>NC_135879.1:27419854-32614854 GCF_964194155.1 Cetorhinus maximus
AAATATTCACAATAAATTGGCTAATTGCAATAGTGACATTATTGATTGGCTCCCTCTCCTCAAAGGTGGGAGGATAAACAAGAATTATTCTGTTCCCATTTGGGAGGGGTACATATGCCACTGTTTATTTGCCGTGAGGCCATCACTGATTGGCAACTGGAAATCTCACGGAGTTTGGATGAATAAAAGTAAATTTAAAAACAGCATAGCAAACACAATACTCAGGGACAGTGGCTTATAGTAACAATGGGAATAATGTAATTGCATTAATCACAAAAACAAATTTCGACTTCAACATTTAAGTATTTGACCTTCATGATAGTTTATATAATTCTCTAGAAAAACAAACAAGCACTGCAGTCCTGCTGGTTTCACGGTTCCAAACACTAAATGGCACCACACTGTCTTAATTACATGGCGCCAGCAGGGTACAAAATATCACACTGGACAGACTTAACTTCTGTTCGACTGCCCTCTTTGCCCACACAGACCATGCAGCCAGCTCACTGAGTGGTTTATTTGTGACATGAGGCATAAAGACTCCCACTTGTGTTGATCATTTTATGGCCTTACAAGCACATAATGTCTAGCTGCTCAAGAGTTTTACACTCCTGAGAAACTAAGCAAACTCTTTATTCATACAGAGCTGTATCCAGAAACCCTTTGTATAAAATGACAAAGACCTTCATGCACCAGCATTTCTGGAAATGGAAGTGAGTAGATTGGTGCTAATGGAGGGAACCCCTTAGCATGGTCTATACTCTTGAATGTCAACCTAAAATTTCTTCTGCGAGTCTTCTGGGCTACTGCCGCATTCTCTAAATTATTGCTTTTGCATGCCTCTCATTCTATTTACTTGTCCCAGTGTAGCTCTTCTCACATTCTGTCTTGTATATTAGCCATGGGTGAGTTGGTAGCATTCTCAACTGAGTCAGAAGATTGCAGTTTCAAGTCCCACTCCAGAGACTTCAGCACAAATTCCTGGCTGGCATTCCAATGTAATACCGAGGGATTGCTGTATCAGCAAAGGCACTGCCTTTCAGATGAGACATTAAGCTAAAGCCCTGTCTTCACTCTGAGGTGGACAGAAAAGATCCCATGGCTCTATTTCAACAGGAGGGGCTTACTCCTCAGTCTCCAGCAGATATATATCCCTCGACATCACTACAAACGTGTTGCAGAGTGGCCCATTCCAAGGTTCAGGACCATGTGCTGAGAGCCACTGCAAAGGCCGAGTGATGAAACGCCACTGTCTTAGGCCCTCCCCATTGTACAGCGAGGGGCTAGAAACTATGTAAAACCCCTCAAGCTGTAACTACCAGAAAATGCTTTGACATGAAATGCAAATATAGATTGTAAAAATAACCAGCAATGATAAAGTGTAATTAGACACCTCATGTCCTGTATTGAAAGAAACTGATCTGTATTGCACTTTACATAATGTTAAATTTGAACTGTTTATGTAACATACTTTTACAATTTTCTGAATAAAGTATATTTTTGGAAATAAAAATAAAATCACAAAGCTTATTTTATTACCTCATTGCTGTTTGTGGGAGCTTGCTTTGTGCAAACTGGCTTCTGTGTTTCCTACATTACAACAGTGGACTAGCTTTCAAATGTAATTGTTCTAAATTGCTTTAAGAAACCCTGAGGTCATGAAAGGCCCTATATAAGTGCAAGACTTTCTTTGCATATGTGCCTTATTTCCGCAATTTATCTCATTATGTCTTTTCTGTCTCCTGTACATATCACTTCTACATTTTAACCATTTCCTGATCCTCCTGTTGCACTTTGTAGGTTATTCTATGCCTTTTCTTCTAGACATTGTTCTCACATGTATTTTTTTCTCCTTACCATTGTTTTGTTAATATTTAACCACTTTAATGCATTTCAGTTCTAAGGAAGGATTTACACCCAAAAAGTCAACTGAAGTGTTTTCTCAACTGATGCTGCCTGGCTTGCTGGGTGCCTCAAGTGTTCTATGCTTTTGTTTCAAATTTTCAACAGCTACATTATTGAATTTTTTGTTCCAAGACATTCAATAATCTGTAATGCCCCCAATTACCAAATAAATCTGCCACTGTTCAAGCTGACTGACCATTTCTCCAAGTATCAAAAAGATTTTTGATAGTTTCTTAAATTTCTGCCTGTACAGATTATAAAGGCCTGAGAATACCATACTTTAAAATATCTTTGTCAATACTATCAACAGGACTGACAAGTTAACACAACAAATGCTTTTTTGCCTCGTAATATTGCAAGTTAGTTAGCACATTCACTTCTGTCCCACTTTTGAATGACTAACAACAGAAGTATCTGGATAAGATCATCAATATCATCCCACTCTTCATAATTTCAAATAAAAGTGAATTTTATAGAAATGGCGGGTCCAGAAACACACGACCCCAATTACTAGACTCATAGTGGGCACAGGTTTCTTTGCCAATTCAGGAGTCTCCAGCCTCCCATTTCAACAGTTCTAACTGGAACACCAGGAGGTATTATTAACCTATCTCCCTCGTGGCAAACAGATGGGATTGAATCAGCTGCCTGTTTTACACCCCACTCAATTTTACTTCCTATTGACCTTGCCAGCCTTTCCACATCTTTCTCTTTAACTATCACTGCATTAGATTCAGTACTTTTACTGCCCTGCCTTGCACCCAAAAGCAGGTGGCCTTACTCTCAACCTGTTTTCTTATTCCTCCTTTCTTCCTTCCAATCTGTTTCCATCAGAGGTTTTGTTTGCTCTCATGTTTTTTTAAAATATTGCTCATGTTTTTTTTTAAATATAAAGGAAATAAAATTAAAAGAAAGAAACTGCCCATCTCTCTCTAATTATTTTATTCTCCCTCTGTCTCACTCTCTCAGCCCATGCATGTTTTTCTCCCCATTTGCCTTGTCGGTATTAGAAATTAGAACCAGTCTCTCAAGGTGCAAGTGGTTAGCACTGACTTTTTAAGCTGTTAACATCACATAGATGAGATAATTAATTGATGTTAGGGTTCAGATTTTTATTTGAATGAAGAAAGAGTCTTTTTCAACTCAATTTCTGTAGGTTTTTTGGAACACAAAAACTCACAGGTGTGCAATTAGTACAATACAATTTTTTGGTATCTCATACATACCTCATAAATACACACATATTTCCCTTAACAAAACTTCAGAAATTTGTCTTTTCCACAGATCAAAGGAAAGCTAGGAGCTAAAGAAAAATATGCCATCAGTGCAGCTGATGGATGTAGCTGGGAAATTAAGTACACTGCACATGCTCAAACTGTATAACTAAACTGAGCTCAAGAGTTATAACCCAGGGCTTTTGGGAAAGGCCAAGGCTTTTAAATTATCAGAAACTTAATTAATAAATTTAATGTCATTTCATGGTATTTCTTGAAATTTCTCTTTTTTTCATATAAACAAAAGCCCTTGGGGATTTAAAATTTCAATTACCAGAGAGTAAAAATTCAGTTGGAGAAACTTTAGAAAATATTTGGAGTGATTTGCAGGCTTGTGGTGAACAGTTAGTAAAACCTATTACTAGGTATACTCCATTCCAAATGGTGACATAGGAATTTATAATGAGAGAAATTTGACATCAAAACCATGGAAAAATAATAGGAAGTTAAGTTTTGCTTGCAGAAAATGAATACAGATATAAAAATATTAAATGCGATTTCATTAGACCACTCGCTTATTTTTTGTGTCTTTGAACCAAATGATTTATTAAAATGTAACAATACAGTATTCTATTTTGGTCACTTGGGTCATGCAACATTTTTCTTCCATGTACTGCACCTTTAAAGACTTACCCTCCTCCCTATCTCACAATTCTAGATAATTAATTATTGAACTGACATCATTTTTATACTTCTTCCCCCTCCTCTCTTTCTACAAACAATGCATTTTGTCTTAATGCGCCCAGGATTACTTCATGATTCTACTGTGTACACATTAAAAGACAAGGATCTGTATGCTGCCTTCATGACACAAATTGCAAAGGCAGCACTGACACTATTCATGGAAAGGTCCATCCTTCCCTTCCCCACTCTTAAAGGTAATCATGAAGATCAACACCATAAAGAGAAAATGGGAAAGAAGAGATCTCCCTCGACAGCTGAAAATATTTATAAGTATCATGAACTGGGAAGTCTTGGTTGGCGCAGTGGGTAGCATCCCTACCTCTTGGCCAGAAGCTCTGGGTTCAAGTCCCACTTTAGGATTGAGCCAAGGATGGGGTGTTCATAACATGGCCAAACCAGCTCATTAGCAGCCTGTAAATCCTTCCAAGACACCTGACAGCAGGCAGTAAGAGCAGCAGAGTTTCCTGGTCAGCCATACTGCAGAAGGCAATGGCAAACCATGGTCACCAATGCCCTCTTAGGGCATGGTACCTGAAGGAGGAGGATCATGAACTGCCATCATAGATATGTGTCAAAACATAAAATACATTATTTGCAGTCTAGGAAATGTTGCAAAGTAGGAATTTGTAGAGGCAGACTATAGCAAGCACACACCAAATTGTTTTACTTCAATTGACTTATATAAACTTCCATTACAAAATATGTGAATCTACAGCTTTGATAATCTTTAAATGCAAAAGTTTATTGGCACCAAGTCCAACAGCAAATGGTTGAACAGGAGGGGACCATCCTTTGTTTCTCCAGTAAGCAAATGCACACATTCCAAATAACAGATGACAAACAAAAATCTTCCTAAATCTCTGATGGAGTAAATATCTAAACAACAAGTAATAAGTTTCAAATTGATGGACTTGTGATTTTTTTTTTACCTGCCATCAAAAAAATAGAACTTCCCGCGACCATTCTTCTCACCATGCACAAAATGCCCTTCAAATCTGTCACTAGAGGAATAGGTAACTTTACAGAACCCATGTGGCTGGTTATCTTCATCCAAGGGACCTACAATAGGAACATTTTAAACTTACTGAACCTCGGCACAGACACACACAAATGTAAAATGCATCATCTTAAATCCAAAAAAAAAAGTGCACATTACTGCAATATTCGACCACTAAATGTCTGCTGCTGACTAGATATCACCAAGATCCCTGCTCGCTTATTCAGAGGGACGGTATCTGCTCAAGAACCGTTTTCTCATTCGCGTGAAACCCAGTTCGGAGGAGGTGACTTTTCTGACTGGGTAATTTATCACGAGTGAAATCAACAGCTGAACATTCAATGTCAGGACGAGGGAGAATTTGCTTTTTCTTTCTCTCCTCACTGTTGCGTGTCCCCCAAGTAGCGTTAAAAACGGGAAAACCTTTATTGTATCAATTCTTCTGAAATACTGATCGATGCAGAGAATCGTGTATCAAACTGGCAACAACAATGACAATTACCTCCCCCTCCCCTCGAAGACTATCCAGAGACTTGGGATTCAAATACTACTGTGATGTAATGATTACATTGTTAAAAAAAAGTATAGGAAATAAAAGTTTCACGGTTCTCTCCTCCCCAGATTGTGAATATGCAACAAATTATAACCCAATCTCATAGTTTCCCACCATAACACTGGTGCTTTCACTCTGCACCACTGAGTACTGACTCTGCTGTCTGCATCACAATAATCCAGGTTATATAACCGTTAAAGTAGCACAATACATTTTTAAGTGAATTACTTTTTTTTAAAAATAAATTCATTTAATTCCCCGGAAAGTCAGGAGAATAGGGATCTCGTCGACGTTCTTTTCGAAAATAACGAAGATGTTTTTTTTTGCTAGTTATTGTGGACCACATTACTTATCTTGCCGGAATAAATGTTGGACCTTTTGTCAATTGCGATAATTAAAATCGTGAAAGATTTGCCTAAGATAAACTTTTCAAAACATGTTTAAAGTAAATGCATAATCATTAACCGCCTGTGCAAATCATTTTCTCTCGCTAACACACATTGCCCGATGTTTTGCTCCAATGCACAAAATAAAACAATCGCTTTTAAAACGCGTGATTTTGGGGCCGGATATCTACACTGCACTGTCCCTCCCTTCTGCTCCGGTTGTTTCAGTAGCAGATTAGGACGCTGCGCCCCTGCCCTCCCCTTCACTTCACCGTGCAACATGCTTGGACACATTTACACTGTAAACGGCACGCTCACCTTCCACTGTCTCCTCCACATTGTCGTCGTCACTGTCCATAACGCTGCTCTCGATGTTTGGAAAATACCTCAGCAACTGAGGCTGCTGCTTTCTGCACGAACGGCTGACTCAAAACTCTGCCTTCTAATACTGTGACCTGCCTGCTGCTGCTGCTACTGCCTCAACCGGAATCAGCGTTCAGACGTCATCCCCAGCTGCTGCTTTGAATGACAGCTTCAGCCACTTTCCCCCTGACATCATCACCAGCTGCTCCTTTGACTGACAGCTGCAGTCCCTTTTTATTTCCCCCTTGACACCTACGTCCAACTGCTCCTTGGATTGACAACTGCAACCTCTCTCCCCACCCCCCTCACAGATTACAATCATACTCTGTAATAAAACAAAGAACCTTCATTAATACCACCCTCCCCCCACCACCCCGCCACACCACCCTTCCCCCACTTGATGTAGTTGTTGAGTCAGGATGAGGGACGCTCTCACCCACAGTCATAAGTGCAACCAAACCCAACCCCACTCACCACCCCATTCATTCCCAATGCTTCTCACATGCTCTATATTCCCCCAGTGCTTTAGAATTGTTCCTGATACCCATCTGCCCCACAACCAACTTTGCCAACAGCCCTTGGATAAATTACAGATAATCCACAGATGCTTGGTGTCTCGCTATTCAACTACAAGCAGCTTTCAATTGAAACACATCCCCATGCACTTTCCATTGTAAAGAACCTATTTTTATTTTTCTTGGACTGTGGCTTTAAAATTGGACTGTGGCTTTAAAAACTACCATGGCTGCAGTTTGAAAGGCATGTTCACTAGAATAGGATGAGGAATATCTATAATGTTGCTATCCTGGAACAGAGTGCGCCATAAAAGAACAGAATGGTGCCGGAAAAGAGTCCTGGGCTAAGGGGAACTGCCTGATGACAGCATTTTAATTGGCTCCTGACCAGGTGACCAGGGTTTTGTGTAGAAACAGTGCAGGCAGTTCAGCTCCTAGCCTGCAAAGAAGGAAAACCTAAAACCTCTCTCTCCTCTGTTTGTAAGATTCCTGTAATTCTGCCATAGTAGCTGGCTGGCCATTCCTCACATCTCTGTAACCTGCTTTCTCTGAAAACCCCTGTCAAGAGGAAAAGGGGAAAAATCACCAGTTTCACACTGAAAAGCAAGTTTTGCAACCAGTGAACCACAGATTAAAAGTACTGGGAGACCACCTCGTGTCATCAACAACAAACTTCAAGGAATTTGGGCGACATCAATCAAAATCAACCCATCTAATCCTGTGCTCCCGATTGGCGCTATTGAACTATTTTATCTCACCCTTAAAATTCATGTTTTGTGTGTCTAATGTGTGTGTGTGGTTTGTGTTTAGGGGTTTAAGAATGGGTAGAGTTTAAGTTATAGAGTTAGATGTTAATTCATATTTCTTTCTTTTGCTACTAGTTAAAGACAATTTGTTCAAAAAACAATTACTTACTTATTAAGATTACAAACCTGGTGCTCGTATTTTGTTAACCTAAATTAAACAGTTAGATAGAATTGGGGCAATCTGGTGGTTTAGTCAAACCTTTCATATTTGTCGCGACTCAGGGAACAGTGGGGCTTGATATTACAGTGCACTATCCCCAGTGGGTCATGACACCATCAAGAAACCTGGCTGATCGATTTTCTATTTGCCCTTCACTAGCCCTAAGGACACTAAGCTCAGTGGTTGTGCCTCCACTGCTGGCCCAGCTAAGATCAGTTATTTCAGGAATTGGGCCTGGGTTGAAACCATTCTGGTCTGTATGTCTCAGCTATTCATCGGCCTTTTAGCTACTGAACCACCACTGGACCCCTTCAGGGAAGTTTTTAGAGGGTTGATTTTCCAACTTCACACTCCTGGCAGGGGATCAATATTCCATTGTCAAAAATTCAGAAACACTACAATGGTTTTTCCAAACAGGGATGTGGAATATTACCTCTACTACTTAAATGATAAAAAATAAAGGTAAATTGGGATGATCCAGGATATGGCTTCAATGTTTTCTATGCCTTTGACTCTCTTTGCTCCTTTCCAGCCCCTAACCCCATTTTCTTTACACCACCTTCTCACACCCTGCATTATCTTTAACCCATTGCTGTTTTGTCACCTGTCTTACTCTGCCACTTATCCTGTATCACCTGCCGCCCCATTATCTATTCCCTCCTACTCAACACCATTCTCTGCACTGCTCCTTCCTCTGAATCCCCTCTACTCACTGTTTTCCACTCACCTCCCAACAATTTTACCCACCAATCTTTATCTCTTTCTTCCATCATCTCCCCAACAGCATCTTCCATTCCTACACCACCCCAGAACCTTTATTCTCTTCACTAATCAGCCCCCATCTGTTGGCCCCCATCCCAGGGAACCCTTCAGTCTATATCACCCCCCAAACTATCCCTCACCAACAGTTCCCAATTCCTTTAACCCATCCCCTTCCCTGTCACACTCAACACAGTGTAATTTAGAAAGCTCTAGTCTCTATCTCATCATAAGCTCCTTTGTCTTTGCTAGTTTCCCAGAAGCGAGAATTCAGCAATTTGTCCTTTTAAAATTCAAAAAGCATTATAGAAAGGACATCACACTTTGTTCCTTTCATAATGATGTAAACATTCTTTAAAAGAAATTCCTGTTTCCCAGTGTCAAGAAATTATCAAAGAGGAAGGAGACAATCAAAGGACCAGTTAGAATGGGGACAGGGAACTGAAGAATGGGGAAGGAGGTTAGGTGCACACAAACCGGAAAGGAATGGCATGAATCCTGAAGCTATTGAGCAAAGTAGGCCAGGGCTGTTTGGAACAGGATAGATAAATATCCAGTTTGGTGCTAAGTCCCATTGTGGGTGTGGGAGTGGAATTGGGAGAAGCTGGTCAGACAGCCTGAGTCCGGGGGCTCTACAAACGGGAGGACAAGCAAGTCCATGAAGTTGGCTGAAAGCATAAGTAAACAATAAGGTAAATTAAATAAAAAATAAAATATTATTAAAGACAATTTATACATTAAATGAAATAAAAATAAAAACTTGCTAGAAAATAATAGGTTAATACATTTAAAGAAAAAAACTTACCTGCCACATCACTTAAGCAAACGGGGCTGGGAAACACAGCTTGGAGCAGCAGCAGTACCACCTACTGTTCGAAGGCCTGAAAGGTAAGTAGAGGCAAGCACAGAAAGCAACTCACAGGGTTATAGCATTCCAAGGTGTTGTCCCGATGATCCTTAGGCATTTAAAAAAAAAATTCATTTACGGATGTGAGAGAGCATTTATTGCCCATCCCTAATTGCCCTTGAGAAGGCGGTGGTGAGCCGCCTTTTTGAACCGCTGCAGTCCATGTGGTGTAGGTACACCCACAGTGCTGTTAGGGAGGGACTTCCAGGATTTTGATAAGATTATCACACAGTGAGTAATAGTTACAAACTGGAAATGTACGCTAGTTTGCAAGGTTTTGTCTGTCAATATTTGCAAGAATAATTGGGGGTGCTTGTCAATACTCACTGGAGTTTGGAAACTAAGTGATCTATGAAGAATAGGCTTGCTTCTAGAGCCTAATCACTTTTTCTGTTCTTAATGATTCTGATACATTTTTGAAAAAACATAGGTTAATGTTGTGACTATGAATTTTCAGTGGAATTGGCATTAAAAAGCTAGAGAAACCACTATATAATATCGTGCAAAACAATATACTGCCCCTTTATAGATTAATTCCACCTTCCAACTTCCAAACATATCCCTCAATTCCATCTCTTTCCAAAAATACACATAATTGTTTCTTGAACTCACTTATACTATGTGCTTCAATAGCCTTCCTAGGCATTTTATTCAAAACTCAGTGACCTTGAAATACTGCAGGGGTTTTCCAGGTGCTCCACTCTAACTTGAGTAGGTGACTGGCACAAATGATTGAAAACATCCATGGACATAATTTCATGAGGGTTCTAATGATCTCCTGAAGGTTACAGCAGAATATCAGGAGAATTTCCATAACATTTCAGAGTCTATCATTCTTTGGACAGTGATGGAGGGAGTGAATGTTTGTAGATGCGGTGCTAATCAAATGGGCTGCTTTGTCCTGGATGGTGTCAAGCTTCTTGAGTGTTGTGGGAGCTGCACTCATCCAGGCAAGTAAGCAGTAAAGTGATGGAAGGGGTAATCAACAGTGCTATCAAGCAGCACTTGCTTAACAATAACTTGCTCACTGATGTTCAGTTTGTGTTTCACCAGGGCCACTCAGTTCCTGACCTGATTACAGCTTTGGTTCAAATATGGACAAAAGAACTGAGCTCCAGAGGTGAGTGTAACTGCCCTTGGCATCAGTTCAGCATTTGACCGAGTGTGGCATCAAGGAGTCCTAGTAAAACTGGAGTCAATGGGAATCAGGGGGAAAACTCTCTGCTGGTTGGAGTCATACCTGGCCCAAAGGAAGATGGTTGTGGTTGTTGGAGGTCAATTATCTCAGTTCCAGGACATCACTGCAGGAGTTCCTCAGGGTTGTGTCCTGGGTCCAACGATTTTCATCTGCTTCATTAATGACCTTCCTTCCAACATAAGGTCAGAAGTGGGGATGTTTGCAATATGTTCAGCACCATTTGCGACTCCTCAGATACTTAGCGTAACCTCCTTGCTCTTGTACTCTATGGCCCTCTTAATAAACCCAGGATATTCTATGCTTTATTAACTGCTCTCTCCACCTGTCCGGGCACCGTCAATGATCTATGCACATATACACCAAGGCCTTTCTGCTTCTGCACCCCCTTCAAAATTTCACCCCTTATTTTATATTGTCTGTCCGTGTTCTTCCTACTAAAATGCATCACTTCATACTTCTCCGCATTGAACTTCATCTGCCATCTATCTGCCCGCTCCACGAACTTGTCCATGCCCTTTTGAAGTTCTACGCTGTCTTCTTCACAGTTTGCAACTCTCCCAAGCTTTGTATCTTCTGCAAACTTTGCAATTGTCCCCTGCACACCAAGATCTAGATCATTAATATATATCAGGAAAAGCAAGGGTCGTAATGCTGACCCCTGGGGAACTCCACTACAAACATTCCTCCCACCTGAAAAATATCCATTGATCATTACTTTTTGCTCTCTATTTTTCAGCCAATTTTGTATCCACGTTGCTACTGTCCCTTTTATTCCATGAGCAATAACCTTTCTCACAAGTCTGTTGTGTGGCACTGTGTCAAATGCCTTTTGAAAGTACATGTACACCACAGCAACAGCATTACCCTCATCGACCTTTTCTGTTACCTCTTCAAAAATCCCCAGCAAATTAGTTAAACACGATTTCCCCTTTAGAAATCCATGCCGGCTCTTCCCTATCAGTCCATTTTTCCATGTGACTACTAATTCTATCCCAAATAATTGTTTCTAGAATCTTGCCCACTACTGAAGTTAAACTGACTGGTCTGTAATTGCTGGGCTTATCCTTACAATCTTTTTGAACAAGGGCGTAATGTTTGTAATTCTCCAGTCCTCTGTCACCTCCCCTGAGCCTAGGGAAGACTGAAAAATTATGGCCAGTGCCCCTGCAATTTCTACTCTCATTTCCTTCAATATCCTTGGATGCATCTCTTTTGGTCCTGGTGCCTTGTCACCTTTAAGGACCGACACTCTATTCAACACTTTCTCCTTATCAATTTTGAACCCTTCTAGTGACAGAGTTTCCTCGTCTGTCACCATGGCCTGGGTAGCATCTACCTAATTGGTAAAGACAGATGCAAAGTATTCATTTAATACCTCAGCCATGGCCCCTTCGTCCATGTGTAAATTCCCTTTTAGGTCCCTAAGCGGCCCTACTCCTCCTTTTACCGCCCTTTTACTATTTATATGCCTATAGAAGACTTTGGAATTCCCCTTTATGTTGGCTGCCAGTCTTTTCTCATAATCCCTCTTCGCTTCTCTAATATGCTTTTTCACATCCCCTCTGAACCTTCTGTATTCCTCTTGGCTCTCAGTTGTATTTTCTACCTGACACCTGTCATAAGCACACTTTTTCTTCTTTATGTTAATTTCTATCACCTTTTTCATCCAGGGAGCTTTGGATTTGTTTGTCCTACCTTTCCCTTTCGATGGAATATATCTTGACTGTGCCTGAACCAATTCTGTTTTGAAGGTAGCCCATTGTTCAGCTACAGTTTCCCCCGCCAATCTTTCATTCCAGTCTATCTGGCCCAGCTCCGTTCTTGCCCCATCGAAGTCGGCTCTCGTCCAGTTAATTATTCTTATTCTGGATTGCCTATCATCCTTTTCTATTGTCAACCTAAAACATACAATACAATGATCACCGTCTCTTAAATGTTTCGCCACTGACACTTGATCTACTTGGTCCACCTCATTTCCAAGAACCAGTTCCAACAGTGTGTCTTTTCTTGTTGGATTGGACACATACTGCTGTACAAAATTTTCCTGAACACAATCTAGGAACTTTTGCCCCTCTCCACCCTTTACACTACCACTGTCTCAGTCTACATTCGGGTAATTGAAGTCCCCCATTATAAGTACTCTATAATGCTCGCATCTCTCTGCAATTTCCCTGCAGATTTGCTCTTCTACGTCCTTCTCACTAGTTGGCGGTCTATAGACTACACCGAGCAATATAATTGCACCGTTTTTGTTCCTTAGCTTTAGCCAAATTGATTCTGCCCTTGAACTGTCTGGGGCATCCTCTTTCTCCAGCACTGCAATGCTCTCCTTAACCAATACTGCTGCCCCCCTCCTCCATTCCTTCCTTTCCTATCTTTTCTGAATTAAGACAGTTTAGAGGGTCAGTTTAGGACCCAGCAATTAGGTCATGCACAGCAAAATTAAACTAAATCTAAATTTATCAAAAAACCCTTTTAAGGTTTACAATGTCCCTGACTCTTACCCTTGATTGCGAATCCATCCAGAAACACCCTCCCTGCAATTTCCCTGAGTGTGCCGGGGCCATTCCTTCCCCAGTACCCACTGGAGGCATACAGCTGCCACCCGATAATGCTTTCCTGCCCACCAACTAGCTGTCGTACTTCCTGCAAGTTCAAGTAAGCAACTGACCTGGACATGTCTGGACCTCACGTTGCTGAGGTCAAGAAAATTACCTGCTTTGGCTCCCACACCATGGATTTCTGCTGTGTTAAAACGTGGGCTATTTTTCTGAAGTTTGAGTTGAACTTGGTTGCAATAATGTAGGGGATAGATATTTTTTAAAAATGGGCATTTTGAAGAAAGAAAGCAGCAGGTGGGGTGGAGCTTTGAACTGGTAAACCAAGGCAAGATCAGGATTATGCTTCTGGTTCTGTAATGTGTGCATCTCAATGGGTGGGATTTTCCGGTCCTGCGAGCTATAGGAATCATGGTGGGCAGGACAGGAAAATTCTGAGTGATGACAAAACTCAGTTTTCCGGGGGCAGGAAAATAGGTTGCAAATTTCCTCTGTGGAATTTCATGGCGGGTCAAATTTCCCACTAATCCATGTTGGGAACAGCATTTGCATGCCTTTGCATCTCATGAGTGCTCATTAAAAACCTAGCTTGCCGGAATCATGCTCCCACTCCAAATCTAATTGCCCCGCCAGTGGATACTTAGACTGGTGTGATTCATGGCCAGATATAAGTGGTGTACACTTGGCAAACTGCACTTCACTTGTGACTTTGAGGTTTGTAGATGCAGCGTTTGCCCTACCTTTCACTCTGCTGCTCTCGCGGCTGCTCCAACTCTGTGCCAAGTTTGCTCAGTCAAGACCAGCTGAAAGGGAAGGGGTGGTCGGCATACGCTTGACTTGGGGTGGGGGGTGGGGGGCAGGGGATGAATGGACAGAGGCAAGGGAAGAGGGAGAAGGCACATGATTGATTTTGGGGGAATGGCAGGTGGTGGATAGAGACACATGATTGGGTGTGGGTGTATGACTGGATCCTGGGAGGGGAGGGGGGCAGGGGGAGAGAGAGACGCATGAGTTGAGGGCGGGTGGGTGGTGACTGGAGCCCAGGAAGCAAGGGGTGGACAGAGATACATGAGTGGGGGTGGGGTGGGGGACAGTCACTGGAGCCTGGGAGGGAAGGGGTAGACAGAGACACTTGACTAGGGGAGGGGTGGTTTAAAGGAAGCGGGGGTGATAAGTCTGAGTCAGTCCTGGAGCAGCGCTCACCATGCTACAAGGCTATGCCTGGCACGCATGTCCTGGTCCCAGTCCAGGGAGAGTGAAGGCCTGTCTGTGCTGTGTCAATCATGCACAGCATGGTGTGAAGGGTGGGGTCAGTCCCTCACACATTTTGGTCCTGGGTGGCAGATGGCACAGTCAAAGTCAGGGGAGGCATCTGCAGCCTGTAAATTAAGTACCAATAAGTAAGAGGAAGGCACTAGATGGTCTCATGCGTAGGGAGGGAGACAGAACCTGGTGCCTATTCTTGCGAGAACCCATTAGGTCTCGGGGCCAAATATAGGTTGGGTATGATTGACCATTTGTCCCTCTCAGAAGAACGTGGAAAGGTCAGAAGGATGAAACTATAAAGGGGCCATGGCTACAGTATATATGCAACATGCTCCAGACAACCCTACACATTGCAGTTAGGAGTTTCAGACTTTACATGGCTCAATGATTGCAGTCATTGCATTAGTGCAAGGCTAGGCTCTAGTGTACTTCAAAGGATGCAGCCTGACAGTGCCCTGACTGAGGTTGATAGCGCCTGGCTGCACACATACAGATCCAACCCCCTGTGTGGATGCGCTGTCATGCCTGAAGAGTAGGGGGATTGGGTGAGGGGGAGAAACTCAGCTAACAGTGATCCTTGATGTTCTGCTACAGCTGCAAGGGAGGACCTGGGGTGGAACATCTGGAATGAGGGCAACCGAAGGGCTTCACAGTGACTCCCTAGCTTGGCAATGGAAGGTGATCATTGCAGGGTAAGGTTCAATCATGTCTCTCAATTATTTTTTCACAGGCACAAGGAAGAGTGCAGAATGCAGACAGCAGGCCACACTGCCTTCTTCATGGCTTTCATGCAACTGAACAGGAGACGAAGGGTCCATTGTCATCAGGCAGGGCAAAGGAAAGAGCCTCGCCCTGAGGAACATGGGCCAGTGAGGCCCCATGAAGACCCAAAAGATGATGTGGACAGACCAATTCCATGGAGGCATTTGGCACGACAAAGGGTGTACCAAAGGCAACCCTCATACTTGTAGATGAAGAAGAGACAGTGCCACAGAGGCCTTCGCTTGTCAAGGGATGTGGTGGTTCACATTTGCCACATTCTTCAGGAGGATATGATACAACAGGGACTGGGAGGCCATCCATTGCCAGTGGTTCTAAAGGTGACCACCGCACTCGACTCTTTGTGAGTGGCTTGTTCCAGGGCTCCACTGCAGACCTCTGTGGAATATAACAATCCTCCACTCAAATGCACATGAGAGGTCACCGATTCAGTAAGGCACACAGTTATGTCCAGTTCTCCCAGGATGAAGGCAGCTAGGCGCCAGAGCAGTGTGATTTGCAGCAACCTCAAGCTTCCCAGGTGCAGGTTGCCATCAACTGCACACATGTGGCCTTATACACTGAATAAGGTTTGCTGTGGTCTTATCTGGTAAGATCCAGCCTTATTTTTCTTCCATAAGCCAGGGCACTGGGGGAAAAGGTCAGCTGCCATTTCAGTTGCCATTACCTACCTTTCGGACCTCAATGCAGACTTTTGTGAAATGTGGATCTTGGTGGTTCCCATACAGCTATAGCATAATTTAAATTATAACAACAATTAGCAACCATCTAAAGAGGCTCACCATTGTTGCAGAAATCTGTGGTGGTATTAAGATCATAGAGATGGAAAATACAATATTGAACTTTGAAAACAAGTCCCCAGTGGCACATAATTATTACATAGTGTAGTGTAATGAAAATGATGAACATGATAAAACAGCTAGACTTAGAATGCTGAAGTTGTGTTTAATTTCCACAATGGGTAGTTTTTAATTATTCGTTTGCTGCTTAATTAAGCTGCAAATCCGACAATACATCTTCTTCACACCTGATAGTATTCCATAGACAGCAGTGTTAAAGACATTACTCCAATGCCCTAATGATTTAACTGAATCATAGAGGCCCCAAATTCGATCTCTGGTCTGTGTCATATGCTAATCTCAGTCAGGATGATGGTAGGGACTCCAGACTTAGCCTCAGTGCCAATTAAAGGGAAATTAGCTATGCTGCCCACTTCTAATTGCAAATTCTGATTCAGATAAAACGTCAAAATGAGGTCATGTCTGTCCTCCCAGACAGACATAAAAGATCCCGTAGCAGTATTTAAACGAAGAGCAGGGGCCTGTTCCTTGGTTTCCTGACCGATAATTATCCTTCAACCAACATCATTAAAAGCACAGATTATAACATTGCAAACTGGCTGTCGTGTTACCTACTTTCCAACAAGGACTACACTTCAGAAGTACTTCATTGGCCTTTGGGGTGTCCTGAAATTGTGAATTGCTGTATTAATAAATGAAAGTTAGTCATCCTATCGAATTAAATCTGCACTTGTATAGTACTGTTATTGTAAATATCTAGTTCATGATTCATGTGTTTTAGTATGTAACTTTTGTTTTAAGAATTAAAGTTTTAATGGTAGAAAACTGGGTAAATACAACATAAACAAGTTGGGAGGTTATTAAACTTAAAAGGTCAGAATAGAAGAGATGGAGCAGTAAAACAGCATGTGGAGAAATGGAAGCAATGCATGACTGAACTGAAAACAAAAACTGAAAATGGAAACACCATGGAACACCACCACCTGGAGCTTCCCCTCCAAGTAACTCACCATCCTGACTTGGAAATATATCACTGTTCCTTCACTGCCGCTGAGTCAAAATCCTGGAACTCCCTTCCTAACAGCACTGTGGGTGTACCTACACCACATGGGCTGCAGTGGTTCAAGAAGGCAGCTCACCACCACCTTCTCAAAGGCAACTAGGGATGGGCAATAAATGCAGGCCCAGCCAGCAAAGCCCACATCCCGTGAATGAATAACAGAAAAGGGAAACATAGGAAGGAAACTGACCCTCCCCATTTCTAAGGAAACAAAAATTGAAGCTGTGATTTGGAAACCAAATGTTTGGGCAGGCTTAAACTGGTTTAGGCTATATAAAGGGATGCAGAGCCATCCAAGCTCAGGTGTTGCAGCTTGGATTGGGTGTATGTGGTTTGCAGCTGAATCAGAGAAGATAGCCAAAGTAAATGACTGTTAGCTAGACCCGCACTATAAGCAGAGTAAACAACTAATCTCACATTTTACTGTGTGGAATATAGATGAGGTTTAATCTCATATTGAATTTTGTGAGGGAACAGAAGCTGGAAGATTGCCTAGTTTGAAACTAGTGGAAGGATCTACAGTGGTCCTCATGTAGTCTTGTGGCAAAGAAAGCAATCAGCAGTTTAGCTTGCAAGTATTGGAAAAGTAACCAGAACAAGGGACTGAGGCAACCATGGCAAAGAGATGGTAAATGAAAATTTTACTTCTAAGAATAGCTGGAGCTGAGGAGATTTCTCTAGAGGACTGTGGCATACTTATGAGTAGTCCCTACAGAAGTAAATAAAAAGATTGATGCGTCTTATTTGAGAATTCCTGGAGGAAGTAAAAAGTAAATCTGACCGCATAACATTTGTAGTTATTAACCATATTGTTAAGTTAATAGTGCTTGTTTTAAGTTTTTTCTATACAATAAAGTTTGTGATTTTGTTTAAAAACGTGAAAACTTGTGTAGTTCTATTGATTAAGACGAAGTGCTCGGATTTCTCTTTAAATGTCAATGGTCCCAAATGGATCATAACATCATGAACATAGTAAAACATCCCATTTCACAGGAGCGATTTCCACCAAAATGACACTGAACCACAAAGAAGTGCATGAGCTCCTCACTTCCTCCCCAGCTGGAAGCAAACATTGTTTGAAGACAGGATCAGACTTGACTGTGGTACCCCCATTAGCCGAATAGATTGTCAACATTCATTTCCAAAGTTTACTCATGAATAATGGCTCTTTAGTGTGATATGGTTGGATAACCAGCAGCATTCATGGAACAGAAATAAAGTTAATGGTCCAGTAATTCAATGCACCCGTTTTTCTGCAACTGAGCATCAGATGTGATGGGTGGGGTGCACACTTATTATACACTGCCTGCCGTATTAGATCATGCTGCTCCTTTGACATCCTGAGCACTGTGAGAACTATTTAAATTAATGGTTAAAATATTTAAAGAAGGATCCTATGCATGCCTTTGACCTACCTGTGAGTAGAGATGAAAAAAAAGTATTTAATTTTGCACATATACACTGAATATATGGCATATTAATTTGGATGTATTATGATTTTTTTTTCTGCCTCCATTACCTTCTGCAAATACTGGGGAAATTCTGTATGGTGATTAATTGTGAAGCTGTCTCTATACCCATACAAAGTGCTTCACCAAAATAAGGTAACAATGGTGACTCTAATGGGAAAGATGTCCCACGCTATCTACAGTTTAAACAGGGAGGTGAACTCTAGGCTGACAATATATTTAAAAGCTTGATCGCTTACCAAACTAGCTCTCCAGGCACTTGCTTCATATGAACTTTATTTTGACTTCGCAATTTTTAATCCAAAGATTACAGGGAAAATATGACATGAGGGTCTATCCATATTTAACTGGCTCACGAGATCAATATTGTCCAACACATTAGCCACTAGCCATATGTAGCTAATTGCATATTCATGTGTACTTTAACATTTGTTGGTTTAAGGAAAGATGAAAATCTGAGTGTGCAAGTGTTTTTTTATCATTGTGCGTGCTTTACTTCCTCGTTTACTGCCAGAGTTATTTGCTAGAATAGCATGCAACATGGGTGAAAATGCCAAAACCTTGCAGCATTGAATCATAAGTATCATTGTTTGAAATAGGGAGCTGTCATTGTGGTCAGCTTGACAGCAGCAACCACTCCAGGTCAGCCGAAAAAAATCAAGCCCAACAAACAATGAGCAGATTCAACAGATCATTCATTTCTTGGCGAAAGCCAAGTGGCATCCAGCCATGATCTGGATGGCATTTGGGGGCGGGGGCAAGTCTAGCATGTCTTGTCATGTGAGTCAGCATTCTCAGCAGCCACTCTGGTGAAGTCAAAGTGTTGCTCGCAACTGCTGGACAAAACTAGAAGGTGCACTAGATGTGGTTAGTCAGATAAATTCATGCCAGAATGCTAAGCATTGGAGAAATAGAAAAATTGCTAAGTTTTTTACTGAATAGTGGTAGGTGTTTAAGTGAAGTTGCGAAATACTTTAATCTTTGTTGTCTGTAAGGCGTTTACTGTTAAAATTAGTGCTAAAATAGAGTCTCCATAGTCATGCCTATTGCATTGCACAATGGTGTGTTCTGACATCACCGCGCGTCATTCCAGTCTATCGTTTGGTGGGTGCGCACCGGAGTCGGCTGTGCGCCCGCCAAACTGTCAAATGCCTGTTAAGGCCATTTATCAACTAATTAACCAAATTGACAGGGTTGCCCGTCCAACCTTAAGGTTGTCGGGCAGGCGAAGAGCCCAGGTGGCCTTTGCATTTTTCATGAAACCTCATCCACGGGCAGGATGAGGTTTCATGAAGGGTTTATTAAATTAATAATTAAGGGTTAATTAAATTAAAAATTAATAAATATTTTTTGAACATTTGATAAACATGTCCCAGCTCATGTGACGTTGCCACATGAGGGGACATGTGTAAATGATTTTTAACTTTTTTTATTTTGATGTTTCAAATTGAACTTAATCTCCCTGAGGCAGCTCAATGCCTCAAGGAAATTTCTGCACTTTTTCATGTGCATGCGTGAAAGAGCACAGGCCCCAACTCTCCCTCCTCCCCCATTCACACAGGTAGTGCTGAGCGCTACCACGCGTGCATCACGCTGGGCGGGCCTTAATTGGCCCGCCCACGTAAAATGGTGGCACAGAGCCGATCGCGGGTGGCGATCAGCTCCGCACTCGCCAGCGCCCGCTCCTGACCAGCCCGCCCGACGGGGAGAAAATTCTCCCCCATAGTTATTTAGTAATTTTATTAACTGCTTAATTCTAGTATGAAAGCTAATTTGACCCTGAATTGGATGAAGCGGTTCTGGAAAAGTACTGAATGAGTGAATTAAAAAGGCTGATGGATTTGACCCTTTATCTCAAGATGACTTGAATACAAAGGGGTGGTGGAAGTTATGCTTCACCTGTGGTGAGACCCAATCTGGAGTACTGCATTCAGTTCTGGGCACTGCACCTCAGAAATGATGTATTGGCCTTGGGGGCAGGGGAAGGAGATTAGAAACATAGAAACACACAAATGTAGAAAATAGGAGCAGGAGTAGGTCATTCAGCCCCTCGAGCCTGCTCCGCCATTCAATATGATCATGTCTGATCCTCTATCTCAATGCCATACTCTTGCGCTCTCACCATACCCCTTGATGATTTTAGAGTCCATAAATCTACCTATTTCCTTCTTAAATACGTACAGTGACTTGGCCTCCACAGCCCTCTGTGGTAGAGAATTCCACAGGTTCACCACCCTCTGAGTGAAGAAATTTCTCCTCATCACAGTCCTAAATGGTCTACCTTGTATCCTGAGGCTGTGACCCCTTGTTCTAGATCCCCCGGCCAGGGGAAATATCATCCCTGCATCAAGTCTGTCCATCCCTCTCAGAATTTTATATGTTTCAATGAGATCTCCTCTCATTCTTCTAAACTCCAATGAATATAGGCCTAGTCGGCCCAATCTCTCCTCATATGACAACCCTGCCATCCCAGGAATCAGTCTGGTGAACCTTCGCTACACCCCCTTTATGGCAAGTATATCTTTTCTTAGGTAAGAAGACCAAAACTGCAAACAATACTCCAGGTGTGGGCTCACCAAGGCCCTGTACAGCTGCAGTAAGACATCCTTCGTCCTGTACTCAAGTCCTCTCACAACATACCATTTGCCTTCTTAACTGCTTACTGCACCTGCATGCTTGCTTCCAGTGATTGGTGTACAAGGACACCCAGGTACCTTTGTACATCAACATTTCCCAATCCATCACCATTTAAGCAATACTCTACCATTGTGGATAACTTCATCTTATCCACGTTATACCGCATCTGCCATATATTTGCCCACTCACACAACTTGTCTGAATCACCTTGAAGCCTCTTAACACCCTCCTCACCATTCACATTCCCACCAAGTTTGGTGTCATCTGCAAACTTGGAAATATTACATTGGGTTCCCTCATCCAAATCATTGATATATATTGTGAATAGCTGGGGCCCAAGCACTGATCCCTGTGGTATCCCACTAGTCACCGCCTGCCACTCCGAAAAAGACCCATTTATTCCTACTCTGTTTCCTGCCTGCCTACCAATTCTCAATCCATGCCAATATATTACCCCCAATCCCATGTGCTTTAATTTTACACATTGACCTCTTATGTGGGACTTTATCAAAAGCTTTCTGAAAATCCAAATACACCACATCTAGTGGTTCTCCCTTACCTATTCTGCTAGTTATGTCCTCAAAGAATTCCAGTAGGTTTGTCAAACATGATTTCCCTTTCATAAATCCATGTTGACTTTGTCTAATCCCGTTGTTGTTTTCTAAGTGTCCTGTTATCACATCCTTTATAATAGACTCTAGCATTTTCCCTATCCCTGAGGTTAGGCTAGCTGGTCTGCAATTCACTGTTTTCTCCCTCCCTCCTTTTTTAAATAGTGGGGTTACATTTGTCACTCTCCAATCTGCCGGGGCTGCTCCAGAATCTACAGAATTTTGGAAGATGACAACCAACACATCCACTATTTCCATGGCCACCTCCTTTAGTACAGGTTCACCAGAATGATACTGGGGCTAAAGGGTTAAATTATGGGGACAGGTTGCCTAAACTAGGCTTGTATTCCCTTCAATATAGAAGATTAAGGGCTGAACTACTTAAAATGATTAAAGCATTTATAAGGTAGATAAAGAGAAACTATTTCCTCTGACGAGAGGCCAGGTGAGGCATAATCTTAAAAATAGAGTTAGGCTGTTCAGGAATGATGTCAGAAAACAATACTTCAGTGCAGTGGATATCTTTTTTTATTCGTTCATGGCATGTGGGTGTCACTGGCTACACCAGCATTTATTGCCCATCCCCAATTGCCCTTGAGAAGGTGAGAGTGATCTGTCTTCTTGAATTGCTGCAGTCAATGTGATGTAGGAACACCCACAGTGCTGTTAGGAAGGGAGTTCCAGGATTTTGACCCAGTGACAGTGAAGGAACGGTGATATATTTCCAAGTCAGGACGGTGAGTGGCTTGAAGGAGAACTTGCAGGCGCTGGTGTTCCCAGCTATCTGCTGCCCTTGTCCCTCTAGATGGTAGAGGTATTGGGTTTGGAAGGTGCTGTCTACAGAGCCTTGGTGAGTTGCTGCAGTGCATCTTGTAGATGCTACACACTGCTGCCACTGTGTGACTGTGGAGCAGGGAGGGAATGTTTAAGGTGGTGGATGTGGTGCCAAACAAGTGGGCTGATTTGTCCTGGATGCTGTGAAGCTTCTTGAGTGTTGTTGGAGCTGCATTCATCCAGGCAGGTGGAGAGTATTCCGTCACACTCCTGACCTGTGCCTTGTAGATGGTGGACAGGCTTTGGGGGGTCAGGAGGTGAGTTACTCTCCACAGATTTGCCTGCTTCTGACCTGCTCTTGTAGCCACAGTAGTTAGGTGGCTGGTCCAGTTCAGTTTCTGGTCAATGGTGACCCCTAGGATGTTGACAGTGGAGGATTCAATGACAATGCCTTTTGGCTGCTTCATCAATGACCTTCTTACCACCATAAGTTCAGAAGTGGGGATGTTCGCTGATGGTTGCACAATGTTCAGCACCATTTGCGACTCCTCAGATACTGAAGCAGTCCATGTCCAAATGCAAGAAGACCTGGATAATATCCAGGCTTGGGCTGACAAGTGGCAAGTAACATTTGCGCCACACAAGTGTCAGGCAATGACCATCTTCAACAAGAGAGAATGCAACCATCACCCCTTGATGTTCAACGGCATTGCCATCACTGAATCCCCCACTATCAACATCCTGGGGGTTACCATTGACCAGAATCTGAACTGGACTAGCCATATAACTACTGTAGCTACAAGAGCAGGTCAGAGGCTAAGAATCGTGCGACAAGTAACTCACCTCCTGACTCCCTAAAGACTGTCCACCATCTACAAGGCACAAGTCAGGAGTGTGATGGAATACTCCCCACTTGCCTGGATGAGTACAGTTCCAACAACACTCAAGTAACTTGACACTGTCCAAGACAAAGCAGCCCGCTTGATTGGCACCACATCCACAATCACATTCACTCCATCCACCAACGACGCACAGTAGCAGCAGTGTGTACCATCTACAAGATGTACTGCAGAAATTCACCAAGGCTCCTTCGACAGCACCTTCCAAACCCACGACCACTACCATCTAGAAGGACAAGGGCAGCAGATAGATGGGAACACTACTACCTGGAAGTTCCCCTCCAAGTCACACACCATCCTTATTTGGAAATTCCGATGATTGGGATTCTCCTTCAGGATTCAGCCTGAAATCAAGCGGTGGAAAATGAAGGAAAATGTAGTCAGTGAGGCCTGCTGCCACATTACAGCCTAATTTGTAGTTCCCTCCCATGCCTCTTCTGGAATTTCCCCAGGTCTTCTTTCCCTACCTGCACCTCCCCCACCCCACCCAACAGCCACCCTTATTTACTGACCGATTCACTTTATGTAATTTGCAGTCTGGGGGGCACGGGAGGGGCTGGCATTTAAATCAGAAGGGCCAAAGTCCTTGGCAGTTTTCTGTCCCATCTGCGGTACCACTGCTTTCTGGGGCCGCCGGGCGGAAAATGCACCCCAGGGATCAGTGGCAACATTCTTGGGGTCCATCCCGCTGACACGGTGGAGGAAAGGGGCCTTGCACCAGCTTCCCTTGCGCCGAGTCTGGACCCCAACACTTTTCTGCCAAAAGCCCCATGTTTGGCTAAGGTCTTCAGTGAGATGATTCCAATCTTTGGCACTCTTCTGCCCATTTACAATGCTGCACCGATTCTTCTGGTGCCGCCATGGTCTCCCAGCTTCAACAGGGTTGAGATTCTCTTCTTCACAATTGCAGGCTTCTTCCTGGTGGCGGGATTTCTCCTGCAAGCCCACTATGCATGCCTAATGAGCCCTGACTCAGTTGGGGTTGAGGATGGGTCAGGGTGGATTTCTGAAGGGTGAGCAGAAGTCCCACATCACTGGAACTTTGCCCCAAGGAGGAGTATTCTGGCCTACATTTGCTACTGAACAATGGGTGGAGTCAGTGTAGAGCCTGAAATGCCTAATTAAAGCTGCTTTCGCACTATATGAGCAGAAATTCATATCAACAACTCTGCCAGCTTTCACAGTATCCATGAGCTAAGATGTAGACCCTATGCATGGTCATCGCAAGGCAGAAGACTATGACCGGGGGATACATCATTTGCACCCACCTCAATAGGAGCCCTGAAAATCAGAGCAATGTCATGTCATTCTGAGGGGGCAGAGAGGTCCAGATAGGGCCGAAGGTAAAGGTATTCTTTTGTTAAGGTTTTCATGACTTACAGGTTAATCTCCAGGACACCTGCTGCAAGCAACCCAGGGCCATTTAAAAAAAAGTGTTGCCTTTTTGTTTTCCTTGTATGCTCGTTATGAGTATTATAAATTTTGGGAATTGGAAAGATGCTGTTTGACTGGGCAGGGTGACTGGAGGCAGGAGGTCTTGTATTGAAACTTCCAAGAATATCTCCAGCCCTATCCTCAATGCAGCCGTGCTTCCATTTAAGGTTATCAATTCTCTCTGGGATCGATTACTTCTCACTGCTGAAGGTTTGGATGCCTTTCTTAAATTGTCAGCATGGATTCACTGTCACCCTCCCTTCAATTTTACAGGCCTTGCCAAACTGGGTAGAACGTCATTTTTTCTGTCTACCGACCAGTAACCTGCCCCACTCCCACCCAGGGGCAAATCAGAATTTCAGCACCGGTGTGGGGAGCCGACTCAAGCTTGATCTGTCCCCGTCCTTAAAATAAACAAACCCAGTTTCCTTATCCCGAATACATTGGAGCAAAGCTGTGGTTTGCAGTTTGCTTACTCGATGAGAACACCAATGTAAACACAGGGATCCAGTCCGTATGTTTGCTGGCTGTTCGCTGTGCACAGAAGCAGAGCTCAGTGTGTGCACAGAGGTACAGAGCCTGGCTCTCCCACTCTAAGGGCAGAATTTTCTGGATGGCAGGGGGGCAGAGCGAGCGTCTGCATGCGTGGACCCGATCGCCGCTCATGATCAGGTCCGCGCCGCCATTTTACTCGGGCGGGCCAATTAGGGCCCGCCCAGCCTACTTCATGACTCCCGTGCATAGCGGGAGTGGGCGGGCGATGACAGGCGATGGCGGTGACGCAGCAGCCTGTATAAAGGAAGGCCTGGCAGCCTTGGAAAGGCTGCTCGCAAAGGCTGGGCAAAGGGCTCTGCAGAGGGGCAATGGAGGTGACGCTAGTCCGGAGGGTAGTACATTGGGGCAGGCCAGGCCAGAGGGTAGGGTGGAGGCGGGGTGGGGGGGTGCCAGTGTGCTCCTCGTTTTTCTGATGACTGCCTTGCTACCCTCCTCGAGGAGGTGGCAGCACGGCGGGAGGTGGTAGTTCCCCAGGATGGGAGGAAGAGGCCCCCCACCCCAACATGACGAAACGCGCCTGGGAGGAGGTGACGGAGGTGGTGAGCTCCCGTGACGTGGTGCGGCACACCTGGATCCAGCGTCGCAAGCGTTTCAATGACTTGTTGCACTCTGGAAATGTGAGGACAATGTTGGCATTGGTCACTTAACCCAGCAGGTCGGCTTTCCCCCCTGCTGCCCACCCCCCACCAAGTCTGAGTGTAGTGACTGCATTGAATCATTGATGGCATGTGTCCTTCGCTGGGTGGGCCAGCAGATATTGCCCATGCCGAGGTCACCCTGAGAGGGTGGTGAAGAGATGGGTTCTGCGCCTGCAGCACGTGTTACACTGAGACCCACATGACTGTTTTGGGGGCAACCTGGATAAGCTGCACTTAGTCGCAGTGCTCGAACTGCAGGACATGTCCAAGTCAGGGTGATGACATGCTGGGAGAGGAGCTTCAAGGTGGCATGGCAATGAACCATCTGATGCCCTCTGTGCTCCACATGCTTGCACTTCCTTGCTATGGAAGGATATACTGTGTTGTGCCTAATGTGATGTAGGCAGCATGTGGCCAAGGGGGAGGGGGAACAGGCCTAGCAGCTTTGTGTGAGTGTTTGGCAGCAGTGGGGCGAAGAGGCACTAGAGCCCTGATATGTCCCAAGCTGGTTGGGGTGGGCCATGCGTGAAGAGAGTCCATGTACAATTTGTACAAGTCAATGCTCTTCTCTCATTTTCAGGAGAAGAATGCACATAATGCTGCAGAGCGTGTGAGGACTGGCGGCGGCCAGACGCAGTTAGCCATTCTCGGCTGATTTCAGCAGGAGGCCCTGGATTTGGAGAGGTGCCATGCGTCCAGGTCCACTGGGGTTGGTGAGGCTGGGGTGCCACGGCCAGGTGTGTACACCCAGCAGTGAGGTCAGCATTGTTCTCCCAACAGCCATAGCACTGCTGAATGTTCAGTGATTTAATTTTGCAACATGCCTTGACCATTGCTAATGGAAGGATGAGCGCATAATGATCCGGGGGACAGGGATGCACTTTGTCATTGTCTCCATGTTAACTGATCCAATGTCCTTGTTCTTCCTTTCAGCATCAGTGGAGCAGGGCTGGGAGGAGGAGCAGCAGAGGCCCCCACTCATATCTGAGGGCCCTGAAGTCTCACCAGCGTCACACCATCTCTGCCAGGCAGGCACCACGGCAGATACCAGCACCTCAGTGGGAGCTAGGGCATCGACTAGTGTCCTGGGGCACAGCGGTCAGGGCACTTCACAGTTGCTGGAGGAGATGGCAGGGACAGAGAGTGCCCATGGCGCCAGCAGTTGGAGGACTGCAGGGTACCAGGTACATGCTCAGTCGGTGCCTGATGATGTGCCTCTGGAGCCGTCCGCGATGCAGCAGGGGCAGGAAATGCGGCCGGGTGTGTGGGAGCGTCTGGGGGAGATGCATGAGGCTATGCTTGGCTTGGTCTCCGTGGTGGAGGAGTCTATGCGGATGATTGCTGAAGCAATGAGCCACATGTCCAAGCGCCAGGCGTCCTCCATGGAGAGAGTGGCGACTCTCATGGAGAGACTCCTTCAGGAGACCCATCAGGGCTTCCTGGGGATGCACTCTGGCCAGCAAGCCCTCACATCGGAATTGACCTCAGCTGGTCAATGCCAGTGTGGGAGATGGTCTGGGCACATTGTTTCCCAGCTCAGTGCCCAAATATCCACAGTGAGCAGGGAGGTCTGAAGCGACATCACATCGGCACAGCAGCTGCCTGTTGTCTCTGCGGGCTCCTCTCAGGGCGCTCCGGATGAGGGCGGCAGCTCCTCCGCCCATCTCCCAGTGATCGTAGCATCCAGTGAGGCTGCAACGACTGGGGAGATGCCAGTTGTGGAACTGGCAGATCCCTCCCAGGTGGGGCCAGCACAGGCTCCACGGGCCAGAGGACGACTGCCAAGGTCATCAAGGCCAACAGGACAATAGAGTCAGCAGGCTGTCTCAGATGCCACTCCAAGCGATGGGGCAGCACCAAGATGTAGCACCTGGAAACGTAAACATAAGGCACCTTAGGCACACCACGGGTTTATCACTGGTGCTTTTGTGTTGGCCCGAGATGAGGTCTTTATGATCTGCTTTGAATTGGACCACCCTTGCCATTTTTTTGGCTTAAGTTTCTTTGCCTGTGATATTAAATTCAGATATGTGACCATGGCTGAAGGTGCCTCTTTTCTTCTGCCTCGGCATGGTGTCCAAAAATGTTATGAGTGCTTTGTGGGACATTCAGCTTTATTAACAAAGCCCTTAGTTACTGTTGCTAACCTGGAAGATTTGGCACTTAGGTATCGAGCACGGAGCCTACAGCCCAGGCTTGTCCTGGAGGTACATCTGTGGTGTGCTAGCTGAAGGTTCATTGGATTAAAGCCTCCTGGGTGCCCCTGCCTCCCTGCAGTATGCCTGGGTCAGCGTCTACCCCATCAGCATTTCCCTGTGCGTGCTCATCCTGGGACTCACTGCTGGACTCATCGTGTGCAGCCGCAGCCACTGCGTCGGCGTCTTCATCGTCCACTGCATCCCCCCTTTCCAGAGCAAGATTGTGGAGAGCACAGCATGCAACCACTATCACCGAGACTGAATCTGGGGGGTACTGGAGTGCGCCCCCTGAGCGGTCCAGGCATCGGAAGCACATCTTGAGAAGACCAATGGTTCTCTCAACTACAGCCCTTGTGGGGGCGTGGCTCCTATTGTACTGTTGTTCAGCTTCTGTTCTTCGATGGCGGAGAGGCGTCATGAGCCACCTTCTGAGGGGATAGCCCTTGTCATCCAGCAGCCAGCCATCAAGCCGGGCTGGAGCACTGAAGAGCCCTGGCACCTGGGAGTGTCTGAGGATGTAGGCGTCGTGGGAGCTGCCTGGGTACCTTGCACAGACTTGTAGAATCTGCATCCTGTGATCACACACTATCTGCACATTCATGGTGTAGAAGCCCTTCCTGTAGATGAAGGCACTGGGCTCACCTGCTGATGCCTTGATGGCCACTTGTGTGCAGTCTATTGCACCCTGGATGTGGGGGAAGCCAGCAATGGCCGCGAAGCCTCCGGCTCACTGTGTCTGGCTTGTCTGGTCCCAACAGAGGTGGATGAAGGTCAATGTACGCCTAAACAGAGTGTCAGTAACCTGCTTGACACAAGTGTGTACAGCTGATTGGGAGACACGGCAAAGATCACCCACCGAGCCGTGGAAGGAGCCAGAGGCTAGAAGTTGAGGGCAGCTCAATGACCTTTAGAGCCACTGGCATGGGATGTCCACACACACAGTTACTGGAGATCTCAGGCCCAATCATCTGACAGATGTAGTTGACTGTCTCCCTTGAGAGACGGAGCCTGCTTCGGCACTGCACCTCAGACACATTGAGGTAGCTGCTTTGCCGCCTGTATACACTGGCAGCAGGATAGTGGCATCTTCTGCAGCCCCTTCTGCCTTGGTCTACCTCTTGGCCCTGCGCCCCTTGTGCCTGCGCCTGTACTCCCAAAGATAGCTCCTCTGAAGGCTGAATGTGCACTCCTGGCCTCCTCCCCCTTCTTCTCAGAGGAGGTGCCTCTAGTGGGCAGTTCAGCTCCCATTCCCAGGGAAGGCTTCTTGAAACCTGTAGGCCCAAAAAATATTCCTCACTGCGGAGTGCTGACCTGAAGGTTAAGAGTCCAGACAAAGCAGCTGGTATACGTTTTGAAGTATTGCAGATCACACAGGCAAGTTTCAATAACTTTGAAAAATCAATACCTGAGAGAGCACACTCACGACCCCAATGAGCCCTCTTATCCCGCCCGTGGATGAGGTTTACACAAATGTGTCCTACCCGCCTGCCTGTTGTGCCCATGCGCCAACCCGAAGATTGCACAGGTACTGAAAAATTGGTGTCGATTGGTGAGTCAAGGGCCTTAAGTGGCCCGTTAATTAATGGCGGGCGTGCAGCAGATATCATCGCGTGCCCGCCCAACGAAACGTTGTGATGGCGCGCCCAATGTCACTGTGCATGATTTTACACGCCTCCCACATGCCAACAGGAAAATTCTGCCCTAACTGTACAAGTAGGAGTGGCAAACAGATCTTCACGTGGTACTTGTAGTATAAAGGGTTAATAGCTATTATGCTAATAGCTAATGTACATCATCAGTGATGTCAGATCACGTGTCACTGGAACTGAGAGAGAGATGCTTCTGGAAAGAGCCTCATGCTTATCTATCCCTATACATAGTTGTACATAGTTAATAAATGTTTGGAAGTTCCTGAATGCTTTGATTCCAGTGGTCTTTGTTGAACACACTCTGGGCCAGTTTATGCTGATACTTCAGTACTCATCTCACCTCATACCCGGTAACGCAGAAAAATATAGCACCTGCTGACAGGCTTCATCAATATAGTCAAAATACCAAAGTTAATGTTAAAATTTTAATCACATGATGCTCCAAAGCAGATTAATCTGCCCAGAAATAGGCTTTTAGAATGAGTAAAACTCATTGTTGGCTTTCCCTCAATTTGAGGATGATGTCTACACAGGGTCGAGAGTTTCTGCCATGGGTCTTCATGTGACTGAACAGGTCGATTCTCAAACCACAGATCTCTGGGCACATGGAACAGGACATCCCACGAGGTAGTGGGATCCAGAGTGCCGGATTTGATTCCTTTTCTTTCTTTCTCTGTAGCCACTCTGCTTCATCATTAAGACGTTATGTCTCAAAGCATGATGAAGTTTGATGGACATGTTGTCACCTTTCTGAACGATTGGTGGCAAGCACCTCCCAGTCCTTAATGTCAATGCTGTTGTGCTTCAAGGAGAGCTTCAGAGAGTTTTTGAAGAGTTTTGTTTGTCCTCCCCTGGCATGTTGACCATTTGAGAGTTGAGAAAACAGTACCGAGGAAGACGGTTTTTGACCATCCAGCTACAATGTCCAGTCCATTGAAGCTGATTTTGCAAGAGTTTTAGCCTGAATGCTTGTAGAGCTGGCTTCAACAAGGACACTAGCATTTGTTCAATGGCCCTCCCATTGAATCCGGTGGAGGCATTGCTGTTGGAATTTCTCTAGCACTGTTACAGCCTAGATTTCAGTATAGAGATATGGCGATGACAACTGTTCTGTACACCAGGACTTTTGTTGACTTGCGGAGATCTTTGTTGTCAAACACTGGCTTCCATAGTTGGTAGAAGGCTGAGCTGGCATACCTGACCTGGTGTTGAATCTCTTTGTCAATGATGGCCTTTTGAGAGAGGTGGCTGTCAAAGAAAAAGAAAGTGAAAACTAACAAAATGTACAATGGGACCTCCATTATCTGTCATCATGGAGGCAGAAGCTAGCGGATAATTGAGTCCCCAAATTGTGTTCTTACATATATTTTACAGCAATATCTGAGCCTTAGGAAGGAAGACAAGTATAAGGTAAGCAACAGAATGAAGGTCACTGAAACATGCCATGAGGCAATATAAATTCTTAATACAAATATCTGAAATTTCTGAAATCTCTGCTGTTCTAGCGGACACATAGCCCATTTGAATGAGTTAATTCCAATGTTAAAATAATGGAGCAAGGAATTTCAGACAGTTGTATTATGTGTTTGTATGCTAGGGAAATTAGCATTTTTGACTATTTTCTGTACTTGTTCATGACAATTTAATGATCCCGAACTCCCAGGTCTTCTTGGATCATCATTTTTTTCCTACCTTTTCAGCATTTAAAAGTACTTTATTCCATCCTTTTTGGATCCCAAGTAAATGATCTCAAATTTGCCTACATTGAAATCTATTTGCCACAGTTCTTCCCATCCACTTAATTTATCAATATCTCCTTGTAAAACTATGCTTGCCATTTATCTTTGTGTCAGCAGCAAAATTGTAGGTGTGACTTGCAGAAAAGGAGATCCACAGTACTTGCTTTGTTCACTTAGGCTCCAGGTGACTGGTTTCCTCTTGTTGTGACAGTATCAGCTTACACTTGCAACAACTTGCCATGCGAAAATGTCATAAACTTAGATGCTAGGTCAAGTTTAACTAACGTCAGACACCATTAAATGCCCTGCAAGAGCAAAATTTGGCACATTATGCACTATCTTGCGCTCATCTCCATTTTAAGACAATTTAATCTCTTGAGTGTTCCCACCTTTTCTCAGATAGCTCTCTCACTGTTGCAGCATTGAAATGTTTTTTTTTCCCTTAAGTTGCCTTTTGACTCTGCAATTATGCTGGTTTCCTAACAGCTTTGGAGTTTACTGGTTTAAGAGTGCGCTGAAAAATGCTGAAAACATTTGTGGCTGACAACCTAAAGAAAAACAAGTCTCCCTTCTAGATTTATGGGGATGGTTGTTTATCAAAGAGTCATGCTGCACTGATTATTCAAGTCTGCTGATGCTGACTGAGATAATGCTGCTGTCGCCAGTCTCTTCAGCACAATGCAACAGAGCTTCACCAGACTGAACAGCACAAAACCAATTAATTGACCCTCCATGGAGATCAGCATCTTCAAGAATTGAATGCAATTTTCTACTGAAGCAGTAGAACCATGTGATTTTGATCCAAAATGGCCTGTCCAGTGTGACCTATTCATACGGTTTGATTTAACCTCATTAGAGAGGGGGACTGGGAAGATTTGCTTTAATATATCATTCCTGCCATATAGGTATCACTGGCAAGGCCAGAATTTAATGTCCATCTACCGTTTCCCTCCAGAAGGTGGAGGTGGACCTCCCTGAACCGCTGCAGTTCTTGTAAATAAGATGCTCCCACAATGCTGTTGCAAATGGAAGTTCTAGGATTTTGACCTAGCAACCACAAAGGCATGAGGCTGTGTGTCCAAGATGTGATAAATTAAGGCTGCTTCTGCATTGGCACAGATGCTAAAGGTGATGCTGAAGTGGATTATAACTCTAGCCCCAGTGGGGACTACCGTAGATCGGGAGCACTCCCTTAACAATCACTCTCACTTGAGTTCAATGCAGCCACCTCCCAGACACTTTTGGGTCTGAGAAAGTGAACGATGTCTCCCCCAAGGAAGATGACTATGAAGAGATAGTACCTTCTTCCAGATAGCCAGTTAAATAATTTGTTGGTCAAGTTATAATTACCTGGATATTATAAGGATCTGGAGTCTCTCTTCAAAAAAATTGTATCTTCCCACTTTCAGAAAATAGAAGTGAGGTGGGTTCTTAAACTGCATTCAGAAGACTACAAGAGGCATTTAACTTTACTAGCTTATTTACAAATTTATCAAAGAACTATTTAACATGCAATACATTTTAAAGTTAATAAGTACATCACAACGTTAATGACTATAAAAAGTTAAAAAAACATAGCCTTAGTTCCAATAGAGTATCCATTGAAAAAGACTTTAAAATACAATGCTACATTTAAAATTAGTTGTGGATATCCAACAAATATTCAAAGTAATGTGATACCTTAAATTCCTGAGTGGTTAAGTTGTTGGGTAGTTGGACACAAAAGCTGTCCGCTTTAAGATATCCAACCCCTCGACCACTGGAGAAATAATGGAGGCTTCTCAATACCCTTCTGCAATATCTCTAATTTTCTGAAGGGAGACTTGAACATTTATACCCTTCTAAAACCAGGTTACATCGTCTTTGGCAGTTATGGGTGCTGCCTCCTTGATTAAACTCCTCCTTTTTGATTAGCCCTTAAAATTCACTATTATTTAATTGCTAAAATGGTTTTATTATATCAACGCTTTGAACCGATATCTGGTCAACATGTACAACATGTAATATGTTCCAATATCCTTACTGATTTCTTCCAATTGCTTCTATTTCTTCATAAAGTGATTTTAAACTTTTAATAGAGAAATAGAGATTTTTTTAACGTTTTTTGTTCTCCAGCTTGGATAGAGCTGCATCCCTATAATGTTTATTTTTGTATTGGGTGTGTGAACATATTCAATTCTGATTCACTGAGCTAAGTTTTAGGGATGTCTTCTTAATACATAATGGGAATGGTGCCAGGCTGTGCCATCATTAATCTTCCCTAAATTTCCTTTGCTAGTGAATAAGGCAATTAAGCTTTTCTCTATTTCCAAAAAACGAAAGAGGCCCAGAGATACCTAGTGGATGGTACGGATGAGGTAATGTCTGTTTCCAGTTCAAAGCAGAGCTGCAAGGCTAGTGCTACCCATGTATATGTTTGAGGGCTTCTGGGTAAAAATGGCTATCTATGAATCTGTGACTACTTTCTCAATAATTCTAAAGTATAATGCCTTAAATATATATGAATTCTACCTATTTATTCATGGGCAGAATCTTCGGCTTGGCGAGCGGGGACAGGGTCTGCTTGTCAAGGCGTAAAATGACGCGGGGTGACGTCGGGCGTGCGTCCCAACGTCACCGCGCGTCATTTAGATTTTCAGTTTGCCGTGCGCGTAGCCAGGTCAGCTGCCCGCCCGCCGAACTGTCAAAGTCCTATTAAGGCCTGTTAAAAAGCAATTAAAGCTGCCCATCCAAGCTTAAGGTTGGCGAGCAGGCGAAGAACCCAGGCGGCCTTTGCATTTTTCATGGAACCTCTTCCAAGGGCGGGATGAGATTTCATGAATGATTTAAAATTTTCAGAAAAATTTTTACTAAAACTAATGCACATGTCCCAGCTCATGTGACAGTTTCACATGAGGTAACATGTCATAAAAATTTTTACCACACTTTATTAGACTGTTTAAACTTAAAACAATCTTAACAGATATTCACTATCCAACAGATTTCTGCCCTCTTTAGCGCGCATGCCCAAAAGAGCGCACTTCCAACTCAGGGAACCCCACCCCCACCCGCACAGGGAGCACACAGCGCTGGGCGGACCTTAATTGGCCTGCCCACATAAAATAGCAGCGCCCAGCCGATCGGGGGCGCAGATAGGCTCTGCACCCGCCCGTGCCCACCCCCGCACAACCCCCTCAACGGGGAGAAAATTCTCCCCCATGTATTTCCTTCACAATGTTCAGCCCCTTGAGCCTGTTCCATCATTCAATTAGATTATGACTGATCTCTATCTAAACTCCAGCTACTCACTTTGGTTCCTTAACCATTAATACCCTTGCCCAACAAAGATCTATCAATCTCAGTTTTTACGTTTTTAATTGAGTCCCAGCAACAACAGCGTTTTGGTGAAAGAGAATTTGAGATTTTCAGTACCCTTTATTTGAAGGAATGCTTTCTTACATTATCCCTGAAAGGCCTAATTTTAACTTAAAGTTTAAGCCCTCTTATTCTGGACTTCCCATTCAAAAGGTCAACCCTATCAATTCCATCACCTCCTATTTTATCTATATTCAAGGGAATACAAGCTGAGCACATAACTTAACTCTTTTAATCCCAGTATCATTCTGGTGAATCTGCGCTTCACCCAGTCCAAGGCCATTATATCCATCATGAATCGAGTACCCCAAATGAGATTTAATCAGAGCTCAGTACAGCCCTGTTTTCCAGTCTGTTTGAGATAAAGGCCAAAATCCATTAAAATTTTGAATGAGTTTTTGTAACCTGTGCCCTTACTTTTAGTTATTTCGCTACTTGGGCACCTAAATCTCTTTGCTAAGTCACAGCAGCTAGCTTCTCACCATTTAGAAAATACTCTGATTCATCCAAAGTGGACGACCTCACACTTTCCCAAGTTGAACTCCATCTGCCACAGTTTTGCCCACTTACTTAATCTACCAATGTCCCTTTGCAACTTTCTGTTCCCATCTCCGCTATTTACTTCTCTACTTAGTGTGGTCAGTAAATTCCAATTCACGGCTCTGTATTCCTTCCTCCACATCATTGATAAATATAGGTGAAAAGCTAGCAGTCCAATAGAAATCGCAAGGGGGCACCATTAGTCACATTCTGCCAACTTGAGTGCATATCTATTTTCCCTACTCTCTGTCACTTACCTTTTAACCAATTCCCTATCCAAACCAATAGTTTGCTTCCAATTTAATGCCCTCATTTTTGTTAACAGTCCCCTATGTAAAACCTTGTTGAATGTCTTCTGGAACTCCACATAAATAACATCCATTGGCACCTCCTGTACCAAACACATTGTTACTTCCTCAGAAAATTCAATTAACCTTGTTAGACACGACTTATTCTTTACAAATCCATGCTGGCTCCCTTTTCAGCTCCTATTTGTCCAAAGATCACTCTGGCCTGAATGACAGATTCCAGTAACTTAACCACGACTGACATTAGAGTTATAGGCCTATAATTTCCTAATTTCTCTCTCCAGCCTTTCTTAAATAATGGAACGGCGTTATGCCACAATCAATATCAATTTTACAAAAAGGTAACAACATTTTAGAAATTGAAATTCATACTAGGCTGTGTAACATCTTCACATACATTTACTACTTGACAATTTATAGTCACAGTTACAGAATTCAATCTTAAACACTGACAAAATCCCATGTAATAAAGGGTTTGACTTACTTACTGTAAATCAGCAGTCCTGATAATAGTGCATCCCATCGCATAATGGATCTACTGTTATAAAACAGCATTCTCTTTAACTCAGCAAGACAACACCAGAGATCTTTCAGTATAAATAACATCTCTGACTTTTTTAAAAAATTCTACAATATTGTTTCTAAAATTTTTGGGGAGAATTATTTTTGTTTGAAAAATGTTCACCTCATGTCATGAAGAAGCATAAATAAATCATTTGATTAGTTATTGCAAACTTGGGTTACAGTGATTGATTTTGAATTGGATCATTACAATTGACTGTTCACTGTTTTACAGCAATGGTAACCAGTACTTGCATTTATAATGCACACCTTACATGTAGGAAGACATCTCAGAATATCTTCCAATAAAGGAGGAAAAGAGTATCAAAGATACAAAACAAGTTGGATAAGAATGGAGATCCTCAGATCAGAATGTTACAAATATGATGTAAAATGGTGGAATGAAGGGGGTCATGAGACCTGTTCAGAATTCTGCTCAAGAACAAGCTTGGGTGCTTGGCTGTTAAAGCTTAAAGGGCCGCCCCAGGTTGCTCTACTGGGAAGTGCAAGTTGTTCATGCCTGTAGACAATGACCAGAACAGCCGTGCTGATGGTGGATTGGCTGTTAGTCTCCAAGACTCACAGGGAGCTGTTAGGAATGTCAGATTTTATAAATGGTTATACTTTAAACTGTCTATTCAATTTCAGGATAGAATGAAGTTGGGGATCTTTAGGATAGCTAATTAGCATTCTACTTGCAAACAAGGCCCATGTGATTTATGTTACCACAGGATGAGCTTTAGTAAAGAATAGTCCATAGGAAATCATTGTAGGATTGGGTTACAGGTTTTCCTAAGAGACCACTGAATATGACAGAAACAATGAGTCAATGAGAGTGAGAGGGTGAGAGAGAGTATTCACCATGCAGAATGCTGGTGGAAGCTCACTCTCAGATTGAAGAGACCGAGTTTGTGAATATTTAAACAGGGCTGGAAGATTTGCTTAGCGTTGGCTAGAGGGATGAATCTCCAGATTAACCCCCTCGTCATGAAAGCCAGTTTGAAGGTTAGATTGGCTGGGAGAGGAAAAAGGAAGCAAACCATCAGGAGCTGAGAACAGCTTTAGGCAGTTGATGGAGGATGAAGTGTCCACTTAAGGGATAGAGTAAAGTATAATCGTGGAAGGGGAAGTATGGCTGTTTTAAAAGTGAAATGGGGGGTGATTACTGAATAACATTTAGACGATGTTGCTTTAGTTTATTTATTACAGTAAAGATCTAAAATCTTGAAATCTAGTTGCATGGTCCTTTCAGTCAGTCATAAGATAAATTTATCAGTCTCTGTGTGGTTCGTAACAAGAAACAGAAGGTTGAAGAAAATAGTTTTGAAAAGGATTTAAAAACAGAGAGAGAGATAATCTGATGGAATAAGCTGAGTAGAGAGTTCCAAAGGACAAAGTGTAGGGATGAATAAATAGCAGTGGATCAGTGGGAGCGAGGAGAATTCCAATGTTGAAAAGTGAATACAGGGACATAAAGCTGATAACAAAAGGTAGAGTGAGGTGAAGCCATGGCGAGATTTGGAATCAAGGAGGAAATTTTGGAACTGACGTACAAGAGCACAAACACTGAAGAGAGGACGGGTTGTTGAAGTGCAAGACTTCAGAGAGTTGATGTTGGGAGACTAGTGAGAAAAAGGTTATGGAGAAGTTAAAAGTTTAGATGATGAAAGTACGGACTAGGGTTTTGGTTGCAGAAAGGGAGTTGGGGCTGAGGCAGGCAACGTTGCAGAGGTAGAACCGATTGAACAGATGTGAGGGCAAATATTGATCTTAGGATCGACCAGGATATCATATTTAGGAGTATATTAATGCTCTGCTATGTTCCACTGTACTTGGCTGTGCTCAGCTAAGCAAAATTACAACTAAAGGATACTACAAATGAAATCAGACAATAGATAAGTAGTTTAAAATATATTACAGTTCAATGTAGTAGTGCAATTATGCTATAACAATTGTATATAGCCTTATTTAAGAGCAACTCATACTATGCATTGAACAGCACTGTCGATCATTACAAATACATACGCCAGAATTTTCGGGAACCCCCGACGTCATCCCGCCCCATTTAAATATTCAGGAAGGCAGGGGGACAGCGCGATCAGCTGTCCGCCTGCCGACCTGTCAACGGCCAATTGAGGTCATTGACAGGGTAGTTAAAACAATTAAAGGCCCTGCCCTTCCAACCTTAAGGCTGGCGGGCAGGCCAGGAGCCCCAGCGGGCTTCTGAAAAAACATGAAACCTCATCCACCGGCGGGATGATGTTTCGTGTCGGTTTTAAAAAACTTTAATAAAGTTTTTGTGATATTTATTAACATGTCCCATCTCGTGTGACATTGTCACATGAGGGGGACATGTTAATGATTTTTTTATTTTTCTACTTTTAAAGTTTCAAAAACTTTCAGCGATCTCCCTGAGGCAGCACTTAGCCTCAGGGAGATGTGCGCTCTTCTGTGCGCATATGCGAAAGAGCGCACTCTCGTATTTGGGGAACGCCTCCCCCGCCCGCACAGGAAGCGCATAGCGCTTCCCGTAGGGCATCATGCTGGCCCACCCACTTAAAATGGCGGCGGGGCCTGTTTCGGCAGCGGGGATCGGCTGCCTGCCTGCCGCCAAGTCGGTCGGGCCCGCCCGCCCGTCAAGGGCAAAATTCTGCCCATGGAGTGACAAAACAAAGTGCTGGTAACATCCTGCTGCTTCCTACTTTTTAAGACCTCATGCTGTAAAGTTGAAATGCTGTGTTTCTTAGTGTGTTGGTAAACTTTGTAGAGGTCAGATTCTGATATTGTTCCCAACCTAATCTTCGAAGTATGGGGCTAAAGACTTAGGAGTCATTTATGGCATTGGCAGAATCTTGACCTTCCTTTATTTAGTGATAGCAGAGACTGACTCTTATCTGACACGCACAATTCTGTGCTGGGAAGACAAGTAGAAAAATAAAAAGTATATATATATATTTTTTGTTAAATATAGCCAGTTATAGATCATTTAATAGCTGACTACAATTTTATGGGCTGTGACATTCTTTTTCTGTGACAGAGCTGGGAACAAGCTGTCAAATCTTTCCTAAGCTGAAGCAATAGTGGTGCAATTGATGAATTTGATCCACACAACTGAAGCCCAATGATCATTACAATTGACTGCAACCACACAGGTAGATAAAGGTAACGATTTTGTCAAAAGGAGTATAATCATTAGTTACAATTGGAGATCGCTAAAACTGCATTACTTAATAAAGCAAATGCAGGTCTTAGTCCATTGAACAGGACCCTCAATTGTTTGCTGGGAAGTGAAGTTGAATAATATTTACAGGTGTGTCCCAGGAGTTGCTGCTGGGACACCCTCCTTGTTTATAGCCTTGATTGGGGAAATCATGGAGCAAAAGATGGGTAATAGCAAAGTCATTATGGAAAAGATAATTGGGCAAGATGTAAAATGGGCTACCAATTCACCATCAGGCCTTGTTCTCTGAACCACAGAAGCTAAAATTACCACTGCCATGTCTAAATAGTGAGATGAGAAAAACATAAGCAAAATAAAATGCTGTGTTATATTGCCAAGTCAGCTGAGATAAATTTCTCAGAGGTCGTGTGGAAGGTGGAAGGTCTCCCAGTCATACTACCCTTGGAGTTTTTTTTATGATGACATAAGGCCACACAAGCCCTCAAAGCAGTGCAAAGGAGAGCAACAAGGCTAATCCTTCCCAGAAGAGCTATGAAAAATGAATTAATAAGACTGAACTCTTCAATCACTGAAAGACATGGCTCAGAGGAGACCTTATAGAGGTATACAAGCTCCTTAGCAGGTTTAAGAAAATAAATCTGAAACAGTACTTTCAGGTAACCCAGGGCAACAGGTCAAGAAAGTATTGTTTTAGGTTAATTTAGAACAGATGTCAGGAAGGATACTTCCATATATAGAACACAAATAACATGACAGATTTTCAAGATTGGTTAAGATTCATTTAAGAAACAGCTAGATGCTGTAATGGGAAGATGGTAGGGTGCATATGCTGTAAGGATTAGATCAATCTTAAATATCTATGGAGGGATGGAAGTATCACCACGTGAGGTCAGGCTTTAGAAAAAAAATGTATGTGGTGCACGCTAGACTAGGCTTGCCAACACGTAAGGTCCTAGTTTACACAGGAAGATTGATCATTCAGATGAGGATTGATGGTGCTACTTGAACCATATCCCAACAATATTCAGCACCTTTAATTCCACACCCGGCCCCATCCAAAATTTTTTCCATCCTCTCTTGAAAGTGCTGGCTGAAACTGGATGTGGTTCCATGGGTTTTTAACATTTCATGCAAATGGATAGATTGCATTGCTGATGTTGTTTTAGAAAAATACAAGAAGTAAACATGAAAATTTTTATTCGCTGCCGTGAATATCATCTAGAAATAGTTGAGTGGGTGGGTACCTTTCCCTTACCTGAGCAGTGTAGTATAAGGGGTTAATAGCTCTTATACTAATAGCTAATATGCATCAGCAGTGATGTCAGATAAATGTCAATGGAACTCAGAGAGTTGCCTCTGGAAGGAGCTTTGTGCTTATCTGTCCCTGTAGTTGTATATAGTTAATAAACATTTGGAAGTTCCTGAAGGCCTTGTTTCCAGTGGTCTCTGTTAAATACACCCTGGGACTATATCTGATAATACTCCATGGTGATTGTGGTAAACTTACCGAACAGTAAGGATCCCTGATGAAACTGCCAGTGGCAGGAAGTGAAAGCCATCAAAAATAAAGCAATTAGGGAACAACTGCAGTGAGGAATCGGAAAGAAGAGCACCAACAGAGTGCCAAGACAGTCGATTAAAGTAACAGACAAGCATGCAAAAAGTCCTACCTCTATCCAATTCCTTTAACCATGTGGAAAGCCCCTACAAAGCAGCACGTTGGAAAAACTGGCATTGTAGATTCAACAAGTATAGGACTGCTTGTGGATTAGCACAAAAGCCTGATAAAGAGCAGCTTAGCACATTCCTCTATTCTATTGGCAGCAGCGCAGATGACATTAATGAGGACACAGCAACCTATGAAGAGGTTATTAAGGCATTTGATTCATGTTTCAGTCTTAAGAGGAACATTATTATAGACCAGATGAGGTTTAACAGGTGCTGTCAGGAATCTGGAGAAAGTACTGACTTTTTTTTATCAATGGCTTGTATCATTTGACTGATAGTTGCAAGTATGGGGCTCTAAAGGAGGAACTCATCTGAGATCGCAATGTGGTGGGAGTGCTCGGTGAAGCCTTATCTGATTTTCTGCAGTTCAGAGAAGAGCTAATGTTACTAACAGAACAGAACTAACATAACAAGAGCTAACAAGGCAGCTCATTTAACTAGGCTGAGCTACGGAAGCAGAACTGACTTTTAATCTGGGGTGATGAAGAACATTTGTAGAGTCAGGCCACTGACCCAGTCCAGTTTGTGAGCAATAGAGGTACCAGTGCACCCACTAAAAAGCAGATCTAGGACAAAGACAGGGTGGTCGCCACCATTATCCAGGGCTCCTGTTGCGTGACAAAATACCCCATTAGCGGGAAGACTGCCTCACCATACATACACAGCGTCATTCCTGCAGAAGGTGGGGCCATTTTAAAATCGATTTGCCACAACAGAAAGTCGCCTACTCAAAAATTTCAAGGGAGACCAATCAGATCGAGCAGTATCCAGGAAATAGAAGACACAGAGGATCACAAAGTGCTGTTCTAGGGTGAAGTTGCAACATCCAAGGAAGCCTTTTGGTGTAAGGATATCAGAGCCAATGGCCACAAAACCAATTTTAAATTAGACACAGGGTCAGCAATGTCAATTCTTTTTGATATAGCACAATGGTGACCAGCCAGAGGAGCTACATTGAAGTTTATGACCAGTGAATCTGGAGGGAACTGAAATCTAGTAGGGATGAAAACATTAAAAGATGGCGGAGAGACTGTCCAAATCCACATACAGCAAGACCTGGAAAACTTTCAGGCTTGGGCTGAGAAGTGGTAAGTAACATTCATGCCATAGAAGTACTAGGAAATGACCATCTCTGGTGATAGAATCTAACCATCTCCCCTAATGTTCAATGGCATTATCACTGAATCCCCCACAATCAACATCCTGGGGGTTACCATTGATCAGAAACTGAACTAGACTAGCCATATAAATAATGTGGCTACAAGAACCGGTCAGAGACTGGGAAGTCAGTGGCGAGTAACTCACCTCCCTACTCCCCAAAGCCTGCCCGTCATCTACAAGGCACAAGTCAGGAATGTGATGGAATACTATCCACTTGCCTGGATGAGAGTAGCTCCAAAAACACTCAAGAAGCTCCACACCACCCAAGGCAAAGCAGTCCATTTGATTGGAACTACATCCACTTCTTAATCATTCACTCCCTCCACCAATGACGCACAATGGTAGCAGCGTGTACCATCTACAAGGTTTATTGCAGCAACTGGCCAAGCTTCCTTCAACAGCATCTTCCAAACCCATGACCTCTACCACCTAGAAGAACAAGAGCAGAAAATGTATGGGAACACCACCACCATCTGAAAGTTCCCCTCCAAGTCATATATCATCATGACTTGGAACTATATCGCCATTTCTCTACTGTCATTAGGTCAAAATCCTGGAACTCCCTCCCTTAAAGTACCATGTGTGTACCTACACCAGAGAGACTGCAGCAGTTCAAGAAGGTGGCTCACCACTACCTTCTAGAGGGCAATTAGAAATGAACAACAAATACTGGCCTTGCCAGTGATGCTCTGTTGCCATGAAAGGATGAAAAAAACTTATAGATGAAAGTGGTGGAAGCTTTAAGATCACTGCAGGTGTTAGGCCAGACAGAGTGTAGACTGGAATTAGTAAAGGTGTTTATGTGGAAATTTTTCCCAAGAGCAGAAAGAAGAAAGTGGAATTTGCTTTCCTCATCTGAAAACAACAATTCAACAATGACAAGTTTGGAGATAAAAACAAAAAACTACTGCGGATGCTGGAAATCCAAAACAAAAACAGAATTAACTGGAAAAACTCAGCAGGTCTGGCAGCATCGGCAGAGAAGAAAAGAGCTGACGTTTCGAGTCCTCATGACCCTTCAACAGAACTGAGTATAGTTAGGAGAGGGGTGAAATATAAGCTGGTTTAAGGTGGTGGGGGGTGGGGGGGTGGGGGGAGAGAAGTTGAGGGGGGGTGTGGTTGTAGGGACAAGCGAGCAGTGATAGGAGCAGATAATCAAAAGATGTCACAGACAAAAGGAACAAAGGGGTGTTGAAGGTGGTGATATTATCTAAGAAAATGTGCTAATTAAGAATGGATGGCAGGACACTCAAGGTACAGCTCTAGTGGGGGTGGGGTGGAAAGACTGATAAGGTATTACAGTTGTAGATTTAAAAATAATGGAAATAGGTGGGAAAAGAAAAATCTATATAAATTATTGAAAAAAACATAAGGGAGGGGAAAGAAACAGGATGGGGATGGGGGGAGGGAGTTTAAGATCTAAAGTTGTTGAATTCAATATTCAGCCCGGAAGACTGTAAAGTGCCTAGTCGGAAGATGAGGTGCTGTTCCTCCAGTTTGCGTTGGGCTTCACTGGAACAATGCAGCAAGCCAAGGACAGACATGTGGGCAAGAGAGCAGGGTGGAGTGTTAAAATGGCAAGCGACAGGGAGGTTTGGGTCTTTCTTGCGGACAGACCGCAGGTGTTCTGCAAAGCGGTCGCCCAGTTTGCGTTTGGCATTATACCTGCCCCTTCACTTCTTCTCTCCTCACCGTCCAAGGGCCCAAACACTCCTTTCAAGTGAAGCAGCATTTCACTTGCATTTCCCCTAACTTGGTCTACTGCATTCGTTGCTCCCAATGCGGTCTCCTCTACATTGGAGAGACCAAACGCAAACTGGGGGACCGCTTTGCAGAACACCTGCGGTCTGTCCGCAAGAAAGACCCAAACCTCCCTGTCGCTTGCCATTTTTACACTCCACCCTGCTCTCTTGCCCACATGTCTGTCCATAGAGCTGTACCTTGAGTGTCCTGCCATCCATTCTTAATTAGCACATTTTCTTAGATAATATCACCACCTTCAACACCTCTTTGTTCCTTTTGTCTGTGACATCTTTTGTTTATCTGCTCCTATCACTGCTTGCTTGTCCCTACAACCACACCCCCCCTCAACTTCTCTCCTCCCCCCCACCCCCCCCCCCAATCCCCCACCTTAAACCAGCTTATATTTCACCCCTCTCCTAACTATACTCAGTTCTGCTGAAGGGTCATGAGGACTCGAAACGTCAACTCTTTTCTTCTCCGCCGATGCTGCCAGACCTGCTGAGTAACGACAAGCTTGGCTTAGTTAGTAACACACCTGTTTCTCAGTCAGAAGCTTTGGGTTCAAACCACACTTCAGGATTTGAGCACATAATCTTGCCTGAGTGTCATACTTAAGAGTGTAGTGAGATGACCTAAGGTGCTATATAAACACAAGTTTATTCTTTGTTTAAAATTTCACAGGTACTTCCTATTCCTTCTTCACATATTGAGGTTAATTATTAACAGGTTATTCGAGTGTGAGTATATCATTTGCTTTGTGGTCTTATCCTCACATTGCAGCAAGAATCATTGGATTGTGATCAGGAGAGGGGAACTTGGCTGATTCTTTTCCTTAGCACTAAGGTCAATTGTACTGTCCCCACTTTTGCCCTGGTTCAGATCAGCTCAATTGCACTTTTATACTGTAGTAAATACATGTTAGTCCTTAATACAGCAAGAAAGATTACTGCTGGGCAGAGTCTTCTGTTGTGGGTCACTAAGTGGGCATCTTTTCCTGTTTTGCTGCATTTTAGATTTCACAGATTTAAGCTTAGATGTGAATATGCCAATCTTGTTTGTGCTTGGGCTTTCAATTGCGAGGAAATGAAATGGCCTTAGTTGATTATGTTGTTTTCGTATTTTCATATGCATCCCTGAGGGAATAGTGTGAAGTAATGGAAGGATTCGCAGGCTGCTTAACAGTCTGACCAGCCATGACATGATCGTTCATTCTATGTAAGCGTTGTATACCAGCTAATATGGATGTTAGTCCAAAACAGCAAGGGGTTTTATTGGCTCCAGCAAACCATGCAAGTATCAAAGGTCCAGTCTCCACTTGCTTGGGGTTCAAACCAAGGTCAGAAGTGGGAATGCTACCACAAATCCTTCGTGATGATCCTATGAAGGTATACACAAATTTAAAGATGTAGAAAATGAATTAACCTGGAATATTACTGTAAATTAAGCTGTTGGGACACAGTCTCAAACGACAAAAGGAGGGGCACTTTAAGGCAGATGTTAGGACATCCTTCTTCGCATGAAAAGTGATGAGCATGTGGAAGAAGCCTCCAGATGGAGCAGAGACAAAAAAATCTGGGAAATATTTTTCTTAAATTGGAAGCTACATTGGAGGGATGGTAGGTTGACCAGCTGGTCTCATCTGTAATTATCCAGTGATCTGGGGTATGATCCAAGTGATATCTATGACTCATCACCAATTGTCACCTATAGTGACACACTGAGAATAGATTCACCATTTAGTATATGAGAAAGACTGTGGATGGTGGAAGCATTTGACTAATAAGTATGGACAACAGCATAAGGAAGTGTACAACTTAATTAGTGTAAATAGAAAAGGGCAGATATCCTCTCCCCCTCCCATTATATTTTCTCTCTGCATTAGAAATTTGCATGGTGACCCTCATGCTGGCCACTAATCTTATTGGTCAATATGTTCAGCTATCCGCAGTACTTCTCAAGTTATACTGTGTGCTTTGCTGAATGTTGCAATTACCGAGTTTCCAACATATCTGTTTCATAAATTTCAGCACAGTGTCATCCATGGCTGTTCAGAAAGAAAGGAAAAGCACTTGTAGATGTGGCTCGCTACAGTAAACAGAAACTCATTCTTAACTATAACAGCAGTAAGGGGAATAATTACAGATACATGGTGTGATACAAAATAACATTGAATATTGATACATGCATGTATCTTAAAACATGAATGACATTGTATTTAGGATAAATTGAAGTTTATTAATTGGTAGAGGTTTTAGAACACATCTTCCATTTGCTCTTTGCAGCATTAATGGGTGAATCAAAAAAAGGTCAGACAGGCATAAGTATGAAAGTTTTTTCTACAACTAAAGTTGAGGAGAAAAATAAGCAAAAGGCATTAGACAAATCTAAGTTGGGGGGGTGGGTGAGAGTGTACATTGAATTGATTCTTAATCATAATTTTTACTTTACATTCTGGCTTGGCCCCCTACAATTCTTGCAACAGTTCACCAAGCCTCCTTAAACAGCACCTTCCAATCCCACGACCACTACCATCTAGAAGAACAAGGGCAGGAGATAGATGGGAACACCACCACCTGGAAGTTTCTCTCCGAGTTATTCACCATCCTGATTTGGAAATATATCGCCGTTCCTTCACTGTCGCTGGGCCAAAATCCTGGAACCCCCTCCCTAACAGCACTGTGGGTATACGTACACCACATGGCCTGCAGCGGTTCAAGAAGACAGCTCACCTTCACCTCCTCATGGGCAACTAGGGATGGGCAATAAAATGCTGGCTCAGCCAGTGAAGCCCACATCCCGTGAATGAATAAAAAAATAATGTGCAGCATATAAGAAGCGGTTTGAGATGTTTCAGAGACTTGATAAATATAATGCACGCATTGTTTTCCTTGATTTTGGCTGACTTCATGTGGTGCAGTTTGTCGGTAAGTCACTAGGTGTTGCTGTGGAACACCATATATATTTTTACAGAACTGAGGCTTTCGTTTACCAGCTGCTTTTTTGACAGTCAATATACTGAGTTTTTTTTAAAAAGTGTTTAAACGTGCACCAATGTTTAGGTGGTTCAGGCTTGTAAATTATCTCCAACTAGGGTTGGTTGTAGGGTGAAAAAAAATCTACATTTTTAAATTTAAGCAAGCAATTAAGTGGGCACAGAATTCCGCCAGTTATTTGTGAACTTTATAAAGCAAATCGTAGCTTTATCAGAGCCGAGCAGAACAATGAAAACACCAACTTTTTTGCTGACCCTTACCTTTTTACCCCTCTCAAAATATGTAGCCAGTGGCAACTTTAAGAAGATTTTTTTTTTTAAAAATTGAATCCTTGGGAGAAGGATGTTATTTCATTCTGGGGGCTAAAATAAAAATAATTTTGAAATGGGAAACAAAAGGTTTGCATTAAAAAACGGGCGTTGCAATTAACCAACAGATTTTCTGTAGAAGTGTATTTAATTTATTTATGTTGGTTTAGCAACTTCAGTTGAAAGCAGCGGAGGTGAACAACCTCAGCATGGAGCCCACCTCCTGGCACGGGAAGCGGAGGGTAGGGTATCCTGCTGCCTTTCACGGTCACCCCACTTGTGGAGAAGGACCGGCCCTACCCACCTCCTCCATGGGCGGAGCTGAGCTGCCGTCTCCCCAGAGGCGCCCCTATTGTTGTCACTATTCCCAGTTTGCCGGGAGTCATGGCGAAAGATTGTGTCTCGCTAGCCGCTGTTTCATTGCTATCTGCTGTCCAACAGGGTAAGAGATTCGTCCCCTCGCTTGCAGATTTGTAACAAGTGTCGCTCCCCCCACCCCACCCAACCTTTCTTTCGCAGGTTTCCACTGAGATGCACAGCCCCTGTGCTGCACTTGTGACTTCCTCCTGTGCCAGCTTTGGCTGTGCCAGCTTTGGCCGTGCCACTCAGCTCGGGCGGGGTGCATCGCAAACTCCACCCTCACTTCTGCATGTTTTCCCGCAGCCTTTCAGCCGGATTTCCCAGATAATGCAGTATGACTTCAGCTGGTTTGATTCCCTTTCTCCTCCCGTGCCCGTTGAGGCAATTGCCTCCTCTTCTACATGGTACAATTTTAAAGGGAATGACAGGATCTGCAGGTTTACCTACACAAATCTTTCAATGTGGAGTGGGCCGTGCTGTTAACACGCACCCGGGCTTTATAAATAGAAGAACATGATACACAATCGAGGTTATGCTTTATAAGTTATGGGTTAGACCACGGCTGGAGTACTGTACCCAACTCTGGACACTACACCTTCAAAAGAATGTCAAGTCATTGGAGAGGGTGCAGAAGAGATTTATTTGCATAGTGATAAAAGCACAATACTGCCGATGCTGGAAATCTGAAACAAAACCAGAAAATGCTGGAAAGACTCAACAGGTCTAGCAGCATCTGTGGAGAGAGAAACAGTTAACGTTTTGAGTCCATATGACCCGTCTGTGAATAAGGGTCATAGGGACTCCAAACGTTAACTCTGTTTCTCTCTCCACAAATGCTGCCAGACCTGCTGAGTTTTTCCAGCACTTTCTGTTTTTATCTGCACAGTGCCAGGGATGAGGGACTTCAGTTATGTAGAGAGGCTGAAGAGTTGTGCTGTTCAGAAAAGATTTGAGTGGAGGTGTGGAAAACATGAAGGGTTTTGACTGAGTAAATATGGAGAAGCTGTTTCCAGTGGCAGGGTTTAAAGTGATTGGCAAATGAACCAGAGGTGACATACAGACTTGTTTTTGTCACGGTCATTTGTCATGATGGGCAATGTGCTGCCCAATAGGGCAGTGGAAGCAGATTCAGGAGTAACTTTCAAAAAGGAATTGGATAAATGCCTCAAGGTGGAAAAGTTGCAGAGTTATGGGGAAAGAACAGAGGACTAATTGGATAGCATTTTCGAAAAGCCAGCACAGGCATGATGGGCTGACTGGCCTTCTCCTGTATGTTTCCATGATCAAAAGGCAACACTTGACAGGAGTAATATTACATTTGAGTCATCTCTCTGTGTTTGCTGAATCTTTATATCCTGTAGAACAGGATTGTGGGGCAATTTAGACTCTTTTTGTCTAGAATGTTATTAAGGATGTGGGACTTCAATTATGTGGAAAGACTAGTGTTACAATTACAGAGTTTATGAGATTATTAAGTTTTAGGACTATATCTTTTAGTTTCTAAGAGTGTTACAGGTTGGGACTGTATCTTTCAATTTCAGGGTCATGTGACATGTGTTGGAGCCTGCCTGACAGTAAAACTGGGTGGTTCAATTGTTAAGCTCACATTATCTTATTGAGAGGGAGGTGCCAGGTATTTGCATTTGGGGATGATGACAGCTGTTTCTAAGTCCACAATGAGGAGATCCAAGTCTCCCAAGGCCCCAGAAAGGTATAAATATCAAGTTGTAAACAGCTGTGATGTAAACTATTCCTTTGCTTATAAGATGAAAGGATGTCAGGATCCAAGATTGCTGATTAGCATTTCTACTTTGATGCAAAGCTGATGTGTTTCCCATTGCCATGGGGAAGATGGCAGAGCAAAGAAACCATTTCGAAATCACTTTACAGGCTTCCCTATAAACCCAGGTATGTCACAGACAGAGGGACAGTTGCAATTTGGTCTCATGTGGTCAACTGAGAGGTGGAGAGCAAAAGAAGTAGTCAGCCAGGCCTACACCTGGAGCAGAGAAAATGCTGATTTTATCATTCATCACGCCGAATGCGGGTGGGAGCTCGCTCTCAGTTTGAAAACCAAGTTCGTGAGGAGCTAAAACAAGGCTGGAGGGTTCACCTAGCTGGAACTGGAGGAAGAATCCCCGGGAAAACGCTCACTGCGAAAGGTAATATTGGGAAAAGAAAAGAACAGAAGTAAAACTCTTGGAAGTGCGAATCATTTTGTGTTGGTTCCAGGGAAATTGGACGTCTACTTACCAGACCGAGTAACGTAACAAAGTTGGGTTTTCGGTTGCCACCAAAAGTAGAAAGGGACAAATTCTGTTCAGTAGTTTAAACTATTTGTTGCCTACGAAAATGAAATAATATTTAGTTAATAGTATTCTTTTTGCATTTGTAACAGTTAAAGTTTTAAAATGTGAAATCTTGTCATGTGTCTGTCTTTCAGCTAATAACTAGAAGTTCGAATTTCTCTTTAAAAGTTATTGGTCTCTATGACGATTGTAACATGAGAGAAGCTATGGTTGTTCATTATAGACCAGGGAAGGTTAACAAGAAATTTGATAGAAGGGGAGAGAGAGAGAGTGTGTGAGGGTGAGGGAGAGAGAGAGAGAGTGTGAGGGGGAGAGAGAGAGAGTGTGAGGGGGAGAGAGAGACAGTGCGAGGGGGAGAGAGAGAGAGACAGTGCGAGATTAGATAGGGAGAAATTGTTTCCATTGTTGTGAGGGTCAATAACCAAAGATTGCCGACTTGAGATAAATGGATAAAGAACTGGAGATGAGAACTTTTGTTTTGATCTGGAATGCACTGCCTGAAAGGGTGGTGGAAGCAGATTCAACGTAATTACTAAATGGGGACTGGATATATACTTGAAAAGGAAAAACAAATTTCGGGGTTATGGGAAAGACCAGGCTAGAGGGACTAACTGGACAGTTTATTCAAAGAATCAACATTGGTATGATGAACCAAATGGCCATCTTCTCTGGTGTATGATTCTATCCTGCTTGAAAGTGGCTAACTGAGCACAGAACCTGGGACATTCCTAGTCTATGCTGCTCAGGGATGACAACATTGTCCCTGGGCTCCAAAACTCAATTTTTAAATATCCCTCACTTGCCTCATCAATACTTTTATATCCTAACTTCAACAACCACAATACTATTATATCCTGGGGGGAGGTGATGGCATAGTGGTACTGTCACTGGACTAGTATTCTAGAGCCTGGGTTCAAATCCCATGATAGATCATGAAATTTAAATTTAATAAGGATCGGGAATTAAAAGCCTGATGATGTTGTAAAAGCCCACCTGGCTCAGTAATGCCCTTTAGGGAAGGAAATCTGCTGTACTTACCTGGTCTGGTCTACATCAGCCACAATATGGTTGACTCTTAAGTGCTCTGTGGACAAGAGGGCCCACATCCCATCAACAAATAAATATTTTAAAAAACTTTAAATCTTCCTACAGGATAATCTGGATTAGTGGTTTCCCGATGCTGTTGATAGATGTTTCTGTAGCACACTCTGGATCCTAATGCAGCCCCTCCTCCAAATTCCTATCCTTGGCTCAGCTGCTAAGTAAATTAAGATGAAACGCGGGAGAAGTCAAGTGAATTCAGTGTAAGATTGGATGAATCCTCTGGTTTGTGAAATTACTTTTTGCGCGGATGGGGAGAAGAGGATAAAAGAGATCGTGCACTCACATCCCTAAGAACTGTGGCTGATTTCAGGGGGGAAAAAAAGAAGCATTGTCTTTATTGAGCCAGAAATTCCCACTCTGCTGCTTGAATGTTATTTTAAATGGAAATGCGATTAAGCATTTGAACTGGAAAAGCTCTGATAAGATATGAGGCTATAAATAACATCTTATTTTGGTTTAGGTTCGGTGTCTTTGTATGGAATCAATTGAAGTGAAAAGGTTTAGTAATTGGGGAAATACTGTAAAGCAAGTTACTTTGATATGGCCCTCTGTTACTTGGTCACACTGGTGCGCTAAGTGTGAGCTGCTTCATAAAATTCATTGGACTGTCTCCAGCAAGGAGTGCCACCTCTTGAAAGCCAAACTACTTCCAAGATTTCATCACTTTAATATATTTCTTCAATTTCTTTGAGGTTTTGCATTTTTGATTTTTTTTTTGTCTTGCATATTTTTGTTTGATGAGAGAAATCAGGAACTGCCTTGAAGAAAGTACTGGGACTAGAATTAGGAAGGAGCTGATTTGGAATCTACAGTGAAAATTAAATGAAGGGAGAAATTCTCAGAGTTAATGGCCATGCACTACCTTCATGCGTTTTGGCTCAATAACTGTTCCAAAGCAATTCCTCCAATGAGATCAATAGCGCTTAATGTTAAAAATGTGCCAGGTTCCCTGCTTGCCTCAGAAAGTTTATCCTGTGAATAGCTGTGCCATATAGACCAGAAACCCCAGTTTAAATTCTGATTTATGCCAGTTGTCTGATTCCATCCGGCACAGCACTTGACAAACGGCAGAATATCGGGGGCGGGGAGGGTGCTGACATTACCAAGTGTACAAAACACTTCAACTCAGGAAGTTTTTCCTTACGTCTGCTCAAAATTTTCCTTTCACAAAGTTGGCTTAGTATTCCTTGTTCTAGTACTTGGAAGTCGTGTTGTGTATTAACCTTATATGTACAATTTAATGGCATAATTACTGAGGATCACCCCTGTTGCCTTCCTTCAAGACTGTAAAATCCCTCAATTTCTCCACTCTCATAAGTTAAATATTTGATATAAGGAATCAGCTTATTGCCTCTCCACAGTGCTATGTCCAAGGCTCACATGTTCCCCTTATGGAGACATCTGCCAGCCACTAAAAGACACTGACAAGAGCGAACCGAGGTGCTTCCTGATTTATTTTCTTTTTCCTGTCTTCCGGGTAACTACCGATCACCCGGCAGTGTCTCCACAAAGTGAAATAGCTGGGATTGGGATTTCCATTTGCTAGGAATGGCGAAATCGAACATGTATCCCTATACAGGTATTCTACAATTTAACGTGTTGAGAATTACGGTGTCAATTATGACATTTTTTTTGCAGCCATTTTAATTGTTGTCCCCTGCTCTCACTTTGTAATATCTTTCTGGCACAAACCACAGGCCTTCTCTCAGGCAGTTGCCCGTGATGCTTTATCGCCAGTATAATAGAACAGCAATATGGAATTCAGAAGAAACTTTCTTATCCAAAGAGTGGTGGGAATGTGGAATTTGCTATCACTGGGAGTGATTGAAGTGAATTGTAAAGACTCATTTAAGGGGAAACGAGAAAAACATATGAGGGAGAAGGGAAGAGGGTTACGATGATAGATTTAGTTGAGGAAAGGCGAGAGGAGGCTGAATTGGAGCATAAATGCTGACATGGACTGGTTAGGATGAATGGCCTGTTTATGTGCTGTATGCCCTATGTAATCTTATGATTTTCCCACTGATTATTTTCCCTTTTTGTAGGGAAAATGCCAAGCCACAGCTTGGCACCCCATCAGAGATTGGTTACTTTGAGCAATTTGGAGCAGTGATCCCATGATCTTCACTGTGTGGTTCAATGCCCTGTGGTTTCTGAACCATATTTGGGCAAGTGTCTTAGCCCATACTAAGTTCACGGCATAAAGCGTTTTATAATTCCACGCTAATTGAAACTCAGGAAAGACTCCCATGGCCGGATTATCACATGGTAGGAGAGGTAATATTTTCTGTTGATGGGGTAATTTAGAACGAGATGCACATCAAACTTACCACTGTCTATGTGTTGCCAATGAAAAATGGGAAAAGTCCGACTTCCCCTGCACCAACGCTGCCCACAACACAAAGTTCACCAACTCCTCTTGACAAAAACTTGAGATTGAAAATTCTTGCACAACAATTAATCACGAGTAAGTGCAAATTAAATGTGAACCATAAAGTATTTTTCATGCCAAAATATACATTTATTTTTGATGCTCCAACATTTTGGCTTGCAACATTATCATGTTGACTTCTTGGGTTTCCCTCTGCTATTATGTAATAGTCAGTTCTCCCAGAATAGCAGAGATCCTTACGACCCAGATCATCGCTGCACTGCAAGCTGCATTAGGTAGCTGTTCCTTGTTTTTTTGATGTAAATTCACTGATAAATAAGGTGAATATATTAATGAAATGAAGATCTGTGCGATTATACTAGAATGTCATGATTTAGTGTTTTCAAGGTTAATGTGTAGTGATGCTAATATACTAATATTTATTTATCATTCTTTTCCCCCTCCTCTTTGAGTGCTACAGACAGTACAAATAGAGGCATCCCTCCATATTTCTCATCAAAGGAACTATTCTTTGTGAAGAGCTTAGATGGTTAACTAGTCAACTATGACGGGTACTCAACCAGTGCCTTTAAGGGTACTTTTCTATCATGGGTTACTTGATAATGACCAAGAGTTATCCAGTACTGTGCTTTCCCCACAAACCCCCCCACCCCGCCACCACACCCCTGGCCTCTTGGTGCCTCACCTATTGTTGCCCATCAGTCCTCTGGCTGGAATCAGCAACACACACAGATCAAACCTTGGGCTCTTCTCATCCGCATGTCTCTGTTGCACTAGTTTATGTCATGCTACAGCATGCTGGGATGTCCAATATACCACTAAGCCACTATTGACATAAGTTTGAGTAATCAATATAATTAGACCATTTCTGCAGATGTAGTGCTGTATTCAACATGTTGATGCGAAATGCACAACATTAGAACATACCTCTTAAAACAAAATAGAGACAAACAGTACCAGGTAACAAAAAAGCTCACAGAAAACACACAGAGTTAGTAAAGAAATACGGAGCGAGAGAGAAAGAGACACCAGCAGCCATATGTGAAGGCATGTTACTGAGTCATGTGGTGGTTGACATCTGAGCTAAGGTATAAATAATTTGTCTTTGACAGTTGAGGATAGCTGTGGATAACTGAAGCACTTTAAATTCGAGAACAATAAAAAGCAAAACAGATTCTGCATTATGAGGTGGTCTGGAGATGAAAATATGATCCGAGTTTGATAGAAACCATGTTGTAGAAGTCTGAAATCAAACAAAGGATTTTGTTTAATTTCCAATCAAGCAACTTCACTTTTCTCCTTCTAATGACCCCACAGAAATCCCTATGTAAAAGAAGTTTGAATCAGGAGGTTCCAACCACCCTGTCCCAAATGTCCCCTGTCCTAGATTCAAGTTAAGAAATTCAGAGAGTGTGTAAAAATGCATCTATCACTATACTTGATGTGGGATTTCATGCCTGAATGTTTATGTCAGGGTCTGTGCAGTGGCATATTGCTGCAATACTATATTCTGGCCACTAGAGGCCCTAAGTGGACTACATGAAGAGTAATCTTCAAACCAATAGCTGCGTCTGCCACAGTGCAATACCATTGACCACATGGATTATATGACATCTCTTTCCTTAATATTTGCAGGGTGGATCAGTAGGTAAATTCACACCTGGCAGAATACTGATTTACAACTGGCCAGGAAGGCACTGAAGAAGAGTCAATCATATTGGACTCAAAATGGTAACTGTTTCTCTCTCCCCAGCTGCTGCCAGACAAGCTGAGTTTTTCCAGCATTTCCTGTTTTTGTTTCAGATTTCCAGCATCCACAGTATTTTGCTTTTACATTAGATTCAATTGCTTGTCTGTGCTGGACCAGTTGGTCTCTTGGGCAATGGTGGGAGTGAGTGTAGTCTTAGAAAGCTGGTAGAGAGAGGGGAATGTTTAGCCAGGATTTCTGCTTCTGTTCGTTAGTCAGTGATTCCTGCTGGAAGTGTACGGTATATGGTCCTTGGGTGAGGACAGGGGCAGACTTACCTGTGGCTGCCTTGCATTGTGTGAACTGGCACAATTCATGGTACAGCTAGAGACGCAAAGGGGGACAGTGCAGTAGAAGTGTCAAAGAGCTGCTGTTGCCTATGGTATGGAGCAAGTTACCTATGGTATGGATCAGGGCAGAAAATTGGAAGGAAAATGCTTGGTGTGATACCGAGTTATCCAAATCAGGAAGACCCTAAGTTTTCATCTTTGCTATTGGTTTATTAATTTGGGGCACAAGAATTTATCTCAATGGAATCCATTTCTTTGTGATTCATTCTAGTTTGTGAGTTTCCCTGGCTGTGCATTGGTCCATTAAAACACCAGCAGCAGCAAAATGGAGTTGAGTTTATCTCTGGTTCTAAGGCCTTTGATCCTTAAAACATATGCAAAGGTTTATGGAGCAATCACATTTCCAAAATTTACTTCAAGATGATATTAACGAGCTGCAAACAATAAGATATAAGGCTGAAAACAAAAGAAATTAATTTTAATATCTAATCCATTCTCAACAAACAAGTGACAAATTTGGCTTGAAAAGTTGTACAAGTGGGAATTCCTATTAAAGCATCATCCTACTTGTCACTGTTGGTGGCTCCAATATCTACAAAACCTACCTCTGCCTGTGAAGAGTATTGGCCCTCTGCTGAGCAGCTTCATACAAAAAAGCCCCTCACTCCCAGGTTCAATGTAATTCAGAGCCGTGCAAGCCAGTGGGCTTGATGAGGTGTCCATCAGTGGAGCGGTATGGCTCTGCTCTCAAAACGTGAAGAATCACGACCAAAACAGCTCCTTGAAAGTTGTGCCTAAGCAAACTTCACTTGATAATGTCTGGAACAGATGAGTTGCTGCGACTGAACCTCCATATTCTGCACGAGATCTAAAGTTCTCACACACCGGCAGTGAATCCTTTATGCATTGCTTCCCCTGTGTAATTAACCTGATGCACCAGACAGGTTTCTTACTTGAAACAGATAACTTTATTACAGAGCTCTTTTAGAAACTACACCCTTGACCCAGGTCCACAACTGGAGAGCTCTGCCCCTCGGATTACCCGCGCTTAGGGCTCATTCGTCAGAACAATAGCGTGACCCCTGAAGGCAGTGGAAAAGGTTATACCTACAATCACTACATTTCATATGAACATACAAACAACAATTAGGAACAGGAGTAGGCCACTCGGCCACTCAATCCTGCTCCACCATTCAATAAGATCATGGCTGATCTGAATGTAACTTCAACCCCACATTCCTGCCTACCCCCGATAACCTTTCACCCCCTTGTTAATCAAGAATCTATCTAGCCCTGCCTTAAAAATATTCAAAGACTCTGCTTCCACCACCTTTTGAGGACAAGAGTTCCAAAGGCTCACAACCCTCTGAGAGAAAAAGTTTCTCCCCATCTCTGTCTTAAATGAGCGACCCCTTATTTTTAAACAGTGACCCCTAGTTCTAGATTCTCCCACAAGAGGAAACATCCTCTCCACATCCACCCTGTCAAGGCCCCTCAGGATCTTTAAAGGTTTGAATTAAGTTGCCTCTTACTCTTCTAAATTCCAGTGGATACAAGCCTAACCTGCCCAACCTTTCCTCATAAGACAACACACCCATTCCTGGTATTAGTCTAGTAAACCTTCTTTGAACTGCTTCTAATGTATTGTGTACAGTAAGCAAAATACCTGTTTAATTCGTCCGCCATCTCCCTACTTTCCATTATTAACGCACTGTCTATAGGACCAACGCTCACTTTGTTAACTCTTTATTTAAATAAGGAGACCAGTACTGTACACAATACTCCAGATGTAGTCTCACCAATTTCCTGTACAACTGAAGCATAACCTCCCTACTTTTGTAATCAATTCCCCTCACAATAAATGATAACATTCTATTAGCTTTCCTAATTACCTGCTGTACCTGCATACTGACCTTTTGTGATTCATGCACTAGGACACTCAGATCCCTCAGAATCTGAGCTCTGCAACCTTTCACTATTTAGATAATAAGCTTCTTTTATATCCTTCCTGCCAAAATGAACAATTTCACATTTGCCCACATTATTTTCCCATTTGCTAGATCTTTGCCTACTCACTTAACCTATCTATGTCACTTTGTAGCCTCCTTAATGTCCTCTTCACAATTTACTTTCTCACCTATCTTTGTGGGTCATCAGCAAATTTAGCCACCATTCCTTCAGTCCCTTCATCCAAGTCACTTATATAAATTGTAAAAAGTTGAGGCCCCAGCACTGATCCCTGTGGCACACCACTCGTCACATCCTACCATCCAGAAAAAGACCCATTCACGCCAACTCTCTGTTTCCTGTTAGCGAGCCAATCTTCTATCCATGCCAATATATTACCCTCTACACCACGAGCTTTCATTTTCTGCAATAACCTTTGATGTGGCACCTTATCAAATGCCATCTGGAGATCTAAGTACAGTACACCCACCCTTCATCCACAGCACATGTGACTCCTTCAAAGAACTGCAATAAGTTGGTTAATTATGATTTCCCTTTTACAAAACCATGTTGACTCTGCCTGATTGCCCTTAAGTTTTCTAAGTCTCCTGCTATAACATCTTTAATAATAGCTTCTAACATTTTCCCTATGACAGATGTTAGGCTAACTGGCCTGTAGTTTCCTGCATTCTGTCTCCCTTTTTGAATAAAGGAGTTTTATTTGCTATTTTCCAATCTAAAGGAACCTTCCCCGAATCTAGAGAATATTGGAAAATTAAAATCAGTGCATCAACTATCTCACTAGCCACTTGTTTCAAGACCTGAGGGTGAAGGCCATCCAGACCTGGGGATTTGTCAGCCCATAGCCCCAACAATTTGCTCAATACCATTTCCCTAATGATTGTAATTTTCCCGAGTTCCTCCTTTCCTGATTTACAGCTATTTCCAGGATGTCACTTGTGTCTTCTATAGTGAAAACTGAAGCAAAATACCTGTTTAATTCATCCGCCATCTCCCTACTTTCCACTATTAATTCCCCAGATGCGCTCTCTATAGGACCAAATATCACTTTGTTAACTCTTATTTAAATATCTATGTAAACTCTTACTTTCAGTCTTTATGGGCCGAATTTTGCTCTTGTTGGGTGGGCTCGGTGAGGGTGGGCGAGGCTGGTCGGGAAGTCGACCACCACCTGTGATTGGGACCGGACTGTGATTTCACGCTGGTGGGCCAATTAAGGCCCACCTAGTGTGAACGCGAGCGGCAGCGCTCAGCGCTACCTGTGCGGAGGGCGAGTGGAGCGAGTGCGAACTTCGCGCATGCACTCGAGTGCGCACTTGAAAATCTCCCAGAGGCACAGAGCTGCCTCAGGGAGATGAAGAGTTTTCAAAAAAAAAATAAAGATTTGAAAAATGTTATAAAACATGTCCCCTCATGTGACTCTGTCACGTGAGTAGAGACATGTTATAAATGAAATTTAAAAATTTTAATTTCATTTTTATTTGATGTTGGAAACCTCATCCCACCCGTGGATGAGGTTTCCAAAAAAGTGCAAAGGCCGCTTGGCCTTTTCACCTGCCAGCCAACCTGTAAGGTTGGATGGGCAGCAAAAATTTTGTTTCAAGTACCTTGTTAATGGCCTTAGCAGGCCTTTTAACCATTGGCAGGTGTGCTGCTGATTCCTGTGGATGCCTGCCAACCGAAATATCGCGCAACTGCGTGTTGACATCAGGACGCTTGCCTGACGTCATTGCGCGTCATTTTACACTCGAGCGGGTCGGGTGCGTGCCTGCCCGCTGAGGTAAAAATTCTGCCCTATATTACTAGCTAACTTTCTCTCATACACTAATGTTTCCCTCCTTATTAATCTTTTTGTCATTCTTTGCTGTTCTTTATATTCTTTCCAATCTTCTGACCTGCCACCCGTCTTTGCGTAATTACATGCTTTTTCTTTAAGTTTGATACTGTCTCTAACTTTTTTAGTTAACTACAAATGGTTGGCCCTCCCCTTGGAATTTTTCTTTCTTATTGGAATGTATCTATTCTGTGTATTCTGAAATATCCCCTTAAAAGTCTGCCACTGAACTTCTATTGACATATCCCTTTACCTCATTGGCCAGGTCACTTAAGCTAGCTCTGCTTTCATGCCCTCATGATTGCCCTTATTTAAGTTTAAAATACTAATCTTGGACGCATTTGTTTCTCCCTCAAAATGAATGTAAAATTCAATCATATTATGATCATTGCTACCTAGCGGTGTCTTCACTAGGAGGTTATCAATTAATCCTATCTCATTGCTGAATACCAGGTCTAGTGTAGCCTGCTCTCTGGTTGGCTCCAGAACATGTTGTTCTCAGAAGCTATCCCGAAATCATCCTATGAGCTCCTCATCTATGCTGCCTTTGCCCATCTGATTTTTCCAGACTATATACAGATTAAAATCCCCCAAGACATTGTTCTACTTTTCTGGCAAGCTTCCAATATCTTTTCTTTTATACTCTGTCCTACTGTGTAGTTATAATTAGGAGGTCTGTACACCACTCCCACAAGTGACTTGTTGCCTTTATCATTCCTCATCTCAACCCAAACTGCTTCTACATCCTGGTTTCCTAAAGTTAGGTCATCCCTCCCTAATGAGATAATGCCATCATTAATTAACAGAGCCACCCCTCCACCTTTTCCTAATTTCCTTTCCTTCCTAAATGTCACCTACCCTTCAATATTCAGGTCCCAATCTATGTCATCCTGTAGCCATGTCTCTGTAATGTCTATCAGATTGTACTTATTTATTTCTATTTGCGCTATAGGTTCATCTGTTTCATTTCGAATGCTACATGTGTTTAGATACACAGCCTTTAATTTTGTCCTTTTATTATTTTTGTAGCGTCTAGCCTTATCTGCTGATTGTACTCTCTGACCCTTGTCGTCACAGTCTGTTTATCATTTCCCATATTAATACCGGTCTCTCTTGCCTTGTCTCTACTCTTTGGTTTACCACATCTCCCTAAATTTGATCCCTTGCCCTCACTATTCAGTTTAAAACCCTCTCTGCTTCCTAGTTAGGCAGTTCACGAGGACACCAGCCCCGGCATGGTTCAGGTGTAGACCGTCCCAATGGTACAGATCCCAGTTTCCCCAATATTGGTGCCAGTGCCCCACAAACTGGAACCCACTTTTCCCGCACCAATCTTTGAGCCACACATTCATTTCTTTAATCTTATTTGTTCTATGCCAATTTGCACGTGGCTCAGCTAATAATCCAGACATTATTACTTTTGAGGTTCTGCTTCTTAATTTGGTGCCTAGCTCGTCATAATGACTATGCAGAGCCTCATTCCTCATCCTGCCTATGTCATTGGTCTTCCCCCTTTAGCTTTTTTACATTTCCCATTTACAAAGAATATTTTAATCCACAATATATACACAGATACACAGGTCATGTAATTAAAGATTAAGTCTCTGAGGTGGTTTTCTAATTCAGTTAGAGCGGTGTAGCTCTACCACTTGAGATTCTCCCACTGGATCGACTTGATCAGGAACTGCAGCATCAGGGACATCCTTAGAAAGTGGCAGTTCAGGATTAGGTAATTCAACAGAGACATCAGGTATGTCTATTCTAGGTCGATCTGTCACCTCAGGAATTAACTGTTTGACATCAATTACAGGTGGATTAGCTGGTTGTTGGACTGTCTCTTTACTTCTTAAATGATTCACATGTTTTCGAACAATCCGGACTTCCACTTCCACTTGGAATGACAAGGGTCCAGTTTCAGAGATAATTATACCAGGAGCCCAACTAGGTCCATTTCCAAAATGCTGCAGGAAAACTATATCTCCCACAGTAAATCTTCAAACTTTGTTATGACTACTCTGATTCTTCTCTACTTTCCCCTCTAAGTTTGGAAACACCAGCCTTAACCTTGTACGAAGGCAACATTTCATCAGTAATTTGGATAGTGTTGAACCCGTAGTCGCATGAGGAGTCAAACGATAATTGAGAAGAAAACGTTGAAGTCGAATTTCTAAAGTACCTTCGGATAACTTCTTCATTCCTGATTTGAAAGTTTGCGCTGCTCTTTCAGCAAACCCATTTGATGAGGGATGATGTGCTGTTTTAATATGCTTAGTTCCATTTAAACTCGTAAATCTCTGGAATTCAGTACTAGTGAAGACAGTACCATTATCTGAAACAATGACATCTCGTAGGCCATGTATACTAAAACATTGGTGCAGCTTTTCAATAGTTGCACTCGATGTCAGTGATCTAATTTCATACATATCCATCCACTTAGAATGCACATCGGTGATCAATAAAAACATGGTTCCTAAAAATGGGCCTACATAATCTACATGTAGTCTAACCCAGGGTCAACCAGGCCACTTCCACGGATGCAGTGGAGCTAAAACAGGCAACTTCTGTTGTTGTTGACAATGGAGATGATGCTTGACCATTCTTTCAATGTTACTGTCAATGCCTAGCCACCAGACATAGCTGCGCCCAAGCATCTTCATCTTTGATATGCCTGGATGTGCACTGTGAAGCTCTGTCAAGAGTGGTTCTCTTCCTTGCGAAGGTTAGGACGACTCTTGATCCCCACAACAAGATTCCGCTTTGACAACTTAACTCTGTTTCATGGGCATGGAATGGTCTCATCTCTTCAGACACTGGTGATTCGACCATCCTTGCAATACCTGGTTTCGGACTTTTGACAAAATTGGATCGCTGTTTGTCCAATTCCTTATTTGCTTCTCACACACAGGCAAAGAGTCCAAGAAATTCTGCACAAGCAGAACTTCTTATGGCACTGGAGCATGTACAATGCTATCTGGTAACAGAAGATGACTGGGTGCACCTACATTTGCAATATGCACACCAGGACAGTGCATGAAGATGTACTCATACACCAATAATATCAAAGCCCAACACTGAATTCTAGCTGAGGCTATAGGCTTTATCCTCACTAAATAAACCCATTAATGGTTTATGGTCCAACACTATGGTGAAATGTCGCTCATGCAGATACTGGTGAAATTTCTTCACTCTAAATATTACTGATAAACCTTCCTTTTCAAGTTATGAATAATCCTTCTTGACTGCAGAGAGGTGTTCTAGAGACATAGCCTACTGGCCTTTCGGAAACATCTTCCATCCTGTGTGATAACACAGCTCCCACACCATAAGGAGATGCATCACAGGCTAATATTAATTCTTTTGATGGGTCATAATGTACTAGTAGACATGATGTGTGTAATAGCTTCTTAACTTTCACGAAGGCTTCTTCTTGTTACGAATTCCATGATCAATGATGATCCTTTTCAATAATAAATGTAAAGGTGCTAACATTGTTGACAAGTTTGGCAAAAAGTGACTATAATAATTTATCATGCCCAAAAAAGACTTGAGTTCGGTGATACCGGAAGGAGAGGGCACCTCTTTCTCCTCTACTCGATGCAATGCTTTGGCATCCACTCGGTGTCCCAAGTAAGTGACTTTTGGCACTTGGAATGATGACATCATCCAGGTATGCCACTACTTGGGGAAGTCCTTGTAACAAACTTTCCACGGTACTTTGGAAGATTGCACACACAGATGATACTCCTAAGGATGGGCGTGTATATTGATACAGACCCTTGTGCATGTTGATAGTTACATACCCTCTAGATGTGCTAATCAGCTCTAGCTATTGGTATGCATGGCTTGTCCAGTTTGGTGTAGGATTTGCCTCCAGCTAGCTTTGTGTACAAGTCATCTATCCTTGGGATAGGATATTTACCTAGTTTGGTTGCCTCATTCACAGTCAATTTGTAGTCTCCACAAATGAGAATAGTTTGATCAGATTTCATCACAGGGACTATAGGCACTTCCCAATCTGAAAATTGGACTGGTTGGATGATGCCCAGCTTCTCTAAGTGGCACAAATCTGCATCCACCTTCTCGTTTAGGGCATGAGGCACAGATGCGGCCATAAAGAACCAGGGTGTCACCTCCGAATCTACATATATTTTTGCACATAGGCCTTTTATCTTTTCCAATTTGTCATGAAATACACTGTTATATTTCTTTAGCAGCTCAGGAACTCCCCCTGTTCTCACTTGAAATATTTCTGACCAGTTGAGCTTAACTTTTCGTAACCAGTTGCGGCCCAGAAGACAAGATCCTTCACCTGTTACTATGATCACTGGAAGCTAGGCCGTCTGTTGCCTACAGGACACAGGCACTGTGGCGATGCCTTTACCTGTTATGGACTCTCCTGTGTATGCCTTCAGTTGAGCTGTGGTTTGCTCCAGATTCAGTGGCTGGGTACCTTCATTTATGTATTTAAATGTGTGCTCTCCCACCACTGTGGTTGAGGCTCCCATCTCTACCTCCATGAGTAGAGGCTTCCCATTCGCTTAAAGGACGATGGTTATTCGTTCAGTTTTTACTGCTTTGCAATTGTGTAGGGAATAGATATTGGTATCGGCAGCGTCTGGTTCTATTATGTTATTCACTTCAATCGTCTTGGTCTGCTGTCTGATTTGCTGTCTCAATTTTGCCCTGTATTGCTTTATTACGTGCCCTTTTTTGTGGTAGTAATGGCATTCTGCCTCCTTAAATCTGCAGGTTTGAGGTACATGGTTACCCCCACATCTGTAACAGGTTGACTTCTGAACCGCTGCTGAAATGCTTCCACTAGGTCTTTTCATTTTTTGAGCAGCTGAGACTGTCTCTTGCTTCGCTGCTGTCTCTCTGGTTTTCGCAGCATGTCCTGCAGTGGGTTCCCGGCCCAACTGAAGAACGGCGCCATGTTGCACGTTCTGTAAAGCCTGAGAGTCTCTTGCAGCACATTCCATGAATAGCGCTATTTCCATAGCGCACTTCACACTGATGTTAACTTCTGCAAGTAAACGGCACTGAATGGTGTTGTTGTGAATGCCACAAACTAACATGTCATTGAGTGTGTCTCAGAAGTCGCAGTGCTCAGTCGACTGCTTCAACTTCGTTATATAAGTTGCGATGGACTCTCCCAGGGCCCTTACTCTGGGGTTAGACTTAAACCTCTGCATTGTTACCAATGGCTTCGGCTGAAAATGCATCTTCACAAGGTCTACCAATTTGTTAAAAGATTTAGAATTGGGTGCGTTTGGGGCCATCAGACTGCGGATGGGGTTATATGTCTTGCTATGACAGACATTCTAAATAATTGCTTTCTGCTTCTCTATTTTACTTGCCACGAAATAAAAACCTAGATGCTCTATGTACTGGCTCCAATCTTCCATGGATGCGTCATAAGGATCGATTTTGCCGGAGAGTGGCATGACTGGTAAGTATACTTTTCTTTCTTTCCTTAAAAACTGATGTACTCACATTCACAAGGTGAGGTGCAGTTTCAGAGCTATTTTATCCTCGTCGCCAGATGCGGTGAACTTGATGTACTGGACAGGTTTCTTACTTGAAACAGATAACTTATTACAGAGCTCGTTTAGAAGCTACATGCTTGAACCAGGTCCACAACTAGAAAGCTCCACCGGCCAAGATTACCCGCGCTTAAGGCTCATTTGTTAGAACAATTACATGACCCCTAAAGGCAGTAGGAAAGGTTATACCTACAATCCCTACACCCTGCCCATTGGATTCTCTTCAGATGGTGGTATCACCTGCAATACTCCACTGTGTACACAGATGTTTGAATGCAGGGTAACTTAATAAACAAGAGCTGTTTGGAGTATGCATTAGGCTATGAGAATACAGTGAATTTTCTGTGCGTATTCCCACACAACTTATTTAAATCTTTGTCCCAGCGTATGTATCTTATTACATTTTGCCTTTGGTTGTACTATTGCAATGTCATCTATATTCTTAAAAAAAATAATTACTGTCCAAGAAAAATCTTTCTTTTGTATTTGCAGCATATTTTGCCAAACAAGTAGAAAATGCCAGGAAGAAATATAAAATTGCCACACCATCAGTTATAGGATCGTCTGATTTTGAAAGAATCTTTCGTGCACAGTAAGTTTATTTAAGCCTTTTAGAGTCGATATTAATACTGAAGAATTGACTAAAGATTTCTTTCTTCCAATTTTTTCCCAAATGAAATTGTGCTCATTCTTTTACTGGGGTCACTTTAAGGCTCTTAAGTTTTTTTTTAATCAATAAAAAGTCAAGAAGAAGTTCTTAGTGTATTTTTCTCCATTAAATACCGTGTTATGTGTAAACCAATCTTAGTTTTTGTTTTTGAAGTTAAATAATTGAAAGGGTTTTTAAGTAAAGACATTCTTTACAATATATATTAATACTTAGATGAGGGAAGTGAATGTACTATGTGCTATATTTGCAGATGACACAAAAATAGGTGGGAAGGCAAGTGGTGAAGATGACACAAGGAGTCTATAGAGGGATATAGATGGTTTAAGTGAGTGGGCAAGAACTTGGCAGATGGAATATAATGTGGGAAAATGTAAGGTTATGTATTTTGGCAGGAGGAATAGAGGAGCTGAATATCATTTAAATGGAGAAAGACTGCAGAAAGATACAGCACAGAGGGATTTGGGAGTCCTCGTGCATGAATCCCAAAAAGCTAACATACAAGTTCAGCAAGTAATAGGGAAGGCAAATGGAATGTTGGCCTTTATTTCAAAGGGAATGGAATATAAAAATAGGGAAGTCTTGCTAAAACTATATAAGGCACTATTAGACCACACCTAGAATACTGTGAACAGCCTTGGTCTCCTTATCTAAGGAAAGGTATACTGGCATTGGACGCAGTCCGGAGAAGGTTCACTAGGTTGATCCTGCGTACGGAGGGATTTTCTTATGAGGAGAGGTTGAGTAGGTTGGGTCTGTACTTGTTGGAGTTTAGAAGAATGAGAGGTGACCTTATTGAATCATATAAGATTCTTAGCGGGCTTGACAGGGTAGATGCTGAGGGGTTGTTTCACCTTGTGGGAGAGTTTAGAGGGCATAATTTCAGAGTAAAGGGATCACCATTTGAGACAGAGATGAGAAGAAATTTCTTCTCTCGGAGGGTAGTGAATCTGTGGAATTCTTTACTGCAGAGGGCTGTAGAGGCTGGGTTGTTAAATATATTCAAAGCTGAGATAGACAAATTTTTAATCAGTAAAGTAATCAGTGGTTATGGGAAAAAGGCAGGAAAGTGGAGCTGAGGATTATCAGGTCAGCCATGATCTCATTGAATGGCGGAGCAGACTCGATGGGCTGAATAGCCTACTTCTGCTCCTACACCTTATGGTCTTATGGTTACCCCAGGGGAAGAGCCAGATTTGTACCACAAAAGCTTTCAAAGCAGCTTCGCTATTTCACAACTATGTCCATTCAGAACTATAACCTTGGAGTTCCCAACAACTCAGGTTGAACCACACTGGGTAAGGAAGAGCCAGTATTTGATAGCCATTACAACCGTAAGCATCCCATAAACAGTCACACTCCTGTGAGTCATCTGCTCTCCTAGAAACAACAAACTTGCAGATACATTTTCAATTGCATGAAGTAAATAACCACTTGTATTTTTAATCTTTTTATCTTCCGTTCTTGAAGCTGTTGACTCTTGTTGTTATTTAGTACCATGGCAAATTTCTGCTACCCACATCTATTCTTGATTAATGAGCCTCGATAGTAAATTTTGAGTAGCTATTTAACCGTGGAGCACATCACAGCCGAGCCTGTCTTGACCTGTCTGCAGTCTTTGGCTTCGTTGGCCACACAATCCTCCTCCCCTCCATTGTCATCCAGCTGGGTGGGGATTGCTTTCAGCTGCTCCCATTCTTATCTATCTAGTCATAGCCAGAGAATCACTTGCAATGGCTTCTCTTCCTCTTCCACACCATTACCTCTGGTGTTCCCCAAGGATCTATCCTTGGACACCCCTTGCTATTTCTCATCTACGTGCTGTCCCTTGGTGAAATCATCTGAAGACATAGTGTAGGTTTTCACTTGTGTGCTGACGACACCCAGCACTTCCTCACCAGCACTTCTCTCGACTCCTCCACTGTTGCTAAATTATCAGACTGCTTACCCGACATCCAGTACTGGATGAACAGAAATTTCCTCCAATTAACTATCGGGAGGACGGAATCCACTGTTTTTGGTCCCTGCTCCATCTCTGTTCCCTAACTACGAACTCCATCCCTCTCCCTGGCAACAGCCTGAGGTTAAGTTAGTCTGTTTGTAACCGTGGTGTCACATTTGATGCTGATATGAGCTTCCGGCCTCATATTTGTGTCATCACTAAGACCACCTTTTCCAGCTCTATAACATTGTTCAACTTCACCCATCTCAGCTCATTTGCTGGTGAAACTTTATCTATGCCTTTGTTATCTTTATTATTCCAACACATACTTGGCTGGTCTCCCATGTTCTATACTCTGTAAACTTGAGGTCATCCAAAGCTCTGCCCATGTCTTGATTCACAACAAGTCCTGTCCACTGTCACCCCTGTGCTTGCTGAACTACATTGGCTCCCAGTCTAGCAATGTCTTGACTTTAAAATTCTCATTCTTGTTTTCAGATCCCTCCATGGCCTTGCCCCTCCCTATCTCTGTAATCTCCTGCCCCACAACCTCGGAGATATCTTCAGTCCTCTAACTGTGCATTCTCAATCATAATTAGCAGCCATGCCTTCAGTTGCCTAGGGCCCCAGGCTCTGAAATTCCCTCCCTACACATCTCCACCTCTCTACCTCACTTCTTAAAACCTACCTCTTAGACCAAGCTTTTGGTCACCTGACCTGATATCTCCTTTTGTGGCTTGGTGTCATGCTTTGTTATACAGTGTAATGTTCCTGTGAAGTGCCTTGGGACGTTTAATTATGTTAAAGGCACTATATAATTATAAGTTGTTATTGCTGAGCCCGATCTTGTTCTGACCAACATCTTCATGTGCACATACTTTCCATTTGGGTCGGAGACGCAGTGGATGGCAATCAGGAGCTGGATCTATGGCAGATTCTCTTCCTCATCCTTCCCCTCCACACTCCACTTCCCTAGCACAGGAAAATTCAAGGAAATTGTATTACTGGAAATTTTAATGAATTTTTAAAATGAATTTTGCTACCTTTTCAGTGACACTTTGCTACATTAGAGTTGGCAGTAGGCTATCTATGTGGTGTGATTGCCGAAGATAAAATACCCCATGGTACTGTAAGGACAGACCGATTTAGGAGCTGGACTGGCCAACATCTTACATCTTTTGGCAATCTCCACCTATCACTGGCCGTCTATCCAGCTCTACCTGTCCCACCTCCCCCCGCCACCTTAAACCAGCTTATATTTCGCCTCTCTTCTATTTTTCCTTAGTTCTGCTGAAGAGTCATACGGACTCGAAACGTTAATTGTGTTCCTCTCCGCAGATGCTGTCAGACTTGCTGAGTTTTTCCAGGTATTTTTATTTTTATTTTTGTTTTTGTTTTGGATTTCCAGCATCCGCAGTTTTTTGCTTTTCTCTTACTAGGGGTGGTAAGGGGTGTGTGAGCGGAGGTGGTTAAAGGGAGGGACTTAGAGGACAGGATAAGATCAATGTTCCCTTTAAACTGCATGGCCGTGCAGCAACCTGTAAGTTCCCACTTAGGATGAGTGCAAGTTGGTCCCTTTAAGTTACCACACGTGCACAGCCACAGAAAATAATTTAAAGGCCCTGCACCCTTAAAGGAATAGGTTGCGCACAACAACAAAAAAGAGTTAGACGGGTTATTGGATGAGATATTAGCAGTTTTTTATGAAGTTTTGGAGGATGGTGTCCGGCCAGGGGAGCATTGGAATACTTGAGTCTGGAATGGACAAAGGCACAGAAGAGGATTTCAGTGACAGTTGGGCTGGGGTTGAGGAGATGGAAGTAGTTAGTCTTTCTGATGTAAAAGGTATGGGGTGAATTTTACAGGCCCCCGCCAGGGTATTTGAAGACGGGAGGGGATGGGTGGCTTGTAAAATAAAGTGGATGGCCAGTCTGCCATCTTCCCGCCCACCCCCAATCTGCCCCACACATTATGGGAGGGCGGGTAAGGCATCAGGTAACCCTCCCAGCCGTAGGCCTATTGAGGTCCATAAGTGAACAGTTAACTGCCATTTATGGGCCTCAGTCCACCTCTGCCTCAATTCTACAGTCTGCAGGGGAAGGCAGGAGTAAAGCAGGCAGCCCATCAGTTTTCATGGCACGGGAAGGATGGAGTGACCCTGAGATGGGCTTTCGAGCTGGAAAAGGTGGCCTTAGTGGTGACACAAATCTGAGGTTGGAAGCGCATCTCAGGATCGCACCTTTTGGGGTGTCCTCTGTGCCCAATGGGCCTCTCTAACCTAAACACCCCCCACCCTTCCCTGCATCACTGGAGGCTCTCAACCTGTCCGCCCAATATCCCCGGACTCGCCTGAAGTCCAGGAGACATCTTCACTTACTTGTGAGGACTGGCTGTAGTGCTAGTGGTGGCTACTATTGTCTTCTGGCACTGTTGACACAGATTGGCTGGCAGTACTCCAGGGTGGGATTTCCTGTCCCCGAGGGGCAGAGGTCCCACTCTGCACTAATTAAGGCTGCCCCCAGCATGTTATCACTGTAAGGCAGCCGGATATCACATTGGTGAGGTGCCAGCTGACTTTTAGATCGGGTGCTGGGTAATTTTCCACCCCCCTTGTACCACCCCTGCCCCCCACCCCCCCGCCCCCGGTCTCCCGCCCCTGGGATTGAACAGGAGGCAGAAGTTGTATTCAGTCTGAGACCTCGTTGTAGCAGTTTTTATAAAACCCTGAGAGAGAACCGTCTTTTTTGTTCCTGTGTAGGTAAAATAGTATTCCACTCAAAAGTAGGAAAAAAGTTGAGGTTTTATTTGCTTACAGTTACAATCTTTGATTGCCAATAATTAACGTCAGTCAGTCCCTTACCTTAATTGAGGCATATCCATATAATGATATGGTACTGGTAAATAATTCAGAGCATTTCTTTAGATAACACAAGATTTGACTTCACATGAACATGAATCATTTGTGTGTAATTGTATTGTGATGGCTGCTCACTCAAATAACAGAGGCACAAATTAACACTACAGATCATCAAGGTGAATAAATTCTCTTTGTCCTCTCCTTTCTCTCAATCCACTGACTTGTCCTGAAATAACAATCTACTGGGTGCTGGAAGCTGTTGAGCACATTGCCTAAATGTCCACTCTTCACATCTGATCCTAGACTATTTATCTGTGGAGGCCCTCAGAATCGAGCCCGACCCTATCCTTACCTGACATCCATATAAGTACTTTTTCCAGCAAAAGCAGTAGGGATCAGAGTGGAAACCTTGGTCTTAGTTAACCCCTTTTAAAAGAGCTTAAAATCGTTTAAGTCTACTAATCATCCTCTTCAAAACAAGAAGCAGCAACATTTTCACCTGAGAGTGACTTAATTCCTGGTGAAGGAACAGGATATCTGATGTAAATGTGACACCTCCCCTCAAACTAATAATGTTTTAGGGAGAATGAAACTGCTTCTCTAAAATGGTTATTTCTTGGTATTGGCTTTCCTCTCTCCCCACCTCATTGCTGCCTGCTATGTAGGAGATGTGGGATAGTAAAAAAGTTTGGATTTTGCAATTGATTGATAGAAAAAAGAACCACATGAGTAACCTGAGAACCCCCTTTCCTTTTCTATATGTGAGTGAGGTGGCAAAACTTTGCTACATTTCATCTTTCCCTAAGGGAGCATTGCAACCTTAAAGATATCAGAGTGCAAATATCAGTCGGAGGTTTTGAACTTTGCCCTTTCCCAGCTAAACTTGTCGCATGAGGTTCTGAAAACTGCTGTAAAGGAAGCCACTCCTTATAGTTTGATCGAGGAGATTTTGTGGTGCGGTGGGTAGTGGCCCTTCCTCTGAACCAGAAACTCTGGGTTCGAGTCCTGCTCCATGACCCGATGGCCAAGGAAGGTGCGCTCGTTACAGGCTGAGTATCAACCGGCAAATCGTTCCAACAAACACCAATGGCAGGCTGTAAGAGTGGGAGAGATTCCTGGTCAGCCATGTGATAGAAAGAACATTGGAGCCTCTACCATCACCCCAGAAAGCTCCAGACTACAATGTGCATGTAGAAAGTGCATGTTGCCCCTGGAACCTGGACTCCCTGAATGAACTGTAACACTCCACCACCACTATAGCTTGACTGTGCTTCATAAAAAAAAGCTTCTCCCTTGTTACACTTGATATGAGTATCCCAGAAGTACAAAAATCAGCCAGAGCTCCTGTTTCTGATCACTATCCAGTAACCGTCACCTATGTATGTATGTCTGACGGCATCTGTGGAGAGGAAGACAGAGTTAACATTTCGAGTCCGTATGGCTCTTCAGCAGTTCTGATGAAGAGCCACATGGACTCAAAACGTTAACTCTGTCTTCCTCTCCACAGATGCGGTCAGACCTGCTGAGTTTTTCCAGCTATTTTTGTTTTTTGTTTCAGATTTCCAGCATTCGCAGCACTTTGCTTTTACCTACGTATGTATATTTGGTGAGGTCTGAATCCGGCTTGACAGGATTTCAGTTCCACCCCTTGCCTCTTTACTCTCCTAAATAGACTGCTCGGGTGTTTTTAGGCTCATGTAAAGAACAGTGAAGTACCAGAGGACAGCCTGTGCCTGTGGAACTAATATAAAATAAAAACAGAAGATGCTGGAAATACTCATCAGGTCAGGCAGCATCTGGGGAGGGGGAAAATAGCAGAATTTATTTTTCAGGTCTGTGACCTTTCATTAGAACTGCATGGGACTAATTCTCAGCCTTCAAGAGAGGAAGGGAGAAAGTTGACTGTTTAAGCAACTTTAATGAGATGTCTTTTGAAAGTGGCCTCTGTTAATGATTTCATGTTCATTATATGTTTGAATCCACACAGGCAGAACTTGAATGAATTCTATCCTCTGTTCTTGGTTGTATTGTGGACTTCTGGATTGTTTTTCAACCAAGGTGAGCAGTAATGCTTTAAAAAGTGAACCTCCTGAATGCATTGCATTGAGACTCCAATATAGTCAGTTTGCTTGCATGACATAATAAAGTGCTAATTTCAGTGACAGTGTGGGGTCTAGGTTAAACACTGGCTCCATCATTTCCTTTATAGCGAGGTTAAGAAGTGACTCTTGGCCATTTCCTTCTACCTCCTGGTAACCTATTCTGCAACAGCATTGCAGAGGTCTGCAGTGAATAGTGTAGTATGGAGACCAAACGAGGGATAAAATAAGTTGAATCTCTACATTTTCCCCAGTTCCCAAAATGATTCATTGGATAAATGCACCGGCCAGTGTGATGCTGAGCTGTATAGTGCTGACAGCTTAAGGTTCATTCCCTGACCAGTGCTGATTTAGCAGATTTCAGCCCAGGTATCAATTGACCATTATTAATAGCCTCAGTACGCCTGAGCTAGGGTGGGAAAAATTGGCCAGGGTTTCTCATCCTGATTTCTGTTCAGTGATTCCCACCTGTATGAGTACACGTATGGCCATCAGACAAAGGCAGGATCAGTCTCACTTGTGATGCTGCCATGATCTAAAATCCTGCCAAATCTCACTGCCTAAGCTCATACTGAAGCATAGTTGGGACCAGGAACCTTTGAGGATGTGCAAAAGCAAACTTACTGAAATTGCCGTTTTGTCATAAAAGGGATATTGTCTCAGTATAAAAGCTTGCAAATGATTCTTACATTGCTTAGAAGGCATGCTTGCATACTTAAAGGATGGCTGCTGCTGCTGATCTCATTGAGGGATTGCTGAGCCCTGTCAGCATATTGAGAGCTGAATAAACATCGGCAGATAACCATCTTGAACATAGGATGCCCAGCAATTTTGTCATTCTACAGGGCAAGTTCATTCAGCTCCTAAGACTGTCAGGCATAACGACCCCTTTCCAGTTACTAACATACAAACTAAGTCGTCAAGGTTAGGCATAATTCTTTGTCATCTTTTGTAAAACCTTCATAATTAACGGAGTCTGATGGAGAGATTAACCTTTAAAATTGTCGTGTGGTACCATGCATTTCTCTTGCTTTACTTTTCTATGAAGTACATCAGAGAATTACATTGGAGCATGTTAAAATTATAATCTAAGGTTTGACTTATATACTTTTAGACATTTCATCATCAAAACACATTACATCTAATTACATTTTCTTTGTTCTCGCTTTTCTTCCTGACTTCTTCTGAAGGTTGCTGCTGAAATATGGTTCCATGGATTCTGTCTTTGTATCTCTTGCTCTGATGATTATTGTTCATATTTGAAGCTAGATAGTGAGTGCTGCAGACCATTTGAACATGAGGGAAGCCACTGCAGAGTGTGATCTAGTCTTCACTCAATGACACTGGCCAGGATTTTCTGGCCCCATCGTGACGGGACACACCGTGGGGGTTGTGACAGCCCAGACAAAAGCCCACTGAGTTTTGGTGGGATCAGATGATCCTGGCGGTGGGCGGGGCCAGGAAATGCCACCCACTATGTGGGGCAGTTACAGCAGGGGTCACCTTATAGTGCTCAAGAGCAGAAGGCCTTCCATCTCAAGAATGATTGTAGCACCCCGACTGCTATTTTGAATTGGATTGGCTAGCACAGCCTAGTCCAAAAAATGAACTGAACCTTGTGGCACACGTATAGTTCAGTTACATTATTTTTCACTGAGCCATCAGAGAGTTCCATTTCATTTCAGTGTTGCAGGATCAAAAGCAGGGACTTAATCATACTGTCCAGGGTGTGGGGTGTATGTATTGGCCTGTGCAGAATTGCTTGGTGTTTTGACATCAAACAACATCTTTTAACAGGGCATGCAAGATTTATGGGAACCTATGGGCTGAATTTTTCCCCCCGTTGGGGGGGCGGAAGTTGATGGGTGGGTGCGGCGCCATTTTACGTGGGTGGGCCAATTAAGGCCCGCCCAGCGTGACGCCCGTAGGGAAGCACTATGCACTCCCTGTGCAGGCGGGGGGGAATGCCTAAAATCGAGAGTGCACTCTTTCGCGCATGCGCACGAAAGAGCGCACTCATCTCCCTGAGGCTAAGTGCTGCCTCAGGGAGGTCGCCTCTACTTACAAAAATATTAAAAATAGAAGAAAAAAAAATTTCCTTACATGTCCCCTCATGTGACAATGTCACATGAGTTGGGACATGTTCATAATTTCCAAAAAAAGTTTATTAAAATTTTTAAAACCCTACATGAAACCTAATCCCGCCGGTGAGTGAGGTTTCATGTTTTTTCTACTTCCCGCCCGGGCTCCTGTAAGGTTGGACGGGCAGGTCCACTAATTACGTTAATTGATCTGTCAATGGCCTCTATTGGACATTGACAGGTCGGTGGGCACACAGCTGATTTTGCTGCACCCCCGCCTTCCTGGAAATTTAAATGGGGCGCAGTGACGTCGGGAGTTCCACCCGATGTCACCCCGCGTCAATTTATGCTTCGGCGAGCGGGCCCCGCCCCCACTCGCCGACGGTAAAATCCAGGCCCTGTCTAAAGGGAAATATAGAGTAAATATGGTAAATCCTGTTCAGCTATGCTGTGTTTTCTGCATATTCCGAAAATGATCAACGATTATCTCTTGCTTGACTTCAGAGTCTTGCGTGCAAGGACTTGGTCAGCAAGTTATAGTGAAACTGGAAACATTAAGGAGGTAATAATGTGGAGACTCAAAAAAATGGGGCTCAAGAAGAAATCAAATACAAGGACAAAAGTGGGAAATAAAAATTAAAGAAATGTATAGAGAGGAGGAGAGGAATGCAATGACAAAAGGAGGAATATGGAGCATTTTGCATTTATATAGCATCTTTAACATTGTAAAACATCCCAAGCAGCTTAAAAAGAAAGATTGCTGAGCAGTGAAAGGAGAGGTTGGTGAAAAGTTTATTATTTGAGGGCTGGAAAGAGGTGGAAAGGAGGAAGAAGAAATAATAAACTTGCGTTTATATAGCACCTTATCCCATTCTTGGCACATCCCAATGAGCATTATAGAAGCTGTTGGTCTAGTAGCTGGCACAATTATGAACTCTGGAGATTGGGATGTGCCACCTCTGGATTCCCAACAAATGCTCTTGGAAAATATTAAGATGAGGCCCTCGGCCCAATTTTGGATGAGCCTCTGGATTCTAGCTCCTGGCATGTGCCTTCTGCCCCTGGTCCTAAATCAATATCTAGGCCAATACCTCTGAAAATGCAGCACTCCACCGCACTGGATTGTCAACTTTGTATGGTGTGTTTAACCCGTAATAAGGCTTGAGCCTACACCCTTTACACTTAGAAGCAAGAGCACTACCAACTGAGCCAAGGTGGCACACGGAGGAGGCTTAATGTAAAACTTTTACGGAGTAGGGCCAAGATGGCGAAAGACTCTGAAATTGGTGGCAGAGGAAGTAGAATACAAAGGTTAGAGCAGTGCAGGGCATGGAAGGCTGGCAAAGATATGAAGGGGAAAAGCTGTGGACCAAAGATTTTTGAATTCAATGGGGAAGGCAGATAGAGAGCCAGTGGGGCCAAGAATGATGGCTACTGTGAAGGTTTTAGCTCATCTGTGACTTTTTTTGGACAAGGAGTGTAACAGCACAGCGGTTGCGATGAAGTTGACAATGGTATTGGTGGAGCAATAACATTGGCATACATGTGGAAGCTGACTCTGTGCAGTATATAGATGAAAGTGGACCAAAGATGATTCTACTGTCAACCATTTGAGAATGGGATGAGATGCTGTTGCTGGATGTATTACACTGGAAAGGAGTGTACCAAAGCAAAAGCAGAACCACCAAGAGAAAAACAAAAAGAAGGGGTTAATGTGGATCAGAATACTTTGGGAAGGATATACAGCTTGGAGGCAGGAATCAGGGGTTTTCCCGTTGTCATGATACTGCCTCCTGACCAGCAGTGCCCGCCCATGCTATTTTCATGGTGAGGACGGGCTGACATCGGGGCCACCGCCTCCTGCAACAAGCCTGAGGTGGAGACGGGCAAATACCAAGGCAACCAGATTAAATGGCTGGTCTCTGTTTGCTGAGACATAAGTCCAGTTCTAGAGAAAAGTGTGAGACCTCTCAAACCCCTCACCCCCTTCACACCCATACCTGCCCATACCCCTCTCACCCTCACTTAGCCACTCACCCAGTATCCACTATATACAGGACTCATGAGCCCTATAATAATTTTAGGAAGTCTTTGACTGACTCATAAATTTGCCAAAATAAGCAAACAGTACTTCAAAATACATTTTTAAAAACCCAGAATGCTCTTAACGGCTCAGAAATCTGTCAATATAATGAAGCTCACAGTGCCTTTTGACAGCTGTGTCAACAACTCCTGCTGAACTGAATCCGGTCATGGGTTTGGAATTCAGCCAACAATTCATAATGTAATTCCATTGAAAAATTGTGTTAACAAAACCTCCAGAGCTGAATAGATTAAAACCTTAGAAGTCAACCAGAAGCTCAGCAATTTGAAACTGATGGCTGAACTGAAATTCAAGGAAAACATGAATGCAAAGTGGACAATTGACATAATCAAATCAGAATTTCAATATTGTACAATTCAGAATGGCACATTATCCAGTGGATAATGTGCTCTAATGCATCTTAAGGCTTTTAAACCTTCACAATGCTGTTCAATTTAATAGTCACTTATCTTTTCAAAACAAAGCCATTTCATTAATCACAGTATGAAAAACATATAGGGAAGAATTATCCCCCCGTTGGGGGGGTTGTGCGGGGGCAGGCGGGAGCGGATGCGAACCTGATCGGCGCCCCCAATTGGGTCTGTGCCGCCATTTTACGTGGGTCGGCCAATTAAGGCCTGCCCAGCGTGACGCACACCCGGAAGTGCTGTGCGCTCCCTGTGCAGGCCGGGGGGGATTCCCTGAGCCGGGGCCTGTGCTCTTTTGCGCATGCACGCAAAAGAGAGCAGAAATCATGGAGATGCCTCAGGGAGATCAGTTCAAGTTCAGAAAAATTTAATAAGGAAAAAAAATTGTGGCCATGTCCCCTCATGTGAAACTGTCACATGAGCTGGGACATGTCCATTAATTTTTCCAAAATGTTTTATTTCATTAATAAACCCTTCACGAAACCTCATCCCTTCATTATGACATGAACATCATTTTAACATACCTGTCGTATAGTTCCCTACTCAAAACCAGGGATCCCCCATTGTTCATGGCACTTCTGAGCTGGTGTGAACTAGGTTGCCTTCAAAACCCGTCCCAACTCCATGAAAATTGTAGGAGTTCCAAAATGCTCACTTCTGCAATTGAGCCTGCAACATCTGGCCAGCTGGATGTGAACTCATGACACGCCCTCTTATCCCGTGCCAATCTAAGATGCTGGCGATGGGAATGGGGGCTGTAATTGGCTCTGTCTGCCATTTTTAAAGCCCGCCTAATGCAGGTCAGCTGCGCAGCAGAATGGGAAAATCCAGCCCCTTGTGTTTCCTTGACAATGGCCCAAGTATAGAAACAATCATAGATGCTTACTAGGAAATGTGCAGAGAAATTGTTGTAAAGAGGAAGAGTCTCAATTATGACCCTGGATTAAGAGAAAAATTGGTGATATAGATTAGAACAAAATTTCCACTCTGGAACATGTGTTCAAATCCAGCGATAACAATGACCAAGGCTCAGCATAACACTGGCAATTTCAACCGATGAGATGGTTGACATATGGGATGGAAATGGCTCACAAAGTAATGTTACAGAGCTGAAATTGGGGAACTTTGGGATAGAGTATGGTAAATTCTACTCTTATCTATCCATACTGTACTTTGTCTAGGCACATTTGATGCCAACAGCTGTTGGAAGATTGTGCTTCATTGCCTAGTCATGGTATCCCTAGTGTGGAAGTGCAAAAAAATTCATTGCCTCCATCATGAAGATTGAGATCTGGAAACAGAAGGAGGGTTCTAATTGCTCTATGTGAAATTATTGATGAATGTATTAATGCATTTGTATTAAATACCTCTGTTTTCCATTTTAATAAAGCTCTTAACTCAAATGAGCTAATTTCTTGTTTCAAAAAGCTAAAATGATTAATTTCATGGGAATGAATTAGTATGTTCATTACTGGTAGCGCACAGCAGAATTTCAACCTAAAGATGTGGTTAGACAAACCAAATGAATCATCTGGGAAGGTCAGAATAATTGTGAGAAAGGTTGTTATAAATGTGTACTTCCTTCTCATTTAGCAGTTAACTATCAATAAAACAAATATCTCTAGTGTCAAAAATTTCCCATTTGATTTTTCCCATTAGAAATGAATGAATGAGTTTTGGATATCTTGTTTTATTTGAATATTTCAAAATTGGAAAATCTACGTGCAGTACTCAAAACCCACAGTAAACTGACAATGAGTTGTGCTTTATTTTATCAGTTTTCTCTGTTTTATCCTACCGAATTATTATGTAAAGTCTCTTCTGAGCAGGTAGCCATCTTAATACTAAATGTTGCAGATTATAAACACGGCTGCAAGGGTTAGGAAAATGTATTAATCAAGATTGTTTACCACCCTTTCCTTGTTCTGGATTTTGCAGTTTTTACAAAAGTTTCTGACTCATGCTGAGATACAGTTCCACTCGCACTTGAAGCTCTCACATACCACATCCAGGTGGCCATTCTACATACGTGATCCGAACCACTCAGTGTGTGTAGGTTATCTGACCATGGGAGTTATTGCTAGTTGCTAGTTTTACTTGCTAGTTTTAGTACTCCACTACCACCCTGATTACCTATGCACAAGCCAGGGATTGAACCTGGAAGTTTTGTAGTGTGTGGAGCACAGGACCACACCAATCAAGGCATCACAGGACTTTGGGTTTGGTGCAGTTCAATGAGAAATGATAATATAAAGCTCTGTCAATAATTCAAAAATTTATGGTTGGGTGTTTGATTTTTTTTTTCCCCAAACTTTTGAATTTAAATTAAGCCTATTTTGTATAAGGTTGTAAGAAATTTGCCATAATATGCAAGTGTCTATAATATGTCCATAACAAGCTAATATGGCTATCCTCCCATTAAAAGAGAATGTGCTTACATAACAATCTTTTCAGTCTCGTGGTCCAGGAATGAAGTGGCACATCTCACTCCAAGCAATTTGTTTAGGTGCCAAGCTTTAGCTTCAAGAGTCTAAGCATGCCTGAGGTTTATTGTAGCTTGATTAAACTTACCACTAGTGAGTTAATAGGGGCTGAGAAGGGAATGATGAACAGGCTGAGATTTAACTAGAGATTTGTACCAAATATACTACCAATACTAAAATCAATGAGCACTCACATTACTAACTTTATGCATAACCTGCTGTGCAACATTTTGTCTGCAGTTCTGACTTTCCACATTGAAGGGCATGATTGTTGGTACCTGTTAATGTGAATATTAATGTGGCTTCTGTGGGTATGATAGCTTTGTTTTGTGGCTGCGTCACAGTGAAGCTGATGGAGAGACAGGAGGAAGTGCTATTCAGGGCCAGATTGTGACAGGATGATGGTCTGTTCAGACAGCAGGATGCATGGCCCAAAATTGAGGACAAGGAGAGGCTTCTGTAAGGTAGATAAAAATCTATCCTTAGATTGTTAGTACTGGCGTTCACATTGAAGCATTAAATGAATCAATAATTGAAGCATTTGTGAATCTATTATCAAATTCGTGACCCATCAAATTTACATGTGCAATTGAATTCATCATAGCAATTGACTGTAATTATAACATTTTAATGTTAAGCCTTTGTCATTGTTTCATGTAAAATTACTTTGAGCGAGGTTGTAAAAGATTAGCTTGAAGTGAGGTTGCTGAAAGGGAGGTGAGATACTTTTTCACATGAATGAAGGGAAAAAAAAATCAGTGTCTGGGTCAATTCCCTTTCTATCTCTCCTTGACACATGATCTCTCTCTCTCTCTCTCTTTCTCTCTCTCTCGCATCTCCTCACTCCCTCACGCGGAGCTGCACCTTCTGAGGTAATTAAAGCATATTGGGGATAGGGCAGGAAGGTGGAATTGAGATAGAAGAATAGCAATGATCTTAATGAATTTGCAGGACCGTCTCAAGGGGCTTATGCTGTCTCTCACTCTCACGCCAAGTTCATATGAGATCAGGTTCTGCAGGTTGCAGATCACTATCTTGGCTGGTGAATGGTGCGAGGAGACAGCCCAAAGAGACGGCAGCCATAAACCAAGGTTGCAAACCAAACCAAATTTTCAATTAGAGTTTTACCCAGTTGATGAATTTGGAGAGTGCCTATATTTCAGCCACTGATTCATTGCATCTTCCAGCAGCAGACTTGGCTAAGAAACTGACATTTGATGATTTACTCTTCACCTGTTGATGTGAAGAAATAAGTTATCAGTTTGACCAGTAATTTTGATTCTCAGCTGAGTAGAGACCAAGAGATCATGGAGTTCTAGAGAACAGAAAGAGACTGTGTAGCCCAGTGCTGGCTCTCTGTCCATGCACATCATCCTTAAATCTTGGCTGGTCTCCTGCATTCTACCTTCGTAAACCTGAGGACATCCAAATCTCTACTCCCGCTTGTCTTAACTTGCAACTAGTCCTATTCCCCTATTATTCCCATGCTTGCTGACCTCCATTGGCTCCTGGTCAAACAATGTCTTGATTTTAAAATTCTCATCCTTGTTTAGAGGTCCCTCCATGGTTTTGCCCTCCCCTTGCTCTAATCTCCTCCAACCCACAACCCTCCGAGATAACTGTGCTCCTCTAACTCTGGCCTCTTGTGCATTCCCAATTATAATTGCTCCACAATTGGCGGCTGTGCCTTCAGTTGCTTAGGCCCCAAGCTCTGGAATTTCCTCCCTACCCCTCTCCACCTCTCTACCTCACTTTCCTCCTTTATGACACATCTTAAAATCTACTTCTTTGACCAAGCTTTTGGTGAACTGACCTAATCCCCTCCTGTGGGTCAATGTCATAGTTTGTTTTTTAATGCACCTGTAGGATGTTTCATTGTTAATGGTGCTATAGAAATATTAAGTTGTTATTAAATGATAATTTTGGTTTTGAGGCAGTTTTTTTTCTATTTGTGAAAGCTTATGCATGTAGTTCCAATTAGTCCATCAAAAAATTATTTGTGCACAGAATTCCATGGATGTTTACAAATTCTGCTCCCTAGAAATTCTTAACATTTGTAAATAAAAACAGTAGCTGAGTGTTTGAAATGTAGCTCTCTATTTATTTTTGTAAGAATGGACAGGCCAAGGAAAATGATAAGAGCCCATAAAGATCTGGTGTACATTTAATTTTAGTTACGTTCTCTGGCAATGAAACAGTATTACCCCATTACTCCTCTTAAGTTGAATTGAAACCCAATGGGTATTCTCTGCTCCTCTGGAGGTTTACCTTTAATTTTGACCTCTTACAATCACCTGCATTTGTTGTGATCCTGTAATCAATACAATGATATAGGATTACATAGAACGTATGGCACAGAAACAGGCCTTTCATCCCGACCAGTCCATGCTGGTGTTTATGCTCCACTCGAACCTCCTCCCATATTTCCTCATCTAAATCAATCATTGTAACTGGACATTCATCTCCCCCTCATATGTTTATCTAGCTTCCCCTTAAATGCACCTATACTTTGCTTCACCCACTCCCTGTAGTACATGTTCCACATTCTCACCACTCTTTAGGTGAAGAAGTTTCTTCTGAATTTCCTATTGGATTTCTTGGCGCTATCTTATATTGATGGCCTCTAGTTATGTCCTTGCCCACAAAAGGAAACATTCTTTCTGCATTCACTCTAACAAAACCTTTCATAATTTTAAAGACCTCTATTAGGTCACCCCACAGCCTTTTTTCAAGAGAAAAGAAACCCAGCCCATCAATCCTTTCCTAGACACACATTTCTGGTATCATCTTTGTAAATCTTCTCTGCAACCTCTCCAGTGCCTCTACATCCTCTTTATAATATAGCGACCAGCACTGCTTGCAATACTCTAGAAGTGTGGTCTATCTAGCGTTCAATAAAGATTTGGCATAACTTCCCTACTTTTCAGTCCAATCCTCTAGAAATAAAGCCTAGTATCGGTTTGTATTTTTATGACCTTGCTAACCTGTGGCACAAATTTAGTGATTAATTGTATTTGTACTCGGAGATCTCTTCCTCTACTCCACCTAGATTTGTACCTTCCAAGTAATAAGCAATCTCCCTATTCTTCCTATAAAAGTGTACTATCTCACATTTATCTGTATTGAACTTCATTTGCAAATTATTTGCCCAGTCTGCAACTTTATTAATGTCCTCCTGTAATTTGTTGCAGTCCTTAGCATTGACTAACCGTGCCCCCTTCCCAATCTGCTGTCATCTGCAAATTTAGAAATTGTCTTTTCAATTCCAAAGTCCAAATTGTCAATGTAAATTGTGAATACTAGTGGTCCAGCACTGATCCTTATGGAATATCACTTCCCACCTCTGTCTCCCTGAATAACTACCCTCTACTCCCATTCCGCACTTTACCCTGAAGCCAACTAGCAATCCATTTTGCCACTTGTCCCCTGAGTCCACATTCTTATTCATTGTGGGGCACCTTATCAAAAGCCTTTTGAAAATTACATCTAGTGCATTACCATTGTTTACTGTCTCTGTTACCTCCTCAATAAATGCAATGGGCAGAATTTTGCCCTTGGTGGGCGTGTGGGCCCCACCGGCTCGGCAGCGGGCGGACAGCCAACCCCCACCGCCGAAACGGGGCCCGCCGCCATTTTGAGTGGGTGGGCCAATTAAGTCCTGCCCAGCGGCCTGCCCGACAGGAAGTGCTATGCGCTTCCTGTGCAGGGGGGGAGGGAATCCCCATCTGTCAAAGTTCGTTCTTTCGCGCATGCGCGTGAAAGAGCGCACTGCTCCCTGAGACTAGGTGCTGTCTCAGGGAGATTAGTGACAGCGTACAAAACTTAAAAAATAGAAAAATAAAAATATTATTAACATGTCCCCCTCATGTGACAGTGTCACACAAGATGGGGCATGTTAATGAATATCACATTACATTTATTAAAGTTTTTTAAAAGGAACATGAAACCTCATCCCGCCAGTGGATAGGGTTTCATGTATTATCAGAAGCCCACTGGGGCTCCTGGCCTGCCCGCCAGCCTTACGGTTGGATGGGCAGGGCCTTTAATTACTTTAATTACCCTGTCAATGGCCTCAATTGGCCATTGATAGGTCGGCGGGTGGACAGCTAATTTCGCTCTCTGCCCGCCTTCCTGAACATTTAAAGGGACCAGGATGATGCCGGGGGCTCCTTCCGACATCATCCCGTATCATTTTCCCGTTGGTGAGCGGGCCCCGCCCCCAAATCACCGACGGAAATATTCTGGCCAATAAGGTTGGTCAAGCAAGATTTTCCCTTTTAAAATTCATGCTATTAATTATTGTATTTTTCATTTCTAGATGTTCTTCTGTCCTCTTCTTTAGTAGGGATTCCATTATTTTCTTACCACTGTTGATAAGCTGACTGGTCTATAATTTGCTGGGCATATTCAGTCTCCCTTCTTAAATATAGGGATTACATTAGCTATCTGCCAGTCTTCTGGAACTATACCTCTATCTGATGAATTATTAAATATGTGTAGGAAAGCCTCTGCTCCTTCTGCTTTTAAAATATGTGGATGCATTTCACTGGACCAGGGGCTTTATCCTTTTTGAGTTTGATCAGGAATGCATCTTTTTTTAGTATTTTAAATGCACTTTTCTCATTGCTCATCTCATCATTCAATGTCTTGTCTACCTGGTCGATTTGCTCAGCAAACACCAAAGTGAAATAATACTTAATTATTTTTGCCATTTCTCTATCGTTACCTGTGGTGCTATCCTGTCTACCTCTAGAAGGCCCTATTCCCATCGCAGCCTTCCTTCCTTTGTTGATGTGCCCCTACAAGCTGGACTCTTGCACTTTGAAGCCTTGAGATTTGGGCCGGGATTTTCTGTGCCCACCGCCGTTGGGTGTGTTTGGCGATGTGAGCGGACAATATGGTGCGATCGGTTTCTCAACGGCGTGAAACCAGTTTGCGATCATCCGCTCAGCCCACCGATGGCATTTCCTGCCATCGGACGTCGGGAACCTCATTGCAATACATCATTATCATTATAAGACTCATCCCCCACCACCGCCATCCCCTCGCCAGCTCGTCTGCCCACGCCAGCGGGAAAACACGCCGATGTGTTCCACAGCAGCACATAAGCGACATGCATCTGGCGGGCTGCATTTCACTCGGGACTTCAAGGTTCATTTGCCTACCTTGCTCTGGCCAGCACTTGCAGTCTTCAATACCAGGCTTCACAGACAGCACCACATCACTTTTAGGGGAGCTCATGGATAGGTCTCTCACTACCAGATCAGCCATATGTGGGGGTGGCTTTTCAATGGCTGTAGGGCAAGGTCTTGCTTGGGGAAGGGGGAGAAGTGGCCTCAGGCAAGGGAAGAGGCTACAGTATGAGGGCTGTACTGGGGAAGGAGGGTATCGCAGGGTGTGTGTGGGGGCAGATGTTGATCTGTGCAAGTGGCCTCAAGATGGTGAGGGCTGAGAAGGCAGTCTCCAGAGGAGGGAGCCAGATGGAGATATGAGGGATGTGTGTGACAGATGGGTGAGATGGTTGCCATACCCTGGCTGCACAGATGAGATCATTCATCCTCTATCTGCAATGGATGGCCAACCTCTTCTGTGCAGCATTGGCACTGACTACCACTGCCATCACCTGTCAAGCTGGAGTGGTAATGTTGCTGCTCCCCGCTGCGGCCAGAGTGGGGGTAGAGGACATCACGGCGAGCCTCCACGGCGTCCAAAAGGCACTCAAGAGCTGCAGCCTTCTTGCCTTTAGGGGCCATGTCTTCTTTGCTGCAGTCCTGACCCGGAAGCACTGAGCATGGCTGTACTTTAAATATGGTGCCTGGCCTGATGAAGCGGCGAGATGACGGCTTGGCAGGCGAATGCGAGCCCGCCCACCATAGAAAGGGCGTGTTTCCTGGGAATACATAAGCAGCGGCTTCGGATGATATGACATGAAAACCTGCTATTGCGGCCAGCGGTTAAAATGTTGTTTTACCCGCCTGCTACTGCACTTAGTGCAAATCTGGGATAATTCTGCCTGTGGTGTTTTTCCAATATAACTAATTCGGGGATAATCAGGCTGATTGGTTATTTTAGCTTGATGAATTTAGACTGGAGGGAGATGAGGTCAATCAGCCACGAGCAGTTTACCTCAACAGTCTGATTTCAGGACATGACATTATCCAGAGCCGAAGTGATTCGTAAAAGGCTGGACAATCATAAATAACTTACCTCAAAAGTCATTTTGCCAAATTATTTTAAAGACATCATCTAGAACTGTAGCATTTTAGTGTATAAACTGTTTCATTGCCCTTTCTTCACCTGCCCATTCTTACTTCTCTTTTGCCCTGTAAAGGTATTGAACCTTGCTGGGGTATTCCTCCATGGAGTCAGCAGAAGATCACTTAACTAGCCATTCTTTATATGGGAACCTAAAATAAGAGTCTTGGTTGACTACTTGACTGAAGAAGGTATCACAGTTTAGCCCAATCCACTGCTCACCTTATGTCCATAAAGAGTCATTTTGAAGCTGGTGTGGCTGGATCATGATCAAGTGCTGAAACCTGAGTGCATTTTCTCTAGCTCTCCTCCTCCCCCACCCTGCACTAGCCCCCAACAACCCCAAACTTCCGCCGCCGTGGACCAGTGACCTGCATGGAAACGCTGAGGCTGGTTATTGCACCCCTATCGCTGCTATAAAAATATGTGGAAAATTTAGTTTTTAAAAATTCATTCATGGGATGTGGGCGTTGCTGGCTAGGCCAGCATTTATTGCTCTTGTTCAGAGGGCATTTAAGAGTCAACCACATTGCTGTGGGCCTAGAGTCACATGTAGGCCAGACCAGGCAGGGACAGCAGATTTCCTTCCCTAAAGGACATTAGTGAACCAGTTGGGTTTTTACAACAATCGATGATGGTTTCATGGTTATCATTAGACTTTTAATTCCAGATTTTTATTGAATTCAAATTCCACCCTCTGCTGTGGTGGGATTGAAACCCGGGTCATTATCAGAGCATTATGCTGGGTCTCTGGATAACTTGTCCAGCGACAATACCACAATGTCATCACCTCCCCACTAGAGTTATAACTTCAGTTTGTTCTCTGGTTACCTGAGGACTAAACATCATTGCTGTATTTCAGTGAATATGTTCTCCAAAGTCAGAAACTAATTTAACTGTCTTCAGGATCATTGCATATCTCATTAAATGAAACATGCAAAACAAACTCTGTATTTGTTCTTGGGTTACTGAAATAATGGAACAATCAGAACATTGGTAAAATATACCAAATGGATGATTTTAATTACAAAAATTTATATTTTGTGACTTTCTTTCATTCAGAAGTTGCCTCAGTCTTTGGTTTTATCTACTTGTTTGGTCAGCACATGTACTTTATTGGATATGCAGAGTCAACAAAGGGAAGGTATGAGCTTAAGTTTCTCTTAGTGATTTTTTTTTTCTCATGTGGTACATCACCTCCCTTGAAAGGACACGTATGTGTATATTGTTCCCAGGCCCCTGTTGTTTACCATCAGTTTGGAACTGTATGAAAAAGATTAATGCTAATTCTGCCTGCAATACTTCTTCCTCCCTATCTTTTCTGGTGGGCAGAGGAAGAAGGGAACGTGACTGACCCCAACGTAATGGCCCTTCATGATCTTAAACCACTTATCTGATGTTGTGCATGAAGTACTTAGTTGTCAAGTCCAAATTCCTGCACCACTACAGTCCTTTTGAGAACTCATAGAAAATCAATCCACACAGCTCAGACTAACTAAGGCCCTAATATGGAAGGTAACAAGCATGTGCCCCCCTCCAGCTGGAAGTGTAACTTGTCCTATTGGGTAAGGACAAATAAACCTTCACCCTCACCAGTTGCACTCAAAGAAAGTGACAACAAGGAAGTTAAATAAAAGCAAAAAACTGCGGATGCTGGAAATCCAAAACAAAAATAAAAATACCTGGAAAAACTCAGCAGGTCTGGCAGCATCTGCGGAGAGGAGCACAGTGAACGTTTCAAGTCCATATGACTCTTCAACAGAACTAAGTAAAAATAGAAAAGAGGTGAAATATAAGCTGGTTTAAGGGTGGAGTGTTGAATTGGCGAGGGACAGGGAGGTCTGGGTCATGCTTGCAGACAGACTGAAACTTGAAAGGAGAAACAGTGAAGCAGCATTTCACTTGCACTTCCCTCAATTTAGTCTACTGCATTCACTGCTCCCAATGCGGTTTCCTCTACATTGGAGAGACCAAACGCAGACTGGGTGACCGCTTTGCAGAACACCTTCGGTCTGTCCGCAAACATGACCCAGACCTCCCTGTCGCTTGCCATTTCAACACTCCACCCTGCTCTCATGCCCACATGTCCGTCCTTGGCCTGCTGCATTGTTCCAGTGAAGCTCAACGCAAACTGGAGGAACAGCACCTCATCTTCCGACTAGGCACTTTACAGCCTTCCAGACTGAATATTGAGTTCAACAATTTTAGATCATGAACTCTATCCTCCATCCCCACCCCCTTTCCGACCCCCCCCTTTTTTTCCCAATAATTTATATAGATTTTTCTTTTCCCACCTATTTCCATTATTTTTAGATGTATTTCCATCCATTGTTTTATCTCTACCTCTTAGCCTATTTCGATCCCTTCCCTTCACCCCACCCCACCCCCACTAGGGCTATCTGTACCTTGCTTATCCTGCTTGCTACCCTTAATTAGCACATTACTTAGATAATATCACCACCTTCAACACCTCTTTGCCCTTCTGTCTATGACATTTTTTGGCTATCTCCACCTATCATTGGCCCTCTATCCAGCTCTACCCCACCCTCCCCCCTTAAACCAGCTTATATTTCACTTCTTTTCTATTTTTACTTAGTTCTATTGAAGAGTCATACGGACTCGAAACGTTAACTGTGTTCCTCTCCGCAGATGCTGCCAGACCTGCTGAGTTTTTTCAAGGAAGTTAAATACCTTGGCTGAGTGTGAAGGTGGGAACAACAGGCCCGACCTCACATTAAAGGACCTGGTTGCCATTGGGGTAAAGAAAGAATTTGCATTTATTTAGTGCCTTCATGGCCCCAAGACATCCCAAAGCATTTACGGCCGATTAAGTGCTTTTTGAAGTGCTGCCACTTGTAGGAAATCAAGCAGCCAATTAGGGCTCAACTAGGCCCCTCTAATAGCAATGAAAGAAATGACTAGGTCATCTGTTTCATGAAATAAATGACTATGTCATATGTTTTTATTTATTGGTTGATGGATAAATATTGGCCGACACAATGGGAGAACTCACATTCTCTTCAAGTGTTGCTATGGAATCTTTATGTTCACCTAAGAGGCTAGTGTTATGATATGGCAGGCAGTATTTGCCAGGCTGACCAAATCCACAAGGGAAACTTGGCCAAGCTATCACAACGATTTTGCAATTTGTATCTATTACGAGAAGGCTTGTGCACTGAAGTCAGAGATTATGAGTCTACTACCACCTTTAGAGATTTTAAGGATTCAATTAAAACATTTATTAACAAAAGAAAAACTTAAACACACACACACAAGATTACAGTTACACAGTTGTAACAGTTCCCAAAATTTCTACTTAACCAGACTCCCAACTACACACCCCTTTAAGGCACAGTCCAAATAGGTTCCAAATTTATAAAGTAATCCAGCAGTTTTACCACAAGTACCCACTGGACTAAAAGCTTTTAACGCAACTTTGGTTACTGGAACAGCAAACTTCTGCAGGGTGGCTAGAGGCTTTTTCACCAAGTCTGTTTCACACAGTCATCTTTCCAGATCTCACATGGCCACATCTCACACAGCCTTCCATCCTTCTTTAAATATATTTTTCCTTTTTGATCTGTAAATCCCATTGTTTCCACTTGTTTTTAGAAGTTAATTTTCCCAGGATATAAAAGGCTTTCATGTCCTCATTATGGCCAGCACTTTTTGGAAAAATCAACGTAATAACCTTACCTTATTTATCCCGCCAGTTGTAAATATTTTCCATGTCCCTTTGAAAATCAACCACTTCTCCCATTTACCTAAAAATGCAAATTCCATTCACACCACATCTACTGGCCTCACCCTAGCTTTACTGATCTCCATTTCAAATGTCTGGTTTACACCTTACTTCTTTAATAATTTAAACCATGCAGTCTACCCATCTCTAGTTTAACTAAATTAGCCACATGCACACAACCATAAACACACACACATAAGCCTGCTTTAAAGTATCCCACAATAATGTTAGGAAAAATATGATAGTTGCCTGAGGATAGTCTAGTTTACCATCTTATCCAAAAAGCATCTGCGACAGTACAGTATTCCCCCTGTGCTGCACTGGAGCACCAGTCTAGGCTAGGTGCTCGAGCCTCTGGAGTGGGACTTGAGCCAGAACCTTCTGAGTTATAGGTGAGGTTATAGGTGCTATCATTTCACCAAGGCTGATACCTTAGATTGTAGAATGCTGGCTGCGGTCTGGTGCCTCATCACAGTGACCATTTCTCATGTGTGCGACCAGGGGCTGCCTACTGACTTGCATCACAGACAAGTTTGATATTCCCACCTGAATTCCACCCCAGGAGGAATTTTTAGTGTTAAGCAAAATAAACTAATCTTGTTTTTTTGGCACTTTTCCCTCTTTCCCTGCCTAGGGGCAGTGGAGAGAATTGTCCTGACCCCCGACAATATTTCTGGCTGAGTTCGGTTAACATCTTAGACTACAGTAATTGATAAATGTCCTCACTGAGCATTGTGAGTAGAAATAGGAAAATACGGACAATGAAACATTTAGTATATTTAAAATTAATTGTAGTTAGCTGATTTTGTGACTTTTTAAAAACTGTGTATATTTCTGTTTTCAGGATTCCTGGATTCAAAATTGGTATTGCGATGTTGCTCATACTAATCATTCTGAGTTTCTTTGGGATCACAGATTGCATGGTTGACAAATATTTTGATATCAATATTGCTAAAAAGATCAGCAAATTGTTTTCATAATGTGCAAACACTTGACAAAAGAAGGTGATGAATATTGCATATTTTATGCTTTAAATATGGTTAATATGAAGATATCCTTTCATGAAGCTCTGTGATTTTATATATGTGACTTCAACATGGTGAAATAAAATCAGCAGTTTTACAATAGGTTCACTTATTGACTATCACCAATGCTTTTTTGTTTTCTAAAACTCATTATACATGATACACAACCTTACTTTGCAACTATTTTTGTTAGATGCATTTTCAACAAGCTCAGATAAAGCACTCTCACCTTGATACATTAAAATAATAGCTGTCTAAATATTCTGTGTTTGTATCGATACCTTAAGTAGCTCCAAAACATGGAGCTCAATTCATTATCTCTTAAAATTGCAGTCATATTCTAATCCAAATATTTACTCATTGTTGCACCCAAATTTTGCACCATCAACATTTCGATGGTTACAGGCGGTACCTACCATCTTTGGTCCATCTGTTGCGTTCCATCCTATGGCAAGTCCTAACGCAAGTCTCACACAAAAGTCACGTACCAAGGAAGAGTAACTGAGGTGGCATCCTGTTCCCTTACTCATGGTTTTTTGAGGGTACTTTCTAAAGGCTAAAGACCTTAGTAAGGCACACTGCAGGTATCCCCACTGTCAACCATTCAGAGGTAATACTTCTGTCTCCACTCACCAGGGCTGTCTAGAATGGGGCTCAAATCTAAGCCTTTTGTCTTACAGGTGAGAATACCATCGCTGAGCCACTGATTATTCTGTCTAAATGTGAGTACCCTGTTGGATGTGACCCCTCTAATTTGGAGACCATAGTCTAATCTCTACTCAAAGGGGCTATCTGGATTGGACCTCAAACTCTATTATCTCCTGAGCCAGGTGGGGTTGCTACCATTAAGTTACCCACTCACCTCACCCAATAGGGTAATGTTTGGGAAATCTGGAGAGAGGAGAAGGAAAGGCAAAACTAACTTGTATTTATACAGCAGCTTATTGCATCTTGAGGACGTCTCAAAGTGCTTCAGAAGAAATCAATTACTTTTTGAAGCACCCTCACTATTATTATGTAGCAATCACAGCACAGATTTTCCTCAGAGCAAGGTTGCACAAATTAAATGCATAGTGTAGTCTGTTATTTTTATTGTGAGTTTGTTGAGGGAAGAATATCAACTAGGAAAACTTATTGCTCATCAAATAGTCTCATGCGATCCATTACATCCACTTAAGGAAGAATTTGCTTCACGTAACATCTGACCTCCAAAAACGCAGCTTTTTCCACAGTCTTGCGATGAAGTGCCGGTCTAGATTACGTGCTCAAGTCTTGAATCACACGCTGAAATCCTGAAATGTGACCCTCAACTTTCAAACTTGGAGGCAATGCTGTTACCCACTGACCAAAGCTAACATTATAAAAACTCTCAGAGATTGAATCCTCAAGTTTAAAAAACACATCAAATCTCCATGGTGTGTGGCGAGGAAGAGATTAAGCTATCATTATGGGCAGGAGGTATTCCATACTGCAACATAAAGAATTTGGAAAGCACTTTGTAAGAGATCACCTCAGAAATGCTAATTTCTTTTTGACTGGAAAATTATTTTTTGTTCCCAGCTGGATAAAAACATAAATTTATTTCCCTTGTGCATCACAATTGCTCGAATGAATCTCTGCAGCTTTTTTTTGATTATGTCCATCTGCTCAGGGTATTGTTTTATTGGTAAGGGCTGAGAAATATGCAGAACATTAGGAAAGATTAAACTTATTTCTATATTTCCTTTATCTTATTCCTCTGCCACAGCACTTAGTACCTTTTAAAGGTTCTGCTTTAAAGAGCATATTTAAACTTCAGTCTCCAAAAGCAAATTACTGCGGATGCTGGAAATCTGAAATAAAAACAGAAAATGTTGGACATACTGAGCAGGTCTGACAGCATCTGTGGAGAGAGAAACAGAGTTAATGTTTCAGGTCATGACCTTTCATCAGAAACTAGTTCAGAACCTCAGTCTAAACTTGAGTAAGAGCACAGTCCATCCAGAATTTCTTCATATATATATTATACACACACACACACACACACACGTGAAGCACACTTGACATTGTCTATCAGCTTGTGCTTACCTTTACCTCAGAATGTAGGGCCATGAAAAGTAGTTTAGCTGTTAACAATCTTGAACCATGCCCAAAGAATTGCCATTATCCTTCGTGTAGCTCTTGTTTAAGCGACGTTTCTTGTCTCAGCCATGCTGTAAAATCATTTTTGGTTCTTTGAATTCTGGATACTCACAGATATTTACTCTAATTTCTTCACAAAATTACAAAATGTAAATATTAAATGATACCGAATTTCAAAATGCAAATTTAATTTGTCATTCATGTAACATGTTTTACGCTCCATTCAAACTCCTTGAATAGAGTGATCAATACTGTCTTCTTTATCAAAGCTACCTGAGAGAATTCGGAATTCATGCATTATCTTGTTTTGATAATTTAATAAATGCAATTCTGTTTTATTTTTGTATTTCTAAAAAAGGTTTAACTGGGGAGTTTTCCTCAATAATTTCCCATTGATATAATTTCCAATAGCAGTAAGAGTGACTGCCCTGGACATCAAGGCAGCATTTGACCGAGTGTGGCATCAAGGAGCCCGAGCAAAACCAGCGTCAATGGAAATCAGGGGGAAAGCTCTCCGCTGGTTGGAGTCATACCTAGCACAAAGGAAGATGGCTGTGGTTGTTGGAGGTCAATCACCTCAGCTCCAGGACATCGCTGCAGGAGTTCCTCAGGGTAGTGTCCTAGGCTCAACCATCTTCAGCTGCTTCATCAATGACCTTCCTTCCATCATAAGGTCAGAAGTGGGGATATTTGCTGATGATTGCACAATGTTCAGCACCATTCGCAACTCCTCAGATACTGAAGCAGTCCATGTCCAAATGCAGCAAGACTTGGACAATATCCAGGCTTTGGCTGACAAGTGGCAAATAACATTTGTGCCACACAAGTGCCAGGCAATGACTTTCTCCAACAAGAGGGAATCTAACCATTGCTCCTTGACATTCAATGGCATTACCATCGCTGAATCCCCCACTATCAACATCCTGGGGTTACCATTGACCAGAAACTGAACTGACTAGCCACATAAATACTGTGGCTACAAGAACAGGTCAGAGGCTAGGAATCCTGTGGTGAGTAACTCACCTCCTGACTCCCCAAAACTTGTCCACCATCTACAAGACACAAGTCAGGAGTGTGATGGAATACTTTCCACTTGCCTGGATGGGTGCAGATCCAACAACACTCAAGAAGCTTGACACGAGCCAGGACAAAGTAGCCCGCTTAATTGGCACCCCTTCTACAAACATTCACTCCCTCCACCACTGGCAAACAGTGGCAGCAGTGTGTACCATCAAAAGATGCACTGCAGAAACTCACCAAGGCTCCTTAGACAGCACCTTACAAACCCACAATCGCTACCATCTAGAAGGACAAGGGCAGCAGCTAGATGGAAACACCACCATCTGGATGTTCCCCTCCAAGTCACTCACCATCCTGACTTGGAAATATATCGCTGTTCCTTCACTGTTGCCGGGTCAAAATCCTGGAGCTCCCTTCCTAACAGCACTGTGGGTGTACATGGACTGCAGGGTGGTTCAAGAAGGCAGCTCACCGCCACCTTCTCAAGGGCAATTAAGGATGGGCAATAAATGCTGGCCTGGCTAGTGAAGCCCAAATTCTGTAAATGAATTAAAAAAAGGAGGGGCTGCACTTATAAACAGCAAATTCCATGATTGGGCAATCTTGTCATTAATCATTAAAAATAACTCTTGTTATTTGGCACCAATGCACACAAGACACCATAATCTGCTCCATCTCTTAAGGTGATGCTGATAACCTGAGAAATCCTGTTTTTTTATTCATTCCTGGCAAGACCGGATTTATTGCCTATCCCTAGTTGCCCTTGGGAAGCTGGTGGTGAGCTGCCTTCTTGAACCGCTGCAGTCCCTGTGATGCAGGTACATCCACAGTGCTGTTAGGAAGGGAGTTCCAGGATTTTGGCCCAGTGACAATGAAGGAACGGTGATATATTTCCAAGTCAGAATAGTGTGTGGCTTGGAAGGGAACCTGCAGGTGGTGGTGTTGCCATGCATCTGCTGCCTTTGTTATTCTAGGTGGTAGAGTTAATAGGTTTGGAAGATGCTGTTGAAGGAGGCTTGGCAAGTTGCTGCAGTGCATCTTATAAATGTTACGCACTGCTGCCACTGTGGGCCAGTGGTGGAGGGAGTGAATGTACAAAGTGGTCATAGGGGATGTCGATCATCCCAACCCCTGAAACAAAAACAGAATTACCTGGAAAAACTCAGCAGGTCTGGCAGCATCGACGGAGAAGAAAAGAGTTGACGTTTCGAGTCCTCATGACCCTTCAACAGAACTAAGTAAAAATAGGAGAGGGGTGAAATATAAGCTGGTTATCAGCTTATATTTCACCCCTCTCCTATTTTTACTTAATTCTGTTGAAGGGTCATGAGGACTTGAAACGTCAACTCTTTTCTTCTCCGCCGATGCTGCCAGACCTGCTGAGTTTTTCCAGGTAATTCTGTTTTTGTTTTGGATTTCCAGCATCCGCAGTAGTTTTTTGTTTTTATCCCAACCTCTGACCTGCTCATGTAACCAGAATATTTATATGACTTGTCTAGATCAGTTTCTCGTCAATGGTTAACCCCCATCCCAAGATGTTGATGCTGGTAAGGCTGTTGGATGTCAAAAGAAGATGGTTAGATTCCGTCTAGCTGGTGATGGTCCTTGCCTGGCACTTGTGTGCACAAATTCTACTTGCCACTTATTTGCCCAAGCCTGAATCTTGTCCGGATTTTGCTTCATATGAGCAGGGACTAATTCAGTATCTGAGGAGTTGCAAATAGTATGAATACTATCAGTAATCATCAATGAGCATCCCCACTTCTCTCCGAATGATGGAGGGAAGCTCATTAATGAAGCTGCTAAAGATGGTTGGACTTAGGAAACTACCCTGAGGAGCTCCTGCAGTGATGTCCTGGAGTTGAGATGATTGGCCTCCAACAACCACAACCATCTTCCTTTGTGCTAGGTATGACTCCAACCAATGAAGAGTTTTCCCCTGAATCCCATTAACTTCAATTTTGCTGGGACTCCTTGATGTCACACTTAATCAAATGCTGCCTTGATGTTAAGGGCATTCACTCTCACCATTGGAATTCAGATCTTTTGTCTATGTTTGAACCAAGGCTGTAATTGGATCTGCAACTGAGTGGCCCTGGTTGGAACCAAACTGAGCACCAGTGAGCAAGCTTTTGCTGAGTAAGTGCCGCATGATAGTAGCGTCAACAACAGTTTCAATCACTTTGCTGATGAATGAGACTAGGCTGGTGGGGCAGTAATTGGCCATTTTGGATTTGTCCTGCATTTTGTGGTTATGACATACTCGGACAATTTTTCACATTGTTGGGTAGCAGCCAATGTTGTAACTGTGCTGGAAAAATCTGGCTAGGGTCGTAAATCTTCAGCACTACAATAAGGATGTTGTCAGGGCCCATAGCTTTTTCTGTATCTAGTGCCTTCAGCCAATTCTTGATAACATGGAATAAACTGAATCAGCTGAAGACTGGCATTTGTGATGCTGGGGACCTCAGGAAGAGGCTGAGATGGATCATCCACTCTGGCTGAAAATGTTTGCGAATGCTTCAGCCTTGTCTTTAGCACCAATGTGCTGGGCTTCAGCATTATTGACGACAGGCGATCAATTTATTTGGCGATCACCAGCTTCTGACTTCCCAAAGATACACAGGCTTCTGACAGAAATTGTTGTTTGAGACATTTTATGTAAGGATAGGTGAATTTATATGTCAATTTGTTTAACAATTATAGATTATTTGACTTTATTACACTACAAGCTTTAATTCCCAGTAGTAAATCCTCAATTTTGTGGTGAAACCAAGATGACAGCCAAAACATTTTTCAAAAACGCTTGACTCCATTGGTTCACCCTTATTCATAGCGTTAGTTAACATTTATTTTGGAAGAAAACAGAAAATGCTAGAAAAACTCAGCAGGTCTGGCAGCATCTCTGGAGAGAGAAACAGAGCTAACGTTTCGAATTTGTATGACTTTTCTTCAGAATCTGAAGAAGAGTCATACAGACTTGAAATGTTTCAGATTTTGCTTTTTGCAGTTTTTTGCTTTTATTTACTTTGAATAGTTTTTCACATGGAATTAACCTACTCTTGTTCAATTGATGTTTTTCTACACCCTCAGTTACGACTTGTTGCTTGAGCCATGGCCACAAATGTCATTTAAAATACGCATGTTGAAAAGTATGGCACAAAGTGTATATTAGATATGCATGTGTGCACATCTATATACAGTGGGTAATGTTCAGAAGAAACCTCACATTTGATGAATAATTTAGTATATTAGTTTGAAGTGAATCATCCAATGCAGCTCATCCCTTCCATCCCATATCTACTCACCAGGAGCCTTCTTTTATTCCTTTTATTCCCCTGTAAATGTTCCAAGCATTAAACCTTTAATGACATATTTTAACATTGGCTTTCTCTTTTAAAGCCAGTAATAATTTTTTGAAGCCAGAGCCTCAGAAAGAACTTGACTTAAAGACCTTTCAAGTTGTCTGTAATATTTGAAATCTATGGCATGTTACAAATTCGAATAGTCTGAGAATCAATCACCAGCTGTGAGCTGCAACAGGATTTTTGTGGGTTTAGAGAAATAATATGCAAACTGCTTTTGAATAATTGTAATGCTAAAGAGTGACAAGGATTGGAATCCTGTTAAATGTTAGAGGTGCCCCTATTCTTGTTACTGCTCAACCTAATTTGGGACTAGTTTCCCTCTGAAACTGTGGTGTTTCATGTCAATTCTTTTCCTCTCCTAAATGGAAACTGAAGAATCAAAACTGTTTCTCTGTAGATGCTATTACTAGAATTACATCCATTAAAGTTACATGTTTTCCCTCCTCTTGTGAAGATGCTTGCTTCTGCTGGAGAGCTGTCTTCCTCCTCAGTCGTACCCTAATGTGCGCTCCTGCCGGGGTTTCCAATGTAATGTTGCTCCTCTGCTGGGCCAGCTGCTGCGAAGTTGCTTCTTTGCTGGGCTAGCGGCTGGTGAAGTCCTCCTCTGCTGGGGCCAGTTGTTGAAATGGTGTTGCTCCTCTGCTGGGCCACGTGGTGATGCAATGTGATCAAGCCAGTCAAAATACATGATATTGATTTTAAAAATGTATAAGTAACCACACACATGCTTATGATGGATTGAAACAGAACCAGTAGTCTTGGAGAATTTTTTCGAAATGAGCTAATAGAAAATTACATCTCAAGTTGTGTTTTTGTCAATTGATTTCATTGTAATTTTTTTCTGTTATTCCACATTGAGGATATTTGTTCAATCTTAATCCTTGCATTTTGAAAAGAAGGCCTCTATTGAGTGAATTTGCCTTACTTGAAAAATAATTTTATAATGTTGAGCTTTCTTGACTGAATATTGGAGCTAAAATCACGGTTATGTTGCCAGGTTCATGGGTTAAATAGATTAGGTACAATTGGTGTACAAGATCTTCCAATGTCTCTCATGTGGTCATTTTTACTGTTTGTGTGGCCCGAGACAGTGACTGTCTACAGGCTACGATTGGGGAGAATATCGCTGCTTTTTATTGTCCTCATCTGACATTCCGATAGCAGGAATCACTGGATGGCAATCAAACATGGGAACTTGGCAGATTTTCCCTTTTTAACAAAAGTGTCACTTTATCTCCCACCCAGGCATCAGAAAATGGATGACAATTTGGCATTGCAGCCTTAAATGGTGCTAGCAGCAGTCACAGTGTGACAATGATTTATCTTCCTTGTATTTACAGCAGGATCAACAAATACTACATTTAATGCAGAGAAAACTGGCATTTTAAATTGTCTGTCAAAGTTATTGATCCTATAAATCCTGGTCCTGGAATTATCAGGGTGATTGAAGACAAATTCCGCCCATCAATTTATGCCAACAAAATTAGTCCAGAAGATAATGAGACATGATTTTAAGATTAGAGCTAGGTTATTCAGGAGCAAAATCAGGAAGCACTTATTCACACAAAGTTGTTTTTTTCCCCTTAAACGTCATGGATGTTGGATCAATTGAAATTTTCAAGAATAAGATTGACAGATTTTTATCAGGTGAGGGTATCAATTGTCAACTTATCAATTATTCTTGGTCCTCACCACAAACTCTGTTCCCTAGCCACATACTCCAGCCCTCTTCCTAGCAGCATCTGAGATTGAACTGGATCATTTGCAACCTTAGCATCCAATTAATCCCTGAGCTGAGCTTCCAATCCGATGTCCTCTCCTTCACCAAGACTTCCAGCTTTGTAACGATGCCCATCTCCAATCCAGCTTCAGCTCATCTGTTGCTGAAACCTTCTTAAAAATCCTTGTTTCCTCTAGACTCAACTATTGCATTGCTCTCCTGGGGAGACCTCCCACCTTACATCTACTGAAAACTTGAGGGAATCCAAAACTATACTGCCCATATCCTAACTTGCATCAAATCCCATTCACCCATCAACCCTGTGAACACTGCCCTACATTGGTTTCCAATTGGCAATGCCTCGAGTTTAAAATTCTCATCCTTGTTTTCAAATCATCCATCACCTTATCCCTCCATATCTCTGTAACATCCTCCAGTCCCACAGCCCTCTGCAATGTCTCCATGCCCCTAGTTCCAGCATTCTGAGCATCCCAGATTTTAATTGCGCTCCAATCCTTAAAACATACCTCTTTGACCAAGCATTTGGTTGTCTACCCTAATATCTCCTTACGTGGCTCAGTGGTATATAATGTCTTAGAAAGCTCCTATGAAGCACCTTTGGACATTTTGTTACATTAGAGCACTATATAAGTTGTTGTTGTCCCAAATCCTGGGGTTTAATACTCAAGATGGATAGTCTGTGGGTATAGGGATGAAATGAAAACACCGACTCTGAAAAAGTGTTGGAAATTCAAAGAAGCAACCTGCTTGAGTGGGACTGTGATATATATAATTACATAAAATAGTTGGCACAGAAGTAGGCTATTGGCCCAACCAATCCATGCTGATGTTTATTCTATCCTTGAGCCTTCTCCCATTCTTCCTCATCTAACTCTATCAACACAACCTCTATTCCCTTCACCCTCTTATGCTTATTTAGCTTCCCTTTGAATGCATATACACTATCTGGCTCAACTACTCCATGATTGCAAGTTCCACATTCTCATCACTTTCTGGGTAAAGAAGTTTCTTCTGAATTCCCTATTTATTGGTGACAAAACTATACTGATAGCCTTTAGTTTTGCTCTTCCCCACAAGTGGAAGCACTGTGCCTACTCCATCAAAACCTTTCATAATTTTAGAGACCATTATTAAGGTCATCCCCTCAGCCTTTTCCCCTGAGAGAAAAAGTCTGTTCATCCTTTCCTAGTAGATATATGGCAGCCAGAACTGCACATCGTATTCCAACTGTGGTCTAACCAAAGTTTGATATAAGTTGAACATAACTTATTTATTTTTCAGTTCTATCCCTCTAAACCCCAGTATTTGCTGTTCTTATGGCCTAATTGACCTGTGCCACAACTTATAGTGATTTGTGTATTTGCACTCCCAGATTCCTTTGTTCCTCTACCCCATTTAAATTCTTCTTTCTGAAGTAATCTGCCCCTAACAATGCGGCAAGAAGTTTGTACATTCCATGGCATTGGCAATGAACCCTCTTAGGGACTGATTATCTTTATAACTGATCTTTTGTGGACTTTAGTAAAGCCAAGTGTGACGCTTATGCCAGACCACAGCCTACTGGTGCACTGGTAGAATGCCATGGGATTCCCTCCCTTGCTTCAAAGCAATGCTTTGACGTAGGGAAGGGGGGTTGATGGACAATTCCAACATTCTGGAATTTGGACTCTATTGTAGATGGGACAGAGATCTAGTGGATCCAGAATCAACTCTAAGGCCAGAATTTTGATGTCGGCGTGCGGGGATGGGCCCGACATGGCGACACATAAAATGATGCGCGGTGACGTTGGGCGTGCGTCCCGATGTCACCACGCGCCATCGCGATATTTCGGTGGGCGGGCGCTATAAGCTCCAATGTGTGCCCGCCACTGATTAACGGGCCAATTAAGGCCCTTGAGAAATGAATAGACAGATTTTTCGGAGCCCGTGCGATCTTCAGAGCATTGCACGGGCACAACGGGCAGGCGGGTAGGCCACATTTTTAAAAACTTCATCCACGGGTGGGATAAGATGGGTGAGTAGGCTTGCGAGTGCTATTTGTTAGACATTTACTTTTTAAACTTACTGCTACTTGCTTATGTGAACAGGAGAACTTCAGATCTCTTCAGAGGTGCTTGTACAGGAATAACAGGCTTCAGGTCAGGACTCTGGAGTAAGCATTACTGGGGCCTTGCAGGTTTCAGGCAGCCTTCCCTTACCTTGGGAATGGGTGTTGTGCTCGCCACTGGAGGCACCTCCTCTGAGGAGGAAGAGAGGGCCAGAAGGGGGAGGAGGCCAGGAGTCCATATTCAGCCTCCCGGGGAGCCACCTTTGGGAGGACAGGCGCAGGCACAAGGGGCGCAGGGCCAACAGGAAGTGCAAGGTGGAAGGGGCCACAGAAGACGCCACTATCCTGCTGCCAGGGTTTATAGGCGGCGAAGCAGCTACCTCAATATGTCTGGGGTGCAGTGCCAAAGGAGGCTCTGTCTCTGAAGGGAAACAGTGACCTCCATTTGTCAGATGATAGGTCCTGAGATCCTTGCCAACTGTGTGGGTGGACACCCCATGCCAGTGGCATTGAAGGTCACGGCTGTCCTCAACCTCTATGCCTCCGGCTCTTTCCAGGGGTCGGTGGGTGATCTTTACAGAGTCTCCTAGTCAACTGTCCACACTTGTGTCAAGCTGGTGACAGACGCTCTGTTCAGGCGTGCATTGACTTTCATTCACTATCGCTGGAACGAGGCCAACCAGGCGGAGCAAGCCAGAGGCTTCGCAGCGATTTCTGGGTTCCCGTGTCCAGGGTGCAACCGACTGCACACATGTGGCCATCAAGGCGCCAGCAGGTGAGCCCAGTGTCTTCATCAACAGGAAGGGCTTCCACTCCATGAACATGCAGGTAGTGTGTGATCACAGGATGCAGATTCTGCAAGTCTGTGCAAGGTACCCAGGCAGCTCCCATGACGCTTATATCCCGAGACACTTCCAGGTGCCGAGGCTCTTCAGTGCTCCAGTTCGACTGGATGGATGGCTGCTGGGTGACAAGGGCTATCCCCTCAGAAGATGGCTCATGACGCCTCTCCACCATCCAAGAACAGAGGCCGAGCAGCGGTACAATAGGAGCCACGCCTCCACAAGGGCTGTGGTGGAGAGGGCCATCAGTCTTCTCAAGATGCGCTTCCAATGCCTGGACCGCTCAGGGTGTGCACTCCAATACCTCTCCCCCCACCCCCTCCCCCCCCAGATCGTGTGTCGCTGATAGTGGTTGCATGCTGCGCTCCCCACAATCTGGCGCTGGAAAGGGGGGACGCAATGGAGGAAGAAGGTGCAGACACAGATGCTCTGGCTGCACACGACGGGTCCAGTAGTGAGTCTGAGGATGAGCATTCACAGGAGAACGCTGAGAGGATAGACACTGACCCGGGCATCTTCCAGGGAGGCAGGGACACCCGGGAGGCTTTAATCCAACGAACCTTCAGCAGCACACCACAAATGGACCTCTGTGACGCCAAGGCTACAGACTCCATACTCGATACCTGAGAGCAACATCTGCCTGGTTAGGAACATTAACTATGTGCCTTGTCAATAAAGCTCAATGACAAACAAGTCACTCATAACATCATGGGTTCCCATCCACCTGCAGAAGTAATGAAGCACCTTGAGCCTTGTTCAGAGCTAAGGTATTTCATGTTTTTATAAAGAAAAACAGAAAAGAAAGTTAATTCACAGGTGTTGAGCTGCATGCTGACTGATAATCAACTAATACTGGGGCAACAGAAAACCACCAGTGAAAAGCCCATGGTGTGCCTAAGGTGCCTTATGCTTACGTTTCCGGGTGCCACGTCTAGGTGCTCCCCCCTTGCTGGTACTGGCATTGGAGACAGCCTGCTCACTGTGCTGTCCTGTTGGTCTTGATGACCTTGGGGGGCGTCTTCTGGCCTGTGGAGCCTGTGATGGCCTCGCCTGGGAGGGAGCGGCCAGTGCCACAGCTGGCATCTCCCCAGTCGCTGAGGCCTCATCGGATCCCATGGTCGCTGGCAGAGGGGCAGAGGAGCTGCTGCCCTCATCCGGAGTGCCCGGAGAGGAGCCCACAGAGACGACAGGCAGCTTGTGTGCCAACGCGAGGTCACTTCGGACCTCCCTGCTCACCACTGATGGATGGGCACCTAGCTGGGATACTGGATGCCCAATCCATCTCCCACACTGACACTGACCAGCTGAGGTCAATGCCGCTGTGTGGGCTTGCAGGTCCGAGCGCATCCTCAGGAAGCCCTGATTGTTCTCCTGGAGGAGCCTCTCCCTGAGAGTCGCTGCTCTCTCCATGGGGGAAGCATGGCGCTCGGACATGAGGGTCAATGCATTGCTAATGCTCTGCATGGACTCCTGCATCACGGAGACCATGGCGCGCATTCCCTCATGTATCTCCGCCAGATCCTCCTGCAGACCCTGCTGGACTTCCAGCATTTGCTGCCTCAGGGGCGACTCCAGAGGCCCATCATCAGCCACCGACTCCGCATGTTCCTGGTCCCCTGCAGTCCTCCGACTGCCGGCGCCATGGGCACTCTCTGTCTCCACTTGCACCTCAAGCGAGTGTGAAGTGCCCTCACCACTGTGCCCTGGGACACTAGCTAACGATCTTATCCCCACCAAGGTGCTGGTATCTGCGCTGGTGCCTGCCTGGCTGAGATGGTGTGATGCTGGTGCTTGTCTCTTTTCAGGTCCCTCAGGTGTCAGTGGTGGACTCTCTCTCTGCCTCCTCGGTCCGGGCATACTCCGGTGAGACTGAGAGGAAGACCAAGGACATTTTGATTAGTTGAAGTCGTGACACTGTTAATGTGCATGCCTGGCCCCCAGATCAGGATACGCTCCTCCTTCCATAATCAATGCGAAACCCATGTTGGATGCTGAATTCACTAAACAGTCAACAGTGGAAGGTTTGTACTGTCAGACATTGTGACCTCAGTGCACAGCACTCTTACCTCCAGCTGGCACCCCAACCTCACCGCTGCCAGTTGACCTGGGCACATGGCGCCTCTCCAGTTTGAGAGCCTCCTGCTCGTATCTGGTGAGAATGAGCAATTGTGCCTGCCCTCTGCTAGTCTGTATCCACTCAGCGTTATTGTGTGCGGTCTTCTCCTGAAAAGGAGAGAGGAGCATTGGTTAGTCCACCCTGTTCCTGCAATGCCATTGCAGCCCTGCCACCTGCACCTGAGTGAAACATTGCAGGGCTCATGTGAATCGTGGCCCCAGAGCTGCCATACGCTCACTCCAAGCAGCCAGAGCTGATCCCCTTGCCCAGATGCTGCCTCCATCACATTTGCCACTCACACTGCATCACCTTCCAAAGCAAGGAAGCTCTACCACCTAGAACGCCAAGGGCAGTGGATGGATGGCTGCCCTGCCACCTGGAAGTTCCCCTCCCAGTCAGTCAGCATCCTGACTTTGAAATGTCTCGGTGTTCCAGCACTGTACCTTGGTACAGATCCGTGAGGTCGTTCCCAAATCAGTACTGTGGGTGTAAGTACACCACACACAGCCGATACAGAGGCAGCTCAGCATTGCCCTCTCAGGGTCAACTAGGCACGGGCAATAAATGCTGGCCCACCCAACGAAGGCCACATGCTGTGAACGATTCAATGCAGTAACTACACTCAGAGTTGAGGAGGGGGATTGCTGGGGGGGGTCAACCTAACTGCTGTGCTAAGTGACCCATGCCGACGCGGTACTCCCAATTGCAGGAGGTCGTTGAAGTGCTTGCGGCACTGAACCCAGGTGCATCGCACCACATCGTGTGCACTGACCCTTTCTGCCACCTCCTCCCAGGCACTTTTCATCATGTGGGAGGGGGCCTCCTCCTCCTGTCCCTCGGCACGATGATTGCACGCTGTGCTGCCACCAGGAGGGCAGCGAGGCACTCGTCCGAGAATCTAGGGGCACAATGCCCCGCCAGCCTCCCCTTCCTGCCTGGCTTGATCTCCGAGAGCGCTGTTGGGAACCCTTCTGGTTGCCATTGTTGCCAGCCTTTGGAAGGTTGCCTGCGCGGTTTTTAAATAAGCCACCGGGTCGCCATTGGACCTGGCTGTCGTAGGAGTCCCGCTGCCGCCCACCCCCTTCCCGCTGTTCTCACGAGCCGCAATTCACGCTGGGCGGGCCTTAATTGGCCTGCCCAAGTAAAATGGCGGCGCAGAGCCGATCACAGGCAGATATTGGCTTCGTGCCGACCTGCACCCGCTCCTGACTGGCCCGCCCGACATGCTGAAAATCTCCCCAAAATTATGGCTCCCTGACTGCACTTTTACAGCCCATTGGAATTTCAGGGGGCAGTTGTGCTTTTCTTCTTCTCCCTTATTTTGTGGGGGGAAGGGGGGAGCTGATGTCTGGCTTCTAGTCAAATCTCTCCAGATCAACACAGCACGATGGGGTGGTGGGATTCACCCTGTACCACACCTTCCCTTGTAGCTGGTTAATCCATTGACCTGTCGAATATAAGTGCATTTTACTATTTTCAACCATCAACGCTTTAGGTTAACATTTTAGTTTGGCAAAAATCTCATCTTCCCATGAAAAATAATTTTAACATAGTTTCTTTTTTCTTCCGAATGACTCTTTTTCTCTCTTGAAGGCTGAGGTTCCAGGGCACCAGGTTCTCTCTGGTGTATCTCAGTTGCGTTGATTCTTTATCCGTGAGTCTGTTCTTTTACTGGAATTTCCTGGCTGCCCTCCTTGTTGAATCCGGTTAGTTGCTGCTACCATTCACCCGATTCCAGCATGTTGGGAGTTGGCAACACTAGCATGTCACTGAGTACAACAACAATTGAAAACTACTCTAGTTTATAACCTTTTAAAACGCTCTTCAATTTACAACCATCTTAATTTTAACCTTATTAAATTATCTGCAAGATGTTATTCCAATCTGGGCCAATACAATGAGTTGTTTTCATTTCAAACTAGTCTCCATCTCAATAGCTGCAATTGCTGAAATATGTGGAGTAGGATATCTTAACTGCTTGGACTATAACCACAAGGTGGTTACCAATAAAGATATACCCTGTACAAAACATCGTGCAACCCTAATTCTCAGCTATGACTCCTCTGAAAATACATCAGAAGTTTTCTAAATTAATTAATTTTTACATTACATAGTACATTTCAAGCAGTTCAGTGTACACCAACACTGGCCAATGAATACAATTGTAAAAACTCTGTTGCGCATTTACAACAATGCTGGAAACGCATTAAATCTGAACGTTCCAATGCTCCCTAAATAAATTAATAGTCAAGATTGACCACACTGAAATTGGTAACAAAACTGACATTTATAACAACAATTTACATTTCTATAATTCCTTTAGTATAGTAGAATGTCCCAAAGCTCTTCACAGCAGCATTATCAAACACAAATTAACATTGACCCACATGAGGAGTACTCTATTAAGATACATGGCCAAAAACGTGGTCAAAGAGTTAAGTTTTACAGAGTGTTTTAAAGGAGGAGATTGAAGCACAGAGGCAGAGAGGATTAGGGAAGGAATTCCAATGATTAGGACCTAGACAGCCGAAAGTATGGCCACCAATGATGGAGTAGAATCAGGGATGCTCAAGAGGCCAGAATCGGAAAAGTGCAGAGATCCCAAAGGTTTATAGGACTGGAAGAGTTTACAGAGATAAGGAGCGGCAAGGCGAGGAATATTTGACAACAAGGATGAGAATTTTAAAATTGAGGCATGCCACACCAGGAGCGAATTAGGTCAGTGAACACAGGGGTGATAGCTGAAGGGCTTTTGGTCCATGTTATGATGTTGGCAGAAGAGTTCTGGATGAGTTCAAGTTTATGTAGGGTCAAAGATGGGAAGCTGGTCAGGAAAGTACAGGAATAATCAAGTCTAGACGGAACCAAAGGCATAGATGAGGGTTTCAGCAGCAGATGAGCTGAGACAGGAACAGAGCCAGGGACAATGTTGTGAAGGTAGGTGGTCTTGGTGATGGAGCAGATATGCGGTCAGAAGCTCAACTCAGGGTCAAATGTGACAAGGTTACAAAAATCTGGTCAACCTCCAATAGTTGCCAGGAAGAGAGGTGGAGTAGGTGGCTAGGGAATAGTTTATGGCAGGGACGGAAGACAACGGTTTTGGTCTTCCCAATATTTAGTTGGAGAAAATTCCTGTTCATTTCGTACTGGATGTCGGACAAGTAGTCTGAAAATCAATGAGGTGGTGTGAGTAGAGCTGGGTGTCATCTGCGTACTTTGCCAACATTATAATGACACCTGACATTACATTTTCAGATGATGTCACCAAGGAGCAACATGCACTTGAGAAATAGGATAGGGCCAAGAATAGGTCCATAGGCAGACCGGAGGGAATGGTGCAGGAGCAGGAAAAGAAGCCATTGCAGGTGATTCTATGACAATAACAAGCGAGATAAGAATGGAACAGGTGAAGGCAGTATCACCAAGCTAGGTGACAGAGGAGAGGCACTGGAGGTGGACGGTGTGATAGACTGTGTTAAGGTCTACAGGCGACTGGAGAAGGATGAGGATGGAGAGTTTACCATCGTCACATCGGATGTCATTTATGACTTTGATAAGGGCCATTTCAGTACTGCAGGCAGGGTGGGAAACTGACTGGAAAGATTAAACATGGCATTGGAGGAAAGAATGGCAAGGATTTCATAGGCAACAACATGTTTATGGACTTGGGAGAGAAAAGGGAGTTTAGAGATGGGCGGTGGCAAGGCTGAGTTTTTCAGGTGCATAAGTGGGAGACTGCAGACTTCCAATTAAGAGTCCCATTTATTTTTCTCTCTCAAATTCCCTCCTCCCCCAGTCCCTCCTCTCCTGAATGCACTGATTGGCTACCCCTCTAATACTAAGCAGCCTTTCTTTCTCTGTGAGCTACGGCAGTAGGTGACAGCAGACTAGCTGGGGGCACCACAGCTGACATGGATCCTATTCTCATCTGAGAGCCACAGGCTTTTCCAACAGGTTGACACCAGGGAGCATGATCTGGGGCTGGGGATAAATCGCAGGGAAGAATCCTGTTTTAAGTATATAGCTGCTTGCAATCCTGAATCCTTGTACTATTGTACATTTGAAAGCTTCTCTGGGAAATCAAAAGCTCCACTAGTGCAAGTTCACATTAAAGTTCTTTTTTAATAAGATCTCATAATTCATTGACATAACATTCTCCCCAACCTCCCAACACCTCCCCCTGCCCCCCCAAAAAAAAACTTATTCAACATCACACTTTTACACAGTTTGAGGATTCTGTACAGATTTAAAAAGAACTGAGCTCAGGTTCCAAGCACTGCTTAAGATACAGAGTAAAAATGAAATCTAGAAAAAAATTGTATTCAATGAACACATCTGTTTAGAGTTTACAGTACAAATAATTAGTAAGACATTGTCTGAAGTGCAATATCATTGGTTCTTGATGAATTGAAAACTGTAAAATGAAATAAAAATACTTCAATGTTCTGTTAAACTAAAAGCCATTCTTTACAGGAAGTAAGCCTTATATTTGGACTTATATAAAAACGTATTTACATGAAACCATTACAGTTTGTATCACATCTACATGTACATCAGCACCGTAATGCAACAGCAGTGCAACTACAAAACTAGGCCTACTTTACTTGGTCCCTAAACACTTTTATTTAGAGGAAGCCTTAATTTAACAGCTTTTTAATAATTAAAAACTCATTTGCACCCAATCTACTGCTGGTTACCAAATATTTCATCAAACTCTTGCATCCAGCCTTCCGTCGATCCACTTTTGATTAGAGAGTCCATCAGATCTCCACCATCTGATAAATTAGAGAAGGAACCAGCCCCTGATTGGCTGACATAATTAAAGGACATGTCCTGACTTGTGGTTCTTGTATGATACCCTTGACCTGGGTTGCTTTGTGCATAGCAACCTGCTGTCAACTGTTGGCCTGTGGCCTGATTGAATCCAGTCATATTGTGGATTGTCTGGGTCATGCCAGACATAACTATTTGTCTAGGCTGGTTGGTCCTTGGGTGTCCTGCAAAATGAGACATCATTTGTCCCCCAACTGTACCAGCAGTGTCAAGAACTGGCTGACCCATTGTCTGGGAAAAATGTTGCTTGGCCATCTTGGTTTGACCAGGTTGCATTGGATAAGCTGATTTGTTGCTGAATGGACTTAACTCGCTGTTAGCCTGAGTTCTGTTGGGCAAGCTCTGCAAATTGTGTTGCTGCCAGCTCTGAGCTGCTGCACCAGAGTTTCCAATTAGCTGTAGCCTTTGAGCTTGAGCCTTGGGCATTGGCTGCCCTACTGGTCCTTTTACTTGTTGCTGTTGGGCTAACACAGGGTTTCCAAGTAGGTTTTGTCCATAACCAGGTACCATTCCAACCCCTTGTCCTGCAATAGGCTGTTTCTGCATCTGGCTAACGTTACGTGCCATGCTCACGTTACTTTGGTTTGAATGTTGAAGAATTTGGTTCATGCCTGGACTCATACTGTACATTCCTTGTTGGCTGCTCTGGGCATTACTATAGGGCACCATGCTAATCTCTGACTGTCCGGTGGTGGCAGGTATCACGCCAGAATTCTGGACTGCTGTCATCTGCATCATGCCTGGATTCTGTGCTATCATTCGGGGACTTCTTGCATTCTGCAGGGCCTGGTTCCGTGCAGCTGCCAACTCCTGGGCAGTACCTGTAATGAGAAAGAGTTAGAAACCGGTTGGATTTGATTACATTGTAGCTAACCATTCTTAAAAGATGTCGGGTCTATGATCAGACTATTTTGTTGTCATATTGCGAACTCACATTGTGGGTTCAGTTCCATTAAAACCTAGACTGTACCTGAAGTACGTCATGGTTCACTGGCGTGGTAGCCCCCTAGTACCTTGGCTAAGGGGGAATTCTTCACACGAGTCTAGAATGTGAGTGCTGGCGTGCAATTTGAATTGCAGATGTCAATCAAGCCTTTCCTTGCATGGCACCTTAACAAACACCTCATACTTTGCGGCAGACATCACAGGATGGCAACTGGGAGCAAAGTCCGCTTGCCAGTTTCTCCACCTAAGTATTTGAATTGGCCTCTGAGCTCTCATCACTACATCAGCCATCTCAGCACATGTCGGATTTTGAACCTGTGACCTTTTTCTTGCACGCAGCACATTTCCTCATTAAGTTGCCACAGAAACATTACAACCAAGTAACTTCAGAGTTTAAAAGCTAACTTATTTATTTCCCTGCCCCCACCCCTTCTATCACCGAGGTAACCTTGTGCCACATGTTGGCTCCCGCCTCAGTGAGAGCAAGCTGTTTCACCCTACAGTGACTGACACCCTCAATCTATCCTTCTCTACAAGGGACCACTTGGTCTATGCTTGACATCCTTACTTCACCCGCCCTCCCCACACAGCTAAGATTGGAAACTTACTTAGTGGAGAACTACAATAGTAAGCCATCTGCTGACAGTGTTCAGAGCTCCAAGACTCTGTGCTACTGTCATTTTACATAGCCATTATTTTACAATTACTGTGCTGCCACCCTCCTTCCCTCCACCCCCAAATCACAAACAAAGACTTTGAATACAGGTTCCTAAAAAGATTTTTTTTAAGCACCACATTAAGATTGAATTAAGTGCTGCTTATGGACAGATAACTATATAAAGTGCAGCATGTGATTGGAGCTGTATTCAAAGGAAAGTAAGAAAAAATTGTTTGGCCTCCACCTGGAAATGGGGAAGTGCCCAGTAATTTGTGGCCTGGGGACTCACATAAATAACATAAGCACCCCTTCCCTGCATCATTTGAGACCCATTCATCACGCAACACAAGCTCCTCCTTCCCCTAAAGCATTCCCAGGAGGTAATATCAATGACACTGACCAGTTGACAGGCACGAACAGCAAATTCAAACCTCACAAACAATTAGTGTAGACAATCTTTTCATATCCCTGCATCTTCCTCTGCTTCAAATGTTCATCAACTCTTCCTTAGATATTACTTCATGTAACAAAGCATTCAATGATCCAAAGCTCACAGTTAGAGACATCTCCTAAACAATCTTCTCGCTCTTTTAGTGATTGATGACCTCACCAATCACTCCCCATTGTTTCCTATCCTTCAGCCAATTTCTTATACATACCCAGGGTTTACCATGCATCCCCACCACCTTGAGTTTAATTAATAGCCTTTCATGTGGAACTTTGTCAGATCCCTTCTGGAAGTTGCAGTACACACGTTACAGAGTTTACCATAGTCTACTTGGGATGGCGTTGGAGAGAATGTTCAGGCAGGATCTTTCCCTTCTGAATCTATTCTCATAGCTGATAACTAGGTTATTATTGCACAGATTATTTCTCAAATTTGCTCCTGAAATCAATTCACTGCTTCATTTTTGTCACAGTAACTCATTCTTTTCAATTAAAAATAAGAAGGCACCTCAGAATCATTAGCCCATCATTTACCTTCCCTTCTTTGATGTCAATTCACCTCTTCAAAATCCTCCACTACTCTAAAATCATGAATTAAACTTGCTCCTCGCCTTCTCTGCTCCAACAGAAATGGTACTAATATTTCAAATTATTTCTCATAACTATAATTTCTTACTTCATGCATCATTCTAGTGGATCCACGACTGGTGAATGTACCTGAAGGTAAATGAATTACTTTAATCGTACATTGTGCACTGCCTCATGTTTAGTGGTCAAGTGCACCATCTGGTGAGGTACTCAGTCATACTGGCTGAAAGCCCCAGATTCAATTCTGAATCTCTGCTCAGTCAGCTGATCTCAACTGAGGCAGTGCCGAGGTGCTACAATTCACCTCATTGCCCCTAAGCTAGAAAAGGAAGATAATATCAGTCACATTCTTTACTTCCTATTAACTTGTGCCAAAATGTTTACAGGAACAGATGTTGGTTGAGAATAAAGCTCAACTGTGAGGTTCTCCAGAGTCGAATAGTCATGTTGACATGCATGGGCCAGGATATTTAGGTTGGCGAGCGGGGGGCGGGGCCCACTTGCCGACACGTAAAATGACGCGGGATGACGTCAGGCGGAACTCACGACATCACCCTGCGTCATTTCAATTTTCAGGTTGGCGGGTGCGCAGCCGAATCAGCTGTGCACCCGCCGACCTGTGAACGGCTTATTGAGGCCATTTAAAATCTAATTCAAGTAATTAATGGACCTGCCCGTCCAACCTTAAGGTTGGCAGGCAGGCTGGGAGCCCTGGCGGGCTTCAGAGAACGCATGAAACCTCATCCACGGGCAGGATAAGGTTTTATGAGGGTTTCTAAAAATTTAATAAAAGTTTGATTAAAAGTGATGGACATGTCCCAACTCATGTGACAGTGTCACATGAAGGGACATGTCAGGGAAATTTTATTTTTGTACATTTACCATTTTTAAATTTGGCGTCGATCTCCCTGAGGCAGCACTTAGCCTCAGGGAGATGAGTGCGCTCTTTCGTGCGCATGCCCGAAAGAGCACACTCTCAGCTGAGGGAATCGCCCCCCCGCGCGCACAGGGAGTGCACAGCGCTTCCTGGTGGACGTCACGCTGGGTGGGCCTTAATTGGCCCGCCCACGTAAAATGGCAGCACGCCCGCTCCTGCATTTCCCCCCCAATGGGGGGAAAGTTCTTCCCATGGTCTAGACCCACATGTAGAATAACCATTTGAGTGAGACACTGGAGGGAAGCTACAAGTCATGGAGCAAACACGAGAATACGTCAGCATTTTCAGATCAGTGAAGAAAATTAGGAAAACATTAGCCCCACTTTATGCACAGCAATCCCGATAAGTCAATTCAACTCCTGAAAGCACCATGTAATTTGATCTGCATTTTGTATTGTGAAAGCAATAAAAAGGTTTAATAAAGAAATACATTTCTTGACATCAAAGATCATGGGAAGGTAAATGATGGGCTAATGATTCTAAGGTGCCTTCTTATTTTTAATTGAAAAGAATGAGTTACTGTGACAAAAATGAAGAAGTGAATTGATTTCCGGAGCAAATTTGAGAAATAATCTGTACAATAATAACCTAGCTATCAGCCATGAGAATAGATTCAGAAGGGAAAGATCCTGCCTGAATATTCTCTCCAACACCATCACAAGTAGACTATGGTAAACTCTGTAACGTGTGTACTGCAACTTCCAGAAGGGATCTGACAAAGTTCCACATGAAAGACTACTAACTAAACACATGGTGGTGGGGATGCAGGGTAAACCCTGGGTATGTATAAGAAATTGGCTGAAGGATAGGAAACAATCGGGAGAATTTTCCCAGCCCTGTGGAGGCGATGGGGGGATGGGAAAGTAGCGAAAAATCTCACTGGCTCCCAATGTTGATCAGTTTCCCAGGGAAGGGCTGTCACTGGAATCGGCAACCCATTTAATGGAGGCAGGCAATCAAGGTAATCAAGGTGTCAATTAAGGGCCATTTTCTGAGGTTTGCCAGCATCACATGGGCCATCTGCTATGTCAGGTGCCCAGCAACGCTTTGAAGGATGGGGTCTCTTTATGGGAGGTCAGAAGACCATTAGAGGCTGCTACAAATGCCGATATCAGGGCGATGCAAGGTTTAAAGGGGTGAAATCACACCTCCATATTAAGAAACCTCACAGTTCTGGGCCTTGTTTCTTATTAATCCATTTTCCATTTTGAGGCGCTCTGTAGGTCTCCTTCTTCCTCAGTAACATTCATCTCATGCAATGGGGCTGCTAGCCAGTTCTTCCTCCAAGCTCTCTCATAGGCCCCTCCTTTGTCCCTATTCTGCCCACCATCCTTAATTCAATGGCAAACATTGAGGTGACCAATCAGGAGACTGCTTCCCGTGAACTTGCCACAGCAGGCGCACTGTCAAGAAGCACTGGTTTGGGGCCTGCAAATGGATGGCCATGAGAAAGTTCAGCTCTATGAGTGCTTGTTGGCAGAGTTTGGTTAGGGTGGTTGGGGGGTTTGGGGGGAGGTGGTGTGGAATACAGAGGCAGATGCCTTGGGGCTTGATGTTTGGGGCACTACAATGTCCAATTTAAATAAGTGACCCTGGATTCAGAAACTAAAAGCAACATGGTCAAATTTTAAAATTATACTGAACCTGGCAGAACAGTGGAATGTAGGGGAGGAAGCGAAGAAAATATATTAGCAGCTAGAAAAACTAGAAGCTAGAAGTTTAATGCAGACAAATGTAAAAATACTGCACACAGGAAGTAAAAATAAGAACATGTGTACTCCAAAAATGGTACTGAGATAGTTAAGGATGCAGCTGAACATTGTCCAAGTGGACTCAACACTCAACAAACAGCAATGTGATTGAATATTTAATTACACAGGCGAAACAGTTAAATACAAGTGAGAGGAAGTGTGACCAAACTGTACAGTGTTCTGCTCAGGCTATTCCTTGACTAATGCATCTAATTCTGGTTGCTGAGACATGAGAGAGAGAGAAAGAGAGAGAGACAATGACGTGTGATGCAAAGAAGAGCTATAAGGCTGATTCCAAGTGTCAAGAGACTGAGTTATGAGGGAAGACTTGAGAAACCGGAGCTTTCCAAGCTGGCAAAGAGGTATCTGAGAAGTGGTAGAGCCATGTAAAATAGTTACCGGAATAATAAACCTGAATATGACTTTTGTTAAAAAGCAAGATTAAGATATAAGGGAACTGATACAAAATTGCAAAATGTAAAATTTAGGGCTGTTACCAGGAAATTATTTTCCCCACAAAACAGTGACCAAAGGTGGAATAAACTTTGAGAAGAAACTTGGTGGCAAAAACCTTGGAATCATTTACGAAACAATTGGGTGCTGAAATGGGTGGGGGTGTGATGTTTAGGATCTTTCTGGGTGGATGAACTAAGATAGGCTCAATGACACACAAACAACCTACATAAAAAGAGGAAAGACATTTAAAAAACACACTTCTAGTTTCACTGAGACTAGAAACGATTATTAGTGCAGGAGTAATTCCAAATACAACCTCTCCCCATTCTGGCCCAAGTTAAATTCTGTTCAAAGTCATGTGCCAGTAATTTCCATGGTGGGTCTTCCAATCGCCTGCATAGTTTTAGCGGAAACCCCCAGAGAAATGGTATAAACAGCCAATTACACTGTTTCTCTTGGGATTCTGTCGCTCTTCCGCCAAAATCACAGTGGGAAATCAGGGAACACCTGTGGAAATTCTATCTCCCCAGTCTTCAAACACCAGACAAAACATCATTGAAATTCATTATCAAATGAAAAAACAGAATGGTCTCTATTTCAAACACTGTGGAATATTCTGCTCCTACAATCATTAACCCATTCTGTGCGAAGAATGGAATGAGCAGGTTTGGAAATGCATACATTCCAGCAGTGATATGGTTTCCCCCATCCCCTAGCTAATAGTCCCCATTTTCTATTCATGCAGGCACTGGCTGTTGGCTGGGTACAATTCTACAGGTGCTGCAAATTCTCCAGCCTCAAGCTTAATTAGTAATTCTTCATGAACTCAGCCAAGCTATTCAAGTGTCAAGAGTGTCACAACGAAAACACATACGTGTGCGTGCACACACAAGCTCTAGGGATACACTGACAATTTGTAGCACTGACTGTGGGCCTGGCTGAACTTAACTTAATGCCGTTATTGCTGTTCATACATTTCTCCTGTCAGTGTTTTAGTATACCCCAGCAAAAACTGACAAGAGAGGGAACTCTTTGGTCTCCTAAGCATCACAGACGCGGGCTGGACTGCTAAAAGATGCAGCTTGCCACCAGTACACGTGTGGTTTCACTAAATCCCCTGCCCCTGGTAAAGGAAAACCTGTTTATTAGGTTGCAGTGCAGATTTCACTCTCATCATTATTAGGTGAATCACTCTAATGTGATAATGTAATGTGTTCTATTTAAATGCAATCACGTGGAAATCAGCTCAGCAGGAGAAAAAATATGGGTAGAATGCCTAATTGACAGTGCAAGAAGATAAAGGACAACCTGTATAGAAGCTTTTCTTCTCCTCCAATTTTCTTCGCTTGATTCCTGAAAGTGATGACCTTTGCTGGGTGCAGCTCGACTGGTACTGCCAGGCCTCTGCTACCTCACCCAAGTGGCCATTCTTCATATGTGAATCTAGACAATAGGTGCCAGGAGGCTTTGTAACCATAGAGATAAAAACAAAAAACTGCGGATGCTGGAAATCCAAAACAAAAACAGAAATACCTTGAAAAACTCAGCAGGCCTGGCAGCATCGGCAGAGAAGAGCAAAGTTGACGTTTCGAGTCCTCATGACCCTTCAACCTCATGAGGACTCGAAACGTCAACTTTTGCTCTTCTCCGCCGATGCTGCCAGACCTGCTGAGTTTTTCCAGGTATTTCTGGCTTTGTAACCGTGCAAGGCATCACACTTGAATCGGATCCTAATCTCACTCTCCAATCACACGCATGCACTTTCCAAGATGAGTCATTGGATAGCAATCAAGAGCTTGAACCCCGACTGATAATTTGCTTTCCTTCCCTGCCCTTTGACAAGTCATGAAGTGCTGAGGCTAACTATTACACCCCCACAGAAATGATCTGGCCTGGCACTAAAAAATACAGATTTTTCTTTTTAAAATACGCCGCAGGTCCTCAGCATCTATAAAGAAAGAAGGCAGATTGATGAATCGGGTGGAGCATCTTTGCTCGGACGCTGATGGGAGTTTCAGTATTTCATCATTCGCAGTTTTCTTTTCACATCCTGAAGCTGGCCCCTGGTTTGTTAAGGCTCATCCCAAGCTGCTCGGTTTATTTCTCCACTGAGTGTTTAGGGGAGCCCCACAATGTGGCACCTGAGGCATTCATTTGAACTTGGCATGTTGATCATGGAGGAGCTGGTAGGTTGTGGATTAATTATAGAACCAGTGACCCATTTAAATGTCTATGCAACAAGTGGAGTAGTAGACCTTTCATACATTATAGGTCAAGCTTTCTTTAAAAAAGAAACTTGAAAAATGGGATGGAAATGCAAAAAAAAAAATTCAGTAAAAACCTCTGGGAGCATGGGGGGTGAGGAGCAAGTCATAAAAAGGGAGTTTGGCTGACTTAACTGCTGTGAATCAGTGGCTTTATCTATAACCGATGTCAAAACAAATTACTGAGTGCAACTGTGGGGCCTTACAGATGAAACAACATCAAATTACAATAATCACAACGTATGGAAAAGACTGCTGAGTCCAGAGCATGTGATTAATGTTTATGTTTTCACATGTTTACAGAAATCAGATGGATTTTTGGATTTTGGGCAGATTGACCATTGGTTTCCACCAACTCACTGCCTGTACCACCCCATCTCTTGGCTGATTCTTGGAACCTTTTTCCCTGCCAATTATCAATCAAATGCTTTGAACAATCTAGTCTGAAGAATCCATTATGTCTTCATTATGATGAAACATAGTAGTCTGCCCTCTGCTATATATTCCCTTTTCTAATACTCAGTTTCCTTTTTTGGGTAGCAGGCCAATTGCAGGAGAGAGGATGCGTGGCTACACGACCTCTTCCAACGCCTCTGCCCATGCCGCAAGTGACAACTTGTCTTCTGACCCACAGTTCCCCATAATGATGCAGGGTATGTTGGAAAATTATCTGGTAGCAGACTGAGGTGTGAATTGTTCCATGTCACCGTGCATTCCTGCTCCAACTTTTCCGTTTCTCTCTCACTATATATATTATGAATTTAACATTTTATAAACATTGTTCTTAATTTTTACACTTAATAAGGATGCTCTTGAAAACACAGTACATAAATGCACGTTGTAGCTTAGAAAGGAACCACATATACCAGGAAAGTCCCATGATTCGTAGGAAAATAGGATTAGGAATAGCTCAGTCGGCCCCTCAAGCCTGTTCGGCCATGTCATTAGATCATGGTGGATCTGTATCTTAACTCCATTTACCTGCCTTAGTTCAATAACCATTAATACTCTTTCCTAATAAATATGTATCAGTTTCAGTTTTGAAGTTTTCAGTTGACGTAGCCCTGACAACTTTTTGCCGGTGATAATTCCAGATCTTTACTACTCTTTGTGCAAAAAAAAATGCTTTCTAACATCACCCCTGAACAGCCCAGCTTTAATTTTAAGGTTATGCCCCCTTGTTCTGGGCTCTCCTACCTGAGAAATTAGTTTCTCTCTACCCGGCTCCTTTGATCTTCTTAAATGCATGAATTAGATCACCCTTGAATCTTTTATAGATAAGGGATTACAAACCTATGCAATCTTTCCTCATGATTTAACCCTTTTAGTCTCAGTATCAGTGCTGAATTGGCACTGCACCCAATCCAAGACCAATAAATCCTTCCTGCAGTGTGGTGCCCCAGAACTGAATGCAGCACTCGACCAGACAGGGTTTAACCAAAGCTGCTGGAACATAACTTCCAACTTTTTAAATTCCAGCCCTCTTTATATTCAGGCCAAAATTCTGTTCACCTTTTCAATTAGATTATGTACCTGTTCACTAGCTTTTAGTGATTTCTGAACTTGGGCCCCTAGACCTCGCTTCTCAATCACAGTTCCTAGCTTTTCACAATTTAGAAAATGTTCTGATCTATCTTTCTATAATTCAAAGTGATGATCTTACACGTTCCTACATTTAATTCCATCTGTCACAGTTTTGACCACTCACTTAATCCATCTATGTCCCTTTGCAACTTCTTGCTCCCATCTACATTATTTACTGTGCCATCTAACTTATTGTCAATAGGTACCTTAGATATATGGCTCTCTTGTTCTTCGTACAAATAATTTAGAAATGTAGTGAAAAGCTGTGACCTCAGTACGGATCTCTGGGGATCACCACATGCCGCCAATTTGAGTACATACCGATTATCCCTACTCTCTGTCTTCTACCTTCGAACCAATTCCCTATCAAGCCAATAGGTTGCTTCCAATTCCACGTGCTCTCATTTTTTGTTAAGTCTTTTATGCGGAACGGTAACCAAATCATTTGTCAAAACGTTGGGTAATGTGGTTATGCAGTTCTGCAGCCAAGTGCAGCAGTCACTTACAATGAATGTCTTCTGAAAGTCCATATAAATAATCCTCCCCTGTCTACCACGTTAGTTATGTCCTCAGAAAATTCAATGAGCTTCATTAGACATGATTTTACAAAACTATGCTGCATTCTCTGATCAGCTCATAACTGTCCATGTGCTCAGTTACTCTGTCCACAGCATCAGATTCTTCCTGTAACTGACATTAGATCGATAATTCCCTAGCTCAAGTCTCTTTACCCATTCAAATAACTAAGTGAGATTGGCAATTCTCCAATCCAAGTGGAAAATTCCCTGTTTTGGAAAAGTTTTTTGAAAGATCATGACTAAAGCATTAACAATATCCTCACCTAATTCTTTTAATGCTCTGTAGTGGAAACCATCAGGTCCTGGATATTTGCTTATCTTTAATCTCATTAGTTTCACCAACAATAATTTTTGTATTTATAGCGTATCTAGTTAATTCCTGCCCTTGACATTACTGGTAAAAATAGCTATTTGCAATTACTTCCATTTCCTGATTTCTGAACACGGCATCGTGTGTGTCTATCAGGAAGGGGCCCACATTACTCTGAGCCACCCTCTTAATATATTGGTGAAAACTTTTTATGTTTAAACTCCTGGTGTGTACTAAGCTGGGGCATACCACTGTCCTCACTGTATTAAAGAGTGGAAACAAAATCAATACAGTTCCAACTGAAAAGATCTGAGCCTCTAATTGCAAGGGGGCGGGGGGGGGTCTTCTCCTGATTCCCTGCCATAACTTCAGTGGAAACCCTGGAGAAACAGGGTAAATGTCCATTCACTGCATTTTTATGGGCTTTCCACTGAAATTACAGCAGAAGATCGGAAGAACGACTGTGGATATTTGCTATCCAACAATCCCGGCCAAAAAGTCTTTTGCTGACATTGGGCCCAGCATTGATTTTCCACATGATCGAGCAGCTGCTGAGAATCATTAACAAGGCCTCATACAAAAAGAATGGACACATGAATGAGGTACCAGCAGCCATTAGACAGCACGTCGGCATGAATTGTTGTCTTTAGGATAGGAAAGGGTAAGCAGGGAACATCAAAGGAAAAAAAATTGAACAGAAAATGGAAATACCCTCATTAAAACAGTGCTTCCAAAAATGTTTCTGCCGTGACCTGATTTTAATGCTTCACACTTGGTGCAACCCCAGAATGAAAATTGTGGGGTGGTGGGGGCAGGCGGGAAGCGTAGTTGTTGAGCAGGGTGGGGTTCAAACAACGGGGATACAGGCACAAAAAAACAACTGAGACACCTACCATTTTGCAGGGTCTGTTGGTGTCAGTGATTAGGGCATACAGCACATTGGGTTAGGCCACACTTCCAAGCAAAATAAATCACCCACATTTAATGGGGTCTTGCAGCCAATCCCTGGACTGTCAAATCTGAGTTACTTCTCCACAGCTGCTATTGCTGCCTTGGAGCTCGTGCCCCCAATTGCTTGTCCTGTGACCCCACTGGGCATCGCAGCCCCACCATTTGGGAACCCCTGATCTAAAAACAAGTGTGATCAATGGAATATTTATTGTGATCAATAACTCCAAACGTGTGCAGTTAACTCGCTTATAAACTATTAAATCTAAATCATCCAGATCATGTCAACTAGTAAACTGAACACAACAATTGTGCTCCCTGGGGATCACACTGTTCCCCTTACTAAGAATACAGTGTGTACAAGGTCCACAAATATATCCATCAACTACAGACTTAGAGCAGTCAACCAAGACTGGTCGTTATAGTTAAAAAGAATTTCACTGTTGAATCGGGGGGGGCATTGTTGGAAGGTGGTGGTGGATAATAGCATAGCAACAGTAGTACTTTAATCACTGGTGGCAACCATGCTGTTCATCATGGCTGTTCCTGCCAGAATTTTACTGGGAAACAAATGGAAACGAGATGGAATAAATTGCTGTTTGGCAAAAAGCATAAAAGAAATGCTTGCTAGATACAGTACAGTTTGAAAACAAAAAGACTCCAAAATTACACCATGGCATACAAGCGTACCAATATTTGACGCTTTTGGCTGGAATTCCACCCTTGGCTATTTGAGCTGAGGTTTCAATACATTCAGAATAAATAGAGCAACACCTCCGCTAAAATAGCTGAGAAAGGAAATTCAGATTGATGTGGTAAGCATTTTCTACGTTCGTATTCTGCAGCCAGGATCTTTAGCAGTGAGGCTTTAAGCATACATAAACAAGCAGTGGAATATGGTGGTAGAAGCAAAATACTACGGATGCTAGAAACCTGAAACAAAAACAGAAAATTCTGGAAAAACTCAGCAGAGCTCTGAAGACAGGTAATACGGACTCGAAACGTTAACTCTGTTTCTCTCTCTACAGATTCTGCCAGACCTGCTGAGTTTTCCCAGCATTCTCTGTTGTTGTGGAATATGGTCGGATTACTTTGTTCTGTTGCATGTACATTTTATTAAGCAGGTGCCAAAATAACCACTAACCCCCAAACACCTCGATTTCCTCCTTTCCTCTCGCCAAAGGGGATAGTTCATGCCGTCAGGCAGTTTTGTAAACATTATATTTTGTCTTTATTTCCATCCATTGTTTCATCTCCACCTTTTAGCCTATTTCGATCCCTTCCCCCCCACCCCACCCACACTAGGGCTATCTGTCACTTGCTCGTCCTGCTTTCTACCCTTAATGTCACCATTAGCACATTCCTTAGCTAATATCACCACCGTCAACATCCCTTTGTCATTTTGTCTATGACATCTTTGGCAATCTCTTCTTTGCCTCCATCTATCACTGGCCCTCTATCCAGCTCTACCTGTCCCCCCCACCCCACCTCAACCAGCTTATATTTCACCACATTTCTATATTTCCTCAGTTCTGATGAAGAGTCATATGGACTCGAAACGTTAACTGTGTTCCTCTCTACAGATGCTGTCAGACCTGCTGAGTTTTTCCAGCTATTTTTATTTTTGTTTCAGATTTCCAGCAGCTGCAGTATTTTGCTTTTATCATATTTTGTCTTATTTTGTTTGCTTATCGCTCCTGTGAAACACCCTGATACGTTAAAGGTGCTATATAAATACAAGTCGTTGCACATCAACCAATTGGCCTTTCGTTATGTGCAAGTCTACAAATCAGGGGGTGGCGGTGGACGGGGGAATGGGGGAGTGTGGGGTGGGGGGGCTGACAGAATAATCACAATACAGTTTTATTCTCTCCATACCTGATATTTATTCATGCAATTCCGAGCTGCCCAGGAGCAGGTACCTGAGCTAATTTCCCATCCTTATCCCAGGAGTGCTGAGGCTAATTGTAACACATCAAATATCATCTGACTGAGGCCAGCTGATGCAGGGTCATCTGCGGATCAAAGTTGGGTCCTCACTGATCTATACAGCTTGGTTCCGGAGACCACGCATTTACCAATTGACCCATACAGGCCAGCTAAACAGTGGGGATAATTACATGTAAAATAGTCTTGCACTGATTTTTTTCATATCAGTTTAGTGGGAATTTTTACTTGTCTAAAGCATATTTGAAAACTGCCAATTATGTCATGTGAGGTGCCTTACTGAAAAGGCCCTTAGCAGGAAAGGAGTATTAAATTCACAGATCTGTTTTGGGTTGCTGTGATTACACTGATGAGTGAGTCATTGTGTTAGTGTTAACATTTAGTTTCACAGTTCCCCAGAAAGCTAAAACAATTTGAATACTTTGGGCAAATACCGTATGTGAAATGATTCATTTGATAAAGAGGCGATTCTGCAAATAATGGAAGAAAGATCACAGGGAGCAGCTGCTTGAATTCCTGATAGGTGCTCCCAGTGACTCAGTGTTGGGAACACGATTTGGTAAAAATAAACATCAAGATGAAGAAGCAAGCTGACGTCAGACACCTCCTTTTTATGTAGGGTTCAGAGACAGGTATCAAGTCATACATTCCCACTAACTACTTTCCAGAATGTTTCATTGGCTTCCATGTTTGAAACAGCATTTAGAGGAGCACACTTTGATAAAATAAGTCAGTTAACATACTTGTATAGTGGTGACCCACACTGCACAAGGACCCTTAGAGGTGATGGGAGGAGAAGATCACTGAGCAACGTGCTTAAGGGCTGCCTTTTTCTTTATTTTGAATTGGTGTTGGCCTCAGGGAGTGTGCTAGGAGGTGGGGGAATGGGGGCTGCTGGGAGGTGGAAAATCAGGTGGGATTGTTTGGAGTGGTGTGTCTGTCGCATTTTACCAGCGGTGGGGAAGGTGGTGCTTGGTCCACCCGCCCAGAGGCCAAATGAGGACATTTAAGGGCCACTTAAAGACCTCTGCCTATCACCACTGGTATTTTATCAGAGGCAGGGGACCCTCCACCACATGGGGAGACCACCAGGTATACCCTGGCAGCCTCCCTGCAGGCTGGGGGTGGGGGGGGGGGGGGGGGGGGTGGGTGGGACGTGGGGGCAATCAGGCACACTGTGGCCCATGGAGGCCCCACCCCCCAATGACAAGGGACAAGGGCTGCCTCTGCAACAACAAACCCCCTGCCCTCACCAACCATCAAACATGCTGCTGCCTGACTGGCTGGCCCCAGTGACCCTGGTTCACTCATTCCGAGTCCTGCTCCATCACTGCTGCTCCTGCCTGGGTGCAGTCCCATACCTGGTGGCTCCGCTTGGACTGAGCAGCCTTCCGATTGGCTCGCAGCTCTTGGGGGGTAGGTTAGGGTAGCGCGAATTCCAACCTTAAAGGGACGGAAGCACCCACACCAGGCAGTTAATTGCCTGCTGCAGGTAAAATCACTTCAGGGCTCCCATAACTGACCAAAGAGGGGATAGCCTGTGATTTTCTGGTCTGTGGATAGGGCCACCACTTCCCTCTAAAATCCTGGCCTAACAAGGTGCCTGTGAGGGAAGGGGGTTTTCTATACAGGACTCCAGGAAAGGCCCCAAACTATGAAGCTAAGGTTGACCCTCACTTGCTTTGGCTGGTCATGCTTTCCCATTTTTTTCGTGATGTTGATGTGGAAGTTTTCCACAGTAGTTGGAAGCTGCTCACAGTAAAAGTCTGTGCGCACGGTGAGAGCTCCTTGCACCTCGGGGAAGGAGCACAGCAGGTATGTGAATGAGTCTGGGAGGATATAATTGTGATTTTTAATTGGAGGACCAGGCTACTGAACTATCAAACTAGTTAGTGAAGAATGAACCTACAGTATATTAACATTCATCACCTTCACCAGCCCTCTCAAAAAAAAACATTTTAATTGTGCTTGAATTTCATAGTTTGATTTAATACTGTTTCACTTAGCCCATCTGGAAGCTAGGCATTTGAGTATAAGTACAGTAATTGTAAAGACATCAGAGGTTCTCTGTACCATTCTACTTCTTTTCCAATATAAGCATTGCCTAAGTGGCATGATTATACATAGGGAAAGAGCTAGAGACTGATCATAACATGATTCATTTGGAATTAAACAGTAGAATGATAATTCTTGAAGGCATTTTCTCTGACACTGTCTGCACATAGCCTTAATTTCAAACTACAACCAGCTTGAACAAATTTAAACAAAATCCTTTTTATACAGTTTATAAAAAGTGCAAAATTCAGAAAGCTAGAAAAGGAAATCCATTACTGAAAATAAGTCACTTCTAAAACATTGTTTGGGTTTCCCTGATGTTTCAGGCACTTCGTGATACCCAATTCAGCCACAGGCTAGGAAACCCCATGGTCTGATCCTTTGTCTGAACTGAGTTAGATGATCTCATTTAGGGTAGTACTCCTGTGCTACAGTGGCCTCAGTGCCCCCGGGCTGGGAAGAGAAAAACTTCAGCTGGGGTTTTTACTTCTGATCATCAGGCGTGTTTATTTGTCTCAGCTGGTAGCGCTCGCAACTCTGGGTCAGAAGTTGTGGGTTCGAGCCCCACACGAAGGATTTAGTGAAGAATCCAGCCTGACATTCCAGTGTAATGCTGCACTGCTAGAGGCAGTAGCATCATTCTTTGAATGAGATGTTAATGTGAGGCCTTGACTACTGACTGAGGTGGGTGTTACAAGATCCTATGGGAGTTGTCCTGGTGCCTTGACCAACATTCTTCCCTCATATCAATACCACCTACGTACAGAGCGTTTAATGTCATGGCTGCCTGTGAGATGTCGGTGCAGCGTTTGTCCACATAGCAATCAAACTTCCAAATGCAATTAATTGAATAAAGTGCTTTGGAAAGTTTTTGCATGAAATATGCTACATGTAACTCAAGCATTCTGTTTTTAATTCTGGTTAGCTGCTGCAAAGTACATACAATTGGACATCAGGCATTCAATGCCCTTCCAATACTCACTGGTTTTACATCGGTAAAGTAGCAACTTGTGCAGAGTATCAGAAGGGTATAGGTGCCTCTCAAACTGTTCTCTAACTGAGCCACATCCTTCAAGGCAAGGATGGAGAAACAGGCATAATAACTCTTCCAACTGCTGTTAAATTTAACAAACATATGATGATAATCAAGGCTATTCAAGGTTGTGGGGAAACCAATGCTACAATTGTGGCTTTCACAGAAAATTCATTGAGTTTAATAAAAAAATCAATTCATTCATCATAAGGGAATAACTGGGGTAAAGTACATTGTTTAGCCCACATGGCAACACAGTCCTATTGTTATACAACATTGTATCTTTTGACTCACCATGAGCAACATCATAAGTTGCAATCTAAATTTAAGCAAAAATTATTTCTAAGTTAAATATTCATGTGCTGGCTCCTAATCAAGAAGCACCATTTTTGTGTTGTTTCCAAGGTAGAACATGTTCTGTCACATTACTAAGCCAAAAGCACCCCTCCCTTCTATTTCGCTAAACTAGTGGGCAGTGTCCATGATATGGTTTATTGTGGAAGGTCTATGAAAGGAATGACCTTAACACCTCAATCTTCTTCCTGGGTCCAAGCTTTGTTATGCTTCTGCTCCTCTCCTGTAATATCCAACATGCCAGCGCCTGAGTGGGCTTTCCAATCAGGCAATTTCAAGAACTAAGCCTACTTAACAGTTTTTTAATACAACATCATAATACCAACCAGTTGTGCCAAACACCAAGGGCACATCATTCCTAGGTCCACGCTGTGCCATCAGCAGTGCCTCACAAGAAGCAGCATCTTATTGGAAAACCAAAGGTGGTTTGCCTGTGATTTTCTTTCCACTGCCATTAACAAGAGGAAAACTGCAAGCAAAGCATCTAAGATATTTCAATAAGTCACTCGCTGCATGTGAGGTCTTGCCACCACCCTCAGTGGTACAGGCCCTTGCAAAGTTCTGAGTGTCAGTTAACCACTTGATTACAAGAGTTTTGCAATCGAGCTATTCTTCACTTGATGCCTGTATGCATATACTTTCCATTAGGGTTTGAAATGGTATTTCCTCTCCAGTCCACGGGAACTGAGGGCAATTGTACCCAACTGAAGTGTAAACCACACAATTGATGTATGCACAGGCTGCTGAACATTTATTTATGAAGTGGAGGCTACTGCCTGGTTAAAGCCTGTTCCATTTATTCTGTAAATATAACCTATGACCTTTATGGGATCTTAATGCACTTGCTGGTTAGTTTAATAACACAAGCTCAATCTCACAGGGCAAACTACACATTTCACTTGTTAAGGCTTAAGAGAGAGTTAATAATTGACAGGCTTACCTTGGTACTGGCTGACCTGTTGAACAGGATATGGATTCCTGTGCTGGTCCTTGCACTGTGGATGTGGTCTGGGGAGATGCCTTTGCATCTGGTCGTGTTGTTGTTGCTGTAACTGCTGCTGCTGATAGAAGGAAAACAAGCTCATTAATTCTGCCATTAGAGGTCGTGGGGAAACCAATACTACAATTGTACTACTATAGTCACTACAATCGTAGTGACCAGAGCAATGGTTACAATCTCCAGTGAAGCAGTAAGGCGTCTTCAATATATTTATTAAACACTTTCTCCACCTTTTAAAAAAATTCTTTCCTAGACAGTCATTAAAAAAAGTTACTTGATTTTTCTACCCCCCCACGTAGTAGTTCCCCTTTCCAAACCAAGTGTTATATACGTGGCCTACAAAACCACGGGAAAGTGAGGAGAACATAGGTGTCAGAACCTAGCTGGAACAAAACAAACATACAGCATCACACTTGAGCTGAAATCTACTGAGATTTGGCATTGCTATTGTACAACTTCCTTCACTTGCACAAGCTGAGTGAGACCTCTAGCAGTGGTGGTTCCAGGGCTGTGGCGTTCCGCCATCTGCAGTGTGACTGTGAGCGAGCACCAATTCACCCCCTCAGTCAAGAACTTGTTATTAATGCTTACTAATCTTTTCAGTGATGTTGATTTCAGACAAACTATATAAACTGTAAGGCAACTGCAACTGTTTTCTAAAGCGTTGAAATGCAGTAAGAGCTCACACTGTACTGTTAGGAAATAGAGATACCTTAAGTAAGTTATACTTGTATTTGTGGGTGTTAGGAATTAGTTTTAGCTTTGAAGTTTAAGTTTGATTTGTATTTCTGTATGTGTGTGTTAAGAAAGGTCAAATGGGAGTTTTAGTTTCACTTTAAAAGGCTGCTTGCATTTCTAATGAGACGTTTACCACCCCTATAGAGTGAAAGTAAACACACAAGAGTGGGAAGAACAGTGCTCTTGCCTAGCAACAGGGGCCCAGAGAGGCAGGTTCCTCCCATGGACACACATACTGAAGGAGAAAGACAGCAGTTTGTTTTGGAAGCTGTTTGAGTTCAGTTGGTTTGAAGGCAGCCATGAAGTAGGAGCAGCCTAAAAGGCGACACATAGCAAGTCCCAAGCTAAAAGAAAAACCCCAAAAGTCCAAGGAAGTGGAAGAAGAGAAAGTCCAAAGAAGATCTTCTAGTTAAAGGAAGGACAGGAACCTGGGAAAAGATCCTGTTGAGTGAGGGGCAGAGCGAAAGGCTCAAAGGTTCAGATTTAAAGTGAGAACAGCTTGCAAGAAGCAAGAAGGTTCAAAGAGACAACTGACGGTCTGTAATTCTTTGCTATGGGCATGTGTAGCAGTGGTGTATTGTTAAGGCCGAGTTGGTGAGAAAGAGTGCATGAAAGACAGCTTGAGTGCACGTGATGACCCAGGGAAGAGGAACATCAGGAGGAGAGTTTGAAACCCTGGAGGTGAACCCTTGTGGAAGGTGTCTGAGCGAAAATGTCAGTTTGGGAGAAGATTCCAAGGTGAGGTCCTGGAGAGTGGAGATTGGAATCCCTTGTATGAAGGATGGAATTCAGTGAGACTGCTTGGCTCACAGTGTGACAAGCATCTGGACGGAGCTGAGGAGAGATCCATAGCATCTGTTTGAGGTGGCATCTGTCACTTGGTTTCAGAATGTAGTGTATCTGACCACAGGGTACCATAGGTTTACATGGACTGTGTACTTACTGTGAACATTAGAGTATAAGATAGCTTTTGTAACTTGTGTTATCCTTACAAATCTGTATACATCTCTAAAGGTATAGTTGTGGGTGAATTGTAATATAGCTCATCTTTTCTTGTTGAATAAATGTTTTATTCTTTTGTTAAAAGTTCATCAGCTGACTCCTGTGCCTCTGTTCAGTAGCAACTCTCCACGTATCTACACAAACAAAAGTTAGGATCTATCAAGCTGGGTTCCATCTAGGATCAGGCTTGTCCATGGGTAACCTCAGCTGTGGATCATAACATGTACCTTTAGTGGAGTAGGTGGAGGAATGGTGCGAGTCACCACTATTATCATTTCTCCAACTGATCTGCCAATTCTGGCCACAGTTACAGCTGGAGACCAGGAGCACCCCTTTGGAATTTCCAGGCCAAAGCGTTTTACGCAAGAGTTTTCCTCTCTATTCACTTCTCACCCTCAAAACTTCTTCACTTGTTCTCTGAAGGTGGTGTCTTGAGCTGAGATATGGTTCACATGAGTTTCAAGGCTGACCCAGTATAGTTAGAGTTGACAGGCTATTCAGTCAACTGACTCCGTGAGCCAGTATGGAATAGAGGGGGAATGGCAAAAAAAAATGGTGCTGGTGGCCTGCATGCCAGTCTGCCGTTTCCAATTCTGACCCTGTTGACATTGGACCGGTGGGGTGGGGTGGGGGGGGTGGGGGGGCATAGAGGAGGGTGCAGGAGATGGTGGCATAGTGGTAATGTTACTGAACTAATAATCCAGAGGCCAAGGCTATTGCTCTGGGGACACAGGTTCAAATCCAACCGGGGCAGCTGGTAGAATTTAAATTCAGTCAATTAAAAAATCTGGAATTGGAAAGCTAGTCTCAGTAATGGTGACCATGAAACTATCATCGATTGTCATAAAAACCCTTCTGGTTCACTAATGTTCTTTAGGGAAGGAAATCTGCCATCCTTACCTGGTCTGGCCTACATGTGACTCCAGGCCCACAGGAATGTGGTTGACTCCTTAACTGCCCTCTGAAGTGGCCTAGCAAGCCATTCAGTTCAAGGGCAGTTAGGGATGGGCAAAAAAATGTTGGCCTTGCCAGTGACACCCAGATCCCATAAAAGAATAAAGAAAAAAAGTGAAGTCGCCCACCTTGTTAATTGGGCACAACAAGGTCATTATGGAGCTCATTAACAGCTCGCCTTCTGACCTCCCTAGATTTTTATGGCAGCAGGTGGCTGTTTGGAGGTCTCTAAAGCTGACCAGCTGCAATCTGGCAGGAACAGGGGTTGTAACACTGAAACAGTTTTATTTAATGCAAAAAAGTGAAAGTTTGGGCAAAATACAACGGAGCAGTAAAGTTAGACTAACCAAACTTTCCCTACCTATCCCGGGTCCCAGCTCTCCATTTGCTCTGGCCACTCTGCCACATCAATGACTACCCATTCAGGCCAGGACGTGGCCTAATTCCCTGGTGTCCCACCACCATTCCCACCTCCCTGGCCACTAATTGGGTGGCAGGCCTGTCACTGGGGTCTTTAAGACCCCCACCACATAAAAAAAAAATCGCACTTCATGGCTCAGTGGAGACAGAGGCAGGTGCACGGACCCAGAATCAAACCTGCCTCCCGATTACCGCCTTCAGCAGGAAAATCTGGCCCCATGTCTTCATCCAATGTACATGCATGTGTGTTTTCTGGTGAGATTAGCTGCTTAGTGAAGAGGAGCAGTTACCCCCAGCCCCGGGAGACTGTAGCAGACTATAGCATTCATACCATGACTGCAGCTGAGGTCAGCCAACTCAGAGGTTGAACTTGGGAGCTCTCTGGTTTGCCCGCTGGCCTATCAGAAGAATGTGATGCCTCTTTACTACTGATTTCAATATAAATACGCTAACATTTCTTTGAACTCTGTTCAATCGTTAATCACTGGTGCTTACAGTTGATTGGATGCATGTGTAGGCAGTTATAATGGACCCCACCACTGGTAAATTTACTGATATGGATTCTGCTTGAGATGCTGTATTTAGATAAAAGTGAGAATTCCCACTAACACAATAGGGTAGTTTTTATCTTTACCCCTGGGCAGTAACTAGTTGAGTGACTCACCCTCGCTTTATACAACCCATCCAATCTTCATTCCGTTGAAATGATATAAAAGACTGGTGATCTATCTGCCAGATTCTTGCCCAGGCAGTGAAGGTGAAAATCTACACCAATATAACTTGAGGAGCTTTTAAAGTTTTGAATGGGCCAGATTTTTGGTCCCAAGGTGGGTAGCTTGATTCGGGACATTTCCTGGCTCAGCGTACTTGCCTTGGGAAAAATGTGCCCAAATGGTGCAGTTTTTGCTCCAGTGGTGGTGGTGGTTGGGGGGGGTGGATTGGTGGGTGAGGAGGGGGTGTGTGGAATGAAGTCAGGCCCGTCAGCCCTGGACTCAACTTGGAGGTTTCAGGAGCTGCTGAATGCTAAGGTGGGCTTGTTAAAAGGTCCACCTCGGTTCTCTGGGACTTCATCCCAGTTGTTATGTTAAATATTAGGCTCTCTAGCCTTCACCCTTCACACTCCATCACCCCTGCACACCCACTCCCCATGCCCCATCCATGCCATCTCATGCCCCCCACCCATCCCAATGCCCCCATGATAGCTTCATATCAACTCATGACAACCCATGCCCCCCCAATCTTCCATGCCAACTCAACCAGTATCCACTATGGGCAGATCTCAGGAGTCATGCTGAGATTAAATAAAATAAAGATCTGAACATCTATTACAGCGTTCTCTATAAGAAAAAAACATTCCCATTCATGAAAGCCCATTCAAAACTTTAAAAGCTCCTCAAGTTATTAATCCCTTATTAAAACAAACAGACTTGTATTCATAACCTCACATCAAAGACAGCTAATCTTTTAATAATATCTTTGAGCTGTCAATCAAACTGTGAACTTACAACACCGGCTAGAATAATTGTAGGTTCTGGAAAGCAGCCAACTATTAATAATGATAGCCCTTGGGGTAATGTTAACAAATAGCAATTGGAACGGCTAGAACAGATTTTTTTTCAACTCCCACTGACACGGGCATGATGTCTTTTTTAATTTTTAAAGGGTTGGGGGTTTAAATAACTTGACAGCTTGATAGTTCTACATGCCTAATCCGCCCTTCACAAGCATTTCTATCTCCTCCATAAGTTTGTGACACCCACCCTGAAGGATAAGGCCCATGCTACAGTGAAAATGGGGTCTGTTTGGACTCAGCACTGAGTTCAAATGGCCCAGCTAGGTGAATTCAGATTTCCCTTATATGTGAATCACACCCCGCCTCTTTACCTTACCAGTGAAAATGGAGTCTGTCGGAAATGGGGGTTGTGCTTATGGGTCCCATCTGCCTTTTTTAAAGGTCTGCAGTGTATTCATGCACATCCTTTCTATCACAACGATTACCTGCGTCCACCTCTCTAACATCGCTTGCTTCTGCTCAAAATTCAGCCCACCTCTTGCTGAAATCTTCATTCATGCCTTTGTTACCTGCAGACCAGACTATTCCAATGGCTCAAACAGCCTTTTATCCTCTACCTTCCATAAAGTCGGCTTATCCAAAGCTTTTCCCACACTAAGTCCCACTCACCTATCATGCCTGTCCTTGATGTTTCCCAATACCTCAAATTTAAAATTCTCAACCTCATGCTGACACCCCTTCATGGTCTCGCCCCTTCGCTTCCTCTGTTATCTGCCCCCGAATTCTCTGCAAGAGTTCTCTCAATTAACTTCAGTGGTGTCTGGTAGAACCCCTGCACACTATAACCTCTTGTGATTGCTCCCTCCCTTCACTCCACCATTAACAGCCATACTTTCAGCTGGCTAGGCCCCATATTACTGGCACATATTAAAATCCACTTTAACACTCCAACTCTACGACCAAGATTTGGGCCACTCGCTCTTAACATCTCCTTCTTTAGCTCGGCACCCATTTTTTGATTACACCTCCATGAAGCACTTTGGATGTCAGGGGTGCTATAATACGTGCATGTCATTATTGTTACTGTGGCGACATCAGCCCTGTCCACTTTACCGGCTTTCCATTTGTGTGAAATCAAACCGCACAGTTATAAGGTTGCTAGTGTATGCCAGAGCAAATCAAGGATTCTGGTTATCAGCCGCATGAAAAAGTTGGAGTACAGCCACCAGCCTGTGCACGGGACTGTAATCATACAGTTTTGTTACACGAGTACATTCACATTACAGCACAAATTGCTTTTGATCTTGGCAATATGGCATTGCCCAGATGGACCATAAGGAACTGCAGTTGCTCAACAGGGAGGCAGCATGAACAGGTTTCTTCCCATCAATTTCAGCTCCAAGACAGCAGGTGAGACTCATTCCTATCAGCTTCCCTAAAGTATACGACTGACAGGAAACAACAAGTGAAACCTGCCCTTCCAATTTCCAAACTCTTCCCACTGAAGAATTTTGTTCATTTTAAGAGTTTTCACATTTCATTTCTATTTGTAGAATCAATCTCCAAGGGCAGCGTTCTGAGTCCGGCGGGCGGGCCCAGGAGTGGCCGGGAAACAGTCTGCCGCCCGTGATCGGCCTCCGACCGCAATTTCATGCTGGGCGGGCCAATTAAGGCTCTCACTGGTTGGCAAGGGCCGAGCGGGCAACAGTCCAGGCAGCCCCTTCTGTGGAAGGCTGCCACAGAAGAACGTCTGTTCTGTGTTAGCAAATTGATGGAGTCGAGTGCGGCTGGAGACGCCAGGCGGAAGGGCAGGTTGGGTGGGCACTCGAATACCTCGCGGTCCTCCTGGAGGTGGCTGCCAGGACAGACACCTTTGTCCCCAGGGATGGGAGGAGGAGGCCACCGCACCTCACAAAGAGGGCATGGGATGAGGTGGCAGTGCTGGTTAGCAGCTACGACGTGGTGCGGCGCACATGGGTGCAGTGCTAGAAGTGCTGCCCTCAATAAGGGTGAGTACCGTGCAGGTATGGGTCAGTTTGCAGAAGCGTTAATGTGCGGATGTCCCCTCGTGGACATCAGGGGTGCTAGAGTTTGACTGCCAATTGTGAATGATGCCGGAGCTGGCCAAGGGGGTGAGCCCTGGCTGCTTAGACTGAGTGCCTTGCGGCTTGAGGGCCACAGCTCAGATGTGCCCTATAAGGTGTTCCTCAGTTGGGGTTGACCAGGCTGCAATGGTGCTGCACGTAGAGAGTGGACTAATCAATGCTCCTCTTTCCTTTCGAGCCATAACTAAGCAGAGCGGTCACGTACAGGCGGAGGCCCGCCCAACCTGCTGCTGCTCACCAGGTTCAAGCAGGGCGCCCTTGAGCTGGCGAGCTGGCACACTCCCCGTGCAACCAGGCTTTGAGAGATGGGGTGCCAGACGGAGGTAAGAGCGCAGTGCACAGAGGTGAGAGTTTCAGACTGGGGAACCATTCTAGTGTCATCTCTTCATTGATGGGAGCCTCAAATCTGGAGTCCCCATTGACTATTGAAAGGCGATGGCACCGTGATGCAGATCTCCATTGTCTCACCAGGGTGCCTGGCAGGCACAGTGACAGTGTGATGACTTTAACTAATGACATGTCCTTCTTCTCCCTTTTAGATTCCCCAGCACGCACTCACTCTCTGGACACCGAAGGGCCACCCCTAATGCCAAAGGACCACCGGGCTTCATTTGACCTGCATCGCACCCACTCTGTGAACCAGGCACCAGCACAGATACCAGCACCTTGGTGGGCATTATATCAGCAGCTAGAATGTCGGTGCACATTGGTGAGGGCACTTCACACTCACTTGAGATGCAGGAGGAGGCAGAGAGTGCCCAGGGCGCTGGCAGTCGGAGAGCTGCTGGAGACCAGGACAATGCTTGAAGACAGATGATGAGCCTCTGGAATCGTCCATTAGGCGGTAGATGCTGGATGGCCAGTGGGATGTGCAGGAAGATCTGGCGGAGATCCATGAGGGTCTGTGTGCCATGGTCTCCGTGATGGAGGAGTCCATGTGGAGCATGAGCACTACGTTGACCCTCATGGCAGAGCACACTGTCCCCTCCATTGAGAGAGCGGCAACTCTCATGGAGAGGCAGCTCCAGGGACAGAATCAGGGGTTCCTGGGGTTGCGCTCGGAGCTGCAAACCCTCACACAGGCAATGACCTCGTGGTCAGTGCCAGTGTGGGAGATGGGTGAGGCACCCAGTATCCCAGCTAGGTGCCCGTCCATCAATGTTGAGCAGGGAGATCCAGAGCGACCTCATGTTGGCTCACAAGCTGCTTGTCGTCTCTGCGGGCTTCTCTCCTCCGCCCCAGTGGCTGTCGCACCTGATGAGGCTGCGATGACTGGGGAGATGCCAACCGTGGCACTGGCCACTCCCTCTCAGGTGGGGCCAGCACAGGCTCCACTGGCCAGAGGGCGACCGCCAAGGTCATCACGGCCAACAAGACAGCAGAGTCAGCAGGCTGTCTCCAATGCCGCTGCCAACGACGGGGGGGGGGGGGGCGGAGGCAGCACCAACACTTAGCACTCGCAAACGTAAGTTAAAGACATCTTGAGCACAAGACGGACTGTCACGGTTGATTTTCTGTTCACTTATGTTTGCTTTATATGTCTGCTGGTGTGGACATCAACACCAATAATGGTAATGTCATTATGCTTTCAATGTGACAATAACATTAAATTTGCTTTGGTTCTGATGGCCTGAGAATGCTTCATCTTTTTTCTTTCTGGTGCAGGGTACGCCTGTATGTAATGCTGGACGTGAGTGGCTGGATACTTTATTGCACAGGCACTGAGTGGACTTTGGGTGCCAACGAAAGGGTCATTTCAGACATCCAGGATGGAGGTGGCAGCCCTGGCATGGGGTGGAAGCAGATCTTTGGCAGCCTAGCTGAAGGAGCGTTGGAGAGGTGTCACTGCCTCCCTGGAGGTTACCGAGGTCTGCCACCATGTCCTCAGCGTTCTCTTTACCGTGCTCCTCTTCTAACTCTCTACCGGATTTATCATCTGTGGCCTGTGCAGCTGCATCAAGATCCTCTTCCTCCAGTGAGTCCCCCCTTTCCAGTGCCAGATTGTGGAGAGTGCAGCATGCAACCACAATCAGTGATACCCGCTCTGGGGGGTGTAGTAGTATTGTAGTGCTCTCGCTGAACGGTCCAGGCATTGGAAGCACATCTTGAAAAGACCTATGGTCCTCTCTACCACCAGCCTTTTGAAGGCATGACTCCAATTGTAACGCTGCTCTGCCTCTGTTCTTGGGCGGTGGAGAGGCGTCAACAGAGAGCCCTTGTCACCGAGCAGCCATCCATCCAGTTGGGCTAGAGCACTGAAGAGCCTCAACACCTGGGAGTATCTCAGGATGTAAGCATCATGGGAGCTGCCATGGTACCTTGCACAGACTTGCAGAATCTGCATCTTGTGATCACAAATTATCTGGATGTTCACCGAGTGGAATCCCTTCCTGTTGATGAAGACACCCGGCTGACCGTCTGGCGCCTTGATGGCCACATCTGTGCAGTCAATGGCACCCTGCATGCAGGGGAACCCAGCAATCACTGCAAAATCTCTGGCTCGCTCAGCCTGGCTGTCCTCGTCCGTACAGTAAAGGTCAGTACCAGCCTAAACAGAGCTTCTGTCACCAGCTTGACGCAACTGTGGACAGCTGATTGGGAGACTCCACACAGATCCCCTGCTGACCCCTAGAAAAAACTGGAGGCACAGATGTTGAGGGCCACTGTGACCTTCAGAGCCATTGGCATGGGGTGTCCACCCAAACAGTTGGAGCTGATCTCAGGCCCAATCATCTAACAAATGGAGGTCATGGTCTCCCTTGAGAGGTGGAGCCTTCTTCGGCATTGCACCTCAGACATATTGAGGTAGCTGTATCGCAGCCTGTAAGCCCTCGCAACAGGATAGTGGCGTCTTCTGCGGCCCCTTCCGCCTTGGACTACCTGCTGGCCCAGTGCCCCTTGTGCCTGCGCCTCTCCTCCCACAGGTCACTCCCTGGAAGCTGCATTGGGACACCTGGCCTTCTCTCCCTTTTGCCCCTCTCTTCCCCCTCAGAGGAGGTGCCACCTGCGGAGATCACAATCCCCATTACAAGGGTAACAGAAGGCTGTCTGATATCTGGAAAGGCCCACACAGTCTGAATCCTCCAGGGGCTTTGGAGACACCAAGGAGACCTGAAATGAAGCCTAGAAATACTAACGATGAAGCTCTGAACAGAGATGAAGCTGCCAAGTACCAATAAGCAACCAGCAGCAAACTATCTCCAAAACTCCTAACTACTCACATTGGCAATGCTGCTGACCCTTTTTTATCACACCCATGGATGAGGTTTAGCAAATTGTCAGCTGCCCGCCTGCCCGTTTTGCCCATGCGATGAGCACCAAATTGCATGGGCGATGTAAAGTACAGCTAATTGTCTTTTTAATGGCCTTAACTGGCCTTGTAATTGATAGCAGGCGTGGCTCCGACTCCCGCTTGTTTCCGCTGACCGAAGTATCGGGCGAGTGCACAATGACATTAGGACGCTCACCCGACAGGTCAGACACGCGCCCACCTGCTCAGCGAAAAATTCTGCCCCAAGATTTTCTCAAGACCAGAAACTCAATCAGCTCTATATATATATATATATATGCTGGTCCAAGTGGAACATGTGGAAACAGACATGTTCAGAGTCCATTTACCATATACCAGGGCCTTCAAAGTGTTAGTGTTGGAAATCAATATATTTCAGCTCAAGTGTGATGCTGTAAGTTTATTACCTCCAAGGTCCTGACTCCTATTTTCTTCTAATTCTCCCTTGGGAAGAAATTGTTAAAAGAGGACTTCCAGAGATGGGAGCAGATGATAAGAGTTCTGACTATCAGCAGGTGCAAGGTCCTGGAGTTCCTGCTTGGGAATGGTTCAGACCGACGTTCACCATGTGCTGAGCGTTATATAGTGAATGTTAACAGGTTAGCTGAACATGGGGGAGGGAATCACAGCCAAGCCTCTTGCACACCTGGCTGCATGTGGCCACCGGGCATTAATCTTGTGCAGCAACTCTAGTTGATTTTTCTCCTCACTAGTTCAAGGGCAATCCTGCTGGTCGCATTATCCTTAAACCAGATCACCACAAACCGAGGATTGATACTGGAAGCTTCCTGGCCTGTGTGCTCAGTATCCGTATAACACAGTGTAGTTATCCACAGTGATGAGGATTCATGTTATACCTTGGAGGGGCAAAATTTCTGCTTCATTAGGGGGACCGAGCAGGCAATTGGTGGCTTACTGGATAACTGGGATGATGAACAGTCTGTGATTGTTCAATAAACCACCCACTGCACTGACTCCTCATCACAGGCATTGGGTCGCAGAGTATTTTTCCTTGGATGTCTTAGCTATATGTTGAGTGAGATTTTAGAAAGGACAGGTTTTAAAAAGTAGTTTACGTGATAGAGAAAGAAAGAGTTGAGCAACAATGGACAGCCACACGCCTGTACTGAATTATACTGGAAAACTGAGACATGATCGATTGATTTCAAGGCTGAGAGAACAGGTAGAGCTCTTTATCCTGCTTATATTAAGTTCCTCTGCAAAACACACAGCAAGAACACTCCTAGTATTCAACTGCAGAAGCACTATGCCCTTAATCATCGCTGGAATAGAAGAATGTGGAAAAAATATCAGCCTGCTTTACAGAGAATTTAGTTGGCATAAGGGTGGCACAGGTACATGTCTGGGATATAATCACCTGCTCTAAAAAGGAAGTGCATGATATGGTTAAAGCCCCATCCATGCTGAGGGAGGAGGTGCCAACCATTGCAACAGAAGGGAACTGCAATCAGCCTCAGCACCTCTGATTTGAATTGGGGCTGGTGGGGCGGTAGTGGGGTGGGGCTGAAATCTATCAGTCTGCATGCTGGATTGTTATCTAGTGACACCTGCTGGAAGGTGAAAGTGCGGGTGGTGGTTGGTGTCAAGGTATACTGGATTGGAAATAGCAGTAATATTCCCCCATGGGAATAACCTACAGACATTGCCATTCATCAAATCCATTCAAAGCTTTTAAATCTCAAGTGATCTTTTGTAAAAATAAACTTCTATTCAGTAGTCATGTCAAAAATAGCTAATTCTTTCATAGCCTCTTTAAACTGTCAATCACATTGTGAACTCAGAACACCCTGCTGAGATAACTGCAGCTTTTGAAGCTTGAATTTTCACTACTGAGGCGGGTAGCTCGAGTTGGGAAAGTTCCCGGCTCAGCAGATCCACCTTGGTTTAAAGGACCCCTTTAGATCCAATTTTTGCTCTGGGGGTGGGGAAAGGAGCTGTCTATTCCTTACCCCTCACAACCCCTCACCCCCATGCCATCCCATCTCTTATATAAACAAGCTTCTAGCCACATCAAAGACAGCTAATCCTTTAATAACCTCTTCAAACTGTCAATCAAACTGTGAACTCAGAACCCCCCCTTGCTGAGGTAATTGTAGATTTTTGAACTCAACCAAGCCTTCATAATTACACAATAATAGCCCTCGGGAAATGTCAACAAAGGCCCCTATGGTAATGTTTTTTAGCCAACCTACATCAGACGGCCTGCCAAACAAAGCAGTCAAGCTGGCAGTGTCTTTTTAACTCTCACTGACAGCTTAAATCTGTTCTTGTTTTAAAATTAAAAGAGATGGGATTTAACAAACTTCAAATCAAGACACATAAACAGACCTTTTTGGCCCTTCAAGAGTGATAATATCTGTCCCATCAATTTTTGACTCACACACTGCAGCTTAAGGCCCTTCTAACAGCCAAAATGGGTCTGTTTGAACTCAGCATTAAATTCAAATGGCCCTGCTGAGTTTGGGTTTCCCGCCTGTGTGAATCACAGCTTGCCCCCTTCCCCTTGCTGGCATAAATGGGATCTCTCAGAAATGGGGCCATTCTTCCTCATTAGGGTCATGCCTGACATTTTTAAAGGTCCGCAGAGTCTACCAACTCTGCGAAAATCTGGCCCTTATTGTCTTGGCTTCCACATGGACAGCCCCTTGGGTGACAGAAGAAGACTGCCAGCATCCATGGACTGCACCTCAGCATGAGTCATTGCATTCATTGAATCATAGAATGGTTCATGCACAGAAGGAGACAATTTGTCCACAGTATCCATCCCAGCTCTCTGTAAAAGAAACTCTGTTAGTCCTAGGCCATGGTAATGCTGTAGATATAATTTATCTGGATTTTCACAAGGTCTTCGGTAAGGTGCCCCACCATAGACTAATAAATAAGGTCAAAGATTGCGGAGTCAGGGGGCAAGTGGCAGAATTGATTGCTAGCTGGTTTTAAGTCAGAAAACAGAGAGCGGGAGTAAAACGTAGTTATTCAGAGGAGCAGCAGGAGTGAATTAGTGTTCCACAAGGTTCAGTGCTGGGATCGCTGTTGTTTACAATTTACATTATCAATTTGGACTTTGTGATCAAAACGCAGTTTATAAATTTGTAAATTGGGGAGAATAGTCAACACTGAGAAGGACTGTAACAAACTATAGGAGAACATCAACAAACTTGCAGAATTAGCAAATGGACTTTAACATAGATAAATGTGAGGTAGTACATTTTGGTAGGAAAAATAGGGAAGTCACTTATTATTTGGAAGGTGGGATAGAGGATCAAAGGGATCTCTGAGTACAAATACACCAATCACTAAAAGTTGTGGCACAGGTTAGCAAGGCCATAAAAAAAAAGCAAACCAAGCACTAGGCTTTAAGTCAAGGGAGATAAAATTGAAAAGTAGAGAAGTTACGCTAAAGCAGTATTGAACCCTGGTCAGACCGCACTTAAAGTATTGCATTCAGTTCTGGTTGCCATATCATAAAAAAGATATAGAGGCACTGGGGAGGGTGCAGAGAGAATTTACAAGGATGATACCAGAAAATGTGTCTATACATTTCAGGAAAGGTTTGACAACTGGGTGTCTTTTCTCTTGAAAAAGGCTGAGGCGTGACCTAATAGAGGTCTTTAAAATTTTGAAAGGTTTTGACAGAGTAGATAAAGAGAGAATGCTCCCACTTGTGAGGAAGAGCATAACTAGAGATAAAGGAAATCCAACAGGGAAGTCAGAAGAACTTCTTTACTCAAAGAGTGGTGAGAATGTGGAACATGGTACCACAGGGAATGGTTGAAGTGAATCGTATAGATGCATTTAAAGGGAAGCTGGACAAGCATATGAAGATGAAAGGAACAGAGGGCTATGGTGATAGATTTAGCTGGGGAAAATGGGAGGAGACTGGAGTGGAGCATAAATGTTGGTATGGACTGGTTGGATTGAATGGCCTGTTTCTGTGCTGTGTATGCTATGTAATTCTATGTAAATTATCCTCCTCCCAGTATAAAAAACTTCTAAGTTTTGAGTCATCTGCAAATTTTGAAATTGTGCCCTGCCTATCAAAGTCTCGGTCATTAATATATGTCAAGAAAAGCAGAGGTCCTAATACTGACCCCTGGGGAATCCCACTACCTACTTTCCTCCAATCTGAAAAAGAACCATTCATCACTACTCTTTGTTCCCTGTCACTCACCCAACTTCATATCCATGCTGCCATTGTCCCTTTTATTTCATTGGCTTCAGTTTTGCTGGCAAGCCTGTTATGTGATACTTTATCAAGTGCCTTCTGGAAGTCCATGTACACTACATCAACCACGTTACCCTCATCAACCGTCTCTATTGCTTCATCGAAAAACTCAATCAAATTAGTTAAACAGGAGTTGCTGTTAACAAATCCGTGCTGGCTTTCCTTAATTCATTCACATTTGTCCAAAAACAGGAGGGATAAAAAGTATAGAACTGGAGGAAAAAGAGATAATCTGAGCCCAGTATTAGCCTCCTGAACACACTAAGTATAGGGTATGTGGGGAGGACAAACATTGGGGGAGTAATCATCTGTTTTCAGCCATTTAACATTCTAAATGGCTGAAGTGATCATTTGCTTTGTTTCTCTACAAGTTCTGCTAGTCTCCCACTGAAGTTACGAAAGGATATCGGGATAAGCCTTACATAATTTACAGGCCCTTACGTTTCTGTGATGCTGGGACATGCACTTTGATGCCGTTGTGTAACATACCAAGTTGAGGACCTCAGCATAAAGATGCAAAAAAGCAAAGAAAATAATTAAATTCAGGCCCACAGCAATGGAGAACATCTTGGTGCAGGCGCTTGTGGGAGGGGTTGGGGTGGGGGGGCAGGGGGTGGTGCAGCAGTGAGTGTAAAGCTGAGAGTCACAAAGCCAAGGGGATTGGAAATCAGACAGACCAGAAAGAAGCCAAGCAAAGCTGGAAGAGAACAAATATGCCACTGTAAGAAGGAATATATTTCTGTGCACCAAATGTGATTGAGATGGGAAAGAAATGGTGGCACAAAGATGGAGATAGAGATAAAAGATTACGCATTGAATATTTATATACAGATAAGCTGCATATCTGAAACTGAGCTGAAACACACTTGTGAAAATGATGACAACCTCAGGGTGAACTCACTTGGGTGCTGCCATTTTCAATACCGTTTTGAACCAGCTCTGGACATACTTCAGGAATTCCTGACAACCATGCTCCTTTGAGGTTATGAGATACAAGAGACATCCCAGTCGCCACCCCTACCCACTGTCACTACCTATAATGAACGTTTACCTGCTCTGCCAGCAACTGCTGCTGTTGTCTCTGCTCCCTGAAAAGCTGCTGCTTTTGCTGTTCCATCATGTGAAGCTGATGCATTCTCTGTCTCTCTTGTTCCATCAACAACTGTTTCATCATGACAGCCTGCTGCTGGTTTCCAAGGTAACTTGGGCCTCCAGGGTTACCAGACATAGAGCCAGGCACCGGGACCCCAGTGCCCGGGCCAGGAACAGGAACAGGAACAGGAACAGGGGGCTGTACGGATGCTGCAGGCCGAGAGGTTCCCACTGGATTCTGATCCTGTGTGGAAGAAAGAACTGTTTCAGAGACTGAAGAACGTACAGCATATTACAGAACCTGAAACAAGTTCAGTTGTGGAGATGAGCCCACAACCCACTATAAAACATATTACAATTATAATAACTCCATTCCACCAATTGTTAAGTTATATACCCTGTCTGTGCTCAGTCATAAGGGTGACCAGTCTCCAGGCCACTGAAAATAACATTACCCAGCTAGCTGTTAGGGGGCTGGTTTTCCCCTCCGTTTGCTTTTGTACAATACCTCCCCAGCAAGTGTGCCTAAAATGGAAGAGCCATCAAGTGAGAAAGTGTATGCCTGGGGAGTGGAGGGGGCGGCCGTGTGGAAAGACCTGAATATATAAAATAAAGCTCCCCAGCCTGGCTCATTAGCAGATTAAAACAAGCAGCACCCATTGTAATTCAATGCCCAATCAGATTAAACCATATAATGTGTCTCACAGAGAGCATATATTTCATCGCTGGACAAAGTGACTTTTGTGGACTATGAAACCCAGAGGATTAGCAGCTGTAGTTTATTTCAACTTCTTAAACAACCAGTGGCTTTACTTAACATTAGCCACTTCGCTGCTGCATTCTCAATTGAAGATTAATTTTGTCTGGCTTTGTTACAGTAAAATGTTATGTCTCCCCTGCCACTAGTACAATACTGCAGATCTATAGGCAGGTCTCCAGTATGCTGCAGCCTTACTGGCTTGTTTATTACATTTAAGCGTTAGGACATTATTCAGTAAACTGAATAGCTGACATCTTAAGAGTCACAGCATTAAAAAAATGCATACAGTACAAAGAACAGTTCTTTATCAAAAGAAAGCATGCATTTGTTTCGGAGGATAATTACAGCCTTCACTTTTGACAACTGTACGTATGAATTTACAAAGACTGTGTCTCAAATATTAATATTTACACACATCACATACAGTCTGTAGCACTACATTTTTTCACATTCTGAGGGCCAGGCAACATATTTTCTCCCTTTAGCCCTCCTCCTGAGGGTGATGGTTCATACTGTGTTTTAGATCCACGGACACCAAAATACCACAGCACCATGTCCACGAGAGTCCAGACAATAAGGGGCAGGTTGTTCGGCTCTGTGTGTGTAATGCTTGTGTATTTTTTTTATTCTCAGGGTGTGGACATCATTAGCAAAGCTGCTTTTATTGCTTATCCCTTAATCGCCTCAGAAGGTGGTGCCGGGACTTCAGTTGCAATTGTTTTGACAAACTGCTACTGGGCCACTTCAGAGGGCATTAGAGAGGCAAGAGAGGACAGGGAAGGTAGCTTCTCTTCCCTGTAAAACATCAATGAATTAGCTGGATTTTTATAACAAAACTGCAGTTTTGCTAGCTCATAATTTACCAGGCTTATTAAAGTCAATTTCACAACTTGTCTTGACATGATTTCATCTCAACCTCTGGGTTGCTCATTAAGTCCCATAACCACTATATTACCACACCTGAGGTATTGTGCAAGCTATTATTACTAACTTTATCAGCATTAGTGTGGTGGGGTCTTGAAAGCTAAAAGCACCCACCGTGACAGCATTGAGGTGGCTCTCAGGGACTAGCAACATTTTGAAGAGAATCTCAGGGTTGGGAGGGGGATCCAGGGTGCAAGAGGGCACTCCAGGGAGAGGCTCTGGAAACACTGAGGTAAGTAGTGGGATCAGGGAGAGGGGTCCCATTGTCTGGAAACTTAGGGGAGGGCGCTCCCTGGGATCACAGGGAGCAATGGAATGCTGTATAGGGGATTTGTGAGCACTGAGATGGGCTCTCAAAATCTAGGAGTGGAGAGAATAAGTTGAGGGAGCTCTGGGATTCAGCATGAATAGGATGGACTTTTGGGGTACTGAGAAGGAGAGAGAAGAAGTGACGGGTATTGGAGTTCCAAGGATTTCGCAATATTGGGAGAGGAGCAGGGTCTCCTTCTGGGGAGGGCAGGCCCAAAAGAATAAGATCCAAAATGTTCTGGGCCTCTTTCACACCTTCAGGCTGCAACTCTTCAATGAAATCCTGCCCATCTCTGACCATCTACAGCCCCTTTTTTGCCCACAGATTTTCCTGCAATTGCTTTCCCACTTCTCTACCTTACCACTACTTTACCAGAAGTGTAGAATTCAAAAACTTTAGCGCACTTTTAACAAATTTGCTGTCTTATATAGTCCTCACTAATAAACATAAATTTCCACAATCAAGCAAAAAATTACCTCATAAAATGCTTAAAAGGTCATTGTATATGCAGTTTCCAAGTTTTTATATCCAAAATTCCACAAACCTCACCAAAAATGATTCATAAAATAGATTTAACTTAATTTTCAACTGTAATAAACTACTAACAAAAATCAAAATCAATTCTCAATAAAGAGTCCAGTAAGTAATAACAGGTGGAAAATAAAATGGAGAACTCTGAAGTGCTGCTAATCATAATTGTTTTCTGTTTCAAAGCCGTTCACAATAAAGGGCAGCGATTTTTAAACGAATGTCATCTGCATGCCTGAAATTAAACTTGTTAGTTTGAAAGTCTTTTAGAGAAAGTGAAGAAATTCCTGGGTTCCCACTGAGCAAAGGTATCCCGCAACTTAAACTGCTACAGAATTACAAGCTGAAAAATATAGCAAAATCTACATAGAATCGTAGACCTGGATTCCAAACCCCCTGCCCCCAGTTGGTGTATTTGAAGGCAGAGGGGCGGGGAGAGGTGGGGGCTGCGCTTGCAAAATGTAACATGTGGCCTTCCCACTGCCTTCTCGCCCTTCCACGACCCACCTCCCATTTTAACCAGGATCCACAGAGGCCTTGGATGGCTAGTCCACCCTTGGGCCTATTGAGGCCTTTAAGTGGCTAATTAATGGCCACTTAAATGCCTCCGTTACTATTTTACTCACAGCAAGGAGAGGCCCATGATTTGTGGGAAACCTAGTAGCTTTTACCAGGCGAGTTGGTGTCAGACAAGGGGGGATCCTCCTTTGGAGGGGGGTCCCCTGTGGCCACTCAAACCCCCCTTACCCCCTCACTGGGACTTACCAGCCAGGCGCTGCTGATACCCTGCACTTACTTCAGTTCAGCCTCCATAAAGTCCTCTTCTTCAGGGACTTGATGTAGTCCCAGCAGTGGCCACCGCTCAAACCTGGAGCTGTTGGGTCTACAGAGCTGCCAGAGAATCGAAGGTGGGACTTCCTCCCCAGATCGGGGCAGAAGTCTCACCCTTAGCCAATTAATGCCTTTCTGATTATAGTGACCTGTTCCAGGGGGAAAAAAATAACTAGCCATGGAAACAACATAAGCATGTACTTTGTCTGCCACTCTGCATGGGAATGAACTAAGTCTAAGATGAAATCTAAAAGCATAAAATGGCTGCAGGGCAGCCGCCTTTTTGGTGGGCCCCATCACATCCTTTGGGTGCCCAGAATTGGGAACCGTAGTCATGGTGGGGTCGAACCGTTTCATACAGGTTTCGCAAAACTTCTTGGCTTTTGTACTCTATGCCTCCATTTACAAAGCCCAACAAAAACTCAGGTTTCAGTATGAAATACTTTACAACCACAGTTGGTTGTATTACACAAAACTTGGTCATTCATATTATGCAACCAGCTCTGCCTCTTTGAACCTGGCCCTACACAAAATACGGACAGCAACATCCAAAAGACTTGAACCTCACAACAACAGCAGAACAACAGCACTCATTGGCTGAGTAGCCTGTCAATCAGGATGATCTACGTACCAGATTGGCTGCTTTGGACACTGACCATCCCAATTGACAGGCTACTCGGCCAAAAGCCTGGGCCCCCAGAACACGGACCCGGGTGTTTTGCACCTTTGTGCACCCTCCACTCCTGGACCCTGGTTACAGCACCAAAGGAGGCCATTCAGTCCATCGTGTCTATGCTGGCTCTCTGAAGGAGCAATTCATCTAATGCCAATCCCCCGGCTTCTCCACACAGCCCTGCACATTCTTCCTTTTCAGATGGTTATCCAATTCCCTCTTGAATGCCTCAATTGAAACTGCCTCCACCACGCTTTCAGGTGGTGCATTCCAGACCTTAAGCACCCCCGCTGCCTGAAAAGGTTTCTCCTCACGTCTCCATTGCTTCTTTTACCAACTACCTTAAATCTGTGCCCTCTGGTTCTCGATCTGTCCACCAATGGGAACGGGTTTTCCCTATCTGCTCTGTCCGGAAGCTGCATGATTTTGAATAGCTCTATCAAATCTCCTCTCAACCTTGTCTTCTCCAAGAAAAACATTCACAACTTTTCTAATCTGTCTACATAACAGAAGTTCCTCACTCCTGGAACCATTCTCGTGAATCTTTTCCGCACCCTCTCTAATGCCTTTACATCCTTCCTAAAGCGCAGTGCCCAGAATTGGGCGCAATACTGCAGTTGAGCCTGAACCAGTGTTATATGCAAGTTTAGCATAACTTCTATGCCCCTGTTGATAAAGCCCAGGATGCCGTATGCTTTATTAACAGTTCTCTTAACCTGCTCTGCCACATTCGATGATTTATGCACATAACATCCAAAACCTTCTGCTCCATCATCCCATTTAGAACTGTACCCTTTATTCTACAGTCTCTGTCTACCAAAGTGATTCACTTCAAACTTCCCTGCAGTAAATTTGATCTTCCACTTGTTTGCCCATTCTACCAACCTATCTACGTCTTTTTGAACTTCTAAACTATCCTCTTCACAGTTCACAATACCTCCAAGTTTAGTAACATCTGCAAATTTTGAAATCGTGCCCTATACATCAAGGTCCAGGTCATTAATATTTATCAGGTCAAAGTGCACAGATTGTAAAATGGGAAACTCTGCAAATTTCACATGCTCAGAATACACAAAAGCTTCATCCAACAGTTGTAAGGTTAACATATCCAGTTGAAGCCCAGGCTTTTGCAACAGACTTCTTTGAATTACAAACTTTAATGATGGTCTCGATAAGTGTAAGGCATTTTAATGGGCAAATGTACATATGTCGCAAAATATGTAAATTTACCACGTTGATGTTAATTGTATTGTGTTGTGTGGTAGATAGAATGATTAAAAAATTGATTTTGGAAATTGCAGCATTGCAGAAGAACAGATTAACCATACCCAGAGTTAAGAGTATTAAAAAAATACCACGAATGCTGAGTAGTGATAGTTATGAAAACTGTAATAATAGAGTTCTGCCTTAGAGTGGAAAGGGCTGATAAAAGGAGTGTGATTGGGACTGAAGATGGAACACGATGTTGGAGGGACATTGAGGGTGAACCTGGGTGTTGTGCCTGCAAGAGGCTAGCTTGTTTTAGAGGAATGGGGTTGCTGATGGTGGGTTCGGACTGTTGTTTATTTTGATGCCATTTCCTAATGTTACCACTTCATTGCTGGTGGCTCTATAGTCTGCGTCCGCATTCATAGTCTAAGAGACAGCATTTGTTGCCTGTTTACTTTACAGGGGGACCATTACAGGAAATAATCGGGGGCAAGAGGCAGTGGCAACAAGAGGAAGAAGCTGTCTAGATTCTTGTGTTGCTTTGGGATGATGTTACTAAGTAAGGCCAAGGGCTGGTGATGCTTAAGGGCAGGTGTTATAGTACTGTGTGAGGAATCTGCTGAACAGCAACACTGGCTTTATACAGTAATGAATTCTCTCCACTCATGGGTATCTTCTCAGATGTGTGCCTATGTTTATTTTATGATATTAATTGTTAACATTTATTTAGGTTCTGTAGGAATAAAGTGAATTGATCCTGACATAATTTAAGTGACATGGGTTATGCACAGTTCTTTGTGGTGGAACTCATTGTCAATGAGAATTCAGAGAGGGAGCTGGGCCAACTAGTGTCATATGTCAGAAGTAAATAAGTAGACAAAATCAGGCTGAATTACAATATATTTCAACACATTGAAGAATGGCACAACCTGACCAAAGTTTATGCCTGAATGCACGATCTAAATGTAAAATACCACAAGTGTGAGCTTTGTAATGGATCTATAGTGGAATGTACACGTGTCGGGATGAGGGAGAGATGAAGGCATCAAAGCCAAGCCGAACCCTATCATCGCCTGCCATTCAAACACATGCCCTTGCCAATGGTGATCCACCACAAAAACCAAGGCTTATATTTTTTCCCCATTCAGAGCCCAGGGGACATTGAGATCCCGACTGAGAAATCAGTTATGGGCCATTTTCAGGCACATACCCAGTGGCGTGCAAACAGTGTGCTCCCCAACTGAAAGGCCCAGGCTCACAGAAAATTGGGCCTGAGGCCTCATTAACATTCTTCGGATGAACAGGCAGATTGGCCGTTTTACAGTGTTAAATATCCAGACACTCACCTCACGGGATTGTTTCTAAGGTTATAGGTCCAAGGAGAAGCGACGGGAGTGGCAGGGGGGCAGGGGGTGCAGACTGATCATGGGTACTGCAGAGTCACACTCATATTCTTCCTGGCTTCATAGCAACAGTATATGTTTCTATAAACGTATCTTTTGCAGAGCGGTTGCCACGTAGGCAGTTTAGAATCCGGAGTGGAGCAGGCTTAGCTCCTGCTCCATGTTGTAATAGTCAACTTAGCATGCATGGCCCAAAACAGGCATTAGACCCCCCCCGAGTCACATGTGTGAGGTGAGGTGCTAACACCACGCGACTCTGACAAAATTGCAACGCTGTGTCTATTGACCTTTTATTTTTCTATTTAATCGCCCTAATTGCCTGTCCACCACTACCAGGCGGGTGGCTGTCAGCCTCAGAGATGCCTCTGGAAAAATCGTACAGAGGTGTCAACGCGTTAGGCTACAGGCGCGACAGCCTCCTGTGCAAAGCTGCAGACACACCCGCCTCCAACCCCCACCTCTGCCCCCGTGGCAAAAAAAAAAACCCGAAATGTACTTTAAATGCTGCAAGAGACACTCGGTACCGAGAGGATGCAGCAAGGAGATGTGAACTGGTGCATTCTTTCATGTCGCTCTAGACTTAACGCGAGGCTCTGGTACATGGCTGCTGAAAACTGAACAGTTACTGCAAATGGCTAATGATTGGCAACCGCCCTGCAGTCAATTAGAAAATCATCAATCCAATCATGGCACTATTTCATTCTCTGCCTTTCCCCACCCCCCACGCCTACATGTAGGCACTTCACTGATGGAATTGTATCAGTTATGTCAGCTGTGCATTTGGAGCCCATGAGATTACCATGGCAACATCATCTTATCCTAATGGCTACTGGAGAGCTTTACACAAGATCAGGTGTGATGGCTTTCCTCTACGCAAGGATTGCCAGAAATTTTTTAACTAGCTGTTGGAATTCTGTCTGTGAAGTGGAGGGGGAAGGGCAGGGAGAAGAGAAAGAATTACTCATTCACAGTTACTTACAAAATATGCACAGATACACTGGGGAATTTTCTTTTTTTAGGTTTGCATCGGTTAATTGTGCTCGAAAGATTTCTGCAGTTTTTATTTTAACAAGCCTGTTCCCCTGGAGAAGGCTGGATGGGTGTCGATGTGTAAATGCTCATCGACAGCAACGTCCAGAGTGACTGTGGAAGAGAGGAGCACAGCAAAGCACCAACCACCAGCTCAAAGAGAAAGCGAGCAGGTCCCGGACGGCAGCCCTGCCAGACAGCTCAGCCTCTCTGGAGCCTGGCCAATAGGAGGGGCACTTGCTACAGACCGAGATGGACCATTTCTTTGCCAGCTCCACCTCTTCCTCCCTCTGCTGTCAAAACCTCATCAGACAAGGCCTCGAGTGTCGGCACTCAAACCACTAACCACACAAGTGTGAAGTGATATTAACCACTTTCCTCTCGCAAAGGCAAACAATGGCCAAGCTATTTCATGGTGCTTTATTTATTTTAAAAGTCTAAAAACCCCTGGTGCTGCTTTGGTTATTTGGAAAAAAAAAATCTTCCCCTCCATTTGGTTCATAAGAAACCAGATAGAAATTGAGATATATTTGCAGACTTATAAATGTTTTGTAGAATAAAAAAAGACAGATGGGTCTATTTGAACCCCACCCTGCTGGCAGATACCACCCTGGTTCATGGGCTGTTACCGATTTGGCTACTTATCCACTTGGAACTGGGCTGTCCTTTCTGATTTTAACATTCAGGGCTGTTCAGCAGTCTGTCGACTGCAGGCCGGGGGTTCCAAATTTATTCAAATAGGGATCCCATTATCCCATGGATAAAAGCAAAATACTGTGGAGGCTGGAAATCTGAAATAAATCCAGAAAATGCTAGAAACAACTCTGTTTCTCTCTCCACAGATGCTGTCAGACCTGCTGAGTTTTTCCAGCATTTTCTGTTCTTATCCCACGATGGCCACAGATTTGCTGCAGGATGAAGCAGGTCAGCAGACAGAAAACATCCTTCTAGATAGGTGCAAAACTTTGCTTTGTGGAGCCGGGGAGGAGGAGAAGGGCTCCTCTGGACCTTCCTCACCCTTGACGAATATCCAGTGATCCCCGCCTGCTGAAAATGCTAGATCGAGGCATCAGGTTTACTTGTGACATGTACCATAATTGAATAAGCTCCCAGCACTCATGGATGCTTGTGTAGTCACATACATGAAGAATGGTCACGTATCGATAAGATACCAAAGAGCTGCCAGCTTTAGTGAAACAATATTCTCAGAGTGAGTTGCCGCCTTTACTGAAGAATGGTGAGAAAATTGGATTGTCCAGGGGTGTGGGTTGGGGAAGGTTGATGTTGCATGATTAGGGCCAAAGTTTAAGGGCCAGATTTGCCCAGTCCCAAAGGGGCCAGAACGGAGGCGGACAAGGACAAAAATGGCCTTGAATATTTTTGGATGGCGAGGTTTCCCTTCCCACCATCCAAAGAATTGGCTGGAACACATCCCCTCCGACTCTGCCTGCCCCCCCCAGCCATTTCACGCTCGAATGAGCGTCAATTGGCTGCAAACAGGACTTCCGCCCCTCACTTGGGAGGGAGTCCTGCCTTAGAAAGCTGCCGGCCAATCACTCTGGTCCCTGCAGTGACAGGAGCAACAGTGGACGGAAGAGGGAGTGCGTGAAGATGACAAGTCTCGGGACTGGATGGAAAGGTAAGTTTTCAGGGTCCCAGGGTGGGGAAGGTAAGGAAGGCCTGAGGAGGTTGTGGAAAGTGGGCGATTGGGGTGTTGGGGGAGAGGCCTGAGGGTGGGGGGGGGAGGTCTAGCAGCCACGGCACCTTAAGGGGTGGGTGCCTGCAGTTAGAAAGAGGTTTCTGATGGAGGCGCCCACACCCCCTTCCCCGACTGAGGCCTAAACCCATTCATTTTTGCGCTTCCCCCACTCCAGGGAAATCATCCTGCCAGTCTAAAAATTGAGGCTGGGCGGGAAACGGCCCTTACGCGGCCAACAATTGTCCACTTAAGGGCCTCAATTGGGGCAAGGGTGGGCAGTTGAGGCTTTGCTCAGACTAACATAAAATCACTTCAAGGTTGGGGCGGGTGGGAACCCAGAGAGAAGCCCGTTCTTTCTATTTCATGCTTCCCCTGCCTAAAAACCCGGCAGCAGGGGGGGGCGTGAAATTCAGGCCGGAAGTTCCGCCCCTGATTCCGCCCTCCCCGATTTTCCTGAGGGTGAGAGAGGGCGCGGACCTCAGAACTCACCCATCTATGAGGCTAATTAACATTGTTGTAAGCCTGTTTCTGGAAACTTTTCCAATATTCCTGGAAGGGGGCCAGTGTTTAGAAGCTGTCTGGGCCAGACCAGCTGCATGGAGGCGAGGACCATGCTGGGCAAGTTGTGGAGGCGGGGAGACTTTAAAAAGGTTAGTAAAATGCTTTTCAAAGGTTAAAGGGCCTAACCCTTTGAAGTTAAAGTTGCAGCAACCCATCACAGGTCAAGGGGAGGAGCCAGCATTAAGAACTTGGCCAGTTCAGCGGGTCGTCACCCTCCTGGCATTGCATGGGCACAGCAGTTTGGGCTCCACCTGAGAACCAGGAAGGGTGAAGCTGGGAATGGGTGCTGCACCTTCAGAAACTGAGGCCCTGGAGATAAAGAGCAGCGGCCTGCAAAGAAAGGGCAGAGTACTAGGCAGCAGGAGGCCTGAGAAGAGGGACAAGGGGCACAAAGAAGTAGCCAACGCTGCCCTGAGCACAGGATCTACAGGCATAGGCAAGCGGATTGGAATACAAGAATGAAGCAGTCTTGTCAGAATTGTACAGGGCTTTGGTGAAACCATATGGGGAGTACTGCGCACACTTTTGGTCTCCATATTTAAGGAAGGATATACTTGCATTGGAAATGGTACAGCAAATCACTAGATTGGTCCCTGGGATGAGAAGGTTTACATATAACAAGAGGATGAGTAAATTGGGTTTATATTCTCTGGCGCTTAGAAGAATGCGAGGTGATCTCATTGAGACATTAAAGACTCTGAAGGGCCTGACAGGGTAGACACTGAGAGATTGTTTCCACTGGCTCGGGCATCTGAAACACAGGGACACAGTGTCAGGATAAAGGAATGATCATTCAGGACTGAAATGAGGAGAAATTTCATCACTCAAAAGGGTTGTGAATCTTTGGGATTCTCTACTTCAGAGGATTGTGGATGCTCCACCATTGAATATGTTTAAGGCTGGTATAGACAGATTTTTGGTCTCTCAGGAAATCAAGGCTTATGGGTAGTGGGTGGGAAAGTGGAGTTGAGGCAGAAGATCAGCTATGATCGCATTAAATGGTGCAGCAGGCTCAACAGTATGGTCTACTCCTGCTCCTATTTCTTATGTTATTCAGTGCCACAGGAGACTGTGACACTCTCGGCAGTTGGTCACAGACATTGGTGTCTTGTTAGCTGTGGAACTCTGTGCATCTCACAGCCAGTTTCACACCAGTACATTACCCAGGTGACAGATGCCCTGTTTACTGATGCTTGAGTGTACATCAGGATCACCACTGATGGGGCATTATGGGCTTAGAGGGCACTAACTCCAGTGCCTGGATTGATTGGGTGATGCCCTGCAATACCCTCCTTCAAGGATCTCGCTCATTGTGGTGAGGTGGCTTGGACAGTGATGTCCTGGAAGGGGACAGCTCATCGGGGGAGGAGCAGGAGGTAAGAGCGGAGGAGGGATTGGAGCCAGAGGGAGATGAGACCCAATATAAGGTGCCCCTGCTGCATGACGAGGTGGCCTCCTGTGCCAGCCATGAGGAAGGGGATTTCCCTCTTCTCCCTCTTGGATGCCAGGCCCCGATGCGCCATCTCGGGTCCCTGTGATGCAAGGGCAGGCTTTGGCACAATTGCTCTCACTTAGGACAACCAGCAACCTCAGTGATGGCTGCCTTGGGTGTCTGAAACCCACCTCTATTCCAGTACCCACTAGCTTTAATTAGACAGGAAACCCATATCCACACCAATTAAGGCCTCGCCCTTAGGAAAATCCGAAACCTAGTCAGTTTCCTACTGGAGGTGGGTTTCTGACACTCCAAGGGGAAAATCCAGCACTATATCCCAGATCCATCAGCTTGGGATGCAAAGAAAGACACTGAGGATTGCACTGATCATCAGTGAAAGCACAAAACAGTGAATGGTCAGCCCATTTTACACCATGCCGCATTATATGTTTTCACAATAGAAAAGAAAATCAGGCACCTTGTAAAATGGGCTGTCAATTCATTATCCCTGTACATGTTTTCTTTGAAGACCAATTTAACCCTCATACTCTTTCACCACCTAGATTTTGAGTCATGTTACAATTATTTTGAACTTCAAAATTATCTATGAAGATCGGAACATTGTTAATGATGTAAAACCTCCTCTTGCATGATGGCAGACATCTCTGCAAATGATGTCCAAGAAGGAGGGAAAGAAGAACTACTGAGCAGAAGAGTGGACGAACGGCATATAGCTAGCAACATGCAAAAAGTGGAGTAGCTGAGAGTAAAAAGAAAACAGCTAAAGTGATTGTCATCTATTAATGGCATTATCCTAAAAAGGCTTTGATAAAAGCTGTACATTGGTCATTGCAGTCCAGTGTGTAAGGTATGAATCTCTGGTGTCCCACCCTTATAAAAACTGACAAACATGTTCGGCCCGTCCGTAGCTAGAAATTTCTCTATGTGTTACATTTATCTTACAGGCAAAGCCATTGTGGATACATACCTGACTTTGGCTGTAAGACAAATGAAATACATACAGGAATGTTTCTTCACACAGATCTTACTGAATCACAGAATTCCAGGTGAAAAGCTGCACAATGCAGTTCAAGAAAACCCATTTTGCTTGAGTTGAGTTGCTTGGTGTCTGTGAGCAATAAATTTATCAGTGAAGTCTGGACATGCAAATTTCCAATCATCCCAATCACTCACTGTTTTCAAAAGGTTCATGTTGTCCTCTTTGGGGCATCAAATAGGCTAGCAGTTACAATGAAAACAGTGATTATTCATTTGCAGAGGTGATTCTGGAGTTTGACCAGTTGAAAGTATTTAGACTACCAATGCAGAGCACAGTAAGTTTCCCACTTTTTGTCTAGTTATGACTATTCTACCTATAGGGGTAGATATTTATGAGTTTATCTGCAGCCGAACTAGATGGGTCCCAATGCCCAGTGACAGGTGTCCCATTCCAGGTGTCATTGATAAGCAAGACTGCCTGGTTAAGCATATAGTGTCCATTAGTGCTCTGCACCTGCTTAGCTAAGTCTGCCATGGGGGGTCAGCTTGTTTCTGACTTTTCACTGAGCAAATGTCAGTTTTGAGTCAAGATGCCTCCAAAGAGAACCCACTAACTTTCCTCAATAGTCGACAGCGTAAAAACAGGGATTATCAGACTTATGCAACAGACTCACAAATACAAATGCTACCTACTCAAACGGCAAGTCAAGGAAAAGACTTTTTTGTTCAACTAGCTGCTATCAAATGCATTGTTATTCTGTTCCTTTATTCTGCTTCCTACTCAAAAGTAATGGAGGTGGACAAATCAGCACTTACTGAAAACAGTAAGTTTAATGCATAGCTCGGACTGGTTATAAGGAATTGTCAAAGGTTGCAATGTGAGAAAAAGTTTGAGCTCTTTAAAGCTGCCATCTATTTCACTTGGTTTGTACCAGTTATCTTTGTACCAGATTTCAAAACTCATGTTGGCATTGCCAAACTGGATGGATGCTTTTTAATCATCACTGTGGCTACTATTTGGAAATGGTTAAAATATTGTGATCCCCTCCATGTTTTGGTTTCCTGTGTCAGCTGTGGCAGCCCTCTTGCCTCTGATTTAGTAGGTTAATGCCCTCAATGTAATCAAATATCCCAAGGTGCATCACAAGGAAGGTGAAAGCAAGATTTGATACCAAGCCACATAAGGCTGATTGCCAAAAGCTTGGTCAAAGAGGGAACTTTTAAGGAGAGTCTTAATGAGGAAAGATGCAAAGCTGCAGAGGTTTAGAGAGGGTATTCCAGAACTTAGGGCCTAGGCAACCGAAGGTCCGGTGGTGTGATTAAAATTGGGTTACTCAAGAGGCTAGAATACTCAAGAGGGTTGCGGAACTGGAGGAGATTACAGAGAAAGGGAAGTGCAAGGCCATTGAAGGATTTGGAAACAAGGATGAGAATTTTAAAATCAAGGCATTGAGAGACAGTATAGGTCAGTGAGCACAGTGAACAGAACTTGACACGAGTCAGGACAGGGACAGCAGAGTTCTGGATGATGTCAAGTTTACAGAGGGTTAAGTGTGGGAGGTTGGCCAGCAGTGCATTGGAATAGTCAAGTCTAGAGGCAACAAGGGCATTGATGAGGGTTTCAGCAGCAAATAAGCTGAGGCCAGGATGGAGTCAGGCAATGTTACAAATATGGAAATAGGTGGATATGTATCAGAAGCTCAACTTGGGGTCAAACATGACACCAAGGGTGCAAACGGCTCAACCTCAGACAGTTGCCAAGGAAAGCAATGGGATCACTAGCTAGGGAACAGAGCTTGGGATGGGACTTTGGTCTTTCCTATGTTTAATTGGAGGAAACTTTTTTTCATTCAGTACTAGATGTTGAACAAGTAGTTTATTAATTTAGCAACAGTGAAAGGGTCGAGAGAGGTGATGCTGAGGCAGATGCTGGGTGTCCTCAACTTATATGTGAAAACGAATGCTGTGTTTTTGGATGATGTTGCCAAAATGTAGCATGTAGAGGGGAAATATGAGGAAGCTAAGCATCGACCCTTGAGGGACATCAGAGCTAACGGTGCGGGAGCACCATTCCGCAGACTTAAGCAAATAATGTATGCTTCACCTCTGTGCAGCAACTATAAGAAAGTGCTGCACTGTTGAAGGTGCAATCTTTTGGATGAGTTGTTAACTGAGGCCCGTCTGCCCTTTAAGGTGGGTGCAAAAGATCCCATAGGACTATTCAAAGGAGAGCAGGGAGTTCTCCTGGCCAATATTGATTCTTCAACCAACAACTAAAATAGGTGATCTAGTTAAAATTTAATTGCTGTTTGGAGGCTTGCTGTGTGCAAATTGGCTGCCACGTTTCCTACATTACAACAGTTGAATGCACTTCAAGTCTACTTTACTGGCACTTTGGGATGTCCAGAGGTCATGAAAGGCACCTTACAAATGCAAGTCTATATTTTTTTTCCTTTTGATTTGTCTGGTCTCAGCTTGAGGATGCTATGACATTTTTGAAGTAAAGCATTTTTAAAGGAAAGTACTGTCACCTAAATCCAGAATTGAGTTCAAGACTTTCAAATCCCTCCCAACTGTACAGCTTCAGTGGCGTTAGAAATCTGATCACCTCAGCTTCAGGCACGCACTGCACATGCCTGTTACAATTAACTCAAGCAGCACATAATATTTACTCTGTCTGATCATTATCATGAGGCAGGCGAGCAGCCAATGCATTATTTCTGGTTTTCACCTGCACATTTCACTGGTTTTTACTAGAGGGCAGAAAGAAACATTACAGTGATAGAGAGCCCTTCAGGGTTGTATTGGAAAAGACAGTGGACCTCAACAGACTGACAAGTAAACTCAGTCACAGGGTATGTGCACAGTTTGTCAGCCATACATGAGTGAAATGTAACTTTCCTGCATTGAAAATTGCTTGCACTCACAAATCTGTTAGAATGCAAAGCTGCCTTGGAAACTTTAAAAATCTCAACGTTTTACAAATTGTGCTGTTACTATGTCGATATTGTCCAAATGTCATACTTACCTTGCACATTTTACATACTCACATTGTACAATTAGTGTATTGATGGCATTTACAATATTTATCAACACAGGTAGTATAATACTAACACTATATATTGTACTTATTAACAATGTCTTAGTACTCTATTTAATGATGATCTCTAACGTACATAGTACCTACGTTAACTACATACTATGCTGGCCAATCATGTTCTTCCGCTGTATACTGTACTTACCACTGCTAACCAAGTCTCACATCTGTCAACACTGTGCTGCACAATACAGGTATGAGACACTGTTGCCACCAGCCCATTAGCAGCTTGGTATTAATATCCTACAAGAAAATTTGCATGCGTAATTCAATATCTCTAACATTGTGCCAGTAGGCTTCCTGTGTGTTGTTTAATTCATGTTAAATTGCTTGACCATTATCACTACTGGTGTCAAATCTGTAAACATTCTACTGCCCTAGTGGATACAGTAAGCAAATTTTACACACCCATCATTTGCTTTACAGAAATCATAATGACACACTGCTGTACCTACCTAGACTGCCACTACAAGTTTGTTGCACTTGTAATTCCCATAATTGTTTGCATTTACTGTGTATTGCATAATAAGATGAACTCCTCTGCCGTAATTGTTTTGCAGATAAAATGCACTCCTAAGTCAATTTCTCAATGCAAAATTATGCTTACATTTGAAAAATTATAACAAATTTAATCAAACCTACTGCAGCTACTAATTATAAACGAGCACTAACTTGAGCAGGAGGCAGGAGGAGCATAACCTCTCGTTCAACTTTTACACGAGCCCTTGGATAAGTTTAGGTTCTAGGTTCAAACTGAGGCTATGTGCTAACCTGTTCCACATCTCTTCCAAGAAATACCTTTACAAATGGTGGCCAAGTGGGCAGGTGGTCTACTTTCCACAATGCTTGGGGATGGATTTGGAAGAACATAATATTGGCAAAACATAACATCTCCTAGTGACAGAATTAAGAGAGGCATTGCAGAGCTCTGGGAGCAGGTTGTCTACTTGCCTCCTTGCCTGCAGATCAGTAAGTGACAGAGACACTTGAGGAAGCAGAAAATAATAAAGACCGATTTAAAAATATGAAAAAACAAAAATGGATGTTAACGAGAATTTTAAATGGCTACAGTTTTAGTTGCATGTTCCCTCTCCCTACAACCAAAGAAACCTCTCTATTATCAACTGCAGCAACTGGGTAGAATCAACCCACGTGCTCAGTAGAAAATCTCATTAGGAAGAGTTAATGTTATTTGACTGGTCACAGTACACCAGCCTTGGTTTACACATTATTACAGCTAAAGTAGTGGAGGAGCTGGTGGGCTAGTATGAGCTAGTGTGATAATCAGGTGGAGGACTGTGTGACTAAAGTATTTAACATCAAACTACCATATGCATCCTGTCACACTCCTCTACCTCCTGTCACTACGATGTCTGGATCCAGGAGCTGAGAAAAGTAATTTCCCCTGTTGCTGTCACGTCTTTATCAGGTTTTACGCTGCATTTACCTTCAAGTGCTGCCTCTGCTAGCAGCCTCGCAATGTAAATGAAGGAGCATTATTGACCCTGGAGGAACAAAGAATCCCCTTAGCATGTGGTTTCCTCGCGCACGCTACTCGAGGCCACAGGGCCTGAAGCAGCAATGCTAATAGCTGCTTGTGCTGCTGGTACCTGCCACTGGTTCAGACCATGAGCAGGACAAACACTTGCTGATCTACACTGACCTTGTTCAGCCACTGAAGAAGGTCAATAGCCCAGAGATGAAAGTCATGAATGCGATTTTCAATGCGCGGGTGATAACATGCTGCCTCTGGTGCTGTAGATTCAGACCCGCAATACAAAGAAGATGGATCCAACAACACCAATGCACCAGTCACCAAGATGAACATAAACGAATTGATTAGAAGTGATAAATGTTCAACATTTGGTACTGTAAAAAGCAACTATGATCCTTGTGCATTGTGTACTTCACTATAGACAGCAGCTCAGAGACTTGAATTTTCCAATGTTCTAACTATACAAATATATCGACTTTTAAAGTTCACTGAACATATCTACTGAATGTGGGCATTCTGATCTGAGATGAGCACTGCAGATTATGACTCAATTCCTGTCTTCACCTTCTTCACATGAATCACCAGCAGGAACTGTGAGATATACCTTCCTCTTCATCTAAACCTGAGGAAAAATTATTTTACTTAAGCCATTAATAGGTTGTAGTTATGATTACATAGAATTACATAGAATGTACAGCACAGAGCCAGCCCATTCGACCCAACTGGCCTATGCTGGCATTAATACTCGATGTGAACTCCGTCCCACACCACTTTATCTAACCCTATCAGCATATGTTCCTATTCATTTCTCCCTTCTGCATTTATCTAACTTCCCCTTAAATACGTCTAGATTGTTTGCCTCAACCACTCCATGTAGTAGCGAGTTCCATATTCCAATCACCCTTAGAGTAAACGTTTCTCCTGAATTCACTACTGGATTTATTAGTGACTATCTTATATTTATGGTCCCTAGCTTTGGTCTCCCCAACAGACTTCGTAAGATAATGTTTCTTCAACTTAACACAGAGAGGAAAACATACCCCACACATTTGTGTGCTCCCCAGAGTGGTTCTTGTCAATCATACCACAGATACAGGTCACCTCATTCACATATTTATTTGAGACGGAGTTGCTTTACTTTGGAGAGGAAGCATGTCATTTTTTTTTTATTTGTTCATTCACGGGATGTGGGAGTCGCTGGCTAGGCTGACTAGGTATGACTCCAGGCAGCGGAGAGCTTTCACCGATACCCATTGACTCCAGTTTTGCTAGGGCTCCTTGATGTCACACTTGGTCAAATGCTGCCTTGATGTCAAGGGCAGTCACTCTCACCTCACCTCTGGAGTTCAGCTCTTTTGTCCATGTTTGAACCAAGGCTGTAATGAGGTCAGGAGCCGAGTGGATCTGGCGGAACCAAACTGAGTGTCAGTGAGCAGGTTATTGCTAAGCAAGTGCCGCTTGATAGCACTGTTGATGACACCTTCCATCACTTTACTAATGATTGAGAGTAGGCTGATAGGACGGTAATTGGCTGGGCTAGATTTGACCTGCTTTTTGTGTACAGGGCATACCTGGACAATTTTCCACATTGACGGGTAGATGCCAGTGTTGTAGCTGTACTGGAACAGCATGGCTAAGGGCGCGGCAAGTTCTGGAGCACAAGTCTTCAGTACTGTCAGTATATTGTCAGAGCCCATAACCTTTGTAGTATCCAGTACCTTCAGCCGTTTCTTGATATCAGGTGGAGTGAATTGAATTGGCTGAAGACTAGCATCTGTGATGCTGGGGACCTCCGGAGGAGGTTGAGATGGATCATCCACTTGGTACTTCTGGCTGAAGATTGTTGCGAATGCTTCAGCTTTATCTTTTGCACTGAAATGATCGCTCCTCCTTCATTCAGGATGGGGATATTTGTGCATCCTCCTCCTCCAGTGAGTTTTCAAATTGCCCAACACCATTCATGACTGGGTGTGGCAGGCCTGCAGAGCTTAGATCTGATCTGTTGGTTGTGGAATCACTTAGCTCTGTCCATCACTCGCTGCTTATGCTGTTTGGCACACAAGTAGTCCTATGTTGTAGCTTCACCAGGTTGATGCCTCATTCTTAGCTTTGCCTGGTGCTGCTCCTGGCATGCCCTCCTGCACTCTTCATTGAACCACGGTTGATCCCCTGACTTTGTGGTGATGTTAGAGTGGGGGATATGCCAGGTCATGAGGTTACAGATTGTGGTTGACTACAATTCTGCTGCTGCTGATGGCCCATAGCACCTCATGGATACAGAGTTGCTAGATCTGTTCGAAATCTATCCCATTTAGCATGGTGGTAGTGCCACACAACATGATGGAGCAAATCATCAATGTGAAGATGGGAGTGTGTCTCCACAAGGGACTGTGCAGTTGTCACTGTTACCGATACTGTGATGGACAGATGCAGCATCAGGCAGACAGATTGGTGAGGATGAGGTCAAGTATGTTTTTCCCTCTTGTTGTTTCCCTCACCACCTGCCACAGACCCAGTCTAGCAGCTATGTCATTTAGGACTCGGTCAGCTTGGTCTGTGGTGGGGCTATCAAGCCACTCTTAGTGATGGACATTGAAGAGCCTCACCCAGACTACTTTCTGCACCCTTGCCACCTTCAGTGCTTCCTCCAAATGGTGTTCAACATGGAGGAGCATTGATTCATCAGCTGAGGGTGTGGCTATGTGGTAATCAGCAGGTTTCCTTGTCCATGTTTGACCTGATGCCATGAGACTTCATGGGGGCTGGAGTTGACGTTGAGGACTCCCAGGGAAACTCCCTTCCAATTATATACCACTGTGCTGCCACCTCTGCTGGGTCTGTCCTGCTGGTGGGACAGGACATACCCAGGGATGGTGATGGCGGTGTCTGGGACATTGTCTGTAAGGTATGATTCCATGAGTATGACTATGTCAGGCTGTTGCTTGACTAGTCTGTGGGACAGCTCTCCCAATTTTGGCACAAGTCCCCAGATGTTAGTAAGGAGGACTTTGCAGGGTCGACAGGGCTGGGTTTGCCGTTGTCGTTTCCAGTGCCTAGGTTGATGCAAGGTGGTCCGTCCAGTTTCATTCCTTTTTATTGACTTTTTAGCGGTTTGATACAACTGAGTGGCTTGCTAGGCCATTTCAGAGGGTATTTAAGAGTCAACTACGTTACTGTAGATCTGGAGTCACACGTAGGCCAGACCAGGTGAGGACGGCAGATTTCCTTCCCTCAAGGGCATTAGTGAACCAGATGGGTTTTTATGACAATCGACAATGGGTTTTGTGGTCATCATTAGACTTTTAATTCCAGATTTGTATTGAATTTAAATTTCACCATCTGCCGTGCTGGGATTTGAACCTGGGTCCCCAGAGGATACTCTGGGTCTCTGTATTACCAGGTCAGTGACAATACCACTACAACACCACCTCCATACCTAGCACAAAAGAAGATGGTCATGGTTGTTGGAGGTTAATCATCTCAGTTCCAGGACATCACTGCAGGAGTTCCTCAGGGTAGTGTCCTCGGCCCAACCATCTTCAGCTGCTTCATCAATGACCTTTCTTCCATCACAAGGTCAGAAGTGGGGATGTTCGTTGATGATTGCACAATGTTCAGCACCATTCACGTCTCCTCAGATACTGAAGCAATCCATGTCCAAATGCAGGAAGACCTGGACAATATCCAGGCTTGGGCCGACAAGTGGCAAGTAACATTCGCACCACACAAGTGTCGGGCAATGACAATCTCCAACAAGAGAGAATCTAACCATCGCCCCATGACATTCAATGGCATTACCATCGCTGAATTCCCCACTATCAACATCCTGGGGGTTACCAGTAGTCAAAAACTGAACTGGGCAAGCCATATAAATACTGTGGCTCCAAGAGCAGGTCAGAGGCTAGGAATCCTGTGGTGACTAACTCACCTCCTGACTTCCCAAAGCCTGTCCACCATCTACAAAGCACAAGTCAGGAGTGTAATGGAATACTCTCCACTTGCTTGGATGAGTGCAGCTCCAACAACATTCAAGAAGCTTGACAGCATCCAGGACAAAGCAACCAGCTTGATTGGCACCTCTTCCACAAACAATTCACTCTCTCCACCACTGACAAACAGTGGCAGCAGTGTGTACCATTTACAATATGCACTGCAGGAACTCACCAAGCCTCCTTAGACAGCATCTTCCAAACCCATGACCACTACCTTCTAGAAGGACAAGGGCAGCAGACGCATGGGAACATCACCATCTGCAAGTTCCCCTCCAAGTCACTCACCATCCTGACTTGGAAATATATTGCCATTCCTTCACTGTCGTTGGGTGAAAATCCTGGAACTCCCTCCCTAACAGCAAAGTGGATGTACCTACACCACAGGGACTGCAGCGGTTCAAGAAGGCAGCTCACCACCGCCTTCTCAAGGGTAATGAGGGATGGGCAACAAATGCTGGCCTAGCCAGCGAAACCTACATCCCGTAAATGAATAAAGAAAATTGTTGCCCATTCCAAATTGCCCTTGAGGAGGTGGTGGTGAGCTGTCTTCTAGAACCATAGCAGTCCATTCAGGCCCTGAAAAGGATCGTTTTAAAAAAATAAAGTCTCTTCAGTGTGCACACTAAGCGGCTACTCAGTGTTAACTATCCTTTTGATTCAGAGGCGAATGCTTTAGAAAAAAAATGACTGCACTGGGAAATTCCGTGATCCCACATTTCCCAGCAGGGAGCCACGCATGCATCGAGCACAGTCGGGAAAATGAGGCTACAATATCACAGCCCTCACTCCAAACTGTGTTCCCTGCAATTTGAAATTATGTGAATGTAAAATGACACCAGCAGATAAGTCAGCTCCCTCTGTGTGGCAAGCTCAAAATAGGCAACAAGTGCAGACTTATCTATACCAAGTTTTACTGCATTCACAGCTCAGACCAACTGGCTTTCAGACAGTCTCACAGAGAAATCCCAAAATTTCAGGCACAGTGCCAAATCTGGAATTCCGCCTTCAATGCCACAGCAGACTAAACAGCTTAAGGATGAAGTGCAATCCACTGAATGGATCCTTTATCCTTAAATGTTACAAAATGTGATACAATATCTGTTCACTTACTGATGTCTCTCCATCAACCCTGTTGTCCTGCTTAATGCTTTTGAACTGCAAGCTGGAGGCAGCCTGGGAGCAGACATTTTGTCTAGAGCTCTTGCTGTTGTAACATTGTATAGTTCCGCTCCAGTGATATCATGAGTGAGGGCAGGGGCTGATGGGCAGTGCCCCTCATCAGGGGGGGGTGATCTACCCAGAGGCCTAGAAATTGGATCTTGCCCCACCGCATGCTGCGTGTGCCAAACGGGGCCTGCGGCAGGACCATGGAAATCGGTTCACCGGTTTCATTAATTTATTATCAGGAAGCTCCGGGTGTCAGTCACACCTCAGGGGCGGTTCACCAGTCACAGGGGCAGCAACATCAGCTGGCCTAGATTCTAGCCGAGGATCTAAGGTGTGTCTAGGGTTGGCGAGGCAATTGGATCGGGGGTGGCATTGGTGGCAATTGATCGTGGGGGCGTGGTATGGTTGGTCCCTTCTGATTACAGGGGTTGCAAGTCAGACAATGGAGATCTGATGTAATATAGCACAAGAGCTTCTGAAATTAAACAAATGGTGCCGTTCTTGTCAAGGAACCTTGTTAACAACTCTTGAGGCGTATGGTGACCACAGTTCATATCTCAAGTCTCTTCAAACTTCCTGGATAGTGCAATATTGAGATTTGCATCAATTATTTACTTTAATGACAGGAGAATGCCAGACATTCCCACTACCTCTTTCTTACAATTAAAATGTAACCTGCATTTGGAACTCTGCGCTGGAGAGAGAGTGACAAGCAAGTGGCAGCATAAATCCAGTCTGCTGGCTGCACATCACATTGGTCTCAGATCTGTAGTAGCAACAACAGCTTTCAAAAATTGCCTCATATTTAAGTGATGTTCTATATTTAGCCTCTAACATTCTGTTAGAGCCAATGGCATCGCCTCTGTCAACATTGCACATGTAATAGGGTCACATTAGTTTACAATTATATAAATAATGGTTTAAAGCATGACACTGTCTTATTTAACTTTGCTTAAGATAGCTCAGGGTATTCACTTATATTAATTCAGTTAGCCTGACAGAACTCCAGTGGAAATTTGTCTTTGTTGTCAAAGAAAGAAAGAGCTTAGATTTATCTAATGCCTTTTATGACCTCGGAGTGTGCCAAAGTGTTTCACAGCCAATGAAGGCCTTTCAGAGTGTAGCCATTGTTGGAATATGCAGTAGGCAATTTGGGCACGATAAAGTTCCACAGACACAGATCAGATAAATGAGCAGCTATCTGTTTTTGTTGATAATTCATTGAAGGATAAGTTGAATAGTGACATGCAATCTTTTATTTACATCAGAGGGAGCAGTTAGGACTTTAGTTTAAAGGCTCATCTGAAAGATGGTGTCTTCAACAGTGGAGCACTTCCTCAGTCCTGCGCTGAGCTGACAGCCTGGATTATGTGTTTAAGTTTTTGGAGTGAAGCTTGAAGGCACAACCTTCTAACTCAGAAGCAAGAGTGCCACTGAGCCAAGGGAGATCCCCAAAAACACAATGCCTCCCAAAATCTCCAGGCATTTTGGACAGAGTATGCAAAATCATTCAGAAACTAAGGGGGCAGAGCCTCCTCCTGCCACTTACAAGATCATCAGCATAAGGAGGAGGGAGACAGGTATTCCCAACATCAGAACTCTCAAACCTTGGACCACAGTTAAACTAGACATATGGTTAATGGAGGTTTGACAAGTCCAACCAAGGATATGTCCATGACCACTTGAAAATTGACTACACTAGTGGTCTAGGTTTGAATCATGTCGGCCTACCAAAGGTTTGGCATAAATTTTTTTACAAAGTATTCACAGCATAAAAGCTGGCTGATCAGCCTAACTCTATCCAGTCTTTATGTTCCATATGAGCCTCCTCACATTTTACTTCCTCTCAACCTATCAACATACCCTTCTATTCCTTTGTTCCTCATGAAGTCATCCAGCTTTGCCTTAATTGCACCTACACTAACCACCTTAATTACTTGTTCCATATTCTCACCACTTGCTGAAAAAGAAATTTGTCCAGAATTCCTTACTGGATTTATTAGCGACTAGCTAATTTATGATCCCAAAGTTTTGGAATCCGCCACATCTTCTCTATGTCCATCCAAGCGATCATCCCTTCCTAATTTTAAAGACTGCTATTCAGAACATGCTGTTCTTTTTAGAGAAAAGAATCCCAGCCTGTTCAGCCTTTCCTAATAGTTATGACCGCTCAGCTCCTTTTAAAGCACCCTTATAATTCCCAAATCCGGGCACTTAGGCTGGAGTTCCCAGCACACTAGATATGCTCAGAGTGGCACAGGCACCCACCATTTTTAAGCAACTGTTAGGAACTAGATATAATTTAAGTAAGTTATATTTGTATTTGTTGGGGCAGGATTTTCCCCCTCGTTGGGCTGGCATGGCGGGCAGGCCCGGGAGCAGCTGCGCAACGGTCCACTGCCAACGATCGGGTCCCGACCGCGATTTCACAGCGGCTGGCCAACTGACAGCCAGCCAGTGTGAAACGCACGCTGGGAGTCACAGCGCCGCCGGGGTGGGGGGCGGGAGGAGTGCGAGCGCTGAAGTCTGCGCATGCGCGGGAATGCGCTCAGTGAAAGTTCCTTGATAGCACAGAGCTGCTTCAGGGAGCTGAAGACTTTTAAACTAAAGAATAAGGATTTTACATATGAGATAAACATGTCCCCACATATGGCTCAGTCACATGAAAAGGCACACGTAAAAAAGGATGTTAAAATTTTTTTTTTTAAAGTAAGCGTTGGAAACCTCATCCTGCACGTAGATAAGGGTTCGTTAAAAATGCAAAGGCCTTCTGGCCTATTTGCCCAACCGAACATTTGAGCAGGCAGCGAAAAATTCAACTTTATTAATTACTTAAGGGCCTTAATAGGCATCTTAATTGTCGGCGGGCACGCTGCTGCATCTTGTGCACACCCGCTAACCGAAAGATCATGAGATGGTGTCGGGACGCTCGCCCGACATCATCGCGCACTACGTCATTCCCGTTTGGGTCGGGCAAGCACCTGCCCGGGGAATGAAAAAATCTGCCCTTGGTGTTAGGAATAAGTTTTGCTTTTAAGTTTAAGTTTAATTTGTATTTCTCTATTTGTGCGTTAAGAAAGTGGGGAGCTTGCATTTTGGTTTCCCTTTAAAAGATGCCTTAATTCTAATGAGGTTTAATGACTCTTGAAAGGAAGCTAAAACAAACACAAGGTAGAAAAAACTGTGCTGTTTCTTATCAACAGGGGTCCAGAGAGAGGGAGCAACAGAGACAAAGAAAAATAGAAAAGTAGTTTCAGTTCAGCTGAAAGGAGCTGCCAGGAGAAGCAGCATAGGAGAGGGACAGATAGCAAGTCCCAAACTAAAGAAGAAGCCAAAACCAGGGAGTGGAACAGGAGAAAGGTCCCAAGAAGACCTTCTTGTCAAAGGAAAAAGACAGGAATCTGGAAAAGGTCCTGTTAAGTGAAGTCAAGGTGAGGAGCAGAGGAAGGCTCCAAGCTTAAAGGGAGAAAGCTGCAGGATACAGACTTAATGGGCCAGAGAGAAGCCAGAAATTTCAGGGAGACAACCAAAGGTTTGTGACTCCTTACTATGGGCATGTGAAGCAGCGATGTTCTACTGGAATGGCTGAGTATCTGAGAGAGAGTGCATGGAAAGAAACTTGAATGCACATGGAGTTCCAGGGGGGGTAGGAACATCAGAAGGAGAGTTTGAAACCCTGTAGGTGGACCCTTGTGGAAGGTGTTTGAGAGAAAGCGTCATTTGGGGGGCAAGATTCCAAAGCAGGTTTTTCGAGAGTGGAGATTGGAAACACCCTTGTGAGAGTCAGAGTTCAGTGAGACTGGTAGGCTCACGGTGTCACAAGCATCTGGGGGAGTTGATGAGAGATCCATAACATCTGTTTGGGGTGGCATCTGTCACTTGGTTTCAGAGTGTGATGTGTCTGACTACAGGTCGCCTATTGGTTTACATGGACTGTGTACTTACTGTGAACATTAACAGTATAAGACAGCTTTTATAACTTGTGTTATGCTTGCGAATCCAAATATATCTGTAAATGTATAGGTATGGGTGAAGGAATCTTTTCTTGTTTAATAAATGTTTTATTCTTTTGTGACAAGTTCAGCTGACTCCTGTGACTCTGTTCAGTAGCCGTCCTCCATGTTTCTAAACAAAAAAATAAAAGTTAGGATCTATCAAGCCAGTTGCACCCTGGGATCTGGCTTGTCCAGTAGTAACATCAGCTGGGATCATAGCACAGCTTAGTGGAATCTCAACCCTAACCCCAGAACATTTGTCAAGGCCAGCAGTGGACTCTAATTTGCTGCTCTGAATGTCACTGGCAGTGCCATACCTGATGAGAACTGCAAAACTGTGGGTGCTCTGCTCTATACCTTAGTAGCTGTTCTTCAGAAAGAATGGGTAGCGTATTGTAGGAAAAGTGCCGAGAATTTTCCAACCCCCTCTCACTGTGTGCCAAGCCCCAATGGCAAAATGGGGTCCTGCAAAATTTACTTCTAAGTATTCATCTAATATCCACCTGAGTTCGAGGTCAGTCAGTTGGTCCATTACCTTTGTAAAATAAGAATGAAAGTGGTCATTTTCAGGGTGGCAGGGCGGGTGGCCCACGCTTGCTGGATGAACATATTGGAAATTCCACTCAAGCCAACTTGTGATTCTCCAACCTTCAGTGTTGGTACTCAGGAGATCATGTGCTCGAGCTGCCTGAATTTCTGATCTGATGCAGTTGCGAGCAAAGGTGCAGAGTGAGAAAATAAGCCATTAAATGTCATTTTAATCTGTGAGCTATTCCTACCCAGACAGCAATAAAACCCACAACTTCAGCAAGTAGCAGAACATCTGACCCCAAAAAATGTAACATTTGTGACAATGATGGATCTTCATCAAGTGTCTCATTTGACAACAGGCTCAAGGTCAGTCTCTGAGTTCACAAATTTAAGACCTGGCAATGAATTAACAGGTCTCACTGCAGAAAAGTCTTCTGCCAAACTGAAGGCTACATTTTGTTATTAATCTGCGCTCATAAGGGCAGAAATGTAACACGTCTCTCTCTGTTGCCCTGCAGCCACAGAAAACAACTTTAAAATAATGGAGGGAACCACTGCCTGGTCCAACATCCATTAAAACCTAAATACTAAACACCATTGAGGTTTAACAGAATCGATTAAAGGATGATTTTGTTAATCTTTTGAAAACATGGATGACATAACATATTCTGCAAGACTTTTCTTATTAATCAACAGCTGGTTTCAGTAGCGGACTTGGATGAGTGTTTTGATTATTCATTTTTTTTCTTGGTTGTAGGTCAGTGACTTTATAGAGGATGAAAAATGGTTTAAGGAATATGGGTGATAAACAATTTAAAGATTTGGAAGAAAGCGAGTTGATCATAACCACATGTTTACAGCTACCTTGAACTCAACCCTTTGTATGCTCAGCCTGTTTAATTTTCACTTGGTCAGAATTCTGTCAAAAACATAGTAGATTGATTTAAACACTGAGGTAAAAGGGAAACCATAAATGGTAGCAAGCTGAAATAAAATACACAAAAAAGCTGGAAAGGCGCGGCATTCTACACAGCATCTGAAAGCGAGGTTGACATTTTGATTGTAGATCTACACCTGAGTATGGTAACATACCTTTCACTGCCCTGACCTGTTTGCCCAGCATTTTGTGGCTTTTATTTTATAACAGTGGATCTCCCTACAGTGTTGCTCACTGTAATTCGAATGATGTGTTTTCTCATAAATGCAGTGTCTTGTTCTGCTGCTAAAATGGAACTGTGTTAAGTTGGCCTGCCCCTTTAAGGGCAGAACATTTCAAAATTGTAAGTAAACATAGTGGGGTTCACTCAAGGTCACAGATTAGCAGCTGCTCTGACAGTTTTTGAGGAGCAGCTCAGAAGCACCCCACATTTTACAATTGCTTTGCACCTTCGCAGTGTTAAATCTGTACTGCGATGCCCCTGTGCACTAATTCACTGTCCGTAATATATTACAATTGATTAAAGATGAGATGAGAATGTTTTCAGAAAACAGTGCTACCAAAATTTTACATTACTAGGATCTTTGAATATTTCAGGAAAAGTACATTAGTTTGAAAATGACTTTTTCGCAAAAGACAAGATTTACAACATGTGCCAATTCTGCCCCCGCTCACTAGCATTCATCTTGAACATCTTTGTCATGGATAGAATGTATTTGCTCTCTCATTGCCCATAATCAGTGTGTTTGGTGTGGAAAGAAGTGTGTCTTTTCTTACCTTTGGAGCATGAATTCCAATTAAATTATTCAGAAGAAAGCTTTCGTGAGTTTAAAATATAAAAGGTTATTTACTCTCACACACTTACCCCGAATTAACAACAATACACACTCAGTCTCATGCATGAACACACACAAAGATTGGATACAGATAGTGCACTTTTACAGATTACAGTTAATTCCATCTCTGATTTATGATTTCTGGTCTCTCATTTGCCAGGCTTTTGGTTTCTTGAATGTATTCGATGATTTAAGGGTCTTGTAAGAGCAAAGGATTCATAGCATGCTGCGAGGTTTCTTGTAATCGGATACAATGGGGGTTGGTTCTCAGGTGAACTTTGAAATTGGAACAAGTTAAGTACTTTGGCTGCTTGATGACTTGCAGCTAGTTTCAGAGCCTGATTCTCAGACTGACTGACGACTGATTGTTCTCATGAATCTTCTGGGTCCTGGGGTACGAAGGATACAGTCCCTGAAACCAGCTTCAATCGCATGATTGCTGAATTAACACTTCTGAAGTCCACCCAGTCTGGTTTGGATGGGGGGAGGCCATCATGATACAATGGGAAGTTAAATTGATGGTGACCATTGAGTTTCGACCTTCCTTTTTGACCAGTATGAAATATGGAGACAGACAGTCTGGAAACTCCATAGTCTTTAGGTGTTGACCCATCTTTAAACAATAAGATGTGTGTACTCCACAAATAACTGTGAAGTACCCTTACCTAAATCCATATTTAATTAGGTATTCGCCAGAGGCTTGATACTGTCTGTAGTCCAAATTCCAAAGGTCACATGATTTGCAGCAGCCATCTTAATAGCTTGTTTGTGTCCAATCTTTAAAGTATTGACTGGGATGTTCATAATATGACATGCTTGTACTGGGTATCACAATCTCCATTTGGACACAGCACACCACTGCTGTTCCCACTTTTGACTGTATACACCAGTGATGTGCATCAAACAGGGGGAGATTGCAAGGGAGAGAATAGTGTGCCTCCTTCCAGTTATACTCCATTGTGTCAAGTGGGGCAGCTCCAGCCAAGTGAGGCACGGCCAGAACTAAAACAGGGTTTGAAAAATATTTAGAATATTTCTACAGGGGTTTGAAGCAGATGCGCAGTTTGCTGAAGCATCGATGAGCTGTCTATCCCTGACATAATAACTGCATCACTCAGCCCTGGATACAAGCTTCCGGTATTTTCATTTTAAGACTGCTAATGTTAATTTTGTCCCCTCTTCCTATGAAATCAGTCTCTTAAGTCTGTGTTATGCACTCACATCCAGACATAGGACCTTAATAACCAGCTCAAAAAGACATTATTTTCTGATAAATTCAACGCAGATAAAATAAGCTTTACTTGGTTTAAGAACAATCCTGACGTCGGTGTTCAAATCTCTTCCCAATTTAACAGTAAAAAAAATGTTATTGAAATGCTGTCAATTTACAAACCAGCTTTTTAAAATATACTCGCTCATAGGATGTGGGCATTGGTGGCTAGGCCTGCATTTATTGCCCATCCCTAATTGCCCTTGAGAAGATGGTGAGCTGCCTTCTTGAACTGCTGCTGTCCTTGTGTTGTAGGAACATCCACAGTGCTGTTAGGAAGGGAGTTCCAGGATTTTGATCCATTGGCAGTGAAGGAACGGTGATATATTTCCAAGTCAGGATGGTGTGTGGCTTGGAGGGCAACTTCCAGGTGGTGGTGTTCCCATGCATCTGCTGCCCTTGTCCTTCTACGTGGTGGAGGTTGTGGGTTTGGAAGGTGCTGTTGAAGGAACCTTGGTGAGTTGCTGCAGTGCATCTTGTTGCCACCGTGTGTTTTGGTGGTGGAGGGAGTGAATGTTTATTGTGGTGGATGGGGTACCAATCAAACAGGCTTCTTTGTCCTGGATGATGTCGAGCTTCTTGAGCGGTTCCAGAAGGCTGCTCACCACCACCTTCCACGGGGGCAACTAGGGATGGGAAATAGATGCTGGCCCAGGCAGTGAAGCCCACATCCCGTGAATAAATAAAATAAAAAACTTTCCATCACTTTGCAGATGATTGAGGGTAGACTGATAGGGCAGTGATTGGCTGGGTCGGATTTGTCCTGCTTTTTGTGGACAAGACATATCTGGGCAGTTTTCCACTTCGCTGGGTAGATGCCTGTGTTGTAGCTGTACTGGAACAGCTTGGCTATGGGTGCAGCAAGTTCTGGAGCACAAGTCTTCAGTACTAATGCCAGAATGTTTCCAGGGTCCATAGCCATTGCAGTATCCAGTGCCTTCAACCGTTCCTTGATATCGCGTGGTGTTTATCGAATTGGCTGAAGACTGGCATCTGTGATGCTGGGGATCTCAGGAGGAAGCCGAGAGAGATCATCCATTTGGCACTTCTAGTTGAAGATGGCTGCAAATGCTTCAGCCTTGTCTTTTGCACTCATGTGCTGCGCTCCCCATAATTGAGGATGAGGATATTTATGGAGCCTCCTCCTCCAGTTAGTTGTTTAATTGTCCACCACCATTGGTGACTGGATGTGGCAGGATGCAGACCTTAGGTCTGAACCTTTGGTTGCGGGATCACTTAGCTCTGTCTATCACTTGCTGCTTCCGCTGTTTGGCACATAAAATATGTGTTGTAGCTTCACCAGGTTGATACCTCATTTTTAGGTATGCCTGGTGCTGCTCCTAGCATGGCCTCTTACACTCCTCATTGAACCAGGGTTGATCCTTCAGCTTGATGGTAATGGTAGAGTGGGGGATATGCCGGGCTATGAGATTCATATTGTGGTTCTATACAATTCTGCTACTGCTGATGGCCCACAGCATTTCATGGATGCCAGTTTTGATCTGTTCAAAATCTATCTCATTTAGTGTAGTGTTAGTGCCATACAACACCATGGGGTGTTCTGAATGTCCTCAATGTGAAGACGGGACTCCATCTCTACAAGGACATGGCAGTGGTCACTCCTACCAATGCTGTCATGGACAGGTGCATCTGCAACAGGTAGACTGGTGAGGATGAGATCAAGTAGGTTTTTCTCTCTTGTTGGTTCCCTCACCACCTGCTGGAGATCCAGTCTAACATATATGTTCTTTGGCACTCAGCCAGCTCAGTCTATAGTGGTGCTGACTGAGCCACTCTTGGTGATGGACATTGAAGTCCCCCACCAGAGTACACTCTGCGCTCCCTCTAGCGCTTCCTCCTCAGTGCTTCCTCCAAGTGTTGTTCAATATAGAGGAGTACTGATTCATCAGCTGAGGGGGGACGGTAGGTGGTAACCAGCAGGTTTTCTTTCCCATGTCTGACCTGATGTCATGAGACTTCATGGGGTCCAGAGTCATGTGAGTTAGTACAGTTTTTCATGAAAAAAAGGGGAATTTGAACAATCCCCTCTACAACATAACAAACACCAGGAATAAGCTAGGATTTACCAGGACCCAATCTTAGCTAAGATTTGTATGGAGTGGAGTCTCTGCCTGTCCCTTATAAGACCAGCCATGTCTGATTGAGGAGAGATTCCCTACACTGAGAATTCCCATTTTCCTATTCCGCAAGGGCTTTAGATATGCTTCATCCCCCAAAAGGATGAGTCATGCCCACCTCCGGAAAAGTGAGAGTGGGCCCTAATGGGAGGAGGAAGGAGGACAGTGGGTGGTCCAATCTAGGAAGAAGCACAGATGCCTGTAGATTCAATGAAGAGTGCAGGAGGGTATGCCAGGATTAGCACCAAAATGAGGTGTCAACCTGGTTAAGATACAGGACTACTTGCATGACAAACAGCAGAAGCAGCGTGCGAATGACAGAGCTGAGCAATGCCACAATGAACGGATCAGACCTAAGTTTTGCAGTTCTGCCACATCCGGTTGTGAATGGTGGTGGACAATTAAACAACTCGCTGAAGGATGAGGCTCCACAAATATCCCCATCCTCAGTGATGGGGGAATCCAGCACATCAGCGCAAAAGATAAGGCTAAAGCATTTGCAACTATCTCGAGCCAGAAGTGTCAAGTCGACAATCCATCTTGGCTTCTTCCTGAGGTCCTCAGCATCACAGATGCCAGTCTTCAGCCAATTCAATTCACTCCACGTGATATCAAGAAACGGATGAAGGCACTGGACACTGCAAAGGCTATGGGCCCTGACAACATTCTGGCAATAGCACTGAAGGCTTATGCTACAGAACTTGCTGTGCCCCTAGCCAAGCTGTTCCAATACAGCTACAACACTGGCATCTACCCAGCTATGTGGCTTTGGCATATTCCTAGATACGTCCTGTCCACAAAATGCAGGACAAATCCAACCTAGCCAATTACCGCCCCATCAGTCTACTCCCGATCATCAGCAAAGTGGTGCAAGGGGTCATTCAATATCAAGTGCTATCAAGCAGCACTTACTTAGCAATAGCTTGCTCACTGACACTCAGTTTGGGTTCTGTCAGGGACACTCTGCTCCTGACCTCATTACAGCCTTGGTCCAAACAAGGACAAAAGAGCTGAACTCCAGAGGTGAGGTGAGAGTGACCGCCCTTGTCATCAAGGCCGCATTTGACCGAGTGTGACATCAAGGAGCCCTAGCAAAAATGAAGTCAATAGAAATCAGGGAAAGAATCTCCACTGGTTGGAGTCATACCTAGCATAAAGGAAGATGGTTGTGGTTGTTGGAGGTCAATCATCTCAGCCCCAGGACATCACTGCAGGAGTTCTTCAGGGTAGTGCCCTAGGCCCAACCATTTTCAGCTGCTTCATCAATGACGTTCTCTCCATCACGAAGTTAGAAGTGGAGATGTTCGCTGATGATTGCACAATGTGTAGTACCATTCACAAATCCTCAGATACTGAAGCAGTCCATGTCCATATGCAGCAAGACCTGGACAACTCTCAGGCTTGGGCTAATAAGTGGCAAGCAACATTCACGCCGAGTGCCAGGCAATGACCATCTCCCCTTAACATTCAGTAGCATTACCATCACTGAATTCCCCTCTATCAACATCCTGGGGGTTACCATTGACCAGAACTGAACTGGAGCAACCATATTAATACTGCGGCAACGAGGGCAGGTCAGAGGTTGGAAATTCTGCGCTGAGTAACTCACCTCCTGACCCCTCAAAAGCCTGTCCACCATCTACAAGGCAGAAGTCAGGAGTGTGATGAAATACTCCTCACTTGCTTGGATGAGCGCAGCTCCGACAACATTAAAGAAGCTCAACATCATCCAGGACAAAGCAGCCCGTTGATTAGCAACCCCATCCACCACCTTAAACTTTCACTCCCTCCACCACCGGCGCGCAGATGTTGCATTACAGCAACTCACCAAGGCTCCATCGACAGCAACTTCCAAACCCAGGACCACTACCACCTAGAAGGACAAGGGAAGCAGAAGCATGGGAACACCACCACCTGGAAGTTCCCCTCCAAGCCACACACCATCCTGACTTGGAAATATATTGCCGTTCCTTCACTGTTGTTGGCTCAAAATCCTGGAACTCCCTTCCTAACAGCACTGTGGGTGTACCTACACCACATAGACTGCAGAGGTTCAGAAAGGTGGCTCTCCACCACTTTCTGATGGGCAATTTGGGATGGGCAATAAATGCTGGCCATCTATCCCATGAACAAATAAGTAAAGAAAATGATGCAGATTTTAAAAAAATGTTAGATTGGCTCATTATTACAGGGGTCTTACGTTGAGATTTTATTTTGTCTCTTGTGGGGTTCGACCTATGTACCCCTCAAAATGGTGAAGGTTTACTAGACTAATACTGGAATGGGTGGGTTGTCTTATGAGAAAAAGCTGGACATGTTAGACTTGTATCCGTTGGAGTTTAGAAGAGTAAGATTGAAACCTTTAAGATCCTGAGGGGTCTTGACAGAGTGGAAGTGGGGAGGATGTTTTCTCTTATGGGAGAATCTGGAACTAGTGGTCACTATTTAAAAATAAGGGGTCACCCATTTAAGACAGAGATGAGGAGAAATTTTTTCTCTCAGATGGCTGAGAGTCTTTGGAACTCTCTTCCTCAAAAGGTCGTGGAAGCAGAGTCTTTGAATGTTTTTAAGGCAGAGCTAGACAGATTCTTGATAAGCAAGGGAGTGAAAAGTTATAGGGGATAGGCAGGACTGAGGAATGTAGAGGGGAGGTCACAATCAGATCAGCCACGATCTTACTGAATGGTGCAGCAGGCTTGAGGGGCTGAGTGGCCTACTCCTGCTCCTAATTCGTATGTTCATATGGTGGCCAGGTTCTGGGGTTTTGATGAACATGGAGCAGATAGGTGCGCAATATATTCCTATATTGTCACATGTAAAAGAGGTGCCCTCCCACTGACCTCGCAAATTCCAACAATGCCGATATTGGAGGGCACCAAGATTATGGCCCACATATTTTTTTGGGTCCGTACTGTTTTGCATATACAGGATGTGTTAAATTTGTTTTCCTTTTTCAATTTTGGTGCTGTCCTTCATGTGGCTTTGATCAATAAATAAAGAACAAAATCTTTTGATCTCAACAGAATGTTTACCATAGTCTGGGAGAGACAGGGAGAAGGGTCATGTAATCTGTTCCTTTCTTTCTGTCATTGCTGTAATATAATCTGTCCACTAGGAGGTGTGTGAGAACAGCACTAACTTTCCACTTACTTGCTTTCTCTCTTCAGGGAATGTTCAGCCTCCACATGCTGTCTCTATCTTCCATTTACACCCCATTGAGATTACATAGTCACACTAGGTTAAGTGGTGTGTATGAATTTTGCCGTACCATTCTGTGGCGCATCAGAATGGCAACACAATGAGGGAAAAACCCTACAAAATTACAGTATCTGCATCTGTTGAATAACTGCTATGTTTAAAATATACTATGGTGTAGATATTTAGCATTAATATGCATATGATTAAAACATCCCACATAATAAGGACACATATTACAATATTATTATTGTGTCTAGGTCTCCATATGAGTGAGAATGGAATCGAGGTTATGCTGATAGACTTAGATGAAGAAAGATGGGAGGAGCATTGAGAGAAGCACAAATGTTGGCATGGACAGGCTGGGCTGAATAGCCTGTGTCTGTGCTGTATTATTTAAGTGATTACCATACCGCTAAAAAACCTCAGGCCTGAAAATCTTTAAGTTTAGAAATACAAATTTTGCGTAATCTGGGGGTTGGGTAATTTGGAGCATATTCCCTGATTTGCATCTCAAAATGCCACCGAAAGTGTGGGTGGTCCACTTTTCTACAGCAACGTCAATAGAGGCGGCGAGCAGGCGACATGGCATCAGCTGTCTCAAATCCCACCAGTCCTGTTCAAGATTACTTCCCTCGTCCTGTGTATTGAATGTCTACTTGAAGAAGCTACCTTATTGTTTGCCCGAATTAAGTCACGGTAAAAGTGAGACTCGGCAGCTTCTTAAAAGTTGACTTCTCCGCAATCCATTCATTTTTCCAGTGGTCTGTCCATGGCAGGTCCTGATGTAATTCTCCCTTCTCCATACCACTCGGTCTTGTGTGCCTCTCTGTTATTTCCCACACAACCAACCATTCTTCAGGCAAGTCCAGAAAGTACCCTTATTTCTTTCCATCTCCCCTACAACAGCTCATTCCAAATCTCACCCTCCTTCAGCATGTGCCAATCCGATGTACTTTCCCCTTATCTATCAAACTGTGTTCCTCTTGTATCATTGCCTACACCCTCCCTCACCTCTTGCCTCTCCAAACCCATATCTCAAAGCTCTCTGGCTGCCGGGCCTCCTCTTTCCAGTTACTGCTGAGGAACTAAAAAATTTAAACGCTTGGGAATTCGAACCCTTCTCCTAGTTACTTTGCTTGTTACAGTTAACCCTGGGACACTGCGCCAAGGTGTCATAGTGATATTCTCTTGCTCCACTATTATGGTGTTCCAGCTGTGCTAAGTCAGTGTGCTCAGCTGTCCAAAATGTTTAAAGTAGAGAACGTACAGATAGAATTTGGCCCGACTGGTCTATGTTTGTGTTCTTGATTCACATGAGCCACCTCTCACCTCATTTAATCTAACCTTATCTGCATATCCTTCTGTTCCTTTCTCCCTCATGTACCTTTCTAGCTGCCTCTTAACTACATCTATAATATTTCCCTCAACTACTTCATGAGGTGGCAAGTTCCACATTCTAACCCACTCCCTGATTAAAGAAGTTTCCTGACTGGAATTCCTTACTGGACTTATTAGTGACTATCTTGTATTTATGGCCCCTGGTTTTAGACTGCCCCACAAGTGGAAACACCTACTCCACGTCTACCCTATCAAACCTTTCATAATTTTAAAGACCTCTGTTATGTTATCCCTCAGCCCTTTCTAGAGAAAGAAACCCCAGGTTGTTCAGTCTTTCAAGGTGAGGGGATAGGGAGTACTGTTAATAGATCACAATAGGTTGCTGTAGTGCATTCTACACATTGCAGCCACAGTAATGGAGAACATTATTACTAAGTTCAGCAACAAGTGTGGCTTCAAATGAACCATTTTGCTTGGGCAGTGCTACACTTCTTTTATGATTTTCAGGGTTCAGTAGTTGAGCCACTTGTTGCAGCATTATCAGCTGCTGCCCTGCTCTTGGGGCCATAAGAGTTGATATGACTGATTCAGTTAAAGGCACTGAGCCATACAGACCAGAAAAGTCCTCGGTTCAATCCATTAGCTCCTCAATGTTAGGTGAACTCAGCCAGAGTGGCAGTGGGTATGCTGCAATTGGCCTTGGTCTACAAGAGCCTCTGTGAGGATACCAGTCAGGCTGTGCCCCCCTCTCCCCCCTTTGCTGTCTAAGCTTACAAATGAAGAATGGTCACTCTGGAGCTACTGTGGGGCAGTGAGCATGATAGCCCAGCCTTCAGAAAAGGGAAGAAAATCAAAAAATATGGCTGCGTTGTTAAATGTTTTCCAGAAAACATTGCATAAGGGCTGTCAATAACTCTGGGGAGAGCACTGGCTTAAATGAGGTCATTAAAGCATAAGTTTCAGCCAACATGTCATGCAAGGGACTGTGGTGCTCACAAGAGTTAATGAATAGCTCACCTGAGAGCCATAAAGAAATCCCATATGACTGAGGTACTTGATCCTTGTATTATTACTGCATTTCCTCAACACCTTTCAACACAAGGCTCAATTTTCCAGCATTTTCTACCAACTTTTTAGTTGTTTCATTGAACAGAAACAAGCAAGTAAATAGGGCCTCCAAGAAACAGGTTTGTTAGATGTAATTATTCTCCAAACGGAGGTGCAGACTTGCAAACATGTTTCTGTGTTTTGATGAAAGCCGCCCCGTGGTGCTAACAGGCTAACTGAGGTGCACAGCCAGTCGGGTACAACACTGGGAGTGTTGACATGAAGCATTTTTTCCAGTGTGTGGGGCTAGCAGCTTGGAGTCCTGCCCTGGCATCTCTGGGCTTTTCCAGCAGATGGCTTAATCATGACCACGTTGCTTTTACCTTCTGGATAATGTGGCTAATGCACAGCCAATTCCAGTGAGCTGTGACAGCGTGTAGTAGGTAGCCTGGCAACCAAGAGCATAATGCTGAACAGATGGTGTTTGTACAGCATGATGGACACTGCACACTGTATCCTGAGACAACCCAAGAATTCCCTGGAGGGTTTGAGGCCCATTCTGAATAAGCACACTTCAGCTGCCATCTCACTCTTCCCTGCCTCTTCACAACATTCTCAGGACAGAACTGGCTGATCGATTCTTACCCGCAAGCCAAGAGTGAGGGAGGTTGAGAAAGAGAGAGAGAGAGAGAGAGATTATTACAGTTCTTCCATACAGGGTTTTCTTAGTTATTCATTACCGTGCCCATTAAGTTAAGAACTATATTCAGCAGATACTTAATCATTGTTATTGCAATATGAGAATCAGGCTATTATAATAAAGCTGTGAAATGCGATGGCTTCAACCATCAATTCCCTGCCTTGATTTGAAAGGATGGGGCTACAAAATCTCTGACAAGAGCTGCAGGTTCCACTGTCTAGTTGCTGGATCTTCCCTCTGACCCCTTTTAAGTTCATTGCTATAATGTCAAACAGTCCACCAACAATCTGTGCAAAGTGCTAAATATCCTGTTATTAGGTGCCATATAATCAAACGTGGCTCTTGTTTAGATCAGGATATCTTTTCATTGTTTGTGGAGCATTGTTATTGTTTTATTTTTAAACTGGAGCAAGGCAACTTGAATTCTTTATCTAGAGTTCCTTATTTGCCACGTTACTTAATATCGATGAAACTTTTCCCTCCAATTTTCTCATTTCTCTTCTCAAATTGATGACTGCAGCATAGTTGCATTTAACAGGAATTAGATAAGTACATGAAGGAGAAAGGGTGAGAAGGATAGGCTGATAAGGTTAAGTATGGGATGTGACTCGCTTGTGGTGCATAAACATCAGGAAAAGACCTTTTGGCTTGAGCGGCCTGATCTTGTGCTTTAAAATTCAACGTTATTCTATGAGGTCAGGAGGGGGAGAGTAACAAGAGGCCGGAGTAATCATGGAAGTCAGGGGCAAGAAAGTAGCAGGAGGCTGGACTAACACGGGAAATCAGGGAGTGGGGGGTGGGGAAGAGTAACAGGAGGCCAGAGTAATGTTGGCAATCAGGAGAGGGAGAGTGAAGGAGGCCAGATTTACACTGGAAATCAGGAGAGGGACAGTAACAGGAGGCAGGAGTAATGTTGGAAATTGGGAGAGGGAGAGTAACAGGAAGCCAGAGTAAACCTGGAGAGTGGGGGGGCGGGGGGCAGTGACTGGAGGCTGGGGTAAACCTGGAAATTGGGAGGGGGAGAGTAACAAGAGGAGGGGGAGAGTAACAGGAGGCCGGAGTGAACCTGTAAATCGGGAGGGGGTGAGTAACAGGAGGTGGTGGAGAGTACAAGGAGGCTGGAGTAAACCTGGAAATTGGGAGGGAGAGAGTAACAGGAGGCCGGAGTAACATTGGAAATTTGGAGGGAGAGAGATCAGCAATCTCCATTCTGCTCACTATGTTGGAGTTGAGCTGGCTTCCTGCTGTTTCATCTTACTCCAATGTCAGTACTGCCAGGACATCCAACCCTCAATTTGAAAAATTAATTCACTTTCTACCTACCCAGCCAAGCAGTGTGCCAACTGATCGCAAGCCGGAAGCTAAAACAAAAACAGAAAATGCTGGAAAAACTCAGCAGGTCTAACAGCATCTGTGGAGAGAGAAACAGTGTCGACGTTTCGATTCCGCACGACCCTTCTTCAGAGTTATTTTCCAGAAACTGTTCTTGAGCTGAGTGCTGAGATGAGGGGGAGTTGCTGGCAGTGATCAGTTCATTGTCCTTCCCTCCCTAGAGGGAAGAGAATGGTGGCCACAATACACTGAACAGCACCGAGTGATGAGAAATTCACTAATGGGTGGAATGATGAGTGTGCGCTAATGTCTGCACCGCTCTGTGCCACTCTGAGAAACTGGGAAGGAAAAGGAGATGCTCCCTTCAACATCTCCTCTGTTATAACAGTGCAGAATATTGTGGGCTGATAAATGTGGTGACAACACACAGCACCTGAGCTACTGAGTGGCTTTGTCAGAACTCTGCATTGTCTGCTTGCACTGTTTGTCATGACAAAATTACAGGAAGAGGAATTGAAATAAATGATTATCATATATAAAATATGAATGCAAGAACAGAAGGTCTTCTGTCACAGGCACAAGACACAATATAACATTCAATCGGAAAATAAGGTGCTGAGACAGCCAGTCAGTACAAACAAACAGAAGGATAATACTGAACTAATACAATAAACATCAAGGCAACCGCCACCCATCCTTATGTCTTAACTCATTTGATATAAGATTATTCAGTAAGGATGATGAGAGAGCTCTTGCTTCACAGAGATGACAAGGAATCACTTCAGAAGCTGTCAGGTGAAATCTCACAATGGGGAAGATTGACTTGAGCCTGTTACATCCTGCACAAATAGTCAGATGGATTTTTTATTTCAGAATCCTCAGCTCCACACTTGTTACAAGATGAAGCACAACTGACCATCACCCCCATCCCTCAACCTCCCCACCACCACCAATTATATTCAAGACTAGCTTTTGTTTTGCAGAATACATGCATTCTCTTTACTGACACAGTATAGGTACTGACTAAGAACATGCAGACAGCTGAACAGAATGACTGTGCATTCTACAACAAAACCATTGGATTGGCTGCATCCAGACCAGGAATACCTATTAATAATTCAGGAAGCAAATCTTTCACATTACATGGCTGTTAGACTGAAGTGAGGAAGCTGAGCTCACAGACCTGCCGAAAGAACGCCAAAGCAATTAATCTTCTCAATGAAACCCCTTCCAAACCCTGTTTATGCTGCATCCAGGCTAACCAGGTGGAGCTGTTCTAGTTCAGCCATGGGTCCTGGTCCAGGTCAGTCTACTTCCATTCAAAAAGGAATCAACTGCACCGAGGCAGCCACTGCTGCGCTCCGCAATAATGGAGTTTGCGGTAAGATTGTGAAACCCGGCCGTACTGGTAGATTAGATCTGAAATATTATCTGGCCAGGCACAAATGCCGAAATACTTAGCTTGATTTTTTAACCTATAAACTAGAAGTCCTGCATTTCCAGGTTCGGCCACGATAGGATGGCAGAACTCCCGAACATGGTTGCAAATGCATGCACATCACCAGGGCAGTGCATTAGGACATCAGGATCTCAACATCATCCCAGTAGATTTTTAAAAAAAACAAGAGAAAGACTCAGGGATTCCCCCGGGAAAGCAGGAATATCTGGTGCGAGTTTTACGTGCAGGTGTTTCTCCGTTCCCTGTGCCCACTCACTTGCACTCGCTGGACTGCTTTCATTCTTGCCAGAATACAAATGCACTCAATGTAATTTTTATAATTTCAAAAGAGGTGAGCGACAGAAAAGACAGGATCATAGTTAGTTTAAGAAACTACAATTTTGAGATTACAAAAAAAAACAGCCTTAAATGCACTTCAGTTTCAGACAATAGTGTTCAAGGCAGGTCTGATTTCCCCAGAGAGAGAGAGAGAGAGAGAGTGGGAGAGAGGGATGGAGAGATGATACTGACATGCCTGAGGTTACAAGTGGAAATGCCTGGGCGACCCACATCCAATACAATCCATGCCAGCCTGGGCACTATCAAAACGATAAAGCAAATAGGTGTGGCATGAAACAGAATGTCAACTATCAAGAACGACTCAACAATCAATAAGTACAGCAGCCTGTCAGGTAATGGTGACGCTCACATTAGCACTGACTTTTGGAATTTCTGTACTGCTGTGCCTGTCCTGAGCCCAGGCTCAGCACTGCAGTGCGTGCCGAACATAATGGTTTCTACTGGCTTCTGCATTTAGTGACAGAACTCATTATTCAGCACATAAAATAAAATTAAAAATTACAGCTGCAACACGGTGAAGCAGCACACTGTACTATGGCGTGATAGGGCATGAACCATGATCATTCCCACTGTTTATAGCCGGTCTCAGCTGTGCGAGGGTGGGAAGGTGCTGAGCGGATGCCAAGTATTTTTAACAGGAAGGAAGGGAAACCTTCAAGGGAGGACCAACTCAGGGTGCCCTTATGCCGTGTCTTGCGCCCTCTTCCTCCTCCCTGCATCCTCATCATTTTGAAATTAAGACTCATCCCACCCTCCACTTCAACTCATTCCTCCCACCACCTCAAACCTGCAATTCCTTATCGTCCTTCCTCCTACAGCATTCAATTTTTACAATTCAGTCATTTGTTGCTACTGGCTGATTCATTTCATCTCTTTTACTCTCTTCAATCTTGGTGGGTGTCCTGCAATATTGGACTTGATCCTCCACCTTCCGCAATTAAAAAAAAAACAAATGAAGCTGAAGAATAATTATCCCTAGCAAATAAATCGTCAATTTTATTAACAGGGGCTTTCAGACAAAGAGCCAGATCTAGTTCTGAAATGTAACATACGTGGGGAGGAGGAACAGAGCGTGACAGGCTGGAGTTGGGATGGATTATGACCCTGCAGGGAAAGCAGCAGAATCACACCGGGCCCAACAACAACAACTGTCTCTCTCACTCACTCACACACACACACACGCACACACACAGACACACACACACACACACACAGACACAGACACACACACACACAGAGACACACACACAGATACACACACACACAGAGACACACACACACAGAGACACATACACACACAGACACACACACACACACGGTGGAATTTTAGACCCCTCCTGCGGGCAGGATCTTCTGTTCCCACCGAAGTCAATGGCGTTTTGAACAGCTTGCCACAACTTACAGCCCCTTTAACAGAATAAAAGGTCCAAAGTTCCTTCACAGGAGCGATATCATGTAGCACAAAAGAGGCCAGTAAAGGATGCTGAAGGCTGAAACTGAAATGATTCCACCCTGTGTGTTCAGCACACACACAGCTCAGAACAAATACAGGCCAATTACTCCACCACTGCTCTAGGTTACTGTTTGACAACTCCTTTCACTAATCAATGGGAGTTTCATTAGCAACAAATTTACCCAGTGGACTAGTCGTACAAGACAATGGTTTACAAGCCCCTTTCCTGTTCCCATTAGGAATTTCTGTGTTAGTGTACGTGGCGAAGAACTGGTATCCTCAAAACCTCCATCAACACACAATCAAGGTAACCTGAGCAATTACAATGGAAAACGCTTAAAAGAGCACCTGTGGCTGGTTGATGTTTCTAAATGGATGCGAGTCTGCATGTTGCTGGCGTTCCCAGAGCTCTGGGATTCACCTGGATTATGGTATGGAGGAGACCACAGCACAATTGATGCCCACATAAAAACAACACACAAGCAAGATCGCTCGTGCATTTAAAATTTGTAAATGTAGCTTTAATATTCTGCCCTGGAGTCAAGGAGATCCTTGTAAAAAGCTGCAATCTTAGCCTGCATGAATGGGCCAGCCACTCAGCACCGTGATGTCCGGGTGGCAGCTCACTTTGCCACAGGTTGGTGTTTACCTTTGTTGCAGGCACCTTGCTTCCAGCACTGCAGGGAACAACGGCCTTTAAGGTAGCACTGAGGGGCAAACGCTGCTTCCATTATCATGGCTGCCTGCAACAGCAGCACATGTAATATAAATGTGGCATTCACCAACCAACTCAAAAACACCCCACAAGCTCTGCCTCTGTAGTATAGCCATAGCACCAAGGGATTTCATTTTTATATGGTGATAATTCCCCTCAGCAGCCATTCCAACAATGCATTTCAAAATTCATTGAACGGCCATTTTATTGAATAGAAGTTATAAATAGCTCAGGATTTTATCATTTCAAGCTTCCTGCATGCGTGGAGCACAAATAACTCGATTGGGCCACAGAAAAACGGCATTTATTTATAGAATGGAATCCAAAAATGAATTTGGAGTACAAATATGTCTGACTGTTTGGCACAACTGAGGGCTACATATTCACATGCTTCACATTTACATTTGCTATATTAAGCTCAGAAACAGACAACAAGCTGTGCTTTTTAAGATACAAGTTATCCTGGGACCTAGATTAAAACTCAAACTCTAGTGGAAAAAATGGCACTGGAGCAAAGTTGATTTTGTGTAAAATGAATGTTACACAGGGCTCTGGTGAAAGGGTCCACCCAAAGTGTTAACTTTTTGCTGCCTGTTCTGATACCTGCTGTTGATTTTCTGCAATTTCTCTCCTAGATTTCCAACATTTGGAGTGAGCTTTTTAAATCCACTAATTAATGTAGATGTAACACTCCATGAAATGGAGGGTGGGGGGGAAGAGAGCAAATATTTAAACATCTACTGCGTATGTTAATGATGTGGTCCTCAAGATGTGTCTGCCCCTTGTATGTTTGGTTTGGGCCAAATAAAATGAAGGTTTACTTGTGATCAAGTTAGTGCAGCAAATTTGATACCTCTGACTTACTGACCTCATGGTATGGGCATGAAAATAATTCTGGATGTGGTCAGATATTCTTATAATTAAGAACGGGATGGGTGGCAGAACTGACATTCTTTGCTGGTTGAATACCCTTTGTTTTCTGGCTGTAGTTGAGAATGTTTGATTGCCCTGATCCTCGATGTTCACATATTAAAAAATCAGCCTGGCAGATCATGCCATCCTGGCTGAAAATATATTTGAATGAAATATCGTAAAGATACACACGCACACACAAAACAACCAGGTCAGACATCAACAAGGAGCCTTTTTCCACTTGCACTATGTTTTGCCTGTGGGTCATCGATGCAAATGGCAGAATGGGAATCCAGCCTGAGACACTCATTGAATGAAAATATTGGAGGTGTTGGCAGGCTTAAAAGTGGACAAACCTCCTGGTCCAGATGATTTGTGTCCCAGACTGCTGAGGGAGGCCAGGGAGGAGATTGCAGGGGCTCTGATCCAAATTTTTAATTCCTCTTTGGCCACGGGGGAGATGCCAGAGGACTAGAGAACAGCTAATGTGGTTCTGCTATTTAAGAAGGGTTGTAGAGATAAGCCAGGGAACTACAGGCCAGTGAGTCTCACGTCAGCAGTAGGGAAACTATTGGAGAAAATTCTGAAGGAGAGAATTTATCTCCACTTGGAGAGGCAAAGTTTGATCAGGGATAGTCAGCATGGCTTTGTCAGAGGGAGGTCATGCCTAACAAATTTGATTGAATTTTTTGAGGAGGTGACCAGGTGTGTAGATGAGGGTAGTGCAGTTAATGTAGTTTATAAGGGTTTCAGCAAAGCCTTTGACAAGGTCCCACATGGGAGACTTATAAAGAATGCAAATGCACACGGGATACAGGGTAATTTGATAAGGTGGATTCAAAATTGGCTTTGTTGTAGGAGACAGAGGATGATGACAGAAGGATGCTTTAGTGACTGGGAGCCAGTGTCCAGTGGCGTACCACAGGGATCTGTGCTGGGTCCCCTATTATTTGTCATTTATATAAACAACATAGATGACTATGTGGGGGTTAGAATTAGTAAATTTGCGGATGACACAAAGATTGGCCAGGTGGTTAACAGTGAGGTTGAGTGTCTTGGGCTACAGGAAGATATAGACGGGATGGTCAAATGGGCAGATAAGTGGCAGATGGAATTTAACCCTGAAAAGTGTGAGGTGATACACTTTGGAAGGAGTAATTTGACAAGGAAGTATTCAATGAACAGCATGACACTAGGAAGTTCTGAAAAACAAAGGGACCATGGCGTGTGTGTCCATAGATCTCTGAAGGTGGAGGGGCATGTTAGTGGGGTGGTGAAAAAGGCATATGGGACACTTGCCTTTATCATTCAAGGCATAGATTACAAAAGTAGGGAGGCCATGTTTGGAGTTGTATAGAACCTTGGTGAGGCCCTAGCTGGAGTACTGTGTGCAGTTCTGGTCGCCACATTATAGGAAGGATGTGATTGCACTGGAGGGGGTGCAGAGGAGATTCATCAGGATGTTGCCTGGGATGAAACATTTAAGTTATGAAGAGAGGTTGGATAGGCTTGGGTTGTTTTCCTTGGAGCAGAGAAGACTGAGGGACGACCTGATCGAGGTGTACAAGATTATGAGGGGCATGGACAGGGTGGATAGGGAGCAGCTGTTCCCCTTAGTTGAAGGGTCAGTCACAAGAGGACATAAATTCGAGGTGAGGGGCAGGAGGTTTAATGGGGATGTGAGGAAAAACCTTTTTACCCAGAGGGTGGTGGTGGTCTGGAATGTACTGCCTGGGAGGGTGGTGGAGGCGGGTTGCCTCACATCCTTTAAAAAGTACCTGGATGAGCACTTGGCACGTCATAACATTCAAGGCTATGGGCCAAGTGCTGGTAAATGGGGTTAGGTAGGTCGGTCAGGTGTTCCTCACGTGTTAGTGCAGACTCGATGGGCTGAAGGGCCTCTTCTGCACTGTGTAATTCTGTGATTCTGTGAATATATAGAATGTCTTGCGTTCTACTTTCAAGCAACAAAATCATGGAGGGGAAAAAGAGGAGTGCGATTCCCCTAAGTATTTGCAGGAGCAAAACCTACAGTTTAATTTGAAGCTTGACGGCCCCCAGTGCCCCAGATTCAAAGACCTTCAGTGAATTAGTAGGTCCCATTATGGGACATCATCAACTCAAGCCCTCAGTCACAATGCAGAGGTTCAGGTTCAATTCATGGAATAGAGCCCTGGGGGGGAAACCGTTGCTACCTATGTGGAGAAATTAAAACAACTAATGGAACATTATGATTTCGGTGAAACCCTGAATGATATGATCAGGGATCGTTTGGCCTGTGGCGTGAAAGATGATGCTATTTAGCGAAGATTACTGGTTGAAGTAGATCTTGATTTTAAGAAAAGGTTAGAAATAGTGTTTGCGAATGGAAAGTGCTGTAAGGGATTCACAAGCAATTCAAGGTGCGCAAAATGGCATCGTTTTCCTAGTTGGGCGGGAACGGTCAGCCGAAAGTAGCACGAGAAGCTAGGACTCTGCTGCGAACCTCAGGTCAAAGTTTGTGCCTCTGGAAAATTACGAAGAGAAACAGGAGGAATTTAATGTCACTCTGAACAAACTGAAGAACCAGTTAGCAGAGAAGATGCAGCAATGTTCAAGCTTGCAGGAGGAAGTCAAAAGATACAAGAAGGAGACAAAAGAGCTGAAGAATCAGCTGCATGAAGCTAAAGAGGCTTTGAAAGGAAAAGTCATGGAACTTTCCAAGATGTGAGTAGAAAACGAAGGCATGGGTAGCTCAACTACTGAACTAAGACAAGTTGAGATTTCGCCTGAGAGAAGTCTGGCCGACAGTGAAGTCAGAAAGAAGGCCGAGAATAAATTCTGTGGTAGAAAGAAGACACGTAGGAAGAGGATTCAGAATTACTGATGAGACACAGTCTTCGGACAAGATTAAGCCTGATACTTCCCAATTTGGAGGGGAAGGTGGAGAAAAGTTAGGGGAAGTAAAAAGCAATTTGTGATTTTGCATAGTCATGGGCGACAATTTACTGTCGGAGAAGCAGTATATGTAAAGAATTTCGGTGGAGGGCCGACGCGGTTACCTAAGGTAAGCTCTGTGACCGGACCATTGTCGCACCACGTGGAAGTGGAGGGCCAGATCACCCGTAAGCATGCGGATCAGTTAAGAAGGGAGATAGTCCAACAAAATGATGTTCCACCAAGATCATTGCTGAACCTGTGGTTCCTGTTGAAGTTGCTTAACCAAGGGTAGACATGCCCGATGTCTCTGTCAGAGTGGAAGACACTGAACTGCCTGTGCCTAATGATGTACCTGGGGCAGAATTTTGCCGTTGGCTTGTGGGATTAGCGGGGGCGGTCGCGAAGCTGCCCACGATCAACAGCGCACTGTGATTTCACGCTGGCAGGTCAATTACACGAGCGGCAGCGCTGAGTGCTGCCTGTGCGGGTGGGGGGAGGAGGACAAGCAGGCCTAGCGTGAACTTCGCACATGCATGCGAGAGAGCGCTGCATAATCTCCCTGAGGCACAGAGTGAAAAAATTATTATACAACAGAAAACTTTAATAAAACATGTCCCCTGATGTGACTCTGTCACATGAGCAGGGACATGTTTTTAATTAAAGATTAAAGTTTTTAATTCATTTGTACTTGCTTTTGGAAACCTCATCCCGCCCATGGATGAGGTTTCCAAAAAAAATGCAAAGGCTGCTTGGCCCTTTTGCCTGCCCGTCAGCCATTAGGTTGAATGGGCAGTGAAAAATTAAGGACTATTTATAACTTAATGACCTTAATAGGCCTTATAACTGTCAGCGGGTGCGCTGCCGGTTCTAGCATGCACCCACCGACCAATCTATCACGCAACTACACATTGACATCAGCACGCTTGGCCGAAGTCAACGCGCGTCATTTCACGCCCGCCCGTCGAGTTAAAAAATCTGCCCTTGATGTTAATGCGGTTCCAGAGCATGTGGTTCCTGTCAAAGAATTGGAAATTGTGGAGCTACGATGTTCCACACGGATCAGGAAACCACTTGAAAGACTGAACTTGTAATTTCATGACCTGTGTAAATACTGTGATGTCGTGAGATAAACATCCTTGTAAATATAAAATGTACAGAGAAGTTAAAGGGGGAGGAGTGTAGCAATTGTGGTTCTGATAAATGTAGGTCTGTAGCTTTAAGGATAATCCTGTGTTGTAAGATCACATGATCTGGGTAAACCAATGAGTTAGCAACACGGGGAACCTCTATGAGGGAGTTCTTCTTTGGTTATAGAGTTAGATGCACACATGGGCCAGGATTTTTCTCTCATCGGGTGGGTTCAGCGGGGGTGGGTGGGAGCGGTCGGGAATCCGACTGCCGCCTGAGATCGGGGCCGGATGGCGATTTCACGCTGGCAGGCCAATTAAGGCCCTCCCAGTGTGAAACGCGTGCTTCAACGCTGTCTGTGTGGGGGGGGAGGAGGGCGAGTGTGAACTTTGCGCACTGTTGCATGTTGGAAAAACTCCCTGAGGCACAGAGCTGCCACGGGGAGATGAACAGTTTTGAAAATAAAAAATAAAGAATTTTAAGGTGTTAAAACACATGTCCCTGCTCATGTAGCTCTGTCACATGAGCAGGGACATGTTCTGAATGGAACGTTAGAATTTATATTTTATTTTTAATTGCTGTTGGAAACCTCATCCCACCCATGGATGAGGTTTCCTAAAAGGTGCAAAGGCCGCTTGGCCTTTTCACCTGCCCGCCAACCGTAAGGTTAGACAGGCAGCGAGAAATAACATTTAATTAAATCTCTAATGGCCTTAATAGGCCTTTTAATTGTTGGCGGGCGCGCTACCAACGTCATCGCGAGTCATTTTGTGCCCGAGCGTGTTAGGCGCGCGCCCGCCCACTCAGCGAAAAATCCTGCCCATGTAGTTGCTGTTGCTGTCTTGTAAATAAAGTTCAATGTTTCCACCAAGAAAAGCTGCCTGGAAAATCAACTCGATCACAATAATATATATATTTTAAGAACATTGACAAATGTTTTCACTACAGAGCTTACATGTGCTCGGAACAGATTTGTTTTCTTTTAATTCAGCATCTCAATGTAATTACTACATGAATCCTCAAAGTACAGGTCTTTTTTTAACATATAAGGAGGATCTTGCATCAAGTTGCATTCAATCAAGAGGTTCTTCGGTGATCATTAGCCAATCATGTGACTTACACCTAGAAAGACTGAATCTTAAACTCCCCCTCACCCCTCCGCCCCCAGCATCAGAGATTTTATGTGTTTAACATGTTTTTTTGGCAGCTGAGCGTTCTTCTCAATGTGACAGTAGTCCTTGCTGGGAGTAACAAAGTGAACGAAGCTCCGACCCACTCTGCTCCAGCTGCCTGTGCCTGAGCCCATACCTCAGAAAAGCCTCCCCTACTGCACATGTATAATGTTTCTATCACACACACACCAATTATTCTTGCAGCTTTTCTCTGTGACACTGCCCAATTCAATACCGATGATTTGCAATTTTTGGAGGAGCTTTGGACCTTGGATTCACGTGCAGCCAGTAGCTGGGGCTGAGATTGTCCCGAACTTGTTTCACATAGGACCCAAGCCACCACCAGGCAGAAGGAGCTTTTTATCTGATCAGTTTAGGCAAGATTCAAATCCAGAGCCTAGGAGCGGCCACTGCAGCATCCAGCCCCATAAAGAAGCGGACCTTGCTTTTGGTAAATGGTGCAATTGATAGCAGCAGAGGCTGGTCTCGAAACAACAAACTGTAATGTATTGGTGTAACTGAGCTCATGGAGTTGCTTATTTGTTGCAAGTGAACAACAGGAATTTCACTGCAGATGGCTCAAAGAAAAATAACACAGTACATGTTAGGACTAGTAACTCTCTGAAGAGACTGAATTACTCCTTGTAAAAGAACCTTGTGGGACAAAAACTTTGCCTATGAAATAGTTCAGCAATGTAATTAATTCCTGTCTGCATAACTTAGCTTCCTGTTAACATGTTTTGCCATATTTTAGTGTCAATTTTTCCCATTATGAATTCCTATATCCATAATTACAGTGGGGCTTGTCTATGTAACCAAGTAGTCTGTGATTGTGCAAACTCAGCAATGAGTTCTCAGGGATCTCTCCAAATACTTTCTGCAACTTTTTTCATCCAGCTTTTCCCTCAGTAACTGAAATTTCTAGTGACAAAAATAAGGGTTTCAACAAAATTAAAAATCAAAAATTTACATATTTCAAGATAATAGTTGTGGAATGTGGAGGCTTTTGGATGCCAAGACGATCCAGGACAAACACGTCTGCAGGAAGTGTAAGCAGTCAGAGGAATTCCCGATCAGGATTATTGATCTGGAAGCTCAGCTTCAGACACTGGGCAACATAAGGGAGGGGGGGGAAAGAAATCCTTGGACACTTTGGCCTGGATTTCCCACTCGCCGAAGCGTAAAATGATGCGGGATGACGTCAAGCGGAACTCCCGATGTCACCTCGCCTCATTTCAATTTTCAGGTGGGCGGGGACTCAGCAGAACCAGCTGTGTGCCCGCCGACCTTTCAATGGCCAATTGAGGCCATTGACAAAGTAATTAAGGTGATTAATGGACCTGCCCGTCTAATCTTAAGGTTGGCGGGCAGGCCAGGAGCCCTGGCGGGCATTGGATAAAGCATGAAACCTCATCCACGGGCAGGATGAGGTTTCATGTAGGTTTTTAAATTTTTAATAAAAGTGTCAAAGAAAGCGATGGACATGTCCCAACTCATGTGACATGAGGGGGACATCCATTTTTTTTTCCATTGTTAACATTTTTAAATTTGGTGCCGATCTTCCTGAGGCAGCACTCTCGGTTTAGGGACCCCCCCAAACCCGCACAGGGATCCTGGCGGACGTCACGCTGGGCGGGCCAATAACGTAAAACGGCGGCGCGCCCCAATCTGGGGCGCCGATCGGAGGCACACCTCCACACACCCACTCCTAAACCTCTCCCCCAACGGGGGGAAAATTCTGCCCTTCATTCCAGAAGGTATTCACACCTCTTAGAATAGGGTCATCTGTTTTGGCCAGCAGTGAGGGACAGGAGGATGTGACCATGTGTGAGGCGGGTAAAGGGACTGAACAGACAAGACTGGAGGAGCCTCAGACTTTGCAATTGTCAAACAGGTTTGAGGCGCTCAAAACGTGTATGGACGAAGCTGAGATCTGCAAGGTGGATAAGCAGGCTGGCCATGGTACCATGGTATAGGGTGCTGTTCAAGCGGGGGGAGCAAATAGGGATGCAGTGGTAGTAGGGGACAGTATAGTGAGGGAGAGTGACACTGTTCTCTGCAGCAAAAAGCGAGAGTCCAGACAGCTGTGTTTCCTGCTGGTGCCAGGATTCGGGACATCTGCTCAGGGCTGGAGATGAATTGGAGTGGGAGGGGGAGGATCCGGTTGTCGTGGTCCATGTAGGTACCAATGGCATAGGTAGAATTAGGAAAGAGATCCTGCATAGTCAGCATGAGCAGCTAGGCTCCAAATTAAGAAGCAAAGCCTCAAAGGTAATAATCTCTGGATTATTATCTGAGCCATGTGCAAATTTGCATAAAGTGAATAAGATTAGAGAGGTAAATGCATGACTTAAAGACTGGTGTGGGAGTAGTGGGTTCCAGTTTGTGGGGTACTGGGAAAGTGAGGGCTGTATTGTTGAGCAGTCTACACCTGATCCATGCTGGGATGAGTGTTCTGGCGAGCCACATAACTAGGGAAGTAGAGAGAGCTGTAAACTAAACAAGGGGGGGGGGTGAGGGATCAAGTTTGGACAGATGTTGCAGATCATGGGGTAGAGTCAAAGCAGGAGAGCAAAATAGTAATATGAAAAATGAGGGTCAGAGAATGACAGGAAGGGAAAGAGAAAAAAGCATAAGAATGCACCAATAATCAAGACTAAATGTTACAAATATAACAAAAAGGCAAAATTAAATTTCTATTTGCTCCCTCCGCTTGAACAGCACCCTATACCATGGTACCATGGCCAGCCTGCTTATCTGTATCTGTATCTGAACGTGTGTAGCATTCATAACAAAGCAAACAAATTGATAGCGCACATTGAAGTAAATAAATATGATCTGATAGCCATTATGGAGACTTGGCTGCAGGATGACAAGGATTGGGTCCTGAATATTGAGGGGTATATGACATTCAACAAGAATAGGAAGCCAGGTAAAGGTGGAGGGGTAGCACTGTTAATCAAAGATGGCATTGGTGCAATAGTTAGAAATGACCTTGGTTCAGGAGATCAGGATGTAGAATCAGTTTGGGTGGAGATAAGGAATACTAGGGGAAAGAAGTCACTAGTGGGAGTGGTCTACAGGCCACCTAACAGTAACCACAGTGTAGGACAAAGTATACAAGAAGAAATATTGGGTGCTTATGATAAGGGGACAGCAATAATCATGGGTGATTTTAATCTACATATAAACTGGAAAAGTCAGATTGGCAGTAGTAGCCTGGATGAGGGATTCATAGAATGTTTTCAAGATAGTTTCCTGGAGCAGCATGTTCTGGAACCATCCAGAGAGCAGGTTATATTAGACTTGGTGTTGTGTAATGTGACAGGGTTAATTAATGACCTCAGAATAAAGGCACCCCTAGGTAGCAGCAACCACAATATGATCGAATTTTGCATCCGGTTTTAAAGTGAGAAGAGAGGATCTAAGACTAGTATTTTAAACTTAAATAAGGGCAGCTACGTGGGCATAAGAGCTGTGCTAGCTGAAGTGAACTGGGATATTGGCTAGAGGATAGATCAATAGAGGAGCAGTGGGAGACATTTAAGGGGATATTTCAGAATACTCAGGATAAGTATATTCCTACTATAAAGAAAAATTCTAAGGGAAGGACCCACCATCTGTGGTTAGCTAACGAAGTTAAGGCAAGCATCAAACTTAAGGAAAAAGCATACAACTGCACGAAGATGAGTGGCAGTTCAGATGACTAGTCAGAATATAAAGAATGGCAGAGAATGATTAAAATGTTAATCAGGACAAAGAAATTAGAGTATGAAAGGAAGCTAGCTAGAAATGTAAAAACAGATAGCAGGAGCTTCTTCAGGTATTTAAAAAGGAAAAGAGTAAGTAAAGTGAGTGTTGGTCCTCTAGAGAGTGAGAATGGGGAGTTAATAGTAGGTTATAAGGAAATGGCAGATGAAATGAACAAATATTTTGCTCTGCCTTCACTATAGACGATACAAAAACACATTCCAGTAATAGCTGTAAATCAAGAGGTGGAAGGGAGAGGGGAACTTGGCGAAATTACAATAACTAGGGAAGCCTTCCTGAGCAAACTGTTAGAGCTCCGGGCTGAGAAGTTTCCGGGTCCTGAAGGACCTCATCCTAGGGTCTTAAAAGAGGTGGCTAATGAGGTAGTTGATGTGTTGGTGTTAATTTTCCAAAATTCGCTAGATTCTGGAAAGGTTCCATCAGACTTGAAAGTACCAAATATTACACCTCTATTCAAGGCTGGAGGGAGACAGAAAACAGGAAACTATAGGCCAGTTAGCCTGGTGTCTGTCATGGGGAAGGTGCTAAAATCAATAATTAAGGAGGCTATAGCTGGGCACTTAGAAAAACTCAAGGTAATTGAGAAGAGTCAGCATGGTTTTGTGAAAGGGAAATCATGTTTCACCAATTTATTGGAGTTCTTTAAAGGAGTAACATGCACCGTGGATAAAGGGGAGCCTGTAGACGTGCTGTACTTGGATTTCCAGAAGGCATTTGATAAGGTTCCACATCAAAGGCTATTGCAGGAAATAAAAGCTCATGGTGTAAGGGGTAACACATTAGTCTGGATAGAAGACTGGCTGGCTGGCTGAAAACAGAATATGCATAAATGGGGCATTTTCTGATTGGCAGGATGTAACGAGTGGAGTTCCGCAGTGGTTGGTGCTGGGGCCTCAACTTTTTACAATTTATATCAATGACATAGATGAGGGGAGTGAAGGCATGGAAGCTAAGGTTGCAGAGGACACAAAGATAGGTAGGAAGATATGTTGTGAAGAGGACATAAGGAGATTGCAGACCAGATATAGATAGGTTGAGTGAGTGGGCAAAAATCTGACAGATGGAGTATAATGTGGGAAAATGTGAAGTTGTTCACTTTGGCAGGAAGAATAAAAAAGCAGAGTATTACTTAAATGGAGAACGACTGTAGAATTCTGAGGTGCAGAGGGATCTAGGTGTTCTCGTGCATGAGTCACAAAAAGGTAGCATGCAAGTAGAACATGTAATTAATAAGGCTAATGGAATGCTATCCTTTATTACAAGAGGAATTGAACATAAAAGTAAAGATGCTACGCTTCAGTTATACAGGGCATTGGTGAGACCACATCTCGAATGCTGTGTGCATTTTTGGTCTCCTTATTTAAGGAAGGATGTACATGCGTTGGACGTGGTTCAGAGGAGATTTACTAGTTTAATATCTGGAATGAGTGGATTGTCATATGACAAAAGGTTGGACAGGCTGGGCTTGTTTCCACTAGAGTTTAAAAGAGTGAGGGATGACTCGATTGAAGTATATAAGATCCTGAACAGTCTTGACAAGGTGGACACGGAAATTATATTTCCTCTTGTGGGTGAGTCCAGAACTAGGAGACAGTGTTTTGAAATTAGGGGGTGCCCTTTTAGGACAGAGATAAGGAGAAATTATTTCTCTCAGAGGGTTGTGTGGCTTTAGAACTCTGCCTCAGAAGGCAGTGCAGGCAGGGGTCATTGAATATCTTTAAGGCGGAGGTAGATAGATTCTTGTTAGGCAAGGGAATCAAAGGTTATTAAGGTAGATGGGAATGTGGACTTAGAAACACACAGCTGCCATGATCTTATTGAATGGCGGAGCAGGCTCGAGGGGCCGAATGGTCTACTCCTGTTCCTATTTCGTATGTTCATAACATGATTCAGTTTATCCACTGGATTATCCATTGTGTTTTGAACGTCATGGCCTGGAGTTGTTATTTTTGCCTAGAGCTGTAACTCTGAGCTGAATTTGGATTGTGTGGTCTGAGCAAGTGCAGTGCAGACCTCCCGAGATGTGGAACCCATGCTAACACTAACCCAGCTGTAGGTTCCCTATCTGCTCTGTGCCTGTGCGCTCTTCCTGAACATTCCCCACCTGACAGGGAGCCAAGCCAGTCAATCAGGCTGACTTCCAGAAGTAGAACTGCTGCAAGAAAAGATGCACCTTTTGGAGGTTTTCCAACCACACCTCCTCTGGCCTGCTCAGAAAGCCTTCCCCAATCAAGATTGAGGCCATAGATTCACATTTATAACAGCTACCGGACGTGGGAGCAACAGAAATAGACAAATGTTGAAAAGGCAGAAACACTTTCCTCACTCCAAATTGATTTTTTTTTGGTAAAAACAAGTTGAATTTTGAACACAAATGCAATGTTTTCAAAGGAAACTTTAGGAAGATGGAGCAAAAATGGCGGGAAGGGGAAATGCAGGTTTAGGATGACAGGCTTCTTGCCTCATGCTACTAGTTTTTGGGGCAGGGGAGTGGTGGGAGTGGGGAGGAATGGTGGAAGGTTAACTGTGACAGTTAATCAAGAGGAAGGTAGGATACATTGTTGGTAGATAGTTCAAAGGGGACGATATATGGGGGAAGAAGGAGCCATGGAAGAGATGGTTCCCTGCATCTGGGGCTGTTTGTGAGAGAGCCTGTGTTATCCAGCATTACTGAGAACATTAAGGATGACAGTATGTTCCTGCCTTATGCCACTGCTCAATTCCCAGCTTACTCTCGTCCTGCTATCTGACATGATGTGAAAGTTACTGATGGTGTGACCATCAACCTCTTGCTTCCCACCCCAACCCCCTTCGCTCATCCCAACTGCTCCATTCTGATTTTCTGCTTTCAGACAGCCAACAACTGCTGACTGCTTAGCCACAGCAATCCCAGGAGGATGAGAGAGGGCAGCGCAACACAACTGGTGCAGAGGCTTGGTCACTTGATCTGACACTCGCTGCAACCAGTTTAGACACTGGCATGGTACATAATTTGGGAGAGTTGTATACAGTTGGGATCAACACGTGGTGAGTCACCAGGCATTAGTATGCTGCAGTCAAGCCAGGGATAAAGGTTGGTTTGTTTGCCACATCACTGGAGGGTGGGATTGCAGACCAGTCCTATTACAGGGGATCTCAGATGGGGTGGCATACAGGAGAATGCTGATTGGCACATCAAGATGCTGAGTACATTGGCCAACCTGCCAGGCAGCCTCCTGTCACCGTTAAAGTTCACGGCTCCAATTTGGCAGAGGGAATCGTGCACAGCATACCTTCTCTCAGCCTCTGCTTCATCTCCCTGTCATCCTGCAAACACAGAGCCACTGCCACTTCTGCTGCAGCCTTTGTGTGTACAGTTCATGTAATCCTCTGCCATCCCTGCGAGAATGCAGAAACAATCCCTGCCAAATACAGAAACTTACCACAACACCTCCAACAACACTCCACAGCAGCTCCAGAAACTTTGCAATGGCTGAAGCTCTTAAAAATCATCTTACCTGCAAGTTGAGGGCTTTGCCTTTTAAGAAATGCTAATGCTGAGCCCCACTTAGAATTCAGCATCTCTGGTGAGAGATGTACAAATTTGTCCAATGGAGCTGCACAATCCAAATTTGGGCAATGAGCATCACATCAGCTAGTGGAGCTATGTGAGATCAGGATAGCAGTGATTCAGCCACTTCTGGTTCAAACAGGGTACACCCGTGTGAGTGTCCTTCTCAAAGTGGAGTGCCTCATGAGCTGCATTAAAATCGGCCGCCACCATGGCAAGTACCCCTCAGAGGGGGATCGGCCTCCCTAGTGCTGCCTCTGCGGAGATGAGCTTTGCATACACTGAGGCCTCATGGGAGTCCTGACAATGTTTCATTTGGAAAAAATGCTTTTGCTTCCTGGAATTTTTTCATAGTTGAGACTTCTTTTGCCTCATTTACAGTTCATATGTAGTTATACAAGCAGCTCCTTAAGTTAGGTAAAGAACGATTGGTCATTGTCCAAATCAGCTATGTTAGTCGTGGCTCATTGGCAGTGCTCTTGCCTCAAAGAGGGTTATGAGTTCAAGTCCCACTCTGGAGACTTAAGCACAAAAGTCTAGGCTGACGTTGCAGTGCTGATGGAATGCTGCACTGTTGGAGGTGCTGTCATTCAGATAAGATTATAAACTGAGGCCCCCATCTGTAAAAGATCCCATGGCAGCATTCGAAGAAGAGCAGGGAGTTGTCCTGACCAATATTTATCCCTCAGCCAACATCAACAAAAATAAATTATTTACTTGCTATCTCATCACTTCTTATGGGAGCTTACTGTGAGGAAACTGGCTTTTTTTTAAATGTATTCTTTCATGGGAAGGTCAGGCCAGCATTGGTTATCCATCCCTAATTGCCCTTGACTTTGCTAGGCCATTTCAGAGGGCAGTTAAGAGTCAACCACATTGCTGTGGGTCTGGAGTCAGCTGTAGGCCAGTCCAGGTAAGGACAGCAGATTTCCTTCCCTAATGGAAATTAGTGAGCCAGGTGGATTTTTATGACAATCAGTTATAGTTTCATGGTTACTATTACTTTCAATTCCAGATTTTTAAAAAATTAATTAAATGTAAATTCCATCAACTGCCATGGTGGGATTTGAGCCCGTGTCCCCACAGCACTAGCTTAGTCCTCTTGATTATTAGTCCAGTGACATTACCACTACACCACCATTTCCTAAGCTGCCATCACTCCTGCATTATAGCAGTAAATACACCTCACTGGTTAGAAAAGCATGTTGAGATGTCCTGTGGTTGTGAAAGGCAATTTTATATATAAATGTAAGTTGTTTCTTTCTTTAATCATGCATATGAGAGCACCCGAAAGGCTATGGCTGAGCAAATAAAATGATTCCTTTACATCTCTTCCTGCTGATTCATTCCTTCTCCATAATAGAGGCACTAAGGCGGCAAAATTGGATAAACCCCCAAAAACAGCTCTGGGAATCACAATGCACAATTAACCCACATCTGTTGCTTCCATTGTAGGCAATACTTACTTGAGTCTCCTTTTCAAGGAAAGACATACTTGCATTGGAAGAAGTTCAGAGAAGGTTCACTGGGCTGATTCCTGCGATGAAGGGGAAAGGTTGAGCAAGTTGGGCCTACACTCATTGGAGTTTAGAAGAATGCAAGACGATCTTATTGAAACATATAAGGTTCTGAGGGAGCGTGATAGGGTAGCTGCTGAGAGGATGTTTCCCCTTGTGGGGAATCTAGAACTAGGGGGCACAGTTTAAAGATAAGGAGTCTCCCATTTAAGAGGGGGATGAGGAGGAATTTCTGCTCTTAAAGGGTTGTTAGTCTTTAGAATTTTCTCCCACAGAGAGCAGTAGAGGCTGGGTCATTAAATATATTCAAGGCAGAGTTAGACAGATTTTTGACTGACAGGGAGTCAAGGGTTATGTAGGACAAGCAAGAAACTGCACAATCAAATCAACCATGGTCTTATTGAATGACACAGCAGACTTGATAGACAGAATAGCCTTCTCCTGCTCCTATTTCTTATGATCAGCATATAAACTTTAGGAGCACAGCTCAAGGTTCATGGAAAGCAGGCATTAAGGGAAGAATGAATAGTTGGCATTTGTATGCAATATGGCATGGTTTGATCTAAACTTTACTTTTGGAATATGTATTTTGTGTTGTCTTTTATTTTTGCATTGTGACCAAGATCATACTGCACTAATCCAGAGAGGGAAGACGAGGTGCGGGACTGCTACTGAATAAGAATTTAGGCAGTTTTTACTGGTATTGCAGTCAGATGAGTTGATCATGGACAGCCTGACCAGAAAGGGGGTGTATTCCTCCTCCCGTTCCCCCTCAACTGATTGCCACATACCTGGTGGCAAGGGCTGTGCCTTCATGATGGTGAGTTTGTGCCACGAATCATGACCCATGCTCTGCCGAGGACTGCAGGGATCCTCCAGAGCACCTCAAGCTGCAAAGACACTGCTTATAAACATTCCAGTGGTTTGCCCTATTATATTCTGGATGGCAGCATGGCATTCTTTATATACATGCTTCCCACATGTGTGCAGGTTGCAAAATGGAGCCATGAGCATGTGATCAGTAGACAGCCCTTGTCATCTAGTAGACACACTCTGGTTTGTCGTAGTGGTTCAATTGCAAATGGCACAACGAATTGCCACTGAATAAAGGCATCATGACTGCTGCCAGGATATTGGACATTGACCTGCATAATACACTATGGATACTTGAGGGAATGGAATCCCTTCTGGCTGCGGTACCTCTCAGATTTGACATGCAGTGCCCACAAAGCGACATGCGTGCAGTGAATGGCACTCTGCACCATGGGGAAGCCAGCAATTCTGGCAAAGCTGCGTCCTCACTCCGCCTGCTTCTCTCTGGCAAGAGAGAATGAAATGTTTTCCACTTTCTTGGAATACAGAGCCTCAGGGGCCTCACTTATGCAACGGTGGATGGTGAACTGGGGGATGTTGCAAACATTGCCTCTTCCAGCCTGGAAGAAGCTAGACACATAAAAGTTTCTGGCCATGGTCACACACACAGCCACTGGCAATGACCATAGGACGTAGGAGCAGAAGTAGGCCATTCAGCCCATCGAGTCTGCTCTGCCATTCAATGACTCATCTCTGTTTTACATGGACGCCCCCTTACTCTGAAATTATGCCCTCTGGTCCTAGACGCTCCCACAAGGGGAAAAAACCTCTCAGCATCTACCCTGTCTTATATGTTTCAATCACGTCCTCACTGTGGCTACAGCAGGTGGCAGACTTCAGAGAGGACCTCCTTAGTGAAGTGGATACGTCGCACACACCATTCGTCTCTGCTCCCTAAACACCTTGTGTGCTGAGGGCCCTTCTCTCCCTCCTCCTCCTCCCTCTTCCAGCAATTTGCCCTGCTCTGAGTCATCTATTCAGTCTCCCTGTCATATTGTAGCCCAAGGGGGTTGCAAAATACCTCACCCATGTCTGGGAGCAAGTGGCTTGTACAGAGTCCTTGAAGTCAGGACAAATGCCTTCAGCACATGCCACACCAATCCCTGTAGAGTTCAGCAACTTGAAATAACTTTGGAAACCGCCAAATTCTTTTATAATTACAGCACGAGCAAATAGAACTCAATCAGCAATATCCTGAAAGTAACTGATGATCCCTTTAAATAGCACTGGTGGGGAATTCCTTCCTGCTGATGAACACATGATCAGCTGCGTGAGGTTAAGAAAGGGCATTTGCTGAAGCATTGAGCTCCAAAATGGCAGTTACACGCTGACGGATGTCACAATCTGCCAGCTCTGCAATTTTTTCGGTGGAGGCTCCCTGCCCACACCCTGATGCCCTCCCCAATATGGCATAGACGTGGCTAATGCCAGAAGTCTGCATGGGTCCCATCTTGGAGGCAAAACGGCGCTTGAAGTGCTGAAAAATCAGTTGTTACAGAGATGAGTTTCATGGCATAAGCCTCGTGGTACCTCACCTTGGTGGTGTGGTAAATTTTCCTGACCCATTTGCAAATACAAAATTGTACTTGCCCTACCTCTCTAAAATGCTGTGCTCCAGAATCAATAACACATAATATTACTGAGCAATAAAGTACCGATTAGCTCACTGAAACAGTAACACCAGTGCTCTAAACCTGATTCTCAACAGTTCCTCCTATCTGCCTTCTAATCCCCAAAGGGCAATTTGATCACCAGTAGCACAAAGGATGATGATATAATAATCCATTATTTTGCTTTGTACTGCACTCTTTTATCCAGTTCAAAACACTCAACCCAGTGCAGGTATCCCAGGGGATCTCAGGCTAATGACCTGAACCATCTGGGCTACCTGGAGTGACACATAGTCAAAGCAATGTACTGAGGTAAAAATGCATGGTTTCTGAGCAATTACTACAAATGATTTATGCGCTCAGTCAAGTGCCCCTTTCCTAGAGTCTTATTTATGTTCACTGAAGTCAGCTGAAGTCTGGCTTAGAAATTTCTGTCTCCTTTCTTTATTAAGCAAAATCACTGAATTTCAGAGAAAAATGTGTATTTCACTTCAGAAGTTCTATATTTTTAAAATATAAATTAGAGCGAATTTAAGGACAATGAATGGTCTTCAAAGGTTCACCAAATTGTTAAATGGCTTGATATTATGAGGATAGCTTCAATCTCCAAGTCAATAATTCAATGTGCAGTCTTACATTTACACTCAGGCTCCAGAACACCAGCTCACAGGCAGAGATCTAGGACCTGTTGAGTATGGCATTCCGCTTTTAAATGTTTCTTGTGTACCGCTAGCTCAGAACAGGAGACTTATAGAAACAGTTATTTGTTTTCCATGTGTCTTGTCTCACAAGTTGGATCCTGGATGTTGTCAAAAGTGTAGATTTGGCCCGTTTATTTTATTATCATCAGTGGCAGGCCAACGGCATACCATTAACACAAAGGTGGTTTGGTAGAAAAGCCAAGGCTTGGTTAGCATCCCGTTAGTTATTTAATGAGGCCAAAGAACCATAGAAAAGTTGCAGCACAGAAATGGGCCATTCAGCCCATCGTGTCTGCGCCTGCCAAGAAAAAAGAAAAAAACTAGCCTCCCAATCTAATCCCACCTTACAGCACCCAGCCTGTAACCTTGCAGGTTACATCACTTCAGGTGCAGATCCAGGTACCTGTTAAATGAGTTGAGGGTTTCTGCCTCCATCACCAAACCAGGTAGCGAATTCCAGACACCCATCACCCTCTGGGTGAAGAAGTTTTTCCTCATGGCCCCTCTAATCCTTCTACCAGTCGCCTTAAATCTGTACCCCCTGGTAACTGACCTCTCCACTAGGGGAAACAAGTCTTTCCTGTCTATTCTATCTAGGCCCCTCATAATCCTGCACACCTCAATTAAGTCACCGCTCAGCCTCCTCTGTTCTAAGGAAAACAACCCTTGTCTCTCCAGTCTTTCCTCATATCTGCAATTTTCAAACCCTGGCGACATTTCCAAAACACTTTACAGCCAATGAAACACTTCTGAATGGTAGCCACTGTTGAAATGTAGGAAACACAGTGGCCAATTTACACACAGCAAGATGCCACAAATTTCAATGCAATAAATGATGGTGTTGGTTGAGGGATAAGTATTGGTCAGGACACTGGGGATAACTCGCTTGCTCTTCAATAAAGTGACATGGGATCATTTACGTTCACCGAAGAGGGCAGACCTGGCCTCAGTTTAGCATCTCATTCAAGTTGTGCTGAGGTCCAGCTCCTACAGCAGTAGCAGAAATCCCAAGAGGCCATTCTTCATGTGTGAGTCCACACAGTTAGCACCAACAGGCTGTTATAATTTGGAAGGTAGTGTATCCAAGTCTGATTCTGTTCTCTTTCACCAATTTTCTAGCATGGATCACCAGATCATTGGATAAAGTACAGCACAGGTTGGCTAAACAGGGGGTGCTGATGCCAACTGTAATGCCCACACCAGTGCCCCAGCAAAGACCAGCTAGTTCAGCATAAATCAAGGATTTAACCCAGGATCACTCTCGTCCAGGGTTAGGTCTGGGTGAGGGTGGCAGACAACGGTTTTGCCTTGATCCATCTCTCCAAAGCAGGGAGTCCAGGATGGTCATTTCTTGAGTCAGCAAGAGAGCCCCACTCCAACGTGCCATCCGAAAGTCTTCACCACCAACAATGCAGGGCTCCTTCAGAATGGCACTGAGGTGTCAGCATAGAATGCATGCTCAAATCCCTGGAATAGGACTTGCAGCCATGGTAGTTTTAAAAGCTTGATATTTAACATTCATATTGCTGTTACATATATAAGTACAGGTTATTTTACTCGTGGTGGTATGTCACCTTTGTTCTTTCACGTGCATAAACATATTGCTAATTCTGAGCCGCTGCAGGCCTGTGTGAGTTCTGAAAGCCCCTTTTTGTCAGTGGAAGATTGTTAATAACATGGCACTGCCCAGTGGATTATTCCATTGTGTTGGCATTGTTCACAAGATGCTTGAAGTCATTTCAGGATTCATTGTTGAACAATAAATTCAAGAGCCAAAGCAATTAAGGTTGTTAACTCATAGCGACACTAAAACGTGTAACATAACAAAAAAATAGGTAGAACTTAATACTGGGGCTGTCATCATGGCAAGACTCTGATATTGAGCTGTAATCAAACCTTGCTGATTGGCTGAAATCTCCAGTTTTGGGCAACAGTTAATTAATTTTCAACATAACCGATGACTTTTCTTACAACCTTATTGCTGTGAAGTTTAGAACTTTCAGAATATGAAAATCCCAATTATTACAATACAAAATGGTTAATTTGATCTAAGAGCTTGTAACACAGTCATTTGAAGTCTTCATCCCTCTGAATACTGAACTGTCTTTGGTATTCCAGCAAGTTATATTTCAGGCAATTAAAGAGGAACCACTATTATTCCCTTCCTGTTCATTGTACCCACTAATTCTATGGCTTCCTCCTTTGCCTGGGAGTTTGCGACAATCTGGGTCATTGACCTTTCCACGGCAATTAGTGGCACTCTGAACATCTCAAAGTAGCTGTGTTTCTGGTTGGCAGCAGCTGGGTTTTTGCAGTTCCTCCTGAGATGGGTCATCTTTGGTTGCATTAAGGATGGGGTCTTGTTCTCCAAGTACTGGGTTCCGAATCTCAGTGGACGAGTCAGGGAGCAGAATCAATCAGAGAACAGGACTACAAATTGGCTTGGGTCTGATGATGGGCACGACCGGGTGCACTCTTGCTGTAACTCAGCTGGAGGTGTGATCTATGGAGATACCAGGTCTCAACCTAGCACGGGAGTTATCGATGGCTTTATCTGGGGGCAGGTGGTTGCCCTATCTTTAATTGGCATGGACATCCTTCACATTTGTGTAAATAACAGGATCTCTTCCTGACTCTGCATTGCCTGGTAAGGCCAGCAGCAACAGTCCCAGGTGGGTAAGGTCTTGGTGCAATTAAAGGGGCCATGTTTGAAGGATTTTCAGGGTCATCTCCAGATTCATGTATAGAGAATGGCCATTTGGGCTAGGTGCTAGATGTCTTACAGTGAGATTATGTACACCCCTACACGAGCCAGTACTGTCTGGGAGGAAAATATAGAAAAAGTATGGCAACCAAGGCATTTTGATTCTTTTTAATCTATGCGTTTCTAATATTTCTATAATTTCTTATTATCTTGACATCATGTGCAAATGATGCAATGATTAATCTTAATGCAAATCACATCATTGTTAAAATTACTTTTTCTGTTTACAGTGCAGACACTTCGTCACAAAGACAGTGTCCCTTTAAGATGTTTCTAATTTGGCTTCAATTCGAGCACCATGCACCCTCTTCTCTCAAACTGCGAAGAATGACACAGCCTCCATTAAAACTGAATCCTCAAAGGGGCAGGAAGAATCCATGGACTGAAAGGAGACAGTGTTTCAGGTATAGGTAATCCAGCCACAGCTACAGCTGGATAAGCTATGTAAATAGGATAGAGCCTTGCTGAAGTGTGCTGCAAAACTGATGGGTTCTTAAGGACACTGATCAACAAATCTGGATTAGGACATCACTGATCTGTACTCTCAGATGGAAGATGAACCATGCAACTGTTACAACAATTTGCAACAAGACAAATATTTATATACTAATTGCTTTTATGTACCGTGGTTCAATTGCACCACACAGATACTGCAGGAAACAACACTATTTTGATCTTTTCAAACCCAGATATTATTAATATATGTCATAAAGCCCTATTCTATATAATCATATAAAGACTATAATGTTAGTCAGCAACACAATCCCCAACGACCATTTATCTTGTCATCTTTCAAAATGGAGCATGTGAGGCCTCAGCTGGTTATTGTTATATTCTCAGACCATCACTGAATATTTCTGTGCAAGACAAATCTCCCTGCATTTTGCATCTTCTTGCATGTGCACCCCTTTCCCTTTTGCTTTTTACTTTATCTCCATCTCTCATTTGTTTCTTTCTGTCTTCCTTTTCTCTGTCAATTCTTTTTCTCTGTCTCTCTCCTTTGTTTCTCCCATTTGCCTCCTTTTTTTTTAACTCTCTCTTTCTTCTTCTCTGTCTCCTGATTGCATAATTTCCATCTGCCAGTTCAATTTCCAGCACAGACAGCATTTTAACAAGCAATTGTTTGGCAGGTTCTTGTTGGTGCTAACAAACAACAACAAAAGGAGTGAGCGCTTTGACAATACTGCACTTCGCCTCCTTGCAGCCCTATAGCACACAGGTTTTACACTGATCGCAAACATGAAACAAACTGGCTGCATTTTCTGTACTGGGACGATTTCACCAATCCTGTCCTGGAATTGTAAGGACAGGCACTGATCCGCAGGCTTACTGGAAACTCCTTTTTTTTGTAAAACAGGGATGTACTGCATTTTCAGTCAGGGAAAAAAGTCAAACATTTAAAGAAGGCAACAATATTGGTTTGCCTGGTATAACCACAGGCTAATGATTTGCTAGAATATGTTACAGGAGACCCCTCTCGTTCTTGTGTTTCAAAGGATTACAACGCACATGACAAGAGGACCAAGATGCACTCAATCACACTTGAAAGTGGGATTGATAACCCAAGAGGTGCTTGAGTAACGCTATAATGCAAATGTGCAGTGTTCATATTCATCCTCAGCCCTTTTTTCAATATAATATGATATATTCAAGTCTGTTACTGCTGTGATACAGTCAGTGCGATATCATATTGCACGGTGCAGCAGGTAATCTCAGCGACATGTCATCATTGCTTCAAATTGTTTCTGGGGATTAGTTGACAATTTACTCTTTGGCAGTAATGCTGTTAAACGTATGGTGAGGGCTTGACTTCCACTAACCTGACAAATCACTGATTATGGAATATTTCTTGGGGTCAATCCTAATTTGCATTTTCAGGTAGGCCCCAGCAGCATTCCCACCTGTGCTGCTGAGGCTGCCTTAATGGGTGAAAACAGATCCTGTGGGTCTCAGTTACCCGCTCTAGTGAGTGGAACCGGCTACTTGCAGAATGGCATGCGGGGAAATTATTTTTGTACCTAAACTATAAAAGTTGCAGGCACGAGTGAATCGATCCCAAGGGCAGTGGGAATAGATCATGGAATTGGTATGGGGCTGGTGTAATGGTTCTCTGGCTGATACTCCCACCAAAATGCTGTGATGTCTCTGGTATTGCATTTATACTGGAGATGGTATGAATCTCAAGCTGTGTGATTATCTCTGTGAGGGGTGTCATGAGTAACTAGCCAAAGTTCAAAACACACTCAAACTGGTGAATTGAAAGCAGTTATATTGCAGTTCCTATACTGATGCCATATGAAAACTGTATTGACTTGAAATTGCTGCTACTGAGCCCACAGTGAAGAAAGAATGAGTGTATCAATAGAAGAAAAGGGAGCTTTTCGGTGACTTCTCCGAGCAAAGTCTCTGCACAATTAGAAAGACAGGAGATATGAAAGCACACATTTAAGGCCATATGGTCCAAAAATTCCACCCAATTTGATATTTCTATTGTTAATGACTCTTCCACGGATTAGTTAGTGAAGAATATATAGATGCATTTATTTAAACAGTAGATATTCCTCAAGACAAGAAGACACTGGTTCTAACCTGCCTTAACTGTGACTGCACCCACGCAAAGCTTTACATTTCCAACATCACTTTGCAGCATTGTCCTTAAACTGGTAGCTACAGCTGTCAACTCCAGAACAATACAATCTTTAACAATGAACCCTGTAGTAGGTGAGTAAAAATCCAGTCATCTGATTGGATAGCTTATATCTGAATATTCAGTCAAGCAGCCAAAACCTAAAATGCACTCTCTGCTGGGCATGTTTGAACTTGGATTTTTATTCATTCTCAGGATACAGGCATTGCTAGTGAAGCTGGCATTTATCATTTATTTCCCATCCCTTGTTGCCCTTGAGAAGGGTGCTGGTTGGCCTTGTTTTATATCTCTTGCATTCCTTGTGGTGAAGGTACTCTTACAATGCGGTTGGGTAGGGAGTTCTAAGATTTTGATCCATTGACCATGAAGGGAAAGTGATATATGTCAAAGTTGGGATGGTGTGTAACTTGGCGCTGATGATATTCTTGACATTCTAATTGGAGAAGGTTGCCAGGTTCTGTTGAAGGAGTCTTGGCAATTTCTACAATGTATCCTGTAGTTGGTATACAGTATAGCCGTGATATATCAGTGGTAGAGAGAGTGAAAATGTTAAAGATGGCGGATGGGGTACCAATCAAGTGGACTTCTTTCAGCTAGATGGTGTTGAGCTTCTTGAGTTGAAGCCCAAGATCAGCCATGATCGTACTGAATGGCAGAGCAGGCTTGATGGGCCATATGGTGCACGACTGCTCCTATTTCTTGTGTTGTTGCAGCTGCATTCAATTGGAGAGTATTCAGTCACACTCCTGACTTGTGCCTTGTAGGTGATGAAGAGGCTTAGGGATACTCATAGGTGAGCCATTCGCCACAGACCTGTTCTAATAGCCATGGAATTTTTACAGCTGGTCCAGTTGAATGGTGACCCCAAGGATGTTAATAGTGGAGGAATTGGGCAATTGTAAAGCTACTAAAGATCAAACAGATGTGATTAGACTGCTTCTCGTTGGAGATGGTCACTGCCTGGCACATATGAGGAAGAAATGTTACTTGCCACCTGGCAGTATCTAAGCTGAGCAATGGTGAGTAGGTTATTGGTGAGTAAGTGCCACTTTATAGCATTGTTGATGATTCCTGATGATGATTTCTGATGATTGAGAATAGACTGATAGGGTAGCAATTGGCCAGATTGGATTTGTCCTGCATTTCGTGGACAAGACAATACCTGGGAAATTTTCAACATTGTCAGGTAGATGCCATCAAATGAAATGTTACAGAATTGAAATGTTGGGCTGAATTATGCAGGCCACCCATGGGTGGGAGAGCAGGTGGAAGAACTAAAAATTAGGGCACTGTGCCCAACACCAGCCCACCCATACCCTGCTCCACCATGGTTTCACGAGCGGTGGGGAAGGTGTTGGGTGGGATGCCAGCCCCTGGCCCAATTGAGGCCCTTAAGTGGGCAACTAATGCCCAATTAAGGGCCTCATCCCACCAACACCTGGATTAAACCAGCAATGGGAGAGGCCCAGGACAAATGGCCAGCCCAGCGGGTTTCCCTGTGTAGGCTAGTGGTAGGTAGGGAGGTCGGAGCCCTCCTTAAATGGCTCCCTGGGCTCAGTGGGTGTAAACCCCCCCACAGATTCCCCTCCCCCATGGCCTCTCAAACTTCGACCCCAACCTCCACCTCCACCCTGTGAGCCCCAAACACTTCCAAGGTTCTGATCAATCGCAGCTCGGGAGCACTGGTTACTGCTGGCACTGCATCCAGTCTCCAACGGAGATCTTTGCTGGAGCCAGATGGTGAGTTAAGATGGGGCATTTTTCAGTGGCTACAGGCTAGGGGGCCCTGGCAAGGGGGTGGGGAGCCAGGGTAATGGGGGAAATCCAGTGGATTGCCAGACCTTGGGGGAGGGGCCTCAATTGGGGCCTGTAAAGAGGAACTTTTGCCTTCCTGCCAATAGCATGAAGAACAGGTCTTGTTGGGCTTCACATTGGCTTTGGTCTCTACCCGCCCTTGGTAAAAATTGCCATGGGGTGGGAAGAAACATTAAAGTGGTCATTAATTGGCTACTTAAGGGTCTCAACTTTTTTTTTGTAATTCTTTGATTGGCTTGTGGCGTCGCTGGCAAGGGCAGCTTTTGTTACCCATTCCTAATTGCCTTGAACTGATTGGCTTGCTCAGCCATTTCAGATGGCATTTAAGAGTCAACCACATTGCTGTGGGTCTGGGGTTGACCAGACCAGGTAAGGATGGCAGATTTCCTTCCCTAAAGCACATTAGTGAACCAGATAGGTTTTTACGACAATCGATGATAGTTTTCGTGGTCACCGTTACTGAGATTAGCTTTATATTCCAGGTTTTATTAACTGGACTTAAATTCCTCTAGCTGCCATGGTGGGATTTGAACCTGTGCTCCCAGAGCATTAGCATGGCCCTCTGGATTAGACCAATGACAATAGCACTACCCCACCATCCGCCCCTCAAATTAGCCCAACAGCAGATGGGCTGCCCGACATCTTCCCCGCCGTGCATGAAGTTGCAGTGGGGGTGGGTGTGTAGATGCCGGGAAAGACACCCATGGTATTACACCCAATTTTACGGCCCCACCTCCCTGCCAACCCACCCCTGGGAGAGCACAAAGTTCTGCCTCTACTCTGGGCAAGTGTTGGTCAATTCCCACTTTGGACGGCCTCCAAACCCCAACGCCACCTCGGCAATTGTCAACTGAGAGGCTCAGCTGCTGCTCCTGGTGGCAGGAGAGTTTGCTCCTCTTGGTCCTCCTCCTCATGCAACCAGATAAATGTGGCAAGAATGACACCCATCATAAGTTGTGTGCTTGTTGGGGCCGTGCAAACAAGAATAAATAAAGGGAAAAGCAATAATCGGCAAAGCAAACTCTCCTGTGGAAATGCAAAAAGTTAAAACCTAAAACCAGATTGCTTGCAGGTGAGTCCCTTTTTAAATATTGCTTCCGAACGCCTTGAGAAACCAATCTCGCTAGTCTTTACTAATGGGTTCACTGCTAGGTGGGGTTTCTGTGCTGCTGTATTAGAAACACATCAAACTCTAGATTTGCACATGGCAGCACCTGCTGTGTACAGTGTGCATCTTGGACATCTGTTAAAAAACTAAGACGATTGAAATGGCGGTGGGCAGGAATTGAGCAGTAACAGGGCAGTAAGCCTCTTGATGCAATTTTAACTCTGCTCCTGCCCTTCTCCCACTGGGACAGGGTGGGGGGTGGGAGGGGGCAGGGGTGAGGGAGGAGGGCACAGTTAAAATTTCCTCTGGTGATAGAGGATGGGGGAAGGTTACAGAGACGGGAGAGAAAATATATTTGCTTACTTAACAGTCTAGAAACTGAACTAGACAAATGCCACAGACTACGCACAAAATAGTGGAAAATGCCTAAAGGTGTCCAATAAATCAAAATAATATGCAGCAGATTTTTAAATATTACGAAATTAGTCCCAATGATGTATGAGGACTTGCACATAGCCAATAAATCAATGAAACATGCAGGTGACTTAAAAATGACTTGATCAGGATTAGTCCAACATTTACTTAGCTAATTTTGTGTAACCTTGGTCTCTGCATTTGAAGAACACACTCCACACTTGACTGAAGACTTCTGTCTGTATGAGTGATGCATATGTTTCTCCTGTAACTATAGCAGCTATACAGACAGCTGTCTGCAGCCAACTGCAGAAAGCGTTCTTCAGTGTGGCAGACACTAAGGATGCACAATATCAGACTTTTCCAATGAAATTATGCCACATTCGCTCACCCATCTTCTATAATTAATGGTGTCAGTTGTTTTTTATTCATTCATGGGATGTGGGCTTTGCTGGCTGGGCCAGCATTTATTGCCCACCCCTAATTACCCTTGAGAAGGGGTACTGAGCTGTCTTTTTGAACTGCTGCAGTCCATGTGGTGTAGGTGCACGCCCAGTGCTGTTAGGAAGGGAGTTCCAGGATTTTGACCCAGCGACAGTGAAGGAATGGTGATATATTTCCAAGTCAGGATAGTGAGTGACTTGGAGGGGAACTTCCAGATGGTGGTGTTGCCATCTATCTGCTGCCTTTTTCCTTCTAGACGGTAGTGGTCGTGGGTTTGGAAGGGGCCTTGGTGAATTCCTGCACTGCATCTTGTAGATAGGACACACTGCTGCTACTCTGTGTCGGTGGTGGAGGGAGTGAATGTTTGTGGATGGGGTGCCAATCAAGCAGGCTACTTTGTCCCGAATGATGTCAAGCTTCTTGAGTGTTGTGGGAGCTACACCTCTCCAGACAAGTGGAGAGTATTCCATCACACTCCTGACTTGTACCTTGTAGATGGTAGACAGGCTTTGGGGAGTCAGGAGGTGAGTTATTTGTCGCTCGGCTCATAACCTCTGACCTGCTCTTGTAGTCACAGTATTTATATGGCAAGTCCAGTTCAGTTTCCGGTCAATGGTAACCTCCAAGATGTTGACAGTGGGGGACTCAGTGATGGTGATGCCGCTGAACATCAAGGGGCAATGGTTGGATTCTCTCTTGTTGGAGATGGTCATTACCTGACACTTGTGTGGCGCAAATGTTACTTGCCAATTGTCAGCCCAAGCATGGATATTGTCCAGGTCTTCCTGCGCTTGGACATGGACTGCTTCAGTATCTAAGGAGTCACGAATGGTGCTGAACATCGTGCAATCATCAGCGAACATCCCCACTTCTGACCTTATGACGGAAGGATGGTCATTAATGAAGCAGCTAAAGATGGCTGGGCCCAGGACACTACTCCTGCAGTGATGTCCTGGAGCTGAGATGACTGACCTCCAACAACCACAACCATCTTCCTTTGTGCTAGGTATGACTCCAACCAGCAGAGAGTTTTCCCCCTGATTCCCATTGACTCCAGTTTTGCTAGGGCTCCTTGATGCCACACTCGGTCAAATGCGGCCTTGATATCAAGGGCAGTCACTCTCACCTCACCTCGGGAGTTCAGCTCTTTTGTCCATGTTTGAACCAAGGCTGTAATGAGGCCAGGAGCTCAGTGGCCCTGGCAGAACCCAAACTGTGAGCAGGTTACTGCTAAGCAAGTGCCACTTGATAGCACTGTTGACGACCCCTACCATTACTTCACTGATAATGGAGAGTAGACTGATGAGGCAGTAATTGGTTAGGTTGGGTTTGTCATGCTTTTTGTGCACAGGGCATACCTGGACAATTTTCCACATAGCCAGGTAGACACCAGTGTTGTACAGCTTGGCTACGGGTGCAGCAAGTTCTGGAGCACAAGTCCTCAGTAAAATTGCCAGAATATTGTCAGGGCCCATAGCCTTTGCAGTATCCAATGCCTTCAGCCACTTCTTGATATCACGTGGAGTGAATCGAATTGGCTGAAGACTGGCATCTGTGATGTTTGGGACCTCTGGAGGAAGTTGAGATGGATCATCCACTCGGCACTTCTGGCTGAAGATTGCAGCAAATGCTTCAGCCATATCGTTTGCACTGATGTGCTGGGATCCTCCATCATTGAGGATGGGGATATTTGTGGAGCCTCCGCTTCCAGTGAGTTGTTTAATTGTCCACCACAATTCACGACTGGATGTGGCAGACTGTAGAGCTTAGATCTGATGCATTAGTTGTGGGATCACTTAGCTCTGTCTATCATTTGCTGCTCATACTGTTTGGCACGCAGGTTGACAGCTCATTTTTAGGTATGCCTGGTGCTGCTCCTGGCATACCCTCCTGCTCTCTTCATTGAACCAGGGTTGATTCCCTGGCTTGATGGTAATGGTAGAGTGGGGGATATGCCGGGCCATGAGGTTACAGATTGTGTTTGAGTACAATTCTGCTGCTGTTGATGAGGCACCGTGAGTTGCTAGATTTGTTCGAAATCTACCCCATTTAGCACAAGTAGTGCCACACAACGCGACGGAGAGTATCCTCAATGTGAAGACGGGACTTCGTCTCCACAAAGACTGCACGGTGGTCCCTCCTACTGATACTGTCATGGACAGATGCATCTGCGGCGGGCAGGTTGGTGAGGATGAGGTCAAGTATGTTTTTCCCTCTTGTTGGTTCCCTCACCACCTGCCGCAGGATCATTCTAGAGGCTATGTCATTTAGGACTCAGCCAATTTGGTCAGTAGTAGTGCTACCAAGCCACTCTTGGTGATGGTCATTGAAGTCCCCACCCAGAGTACATTCTGTGCCCTTGCCACCCTCAGTGCTTTCTCCAAGTGGTGTTCAATATGGAGGAGCCCTGATTCATCTGCTGAGGGAGGGCGGTATGTGGTAATCAGCTGGAGGTTTCCTTGCCCATTCTTGACCTGATGGCCTGGAGTCGATGATGAGGATTCCCAGGGCAACTCCCTCCCAACTGTATACTGCTGTACCACCACCTCTGATGGATCTGTCATGCCTGTGGGACAGGACATACTCAGGGATGGTGATGGTGAATTCTGGAACATTATCTGTAAGGTATGATTCTGTGAGGATGACTATGTCAAGCTGTTGCTTGATCGATCCCAATTTTGGCACTAGCCCCCAGATGTTAGTAAGGAGGACTTTGCAGGGTCGACAGGGTTGAGATTGCCGTTGTCATTTCCGGTGCCTAGGTCGATGCCAGGTGGTCTGCCGGACTTTGTACAAGTTTGTGTCCAGTTTGTTACAACTGAGTGGCTTGCTAGGCCATTTCAGAGGGCATTCAAGCATCAACCACATTGCTGTGGGCCTCGAGTCACAAGTAGGCCAGACCAGTTAAGGACGTAGATTTCCTCCCCTAAAGAGCATTAGTGAAAGATGGGTTTTGACAACAATTGACAATGGTTTCATGGTCATCATCACACTTTTAATTCCAGATTGTTATTGAATTCAAATTCCACTATCTGCCATGGCAGGTTTCAAACCCAGGTCCCAAGAGCATTACTCTGGGTCTCTGGATTACTAGTCCAGTGACAATACTACTACACCATCTCCTCCCCCACTGGATACCTGATAGATCCAGGGAAAGAAGAGAGCATGATGAATGGATGATTGATCCAGCTTTCAGTACAAGGAAATTTGGAGTGAAATTTACACGTGTTATGCCCAGTGAAGGCATGTCCTATTCATAACTTCAAACACGGACTATGTTCATATGGAAGTTTCTGGAACTGTCTTTTACTTTTAAAAGTGGACAGTAACAAGACTGTTAAGGTTGCTGCTGAGGGTCAGGTGACTGCTGCAAATTCCACACAGACTACCTCAAGCTTCTGGAAAATTCCTAATTGATTCACCCTGGGTGGGGGCTTCCCTCTTGAATGGACATGCCAAGGCAAATACTGTCTGTGGAATTTACACTTGCTAATGTTCATGTATTTACCAAAAGAAATCACAAGCCTAGACTCCATGTTTCCATGTTTGAACCTCAACAATGAGAGCTAGGCAGAAACTAATTCATCCTGAGTAAGCATGAAGAACTCACCCATTACTCCATGGTATAGCTATGGCTTTTAGCTTTAATCCATTCTGGGTGGAAAATAACAGTTAATCATATGACCGAAACTCACTTCTGATACCAAAAATCCTTTATTATCCAAAGACCCAGAGAGTCATGGGCAGTCTGTAAAGAACACCACTGCAGAATATCATTTGCAGATGAAGACAGTAATACTGAAGCCTTTTAAATCTTGAAGGCTGCTATATCTTAAAAAAGTCTCCCGGCCTGATTCTTAAAGTCAAAAGACCCAAAAGTCTAAATGCTACGCCAATCATTCAGCACTCATAAATACACATGCGCATACATGCTCTAGAAAAAATACAGTTACAGAGAATAGTGTACTTCTACAAGTCGTGAACAAAAGAATAGTTCATAGTTCATGTATCTAGCTCATTTTAGGAGAACAGTCATTGCGGGTCCAGTGAAGAAAGTCTTTTCCACTCTTGAATTATAGTTTAGATGAGTTCAAATAGCTGAAGTCAGATATCAGGATTATTTCAGGATTCCCTCGAAGAGATGAATGTTCAGTGGGTCACAAGGTTAGGCACTTGTCGTTTCTGTATCAGGAGGTCCAATGTCTTTAGACATTGCGTGAATAAATAATCCTCTTTATTTAAACCCACAACAGCTTGCTGTTGTTATGCAAATTGACCACATACTCTGGGGACTATGAAACGCACACATCTTCCTCCCCAAAAACCACACTGTATGGGACCGTAAGGGAAAGGGTACAAAAGTTTCAGTACATTCCTGGCCCTGTCTGTAACATATGCAAAAAGAATGAAACAAATGGTTGTATGATTATTCCTTCGCATCTCTAACCTATAAGTCCAAAGCCAATTGTAGCACCCACTATGCAACACAGCTAATTTAGCATGTACTGGCAAATATCTTTGATCAAATTTTCCACCAGCCATAAAAGAAATAAATAAGGGAAGAAAGGTGGAAAGAAAGACAGAAAGAAAGAACTTGCAGTTACATTGTATCGTTCATGACGTCAGGATGTCCCAAAGCACTTCAAAGCCAATTAAGTACTACAAAGTACAGTCAATATTGTACTGTAAGAACCATGGCAGACAATCTGTGCATAGCAAGGCCCCACAAACAGCAATGAAATATATGAGTAGGTCATCCATGGAGTCTGTTGATGAACTTTTAACACAAAGAATAAAATATTTATTAGAACAAGAAAAATGAATTATATTACACTAGACAAAAACACTAGAAAGATTTCAGTACAAACACAAGAAGTTGATTCAAATATTCACTATTCCTTCACCCCAGCTATGTCTTTACAGGCATGTACAAATGAAGAAAGATAAAATAATTTACCATAACTATCTTATACTCTACTATTCAGGGTAAGTAAGTGGTATTTATGAATTAACAGGCAGACTGTGGTCAGACACGCCACACTCCAAAGTAAATGTCAGATGTGACAAAGCAGATTTTATGGATTTCTCAACAACCCACCCAGACGATTGTCACACAGTGAACCAACCGGTTTCACTGAAACTCTGTCTTTCTCACAAGGGTTTCCAATCTCCACGTTTGAAGATCTCGCCTTGGAATTCTCTTCAACCATTGCTCCCACTTGGACAGCTCCAACAAGGATACAGCTCCAGGGTTTCAATCTCACCTCCTGAGACCTTGGATCTCTGAGTGTACTCAAGCTTCACCTTCTAAGCACACTTTCAGGTCTTTGGCCGTGTCAAACAGAACACCACTGCACTCAAAAGGGTACTTTGCCCTTTCAGCCCACAGCACAGGGTCACCAACCTTTGGCTGTCCTCTCAGAGCTTCTGGGTTTCTCTCAAGACCACTTCGCTTTAAGTCTGCTCTTCACAGCTCTTTCTTTAACTTGGAGCCTTTTTCTCTGCTCCTGAAATTCATCTTGACTCAATGGGCCTATCTCTGATCCCTGTCTTTCTCCCTGCCTGGGACTTTCTTCTGGGACCTCTTTCTGTCCCGCTCTCTGGTTTGGGACCTTCACCCTGCCCCTGCTTCCTGGAACACCTTTTCTCGAATGGCCGTCTGGTTCCAGGTCATTTGACCCGCTTTTCGCGCCATTTGACTTTCTCTCTTCTGCGCAGGGCCGGTTCCCGGCCTGAAGAATGTAAAAGGACTAACTACGCATGTGCGGCCCTTTCTCTGCTGACGCATGCACAGCAGATCCCAGTTCCCAACCTAAAGATGGTAAAAAACACCAACTGTGCATGTGCGGCCATTTCCTGACCAGCGCGTACGCAGGAGGCCTGACCCTGCTGGGGCTGGAGTCCCTGGCCTCTGAATATCCGATCTCCGACTTTGATTTAAAATTAAGGTAAGTATCTGGGTTTCTAACACCTGCTCTTCTTCAAATAGTGCTGTTGAATCATTTATATCTATCTGAGAGGACAGATGGCCCTGGTTGAACATCACTTCCAAAAGTTGCCACCTCAGCACTCCCTCAGTCCTGCACTGCCAAGGCTGGTTTGTTCTCTTATTTTCATTTCACGAGGCTCTGCTTTGGTAAGATGGATCCTCTGAAGTGGGAGTAAACACCCTCGTCCTTCTTCACAACCTTCTTGTGTTTACAATGTGCCTCCTCCAACTCCCTCCTTTCTGCAACAGTTTCCAGCTTCCTGAATCGAGTAACAAATCCTGTTTGCTCAGATTTTACTCAATTGATAAGAGACTTTGACGAATGTAAACCATACATGCCACATAATAGAAAAGCAACTAGAGCCCGCTACACAATGCAATAATCTGTTATCATAAGAAAACACATAGAAAAGCAGGGCTCATGTTTGATGTAATGTAATAATATAGCTTGCGGCATCGCCACCTGGCAACAAGAAACTTTTACTGGCAAATTCAAACATCCAATTGATTGGTTGGATTTTTAAATGTAACTATTTGACTGGGCCAATTAAGTGATTGTATTACCACAATTCTACTTCTGGATTAAGGGCACTCTTCTGTGAATTCAAAGAATTGTGCAGAATGATGATTAATTTATTAACTTTATTATCATATGATTTTACTTCTATTTCTCGGGAAATATTTCTGCTTAAATCGCGTGTTGCTGATGTCATCAGATGAACTAGAAACTTGAAATTAACCCTTTCCTGTGGGCCACATTCCAATGGGTGAATACAGAAATTTTTCCTAAAAAATGCACACCCAGATGGAAATAATGTATGATTAGCATTTTTTGAGAGATTTATTTAGATGCATTAAATGGAGGGATATATACATTTCAGCTGTAAAACAGGTATCTTTTAAACACACTTCAGTAACTTTCTTTTTATTCATTCATGGAATGTGGGCTTCGCTGGCTAGGCCAACATTTATTGCCCATCCCTAGTTGCCCTTGAGAAGGTGGTGGTGAGCTGCTTTTTTGAATTGCTGCAGTCCCTGTATTGTAGGTAAACCCACAGTGCTGTTAGGAAGGGAGTTCCAGGATTTTGAACCAGCGACAGGGAAAAAATGGCGATATATTTCCAAGTCAGAATGGTGAGTGACTTGGAGGGTAACTTCCAGGTGGTGGTGTTCCCATCTATCTGCTGCCCTTGTCCTTCTAGATGGCAGTGGTCGTGGATTTAGAAGGTGCTGTCGAAGGTGCCTTGGTAAATTCCTGCAGTGCATCTTGTAGATGGTACACACTGCTGCTACTGTGCGTCGGTGGTGGAGGGAATGAACCTTTGTGTTTGTGGTGCCAATCAAGTGGGCTGCTTTGTCCTGGATGGTGTCAAGCTTCTTGAGTGTTGTGGGAGCTGCACTCATCCAGGCAAGTGGGGAATATTCCATCACACTCCTGGCTTGTGCCTTGTAGATGATGGACAAACTTTGGGGAATCAGGAGGTGAGTGACATGTCGCACGATTCCTAGCCTCTGACCTGCTATTGTAGCCACAGTATTTATATAGCTACTCCAGTTCAGTTTCTGGTCAATGGTAACCCCCAGGATGTTAACAGTAGGGAATTCAGTGATGGTAATGCCATTGAACGTCAAGGGGCGATGGCTAGATCCTCTCTTGTTGGAGATGGTCATTGCCTGGCACTTGTGTGCCATGAAGTCTGGATATTGTCCAGGTCTTGCTGTATTTGGACATGGACTGCTTCAGTATGTGAGGAGTTGCGAATGCTTTTTGTGTACAGGACATACCTGGGCAATTTTCCACATAGCCAGGTAGACCAATATATTATAGAGAAATATATATATTCCTCTTTTTAATGCATCTAAATAAATCTCACCTCATGGATGCCCAGTCTTGAGTTGTTAGGTCTGTTCGAAATCTATCCAATTTAGCACAGTGGTAGTGCCACACAACACGATGGGGGGGTATCCTCAATGTGAAAAAGGGACTTCATATCCACAACAACTGTGCAGTGGTCACTCCTCCTGATACTGTCATGGACAGATGCATCTGCAGCAGACAGGTTGGTGAGGATGAGGTCAAGAATGTTTTTCCCTCACCACCAGCCACAGACCCAGTCTAGCAGCTATGTCCTTTAGGACTCGGCCAGTTCGGTCAATAGTGGTGCTACCGAGCCACTCATGGTGATGGACATTGAAGCCCTCCACCCAGAGTACGTTCTGCGCTCATACCACTCTCATTGCTTCCTCCAAGTGGTGTTCAACATGAAGGAGCAGTGATTCATCAGCTGAGGGAGGGTAGTACATGGTAATCAGCAGGAGGTTTCCTTGCCCATTCTTGACCTGGTGCCATGAGACTTATCACTGGATTGCAATCAGGAACCCAAACCTAAATTCAACAGAGGCAAGAAGCATCAATGGTTTCCTCATTCTAAAGATGTGTATATTTTTCTTCCTCTCCTAGAGTGGAGGCCAAGTGTTGTTTCTTGACCACCATTCTAGTTCCGATCATCTATCTCAGCTAAGACCAGGATTGAACCTGGAATTCCCCTCAAACATATGGCTCAGCACTGGGTCACCTTTACATTTACCTGAGCCACTACAGTTTTCATCCTTAATACAATAGCCATAAACAACAGGGCCAGTGACTGGGGACAGAGTACTATTCTATTCTGATACTATTACAGCTCAGTTCTATTCTATTCTCCCCTGACATTCACAAATACACACAGGTTCCCTGAGCAATGATCAGGAGTGTGAATCTTGGATTATTTTCCAAACTTTGGAACTCTAAAGCCAATAGTGGCGCCTCAAATACTGCAACAGCTAAGATCAGCTACCAGTTCACAAACTAGGGATTGAACCTTGGGTCACTTACGGCTTGTATAGCTCAATGCCATACAAGGTGATGCTCAAAGCATGAGAAGCTAAGTTGGTGTGAGTCACTGGCAAGCACTCAATATATGAATTGTGTTCCCCCTCCCTCACAACAACTTTTTCACCAGCAGCCTCCTGTGGCATTGCTCACTCCCAGTGAGTTAGAGCAATTGCAGTTCATAATGAAGGCCTGCTCACTTTAGTGCTTATCCTTCCCACTCCCAGCAGAACCAGAGATTCCTCTCCCCACAAGGGCTTCTCCTCCTCCATTACATCTTCCAAATGGGTATTTCCCCTCTTCTTTCTTGCCTCCTGCTCAGCAGACCCTCTCCCTCCTTCCCTACTCCCCTTCCATCCCACCAAGGTATCTCTCTCTCTTTCATAGATTCATAGAAACATAAAAGCACAGAAAGCAGTCATAAAGCCCATCATGCCTTTGAAAGAGTAGTTGCGCTTAGTTCCACATCCCTGTTTTTGCCCCCAACTCTGTAAGTTTCTCATCCTCAAGTACTTATCCAACTCCCTTTTACAATTATTTATGGAATTAGCTTCCATCAACGTACCAGGTAGAGCATTCCAGATCCTGACAACTCTCCTCATCTCCCCTCTAGATCATTTTTCAATTATTTTGAATCTATGACCTCTAATTATTGACCCATTCACCAGAGGGAACAGTTTTTCCCTATTTATATCAAAACCTCATCATCTTGAAAATCTCTGTTCGGTCACCTCTTAAATTTCTCTGTTCCAAGGAGAACAGTTCTAACCTTTACAACCTCTCCTCATGATTGAAATTCTTCATCCCCAGTTCCATCCTGGTAAACCTCCTCTGTGCTGTTTCTAACGCCATGGCATATTTTGTGAAGTGTGGCACATACCTGATGCTTAACCAGTTCTAGCATGATTCCTACATATGTTCAATCCTCTTTTTACAAACCCAAGTAACCCATCTGCTTTTTAACCCTTTATCAACTTGCTCTGCCACCTTTAAGGATTTATGTGTATGTTATGTCTTTGTCATCCTGAAGCCTGTAACTTTCTACATCACTATCTACTACTTTGTTGAGTTGTGTATCACTTGCAAACTTTATAATATAGGTCCCTATACCAATTATAAAAAAAATTATAAAAATTAAAAAGATTAATGGACCCAAAAATGATCCTTTGAGAACTCAGCCACAAACTAACTCTCAATCTGAGAAACATCCACCCGCCACCCTTTGCTTCCTGTCACTGAGCCAATTTTGTACCCAAAACTGTCACTTGCCCCTTAATTCCACGGGATTCCATTTTCATAATAAGCCTCATCAAAGAATTCAATCAAGTTAGTCAGACATGGCCCTAAAAAATCCATGTTGAATCTCCTCGATTAACCTACACCTTTCCAAATGAAAGTTTATTTTGTCCTTGGCAATAGTTTCCAGTAGCTTCCCCACAACCAATGTTCGGCTGTCTATCCTGTAGTTTCACAGTTTATCCCTTCCCCTTCCTTGAATATTTACATTACATTCGCAACCCTCTAGTGCTCTGGCACTAATTCTATGTCCAAGGAGGATTGAAAACTTCGATTAATGCTTCGCCTATTTCTACTTATGTTTCTTTCAGTAACCTAGGATGCATTTCATCTGGTCCAGGTGACTTCCTAACTTTCAATAATACAAATCTTTTTATTATGTCCTCTTTATTATTATTCCGTCCATAACTTCCCTCTCCACTTTTAGTGTAACCTTCATTTCATACACTTCCTTTTTGAAGGCAGATGCAAGGTTATAATACTTATGCCATGTCCTTCACCTCTACATGAAGATTTCCCTTCGGGTCCTTAATCAGCCCAAATTTTTCTCTAGAAAACTGCTTATACTTTATATGTTTATAAAATGTTTGGTTCAATTCAATATTGCTGCTAGTCTTTTCTCAAAACCTCTCTGTCTCCCATACTAATTTTTTTCAATTCTCTCCTGTTCTTTTATAGCCTTTCTGGTAATTAACTACATCTTGTTCCTGGCATTTGTCATAAGCCTTCCTTTTCTGTTTTAACTTTTATTTCCTTTTTCATTCAGGGCACATTAGCTTTGGATGCTCTGCCCTTATCCTTCAAAGGAATATGCTTAGTTTGTACCTGAACAATTTCTTCCCTGAATCCCCCTTTATTGCTACATTACTGCTTTACCCTGGAATTGTTTTTTCCAATCTACCTGAGCTACCTCCCTTCTTAGATCACTGAAATTAGCTCTTCCCTGGATGCACATTTCTACTTTTGATATTTTATGTCCTCTTTCCATAATTACCTTAAACTGAATTACGTTCTTGTCACTCTTAGCTCGATCATCTCCCACTGCAACACATTTCTCTTGCCCCACTTCATTTCAGAACCAAATCCAACACAGCCTCCTTTCTCATTGGTCCCAAAGCAATTTCTCTAAGGACCCCCCACTAAAACTGGTTGGCCAAGAGGGTCTGCCTCTATTCCATTTCTCAAAGAAAGCTCGTCTCTCTCTCCCTCCATTTCAAGTGTCTCTCTCTTCCTCCTCCTTCCATCGCAGGTTGTCCATCCCAGTTCGTTCTTTTCCCATTTACCAGGCTGCGGTGCTGCCAAATATCTGTTGCTGAAATATCACTAAAAACAATTCAAAAGTATTGCAAAAATTTCATTTAAGCCAGTGCAAAATTATTGGTTTTACAAATGAAAATGGAACATGACATAAATATACGAACTTACGAATTAGGAGCAGGAGTAGGCCATTTGGTCCCTCGAGCCTGCACCACCATTGAATGAGATCATGACTGATCTGATTGTGGCTTCAACTCCACATTCCGCCTACCCTCAATAAACTTTAACTCCCTGTTAGTCAAGAATCTATCTACCTCTGCCTTAAAAATATTCAACGATCCTGCCTCCACCGCTCTCTGGGAAAAGAATTCCAAAGACTCGTGACCCTCTTCTTCTAATTTCTTCTAATCTTTGTCTTAAATGGGAGATCCCTTTTTTTTAAACTTTAGTGTCCCCTAGTTCTATAGTCTCTCCCACAAAGGGAAACATACTTTCAGCATCCATGCTGTCATGTTCCCTCAGGATCTTATATGTTTCAGTAAGATCACCTCTCATTCTTCGAAACTCCATTGGATACAGGCCCAACCTGTCCAATCTTTCCTCATAAAAATCCCACCCTCCCAACCCAGGTATTAGTCAGGTAAACCTTCTCTGAACTGCTTCCAAAGCATATATACGCTCTCTTAAATAAGGAGACTAGAACTGTGCACAGTATTCCAGATGTGGTCTCCCCAATGCCCTGTACAACTGTAGCAAAAAATTCCTACTTTTATATTCCAATCTCCGTGCAATAAACAACAACATTCCATTTGATTTCCTCAATACTTGCTGTACCTACATACTAACTTATTGTGATCCATGTACCAGGACCCCCAGGTCTCTCTGCACCACTGAGTTCTGCAATCTTTCTCCATTTAAATAGTATACTGCTTTTCTATTCTTCCTGCCAAAGTGGACAAGTTCACATTTTCCCACATTATACTCCATCTGCCAAATTTTTAAACGCTCACTTAACCTATGTTCCTTTGCAGATTCCTTGGCCAGGGTTTTCGCCATGACAGAGAGCCTCTCTGCCATGGTGAAAATCCTGGAAATGGCCGAGTCCCGCCCCTGAGCCCAGCATTTCCCGTTTTCGCGGGGGCGGGACTGAGTTGGGCCAGGGTTCGCACACACGCGATTCGCGGAGGCAGCTGGCCATTTGAATCACCAGCTGCCTCCAATGAAGCGGGATTTTGGAATCCAGAGTGTGCAGATTAGAGCAGGTAAGAAGAGGTCTGAACTTGGTAGATTCTTATGGATAGCCAGGATACCCCTTTGGAGAGGTAAGGTACCCTTTCGGATAGGGTTCCGGGACACCTTTGGGAGAGATAAGTTGCCCTTTGGGAGACTTAAGGTACTATTTGGGAGAGTTAAGGCACCCTTTGGGATTGTTAAAAGTGAACGTGATTAAGCATTTTTTATGCACAAACTCATTGGAACTGTCAAGCTGTAAAAGAGGTGTCCAGCTGTCAAGGAAATGTCCAACTGTCCAGGAACTGTCTGGCTGTCCAGGAGATGTCCATCAGTCAAGTAGATGTCCAGCTGTCCAGGAATGGCCCAGCTGTCAAGGAAATGTTAAGGAACTGTTCAGCTGTCAAATCTGTCAAAGCGATCCAGGAAGTGTCAAATCTATCAAGTCTGTCAAAGCTGTCAAGGAACTGTCCAAGGATATTAGGTGAGTTGGCATGGACAGGGGTAAGGGCAAAGGGTGGTGGGGGCATGGATTGGCATGAGTAGGCATAGGGGTATAGGGAAATGGTGGTGGGTAAAGGGACATTAAGTTGGCATAGGGATGTGAGATGTCATGGAGATGGGTAGAGAGTAACTAAGTTGGCATAGGGGCATGGGGACCATGGTTAGGAACATAGGAACAGGAATAAGCCATTCAGCCCCTCGAGACTGCTCTGCTATTCAATTAGATCATGGTTGATCATCTACCTCAATACCACTTTCCCCGCACTATCTCCATATCCCTTCATATTATTAGCCTCTAGAGACCAATCAATTTCTGTTTTGAACATGCTCAATGATTAAGCTTCCACTGCCCTGCGGGGTAGAGAATTCCAAACATTCACCACTCTCTGAGTGAAGAAATTCCTCCTCATCTCAGTTTTAAATGGCCTATCCCTTATCCTGGGATTATGTCCCCTGGTTTTAGACTCACCAGCTAGGGAAGGCATCTTATCTACATCCATCTTGTCATGCCAGGTAAGAATTTTGTAAGTTTCACTCTAGGGAATACAAACCCAGTCTCCTCAATCTCTCCTCATAAGCCAATCCTGCCATCCCAGGGATTAATCTGGTGAACCTCTGTTGCACTCCCTCTATGGCAAGTATATCCTTCCTTAGGTAAGAGGACCAAAACTATACACAGTACTTCAGGTGAGGCCTCACCAAGGCTCTATACAACTGCAGCAAGACATCTTTACTCTTGTACTCAAATCTTGTGATAAGTTGGCATGGTTCGGACATAGGGAGTGTGTGGTGGTGGTGGGGGGGGTGGTTATGTGGGAGGTGAGGGGTGAGGTCTGGAAGAATGTTTCTTGTTTTATTATTATTTTTTATTTATTAGAACACAGTGCCAGGGTGCAGGGACAGGCCTTGCACTCAGCCCACCTCTGTGCCCAGCAGCCTGCAGATTTGTTCTGGGGGTGCCTGTCCTGACTCCTGTTTCAGCCCACCCCCCATGACTGAAAATCCCAGCTGCAGGGACCTTTTTTAAAGATTGGGTTCACCAAGCTGGGAAATCACCCGATTCTACGCTCCCGACCCGGCGACGAAAATCTGGGCTCTTATGTCCTCTTCACAATTTACTTTCCTAGCTATCTTTGTGTCATTCATCAAATTTAGCAACAATACATTTGGTCCCTTCAACCAAGTCATTGATATAAATTGCAAATATTTGAGGCCCCAGCACTGGTATTGTTTTAGGCTATACAATTTTTACTTAATAGTGCTCTAGTGAAATAATAGCAAATGATTGGTGCAATTTTTCTTTCTGTCTTGACTTTTTTTAATATTTACTCTCTCTGATGCTCCAAATCTATCCCTTGTTCTGCGACAATGCCATAGTGGTATTGTCACTGGGCTAGTAATCCAGTCACCCAGGGTAATGATCTGGGGACTCGGGTTCGAATCCTGCCACGGCAGATGGTAGAATTTGAATTCAATAAAAATCTGGAATAAAAAGTCTCTTGATGACCATGAAATCATTGCCAATTGTAAAAACCCATCTGGCTCACTAATGTCCTTTAGGGAAGGAAATCTGCCATCCTCATCTGGTCTGGCCTACATGTGACTACAATGTGGTTGGGTCTTAAATGCCCTCTGAAAAGGGCAATTAGGGATGGGTAACAAATGCTGACCTAGTCAGCAACGCCCACATCCCATGACTGAATAAAAAAAAATACATTTGCTCTCTCCAACCTTCTGGTTTCTCTAATCCCCATCCACTAGTGATTTCAATGTCTGCCAGTCCTTAATCTCTGCTGGTCTCCTAAGGGCCTGATGGTCCCAATGTAGAGAATAGATGTGATGCACAGGGCAATCGAAGTAGCTCTATACTGGAACACACATCAGGGTACTGTGCCATCATCACACCAAATACTGACGGTCACTGATATCACCAAATACTCGAAGAACAGGGCAGGCCTACCATAAATATGGCATCTACTGAAACTGCACACATATTACACACTGTATACACTACAGCATATCCTGCAGTAATACCATACCATGTAGATTATTAGCAATGTGACGTCCTATGACTAACAGAAGTTAACTCCCTGGAGTAAAGATTAGGAACCACAACAGGAAACAAGTCCCCAGGGCAAGCAGCACCAGAACAGATGCAAAAGCTGCCACTGACAAGGCTAGTAAGAGTTCCAACAGACAGACTAATGATTTCCTTTACATCTGAGATGACTCTAAAAAGGTACTTCTCAGGGAGCAGCTAATGAGCAGTGACAAAAAATATATGCTGCTGCTTGTGATCTATTTAAACCAAACCAAAGTGAAATGAGTTAAATGGGATGCCCTGATGGATATGAAATCGCCCCATTTATCAGACATTTCCACAGTCAACATCTCCATTAACCACATTTCAATTCGCTGTCCTTAACTCTGCTGAAATAAGCACCTTAGTTTTGCTTAATAAAAGGATTAGCAGATTGTTAAACAATAATTAAATGTTTTTTTCTTTCCTTGAACAATACTGTCGCAAATAATACAGTTGCCATGGTGAGCATGGGGCAACACTGCCTTTATTAAAAAAAAAGGCATCAATTTGAAGCTGACATCACCATGGGGAAACATCAAAACGCATGTTGGACGACACATTTGTGTGATGTGTTAGAAACTGCCACCCACCCACCTCCCCCCCCCCCAACCCTCCGCCAACCCCCACCTTACGTGTAATATAATCTTTGAAAACAATATTACCACTTGTGGCGACATGCAACATAGCCATCTCTCTGACAACTGTATTAAAAAGATGCTAATCCCTTCTGATAAAACCACAGTTACTGAAATATTCCACAAAATAAACTGGATCCACTTATGTACCTGATTGAGGGTATAACAGAAATTTAGAGATTAAAAATAGCACATAATATATGCTTTTTGTGAGTGTGGAGGGGGAGGAGGGAACAAACAAGCTTTGCCCACAAGTATGGGCAAATAAATGCTGCATCTCCCGCAGAAATAAACTCAACCACTCTCAGGAAAGACAGCTTCAAAGAGAGCAGCAACTATTTTTGCAAACTGGCCACAATTAGTGGAACTCCCTCAACAAAAACCTGTAATTAATGTTTCTCTCCTCAATAAGTCACAGTCAACATTTTTGCAGTATTCTTTAACGCAGTGCAAAGGTCAGTCCTTACTGCATTCGCCAGAGTGAGATCTAGATCCTGCATTACAAGCTCGATGTCCACCACTCCTCTTCCTCGATCCGCAATCCTTCGAGGCTACTAGCAGAAAAAGTGAAAAGCGAGGCCTACTATCATGTTCGTGCCCAGGCCTCAATTGTCCTCCCTTAGTCCCCCCCTACTATGATGACTGCCAGATGTTCGTTCCCTGCCCGCTGTATGTAAACGCCAGGGGTGAAAGGGCCTGGAATCCACTGTATTTCCTTCCATATTGCTGCTGTCTCTACCAATTCCTGGGATCGCCAGTAGAAGGGTGGCAGCAATCCTTGGGGTACAGACAATAATCCCCCTAGACATATCTGATGAGCACTGACGCAGAAAAATGGGGTCAAAACAGAGGGAGGAAGTCCATCAATTAACTGCCAATGAGGAAAATCTAGGCCTGTTCCTAATTTATTTCCTTTATTTCTGCTGCATTCATGAAAATACAAAAACAACTGGCACTGAACATGCTCTAGATGTTACTAGTGCCATTGAAGCTATTGGTATTTTCAGAAAGCTTTTGATAAAGTTCCACATAAGAGGTTAGTGCGTAAAATTAAAGGACATGGGATTGGGGGTAATATATTGGCATGGCTTGACAATTGGTTAGCAGACAGGAAACAGAGAGTAGGAATAAATGGGTCTTTTTTCAGAGTGGCAGGCAGTAACTAGTGGGGTACTGCAGAGATCAATGCTTGGGCCCCAGCTGTTCACGATATGTATCAATGATTTGGATGAGGGAACCAAATGTAATATTTCCAAGTTTGCTGACGACACAAAACTTGGTGGAAATGTGAGCAGTGAGGAGGGTGTTAAGAGGCTTCAAGGTAATTTAGACAGGCTGAGTGAGTGGGCAAATACATGGCAGATCATCGAGGCCTTCCGTGCACGGTGGGCACCGCGGGGACTGGGGTGTTTTGTTGACCCCTTTAATCACATCTTGGTTTGATGTTTGTAAGGTTCCTTTAAAGTTTTTCCTTGATTTTACAGCTGACCTGACTTAGGGGCTGTGCTTGATTTCTCCCTTGTTTTTGTTAATTTAGTTTATTGTTTTGACTGAAAAGAGTTACATGGCAGATGCAGTATAATGTGGATAAGCGTGATGTTATCTGCTTTGGCAGGAAAAACAGAATGGCAGAATATTATTTAAATGGTAATAGATTGGGAAATGTTGATGTACAGAGGGACCTCGGTGTCCTTGTACACCAATCACTGAAAGCAAGCAGTTAAGAAGGCAAATGGTATGTTGACCTTCATTGTGAAAGAGCTTGAGTACATGAGCAAGGATGTCTTACTGCAGCTGTACAGGACCTTAGTGAGACCACACCTGGAGTATTGTGTGCAGTTTTGGTCTCCTCATGTAAGAAAGGATATACTTGCCATAGAGGGAGTGCAATGAAGGTTCACCAGACTGATTCCTGGAATAGCAGGATTGTTGTATGAGGAGAGATTGGGCCGACTAGGCCTATATTCACTGGAGTTTAGAAGAATGAGAGGGGATCTCATTGGAACATATAAAATTCTGAGATGGATGGACAGGCTTGATGCAGAGATGATGTTTCCTCTGCTTGGGGGGTCTAGACCAAGGGGTCACAGTCTCAGGATATGAGGTAGATCATTTAGGACTGAGATGAGGAGTAACTTCTTCACTCAGAGGGTGGTGGACCTATGGAATTCTGTACCACAGAGGGCTATGGAGGCCAAGTCACTGAATATACTTAAGAAGAAAATAGATTTCTGGATTCTAAAGGATTTAGGGAGAGAATGGGAGTATAGCGTTGAGATAGAGGGTCAGCCATGATCATATTGAATGGTGGAGCAGGCTCAAAGGGTCAAAAGACCCACTCCTGCTCCTATTTTCTATGTTTCTATATCTTGTGACAGCTTAAACACTATTGTATCATATTTTGTAACTTAAAAAAAATCTTGTTGTGATATAAATATGTTGGTACCAGCTACACTTCATGAAAGATGCGATGTGTAATATTAGCAGTGTGACTTTTGAATATGAGTTAGCCATGTGGCCTGTAGATGAACTCTCCTCTCTGGCCTCCAATGCTCTATGGCTCCGAGTGGCCACTTCTCCATGGTGATGGTCACACCCCTGACAAGTCCACCAGCTCACATGGATGGGTGCCCTTGAGTGATAGGAGTCAACCGTTTCTCCTTCTACTGCACAGAGCCTACTGTAGTGGACCATGCAAACCCATGCTAACTTCTCCAACTGATAGGGCACCGCAGCAAAGCTATATGGATAGCTGAGGTCATTGATTATGGATGCACCAGGTATGGTAAGGCATCCAATACAGCAGACTTCATCTCCAGCCACCTCGGGTGTCTTGCCACCGGTCCAGATGTAGGAAGCCAAGAGGGTGAGGTAGACACTGCATTAACCTTCATCTCTGGAATCCAGTTCACACACTGGCCCCACTTTGATCTCCACAACATCACGCTACTCCCCCTTGTCTTGCAACACTGGGCTAGCGGCAAAGCCGCAGGTGCAGGTTTACTGAAAACTGTAGCAGTGAACATGTACACAGATGACTCAGGGTTTAGGGTCATTCCCCACTGGAACGAAGCAGGAGTGGAGTTTGACAGATCGCTAAGAGACTGAGTAATTCGACTTAGGACTGCACTGCTTATCTCCGTAGCATGAAGAAGAAGCTAGAAAAGGTGCCCTAAACAGTGTCTGCCGCACTCTCTTGGCTTCCTTCATCCAGTGCCAGTGGCAAGACAAAAGCTGAGGTGGCAGGAGATGAAGTCTGATATAGTGAATGGCCTACAGTGCCGTAAACAATGCCTGCTTCACCAACTGCTAGTCAGTTCACCACTAGTGGCAGGGATCACCCGTAAGCAGTTGAAACAGTAAGAGAACCAAACCAGATTAAATGGTGCAAAATTTGAAACAGCAAGGTTGCAAGATCAGCTCCATCAAGCTGTGGAAGATAGTGGCAGCACTGTCCCAGAAGCTGTGCTGACATCGAAAATGGATGGAAGAAGCTTCAGAGATGCCTTATACATTTCATCCAGTTAGACCTTGAGGCCAAAAACAAGAAAGCACCAAGACTGGTTTGATCAGAACGACATAAACTCCATGTTTTTAAGAAATAAATCCTTTACCTCATGGTTCAACATCCTGTGATCAACATCAAGGAAAGCTGCATATAACAACAAGAGCAGGAAGCTTCAGACATAGTTGAAAAATAGGCAGAAAAAGTCGTGCGGTGACAAAGCTGAAGAAATCTAGGGTTGGAATTTTACAACCCCCATGGGTGAGATGGCAGGTGAAACCTGCTGGACTGGTGGCCGTTTTGTGGGGGGTGGGGACGTCCATATCAGGCCCCTGTGCCCTTTGAAGGTTTCCCCAGAAGATATGCCCTCCCCTGCATTTCCCCTCTCCCCTCCCTGCCCGCCCCAGCTCCACACCCCACCCTTACCAGGAATATTTTCCAATGTTGTTCTGGACTGGGGTAGTGCCAAGACTGAGCTGGATGGGGTACTGGGAATGGAATTGAGAACGTTGAAGTCGAAGACAGAGGGTGGAATTTTCTGTGCCTGCTGGCGTTGGGCATGTTTGGCAGGGTGAGCGGACAATATGGCAAGGCGGCCAACAATTGGTTTCACAAGATAGTGAAACCAGTTTGCAATCGTCCACCCTGCCCGTCAATGGCGGGTCGCGTCGGACGTCAGGAATCTCATTGTAACACATCAGCATATCATTATAACCCGCTGGAATCATCGCCCCATGTTGGATCATGTGAGGACATGCCAACATGTTTCACAACAGCGTATGTAAGGCGTGCACTTGTCGGGCTGCACTTCAAGGGGAACTCGGAGGTGAGTGCACAGTAACGTTGTGCAGCGCTCGCCCTGGTCACCTGTTGGACTTGAAGTTTGAGGCGCCATGCATTCAGGTGAGGGCACAGACAAGTCACCTTTTCCCTACTGACTGACAGTGCAGTGCCTGGGCAAGAGCTGCCCCGCAGTTGAGGTGACCTGGGGGGAGGCTGGGGGGTGTAAGGGCTGCACTATGGTTGAAGGTAGTGCACAAGCATGTGAGAGGTTGGGGGAAGTGGCCACGCATCAGGGACACCTTGTATAAAGTGATCATTCCTCTGCAGCTGAGACAGTTCAGACGCAGCCACATTGACATGCATGGAGTCGAGTCTCTAGCTTACCTGGCCACTCAAGGAATGCAGAGGCATGAAAGTGTCACCAAGTGCTCCAGGGCTTTTCACCCCTCGGGCACAGACTGCAAACTATTGAGCGTTTTACTGGGCTGCATAACAGTTGGACGACTGAGCATGTTGTACAATCTCCTCGCTAAATCTGGCCATGGAGCAGTCACTGGTGGAGGTGCTCACAACCCCTTGCAATGTCATCATTCCGGTTTGGACCAGTCTCCCCATGGTTCAAGCTAACAGTGCAGCATTGCAGCGCGGGTTAAGAGAATGCCTGCTCCTGAGCCAAGAGCACAGCATGCAGTCCAATGGGCAAAGCTGCCGCCAATCGGTCAGGTAGAGTGGGATGGAAGTGCTTGGGTCTTGGGCAGCCTTGCAGAGCACTAAACTCTGGCCATCTAAATGTTGGCCAGCACTCTCCGGGATGCATTAAGGGGCCTTCAGACTTATCTAAGAGAGATTCTTAGAACACCCACGCTTATACATGGGTCTCTGTCTTTCATTCTGCAGGAGGAATACATCAGGAGCATGGAGCCTAGTGACCTAGCTATATGCCTCATGGCGTACAGAGAGTGGAGGAGGAGGAGAAGAGAGCGACGGAGGCGCCTGGCTGGGTAGAGGGAGGAACAGCGCCCTCAGGAAGAAGGGATGGCTGGGGCTCCCGCACACGTCACTGAAAAGCCACAGAGAGCCATTGCTGGTCGGCACCTAGCTAGACCCAGGGTCTATAAGCTCCACCTTTCGTTCCTGCGGTTGACCGAGAACCAATGTTGCCGAAGACTGTGCATGTTTAGGGAACTGGTCGGTCACATCTACCAGCTTCTGCAGGATTTGGTGCCACGGGGACATGGAGGGCACCCACATCCTGTGGCCATCAAAGTAACCGTGACGCTCAATTTCTATGCCAGTGGCTCCTTTCAGGGCTCCACAGGTGACCACTGTGGGATATCGCAAACCTCTACCCACAAATGCATCCATGAGGTCACGGAAACCATCTTCGCGAGGGCACATAACTTTGTGCATTTTGCCCAGGATCAGGAAGCCAGGGTGCAAGAGCACTGGAATTTGCCCAGATCTCAGGTTTCCCACAGGTGCAGGGTGCCATTGACTGCACTCAAGTGGCGCTCAGATCTCCGTCGCAACAATTGGTTAACTATGTCGACCACAAGGGCCTCCATTCGCTGAATGTGCAGCTGGTGCGCGACCACCACAAACGCATCCTGCAGGTCTGTGCACGGATTCCAGGGAGTGTGCATGACTTCCACATTCTCAGTCAGCCACAAATCCCTGACATCTTCCAGGGTCCACAGAGGCTGCAGGAATGGCTCCTCGGGGACAAGGGCTACCCGCAGAGAACGTGCTTGATGACACCCATGCGGCGGCCTCAGACTGCAGCAGAGCGAAGGTACAATGAGGCTCATGCTCAACTCGCACCTTGGTGGACAAAACCATTGGGATGCTGAAAATGAGGTTCCGGTGCCTGGACCAATCTGGTGGAGCCCTGCAATATAGTCCACAGAGGGTGCCATGCATCATTGTCACATGCCGCGCCCTTTACAACCTGGTGCTGTAATGGGGAGAGGAGCTAGAAGAGCTGGCGGTCTCCTCCAGTGAGGAGGACATCGATGGGAATGAGGGTGAGGAGGCCATCGCACCGGCCAGGCGAGGCAGGTGTGCTTGGGAGGCCCTCATAGCTGCTAGATTTGTGGAAGATCATGATGACATGCAGTGAGGTGATGCCATAGATCCTCACATTGCATCTGTGAACATTTGACTCCAATTTGCCTTATGTCACTGTATATACCCTCTGTGATAAGGGTCCTGTCATGGAGACGCAGCAGAGGCCCTAGTAGTTGCTCAATTCCAGGAGGATGATGACGACATGCAGTGAAGACACTCCATAGATATTCACATGGCCTCTGAGAATGTCTGACTCCTGTCTGGCCGAGGGCAGCTCACTTGTGCTCTCTGATCAGGGCCATATCATGGAGGTGCAGCTGTGAAACTTGAAATGCACCTGATCCTTTGTCAGCCTTCAGCTCGTGACCCCTTCAGGAGCACAGTGTCACTGGTCACAGATGCTGATGAGATAGGGGCCAGCCCCAGCTTAAATGTATTCAGAGCACACAAATAGAATGGCGGAACACTCTTACGCCTGCCCACGACATTCTGGCAGCAATGACAAGCACCAGCAAGGTGCAGGCATCAGTAATGTGTCCAGGAAGTGTGAGGCTGGACCATCACTTTGTTCTGAAGGCTGCACAAAGCACAGGGAAGAGGCCTGGGCAGAGACACCTGCTTATATCTTGTGCAGGAACCAAGGTTTCACATCTGAGTGACAAGAGCACTGCTCAACAGAACAAGGGGCCCATAAGCAGGCCAACATTCCTGGGAGTTTATTTACAATAGTGAACATTGTGTACAAGTGATTAACACTCATGCCCAGGCTGTGCAACTATATCTTCTAAATCTTCCTAACCCTGCTGCTACATCTTGGGGCTCCCCAGACATTCACAGCGGAAGCGGAGGCAGGCTGCTGACTGCTATGTCCTGTCTGTGATGACCTTGGTGGGTGTCCTCTGGAAGGCCAAGACCTGGAGGGCCCCGACCTGCATTCAGGGTAGTGCTTTGTGGCAGTGCCACTGTCCTCGGCCTCTGGAGCTGGAGCTGCTGGGGTTACAGGAAGAGGGGATTCGGATGGGCCCAACACTCCCGGAATCACCTGGGTGGGATGGTCCCTGGGTGTGTACCTGCTGATCCTCCTTCCTATGGGAGCCTGAGGGCCCCTGGCTGACTCCTTGAGGAGATGGGGTAACTGGAGTGGGATTGAAATACCCCACACCCCTCTTGCGCGCACATTGTTGGAGGCCAACTATGTCATCAGACATGGAGTTGAGCCCTCACAGCAATGCAGGATTGATGTCCTAGACCAAAGTCTCCATGGAGGTCACCATCCTACTAGTGTTGACCTCGGTGCGTTCGTATATCCTCAGCCTGAGGACGGGCGGACTCCTCCATCGTGCCTTGCAATCTGAGGGGTGCAACGGACATCCCTTCCTGATGTTCCCAAGCTTGCCTTTGCAGCTCCAGCAGCTAAGACGTGACTGAGCACAGCGGCTCGTCATCTGACTCGGACTCAGCAAAATTCTGGCCTCCAGCAGTCCTCTGAGTGCCAGGCACCTGGGAAATCCCTGCTGCCACCTGCTGTGGATCAGATAATGCGATGTGCTCACTAGATTGTGATCCCGGGGCTATTCTAAAGCTAGGTCCCATTGAGGTGTGTGTCTCAATGCTAGTGGAGGGTGTGGATGAATGCTGTGACGGGACTTCAGTGAAGGTATCTTCAGGTTCCTCTTCAGAGGTTTCTTCATGGCTTCGTTGGTGTCCCTGGGTCATGGACTCCATCGGCTGTTTCCCAGACATGCTTGCCAAAGCAAGGAGAGATAATTAATGCATGGCAGGGAACTGCGAAACAGGACACATCACTCACAGCATGGTTGTCTGAAGAATGTTGCACTGATAGATCCTCACTTGGTAGAGCACTGCCGACCTCACTGTCAGCACAGGAACAGTCTACATCTGCGCCGGCCAGCTGGATGGCTCAATTTTCAAAGTCCATGAGGACCTTGATTTCAGGTATTCCTCCACCAGTCTGCGACCTCTCCCTCTTGGTGTGTGCCAGCTTCTCCTGCATGAATAGAGATGGAGAGAGTGTAAGCAGGATGCCCGCCAGGCCAGATGATAAGTATGCCTGGCATGTGTGGGTGGTGAGTGGTGCAATGGATGGAATGAGGACAACAAAGGTGTGTATGAGAGAGTGAATGGTGATGTCCCTTGAACTGGCAATGAGTGAGATCCCTGTGGATGCGTGATGGGTTTGTGAGTGTGCGAGTTGACAATGATGAGAAGAGTGACTTACCCTGGCGGAAGGGAGGAGATCATTCATCCTCTTTCGGCATTGGGTGGCTGTCCTCTTTTGCAGGGTGTTGGCGCTGACCACCGCTGCCACTGCCTCCCATGCCGGATTAGTTAGGTTTCTGCCCATCCTGAGGCCAGAATAGGGGTAGTGGGCATCACGGAGGGCCTCCCACTGTGCCCAAAAGGTGCTTGAGGGACACACCATTAAACTGGGGCGGGGCCTACAGTCTTCTTGCCTTTCAGGGCCATATCTTCTTTGCAGCAGTCCTGGTCTTGAAGCACTGTGAGGTGTGTACGGCACTGCACTTTAAATATGGCACCCGACGTGCTGAAGTGGCAAGGTGATGGCGTGGTGAGCGAATGATGATCCACCCGCCATCAAATTGGCGTCTTTCCCTGAAATGTATAATTAATGCGGTGGGATTAGGGCGATACAGCGTGAAAAGCCGCCATTGCGGCCGGCGGGTAAAACGTCCTTTTTCCCACCCACCACTGCACTTAGTGCAAATCTGGCACGATTCCGCCCAGATTCTCAGTTGAGGAGCTCTTCAAAATGTTCTTTCCAGCGAGTGCTGACTGCCTCCATGTCCTTGATAAACTGACCCTCCATGTTTGGCTATCAGTGAGGTGGGCCTGTGAGTGCTTGGGCCACAGATCTTTTTGGCAGTGCTTCAGAAACCCCGCATGTTGTTGGTGTCCATGAGTTGTGGATATCTCTTACTACCTATCGTTTGTTCTTATGGTCATGGGTTTTTTGCTGTACTGCTGCCTGCAGCCGCCTGTAGGACTGCTGCTTTTCTCTTGAGGCATGTGAAGTTTCCAGTCACAAAAACTTAGCACTTGTGCTTGATTAGGTCCTGTATCTCTTGGTCATTTTCGACAAACCAGCCACAATGTTCCACACTGCCCAGCTCATCCTTATGAGAAATCAGCTGTCATCAGCGGATACCCTCCAACACTTGGGGCAACAAACAAAGCCAAAGAGGGATTCTACACCGACTTTGAGAAATCCCTAGCCTGAGTCCCAGCAGGCGACAAATTGATTCTCCTTGAAGATTTCAACGCCAGAGTTGGAAAAGACACAAACCTCTAGAAGGGTGTGATAATAGGGAAAGTAGTAAGTGTAAGGAGTAGGGAAAGCAAACTCCAATGGAGTCCTCCTCCTGACAAAATGTCTATAACACACCTTGTCATAATCAACACTCAGTTTTGCCAGTGAGACAAGCACAAGACACCACTGCAACACCCACGGTCCAAACACTGGTACTTGCTTGACTACATCATCGTTCAAGCAAGGGACTGCATGGATGTCCGCATCATCCATGTCATGACAGCATTGACGACTTCTGGACCAATCATGACCTTATCTGATCTACCCTCTCTATCAGCCTGGCCCCCAAACATCAGAGGTAACAGAAGCAATGACTCAAGAAAATTGACATCGAAGGCCTCAAAGATCCCAGCAAGGTGGACCTTCAGTCAGCGCCTCACTGCCAACCTCTCAACCTCCAGCCAGTAGAAGCTACAGTGTGCTAATAGTGCCTGGTCGACCCTAACCAGTCTGGCCTACATGTGACTCCAGGCTGCATGGGCCTCGTACTGGAAAGCAGAGAAGAAAAGTCCAGATGCACCAACTCCCTGCCTTCAGCCATGAACCTGGAAATTATGTTGCTATCAGCAGGTAAACACCAAATGCAATTATATGGCTTTCTTTTGTGTATTTTAGTTCTGGTCAAAACAAGCCTAGAACACCCGGAGACAGAGAATTATCATATAAATGCATTAGGCTATCACTTGCTAATATCACCAGCAGCAATTTCTAGATTCCAGAGCTAATGCAATGGGTGATATTGTCAACAGGGCCACAGAATAATGATTAAAAAGTATCAGAAGTCTTGAACATATAATAGGAATTTTGTTATATGTCCTTCACAAAATATGGGATTTTAAGATATAGGAGCCGATTTTAAACTGTTGATACACACTGTATGGATGGGGGCAAGTGGTGCTTCTACTGACTGCCCGTTGTAACCGCTATGAAACCCAAGACTCTTTGAGGTCTGGACCTCATTGCTATGCAGCCAGCGAGCTATGCCCATCAAACCAGTGCTCAGAGACAGATTACTTTTCAGGATGATCGAAAAGTGTTTAGCTCCTATGACAGTTGGCAGGTGTTGGGATTGAATATAGGCCTGACACCACAAAATTAGGTTAAAATTTCTGCCAGTCATTTTTTTTAAATTGGCCCCTATGAGTCCCTTTAAGGACAGTTAGGCTGCTCAACACCAGTACAAACTGAAGGAATTTTCCAGGACATATCACTTACTTGTATCTTAAAACTTGCATTTGGGGTCCTATGTATGCCATAGGATGCTAATGTGCATATCAGAGTGATCTTCTGCCTAAACCAGGTGGATACTGCAGACATTTTTCTCAGGACCCTATTCAAGTTGGCAGTAGCTGGAGCGCCAATGAACTGGGGAGGTTAAGTAACCCATTTACAGGCTGCTACTGTCCTGTTTATAACTGTTAAAAAAAAGCTAAAATCTGCCCTATACTGTATTAATGGAGACAATTTAATTTTTAAAAAAATATCCGTTCATGGGGTGTGGGCATCAAAGGCTAGGCCAGCGTTTATTGCCATCCCTAATTGCCCTTGAGAAGGTGATGGTGAGCTGCCTTCTTGAACTGCTGCAGTCCATGTGGCGTAGGTACACCCACACTGTTGTTAGGGAGGGAGTTCAGGATTTTGACCCAGTGACATTGAAGGAACAGCAATATATTTCCAAGTCAGGATGGTGAGTGGCTTAGAGGGGAACTTGCAGGTGATGGTGTTTCCATGTATCTGCTGCCCTTGTCCTTCTAGATGGTAGCGGACATGGGTTTGGAAGATGCTGTCTAAGGAGTCTTGGTGAGTTTCTGCAGTGCATCCTGCAGATGCACACTGGTGGCCACTGTGCATTGGAGGGAGTGAATATTTGTGAATGGGGTGCCAATCAAGTGGGCTGCTTTGTCCTGGATGGTGTTGATCTTCTGGAGTGTTATTGGGGCTGCACTCATCCAGGCAAGTGGATCACACTCCTGACTTGTGCCTTGTAGATGGTAGACAGGCTTTGGGGAGTCAGGAGATGAGTTACTCGCCACAGGATTCCTAGCCTCTGACCTGCTCTTGTAGCCACAATATTTATATGGCTAGTCCAGATCAGTTTCTGATCAATGGTAACCCCCAGGATGTTGATAGTGGGGGATTCAGTGATGGTAATGCCATTGAATGTCAAGAGGCGATGGTTGGATTCTCTCTTGTTGGAGATGGTCATTGCCTAGCACTTGTGTGGCACAAATGTTACTTGCCACTTGTCAGCCCAAGCCTGGATATTGTCCAGGTCTTGCTGCATTTGGACATGGACTGCTTCAGTATCTGAAGAGTCACAAATGGTGCTAAACACTGTGCATTTGTGCATTTTACAAGTTTAATTTCACAAGTAGTAGAAACAACAGAGGAATGGAAGGTGTCTCTCACAGGCTTTTTGAAACTCTTCTTACCATTTTTCAAAGGCAATGACACATCCTTAGCATAATCGCAAAGATTAGAGGGTTGTCCTCTAGTCATTTGGTCCAGGATCATAGAGATACGAATTGGAACATTTTGTTAATGGTGAGATAATAGGAATTGTAGAGGAGCAAAGAGATTTGGGTGACTGGGTACACAAATCAGTGAAAGCTAGTACACAGATACAAAAAAAAAATCAAAAAAGTTAATGGAACATTGGGCTTTGTCACAAGGGGATTGGGATACAAATTGCAGAGTACTCCATCCTGAGTGCTGCATTCAGTTTTGAGCACTGACTTTATATAGGATATATTGGCCTGAAGGGTACTGCACACATTCAGAATGACATTGGGTCTAGGAGGGTTAAATTATGAGGACAGTTTGCATAAATAATGTTTGTGATCTATTGTGTTTAGAAAGTTGAGGGGTCATTCAATTGAGGGCTTCAAATGATGAAGGCATTTGATTGGGTATATACAGAGAAACCATTTCCTAAAGTGGGAAAATCCAGAATAAAGGAGCATAGTCTTAAAATTACAGCTAAGCAATTCAGCAGTGAAATAAGGAAGCACTTCTTTATACAATGGGTTCTGGATATCTGTGGTATTTTCTACAACAACAGCAACAACAATCTTGTATATAGCACCTTTAACAGAGTAAAACATCTCATGACACTTCACAGGATCATTATCAAACAAGATATGACACAAAGCCATATAAGGAGATATTAGGACAGCTTCCAAAAGCTTGGTCAAAGTGGCAGGTTTTAAGAAGTGCCTTAAAGTGGGAAAGGTAGAGCAGCTTATAGGGAGGGAATTCTCAATCCTTGGGCCCAGGGAGGTGAAGGCTCAGCTCCCCAAAATACTGTGGATGCTGGGTCAATCAAAACTTTCAAGGCTGAGGTCAACAGGTTTTTGATAGGTAAGAATATCAAGGAATATGGATTAAAGGCAAGTAAACAGATCAACCATGTTGAGACTGAATAGGGGAACAGGCTCATGGAGCTGACTGGCTGACTCTTGTTCATATGTTTTATTGATAATACTCAGATTGTGAGCCTTAGTGAGCGTTAGCAAATCATTTCAGCTAAGCATGGCCCTGCTCTCACCCAGCTGCATATTTTCCATTAGGATTTGGTAACAATAAGAGATGAGAAACCGGTCTGATTTATTTTCCCTATTTCACCCAGGCATATTTCCTCTGGCTGCACCATGGAATATTAAAGTAAACCAGTCTCAGGACTATATGAATGACTATATGGAAGTTGGCTGATCAGTATAAAATTCAGTATTTTGATCATTCATATTACAGTCTCAATTTGTACCTGGTGTAATCGATGACTGGGCATGCTCTTCAATTCATATGAATATAACCATCTTTGAAGTCAAAACAAACTCAAATACTGTTATTCGTTGCTATGGACCTTATTCTTCACCCAATACTCTGCTCGAGGATTTGAATTCCATTAGCCATTTGTATATGATCCGCATAAAAAAGAATTATTGCCTTATCCATTGCTATCCTTATTTTTATTCATGTCATTCTACTCACATCATGGCCAGCATTTTCTGTTTGGCGTGTGGGGTCCGCCCCCGCACACCGACGCGTGAAATGACACGCGGTGATATCAGGCGTGTCCTGACGTCACCGCGCGTCATTCCAATTTGTCGTTCGGCAGGCATGCACTGGAGTCGCCGAACTGTCAGAGGCATGTTAAGGCCATTTACAAACCAATTAACCCTACTGAGAAAGCTGCCCGTCCAACCTTAAGGTTCGCGGGCAGGCGAAGAGCCCAGGCGGCCTTCGCATTTATCATGAAACCTCCTCCACAGGCGGGATGAGGGTTTCATGAAGGTTTTATAAATTAAACAAAATTTTTTATGAAAAGTCATAAACGTGTCCCAGCTCATGTGACACTGTCACATGAGGGGACATGTCTGAATAATTTTATATTCTTATCTTTTCCAACTTTAAAACTGAAGTTAATCTCCCTGAGGCAGCTCCGTGTCTCAGGGAGATTTCTGCGCTCTTACGCGTGCATGCGCTAAAGAGGGCAGGCCCTGACTCTTCCTTCTCCCCCCGCCCGCATAGGTGGTGCTGAGTGCTACCAGGCACGTGTCACACTGGGTGGGCCTTAATTGGCCCACCCACGTAAAATAGCGGCACGCAGCGACTCGCGGGCGGCAATCGGCTCCGTGCCCGCCCGTGCCCGCTCCCGAATGGCCCACCTGATGGGGAGAAAATTCTCCCCCATGGCCCTACAACATCCAAAGGCACCACATCTCTTCACCTGATGATCTTCACTTAATCCTGAACTTTATTTTTAAATTTTTTTTTAAAGAAAATCATGCTTTGCTTTCTGATAATTCTAAGTTGCGCATGATCAAGAATGAACATCAAGCTGCCTGTTAGTAAAAAAGGACAGCTGATCATTTATGACATACTACTTACTCTTCACTTCCAATTTTTAATTTTTAAAGCATTTTTAAATAGCATTTGCTAATCGCATAAGCTGAAAACTGTTGCATCCAATGAGGGTCCACTAGCCACCGCTCCTAACAGGAGAAAAGGTGGATAAAGTTTATTTCAGAGGAACACGGGTCAAACATGAACCAAGGAAACAGAATTATAACTACTGCTGCTGACGACTGCTGTATGGCTTGCAAAACAATGTCTGTGAATCAAGTTTAATCCAGATGCTGACAGTCTTTGGGGCCATAAGGGAAAGAATAAGAAGCAAGACAATAGGAAAGTGTACACAAAGCATAGCCACACAAATTGCTTCTAGAATTATACCAGGACTGCCTTTGGCATCCGATCCAGGTGATAATGTGGGTTATGTGTTACAGCTAAATAGGATTCTTTGTTTTGTATATGAGGTGGCAAAACAGTGGTTATAGCCAGGGACAACAGTGACAAGGCATGTCTCAAATTTGACGCTGTTAGTTGCTAGGAGTGCAGAGTGCTTGGAGAATTAATACTTGATACCAATTAACCAATAACAGATTGATTAATGCATGCTCCAGTAACGTTGGTTCAGTCTACTTCCTCTCTTTTTAAACTCTCTGCAGAAGGGGCAGAATTGCTGTGAGTGACACTTTCTGTTAAATTTACATGGCTTTGCTGCTGTCATTCAATGGAGATTTTTGGACTGATCCCAAATGCTGAGGTATGGATGCAGCAGCTGTTCACGTGCTCCTGAAATAATTCTGACGGACTGGCAATGCTTATGGGCTACTCAAATAAAAACCATGCAGAAGATTAATAAGCTAGTCACATCTCTCTCATATTCCACAGTGTGGACTTTGGCATGGACTAAACCATCCTTGTCCAATCCCACAATTATAACTGTATTGAATCCAGAAGAAAGAGTTCCGCAATTTCTCTTGCACCAAATAACCCATTAGTGTCTTTGGAGAAAACCAAGTTGTAGGCATTGATACAACATCTAAATTTCCTTGAGGACTGTGACACTTCAATGGGTTTTACAGTCGTTGTTGCCACTTGGTAGACTTTGCATAGATCAGATGTAGATTACAAAGACAAATGAATGTCTGTAGCTGAAGAGAATTTGCACCCAAATGGGCTAAGCAGTGAAAACAGTCAATGTTCTTGACAGTTGCTAACTTGGGTTTCATAGAGCACTGCACCATTTCAATTCTCTAGAATTGGAAACTAATGGTCTGTTCTCCTCAGTGCTGAGAAGACGAAGACATGTATAGCAGCTTGCAGTATTTTGGCCACTGCTTGTCTTTCAGATGTGGAGCTAACATTTTGTAGATGATGATCTCATCAACAAATGGAACAGCATTACCTCGATGGCTGTCACCAAATTATTGATAAAGATGAGAAAAGATTGTGATCAAATGTGAATCTTTGGGAAAAAAAACCCTGCACAGATGCAGCACTAAGTCAAACATCCATTAATATGCCCTGATGTTTGCATTCTCTGAGAGTTAAGCATGCATGTAATAAGTGCGCAGACCCTCATTAAGGTTAGGATTTAATATCTATTGAAGGCTCTAGAAATGTGTGGAAATGCTGTAACTTTATGCTGAGTATCAAGGGAGCTGCTCCATTTCTGGACCCTGAGATTGGGAGCACCACAAGTTAACCAATTTGCCCTGAAGCCAAATTGATAGCAGGGTGTTGGGATTGAGATGCTGCAGCAGTTTCTCATTTACTGTAATTTTTATGATACCTGTCACGACTGGCAGTAAACATACTGGTCTAGTAATTAGGTTCTGACCATGATCCCTTCTTCCGGGTAGGAATGGTGTTTGTTATTTTTTACTCAAATCGAACAATGTTAGTTGGCAGACATTGAAACAGATAAGGAAAATAGTTCCTTGGACTGAGATTCGAGGACTTGTGTTTCTCTTCCATTTGAATCATAAGATTATCGAAGCTCAAACTTTTGAAGGAGAAGCTTAATGTTCTTCACTTTAATTTGGTTAATTGGTTGCAACATTTCAAAGTGATTTCTAGTAACAGGTATTAGAATTCAGATAACATAGAATTTTTTTTCCAATTGGGATCTAATACTTAGCCACAAACTCAAAATATCAGAGTGCTAACTCACAGTCATAGTAGGGTGCAATTCCACAAATAACAGTAGGCCTCTGGACTTCAACAAAGTATGCATTCTTCCTGTGTTATCCCAGAAAGTGGTAAGTAGTAGACTATTTAACTGTGGAAGGAGTAATATCCAAGTTTGGTCCTAATAGCCACACATTGACAACTTCCAGCAGGGGTCATTAGATAGAGACCTGTTTTTAAATGTTAGAACCGGTTGCCAAAATTTATCATCCACCATATTCTTGCCCAGACCAAGGCGGACTTTGTAAAACATCTATTTTGCCGCATGGATTTCCATACTTCTGCGACTATAACTGATAGTTGGGTCTTCAGTCAATATTTTAATCTGAAGAAAGGCTCATTTTGTGAAACCTGGGAGTAATCTTATTAAAAAGATTCATTTTGAGAAAGGTTCAAATTCCTACCATTTGCCTCAATTTATTTCAGTCAGATCCAAACCACAAAACAGGATCACCACTTGAAGTTGCAGGGAGCAGGAGCTGTGAGACGCCAACAGGTGAAAAGACTCAGAAGATGGTGAAACCATGACAATTTAATCTCAGCTATTGATTGTGCTGGCAGATAGGAGTTTTGATGTGTTCGCCAGCTAACTTAAATTCTACAGAGGCATCTTATGTTACACTGGCATCATTTTAATTGAACTATAGATGACTTGAAGGATCAGTTCACTTCATTCAGCACAAAATTTTAATTTATTTAGGTGTGCTATTTAATTTACTTTAAAAAACCTGGAAGCATAGAGGAGATGAAATTGGCCTTCGATGGTAACACAAATCAGGAGACAGCTTTTTTAAAAAATTATTCTTTCAAGGGATGCGGGCATCACTGGAATAGCCAGCATTTGTTGACGATGCCTATTTACCCTTGAACTGAGTGGCTTGCTAGGCCATCTGGAGTCACATGTAGGCCAGACCAGGTAAGGATGGCAGATTTCCTTTCTTCAGACATTAGTGAAGCAGATGGGTTCGTACAACAATCAATGATATGACTGAGGCTAGCTTTAAGTTCCAGATTTATTAACTGAATTCAAATTCCGCCAGCTGCCATGATGGGATTTGAACTAATGTCTCCCAACGCATTAGCCTGGGCCCCTGGATTACTAGTCTAGTGACATTACTACTATACCATCATCTCCCCATGAATCAATGGTCAATTATATACCATTTTTGAAGTTAATGAAAAAAATAACCAGGCCGGGGTGTAAAACAGATTGCCAATTTGCTATCACTCATTTTGCTCTATTTCACCCCTGGAGAATCATAAGAAAAGGATATCTATACTGAAATTTCATTCACTTAAATAGACCATTCATTTATCAGGTATTCTCTTAAGGTTCCATTGTATTTAACAGAATTAAAATTCTCTGCTTTGACAGATCAGGACCTCAGGCACTAACATTAATAATAGTAGAGCTGGTAGAGGAAAATCCGGCATCTCCACTTGTGACCAATATGCACTGTCACTGACTTATTGGAGGATAGCCATCACCCACTCTGAGTTCAGCACCTGGTCATGTCAACAGATCCATACATACACCAACGGATGACAGGGAAAGAAACGTTAATGGAGCAAAAAAGCAAACAAAAGGCAGCGAGTGTCACTGTGAACTCATTACGAGTTTTTAAGTGACGCTTGATTGATTGTTGGCATGACAGTGATTAATGATTGCTTGGGAATCTCTGCCTAAGTGGATATTACAACTCAGTCTTCGTTTGGCAGAGTGCATTTATACACAGGAGTTGAGTTTCACAAATGCCATCACCTCCACCAATAATTCCCAGCCCCCCTCCCCACACTCACCCTTTATAGAATTCTGACAACTGCAGTATTTTGCAGCATAGTAGAAATTTTAGTACGGAAGGAAGCCACCCAGATTAGACCGGAAGTTGCCCGATTAGTGTGGCCCTTGGCCATCCATCGACAGTCGGGTAAGTGTAGGGATTGGAGTTCCAGGGTGGGGGGGAGGGGTCTCCTGTGCTACGGAAGGTGGGGCTTCTGGAGCAGGGCAGGCACTTTTGCTCCTCTTGGCCCAAGAAAAGAAGGTGAAAAACGTATCGTGAATGGACTCTTCTGTTTCGCATTCTCCTCTCGTTTGACTTTAGTTGGCGGGAATGCCAAAGTGGTTTCCTCGCTCAAGCTGGAGTTAAAATTGCAGCTGGGCCTGCTGATGTCATCAGAAAATGATCTACGTATTTAAAGAAGGATCCCACTGGCCTCAGACAGATCTCTTTGCTGCATGCTAAGAACAGGTTAGATTTCAGATCCAGATGGGATATTGGCAGGTAAGTCATCTGGATGATTTTAAATGCCTGCCATTCCTATTTCGGTTGGGCAAGTAGGGCTAATCTCAGCCAGCATAGCAGCTGGGACATCATAATTGGCCTCAGGATCCTTTGGTGAATGAAGGGAAAGATCAGACAGGGTTCAGCCCATTAATCATTAATGAGACATATCATCTAACAAAGAGACAGGTGCTCCCAAACCTAAGACTTATATTTAAAAGTCACTATCCAAAATCGCTACGTATGGATGTCAGATGGTGACAAGATGCTCTCCAATGGAGAATAGGTTGTCAACACTTATTGCCAAAGCTCATCCATGAAGAATGGTCACTTGGTGAGACACCAAAGGACTGTCAACCTGTATAGAGATGTATGCACCTTTGGGAGAAGAGAGAAGAAAACTGGGGCTTGGGTAAAACATTCACAATGGCAAAATCCCTCAAACTTGTGGAGAATCAATAAAAGGATTTTACCCATACATAGAATAAACAAATAAAATACTTTGAATGAAACCCTGCTTTATTCAATTCTCAAATACACCAATGTTTACATTGCGCCCTAGTATTGGCTGATGTGTACCATTGCAATGGGGAAATAAATGACAACTCAATATCTAGGTCATGGAGTGACTACACCTGACACTATTTTCCAATGGTATTGGACATGTGTGAACATTTAATGAAAGCAAGTGAGTATGATCTAAAACAGACTAACTAGCACATTTCATCAATTTAATTGAAGTATGGCTGTGCTTTGAAGAGAGCTTGAAACCCTAATCAGAAGAGAGCTGCTCCAATGCATAAGATGCTCAATTGGCAGGACATGTATTCATGTTTACTATTTATAAGGACAAAACACTTACATTTACATAGCGCCTTTCACAACTTCAGGACCTTCAAGGATGCTTTACAGCCAAATAAGTACTTTACAAGCATGGTCACTGTTGTAATATTGGACCTGACATTGGGAATTTGCTATTTCTGAATAGACATTTGATTCTGATCTGTCCTGATTCCAGTGGGCAAGAGCCTGCTAATCTGCAGGCCCAGCAGCATTTGCTTCTATGGTGGTTTCTGAATTCTTTCAAGGTTTCCATTTGAGTCTGAATTTCCTAGACATCCAAAATTTAATTGTATTTAAGATTTTTTTTGTCTTTGGCATTTGTACTTCTGTGTGATGTATCTACGTGGCAGAGCTTCTCCCTAGTGCTGGTCTTTTATGCTTACCTACCAATCCATCAGAGAAATGGTTCGTCCTTGTGCAATTCCTACCATGTCAGCATCATTTCTTGTGTCACACCTGAGATGTTTAATTATGTACAAATTAACTTAACTCTAGGGGAATTTCCTGTCATATAAATATACTGAAAACTCTCCTGGAAAGCAAAATACCAAAGTTTGCAGACTTTTAATTGACAAATGGGTTTTGACCTCCAGCCTAAAGAGTAATTAATCTTTGAATAAACTCATCCATTATTACTTCACCATTGTTACAACTTTTTTTTAGCCCGAAAGGCACACAGCATCACCTGAGCAGCAGAATAATACAATGTGCATTTTTTGGTGCACTGATCCTTGCCTTATAAAGTATTGTACCACCTGACTTATCACAAGTAATCGAGTGAGAGATACATACTGTATATGAGGAATGTTTTGCTATAGGAATTCAAAAGGCACCAGTATTTGCTTTTTAATCTATTTATCAAACTCCACGACGTCAAGTGCTATGGGCCTCCTCCGACAGAATAACAGCCCCAAAAAACTGGGCATGTGCAAATATTTTTCAGGGTGAAAGGTGACAGTTTCTGTGAAGTCAGGGTAGTGAGGCAGTACCCGCATTTGCTCCACACTTTGGATCTGCGTGAGAACACGTGAGAACCCAGGAGCACGACGACTTGCTACTTAAAAGAGGGAGGTCGCTGTCTTAAAACAAATGCAAAATGAAATGAACTTTTGCCAGAAACGCACTTGATACAAAATCAGTATCAAATTTACACCATTGAATAATCAGGAATTCCATACACTTAACACAGCAGCAGTAAGTAGCACTTTAAGAATTAATGTCATCTGTGAGGCATCATAGCATTAGAGGGCAATAGAGAGATGGCGTGCTGTGCTGTGTTACAAAACATTATGAAGCCCCTATGGCCTCTTCATTAGATGACAAAATGCATTAATCTCACAAACTGGTCAACTTTCGCAAGGACTGTCTCGTGACTTGAATTCTGCAAGTTTAAAAGTTAATCCAGCATTTGCACATGTGTACAAATTCAGGATGCCTACCTCGTGCTCAGCCCAACCTGCTCAAGGGCTGGGCAATAAATACTGACCCTGCCAGTGATGCTCACATCCCAAGAATGAATTCATGAAAAAGCAAACACTCAGTAAAAATGTCAAGTAAACATCATCATGATGATTCCTTAGCAGATGTCACTGTTAGGATTCCCAGAGAAACCATCAAGGCAGTAGGCCACTTGTGTAAATGGCAGGCAGAAGTCCGGCAGGTCAGGACTTGGCCTCGCAGATGCCTTTGCTTTCGGAGAGGGCGGAAGGGCTTCATATACTTGCTTGCTGACAACTGACAAAACTCACCTAATTAGAGCAGCCAATTCAAACCTGCAGCCTTGTAGCCCTGGTGTTTGCTGTTACGCTAGAGTTACCAAGCCTGCTTGTGTCTGTTGGCCTGACCATGAAGCAAGCATACACGCATGTAAAACCAATGCAGAACATGGATAATCACAACAAGTTACAAGAAATTAGCCTCTCTTATTATAAAGTTAAAAGCTGTGGCAAGGTCGTCTAATGGCTCATTGGGTGAATGGACTGCTTGTGCATGAGTGAACTACAAAGACCAGGAAGATTGCAGGTTTGACTCCAGGTCTATTCCTAGTTATTTGATCTGAGCCAGGAGAGCAGTTGGGAAGCTACAAAGGTCTCCATGTCTATTGTAGGTGGGAGGAATTATCAGTCAAAAATCCCACTCCTGTTCAGTGACCTGTGCTGGAAAGCGTACATATTAGAATTATGACCGAGAGGAGAATTGGGTGTGGCCTTTCATGCCCAAATAGACTGCCAGCATTTACTATTCAGTCAATGCACAAAGTGTAGCCATTTAGCCAGGGCATTGGAGGGCAGCTGGGGATCGTGGAAACACAGCCTGAGGTACATCTTCATGGCTAGGCAAGGAAAGGTGAAAATTCCAGGTGGAAAAAAAAATTGCAGGAGCAGCAATCCTGATCTGCCCAAACACAGTACTGTACATTATCAATAATTAATTATCTTTCGTTGATACAATAACCTATAATGCCTTTGTTTGCCCTGGCTCTTCAGATAAATGCCGGTTCAGTGTCTCAACACCCTGCAACACAAACAGCTTCTGCACCGGAAAACATTATACCAGTAGGGCTCCGAGAGCGATGAATAGCCTGCAGCAGTCGACAGGTCATACACATAGAGTGTGGAACGGCAAACTTGGTTTACAAAGAGACATCTGTTCCATTACTTAAATGCATTGTGGCTAATTACATCCTGGCCCGTCTGTGAAATGACAACCATTTATTCTCCAGTGAACCATAAAATCCTAACATGCTCGATCGAAAGCAAGGAGGGAGCACATGACAATTATGTTTCCAATGCAGCTCAGAGAAGCCAGAAATGATGAAACGAGAGCCAATTTGCCACAGAGCTAAGAGGGAAAAGCAAGCGGGGCCGAGAAAGACATTCATTTAGCATGTTGCCATAAATGCAGGGGCGGGTGGGGGAAGGTAAACAGCATGAGTTGGTACTTGAGAAATAAAGAGCAAACTGAGGCACATATTCTTTTATCATTTCACTAGCCATTTCCTCTTAAGGCTCCACTTTATGGATACAGCCCATTATCAGACTCACCATTACCATCACCATTTCCGATTATACCTTCATCAATGCAAGGTTCCCTGATCTGATTCTGAGTAAGTATTTGCATGCATTTATATATAATATATATTACATACATATCATATTTAAATTACAGTAAAGTCAGGGCTGCAACTTAAACATCACGAGTGCTGCTTAATATGGAATAAGGCAAAATACTCAAAAAGAAAGATGTCCATTGCTAGCATTATAATTGATAATGTTTAGAAATCATTTTGCTGTCCAGCTTCAACTCACCTCAGAGCAATAACTGATATACTAAACCATATTAGTACACCTTGCCTAACTCTACCACAGAAAATCATTCTTAAGACAGCCAGGACTATCAAACAAGGTCAGCTAGCTGATACATAATCGCTTGCCACAATTTTATCAGAAAGCATTCCAACATGGTATCCAACTGACCAATTAATAAGCCAGGACCCACGGCCAGAGAACCAACAGTTAATACGAAATAGGCAATGGAATTTTGAAAAACTGGCCCAGGCTCAGTGCAACAATAGCACATCAACTGCTTTCATCAAGGAACTTTATAATATTTTTAACACCATAATTGTCCAGAAAATTCACCTTGTAACGATTTTTTTCACACTTGGCACTGATTGCAAATTATGACAACTTGCATATTAAAAAAAATACGACTAGCACACAAATCAGTACAGGGGAAATACTGAGGGGAGGGGAAAGAGGGATAAGTAGGGATGGAGTGGTAGAAGGGAAGAGGGATCCATCTACAGTAACTCCCTGTTTTAAGTCCTTTTGCTTTAACGTCGGTCAGTTAATGGAAGCCGTATTCTTATGTAGCTTTGCGAGTTTCATTTTAAAGTTGTTTCGTGCCAGGTCTTATGTTGGGCTACGCGAGCTAGTCGGCGCCATTTTGGAGTGGTCTCTGTCACTTCCTGACCCTTCCTCTTGCTGCTGACCCTCTGGTTTCCAGCCTCTGCCGTACCGACCCTTCCTCTTGCTGCAGACTCTCTAGTTCGTGGCTTCTGCCGCTCCCTGACATTCTTGGTAGCTGCAGGCCCTCCGGTTGGCAGCCTCTGCCACTCCTTGAGCCGCCATCTCGCTGTGGACCTTCCAATTTGCATCCTCTGCTGCTCCCTGACATTCACTCTCACTGCTGACCCTCTGCTTCGCGACCTTTGCCACTCCCTCTTGCTGCCGACCCTCCGGTTCGCGGCCTCTGCCACTCTCTGACCCTCCTGGTAACTGTGGATCCTCCAGTTCATGGCCTCTGCCACTCCCTGACCCACCCTCTCGCTGCCAACATTCCGGCTTGTGCCTCACCTCCTGCAAGTCAAAGCTGCTCTTCCTGCTCATCTTCATGAGCCCTTGCTCACAGTGAGCGTTTGGGAGAGGGAAGTGACGAGCAGGAGGTTCAGCAAGAGGGAAGGCTGCAGCGACTGGGAGGATCAGGGAGCAGCGGAGGCCTCGAACCAGAGGGTTGGCGAGAGTCAGAGTCCACTGTGACGGGGAGGGTCAGGAAGAGGAATGTGTGGCGAGTGGGATATTCGGCGAGCAGGATCAGCAGTGAGTATGAGAGACAGTGAGCAGGAGGTAAGTAGAAAATTAGCATATTTCTTCAATATTTTAAAATTTATTGCACTTTAAAAGTCATTTCATTTACCAATATAGAAATTTATCACCGTAAATTATTTCAACATAAAGGACATAATGTTTTAATGTTTTTTTTCTGATGATAAAGGTCTTTCAGAATTTAGCTGCAGCCTCATTGGTTTTAATGGGAACATTTAATTCACTTAAAGTTGTTTCACTCTAAGAATGGAACTACAAGTTTAAGTGAGGACTTATGTACCACACTACCTGGACCAAAAATGACCCCGTGCAGGTCAGTAATAACATAGATTGTCGCTTAGTCATTTATCCATACAAACAACTCTTATTTTTGCCTCACAGACAGAACACAATTCTGATATGTATCAATGAACTAAGCTACGGCAACTTTTCCTCTTAAGGTTTCAGAGCTCACTGATCTGCAAAACTAAGGTAAGTGAGCTAGACTCGGTGTGCCTGCACTTGGTAACGTCATTGGCCAGCTCCAGCAATACAAGGATATGCAATTGTGGTAATTGTAATAATTCAACATGAAAAGCGGAATCCACCCTTTGAAAAGATAAACTGAGTTTCTCTAAGAATTTTGCAAATACAGTTACTTTATAATACACATCAGCTTGGCTCTATTGGAAGCACACCTACCTGTCCAACATTTGTCAGGTTTAACTCAAACTCTAGGACTTGAGTACATAATCCATTCTGACACGACAATGCACAGAGCTACGTTGTTGAAGATACTGCCCTTCAGATGAGGTCCTGTCTATCTTATTGGGCGGACGAAACCAATATGACCTGTCCAGTAATAGTGCCGACAGTCCTGGTTGGACATACTCCTGAAGGAAAAAAAAACAAAAACAGAATTACCTGGAAAAACTCAGCAGGTCTGGCAGCATCGGTGGAGAAGAAATCAGTTAACGTTTCTGATTAACGTTAACTGATTTCTTCTCCACCGATGCTGCCAGACCTGCTGAGTTTTTCCAGGTAATTCTGTTTTTGTTTTGGATTTCCAGCATCCGCAGTAGCTTTTAGCTTTTTGTTTTTATATTCCTGAAGGTTTCATCACATGACCTACAGCCTCCAGTCACTCTGCCCAGTCAAACAATCTTTTTCTCATCTGCAAAACTTTTATATCTAATAAATAGAAACGTTTAAAGAAAATGACAAAGAAGTGCACAATTTCTTTAATGCCTCAATGGTTTTCCTCTGGAGTTGCTCGCAGCACTATCCAGGGCATTATTCTTTAATTCATGGAGAATCCAGGACAGTCATGGAGAGACTGAGGTTTGCAAAGTTGATCTTTTGAGACTCCCACATTTGATTTTCCCTCTCGTTGACAGAGAAAGATCTCAGTTGACTTGGTGTGTCCTTGTAGCAGCACCGTTGAGTCCAGGAATTCAGTGCCTTGAGTCTAATTGTTCCATGCTAATGTCTGCTGGCAGTCTAACAGACAGCTGCATGACCTCCATTGCAAATATTCTTTCTGATTACAATATCTTTACTACTTTCCTAAGAAGTAAAATAATATCCCTGCCAACATTTGCATCGCGAGCTTGAGGAAAAAATGACTGGGGCCATCTGAATTAAACTTTGTTATTTATAGAGAAGTTTTTGGCTTGGAGCAGAGGTAGTCATGTGAAGTTAGAAATACCCCATATTGTCCCAAAAGTACATACTTTGACGAGTTTATATCCCTGTAAAATGCAGAAAACCACTCGAATATCAGTTATCTATTAGGGTGACTGCTGTGAAGACGACCAGCAGCCTTGTGTTTCATTTTTTATTTCATTTCAAGTCCCCAGAGAGGTTCAATTTAAATTGTATAAAAAACATCACGGGGTGGTGCAGTGCCACTGTACGTAGGAACCCAAGGGATAGTGCCACTGAGAAAGTGGGCTCAGATTTGGAAACTTTCTCCCTGCAGTTCCCAGTCTGAGCCACGCAGAAAAGGAATGCCCTGGGGAAGCCGTTGGCAGCTGCCCCAGCAAAGAGGAGGAAGGCAAAAATCAAATTGAGGTGTCATCGGCAGGTCGCTACTATACCCCTCCCATCAACCAATCAAACAGCACACCGGCACAGATCTCACTGTCAAGCTTGGACCAGTTCTTCACTGGCAGGGTTGTGGAACTTGCTGTGATACGGAAATACGCAGTGAGGCAAATTGTTCATTGGGCCAGTAATTCACAAGGGCGAGAGACAATAACCAGCTCTCTCCGAGCAAACGTGAAAAGCAATACAGCAGGTAACAGAAGGGTTAAGAAATTAGCGCAAGTGCTTTCATTATGTTAACCCATGACAGTGACAGGAATCTCCCAGGCTTCCTTTTCAGAAGGCCTTTACAGTCTGCTGCTTTCGAAGAAAAATTTTTCATTGTCACTATTTTGTCCTTAAGAAGCAAGAGATGCTCATTACAAAATGAACTTTTATGCTTTTAATCCCTTACCCCCACTATTGCGCTTTATGATGGCTGAATGTGCGATGGAAAAAACCGACCTCCTGTGAATAAGTAGCCTGGGGCAGGCCTCCCCGAACATAGACAACACCACAGCCCACTTAAGATAAACTCTGGTAAGATCAAACCCTGTTGAAAAAATGTTCCATTTAAAAAAAAACACATTTCAAATTGACTGCAATAACAGCAATTGTTCTTGAGATCTGCTCTGGAATGGACTTGACTGAAAAAAAAAGGAGAATCTCATAGTCAGTATGCTTAATTAAAAATAAACCATCATCATTAACTTTAACATCCTTTCACTTATTTCTCTGTCTGTTGATCTTCGTTTAATTACTTTTTGAACAATGAATGTTGTTGTTTAATTAAGAAGTGCTGTTGATGTTGCACCTTCCCTTTCTCTCCCACCCCCTCTCCCTCACACAATACCAGCTTAGTCATTATGAGCCAGTTAGAAGCATTTTCAGAAACTTGAATATTGCATGGTGTATCACATGTAAACTGGGAGCAGGCTGGCAGTCATTGCCAGCTGTTCCTGGGTTTTTATACCTAGAAATGGTGCTAGGGAATAGAACACTTTCCCATTTGGATTGCCACTTTCATCAGCAAGCGCACCGAGGCCTGCTGTAGCGCAGGCCAGATTGAGAGCGAAGCTCCCTACATTCCAAACCTACAACATGCTTTGACAGGCTACTCAACTGTGGGCGACATTACAGTTGAGCCTGGTTTTGTACTCAGCTGACATTCCTATAAATGTACTTTTTAGCAGGGGTCACTAAGCAAGTCAGAGGTGGTTTACCCTGGCTGATGTTTCCTCCCAGCCCAGGCACATGGAGGTCAATTGTACCACTGTCCTAGTTTAGATTAGCCCACTCAGCATAGCCAGGGATTGAACATGGTATCTTCCTGAACAAATGGTTCTGTACCATCTAAGAACATAAGAAATTGGAGCAGAAGCAGGCAACTCAGTCCCTTGAGCCTGCTCACCGTTCACTAAGATGATGGATGACCTTCTACCTCAGTTACACCTTCCTACACTATCTCTACATCCCTTGAAATTGTGTGTTTTCACAATAAAGCACAGGCTGAATTCAGAGCTAGGTCCTGGAGGTGGAAAGGGCACTGTATTAACAGAGTGCAAACTCCAGTCCTCTTTCAGTTAATTTTCTCATTTGCCACACAAGTGCCAGGCAACGGCCATCTCCAATAAGAGAGAATCTAACCATCTCCCATGACATTCAACTGCATTGCCATCACTTAGTTCCCCCACATAAATTTTTTGAGCTACAAGAACAGGTCAGAGTGGCCAATTGTGAGCACAACTGTGGATACAGTTCCCCAAGAGGTTCAAGGACCTCAGGTGGGCAAGAAAGATGAGAGATATCCATCCCACTTTCAGGTGCCAATCCCCATAATCTGCCATCCCTGGCATTCTCCTGCACAGCACTGCTCAGGCTAAAACACCTTGCAGCTCCAGTCATTCCTCACTCTCCAGGTATGTCCTCACATCCCTACCTGACCACTTATACTCACCGTCATCTTTGTGCCATCACATGCCATTGCCACAGTCAGCCTTCATAAATGTTGTGCTTCCCTCCTCTCCATAGAACCCTTTTCGCACACTCACAATTCTCTGCTTTCCTGCCTTGCAGGAGATGAGAGTGCAGAGAACCATGGCATAGTGGGTGGGGGCAAGGTGGCCCCAGTAACAGGCATCTTGATGGCCATTGACAATGCATGCCCAACTGCTCCACTGGAAAGGAGGTCATGATCAGGAATGACCTGCCATGAAAGCATGAGCCTCATGAGCCACACGTGTTGAGAGAGCTGATCCTCTGCCTGTGGACTTTGTTTTGTGACCTTGCCTCCTTCATGCTGGATATCTGTATTCATCCCCTCTGCCCTGTGGCGTGGCATGTGGCGGAGCAGTCAACTAGTGCTGCTGCTGATGTTTTGCCTGCTGCTCCTTTTGTTCTTCATCGGGGGTGCAAAGTAGAGCTGCATAAGCTGCTCCCACGCTGCAGTGAAGGCTGACAGCGGGGAAGTGCAGATGAAGGAAGGTAAAATGACTTGCAAAAAGTTGGAAAACACCTGTCAAGGACTGAAAACACACTCTCAGAAGGAATGCTGTGAGCAGCAGACTCTCACTTGGGCAGGGCTGCAGCTATTCAGTTTCATTCTTTGAAGGCTTCCCAGCTTGTCAATTTCTCTACACAAGCACTCCCCACTGTGCACTCACCTGGTTGACCCTAACAGGTTCCAAACACCTCAGAAAACCACATGGGTTAACATTTACATTTACATTCACGTCCAAATACACCCAGGTTAAACCCAGAAGTGGGTAGGATCATGTCAGGTTCCTGACCCAATGCCACTTTTCAAGGACCCAAACCTGTCCCACTTCCCCCGGGTCTTAAAATTCTGTCCTTTGTGCCATGCTGAGGTTCAGGTAGGAGAATTGCTCCCTGAACACTCTGGTTCGATACAGCTTTCCGTTGAGAGCTCTTCTTCCCCTCCTTCCTCCTCCAGCAATATGCCCTGCTCTATGTGGCCTCTGTTTATTCTCCAAGTCATGGCATATTCCAAAGGGAATGGCTGATTAGCGCACCCATGCCTGAGAGGAACTGATTTGTGTAGAACCCTTGAAGTCAGCAAAAAGGCGTTCAGTATGTGCCACACCACTTCCTGTAGGCCTTTGCAACTTGAAATCTCTATAGAAAGTATCAAGCACTTGTAGAATCATAGCAACAGCCAGAAGAATTTAACCATAACTAACCTGTATTTATGTGATGATTCCTCTAAATAGCAAAAGTGGGGGGGGGTTCCTTCTTGCTGCTGAACACTTGGTCAATTGAATGAGGTTAAAAGAGTTAGCTGGAACGTTGAGCTCAAAAATGTTACTGCTGGCATCAAATTATGCCAACTGATGGCATGATCTACCTACTCTGCATACTTCTGGCAGATGTTCACTGCATGTGCATTTACACCTGCACCAATATGCCATCTGGTGAAACTCATGCCACAAGTTTGGACACCATCTTAGAACTGTAAGGGCACTCAAAGCTCCCAAAAAAGGGCACTAACAAGCCCAATTCTCACCCCATGAACCAGCATTTGATGATGTTTTGAATTGGTGCTCGAACATGCTGCATCAACACAACATTATTTTCAATGCGTGGAGTCATGCTTAACCTAGAATGGATCACTGAAACGCACTGAAAAGAGGCCAGAGGTATACATTTGCAACACAGTCTGCATGTGTACAATCACATGTGCAAGGTTCTTGCAATTCCCTGCCTGACACCGATGTGGGACTACCATCATCACAAGGGCTACTGCAATTCAAGGAGGTGGTTTTGGGGAGTAGGAGGCTGCTGCTGGATACCTGATGGAACAATATCCAGTATAAGGTGTGTGGTTGGTTGGAGGTGTGATGGGCGTCCTGAGTGTGATCATGGCCTGGGGAGGGAAGCCCAGGGAACTCAAGGCTTTTTTTATGTGGCTCAGTGGAATCCAAAACAAATGTAAAAATACTTCCCTGCGGTTTGCCTCGTATGGTCTTGCTTCTGCTTGCTGGCAGCTTTCACTGATGGCTTCTGCACTGGGTATCATTGCAGGAATCAGCTGTTAACACCGCTTTGGGGTCGACACCAGTCCCTGACATTTAAGCACAGGGAAGGCCCACACTACCGAAAATATGCCATTTAAAATGGCGGTGGGCACCAACGTGCCAGGAGCACACCGAGTGGCACTCAGCTGGCATTTTGACCAGCTGCCTTGCACCCCCCGACCCCATTCCTTCCCAGGCGGACAGGGTTCAAATCAGGCCTTTTCTTTCTTAGAATCATATTAAACAAAAACCCTGGATTTCATCTCTTGCACCTAATTTACTGATAACTGAGCGGTTAAAAGTATATCAGTAATTATTCAGCCCCTGTTTTACAGCTCTTGAAAACCAGAGAGATCGGAAGTGTCATTTGCAGTTATATGTCAAGTTGTTTTTCTCAAGTCTGCTACAGTTTATGCAAACATTGTGCACTTTGCTGATAAACCCCAATATTACATTTACTTTTATAGCCTTTTTTTAATCTGTTTAGTGAAGAAACAATGGGCTTTTGATAGGTTTTGCCTGTTGCCTGTGATAGGAATTTAGGTGCCGCACAAACTACCCACAAGTGCAATGAATAAGCAAATTAGACAAAGTATACATTTTGTTATCATTCCTTTCAGACTGTTGTCACTTATTAGCCTGAGGATTGTCTTTCTAGCTTTAAATAAGGGATAGTGATGGATGATTCAGCCAATGCCCCAGCTAACAGATCTCAATCAAAACTCAGGGAAAACACTTACTATGTTGGGAGAAATAGTCCTCATCACTGCAGACTGAGATCCTTCTGGCAGTATCTATACACTCAGTAATGCTCTCAGACCCGGCGATGTAATCTGGGTTTCAGCTTTTCAGCGAATCACCTGCCTAAAACACCCTACTCATACTATGGGGTGGTGTCATGGATTGGCGGGCGGGATGCAGGGATGAAAGGAGGCCACCTCTCCATTTATCAACTCACTCCATCTCAATAACCCTCCTCTCCACCCCCAAAACCTCTGAAGTGGTGTAGCCCTTTTTGTCAGACTCGCATATTACAACTCTGTTCTAAGGATTTATATTCAAAGCCTGTCTTTTCGTTTTCCGACTCAAGCTGTATTTGTGTGTGTGTATTTTTTTTAAATCTTAGATTTCCAGTGATTTATTTTTGATCACCACAAACCTGTCCGGGCTGTTTCTTGTACAACTCGTGTAAAATAACATTTTTAATAAAGGAAGTGATGTTTACTTATATTCTTGCATGTTTAAGTTTAGCCTTAAGGAACTAGGTAAATAAAAGAGCAAGCTGTTTATGGGATATTTCAATTTTTTCTGCATGTTGGGACCAATAGGGGCTTGCAGTGACAGCTTAGCAGTGGGGTGGTCTCCCTGTACCACACTTCTATCATCGCCCTGTGTCTGAAGCTATTTCTCTTCTGCTGGCTTCAAAGGGCTTCCTTCAGAGGCAACTTATAAGTTGGTAACTGACCTAAACTCTGCTCAAGTAGAGGTTGAATTTCTGGCAGCCATTTCCAGCTAGGAGCAGGTATGGACCAGATACAAGCCTTGACCTCACCTACACTTTTTTAAGCCTTCCAAAAGAACAGACTTATATACCAATGCCGCCCATACGCATTTTGCAACATTGATAGCTGTAGAGTGTACACAAAGTGCAACTTGTACACTGGGTTTTGACAGTACACTGTACTTGGTTTTGTGAAAACAGAGTCAAATGATTTAGAACATAACTTCACAGACAGGTCAGGGTGTTTTCACAGCTGGCATGATGAGAAACAAGATTCAATCAAGGATAGATGAAATTATGGGACAGAACTCCTACATATCCAGCTGGAATCTGTTTAGCTGAAGGGTTAAAACAACCCCTTGCAGCCTCCTAAGAGCTTTGCTGAAAGGCATTTACTATAGTCCAGCCAAGACTTAGAATATTTACCTCTACCACAGGCTCGTGTACACAATCACTGCCAAGAACTCAGCTCACATTTGACCTGCAAAAATCACACTTTGCCTGACTGGCTGTCATGGCAGGGCTGTTTTTTTTTTTAAAAAAAGAAAAATCAGACCAGCAACTGTTCATTATTCTCCGAAGACGTCTCTGTGTCTTGCAGCAAGCTGTAGCACAAACCCTACAACCTGAACCATATCCAGCACTATTTCTTCAAAGCCAAGCAGAGATGGTGCGCTGCAGTCTGCACATTTGAGATGCTTCACTGACTAGAGCCAATACGGAGAAAGCTATTTATTAGCGGTGAGCTGCTCTGCCACAAGCTGCCCATTAAATGGAAGCCAGAATCACCCTCCCCTGCTCTTATTCATTCTTTCAAAGTCAATAACAAGTTCCATTTCAGTAGTGATCACATTTATTTTTGCAATCACATGACTGGACACCTCAGCTGTTGTAGTGATGTGTGGAGGTGGGTGTTGGCAATGGCAAAAGATAAACAGTTTATTATACAAAATATTTTTTGAGAGAAATTTCACATTTTCTAGGTGTCCTTTCCAATTGCAATGCCACACATTATAAACCACAAGAATGGTACCACATTTCTAAGACTAGGGCCGACAATGGCACAGAAACAAAGGCCGTTAGTATTACAAATCAGCAGGGTGTGACCAACCAGATTGCTTCACTTCACATCAGAAGAAACTTTATAGCACGACACAGGCAAAGCCGCTTGCTAAAGCAGACTGCTGATGTAGCAGCAACCACACACAGAATGCACACAAATAGAATGTGATGATCAATATGTTTAACACTTTCTGGACTGTTGTGTCACTTCTGAACTAAACTCAAAATAGTATTGAGGTTAATGTTCAAATTTTTTGATCCACTCTCCTGATGGCATTGTGAGTGTAAAGGCACCGCCACACTGATCCACGCTTGACCCGTGGTCTGTAGATGCTCCCCACCAGGGTTATAGTTGGCTTCAGCATCAGAACTTGGAGTGGTGGGTATAATCAGCCAGGCTCTGACGCAGATTAATTTATTGTTTACCTAGTGACTCATGCTGAAAAGTGCCTGTGTCTGCATCAGTATATATGTGTGTGTGTGTGTGCGCGCGCGCGCGTGTGTGTGTGTACCTCTGTGTGTGTGGGTGACTGTGTGTGTGTGTGGGGTTGTCTGTCTGTGTGTGGGTAACTGCGTGTGTGTGTGGCTGTCTGTCTGTGTGCGGGTGACTGCGTGTGTGTGTGGTTGTCTGTCTGTGTGTGGGTGACTGCGTGTGTGTGTAGCTGTCTGTGGGTGACTGCGTGTGGGTGTGGCTATCTGTCTGTGTGTGGGTGACTGCATGTGTGAGCGCATGACTGTGTGTGTGGGGGTGACTGTGTGTGTGTGTGTGACTGCGTGTGTGTGTGTGACTGCGTGTGTGTGGCTGTCTGTCTGTGTGTGGGTGACTGCGTGTGTGAGCGTATGACTGTGTGTGTGACAGTGTGTGTGTGTGTCTGTCTGTGTATGGCTGTGTGTGCGCGCACGTGTGTGAGACTGTCTGTGCGACTATGTGTGTGTGTGTGCGCGCGCGCGCAGGGTGGGTAACTGTGTGTGTGCGTGGGAATTTTACGTGTCCCCGGTGGACATGTTTCCTGCAGGGCGGGCACATAAAATGGGGTGGGCGCCATCCCACCACCGAGTGTGTATGAGAGAGACACTGGCCCTCGTCGGGGACGAGCGGGAGCGGTTGGGAAGCCGACCGCCGCCCGTGATCAGGCCGCAACCACGATTTCACGCTGGTGGGCCAAATAAGGACCTTCCCCCCCCAGCCTGAAACACGTGCTGCAGCGCTCAGTGCTGCCTGTGGGGGGTGGGGGTGGGGGAGAGGGGGAGGAGGGCGAGTGAGAAACTTTGCGTGTGCACGCAGATAAAGTTCCCTGAGGCAGAGAGCTGCCTCAGGGAGATAAAGACTTGTAAAAATTAAAAATTAAAATTTTTTTAAAAAATGTCCCTTCATGTTACATGAGCAGGGACAAGTTATTAATGAAATTTAAACATTTTTATTTAACTTTTATTTGCTGTTGGAAATCTCATCCCACCTGTGGATGAAGTTTTCTCAAAAATCCAAAGGTCGCTTGGCCTTTTCGCCTGCCGCCAACCATAAAGTTGGATGGGCAGCAGACAACCCAAACGAGCAAAAAATTCTTGTGCATGTGTGTCTGTGTGTGCATGTATGTGTGTGTGCATGTATGTGTGTGTGTATGTATGTGTGTGTGTGTGTATGTATGTATGTATGTGTGTGTATGTGTGTATGTGAGCGTGTGTGTGAGACTCTGTGGGCTGAATTTTGCGTCCCGTGGGCGCGTGTGCACCTGACTCGATCGGGCGTAAAACTGCACGAGAAGATGTCGGGTGAGCGTCCCGATGTCATCGCACACACGTGTGATATTTTGCTCGGCGGGCACGTGCAAATGTCGGAAGCGCGCCTGTCGACAATTAAGCAGTCCATTAAGCCCAGTAGCAGTGCAATTATCTCCAACTTTTCGTGGCCCATCCAAACTGACGGTTGGCAGGTGGGCAAATTGGCCAGGCGGCCTTTACATTTTTCATCAAACCTCATGCAAGGGCAGGATGAAATTTCTGTTATGAAATAAAATAAAAATAAATATCTGTGGACAGCATTCTTATTAGCTTTATTTTCAGGTGATTGATTGTGATGCATGGACGTTTTTTTGCAGCTTTTTTGCGCTTTATTATTTGCAGGTCTGCAGCTCCCTGAGGCAGCTGTCTGCATTCAGGGAGCTCTCTCGCAGCGCTCACCCACACCCGCGGTGATGTCATCGCCTGCCCTCTTCCTACCCCCACCCCGCCAGCGCTGAGATTTTCAGCGCGCATTTCACACTCTCTCTCTTTCTATCTCAGAGAGATTGGAATCACACCTCTGAGCTTACGTGCCTACCCTGTACCCGGTTTAGATGTAGTACTAATAAACAAGTGTTAAGCAGATACCAGAGTATGTCTACAGTCTGTCTAAGGACCAAGTCCCATGCCTAGAGTTCAAGACTGAAGGACCCAATGTCAGAACATGGTGGCAGCGATGAAGACACTGATGTAAAAGACACATTGGTGTTATCGACGGAACTACACAGTGAAGAAACCTTTGGAAGTAACTTGAAGAAATTTTATAGAAGTAGGCACACTGGAGAGAGCTAATGATGATCATACCTGGTGAGCAGTCCCTGCCCTCGCCCCGCCAGTTTGACTGCCTCGATGGCCCACAGAGAGGCTAGCAGTGAGAGTTATGGAAAACGCCATTTTCTCCGGTACCGAGCAGCATCAGGTTTTCACGAAAAAGAGCCAAAGCTCTAAGTTAGTCATTCTCCTTATGCAGTAGGTCCAGTAGCAGATGATGTTCTCCTAAGACAGGATGTGCAGGAGTTCACTGCGGACTTTGATACCATTATTAAACTCTTTGACACCTATTTTAGCCCAAAGCAAAATTTAGTAATTGAACAAGCACGTTTTAACCAGCGTTCGCAGTGACCTCAGGAATTGATTTAATTATTTTTAACCGATCTATATCACCTAGCTAGTTCTTGTGAATACAGGGTGTTGAAGGACAAGCTAATCCATGATCGCATAGTCGTGCATGTTCAGGATGAGAAACTCTTGGCTTTCTGCAGACCAAAAATGATCTTCCATTGGATCAAGTGGTCCAATAAGTGAGGCAGGCCAAGCTTAGAGCATTTAACCAGGCTATAGTTCATGGTGACACTGAGGCTTCACATGACACTGTAGATTGGGTAGGCCCATGGGCAGCGACCCCACCCATACGAAAGCCCACCAAACAAAACGAAAGGGCGGGGAACTCCACACCGGCAGCCATTTCGAGGTGCCTGCGTTGTGGCGTAAAAACCCAGCATAGATGCCAAGACAGCCCAGTAATGGGGCACGTTCCAGTGTGGCAAAACTGGACATTTTAAGCGTTTCTGCAAATCCAGCAATTTTAATTAGAGTCGCAGACCAGAGAATATTTACCTAACACATTCCTTCCAAGACACGGAAAGTCCAGAAAATGACGATCCTACAGAGTTCCTGTAGGAAGTAGATAGCCTCAATCCAGATTACTGTTCAGTTACAGTACAAGTCCAAGGACTCTTAAAATTGATACTGGAGTGGCTGTTAACAGATGACCTTGACTGGCTTCAGGCCGATGACCCTTTATCCATCAGACATCAAGTTATAAGGTTCAGGAAGCATTGACCTTCCAATTAATGACAGAATTATTGCTCCTCTTAGCTACAAGGGACAACAGATCCTTGATTCTCTCTGTTCTTCACAATCAACGCACAACCTTACTGAGTGGTGATTGAGTTGGCATACTTCTAGGAATCCTAGAAAAACCAGGTGATGCCCACCACTTGGGCAACTCATTGTCCTTCAGACAACGATCTTCAACCTTTTATCTAGAAGCAGTGGAAATTCAGCCTTCAGAAGCTGAAAAAGTTTATACACTCAGCAGTAAGTTCCATTCTTTCACGGAGACACCATCCACTAGACCCAGGGCAAACAAGGAAGTTATGAATCTCTCAGTTCTTCATGATAGAAGGCCAAAATTGGAGGATACCAAAGGCACTGCGGCAGATGGTGATCATCTCCACGAAGACCTGCTGGACCTGAATTGGCTCTTCTGAGAGAGTGATGAGGAAGAATCCCTTACAGTACAGAGTGATCTCCTGGAGGTTGAGGTCCTCGGAGATGATTCATCCTTCCTGTTGTTTGATGCATCTTATGACATCTCTGTTGACTTTTTAGAAGAATTAGCTGCGCTTTTAGTGGCTGAGCAACATTCAGATCTTAGTTCCATTGGATCTACCAATATGATGCCTACTTTATCAGTTCATGAAGAAAACGCAGACAATGCTTTGCCTGAGTCCAGGTGAGAGTCCATAGAGGATCACCCTGTTAGAGCGCTGATACCTTTCCAGGGTAAAAGTCAATGGGCACCCATACTTCAGTCCCAGCTGAATGTCTTCTTTCCTCCAGAGCTGGAGATCAGCGCAGAAGCTGTGGCAGAACCTTTAGCACTTCTGAAGCTGCAGAATCCTGTAGAGCAATCTTGTCCCCGAGTTAATTGGCTACAGGAAATTCATCTCATTACAGAAGGTGAGGCCGTCTAGTCTCCATATCCTCAGCAATTCTTCTCATTGCGCAGAGCGGAGCGACCTCGTACAGAGAGAAGTGTAGCTCTCTTACCACTGCCTACAGAAAGTGGGCAGTCCACCCACACAATCAATGGGAAATCATCTCTTCTTCTTTTCCTGACAGTCTTACAGGAAGTTGGTTGTTTTTTCCCTTTGTCATCTAAGCTCATTGAAATCTCAGATCTTCAATGCCTTTTCAGTCTTCGATACAGCAGTGGATGACACTGTGCCAGTCTTCCCAAGAGTTGAAGATCATTCCTCTACTGAAGCTTGTTCCCAGAGTCCTTCAAGGGGGTAACAAGTTCCTCAGAGTATCCTGAGTTCTAGTGCCAGAGGGTCCAAAGATTGATTCTTTTCAGTCTTCTTTGGATCAGTCTTTTGTTGAAAAGTCTTTGTTGCCCTTGCAGTTCAGTCATTCTGACACCTACACTCCGCTTCCCAGCAATGCTGACAGCAATGATGCTGAAGTGTTATCCTATCCTACAGATGATGATGTCCTACCAGATGCAGAAGTTCTCATGTCTCCAAGCCTTCTTCCCTCAGAGCCGAGAATACTGAGGGAGATTGAATCCCCCAGCACTGCGACTTGGGGAGAGGAAGAGTGGGAGTTGGAGTTGAGTAGAATTTGTAGTTGGAAAAAGAGAGTTACAGAAATGCAATGTAAATAGTTAAAGACATAATTTTGTGTTGTTAAAAAGTAGGATAACATACTTGGGGGAAGGTGTAGTATAAAGGGTTAACAGATGGGATATGCTAATGTATGATGTAGATGATGATGTACCACGGACACTAGTCAGTCATGTGTTAGACTCTCTCGAGCTATGTGCCTACTCTGTAACCTGTTTAGAAGTAGTACGAATAAAGTGTTAAGCAGATAGCAGAGTATGTCTACAGTCTGCCTAACAACCAAGTCCATGCCTAGAATACAAAACAGAAGGACCCAATCTCAGAACATGGTGGCAGCTCAGAACAGCCCAGAGTGAATCAAAATTCAATTTCTCCTGACTCCTTGGGAGAAGTGGTAGGCTGAATTAGGGACAGGTCAGCTCTCCAGTTCCATTGATATTGCATTCCAAGACAGGTATTATAGTATTCATAATCAATTTACCTTAATCCATCTTTCTGGTAACAGTAAGGGCTCAGAGTCAGTTCTATTTTTGAATATCCCTCCCATTTTTCTCTTTCTGGTAGTGATCGGTTCCACTATGGAAACTGAACCTCTCCATCCAGTGTTTCACAATGCTGCTCCACAGCTGAGCCCTTACCATCGCCACTGCACTGAAATGGCTCAGGGAAAAGGTGAAAAACACATATCAAAAATAAAGCAATCATTCAGACGAAAAAGGAGATTTTTTTGGGGGGGGGGGGGGCGAGGAATAGCCGTGAGGGGAATTTCTTTTAAACAGCAAATAAAATATCATTGCACATTCTACCATAGCGATCCCAGACTACAACAGGGCATTTTAACAGGTTTGCAGGCCACATTTGAAATTACTGCATTGCTAGTATGTTTGAGGTCAATGCCCACTTCCCCCATTCGTGTCTTGTAAATGGAGGAAGTTATGGAAAGTGAAACATGAATGGAGCTAATCCTAAAGGCTCTCTTGTATCTGGGAGCTAATAGAAGCTAACAGCAGTAATGTACTTGCAGCTACTTCCTCTGCAAACTTTGTTTTAACACTTTCATTGGCCTTGAACTTCAATTCATTTCTGCCAAGTCCTTATCAGCCTGGTTGCAAAATGTTAGAAAGGAGGCCCAATATTGTTGCATTGCTTATTGATGCCCTAAAAATACAAGTGTCATTGTGAAAGCATTTATACTAGTCATTTTAATATTTTACATTTTTTTATTTTAACTTTTAAAAATGTTCTTTTTAGCCCTCTCCCATGTTTTAAATGATGTTTCATTAGTTCAGAGAGCCCTGCATAGGGTGTTTTGCAATGAAGTGCGTGGTGTGTACATGTTGATGCACCCCACATTTCAACCCTTCTCCTTCCCCTATGAAAGAGATCTGGCTAATTGAATGAAGAGATAGTTATATTTCATAGATCTAAAGTCTATAGTACACAGCTAGCTGTTTATTCATTTAAGGAGGTCTTTATTTCAGAGTGGAAGGAGAAGGGGAGAAATGGGAGGAGAAGTCAATTTTTATGTACTTCATGCCTGCTTCGCTTGCTAAGCTTTAGGCAGACAGAAAGTTCCTGTTGTTCCAGTGGCAGGCACCTATTACCTATTACAGGGTGTCCTTCTGAGGCTAAATTCTGTACTTGCCACCCAACTATGGAGAATTGCATTTGAAGAGCTTGGGGCTTGGAGGATGCTGCAGGCCCGTCTCTGAACTGTGCACCCCTGGTGTGTGGCTTTCGCTGCAGGAGTGCACAATTCTTAAATTTCCTATTCAGATTGGCTTCAGGTCTCAGGGTTTGTGCTGCTTCTTATCAGTGAAGACTATCGTATTTTGACATGGCTTCTGAAGGTAGATGCATAATGGCTGACGCACTAAACTTTACAAGAGTTTATCTGTTACCCCCTCGAGCCCTCCACATGCTTACAGCTCCTTGGACTTCCCCAAGTCTCAGCCATCCTCTGTACCTCTGCTACTTTCCTGGGCTGCCAGTTGTTGGTGCTCTGATTAGGTACCCCTGAGTGTGAGTGGAAGTATTCTATAGTTATAGTGCATTCGCATTAATAATAGTGTATTTTCACTCGACCTGTTCAAGTAATGATAGCCTTGCCTCCTTAATAATATTTTCTTATTTCCTGTTGCTGAAGAGTGAGGTAGAGAAGAAACAGCAGCATGAAATCTCAGCCTCTGCACTTGAAATCAAAATCTACAACAAAGCCACAGAGATTGAGCTGGTCATTATGGGGAATGTCAGGCAAGCACTTGTACGCTGTAGGAGTGGGAAGGAGATGGATTGAGGGACTGCCACCAGACACTGCCACCACTCCGCTCCCACTCAACTTCATGCACTTGATTGAAACATACAAGATCCTGAGGGGTCTTGACAGGGTGGATGTGGAGAGGATGTTTCCTCTTGTGGGAGAATCTAGAACTAGGGGTCACTATTTAAGAATAAGGGGTCGCCCATTTAAAACAGGGGTGAGGGGAAATATTTTCACCCAGAGGGTCATGAGTCTTTGGCATTCTCTTCCTCAAAAGATGGTGGAAGCAGAGTCTTTGAATATTTTTGAGGCAGAAGTGGATACATTCTTGGTAAGCAAGGGGGTGATAGGTTATCAGCGGTAGGTGGGATGCAGATTTCAGGTTACTATCAGATCAGATATGATCTGATTAAATGTTGGAGCAGGTTCGAGGGGCTGAATGGCCTGCTCCTTGTTCATATGTTGCCTCAATTCTTTCAGTTCTTTTGTCGCAAAAAGCCAGCGTGTACTTAGATGCCACATGGACAGCTTTTTGCACAGAATATCTTCACAAGAGAGAAGGGCCAAGTTTCAGCCCATTGAAGTTATTGGTGCAGCTGTCTTGCTGTCCAGATTCCACTGACCACTGACTTGGTTTGAAACTGGGTGTCACTAAGGACACAGCTCAGGGAACCAGGGCTCATGATTATGACCTGTCCTTATAATCTCTCATGGCAGATTTATGTTTTTATTCCAATTCTACATCCTTGCACAGCAGCTGTCATAACATTTTCCTTTTTCAGTGCAGCTAGGTGCCTACCTAAAAAGCTAAGAGTAGAGCAACAAGATCATATATTTTGGGAGAATATTGGGCCAAAAGAACAATGGCTTTCCTTAGCATGTACAGTCTAGCTCAACCTCAGCTGAATTCACAATTACTTAAATGCTAGACTGACACAGAGCAACTGGTTACCCATGGGAAGTGTACAACCACGCAAACAGAGGCTTTACAGGTTTCAAAGATTTAAAATCCAAATTGAGTTCCATTTGCTCAGGCAACTCCAAATGTGTGGAAAGCTTGGAGATAGATACTTTTTTCACTCGCCTGAATGACTGGAAATCTGGCACTGGTACAATCGGGCTATGGGGTGATACTTGCCAGGCTGCATTTTTTGATTATTCCTCGAATGTGGTGGTGCCCCCAGAATGTGATAAGCAGCCTTCGGGTAGTTCTTTGTAGTGACTGTTTTCCAACTGAGCAGTTTGCAAGGCTACTTCAGCGCACATTAAGTGTCAACCATTTAGTATGGAACTGAAATCACCTGTAGGCCAAACCAGTGGGATGGCTATTTCCTTTTCTTCAAGAAAATGAATGCCCCAGTTGGGTTTCTGCAACAAAGCAGCGGCTTCACAGTCTTATTCTTTTAGCCTTACCACATCCACTGAATTAACTACCACACCGTGTCATGGTGGGAGGTTTGAATTCATGAGTTCTCTCTTACCATGTAATGGCCTGGACCTCTTGTTTAAAGGAAGAACATCCACAGAAGTTCTCTTAAGCAGAAGTGCAGCCCATCTACAAATGCACTTGATATGCCGCAAATGAAATCATTGGCAGATAGGCTTTTCACAACACACTGGATAGAGGGATCCTTGTCCTCAATAAGCTAATCACAACTTGTGGGAGATAGAGCTAATATTATTTCTTCCCTCCCTTGCTATTTGACTAACCAACGTCCCCAGGTTTGCTAGTTCTTCCAGGCAAGGAGGACCTGTTCTCATACTTGGAAGACAAACTGTAGCACCCTACACCAACTGGTTTACAACTGACAGTTTGGCTACTGAGCAGCAAAGATTACATGTGAAGGTATGCCTCAGGAGTAATGGGCACCATTATGACGATCAAAAACGCAGCTACACCTGTTGCAAATGGAAAAAAATTACTATTTGATGTTAGAGAGGATGATAACCTTCTCTGTGGCATTAAAGTCTTGCTCCATCAGGCACATGTGGAACTGATGCCTGCCTTTCAGCTTGCTTGAGACTGAATTTTACACTTCCACCCATCCTGGTGGGTTTGAAGGTGGCGGTGGGGGGAGAGGAGAGAATGCTCCTAAAATCCAGTGGGTGGTCTGCCTAACACCCAACCGCCCACCCCCAACCTGTCTGAAATTTTACACGGGGCGGGGAGGCATGGGCTGCCCAACCATCCTTGGGCCTATTGAGGCCCTAAAGTGGCCATTTAATGGCCCTTTAAGGGCCACAATCCACCCCCGCTGGTATTTTACCTGTGGCAGAGGGAGGCCCACGCCATCTGTGAAGCCTGGCAGCTTTAACTGCTGAGCAAGAGGGAGGAACTCCTGTGGAGACCCCCTGGGCAATTCGGAGGTACCTCTCCATCAGGTCATTTTCCCCCCCACACTTTAACTCTCCCCCCCCTGCCGGCTTCTTGAAGCTGGCCCCCCACCCTACTCGCCGCGGTCCCTGAACCCGGACTTAACTGGGCTTCTCGGCATAGTGGGACTGCCTGTAGTCCCAGCGGATGTCACCAGTTGAACCTGTCTGGCGCCGCTGGGACGACAGAGTGCCGGCCATCCAGTTGGCTGGCAGTTCTCGAAGGTGCGTCTTGCTCCCGAGATGGGGAAGAAGTCTTGCCTTAAAACAATTAACACTGCTCCCAGCTTTAAATTGCTGCAGGCCAGCCTTCGAGATCATGGATGAGCTCCCACCACAACCGACTTTTTCGTGTGGGGGTGGGGAGCACGGTGGCCTGTAAAATCGAGCCCTTGGAAGAGGGAGCGTCCCCTGTTATACAGGTTCATAAAGGGAAATTTGAAAACAAAGTTTATTTACAAGCCCGTAGCCCCCAGCATGAGACCTAAATCAATTTATATAAACTCATGTTACCTTTTTAAAACCATGGACTCCTCCAAACAGTGAGACTTGTGACTGAGATTTTAGTTAGCAGGTCATGACCACCTTGCTTAATATAAAATTGCAGAAGGGCGTGGACTCTAATCAGACTTCACGATGAATGTAGTGGCAACGTCACATTTGCTACAAGAAATAGATGGTCATTGAGGTTGCCAACCTGCCAGATTTGGCCTGGAGTCTCCAGGAATTGAAGATCAATCTCCAGGACACTGCTGTGTTTTGGAGAAAAGTCATCATTAAAAAGGATCATTCTTATGTCATCTTCAAAGAACATGTCTCGTTATAAACAAATTGAAGAGGGCGGGGAGGGGAGGGTGTTTGGCTAACAGCCAAGCAATTGGGTGATACATCTTTTTCCAATTCGTGTAGGAAGGCAGTATGTCACAAGGATGGATGTGTTGGCTGACTTATGGTAAGAGCAGGGGGAAGTCATGTGATGAAATCTCCAGGATTACACTTAATCACAGTTGGCAACCCTACTAGTCATCCTCTTTTTCTGCCACATTCAAAGCTGGTACAAAATAGTGATTTTGGAGTAAGGGTGTTCACAGGGCACTCTGCTGAGTGAACGAAGCAGATTGTCAGCTCTCATGTGAGCTCTTCTCTGGGTATTTTCTTCCTTCAGCCCCTGGCCTGCTCCTACCCAGCTGTTTCAACACCTCCCCCCTTTCTCTTCACGGATTTTCCAGCCTTCATCCCGCCAGCCAGCAAGTGACGATTTGGGGCCTGATTCACTATTTTCAATTCCCTACCTCCACCTACTTAAATGAGAGGGTCCTGCCTTTTCTGGCAGGGTCTGCACCATGACTTCAAATAAGGCAAAGGTCTCATCTTGCTCTGCTCAGCTAGCCAGGGGTCTGCAAACTGTGGCTCCGGACCTCCATGCAGCTCATTAAGGACTTGGGTGCGATCAAACCCATTTTGATGGTAATTAAATGGCTTGTTTCAGTTTCATAAACTTCTGTACTTGTGCAAAAGTATCATTCAATTAACAACTCTTTTGTAAAAACCTTTAAAAATGTTGTTGAAGAATGCCTCTCTCTTGTTTTTCATTGCTTTTGGCATTTGATTAACAGCATTGCAGCTCTTAAGATATTGCGTTTTGACTAAATTTTTTTAAAATAGCTCATTATTATTAAGGTTGCTCACTCCTGGGCTAGGCTTTTATGGACTATGTCACAACTCTAATTCAGACAGGGCCTCTGTCTGAACTGGATAACAATGATTTCCAACTCCAGTGGGTGGAAAACTGTTGGTAACGGGTCGGTTTGACCTTTTCACTGACCTCAAAGAAAAAGGAAGTTGGGGCAGTACAGCCGACCGATCTGCTGGCAATAGTTTGCTTGCCCCGTTGATGCTGAAAATGACCCCACTCCCCCCAATTGCTAAGCAGGAGAATGACTTCTCAGCAGGAGTGCAATGGGCTTCATTCTTTGAATTGCGTTTTCTCCACATGGTAATTTTCCCATCTTCCTGCCCTCTACATCTTGACCTATGAATCGGAACTCTTGCACAAAAGTGACACACAATAAAGAGATGCCAAGATGGTGAGGTAGACAAGTTCATGATGGACAGGCTCTGAAGGGGCAGCTGCATGAAAAACACGCACAAGGTTATTTTGGTACACTTACAAATTGGTGCATAATCTACATTTCTTTGCAATGCGTCCAGATAAATTATAAATAGATCGGTTCTGCAGCATTCGGGCCATGGAGATAGTCCAACCTTTACTGAAACGCATTCATGTGAGCTAATTAATCAAAAGAACTGTAAAAAGAAACAATGGGAGCATTTGTCTGAAATGGTAGGCTACATTGAAAACTGCTTCAAACAGAATTAAAAGTTGCAGAGGAGCGTAACATTACAATTTGCATGTGGAGACTGTGTTGTCCAATAAACCGCAGACCCTATCTCCCCGCCCTACCCACAAGTTATATAAACAATGTACAAAACCCAACGGGTAACCTAAAGTCAGTTCTGGTGACTGTCTTCATCACTTGCTTCCACATGCAACAAGGATGAAGACGCAGTGTTAGTGGCTAACTCACTCATTTACTGCAACCAGACATGAAAATTACAATTTAGCACAGTAGGATATGATTGTCCGTCTGACTTTGAGCTTGCACGACATGGGAAACTCAAGCTCCATAGTCTTTTATTATACAGTCGCTTACAAATGACATTGCCCAGAAAAGACATGCAAACATTTAATAAGCTATTTAAAGTTAGGGTGGGGGGCAGGGGGGCGTGATGGGGAAGGAATCCTAATTACAGCTGTTTATCATTATCTCCACATCTTTTAGTACTCTCTCTACCTATTGAAAGAGGATGTTCCGCAAAACTAAATTATGATCAACTGATTCCACAACAAGTACTGCTACAGGAAATGGGTGGCAACTGCAAAATATCCTCTTACCACTGTGCTTCACGGCCAAAGAAAACAAAAGAGAGTTACATTTATATAACCCCTTATCGCATCTCTGTGAAAAATCCCAAAACGCTTCATAGACAATGAAATACACTGAACTCCAACAACTGTTGCTGTGTTAGCAAACAATGCAGCCATTTTGTGCACAACAGATCCCCACAAACAGCAAATCGAATGAATGTCCCGTTAAGCTGCGGTTAATGGCTGTTTTCTGAGAGATGAATATTGCTCAGGAGACTAAGTGAACTCCCTGGCCTTTTTTGAACAATGCCATAATCTGGGGTGTCCAACCTTTTGGAGTAGGGTGTTAGATCCGTGTGCGACCAGGCAACCTAAAAACACGGGTGGTGAATTTCTGCTGCAATTCTTCAGCTTGTGTGCCATTTTCCTGGAGTTTCTCGAGCTCTCCGACCAGAGTTATGGCAGATGCGTGAGTCAGCCCCAGTGAAAGCTCAGCCCTTTGCTATTTATCTTGGCATTAAATGGACTATACCACTTTCCTTTAGAATGCCAGGGCGCTGCTCTAATTTTATCGTAGTTCCCCTGGGTGGGTGGGTAGTTCCCCTACTATGTGGCTACAGATGCAAGGGCCCACCCCCAATATGAGTGGCTGTAGTACCTTTCCACCCTACAAATGTTTTTTCCCCGGTGAGTTGGCCTTTGTGGTGAGGGTAAAAGCTAAACAAACCGTTGTGCAGTTGGTTGCTGGCTGGGGCTGGCGGAGTGGTCAGTGTACTCAGCGAGGAGAAGTTATATCCTGAATCCAGGATGTTCAGGAGCTGGACAGGTTGTGGAATGAGTGTGGAAGTTATTGGAGTCAGGATTAGGGCGACTGTTCTACAGGGAATGTTTATGCTTCTTATATGACAAACTTTATTTGTAGCAGAGGATGAAGTTATTTTGCAGTTTTGTTTTGCTGGAATATGACCAGGTTGAATTTTTTTTTATGTGGCGGGAGCAAGGTTTTGAGAAATATGCTTGCTGAAATGATAAAATATAACAATGTGCAAGGTGCCACACAGGAAAAACAAACAACACAGAGGATCTCCAAGGTGGGGCAGTGGGCTCAGAATTTGGGACAGGACCTAGTTCCACAACAGGACCTAGTTCCACAACAGGACAGTTCTCAATTTTACCCCTGCAAAGAGAAATTCTGATAGGAGAGTCAGACACAGGAAAGGGGAGGCAGAACTGGTATGATAACATCACCTGCCAGAGACCCTACCAGATCCATCTTTAGCCTTAACACAAGAGAATGACACTTTCCTGGAACTGGAGCCTACAATGCCAGTTCTGCCTGACAATCAATCACACACTCCATCAGGGCAGTAAGGTGCCACTCTGAAATCCGTAGCCCCATGTGTGGGGGATTGGGGAGTGGCAGGGAAATTGCCAAGGCAACATCATAGCTGTTTACGACATCTGCCCCTTTTATGCAAATGACTCTGTTTATGGAGCTCAGTACTGGGTCAGGGCTAGGGCAGACTGGTGACTGGAAATCCTGTCTCACCACACCTCAATGAGGAAGAAGAAAATTGATTGTCAAATTCCACAGCCATAGCATAAATGACAGTCTCCAAATAACAGCATGATTGTTCTCTAAGGGCACATGGGGTGAATTATGTGGAAAATCTTGTAAAAGTCTTAGCAGCGAGCTGAAAGTAACAAGTGGGAAGCAGCTCACCTGTGGCCCAGGATAGTAGGGAAGGGAAGAAATGTACTCTCTTGATCTCAAAATACTTGTACTTTTTTTAAAAAATGAAACAAATGCCACAAAACATAACATTATTGTTACTACCAAAGTCAAGTTTGGCAAGTTGCAGAAGTTGAAACTTCCTCACTATTTTATTTTAAAACTATTACATGACCAAGAACAGACCATTAGGGAACTTGAAACAAGATGGTCCCAAAATCTGAGTAATCTGGAGAGGTCGGGGCAGAGTGGGGGGTGGCGGTCTGGGGGATATGGGCACTACACATATAGCACATCGCAAAGCATCATATAAGTATCGGTAGGTCACATATATTAATGGCAAATCCCCAATACCATCCAAATGCTACCTCCTCCAAATTGAGGATATAAACCTAGAAGATTTAGAAATAAATCATCTAAGATGCTGTGCAATGTTTACTGTGTACAACTTCACAGAGTTTCTTTTGTAAAAGGCATTGATAAAACCAGAAAAATTCCAATTCCATTAAGTTTTGCATCATGATCTTCGTGAGATATTTGTAGTTGCAATAAGTTTAAAGCATAACAGCCATAAGCAAATTCTTCTGTGTTGATGAAAACTTGCATTTACATAGCATCCCTTTAAGGGTGGGTTCTAGGCACAGTCTTAAAAAGGCTGAGAGGGGTAGGAGGAGGGGCAGTGAGGTTTAGGGAGGGAATTTCAGAACCTGGCTTTAGACATCTGAAGGCAAGGCTACCACTGGCGGGGCAAAGAGAGTGGGGGAGGCAATAAGGCCAGAGTCCGAGGTGCACAGAATTTTGGTGAGCTGGAGAGGCTAGAGGAATTTACAAAGACTTAGAGGGTTAAGACCATGGCATGTATTAAACAAGAGGATGAGAATATTCAATTTGAGATGTTGCAGGATTGGAGCCAACTTAGTTCAACAGGGACAGGGGTGATGGTGAACTGGACTTTAGGTGAGATAGGGTACAAGTAGCAAAGTTTTGGACAAGCTGAAGTTTACAGAGCATGGAGACTGGGAACCAGGCCAGGAGAGCATTGGAATAATGGAATTTGGAGATGATAAAGACATGAATGAGTGTTTCAGCAGCAAATGGGCTGAGGTTGAGGAAAAGGCAGACAACATTAGGGAGGTAAGTGAGCACTCATTGTGATGGAGAGGATATGGGGTCATAAACTCCACTTGGGGTTGATCAGGTCCCCGATTCAATGCAAACGATAATGGCTGAGACACAGTGCATTTGGTCTCAAAATGTGGAGTTTATGCTGTGGGTTGAAAATGTTGACTTTGGTCTTCCTAATGTTTAACTGGAGGAAATTATGGATCATTTAAGACCAAGGGCAGAATTTTATCCACCTAAGGGGAAGGGTGCAAGTAGGGGTTCACATTCCCGAAAAGTGGCATTAGGTCAGAAACCTGACATGATCCCATCCAATTTTGGTTTTAGCCTGAGCAGCTTTGCGGGAAACCCCTGTGGAGCTGATGGGTAAGTAACTAAAATATTTAAATCCACAATTAACTTAGGATTTAAACCAAGATTCTGACTTTAACAACCAACACATAGGTTTCCTGAGCTGTGTGGAGCTCACCAGGGTCAACCAGGTGAGCGCACAGTAGGGAGTGCTTGCTCACTGAAACTGACAGGATGGGAAGCCTTCAAAGAGTGCAACTGAAGAGCTGCAGCCCTCCCCAGATGAGAGGCTGGTGCTCATAGCACCTCTTCTAAGATAGTACTTCTTCTAAAGTGTGCTCTTACTGCCTCACAGGTGAGTTCCAACCTCTTGGGCTTCACTCACCTTGATCTGATTTTCCCTGCTGCCAGCCGTCAGTGTGGCATGGGAGCAGCTCTTACTTGGAACTCTGATGAGGAACAAGAGGAGCAGCAACATCAAAACCAGCATCTGCAGCCTTCTCCTCAGCCACGCCCCGCTTCAATGGCCAGAAGGGATGGACACAGAAAGCAGAATTTCCCGGGCTTACAAATTTTTCAGCCATCGGGACCATTTTTTGAGTCCCCGGCCCCGTTTGCAGCAGCAGCACATCTCCCAGTTCAATCATTCGGATGGCAGCCAACGCCTGCAGGATCGCTGTCCATTTAGGGATGGTGAGTGGCTTGAGGAGGTGGGGGTTCAATTCAGCACACCCCATTGCAAGGGCAGCCGGCAGTAAGAGTGCTGCTGAGGGGAATGGAGCAGGAGGGGCAACACAACGGACACAGAATCAGTCTGATTGTAGCGGCTGCCGCTGGACCATCGCTTTCAGAGATGAACATACGAATCAGCCTCCAAAAGCTATTCATGCAAAGGTAAGCCTCTGCCAGCTGACGACATCAGCCATGTCATCTTTCGCCTTTAAAAGTTAGGAAACCTTGAACTTTCATGCCATTCTGATTTCCCAATGTTCAGTCGCCTCCTCCAAGTTACTGAGGTGCTGACACGGCATGGGGCCCACAAACGCTGGGGAAATTGTAACGTTGGTGGAAGATTGAAATTAATTGCCTAATTGAATTGCCTAAGGGGAAACTAGACAAGCATATAAGGGAGAAGGGAATAGATGGTTACAACGGTAGATTTAGATGAGAAATAATGGGAGGAGACTCAAGTGGAGCATAAACACTGGCATGGACTGGTTGAGCTAAGTGGCCATTTTCTGTGCCATATATCCTATATAATCCTTTGCAATTATCCACCTTAATTGGTTTCCCGCCACTGGCAGTCAGATTGGCAACATTGGCCTCAGTCTGCCCCTGGGAAAAGCCCACTTCAATTACAAACAGCCCTCCGCTGCATGCGGGTCTGTCTTACATTAAGATTAAGCTCCAGGCGTTAGGCAAACAGTTGGACATCATTCAGGCACTGGAAACATCAAGGGAGCTGGTGGAGAAGTAGAACTTGGTGTCATCTGCAAACATGTGGAGCCCGATCTGCAAGATGAAGGAACATCATGCAGCGCTACATTTCCAACAGGTCTCTTGACCTCTCCACTGTTTCTAAAATGACATCAGAACAAGGGAACATAATGTTAAAATTAGAGCTAGGTCAGTTAGAATGAAATCATTGTTATCAGACAAAGGGTAGTGGAAATCTGGAACACACTGTCCCAAAAGGCTTTGGATGCTTGGTCAGTTGAAATCTTAAAGAACAAAATAGATTTTCGTTACGTAAGAGTATCAAGGACTACGGAGAGAAGGCATTTGAATGGAACTGAGGTACAAATCAGTCACCATTTAACTGAATGAAGGAATAGACTCAAGAGGCCAAAAGGCCTCCATCTGTTCCCGTGTTCCTAAGAAGAGGGGATCAAAGGTAAACCCTTGGGGGACATAAGGTATGGGGTTAAAAAGACAATCCATTACTAGAGATGTTCTGGCTACTAATTTATAGACAAGAACGGAACCAAGCAAAGGTCATCCCACAGAGTTGGACAACAGAGGAGAGACATTGGAGGTAGAAGTTGTGGTCGAAAGGTCTGAAGCTTGGGTAAGCTTCCCAAGAGTATCTCATGGATACTCATTGTTCTGCTACTCAGCATAGAGCAAAAAAGGATAGATAGGGAGAAAATTGCTGAGAAAAGAAGAGAAAGTTGAAGATTTTCATCTCCATTTTGATAGTAATCTTTGGTGTCTTTTATCCAGCTTATGAATATGAAAATGGTTGTGAACTATTTGTCAAAGTAGTAGGTGAGTCTTACGGTTGCTCTTAGAAAGTTATATAATATGTTTCCCTCCTTCCCCCTTTGATATCATAAAACCTGGTACAAGCCATGAGCTATATAATTACGAAGGATGCTACCATACTTCTCAACCAATCAGGCCACAGCATGCTTAAAATGTGTAATCTAAATGCATACAAACTGACACACCACATCATTAACATATAGATAGATTTTTATCCTGTAAATTAGTGTGGATTAGCTCAAAAAGATAAGGAAATTCATTTCCAAGTGCACATTCAATAACAAACTGGAGTTTTAGCTGGGTTGATGGCAAAGAAGAAATAAAATGGAACATTACCAACTCTTCAACCCACAGAAAAACTCTCCTCACATCATAAAAACACATTGTAGAGCTGGGTCATTGATGTGTGGAGCTCTATGAAAATTCTGAGCTCCCAGAAAGACTGTCCTGAAATACTATAACACTACACTGTAAACTTTCCTGTAAAGTGCTTAGCTGAAGTAAAAAAGGCAAATAAAATGTTTGGTTGCATCAACAATAGACCGACTACAAATTAAAAGAGTTTGTATAATTGTTGTACGAGGGACTTTGCATTTATATAGCACCTTTTACAACCTCAGAACATCAAAGGTGCTTCACAGCTAATGAAGTACTTTTGACATGTAGCCAATGTTGCAATGTAAGGAACACAGCAGACAGTTTGAACACAAAATGCTCCCACAATCATCAATGAGATAATGACTTAGACCATCTACTTTTGGTGATGTTAGTTGAAGGAAAATATTAGCCAGGAAATCCCCTGAATGTCTTTGAAATAGTTCCATGGTATGCTTTACGTTTCACTGAAAGGGCAGAATGACTTCTGTTCAATGTTGAGGGAGTGATGCACCGTCAGAGGTGCCATCCAAAAGATGGCACCTCTGACGGTGCATCACTCCCTCAACAGCAAACTGGAGTGCCAGCCTAGATTTTCTGCTCAAGTTTCTGGAGAGCAGCTTGAACACAGCCTTCTGACACAGTGGCAAGAGTACTATCACAAAGCCACAGCTGCCATACAATCTATTGCTAGGCCCTATCTCCAGTACTGTTTGCAAGGAACAATGATAATCCTGGGTATTAGGAATTTAAGTTACGAGGAAAAGTTAAGGAGGTTGGGCTTCAAGATGATGTAATTTATTTTGCTAGATTATATAAAAGGAGTTGATGAAAATGGTCCAAGCAGATTGTTCAGGATGCTGAACGTTTCAAGCTGGGCGAAGCTAATCATTAAGGCCATTATTCTCCTTTGGGTGTGTAGTTAAATGAAAATGTCGCTGTGAGTAAATAGGGGAACCAGATCGGCAGAGCGCGGTAACAGACTTTGCTTAATCATTACTCTTGAGCCTTGTTTTTGAACTAAAACATGTTCATCAAAATTAGCCAAAAATACTCGCTAAGGATTGTTAATCCTTAGTTAAAAAGTCAATCATGAGTAACTCAAGCAGAATTAGAGAACTCCTTGTATTTGTGCTTTGGAGAGGGAGGAAATAGTGTGAAAGCGGAGCTCTGGCAAGTCGGTTATTCAAAGGAAGGGCAGGATTCTGAAACATGAGCCCAGTGAGTACTTAGTACAGATGCCTCCAATCAGAAAATCCCCGCTTGGTATCGTTGAATTTGTACAGGATCCTCAAAAGATGCATTGCAACAAAAAGCTAGATTAAAATAAAATAACCAGGTATACCACAACAAAGCAATAAGAAAGAGCTTGTATTTACATAGCGCCTTTCACAACCTGAGGACCAGAAGCACTTCGCAGCCAAGGAATTATTTTTGAAGAGTAGCGAAGCAAGGCATCTAATTTACACATGGTACGGTTCCACAAATAGGAATAAAACGAATAACCAAATCATCCGTTTAGGGATAAATTGGTCAGGAAACTGGAGGAACTCCCCTGTACTTATCTCTATACTGTCATGAGATCTGTCATGGGCTAGGTTTTACCACAGGCTGCGGGACCCCCAACATCAGGATCAAATGGGGATTCCGAATATACGCCTGCTGGCAGTGGGACCGGCTCAGCGATTTCACCGCAGACAGCCTCCCAATTGGTCGCAAGTGTCCAATTAAGGACAGCGGGTGGGCTTTCTATGCTACTGGTCCAATTAGAGGGCCAGCAGCTCTGAATCCTTAGCAGTGCCACTAGGTCAGTTGGACACTGCTGAGGCAGGCCAGAGAGGCGTCCTCATGGAGTTAAGTTCACATTAAAATTCAGGATGGCCAAGCAGGGTGGGGGCCCAACTGATTGCGGTGCAAACCCTCCAGGGGAATCCTCGGGGCCAGAGGGCAGCCTTTCCTGCCTCTATGGAGCATGGAGGCTGCCACAGGGATGGCTCCTCTGTGAAATTGGCAGCCTCTCCACAAGATGGGGGGAGGCCCCGTAATCAACAATATGTAGGCAGCCCTGTAAAATTGCCCTTAGTAGCGCCTTTAATTATGCAAATTGGCCTCACAGACCCTGCCCACCCCCCCTCCCCCTCCCCACCACCCCCACCTACCAACTCCATCTCCACCACCTGGGGGCCGGATAAAATCCTGCCCTTTATGTTTACCTGAGAGGGCAGATGGGTTCTCAGCCATTGCAAAATGCTGCACCTCCAACACCACAGTGCTCCCTCAGTACTGCACTGAAGTGTTGGGCTGATTATATGCACAAGTCTCTGGAGTGGGGCTTGAACTTAGAGGTTCTTGACTCCAGAGGAACCTTGAACTCCAGAAACAGGGGCAACAGTCTTACCACCGAGCTACCACTGACACTAATGAAATCAGTTTCTATTTTGCCAATTTACAGTAAAAAAAAACATTTTTCACCAATTAAGAAGGACACACAGTTCCAACCAGTGGCATTTGAGGGTCATTTCCCTCTCGCTAATTTTTGAGTGGATCTCAATTTTGGCGATCAGAGTTCATTGAGTACACCAATCAGGGTCAAATTGCAGAGTTAGAACTCCATAGCCAGTTTAGTCTCTACCCACGTTCCTCTTCCCAGGTTCTCCAACCCGCCCACAAACCACGGGCCACGAGTGATAAAAGATGGGAGCCAGTTTTAAGCTACTGCAAACATTTTCCCTGCCACTCTAAGCCACTGCTTTCTTTTACTCTTGGGGCAGAATTTTTAGGTTGGCGGGCGGGCGCGATCGGCAGATCCGGGATTGGCCGGGGAATGGACATCTGACAGCGATCGGCCCCCGGCCGCGATTTCACGCTGGCTGGTCAATTAACGGACAGCCAACGTGAAACGCGTGCTGAGAAGCTCAGCGCTGCCAGGGTGAGGGCAGGCACTGACATCAGCGCGGGCATGGGCGAGCGCTGACAGGAAGCTCCCTGAAGGCAGAGAGTTGCCTCAGGGAACTGAGGACCTGAAACGCATTAAATACAGTTTTTAAAGTCAGAAAAAAAATGTCCGACAATCTAAATCAGTCACCTGAACATATACATGATAAAAATGTTGTCCACAGATTTTTCTTTTTCTTGCATTTAGTAATGGAAACCTCATCTATGAGGTTTCATGAAAAGTACAAAGTTTGCCTGGCTGATTCACCCGTCCACCAACCGTAAGGTTGGATGGGCAATGTAAAATTAAAGACAACTGCACCTTTAATTACCTTAATTGGCCTCTTAATTGTTGGTGGGCACGCTTCCGACTTTTGCGCGCACCTACCGACTGAAATATCGCGCGAGCGCAGGATGAGGTCAGGGCGCTCGCCCGACGTCATCTCATGCCCGATTGGGTCAGGCGTGTACCCACACGCTGAGCTAAAAATTCTGCCCTTGATGCTTCCACCCATCCCTTTTACATTTATGCTGCTGGGCCATCAAGTTTATCCACCCCCTCGGAGCTCCTGTACCCAGTTCGGTGGGCTGCGTTTCACTCCGACAGCTCGCCACTTCAATGTTAATCAAACTGGATCATAGAAAGTGATTGGCCCTTTCACCACTGCATCAGATGGACAGTGTGCATTTCCGGCTCCCACTCAGCCAATACCCTGCTCAAAACAAAAATCCCGCCCCAAAGTTTAAGAGGAAATGATCATGAAACCAATGCACATAGACATTGCTAAGTTCTTATTTGGAGCGAGATTCATAAACAGTGGAATAATCTTGGCCTGAAGAATAAAGGGTTTGTTATTCCAGGCAATCTTCTAGGCTTCTTAGCACCCAGCCATACTGCAGGCTGGGCTAGGAAAGTGATATGACGAAAACCTAAAAGGGGAGATAAAGTAATAAGGAAAAATGAGTCTTAAGAGTCAAAAGGCAATTTCACCCATAGTATGTGAGCCACATTGTCAACATAATGGACACTGTGCTTTGCAATTCATTGTGCAGCCCTATGGGACATTTTTGTGTGATATGATGTTATGATAATGTAATTATTATTATCAGCAATATTTTTGATTCTATATATGTGTTTATTTATATGCATGTGCCTTGTACCACAGCTCCAGACAAGTGACTCACAAGCAAGGCCAGAAGGAATGCATGATCATATTCCATTTAGTTTTCCAATTCATGCTGCGCTTTATTATCAATTGATTCTGCCTTTCTCCTCCTAGCCAGCCAGAAGTGACAGGGGATCAGTTAACCATTGTTAAACTCTTGTGTGGGATTTGATCAGGACTGAGGCAAAGTTAGGTCATGACATACCACAAGGCAAAACAGTACCCTGTTTGATGCTGGTCATGATAACTACACAAGATCCTAAGGTTGCTTGACTTAGGTTTAATCAAGATTTCCTCTGGATCGCCTCCCAGCATAAGAGACTGAGCCAAACTTTTACATGCTGCGCTCTCTATATCGCACGCGACACACCTGCATGATGAAGTGCTGCAGGGCACGAGTGTGTAAAATGCTGGCTCACTAGGGTGCTAATACAGGGAATAGCTGAGCATTCTGAAGTTCATTTGGGTCAAATCAATCCACATTAACTTCCCATCTCAATGCACAGTGAGCTTAACAGACTGCTGTTGAGATGCACTGTACTGTCTGAGAAGCTGGAAGCAGCATGAAGGAATGACACGACTGTAAATTCTTAGCCCAACCAAGCTTGAACAGATTGGCAGACCCAAGGTCTGCAGCCAATCCGGCTCATGACATAACATGACAATTCAATTGTCCTATTTAAAACAGTCTCTGCAGGATTGGTTTTGCTAGGATTATCTTTTCCCCTCATAAACAGTTACATGGAATATATAACGTGGCTTATTAGCCTCCAGCTTGTGTAAGATTGCTGTGAAATAAAATAGTTTTAAAGGAGGGGGTGTAGATGCAGTGGACACTGTCACTCCACAACCTCACCAAAAGCTGATAAAACCAAATTTCGATTGTGTAAAATCTATCTTTCCTATCTCTCCTCCCCACCACCCCAACAGCAGATTTCTTAATTGCATACTGGTGGAATATGAATTGTAGCCTTTTGACATTTGATTTTAGTTCCTGGTTATACAACGACTCTGGTGTGAAAGTAAATCTGCTATTTACTCTCTAATGCAGAGGGCTGTAAAGGCTGGGTCATTAAGTATATTCAAGGTTGAGATAGACAGATTTTTAATCAGTAAGGGAATCAAGGGTTATGGGGAAAAGGCAGGAAAGTGGAGCAAAGGATTATCAGATCAGCCATGATCTCATTGAATGGCGAAGTAGGCTCGATGGGCTGAATGGCCTACTTCTGCTCCTATGTCTTATGGTCTTATTTAGTTCAGTTAAACATGTGTTTGAATTAAGTCCAGCTTTTCTTCACCTGGGTAAAGTAGCATTAAGGTTACCTCACCTCTCCTCCTCCAGGGCCAGCACTTTTGCAAACATTATAGCTCCGTGCTCACTTCATTAATATGGGATTCTTATCTCAAATATTGTGTGTGTGAAACAAAATGCTATTATGAAACTGATAGTTTAAATGGGTTTATTGAGGGACATGTGCGTGCACTGCCATCAGATGCTTCTAGTTTTATGTAAAAAATGGCTGCTGCATGGCAGGTTAAAAATTTCAGTCACCAAACGCTACCAATTTGAAACAAAAGCGGCCAGGCACTCATAGGGTTTCCAACTCTGGCTGGACATATTCCGGGTAACGTCGGTGGAAATTATGTCACGAAGAGCCGGTGGTGTGTCGCAAGCGGGTTCTAATGGAGCGTGAGAGAGGAAAAACACACTGAGGCCTCTACTGAACCCACTGCAAAAGCCCATTTCATACCAGCTAAAACTTCCTATATTAATTCTCACCAATTCTCACAATAGTTTCAAATAGGACTAAAATCAGCGCTCCTTTTGCCTCAAGTCCAGACGGGAAAAAAGCTTTCTAGGCATAACTATGTAACTTTTCTAGCCGGCAGCTCATCGCTTGCTCCTTTTACTTCCTCACCTTGAGTCACTCCAGCTCAGCAGGAAAACACGGGTGATAGCATTCGTGAGTGCAGCACATGGGCTTGACCCGTGTCAGCACCGGTTTACATTTTATCCCATCACACTGGCAAGTGCTCAATCAAATCTCCGTTTTGACAATGAGCTTCTGTGTACGAATGATTCACTCGCTCATTTTCCCAGAACCACGTCATCCAATTCAGGGTGGCAGGGAGTTGGAGCCTATCCCGACAGGCAATGGGCACTAGGTGGGGTACACCCAGGACAGGACGCCAGTCCATCTCACAAGCACACACACACGGGCTATTTACCGTAGCCAATCCACCTAACCAGCGCGTCTTTGGACAGTTGGAGGAAACCAGAGCACCCAGTGGAAACTCACGCAGACACGGAGAGAACGTGCAAACTCCACACAGACAGGCACCCAAGGTCAGGATCGAACCCGGGTCCCTGGAGCTATGAGGCAGCAGCGCTAAATATTGCGCTACCATGTACAAATTTCGCCTGTGTACAAATTATTTTGCATATTCATTTATTGCTAAAAATATTATTTTAAAATCTCTTGAATTGCTTTCAATAGTGACCGAGAGATTGGTGCCGATTCCAGTAGGCTCCTGGCTATTCTGGGAGGTTTGGCTATCCTAGGTAGTAAATTATGCCCATGGGATTACAACATTTGAGTGACTGCATTTTCTTTTGCCATTATACACATTTTAGGCTTTCTTGCCTTGTGGCTGGCAATACTGACTGTAGCAGCAGCTTCCTATGGGACAAAAGATGTTCTGATTCAATTCTCAGCACACTCAATTCCTTCACTTGGACAAGGCTGTACATTATGAACTTAGTTTGAATTCAAAATTTCCCAACATCACCAGATGTGTGGGCACGTGTGTGCAAAGTGTATGTACAAAAAGTCATTACTGTGCTACATGTCTACATCTAGTGGCAAGATCATGACTGCTTTGTTACAATGGCCAGAATTTTACATGGAAGTGGTGGCCCTGCCTAGCAGCCAGAAAGCTGGGGGCAAGCCGTTCTCCGCCGCCTTGGGGAACCACGACCAGATCTTACATTCCTCAGGCAATTAGTTACAGTCATGGCTAACACCCCTCTGAGGCAGGATGTCACGCCTCTTGAGAGCTACTGGCCAATCAGAGGGCTGGCAGTCTGTCAGTCCCAGCAGTGCCATCGGGAGTGGTGGTAACTACTGGGGTTGCAGCAGTCCCTGGCCCAGCCATGATGGAGGGGGCCCGGAGTGCAGGTGAGTGGTTTCGGGATCACTGGGGCCAATCAGGTTTGGTGGGGGGGGGGGGGATTCTTCCAGCAAGGGCCTTGCCGCCGGAGGGGCCCTCCGTGAGTCACAGGGAAACCCCGCCCAACACCCCGACTAAGCCCACAGGGAGGCCGCCAGATTTTACTGAAGGCTCCCCAGGTGGCAAGGTGCCACCAATACCAGCAGCTGTGGGAAGGTGACCTTAAGTGACCAACCAGTCAATTGCTGGTTAGACTTCCTTTACGTCCTAAGGGCACTCACCCCCTGACGTCCCATCTGATTTTATGCCCCCCTCCATCTCCTAGCCTGCTCCCAGGGGGGTGTAAAATTCTGTCCAATGTTAGAAAGAGCAAAAAAAAAAGGAATTCTACAAAGAAACAGCTCAGTGGGATGTTGAATTAAGCCATAAAGAGCAAAGGTTCCTGGCCCAATCCCTGATTTGCGCTGGATGAGCTGATCTCAACCAGGGTGACACTGAGAATTACCACGACTGGTCTCCGTGACTCTAGGTGAAGGAGAGGAAAATCAACCCGGGTTCTTGTTCCTGGGCACTGCACAGTGACACAAAGTGCATGAACGTGGATATTGAATGACCACACAATTGAGCTTCCGTGCAATGTTTCCCATGGTTGATTAGTCTATCGACCTTCACTATCTAGGGTCACATGAAGGATGTTAATGGAGGCCTAACCAGCTGCTTTGAAACCAAACCTCAGGAACAGCCAGCACCTTCTGGAAAAGAGTGGTAATGGAAGAAAATTGAAGAGCAGACTGGCAGAGCAAAAGAACACACAACAATTGCAAAGAGCTCAAGTAGGACAAAAGTGCCGATAAAAACAAGTATAGAAATTAAACGGCCAGAAAGCAACTCTGCCTAAAATATGAGAGCCGTGGAATAAAATTACAGCACCATCATAAGTATTGTACCAAGGCAGAAGGCATGCAGAAACCACTGTAGATTCCCAGTAGAATTAGCAAAGAAGACAAAGATTGAAAAATAGCATAAAAAAGTAAGAATATTAATCAGCAAAGAAAAGCTTAGTTCCCCAATGGGTAAAGGCTTGTATTCATTGGTGCCCCATGCCTCCCAATACCTTCAGTTTTTTTGCCTCCTTGTTGCTTGTTCTTTTAACACCTTGCTCTCTCTGCCATTTCCTCTCTATATCACCATTTATAATTTATTTTCACATGATCTCCTGTTATTGATGGTCAATCATATCTCTTTAATAAGTTTCCTTTACTTTCCCCCAACTTCTCAAAATCACCAGTAGTGGGAAACTGAGGCCTAGAGCAAGATTTTAACTCATTCAAAACCCATCCATTTACTCAGAGTTAAAATCAGACCCCTACGGCCGGATTTTCCCATCCTGACCCAGGGCCGAACTGCATCAGGCAGGCTTTAAAAATGGTGGGTGGGAACGAATCCGGTACTCTTCCCTCCATTCCCATCGCCAGCAATTTTTATCGATGAGGGATAAGGGGCAAGGTGGGAGTCCGGACTCTGCTGTCCTAACGTTGGCAGAACCACTGCTGAAGATGCAGTTTAGAACTTTGATGGAGTCAGGCTAGTTTTGATAGATAAGGTCTACCAAATCATACCAGCACAGAGGTGCCATGAACCATGGTTTGGAGGGAGGAGCCATATGAAATGTAAGTGCAAAAGGCGTTGCCTACTTCACATGTGGAGTAATAATGAAATGCTGTAGCATAAGTTAAAACTGTTTTTACTACATTGTTTGTTCATAGTACTTGGTTTTGAAAAGGTAAGTGGCCTTTAAATAATGTGGTCGCCAGGTTGTTACTTTTGACAACTGGCAACCTGTCAAGGGAAATAACAGCATTATGAAAGGTGAAAAGTCTTCAAATGCATTACAGCACATTGGATGAATTGCTATTCTGCACACTATTCATATTCAGATCTGATGGTTTGAAATGTCCTCAGTGCTTTAATTTTTTTCTTGAAGTTTATCTCAGCCATCTGTTGGTCTGTTTCAAAGCTATTATGGATGGCTGAGTTTCTGGCCATCTTCAAAGGCCATCTATAATGGATTCTGCTTAGGAGGGTTTCCTGATACAGTTGTTCAGTGCAATTTCATTCTGACTGCTTGTCTTCCTTCCAACCCACTACTAGATTCTGCTCAGCAGGGGTTGTTGAAACAGCTGTCAAGGGAAGTGTGCGCTTGTTTATTTTGACAGGCTTATGAGCTTTAAAGAAGATAGCGGTTTTTCAATTGGCTATTCAATTAAATTTTTTTTTTACAGATTTATGAGCTTTCAAGGGGATTTTTAAAGTGGCTATTCAAGTATTGTTTGTTTATTTGGACAGATCTATGAGCTTTTCAAAGACTTCCAAATGTTATTATAGGGCTCATGAATTCTGTTTGTGGTGGACACCGGGTGAGTGGGTTGGGGGAGTGTGGGGTGGTAAGGAGAGTAAAGGAGGTTTGGGTTTGAGGGTTCGGGGGCCTCCCACTCATCTCCAGAACTGAGCCAGTCTCTCTGGGCCTTTTAACCCAAATGTCTCGGCATTGGCCTGTCTCTGCTCCTCTGATTCCAGATCATTCCCACCTCCGTCAAATAAAAACAGTGTTGGCGGGCACTGCCAGGTAGGAGGCGGGATCATGACGATGGGAAATCTAATCATTATTAGGCAGAACATACAGTCAGCATAGCAGCACTGTCAACAGCCCCATGTACTTGTATTCCCATATTTCTATCCAAATAAAGCAGAAAGAAGACCATAAGAACATAAGAAATAGGAGCAGGTGTAGGCATTCAGCCCTTCAAGCCCCCTCTGTCATTCAATGAGATAATGGCTGATCTTCTATTTCAGAGGGCCATACACTACTGCGGGTTCTAGACCCTTGGCATTTAGGTGCCCAGTACAGTCAGCAGTGTTTCCATTTATGTAGTTTCCCACTTGGGAACCAATAGCACAGATCAAAGGTAGGCACAAGAATTAGCCCAGCCCTCAGTTCCCCTCTCCCATCTCCTTTATAGTGAAAAGAACATGTGCTATAGTGCCAAGAAGGCAGATCCACATGACAGAGTTGAATTTGGAATTGAATCTGAACCACATTCACACAGGATGGATACAAAAGAGATGCTTAGACTGCCCATGAGCTGCCAATCATGACAAGGGTTCAGCTTCCGAATGGTTTCAGTGGTGATCCTACCATTCGGATTTTAAAAATCACCTGTGGAATCGCTTCACCAGAATTCTTTCCACTCAGATTGAGTACAGCAGAAAGTACAGGTAAACACCACTGACAGATGCATGTAGTTTTTGATGATCTTAATTTGCTTCATTTTAGTGATAAGTGCAGGAAAATATACACATCATGTGTCTCATCCCACAGCTGTAAGTGCCAATATTTGAGAAGCAAAAACCCAGAGTTTAAGAGATTTGCTTTGCAGAGGGGAGGGAAGAAGGATAGGTAAAAGGTACAGGTTTAATACTGAGATCAGCCTCAGGCTAAACTAATGACTGCTTACCACTACCTTTATCCATTAAGTCTCTCACAGTATATTACATTCGTGTCACCACTCTTAACCCACAAACTAATTTATTTTTTCTGTTCCCTTCCCCTCGATCATTTTCTCCCTCCCTTCTGGCAAAGGCACATACCCCTTACTGGGGTACGTTTCCCTCACATGCTCTACGTAATTCACCATGTTTAGTGAATAAGCCTCAACTAAAAGGTTAGAGTGCTATTCCACCACAGGAAGCATCTCTGGAGGCTAGTCCAATCTTTGTCTCACCTGATGTTCATGCATGGGAACCCTGACTGATGTTTTCCCCTCCATAAAAGCTGTGGAACTAACCCTTAAGTTGCTGATTCCCTGGGGATATATTTTGACAGTGTGCAGGCAATCCTTAGGTTGTTTTTTAGCATAGTTAAATTAGTGGGTTCTAACAATAAAGCCTTGAAATCATGCATACAAATTACTGAGCTGATGGGGAACTTCTGCAGTCCATACTGCGGTTTCTCTCACGTTTGTGGGAATCAATTGAAAAGACTACGAAATTGTGGCTTGCCTGTGTTGTGTGATTAGGAAGAAAAAGGAGGGGGTGGCAGTGGGTAGTGGGGTGCTTGTTTATCTGGGAATATGACCAGTACCAGTGAAAATAATCACCGGTTTCATTTTTCCCAGCCACACCCTGCTCCCCCTCCCCCTCCCAAAAATTACAATAAAATGGGCTGTCAGGCAAACAGTTGCAATAAATTCATCAAAAAGTATAGTGAAATTGCTTTTTCCTTCCTTCCAGGGACAGTTATGAAATACAGGAATTAAACTATCCAAAATCAAGCGGGGGACATAAAATCCATAACCCTTTAATACTGTCATTATTTTTTCAGTGGATGAGGCAGAAGAAAAAATAACAGTAGGAATATCAACAGTGAAAGAGATAAAGTAAGGGGTCTGAATTGCAAAGCTTTAGCCTAGCATATGAAGCCTGTGCATCACCTTACTTTAGTATCCAGTTGCTATCCATTGCATTTCATGTCAGTTTGATTGATTCCACATCCTGACATTATTATTAGCGCTCGTTAGGCTCTGCAGCAAGCCAGCTAGTGCATCATCCGCCCTTATTTACATGTCAATGTGAAATCTAGCGTGAGGGCTTCTGATGCCCTGCGTGTTGCTGGGCCCCTAATGCAGCCAAAGATTTCGCGTCGCAGAAGTACCCTGCCTTAAAATCCTCCCTGGGAGAGTCCCAACCAGAATCACGACACAAGCAGCCAACATAGCAGCGCCACAAGTCTCGACATGTGTGATCAGCTTGCATGAGCAATGAGGGGTGATGAGTAATACTGTTTATATCAAGAGTGTCTGTCCAACCTGATGTAAAAATTATAACTGCTACAACATATGAAGCAGCCTGATGTAGGAAGGAGATGACTGTTTTTCAGTGTAACGCAGAATGGCAAGCCAAGCCAGATCTCCAGCCTCAGAATGCCTGTAAAATCCTGATTCACTGATCATGTGGCACCAATAAATTACTGTCGGCTTCAAATTAGTTATCCCAAACAAATCAAATGTCCATCAGGAATTGTGGACTCCACAGGTGGCACACAACACCAGCAAAGGGAATTTTATTACCTTGTGGAGAGAATACAATACTGTAGTTAGAGAATAGAACTGTACTTAACAGTAGTAAAACCTGAGGATTTAGGGTGTGGTCAGGGCCCCTCAGTTGTAGCACACAGGTAATGTTAGCTATCTGGGTGTTATTATGAGGCAGTGCGCTCAAATTTAAAGAAACGGGGCTTGATTTTCAAACACCCGTGTGGACAAGGTTGGCCGTGGGTGCGCTTTCAAAACTGTTCTCCCGGATGGTGGGTCGGTGTTCCAATGGCTCAGGAACGCACTGCTATTTTCAAAGAGAGGAGGGGTATGGGGTGGAGTCGGCAACCCGCCTGCCTCCAATTAACAGTCCGTTAAGTTCCTTGAGGAGCCAGTTAATGGACTGGGGAGAGCCAGAAGGAAATTTTGAAATTGGAGACCAAAAAAAAGTGAACGATCTGGTGCAGGCAAGTGCTCAGCCCTCGGGAGAATGCGGGAAGCCATTTATGTGACGTGGCTGATGAATAAAAGTAAAAGAAAAAATAGGGTGATTCAAACTGATCAGGTCAATTAACTTCTTACCAACCGTTTGACCACTTGTATGCACTGCGGATGCTGCTGGCCCGCTGCTCTCCTACCTGCTCCATCCTGCAAGGCAATGGCAAGCCCTGCCCTGGCTACAGTCTGCCTTTGAGCATTGCAATCTAGAACTAGTCCCTGCCTCCATGCAGCGCCTGGTGCCACGAACTGGGTGCCAAGCTTGCCTCTAGTCCAGTTGGCGGCTTTCTGTTTCAAAATAGCGTCATGTTAGCAATGCAGACATGGCGCAGGTTTGGGGCACAGCAATGATCCAGGCTTCGGGTTTCCAACCCCAGCCCATTGGGCTGGTGCATGACAGAAAGGTGGAGCACAACAAGGGATGGAGTCCAGATTTCCTCACCATCTTGACCTCTTTTCCCTGCCAAATACCTAAATGCCTCTTGCTCATATGAACCTGCAGCATTCACAATTGTTGGCCATCTGAATAGCAAGTTAGACAATTCCACAGGACCTGGTTAAAAAGTGCGGATTCTCTGGCAGCAGACTATTTCTCCTTCTCTCTCTCTCTCCCCCTCCCAGGGGAGGATAACCTAAACACAAGAATCAGACAGCTGACATAATTTAAACCAGTGTTTCTCACTGGTGATAGCGCTGGAGGAGTTGGAGGGAAAGAGAAGCAGCGTAGACAACAGAGTAGAAGTAAAGATTGTCGGTGATTATGTTGAAGATTAAAGTCCGAGAGGGAAAAACACACAAACAGAGAAGGGGCAGCAAGCACGATGTAAGCCAGATGCAGAAATGTGAGAATGGGACGCATAGAGATTGGGTCTGTGATTGGTAGAAATAAAGCAAACTTAATTCATGCCAGAGAAAAACAGTGGAAGAAATGAGGAATTTCAACAAACAGTACAGCATCAAGAAAAAGAAAAAAATGAACAGTGCCTTTCACAGTCTCCTAATGTTGCTAAGTGCTTTTGCAGCCAATGAACTGTTTTTTGAAGTGCAGTCACTGTTGTAATATAAGAAAAACAAGTATCTTATTTTTTTACAGGAATTCGGGGTGAGTGGGGGGAGGGACACCATGACCTTACTAAACAATAAATTCAGTGAAGCATGAGAGGCCATGATGGGGCTGTCCTGAAAGAATTGAGAAACACTGATTTAAATTATGTCAGCTGTCTGAATCTTGTGATTAGATTATTGTCCTCTGGGAGGGAGAGAAGGAGGGAGAAACCAGGTAACTAAGACCTATCATTTTAACTTCAGTTCTGGAATATTACTGAAATCTATCATCGGAGTAAGAGTGACTGATCATTTGGACAAGTGTATCAGCTGATCAAGGAGGGACAAATGGCTTTGTGAAAGATAGGTCATGTCCAAGTAAACTAGTTTAATTTTCTGAGAAGGTATTGGCATGGTGAATAGTGGAGTATCTATGGATATTGTCTGTATGTACTTCCAGAGTCGAATCATAGAATGGCTACAGCACAGAAGGAGGCCATTTGGCCTATTGTGTCCATGCTGGCTCTCTTTCACAAGAGTCCTTCACTTCGTTCCAGTCCACCTGCTTTTCCCCTAAACCTACAAATGCTTTTCTCTTCAGGTAATTGTCCAATTCTCTTTTGAAAGCTGCGATTGAATCTGCCTTCGCAGGGAGATAGGATAAAGAGAATGTACTGATTGGTGGGGTGTAACAAGTGGTGCTCCCCAGAGATCTGTAAAGGGACCTCAGTTTTTATTAATGATCTGTATGAATGGAATGTTCTATACTGAGATTTGGAGGTGACATCAAGATAGGAGCTACATTAAGTTGTGTGGATGTGTGGAGAAAGCTACCAAGGGACATAAACAGACTAAATAAATGGGCAAAACTGTAGCCGATGGAGTTCTGAAACAAAAATAGAACATGCTGGAAAAGCTCAGCAGGTCTAACAGCATCTGTGGAGAGAAAGACAGAGTTAACGTTTCGAGTCTGTATGACTCTTCTTCAGAGCAGATGGAGTTCACTGTGGATAAGTATGAGGTCATTCACTTTGGATTCAAGAAAGACAAATCAGAATATTTTCAAAATGGTGAGAAACTAGGGCCAAAGATTTACGCTCCCGCCCCCTCCCCCCCCACCACCGGGTGCTGAATCGGGGGTGGAGCGTGAAATTGCATGGGTGGGATTCCCTCCGTGATCTCGCTTGCCCTGACCTGGTGACGATTTTACGCCAGGGTAAGCAGGGCCTCAGACAGGAAGCCTGCCCTTGTCCCAATTAAGGCCCTTAAGTGAGCATTTAATGGCCACTTAAGGGCCTTTTCCTGACCAGCCTCAATTTTCAGGCTGGCAGGCGGTTGACAGATCGGGAGGCAAACCCGAAAACGAACAGAGTTCGATTGCGGGTAGGAAGGGGGTTGGGGGGGGGGGGTGCCCCTCCATCAGAAGCTTAGAAGCTTCCTTCTGACTGGGGGCACCCTCCCCTTAAGGCCTGGTGACCTCCGAACCTTTCTCCCCCAGGATCCCGACTGCCCCCCTTGCAAACCCCCAGACCTCCCCACCCTGGGACCCCTGCCACTCACCTCCCTTCTGGTTCCTGGCACTTATTTCCAGGCAGCTCCGTGCAGTGCCTCTTCCGGCCACTGCACCACTGTTTTTGGAGAGACTGGGGAGCTGTTGGCCAATCTGATTGCCAGTGATGGGCGGAAGTCCCACCTTATGCCAATCAATGCTCGTTAAGAGCATGAAATGGCATCGGGCCTGCTGGACTCAGTGGTTTGGATGGTGGGGGCTGAGCTCCTGCCATCCTGAAAATTCAGGCCTAGAAACTGTGAAGGAGCAAAGAAATTTGGGTTTCCAGGGACGCAAATCACTAAAATCTGATGCACAAATACAAAAAGGCTAACTGAATATTGGTCTTTACCTTAGGAGAGATGGAATATAAGAATGATGAGGTGATGCTTCAGTTGCACAGAGTTTTAATTAGACCACATTGAGAGCACTGTGTTCAATTTCAGACAATACACCTCAGGTAAGATATATTGGCGTTGGAAGGGGTACACTGCAGGGTCACCAGAATTATATCAGAGCTTATAGGGTTAAATTATGAGAACAATTGCATAACCTTGGCTTGTAGTCCTTTATGGTTAGATGATGAAGTAGTGATATTGGTCGATATAAAATGAAAAAGGGGTTCAATACTGTAGATGCCGAAAGGGGCTCCAATGATGTTGCTCTGTAACTGGCCTCTTGTGAGGAAGCACTCATTCTACCAACTGACTGCATCTCCCTCCAGAATAGCCCAGTTGATACAGGTAACCCAACATCTGGGGAGAGGCAAGGTTTTGACAAAACCAGTATTTGTTGCCCATCCCTAATTTCCCTTGAACTGATTGACTTGCTCGCCATTTCATAGGACAGTTAAAAGAGTCAACCACATTGCCATGGGTCTGGAGTCATCTGTGGGCCAGACCAGGTAAGGACATCAGATTTCCTTCCCTAAAGGACATTAGTGAACTAGATGGGTTTTTACGATAATCAATGAAGGTTTCATGGTCACCAATACCAAGACTAGCTTTATATTCCAGATTTATTAATTGAATTTAAATTCCACCACGTGCCACGGTGGGATTTGGACACGTGTCCCCCCAGAGAATTAGCCTTGGCCTCTGGATTATTAGTCCAGTAATATTACCGCAACACCACCGTCTCCCTCTCTGCATGTTAGCTCTCCAAGGCCCTGAGCCTGCCCCACCTTGCCATGAGTTTAAGCGCCTTCAATCTCCCCCATGGAATTGATGACATGCAGATTCACTTTACTGAACTGCTTATTCAATTTTTAAAAATCAGTTTTTTTGAGCCGTCAGTGTATTCACTGTCCTTAATTTTCAGCAAGGTCCACAACATATCATTAATAATCATAACATCATTATTGCAAGTTTACTGAGAAATAATTTGCAGTTCATTACAAAATATAGTTCAGCTTTTTAATGTACTCACAGTCATTGATCATTTTCTGTAGTTGATGTGGAAATCTGGAGCTGTTTGTTTCAGACATTACATGAGGTATTAAAAACTGTTTCATTTAATAGACTAAAAAAGTACTTTGTGCTCAAAATCCATGTAGCACATTTTTTATAAGGTGTCAAGTACCCTCACTTCATGGTAGAGCCATGTGGAAGAAATTCAGAGACAGGTAAGTCATTCAAGATCAGTTGAGAGGTAAACATGGTGGGGGTTCATCATGGTGCCTGACGGTGAGCCTTAAACTGATTGACAAATGAGGTGAAGGAGGCTTTTTCAGGAGCACATAAGGAAATCCCATCCCTACTAATCTTTTCCCCTCCCATCAAAGTATTTTACTTACCCTTAGGAAACTCCTGGCTAGCCAAAACCAGACTCCTGATTTCAACCAATCCTCGTGCTTGATGAGAATGGTGTAGCCAAAGGTCACCTCACTCAGACCCTAAAGCCATTTTAACCAGGTTTCAGCGAGGTTGGCACCTGGTGCCAGTCTCGTCAGGGGAACTGGCACCAGGGACCAGAAGGGCGCAGAGAATGTGAGCTTATTTTTTTCTTCACAGGTTTCCTTGTGTGCCAGGATGAACAAAAATGCTCCTCTGAGATCCGCAAAAAAACCTTTGCCTCCCCCGCCACAACTTCACTCCTGCCTCCCCAGATCATGAGCCCCTGCATCCCCCTCCCCTGATCAATTTATATCAGTGTCAGGGACCATTCCAGGAGGTCACGGCAATGGGGGCGGGATGATATCCCGCTGCGCTCACCCCACTCTTGCTTGCTGGCCTCACAGCTACTATCCTTCTCACTCTTTATTGCTGAACTAGATATAGTTCTTAGAATGGAAGTTACTAGACAGAAATTCAATCTAAAGTTGAGATGATGATGTCACTCTGGTGGCTCATGATCCTGCTGGACTCCTGGATTATTTCCTGTTTTTAGCTCCTTCCAGATATCTGTTACAGTACAGGATATCTACGTCTGTTCTTCCAAGGTGCGCCAAGCACATCATGGAACTGGTTGCTTTTACCAGTCCTTGTAGTTTTGTTCAGATGGAGGGGCAGCTTACAAAAAAAGGAGCTGGTAACCAGAGGTTACCGATTTAAGGTAATTGGCAAAAGAGCTGGAGGGAAGATGAGGATTTTTTTTAAAAATCAGGCAACGAGTTGTGATCTGGAATAAGCTGCCTGCACGGGTGGTGAAGGCAGATTCAAATATAACTTTCAAAAAGAAATTGGTCTATGCTTCAGGCAGAAACACAGACTTTTACTGCAGGCGTTAGTTTGGTTATTACTACAACAGTTAACACAGGATATCACCACAGCTGTTAATGTGGGGCATTGCTACAGTGTAAGGTGGGAGCTGGTTAGTTCAGTTGGCTAGATGGCTATTGCATGGTTCAGAATAACGCTAAAGCACGGATTCAATTCCCATTCTGGATGAGGTAGACTTGGGACATGCCTCCTCGCCCTGACCCTGAGAGTGGAAGGCAATGACAAACCACCATTGACACAAACTGCCAAGAAAACAGCTCCGGGTGAAGCATCAGCAGATAATGACCAAGGACCCGCTTTGGGATAGAGCATCAATGGATGACATAGGATATTACTGCAGACAACAGTATAGGATACCATGGCAGACGTTAACAATACCCTGCATCTATATAGCATTTTTGACATTGTAAAATATCCCAAGGTGCTCCATAGGAGTGATATCACAAAATTTAACACAGAGCCATGAAAGGAGGTATTAGGAAAGGTGAGTCAATGAGGTAGATTTTAAGGAGCGATTTCAAGGAGGAGAGTGAGGTGGAGATGTTGAGGCAGGGAATTCCAATGCATAGGACCCAGGAAGCTGAAAGCAAAGCCACCAATAGTGGAGCGTTTAAGATCAGAGATGCGCAAGAGGTCTGAACTGAAGGAGCAAAAAGGTCTCGGATGTTTGTAGGGATGGAGAGGCCGAGGGATTTCAAACAAGAATGATAATTTTAAAATCAAGGTGTTACTGGACCGGGACCTGTAAGCCAGTGAGTATGGGGGTGATGGATGAGCAGGAGTTGATGTGAGTTAGGATACAAGCAGCAAAGTTTTGGATGAGTTCATGTTTGTGAAAGGTGGAAGAATGAGGTTGGTAAGAAGGATATTTGAATAGTCAGGTTTAGGGGTAACAAAGGTATTCAGCAGCACATGAACAGAGACAGGGGACAGAATTTAGCCTTCGATGGGCAGGCAGCCAAACTCCGCCGCCGAAATGGGCCCCGCCGCCGCCATTTTGAGTGGGCGGGCCAATTAAGGCCGCATGCGCACGGAAGTGTGCACTGCTCCCTGAGATTAAGCGCTGTCACACGAGATGGGACATGTTAATAAATATTACATAAAGTTTATTAAAGTTTTTAAAAACAATCATGAAACCTCATTCCACCAGTGGATGAGGTTTCATGTTTTTTCAGAAACCCACTGGGGCTCCTGGCATGCCCACCAGCCTGAAGGTTGGACAGGCAGGTCCTTTAATTGGGTTAATTATCCTGTCAATGGCCTCAATTGGCCATTGACAGGTCGGCGGGCCAACAGCTGATTTCGCTGTCTGCCTGCCTTCCTGAATATTTAAATGGGGCGGGATGACGTTGGGGGTTCCTCCCGAAGTCATCCCGCGTCATTTTCGCATCAGCGAACGGGCCCAGACCCCAACTCGCCGACGGAAAAGTTCACATGGGTGATGTTATGGAGGTGAAAGTCTACCGACTTGGTGATGGACTGTGTTCAAAAGCACAAGGCTTCTAAGGCTCAAACAGGACATTCTGATTTAGGCTCAGTCACCAGAAAGCAGGGTGGAGCGGGCGGTTGGGAGACATAGGGTATGACTACAGGTATTAGAATTGAGATTTCTATAAGCAGTTATTGCAAAAAATAATGTAACCTAAACAATGTTTTGGCAAGCTATCAAGGATTTATAGGTAGGAATTGGACCTCGTTGAGGTGCAATTTTAATTTTGGGAACTAGGTTCCATAGGCAACATATGTCTAAAAATCCTCCGAGCTGCTGCTGGGTTGATTTCACTAGGTATATAGGTGAAAGATGTAATGACTGTTTTAGGTCCCCTTGCTGAAAGTGGATTGGGATGAACATTCAGAAATATTCAGCGGAGGGTAAAATTTTCTTTAAGGATGTTTTAAAAATTCACTGTTGTGGAGCCAGGAGTGCTCCTCTAATGCCACAGTATTCCAATCGCTCCATGCCCTTATGAGAGGCTGGAGTCATACTTAACGCAAAGGAAGCTGGCTGTTGTTGTTGGAGGCCAATCACCTCAGTCCCAGGACATCACTGCTGGAGTTCCTTAGGGTAGTATCCTAGGCCCAAACATTTTCAGCTCATTCATCGTAATGAAGTGGTCCGTGCCCCACATGCAGCAAGATCTGGACAACATTCAGGTTTGGGCTCATAAGTGGAAGTAAGATTTGGTCGGTCACACAAATATCAGCCAATGATCATCTCCAACAAGAGAGAATCTAACCATCTCCCCTTGACATTCAATGGCATTACTACCACTGAATCCCTACCATCAACATTCTGGGGAGTTACCATTGACCAGAGACTTAACTGGACCAGCCATGTAAATACTGTGGCTACAAGAGCCGGTCAGAGGCTGGGAATTCTGCAGTATGCAACTCACCTCCTGACTCCCCAAAGCCTGCCCCCCATCTGCAAGGCAGAAGTCAAAAGTGTATGAAATGCTCCTCACCTGGATGGGTAGAACTCTGACAACACTCAAGAAGCTTGACATCCAGGACAAAGCAACCCGCTTGATCAGCACCCCGTCCACCACCTTAAGCATTTACTCCCTCCACCACTGCCGCACATTGGCAGCAATGTGTGCCATACATAAGATGCACTACAGCCACTTGATAGGCCTCTTTCAACAGCACCTTCCAAACCCACAACCTCTACCACTTAGAAGGACAAAGGCAACAAATGCATGGGAACACCACCATCTACAAGTTCCCCTCCAAGTTGCACACTATTCTGAAGTGGAACTATATCACCATTCCTTCACTGTTCCCAGGTCAAAATCCTAGAACTCCCTCCGTAACAGCACTGCGGGTCTAACTACACTACACTACACGGACTGCGGGTCTAACTACACTACACTACACGGACTGCAGTGTTTCAAGGAGACAGTTCATCAATGCCTTCTCTAAGGAAATTGGGGATGGGCAATAAACACTGGCAATGCTAGCAATGTCCACATTGGCCTAATATTCAATTTAATTAAAATGTGTGCGCTGCCAACAGAGGTGCAACAAGCGCTTGCAGATTGTCCAAATAGCAATGACACCCTAGTCCCAATTCCAATCTGGCCTAGGGCCTCCCAGTTAGCGTGCACACTGCATGTGTAATGCCTAGTTCAGGTCTTAAAGTAGACCTACAGGCATTTCAACCTCAAAGTGTGTGCAGGGTTCATGACGTCAGGGGGAATCCGTGAAATCCATATTACAAATATTTTAGGAACCATTGATATATAAATAGGGTTCCACAAATACCACGAACTTCAGATATTCTAGGAAACAAATGTAGCCCATGAAACTCATACAGGCTTGAGTATAGGGTATTGGTTCAGGTACTGATGGAAGATGTCCATTATTCAAAAACACTGGTGATTCTGGTGAATATGTTGGGATCAACCAAATTTAACATTTTTGGGCTGGATTCCTGCCAGGTTCCCATCCACCTGCACCGGAGAGCCGTGGGGAGAAGGGTGGAAAATCTATGCTGCTGAAAACTCTGTTTCCTCTAATTGCTTAAAACTGACAACTTCTTATGGGCCAGGAAAATGCAGTCGGTCTCTGCAACATCTCGCATTAATGTTAGTATATTGGTGTAAATCAATGGCCTGCCCCCACCTCCCCACTGCAATCAATTCGACTCCTTGGGGTCTTTTAATTTTTAAATGGTTTGATTTGGCCCCAGCAATGCTGGACACTGACATTCTCTATGTTGCTACTATGATAATGAAGAAAAATGTCATTCCATTATTCCCCCTTGATTTGACTAACACCTATATACCTTTGGGGAAGGTATTTCTGGTGCTTGGTGAAAGTACAGACAGGAGATCGCAATTGGAATAAAATTAGGATACCTGCGCGAGGTATCTCCACTCAAATATTCACCTGTGTGCACTCAAGTTATACCCGAAAAGCAGTGTAACTGTGGACACTGGACAAGACTACAGCTAGTTGTGAGAAAAGCAAACTGAAATATTTGTATAAATTTCATTTCTCTTGATTTTCCTTTTAGTCAGGGGTTTGTGTGTTAATCTTGAGGTGACTGGAACACACTCAACTAACAATCTCACAAAAGGGCACGCATCATATTCGCTGAGTGTTTGCCTCTGTAAGTCATTTTTCATGCATTTCATCTGTACATCCGGAATCCCATATACATTTATTTACTATCTTCAGACAGTGACTGAAGTGTAAAGACCAATGCATCTTTTAAAGGATAAATATTTTCAGCAGGTAAAGGCACAGGGCTATGGGGAGAGAGTGGGGCAATGGGATTCATCTTGAAGCATTCTAGCGAAGAGCCAGTACATGGACACAAAAGGGTCAAATGGCCTCCTTCTGTGCCATGCTTGGTTCCGTAAACATAACTTTATTTGTTCAAGTCTAAAAGCTTCTTATAGTTTCCTGATCACCACTATCAAAGACTCTTGTTATAAAAGGGTTAACACAGGTAGCACAATGGTGAAATCCGGTGCACATTATTTGCACCATTGCAATATCCCTGGTTTAACAACCAAGGTTGTAAGTCCGCAATATATAGTGTGCTGAATGCCTTTCACTTATTCCATGGGCAGGATTTTTGGGTCATTGGGCGGGCGTGGTCAGTGGGCCCAGGAGCAGCCGGGAAACGGTCCGCCACCCACGATTGGCCCCTGACTGCGATTTCATGCCAGTTAACAGCCAGTTAGCGTGAAAAGCGCCCTGAAAGGCTCAGCGCTGGCGGGGTGGGGGCAGGAGGAGGGCGAATGCTGAAGTCTGTGCAAGAGCAGGGGAGTGTGCAATGAAAGCTCCCTGAAGGCAGAGGGTTGCCTCAGGGAGTTGAAAAATTTTTAAATTAAAAATAAGGATTTCGAAATTCTGAGAAAAATATCCCCACATAGGACTCACTCGCATGCACATATACATTATGAAAATTATGTCAAAACATTTTTTTAAAATTAATGACGGAAACCTCTTCCTGCCCGTGGGTGAGGTTTCCTCAAAAATGCAAAGGCCGCCTGGCCGATTCGCCCGCCCGCCAACCGTAACGTTGGACGGGCAGCGAAAAATGGCACTTAATTAATAAATTAATGGCCTGAATAGGCCTCTTAGTTGTTGGTGGGCACGCTGCCAACTCTTGCGCGTGCCTGCCGACTGAAATATTGCGCGCGTGAGCGATGACGTCGGGATGCTCACCCAACGTCATCGCGCACTATTTCAGGCTCGAGCGCGTCGGTCATACATTCGCACGCCGAGTGGAAATTTCTGCCCCTTGTTTTGCATAATTAACAGCTCTGTAATATAGCAGCAGAAAAAAACTACAATATGACCAATTCCTTACTGCTGGCTGCAATAATACTTAATGTCTTTATTAGCTGCAGAATCGTACCTTACATAGCTAAGACCACCAGTATGTTGGTGTAAATCGACTGCCCACCACCCAATGGAACCAACATCACAGAATTCCCACTACAGTACAAGCGGGATAAAATAGTCAGCTACTGCCAGAGAGAAATAGCAAGACATGGACACAAGTGAGTAGATCAGACTTCAAACTGTGAGATCTACGTTTTGCTGCAGACCTTTAATCGTACACTGTTCCCTGGTTACACCTCTTGGTCTTTGAGAGTTTGTAAAGGCAAATTGTTCTCAGCATATTTACTTATTTAACATAAAATACACAAAGTGCCCTCCAAAGTAAAGCCTGAAGCAAGGAATTACTCAGTCTGGCTCAGAGAGCCAGTTTTCATCAGGACCCCCTGATGGTGGAATCAATGAATCTTAAAAAAAATACACACACCATTTAATAGAAGACCAACTAAAATATTGCACATAGTCAAATGATCAGAAGTGTGCACAAATTTACACCATATAAATTTGAAAGAACTGATATAAGGGAAATAGTCAGGCTGAAACAGCATCCACATTGCCAACATTAAAAAATCAATTTTCTCTTCTCACTTACCGGACCATGGCTTGGCAGTGTTCCATAAGGTATTGTCTGGGGTAGTAGTCCTTTCTGCTTCATTAACAGCAAGCGCTTCTGTTCCTCACTAATATGAGAAGCCTGAGGTTGAACATGTGGCTGCTGTTGCGGCAAGTAGGGCATCATGGGAGCTTTGTTCTGATTAACCATTGGCGGGGTCATTCTCTGGCCCACAGGCTCAATATTATAATGAGACAGTGGCTTAGTGTTAGCATACGAAAGCATAGGCTGTTTGTTCACAGAAGTCTGCCCCATAGTATTTGGCTGTTGATTCATTATGTTCATGTGGTTTTGTGAGAGGTAGTTATTCATGGCCTTCTGAGGGTTGTTTGTCATAGTAGGCACCATAGGCTTTTGGTTATTAAAGGCCTGTGGGTACATCATCGGGCTATTTGGTTTGTCTGGATTAAAGGGGCCTCCAAAGGGACTGTGTGGTGGAGCTGCAGGTGACCAGCTAGGTGTCTGATTCTGCTGGTGCGGCTGTGTGTGCTGCTGCTTTTGTTGTAACAGCATAGCTCTTTGTTGCTGCTGAGCTGCCATTTGTTTTAACTGTTCAGCACGAGAAAGATCAGAACCAGTTGATGGTAGAGTTCCTGGCCCAGATCCTGGCCCTGGCCCTGGACCCTGTCCTGAGCCTGACCCAGAGGATGTAGTCATCAAAAAGCCATTTCCAGACCTTGCATGTGCTTGACTTTGATTTGGAGTTTGCTGCTGGGGTTGGCTTGCAGAAGTTACTGGTGAAGTGGCAGGAGCAGAAAGTGAGGAAATACTTGACACAGAGGACACACTGGAGACTGTAGAGACATTAGAAAATGGAGGGCCTGATGAAGACGGTCGAACCTGTGGAGATCCCATTGACATCTGATTAAAAGGAGACTGGCACATCTCACTCTTTATATTTGTGTTATCTGGTGGGACTGGGGTCTGTGACGTGGGTCTAATAACCTCCATCTCCTTCTTTTCATCAAAATCTTCATTAAATAGATCGTGCATATCATCTTCCGGAACTGTGCTTGTTAGCTCATCAATTAACTCCTGCCACTCTTGCTCATTAAGATTGATATCTGAAAACAGTTTATTCTGATGGAGAAGGGAAGTGTCTGATGAGTCCATACAACTTGGATCATCAATTGGCTCTTGTTTAAGTTCCTTGGTTAATATTAAGTTGAAGTCATCATCGTCTCTGGTGCCATTGGCCTGCAGATTCACTCTTGGATGCCTGCCCTCTTTGTTTATGTCATCAAAGCCTGTTGAATTATTTCCACTGGTTGGTATTGGGAGCGAGGACTTTATGTCAACTTGATGCAGAGGAGAGACTGAAGGCATGGGGATCTTATTAGACAGGGTGTTGCTCTGGTCTAACCCAGGTCCCTCTTTTCGGACTCGCTTGCTACTTGGAGAGAAGCTGCTGTCAGAAACCCCATTTTGCAGGTCTCCATTTAGTGGTGAACGTGCGCCTTCAAGCTTCCTCTTTACGGTTTCTTGAAGCTTTAAGAGGAACATAAAGAAACTTAATTATTAAGGCTGTCTTCTTGACTCATTAAGAACAAAAACATATTTCTCTATCTTACAAGTTTATGATCAGCAAAATATAGTTGAACTCATTACCGTAAAATTCTGAGAAACAGGAAAACATTTTAATCTTATTGAGACTTTAAGTCGTTTGGCCTAACTCAAGTGAATATTCAACCAGGGCCACTTTGTAATAGATGGGGCAGAGAGGGTTTTATCCCCCTCTTCAAGGTTGAATTCTGGCCTTCTGCCACCCCCTTGATACCTGGCTCAGCTGAGCTGTTTCCCAGGACTGGTTCATTGAGTATGCATGGTGGACAACTGGTAGATTCTGGCTCGTAAGCAAGATGCCAGTGCAAACGAAGATGAAGCTAGCCATGCTATAACAGGGACGTCACCAGAAGATCTAGTGACAGAACTCAAAGTGGAGAAGAAGACTAAGGGTGGGTATATGGCATTAGTTTGCAGATTAGCCTTGATCTCATTGAATGGTGGAGCAGGCTCAAGGGGCTAAATGGTCAACTCCTGTTCCCCTGTAGATCAGTAGTGATGCCACACTGAAGGCCACAGCTGAGATTAGGGTATTCAAAAACTAAGGGTGTGGGACATAGATGGGATTAGATGCAAGGCTGGTTTTACATCTGTTCTAATTTGGAAGGTAATACTGGATGGTGTTGACCCCACGGGTTTCCTGCTTGGCGAATTAGGTTAATGTTATTCTCTAAGGGCTGAATTTTGCCATTGGTGAGCAGGGGGTGGGACCCGCCCCCGATGTCATCCCGCCCCATTTAAATTTTCAGGAAGGCGGGGGCGCTGCAAAATCAGCTGCGGGCCCGCCGACCTGTCAATGGCCAATTGAGGCCATTGACAGGATCATTAAAACAAGTAAAGGACCTGCCCGTCCAACCTTAAGGTTGGCGGGCAGGCCAGGAGCCCTAGTGGGGAATAGAAAAAACATGAAATCTCATCCACCGGCGGGAACAGGTTTCATGTAGGGATTTTAAAAAAGTTTAATAAAGTTTTAGTGAAATTTATGAACATGTCCCATCTCATGTGACATTGTCACATGAGGGGGACATGTTAAGGATTTTTTTTTTCTCTATTTTTAATGTTTTCACAACTGTCAGCGATCTCGCTGAGGCAGCATTTAGCCTCAGGGAGATGTGCGTTCTTTCGTGCGCATGCGCGAAAGAGCTCACTCTCGCATTTCGGGAATCCTCCCCACCCTGCCCGCATAGGAAGCGCATAGCACTTCCTGGTGGATGTCACGCTGGGCGGGCCTTAATTGGCCCGCCCACTTAAAATGGCGGCGGGGCCCACTTAAAATGGCGGCGGGGCCCACTTCTCCGCCGGGATAGGCTCCCCACCCGCCGGAGATTGGGTCGGGCCCGCCCGCCCGGTAGGCAGAAAATTCTGCCCTAAGAATTTGTGGCTGACTAGGTGGGGGGTAGAGGTGGCTGCTACCAGGCACTATCCTTCACGTGGCACATCAGAACTGTAACCAACACCTCCTGAGGCCCACTGTCACAATGGCAGCTCCGAGAGGTAGCACTAACCTGGGTGGAAAGGCGGCAAATCCACCAGGGGCTTGGGCCCTTTACCCACACACATGCCCCGACCCCTCACCACCCTCGCCTTCTGCTAATATCACCATTTGCACATTGCTGGTAAGGAAGGAGAAGGTAGCATTTGTCTCAGAAGGGGTGGGAGGAGGGAAAACCCTGTCAGGGTAGTGAGCCTTCAACAGGCATTACTGTCCCATTTTCTTGCCATTTTGACTGTGGTTCCACCAGATTCTGAGTAGTAGAACAGAACATTTCTCCATGGAGTGTCGTTTTAATACCAGAATTCATTCTAAACAGGGACATTATGTGGAAACAGCTACAGTAAATTAATCCAAAATATTCATCTCAGCCAAATGTAAATTCTATATTCTTAAGATTCCCAACTAAATGTGAAATTCCATTCACTATTTGGTTTCACAGCTTTTATTAAAGTAGCATATTTTTAATTTCTCCACCGCATCCCTGCCCGTCCACTTCACTTTTAACTCGTCTCTCCTGGGTTCACACAGCTCTCAAATTCTGCCATTTGGTTGTTTTGGCAAAAAAGTATAAAGTTGACTGTATGGCGTTACTTGTTTGATACTCAGGTCTAATGCTTTTTGCTAGAATTTGTGAATGGAGGGAAATAGATCCTGAATGTTTATTTTTTTTCTTCATGAAGTTACATGAACAAAGAAGGTTGCACTGGATAGTTTTCTGTATGCAAATATTAATTACTTGCTACAACATCAAGGAGGCAAAATTCAATAGTCCCCAAAAACAAGGTGGGAATCATCTGCACATACTTTGTGCTGCCTATGATTTAAATTATAGTAGCGTCAGCTCAGGGGGCCCGAGTTCGAGCAAGGCTAGCATCACTTAGTCTGCACTACTTAAAGCCAGCCCAAACCTCTTAATGGGGAGATGCACTTTGGCTGGAGCAAGTGCTTGAAATGTTCGGGGAAGAGCATGTGACTCGTAAGATGAGTGAGTAAGGGCGCAACAGGGTAAAGAGCTTGTTCCAAGATTCTCAGACGCTCCACTGGACTCTTGGTGCAGGAGGTAGAGAGAAGGAAGGATGTCCTCTGGCCACAGGGAGCCAGGAGCCCCTCCAAACAAACTCTCAGAAGGCAAAAGGAGTGGTTAATGCAAACAGCTTGGCCCCAAGGACCTGGATGCAGTGCAACAAGACATTTAATGACCTCACACGTGTGGTCAAGCTGAATGAATTCAGCCCCAAATGCTATGACATCCTTACAATTGAACCATCAGCCTCAGACAGGTCTCCCCTTTCACTTATCTGCCAACCATCTCCATCAATCACAACTCATAAGCTTCATGGCTAACATTCATAGCTTTACCTCACCCTCACACACTTAGTAATTCTGAAATAAAAGCAAAATACTGCAGGATGCTGGAGACATAAAATCAGAAAGTGTTGGAAAATTTAAGGCAGCATCTATGGAGAGAGAAACAGAGTTAGCATTTTGAGTCCAATATGACTCTTCTTCAGAACTGAAAAAGAGAAGTAGAAATGTGATAGGTATCATGCTGTCAAAAAAGTGGGGAAGGGCAAGTGGAACAAAAGAGGTCAAGGATGGGTTAGAGGCCAGAAGTGATTAAATACCAAAGATGTCATGGAACAAAAGACAAATGAAATAGTAATGGTTGCAGTGAAGAAACAAAGCATTGGTCCAGAGCAGCTGTTAATAGCAGAATAAAGGTCAGCTCAGTCTGAAAGCAAAAACAAGATAGACTGGCACTTGGCAAAAAGAAAATCAAAATGGAGGACAGAGTTCATGGTCTGAAGTTGTTGAACTCAATGTTGAGTCCAGAATGTTGTGAAGTGCTTAAGCAGAAGATGAGGTGCTGTTCCTCCAGCTTGTGTTGAGCTTCACTGGAACATTGTAGCAGGTCGAAGACAGAAATGTGAGCACGAGAGCAAGGTGGTGAATTGAAATGGCAAGCAGGGTATAGCAATGAAATGGCAACTGAGTGGAGGTGTTCCACAAAGTGGTCCACAAAGTGGTCACCCAATCTGCGTTTGGTCTCCCCAATGCAGAGTAGACCACAATTCTGAAAGCCTCACACCCACAGCTCACAGTTTGTACACCCTGCCAGCACATCACCAAACAGACAGCATGCTTACCTCTCTCTTGCAGGTGGAGTTGACATGTAACAGGAGGCAGCGACACCTGATGGGCGTGGTCAGGGATGACTGCATGTCCTTACCCCGAAGGAGGAGACAGTGCTCTCCATGATTGGAATAGTCATAACTGAGGCCCCAGCTAGTAATGGGACTGAAACCACTGAAGATGATGGTGTGCTCACATCTAATCCTCTTTCTCAGATCCTATTTCCCCTTCATCCCTGATCTGGGTCAGGGGGCAAGGATAGATAGGTGCCAGCTCATCGGAGGGCGAGGTCACACACAGGCTCTGCTGCAGAGTCCAATGGGATGGGCTACAGAAGAATGCTGATAGGTATGCACAATGAAATGCTTTTGGTGCACTGGCAGGCCTGACAGAAAGCTTGTGATCAATATCAAGGAGCATGGAGGACATCAACTTGACATAGGCCTCCGCACAGGGCTAGAAGCTCACCCTCTCCAGTGTGGAAGTGGTAACCAGCACCATGAGAACACTGGCAGGCCAACCGGCAAGCAGTGCCTAATGGCTAAAGTCTCTGCTTCCATTACATCAAAACCAGAAGCTACCTGTTGTTTGGGTGCTGCTGTGGAAGTTCAGACTGAAGCCATGCAGTGTTAGCTTGCTGCCATGCAAGCTCAGACGGCTTCCATCATAGCTCGGATGCCAGTATGCAAAGTGGCTTGCAGAGTCTCCCCAGCAGTCCAGTACTCTGTCCTTAACATACTGCTAGGATTGCTGAGGCATCGCCCTGGGTGAGTGGCATGGCTCTGTGGAGCACAAACCTGCTGTCCTCTCTCAGGATGAGGGCAATATGGCCATTCTGCCAGTGCCCTTGCTGTTGCCTGTCAGCCATCAAGCCCAATCTGATGCTGAGATGGTGCAGTCCAAAGTCAGGCTGCTTAGGGTCAGACTGCTTTAGCTCAATGTGCAAGGCCATCGGCAGTCTGCCCCACTGAAATTCAGCAGCCATGCTACAACCACTGGGGTAGAACTGGGCAGGAGCACCTGGACAGGAAAAGGTAAATGGAAAATAGCAACTGAGGAAATGCATAAGGGTGATTAGTTGACTTTTATCTAGAATATTGGACTTGATTTATAAAGTTGATTTGGAATGTTTGCTTTGTGAGGGCTTTTATTTTTGCATTATGGCCAAGTGGATGTGGTGATGGTCCAGAGGGAAGTGTTGAATAGGGCACAGGGGCTGAATTTACTGACTCTGCAATCAAGGAGTTGATCAAAGGAGGCCCCACCAGAAAGGGGATGATTTAATTGCTTCCTTCCACCCCCCACCTCAACGTTTCACTGTGTGCCTGGTGACATGGAATTTTCCCCCATGAAGGCAAGGTGGTGCAGTATGCAGCAAACCACCACGCAACATGATGAGCGCTCTGGCAAGTACTGCAGGGCAGTTCAATCAGTGAAAGCATTGTTTAAGCACCACACAGGTTTGCTCGATCAGATTTTGTGTGACATCATGGTTTTTATTATATACATGCTGCCCATGTGTTGTGTTTATTGCAAGACGGAGTAAACAGCCAGGTGATCAGTGCCAGCAGCCTTTGTCACCAAGTAGCCACCCTCTGGTTTCTTATGGAGGCTCAAAGGCCGATGGTACAGCAGAATAGAGCCATCCTGACTGCTGACGGTATACTGAACATTGGCATTCATGATGTGACCATACCCAGTGCACTCCAGCTGGACACTGAGGGAGTGGAATCCCTTCCAGTTGTGGTGCATCTCAGAATTGACATCAGGCATCTGCAAAGTATGTGCAGTCAATTGCACCCTATACCATGGGGAAGCCTGCAATCCTCAGTTGCTCACTCTGCGTGATTCTCTCCGGCAAGAACAAATGAAATGTACTTAGCTCTCTTTCGATACAAAGCCTCAGTGACTTCTCCCATGCAAGTTGATGAAAAGGGGAAAAAATAGAACATGAGAGTAAACTAGCCAGGAATGTAAAAAGGATTGGAAGAATTTTTACAAATAAATAAAAAGGAGAGTAACTAAAGTAAACCTTGGTCCCTTAGTGGCAGAGGCAGGAGAAATTATCACAGGAAATGAGGAAATGGCAGCGACACTGAAGAAATATTTTGTGTCTGTCTTCAAAGCAGAAGACACAAATTATATACCAGAAATAGAGGGTAACCAAGAGGTTAGTAAGAGTGAGGAATTTAAAATAATTAAGATCAGCAGAGACAAAGTATCAGTGAAATGTAACGGGCTAAAAGCCAACAAATCCCCAGAACCTGATAGTTTACATCCTGGGGTTCTAAAAGAGGTAGGTATGAAGGTAGTGGATGTGCTCGCACGATTTTCCAAAATTCCCTAGATTCGAGAAAAGTTTCAGCAGATTGGAAGATAGCAAATGTAACACTGCTATTCAAGAAAGAAGGGAGAGAGAAAACAGGGAAACTACAGGCCAGTTAGCCTGACATCAGTCATTGAGAAAATGTTGGAATTTATTATTAAGGAAGACTTACAATGTGCCCTTAAAAAGTCCAGGTAGGATCAAACAGAGTCATCATAATTTTACAAAAGGGAAATTGTGCTTGACCAATTTATTGAAGTTTTTTGAGGATGTAACTAGTAGGATAGAAAATGGGGAGCCAGTAGATGTAACATGCTTGGATTTCCAAAAGGCATTCGATAAGGTGCCACAAAAAAAGTTAGTACACAAGATAAGGGCTCATGGATTTGGGAGTAATGTATTAGCATACATGGAGGATTGGTTAATAGACAGAGAATAGGGATAAACAAGGCATTTTTAAGTTGGCAGGCTGTAACCAGTTGAGTGCCACATGATCAGTGCTAGGTTCTCATCTATTTACAATTTATATTAATGTATCCAAGTTTGCTGACAATATAAAGCAGAAGACTTGGTTCATTGGGAGAAAGCTGCACACACTTGTCTTTCTATCTTCAAAATGGTTGACAAATGAACCTTGTGCAGGAAACTGGAGACGTAATACACACTGGAAACTTTAGAGTGGGGTTAAATTTATTTAGATTTACGTTGTGTTGGAGGGGTGGAAAATCTGGAATACAAACATTCTTTACTGTGGCACAGTAGTGCTGATTGACGGTACAGGTCTGAGAACTGTTCCCTGCACCCCACCTCCCCCCATCTGTTTGAAGGAGAACAAAAGCAAGCGACAGGGAAAATGACTTTTATGTTATCTGTCACAAAAATTCCATTAACTAGCTCAGGGTTTTGGCAGAATCAGATACTGTATGTGCATTTCTTGAGGACCAAAACAGCATTATTCACAAGCACTGAATTATGAAAGCTCTCAGGAGGCTCTGTACATCTCTGTCATACCACTGGTGCACTCCTGCAGGCCTCACAGCTTCCCCTAACTTGGTCTGTCATTCATTTGTTATTGTACTCGAGCCCGGTTTGATTCCTTCAGAAGAGATTTTGTACCACATTTATAGCTCTTGTTAGTGGTTTGTTTTTCCCACAAGCCTCTGCTGAAACTATGTTATAGCTCGTAAATGGATACTATATTCATGAAAAAGTGTTTTGGCAAACCTTTAACTTGTTTGTTTGCAAACACTCACAATGATGCATTTAAACACATTACCACCTCTCTTGAAAGTGATACCATATGCCGAAAAGGAGGCGTGTTTCTTCTCTCTTCCCCCAAAACAGGTTTGCTAAATACTTCTTCATGAACACAATGCCTCTTTAGTAGCAAAACAAGACCAAAAATATCTGGTGTGAATAGGATCAACGATGTATGAGCCCTGCTTGCTCCTGCGTCGTGTGGTCTACAATCTCTAGTGCCAGGTTGTCCAAGCTTTTTGTCTTTACGATCTGTGCAGGTACACATCTTGGGATGGGCAACAAATAGAATTTCAAACTCATGAGGCTGATTCTAACAGATTGTGGTGTTCTGACTTAGCACTTATCCATCAATGAGGCAACAGTCCTAAGAAGAATCCTTTCCTCACAGATCCCAATCAACTCCTTTCTCCCTCATGTGGTTATTAGCTTTCCTTTCAATACAATTATGCTATTTGCCTCACCCACTCCACGTGGTGCCAAGTTCCATATTCCAACCGCCCTTCTGGTAAATAAGTTTCCCCCGAGTCCCTTATTGAATTTATAGGTAACTATATTTACAGGCCCTATTTTTGAACTCCCCCAACAGCCACCCGCACCCCCCTCCCCACTTGATAATTTTAGAGACGACTATTAGGTCATCCCTCAGCCAGGGAAAAAAACGTCCCAGCCTGGTCAGCATTTCTTGATAGTTATAACCTCTCACTTCTGGTATCACCCATTGTAAATCTTTTTTGCGTCCTTCCCTTTGCATCTATATCCTTTTGTAATGCAGAGGCCAGCACCTTGCACAGAATTAAAAATTTAAGTCAAATTAGGAATAGGTTGCCTGTGCTCCGTCGAGGGCTGCTTGGGTTTGTGGGGATGGGAGGGAAAATGATGGTGGTTGGCAGGGGGGGGGGGGGGGGGGGGGGGGTGGGCAGCAGTCATCATTTAGACACCATTGCTTCAGCAGTTAATTTTTCAGTAAACTTAACTCCTCTTTGTTTATCATCCTTCAACTGCATTACAACGTCAGACATAATAGAGAAACATTGGTTTGTTTTTGCAAAATAAAACCACACATTCAACTGCAAAGCTTGGAGGAACCTGCATCTTCTTGAAAGCTCTGCATATTTGAAATTGTTTGGTATTGGTTTTACTATATGGTTGTGTGGCCAGAGAGTGAAGATAACCTGTTTGCTCTTTGGGGTCACATAGGTTACGCTGTTCAATACCAATGGAGGGTTTTTTGTTTGAGTGCCACTCTATTGCTTAGCTTTTACAAGTTGAAGCAAAACGTCTCTTTGTTACTTGTTATCTTGATAAGATATCAACTCCTGTACAAATTATTAACAGGAAGAGCAGAAAAAAAAGCATTCTTGTCCTGTTGATCGACAGGCGATGCAATGGCACTGTTTTGTATCTTGGGTCATTGTGGTGATTGAGAGTGTAGTTTTTCCAGGCACTTTCCTCTCCAAATCGAGATGATTTCCCCTTCCGACAAGAATCGTAGTGTGGGAAAGCATGTTTTCATTTTATAAGATCGCAAACCTTCTCCCATGAGCCTGCCCTCGATCAGAAACCTCACAACAGCACTCCCAATACAAACAATTACTAATTTGACACTTAAAGAGCTGAAACACCACACAAAAGAGCACAAGACAGTTGGTGCTGCTTTTATCTGTTAATGGGTTGGAGAAGCTGCTCTGCTCAGTGCCCCACGGATCCCAATCCATTTCCTCCCCCAAAACAACAAAAAAACACCAAGGAGATGTTACTATAGCAACAGACTAAGCTCGGTGCAGTGCACCTCCCCCCACTTCACTAGCTGCCACTGTGACTTCAGAGGACAGTTATTTCAGCTATGCAAAGGAAGTGACCGGTTATGCTACACTCTGCCTCTTTTTGCCTCTACTTGTTATGTTACACAGCAAGATGACTATTATGCATAACTATCTTATGGCTTGCATTTATACAACTCCTAAGTATCTTTAAAAAGACAATTACATTCTCAAAGCCAGTAAGCTACAGTTCACTGATCTTCCACAGTTTTTCTTTAAGTGTTCCTTCGAGGAGTAGCTAATTCTTAATTCATCCCTGGCTTACTTCCAGAAAGTATCTGCTGGGGCCCCTGTTCTCAAGAAATGGGAAACATGCAGGATTTTTATTATCAGGGATATTTTGCAGGGAGCAGGCCACCTCAAATTCTGACATTTCACCGAAGTAAAATGGGGATGAGCTCACATGTAAAGTATGACCAATTCAAACCCTGACCCTCTACACACCAACCAAAATTGCTGTAAGGCTCATTTTGTCTCATGGGCAGACATTAAAATATTCACAGAAATGTAGAAACAACCGAGTCCACATGGAGGCTGGGAAGGCAGCAGCTCAGAATCCGATAGTTTCTCCTGTTTTGTTTAAACAGGTAAATGACTGAAATTACTGTCATTTTAAATGTCTCTTCAAGACTAAACAAATCAGCAGGGCTTACGTAATCAGGCCATTAAAATCCTTGTGTTTAATTTCTTGCTCACTTGTAAGGAAGGAATTAAACACTGCAACAAGCCCACAACCACTTCCAATTTCTGTTGCGAGCGTTATCCCAGCTTGTTTCAGGCTGTCCTCAGGGATCATGCCCTTCCATGTGACCTGATGGCTTAACTGTAAGCACTCCCTTACAGCCAATGGAGTTTCTGTAGGAAACTAAACTGGTGTCACGCAGTTCTAAATAGGTCTGCACCATAAGAATGGATTTCCTGGGACACTGCTCAGAGAAATCAGAGCAAACATCATTTCCTGACAAAAGGGGGCATTATTCTGAGGCTCAGGTGAAGCTTTGTTTAAAATCACCTTGTTTCTTTAAGGCCATAAATTCTAATTACCGTTACAAACACCCTGAAGTCAATCAGGTGGCAATTGTTTTCTCTTTTTTTTTTAAGTTGCTACTCATGCTGTTTTATCAATATGACACTTGAGCCAATCAACATGCTAATATTGCACGAACTTTGTATGTGTGACACTTCCTAGTGTAACAGTTGTGCTAGATGTTATATATAAGGACAAACCAATATAACGTACGCTTCTTGCTTTGATGTGCTTTAAACATGGAACTTTAAAATACAAGAACGCAATGAGGATTCAGAATGCAATAAGACACAGCACTTCTGTATCTGGTTGGGAAGGGGAGGGGGAGCAGCAATGCACTTAGCATTCAGACCCACTGCTGACAATATAATTGACTGAGAGATGCTTAACATATTATCTTGTCAATCACACTTCCTTTTTCTTTCTCCCTTTTCCTTTCCTGAAGTCAATGACTCATACTGAAAGAAGGCTCCGCAGGTGCTAACATCCCTCAGTATCTCGCCCAGCTGGGCCATTCCTCATATATGAGCAAGTACTGGCAGGCTGTATTATCATTGTGGGGTGGGAGGCGTGTGGGGAGGAGAGGGTGGGCACCGCAGCCAGATTTGATCCTGTCTTCACTGGGCTTCCACACACACAGGCATTTTTCAGCAGGAATTGTTGGATAGCAGCCGGGGCTGAGAAGCCCAGCTGATTTTCCTCTGCCTACCCCATGGCACTCACTCCAATGAGACCCTGGCAGAGTTCATGTTACTCAGCATATATCAATGGACCAAACTTGGCAGCATCTTGATTAGGGGCCCCCTAACCTTCCTCAGTTATGCACTGAGTTACTAGGGGGAGCATTAATAGCATTCTTGACACAATCAAAGTGTAAATAAATGGTTAACATTTTGATGCTAAGGGGCGAGGCGGTGGCGTGGTGGCAATGTCGCTGGACTAGTAATCCAGAGGCCCAGGGTAATGCTCTGGGTCTAGGGTTAAAATCCCACCATGGCAGCTGGTGGAATTTGTATTCAGCTAATAAATCTGGAATACAAAGCTCGGGTCAGTGATGGGGACCATGAAAGTATCATCGATTGTTGTAAAAACCCATCTGGTTCACTAATGCCCTTTAGGGAAGGAAATCTTCCATCCATACCTGGTCTGGCCTACATGTGACTCCAGATCCACATCCACATCCACGTGGTTGACTCTTAACTGCTCTCTGAAATGACCAAGCAAGGTCAGTTCAAGGGCAACTAGGGATGGGCAACACATACAGGCCTTGTCAGCGACGCCCACATCCCATGAAAGGATAAATGTTTAAAAAATTGTCAGCTTCAGGCATTTTGTAAGCCCACAACAGAATAGGGTGTGGGATCTGCTGGATGGAAGAAGATTGCAGCAAGCACAATTCCCAGGGAATCCCAGACTCCCTCCTAAAATGCTGCTGAGAGATAAATGGAACAGACAGACAAACACCCCTCCCTGGGTTAAAATGTGCAAGGTCAATTCTAAGAACTGGTAACCCGGCCAATCCAGGTTCTTCCCTAAATTCCGACCTCCCTTCCAATTCCAAACCCTGCCAGGATTCTGCCCCTGGAGGCCTGGAATTTCTAGCCTAATGAATTTGTCTACTTCAGTCAGTGTATAAACTCATTTATATCAGTTCAAAGGGGACTAACCCAGACATCAATTAATCTTCTAATATAATTAACTTCTGAACACAGGCAACAATTTCAAGCTGGACAGATGAAAAACAGCTGAATCAAGAAAGTTTTGTGTACTGGCTGCTTATTTGACACAGAGTAAAAGAAAATTTTAAAGTTACAACTAATCTGAAGCAAAACTTGAATTCACAATAAACAGTTCATAATATATTTTTAAAAATGTTGCATTGTTCCCTACGCATTCCTACAACACTGACTGCATTTCAACAAGTACTTCATTGACTATAAAGTGTTTTGAGACATCCAGTAGTCATGAAAAGTGCTAAATAAATGCAAGTCTTTATTTTCTTTACTTGATGCATGATTAAGCACTGCTGCTGTCACATCTCTCTTCCCTACCCAATAAAATCCTAAAATGAGGATGTTTTGAAGTAAGATACACCAACCTGTGCAATAATGAGTTGATGGGTAAAATCTGGAACAACCAAGCTTCAAGATAACAATGTGCTGCTTCAAACCATGTTTAGAACCTGAACAGGGAGTTATTGGAGAGTTTTAACTGAAGTTATACTTGTTAAAATACAAAAATAACCAGCAAAATCCCACCCATTCATTCTTGTTATTTTTCTTTCCCCTTCTGAAGTATAACATTAGTGAATATGTTTTTAAATCTTTTTGGGAATATGGTGGTGTTCTGTAAAGAAGGGTGTGTGTGTGTGTGTGTGTGTGTGTGCACACGCGTACATGCGTGCGTCCGTCCTTGGGTAATTAAACTGAGTGAAGGTTAGTAAAGACAGCTTCCCTGTGGGAACTGAGAGATGAAAGGTAAAGGTGCTAGATGCATGCTTTTGTATTGAGAGGCTATGGTGAAGTTGGAATTACAAGTAAGCAAGTTGGGTTTTAAAATTTGCATTAGGTGATAGGTAAGGACTTGACTTTTCAGCTGTTAAATGTCGAAGGGAGTTTGGGGGACTTTTACAACTTACAAAGGTTTCATAAGGCAACAAGGAAAGGTTATTGAATTTTATTTGACCTGAAAGTGGAGGCAATAGGAAGACATGAAAGATTTTTATATTTTGGAAAAATTGAGTTCAAAGGGTTGCTTAGGACAATGGAGTCTAGGTTGAAAGGGAAAAGAAGATATGTAAGGGAGATGTTTGGTTGAGTTGAGCTGGCTGTGTGGGCCAGCTCTATGTTGAGAAAAGTTGTGAATTTGAAGCAGACATCCAGTTTCAAGCCAGAAAAGTCTTTGATTTCAGAAATCAGCCTGTTCCTGAACTTCCTTCAGATTTCCACAGCAGAGTGGAAGAGAATGAGAAGTCGTGTGGTATACTTTAGCAGCAGTTTTTGCCTTGGGTAATATTACTAGATTTTTATGGTTAAAAATCCATAAGGAAGCTGTTGCCAAGTAGTTTACTGTGTGTTCTGATCTAGTGGGCTTTTTTGGGGGAATGTTTTGTAAGACTGTTTCAACTTTGTAATTTTACTCTTGTGTATTTACGTTATTTTTTCTTGTTAATAAATCTTTTTATTTTAAAATCCTACTGAGATTCTATGCTTCTGGGAACAGTAATTTTCTCCTCGTTTTCAAAATACAAAACAAAAAAAAGTTATGATCAGTATGACAAATTTCCCTCCGGGATCTGGCTTGCTCAGTGAATAACATCGGCTGTGGTCAAAACACACTCACCAGCTTCACACCATGCTTCATGTGTATGTGAATGGCTAATGAAATCAAAGAAACATAGAATCAGGACTCAGCCCCTCAATACTGTTCTGCCATTCAATTAGATCATGGGTAATCTGGACTTCTACTCCATGTTCGTGCTTTCGCTCCACATCTCTTTAATGCCCTTACCTAACAAAAATCTATCAATCTCACTTTTGACATCTCCCGATGACTTAGCCTCAAAAGATTGTTGTGGGGGAGAGTTCCAGATTTCTACTGCTTTTTGCGTGAAGAGGTGCTATCTGATTTTGCCCCCCCCCCGATTTACCTAGCTCAATTTTATGGTTTTATGCCTCCTTGCTCTGGATTCCCCCACCAAAGGAAATAATTTTTTCTAGTAAGTCAATGAGATAAATATTTTTAAGGGCCTGAATGCTACACCACTTGGTTTCCATTCCTCTCTATCCACTGCTTAGTTCTAGTAAGTATTCCCTTTGCATGCCAGGTTGGGTGTCCCACATTTGTTCATAAGCATGTAAATCAACTAATCAGAACAACTTGCATTTATATATGGTTGTCAGCCCTGACTGCGCTCGAGGTAATGAGGTGGGTCAGGCATGTGGACCACTCTCATCTGAGCTGACCCCACCCTCCAGATGGAATTTCTCATTGGTATCAGGCCCTGATACCTCCGTCAGCAGCCTCGGCTCCACAACCTGAGCTGTCTCTCGAAAATCCCCTCTGTGCCATTCCACTCTGCACGGAGCAGTTTCCTGTAGGGGCCGCTCTTGCACACCCTCCATTTCTCCACCCTCGTCGACCATCCAGACACGCTGTGGGGTTTCTGTCCTGCCATCTGGAGGAGGCAGGGCCCCCCGGTGGAGAGTTCTCCATGTGCGAGTCTTTATTTTATCCATCGGGGATTGGCATGGTGGGGTGTTGCACGCACCACTGCCATGCCATAGGTTGTTAAGGCGATTCGCAGACTCCCGGGCCACAAGTATGAGTCCATGTTTCACATTTATGTTGGATGTGTGAGTTTGTAGCCTCTCTTCCATTATCTCAGGGGGCTGCTCCTCAATTTCTGATCGCACTTCAGTCCCATGCTTCTGATCTTCGGCCATCCAGTGCAGACGGGAATGGGCAGATCGGATGACTTCATCATTGGGCTGTTCCTGGGCATGGCCGAGACGGCGGTCAACAGGTCCAGACAGTGGGCAGCTTAGGGAGTCATTTAGCCTGACGATCTGCTTCTCTTCCTGGGTGTCCCTCAGGAGAGAGCACATGCTGTCCACAGGTATGTTTCAGAATCTCTGCGACCGTTGGGCACCAGCAGAGAATATAGCACATCATCACCCCTAGGAATGTAATATTAACCTGATTACCTAAACTTCCTTCAAGGTTTCTTCCTTAAACTGTATTTGAGTGGTGCCTGTTTTAGAAGGGGCACTTGGTTCCTCTTTATTGGCAAACTACTGGTTGAATCAAAAAAGGTATAAAGTGCATTTAATCTAGTAAAATGCCCTAAGGCACTATCTAAATGCCACACATACACAGAACAGTCACACACACAGCAACATTCTGAGGCATTACTAGGGAAACACTAGGTTAAAAGCTAATCAGAAATGTTTGTTTTGATTGTGCACTCTTCCATCAGAGGATAACATCCAAGTGCATTTCGCAGGGGAACAGCAGAGTTATCCCTGTACCCTATTCAATATTTATCCCACAATCAACATCACTAAAAGAACAAAGTGAGCTTGCTGTGTGTAAATTGGTTTCCTACATTGCACCAGTGACCATATTTCAAAAGCACTTCATTGGCTGTAAAGCACTTTGAGATGTCCTGAGGCCTTTCACTTTTCTTTTGCATACATGCACAGTTCTGCCCTCATCTGGTGGCCACACATCCATTTTCCAGAAGGTGTCACTGGATGACAGAAATGAGCAGGAATCCTGAATGAGTTTGCCATCCTTAGCTTGAGGACACTCAGGCCCATAATAAATCTGATCGTCTGACTGAATAGAAAGAAAAACAAAAATCCAATTGTCCGACTGCAGATTTCAAATCTAAAATTACAAGCGGTAGAGAGAGCAGTGCTACCCGGCTACCCACAGGCCTCCAAGCTGGGAAGTGATGCGTGACTCCGAGCAGCATCATTGCAGGAGAAACATTCCAGAAATAAAGGAAACCGGTATTGATTTTTCAGTCTTTTTTCCTGTCCTAAGTTTTGAAAACTAAGAGGCTATTTTTGGAGTATACATACTTCCATGTACTGATAGGGACACATCTCGCTGATGCAAAATGAGAAACAGTTTTTGTTTGTATTTAGATGAGTAATAGGGGCCTCAAGTGCAGTGAAACCCAGTTCACAGTAAAGCTCTACTATGCTTCAACCCCAATACTAGAGAGGACCCAACTGTTCCTGTGGTGAGGTGGCTGTGGTCCTATTTTCTGCACCAATCTGTGTTAACAGTCGGTACTTTACTGCTGTGGACCTGAACCTATTGGGAAGTGGATTGGAACTGCTCAACTAATTTTATGCAAGGCCTTTAACAGTTAGCACTTTAGAAAGGAGACTGCATTGAAGGTCTCTGATGTAAAGGGAGAGTGTCAGCCCACTAAGCCACCAGTCATGTTTTTAAAAATGGGCCAGATTTTCAAGGCAGGGTCCGGAACCCGACACCCAGGTGTACTCTGCTTCTGGACCCTGTGACTCAACTGCATCGCATAGGCGAGCTATCTTTAAATGTAAATGCCCCAGTTGGGCAGGGGGCGAGCGTGACACCCAAATACAGGCTCCGAGCACTTCCAGGAGGTGGGAGCTGCCTGCCTGGTGCCAGTGGCAAAGGCAGGTGGCAGCCATGTTGGGGGTTGCAGCTGCTTTGTCGATTAGAGCAGGCAGCTCCTCGAGGTGGAAGCCAGTGGAAAGCGGCCACGGATGAGAAAGGTAGGGAGCAGCACTCGTGCCAGTGCTCGTTGGACCCACAGAACTGATTTTAAAACGAATACAAAGTGATTTATCTGGGCCCCACAGCGAAGCTGACAGCTGTGCACAAACATGTACCAGGCTGTTAAAACGCACTGGAAAAATTTTTGAAACCCCTGCGCCAAACTGACAGGCGCCCTAGTGAGCTTAAGGGGCCGTTAATTGGCAGCCTTGCTTCCTCCCCACCTCGTCGGCCCTTTCAAAATTCAAAACTTGTCCCGGAGCCTTTGGGGTGCCAAGGCAACCTCCGGGACCATGATTTTTAACTCCTATCTGCACCAGATGCTGACTCCGCGGCCCTTGGAAAATCTGGTCTATTTTGGAGACATAGGCCTGAACTTTACCTTTGGCGGGCGTGCGTAATCGGTGGGCCCAGGAGCGGTTAGGAAACAGGCCCCCGACCGCGATTTCGCACTGGCTGGTGAAACGTGCGCTGAAATGCTCAGCGCTGCTGGGGTGGGGGTGGGAAGAGGGCAGGCGATGACGTTTCCGCAGGAGCGGGTGAGCTCTGCAAGAAAGCTCCCTGAGGGCAGACAGCTGCCCCATGGAGCTGGGGACCTGAAAAAGCTAAAATAAAGGTTTTAAGAGCTGAAAAAAAAATGTCCATGCATCACAATCAAGCACCTGAAAATACAGCTGATAAAAATGCTGTCCGCAGAGATTTGTTTTTATTTTATTTCATAACCGGAATTTCATCCCGCCCTTGAATGAGGTTTGATGAAAAATGCAAAGGCCACCTGGCTGATTCGTCCGTCCGCCAACTGTAAGGTTGTACGGGCAATGAAAAATTGGAGACAGTTGTGCCATTAATGGGCTTAATTGCCCTCCAAATTGTCAGCAGGCGCGCTTCCGACTTTTGCGCGTGCCTGCCAAGCGAAATATCGCGCGAGTGTGCGATTTTACGCCCAATCAGATATAAAATTCTGCCCATAGGATGGAATTTTCCATTCCGGAGCTCAGTCTGGTGGGGATAGGAACGGGGGGCGTGGGGGTTACCTGCCACGGAGGCCAGTGGGAATTCACGCCTTATCACGTGACGCTGGCCTAATTAATTATACAGTTTGGGGTTTCCTGGCTTTTTGTGCGGTGGGTCTGGCTGGATGGCATGCTATCACATTTGGGCGCCATATTTAAAAGGCACCCGGACATCAACTTATTCACCATTGAAGGAAAGGATCCTCCTGGAAGATCCTGAACACAGAAGATGCACCTTCTGGGAGATGATACAGCTCAAAGGTCAACTTGGTCGATGCTCCACCCACCCACTGCTGCACATGGTGTTCCAGGGTCCTCAATCGCTGGAGGCCTCCATCTTCCCTTCTGAGCCTCAGACCTTCTTGCAGGTAAGTCTGACACGTGCTGCGTTCCCGACTGGCGTGATATCCCGTCTGAACACTCGAATGGCGGGGGGGGGGGACCAATTCCTGTTGGGCCTCCATCTGTATCCCATTAACAGGATGCAAAGCGGTTTCACGCTGGCCTCTGGTGGGAATGGCGATGCGCCATGACGGGCAGCAGCGCATGTTCCTGCTGTCATTTTACATAGGCAGGAAACCGATTTTTCAGCTCCCGCTGCAATGTTCCTCCTCGCCTGCCATTAAACCCAGCACGGCGGATGGGGGGGTGGGTAGAGGAGAACTGGAAAACTCCGCTCATAGTGGAATCCTAAAAGTGTTGCAACCTTCCCTCCAGCTCCCATCTTTTGAATGAAGAAATGCCAACTACAATCCTAAGCATCAGATCATACGAAGCAGAACCCGGTCTATTCATGTGCTCGTGTTGCCGTTATTGTGATGCTGAACAATTTCTAAATAGAGTACATTTGAATTAGCTCATAGGATGTGGCTACACACTACAAACAGCATAACCCCAGTGGTCCAACCGTACTCAGTTAGGGACCCAATGGAATTTTTAAACCTAGAACCAACGTACTATTGAGTAGCTCTGAGTCTTGCTCAATTGGCAAAACCAGACTTTGGATTGGTTTGCAATTTTCAGACTGACGTTAATGAGGTAGCACAAGATGGAAGCTTTCTAGAATGATGGAATCCCTGAATGTAGACTAGGAAAAAGCATTTTTCAAAGCATGGTCCCTCAGGATCTGTTACATGTTGATGATAGGGCACCACTTTGTGCACTGAGATCCATCTTTACTCAAAAATAATGGGTGAATTTCTACAGGCGTTCTTCTACTCATCCACTGTACCTTTGGCGGAAGAGCCCTAGTAACTCCGGGAAACCAGCACAAAAACACCGTGTATCATAATGGGAATTCGTCAGCAACACATTCTGGGTCCCAAACACAACCCTCTTGATTGCGTAATAAAAACAGAAAATGTTGGAAATATTCAGCAGACTAGGCACGAGAACTGGAAAAAGTTAGAGATGTAACAGGGTTAAAGCAAGAACAGAGGCAGGGAAAGGGGAGGAGAGATAAAGAACATAAAAGGAAGGTTTGTGGTAGGGTGGAAGACAGGGCAGATTAAATGACAAAACAGAAGATGGTGTAAGGCATAAAGTGGAGTGGTGCTGGGACTTGAAAGGTGGGTCATCGGCCTGAAAAATTAACTTTGTTTCTCCCTCCACAGATGTTGCCTGACATGCTGAGTGTTTTCAACCTTTTCCGTTTTTATTTCAGATTTCCAGCACCTGCAACATTTTCCTGCTGATTCCGCGATACCTCTGAAGCCACTGGAATATAAACTGAGCAAAATTACAAAATCAGCCTGAGAAAGGCTCAGGCTTCACAAAGTCCTCAAACTTCAAACTGCTCTGGCTCAGGTCAGTGCCTCAGGCAGAAAATGCCAGAGCTGGAAATATCAGGAGATATCTTCCTCCCACAGGTAGAATTATGTTTATAAGTGGCAACTGAACCACGGCTGCTCATGGCACTAATCGTGAAGCCTCACAGTCCCGTCTCCTGTCAGCATTGTAAGTTACTTCCATCTTTTACTAGGGGTATGGCTGGCTTCAACTACAAGCTTGGGGAGGGAGAACTACCTTCTGAGATCTGAAAAATAATCACACTACATCTATGTGAAGTGCTTTCTGATGTAAGGGTGTCCAAACTATCACCTGTGTACCACATGGGACCTACAAGCCCTGGCAATCCAGCCTGTGAAATTCACATTATAATCTCAATGTCTGGTTTATCCTGTTTTAACTTGTTAGCTTGAGAGGTTTTGGAAAGTGCTGTTCTCAGCATTATTGCCTTGTTGCTGGATAAACCGAAATCCGAATCTGTCAGAATCAGCAGCTTGAGACATACACAAATTAATGGGAACATGCAACATGGATTTAAATTTTGTTTTGGCCCACAAGGCTCTGTGATATGCATTTGAGCAGCTTATGAAGACAGAAGAGTTTAGACAATCCCGGCTCAGCATCTTTACAAGATGAAAAGCAGAGCCAAGCAAGCCTAGGTTCGATCAGAAATATATGTGGGGCAAGCGATCAGTTGAGGCGCCAGTGGGAGACAAAACTGGGCCTCACTGCCTCTCTAGGTTTATAGAGGGAGGGAAAAAAAATTAGCCAAAGTCTCCACTCCCACTTGCTATCAAGCAGCATCCACCAGAAGAGAAACAGAAAATGCTGGAAAAACTCAGCAGGCCTGGCAGCATCTGTAGGGAGAGAAACACAGTTAATGTTTCCGGTCCGTTTGACTCCTTCAGAGCTAAAGAGAAGTGGAAATGTGGTGGATTTTATACTGTCTAATAGGGGGTGGAGCAGGTGGAGCAAAATAAGAAATCGGCGGTAGATTGGGGCCAAGGAGAGATTGGCAAAGATGTCACGGACACAAGACAAATGGAGTGTTAATGGTAGCGGTGAAGACTAAAGAAGTTGCTGATGTTGGCATAAAGGTAAGAAAGCAGAATGTGTTAACGGCAGAACAAGGGTCAGCACTCTGTGAAAGAACAACATGGAAACAAGTGGCAGATGGCCCTGTGGGGGTGGGGGAGGGGGTTGGGCAAGGTGGTTGGGGAAAAATGATTTTAAAAAATTCATCATATTAACAAATTCCAGTTCCCTGTTCATAACCACCTCCTCTTCACCGTGGATATTTAATCCCTCTACACCTCCATCCCCCACCAGGATGGTCTGAGGGCTCTCCGCTTTTTAGTGGAACAGAGGCTCAGGCCCTCTCCCACAACCCTTTTTTGGGTATATTGATGACTGTATCGGTGCTACTTCATGCTCTCGTCTGGACCTGGAAAGATTTATCGATTTTGCTTCCAATTTCTACCCCTCTCTCACCTTCACATGGTCCATCTCCGAAACTTCCCTTCCCTTCCTTGGCCTCTCTGTCTCCATTTCTGGTGATAGACTGTCTCCCAATATTCATTACAAGCCCACCAACTCCCACAGCTACCTCGACTACAGCTCCTAAACCCTGCTTCCTGGAAGGACCCTGTCCCATTCTCTCAGTTCCTCTGCCTCCGTCACATCTGTTCTGATGATGCCACCTTCCAAAGCAGCGCTTCTGACATGTCTTTCTTCTTCCTTAACCAAGGTTAACCCCCACTATGGTTGACTGGGCCCTCAACCGTGCCTGACCCATCTACTACACCTCTACCCTCACCCCTTCCCCTCCCTCCCAGGATCATGATAGGGACCCCTTGTCCTCATTTTTCAACCCACCAGCCTCCACATTCAAAAGGATAACTCTCCGCCATTTCTGCCAACTCCAGCATAAGACCATAAGACATGGGAGCAGAAATTAGGCCATTCAGCCCATCAAGTCTGCTCTGCCATTCAATCATGGCTGATAAGTTTCTCAACCCTATTCTCCTGCCTTCTCCCCGTAACCTTTGATCCCCTTACCAATCAAGAAACTATCTATCTCGGTCTTAAATACACGCAATGACCTGGCCTCCACAGCCTTCTGTGGCAATGAATTCCATAGATTCACCACTCTCTGGCTAAAGAAGTTTCTCCCCACCTCTGTTCTAAAAGGTCTTCCCTTTACTCTGAGGCTGTGCCCTCGGGTCCTAGTCTCTCCTACTAATGGAAACATCTTCCCACGTCCACTCTATCCAGGCCTTTCAGTATTCTGTAAGTTTCAATCAGATCCCCCCTCATCCTTCTAAACTCCATCGAGTATTGACCCAGAGTCCTCAAACGTTCCTCATATCTTAAGCCTTTCATTCCTAGGATCCTTCCCATGAACCTCCTTTGGACCCTCTCCAGGGCAAGCACATCCTTCCTGAGATTCGGGGCCCAAAATTGTTCACAATATTCTAAATGTGGTCTGACCAGAGCCTTATAAAGCCTCAGCAGCACATCCCTGCTTTTATATTCTAGTCCTCTCGAAATAAATGCCAACATTGCATTTGCCTTCCTAACTACCGACTCGACCTGCAAGTTAACCTTAAGGGAATCCTGGACTAGGACTCCCAAGTCCCTTTGCACTCCAGATTTCTGAATTCTTTCCCCATTTAGAAAATAGTCTATGCCTCTATTCTTCCTACTAAAGTGCATGACCTCACACTTCCCCACGTTGTATTCCATCTGCCACTTCTTTGCCCATTCTCCTAACCTGTCCAAATCCTTCTGCAGCCTCTCCGCCTCCTCAATACTACCTGTCCCTCCACCTATCTTTGTATCATCTGCAAACTTAGCCAAGATGCCCTCAGTTCCTTCATCTAGATCATTAATGTATAAAGTGAAAAGTTATGGTCCCAACACTGACCCCTGCAGAACTCCACTAGTCACCGGCCGCCATCCTGAGAAGGAGCCCCTTATCCCCACTCTCTGCCTCCTGCCAGACAGCCAATCTTCTATCCATGCTAGTACCTTGCCTCTAACACCATGGGCTCTTATTTTACTGAGCAGCCTCCTGTGCGGCACCTTGTCAAAGGCCTTCTGGAAGTCCAAGTAGATAACATCCATTGGCTCTCCTTTGTCTAACCTACTCGTTACCTCCTCAAAGAATTCTAACAGATTTGTCAGGCATGACCTCCCCTTGATGAAACCATGCTGACTTTGCCCTATTTTACCGTGCACTTCCAAGTATTCTGAAATCTCATCCTTAATAATGGACTCTAAAATCTTACCAACGACTGAGGTCAGGCTAATCGGCCTGTAATTTCCCGTCTTTTGTCTCACTCCCTTCTTAAACAGGGGGGTTATATTAGCGATTTTCCAGTCCTCTGGGACCCTCCCTGACTCCAGTGATTCCTGAAAGATCACCACTAACGCCTCCACTATCTCTTCAGCTATCTCCTTCAGAACTCTGGGGTGTAATCCATCTGGTCCAGGTGATTTATCCACCTTCAGACCTTTCAGTTTTCCTAGCACCTTCTCCTTGGTGATGGCCACCATACTCACCTCTGCCCCCCCCGACTCTCTTGAACTTTGGGGATGTTACTCGTGTCTTCCACCATGAAGACTGACGCAAAGTACCTATTCAGTTCCTCCGCCATTTCTTTGTTCTCCACTACTACTTCTCCAGCATCATTTTCCAGAGGCCCAATTTCCACTTTTGCCTCTCTCTTACCCTTTATATATCTAAAAAAAACTCTTGCAATCTTCTTTTATATTACTGGCTAGTTTACCCTCATATTTAATCTTCTCCCTCCTTATTTCTTTTTTAGTTGTCCTCTGTTGGTCTTTGTAAGCTTCCCAATCCCCTGGTTTCCCACTGCTCTTCGCCGCATTGTATGCTTTCTCTTTAGCTTTTATGCTGTCCCTGACTTCCCTTGTCAGCCAAGGTTGCCTTGTCCTCCCTTTAGTATGCTTCTTCTTCCTAGGGATGAATTTTTGCTGTCTCTCCCAAATTACTCCCAGAAACTCCTGCCATTGCTGTTCCACTGTCTTTCCTGCTAGGCTCATCTCCCAATCAATTCTGGCCAGCTCCTCCCTCATGCCTCTGTAGTTGCCTTTATTCAACTGTAATACCGTTACATCTGATTCCAGCTTTTTCCTCTCAAATGATGCCGCCACCAAACACATCTTCCCCTCACCCCCCTCATCAGCATTCCATAGAGACCATTCCTTCCGTGACACCCTGCTCCACTCCTCCAAAGCGCCAAATACCTTATCCCCTTCCCACGGCACCTTCCCATGCAATCGCAGAAGGTGCAACACCTGCCCCTTTACCTCCTCACTGTCCAAGGGCCCAAACACTCCTTTCAGGTGAAACAGCACTTCATTTGCATCTCCTTCAATTTGGTCTACTGCAATCACTGCTCTCAATGTGGTCTCCTCTACACTGGGGAGGCTAAACGCAGACTGAGTGACCGCTTTGCAGAACGTCTTTGTTCAGTCTGCAAGCATGACCCAGACCTTCCTGTCACTTGCCATTTCAACACACCATCCTGCTCTCATGCCCACATGTCCGTCCTTGGCTGCAATGTTCCAGTGAAGGCCAACGCAAACTGGAGGAACAGCACTTCATCTTCTGATTAGGCACTTCACAGCCTTCTAGACTTAACATTGAGTTCAACAACTTCAGACCAGGAACTCTTTCCTCTGGCTTTACCCCTTTTTAATTCCCCTTTTCAAATTCATTTTATTTATTTATATTCAATTTTTAAATCCTTTTTCTCCAACCACTCTCCCCGCCACCCCCAGAGGGCCATCTGTCACTTGTTTCTGCGTTGTTCTTTCACAGAGTGCTGACCCTTGTTCTACAATTAACATATTCTGCTTTCTTACCTTTATGCCACTATCAGTACCTTCTTTAGTGTCCACCACTACCATTAACACTGCTTTTGTCTTGTGTCTGTGACACCTTTGTCAACCTCTCCCTAGCCCCCATCTATTGCTGACCTTCTATCTTGCTTCACCTGCTCCACCCCGCTTAAACAGCATAAATTCCATCACATTTCTACTTCATTTTAGCTCTGAAGAAATCATATGGACTCGAAACGCTAACTGTGTCTCTCTCTCTCCACAGATGCTGCCAGACCTGCTGAGTTTTTGCAGCATTTTCTGTTTTTGTTTCAGATTTCAAGCATCTGCAGTATTTTGCTTTTAGCTACCAGAAGAGAGTGTACATACATCAACTGAGAACAGGATCAGGTTTAGGTACTATGACAGCTGTCTTCTGTCAATCCCTTGTCCCAACTCATTGTACACCCATATATATGCATAATGGGAGCATGAGTGAGGTAATGCTACCCCAGCAAATGTCAACAATTTCAGGTGATCGTGTAAGGAAGGAAATAATTATATAGAAATCACCAAATGGAAATAGGCCATTCAACTCAACCATATTGCCGTTTATCCTCCACTTGAGCAGTTATCATAATTCGATGTGCCCAGCTTGCTCGCATAAACTTTTATTCTCTTTCCATCAACCACTTTCTTAACCTTTCCTTAAAAGTCAGCATGGTCTCTCCTCCAGTCATTAACTTTAGTGGTGCAATTCACAATCTCACAACTTTCTGCACAAAAATGTTTCTCCTATTCTCTGTTCTAAGTCTCTCATATTTAATGTTATATCTTTGTCCCCTTGTCCTACATCACTCAATCAATGGAAACTGTTCTACTCTTCTATACATCATATCTTCAAAATGTTAACGACCGATATAGCAACTCATCCTTTGCTTGAAGGAAAACAGCCTGCAGATGATTTTCTTTTGCCAGGTTTGACAATGTGAACACAGCAGTAACAAGACATGTTTGTTTTGAAAATCCTAGTGCTGCCTTCTTGTTTGGGGACCCGCCTGCTGCAATTTTTGAGAGGCCCGAAAGTGGGCAGCCAGCCTGAAACGGGCAAGAGCCTCATTAAATATTTAAGTCAGGATCCTATGCTGTACTTAGGACCCCGAGGCAATTTTGACCTTCCGCGTGCTCTGCCCAGTCCAACTCAGCACCGGGCAGTGAACCGATGGATCTTAAAGGAACCACTGCAGGCTCCTGCCAATAATGATTGCTCCTTCTGTCCCCACAAAAGTCGCTGCTGGTCTCTCCTTAAAGACCTACGTCGGGCTCGTCTCCATGGGGGAGCCATCTGAACTTGTTCCCCACCCTGATGAGGTGTCAGCTGTGGCTCAGTTCATAGCACCCTCGCCTTTGAATCAGAGGGTTGTGGGTTCATGTCCCACTCCCGGAAACCAAGAACTGTGATTGTACTCGAAAGAGTTGCAATCTGTGACTGTTGATAACTCGAAAGAGTTTCCCCACCCTGATTACCACCAGCAGCTCACTGATATTGTTGAATGAGGCTTGAGCATAAAAATGATTCAGGCCTCCTGTCCTCCTTAATCGAGCAGGTGGCACAATTGCTCTGTCTCCGGCCTGTCTGGATGAAAATGAAAATCACTCTCTCCCCTTACAATTTCTCAAGTCTTTCCAGGTTAAAGGCAAATTCAAAACAAGTCTGTAAGTATCTTGATAGCCGCCCTTCCAACAGAGGATGGGCTCCAACTGTATTCATGACCTTGATGTTCACTTATATATCTTGATTTGTTTAATTATATTCAGATGGTGGGCATTAATTGAAGACTTATCTACACTTATATACTATAGCAGCAGATTGAAACAGGTGTTGTTGGTTGGAGGTAATCTTCCCTCTAAACTCCACAGTGACCTGAAAGTTCCCTTGCAGACCATAAACAGGTCAGTGCCTTTGAAATTACCCTGCACTGGGGGTAACACACAAAAATTTTAAGGTTCCACGTACTTAAATTGTCCGTGCACTCCAAAAAAAAATTAGAGGATATGTTGGTTGGAGGATCAGGATATGTAATCTATGTCTCAGTAAATAAAAGCTTATAGGTGTATAAAGAATAGATTCCAGTTCCATCCTTCACTGCCTGGCTATCGACATACTAACACTCTCTCCCATCAGAGAATGGGCTGTACTGTATTCACAATCTTGATGTCCAGTATTCAATCAGAGGTTATGCTCCAACTGCATTCAGAATTGGCAAACATGGGTATCAAGAAACTCTTGCACGCTTTACGATCTATTATGAAAGAACTGGGATTTCAATTTTTAATCTTAAGCCTATGGAAAACGTGTAAATCCAGTGATTGCATGAAGAATCCAACAATAACATCCATTACAGCACTGGTTTCAATCTAGCATCGTCTCTGATATCCTGTTGTACAGAGTCTGGTGCAGTGCAGCAGAATCTGTGGGAACAGCTTTAGTGAAATGAGGGCCATTTACATGGATCCCATAGCAATTTTCAGTGGTAGTTTACCTCAGTTTTATTTTCAGAGGTGTGGACCCACATAAGCTGCTTTTATTTTGCACCGACACTGGACAATATGTTAGTGGCTCCTAACATCTGGCTGCCATGATACATAAATGCTACTATAATATTTTATTCACTTTTACTTGCCTTGGACCAAGCATTTCCTTTGACAAATATTGGGGCAGTTAGCTCCCTTCAATTAAACAAAACAGAATGATGGTAAATTAGGTCACGTATATTTCTAAAATGAATTGGTAAATGGGCAGGTACTGTCATTAGCGTAAAATTAAACCAGAAGACAAATGGAAATTTGTGAAGGTCTCAACACTGATCAATGCAGGAAATAGCAAAGTGGACAGATGGGCACTCACTACGGTAGGCCTTTAGTACTGCATTTAGACAGATGTTGGCACAAGAGTATAAGGAGAGGCCATACCAGGGAAGCGTAGGAATGGAAATATCAGAATGTTGAACCATGTGTGGGAAGGGAAGCATATGCATGCGTGTTCTTTGGAGACCATTGTTAGTCCAACAGAACCTAACAATCCTTAATTTCTACCATTATTTCTAGGAAGCGGGACAGAATTTAATTCCTCAAGTCAGCCACCTCAGCATAAGCAAATGTATACACACAAAGCTTAAATTAAATTGCACTAGTTTAAGATTCATGTTCAGCCTATTCCGTGTTACAAAATCTAAAAGAATGTTACCCTTAAACCGATCCTGAAATCCACATTCACTTTATCGTCTAATATTTGCCACCTCATTTAGAATTTGCTTATTATTTTTATAAAATTGCAGAAAGACTAGTGTTCCAATTTGATGTGTTAAGAGACTGTACAAAGTGCCAGAAACACCCGTGGTTCTTCAGCCAAAATATAAATCATCCCACTCTTCTCTTTAGAGGCTGGTTATAGAAGAGCATTGACTCAACACCTTTGGGTTGGTCACTGACTGGCATGTATTGTGGTGACTGGCATGGAGAAATTAAGCAATAAGAAAATATCTTCAAACCGTTACAGCACATTGGATTCTTCCAAACTGAAATCAATGACCGACACCTTCTTGTCTCAACTTTTTTCAATTTATCAATGGCCTCCTTTTCAAATCAGTCTTAGCTCTCAATTTGAGGCCTTTGCACTGCATATTCAAGAGTTTATTTTGTACAAGCATGGTTTAAAATCAGAAGAGCTCAAAAGGTATGTAACTCTTAGTTCAGCACCAATAGCTCCTGGTATTTTTCAATAAATGAACTAAATATGCCTTCTGAATTATAATGCTTTCTGTCAATATTTCTGAATCAAACCTCTGCTTTTGGCATCCTACTGGTTACTTCTAGACAAGGTACATTGACAGCAAACTGAACTCTTGTCAAAGTAGTCTGGATTTAAAGCTTGGCATGCATAGGGTCTAAGATTCTTGGCACAGACTTCGCTGACCTCCACTTTTGCCACTGCTGAGGTCAGGGTGAGGTCACTTCACTATAATACCAGCAGCATCAAACCCCCCACCCCTCCCCACCAGAGGGGGAAAGGGAAGTAGATGGGGTGGTGGGGGGGTGGGGGGGGGGGGGGGGTGGCAGGTAAGGAGAAGCTACACTGGCAAGTTTTTGGTGTTGCAGCTGATGGTACCCAGGCTACTCCAATAAGCCCCTTCAAACTAGAGTTGAAATATATCAGCTTTAGACCATAATCCCTAGGCGGGACCTTCCACTCCCTGAGGGATATGAACCCGGGTTCATTCCGGCATCTCTGTGTGTTGAGGAGGTTGGGCCTGATGAATTTCCTGGCCCTGCATCTCCACACCCTGACATCATGGGCTATGTTTGGGTCAGACAGCTGAAAACCAGCCAATGTGTTCGTTCCCAGTCAGAAGGATGAAGGAGCAAAAATACCAGAGGTTGAGCTGCGTATGGAGAACTTCACTCCAGTTTAAGTCACTGCATTCATTGAAGAAAACTGGAAAGAACGTTTCTCAAAAGGGAATCTGTTCAAAAATTCTCAATGGCACAAAAAATATAAAACACAAAATATTCACGCTACCTTTGATGCAAAACAACTTCAGAAACTAAAAATCATTGCCTCAAAAACACACTATAAATTCAGAAGCAAAAAAATGTTTGGGGCTAAAAACGGACAAAACTGAACAATGTGGTTTAGTAAATTAATTCCATGTTTTACCTTTGTGAGCATTCAAAAAGCCATCATTTGATTTCAGACTGCACAAAACACTGGCTGGAATTCTCCACCCCCTCTCCCCTCCCCTCCCCCCTCTCTCCTCCCTCCCTCCACCCCCACCCTGCTCCCTTCCCCCCCCTCTCCCTCCCTCTCCCTCCTCCACCCCCACCCCTCTCCCTTCCCCCCCTCTCCCCTCTCCCTCCCTCCCCACCCCACTGCCGCAGGTTCCCCGCAATGGGGCCGACGAGCCATTCAAACCTCCATTCAAATCAGCGGGACGGGAAGATCCCGCCGGCATGAAGGGCTGGAAAATTCCGGCCACTGGATTGGAATGCAATTTATACAACACCTGCGTGACTTGTGGAAACTAAATTCAAAGATCACTTGCCATCTCTCTTGCCTCTGGGTCAGAAGGTTGTGGGCTCACGCCCACGAGAGGACTCGATTGAATAATCTAGGCTGCTTACAGTCCAGTGCATTAGTGAGGGAGTGTGGTATTGTTTGAAGAGGTGCCCTTCACACAGATCTTTAAACCTAGGTTCTGTCTGTTACTAATGATGCTGTGGCGAACTCTGCAGAGTAGAGCATTCTGGCCAGTGTTCCTTTCTTAACCAACACTACCAAAAAAACCCACCCATAAGCTTGACAGTCATGGGAACGTAGGAGTAGGCCATTCAGCCCATTGAGCCTGTTCCACCATTAAGTTAGATCATGGCTGATCATCCACCTCAACGCCACTTTGCAGTGCTATCCCCATATCCCTTGATGTCACTGGCATCCAGAGATCTATCGATTTCTATCTTGAACATGCTCAATGATTGAGCTTCCACAGGTGGCACAGTGCTGGTAGGGGGGTGGCTGTTGTAAATGCGTGAAACACTCCTAACGTATTTCCATGTGCTGTGCAAATGTGAGCATTATTCTCAATCATCATCATTTTTATTTTCTCCAAACATCGTGCAGCATAGCCATTTATTCCACTGGTTCTGTGGATCCAAACATGGACAGGAAAGCAGTTACCGCCAAGGATTTAAAAGACAGGCGGCCGAACTCTCTGCAGAGGATCTCCAGATATTCTCCTGTAACTTTGCCAGATTGAGAGAAATCCTGAAGAAATGGTGTAAGCAGCTGATTAGTTGCTTCTCCGGGTTATGTTAGGAGTTCAGGGAAACCTTGCAAAAGTTTTACCCCAAATGCATTTATTTAATTGCTTCGTGTTAGATTATTAATAAGTGCATACTTAAAGGTTTTTTTAAATTGTTGGCGCTTAATTAATTGACCCATAAAATTGGCTCCATTTATATCTTATTGAAGTTACTTGGTGGAATCACAGAAACTTAAACAGAGCAGCACAACCATCCAGCCCATTCCTCTTCAGCTACAGGACAGATTCTGCTGGTCTCCTGCCGCAACTCCAGTGGAATTCCCCCACTGGGGAGACAATGGAGGTCCAAAATGCACTGGCTCTCTGCCATTTCTGGAGATTTGGGGCCTAGTAAGAGGCAGGACTCCTGCTGGCGCTTACTTGGGCGCTCTGTCAGGAGCGATTGGGGGATGGAGTGCAGCGATAATGGGTTACTCGCAATGCCAGGAATCCCCACACCAATGGCCTACAAGGCACCGGGTGTCATAGCTCCAGAGAAGAAGAGGCAAACTGCCCACCAATTCTCATGCAAAGTGGGCCCCACTTGGAGGTGGTGGTTCCAGGCTGGGATTGGGACTTGCCTCCACCCACAATGATGTGGGGTTGTTTAAAGGTAAGAGAGGTCTGTTTACAAAGACCCACAACCCCTAATTCCACAAAATCTCGTGGGGTGAATGGCTAAGTCCTGCAGTTTATACTGTGACACATGTTTGGGCCCAACTACCTGCATCATGTTTCACCGTATCCTTTTATGTTCCTCCTTCTCAACTTCTTATTCAATTCCCCTTTCAATAAATGTTATCAATCTTTGCTTCAGTAGCCACTTGTGGGTAAAATTTTATAATGTTTTAATTCTCTGATTGTGATGGTAATATGTAAATAAATTAAAAAATGGAACTTTAGCACAAGCTTTTCTGAAAAAAGGCATTTTGTCAAAGCTCTTCGTCTTGCACTCATCAGGAAACTCGCAAGAATACCAATGTCAGGGGAAGCAACAACTTTATACTGTATGAGAAAAGATTGCTGATTGGTTGACAAGTGGACTCTGATTGGTAGAGGCTTTGCCATGGAGAATGCACCAGTTAATGGTGACTGACGGTTAACTGCCAAGCATTGTTTGAAATTTAAACCAGGCAGCTTGACTCTGGTCAGGGCATCACCCTGAGGAAAGAACCAGCGAATGACTGTCACTTATCTTGTTTAGCTTAAACAGGCTCAATGTATGTACATGATCTTTCTGTTTGCAAAGAACAGGGCCCTGTGTATTAATATATGTAGCTTCCAGTACACACAAATGCGCCACATTGTGAGCCCGACTGACAATCTCAAATTGGTTGTCAGCATCATTTTTAGCACACTGAGGATTGTTTACCAAATATTGTCCAATCGCAGAATCAAGTCTAATGCTGGACACTGTGTTTTGAATTTTGCAAGCATGGGCTGGTTGGGTACAGTCTGTACCTTGCCCGTTGCAAACAGTGGAAGGGACTTTGGGACATATAGCCTACATACCTAGCATCGCACTGGCACTGAAATTCTCATTTGTGTGGTAGGCAGAACGTCTTTTTGGCTTGACGGTACCATCCTGTTCGTGGCGAATACCACTCATGTTGCTACTGCATAGTAGCAGAGTGAAGCAGCTAGCTTCAACTGTTGCTCAAATTTTTGAGATACCTTACCCTTTCAGGGTAAACTGGGGTAGACTAGACACTTTTCAGGGCTGAAAGTGACAGCCTTAGGCCCGTGCATGAGTTTGCGCAATATACAGCGCAAAATTATCTGATCAGGGTAGCCATTGTCCTGCAGGTAGAGAACCCCATGGCAGATTTCTGAACTAGTACGCCTGCTCTATTTCAAAGGTGAGTTTGAGTGCAGGATGGAGCCCATTAAGACATGTAAGAAAATCATTACATGCAGCTGCGGATTTAAATACAGCAAACATATCATCCACGTATTGGAAATATGTGAGGGGTAGGAGGTTGGGTGTCATTCCATCAAAGACGCGTTTCTCATAGAACCCAACAAATATGTTTGCAAGAGCTGGGCCTAGAGGGGATCCCATGGCAACACCATCTATTTGGGCATACATGGTGTCATTAAAACTGAACTCAACTGCACTGCAGCACTATATTATGGTGATCTAGACCTGCCACTATTGCTTGAATCAGTATTCACTGAGCTTATGAACTTGGCAACTTGCGCGAGTGATATGTTTGCTATATTTAAATCCACAGCTGCATGTAATGATTTCCTTGCATGTCTTAATGGGCTCCATCCTGCGCTCAAATTCACTTTTGAGATGGAGCAGTCAAATGAACTTCCTTTCCTTGATGTATTAGCTGAGAAATCTGCCAGGGGGTTTCTACCATGGTCTATTGCAAGCCTACCTTCACTGGTCAATGTACACATTGGGATTCTTACAGTTCCACACGCTATAAAATTGGTCTTATCAGCAACTTTGTAAATAGGGCCCCGAGCCATTTGCTCACCATGCAAGTTTGATGCTGAAATAGGGCACATCAAAGGCGTCATGCAAGCTAATGGCTACTCTGATCAGATCATTTTGTGCTGTATATCGCGCACACTCATGTACGGGCCTAAGGCAGTCACCTCCCGCTCTTAGAAGTGTCCAGTCTACTTCAGATTATCCTGGAAGGGCAAGTTATCTCAAAAATTTGAGCAACAGGTGAAGCTAGCTGTTTCACGCTGCTAATAAGCACGCGTGGTATTCCCCACTAACAGGATGCTGCCGTCAAACCAAAAAGAAGTTCTGCCTATCACACAAATGAGTAATGTGATCTATGAATTTCAGTGCCAGTGTGATGCTAGGTACGTAGGCTGTATGTCCCAAAGACTGGCAGATCGCATCAAACAGCATGTCCTTTCTGCTGTTCGCAATGGGTAAGGTACAGACTATACCCAACCAGCCTGTGCTTGCAAAACTCAAAACATAGTGTCCAACTTAGATGTGATTCCACTATTGGACAACATTTGCCAAATAATCCTCAATGTACTAAAAATTACGCTGACAACCAATTTAAGATTGTCAGTCGGGCTTACAATGTGGCGCATTTGCATGTACTGGAAGCTACATATATTAATACACAGGGCCCTGTTCTTTGTAGACAGAAAGAACATGTACAGACATTGTGCCTGTTTCAGCTAAACAAAATAAGTAAGAGCCATTCACTGGTTCATGCCTCAGGGCAATGCCTTGACCAATCAGAGTCAAGCTGCCTGGTTTAAATTTCAAACAATGCTTGGCAGTTAACTGTCTGTCACTATTAACTGGTGCATTCTCCATGACAACGTCTCTACCAATCAAAGTCCACGTACCAACCAATCAGCACTTTCTACTTACACAGTATAAAGTTGTTGCTTCCCCTGACATTGGTATTCTTGCGAGTTTCCTGATGACTGCAAGATGTAAAGCTTCAACAAAATGCCTTTTTCAGCAATACCCAAGTTCTGTAGTACCAAATGACAAGCTTTTCTATTTATTTTGCGTGAAACTTTACAAAACCTAAGTCAAACAAAATCCTATTTGTTGGAGCATGAATGCTGTTTACGATGACAAGCTGAGAGGGGACACTTGGGTCTTGTTGTTTAAACAGTTGTTCTCCCTCATTTACAAAGTAGCAAAGGGACGCCAGCTTTGCAAATGATACTTGTGCATGTCACTTCACCTTTGAACCCATGATACTTTACTTATGCACGTGCCCAGTTTACTGCTGGGGGAGGGCTCATGAGTTCCTCGGCCGATGCTGATTTAACATAGGAATGCCTAGTTTTTCTGGTGACTGCACACCACACAATACCCAACTAACGGTGATTAGTAATGTCACTAGATGAAACATTCCATTTCACAGCCCAGGGATGTCACAGCAAAACTGATAGTACAACAATCGTTTAAAAAACATTTGCTTTCTAAACCATGAACCATAGACATACATAAATCACATTATTACAGAATCTGATTGAAGTTTACCATCATTTATTGTACGAACTACAACAGCTCGGGTTAATTTTGCTTAGAAGTATAAAATATTTAATTCTCCTCTTAACAGTTTTCCCTGCTCTTTCTCAGGAACATTCATGGTGAATAGATGAAGAGGGTGATAGGGGGAATCAGATTATGGTTTAATCTGCTGCATATCAGAGTTATTGTTATACACTAGAATACAATGCCAGCTCTCCAGCAGCACCGGTAATTGTGTTCGTACACACCTCCAAGAGGTGAACCACAAACGAAACCCAAGCGTCACTTGAGAAATGTAGCTTTCAGACAGCACCAGGTCATCCTGCTGACTGAACCATGTCAGCTCTGACCCTGCAGCAATCACAAGCAAAAGGCAGTGTGTGTCTCCCACAATTCCTTGCATTTGATGTTCGAGATGATAGATGTGCTCAGCTTCTTGCTCTCCCTCTCTCTCTGTGCTGTGTGCATGTCACTCTTCCAAATTCCTCCCCCACTCCGCCAGCCTACTGCTAAACAAACACAAAGAGCACTGTGTAGGATTGGATTGGGTTAATCACCTCACAGTCATCTCAGCTGAGCTCAATTGAGTAGATGCTGCTAGAGACTTATTTTCATTTGTATTACTTGTAAACTGTAGTAACCTTTTGGGCACTAAGTGGTTTTCTTTATACTAGAATTGATTTCCCATCAGCTAATCCCAATATGAACAATATACTCAACTTGGAAACTACAATACATGAGTGGTCCAGCAGTTATGGCAGACTATCTCACAGCTGAATTAGTGCAGGCTTTAGAGAGACTGCGTTGCAGGCTAGAAACATACGCAACAGAAAGCTCCTCTCACAGACCTCAAGAAGCATCCAAGACAAAGCTTCCTGCTTGATCAACACCTTAATCTTAGCACATCATCTTAAACATTCAACCTTGCCGCCACCAGTGGACAGCAGCAATAGTGTGTACCATCTACAAGTTACACTGCAGCAACTCACCAAAGTTCCCTCAACAACACCTTCCAAACCAGCGGTCCATACTATCTAGAAGGACAAGGGCAGCAGATGCATGGGAACACCACCACCTGCAAGTCCCCCTCCAAGTCACACCATCCCGAATGGGAACTATATCACTGTTCCTTCACTGTCATTGGTTCAAAATCCTGGAACTTCCTTCCTTACAGCTCTTTGGGTGTAGCTACACCAGATGGACTGCAGTGATTCAAGAAGACAGCTCACCACCACCTGCTCTAGGGTAATTAGAGATGGGCAACAAATGCTGGCCTAGCCAGTGGCGCTCACATCCCAAAAACAAATAAATTTAACAAAAGACTAAGGTTCAAAACACTGTGGCATCAGGTGCAGTAGAAAACTTTCCTCATGGGCCAGCGATTAGGAATGCCTCATAACATTGTCTGACAGGCTTGGTAACATCCAACAGAGAGTCTTTCTGAAGGCCCAGGGCTGGGTAGGCCAGCTATCGTAGAATTTGAAAACTCTTGGTCTCAGTAGTTGGGGAGGCCTAGCATCGGAGATAGTAGGAATCTTGTCACATTCTCCAGTTGTCAAGGAAGCTTGACATTAAAGTAAACGGGTCCATCTCACACCAAAGTGCTTGGGAGACTTTATCACACAGACAGTAGACGGCCTCCCGCACAGCAGAATGGTTGGTGTTGTCTGTTAGTAAAGAGCTCACTATCCAGTCTAGCAGGTCCGGGTCAAACTGATCCAAACTGAACCAAAATTAACAACTCCCTGGCCCAAGGATGTAGTCCAAACAACTCCCCTTGCTACTAGGGCTTTAAATCTGCTACCACTTGCTGGAAACTAATTTTGTTCTGCTGCAAGCTAGCTAACTATATGGAGTTAGACCTGTGGCAGGATTGGGGGGATGAAAACAAAACAAAAAACACATAATTGATTTGATAAGCTACATGAATTTAGGCTGTCATGATTGGAGGTTCCTGTTGTGAAATGAAGCAACTGAGGTGGAATTATAAGGGGAAAAAGGTCTATCGTACTACATTAAAGTGAGCACATATAGTTTAAATCTCCTTCCCACCCTACTTAAATCACTTGGTTACAAACTCGGCAGTGTGCAAACCGCACTCTAATGAGTCACATGGATCAGGAAATTTACAATCTCAAGCCCTGATCTGCAGTGAGTTAGCCATTAGCAGCCATGACTATAGGCAGCAGTGAGGGAGGGGTGTGGGTACTTTAAATTTCCACAACACAGAGGAAGAAAGGAGATCAGGCTTGCAGTTCCTGAGCACTGTTCAGTCCTGCTGGGAAGTGCACGTGTGAGTGAAAACAAGAGCGGGCAATTTACATGTGCACACTCTCAATATCCAATTACACGCTTTAAGAACAGTCACGTGGGCAGTGTTCTGGAAAGGGGTTAGTAATCGTGGAGCTATTCAGAAGCAAGACCTTCGCTAGGGGGAGATGGGAAGAAAATTGGAAATAAAAAAATCACATCATCACACACTCTTTCCTGGACTCTTCAACATGGACCTTGTTGAACCTCAGTGCAATTGCTGCATTTTACACTTTATTAACATGATACTAAATTATTATTACTGATACCCCTGCTTTAAAGTCAGCCCCAGCACAGAAACACACACGCACGCACCCCGCCCCGCATGGCCGATATAAAACTGCAAGTCAATCGCTATACAGGGATGCTGTTCCCTCAAATGATTCATTCCAGTATAGTCTCTGCCAGTGAAAGCCAGTCTGAAGTTGTTGTCACTAATGCTGCAGAGCACAACCTCGAAAAAACTCAACTAAATGATTGAAACAAAGCAAGACTTTGCTGTGTAAAATGCAGTAATGCTTTATACAACACAGCATATACAGCCATAATATATTTGAGATAGACAGCTAAGGAATGCAAGCTCCAACAACTCATTGATACCAACGCCCATCCAGGACTCTCCACCCCTGCCCGTCCCTCTGACCCCATCCTGTCTTCTAACCCCAGCCCTGGCCGTGTATTCACCATACCCCCTGAGCTTCCCCTCTCTGATGCTGAATGTTCAGTGCTCAGCAAAGAACTCAGTGTCATACCCTTATGCCCTCATCTCAATGAATTTCAGGCTCGGCACAATGATGAACTCTTCTTCCGCCATCTTCGTCTCCATGCTCACTTCTTTGGGCAGGAGTCCTCCCCCCGTTCCACGGATCCTTTCACCCACCTTCAGTATTCTCCCTCCACCTGGACCCCTCCCTCTGGATTCTTACCTGCTCTTGATCTTTTCATCGAGAGCTGTCGGCGTGACATCGGCCGTCTCAATTTCACTGCTCCTCTCACCCACTCTAACCTGTCTCTTTCTGAACTTGCCGCACTCCGTTCTCTCAGGTCCAACCTTGACTTTGTTATCAAACCTGCTGACAAGGGTGGTGCTGTTGTTGTCTGGCGCACTGACCTCTACCTCACAGAGGCTGAGCACCAACTTCCAGACGTTTCCTCCTACCTCCCCCTGGACCATGACCCCACCACTGAACATCAAGCCATTGTTTCCAGGATTGTCACTGACCTCATCTCCTCTGGAGATCTTCCCTCCACAGCTTCCAACCTCAGTCTCCCAACCTTGGACAGCCCGCTTCTACCTCCTCCCCAAAATCCACAAACAGGACTGTCCCGGTAGACTGACCATGTCAGCCTGTTCCTGCCCCATGGAATTCATTTCTTCCTATCTTGACTCCGTTCTCTCTCCCTTTGTCCAGTCTCTTCCCACCTAAATCCGAGATTCCTCTGATGTCCTACATCATATCAACAATTTCCAGTTCCCTGACCCCAACCACCTCCTCTTTAGCATGGACGTCCAATCCCTCTACACCTCCATCCCCCACCAGGATGGTCTGATGGCTCTCCGCTTCTTCCTTGAACAGAGGCCCGAACAATTCCCATCCACCACCACTCTCCCCCGTCTGGCTGAACTTGCTCTCTCACTGAACAATTTCGCCTTAAACTCGTCTCACTTCCTCCAAATAAAAGGTGTGGCTATAGGTACCCGCATGGGCCCTAGTTATGCCTGTCTCTATGGGGTATGTGGAACATCCCTTGTTCCAGTTCTACCCAGGCCCCCTCTCACAACTCTTTCTTCGGTACATCAATGACCGTTTTGGTGCTCTCGTCTGGACCTGGAAAAACTTTTAATTTTGCTTCCAATTTCCACCCCTCCATCACTTTCACGTGGTCCATCACTGACACTTCCCTTCCCTTCCTTGATCTCTCTGTCTCAATTTCTGGTGATAGGCTGTCCACCAATATTCATTACAAGCCTACCGACTCCCACAGCTACCTCGACTACAGCTCCTCACAGCCCGCTTCCTGTAAGGACTCCATCCCATTCTCTCAGTTGCTTTGCCTCTGTTGCATCTGTTCCGATGATGCCACTTTCCAAAACAGTGCTTCTGACATGTCTTCTTTATTCCTTCACCGAGGTTTCCCACACACGGTGGTTGACAGGGCCTTCAACCATGTCCAACCCATCTCCTGCGCCTCTGCCCTCATACCTTCCTCTCCCTCCCAGAAGCATGACAGGGTCCCCCTTGTCCTCACTTTTCACCCCACCAGCCTCCGCATTCAAAGGATCATCCTCCACCATTTCCGCCAACTCCAGCATGATGCCACCGCCAAACACATCTTCCCTTCACCCCCCCCCCCCCCCCCCCCCCGGTCAGCATTCCGTAGGCACCATTCCCTCCGGGACATCCTGATCCACTCCTCCATCATCCCCAACACCTCAACCCCCTCCCACGGCACCTTCCCATGCAATTGCAGAAGGTGCAACACCTGCCCCTTTACTTCCCCGCTCCTCACCGTCCAAGGGCCCAAACACTCCTTTCAAGTGAAGCAATGCTTCACTTGCACTTCCCTCAATTTGGTCTACTGCATTCGCTCCTCCAAATGCGGTTTCCTCTACATTGGAGAGACCAAACGCAGACTGGGTAACTGCTTTGCAGAACACGTTCGGTCTGTCCGCAAGCATGACCCAGGCCTTGCTGTCGCTTGCCATTTCAACACACCATCCTGCTCTCATGCCCACATGTCCGTTCTTGGCCTGCTGCAATGCTCCAGTGAAGCTCAACGCAAACTGGAGGAACAGCACCTCATCTTTTGATTAGGCACTTTACAGGCTTCCAGACTTAACATTGAGTTCAACAGCTTCAGATCATGAACTCTCTCCTCCATCCTCACCCCTTTTTGATGTTCTTTTTTCAAATATTTATTTTTAATATATACATTTCCCCCTCCCCACTTATTTCTATTAATATTTTTAAAATTTATTTCCACTCATTGTTTTATCCCCACCTTTTAGCCTATTTTGATCTTTTCTCCCACACCGTCCCCTCCCCCCCACCCCACCCCTACTAGGTTAGCACCTCCTTTAGCCAGTATCACCAGCATCAACACCCCTTTGACCCTTTGTTTATGACATCTTTTGCAATCTCTCCTTTGCCTCCACCTATCACTAGCCTTCTATCCAGCTCCACCTGTCCCATCCCCCCACCCCCTTAAACCGTATATATTTCACCATATTTCTACATCTTTTTAGTTCTGAAGAAGAGTCATCTGGACTCGAAACGTTAACTCTGTCTTTCTCTCCACAGATGCTGTCAGACCTGCTGAGTTTTTCCAGCAATTTTTGTTTTAGTTTCGGATTTCCAGCATCCGCAGTATTTTGATTGTATTGAGATGGTTGGTCTCTCAGGAATCGAGGGATATGGGGAGCGCGTGGGAAAGTGGAGTTGAAGCAGATGATCAGCCAATGACCATATGGAATGGCAGACCAGGCTCAACAGGCCGTACGGTCTTCTTCTGCTCCTATTTCTTATGTTCTTATAAATACTTCAACATAATTGCCAGAATGTAGACTACTGCATCACTCTAATCATGGTGCAAATGAAAACAGAGCCATTTTATATTTTCAATGGTAACCAATATGAAACCAAATAATCTTCTGTACGATATTATTATAACATACGCCCTCCTACACTTCTAACAACAAACTATTTAGTATTTTGATCTCGGCAGGATTCACATACACACTCAAATTTCTTGCACTTGCATGGGTTTCAGCTGGACTAGAGTAGGGGCCTGGAAATTTGAGTCTTTGGTGGACCCATTTGTCAGCAAGCACAAAAAAATTCAAAAGGAACACTCCGCCAGCATAAATGCCAGGGATTATCATTGCTGCACTCCACTCCTCAACCTGTTGACAAACCTGGGGTCAGGGGGAGATCATTTTCTTTGTGTTTTGTCAGTGCACCTTGGGCACCAATCAGAACGGGATGGATGAGTTGTTGGCTGGCTGGCAGTTCTTCACTCAGCACCATCAGTCCCTTCAAGCAGGGTGCTTTTAATGGCCAAGCTTCATTACTGTATATAGGGGAGATGGTGACATAGCAGTAATGTCACTAGATTAGTAATGCAGAGGCCCAGACTGATTCCCAGGGGGCATGGGTTCAAATCCCAACATGGCAGCAGGTGGAATTTAACTTCAATTAGCACAATCTGGAATTGAAAGGTAGTCTCAGTAATGGTGACCATGAACCTATCATCGATTGTCGTAAAAACACATCTAGTTCACTAATACCGTTTAGGGAAGGAACATTCTTAACTGCCCTCAGAAATGGCCTAGCAAGCCATCGCAAGGGCAATTAGGGATGGCCCAGAACTGCTGGCCTTGCCAGCGATGCTCACATCCCATGAAAGAATAATGAAAAAATAAATCTGCCCACTTCCCAACTCCCATAGGGCAGGAAACAGCTCCCAGTCTCTGGAAAATCAGGTGGCCATGTCCTCGGTTAAGTGTGGGGAAGGGCATTCTGGGTCTTGTGGTAGTGAAGGGGCAGAGGAGAAGTCCCAGGCAAGTCAAACCTAAACTCCTCCTGACCCCACACAGTAAAAATAAACCTCAACCTGGGAGACCTCTTCGCTGGAAAGAAAACCACTCAGGTCAAAGTTCAAATCACTGTCAGCACCCAATGACATCATGATACCCCAGTTGGCAAATGTGAACTAGAGGCACAAAACATAGAGGGATGATTTTCGACAGCACATTCAGACTTTAATAATTCCTCAAGGTGGCCAAGGTGGTGTGGAGCTGAAATGCATGAATAGGCCTCACAAGACACCAACTTGGCAAAGGATTGAAGCCTGCACTAGAAATGGTCACCCAGGGGCTTATTAAAGGGCTGTCTGCCCTTTAAAACACCAGCTAGCTATCATTATGGGGGCTGTACAACATTTTGTTGGCAAGTGCTTATCCTAACGTCCAGTGACCAGCTGTTTGGGAGTAAACATGGTGTTGATGTCAATCTCATGCGCTACTTAAAAGGATGCTGATGATTTCATGTTCACCTGCTGCTGCAGCTGTGAAGTGGACCTCTGAAACACATCGGGAAGATATTCTGGGACACTTTGCCAAGACTTCCCCAACGCTTGCACAACTTTCACTCAGCAAATTTTCTGAGGACTTCACCAAAAAAAGAGTACTGCATGCCACTTCATTCTATTGGACACCTTATCGGAGTCACCAGAGAAAAGGGAGTGCTTGTTCATGGGTATCTTGCTAGGGTTCCCTTTGGTCTGGATGAGGAATAGGAGGAAGTCATGAGGCCAGGCAGGGCAGGGCAGCAGCTCTTTCAGGAGAGGAGGGGAGAAAGACAGAAGGGTGAATTGGCATCCTTCCCCTCTGCAGGTACAGGTCACCCCTCCTCTTCTGCACCTTCGCCACCAGGACCTCCAGTGCTGCGTCTGAGAACCTGTATACCTTCTCCCTGAGCCATCCTACAACGTGACACTGTGTGCTCTGCCCACCCTCTTATTTGACATAGGTGTGCAGAGGCAAAAGAGGGGGAAAGTGGCAAGACAAGATAAAATAGATTGTCACAGAGCAGAACATTACAGAATACAGAAATAGATTGAATTCAATTAACACGATTGACTGAATTTACTGTTCTGAAATGGCAAGTGGATTAACTTTCATAAACTGTGTTTCACTCAATTGTCTAATATTTCAATTGTCTCCATTTTGATCCTAAAACAAGCACTAATTACTGTGTAACAAGTATGCTACAAATACTGACCTAGTGGTTGAAAGGGTAACTGAAAAGAAATGTGCTTGTATGGAGCACACTTAAACACATTGTTTGTTCTCTGTAAAATAATTTTACTTAAAATACAACTGAAAATGATCATTTATCTTCATAACTAAAATCATTTTTAAAATAAGTATTGACCTAACCCAGGGATCAGTGTGCTGCATTTGATGCTCACAATCAGTGCCTTGCCATTGTGTTCACCGGCAATGTAATGCACATGGCATACAAAGGGTTAGAAAGGACCTGATGGGAGCATATGCCTCTGGAATCAGTCTGAGTCCTTGTAATACTAACCTAATGAGATATAATGAGCTCTGTATGTGTCCAAGCTCAATGACAATGCAAGCCTCCCCTTCCATTACCGGGGGCAGGCAGTGGGTCGTACCTGCTTCAGGAGATGCTTGCTGCGTGCTCCATTTCGCTCAGCCACAATGCATATGAATGGGCTGCATGCTTAAATAGATTGATGTCATTTCCTTTACTAATTGGGGATTGTTAAAACATACAGGGTGAGAAATTGGGCTCTTTAGTGCCTGTTTTTCTGGGTGCTATGAGTAGCTTTAGAACTCCAAAATGATGTCTGTGGCACATGTGCACACTTGCAGAGCATATAGTGCCAGGCGCCATATTAGTGCAGGTGTTAGCGTGCAAGTCTGCAGGGAATGTGCGTCCAAAGTGTGCAGAGCAAGCAGATTATGACCTTAAAATGCAATTCTCATTTGATACCAGCGAAGCCACTTTGGAGCTCAATGCACCAACCAATGCCCTCTCTTAACCTCACACAGCTGATCAAGTATCCAGCAGCAGAAAGGACTTTCCGCCAGTGCTATTTAAAGGGATCATTAATTACTTTCAGGTTAGTTTCTGAATTATTTCTCACAATTCTACAAGAGTTTGGGGCTTTCTATAATTGCTAAAATTTACAGTGAGTGGTGTCACGGGTCCTGAAGGACGTTTTGTTGTCTTCAAGGCTTCTGCACAAACCAGTTGCTCACAGACATGGGAGCACTAGCAGTCATTCCCCTTGGAATACCGCATAACTTGGAGAATGAATGAAGAACAGGACATGCTGCTGGAAGAAGGAGGAGGTGGAAGAGGGGGAGAAGGGTGCTTAGCAAGAGGTCACATCCATCCAGGATGTTCAGAGAGCAATTCTCCACCTGAACTTCAGTGCAGAAGTGTGTGTGTCATGTCTTCCCTTCACTAAGCACATCTTCATTAAAATCTCTCACCTGTTGTAACCAGCTGCTTTTCAGCCATCACAGCACCACTCCTCAGATACTGAAGCAGTCCATGTCCAAGTGCAGCAAGACCTGGACAATATCCAGGCTTGGGCTGACAAGTGGCAAGTAACATTCATGCCACGCAAGTGTCAGGCAATGACCATCTCCAATAAAAGAGAATCCAACCATCGTCCCTTGATGTTCAGTGGCATTACCTTCACTTAATCTCCCACTATCAACATCCTGCATCCTGGAGGTTACCATTGACCAGAAATTGAACTGGACTAGCCATATAAATACCGTGGCTGCAAGAACAGGTCAGATGCTAGGAATTGTGTGACGAGTAACTCACCTCCTGACTCCCCAAAGCCTGCCCACTGTCTACAAGGCACAAGTCAGGAGTGTGATGGAATACTCTCCACTTGCCTGGATGAATGCAGCTCCAACAACACTCAAGAAGCTTGACACCATCCAGGACAAAGCAGCCCAGTTGATTGGCACCCCATCCACAAATATTCACTCCCTCCACCACTAACGCACAGTAGCAGCAGTGTGTACCATCTACAAAATGCACAGCAGGAATTCACCAAGGCTCCTTAGGCAGCACCTTCCAAACCCACGACCACTATCATCTAGAAGGACAAGGGCAGCAGATAGATGGGAACACCACCACCTGGAAGTTCCCCTCCAAGTCACTCACCATCCTGACTTGGAAATATGTCACCGTTACTTCACTATTGCTGGGTCAAAATCCTGCCTAACAGCACAGTAGGTGTACCTACACCACATAGACTGCAGCGGTTCAAGAAGGCAGCTCACCACTACTTTCTCAAGGGCAACTAAGGATGGACAATAAATGCTGACCCAACCAGCGAAGCCCACATCCCATGAATGAATAAAAAAACCCAGCAAATCAAAAGGGTGGCTACTATCTCCCAGTAGGGTTATCAGCTGAAAATATGGTATGTGTGTGCAGCAGATGTAAAGTGAAAGCTATGCTGCCACATGAAATGTGATAGGGCAGACCACTGACATACTGAAACAATGCTTCCATTGCCCGGACTGCTCTGGAGGAGCCCTGAATGCTTAGCAGAGTGGGTGTCAAGGTTTTTGGTGCTCTGCTGTCTTATGCACAACTTTGCTATCCTGAGGGAACAGCTCTTACCACCAGCTATATGGCCAGCAGCTGAGGAGCAGCAGTGTGAGAAGCACGAGGAGTAGGAGGAAGTGAGGAGGCAAGCCCTTTGTTGCCCACATTGTCAGTGAACGACTCATCCAAGTGCAATCCCAGTAACTACAACTCGAATGTCCCACTCACACATCTTATGTTCCCTCTGTCACAGACCATCACAGTGTTCTCTTGGTCAAATTGCACAATTGTTTCTTACCAACAGCAACTAATTATACTTGTGCATCTCTTTAATGCTTGTATTCCATGTCTCTTGCCAGGTCCTAGTGCTACCCCAGTGGCTGAGCATGGTTGGTAGAAGGCTGCCAACACTCAGTGGAGAAGACTGTGGATGGCCCTGACAGATGACCTCAAGCAGCTTTGGGCCTAGAAGGCTTGGCTTCAGAATGCACCATCTCAACACCAACAGCAAAGGAGGAGTGGCAGGGGTGGGAGGACGAATGCTGTCTTCTTGTGAGAGGACAGTGCTCCATGAAGGCACTGCCACTCTTCTGGGGCATCACCTCAGCAATCCTAGTATCTGTTCAATGACAGATTACTAGCCTGCCATGACACCTTGCAAGCCCCTATGCACATTGTGATCCACAGCCATGATGGAAACAGCCTATTCTTGCTTGATAGCAAACTGACCTTGCATGACAACAGTCTGACTTCTCACTGCAGTACTTGAAATTTGGATGGTTGCTATTTGTGCTACAATGCATTGGCCATTAGGCACTGCATGATGGTTGGGTTTACAAATATGCAAATGGTGTTGGCCACCATTTTCATCCTTGAAAGGATGGGCACCAAACCCTGTGCCAAGCTAGTGATGGATTCCTTCATGCCCATTGACATTAACAAAAGCTTTCTGGCAGGCATCCCAAAGCACCAAGCATTTTGTTGTGCATACCCATCAGAGTTCTTCTGTAGGTTGCCCCATTAACGTGCTCATCTACATCCTCTGCAGTGGAACATGGGTATGATCCCCGTCTCCGGCAAGCTAACATCTGTGCTATCCTTGCCCCATGCCCTGGCTACAGCCCACTCATTCCCGGTGTCTCACCACATTTACATCCCACCTCTAAACTATCATCTAGAGATATGCACATTGTCAGTATCTTTGAAATCAAGTGACAGTGCTGTGTCTTCACCATCACTCTCTTCTACATGTTCCCTTACTATCTGACCAGGTTGCACCCCCAGAGTATCTGAAATGAAAAAGGCATAAGGGTAAGGCTGTGTTGCAGGGAGGGTGGAAAGTAAGAGGTACATGCTTACACTTTCTGCAGCTCGTAGATCAGAAGAGAATGGGATCAGGGGAAGTGGGATGTGAGAAGGAGGAGTGAGTATGTGTATACCTTCATCTTTGATAGTTTCAGACTAGCCACTGGACATGCTCTCAGCAATGGCTGTCCCAATAATGCCCAGCACCATCTCTTCCATGAATGTTAAGACATGCAGACGTGTCTGTCACCCTCCAGTTAGTTCCTGCTGCCTCCAGTTGTGCATTACCTTAACCTGTCAAAGAGAGTCGAGTGTGTCAATGAATGTTGTGCAATGTTTGGGTGATATGTCTGCCATGATTGAATAGCTGACAGCGTGTGCACACTATGAGATGTAGTTATGAGGCTTGAAGCAGTACTAACAATATGAGGATGACATGAATGTGAAGTGTGAGTCTGGAATGATAGAGATTGTTGGTAAATGAGTGACAGGGATGGGGTGATTGAGCAATTTTTGAGCCTAATGGTGCAGTCGGTAGGATATGGCATTTGAAGATACATTCACTGACCCTGACCACTCGTGTGAAGTCATTGAACTTCTTGTGGTCCACGGGGCATGACGCTTGGCATTGATCTCCATGGCTATCTGCTCCCACTGGCTTTTCAGCATGTGTCTGGAGGGTTTCCTTCCCGACTGCAGTTACAGGACATTGCTCCTCCTTTCCACCTTCTCTGCCAAGATCTCCAGTGCAGTGTCTAAAAACGCTGGAGTCTATTCTCTTCCCTGTTGTGCCATTCCTCACTCTTTCCTAGGTCCAATTTTTTTTCCATGATTCTCAGCCACCTGCTCAGCCACAATTTCCCTCTCCTTTAAGTAGTGCAGACGAGCTGAAAATGGTTCTAGCCAGTTAAAATATTGGCCCATGCTGATCCACCAGTGATTGAACAATGCAGTTAGCACTAGCTGATGTTGAAATGATTTTTAAAAATTCATTCATGGGATGTGGGCGTCGCTGGCTAGGCGAGCATTTATTGCCCATCCCTAACTGCACTTGAGAAGGTGGTGGTGAGCTGCCTTCTTGAACCGCTGCAGTCCATGTGGTGTAGGTACACCCACAGTGCTGTTAGGGAGGGAGTTCCAGGATTTTGACCCAGCGACAGTGAAGGAACAGTGATATATTTCCAAGTCAGGATGGTGAGTAGCTTAGAGGGGAACTTCCAGGCGGTGGTGTTCCCATGTGTCTGCTGCCCTTGTCCTTCTAGATGATAGTGGTCATGGGTTTGGAAGGTGCTGTCTAAGGAACCTTGGTGAGTTCCTGCAATGCATCTTTTAGGTGGTACACACTGCTGCTACTGTGCGTCGGTGGTGGAGGGAGTGAATGTTCGTGGATGGGATGCCATCAAGTGGGCTGCTTTGTCCTGGATGGTGTCAAGCTTCTTGAGTGTTGTTGGAACTGCACCCATCCAGGCAAGTGGAGAGTATTCCATCACACTCCTGACTTTTGCCTTGTAGATAGTGGACAAGCTTTGGGGAGTCAGAAGGTGAGTTACTCACTGCAGGATTCCTAGCCTCTGACCTACACTGGTAGCCACAGTATTTATATGGCTAGTCCAGTTCAGTTTCTGGTCAATGGTAACCCCCCAGGATGTTGATAGTGGGGGAGTCAGCGATGGTAATGCCATTGAATGTCAAGGGGTGATGGTTAGATTCTCTCTTGTTGGAGATGGTCATTGTCTGGCACATGTGTGGCACAGGGAGGACAAAGTTGGCATGTTGCCTTCATTATAATCAATGGATTCGTGTATTAATCAGGCACCACAATCCCGTTTTCGGGGGTTGTCCAATTTAACCCTCGTAGTCTTTCCATTCATCTCACTCACCTTGCCATTAGCAAACTCGATTACTGAAACAGAACTCCAATCCATAAAGGTATCAATGAGTCAATGTAAGGATGCAATTTCTGCAAGGTCCCATGCATGCCTTATCAGCTTAAGGAGGGAAGGAAATTCGAGTTGAAAAGGCAAAACCAAAAATCTGATCCCAGCTCAGTGCTACATGGAAACCTGTAAGGCTTAACAGTTACCTAGCTGACTGAGGACTGGGGGTGGGTCAATCCCTGTGCAGTAGCCTAGAAACACAGCACATGGAAAGCAATTATCAGAGGTCACAACTTATCATGGAAAATCTAGGGTTGTCCCCGAATATCCCCACTGGTCCTATCTTCCAAATTGACTCACTTGTATCTCTGACTAAATCAAACAGCGGGACAAATTAATTTTTAAATTTGTTCATGGGATGTGGGCGTTGCCCAATCCTTATTGCCCTTGAGAAGGCGATGGTGAGCTGCCTTCTTTAATGGCTGCAGTCCATGTCCTGTAGGTACACCCAGAGACCTGTGAGGGAGGGATATACTATTTAGGTATGAAATTTCTACTGTCTCCTCTATTTGAATTGATCTAAGTGGGCGATTGCTCATATATAAGTGCAGAAATACTGAATATAACAGAGTGGACAATGACAGCCAAGAGTATAATAGCAATTCTCTCAATTTGAATATACAAATTTGGTGTTTCTGATGCATAAGCAAAAAGGCGAAATGAAGTTAACAATAAAATGGTTCCAAATTCCATCACTGACCTATGCTGAGTTAGCTGATATCAGCAAGGTAGAGTTGCAATGTCACAATCTCAGTGCCCTAGCTAAGGGAAGAAAAAAATCAAGATTACTATGCAGTGAAAGTGCAAGCAAGGCTGGGATTGGGATTGGCTGTGATGCCCTCCCTGGTCAAATAACTGGCCTACACTCATTGTCTAAGCTTAACTATAAGAATGGTGACTTAGATGGATAAGTCAGAGGGCTGCTGCCACTCATAAAGCTGCAGCTTAGCAAGAGGTGGCACCATGAAGAGAGGAGGAAAATAAAGGGGGTGGGGGGGGGAACACTTAGGGGGAAAACATCAATAAACATTTGCATCATTCTATCTTGTTTTATTAATGAGGTGGCTATTCCCTTCTAAGGTTTGTGGGGCTTCCCCAATTTTCTTCTCTCCTCTCCTAAAGATAGTTGACCTGATATTTTGGTAATCCCACTTGGATGGTGGAAGGTTGGTAGATTGGAACTCTTGGCTACCCATGCCCAAGCAGATCAGAATCACGAGGCCTGGGCCATCTACATACCAAAATGTGCAGGGGCTTAGGAGTTAGAGCAGCAACAAGTTGCTCCATGGGAAGACGAGAGGCCCAAAGAACAAAAGTTCTTTTTCAGTTCAAAATGGAGGTATTAAGCACTTCTTGTAGTCACTCTTGTAACGTAGAAAACATGACAGCCAAATTGCAAAGCAAGCTCTCACAAACAGCAGCATGATAATAAGTAGACAATCTGCTTTTACTGACATTAATTGACAGATAAATATTGGCCAAGGTACCAGGGATACACTCCTACTCTTCTTCGAAATAGTGACCATGGGATTTTTTTTTCTGCCCATCTGATCAGGCAAACAAGGCATAGGTTTAACATCTCATCCCAAAGACAGTGCCTCTGATAGTGCAGCACTCCCTCATTAATGCACTGGAGTTTTCACCTTGATTTTTATGCTCAAGTCTCTGGAGTGGGACTTGAACCCAGAAGTAAGACTCAGAAGTAAGAGTGCTACCAATGAGTCAGATTACAGTTGAACCCATTTTATTTTCACATATTATACACATTGCCTCATTTAGATAAGTCATGTAAAGTAAACAAAAAATCAAACTCCAGACCTTTTGGTTTATGTGGTTCAGTAGCTCAAAGATGGGGGCTTAAGGTTTCTATTAGCAATGCCTCATGCTTCTAAAATAGTACTGTGAGAATTTGGTAAATAAATCAAAACATAGTACCCCATGACTTAAGATTTAATATATGGTGCGGTCAAAAAACATGTTACAGACAGTACTTGATCTGCCCTATTAGGTGCCAGTAAGAAGTTACAGCTCAACTTTTAACACAGATGTGCATTTCAACATGAATAAGGAAGGTGTTATAATTTTCCTTATGTGGCCATGTTATAGCAGCTGGCAACTGGACCACTGGCAATTCAAAGGCTTTTAAGTTTGGTGATACAACTGTAATCTTACCTTTAAAATTACACTCAGTTTCTGAACTGCTGTAAGCTATCTCACTTTGTGTCGTGTTTGTGTGTTAATTGATTTTGCTGCCACAGTGATGGTGGTGGCCTGCACCATCAATTAGAATTTTGAACAATCAGCAAACAAAAGTCCAAAGGTCCACAATTGGTTTTGAATACACCAGTGCTTAGCAGTTAGGGTGTTTGAGCAGCATGGGATGCTAAATCCCTACACAAGTAACAGTATCATTCTGTTTACATTGCTCATCCCCACTCCATGCACATACCATTCCCTGGGCAAACAAGTGACTTGATTTGAGGCCTCTGGAGTTTCTAACATGCTTCTAGAAAATATCCAAGCAGCCTGGGTTGATGCCCTCCAATTAGCCTCTCATTCTTCATTTCAAGAACCAAACCACTTCCATCAACTAAGATGAGACACTATTCTGTGGCGCAGCACATTGTACCCCAACACACTGTGTTAACTCAACATTGTTACAATTCCGGCACTCTTCCTTATGGCTTTTCCCTTCCTGGTTTATGCTCTATAACTAGAAAGCTGAAAACACAAATCTTTTCATTAAGAGCTTCCATTTCACTCAGGAGGCTTCAGGCCAATCCACATCCAATAACCTGCTCTGAAAACTCTACCCACGTTTTGACAGCTGTGACAAATTCCATCACAGCAGCTGAGATAATCCACAACATTCTAAACCACTCAACAATGTTCTAAATAAAACAACCCACAACATTCTAAAAAAAAAAATCAATTTGCCTAATATCCTAATGTTATTGGATTCTTTAAAAATTCCAGGATCTGGACCTGCCTCTTCCTTGGGCCATACCCTATTCAAGTGCCAAGTTTCGTTGAAGTCCATCCGTCAGTTTTTGAGATATATTGTTTTCAAAAAGCCTAACAGAGGCGAAAACATTATCTCCACCCACCTTCAGCGGCAGAGGTAATGAAGTTGTTGACCAATCACAGCATTCAACCTCTATCAATTTTACCTAGAACTAACAAGTGATGGAGAAATGTGGGAACCGTAGGTCCAGTGTCACATTTTTCCTCCTAAGCGTGGTACACTTACCACATATCATGTCGCAAATACACCGGATCACAAAATGTTATCGACTTGAATGAATTAATACTGACAGCTTCCACTCTCTTGCTCGAGAGTCTGCTCCATTGGTTGACCATTTGTCCACAGATTGTGCAGACCAAATTTGACTTTACCCTCTTCAAGCTCAAGCCATGTCCTCTCTGCCATCTAGGACAAGGTGAAATAGCTTGTCAGGGTCTACATGAGCAGAGAAGGTGAGAAGGAGATTTAAAGGAGGTATTCAAAACCCTGAATGGTTTGGATGGGGTAAATAGGGAGAAGCTGTTTTCAGTGGCAAAGGACTTAGTATCCAGAGGACACAAATTTAAGGCGACTGGCAAAAGAACCAGAGGTAACATGAGCAAACATTTTTCTTTTACACAGTGAATTGATAATATCTGGAATGCACTGCCTGAAAGGATGGAGGAAGTGACTTTCAAGAAGAGTTAGACAAACTCTTGAAAGAAAAAAAAGGCTTTCAAAAATAGGACTAATTGTTTTAACTCTACCAAAAAGAGCCAGAACAGGTGTGATGGGCTGAATGACCTCCTTCTCACATTTTGTCCTACAAATACCAATCATAACCTCTTCAAACCTTCTCTTTTCCACTGAGATCACACTCAATTTACATAATCACTCCGCAAAAACTAATCCCTCAATCATTCTGATCGCTCTTTTCTTCAACCCTTCAATAGCTGCAAAATCCATTTTGTATTGCGGTAACCAGAACTATACATAGTATTCTAAGGGCAGGGCTTATCGCTCGGCACGTTGGCGTGTGCCTGACACACTGGAGGTAAAATAGCGCATGATAACATTGAGTAGAATTTTTATAATCTATATGTTTAGGTGAGTGAATCCGATGTGTGGACATTTCTTTCACAAGTTAAAATCTTTATTTGATGATTTCAAATTCTCCAGCTCCCTGAGGCAGCTCTCCACCTTCAGGGAGCTTTCATTCCGCACTCCCCTGCGCCGACTTCAGCAATTGCCCTTCTCCCGCCCCAGCCGCGCTGAGCCTTTCACCGTGCGTTTCACGCTGGCTGGCCAAATGTGGTTGGGGGCCGATCGCGGGCCTGCCCAATAAACTCAAAATTCAGCCCTAAGTGTGGTTGCACCAATGATTTATAAAGCTGCAGGGTTACTTCACTTTTCTGGCTCAATATTGACCTTTCAATCCATCCCAATAGCTGGTTTGCTTTATTCATTGTTGCTGAGCACTGTAGTGATAAGTTTCAATTTATCATCAAAAGGGATCCTCAGACCTCTTCAATTTTTCATGCACATTTATTGTTTTCTTTCTATTTAAGTAATAGTCCCTTCTTGGAACATTTTGTCCTCACTTTGTATTTTTCTGCATTCAATTTCATCTGCCACCCGTCTTCTCAATTCCGAGATACATTCAAATCCTCCTGTAGCTTATCCTGTAGAGCTTTGGAATCTGACCTTTCCTGCATGTCCTCAGTATTGCATGAAGTGTGCACCTAGGTCCTAAAGTGGGGCTTCAAGCAGAGCCAACAGCACAATTGTTGGCCAAGGCTCACATTTGGCAAACTGGAATGGTACCAAACCCTGGTGAACCATGGCAACAGACTTCCTGGATGGTGGTCTTGCACTTGAATCCTTTATAGGATCCTTCTTCTTTGGCTTGACTTGATAGCATAAACAGCTAGGAAGTGATCGGTGATCTGAAGAACCTTAGCTTGTGAGGGACGAGGGAACAAATTGGAGAAAAATGAAAAAGCAGGAGAAATTTAACATCAGTGCACCCAATATATAGTCGTAAAACAGGCAAAATGGTGATGAAATTAGCAATGTGATGCTCTATGTCAGTGGGCCCCATGCAAATAAGTGTCACCTGTAAAACTCACCAATACTCAGAAAAACTGCATACAGCCACTGATTAAAGTATTCTAACATTTAAGAATATTGTCAGGAGGCAGAAGCAGCAGATTTATTATCATATAAGCACTGACACATGCTATTACAATTCACAAGATTCAAACCGTTTGTTTGTTCCGACCTAAGAAACAAAGGTAATAAGAATTTTTAATAAACAAAGATTCTCTCCACTGAATAAGAAACTCCATAATAATAATGGGACAGAGTTTCTGTGATCCAAGCTCCAGTTGCTAGGAGGCTGATGTCATCATGTAGCTTTGCTTCTTTGTGCTGCCAACATGCTCATAAATCCTCTCTGAATGGTCAGATGCTAGCAGTGTGCATTAACATTCAGATATCAAACCATACTTTGTAGTTACTGTGAATAAACTTCAGAATGGATTCCTCCAGCAACTGCCAATATCTAAGTGGTAGTGCTAAGAGAAACTAGAAACAAGAAAGGGAGATGAAAGGAGTATTCTTTTTGGGGAGCACTCCAATGCTTAAAGGAGCCCCTTAGTAAATCATCCAAAAACATAGCAGCTTCCATACGTACGCTGATGACACCCAGCTCTATCTCACCACTACCTCTCTCAACTCCTCCAATGTCCCCAAATTGTCACATTGCTTATCCAATGTATTGGATGAGCAGAAATGTCCTCCAATTAAATATTGGAGACCAAAGCTATCATCTTTGGTTCCTGCCTGAGACTTGCAACCAGACTGTTTGCAAACTCGGTGTCATATTTGACCCCAAGATGTGCGTCCAGCAGATCCACGCTAACACCAAGACTGCCTACTCCCAGCACCCTAACATTGCTTGACATTGCCCCGGACCAGCTCATCTGCTGAAACTCACATTCATGCCTTTGTTAACTCTAAACTTGACTATTCTAGTGCACTCCAGGACGGCTTCCCACATTGTATCTTCTGTAAACGAGGTCCTCCAAAACTCTGCTACCCTTATTCTAATTCACAGCAAGTCATGTTTACCCATTATCCCTGTGTTTACTGACCAACACTGGTCCCTGGTGAAGCAACGCCTCAATTTTAAAATTCTCATCCTTGTTTTCAAATCTCTCCCTGGTCATGCCTCTCCATATTTCTGTAATCTTTTCCTGCCCCAGAACCCTCAAATATCTAATTCTGGCCTCTTGAGCATCCTTGATTTTAATCCCTCCACCATTGGTGAAGCTGCCTTCAGCTGTCTAGGCTCTAAACTCTGGAATTCTTTACACCTTAATACCTCTGCTTTAAGACCTTCCTCAAAACTTACCTCTTTAACCAAGCTTTTGGTCATCTGCCCTAATTTCTCCTTGTGGGGTTGATTTCATATTTTGTTTTATAATGCCCCTTTGAAGTGCTTTGGGGTGTTTTATTACGTTAAAGGTGCTATATAAATACAAGTCTTTGCATGATATGTGGAACACAATGAAAGAAGAAACAGTTACTTAGAAAACAAGTGCTGCGACTGTGCAGTTTGTTTACATCGATCCAGAAATTCCTAACCATGCTCCTTCTAACTAGTTTCAACTCTTGTGATGTTTACACAGATTCAGTCTGCACAATGTGGAATAATGCTCCTACACAAATTGGGAAGCAGTATTCTTAGTATTGACTTATGCAGTTACTCAACTTAAAAGTAAAACAATACAAATTAATTTGAGTAATCTGCTGTTACTGAGTGGGTGACATACCACACATGGTAAGCATCTGGAAGCCTCAAGCACAGGGAACAAAGGATGCATCAGTAGTGGGAAGTAACCCTTTAATTTGTTGATGCTGTCACTGATATTACTGATTATGTACGGGGTATTCAAATAATTGTTGAACCCATTATGACACTTGTATCTGCTGCTGATCTAAAACACAAGGAAGCTGCTCATTTGTACTGCGTGCTTCTGAACTGCCTCTGGGAAGAAACAATAAGCTTATCTGAAAAACAGATTCAGGGTGCCGTATGATTCACTCATTTGTCTTCTTTAAAGCCGAGAAAAAGTCAGCCTTGCCTATCCAACAGGAATGTTATTTACTGCAAATGCCTTTTGAAGTATTACTATTCCCTTTGAAAAGCTAGATACGCCACACTTGAGCTGGGCCTAAGTACAATACTTAAAGCTGTCACATAAAGAGCCACAGACAAAACTATGTTGTTTTCAGCCCTCATTTTAAGCGGTACTTCTTTGTGCTATTTAAATATATTCACCATGTTAATTTCATATGGGTGTGGTAAAATAATTCCAGCATTGTTATGCATCATGTTGCCACCAGTATTCACTTGGATTCAATAGCTTTATTGAGTGCTATATATAGATGCTGGCAACCAATGCACTTGGAGCCGCTCTTCCTCTTGTGCTTGTTTACATCCCACTTTTTAATTCAAGCATTCCCGTTCAACCAAAAAGGCATAGTTCCCCACAGCCAATTCTGCTTCAGAATATCACCCGAAGCCAGTCCTTCACCCCTTGCCTATTTTACATAATTTTATTTTCTCAATAAGAAACAAACATCCTTGAGTTCAGAACTTTCAAACGCAAATAAAATCTTCACTTCTGAGACATTCCAGGGCAAAACTGCTGAGATTCGTCGGGGGAAGGGAAAGGAAAGCTGTAAGATGATGGAGGCAAGGAATCACAAATGTCACTATCGCCAAGCAGAATAACCCGAGCATCCAGTCACTGGAATGGTCGCCAGCTTACTGGATAAGAATTAACAAATCCAACTCATAGACGGTAGCCAAATTGGAATGGGATTTAAACTCAACATGAGAGGCCAGCATTGCACTTCCTCTGAGGAAATCTTTTACAATCTCAGTGTGCTGAGCTAGCCAATATCAGCTGAGGCCTCAGCACTGAGAAATGGAGGGGAGAAGTTTCTTATTGTTACTCAATGACTGCTGTAGGATGAGGACAGGGTCAGACTCAACTGTTACACCTTCAGCAATCACTGCCAGCAGTCGGCAGCACTGACATTTTCTCTGGGGTTCCCACAATGGCAGCAGAAGAGCCATGGAAGCCCCCAGGGTTTATCTAAAGGGCGCAAACATGTTTCCCTGGGGTTTCCACTGCTCTTTGGATGAAGATACTTACAATAGATGAGTGGGAAAACCCCTGTGGAGATTCACCCCCTTGATGTGTAGACTGGCAGGTGGTGAAAAGCTGTTAGGCCAAAGTGTTGGAAAACTGCTAGTACTGGTTAAAAATAAAAACAACAGGACAGGAGAAAGAGGATTAGGAGGGAAAAGGGGGAAACTGACCATCAGTTAAAAGAATACTTAAATAGCAACAACATTAACTCGTATTTATATAGCATCTTGAACATAATAAAATGTCCCAAGGCATATCACAGGGGCATTGTAAAACAAAGCACATTAGGGCAGATGACCAAAAGCTTGGTCAAAGAAGTAGATTTTCAGGAGTATATTAGAGGAAAGAAAAGTGGAGAGGTTTGGGGGAGGCGGGGGCGGGGGGGAGAAATTCCAGAGCTTAGGGCCTAGGCAGCTGAAGATAATCGGGGATGCTTGAGAGGCCTGAATTAGAGGAGTGCAGAAACCTTGTGGAGGTTTCCAATGGAAGGAGGGAATTCAGAGATGGGGGAGCAAGGTGACAGAGGGATTTGAAAACAAGGAGAGAATTTTAAAATCGAGGAGTTGCTTGGCTGCGAGCCAGTGTTGGTCAGCAAGCTCAGGAATAATGGTGAATGGTATTTGGTGTGAGTTAGGACATGGGCAGCAGAGCTTTGGATGACTCAGGTTTAGAGAGAGTAAAATGTGGGAGGCCAGCCAGGGGTGTGTTAGAATAGTCAGGTCTGAGGTAATAAAGGCACAGATGAAGGTTTCAGTAGCATTTGAGCTGAGGCAGGGGCTGAATTGGACAATGTTACAGAGGTGGAATTGGGCAGTCTTGTTGACAATACAAATATGTGGTTGAAAGCTCACCTCAGGGTCAAGTATGACGCTAAGGTTGAGAGCTGTCTGTTTCAGCCTTAGACCGTTGCCAGGGAGAGGGATGGAGTCAGAGGTTAGGGAATGGTGTTTGGAGCGGGGGCCACGGACGACAGCTTCAATCTTCCAATGATTTAATTGGAGAAAGTATCCAGTACTGGATGTCAGTCAAGAAGCCTGACAACTTAGAGACAGCGGATTGGTCGAGAGAGGTGATGGTGCTGTCTAACTGGATGTCGTCAAGAGTACATATGGACACTGATGTTGTGTTTCAGATGATGTCACCGAGAGGCAGCGTGTAGATGAAAAAAATAGGATGGGGCCATGGGCAGATCCTTAGAGGACACCAGAGGTAATGTGCATGAGTGGGAAGAGAAGCCAATGATAGTGATTCTATGGCTACAATCAGATAGATAAGAATGGAGCCAGGTAAGTGTGGTCTCATCCAGTTGGACACCAGTGGCAAGGCTTTGGAAGAGGATGGTGTGATCAACTGTGTCAAAAACTGCTGACTGGTTGAGGACAAGGAGGGATGGTTTGCTTGGTCAGTCACATAGGATATCATTTATGCTGTTTTGGTACTGTAGCAGGGCCCACATAAAAGAGACACCTTTTGCAAATCTGATGGTCCACGGTATTTATAGTACAGCAGTGGGTGCATTCCACAGTAAGATGTCTAGCATGCCACTACATTGAGGGTGGCTTCTCAATGGTTATTTCTTCTGTGATGAATTCCCGACTAGAAGTGAAACACCGTACTGGAAGAGTGGGAAAACTGCAAGGTGAGTCAACCCCCAACCCCCTCAGTAACTCACATTCTGTCTGCTTTAACATAGGTATTGGGAAAACTCTGAACTGGTTGCCTCCTGTCCTGGTTCATACACAGAAGAACTTATGAAGCAGGGAAAAATATAAAAATGACTAAAATAGGGGGAGCCAATAAACATTTTCAGCCTTTATTAGGTGCCTTCACTTTGGCCAGTCTTTTGGCTCCCTCATTCAATGCACAGCGAAACAGTGAGGACCATGAGACTCCAACTTCAAAATAACAAAATAAATAAATACTTCCAACTAACAAGAGTTTAAAAAGGCATCTGCTTTCTCTAAATCACCCACATTCTTGTCTCTTGCAAAGCAGTTCAATATTTCCTTTTTCCACTGTCTCTACTTGAGCATTTTAAATTACCCTGACCACAACTGCTTCAGTTTTACATGTTATTACCACAATACTGAAGTATTATTGATGACGCTCCTGCTTTAAAGTCAGCCCCAAGTCTGAAACCCACAAGCACACACACATGCACACTGCTAGTTGGCTGAGGTTGAATTTGATAAACTGACAAGTCAATTGCTGTACAGGGATACTGCTCCCTCAAATGATTCATTTCTATATGGTCTCCAGCAGTGCAAGCAAGCCTGCAGCTGTTGTCACTAATGCTGCAGCGCACAGTCTCAGGGACAAGTCGACTAAACAAATGAAACAAAGCAAGATTTCGTTGTGTAAAATATAACACATCCATTTCATATTCTTTGTCTACATCAATCAAGCACACAAGTATATATGACGTGGATCCTTATTTGCATATTGCTGGGAGGTCTGTTCAATTTGGATTGATCGAGTGAAAAGGACTTCAGCTAGAATTAGGCACACCGTGAAGACAGGTGCATAAGGGTTTAATTCTCATTAGAGCTGAAATACACTCTCTTCCTTCCTTTAAACAAAGATTTGAATTTAGAATTCATATCACAGCACGGACACAAACTGGACAGCCTGAAATAAATTGACTTGCTGATGAACCTATTGCTGATGACTCTGAAGCACACGTGCAGAGTGTACAGTAATTATTATTCCATTGAAATCTAGCAGGTTACCTATTAACATCAGCGTATTGTCTTTTTGGGTAGCTTTTCTTCAGTGAATTAAGTTCACAGGTGGCAAGACATCTTCTTGGACCATTCCTTCAGAGGTCATGTACAGAAAGCAATATTTTTGAGACAAATGCTTTATATTTTCTTCAATGTAAGCCTGTATTAAGACTTCAACAAAACACCCGCCTTCCTACTTTGTCTTCTCATTTTTATCTAACCAACAGGAACATAATGATATTTAACTTAATATTGATAGTCAATGACTGAAAGATTGTTTTTAGTTATAATTTTGTCAGTTAAATGTTATTAGCATTGATGGTGTATTGGTGGGTGTGGGCAGTGGGGAGAGAGATGATGTAGAGGCTGAGGACTGAGGTTCTGCCTAATCAATCACTTTCAGATGCCTACAGATAATGGATATCTCATTTTTTGAATAAGGAAATAGGCACAAGACCTGAAAGACTCTGCAGTCAATCCTGGGTCAGTGCTTGATTAGCTAATGTGCCCTGGGGAAATAATCAGGGGTTATACCCCTTATCATTACCCATGTTAGGAAGTACATAACGTGCGCAGATGTCGGGCAAGGCTATGATGTTCTCATAGTCAGGAAGCCTACTGACACTCACTGTCTAAGTTCACACATCAAGAAGGGCATCTTGGATGAGGGTTGCTAGTGTCCATGGAACCCTACCACAGAACAAGTCAAGGGAGGACTGGAGGAAATCAGAAGACAAATAAGAGCAAGTAAATAATGATACACGTAAACTAATGAAGAATGGTTTCTGAGAGAATAATCAGAGGTAAACTTCTGTGTTTTGTTAAGTACTTCAATGGTGCACAGCCATTAATTGGCCTTGACTGAAACCCCCTGGGAATTGCATAGAAATATAGAAAACACAGCAGGAGGGCAATTGGCCTATTGTGTCTGTGTCAGGCGGAAAACAGTTATCCAGGATAACCTCACCCTCTAACTATTGGTTTGTGGCCCTTTAGGTTACGGCACTTCAAATGCATATCCAAGTATTTTTTTAAGTGCCAGGAGGGTTTCTGCATTTCAGGCAGTGAGTTCCAGACCCCTACCACCTTCTGAGTGAAACAAAATTTCCTTAACTCCCCTCTAATTCTTCTGGTAATTACTTTAAATCTTGGTTGCTGACAACTCTGCTAGGTGAAAAATGTGCTTCTTATCCACTCTATCCAGGCCCCTGGTAATTTTATATGCCTCAATTAAATCTCCACTCAACCTCCTTTGTTCCAAAGAATACAACAGCCTTTCCACATAGCTAAAATTCTTCATTCCTGGTGACATTATTGTCAATCTCCTCTGGGCCTGCTCTAGTGCAATTACACCTTCCTGTAATGTGGTGACTAGAAATGTATGCATGTTAGGAAATAGAGATAGTTTAAGTAAGTTATGTTTGTATTTGTGGGTGTTAGAAATGAGTTTTTGCTTTAAACTTTAAGTTTGATCTGTATTTCTGTATCTGTGTGTTAAGAATAGGTCAAATTGAGTTTTAGCTTCACTTTTAGAAGGTGCTTGCATTTCTAATGAGAGTTTTACGACTGTAAGCTAAGTTAACCAAACAAGAGTAGGGAAAAACAATGCCACATGGGCCCAGAAAGGCAGGTCCCTCCCATAGACACATACACCAAAAAGATAGAAACAGCAGTTTGTTTTGGAAGCTGTTGGAGTTCAGCTGGTTTTGAAGATAGCTGCCAGAGAAGCAGTCTAGAAAGGGACAGATGGCCAGTCTCAAGCTAAGGAAAAGACCCCAAAATCCAGGGGAGTGGAAAAAGTGAAAGCCCTAAGAAGATCTTCTAGCCAAAGGAAGGACAGGAACCTGGAAAAGTTCTGTTAATAAAGTTGAGTGAGGGGCAGAGAAAAAGGCTCCAAGCTTCAAATTTCAAAACAGCTTGCAAGAGGCAAGAAGGTCCAAAGAGATGGCTGAAGGTCTGTAACTCTTTGCTATGGGAATGTTAAGCAGTGTGTACTGTTAACGCTAAGTCAGTGAGAGAGAGTGCATGGAAGACCGCTTGAATGCATGTGGTGACCCAGCGGAGAGGAACATCGGAAGGAGAGTTAGAAACCCTAGAGGTGATTCCTTGTGGAAGGTGCCTGAGAGAAAGTGCTGGTTTGGGAAAAGATTCCAAGGCAAGTTCTTGGAGAGTGGAGATTGGAAACCCTTGTGTGAAAGACGGAGTACAGCAAGACCAGTTGGCTCACGGTGTGACAAGCGTCTGGGGGGAGTTGAGGGGAGATCCATAGCACCTGGTTGAGGTGGCATCTGTCATTTGGTTTCAGTGTGTGGATAGCTTTTGTAACTTGTGTTATCCTTACAAATCTGTATATATCTGATATAGTTGTGGATGGAGGGGTATTGTAATATAGTTCACTTTTTCTTGTTGAATAAATGTTTTATTCTTTTATTAACAGTTCATCAGCTGACTCCTGTGACTCTGTTCAGTAGCTACTCACCACATAGCTAAACAAACAAATAAAAGTTAGGATCTATCAGCTGGCTTTCACCCTGGGATCAAGCTTGTCCAGTGGTAACCTCAGCTGGGGATCATAACAATGCAGTATTCTGGTTGTGATCTAACTAGTATTTTATACAGTTCTAGCATTACCTCCTTGTTCTCATGGCAGAATTTTACAGCCCCATCTGGTAGGGGCAGGCTGTAAAATGCAGCGAGCTGTTCAAAAGCCCCTTGACTTTGGCAGGACCATAAAATCCCGTCGGCGTAAAATTCTGCCTCATACTTTAGGACTCAGCTAATAAAGGTAAATACTCCGTATACCTTCTTAACCACCTTATCTACCTGTCCTGCTACATTCAGAGGTCTGTGGACATACACTCCCAAGTTCTGTGTCACTATATCTCTCAATTACCTACCATTTATTGTGTGTTCCCTTGTCGTGTTTGTCCTCCCCTGGATTGAATTTCTTTTCCGCCTGCCTCACCAGTCCATTGATACCTTCCTGTAGTCCACAGCTTTCTTTCTCACAAGCAACCACATGGCTAATGTTTTTTTATTATCTGCAAACTTCTTAATCCTGCCCCCTTCATTTAAGTCTAAATCATTAATGTAAACCAGGACCCAGTCCTGAGCCCTTGAAGCACACCAATGGAAATAGCCTTCCAATCACAAACACCCATTGACCATTACACTTTGCTCCCTGGCCCTGAGCCAATTTTGGATTCAACTTGCCTCTTGTCCTTGAATTCCATGAGGTCTGACTTTGCTGACTAGTCTGCCATGCACAACCGTGTTGAAGGCCTTGCAAAAATCCAAGTAGACCACATCAAATACACAACCTTTGTTGATAATTTTTGCCCCCTCAAAAATATTCAACCGAGTTAGTCAGACACGGACTTCCCTTATCAAACCCATGCTGTTGTCCTTAATTAATTCAAACCATTCTAAATGATGATTTACACCATACCTCAGAATTTTTTTCAATAATTGACCCACCACTAAGGTTAGCTGACGAACCTGTAAATTACTTGATCTATAACGATAAAATGTTAGTAGTTCTCTGGCACCACACCTGTAGCCAGAGAGGATAGCAAAATAATGTTTAGAGCCTCCATTACTTTCTTTCTTGCTTCTCTTAAGACCCTGGCATACAGTTCTCTGGGCCTGGTGACCTATCTACTTTCAAAGATTCTAAACTTCTTAAAATTGCAGTTGAACACACTTGGCCACTGACGTACCTGCAATTATGCAACCTGAAGCTGCGACTGTGTCAAGTTTGCTCAGGTTAAAAACGTTAGGTTGCCACTTCAACGAGCATCTCTTTGGGTTTCTGACCATTTTAAAATACCATCCAAACTAGGGGACGCCGATTAAGAGAAGCTTAAATTGGAGATCAGCTACACTTTCTGTCCAGCCTAGGTTGGTAAGTTCACACTTCAGTTGGGAAATGCAAAAGATGCGGCTGTGAATGCATGAAGCATTTTAATAGGGCAGAGTCATGTCTCCAATACAAAGGCAAAATACCGCGGGAGCTGGAAATTTGAAATAAAGGCAGAAAATGCTGAAAACCCTCAGTTCTGATGAAAGGTCATTGACTTGAAATGTCAACTCTGTTTCTCTCTCCACAGATGCTGCCTGACCTGCTGAGTGTTTCCAGCCTTTTCTGTTTTTATTTCAAGTCTTTATCCATCATGCCACTCTGGTGCCATATGAGAGCTAGGGGTGTTAGGGGTCAATGTGCTGAGGATTTAAACTGCTAGAGAACCAAGGGACAGAATGCCATTTTGTTCTTCAGGACCTCCACATGCCAGTTTTCCAAACTCAGCCAGCTCAGCTAAAGCAAGACACAACAAAGGGGCTGATCTGCAGCCCAAATGCACCTTGAGCAGGCAGTGGGCAGACTGATTGTATCAACTGTCCCAAAGTAATAGTGAGAGGCCAGAACTGTTCTCCTCGCTGGGACTCATTTGAACATGATCGGTGAGCTGCCAGTACTCAGTGGGCACTAACAGGCTGATCAGGGAGTGGGAAGGAAATCTGACAGCTCCTCCACTGATGTGAGCTGGACATATACGCTTAAGGAGGGAGGCAAACCTGTTGGGTTAGGCCAATGGGCAACCAGGAGTGGCTCATATAATTTTTGCTGGGCTGGGAGGAGCATTCATGCTCCCCACCCCCGTCAAAAAACATATCAGTGCTACAGGCTTTTATCTAGCAGTTTGAGTGACCTGCAGCAGCACTTTAAAGACAGCTGCTTAGGCCACTCTGCACCCAGTGCCTGTGGTTGGAGTATGTATGGTCACGTCAACTCTTGTGCAAGTTATGTCTGTGAAGCTATATGAAGGTGAAAATCCTGGCTCCAATTTTTGTTCAACACACATGTCACAGTTATAGAAAAAGGCCCACTCGCATCAAGATGTCATCTCAACAGAGAAGACTGATAGGATTTGATTAAACAAACATGTTTCATGCACCTCAAGTAATCAGGGAAACAATTCTGTCTATACAGAATTAAGCTCCTGTTATAACCCTATCATCTGCATAAAGGGAAGGGGGGGGGGGGTGGATCAGACAATGCGCATTGCATTCCCAACATACTTGGAGCTGCCATCATTTTGGATTGCAGGGAAGGTGCCCACCGACAGCCACTGGGTTCCTCATCAACATTCGAAAGTGGGGTTCAATGACATAATAAAGGCGCTGACATGAAGAGGTAAGTTCAGTTCTGATTTTATATATTATTTATCCTATCCTGTGGGCCAGCGGGAGGAGGGATGCTCATAGCCCCACAAGGATACTTTGGGCTACCTCAGTCCTGGGTTTTTCCACCTTATCATCTCTCCCTTCCCAAAAACAAACTACCAGACTGCTGGAGGCTGTTACCACGGGTCCCTGGTGACAGTTTCCTGCTGCCTAAAATCCTGTCGCTAGGTGGTTGTTTCCAAATTTAAATAAGGCCTGGGCGTTAAAATGGCTCAGAATTCATGTTGCCGCACTTCCCTCCCACCCTGTTTCCCACTTTGCAGTTAAAATTGGCCTGAACTCTCTGCCAGAGATCAGAATCAGGACATCATTCAACAAATGTTATTATTAATATTGACCAGCATTTTAATCAATAAACTGGTTGATGTGTGCGAATTGCTGGAAGTTCTCAAACTCTGCCATTGACTCGAATCATTTCAGTTGACAGAATGTGTTTGTTTTACTCCTCGTTGTACAGTGCTCCAGTGACACAGGGAGGCAGATTTGGATGGTTCAGCAGTGAGTTAGTTCATTCTTCAGTAAAGAAGTTCCAAAAGACAAAGCATGAAGAGACAGTCCTGTTACATACGTGAGCCCAGAAGTTAAGTGGCCACTTCACTGGCTATTTGTAAACAGCTATCAAAGATAAAAGAGGCAAAACAAACCAACCACCAAGCCCCTCCCCCTATCTGAGCAGCTCTGTCATTCTGAGCACACAAGCAGATGATTGGTTAATTGGGTTCGTCATCACTGCTGCCCCCAGTCTGCTCACTTAAGGTCGTAGTTCAAAACATCATTTGCTCTTTGTTTCTAGGTTTTAAAAATGAGACTTGGGAAGTGACACAATTGGGTAACTTTAACAAATTAATGAAGAATATATGCAAAAGTATATTTATTTTAATAACATTCATTCTGGAGCAGTCAAGTTATGGTAAAGTAAGATCATGCACTATTTACTGCCATTGCTTGTAATTTTTGTGGTTTCTGCAAGAAATGCTCCTGCAGTCCTTTCATATTCCTCACAAGAGATAGTCCTCATCATATATACTTACAACCTGATGATATTTTACTGACCAGGTTTAACAGGCCGAGAGAAAAAATGACCAAGCTCAAAGCCTGATTTCAAAGTAAAAAGCCCTTTTTATAGACATCAGTGCATCATAGGAATGGCAGAGGGATGGGACGAGACACACATATGGAGGAAAGGCAATAAGAGAGTGATATAAAGAATGAAACAGATAAAAACATATACACTGAGAGTGAAAGAAAGGTTGAAAACGAATAAGACATAGATACGGAGAAATAGAGGCGGGGGAGAGAGACGAGAGAGAGAAGCAGGCACTGAGAGAGTAAGAGACACAGCAGTCGTCATGAGCTCCTTAACACAGTAAATGCAAGGCTGCAGGATTGCTCTGCGGGCCCCTTAGTGATTGATTTCAGTAATGACAGGGCTTTGTGACTTTTCAGTAGTGAGTAATAGCTGGATGAATAGGGAGAGGAAGGCCCTCGCTGCGCAAATGAATTACTAATGAATCTGCCGCTCTTTAAAGGACAATGCTTTTCTGGTTTGTCCCTTTTTAATTTCTTCACCACACCGTGTCAACAGAATGTTGGAAGTGCTCACTGCTAAACACCATTTATTGGTTAGTAGTCCAGTTTAGATACAATGTACTGAGAATGGCTTTGGCTTAGGTTTAAAGATAACATTCTTCCTCAGGCGTTTTGTATGATTTGACATTTTAACACTTAAGGCGCTGCCAACTGGTTATCATTAATCCTTTGGAATTGCATTGCAAGTTGAAATAAAGAGGTAAGACACCTCAATGGCTCAGTTAGCGGCGCTAAGGTGTAGCTGAGTAATAGAGACCCAGACCGCTCCAGGTTTGATTCCCACTCTGCGCTGAATCAGCTGATTTTAATAAGAGCGCAAAGAATATTATAACTAGTTACTGGGCTAAGAAAGCAGAAAGACAGCTCTGGTTCCTGCTCCTGATCATTGCACAGTGAAACTTGCTGGAAAGCATGTATGCATGATGGTAAGCAAGGACTAGGCAAGCTTGGCTCTGATCCTCCCCTTACTACCCCTCTCCCACCGATATTCACTATCCAGGGTCAGAATAAAAAAATAGTTATGTGGGTGAAGTGGCGACCACATGGAGACTTGGTCAGTGTACATGAAAGTGTAGTCCACAAGTGTAGATTGGCTTCATGCCCATGTTGACAATTCAGTGCAGAAGTGCTGCCATTTTGATGTGATGTTAAACTGAACCCTAAAGATCTTTTGATGTCTTGGCCAACCTAACAGAAATAATTAACAAGGGTCACTCATCTTATTGCTGTTCCTAGGATCTTAAATGGGTGTTGAGTTTGCCTACATAACAGCAGTGACTGCACTTCAAAGTAATTAATTTGATGTGAGGGAACATAAGATGCTAAATAGATGCAAATGTTATTTCATAAAGGAGGATAAAAAGATGAGTGGCGGATGGGGGATGAAAATAATAAATAGAAACAATTTAGAATTTTTAAAATAGCTATCTTTACATGATTTCAACATCATGTACCAGTTCCCTGAATTGTTTCTTTTCCCCAATTTTCTCTCCTCCCTTGAAAGAAGAGCTTGCCTATGGTGCCTTTCGCAACCTCAGGATAAAACCATAGAAAAGTTGCGGTACAGAAAGAGGCCATTCAGCCCATTGTGCCTGCGCCAGCCGAGAAAGAAAAAAATAACAAAAACTAGTCGCCCAATCTATTCCCACCTTCCAGCACCTGGTCCGTAGCCTTTCAGGTTACATCACTTCAGGTGCAGATCCAGGTACCTGTTAAATGAGCTGAGGGTTTTCTGCCTCCATCACCAAACCAGGTAGCGAATTCCAGACACCCATCACCCTCTGGGTGAAGAAGCTTTTCCTCATGTCCCCTCTAATCCTTCTACCAGTCGCCTTAAATCTGTACCCCCTGGTAACTGACCTCTCCACTAGGGGAAACAAGTCTTTCCTGTCTATTCTATCTAGGCCCCTCATAATCCTGCACACCTCAATTAAGTCACCGCTCAGCCTCCTCTGTTCTAAGGAAAACAACCCTTGTCTCTCCAGTCTTTCCTCATATCTGCACTTTTCAAACCCTGGCAACATTTCCAAAACACTTTACTGCCAATGAAATACTTCTGAATGATAGCCACTGTTGAAAGGTAGGAAACGCAGTAGCCAATTTACACACAGCAAGATCCCATAAATGTCAATGCGAAAAATGATGGTGTTGGTTGAGGGATAAATATTGGTCAGGACGCTGGGAATAACTCATTTGCTCTTCAATAAAGTGACATAGGATCATTTACGTTCACCGAAGAGGGCAGACCTAGCCTCAGTTTAGCATCTCATTCAAGTTGTGCTGAGGCCCAGCTCCTACAGCAGTAGCAGCCATCCCAAGTGGCCATTCTTCATGTGTGAGCCCACACAGTTAGTACCAACAGCCTGTTATAATTTGGAAGGTAGCGTAACCAAGCCTGATTCTGTTCCCTTCCACCAATTTTCTAGCATGGATCACCAGATCACTGGATAAAGTCCAGCACTGGTTGGTTAAACAGGGGGTGCTGATGCCAACTGTAATGCCCACACCAGTGCCCAGCAAAGATCAGCTAGCTCAGCATAAATCAACCTAGAATCACCCTGGTCCAGGGTCTGGGTGAGGGTGCCAGACAACGGTTTTGCCTCGATCCACCTCTTCAAAGCAGGGGGTCCAGGCTGGTCATTTCCTGACCAGCTAGTCCCCTGTGAGTTCTCCTCCTCACCAGGGGCACCCAATTGAAAGTTTACTTTAAAAATCTGGTCTGTGAGAAAAAAAGAAAGACTTGCATTCCTATAGCACCCTTCATGACCTCAGGACGTCTCAAAGTGCTTTACAATCAATGAAGTATAATCACTGGAATGTAGTCATTGTCACAACGTTGGAAACACAGCATCAGATTTGCACATAACCAGTGCCAACAAACAGCAATTAAATAAATTAACAGACAATCTGTTTTTCGGTGTTGGTTGAAAAATAAATGTTGGACAAGAAATGTTGAGCTTCCCCTCCCTTCTTCAAAACAGTGGTATGGGGTCTTTTGCATCCACCTGAGAGAGTAAGAGGGTCTCATTTTAACATCTCACCCAAAAGACTTCATTGTCAATATTACTGGACTCCTTCAGAATGGCACTGAGGTGTCAGCATAGACACATGCTCAAATCCCTGGAATAGGACTTGCAGCTATGGCCTTTTGACTCACCGGTGAGTGGGCTACTACTGAGCCTTAGGTGATACCTTAAAAGCAAAAAGTATAAAGAGGGTTAAATGCAGCAAACAGTTCCATAGGCTACAGAGGATCGCTAAATGACATTCATCTCAAAAAATGATTTTTTTTCTTGGATGTGGGCAATGTTGTGCAGTGCTTCCACAGTGCTAGTGTTAGCTAGGAATATTGACCCAGCAATCATGAAGGAATGATATATGTCCAAGTCAGAATGGTGTGTGGCTGTTGGAGAATTTAACGCTGTGCTCAGAACATTGCTGATATTGTCCTTTTCAATGGAGACCACTTTGTTTTTTTCCCTCTGTTTCTTAATCACTTTTCCTAGTCACTCCATTTTTCTCCTTTTCTATTCTGTTTCTCCTTATATTAGACCTCTCTCTTCATAGTCCTCCTGACTGACCAGATTTGCAACTGGTGAGTACGAGGCAACTATTTAGGCATGACTCACTCATAACACACAGCAGTAGTGAAAGGCTTCTATTAAAACTATAACTGCCTATAATTTTGATAGGAAGCTTACACTATTGCCACAAATGCACTTTGTATTCATGTGGTCTCATAAGAACGCAAGAAAAGTCAAAAGGTCAGAGAAGAACATTGGCAAGATAACTGCATTCCTTCTGTGGCCTAGCATCCCATTCTGCTTTGGCGCCTCTAGAGTCTGTAAGGCAGATTTTGGCCTAGGCCCATTTTTGGCCCCAGACTCAATCTCCAGTGCTCAAACCAAGATGCCAAACCAGCATACTCGGCGTGATCAGCTGGCATTGGTCACACCTTCACAGGCAGCTTGCCCGAGTGAAGACATCAGAATTGGGCCACCTGCCTCACCCAGTAACAGGTAAGTGGCGGATTGGAGTGGGCCACGTTGATTCCAGTAGCTGGGAAAGAAACGCATGTTGCAGACTACACTGGGCGGTTTTGTTCAACAAAAAAAAAGGTTTTTGTTAAAAAAAAAACTTATCTGCAGTTGGCAGCTTTGGGGTCCCTGAAGAACCCCAAGAATGGTGGGGCCAATGCCAGCCCAGCTCATCACTGACTGATTTCTTGGTGGGGTCTTTCAACAGGCACCAGAACACAATTTACGAACTTAATGTGCCTAACAACAGTTTCAGCAGCATGTTTTTATTTTAGGAAACTCTTTCCCTTTGATCCCTTGCAGCTGAAGCGTATGGTAGCATTGTGGTTACGTTACTAGACTCATCATTGCAGAGGGCTGGATGACATGAGTTCAGATCCCACCAAAACCACTGGAAAAGTTAAATTCAATTAATTAAATACATCTGGAATTAAAATGTTAGTAATAGTGACCATGGAACTATTGGATTATTGCAAACCCCATCTGGTTCACCACAGCCCTTTAGGGAAGGAAATCTGCTGTCCTTATGCACTCTGGCCTGACTTGTGACTCCACACCCACAGGAATGTGGTTAACTTTTTAACGGCCCTTGAGCAAGCCATTCGGCTGTATTCTAGAAGGTGGCTCACCACCATCTTATTAAGGGGAATTAGGGATGGGCCTTGCCAGTGACACCGCATCCTGTGAATGGTTATAAAAAAGATCATTCATTTTACATAGAAAATTACTAAACTGCATTAGCTAAGCTGATTGAGCCAATGAGCAGCTGCTCTAAATATAACTAATGTCCCAGGTTTGACTCATCATCCATGCTGCTTTCAGCCAGGGTTGGTGATAATGGTGCCACAATGCACCACTGCACCATGTATTAAGAAAGGCAGTGCGGCCGGTGGGGAGTGGGGAGGTTGAATGGATAGAAGCAACTTGCATCTGAACGCCATCCAGTGATCCAAGTGGCTGAGGAGAGAATCTAGTGCAGCTTTGAAGCCCTCTCTAGTTGATTACTCTACCAGCCTTCACCAAGAAGATGTGACATGTTCTGTATTGAAACTTGGAATAAATCTCTTTGAGGGACGGGCATGAGAATGATAAATGACAGAGATGTGGAGGCAGAAACAAAACTAAACCAAAAATCTACTGAGGGAGGGTAATGCTAAACATGTGAAGCCCCAGTTGTGATTCTCAAAATGTTAAATCCTTTAAAACGGTCGTGCCTCTCGCTGTAGGAGCATAAAATACAATAAAGGGAATAAAACTGCATAAATAAAAGATTAGCCTTTTCTATTTCCTGAAGCCCACTGAAATCTTCCTGCAAAACCCGGAACTCTGCAAAGTGATTTGTTAATATTATTCATAATGTACTGATTTACCATAAATCAGCATGAAAATTAACATTACTGATTTGGCCTCTTTTCCATCTGCAGTGTTCAGTATACTTAACAATTTGTACCAAGATAAATGGCATTGATTCACTGTGATGCACAATCAGTGCCAGCAACAACCGGGGAATAGTACCAAAGGGAATTTTAAATGTGTATTGGGATAAAATGCGCATATTAGGAAAATTCTCAGTTTTGGTGGTTAGTTGGATTTTGAAAAACATGTATCTCTTTAAAGGGAACTGAAAAAAAATTGTCACTGAATGAACATGTTTGTTTGCACATATGCTACTAGATAAATATGACACCCATTTTGTTAGTGTCTGGAAAAAGTCTCCCTTCTTCATGGCCGGTCTGGAGGCTGAAAGGTAATAAACTCGGAAAGGAAGCTTGAGTTTTAAATTTATATGCCTCAGGAAAAAAAAAATCAATATTTGAACGTCAACTATCTGAGCTCCTTGGTGGTCAATTTGAGGGTGATTGAGGGAAGAAGTGCAGGTATTCTCGAGGCCTAAGGAAGGTCTTTCTGCTTCTGAAAGGGACACTTTTTTCCTATCCACTTGTTTTCTCATTCCACCGTTATTTTAAATTCTTCCGCAGGTATACATTGTACAAGCCTGGTGGTATAGTGGTTATTTTACTGGACAGTAATCTAGGGACCTGGTCTAAAAATCCAGAGAATGTACACGCAAAATCATGGCAAATGAGAATTTGGATTTGGTTTCTAAAAAAATCTAAAAGTGAAAAAAAAACACTGGTACCAGCAGAAGTGACACTGAATATCACAAAAAACAATGGCGGAATTTTCCGTGCCCGCTGGTGTGGGGCATGCTCGGCAGCGTGAGTGGACAATATGGCGAGAAGGCCAGAAATGGATTTCACAACATCATGAAACCATTTGCTATCGTCCGCTCAGTTTCCCGCCATCGGATGTTGGGAACCTCATTGTAATACATCTGCATGTCATTATAAGACCAGCCCACTGGAATCATCCCTCCCCGCTGGATCGTCCACCCAGGTCGACATGTTTGCGCGCCGATTTGTTTCACAACAGCAAATATAAGGCGTGCACTTGGCTGTTGCACTTTGAGGGGAACTCGGAGGCGAGTACACAGTAACGTTGCGCAGCCCTCGCCCGGGTCACCTGTTGGACTTCAAGTTGAGGAGACTTAGGGATGGAGACAAGGGCTGCCCTGCGGTTGATGGTAGTGCACAAGCACATGCGGGGTGGGTGGGGTGAGGCAAGCGGCTACGCATTAGGGAAACCTTGTATAAAGTGACTATTCCTCTGCAGCTAGACAGTTCAGACTGCAAACGAATGAACGTTTTAGTGGATTGCAGAACAGTTGGACGACTGCACACGTTGTACAATCTCCTTGCAAATGCTGGCCATGGAGCAGTCACTGGTAGAGACGTTCACAACCCCTTGCAATGTCATCGTCCCGGTTTGGACCAGTCTCCCCCATGGTTGAAGCTAACAGTGCAGCCTTGCAGCGCGGGTTAGGAGAATGCCTGCTCCTGAGCTGAGAGCACAGCATGCAGTCCAGTGGGCAAAGCTGCTTCCAATCGATCAGGTGGAGTGGGGCAGAGATGGGTAGGGTTTTGGGCAGCCATGCAGAGCACTAAACTCTGGCCATCTAAGTGGTGGCCAGCACTCTCCAGGACGCATTAAGGGGCCTTCACACTTAACCAAGAGAGGTTCTTAGTATACCCAAGCTAACCCATGCATCTCTCTCTTTCATCCTGCAGGAGGAGTACATCAGGAGCATGAAGCCTAGTGAGCTAGCTGTATAACTCGTGGCGTACAGAGAGCGAAGAGGACGGAGAAGAGAGCGACGGAGGTGCCTGGCTGTGCAGGGGGAGGAGCAGCACCCTCAGGAAGAAGGGACGGCTGGGGCTCCCGCACACACTGAAGAGCCACAGTTGAGCCGTCATTGGTCGGCACCTAGCTAGACCCAGGGGCTATAGACGCCACCTTTCATTCCTGCAGATGACCGACAACCAGTGTCGCCAAAGACTGTGCCTGTCTAGGTGATGGCATGGCGGGCGAATGAAAGCCAGCCCACCATGGAAACGGCATGTTTCCCAGGAATGCATAATTAACGCAGTGGGTTTGGGATGATACAGTGTGAGAAGCCACCATTGCGGCCAGTGGGTAAAACGTTGTTTTACCCACCCGGTACCGCACTTAGTGCAAATCTGAGACAATTCTGCCCAATATCTTTTAGGTAAGGGAACCTCCTGAATTTACTTGTTATGGCCTACATGTGACTTCAATCTCTTGCCAATGTGGTCAATGGTGTCAGCTGTAACTCAGTGTAGCACTCTAACAGCCGAGTCAGAAAGCTGTGGTTTCAAGTCCCATTCCAGCGACTTGAGGACATAATCCAGGCGATCACTCCAGTGCAATCTGCGCTATTGGAGGCACCATTTTTCAGATGAAACATTAAATTGAGGCTCTGTCTGCCCTCTTAGGTGGACATGGAAGATCCTGTGGCACTATTAAGAGCAGAGAGTTTATCCCTGATATCCTGGCCAATATTTATCCCTCAACCTTCCTCACTACATCATATTATCTCTGATCATTATAGCATTGCTGTTTGTGGGCTGTTTCTGTTTAAAAACTGGCTGCCATGTTTCCAACATTGCAACAGTGACTACATTTCAAAATTATACCTTTTTCAAAACTATCTCATTGACTGTAAAGCACTTGGGGGCCTCCTGAGGGGGTGAAAGGTGCTTTTTAAATGCAAGTTTTCATTCCTTCTAATTGCCACTTTGAAGTGGCTTAGCAAGCCATTCAGTTGTATCAAATCTGGCAGCTAGGTGGGCAATAAATGCCGATTTTGCCAGCATCAATCAAGCCCTGAGAATGAATTTTTAAAAATTTCTAGATTTATATGTACTTCCATACATGATCATAACTGGGGTGTAGTCAGCCGTGCGAATTGCACACCGATCTGTGTATTTTTTTAAACACCTTAGTTGACCTCAACAGCTGATCTGCTGCCTCAAGAGATCAAATTTCCCTTGAGGCAGTAAAGGGAAAGAAAAAGCAAGTAGAAATAATTGGCTCAAGTCTGGAGTGACAGCCAAAACGCACACGCAAATGGACACAAGTTGATATACGATGTGAAAGTCAACTTTTAGACAGTACAAAATCAGATTAGATAGGAGTGTCTATAAACCAATGTTCAGGTTAGGAGTCAGCTGTGAAACAGAGGATGGATCTAGGAACTGTTCAAGAAGAGCATCAGCTGAAGAGCTGGCTGAGTTTGTCCAGTGGATTCAAAAGGCTGAGTAGACGTGGACACCGAACCATCAGATCAAAAAGGTTGATCCTGGGGTCCACAGCAGGCATGCAGTGGTCTCAGGCTTTTACAGTGGGCCTTGGCAGATCTGGGTGGACAAGTGGAGGAGTGAGGAGAAGCGGGAGTGAAATCCAGGGACTAGCAGCAATGATTTCCAGGGAGTCACGGGAGAGTGCAAGTTCTGCTACTCCACTCCTTGATGATCTTCCCTGCAGTATGAAGTGAGCCCCCAGAGCAAACCAGCTGAGTCAGATGGAAGTTGCAGATCTGTCTCTGTGATCTGGGGAGGGCTCAAACAGGGGGTGCAAATTTAGAGGAGGTGAAGTAGTCTTGTCGATTGGTATTAGGTGTAGTGACACTGGGAAAAAGGGTAAAGTGTCTCTGTGAATTTGCAAGTGGAATGTTTTTGCAAACTGAAAAGGAATTAGAGGGACCTGTATGAACTGGTTTGGGTTGCACAGAGGGTGGGAGTGCCTCTCTGAAGGGGGAGACTGATAATTATTGTAATATTGTCCAATGGTAATTTGTGCAGCTACAGCTACACTATTTCTGCCACATGCACTAATTATAGTAGAAAAGGCATTAAATACACTTGCACATTACAGATAAATGTACTTCACATGTTTATATTTACTTAACATCTACCACCATTCAGTAACCAAGGCAGTAAAGCACTCACAACAATCAAAAAACAATTGTGCATGGCATGCTGCTTTACACCTTAGCATTTTACCAACAAATGCACAAATATATTCAACTACACATGCATATATTGTGAATGAGCATTGAGATCACCCATGCAATGATGGTGTCTATTACTCAATTTTTATTTACCAATCAGAAATGCAATTAGCCACATCTGGATTCTCAATTAGACACCTGTGTCCAGCGCTAATGTATTAAAAATCACTGATCTAGTTGGCCTGTTGAATATGGATAAACCCAAGTGTGATATTTTTCCTCTAATTTTTGGATTAAAAATCTATCAATTGTGAAGTGAGCATGTATTTTAAAATGAACTAGAAGAACACAATTCTTTAAAAGCTCAGTATTTTCCAGGGGAGGAATCTCTGAAACCCACTTCCCATCCCCTCAAGAAAGGCACTGGGGCTGGGTGCAGGCAATTGTGGCCAGCAATTAGAAGCAATCTTCTATAGTTCAAAATTTGCTGCTTACAGTCCTGATTGTAGCAGATGTGGATTAGGAGCCTTATTCTATATTACGCCCTCAAATGAAGCTAATGTAACCAAAGAAAGCACTGCAACTAATACTGTATTTATAGTATGGAGTTGTGTTTGAAGGTTTCGCACTCCTACCGATCTTCATGTTAAAGCCACTAATGCTAGAATACAGAATCATTTCAACAGCTGGAAAGAAAAAAGCAGATTTCCATCTTTCTGGTGAGACAAGGCCCCATCTGCCCCCTCAGGTTAGCATATCTCACAGTCAGAACTGAAGAGGAGCAGACAAGCTCCTCTAGTATCCTGGCCAATATTTATCCCTCAATCAACATTAATAAAACAGGTCACTGGACCAGCAATCCAGAGGCCTGGACGAATTATCCGTAAAACTTCAGTTCAAGTCCTACCATGGCAGTTTGAGGACTTGAATTCAGCTAACAAAAAATATGGAAATAAAAGCTGGTATCAGTAAATGTGACCATGAAGTTGTCAGATTGTCGCAAAAACCCAGCTTGGTTTGACCACGCCAGTCTCACACCAATGCATTTGATTCTTCACTGCCCTCTGAAGTAGTCTGGCAATAAACCATTATTTCAGGGAAAGGATCTGAGATATGCATTTGGCACAGTAATTGTGGTAGACACAGAGGAGGATCTACAAAGAATCCTATACACCATTGCAACAAAAATAACAGATATGGATTATCATTAAACTGCAGCAAAATAGTACACATGGTAATATCAAAGAAAAGGATTGCGCCAAGGTGCAAAATAACAGTGGAATCGAAAGAAATAAAGTTGAATAATTTTCTCATCTAGATAGCCTAATAACATCTGATGGGAAAAGTGATCAAGACGTCAGGAAGTGCAGAACACTTGCAAACAAACCTTCACAAAATTGTCAGACCTCTTTAGAAATAAGAACATCTCTATGGAAAGCAGAATGAGATTACTAAAATGCTACAACTCATCAATGTTTATATGAATGCAAAAGTTGGAATATAAGCAAGACAACGGAAGATAAATCAAAGGCAACAGAGATGTGGTTTCTGAGACGCATGATGCAGGTTAGTTGGGTAACACACACAACTAATGAGGAACGTTTGAGGAAAGCAGACACATAAAAAGAACTCTTACAAATGATCACCAAGAGACAACTACAATTCCCTGGGCACATACTGAGGAGAGAGAAACTAGAAAATCTAGTAGTGACTGGTAAAATTGAGGACTACAGAGAAAGAGAGAGGTAAAGGAGGAAATACATCAACAGTTTAAGAAGTATGACAAAATTTGAGAACAAGATCAAGATGTTGGCCATTATCGAAGACATTGAGGAGGAGGAGGATTGGCAATAAGTGTCAGTCTGCTGGTGATACCAACATCCTGAGAATGAATAAATTAAAAGAAAGAATATTTGTCATTTCCCTCAGTGCTGTATGTAGGATCTTGTTTTGTGCAAAATGACTGGTGTGTTTCCCTACATTACAACATGACTACATTTCAAAAGCACTTCTTTACAGTGAAGTGCTTTGGGATGCCTTGAGGTCATGACAGGTGCTACATGGAAGCATCTTTCTTAAAAGAAATGGTCACTGGCAGCCTTAAGCCCCCCATTCTCACTCACACTGCATGTGAAGCAGATTTCCATTTACTTATGCCAGGGATCCCCTTGCTAAATAATAACATTTGGCAGAATAGATAACATTTTAAAAGTTTTACAAAACTATTACAAGAACTCCCTTGATTTCTCAGTGGATAATTTCACTGGTAGAGCCCTGAGCTGTATAGGTAAAAGATCACCCCCAGATTGGTGAGACCCCTTGGTCTCTCTTGAGTTAACATGTCTCAGTCAGAACCGAGCACCATTGTACAATAACTTGCCGGCCTCAGTCATGAAGTATAGTTTAAACTCATGGAGTTTTACTGCAGCATAAGTCAAAGAAAGCTGTGGTGGGGGTGGGGGAAGTTGGGTGCCATGATATTGCAGACTCAGGTGATGTGATGCATATATAGATTTTTAAAAAACCATGAGTTTCTCAAATGTACACTGCTTATACATTGGTACACTATGATTATAGTACATAAAATTAATAGAATATATTATGGCAAACCAGCAGGATTACTTCAACAATACTTTCCTGCAATGACCTCTACCACTGGGAAGGACAGCAACATCAAGGGAACACCATCACCTCCAAATTTAACACCAGTCACACATTATAGTGACTTGGACATATATTGCCATTTCTTCATTTACATTGTGTCACAATCTAGGAATTCCTTAGCTTACAACATCGTAAGAGAAACAACAACACATGGACTCCAGCAGTTCCAGAAGCTCACGGTAGACACCCTCTGTCATCTGCTGATTTCATCTTCTCCACTGATGCGGTTCATACTGATGGGAAGCAAAGCCCGCAATTACGTTGGCCATTTCTGACTTTTAAAAGACTTGCAGAAATCTTGGCTTTTTGCATTGTAGTATTATAGCGGTCAATCGAACCTTCCATTCCCACATTAATTGCTATCAGTGGGTCTTTGGGAATTAACAAGTTAACTTTCTCAGAAAGCTAGACACTGTGGCCACAACAACCCAAAGAGGGATAAGGGCCGAAATGTGCCACCCTGTCCTCTGCCACTGACCATGCTGAAGTTGGCAGGGTCTGGCACCCTTATTCATGAGATACCACTGACAGGTGCCTGTATTCATAAACATAGTGCCCGCTTTGCGCCAGAGGCCAAAAGGTATGGTAGAAGTTGGTAGTTCAGGTAGGGGGAGCGAGCAGGATGCTAAAGCCCTCCACCAGAAGAAATCAATATGCCCTAAGCGAATTCCTTAATAAAGAGGCTGCAGAGTCTATTTTTCTAACATCTACCCTGTTTTACAGGGGTCCTGACTGCGATTCCCACCAGCACCCCAGGTCAATCACACCTCCGTGGTTGTTGGCAAGTCACAGTTGGAACGTGCCAAAGGATTCTCAGGGTTGTTATTTGTATTGTACTGAACCGTATACATTTTCATGCTTTCCCTGGCTCTTAAGAGAACTCCACTGGATTATGTCATTACAGGCTGTTGCAACAGGCACAATTAAAATGTTAATGTAAGTGATTTACAGAGTAAATTAGCACTAGAATAGCAAAGTTCACCAAAAGTCAATGCATCAATCTACAACAAAGCAGCCACAGTCCAGATACCAGAGGCCTTTCTCAGGGTACTTGTCGTGCTTCTTATACAGTTCCTCTTGATCCTGTTTCGGCATTACTGTCTCCTTACAGTATCTAGTCACCTCATCCAGTGGAGAGTAGGAGCAATGCAAAATAGCGAAAAATGTGAGGATGATGACATCCTGACACTTATTGAGCATCCAACTTTCACTTAAGGTAGAGAAGATGCATTTATATTGTTTTTAATTTGATTCTGGGAACTTGCTGTCTATGTCACACTCCATAGTGGGTTGTCTATGGGCCACTATCAGCAGCCTGTCGTCTGCCAATCACTCTCAGGAGATTGCTCCGGAGCTGATTCCTGAAAGGCCAATGTCTGTGAGCTCCTCCAGAGATCCCAATATCCATGATCCCACTGTTCATGATTCTCCCCCGGGACTCGGCTGTCTTTGTGCCACTTCCACAAAGGCACATCTTTGAGCTGTTCCATGGAATGTGCAGCCTAGAAATTGCTTTGGTGAGCCTTCAGTCTGTGAGTTGCTCTAATCCTGCTGTCTGTGAGTTGCTCTAATCCTGCTGTCTGAGAGTTACTCTAATTCTGCTGTCTGTGAGTTACTCTAATTCTGCTGTCTGTGAGTTGCTCTAATTCTGCTGTCTGAGAGTTACTCTAATTCTGCTGTCTGTCAGTTGCTCTAATTCTGCTGTCTGAGAGTTACTCTAATTCTGCTGTCTGAGAGTTGCTCTAATTCTGCTGTCTGTGAGTTGCTCTAATTCTGCTGTCTGTGAGTTGCTCTAATTCTGCTGTCTGAGAGTTACTCTAATTCTGCTGTCTGAGAGTTGCTCTAATTCTGCTGTCTGTGAGTTACTCTAATTCTGCTGTCTGAGAGTTGCTCTAATTCTGCTGTCTGTGAGTTACTCTAATTCTGCTGTCTGTGAGTTGCCTTTGGCATTTCCAGCACAGACTACATCCATGCTCACCAAGGAAGGACATTGTGTCCTGAGGGTATACATAGGAAGCAACTGCCTCCCAGCCCACATCCCTCCACCTCCTCCAGTGGGGAACCTCCACCTTAGGGCCCTAAACTTCAAGAAACTCCCTGATCCTTTCCGAGTTTTGATAATACATAATACAGCCTCTCTAGGTTCATTGTTCTGAGGCAGTATATACCCAGGGCGAGCACACAAAAGCCTCAGTCAATCTCCGTGATAGGACAATAAGTAGATAAAATGTCTGAGTGAATGTGCAAAACAGGTAACAGCAAATTGGCAGCACATTATGCATTCCACCCGATTTTCTTTTTCATTCAGTTTAATGTGTTAAATGGGTTGTTGATTTCTTATTGTCCAATGTGCATTATCCTCAGACTCTTCACCACTAGCAATGTTGACAGAATCAGTTTAGGTGAACAGTGCAGAACTTCTGAGCACTCTCACCACTAAATCACACAGTTTCAGGTTCAAGTCCCACTCTAGGACTTGAGCAAAAAAAGACACTCAAGTGCAGTAGGAGTGCTGTACTGTCTGAGGTACCTTCTTTCAGATGAGATGCTAAACTGAGGCCAGCTCAGAGGGACAAAAAGATCCCATGATACTATTTTGAAGAAGAGCAATAGTCATCCTCAGTCTCCTGGCCAGTGCTCATCCCTCAATTAACATCACAAAAATCAGGTTATCTGGCCATTATCACATTGCTGTTCCTGGAGGCTTGCTGTGTGCAATTTGACTGCTGCCATTTCCTACATTACAATGATTACACTTCAAAAAAATTCTACATTGGCTATAATGTACTTTGAGATATCCGGTGGTCATGAAAAATGCTAGTCCCTTTTTTTCCCTTTAAGTCTTAACAATTCAGGTCAATAGTTGGGGTGGGGAAAGGCAGTAGTACCCCACCCTCATTAACAGTATCACTAACAAAAATTATACGTTTTTTACTACCAGAGGAATTCCATATTTCAAAGCCACAACAGAATCTACTGGAGCCCTATTTTATGGGGTCTTACAGCTGGAAAGAGATATTCCAGTGAAATATATGAGGCAGCCCTGACTCTGATGACTAGTAACTGGCAATCTTCAGTGTGCAGGATGCCAATCCCAAAGAAGTTCTGTACCATCTCAGACAACAAGCTGTTTGTGGCTTCATTTTCTTTGCACTCTTCATAAAGGAAATATTTCAGAGCATTCACCTATACTCATACAGCAAATTGAAACCGGTGTTTTCTGTCCCATTTCCATCTATTGTGATGGCTACTGTCTCTATGTTTCTAACGACCGTGACAGGAAAATGCTATATTTTCCACTTTGGCCAGCTGGTGTAATCATAACATAGGCCAGATGCAAAGTATAGTTCCCCCTACTCTGGCCCAACAATTCCTGGAAAACCTGCGATTGTACTGAAGCACTCCCATTATAACTTTGGCTGGTGTGGTGTTTTGTCCATATTTCAAGGGTGTCATTATAGGAGCCTCTGACTGTCCCTTACGAAGTTATTGATGTTGGTGGGGTGGGGGTTTGGACGGGCGCGGGGGGGGGGGGGGGGGGGGGGGGGGGCGGCGGTGTCGGGGCAAATTTGGATTTTGAACATGGAAAGTGAGACCAGGTACATCAGTTGCCCACCAAAGGTTGTGGCACTCACCAGAGATGTGGCCTGGACCTCTGAAGATCTGACACTGGGCTTGATTTTTTTTAAACTGTCCCTTTGCCAAGCTGCTTTCAAGGTGAGGTAGGTGGGTTGGGTTGGGGGCGGTGGTGCTGGGAGGTGAGTTCTTAATGTTACCTCACCAATGCCAGGAGCTTGCACCAGAATTTTCAGCTTCTTCAAAAGGACTTTCCCACCAAGCCCCCCTCTTCTGCCAAGACCAACTTCGACTGGGTCAGCACTGGATCATCCCTTCCTAACAGCACTGTGGATGTACCTACACCACACGGACTGCAGCGGTTCAAGAAGGCAGCTCACCACCATCTTCTCAAGGGCAACTAGGGATGGGCAATAAATGCTGGCCCAGCCAGTGAAGCCCACATCCCGTGAATGAATAAAAAAGATACCTAGGATGACACATGTCAGCACTTATGTTGAGATGCTCTGTCCCGAAATTTTTAGCAGTAATGTGCTTTCTTCAATTCTGCTTCCAAAAAATGCCACAATTTTTCCATTTTAAACATAAGCCTCTCTGTGGTCCCGGAGTAAGACTGGGTGCTGATTTTGTGTTCTGATTTTCAACCCATTAGAACCCATGGAGACTTTTGCTGCCAGCAGAGGGAGCAGATCTCGAGTTGGAGCTGGATTGAAACCAGGTTCTAGAAGAGAAAGGCTATTTTTAAACCCACCACAACATCCAGCCACCTTTTTGTTTTTAAGTTGGCGGGGGCAGAGGGGGATCAGAGGGGTTGGGTAGCATAGTATGTTGGACACTGGCTTGTCTGGTCTGAGGTAAAGGTCTCCTTTGATGTTGCTGTAATAGTCCTATGTGAAATAAGTTTAGGCAGTTTCAAACCCGTTCAAACAGGACATAAGGCAACAGCACAAAACTGTCCCCAATGCTACATTAATTGTCACTCGAAGGCCATAGAATAGCTGGTATGGGAAATGAAAAACAACTGATGTAGTGAAGGGTGCTCTTCTAAGTTAGGAGGTGAGTCATGTTGTTTCAGCAAAGTGGAGGGAGCTTTATTTTGCTTCTGATCTCGGAGTACTTGATGCCAACACTGAGTGTATGAACTAGAAAGAATTCCATTCCCCAGGATTAAAATAAACAGATAAATTGAAAATAATTAACCGACTGATTTCTCACATACCAAGTTTTTGGTACAGATTACTCAAAAAGTTATCAGATAATCAAGGCAATAATTAAACTCATGGGATTGAATTTCCACAGGGATTCTCCCAATTCTCGACCATAACTTTGGCAAGACTCTGCTGAAACCCCAGAGAAATAGTGTAGGCTGATTCTCTGGAGTTTCCACAGGTCTTCTGCAGAAGATCAGGAGAATCGCCAGTCCTTCCATGTGCTCCCATGGAATTTCAGCTCTATAGTACTGTACTTTGACAACAGAGGCTTCTGAATTCAATAATGAAAGTCTCTGCTTTTCATACCAGAAGGTTCCAGGTTTAATGCCGGGGGTCTGTACAAAGCTAGCTGATCTTAAACAGAATCACAGGGTAGATACAGAGCCTCTCATGCTACATGCAGTTTTCTGAAATACATAAGCTGCGCATGAAACCTTGTCAAAGGCAATTAGTATGGGGCCTTCAACTTTAGGAAGAACGTCAAAGCAATAGAGATGCTACAGAAAAGATTTATGAAGGGGACACCAGCAGCGAGAGGCTTTAATCTTGAGGAGAGTGTTAAACTGAGCTCTTTTCACTACAGCAGAGAAGGTTAAGAAGAGATCTAATAGGGGTATTCACAATTACAAGGAGCTTTGATAAAGTAAAGAGTAAACCATAAATTTAAGACAGTCAAAACTACAAAGACAAATTTAGGAGATTTTTTTGTGCTTTTATGTAGGGAGTAGTCAGGGCAAACACTTGAAACGCTAGAGGAAGAATACAAAAGGAAACGGATAAACAATTTCAAGAAAATACTTAAGAGTATGGGGAAAGGGCAGGGGAATGGGACTAAGTTTAATATCTCTTTCAAAGAGGTGTGATTATTCAAGTGACATCCTCTGTGCTGCAATATTGTATGGTTCCATGTATTTCCCTATAGCTTTAGCTCCCTAAAGTTAGCTGCATATAACTCTCCATGGATACATTTCAATGTAAGCAGGATGGGAGGAAAGATAAGTGAATTCTCCAGTGAACTTGGCAGTAACCATTCCCGTAGCAGGTCACCAGTCAATGAAGAATGCCACTGCAGAGACTTCAATGGGAGTTTGCATTATTAGGTTATTCTGGATTTGAATGAAACACCCAGAGTGAGCCTCTTCCGTTGTCTATAGACACCTGAAATCAGGCTAAGTGATTGCATTCCTTTTCATGAACAGGGTTTACATATCAATAAGAGATGGGCCCGAAGGCGGCAGCTGTATCTTCTAATGAACTGCTAAGCTGCTTGTCTCGGTGACTGTATCACTGATATCTCCCAGTACGTCTTTGCTGTTTTACTGCTGCTTCTGCAGCAACATTACAGCCTGTGGCCTGACCTTTGTCAGCTACTGTACCACATGCACTTCCACTAATCTCAGAAAGAGAGTTAGCAGTTGACACAGACTGTGCTATTGTTTGTTTACAGTTAAATATTAATGGAACGTTCCCTACAGCACTCTGTGTCATACGAAAATAAGCAACATGTTCAGTAATAATCATTTGTGACAGACTGTACTCATACACCTCAGAGAACCATCACTCCTTCAACAAGTTCTGTACCCGGGTGCAACACATATTCTTTGGACCATTCATTGAGCATGAACATTGCCTTTTCACGGTTGCATCATTTTTAGGTTCATTTTGATTCCTACTTTTCCATCCTGAATTTGGGGAGACACAGGCAAAATTGACCATCATTATTAATACTGCTCCTGCGCAGCTACAGTGTGTACAAACTGCAGGGGTTGTACAGATTTATTATGTATGAGACTATTATAAAGGTCAGATTGTCAAAATGAATACATTGCCAACTCTTCCAGGACGCAGTACTGTGCCAATGCATGGTGCTATGAAACGGATTGAAACAGGTTCAATTCCCTTTGCTCTTTTTAGTTCCCAGTCTCTGATGCACTGGACAGGGAGGGCACAATTGGACAGGAACAAGGGAAAGGGGCAATGTCACACACTTAGTGGTAGCTGGGAAAAAAGCTGCATTTTTAATGGATTAATGTCAGCACCCTAAGTCTGGAGAAGTGTGAGGATCAGGAGGGGTCTATAAAGGAGGGAGGGGAAGAAAAGAGAAGATAGAGCGCATCCTCATGTAAAGGTACTCCTATAAATTTAGCGAAGAAGTTTCTTATTCATAAAGCCATAATCCTGACATACTTACTACACCACCATATCTACCTTATTACCATGTCAGGCTGCTGATTGCCAGTTTGTACAGGGCATTGTTCCTCTGGCACTCACCACGCCAAAACCCCTGTCTAAAACCCCTGTATAACAGAATGATTCTCAGCTAATTAAGATATTTGCACGCAAATATTTAACAAGGCTGAGATAATATCCCAACATTGGTAAATGCAGTATTTTTGTAGCAAGAGCTCGTCAAGGAAGCTGATCCAAGGTGCAGCACAATCAGCAGGATTTCTTGAAGGACCCTGAAAAGGGAACATACAGTACTGACTTTTTCAAACATGGGAGATACTGCAGCCATGTGTGGAATCCTCCAGAGCTAGGAATGTATACCACAGTAAAGGACATTTGCATGAAAGTCCAAAACTTATCAATGGCTGACATTCTTAACAAGCAGTGCACTAATGTCTCCACTGGAAAAAGGGTTTTCTAGTCACAATTTGTTTTAATAGAGTGATGTCAGTGAATGTATCAATCTGGTCACTTTAACAGAAAATGTGTCCATTTGCACAAGTCACAGTATAGAAGATTTAGTAAGGAATAGCAGTGGAGGGTAGAATTGGACTCCTAGGCCTAGATTTTTGCAGAGCTGTGGAGACTCCACAGCTTATCCAAAATGGCACTGGGAGCCCAGATCCGGAAGTCCTGGCCCCATTTCCAACAGATCCTATTTTTGCCTGTAGGGGAACGAGAGTGGGGTGTGACTCACACATGGAGGAAACTGAATCTCAGCAGGACCATTTGAACTCAGAGCTGAGTTCAAATAGACCCCAAGGCTTTTTAACCAGCCCACCTGTGCAGTCGGCAGCACCTATGATTGCCACCAATTGGCATCTGAGGATGATGGGCTGGACTCCAGCATACACCCCACCCACCCACTCCACTGCCACCTGCTCCAAAATGAAGATCACGCAATTCAGGGCACTTATTCTCTAGATTGGTATGGCGAGCCGGAAAATTTCCTGACTCTGTGCACCCACTTGGGAGTGAAAATCCAGGCCCTAATTAAGAATAGTGCAGCCCCGTATCCAGTCTTGACTGTCATTTAGTTCTGACTGCCTCATTCCACCAGGTTGAAGAAGTGCTGAGTGGACCTGTTCCAATGAATTCCACTTTCCACTGGGTGCTAATGGACAACTATAGGCAATGATTGGTGCTTGCACCCGTCAATCATGTCCACTCAAGGAGGAAATGTGATGAAAGGCGAAATGTAACATTCACAAAACAAAAGATTGTTTGTGATTGCTAAACAAAGACAAATCAATTGGGAATAGGGTGGAGACAAGTTGAGAATGGGAAATGGGGATGGATCTGCACTAAATAACAGAAAATATTGGGTAACATAAGAGCCTCAAGTTTCACCCAATTCCAGCTTCATTCCTCTAGTCTCTTCCTCAATGTCTGCCTCTACCCCACCATTATATCTTATATGTGTGTCCTTCCTCTTGCAGCTTCTCCTATGCTACATGGGGTCACCACAATGCTGGTTGATCACGCCTTCAGACCAACCATCATTTTTGGATTTGGCAGGTGGTTTTACAGACAGATGCCCTTCCTGCTGCTAAACCAGGTGACTGGTACTGATACACGTTGGCTTGCCTGCCCCAGTGGCTGGATTCTTTCATTGCCAACAATCCTTGAGTGCAACTTGAACCTGGGGCCTTCCAGCTCAGAGGCAGGAGAGCTGCCCACTGAGCCATTCCAGGTTCCCATCTTGTATCTGTGTCTATCGGCTACATTTTGTGTGAGGTTCTATGCCTCAACTTTTTGGCTGTGGGTAATGCTGGTATTGAGACTCTACGCCAGTGAGACAGAGGGACACGAACAGGAATTGGCGCTACCCATATTAAGCAATTTAATAAAGGGGTCTATTAACAATAATGATCTATGGCCCCAACTAGGGCCATTTCACTGGACCATAAAGCCCAACCACCTAACTTGTTCTTGCTTATTGGAGAGCAAAAAGCAGTAGGAACAGCAAATCAGATACAGAAATACATGGGAGGGTGAGGCAGGATGAGGAAAGCGGGCAGACAGAAAGGGGGGGAATAAACCTGTCCAATATCATTGCTGGCTTGCAACAGCATTTTTAAAAAATGATAAACATTGTGCTAATAATAGTGTACGTTGCTGGCCTTAAAGCATTCACCGATCATCTGAGCAGCATGAGTTCAATTTTTAACTAAAATAAAAGCAATAGCGGTTCCAAAGAAGAGTCGTATTCGACTCAAAACGTTAACTCTGTTTCTCTCTCCACAGATGCTGCCAGACCTGCTGAGTATTTGCAGCACTTCCTGTTTTTATTTCAAGTCTTAACTATTCACTGCAAGTTTAATGTACTGTTCAGACACTCAAGTAGAATTATTAGTTGGAATAATCCAATTCTAGTGTTTGAACAATGGTATATTTACATATGCTTATAGCAATAGCATGAGCTGGTGGAGGAAGAGGCAGTTGAGGTACAAAATGGAGAAAAACTGAACCAACTATATTTTACCATATTTTTTACTCTTACCTAGCAGCTTAGAACTTTTTATATCAGCACTTGTCTAGCTTGGTTTCCCAGAGACTACAATATGTGATCCTGAGAAAGTGAAATAAATCTGTTGCAAGTGACCTGGATATACCATTCTGTGCCTATCGGTGTCTTTAATGGTCTTTCTTAATTTCTAATGCATTCGTATTTTCATGGCGCATTATTAATTGTATAATATTTTTCTTGTCTTCACCATTGAGTCATTTTCAGCTAATTCTGCTGTGTTTATCCATGAGGTTTCAGCTATTCAGGAGGGGAGTAATGGGCTGAATTTTTCCGTCGGCGAGCAGGGGGCGGGGCCCACTCGCCGACACGGGATGACATCGGGAGGAACCCCCAATGTCATCCCGCCCCATTTAAATATTCAGAAAGGTGGGGGGACAGCGCGATCAGTTGTCCACCCGCCGACCTGTCAATGGCCAATCGAGGCCATTGACAGGATAATTAAAACAATTAAAGCACCTGCCTGTCCAACCTTAAGGCTGGTGGGCAGGCCAGGAGCCCCAGCGGGCTTCTGAAAAAACATGAGACCTCATCCACCGGCAGGATGAGGTTTCATGTAGGGTTTAAAAAAGTTTATTAAAGTTTGTGAAATTTATTAACATGTCCCATCTTGTGTGACATTGTCACATGAGGGGGACATGTTAAGGATTTTTTTATTTTTCTATTTTTAAAGTTTATAAAGCTGTCAGTGATCTCCCTGAGGCAGCACTTAGCCTCAGGGAGATGTGCGCTCTTTCATGCACTCTCCAATTTGGGGAATCCCCACCACCTGCACAGGAAGCACATAGCGCTTCCCGCTCGGTGGGCCATAATCGGCCCACCCACTTAAAATGGCGGCAGGGAATGGCTCCCCGCCCGCCGGAGATTGGGTCGGGCCCACCCACCCGACAGGCAGAAAATTCTGCCCAATGAGTCACTGAAAATTAGAGAATTTGTAGTGAGATGAAATTTTTAGCAGCCTAATAAAAGAAAGAGAGCATCTGCTGCTTGCTGTCAATTGATGAGAAAACCCATCACCTGATGCTTAATCCTCCCTAAGACCTTCTCCAGGTTACTACAAACACGTGAGAGGGTCTGTAACAGCAGTTGAAGGACACGTGAATCACACAGCAGATGCGAACAGTTTTGCGTTCCCATCTGAGCAGTGTAGGTACTGCTTAAGTAGCTCATTGACAATATTCATACCAGAAATATGAAGAAAATCCCTTTTCCATTCTGCTGTAGGATGAAGCTATTCAGGGTTTGCTCAAAGTCAATGAAACCTTTTGCGCAAAGGTTCTGACAAAAACATATTTTTCTTCCCACATGGAATAGTATCACATGGGCAAGACATAGGAGGGCTGCTGCTCCCTGTGGGAACATTTTCCTAATGAGCCACCACCTTCAGGAGGGGGTGGGAGAAAATTGGGTGAAAAACTCTTGGACTCAGCCCAATGGTCAAATTTATTAGAATTTAAAAAAGCACATTAATCAATTGTATCATGTAGTAAATTGATTATCCCCATTGCCAACTAGTCAATCTCCTACAACATTGCTCATTAGCTAAATTAAGAAATGTTTGTCTTTGCTTTCCTCTTGCTCTGTAACCTCTTGTGTCTTCTGGTTTTCTTTCCCTTCTTTTCTTCCTATCTCTCTCTCTTTCTCACTCACTATACTTCAAGAATGGTGTTGAGGTCTTATAGAGGGTGCAGAAGTGATTAACTGGAACGGTACCAGGGATGAGGAGCTTCAATTATGTGAAGAGACTGGAGAAGTTGGAATTGCTCCCCTTAGAGCAGCAAAGGTTAAGGGGAGATTTATGAGAGGTGTTCAAAACCATGAGGGTTTTGATAGATTAAGAGGAGAAACTTTCCAGTGGCAAGGACACAGTTTTAGGGCGATTGGCAGAAGAATCAGAAGTGACATGAGGAAACATTTTTCTGCACAGCTACTTCTTATTGTGATCTGGAAGGCACTGCCTGAAAGAGTGATAGAAGCATACTTAATCGCAACTTTCAAAAGGGAATTGGATATGTACTTGAAGGCAAAAACGTTTCCAGGGCAATGGGGAAGGAGCCAGAGAATGGGACTAATTGGATAACTCTACCAAAGAACCAGCACAGCCATGGCAGACCAAATATCCTCCTTCTGTGCTGTTTCCTTCTATGATTCTGTCAGCTGAATCCACAGTATTGAGCTGGTGGAGCATTCTTTGACAGACAAATCCACTGAAGTTCAGTAGCCAGTTGTTCTAAAATCTGCATACAGAAATGCATAGCTATTAATATTTTGATCTAGCAAATCTATCAGAAACATTGATGTAAGAATAATACTAATTTTAAGTCAATGATTATCTTTTACACATACTACACCAACCCTCAACAGTAGTTGTGTGGAAGGCAATTTGCAGACATTTTCATTTCTTTATTAATCTGGTGACGCCACATTATTATCAAGAATTACAAAGGCAATAACTTTAATTTTTATCCATTAGTTGTGAAATTGAACATGTCATTTAATTTACCTGCAATATTTTTCTATTTGTTGGAGTAAAAGACGTTTATCTTTCTCACTTATGTTGCCAGCGTCATCTTTTCCTCTTCATCCCAGGCTATTGATTTCATTTCATTTGTGGAGTTCATCCTTCAGCAAGTGTCCTGTTCAGTCTCCTGGCTGTAACACTTATAGTTTCAGCAATGTTCTGTCACCCATGGAGCTTATTTGTCCTGTGGCTCCTGGTGACAATTTGCGAGCACGTTGACTTGTACCAGTTTCAACATGGTATTGTTTCCTCTATGTATATAAACTGTTCTTGTTTCTATGCACAATATGCTCTAATTGAATCTGATGCAGAGGATTTGTTGCAGCTACAGTGTAATAGTGGAAGACATATCTATGTACATTGGAATAATATGCTCATTCCTTTTGAATTAAAATTGCTGAATAATGTTTTGCAAATCTACTTCAGTGGCACAGATTTTACTCCATTGGTCTCAATTAAGTCTGGTCTGAGCCTGACTTACAACTCCAGTAAGATATACATAACAATCTGGAACTTGTAGCTTCACTAGAGTGAATTGAGTCCATTTGATTGTTACATTGTTTAATGTTTTTAGCCCATAAATTAAATCTCTTGTTAGCATCTCTAAATTGATATTAAGACCACCATATATACTGTAACATCTAGGCTGCTACATTCTGTGTGCCAATAGGTTGGCGATAAAAGTAACCCAGGAGGGGAAATCACTCCTGGAATATTTGTTTCCGATTCTGTATGTAGCTCGCCCAAGTTGTCATTACTTGTAAGTGAGCCTGCACTCTGAGCTGCTGTGAAGAGATTCTGAGCACAATCCTGCGTTCACTTAAAGTTCACACATGCGCGCTTTCCAGCAAGAAGCATTGTACAGCCACCTAACTGATTTTAATTTTCCCATGGGCAGATTGCAATGTTTCCAACAGGTTCTTGTTCAGTAGGAAGTCTTGTTTGATCCACAGATTTATTGAGGGGCTGCCAGACCTTCTCCAATGGTGGTGGAAGGACCATGGAGGCCAACAAAGAAAAATTGCCTGTATGGGCTGGCTTAGCCACTCAGCTCAATAGTGGCCAGAGAAAGTGGAAGTAATGTGAACTGGATTCGGATTCCCAGAGGCAACAAAGAGAGGAGGCTTTCATTCAATCAGTCTCAGTTCGATTCAAGCTGAGATCCCAAAGTTGAAAGACCAGTCTGCTAAACCACTACACCACAAAGTCCTCCTATTCATTATTTTCTCCTGTAGCAAATAGGCACATCTGACTATAAAAGGCTCAGAGAATCATGATTACCATTTTAGATAAACCCCTCTCTCTTATCTGAATCTACTGTTCCAAGGGATTGAAACTCTACTATGCACTGCAAGCGGGAATAGCTGATTAGTAAAGATTAGCAGTAGAATAAACTTGGGGGTAGATGGAAAACAATTGAAGAGAGGGGAGAAGGAGATTGGATGGATGGGGTGGGGAGGGGAATAACTGAAGAAAACTGGTTCTTAAATCATTCCAGTCAACTGGCATCAAATCAACTTTTGCCAATCTGTTCCATTCTGGTCCCGTGTATTAAGAAATACTGCCTGACATCTGTCCTGCATGTTCCCATTATAACCTTGAAATTGGTGTCTATCTCTACAAACCTCACACATCTGAATGTATAGTTGAGGTTCCTGATTAAAGCATCTCCTTTGGCCAGGAACTTCAGCTTGTAAATAAACCCAAACCCTCCCGAGGTCAACCAATGCTACCGTAAAACAAGTTTGTCATTCATTTTGCAACTGCAGGTGATAAGTTTGTCTTGCAGAATGGTTGCCATGTTTGCATACATAACAGTCCCTGTACTTGAAAAAATTAATTAATTGCATCAAGCACATTGGAAAGTATCGTGTTTTGGGAAAGACACTATATAAATACATTGCATTACGGTAATTAGTTGGGTCTTGCTTCTTCACCCTTCAGCCTGAAAAATGTCTTGTGCCTCAAATTGTTAAAAGTGCAAATTGATAATTGCGCAGCAAGGTCAATGAGGCCTTGGTGAACAACAGGCCCAAACACCTATCCCCTTAACCAATGAGATTTAAGGGTGGAGAAGGAAATAGAGGAACCATAGAAAAGGAAATAGGGTGAATTAGAGTAAAATTAAGGACAGAAAGAGAATTAAAGAGAGGTAAAGAAAGACTGGATTGAGAGAGAGAGAGGAAAGGAGATAGAAAGGAATAGTAACAGGATAGGAGAATACAGATTCAAAGGCAGACTTTTAGAGGGATATTTCAGAATAGATACATTCCAACAAGAAAGAAAAATTCCAAGGGGAGGACCCACCATCTGTGGTTAACTGAAAAAGTTAAAGACAGTATCAAACTTAAAGAAACAGCATATAATTGTGCAAAGATGAGTGGCAGGTCAGAACATTGGACAGAATATAAAGAACGGCAAAGAATGACTAAAAGATTAATAAGGAGGGAAAAATTAGAGTACGAGAGGAAGCTAGCTAGAAATATAAAGACGAATATTAAGAGAGAAAGTGAGTCTGGGAGTTGATAATGGAAAGTAAGAAGATGGCAGATGAATGGAACAGGTGTTTTGCATCAGTCTTCACTATACAGGATACAAGTAACATCCCAGAAATAGCTGTAAATCAGGAAATGGAAGGGAGGAAGGAACTCAGGAAAATTATAATCACCAGAGAAGTGGTACCAAGCAAACTGTTGGAGCAGCTGGCTGATAAATCCCCAGATCATGATGGACTTCACCCTAGGGTCCTGAAAGAAGTGGCTAGTGAGATAGTTGGTGTGATGAAAGGTCATACGGACTCGAAACGTTAACTGTATCCCTCTCCACAGATGCTGTCAGACCTGCTGAGTTTTTCCAGGTATTTTTGTTCTTGTTCTAGATTTCCAGCATCCACAGTATTTTGCTTTTATTTGAGACAGTTGATGTGTTGGTTTTAATTTTCCAAAGCTCCCTAGATTTGGGGAAGGTCCTATTAGATTGGAAAATAGCAAATGTAACTCCTTTATTCAAAAAGAGAGGGGGACAGAAAGCAGGAAACTACAAGCCAGTTAGCCTAACATCTGTCATAGAGAAAATGTTAGAAGCCGTTATTAAAGATATTATAACAGGGCACTTAGAAAAATTCAAGGCAATCAGGCAGAGTCAACATGATTTTGGGAAAGGGAAATCATGTTTATCCAATTTATTGGAGTTCTTTCAAGGAGTCACATGTGCTGTGGATAAAGGGGATGTACTGTACTTAGATTTTCAGAAGGCATTTGATAAAATGCCATCTCAAAGGTTATTACAAAAATAAAAGCTCATGGTGTAGGGTGTTTCCTCTTGAGGGAGAATCTAGAACTAGGGGTCACAGTTTAAAAATAAGGGGTTGTTCATTTAAGACAGAGATGAAGAGAAATTTTTCCCTCAGCGGGTTGTGAATCTTTGGAACTCTCTTCCTGAAAAGGCAGTGGAAGCAGAGTCTTTGAATACTTTGAAGGCAGAGCTAAATAGATTCTCGATTAATTAGGGGGTGAAAGGTTATTGAGGGGTAGGCAGGAATGTGGGGTTGAGGTTATAGTCAGATCAGCCATGATCTTATTGAATGGCGGAGCAGGCTCAAGGGGCCAAGTTGCCTACTCCTGTCCCTAATTCCTATGCTCATCAAAATTTAAATGAATTATTAAAAATGCCTATTTCAATTCAAATCATAAAACATTACAATGAAAAATTCCAGGCAAACAATTTGGAAATTAGATTATAAAAATCACTGTTATGCAAGGATAGGACTACAGAATAACACTGAATTGGAGACCCATGACCTTTTACTATACATGACACTTCAACACTGATTCCTCTCAGAAGAATCTGCAACAGGTCAAAGACTGCCTTGGAAGAGGACTGCAATAGTCCAGACACAGCAACAAGAAGACGGCTGCAATAGAGAAAGTGGCCCGCAATAGGAATAGGGCTGCAACAGGAAGAGGGTTGAAATAAGAGGGCTGCATTAGTACAAAGACTTCAATAGGAAGGGGACTAGAAAAAAACAGAAGACTAAATCCTCCACACCTCCAACAGCTGCTCTTAAAACCCATGAAAACTCTGGATGTTGTCACGTGCATGAAGTTTGAGTCCATAGTTTTATATTGTGGCACAGATGCAAGTACCTGCTGATCATGTGATCAGTCTCAAAGTGTTTAAAAGCTCCCTTCTAGCCCTCTGTCATTCTACAGCAGAGACAGTGTGATGATTCTTACACTTTTCCACACCTGGTTTTCTCCCCTCCTCTGAAGGTACTAATTCTCCTTGGGGTATCTTAACTAATGTTCATTGCTCAATTGCAAGCCTGGACCATGAACATCAGCAGGTTATTTGGCTGTGGAGCAGCCCAGGTGTGCTCTCATCTGACACCTACATACCAAACACTTCATAGCAGAAGTCGCTGGCTAGAAGTAGTACAATCCTGTGCTGACTTTTCCCTTCAATAGTCCATGGGCAGCCCTGACCATTTGCAACACCTTCATTGCTGACTTGGCTAAGAGCAACTGACTCAGCACAGTCCAGAGAATCAGTGAAAAATGAATGACCAGTTAATCTGTTTCTGGTTCTGTTGACTGAGGGAATAATACTGGTTAGGACACAGGAAGAGCCTTTTTTTTCTTTAACTATCTTTACTATTAGGAAAAAATTAAGATCTGTAACATTAATCTGAATAAGTACATATTTCCTATATGCTTACCACCAAAGACCACTTCAATAAGCAAGGCTACATTCCCCCTAATTTTATGGTCAGAGGCTAGCTCTGACCAGAAACTGGTGTACGGCCTCATTAATAAATGCAAATCAGGGTCAGATGATGTAGGGGGGATCCCAATGCCATTTTTTCCACTGCCCATGTTGCTACTTCCAGTCCCTGCTCCCACGCACCAAACATGGGCAGTAGGATTGAGGGAGTGGACATTGAGAATAAATCAAAGGAATCATTAGCTGTGTCAGGGGAAGCTGCAAGCAGGTTTGCTATTCAGTTTTATTGCAATCACCTTTCAGTTATAGGCTTCCATAGTTAATCTCTGAACATTTGTAGGTGCTGTGGATATTTTACTTGCCGTTGGAAACTGCTGCCCCATTTCACCTCTTGACATTTCTAATCCTCCTCTTTAAGGTGTTGCTGCTGGCCCCCAAAATTGGCCAACCTGCTGGATAGCTTGTCCCCAGATCAATGAGTTGCCTGTAAGGAACATGTTTCATGCTGGCAACTGAAACATGTATGTAGGTCAGACCTGACCACAAAAAGGGCATGCAAATCCTTTGCATGAATGGAGCCCATAACCCACTCAATGCCCATTTAACACGAGAACACAAATTTGCTCCAATATCTGGGGACAAAGCACTGCCTATTTTGAATGGAAATGCTCACTACTGTAATTAGCTCATTGAATTGATGAACCACCTTCTGTTCTCCTAGTCTTTGGATAGTGGAAGAACAAACACTCTATTGTACAACAATTTATTTTCTGTATAGTATCATTTTAACGTAGTAAAACATTCCAAAGTACTTCACAGCAGCAGAATCACCAATCCAGAGAATGAAACATTCAGGCAGTTAAATAGCATCTCAAAGGAGGAGAGAAAGATGCTAAGGTGGAAAGGTTTCGGAAAGGAATTCCAGAGCTGAGGGCCCAAACAGCTGAAGGCATGGCTGCCAATGGTGAAGCAAAGTAAGTCAGGATGTAGAAACTTTCAGACTTTAAGGAACACATATCTTGGAGGGCTGGAAAGAATTTCACATACAATTTAGGCAATAAAAAATAATTACATTTATTAATCAGAACTGCAGATTTCATTTGATTTTAGAATTTTAACTCACATCTTTCTGGGTGCAAATACAATAGGAGTCACAAGACTTCGCTAAATCTCCCAAATACTGCCAAACTTAGATCAGTATCTAAAATATGAAAAGATTTGTGAGGTTTTGTCTAACCACCAGGGTGTTTACATATTCATTGCAACCCAACAAACACCCCGCCCACCCCTACCCCCCAACAGCCACAAGAATTTAAGTGCTGGAAGCTCATTGCTGTGGTATTCCTCTCATACCCTTTGAAGTTCAACCTGGGAACTCAGGAAACCAAAAGGTGTCTTCTACGGTTAAACAAACTTTATCAAATTAAAGTGATGGTTTTCCTGAACCTCACCTACATGCAAGACAAAATCCATTTACACCTTTTTTCAAAGCTTACATTGTTTACAGGACAAAGCAGTCAGTGTTATGTGGTCCCTACGTGCTTGGCAAAGGTGATGAAATTCCGTGGAGGTTGTACCATAACTGTGACAGGAGACTGATGGAACCCCCAGGGGTACGTCTAAGCGGAACTACAGCAGCAGATTTGTTTAATCCCCACAGCATTTTAGAGCCATTATGTACATGCATATGAAAATGCACTGCCTCCCAAGACACATAGACAGACCCTGGATATGGTCTTGTGACTTTCAGCTCAGCTGTCTGTTGCAATAAGCAAAATTAATAGTGAACAGTCACATCTGAAAAGAGATATTAAAATTATAGAGTTATTAGAGACTTTGTTATGATTTGAAATCATATGATTTGAAATCAAGCATCTATGACAAAGCAGTATTCCCTCAGGGCTACATTAATACCACCTAGATTATGAACTCAAATATCTGGGTCCTGAGGTTATGTGGGGTGGGGTGAAGAGGTATTTACCCGTTTCCTGTCATAGCTCCAGCAGGAAACTGGTGGAATCCCTGGGGAAAATGGTATAGAATACCATTTTCAGCCATTGATACCATTTTCTTGGGGATTGCACTGAGGGTATGATAGAAACACCACTGAATTTTAGGGACATGGTATGAAACTTGAACCCAGCCTATTAACCCAAAGGCAAGAGTGTTGGCATGTAAGCCAAGCTGACAAGTGACTAGCTGGGAACAACGCAATGCACCATGTATTTATTTGTCATCAGCAAGTAAAACCAGTTTGGCGTTAAATTTTACTCCAGTAGAAAAGCACAGAAATTATGTGGAACTTTGTAATCTCAACAGCGATTTGAATTGCTAGAGTGAGCAGTAATTGCTGCTTTAGATCCTTTTCTTAAAAGCTGCTCAGTTGGGGTGTCTCTTAATGCCATGCATTTTACTCCATGGTACTTCACCGCTTAATTCCTACCACGTTCCATTTTCCCACTGAACCGCTACTTGGCTTGCTTTTGGCAGCCGGAATACAAAAAAGTGTATAAGAGCAGCATTGTGCGGGGCATAGAATCTAATGATGTTCTCATTTCTTTCCCTTCTCTTCCAATGCAAAAATGTGCCAAAACATATCACCACCTACACTTTCTCCAAAGCCAACAGCAAAACTTGAATGTGGCACTCATAAGAAATTATAGAACGGTATTGCAGTGGTGCTAGTTGGAATAAATGTGGTTGAAAGTATGCAATTCAAAACGCACATAAATAAAATCAGACACACACCCACAAAAATCAAATCAACAGATTGCGAACTTGACATTTACATAGAAGGTGAGCCATGTCTTATTGTCTGTTATGACCATTGAGTCTATCCAGCAATTTTCCTTTTTACCATTGGTTAAATATTTTCTCTTCTTTGCCACTGGGTAGTTCTGTGTTTCCTCCCTTTTTCATTGGTTGTTTTAGTTATTTTAATATTGGTCATTCACTCTACTTAAAACTCTTCCTTCTCACTTCACCCCCTAATCAGTCCAGCAAACAAAATTTCTCCCAACTGCAACGACCATGATATCTTCTCACATACCTCACTATATACCCATAAAATAAAACATATTAAAAAGAATGGCAAGCTTATCCTTAAATTCTCCACCGTCGTCCCAATTCCAGAGACAGCACTACACAGAGCACTGGGCCTCTGAACATCTTGGGCTTTGGGTGCAGCTCTTCCTCCATCCTTCACAGTCTCCACTGGCAAATTGTCTCCGTACACATCATATGTAACCTGGCATCCCACATGACTGAAATGAGCTTCTGACCCTTTGTCTGCTCATCACCAAGACCATCTATTTGCACCTCTGTAACACAGGCCATCGCCACCCCTACCTCAGCTCATCTGCTGCTGAACCCCTCAACCATGTCTTTGTTACCTCTAGATTTGACTAGTCCAATGCTCTCCTGGCTGGCCTCTTATGTTCTATCCTAAATAAATTTAAGCTCATTGAAAACTCTGCTGCCTATATCCTAACTCACACCAAGTCCTGTTCGCCAATCAATATGCTCACTGACCTATACTGGTTCACAGTCTGGCAACATCCCAATTTTAAAATTCTCATCCTTGTTTTCAAATCCCTCCATGGCCTCACTCCTCCTGAGCTCTATAACCCCCTCACCCTTCTAGAAACTAGAAAAAGATAGATAGACAGTGGGGCCAGTCAGGCCTTCAACCTCTGGGAGAAGACCTACCACCTGGAATATGCAAGACTCTCCATCCTCTGGTTTTAAGACAATCGATTCATAAGATTGTTAAAGGAAAAAGGCGACCAACTGTGTGTGGGGAAAACGTTGTGGCAGGGTGAAGAATCAGTTGCTGCTCTAGCAAACAAGCACTGTATGCCCAATTTTTTTTAACCTCAAACCATGACTCTACATTCTATAATTGACATTAAGGTTCATTATCCGATCAGACTGTTGCACAATGTCTATGTTTTACTGTCGTCAAGACCAAGGCTGTGGTTTTCTTAAGCAAGTTACTGCTTGTATTGACACTGGTACTTGGTTTTCTTGTGGATTTTACCTCCTACCACATTTCCAGTGGGCTGGTTTGGTATAGTTAGACTTCTCCATGTTCTTACTCAAAGACGCTGTGTTACCCGGCTGAGGGCCCAGTTCCTGAGATGCTTCCCTCTAGTTTTCTTGCTTCTGTCTAGAGATGAAGAGAACTGCTGTTGCTGACTTTTCACTCCACCCTTCTAATAAAAACCATTGCACAGTACAGGGCCAATGTAGCGCACAGGCACAGCTAGTCAAGGTTTTCTGTACTTAAAACACTTGAATCAAACACAGCATTCCATTATATTTCTTTTTGCAAGGCTTGTCTGATCAGCAGATCTCAAAATACATTTTTTTTTTCAAAATACAGGCGCAAACTATGAAATTGAGAGAACACAAGATGTTACAATAATGCAACGTGGAATAGCCATTAAATGGGTTTTAGCCATTATACCAGCATTATTTCAACAAGCACCTCATGGTCCTGTTTTGTAAATGTGGCTCAAGAATGTTAAATGATATATGATGCCGTGCCTTATTAAAATCACTGCCAACATTTCCAGCATTCCCAAACTCAGGCATTACATAACAGCACGTGACTGGTCAAGTAATGTTTGCCCCGATGATTTCGTATAGAACATTGGACTTGCCCTTTTGTTAAACCCCGGCTCGGGAAGCAGCTGTGGCAGTGGTTTCAAGCTGGCAGCTTACAAGCACCACAAATCCTGGTCGTCTGTGCAAGCCGCAGCACTGGCCTAAACTTGTTTGATCCAGTTTGCACAGCTAGGCATTTCTCTGGGTGCATTCCTGTGGTTGGATGCAGCAGTGTGGAGGATTAAAACCTGTTAGACCTCCTCATTTTACAGCTGCCGGACAAAGGTCAGGCAAGTGTAGAGCAGCGAAACTCTGCTGTACTACTGAGGGAGAGACTCCAAAGGTTGCAAAGTGTACACACAGGGTTTACTTTCATTGGTGACTAGTTCTGGTGCAGCTAGTCTGTGAAACTGGGATTTTAAATCGCACCTCAAAAATAAAATACTTGGCTTTGGCGTTTCATATGAAACTCCAGAAACCGTCAGAAAATAAAATGATTGTTTTTAAAAAATTAAGCCTTTTCTTCCTGTGGTCATTGAGTCGCCATATTTATGCAATGCTCCCACCAGCTTCTATCACAGTTAAGATTGAAAAGTAGGGAAAACAGTAGGGTTGCAAACACCCCCCACCAGGACTGTCCTGGAATTACAGGTTGCCTGGGCATTGCTGTGAGCAACTGAGAAGAAAAATCACAGGGGCATTAAAAAAAAGGGTTTGGCCATTTTTTTGTTTACTAATTAATTAAGCACTGGAGGTGGGGGGAAAAAATATTTGACTAGGTGGGGCAGTTGGAGGTGGAAGGTCATGTGATGAAGACTCCAGGAAAATACATTGAAAAATAGATGCTAATCCTGGACTACATGCAATGGAGAGTAAAAACCATCACAGTGTAAACCAGGCGACCAATCCAATCCCATTAGTTTCTTGCCAGAAAGCTATGCCCAAAATGTTTGGCCATCCTGTTTTAGCACAAATGTACCTTTTTTGGAGATGGAAGAGAGGGGGTAAAATTAGTTTCAAATGTTGCATTAAGCTTGACTGGGTATTTCTTCACTTTGGAGATGATTCCTAAGGGCAGGAACAAAAACGTATGAATGGTCATCTGAAATGTAACCTAATGTTGGTCTTTTACAAATTTAATTGTTACATGCCCAGAATAATAACTAGTTGATTCGGGGAATCCCCTTGTCAATACAGTAGGATTGGTTTATTTTTTGTGTCTGTGTATTCATAGCAACAACACAGAATATCACTGAAAGCTTCAAATAGTGATTTGCCCTATTTTCCACAGAATTAGTCATGTTGAACCTCATGCACACATTTTGAATTGAGACCAAATTCAAAAATGTCCATCAAAATTAGTTGCCATACCGACAAATTTATTCACTTGCATATGTAAACAAGCCAGATCAGCACAAAATGCATTTTTATTGACTAATCAATAAATTAGCTTCTTTATTGAGTCCATGGAGTAAAAATTGGCCGTTGTTGCCTGCTTTCCAGCAGAGGCAAAAAGGACCAATTCGGGGTGCAAGCTCCCACGCCTGAAATGCACCTGAGCTTTTGGAACTGCCATATTGCTCTAAAATTTATGTCAGTGAGGGGCCTAACGCCTGTTTTCAGCACCCTTACAGAAATGGATTTGGATGGAACTGAGCGGGTGCCGGGTAAAGGTAAGCTTAAATTTTAAAAAAAGTTCCATCAATGCTCCCTCAGCTCCACACCTTGCACATGCCCTTCTGCAAATCCTGTTGCTAACTCTAGCCTCATTCCAGGATGTCCCTTATGGTCTTTGTCAATGAGAGAAGTGGTCCAAATTTGAACAACGTACAATGTGCAAGCTGTCCGGTGGAGCTGCCACAGACGCTGACACACAAAAACTATTTATGACACACAAATATGTGCCAGCCTTGCACCTCCTGGTTGGGGTGCATGCTGTAAGCATGTTGTTGGTTATGGGCTGGTAAGCAGGCCATGAGCAATTTTCACCCACATGGATCTACTTAACCAGGACCCTTTACTCGCTCTTCCTTTTCCCATTTTCTCTTCTTGCTGGACCCTCACTGTGTTTGTGCTTGGCCTCTCAAATCATTACGAGTGGACACCAGTGTACTACGAGGCAACAAAAATGGCCTCTGGTATCAGGTAACTCAGCATCGCTTTTTAGGATGTTCTAATAAATTATCTAATAATTGTACCGCCACCATATTTTATTTGGCAAATGGTAGTGTGGTTACACATTTGCACAATATAACTGAACTGAGATTGCTCAAACCACTTTTTACTTTGAGACTCAAATATTTCTGGCATAGTCCCAAATGAACTGAATAGCCTCCTTCAGTTCTGTCATTTATATAAAGAGACTCTCACACTATCAGCCTGGGTGGAATGGACACCACCCAGACTTTGGTTGTGAGATGGCAGTGTTTTCTTTCCTCCAATTTACTCACCTCTCTTGAAGGCAGTGACTCTATCATTGGGTACTGGTATTGGCGGCCATCCAGTAACTCAGCCAAGTGGGCAGCTTTCATTTGCATGTCTAGACGGTGAGTGTTGGCGGGCTAGCTGATCGTGGGAGAAAGTCATCCCAGCCAGATCCTGTTTTCAACCAACGAATGTGTACATTTTTTCCAATAGGGGTCACTGGATAGCAACCAGGACTGCAAACCCTGATTGATTTATTCCCCCTAACTATCATGTATTGTAGCAACTAAGGCCAACTGTAGCTGTCTAATTGGTAACGTAGCTGAAATCACTATGTATTAGTTCTAAATACCCCAGGACAACAATGGATCAGAATTCAAATCTGCAACCTTCTGGTCTTTGTAGTTAAGCGTCACACCGGCTTACCAGTTGAGCTAAAAACACACTATATGCAATTTTAAACTAAAATAACTTCATTCACAATTTTTCATTGTGAAGCTATTTGAATTTACTGCAGCAGTTTCTTCCCTGGCACTCAAGTCTATAATGCAACTGCAGTACTCAGTGCAAAAAGAAATTCTGACCTGTTGGTGAGCAATGGAGAATTCTGTTAACTTTACATCTGACATAGTTCCTGATCCAAGCACAAAACTACATCATGACCCCACTGTCAGTCAGTCCAATTGGACAGGAATCCTAAACCCAGAATAATGTTACCTGGTAATTTACACGGATAGTTAAACTATGTGTATGCAGTGCTGCTTGATGAACTTTGCTTGGCCCAGTCACCCTGCAGGTTTGGAGACATTAAAAGATAAGACTGAATAAGAAACTTCACAGTGAAAGGCTAAGCTGCAGATTTCCTATTTTTTTATAATGGGATTCACACCACAGCAGCAGTTCCTGAGATAAACTCACTAGAAAACGTGGGTGATTTTGACACTACCTGTACATTCACAACCTCAATCAGAGAAGACATTGAGGTTGAATGAAGCAGAAAGTGGACAAATTCAAACTGGCGCAATTTCTGAGGTTGGTGGCCATTAGGTCTGAGCAGAGGGGACTTGGCTCTGTGAACTATAACTGGTGTTACAATTGACCAAGGAACACGTATTACTGATAGCTTATGGATTAAAGTACAAAGGAAGGTGGTTGTGGTTTGAGAAGGTCAATCATCTCAGTCCCAGGGTATCACTGCAGGAGTTCCTCAGGGTAGTGTCCTAGGCCCAACCATCTTCAGCTGCTTCATCAATGACCTTTCCTCCATCATAAAATCAGAAGTGGGAAAGTCCACTGATGGTTGGGCAATGTTCAGTGTCATTCACGATTCCTCAAATACTGAAGCAGTCCATGTCCATATGCAGCAAGACCTGGACAACAATTAGGCTTCGACTGATAAATGGCAAGTATCATTCGTGCCACACAAGTGCCAGACAATGACGATCTCCAACAAGAGAGAATCTAACCATCTCCCCTTGACATTCAATGGCATTACCATCGCTGAATCCCCCACTATCAACATCCTGAGGGCTGAACTGGACTAGCCACATAAATACTGTGGCTACAAGAGCAGGTCAGAGGCTGGAAGTTCTGCGGCGAGTAACTCACCTCCTGAATCCCTGAAGGAACCTCCTGAAGCATGTCCACCATCTACAAGGCACAAAGTCAGGACTATGATGGAATATTCCCCACTTGCCTGGATGAGTGCAGCTCCATCAACACTCAAGAAGCTCGACACTATCCAGGACAAAGAAGCTGGTTTCATTGGCATCTCTTCCACCACCTTAAACCTTCACTCCCTCAACCACTGCCGCATGGTGGAAGCAGTGTGTATCATCTACAAGATGCACTGCAGCAACTTACCAGGGTTCCTTTGACAGCATCTTCCAAATCTGCAGCTTCTGCCACCTAGGAGGACAAGGGCAGCAGATGCATGTGAACACCACCACCTGCAAGCTCCCCTCCAGTCACACACCTTCCCGACTTGGAACTATATTGCCGTTCCTTCACTGTCGCTGGGTCAAAATCCTGGAACTCCCTTCCTAATAGCACTGTGGGTGTTCCTACAACACATGGACTACAGAGGTTCAGGAAGGAAGCTCACCACCATCTTCTCAAGGACAATTAGGGATAGGCAATAAATGCTGAGCTAGCCAGCGATGCCCATTTCTCATGAATGAATAAATTAAAAAAATTAAAGTGGTGAAATATTCCATTTCCCAGGAACGGCATTCTTCAGCTTAATAAAAATAAAAGTGCACCTTACAGGTCGATGCGACCAACACACCAGATTTTACAGAAACTGATAAGCAAATAAGTGGAAGCAAAAACTACTGAAGCAACATAATTAATAGAGTACCTCAAATTTAATTTGAATTAAGTCCATGATGGCCCACAAGCCCATTCTGTCAGCTCAAAGATTCAAATGGAGCTGGTTTATTTACGAACTCCAAATGGCTTGGCAGATGTGAAGCTCCTCAAAGAACATACTTTGCTTCCAAACATCCACACTGCACTGTAAGTGCCTTAATCTTTCAACATAGACCCTAATCAGGGAAAGGCGGTTCCCCTTTATCATTTCATGCTCACCTGGCTGCGGGGAGGCTGCAGCATGCCTCGGCCACTTGCTGTGGCATATTGTGGCTGGTTGCCTCCAAGGCTAGCTGCACAGTCTTCTATTTGGGATTATTACTCTTTAGCCTCTGCAGTTGAATGTCATGTAATGACCACCAGCGTAACCAGCCCAGGCACTATAGCAACTCTGGATGCCAGGAATGCAAAAAATTCTACCCAAGTATGTGGTGCATTATCTGTATTCCCTTGCAGTGATGCCAACAGTTAAGAGGAGCTAAGCAACAGGCTGGGATGTGTGACAAGTGCTGTACCATAGCTACAGCAGCTAAACACATAACAAAGCAGTTCATCAGTTATTCCAATTGTCACTTTTATCAGTTGTCACTTATCACCATCTACTCCATGACAAATATTTGGCCATTTTCTATCTGAGAAAGAAAGATACTTTTTTCCTCCTTGATGTCAGCTATAGCGTTTTTACTTTTGAAGCACTGTGGAGTTAATGGAGTTTCATTCTCTAACCCAACTACATTCTGATCTCAGAAAGGAAGAAGTTGTACTTTTTTGAAGTGTCTTCCTCATTCTCAGCACATCCAAGTGTCTGCCAGCCAATGAATGACTGACTATTTGAAGTATAGTCATTGTGGCTGTTTAGGCAGATATGCAAATAATTTGAGCAAAGCAAAAACAGAAAGTGAGATAACTAACCAGTTAATCTATTTTGGTTGCGTGTTTTAGAAAATTGCTCTCAGGATGTGGGCAGTGCTGCACTTATTACTCATCCCTAGTTGCCCTGAGAAGATGGTGACAAGCCTTCCCCCTGAGCTGCTGCAGTCTTTATGGTGATGGTGCTCCCACAAGTAACAAATAATGGCTAGAACACCAGGGAAACCCAGATACTCTTCTTCGCATAGTTCTATGGAATTTTTTTAACTGCTTGGAAATGCAAATGGTGCCTCATTTTATCATCTTTTCCAATGGTGTAGTGCTGTATGGAATCCATCATTGGAATTGTATGATGCATGACCCAAGCAGCAAGCTACCGAGCTTACTTTGTCAAAGCCTCCCAGCCCCATGACTTCTACTAACAAGGATAAGAGCAGCAAGTTCACGGGAATACAATCATCTTCAAGTCTTCTCCAAGACACACCACCTGATCTGACTTGGATATATATTGACATTTCTTCATCATCCCTGGGCCAAAATCCTGGAATTTCCCAACTGATAGCATCATGGGAAGAAAGAAAGGCAAAGGCATTACAGTGTCTTTTACGACCACAATGTCCAAGGCACTTCACAGCCAATTGGTACTGTTTAAAATGTAAAATGTAGGAAATTCCAGCAGTCAATTTGTGCACAGCAAGATTATACAACAGGCACGAGGCGATGACCTAATACGACCATAAGGCATAGGAGCAGAAGTAGGCCATTCTGCCCATCGAGCCTGCTCCGCCATTCAATGAGATCATGACAGATCTGATAATCCTCAACTCCACTTTCCTGCCTTTCCCCCATAACTCTTCATTCCCTTACTGATTAAAGCTGGTAATGGTAAGAAGAAAAGAGGTAAGTGAAATCAGTTTTAGTGATCTCAGTTGAGGGATATATATTGGCCAGGTCACAGGGGAGAACTCCCCTGCTCTTCTTCAAACAGTACCATGGAACCTGAGAGGGTAGATGGGACCTTGGTTTAATGTCTCATCTGAAACACACCTCCAATAGTGCAATAGGCCCTCAATAGTGTACAGAAGTGTCAGCCTGGATTATGCGTTTAAATCTCTGGAGCAGGACTTAAACCCATGGCCTTACGACTCAGGGGTGAGAGTGCTATCATTGAGCCACTGCTGATAGAGAGGACAAGGATCGCCACAGTTCATGAATGCTCAACACCAAACACCATCTACTCAGGTCAGTTTGAGATGGTTAATCAATACAGTCTTGCCAAAACGATCCACATTTTTGTACAACTGAGTAAACTCATCAGTCCAGATGGTACATTCTGGAGGAAGGCTCGTATCTGCAACCTTCTGACTCAAGTAGAGTGTAGACAAGGCACCTTATTATAGGAGAGGGAAAATTGAATGTACACTCTCCATTTGGCTGCTCAGCATATAGTGGGCAAAAAGAGGCACTGGCAGCAAACTGGAAGCAAGGCTGCCCTGCCACATGCTATTGGCATCAGAGGATACATCTCTGTTTTGTTGTGTGTTTGGGGTCTAGATGGGTTTGTTTAGGGCTTGTCTACTTTCTTTAAGTAAGCCACTCAAGACTGTAGTTTGTTAAAACCATTATTATTTATTTACAACTCTATGAACATCTTAGGAACTCAGCATGAGGTTGGACTTCTCCTTCCAGATCTCTGTTACTTAGTCATGTGTCATTACATTATAGTTATATTAGCATCACATTCTTCTGATGTTAACCCTTTAGTCAACAACGTCCAGGGGAGGGGGGAGAGGCGGACGGGAGGGGGGAGGGGCGGGCGGGTGGGGGCAGCGACAAAAAATGAAAGGATAGCGGAAGAGGATGTATGCTTTGATGAAAGATCAAAAACCTGAAGCATTAACTCTGTTTCCCGCTCCACAGATGCTGCCTGACCTGCTAAGTATTCCAGCATTTTCTGCTTTTACTTCAGATGCTTGTTGTGGGTTTACAACATTTTTTTGTGTTTAAGATTTCCGACATTTGCAGGGACCTTTATTCTTTTTAGTCTTTAAATGTTACAAAACCATTTAGCTACACCAAATATTATTAGCAAGAACAATTATTAATGTTAAAAAGGTCACTTTTGGGGCACTGACAGAAAGAGAACAACAAAGTTTTGCTTCTGCTTCCATCCGTTTTAACATCAAATATTTTCTAGTTACTGCATGAATTATAGTATTGCCTGAAAGATAAAAGCTGGAATATAAAAAGGAAAGTTCTCTAGTTTAAAAAAAAAACAAACATATCTCTCATTCACTGCAGACTCCTACTTTGAGCAACCTTTCTTGATTCCCTAGTTTGCTGAATATTCAGCAGCATTTTATCACATTACTAGCTGTCTAGTGAATACAATTCCCAAGTGCCTGCTGACTGGTTGGCCACCGTGAGAGGATGATTTGGTTTATCACAGCAGAACATCAAGCTGTGTGTAATTCACCCACTAGCTTCTGTCATCTGCTTCAGCCAGTGTCAGCGATGAGTGACGACTGACGGATCATTTACGCAGCAGCTGTAAATTCCAGTTTGTGCCAATCTTCAGCTGTTTGAAATTACATTCAGGCTTGCTGGAGCTTAAATGGTCCCGCATCCCTCCCTACCTTTCCGCCATTTTGCACCTCATGGAGCCTGATGAGCTCAATGTATCATAAGAAGGGCAAATTTCATCTGTGTGTCATTTTGATAGCGTATATCCACGGTGTGTGAAGTCCCTATGATCGGTCAGAAGTCTCCAATTGTCAATCTACACACAGCTCAGAAAGTAGGGTTGAGTTAACATGTTGCAACTCATCTGTTAACTGTAAAATAAATGTTTTAATGGGTAAAAGGGATTAGAAATTGAACGTCCTCTGTATAAGCTCGGGGTTAAGTCTCTGCCTGGTGTGACCTCAAGACTCTGACATTCCCTCTAACATTCTGCCCTTGCACTGTCGTAACTTCAATGTAAGTGTGATGGGAATCCCGCTAAGATATATAGACTCTGTTCCAGCGGCACTAATGGTGAAGTTACAGCCGCATGGCAGGGGAAATTCTGAGGAAAAGTCAGGATTATCCAAGTCTATAAAAGAGTTCCGAAGAAGGGTCTTATTGGACTTGAAACATTAGTTTTGTTTCTCTCTCCACAGATGCTGCCAGACCTGCTGAGTTTTTCTAGCACCCTCTGTTTTTATTTCAGATCTCCAGCATTTTGCTTTTATCATAAAATCTATGCTGAGTTGGCTGATCTCAGCTTCACTGTTGGCAGGGCTGCTACAATTTCTCTTAAGTGTCCCTAAAAAAAAGGCTTCCAGAGATGATTCTTGTAATTTATTGAGTGCATGTGGTTGTGCCTATATTAATGAAGAAAAGGTTGGACTCCACATCAAAGCTTCTCTAGTCAAGTAACCTTAAAAAAAGACAAACATTGATAGTGTTTTTCACAACCACAGAACATCTCAAAGCGCTTTACAGCCAATGAAGAATTTTTGAAGTGTTGTCCTCATTGTTGCAGTGTGAGGAGATGTGGTAGTCAATTTGCACACAGCAAGCTCTCACAAACATCAATGTGATAATGACCAGATAGTCTGTTTTTGTGATGTTGATTTGAGGGGTAAATGTTGGCCAGAACACAAGGGATAATTCCCCTGCTTTCCTTCAAAATAGTGTCAGGAGATCTTTTACATCCAACTGAGAGGGCAGAGGGGCTTTGTTTGATGTGTCATTCGAAAAATAGGCCACCAACAGTGCAACATTTCCTCAATACTGCATTGAAGTGTCAGCCTCGACTTTTGTGCTAGAGCTTCAAATCCTAGAGTGGAACTTAAACCTAGAACCCTGTGACTTAAAGGCAAGAGTGCTACCAACCAAGCCAGAGCTGATACCTTCTGAAACACTTCTGTCTAGGTTACACGTACAGTTTAGGTCACCTGGGCAAGGTAGCAGAGGGCTACCCTATCCCATGGAACTGTGATGCAGCAAGAATCAGCTCACTCAAGGAAGATATGGGGCTTGATTTTCAATCTGGGCTCGGGAACCCAATGCTCAGATCATTTCCCAGTCCCGACCGTGTGCTGCATCTGTCACCAACAGGATACTATCTTCAAATGCAAATCACCAAACTGGGCCACTGGTGACCTTGGTGCCCAATTAGTGGTGCCGAGTGCTGCCAAGAATCGGGAACCAACTCTGGGGTGCAATCCTCAAAGGCAGACAGCAGTCATGGCAGGACATAGAGGGCCAGCTGCCTCAACACAAAAAGAAGTGACCAAATAGCCAATGAAAAAATAGTAGGCCTGCTCTGACACACTAACTCTTGCTTCCAAAAAACTTTCTTCACCATTAACATGACTCGGAGGCTCCCCACATTGCACCTGACAGCTGTGCAGTGTGCCAGACTGTTCAGTTTTGCCAATCTATGATTTCAAAATTGTCTTCTGGCTCTTTCCAGCTCGCTAACAAGCACCTGAAGGACCTTAATGGACAATTAATTGGAGGCGAATGGGTTCCTGGCTCCCCCCGCTTTGAATACAGCAGTGTGTCCCAGAGGCGCTGGAATACTGATTACTATCCAAGAGGACAATTTTCAAAGTGTGCCCACACCCATCCTCGCCCCCACACGCATTTGAAAATCAAGCTCATGGAAGCAACTGGTAAAAATCAGAATGGTCAGAATCATGAATTCATGGGTCATAAGCACAAGGTTCTAACATTTTGTGGTACAGCTCTTTAGAGCAGCAACATAATATTTATTAATTGTGCCACCCAAAGCAAAGCCCTTCACATCTAATTGAAATTCTTTAAAGTGCAGCCACTATTATGTAAGCAAACACATTAGCCATTTGCAGCAAGCAGCCATGAAATGAATGAATAGATCATCGGATCCTGGGAGTATTGCCTCAAGGAGGAAATGCTGGTTACAATTTCAGGAGAACTCTCTGTTCTTTGTCAAATGGTGACGTTCAGGTGGATGACATCGATCCCACAAGTAAACAGGACCTCTGTTTATTGTGTCATTGGAAAGAGAGGCACATCTGACGATGCAGCACTCCCTCAGTACTGCACTGCACTGCCATGCCAGGCTAGATTATGTACTCAAAGGGATTGGATCTTGAGCCTATAACTTTCTGACTGAGAGCTGAGAGATCTGCTATCGAGTGAAGCTGACAGCCAAACAAATAAATAAACAAGCTGAATAAATAAAATCGAACAGATTGAACAGCGCTGTGTCCTTTGTACCACGTGCCCTGGATAATTATGCAAGAAAACAAAAATGTGGGAAATCAGCCGTAAACTACTACTGCAAAGAGTAACATTTGAGCAAACAATGTAGCTATAAAGAACGGATATCAAAAAGCACCTGACTATATGAACAGCCTCATACAATTTGTTCCACTAAGCAGGACTAGGGAGCAGCAGTGTTGGTGCTGATGAAAGTAGGAGACAGTATCACACAGTCCCTAAAATCAACAGCTTTGGGGGTGTTGGTAGGGGGGGGGGGAGGGCTGCATTTCTCCAACCCAATGTATTTGACCTGCTTTTGCACTACAGGTAATTAGTTTCATTAGCAAGGTTGGATTGTTAAAAATAAACAAAATAATCGTGGCAGCCAATATTGTGGGTACTCCCACGTGGTAACAGTCCCCACTCTGCGACCAAGCACAACTGCCTCAGTTCCACATTCACGTCAGGACAATAAAAAGATACACCTTCAGCTGATTAAAAACTTGGCTGCACCTTGTAGTTTAACCAGCTCTCCTTGCCCCCAACATTAAGCATACCGGAACACTTGTTACAGATAGATTAAGAACATTGCCATGGGTCCACAGTACTTACACGTGCAGCATTTGCTGTATTTTAATTTCTAAAATAATTATTCCTGAAAATACTAACGCAGTACATTCATCAAGAGTTTTTGGAAAACTCAAATTTAATAATGGTAACGAGGCTGATTTTTCTCTGGTAATGGATTAAATTTAGTTTTTTTTTCCCCCCAAGTTGCTGATTTTCTGTGCAACAGAATGGGGAGGGAGGGGCCGGGATCAGTGGGTTAAGAGCTCCTTGGGTCTTGTTAAGCACATACTGCTAAAATATTAATGTCTGAATCTCTCCTGAGAGATTCTTGAATCTCCTGAAAGATGATAGAAACCCGGTAGTGTCTGCCAAGTGGAGAAGGCGTTTAGAATTCAAACAGTTAACAGTATCTTCAAATCAAATGGACATGAGGCAATGTAGACAGCCAGTGAGCAATCCCCACTGGTCTCCTCTTCTGGCTGACAAGGCAGAGCCTGCGTTGGACAGGTAATTTAATCCTGTCTGTCTGGCACACGTCCTGATCTGGAGGGAAGACGTGAATGGAAATGCTAGCAGGACTGAATTCAGATCCACGCAGAACTGGATTTGATCAATTCAACAAGGAGCTAGGGCTAGGCAAAGGGGGAGTAGGGAGGAAAAGAATAGGAACCAATGTACTAACCCCATTGATTACATGCGGCATCGCAAGTTTCCATTACAAAACCGAAGGCTTTTGCACCATTTACCGTTCGTGTCCCTGTCACTACAACCTGCAACACTTAACCATCACAGGACTGCAGCAGTATTTCTGCAAAACATTCTAATCCCGCTACAAGGGAAGAGCTTCCATTTTCCTCAGAGTATACCACACAAGGAGTGCAACCTTGGTGCGAGACTCTGATCAATTTGAAGGCAGTTCATCTGAGGACATAAAGTACGAGATCAAAGCTGCAGTGGTTTATACCATTACCTCAATTGCAACATTACAGCTCAGAACTCACTCCCCTTTATTGATTATTCTGTAAACTTCCTATGATTTACTTTGGCTGTGTGCGTGTGTGCATGCCTTGAAGTGTTGAGAAGGAGAAATTATCCTGTTTTTAAAGGCTACTGATTAGCCACGTGATAGCATGTTCTTTCCTACGAATATGTTCACAAAAGGGTAAAAATGTCTTTGCATTCTGATGTAATAATGTGACTTATCACCCATTTCCACACTCTGAAATATCTAGAGACTGCAGGTGGTTTCACATGCTTATTGCTCCAATAGCACTGCATTAAAGAGTTACACAGGATAGGCATCTAATTCACTGTTCTCCACGTGATGAGTTTCAGAGGCCATAAAACCAAAATCTCTGAGCTTAGGGAAGTGGGGTGTGACCTTATTGGGAGAGTGTGCTCACCATAACAGGCAAAAAGAATATCTATCTCATTGAATCTCTCAGAAGTTTTAATTTGGAGATTCCCAAGAGTTATGTTGGGTCTCCACCCATGTCAGGCTTCCATCTGACCAAAACTCAAGAGTTCAAGAGTCAGTATGCTGCTATCCTAGTCTAGCTGGGAGATGAATCAGCACTCTGAACAACACTTATTTGTTTAGTTTTTTAAAATACACTCAAAACAGGACAGCTGATAGGACCCCATTGTGACAAAGAACACTGCACACAGTGAGGGAGTGAGGAGCCTTTTGAGTACAGGGCCTGGGGAGATCTCAGCCAAGAGGACAAGTTTTCAATAAAAGATTTAAACAAAATGAAATCCACACCTAAAATTTACAAACTACAAAAAACATGCAGAAATGATCAAATGGATAGAACAGCTTTCATTCAGTTGAGGGTGAATGGAAGACATAACAACAGAGAGAAGCAAGGTCATGGTGCCAATTTTCCTCTGCTCAGCTACCTACAGCATGGCGAACTCATTCACAAGGGATTGAACCTTTAAATACACAGGAAGACCACGAACATGCAACTCACATAAATTGAAGCTGAACAAAGTTCATTAGATGTCGGCACTGTCAAAATCCTGCTTCACTATCCATAAAAAAGCCCCCCAAAATTTCCTGGTCTCTCACGGTGCTCCCTTTTCACCTGCCACTTTAATAAAGATGCTGTGCTCTAAAATCCCAGCATTGTGGTCCAGGTACCCAAAGGAGTGCCTCGAGCAGCGCTGATATCCATCCTGTCCTGATAATGAGAGCCAGCAGAAAATCCCTGTTCTAACTTTCATCCAGGCACAGGGCACTCTGGTGCACTATGCCCACAGTGCTCTTGGCCACTGCCACAAGATGAAGATCAAACCTCTTTATGATTTTGTTAATTCTCATCTCCATCCATCTACTCTTCATTCTGCACAGAATCGGCTGCTGTATTTTCCTACATTACAACAGTGACTACATTTCAAAAGCCATTGGCCGTAAGTGATTTGGGACGTCCTGAGGTTGTGAAAGGTCTAAATACAAATTCTTTCTTTCCTCATTCTCTTATTCCTTTAAATTTCTTTCATCTTAGATTTCTTTTCCCAATACTTATTTCATTTCCTTTTTTTAAAAGAAATTTAGGGAACTTACACACTTTCTAACATGGAAATGGACTGGCACCATCCTGTGTTGACAGAGATTGAATAGGTACCAGGATTCAACAACACAAAGCCACCATTCGTCTTTTGGTTCTTTCACATGACCTTTTTTAAAGAAGCGGCTGTCTAGGGAGGGCAACCTCAGTGTGTCACTCTCATCCTTTCAATGCGGAGGACCAGCTCCTGGTATTTATTTTTCCAAGATCAGCTTCCTTAATCCTGCAGCATACTGTGGTGCCATTGATTACCTGAGCACGGGGTGCTTGTACTATGGAATGTGACTTATGGAGGAGGACGTTACAGCACTGGCTGTAACATAAAGCACATTCCAAATGTTTTTTCGGGTTTACTGCTCCCCTGGAAGATAGCTTCCCTCCCCCACCCTCCCACTTCGGTCCTCCCACCTTCCTACCAGAGCGATTCTTTTGGTCCTGGAGAATGTGACAGGTCAGAACAAGCAAACAGTAAGCCGTTAAAAAGGCTCCGGTTATCTCTGTTTGGTGAAGATTTGTGATTTGCTGTCTGGAGAATTTCATTTTGAACACCATGGGTGAAATAGCAGCCATGTACCGCAGCAGTAGATCACCTCCCCAAAATAATAAAGCAAACAGCTCTGACAAAGAATTAAAAGGCATGAGAGTCATAAACAAAAAGGAGAAAAATCAGGAGATGTTTTTAAAATCTAACATGGGCAGGGCGACAAAAAAACAAAATACAGAAAAAGGACTGGAAACTGAGGTGCTAATTGGCATTTTTGTTGACGTCGTCAACAAGATTCAATTGAACTACATCGGGATTGCACGGTGTCCATGAAACCCTGCAGAGATTCCAATGATCTATGACTGAGGCTATGCCTGGAACCAAAACTTGGCAGAATTTCAGACCCAGTATCTCCGTTTCACTATACAAGGCCCAGTGCCATATGTGCAGGGTTCTGCTGGGCAAGAATGACATAAAATCATAAGATAGGTTAGGATGAATTGAAAAGGGCCCAGCAACCCACCATCCATCCAGAAAATCAAGCCGACCATCCCCCATTTCAACACTTAGCTATTTGTTAAATGAATCCTGTGTCGTTGCTCCACCCGTTCTTCATTGTTGACATGGTCCCTGCTTCAATCTCTAGAGCAATACACAACTCACTACTCTGTGCAAAAACGTTTCTCCAGCTCTCTTTCCAAAATTCTTGCATATAATTTTGTATCCCCCTTTTTCCATCTACTCTGTCCGATCCCTTCATAATTTTAAACACTAATATAAAATATCCCAGGGACCCGCTCTGCTCTCCTGAAAAATAGCCTCAATTTTTCTAGCTTTTTTCATATTTGTATGAGAAATGATCTGAAGGCAAGACAGACACATCACTTTCAATGGCTGACCAACGTGGCAAAGCAATTAAAAAGTCAATTTGATTTACAGCTCAAATAGCAAAATACAAACCTCCTGAAATTTTTCTGGAGCTTGACAACACTGTGGGCGTAACATATTTTGAGTACGGTGTTAAATTCTGTTTTTTTTAAAAAAAACAACCTTTAGATCAATACACATACTGAACAAAGAATTTAGACCCAAGAATAACTGGGTTTACTTGTACTGCTTCTGGTTAATGGTGTTAGCATATCACAACATAGCACCATCACACGAAACAAGCCCCAGGTCTCGCTAATCCTTTAATGGTTTCAATAATTGATAGACTATTTCATTACAAAAGTAAATTGGTTAGCCCTGACCTCAGTGATGATCGCTGCCCTTTAGTCTTTTCTTGCACTCTGGTTTAGTTAGCGTTCAAAGCAGCACAAGTTACCACAGGCACTGTGCAATCAAACTTATCTCAATCAGTATATCATTGACTTCCTGAAACTGCTGATACTGCGTATTAGCCCTGAATGGTACAGTAACAAGGCAGAGCCTGTGTTTTGGTATAAATGTAATATAATAGCACTGTGCAATCAGTTGACATCTCATCAACAGGATAGCAAGTTAGAGATAAAACTTTTAGATTATCATACAATCAGTTCAGAAACTTTATCCTGGGTGGTCTGGTAGCAGCTCAGCACTGTACATTTATTCTAGTACCACCTCCCTCACTCCCCCTGTCCTCCTGATTTGATTAACTATTGACCTCAAATATTTGCCAAGAGGCAATTTTTGTCTATTCTAGGCTCGGCCAGTAGATACAATAGCCAGGATGTTCTGCTTCCGTTTGTGGCAGAGGAAAATATCAGGAGATGGCAAAAATTGGTTTCACGTCGCCTTTGGTTTGCGAATGTCCACTCCACCTGTCAATGGCGGGCTACGTTTCCCACCGCCACACTTCAGGAACCTAATTTCAATACTTTAGCATCACATTATGAGCCCTGCTCACCGGACTCACCCCCTACCACCCCCCCAAACTGGGTCATCTGGGCACATCGGCATGATTGCACACCGACATATTTCATAACGGTAAATGAGCGACGTGCACTTTGCTTGGGACTTCGAGCTTTCTTTGCCTACCTTGCTTCGGGGAGCACTCATGGTCATCAGCACCAGGCTTTGCAGGCAGCACCACAGCGCTTTTAGGGGGGAACTCATGGGCAGGCCTCTACCTATCAGACCAGCTGTAATGCAAGGGTGGCTTTTCAATGGCTGCAGGGCTAGGGCTTGCTTGGGGAAGGGAAAGAAGTGGCTTCAGGCAGAGGAAGAGGCGGCAGGGGAAGGGCTGTACTGGGGAAGGTGGGGTATCCCAGGGTGTGCGTGGGGGCACATGCTGATCGGTGCAAGTGACCTCAAGATGGTGAGGGCTGAGGCGGCAGTCTCCAGAGGAGATGAGGCCAGGTGGAGATGTGAAGGTGAAAGAGTCAGTGGTGATGACCCTTGAGCTGGCAGTGAATGAGGTGCCAGTGAATGTGTGATTTGGGCTTATGAGTGTGAGAGTTTAGAGTGATGAGGTAGTTGCCTTACCCTAGCGGCATGGATGAGATCATTCATCCTGTTCTGCATTGGATGGCCAACCTCTTCTTTGCAGCTTTGGCACTGACCACCACTGCTACCACCTCCCAAGCCGGAGTGATGAGATTGCTGGACCTCGAGTGGGGGTAGAGGACATCACGGTGGGCTTCCGAGAGGCATTCCAGTGACGGGTCGCTGAACTCTTCTTGGCTTTCAGGGCCATGTCTTCACTGGAGCAGTCCTGGGCTGCAAGCATTTACAATTGTGTGCGTGATTATAGTTTAGATATGGCACTGGAGTGAGGAAACAGGGTGGTGGGCAATTCAGAGGCTACCCGCTAGTGATGTGGCGTGTTTTCTGTGGCTGCATAATTAGTGAGGCAGGAAGCGGACAATACGCTGCAAAAACCCACCCTTGCCGCTGGTGGGAATAACGTCTTTTCTCACGCCCACCACTGCACTTAATGCAATTCAGGGAAAATTCCGGCCAGTATATTATATCAATGGATAATCTCTTAGGCTGGGGAGGTAGACTATAAATGCAACAGAGCAATTCTATCCAATACTTTTTGGGTGATACGGAAAAATGCTAATAGAACGAACTAAATTCATAGTTGGTAGCCTTGGTAGCTCTCTTACCTCTGAGTCAGGAGGGTGTTGATTTAAGTCACACTCCAGAGAGACATGGGCACCAACTCCAGCAAACAATGCAGTGCAGTACTGATGGAGTACTGCATTGTCAGAGGTTTCGTTTCTTGGTTGAGACATAAAACCAAGGCCCTACCTATCTTCTCAGGTGGACCGATAAGATCACATGACACTAACCAAAAAAGGGCAGGGGAGTAATCCCCATTGTCCTGGCCAATATTTATCCCTCAACCTTCACCATTAAAACAAACTGCTCATTATGACATTGCTGTTTGAGAGGTCTTGTGCGTGAATTGGCTGCCAGGTTTCTAACATGACAATGACCCTTCAAAACTATTTCATTGGCTGTAAAGCACTTTGGGATATTCTGAGGTTGTGAAAGGCACCATATAAATGCATATCTTTATTTCTTTTCAGGATCCACACCGTCCTGCCTTGTACTGACTGGAATAAACTGACTGGAAGAGAGTGGAAACCCTGGGAAGGAAATAAAAAAACGGAGGAAAATAAAAACAAGTTACTACAAAGTGAAGTATTTTAAACGCAATATCTACCGGCAGCACTGACAGGAAAGCAGCACCATCCCTCAGCCAATCGGCAAAATTAACTGGCACAGCATTTTCAATTTCTTTCCCTCGCCCATGGAAAATGGCACGCCTTATTCAGTGGCCTAATTGAGGGAACTTGCTATCAAGGGAACTATAAGGACAACCGCACATTCTTCTTTAATACACTGTGCAATGGAGTAGAAGGAAATTGCATTTACATCGGGCATTTCACAACCTCAAGATGTCCCAAAGCACTTTAAAGCCAATGAAGCACTTCCGAAGTGTAGTCACTGTTGTAACGCAGGAAATGCAGCAGTCAAAATACACACCAGCTCCCACAAACAGCTATGTGATAATGACCAGATCATCTCTTCTTGTGATGTGATGGGAGAGGTGAATATTCCCCTGCTCTTCAAAATAGTGCGATAGAATCTTTTACGTCCACCTGAGAGGGCAGACAGGGCTCGGCTTGATGTCTCGTCTGAAAGATGGCGTCCCCCCCAGGATGTGTAGTACTCCCTCAGTACTGTACTGGAGCATCAGTCTGGATATTGTTCTCAAGTCTCTGGAGTGGGGCTTGAAGCCACAACCTTCTGACTCCGAGGTGAGAGTGCTACAGCTGAACCATAGCTGACCCTGTGTCTATGCAACAGCGCTGTATTTTTCTAGGAGAAACTGCTGCTCCTGAGGCTGAAAGATGGCAAGCACCTCACTTCAGTTCTATTCAAGAGGCCAGAAGTTCAGATCCCTTCCGTGATCTCTCTCGGACACATTAGAAACACATTGGTCAGTATTCCACTAGATAGCAGGACTGTTTCTATGGGCTGGGTTTTCAATTGCTAGCGGGGTAGAGACCCAGTGGAGGCGCAAGTTAAAATCGCGATCTCGGAGGTTGTCTCTGGATCCTGATGCCTCCGCAACAATCTGCAGTTTTCAAAGTTAGGGCAGGGGGTGGAGGTGAGGGAACGGGGTACCAGCTTGCCTCCAATTAAAAGTCCATTAAGCTCCTTTAGGAAATTGTTAATGAGCTGGAGAGATTGGGGCTGTAATTTTCAATAGAGTTTTCAGCAAACCCAAACAGTTGGGTGCACGTCAGTGAACAGTTGTCAGATTTGTTGCAGGGTGAAGGGAAAAATTTTTTTTGACGTTTAAAATTATCGGGCCCTTGGGTATTCTATGGCAGATCGCGCACATTACCCCAGTTTTGACTGTTCGCACTCCGTCTCATGCCTTTATGCTGCTGGCTCTCTAAGGATTGGCCTGCTCTCTTTGGCAACGCAGCAGCAGGCCCAACCATGGCTGCCGTTTACCTTTGCCGCTGCCGTCAGGCAAGCAGCTCCCACATCCTGGAAGCACTTGTTGAGCTCGCCTCCTCCCCAGTTAGGGCTTTAAAATAGCATCATGCAAGCGACAAAGTTGAGACGTGGGGTTGGTTACTGATCCTGCTTTGTAACACCGGCCTTGTATAATAGAAAACATCACATTTTGATGCTACACCTGAAAATGAAATGTTTTTTCTGCCTAGGCCTCTTGAAGGTATCTCCTTGGTCTCTGCTGATGGCTGACACAGCTTGGGCAGCTATAGCGGGGAGGGAAACCACAGTTTGATTCAGCACCAGGGTTCCCACTCCTGATCACAATCCATTTTTACCAGATCAATATTTCAAATGCATTATGCTAGTGAAACTCAAGGTCTCTTAGATGGATGACGGGATGGGGTGGGTGGGTATGGAGAGGTGTGGGCGTGGATTGCAACAAAGCAATTGTGTCTGAAAATATGTACTTACTGGGTGATAGAGAGTCACTGCCAGAGCGGTATGAAAATAACTGTGGCCCACACAGTTCTGCCTTGCGCGCCCCCACCCACCCACCCACCCATGCCCTGAATGGGCTGAATGAAGACAGTGCTGAAGAATAAGTGTGTGGATGTCACAACTGGGCTTGGTTGTGGGTGATCTGCATAATTAAATAACCTATGGACGTTTATACCTGCACTCACACAAGAAGAATGTCCATTTTCTACCAGTGACCATCCTGTAACCATGGACTTATAGCTCAGGAAAGGGTCAACACTTGAGGAGGAGCAAAGAGGGGGGAAAAAGGAGGGAGAAATGAAATATTCAATCCCTCTTCTGTCTTTCATTCATTATTACCATGGTTTCAATGATCACATGATAAAAGAATTGTACCTCTTTTAAAATACACATAATGGAAAGAAAAACTTGAGGCTGGAGCCCTTGCAGCTCATGAAATTACGTTAACACCACAATCTGTGACACAAACAGTACTTTACAGCTTCCAGACTAGACATTGCACCATCCTCCACCAATGGCAGTGCAGAATGTTAGCTTCCCAATGTGGAGTGACCAGAGGTGTACAGTGTTGACTGGAAGCTTAACCAACACTGTTCTGGAGCAGGGTCATCTAGCCTTAGCCATTTCAACGCCTGAGGGTTCAGCCCTCTCTACACGTTATAATTGGAACTTCAGCTGAGGTCAGTGAATTACACAAAATCACGGGGCAAGATTTTACGTCCCACAGGCAGGCGTGTGCCCGACCCAATCAGGCACAAAATAGCTCGCGGTGATGTCGGGCGAGCCTCCCGATGTCATCGCGCAGTATCTCAGTTGGCAGGTGCGTGCGCGAGTCAGCAGTGCGCCCACCGACAATCACGAGACCTATTAAGGCCATTAATCAATGCCTTTAAATCTATTTTTCGCTACCCGTCCAACCTTATAGTTGGCAGGTGGGCGAATCAGCCAGGCGGCCTTTGGATTTTTTAGGAAACCTCATCCACGGACGGGAGGTCCTTACATCCTTATGTTATAATGTTCTTACATATTCCAGCTCCTTACAATAAAGGCCAACATGTCATTGTCTTTCTAAGTCCTTGCTGTACCTGCATGCTAACTTTGTGTTTTTCTACGAGGGCACCTAAATCTCTCTAAGCATCAAGATTTAAAAGTTTCTTACCATTTAAAATATATTCTGCATTTCTACTCTTGCTACCAAAGTGAATAACCTCACGTTGCCCCATATTATTCTCCATTTGCCACCTTGCCCACTCTCCTAAGCTGCCAATATCCCTTTGCAGCCTCCTTGTGTCTCCATCACAGCTTTCTGTCCCACCTAGCTTTGTATCGTCAGCTTTGGATACATTAATCTCGGTACCTTCATCTAGATCGTTGACATATATTGTAAATAGCTGAGGCCCCAGCACTGACGCTTGTGACACCCAAACAAACCAAGCAATGTTACATTACAGGTCAGAACACAATCCTGGAACAAATAGCTCAAGCTTTGCATGAGCTTTTCCAATCATTCAGAGTTACAGACCTCTCTAATGTGCTACAGGGTATTTCATCAAAGTCTTTATTTCTCATCAGATGAGAACATGAGGCATTTAAGTCCCTGCGGGTGCACACGTGAGTGCATTTAGTTGAAAGTGGAAAATCCTAAGCAGTTCAGAAGATTCCGAGAGAGTAGGTCTAAGATTCTGCCAGGTCTCTGAAGTTTACATTAAAGAACGCCATTGAAAGCAGGAAAACCATGTATCTGCTGCTGAGGAAACCCCTTCAAATGAAGAATTACCCAGTTACAGGCTGACCCAAGTTAGTATGTGGAAATGGGCCACAGAGATAACTTATTAATGGGGACCACAATCTGTTGATGGATTGGTTAAACATGCGTTGTTAGGCAGGACTGAGTGAGTAATATCACTGCACAATTCCCACTAACTGCAGTGTGAAGACACTGAAAAGAGTGATTTTACAATATTCTCAGAGTGACTGGGTGCTGTGGAATTCATCCCATTTTCAGGTGGCAGGGTCCCCCTTCCCGCCATCTGAAGAGTTGGAGGGAACACATGCCCGCCGACTCCGAGTGCCCACTGCCACGGCTTCCTCCCCTCACTCAAGGGGAAGTCCCACCCTTAAGAGAGCTGCTGCCCAATCAGATTGGCCTGCAGCTCTCTGGTTCCTACAGCGATAAGAGCTGCAGTGGACTGAAGAGGAAGTTTACCAACATGCCTGAGCCTAAGTACAGGGACCGGATAACAAGGTACGTTTAAGAGGTCCCAGGACGGGGAGGGAAGGCCTCGGGGGAGCACAAAGGGGGTAATCAGGGTATTGGAGGGAAGGCCTGGGGGTGGGGGGGGGGGATGTTGGCGGGGGAGGTCCAGCGGCCACTGGACCTTAAGGGGAGGAGGGGAGGGGCGCTTGCAGTCAGAGGGGCCTTCTGATGAAGATGCCCCCTCACCTCCCCCAGCCTTCCCGCGCAAGATCTAGGCCTGTTCTTTTACAGGCTTCCCCCACGCCAGGTAAATCCTCCTGCCAGCCTACAAATTGGGCAGGAAACAGCCCTTAAGTGGCCAATATTTGGCTACTTTAGGGCCTCAATTGGGGAAAGGGTGGGCTTCCCATCCTAGGCCTTGCCCGTCCCACTGTAAAATCACTGGGTGGGAACCCAAAGAGAATCCCATTCCTTCAATTTTATGCTCCTCCCCCGCTTAAAACCCGCCAGTGGGGGAGCGTGAAATTCTGGCCACAGTGTGGGGTAGAAGCCACAGAACATTAAAGCAACACAGTCATGATTTCAAACTTGGCTTTGCCCTAATAGCTCAGGAAACTGTGGACTTAGTAAGTGAAAACCACAATGCTGACCATGTATAGGTCAAGGCCTCTGGCATCAACACTATAGAGCCATAGAAAAGTTACAGCACAGAAAGAGGCCATTCATCCCATCGTATCTGCACTGGCCAAAAGAGAAAACAAAACTAGCTGTACATTTTAATTCCACCTTCCAGCTCACAGTCAGTAGCCTTGCGGGTTACTTCACTTCAGGTGCAGATCCAGGGGCCTTTTAAATGAGTTGAGGTTTTCTGCCTCCATCGCCAAACCATGTAGTGTATTCCAAACACCCACCACCCTCTGGGTGAAGAAGTTTTTCCTCATGTTCCCTCTAATCCTTCTACTAATCACCTTAAATTTGTGCCCCCTGGTAATTGACCTCTCTGCTAGGGGAAACAGGACATCCCTGTCTACTCTGTTTAGGCCCCTCATAATCTCGCACAACTCAACCAGGTCACCCCTCAGCCTCCTCAGTTCCAAGGAAAACAACCCCAGCCTATCCAATCTTTCCTCATAGCTGCAATTTTCAAGCCCTGGCAACACTCTTGTAAATCTCCTCTGTACTCTCTCCAGAGCAACTATGTCCTTCCTGTAATATGGCAACCAGAACTGTACACAAAATTCCATCTGTGGCCTAACCGGCATATTATACAGTTCCATCATGACATCCCTGCTTTTGTATTCTATACCTCGTCCAATAAAGGAAAGCATTCCATATGCTTTCTTCACCACCTTATCCACTTGTCCTGCCACCTTCATGGACCTGTGCACATGTACTCCAAGGTCTCCTGCTTCCTCCACCCTTCCCAACATCCTCCCATTTATTGTGTATTCCCTAGCTTTGTTCGCCCTCCTCAAATGCATTACCTCTCACTTCTGTGGATTGGATTCCATCTGCCACTTTCTGCCACTCAACCACACCATTGATATCATTCTGGAGACAACAGTTATCCTTTTCACTATCAACTACACAGCCAATTTTTGTATCATCTGCAAATTTCCCAATTATGCCACCCACATTTAAGTCCAGATCATTAATATATACAACAAACAACAAGAGACCCAACACTGAACACTGTGGAACATGAGTGGAAACCGCTTTCTATTCACAAAAACATCCAACAACCATTAGCCTTTGTTTCCTGTCGCTGAACCAATTTTGAAACCAACTCGCCACATTCCCCTGTATCCCATGGGCTTTCACTTTTCTGACCAGTCTGCCATGTGGGACCTTGTCAAATGCCTTACTGAAATCCATGTAGAGAACATCCATTGCACTACCCTCATCAATCCTCCTTGTTACTTCCTCAAAAATTTCGATTAAATTAGTAAGACATGACCTTCCCCTAACAAAACCATGCTGACTATCCCTGATTAACCCGTTCCTTTCTAAGTGACAGTTTATCCTGTCTCTCAGAATTGATTCTAATAATTTGCCCCACCACTGAAGTCAGACTGACCGGCCTATAATTATTTGGTTTATCCCTTGCACCCTTTTTAAATGATGGTACAATGTTTGCAGACCTCCAACCCTCTGGTACCTCACCTGTAACTAGTGAGGATTGGAAAATGATCCTCAGAGCATTTGCTATTTCCTCCCTGGCTTCCTTCAACAGCCTGGGATACAATCCATCCAGCCCTGGTGACTTATCCACCTTCAAGGATGTCAGTCCCTCCAGTACATCCTCTCTCACTACGCTTATTATATCTAATGTTTCACACTCCTCCTCTTTAACTAGAATATCTGTTGCATCCCTCTCCTTAGTGAAGACAGAGACAAAGTACTCATTGAGAACCCTGCTCACATCCTGAGCATCAAAGCGCAAGTTACCATGTGCATTGCTGATCGGCCCTACCCTTTCCTTAGTTATTCATTAGAGAAGTAAATGGAACATTAACAATTGATAATGCAGCAAATTAATGTAACTTACCACTGGACCTGTTAACTCATTGCAAGCAGAATCATGATACAGTATCATAACAACAGACAGGTGGCAAATATACTATTTAGTTACCACAGTGAGTACCAGACAATTCCCCTAACAAAAATCTAAGGAAGGAGGATTATCTCACCAGTTCATTATCACTAATAAATATTTCCAGTTTAATTCAAAACTAACCAAAACTAATACATGCCCTCCGTTATTGATACACACTCCCTTCAGAGATGAAAATTGAGTTGAATGGGAACAGGCCTGTCACCACCAGGATTCGCCCCGTCAAACAAGGGCAGCTGACCTCAGTATCCTGCAACATACTTCTGATTACCTCAGAGAACAAATTTAATAGTGGGAGCTGGCTCCCAGGCAGTGGAAGCCAAAATCTGAAGTAAAAGGACAATATTAACAGCAGCTTTAGTTTTAGAGAGAACATTCATTCTATATGCAACATCAGTTCACATGTCACCATTTGAGTCCCACCAGAGCTGATGTCCAACTTTCTAAAAAAAAAACTCTACTCCCTTTTTTTTGGTTTACCTTTCCTTCTTCCAAGATCCTCCCAAAACAACGTGCCCCCTATCTAGCTAAGACTGATGAGTGACCTCAGATTTCCAACAGTTACACCTGCCAGGATGGGGTGTGAAGAGGATACTAACATTACCAGAAAATTTAGGGGAAAAGGCACAAAAATCTTTCATTCTACAAACCACATATCCCAGAATTTATATAAGATTAAGTAGAACACATTAGTAGAGAGATATATCTTTTAATTCCCTTATCTCAGAACGGCTGATGTTTCTTTGATACTTCGGTTGCTAAGGGCACTGCCTAAACTTAAGCTGAAACAACTCGAAGAACGCCACTCCTGGTTCTGATAAAGAGTGTATCAGCAATATTATTATTTTGGTGTAAATCTGACTGTTGGCAGAAGACACCCCCATTCCCATAGACAACCTATAAACAATAATGAGGGTTGAAACTGTTCTCCCAGAAGTTCCAACATTTAGACCAATATGACATGTCAATCAAGCCTGTGTAAAAGAGTGGCGAGTTATCTGCAGGACTTGTGAAAGTTGTGTTTCCTCAGCTATGCAAATAAGTAAGGATTCTGCAAACTGTCTTTCAGCAGGTCCAGACAGAGCAATTTCTTGTTTTTCTTTATTATTCATTTCTGGGATGTGGGCATCGCTAACAAGGCCAACATTTATTGCTCATCCCTAACTGGCTTTGAGAAGGTGGTGGCGAGCCACCTTCTTGAACCGCTGCAGTCTATAACATATAGATACACCAACAGTGCTGTTAGGAAGGAAGTTCAAGGACTTTGTTACAGCGACAGTGAAGAAAGGGCGATATAGTTCCAAGTCGGGATGGTGTGAGATTTGGAGGGAACTTGCAGGTGTGGGTGCCCCCATGTGCCTGCTGCCCTTGTTCTTCCAGGTGGTAGAGGTAACGGGTTTGGAAGATGCCATTGAAGGAGTGCGGTGAGGTGCTGCAGTGCATCTAGTACATACTGCTGCTATTGTGCAATAGCGCTGGAGGGAGTGAATGCTTAAGGTGACAGATGGGCTGTCAATCATGCAGGCTGTTTTGTGATGGATGGTGTTGAGCTTCTTGAGTGTTGTTGGAGCCATTCAGACAAGTGGGGAGTATTTCATCACACTCCTAACTTGTGCCATATAGATAGTGGACAGGCTTTGGGGAGTCAGGAGGCGAGTTACTTGCCACAGAATTCCCAGTCTCTGACGTGCTCTTGTAGCCACCTTATTTTTGTAGCCGGTCTAGTGGAGTCCTTACTACAGGGTTCATCACAGGCATTTCCATGTATGTTAGTATAATGGAGGCAGAATAGAAGGAAAAAGAAATGTTTGAGGGGTGCAGGCTAAGGCTACACTAAAAGAGAACAAGATCAGTTAGGAGATACCCTCCCCATCAGATTCTACAGATAATACCAGATCAGACCTGACTCTGTGAAGCCTGCTGCTCACTTCGTCAAACTGGTTACTACTGTATCCTTGTCATCCAGTTCGGCTGCTTCCTCCCACACCACCACTACCTAGCAGGTTGTATAACCTGTTGCTGTACCAGGACTTTATGTCTCCTGCAGGCATTATGCTGGCTCCACCCTCCCACTTCCTTTCCTCAACACACTCACCCCTCACCTTTCTTTCCATGTAGATTTTGCAGCCCTTGTCCCATTTCAGGGCCCCTTTTGGGCCTACCTTCTGCATTTTAATAGGTACACCAGTGCCAATTAAGTTATGCAAAGCTCAATTGACTCACAACATACAATAACCAGAATATGGGTCATTTAATATCTGTTGATCGAGTTGAAATGGGACTTTGGATCTGGGGCAGTCTGTAGTCTGGTATGCATGTTTTCAGCTGATTATTTACTGTTAACCAATATAATATGCTTTACAACGGGGTGGCTGGGATTCACGATCCTATCCAAGTTGATAAGCAGCAGACAGCCGCAAAATTACCTTGACTAGATATTGTGGCTTTTTATAGTCACCGAAGCCCCACTTGTCCTGCAACATAGCTGTAAATTTTTATTCCAGCCCTACGAGGGGATATTTCAATTAAGCACATTTATTTATTCATTTTACGGGATGTGGGTGTCACTGTCTAGGCCAGCATTTATTGCCCATCCCTAATTGCCCTTGAGGAGGTGATGGACTTATTGAACTGCTGCAGTCCATGTGGGGTATGTACACCCACAGTGCTGTTAGGGAGGAAGTTCCAGGATTTTGACCCAGTGTCAGTAAAGGAACAGCGATATATTTCCAAGTCAGGATGGTGAGTGGCTTGGAGGGGAACTTCCAGGTAGTCGTGTTCCCATCTATCTGTTGCCCTTGTCCTTCTATCTGGTAGTGGTCATGGGTTTGGAAGGCGCTGCCTAAGCAGCCTTGGTGAGTTACCGCAGCGCATTTTGTAGATGGTACACACTGCTGCCACTGCTCATCAGTGGTGGAGGGAATGAATATTTGTGGATGGGGTGCTAATGCCAATCAAGCGGGTTGCTTTGTCCTGGATGGTGTCAAGCTTTTTGAGTGTTGTTGGAGCTGCACTCATCCAGGCAAGTGGATAGTATTCCATCACACTCTCCTGACTTGTGCCTTGTAGATGGTGGTCAGGCTTTGGGGAGTCAGGAGGTGAGTTACTCGCCGCAGGATTCCTAGCCAACCTGCCCTTGTAGCCACAGTATTTACGTGGCTACTCCAATTAAATTTTTGGTCAATGGTAACACCCAGGATGTTGATAGTGGGGGATTCAGCGATGGTAATGTCATTGAATGTCAAGAAGTGATGGTTGCATTCTCTCTTGTTGGAGATGGTCATTGCCTGGCACTTGCGTGGCATGAATGTTACTTCCCGTTCACCAGCCCAAGCCTGGATATTGTCCAGATCTTGCTGCATTTGGACATGCACTGCTTCAGTATCTGAGGAGTCATGAATGGTGCTGAACATTGTGCAAACATCCCCACTTCTGACCTTGATGAAAGGAAGGTCATTGATGAAGCAGCTGAAAATGGTTAGGCCAAGGACACTACCCTGAGGAACTCCTGCAGTGATGTCCTGGAACTGACGATTGGCCTTCAACAACCACAACCATCTTCCTTTGTGCTAGGTATGACTCCAACCAGCAGAGAGTTTTCTCCTTGGTTCCCATTGACTCCAGTTTTGTTAGGGCTCCTTGATGCCACATCTGGTCAAATGCTTGATGTCAAGGGCCTCACCTCACCTCTAGAGTTCAGCATTTTGTTCATGTTTGAATCAAGCTGTAATGAGGTCAGAAGCTGAGTAATCCTAATGGAACCCAAACTGAGCATCAGTGAACAGGTTATTGCTAAGCAAGTGCTGCTTGACAGCACTGTTGATGACCCCTTCCATCACTTTACTGATGATCCAGTGTAGACTGATGGGGCGGTAATTGGCTGGGTTGGATTTGTCCCACTTTTTGTGTACAGGACATACCTGGAAAATTTTCCACATTGCTGGGTATATGCCAGTGTTGTGGCTGTACTGGAACAGCTTGGATAGGAGCAAGGCAAGTTCTGGAGCAGAAGTCTTCAGCATTATTGCCGGAATATTGTCTTTGTAGTATCCAGTGCCTTCAGCCATTTCTTGATATCACATGGAGTGAATCGAATTGGTTGAAGACTGGCATTTGTGATGCTGGGGACCTCTGCAGGGGGCCAAGATGCATCACCCACTTGGCACTTCGGGCTGAAGATTGTTGTGAATGCTTCAGCCTTATCTTTTGCACTGATGTGCTGGGCTCCTCCATCATTGAGGATGGGGATATTTGTGGAGCCTCTTCCTCCAGTGAATTGTTTAATTGTCCACCAGCATTCACTAATAAAGATAAGGTCACTCCAAACCATGGCTTCAAAAAAAACTGACATTGGTATGCAATGGCAGATTAGGTCTGATGTCAGCAAGTTATTTGCCACATAAAGAGGAATGAACTTCTAGGCAGGACAGTGGAAGCAAAAATTATGGGAAGGAGGAAGACAGAGAGACAGAGGGACAGACAGAGAGAGAGAGAGAGATAGAGAGAGAAGGGAGAGGGATAGAGAGAAAAGAAAGAGCGAAAGAGCAAGATTTGTATTTATCTGGTGACTTTTAAGTACTTTTGAAGTATAGTCATCATTACTAATGTACGTAACAGTTGGATGCAATGATGGGCAGAGGACAGGGGGACAGATATTCCGTATTTTTGGATGGATAAGTTGGAATGGGCTTAATGCATTTCCTTATCCTTATTTAGCCTGTGATCTTGTGAAAACTGCAAAACAGTTTACTGCCAGCCAAAGCCTGATGTGATGTACCAATGTACTGTACTATGGAGTGTGTTCAGGCACTCAGGCATGATTAACTAACTACAAGTTCCTGATCTCAGTTGCTCTGTTTGTGGAGAACAATATTTCGCCATAGGGTGAAGTAGTACTTTAATGTCATGGTTCAGCTCTTGTTCATGTTTCAGGTTTCAGAGTGAAACAGGAGGATTCCTCACAGCAAGTACCCAGAGTTTCAAATGGTATATGATGTGGGGGGGAGCAGGACATCAAAATATATAGAAACCCAAGAATGATACCACACCAAGCAAAATCCCATCTCCTGTATACAGTTACTAGTTCTGAGGCAGATTGAGATCAGTCAGACTGTTGTATTTAACCCAGACTGGTTTAATTTTTTTTTTACACACAGTATGTCAACACATATATTAAAGAGGTAATCTGACATCAATAGACATACAATCTTAGCTGAGGGAATCTAATTCAGTTTGGATTATTCAGTATCTTAGTTACATTGTAGAATGGCTCTGAATTGAACTCAAATTCTGGCCCCCATAGCACAAGACAATAATTCTCAACTACATACACTCTCATGACAAATGAAAGAGGACAGGCCAGAATTCCTGGCTGGTTTTGTTCTGGTTTGCCTCGAAATTTGTTATGTTGCAACTCCAAGCCGGTTTATATTCAAGCAAATTGCTTAGCCCAGAAGCATTACAATTAGGGTTTGGGATGAAGATGACCCTTCAACCCATCTGATTTAATTTGTTCCAAAATACCAACTCTATTGTCACCCTAACATAACATCTAGCTGTTTCTTAAGTGAGCCATTGCATTCCATTGTGAGGTAAGTTCTGCACATGCTGTTTTCAGCATTTCACCAGGGCTGCTTTTAAGCTGTATATGAGTTCTGTATTCTGCTTCTAGACCAGATGGAAAGGAACCAGTACGGCTAGTTTAAATTATCTGTACTGAACGAACACAGCAACAGAGTCCGCATTAGGTGAGCGACAAGGGGCTGATATAGCCACATCGGACTGATTTGGTTGTCTTTCTCTTTCTCTCTCTCTGGCACCCAGGACATCAGTTCTAAGTTATTCAACTCACTGTCTTACCAGACCTGATCGGAAAAATGCTACTCTGTGATCAGCTTTACCGACACAAGAAGATCGAAGCAGCTCAGCCTAAAGTGAAATTGTTTTGTGTCAGTCCCATCTAATGCCCGTTCAGCTCCATAGAGACCCCTGAATGCCTTAAAGGGGAAAACATGAAATCTCATGCATGCCACAACTCTCAGATCCTATTTTCCAGTACAAACCACAAGGAGCAAAATTGGATAATCCCCGAAAACAGGCGCAGGAATTGCAATGTGTGAGGACAGCAGAATGCAAGCTAGTCCAAAACAGGTTGTTGAGTGGCTGCATGCCCTAGCAGAGGGCTCATGTTCATATGAGGCCAGCACCACTTCAAGCTAGCCTACACTACTTAAAGACAGCTTAAAGGGAACATGCAGTCTGGCTGCAGCAGGTCCTGGAAATGGCTGGAGCAGAGATTCTGACCCGCAAAAAGTCTGACTAACATCATAACAGGGCAGAGAGCATACTTCAAGGTTCTCTGGTGCAGCTCTGAAGGCCTTGATCCAGGAGGTGGAGAGGAGATGGGAGAGGCCTTGATGGAGGAGGTGGAGAGAAGTGGAGAGGAGATGGAGAGGCCTCGATGCAGGAGGTGGAGAGGAAGTGGTGCAGTTTAGCAATCTGTCTCAAGCACATTACTAGGATTGCTGACACACCATCCAGCAGAGCGGCAGTGGTGCCATGGAGTGCTAACCTGCTGCTCTCTTAGGGTGACAGCATTCATCCGTCTACCAATGCCAGTGCTGCTGCCGCCCATGCCCAATGGTGCAGTCCGAAGACAGCATAGCTGAACTGGCCGACGTCGTCCTGCAAGATCATCTGCTGTCACCCCCTTTGAAAGATCCCATCCACCAACCATGCTGCAGCCACAGTGTAGGAGCTCCAGGACAAGCAAAGACACACAGAAGACAAACACTATGGGAATGCACAATGGGGATTAGTCAACTTTTGCATGGAATATTGGATGGTTTATTTATAAATTTGATTTGAAATGTATGTATTGTGGTAGCTTTTATTGAAGCATTGTGACCAAAAGGTCAGTGACAGAAGGATGGTGAGTTCTGGAACTGTTAGTGAACGAGGATTTAGGATTGTGTTTACTGGTGCCACTGCTGTATAAAATGATTGAGGGCAGAGTCCAGCCAGAAAGGGGATGTGTTTCCTCCCTTCCTCCTCCTCCTGTCCACCTTCTCAGTAGGTCGCCATATACTTGATGGCTCCTTGCACCATGGAGAAGCCTGCAATCTTGGCGAAGCACTGTGTGCTTGCTTCACCTGCTTTTCTCTGGCATTGTAGTGTATTCCGCTCTCTTGGCATACAGAGCCTCAGTGAAGGCCCTTATGTAATACTGGACAGCAAACTGAGAGATGTTACGATAATACCACATGCTCCAATCTAGAAGAAGCCTACGGCATAAAAGTTCATGGGCACGGTCATCTCTTTAGCCACTGGCAATGCCATTCTCACCTGACTTTGAGGCTGCAGTTCAGGCTGCAACACTTGGCAGACAGGTGGGCCAGTCCCTGATGAACTGGAGACGTCTGAAACACTGAGGCTGAGGTAGAAAAATTGCTCCTTGAAGACCCTGGGCAGATATAGCTTCCTGCTGAGAGCCCTTCTTCCCCTCCTCCCCTGTTTTGGAGCAGTTTGTCCTGCTTTGTGCCAACTCTGGTCATTGTCCATGGCCAGGATTTTATGGCCCCGCTGTAGCGTGTCTCCGCCCCCCCCAGCAGATGTGGCGAGCCATTGAAATCTCCATTCAGTTCGGTGGGACTGCAATATCCCGCCGGGTGGGAGGGGCCGTAAAATCCTGGCCCATGTCATGCTGTAGGCCAAGGAGGTTGGTAACTCCAACATCCATGACTGGGAGTAAGTGGTCTGAGCATAACACTTGAAGTCAGGACCAAGTCCTTCAGCAGCAGCTTCACTACTCCCTGTAGACTTCAGCAACTTTAAATAACAGTACAAACCATTAAAATTTTTATTAACTCAGAGAGAGCCTGTAGAAATCAATGAGCAACTAACCTGAAAGTAGGTGATGATCCCTTTAAAAAGCATTGCTGGGGGTGTCTTTCCTGCTGCTGAACACATTTTCAACTGTGCGGGGTTAAGAGGGGGCATTTTCAGGTCAAATATACCACTGCTGATGTGTGATCAGGGGCTCTAGGTTGATCAACATCATGACCGGCCTACTCTGAATATTTCCACTTCATACTCACTGCGCCTGCGCTAACACCTCACGAAAATGGTGTCCAGAGCAGTGTTTAAACGAGGACGATCCCAGGAATGAAAGGCTTAACATATGAGGAACGTTTGAGGACTCTGGGTCTATACTCGATGGAGTTTAGAAGGATGAGGGGGAATCTGATGGAAACTTACAGAATACTGAAAGGCCTGGATAGAGTGGATGTGGGGAAGATGTTTCCATTAGTAGGAGAGACTAGGACCCGAGGGCACAGCCTCAGAGTAAAGGGAAGACCTTTTAGAACAGAGATGAAGAGAAACTTCTTTAGCCAGAGAGTGGTGAATCTATGGAATTCATTGCCACAGGGGGCTGTGGAGGCCAGGTCATTGAGTGTATTTAAGACCGAGATAGGTTTTTGATTGGTAAGAGGATCAAAGGTTACGGGGAGAAGGCGGGAGAATGGGGCTGAGAAACTTATCAGCCATGATTGAATGGCGGAGTAGACTCGATGGGCCGAATGGCCTAATTTCTGCTCCAATGCCTTATGGTCTTATGAACAAGATTGAATGTAAGATGCATGCTTTGCGATGTGAATATTTAAAGAGATTATCTTGTGAGTGATACAAATGTAAATTCAGGAGGTTCCCTCTATAATCTTCCCTATTCACATTACAGGATCTGAGTCACACGACAACATTGGGCTGGCTAATAATGAATTTAATGCCAACATTTGCAATGTCTACAGTTAGGGATAATGCCTCAAAGCCGAAACCATTATTCCCAATTGCAAAAATATTTTCAACAGCAGCGTTTACAACACCCATGTTCCCATGTTTTGTACTGAGACACAGTTGTTATGGACTTAATTACAGTTGGAGAACTCAGTCTTAGAAGCACAATATCACACTTGTCTAGGTAACATAATTGCTTCGTTCCTCAACAGACTTGAGAGAAAAGTTATAGCTCATAGAATAAAAAGGACAGTAGCAACGTGGATACAAAATTGGCTGAATAATATGAAACAGAGAGTAATGGTCACTGGATATTTTACCGGCTGGAGGAAGGTTTGTAGTGGAGTTCCCCAGGGTCGGTATTGGGACCCTTGCTTTTCCCAATATATATTAATGATCTAGATCTTGGTGTGCAGGGGACAATTTCAAAATTTGTGGATGATATGGAACTTGGAAGCCTTGTAAACTATGAGAAGGACAGTACAGAACTTCAAAAGAACATAGACAAGTTGGTGGAGTGGGCAGATAGGCAGCAGATGAAGTTCAATGCAGCAAAGTGTGAGGTGATGCATTTTGATAGGAAGAACATGGAAAGACAATATAAAATAGGGGGTACAATTCTTAAGGGGGTGCAGGAGCAGAGGGACCCGGGTGTATATGTGCATTGATCATTGAAGGTGGCAGGATAGGTGGAGAGAGCAATTAATAAAGCATACAGTATATAAAGCATACAGCTATATTAATAGGGGCATACAAGAGCAAGGAGGTTATGCTGAATTTATATAAGACATTAGTTAGACCTCAGTTGGAGTATCGTGTACAGTTCCAGATGCCACACTATAGGAAAGATGTGAACACACTGAAGAGAGTGTAGAAGAGATTTACAAGAATGATTCCAAGGATTAGAAACTTCAGTTATGAAGATAGATTGGAGAGGTTGGGACTGTTCTCCTTGGAGAGGAGACGACTAAGAGAAGATTTGATAGAGGTGTTCAAAACCATGATAGGACTGGATAGAGTAGATAAGGAGAAACTGTTCCTGCTCATAAAAGGATTGAGAATGAGAGGGCACAGATTTAAAGTGATTTCCAAAATAAGTAAATGTGATGTGAGAAAAAACTTTTTCACCCAGCAAGTGGTTCGAGTCTGGAATGCACTGCTTGGAAGCGCGGTGAAGGCAGGTTCAATCAAGGCATTCAAGAAGGCATTGGGCGATTATCTGAATAAAAACAATGCGCAAGGGTATGGGGAAAAGGCAGGAAAATGGCACTAAAGTCATAATGCTCATTTAGAGAGCCAGTGCAGACACAATGAACCAAATGGCCTCCTTCTGCGCAGTAACAAGTCTGTGATTCTGTTTCTGACTTGAAAATACTGTAAGCGGAAACAATTGTTATGCATTTGAAATGTAAGATTTTCATTCAGAACTTCCTACCAAATGTGAATAATAGTACAGTCCTTTCAGATTTTCCTAGTTGTTCATTTAAACAATTATTGTTTGAATTCTCAGTGTAAACAGATAAACAGAGGCAACTGCTATAATCAACCAGAGTACATTAAAAATGCAAAAAGATTCCACTTTGAAATTTGACATCCAGTTTAATTTGTCTCACAAGCAACATACTAGAAACAATTTGAAAATAGTAAACTCATTTTCTTTAAGAAAATTATATCAGAAAAAAATGAATTAATTCTTTACCTTTCAAAAAAACATTGTTACTTAACTATCCTTAAAATGGCAATTTTCCATCTCACAAATAACAAGTTTTGGTATGCTCTGTTAACACGCGGTTTTGTTGTCAATCAGGAAAAAATAATCTAGACATTGTACACACTGGGAGCTGAAGCCTGCTAACTCAGGCCTCTTCGGATAACTCCAGTGGGACTGGGAACCTGCACAAATCAAGCTTCTCCCATAAGCACTGTCCTCCAAATACACAGTTAGAAACATTTCTAACACAGAAAAGGCTACTGTGCAGGAAACTTTAATGCATGTTTTGTAAATTCTGTAACATTTATGATTTTATTATGTTATAAAACTTACGTTAGTAAGTGCTTAACTTAATAGAGAAATAAAGTTGGTTGTCAAAAGGGTTATCAAATAATATTAAGAGCATTTAATTTGTTTATCTTTTTCCTATTTTTATTGGTAGATGTTGCAGGTGGCCCATTTTTGGGAGAGGAAAGAGCGGAGAGAGAATATGGCAAAGTATAGAAAGGGGGCAAAAAGTGTGGCGAAAAGAAAGAGCAAAATACTTGGCAAGGGAAGGGTGGGAGCAAAATACTGTATGTGGCAATGTAGGAAACTGATGAAGAGGGTAGAGGTGACATAGATGGGAGGAATGTGGATGGCAGTGAAGGGAAGGGAGAAAGGGTAGGGAAATTCAATGGAATTGAAGGCGGTTGGTAAATGGAGGGGAATAAAGGATAGAGAGAAATGGATATTAATGGAGGGGAGAGAAAAAGGGGAAGAAGTTGGGAGTCACACTTTGGGGTGGGGGAGGAAGAAGATTGTCTGCATTAACTGACAAGGAGTGTGGAGGGAGAATGATAATATGAGCCTGGGAGGCATAAAGTGCCAGTTCAAGATTGTGGGCACTTTGCAATGAGGGTCCCACCATCTGACTCCCAAGGCCTCTCCACTATCTATAAAGCTTAAGTAAAGAATGTGGAGGGATACACATTATTCACCTAGATGGGTGTAGTCCCAACACCCAAGAATTTCAACACCATTTAGGATAAAACAGTCCACTTAATAAGGGCTTCTGTCACTAAACTCAATATCCATCGCCTCCGCCACAATGCACTGTGGCTGAAGTATGCACTATCTACACAATGCACTGTAGCACTCCACAAAGTTACTTTGGCAACACCTCCCAACTAGAGAAAGTTCACTGCTGAGAAGGGCAATAGCAACAAAGTGATGGAAACACAATGACAGAATGACAGAATGGTTACAGCACAGAAGGGGACCATTTGGCCTGTCATGTTTGTGCTAGCTCTCAAAGAAGTAATTCATAACCCTAATTTCACCTTCAAGTTGCACACTAGCCTGGCTTGGGCATCGATTGTTGTCCCTTCATTGTCACTGGGTCAGAATTGTGGAATTCTCTGCATAACACAATTTTGGAAACAACATCGTTGTTACAAGGACTGCAGTGGCTCAAAGAAAAGGCCCATCAGCACCTTCTCCAGGCATCCAGACATGGCCAATTAATGCGGCGTTGCCAGCATCACTCACACCCCACAAAGAAATAAAATAAGCATGAACAATGGGTGGTGGGTAAGGGAACTTAATCAGTTCGAAGAGGTGGAAGTAGAAGAATATCAAATTGACAAGGTTGGTGAGGGCAAAAGTCCCAGTTAAGCAGAAATCTTTTTTCCATCCCTGCAATATTAATTGATGTTACTTTGAGTATAGCTACATGTTAAGTCAGGACAAGTTCATGATTTACTACACTTCCACTGTAATTACTTTTCACCTGTCATTTGTAAGGCAGGAAAGAAAACTGAATTACAGAATATGAACCTCAAGTGCAAAGAAAAATCCCCGAAATCTTTCCAAACCCACAACCCAGAAGGCTAAGGGCAGCAGACACATAGGAATATAACCACCTTCAAGCTCCCCTCTACACACCATTCTGACTTGGAACTATCATTCCTTTACTGCTGGGTCAAAATCCTGGAACTCCCGTCCTACCAGCACAATGGGTGTACCTACGATATGGACTGCAGCGGTTCAAGAAGGTGGCTCATCATCACCTTCTCAAGAGCAATTAGGGATGGACAACAAATGCTGGTCTTGCCAGGGACGCTCACATCCCATGAATGAATAAAAAAAATCATTTTAAAATGTAAACTTATTCAGGAACCTTGAATCATTGGCCTGAGTCGTAGGCTTTTACACAAGGCTGATTATCAGGTGCATGCATTTTATGAAGCTGTCAGATCTTTTGCAACTGTGGCAGCTTTTTTGAATCTATTTCTAGGCTTTCTTGAGTTTCGCAGGTTGCTTAGATGTGAGAACGACACAAAAACGTGCATGCAAAATGATGTGATGCTGAAGCACGATGCCTGATGTGGACCAGAAATAGGCACACGTGACACACAATGCCCTTAGATAAGGTGTATTGCCCCGGTTCAATTTTCTGTTACTATTTCAAGCTGATCATTTTCAGAGTACAAATTCCAGTTTTAAAAGGCCTCCAGTATGCAGACATTATTAACTGGCTGATTTGGAGTTAACGAAATTCACAGGTGGTGAGTTGCCAAATTGATACTGCAGCTTTAAATGGGCTTCAGTCCAGCTTGGCTTGGGTTATAAGCAGCTTTTCTCCCAGGCAGACATGAATACCTGGAGAAAGCCACTTGTCATATTCATTGGAACAGACTCTTGGAATGCCTAGCAAGGTGCTGCTCCCTAGCCCTAGTGCCTGTCATAAAAAAACAGCCACACCAATCTACCCAGCCAATAGTGTACACAAGCACAAAGGCTCCGCACCATTGGAAAGATATTGAAAATTTAGAGATATTTTATAGGTTCACCAGGGTGCTGTCTGGTGTGAGGAAATACAAATATGAAGAAAGCTTTGAAAAATCGGGACACTGTTCATTAGAACAATACAAATTGTGGGATGATATTCCATAGATACAAAATTAAATGCAACAGATTTATAACAAAGGGCAGGAGAAACAAAGTTGTGAGGCTGTAGAATTCATTTCCAGAGTTAGACGTTATGGCAGAAAATATGTCAATATTCAAGACTGGATTGGATAAGTGGATAGAGTAAAAGGGCTTAAGGGACATGGGATCAGAATGGAGAAATATGGTTGGAACTATTTGCTTATGTAATCAGTGAAAATACCAACAGGGACTGGTTGGGCTGAATGGCCTTTTTCTATGCTCTTATTTCTCTACAGGTATACATTTGTTGAGACTTTCCAAGGATAGTGAATTATTTGCGGCCATGTGAGTGCTAAAATTTCTCACCCTCAACATCAATCCAACCTGTCCATCATCTTCTTGTTATAAAATCAGCAGGGAGGGTGGAAGGGGTGAGGCAAGAGGTAGTGGGGGGTCTATTTAAATTGGCATAAAATCAAATTTGGTATTAAGTGCACAGTTCAGAAGACAAGAACAGATCTAACAAAAGCCAGTTATGTGCACACTGTGTGCAAGAAATCAGGATAACATTTTGGGTACTGACCCTGCACCAGGAGTAGAATCTGGGAGATATCTGAGCTTTGTTATAATTTACAACAGAAATGACGGTGAGAGGAAGGGAAGAATACCAGATAAATGTCCAGAGGTTAGAATGTTGATTTAAAAGATCGTTATGGATGAGGGAGGCGGTTCAACCCATCATAGCTTATTCATTCAGAAATATTCTGAAAGAAATTGCTGCATCCTCCTATCTCATGAAGACAGTTAATGGATGTAGTGGTTTGTAAACAGCTACTACTCAATTTCTTCTGGATTGGGAAGACCAAATGCATTTTGGGTTACTGTTCGCCAATCTTCTCCGCTCTGCTTCTAAATATGACCTTCTTACGGTTTCCCACTTCAGATTCCCTCGTATTCCCACTCTGACCTCTCAATCTCTGACCTCCAACAATATTTCAACTAGCATTCCAGGAACAATAGGGGTAATTTTCCAACATAATGCTTCTGGTGAGGAGCCTCACCCACCAAAAGCAAATACTGGAAACCTGTGCAGTGTGTGGCTCGTGCTACTCCAACCATTTAAAAATAATAAAAACAGTAATTTCTGATGTACACAGTGTACTAGATTCCTCACTGGAAGCAAAAAAATAGAAAATAACCCCATGTGCCTTGAATCTCAAATTTACTCTGAATTGAATGTTTATTGACCTAAGTGCCTTAAGACCTTTGATGTTTTCTTCATTCGTTGTCTATTTTCCCCATCGATCTTCTATATTGTTCCCCTCTATTTTAGAGAATTAATTTCCACACTTATCCTTCCCGAGCTTTTTCATTGCCTCGGTGAAGTTGCTTTTATATTGGGTTCACTGCTATGCTAGTGCAGCCAATTTTTGGTACATTAGTCTCACATGCCCTGTGACAACCCCAAACTGAGCGTGGTTTATATGGAACACCAGCCAGGAGGAGGTATCTTTTCTTTAAAAAAAATATTAGCCAAGGTTTTCGATGCAGGGCTGCGGTTAGAGAATCCGACAAGTCTGCTTTGAGGCTGCTACATGAGAACCATGCATCAGGAGCTACTGACACTGACACAGGATCTCACACAATATAAATGCAGCTGGAGACAATCTCGGCACATCTTCCACCAGCTTTCGCCTCTTTCCAGCATTGAAACAAACAGTTTGAAGGCAATGAACTTCCTCCCTCCCCCAGAACATGGATCAGCATTCCTGACACTTAGATTTTTTTTTTCCCTGTTATTTTCTCTTCCTTTTCTCTTTATGGTCAGTCATTATACTTCCAGTTCCTGGTGAAGAACTTACACCAAATACGTTAACCTCATCTTTTCTCTTCCTAGATCCTGACAAACCTTCTGTGCACTGCCAGTATTATCTGGCTTTGTTTCAGATGTCCAGCATCTGCAGTTGTTTATTCTTATTTGCACAGCTATCTTCGGAGCTGCATGCAATACTGCTGCACATTCTTCCCTTTCCCTCTCCTCCTCAAGCTTCCCTGAAGTTTACTGATTCTCTGATGTGTGAATGTTGGTAGCCCCTCTGGCCTTGGTGTGTGTGAGCCACGGCAGCGAGTACAAGTACATTAGTGCACTCTTGGGTCATGACAGCGACATTCAATGGCACACTTTCCAGCTCAGGACACTGACCAGAGCCAGAGATATTAGCAGTCCCCCGCTCCATTTTACACAGCCAAGAGCCTTTGGCAGCTCTATTATAAATGCAGCTTTTCACACTATTGACAGAATCGTGCACTAGAAATGATTCAGATATGTTATTCATCGACATCGTTTGTCCATCTGACATCACACAGTCAGTGAGTAAATGTCACTTATGAATTTTTAAATAATGGAGCAAGATCATAGCCAATATACCTAAATAAATAAAATCTCCTTAACAAGGTATATTGGCGCGTGGTGTGATTTTCCTTTTATTGAAGATGGTCTTGGTTGTGCATTCAGTGCAATATCAAGCAAACAAATGATCAGATTCTGAACTTACAGCTGGGGCTGATCTCTCACTCCCTCTGAAGAAACATCCTTCTCGTCCACCCTCCCAAATTACAACACGACTGCTCTTTAAAATAGGAGAAACAGCACAAATTCCACAACATTTCAGAGAAGGGGTAGTATGGTGGAGCAGTCAGGATCTTGTGCGCCATGTCATGGAGGAGGTATTGACTTGGATCCATCCACAATTGTCAACCTCATGTCAGAGGATGGAATGAGGAGAGACCAGTTACCTTTCGGCAGACAAAGGGCGTTGGAGGTTAATCATTGAGCAAGTCATACCACACCACCTCCTAGCAGCTGGTAATAGGGCCAAAGCTAGCCCTCAGTTACAGATGGCCCACAGGAGGGAAAAGAAGGAAAATAGTATTACACCAATTAAATACTTTGATTTTGTGACAACACTGAACATCGAATCTGTACATGACATTTTTGATTTGAGGGGTGGATTTTTTTAACATTAAATAAATTTCACGTAAGCAATTTCTTCCTCTAAGTATGTCGTGGGCATCAAACATACATACAGGTGTGATCTCACGGTGTGTGCGCATATGGAAATGCGTTGTTCTTGGAATACCTGAGTACCAGATTATTTGTAATGTAATATACTTATATTTTACATGAGCACGCACATTTAACACCAAAATTTGGCATTTTAAATCACCAGGGGATCCGCAAACATTTTTAACAGAGTCTCCGAATGGTTAAAATGTTACGGAGTTAATTTTCCATCTTTTGGCATTCACTATGTCTTATAGATCCCTATTTCAGCCACCGGTCACGGAGTGAGGTTACACTTCAATTAGGCCAGCACTATATTCTCCACAATTACCCCCACATTGATCTAAGGTGCACATTTACACAGAATGATTTTACAGTATATCCTCACCAGATTATCGACTCTGAGAGAACTAACTAGCATGTTTTATTGCAGGGTGGGTGGGGGGCTGTGTGTGGAGGTGGTGGCAGTGGGGGCAGGGGAGTAATCGGAGAAGCAGATTTGGAGTCTCAAACAAAATAATCTAAAGTAGACTTTCGAGAGGGATTATGAAAAAATGTAGAAAGGAAACAATTTCAGAATCTTATCACAAGACTGCAATGTAGAGAAGGAAAGCAAAATGCTCTTGCAGTACAGCCGCACTGGCAAAGATCAATCAAAGCAGACTGAAGTGGGCCCTTTAGTTCTGAAACAAGCTTTTTCTTGAACCTCAGCAGTCAGTCAGCATAATATGATGGGATGGGAGTTGGGGGGGGGCGGGGGGGTACATTTTGAGTTCCCATTTACAGCTTGGAAAAGTGGTGTTTTTTTACGGTCTAGAAAGAAAGGAGGTACTTCTCCTTCTTATTTACCCACTGTTTGGGTAAATAACATAAGCCCATCAGATTTTCTTGCCCACTAGCCAGACAAATAGCAGCTCCAGTCTTAACCAGAGGATAAGTAAATACTGTTCCTGTCTCATTCACAGTTTTTTTCGCCGCCGCCCCCCCCCGCACCCCCCCCAACCGCCCGCCCCCACCCCCACCCCCGACTAACTACGGCCTGCCCCAAACTCCTTTCATTGATGAAGCATGTAAATGACCTCTGGCTGTGGTGTCCTCCAACTTGGGAACAAAACAACACGTTTGAGAAACCATCTGTGCACAAGTAAACACTGTGAGATCAGCTGCTGCAGTTATATAAGGCTGAGGTTTTTTTCTCTCTTGTGCTGTGATACACGTTAAAGAGAGTATATTGGTTTAATTTTATCAGCCCAAGGCTGCCTGCTGTTCTGCAGTGGTAAATCATATTTCTTTGTTTAAAGTGGGTACTGTTGCCCTGTGCACGTGTGTGCCTGTGTTTTTTTTTGGCGGGGGGGGGAGGTGGTGAAGAGGGGAAGGGGCAGCATGATGTGTATAAGAACTGTAAGCCAGGAAAAGCTGTTGCCATGGCAATGGCATCTGCATGACATCAGCAGCAGCAGCTCCGAACTCTTGAGCACTGAGGAGTATCATGCATGGAGCCAGCAAATGCCAGCTTCATTGTAATTGTTGACAAGTTTCAAGAGTGCGATTCAGATTCAGAAGCTTTTACAAGGTGAACAGCCATTTAAAACATAAACTCCCAGTGAAAACCGATCTCGAATATAACTAAGAGGCTTTAGGCAAAAACGCTCTCAACTCTTACCGTGTCGATTGTCAGGTTAGGCCTTGCCACTTCTGTGGGATCTTTCCCTCTTCAGCACAGTAAGGGTTAAAGATGAGGTGGTAAGCATGACTGCTGGTGACCAAGCTCCTTTGTAGAATCAAGTTTAAACATAGGCTGTACAGCAGTTTTCCAAAGGGCGATGGGGTGGGGGCAGCGTGGGGTGGGTGGTATTTGCAACTTGAATAGTTTACTCCCATCACAATCTCTTTAATTAAAATTAAGTGGAATAAAATACACACATTAAACCGGGAGAAAACGGTCAGGGTTAGAAGGATCATAAAATTAACTGGTGCCTTTCACCTGTGATTCACATGCTTCCCTGTGAAAAAGAAGTCTTTGGATCTTCCTGCAGTTTACTTGTTAATTAGATAAATAAGATGTTGAAATCATGAGTTGCGTTAGAGAGAACACTCTAGGTTTGACCTTGTTAGACTAACTGTGATATCCTGGTAGTGTGGCACAGAAGGAGGGCACTTTCACAAAGTGCTGCAGGAAATGTGAATACTTTCCTCAAACACAGGATTTTCTGTTAATAAGACTGCATTGCAATCCATTCAGGTGATCTTTCCCTTTGTCTTTCTCCACCATCCATGCTCCTCCCCCACAACAATTCAAACCCTCCAGGCTTCATGCCTTCTACCATCTCCTTCACCCCCACCGCAACTACTGGCCCCCACCCACCCCACTTTTTTTTATATAACTCTCTCCTGAATAAAACAAAGCTTGCAGTTGGGCAGAACAGTTTCAAACCCACCAGGGGAGTTGCCATCCCTGGCTATCTCAGAGATAGGAGGAGGAAAGAACATCAGAAAGGGGGATTCCACCAAGTACACGTTTATGTACCCCCAAGTGCCTGGTTCATTGTAACTGAAGTCTCTCTCAGTTGGGAAACAGCACAATGGAGTGGCAGAGGGAAGGCAAAGATCTGACTGAATGGATGGAAGAATATTCATACGGACTGAATCCTTCAATCGCATGCCCCCTGATGGCTGAGTTGGTAAATTGACTGCAGTATGACGATCCCAGGTTTGATAGCCAATCAGCTCTCACACCCAGGGCGGCAGAAGGGACTTTGCATTATCTCATTTGAAAGTTCCCTCTCTGATTGTTATCTGGCCATTCCTGTCAGAGGGTACATTTGTTTGGAGCTCTGAGCGAGAGCCCATAATCCAATGGCTCCCCTGATCATTTTTCAGGCCCTACATATGATGAGAAGCCATTCAGCCAAAGCGTTGGAAGGGTGCTGGTCTCTCTGAAGTGGCGTCCAGCACCAGTCTCTACTTTCAGGTAAAGAAATAGTAGGGGAGCAATAAAAAGAAAAAGAGCTCCTCACAACATTAAGGATTGTTTTATAGGTATCAGGTGTCAAAAAAAGAAACAGAAAAATTCCTACTGGGCAAGCCTTGAGTTTTAAATTTCATACCACATAGGTGAAGGACATAACTCCAAGTTTAAATTTTTATGAAGTACATGCACTTCTAAGAGCCATCAGTGTGCTACTTAACACCAATACAAAAATACCAATGAATTCAGGTTAAAATTTAAACCAGGGCTCATTAAATAGACATAAGGCTTCACCAAAACAAATAAAATCACATTGCCAAAACACCCAAGTGATAACCTGAGTGACACCTTGCTGGTATAATTCAAATCCCAGGAAATCTTTCTTAGTGAACATGTCTCGGTGACCAAATTGTGAGGTTCACTGGTGTTCAGAGCTAATCCTCCACTCAATTCCCTTGATCCTTCACCACATCTCTTCTCATGACCGCCACACAGATCTTACCTCCCAAACTATCCTTAATGCCCTTTATTTCTAACTGTTCCTAATTCCTTCTCTCAATAAGGGTTTCTTAGTTAGTTCACTCTTCCAACTCTTTCATAGTCCAAAAGCAAAATACTGCTGAAGTAAAAACAGAATATGCTGGAAATACTCAACAGGTCGGGGATCATCAAGGGAGAGAGAAACAGGATTAACGCCCTTGATTATAGGGTCATGACAAAGTCAACGGTGATCGCTGCTGACATTGAAACAAACCGCCCACAAAGATCTAGCGATCTCCAGTGCTGGGACTTTCCTGAGGGCAATTTAAATCTGGCACCAAGTCATGGGAATCCTTTGGCGTGCAGCAGCACTGATGTCAGCAAGTAGGTAAGGAGCCAATCACATTGAAGTATTCACACATTGCCAGCCAGGAAGTTAAAAGCACCTAACACCCTTCACTTTAAATTTTCAGAGAGAGAAATAAATGATTGATGGATTAAGATAGAAACTAAAATAAACAAATTTTAAAAGAAATTATTTTAAAAATGTGGAACTTTTCATGATTATGATATTCACAATTATATGAATTATAATTGATATTCCAGAAATATAAAATTAGTTTCTCAGGGCCAGTGAGGGCGTTTAGCAATACTCATGCAGTTAGTACATGTTTAAAAACTCAGTTATGCCTCTTTCAACAAAGCGCAACTTTCTCTAGGCTTTTACAGTGAGACTAACAGCGCGCACTAGATCCTCTTGGCAATTCATAGATTTCCCATTGATTGCAGCCTGGGCTGCCTCAACAGCGCACCCTCTGGAGAAGCTTGGAATCACTGACAGCAACTTCTGCATTTCTGCCTTTAACTGCGTATGTGCAGACTCCTGAAGCTGCTGTCAGTTTCAATGGAATAATGATGATGAACGCTGACAGTTGTGCTGTGATTAGTACCACAAGCTCTGGGACATTAACATATCAGGTTGATGACCTCTCATCAGTTATTGACCTACAATGTTAATTCTGGCTGGGATTTTATGGGGTGACAGTGGACGCCAGAAAGTCAGGGGCAGACCTGGCTGAATTTTAGCTGATCAGGCAGTTAATTGCCCTGCCGTCATGCCTTCCGCCCCTCTGAGGAAGGCTGTCGGCCAATTGGATAGTGCTCAACATGGACAATCAGCAGGTCCTGGTGAGGGGCCTGGGGGTCATTCACAATGGTAGGAGGGCGGGGGAGGCCCCTTCGTGGGCCACCAGGTGACCAATCAGGAGAGGGTCCCCACACCCCACCCCCCACCCCCGAGCCCACAGGGTATACCAGGTGGTTTTCCCATGTGGTGTGGGACCCCCCCCCAAAACTTCATTGATATTTTACCAGTGGTGGTGGGAAAAGTTCCTTAAGTGGCCCTTAATTGGCCAATTAAGGGCTTCAATTGGCCTAAAGGTGGGTGGGCCGTCATCACGTACCCTGCTGCTGGTAAAACGCCAACAGTGGCAGGAAGGTAATGGGAACAACACCCTCCCACCCGCCATCCCACTCAATTGTACATTCCCCCCACCTCCCAATATGCTCCGTGGGACCCCATAAAATCCCTGTCTCTATTTTTCTCTCTACAGATGTTGCCAGAGCTGCTGAGTATTTCTTGCATTTTCTGTTTATATTTCAGTCACTGTCCTCTAATCTAGTTTCCCAGTATAGCTTTCTTTGTCTTCCTCTTGACTCCATTCCTGCACAGTTCTGTGTGACTGTTTCTTATGTCCAAGCAGAGCTTTCAATACGTAATGATGCTCGTTGTAAAATAGCATGTAAAACAGTTGCTTTGTTTCCTTTTTCATTATTTCTTATTTCTTTTATCTTGTTTTCTGTTATCACGACCCACTGATGGGGTCAATTCCATACAAATTGAAGTGCAGCTCACTTCTACCAGAATCTGTTCCGTGGCATCACTCTTTGCATTACTTTGCTTCAGGGAGGTTGTGTGTTCAAATCCCACTCCAAAGACTTGAGCCCATAATCTAGCCTGATATTTCAGCACAATATTGTGCGAGTGCTGCACAGCTAGAGGTGACTGTAGCATGGTTCTGCTTGAGCTGAGTACTATCGGTAGGTTCTGCCTATAATAGTGTGAAACTGACTTTCAACTTGTAGCAGCAGTAAAACAATGTAACAACCACTGTTAAACAGCTTCTCGTTGCCCAAATCCTTGCCTGGCTCGGAAGCCTAGAATTTCAATTCTGACTGCCTATTTTGCCAACAAAAACGGACCAAACTATTTATTTTGCAGAAGAGAGTCATTTACAGAGTAATAGAGTAATTTACATAGAAATATGAGCAGGAGGAGGCCATTCGGCCCCTTGAGCTTGCTCTGCTTTCAATATGATCATGGCTGATCCTCAATGCCATACTGCTGCTCTCTCCCCACACCCCTTGAAGTATTTACTGTCTAGAAACCTATTTGCTTCTTAAATATATTCAGTGACTTGGCCTCCACAGCCTTTTGTGGTAGAGAATTCCACAAGTTCACTACCCTCTGAGTGAAGAAGTTTCTCCTCATCTCAATCATAAATGGCCTACCTCATATCCTGAGACCCCTTGCTCTAGACCGCCCCCCCCAGACAGAGGAACTATCATCCCTGCATCCAGTCTGTCCAGCCCTCACAGAATTTTATACGTTTCAATGAGATCCCCTCTCATTCTTCTAAACTCCAGTGAATACAGGACTAGTCGACCCAATCTCTCCTCATACGACAATCCTGGAATCAGTCTAGTGAACCTTCACTATGCTCCCTCTATGGCAAGTATATCCTTTCTTAGGTAAGGGGACCAAAACAACACTCCTGGTCTCACCAAGGTCACCTCCAGCTGCAGAAAGAGATCCTTACTCCTATACTCAAATCCTCTTACTATGAAGGCCAATATACCATTTGCCTTCCTAACTGCTGCAAAGAAGGGGGAGCACAGAAGGAGGCAATTCAGTCCTTCAAGTCAATGCCGGTCCTCATGGAGAAATCCTGTCAATCCCATTCCGTGCTCTATCCCCACAGCCCTGAAAGTTTATTTCCCTTAAGTGTCCATTCAATTTCCTTTTGAAATCATTGATCGTTTCCGCACCCACCATCCTTATGGACAGCGGGTTCCAGGTCATTATCACTCACTGCGTAAAAAAGTTCTTCCTCGTATTCCCCTTGCATCTCTTGCCAAAAATCTTAATTCTGTGTCCCCTAGTCCTTGTACCATCAACTAATGGGGAGAATTTTTCCTTGTCTATCTTATCTATGCCTGTCATAATTTTGTACACCTCTATCAAATCTCCCCTCATTCACCTTTGCTCCAAGGAGGATAACACTCGCCTGTCCAACCTAACCTTATAACTAAAAGCCCCCAACTCTGGAACCATTCTGGTAAATCTCCTTTGCAGCTTCCCAAGGGCCTTCAGATCGTTCCCAAAGTGTGGTGACCAGAACTGGATACAATACTCTATTTGGGTTCCAACCAGAGCTTTATATAGGTTCAGTGCAAACTCCCTGCTTTTGTACTCAGTGCCTCTATTTATGAAACTCAAAATTCCATTTGCTTTGCAAACCACTCTCCCAATATATCCTAACCTAGGTCCCTCTGTTCCTATACACTCTTTAGAATTGTGCCATTAAGTCTATATTGCCTCTCTCCATCCCTTCTGCCAAAATGCATCACCTCAAACTTCTCTGTATTAAATTCAATCTGCCATTTGTCTGCCCATCTGCTGGCCTACCCATGCCCTCTTGCAGGCAATTCACATCATCCTCACTGTTTGCCACTCCTCCAAGTTCCCTATCATCAGCAAGTTTTGAAATTTTACTCCGTTTTCTAAGATCAAGTTTCTTACATAAAGCAAAAGAAGCAGTAGTCCTAGAACTGACCCCTGGAGAACACCACTGTCAACCATCCTTGAGCCCTAAAAAAAATCGTCTGCCACGACACAGTGCTTTATTCCCTTAAACTGGTATTTTTATCCAAGTGCACATAGGCGCTCCTATTCTCCAATTTTGTTAACCAGCCTTTTATGCAGTATCTTGTCAAACGCTTTCTTAAAATCCATACAGACAACATCCACTGCATTCCCTTCATCAATTTTCTCTGTTATTTCATCAAAAATATAGTTATAGATTAGTCAAGCATGATCTGCTTTTTACAAATCTGTGCTGGGTTTCCTTAATTAACTCAAATCTCTCCAAGTGCCTGTTGATTTTTTTTCCCTGATTAAGGATTCCAAATCCTTACCCACCATTGATGTTAGACTAACTGGCCTCCAGTTGCTAGGATTGTCCTTGCATCCCTTTCTTGAATAAGGATTTCACATTTACCACTCTCCAATCATCTGGCACCTTCCCCACGTCTAGGGAAGATTGAAAGGTTAAGGCAAGTCCTTCCGCCATCACGACCCCCATGCCCTTTCACAACCTGGGATGTAAGCCATCCGGACCAGGGGATTTATCTACCCGAAGCATAGCCAACCTTTCCAGTACCACCTCCCTTTCAGTTTTCATACTATGTCATTACCTCCATTATCTTTGCTTTTACTGGTACTGGTATCATCAGATTCCCCTTCCTTAGTAAGCACCGATACAAAGAACTCATCAGGTATTCTAGCCTTGCCCTGCAGTTCTAAGTGTTAATCACTCTCTTTGTCCCTAATAGGACTCACTCGCCTGTTAATACCCGCTTACTATTTACTTGCTGATAGATATAAAATGAGTTATTCAAGATATGCTACCTTCAGACATCTTAATTTTTCATTACCTTTGAGTCTTGGTCATTTGCAGGATCACTTTGACTCCTTGAATTTGTTCTTTTTTTTTCCAGTCAGTACACCTTCCCTGTCTATAGACTGTTTTGGTAACTTACTTAATGTCCCAGGGTTAGTCTACCATGACAGATTTTGCTTCACAGTAAGACAGAGTACAGTTCTTTAATCATGATCCTCATGTCTTGCTCATCAGTCATTTCTAGACTTTCTATTCAATTTAATCAGTATTATACTCATTCGCTCTGTGACTGAATCCCAGCTTTCCTTGTGTCACACATTATTTAGTAGGATCCAGAATCAGCTTGGGCTCTTGTGCACACCAATATACTGGGCTGTACCCCTGCAGAGCAGTTTTGCTAGCATGCAGGCAAGTTTTGATAAATTTTTGCCTCCATGTCTGACTGCACTGCTGCTGCTGTTTAGTCAGTCTGGTCTTTTTTTAAGTCATTCATTCACAGGATGTGGGCAAGGCCAGCATTTATTGCCCGCCCCTAATTGACCCTGAGAACGTGAAGGTGAGATGGGGTGCCTTCTAGACTGTTGCAATCCATGTAGTGAAGATACACCCAGAGTACTGTTAGGGAGGGAATGCCAGGATTTTGACACAGCTGCAGTGAAGGAAGGCAATGTATTTCTGCTGTGTGGCTGGGAGGGGAGCTTGGTAGCAATGGTGTTCCTATTGTCGTTCTAGGCAGTAGAGGTCGGGGGCTTGGGAGGTGCCCTCGAAAGCAGCTTTGGCGAGTTGCTGCAGTGCATCTTGTAGATGATGCATACTGCAGCTACAATGTGCCGGCGGCGGAGGGGGCGAATGTTTGAGGTGGTGGATGGGTTTACTTCTCTTTTAGGTTGGGAAGCGAGTTCCTACCTTCCAACTGACACCTTTAATGGACCAACAGTTTTGTGCCCCCCACCCCCACCGCGCCCCCCCCCACGCCCACCGACCCACCCTCCTCTACTGGAATTACCATCTGGCTTGAGCATGAACGTCTAGCTTTTCTAGGTCCTGGTGCTTTGTATTTTCACCAGAAATGCTATTCATCTTCTCCGACCTGTTCTATACTTTACCTACATATTAACTGTGGCTACGCTTCAAAAATGTTTAAATTGGCCGAAAAGCACTTTGGGACGTCTCGAGGGTTGTGAAAGGTGCTAAATAAGTGGAAGTTTCTCTTTCTTCTTTAAGTCATTCAAAAACGTTTATGCTGCAATATGAATGTACCAGTTAGCTTTTACTTCCATGACAATTTGGGGGAGTTGGGGGGGTGGAGGGGATGGGGGACTCACAAACTGATCAAGTTTATAGATACGTACAACTTTGAATGCCAGAGCCAGCTGTACATCTTATTCCACTCCCTCCACTAGTGTCAAACTGCTGGGTTCCTTCGAACAGCTGTAGACAACTCCCCAGTCTGAGCTGCCAAATTGCAGAAGCTCAGTTTTTCTCCAGCAGACTTGGAAACTGTGCCGAAGTTCAATTAATCTTTTCTTCTTTAAGCCAGCCCATCCTTGCATCAGACAAAATGTTCTCTGACCCATTTGAGCATTCGCAGTTGACAGTTTGCACTGCAGGTAGAGCGCAGAGTGTATCGGGGTGGGTGGCACACAGTGGCAGCATGGACATGTGTCAAATAGCCAATTTAATGCCAGGCATAGATCTGAGTGCTTAGAACGAGTCAAGGGACATTTTGTCTGGTATAAAGGGTGAGCTGGCTTACATAAGGAGATTAATTGAGCTCTTGAAACATTTCCAAGCCTGTGCGAGAGCACTGAACTACCATGATTTGGCAGTTCAGAACCACGTGCAATTTGAAGGAGCTGTGTTTCCACAGGTGTGTGAATTGGTAGCAAGAGGACACCAATTTAAGATAATTGGTCAAAGGGGGGAGATGAGAAGAAATGTTTCTGTGCAGCAAGTTGTTATGATCGGCAAGGCACTGCCTGCAAGGGTGGTGGAATCGGATTTGATAACAACTTTCAAAAGGTAATTGGATAAATAATTGAAAAAAAAAGTTGCAGGGCTATGGGAAAGAGTAGGGAACCCCTCTTTCGAGTTATCAACAGTCACAGATTGTAACTCTTTCGAGTACATTCACAGTTCTTGGTTTCCGGAAGTGGGACATGAACCCACAACCTTCTGAATCAAAGGCGAGGGTGCTATGAACTGAGCCACAGCTGACACCTCGAAAGAGTAGGGAAGTGGGATTAATTAGATAGCGCTTTCAACGAGCCAGCACAGGCATGAAGGGTCGAATGGCCTTCTTCATTCAATGAATCCCAGAGAAATGTGTTGGTTGCTGTCCACAGCTTGGTATTCCACTCCTGGGGGCACGTTTTATGTTTAACTGACTCCACAGCAGCACCTTCACTTGGCTGAGTGTGATCATGGATTCTGCCCTTTTTTTGGTATATCTACTTCCCCTTAGTAAAGTTAGCTAGGGGCTTTGAAATTCCAGAAAAGATTTTTAAAAGACATGTTCAGCAACATTTACATTCCTACTCTCTTGACAAATAAAATCATTCTTTGATAAATATATACAGGTTGATTTAAGTATGTTAAAGAAAAAGAGGTTTGATAAAATGTTAAATACAGCCCCACCCCCACCACCCCACCAAGTGTCAATTCGGATGGAATCTGATGGTTACATTAACAGCAAGTGCTTTTTAATTTCCTAGAATGTCACAGTGGGTATGTCTACTAGAGTTATACAGATCCAAAGTTCAATTGATGGTATGTGCTGAGACAGTTAATCCTGGCCTGGCCTGCAGTCTGGGATGCTGAAACAGTCCACGACAGGAAGGCCAAGATCCCTCTTGCAATTGCTATCCAGTGATAACTGGTGAATTGGTTTGAGGCAGTCAGACAAGGACAGAACCCGACACAAAAGCAAAATACCACAGCTGCTGGAAATCTGAAATAAAAACAGGAAATGCTGGAAATACTCAGCAGGTCTGGCAGCATCTGTGGAGAAAGAAACAGAGTTAACGTTTCAGGGCAGTGGCCTTCTAGTTTTGGTGAAAGGTCGCTGACCTGAAATGTTAACTTTGCTTCTCTCTCCACAGATGCTGACAGACCTGCTGAGTATTCCCAACATTTTCTGTTTTGAGAACAGGACCTGGTTCAGCTGCGGGGTTCAACACTGTAGAATAACTTGCCCTTTGTTACATGACTCTAAGATCTGTAAACAAAGGAATGTTGGTTAATAGGGAGCCATATTTAAGCCTGGACAGGGGGCTGTCATTACACGTTGTGTAAGAGCAGCGATGATCCAGTTGGGCTAACTGTTGACCTGTTGAACCATCTATAGAGGGCTCTTCTGTTCCTTTCCCTGAGCCTGAGCAGGAGGTTTTGACTGATCACTCCTGAAAGGAAAAGCCAGCACTAATGCAGTTTTACTGCTGCCACCAACTTATCATTGGGGGGAATATACCTCCTGCTCAAATATTTGCTGGAAGCCCGTTTTGTTTAATCTTCCCTATTTCTCCACTCCTTTCCTGATAACAACGGTGTTGGGAGTACAATTTCTTGGGGTCATACTGCTCTTCAGTATTTCACCTGCAGCCTACTAATCATGTAGAAGTCAAACTGAACCCAATCCTATGCTTAACATGCTTTCCAGCAGGTAGTCACTGGATCATGATCAGCGGTAGGTGGCCCGGTTCTTTTCTGTCTTTAATCCAGGGAACACTGAGACTAATTGCAGTACATCCATCTCCAGCTAAGCTCAGCTAATGGAACACATGGCTAGGTATTCCGGCCTGGAAAAACAACACGTGCATTTAGCCTCCAAACTATCGGAGAAGCTCTGAAAGAGAGTTATAGGAAATGCTATTTCAGAGGAAACCCCTATGAATAAAAAGAAAAAAAATGAACATTTTACATTAACAAATTTTATACTGCACAGTCATGAGTGCATGCTGATTGAAGTGGTAAAGAGGGGAAGAGAAAAACTCAATGGGCGGAATCAACCCAGGTTTGTACTAAGTGTGATAGCAGGTGGGAAAAAGGAAGTTTTACCTGCTCACCGCAATGACGGGTTTTTGCGCTGTATCATAAGACCATAAGACGTAGGAGCAGAAGTAGGCCATTCGGCCCATTGAGTCTGCTCCACCATTCAATGAGATCATGGCTGATCTGATAATCTTCAACTCCACTTTCCTGCCTTTTCGCCATAACCCTTGATTCCCTTACTGATTAAAAATCTGTCTATCTCAGCTTTGAAAATACTTAACGACCCAGCCCTTACAGCCCTCTGGAGTAAAGAATTCCACATATTGACTACCCTCTGAGACAAGAAATTCCTCCTCATCTCTGTTTTACATGGACGCTCCCTTACTCTGAGATTATGCCCTCTGGTCCTAGACTCTCCCACAAGGGGAAAAAACCTCTCAGCATCTACCCTGTCAAGCCCCCTAAGAATCTTATATGTTTCAATAAGGTCGCCTCTCATTCTTCTAAACTCTAATGAGTACAGGCCCAACCAACTCAACCTCTCCTCATAAGAAAATCCCTCCATCCCTGGGATTAACCTAGTGAACCTTCTCTGGACTGCCTCCAACACCAGTATATCTTCCCTTTGATAAGGGGACCAAAACTGTTCACAGTATTCTAGATGTGGTCCAACTAGTGCCTTGTATAATTTTAGCAAGGCTTCCCTATTTTTATACTCTATTACCTTTGAAATAAAGACCAGCATTCCATTTGCCTTACCTATTACCTGCTGAACTTGTATGCTAGCTTTTTGAGATTCATGCACGAGGACCCCCATATCCCCCTGTGCTGCAGCTTTCTTCAGTCTTTCTCCATTGAAATAATATTCAGCTCCTCTATTCTTCCTGCCAAAGTGCATAACCTCATTTTCCCACATTATATTCCGTCTGCCACATTTTTGCCTACTCACTTAGCCTGTCTATATCTCTCTATAGACTCATTGTGTCATCCTCACCACTTGCCTTCCCACCTATTTTTGTGTCATCCGCAAACTTGGCGATAGTACATTCATTTCCCTCATCGAAGTCATTAATATATATTGTAAATAATTGTGGCCCCAGCACTGGTCCTGTGGCACTCCACTAGTTACAGGTTGCCTCCTGAAAAAGCACCCGCCGCCCCCCACCCCCCCCCCCCACCCCCCACCTTGCCGCTTCCTCACACTGGGCACTGTAGTAACTGTAGCTTTAAGGAATGTAGTGACTGTAGCTTTAAGGCTTATTGTACTGTGTAATATCATGTGATAGTGTGAACAAATTAGTCCTAAGCGTGGGGAGCCTTAGGGGTGGAGTTTGTATCTAGTTGTGGATCTTGATGGAAGCATGTAACTGCTGCTAAAGCCCTGTAAATAAAGTTCACTGTTTCTTATGAGAAACCTGTCTGGAAAATCAAGTCCATTACGACTGGCGATGAGGATAAATTAGTTCCACTTAGGCGCTTGTCTATGAAACGGCGGAGGAAAAAAAGGAAAGCAATTCTCCTAAGCGTCTGTGGGAGTAAAACTTATAATTTGATTCGTAGTTTGACGGCCTCGAACACTCCCAATTCAAAGACCTTCAGCGAATTGGTAGACCTCGTAAAGGGTCATTTTCAAACGAAACCCTCCGTAATCATGCAGAGGTTCAAATTTAATTCGAGAGGAAGAGCTCCGGGTGAGACCATAGCAATATACATAACCAAGCTGAAACAGCTGACTGAGTACTGTGATTTCGTGGAGACCCTAAGCGATATGTTAAGGGATTGTTTAGTTCATGGTGTGCACGATGATGATGTCATTCGACGGTTATTAGCTGAAGTAAATATCAATTTTAAAAGAGCATTGGAAATAGCGCTTGTGATGGAAAGCGCCGAGTGGGATTCGCAGGCCTTACAGGGTGTACAAAATGGTGCCATTTTCCAGTTGGGGTGGGAACAGACTGCCGGGCATGGTGCAAAAACCAGGGAGTCAGCCGCAAAGCGGGAGGCAATCCCTGCTACCTGAAAATTTTAAAAATATACAAGAAACACCTCGGCAGCAAATCTGAAAATGAATTGTTACCAATGTGGAAGTAACCATATTCCTGAAACTTGCCATTTCAAAGAGGCGGAGTGCCATTATTATCATAAAAGAGGGCACATACTGAAGCAATGTAAAGCAAGATTGAGACAGGCTCCCAGGCAGCAAGCTAAACTGATCGAAGTACATAATGTGGAAGATCCAGAAACCACTAATTCCGAAGTTTATTTCCTATTTAATGTGAAAGTAGGGAAAAACAGAGCCAATCACTGTTATTCTGGAGGACAGTGGAAAACCTTTGATTATGGAAGTGAATACCGGTGCATCAACCACTGTAGTGGGGAAGCACACATTCAAATATTTAAACAAGGGTTCTGAAGAATTGAGTATGGTGCAGACTTCAGTCAAATTGAAAACATATACTGGTGAAGCCATACAAGTGAAAAATATTACCACTGTTAATTACAAGCACCAGGCAGCACAGCTCCCTGTGATTGTAGTGGAAGGCGAAGGACCAGGCCTTCTAGGTCATAATTGGTTGAGGGAAATTAACCTTGATTGGCCAGTTAGGTTTCAAAAGGAAGCAGGAAGAGTTCCTGAGCTGGGAAAGGAACAAAGCAGGGTACTTCAGAATGAGCCTGGAAAGTCAAAGGACCTAACAGGATGTGAAAGGAGTGTGTAGCCATTCAGCAACCTGAGGAAATGAATACTGTCTTAAACAGCAGCATAGAAGAAACTCAAGGAGACTCTGCTGAATTACAGAATTCAAGATGAAGCAAGTGAACGTTGCAAAGAAAAGGAGAACCTGTTGAAAGACCTTCACACACTACGAGGATCCCTCAGGTCAAAGTTTGTACCTCTGGAAAATTACAAAGAGAAGCAAAATGAATATAACATCACTCTGAACAGACTGAAGAACCAGTTGCCAGAGAAGATGTAGCAATGTTCAAGGTCCCAGGAGGAAGCCAACAGATACGAGGAGGAGACAAAAGAGCAAAAGAATCAGCTGAGTGAAACAAAAAAGGCATTAGAAAGAAAAGTTGTGGAACTTTCCAAAATGCAGGTGGGTGATGAAGCCATGGGTAGCTCAACCCCTGAACTGAACCAAGTTGAGATTTCACCTTAGAGAAGTCTGGCTGACTGTGAAGTTAAAATGAAGGTTGAGACTAAACTCTGTGGTAGACAGAAAAGACAATGAACGACCCCCCACACTACTACAGGTTCAACACCTTCAGAATTACTTAGAAGTGCCGCCTTCATGCGAGATTAAGCCTGGTGCTTCCCAATTCGGACGGGAAGGTAGAGAACAGTCAAGGGAATCCAAAAGGTGGCCCACGATTTGCATAGTCGAGAGCAAGAATTTACTGCCAGTGAAATAGTATTTGTACAAAACTTCAGTGTTGGATCGAGTTGGTTACCTGGTGTAATAGTTTCTGTGGTCAGACCGTTGTTGTACCATGTAGAAGTGGAGGGCCGGATCACCCGAAAACACGTGGATCATTTGAGACGGGAGTTATCCCAACAAACCGATGTTCAACATGCAACCATTGTAGAACCTGTGGTCCCCGTTGTGATCGATCAACCAAGCATAGACATACCAGACATCTCTGTCGGAGTGGATAACACTGAACTGCCTGTGCCTAAGGAGGTACCTGATGTTGCTGTGGTTCCAGAAAATGAAGATTCAGTAAGAGATTCTACGACGTTCCACTCGGACCAGGAAACCACCTGAGAGAATGAACTTATAATTTCATAACCCGTGTACATATTTGTAATGTCATGAATGTAGTTGTTCCTGTAAATAGAAATTGCAAAAAAACTTAAAGGGGGAGGAATGTAGTAACTGTAGCTTCAAGACTTATTGTACTGTGTAGTATCATGTGACAGTGTGAATGAGTCAGCCAAAGCGTGGGGAACCTTAGGGGTGGAGTTTGTGTCTAGTTGTGGACCTTGATGGGGCATGTAACTGTTGCTGAAGCCCTGTAAATAAAGTTCACTGTTTATGAGAAACCTATCTGGAAAATCAAATCCATAACGGGTGCCATATTTAAAGTGCAGCTGCGCACACCTCTCAGTGCTTCCAGCCCAGGACTGCTGTGCAGAAGACATAGACCCGAAAGGCAAGAAAACTGCAGCCCCCCAATTCAGTGATGCATGCCTGGGACGCCTTCTGGACACCGTTGGAGCCCACTCCAATGTCCTCTACCCCCCGCTCTAGCCGCAGGAGGCCCGTTTGTGTCACCACTCCAGCTTGGGAGGCGGTAGCAGTGGTGGTCAGTGCCAAAGCTGCACAGAAGAGGTTCGCCAAATAATGCAGAAAGAGAATGAATGATCTCATCCATGCTGCCAGGATAAGGCAGCCATCTCATTACTCTAAACTTTCACAAGCCCATCATACATTCACTGGCATCTCACTCACTGCCAGCTTAAGGGACATCAACACTCACACTCTCAAACACACCCTCACATCTCCAACTGGCCTCATCTCCTCTGGAGGCTGACTCCTCAGCCCTTACCCTCTTGAGGCACTTGCACAGATCAACATGTGTCCCCATATACACCCTGGGATACTCCCTTTCCCCAATACAGTCCTCACCCTGCAGCCTCTTCCCTTGCCCGAGGCCACTTCTCCCCCTTCCCCAAGCAAGCCCTGGCCCTGCAGCCATTAAAAAGCTACCCCGCTTTATGGCTGGTCTCATAAATAGAGACCTGAGAGTGAGCCCCCTAAAAGTGATGTGGTGGTCCTGAGAAGCCTGGCGCTGATGACCGCAAGTGCTGCCCAAAGCCAGGTAGGAAAACAACCGTCAAATTCCCAAGTGAAGTGCAGCTTCCCAGGTGCACGTCGCTTATGTTCAGTTGTGAGACTCATGCCGATATGCCTGGATGATCCCGCTTGGCGGAATGATTCCGGCGAGCAGGGCTGATAATGATATGCACATGTATTGCACTGAAGTTCCTGACATGCGGCGGTGGGAAAGGCAGCCCGCCATTGACAGGCGGAGCAGACGATCGCAAACTGGTTTCACGACGGCACGAAATCAATTTTTGGCCTTCTCACCATGTTGTCCACTGACGCACACCATGACGCCCGATGCTAGTGGGCAGGAAAATTCCATCCAATGGCTATAAGCCGTGGGCAGGAAATTTCTTAGTAGACATTAGGGTAAATCTTGAGTTTGTGATTGTGCATAATAGGCGATAGCAAATCGGCAGCCTGTTTACTCCATTAAAAATAAAAATCAGGACAGATGTCAAACGGCCTGCCAAATTTTACACTGTTTTACACTCTGCCGTACAAAGTCAAGATCATCCCCAGTTAAGTGTTTAAAAACTGGAGTTTTGTCCAGGGGCCAACGTATTGTGCAGGTTATACACTGGGGGAATATTTAGAGCAGGGGACTTGCAGCACCTTACTTTGTTGATTAAAATGGCAAATAATATTGCGAAGAGGTTTTTCAGTGCATCCGGAATTATACAGGGCTGAGCCAAGCAAAATGAAATCCCATTCCTGAGAATTTCAGGTTAATCCTTTCAATGACACGGAACAACCGTCAGCAGCAGCTTCAGTGAGTTTGAGTCGTGTAGCTTTAAGCTAGACAGCTTCAGGAATTAAGCTAACACCACAACAAAAGATGCAACTACAAAGAGAACTCCAAACAATCGAGCTTCTAGTGAGATCCATCCAGCACTACCATTCATCGGATAAGTTACAAACTCGACAGAATACCATAAGCAGAAATCAGGATTTCTAGCATTTACTTCTACGTTTTGTGTGTCACGGTTTCCGGAACTTTCTTCTATTCACTTGGCTGCAAGGGTGTAATGTTATTCCATTTCCCACTATCTTGTCCCTCATCAACATGTCGTGAAATTTAAATCCAACTGTTAGTTAGCAGCTTCTCACTGCTGACACTGTTCCGAATTTTGAGTACTCTTGGTCCCAAGTTTAACTCTGTGTAAGTGAATGGGTCCTGAGTGAGTGAAAGTCAGGCCCTCCCCGCCGTAGCATATACCTCCGTTGATCCTGCCAGCAAGATCTGCTGCTGTTGATTTATGAGCTGCTTTGCCAGGATGTAGTTCCCTCCAGTACTCAACCATAAATTGAGCTGCCAAATACACCACCGACCTGATGGAGTTGGGCAAAAGCACTCTCCTTGTGCCATGTCTGGCCCACCAACTCGAGAGAGAAACGTTAAAGTTAATATCACAAGATCACTCCATACGAGGAAGGCCAGTTTGGAACACCCTAGTTCATCCATTCAGAAGGCTCTAGTCTCCCCAAGGTAGGATCCAATTGGTTCCCAAATTATTCTGCAATTCTCAGCTCTACCACTCTATTTGGGAGTCCATTCCAATTGTCAATCCCTCGGAGTAAAGGAGAGATACCCAATATCCACCCTCAAGTTACGATTTACTATTCTGAACTTGTGGTGCCTTGTTCCAGTCTCACAATTTAATACAAATAAATTATCCAAATATGCCTTTTTATCATCATTTAATATTTTATATACCTTTATAACATCACCTCTCGCCTCCTTTCTAGGCTGGAAAGCAAAATTCTTAAGTCAGCCTCTAACACTAGGATCGGTCTTGTGACTCCTCTTTGCAGTGCCTCCAATGCTTGGCTATCACCCTTGAGTCTTGGAGACCAGAACAACACAATATTCAAGGTGTGGTCTGACCAGAGCATTGTGCACTTAGAACATGACTTTGTGATTCTATAATAGTTAATATTTCTTTAAAAAACACATTGCTTATATTCTACCAAAAGAAAAATCTGAGCTATTCAGTAACTAATGTGAGATATAGCTACAGAACGGGTGGACATGTGCAATGTAGGAAGTGGTGAAGGGTTTTTAGTGGGTCAAACATACAATTCAAGGGGGTGTGGTTCCTATAAGGAGTGTGCATTACACTCAAGACTTTTAAGATATTAGACGATAAAAAATGATTCTAGAAATTGATTCCATAACTTTATACATTCATATTGAAGAAAATTACTGAATTAAAAACATTCTCAAAAAAGTCACACGTTTCAAGTGTAATGCAACTCACTGAACAACACCCAAGAAGCTGACACCATCCAGGACAAAGCAGTTCACTTGATTGTCACCCGTTCCACAAACATTCACTTCCTCCACCACCGACGCACAGTGGCAGCAGTGTGTACCATCCACAAGATGCACTGCAGAAACTCAACAAGGCTCCTCAGATAGCACCTTCCAAACCCATTACCACTACCATCTAGAAGGACAAGGGCAGCAGACATATGGGAACACCATCACCTGCAAGTTCCTCTCCAAGCCACACACCATCCTGACTTGGAAATATATCGTCATTCCTTCACTGTCGCTGGGTCAAAATCCTGGAACCCCCCTCCCTAACAGTACTGTGGATGTATCTACACCACATGGACTGCAGCAGTTCAAGAAGGCAGCTCACCACCACGTTCTCAAGTGCAGCTAGGGATGGGCAACAAATGCTGGCCTAGCCAGCGACGCCCACATCAATGAACGATTTTTAAAAAAGCATCTTGTTATAATGGCAACTTTGACTAGTTCCCAAATTGTGTGGTGCAATAACAATCTCCCTCACATCTTTAATTTCTTATTTTTTTCACTAACAAATGCTATAAAATCTGGCATGAACACTGCAGGGCTGCATTGGCATTCAGTGTGGTGATGGTAAGTCTGGCAATTGCAAACATGGAGCAGAAGACATGGGGCTGAATTTTGCTGGAAGAAAACCGGCCGACTTTAAAAAGACCACCCTGCAGCGATTGGTTTTAAGCTGAGGGTCCGACTTCTGTCCCTCAGTGGAAGGAAGCCCCGCCCCCGAGAGCTTCCGGCCAATCTGAGACCAGAAAAGGGTAGCTGGTGCTGCTAGGACTGAAAAGAGGCCCTGGTAGAAGTATAATGGGTGCCAAAGACAGCTCAATTGGGCCTTTTTAGGCAGAGAGGGATCGTGCATCCTAGGGAGGAGGGTGAGAGCAGCAGGCTTTGGAGGCCAGGGAGTGAGGCACATAGAGGGGTGACAATCTTAAGAGGTGGGATACCCCCAATGCTCAAAGGGCACGCTTCAAATGATGTAACTTCCCCCCCTTTTCACCAAGTTTGTGAAAAAAAAGCAGCCTTCCCACTCTCGCACACCTTCCACTGCCCAGCGTAAATGGCATTAATTGGCCACTTAAGGGCCTCAATAGGCCTAAAGGCAGGCGGGCTAGTGGGCACCTTACCCAGCCCTTGTATTATGGGGACCGGGTCAAGGATGGGTAGGAAGGTGATGGGATACCCACCCGACATGTTACAAGTTACCCCTGCCAAAAACACACCCGGCAGGGAGTCGCAAAATCCAGCCCATGAAAAAGGATAAAGGATTACAGTTCAGAAACCAGTCACCAACCTTTCCTGCAACAGATGCCAATATACAGTGGAAAATTCATGCATAAATATTTAATGAAAATTGCAAAGTGCTCATTGCATGCAGTAGACAAACAAGCTCATATTCCTAACATTCAAAGTTTTAAGACTCTCAAAGTTTTACCAAAACTCCAAACGTGAAATGGAAGGGGTTCAATGTAAGCAACACATCAAATTTTACGGTATTTATTTACAAGCTCACAAATCTAGGCTCTAGCAGGCTGAATGCACTCCACGCATCAGTTAACATTTTACTTTAGGGCCTGAAACGTTCTGAATGGCGGGGTCTCGCTTCCTGCCACCCGAAGAGTCGCTGGGGAACAGGAACAGGCCCCGCTGATTCCGAGTGCCCCACAGCCACTTCCCACTCGAATGAGCGTTATGTGGCTGCAGGGAGGGCTTCCGCCCCTCACTCGGAAGGAAGTCCTGCCTTAGAGAGCTGCCAGACAATCTGACTAGCCGGCAGCTCTCTCGTCCCTGCAGCAACAGCGCTGCTGTGGACAGAAGAAGAAATGCAGGAGGGAGGTAAGAACCTAAGTCTGGCCACGAGAGGTTCAATGGGTCCTAGGGTGGGGTGGGTAAGGAAGGCCTCAGGCTGGGGTGCAAAGGGGGCGTTCAGGGTCTCGGAGGAGAGGCCGGGGTGGGGGGTGCAGGGGAGAGAGGGCTGGAGGCCACCAGACCTTAAGGCGGGGTGGGGTTGGGGGGGGGGGGGGGGGGGGGGAATGGGGAGGTGAGGAGAGGGGGGGGTGGTGTGCCCGACTTCAGAGGAGGCTTCTGTTGGAAGCACCCCCTCCCCCCCCCTCACCAACCTTTCCACCTGAGATGTAACTCTTTTGATTTTCGGCCTACCCCCTCGCCAGCTCAATCCTCCTACCCACCTCAAAATTGAGGCTGGGCGGGAAACGACTGCTTAAGGGCCTCAGTTGGGGTAAAGGCAGGCTTCCCGTCCATGGCCTTGCTCGCCCCAGCGTAAAATTGGTGTGTAGCCGGGATGGGCCGGAGCCTGGTGGGAATCCCGTCCCTTCAATTTCACGCTCCCCCTACCTCAAAACCCACCAGTGGGGAGCATAAAATTTTGGCTTCGGACACTTTTGATTTGCACAGCCCTGTGATAAAACTTGCCTTCCTGTGCATAGACTTGCCTCATCATTAACTCAAGCTGGGCAGAAATGTAATACACTGTTGTCGAAAGGGATGTTAAAGCACCAGTGACTATAAAGACAAGGCAGAAGGCATTAGAACCTACCACATGACAGTTCAAAATCAAACCATCACTACGTGCAATCCCTTAAGCAACAAGCATTGCTATGGTGGTTGGAGCCAGAAGCTATAGCAACATCCAAAAACTAGACTGTGTAGGTACATGAAAGAAAAGGCGATAAAGGGATATGAGCGCTTGGAGGGTGGGGGGTAGGGGGGAGGTGGGGGCAAATGCAGTTAGAGCTACCTCCTCGTGTGCAGGATAAGTGGCGACACAGGCTGGGTCAAATGGCCTGCTTCCTTGTTGTAACTTTTCTACATATAGATAGTCTGAAACATGGAAAATCTGAAAATAAATTTTTAATGAACCCTGCAAAGTGGCTCCAGTATTTCAAACGTGTAGTTCTCTCCTGCTTTGCATTACAGTGCAGACATTTCAGCAGAACAGATTAAACTGCCGAGGAAATGGGAATGGACACAAAATACCGGGCAAAGTATGGAATTCATTAAGAGAGACACCACTCACTTTTATGATCACAGGCGAGCTCTTCTAACAATAGGATAACAAGTCAGTGGGGAGTGCTAGGTCACAGCTGTAAAGCACTAACAAAGTGAATAGGAAGTCACCAAAAGATACCCACTCAGAATGCTAGAGGGTCAGACAGTGTACATCAAAAATCACAGCTTTTACATAATCTTTGAAAATGTTCCTACGCGGGACTAAGGGAACTTGAGAGGAATGCACAGGCCAACAAATTTGTAGGCATAAAATGAAGGCCTAAGAATCTAATGTAGTGGGCAACCTCCCTGCACACATTCCTTGTCGGAGATGCACTGCCTGCCATATTGGTATAGGGTGAAGTATAGGTTTTCAGAGCCAGCACTTAAAAATGGGCTTCAGGACCTCTATTTGAATGTGCCTGTTTCAGGAGTCTTACCTGGAATTGGGCTGCCCTGAAGAAGCTAGCGCCAGGCCTGCTGTGTTCAGGACGACCAAATCTACACATTGCCGAAACAGGGGGCCTTAAAGGGACCAGTGGGCATCGACGCCAAAATGGTTAAGTTTGTCAAACAATGCTTACCTGAACATGAGAGGCAGGTGCAACACATTAACCCTAACATAGCATTCTGGTCATCGGGGCTCCACAGCAGTCGCAAGGACCATTCTAGGTGACTTAGTTGCCTAAGGACATGTAGGCCTTATTCACAGCTCATCAGCGTAATTTATATGAAGCCTGAGGCCCAGCACTTGAGCCTATTGATCTGTGCATCCAATTTGCGACAGCAGGATGACACAATCCAATTTCACCCCCAGTGTTTAAATGCAGTAAGGTCTGCTTTTCATGTTATCTTCACAGAAGGATGACACAACAAATAATGTGGATTAGAGGTTTTGATTCAGATTTATTCTGGAATACAAAGACTACCCATCTCAATCCACCACCTCTTTTACCAAATATACTTTGGATGTTGCCTAACCTCATTTATCAGTAGAAACCGGGTGATGGACAGCTAAAATCAAAGCCCTACTCTCTTCCCAAAAGTCCAATTTTAACTTGTACTCTATGCAAGTAGGAAGGACACCAGCCAGAAAACATCAGAGTCCTATTTAAATATGAAATCAGGTTTCAATTACATTATCAAGACCCAGCTATTTAACTGGAAAACTTTGTGATGAAGCTGGTGTTAATTTCCTGCCAGATCAACCAATCAGAAAGAGAAGATAAAATGCTTCTCTGGGCCCGACTGCAGGCTTAGCATTCAAACCACCAACTCTCCCAACCCCATCGATTGCAATCCCCTCCCAAACTGTCTTACCTGGTGCCAGAGTTTGTTCTTGCTATCAGTTGCTACCACCAGTTTCAAGAGAGTGGGAGTGTGCAGGTGGGGCCCAGGAGTTAAATAGCCCACCAGGCCTCATACTGCTTAGTTTGGGAGGGTTACCCCTTGCCTCTGCCCTCGCCAACTGAGCCCCGCCCTAAATAAAAATCAAAGCTTAAGCAAAACAGACAGTTCAAGTTGAGCAACGAGGCTTTAAATAATCTTTCCCTCCCAATGTTTTCTTTTCCCTTGAAGGCACTGACTCCTACTGAAGCAAGATTCCCAGAGGATCAGTAGACCTCACACAAGCGAGTGCTCTTCATCTGTGGTCCTAGACACTGAACGCTGCCAACCCATTCAATCCGTGGGGACAGATTCTCACCTAGTATTCACATGGTTAAATTTGAAGTCGCTGGACAATAATTAAGAGCAGGTATTTTGGCTGATTTTCCTCCCCTGTAACCCAAGGAAACTGAGGCGAACTGTAACTTCCTATCTCTGCCCCAGCTGAGAACAACTAACTTGGCACAAAGAAGGAACCAGAGACCTTGCTGTGCGCTATCCTTCCTACTGAATTCTTATGAAACCTTCGAGGACCACAAATTGCTCAAATTTGGCTAACATTGAGGAAATGTTCTTTTCTCCAGTGCATTAGCCTAAATGCAGTTGTTAATATCCAATTTCCCTTTTAAATGATATAAAATGGGCAGTTCTCCCCCGTTTAATAGAAATTGAAGAGTTTGAAGAAATCTACTTATGAAATTAACTGATACAAGATAAATAAAACAAAATATTACTTTAGCAAACCATGCAGTGTATATTGCTTTTGCTCCTTTACACCACTCATGCACTTTGTACCAAATACATTTTTGTGTCCAGATTTCTCTTTGGCTATTCCATTTCACAATGGGAATAATTATAATTCATTTATAGTAAACGCTCTTTATTAGTCAGTTCCCTCAGGCAATCATTAGTAAATAAGATAATAGTCAGCACCACAAGACTAATTTCATATATGTAGATATATAAATGCAGACACAGACAAAAATCAAACTCACTTTTTATAGGTGTTACTTTGTTGAAAACAATTACAATTTTGCTGACAATTAGTCAGGTCTCTTGTTAAAAATTTAAAGATTGAGCTCAGGTCATCCTCCTCGCTTTTTCTTGTCTTTCATTAGCTCAAAAATAAAGTAAAATGATGATCTTCTCAGTTAAAATGGTCTGATATTAGAGAATTATCTATCTTTCTCCATTTAAGTGAATATTGGTCATTGCTCGTTTCCTCCCTGATCCAGCCTCCAGAGAATAATGGTTGAATTGCATGCTGCTCTGTGGTCCCTACTGTCAATTGTACAACATGCCTGGGAGAACATTTGCTTTAGGGAGTAGGAGCATCTACAAGGCACAGGTCAGGAGTGTGATAGAATACTCTCCACTTGCCTGGATGAGTGCAGCTCCAACAACACTCAGCAAAATTTCTGAGGAGGTCTCAATTTCACATCAGATTCGGGGTCCGAAGTAGCCCTCGTTCCCACGGAATTTTTCTAAGCCAGAAAGCGGCAGAAACAGGCCTCAACTTTGTCCCAATATGTTAAGTTTATGCCTCCCACAAAATTGTGAGGCTAACAACTTCAAAGATTATAAAAAGTTTGCACAATGACAATCATATTTTGCAGTCAATCTTGCCTAGAAGTCAGATATTGTGGGTTCAAGCTAAGACTTGAGCAATAATCTAGGTCGATACGTCAGAGCATTAGTGAAGGTATTGCTGCCCTGTCAGAGATGCTGCCTTTGGATGAGGCATGAAATGAAGGCCCTAGCTGCCCATTTCAGTGGTTGAGTTGGATGGTAAAGATGCCATAAGCGATGTTTTGGTTGCCATTTCACCCTCAATCTAAAATCAAATTAACTGGTTGAACAATACCTGAATGTTGCTTCATCTTGCTGTGTCCAAAACGGTTCCGTCCGCATACTTTTATATAGTTGTTTAGTAGTACAGAACTTGAGTATTGCTTAAAAAGAGACAGTTTTTGTCGAAAATTTTTGTCTTGCACTCATCAGGACAATTTGCAAGAATACCAATGTAAGGAAAACAACAGGTTTATATTGTATGAGAAGAGAGTGCTGATTGGTTGGCAAGTGGTCTCTAATTGCTGGAGGAATTGCATGGAGAATGCATCAGTTAATGGTGACTGACAGTTAACTGCCAAGCATTGTTTCAAATTTAAACCAGGCAGCTTGAATCTGAACGGTCAAGGCAATTAAAAAGAAAGTCAATTCCCCCTGAGGGCAATTCGCTGGTTCATTCCTCGGGGCAATGCCTTGACTAATCAGAGTCAAGCTTCCTGGTTTAAATTTCAAACAATGCTTGGCAGTTAACTGTCAGTCACCATCAACTGTTGCATTCCCCATGGCAATGCCTCTACCAATCCGAGTCTACTTGCCAACCAATCAGGACTCTCTTCTCATACAGTATAAATATGTTGTTTCCCTTACATTGGTATTTTCTTGCAAATTGTCCTAATGAGTGCAAGACGAAAAACTTCGACAAAAATCTCTTTTTTTCAGCAATACTTTTACATGTGATAAGCCCTAGTACATAAGAGCAAGTCCTTTAAAAAAGGCTTTGCATTTCAACTATCTATACATTCTGAAAGTCTGACTAAAAACAGAAAGCCTTTTGCTCTTAGCGATGCACTTGTGGGATTTGTTTAGATGAAATCATCATTTAACATCCCCGATGGACAATTTATTGCATTATTTCAAAATTTCCAAAAATGAGGCTGATATATTTAGAATGGGTGCTCTAAGTATTTTAGTGATGAAGTTTTAAAAGTACATGATGAAGAAAACAAAATTAGCCCTGTAAAAACATGGCAGTCACAACCGAATGGGAAGGGGAAAAGGGGATTATATCCTACATATGTGAATGCAGAGCTCTGCTTATGAGGGCAAATCAAACTAAATTCATTGTACAGGTCAATGCAATGACTCCAAGTCAAAAAGCTCCTGTTGATCTCGTATTATGGGATTAGTCCTACAGAAAAACAATGATGACAGAGACCAGTGTTGGTTACTGTGCGTTCTGACCTTGACTGCAGTATATATACTGTTCCATTCTGTGTTATTTTGCTCTGTTGTTTATATCTCCACATAGCGATAATGCTAAATCTAGTCTTGAATCTCACTTCATCAGACAGATAAAGGCTGCATATAGTTTTATTTGGGTTTTGTCTTGTTTATATTCTGATTCAAGACAGTTTATAGGTTAATTCCAAATTAACAGCTAAATCCACATATGGTATGCTACGCAGGACATTGTGCCTCTGAACTGTGTGGAAAACGATACTCAATCAGCTCAGATATACCATCAGTTCGAGACTCAAAGGGTCACGAGCCACAGTCAGTCAGACACAGAGATGACAACCAGTCATCCTGGATGCCTGGATTTTAAATTATATGGTTTTCTATTGAAAAAGATTAAATAATGCTCAGATTATAAAGAATACCTGTACACCCACTGGTTCAGAGCTTGTGCCATATGCTTGTAGCTGCATCAGTTGAAGGTTACTAAGCTGGAAACAAGTCAGGAGTACCCAAAATTTTATGATGCACCTTCCTATTTTGTCTATGGAAATCACTTCTATCTAGCAGAGATAATAGAAGGTCAGAGAGGTATTAACAACAACTCATATTTATATAGCATTCTTAATACAGAAAAAAGGCCCCAAAATGCTTCACAATTATGTGAAGGGGGAAAAAAATGGATTCTGAATCAAAGGAGGGGATACTAGGAGGGGGCGGGGGTGACCAAAACGTTGGCCAAAGAGCTAGGTTTTAAGCAGGGTCGTAAACAAGATGGTGGCTCTAAAATAGAGGATTTAGGGAGAGGATTGCAGAGAGTGGGGTAGAGGAAGACCTGGCCATCAATAGTGAGGCAAATGAAGCCAGAGATGGACAACAGGCTAGAGTCAGAGGAACAGAGAGTTCAGGCGGTGGCTGCAACACTGGATGAAGTTACAGAATCACAGAATTGTTACAGAATACGGCCATTCGGTCCATCGTGCCTGTGCCGGCTCTCCAAACTGGCGATGCACCTAGTGCCATTCCCTTGCCTTCTCCCTGTAACCCTGCATATCAGCATTCAAATTACAAAGCAGGAGCTGGGTAGGGGGTTGGGGGGGGATGCTACAGAGAGTTGGACTGCAAATGGAAGAGTGCGACTGCACAGGGAAGAGTGCTACAAAGGTGGAGAGGGGGCGGCAAAGGGGGAGAGGGGGCGGCAAAGAGGGAGAGGGAGTGGCAAAGAGGGAGAGGGGGCGGAAAAGGGGGAGAGGGGGCGGCAAAGGGGGAGAGGGGGCGGCAAAGGGGGAGAGGGGGCGGCAAAGGGGGAGCGGGGGCGGCAAAGGAGAGTGGAGCTACAAATGGTGACAGTGGGCTGTAAAGGAGGGGGGGGGGGAGCTGAAAAGGGGAGGGGAGCTGAAAAAGGGGTGGGGGGGAGCTGAAAAGGGGAGGGAGCTGAAAAGGCCGGTGGGGGAAGCTGAAAGTGGGGAGAGAGGCTAAGAGGGAGAGGGAACAGTTTTAAACCTATCAAATGAATACTCAGCTAACTGGGAGGCAGGAAAACTTGTAGTAATTGCGGTAATGAATTTCTTGCTAATGAAGATGGAGTCTCTAATCTAGTTTAAGGCTCCATAAGTTCTGGAGCTACTATATGGGGAAAAATGTAGTGGAGGCTATTATAATGAACTTTGTGTTAATTGGATAATTTAATACTGAACAGGTTTATTCCATATGAAAGGTTTGCATTTCTGTGTTATCACATCTCAAAATGTTTCACATACTGTGAATTACTTGAGGTGCAGTGACTGCGTCAGTGACAAACTTGCAACCATCTTGTATATACTAAGACCCCTAAAAGTAATGAACGGCTTGCATTATCACAGTGCTTTTTATCACTAGGACATTCTAAAGCGCTTTACAGTCAATGAAACACTTTGGAAGTGTGGTCACTGTTGTAAAGAAGGAAACGTAATGAGGTAAATAATCAATTAATTTGGGGAGTCAAGGACTAGGGGGAATAATCTAAAAATTAGAACCAGATCTTTCAGGACTGAGGTGGTAGAAGCTTGGAACTCTCTTCCGCAAATAGTAATTGATGCTCGATCAATATTAATGCTGGATCAATTGTTAAATTTAAATGTAAAATTGTGACCTGAGATGCAGTAAAAAGGGTAGTAACTGCCTGGGTAAAATCTTCCAGTTTTGTGCATATTTTATGGAAATACATTAGCTGTGACCTCGCCAGTCCACGGAAGGCATGTTTAGGGTGATGGCTTTTTTTGTGTATAAGTGTCAGTTATTTCTCTTTGAAAAACTTTTGTTGCTAACTTCTGCCTGTTATTTTGTGTCAATTTAAATACTGTGGTGTCTAGGAAATGAATGCTTTCCTTGTGTGTTGTGGCTTTAAGTTTAATGGAAGGGTGATGATTATTGAGGATATTGATGAATTCCTCTAATTCTGCTTGTGTGAGTCCAAATAACACATATGTAAACAGGAATACAGAAAGTAATGTTACTACCTGACTGCAGCTATTGAAGGAGTTCGTGAGAATGGAAATGTAGCCCCTGAAAACCAAAATGCAGACAGTGAAAAAATCTCAAGAAGAGCCCTCAAAAAAAAAATTGACCTCTGATGCACATTCTTCTTTTTCAGATATGAATCCAATTCCCTCTTGAAAGCCTCGATTGAAACTGTCTCCACCACACCCTCAGGCAGTACATTCCAGGTCTTAACCGCTTGCTGAGTGAAAATGTTTCTCCCCAGGCCTCCATTGCATCTTTGGCCATTTGCTTTAAATCTGTGTCCTCTCATTCTCGATCCTTCCACCAATGGCAACAGTTATCCCCCTATCTACTCTGTCCAGATCCCTCATGATTTTGAACACCTCTATCAGGTCTCCTCTCAGCCTTTGTAGAGGTGGTGGGGAGAGTAGATCCCATGAAAAGACTTAACCAAAGGATTAGAATTTCAAATTTGAGGCTTTAGGGGACTTGGACATGACTAAATCAGTGAGGACAGGGATAATGATCGAGCAGGGCAGGGTGCAGGGTAAGATATGGGCATGAAGATCAGCTGGAGCTTATGGAAGATGGAGAATGGAAAGCTAGTTTGGAGAGCATCTGAATAGTCTTGTCTGGAGGCAATAAAGAAATGCATGGGGGTTTCAGCAGCAGATGGGTTGAGACAAGAGTGGAGGCAGATAGAGTTGGAGATGAAAGTAAATGGATTTTGTGATGGAGAGGATATGGATCAGAAGCACAGCTCTGTGTTAAATAAGGTGTCAAGATTGTGAACAGTCCGAGACAATGGCCTAGGAGGGAAATTAGTGGCGAGTGTATGGAGTTTGTGACAGAAGTCGAAGGCATTGACTTATTTAACTAATAAGTTGCTCAATCTCTGCTTAACCAAGACTGGAGGTCAGACAAACTGTCTGGGAGCTTAGAGAATGTGACGGGATCACAAGAGATGGTGGAGAGGTAAAGCTGGGTATTAGCCGCATATAGGCAGAATCCGAGCTCATGTTTTAGCTGATGTCACCAAGGCATACTGTGTAAACGAGGAAGAAATGGGGCCATGGATGGATCTTTTGGGGACTTTTGGGGATGATGTAGGGATGGGAAAAAAGCTATTTCTAGAGGTACTCTATTTCATATTTCAAAATATATTCATATGTTAGCACCTACCTAAATCCACGAACAAGCCCCAAACTATTCGCAAACTATCAATCACACAACCCGATGATCCATCCTAACTATTAGTAGTTATTATCAATACTCTTTCTCAGCCTTGGCTGTTCCCCTGGTATGACCATCAATCCACTCCCTTAAGTCCAAGGGACGCAGGCCTGAAAGGATATGGCAGACAACTGGTTAAGCCATAAACTGCCAGATCTGATTCAACTGGATAAAGCACTATTAGGTACTGCTCTCTTCTGCTAAAACTGCTCAATATTCCATGATAATCCTGGAATGCAAAGTTAACTGTCAGCTTCTTTTCTCTACTCCTCTCCATGTTTCCTCCACCTCATCATGAACAAAAATGAGAGAGGCCCATCAACTTCTTTGCTACTAAGGTTGAGACCATCCGATCAGCTACCTCTGTCCCTCCGCTCCATGAGCTCACCAGGCCAAGCTTCCTCCAAAGTTCTCCCTGCCCTAGCCCTGAACCCGCCCCTTTCTCTGGTTTCTCTCCTATTTCCCCATATGCCCTTTCCAAGCTCATCTTGTCCATGAAACCCAGCTCATGCTCCCTTGACCCTGTTCCCATTAAACCGCTGACTTCCCAACTTCCCACCTTGATGCTCAGGCTAGCCGATATTGCTGACTGTTCTCTCTCTTCAGGTGTTGTCCCTCTGTCCTTGTAATCTCCTCATTAAATCCAACGCTTGACCCCGCCACTCCTGTAAACTATCACCCCTTCTCCAACACACCTTTCCTTGCCAAAGTCCTTGAACATGTTGTCGCCTCAGATCTGTGCTCATCTTTCCTGGAACTCCTTGTTTGAATCCCTCTAATCAGGTTTTCACCCTTGCAATAGTATTGAAACAGCTCTCCAAGTCACAAATGACAGCATATGCAACTGTAACAAAGGCACACTTATCCCTCCTCATCCTTCTCAACCTGTCTGCAGCCTTTGACAAGGCTGACCACGTCATCCTCCTCCAATGCCTCTCCCTGTCATCCAGCTGGGTGGAACTGCTCTCACCTGGTTCCATTCTTATCTAATCGTGGCCAGAGTAACAATTGCAATTATGAAGCAACGTCTTAATTTTAAAATGCTCATTTTGGTTTTCAAATCTCTCCAAGGCCTTTCCCCTCCTATCTCTAATTTTCTCCATCCCCTAACCCTCAGAGATAGCTGACTCATCTAATTCTGGGCTCTCAAACATCCCCTATTTTAATCACTCCAAAATTGATGGCTATGCCTTCAGTTGCCTAGGTCCCAAACTCTGGAATTCCCTCCCTACACCCTTCCGCCTCTCTACCTTGCTTTCTGCCTTTAAAGCTTTGACTCTTTGACTAAGCTTTTGTTCATCTAACATAATATCTCCTTATGTGACTTGATAATATATTTTATACTGCTCCCGTGAAGTTCCCTTGGGACATCTTATTCTGTTAAAGGTGTTATATAAATATAAGCTGTTATTGTTCTAAAATCAGCATTTGAAGGTTAGTTCTTCCTCTCATTCTTCTCTCCCCACCCCATGCATTGACTTTCTTTCACTCCCCATGGAATAGAACCTTGCTTTTCTCAGCTGGATGAGTTCAGATTGAGAATGCGGCATCTGGGCACAGTCACCCAGTCATGTCCTAAGCATCTGTGGCACTCTGCAGTGCTGCATTATTGATGAGCATTCAAAGAATTTCTTTCCTCAACTCCTTTCTATGGTACAGTTCCACGAGTACCGACCAGCCCTTGATTCTTCCATCCTTGCCTGTCACCAGCTTTCTCTAGCAGCTCTGGCAATGGGAAACCTGTGTAAAAATTGTGTCGGGTTCTGAACAAGGTCATTGGACTCTGACGTTGATGAGGCCCATGCCTGCCAATGCTTGCTAACTATCCTGTGACTGGCATTTGTGGTGTTAAAATAGTGCTAGGCACAAACGCAACAGGAATGCTGTGGGAAGCACTCAATCACCATTTTAAATCATCCACCTGTCCCATTCCCACCAGGGGAGGTAGGGTTAAAATTAAGCCCGTGTATTGGAAATACAACTTTCCCAGTCTCTGAAGCTCAGCTACTTGCTGCCTAGCCAACTGAGCTATCGGGGAAGCTATAAAATAATTTCCTCCAGTTCCCAGTATTTATCTCCTGCTTTCTGAAAATTATCAACTCCTCTGTTATTCATTATTCATGTGCAAATTTGGTCAGTGACTATTGAGTCAATTTTAAGGCACTCAGGTTATACATTGCCTGGTGCTGGCAGGGTGAGTATGGGGGTTTTTCATCCAGTTTTCTTCCTTCCTCTTCTGAAGGTGGTGACTCATGCTGGAAGAAATGTTCCCACAGGTGACAGCAGCCCTCCTATGTCTTGCCCCAGTGACAATAGGCCATGTGTGAGCCAAGTACAGTAAGCGCCAGCAGGGTATTCATCCACAGAGATCATCACAGCCCAGACCATGCCTGTTCTCACCCAATGGCCAAACATGCACACATCGCACCAGTAGTCAGAAAGAGAAATCCCCAGCTGACCTTCTCCTCCTGAGCCCAAAGGTGTTGCGATGCCCCAAAACTGCTGCTCTGTAAGGGATCAGTTAGCACACAGCACAAACCCAAGACCAGCTGTTCTGTGTGGCTCTGTGGTACATTGCCATTGCATTTTCTCTTTATGCCATTGAGGGTGTCGGCAGTTTGCTCACTGTCAGAAGTAACTCAGCACTGGACATACCAGCAATACATGAAGAGCTGTATGCATTTATGTAAAAGGTTTTCTTAAGTTGTTGAAGGGACAAACTCCAAATCAAAATGGGGCAACAGTCATCCTGAATTTCATCAGAATGAATAATTGTTTTGAAAGGAATCCACAGAAGGAGGAGGTAATTTTTTTTCACATATAAAACAATCCACTAAAAACTCCTTCAACCAAGGTGACACTGAAGATGAAAATATCAGAAACCACTGCCTTGGAACTCTCAAGATTAAGCTCATTTTAAAAATGTTTTCAAAAGATTAATGTACAACTGACAAGGGATAGCACTATATTAAAGGTTGCTGCCTGCCACTAAAAGACTTTTAAGTTGTTCAAATGACTGGTGGCAGACACAGTGCACTAGGATGTGCTGTAAATCCCCCTTTGTTGCAGCAAGCTACTGTAGTGGTGAGGAACAGGGGAGAAGGAAAATAAAAAGACAATGCATTTGAAACACGCAAAAGAAAAACTAGTAACTACAGGGTTAAAAATATCTTTTTTTAAAAAAAGAAAAACAGCAACGTAATTTTATTTAAGTATATACTCCTTTCTGATTTGGCAGCTTCTCATTTATCAATTCTGTCAGCTGGACCAGGATGTTCCATAGTCAAGCCTTGCCTACGTAGAGAGAGACAAATATCACACGTAAACGTCTTGGATTATTGAACAACGTTAACAAAAAGGTTAGATTAACACAACACTTATTAATCTGTTCAGCTTTAGCCTAAATCACCAAATGATATGGCACACTGTCCAACTTGCATCTCTCTCGTTAGTACTGCTTTGATGTATGTGATCTGACAAGGCAGGCTGTTATGGGCCGTCTGCATCACTGTCACCATGACAACAGTGAAAGACAATCCATGATCCCAGACCTTGGTCACACGTAACAGGACAGCTTATCTGCCCGGGACCACTGGTTCTAATGGGAAAAGAGTAATTACATTCTTCCCTGTCAAAACCTCCTCTCTCACATGTAGCATTTATGTTCTTGTTTAAGATGCAAGCACTAGATCTTTCTCTACAAATAATAATACAATTACAAAATTCAGTATACATGTTAATACTCAAATTAAAATGCTTCCCCATAAAACTACAGGAAACGAGGTCTACGTGACCCTAATTTAACCTCAGCCTCAATCTACGTCAATACAGAAGCAAGAACTTAATTTGGGTGAAGGTGGGGAATCCGTCAGTAAGATACTTTCAGTTAGTTACAAAATAGATGAAAGCAAATGGCTGCAATATGCTCTGATTTAGGTTTTATAAATACTGCACGCACGCATTAACTATCAAAAGAAAGGATATTTGCTTCATAAGAAGTAAGGCTACAATGATCCAACCTCACCTTCAATATAGTAGCGGGGATTGTACTTTAGTGCAGTTCATTAATTCTTTAAGGGCTAAGAGGGTGTTTCTGCAACATTTCAGAAAATAAAAGGAGGTTAGGATTTCTTCAGATTTCTCCTCACAGATTAACAAAGGTGTGTCTGGTCTGCAGTGGTTCTTCTGTTGTGGATTGTTTCACTGGACAGAATATACTGCACGAGACAGTGCAATGGTTCCAGATCAACAGAAAGGAGGTTTTCCAATGGTCTGTTAGCAGAAGTACTGCATAGTGCAGCATAGAGCCATACAAAGGTGGGAGGTCCCAATCTTGACCCAGGAGTTGGTGAGGATTGAAGAAGTATTAATCTCTATGTTGGTGTAGGATTAGCTGACTTCAGCTGGGATGATGGTAGCAGCGTTACAACTGGTCTCAGAAGCCCAAAGTAGGAAAGTAAGTGGGAAAATTAGCTAGGGCTCGCGTTCTGGATTGCTACACACTGCCTGCTGGAAAGTGCATGCATGCGATTGTTGTGTGAGACAAGGCTGGCCTCCGCAGTTGAACTGTCTGCTGACATTTGTTGTCTGAGTACGTACTTAAAGAATGGCCAATTTGGCAAGGTGTATGTATACACCAGCACCCACGGGCTCTTAAGGAGAGGAAGGCAGAATTTAGAGGGGATCTAAAAGCAGAAAAGTCTGGTACCATGGCACGACAGCATTCCAACGTATAGTCCTGCCATAAAGAGATGTATGATATTGATTCATAACTGTTTCTCTCTTGCCCCCTTGAGGGAATCCTGTAATGAGTGGGAGGAAGGAGCTTGAGGCAAAGGAACAGTGGGCAAGTCAACCCATGTTACTCTCAGGCAATAGTTCTTAACACATCATCCACCACTTCTCTAGACACACTTAATTAAAAATAAATAAGAAGAAAGGAAGGCTTATTTATATGGCACATTATCCTGTCTCAAAATGCCTCATCCATATGTAATATATTAAAGATCAAACATCTGAACATACAGGTCCTGTCAAATGTTTCCAATAAAGGTTCCTATATCCTTCCCTAAAGGATGTTAGTGAACAAGTCATGTTTTTAAGACAATCTGGTAATTTTATAGTGACCATAACTATTTTATTCCACATTTATTTAATTAACTGAATTTGAATTCCCCAGCTGCCATAGTGTAATTTTCACTCGTATCTCTGGATCATTAGTCCAGGGCTCTAGTTGTCAGTGACATAAACACAAGGCAACTGTACGTCTAATATGGTACCCTACGTGTTATCATTAAGGTAAAGGACCTTATCAAATGCTCTTTGAAATTCCTAACAAAACAAATCCCCTGCAATTCCTTCATCTATCTGCTTTGTTATTTCTTCAAAGAATTCTGTAAGGTTGATGAAGCCGTTTAGAAATCCAATCTGACTTGCCCCGATTGACTCACGTTTTGCCAATTGCTTAGTAATTTCATCATGTTACAGGACGCTAGGGGATAGTAATTGGACTTTCTTGCACCCATTTAATGGGTGCAAAATGGTTGAAAATTGGGCCAACTTTGTTCGTCAATGTCCTGTGCCTAAAGAATGTCTGAAAGACATAACTTGATATTTGGTTGGACTATTTTTCAGGCAGCCACCTCAAACAGTTCTTGTGGCAATTTGCCATTCTCCACTAAACTACAAATTTCAATATTGTTCTCTCAATTCCTAAATTTGGATTATACATATGTATGTAATAAAGAGGTTCCTTTGAGAAGCACATTACTTCATAATATTGTCACATACCCTGCAAAATATAAAAAAAGGGCTGTATTCAAGTAGGCATCATCCAATCTTTTACATTTAAACCAGCCTCATAATGTTGTTCTATGTATGGTCCTTTAAGAAGTCCATTACTAACTCTTGACATAGGCATACAATCAAAAGGGAAGCTTGGATCCAACTCCAGCAATACAACTATTCACATCTCACAAATGTTACTATTGTGCTCTGAATATGGCACTCTAGGGCCTCAATAAAATGAGATGGGGATATATAGTTGTACTAAAAAAGACACATTGATATAAATGCTGCAAATATATGTTTTTACCCTTTCTTGCAAATTTTCCCCATTCAGCTCCTAAATGTAATGACCCATTAGGGTGCCATGGATACCTCATTCAATTGAGAAATCGTAGTGTGTGAGCCTAATAGTGAGTGTTGCTGTCTTACAGATGGAATGTTAAACTGAGGCTCCCTCTGTCCTCTCAGGTAGATGCAAAAGATCCCAGGGCACTATTTCAAAGAAAAGCAATGGCCTTTTCTCTGGTGTCCTGCCTAATATTTATCTGACGAGCAACGTCACAAAAGCAGATCATTAGGACATTACCTCATTGCTGTCTGTGGGATCTTGGTGTGCTAAAATTGGCTGCTGCATTTCATGCATTAGAGCAGTGGTAACAGTTCAAAGAAGCACTTCCTTAGCTGTACGTGCTTTGAGAAGTCCTGAAGTCATGAAAGGCACTATGTAAATGCAAGCTTCTTCTTTCTTCGAGGTGGACTGCCAATTGGCGGTACTGACTTCCTTCAGCTATCGAAGTGTTTCAGCTCCACAAACAGTTACAAATAATGACTAAGTCCATGTAGCTATTATAGAAACTGTTCTCTGATATATACTAGAGTAGTTTCTACAATTGGTGGACTGGGAGCCAGCATTAGGGAATTGTTCCATGGATTTATATGAACCATCAGACATCCGAGTGACATAGCATGTTGGTGTAGGAATATACTGGCCCATAAAATGACAGGTACTCACAGATACTCTGCATGATAGGTACTGAATCTCAGCTATAGCTGTGGGGTGGGGATGAGGGAGCTGGAGACATGCCAAGTGGGGCCTAGATTTTTGCAGTCATGGAGACCTTGTGGACCTTTAAATGCTTTTTTATACAGTGAAGTCTGTAATAAATATTTAGAACTTTATTTTATTTCATCTCAGCATGGCTCTTGAAGTCTGCCGATGGTGGATAGTGGGTGAGTTGGCAAGAAAGGCGTTAGGGCAAAGGGTGGTGGGCATAAGTTGCCACTAAGTTGGCAATAAGGGGCCATGAGGGTGGGTGAGGTCATGGGTTGACATGAGCTGACATGAATGGGCATGGGGAGTGGTGGGGGGTGAGGCTCAGAGTGCCTAACATTTAACGAAACAGCTGTGAACAAAATCCCAGAGAACTGAGGCAAGATTTTTCACCAGTTAACCTCGGCACTCAGCAGCCCCTGTGGCTGCCTCTGATACGTGCCTGACCCCCCACCCTGCAATAAAGATCCAACATTTGGGTCACTTCTTCCTGAGATGGGAGATTTCCCGACACTGTGCCCTCACCTCAGGAGCGAAAATCCAGGTTTGGGTATCAGGTACTAATGTGATGGAGGCAAAGTCAACAGCCAACTCAATGTGGGCTACTGCAATGGACTCCTTTGTGGCTGGCTATATAGAACAGCGGCTGCAGATGGCTGTGAGTAGCTCAACTGCTAGAGTCGCTCACTTACCCAACCTATCATCAACCAGGGAACAACACAAACAGGTGGTGAGGCCCTTACACAAAAAGGGGGAAAGTAAGTTTGAAAAATAGGGAAGTACGTGAAAGAAATAAATAAAAAGTAAGTAGAAATGCTAAGCAACTTCCTCCTTCTGTTTTCACTTTTGCAAACTGTCTAGGCTCAAATTTAACCTCGGACCATTAATCCTGATATTTAGTTCAGCTTCACTGAATAAAACCATCTGTCATGTCTAGTTTTAATCACACACAGTTTGCAGATGAGCTTAGTTGGAATCTAGGTGCCCATATCCTGTGGTATGTTTCTGTAGTCCAATTTCACCTACAGGAAGTAGACAGGTCCTGGAAATGATATCACAGCTGTGTGTCACAAACCTCAGTGAATCAGTAACACTGTGTCCCTTCTCAGCTTGCATTATACCACAGAGCAGGATAGAATCAACAACACTGCCTGTCTCCAGCCTGTGAGCAGTGCTGGTTCTATGCCTCTCTCAGAACACAGCAATTTCTAAGAAATTTTTCAGCTCACTTCAGAAACAGGCCTCCCTTTGTATCGATTAATCAGGCCAAAAATGAAGATTTAAGGGTAGATTTTGACTTTGGGTGAGAGCGTAAAACCGGTGATAGTGAATCAGCAGGCCGTTTCATGTTCCTCCTGATTTTTTTATTTCTCTTTAAGTCAATGGAAATAAAAAGTGGGAGAGAAGTTAAATGAACTACCGATTCACTATTGCACGTTTCACATTCTTACCAAAGTCAAAATCTACCTCACTGAGCTGGGTTTTGTGGCATGAAATCATCAAAATAGTTGATATGTTTACACCAAACTGAACGAGAGTCATTCCATATGAGCGACCTGGATGAGTTAGCACATCGGTAATTGAAGATCAAGAGAAGCTGCCAAAATGAGAGAAGTGAAGACAGCACTGCAGTCCTGGCTGATGAGTGAAAATACCGCACAAATGACCTGGCTGAGGAGTGAAGACAGCATAGTAGACATTGATGATGAGTGATGGTACAGCACAGCAGATTTAGCTGGAGAGTGAAGACGGTACAATAGACCAGGCTGAGGAATGAAGACACAGCACAGTAGAGCTGGCTGACGTTTGAAGACGCCCACAGAAGACCAGCCTGGGGAGTGAAGACAGCACAGCAGACCTGGCTGAAGTGTGAAGTTCCTGCCTGGGGATATGACTAAGGGACTGACAGAGAACAAGTATCATATATCAGCAAAATGATGGGACTACATGATATTGTGGTACCTGGCAATGGCCTGCTACTGTTGCTGCTGAAATGGTGAACTTGACACGACAGTTGAAGTGCTAGCACAGGATTTTCTTCAGTGAAATATTGAATTTTCCATATCACTGTTGTTGAATATAATTTGGATGCAGGTCACCACCACAATTCCAACCTTTATTAGTCTGAATTAGATGCTTGTTTGAACCTCTAAGCTATCATTCCAATGCTGAATTACCATGTGGTGTATCTTCCTGCTCAACCACAGAATAGCCAGTCCCAGTAACTGCACATACAAACTCTAAAAGGACAACTTTCCAAACTCAACCAGGTCACATGGTGGGAGGCGCCATTGAATGGGCACTCTACTCAAACTTCTTATGGAACCTCTAGCAACTGACTGCAGGAGACCCGAAGCCTAGGGATGCCTGAATGTTTTATTTGCTTGGAAGTTAGTTTATGAAGTGAAGAAGATATCTAAAAAGGGATAGATGTTCAATTTCTAATGGGTGGGGAGGTGGTGGAAAGCTAGCTAAATAAATATTGGTTGAAGTTAAAGGCATGGCAAAGTTACAAAGTACGCTACACTCCAAAGTAATGTAGCAGAGAGCCCACAGTACACTCAGATGGATAAACCCCATTCATCACCTTGATTGAATCAGTGGCTCTTCAATAAAAAAAGGTAATTCATAATGTGCTTCCAGTCACTTAATACGAGCAAGACTAGGCTATTCAGCCCCTCGGGCCTGTTCCATCATCTAATTATATTATAGCTAAAAGGTCCCTTGGCACTATTTTGAAGGGGGAGTTACTCCTAGGCCAGAATTTTATGGCCTCCGCCCCCCTCCCCGCCGCACCCCCCACCCCCCCACTGCCGCCTAGTGGGAATAGGTGGAATGCTCTTTCAGAGAGCCAGTGCAGACTCAATGGGCTGAATGGCCTCCTTCTGCATTGTAAAGATACTGTGATATAGATAGGTTGAGTGAGTGGGCAAAAATCTGGCAGATGGAGTATAATGTGGGAAAATGTGAAGTTGTCCTCGTGCATGAGTCACAAAAAAGTTAGTATGCAGGTACAGCACGTAATCAAGAAGGCTAATGGAGTGCTATCCTTTATTACAAAAGGAATTGAACATAAGAGCAAGGATGTTATCCTTCAGTTATACAGGGCATTGGTGAGACCGCACCTCGAATACCGTGTGCAGTTTTGGTCTCCTTATTTAAGGAAGGATATAAATGCATTGGAGGCAGTTCAAAGGAGGTTTAGAAGATTGATATCTGGAATGAGTGGGTTATCTTATGAGGATAGGTTGGAAGGCTGAGCATGTTTCCACTGGAGTTTAGTAGAGTGAGGGATGACTTGATTGAATTATAGAAGATCCTGAATGGCCTTGACAAGGTGGACATGGAAAGGATGTTTCCTCTTGTGGGTGAGTCTAGAACTAGGGGGCACTGTTTTAAACTGCCCTTTTTGGACAGAGATGAGAATTTTTTTCTCTCAGGGGGTTGTGCAACTTTGGAACTCTCTGCCTCAGGTGGAGGCGGGGTCATTGAATATTTTTAAGACAGAGGTAGATAAATTTTTGTTAGGCATAGGAATCGAAGGTTCTCAGGGTGGGTGTAAATGGGAATGTGGAATTCGAAAAACAAACAGATCAGCCGTGATCTTATTGAATGACGGAGCAGGCTCGAGGGGCCCAGTGGCCTATTTCTGTTCCTAATTCATATGTTCGTATCCTTATTCCTCAATAAGATAAATTATAAAAGGTCTTTTAGATCAACAAGTGTATTCACACAGAAATTTTAACCTAACAAAGCATTCCAGGTTGCTTCATAGAACGATTATCAAACAAAATTTGACACCAATCTATGCTAGATATTGGGACAGATAGCCAAAAGCTTGGTCAGAGAGGTAGGTTTTAAAGTGCATTTAATAAGAAGGAGAGAGGTAGACAGGAGGAGAGGTTTAAGGAGGAAATTCCAGAGCTTAGGGCCTACACAGCTTATGGAATGGCTGCTATTAGTGGCGCAATTAAAATCAGGGGTGTGCCAAGAGACCAGAAGCGGACTAGCTCAGAGATCTCAGAGGAATCGAAGACTGGTGGAGCTTATTGAGATAAGCAGGGGCGAGGTAATGCAAGTGACCTGAAAACAAGGGTGAAAATTTTAAAATCAGAGTTGCCAGTGAGGGAGCCAATGTAGGTTTGTGGGCACAGGAGTGATGGGTTAACAGGACTTGATGCAAGTTAGGAAATGGACAGCAGAGAATTGGGGCAGGATCTTTTGGTCGGCGAGCGGGGGATGGGGCCTGCTCACTGACGTGTAAAATGACGCAGGATGACGTCGGGCGGAACTCCCGACATCACCCCGCATCATCTCCATTTTCAGGTCGGCGGGGGTGCAGCCAAATCAGCTGTGCGCCCACCGACCTGTCAACAGCCAATTGAGGCCATTTAAAAAGTCATTAACTTAATTAATGGACCTGCCCGTCGAACCTTAGGGTTGGCGGGCAGGCCGGGAGCCCTGGCGGGCTTCAGAAAAAGCATGAAACCTCATCCACGGACGGGATAGAGTTTCATGAGAGTTTTAAAATTTTTAATAAAGGTTTAAGTGATGGACATGTCCCAACTCATGTGACAGTGTCACATGATGGGACATGTCAGCGAAATTTTTTAAACACTTACGTTAAAAGTTTTAATTCTGAGCCGATCTCCCTGAGGCAGCACTTAGCCTCAGGGAGATCAGTGCGCTCTTTCACGCGCATGTGCGAAAGAGCACACTGCCGGCTGAGGGAATCCCACACCCCACCCCCAGCCCGCACAGGGAGCACATAGTGCTTCCTGGCAGACATCATGCTGGGCGGGCCTTAATTGGCCCGCCCATGTAAAATGGCGGCACGCCCCCGATCATGGGCACCGATCGGAGATGCGTCTGCCCGCACCCGCTCCTGCACGTCCCCCCCCGCGATGGGAGGAATATTCTTCCCCTGCAGCTGAAGTTTACAGAGAGTGCAAGGTGGGAAAACTGACAGAAAAGTACTGGAGTAGTCCAGTCTAGAAATAACAAACGCACGGATGAGGGTTTCAGCAGCCAATGAGCAGAGGCAAGGGCAGAGGTGCTACAAATATAGGTGATCTTGATGGTGGAGAGGGTGTGTGTTCAGATGCTCAGATCAGATTCAAGTAGGCTACCGAAGCTGGTTCGGCCTCAGACAGTGCTCACATGGAGGGATGGAGCTGGTTGCTAGGGAGCAGAGCTTCAAGCAGGGACCAAAAACAAAGGCTTTGGTCTTCCTAATATTTAGCTCGAGGAAATTTCTGCTCAATACTGGATGTTGGACAAGCAATGTGAGAAATCAGAGGTAGTGGAGGGTTTGAGAACAGTGATATTGAGGCAGAGCTGGCTGCAGTCATTGAACATGTGGAACTTGGCATTGTGATGATGTCACCAATGGGCAGCATGTAGGTGAGAAAAATGAGGGGAACTTGGATATATCCTTGGAGGGGACTCCAGAGGTAACAGTGTGGGAGCAGGAAGAGAAGGCATTGCAGGTGATCCTCTGACTATGACTGAATAGATAGAAATGGAACCAGGTGAGGGTAATTCCACCCAGCTGGACCGTGGAGAAGAGGTATAGGAGGAGGATGGTGTAGTCAACTGTGCGAGAGGCTGAAGACAAGTCAGGAAGAATAAGAGGAGATGGTTTACAATAGTCAGTCACATAGGTGACTTTGATAAGGGCCATTTCATTAGTGTGGAAGGGGCGGAAACCCAATTGGAAAGATTCCAGCATGGAGTTCAAGGAAAGATGGATTTTGATTTGGAAGGTGACAACACCTTCAAGGACTTTGGAGAGGAAAGGAGGAGGGGTTGGGGATGGGGGTGGTATTTTGCAAGGAGAGAGGGGTCAAGGATGTTTTTTTTTGAGGACCGGTTTGATGACAGCACATTTAGAAGGGGAGTGGCAGCACCCGAGGAGAGGGAACCGTTAACAATATCAGCTAACACGGAAGACAGCAAGGGAACTTGGGTAGTGTGGTCAGCCGTTCAGTGTGAGTAGGATTGAGGGAGCAGGAGGTGAATTTCATGGATAAGTTAAGAGGGAACATCAGGGGAGTTAGGAGAGAAACTAGAGAAAGGTGAGAGTTCAGGTCAAGGGTGAGGGCAAGAGGTGGGGTGGGAGGAAGTGAGGAAATCCTTAGCTGAAGTTTAGTTTGGTGAACTAGGAGAAGGGAAGAAACTGGCAGAGGAAGCTGAATACATGATCTCAATCTTAGTAACAAAGGAGTCCATAAGCCCTCATTTATTTTACTTATATCACTCCCTAGCCATGGAACATTTTGTACTTTACTTATCGAAAGTACTGGGCACATGTTCTTACATTACTGCACAAAGTATTGGTATTAGTTACAGGTTCTTACAGTACTGCAGTAAATTCTGTTGTTGAGCTACAGGTCATTACAGCAGTGTATTACTGCACTAAACAGTAATACCTGGCCACAGGTCTTAGAATCTTGGAAAGTACAGTTCAGAAGGTGGCCATTCAGTCCATTAAGTCTGTGCTAGCTCTTCAATTGGCACTTTCTACTTTAATCCCATTCTTCAGTCTTTTCCCCACATTCTTTTTATGTTCTCGCTTTTCAAATACTTGCCCAATTCATCTGCCTTAATCTGAAAAAATTGTTCATTTACCTTTACTGCCACCTAGCCATCACTTTATCTATAAAGTTACAATGCCCTTAGGTACTCTGAGTCTTGATTTTTGCAACAAGTCTCTTATGTGGCACCTCATCAATTGCCTTCTGAAAATCAATATATAGTACATTTCCTTTATCTAAACACTCTTGTGATTTACTCAAAATCTTAAATTAGTAAAGCATAATCCATCCTTTACAGATTCAGGTTGATTGTCCTCTGTTAGCCCACATCTTTCTACATGCTTACCAACTGACCTTTAATTATCTGTCTCCTCCATTGCTGCTTTCTTTAAGAGGGGTATAACACCTGCCATATTCCAGTCTTTTGCCACATTTCCGGTTTACAAATTCTTTGGGAGAAAATTAAGATACTCTCGCACCCAGCTATTAAAGCATAGACTATAACGTAATTTAAAAGGGAACTGGATAGGTAGTTTAAAGGGAATAATATTAAAAGGTACAGCCAAAGGTTGGGAAATATTAGATGAAGAGACAGCACAAGGAGAGGTGAAATGCATCAAATGGCTTGCAATTTTTACTGTAATGTCTATGTCAGTACTATGTTATGTTGAGCACTAGACTGGGATCTAACAGTACTTGGCCAAAGGTTGAACCTCTTAACTTTTAGTGCCAGGCTATGGGTTTGTATAAACTGCATAGAACACTGGCTATGATTAATACTAGTACAGGGCCATATTTCTATATAAATTGTTACTTTCCTGTTCTAATCTTCAAAATACTAAATTATCTATGAGTATATGCAAATACACTATTACAAACTAATATATTATTTCTTAGTAAGAACTGCAAATATTTACATAAAATAAGATGAACCTACTGTCTAGGGGACAACTGAAGTGTTATTCATATTACCTGCAGCCTGGCATTCCTCAGGAGAGGCTGCTGGATTTTTAAATCACAACTCTAGCTATAGTACTTCAAATGTTTTTTTGGTTGTATCAAATGTGTGTTCAAACATGGCCCTTTCACCCCCGAGATCTGGACTGAAAATTCAATCAAGCACTTGATCTTCAACCCCTATCTCAGCTGACCTTCTTCAAATCTTCTCTGCTTGGTTTTAAGCAAAGAAGAATGAAGAGGGAAAAAGTGGTGGAGTGAAAATGCTAACACACAGCATCATGTTTCTTGAAAGCCTGGAAGAGGCAATAAAGTTACTTATAACCAGATGAGGTTGAGCAGGCCATTGCTATCTATGGGAGGAGCAACCTTTAAATCAGGAATACAGATACAGATTTGTCTTTAGTAACAAAGGGGTCAAGTTTTGTAGATGCTCAGAAGTTATTTCCCCTGGCTGGGGACTCTATAACATGGGGGCTCTGCCTCAGGATAATGGGTCGCTCATTTAGGACAGGGATGAGGGAAATTTCTTTGGAATTCTCTACCCCAGAGGGTTGTGGATGCTCCATTTTTGAGTATATTCAAGGCGGAGATAGACAGACACCAAAGCTCTCGGGGAATCAAGGGGAATGAACAGAAAAGTGGAGTTGAGGTAGGAGATCAGCCATGACCGTACTGAATGTCAGAGCAGGCTCAAGGGGCCAAATGGTCTACTCCTGTTCCCATTTCTTATGTTGTAATCACATGGGCATTAAGCGTTACCCTGGATTCTGTGAGGGGCATACAACACTTCTCGTCACTTTCCTTTCTGCACTCCACTCAGAAGGCACTTAATTCCCTGGCAGTGAAGACAAAAATTTACCTCAGGATACTGGCTCAGCAAATCTTACTCATATATAGTGGAAGGTTTCAAAATGGATCCTAAACAACCAGATTAGGTCCTATTAGGCAGCAAAAATGTTAAGAGCACCTACATTCCCACATAATTTCTTTAAGAAACTAAAACAACAAAACTTGCATTTATCACCTTTAATGTAGAAAAACATACCAAGTTAGTGTAAAAGAATCTTATGGGAACCTGTTGGATTTGTAGTGGGTTTTCTTTTTGAATTTTCATCACTTTCTACAAAAATAATGGAACAAACTCTTAACAAATGGGCATTAAAGATGATGGGTAAAGACAGGGGGAATATTTCATTATTATTTTTTGTTTACTGTCTCCTGTGTGTAAGTTAGATGTTAAGATCCCATATAGGCATCAGCAATGTGAGACCACATCTGGAGTACTGTGCACAGTATTGGTCACCTTATTAAAGGAAGGATGTAAATGTGTTGGAAGCAGTTCAGGGAAGGCTTACCAGACTAATGCCTGGAATGGGCGGACAGGCTAGGCTTGTACCTGCTGGTGTTTAGAAGAGTAAGAGATGACTTGATTGAAACAAGATGCTGAGGGGTCTTGACAAGGTGCATGTGGAGAGGATGTTTCCTCTTGTGGGAGAATTTAGAGCTAAGGGTCACTATTTAAAAATAAGGGGTCGGCCATTTAAAACGGAGATGAGGCGAAATTCTTTCTCTCAGAGGGTAAGTCTTTGGAACTCTCTTCCTGAAAAGGTGGTGGAATCAGAGTCTTTGAATAGTTTTAATGCAGAGGTGGATAGCTTCTTGGTAAGCAAGGGGGTGATAGGTTATCAGGGGTAGGTGGGATGCAAATTTGAGGTTACTATCAGATCAGCCATATTAAATGTCAGAGCAGGCTAGAGGGGTCGAATGGCCTACTCCTGCTCCTTGTTTGTATGTTCGCAACGTTCCTTACCAGACTGTCAGCTTGGCTTATTGTTTAGCAATCTCACCTGTGTCACAAGACTGTGGATTCAACTTCTGCTTCAATATTTCAGCATGTAATTTAGACCAACATTTAGATTCAGGAGTATGGCAGTCAGACAGGCTACTGAGGCTCTGTCTGCCTATTCTGTTGGTTCAGGTGGACATTATAGCTCCCTTGGTGCTATTTGAAGAGCAGAGTATTCTCCCCAGTCTCCCTCAACCAATACTATCAAAAGAAGGTTAATTGGTCATGCATCTTATTGCTGTTTGTGGGATATGGTTTTACCCAAGGCGGCTACTACTTCTACCTAAAAGACAATAGTAACCAAACTTGAAGTTCATTGTTTTAGAAGATTCCGTGATGTTTGTGAGAGGTGTGGTCAAGATGTGATAAAAATGTATTATGCCTTTCCTTTGCCTAAATGCACAGAGATTTTCGAAGAACGACTCTGCAACGTTGTCAGTGATTTGAACGCAGGTGGTCTGAGAATAGTGGGTCTATCTTCCATTAAGCGCAGCCCTGATTGTCCTGTATAAGTACAACTATGACCAATTGGTAACTGTGAGAAGTGTTTTGTGGGAATCGTGGTGACTGATTCTACCATAGAAGCAACACTGTTTCTGTTCTGGTGAATTATCTCTCTCCTGGGTTTTCAACCAGCAATTACTCCACACAAGTAGAAGAGAATGAACATAATGATGTGCAGCGTGAAAGTGGGGATATATTTTAAGTGCCTTGCTCTCTAATTATTTTCATCTTTAAATATTTAAATTTAATTACTTAGACTTTTTTTTAATCCCCAATATTCTATTCTGTCCTCCTCTTCTGAAAGTCCTGACTCTTGCCAGAATACAGTAGTGAGAATCAACAGCCCCCTGGTACCTCACGCAAGTGTTTGATGGCAGTGAATGTGGGAAGTCTATTTAGCCTTGAAGCATCACAACTGAACCCATCTCTGGCCTCACCTAATGCATTCTGCACCGTACTTCCTAGCACAGGAAGTCAACAGCAGGGCGGGGCAGAAAAGAAGAGATCACTGGACAATGATGAGGATGTGGGACCCTTTACTTGAATTTTCCAATCTTTAGCTAAAAGGGACTGAATCTGAGAAGATCCGCATCTGTACAGCGCAATATCAGATGCCAGCTGTGGCTCAGCGGTTTAACTCTTGCCTTGGGGTCAGGAAAGTTTTGGGCTCAAGTCCCATTCTACAGCCCTGAGTACAAAATCTACACTGATGCTTCAGTACTGAGAGATTGCTGCACTGTCAGAGTGCTGTCTTTTGGATAAGACGTTAAATCAAGGTCCTTTGTGTCTACCTAAGAAGGTATACAAGATTCCATGGTACTATATGAAGAAGAGCGGAGGAGTTCTACCCAGTGTCCTGGCCAATATTTATCCCTCAACGAACATCACTAGAAAACAGACTATCCAATCATTATCACAATGTTGTTTGTGGGATCTAACTATGCACAAATTAACTGCCACATCTCCTATATTGAAACATTAACAGCACTATGGAAGTACTTCATTGGCAATAAAGCACTTTGGGATACCCCGTGCCCATGAAAGGCACTATATTAATAAAAGTTCTTTCTTTTTTCATAGTTATTCAAATTCATTTTTTAAAAGATAGAAAGTAATTGGATGAAAGAAAGAAAGAGTTGAGGGGTTAGAAATTGATTGAGAATGATTGTGAATGGGGGTGAAGAAGCTGGGATATGGAAACAAGAGGCTGGAGAACAGATTTATTTCCTGAGCCACTGCAAGATGTGAACGCTTAAAATGGGGATACTTTTAATTATGAGACACTCACTTAAACATTGGGCTAAGATTGTAACTGTGTGCATGATCAAGTGATCATGAGTTAGTCTGTGGGTGGGTGAGTGGGCGAGAGACAGAGAGAGAAAATCTGTGATTACGAGCGAGTCTGTTTAAGTGCAAATTGGCAGGTAGTGCATTACGGAAGGGCACAATGAAATCAGTACAAGTAATGCTGAACTGAAGGATCCAGTCATTTATGGGATGAAACAGAATCTTTTATCCAATTAAAACATGAGCATGAGGATCGCACTGAGTTGAGCTGTATTTTTATAAATTGAAACAAACAAACAAATCATTCTGCAACTTTAAGATGGAAGCATTAAGGACTTACCAAAGTAAAAGTACACAATAAAGTGGGAAATGCTACATCCAGCCATAATGGTGGTTCTTTAAACACAAGTGCCGGCAGGACAAAAAAAACCAAGTACAAAACCCCTTGAACACCATATTTTGCATATTCTCCCACCAGTTAATTGCTGTTAGCTATTTTTCCAATGCTGTCAGCTCTTGTCTCAAGCACTTAGAAAATCTCAAAGCAACAGTAAGTCAAAGTCTTTTAAAAATTGACTTTAAAAAAATTGCAGTAACCCCCTTTGTGAAGATGAAGCTTGTTCAGAAAAACACCCAACAAAGACAACACTGACAATTTTAGGGACCTGGCAGAAAAGACTATAAAAACTGCTTGAATTTTTGCTCTAAAACTTAAATCCTGCATTGCTCTCTTGATCTTTTGACTATTGTTTCTATCTTGGGGGCTTCCCTCCTTCTTTCTCCCTCCCCACTTCATTTTCTGTCACTTTCCTCAACTTCTACTTTTGGTTCATAACATAGTCCTTTAATCGTTATATTCAACTTTCTCATTTTGTTTTTCCTGCCATTTTTCCACATGCATTGTGCCACATTCCAATGCATCGGATCCTGCGAGCACTTACACAGTCTTTACGCTGGACTCCAGCTCCAAGGAGTTAGCAACTGCAACATTCTTTTGACAATTAAGGGTCAATTTATTGGCCCTGCAATCCCAGCAGGCAGCTGCACTCAAGGGCAATTGGATTATTTTAAACAGTGCACTTGGGCACGTGGCTACCCATGTGGCTGCCTCCAATCTGCGCCTGGAGGCGGTAGGCCCGACTCCATCCCGCACCCACCCCTCTGGAATGAAGATCTCATCATTCGGGGCACTTTTCCCCTCCGAAAGTGGGTGCAGCAAGCCGTATAATTTCCTGACTCCCACTACTTGACTCGGGAGCAAAAATCCAGGCCTCTGTTTCTCTCTCCACAGATGCTGCCAGGCCTGTTGAGTATTTCCAGCATTTTCTGTTTTTATTTGATTTCCAGAATCTAGGTTTCTGCTTTTCTAGCAGGTTGGCCCCATTGGTAGCACCCTCACCTTTGTAGTCAGACGGTCGTTGGTTCAAACCCCACTCTGGAACTTGGAACCTTTAATCTAGGACTACACTTCAGTGTAGTACTGAAGGAATGCTGCATTGTCAGTGGGGCTGTGCTTCAATTAAGATGCTAAACAAAACCTATGCTCATGTGATCTAAGTGGATGCCTAAGAAACTGTTCAAGGAGCAAGAGAAGTTCATTCCTTGTTCCAAATCATATTCGCACCCCCTTTATCTTACTGCCAATTATGGGGTCTTGTTGCATGCAAAATGGTTGCTATGTTTATGCAGGTTAACAAGCATTGAACAATATGTGTGGAAATGCATTGGGATCTTTTTGTGATGCAATAAGATGCTTTAAAAGGTACATACACAACTTCCTTTACACATCCAGGTTATCCCTTTGCACACCTGTAGCTTTGTTTTTCCCTTTTTTTGACATTTTCAGTTGGTTGCGCTAGAGCTAAGAATAGCTTTCATTATGTTGAGTTAATAATTGGTATTGTATGTGGTACTGAGCCATGCTGTCCCCAGCTTTGATTCCCAGGTTGTGTTGATTTAAATAATCTCAGGCGTGATGGGCATTCTTTTTGAGCACCCTTAGTATCAATGTGATACCAAGAGACAGTACAACAGGAATCAGCTAGGATTCCCCAAACTGACGTCCATCTTCTATCCTGTGCTGCAAAGTGTACACAGATCTCTGGGGAAGACAGGGCTGAACAGTTCCATGATGCCCTCACAATAAACCAGCTCATGAAAAGTTACCACTCCAAGCTTGCACAAAAAAAATTAGCACTTGGGTGAAGTCTGTGTACCACACCATTAACCAGTTTCATTCGGGAAAAAGGAAAAGGTGGGGGGTGGGGGGTGCAGAAGGAGCAAACAGCAGAACAAAATGGCATCTGGTCAAACAGACTCACTGGATACAACTAGCAATAAGTGGGAACTGAACTCCACCGAAATAAAACCAAAATTACAAAGCCAATAGCAAGCAGATTGCCTTAGCCTGTATGTTTGAGACAGAATGCAGCACTGTGGTTTAAATTTGACAGCCAGTTCAGGCCCAGTCCAGACAGCAAGAATGAAGCCAACATTCTAGTCAGTTATTGTTCAGTTTATCGTGGCACATAATGAGGCGACTGGCAACTACCGAGAGCTCGCACTGATACAGTGTGGTGTGTATTCATGAGGCTCTGATAGCGTAATTATCTTCAGTACAGCAGGCACAGTGCTTTATGAGAACAATTACTGCTTCTTGCGTTGTTCAGCACCTCATTCTCACTACTTCTGCATGGCAACAAACTATTCCCTGGCCCCACCTCTGTATTGAATTATAGTCAACTGCAGCAGGGCTTGCAATAAATTCCAATGAGCCTCATCAGTAAAAAGCTGGAGGCCTCTGTCTGCAGCCACCCCAGTCAGGAAATTTCTACATGCAGTCAATCACATTCCTGCAGGTAAGCAGGGACAGCGGGTTGTCTCAGGAATATCAACTCTTCTGCACTGTACTGGAAAGACATTTTTTCAAATTTACACACAACTTAGTGAGAGATAGCCAAATAGTGAGAGAAAGCCTGCCGGCACTCACTGGCTAGGCTAGTGTTATTCATGACTTGGCCCCTTTCAACTCTGCCGTCTTCAGTTATGTTCCTGCTGTAATTAGATGCTGGGTGTTTTACCAAGTTAGATTTCAGTGTCTTCTGCCATTTTCTTTCTCTCCAGCAAAAGGAATCAGGGGAATGCTATTATGCAGTACGGCTATCTTACCATCCAAAAAGCAAGTGAAACAGCCTTATTAAAACAGAACGATTGGTCGTATTGCTATTTTCCTCCTCCAGGAGTGAACTTGGCCTCCACTCAACAGCACTGCCACACTCAAAAGTAGTGTGATTGAAATTAGGAGTTCACCGTGGGGAATCACTTTATGGTGCAACATATTGCGAGTGACCCTCAAACAAGATACTGGTTGGTGTGACAGCAAGTGCTGCTGAGGTGAAGAAAGATCAGAAAACTGCAAGTGCCTGTGTAACTGTACTGCAGCATGAAAGAAGGGTAGAAAATTGGTAAAACCAAAAACACTCATCACATTTGCTGTGTTGTTGGAATTTATCTGGCATCACAACACTGGAAAGTAACATGTTCCAGACTTGTTGGCAAGTGAATTTTTGAGTATTATATATATATATATATATATATATATATAGCAGAGCTAAAAGCATCAGAACAGAAACTTTTGGCGCATCCTTCTGTTATTATCATATTCAAAAGATTATGCATTAATTACACAGCTCAATACTTCAAATTTCCACAGACTCTATTCTCTTTCCCACTTCTGTTCTTTTACTGTAATGATGATGCAGGTCAGACCTTCAGTTGAACAGTGATTGAAATAACTATCCCAACTACTGGCTCTGACCAGACAAAAATGCACTGGGACAACTGCAAATGAAGTGAGTGGTCTTTATCTCATTTGTAAAGACCATCCACATAAATGTCACTTACCTGTCCCTAAATTACTGGTGAACAAACTCTAAGTAAGTCCACCTTACAAAGGATTACTCAGCAGGTCTGACAGCATCTGTGGAGAGAGAATCAGAGTTAACGTTTCAAGTCTGTATGACCCTTCTTCAGAACTAAAGAGAAGTGTAAATGTGCTGAAACTTATAGGGCAGGATTTTACACATCAGTGAGGGGGGGCGGGGCGGGGCCCACTCGCCGACGTGTAAAATGATGCACGGTGATGTCGGGGGGGAACTCCTGACGTCACCGCGCTGCATTTAAATTTCCAGGAAGGCAGGGGCACAGCGAAATCAGCTGTGCGCCCGCCGACCTGTCAATGGCCAATTGAGACCATTGACAGAGTCAATTATGTAATTAAAGGACCTGCCCGTCCAACCTTAAAGTTGGCGGGCAGGCCAGGAGCCCCAGGCAGGATGAGGTTTCATGTAGCTTTTAAAAAAGTTTAATAAAGTTTTTGGGAAAATTATGGACATGTCCCAACTCACGTGACATTGTCACATGAGGGGACAGGTTAGGGAATTTTTACATTTCTATTTTTAGGTTTTTAACATTTTGAGCCAATCTCCCTGAGGCTGCACTTAACCTCAGGGAGATGAGTGCACTCTTTCGTGCGCACGCGTGAAAGAGCGCACTCTCGATTTTGGGATTCCACCCCCGCCCGCACAGGGACCGCATAGCGCTTGTGTGTGGGCGTCATGCTGGGCGGTCCTTAATTGGCCCGCCCACGTAAAATGGCGCCGCGCCTCCGATCAGAAGTGCGCCTGTGTACACCCGCCCATCAACTTCCCCCTCAACTGGGGGAAAATTCAGCCCATACTGTTTAAGGGGGTGGAGCAGGTGAAGCTGGAAGGAAGGCCAGCAATAGGTGGAGGCTAAGGAGAGATTGACAAAGATGTCATGGACGAAAAGTCAGAGTTTTTTCGCCCATGCCATCTTTGTTAATCTCTCCTTAGCCTCCACCTATTGCTGGCCTTCTTTCCAGCTTCACCTGCTCCACCCCCTTAAACAGCATAAGTTTCATCACATTTCTACCTCTCTTTAGCTCTGAAGAAGGGCCATATAGACTCAAAATGTTAATTCTGTTTCTCTCTCCACAGATGCTGTCAGACCTGCTGAGTTTTTCCAGCATTTTCTGTTTTTATTTCAGATTTCCAGCATCCGCAGTAGTTTGCTTTTATTTCAGAGGATTACATCGATTTCGATACTCTGCCACACAGATGTTGTTTTGTCTTCATTATAACATTCCAACTAATATAAAGCAAAGGCCCTGCATCTATCAAGGCAATTAAATCTCCTTGTGGGACCACATCCACAAACAAGAAGGTTGGACTTTCAAATATCCAGAAGAAGCTGCTCAATTAACAATGGTTGTAAACAAGGAAATTCAAATTAATTGAAAGAAACAGTGTGGCAAGTTGATGTCATTTTGGCGAAACAAAAAAAAAATCATTTACAAAGCACTTTGCCATGATGTTAGCCATGAGAGCCTAAAATAATATTAATTATATTATAATTAAAATCAGATTGTAAAAACATCTTTCAAAGCAATCACAACACGCAAAATTCTCTTTGTCAAGTAACAGTTTGTAAAAGGGAACCTTTGAAGAGGTGAAAATAGCAGATTTTGCCAATAAATTGTCAATCTGGTGAAAATGCTTGCAGTTTTGTAGTTGAATTTTAAGCTTGTTATTATTGGGGAATAGAGTGTTTAAATCTTCATACCCAGGAACAGCACTCACTATTTCAATCCAACCACTAGACTGATTAAATGCAGTTCACAGCTCCATTTAACTCCCCCACTCTCGACCTTAGAAGAACACTCCTCTCTTTATTTTTATTGTGCCGGTCTGTGCTCTCTCCCACCCCCTCATTTTCCTCCGCCCCACCCGACCCTCCCATCTCTTACCTGCCAGCTGTCACCTGTGAGGTGGCAGGCCCGAATCGGATCCTCAACATGATGCTTCGTGAGGCAGCTCGCTACATTAAAATGAGGCCCAAACTCAGTCTGAAAATGGGTTGAAACCCAATTTTTACCTGATTTACCTGTATTGGTATAGGCTGGTTTTGAATTTAAATTGCTGCATCTGGGGTTGAAAAGATGCTCAAAACACTCCCCCATTTAAATGACCTTTTATTTTTTCCATATGTATACTCTAAATTCCTTTTTTTTGTTGGGAGACTTTAAAGCTGTGCCATGTTTCAATTAATAATATTTTATTATATTTTTCCTCTATTTGTTTAATGGAAAAAGTCACCACGCATTTAAGCATTTAAAAAAAAAATCTGTGTGCATGTTTTGCAGTGTTGGAAATTTAAACTAGTGGTTATTTGCAAAAATCCAGGAGCAGGCAGTGAGCAGACTAGTCTCTCATGAACCCTGTACTCAAACAAGAAGCTTATGAAGTAATAATCCGACCCCGTGAGGTGGATTTTGACTTTATGCAATAATGTAAAATGGGAGATATCAAATGTGGAGTCACTGAAGTGCTTGGAAAGGTCACACAGAAATCACCACCAAGGCTGTATACTGTGCCCCTTTCCGAGATAAGGAGAATGTTTTCGATCTTAGCCTTTACAACAAAGCCCTGAACATTTGCATGAATTTCCACAGTATTATCCATTTGCTGTTACAAGCACAGCTGGTTTCCTCATAAAACGCATCACCTTATGAAGAATAGTTATGATAGTCTTGCTCACCGAAAGTGTACACTAGTACACTAGAATTTCAGGCTTGTGCTGTGCACAACTTTCAGAGTATTACAGTGAACACCTGAACTTCTGATAATGGGTTGTCAACAGGCTAGACTCCCCACCAGAATACAGGGCAGAGATTGAACACTTTGGACTGATGTTTAACATATGTATAACTTAAATGTCTTTGGTTTGTAGCAAATTAAGTGTTTTAGAATCGTAGGGGCGGATTTTACAGGGGTGGGAGGGGGCGTATTTGCCATGCCCCCCTGCCGATAAATCAGTGGTCAGTCTGCCTACCCGGCTGCCCTGCAATGATATTACACTGGGGGCAGCCTTAAATGAGTCAGAGTGGGACTTCCGCCCCCATCTGGGAGGAAGCCCCACCTTAGAAATATGCTGACCAATCTGACTGGCTAGCACCTCTGTAGTCCTAGTAGCAACAGGATCGAGTAGTGGCCATTACAAGGAGTCCCTGAAGATGACGACTGATGGATCCTGGACCAAGTCCGGGGATTTTGAAAGGGCATGCCTGGCAGACCCCAGCAGGAGGAGGGAGGTGGGTGGGGGTCACGTTTTAAAGGTCATTGAGGCGAGGGGTGCCTCCAATCAGCACAGCAACGTCCCAAGGGAGGTATCCTCCCCCACTGCCTGCCTGACAGCAACCCGTGCAGCGAAAGCTGCCAGGCTGCCTGCCTTGCCTCTGCTTTCCCCTGCCATACATACTATAGCAGTGGTGGTGGAATGTGGCCCCTGAGGGCCTCAGTGGGCCCAAGGGTAAGTGGACTGGCTGAACCCTTACCTGCCCACCGTAATATGGGTGACAGGTCAGAGGTGGGCAGGAAGGCAGCGGATAGGCCACCTGTTCTATTTTACGAGCACCCCACCTTCAAATGCACCAGAGGGTCCTGAAAATTCAGCTCATAGAGTCACTATGTTATAGGAGATGGCCATTCAGCCCATGGAGCACATACCAGCTCTCTGTAGAGCAATTCAGTAGGTCCCATTCCCCCGCTTTAGCCCATAGCTCTGCAAATTTATTTCCCTAAAGTGCCCCTCCAATTTTCTTTTGAAATCATTCATTGTCTCCGCTTGCACCACACTCGTAGCAGCGAGTTCCAGATGATTAACACTCGCTGAGTAAAAAAGTTCTTCCTCACATCCCCCCTTGTATCTCTCGCCCAATCTGTGTCCCCTAGTCCTTGTACCATAAGTTTATAGGAATATCTTTTCTTTGTCTATCTTATCTAAACCTGTCATTATCTTGTACACCTCCATCAAATCTCCTCTCAACCTCCTTTGCTCCAAGGAGAACAATCCCAACTTCTCAAATCTAATCTTGTAGCTAAATTCCCTCATCACTGGAATTACTCTGGTAAATCTTCTCTGCATCTTCTCAAAGGCCTTCACATCCTTCCAGAAGTGTGGTGAGCAGAACTGGACACAATATTTTAACTTTGGCCTAACCAAAGCTCTATAAAGGTTCAGCATAACTTCCCTACTTTTGTACTTGATTTCTCTATTTATGAAGCCCAAGATCCCACATCTTTGTTAATCACTCTCTTGTATGTCCTGCCACCTTCAAAAATCTATGGTCATGAACCTCCAGGATTCTCTGGCCCTGCATACTCTTTCCAACCATGCCATTAAGTATATATTGCCTCTCCCGATCCCTTTTCCAAAATATATCACCTTACACTTTTGCTGTATTAAATTCCACCTGCCACTTGTCTGCCCATTCTGCTAGACTGTCTACGTCCTGTTGCAATTGATTGGTATCATCCTCAGTCTTTTCCATACTTCCAAGTCTGGTATTATCAGCAAATTTTGAAACTTTACTCCACATTCCAAGATCGCAGTCATTCATGTATCAAAAAAAAAACAGTAGTCCTAGTACTGAATCTTGGGGGATACCATTATCTACAATCCTCCAGTCTGAAAATCAACCAATTACCATGATTTCTATTTTCTGTCCTTAAGCCAATTTTTTATCCAAACTGACACACATCTCCTATTCCATCAGTCTCAAATTTGTTAACCTGCCTTTTATGTGGTACTTTGTCAAACGTTTTCTTAAAATCCATACAGTGGTATGGACAACATCCATTGCTTTCCCTTCATCGACTTTCTCTGTTACTTCATCAAAAAATTAAATTAGATTAGTCAAACATGATCTGCTTTTCACAAATCCATGCTGGCTTTCGTTAATTAACTCAAACCTCCCCTACTGCCTACTGATTTTTTTCCCTGATTAAGGATTCCAAAACCTTATTCATCACTGATGTCATATTTGCCGCCTTCCAATCCTCTGGCACCTCTCTTGTATCTAGGGAAGATTGGAGTATTATTTCAAGCCCTTCTGCTATTTCCACTCCCCCTTTCCTTAGCAATCTGGGATGCAAGCCATCCAGACCATGCAACTTATCCACTCTAAGCATCGCCAGCCTTTCCAGTACTTTCTCCTATCAATTTTCACCCCACCCATTACCTCTACCATCTCCACTTCTACCAACATTTTGTCAGCATCCTCTTTCTTAATAAATATTGATACAAAGTATTCTAGCATTGCCCTACATCACTAAGTAAATATCACCTCCTTTGTCCCTAATAGGCCACACACTGCCACTTATTAACCACTTACCCATTGACATGACAATAGATGATTTTTGGGTTCCCTTTCATGTTTACTGCCATTCTATTTTCACCTTCTCTCTATGCCAGTCTTATTTTCCCCATCGCTTCCTCCCCCCTCTGCTTTCAACTTATTGTTTTTGGCAAGGTTCCCGCTTGAAGAATTCACCTGATATGCATCATACACCCTCCTTTTTGTTTCATCATATTCTCAATCTCCCTTGTCATCCAAGGAGAAGGGCATTGGTTCCCCTGCCTTTACCTCTTGCTGCATCTAGCCTATACCTGAAAAACCGCCTTCTTAAAGATCACCCATTGTTCTGTTGCAGTTTCTCCTGTCAAATTTTGGTTCCATTTTACCCTGGCTAAATCTCCTCTCACCTCACTGAAGTTATCCCTCTTCCAATTTAGAAATTCTACTTTCGATTGTTCCTTGCTCTTCTCCATTACTAACTAAAGCTCATGATACGATGATCACTCTTACCCAACTGTTCTCCTACAGCCATTAGGTCCACCTCATTCCATAGTATTCTGTTTCCAAAAGTTACAATTTAAAACAATGGCTATCTATGCATGAATAGTCATAATCTTGAAGGCCACCACTTTCAGTCCTAAAATGTGCCCAGTCTACCTCAGATTACCCTGGAAGGTTTGAGTAATCGGTGAAGCTAGCCGTTTCACACCGCTACTATGCAGTAGCAACACGAGTGGTATTCTTCATTAACAGGTTGCTGCCGTCAAGCCAAAAAGACGTTCTGCCTATCACACAAATGAGTCATGTGGTATATGAATTTCAGTGCTGGTGTGATGCCAGGTATGTAGGCCATACCAACGACTAGCAGATCGTATCAAATAGTCTCTTCGGCTGTTTGCAACCGGCAAAGTACTGACCATACCCAAGCAGCCCGTGCTTGCAGAATTCGAAACATGGTGTCCGACATTAGGTGTGATTCTGCAATTGGACAACACTTGCTAAACAATCCTGACTATGCTAATACTTACACTGACAACCAATTTAACATTATCAATCAGGCTCGTAATGTGCTTGAAGCCACCAATATTCACACACAGGGTCCTGTCATTTGCAGAAAGAAGGAGCATGTCCACGCATTGCACCTTTTTCAACTAGACAAAAGCTTGGGGGACAACCATTCCCTGGTTCATTCTGCATGGCAATGCCTTGACCAATCAGAGTCAACCTGCTTTGTTTGAATTTAAACAAAAGCTTGGCAATTAACTGTTCCCTGGTGCATTTGCTACAGTAAGTCCTCTACCAATCAGAATCCGCTTGCCAACCAATCAGTACTCTCTTCTCATGCAGTACAAACTGTTGCTCCCTTTACCATTGGTATTCTTGCAAAGACCGAAAAGCTATGACAGTATGTGTCTTTTTTCAGCAAGATTTAATAGTGAATGGATTGTTGTAAAAACCCATCTGGTTCATTAATGCCCTTTAGGGGAGGAAATCTGCCATCCTTACCTGGTCTGGCCTACATGTGACGCCAGACCCACAGCAATGTGGCTGACTCTTAACTGCCCTCAGTTTAAGGGCAATAATGGATAGGCAACAAGTGCTGGCCTTGCCTGTGACACCCGCATACCATGAAAGAATAAAGAAGAAAAATATGGATGCCCCAAGTGACAATAATTTTTCCACATTAGCTACACAGCAATAATTGTGAACAGGAGGATCCTTGGTGCACGTACTATCGCTGAAGTAGTTTTACTTCTTTTCCCTCCTTTTTTTTTGTCTATTGAAGACAGTGACTCCTGGTTGAGTATCATACCATGGGTGCTGGCAGCACCTTAACCAAATGGTCATTCTTGATGCCTAGTTTTCAATAATATGATTAACCACCCCCACACAGACCCCATCTTCTGGAACTGCCCAACTATTCTGGCTAACACTTCAGTGAGGCTAGAGGGGAGGTAGAGGTTGAGGGAAGGTATTATCAGCCCTCTTTCAAACCATTGTTCCTTCCAGGGGCGGTGTGGAAAATAGAGGCGAATGAACCCTACCCTGACGGCAGCAATCACCAAACTCTTTGGCTCATATGGACATCGGACATTAATCCTTGTGCAGACTCCCACTGGGAATAATTATATATGGTGCCCTTCCAAATTCTGGGCAAACGAGTGCTGGAGGTCACTGGAGAGCATGATCCTGATGTAATCGCTGGGGTTGGATCCCCAAAAGATTTCTCGTCTATGTGTCAAAAATCTACTTGGCCTTTGGTGGGCTGCCCAAGCAATCCTGATTCCATCACCAACTGATCCTGTCCTACTCAATCATCCCCACATACATTGCCCACCAATGCCGCAGGATAGCCACAAGGTGTGGGAATCTTAGCTGCTTCCTTCCCCTCCTGGATGCGCTTATGCTAGCTGTAGCGCACCTACTGTCACTCCAACTGAGATCAGTTAACTCTGTACAGACCAGCAACGGAACATGGGACTTATGGTCTATGTATCTTAGTCCTCCTCTATCCAGTACCTTCTATTTGTTACGACATTGGGGGGTGAAGTAAGCCAGCATGAAGTTACAGTTCATCACCAAGTGCAGATTGTCACAGAATGTGAACTTGGGAATTTAGTGAGTAGGGAATTCGGTGCAGGGAGGGAAGAGAGAAGCAGGTAAGTGATAGATTGCTGAGTATTTTGCTCATTTATCTTTCGGGGTAATTCAGCAGTAATTGTAAGATTTTATTACTAGTAGTAAGGTTTACTAGTAAAGCTCATTGGGAATAGCAGGGTTTATTCATTATAAATTAAGAAAATAATAAATTAAAACATAATAAAAATGGAAGGGTAGGTGACATGTTGCGACTGCAGAATGTGGGACTTCCTGGTCACCAGTGTGATCCAGGGCAAACACATCTGTAGTAACTGTCAGTGGCTTGAGCTGCTTCAGCTCAGAGTCCTTCAGCTGGAAGCCTAGCTGCGGACACTGCGATGCATCAGGGAGGGGGCAAACTTCCTGGAAACTTTGCTCCAGGAGGCGGTCCCACCCCTTAGGTTAGGGTCTTCTGATTTGGTCAGTGGTCAGGGACAGGAAAGTGTGACTGTGACTGAGGCAGGTAAGGGGATCGAGAAGGTAGAAATGGAGGAGCCTCACCCCTTGCAATTGTCCAATAAGTTTGAGGTTCTTGCAACTTGTGGGGAGGAAAGTGGGGGCTGCAGGGTGGCCGAACAAACTGACCATGGCAACACTGTACAGGAAGCCATTAAAGTGGGGAGAGTTAATAGGAATGTAGTGGTTGGAGGGGATAGTATAGTCGGGGGATTGAAACAGTTCTCTGCAGTTGACAGTGCGAGTCCAGATGGCTGTGTTGCCTGCTTGATGCTAGGGTTCCGGACATCTGCTCAGGGCTGAACTTGCAGTGGGAGGGGGGAGGATCCAGGTGTCGTGGTCCATGTTGGAACCAACAACATAGATAGGACAAGGAAAGAGGTTCTGCTTAGGGATTATGAGCAGCAGAACAGAAACTCAAAAGATAATAATCCCTGGATTGCCCGAGCCACGAGAAAATTGGAATAGGGTAAATGAGATTAGAGAGATGAGCGTGGCTCAAAGACTAGTGTGATAGAAATGGATTTCATTTCATGGGACACCAGCACAAGCACTGGGAAAATTGGTACTATTGGTGCGGGCTTCACCTGAACTGCGGTAAAGGGCAGTAGAGAGGGCTTTAAACTAAATAGTAGGGGAAAGGGATTGTGAGAGAGGAGGAGTAGTAAATCAAAGGATAACAACAAGATACTAGAGCAAAGTAGCGATTTGGGTAAAGATAGCTAGAGCGTAGCAGGAAGGTACAGAGAGTACAAACTTAAGAGTGGGCCAGTAGTTCAGGCCAAAGATTGCAAGAATGGTTAAAAAGGCAGGGTTGAAGGCTCTGTATCTGAATGCGCACAACATTTGTAACAAAATGGATGAATCGTTAGCACAGATATAAATAAATATGTATGACCTGATAGCCAACACAGAGACATGGTTGCAGGGTGACCAAGGCTGGGACTTGAATATTGAAGGGTATTTGACATTTTGAAAAGATAACTAGCTAGGAAAAGGTGGTTAGGTAGCTCTGTTAATTAAGGATATCATTAGTACCGCAGTGAGAGGTGGCCTTAGCTCAAATGAGCAAGATGTAGAATCATTTTGAGTAGATATAAGAAATAGGTACGGTAACGTAAAAGGTAACTTGTGGGTGTGGTTTACAGGCCCCTAACCGTAGCTACACTGTAGGACAGAGGATACAGAAAGAAATAAGTGCGGCGTGTAAGAAAGGTACTGCAAAAATCATGGGTAACTTTAATCTACATGTAAATTGGACAAATTAGATTGGAAAGGTCGCCTGAAAAGTGAGTTCATAGAGTGCACGCAGGACAATTTCTTAGAGCAGGCTATTCTACACCTGGTAATGAGTAATAAGACAGGATTAATCAATAACCTCATGGTAACAGAGCCTTTAGGTGATAGCGATCGTAACATGATAGAATTTCACATTCAGTTTGAAGGGGTGAAGTATGGGTCTAAGATTGATGTTTTAAACCTGAATTAAAGGTAATTATAAGGGTATGAAAGCTGAGCTAGCTAAAGTGAACTCGGAAACTCGTTTAAAAGATAGAACAGTAGAAAAGCTGTGGCAGACTTTTAAGGAGATATTTACTATCTCTCAGCAAAGATTTATCCCAGTAAAAAAGAAAAACGTTTTGAAAAGGATGCGTCATCCGTGTCTGAAAATGGAAGTTAAGGATCGTGTCAAATTGAAAGAAACACTGTACAAATCTCCGAAGATTAGTGGTAGGTCAGAAGATTGGTCAGATTTTAAGAACCAGCAAAGAATGACTAAAAAATAGAGAGGGAGAAAGTTGAGAATGAGAAAAAACTAGCTAGTAATATAAAAGCAGATGGTAAGAGATTCTACAAGTATTTAAATAGGAAAAGGGTAATTAAAGCTGGCGTTGGTCCTCTAGAGAGTGAGCCTGGGGAATAGATAATGGAAAACAAGGAAATGGCAGTGGCATTGAATGGGTATTTTGTGTCTGTCTTCTCTGTAGAAGGCTTAGAAAAATTCCTACTTGGGCCAGAATTTTTACCTCATCGGGCAAGCTCGGTGGGGGCAGGTGGGAGCAGTCGGGAAGCCGATTAAGGCCCACGCTGCGTGAAATGCATGCGGCAGTGCTCAGCGCTGCCTGTGTGGGGCAGCTTAGGAGGGCGAGCGTGCAAGTTCGCGCATGCGTGCAGGTGCGCGCTAGAAAAGCTCCCTGTGGCACAGAGCTGCCTCAGGGAGCTGAAGATATAAAAACAAAAAATAATTAATTATAAAACGGTAAAATAACATGTCCCCTCATGTGACTCTGTCGCAAGAACAGGGACATATTCTTAATGAAATGTTGAAATTTTTATTTTATTTTTAATTGCTACTTGGCCTTTTTGCCTGCCTGCCAGCCAACCATAAGATTGGATGGGCAGCAAAAAATATTTAATTGGGACTTTAATGGCCTTAATAGGCCTTTTAATTGTCACAAGTGTGCGATGACGTGGGGATGCTCGCCTGACATCATCGCGCGTCATTTTACGCTTGTTCGGGTCGGGCCCGCGCCCACCCGACAAGCGTTTTTTTCTGGCCTTGGGAAGAAATGAAAACAAACATCACTGGGGAAAGTTGCTGGAAAATTATTAGCCTTAAAGGCTGACAAGTCCCTAGGACCAGATGGCCAGCATCCTAGGGTCTTAAAAGAAGTGGCTACAGAGATAATCGATGCATTGTTTATAATCTTCCAACATTCTTTATATTCTGTAAGGGTTCCAGTGGATTGGAAATTAGCCAATGTAACACCTTTATTCAAGAAAGGAGAGATACAGAAAGTAGTAAACTACAGACCAGTTAGTCTAACATCTGCCATAGGGAAATTGCTGGAATCCATTATTAAGGAGGTTATAGCAGGATACTTAGAAAATCATAACATGATCAGGCAGAGTCAACATGGTTTTGTAAAAGGGAAATCATGTTTAACAAATTTATTAGAGTTTTTGAGGAAGTAACAAGCAAGGTGGTTAAAGGGGAACATGTGGATGTGGTGTGTTTGGATTTTCAAAATGCATTTGATAAGGTGCCACATCAAAGATTACTACACAAGATGAGAGAACATGGTGTAGGGGGTAACATATTAGCATGGATAGAGGAATGGTTAGCTAACAGAAAGCAGAGAATAAGAATAAATGGGTCTTTTTCAGTTTGGCAAGCTGTAACTAGTGGAGTGCCACAGGGATCAGTGCTGGGCCTCAACTATTTACAATCTACGAATGATTTGGATGAAGGGACCAAATGTATGGTTGCTAAAGGAAAGTAAGATGTCAAGAGGAGGTAGAGAGTCTGCAAAGAGATATAGCCAGGTTAAGTGAGTGGGCAAAAATTTGGCAGATGAAGTATAATGTAGGAAAATGTAAACTTGTCCACTTTGGAAGGAAGGATGGAAAAGCAGTATGCTATTTAAATGGAGAGAGATTGCAGAACTCAGAGGTACAGAAGGATCTGGGTGTCCTGGTACAGGAATCACAAAAAGTTCGTATGCAGGTACAGCAAGTGGTTAGGAAGGCAAATCACTTGGCAATTTATTGCATGGGGAACGGAATATAAAAGTAGGGAACAAAAATGAAAATTGCTGGAAAAACTCAGCAGGTCTGACAGCATCTGTGGAGAGGAAGACAGAGTTAACGTTTCGAGTCCATAAGACCATAAGTCATAGGAGCAGAAATTAGGCCATTCGGCCCATCGAGTCTGCTCCGCCATTCAATCATGGCTGATAGGTTTCTCAACCCCATTCTCCCGCCTTCTCCCCGTAACCTTTGATCCCCTTACCAATCAAGAACCTATCTATCTCGGTCTTAAATACACTCAATGACCTGGCCTCCACAGCCTTCTGTGGCAATGAATTCCATAGATTAACCACTCTCTGGCTAAAGAAGTTTCTCCTCATCTCTGTTCTAAAAGGTCTTCCCTTTACTCTGAGGCTGTGCCCTCGGGTCCTAGTCTCTCCTACTAATGGAAACATCTTCCCACGTCCACTCTATCCAGGCCTTTCAGTATTCTGTAAGTTTCAATCAGATCTCCCCTCAGCCTTCTAAACTCCATCGAGTATAGACCCAGAGTCCTCAAACGTTCCTCATATGTTAAGCCTTTCATTCCTGGGATCATTCTCGTGAACCTCCTCTGGACCCTCTCCAGGGCCAGCACATCCTTCCTGAGATACGGGGCCCAAAATTGCTCACAATATTCTAAATGTGGTCTGACCAGAGCCTTATAAAGCCTCTGCAGCACATCCCTGCTTTTATATTCTAGTCCTCTCGAAATAAATGCCAACATTGCATTTGCCTTCCCAACTACCGACTCAACCTGCAAGTTAACCTTAAGAGAATCCTGGACTAGGATTCCCAAGTCCCTTTGCACTCCAGATTTCTGAATTCTCTCCCCATTTAGAAAATAGTCTATGCCTCTATTCTTCCTACCAAAGTGCATGACCTCACACTTGCGCACGTTGTATTCCATCTGCCACTTCTTTGCCCATTCTCCTAACCTGTCCAAATCCTTCTGCAGCCTCCCCGCCTCCTCAATACTACCTGTCCATATGACTCTTCATCAGAACTTTTAAGACTGAGAAGTGGAGAATTTTTTTTTCCCCTGAGGGTCATTAATACATAGAATTCTCTCCCCCAGAAAGCAGTGGAGGCTGGGTCATTAAATTTAATCAAGGCAGAGTTAGACGGATTTTTGTCAAGGGTTATTGTGGGTAGACAGGAAAGTAGAGTTGGGATCACAACCAGATCAGACATGATCTTATTAATTGGCAGAGCAGGCTTGAAGGGCCGAGTAGCCTACTCCTGCTCCTAAGTTCTAGGTTCCTATAAATTTGTTTTATATGAAGATATCTTATTTGCTGTAATGGTCACATCTGCTGACTTACCTTCTAAATTGGCCTTTCCTTCTGAAAGGGGAGGTGCCTCATTTGTAGTCAGTAACTACCCAGACATCCCAGCTGAGAGTGAGAATTCAACAAATGGTGACTACTCTTCAAAAAATACTTCATTGGCTGCAAAGTGCTTTGGGATGCCCTGAGATCGTGAAGGTGCATATAAATGCAAGCCTTTCTGGGTATAATAAACCAGTATCCTACCTTTCTTATTATATCACTTGGAGTTTTTTTAATGTAGTTAGTTAATATGTTTCTTAAACCTATCAACCTTGTGTATATTTTGTTAACTTTTGCCAGCCTGGGCACTCCTGTCAATCACTTTGATTTACTGAAAGAGAAGTGCCAGAGCTGCACAGTTATGTGATTTTCATTAATGCCAACTGTCAGTGTTTCACACCGACATCAGCGCCTCGTCAATGCTCGTAGGCAAAAAAAAAAATTAGTGCAGACTGAGCCCCTCTCTCCTCAGTCTCACACCATGAAGCTGCTGCTTAAAAGAAATGCAGAGAATAGGCTGGAATTCTTATGGGATTTGGAGTTGCCATTTACAAAATGCAGTGACTGAAATCACTCAGGCAGGAATGACACTGACGGCAGTGGTGGAAATGGTTGACAGTGAAGGAGGAAAGGAAAGGTAATAGCTGGCACTAGTAAGGAAGAGGAATGGATGACCATGCAGGGGAAATGGAAATCAATGAAGGAAAGGCAAGGGAGAGAGGGGATGGCAATGAAGGAGAAAAGGAAGAGAGAAGGGGAAACAAAAACAAATTTGTATTCATATAGCTCCTTTCACATCCCTGGATGTCTCAAAAGCTCTCCACGGCCAATGAAGTATAGCCACTGTTGTTATGTAGGCAAACATGACTGCCAACTTGTGCACAAGATCTCACTAACTGTAACAAGTTAAAGACCAGACAATCTGTTTTGCTGGTATTCACTGAGGGATACATGTTGGCTGGAAGGATACTGAAAGGATTCCCTGCCTGTTCTTCTCTGAATTGTGGCATGAGATCTGGGAGAGCAAAGGGAGGAGGCAGAAAGGTAATAGATGGCAGTGAAGGAAAGAGGGACAAGAAAGTAATGGATGGCAATGATGGAAAATGGGAGGGGGGGAAACAAGTTGCAGCAAAGAGGCACGAGGAAGAGAAAATAAGATTACAAGGCGAGAGATAAAAGATTAACACTGATGGTGAGAGGAAAGATGGCAGAAGTTGGGATTAACATTTATAGAACAGGAGAAGGAGGAAGAAACTGAGTAGCACTTTTTGGTAGAGAGTGAAAGGGAGTACAAGTATTAACTGTGAACCAGCAAGTAGGCAAATGGCAGTGTTAATGGAGGGAGATGGAAGAATAACACCAATTCGAACAGAGTTGGTTGGGGACAAGCATGCCAGTATGGACTGAAAGATGAGAGAGTGATTTCATCTAAAGTATGCAGATTGAATGATGTACAGTATAGTGGGCCCACAGTGGGTGGAGTTTCTCTGAATTGAGCAGATAATTGTTCAAGCAAGAATCACAGTTGAGATAACATCTGTGGAAGTGACTATTTGGTTGCTCTGGCAAATGTTCACGTCACTTTCATTTTCTTTTAAAAAAAATATTAGTTGTGAAATGGGGAAGTGCTTAAAGATTAACTATAATGCATCATTTTTGATGTATAAATTCAAACTCTTCCAGGGAAGTATACTCCTGAATCTCTCCTACAAATGTACCACCAATTTTGCCCCTTCATCATTTGGATTTCACCTCTCACACTTCCAAGTACCTGTTTTTTTCCTCCAACACAAGTGAAACCATGTTGGAAATATCTACAAATAGCTAACAAATTCGGCGTAACTACCTGTTTTCACATCAGGTTATTCTGGTGTCATGTGCTTTTTGGGGTCTGTGGCTAGCTGTTGGCAAGCTTTTGCTAAATTTATGAACTTGAAACACTTTGAGAGATCGAATTTATGGCTTTTTGAAGTTCATTCATAGATTATCATTAATTCACCTTTGTTCTAAAGCCTTCTTTAAGTGTATCCTGAACCAGCCGTCTAATATTTAAATATGATGAAAGTAAACTGACCACTTTGAAATAATGCACCAATTTTGTTTTCAAAGAAGTAAACGGAGGGTTGAAAGTAATGTGTGAATCCTCTCTGGAAAGATCACAGTTGTCTACAATCTCCTTACTGACTTTCATGTTTATACTGACTTTTTTTTAAACTCATAGCTGGTCATACAAATACTGCCTTTTAGGGGAGAAGGAGGAGGCAGAAGTTCCTGGAAAAATCATACTATGCGTAAATAAATTCCACCTCAAAGTGTTACAAATTATTTCAGTCATTTGTTCTTTCGTTTTGCCATCTGGTAGAAGATTTCTACCTGATACCTGGTGTAATTTTAATCCAACTCACCTAAAAGGGAACCCATGGGACTCCACCCAACACTATTCTGCATGGACTTCAATGGACAGTTAATTTAGGCAGACACTCAATCTTGTCAGCTTTCTATCTCTGTCACATTGGGCAGCCGCCCCGCAGCCATTTAATGTTCGGCAGGCATCAATTGCCTAAGGGTGAGACTTCCACCCCACCTAGGGAGGAAGTCCCACCTTAGACGCTGCCGGCCAATCAGATAGCCTGCAGCTCTGTAGTCCCAGCAGTGCCAGGTTCAAATGGTAGACACAGCTAGAACTACAGCCACTTCCCAAAGAAGAAGAGCTAATGGAGGCCAGGCTGAAGGTAAATCTGGGGTATCTGGCCTGGCTGGCAGGATCCAGCGAGGGGAATGAGGGGATTGTTGACTGGGTTTATTGGGGGTGGGGGGAGTGGCTGACCATGGAGGGGTGCCTTGGAGAGGCACAGGGGACCCCCAAAACTGGTAACCCTGCCCCACACTTACCTGACACCAGTTTGTGCAGTTAAAGCTGCTGGGCTACATGCGTGGCATGGGCTTCGCCCTGCTGTGGGTGAAACAGGGGTGGGGTGGGATATGAGTGATTAAGGGCAGGTGGGGCGAGCCGTCCACACCTCCACCGCCTCACATAAAATGGGATAAAGGTCAGGGCGAGCGGGTCAGCAGTGGGCAGCCCTTGCACTGCATTTTACAGGCTTCCCTACCTTCAAGCCCGCCAACGGGCTTACTGTCTGGTCTATTTCTATTTTACCTACAGTATGGTGGGCCATTGCTGTTCTAGGCTTTTGCCTCTCATTTTTTCTCAGCTGCAGGTTAGGTCTGTAACAATATCCTCATCTCCCTTGTACCTTCAATGCATTAAAATCTAAACTCGGTACACCGGAATTGAAATGAGTCATCGGTCCTCCCATTTTTCAAATGGAGAACAGGGGCAAAAATGACCAATCTTGCAGGGCTATGTCCCACACCCAAGGATACAGTCATTTAAAATAGGCATGATGGCATATGCTAATGAGGTGCCTAATGGCCTGCGCTAGGTCCCGCCTGAGAAACAGAAATAAAAACTTGCATTTATATAGTGCTTATCATGATGTGCCAAAGTTCTTTACAGCCAATGAGGTACTTTTAAAGTGTAGCCACTGTTGTAATGTAGGAAACGTGGCAGCCAATTTGTGCGCAGCAAACTCCCACAAACAGCAATATGATAATGACCAGATCTGTTTTCATGTTGTTGATTGAGTGGTACATTTTGGCCACGACACCAGGTATAACCCCACTGCTCTTCTTTGAAGTAGTACCACAAGATCTTTTACTTCCACCTGAGAGAGAAGACAGGGCCACAGTTCAACATCTCATCCAAAAGATAGTGCAGTACCCACTCCGTATTGCACTGGAGTGTCAGTCTAGGTTGTTGTGCTCAGGTCTATGGAGTGAGACCTGAAACCAAAACCTTCTGACTTAGAGGCAACAATGCTACCAACTGACCCACAACAAACACAAATTGGGCTGCCTACATTGCAGGCTTTTGGTTTGTTCCATCCTGGGTTTTGGGTGTAGATGTGGCCTAATTTCCACCTCCTGTTGTCCTCTCTCCATCTCTGGGATTTAACCTGAGGGCAGCTGTCAGCAATGTAAAGTGGCCTGAAATTCATCAAGAGGGTTGATAATTAATTGGGAGGTAGAAGTCAGAGAATAAAGAAGAAGCGAATGCACTCTGATCGGTGGGATGACACAAGTGATGTTCCACAGAAATCTGTACTGGGGCCTTAGCTTTTCACCATACATATTACTGATTCAGATGAAAGAAATTTTATATCCAAGTTTACTAAGTTAGAAAGCACAGTGGGTAGTGTGGATAGGAACAGGAAATTACAAAGGGACAGATTAAGCAAGTGAGCAGAACTGTAGTCGATGGTATTCAATGTTATCTAGTTTGAATATGAGAGAAACAAGTTGGAATGTTCTTTAATGATGAGAGACCAAGAGTTCTGGAGGATTTAGGTGACCATGTACACAAATCAGTAAAAGCTAGTGAACAGGTATAAAAAGCAATCAAAAAGGCTAATGCAGAGCACTGAAATACAAATGGGAGCAAGTTATACTTCAATTGTACAGAGCCTTGGTCAGACTCCATCTTTAGGATTGTGTTTAGTTTTCCATACTGCACCACAGAAGGATATACTGGTGGGAGTACAGCACAGGTTCGTTAGAATGATACTGGGCCTTAAAGGGTTAAATTACAAGGGCAGGTTTCATAAACCTGGGTTTGTATTCCCTTAAGTTTAGAAGGTTCAGAGGAGATTTATTTGAAATGCTTAAAATGAGAAAGGGGTACAATGGTGCAGATACAGAGATGCTATTTTGTCTGGTAGAGAACAAGGGGGCACAATCTTGAATAAAAGCAAAATACTGCGGGTGCTGGAAATCTGAAACAAAAACAATAATAGCTGGAAAAACTCAGCAGGTCTGACAGCACCTGCGGAGAGGAATACAGTTAACATTTCGAGTCCGTATGACTCTTTCACCTCATTTCTATTTTTCCTTAGTTCTGATGAAGGGTCACACGGACTCGAAACATTAACTGTCTTCCACTCTGCAGATGCTGTCAGGCCTGCTGAGTTTTTCCAGGTATTTTTGTTTTTGTTGGCACAATCTTGAAATTGGGGAAGGCCATTCAAGAGTGAAATTGGGTAGCAGTTTTCATACAAAAGATGGGCTTAAAAAACCTACCCTTTTGATGAAGCACTCGGTCATCTTTCCTAATAACTCCTCGTGGCTTTGTGTCAAATTACATATGATAACATTCCTCTAAAGGCCTTGGAACATTTTACTATGTTAAACTGCCATATAAATGCAAGTTGCTGTTGTTGAAATCCCAAATTTCCTCTCTTAAGAGTCCATGGTTAGTGGGTCAATTAAAGCTTTCAAGATAGAGTTTGACAAGTTTTGCTAAGTAAGGGTATCAAGCAACGTGGATCAAAGGTGGAAAAACTGAGTTAAAATACAGAGCAGTCATGATCTAAACTGATTGGTGGCGTAGACTTCACTGCTGTTCTGTTCTTATGGCAGCTTGCCTAAGATATTGAAATGAGGCATGAAGTCCATTTTGGGGCTGGTTCAGAACCTCCCATTTAGGGTGCTCACTCCATGTGCACCAGTCAGTTATGGACCATATCAATTTCCACCCCACTCTCAGCTCACTGGGGAAGATTTTTGTCATGAATGTCCAGTTGTTAAGCATTGGCTGGATTGAGCACAGATAGAAAAACTCTGGTGGTAAGGCTCATCCATAATCCTTGCAGAACAAACGTCTTTTCCCTCCTGTTTAAATGAAAGGAAGGGAAATCAATCGAGTTTTGCAAGGATGCATGATCCTCACAGCAACTGAAACAAATTACTGAAACAGTCCATATCAAAGTTACAAATGACACCCTATGTGACTGTGCCCACGTTTAACTGTCCCTCCTCATCCTTCTCAACCAGTCTGCAATTTTTGACATGACTGACTGCACTATCCTCCTCCAATATCTCTCCGCCACATTCAGCTTGGTGGGACTACACTCGCTTAGTTCCATGTACATCTATCCCATCATAGCCAAAGAATCCCTTCAATGGCTTCCCTTCCTGCACCCACATGTCTGACATTCAATGAGCAGAAATTTCCTCAAACTAAACATTGGGAAGACCAAAGCCATCGTCTTCAATCCCCACCACAAACTCCGATGCATGGCCACTGACTCCATACTTCTCCCTAGAAACTGTCCAAGGCTGAACCAGATCATTCACAACCTTGGTGCCATGTTTGACTCTGAAATGAATTTCTGGCCACATGTACAGGCCATCACCAAGATCGCCTACTTTCACCTCAGTAACATACCCAGTTCCAACCCTGCTTCAGCCCATCTGCTGCTAAGGCACTCATCACCTCTAGACTTGGTTATTCTAATGCTCACCTGGCCAGCCTTCTATTTTCCAACCTACATAAACTTGTGCTTATTAAAATCTCTGTTGCTTGTATCCTCACACACAATGATTCCCATTCACCCATCACCCCTGTACGCACTGGCCAATGGTGATTCCCAGTCCAGCAATGCCTCAATTTTAAAATTCTCATCATTGTTTTCAAACCCTTCATGACCTCATCCTTTCCTATTTCTAATCGCCTCCATCCCTACAACACTCTGAGATATCTGCACTCCTCCAATCTGGCCTCTTGCACATACCCTATTTTAATCACTCCAACATGGACAACCATGCCTCCAGTTACCAAGACCCTAAGCCTTTCCACCTCTCTTTCCTCCTTTAAGACACTCCTTTTAACCTACCTCTTTCATAAACCTATAGGAACTCCTCCCCTCCCTCAGTTTATCTTTAGTCCTGCAATCCCAGGCACTTCTGTCTCTCCTCATGTTCCAAACATTAACTCTTTTAGGTCTAGGCTCAGGCTGAGGCCTAAACTGATATGATGCCTCAGATTTCCAGAATTCATCTTGACATCACTAGCAACAACAGCCCATTACAACTCGATTTGTATCATCTTTTCTTCTATTACTTAGAACCTTGGTGGCATCCTAAACTCTAGGCTTTTTCCATTTACCTATATAGAATAAGCACAAAGGCACATGCGCACACACACATATAACAAAACAAATCTCTACTATAGAGCAATTTAAAACAAGATGGGAGAGTCTGGGTTCTCTTTAAAATAAAGTTTAAATCTTAAATATTGCTGCTGAGAATTGGGGCTTTAAGTCATTATGTATTTTACTGCAGCTAATTAATACAGCAACATCCATTATTCACAAAGTAGGGTCACCACTCACACATAATTTGTTCCTCTGTGTCAGAATGAGAACACAAGTTAGATGTCAATAGTGTGGATTATAATCTCACATGTACAGAGTATTCTCCAAATTAAAATTACAGCCTGTCAGCCATACCTGTGTATAATTAGAAGTTCACAATGCAAAAGGTGAGACTTTGCCAAACTCACCAATCCAAAATGAATACCTAGCTCAGCATCAGGCTGATCTGTCACTTGTTCAGAGAGCCCAATCTCAAAGATTTTCCCTTGTGCTTTGTTCTCACCTGAACGTGATTGCTCTTTGACTCGAAATGGCAGCTTTCCAAATGAAAATAGTTTCTTGAAGTAACTGAATTAAAATTTCATCTGGAATAATAACCATTCTCACATAAAGAAGTTCTAATTGTCATACAGACTGAGAAATTCCAAGTTTCAATCCCTGTTCTGTGCTGAGTTAGGTGATCACAGCCGATTGATAGTCCAAGGGTCTCAGGATCAGTGGGTCTGGGGAGTATATAAAGAAAATCAGCCAGGATTCCCAGTCCAGCTCACTGTCAGAGGCCGTGGAGTTTTTATATCACAGTGGAGGTGAGGGGGTAGTGGGGGAAGGTGGGGGTATGGTGACCTGAGAAACAAAAAGGTTGAGAACCCCTGTCATATGCAAATACAGTCTTTATTTCCACTTACAGTCGCAAGTGAAGAAAATGGATGCCTGTGCAAAGTTCATCTTAACACAGACAGCATTTGTATCAAAAAGTTTTAATCCATGTTATTCTGTGAACATCCACACAAAAGGGAACATTTCACACAGGAAGCCACACTTTTTATATGAAATGGAATTGTAAATGATATTCCTCATCACCAGTACTCTTTCAGGCATCAGCACTTACATTACAATCAAATTGCTGAGGGAGTTCTACATGATCTTCAGCGGGATGAAGTTTTCCTTTAACCATTTGTATGATTGTAAACATGTAGTGATAATGAGATCACCCATGTTCCTCAACCTATGGTCAGAGCCCATTACTAATGTGGACTCTAAGTCTGGTCAGGCATTTCTTTTTCAAGGAAGATTTTGGTAGCCAACCTTCGTAGTTACTGTGACCAAGCTCTTGCCCTCACAATGCACATTGAGGCCGGCTTCCGGATAAAACTCAAGACCAGTGCAGCCCTCGTAGACCTGTCATTGGCCTATGACACAGCCTGGACTAAAGGCCCGATGCTGAAACTCACAAGGATCATCACCTGCCCCAAAACACCACGCCTGCTTTGGGCGATGCTGAGTAGTAGGCGGCTTCGTGTCCATCTTGGCAACAAAGTCAGCTCACCTCAACCTCATAAACGGACTGGCACAAGGATCAGTACTGGCACCAATGCTTTTCAACAGATACATGAGCGAAATGCCACCAAAGTCACGCAAATTTGCGTATGCGGATGATCTTGCCCTGGCAACGCAAGCAGCCACCTTCGACAACATTAAGTCCACTTTGAAATGGGACCTCACCACCATGTCTGAGTACTTCCAGAAATGGAGGCTCAAACCAAACCCCCACAAAACAGCAGTCACCGCATTTCATCTTGATAACAAGAATGCTAAGCACACCCTGAACATGACCTTCTGTAACAACCTTGAACGACATGAGCCCAGTCCGACTTACCGCGAAGTGAAACTGGACCGCAAGCTAACCTTCCACGGCCACATGAAGGTCACCACCAGGACAAAGCCAAGAGTCATCTTGATCCAGAAACTGGCAAACCCAGATGGGGAGTCTCAGTTTCAGTACTACGGACTTCAGCGATGGCCCTTGTGTACCCCGTAACTGAGCATTGTGCACCGGTATGGACCAGAAGTAGCCACACTCGACTGGTTGATGCTCAACTGATGCATCACTGGAACCCTGAAGTCGACCCCAATACCCTGGCTACCCTGCCGGCACACATTGCAACCCCCACTACAACACTGGTCTGTCGTGACACAGTGACCCTCCGGGAAGCTCAGCGAATCGAGGAATAGAAACATCTCCCCATCTACCAGGACCTCACCAAAGTCCTTCACCTCCACTTGAAGTCACGTAAGCCCTTTTGAACCCATGCACACAAGCTCAGGCAACGCAATTTTAACCCTGAAGCAGTTTGGAAAAATAACGGTCCTCACAAGAAGTCACGAGCAAACACCTTATGAAAGACCAGACATAGAATGTCCCTGGTTTTGACCTCTCACGAAGCTCAAGGGCATCCCGAACCCACATCCTTACAAACCATGGCAGATGTGGATACCTGATGCACAAACGCCACTAAGTCCTGAACTGGCAGGAATGCCTTCTAAATGCTACAGACTGTACATAGGAAATAGGGTTAATTCACATCATCTATAATAATTTAACAGCACAACAGGAGGCAGGCGTTTTGGTAAATCCCAGGAAAATCTGGAGTCATCTTGTACATCTCCTAGCAGCCAGCTAGAGTATAAGACACCAGGGTGTAGATCGCCAGCTACCTCTGGAAGAGAGAAGGGAGGGGGGGGTGGAAAGAGGGGGTTACTAGGGAACATTAAATAAAAGGCTTGCAGAAAAAAAAACTGAAGTTGAAATAAAATGCTCACAGGTTTCATATCAGCAGTTTTCTGTGGCAAAATGATCTGGAGTTCTCAAAGTTGTTACCCACCCACCCATCCTGCCCACACCTCCCCCAACCCCAAAATCCTGAGGTGCTGAATTCAATCAGGACACTGTGGGAAATGTCACATGGAGGAAAAGGGTAAAAGATGCTCATACCAACAAGTCTTTTGCAATCACCCAGTGGTTGGTGATGGCAGAGGTTTAGAAGTAGGTCTTTAAGCTAGGATTCCTGACCCAATCACTGTTCTGAGACCCGCACCCCCCCCAACCCTATACCTATAGGCATCAAGTGATGGCAAGATCAAGCTGCTCAGCTGATACCTATCTTGCCAAATATCTTACTACTGAATCTTGCACATGAATAATGGCTACTTGGTTAAGGTATTGGAGGGCAACAGGCATGCCAGCAAGGAGTTAACAACCTTTGAGGGAAGGGGAAATGAACGGTACAGAGAATTGACAGTAAAAGATCATCAGATCATGTAAAAAAGGAACATCTTTAGATTGCCAGTCATAGCAATAACTTTTGTACATTATGATGCCTCTTATTCCCAAGGATTCACAGATTAAGAAACATAGCCAAAGACCACAGATAACACCGTGAATTCATAACCAGAGTCATGAATTAAGATACCATTATCTTATTGAACATCAATCTCCCCAAACACCTAAAAATGCAAAAGTGTCAGATTTTCTGACATGTGCTTTTCTGCTCCAGGTTATACATGGTGTCTATAACACAAGGTCTGTTTTTCTCCCTTCCTTATGCAGTGTTATTTAAAATTAAAACAGCAGAAAATAGGACGTTAAATGTTACAAATCATTAACTGCAGCCCATAGAGATCTTTCCATTAAATGGATGTTCAGAACTGCATTACTGCTGAGGCAAACATAGAGAATCTATAAACTGCAGAGGCATGAATGGCTTTGGGAAAGGTTCCGATGCATGACTTTCTTCTGTTTAAGAATCCAGTTTATTGACTTCTAATGGAGCTGCTACAATATCATCAACTCAGTTAAAATCAAGCTGGTGCTCCTCCTTTTCCTCACCCCTTCCACCTCCAACCTCCCATCCAATTTCCTCCATTCCTTGCCTGAAGGTGCCTATTCTTATTTTCCTGTATCTTGTCAAGTGCCCATTCTCTGCGAGGATGAGCAACCCAGTAAAAAGGGGTAGCTTTGTAGCACAGTCCGACCTTACCCTCGCATGCCTACTATCCCAACAAGGGATGGCCGAGGTCAAGGAGTCAATGGGCTGAATCAGCAGCAAGAGCTCCATCTATTTCACCCCTTTCCTAAAATGGAGTATTGAGGTTTATCGTAATGCCCCCACCTTGATCCAACACTGACGGGGAGTGGGATACCTGCTTTAAAGAAAAAGCAAGTTGGTGCTGCTAATGGGCTGTGTGTAACTTCCAGCTGTCCTGATCTCAGAGCTGCTGAGCAGAGATGAGGAGCTTCTCTGCTGCTGAAAGAGGAAAGGGTATAAATAAATAACCTGCAATGATGGCTAGATAGTAGCATTTGCCTGTGGTTGCGGATGTGTGTTGCATGCTCATTTCACCTGCCGAGGGATGGAGTAACTTTAAAGACTAGACTCAAACATTGGTGCAACTTAGCCCTTTCCACAATTCTAAATCTCCAATTTGGGAATGAATGAAAAAAAAATGAAGTAGCTCTTTTTGGGAAAACTGAGAGAACCCTGGTATGGATGAGATCCAGGGTGTTGAAACTATGGCTTGTGGTCTGGATCTGGCCCGTGAACTCAGGATATCTTACTCATGTTCTTGAAGCATCAGGTACTTGGACTGAGAGTGCAGCTCATGCTACTAAAGGTTAACTGTGAGGTGGCAGTGCTGTGTAATTAGGTGCTGATACTAAGTATTTACTGTGCGGTAGCAGTACTGAGTGCAGATATCAATCTAAGTGTATTATGGGGTAGCAGCAGAGTAAAGATATTGATACATATGTTTAGTGTGGCATAGCAATACTGAGAATTCAGATATCGATACTAAAGGGTTACTGTGGAGTAGCAATACTGTTACTGCATGTCCTGATATTGCATGTTTAGTTTGGGTGGTGATGCTGCGTGTAGCTCCCGAAACTAAAACATTATAATCTATTTATTTATGATCTAGATGAAGGAACTGAGGGCATCCTGGCTAAGTTTGCAGATGATACAAAGATAGGTGGAGGGACAGGTAGTATTGAGGAGGCGGGGAGGCTGCAGAAGGATTTGGACAGGTTAGGAGAATAGGCAAAGAAGTGGCAGATGGAGTACAACGTGGGCAAGTGTGAGGTCATGCACTCTGGTAGGAAGAATAGAGGCATAGACTATTTTCTAAAAGGGGAGAGAATTCAGAAATTTGGAGTGCAAAGGGACTTGGGAGTCCTAGTCTAGGATTCTCTTAAGGTTAACTTGCAGGTTGAGTCGGTAGTTAGGAAGGCAAATGCAATGTTGGCATTTATTTCGAGAGGACTAGAATATAAAAGCAGGGATGTGCTGCAGAGGCTTTATAAGGCTCTGGTCTGACCACATTTAGAATATTGTGAGCAATTTTGGGCCCCGTATCTCAGGAAGGTTGTTCTGGCCCTGGAGAGGGTCCAGAGGAGCTTCACGAGAATGATCCCAGGAATGAAAGGCTTAACATATGAGGAATGTTTGAGGACTTTGGGTCTATACTTGATGGAGTTTAGAAGGATGAGGGGGAATCTGATTGAAACTTACAAAATACTGAAAGGCCTGGATAGAGTGGACGTGGGAAGATGTTTCCATTAGTAGGAGAGACTAGGACCCGAGGGTACAGCCTCAGAGTAAAGGGAAGACATTTTAGCACAGAGATGAGGAGAAACTTCTTTAGCCAGAGAGTGGTTAATCTATGGAATTCATTGCCACAGAAGGCTGTGGAGGCCAGGTCATTGAGTGTATTTAAAACCAAGATAGATAGGTTCTTGATTGGTATCGGGATCAAAGGTTATGGGGAGAATGGGGTTGAGAAACTTATCAGCCATGATTGAATGGCGGAGCAGACTCGATGGGCCGAATGGCCTAATTTCTGCTCCTATGTCTTATGTATGTCTTATTAATGTAGAACAGTGTGTGGCAGCTTCTCTCTGTCCACTCAGTGTAGTTCCTGACTCCTCAGCACCACTACTGCAGCTGCTTCTAGTGACTGAATTTCATTGTACTCAGTAGGCAGGAACTCTCATGAGATCAGCAATTCTCACTCACACTGTGCAAAGATATTTGATTACTTGAAACACCAGCCAGCATAAGGAGTCAACAGTGGTACTGAGAATGAAGGAGCCAGGAGCTGCAATGAAGGTAGGAGATGATGGGAAGGGGACATTAAGGAAGTTAGAGGTGGGATAACAGTAGCAGCATGGAATAGTGGGCTAGACTAGTGCCTTGAACTGGGGACAGGGGTGGGAGAGGAAAGGTGGGGTGGTGTTGCAGATAAGTACCAAAGCATCAAAAGGACATAACAAGATTAGGAAGCCCTGACCCATCAAAGCAGGTTCGTGGTTGTGGTTTGTGGTAGTGATGCTGGCTGTCAATTCACATGCAATTCACAGGCTGTATTCATGATAAATAGCTCAAAACAAGAGGTTTGGACAAGGTCACCCAAACATTACTGATGATCCTCTGAAGACCGAAGGAACATCAGTGTCTCTTCTAAATGCCTCCGATGTATTTGTTTCCTTTGAAAGTCCTGCTCTTTTTCCAGGATATCACAGGATATTTGAAGACTGATTCCATGGTAGGGGGCAATATTCCCCCTAAGCTGCGCAGCTGTAACCCAAAAGTCCCCGTGCAGGCCACGCAATTACTGCATATGTACAGTCATGCAAAAGAATTTAAAGGCACCGTGCACTTAAATAAATCACTCACGTGTTCAAAAACAAAAAAATGGGAATGGTGTTGGGGGTGGGGATGGGGGGGTGGTAATGGATCTGATTGGGAGAACTGGCCAGGAAATCAGCAGTGCACAATGCCTCATTTTCCACATTTTCCATCCATATGTTTGGAAGGTAGAGAGCTAGGGTTAAAGGGAAGCTTCTCAGACTTCACAGAAGTGAAGAATGACAATTCACAGGGGTCCATGCTGTTTATTGTATAAACAAATACATCACGAATGATCAGAAGTTGGGAAATAGTTGTAGGGTATGGCAAATTGTGCCAAAAGCTTCAAGAGGACAGCAATAGGCTAGCAAGCTAGACAAATGCATGCCAGAAATGTGAAATAATTCACATTAGAAGTAGGGACAGGCAATGAAAATAGAGTAAGGATTAATCCTTAAATGGTAAGAATTTGGAATGGGGTATGATTGTATTGCTGCCGCTGTATCTCAAACTTCTGATCCACATAACCATGCTTCATTTGTCAGTCTAGACAATGAATGCTGATGGGTTATTCAGTGGTGGGTGACATCATTCCTTACCTGACGTCCATACAAGTGCACTTTCCAGCAGGGACCACTAGATAGTGATTAAGAGCAGGAAAACCAACCAATCTTTCAGACGCACAGGCCTCTGACCACTAAACTGAACACAAGCCTTCCTACTCTGAATGGCATGGTAGCACATGAGTCCATACATTTACCAACTTAGTCATGAGAGCTTCCACCCAGTGCTTAACGTCACTTTCCTTCACTCAGGACAATGAAACATTTATTTTACCAATGCATGCACAAGATTCATCTGTTGGATGTGGCAGGATCAAGTTCATTAACAGAATAAATAACTGTGGCACAACTGTAAACATGACATTAAACAAAAAGGCTGTATTTGTCTGGGCATTACTCTGAGTGACCAAGTTTTCTAATTGAAGTCTTTAGTACACTTAGCACATATAATTCATTCTATTTTTGTCAACTGCATGTGTGTGTGGTGTTGTGAGCTGTAATATTACATCATGTTAGCTGAATTTGCGACATTGCTCTGTGAACAATGATTCCCCAGGGTCCAGTTCCAGGGGTCTAGCTTTAAATAGTGAGAGAAATGGGTGATATGCAAAATGTTCTCCACTTTATATGTACCTTTTTCTTTCCCCCCTCACTTTCCCCTTCCCTTTCTGAAGGTGGTTGCACCTGGCTAGAGTGCTTATCCGATAGGACTGGTTGCTCCCGAGTTCACTGCTCGACTAGATAGTAATTAAGAGCAGGAAAACCAACCAATCTTTCAGACGCACAGACCTCTGAGACCTCACTCTTCCTGAGTGAGCGTAGACAGTGAGTGAGTGCAGGCTGCTTAGCCATGAGGAAATCACAGCGGAGGCCAAACTGGCCTCACAGATGCCCAACACTGAACAGTGATCATGAAGAGAACTGTTCCACCTTTCATGAAAAGCTTTTTCGAAGGTACCAGGGCCACCTATAGATCAAGGTCAAGATGGACAAAATCCCTTCCCTCACAGGATGGTATTTCTCTTCTTAAGGATAACAATACCATTGGTCAATGCTGGAAAGAACACTCTCAACTCCTCAACCGTGAATCTACAGTGGCAGCTGATACTGTCTAGGCTCTCTCCCCCTGTAACCTGTGGTAGAATCTATAGGTGAACCATCACTGATGGGAGAACTGCAACAAGCAATCTGCAAAAACAACAAAATCTGCAGCCCCAGTGGTATTCCAGCTGAGGTCTTCAAAGCTGGTGGACCTTTGCTCACATCAAGATTCCATGCACTCATCCTACGGATTTGGGGAGAAAAATAATTCCCCATCCATCAACCCCCACCCCACCCCCCTCACCGACTTCAGGAGTGTGACAATTGTAACCACCTTCAAGAAGGGAGATAAATCATGCTGTGAAAACTATCGAGGTATTTCCCTCATGTTCCTAGCAGGGGAAAGTCCTAACACACATCCCCTTGAATTGCCTACTTCCTTTGGCTGAATAAATCTTCCAAGAGACAGTGTAGCTTTAGATCTTGCAGAAGAACCTCTGACATGGTCTCTGTTGCCTGACAAATCCAAGAACAATGTCAAGAACCAAGAACTCTTCATTGCATTCATCGACCTGACCAATGAGCATTTGATTCGGTAAATTGCAAGGCTCCGTGGATTGTACTCTAAAGATTTGGATGTCCAAGAAACTTCATCACAATGCTACAATTGCTTCATGATGTTATGACTGCAACTGTCTTGAGTGGGAGATCTGAAATAGACAGCTTCAAAATTCAGACTGTGTCAAGCAAGGCTGTGAGATAGCCCCCTTACTGTTTACAATCTACCTGGCAGTGGCTATTCATCTCAAATATCAACTGTTCCCTGGTGGGGGTATTAAATACTGCCTCACTGGGCAACTCTTTAACTTCTGTCACCTCTGTGCCAAAACTAATATGACCCACAGTTTTGCAGATGACTGCAGTGTTGTTGCCCACTCTGCACCAGATTTGCAAATCACTCTCAATCTCTTCAATTCTGCATACAGGAAACTGGGCCTAACCTTGAATTTTGCCAAAACAAAACTCATATCAACGCACACCTGGTAAGCCAAATATTCCACCTCCCATATATGTTGAAGGAGAGACTTTGGAATATGTTGAACACTTCCCATGTCTTGGCAGCTACCTCTCTCCAAAGGCCGCCATTGATGAGAAGATCCAACACCGGATCAGCTGCTTGGCCTTCCACAAACTACGGCAGCGAGCGTTTGACAACAAGACCTCTGCAAGTCAACAAAAGTCCCAAGTGTACAAAGCAGAGGTCACCACACTCCTGTACTGCAGGGAGACCTGGGCTACCCATCAGCGACACAGAAGAGCACGAGGGGAATTCCACCAGCAATACCTCCGCCACATCCAACAGATTCAATGAGACAACCATCAAACAAATGTTAGTATCTTTCTTGAAGATAACTCCATAAACATTCAGGTAAAACTCCTATAAAATCGACTTTGATTGTCTAAACATTGTGTCCAGATGGCCGAAAAGCACGTCCCTGTCAGGCCTTATCCTCTCAACTGGTCAGCGACCCAGGGGAGGACAAAGAAACACTTCAAGGTACTCTAAAGCTCTCCTTGAAACACAGGAGCATTGATATTAAGGACTTAGACGTGCTTGCTACCAATCATTCAAGATGGCGACAACTTGTCCATTAAGCTGCATCACACTATAAGTCACAACGTCTTAATGATGAGGCAGAGCAGCAGCAGAGAAGGAAAGAAAAGGATGCAAATCCTGCACCCCCGGTCCCACTATCTTGTGGGAAGATCTGCCCATGGGCCCAGAGATCTGTGGGTTGAGAATCGGCCTGTTCAGTCACATGAAGACCCATGGCAGAAACTCATGACCCAGAGTGGACATGATCCTTGAATTTAGGGATAGCCGACAATGACGATGCTCAATTAGCCGCTCTTCCTGACTGAGCCGAGACGATGAGTGCTAGCAGGCTGCTCACCCATGGCAAAATCAATGCTCAGCCCAAACTGGCCTCATAGGTGTCCACGCTGGACGGTGATCAGGAAAGGAACTGTTCCCCTTTCAATCAACGGTGCCAAGGCTAACTGCAGCAGCCCTGCCACCACTCCACAAACTGAGCACAGACCAGTGAATTATACTGGGGCCTCCCTAGTCCGTACATCTCAGCTACTCACTGAGCCATCGAGGGAAGTGATATATGTTTAAAACAAAAATACATACCCACTTTAATCTTTGCCAACATTAGTGCTTATTACTGTGTCTCACACATCAAATAGGTGTGGAAAAGTATGAGGGCCGAGTGTTTGCAGACAAATCCCACAATAACGCCTCCAGAATCAATTTACTCTTAAAATGAGTTCAAAGGTTAATGTCCAACAGTGTGCTAATGATGACTTTGGGGCCTTAATGGTGGATCAACAATAAACCATATCTACTCTTCATAGGCTAAACACTGCTGTGATTAAATGTGGCTCAAAACATCCTTTTGGATTAAGACGCTAACTATGGCAAGATTGATGTTTCCATGTGCTTGGTGCTGATGTAGGGTATTGCAAGCTGATTATTGTAGCTAAATGCAGTTGGTAATGGTGTACGGTGTATAAGCAGATCACAAAGATCCCTACTTTGATTCCTGATATGTGCTGAGATTCCAGTTAACCTGAAGCTGGCTGAGAGCAAGGGTGCTACAATTGGTCATGGTGTACCTGGGCTAAGAAGGAGAAATGAGCCAAGGGGCTGGTCCTGATTATTACCCAGTGTTGCCATCTGGTAAAATATGGACACCTGCTGCATATAGGATCAGTGAAATTACTATTCATTGTCGAAAACAGCTGTTGGCCACTATTCAGGTCTGTTTCTCCTAGGTAAATTATGCTAAAACATTCAATGTGACAGTGTATTAGGAACATAGGAACAGGAGTCGATCATTCAGCCACTTGCCTGCTCCGCCATTCAATGAGATGATGGCTAATCTGAGAACTAAATCCATATACCCAGCTTTGTGCCATATCCCTTAATATCTTTGGATAACAAAATCTAACAACCTCAGTTTTAAAATTAATGACTGATCTCACCCTCAGTTTTAAAATTAATGACTGATCTAGCATCAATTCCCATTTGCGGAAGAGTTTTATAAACTTCTACCAACATTTACACAAATAATTCCTTCCTAATTTCACTTCTGAAAGGTCTGGCTCTAATTTTCAGGCCATGTCCTCTAGCCTAAGACGCCCCAACTAGCAGAAATAGTTTCTCCCTATCTATCCTGTCTGTTCCCCTTCATAACTTGAAAATTTGACATCTATGTCAAGTGTATTTTTTATTTAAAAGCACATGCCACGTTGCCTTTAAAATCTCACATGATGCTGCTTTTGATCACTAAATAATCTCCGAATACAGGGTTCAATTGTGCATTGCCACCTGTTCACGCAGAAAATAGGACCAGTGGAATTCATAAATGTACTGAAACACACCTCTCACACAGAATTACATAATTATTTTCCTGTACTTTCCAGTCACGCAGAGGAATCTGCCTCTAAAACAGCTTTTGCAAAACTCTGGAACTGACAAAAGGGGTTTGAAGAAAGTTGTGCACAAACTCGAAGAAACGGGCCTCATAGTGTCATTACAAAACTTTTCAGAAAATTAACCTAGAGTCATTCCACTACTCAGGGCCACTGTTGTCTAAGTATGTTCCTGTTTGCTGATCATCATGATGCAGTTCATTAAAGTAATTAGTGCAGATATTCAGAAGGTGAGGGAACGCTGTGAGTTAGTATCCTGTCCTTTCACCTCTTGGGATTTGATTTTGAAGACATTACTAGCAGGCAGAACCCCAGCAAAGAGGACTGCCTGTATTTGGCACCAATTGTGGATGCACTTACAGAGCCTATTAGAATGGCTGATGTGAAAAATGGAAACACGTACTAAAGTCAACTTTTTGAGGTTGTGGTTCATCTGCTTCTGTGGGCAGAGAAGACGTAGTTTTATGTTATATCTCGTTCAATGGGTATGATGAGAAGAGTGGAAAACACCGGCAGACTTCACCATAATGAACACACGACACTGCTTTTTAAAAAAAAAAATTGTACTCGCGTGGTCACTGAACCTTCCTGTGAGGGATATACCGGAGACCTGAAGCTATACTCCTTATCCTGTCACATGACATAACAACCTTCAGGAGCCTACCACACAACTACATCTACACAGTCAACACACACTTTATACCATTCTTAAGTATAACAATAACTTAATCACTCAGGTTTGGTGAAACAGGCATTGAAATAGTATACAGAGAAAGTAATAATATTTTTTACAGCAGAAATTGAATCATTACATGTTTCAGAAGGCCTTAAACTGTTATATATTACAGAACAAAAGATAATGGGGCATCAATTCATTTTGTACGGTAGGACAAAAGAGACGATAGCAAAGCAGCAGCCTGTGCTAAACTCTGCTGATTTTCTTTTCTATTGGTTTCAATGTGTAATAGAACCTAAAATGGGTTGCACCATTTTGTGCTAACAACTAACAGATTTTAACCTCCTAAATGTTTTATATTATTCAAATTTGCGCTGGTGAGCTGTGGGTTACCACACAATTTTAGAGATCAGGTGATGTCACTCGAGTCCTTCAAACTATTATCAGCCTTGTCTCCAATGCAACACTTCTGCGGTCTCAAATCAAACTAGAATTTCTTATATGGTTCAGCCAGTCATACTTCCCAATCTATCCTAGTGTGCAGCAGGAAACTTCAAACCCAAATCCTTAAACAGTGAACAGTACAGGAGTGGAAACAGCCACACATAGTTCTGTCAAATACCACTCACAATTAATTGGTTCTTCAAGCATTTAATTCTGGATCCACCCAAGGACAAAGCACCGTACAAAGTCACACAATGGAACTGAATCAATCAGAACCAATAGTGCAGACAGTACTCTACCCCTGGTTACTGGATAGACAAGTCACGCAGATGAGAAGAACCAGCATTTTATTACAGTAAAAAGCAAAAAACTGCAGATGCTGGAAATCCAAAACAAAAACAAAACTACTTGGAAAAACTCGGCAGGTCTGGCAGCATCTGTGGAGAGGAGCACAGTTAACATTTCGAGTCCGCATGACCCTTCAACAGAACTAAGGAAAAATAGAAAAGAGGTGAAATATAAGCTGGTTTAAGGGGGGGTGGGACAAAAAGAGCTGGATAGAGGGCCAGTGATAGGTGGAGATAACCAAAAGATGTCACAGACAAAAGGACAAAGAAGTGTTGAAGGTGGTGATATTATCTAAAGGAATGTGCTAATTAAGGGTGGAAAGCAGGACGAGCAAGGTACAGATAGCTTTAGTGGGGGTGGGGTGGGGGGAAGGAATCGAAAAAGGCTAAAAGGTAGAGATAAAACACGGATGGAAATACATTTAAAAATAATGGAAATAGGTGGGAAAATAAAAATCTATATAAATTATTGGAAAAAACAAAAAGGAGGGGGAAAATCGGAAAGGGGGTGGGGATGGAGGAGAGAGTTCATGATCTAAAATTGTTGAACATAATATTCAGTCTGAAAGGCTGTAAAGTGCCTAGTCAGAAGATGAGGTGCTGTTCCTCCAGTTTGCGTTGAGCTTCACTGGAACAATGCAACAAGCCAAGGACGGACATGTGGGCATGAGAGCAGGGTGGAGTGTTGAAATGGCAAGCGACAGGGAGGTCTGGGTAATGCTTGCGGACAGACCGAAGGTGTTCTGCAAAGCGGTCACCCAGTCTGCGTTTGGTCTCTCCAATGTAGAGGAAACCGCATTGGGAGCAACGAATGCAGTAGACTAAGTTGAGGGAAGTGCAAGTGAAATGCTGCTTCACTTGAAATGAGTGTTTGGGCCCTTGGACGGTGAGGAGAGGGGAATTTTATTACAACAGCTTATCACATCCTCAGGTTATCTAAAAGACTTGGCAATCAATTTCAAGTTCAGTCACTGTTGTTCTGCACTGTTTGTTTTAGCAAGCTCCCACAAACAGTAAATGAAATGCATGACCAGATCTTGATGATGCTCACTGAAGGAAGACGATTGGCCAAGACACCAGGTGAATTCCCTTTTCTAGTGCCATAGGGTCTTTTACAACCCCACCCCCCATCCCAAACCTCTGAACAGGTAGAAGGGCAGCAGTTTCAAATAGGGTTGCCAACCCTCCTGGAATGGCTGGGGGGTCTCCTGGAATTGGTATCAAACTCCCAGTGGCTGTTGAAAGCAATCCGAGAGATTTCAAAACATTATTTTAAGCAAATTAATTGATGTGTACAATAATTCGTTCACAGAAGCTCATGATTCATTATAGAATGGTGATCTGATGGCATACTTGCGTAACGATGTAATATGTAAACTGATACTGATGTGGGTCGCGCATGTGTACTGAGCTCATAAACGTCATTGCCTGTTTTTCCCCCCACCTAATTTGCTTCACAGTCAGAGGTAACTCCTCCTAGCTGCCCTACACCCAGTAAATGTTCCGGAATAAACTGTGAAACTACCTCCCCGCCATCCCAAAATCCCTCAGCGGCACGGTGAATGAGCTGCAGCAGAGGTAGCTGCAGAAAATGACTCTGAATAACAGAATGGTGACCGTTGTGTCTCTGGCTACTGGTTTGCTCAGGAGGAGGCTTGGAGGGCTGCTCTTCAGCTGCCCCTGGGGTGAGTGTGGCATGAGTAGGCAGGGGAGAAATCAGCACTTATGCAGGGAACAGGCGCAGGGTGCGAGGCCATGATCCCAGGGATGCAGCACACACAGGCGGCTCGCTTCCTGCCCCACACTGGAGTTTAGACGCTGGGAGGGAACCCACAGCACCTCGGACCAGTCCCAGTAGCACCAGCCGATCAGTTGCCGAGGAGCGGGGAGAAAGCCGGATCCAAGGTACCAGCTGTCAGCGGCGCCGGCTCATCCCTTCCAGGGCAGCGGCCAAGAGTGAGTCCCGCTCCACTTCCATGGCCGGGAGGCACTGCCAAACTGCAGCTGATAATCCTGGTCAGAAAGGAAGCAGGAGTCCCTGTCTGGAACCCTCTGGCTCCAGCTCAGAGGGAGGCACTGAATCACCAGGCACTTAAACTAAAGAGGGCAAAATCCCATGCCCGTGATGATCTGCTCAATTCTTTTCATCTTTTTTTTTCAAAATTCTGGCTTTAAACTAGTCCTAATTTTACCAAGAAATCCTTCAATGAATCTCAAGCAAACTGCATGGGGCAGTTAAGTTACTTGCTCTCTGTCCAACGCCTCCATTCTTTAGGAAAGTGGGGCCCCATCAAGAAATGGACCCAGTTTCCTAAAGTCAGTCTTTTCGTGACATCACTTCCACTGACATTTCCCAGAACATAACCAGCCAGAGCTGGCAACCATAATTTCAAAAGACAGCACTAGAAAGCTCCAGGTGGTCTATGCCAGTATACAGAGAGTTAGCAATCCACCTTCTGATTGAAGACAAGCCATGCAAGCCAAATCCTTCAATCAAAACCCTAGCACTCGACTCCCTGCTACAGTACGTGGGGGTGCTCTTGATTGCTTAAATCAAGAGGGATTTTGTGATGGCAGGGGGTGGGGGTGTGGTTTCACAGTTTGTTCCAGAACATTTACTGGGTGTAGGGCAGCTAGGGGGAGTTACCTCTGACTGTGAAGCAAATTAGGTGGGGGAAAAATCAGGCAATGACACATTACACATTACACATGCACAACCCACATCGGTACCGGTTTACAACTTACATCGTTACGCTGCCAAGTACGCCAAGAGATTACCATTCCATAATGAATCATGAACTTCTGTGTACGAATTATTTAAAGAATATTCAAGAATATAAGGTAGCAGGGAAATAAATGAGATGACATCTCATTTCATCTATCATTGTACTGACATGTCATTCTTTTTTGAAACCTTATGACTGGTTGGCTTGATTGCGCATCTTTCCAGGAAACAAACTGGTTTATACACAAATTTGGATACAAACCATTAAGCTTTTGTTATTCCAGTCCCTCGCTTGCAAAATTTATTTAGCTATGACGACAGGGTGACTTTGCCGCACTCCATTCACCTCATGCAATTATCTTGGTCATGACTTCCAAAACAGCAGATTTAAGTATGTCACGAAGATTTCCAGCGTCATGACTGACTGATAGTTTAAACATCACAAAATTGTTCCAACATTGTGAGCAGGCAGTCTTGCCCACTTGGTGCTCAGAACAACGAAGTGCGCCCTGCTGTAGTTTGGCAGCTTGAGTAAGTTTCCGATAAGAAGTGAAGACTACTTCCCGGAATTCCACTTGCTAAAATGAACAACATCAAACTTATCCCACTTGTGTGGAGAGCAGGAGATCGGAGGGAAGGCTTATCCACAGTACTCATCAAGGGGTATTCAATGTCCCTACCTCCAGCTGCCCACTTTGGGACTTACTTCATTCATTATTTATTATCAAGTATTCTTTAATGTATGATCTGTAACTCAGTCTTGCTCCCCAGACATACACATATATTTTGATCAATAAACTAAGGCCAAAGCAATTAAGGTTCTCTACTTCTGTGTTATGTAAAATGTTTATTTCATTATCTAAGATTATTCCATCACCATCGACAGCAGTAACAGACCCGTGACTACCAGTACTTCACCATACTGTTATGTGAAGTACTCTCTCCAGCCATAACCCAAGCCTTGACTGATAGAACCAATAGCTGTTCTGCTGGGGGTTTTTTGTAGTTCAATAGGTATAGTATATAAATTCCACAGGCCTGCCATCATGCTTTACTACAGCCATAGTGACACCATGCTACTGCATGCAATAAATTCATGTTATCTTGCACAAGTGCAATATGCACAACATCACATGATTTATAGGACTATAGTATTTCATTCCTAAAAATAAGAGGACTTGCTACAGAATCTGCAGAAGCAAATAGTGTCAGCCATGGTTCATTTGGCAGTAAACTCGCGTCCGAGTTAGGGAAGGATTGTTGGGTTCAATTCCCACTCCAGAGACTTGAGCACAAAATTTAGGCTGATACTGCACTGCAGTACTCAGAGCACTGTTGGAGGTGCAGATGAGATATTAACCTGGAGCCCTGTCTGCTCTCTCGGGTGGATGTAAAAGAACCCTTGGCCCTATTCAAAGTAAAGCAGGAAAGTTCTCCCTGGAGTCCTGGTCAATGATTATCCTTGTCAACATTACTAAAAAAAGAATCTGGTCATTACCATATTCCTGTGTGTATTTCTGATATGACGATTCAAAAGTACTTCATCGGTTACAAAGAACGTCATGAAAGACATTATATATAAAGACTTCATTTAATTGATAGAGCCAAAAATGCCCCATTGTAAGAAACACTGGGGGAAATTTTATGGAGCCCACAAGAGTAGAGAACATAGCATGCAGGGTGACTTAATTCAGCGGGATACAAAATTTAAATTTCCCAATAGCAGGTTCAGATGAAGCAATAAAGTTAGTGGCGTCTTGAAAATTCAAACTTGTAATAAATTTGCATTCCATGAATACTCATTAACCTGAAACAGTTTTCAATAAAGTCCCACCTTCAGGAAAAGTCAGCAACGCACAAGAATCTCATGACAACTGGTTCACAATTGTTTAAAGGTGGAGTGCACCAATCGGCTGAGTTGTGACCAAGCTAAGCAGGTTTCCATGTTGAACTCTGTGGCACAATGAGGTGGGCATTGAAAGGCTGGTATTCAGGTGCAGGGAGGTACAGTGAAGGGAAAGGAGGGTGGACACAGGGTGGCGTTTTGGTGCTGCATGGAGGTGTAGTGTAAGCAAGGGCCTGGCATCCTGGGTGTGGTGGTCCTGTAAAGGGGTGGGTATGGGCAGGTCAAGCAGGGATTGAAAGGTGGATGAAGGGCCTAAAGGCCTAAAGGTCAGTGTTACCAACGGTGGGGTTCTAAGGGTTGAATTAAGGGTGCTGGGTGACGGAGGGAACAGTCACAGTCAAAGGGGGAGGTTGTATGAGGGCAGGTCCAAAGTCAGAGTTGGGTATTGGAAGGTCTCAATGGGTGGGTCACAGGAGCAATCAAAAGCCTGGAGGAGGATAATGGGAGGGTTCAGGGTCAGAGTGGGCATTTAGATGGTCATGGGTGTAGGCCATGGCAGGGGGGAGGGGGGCAGGGTTGGGGGTGAGAAGAGATGGCATGTATGGAGAAATGGTAATAGGGTCCAGGGTAACAGGGAAGGTTCAAGGGTAACAGAGGGGAGAGGAAAGTTTATGTTGGGTGGATCAAGGGTGGTGGGGGCAAGCGTGATGGGGAGGGGGAGGGTAGAATGTACAGGATCGGGTTTGGAATGTAGCACACACCATTGTCTGTGGCTCACTGAAAACATATGTTCGGTTACAAGGATCGCAGATTGAAGTGGGAGGAGGGTTGTTTTGGGACGGTGGAAATAATGTTGTGCACAACTGCCCTAATAATCAGTTAAATGGATGAGAACCATGGATGAGCATGCTTTCACATGTATGTCTGCCCTCTTCACACAGTGCAATTACTGCCATAACCATGGGTCTCAGTCACCCAACGTTCCTGCAATCTCAGGAGCAGGGGGAGAGAGTGTGAAGGAGGAGAACTCTGCTCTCCAACAACAAAGGCCACAAGACTTACAACAGGCGGCAGCAGAAGGGGGAGGCTGGTCCAGATGCAGACATCCGAGGAAGGAATGGTGAAGACAGGCATTGGCACTTCAATGCATCCAGAGGAATAGAACAAACTACCTCAGGATGTCAGAGGGGTGATGCCAGAGACATGGATGTCCTGGGAAACGATCACAAATATAGTGGATTGTTCTTCAGGATGTGTGATTGCGTGGATTTGGTGGGAAGCCCACAACAGTGGCCCTCAGGGTTACAGAGGCACTCAATTTCTACGCCAGCAGTGGCTTCCGGGTGCGGTGCAGGCAACATGTTGCATTTCACAGGCTGCAACACAGAGATGCATAAAAGAGGTAACCATTGGTCTATTTCATCATGTCAATGGACAGGATTTTCAGCTTGGCGTGCGGGAGCACACCAGAGATGCACGAGCGTGAAACAGCACATGATGATGTCGGGCGACCGTTCCGACGTCATCGCGCACTCGTGCGGTATTTCGGTTGGCGGGCGCGCGCTGACAATTAAGAGGACTGTTCAGCCCATTAATAAATTAATTAAAAGTGAACTTATCCCTTCCCGTCCAACCATACGGTTGGCAGGCGGGTGAACAGGCCAAATGGCCTTAGCATTTTTTGAGAAATCTCATCCGCGGGAGAATGAGGTTTCAAACAGTGGTTAAAAAAAATTTTAAAATTTTGAACTCATTTGTAACATGCTCATGTGACAGAGACACATGGTGGAGGGGGGGTCGGGGGGGGGGGGGGGGGCTTTTCCTCTTTTCCTTATTTTTGAAACCTTTATTTTTAACGTTAAAAGTCCTCAGCTCCCTGTGGCAGCTCTGCGTCTTAGGGGAGCTTTCACTGTGTGCACCCGCGCACGCATGCGCAAACTTCATGCATTCGCGCTTCTCCCATGCCTACCCAGGCAGTGCTGAGATTATCAGTGCACATTTTACACTGGCTGGCTGGTAATTGGCCGGCCAGTATGAAATCGCGGTCAGGGCCTGATCGCGGGCGGCAGACCGTTGCGCGGCTGCTCCCAGGCCCGCCCTCCAGACGAGGTAAAAACTCTGCCCAGTGATTTTATCCACTTCACCACCAATGAAGACAGCCAGGCTCCAAGGACTTCTGTGCTCGGTGTCATTGCTGGGTTTTCTCAAGGTGTCGTCTACTATACTCGGTGGCTATAAAAGCTCCCTGGGAACAGCCAGCTGCATCTGTAAATTGTGAAGGGTTTCACTCCATGAACGTACAACCGGTGTGCAACCACAGGAGAAGAGTCATCTAGGTCTGTGCTCCTTTCCCAGGGAACTGTCATGACACATGCACCTTGCACAATCTATGGCTCCCAGAGGTTTATGAAGCCCCAGCCCAGATTGATGGATAGAGCCTCAGTGGCAAGGGCTATCTTCTGCGTACATGGCTGATGACGCCAATGAGGCACCCCCAGAGTAAGGCAGAGGAGCACTACAGTCAAGCTCACACATCCATTAGAGCCATCATCAAGCACACCACTGGGCTTCTTAAAATGCACTTCCGCTGCCTCGACCAGTCTGGAAGGGCTCTCCAATATGCACCACAAAAGGTGTCGTGAATAGTGTGCTCAATCTGGCGCAGACAGATGTTGCAAGAGGAAGAGTGCGAGGAACATCAGCCCTCCTCAGATGAGGAGGATCTGTTGGAGCATAAGGGGGGAGTCCAAAAATCCAAATAAGCCTTTCATGGGTGCCAGGGCCACAGAGACGTTCAAGGGATGCCAGGACAACCTGATCTACGTAAGATTTGCACAATAATGACACTTCTGTATGACCATCGCTCCATCGACTGACCTCCATCATCTTAATGGGGTGTAGATCAAGCCCTGCCATCCTCTCTTACTAGGTTAACTCTAAACCTGCGTCCTCTACCACCTAGAACAGAATGGGGAGCGGAGCTTTGTCACACACACTTGCCAGGGAGTGCTGGACCAAGGAAGTCTTAGCGGTACGTGGACATCCAGTAATAGTCTGCCTTGCGCGATTATTCTGATCCAGCTAGGGGTACATGGACATCCAGGTAATAGCCTGCATTGCCCAATTATCCTAGTCCAGCATCACTGTTCAAGTGCTTTGAATGCAACAGCATCTGTCTCATTCATAGCCACTAAGTTGGCCAATATTCTGTAGAGTGCAAAGATGGGGGCCTAGCTGTGACTGCATTTAAAGCCAGTTTCACAGAATGATCATCACAAAGGGAACAATTCACATGAACATTCAACAAAGAATGCTCAAAAACGCAACACATCTCAATTCAGGAATAATGCCTGTGTCCCTATCTCCCCTCTAGAAATCACATTGTGAGAAACATGTGGGGGACCATGGCCATTAAATTTTATACTATGACAGGCCCCAACAATTCGCAATTAATTATGAACCAATTACAAAAAACAAATTATATTTTACGTTTTTTATTAATCCCAAATGAAATGGAAAAATCACCCATGCCACCTTTGCACTCATACCTTTTCTCAATTTTCATTTTCTTCCACTATGTCCAAATGCAACCCCAACATCAGCAGTTGAGGTGGAGGCAGTCTGCTCAGTGTCATGCCCTGTTACCTTGGTTGATCGTGGTGGGTGTTCTCTGGAGGCATAGCACCTCGAAAGTTCCAGCCTACCGGGGGGGGGGTCTCCTGCACTGGGGCTGCTGGGGGCAATAACGGAGGGGACGAGGAGACATTGTTAGTCCTGTGGCTGTCCTGAGACGAAAGCTCTGAGGCAGCTGGCAGGCGTTCCTCCTCCTCTCCAACTGGGTGCACGATATCACCTCTCTGCCTCCCTGAGGGGAAGGGGCTCCTGGAAGGAGGTCCAAGTGCCTCGTCCCCCTCTCACCTAGCCACTGCTGTACTGAGCCTATGGTCAGAGCGATGGAATGCAGGTTAGAGCGCATATGGATTGAATGCTCGACCTGGCTGTCCATGGCGGTCGTCATCCTCTCCATTGTTGAAGCCATGCGCTAAAATGCCTGGGACTTGGTAGAACTCATGGCCTGCATGGACTCCTCTATACCCTGTGCGAAACTGTGCACTGTCCATGGCATATCTGTCAGATTTTCCCCACGTCCAGCAGGCTTCTTGTGGCTGCGGCCAGAGGCCTGTCATCAGTGTGGGGCTTAGCAGGGGCCTGGTAACCGGCCGTCCTCCGATCGTTGGGGTCCCGGCTGTCACATCCTCCCTCAGCTCTGGGGCGTGCCTGTGATGTTTCACTAGATTATGCTCCCAAATCTACACGCAAACCCTCCATGTCTGTGTGGGTGTAACTGGGCTGGCCAAGGTGGATGGTGAGGCACAGGACGATGCATCCTCAGAGATGGAGTCCTCTGGCTCCTGTCTTGGCTGTGGCCTGGTCCTTCGCTGTAATGGAGAACAAAAGATTCGGATTAAGAATTATTACAGATTGAGCGCTTCACTGCATTCACCCTCTGTGCCCATTTGCCACCAGCAGAATGGCTGCCTCTTCCTCCTTATTTCTGGTCGGTCCGGCCTTGCTGTTTGCCACCGATCGCGCTCCCTCCTCACCAGCGTTATCTATTACTTCCTCCTCGGCGACTGTGAGGAACCTCAGATCTGGAACTCCTCCTCCTGTGCGTCTCGCCTCACAGGAATTGTGGGTCTGCTTTTCCAGCATGACAAAGTGCAGAGCTGGTGACATGTCAAGTGACACCTAACCCCGTTGTCTGCATGAATCTCCATCACACATGCGGGCCTGTCATTCGCATGTTGCATCCAAGTGCACACAAAAGGCAAACTTCCAGATGCTTTGGCCTTAAAAGGCTGATTACACATTCACTCTTCTGGCATTGCTGCCAACTCACACATATACATTATTGATGACCACACAAAAGACTCCTGTTGAAGATGAGACACTGGCAATTACATTTGTGGATCGGAGCAGGTCGTTGACCTGTTTCCTGCACTGGACCCAGGTGCAGCGGGTGACCCCACAGTTGCTCACCTTCTCAGCCACTTACCTCCAGGCTGCCTTGGTCTGGTGGGAGGGCCTTCTTATACCATCTTCAGGATAAAGCATCTCCCGCCTTTCACTGAGAAGAATGTGCAGGGAGGCATTGCTGAACTGTGGGGTTGGTCTGCTGCGACAGACAGACGTTCCTGCAAAGATTATGCTATTCTCAGCCAGTGGTGAAGTGTCCCAGCAGTGATACACAGCTTCCCTGTTTGAAGAGGAGTTTTTTTAAAATTCATTCACGGGAAGCAGGTTTCGCTGGGTGGGCCAGTATTTATTGCCCATCCCTAATTGCCCTTAAGAAGGTCATGGTGAGCTGCCTTCTTGAACCGCTTCAGTCTATGTGGTGTAGGTACACCCACAGTGCTGTTAGGGAGGGAGTTCCAGGATTTTGACCCAGTAACAGTGAAGGAACGGTGATATATTTCCAAGTCAGGATGGTGAGTGGCTTGGAGGGGAACTTCTAGGTGCTGGTGTTCCCATCTATCTGCTGCCTTTGTCCTTCTAGATGGTAGTGGTCATGGGTTTGGAAGGTGCTGTCTAAGGAGCCTTGGTGAGTTCCTGCAATGCATCTTGTAGATGGTACACACTGCTGACAAAGTGTGTCATTGGTGGAGGGAGTGAATGTTTGTGGATGTGGTGCCAATCAAACGGGCTGCTTTGTCCTAGATAGTGTCAAGCTTCTTGTACTGTTGGAGCTGCACTCATCCAGGCAAGTGGAGAATATTCCATCACACTCCTGACTTGTGCCTTGTAGATTGTGGACAGGCTTTGAGGAGTCAGGAGGTGAGTTACTCGCCGCAGGATACTGGCTGTTCATAGATGCAGCATTGTCAGCCGATGGTGGGGTTCACCAATGAAAAGTTCCCCCACTGCATGTTTTTTTCATGCACGCTGCTGGCACTTAAAGAGTTTTAATTATAATCGTGTGGGAAAAGGCAAAAAGACAGAAAGTGGGAGTGCCGCTCAGTATTGGCTACGATGTTTGGAATGACATGATGTTGACAAAATTCCTGCCATGTCAGTAAGAATCCCTATGCTCCAAGACAGGACGAAACATCTAAAAAGGTATAAATACTGGATACAAGACTGTTGAACCCAGGCTGAACAGGAGCCTGAGACAACCATTTCAAACTAACACACATCTGTACTTCCTTTCTTAATGTGGTCAAATTATCATCATTATTATAAAATGCTTCTTTCCCGTGAGTTCTCAAACTCAAATAATAAAAAGGGATCTCGCGAGTGAATAAAACCCAAACACTCTTGAAACAGTCCACCCACAGTGTTAGTTTATGAAAAGTAAAGCAAAACATACACAACAGTAACATATCCTTGACAGTGGCTGATGATTGTTGCCTTTCTAAGCTCTGTCAGACATGTCTGGACAGTCTGTGCCTGAATGATATCACAGATGTTTTGATGAAACAGAAGCTAAGAGAGAGCCGCAGACTCAAATAACGCAGCTTTAATCCTCAGCAAATAGCTTCATCAGCACTAGGTTCATGTTGGGCTCCTTTGTTGCAAAAACTGTAACTTTCTGGCTCATCAATTTACCTAGATTGCACATATTAAAAAAATAGATTTTAACCATGTTGATCATTTATTTTTAGTTAGGGGTAGGATAGACTTTACAGAATTTAAACAGGCCCCAGTGACTTTCTTTTGTTCATTCAACTGTACAAGAAAGAGTGGATGCAACATGAACTTTGGAGTGAATTTTTTTAACTGGAGTGGGTGTTTGGGGTGCTCATTTCCAAGCCAGCTGAAGCAGGAGGCAACCATGGTCTCATTTAAACGCCATCAATCCACTTCCCACTCAGGACAGACACAAAGGAAGTGCGGAGCGAGCGGTTCTTGGCCAGCCACCAGCTTATAATCACAGGAAAGAGGTTTTACAAGGCTCTCATGAAAGGGATGGCTGGGGGCAGGGGGGGTGGGGTTGGTACTGGGTATGCAATTTTCCTGGTGAGGCACTGCTGCTGGTCCCATACGGAAGTTTTAGATTTACCTGAAGGGGCTGTTTTGTCTGCAGCTTCCCCCAAGAGGCTGAAACAGCAACGGGGCCCTCCTCAAATAATAGAACCACAATTCACACGTTTATGAGGTTCCCGCTTGCTTTAGGCAGGCTCCTTATGCATTGCAGAAGGTTAAGAACAGAAAGTGTCAGAGTCTAAGAAGGTAAATGACCTCACTATTTCAAACGCCCACCAGTCCAGTTTCCACTTGGGGTGGGAGGGTTGTGCCAGGATCAGATTAAAATTGACCCCCTTGTTTCTCATTAAGGGAAGTGAAGTGTTTTCCTTTGTGCACCACGTGATAAAATAATTAATGGTTCAGCTTCTGTCAGTACAATGAATAGTTGGCTGACAGAGGTTTAATCATGAAAGAATAGGAAGCAGTCAGCTCCTATCCAAACAACGAACCGTGCGCTCAATTTGAAATGATTATAATTTTCTCCCCCCCATAAATGTTTTGTTTTGCTCATCTAGGTGAAGGGTGTCATCGCTGGGAAGTGGGAAACTAGTTCATTTTGGCCAAGTGGTCTTGGTGGATCCCAAACTGAGCATCGGGGAGCAGGTTGTTGCTGACGAAATGCACGTTCATAGCACCATCGAGGACACCTTCCTTTGATAATAATTGAGAGCAGACCGATGGGGCAGCAATTGGCTGAATCAGATTTCTCCTGCCTTCTGTGGACAGGACATACCTGGATAATGTTTCATATTGTCGGGTCTTTGCCAGCGTTTTAGCTGTACTGGAACAGCTTGGCTAGGGGCATGGCTGGTTGTGCAGCACCAGTCTTCAGTAGTACAGCCAGAATGTTGTCAGGGCCCATAGCCTTTGCTGTATTCAATGCACACAGCCATTTCTTGATATCATGTAGAGTGAATCGACTTGGCTGAAAACTGGTATCTGTGATGATGGGAACCTCAGGACGAGTATGATAGAATACTCCCCACCTGCCTGTAAGAATGCAGCAGCAACATCATCCAGGACAAAGCAATCTGCTTGACTGCTAGCCTATCCACCACCCTACACATTCACTCCCTCCAACACCAGTGCACCATGTATCATCTAAAAGATGCACTGCAGCAACTCATCAAAGCTTCTTGGACATCACCTAGAAGGACAAGGGCAGCAGTTGTGAGGCAACACCACCATCCCACCCCTCCCCACTGAGTTTCCGTCCAAATCGCACATCATCCAAACTTGGACGTATATTGCTGTTCCTTCATTGGTCAAACCCTGGGACTCTCTGTCCAACAGCTCCATGGAAGTGCATCACATAGACTGCAGTGGTTAAAGAAGAAAGCTCACCCCCACATTCTCACGGGGAACCAGGGATGGGCAATAACTGCCGATGCTTGCTAGCGATGCTCAAATCATCAGGATGAATTGAAAACACAATCACCCATTTTATTAAGTGTACTGGCCTCAGGTGTTACACTGAGTCCTATCTGATCTAGAGAAAGAAGAATTCCCGCAGGGAGTCCCAGGCCCAAGGTCCTCCACCCCATGCCGATACACCCTCGCAGTCCAACAATTGAAATGGGCAGGCAGAGGTTTTGCTCTTTACAGGGCATCTCAGAAAACCCCTGAAACTGCAGACAGCCAGCACAGCTAGGTTCCTGCCACTTTCCAGTGAATGTCACCTGTCACTAGCCAGGGTTATGGTGAGTAAGCACCAGAACCAGCTCACATCTCCTGGGTTGTCACACTGCTGATACTAACAGGTCTTGGTCTTCTGGCTGAATATTTATCCATCCAGCTTTTTCACACAAAGGCCAATGGAAATCTAGGAAGTCTCTCCCCCAAAAGTTATGAATGCTGGATGAATTTAAATTTTGAATTCTGAGTTTTGTTAGGTAAGGAATATGGAGTAAAGGCAAGTAAATGAAGTTGAGGTACAGATGAGACATTATAATTAAATGGTGGAACAGGCTCCAGGAGCTGAATGGCCTACTCTTATCCCAATAGGCACTACTGCTGTAAGGTGTCAAGTGCAAACTGGCTCCCGTCGAGTGCAGCAATATTATTCCTTAGCAGGATACTGATGGGCCTTGGACTACAGCATAAAGGGTAGTAGACAAGACTGGCCAATACACTGTGCAAGTAAGTACTCTGGGCTGATCAGATTATTTAAGTGGTCAGCAAATGCTACCACTCAGAATGAGTCTTGGCCAAGCAAGGCAAGATACCAGGCTGCCAGCAGACCAAACTGGGTTTGAAGCAAATAAGAAGTGACATTCCTTTAAAAGGGCAACTAAACCAAAGGTACAACTCCAGGGGAATTGAAAAGGTTAGCCTTCCTTATGAGTTTTATTAATGCAAACTTTTCTCATCCCTCTCTATAGCATTGTTACAGTTAAGGCCTTCACACCTGTGAATGTCTTCCCTTGTTTCTTCTATGCTTTAAAAACACCCCCACGGTGCTGAAATCAAGACTCATTGTACAGTTTGCAGCTCAAATTCCAGCCCTTATCAGGACGCTGAAGCAGTGGAACCAGTTACCCACTGTTCCCTCATCCTTTATATTTGTTTCTTCCTCTTACAGTCTACAGGCCTTTAAAAGTCAAACTTAATGTTACTCAGCCGCTGCTTCCCGATTTACTTCAACTTCTCTCCTACACTTTTTAACCATGTCCCTCACTCGGCCCTTCAGGTTTCTTAAAAAAGTGTCTGCATGAAGGAGAGTTATCAACACCAAAAGCTGCAGAACAGTGCAACCCAACTCACGATTACAATCAACTCCAGCTCCCTCAGGCTATAACTATATGGCAGCGATCATGACCCCTATGTGCATTGTGAACTACAAGCAGACAACTAAAACAATGCAATAAATGAGCACATGACAATTCTAAATATGATTTTGAAATTTTAAAACAAAAACACTCATTAGCAATCGCTGAGACGCCTATCCACAAAGCAGCCATTATCAAAGATGCCTTAGTTACAGGCCTCATAAAACAGACTTGAAGCAAACCATTATGTAAAAACTGGTGTACCACATGAAGCATTTGAAAATGAGCTTCCTGTCCCCAGTTACGCCCTACTGTCTCAACAAAAATGCAGCAGCCTGTTTCCAAAATCTCCCATACCATTCTTCTATTTCTCCCTCCACACATCAGATGGAGTGACTGGCAATGTTTCAATCCAAGGGGACAATTCCTGAACCAAGCAAGTTTTGGAAGATCTTGACTGAAACACCTGCAATTTTCTCACCCACTGATATACATAAAACTGCACAGCAGGAAGGTAATCTTTCATCCAAGACAGTTAAAAAAGGTTTTCTTACATCTGTCTTAAAAGCATATACACCAAGAATTTCCAAGCAAGTTTCTCTTGATTGTCTGCCATAATTCCATAGCTAGTTATGTTGTTTCCACAGGGATTCTGTCGATCTTTCGCTGAAATTATGGCAGGATATCAGGAAACTCCCGGGAAATTCTATCTTGCCTTCTGCTAATTGGCTCAGTGGCACGACAACAACAACTTGTATTTATGTAGTGCCTTTAACGTAGTAAAACATCCCAAGGTACTTCACAGGAGTGCTATCAAACAAAATTTGACATTGAGCCACGTAAGGAGGTGTTAAGACTAGAAACCATAAGCTTGGTCAAAGAGATAGGTTTTAAGGAGGATCTTAAAAGAAGGAATGCAAAGTGGAGGGGCGGGGAGGTTCAGGGAGGGGAATTTCTGACTTTGGGGCTGGAGCAGAGGAAGGCACGGCCATCCATAGTGCAGCGATAAAAACTGAGGATGCTGAACAGGCCAGAATTGGAGGAGTGCAGACATCTGAGGATTGTAGGGCTGGAGGAAGTTACAAAGATAGGGAGGGGCAAGGGCTTGGAAGGATCTGAAAACAAGGATGAAAATTTACATTCGGTGAAATGGTTGTTACTCAACACAAAAGGAGTGGCTTCCATTCCTAGGCCATTGGTATTTAAATCTACTAGCCTGAGTGGGCACAGTTTGTTGATGGCTAGCCTGGTGGCTAACAGGAAGTGCAACACCGAATTGAGACATCCCTTCAAATGAAGGGGTCAAACATCACTTCTCTCCTCCTTTAGTCATGTTTCCTGACAGCCAATCACAGAACAAAGATCTTGTTGACACCTGACGCAAAAGCTACAAAGCACAATCCAAAGTGTGTGGAAAGTTTCCCTGGACGTTATCTCTGTTCGATTATGCACCTCTGCTAGGATCTTCACATGAAAATTTCCTTGGGTAGAAGGCTAAGTTATGCTTCTTTTAATTCTGTATTTTTCTTCATCCCTCTGTCATATAAACAAGTGCAAAAAATTGGGGACTCTCCATTTATGCCAATTTTCATAAACTACGAGAGCGATGATGGAGACTCTGCTGTGAATGCTCAAGCAAGGCCTTGTTATCTGGAATTTACTAAGGGAGGAGGGGGTGGAAAGCAACATGGTCACTGGTGCACTCAAGCCACATTCCACAGCATTCCAAGCAACAGGAACTGTTGACTGTATGAACAAAAACAACCGCCTGTTTTTGCTGTCCAAAATAGTTCCCCCTCATAGCACCGCCCCCCCCCACCCCCCACCCAACAACCTTCCTCCCAGCTCCACTCCGCCCACTGGTAACAGCATAAAGACTTCAGAACACTGAAGATTAAACGTTTCCTACTGTAACTAGTCATATGTTAAATAAGGGCACTGAGGGGGAACCTGAACGTTCAAAACATGTCTTTTGCTGTTTGCATCTTCTATACAGATATCATTCCCAAAAACAAAATACTCACAGGGCAAGGAATTCCTGTGTGTACAGAATAAAACATCACATAAGTTGTATTCTGCACAGGGACAAATGCCCAGCATCAATGCAGACCTGTTTGTTCTCAGCTAGTGTGAAAATCCACCCTGCAGGAACAGGCCCAAGAGAGTAATGTGCCTTTAGTATGAATTAACTGAATAATTACTACTAATGAAACAGGCACTTATCTATTTATTGTACGGCACTTGAAAGGCAACGTTTCTGTACTTCTTTACACAGTGCCCAGTTCCTTAAGGTTAAGTACAGTAAACATTTAATGTTACACAGAAACACTTTGGTAACAGACCAATCAGGAGCTGAGAGACCTGCCTGTGCAATCGTCATTGCTCTAAAAGCTCCATTTACAATAAATTGAGGGGAAACCACAGATTGCATGCTGCTGTCAGGCTGCATTCGTGGTTCTAAGACACGGAAGGCGAAGGTACTTGCACTGTAAATTTAAGAGTGGAGAAAAACCCCACTGCTGACTGACGGAAGCTGGGGGAGTGAAATCTTAAAGCAACTCATTCCAAATTAACTCAATAATTCCCATTCTGACCCCAGGGGGTGGAAACAACTGTTCCTGGTGTCCCTCAGCAGTGAGAGGTAAAGCAGGTTTATTCTCATCGCTGCCCAGCAACCTACAACAGTGGGTGTCAAAAATAGGAAGGACAGAGTCAAGCTTGGCAATGTTGTCTCCACACCCAATCCCTCCCAACAGCTGACAGCTTGCTTCGAAACACTGTCCAAAGTTGCACATAAAAAAAATCTCTCTGCAGCCTTACCTTTGTCCGAGTTCCCTCCTACAGCCCCGATTTAACACCAAAACCCCCACAGTGAGAATGAGGTGGGCAGGAGGGCTAAATTAAAGGCACAATACTAACTTCCCAGTTCATGTTGTGCTCCTTCTTACTGCCATTTTAATCCCGGGTTTTGGGAAGCATAGGGGGTGCTTGATACAGAGTTGCACTTGTGGGTCCATATAATGCCGGCAGAGCTGAAAGGGGAGTTTGCAGTCATCAGGGATTCCCTTGGTGCTTTCCCCAATTGGCCGCTGTGCCATTGCCGAAATATGGGCAGTACCACGAAAATGATTCCCGAGCAATTCCCAGCAAGGACACTATGGGCATCAAAGACCGGATCTCACACAGCCCCATGTCCTAGCAGAATTACATGATGCCCTACCTGATGATTTAGTGTGCAAGTGAGTCGCACGATACAAGAGAGATCAGAAAATCTTAGGTTTAGTCCTTTGGCTGATCTCAGTCAGGACAGCAACTGGAGAAAGTACAACTGGCCTCTCACGTCTCCTTGCTATGTAATGCACCTATGGACATCATGAGAGGTTGGTACCAGACGCAACGGGGTTGCATTCCATGGTTGAATAGCCTATAGACATTGGCAACCCAGGCTCACATAGCAAAAGCACCCATGGAACACCCCTTGGAAAGAGTCAGTACCTTAAGAAAAGGAAAGGAAAAAACTGAAAGGGAGAGCTTTGAAAATAAAGTTAACACTGATCAAAGCCAACCACTTGAACAACATACCAACCAAAGCAGGACTGTGTAACTGATCTGACAAGGAGCAGTCATTGCCCTGTGCTTTTGCACATGGGGGACTCCATCTTCAAATGTTGCTTCCTTACACAGGTCACCTCCTGTGTTTCTATGGAACAGTACAATGAAGTGCACTCAATGCTGTTATTAGGTTTGTGCGGTGAACTAGTACGAATCTACTACCTGGAATGTCGCAATCAGACTAATACAATTCAGTGCTGTACCAAAATGCTTCATTGTGAGGAATTTTCAGATTCATCACGTCAAACTGTTCCAGCCACCAGTCAAAAAACAGGAATGACGAGCACATCTCCCACAAATCTAAAACTGATGCTGGGGAATACAGTTTTGAGTCACCGTAGCATTTAAATTTCACCATTACACTTTATCGAAGTCCTGCTGACAGAACGAGTAATCGTCACAGGAAATTTCCTTGTGGATCCTCCCGAACAGCTGCCATAGCTACAGTAGAAGGTAATTGAAGGCAGGTAGAAGGCAAGGATGTTAAGGGGTATGTACAGATCAGCCATGATGCAATTGAAAGGTGGAAAAGGTTCGAGGGGCTGAATGGCCTATTCCAATGCTCCTCAATGGAAACACCCGATTATTTGCCTATGCAAGGTCTCTGCCATTCTCCCAAAATTTGGTCGAGAGAACGTTCCTGAAAAAAGTTCCTAATGCATGACTTTAATCAGTTACAGCTCTCAGTGTGAGAGCAGAGGTTTTCAAGTTGGGCCAAAACAGATGGGGTGTTGTACATGCCCCCCAGAAGGCCACGGTAGGAAACCTGAACCATTTTCAGGTTCAGCTCTTACCTAAATTTCTGCAGCAAATTGCAGATGCCAAAGGGGAGGCCATTGCAACACGCGGCAGAAAATGGGTCAGCCTGAAGCAGCCAACAGGTACAGCCTGTTGTATGGGGTGGGGGTGGGGGGGTCAACAATGTACCAGAAGCAGGCTAGAAGACTTTTATGGGGCTAAGAGGAGCATTAATACTTAGCTTTTCTGAGCAGCCTCCACCTATCACTTTAAGCACCACCAATTAGGCCGCTCAATGCCGAGAAAGTCTGTGTTTAGCATGCAACTTGCATGCTGTGAGTATTTCACCAGAAAATTTGCAATTGGGTCCTACAACCAGCATAGGACCCTGATGTGCACACGTTAACAACCTCCCACCTGTTTTGTACGAGTTACCCATTTAAAACATGAGGCCAAAAATTCTAATGATCTCAGTGCACAAGTTGAAAAGCAAAGAGATGAGTAACTAAAATTCATTGCCTCTACTATTCAATCTCACTTCCAGCAAACTCACTGGAACATTAGCACCATTCCTTGCTGCCTCGATTAAGTGTGCTCCCATACAGAGTCGTACTAGAAAGACTGAAGCCTCCCAGGTTCAATCCTCATTTTGGTGAGGCACTTGGTCTCAGCTGGGGTAGAGGCTGGGGATGCGGCAAAGGAAGAAAAAAATGCAGCCACAGTTCTTCCTCCAGATTGATAACCAGTGAAGCGCAAATGGAACCATAACCCTAGCAAGAGGAGGTGCCCTCAGAAGAGGGCATGAATAAATGGGAGCTGGGCCTTTTAAACTAAATGAATGCTGGGCTGCCTGATCAAAACCATCAACTGGCCAATAGATTAATCACAACATGTGAGTAAGCTGACAAAGCACTGACAATGAGCTACTGGTGCCCTGCTCTCCCAAATGTGAAAGCATAGACTCATTCACTCCTGGAGTTTCTTCCTGCTGGAAGTGTGTATGCGTGGAGGACAGGGATTGCACTTGGCTGCAACACCAGCCATGGTCCAATAGTCTGCTGACACCACTATCTAAATCTAAAGTGAATCCCAGTCACTAAGATGAAGTGTTGGAGAGTGGATGGCCACTCACAGAACTGTAACCAAAGATAAGGTTGTGGCTTCATGAGGGGAGGGGAGAAATGTTTTGTTTACTGTGCCAGGTGCCACTATTCTTTTAAGCGGCTCTTCCTCACAGACTTATCTTTTCAATCCTAACTGAGACTAATACAGTAATAGTGATCTCAGTTGTTCACCAAGTTCTAGTTAATGACTCTGCTCTCAGTATTACAGTGCTTGGATCAGTCTATTCACATGCCATTCATAGATAAATGGCTGAAGGCTCTCATTCCTGAAAGAAATTTGACAATCTTGACTCTATAGTTACGCAGTATTTCCAAAGACTTAGTATAGATATCCCAACGTATTTCATCCTGGAGTAGAGGAACTGAGCTAATTAAACTGTGCGGCTGTGCTTCCTATTTCAATCAGCTGGAGGCTTCCAATACACATATAAAATACACTGGAATGTGAATTCAAAACATGGAATTCAGTACTTGCTTTGCTTTATTTTTCAAACATGGAAGACGGTGAAATCAGGCAGACAATTCACTGCCATAGTGATTACTGATTCCAAAAGCACTCTTCCAGCTGTTGAAAACAGCAGCTCTTCTCCAAGGTTGGACAGAATACTGAAAAATGTGCACAAACTTTTGTTTAAAACCATTTGTTCCCCTATCTGCTCTCTTGAAAGTGCCAACTCTCGCTGGGGTGCACAGGCACCGGTATTTTGCACAAGTTGCAACTTTTCACATATGGACCTGCCAGTGTATATCATTGTACAAAGCAGTATTTTTCTATTTTAACCTGCTTAACAGTGAAAGATTCCACCTGATTTTGCCAGACTTTATAGCTCTTCTCCTGCCCTCCCAGGGCAAAGGAGTTGGACTCAAATCAGACTACTTGACCAATCTTGTCTTTGTTTGATGTTCACGCACACGTGCACCAACACAGATCACTGGATTAGATATTGAGTGGAAACCCTGGTTAACTGCCACCCATACCCACTCACCCCCACCCCACTTCTTAGCTCAGAGATACATGCTGTTAGCAGGCTGAGATCAGCTCACTCAACGTGGGCCCAGTGCTCAAACATAATCTACATGCTTGAGGTACTTAGTCACTGCATAGAGCCTGGAAATCAGATTTAAGCAGAGACTGTGTCTGCTCCAGCTCCTAAATATCAGTGTAAACAAAACAAAAATAACATTACATTCTATTTGAATTAGCTAAAGGTTCTGCCTTTTTCAATATGTTGTCCATGGCAGAGAACAAACCCAAATGTAAGTTCTGTAGTGACCTATAACTCTGCATGTAAGGAGATCCAGAGCCACAATCTGCATTCAAGTTGGAGTAAGTGGATTGAGCAAAGTTCTCCTGGTAACATAGCTCAACACTTTGAGGCTTTATAGATGCACAGACTTCAGAGAAAAAGTGGCAAGAACACGTAGCAGGGGAGAGGGCCAATTTGCACAACAGATGAACAGAGCTACAAGCAGGGTATGGGGAATGGACAAATTGTGAAAGGTTATTAGGTGCAAATCCACCAGGAGTTCATGAAGTCAATTAAAATCAGTACCAGTATGCAGTCTACAGCTGAAGAGGATCTGACTTACAACTGCACTAAAATATATTCAATTTAAGATCTGATTTTAGAATAATATGAAAAGATTTATATTGAGGTAAAGGAAGCAACTGAAATCACTCCCTTTCCATTTTGACCGACTCACATTGACAGGTTCCCCAGTACCGTTTAGGTTTACTGGCAATCATCTTTTACAATTACGTCTGTCCCCAATCTAGTCCACGCTAGTGATGTCAAGAAAGGACCAAATCACTAGACTAATACCAAGAGTCATTCTTTTTTCTGTTCCCAGAGAAAATGAGCAGGATTTGAATCACATTGTCTCACCAATGATCTATCTACACTCAAAACAGTAACCTGTCTTTTCTTAACCTGCTGTGTGTTTCAAGCATTAGCTGTTCTGACTTGAGGTTCTCATCATTTCTTTGTCCAGCTGTGCCAATTAATATGAAATCCACACTTCCACCAGCATCATCCCTGGAAAAATTATTCTTTCAAAGTTGCTTATGACTGCACTGTCCCCAAACTGCCTAGGCTTTGGCCCTCCATTCTCAATTTTCTCAACTGCTGCCTCACCCCCAATTCTGATTCCTACGTCTCCAGTAAACCTTCACTATCTCCCGCCCCTGTTCTTACCTCTGATACGGTCCCTAATTTTTCCTCTCTCAAAGGACACAAAATTGACTGTGCCTGCCTCATCATGGCTTTGTTATCCATCACCAGATCTGGCCCGATTACACGAAGCAATGCTCCACTTTCTTCTGCTGAAACAGGCCCCCATTCTAGGGTCATGCTGGGGTGAGGGGGTGGGAGGGTAAAGATATTCCTAGGTTGTTTTTCTCCACCACTGACTGCCTCACTAAGCCCCTCTTCCCTACTCCCATCCACTCGCACCTCTAGCAGCAATTGCAAAAAGCTCATGGATACTTTTTATCTCTTATAATGCAAACTATCTACTCAGTTGCCTTTCCTGTTTCATCTCCTCCTTCTTTCCAACTAAACTAAACTTTCCCATACTCCGTCTCATCCATACTCCGGCCCTGAACACCTGTCTCTTTCTGGTTTCTCCACAGTGGTCTCTCCAACGTCACCTCATCCACAAGTCCTGCTTCCTTGACTCCTTCCACTAAACTCCCAATCACCCAACTTCCTTTCACGGCTTCCATTTTAATCATTCATCACAAGTGGATCCCTATCCAGATAATGTCTTCCTATCTCCCAAATCTGTTATAATCACACCTTCCTCAGATCCCTCTTAATGCACTAACCACCATCCCATCTCTAACCTTTCTTTCCTGTGCAAGGTTATGGAATGGGCTGTTGTTTCCTAGATCTGTGCCCACCACTCTTGCAAATAAGACCATAAGACATAGGAGCAGAAGGCCATTCCGCCCATCAAGTCTACTCCACCATTCAATGAGATCATGGCTGATCTGATAATCCTCAACTTCACTTTCCTGCTTCCATCTGAATTTTTCCAATTAGATTTCCACACCTCCCACAGCACCAAAACGGTTCTAATTAAAGTCATGAACTATATTCTGTGACTGTGATGCATCATCACTCCTCATCCTTCTTGACTTCTATGCAGACTTCAACAGGTTCCTCCATTCCATCACAAAGGCCACCTATTTCCACCTCTGTAGCATTGCTCTTCTCTGCCCCTACTCAGCCCATCTGTTCTTGAAATCCTTACTCATGCCTTCATCAGTCTGCCTCTGAGTCAGAAGATTGAGAGTTCAAGTCCCACAACAGGACATAACCTAGACTGGCAAATACAGTGCAGTGTACAATACAGTGCAATACTGATGGAGTGCTGCACTGCCACAGGTGCCATCCTTTGAATAAGGTGTTGACTTCATGTTTAAACGGATGTAAAAAAAAAAATCCATTGCAGTATTTGACGAAGAGCAAAGGAAATCTCCTGGTGTCCTGGCCAACATTTATCTTTCAATCACCCAGCAAAGCACATTATCACTTTGCTGTTTGTAGGACCTCACTGCACATAAATTAGCTGTCATATTTGCCTAGAAAACACTGACTACATTTCAAAACTATATTTTGGTTATGAATCACTTTGTGACATTTTAAAGATATGAAAGGTTCTTTCTTTTTTGTCATTTCCAAACTCAACTATTCCAATGCTCCCTGGCTGGTCTCCCATTCTCCACCAACTTCAGCTCATCCAAAACTCTGCTGCCCGCATCTTAACCAACATCAAAGCTCACTTACCAATCAATCCCTGTCCTCACTACCATACATCCGCAGACATGCCCTAATGCCTCAAGCTTAAAATTCTCAATTTTACATTTAAATCCCATTATGGCCTATCCCCCCTCAAATTCTGTAACCTCCTCCAACCTACACCCAGCCGCCCTCCCCTACAAAAAAACTCAATTCCTCTCACTGCAAACTCTTGTGCAATCCCATTCCTTTTCCTGTGCTATTCAGCTGCCTAGATCCCAATTTCTGAAGTTCCCTCCCTAAAACCCTCCAATTCTCCACCTCCCTCGATTCCTCTTTGACCAGCTCCTGGCTGTTCCTCCTAAGCTTTCCTTCCTTGACTCAGTGTCTGTCTTCTTTACATCTGATGTTATATTAAGATGCTGTATATATACACACAGTTTGTATGTGCATACAACACATATATATATATAAAAACACGCACATACAGGCTGTTGAAACAGTCTAGCAAAGCTGAATAAGTAAGTAAATATTAACAATGCTCGCTAATGTTCAGCTAACACTGAACTCTAGTTGTGCTGTGGAGACTTGGGCTGTCCATTTGAACGCTCTCTTTCTCAAGGATGGGGACTTTCAGCTGTTTCCTTCCCCCTCCCTCCTTCGATCAGCCAAGTCCCACCCACCTCTTTAAATACAAGCCGCAGAGCAACACCCCTTTTACTGGGGCAGGAAACGAGAGTAGACTGAAGCGATCAAAACATCTCGGTTCGATTGCTGCACTGGAGGAACAGCAAGGAGCTGCTTCTTTTAAAAACACAAATAAAGCTGCTGGGGGGGGTTGTTTAAAAGTTTTGCACTTTATCGTTGCACAAGTAGCTGCATTCAGGTTTCCGAAAACCCTGCCTGAAGGATGCGTGCTTTCTCGCCAGAGAGACAAACTCCACTGATGGCAATGTTGGTGTAGCAGATAATTAATACGAATTCAGAAAAGTGAAACGCTCACACGTTGCTAGGAAAACCAAGTGTGTAGTTGGCCGACTTAAGATTTACAAAATCCCTTTTCTTAAAAAAAAAGAAACAAAATTGTCCAGTGGCCCCACAATCAAATGTCACCACATAGGATTATTTGGACTGCAACTCATGGTAAATGTTTATAAGAGTTTTATGACTTCGTGTTTGCAGGACACCAGTGCAAGTTTGCCTGAAACTCCTGCGGTTAGTTCAACTCTGCGGTTTAAAAAAAAAGGGGACAAGTTTCTCATCATAAAGCTACAGATAATAAGTGTGATGCACCCCCCCCTCTCTCTTTTTTAAAAAACTGTACAACACCCCCTGCCCACCAAATGGCCAATGACAGTGGAGGCACCAGCCTCTGTGGACCTTTAAACGCGCGGAGAGCAGTGCAGACTGCAGGAGGAAGATGAGGAGGAGGAGGAGGGGAGGGAAAAGTTTCGCCTTACCGCGATCAGAGTGTTGCTCCTCTGATCCGGAGCCGCCAGCACCGCGGCCGGAGCCGAGGAAGGAGGCTCCGGGTCGCAGTGTTTGCTCCGGAAAGCGCCGTCCTGCTTGTGTTTGCCCGTCTTCTTCGCCTTGAGCTCCAGGCACCTCTGGTGGAGCGTCAAGGTCTCCTGGCGGTCCAGCTCAATCTGTTGAGCCTGGGCTTGCTGGCGCCTCACCTCGCAGTTGTTGTGGTGCCTCCTGAAGCCCTCGATCCTCTGCCGGAGCCGCTGGACCACCGTGCTGTGCTTGGGAATGCCGCTGTTGCCCTGGCCGCCGCCGCCGCCGGCCGCCGCTGCTCCCGCTCCCGCTCCCATCCCGGGGCTGTTGCCGTTCGCAGCCGCGGGGGCTACAAAATCCCCCATCCCTTTTTTTTCCCCCCCCCCCCACCTCAAAAGCCGAACAATTAATATTCAGGAGAACTTTTTCCTCACGCTCTTCCAAAAAGGTGTATCAAATGTAGCCCGCAATGTATATAAAAAAAAATCTAAACACACAAACTGCACAGGGGGACACACAAGCGACGGTCTTGTTTTTTTCTTCTTCTTTTGCTGCTTTTGCCTTCAGGAATTAAATAAAGCAACAATCAACCAAAACAAAAATAAAAAAATTGTTTTTTGTTTTTTTTTTAAAAAAAAAATATAGGTGGTGATATAACTAACTCATTGCAACCCCGGCGTCTTCTCCCGAGTTCACCACAGTACTGATCGCTGCATTATAAGCGATCCTGGTGTGTATCCCACTGTTTTTTTCATCAACTCCACGAAAAAGATCCGGATATTAGCAATCATCATCATACAATCGTGCAAAAGGCTTTCTTTTTCTCTCTCTTTTTGTTGTTGTTGTTGTTGTTTTGTTGGATTGTGGGGGGGGGGGTGGTTGGGTGGGTGGTTAGTTGGGAGGGGGGGGGTGGGTGGTGAAAAAGTTTTTCTCCCTCTCTCTCTCTCTCTCTCTCTCAGCTGTTTACATTTGCCCGGTGTGTCCGAAGAAGCGGATCTGCGTTTGCTGGCGTCCCGCGGCATTCATGGTTCAAAAGGCGCTGGCGTTTTGCATGGGAGAGAAGCTCCTCAATGGGATCGCGAAAGTCGGAAGGTACGGCGAGTGGCTGCTGCTCCTCCTGCCACCGCCACCACCACCACAGCCACCACTATCACCTCCACCATGCCAGCGGATTGATCTGGGACAATCACACAGTAAACATCAGCCAGAGGGCCGTGAACAGACCCGGGTGGGGGGGGTTGTGTGTGTGGGCAGCAAGCAACACACGCCACAGAGCCCAGCTCAGCTTCGGATCAGGACTGTCTCTAAGATTGTTAGTGGTTTGGGTTGGTTTGGTTGGGGTTGGTTGGGAGAGGCGGGCGTGGGTAGGAACTGGAATCCTTTTAAATAAAACCCGGGACAGAATCCAAAAAAAAAGGTATAAAATCAGGACTTCATGCCCTCCCAACCGGGAGGGCAGTCAGAAACCCCGGGGTAGATCCGACTTCAAGCAGAATCGCAAACAAGAGGACAGAGTCACACACAAGACTCGAACCAGGGCGCTGAGGAAATCCAGGGACGGAGCGTTTGGGGGTGGGGGAGTGGGGTGGGGAGCAGCATCAGGACCGGTACCATCACAGAGGGACAGGCGGAAACTCCGGGGCAGATTTCAGATGTAGAAATCAGGACTCGTACGTACGCTAATGCAGGAGCAAAGTGAAACGCAGGAACGGAGTTCAGATTATGGAATCGGGACTGAGGGGGTAGATTATCACCATCCCCAACACCCCCTCCTCCCCCCAAATCCCTGGGATATCTTGGAAATAGAATCTCGAGTGACAGATTAATAAAGAGTCAGATGCAGAGTACAGGAGAGGAATTGGGGTTAATGCAACAAAAGAGGGGCAGAGAGAAAGCGAGGGGAAGTGTGCATTTTAAAAAGTGCTGCGAATGCATCGACCGAGGGGTAGAGAGAAACTCTAGGACATAATGGAAATGGGATCAGAGGCAACAAAACAATAGAGGAGCAGAGGCTGGGCCCAGGACACATTGTATTGGTCCAGATTTTGTTCATTCAAAGAAAAGCAGGACAGAGACTCTGCGATAGAGTAAAGAAACAAGACCAGAAGTAATGAATTACAGGGTCAAAAAAAAACCCAGGCACAGAGTAAAGATACAGAATCAAGGCTAATGTACCCATTGAGGGACAGGGGTAAACCCCAGGACTTCAAGAAAACGAAAGACAGATCAGAAAGAGGATCAGAACTATTACAACTCTATTGGGCAAAATGAAAATCTGGAACAGAGTAAAGTACCGAACAGAAGAGCAAGACAAAACTCTGGAACAGAATATAGACAGAGTCAACATTGCCATAACAGAGGGACAGAGGGGGCTGCAGTATACAAGATTGGGGGAAATTAAGTCACAGGGAGGAGTCCGAATCCTAGAATATATTACAAATGCAGAATCAGGACTATTGCAACAATCATGCAGAGGGTGGCAAAGAGAAAATCTTTGTCCCAACACAGATATACAATCAGGACTACCCATAAACTTGAGCTTTTCTAAAGCTCTGCTGCCCATATCCTAACTCATACAAGTCCTGTTCACCCATTACCTTCTATGTTGGGCCGTGGCTTCTGCTCTAATAACAGCAATTTAAGAATTCCCATCCTTGTTTTCAAAATCCTTCAATTGCCTCGCCTATCCCTATATCTGTAACCTCCTCCAGCCCTACAACCTTCCAAGATTTCTGTGCTCATCCAATTCTGGCTTCTTGCACATCCCTGATTTTCACCGCATTGCATTTGCAGCCATGCCTTAGCTATGCGGACCCTAAATTCAGGAATTTATTCCCTAAACTTCTCCACCTCTCTCTCCTCCTTTAAGATACTCCTTAAAGACTATTTCTTTGACCGAGCTTTTAGTCGCCCATCCTAGTGGCTCCTTATATGGCTCAGTCAAATTTTGTTTGATAACATTTCTGTCAAAAGCCTTGGGCCGTTTTGATACTGGGAAGGCATATAAATGCAAGTTGTTGTTGTTATTGCAATGTAAGAACAGTTGGCAAAGTGAAAACCTGGGACAGACTTTGGCCTATATCAGGACTATCACAAGAATAGAGGTAAGAGGGGATAACCAAAACAAACTATGGACATAGAAGTAGTATAACAAAAGAAGAGCAAGAGTGCTGACACAGGATCAGGATTAATACAACAATTGGGAGGGCAGAGAAGAAACTAAGTACAACAAATGATACTGGACTGTAAAATATGGAGAGAATTCAACAAAAATACAGGGTCAGAGTTTGGCTGCAAGTTTGGGACTGCCAAAATAATTCAGCAAAACAGAGCAAAGTCATGGGATTGTGTATAACTAATAATCCATGACAACAGGTGAAAGTGTTGCACATTGCAGGAGAGCTCCAGAGCTGTAATTCCCAAAAATATGGACCAAAAAAAATCCTCAATGCGCTGAAGAACAAGACTATGAGATTTGGTTCATTGGAAGACGCAGGACAAGCACATCAAAAACTTGGGGATATGAACCCCAGCTACAAGATTAGGAGTGAACATCGAGCTGAACAGCTCACCAGAAGCAGAGGATAAAACTGGGCCACCAGTTTGGCTGGATTAGGATTAAAACAAATTCAACAGGATTGGTACTAAAACATGAGACAGAGTCAAGGATACATGTGATCAGGAGAAATAAACAGATCTGATAAATACAACAGATAGACTTACACGTAGAAAAGGAATTGGTTCTGAAAAATGAAATGAGCAGAACTCAAGGTATACAAGACACTGAACCTGGATGGCATGCATTTTGACAGAAGTCAGCGAGGAGATACCAGAGGACCAGACCACAGCTTTTCAATCCCCTTTAAATATGCAAATTGTGTGGTGGGACTGGAGAACACCCAATGCAATGTCCTTGTTCAAAAATGTAGAGGAGGACACCCTGGATAGGTATAGACCAGTTAAACTAACATCATCTTTGGGCAAACTCTTCAAATTCATATTTCAAGATCAAATGAGTAAACTCTTAGAAATGAAAGGGATAATCAAGTACAATCAGCACAACTTTGTTAGGCAATGTATGCATAACAGTTTTTCTAAAAATAAATGGCCTATATACAGTAGATGTAGTGTATGTGGATTTTCAAACAGCATTTGCTAAAGTGTCTCACAAGAGGCTTATTAGAAAAATTAACAAAACTGCAAATAAACTTTGATCACAGGCTTCCTTCGGGCTCAAGTGATTTTGGAGGAAAGGTGGCAGTATGAATGTTTTCTGTTGTTCAACCAATGTCCAAAGAGTTATGCTGAAATGAGCTGTGGACTGAAGAAAGAATGGAAATTGTGTACCCAGGGTTTAATGGGGAGTTTACTTTTGTCCTTGATCGATAGGGGCAGATTCTAACCCTCTCTACCCAACAGGAATGATTTTGTGGGACAGGGAGCTGTTAGAAAGGCGGGATTTGCTCACTGGTCCAATGCCACATATATTGGCTCACGAAGAGCAGGTAGGCCACCCAACGTCGGTAGATGGGGGCCCATTTTTTATTGGAAAGTCATTGGCTGATGCCATCATTGGTGCTGCCACAGCATTTTAACTTTGGGGTTCAGGAGGCCCACTTCTGGCCAACACCAACAGATGAACCAAGGTGGGAGTCGCAGGGTGACCAGATGGGGTTCGAGACAAGTTCAAAAATGTAACTTTTCTATGAAATCCTTGAGGCCGAACCTGGAGCAGAAATGCTCCCCCAGGTCCTGGAAGGAGTCGCTGGGATTCTCCAGCCTCGGCCTTGCTTCTCTCTCTGAAGAAAGATGTAGTGATATGGAAAGGATTGGGAGGGAGGGTGCAGCGTTGTTGGAGGGGGTGGAGGGTGTGCAGAACTCCATAGCTTTGGGTCAAGGTAGCTGAAAGCATGGAGTGATTAAAATCTGGGGAAGTGCAAGATGCCACAATTGGAGGAGTGCAGACATCTCCAAGGCTTAAGGCTGGAAGGGGTTATAGAGAAAGGAAGGGGAAAGGCCATGGAGAGAAGAAAGTTGAGGATTTTTAAAATTGAGGCTTTTTTGCCTGGGAAGTCAGTGTAGGTCAGCAAGCACAGGGCTGATGGGTGAATGGGACTTGACATGAGTTAAGATATGGGCAACAGAATTTTGGATGAGCAGAAGATAATGTAGATTGGAGGATGGGAGACCAGCCAGGAGGGCATAGGAACAATCAAATCTCAAGTTTACAAAGGCATGGGTGACAGTTTCATCAACAGTTGAGGCAAGGCAGGGTAGAAGTTGGGCAATGATACAGAGGTAGATGTAGGCAGTCTTGGTGATGGAACCAATATGTGATCAGAAGCTTATCTCAGGGTCAAAAACAACATGCCTGTTATAAATGGTCTGGCTTAGCTTCAGACAGTTGCCACAGAGAGATGGAAATGATGGACAGTGGACAGAATTTGTAGTGGGGACCAAAGATGATGGCATTTGGATTTCCAATATTTAGTTGGAGGAAATTCTGCTCATCTAATACTGGATGTCAGACACCAGCGAGACACAACAGCCAATCGAGGGGTCCAGGGAGGTGATAATGAAATAGAGGTCAGCAACAAGAAATCTGATGTTGTGTTTTTGCATGATATCGCCAAGGGACAGCATGCAGATGACAAATAGAAGGAAATCAGCAAATACAACCACTGATCCTTGTGGGGCTCCAGGGGCAGTGGTACAGAAATGGGAAAAGAATGCACTGCAGATGATTCTCTTGCTACGATTAGATAAATAAAAATGGAACCAGGCAAGGGCAGATCCACCCAGCTGGATGGCGGAGGAGAGGCGCTTGAGGTGGATAGTGGGATCAGCTGTGTTGAAGGCTGCAGTTAGGTCAGAAAGGATGAGGAAGAATAGTTTACCACAGTCTCGGTTGCATAGAAGGTCCTTTCTGAATTTGATAAGGGCGATTTCACTAGAGTGGTGGGGACAGAAACTTGACTGGAGAAATTCATATATGAAATTCAGGGAAAATGGAAATGGATTTGAATGGTGACAACATGTTTTCAGGTGTTGGAGAGGAAAGGGAGTTTTGAGAATAGGACAGTAGTTTGCAAGGACAAAGGGGCCAAGGGAGTGTTTCTTATTGAGGAGAGGAGTTATAACAGCAGATCTTAAGGGGAGGGGACAGTAGCTGAACAGAGGGAACCATGAAAAATATCAGTTAACATGGGGGTCAGGAAGTGAAGTTGGGTGGTCAATGGTTTTGTGAGAATAGAGTCGAAGGAGCAGGAGTTGGATCTCACGGACAAGATGATTTAATAGATAACACAGCAGGAGAAGGACTAGGATCTAGAGAAAGATGTGAATGTATAATATACATAATACGAAGCATTACTAGATCAGAAGCTCAGTAGTCGGATTCCCGGCCTGTACTGAATTAACTAATTTCAATCAGGGCAGAAGAAAAAGAATTTAGAAAGTGAAGATTCCCCTCTAGATCACTACACTTGCTAAAGAACAGACAACCGGTGAGTGAGGTCAGGATCAGACATAACTGTCAGAAGAAACAAAAAAATCCTGACATGTATTATTAAAAATTACTGATGATATAATAACCAAGTAGCCATGGTCCAGAACAAACCAACAATTTTCTGGCTAAAGCCACACAACAGGAAGCACATCAATAGGACTATCTCAAAAGCAGAAGATAGAACAGACCTTCAGGAAGTGTTTTAATCAAGCTCCTAGCTAGAATGTTAAACAAAATTACATGTGCAGGATCAGGACAAAACTCAGAGTAGCTCTAAAGGACCGAGGCACAAGTAGAGCACAGCTTAGATATATAAAACTAGGAATAAATATAGAATAAGGAAACTTTACAAGATCAGGACTGAAATAAAACATGGGATAGATCAGTTGAGAAGGAATGTAACATACATCCAGGACACTGTGGATCTACAGGATTGACAAAATATAGCGGAGGATCAGATAAATATAGATCAGGACTAATCCAGGATGGAGCAAGACATAATGGGTCACAAAAGCATTACAGGGTTAGGACAAAAGAAGGTGAACAAACCAAACCAAAAGAACTGGCTTCAGAAATTGTGATTAGAGAAGCTCTAAAGGCTCAGGACTAAAACATGGGATAGAGTAATACCTCAAGGATCAGGATTAAACAATGCTACTGTACGAACTGAATAAAAGTATAAGGCAGAACCAAATGCAAAGGACCAAAAAAGGATACAGAAAAACACCAAAATTATAACTAGACTGGAATTTTACTGTGGCATATATTAGAACAGTAAGTCAGACAAGTGGAAAGCACTACCACATAAGCACAAACGTGGGTGACAAAAGCAAACGTAAATGACCAAATCCAATCAAGGGGAATAGAGCAGTGATGGGCTGAGATAATTGACCTCCAGCAACTACAACCATTTTGTTTTACGCCAGGTATGACCTGTGCCTCTGAATGGTTTTCCTCTGATCCCCATTGACGTCAGTATTACTTGGGCTCCTTAGTGCCATTCTCGGTTGAATGTCCCCTTGGTGTCAAGGACAGACACTCAAACCTCACCTCTGGAATTCAGCCCTTGTTTGCACTAAGGTTGTAATGAGGTCCGGAGCCAAAAAGCCCTTGGCAGAACACAAACTGAATATCGATCGGCAGGTTATTGATGAGTAAGTGATGTTTGATAGTATTTTTGATGGCCCCTTTGATCACTTTAATGATGGACTATAGGCTTTTAGGGATTGGATTTGTGCTGCTTACTGTGGACAGATGAAAACTTATTTGTAATAGAAGCACTGATAGTCATTTGGTAGAACAGAACTTGAGTATTGTTGAAAATAAAAAGAGACATGTCCAACTTTTTCTTCTTGCACTCATCAGGACACTTGCAAGAATACAAATTTAAGGGGAAAACAACAATTTATATTGTATGTGAAGAGAGTCCTGACTGGTTGGCAAGTGGAATTGCCATAGAGAATGAACAACTGATGGTGACTGACAATTAACTGCCAAGCATTGTTTGAAATTTAAACCAGGCAGCTTGACCCTGATTGGTCAAGGCATTGCCCTGAGGAATGAGTCTGAGGAATGGCTATCACTTATTTTGTTTAGCTGAAACAGGTGCAATGTATGTACATGTTCTTTCTGTCTGCAAAGAACAGGGCCCTGTGTATTAATTTATGTAGCTTCCAGTACATGCAAATGCACCACACTGCGAGTCCGACTATCTTAAATTGGTTGTCAGCGTAATCCTTAGCACATTGAGGATTAATTAGCAAATGTTGTCCAATCGCAGAATCCTAATGTTGGACACTGGTTTTGAGTTTTGCAAGCATGGGCTGGTTGGGTACAGTTTGTACCCTGCCCATTGTGAACAGCGGCTAGGACATGCTGTTTGATATGATCCACCAGTCTTTGGGACGTATGGCCTACCTAGCATCACACTGGCTTTGAAATTCATATAAAACATTACTCATTTTTGTGATAGGCAGATTGTCTTTTTGGCTTGATGGCAGCATCCTTTTGGTGGCAAATACCACTCGTGTTGCTACTGCATAGTAGCAGCGTGAAACAGCTAGCTTCCCCTGTTGCTCAAATTTTTGAGATGCCTTTCCCTTCCAGGGTAATCTGAGGTAGACTGGGCACTTTTCAGGGCTGAAAGTGACAGCCTTAGGCCCATTCATGAATTATGAATATACGGTGCAAAGTGAGCTGATCAGGGCGGCCATTGTACTGCAGGATGCCTTTGATGCACCCATTTCAGCATCAAGCTCACTATGCAAGCTTGCCTAACAGCCTTGCCTTTGATTGCTAGATGCTTATATTCCAATTGCCAGAGCATTGCCTTTAACTTCAGCAGAAAAAAAGTGAGTTACTGGCACATAGCCTTGGTGAAGTCCTGCATGAGTCACCAGAAATGTTGCAGAGCACTGCTGGACAATCAGCCATGAACATCTGTATGTATCTTGTACTACTACAGGGTGAAGCAAGTTAAAATGACACCTCACAGTTAGTTAAAGTCTGCTTGACCAGTGTTTTGAGCTTGGCACTTTCAGATCCAGCTAAGGACAAGGAAATATTGTTAATGCCAAAGAGACAAAGGTATTTCATGCTGAAATTATGATTTGCCTTGCTAGGTCTTCTGAAGAAAATATTATATTCAGGTCTAACCCATGAAGGTCTTTAGGCTGTATTCAAGCAGATGGGAGAGTGAATATGCCAACATAGGAGTGCCAATGAGAGAGAGCCTTGGATACTACATTTGAACTACTTGGAATTTGGAGCTTAATGTTAGCAATGTAATGCCACTGAATTATTTGAGCTGACTGATTGTGCAGCACAGCATCAGCCATACAGACGTATTTCTCCCCAGCTGGTAGATGCTCTTGGACAGTTTGTTCATAATGCTGCCCATTTTGTCACCTGATAAAAGGTACCAATCTAGACCTCCATAAGGAGCAGCTTGGGATTCTGAAAACAGTCAGAATTAGTTAACACTGGCAGATTGGTCCTCTGTCAAGCGTGCTGTCGGACTCTAAAGGTCATTTCAAAGTACTTGCCCATGACCAACTGGGCAAGTTATTCTTCATTTTCTTCAAAGGACTGGCCAACCAATTTCCCTGCTATAAAAGCAAAGAACTGCGGATGCTGGAAACTGGAGGAACAGCACCTCATCTTCCGACTAGGCACTTTACAGCCTTCCGGACTGAATATTGAGTTCAACAACTTTAGATCATGAAATCTCTCCTCCATCCCCACCCCCTTTCCGATTTTCCCCCTCCTTTTTGTTTTTTTCCAATAATTTATATAGATTTTTCTTTTCCCACCTATTTCCATTATTTTTAAATGTATTTCCATCCATTGTTTTATCTCTACCTTTTAGCCTATTTCGATTCCTTCCCCCCACCCCACCCCCACTAGGGCTATCTGTACCTTGCTTGTCCTGCTTTCTACCCTTAATTAGCACATTCCTATAGATAATATCACCACCTTCAACACCTCTTTGTCCTTTTGTCTGTGACATCTTTTGGTTATCTCCACCTATCACTGGCCCTCTACCTAGCCCTTCTTGTCCCAATCCCCCCCCCACCCCCCCCAATTAAACCAGCTTATATTTCACCCCTTCTTTATTTTTAATTAGTTCTGTTGAAGAGTCATGCGGACTCGAAACATCAACTGTGCTCCTCTCCACCGATGCTGCCAGACCTGCTGAGTTTTTCCAGGTATTTTTGTTTTTGTTTTCAATTTCCCTGCTATTCCAGAGCGCCCATTGTCCTCATGAAAACAATTATTAAATGACATTGCAGCGGACTTCGGGGTCAGGTTTCAGATATACTTGAAGCTTGAAGTACTGAGAGTTCAATTGCATTCAATCCTTTACAAGGAGATGAAGCTTTCAGTTTTACATACTATGCCATTTTGGTTTCACACAACACATCAACAGGTTCTGTCTGTTCTGCTCACATACCCTGTTTCTTTGGACAATGACATATGGAGCTCACTGGCAGAGGAGACAGAATTGGCCATTAGTACAGTGAAAGAAGTGCTAGGCAAAGTAAACAAACTATTAAACATTTATAGAAAGAAGAAGCTTCCCTGTCAGTGAGAATGTGACACAATATTCAACTTCTTGAATCCCTGGCTGCTGAGTGTGCTCTGCATGAGATCATAACCAAGTCCCAATCTGCAGACACTGTAATCAAATTATACTCTCAATTATTCAGCAGCCTGCTCGTCCATCTCAGCTCCTGTGTCGACGTTCAACTGTCAAAGCGTTTGGTCCCAATTGTGAATCAAAGCAGAAGGAATTCTCAGTTGGACCCCTAACACCTAGAAACAGAGATGTCTCTGTAAACTGTGTGGAGACACTTTTAGTCATACTCAGACAGGCAAAATCCAAACAGCAGCTCTGTGCACTGGGTAGTGGGGTAGCTTTTTTCAAATTTGCTCCATGTTTCTTAATGTCCTGATTTATCTGGAGTCTGGGAGCTATACAGGTACCACTAAGGGGTTATGCTGCTGTCCAGAGGAATGATCAGTTATACTGGCTCTAGTACGAGTAGGATTGGAGAGCAGCCTGCACTTTTCATCCTTACTATACAAGAGTGTCAGAAACTTATTACGATAATCTTCTTTGGGGAGATTTTAAAATCTCCACTGATTTCACAGCTGCAATTCACAGACACCCAGTGAGCAGTAATAAAAACAGAAAGGCTTGTGATGAAAGGTCATGTTAACTCTGTTTCTCTCTCACAGATGCTGCCTGGCCTGTTGAGCATTTCCAGCATTTTCTGTTTTTTTTAATTTCAGGTTTCCAGCACCTGCAGTATTTTGTTTTTGAACTTAGTGAGCAGATTGTTTTCATGACAAAATAAAAACAGAATTACCTGGAAAAACTCAGCAAGTCTGGCAGCATCGGCGGAGAAGAAATCAGTCAACGTTTCAAGCCCTCATGGCCCTTCAGCAGAACTGAAGCATAGTTTCAACAAGGGAGAAATATAAATTGGTTTAAGGTGGGTGGGGGGCGGGGGGGAAGAGACACATTGAGGGTGTGGTGTGAGCAGATAATCAAAAGATGTCAGAGACAAAAGGGTCAAAGAGGTGTTGAAGGTGGTGGTCTTTGTCTGAGAAAAGTGCTAATTAAGAATGCAAGACAGGATATTCAAAGTACAGCTCTAGTGGGGGTGGGGTGGAAAGACTAAAGGTTTTAGTTTTAGATTTAAAAATAATGGAAATAGGTGGGGAAAGAAGAATCTATATAAATTATTGAAAAAAAAGGCGGGTGGGGGGGGAAAAGAAACGGGGTGGGGATGGGGGGAGGGGGGTTTAAGATCTAAAGTTGTTGAATTCAATATTCAGCCCAGAAGGCTGTAAAGTGCCTAGTCGGAAGATGAGGTGCTGTTCCTCCAGTTTGCGTTGGGCTTCACTGGAACAATGCAGCAAGCCAAGGACAGACATGTGGGCAAGAGAACAGGGTGGAGTGTTAAAATGGCAAGCGACAGGGAGGTTTGGGTCTTTCTTGCGGACAGACCGCAGGTGTTCCGCAAAACGGTCGCCCAGTTTGCGTTTGGTCTCTCCAATGTAGAGGAGACCGCATTGGGAGCAACGAATGCAGTAGACTAAGTTAGGGGAAATGCAAGTGAAATGCTGCTTCACTTGAAAGGAGTGTTTGGGCCCTTGGACGGTGAGGAGAGAGGAAGTGAAGGGGCAGGTGTTGCATCTTCTGCGTGGGCATGGGGAGGTGCCATAAGTGGGGGTTGAGGAGTAGGGGGTGATGGAGGAGTGGACCAGGGTGTCCCGGAGGGAACGATCCCTACGGAATGCCGTCAAGGGGGGTGAAGGGAAGATGTGTTTGGTGGTGGCATCATGCTGGAGTTGGCGGAAATGGCGGAGGATGATCCTTTGAATGCGGAGGCTGGTGGGGTGATAAGTGAGGACAAGGGGGACCCTATCATGTTTCTGGGAAGGAGGAGAAGGCGTGAGGGAGGATGCGCGGGATATGGGCCGGACACGGTTGAGGGCCCTGTCAACGACCGTGGATGGAAAACCTCGGTTAAGGAAGAAGGAGGACATGTCAGAGGAGCTGTTTTTGAAGGTAGCGTCATCAGAACAGATGCGACGGAGGCGAAGGAACTGAGAGAATGGGATGGAGTCTTTACAGGAAGCGGGGTGTGAGGAGCTGTAGTCGAGGTAGCTGTGGGAGTCGGTAGGCTTGTAATGGATATTGGTGGACAGTCTATCATCAGAAATTGAGACAGAGAGGTCAAGGAAGGGAAGAGAAGTGTCAGAGATGGACCATGTGAAGATGATGGAGGGGTGGAGATTGGAAGCAAAATTAATAAATTTTTCCAGGTCCCGACGAGAGCATGAAGCAGCACCGAAGTAATCATCGATGTACCGGAGAAAGAGTTGTGGGAGGGGGCCGGAGTAGGACTGGAACAAGGAATGTTCCACATACCCCATAAAGAGACAGGCATAGCTGGGGCCCATGCGGGTACCCATAGCCACACCTTTTATTTGGAGGAAGTGAGAGGAGTTAAAGGAGAAATTGTTCAGTGTGAGAACAAGTTCAGCCAAACGGAGGAGAGTAGTGGTGGATGGGGATTGTTGGGGCCTCTGTTCAAGGAAGAAGCTAAGGGCCCTCAGACCATCCTGGTGGGGGATGGAGGTGTAGAGGGATTGGACATCCATGGTGAAGAGGAAGCGGTTGGGGCCAGGGAACTGGAAATTGTTGATGTGACGTAAGGTGTCAGAGGAATCACGGATGTAGGTGGGAAGGGACTGGACAAGGGGAGAGAGAAGGGAGTCAAGATAACGAGAAATGAGTTCCGTGGGGCAGGAACAGGCTGACACGATCGGTCTGCCAGGACAGTTCTGTTTGTGGATTTTGGGTAGGAGGTAGAAGCGGGCCGTCCGAGGTTGGGCGACTATCAAGTTGGAAGCTGTGGGAGGAAGATCTCCAGAGGAGATGAGGTCAGTGACAGTCCTGGAAACAGTGGCTTGATGTTCTGTAGTGGGGTCATGGTCCAGGGAGAGGTAGGAGGAAACGTCTGCGAGTTGACGCTCAGCCTCCGCGAGGTAGAGGTCAATGCGCCAGACAACAACAGTACCACCCTTGTCAGCGGGTTTGATGACAATGTTGGGGTTGGACCTGAGAGAACGGAGTGCAGTGAGTTCAGAGAGAGACAGATTAGAATGGGTGAGAGGAGCAGAGAAATTGAGACGGCTAATGTCATGCCGACAGTTCTCAATGAAAAGATCAAGAGAAGGTAAGAATCCAGAGGGAGGGGTCCAAGTGGAGGGAGAATATTGGAGGTGGGTAAAAGGATCCGTTGAACGGGGAGAGGACTCCTGCCCAAAGAAGTGAGCACGGAGACGAAGACGGCGGAAGAAGAGTTCAGCATCATGCCGAGCCCGAAATTCATTGAGATGAGGGCGTAAGGGTATGAAACTAAGTCCTTTGCTGAGCACTGAACGTTCAGCATCGGAGAGGGGAAGGTCAGGGGGTATAGTGAATACGCGGCTGGGGCTGGGATTGGAAGATGGGGTGAGGACGGAGGGACAAGCAGGGGTGGAGGGTCCCAGATGGGTGTTGGAGTCGATGAGTTGTTGGAGCTTGCGTTCCTTAGCACTTGAGAGAAAGAGAAAAAGTTTCTTGTTGAGGCGACGGATGAGGCGAAGAATAAAATGAAACTGGGGGCACGCGCAGCTTTGAAAAAGGGTGCGGCGGTGCTGCTGGAGGGAGAGGTCGAGTGTGTTCATATGGCGGCGCATGGCACTGAGTGTGGATCTCAGAATGCGACGGGAACAGCAGTCCGAGAAACGTTTTATGTCCCGGAGATACCTGTAATCCTGGGTGGGTTCGAAACAAGAGGGATGGAATTTCAGTTGAAATCCACGTGGGGTGAGTCGGAGACGGAGACAGTCACTGAGAAAGGAGATATGGCTGTGAAAGCGGGTTTTAGTAAACACCTTGTCAAACACCAGGAGAGAAATGGAAAGCAATGAAGGTGAGCAGGGCAGAAGAGACAGTCGGAAATCCTGTCGGAGGACAGAACCATACTTCTTCCAAGAGGGCATTTTTTTGAAGAGAGGTGGCAGTCAATCAAACACAAAGATAAAAACAAAAAGCTAAAAGCTACTGCGGATGCTGGAAATCCAAAACAAAATAAAAACAGAATTACCTGGAAAAACTCAGCAAGTCTGGCAGCATCGGCGGAGAAGAAATCCGGTACATCGATGATTACTTCGGTGCTGCTTCATGCTCTCGTCGGGACCTGGAAAAATTTATTAATTTTGCTTCCAATCTCCACCCCTCCATCATCTTCACATGGTCCATCTCTGACACTTCTCTTCCCTTCCTTGACCTCTCTGTCTCAATTTCTGATGATAGACTGTCCACCAATATCCATTACAAGCCTACCGACTCCCACAGCTACCTCGACTACAGCTCCTCACACCCCGCTTCCTGTAAAGACTCCATCCCATTCTCTCAGTTCCTTCGCCTCCGTCGCATCTGTTCTGATGACGCTACCTTCAAAAACAGCTCCTCTGACATGTCCTCCTTCTTCCTTAACCGAGGTTTTCCATCCACGGTCGTTGACAGGGCCCTCAACCGTGTCCGGCCCATATCCCGCGCATCCTCCCTCACGCCTTCTCCTCCTTCCCAGAAACATGATAGGGTCCCCCTTGTCCTCACTTATCACCCCACCAGCCTCCGCATTCAAAGGATCATCCTCCGCCATTTCCGCCAACTCCAGCATGATGCCACCACCAAACACATCTTCCCTTCACCCCCCTTGACGGCATTCCGTAGGGATCGTTCCCTCCGGGACACCCTGGTCCACTCCTCCATCACCCCCTACTCCTCAACCCCCACTTATGGCACCTCCCCATGCCCACGCAGAAGATGCAACACCTGCCCCTTCACTTCCTCTCTCCTCACCGTCCAAGGGCCCAAACACTCCTTTCAAGTGAAGCAGCATTTCACTTGCATTTCCCCTAACTTAGTCTACTGCATTCGTTGCTCCCAATGCGGTCTCCTCTACATTGGAGAGACCAAACGCAAACTGGGCGACCGTTTTGCGGAACACCTGCGGTCTGTCCGCAAGAAAGACCCAAACCTCCCTGTCGCTTGCCATTTTAACACTCCACCCTGTTCTCTTGCCCACATGTCTGTCCTTGGCTTGCTGCATTGTTCCAGTGAAGCCCAACGCAAACTGGAGGAACAGCACCTCATCTTCCGACTAGGCACTTTACAGCCTTCTGGGCTGAATATTGAATTCAACAACTTTAGATCTTAAACCCCCCTCCCCCCATCCCCACCCCGTTTCTTTTCCCCCCCCACCCGCCTTTTTTTTCAATAATTTATATAGATTCTTCTTTCCCCACCTATTTCCATTATTTTTAAATCTAAAACTAAAACCTTTAGTCTTTCCACCCCACCCCCACTAGAGCTGTACTTTGAATATCCTGTCTTGCATTCTTAATTAGCACTTTTCTCAGACAAAGACCACCACCTTCAACACCTCTTTGACCCTTTTGTCTCTGACATCTTTTGATTATCTGCTCACACCACACCCTCAATGTGTCTCTTCCCCCCCGCCCCCCACCCACCTTAAACCAATTTATATTTCTCCCTTGTTGAAACTATGCTTCAGTTCTGCTGAAGGGCCATGAGGGCTCGAAACGTTGACTGATTTCTTCTCCGCCGATGCTGCCAGACTTGCTGAGTTTTTCCAGGTAATTCTGTTTTTATTTTGTTTTGGATTTCCAGCATCCGCAGTAGCTTTTAGCTTTTTGTTTTTATAGATTGTTTTCATGGCTGCTTTATACCTTTCCAGTTGTCCAGTTATTCTGAAGGAGAGGCTCACGGATAGAGAAATATTCTCAACACGCGCTATGTGCAATCAGCCGCCTGATGGCAAGCATGGAGCATGACCATGAGGTGCAGCCATGCCTCTTTAAGCACCAAATTCACCAAATAGGCAAAACCATCAGACCCTTTCTTATCACTATAGTCAGCTGGATTCAACCATTCTTTGAGGCCAAGTCTGATAAAATACATGTTTACCATGTTGGGGAACTTAGTATATGTAGAAATAGAGATTCCCAATCCTATTCTTTCAACATGTTCATCTGAAGGTGGTTCCCTTGTTGTCGTACCAGGATGAAAACAGCAAAGTGATCGATCACTAGGTAGTTAATGCATTTGGGCACTCACTTATTGGCTCAGATGAACCATTAGTGGAGTCCATCCTCAACTACAAGAAGCTCCTGAGATACATTTCAAAACAATTAAAGACTTCCTTGAATGTAACAAAGAGGGAAAATAGATTTGGAGAGAAAATGTAAAGGAAAATATTGGCACAAATGGGCCATAAGTCCAAAAACAGGATTAACTGGAAGATTTATCAGACCTGGTCAGATATTTAAAGCAGAAAGGAATAGGGGTGAGTGAAGGTGTAGAGTGGTTGCGGTCATAATGATTGATTTGGGTAGACCCATATTTGGCCATTATAGAACTGATTAACATATCTGCGTTCATCATATGCTTTTCTATGTAAAAGTTCTTCTATCTCACAAAAATCTCTCAATACTGGAACATCACTGCCAGCAAGAATAGTATGTTGTTAACTGTAAAACCAGCTGTGCAGTCTGCCCAAAAGCACTTTAAATGCATTCCTGTTTAAAGTTACAGTACCAGTCAGAAGAGTGCATGTTTATAAAAGAAAGATTTGCATTTATATAGCACCATTCACTCCATCCCAAAATGTTTACAGCCATTGAAGCACTTTTGCAGCGTAGTTACTGCTGTAGGAATCATAGCAGTCAATTTGCACACGACAAATACCCACAAACAACAATATGATAATGACCAGATAATCTGTTTTTAACGATTCTGATTAAGGGAGTATTGGTCGGGATAACAGAATAATTCTCCAGCTCTTCTTTGAAATAGATTCCTGTGGTCTGAGAGAGCAGACAAAGTCTCAGTTAAGCATCTCATCTGAAAGGTGGCATCTCTGAAAGTACAGTACTCCCTCAGTACTACACTGGAGTGCTGGCCTAGATTTTTGCACTCAAGTCTCTGGAATGGGACTTGACACAACTTTTTAACTCTGACAAGTGTGCTTCTAATTGAACCACAGCTGGTACCTGCTACTGAATTCATACCAACCCAGCTGGTTTTACAGTTGACAATGTGCTCTGCTTAATTCAAATATTTAAAACTCTAATTTTAAAACAGGAATGCTTCAAAAACTGAGCAAGCGTTGGAGGTAACACCAAATGGTTTCTCTACGAATAACAGCACTGTGCACTGCATAGCAGAACAGCCTTTTTTCATATTTCCTCCATAGACAGGGAGGAAAAGCATGAGGACACAGATCAATGAGCAGGGAAAGGGAGAGCAACAGGAGCTACTCAGTACTTCCATCAGGAGATGCCAGTCTTTCCTTTGTAAACAAAAACAGATTAACAGTATTAATCACATTGATTACTTCAATGTAGAAAAGGATTTCAGAGCTTGTTCCCAGCTTGCTCTGTGAATGGCTACGAAACTTTACCTTGTACTGAACAAGTGACTGAACCCAGGCACTGTATACTACATGAATGTGATCATTACATCAAAAGTCCAACCCCTTCCTCCACCCTCACCTCCGACAACAAATGTGAGGAGCTCATGTGTTTCTTTGCCACTCAGATTGAGGCCATCCAAGCAGCTGCCTCCGCCACTTCCCTCCCTTCCCCTCGCCAAACAGGGAAAAACCTCCTGTAAGGCTCTCCCTCACCTAAAGTTCTGAACATGTTGCTTTCTCTCCTATCGTCCGTCCCTCACGCCGTCCCTGAGCTCATCTTGTCCATGAAACCCGCCTCCTGTTAGTTCGGCCCTGTTTCCACTAAACCACGGGTCGCCCAACTCCCCAGCCTGGCTTCCATGTTAATGGTCCTCTGTCCTAGGGTACAGCTCACCCCTCTCAGCACCACACCACTTCTTCACATTTGTAGTAATAACCTCTCTCCTCAAAATAAAGCCCGACAACCCCATCTACAACCTCCCTTTCCTCTCCAAATTCCTTGAATGTGTTGTTGCCTCCAAACCCGTACCCAGTTTTCCTGGAATTCCATGTTTGAATCCCTCCAATCAACCAACTGTGTTAACAGTGCTATATAAATGCAATTTGTTTTGTTGTTGAATTATATATTTTAGTGAACTTTTTATTATTAAAGTTATTTAATTATATTTTAAAATAAAAATTGATGATAACAATTCGTGGATCTCAAGAATTTGGGAGGGGGTGGTGGGGAAGAGGCTCCCATGCCTAATCTTGCTGTTATTCCTATATTCTTACCGCTACAACTGGCAAGATATCAAAGGACTATTGGGCAGTCGGATTCATATGTCAGCAGGAGTCACCATCTTCTTCAGAGGGTGAAAAAGTAAGGAGGGTAATGGGGGTGCAGGTGATGTGCAGAAAAAAAAGTCATGAACAGAGAAGTTTTGTAAGATTGAGATCAAAAAGAGAGAGAAATAAGGAATTTTACAGAATAAGGACTAAAATATGCGATGTAAGTGATTTTACAGAAATTGGATTAAAATGCTGGACAGTGCAGAAAACACCTTTACAAGCTCGGGACCAAAGGAAAATACAGAATTGATGTGCCGCATTGTGTCAAACCACCACAGCAGAGAGTGATTGTCTAGGTCATAAATAATAAGATAATAACCAACCAAATGGGAATCCAGAAGAAATGCCTTCATCCAAAGAGTGGTAAGAACTCACTACCACAAGGAGTAATTGAAAAAAATAGCATGGATGCATTTAAGGAAATGCTAAATAAGCACATGAGATAGAAAGGTAAAAAAATGAAATGTTTATAGGGTTAGATGAAACAGAATGTGAGGCTCATGTGGAGCAAAAATGCCATCATAGATCATTTGGAGTGAATGGCCTGTTTCTTTGCTGTACACTCAATCTAACTTGATGGATTGGGACTAAAATCCAGAGTAGAGCTTTAAGGTATTGGGCCTAGAAAGAAAAGTTCAGGGCAACTGCAGATTGTACGACCAAACCACAAAGAATGGATGGTACCATCCATATGACTGTCAGAAACATGGGATAGTTTACATTTAACAGGTTGGACATTAAACACAGAACAGCTGAACTACAACAATTGTACAAAATCAAGCCAGAACAGCTTCAGGATGAAGAGGAGGATAATTAGGGGTAATATACTGGCATGGATTGAGAATTGGTTGACAGACCAGAAAGAGAGATTGGGAATAAATGGGTCTTTTTCCAGATGGCAGGCAGTGGCTAGTGGTGTACCGCAGTAATCAGTGCTTGGGCCCCAGCTATTCACGATATATATAAATGACTTGGATAAGGAAACCAAATGCAATATTTCCAAGTTTGCTGATGACACAAAACTGGGTGGGGTTGTGAGTTGTGAGGAGGATGCAAGAAGGCTTCAAGGCAATTTAGACAAGTTATGTGTGTTGGCAAAAACATGGTAGATGCAATGTAACGTGGATAAATGTGAAGTTATACACTTCGGTGTGAAAAACAGAAAGGCAGAGTTTTATTTAAATGGTGATATATTGGGAAATGTGGATGTACAAAGGGACCTGGGTGTCCTTGTACACCAGTCACTGAAAGCAAATAGACAGGTGCAGCAAGCAATTAGGAAGGCAAATGGTATGTTAGCCTTCATTGCAAGAGGATTTGAGTTCAGGAGTAGGGATGTTTTACTGCAGTTATACAAGGCCTTGTTGAGACCATACATGGAGTATTGCATGCAGTTTTGGTCTCCCTACCTAAGAAAGGATATACCTTCCATAGAGGGAGTGCAGCAAAGGTTCACTAGGCTGATACTGGGGATGGCAGGACTGTCATATGAGGAGAGATTGGTTCGACTGGGCCTATACTCACTAGAGTTTAGAAGAATGAGAGGGGATCTGATTGAAACATATAAAATTCTAACAAGGCTAGACAGACTAGATGCAGGGAGGATGTTTCCCCTGGCTGGGGAGTCTAAAACTAGTGGCCACAGTCTCAAGAAACGGGGCAGGCTATTTAGGACTGAGATGAGGAAAAATTTCTTCACTCAGAGGCTGGTCAGCCTGTGGAATTCTCTACTGCAGAAGGCTGGGTCACTGAATATATTCAAGAAAGAAATTGATAATTTTTTGGATATTAGGATATCAAGGGGTATGGAGAGAAAGCGAGAATGTGGCGTTGAGATGGAGGATCAGCCATGATCATATTGAATGGTGGAGCAGGCTTGAAGGGCCAAATGGCCTATTCCTGCTCCTAGTTTCTATGTTTCTGTATTGAAAGAAAAGAAAGAAAATTCTTTCTTCACATGACATCAATTAAAACAAAGGAAAACTCAGTTCTGTAGGATCCATGGGCAATAAAAAGAATCAAAGATGTTCTATAGGGCTGAGAGCAGAGTGCATTCTATTACATAATAGATCAAAAGTAGAACATGAGTCGCTACAGGATTGCAATGGAAATGGCAAACAGCAATATTACAGCATCTGGGGTTGGGGCGAGATCTACAGGATCAAGACGAATACTTTGGACACAGTAAATCAATAGGACAGGACTTGAAGTGCAGCTTCACTCACAAAAGGATTGGACACATCGCTCCAACAAAATATAAATTAAAACACAAGATAACGATGAGGGTGATTTTTCCAGAGTGAATGAAAACCTAGAATGTCAGGTCTCCTTTGATGTGAATTTTCTGGGTATACAGTGTGTGGCCAAGAAATGCTGCAAAGAAACATTTAAATTCAATGCAAATATGTGGGGTGTTGTCATTTCAGGCAATTTCAAGCTGAAGACAGCCAATGAGAATGGGGCATTAGAAGTTGTGGAGTTGGTGCTTTCATATTGAAAGGGCTTTTGTATTGAAAGGGCCAAAAGACCTGGAGTTTGTATTGCTGCAGGTCTTTCAATAATTTTCTTCTGTGACTTAGAGTGAATGTCAATTCCCATGTATACATGCCGCCTAGCACTTGCCAAGAGTGTTTAGGATAGATGACCGCAGAAATATGCGATGGAGATGGTGGCATCGTGGTAACATCACTGGACTAGAAATCTGGGGACAAAGGTTCAAATCTCACCGTAGCAGCTATTGGAATTTAAATTCAAGTAAATAGATAAATCTGAAAATACCCTTTAGAGAAGGAAATCTGCCATCCTTACCTGGTCTGGCCTATATATAGCTCTATACCCACTGATCTGGCCTACATATGGCTCTGCACCCACAGCAACATGGTTGACTCTTAACTGCCCTCTGAAATGATGATGCAAGCACTCAGCTGCATCAAACCATTACCAGATGGACTGCAGCTGTTCAAGAAGGCAGCTTACCACCACCTTCTCAAGGACAATTAGGGATTGACAACAAATGTTGGCCTTGCAATCCCCAAATCCCATGAAAGAATAAAAAATATTCAGGAAAGGTGAAGCACACTGCCTCAGTTACTCTTGGGTTGAAAATCAAGGCTGATGCTTTAGTACAGTACTGAGGGAGTGCTGCACTATTAGAGACACCATCTTTTGGTTGAGGCCCCATCAGCCCTCTCAGGTGATGTAAAAGATCCCAAGGGACTATTTTGAAAAAGAGCAGGGGAGTTTTCCCTGGAGTCCTGACCAATATTTATCACTCAATCAACACCACACAACGTGGTCATTAACATGTTGTTGTTTGTGGGAGCTTGCTGTGTGTAAATTGGCTGCATCGTTTGCTACGTTACCACAGTGACTACACTTCAAGGTTCTTCATTGGCTGCAAAGTGCTTTGGGATGTCCAGTGGTCATGAAAGGTGCTATAAAAATGCAAGACTTTCTTCATTTTTAAGCATGAAAATCAAAAACTGGACCGAACAAATTAGTTGGATTGGCACTAAAACAAAAAATGCTATTTGCTCAAAACTGAGTCCAAAATATTAGAGCAGGTTGATGATTAAAATAGCAAGAGCTCATGTACAGGCTCACAAGGAAAAGTATCATGAGGTGGAATAGCTATAAAATCGGGACAAACACATGGGACATGGACAGGATAACAACAAAAGTGCAACAGGGATATTCAAAAAGGGTAACAGTGTCAAATCTAAATATCGAGCCCAAAAATGAATAAATATGACTTCAATTCTGGATTATTAAAACATCAGGCATACCAAGGCTACAGAAGTTTAATTAAGAAGCTTATCTGAAATATCCACAGTAAATGTATTATAACATGGGCCATAGTAACTGTATAAATCTGGAATTAAACATGGCATAGAGTCCTCTGTTCCCAACTCCAATTGGTCATTTCCTAAAATACTGTAATGTTTGTAGCTTTAAGTAGCTATAACTTGATGTGTGTGTATCTACATGTGTGTGTTGGAAGTTGGGGATGAGGCGTGGGGTGGTGGTTGGGATTGAGAGTTTGAGCTGTTACTGTGCAGAGCAAAATTTAAGTGGATTCTTCTGTGCTGAGGAATTTCTGTCTTACCTGAGAGCTCTGCAGACCAACTCTGTTGAAGCAAGACTAAAACCTGGGACGGAGCATCTCCAATTGAACTGGATTGACAGTGTGTTCACTTGCCTCAGCTTGCAAGGCTCTTTCTCTAACTCAAAAAGTTGTAGGTTGAAAACCCACAGTGGGACTTGAGTAAATAATCCAGGCTAATACCCGATGTGCAATACTAAAGACTGCCTGGTAGGAGGCGAGGTCCTCAGATTAAACATTAAATGCATCTGTTAAAGACCACATGGCCCTTTTGGAAGAAGAGTAGCAGATCATTCTCCCGGCATTTTGGCTAATATTCCACCTTTAAACAATATTATTTTGATTTTAAAATACAGGAGAGGGTGAACTATACAAGATTGTTGCCAAACTATGGGATAGAGCACCTCTAAAAGACTAGGATGCGAACATCAGAGTAATTCTACATACATTGAATTATTGTGTGGGATAGGATCATATCTACATTAGAACAGTCACTACATTTCAAAATAATTAAATCTATGTGAAGCACCTAGGGATGTTTCAGACATATGATTGGGGGCTATACAAACGTCTGCTTGAACAATCTTACCTCCGAGTTAAAAGGTTGTGGATTTAAACCCAGTTCCAGGAATTTAGCACACAACGTAGGCACACGGGGAAGTATATGGAACAGGGTAACAACAGATCAAGATTATTATAAGGAAAGGAAATGCAGTAGTGAAGCCAAAAAATAAAATCACAGAGCACAGCACACGCAAGATTACAATTAAAAAGATAAAATATTCCTAACAGCATTGAGACTAAGTATGGAATCGAACACCTGAAAGACATTTAAAAAAACAAAACATAGAAACACGCACATACAGAACCAGAATAAAAGATAGTTGAGAAAACGCATAGATTGATACAAGACATTAGGACATGTCGGGTAAAGGATTGGGACACAAAAGCATTACTAGGTCAAGACTTTAAAATGGAAAATAAACTTCAAAACAAAAACAAATTGGAAAATTTTAAAATGGAAACTTCCCTTCAGCCTGCTGACTTTGCAAACAACCTCCCCGATCCCCAACCATCCTTTCCTCTCCAAAGTCCTCGAATGTGCTTTTGCCTCCCAAATCTTTGCCCAGAACTCCACCTTTGAATCCCACCAATCAGGTTTCCACCCCGCCACACTGAAATGGCTCTTATGAAAATCAAAAATGACATCCTATGTGAACGTGACAAAAGTAAACTATCCCTCCTCTTATTTCTCGATTTGTCTGCAGCCTTTGTGGTTGACCACACCATCCTCCTCCAACACCTCTCCCCTATTGTCCAGCTAAGTGGAACTGCACTTGCCTGGTTCCATTCTTAGCTATCTAATCATAGCCAGAATATCACTTGCAATGGCTTCTCTTCACGTTCCCATGCCATTAACTCTAGTATTCCCCAAGGATCTATCCTTGGCTGCATCCTATTTCTCATCTACATGCTGCCCCTCAGGCACAGTGTTAGTGTCCACATGTATGCTGATGATACTCAGCTCTACCTCACCACCAGCTGTCTCAACTCCTTCACTGTTACTAAATTATCAGACTGTTTATCTGACATTTAGTATGGGTTGAGTAGAAAGTTTCCTCCAATTGAACATTGGGAAGACCAAAGCCATTGTCTTTGGTCCCCACTACAAACTACATTCCCTGGCTACCAACTAATTCCCGCTCTCTGGCAACTGTTTGAGACTATGCCAGAGCAGTAGCAACTTTGGTGTCATATTTGACCCTGAGATAAGTTCCAATCACATAACTAAGAGTGCTTACTTCCATTTCTGCAACATTACTCAACTCCACACCACCTCAGCTCCTCTGCTGCTAGAACCCTCACCCCTGCCTTTGTTACCTCTAGACTTGACTATTCCAAAGCATTCCTGACTGGCTCCTCACATTCTACCCTCCATAAACTCAAGACCATCAAACAGTCTGCTGATCACACCAAATCCCTTTCAATCATCACTCCTAGTTAAGCAATGCCTCAATTTTAAAATTTTCATCCTTGTTTTCAAATCCTTCCGTGGACTCGCCCCATGCCAGATGATGTTGCTGGAGTCCTTATGCCTGTAATTTCCCTGGGATTTCTGCATCCTTCTAATTCTGGCCTTTTGAGTATCCCCAGTTTTAGTTGTCCTACCATTGGTAGCTAAGCCCTCAGCTGCCTTGGCCTTGAGCTCTGGAATTCCCCCCCTAAACTTCTCTATCTTTCTTTCCTCCTTTAAGATGCTCCTTAAAATCTACCTCTTTGAACAAGCTTTTAGGCCATCTGTCCTAGTATTGCCTTGTGTGGTTCAGTGTCATATGTTGCTTTATAACGCTTTTGTGAAGCACCTTGGGGCATTTTACAATGTTAATGCTGCTATATAAATACAAGTTGTTGTTGTTATCCATCTGAATTGTCCAGACTGAAATAAAACACATAGGATATGATAAAAAACTAATATATCTGAATACATTTGCAGTGGTCAAGGTCTGGGACACCACCCATTTCACCCTTGAAGCATGAAAAATTTGTTTTCTAATGTCCCCATGGTAATACCTATTACACAAGAGGCCCTAGGCTTAATCCTATGTAAGATACACTTAAGCATAGTCATACTGAAACAAGAAAGTATACCTAATGAACCAGAACAGAAACATAGGAGAAAGGATTTGGGGTAGGTGGAGGTACAGGACAGAGTAACACATTGTAGAGTACAGATACACAGCCAGGACTAAAACACAGAGCAGGCTTAGATCACAATCAAAACATGTGGTGGACTTTTTATTGGAATAGGACTGAATAGAGCCAGCACGGGATCATGAAGATATCAGCTCCAAGATCATGGCTAAAACGTGGTATAGATCAACCAACTATAGAACTGAAACCAATATCATAGATTGGATCTGAGTCAAGAGTAAAACCGTGAAGTACACAGGCTGTCTACATGATTGAAAGCACTCGAGGCTTAGAACCAGCACATGAATTAATCTACCAAATTGGGGAGAAACATGACACCAAAGAGTAGTTAGGAGATCAGGGCAAAAATATGGGCTGGATTAACTGCATAATCAGGAATAAATACACAGACTTCTTTAGTATCACATCCTCAGCCTCAAGTAGTAGACTTTGGAACATTTCTTCTCAACAGAATTATGGACTCACTCCAGAATCAAACCTCAACTGACAAACATGGTTTTCTGGTATCATTTCAGCTTTAATAGATGAGTTCCAGGACCAGAAAAAAAAACACTTGCAGCATATATTTATATTAAGATTTGTTTCAAATTTTGCTCAGACTTTGGAATCAAAGCTTGATGTCAGAGTGATTTGAACTATATGTAGCAAGTCTGGTTCAAATCCATGCCCTCCCTACTTGCGATACCCACACCAGCACATAGGATCAAAGCTGGTAATTAAATAAGAGTATTCTGCAGGCATGCCTTGGATTAGGACAATCAGAGTAGTGTAGATGCTAATGTTCTGTTCACAATACAATATTTGAGAGATTGCTTTTGAGGTATCACCATTAAAGTTGGTAAATTTAAACCAACCAAACTTAAAGGAAAACTTACCTCTTCAGAGTTGGGTTTCATATCACTTTCATACCAGAGTTTCCCCACTGTAAACACTCAGGTCGTGTGAAGCCAGTATTGATATCTCAGCAGCCTCGTTGTTCTCATGATAATGAAGCTGCTCCCCATAACAAAAGCTTCTTTCTCTGTCCTGCTCCCTCTTGATAGTCACACTCATGCAGTCTTATAGCAACACTCAGATTGCTTTTGGCCTGTAGTTTAAATGGGGTGAGGGGGGTGGGGTGGGGATGGGTGGGTGGGAGAAGGGAGCTGAAGAAAGGAAACTCTGATTTTATCAAACTAGTACCTGGAGTGGGCAAATCAGTAACCTAGATGGATTTAAGTGGACTTTCTCCAGGAACACAAATAAAATGTGAAATAGAGGCTTAGCAAGGTCAGGACTTGGGTTCAGCAACAAACGAATTCAGGATTTGGATGAAAACACAGAACACATTCTTTACATTATGTTAGCTAAAACATGGGATGGATTATCTCTGGGATCAGGACAATGTGAAGCCTAAACTGTGAGACAGATCACCTCTGGGACCAGGACTATAGAGTTCTTTCCAGAATAAAGTTAAGGCATAAAATGGGTTCTCTGGTAGCAAGATGAAACATTACATAGGCGTAGGTAAAAGAAGAAAGAAAACAGCAGGATCTGGGAAATGATGACGAGGGGAAACTAAACACATTCATTCCATAAGGTTTCTTCAAAATCTCAAATTAGTTTAATAAAGACATCAATAATTAATTTCCCTGGCCAATATATTTGAAGCAACATTTTATTAGGCCTTTTCATTAGTTTTTGTACTTCATATTTTTTGTACAGGACATTGCTAAAGATGAGAGATAACTGGATGAAAAAGGCAGATCTGATGAAAGGTCATCAACCTGAACCTTCCACCCTGTTCCTCTCTCCACAGATACTGCCAGATCTGCAGAATATTTCCAGCATTTTCTGTTTTTATTTAAAATTACCTCTTACTATTTTAAACCTGTGTTCTCTTGTTCTACTCTCACAGTTTAGTTTAAAATAATATTCTGGGTGCTTCTGTACGTTTAGCTGTCTTACATACCTTTGTAGGATCATACCTCAGATGCTTCCTTTGCAGATTGAAAGCCCACATTTCTCCAGTCTATCGTCATAACTCAGATTCCTGAATCTGGGATAATTCCCTTAGCTCTTTTCTGCATTGCCTCCAGCATATCAATTAGTGTAAAAACAACTTGTCTTCGTATTGTACCCTTAACATAGTAGGATATTCTAAGGCGCCTCACAAAAGCGTTATCAGACAAAATATGACACTAAGTCACCTAAGGAGCTTTTTGGGCTGATGATGGAAAGCTTGGTCAAAGAGGTAGGTTTTAAGGAATATCTTAAAGGAGAAAAGAGAGGTAGAGAGGGGAAGAGGTTTAGCAAGGGAATTTTAGGGTTCAGGACCTAGAGAGCTGGAGGCATGGTCACTAAGGCCAGAATTGCAGGAATGCAGATATCTAGGACGGTTATACAAAAGCTGTGGACGCTGGAAATCTGAAAGTAAAACATAAAATGCTAGAAGTACTCAGTAAGTCAGGCAGCATCTGTGGAGACAGAAACAAAATCAGAATCAGATAGGAGGGGTGAGGCTGTGGCAGAATTTGGAAACAAGGAGGAGAAAATTAAAATCAAGCTGTTGCTTAGCTGAGAGGCAATCTAGATCAGCAATCACAATGGTGATGAGTGAATGGAACTTGGTGTAAATTAGGATGGCAGAGTTTTGGATGACCTCAAGTTTATGGAGGTTAGAAAGCGGGAGCCTGATGAGGAATGCATTGGGATGGTCAAGTCTAAAGGTAACAAAGATATAGATGAGGGTTTCAGCAGCAGATGGGCTGAGGCAGAGTGGAGTCAGGCAATGTTACAGAGGTGGAAGTAGGCAGCCTTAGTGGTGGCACGGATGGACATATGGTCACAAACCCATCTCGTCAAGATCAAATATAATACCAAGGTTGCGAACTGTCTGGTTCAGCCTCAGATAGTTTACTAGGGAGGGGATGGAGTCATTGGCTAGGGAATGAAGACAATGTCTCAATATTTCATTCATCATCCTTAGTTGTTCCAACATCATTCATGGAGTACATGTGTTATCTATTTGTCTCTTCTATGAGTAGCATATTATACTTGTTAGGGTTACATTTAATATGCCATTGTTCTGCCCGTATATATATTTTGTGCAGCTCCTTCTATCATTTCTGAACAGTTCCACGTATTCCACTCCTCTTCTTGATTTGGCTTGATCTGCAAATTTGACTATTTTATATTAATTTTCTTAATCCAGTTTATTTATCTAAATTAGAAACGATTGGCTCCCAACACTGAGCCCTGCGATGTACCAATTAGGAACAACTTCAACAGCAGCAACTTGCATTTTTTATAGCACATTTAATGTAATAAAACATCCAAAGGTGTTTCCCACGCATTAGCAAACAGATTTGACATCGAGCCACATACATTAGGCCACATGACCAAAAGCTTGGTCAAAGAAGTAGGTTTTAAGGAGTGTATTAAAGGAGGAAAAAGAGGTGCGGAGGGGGTTTTGCAGAGCTTGGGGCTTTTGCAGTTATAGTCGCAGCCACCAATGGTGGAACAATAAAATGCTCAAGAGGTCAGAATTGGTGAAGGCAGAAATCTCAGGGGGCTGTAAGGTTGGAGGAGATTGCACAGATGGGGGCGGGAGCGGGGCGGTATACAAGGCAATGGAGGGATTTGGGAACAAAGATGAAAATCTTAAAATCAAGGTGTTGCTTAACTGGGAAGCAATGTAGGCCAACGAGCACCGAGAAGATGGGTGAGTAGAACTTCCTGTGGGTTAGGACACATGCAGCTGACTATTTAAATGTCCTGAAGTTTATGGAGGGTAGAACTAGGGAGGCTGACCTGAGTGCATTGGAATAGTCAAGCCTAGAGGTAACAAGGGCATGGATGAGAGTTTCAGTAGCAGATTAGGGCAGATTATAGCAATGTCAGCGATTGTACAGAAATCTGGAAGGAAGGTCATCTCGAGGTCAGGTATAACATGGAGGTTGTGAACAGTCTGGTTCAGCCTCAGCCATTTGTCAAGGAGGGGGATAGAATTGGTAGTTAGGGAACAGAGTTTGTGATGAGAGAAAAAATGTCTTTGGTCTTCCTCATATTTAATTGGAGGATATTTCTGCTCATCCAGTTCTGGATGTCAGGTAAGCAGCCTGACAATTTAGAGACAGTACGCTGAATTTTGTCAGGACAGCAGTGGCCCCAACAGTGGGCTGAAAAGCCGGGGGCAACTCTGCCTCGGTCGATTCTGGGAATCCCAACCCAATTCTGTGGCAATCGGAATTAACTGCCTGCCTTATCTGACTCGTGCCCCATTAAGAGACAAGATCCCACCCCCAAGAGTTGCTGGCCAATCAGACAGCTGGCAGTTCTTAAGTCCCAGCACCACTGGGAACCACTGGCCACAGCTTGGACTGCACCCAGGCAGGAGCAGCATCATGGACGCCGCTCCGAGACCAGTGTAAGTGGGGTGGGGGTTGCCAGGGCCAGTTAGGCAGACCTCACTGAGGGAACTGGTGCTGGGTGGTGAGGTTGTGGCAATGTTTCTGTAGAGGCAGCTCTTTCCACCTGGTGGCAGTCATGGCAGCTGAATGGATGGTCTCGATCTTTGTGACAAAAAAGATCCATGAGCTCAATACACTTATTGTTGGAGGGGAAGGTGAAGGAGACAGGGAAGGGCCGTTTAAAAAGGTGGTTTATAGTGCTGAAGAGAAGCTAGTATTAACATTGCCTCATTGGATAATCTTCAAATTTTGGGCAGTTTTAGTGATGAAGTGCAGGATCCGATAATGCTTTATGTGATCCAGCCAGATCTGGCGATGGATGGATAAATCAATTGTTGTCCTAAGAAGTTCAAATCTGTGTCCCTTAGGCTTATGGTAGCAAAGATGGAGGGTATCAGGTGAAATGCTTAGGTCGATAAAAAGTAGTGGTTTAGTGTGGGAAAATACATCAACAATGGTGGAGAAGGTGTAGCAAATCAGCAGATGCAGAAATGTCGTGATGAATTATAGGCTAAAGGCTAGATAATTAGGAATTTGGACTTGAGGAGAATGTTTCCTGGGACAGACACAGAAAGAAATGGGAATGGGATAGGGAAGGGAAAAGGGGACATGGATAGAGAGCAACTTAAGGAAATGATCAGAGATTGCATTTTCAGTGATAGTTATGATAGATGTGGCTAGGCTGTGTGAGATAACAAAGTCAAGGGGGTGGCGATGAATATGAATAGGGGAGCTTATATGGAGGGAGGGATTTGGGCAGTAAACTCAGAAGAGAAAGCGCGAGAAGAGTTGAAATACAGATTGATATCGCCAAGGATGAGATGATGCAGAGACAGAAAGAGGAAAGCAAAGAATATACCTACTTGACATAACACCACTAAGGAGTATTGTTACCTAATCTTCAGCCTGGCTCTTATTCATTCCAGCAGTTTGGTCTGGATCCTCACAGTTTTGTGTTTAATTAACAGCCTTTCATGTGAGACTTTATCAAAAACCTTTTGGAAGTTGAGATCCATCCCTTCATAAGATTCCCACAGCTCACTTGCATTGTCACTTCCTCCAAGAGTTCAAAGAAGTTGGTCAAACAGGATCTTTCCTGCCTAAAGCCATGTTGACCACTATTTATTAGATTGCTATTGTACAGACAATCCTCACTTTTACTCCTGATAATCAATCCCATAATTCTATATGGAATTGAAGTCAACCAAAGGGTCTGTATTGCAGTTGCCTGTTTTGTGATCTTTTTGAAGATGGGCACTACATTAGCCCACGGTTCATTGACTCCCTCATAGTTATCGTCAGTACCACATAAATCTCCCTTGTTTTCCTGAGCACTCTAGGATAAATTCCATCTATCTTTGGGGACTTTTTTTGGATTGCTTTTAGCCAGTCTAAAACTTCCATCTCATTTATATCAGAGTTATTGATTTTACTTGGGATATGTATGTTTGGAGAGACCATGTTGGTTATGTCTTTGTGAATACTTGGAATAAGGATTCATTTGGAATATTTATTCTCAAATAAGGAGTAGGAACATAGGAATTGGCCAATAGTGATTGACAGATAGAATTACTGAACATTTGTATTGTATGTGCCAGCACTGGCTCCAGTGGAGTTCTAACTTAGTGCTATTAGTGCCTCAACGTCTCTCGCTCCATCATTTTTCATTTTGGCAGTCCTGTTCCTGCAGGATCTGTTCTGACTCTTCCCCTCATGTCCTCTCTCCTGACCACCTCTAATCCCAACATTTTTAAAATGTCATCAGTAATTAGACATCCATTTTAATCCTTTGTGAGTTTTTTTTTGTTAAGGTTGGTGAAATGGAGAAGAATAAAACTATTTACCAAGCAGCAAGTTAGCATTATAAGTTATTTTCCAGCACTGGACAAAAAAAGCTGAATTAGAAAATAGCACACAAAGTAACAATGGATTACTAGTTAAAACAGAAACCTCTGTGGAAACTGCACAATTTTGACTGAATGGTTACTAATTTCAGAGATTGAGCAGTTTAATACAAAGAACTGTTGAAATGTTTTGGGTTATTTAAATGCATCCAGTAATCTGTGGGAAATTAAGGCTATAGTTTTGTAGCAAAGCATTGAAGCTTGTTTGGAGTAGTTTGCATTTGTTGATTATTGTACTAATTAATATTTAACACTGCTGTCCTTTAATCCCAGGAATGAAGAATGACCTTTACTGGCTCATTGAGTATTTTGAGAGAGAGAACACACTGCAACCATAGAAAATGTTAATTGAAGGTGTTTGGAGTGCCATACTTGGTGGTATACTCACTGTTGTAGGATGGCCAGGTTGCGCTATTAATGATAGAGTTGATCAGCAGACACTTCTTGGGTGGAAACTTTAAGTTTATTTACAATATACTCAGCAGCAACTACACGTGTGCTTTCAACTCTAACTCTATCTCCACACTGACTGCTGAAGTAGCCTGCGCTACTCTCCTATTGGTTATTGCAGATCATGTGATCTTCCTTAACAAGTATTATTCCTAAAGGTACATTTTACACTAAATAAAACCATAATTATTACATTCCTCCCCCTTTAACTCAGCTATACATATTATATTTACAAGGACATATTTTTCAAGACAACATAATATTTATACTAGGTAAGGAGTTTACAAGTTCAGTCTTTCAGGTGGTTTCCTGATACATATGGAACGTTGCAGCTCCACAACTTCAGATTCTTTGTCAGGAACCTCCTTTTCTGGAGTTGCCTGAATATCAGGTGCTTCGATGGGCACTTGCAGTTCTGTATCCTCAACTCATACAAGAACATCAGACATGTCAATCCTGGGTTGAGTATTCTTAACAGGAAACGCAGACCCTGTCATGATCACTGGTGGAACCAAATCTTGGTGATTTGTCTCTCTTCCTTAATGGTCCACATGTTTACGGATGATATAGCCTTCCACCTCCACATGGTAAGATAGAAGTCCAGTCACCGCATTTATTTTACCTGGTAACCATTTTGACCCTTCCCTGAAGTTTTTCACATATACTGGTTCTCCCATGGTAAATTTCCTGCCACGATTATGCCAGTCCTGTCCAGTTTTCTAGCTTCCCTGACTCCTTTCCACCTTCCCCTCTAAATTTGGCAATATTAAACTCAATCTCATCCTGAGACGGCGTTTTAACAATAACTCCGCAGGTGTGATACCTGTTGTTGCGTGATGAAAAAGAAAGCGTACTAGCTTGGTTGCCAAGGAATCACCAGTTAGCTTTTTCATGCCTGCCTTGAATGTTTGAACTGCCCTTTCAGCCTGTCCGTTTGAGGAAGGGTGGTATGGTGCAGTTTTCATATGAGTGATACCGTTGAGACTGATAAACCGATGAAACTCAACACTTGTAAATTCCTTGCTGTTATCGGAAAGAACTACTTCTGGTAGTCTGTGAATGGCAAAACTCTGACATAGTTTCTCAATTGTAGCAGCCGATGTTGGTGACTTCACCTCATATACGTCCAACCATTTTGAATGGGCATCGACAATGACCAGAAACATTGTTCTCAGGAAAGGTCCAACATAGTCAATGTGTAACCGCACCCAGGGTCTACCTGGCCATTCCCATGAGTGTAATGGAGCTGTTGCTGGCAACTTTTGCAGTTGCTGACATTGCACACAGTGCTTTGCTAAACTCTCTATTTCGCCATCCATCCCAGGCCACCATACTTAGCTGCATTCTATGGTCTTCATTGGGGAAATTCCTGGATGGGCACTGTGTACCTTAATTAAAAGTGGCTCCCTTCCCTTTGAAGGAACTACCACTCATGCTCCCCACAATAAGATGCCATCCTGGTTGGTTATTTCATGTCTTCTGTTGAAGTACGGTTTCATTTAATCAGATATGGGCTCCTGTGACCAACAATGTAGCACTTGTTCTTGTACCTGAGATAGGACTGGTCCCAACTTGTCCAGACTCTGATCTGTCAAACACATACTGGTGAGAATCTGAGAAATTTAACAGTAAAACAAGTTCCTGTGGAACTGGGATGTGCTCATCATTTTCTTGTAAAGGCAAACGACTAAGGGCATCGGCATTTGTGGTTTGATTGCCAGGCCTATGTATGAAAGTGTATTTGTATGCTGACAGAATTTAAGGCCTATTAGTATTTCTGTACCTTTCTACGTGCCTTCTTCTTTCTAACGCAGACTTTAGTTTCGGCCTTCTTTTTAACTTCACTATTGGCCAGACTTCTCTCGGATGCAAGCTCAACTTACTGAGCTCAGTGGCTGAGTCTCCCAAAATGTTATTATCTGTCTGCTTCTTGGAAAATTCTGTGACTTTTGCTTCCAAAGCCTCTTTGGCTTCATTTAGCTGATTCTTCAGCTCTTCCGTCTCTTTTTTGTATTTGTTTGCTGCCTCCTAGAAAATTGAGCATTGTTGTGTCTTCTCTGCCAACTCAATCTTCAGTTTGTTCAGAGAAGTGCTGAATTATTTCTATTTCTCTTCATACTTTTCTAGAGGTACAAACTTTGGCCTGACGGAATCTTGAGTGTGTGAAGGTCTTTCAACAGGTTCTCTTTTTCCCTTCGAAGGTTGCTCACCTTGTCTTGAACTCTGTCATCAAGCAGGTTCTCTGAGTTCCTTCTGCTTTCCTTCCAGGTTTTGGCTTAAGACAGCCTACATTTCTTCAGGTTGTTGAGTCCTTACACTCTCCTTTTTCAAAACAGGAATGCTAGAATCTCAGTGACCAATCAATGTTGATTTCCCTTAGCCAATTTCACCCTAGAAGGCTTGGTCCTCTGCCTCTCAATACTAACAATGGTAGCTTTGCTGATTGGCTTTCATAATGTTCAGTTACTCTGCTTATGTCTTTTACTTGAATGTCTTCACCCATATATGTTTTTAGCTTGGCATCTGTTTCTTCTAAACTTAATTGATGTTCGCCATTATTCAAATATTGGAAGGTTTGTTCCCCAATTACTGTAGTGGAAGCTCCCATGTCAACTTCCATTCTAACAGGTTTGCCATTTACTTTCACTGTAACAAATATTGGTTCTGTCTCTCCAACTTTCAGATTAAACAATGAAGAAATGTCTGAATTTGTTGTTTCAGGCTCTTCTACATCGTAGATTTCATTGGGCCTCTTCTTTTGTTTACAAGCCTGCTTGAATCTTTCCCTGCATTGCCTCATCATATGTCCATTTCTGTGACAATAGTAGCATTCGATTTTTTTTAACTGCCATTCGCTAAAAGACTGATTGTGTCCACCTCTATTAGAATTATTCTTTGATTTCATTGCCACGTTATTTTTCTTTATTCTTTGGCTAGGAGGGGCTGTCACCCGCTTCTCGGCAGGGTCTCGCTTTTTCACGCCTCTTTCAGTTGAGGTTTCCCACCCAACGTAGAGGACGCGCTATTTTGCGCACCCTGTATTACTTTTGAATTTCTTACTGCGCTTTCCATGGCAAGCACTTTCTCTAGCACCTTTTTGAAACCCAGATTCACTATGGACGATAATCTTTTCTGAATAGTGCCCTCTTTCACACCACACACCAAATGATCTCTGAGCATGTCATTCAGAGACGTACCGAACTCACAATGTTCCGTTAGCTGTTTTAAATTTGCCACATAGATTGCAATTGTCTCACCCAGAGCTCTATTTCACAAATTAAACCTGAACCTCTGCATTGTGACTGAGGGCTTTGGTTGAAATTGACCCTTCACGAGGTCCACCAATTCATTGTAATTCTTCAAATTTGGGATACTGGGTGCCGTAAAACTTTGAATCAGGCCATAGGTTTTGGTCCCACAAGTACTCAAGAGGATCGTTCACCTCTTCGTTCGCTTGAAAAAGAACGCAAGTCGCTCTATGTATTGAGACCAATCGTCTGTTACTGGTTCAAAAGGATCAATTCTCCCAAATTGTGGCATTTTTGAGAGGGGATAACTTTTCAATTCTAACAGAGCTTGCCACTTAAAATCACCAGGCGAGGTACAGTGTCAATCTCATTTTTACCTAATTTCTTCTGTTCAATCCTATTTTATCCTCATCACCAGTTTGTTGTAGGGTGGCCGAGTTGTGTTATTAATGATAGAGTTGACCTGCAAACACTTCTTGGGTGGAAACTTTAAGTTTATTTACAAAATTCTCAGAAGCACCTACACATGTGCTTTCAACTCCAATTCTATCTCTACACTGACTCCTGAGGTAGCCTATGCTACTCTCCTATTGGTTACTACAGATCATGTGATATTCCTTAATATGTATTATTCTTAAAGGTATATTTCACACTAAATAAAACTATAATTACTACACTTACATAGCATAGCAAAATAAAAGCTCTCCATGGAGGTGAGATACAAGTCAATGGGACACAAGGAAAATGGATTGTGCATTAGGATTCCTATTTACCAGTAAACATTAATTGAGGATAGTCAGGTAAGAGGTTGATCATTTAGTGCATGAATCAGGAATGTAAGAGATGGTATACATATGTGATGTAGGAAAAGATATGTTGCCATATCCTTTTCAATCTTTTTATTATCTGTTTTGTCCTTTCATTATTTTCCTTCCCCTTTCAAAGTTTGAGGCCAGCCACTTTCCAGCACTTGGTCCAAGTGCCCATTTTTCACATGAACCAAGATAATGAGTGCCAACAGACTTTCCGATCAAGGTGGACATCACAGTTGAGCCTAATCCCTGCTATCGGTCAATGTCCACTTTACAACATAAGACCTTAATGATTAGGAACAGAGGTGTAGCTAATTTTTCTTTTTCTTATAAACAAGGAGCATTGTTGGAACCTACTGTGAAAGGTAATTGACCTGAATTGTTAACCCTGTTTCTCTTATCACAGAAACTACTGCAGCTAGTCAAAATAGCTCATACTACTTGCTCCCAGTTATGGATGCAGTCCTTTCTTTCCTACTTGGCCTGCAGTATGACAGGAAGAATGAGCAGAAGAGGCACAGAAGAGGACTCTGTGTTCAAAGGGAGCAGAGGTGGAGAGGGAGAAGGGATCTCAGCAGTAGACTATGTTCAGAGAGTAATTCTCTTAACCTGAACCTCATCGAGCAATAGTGTATGTGATGTTTCCATTTCACTAAAGAGATGCTCATTGAAACCTGCCACCTTTTGCAAGCAGACCTGCAGTCTCAGAGCAGGGTGAGGACAGCATTGTCAAAGGCTGTATAGGTGACCATGGCCATTAACTTATTCACAACGGGCTTCTTCCAGTTGGAGCAGGCAACATGCCCAATATCTCGCCGTCTGCCATCCATTTTTGTGTAAGAGAGGTCATTGATGCCCTGTAGAGAGGGGAATACATTGCATTCTCACTTTTCAGAGAGTGAGCATACAGCTTTGCCAGCTGGATGGCAGGTTTCTCTATAGTGTAGGGTGCCATTGACTGCATACAGCATGCTCTGCAGGTGTTGCATGCAAATTCAGAGACATATCGCAATGTTGAAATAAAAAGTACCATAAAGCAAACCTCCAAAACCAACTTTCAACAATCAAGCCATGGCATATTCCATACAAAAGTCAACTAGCTACATGTGTACATTCCCTTAGTGCTCTTATCTGTCTCGTTGCTCCTATGCAGTGCTACCTCAATGGCTGCAGCATGACTTGTGGAAGGTTCCCAACTTTCAGTGAGGAGATTGCAGGATGATCTCATTATGCTCTGGCCGTAGAAAGCCCAGTTTTGGATGGCACGACCTCAACAAGGGCAGCAACAATTTGGATTGTCTGGCTGACCAGCAACAGCAAGGGCACTGGTGTAATGGCAATGATGGGAGGACAAATGCTGTCTGTCATCCTGAGAAAGGAGCCACTTTGAATCCCCCTACCCACCAACACCCCACCTCCCCAGTAGGTGATGCCCTAGCGTTTCTAACAATCTGTTGGAGGACAGATTGCTGGACTGCCCTGAGACCCTGCAAATTAGTTTGAGCACCGGTATCTGCAGACATAATGACAGCAGTCTGACCTTGCATGGCAACAAGCTGAACATGCGTGACTTCAGCCTGATCTTTCACTGCAGCATTCAGACATTGAGTGGCTTCGGTTTTTGCTGCAACCGAAGCTGAGACATCGGCCATCAGGTGCTACATTATGGTGTGTTTTTCTGGCCCTGCCCGGCGGTGGGATCTCCCGGTCCCACCAAAGTCAATGGGCTTTTAGCTGGTTCGCCATATCCGCCGCGGTGGGACCTGCTGTGCCAGGGCCAGGAAATCCCAGCCTGTGGTTGGGTCCACAAATGTGCTCACGGAGTTGGCCATCACTTCTACGCTGGTAAGGATAGACCAAGCTCTGTGCAAGGTCAGTGCCCAGCTCCTTCCTGCTAATCAACAGTGGCCGCAGGCTTTCTGGCAGGCCTGCAATGTACCAAGCATTCCTTTGTCTATGCCCATCCGCCCTTTTCTGTAGTTGCCCCACTGAAGTCTCCATCGGCATTCTCTGCAACGACTTGTGTGCAGCCTCATCTGCTGGTGAGTGGGCACCTGCACTACCCTTTATCACCTTGCCTTGGCTGTAGGCCCCTTGTGTCCAATGTTTCACCACAAAGGAAGCCTGCCTCTAAGCTATCCTTTAAAGTACACCTTTAAATCCCCATGAAAGAGAAAAAAAAATTCGTGCAGGCTAACTAGGGCAAACTGCCTTTCCAGACCAAGGATTTGAAATAACTTGGAGGCATTTTCCTATTGTCCTGCCTTATGGCATTCATGTAGATGTGACTGTGTTCATGTAATGTACTCAGGGGTTGGAGTTCTGAGAGATTCCTGGAGGTTCATTCTTTGCTGGAAGTGTTGGGTATGGGGAGGGTGTGGGGGACATTGTGGTGGGCTGGGGGGGTGGGGGGGCGGGGGGGGGGTGGAATTTCTGACTTCTAGTATGCTCTGACTCAATGAATCTCAAATCGCTAGGACATGTATGTTTGCATCAAGGAAAATATTTGTGCCCTTAATGACATTCTGGATGGAATCCTGTGCCCTCCCCATGGTGGGTTTGATGATGGGGTGATGTTAATCACATGGGAGGGTGGTGTGTGGGGATCCTCCACACCAATTATTTCCAGGGCGAGAAGGCCTGTGGATGGCCTTCCCCCCTCAGCTGTCAACTGACATCCTTAAGTGGGCAATTAATGCCCACCCAAGGGCCTTATCCTGGTTAGGGTCCCGCCATGTGGGGGTCATAATAGGCAACCACATGGGGTTGTTTCCAGGCACCTGGCAGTGAGGGGGTGGTGTCCAGGATTCAAAAGCACTCAGTGCCTGATCGAGGGACCCAGCATCGGGAATGGGGGTGTCTGCTGAAACCTACCCATCTGCCCTTGCTACCAAAACCCCTCTCCTGTGATGCCCACCCTGTGACCCCCTTCCCACCGTCACTCACCTGTGCCTGGGTCCCTCCTTGACCGAGGTTTCGGTTGGGTGTTGTACTGGCAGCTGCCATCGCCTTCCCAGTGGTGCTGCTGAGTATAGAAGAGCTGCCAGTCTCTGATTGGACAGCAGCGGCACTTTCGCCCCTGCGGTCCTAGATCCCGGGGAAAGGGCCGCCAGTGGCCTGTGAAATGTCTGAGTGGCACGAGATGCGATGTGGCTGGTCTTCTCGGAAAGAGGCAAAGCATGGGTCTCGCTGGCTCTCCAGCTGGCAGCCAAGACCCCCATCACCACCATTAATTTCCGCCCACATGAGGTGCTAGGAATTTGAATGGCACCTTATTGCTTCCTCAGAAAGGGTAGGCCAATTGGGTTAAAAACCTCTGAATTTGTTTAAAAATATTTATTAATCCCACTGCAGTTTTTTTGCGAATGGTAATCAATCACACTGTCACACTGGTGGGTTATTTACCTTAATGCCAGTGAAAGTGGAACTCGCCAGTTATCTGTTGGGGTGTACACCATCCTGTCAGTCCTGCCTCTTTAACTGATGACACGTCAGAAAGAGAGGTGGAGGAAACTTTTTTTTTTTAAAAATATACTTTATTCATAAAATATCTGGAAGAACATTCCAAACCATTTCAAAATCACCACCACATAAGTACATTCATATTCAACTTTTACAAATGGATCACAAGGTGCATCAATACAATCAATGAATATTACAATCATTTCAATATGGTCAATGCAGACAATCAGACAATGTTATTGGAGTTATCAACATACATCATATTGCACTCTGAGGTGCTTCAATACATTTATAATACACTTAGTATTCACTGCATACATTCATTTTGAGCTGTGCAGCCCAAGGGGCTCTCAACAGTTCCCAGCCCCTCGGTTCACTGTGGCAGAAAGGTCTTATTCAGCGACCTTTCCCCATTGCGCCTTTGCGGCGGCTGCCCCAAGCTTTAGTGCGTCCCTCAGCACGTAGTCCTGGACCTTGGAATGTGCCAGTCTGCAACACTCGGTCGGGGACAACTCTTCCCACTGGAAGACCAACAAGTTTCGGGAAGACCAAAGAGCGTCTTTCACTGAGTTGATGATCCTCCAGCTGCAGTTGATGTTTGTCTCAGTGTGTATCCCTGGGAACAGCCCGTAGAGCACAGAGTCCTGTGTCACAGAACTGCTCGGGATGAACCTCGACAGAAACCACTGCATCTCTCTCCAGACCTTCGTTGCAAAGGCACAATCCACAAGGAGGTGAACAACGGTCTCGTCCCCACCACATAGGTGGAGGAAACAGCATGAGAAGTGCCCATCCCTCCCTTCCATCAGAATTTCAGATCAGAAAAGGAGAGGGGAGATTAGCAGAACTGAGTACACATCCAAATTCAAGTTCCCCATTTGCCTTTTCCCCTGGTATCATTTTCCTAAACCCTGGAATCTCTGCATCACATGATAAATTATGATCTCTAACCAGATATTAGTTGCAATTATTCAAAATGACTATGCATACCAAGAGAGAGAATCTGCTTGGATTATGCAAATAATGATTCTTACTACACACTGTGTAGGGAAGTTTGAAAATAGTATTTGACACCAAAGGCCACATCCACCAAAACTATTTTATTTTCACACTTGTGACAGACTTCAGAGGAATATTTAGAAGCATACATAGGCAATCAATTGTGCTCACCAGGGATAAAACATCATTGATATTCCAAAGTGTACACAACTGCAAAAGACAACATAAAAAGTCTGTAAGGGTTACAACACTTAAAACTTTAACATAAAGAGTAATTTGTGCTCCGTGCAGGGAGTCTTGCACTCGGGAGCTCATATCAGAAATTCAAGCACACTATTTTCTGAACATTAAAAACACATGTCTCTTAAAGGTATAGAAAGAAAGTGCTGAAGAAAAAGTCACACGCTCACATGACCTGCAAAACTCTTTGAATACTTCAAGCTAAGGGATGGGGAGCACAGCAACTCCACATCAAAGTCCATTGCTGAAGCTGATAAGGGATATTAGGATGTCTACTGTCTTTTGTAATCTTAAATAAATAATATAACAATCCTTCTAGGCGTGCCAAGAATACATGGTAAAGTTTAACAAATCCTCAGCAAATAATGCCTTCTGTCCATAATTGTTTGCTGTGCAAATTGATCCGTGTCCCCTGTCTTCTGCAACTCTTACTGTAAGAAATCTTGACACTTCATGCATAATTCAATGTGTCATAATGTCAGTTGTCCTAGAGGTTTTCTGTGGGTTAGTTCCCAAAATCCAGTTCTGACTCGTTATGTGGGGCCATAGTCTTTTTATGAGGGCAACTTAAATATAGTTGATGAGCCCATGGCCACATTGCCTGTTTGATGATTTCCACGTTTCAATTTCCTCTTCATTTTTTCTTTAGGGAAAAGATTTGGTACTGACTTAAGATGAAGTATTATGGTTTAAAACAAGGTGAATTCATACAAATCTAATAAAATGCAACCAGCTGCAGGCATTGAAGATATGTAATAAAGATAGACTAGCCAATTTATGGATTGCGGTGTCCCACAGTCTAATTCAAGCAGAGATAATGAGAGTCAATTGACTTATCCAAGACTCCTCAAGCCATAATGGCTCTATTTCTTTTGAGAATACCAGGAGATGATGTCTTGTGACCTATATCCCAACAGGAGGGGAGAAGAAGCGAGTTTTATTGAGCGGTTAATGTCGAATCTCTGAGAGCGGGAACAAGTCAGAAGGACAGCCCCTTACCATATAAAATATGTTTTCCTCTTCTCTGGTTATTCTGCGACGTGTCCTGGGTGACAGTCATTCAGAAATATTTCATACTCGCCACCTGCCCAAGCTGCCCTGTTAAGAGGAATCACCTGACTTTGGCCGGGATTTTCCGGACCCGTTGCGGGCGAGGCTGGGCACCAGCCGGAAGCCCATTGACTTGCGGCAGGACCGGAAGATCGGGACGGATGGCAGGTGCAGAAAATCCCGCTCTTCATCTGACTAAGTTTCTTCAGCCCACCTTCAGAAAGATTGGAGAAGTGCACATGAAAGTAGCTGCAGAAGGTGTGATATTCAATTCAGATTATAAGGTGACCCTATTGTTACAGCGCTGCATTAGCTATTCATAATTAGTTATTGGGCAGTAAAATGCTCAGGCCTCCTATAGGAATGACCAGTAAGAGAATATCTAAGGCAGGCCTGAAACTTGCAACAATAATGTTGCTTAGAATGGTTATGCCAACTGCAGCCTGGGTACACCCTGATGAACAAGTGTGTAATCATATTGCATAACGTGTTGCAATTTGCCTGGTTGCAGTTGGTGGCACAGACCAGCTGCCCTGAAAACCTGCTATTGTTTAAACCAATGGTTTCCTCCATGCTTTCATTCCTTATTGCTATCCAGCCGTCTCTGTTGGAAAATACATCACTGCGTATTTACAACTGTGGACTGGGCGATTTTGTTTTTTAAAAGACATTTTTTCAGTGACCTGTTGGGCAAGAGTCACTCCCTGGTCTAGTATTAAGCCATACACAGCACAAATCCCGAACCACACTGAGCCAGATGATCGCAAGTGGAGCAACAGCTTTAGTGCCTCAGTGGGCCTGACAAAAAATGAACCCTAAAGACAGTCTGTGTCCTCAGAAGAGAACCAGAGATGAAGATGAGAAAATTGAAAAGGAAAAAGAATAAGTCAATTATTGTAAGTGTTTGAAAATCTGAGGGTTGAGATACATGGAAATTACGATTGTGTTAATTGACTACCTCCTGTATGGGGTTTGAAGGTGCTCCTTAGTTTGTGAACCTCTAAAACAGGTTAGATCCACACTTGGAATAGACCATACCCGGCAACATCCTCAGAGCCTGTTGCACACAGCCACTGGAAGGATGGTTGAAACCCTGTTTAGGCATGTAATTGGGGTTGCCTCTACACTTAACATAGAATGACACGGAATCTCTTCGCTCCTGTGCCTCATTTAGATTATGAGGCCTCGATATTAAACACCACCTGTCCCCCCTGCCCCTGGGAGGAAGTTGAAGGGATTAAATCCTTTGTATGGTTCAACCAGATGTGTACCCATCTGCAGCCATTTATACAGTGGCGAGTAGCGTACAGTGAAAGTGTGCGTACTTGGAGGTTTGGGGCACCTCATTAACATATTTATATCAGGCTGCCACGGTGCAATTGGGAGTGAGTTTTCCAAGGTTCGGGGAATCCAGCAGCGAAATAGGGCTAGGATCTGTTGGCTCCAGAATGTCGGTGCCTTTTACAGCACTCCTTGTGGACCTGCTGGAGCAGGTGTGCTCCCCACAGCCTCTCGGGGAAACCTATGGCTGCCAATTGTGGCCTCTCTCTTGCCCTTACCAGGATCGGTGAACTCACCCCACCCCAACTAGCGTCCCTCTATCCCTCCTTCCCCAATGCCAGAATTGCAGGTGAGCCATCCTGATTGCCGGAGACCATTCTCAAGTGGCCCCTGCCGTAGCCTCTCACCACTGGTTTTCCCTCCTGATGGCTGGCCAGGCTGTCACTTCATCCAGCTGCCAGGTGAGAAACAGAATTTAAAAATGATAATCAGGTCCTGCTGTTATATTTAGCAGGAGCTCCACAACCCTGGCATTACCAAGTTGGTCTCTTGGCCTCTGTCTCCTTGGAAATATTGGGATCATATTATCCAAACAATATGTGGTCTCCCTATTCTTCCTACCAAATATATCACCAAATAGTTATCTATATTGAAATTCTTTTGCCAATTACATGCCCAAGCTTCCTCTATCTTGTTGCAATATTGACTAGGCCCCCAATTTGGTGTAGTTGTGCTTCTAATTCCTGAGTTCTAGTGAAATGATGGCAATGCAAGTGGGACCAGCTGTGAGGAAATTCTGGGCCTATGTATTCACTTTCCTTGTCTTAGTCAAATAAAGTATGTTTCCACCTTCTTAGCTTGTTGGTGGTCATTCAGATGGACTTTATGAACTTCAAGACACGACATGGCTATGCTGGTACTGTCGTAAGGCATGACCTGGATGCTTTTGTCTTTCTCAGTCTCTGTTTCTTCTTTTCTTCCCTGACTTATCTTTTTTCAGTGAGGACCAGATGTCGGTGACAATCACCGTAATAATATAGTTATGAGTGGCTGTCGTCCCATTTCAATGGTGGAAGACATGATCTGCATATTTATGGTGTTACCATGATAAATTGTCCATGACTGACACGGTAGATTAGTTGAATTTAATCACTATTTGAAGAAAATATTGTACATTATTAATTCCGGATGCTTTATATAATACATCCTTTATGATTTCTACAGTTGTGATGTAACCTCAGTTTATGTTTGTTCTTTCTATTTAAAAATCATAAAACTATAGAAAGATAAAGATAAGTTTGCATTATCCTGTAACAAAGCTTTGTGTCTTAGTTCATTCGTGCTCTTGTGTACTGCCTAACAGAATGTCTAGGTATAGCTAAACACCAGTGATTCGTCTGTGATGACTTTCACCATTGAGAGGGAGGGACCTGGATTGTTGCCAGGTAATACCAGTTGTCAGCTCAATAGTAAAATTGGAAGTAGTTTGGGAGCGTTACCTCCTGCTGTCTTACCTAGTGCCTGATGATTGACAGGAACATAAGAGAGGGAAGAAGAAACAAAAATGTATATGAGTGATGCTTGCATTGCTGCATTTACTGCCTTGTTACCTTGAGAAGGTGGTGGTCCTCTTCTTAGACAGCCTCTCGGGATAAAGGGTGACTGACTTCCACTCCAGTTTGTCGCGTTCTGAGATGGCTGATAAGTTCAGTGCACAATCTGCTGACTCTGCCACATGTGGGGCAGGTGGTGCTTGGAGGGTCAAGTCGATGAGTTGTTGGGGGAATTTTGCGCTCCCTCTGAGGCCTCGACTTCTCTGCATGTTCCTGACGAAGTGTCTCGATGTTTTTGGTGCCTCCCCGAACAAAGTTTCACAAGCCAGGGATTGCCGTGAAACAAAAACAGAAAATGCTGGAAAAATTCAGCAGGCCTAACAGCAGCTGTGGAGAGAAAAACAGAGTTAATGTTTCGAGTCCGTATGACTCTTCGAAGACCTGCTGAGTTTTTCCAGCATTTTCTGTTTTTGTTTCAGGTTTCCAGCATCCGCAGTATTTTGCTTTTATCTTTGGGATTCCCACGAGTTGGCCGAAATGTTTGACCTCTCTTCGGATGCTTTGTGACATCCCTAAAGTGCTTCTGTTGTCCTCTAGAGTCTCCTGCCATGACTGAGTTCTGAGTAGAGTGGTTGTTTCAGGAATCTGGTGTCATCCTGAGAAGGTGGTGGTGGGCCATAACTGACTAGCTTGCTCGAGAGGACATTTTGGGAACACAATTGGGCCCGGCAGTTCCTGTTGTTTGGATGAAATTCGGGACCAAAATGATGCCTCAGATACTGTGCAAATTTCCGCAAATTGCATCGGTGTTAAAATTGGGTGAGAGCGTTAGCACATGCGCAGCTAACGCCTGCTGGAAGCAGGCAGAATATGATGTCAATTGGCATGCAATGCTGATTTCATGCCAGCACCACAAATTTAGAGTTCAGCATTCCAGCTGATGCCCTCTCATAACCTCACACAGCTGAACGTGATTCAGCAGCAGGAAGGACATCCCCTTCTCTCCAACCCCATTGACTTCTGGCTATTACTGTGGGTGGAATTGTCCCAGATTTGCACACATTGCGGTAGCAGGCGGGAAAAAGGAATTTTCTCCCGCTGGCAGCTATAGAGGGTTTTCGCGCTGTATCGTCTCATTCCCAGCATGTCCCGCCTCATTAATAATGCATTCACGGGAAACACGCCAGATCGCTGGTGGGTGGGCTTGGATTTGCCCACCCCACCGTGAACTCAGCGCTTCCTCGCTCCAGGCACCATATTTAAAGTGCACCAGAGTGCATGCCTACTTCATGTCTTCAGACCAGGACTGCTCCACAGATGGCCCCAAAAGCAAAGAATATGGCAGCCTCCAAATTCCCAAATTTAGCGACGCCTCTCTGGGGCACCTGCTGGACGCAGTGGAAGGCCACCGCGATGTCCTCTACCCTCGCTTTGGCCGCAGCAGGTCCAGCAGAGTCGCCAATCCGGCGTGGTGGCAGCGGCGATCAGCACCACCGGAGCACAGAAACGCAGAATTGTTATGGTGCAGAAGGAGGCCATTCAGCCCATCGTGTCTGCACCAGCTCTGCAAATGAGCATCATGACTTAGTGCCATTCTCCTGCTTTTGCCCTGTATCCTTGCACATTGTTTCTATTCAAATAATCATCCAATGCCCCCTTGAATGCCTTGATTGAACCTGCCTCTACCAAACTTTCAGGCAGTGCATTCCAGACTTGAACCACTCACTGAGTGAAAAAGTTTTTTGTCACATCACATTTGCTTCTTTTGCAAATCACTTTAAACCTGTGCCCTCTCATTCTCGATCTCTTGACAAGCGGGAACAGTTCCTCCCTATCTACTCCATCCAGCCCCCTCCCGATTTTGAACACCTCTATCAAATCTCCTCTTAACCTTCTCCTCTCCAAGGGGAACAGTCCCAACCTCTCCAATCTATCTTTACAAATCAAGTTTCTCAGCCTTGGAACCATTCTTGTAAACCTCTTCTGCACTCTCTCCAATGTGATCACATCCTTCCTATAGTGTGGCAGCAAGAACTGTACACAATGCTCCAGCTGAGGTCTAATTATCTTATATAAGCTTAGCATAACCACTCGAGGGGGTCAGCCATCTAGTGCAGGAAGAGGATGAATGCTTTCATCTGTTCCGCCAGGGTACGCCAACCACCTCATCACTCTCAACTCACAAACCCATCACACATCCACAGGGATCTCACACCTCAAGGGACAACACCACTAACTCTCACATACATCCTCACATCTCCATCAGGTTCATATCCTCTGGAGCTTGGGTTCTCAACCCGTCCATGGCTCCGCTCACCATACAAGCATTCTATGCAGTGCCATGTGTCCTGCTCATACTCTCTCCATCTGTTTTCATGCAGGAGAAGCTGGCTCACAACGGCAGGGAGAGGACCCAGACTGGGGGACGGAATGGCCCACATTAGGCCCCTCACTCACTTTGAGGAGTGTGCCATCACTGACTGGTGAGGACATGGAACGTACCTGTGGTGACAGTGAAGTTAGCGGCGAACATCCATGTGAGGATCCTGGAACACATCATCGCTCCCTTAGCGCAACTGTGAGTGCTCTCTCTCCTGCTTTTGACTCTGCTGCCATGCACTAATTATCTTTGCTTTGGTTCAGAGGGAGCTCTGCCAAGTGACTGACACCCTCAGCCAGCCAGTCCCTCAGCTCCATCCACGTCCTCATCTCCAGCCAAGAGGACACCCCTATTGAAGAGTTGGAAATAAGCAGCCTGGAAGACCCGTCACAGCGCTTATCCACACCTTCCACCAGCACAGAGGCACACACCTCGGTGGGACCTATATCTAGAGCAGCCTTGGGTTCACAATCTGATGGTCTGCACGCGTCTGCAGCAGGAGGTTTAAAGTTCAGCTGAGCTCCTCGGCACTCGGAGGACTGCTGGGGAAAAGGCATCTGTGAGGTCTGGGTCAGATGATGAGCCTCTGGATTTGGCCTTCCATTGTGGAGAGTCAGCAGAAGGCGGGGGAACATCACACAGAGCTGTTGGAAGCCCTCCACAGAGTGGCATGGGAGTTGAAGGAAGGTGTCCGCCTGCTCTCTGATGAAGTGGTGCCCACAAGTGCTCACGTGGGGGTCTCCATGGGAAGTATGGCAGATGCCATGGAGACCCTGGTCCAGCAGAACGCGGAGATGCGTGCAGACCTGCGCTCCATCGCGGTAGCCATGGGTGTGTTAATGCAGTGGTAACGTGAGAGGGAAACGGGACACCGCAATGTCCCCCCAGGTGTTCCTTCCACTCAAGGAGTCAGGCTGGGATCCTCGAGCAGCCGAAGGAAGGAGCAGTGGCAGCTGGACACCCCTGGGTCATCCACTCAGGAATCTCAGAGACTGTCTCACCCTCCGAGTCTCCTTTGCCTTTGACCTCCTCAACCTCATCCTCTGTCACCGCAGAGGGAGCAGCTGGCCCACAGGAGGACAGCCAAAGCAAACCAGGGTCCTCAAGACTTTGGCTGTCCAGAGGACACACACCAAACTCATCAGAGGCAAGCATTGCACAGGCTGTCTCCACCCCTGCTGTGGATGTCAGGGCAGCACCTAGAAGAAGTGTTAGACCTAGAAAGGTTAAGAAATTCTGATCACAAGTGGTTGTACTGGTGAACACATTTTGTCACTTTATAATCTGAAAATATATTCACTTTCACTGAATAATGTGTAATAGTGTCTTTCAGTTGCATTGACAGGCTTCGCGAGTCCTCCCACTGCATTCCCCCTGCCACTGGCAGATCAGCTGTATGCAGCCGGACCATGGGTGATTCTGGAGGGAGAAGTGTGTGTGTGTGTGCGTTGCGCAGGGCATTTTGGAGCCTCGTGCAAGCACTCTCCCACACACGTGGAGCCTTCATCTATCACACATTTTCAATGCTGCCTGCTGGGGTTCTCTTTCAGTTGTCTATCTGAGCTGACCTGCATCTCCGCCCACCCAGTGCACTCCCATGCAGCACCTGTGCCCGTCCAACATGAGGCTCTGCTCACTTTCGATTTCGACAACGATGGTCATGGTCATAATTTTGCTCAACTCCCCTGTCCTTTCCCCTCCCCCAGTCACCCATGTCCTTTCCCTCATCACTGTTAACCTCCCCGCCCCCCCCTCCACTCTACCCGTCATCACCTTTCACCTCCCCATTGTCACCTACCAACCGGAACCCTTTTCTTTCCAGGATGTCCAGGTGAACATGTACATTCCCTGACTCCCTAAGAATCCCACCCCCATTCAAATTTACCTCCAGACCTCCTCCTTCCCACCCCCGGGATCCGTGTCTGCCTCCAAGTCCCCACCAACCACCCTCGCCGTCCCTTCTACTGTTACTGACGCACCCTCACCCTCCCACCCCACCAGCTCACTCTGCCCTCTCTCGTACTCACCATGCACCCCCCCCCACCCCCCACCCCCCCACCCCACCCCTACCATGCCCACTCTTAGTTTGCTCTGCAGGGGGCAGTCATTGACTTCACAGTCCCCTTGCGCGTTCACCTGGACATTCCTCCCCACCTTACTCCCACCTCCACACTTACTCCCTCCTGCCCCTCAGACACCTTTCACTCCGTGGATTCCATCCCTCCTCCAAACTCTTTCCTTCTCTTAGACTCCTTCCCCTTCCAAACTCCCTCTGCCCCCTGGTCACCTTCCTCCACCAGACTCCTTCCTCCCTCCGAACTCCTTCCTCCCACTGGACTCCTTCCCCTCTCTGAACTCCTTCCCTTACACCTACCATCCCACTTGTCGCCTTCTCCCTGACTCACAATCATCCGTAGCCCACAGCCAAGACCATGCTGTTCCGAAGCAGACCCGAGACATCAATGGAGCCCTCCCACCTTCCGTGAGCTGCTTTGCGGTGGATCCATGTCCGTAGCTGTAGGGCTCCAGCATCTTCTGTCCCTTGGATGTTCGCCATCTGAGCAAGGCCTTAACGGTAAATCCCAACTTTTGCACATCACACTTGTCCAGACGTGTTCTGGGCCAGCGTATTTTCTCACCAGCGTAACAGTAAATCTGGCATTGGGGGGGACGATTCCAGTCAGGCCTTACTTTGCATCCCATTAGCAGGATGCAAAGCGGGTTCACGCCGGCCTCCAGTGGCATTGGTGTTCTGCCATGGCTGACACCATCGGATGATACTGCTGTGCTTTCACTCCGGCATGAAACTGATTTTTGACCTTCTTGCTATGTTGTTCCCCCGCGCCTTCCATGACACCCGATGCTAATGGGGCTGTAAAATTCTGGCCTATGCTTATACAAGTGTATAGTACTTTGTATAGTTCTTTCAAGTTTAAAAAGTCAACAGGGAGTGGTAGTTAGGTGCTGACTTCAAGGCTTCTGCACAACCAGTTTCTTCCAGGCGTGGGTGCACTAGTAAGTATTTCCCCTGGAATATAGCATAATTGGAAGAATGTAGAGGCTACGCAGAGCAAGACAAGCTGCTCAAAGAGGGAGGAGGAGGAGGAAGAGGAGGATTAGAAATGCTCTCAGCAGAAAGCCATATTCATCCAGGGCACTTCGGGTGCAATTCTCCTAACTGTACTTCAACATGAAACAATGTGTGAGATATCTGCACTTCAGCAAGCACGACTTCACTGAAACCTGCCACTTGCTGTACATAATGGCAAACTCAGAGCAGGGCAAGAACCGCATTAATAGTGGCTATACAGGTGACTGTGGGTGATAAACTTTTGTTCTTCCTGCTTCTTCCAAGCTGAAGTTGGAGTTTTCTTTTAATTTGTTTATGGGATGTGGGTGTCACTGGCTAGGCCAACATTTATTGCCTATCCCTAATTGCCCTTGAGAAGGTGATGGTGAGCAGCCTTCTTGTTCCGCTGCAGTCCACGTGGTGTAGGTACACCCACAGTGCTGTTTGGAAGGGAGCTCCAGGATTTTGACCCAGCGACATTGAAGGAATGCGATATATTCCCAAGTCAGGATGGTGTGTGGCTCGGAGTGGAACTTCCTGGTAGTGACGTTCCCATGTATCTGCTGTCCTTGTCCTTCTAGATGGTAGCTGTCATGGGTTTGGAAAGCGCTGTCTATGGAGCCTTGGTGGGCAGTGTATCTTTTAGATGGCACACACTGCTGCCGCAGTGCATCGATGGGGAGGGAGTGAATGTTTGTGGATGGGGTGCCAATCAAGTGGGCTGCTTTGTCCTGGATGGCATCGAGCTTCTTGAGTGTTGTGGGAACTGCACTCATCCAGGCAAGTGGAGAGTATTCCATCACATTCCTGACTTGTGCCTTGTAGATGGTGGACAGGCTTTGGGGAGTCAGGAGGTGAGTTACTCGCTGCAGGATTCCTAGCCTCTGACCTGCTCTTGTAGCCACAGTATTTATATGGCTAGTCCAGTTCAGTTTCTGGTCAATGGTGACTCCCAGGATGTTGATAGTGGGCTATTCAGTGATGGTAATGCCATTGAATGTCAATGGGCGATGGTTAGATTCTCTCTTGTTAGAGATGGTCATTGCCTGGCACTTGTGTGTCTTGCCACTTGTCAGCCCAAGCCTGGATATTGTCCAGGTCTTGCTGCATTTGGACATGGACAGCTTCAGTATCTGAAGAGTCACGAATGGTGCTGAACATTGTGCAATCATCAGCGAACATCCCCACTCCTGACCTTATGATGGAAGGAAGGTCATTGATGAAGTAGCTGAAGATGGTTGGGCCTAGGACACTACCCTGAGGAACTCCTGCAGTGATGTTCTGGAACTGAGCTGATTGACCTCCAACAACCACAACCACCTTCCTTTGTGCTAGGAATGACTCCAGCAATGGAAAGTTTTCCCCTGACAGGCTGTGCGTTTGCCAACCCCTGTTGCATAATGGAGATCACTGAGACTGTTTATTTATTGAGAAATAATTACATTTCATTCTCTTTTCCTAGAGGCAAACAAGCAGACCAAGCATGCAGCTGCAGGCTTCCCCATGGTGCAGGGGGCCATTGACTGCACACATACCGCTTTGTAAGTGCCACATATCAACTCTGCCATATGCCAGAACTGGACAGCATTCCACTTTCTCAATGTCCAGCTGATGTGTAACCATAGGCAGTGAATGATGCAGGTTAATGCCAGATATCCTGGAAGCAGTCATGGTACCTTCGTTCTGTGGCAGTCCTCTGTGTCAGCTGCATTTGAATCACCACAACAAACTAAAGGGTGGCTACTGAGTGACAAGGGCTGTCCACTGATGACTTGGCTAATAGTTTCAGTGCACAAACTACGCATACATTCATAGCATGCAACAATGAGAGCCATGCTATATTTGATAAAACTGATCATTGGCACACTGGAACAATGCTTCCGCTGCTTGGACTGCTCTGGTGGAGCTCTGTAGTACTTGGCACCCTGTAGTACAGATGTCTAGATCTGTGGCAATCTATTGTATGCTGCCTAATCTCACCATTTTGTGGGGTAACACCAGCTATATGCCGAGCAGCTAAGGAACATGAGGAGGTGGAGAAGGTGGAGGAGAAATAAGAAGATGAAGCGGAAAGGAGGGGACAACTCAGATAGCCTGTTTCTGCCGGGGTTGTCTGTGAAGAATTAATGCTAGGGCAATGGCAGTAACCGCAATCCCAATTCCCCATTCATCAACAGTCTCATACCTTGCCTTCCCTCTATCACTGACCATCACAGTGTCCTCTTGGCCACTATGCAAAAACAAAAGCCACCACATAATAAACATTACAAACCAAATTTAAAAGTGAAATCCTGCCATATTGCGCACAATTGTAAGCCAATACCCTTGTGCATTCCCTTAGTCCCTGTCTTCCTTGTGCCTTTGCCTGTCCTACTGCTCCTACACAGTGCTACACCAGTGACTGCCACATGACTGGAGGAATAACTTTCAGTGCTGGAGACTGCAGATGGCCCTGAAGGACGACCTCAAGCAGCTCTGGGCCAAGAATGCCCGGCTGTGGCATGGTCAACAACAAACTGGGCTGGCTGGCTGACAAGCAGAAGCAAAGATACTGGCGAAATGGGATTCCCCCTGAAGCAATGCTTCAGCAATAATAGTAATCTCTTTGTAGGACAGATTGCAGGACAGCTGAGACCCTGCATTCTCTGGTATCTGCAGACATGATAGCAGCAGTCTAAGCTTGCATAGCAGCAATCTGAGCATCCAGTGCAGTACTCAGACATTGGGTGGCCGCTCCTTGTGCTGCAATGGAAGCTGCAACTCTGGCCATCAGTACTCCATCACAAGTGGCCATCACTTTCATGTTGGAATGGGTGGACTCCAAGCTCTGCGCAAAGTCCTGTGCTAGATTGGTGCTGGACTCCTCCATACTTCTAGGCATTGAACACATGCTTCCTGACAGCTTTTCAATACACCAAGCATTTTGTTGTGCACACCAATCAGCCTTCTTCTGTAGATTGCCCCACTGAAGTCCTCAACTGAGTCCTCTGCAGTGGAACCTGTGTACAACCTCACCTTTTGGTGAGCTGGCATCTAGATTATTCCTTCCCCTTTCCTGGCAGCTATGCCCACGTGTCTCACCGCTGGCAGATCCAGCCTCTAAACTATTTTCTAACATACATATTGTTAGTATCTGAGTTGGTGGGCATGAGTGTGAAATCAAGTAATGTTGCTGTGTCTTCACATCACTCTGTGGGGGTTGCTCTCCCACTGTTTGGCCAGATTACGCCCCTCGGGTATCTGAAATTAAAAAGGCATAAAGGTATGGTTGTGCTAAAGGGAGGGGGAAAAGTGAGAGGTGCATGTTCACACCATCTACAGCTTGTGAATCAGAAGAGAGTGTGGGATAAGGGGGAAATGGGATGTGAGAAGGAGAATTAGCTCGGAGGATAACGCCACCTTCAATGGTTTCAGCCTCGCCACTGGTCACAGGCTCAGTCATGGCAATTCTAAAAATGGCCAGCATTATCTCCTCCATCGTGACTAGGACATGCAAGCACACGTGGATTGCTCCTGCTGCCTCCAGTTGTGTGCCACCCTGTCCTGCAAGAGTGACGGAAGTGTGCCAGTGAGTATCATGCAATCTGTTTTGGCAAGGTGGCTGTCATGATTGAATAGCTGGCAGTGTGTGCATGTGTGAGGCTTGCAGCAGTGATAAGTATGTGAGGATGAGGTAAAGCATTTGAATTTTAGGTATGAGTCCTGATTGATAAAGATAATCACTAGATGAGTGATGGGGGTGCAGTGAATTGAATCATGGCTGAAGCTAGTGGTGCAGCTGGAAGGGTTTAGCATCTGAAGATACATTCACTGACCTTCACCGCTCACATGGTCATTGAGCTTCTTGCAGCACTGCATCCAGGTCCCTGAGGTTTGAATTCTGCACTGACCTCCATGGCTACCAGCTCTCATTGCCTTTGAATGTCTTGAGTGCCTCCCTCCCCCCATGCAGATATAGGATATTTCTCCTTCTTTCCACTTGCTGCACCAGTGTCTGAAATTCTTGGAGCACCTCCCTCCCATGCTGTGCCATCCCTCACTGTTTCCCAAGACAGACTCACTTCCAGCATGACTCCCAGCACCTGCTCCAGTCGTAATGCACCTCCCCTTTATAATATACAGGCTAGCTTGAAGCAGAGCCTTAGGAAGTTAGGATTAAACCTCCTGGGGGAGAAGAGAACAAGGGGACACAGTTTAAAAATAAGAGGTCTCGCTTTTAAGACTGAGGTGAGGAGAATTTTTTTCTCTTAGAGGGCTATTAGTACGGTGGAAAAAAATCGATTTTTTTCGATTCCTTCCCCCACCCCACCCCCACTAGGGCTATCTGTACCTTGCTTGTCCTGCTTTCTACCCTTAATTAGCACATTCCTGTAGATAATATCACCACCTTCATCACCTCTTTGTCCTTTTGTCTGTGACATCTTTTGGTTATCTCCACCTATCACTGGCCCTCTACCTAGCTCTTCTTGTCCCAACCACCCCCCCTCCAACTTAAACCAGCTTATATTTCACCCCTTCTCTATTTTTAATTAGTTCTGTTGAACAGTCATGCGGACTCGAAATGTCTACTGTGCTCCTCTCCACCGATGCTGCCAGACCTGCTGAGTTTTTCCAGGTATTTTTGTTTTTGTTTTTGTTTTGGATTTCCAGCATCCGCAGTTCTTTGCTTTTACCACCATCACTCAGTTTGACGGACACAATAGCAGAAAATCTAGGCACATGTTTCTTGACTAGAGAAATAAATATTCTTTGGATGTTGTATGCTTCAGTTTTCATTCATCCACCAGACCAATTTTTTCTGTTTGTATGACAATCATTATATTGCTGGATGAACCATGTAATTTGATGCATGATCCAACCGGTCATCTAAGATCTAAATGGAATCACCTCTCAGTGATACCAATTAGTCGTAATAAATTGTTTTAACATAAAATAGCAGTATGTCTATAACAGGGAAATAAATGTCTACAATTACCTAATAGTCAGTCAATAAACAGTTGTAACATTTTGCATCTTCTTTTTATGTCTATAATCTCCGCTGAGTGTAAAAAGGCAAGATGTTTCCTCATTTATTACATCTGCCTCACCCCCTGCTTTTGAGACCAGAGGAGCAGATTGTATCAACTACTCTGCCTGCTTTACTTCAGCATCACCAGAAATCATCCCACATCCTTCATGCAGAGACTCTATTCCCATTTTTCAGGAGAAATGGCCCCCAAATTCCTGGGCCTAGGAGGGGGTAATACAAGAGAGTGACAGTGTCAGCCTAGATTTTGTGCTCATGGTTCTGGAGTTTTGTGTACAGTTCTGGTCACCACATTACAGGAAGGACGTAATTGCTCTGGGGAGAGTGCACAGGAGATTTACAAGAATGTTGCCAGGGCTTGAAAATTGCAGCTATCAGGAGAGATTGCATCGGCTAAGGCTGTTTTCCTTAGAACAAAGGAGGCTAAGGGGTGACCTAACTGGGGTGTACAAAATTATGAGGGACCTAGATAGGGTAGACAGGAAAGACTTGTTTCCATAAACTGAGATTACCAGGGGGCATAGATTTAAGGTGATTGGTAGAAAGATTAGGGCAGACATGAGGAAAAACTTCTTCGCCCAGAGGATGGTGTCTGGAATTAACTGCTGAAGTTGGTTGTTGAGGCTGAAATGCTCAACTCATTTAAAAGCTACCTGGATCTGCATCTGAAGTGGTGTAACCTGCAAGGCTATGGACCAGGTGCTGGAAAGTAGGATTAAAATAAGCGGCTAGTTTTTTTCTCTCTCTTTTTGGCTGGCGTAGACGCGATGGGCTGAGTGGCTTCTTCATGCACCGTAACTATTCTTTGGTTCTATGCTGAATGGGGTGGGGTTAGGGACAATGGAACCTGGAATGCACCACAGTTTTGTCAGGTATCCTGTACAATGAAAATTTTGGATAGGACATGCAAGCACATTTTGTATCCATGTATTACAACACCTTTGATTGATAGCAGAACTTGATTGGATAAAGGAGGGATGCAGATCATCCACTGTGCAACTATACTGATATCGCAATTCCTACCTATGTACAGACACCTATCAGAAATGGTTGAGCCAACAAGAGAGAAAAGTGACACTCTTTCCATGTTGGAAATTGATAAAGGTGCTTATAAGTGAAATACGTGACATTTCATTTCAATTGGTAACATCACTGAGCTGTCAATGATTCCATCAATGAGCTCTGCAACTAACAGCTGTGATAGGAGGGAACACAGAGGCTTTGATCGGATATATTGTCCTTGGAAGGAGTGCAGTGCAGATTCACCAGAATGTTACCAGGCTCCAAAGACTAGATTATGGTAACATATTATTAAAACTAGGTGAAGCAGCATTTCACTTGCACTTCCCTCAATTTAGTCTACTGCATTCGCTGCTCCCAATGCGGTTTCCTCTACATTGGAGAGACCAAACGCAGACTGGGCGAACGCTTTGCAGAATACCTTCGGTCTGTCTGCAAGCATGACCCAGACCTCCCTGTCGCTTGCCATTTCAACACTCCACCCTGCTCTCATGCCCACATGTCCGTCCTTGGCCTGCTGCATTGCTCCAGTGAAGCTCAACGCAAACTGGAGGAACAGTACCTCATCTTCCGACTAGGCACTTTACAGCCTTCCGGACTGAATATTGAGTTCAACAATTTTAGATCATGAACTCTCTCCTCCATCCCTACACCCTTTCCGATCCCCCTTTTTTCCAATGATTTATATAGTTTTTTCTTTTCCCATCTATTTCCATTATTTTTAAATGTATTTCCATCCATTGTTTCATCTTTGCCTTTTAGCCTATTTCGATCCCTTCCCCCCACCCCCACTAGGGCTATCTGTACCTTTATTATCACATTCCTTAGATAATATCACCAGCTTCAACACCTCTTTGTCCTTTTGTCTGTGACATCTTTTGGTTATCTCCACCTATCACTGGCCCTCTATCCAGCTCTACTTGTCCCACCCCCCCTTAAACCAGCTTATATTTCACCTCTTTTCTATTTTTCCTTAGTCCTGTTGAAGAGTCATACGGACTCGAAACGTTAACTGTGTTCCTCTCCGCAGATGCTGTCAGACCTGCTGAGTTTTTCCAGGTATTTTTGTTTTTGTTGAGCACATTGCACTGTCTGATCCATAGAAGACGGTGGCAGGGACTTTCCAGGTTTCTGGCACTCGGAGGACTGCTGGAGACCTGAAATTTGCTGAGTCCGAGTCAGATGATGAGTCTCTGGACTCAGTCATGTCACAGTTGCTGGAGCTGCAAAGGCAATTCCGGGAATGTCAGGAAGGGATGTCCGATGCACTCCTCAGATTGCAAGGCATGATGGAGGAACATGTCCACCTCAGGCTGAGGTGATAGCATCGGCATGCCAACGCACCAAGGTCAACATTGGTAGGATGGCGGCCGCCATGGACACCTTGGTCCAGGATTTCGCTCCTGCACCACTGTGTGGGCTGAACTCCATCGCTGATGCCATAGTTGGCCTCCAACAATGTGTACGTGAGAGGGGTATGGGGCAGATCGATCTCACTCCAGCTACCTACCCCTTCACCTTAAGGAATCAGCCAGGGGCCATCGGGCACCATAGGCAGGAGGACCAGCAGCTCGACACCCCGGGGCCATCCACCCAGGTGACTCTGGGAATGTCCGGCCTGTCCGAAACCCCTCTTCCTGTGACCCCAGCAGCTCCAGCTCCACAGGCAGAGGAGGGTGTCACTGCCATATCGCAGGACCCTGAAAGCAGGCTGGGCCCCTTCAGGTCTCGGCCCTCCAGAGAATGCCCGCCAAGGTCATCACAGACAGGGCATAGCCGTCAGCAGGCTGCCTCCACCTCTGCTGTGTATGTCAGGAGAGCACCAAGAGGTAGCGGCAGGGTTAGGGAGATTAAGAAGATGTAACTCTTTCGAGTTATCAACAGATTGCATGTAACTCTTTTGAGTACATTCACAGTTCTTGGTTTCCGGGAGTGGGACATGAACCCACAACCTTCTGATTCAAAGGCGAGGGTGCTATGAACTGAGCCACAGCTGACACGTAGTTGCGCAGCCTGGGTACTGGTGTTAATCACTTGTACACAATGTTCACTATTGTAAATAAACTCCCAAGAATATCTCCCTGCCTATGGCTCCTTGTTCGTTATGAGCAGTGTTCGTGTCACACAGATGTGAAACATTGGTTCCTGCACAAAATAAAGGCAGGTGTCTCGGTCCAGGGCCTGTTCCCTGTGCTTTGTGCAGTCTTCAGACCAAAGCAATGGTCCGCCTCACACTCGTTGGATGTATTACTAATGCCTGCACCTTGATGGTGCTTGTCATTGCTGCCAGAATGTCATGGGCAGGCGTCACAGAGTTCCGTCATTCTCTCTGTGTGCTCTCAGCACCTTTAAGGTGGGGCTGGGCCCCCATCTCGTCTGCATCTGTGACCAGTGACCTGTGCTCCTGAAGGGCTCAGGTGCTGAAAGCTGACAAAGTATCAGATGCTTTTAAAGTTTCATAGCTGCGTCTCCATGATATGACCCTGATCACAAAGCGCAAGAGAGCTGCCCTCGGCCAGACAGGAGTCAGATATTCACAGAGGCAATGTGAAGATCTATGGAGTGTCCTCGCTGCATGTTGCCATCATTCTCCTGGAATCAAGTGACTATTAGGGCCTCCACTACGTCTCAATGACAGGAACATTATCACAGAGGGTATGTGTGCTGCCATAAACCAGACTGGAGTCAAACGTTCATAGATGCAATGTGAGGATCTATGATTTCTCCTCACTGCATGTCGTCATCATCCAGCACAAATCTAGCAGCTATGTGGGCCTCCCGAATGCGCCTGCTTTGTCTGGCCAGTGCAATGCCTCATCACCTTCATCGTCGCCTTCGAGGATATTCTCACCCTCGTCCCCGTCAGCATCCTTCTCACTGGAGGAGGTGAGCATCTCTTCCACCTTCTCCTCAGCCAGCTCCTCTCCTCGTTGCAGCGCCAGGTTGTAAAGGGCGCAGCAGGCGACAACGATGCGTGACACCCTCTGTGAACTATATTGCAGGGCTCCACCAGACCGGTCCAGGCATCGGAACCTCATTTTCAGCATCCTGATGGTTTGCTCCACCAAGGTGTGAGTTGCAGCATGAGCCTCATTATACCTTCGCTCTGCTGCAGCCTGAGGCTGCTGCATGGGTGTCATCAGCCATGTCCTTTGCAGGTAGCCCTTGTCCCCAAGGAGTCAACCCTGCAGCCTCTGTGGACCCTGGAAGATGTCAAGGATCTGAGACCTGTTAAGGATGTAGGAGGCATGGACACTCCCTGGGAACTGTGTGCACCCGCAGGATGCATTTGTGGCAATCGCACAGCAGCTGAACATTCAGCAAGTGGAAGCCCTTGCGGCTGACATAGTTGACCCCATTGTTGCGGCAGAGATCTGAGCGCCATGTGAGTGCAGTCAATGACATACTGCACCTCTGGGAAACCTGAGATCTGGGCAAATCCCAGTGCTGTTGCTTCCTGGCTGTCCTAATGTGGGGGTTGTATATAGACCCCCAAACTGTAGTGGTAATGTTGGGAATGGCATTAAACAGGAAATTAGAGATGCATGCAATGAAGGAACATCTGTAGTTATGGGTGACTTTAATCTGCATATAGATTGGGCAAATCAAATTAGTAACAATACTGTAGAGGAGGAATTCCTGGAGTGTATAGGGATGGTTTCCTGGACCAATACATTGAGGATCCAACTAGAGAACAGGCCATCCTAGACTGGGTATTGTGTAATGAGAAAGGAATAATTAACAATCTAGTTGTGCGAGGGCCCTTGGGGATGAACGACCATAATATGATAGAATTCTTCATCAAGATGGAGAGTGACGTAGTTGATTCTGAGACTAGGGTCCTGAATCTTAATAAAGGAAACTACGATGATATGAGACCCGAGTCAGCTATGATGGACTGGGGAAAGTTACTTAAAGGGATGGCGGTGGATAGGCAATGGCGAACATTCAAAGAACGCATGGGTGAACTGCAACAATTGTTTATTCCTGTCTGACGCAAAAGTAAAACAGGAAAGGTGGCCAAACCATGGCTTACAAGGAAATTAGAGATAGTATTAGATCCAAGGAAGAGGCATACAAATTGACCAGAAAAAAACAACAGACCTGAGGATTGGGAGCAGTTTAGAATTCAGAAGGGAGGACCAAGGGATTGATTAAGAAGGAAAATAGAGTACGAGAGTAAGCTTGCGAGGAACATAAAAACTGACTGTAAAAGTTTCTATAGGTATGTGAAGAGAAAAAGACTGGTGAAGACAAATATAGGTCCCTTACAGTCAGAAACAGAGGAATTTATAATGGGGAACAAAGAAATGGCTGACCAACTAAATACATACTTTGGTTTTGTCTTCACAAAGGAGGACACAAATAACATACCAGAAATGTTGGGGAACACAGGGTTTAGTGAGAGGAAGGAACTGAAAGAAATCAGTATTAGTAGGGAAATGGTGTTGGGGAAATTGATGGGATTGAAGGCCAATAAATCCCCAGGGCCTGATAATCTACATCCCATAGTACTTAAGGAAGTGGCCCTAGAAATAGTGGATGCATTGGTGGTCATCTTCCGAGATTCTATAGACTCTGGAACAGTTCCTACAGATTGGAGGGTAGCTAACGTAACCCCACTATTTAAAAAGGGAGGTGGAGAGAAAACAGGGAATTATAGACCAGTCAGCTTGACATTGGTGGCGGGGAAAATTCTAGAGTCCATTATAAAAGATTTAATAGCTGAGCACTTGGAAAACAGTGGCAGAGTCGAACAGAGTCAGCATGGATTTATGAAAGGGAAATCATGCTTGACAAATCTACTGGAATTTTTGAAGGATGTAAATAGTAGAGTTGATGAGGGGGAGCCAGTGGATGTGGTTTATTTGGACTTTCAGAAGGCTTTCGAAAAAGAGATTGGCATGTCAAATTAAAACGCATGGGATTGGGGGTAGTGTATTGAGATGGATAGAAAACTGGTTGGCAGGCAGGAAACAAAGAGTAGGAATAAAAGGGACTTTTTTTGAATGGCAGGCAGTGACTAGTGGGATGCCGCAGGGATCGGTGCTGGGACCCCAGCTATTCATAATATATATTAATGATATAGATGAGGGAACTGAATGTAATATCTCCAAATTTGCAGATGACACAAAGCTGGGTGGGAGGGTGAGCTGTGAGGAGGATGCAGAGATCCTTCAGTGTGATTTGGACAAGCTGAATGAGTGGGCAAATGCACAGTAGATGCAGTATAATGTGGATAAATGTGAGGTTATCCACTTTGGTAGCAAAAACAGGAAGGCAGATTATAATCTGAATGGCTATAAATTGAGAGAGGCGAATGTGCAACAAGACCTGGGTGTCCTCGTACACCAGTCGCTGAAGGTAAGCATGCAGGTACAGCAGGTGGTAAAGAAGGCAAATGGTATGTTGGCCTTCATAGCGAGAGGATTCGAGTACTGGGCAGGGATGTCTTGCTGCAATTGTACAGGGCCTTGGTGAGACCACACCTGGAACATTGTGTGCAGTTTTAGTCTCCTTATCTGAGGAAGGATGTTCTTGCTATAGAGGGAGTGCAGCGAAGGTTTCCTGATCCCTAGGATGGCGGGACTGACACATGAGGAGAGATTGAGTCGGTTAGGATTATATTCACTGGAGTTCAGAAGAATGAGGAGGGATCTCATGGAAACCTATAAAATTCTAACAGGACTAGACAGGGTAGATGCAGGAAGGATGTTCCCGATGGTGGGGGAGTCCAGAACCAGGGGTCAGTCTGAGAATACGGTGTAGACCATTTAGGACTGAGATGAGGAGAAATTTCTTCACCCAGGAGAGTGGTGAGCCTGTGGAATTCACTACCACAGGAAGTAGTTGAGGCCAAAACATTATATGCTTTCAAGAAGGAGTTAGATATAGCTCTTGGGGCAAAAGGGATCAAAGGGTATGGGGAGTTGGATGATCAGCCATGATCATAATGAATGGCGGAGCAGGCTCGAAGGGCCGAATGGCCTACTCCTGCTCTTATTTTCTATGTATGTTTCAACGTAGATTTCTGGATATCACGTGGAATGAATCAAATTGGCTGAACTCTGGCGTCTGACGCTGGGGACCTCCGGAGGAGGCCAAGATTGATCATCCACTTGGCACTTCTGGCTGAAGGTTGTTGCAAATGCTTCAACCTTATCTTTTGCACTGATGTGCTGGGCTCCCCCATCATTGAGGATGGGGATATTTGTGCACCCTCCTCCTCCAGTGAGTTGTTTAATTGTCCACCACCATTCACAACTGGATGTGACAGGGCTGTAGAGCTTAGATTTGATCCGTTGGTTGTGGAATCTCTTAGCTCTGTCTATCACTTGTTGCTCATGCTGTTTGTCTACATGCAAGTAGTCCTGTGTTGTGGTTTCACCAGGTTGTCAGCTCCTTTTTAGGTATGTCTGGTGCTGCTCCTGGCATGCCCTCCTGTAATCTTCATTGAACCAGGATGGAATTCCTGGCTTGGTGGTAATGGTAGAGTGGGGGATATGCTGGGCCATGAGGTTACAGATTGTGGTTGAGTACAATTCTGCTGCTGATGATGGCCCACAGCACCTCATGGATGCCCAGTCTTGAGTTGCTAGATCTGCTCAAAATCTACCCCATTTAGCATGGCGGTAGTGGCACACAACACGTTGAGGGTATCCTCAATGTGAAGACGACACTTTGCCTCCACAAGGACTGTGCGGTGGTCAGTCCTACAGATACTGTCATTGACAGATGCATCTGCGGCAGGCAGATTGGTGAGGATGAAGACAAGTATGTTTTTCCCTCTTGTTGGTTCCCTCACCGCTTACCGCAAGCCCAGTCTAGCAGCTGTGTCCTGTGGACTCAGCCAACTTAGTCTGTAGCCATGCTACCGAGCCACTCTTGGTGATGAACGTTGAAGTGCCGCACCCAGAGTACATTCTGCATCCTTGCCACCCTCGGTGCTTCCTCCAAGTGGTGTTCAACATGGAGGAGCACTGATTCATCAGCTGAGCTGGGCGGTATGTTGTAATCAGCAGGAGGTTTACTTGCCCATGTTTGGCCTGATGACATGAGACTTCATGGCGACATTGAGGACTCCCAGGGCAACTCCCTCCTGACTGTATACCACTGTGCCACCACCTCTGCTGGGCCTGTCCTGCTGGTGGGACAGGCCATACCTAGGGATAGTGATAATGGTGTTTGGGACATTGTCTGTTTCCATGAGTATGCGTATATTAGGCTGTTCCTTGACTAGTCTGTGAGACAGCTCTCCCAATTTACACCTGGGCTGACTCCTGTTGAGAGCATTGAAGGTTTGTACCCTGACTGGCTCCTCATGTTTTCCCATGGCTACATATTGATTCTCCAATTTCTGTGTCTTTCTGTGTCGCAACTTCTTTGCAAGCCTTTTCTGCCTGCGATTTTGACTGGCTGTACAACTGGTTGAGTTTCAACTCCCTCTGTGTAGGTCATTCTTTCCTTCTGGTACCTTAGTCTTGATCCTGATATTTGTTTTCTCAGATCTTCCGTAGATTGGTAAATTGAAGACTTCAATTTATCATACGTTTTCAATGGTATACTCAGCTGGAATCTTGCCGTTCAGATCTTCCAGTTCAGCTCTGAGGTGTACATTTTCCTGCAGAACTGCTTCATATACCTTCTGCTCATACATTTCCTTGCGTTGACAAGGTCACCAACCATCTTGTGGTTTACTTACATGTTGTCTCCCTCGCTCTGGAATCTTTTGTTTCCCTTTGTCTGTTGGCATGTTTGGGATTATCAGTCCAACCATTAGACTTGCTTCAGCTGAGATGGGTGGTTATTGCATCCCATCTATGATCTGGAGCTCCAGGTCTTCCTTCTTGCCATTGCATTGGACTCACAGACTAATTAGTTCTCTCAGTATGAGTATCATACCATCATATAGCCTCAATCCTACTTTTGAGGGCTTCATTTTTGGATTGCCATGTTGAGCCACTTCACACAGATCTGTGAAGGTCATTATGTATTTATCTGGCTGGTCCAGATCAGTTTCTGGTCAATGGTAAAATTGGTAACCCCCCGGATGTTGACAGTGGGGGATTCAGTGATGGTAATGCCATTGAATGTTAAGAGGAGATGGTTTGATTCTCTCTTGTTGATTCTGTAGATTCTCTTGATGTTGTTACAAAGGTTCACAGGTGATACCTGAGCTCCTGGCAATGAACTACCTGCTAGTATCTGCAGTTTTGACATAATGGAAAGACTCTGTGGCTATCAATAAGTACTGTGTCCAATCAATATTGATAGCTGTTCACCCAGGCTTAATTGAATAGTGAAAGGCAAATAGTTTGCTCCCAGGCCTAAGGGAGGGCTCAATTTGGAGATCTTGGTCGTGACAACTCAGAAGTCCAAACTCCCCATAATATAGAGTTAAGGGGAGGGTCACTAAAGACAGCAGAATTGTATAACAAATGCAAGCAGCCCATAATAGAAAAAGATGCCAGTTAACTTTGGAATAGGTAGCTAGAAAGTGGTCCATTGTGTGAAGGATTAGTAAGATTATGTCGTTGTTATTCTTCTCATGAAACAAGGAGAATAGGGGAAGGACTGACATTACTAGAACTCTATTTATTCAATCAGGTACTTATGTAAAGAAAACAGATTGTTGGTTTTCAATGAGATCTTGTTTCACCAGTGTCCCTTCAGTAAAGACAAACACATGTGGCAGCATGTGTGAGGTCGCAGTAGCTGCTGTACACAGCAAAGGCTCTATGTTACAATCTCTAAGCCATGCTATCATATAAATATATATTGGGCAGTCATAGGTATAATCTAATTCATAGGGGACACAAGGATGCTTGCAGGGGTGATTGGAGATGCTGAGCCCAAAAAAAGTATCTAGTGCAAAGCCCGAAAATATTGAACAGCAACTTACATTTTCTAAAATGGTGAACTGGATTGCTTCAAAACAATGGAATTGATGATAAATGTGCTTTTATAAAAAGTGCTGTAACAATCACTCCTCAGAGAGTTGGTCTCTCTATGTCTCTGTTTGCATTGTAAATCATGTGCGCATTCTTTTGAATGCATCTGTGCAAACTCTCCTTATTTCTGTACTTTGGGTACTGTCAACCCTTGTGCAGAAAAGACTGAGCCAAACTCTCCTGACAATTGTTTGTATAGTTGCAGCCAACCCAAATCACATGGGCCAAAGTTCAGATGGTTGGGGAAGATAGAGAGTAGGCACATTGCATGGTCATCATGGTTGGGGCGGGTGTTGAGTGTTTGGGCCAGAACCCAGAGGCCAGGTTTCTGTCCCCTCACACTCCATATTCCGGTATGTCTTCCAACTGTGCCCTACATCGTGGTGGTCTGCCTGGGGGAATTCCTAGCCTATCCTGGAAGTTTCACCAATGAGATCCCTTGGCTGAGAGCTGCCGTGAGGTCCACTGTGAGTGTAATGTTCAATGGTTTGATCTGAGTTCGATTATGCTAATCTGGTAACTGATCCTTGTACATTTGCTTGATTGCTTAAGCCTGCAGGTGGAGCTAGAGAGTTAAAGGGTGGGATTATCCAACCCTGACGCCAGTGGGCATCGTCACGGGTAGCATGGAAAAGTTTGAAGAGCCATTAAAAGTCAACGGTCTCCAAATTTTTCCATTCCACCCGCAATGATGTCCACCTGTGTTGGGACTGGAAAATCCCATCTGAAAAATCTGATAAAGGATCTGAACTCTGAACATGTGTGTGTTGGAAATCCTTTAAGAGATGTTTTGAAGTTCTGTAAATAAACAGTTTGGGTTTAGAATTACAGTCATCTCTGCATTGCTCTGGGATAGATAAGATATGCAGCAAAGCAACGTATACATAACAAAAATTGGCAACAAGAATGGTTGAGAAAAGTTTAACTTTACTAGCTCCAGAACTAGAGACCCTCCCATGGGAGTGGTGGATTGAGGGGACGGACAGTCTGGATGAATTTGCAATCTGTAAGAAAGCGATACTTATATATTGTTTTGGAGCAGAGGGCCAGTAAATATTTGAGCAGCTCACAGAAGATACGTCTACATTTGATACAGCGGTCAGCACGCTCAAAAAATACTTTGGGTCAAAGAAAAAGGTGATGGTTGAATGAAATGCAGGAAAATGGTGTGTCCATCAAACAATACATGCCAGCGTTGCAGCAATTCGCTTCTACATGTAAATTTGGCATGCTAACCAATGGGCTAATTCATCACCAATTAATTGAAAAGACTTAAAACCCACAAATTAGGTAACATCTCCTCATGGAGGATAATGATCTAATCTTGGAAAAAGCCACGACTTTGGCAGTCCAAATCAAATCTGCCATGTTCGATCTGAAGAGGTTGCACAGCAATGCGCCCTTAGACTCAGGGTGGAAGACACAGCTTGCCCCACCAGCTCGAGTGTAAGCGTTACGGACAAGGAGATGTCAGCAATCTCATCAACATGTGCCCCATCATGGCCAGATACCTTCAAACAGTGCCCAAATTGTGGAAATGCTCATCGAGTCACAATGCCATGTCAAGCTCGAGGGGAAAAATGTGCCACTCATTATGCAAAGGTGTGTAGGACGTCAAAGAAGGAGACTTCATCGGTTCAACATGTGGAAGAGTCTTTTTCTGAGGCTGAACTACAACATGTATATACCATCACAAAGGGTAAAGCACCAGGTCATTTTAAGAAACGCAAACCTTTCATAAAAGGATTTGCTCACAGAAATGTGTACAAGATCCACAAAAAGATGCACTCAGTAGAGATATTATTCCAGTGTAAGGAGTGGAAGGATTTGTTTCAGACTCACTTCTCCCTGCAGAGACATCTGCTGATACACAAGTGAACAAACTTTCAAATGTGATCTATGTGATAAAGCTTTGTAAATCCCTCTGTGCTTAAGAGTCATGAAAAGACAAATACTGGAGTGAAAGAGAAGAGCTGTCCATATTGTGGCTGGAAATTTGCCAACAATGGAACATTACATGTGCACATTAGGTGAAAGCCCTACTAGTGTCGCTGCTGTGACAAACTTTCAGCAAGAATGACAGATTAAAGATGCATATTAGAACACATATGCGGGAAAAAATCTTACCAGGGCTCATAAAGTAACAAGGCTTTAGTCACAAGAGCGGCCTAGGTGTACATATGAAGATACCAGCCAAACTTGTGAAATAAAAAGAGAAATTGCAGGAAAAACTCAGCAGGTCTGGCAGCATCTGTGGAGGGAATCTGCCAGAACTGCTGAATTTTTCCAGCATTTTCTGTTTTTATTCAGATTTCCAGCATCCGCAGTATTTTGCTTTTATTTCAGCCGAACTCACTTTTAAGTCATCAACGCCAGTTAAGGGGAATGTCAGAGCTTAAACAGATGAAATCACAATGCAACAAGTTAAAGCAAAAGCATTCTTTGACAAACAGGCGGGTGCAAGGGACCCACGAAGGATCAGGACTGCACTAGGTAATCCATCCCCTCTAGCATCGATTATCCCTCCAAAATACCCATATGTTCCCTGAGGAGAATTTAAATGTTTTAATCCCATCCCTCGTGAGGTCATTCCCATCTTCAAGTCACTTTGGGAACAGTACAGTGGCACTCTGATTTTCTTTCTGACTTTTGCTGACATGGCTGCCTGCTCTGTTTATGTTAGTAATACTGTTCCAACAATTAGGAGTGGGGTCTATGGTTTTATCCATAAGTTCCATTAGAGTCAGAACTGAGCTTCGAACCCCATATCCTCTTCATCTCAAAGTCTAATCTGACTTTGGGACAAAATGGGGGTCCCGAGCTTGAACTGGTCGGCAGTGGTACCAGCTTTGCAGTTAACCTGGAGGCTGCCTCCTAATTGGCCGCCTCCAGACTCGCTAGCCAATTAACGATGGTGGGCGGGGTGTAGATCCTGTCAGTCCAATCAGAGCGCCGACAGCTCTGAAGCCTTGGCAACCACATTGGGAGAGGTGGGCACTGTTGAGGCAAGTGGGAGATCGTGAGGGTGCGGACATAAGCAAAAGAATATAAAGTCAGAGGGGCTAAGCAGGCAGGCCCTACTGGATGGCCCAATGGGGCCACGAAGGCTGCCTTCTCTGCCTGCAGGCCCCTATTTGCATCATAGCTCCAATGCCCTCCCTCCTCACAGCCTGCCATGGAGAGTCCATTTGTATGAAGTTGGCAGTCTCTCCATGCAGCAAAACACTGGCAGGCTAGAAAAATCGACTGTAATAGGCTCCTTGTGTATGGTGTTTGGTGGGCAGCTGCTCTGCATCTGGCCCCATTGCTGGGAAACCTTTTCTGCAGCGGGGCTGCATCAGGGAGCCTTCCTGACACAGCTCCCTGCTGTTTTCCCAGTCCCCTCCATCTCCCAGCCTGTCATCCTGGTGCTAAAAACGCTGCCCGCAGTGTCCATGCTAAGCTTAAGTCGCATCATGAATTGCACTCTTTGTCATGCCCAGTTAGCTGACTTCATTGCAACGGGGTTCTCTGTGGAATAGTTGGTTCTATGTGTGGTGAGCCTCCAATACCATCTGTGCTCCCAGAAAGTCTCCTGTAATTGATCTTGAACTCTAGTATAGTCAATACCGGTTAATGCATCCATTCTGTAAGATACTCAGTATCTTTCAGTTTTTGCAGTGCTATGCTGAGGACTCCAAATCTTGCCCTTCATTCTTAAGGCTTACTACTTCTGATCGGCAGGGAAAAAAAACAATCCTGTTTTCTATATTTTTGCATCTCCACATACAGAACTGCATAAGGCTGACTAGCTTTGTTCCATGACTGGACAGTTGCAGTACCCCAGAAGTCTGCTACACCAGTCTAGGTTGAAGATCAAATTTGGTGGCCTATCATGACTCAGTTGGGCCCAGTGCATGTCTCCCCACTGGTAAGGCCCTGCTCTGGAAAACAGGTGCAGCTGTGAGGCTGGACACTGGCCAAAAAGCACACTTGATGCTGCAATAAAAGGTTGAGACACCCATCTTTGTCTTTCTTCACCTTGTTCCTCCAGACTCTCCGACCCAAGGGGTTTTGAGGCGCGAGGCCCACCACCGGTCAATGGATGTCTTTGGGTCACGAGCAAAGGAAATTGAGGTGGGATGGCCAGGGCTTGTGCATATGGTGTTGCAGGCGCTGCCCTGGCCCTCAGAAGTAACTCTGGTAGCTGTAGCTAAGAGTGTAGTGAATCACTTTTGTAGTGATTCAGGAGCTCTCATACATCAACCCCACTAGATCCTGCTGAAGGGTAGATGATCTGCAACCTGAGTTAAAATTGTGGGAATTATGTCTTTGGAGTTTGAGTTTAACTTTTTAATTAGGAGCCCTCTAGCTTTGGAAGTGTGCCTGACACGAAACCAGGAAGAGGTCAGTTAAAATGTTAGGAGGTGAGAAGGGTGAAGGCAGGGTATGGAGCAACCGTGAATGTGATTTTAATCCCCCCACCACTCCGTTGCACTACTACCAATGGGTGGGGTGGAGGAGCAGTTTAAATTGGCCCATAGCTAGCAGGGAGCAGCTGGTGCAAGGAGATAGGACAATTGGTTTTAGTTGCTTAATGCAAGTCGATTGCGCGGGTAAGTTGTAAATGTTTACCCCTGATTTTCCTCACTAGACTGTCTCTTTTGTACATGTTTTGGAATGTCATGATCAGATCAAATGAGGTTCATTTTTGGCTGTCACCACTTAATCTTCTGTCCTTTCAGCATTGGCAAGGGTTACTTGTGGGTTAAAATACCTTTTGAGCCTTTCTGAATGTTTTTGGAATTTTTGCCCCTCCCATTGTGACACTTCCTCTTAATTACTCCATACAGTTTAACTGACACGTAGGTTTGCAGCATTATCATCTTTGTGTTCCTTACACTTCTAAATAGATCACACATTTTATAGTGTGGTAAGAAACACTCCAGAGTTTTTCTTCACATGATGGGAGTAGCATTCTCTTTGGCCGCTTAAACAGTAAACTGGCATTGGTGAATCACCCACCCATTAGAGAACCCATCTGAGTTTCATTGAGATCTACCAGTTCACGGCCCAAGTGGTGCTGTGTCTGTCAATGTGGATAAATGAGACCTGACAGATCTTGTATGGTCACAATCATAAACAAAACACTCAAGTGATGTGCAAAGATTGAAACAGAGATTGAAATGGGTAAAATCGAAGACACCAGATAATTCTTAGATGCTGCTTAGAGGATGCAGATCTCATTGCAAGTGAAAGGGTGAAGTTGCTACTTGTTTCTGTGAGTTACCACAGAATGGGCCAAATCAGAGCAAAAGACCCCCGAATTTAAACCGCAAGTGAGTTACGCTCAAAACCTCTTAACTCCTGTTTTCCACAATCTTTTAGACTGGTTCAAGATTCAGTTCACCCAAGGCCTTACCAAGAGAACTAGCAAGATCCTCCACACCCCAGGGCAAAATTTCGAGATTCTGCTGATTCAAATTGTGCTGTTTCCTAGGTTTACAGTAGGAGTTTTTAAAAAGTTTTTTTTTATCTTGAACAATATTTAATCTACCAAGAAATTGACTAGTGTACTCCAATGGAACTTCTAATTACTTGCATACAGTTATTTTAATGAAATCAGATTACTCACAGGTGGAGGACTGGTCACTCTTATTAAAATGCTTACTTTTAGTGATAAGTGACTATACCAATAAAACTGTTCCAAGTTACCACAGTTAAAAATATGAAGGCATACTCCTTAGTGGAAAGAGAATAAAGAAACAATGACATTCCATTATGCTACACCATTACACTAGTTCAGGGAAGATTATACATTTGTGATTATGCAGATAAATTTTAATGGAATCTTAAAGTACAACCAAACGAGCAGAAATTCAAGCACATGTTGCAGGCACGTGTTAAGGTTGAAAAAGATATTTAGGTTCAATTTTGCAAACCTTAGGAAATAAAGCAAACCGATGCTGTTCATTCAAGGAAGGCGTGGGCAAAAATGATCATTGTGAATCCAACTCAGCTAGGATTTGTTATAACTGTTGGTATTATCTTGGATCAGATATAACTGTACTTTCATTGTATCAAGGGAAATCAAATTGGAGTAAGATTTAATTTTAATTGTTTAAGTATCCGTCATGGTGCATCGCAATCAACTGAGAATAAAGTTTGTGGCAATTAGAATTGTTCACTTAGCATGGGCAATGTCCTGTAAATTTTGTAACTTGTTGTGCTGAATGCAAACACCCTTTGGAACAGTGTGCTTCTGTCCAAAGGTGGTACTACCTACAGTGCTTAGAAGATTGATTCTATGTTGGCAATAGCAGCGTACTGAAAATTTATGCCAATAATTGATTTTGAAAGTGGCTGCCAAACCTGGTGCAAACACTGTAAAACGTTCTTTATGGCAAGTCATGTGAATGTTGACTTTTTTCTCAAGAAGGGGAAAAAGGTCAATATTATCTTTTGGGATATATGTACACTACATAAAAATAATAGATGACATCCTGCTTCTGGTTTGACAGCTCAATCGAGAGACAAAAAACTTGTTCATATATTTTTGAGGAAATAGATTGCAATTCACTGACTGTGGCTCTGAAACCTCATAGGATAGATTGGGAGATTCTTGTGAAATTTCCAGGCTAATAACTGTTATTTTTGCAGGGGGTTTTTGGTCAGCTATTTGATAATTTGTCTTTAGGTTGCTTGTTGAGGAGCTGCTATCTACCCCTCCTATCTTTTCAGCCAGGCCAACAATGGATTTCCCATAAAGGGTCGCCCTTCCTTCCTGGAAGAAGACAAACACAGGGAAGGCAGACTGTTAAGACTGCATTCAAGGCACTTGGTACCTGCCTGCAAATAATCCGACAGCAAACCGTACTGGCAGAGAAACCTCTACTGGCATTTGACCACAGATGTTTGCATGTGGAAGTTTCACTTTACAAAGGACATTATCAACAGTTATGCCTTTTGTTGCAACCAATCTAGCAGCTCATCTCCACCTTGTGCTTTTCTGGGCCAATGGTTCTTAGAGTCACTGCTCGCTTTAACTCTCTGCCAGGGGGCCATTTCAGACTGCCAATGGCAATGTCTAGAACAAATGTGTAGGTCATAAGCAGATTGTTCTCTGTAGTTGGCAATTTCATCAGCATCTTCATAGACAACTGGTGCTAAATTCACGGTCTGTTTACATCATTGCTTAGTGTCAATGGGGCTGAAGAAAAAAGAAACCATACCAACAAAGATTCAAAACAAATTTCATTTAACATACTCTACTGATTGGGCAACAGGTTGTTAATGTTTTAACTGAAGGGTCAGGATTCAGGGTAATGTGGCAAACTGGATAAAAGGTTGTTTTTGTAACAGGAAACAAAGGGTAATGGTCGATGGATGCCCTTGCGAACGGAAAGTTGTCTCAAGTGGTGTTCCACAGGGCTCGGTGTTGGGACTCTTGCTGTCTGTGTTACATATTAACGATTTGGACGTGAACGTGGGGGACACGATTGGGAAATTTGCAGATGACACAAAGATTGGCTGAGTAGTGGATAGCGTAGAGGATAGCCATAATCTCCAAAACGATATAGATGGGTTGGTGGAGTGGGCGGTAAAGTGGCAGATGGATTTTAACATAAAGAAGTGTGAGGTCATACATTTAGGGAGGTCAAACAGTTACAGGGATTACACAATAAATGGGAATATACCAAGAGGGGTAGATGAAGTGAGAGATCTTGGCGTACAAGTACACAGGTCCTGAAGGCAGCAGTTCAAGTAGACAAGGTTGTAAAGGAGGCATATGGAATGCTCTCCTTCATTGTCAGAAGTATAGAATATAAAAATAAGGATATAATGTTGGAATTGTATAAAACACTGGTGAGGTCACAACTGGAGTATTGTGTGCAGTTCTGGTCACCACATTACAGGAAGGACGTAATCGCTCTGGAGAGAGTGCAGAGGAGGTTTACAAGACTGTTGCCAGGGTTAGAAAAGTGTAGCTATGAGGAGAGATTGGATAGGTTGGGGTTATTTTTCTTAGAACAAAGAAGGCTGAGAGATGACTTGATTGAGGTGTACAAAATTATGATGGAATAGATAGAGTGGACAGGATAAAATTATTTCCCTTGGTGGAGAATTTTAGAACCAGGGGACATAGATTCAAGATAAGTGGCAGAAGGTGTAGGGGGGACATGAGGAAGAAGTTTTTTATGCAGAGGCTAGTGGGTGTCTGGAATTCGCTGCCCAAGTTGGTGGTACAGGTAGAAACTCTAAACTCTTTTAAAAAGTACCTGGATCTGCATCTAAAGTGCTGTAAGCTGCAGGACTATGGGCTGGGTGCAAGAAGGTGGGATTAGAAAGGGCACCTGGGTGTCCTTGGGCTGGCATGGACAAGATGGGCCGAATGGCCTCCTTCTGTGCTGTAACTTTTCTATGGTTCTATGATTCTAACAAACTGCTGACGTTAGATCACCACGATTTATAATAACACCATTCAATGGAGTTGCCACCTTGTAATCTACTTCCTTCAGTGTACTATCTCCTGTATTGTGTACATGGCTTTGGAACACTTTCCTTAAATCTACATTTTAAACTGTCGAAGACATGGAAGCCTATGGGAAGCAACGTCTCCAAATGATTGAGCTTATTCTGGCTGAAATAATCAGAGTATGTTCTCATGCTCCTAGCACTTCATACATTATAACCCATAATTTTGAAATTGTCATTAATGCAAAAGGATAATAGTTATCATTTCTTGCTTGGTATGTGACTGCCCATTTTAAACGTGGACACGTAAAGTGTTGGGGGCTGCAGTTGGATTTCTTAGCAACCGTGGGCATCGAACACTGTGAATGTGGATTGTGCTTGGTATTCTATGGGCAGGATTTTTGCTCCGTGTGCGTGCGGGCACGCTCCCGACCCACTCGAGCGTGAATTAGCACGTGACGATGTCGAGCGAGCGTCCTGACGTCATCCCATGCTTGGACAATATTTCGGTCAGCAGGTGCGCGCCTGCTGACAATTAAGATGGCAATTAACCCTGTTAAAGTTCCAATTGTCCCCAATTTCTTTCGTGGTCGGACTTTGCATTTTTGATGAAACCTCATCCATGGGTGGGATGAGGTTTCTGTTGTTAAATAATAAAAAAAATGTTTGGACAGAATTTTCATCATCTATATGTCCAGGTGACCGATTCTGATGTGTGGACAATTTGTTCTGGGTTTTAAAATCTTTATGGATTGCTTTGAAATTCTTCAACTCCCTGAGGCAGCTCCCTGCCTTCAGGGAGCTTTCATTCCGTGCTCCTCCGTGCCAACACTTACGTCAGTGCCCACCCTCCTCCCGCCCCCACCCCGGCAGTGCTGAGCATTTCAGCGCGCGTTTCACGCTGACTGCCCGTTAATTGGCCAGTCAGTGTGAAATTGCAGTCGGGGGCCGATCGTGGCTGGTGGTCCGTTCTCCGGCTGGTCCCGGGCCCGCTGATGGCGCACGCCCGCCAAACTAAAAATCCTGCCCTACATACTATAGAGAAGTGAACTAGTGGGAAGCATGAAATTACATTACACTCCCCTAAATGGAATATCGTATGATGCTCCCCGCTGTTTGGATCAGGTGCTTCTGATTTCCAATTTCTTTTTCACCTGGAAATCTGCTCGAAAGAGAAATTGCTGCAGATTTGACAGAAAAGATCTCTGCCAAATTTCCTTCTTCCACTAAACATCATGAACCAGAGCACACGAGGGAAAAGTGGGGTGAAAATCAGCCCCAAATATGCAACTATCTGCAAGAAACCAATGACAAAGTACTTACCATCTTCATGATGATGTCTTGTGCTCTTTCCAAAATTTTTCAATGGAGATGTGCATTCCTCTGCATGTTCCACACCCTAACCATCCCCTCTTGCAATGGAAAAGCCTCTGATTCACTGTGTGCAATGCCATGAGACATCTGTTGGGAACCTACATATATATACACAATAACGCAAAGGTGAAACCAAGTGTTATCCCATGAGGCCATGTGGCTCAGCTTTTTTTTACTCCTTCATGGGTTGTTGGTGTCGCTGGTAAGGCCCAGCGCTTATTGCCCATCCCTAATTGTCTTTGAGAAGGTGGTGGTGAGCCACGTTCTTGAACTGCTGCAGTCCATGTGGTGTAGGTACACCCACAGTGCTGTTAGGAAGGAAGTTCCAGGATTTTGATCCAGTGGCAGTGAAGGAATGGCGATATATATCCAAGCCACGATGGTGAGTGACTTGGAGGAGAGCTTGCAGATGGTGGTGTTCCCTTGCATCTGCTGCCCTTGTCCTTCTAGGTGGTAGAGGTCGCGGGTTTGGAAGGTGCTGTTGAAGGATTCTTGGTGAGTTGCTGCAGTGCATCTTGTGAATTATAAATACTGCTGCCACTGTGCATCGGTGCTTGAGGGATTGAATGTTTAAGGCGCTGGATGGGGTGCCAATCAAACGGGTTGCTTTTTCCTGAACGTTGTTGAAGCTACACTCATCCAGACAAGTGGAGAGTATTCCATCACACTCCTGACTTATGCCTTTTAGATGGTGGAAACAGAGTTTTTCCAGGAATATCCTGGAATTTGGCTTCCCATCCTGTGTCCCAGGCATGGGCTTCCTGGGACACCATTTGCCCCAGATTTCACTGGGCAGCAAGCGTGGAGACTGCTGCTGCCGCTGCCTGAGCGTCTTTGGGGTCTGCGCATGCACACTGTGTTGCTGTGCACAGGCAGTCCAGAACTAGCATAGTGCACAGTGCATAGTGACTCAGTCATGAGGGAGTAGCCAGCAGCAGCACCAGCCAGCCCTCTCCTCCCTGAGAGTCTGGTTTCGGCAGGTGGGTGATGGGGGTTGGTGGGTCCAGCGGCAGGGGGTCCAGCAGTGGGGCGCAGGTCAGTGGCAGTGGCAGCTGCGCTTAGGCCCAAGTCTGGGGGATTTGGGTCCGGCACAAGCTTAAGGGGGAGGGGCTCCGGCGGCAGTGGGGGTTGGGGTCAGGGCAGAGGTTGTGAGGGTCTTGGCCAGTGGAGGCACTCAGCCTATCTTGGGCCAGGGTGGCGGGGGTGGTTGGGTTCAGCAGGGCTGGGAGGTGGGAGGCTGGGTTGGGGGGTGGGATGGTGGCCCATCAGGTGTGGAGGGTTTGGCAGGCTTGATGGGGAGGGGGTCTTGCAGGCTTCAGGGAGAGGGGAGTCCCGCAAGCCTGAGGGGGAGGGTCGGTATGGCAAGCCTAAGGGATAGAGGGGCCCTGCAGACCTGAGGGCGAGGGAGGGCTCCTGCAGGCCTGAGTGGGAGGCGCAGGTACAGCACGCCTCATCAGCGAGGGATGGTGGCCTGGGCAGACCTGAAGGGGCTGGAGAGATCTAGGCAGGCCTGAGGTGGTGAGGAGGTCTGGGCAGCGCTGACAGGGAGATCTGGCCTGGCTGCTCCCCTTGGCCTTGCCAGAAACCCCTCCACTCCTTCAGTCTCACAGCACACCTCTCTGATCCAGCAGCAATGCCCCTCCCACCACCATCCTCCACTCCTCCAGCCTCACCAACACACCCCTGCACACCCCCACTGCTCTGAAAGCACAACCACCGCACCCACCCCCCCCAACCCCCCACCGAATCCCCCACTCCCTTGGCGAAGTGTCCCTTATTTTTCTCCCCTAGAGTTGGTCACCTTGGGTGGACAGACTGTGCGGAGTCCGGAGGTGTTTACCAGCCACGGAATTCCCAGCTTCTAATCTGATTTTGTAGCCACAGGATTTATATGACTAGTTTCAGCTCAATTTCCATCCAATGGTAACCCCCCAGAATGCTGATATGGGGGAATCAGTGATGAGAGTGCCATTAAATGTCAAGGGGAGATGGTTTGATTCACTCTCCTTGAAGATGGTCATTGCCTGGCACCTGTGTGGTGTGGATGTTACTTGCCACTTATCAGCCCAAGCCTGAAAGTTGTCTCGGTTTTTCTACATAAGGCTACGGACTGCTTCAGTATCTAAGGAATTGCAAATGATATTGAACATTGTGCAATCATCAGCGAACATCCCCACTTCTGAGCTTAAGATGGAAGGAAGGCCATTGATGAAGCAGCTGAAGATGGCTAGGCCTAGGACACTACCCTGAGGAACACCTGCAGCGATGCCCTGAAGACCGAGATGATGACCTCCAATAACCAGAGCCATCTTCCTCCCATCTTCCTTTGTGTTAGATATGACTCCAAACAGTGGAGGGTTTGCCCCTGATTCCTATTGACTCCAGTGTTGCTAGGGCTCCTTGAGACACACTCGGTCAAATGCTGTCAAGGGCAGTCACTCTCACCTTAACTCTTGAGTTCAGCTCATTTGCCCATGTTTTGACCAAGGCTGTAATGAGGTCAGGAGCTGTGACCCCGGCGGACCCGATATGAGCAGGTTATTGCTGAGGAAGAACCGCTTGATGGTGCCGCCGACAACCCCTTCTATCACTTTGCTGATAATAAAGAGTAGACTGATGGGGTGGTAATTGTCCCAGTTGGATTTGACCTGCTTTTTGTGTATAGGACGTACCTGGGCAATTTTCCACATTGCTGGGTAGATGCCAGTTGTTGTCGATGTCCTGGAACAACCTGGCTGGGTGTGTAGCTTGTTCTGGAGAACAAGTCTTCAGTACCCATTTTGGGATGTTGTCAGGGTCCATAGCCTTTGCTATAAATCAGAGAGTGCCTTCAGCCATTTCTAGTTATTGAATTGGCTGAAGACTGGCATATGTGATGCTGGGGACCTCTGGAGGAGGCCAAGATGGATCATCCACACGGCACATCTACCTGAAGATGGTTGCATATGCTTCAGCCTTATCTTTTGCACTGATGTTCTGGGCTCCCCCATCATTGAGGATGGGAATATTTGTAGAGCCTCCTCCTCCAGTGAGTTGTTTAATTGTCCACCACCATTCACAGCTGGATTTTGCAGGGCTGCAGAGCTTAAACCTGATCCGTTATTGTGGGATCGCTTAGCTCTCTCTATTGTACACTGCTTCCGCTGTTTGGCATGCAAGTAGTCCTGTGCTGTAGTATCACCAGGGTGATGCCTCATTTTTAGGTATGCCTGCTGCTGCTCCTGGAATACTCTCCTGCACTCTTCAGGACTCGGGTCAATCCCTGGCTTTAAAGTAATGGTAGAGTGGGGGATATGCCAGGGCATGAGGTTACAGATTGTGGTTGAATACAAATCTACTGTTGGAGAACTTCCGTTGCCTCATGGATGCCCAGTTTTTGAGGCTTCATCTTCTCAAGGACTGTGCACTGGTCACTCCGACCAATACTAACATGGATAGGTACATCTATGACAGTTAGATTGGTGAGGACAAGGTCAAATAAGTTTTTCCCTCTTATTGATTTCCTCACCCCGCTGCCATAGCAGCTATGTGCTTTAGGATTCGGCCAGCTCGGTCATTAGTGTTACTACCAAGCCACTCTCAGTGATGGAAAATGAAGTCCTCCACTCAGAGTACATTCTGTGCCCTTTCCACCCTCAGTGCTTCTTCCAAGTGGAGTTCAACATGGAGGAGTACCGATTCATCAGCTGAGTGGGATGTCAGGTGTTAATCAGCAGGACGTTTCCTTGCCCATGTTTCACCCAATGCCACGAGAATTCATGGGATCCAGAGACAATGTTAAGGACTCCCAGGGCAACTCCTTCCTGACTCTATACCACTGATGCCATCTTTAGTGGGTCCATCCTGCTGGTGGGACAGGACATACCCAGGGACAGCGATGGTTGTGTCTGGGACCTTGTCGGTAAGGTATGATTCAGTGAGTATGACTATGTCAGGCTGTTGCCTGACTAGCCTGTGGGGCCCCTTTCTCAATTTTGGCACAAGACCCTAGATGTTGGTAAGGTGGACTTTGTGGGGTTGGCTGGACTGGTTATGCTGGCTATGCAACAGAGTGACTAGCAGGCCATTTCAGAAGACAGTTAAAAGTCAACCACATTGCTGTGGGGGGACATGTAGGCCAGACCAGGTAAGGGCAGCAGATTTTCTTCCCTCAAGGGCATTAGTGAACCATGATAGGTTTTTATGGCAATTGATCATGGTTTCGCCATTATTGGTACTAGCGTTTCAATTCCAGATTTCCCTAATTAATTGAATTTAATTTCCACCAGGTGCTGTGGTTGGATTTGAACCCTTGTCCTCAAGGCATTAGCCTGGATCTCTGGATTACTAGTTCAGTGACTTTACAACTAGGTCGCAGTCTTCCCTGATTGGTAACACTTCTGCTCCTGAGCTGGAAGGCCTTGGGTTCTCGTCCCACTCCAGTGGCGGAATTTTCTGTGCCCGCTGGCGTTGGGCGTGTTTGGCAGCATGAGGGGACAATATGGTGAGAAGGCCAAAAATCGATTTCCCAATGTTGTGAAACCAGTTTGCGACCATTTGCTCAGCCTGTCGATGGCACGCTGTGTTGCCCGCCATCGGATGTCAAGATTGTAATACATCTGCATATCATTATAAACCCAGCCCACCAGAATAATTTCCCCCCAGTGGATTGTCCGCCCACATCGACGTGATTGCACGGAAACATGTTTCTCAACAGCATACATAAGGCGCACACTTGGCAGGGAACTCGGAGGTGAGTGCACAGATACGTTGTGCAGCCCTCGCGAGGGTCGCCTGTTGGACTTCAAGGTTGAGGTGACTTGGAGGGGGAGAAAGAGCTGCCCTGCAGTTGAGGCGACTTGGGCAGGGGTGGGGGTGCTGAAGGGCTGCCCTGTGGTTGAGGTAATTTTGGGGAGGACAAGGGCTGCTCTGCAGTTGAGACGACTTGGAGGGGGGACAAGGGTTGCACTACGGTTGAAGGTAGTGCACAAGCACATATGGGATGGACGGAGAGGGAAGCGTGGTGCTTCAGTGACACCTTGTATAAAGTGACCATTCCTCTGCGGCTGAGACAGTTTGGGCACAGCCACATTGACGTTCGTGGAGTCGGGCCTCTAGCTTCTCTGCCCACTCAAGCAACGCAGAGGCATCAAAGTGCCACCAAGTGCTTCAGAGCTTTTCACCCCTCGGGCACAGACTGCAAAGTAATGAGTGTTTTAGTGGACTGCAGAACAGTTGGGCAACTGGGCATGTTTTACAATCTCCTCGCTGAAACTGGCCATGGAGCAGTCACTGGTGGAGGTGCTCACAGCCCCTTGCAATGTCATCATTCCGATTTGGACCAGTCTCCCCCATGGTTCAAGATAACAGCGCAGCCTTGCAGAGCTGGTTAGGAGAATATCTGCGCCTGAACTGAGAGCACAGCACGCAGTCCAATGGGCAAAGCTGCCACCAATCGGTCAGGTGGAGTGGGGCGGAGGTGGGTGGGGTTTCGGACAGCCATGAAGCGCACTGAACTCTGGCCATCCAAGTGGTGGCCAGCACTCTCCGGGATGCATTAAGGACCCTTCAAACTTAACCAAGAGAGGTTCTTAGAACACCCAAGCTAACCCACGCATCTCTCCCTTTCATCCTGCTGGAGGATGACATCAGGAACATGGAGCCTGGTGACCTAGCTGTCTGCTTCGTGGCATACAGAGAGTGAAGACGATGGAGAAGAGAGCGACTGAGGTGCCTGGCTGGGCAGAGGGAGGAGCAGCACCCTCAGGAAGAAGTGGTGACTGAGGCATCCACACACGCTGCCGAAGAGCCACATTGAGCTGTCGGCTGCTCAGTGCCTAGCTAGACCCAGGGTCTATAGACGCCACCTTTCATTCCTGCAGATGACCGAGAACAAGTGTCACTGAAGACTGGTCAGTCACATCTGCCAACTGCTGCAGGATTTGGCGCCACTGGGACATGGAGGTCATCCATTGCCAGTGGCTATGAAAGTGGCCGTGGCGCTCAATTCCTACGCCAGTGGCTTCCTTCAGTGCTCCACAGGTGATCTCTGTGGGATATCACAAGCCTCCACCCACAAATGAACCCATGAGGTCATGGATGCCATCTTCATGATGGCACACAACTTTGTGCATTTCACCCAGGACCAGGAGAGCCAGGATACAAGAGGATTGGATTTGCCTAGATCTCAGGTTTCCCACAGGTGCAGGGTATCACTGACTGTACTCACATGGCGCTCAGATCTCTGTTGCAACAAGGGGTCAATTGCATCAAATGCAAGGGCTTCCAATCCCTGAATGTGCAGCTGGTGCACGACCTCCACAAACGCATCATAAGAACATAACAACATAAGAAATAGGAACAGGAGTAGACTATTCAGCCCCTCGAGCCTGCTCTGTCATTCAATAAGATCATGGCTGTTTTTGGATTTCCACATTCCCATCTAACCCTGATAACCTTTGATTCCCTTGCCTGACAAGAATCTATCTACCTCTGCCTTAAAAATATTCAAAGACCCCATCTCCACCACCTTCTGAGGCAGAGTATTCCAAAGTCGCACAACCCTCTGAGAGAAAAAAATTTCTCCTCATCTCTGTCCTGAAAGGGCGACCCCTAATTTTAAAACTGTGCAACCCCCCCCCTAGTTCTGGACTCACCCACATGAGGAAACATCCTTTCAACGTCCACCTTGTCAAGGCCGTTCAGGATCTTGTATATTTCAATCAAATCAGCCCTCACTCTTCTAAACTCCAGTGGAAACAATCCCAGTCTGTCCAACCTTTCCTCATAAGACAACCCAATCATTCCAAGTATCAATCTAGTAAACCTCCTTTGAACCGCCTCCAATGCATTTACATCCTTCCTTAAATAAGGAGACCAATACTGCACAGAATATTTGAGGTGCGCTCTCACCAATGCCCTGTATAACTGTATAACTGAAGCATACCATCCTTACTTTTATGTTCAATCCCTCTCTTAATAAAGGATAGCATCCATTAGCCTTCTTAATTACTTGCTGTACCTGCATACTAACTTTTTGTGACTCATGTATTAGAACACCTAGATCCCTCTGCAGCTCAGAATTATGCAGCCATCCTCCATTTAAGTAACTCTGCTTTTTTGTTCTTCCTGCCAAAGTGAACAACTTTACATTTTCCCACATTAAACTCCATTTGCCAGATCTCTGCCCACTCACTCAACATATCTATATCAATCTGTAAGCTTCTCATGTCTTCTTCACAACATACTTTCCTATCTATCTGTGTGTCATCTGAAAATTTTGCTACATGTCTTCACTCCCCTCATCTAAGTCATTGATGTAAATTGTAAAAAGTTGAAGCCCCAATACAGACCCCTGTGGGAATCCACTCGTCACATCCTGTCAATCAGAAAAAGACCCATTTATGCATACTCTCTGCTTTCTGCCAGCCAGCCAATCTTCTATCCATGCCGATATGTTACCCACTACACCATGCACTTTTATTTTCTGTAATAATCTTTGATGTGGCACCTTATCAAATGCCTTCTGGAAATCCAAGTACAGTACGTCTACAGGCTCCCCTTTATCCACTGTGCATGTTACTCCTTCAAAAAACTCCAATAAATCAGTTAAGCATGATTTTCCTTTGACAAAACCATGCTGACTCTTCCCAATTGCCTTGAGCTCTTGAGAGTGCCCAACTATAACCTCCTTAATGATCGATTCTAATAACTTCCCCATGACAAAGGTCAAACTAACTGGCATATAGTTTCCTGTTTTCTGCCTCCCTCCCTTCTTGAATAGAAGGGTTATATTTGCTGCTCTCCAATCTGATGGAGCCTTTCCAGAATCTAGCGCATTGACTACCTCATTAGCCACCTCTTTTAAGACCCTAGGATGTAGTCCATCGGGACCCGGAGACTTGCCAGCCTGCAGCTCCATAAATTTGCTTAGTACCATTTCTCTAGTGATTTCAATTTCACTAAGTTCCTTTCTCCCATTCACCTCTTGATTTGCAGGTGTTACTGGAATGTTTTTTGTATCCTCTATAGTGAACACAGAAGCAAAATATTTGTTCATTTCTTCTGCCATTTCCTTATTATCTATTAACTCCACTGTCACTCTCTAGAAGACCAACACTCACTTTATTTACTCTCATCCTTTTTAAGCACCTTGCTATCCATTTTTACATTTCTAGCTCCCACTTTCCTCTGTACTGATGCCAGTGCCCCACAAACCAGAACCCACTTCTCCCACACCAGTCTTTGAGCCACGCATTCATCTCTCTAATCTTACTAACCCTATGCCAATTTGCACATGGCTCAGGTAATAATCCAGAGATTATTACCTTTGAGGTTTTGCTTCTTAATTTGGTACCTAGCTCCTCATATTGACTTTGCAGAACCTCTTTCCTAGTTCTACCTATGTCATTGGTAGCTACATGGACCATGACAACTGGATCATCCCCCTTCCGGTGCAAGTTCATCTCCAACCCTGAGCAGACGTCCCGAACTCTGGCACCAGGCAGACAACGAAGCCACCTGGACTCTCGCTCTTTGCTGCAGAGATCAGTGTCAATCCCCCTCACTCTACTCTCCCCTACTAGCACTACATTCCTTTTTGGTCCCCCAGATTGAACGGCTCCCTGTACCACAGTGCCATAGCTAGCCAGCTCATCCACCTTTGCAGTCTTCGCTTTCATCCACACAGGTTGTGAGCACCTGAAACCTGTTTGACAATTGCAAAGTCTGAGGCTCCTCCCCTACTGTCTGCTCAGTCCCATTACCTGCCTCAGTGACAGTCACACCCTCTTGTCCCTCTCTGCTGACCAAAACAGATGACACTCTTCTAAGAGGTGTGACTGTCTTCTGGAACAAAGTATCCAGGTATTTCTTCCCCTCCCTTATGTTGCGCAGTGTCTGCATTTCGGCTTCCAGATCAATAATCCTAATCTGGAATTCCTCAAGCTGCTTACACTTCCTGCCAATGTGTTTGTCATGGATCGCCTTGGCGTCCAAAAGCTATTACATCTCACAGCTACAACATAACACCTGTCCCGCCATTCTAACTTTTGTTATTTAGTTAATTTACTTTAATTACTTTCTTCCTATGTATGCTAAAATTCACTGTATTTATGAAATGCCAGTACCACTGACAGCTAAAGGTTATATGCTTCTTAACTGCAAGTTAAGAAGCATATAATCTTGTGTTTTAGTTGTTTGTTTAAATTACTTTAAAATTAAAATCAACCAATAAAGATAAAAACACAATAAAAATGAAGTTTTCAAATTTTGGTTTATTGTTTTAAAGTTTTAGTTCTTTTTATTTATAGATCTACCTGAACTCGCCTGTCTTAAACTGGTTTCTCACACACTGTCCCTTAGGCTGAGCACTTACTGGCCAATCAACTTACTAGCTTCCTGTGATGTCACAGTTGCTTTTTCTCTTTTTCCCAGACTGCAGCTTCCCAGCAGCTGAAACAGTGAAACAGTGAATCAGTGAATCAGCAAAACAGCGAAACAGCGAAACAGTGAATCAGTGAATCAGCGAAACAGCGAAACAGTGAATCAGTGAATCAGTGAATCAGCGAAACAGCGAAACAGCGAATCAGTGAAACAGCGAAACAGCGAAACAGTGAAACAGCGAATCAGTGAAACAGCGAAACAGCGAAACAGCGAATCAGCGAAACAGCGAAACAGCGAAACAGTGAATCAGCGAAACAGTGAAACAGTGAATCAACGAAACAGTGAAACAGTGAAACAGTGAATCAGCGAAACAGTGAAACAGTGAAACAGTGAATCAGCGAAACAGCGAAACAGTGAAACAGTGAATCAGCGAAACAGTGAATGAGCGAAACAGCGAAACAGCGAAACAGTGAAATAGTGAATCAGCGAAACAGCGAAACAATGAAACAGTGAATCAGCGAAACAGTGAAACAGTGAATCAGCGAAACAGTGAAACAGTGAATCAGCGAAACAGTGAATCAGTGAAACAGTGAAACAGTGAATCAGCGAAACAGTGAAACAGAAACAGTGAATCAGTGAATCAGCAAAACAGTGAAACAGTGAATCAGTGAATCAGCGAAACAGTGAAACAGTGAAACAGTGAATCAGTGAAACAGTGAATCAGCGAAACAGTGAAACAGTGAAACAGTGAATCAGCGAAACAGTGAATCAGCGAAACAGTGAATCAGCGAAACTGTGAAACAGTGAATCAGCGAAACAGTGAATCAGCGAAACAGTGAAACAGTGAATCAGCGAAACAGTGAAACCGTGAAACAGTGAATCAGCGAAACAGTGGAACAGTGAATCAGCGAAACAGTGAAACAGAAACAGTGAAACAGAAACAGTGAAACAGAAACAGTGAATCAGCGAAACAGTGAAACAGAAACAGTGAAACAGAAACAGTGAATCAGCGAAACAGTGAAACAGTGAATCAGTGAATCAGCGAAACAGTGAAACAGCGAAACAGTGAATCAGCGAAACAGTGAAACAGCGAAACAGTGAAACAGTGAATCAGCGAAACAGTGAAACAGTGAATCAGCGAAACAGTGAAACAGTGAATCAGTGAATCAGCGAAACAGTGAAACAGTGAATCAGCGAAACAGTGAAACAGTGAATCAGCGAAACAGTGAAACAGCGAAACAGTGAAACAGTGAATCAGTGAATCGGCGAAACAGTGAATCAGCGAAACAGTGAAACAGTGAACCAGTGAAACAGTGAATCAGCGAAACAGTGAAACAGTGAATCACTGAAACAGTGAAACAGTGAATCAGCGAAACAGTGAAACAGTGAATCAGTGAAACAGTTAAACAGAAACAGTGAAACAGTGAAACAGTGCGGTCCTCAGCTCCCAACTGTCTCCCACAGGTCTGCTCCGCTCCGCCCCGCTCTGACTCTCAGCAAGGTGCCCAAGGTACCCAAACTGAAGTCCCTGCCACTCTCCGCGTCCTTTTTAAACTGAAGTCTCTCCTGCTCTCCGCGTCCTTTTTAAACTGAAGTCTCTCCTGCTCTCCATGCGCTTTTTAAACTGAAGTCCCCATCGGTCTCTGTGTCCTTTTCAATCTGAAGTATCTCCCGCCCACCCCGTCCTTTTCAAACTGAAGTCCCCACCGCTTTCTGCGCCCTTTTTAAACTGAAGTCCCTACCACTCTCCGAGCCCTTTTCAACCTGCATCCTGCAGGTCTGCGCACGGTGTCCAGGGACTGTCCATGGCTCCTACATTCTCAGTCGGTCACGAATCCCTGACATCTTCCAGGATCCACAGAGACTGGAGGGATGGCTCCTCAGGGTCAAGGGCTACCTGCAGAGAACGTGGTTGATGACACCCGTGTGGTAGCCTCAGACTGCAGCAGAGCGAAGGTATAACGAGGCTCATGCTGCAACTCACAACTTGGTGGAGCAAACCATCGGGATGCTGAAAATTAGGTTCCAGTGCCTAGACTGGTCTGGTGGAGCCCTGCAAACAGTCCACAGAGGGTGTCAAGCATCATCATCGCCTGCTGCACCCTTTACAACCTGGTGCTGCAATGGGGAGAGGAGCTGGCTGAGGAGGAGATGCGGGAGCTGGAGTTCTTCTCTGATGAGGAGGACATCGATGGTGATGAGGGTGAGGAGGTTCTCGGAGGTGATGATGATGGCAATGAGACCCTCACACTAGCCAGATGAGGGAGGTGCCCTCATAGCTGTTGGATTTGTGGAGGATGATCACGCCATGCAGTGAGGAGACACCATAGGTCCCCACATTGCATCTATGAACGTTTGACTCTTTTATGTCTTGAGTCTATGAGTTCACTAGTCGAGTAAACTCAAATTGCACGCCTGCATATACATTTGTTAGGTGATGCTCACTATCAATAATGGAGAGAGACCGACATAAGAACAAACTGTGATTGTTTATTGCAACAGAAGGCAGAGCACTAAATCCTTGCGTGCTCCCACAACCACCTCCAGCTCTAGACTTATAGTCAACCAGTAGCCCGTGCTTTACAGTGTTTGGTCAGAACTGTCACATGGTTAGTCCTCTTGCACTCTCTTAAAGGTACATGGTACTCCACTTTACCACAGGCTCCAGTCTGGCTTATGGCAGCGCACATACCTTCTGTGATAATGCTCTTGTCATGGAGATGCATTGGAGGCCCTAATAGTCACTTGATTGCAGGAGGACATGCAGTGAGGACACTCCATCGATCTTCACATAGCCTCTGCAAATGTCTGACTCCTGTCCAGCCGAGGATAGCTCGCTTGTGCTCTGTGATCAAGCCCATGCCATGGAGACGCAGCCATGAAACTTTAGAAGCACCTGATCCTTTGTCAGCCTTCAGCACCTGAGCCCTTCAGGAGCACAGTGTCACTGGTCACAGATGCTGAAGAGATGGGGGCCAGCCCCACCTTAAAGGAGCTGAGAGTACACAGAGAGAATGATAGAACTGCAGATAGCCTAGACGAATATAGGAAGTGCAGGGACGAAGTAAAAAAGGAAATAAGAAAATCAAAGAGAGGGCATGAAAAAAGATTAGCAAGTAAAGTTAAAGATAACCCAAAGATATTTTACCAATACATTAATGCTAAAATGTTAGTTAAGGAAAAAGTGGGACCTATCAGAGATGAAGATGGAAACTTGTGTGTAGATGCAGAGGCTGTGGGAAGGGTTTTGAATGAATATTTTGTCTCCGTGTTTACAAAGGAAAGGGAGGATGTAGATATTGTCATCCAGGAGGAACGCTGCGAGATATTGGACGGGATAGTCATAAAGAGAGAGGAAGTACTCGAAGGGTTGAAATCCTTGAAGGATGATAAGTTGCCAGGGCCAGATGGATTGTTTCCGAGGCTGCTGAAGGAAGTCAGGGAGGAGAAAGCAGATGCTCTGAGGATGATTTTCCAATCTTCACTAGATACAGGGGAGGTACTGGAGGACAGGAGAAATGAAAATATAGTTCCATTGTTTAAAAAGGGATTAAAGGAAATGCCAAACAATTATAGGCCAGTTAGTCTTACATCGGTGGTGAGCAAATTAGTAGAATCAATCCTGAGAGATAGGATTAACTGTCATGTGGAAAGGCATGGAGTAGTCAGGGATGGTCAGCATGGATTTGTTAAAGGAAGGTCTTGCCTCATAAATTTGATTGAATTCTTTGAGGAAGTGACAAGAAGGGTTGATGAAGGTAGTGCAGTGGATGTTGTGTATATGAATTTTAGCATGGTATTTGACAAGGTCCCACATGGCAGGTTGGTCAGGAAAGTAAAAGCCCATGGGATTCAGGGTAATGTGGCAAACTGGATAAAAGGTTGGCTTTGTAACAGGAAACAAAGGGTAATGGTCGATGGATGCCCTTGCGAATGGAAAATTGTCTCAAGTGGTATTCCACAGGGCTTGATGTTGGGACCCTTGCTGTTTGTGTTATATATTAACGATTTGGACATGAATGTGGGGGGCACGATTGGGAAATTTGCAGATGACACAAAGATTGGCTGAGTAGTGGATAGTGTAGAGGATAGCCATAATCTCCAAAACGATATAGATGGGTTGGTGGAGTGGGTGGTAAAGTGGCAGATGGATTTTAACGTAGAGAAGTGTGAAGTCAGGCATTTAGGGAGGTCAAACAGTTACAGGGATTACACAATAAATGGGAATATACTAAGAGGGGTAGATGAAATGAGAGATCTTGGCGTACAAGTACACAGGTCCCTGAAGGCAGCAGTTCAAGTAGACAAGGTTGTAAAGAAGGCATATGCAATGCTCTCCTTCACTGGCAGAGGTATAGGATATAAAAATAAGGATATAATGTTGAAATTGTATAAAACACTGGTGAGGCCACAACTGGAGTATTGTGTGCAGTTCTGGTCACCACATTACAGGAAGAACGTAATAGCTCTGGAGAGAGTGCAGAAGGGGTTTACAAGAATGTTGCCAGGGTTAGAAAAGTGTTGCTACAAGGAGAGATTGGATAAATTGGGGTTATTTTCCTTAGAACAAAAAAGGCTGAGAGATGACTTGATGGAGGTGTACAAAATTATGAGGGGAATAGATAGAGTGGACAGGATAAAATTGTTTTCCTTGATGGAGAATTCTAGAACCAGGGGACATAGATTCAAGCTAAGTGGCAGAAGGTGTAGGGGGGACATGAGGAAGAACCTTTTTACGCAGAGGCTAGTGGGTGTCTGGAATTCACTGGAAGTTGGTGGTAGAGGCAGAAACTTTAAACTCTTTTAAAAAGTACCTGGATCTGCACCTAAAGTGCTGTAAGCTGCAGGGCTATGGGCTGGGTGCAGGAAGATGGGATTAGAAAGGGCACCTGGGTGTCCTCGGGCTGGCATGAACAAGATGGGCCAAATGGCCTCCTTCTGTGCTGTAATTTTTCTATGGTTCTATGGTTCTAACTCTGTGACGCCTGCCCACTACATTCTGGCAGCAACGACAAGCACCATCGAGGTGCAGGCATCAGTAATGTGTCCAGGGAGTGTGAGGCTGGACCATCACTTTGGACTGAAGGCTGCACAGAGCACAGGGAAGAGGCCCTGGACTGAGACACCTGCCTTTATCTTGTGCAGAAAGTTTTCACATCTGAGTGACCTGAACACTGCTCATTGGAACAAGGAGCCATAGGCAGGGAGATATTGTTGAGAGTTTATTTATAGTGGCGAATGTTATGTGCAAGCGATTAACGCCCATGCCCAGGCTGTGCAACTACATTTCTCAATCTTCCTAACCCTGCCGCTATGTCTTGGTGCTCCCTGGACACCCACACCGGAAGTGGAGGCAGCCTGCTGACTGCTATGCCCTGTTGTTTGTGATGATCTTGGTGTTGTCCTCTGGAGAGCCCCGGTCTGCTTTTGGGCTCCTGCTGTGTGGCATTGGCACCCTCCTCAACCTGGAGCTGGAGCTGCTGGGTTCATAGGAAGAGGGGATTCAGATGGGCCAGACACTCCCGGAGTCACCTGGGTGTTTGGTCCCAGGGTGTACACCTGCTGATCCTCCTCTCTATGGGTGCCCAAGGGCCCCTGGCTGACTCCTTGAGGAGAAGGGGAAGCTGGAATGAGATCGAGTTGCCCCACACCCCTCTTGCATTGACAGCATTCAACTATGGCATCAGTGACGGAGTTCAGCCCGCGGTCCTACCAGTGTTGACATCGGTGCGTTGGCATGCCAGTGCTATCACCTCAGCCTGAGGACGGGCAGACTCCTCCATCGTGCCTTGCAATCTGAGGAGTGCAGCGGACATCCCTTCCTGATGTTCCCGAGCTTCCTTTGCAGCTCCAGCAACCGAGATATGACAGTCCAGAGACTCATCATCTGACTTGGACTCAGCAAATTTCTGGCCTCCAGCAGTTCTCCAAGTGCCAGAAACCTGGGAAGTCCCTGCCTTCACCTGCTGTGGATCAGACAGTGCGATGTGCTCACCAGATTGCGTTCCCGAGGCTACTCGAAAGTTAGGTCCCCCCCGAGGTATGTGTCTCTGCACTGGTGGAGGGTATGGGCGAGCGCTGTGATGGGACTTCAAGGAGGGTCCCTCCAGATTCCTCTTCAGGGGTTTCTTCGGGGCTTGATTGGAGGCCCTGGGTCGAGGACCCCGTCGTCTGTTTGGCAGATGTGCCAGCAAAAACAATAATAGATAATTAGTGCATGGCAGTAGCCTGTGAAACAGGACACATCACTCACAGCATGGTTGTCTGATGGATGTTGCACTGCTGGATCCTCACTTGCTGGATCCGCCGACCTCACTGTCAGCACAGGACCGGTCCAGATCATTGCCAGCCAGCTGGATGGCTTTGTTTTCAAAGTCCGTGAGGACCCTGATTTCAGGCATTCTTCCGCCACCGGTCTGTGACCTCTCCCTCTTTTGTTTGCCAGCTTGTCCTGCATGAATAGAGGTGGAGAGAGTGTAAGCGGGATGCCTGCCAGGTGAAATGATAAGTATGCCTGGCACGTGTGGTGATTGGTCCCATGGACAGGATGAGGACAATGAAGTTGTGTGTGAGAGAGTAAATGGTGATGTCCCTTGAACTGGCAGTGAGTGAGATCCCTGTGGATGTGTGCTGGGTTTGTGAGCGTGTGAGTTGAGAGTGATGAGAAGAGTGACTTACCCTGTTGGAACGGAAAAGATCCTCTTGCAGCACTGGGTGGCTGTCCTCTTTTGCAGGACATTGGTGCTGACCACCACTGCCACTGCCTCCCAAGCTGGATTGGTGATGTTGCTGCCCATCCTGTGGCCAGATCGGGGTAGAGGACATCACGGCGGGCTTCCACTGCCTCCCAAAGGCGCTCAAGGGATGTGTCATTAAACCTGGGGGCTGCAGTCTTTTTGCCTTTTGGGGCCATGCCTTTCGTGCAGCAGTCTTGGGTTGGAAGCACTGAGAGGTTGCATGTGGCTGCACTTTAATTATGGTGCTCGGTGAAGAAGGTACACCTTCCGATCCTGCAACGACCACATAGACCAGTTGAAGAGGAGAAGTTACACTCTCCGATCCCACAGTGACCACAGAAACTCAGGCTTCCTTTAACTAGTTTTATTCAAGCATGTGCAAGGGAGCCGCAATCATTCCTAAGAATGAAGGCCCAGCTCCCAGATTGATTACATCTCATTACTTTTGTACTTTTTCTTATCATAATACATTTGAGTACATTTGAATATATCCAATCGGTGACCAACACACCGGTCCCATGCTAACTCTATCCTCTTGAGTACATAAACATGTGATTTTGCTAACCAATTATTCTAAAGGATGTATACATAATTATATTATCCAATCAAAATTAAAACACGTACGCAAAGACCTTGGTTCTCACAGCTCAAGACTGTTTGTGTTTCATCAAAGCCCCTTCTTTATCTATTGTATGTCTTCCCATATCTAAGCTAAAACCATCTGCCCCTTCCCTACGTGAGAGGGGAGTACACTTAATCTAATTTATGTCCTGCTTGTGTCTCCAGTCTGACTCTCAAGGCTGTGCTATGTTCATCTGGCAATCTTCAACTCTTAATATGTTTAGCAGCCATGTCTGCCTGGAGATTTTAAGGGTTTTTCAGTAAATTTTTATGATGTTCTCTTTTAGCATTTTTAATTTCCCCCTAACACCCGGCATGATGAAGCAGCGAGGTGATGGCGTGGCGGGTGAATGAGAGTCAGCCCACCATCAAAACGGTGTGTTTCCCGGGAATGCATAATTAATGTGGCAGGTTTGGGGTGATATGGTGTGAGAAGCTGCCATTGTAGCCGGTGGGTAAAGTGTCGTTTTTTTCCCGCCCACCACCGCACTTAGTGCTAATCTGGGATGATTCTGGCCCAAGACTTGGTGGCTCATGACACACTTTGGTAGGTCATTATTCAACCTGCAAACCCTGCCAATGCTCCACACTATCCTCAAAGGGGACAAAAAATTGCAAAGATGTGCAAACAATGTTATTCCATTTAAAAAACGAGTGGGGAGGAAACTTAATTTGTGTCCTAATGTCATTGCTAATTGAAGATCAAGTTGATAAACTCCAAATAATGCATTGCACATAGTATGCTGTACCTTTGCAAATAAGGCATATTTATTGCATAAACTCTTTTAGGTTAAGTTGAGATGTGATTGTAGGGCTCCTGCTGTGAAAGAATGACTATTTCTGAAATAATGAAAGAGAAGGTGAGCATTAGCAGTAAAAGTACTGATTGCATTAAAGGATTAGTCTGTCAGATTAAATCTTGAAGTACATTATACACTCATGCTCAACACCTTCTTATTGACATTTTCTATTAATGACTGTAAGTGCTCAATTGTGTATATTGTATGAACTGTAAATGGTGTAGTGACAGACAAAAAGCAAATAACAGATGAATTACTTGCTCCAACACAAATATTGAACATGTGAAGTATGGTGTGTAATACACACTCACAATATGAGCACCTAAGATAACATTTTTGTTTCTTTTTTTAAGGAAGCGGCAAAACACGGCTATTGGAATATCTGATTGATAAACATGGAGAAATTAGGCAGAAGATGGTGGGTCCCCAGAATATTAAGGCTATGAAATTCCAGTAAGGTGGGACGGAGGAAGTCAGATGTATTGCCCTCTAGGATTGGGGGTGTTGGTAGGCAGGATGCACAATTTGGTGTAGATCCTGCAAGGATTCCTTCCCATCTTTAGAGCTGTCAAGATCCTGGCAGGTGGGGGTGCTGGTGAGTGTTACATCACCCAGGCTTAGGGGACACATTTGAACATTCCTGGAATCCGCTACGAATTGCACCCATCGTGCCCAAAAGAAACAATACCAGCCGGTAGTTGGCGTGAATTCTACAATAGGCATTTTAAAGGGCCCAAAAGGTTCCGAGGCATGGAAAATCAAACCAAAAGAAGAGTAAAGTCAAACAAAAACACAATCTTATTGTCATGACTGTTAAGATATTTAACACTTTGCAGTGCCAACTAATCGCGGGAGGTCTTGATTGTGCTGGTGGACATCGAATGGTCCTTCTCCAGGGTGACCCAGTCACATACAAGACCAGTGAGGGGCAGGTAGTCAGGGTCATTTCCCTCCCCACCCACTTACTATCAGAGCAGAGTGATTACTTTAAAATTGAAGCTGACATTTCCCTTCATCAGGCTTAGCAGTAGAGGAGCAACAACTGGTCTCAGCACCCCTAAGGCTGGGGAGGGAAAGAGCAGCAATCTACTTGCCATTTAATAGGCATTCTGAAAAGTGTGCATGTGTAGATACCAAGCAAGTTAGGATCAGGCTTGCTGAGATGATTCTCATTATTGGTTTGTTAATATTTATTGAAAAGGAGAATGGCTAGTTGGGCGATGGAACTTGGAGTCCATGGAACCACACTATGGTAGCAATCATCAAAAAACAACTTCATTTATGCCCATGTACACCTAACCTGGGCTATAGGTGACTCCAGCCCACACCAACATAGCTGACTCTTAACTGCCCTCTGAAACCACTCAGTTGCATTAAAGGCTATTGCAGCGGTTGAAAAAGAAGGCTCACCACAACTTTCTCAGGGGACGTAAGGATAGATAACAACTGCTGGTCTTGCCAGCAATGCCCATATCCTGAAAACGAATGAAAAGAAATTCAGAGCTGGGTTGGCCTTGCACCCTTAAATTCATTTACTAATCCCCTCTACCTTGCTATATCTCTTAGCATCTTCAAAGACTCCTCAAAACCCACTTCTTTGATAAACTTTGCTAACTCCCCTGCCACATTCTACTTTGTCCTATTCTCGTTGTGAAGCTAAATTAAAGGCCCTACATAAGTGCAAAGTATTATTGTTGCCAGAAGAGGGAAGAAAATTGGCAACAAGTAGGTAATGATGGGCAGGAATGGGATAAGATATGAAAAAAAGCAATTAATTTTGAGAAACAAAGTATGGGCAGGCTAACACTCTGCATTCTAAACACTGAAACTTTAGATGATGTTGAAATGCTTTTCCAAAGGCATGGCATAGTTCAGAACTTAGAAACGTTAGATAGTTCTAATAATCTGGCTTTTTAAACTCAATCACAGCAGGTTCTCAAACAGATTACACTACATGAATGAATAACAAATGCACATATCTTTGCAATTATATTCGATTTAATCCAAAAAGATGATGTGGTAATTAAATGGAAATTATAATGTTCTAATTGGCAGAATGACTCATTGAGAAGATCAGGAGAAACACTGAGAACAATCATAAATGTGCCATGCAGAATTATGGATACTTGTAATTATGGGTATGTGTAATCAATAGGATTTTTGCAATGCAAAACAGCTAGAAGTTGCTCTCATTTTAGATTGCAAGTTCTTTCTGTGGAACAAATACTGTTTTTCCGCCATTTTAGCATTTTAAAAATATGTAGTGCTGATTTTCATCCATGACTCCAATGAATTGCGGCAGAAAATGTGGTGATGAGGCCTACTGCCGGTTCCCTATCCTGACCTAGATTTCCTGCCTCTCATCCTGATCAGAATCGATGCTTTCTGCCCTTTCCCTGCTTCACCCTGTATTATCTTGGTTCCTTAACAAAACAAGATCCATTTTTTATAGAGAGATAACATTCACTTTGAATCAGAATCGACATCAGGATGAAACCTGGGCTATTCAAAAATGTGCAGAGAAACTAGGCATGCATCTCAGTACCATTGGTTTACAAAACGGATGTCATCTTCTCCAATGGCTGAGTGTACTTATGCAAAGAGTGGGTGCCATGGACAGGATTTATGTTGCCCATTTTACTGCTCATGATCAGTATGTTGGTATGTAAAAGGTGTGAGTTTTCTTACTCTCAGAGTGAGAATCCCAATCAAATAATTCCAGCAGCAAGCTTGTTGTGAGTTTTAAATAATAAAGAAGGTTCTTTATTATCACACACTTGCCCTTGATTTTTAAACACGAAGTCTCACTCACTCATCTCACGCGCACTCTCTCACACATAAAGGCTAGATACAGATGAAGGTAAAACAATACAGTTGTAAACTATGATTATCTTAGTCTCTTTCGTGGCAGGCCTGTAGTTTCTTAAATGGAAGTGATGCTTTAAAGTTGAAGTGAAAGCTTGGTAAAGCGAAGTTTTCTCAGTAAAATGCGAGGTTTCTTGGAGTCAAATTTCCAGGAGATTGGTTCTAGGGTGAACGTAAAGTTGGAACAGGTTCGTGGGGAATCCTTGTCCTATTTTCAAAGTATTGCTGTTATTTACCTTGGCTGCTCGGATGACTTGCAGCTGGTTCAATGGTTTTCAGTGGAATTCTCTATCTCTGCAAGTGGATTCTGCTGGGTTTTTTTAAAGCATACAACTAATATGGTTCCCTCAAGATGTGGTTTCCACAAGTTCAAAGCACTTTTTTTAAACAAAGGGTGATGGATCTTCTATTCCAACCATGCGATGTTGTCGTTTGACACCTTGAGAGTCTGAGACAGCCAGTGACTTTGTGTTTGAATGACCCATTCAATTTCAAAATTACCCTTTTGAATTAGTTTCAGGAAAGTGCATTGATACAACAGCAGTCTGGGAGGTTCCTTTTGTTCCCTCTTGAGACAGGGTAGTGGTTTCAATCCACAAAAGACATTAAGTGTCCCTCAGGTGGTCATTTTTTGCAGCCTTTTGTTAAGTTTTTAAAAATGTGAAGTATTGACTGAAAGTCCATAATATACTGGAAATGTCGGTAGCCAATCCATACAGATGCCCAGTTTAATCCTTGGTTAGATGATATTCACCAGTTGGTTGGAATGGGCACTCCAGCTGGCCTCATGGCCTCTCAGTAATTAAGGAATGAGTTAGCCAGTATTGCCACTTTTGAAGTTATCCAGTCACCCTTTCCTTTTTGCCTGTGTCTGGTTATTAGATTGGAACAGGAACAGACTTGCCCACACTGAATTTCCTCCACCACTACAAGTGCATCTTGGATGCTGACCAAGAGTGTAGGATGACAAAATTGTGCTGGCCAGCTGTTAGTGTCTCAGCCAGTGCTACCCATCAATAAGATTATTGTACAGCTGCCTCATTCACCCTCCTTATATGGAAAAGGAATACCTGAGTCCACATTTTGAAACAGGATCCAGACCTGAACACAGTCACAAACCATCAAGTGATAGCAGTCCTGTTGTTGAGCAGACTTATTTGCTGGGTACGTTTTGGCATCCAGGTTTTACAGACGCCATGGCCAAGGTAATTTGTAATGTGACCGATGATGTGTACCACTGACTCTCTCAGAATTCATGAGTTCAGTTAATTTACATAATATATGGTGGTCTCAGAGTGCAAATCCTGATGTAAAAACCTGCAACATCTTAAAGTAGCAGCAATTTCCTGAAGGGTGAGCTGGTAAACATTTTCTCTTGAGCTTTCATTTTGCATTTAGAACTGCACTGGATTCCTACTAGGAGTTTTTTTTTTCAAGACTGCTTTCAGATAGGCACCGGAATTTTCAGGAACAAAGCATGACATTCAGATGGAATAGGGGCACATCATCCTCTCCTTTTTTCAGGAATCTTGAAGATTGAAGCACAGAACCCAAGGTGTTTCTGATGTTGACCTGGAGACTCTGATGGAATAAATGAGGATAAGGAGAGGCAGTTTGCTGGTGTCATGCCTAATAAAGATATATATTTTACATAACTTTAAACACGGACTTCCTGGAACTGGCTTTTTCTTTAAAAAATGGACAGTAAAAGGCGGTTAATATGGTTGCCAAAGGAACAGGTGACTTTTGCAATTTTCACACAGACTACCTCAAGTCTCTATCAAGTTCCTTATTGAATGATCATAGTATTGGGCGGAGGGGGTGGTGTGGGGGGGGGTGGGTGGGGGGTGGTGGTGGGGGGGTACCCATTAATGGACTAGATGAAGAGGAAAACAACCTGTGGAATTCACACATGCTATTATTTCTGGACTCATCCAAAACCTCAAAATCAACAGACTTCCAGGCTCCTGGTCTCCAAAGTTGCAACTCAACAAAGTGAGAAACCTGTCCAAGACAAGTAGGTGTGAACAGACCCCTATCTATTCTCTGTTGTGTAGCAATGGCTTTGGGCTTCCAAACCATTCTGGTTGGATAATATCAGTTCTGATCATGAGATCGAAACTGGTTACAGGTAATGAGTCTTATTATTCCAAGAACCAGGGAGAAACTAATCAGTCTACACAGAACTCCAGCTGCAGAAACAGCAGCATCAGGAAAAGGCAGTAATATCTGTGCCTTTAAAACATGGAGACTGCTACATCTCAAAAGTCTTCCCAGCTTATTCCTTTTCAAGTCCACCAGTACAGAAACTTAATCTCCTAGTAAGAAAGCCACAGGTTCCCAACTTCAAGACCCACTGACAAATCCACCTCTTCTAGGAAATCCTGCAATAACTCTGAGATAGGACTTTGGCAATTTGAATCTACCTAGAGTAACCCTTCAAGAGTGAAAACACCTTTAGTGGACCCACCATGTATGCTTCTTTCCTAAGATGAGCCAAACATGTGAACTACCAGCTGTTCCTTTGCTTGTTATTAGTAAAAGTGCATTATCCTCTGTAACTGTATTTTTTCTAAAGTGTGTGTGCGTGTGTGTGTGTGTGTGTGAGAGAGAGAGACTTTAAAAAACGTACTGATTATGGACGGTAAGGGAAGGGAATTGTGGGTTCAGTTCTTTCCCATCCCTGTCCCTAACACTGGACTTCTATGGAAAAAATCAGAGCAGTAGCCTGTGAAGCTTGTGAGGAAAAGTGGCAGCGATGTCAATTATCACCTCTCTCACTCCCAAGACAGCTGACAAGTGCCAGAAGAAAATCAATGACCACAGGATGTAGGAGAGCTGTCACTTTCCCTTTTCCCTCTTTGGCACAAGTGGTGCAATCCCGTGGTCAGACTCACTTCTTTAATAGAATGAAAAGTCATCGAGTACCATGTACCATGTTCCAATGATTCTGCAACTCTATCACCTGAACTTGTGTTTGGAACTCTCTTCACTCTCCTGATGTGGATAGAGCCTCATAACAAGTCCATCCTGTCCAGTGACAGGGCCATTCTGGCCCTTATGCTCCATTACACTAGCTTTCTCCTGCCATCTGAGACACATTCTTCAATAATTCCCTTCACTTAAAGCTGCTAACCTAGCCCTGCTGGTATAAAAATATAGGAGGGGGCATTTCTTGCCTCCTGACTGAGTTCTCACTTTATTAATTTAATGGGTGCCTAGAACAAGGCAGATAAAGAATCTTAGTACAGAGAGACCAGCCCCGAACCACCATAGGCCGGAGAGTCTGCCTTGGGGCTGTGTTAAAAATCAGAAGATAACATGGGCAAGGTACAAGTTTCAATTACAACCCTTGTCTTGAAAAATCTACAGCACTCAGGCCTCTCCAGCAGTCTCCCAGTGGGAGCCGGGAGTACAGCTGCAGTTCTCTAAAGCATGCAGCTGCATTCCTGTTTTCTCCCCAGTGTTTAGGAGTTTTGCCCAGCCAGGGGGTTAAACCTGCATACGCAATGTACCTAGAGTAGGCAAATGGGCCAGGAATGGCAAAGTGCAGCATCTACATCCTCCTCGCAGGCATAGAATACTTCAAAGGCGCAAAGCACTGCAGTATCCAACGATTCTTTCAGTAGGCCAACGGCCCTCAGAACACTTCCGTAGCCTCCTTCAGCACCTAGGCATGTGCCATTTCTGACCTAGAGGATCTGTTAGTTTTGTAATAGTAAACTTATTGTATATTTTCAGGTTCGCTTTTAAGGGGCAAGACTAGGAATTAAATCTGGAACTTTCCTAATCAGTGTGTAGGTTTGCGAACCCTCTCGGTATGGCCGGGAGTCGACTGGGATCGGTATCAATCTCCCGGTGGCCAGTGCCGCTAGCCAGTGACGCCCACATCCCATGAATGAATTTAAAAAAACATCCAGTGCAGCACCACACAATCAGGAGTAAGATCACAGAGAAGCCAGTGTCCTGGGCAGACGCCCCACAGGGTCAAGTGATGTGCTCCTCCTTCCCTGGACGAGCTAGGCTGGAGACATCGGGGTTTTCTAGAGCCCGTGGCCGGTGTTTGAGATCAGTGGTGTGGAGCAGTTGATACCCTATGCTCCTCCAAAGTCCTCAAGTCCATCTCCAGCCCGGAGCCTTGCAGTGTCAGGGAGTCGCTGGCAGTTGGTGACTTGTCTCACTTTTCCAGGCAAAAGGCCAGGTAAGTGTGGATGATAGGGGCCTTCCCCACCCGGGGGGTGCATTACTCTAGGTGACCCTGCAGGCTCCAAGTAGTCTGACAGAGGACAAGTCCTCTGTAGTGGCCTTTGATCTGAGCTAGGAGGCTCAAAGGGCAGGTTAAGGAATTGCTGCTGATCCAATGACACAGAGATCTGTGGGACAAACCCACCAGCCTCTCCCAGGAGGACACTGCATGCTCTTGCATTTGGGAAAATTACAACAGCCGGAGCAAACATCCACCAGAAAGCTGCTAACTTCTTATAGTTTTGCATTTGCACATGATGAAAAGACCAATGAGTTAAAAATATCAACGAGGAAGAAAATGGTTCATTATTTTCATTGGACTTTAAATTCACCATTGAACAATTTCCCCTGCATAGTGCCCAGAGCTGTCACACGCAGGACCCACTCATGCCATGCTGCCGGCTTTCCGTAACATCGCTTCCACCGACGTCTCCTGGAATATGTCCAGCCAGAGTTGGCAACCCGAATTCACTAAACTCACCGAGGCACTGTGGAACTGTCAACAGCATTCTATGATGCAAGATCTTTCTGCATTGGATGGTTAATTTAATGAAATAATGATTCGAGATCATTTCCTTTTTTCATGATTTAGTGTGTTGCTAAATGTGATACATCTCAACCATTCCGCAGCTACTCCTTCTAGTTTCACTTTCAATTCAACAGCTTGAGAATTGACAGTGCACATGATGCGGAAAGGGTTTCACTCCTACGTGATACAGTTGTATCAGAAACACATTCAAGAAGAAAGGCAATAAAACACTCTAATATGAGTCAGTCACTTTTAGCAGTGACAGGTCTAGCAGTTTTTCTCAAACTGAGAGAACTGTAAACATCTACCTTTGATTGATACGGAACAATATGTTATATGATGTTTATAAGAGGGTATAGCGTTAATACATAAATAATTGGTAGAAAATCTGACAATAAGAAGCGAACATTATTAGGTAAGCTCCTTTCAACACATTCAGTTTATCTCCATGAATCATGAAACAAAATGCCCCAAGTTACTTTGAAAGCTTTGTGATAACTGAGTTATATTCCACATAAGCAATAAGGGAAGAAAAGAATAGGGAATAGGGTTTAAAGCAGGAGCAGGGCACCCAGTCCAGTGTGGGAGGAAACTTGGCTGTTGAAGTCAATGGAAATGCAAATTGAGAAAGATATTTAATGGGCAGTTGACCCAATATTCCCTGTTTTACACTATCACCTAGTGTCAAATGGTGACAGATGAAAGTACACTGTTTCACAAAGGACCCAGGAGATGAGGCCTGTGGAAAGAGTTGCACTATCTGAATTTCAGCCATGCCCATCTCCTTGGCACATCAAGACTAAATTTTGCGTGAAGGAGAAAGTATCCAGGGGCATTGTTGGGGTAGAACTGGGGCCCACTGGGGCCTTTCAGTTGGTGTCAGCACCTGGAAGTACTAAGAACTGACTTCCAGAATTTCTATCACCAGTCCTCCCACAAAAATGGCTGTTTACTTGCAGAGCTGCATCTTTTTTGGGGAAAACAGTGCCACCTTATACCCTAGCACTGACTACACCACCCCCTCCTCTCTGTCCACCCTGACCCATGTGGCACTGCAGCTTCCATGTCTCTTCCTCTATTTAGCACTCAAAATGTGCCCATATTTCAGAATCACAGAGTGCAGCAGAGGCCCTTCGGCCCATCGAGTCTGCACTGACACATGAGAAACACCTGACCTACCTATCTAACCCCATTTACCAGTACTTGGCCCATAGCCTTGAATGTTATGACGTGCCAAGTGCTCATCCAGGTACTTTTTAAAGGATGTGAGGCAACATGCCTCCACCACCTTCCCAGGCAGTGCATTCCAGACCGTCACCACCCTCTGGGTAAAAAAGTTTTCCCTCACATCCCCCTAAACCTCCTGCCCCTCACCTTGAACTTGTGCCCCCTCATGACTGACCCTTCAACTTAGGGGAACAGCTGCTCCCTATCCACCCTGTCCATGCCCCTCATAATCTTGTACACCTTGATCAGGTCGCCCCTCAGTCTTCTCTGCTTCAACGAAAACAACCCAGGTCTATCCAACCTCTCTTCATAACTAAAATGTTTCATCCCAGGCAACATCCTGGTGAATCTCCTCTGCACCCCCTCCAGTGCAATCACATCCTTCTTATAATGTGGCAATCAGAACTGCACACAGTACTCCAGCTGTGGCCTCACCAAGGTTCTATACAACTCCAACATGATCTCCCTACTTTTGTAATCTCTGCCTCGATTGATAAAGGCAAGTGTCCCATATGCCTTTTTCACCACCCCACTAACATGACCCTCCACCCTCAGAGATCTATGGACACACACGCCAAAGTCTCTTTGTTCCTCAGAACTTCCTAATGTCATGCCATTCACTGAATACTTCCTTGTCAAATTACTCCTTCCAAAGTGTATCACCTCACACTTTTCAGGGTTAAATTCCATCTGCCACTTATCTGCCCATTTGACCATCCCATCTATATCTTCCTGTAGCCCAAGACACTCAACCTCACTGTTAACCACCCGGCCAATCTTTGCATCATCCGCAAACTTACTAATCCTAACCCCCACATTGTCATCTATGTCATTTATATAAATGACGAATAATAGGAGACCCAGCACAGATCCCTGTGGTACGCCACTGGACCCTGGCTTCCAGTCACTAAAGCATCCTTCTGTCATCACCCTCTGTCTCCTACAACTAAGCCAATTTTGAATCCACCTTATCAAATTACCCTGTATCCCATGTGCAATTGCCTTCTTTATAAGTCTCCCATATGGGATCTTGTCAAAGGCTTTGCTGAAATCCATATAAGCTACATCAACTGCACTACCCTCATCTGCACATCTGGTCACCTCCTCAAAAAATTCACTCAAATTTGTTCAGCATGACCTCCCTCTGACAAAGCCATGCTGACTATCCCTGATCAAACCTTGCCTCTCCAAGTGGAGATAGATTCTCTCCTTCAGAATTTTCTCCAATTTGTTTGGATGCCAGCAGGATTTCCTCTCCACTGCACTTGCAGCAGAACAGAGGCCCCAGAGATTTTTGCCCAGGGATTTTTGTGCCTAATATGCATTGTGATTGGGTCACTCATCAACCTTCATTATTGCAATCTGTGACATAAGTGAACTTTCCCTCCTTGTCCTTCTCAACCTGTCTACAAGCTTTTGACACTGTTGATCACACCCTCCTCCTCCAACACTTTTCCATTGCCATTCAGCCGGGTGGGACTGGTTCTATTCTTATCTATCTATTCATAGCTAGAGAATCAGCTGCAATAGGTTCTCTTCCTGCTCCCGCACTGTTACCTCTGGTGCCCCCCAAGGACCTATCCTTGCCTCCACTACTATTTCTTATTTACATGCTCTCTTCGACAACATCATCCAGTTTCCACATGTACTCTGAAGACATCCAGCTACCTAACTGACACATCTCTCGACCTTTTCACTGTTTCTAAATTGCTGGACCACTTGTCTGTCATCCAGTGCCGGATAAGCAGAAATTCCCTCTAGTTAAGTATTAGGAAGACCAAAGCCATTGTCTTTGGTGCCTGCTACAAACTCTGCTCCCCCATCCTTGACTCCATCTCTCCCCCTGGCAATTGACTAAGGCTGAACTGGACTGTTTGCAAGCTTGGGATATATTTGGCCCTGAGATGAGCTTTCAGCCACATATCTGCGCCATCACTAAGACCACCTGTTTCCATCTCTGTAATATTATCTGACTCTGTAACTGTTTTGGCTCATCTGCTGCTATAATCCTGATCCATGCATTTGTTACCAATGCCTGAAGTAACAAAAGCCACTTTGGTGGCCATCCAGTGTGTGTGTGTGTGTGTGTGTGTGTGTGTGTATGCCTCTGTGTGTGTGTGTGTGTGTGTGTGTGTGTGTAAATAAATTAAAGGTACTGCTCCATATAAATGCAAGTTGTTATTATTCCCTGTGGCAAAGCATTCTGTGTTTTAGCAACACTTTGTGTAAAGTATTTTACCTAACTTTTCTCCTTAGTCTCTTGATGACAATTTTAACTTAATGACCCATTATTCCTGACTTCTCAGCCAGAAAAATAGTTTATTGCTACTTATCCCATCAAAACTCTTCACAATTAAAAAAAAAGACCTATTAAATCTCCTCATTAGCCTTTTTTGATCCAGTGGACATAGTCCCAGTACTGCAAATCTCTTCAGCATGTGAATGCAGAAGACAAGGCGAAAGCATCTTCAGCCAGAAATGCCTAGTGGGTGATCCATCTTAGCCTCCTCCTGAAGTCCCCAACATTATGAATGCCAGTCTTTAAACAATTCGATTCACTTCATGTGACAACAAGAAATGGTTGAAAACACTGGTAACGACAAAGTCCGTGGGTCTCGACAACAACTTGGCTGTGGTGCTGAAGACTTGTGCTTCAGAACTAGCTTCGTCCATCACCAGGCTTTTCCAGTACAGCCACAGCTCCTGCATCTCCCCATCAAAGTGGAAAATAGCCCAGATATGTCCTGGCCAGAAAAAGCAGTACAAATCCTATTGGCCAATTACCACACAATCATTCTACTCTCAATTAGCAGCAAAGTGATAGAAAGGTAGCAAAGGAAGCAAAGGTGTCATTGACAGTGCTATCAAGTGGCACTGAACTGCAATGAACTGCTCACCAATGCTAAGTTTGGGCTTTGCCAGGTACATTTGGCTCCAGACCTCATTACAGCCTTGGTCCAAATATGAACATAAGAGCTGAATTCCAGAGGTGAGGTAAGAATATTGCCCTGGACATCAAGGCAGCATTTGACCAAGTGTGACATGAAGGAACCCTAGTAAAATTGGAGTCAATGGGCATTAGGGACAAAAACCTTCCACTGACTGGAATTATATCTAGCACAAAGGAAGATGGCTGCGGTTGTGGGAGGCCAATAAGCTCAGCCCAGGAGAGCGCTGGAGGAGGCCCTTAGGGCAGTGTCCTAGGCCAACCATCTTCAGCTGCTTTTTCAATGGCTTTCCCTCCATCATAAAGTCAGAACTGTGAATGATCCCTGACGATTGTGCAGTGTTCAGGTCCACTTGCAATTCCTCAGATAATGAAGCAGTCCATGCTTGCATGCAGCAATATCAAGGCCTTGAGCTGATAAGTGGCTAATAACATTTGTGCTACACAAGTGCCAGGCAATTCATTAAATCATGCACCAATTATATTTTTGGGGCTATCAGCAAGAGCAGGTTGGAGGCTGGGTATTATGTGCCAAGTGACTCACCTCCTTGCTCCCCAAAGTCTTTCTAGGGAAGAGTGATCATAGCTTGCTAGAATTTCAAGTTCAGTTTGAGAGCGAGAAACTTGAGTTCCACACTAGTGTTCTGGAGTTAAACAAAGGTAACTAAATAGGTATGAGGGCAGATTTGGCCCTAGTGGACTGGGCAGAAAGACTACAAGGTAGGACAGTTGATGAACAGTGGCAGATATTTAAGGAGATATTCAATTCCTCCCAAGTAAAATATATCCCAATGAGGAAGAAAGATGGTAAGAGGGGGGAAAAGCATCCATGGCTAAACAAGGAAGTTAAAGATAACTTAAAGGCAAAAACTAAAGCATACCAAATTGCAAAGGTCAGTGGCAGGCTGGAAGATTGGGAAACTTTTAAAGATCAACAAAGGGTTACTAAAAAAAATTAAAAAGAACAAAGGTAAATTATGAAAGAAAACTAGCGCAAAATGTAAAAACTGATAGCAAAAGCTTCTACAAGTATATAAAAGGAAAGAGAGTAGCTAAAGTGAATGTTGGTCTCTTGGAGGACGAGACTGGGGAGTTAACAGTGGGGGATGGCAGTAATGGCAGAGACGCTTAATCAATATTTTGCCTCAGTTTTCACAGTGGAGGGCACTAGTACCACCCCAGTAGTAACAGGTTGTGCAGAGGATATAGAGAAGGAGGAACTTAGAACAATCACCATCACTAGAGAAAAAGTACTTAGCAAACTATTGGGATTAAAGGGTGACAAGCCCCCAAGACCTACATCCCAGGGTCTTAAAGGAAGTGGCTGCGGAAATAGTGGATGTATTGGCTATAATATTCCAAAATTTCCTGGATTTTGGAAAGGATCCAGTGGATTGGAAAAATGCTAATATAACACCCTTATTCAAAAAGGGAGGGGGGGGGGGGCGCAGAAAGTAGGAAACTATAGACCAGTTAGTTTAACTTCTGTCGTTGGGAAATTGTTGGAATCCATTATTAAGGAAGTAGTAATGGGGCATTTGGAAAGTCAAAATGCAGTCCATCAGAATCAGCATGGTTTTATGAAGAGTAAGTTGTGTTTGACTAATTTGCTAGAGTTCTTTGAAGATGTGACAAGCAAAGTGGATAATGGGGATCCTGTAGATGTAGTATATCTGGACTTCCAGAAGGCCTTTGGTAAGGTGCCGCACAAAAGATTAATACACAAGATAAGATCACATGGAGTTAGGGGTAATATATTAGCTTGGATAGAGGATTGGCTAACCAACAAAAGCAGAGTCAAGATAAATAGGTCTTTTTCTGGATGGCAAGCTGTAACTAGTGGGTGCCACAGGGTTTGGTCCTGCAGCCCCAACTATCTACAATCTATATTAATGACTTGGATTCAGGGATAGAAGTTACTATAGCTAAATTTGCAGATAACACCAAAATAGGTGGGAAAGTAAGTTGCAATGAAGAAATAAGAAATGTACAAATGGATATGGACAGGTCAGGTGAATGGGCCAAAATTTGGCAGATGGAGTTTAACGTGGATAAGTGTGAGGTTATCCATTCTGGTTGGACGAATAAAAAGGCAACTTATTATTTAAATGGAGAGAAACTTCAGAATGCTTCAGTGCAGAGGGATCTGGGTGTCCTCGTGCATGAATCGCTGAAAGCTAGTTTGCAGGTACAGCAGGTAATAGGGAAGGCAAATGGGATTTTGGCATTTATTGCTAAAGGAATAGAGTATGAAAATAGGGAAGTGTTGTTGCAACTGAACAAGGCATTGGCGAGACTGCACCTGGAGTACTGTGCACAGTTTTGGTCCCCTTACTTGAGGAAGGATGTAGTTGCACTGGAGGCGGTTCAGAGGAGGTTCAATAGATTGATTCCAGAGATGCAGGGCTCGTCTTATGAGGAGAGATTGAGCAGTTTAGGCCTATACTCACTAGAAGGATGAGAGGAGATCTAATTGAGGTATATAAGATGCTAAAGGGGATAGACAAAGTAGACGTGGAGCGGATGTTTCCCCTTCTGGGGTATCCTAGAATGAGAGGCCATAGTTTTAGGCTAAGGGGTGGTAGATTTAAATCATAGATGAGGAGGAATTACTTTTCTCAAAGGGTCATAAATCTGTGGAATTCACTACCTCAGAGTGCAGTGGATGCCGGGACACTGAATAAGTTTAAGGAGGAGATAGACAGATTTTTAATTAGTAATGGGTTGAAAGGTTATGGGGAGAGGGCAGGAAATTGGAGTTGAGGCCGAAATGAGATCAGCCATGATCGTAATGAATGGCAGGGCAGGCTCGAGGGGCTGAATTGCCTACTCCTGCTCCTAGTTCTTAAGTTCTTATGTACAACCCACCAGGAACAAATGAGGAGTGTGACAAAATATTCTCCACTTGCCTCAATGGATGCAGCTCCAACATACTCAAGAAAGCTCCATATCACCTAGGGTAAAGCAACCACCTTGATTGGCACCCCATCCACCACCTTAAACATTCACTCCCTTCACCACCAGAGCACAGTGATAGCAGTGTGCACCGTCTACAAGACACATTGCAGTAACTCACCAAAGCTTCTTTGGGAGCACCACTCAAATGCTATTATCCCTACCATCTGGAAGGACAAGGGCAGTAGGCACAAAGGAACATCACCAGCTCTACGTTTTATACCAAGTCACACAGCATATTGACTTGGAAATATATTGATACTACTTCATCGTCACCTGGTCAAAATTCTGGAACTCCCTCCCTAATAGTACTGTGGGAGCATCTTCACCATGTGGTTTCATCAATAGAGGAAATTGAAAATGGCAGATGCAATCTAATGCAGCTAAGTGTGAAGCATTTTGTTAGGAAGAATGAGGAGAGACAACATGACCTAAATGGTACAATTTTAAAGGTGGTGCAGGAACCTGCAGGCAGGCAACCAGACTTAGGGCTGTACATGCACAAATCTTTTAAGATGGCAGGAAAAATTGAGAATTTGCTCATAAAACATACGGAATCCTTGGCTTCAAAAACAGGTATAGAGTACAAAAGCAAGGAAGTTATGCTAAACCTGGTTGGGTCTCAGCTGGAGTACCAGTGTTCAGTTCTGTGTAACACACTCTAGGAAGGAGGAGAAAGCTTTAGAGAGGGTGCAGAGATTCACTGAAATGATACCAGGGATGATGGGCTTGGTTATGCAGAAAGACTAGAGAAGCTGGGATTGTTTTCCTTAGAGCAATGAAAGTTAAGGGGATGTTTCATAGAGGTCTGCAAGATTATGAAAGGTTTCGATAGAATAAATAAGGAGAAACTGTTTCCATTGGCAAAGAGAACTGTTAAAGAGAGGACAGAGGTTTGAGGTAATTGGCAAAAGAACAAGAGACAAGATGAGACAATTTTTAATGAAGAAATTTGTTATGATCTGCAATGGGCTGCCTATTGAAGCAAATTCAATAGTTGCTTTCAAAAGATAAACTTTTGAAAAGGGAAAAATTGCAGGCATATGAGTAAAGAGCAGGGAAGTGGGACTATTTGGATAGGCTTTTCAATGAGCAAGAATTGTGGGTTGAATAGCCTCCTTCTGTTCTGTAAGAGTCTATTTGAACTTACTTATTTAACAAGCAGTAAAATCTGTGCATAGCCGATTGGCTAATGTTATTAATTATTTTCAATGACAACTTGGACTGCACAAAAGTCCATGGTAGTTACGGCCTTTACAGCCACTGGTGCTCTGAGCCTGTTCTGGAAGTGGGCTGTTGGTTGGTTTGAAGTGTAAGTGACAACTCACTGATGGCTGCCTTTGTAAAGCGCAGCATCTGCAAGCACTGCTCCTGGGTCAGTCGGAGGCAAAAGCAACTCAGTCTATGCAGGCACCGGTCAATGAGTGTCATGTGTTACTTCCACTGTTATGCTTCTCCTAAATAAAAACAAGACGCATGGGTATTCTTGAGAAACCCAATGTGACTTCTGTACAAGGTGGAATGTGAACCCCACAGCAGAAGATACAAAGTTGGATGGCAAAGCAGTAATCAGAGTGGCAGAAACTAAGAAAATGATTGCATAAATAAGTTTTTCGTAAGTATTACAAAAATTCTTACTGCAGCTCTTTAAATGTATTCTGCCTTTTCGTTGCTACCTAGCAACACTGAATGCCAATGCACATGGGTGCTCCTTAGATTCAGCATTCTGCACACAGCAATCTTCATTTCAGGGAGCATTTTTACCACCACAAGACCCCTGCCTCGCAGAAAAATGCATCAGGACCCTGTGCATTTCTGCTGGATGGGACTTCTTACAATTACCCACATAAATCGGTCAGTAGAAGATAGAAAATCTAGTCTAATATGTGTCTGATTCCTGTAATTTCTCTCTTTTCTCATTGTTTATGTGTCTATGATTTACTTTAGTTCTAATTGGTTATGTTCTGCTTTGGATACCTTACCAATCACAATGCATAGAGAAAGGCAACCATGTTCTGTCAAAACAAATTTCAGCCACTATTCAGTTCCCACCCAGGTTTAGACTCAGAGGAAGATTGTTGATAATGCAATGGCTTTTATTAGAATATGAAAGGTTAGTGTCTAAGGTGAGTGGATTATAATAACCTTCTTACTCAGATTGTTGCTTCCTTTTCATTTGTGAGATGTCACCATCAATGGCAAAGTTGATATTTATCGCCACCCTTAGTTGCCTACTTAACACAACTGGGTGTTGCTCGGCCACTTCAGAGGGCAGTTAACAGTCAAGTGTGATGTAGGACTAGAGTCACATATCACCTGCGCCAGGTAAAGACGACAGGTTTCTTTCCCTAAAGGACATTAGCAAACCAGTTAGATTTTTACATCAATCTAACAGCTTCATGGTCACTTTTACTGCCACCTGCATTTTTAAAGAAAGTGTAATTGAGATGTGTTAGGGCACAGATTTATTTAGCGATTTGCTTAGTTGATTTTTCTTGAAAGTCTCTGTGAACAATAGCACAATAACCCAAGACAACAGGGCAAACTGGTCAGCAGGCTGCCTCCACCCCTGCTGTGGATGTCTGGGGAATAACAGAAGAAGTGGTAGGGAATGCAAGATCGAGAAATTATAATTTCACATGTGGTTGCACGGGAGCACTATAATTGTTAATGTTCTTTCACTTTTGTAAATAGACTACACTTGCACTTTAATAAGGCCTGATGTTTAATTGCGTTTCGTAGTTGTTAAGCCTGTGTGCACCCCCACCCCTATCTTCAGGTGGACATCCCAGGCCGGGTCTATGTCCCCCAGCATCTTGCATGTGCAGGGAGGCAAGGAACTTTGCCAGGGCCCTTACGAGCCATGTGCAAGAAGCCTGAGGCTTTGCCCTTCATGCACTCATCTGCTGAAATACCTTAGCATTGTCAATACTCCTTGCTGGGCTTCCCATTCAGTTGTCCAGTTGAGTTGACCTGCCACTCCGCCTGCCCCTGCTGACCTAACACCCAGGCAGCACCTCGAATCTCCACCTCAAGGGTCTAGACAGTTGCAAGTGGCCTTGGTGCATGTGGCTTTTCAGGTGGAGTCCAAAACCTTCCAATACTCCCCCATCACTCACACACTCCCTCGCCCCCCCACTTTACCATTGACCCTCCTGGCGTGACCTTTGGCCTCCCCACTGTCACCCTGCAACCCTTTCCATCACCCTCCATCACATGAAGGTGAATGTCTACATCCCCTACCTTCCTGAAGAGCCCACCCCTGAGACAATAGGCACGTCCCCCCCAATCCTGCCGATCCCCAGAACCTGGTTTTACTTCCATGTCCCCTCCAACAACCCTCAGTGTCTCTTCACCCATCGTCACTGGACCCTCACCCTCCCCCCTCCCAGCTCCCACTGCCCCCTTTAACCCTCAACTTCCCTTTCTATCAACAATTCCCTCAGCATGCTCTCCAGGAATCATTAGTTGACACCACAGGCACCTCCCTCTGAATCCCTTTCCCCTCTTCCCCCACTAGACCCATTCACACCTAGCCACCCCCCACATGCCCATTATCACCAGCACACACCCCCATGCCCATTCACACCTGTCCATCCTCCATGCCTATTCACACCTGTCCAACCCCCCATACCCATTCACACCTGTCCACCCCCCTTTAACCATTCACACCTGCCCACCCCCATGCCCGTTCATGCCCGCAAACCTCGCCTGCCTCCCAAGCCCACATGCTCACACTCCAGCACGGCCCTTCTAACCTTCCCACTCCGTGAACCACTTCACCCATTCCATGACCCCAGCAGCATCTCTCTCTTTCCCAAACCTCACCCCAAACCTCCTCCACCCACCTCTAGGCCTCCGCATCTGGCCGATATCTTCATTCCTCTCCTCACCGTCTAATTCCCGCCACAACACAGACCATCACCACCCAACAGTACTTCACGCGGCTGACCACTCCCAGCACAAGGATCCACGTCCTAGAATCTCTTGCAGTGCGAAGATCCATGTGGTAGACGTTCCACCCACCCACTGCTGCCTGTGGTGTTCCAGGGTCTGCCGTCGCTGGAGGACCCCATCTTCCACTCTCCACAAGCCGCCCCAGGCCTTCTTCCAGGTGAGCCCCAACATCTTCATGTCAAGTTGGCCTGGGCGTGCTCCAGACAGGCGTGATATCCCGCTGCCGGCGCGGATAATTGGACAGAGGAGGAACAATTCCGGTTGGGGCTTCATCTGCATCCCATTAAAAGGATGCAAAGCGGCTTCACTTTGGCCTCTGGCGGGGATGGCAACCTGCCACGATGGGCTGGATCCCACCTTCCCACCGTCATTTCACCCCGGCGGGAAAACAATTTTTCAGCTCCCGTCACATTGTCCCCCCACCAACCCCACTCACTATTAAACCCGCCGTTGTTGGAACTGGAAAATCCTGGCCATTAGCTCTGTATGTGTCACATTTCCATGTCTTCTCTTGATCCTGGTCAATGGAGAACAAAATTGATTTAAGGTGTAAATCCAGCGTTTCGCCCAAACCCACCAGCTTCTTAATGAGTGGGTTAGTTCAAAATTAACCCCTATTGTTTTTAATGCTGCACATCATGGCATCAGCTTCAATGGGTGGCAATGCAGTAGGAATAGCTATTTTGCCCTTATTGTTGAGCTTAAAGTGGCAAGTGAATTTTGTGTTGCTAATTAGAGGGAGCATTAAAGTTGTAATATGCATTAATTATCCTTTTGGAAGCTTCAAAGAAATACAGCACACCACGTACCAAGCAGAACAAGTAATTTTATTTTTAACTAAACGAAACTGTAACTCAGCTAATGATGCCAAGTCTTTACAAAGCACATTTTAAAAATGCTCCTAGACTACGTGACTGCCTCCCAACACCTCCCTCAAATGAAAAAAAAAAACAAAGATCAGTAATGGGCTTTGCTTGTTACTTTGAAAATTATAACAAGATTAGAAATTTCCAGTTTTATTCTGGGACCACTTTCAGTGGGGAAATGTCCATTGTCATTTCATACTTCACTCTGTGACAGCTTTCAGTGCTGCACCCTGCAGTAGCAATTAAGTACTTAAAGTATTAAATCTCCTGTAATAATAAAGCTTTCCACAATGCCGGCTGCCTGTGACTCTGCAGTGTCAGCTCGACGTTCTGGAGGAGGCCACAAGTTCAAGCAGAGCTAAGAAGTGGAAGAGGAACTCCAAAGCAGACTTCTCAGGATAAGCCACTTTTAATCACTGTCAATAAAAGTAAATGAATACTGTGAACATTAAAAATGTGAATTTGCATCTTTGTGGTTTTTTTTTCACCATGCCTGGGAACCTCTTCCTGGTGATATTTTACTGAGCAGACTGTTTGCTGGTGTCCCTGGTGATATTTTACTGAGCAGACTGTTTGCTGGTGTTCCTGGTGATATTTTACCAGGCAGACTGTTTGCTGGTGTTCCTGGTGATATTTTACTGAGCAGACTGTTTGCTGGTGTCCCTGGTGATATTTTACTGAGCAGACTGTTTGCTGGTGTCCCTGGTGATATTTTACTGAGCAGACTGTTTGCTGGTGTCCCTGGTGATATTTTACCGGGCAGACTGTTTGCTGGTGTCCCTGGTGATATTTTACTGGGCAGACTGTTTGCTGGTGTCCCTGGTGATATTTTACTGGGCAGACTGTTTGCTGGTGTTCCTGGTGATATTTTACCGAGCAGACTGTTTGCTGGTGTCCCTGGTGATATTTTACTGAGCAGACTGTTTGCTGGTGTTCCTGGTGATATTTTACTGGGCAGACTGTTTGCTGGTGTTCCTGGTGATATTTTACTGAGCAGACTGTTTGCTGGTGTCCCTGGTGATATTTTGCTGGGCAGATTGTTTGCTGGTGTTCCTGGTGATATTTTACTGAGCAGACTGTTTGCTGGTGTCCCTGGTGATATTTTACTGAGCAGACTGTTTGCTGGTGTTCCTGGTGATATTTTACTGAGCAGACTGTTTGCTGGTGTCCCTGGTGATATTTTACTGAGCAGACTGTTTGCTGGTGTTCCTGGTGATATTTTACTGAGCAGACTGTTTGCTGGTGTTCCTGGTGATATTTTACTGAGCAGACTGTTGGCTGGTCTTCCTGGTGATATTTGACTGAGCAGACTGCTTGCTGAGTTTGCCGATTGATTAGCTTTCTGGCTGCCATGACAATGAGACTGTGAGAGTCGATGTCATTTTGTCTCTTCATTAAATATCTGCATGGCTGTCTGATCAATGAAGCAAAACATTTTTTGTGTGGTTGCTTTTTAAGCTTCAATGCAAAGGTGACCTATGTGTGTGAGAGAAGACTGTTAAGCAAAAGCTAAGGGAGACCTTGTGACTCTGGTAGGTAGCGTCCCTGCCTCTGACTCAGGAGCTCTGCCTTCATGTCCCATTCTAGGACTTGTTGGCCAGAGAAGGTGCATTTATGATGTGGTTTAATAGGCTGATTATCAGCCTGCTCATCCTTCTAAGCCTTACCCACTATTTACCAAAGGAGGGGAGAAATAAGTGTTGTGTGAAGGTACCACACAAAGCAATGGGTAACAATACAGTAAACTGAGATTTAGAAAAGAAACCTATAGATTTTTTCCCCAAAATATACTTTATTCATAAAATTTGTAGAAGTGGATAACAAAATATTTCAAATTGAATATTACAGAAAGTGCAATAAAATTCAACTTTTCTCCATACAGCCTCAATACAATTGTAATGCTCTTGGTATTTACAATATACATTCCATGTCAGGCATACAGACCGACCTTTCGATGCTCTATATTACCACAGACCTGTGCCACTAACTACAGATTCCAGACTCTCATTGTGGTCACGTCTGCTCTCACAGAGATCACGGGCAGGAATTTAACCTTGAGACGGGTGGCAGTTCAGGAAGCTTCCGGACTCAGCCTGCCTGCCCCAGGAGAAAGTGCTCGCAAGGACGGGTTGTTCACCACTGGGGGGGGCGCTGGCTGCATGTTGCAGTCGGGCCAGTCAACCCCGCAAAAGGTTTGAAGGCACCAGTGGGATGCGGGGGGGCCCAGCTGTTTAAAGGGCCCACCCCCCCGGGGGGGCCCAGCTGTTTAAAGGGCCCACCCCCCCCGGTACGCTGGGACTTCATCCCAGCTAAAATAAAAACTGAAAGGCTCTCACCCCTCACACTTCCTCACCCATCACACACTCCCCATGCCCCATCCATGTCACCTCATGCCCCCTGAACACTGCCTATGGCCCCTCATGCACCCTCATGGCAAGGTATGCCTCTGCAAACAAACCCTATGATCCACTTGTGACCCCCATGTCAAGCCTCAACCCCCAAACAACCCCTCATACCCCCATGCCAAGCTTTTGGCACTTCCATGCCCATTCACCCACTATACACCTTATCAAACCAACGAACCTTATAGTGACAGTAGGATGTGTAAAATAAGCTTTAAAGAAAATAATTTATTGATAAATTTTCATTTTCTTAAAAAAAAACTTCTTTTTACTACAACCCAGTAAAAGTATCAATAATCCAGGCCCTTTAAAGTATCAATAGCTGCAACTGCAAACACTTGAAGCATCTTTATCTTGTGTGAATAAACATTGTGAAATTGACAGCATAGATCGAGGGCCAGAGCTGTCAAGCAAGCAAAGGGAATCAGGTGTTTTTGTGCTCTAGTGGATTTCTGGCTCAGTAGCACCACCACAGACCGGTGGTGGAGTCCAAAAGGGCATAGCTGCTAGGCTGGATCTGTGGCAGGTGGTGAGTGACCGCAGCACAGCTATGTGAAGATAAAGTCCTGTCTTCACATTGAGGATACCCTCCATCATGTGTGTGGCATTACCACCGTGCTAAGTGGGATTGTTTTGAACAGGTCGGGCAACTCAAGACTGGGCAACTATGAGGCGCTGTGGGCCATCAACAGCAGAAGAAATGTACTCAACCACAATCTGTAACCTCATGGCCCAGCATATCATCCACTTTACCATTATGACCAAGCCAGGGACTCAACCCAGGTTCAATGAGTACAGGAGGGCATGACAGGAGCAGCATGAGGGGCCATAGGGGCATACCCAAAAATGAGGTGTCAACCTGGTGAAGCTACATCACAGATAAAGCCACTGCAAAGCCTCTGGACCCTGACAATTTTCCAGCAAAAGTACTGAAGACTTGTGCTCCAGAACTTGCCAAGCCCCTAGCCAAGCTGTTCCAGTACAGCAGTACAGCATCTGCCCAGCAAAGTGGAAAATTGCTCAGGTATGTCCTGCACACAACAAGCAGGAGAAATCCAACCTGGCCAATTACCTCCCCATCAGCCTACTCTCGATATCAGTATAGTGATGAAAGGGGTCGTCACAGTGCTCAAGCGGCACTTGCTTGTCAATAACCTGCTCACTAATGCTCAGTTTGGGTTCCGCCAGGGTCAGTCAGCTCCTGGCCTCATTACAGCCTTCAGTCAAATATGGACAAAAGAGCTGAACTCCCGAGATGAGGTGAGAGTGACTGCCCTTGACACCAAGGCAGCATTTGACCGAGTGTGGCATCAAGGAGCCCTAGCAAAACTGGAGTCAATGGGAATCGGGTTGGGGGGACTCTCCGCTGGTTGGAGTCATACCTAGCACAAAGGAAGATGGTAGTAGTTATTGGAGGTCAATCATTTCAGTTCCAGGACATCATTGCAAGTGTTCCACAGGGTAGTGTTCTCGGCTCAACCATCTTTAGCTGCTTCATCAATGACCTTCCTTCCATCATAAGGTCAGAAGTGGGGATGGTCACTGATGATTGCATAATGTTCAGCACCATTTGCGGCTCCTCAGATACTGAAGCAGTCCATGTCCAAATGCAGCAAGACCTGGACAATATCCAAGCTTGGGCTGACAAGTGGCAAATAACATTTGTGCTACACAAGTGCCAAGCAATCCTGGCAAAAGAGAATCTAACCATCACCCCTTGACACTCAATGGCATTACCATCACTGAATCCTCCACTATTAACATCCTGGGGGTTACCTTTGACCAGAAATGAACTGGACTGGATATATAAGTACTGTGACTACAAGAGCAGGTCAGAGGCTAGGAATCCTGCAGTGAGTAACTCACTTGCTGACTCCCTGAAGCCTGTCCACCAACTATAAGGCACAAATCGGCCATGTGATGGAATACTATCCACTTGCCTGGATGAGTATAGCTCTAACAACACTCAAGAAGCTTGACACCATCCAGGACAAAGCAGCCTGCTTGACTGGCACCTCACCCACAAACATTCATTCCCTCCACCACAATGGCACCAGTGTGTGCCATCTACAAGATGCACTGTAGGAAATCACCAAGACTCCTTAGACAGCACTTTCCAAGTCCACAGCCATTACCATTTAGAAGGACGAGGGCAGCAGACACATGAGAACACCATCACCTAGAAGTTCCCCTCCAAGACACTCAACATCCTGACTTGGAAATATATCATTGTGCCTTCACTGTTGCTGGGCCAAAATCCTGGAAGTCCCTCCCTAACAGCACCATGGGTGTACCTACACCACATGGACTGCAGTGATTCAGGAAAGCAGCACACCACCACCTTCTCACGGGCAACTAGGGATGGGTAATAATTGCTGGCCTAGCCAGCGACACCCACATCCCATGAAAGAATAAAAAAAATGTTATCCTTCCCATCCAAGCCACAGCTAACCGATAACTCGCTGCATTCTCTCCTTGCAGGAGAACACACAGCCTCAGGGAGAGGCAGAGACCTGGGGGAGATGGAGGGTTGGGGAAAGGTTGGTCCTCCAGTGATGGCACCTTGATGGCTACAGACAATGTCCCTTTGTCCACAGGGAAGAAGGCTTTGTTCCAGAAGAATCATCAGAGCGGGATTTAATGTTGGTTGTGGATTTGGGAAACTCTCCATACTTCTCTATACATGGCATCTGGTTCACTAATGTCCTTTAGGGAAGGAAATCTGTCGTCCTTACCTGGACTGGCCTACATGTGACTCCAGACCCACAACAATATTGTTGACTCTTAAATGCCCTCTGAAATGGCCTAGCAAGCCACTCAGTTGTAACAAACCACTACAAAGTCACAAAAAAGGAATGATACCTGGCAGACCGCCTGGCATCAACATAGGCACTGGAAACAACAACAGCAATCGCAACCCTGTTGACCCTGCAAAGTCCTCCTTACTAACATCTGGGGGCCAGTGCCAAAATGGGGAGAGCTGTCTCACAGACTAGTCAAGCAACAGCCTGACAAAGTCATCCTCACGGAATCATATCTTACAGATAATGTCCCCGACTCCACCATCACCATCCCTGGGTATGTCCTATCCCACCGGCAGGACAGACCCAGCAGAGGTGGTGGCACAGTGGGTTTACAGTTGGGAGGGAGTTGTCCTGGGAGTCCTCAACATCGACTCCGGACCCCATAAAGTCTCATGGCATCAGGTCAAATATGGGCAAGGAAACCTCCTGCTGATTACCACGTACCTCCCTTAGCTGATGAATCAGTGCTCCTGCATGTTGAACATCACTTGGAGGAAACACTGAGAGTGGCAAGAGCACAGAATGTACTCTGGGTGGGGGACTTCAATGTTTATCACCAAGAGTGGCTCAGTAGCAACGCTACAGACCAAGCTGGCCGAGTCCTAAATGACATAGCTGCTAGACTAGGTCTGCGGCAGGTGGTGAGGGAACAAACAAGAGGGAAAAACATACTTGGCCTCATCCTCACCAACTTGCCTGCCACAGATGCATCTGTCCATGACAGTATCAATAGGAGTGACCATCGTACAGTCCTTGTGGAGATGAAGTCCCGCCTTCACATTGAGGATACCCTCTATCCTGTTGTATGGCACTACCACCGTGCTAAATGGGATAGATTTCGAAAAGATCTAGCAACTCAAAACTGGGCATCCATGAGGCACTGTGGGCCATCAGCAGCAGCAGAATTGTACGTGAACACAATCTGTAACCTCATGGCCTGGCATATCCCCCATTCTAACATTACCATCAAGCCAGGGGATCAACCCTGGTTCAATGAAGATTGCAGGAGGGCATGGCCAGGAGCAGCATCAGGCATACCTAAAAATGAGGTGTCAACCTGGTGAAACTATAAAACAGGACTACTTGTGTGTCAAACAACATAAGCAACCGATGGATTAGATCTAAGCTCTGCCACATCCATTAGTGAATGGTGGCGGTCAATTAAACAACTCATTGGAGGCTCCACAAATATCCCCATCCTCAATGATGGAGGAGCCCAGAACAGCAATGCAAAAGATAAGACTGAAGCATTTGCAACAATCTTCAGCCAGAGGTGCCAAGTGGATGATTCATCTCGGCCTCCTTCGGAGGTCCCCAGCATCATAGTTGGCAGTCTTCAACCAATTCGATTCGCTCCACGTGATATCAAGAAACAGCTGAGGGCACTGGATATTGCAAAGGCTATGGGCCCTGACAATATTCTGGCAATAATACTGAAGACATGTGCTCCAGGACTTGCCGCGCTCCAAGCCAAGCTGTTCCAGTACAGCTACAACACTGGCATCTACCCGGCTATGTGGAAAATTGCCCAGGTATGTCCTGTACACAAAAAGCAGGACAAATCCAACCCAGCCAGTTGCCACCCCATCAGTCTACTCTCGATCATCAGTAAGGAAATGGAAAGGGTCATCAACAGTGCTATCAAGCAGCATTTGCTTAGCAATAACCTGCTCACTGATGCTCATTTTGGGTTCCGCCAGGGCCACTCAGCTCCTGACCTCATTACAGTGCTGGTTCAAACATGGACAAAAGAGCTGAACTCCCGAGTTGAGGTAAGAGTGACTGCCCTTGACATCAAGGCAGCATCAAGGAGCCTTAGCAAAGCTGGAGTCAATGGGAATCAGGGGGAAAATTCTCCGCTGGTTGGAGTCATACCTAGCACACAGGAAGATGGTCATGGTTGTTGGAGATCAGTCATCTCAGCTCCAGGACGTCACTGCAGGAGATCCTCAAGGTAGTGTCCTAGGCCCAACCACATTCAGCTGCTTCATCAATGACTTTCCTTCCATTATAAGGTCAGAAGTTAGGGGATGTTTGCTGATGATTGCATAATGTTCAGCACCATTTACGACTCCTCAGATACTGAAGCAATTCATGTCCAAATGCAGCAAGACCTCGACAATATCCAGGCTTAGGCTGACAAGTGGCAAGTAACGTTCACGCCACACAAATGGCAGGCAATGACCAAATCCGGCAAACGAGAATCCAACCAACGCCCCTTGATGTTCAATGGCATTACCATCACTGAATCCCCCACTATCAACTTCCTGGAGGTTACCATTGACCAGAAACTGAACTGCACTAGCCATATAAATACTGTGGCTAGCAGAGCAGGTCAGAGGCTAGGAATCGTGCGATGAGTAACCTCCTGACTCCCCAAAGCCTATCCACCAATCTACAAGGCACAAGTCAGGAGTGTGATGGAATACTCTCCACTTGCCTGGATGGGTGCAGTTCCAGCAACACTCAAGAAGCTGGACACCATCCAGGACAAAGCAGTTCGATTGATTGGCACCACATCCACAAACATTCACTCTCTTCACCACCGATGCACAGTAGCAGCAGTGTGTACCATCTACAAGATGCACTGCAGGAATTCACCAAGGCTTCTTAGACAGCAGCTTCCAAACCCATGACCACTACCATCTAGAAGGACAAGGGCAGCAGATAGATGGGAACATCACCACTTGGAAGTTCCCCTCCAAGCCACTCACCATTCTGACTTGGAAATATATCGCTGTTCCTTCACTGTCGCTGGGTCAAAATCATGGAACTCCCTCCCTAACAGCACTGTGAGTGTACCTACACCACATGGACTGCAGCAGTTCAAGAAGGCAGCTCACCATCACCTTCTCAAGGGCAACTAGGGATGGACAATAAATGCTGGCCCAGCCAGTGAAGCGCACATCCCGTGAATGAATAAAATAAAAATAAATGATGCCAATATATTAAAGCAGACAAGTATTCAGAAGAGGAATAGATGTAATTCCAGGCACATTGGCTCAGGCATTCATGGAGGGGCCTGAAGCAGGCTTTAAATACAGCAGTGCATAGGCCGAGTGCAGCAAAGGTTATGGGGAGATGCAGAAAGAAAATGATGCAATAAAAGAGATTGAGAATATCAAAGGTAATGCTAGGATGCAGGCTCAAGCTTGAAATAAAAGCTGTCAGTGAGGCTTTATGCAAGAAAAGCTGCATGAGAGATTGGTAGATGAAAGAAATGCTTTAGACACTGAGAGAAGCTGACAGGCCCTGGCTTGTGACAAGGCTGGTAGCTGGAATAGAATTTACACTGCACGCATGTGCAGACCCACAACTTGCTTGAACATTGATAGCATATTTCATACAAACATATGAACATATGAATTAGAAGCAGGGGTATCAGCCCCCCAAGCCTGCTCTGCCATTCAATAAGATCAAGGCTGATCTGATTATAACCTCCCGCCTATCACCCATAACCTTTCACCCCTTTGTTAATCAAGAACCTATCTAGCTCTGCCTTAAAAATATTCAAAGACTCTGCTTCCACTGCCTTTTGAGGAAGAGTCCCAAGGATTCACGACCCTCTGAGAAAAAATATTTCTCCTCATCTCTGTCTTAAATGAGCGACCCCTTATTTTTAACCCATGACCCCTAGTTATAGATTTTCACACAAAAGGAACCATCCTCTCCACATCCACCCTGTCAAGACCCCTCAGGATCTTAAAGGTTTAAATCAAGTCGCCTCTTACTCTTCTAAACTCCAGTGGATACAAGCCTAGACTGTCCAACCTTTCCTCATAAGACAACCCGCACAGTCCTGGTATTAGTCTAGTAAATTTTCTCTGAACTGCTTCTAATGCATTTACATCCTTCCTTAAATAAGGAGAGCAATTATGTACATAGCACTCCAGATCTCACGAGTGCCTTGTACAACTGAAACATAACTTCCCTACTTTAGCATTCAATACCCCTCACAATAAACGATAACATGCTATTTGCCTTCTTAATTATTTGCTGTACCTGCATACTAACATTTTGTAATTCATGCACTAGGACACTCAGTTCCCTCTGAATCGCAAAGCTCTGCAATCTCTCACCATTTAGATATACTTTTTATTCTTCCTGCCAAAATGAACAATTTTGCATTTGCCTGCATTATACTGCATTTGTCAGATCCTTGCCCACTCACTTAACCTATTTACGTCCGTTTGTAGCCTCCTTAGGTCTTCTTAACAACTTACTTTCCTACCTATCTTTGTGTCATCAGCAAATTTAGCAACCATATCTTCGGTCCCTTCATCCAAGTCACTTACATAAATTGTAAAATGTTGGGTCCCCAGCACCAATCCCTGTGGTACAGCACTCATTACATCTTGTCAACCAGAAAAGTACCCATTTATGCCAACTCTCTGTTTCATTCTAGTTAGCCAATCTCTATCCATGCCAATATGTTACTCTCAACACCTTTGATGTGGCACCTTATCAAACGACTTCTGGAAATCTAAGTACAGTACATCCACTGGTTCCCCTTTATCCACAACACATGTGACCTTCAAAGAACTCCCTTTAATCTCCTTGAGCTGAATATTACAGGAGGGTGAACAGCCACCCAGAAGCAAAATTGGCTTGGTCCCTAACCTCTCCACATTGGCCCACCCCACAGCCATAATGCACTGCAGGCAGGTTAAACAAGGGCCGAGTCACACCTCCGCATGTCATTGGGGAGCTGCCGGCCAGTTGAATTGACTGGCAGCTCCTTCAGTCCCAGCAGTGCCAAGGGCACATTAGTGGGCACTGCCAGGACTGCAAGTGGAGAAAGAAGAAGGCCCATGGATCCCAGAAGCAGGTAAGTCCAGGGTCTTGGGCAGGGAGGCTTTGGACAGGTCAGGGAAGGGGGCGGGGGAGTGGGGAGTGGGTTTAAGGCTGCGGGTAAGTAGGAAGAAAGGGGGGGTTCTATCTTAGGGAGCCATCCCCCATTCAGCAAAGGGCAACCCCCGAAGGTAGATCCCCCTCTCTTTTCTTGCCCTTTGAAGAGTATTATTTTAAAAATCAGGCTGTCCACTTCCACCCAACTGACCATGCCAAACATTTTATGGCACGGACAGCATATTATCAGGGTCAATTAGCTTGGTAGCAAGCCTAATTGACTCTTGATTACCTATTTAAATATGGTGGGTTAAATTTTGGCGCCAACTCACCCCATGTGTTATGAGATTGAGCTTGGGGATGGGTGGGAAAGTGGTGGGGTGGGCACACCCGCTCTGTTTTACGTGCCACCACACCAAAAACACGTCTGGCTGGGACATGTAAAATACAGCCCCTTGAATCTTTTCATATAAAGTACATTTTAGTGCCTAATGATTAACACAATGAGTTGTAAAATTGGGCTCAAAACGCTTGCTCACTAGTTGCTCTCTGTTCACCAAGAATGTGAGGGATTACATTGTATAGCCCCAGAAAAAGACATAGGCTGGAATTTCCTCAGACCTCATTCCAGTCCATCACTGTAACTTGATAGGATGTATAAACAGGATTTCTGGAGTAGCTGCAGTGGTGGAGCATGAGTACCTCCGAGAAAATTCTGCACCTTATTTTAATGTTAATTTTTTTTCATTCCATGCAGACAATTCTCTATCAAACAATTGAAATGGAGGGAAGAAGGGACAACTCCTGAAGTTTCGTTAAGCACAATGGACTAGATATATTTGGCAGAATTGGGGCCCACCTTCAGCGGGTCTGCCTGCATCTAACTCTGGTGGTTCTTTTGCCCTTAGAGTCAGTTGCAGCAACCTTGGAAGGATCTGTAGGCTCCTTTGTAGAATTCACATGGAATGTGATTGTGGAGTTTGGCTGCAGAAGTGTGAAGGAATTGTGCTATAAATATGGAGTTATAAAAGAATGCAGCTGTAAATATGGAGTTATAAGTTTAAAAAAGCGATTCTCCTATGAAGTAGGGATTAAAAATTAAAAGCTGAGTTCATCTGCAGAACAAAGGTTCAAGAAGTTTATAAACATGTCTGGGCATAATTATGTTCTCAAGAACAATAACATCCTGTGGCAGAGAGTATGGTACATCTTCTAACACGAGGCAGTTCTGAAAAAAACAGGAACTGGCCTCTACATCACCTCAGCAAGGCATTGATAAATTGTAAGATACTACAATTTAATAACGGGCAACATTCATGATGACCCTAAATAACTTGTCAACTGAATCCTGGAAACTGAGTGTAGTGACCGCTATCAGTACCTCTCAGTATCCCATTTGCTTGAAGGAGTTGACGAAAACAGAGGATGTTGTCCAGCATGAGTGCTCAACATGCTTCCTGCTGGTTCAATTCTTTTATGGTATAAATATTGGAACCACACAGTTGGGTTTTTTAATTTGTTGGATTCACTCCAGTATCTCTCAAGGTAAGGCATAGTTGCTGTAGTTAGTGATGATAATTCTCCCTTTAATTGGGATGGAGGTATTTTGCTAGACTCTATAGCTTTCTACTTGGGGATTTAAGGTAAATGCTACTTTAAATATCATTGGATATCTTAAATATCTTTCTGTAACATTAAAAGGGCTTGGATTCTCTATTAGAAACAAGATTATAGTTTCTTACCGAGAACTATCAATGCTGTGATTACTGTCAAAAGTGAATTACATGTTCAGTTCTTTAATAAACTTTGTAAATATATTGTGTCATATAGTCTTCTGTATCCAAACTCGACAACCCATCTCCGTATATTCTTCAATGGAGATATACATTGTTGAGGAGAGATGCCCAAATCCTTATAATATCTGGGTTGTTATAATCTAGCTAAAACGTGTTAAAAAGGCTATCTGGAGGACAGTAATAGTCTATGGTGGTTTCTTTCCTTCGCAAAGAGTTGGACCAGTTCTTCAGACCCATTTAAGTGTCTATGAGGATTGTCTTTCTCAACCTTAAGTGAGAGTGATTGTCTGAAGAGTAGGCCTGATCTGGAATAGTCCCCAAAAAGGGACTAGGATTACAATACACTTCAGGAGGCCCCAGTTTAGATGTAGCCGCAGCCTGAGTATGCCCTGCGTAAATGCAAAAAATAAAATGCTTCTTATTTTGATGCCTAATCCAATGCAATTCAATTGGTCAGTGATCATTATCAAGGAGTTTGCATTTAACTATTAAATAGTTTCTTTATTGTCAACAGCAAAGCTAGATACCATGCATCCGGTGAAGCTATAGTACAAACGGTGGACTATACATATGACAATTGGTATTTATATAGTCTCTTTAATGTAGTACAGCATCCTATGGTGCTTCACAGGATTGTCATCAAACAAAATAAGATGATTTGTTCCTGCCGTTTACATATAATTACAATTGACTTGGCTACATGTGGATGGGCATACTGTATGTTTCCTGTCACTTCCAGAAAACCTTGGGGCTAAACAGGGAGTGAGCAGATTGATTCTCATTATATTTTCGACCCCTATCCGCCCAGTTCTGATGAAGAATTAGCCGAAGGAGAGCAGAAAATCCCAGCTCCAAGTTTGAAAAAGAGGTTCAAGGTTGGCCCTGTTCCTCAAGCTGGTAGGTTGTTACCATTGACAGAGTTCATCCTTCACTGTGCCCTGTATTTGTCATCTATGACCTTGTCCTCTTCTTACTGACAGACAGGGGACCTCCTAGCTTTTCATTCAAGTAAGACACCAATTGTCACAGAAAATTTAACTGTGAGCAGAATTAGCAATTAGTTCCCCTGATAGTGTTTTTGAGCCCCGTGCTCTAACTTATTTATTAATGTATCTCCTTCAAGATCAAACGATTGAAATAATGATGTAATATTTCTCTTTTATCTTCAGACCTTCGCCAGGCCTAAAGGATCATGTTTAGGCCTGTATCAGAGGACAGGATTAGTGGAGAAGCCTAGGGAGAACCCTTGACATGCCTCAAAACTACTAGGGCAGTCAGATCAACACCTGCCTCCCTTGACTCAGGATCTCTTAAACGGGGCAGAAACCTGACGGATCTGGTCCACCTCCTCACTAGCATCCCTCCTTATACCCAATGGCAGAATTTCTACCTTATGTACATTTTTCAGCAACCAACTGATGGCACAGAAAGGGATCAGGCAAACAAATTAGATTCATATAACTAGATTGAAGCACTTCTGCACAGATTCTGCCAACCTTTAAGGCCCTAAAGAGGGCCTTCATTTAATTATTATAATACATTTCATTGAAGTATACCATGGTTTTCCACCTGCTCAGTTCTCCCATCTGGAGTAGATGGGCCTAAGGGAATCTCCATGTACAGTGGAGTTCTTCACAGGCTATTTTATATTCAAATTTTACTGTATGTTTCTAGTGCTGGTATTTCTTAATTTGGAACCATTTTGAATGAGCTGAATTTAATTTCTGTTTTTTAAAATAAATTGTTGTCAAAGTACATAGGGCTTGAATTTCCACGGCTAATCTGGTCCCCTGCTTCAGAGGGAGATTAGTGGAACCTGTCGGAGAGATGGCAAATTAATGGTTGAAAAATGCCATTTATTCCATTTGACTGGAAGTTACAATGGGAGAACAGGAGATGTGTACAAAATAACCAGGCTGCAATCTGAAATAGATAATCCAACAGAAGCTAACTGGCAATTGAATTTTTTTCAAAACATTAGCAGACTGTTGGGTCCATATGACATGAAAAGAGATCCAACACTGTATGTTCAAAACTTTATACTTATTGCTTTTTTTTAAAATGGATTTTCTGCTGAACCAAAAATGATGGCTGCTACAAGACATATGACCACAGGACTGGCTCTTTGTACTGGGAGCTACCAGCAGGAGCTACAAGAACAAAATAATTCTTCTCTCAGCCTATGGAATCTCACACCTCATTGTACAGACCCCTTGTAATCAACGCAAGCAGAAGAAGTGCAGATGAACTGGCTCCCCAGCCTGAACTATCACAAGAGACAGAGATCAAAAACTCATTATACCGGAAGAGGTGATAATAGCCACCTTGTCTCTCTCCTAAGGGGGAACAATTGAATTCTGGCCAGAAGCAGAGAAACTGATTGTTAAGTTCCACTAACCACTGATGGACCATGTCACATGACCCAAGCATCTGGCCTTTTGGATAGTTTTAACGTAACATCTTTGGCCTCACAGACAGACTGCTCTTTTAACTTCAACTGGAAAGGACTCCAACAGCCCGGCTGAGCAAGCAGCCGATTACCATCTCTCAACTCCTTGAAGCCTGCTTGATTTTAAAAGTCTCTGATCAAAGCCTGCCAAGTGGTCTAAGCACAGAAAGCCCATTGTGTTGCCATTCATTTCAAGAATTTTTGTGTTGCTGTCTCCACAACCAGAAACTCATCAGGTCTGAACTCAGCCACGAAGGAAATACCCTCTGGACTTTGACTTCTTGGACTCTAGAAATCATTTGAACTAATATTCATTTCTGTGGTTCTTGTTTTACTATCCATCATCGTAAAACACTCTTTTCTATCCCCCACCCCCACCCCGCCTTACTGTGTGTCTGTGTGTGTGTGTGTGTGTGTGGTGGAGTGGAAAGTTGCGAACATGCCTCCCCTGGGTTTTGAATGTCAAATAAACTAACCTTCTGGATTAATCATGACACAAGTTTGTTGCGAGTTATTTGTAAAGTGGGTCACACAAATGGAGGGAAAACTGGCCGCAGTGTACTTTAAAAATAATTCAAACCGTTTTCTGCTCACAGACAGTTGGTGAGAGGAAATAAATAAGTTTTCCTGTCTCTCTCTCTCTTGTCCATGACAAGACCAACAGAAGCTTGCATGGGGGCTCAAGATACACAAAAGTATCTAAGTGTACAACCTTAAGGCCAAGATGTTTACCTTGTCGGACGGGCATGGCGGGCGGGCCCGGGAGTGGTCACGAAGCTGACTGCTGCTCGCGATTGGCCCCCGACATCGATTTCATGCTGGCTGGCCAATTAACAGCCAGTCAGCGTGAAACGTGCACTGCAGCGCTGCCGAGGTGGGGGTGGGAGGAGGGCGAGCGCGGAAGTTTATGCATGCGAGTGCACGCATTGAAAGCTCCCTGAGGCACAGACCTGCCTCTCCAACAAGAGAGAATCTAACCAGCGCTCCATGACATTCAATGGCATTACCATCACTCAATTCCCCTGTAATAGTGTAAGTGAAACCTATCATACTGTTATGGGGATCATGAGACTGTACAGACGAATCAGCCCTAAGCAGGGTAATCACTGGGGGCAGAGCTATCTAGCCTTGGCCTTGGTACAAGCATGTAGGTAAAGTTTGCTGTTTCTTATAAGAAACCTGGCTGGTACTCCAAGTTTATTACAACTGGCGACAAGGATAAATAGCTCCAACGCACAGACCTGCCTCAGAGAGCTGAAGATTTAAAAACACAGAAGTAAAAAAATTTACCACTGTTAAAAACATGTCCCCTTATATGACTCAGTCACATGAGCAGGGACATGTTATGAATGAAATTTAAAAATTTTAATTTAATTATTAATTGCTGTTGGAAACCTCATACCGCCTGTGGATGAGATTTCCTAAAAATCCAAAGGCTGCTTGGCCTGTTCGTTTGCCCGCCTACTGTAAGGGTGGATGGGCAGTGAAAAATTTCAGTCAATTCTCACATTAATAGGCCTGTTAACTATCAGCGGGTGCGCTGTCAACTCCCGTGAGCCTGGCCACTGAAATATCACATGAGTGCGCAATGACGTCAGGACGCTCACTTCCCCATCAGTCTACTCCCGATCATCAGTAAAGTAATGGAAGGGGTCATCAACAGTGCTATCAAGGGTCACTTGCTTAATAATAACCTGCTCACTGATGCTCAGTTTGGGTTCTTCCAGGGAAACTCAGCCCCTGACCTCATCACAGCCTTGGTTCAAACAGGGCCAAAAGAGCTGAACTCCATAGGTGAGGTGAGAGTGGCTGCCCTTGACTTCAAGGCAGCATTTGACCAAGGGTGGCATCAAGGAGCCCTAGCAAAACTGGAGTCAATAGGATCAGGGGCAAAACTCTCCACTGGTTTGAGTCATACCTAGCACAAAGGAAGATGGCTGTGGTTTTTGGAGGTCAGTCATCTCAGCTCCAGGACATCACAGCAGGAGTTCCTCAGAGTGGTGTCCTAGGCCCAACCATCTTTAGCTGTTTTTCAATGACCTTCGCTCCACCATAAGGTCAGAAGTGAGGATGTTCGCTGATGATTGCACAATGTTCAGCACCATTCATGACTCCGGAGATACTGAAGCAGTCCATGTCCAAATGCAGCAAGACCTGGACAATATCCAGGCTTTGGCTGACAAGTGGCAAGTAACGTTTGTGCCACACAAGTGCCAGGCAATGACCATCTCCCACAAGAGAGAATCTAACCAGCGCTCCATGACATTCAATGGCATTACCATCACTGAATCCCCCTGCAATAATTGTAAGTGAAACCTATCATACTGTTATGGGGATCATACAGACGAATCAGCTCTAAGCGGGGGTAATCATTGGGGCCTTGGTCTTGGTACAAGCATGTAGGTAAAATTTGCTGTTTCTAGTAAGAAACCTGGCTGGTACTCCAAGTTTATTACAACTGGCGACAAAGATAAATAGCTCCAACCCTTCACCTAGCCTCGCGTATGTGAGTATTTAAATTTTATGGGAAGAAAACAAAACATACTCACCAGCAATGCCACACTTTGGCAGAATTGACCTATACAAGTTGTCCATCAAAGATTTGAGTCAGTGCAAAGAGCGCCTAGGTTTCTACTTTGTGGCGAATGAAATAACAGCAGAGGAGAAACAGAAGGAAATTCTCCTAAGTGTCTGCGGGAGCGAGATTTTTAACCTCATCCATAGACTGACGGCCCCAAACACGCCAAACTCCAAATCCTTTAACGAGCTAGTAGACCTCGTGAAGGCACATTTTCAGCCTAAGCCATCAGTGATCATGCAAAGATTCAAGTTCAACTCTAGAGTAAGGGCCTCTGGTGAGTCGATCGCAATGTACATTGTGAAGTTAAAACAGTTAACGGAACACTCTGACTTTGGTGATACTCTAAACGACAAGCTACGAGATCGTTTGGTTTGTGGTGTACACAACTACGCCATTCAGCGCCGTTTACTTACAGCAGTTAACATAGACCTGAAGCGCGCCATGGAGATAGCGCTAGCAATGGACAGCGCTGAGAGGGACTCGCAGGCTTAGCAGAGTGTGCAACATGGCTCCGTTCTGCAGCTAGGGCAGGAACCTGTCGCCGGATGTGACGCGGAGACCAAGGAGGCTATTGCGAAGCGGGACACAGTCCCTATCGCTCGAAAAACAAAAAGAAATACTGGAGGCAGCTCACCAGTAATCCAGAAATTAAAATGATAACGATGTAGGATTAACCATGTACCGGAAACCCGCAGATTTTAAGAGGCAGTGTGCCACTACTGTCACAAAAAAGGGCATGTTATCAAACAGTGCAGGGCGAGATCAAGACAGCCATTCAGACAGCAGGTCAAATTGAATGAAGTGCACAATATAAATGAACCAGAAACTGCTGACACTGATATCTATTCCCCACACAATGTCAAGGCCAGGAAAACTGAACCAATCACTGTCACCCTTCAAGTAAATGGGAAACCTCTGGTCATGGAAGTTGACACAGGGGCATCGACCACAGTGGTGGGTGAACACATCTTTAAATACCTCAGTGAAGGTACCCAGCCACAGAATCTGAAGCAAACCACAACTCAGCTAAAAATGTATATGGGAGAGGCAATCCAGGTGAAAGGGAAAGCCTCTGTACCTGTATCCTACAGGCACCAGACAGCTCAGCTGCCAGTGATTGTTGGAACAGGTGAAGGTCCTAGCCTTCTGGGCCGTGACTGGTTGAAAGAAATTAAACTCAGCTGTTCAGAAATTTTTCAAGTCAGAACAGGAGGAATTCCTGAGTTGTTAAAAAAGTATGACAGAGTGTTCTGAGATGAGTTGGGAAAAATAAAACGTCTATAAGCTAAAATATACGTGGACCCTGAAGCAACACCCTGGTTTTTTAAGGCAAGACCTGTGCCTTTCACTCTAAAGGAGAAGGTGGATGCAGAATTATGCTTTTGGAGAAGTTAGTAATAACCCAGTCAGTCCAATTTTCAGAATGGGCAACACCCATAGTCCCTGTGATGAAATTCTCATTGGCAGAGACTATAAATTAACTGAATAAGGCTGTTAAATTAGACAAATACCCAATCCCAAGTATTGAAGATCTATATGCTAAACTGGCAGGAGGAAGATCCTACACTAAACTGGGCACCAATTATGCGTATCAACAGCTCGAGCTGGACAACACATCAAGAAGCCATGTCATTATAAACATCCACAAGGGCCTGTACCAATATACATGCCTACCCTTTGGCATGTCATCTGCCTGTGCGATTTTCCAAAGGACAATGGAAAGCCTACTACAAAGAATTCCCTGAGTTATAGTGTACCTGGATGACGTCCGGATCACAGGATCAACAGGAGCAGAATATTTGGCCAACCTAGTAGAGATTTTTCTCTTTGATGTTTGATTTTCTGAAGAGATTTTTGGAGGTATGTTTAAAAAAGAAGTGCACTATCCAAGCAACTGAAGTCACGTTTTTGGGCCATCGACTGGATGCCCAAGGGTTGCATCCATTAAAGGAGAAAGTCAGGGCAATCAAGGAAATGCCTTCTCCTACCAACATCACTGAGCTCAGGTCCTTTTTGGGCATAGTAAATGATTATGGTTGCTTCTTGCCCAATCTATCTATAGTGTTAGCCTCTTTACACTTATTATTGAAGATGGTCCTGGAAGACACAGCAAGTCTGCATAAAAATCAAGAAGCATTTACACTCGTCATGTCTGCTAGTACACTATGGCCCATCTAGGGAATTAATACTCACCTATGGTGCATCTCCCTACGAAGTAGGAGCGGTGTTGTCACACATGGTGCAGGATGGATCTGAAAGACCAATAGGATATGTCTCCACAACAATCTCTGCAGCTGAGAAGGGTTACTCACAATTTGAAAAAGAAGGCTTATGTGTCATATTTGGAGTAAAAAAGTTCCATTAATGTTTGCACGTTCGACACTTCACCATAGTGTCAGATCACAAGCCACTTTTTGGTTTGTTTAGTGAAGATAAGGCAATCCCACTGATAGTCTCTGCTTGAATTCAAAGATGGGCTTTGATATTGTCTGCATACAAGTGCACTTTTATGCGCCGTCCAGGTGTGCATATAGCAAATGCAGATACCCTCAGTCGGCTTCCTTTGCCAGATAGCATTACACATCCTCCAGTACCTCAAGATGTTGTACTGGTGTTGAATTTCCTGGACTCCTCACTGGTCTGTGCGAAACAGATAAAGAATTGGATAAACCTTGATCCAATTTTATCAAGAGTCCGAGAACAGGTATTGATAGGATGGTCAAATGCACAAGTCCCTGAAGAGTTAAAACCATTCTGTGCCTCATAAGTCTGAACTAAGTTGTCAAGATGGTATCTTGTTGTGGGGAGCAAAAATCATCATCCCTTTGCAAGGAAGAGAACCACTATTGACAGAGCTTCATAGTGCACATCCAGGCATTTCGAATGAAGATGCTTGCACGAAATTATATCTCGTGGCCAGGTATAGACAGTGAAGTATAGACAGAAAAAATGGTTAAACACTGTCTCTAGTGTCAGCAACAACAGAAGTTGCCCGTTTCAGTTCCACTGCATCCGTGGGAGTGGCCTGGTCGACCTGTGTTAGACTACATATAGATTACGTAGGTCCATTTCTAGGTACCATGTTTTTAGTGATCATCAACGCGCATTCAAAGTGGATGGCTTATATGAAGTGAGATCACTTACATCGTGTGCAACTACTGAAAAGCTGCGCCAATGTTTTAGTGTACATGGCTTACCAGACGTCATTGTTCTGGATAATGGCACTGCTTTCACTAGTACAGAATTCCAAAGATTCATGAACCTAAATGGGATTAAACTTGTCAGAACAGCACTGTATCATCCATCATCCAATGCGTTAGCAGAAAGAGCAGTACAAACCTTTAAAACAAGCAAGAAAAGAACTATCCGAAGGAACGTTAGAAACGTGAATTTCAAGATTTCTTTTCAACTATCGCACGACTCCTCATGCAATCATGGGCCAAACACCTTCTGAATTATTAATGAAATGACGCCTTCATACAAGATTGTCTAGTACTCCCTAACTTAGAGGGGAAAAAACCAGAGTAGTCAGAAAATGAATCATGATGTTCACAGTAAAGGTCGGAAATTTACTGTGGGGTAGACAGTTTCTCGTGTGAAATTTTGCAACTGGGTCAAGATGGGCTCCTGGTACAATCGTCTCTGAAACAGGGCCTTTGTCACACTAAGTAGAAGTGGAAAACAGGATTGTTAGAAAACACGTAGATCACCTCAGAAGTAGAGAGACGTTCCAATAACCAGTTAATCCATCTGAAATAGAAGTCGAACCTTTGATCCCTGAGGTGCCAGATCGACAAAGAATAGACATACCTGATGTCTCCGATGAAGTAAATAATTCTGAACTGCCATTGTATAAGGATTCCCTGATGTGGCAGTTCCTGGTCTAGTCAATCCAATAGAAGAATCTCAAGTTGTAGAGTTGCATCGCTCTACCCAAATCAGAAAACCACCTCAAAGGCTAAATCTATAATTGCATGAATTGTATATATTTATATATGATATGGGTTAAGATATTTTTGTAAATAAGAGTTGTAAAACAAATGAAAGGAGGAGGGATGTAGTAATTGTAAGTAAAGCCTATCATGCTGTTATGGGGATCATGTGACTGTACAGACAAATCAGCCCTAAGCAGGGGTAATCTTAGGGGGCAAAGCTTTATAGCCTTGGTCTTGGTACAAGCATGTAGCTTCACCAGGAGCTCTGTAAATAAAGTTTACCATTTCTTAGAAGAAACTGCTCAGTACTCCAAGTTTATTGCACCCGCACGATCAACATCCCGGGGGTTACCATTGACCAGAAACTGAACTGGGCTAGCTATATAAATACTGTGGCTAAAAGAGTAGGTCAGAGGCTAGGAATCCTATGGTGAGTAACTCACTTCCTGACTCCCCAAAGCTTCTTCACCGTCTACAAGGAACAGATCAGGAGTGTGATGGAATACTCTCCACTTGCCTGGATGAGTGCAACTCCACCAACACTCAGGAAGCTTGGCACCGTCCAGGACAAAGCAGCCCACTTGATTGGCACCCCTTCTACAAACATTCACTCCCTCCACCACCGACGCACAGTGGCAGCAGTGTGTACCATCTACAAGATGCACTGCAGGAACTCACCAAGGCTCCTTAGGCAGTACCTTCCAAACCCACGACTGCTACCATCTAGAAGGACAAGGGCAGCAGATATATGGGAACACCACCACCTGGAAATTTCCCTCCAAGACATTCAAGATCCTGACTTGGAAATATATCACCATTCCTTCACTGTCGTTGAGTCAAAATCCTGGCACTTTGTGTGTACCTACACCACAGGGACTGCAGCGGTTCAAGAAGGCAGCCCACCACTACCTTCTCAAGGGCAATTAGTGATGGGCAATAAATGCTGGCCTAGTGGAACCCACCCTGTAAAAATGAAAAAAAATTGGTTGCAGTCCTCCTCAGTCTTGTCTATCTCCCCACAATTTGATGTAGTCTACAAATTTAGAAATGTTGTTCTTGACTCAAAAATCTAAATTGCTAATATTAATTGTTAACAACAGTGTCCCCCCCCCCCCCCCCCCCCCACCCTGCCACCCAGCACTGATCTTGTGAGATCTCACTAGCCACATTCTGCCACTCTGATTAACTGCCCTTTACTCTCACTCCCTGTTTTCTGTCTTGCAGTCTGGTAGCAATCCATTCTGCTTCTTGTCTCTGTGGTTCCACATGCTTTGACCTTATTATGAGGCACCTTATCAAAAGGCTTTCGGAAAGGCCGTGATGGTCAGTAAGCCAAGGTAACAATGTTCAATCTATGCCCACCAGTTCAGTACTGAGGAAATACCGAGCTACTGGAGGTGTTTTTTCTCGCATGTGACATTAAACCAGGCCCCTCACAGGTTGACATGAAAGGCACAGTGTCTCCAATATGTAGACCAACAACAACAACTTGCATTTCTACAGCGCCAGTAACATGGTGAAACCTTTCAAGGTGCTTCACAGGAGTGTTGTCAAATAAAATTTGACTTTCAGCCATAAAAGCAGGGTTAGGCCCAAATCTTCCGTTATGGGGAGAATCCGCTGTCTCAACTTATGTCACTGATGCACCTCAGGACCCTGTCAAAGCACTCCAGGCCACACAGCAGTGTTCGGCACCTGTCCAGAAAATGTTAGCCCCCTTCCAGTCCCAGCAATGCTCACCCCTCCTGCACCCCGGACAGTGCCCACCCCCAGCACCCCGACAGTGCATTCCCCTACCTGATCCTGGACAGAGCCCTCCCACACCCACACCCCAGACAATGCCCATGACAACCGCACCCTGGACAAGTACCCCTCCTCTCACACCATGCACCACGGATGGTGACCCTCACACCTGCAGCCCGAACAGTGCACCCCCTCCTACACCGCGGAGAGTACATCCCCTCCCATGCCCGGACAGTGCACCCAACCCGCACCCCAGACAGTGCTCACCCCCGCACTTTGGACAATGCCCCCCCCCTCTCCTGCAGCCTGGACAGTGCCCCTCCCACAGGGCTGACAGAGCCCTCCCACATCTGCACCCCAGACAGTGTCGCCTCACAACTGCCCCCCAGACAGTGCCCCCCCCACCCTAGATGGTGTCCCCCACACCTGCACAGCAGTGCCCCCCCAGCCACACCCCAGACAGTGCCCCAACACCCACACCCCGGAGAGTGCTGCCCACACCTGCACCTCAGTGCTGCCCACACCCGCACCCTAGTGCCCCCATGCCCACACTCCGGACAATGCCCATCCCCACACCTGCGCCAGGGACAGTGCAGCTCCCCCTGCACCCCGGTCAGTGCCTTCCCCCACACGTTGGACAGTGAAACCCCCCGCACCCCAGGCAGTGCCCTCGCACACTTGCACCCTGGACAGTGCTCAGCCCCTCCCCCAACCTGGACAGTGCCCCGCGCCCCCCCCTGGACAGTTCTCACCCCCTCCCGCATCCCAGACTCTGCTCCTGCCCTCCCGCACCCTGCCTCCCAACTCACCTTCCGGAATCCCTGGCTCCTATCTGGCCACTGTTGGAAGGGTCGCACTGTTGGGGAGTAGAGGAGAGGGGTTGAGCATTTTTGTGTTTTCGTGCTATGAGGGGAGCGGTGAGGGCAGTGAACACTATCAGGGATGAAAGAGGTGGGCAAGCGCTGTCAGGGGACGAGGGAGTGGTGCTGAAACCTGCTGGGGGTGACAGAAGTGGTGTGAATAGAGGGGGGTGAACATTTTGGCAGTGAGGGAAGGTGTTGAACATTGTCGGGGTGAAGAGGGGTTAGCACTGTCAGTGGTGTGAGGCTGTGCAGTTTTGGTGGATTGACAGCTCCATTTAAAACAATGTAAGTCAATGAACTGAAGAGAGGCATTAAGGGACCTGTTTTCAGCCCATGGGGAGAGAAAAGGACATGGGTGCGCTGGAATTAAATCTGAAAATTTACCTCCCGACTGTTTTCGCCCCTGCATCCCAGCTGGAGCTCACATTGGAAGGTGCAAAGGTTTCAGTGTAAAATGGTAAGTGGTCAGTTGAAGTGGGAGTCAGCGGCGGACCCAACCTCTCCAATGCTGATTGGAAGACCTAGGCCATTAGAACAGATAAGCAAAAACTTGGTCAAGGAGGGAGGCTTTAAGGAGCATTTTAAAGGAGGAAAGAGAAGTAGAGAGATGGAGTTTAGGAAGAAAATTTCAGTGTTTAGATCCTAGGTAGCTGAAGGCACAGCCGGCAATGATGGAGCGATGAAAATCAGGAACATAGAAGAGACCAGAGTTGTAGGAGCACAGAGACCTCGGAGGGCTGCGGGACTGAAGGAGATTGCAGAGATTGGGAGGGGAAGGCCATAGAGGGAATTGAAAACAAGGGTGAAAATTTTAATTTCACTGCTTTACAGATGATTTACAACTTATTGGAAGTCATTTCACCTATTTTAGACTTTAATAAAAGAAAAAAACTGCAGATGCTGGAAACCTGAAATAAAAACAGAAAATGCTGGAAAAACTCAGCAGGTCTGACAGCAACTGTGGGGAGAGAAACAGAGTTAACGTTTCATGTCCAAATATGGACTCGAAACATTAACTCTGTTTCTCGCTCCGCAGTTGCTGCCAGACCTGCTGAGTTTTTCCAGCATTTTCTGTTTTATTTTAGATTTTACTCAACTTGACCTGAATTTTCCTCCTGTCAGCCTTCATTAGAGCATGCAAGCAGCATATGCAGCTCCCCTTAGTTCTCTGACGAGGAATACGAGGTTGAGAAACACCAATACCATCAGCACCAGCAGGACCAGAAGAAGAAACAGCAGCTGCCTTCTCCGCAGTCATATAGCACTCTACTGGACAGAGAGGATGAACACAGAGGTCCAGCGTGAAGGAGGCAATACCCAGGATATGGACGGAGGGTCAGTTTCCTCGAGCAGGACAGAGCAACAGTGCCTCAGGCAGCTCAAGCTTTTACAGCAGGTCATGACTGACATTGGCAACCTCCTGGAACAAGAGCTTCTTCCAAGAGAGCTACATGGGTATCAGGGTTAAAAATACATCGGGCAGTGGGCGAATTTTCCCTCAAAAGTCCCCAAAAGGTCCCGGAAAATTCTATCACTGGGGCAACCAATGGGTCAAAAGTCGCCTCCCACACTGTACATGGGAGAGACAGAATCTGTGAGGAGCTGCTCCTCCAATCACAGATAATGACTCTCGTTCCAGCTCCTCCGATCACAGGTTTTCTCCCATCCGCCCTTGCTGCTCCTCAAGAGACAGGAACTATTATTGGAGCAGCAGCAAGGGCAGGAGAGAGGCATCGTGTGATTGGAGGAGCTGGAGCAACCATCCTGGCTGGTCCTGCTGTCGAGAGGAGGCCATTTTGAAGGGAGGTTAGAAATGGGGTCTGCTGTTAGGCTTAGATAATCTAGATAAATTAGGATAGGATTTATGGTGGGGTTTGTTTTTGGGATTTACAGTTGGGGTTAGATAAACTGGGTAAATTAGCTATTTTAGGCTCAGTGTTTATTTGTTTTTCAAACATCGAATCCTTACAGTGTCTATCCCTACTGTTTCAGAGTATACATCATATCCAGGACAGTAACTGTCCTGCTTTTGACGTGTTTCATGTAGGTGATCGAACTCCTGATGATATTCTCCAGAGAGACCTTCAGCACACCTGGGGTCTCCTCATTATTTTAAATTCTGGAGGATATATTTGGTCCTTTTTCACAGAAGTTGAGAAAACAGTTAGTTTTCTTGTCAAAAATGGAATCTTCTGCCAAGACAATAACAACTGACTTAAATAGTAAGGATTCTGTAAGTGTCATTTTGACCAGCAGTACCAGGAAGCAGCCACACAGATTAGAATCAACCGGCAGTGTGGAAAATCCACTCAGCTTTTTCCCATTCTCATGGACCTCTACTAGTCCTGCATACCCCAACACTTAGATTTCCAAATGCTCATTCTTGCTTACTTTCAATAGCCTTTCTTTGCTCTACCTCTTCAATCTCTTTCTGTCCTACAACCTATTTTGCATCCACTGCTGTTAGTAAGTAAAAGTAAGTCACCCATCCCTTTTTCGGCACAGGGTCTGGGTTGGGGGCAGGTGGAATGAACTGCCTGTGGTTCAGTGTGAAACAGACAAACTTGGATTAGAGGCTTTGGAGGAGGGATGAATGGCCATGGGTGTTTTGGGGTTTTTCACTTGCCCAGGGCTGCAGCGTGGCCTCTCCTCCGCACCAGCCCTTCAGTGACGTTTCAAGACTTGTCTCAATGGGGGATTATATGCACAGCCAAAGATTCACTTTGCGAGCAGGTCCAAGGGGTTCAGAAGAAACCACAGAGAAGGCATCCAACCAGTTACTGTCCTGTCCCAGAAATAGGCCTGTCTAGCACATAACCCTAAAATAAGATGTTACATTAGACCGATGAACTCTTTGAAGGTGATCAAAAAGATTAGATAATGTGGATCTACATTGGTGTTGGTCTAGTTTTAAGGATCTTGAAGGTAGGCCAGTTGGTGAAGATAGGGAGCACCTCTGTGAATTATATTCCATGTTTTGTGTAGGTCTAATGTTGTTTTGCCTACTAGTTTGCAGCAAGGAATTAAGAATTGGATAAATATTCAAAGGAAAACATGTTTTGTAGGGCCAGGATGACAGAGTGGAAACTACTTTGATCACTCTCTCTCTCAAAGAGCTGGCATAAGAATGATAGGCTGAATTACTTCCTTCTGTGCCATAACATTCTGTGAATTCTATGATTTCAGACAGCCAGCATATCCCTATCTGTTTCTACATTTGTGTAGACTTTCAATGTTCATTGTAAAAAGTATGGCATTGGGAGGTACAGTTAGTGAGTTAACCACCTCTATAAAGTGGTATGTGTCTTTAATGTAACTAGGATGCTTCTATGCTAAGGGGTTCCAATCTGTATCTCACTGAAGCACAGATGATTATGTGAGGAGGTGCAACAGCTTGGGGGAAAAAAATCACTGAAATGTGAAGTATATGTGAATTAAACCATTCGTCATTTGATGGTTAGCTTGGTTTTGCAGAATTAATTTGTGTGTATTCCCCTTGTTGCACAGTTGGACCTTCTGAAGTCAGTATCCTGACGTGTTTGTCAGCACTCACTTTTTAAATAGAAGTATTGAGGGGAAATTGGAAGGTCAAAAACAAAGAATGCTGGAGAATGCTAGTTGCTTGCAATTAATTTTTAAAGGGGGCTGCAGATCTGAGACTCATTCTTAATAACTTACCTTGCACCAAGTAGTTAGAATTTTCATTTTTGAAATGGTATATGGGAGATTTACTTATAATAAATTGACAAAAACATCTTATTTATAGACTGCAAGTTAAAAGATTTAGTAATATGTTCAGAGATAGGTCCCACTTTTGATCATGTTGTTGAGTTTTGGCTTTATTAGGGCGGTTGGGATGTTCAGTGAATGCAGCTGGATGGGCCCCTACAAAGGAGTCTGTGGATCCAACTGGTGGGCTGGAATGCAGCCTGGAATGCCTGAAGATAAAAATTAAAAGAAAGGCTTGCGATTATACAGTCCTTTTCACAACTTCAGAATGTTCCAAAGAACTTTATAGCCAATGTATTGCCTTTTGAAGCGTTGTCACTGTTGTAATGTAGGGAAGGCAATTTGCACATAGCAAAGTCTTACAAATGGAAATGTGATAATAAACAAGTCATTTGTTTTAGTGCTGTTAGTTGAGGGAAAACTATTGGTCAGGGCGATAGGGAGAACTCCCCAGCTCTTCTCTGAAATAGTGCCAAAGGCATATCCACCTGAGAAGGCAGATGGGCTTCAGTTTAACATCATCCAAAAGGCAGCACCAGCCACAGTGCAGCACTCCCTCAGTGCTGCACTGAAATGTTAGTCTAGATTTTGTGCTCAGGCTTTTGGAGTGGGACTTAAACCCACAGCCTTCTGACTCAGAGGTGAGAGTGCTACCAACTGAGGCACAGCTGACATTGTGAAATGTGTGCATCACAGGAAATTGTGCAGATTGACCACCATTCCATGGGGACGATTGGACTACCAAGCTGGGGTTTTGGGTGGAGGGCCTTGCGCAACTGGCCTACCTTCAAGATCAGGTACCTGCTGCAGTTTTACTGAACATGGGGCAGGTGGATGCCAGAAATGTGCCTGAAGTGCCTGTTCCTGACTGACCATACTAACGAGGTGTCCTTCCACTGACCCTGCTTATTCTGTGGGATCAGCACTGAAGGGCACAGTTGGATGTGATCCCAGCTTAACCACGCAGGCCGTGATCCAAAGAATTTCAGGGCCGGAGTGTGCATCACTTGCAGTTATTGTTTGAAGAAAACCACTCTATTCAGAACAGATCTGATTTGCATTGAGATGAATATTTAAGTAATTCAAGAATAAGTAAGTCGACTCTGTACTTTAATATGTTTGTTGCTCCATTGAATTGAAGAATTTGGAACTACATTAAAAGGAATTGATAATTAAACAACAAACTCCTTTTGGAGAAATAAATCATTATTGGTATGTAGGAAAGAAAAATAATCAATGACAAGTACAAAAGTGAAAATATATCAGTAAAGAGCCTGAGACCTCTAAGAAGGCACTGTGTTAACTGTAACTGGGGGAAGAAAAGAAGGCATTGTTCAAAACAGAACACAGTCAAATGTAATTAGAGCTCAACAACAGGAGGCAAATCAATTAAATAGTCAACATAATTCTGTCACTTCAAATGTATGGTCAACTGCGTTGTACACACGGGGCTGAATTTTACTGAGCCCTGGGTGTTGTGTTCTTCTGTTTATTGCAAATATACCAACCATACAACAAGGATTTGTGAAACAATAACGTGCGTTCTTTATTTGAAGACAAGACTATATACAGACAATTGTAACTGGGAGGCTATGTAAACATGTCTGATCTGCAGGACTGCTGCTGTATTCTGTCTACAGAGTCCAGACTATACATCTCGTCCTTTCTCATGGCGGATAGTGATGGACAGCAGTTTGAGAAATGCTCCCTTACAGGTACATGTGCATCACAACACAACACTGGGTGGTGGGAGCGGAGGCTGGTGGGCCAGTAAAATAGTGGGCAGCTGTGTCATTCCTTATTCCGTCCCACCACCGGGAATCCCAGTGGCAGGTCTGGCATGTGAATCAGCTGCCTGTTCCATGTATTTTGCCAGCAGTGGGGTGCCCCCACCCCTCACCCCGCTGCATGGCTTGACTGCCAACTTCAGGGATGCCAGAGGCTCCATAGCCCAAATAGAGGGTCGCAGGCAGGAAAGACAGCCCCTGCAGCCCCAACAACCCCCCCGGAGGCTTTTCCTCTCGGATTGGCAGGGCCTTCCACCTTCACCTAAATTTTTTAATTGAAATCTAACAATGGCTCGAGGTCTCCAACCTGCCCCAGTAGCGCCTACCTTTCCCAATGGTAGGGCTGTGGCTTCAGAGCTGCCGGTTCTGTGATTGGGCCAGCAGCATCAAGATCCCGCCCCCTGTTCTTATTTGGACATGAGAATGGTTGTGGCCAATTTGGAGGCCACCTTCGATAAGATCACCAAGCCAATCCCACTGTCAGTAAGTGGGGGCTCGAGACCCCCATTTGAGCCCAACATGGGGATCCCAAAGCCTATGGGAAAATCAAGTCCATGAAGTCAAGAACCTGGGCATTTTTCAAGAAAGGAGGGTTGCAAGGAGATTAGGGTGAGGAACAGAGCAGAGGAGAGGAGAGATTCTGACCATTTATAGCAGACATTAATGGGCTTAACCAACATCAGGAAAGGTTGTGGGTCACAAGGAGTAGGGGCGGTCAGCAGATTGCTGGGAGGGAGGCAAATGTCGCACATAGGTTTGATTCAGGGACCAGCTGGGGGGAGCAGCTACTCCTCTTGGCTCACAGGCACTGTAAAAGGAAGCTATAAAAGATATAAAAAGCAATTAGCTGCTTGATCTGGCTCCCGCCTCCATTTAATTTCTGAATTTCCAGAGCCCTGGGAAACCCAGCCAGCCAGGGGTAAAATTATAAAAGAAAAAATATAAAAGAAAAAAGAAAAAAAACTGCGGATGCTGGAAATCCAAAACAAAAATAAAAATAAAAATACCTGGAAAAACTCAGCAGGTCTGGCAGCATTTGCAGAGAGAGGAGCACAGTTAACGTTTCGAGTCTGTATGACTCTTCAACAGAACTAAGTAAAAATAGAAGAGAGGTGAAATATAAACTGGTTTAAGGTGGGGGGAGGGGAACAAGTAGAGCTGGATAGAGGGCCAGTGATAGGTGGAGATAACCAAAAGATGTCATAGACAAAAGGACAAAGAGGTGTTGAAGGTGGTGATATTATCTAAGGAATGTGCTAATTAAGGGTAGAAAGCAGGACGAGCAAGGTACAGATAGCCCTAGTGGGGGTGGGGTGAAGGAATTGAAATAGGCTAAAAGGTAGAGATAAAACAATGGATGGAAATACATTTAAAAATAATGGAAATAAGTGGGAAAAGAAAAATCTATATAAATTATTGGGGGAAAAAAGGGGGGGATCGGAAAGGGGGTAGGGATGGAGGAATTATATCAGGCTCCTAGCAGTCTGATTTAAATATTATAATGAAGACATGCTGCATAATCTTCCAGCCCAAAAATGGTCGCAGGCACATACATGACAAGTTGGGTTTGTGTTTCATCATTTTAAAAATATTTAACTTCCCATCCCTGACCCTCTCCTGCGTGTCCTGGGGAAGGGTTTCATATTCCCCACATGTGCGCAGAGTCTGACACTTCAGCGCAATCCTGAGGGAATGCTGCACTGTCAGAGGTGCATCTTTCAGATGATTCATAAAACCATGGCCCTGACTGATCTCTCAGGGGGGTGTAAAAGACCCCATGTTCTGTTTTAAGAAAAGTATGGGAGATCTTTGTGGCGTCCTTACCAATATTTATAGCGCAACCAACATCACCAAAACAAATGATCTGATCATTTTCTAACTGCTGTTTGTGGGACCTTGCTGTACGTGGAATGGCTCCCACATTGCCCTACAGTGTAACAGTGGCAACACTTCAAATATAATTCATTGTCTGTGAAGAGTTTTAGGACATTCTGACGCCATGAAAGGTGGGATATAATAGCAAGGTCTGTATTTGTCAAAACACATGAGGAAAGCTGAGAGTTGCAATTCAATGCTGGTCAGAATTTCTGCGAATCGCCCAATCTCCTGCCATAACTTTGGTGGGAGCACATGAGCAATATCTATTTCTCTGGGCATTCTATCAATCTCATACCAAAGTTATGCTAGCAGCTGGGGAAAACCACACACACACAGACAAACACACATACACGCAGACACAGAAATTCAGAGCATACGTGACAATCACAAGTGAACGTTCTCTGGAAAAGCGGTCTGGACAAAACAGTGAGCAATATTTGGGTTGGCGGATGGAAGTGATGTAATTCAACCTCTCCCTGCACTGTGTAGCAGTCCTTAAGATGATGGAGGATGCATTGACTGCCATTGTCACCACCTCCAAACAGCATGCTCCACTCTGCTATCAGGCCATTTGCCTTCAGAGCTCATTAAATGATTGCTCCTGAGCTCTCATTTCCACTGAAGCACCAGAAAATCAAGGGGTCCTTCCAGCTGCTGACATCTCAAGGCCACTGTAATATATTGAAAATTGCATTGTGCATTTGGTCCACTTAAGGTGGATGACCCAGAATGTACTTCTGTGCTCTCTGTTGAACAGGGCAACCAGCCACATGTGATGGTGAGCATTGGCTACTCAGACCTAGATGTTTTCATAGATACAGGAGCATCTGTCAATGTCATGGCAGACAAAACCTTCAACAGATTTCAGGACTGCCCCATTCTCTGAAAACCAGGGAATATTAAAATTGTCCTTTACAATAATGACAAATGGCGGAAAGTTCTCAGGACTTTTGAAATGCCAGTCTCATTCACTAGAATGAATGTTGTATTCTATGTCATACCTGGAGAATGTGACACATCAGTTTCCATATAGCAAAAGATCTGCACGTAATTGCAGTCACTTACACGGCGCTTATGTATACCAGCAACATCCTTGAATTGAATGTTGACCACTTCACGGTATTGGAAAACTGAAAGGTGTTACATGTAAACCCTAATATGCCCCCAGTTGCGCATCAACAGTGATTAATGCCATTTCATTGCAGAAAGCAGACAGAGAAAGAACTGACCTTGATATTATTGAGAAAGTTGGGGATAAGCCTACCCCATGGGTCTGACCCATATAAGCTGTCGAAACCCAAGAGCGAGACCAGATTAGAATCTATGTTTGATATGTGGTCACCAAACCAAGCCATATCTTACTATTAATATAGATATTGCTATCTATATTAATGACTTGGAGGAGGGGGCAGAGTGTAATGTATCCAAGCTTGCTGATGATACAAAAATAGATGGAACGGCATGTTGTGACGAGGACATAAGGAATCTGCAAAGGGGATTATAGATAGGTTGAGTGAATGGGCAAAAACTTGGCAGATGGAGTTTAATGTAGGAAAATGTGAGGTCATGCACTTTGGTAGGAAGAATCAAAAGACAGACTATTATTTAAATGGAGAGAAACTGCAAAAAAGTGCAACACAGAGGGATCTGGGTGTTCTTGTGCATGAAACACAAAAAGTTAGCATGCAGGTGCAGCAAGTAATTTAGAAGGCAAATAGAATTTTGGCCTATATTGCTTGGGTGTCTGGAGTTTAAAAATAGGGAAGTCTCATTACAACAGTACAGGTTGTTGGTGAGGCTGCACCTGGAGTACTATATATAGTTTTGGTCCCTGTGTTTAAGAAAGGATATACTGGCATTGGGGGCTGTTCAAAAGAGATTCACTAGACTGATTCCTGGGATGAAGAGGTTGACTTATCAAGAACGGACTAAACAGGTTAGGCCTTTATTCATTAAAGTTTAGAAGAATGAGGGGTGATCTTATCGCAATATACAAGATTCTGAGGGGGCTTGACAGGGTAGATGTTAAGCTGATGTTTCCACTAGTGGGGGAATCTCGAACTAGGGGACATAGTTACAGAATAACTCATTTAAAACTGAGATGCGAAGGAATTTCTTCTCTCAGAAGGTAGCGAATGTCTGGAATTCTCCACCCCAGAGAGTTGTGGAGGCTAGATCACTGTAAGTATTTAAAAAGGAGGTAAATAGATTTTTGAAATATTGGGGAGTTGAGGGTTATGAAGAGCTGGCACGAAAGAGGAGTTGAGGCCTGGGGCAGAGCCATGATCTTAATGAATGGCAGGGCAGTTTTGAGGGGCCGAATGGCCTACTCCTGCTCCTATTTCTTACGTTCTTATATGATGAAAAAGACACTTCAGACTTCCAATCAATGACATCATAGTGAAAGTGAATGGTACTAGACACTCTGCTAAACTTGACCTCAATGCAGGCTACCTTCAAATCGAGCTTGCAGAAGAATCAAGGTATCTTACAGTGTTCTCCACTCACATTGGACTTTTTCAATATAAGAGGCTCAATTTTGGAGTCAATTCAGCAGCTGAGGTATTTCAGCACATGATTCAGTCTGCACTTCAGGGACTTGAAGGCACGCAAAACATCAGTGATGACACTCTCATCTAGACACGCCTCCATGCATGCCTACAACATCTTAGAAAGTGTAACTTCACCTTGAACAAATACAGGTATTTGTTTGATCAAAGCATTTATTCCAAAGCTTGACCAGATTTTCACCGTGTTTGGAGGCCCTCAAACAATGAGAAGTGACATTTGGACCACCCCCGTCCCCCTGCCCCATTCAACAGCAATGAGCTCAGTAAGTTTGCAAACTACCAGGGCTTCACTCATCGAATACTCACAGAGCACACTTTCGACTCAAGAGCTAATGGAAAAGCAGAGAGATTTATGCATACTTTGAAAAAAGTGATGCACACAGTTACAGCTACAGAGAGCTACAGCTGAGAGGAAGTCCTGGAAACAATAGCCGCATCACTTTCTTCACAATTACAGAGCGACTCCTCACTTGATTACTGGAGAACCTCCAGCTTTCATCTTTGCACATCCTTTGCGCACACATCTTCCTGAGCTACCCCACAGAGCTAATGATCGACATGTAACCGAACGCAATTGAGAACAGAAGGATCGAATGTGAGTAAATGCAGAGTGAAACATGAAATTTAGAGCTACATCGCTAAAGCCAGGAGATAAAGTGCTTGTGAAGTGTAATGGCCATGTTGGAAAGCAAACAACTCCTTATGGCATCCAGCCATTTGTTGTGGCCAACACAAAAGGATCAATGATCACTGCTATGTAGGGTTCGTAAACCATCAAATGAAACACGTCATTCTCCAAAGCACTGAAAACACCATTCGTAAGCATTGAATCTGATTTAGACAGTGACACCTCAGATGAAGAACATGAGTTAAATGAAGCCACACCCGATGTTAGACGATATCCTACGCATGAGATAAAACACCCACCATACTTGTGATTATGTTACAAAGTAATTTATTTTCACTTGTGTATGACTGAGTGCATTTTTAAATTAATACAAATGTTAAAATATGTAATAGTGTTACTGGTAGAGTTTAATGTTCAAATTATGTTTAAGTTTATTGTTTACACTTTTGGAAACAAACCATTGAAATATGGGCCTGAATCTTCGGCTCGGCGAGCGGGGGCGGGGCCCGCTCTCCAAGGCGTAAAATGATGTGGGGTGACATCGGGTGTACATCATGATGTCACCATGCATCATTCAGATTTTCAGTTCGGCGGGCGCGTAGCCGACTTGGCTGTGCGCCCGCCGAACTGTCAAAGGCCTATTAAGGCCATTTAGAAAGGCAATTAAGCAATTACCTGAGCTGCCCATCCAACCTTAAGGTTGGGGGGCAGGCAAAGAGCCCAGGCGGCCTTCGCATTTTTCATGGAACCTCATTCATGGGTGGGATGAGGTTTCATGAATGATTTCAAATTTTCACACAAATTTTTATTAAAATTAATGCACATGTCCCAGCTCATGTGGCAGTTTCACATGAGGGGACATGTCATAAAAATTATTTCTCCACTTTATTAACCTTTTAAAACTTAAAACTGATCTCCTTGAGGCACCTCTGTGCTTCAGGGAGATTTCTGCGCTTTGCGCATGAAAGAGCGCACTTCTGATTCAGGCAACCCCCCCAGCCCGCACAGGGAGCACTGAGCACTTCCGGGTGCAAGTCACGCTGGGTGGGCCTTAGTTGGCCCGGCCACGTAAAATGGTGGCGTGGACCTGATCGGGGGCACTGATCGGGCCCGCGCCTGCCCCTGCACAACCCCCCCCCCCCCCACAATGGGGGAAAATTCTACCCATGTTATACCTCTCATTTACTAAGAAGGGGAGGGATGTAGTGTATTGCAAATTGCATTGTGCATTTTGTCCAGCTAAGGTCACCAGGGAGACTAGAAGGAGAATAAAGGGATCCATGCTTTAACAGCACGTGCAGTTCTGATTCTGAATGCTTCTTTCTAAATCTTACTGTTTCTTCTCAGGAACTTCACAGCCACTAGTCTTTCTGCTACCTCTCTGAGAAGTGATGTTTCCCTTTAGCTGGCTGCAGTCTCTTAAAGACTGAATTAGAATTGTGATTTCCTTCTTCCCAGTGATGGTAATCCAATGAAGGGGGTATTTCTGGTTTCCAAACTTTCCTGCATGACTTATGAGGGCTCTATTAGAAAATGCATGGGCTCGTGGCAATGTCACATTGGCAGGTGTTACATCTGTAAACCTGTCACTGGGAGGAAAATTCAGGCCCAAATGTGCAATATTAAGGGAAGGTAAAGATACTGGGACCACACTGTAATGGAAGGTGAATCCTTAACATACCGATGCTGATGCTATACAATTTCTTATGAAATATAACATCATGAGAGGAAACTTGCATCAATGGTAAGCAGGACTTTTCTTCTCTTGCTCTTGGCTGCTTCCATTTTGTTTAAAAACACCAGAAGATTCAGCATTTAGCCTCACTAGGTATCACCAAACCTAAGGGTGCATAGTAGGTTTATTTATTTCAGTGTCCTGATTGATATTGAAAGTTAATGAATTGCTAAAATCACTGTTACTATTGAAGCACTTAAATGATAAATATCATTAACATTTTGGGGCACATTGTGTGTTTCATTACATCCAGAGTCTATTGATTTGTTTGGAGAAGGGGTGTCAGTGAGAGGAAAAGTTTCTCACTATACCTTGTTCATATTAAATGTTATGTCTTCAGTTAGAAATAGTTCTATTCCTGTTTTCTGTTGAGGTTGTTTTTGCTCCATGATGAATTCTAGAATACCAGCCACAGCACTAAAGCAACTGTGTTTGCACAGGTTTTTGCCTGCATATCTGTGTTAAAGTCACAATTTTCATTTTGGGTTTATGACCTGATGGTTTGGGGAAATGTGTAACTGCAATGTTTTTCCCGGACTGGTATGCATACCCATCTCATGGCCAGATAAATAATGGCCTGCAGATTGTACAGTCACCTGGGGCAGACAATTACTCTGCCTGGCAATGGCACTGCACCTCCAGTGGTGTGAGGAAAAAACAACTCATGATTGTTACTCAATGCTACTGTAGGCATTAGTACTACCAGGCACCACTAGCCTTACAGTACTGAAATCAGGGTTGACACTGTAGCTGTGTAAGGTAAATGTAGCACTAGACAGTCTTATTTTTCACAAGGTCCATTATGCCTGTGTTATCACTCTTCTCCCTAATTAGATTACATGGATCATTGAAAGGATGCTGTACTGAATTGTGTTGGAACACCATGTTTTGGTAGACACAGCAATTTCAGCATTAAATTCTCAGCAATTACTACTTCATCAATGTTTTTATGCACCAAAGCTACATCAGCAGTTTTGAAGCCACATGTAATGATACCAGCGTTGCAACCTCAATATCCTACACACTCATTGATAATTTTCGATCAGTAACGGAAGTGATAGGGTACAGGAAACATTTCAAGGGCTGACAGGCTAAAGAGAAGTGTTAAACCAACAGTTTGTCGACTCCCAGCAAAAAATTTACAAACACTCTGGTATTTTAGAATCATAAAACCTTTCTGCTGTTGCATGTTTAAGAGATGGCTCAGTATTATAATATGGATGAGAAGATATTCAATTTTAATTTTTATTGTTTAACTCATTTGGTTGATTTTATGAGTTTCAAATATTAATTTCTTATTTTAGTCAACGTATAGCATAACAGTATAGAGTTTATTGATACTTTTCCTGCTATGGGGAAAGATAATGGCATAGTGGTAATGTTACTGGACTAGTAATTCAGAGCTAATATACCCTAAGATATTTGGACATGGGTCCAAATCCCACCACGGCAGCTGGTGGAATTTAAATTCAATTCATAAAAATTTGGAATTAAAAGCTAGTCTCTGTAATGCTGACCATGAAACTATCATTGATTGTCGTTAAAAAAAAACCCATCTGGTTTACTATTGTCCTTTAGAGAAGGGAATTTTGCCATCCTTGCATGTGACTCCAAACCCACAGCAATGTGGTTGACTCTTAACTGATCTCTGAGGTGGCCTAGCAAGCCACTCAGTTTAAGGGCAATTAGGGATGGGCAACAAAAGCTGGCCTTGCCAGTGACACCCACATCCCATGAAAGAATAATAAAAAAAAATGTCACAGTTTTCCCAACATGTACAACAAAAGCTTGCATTTCCATAACATGGTTAACATAGGAAAACCTGCAAAGGCACTACACAGTGGCATAAGGAGAACTAGATGCTGAGCCATATGAGATTGAGTAGTAACAATCCATATCCTTGGGCCCACAGCACAAAATTAGCAATTGAACCGTTTATGCTAAGTGGCATTGGAGAGGTGAAGTAATAGATGTGCATGGCACTAAAGCAAAGGACAGGGTCTTGAAGTTGTGCAAAGCAGTTCTTGTATACTAGGGCAGCTGTGTAGCCATAGTGTTGTAGACGGTGTAGCCACCACCTTCTCAAAGGCAATTAGGGATGGGCAATAAATGCTGGCCTAGTCAGCAATGCCTGGTCATCCCGTGGAAGAATAATTTTTTTTTAAAAGTGCAGGATAGAGAGTTAGAATCACCTTTTACCAGAATGTATTATAAAAGGTTAGTTGTGTAAATATTATCTTAAGAAGTTGCACATATGCTGGTGTGTAAAGAGGGCTTGGAAGGGTGGGATCTTCTTAGTCAAGGTGAGATCAGGAGGAGTTGTCCTGGAGGCAGGCCAGCACCTACCGAAGGTACCCACCCAGCTGTGGCAGGTGGACAATCTGCATAATTATAATTAAGTGCTCATTTGTGGCCTGATTGGGGATGCTCCCAGGATCTTTCCAGTGTCAGAGGGCCTCCCACTGAGGGCCAAGCCCTGCAGGTCCCTGGAGGCAGCTTGCCAGATGCTGTTCTGGGAAGTGAGCATGGCCTCCAGTACTAAACGTCCTACAAGAACCACAGCCATCAGTTTTTTTTTAAATTGCAATCTAACCTCTTCAAGAGGACACTTCAAGATAGAAGTGCCCTCATATTCCCCCTCAGACCATGACAGTGCTCACCTCTGATTGGACCTGCAGCCTCAGGTACCTGCCTGCCGCCATTAATTGCAACAGACCCGGAGGTGATCTCTTAATTGGCCACCTCTAGAAAAATCTTGCAGGCAGATACTCTGACAGTCGACGTAGGATTGGAATCCCCTCCAACTGGGAAATTTATGGAACGTAATTGCAAACCCATGAACATGTTTTGACCTCATGATTGGAACTATAAATTACAAAACGCCAAGCTGTAGTCAGCAATATAGGGCCGGGCACAAGGGGTTAATTCAGACAGTTAGTTAAAAAATAGTGACTCATCAAAAGGGTTTGGATATTGATTAATGCAATGAAGAATCCTGATTGCCCAATACAATGGCATAAAGGACATATCACCAATACAATACACTCAAGGAATTATGCAACTAAGATCTGCACCACAGACAATAGGACTGGAATGGGGTCATTCAAACCCTCATTAACTTTGGAAACAGGTGGTGTTAGTGTGTCACCTCAAACAGCAGGAGAATTGTTCATACAATGAGAAACGATAATATTCGTCTGGGTACCTCCCATGGAAAACCCCGTATTGTTTCAACTAGCAGGAGCTGATGACATTTGTCTGGACTTTGCGTGGAATCAACTAAATGGATATTGGAACAAGAGGGAATATGTTTTGACATGCCTGAGTTAAATTATTATAAAAGAAGAGCAGATCTGAGTGTCTGGGCTGCAGATGGAAGGAGGGTCAGGGCTGGTCACCTTGACTCAGGCCTACATTCTACACTGGACACACCAGCCGTGTTAGGATTGTAAGTTTCAGCCATATCTTGGTGATATTGGTCTGAGGGTTTCTTCTTAAGATTTCAGGACAAGATGTGGTGTTTTGCCTGTGTTTTTGTAAGTTTAAACCAAGTCATGGGGACTTTGTGTGGAGTTAGCATTCTTGTAACTTTAAGCCCAAGTCATGGTGGCTTCGTGTTGGGTACTGGGAACAGGTTGTTTTAAATTTTGGGGTTTTATACTGGGGTTGTGGGTGATTCAATAAAGCAATTGTGAATTATCAGAAGAAGCTTGTCTCCCTGGTCATTCTGTTCAAGCTATACACTTGTGAATCTAGTGTCACAAACTTGAGTGTGGGGAGGGTCTCTGAGAGAAAAGGGAACCCTTAGAAAAGGGAACGCCTACAGAGTGGGATAAGGATCTGGAAATGGTCCCAACTAGTGCTCATAATCTAAGGGTAGAAGATTCTACCCAAGGAGAGAGTGTGTGAGGTCAGTGTGCTACCTTGTTTGATCTGGTTAGAAACATAGAAAATAGGAGCAGGAGTAGGTCATTCGGCCATTCAAGCCTGCTCACGAACCTGCCACTCAATGTGATCACGGCTGATCCTCTATCTCAACCGCACTCTCCCTATACCAATCGATGCCTTTAGAGCCCAGAAATCTATCTATTTCCTTCTTAATATATTCAGTGACTTGCCCTCTACAGCCTCTGGGGTAGAGAATTCCATAGGTTCACCGCCCCCTGAGCGAAGAAGTTTCTCCACATCTCAGATCTAAATGGTCTACCCGGTATCCTGAGACCATGACCCCGTTGTTCTGGACCACCACCCCACCACCCACCCCCCTCACCCCGGCAAGATGAAATGTCATCCCTGCATCCAGTCTGTCCGTCCCTGTGAGAATTTTATATGTTTCAATGAGATGTCCTCTCATTCTTCTAAACTCCAGTGAATACAGGACTAGTCGGCCCAATCACTCCTCATGCAACAATCCTGCCATCCCAGGAATCAGTCTGGTGAACCTTTGCTGCACTCCCTCTATGGCTAGTATATCCCTCTTAGGTAAGGAGATCAAAACTGCACACAATACTCCAGATGTGGTCTCACCAAGGCCCTGTACAGCTGCAGTAAGACATTGAACTTCTTGAGGAATTGCTCTGCAGTCCTTGAGAGAAGGACTTAGCACTCAGTGCCAGCACCATCAAGCCACTGCAGGATGTGGCACACACACCCAGTTTGAAGAGCCTTTGCAACCTGTCATCACATTCCTGATGTATTACTTGGAAGTCATCTTCAGTAAATTTTTGTGTTCTTCTGATAGGAGCCCTGTCCTGCTGTCATCTAGTACAGATGGTACTTGAATGGTCATAATTCTATCTAAATACCATCAAATTCTTGGTAAGATATGTGTTAAAGTGTTTGAAGTAAGTAGAAATAAACATGTGAAGCATTATTGCTGTCTTAACTGCTCGTCCCCTGAGTGCTGTTGAAGGGTGCAGGCTGAACAGTGTTTTATTACGCTGGACAGCAGATTTCTGGTGCTTCATTTGCCTACACTTATTTTACGCAGGATTTACACCAAAACCTGCACCAATGGTATGCAAAATTACACATAACTCTCCCTGCAGACCACTGGCAAGTGCTTTTCTTAAAGCCATCAAGGTGTAATGTAAAACAAGTGGAGGAAATTCTGAGGCACAGTATAAAATGTTTGAAATGCAACATATACAGCACTGAAAATCTGAAATAATAACAGAAAATGCTGGAAACACCCAGCACATCAGGCAACATGCATGGAGAGAACAGACAAAGGGCAGGGTCGTCCAGTCCTGTTGGCAGCGGGAGTCATGGTGGGCGTGAGTGGACAATATGGTGAGAAGGCCAAAAATTGGTTTCACGCCACCATGAAACCAGTTTGCAATCAAATGCTCTGCCTGTCAATGGTGTGCTGTTTCCCACCATCCTATGTCGGGAACTTTAATTTTAATGCATTTGCATCTCATTATTGTGCCCTCACGCCGGAATCATCCCCCACATCCAATTTACCGCCCATGTCGATGTGACTTCAGAATGACGTGATTCACAACTGCCTTTAAAGGGCGTGCGTCTGGTGAGCTGAAGTTCGAGGGGAACTTGGAGGTGAGTGCACACAACCTTGCACAGCACTTGCTAACATCACGAAGAGGCACTGCACATTTGGCGGGGGGGAGTGGGAGCACAGGCAAGTCGCTGTTTCCTGGCTGGTTTTCAGTAGGGTGTCGGAGGAAGGGCTCCAGTGCGGGTGAGGCTGGGGGCTGGGGTGGGTGGAAAGGCGGTTCAGACTGATGGAAGTACGCATGCCGGCGGTGGTGGGGGGGAGCAACACAAAAGCATGAATGTGCCACCAAATGCTCCAGACCTTATCACCCCTCAGGTGCAGACTGAAAATTAATGTGGGTTTTAGGGGGCAGCAGAACAATTGGGCAACAGGCAAGTTGTAGAATCCCCTTGGGAAAGGTGGGCATGGAACAGTCACTGATGGAGGAGCAGAGAGCCCCTTGCAATGAGTTTATTAAGGTTTGGACCAGTATCCGTCATGGTTCAAGCTAACAGTGCAGCCTTGCAGTGCGGGTTAGGAGAATGCCTGTGCCTGAGCTGACAGCACAGCATGCAGTCCAATGGGCAAAGCTGTAGCCAATCGGTCAAGTGGAGTGGGGCGGAGGAGGGTGGGATTTCGGGCAGCCATGAAGCACACTATGCACTGGCCATCCAAGTGGTGGCCAGCACTCTCCTGTATGCATGAAGGGGCCTTCAGACTTAACCAAAAGAGGTCTTTAGGACACCTATGCTAACCCACACATCTCTCTCTTTGATCCTGCAGGAGGGGAACATCGGGATCATGGAGCTTGGTGATTTAGCGGTATGGCTCAAGGTTTACAGGGATCAGGGAAGAAGAAGAGTGCAGCGGAGGCACCTGGCTTGGCAAAGGGAGGAGGTCTTCCTCAAGATGAATGGGCGGCAGGGCCAGCTGCGCAAGGAGCTGAAGATCCACAGAGAGCTGTCGCTCGTAGGCGCCTCGCTAGACCCAGGGTCAATAGACAGCGCCTGTTATTCCTGCAGACGACTGAGAACCAATGTCACCGAAGTCTGTGCATGTCTAGGGAACTGGTTGGTCACATATGCCACCTGCTGTAGGATTTGGCAGCACGGGCATGGAGGGCATCCACTGCCTGTGAACTTGAAAGTGACTGCGTGCTCCATTCTTGTGCGAGTGGCTCCTTCCAGGGCTTTACAGGTGACCTGTGCGGGATCTCACAAGCCTCCAGGCACAAGTGTGTCCAGGAGGTCACACACGCCATTTTTGCTAAGGCACACAACTTTGTTCGTTTCGCCCAGGATCAGGAAAGCCAGGAAGCAAGAGGGCTGGTTTTGAGCAGATCTCTGGTTTTCCACAGGTGCAGGGAGCCATCGACTGCACTCGCATGGTGCTTAGATCTCCATGGCAACAAGCAGTCAACTATGTCAACTGCAAGGGCTTCCACTCGCTGAATGTTCAGCTGGCCTGCGACCACCACAAACACATCCTACAGCTCTGTGCCCGATTCCCAGGGACCGTCCACACCTCCTACATCCTCAGCAGGTCTCAGATCCCTGGCATTTTCCAGGGATGACAGAATCTGCAGGGATGGCTCCTCCGGGACAAGGGCTACCTACAGAGCTCGTGGCTGATGATGCCCATACGGCGGCTTCAGACTGCAGCAGAATGACGGTATAATGAGGCTCATGCCGTGACCTGGACTTTGGTGGAGTAAACGATAGGCATCTTGAAAATAAGATTCTGGTGTCTCGACAGGTCCAGCGGAGCACTGCAATACAGTCCACTGAGGGTGTCATGCATCATCATAGCTTGCTGCGCACTAGACAACCTGGCACTGCAATGGGGGAGGACCTGACTGAGGAGGAGATGGAAGAGCTGCACATCTCCTCTGATGAGGGGGACATCCAAGGAGGTGATGGTGATGAGGTCCTCAAAGGCGAGGATCCTGGCGATGAGGCCATAGCACTGGTCAGGCAAGGCAGGCGCGCTCAGGAGGCCCTCATACCTGAAAGATTCGTGGAGGTGATGACGAGATGCAGTGAGGACAGTCCTGACATCCTCATCTTGCATCTGTGAATGTCTGACTCCTGTGTGGCTGATGGCAGCGCAGATAGCCTCGGTTCTCCGGGTCATGTAATGGAAACATAGCGGAGGCCCTAATCGGCTCAAGATTCCAGGAGGATAATGATGGCATGCAGTGAGGACACTCCATAAATCTTCACATGCCTTTGTGAATGTCTGACTCCTATCTGGCTGAAGGCAGCTTACTTGTGCTGTGTGATCAGGGTCATATCATGGAGATGCAGCAGTGAAACTTTAAAAGCACCTGATCCTTTGTCAGCCTTCAGCGCCTGTCCCCTTCAGGGCCACACCATCACCAGGCATAAATGCTGAAGAGATGGAGGCCAGCCCCACCTTAAAAGTCCTGGGAACACACAGGGAGAATGAGAAAACTCTGTAACACCTGCTCACAACATTCTGGCAGTAATGACAAGCACCATCGAGGTGAAGGCGTCATTGATGTGTCCAGTGAATGTGAAGCCACAACATCACTTTGCTCTGAAGGTTACACACTGCACAGGGAAGAGGTCCTGAACTGAGACACCTGCCTTTATCTTGTGCAGGAACCAAAGTTTCACATCTGAGTGAAACGAACACTGCTCATCAGAACAAGGAGCCCTAGGCAAGGAGACATTCTTGGGAGTTTATTTACAATAGTGAACATTATGTATGAGTGATTAACACCTGTGCCCAGGCTGTGTAACTTAATCTTCTTGAGGTGTCAGCTGTGGCTCAGTTCATAGCATCCTCGCCTTTGAATCAGAGGGTTGTGGGTTCATGTCCCACTCCCAGAAACCAAGAACTGTGATTGTACTCGAAAGAGTTGCAATCTGTGACTGTTGATAACTCGAAAGAGTTTAATCTTCTTAACCTTCCTAACCCTGCTGCTATGTTCTGGTGCTCCCTTGACATCCACAGCGGAGGTGGAGGCAGCCTGCTGACTGCTCCGCCCTGTCTGTGATGACCTTGATGGGTGTCCTCTGGAGGGCTGAGACTTGCAGGGCCGCAGCCTGCTTTCAGGATCCTGCTGTGGGCCAAGTGTGCCCTCCTCAGCCTGTGGAGCTACAGCTGGATTGGCTGGACATTGCTGGAGTCACCTGGGTGGATGGCCCCGGGGTGTCGAGCTGCTGGTGCTCCTCCCTATGGGTGCCTGATGGCCCCTGGCTGATTCCTTGAGGAGAAGGGGAAGCTGGAGTGAGACCAAGCTGCCCCACACCTTTCTTGCATTGCCGCTATTGGAAGCCAACTATGGTGTAAGCGATGGAGTTCAGCCCACGTAGCAGTGCAGGACCAATGTCCTGGACTAAGGTCTCCATGGAGTCTGTCATCGCGCCAGTATTGACCTTGGTGCATTGGCATGCTGGCACTATCACCTCAGTCTGTTGCAAGCTGAGGAGGGCACCGGGCATCCCTTCCTGATGTTCCCGTGATTGTCTTTGCAGCTCCAACAACTGATTGAGGACCGGGTCCAGAGGCTCATCACCTCACTCAGACTCAGCAGATTCCTTGCCTCAAGCACTCCTCCGAGTGCTGGCAACCAAGGATGACCCAGGTTGTGAGCCTGAGGCTGCTCTACATCTAGGTCCTACCAAGGTGTGTGTCGCTGCGCTGGTGGAGAATGTAGGTGAGCACCCTGACAGGCCTTCAACAGTGCTACCCTCAGGGTCCTCATCCGAGGTGAGGTGCTCTCCGTGCTCGAGCTCGGGGTCAAGATTGCCTGAGGGTGACGTGGCAGATGTGCCTAGAAGAGAAAGTGGAGATTATTAGTGCTTGGTGGCCATGTTGAACACAGACCAGTGGACTCAGAGTAGCATTGAGAGAGGGATGATGTGGTGCAGGATCCTCATGTGGGTGTTCACCGTCGACCTCACTGTTGCTGCACAAACGGTCCACGTCCTCTCGGGCCAGCTCCAAGGTGCAACTCTCAAACGGAGTGAGGACCTTGATGTCCGGCACTCCACCCCTGGTCTGGGACCTCTCCCAGTGATTGTGTGCAATTTTGCCTTGCATACAGACAGATGGAGATAGCGAGAGCAAGGTGCATGCCAGGCCAAATGAGGAGGATGTCAGGCATGTGTAAATGTGCTGAGTAGCACCATTGATGGGATGAGGAGGCTATCTCCAGCAGAGATGTGGCCAGATGGAAATGTGAGGCTGTGTGTGGGAGAGTGAGTGTTGATGTCCCTTGAGTTGGCAGCGAGTGAGATGCCAGTGAATGTGTGAAGGGCTTGTGAGTGGGTGAGTTGAGCATGATGAGATTGTTGCCTTTTCCTGGTGGCACGGATGAGATCATTCATCCTTTTTCTGCACTGGATGGCCGACCTTCTGTGTGCAGTGTTGGCACTGACCACCTCTGCCACCACCTCCCAAGCCAGGGTGATGGTGATGGGTCTCCTGCGGCCAAGGCAGGGGTAGAGGACATCGCAGAGGGCCTCCACAGAATCCAGAAGGCACCCCAGGGATGCATCGCTGAATCCAGGGGGCTGCACTCTTCCTGGTTTTTGGGGCCATGTCTTCACTGGAGCAGTCCTGGGCTGCAAGCTTTGAGAACTGTGCACGCGGCTGCAGTTTAAACATGGCGCCGGGCGAGGTAACGGCCTGGCGGACAAATCGGAGGCCGCCCGCCAGCAAGCTGGTGTGTTTCCCGTGACTGCATAATTTATGAGGTGGGAAGGGGATGGTATGGTGTGAAAACCCTCCATTGCGGTCAACGGTAAAACATCCTTTTTCACGCCCACTACCGCACTTAGTGCAAATCTGGGATGATTCTGCCTAAAAGGCTTTGAGCATGGAGCATTCCTCAGAGCCTTAGTGTGATATTCTTAACCATTTTCTGAGACCAAATAGTGGTGTTTCATTCACCTGGACTTTGTGGTCAGTAGCAAATCCACAGCACTCTCTGCTGACCTTGAAGAGAGTTGCCCAGTAAAATTTAGTGACCTCTGTGGTGTCGATTTTTTCTTTCCCAGCGTCATTTTGAATCTGGGGGCAAGTAAAGAGCATCTCCGGGTGTCCAGCAACAGTGATGTCATCAAGCAATGTAAGCAACCAATCACAATGAAGTAAGGATAATCGCTGAAATATTCCCAGATAAATTAAAATTTTACTCAGTGAAATGAATGATTTGGATATACGCATGAAATGAAGGAAGCAACACCATAAACAAAACCTTTTAAAAACATTTTATAAATCTAATTGTTGTATCTTAATGGAGAAATTTGACATCCACAAATTTAAAATTAGTTTTCCAGTTACAGTGAGGTTGTTAAGCAATAATTATGAGCTTAGTCTCGTGATAACACCCCAGTTACATGTCATTTAACAAGGTGTAATTTATTCAAGGGTTTTTTTACAGTGGGACTAATAGTGTAAAATTCAAGTTTTCATCAGGTCAGTGATTTTTAATTGACTGCAGTCTGCAGAGCCTTCAATAGCGCACCCTGTGGGGAATGGAAAAATCACAGACAGCTACTTCTGGATTTTCACATGGTAACTGCACACGTGCAGGCTCCAGAAGTTGCTGTCAGTTTCAGAGGAGTAATGATGGTAAACACTGACAGTTTTACCATCATTACTACTACTAATTCTGGGACATTGTTCTTACAGTTCTTTTCTCAGGTTCCTTTAATCTGAGTCTTTTGATGAGTTTTTTTTTGTGTAACCCCGCACCAGTACTCAGCATGATTTATCCTTTCACAATGGCCAGGAAAACAGTTGATCTAAGTAAGCTAAAGATGAGTGTTAATATCAAGATCTTTATGCCAAAAGGAGTCTTTTATGTCACCAGTCCAAACTCTGAGACAATCTCGCTTCCTAGCAGGACCTCCTCTGATGTGACGGCCACTACAGGTGATGACTGCATTTCTTTCTCACAGAGGTCACCTTGCACATATTGAGCGGAATTTAATCCTGGTAATGGGGGTCTCGCCCGCTAGCTGGAGGGCCGGCAAGAGTCCCACGTCGCCTCCTTTGGGGAAGGTCCCCCATATTAACTGGCCAGTGGCGGGCCTTCCCTGGGATCAAGGACCCCAGCGATGGAAATCTTGCCCCCCACCCCACCCCACCCCCTCCACCCCCCTGCACCCCCCCCCCCACCCCCCCCCTCCCAAGAGCTGCTGGCCAATCTGAGAGGGAGTCGACATTTGGAAGAGAACAAGCAGGAGTGGGTTGTCCTTAGTCAGGTTGACGAGGAAATACTAGCCTCTGATTTTAACCCAAACTGAACAGCAGTTAACAGAATGGGTGAGCAGTTAAGATAGGAAAAGTATTTTCTCACCAACCGCCATTTTAACTCCACAACTAACTGAGATTGGAAAGGGACCTGCTGAAAAGCAATGAGCGCCTCCTGAATAGATTCACATAGGGGCCCCATATCATCATACAAAGCCAGAAGAAAACTCAGTCAATAAAACTTCATAAACTGAGTCACAAGATGGAAGCTGAGTTTAAAAATCTGCCCACCTGAAGGCTTATAAATGTATATGTCACTGTGAGCAGCACATTTCTGAAACTGCTTCTGAGTTTCCAGTGAGCCTCATCGTAATTTATTTTATGATCTTACCATCATTAAGCACTCACCAATTAGCATGGGAGCAGTTTTTGCATCATTCATTTGGGTGGACAAATGGAGGAAGAGAAATAGCAGCTGAAACCTAAAGAATCAGAGTTAGCTGCAGTTGGAGAGATACAATGGGAAGAATTTTCCCGTCGGCAAGTGGGGGGGCGGGGTCCGCTCACCGACACGTAAAATGATGGGCGGTGAGATCGGGCGGGTGTCCCGACATCACCGCACGTCATTTAGATTGTCAGCTGGGCGGGTGCGTACCAAGTCGGCTGCACGCCCGCCAAACTGTCAAAGGCCAATTAAGGCCATTAAGGAAGTAATTAAAGTTGTTAAGAATGCTGCCTGTCCAACCTTAAGGTTGGCCGGGCAGGCAAAGAACCCATGACATTTTTCATGAAGCCTCATCCATGGGCGGGATGAGGTTTCATGAAGGGTTTATTAATTAAATAAAAAATTTTGAAAAAAATTAATGGACATGTCCCAGCTCATGTGACAGTTTCACATGAGGCGGCATGTCCTTAAAAATTTTTTTCATCTTTATTAAATTTTCCAGAACTTAAACTAATCTCCCCGAGGCACCTCCGTGCCTCAGGGAGGTTTCTGTGCTCTTTCGCGACTCAGGGAATCCCCCCCCACCCCCGCCCGCACAGGGAGTGCACAGCGCTTCCAGGCGCGCGTCACGCAAAATGGTGGCGTGCACCCGATCGGGGGCGTCGATCGGGTTCGCGCTCGCTCCCGCCTGCCCCCACACAACCCTCCCAACGGTGGGGTGGGGGTGGGGGGGATAATTCAGCCCAATGAGAACCATGGCACCACCATGAGCATCATATAGTAGGTCATTGGCATCCTGAAGCAGAGCTTCAGCTTCTTGATCACTCAGCTGCCTCCTTACTATATGGAGCATAAGAACTGGAGTAGGCCATTCAGTCCCTTGAACCTATTCCATCATTCTATTAGATCATGGCCGAACTGAATCTCAACCCGATTTATCCACCTTTGATCCATATTCCTTGTTATATTTAGCTATAAAAATAAAAATCTATCAACTCATTCTTGAAGTGCCAACTGTTGCAACATCCACAGGCTTTTAGGGAAAATGTTCCTGATTTCTACTGACCTTTATGTGAAAAAGTGCTTTCTGATTTCACTCCTGAATGACCTGGGAGATTAAGGCCCGAATATTGTGCCCTCTTGTTCTAGATTCTTCCATCAGAGGAAATAGTTTCTCCTTATCTGCCCTATTAAATCCTTTTTAGGATCTTAAATACTTCAGTTCGATCACCTTTGAAACTCAACTGAACACAAGCTAGGTTTATGAACCTGTCCTGATTACTTAACCCATTAACCCTGTATATTCAACATCAGCAACAACCTGCAGTTATATAGCACCTTTAACATAATAAAATATCTCAAGGTGCTTCACATGAGCATTATCAACCAAAATTTGACATCACAGTACATAAGGAGATATTAGGGAAAATGACTAATAGTTGGGACAAAGTGGTAGATTTTAAGAGTGCCTTAAAAGGGGAAAGAGAGATAAACAGGCAGAGAGGTTTAGGAGGGAGCTCAAGAGCTCAGGGCCTAGCATCTGAAGGCACAGTCGCCAATGGTGGAGGCAGGCCCGAAGCAGAGACGGAAGTGGGCAGATGATGAGGTCAGCAGTCTCAAATGCCTGATTCTGTTTACTGGGACATCAGCCCAGTTGCAGTCATGAATATCAGGCCCTCAAACCCTCACCCCTCTCACCCTCCATCCACCCCCTCACCCCCTATGCCCCCGCAAAGTCCCAATGGCCCCTCTATTCCTCCTAATATTTCCCAATCCCACTCCATTCCCCCTAATACCTGACATGCCCCCTCCAATGCCTCCATACCCCCATGCTCCCTCCATGCCACCTCATATCTCCCATTCTCCCTCACAGTTTGAACTGCCCATCCCCACAATGGAACCTGAAAGGGTGGGAGTGCTGCGTGCAGGCTGGCTACCCACATCCTTATCCTGTGCTGGTAAAAATTGATGGAAATGGGAATGGGGGCAGATCTCACAGAATCCGGTCCTGTCCGCCATTTTTAAATGCCTCCCAAGTCAGCCCAACTTGACAATAATCCGGGCCATAGAGTCAAGAGTCATTACTGCACATATGGAGTCTATTCGGCCCTTTGGTCCATGTCTGCTGTCTGTAGAGCAATCCGGTCAGTCCCATTCCCTCACTCTAGCCTTGTCAGTTTCTATCCCTCAAGTGTCCTTCCAAATTCCTTTTGAAATCATTCACCGCCTCCACTTCCGCCATCCTCATAGATAGCAAGTTTCAGATTATTACCACTCACTGCATAAAAATGTTCTTCCTTGCATCCCCCCTATATCTATTGCCCAAAACCTTAGATTCATGTCCCCTAGTCTTTGTACCATCAGCTAATTGGAACATCTTTTTCTTATCTACCTTATCTAAACCTGTCATAATCTTGTACACCTCTATCTGATCTCCCCTCAAACTCCTTTACTCCAAGGAGAATAACCCCAGCTTCTCCAATCTAACCTTGTAGCTAAAATTCCCTATCCCTGGAACCATTCTGGTAAATCTCCTCTGCACCCTCCCAAGAACCCTCAATCGTTCCTAAAGTGTGGTGACCAGAACTGGACACAATACTCTAGGTACTTAAGATTCAGCACAGCTTCCCTGCTTGTGTACTCAATACCTCTATCTATGAAGTCAGAGATCCCTTATGCTTTGCTATCTACTTTCTCAATATGTCCTGCCACCTTCAAAATTCTGTGCACATGAACCCCCAAGTCCCCCTGTCCCTGCACATTCTTTAGAAATGTGGCATTAAGTCTATATTGCCTCTCCCTATTCCATCTGCCAAAATGCATCGCCTCACACTTCTCTGTATTCAATTCCATCTGCCACTTGTCTGCCCATTCGGCCAGTCTATCTGTCCTGTTGCAGTTGATAGTTATCATCCTCACTGTTTGCCACAACTTTGAGTTTGGTAACATTGACAAATTTCTAAATTTTACTCTGTAGTCCAATATTAATAGTCATTTTTAAAATTCATTCATGGGATGTGGACATCGCGGGCTAGGCCAGCATTTAATGCCCATCCCTAAGTTGCCGTTTTTCAGGGGTCACTTAAGAGTCTACCAAATTGCTGTGGGTCTGGAGTCACAGGTAGGAGAGAACTTGAGTATTGCTGAAAAAAGAGGCAAGTCTAAGCTTTTCATCATACACTCATCAGGATACTTCGCAAGGATACCAATATAAGGGGAAAACAACAATTTATACTGTATGTGAAGAGAGTGCTGACTGGGTGGGCAACTGTCATTGCAATAGTGAATGCACCAGTGTGGGTGACTGACACTTAACTGCCAAGCATTGTTTGAAATTTAAACCAGGCAGCTTGACCATGATTGGTCAAGGTGTTGCCCTGAGGAATGAGTCAGCAAATGGCTGTCACTTATTTTGCTTAGCTGAAAGAGGCGCAATGTGTGTACATGTTCTTTCTGTCTGCAAAGAATAGGGCCCTGTGTATTAATATATTTAGCTCCCAGTACATACAAATGCGCCGCACTGCGAGATTGACTGACAATCTTAAATTGGTTGTCAGCGTAATTCTTAGCACACTGAGGATTATTTAGCAAATGTTGTCGCGGAATCACATCTAATTTTGGACACTGTATTTTGAGTTTTGCAAGCACGGGCTGGTTGGGTACGGTCAGTACCCTGCCCATTGCGAACAGTGGCTGCGACATACTGTTTGATACGACCTGCCAGTCCTTAGTACATGTGGCCTACATACCTAGCATCACACTGGCACAGAAATTCATATACTATATTACTCATTTGTGTGATAGGCAGAACGTCTTTTTGGCTTGACGGCAGCATCCTGTTAGTGACGAATACCACTCATGTTGCTACTGCATAGTAGCAGCATGAAACAGCTAGCTTCACCTGTTGCTCAAATTTTTGAGATATCTTCCCCTTCCAGGTTAATCTGGGGTAGACTGGACACTTTTCAGGGCCGAACAGCTCATCCCTGTTCATGAGCTTTTGTGATATACAGTGCGAAATGATCTGATCAGGGTAGCCATTATCCCGCAGGATGCCTCTGATGTGCTCTATTTCAGCATCAAGCTTGCATGGTGAGCAAATGGCTTGGACCCTATGTCCAAGGTTGCCGATAAGACCAATCTTATAGCGTGTGGAACTGTAAGAGTCCCAACGCGTATATTGACCAGTGAAGGTAGGCTTGCGGTAGACCGTGGTAGAGAAACACCTGGCAGATTTCTCAACTAGTACGTTAAGGAAAGGGAGTTCATTTGACAGCTCCATTTCAAAGATGAATTTGAACGCAGGATGGAGCCCATTAAGACATATAAGGGAATTGTTACATGCAGCTGTGGATTTAAATATAGCAAATGTATCATCCACATATCGGAAATATGCGAGGGGTAGGATGTTGGGTGTCATTCCATCAAAGACACGTTTCTCATGGAACCCAACAAAGATGTTTGTGAGAGCTGGGCCTAAAGAGGGTCCCATGGCAACGCCATCTATTTGGGCATACATGGTGTCATTACAACTGAACTCAACTGCACGAGTTGCTGAGTTCATAAGTTCAATGAATATTGATTCACACAATGGTGGCAGGTCTACATCTTCATGATATAGTGCTGCAGTGCAAATATCTATGGCTTCTTTAAGTGTAACATTGGTGAATAGACTAGCAATGTCAAATGAGCACATGGGCACAGCATCGTTATTGATATGCAAGTCCTGTATGACCTTTGCAAATGTGAAGGAATCCCTTCCCGCGTATGTGGAAAAATTGGTCAAAACTGGTTGTAACCATTCGCCCAACCATTTGGCCAATTCATGTTGTGCAGAACTGGTTATAAATAAGATGGGATGTAAAGGGACATCACTTTTTTGTGTCTTGGGCAGCCCATTCGTACATGGATGTAATGAACCGTGAGGACGAGCACTGTCAAATATATCATGCAGTAGCTCATTGCTCTTACACAAGTCCAGCAAGCATTTTTTTTAGATGACTTTCAAACAAGGCTGTCCCGTCATGTTGAGCGGCAGGTCCAATAGATATGAATTTGGAGCCATCATTAAGAATGGCGTGTGTTTTGCTGATTATAGTCATGCTTGTTATGGATGACTATTGCCGTTCCTTTGTCAGGTTTAATGATGTGTATGTCCAAGTTGGTCTTAATGCCTCGCTGCGCTGTAAGACATTTACGTTGCATGTGAAAGTCGGACAGGTCATTCGGAATCCTGCAATATGTGTGCTCTAGATCAGCTAGGTGCACTTTCAAGAAATCAGCATTTTCAGTGGATGCTGGTTTGTGGCGGGATAGTTGGGAGTAGAGGAATTCAAATTTAGCAAATACTTCTTCCCGTTTGATTTGGGATGAGGCATATCAAAATTGATATGATGCGCAATATCTAAGTAATTTATATCTATCAAAAAAAGCAGTGATCATAACACTGACCCTTAGGGAACACCACTGTCTACCATCTTCCAGTCTGAATAACAACTTTTTATCATGACTTAATGTTTTCTGTCCTTAAGCCAGTTTCTTTACCCATGCTGACACTGATCCTCCTATTCCATGAGCCTCAATATTGTTAACCAGCCTTTTATGTGGCACTTGGTCAAACACTTACTTAAAATCCATAGATACAACACCTACTGCATTGCCTCCATCAACTTTCTCAGTTACTTCATCAAGAAATTCAGTTGGATTAGTCAGACATGACCTGCCTCATACAAATCTGTGTTTGTTCTCCCTTAACTCAAATCTCTCTAAGTGCCTGTTTATTTTTCCCTGGTTATTGTTTTTAAAACCTTATCCAACACAGATAGTAAACTGACTGGCCTGTAGTTACCAGGAATGTCCTTACACCTTTTCTGGAATATGGGTGTCACATTTGCCATTTTCCAATCCCCTGGCACCTCCCCCATATCTAGGGAGATTATGGCGAGCCCTCCCATTATCTCCACCACCATTTCCCTTAGTAACCTGAGATGCAAGCATTCTGGACCAGGTGACCTACCCACTCTAAGCATAGCCAGTCTCCCAGTACATCCTGCATATCAATTTTCATCCCATCCATTACCTCTACCATCTTCGTTTATACTGATATGCTGTTAGCACCCTCTTCCTTAGTAAATGCTGATACAAAGTACTTAATTAGTATTCCGGCCTTGCCTGTGTCTTGGTACTCTGTTTATTTTAGGCAGAAACAATTAATTGAAGGAGTTATTGGAAAGTAAGCCAATGATTGCTGTTAGCACTACGGATTATGGATGCTCCTAACCTCCTGCGACAAATTGTTTTCTTTTCTCATCACCCTGGTAAAGCTATACTTGTTTGAGTTGGACCAGTTCATGATGAGCTCCATCAGCTTGGAGTTGGAGCCGGTCATTATCAGCTTGCCACACATGTTGGGTTACCCTGTTCACAAGTTTTATTCAAGCGGAAACTATCACTGGGTAAATGCAGTTGCCATAATTTTTAGCTTGAGGGTCATGTTGTTTTAAAAGAAGGTATTTTATGGACTGAGCTTTAACATTTTAATGCTTAGCTCCACCAATAGAATGCTCAGCAAATACAATAATAGAAACAGTAATTTCCATGCTGCTTTCTCCCTTTTCCCCATAAATGTAAGTCTTAATCCCAGTGTTAAGTGTGGATTTACTGATATTATGTTGCTCTAAATCATTATAATTTCACCATGGTGACAATTTACATTGACTGTCTCATATTCCGATTACTATTTTTAAGCAGTACTGTACATACATGCACTGGCAGGTATACCAGGTTCGCATGAACATGCCCGCTATAAGCGGTCGGGACTGTACCTGATATAGCTGTGGGCAAAAAAAAAGACTTCAAATTGCTGAAGGCCCCAGAGCTAGCAGAGGATCTCACCCTATAGCGGGCTGTCTCCTGGGTTGCCCATTCTTGCCTCCTACCTCTTCTGCTTCTCTGATGTACTGGATGTTTCACCACGATCAGACTGCTCTAACTTACTCTCCAACACAGCTTTGGGACAGAATTTTAACTTCAGGTGGTGGTGGTGGTGAGGAGAGATTGAGGGTGGAGGGTGGGTTTGGGTTTGAGTGGGGTATTAAAGCCCTGTAAAGTGGCTTCACGTCGAGAGCCTGACATGACCCTACCCACTTCCAGGTTTAAGCTGGGAGACTTTGCAGGCCAGTGGGGAACTACCAAGGAGCTAAGTAATTAAAATATGGGAATAGACAATTAATTGTGGATTTAACCCAGCATTCTGGCTTTAACAGCTAGCGTACAAGTTTCCTGAGCATTATGAAACTTGCCAGTCAACAAGGTGAGAACACAGTGGAGATTCATTGAAGAATGAAACTGACATGCTGGGGAGCCTTTAAAGAGTGAAATTACAAAGATTATGGCCAACCTCAGTGAAATGCTTACATTCATAGGACCTGTTCAGAGACCCTGCTTTGAAGGTAATCTCCAACTTTTTGGGAGTACTTTCGCTTGCCTTGGACTTTACTCACCTTGATATTCACTTTGTGAACTTCCCAAAGATACTTTGAAGATCAAGAGGTGAATGAGAGGGAGGAACTTAAAACAATCACCATTGCTAAGGAAAAGGTGCTGGGAAAATTATTAGACCTAAAGGTTGACAAGTCCCCAAGACCGGATGGTCTGCATCCTGGGGTTTTAAAAGAAGTGGCTGCAGAGATAGTCAATGCAATGGTTATAATCTTCCAAAATTCCTTAGGTTCTGGAAGGGTTCCAGTGGATTGGAAAATAGCCAATGTAACACCTTTATTCAAGAAAGGAGGGAGACAGAAAGCAGGAAACTACAGGCCAGTCAGTCTAACTTCAGCCATAGGGAAATTGCTAGAGTCTATTATTAAGAAGGTGATAGCAGGATACTTAGAAAATTATAATTTGATCAGACAGTGTCAACATGGGTTTGTGAAAGGGAAATTGTGTTTAACTAATTTATTAGAGTTTTTTGAGGAAGTAACAAGCAAGGTGGATAATGGGGAACCTGCAAATGTGGTATACTTGGATTTCCAAAAGGCATTTGATAAGGTATCATATCAAAGATTACTACACAAGATAAGATCACATGGTGTAGGGGGTAACATTGTTAGCATGGATAAAGGATTGGTTAGCTAACAGGAAGCAGACAGTAGGGATAAATGGGTCATTTTTGAATTGGGAAGCTGTAACAAGCTGGGGCCTTAACTATTTGCAGTCTACAACAATGATTTAGATGAAGGGACCAAATGCATGGTAGCTAAATTTGCTGATGATACCAAGATAGCTAGGAAAGTAAATTGTCAAGAAAAGTAGAGAGCCTGCAAAGGGATAGAGACAAGTTAAGCGAGTGGGCAAAAATTTGGCAGATGAAGTATAATGTGAGAAAATGTGAACTTGTCCATTTTGGCAGCAAGAATGGAAAAGCAGTATATCATTTAAATGGAGCGAGATTGCAGAACTTGGTGGTACAGAAGGATCTGAGTGTCCTGGTGCATAAATCACAAAAAGTTACTATGCAAGTACAGCAAAAGATTAGGAAGGAAAATGTAATGTTGACATTTATTGCAAGGGGAATGGAATATAAAAGTAGGGGAGTTTTACTGCAGCTGCTCAGGGCTTTGGTGAGACTACATCTGGAATACTGTGTATAGTTTTGGTCTCCTTATTTGAAAAAATAAGATATAATTGCATCAGAAGCAGTTCAGAGAAAGTTCACTCAACGTATTCCTGGGATGAGGGGCTTATTCATTGGAGTTTAGAAGAATGAGATGTGATCTTGTTGAAACATATAAGATCCTGAGGGGACTCGAAAGAGTAGATACCGGGAGGATGTTTCCACTTGTGGGACAGACTAGAACCGGGGTATACCATTTAAGAATAAGAGGTCTACCGTTAATGAGGAGAATTTTTTTCTCTCAGGGGATCGTTAGTATGTGGAATTTTCTTCCCCAGGAAGCAATGGAGTCTGGATCATTGAATTTATTCAAGGTAGAGTTTGATAGATTTTTGACAGACAAGGGAGTCAAGGGTTCTGGGGAGCAGATGGCAAAGTGGAGTAGAGACTACAATCAAATCAGCCATTAGCTTATTGAATGGTGGAGTAGACTCGAAGGGCTGAATGGCCTACTCCTCCTGCTAAGTCCTATGTTCTTATGCACTTCCCTGCTATCAGCCCTCACTGCAGCATGGAAGCAACTTATGCAGCAATAGCCTGGGCACCTGATGAGGAGCAAATGGAGCAGCTACATCAACAACTGCAGCACCTACACCACCAGCAGCCCACCAAAAGCTGCAGGAGGAGTTGCAACAACACAACAACACCAAGAGCAATAAGAACAGCAGTTGCCTTTCTTGCAGCCACATGCACAGAATCACAGAATTGTTACGGTGCAGAAGGAGGCCATTCGGCCCATTGTGAAAGGAAAATCACGTTTAATCAATTTATTGGAGTTTTTTGACTGAGTAACATGCACAGTGGATAAAGGGGAGCCTGACAAACGTACTGTACTTGGATTTCCAGAGGGCATTTGATAAGGTGCCACATCAAAGATTATTATGGAAAATAAAAGCGCATGGTGTAGTGGGTAACATATCAGCATGGATAGAAGATTGGCTGGCTGGCAGAAAGCAGAAAGCATGCATAAATGGGTCTTTTTCAGGTTGGCAGGATGTGACAAGTGGAATCCCACAGGGGTCTGCATCAGGGCCTCAACTTTTTACGATTTACATCAATGACTTAGATGAGGGCAGTGAAGACATGGTAGCTAAATTTGCAGATGACATAAAGATAGGCAGGAAAGTATGTTGTGAAGAGAACATGAGGAGGCTGCAGATGGATATAAATAGGTTGAGTGATTGGGCAAAGATCTGGCAAATAGACTTTAATGTGGGAAAATGTGAAGTTGTTCACTTTGACAGGAAGAATAAAACAGCAGAGTATTACTTAAATGGAGAACGGCTATATAATTCTGAGGTGCAGAGGGATCTAGGTGTTCTAAAGCATGAGTCACAAAAAGTTAGTATGCGGATACAACAAGTAATTAAGAACACTAATGGAATGCTATCCTTTATTACGAGAGGGATTGAACATAAAAGTAAGGATGTTATGCTTAAGTTAAGTAGGGCATTGGTGAGACCGCACCTCGAATACTGTGTGCAGTTTTGGTCTCCCTATTTAAGGAAGGATGTAAGTGCATTGGAGGTTTACTAGATTGATACCTGGAATAAGTGGGCTGTCTTATGGGGAAAGGTTGGACAGACTGGCCTTGTTTCCACTGGAGTTTAGAAGAGTGAGGGGTGATTTGATTGAAGTATACAAGATCCTGAATGGCCTTGACAAGGTAGAAGTCATAAGGATGTTTCCTATTGTGGGTGAGTCAAGAACTAGGGCGCACTGTTTTAAAATTAGGGGTCACTCTTTTAGGACAGAGATGAGGAGAAATTTTTTCTCTGAAAGGGTTGTGCGACTTTGGAACTCTTTGCTTCAGAAGGTGGTGGAGGCGGGGTCATTGAATATTTTTAAGGCAGAGGTAGATAGATTCTTGTTAGGCAAGGGAATCAAAGGTCATCAGGGTCAGATGGGAACGTGGAAATCGAAACATAAGAAGATCAGCCATGATTTTATTGAATGGCGAAGCAGGCACAAGGGACCAAATGGTCTACTCTTGTTCCCTATTTCTTATGTTCTTATGTGTCTGCACCGGCTCTCTGAGCATTTTAACTTGGAGCCAATCTCCTGCTTTTTCCCCATAACCGTGCATGTCGTTTCTATTTAAATATTCATCCAATGCCCTCTTGAATGCCTCAATTGAACCTGCCTCCACCACACTTCCAGGCAGTGCATTCCAAACCTGAACTACTCACTGTGTGAAAAAGTTTTTTCTCACCTCACATTTGCTCTTACCTCGCATTTGACACTCCAAAGGACAGAGGGGATGGACACAGAGCTCCAGGTTGAAGGAAGCAATACCTCCCAACACAGGGTCTATAGACAGAAGATGAGTTTCCTCAACATGATGGAGCAACAGTGCCTCAGGAGGCTCAGACTTTCACGGCAAGTCATTACTGACATCTGTATTCTTCAAGAACAAGACCTCCTTCCAAGAATGACAACTGAGCATTCATTGCCACTAGCCATCAAGGTTACCACAGCCGTGAATTTCTTTAACTCCAGCTCCATCCAGGGATCTGCAGGTGACAGTTCCAGGATCTCATAATCTCCCGCCCTTGAGTGCATCTCCCAGGTGACTGGTACTTTCTTTTCCAAGCCTGCCACAATGCTCGCTTTGTTACTTTGCCATGGATGAGGCTAGTCAAGCACCGAGGGCTGACTGCTTTGCTGCAATGGCCAGATTCCCATAGGTTCAGGGAGTCAATGACTGCACACATGTGGCAATAAAGTTGTTCTCATATCAGTCTGGAGTGTTCATCAATCACAAGGATTTCCACTCCCTCAATATTCAGCTCGTGTGTGACAACTCCAAGTTTATCATGCTCAAGATATCCTGGGAGCTGTTGAGATTCATTCATTTTGCAGCAGTCACATCTTTCACAGTATTTTGCTCTTCCACACAGCATTAGCCCCTGGCTCCTGGGTGATAAGGACTGCCCTCTGAAGACCTAGCTGATGACTCCTGTAAGGAACACTACCAGTGAATCAGTGGAGAGATGCAACAGGAGCCACATCCTCACAAGGACAATAATGGAACAAGCCACTGGATGCTCAAAGTGCGATTCAGGTGCCTTGAAAGATATGCAGATGTCCTTCAGTATGCCCTGTGAAGAGTCTGCATAAAGGTTGTGGGCTGCTGAGCCTTTCACAACATCACGCTGCAGAGAGGTGTGGAACTGCGGGATGAGGAAGGTGCAGAACGATTTGGCATCCTTTGAGGAAGAGAGGGAGCTGGAAGGAGAGGAGACAAAGCCAGAAGTTGCCATGATGGCTGTAGCCACTCACTGGGCTGCTAGAGAAGCCCATGGCAGCTTCATCCAGGACAAACTTTATCTAATCTGACTGCATGCACGCATCTGTGCTCCCCGCCCCTCAGCAAACACAACTCATTCCAACGATCAGCAATCCAACTATCACATTCATATATTTTCTTCCTCATAAAACCTGGTCTTACCATTCTATGAAGGCTACTGCTGAGGCTAGGGTTGCCAACACTCCAGGACTGACCTGGAGCCCCCTTTGAACATTTCTCTTTACCAGATATGAAAATACTGAAAATGGGGGAAATAAAAGACTGCTTGACTGACACATCATCAAATTGGGTAATGAATCTTTTTGCTTTCCAATTGGTGCAGGAAGGGAGTACGTCACAAGGACGAATGTGTTGGCTAACTATTGGCTGGAGTGTGGGGGCAAGTCCAGTGATGAAGCCTCCAGGAACTCATTTAATCACAGTTGACAAGTGGAATGAGTGTTGAGGATGGAATGAGAACATTTGTGAAGGGTGACAATAAGGGCTGGATGCAAGAGGGCAATAGGTTTAGGTTGAATGTGAATGTTGGCTGTTCAGATGGAGATTTGAGGAGTTGTCAGGAGAGAAAGAAAGGTGTGTGGGTCAGAGGTGTGCTGTGCAGGAGAATGTTGGGGAATCAGAAGGTGATGGATGCCACCTGAAAGTGGTATGCCACTCGTCTTTCCTGACCAAATGAGGTCACTAAATCTTTTCTGACAGGTGTATCCAGTCCTGGGCACCACAGTCCTGCTGCTCACAGTTTTGCAATTTCCAGCCTGCCTGCTTAGTTTGGGTGACTGACCTCTTTCTTTTGTCCAGCGGAATGAGTATGTCCCTTTTGGCCCTCATTGCTTCCAGCATGACCTCCAGAGAACAGTCCAAGAACTGGAGACAACCTTCCCACGTCTTCCTTCCATTTCCTTGCCTCCGCAAGCCTTCACAATCAAGGTTTCCTTCAGCCATTCTTTAAATAGAGATCTTTCATTGGCACAGTGCAGGTCATCATCATGCCCGCAGTCTGTAATTGGTCAGGAAACCTGGAAGGAGAATAGTAAGGAAGTGGCTGAGTTAAATAGCCACAGCAATGTCCACTTATAAAACAAACAGGTTATCGGCCGGCTACCTGTATGCAGATAAAATTTTGCCCATGTTGTCACTCTCTGTTCATCTGCTTGGTAGTGATGCAGCACATGATGATACATCCTCAGAAGCATTCTCCTGCCTTGTGGTGCTTCAAGGGGCTTTGGCTATAGGGAATGACCTAGAAGGATGAGAAATGGGACTGGTGTATACATGGCACTGAGAGACTGGACAATAGCATGTGACGACTGTCACATGATGTAGTCAAGCTGAGTGTGTGTTTCTCAGAAGTTCATGAGTGGTGCGATAATCATCAGCTCCTATCCTGGCAGAATCACTGCTCCAAGAGCACCACAGAGCTGGATAATTCTTCTCCAGTCATCGTCCTCTCCTTGTTATTGTGCGCTGTCATGTCCAACAGAGAGAGAGAGGGAGAGTTAGTGAGTCTCTCGTACAAAGGAAAGTTCAAAAGTGTGGAGTTCTTGGCCGTTGTTCAGCTTCTGAGAGAGAGAGGTTAGGCAATCAAGATGGACAGGTGTTGAATGGAAAGCAGTTGTGTGGAGCGTGAAGCAAGGAAGAAGCCATGAGCAAAGTTGGTTATTATGCAAAGTCTTGGAAAAGGGAACACAACCTCAGTTGAACAGTTGCATTCCTGCTTTTATAGACTTTAGCCTGACCTGTCAGAAATTGTAGTCTGAAGCAGGCAGCTTTCCCAGCAGCTCAGAGGGAAAACCCACTAGTGAGATTATAATATGGCTTGGGTGTTAAAATAACACAAGCCTGCTTTTGGTTGCAGCGGGTGAATTTTGAACTGACACTGAACTCAGCTTGGCAAAAAACTGCCCTGAAGTTAAAATTTGGGACCGTTAGTTTCTTTCAATTTTCAATTTTGTATCTACTGACACCTTGTGTTCTTCATAAAGTATTGCATATTAATTTATTTGTCTGTAACAAAGTATTTAAGCTGTGTAATCTCAAATTTAACTGACAATTTTCCATTTCACACAAAACTAGAAAAATTAGCACCTTCCTGCCCTCTTGGTCAAGAAGCACATTCAATATATTCCAGTGAAATACAAAACTGGAGCATGTATTAAAAGCAACCACAATGAAAATATATGGGTGTACAAGAGTATGATAGGTTTAGGTAATGTTGACAAAGAAAAGCCATTCCCATTAGCTGATGGTACAAAGACTAGGGGAAATAGATTTAAGGTTCTGGGCAAGAGATGCAGGGGGAATATGAGGAAAAGCTTTTTTACACAGTGAGTGGTAATGACCTGGAACTCACTGCCCACAAGGGTGGTGGAAGCAGAGACAACGAATGATTTCTAAAATAAACTGTATAGGCTATTCAGGGAAATAAATTTGCAGGGCTATGGGGATAGAGCAGGGAAATGGGACTGACTGGATTGCTCTACAGAGAGTTGGTATGGACTTGACAGGCCAAATGACCCCTATGTAACTTTGACTCTAAAGGTGGTGAACACAAGCAACCACCAGTACATAGGAAAATATTCTGAACTGGGAATTACAGTGGATCAGACTGTTTTTTTATGTTCCACCTAGCCATTCACCAGCTCAAAGATTACACAAGCAAATGAAAATCTAATAAACAGCGGGATGGGAATTGGTTATGGCCCAGTTTTGAACACATAATTAGGATTGTGCAGAAAGTGCATGTGCCAACCAAAAGGCCTGGGGCTCACCTTGTCTGTGACGTGTCCAGAGGCAGGTTGCCCATTTAAAGAGGATGAATTTTAGACTGCTTACGTTTGGCAGCAGAGACCCTCAGGTGGGTCCTGGGGGGAAGGATCAGGCAATGGGAGAGGGGCCAATCATGGCCAACAATGCCCCTCAGGAGTGCTACTATGAAATTGGTTGGCTCTCTCCTCCATAGGATACAGCCACCTTTCCATCTACCTTTATTTGGCATTCAAGGGGATTTAGGTCTCTCCTGTCTTCCCAAAGGGAAGAAATTATAACACTTCCAAAGGGGTGAGTAAGTGTAACTGCAATTGGTGCAGGCACAGCTTTGCATGGGAAATGAGGTAGAAGCGGTAGTCTTGTCCTCTCCCACTTAATTTCTTCACTTTTGCCCATGGTTGGTGAAAAACAAGCAGCCCCAAAAATTTGGAGGTGGAACATGAAGCAGGACCCTCCCTGGATAGAGGGTCTGAGGAGGACCCAGGAGCAGGCTGAAGAGGAGGAGCCGAGCTGGCAAGACAGTTCCTTTCTTCTTTCCTACAGGACTTCAGGCATTGTGTCTCCTGCTAGAGATCAGCAGCTAGAAGAACTGAGGTTTCTGGCCTGTAAAACCAATTAATCTCCTATTCTTTTCTGCTTTCCATTGTAAGGGCCCGTAGGGGAGTGAACATGTGGCAGGGATGCACTCAGGCCATGCTGGTGACCTGGCACAGCAAAATCGGGCACAGAGAAGCTTTTGATAAATACCTTCCTCACCTGGCACGCAGGGTCTGGGGCAAGGTCAGCTCTCTAGTTTCAAAATAGTTTAGGCAGTCATAAAGTAGCTTTTCAACCATATTAAAAAAGGTGTAAATCTATTCTTAATGCAATAGCTTAAGATTTACGCTTTCATCACCAGTGCTCGTGGGAAGCAGCATCTATGCATATTTATATCTCAATGCAAACATTTCCCTAAAGTGGTAAACACAGGATTCTGCCACCTTCATTATTTGACAGACGCATCAAGGGGCATTGATTTGATCTGTGATTCATTCATTTTGGCTCAAAAATAAATAGAACTGCTTTGATTCAAGCACAGGGTACCAGAGCAGGTCAGAGGCTGGGAATCCTGCAACAGGTAACTCACCCCTGACTCCCCAAAGCCTGTCCACCATCTACAAGGCCCAAGTCAGGAGTGTGATGGAATACTCCCCACTTGCCTGGACGAGTGCAGCTCCCACAACAATCAAGAAGTTTGACACCATCCAGGAGAAAGCAGCCCACTTGATTGGTGCCACATCCACAAACATTCACTCCCTCCACAGTAGCAGCATCTATACCATCTACATGATGCACTGCAGAAATTCACCAAGGCTCCTTAGACAGCACCTTCCAAACCCACAATTGCTACTATTTAGAAGAACAAGGGCAGCAGATAGATGGGAATACCACCACCTGAAAGTTCCCCTCCAAGTCACTCACCATCCTGACTTGGAAATATATCGCCGTTCCTTCATTGTCGCTGGGTCAAAATCCTGGAACTCCCTTCCTAACAGCATTGCGGGTGTACCTACACCACATGGACTGCAGCGGTTCAAGAAGGCAGCTCACCACCACCATCTCATGGGCAACTAGGGATGGGCATTAAATGCTGGCCTAGCCAGCAAATCCCACATCCCGTGAATGAGTAATAAAAAAAAGAATAGTCCCCATCAAAAGCCCATCTTAAGCCCTTCACTTATTTCTAAGTCAAAGACTCCAAGGCAAGACTGAAAAATTTTGCACTGAACCTCAGTAGCTCTTTGTTGAGTTAAAATACCCAATAGGGCACCTGGGTGTCCTCAGGCTGGCATGGACAAGATGGGCCGAATGGCTTCCTTCTGTGCTGTAACTTTTCTATGGCTCTATGGTTCTATGAACTGCATTTGCCTTTATTATATTTTTGTCTAAAATTTGTGTGTTTGACTAAGGCGGTGTAAACGTAGCTACGCTTGTACCTGGTCATTGATTTTTATTGGGCAACATTATGCTTGGAAAGCCATTACAAAATCTTGGCCCAAATTTTCCACTTGAATTATGCAGACTCCCGGGTGTAATTTGGTAAGAATTCATCACAAGTCCTTTTGAGAGAGGCCCTGTTGGTTCCCCATTCACCTGAGCCATGTCAGACATTTTCCATACTAAGTGACCTCAGGCACATATATTTGTCCAAATATGTTACAGCATATTTTGAAGAGTTGGGGGGGGGACAGTCAGAAGCTGTGGTTCATGTGGGAGCCAATGACACAGCGGAAACAAAAGGGTTGGGGTCCAGGCTTCAGCATTTCAGGAGCTTTGGAGTAAGTTAAAAAGCTGGACCTCCAAGGAGTTTTCAATATGAGTAAATATAGAAATAGTAAGGTAAACCAAGTTAACGTGTGGCTGGAGAAATGGTGCAGGAGGAGAGATTCGGATACCTGAGGTATTGGGACTAGTATTGGGGGAGGATGGACACATTCAATGTTTGCACCTCAACAGAGCTGGGACCAATATCCTCGCAGAAAAGTTAACTAGTATTGTGGGGAGGGTTTAAATTTGACAGTGAGCTGGGCACCAGGATGAAACTTAAGAGAGGAGAAACAAGGTGCTCAGAGGACTGGGAGAGGAAAATAGCACTGAGTAAAGAATAGTTCAGAAATAGAAGGGATCAGACTGGAGCAACTACAAAGTGGTCTAAGATGGGTTTGGAGAGCATGTAAATGCACAAAACATAGTTTTTTTTTATATGTGCATGGCATATGGGCATCACCAGCAAGGCCAGCATTTGTTGCCCATCCTGAATTGCCCTTAGTGGTGGTGAGCTGCCTTCTTGAACCACTGCAGACTAACTGGTGTAGATATGCCAATTGATTGTTAGTGTAGCTATTAGCGCGTTCAGGATTGTTCAGCAAGTGCTGCCCAATCACAGAATCACATCTAACAGTAGATGTTTTGATTTGGGTTTTGCAAGCACGGGGTTGTTGAATACAGTCTGTACTCTGCCTATTGCGAACAGTCTGAGGAACATGTTTTTTGATTCGACCAGCCAATTATTGGGACATATGGCCTACGTACCTGGCATCACACCGGCACTGAAATACATACATGATGTTGTTCAGTTGTGTGGTAGGCAGAACGTCTATTTGGATTGACAGCAGCATCCTGTTATTGGAACAAAGTTGAATAATCCTGGATGCTCTAATAGCTATACTAACAACCAATTTAAGATAATCAGTTGAACTCGCAATTTGGCTCAGTTACACTTGCTAGAAGCAACACACATTCATACACTGGGACACATTCTCCGCAAACAAAAGGAATATGTTCAAGCCTTGCAACTTTTTTTGAATTATCCAGAAGCTTGGGAGCCTATAGTTCTCCATTGCTTTCTCCATGATGACACCTTGGCCAATCAGAGCCGACTTGATCCCTTTTCCTCCACTAGTGTAAATTGTCTTGATTGTTTGAAATTTGGCATTCTTGTGTTTGTCCTGATGAGTGCAAGACAAAAAACTTCAGCACCATGTCTCTCTTTTCAGCAATACTCAAGCCCTGAAAAACATTTTATGCAGCAGGATCTGGAATGCGTTGCCTGTTAGGATTGTGGAAACAGATGCAATAGTAGCTTTCAAAAGGAAACTGAATAAATACTTGAAGGAGAAAAAAATTGCCAGGATATTTGGAAAGAGTGGGTCTAACTGTATTGCTTTTCCAAAGAGATGGCGTAGATTCAATGGGAGGAATTTTTGTACTGTTCTATGATTCTATAATACTGGCTGGAAAAGTAATGGCATAAAGAACAAAGAAGGGGAGGAATCACTGAAATGTGTACAAGAGAGTTTTCTTGATCAGTGTGTTCACTGTCCATCAAGGAAGGAAGCAGAGCTAGAGTTTATCATCCAAGAGTCTCCTATTTACAAATGAGTGAAAGGCAATGCCATGCACGTCTTTGCTTGTCCTGCGCTCTGCTACATCACATTTGCCACGTTCTTCATGAAGACCTGATGCCACATGGAGTTGGAGGGTGTCCCCTGCCAGTGGCTTGGAAAGTGACTGCTGCACTCAATTTCTTGGCCTCTGGTTATTTCCAAGGATTCACAAGCGACCTGTATGGCATCTCTCAGCTCGCAACACATCAATGCGTAAAGGAGGTCACAGATGCCCTTTACAGGAAGGCCCATCATTATCTCAGGTTTGCTCTGGGCAAAGATAGCCAGGCTGTGAGATTCACCGGCTTCGCTAACATCTCAGGCTTCCCAAGAGTGCAGGGTGCAATAGACTGCACCCATGTGCCATACGGGCTCTATGGCAGCAGCCCCTAATGTTTATAAACAACAAGGGCTACCATTCCATCAATGTACAACTGGTGTTTGATCACTGGAAGCACATACTGCACCTTTGTGCACGGTATCCTGGGAGTTGCTATGACTCCTACATCCTGAGTCACTCCCAGGTGCCTGACACTTTTGAGGTGCCATTATGTCTGCAGGGTTGGCTGCTTGAGGATAAAGAGTACCCACTGAAATGCTGGCTGATGACACCAGTGTGTCACCCTCAGAATCGTTCCAAGAAGAGGTACAATGCTGCTCTCAGCTCCACACACTCCCTTACAGAGCAGACCGTAGGGCTTCTGAAGATGCATTTCAGATGCTTGGACTGCTCAGGGTTGCTTGGTCTAATACACTCCCGACAGGGTTTCCCGCATCATCACAGTGTGTTGCGCCCTTCACAATCTGGCTATGTAAAGAGGTGGCCCCTTGCCAGAGGATGACCTGGAGGAGGATGAAAGCTCATCAGAGGATGAAGATCTGGAGGTCCAAGAACCTCAGGAGGCTGCTGAGGGTCAGTATGAATGTGATCATGCCATAGAGGAAGGAAGACATGGGAGATGTGCCCGTGATACGTTAATCTCTGACAGGTTCCAGGAAGAGTAAAGTCAAGTGAGGGAATATGGCCGCATCTCTCCTAGTCTTTAATGCCATTTTCTTTCAACTCGGGTGATATCCACCCACTTGCAGCAAGAACGAGTCCTAGATTCACACTTGCACTTCTGGTTTCATGAATCGCCAGGCCATGATCTTTGCTTTGGTCTGTGGGGCTTTGTGAGTGAGCTCACTCTGGGAACTGAGAGCCCACTTAGGAAAAAGATCGACCCTTCTCCGCCATCTAATGATGCAAACACTGCTGCGAACTGAGATGTGGACATGCTTAGGGATCTCCTCCCGTGCATGTCTTTTCTTCTGCCACTACCACTGAGGAGACACAAATGCTGCTCGATTATCAATGCTGATGAGCTGCCCTGGCTGAATGGTGTTCTTTGAGGAAGAAGGGTTAGAAACAGTTAACGTCACACACTTCCAATAAAGATTTAAACACACCTCCCTGACATCACACAAGGGCTGCAGGTACTATTCAATTGAGGCTGACATCACAGGAATGTGAATCTCACAGTGGGGCACTATCACTGAGTGGGAAGAAAACTAAACCTGCAGTGTGAGCAACATGACAGATGTTAGGGGATGATGTGAAAGTCTCAGTAAGAGAACAATTGTTGTTATGTGTCCCCCATTAATGGCTGCCTGAGACCTCTGAAGAGAGAAGCATGGAGTGCATAATGCCATGATGAGAGTTTGATATTGGAGGGTGTTGAAGGAAGACTTATCCTGCTGGAGCAGATGAGCTCGTTCATCCTCTTCCTGCACTGGATGGCATTTCGGGACACAGGTGCTAGCCACACTGGCCTGCTCCACCATGGCCTCCCAGGCCAGAGAGGTGAGGCTGCTGTGTTTCCTGCAACCATCCCTGGGATAGAGCATGTGCCTGTGAGTCTGCACTCTTCTGATCAAGGCCTGTAGGGCCTGGTGCATGAAGTGGGGTGCTGCCTTGTTCTTCAGGCTCTCGGTCTTCCTCTTCTGGCTGCCAGTCATCTCTGGTGGCTGGAGAGAGTGAGCATGTGTGTTGGACTTGCCTTTAAAAATAGCGTCCAGACCTGCAAACCTGCCAGCTAACGGCGACCACACAAATCAACTCCCAGCCCGCTAGGTGATTTGGACCGATACACACCTTTGCATAATTAATGAGGCTCCAAGCACAGAATCGGGCACAAGTTCCTGCCATTCCGGTCGTCGGGGTGGGCACTGCCAAAACCACCCTCCACTGCAGTTAGTCTCATTTATGGAAAATTCCGCCCTATCTCTTTATTCCACTTACATTTTAGTATGTGCCTGGGCTAATTCTTATTGGTGTTATGCTGTTGAAATAAAGGGAGAGAGCTCAACCCAGCACCTATAGTCAGTTTAATGTCGATGGTGGGGAAGTGTTTAGAGCCAAAAAATTTGAACAAAATTAAATTGCATTTGGAAAAGCATTGGCTAATAAATGAAAGTGTCAGAAGAACTTGTTAAAGGCAAATCGTGTTTGACTAACTTGATCAAGTGCTTTCATGAAATAACGGAGAAAGTTGATGTGGGTGGTGTGGAGATGGGCTTTTAAAAGGCGTTTGACAAAGTGCCACAAAATTGACTTGATAGCAAAACTAAAGCCCATGGGATTAAAGGGACAGTGCTGGCACGGATACAAAATTAGATAATGGGCAGAAAGCAGAGAGTAGAGGTGAATGGTTGTTTCTCAGACTGGATGAAAGTATACAGTTATGTTCCCCAGGGATTGTTACTTGGACGACTGGCTTTTTGATATGATCTGGACTTGGGTACACAGGACATAATTTCAAAGCTTGAAGATGATTCAAAACTCAGAAATGTAGTAAACATGAAGGAGGATAGTAAGAGACATCAGGAAGACATAGACAGACTAACAAAAATAAAAATAGGCAGACACATGGCAGATGAAATTTAACACCAGATAAGTGTGAAGTGATAAATTTTGCTAGGAATAATGAGGAACTAAATAGTACCATAGACTCATAGATTTACAGCACAGAAGGAGATCATTTGGCCCATTGTGTCCATGCCAGTCAACAAAGACCTGACTGCACTAATCCCATTTTCCAGTGCTTGGCCAATAGCCCTGGAGGCCATGGCAACGCAAGCGAATATCTAAATACTTCTTAAATGTTACAAGAGTTTCTGACGCAACTACCCTTTCAGACTGAGTTCCAGACTCCCACCACCCTCTTGGTGAAGAAATTTCTCTTTAACTCCCCTCTTAGCCTTCTATCTCTTACCTTAAATCTATGCCCCCCTGGTTATTGAGCCCTCTACTAATGGAAAAAGTGCCTTCCTATCCACCCTATCTATGCTGTTCATAATCTTATACACCTCTATCAGGTCCCCTCTCAACCTTAGCTGCCCCAAGGAAAACAACTCCAGCCTATCCAATCTTTCCTCATAGCTCAGACCCTCCAGCCCAGGCAGCATCCTGGTAAATCTCCCCTGCACCCGCTCCAGTGCAATCACATCCGTCCTATAATGTGGTGACCAGAACTGCACACAGTGCTCCAGTTGTGGCCTAACCAGCATTTTATACAGTTCCAGCATAACCTCCCTGCTCTTGTATTCTATGCCTCTGATAATAAAGGCAAGTATCCCATATGTCTTCTTAACCACCTTATCTACCTGCCCTGCTACCTTCAGGGATCTGTGGTTACGCACACCAAGGTCCCTCTGATTTTCAGTATTTTCCAGGGTCCTACCATTCATCGTGTAATCCCTTGCCTTGTTAGCCCTCCCCAAGTGCATTACCTCATACTTTTCATGGCTGAATTTCATTTACCACTGCTCTGCCCAACTAACCAGTTATTGATATCCTCCTGTAGTTTATGGCTATCCTCCTCACTATTTACCACCCTACCAATTTTTTTGCCATCCGCGAACTTCTTGATCATACCCCCTAAATTTAAGTCCAAATCATTTTTTTACACCACAAACAGCAAGGGCCCCAGCACCAAGCTCTGTGGAACCCCACTGGAAACAGACTTCCAGTCACAGAAACATCACTCTACCATCTTTTTTTTTTGCAAAAATATACTTTATTCATAAAATATCTTCAATCACATTCCAAACCATTCCAAAAACACCATTACAAGGGTACAATCCAGGTTAAACTTTTACAAAATGTATCACCAGGTGCATCAGTACAAACAATATTACAATCATTTACAGCCTTTCATTTTGAGCTGTACAGCCCGAGGGGCTCTAAACAGTTCCCAGTCTCTCGGTGCGCTGTGGCAGAAAGGTCTTAGACAGCGACCCTTCCCCATTGCGCCTTTGCGGCAGCTGCCCCAAGCTTTAGTGCGTCCCTCAGCACGTAGTCCTGGACTTTGGATTGTGCCAGTCCGCAACAATCGGTCGGGGACAACTCTTTGTGCTGGAAGACCAACAAGTTTCGGGCAGACCAAAGCGCGTCTTTCACCGAGTTGATGATCCTCCAGCTGCAGTTGATGTTTGTCTCGGTGTGTGTCCCTGGGAACAGTCCGTAGAGCACAGAGTCCTGTGTCACAGAACTGCTCGGGATGAACCTCGACAGCAACCACTGCATCTCTCTCCAGACTTTCTTTGCAAAGGTACAATCCACAAGGAGGTGAACAACGGTCTCTTCCCCACCACAGCCACCTCGAGGGCAACGTGCAGAGGGGGTGAGACTCCTGGCGTGTAGGAAGGATCTGACGGGGAGGGCCTTTCTCACCACCAGCCAAGCCACGTCTTGGTGCTTGTTGGAAAGTTCTGGCGATGAGGCATTCTGCCAAATGACTTTGACAGTCTGCTCGGGGAACCATCCCACAGGGTCCACCCTCTCCTTTTCCCTCAGGGCCTCTAGGACGTTACGTGCTGACCACTGCCTGATGGACTTGTGGTCAAAGCTGTTTCTCTGCATAAATTTTTCCACCAGGGACAGGTGGTACGGCACGGTCCAACTACTTGGAGCGTTCCACGGCAGCGTGGCCAGACCCATCCTTCGCAACACCGGGGACAGGTAGAACCTCAGCACGTAGTGACACTTGGTGTTTGCGTACTGAGGGTCTACGCACCGCTTGATGCAGCCACACACAAAGGTGGCCATCAGTATGAGGGCGATGTTGGGCACGTTTTTTCCCCCTTTATCTAGAGGCTTGTACATCGCGTCCCTGCGGATACGATCCATTTTCGACCTCCAGATAAAGCGGAAGATGGCTCTAGTGATCGCCATCGCGCAGGAGTCTGGAATGGGCCAGACCTGCGCCACGTACAGCAACAGCGAGAGTGCCTCACACCTGATGACCAGGTTCTTACCCGCAATGGAGAGGGAGCGTCGCTCCCACATGCCCAGTTTCCTTTTCACCATAGCCACTTGCTCCTTCCAGTTTCTAACGCATGCCCTGGTCCCTCCGAACCATATCCCCAGCACCTTCAGGCCGTCAGCCCTGACAGTGAAGGGGACAAAGGATCGGTCAGCCCAGTTCCCAAAGAACATGGCCTCGCTCTTCCCACGATTTACCTTGGCTCCCGAGGCCAGTTCGAACTGGTCGCAGATGTGGATCAGTCTGCGCACCGACAGCGGATCCGAGCAGAAGATGGCGACGTCGTCCATGTACAGGGAGGCTTTTACCTGAGTGCCTCCACTGCCTGGGATCGTCACTCCTCTTATGCCCGGATCCTTCCTGATGGACTCGGCAAAGGGTTCTATGCAACACACGAAAAGAACAGGCGAGAGAGGACAGCCCTGCCTGACTCCAGATTTAATCGGAAAGCTATCTGTTTCCCACCCATTGATTGAGACTGCGCTACTGATGTTAGTGTAGAGCAGTTGGATCCAATTTCGAATTCCCTCCCCAAACCCCATTTTGGAGAGCACATCCACCATGTAGGTGTGCGATATTCTGTCAAAGGCCTTCTCCTGATCCAAGCTGATGAGGCAGGTATCCACACCCCTGTCCTGTACATAGGCAATCGTATCCCTGAGCAGCGCGAGGCTGTCACAGATCTTCCTGCCTGGCACAGAGCAGGTCTGGTCAGGGTGAATCACCAATTCCAGAGCGGATTTGACCCGATTGGCGATGACCTTGGACAGAATCTTATAGTCCACATTCAACAGTGAAATGGGTCGCCAATTTCTAATTTCCTCCCTTTCCCCCTTGTGCTTGTAGATGAGGGTGATGATGCCTTTCCTCATGGATTCTGACATACTACCGGCCAGGAGCATACTCTCGTACACTCCTAGCAGGTCTGGGCCGATCAAGTCCCACAGAGCCGAATACAACTCGCTTCCGGGAGTTTTACTCTTCTCGAAGGACTCAAGGGCCTTAGTCACTCTTCCATCACCCTCTGGTTCCTGCCTCTCAGCCAATTTTGGATCCAAAGTGCCACTTTGCCTTGGATCCCATGGGCTCGTACTTTACCACTTTAAAGTGGATGCAGGAACAGAGAGACCTAGGAGTGTATGTACACAAATCTTTGAAGGTGGCAGAACAAGTTGAGAAAGTGGTTTAAAAAAAAACAAATGGGATCCTTGGCTTTATTAGTAGAGACATATAGTTGAAAATCAAGAAAGTTATGCTAAACATTTATAAGACACTGGCTGGGCCTCAGCTGGAGTATTTTGTGCAATCCTGAATACCATGTTTTAGGAAGGTGTGTCAGGGCCTTGTGGATGGCGGAGAAATGATTTACCAGAATGGTGTCGGGGTGAGGAACTTCAGTTATGTGGAGAGACTGGAGAAGCTGGGGTTGTTGCCTTAAAGCAGGAAAGGTTAAATGTAAAATTGATAGAGAGGTTTAAAATTATAAATGGTTTTGACTGAGTAAGTAAGGAAAATTTGTTTCCGGTGGCAGAAGGGCCAGTAACCAGAGGACAGAGATTTAAGGTGATTGACAAAAGAACCAGAGATGATATGAGGAAACATTTCTTCACAGAGTGAGTTGTTGTCTTCTGGAAACCACTGCTGAGAGATAATGGAAGTAGATTCAATAGTAACATCCAAAAGGGAATTGGATAAATACTTGAAGGGAAAAATTTAAAGGACTATGGAGAAAGAGCAAGGAAATGGGATCAATTGGATAGCTCAACTGAAGAACAGGCACAAGCACAATGGGTCGAATGATCTCCTTCTGTCCTGTATCATTCTATGATCCAATGATATTAAAACTAAAGGGAAATGATGGGAATGCATCAGACAACATCTTCATTTGTACCTTATGGGCATAAGGGGTGCAATTGATTTAATTCCTCAGACATACAATTTGAAATTACAGAAATATTCTGTCCACCTTCAGCTGACCCATGCAGCCGTTTTCTGGCTGCTCCCATTCAGGTTCTGAAGTAGAGGTATAGGAAAATGCCAACATTATTTAACGACCTTAAACTCAGTTGCAGTCAGTGTTGAATCTTGCAGGCAAACAGAACTCCCTCCCATCTCATTTACCCTGATATCATGGCTGAACAGGAGATTATTCCAAAGGTTAATTGGCTTGCTGCTTTCAGAGGCTCTTCAGTCTATCTGATGTATACATGTGCCCAAGTGCCATGCCATCTTCAGCCTTTTGTAGGTGACAGTGCTAGTCTTGTCACTTCTGCCCCCTAAGGGGGGAAAATAGATCAACAGCATGGCCCAAATCAATACAATGGTTGGGACATGTAATTCCAGAAGATAATGTCAGGAGTCAGACTATGTCTTTCTTTAAAATCTCAATAATTGTCTGTTTACAAACCTAAAATGTTATTTCTATATCTTTATTCCACTTACATTTTAATAAGTACCTGGGCTAATTCTTATTAGTGTTATATTCAAGAAGAACAATAAATGTGCACAAAAATCATTAGGATTAATATTCTTGCTGGCAGAATAGTTTGATGACAGAATGTATCTAACAAGGGTGGCTGTTGATCTGAGAAATCTTTTCATGGAAAGCAGCAATGAAATTATGGAATTTGTTCTGCAAAACACCAGTAAAAAATTACAAATCTCATGTAATAAAAATACTGTGACTTGGTCATTGTAAACCAATACATCTTTGAAACTAATATATCTATAACCGCAGAAATAATTGCTTTTGTTTCAAAATGCTGATCTTTTAAATGTTAATACATAATTATATCATCAAATCTAACTTTTAAAGAATTAAAAGAAGAAAGAATATTTTAATACAATGTACGTATTGTTCAGGTAGGGTCAGGTTAACTAAAAGGGTATGGGAACTGAACAGACAGATGGAATTGAGATTACTGTTGTGGGAGATAAAATATCAACACGGGCTGTTTCCAAGTAATCATACGTGCTGAGGTTCTACCTGTCCCCGGTGTTGCGAAGGATGGGTCTGGCCACGCTGCCGCGGAACGCTCCAAGTAGTTGGACCGTGCCGTACCACCTGTCCCTGGTGGAAAAATTTATGCAGAAAAACACCTTTGACCACAAGTCCATCAGGCAGTGGTCAGCACGTAACGTCCTAGAGGCCCTGAGGGATAAGGAGAGGGTGGACCCTGTGGGATGGTTCCCCGAGCAGACTGTCAAAGTCATTTGGCAGAATGCCTCATCGCCAGAACTTTCCAACAAGCACCAAGACGTAGCTTGGCTGGTGGTGAGAAAGGCCCTCCCTGTCAGATCCTTCCTACACGCCAGGAATCTCACCCCCTCTGCACGTTGCCCTCGAGGTGGCTGCGGTGGGGAAGAGACCGTTGTTCACCTCCTTGTGGATTGTGCCTTTGCAAAGAAAGTCTGGAGAGAGATGCAGTGGTTGCTGTCGAGGTTCATCCCGAGCAGTTTTGTGACACAGGACTCTGTGCTCTACGGGCTGTTCCCAGGGACACACACCGAGACAAACATCAACTGCAGCTGGAGGATCATCAACTCGGTGAAAGACGCGCTTTGGTCTGCCCGAAACTTGTTGGTCTTCCAGCACAAAGAGTTGTCCCCGACCGATTGTTGCGGACTGGCACAATCCAAAGTCCAGGACTACGTGCTGAGGGACGCACTAAAGCTTGGGGCAGCTGCCGCAAAGGCGCAATGGGGAAGGGTCGCTGTCTAAGACCTTTCTACCACAGCGCACCGAGAGACTGGGAACTGTTTAGAGCCCCTCGGGCTGTACAGATCAAAATGAAAGGCTGTAAATGATTGTAATATTGTTTGTACTGATGCACCTGGTGATACATTATGTAAAAGTTTAACCTGGATTGTACCCTTGTAATGTTGTTTTTGAAATGGTTTTGAATGTGATTGAAGATAATTTATGAATAAAGTATATTTTTACAAAAAAAAAATCATTTCTATGTAAAATAACCAAGTATTTAGTTTATATTGGCATATTCCCTAGTTTTAACTTACCAAAAGATAATTTTTGAAGAAAATCATATAAAATGAATCCTTGTTTATCGCGAATTGTAAATTACCAGTACTAATTTATCATCCAATTAAAGACAGGAGAAATGAGCACTAAGGGAGGATACCAAACGTACAGGCTTTTTTGTTTAGTTAAGCATTTTCTAAGCCATTAAATGTATGCTTTGTCCTTTAAACAATTTCCGGAAGAGCTAAACCCCGTGCAGTAGATCAGGTATCAAGTAAAGGTAGCAGGTCGGATTTCAATTATTCAGTTCTTTCTGGGCAATCATTCAGTGGAAAGAAGACCGGCACGTCTTGAACAAGTCACTTCTGGCTCCACTTTAGTGGTTAGGATATTGCTGTTCGCTCAAACTTGGAAGAGTGGCATGGATCAAACCGAGAGTGCAGAAGAGGACGGCGTGTTCACGACCATTTCTTTAGCCGATGATTCGGGTAAAGCCGAGTTAATGCGTAACTAGTAACTCAAAGTACAGGGGGTAATGCAGCGGCTTCGGCGGTTGTTGGCATTTCTTTCTGATGATCAATGATCCAAAACGTGTGGTTGGGTTTCCCCCCTCCCCTCGGATCACTAGGGCAGTCTGCACATGTGGCGTAGGAAATCCTATTTCCAGGAATCAGGTGGGACAATGTCAAAAATGTGATTGTGCATAAGGAACTTCTGAAAAATGTACCTTTATTCTCTTGTTTCTCACTTGTTTCAGAAACCATTTGGATGCAGTTAAGTGGATCTCACTGCCTGGTGATGATCAGACTGGGTTTGTGCCACAGATATGTGTGGACCCAGAACTGCAGCTCACTTCAGGCTGTTTTTTTAGCTCATACCCGGGCAGCAATGACAACCTTTTGACTTGAGACAAGCGGTTCATCCTTTTTCCCCGTCTCAGTTATGTTCACGTGGCTCATTGAGGGTGGGAAATAGTCTGTTCGGAAAGAGCTGCCTGGGTTTAAAAGGAGTGGGATTTGGGGTGTTTGTTGCACGGTAGTGACAGGGATGCATTTGCGTATCTTTTGGTTACCAACTATAACAGTTTTGAGTGAACGTTGGAAACAAATGTGGTTTTAAATTTGGGGGTGGGGTGGGGGGAAAGGAGAAAAAAAAGGTCAAGATTTGATGGTCTGTGAGCTTATTTAAACATGTGAGCTGCAATTTCGTGCTTTTTAAAGTGTCACCCGAGTGAAATGGGATAGATAAAAGCAACAACAAAAAAAACTGCGGATACTGGAAATCCAAAACCAAAACCAAAACCAAAACACTTGGGGGGTGGGGGGCGGGAAATAACTCAGCGGGTCTGACAGCATCGGCGGAGAGGAAGACAAGTGAATGACTCCGTATTGTTCCTGATGGACAGTCACACGGACTCGAAACGTTTTGCCTCGTCTTCCTCTCCGCCGATGCTGTCAGACCCGCTGAGTTTTTTTTTTCCCCCCCCAGGTATTTTTATTTTTGTTTTGAAATGGGAGAGTTGGATTTTCAACTTAAATGGAAAAAAAAAATGTGGCATGTGAATTCTTTCACAGTTGTTTTTTTTGTGTGTTGATAGAAGAGAAGTTTCCAAAGAGCCTGCTATGTTTTTGTTTTAAAAAGGCAGACTATTGGGTGTATTTGGTGTGTGTGTGTCAGTGTGTGTGTGTCAGTGTCAGCAGTGCACAGGAAGCCTGTTCCTTCTGCTCGAGATGAGTGTGTGCGGCTGTCCTTCCTTTGCCTTCCTGGATGTGTTGGCCTCGCCCTCTGGTGGCCATCTTGTTCATTGCCAGCCTCGGAAACCCCTTTTTTCCTTTCTCCCGGTCAGTCCCAGACTCCGCTTTAAATCCTTCGCCCCCTCTCTCTCTCTCTCTCTCTCTGTCTAGAACTCAAGACACCGACCCCGGCGGTACCCGGTGCCCGGAGTCACAGGAGGTAAGTGGTCGGCCCTCCCGGCGAGCGGCTGAAGCAAGCAGCAGTTACCCTCCCCCCGCCGCCACCGCCAAGCTCCATTTAAAAATGCCGGCAGTGCTATGGATAGGGTTAGGCCTTTAGTCAGCCTGCAGACCAGGGGAGGGGGGGAGGATTAAATGCAAACCTCTGGGACAATATGGGTTATGGAGAATTGCAAGGTCCGCCTTTCATCTCTCCACCCCCCCCCCCCAAAAAACAGGAGAGATCTGAAATCGAAGCTGTAAAGTGACTTGAGAATTTAAACTGGCTGCTGCTACTCCATTGATATCTTTATTTAGTATTCTAGATTCACTGCACCAAACTACGTCTGGCTTTAAGTTCTGGCCCTATCCTATGTATTTTTTTTTTAAACAAAAAAATGTTTATTCATGGGGTGTAATGTTTTATAAACCTGGAAATTGGGTGTTCAATCCAGTGAGCAGCTGAGCCACACAGACCAGCAAGGCCCATCGATACTGCTATCGGATCTCAGCCAGGGTGGTGAGATTCAAGTTCATGTAAATGGGACAGAATTTTCCATTGTGGAGACTTAAGTCCATTTGCGGATGGGATGGTCTGTGTGATTCCTGCTGGGTGGGCGGGCGGGCGGGTGGGGGTGAACATGTATGATCTTCTGCTTTCGACCTCCTATTGTAAATCCGTAAGGAGCTCGGTGAATTTTGTGGTGGGATGGGCAGGAAGTCGCCCACCTCACTGGTACCTCATGGGGTCAGAGGTCCCAGCACCCTATTTAAATGGCACCCAGACAGACATGCACTTGATGCACGTCAGGAGTTCCAGAGTCCTTGCGGCCACAGCTTGTGCTGGAGAAGCTGGCGGATGTGAGCAACCAGATCCCGGGGTGTATGAGGGCTCCTCTGGCATTGCCTTTCACCCATCCCTAGATAAGACCACTGCTGGTAACACACCTGTGATTGGGCCACTGCTCACTGTTGCAGTGGTCCATGTTCGCCAGCCTCTTGACCTTTATAGAGACCCTGCTGCCTCTTGCTGGTTGGGCTTTTTCTCCTCCTGATCCTGTACCAACTGGTGATCATCTGGATGAAAGCCATTACCAAGGCAGGGTTGAGGCAGATTTGATAAGGGAGCTTAAGGTGAAGGAACCCTTAGGAGGAAGTGACCATAATATGATAGAATTTACCCTGCAATTTGAGAGGAAAAAGCTGGAATCAGATGTAACGGTATTACAGTTGAATAAAGGCAACCACAGAAATATGAGGGAGGAGCTGGCCAGAATTGATTGGGAGATGAGCCTAGCAGGAACGACAGTGGAACAGCAATGGCAGGAGTTTCTGGGAGTAATTTGGGAGACACAGCAAAAATTCATCCCTAGGAAGAAGAAGCATACTAAAGGGAAGATGAGGCAACCATGGCTGACAAGGGAAGTCAGGGACAGCATAAAAGCTAAAGAGAAAGCATACAATGTGGCGAAGAGCAGTGGGAAACCAGGGGATTGGGAAGCCTGCAAAGACCAACAGAGGACAACTAAAAAAGAAATAAGGAGGGAGAAGATTAAATATGAGGGTAAACTAGCCAGTAATATGAAAGAAGGTTGCAAGAGTTTTTTTAGATATATAAAGGGTAAGAGTGAGGCAAAAGTGGACATTGGGCCGCTGGAAAATGACGCTGGAGAAGTAGTAGTGGGGAACAAAGAAATGGCGGAGGAACTGAATAGGTACTTTGCGTCAGTCTTCACAGTGGAAGACACGAGTGACATCCCCAAAGTTCAAGAGAGTCGGGGGGCAGAGGTGAGTATGGTGGCCATTACCAAGGAGAAGGTGCTAGGAAAACTGAAGGGTCTGAAGGTGGATAAATCACCTGGACCAGATGGATTACACCCCAGAGTTCTGAAGGAGATAGCTGAAGAGATAGTGGAGGTGTTAGTGGCGATCTTTCGGGAATCACTGGAGTCAGGGAGGGTCCCAGAGGACTGGAAAATCGCTAATGTAACCCCCCTGTTTAAGAAGGGAGTGAGGCAAAAGACGGGAAATTACAGGCCAATTAGCCTGACCTCGGACGTTGGTAAGATTTTAGAGTCCATTGTTAAGGATGAGATTTCAGAATACTTGGAAGTGCATGGTAAAATATGGCAAAGTCAGCATGGTTTCATCAAGGGCAACTGACAAATCTGTTAGAATTCTTTGAGGAGGTAACGAGCAGGTTAGACAAAGGAGAGCCAATGGATGTTATCTACTTGGACTTCCAGAAGGCCTTTGCCAAGCTGCTGCACAGGAGGCTGCTCAGTAAGATAACAGCCCATGGTGTAAGAGGCAAGGTACTAGCATGGACGGAAGATTGGCTGTCTGGCAGGAGGCAGAGAGTGGGGATAAAGGGGGTCCTTCTCAGGATGGCTGCCGGTGACTAGTGGAGTTCCGCAGGGGTCAGTGTTGGGACCACAACTTTTCACTTTATACATTAATGATCTAGATGAAGGAACTGAGGGCACCCTGGCTAAGTTTGCAGATGATACAAAGATAGGTGGAGGGACAGGTAGTATTGAGGAGGCGGGGAGGCTGCAGAAGGATTTGGACAGGTTAGGAGAATGGGCAAAGAAGTGGCAGATGGAATACAACGTGGGGAAGTGTGAGGTCATGCACTTTGGTAGAAAGAATAGAGGCATAGACTATTTTCTAAATGGGGAAAGAATTCAGAAGTCTGGAGTGCAAAGGGACTTGGGAGTCCTAGTCCAGGATTCTCTTAAGGTTAACTTGCAGGTTGAGTCGGTAGTTAGGAAGGCAAATGCAATGTTGGCATTTATTTTGAGAGGATTAGAATATAAAAGCAGGGATGTGCTGCAGAGGCTTTATAAGGCTCTGGTCAGACCACATTTAGAATATTGTGAGCAATTTTGGGCCCTGTATCTCAGGAAGGATGTGCTGGCCTTGGAGAGGGTCCAGAGGAGGTTCACGAAGGCGGGAGAATGGGGTTGAGAAACTTATCAGCCATGATTGAATGGCGGAGCAGACTCGATGGGCCTGATTTCTGCTCCTATGTCTTATGGTGTCTTATAGGGTTGCCTGCAGCCTGCATCATCAACACCTCAGTCGATATGTGAGTTAATTTAAGTGATACGTTTTAATGAGCATGTCCTTTACAGGCTTCTGTGGATGAATGTATGTAGAGACATTGCTTTGACCAGGGTGATGAGAGTCATGTGCAAGAAGCCTCACTTGGGTACTTTCCACTTGTCTTCACTACCCTCAACTCTATATTGGCAGCATAGAAAAACTAACTGCATGATCCCTTGTCAAGCACGACCTTTCACCTGGGAAGATGGGAAGAAGTGCTTCCTTGAAGGCATCCACCTCCCTCCCTCCCTTCATCTCTGCCTCTGAATGCAGCCAATGGCAAATGGCACAGAGTGAACAGCAGCTCCACATCTTGCTGGGATCTTGGTGTTATGAGACCCATGAGTCAGGAACAAACCTGCTGCAATGCAGGCTTCACCAAGAGCAGAACACAGCTGAGCACCTTTGACATCCAGTTGCCTCAATTATTAGGGTGTCCCTTTAGTTGGCCATTTGTGCTGACTGACCTTGAACTCCACCCACCTGAAAAACCCTCGTTCCCACCTCCAGGAATCTCTCACTGACTAACTGCCTGGTCAAAGTCAGTTTGGAAAATGGTGTGCCTCACCTTTCAAATTTGCTGTACCACCTTCTACCCTCCTACTGTGACCCAACAACTAATGCCTCCATCCCCCAACACTATTGGCCTACCCACCATCAGCACTCCTCTCCCCTCTATCACTCTTGAACCTCCCTCTCTGCTCCCACCTTTACTCTGGACCCTATCACGATCCACCTCCACATGCCATTCCTCCCCTCAGCAACAGCACCTATTACCGTCCCCATGCCCACCCTGACCCTGCCCCCTCCTGTTATCTAAGCCACCTCTCTTGTCCCCCTCCGTGACCCACTTGATGAGACCTTAACCTATCAGACTCTCACGCTGGACCTGCCTCCCTACTGAATCCCACTACCCCTATCTGACTATTCTATCCTATCACCAGTACTGTGAGTTCTTCCCCCAGGATCCCAACACCAACACCCCCTCTAAGACATTCCTCCCCCTCCCCCCCGCCATTTCCCCAGACTCTCTCCCCACCCTTCCCCATAAGCCTGCCACCCCTGTCCACTCTGCCCCATGTCGGCATTCTCTCTCTCTCTCTCTCTCTCTCTCTCTCTCTCTTCCCCCCCCCCCGCCCACCCCCCCCGCCCTCCCCGGGCTCTACTGAGCCCCCACCTTCCAGCATTAATTCTTTCATCCTCCCTGTGGTCTTCCATGACTGACATGTTCCAGCCAAATACAATGGAACATTACTGGTTTGTTCAGATTTGCAGTCTGCCCTCTTGAAGACTCCCACTGGTGGCTGGTTCCTGATGGGGAAGTATAAATTTATATATTTAGTATATATATATATATATACCTCCTGTATAAAGTAATTAAGCCTAAAATTGTCAGTGCAACTTCATTCTAAGGTTGAGTTCACGTCCTCCAGTTCTAGAGTTTGTGACAAGCTGAAATACATCAGAATTCAATTGATCTATTCCTTAAAGATATCTCCTGAGTATTCTCTTCAGAGTAAACAGAAAATGTGTTTTCTTAGCGAATCAGATATTTTCATGCTTCATGTATGTTGTTATAAAATAAAGGTCTTGCAAGTTATGTTTGAAAATAAAACATAACTGGGCCTTGCCTACAAGAATTATTTAGGCTAATCCAGTGAGCTAGAGGGTGAGCACTTAAACTAAAACAAAATATTGCACTAATGTTTTCTTCAATATTTCTCCATAAATTATTGGTACTGAAGGACTCTTGTACCACATATAAAATGCTAGATTACATACAGGTATCCCCTACTTCCTTGAATGTTGTAATCTACAAACTGTTGACCCATTATTTACTGTTATGTGTTCCTTCAGATACATGTGCAAATGAGTGAATTAACCAAACTAATCACTATTATAAAGTAAAGCAATGGAAAGTTTCACTCCCAATGCATTCTATAATGGAAGTTTGACTTTCATAATTGGCTCATGAGGTGTTTTACTTCTGCATAAATGCATTTCAACAGATTTATCATTGGCAGTGGTTCCATTTTAAACACCTGACTCCTGTGTTCCTGTCAGGTTACTGACATGACCTGTTTATATTAGGATCAGTGGTTTCCCCCACTTGCAGGCTCTGAGGGGAAGTATATATAGTGCCACTTAATATTGTGTTCATTCCAGTGCACACTTGTGTGCAGTGGTTTCCCTGAGTATCTGATTTGTTGTCTGGTGGGAGAGACGTTTAAATTACTACTTTTAAAAAAAAAAAATAAAGGCTTTCCCAACCAGTTTTGGTGGAGCAGATATTGAAGGGAATAAAGTTTTTTTTTGGAAGGCTGCTGTGGTGTTGGGTGAGACAAATGTGGGAGGGTCAGTTTCCTAGCAGCCGAATCTGGAAATGTAGTTGTTTATTGATTAGGACAATGGCTGATATGGATTCAAGATAATGTAAAATCAGCATTGAAGTTTGATGTCCACGCTAAATGGATAGAGTCACTTTGGGATTATTGCTGCAGTAGTTTCAGTTGCATTTCTAAACATTTACTCCATAGACAACATGATGATAACACTCTTTTCTACTCGAAACCCCAGCAATATAATTGACAGAATCTGCTTCCAGAAGAGAAGTGTAACATTTGTTGATCACAATACCTCCTTTATTTTGCTAGGTCCTTTTTTTTAAATCCTGTACTTCAGGAAGAAACCATAGAAAGAGGCCATTCAGTCCATCATGTCTGTGCTGGCCAGAAAAAGATGAAAAAGCCACTCATTTTAATCCCACTTTCCAGCATCTGGTCCGTATCCTTGCAGGTTACAGCGCTTCAGATGAAGATCCAAGTACCTTTTTAAATGAGTTGTGTTTCGGCCTCAACCACTGATTTAGGCAGTGAATTCTTCTGGGTGAAAAAGTTTTTCCTCATATATCCCCTCTAATCCTTCTACTAATCACCTTAAATCTATGCCTCCAGGTAATTGATCCCTTAGCTAGAGGGAAACAAGTCTTTCCTGTCTACCCTATATAGGCCCCTCATAATTTTGTACACCTCAATTAGGTCACCCCTCAGCCTCCTCTGTTCTAAGGAAAACAACCCCAGCCTATCCAATCTTTCTTCATAGTTGCAATTTTCAAACCATGGCAGCATTCTCGTAAATCTTCTCTGTACTCTCTCCAGAGCAATTATGTCCTTCCTGTAATGTGGTAACAGAACTATACACACAATTGCAGCTGTAGCCTAACCAATGTTTTATACAGTTCCATCATTACATCCCTGCTTTTGTATTCAATGCCTCATCCAATGAAGGAAAGCATTCCAAATGCTTTCTTTACCACCTTATCTACCTGTCCTGCCACCTTCAGGGACCTCCAAGATCTGTCTCTTCCACTATTTGGGGGTCTATAATTCACTCCTAGTAGTGTGGCTGCCCCTTTTTTATTTCTGAGCTCAACCCATATGGCTTCATTTGATGCCTCATTTGGTATATCATCTCTCCTCACAGCTGCAATTTATTTTTTAATCATTAATGCTATACCCCTATCCTTTTTAACCCCCTTCCTATCCTGTCTGAAAACTCTATACCCAAGGATGTTGAGCTGCCATTTTTGCCCCTCCTTAAGCCAAGTTTCCATTATAGCAACGACATCATGTTGCCATGTGTCTATGTGTGCCCTCAGCTCATCGGCTTTATTTGCTATACTCCTTGCATTTACATATATACCTTTTAACATATCATAACCAATGAGTGACCAAGCCTATTCTGACCTTCAGTGTCAGATCTGAAAGCTGGAATAGTTATTTACTGGCAGGTCCGCTGCAGGCACCAGCAGAACAACTTTCTTTTCCACGTAAGACCTAATGTGGTTGATCTCTAATAGGCGGCTGGTGACTGAATGAATTAAAACTTCTGATCTTTTTCCACCTTCGCTGCGAGTTAATTCACTTCACTCTTTTATCTGCAGTATTATTAAAGATTTTATTATCTTAAGAGTTTGTTGTCAGTTTGTTTATGGAGGCGAGGAGCTATATTGATTAACACATGTGTGATTTCAGCTCCTATTTGACTTTAAAAGTGAATTTCTGAAGAAGCAAAATCTACTGCTTTTATTTTACCAGAAAAAAATCCCCCTTTTTTTTTTGGAGTTGATGGCTCATGTTGGAGTCTGCTTCCTGAGCAGTGGAAGACTTTTGGTAGCTTCCCAGCTGGCATTCTTCATAGTTTTGAGCCTAGACAGCATGTGTTGACAGGCTTTTTGATGTGAAGAGGGCATCACGACCGATTAATCCTGTTGTCACCTTATACCTCTAAACACTTTCCAGCAGGAGTTGTTGGATGGTGATCAGGAGCGGGGAACCATTGAAATCCTTTCCTCTCCCTAACTTACGGGTGTTGAATTCAACGGCTGTTCCAATTGATATCAGGTAACAGCACACCCACCACTGCTTTAGTGTTAAGATCTATTAATTTAGCAGAGACTAGGGATTAAACCTGGGACTTTCTTCCATTGTATGGGCTTCACGGTGGGATATTTACCAACTGACTATTTAGAGAAGCTAATGTAAAATCTTCCACTACTAGTACCTTATTACAATTTAAAAGATTTTCTTTTTCATTAGTAGATTCTGGATCAACCGTCTCTGATTCAAAACTCGACTGTGAACAGGTCATGATGAATGCAGATATGGAAGGTATGATATAAAGCATAAATTGGCTCTTATTGCTTTCAAAGTGAAATCCAGTCCCTTTCCTGTAATCTGCTTCTCCAGAAAGAAATGCATTTACTAGTACTCCATTCACTCGAGCATCTCTCCTTAAAGAGATGAAGGGTGTGGTTATGGAAATTCGTGTAAAAGCAGCCGATGTCCTGTGCCATTCACTGACCAAAAAAAAAAAAAATGACCGTTTAGTGACCAAGTCTTTGACCTGAGCCTAGTGTGGACTCCGGTCCATGGAGTTGCTGTGGAAAGGAGAGATTGAATGTGAAGTCTGAACTAGCAGCTGGCTGTTGAATCCTTAGGGAGTACAGTAAGTGGGAAAAGCTCAGAGGGAGATGGGTACTGTTGAGCTCCCAAAGTTCAAGCCAATGAAGTCCAGGCAGAAGCAGGCCTTTAAAGGTTGTCTACCTTTATTGGAAAATAGAAATTGGGTGAGTTCCCTAGCCTTACAGGGGGAGGTCAAAGGTTCTCATTGATTAATGAAATTTCTATAAGTGTAACAGTGCCATGATAGTTGGACCAGTGAGCCAATAGAAAACAAACAGGCATGCATGTATATTTATTTTCCATCATAGAAATGTCGCTGTGACTGACATACTATTCATTACCCTTCAATGGCTGTTATGTAGACTAGGATAATGAGCTTTGAACTTGACAAGATCTGATAAACAGCAATGAAATGAATAACTAGTTAATGTTTTGTTTAAGTTGATTGAGGGAGGATTGTTGACCAAGAAATAGGAGCAGGGATGGGCCATAAGGCCTCTTGCACCTCTGCTATTCACTAAAATCATGATAAGATCAATTTTGCTTTCCTGCCCTACATTTGTATTAGTTGATTCCCTTGGTGCTGCAAAATCTATTAATCTCTATGACGAATGTATCCACAGCCCAATAGGGTAGAGAATTACAAAGATTCACAGCCCTCTGAAGAAATTTCTCCTTGTCTTAGTCCAAAACGCCAACCCCTTTGTCTGAGACTATGCCCCCTAGATCTAGACCCTCTCACCACAGAGAAACTACCTGTCAACATCTATCCTATCAAACTCTCTTTAAGAATTTTATGTTTCAATAAGATCATCTTTCATTCTTCTAAACTCCAGAGAATATAGGCCCATCCTCCACCATCTTTCCTCATAGGACAACCCTCTCATTCCAGAAATCAGTCTAGTGAACCTTTGTTGCATCCTCTCTAAGGCAGGTATATCCTTCCATGGGTAAGGAGACCAAAGCAGTAATCTGGATGGGTCTCATCAAAGCCCGATTATAATTGTAACAAGATTTCCTTGTTCTTCTACACCAACCCTCTTGCAAAAAAGCCTTCCTAATTATTTGCAGCAGCTGCATGTTAACTGTCCGTGTTTCATGTAGAAGAACATCCAAATACCCAATCTGCCAACATTTTCTAATCTCTCCTTTTTTAAAAAAAAATTCTGCCGTTTGATCCTTCTTATTAAAGTGGTAATTTAACATTTCCCCACATTTTGCTTCATCTGCCACCTTCTTTCCTAATCACTTAACTGGTCTATATCCCTTTGCAGCCTTTTTCTCTCCTCACAGCTTACAAAGCTAGGTGGGAAAGTAAAGTATCATCAAACTTCGGCATATTATTTGGTCCTTCTAGTCAGGGAATTGGTTGATCTTTATTCTCATTAATTTCTCCTGTATTTTCCCTTCTCAATTAATCATTCATTAAACCCTAGATCTTCATTATTTCTGGTTATGTTTTTTATTCTTTTTTAATCAAATATCAATCACTTAGCCATCCATTGCTGGCTTTTAAAGCCCCCTCAATCTACAGGCTTACTGCTTTTTTTGGCAACACAGTAAGCTGCCTCTTTTTAAATCTGATACTATCCTTAACTTCTCTAGTTAACTACGATTGAACTGCTTTTCCAGTGGTGATTTTTATCCATAATGGAATGCATATTTGTTTTGTATTATAAATTATTTCTTTAAATGTACCCTGTAGCTTATCTACCATCATATTTTTAAATTTAATTTCCCAGCCTATCTTAGCCAACTTGCCTCTCATTTGTTTGTAATTAGCTTTGTTTAGATTTAAGACCCTAGTTTTGGACTTAATTACTGCTCAAGCTTGATATGAAATTCTTAATATTATGATCACTTCTCCAGAGGACATCTTATTATAAAATTGCTAATGAGCCTGTCTCATTATGCAATACTAGATTTAAAATAGCCTGTTCTCTAGTTGTCACCTTGACATACTGTTTTAGAAGACTGTCTCAAATCATCCGTGAACTTGACTTCCGAGCTGCTTTTGCTTATTTGGTTTACTCTGTCTTTTTGAGGATTAAAGTTGCCCATTATTCCATTACCCCTGTTACAGGCTGTTTTAATTTCCTAACTTATATACTCTTTTGAATAGTGCTGTGAGACCTTTACTTACCTAATAAGAGACAAATTCAATATTTTAAATCTCTGCAACCAGCAGTTCAAAAGCATAAATGGAGAGATATGACTGAGATGCCAGTGTTCAGCCACCTCCTTTCTTTACATTTAGGATCACAAGAAAATTTAACAGAATATCGCCTTTTTTTAAAAACCCATTTATTTATAAAGTTGTCCATGTGGCAAGAGCACTTTTGGAGACAACCCTATAAATCCAACCTAGTAATTCCTGTGGCTAGAGGCATCAAAGTTCTCTCTAAGTGGATGTGTGCATTACCCCTGACCTCTAGGTTCTAGCAACATTTATAACATTTATTCTGATCTAAAGTTAGGTCTGTGATTTTTGAGTTTCACCATGGGTGAGTATTTTCAGAATAGTTAGCCTGGAACATAGGATTAGGAGTAGGCCATTCAGCCCTTCCTGCCTGGCCCACCATTAAATTAATTCATGGCTCAACTCCCATTTACTCACTTTGGTTCGGAAGTTTGTAGTATAGTAAGTACCCATTTAAAATTGCCCCAGTTGTTCTGCTTGAACATTGTGGATATAATAGGGTTGGTATGTGCACTTAGCATCAGGATTTCTGTTTTGCTTCAGGCCTATGTAGTGCATGACCTGATTGGTGCCATTTCGGGGCGGCCTTTCCAGTTCTACAACCCACCCCCACTCCCAGACTGCTCAGCTTGCTGCCCATCCAGTCCCCTGACCCTCCCCCTTGCTGCTTCCCTCCCTGACCTTTCTGCTTGCCACCTGTGCAGCTTGTCAACCCTCCCTCTCACCCTTTCCCTGATTTTCCTGCTTAATGCTCCTCTCGCTCACTCACTTGCTTCCTACCTTTCGCTGCTCTTTTCCCAAGCGCTCACTCGCAGCAAGATTTCAGGAGAGCAAGTGGAAGGGTTGGCGAATGAGAGGCAAGTAGAAAGAATTAGCCTATTAAGTTTTCATTTACAAATTTTAGAATATATAGTATTTAAGTATTTTAGTATTTAAACTTACAGGGTTTAATGTTTTCATGTTTTTTCTGATAAAGGTTCTACGGAAGCTAACTGCAACTTTTACATTAGTTGCAATGGGAAAATCTGATTCACTTAATGTTTCATTTTGAAGCTGCACTTTTCAGGAACAAAACTACAATGTTAAATGAGGAATTACTGTACTGTTGCCTAGCAAAAATCTAGCAATCAGTTTTGAAACTTTCCATCGACTTAGCCTCAGCAGTTTTTGAAGGAGAGTTTTCTGCATTTTCACTACCCTTTTATCTTAAAAAAAAATTCTGACATCATTCATGAACATCCTGGCTCTAATCTTAATGTTATGCCCACCACCCATTCCTGTTCTATACAATTCCACCAGAGGCAATAAGGTAGATAAATTGAAACTGTCAAATCCTTTAATTATGTTAAACACCTCGCTCCTTAATTTGTTTTTTATCCTTTCACGGGATGTGGGCACCACTGGCTAGGCCAGCATTTTTAATGCTCTTCCCTAATTGTCCTTGGGCCACCTTCTTGAACCGTTGTAGTCCATGCGTTGTAGGAACATCCATAGTGCTGTTAGGAAGGGAATTCCAGGGTTTTGACCCAGTGACTTTGACTTAGTTCCAAGTCAGGATGGTGTGTGGCTTGGAGGGAAACTTACTGTCTTGTATACTCAATGAAAAAGAAGCCTGGACACTGCAATCTTCATAAGTTAACCCTTTTTAGCCCCAGTATCATTCTGGTGAATCTGTGCTGCTCACCCTCCTGGTACTATATATTCTTCCTGAGATACGTTACCCAGAGCTGGTCACAGTATTCTAAATGGGGCCTAACCAGAGGTCTATATAACTATAGCATCACTTCTGTCCACTATGATCCAGCCCCTTTAGGCCAGCATTCCATTTGCTTTTTTGAATTTTTTGTACCTATCCACTAACTTTGATTTTGGTACTTGGACACCGCCGAAATCACTGGTACTTCACAGTTCCTAGCTTATCACCATTTAGAAAATACTCTGATTTATCATTGGCCTCCATCTGCCACAATTTTGCCAAATGACTCAATCTACTATCTAATTAACCACTATCACTTTGCAACTTTGTTCTTATTGACAGTATTTACTGTGGCACTTAACTTGATGCCATCAGCAAACTTGAATTAGATGACTTCATCCAAATATAGTTTAATACTGAGACCTCTGTGCAGATTCTTGGGGACACCGCTAGTCACATCCTGCCAATTGAATACACACCCACTATCCCTACCCTATTGATATTTATCCCTCAATCAACATCACAAAAAAAAATCTGGTCATTATCACATTGTTTGGCGGGAGCTTGCTGTATGCAATTTGGCTGTTGCATATTTTCCATTACAACGCTGTCATGTGTGCTCTGCCTGAATTAAGGCAGGTCCTTGGCTCACTGACTGCTGATGCTTCATCCTGAGCTGTTTCTTACCAATTTTTGTCAGGGGGATTTGCCATTGCCAGGGCAAGGAGGGAGGTCCCAAGTCTACCTCAGCTGGAACAGGAATCAAATCTGCGCCTTTAAGTGAACCACACACTAGCCAACTGAGCTAATCTGCTCCCTACAACAGTGACTACGCTTTAAAAAATAATTTATTGGCTCTAAGGTGCTTTGGAACATCAGGTGGTCATGAAACCCTAGACTTTTTTTTAATCTACTTACCAATTCCCTGCCCATGTTAATAGGTTGCTGCAAATTTTGTTTGCTGTCAGCTTTAAGTCTCATGTGGAATGTCTTCTGGAAGTCCATATCAGTAACATCCATATCCTTTATCTGATGTTAGGTATGTCCTCCAAAATTCAATTAGGTTTGTTAGCTTTGATTCATCCCTTTATGAATCGATGCTGACTGATTTTTGACCCGTTCATGGTTTTTCCAAGTGCTCTGTCATTCCTGTCCCTTAATAACAGATTTCAGCAACTTTCCCAAAACTGACATTGGATTAATAGGCCTATAATTTCCTAGCTCACCTTTCTTACCCTTCTTAAATTTAATGGTGTGACATTGGCAATTTTCCAATCCAAGGGAATTCCTGAATCTGAGAGTGTTTTGGCAAATTGTGACTGCAGCATCTACAATGTCCTCACCTACTTTTAACAATCTGTTTTGGAACCATTAGGTCCTGGAGTTTAGTCTATCTTTTAATCTCAGTATTTTCTCCATTATCCTTTTTAAAATTTTTTATTTAACCTAGTAAGTCCCTCCCCTTGATCTACTTTTCCACATATCTCTAGTATTATATCCTTTATCTTCTACTGTTAGTAATTTTGCCACTTCTTCTTTCCTCAGGCACAATTGTGGACCTTCTCCTGACATGTGCAGTCATCTGTAAATTTGATTTTTCAAGCAGTGTTGAGGGGTACAAATGACAGCAAGGGTATCACTTCCAATGGAAGCAATTCTGTAATATAAATGGAGTACAAGGCTTATGATCAAGTGAGAGTGGGAAGATCTAATGTAGGTATTTGGCTTTTTGCTTGGTGTTTTGTAGTTCTTTTTGGATATCTACATAATGTAGATGGAATCCATGGAACACCATCAAATTGAAAGTATGAGGGTCTAATAGTGTTTTAAGTACATTATCTTAGTTATCCTAATTCAAAACTTGGAAATATTAATGAGAATAGGATATCTGAATTCACGATCAAATACATGTAGAGTACCTATGGAAAAGGTTTTCCTGAAGTATTTGAATGAGATGGTAATAAGATATTTAAATAAAAAGTGCCCACTCTTGTGCTACATCTAGCTGAGCAGGCCAACAGCCAATCCACTGTGAGGCCTGTTATGACTGTTCTTAATGATCAATTCTAGATGTGTGTGGGAGTAGCCCAGAGTAATTTGCTCTACTTACCTCTCTGTGGGAAAGTTGTAATTTCTTCTCCTGCTACACCTCAAATGGCATGAGAATAGAAGCTTATTATTAACATGAATATATGTGCTGGACCCTAATTTTGAATTTTTCAACGCAGCTTTATAAATTCCTTCATCAGAAAATTGAATTCCTAGATATGACACAGATGTAAATGTGCTGTAGGCATTGAGCCTAGGTGTAAAATAACCAAAGTCATAGATAGTGGTTCAAGGCAATAACACTTGTGTAGGATTTGAATGATTGTCTAAACTACTTGAGGAATCATCTAAGCTTTGAGTGTTGCAGCCTTCAACATGCACCCAAATTTTTATATTGCCTTTTTTTTAATATGAAACTGTCATGGCATGACCGCTAAAGTTCAATGAAGGCCTTTGTGTAGATGCCATGGTTGCATTGCGATCTTTTAATGGGGCTAATTGATTCTTAGAGAAGTTAGATATTCATTTTGACTTTAAATGTTGTGGTAAAGTGTTGTAAATTTAAAGTCATAGCAGGTTGCAATTTTCTGTGAAGGTCAGTGCTTCGGCTTTCCTATTACTAGGACAAACTGCTGGAGCTTTTCTCAGTGGGATTGCACTCATGTATTTGGGGTGGTATGTAGAGACAATTCTGAACAGAATGTGGGTGTTTTTAATCGGGAAGAAAATTTGGAACGGTCTAGTACTAGGAGTGGGTGCAGCATAGATTCACCAGAATGATACTGAAGCTAAAAAGGATTAAATTAAAAACTTTTAGCTTTCATTTTGCAAGCATCCTAACTGGCTATGGAAAGCTCATCATAACAAAGAGAGAGGAAAAAAATGAAGAAGGCAATATTAAATTTTAAGCTGGCTTTTAATGTGTTGGAGCGTGGGTTTTCTTGAGTCCTGTTCTACTCCATGTTTTAAAACATGTTTTTGATTTGTAAAATCATGTCATCTTTCCATCAATTTTAGTAATTGACCCCGAGAACCAAGTAGAATTAGAAGAGAAAACACGACTGATTAATCAAGTGTTGGAACTTCAACACACTTTAGAAGGTAAATGAATTTAAGTACTGAAGTGCATACTTTTTATCCTTATGGATAGATCTACCAATATGCTTGAACTCGGTGGTAGTCTTGAGTGTAAGGTTGTGGTCTCTTTCCTTGAGGAAACCCCGCAACTGTTTAAAGTCTGCCCTAAATGAAGGAAGCAACTTGTGGAGTTTCTTTTTAGAAAAAGAACCTTTTGGTTTTGCTTTCATTTTTTAATTCTTGCTTTCTCTTCCCTTCCTAGTTAAAATATAAAAATACTGGCTTCATTTATAACCAGCATAGTTTAGCTGAGTAAAATTGACGAAGTTACTTCTGTGTCAGTTTAAAAATATTGGTTGGTATGATTGGGTTGAGATTCCATAATTTACTGCATTTTATATTCTAGTGATCAAGTAAGCCTTAGTGTATTTCTTTTGCTTACTCAGAGCTGTCTGCACGCGTGGATGCTGTAAAAGAAGAGAATCTGAAACTAAAGTCTGAAAATCAAGTTCTCGGGCAGTACATAGAAAATCTCATGTCGGCTTCTAGCGTTTTCCAGACAACAGACACAAAAAGCAAACGAAAGTAAGGGCCAGTTTGATTTGGTCATCATATTTGGGATGTGTACACACATTCTCTTTCTAGAATGTCAAGTGATTTGCTTCAGTTTCTTAAGATGTCTGACTAATTCAACTTGACTGGCCTGGAATAACAGATTTTTAAAAAGTTGTTGCTTTTTTTCGTTTAACCTCCATGGCCTGAATTCATCTAAGGATGCATTTTTAGGAAATTTTGAGCATGGCTTGTTGCCCCTTGTTAACAGGTTTACACTTGGAAATATGTTGTAGTATAATCGTTCAGGCCCAGTAATATCAAAATGGTTCCATGATTATTACAGCACACTGGGTTTTTTTGGACAGTGTGGTCTATAAAAGGATGCTACAGTTTTGATACTGATTCTGGGGCTTCAGTGTAATTTACATGTTGCTGTTGCCTCTAGTTTAACTTGAACTAGGTACAAAGCATAATTTAGATTGAGAAAAACATAGTGCAATATAATGTCAACACTAGAAAAGTGAATTGTCTTAACTTTGTATATGCTGATCAGTAAATGCCACCTGGTGACCTCCTTTGTGTACAGTGATATGCTTACCTTACATTTTTGCTATATGTATTTGCCATAATAAAACATTAATTTTTTAAACTACATTGTTGTTATGTCTAATTGAGTTCACACTAATATGTGACTTTGTTTCCAAGAGGTGGTGCTTAACCACCTTGCTTCTTCCCCCTTTCTCTAACCTTCCCAACCCCTCCACCTCCAAAGGAAAACACTGAACAATTAAATATTTCAGGTGTTTCTGGCTGAATTTGAAGTGGATACGCTACACTGCATTGTCCAGTTCAAGGAATGCGATAGTTTGTAGATCTCCTGTAGAATTCCGCTCCCAACCCAGTGAGTCAGAAGTCCCTCCTTTTATGAAGATGATGTGGTGATGATTGTTATAGAATGTAAGGACAGGGAGGACCATGTGTCTCATCTGAAGGAGTTTGGAAAGACATTTGTAAGAGTGCCCCTGATTGATTTCTGGAAAATTAAATAAAAGGGATTTACACATTGGCGCATGTCAGGGACACATTGGAGAAACTACACATTCCAGCCAATATTTTCTCCAATTGCAGGTAGATTTTTTTTTAATGAGGATAAATTTGTTCCCCCACACATCCTATTTAAATAAATCTCCTCTAATATGGGGAGGCAGCTCACTGCCTATCTGATTAGGGTGTAGGGTATAATGTTTTATAGCAATGATCATCAAAATTTAGTCCACTTTGAAATTTGGCTACAAATAAAATTTCTTACATTCATATGTAACATGCTGTAAGCAACCTTTTGAACACAACCTAAAAAAGAGTTATCCCTCAATTGATAACAAACCCTAACTTCAATATGTTTATACAATTTAAAAACTCAGTTGCTTTGACTGCCTTAAAATGTTTTTCCTGGAAGCCTTTGTTCACAGTAATTTTTCATCCATCTACCAGAATGGAGTAAAGGTAGAGATAAGAAAACAAGAAGTCCTGATCTGCACTATCAATGGTGACTTCCCAAAAAAATTTGATTTACAGTAGCTTATATGCATAGCTGTACACTAGCAGTTGTAACCTGCTAACTTTAGTATCTATGGCTAACAGCAATGCATGAAATAGGAGTAGGGGCCAGTATGGGACTGAAAGGATAAATCACAGGCGGCAATGGCAAAAGTATTACATATTTTGCTTCAGGATTTACCAGGGGGATAGTTCAAGTGAACATGACATGGATCAATAGATTAGAAATGATATAACTGCACTTCATTTAATATTTTTTTTTAAAATTATATATTAATTAATCAAACCATGGCTAAAACTTCTGATCTGGACAGATTGCATTCACCCATCTAGGGAGTAGATAGCAGAAGCACTATTGCATACTTAATAATTAATGAGAAAAAGTTGTAGTGCCAGAGGACTGGCAGATAACAAGCATTGTACCTATATTTAAGCAGGACAATAGAACATGTCCAGGGCACTATATACCATCATGGTAGGAAAGACAAAGGAGAATGAAGCCAATTTTTAAAAAAATGTAGAAATCAAAAATATTATAATAGAATGGATTTCATAAGGGAAAGTCTTGCTTGACTAACCTCATTGAATTCTTTGAGGTAACCAAAGACGAGGATAATATAGCAGATATGTCATACCTAGATTTTCAAAAATTAGAAGGTTCATACAAGAGACTAATAAGGTCTGAACATGCAGTGTCAGAGGACAAGTAGCAGAATGTATAGTAGCGGGTTGAAAAATTGAAAGAGGGGGTAAAGGGTAACAATTCAGAGTGGTAGAACGTGGCAGGTGGGGTCCAATAACGGTCAGTGCTGTGACCTATGTTCACTATTTATATTCATAATTTGACTTTAAAATGAAAACTCAATTTCTAAATTTGCAGATGATGCCAAATTTGAGTGATAGTCAATGTTGAGGAATGTGCAAATTACAAGACACTAATAAACTTGCAGATTGCATACATAAATGACAAAATTATTTCAATGTAGAAAAATGTGAGATACATTACATTTTAGTAAGAAAAATTAGATCGTATTAATGGGGGGGGGGATGGTGGAATTTAAAGAATATTTTAATTGGAAGTGCATTAAAAGTAGTGACACAAGTTAATAAGGCCATTAAATAAAACAAGTCAAGGATTTATTTCTAGAGAGATAGACTTGAAAAGTAGAAGTGAGACCACATTTGGAAGTACTATCTACATTTATGGTCATCACATTATTAAAACAAAATAGAGGCACTGGAGATTGGGGAAAAAATACAAGGATGATGACAGAACTATGAAGTTATGCCCATCAAGAAAGCATGAACAGGTTGGTTCTATTCTGTCTTGAAAAGAGAAGGGTGACACTAGTATAGGACTTGAAAATAATGAAAGGTTTTGATAGTATTTCCTCTTGCGGGTAATAGCAAATGAAAAGGCCATCAATATAAAATAGTCACCAAGAAATCTAATAGGGAATTCAGAAAAAAACATCTTCACTGAGAGTGGTGAGCATATGAAACTCTAGCACAAGCATTTGAGGCAAATAATATAGGTATGTTTACAGGAAAGCTGGATAAGCATATCAGGGAGAAGGGAATAGAATATTTTGCTGCTAGAATTAGATAAGGAAGGATGGGAGGAGACTTAAGTGGAGCATAAACGCCAACATAGACATGGCTGAATGGTCTGTTTCCTGAAGTTTCTCGCATGAGCCTCCAATGGAAGTATTTATTACAGGCAGTTCAAACATCAAATTGCAGTTGTATGAATAAGTTTGATAGTTTTCTTGTACGTTTATGCCTCAAATTAACTGTAACGGATCATTATTTCCCACAAAACTGGGTGGGGTTATGAGGAGGACGCAAGGAGACTTCAGGGTGATTTAGACAAGTGTGTGTGGGCAAATACATGGCAGATGAAGTTATATGCTTCAGCGTGAAAAACAGGCAGAGTATTATTTAAATGGTGATATATTGGGAAATGTGGATGTACAAAGGGATCTGGTTGTCCTTGTACACCAGTCAATGAAAGTAAACAGGCAGGTGCAACAAGCAATTAGGAAGGCAAATGGTATGTTGGCCTACATTGCAAGAGAATTTGAGTTTAGAATTAGGGATGTCTTACTACAGTTATACAAGGCCTTGGTGAGACCACACCTGGGGTATTGCATGCAGTTTTGGTCTCTCTCCCTGAGAAAGGATATACTAGCCATAGAGGGAATGCAGGGAAGGTTCACTAGGCTGATACTGGGGATGGCAGGGCTGTTGTATGAGGAGAGATTGGTTCGACTGGGCCTGCATTCACTAGAGTTTGGAAGAATGAGGGGACATCTGATTGAAACGTATAAAATTCTAACAGGGCTAGACAGGCTAGATGCAGGGAGGATGTTTCCCCTGGCTGGGGAGTCTGGAACCAGGAGTCACAGTCTCAGGGTATGGGGCAGGCCATTTAGGACTGAGATGAGGAAATATTTCTTCATTTGGAGGGTGGTCAACCTGTGGAATTCTCTACCACTGAAGGCTGTAGAGGCCAGGTCACTGAGTATATTCAAGAAAGAAATTGATAATTTTTTTGGATATTAGGGGTATCAGGGGGTATGGAGAGAAAGCAGGAATATGGCATTGAGGTAGTGGATCAGCCATGATCATGTTGAATGGCGGAGCAGGCTCAAAGGGCCGAATGGCCTACTCTTGCTCCTAGTTTCTAAGTTTCTATTACATGCACAGTGGAGAAACCAAGATGGTGGCCAGAAGGCTTTTCATAAAGTTTGGAATGAGTTGATTGGTTTGTCTTATTTTTGATGTATTGGTAGCTATTGCTCACTATCCATTTTTTGATTTGTAGTTTTTTAGTTTCATGGTTTTGCTATTTTCATTCCTGTTTGCTGTTATTTTTTGATAGATTTCTGACTTGTTCAGTTGTGATTTGTTGCTCTTTTTGATTGATGCAATGTGACAAGTTTGCAGATAGACAAATGTAGCTCAGCTGGCTAGATGACTAAGTGTACAGTTCAGAATAATGCCAATAGCGTGGATTTGATTCCCATCCCAGCTGAGGTAGACTTGGGACCTGCCTCCTTATCCTGACCCTGAGAGTGGAAGGCAATGGCAAACCACCACTGACAAAAAAGAACTGCTCAAGATGAAGCATCAACAGAGAATGAGCCAAGGAGCTGCCTTTGGGCAGAGCACATATGGATTGGAATGGAAGTATGATAATTCTTTTACATCTGGAACTTCTTTGGTTTGCAGCCATGTCTGACTTACCCACTTAAGTGAACTAAGTTTAAGTCATTTGCATTCAGTTGTTGGCAGCTGTTGTTTAAAAGCTCAAAGTTGCACTAAATTGACAAACTCACTGAATGAATGATGAGGATTAAAAAATCAAAGATCTAGGGATAAATTTCCACTTTAGGTGCAAATGGGAAATTTGCTTGAAATGGTGCTCTTTTTCCAGTGAAAATTTGCAGTTCAAGTTTCTGCCCAAGCTCATTTGAATACTGTTGAATGTAAGATTTCTCATAAATCAGCGTGATGGAGCAGTGTAAACGGGTGTAATCGATTAGTGTCTAGGAGCAGGGCCAATGAGGCCTCAAGTATCTGGGAGGGGCTATACATAAAAGTCACTCAATTCTTTCAGATTGAAAAGAGGACACTCCTTTCTACAAAACCAGCCACGTGGGCCTGATTTATCAGATTGCTTTTAATACATGGATTTTCAGAGCAGTAGTGAAGGATTTAAATCTGAGCATTGTGCACATTGATTTAACCAACTACATTGATCTGATTGATTTACATAAATTTAAATTTATTAATACATCAGTTTTAAGAGCAATGCAAATTGATTTTAAAAAAACAACATTTAGCTGATTTAAATTAATTAAAAGCGTTGAGTGAATGATTTGAATCTGAGCAGTGTGCAAATTGATTTAACTATTTCTGCATTGGCTGTTGAGTAATTTTAATCACTCCTGGGCAATATGTCAAGCAGTGTGAAAGCATTTTGTAATTTTCCAGCCCTGCAGATGACACAAAGGATGGCAAAGAGGGTCTATAATTTTGTGGTTGGGGACTTTCTGGTCCTCCCCTGTGAGAGTGAAGGAAGGCAGGGGAGCCTGGTTGCTTTATCTAGGATTGGGGAAGTGTGTGTGGAGGGATGTGGTGAAGATGTTGAGTGGGTCCATTCTATCCTGGGGATTATCATATCAAGGCAGAGGAAATGTAGTGGCATAAGAAGGTCAGGGAAGGTGAGGAATATATTTCCATTCCATCTGCCACACTTAATCTGTAAGACTCGTGGGAAGCAACTGGACCAGCAATCTGTTGGAGAGGCACACACCTATCCCAATATGTGTGTGATAGTGGTTTGCTTGGAATTGCTGGTTGCACATTGTGATGTTTTGCTTTTGTCTTAGCAAGTCAAGCCAAAACATAATGCCTGGGCAAGTGGTGTTGGGCATCCCAAGTCTCAGGGTGTTGACCTTCCACGAGAAGGCAGTGGAACTGATGGAGGCACACCATCGTGGCTGTCGTGAGTGCTGAGTTAGGTTGGGAAACTCGGTGAGTACCTGCCCATTGGCGTTTCCACACTTCTGCACAGGAAAATGGCAGAGTGTTGCCTTCCACATCCATACCCACTCCCAGCAATGTAAACTTTCTAAGCATCTGTTTTCTCCCCATAGCAAGGAGAAGATCAAAGACAGTTCGAAGACAGGATTCGGAGGGTGTTGACTCAAAGGTGGTTGGTGTGAGCCAAATGAATCACGTATGGAGAGGAGGACTACCTTGACCTCTGAAGGCACCTTGAGCCCTTTGACAATGGAGAACCAGGCTCCTCACCAATGTTCCTTCTTGGGAGTGAACCCTTTAGGCCACTCCCAAGCAGTGTCAGAGTCAATTGACTGTTCTAACCCTGGCATCAGCAAGGACAGACATGTCTGTGCTTGGAGAGTGCTTCTATGCTGCAGTAGCTCCCAGGTGCCTGATTCCAGCAGCTCTATGGTGATGAAAACTTTGGAGCGGGTGGCGGACTTATCTGCTTCTTAGACAAGGCCGACCAAAAGGCAGATGGGGCGGGAACCAGCAGAGCCTGATTTGTCATCTGTTGAAATAAGGAGGCACCCAGTGTTGGAATGAGATGTCTGCCTTCCATCAAGGACACATTGGATAGACAAATTGGACAGGCAGTAGCTATAGTCCAGAAGCGCACCCAGCAGTTGAATGCTGCCTTGGGCCATCTGACCGGTCCATTACAAGGGGTCAATGAAGCAGAAACCAGGGTCTTTAATGCAGTGGAGGTTCAGGCTTCTGCATTTCAGACATGGGAGATAGACAGGAAGTCATTATGAGACAGCTTACAGTCTATAAAATAGACTTTATGCAGCTTATTGGTGAACTCTGTGCTGGCGCGTTGGCTTGGTGTCAGCACAACCCTGGACTTCAACCTTACAGCATCAGGCATGTTCCCAACTCCACAGGACAGGCTACATGAAGCAGCTCAGAATTTCAATCTTGGGATATAGGTGGAACCATCTTTGCCCTGAAAGCAGATGGCCTAAGAGCCTGTGAGCCACAAGCCCATGGCTCAGCAAACTTACATTCTCCCATCACAGCAGGTGGATGATGTAGGTACAGGCAGCATGTAAAAAGGCTTAACTGGGCACAGTGGCCAAATGAGGTGCCCTGAGAGAGTAAGAAAGTTTTAATTACTGTGTCTGCCACCTCCAGTTTCTCTTCCTTGTCATTCGAGGAGGAGCTGACAGACAGGTTTCTGAAACATAGGCTCCAGTATTTGCTAGAATGAGGGTTTTGAAGTGGAGGTTTTTGACTGACTGGCTTGGCTACCTGTTAAGTGGGGAACATTTCAGAAAAGGCTGCTGGCTTGGAGCAGGTAGGCTTAGTGGTTATTGTGGGGGGAGGTTGAAAATTACAAGGGGACAGAGAGATCGGATGGGGGATCAGAGATTGGGGTGGTCACGAGGAAGTGTTGGAGATTGGGGGGGGCGGGGTCAGCGAATAGTTGGAGATGGGGGCGGTGATCACAGGTGCAAGTGTCAGTGTTGTAGAGTTGAAGTTGGTGTTGGAGAAGATTCTGGTGTTGGGGAAATGTTTACAGGTTAGCTTGTTGGATCTGGAGGAAAACCTCCTTATCCTCCTGGCCCATGAGGAGTGCTGGAAAGGTGCTGGTGGATCCAGCCCTAAATGCCTCCTTTTGACCTGCTGGGTTTCTCGAGGTCTGGGAAAGCTGGCCAACATCTATTAAGAAATTGTGTTACAATTAAGGAATGCAGCATGCTTAAATGGTTTCAATAACCGAGGGACCAGCAGATTAGTCAACCGTCCCTTATTCCATTTTTATTACAACTAAAAGTGGATGTTTTTTTTTATTCTTTCGTGCAATTTGAGCATCACTGGTAAGGCCAGTGTTTGTTGCTCATCCCTAATTGCTCTTGGGAAGGTGAAGGTGAGCCAACTTCTTGAACCACTGCAATCCATCTGGTATAGGTACATCTAGAGTGCTGTTAGGGAGTTCCAGGATTTTGACCCAGCAGCAGTGAAGGAACGGTGATTGAGTTCGAAGTCAGGATGGTCTGTGACTTGGAGGGATGCGAGGCAAGTTGGATTCCTGTTTCAGATTTTTAACATTTTAACCTCCCACCCATCCCAAATTCAACTCAACTGTCTTTGGGGGTTAAAATTACCTACATTGTTTAATCTGATTGCACATTTTATAATATTTTTGAATAGTTATTTGTTTGCACTTTACTAAAGTTAATTTTTTGAATGGTTAAGAGTTTCTTGTTTGCATTTTTAAAAAATAAGTGTTGAAGTTGCATCTTGCCAATTTCTTAATGTTGAAAAGTTTCTGTGCAATTTTATACTTTTCCACTTGTACATCCTTGAATAAATCTTCCCAATCTTAATTATAAAATGTTAGAGTTTTAGTATCATATTAAGAATGAATTATCAATGTTTGCTATAACACACAAGAAACAAATTTGGCTGTATTTTTGAACTGCAAAAATAGCTTAATTTTCAGTTTATTTTAGATTAACAATTGGGGATAGTAGTAAATCTTTGACTTTAAATTCAGTGTCCCAGTCTCTCAGAATGTGGGTGGGTGGGGGTTAGCCATGACATGAGACTCATTATGCCAAAATAAGCTCCACAGGATTTGCTGTGATAGCCCTGCCCTGTTAAGCAATTGCTTTCTGTCCAAACTCAGCAAACGTCAGCTCCAGATCTTGTGTCACACTATTAATTTTGTTCGGCTCAGATGTTCAGGTCCAGGCTTGTTTCAGAGCAAAATTGTGCAGGGTGCAGCATACAAAATAATCCTGGTCGCTCCCAGATCTGTCCACACACCAGGTTTGCTTCATGACCTGCCTGATGCAGACACGGGTCTTATTTAAATTTCACCTCTGCCTCAAATGTGTGGTGCTCAAATTGGTGTCAACAGCCATGACAGTAGATGGTTTACCTTGTCCCCAGTTAGCCCACCATCAGATCAATCACCTTCCTGAGTACACAGGAATTCCTCACTATGAAGGCATCAGGGAGTTGATCCTGCCCATGTATGACATTCATTTGCAGGATTCACAGACCAATATCACACACACCCCCTGAACATTAGGGGAGCTGAATCCCTTCCTGTTCAGGAAGCTCTTGAGTCTTCAAAGGTGACCATCAGGAAGATTGGAATCACGTGACTATGGGTGACTGCTTTGGTACCTGAAGTGCAATTTGATGATCCTCCTTGAATGGGCGCAGAGCCAAGACCAGAGTCTTGCCACATTAGGTAGTGGGATGCAGGATTTCTGCTATGAGAGAAGAATAGTTGAGAGACAGCACAAAAATTTTAAAATCCAACTTGGCATGGTGCAAACCAAGTGTTCCATTTCTCCGTTACGAATTTCAATAACCTCTATGAAAACAATCGTCCGAACTTTCAAACGTTAAACTGCCTCAATTAAAACTAATGTTAAAACCCCTCACTTTAAAAAGTTCAGAAGAATCAGAAATTGTAACGGTGAGATTCATATTGTTAAATCCATGATGGTTTGGACAGAGTAGAAAGAGAAAAAAATTGCTGAATTGCCTCTAGGAAGCTCCTTAATTTGCACGAGTGATGGTTAGACAGACAGTTAACTATTTATCCATCTAGTTTACATTGCCAGCTGGTCAGCTCCTTATCCTTTATAATCAGATTAAATATGTATTTACCAAGCTTCAAGCACATTGATGCAGTTTTCAAAAGAAATTGGACTTGGCCTTGATGACTGTTGGGTTAATTACAAATACCAGTGCATGGTACATAATTTAAATATAATTAGTTGAAATCTGTAATTTTCATTCTTAAAATAGGTTTAACCATTGGTGGGTGTTGGATGAGGTCAGACAGGACGCCAGTGAGATACTACATTTAAGCTGCTGGACTTTAGGAAGGGAAGGAGAAAATTAACCAGGTTTCTGGTCCTGTTCACTCTCGTGATCTTTGCAGGCAAGAGTGTTGGTGTGGATGTTAGTAAATGGTTAAGCCTAGCTATAATTGCCTGGTGTCTAGCATTATTCTGGCTTTTGGCTGTGGTGGCAGAGCTGGGCATTTCTGCCATAAAAGGTTTGTGGATAAAATTAGCTTATCAGAAGATGGAACTGGGGGAGTTACTCACATGCCACACTGAAATTTCTCTGCCTTCTCCCTCCTTTTCCTTTTTGCCCCATCCCATCGGCAGGTAGAAATGTCATGGATAACTATCCTTTAGCACTTACATAATTCCGCACCTGGAATTCCAGGGTCCTTGGCATTGGGCAGGCAGAGGCCCTGTTCCGCCCAGGATCGGCTCCCTATTTCAAGGGTTTTACGGGTTTGTCTATCTGTCTCAGTAGGACAAATTTTGATATTTAAAAAAAAATTGCTCTAATTTAAAAGTTTAGTTGAAAGATATATTGAAATTATTATTTACTGTCTGAACAGATAACTTTTCCACTGAGGAAAATAAATAACTTTTTAAATTTTATTTTCTGTTTATTAATTGATAGGATGTGGGTATCACAGGTTTATTTATTGCCCGTCCTTAGATACTCTTGAGAAGGAGGTGGTGAGTCGCTGCCTTGGACTGCTGCATCCATGAGTTGGAGGTACTCCCACAATACTGTTAGGTAGGGCGTTCTAGGATTTTGACCCAGTGACAACGAAAGAATGGATGTTTCCAAGACATGATAGCGTGTGACTTGCAGAGGAACTTGGAGGTGGTGGTATTCCAATGCACCTCTTGTTCTTGTCCTTCTAGGTAGTAGAGGTTGTGAGCTTGGGAGGTGCTGCCGAAGAAGCCTTATAAAATTGCTGCAGTGCATTTTATACATGGTACACACTACAAACATGGTGTGCTGGCGGTGGAGGGAGTGAGTGTTCCAGGTGATAGGTGAAGTGCCGATCAAACTGACTGCTTTGTCTCGGACGGTGCTGAGTTTCTTGAGTGGTGTTGGAGATGTATCCGTCCAGGCAAGTGGAGAGTATTCCATCACATTCCTGACTTAAGTTTTGTAGAAGATGTTGAAGCTTTAAGGAGTAATGAGGTAAGCCACTTACCACAGAATTCCCTGCTCTTACCTGGCTCATCCAGTTTCTGGTCAATGGCAATTCTCTGGATGTTGATAGAAGGGTATGAGACAACAGTAATGCCATTGAATGTCAAGGGGATGTGAATAAAATCTCTCTTGTGGGAGATGGTCATTACCTGGCACTCTTGTGAGGAACAATGGTAAATGTTACTTGAAAAAGTGCTGTCCAGGTCTGGTGGTAAGTGGATACAGAGTTCTTCATTATTTGAGGAATTGTGGATAGAACTGAAACATTGCAACCATAACCAAACATCTCCACTTATGACAAAATAAAGGTTATTGATGAACCTAGGTTCATCAGAGTCCTAGGTTGGGTCTCAGACTCTGCCCTGGAAAACTCCTGAAGCGATGTCCGGGAGCTGAGACGATTGGCCTCCAACAATTAATTGAACAATATCTGCACCTTTAAGTGAAATTCACATCTTCGAACATATTTTTCTCTCTTTTCACTTCTCCTCAATGCCTCCTCTCCTATGTCTCTTTGCTTATCTCCATTTGTTCAACCAGCGCTCAATATAAACTTCACCGAATGAAACTTTCAAATTTGCTTTCTAGCTTTTCTTCAAATAAATTTGGAAAAGCAAACTAGAATTTTTTTTCCTGTTGTTAAAGTGCTGGATGAGACGAAACATGGGGCAGAATTTTATGCCTTGCGTCCCCCACGCGTCCAATCTTCAGGTCGGCGGGTGCGCACGGGTGTCGAAGCCGTGTCCACCATCAATTAAGAGGCCACTTAAGGCCATTAAAAACCCAATTGAACCCGATTTTACAATGCTCATGCGACAAGTGTGAAATCACACGGGCAAAACGGACAGGTGGGCCGCCCACATTTTGCAAAATCTCATCCGAGGGCGGGATAAAAAGGGTCAGCAGCATTGCCAGTGTGAGTTGTGAAGGGTTTAGGAGATAGTTTGCTGCTGGTTGCTTATTTGAACTCGACAGCTTCATATCCATTCTGAGCCTCATTCTTAGCATTTCGAGGCTTCATTTCAGGACTCATTGGTGTCTCCAAGACCCCTGGAGGATTTTCACTGTATGGACCCTTCCAGGTATCGGACAACATTCTGTGACCCTGGTAATGGGGATTGTGCTCTCCACTGGTGACACCTCTTCTGAGGAGGAAGAGAGGGGCAGAAGGGAGAGGAGGCCAGATGCCCCTATGCAGCTTCCAGGGGAGCGACCTGTGGGAGGAGAGGCACAAGGGGCGCAGGGCCAGCAGGTAGTCCAAGGGGGAAGGGACTGCAGAAGATGCCATTGTCCTGCTGCCAGGGTTTACAGGCAGTGATGCAGCTACCTTAATATGTCCGAGGTGCAATACTGAAGGAGGCTCTGCCTCTCCAGGGAGACAGTGGCCTCCTTTGTCTGTACACGGTACCCTGGCAGCTCCCATGATGCTTATACCCTCAAACACTCCCAGGTGCCGAGGCTATTCAGTGCTCCAGCCTGACTGGATGGATGGCTGCTGGGTGACAAGGGCTATCTATTGAAAAGGTGGCTTATGACGCCTCTCCGCCACCCCAAGAACAGAGGCAGAGCAGTGTTACAATAGGAGACACGCCTCCACAAGGGCGGTGATGGAGAGGACCATAGGTCTTCTCAAGATGCATTTCCGATGCCTGGACTGTGCAGGTGGAGCACTACAATACCCCCCCAGAGCGGGTGTTACTGATAGTGGTTCCATGCTGCGCTCTCCACAATCTGGCACTGGCGAGGGGGGGCCCACTGGAGGAAAAGGATGTTGATGCAGCTGCACAGGCCACAGGTGATGAATCCAGTAGCGAGCCAGAAGAGAAGCAAGGTGAGGGGAATGCTGAGGACATGGAGGCAGACCTCTTTATCCTTAAGAAGACAGGGACACCAGGGAGTCTTGATCCAACGGTCCTTCAGCTAGGCTGCCGAAGACCTGCTTCCACCTCATCGGCTGCCACCTCCAACCCGAATGTCTGAAATGATCCTTTCATTTGAACCCAAAGTCCACTCAGTGCCTGTGCAATAAAGTTTAAAGCCGCTCATGTCCAGCATTACATACTCTGCGGCAAAAAAATACAAAGGTGAAGCGTACTCAGGCCATTACAACAAAAATAAAATTTATCTCATTTGACAATCCAAATAAATTAACATTACCTTCTCTGGTCTTCATTCCCAGGCTAGTAAACATAATCAAAACATTACACAACAGAAGATCACCCATGGCCAGTCCCTTTTGTGCTCATGGTGCTTTAAAATTATGTTTGTGAGTGCTACATCTTGGAGCCTCCCCACCCCACCCCTTGCTGGCACCGGCATTGGAGACAGCCTGCTGACTCTGCTGTCTTGTTAGTCTCGATGACCTTGGTGGTCGAACTATGGCCAGTGGAGCCTGTGCTGGCCCCGCCTGAGAGGGAGTGGCCAGGGCCATGGCTGGCATCTCCCCAGTCATCGCAGCCTCATCAGATGCCACAGTCACTGGCAGAGGGGTGGAGGAGCTGCTGTCGTCATCCAGAGTGCCCTAAGAGGAGTCCGCAGAGACAAGAAGCAGCTCATGCACTAACGTGAGGTCGCTCTGGACCTCCCTGCTCGCCATTGATGGACGGGCATCTAGCTGGGATACTGGATGCTTCATCCATTTCCCACACTGACAGTGACTGCCTGAGGTCATTGCCTGTGTGAGGGCTTGCAGGTCCGAGCACAACCCCAGGAACCCCTGATTCTGTTCCTGTAGCTGCCTCTCCATGAGAGTTGCCACTCTCTCAAAGGAGGAGGGTGTGCGCTCAGCCATGAGGGTCAACACAGTGCTCATGCTTCGCATGGACTCCTCCACAACAGAGACCTCATGGATCTCCGGCAGATCCTTCCGCACATCTCACTGAACATCCAGCATCTGGCGCCTAATGGACGACTCTAGAGGCTTATCATTAGCCTTTGACTGAGCACCGTCCTGGTCTCCAGCAGTCCTCTGACTGCCATCGACCTGGGCACTCTCTGCCTCTGTCTGCTCCTCAAGCGAGTGTGAAGTGCCTTCACCGCTGTGCTCTGACATTCTAGCTGAGGATCTAATGCCCACCGAGATGCTGGTATCTGCGCTGGTGTCTGGTTCAGAGAGCAGATGTGATGCACGTGCATGTGAAGCCTGGTGGTCCTCTGGCGTCAGGGGTAGCTCTTCGGGGTCCTGTGATTGAGTGCGTGCTGGCGAATCTAAGAGAGAACAACAGCATGTCATTGGTCTAAATCATCACACTGTCACTGTGCATGCCAGGCACCCTGGTGAGACAATGGAGATCTCATCATGGTGCCACCGTCTTTCAGTGATCAATGGGGAATCTAGTTTTGAGGCTCCCATCAATGATGAGACTACACGAGAATGTTTGTAACATCCGAAACTCTCACCTCTGTGCACTTCACTCTTACCATCACTGGCTGACAGAGGTGCGTGGAGCCTCTCCAGCTGCAAGGTGTCCTGCTCAAATTGGGACAGGATTGGGAGGTTTGGGGGGCTTCTGCCTGTCCACGACCTTTCTTGTTGTTATGGGTTGTCTTCTCCTGAAAGGACAGGGAGCAAGGACTAGTCCACTCTCTACCTGCAGCGCCATTGCAGCCTGGCCAACTCCACCTGAGGAACACCTCGCAGGGCACACCCAAGTCGTGGCCCTCGAGCCACAAGGCACTCAGTCCAAGCAGCCAGGGCTCACCCCCTTGGCCATCTCTGGTGTCATTGACAGTTGGCACTCAGAGTCTAACACCCCTGAGGTCCACGGGGGGATGGCCGGACCTTAAAATTTCAACACACTGATCCATGCCAACATGGTACTCACCCTTCCCGGGAGCAGCAGGTCGTTAATCCTTTTGTGGCACTGCCCATGAACGCTGCACAACGCCGTGACTGCTGACCTGCGCTGCCGCCTCTTCCCAAGCTTTTTTTGTTAGGTGTAATAGCCTCCTCCTTCCATCTCTGTGGACAAGAGTGTCCCTCCTGGCAGCCACCTCCTCCAGGAGGACCGTGAGGCACTCATCAGAAAACCCGGGGGCCGAGTGCCCACCCGACCTGGCCTCCTGCCTGGTGCCTCCGGCTGCATTTGATGCCATAACTGCAGTGTTCACAATGCAGAGGATACGTTCTTCCCCGGCAGCCTTCAAGGAGCTGCCTGTGCCATTTTTAAACCGGCTGCTGTTGGACCATTGGACCTGCAGCCCACAGGCCCCACCCCTGCCTCCATCTCCGCCCGCCCCTTCCAGACCGTTGGGAGGATGCGTTTCACGCTGGGCAAGCCTTAATTGGCCAGTCAGTGTGAAATTGCGGTCGGGGGCCGATCGTGGGCGGTGGTCCGTTTCCTGGCAGGTCACGAGCCTGTCGATCGCGCCTGCCAAGGGTAAAATCCAGGTCATGAAAATGGAACTGAGGACCAGGACAGCTCAGAAATCAAGTAGATGCTGCTGAAGAGAACATGACGGCAGATGATGGTGGAAGCAATGGTTAGAGTAACATAAAATATCATGGAGTTATGTGATCATGAATTAAACTGGAAGCATGGAAACTTAAGTTGTAATCCATGTAGAACGAGTCGGAGATGGAGACAGTTACTGAGCAATGAGATGTGGCTGTGAAAGCAAGTTTCAGTAAACGTAAATGAAATATAAGAGGGGAGACAGGTGCAATGAAGAAAAACAGTGTAAAAGACAAAACGAAAATCCCGTCAAAGAAAAGAGCAGAACTTCTTCAAGTTGGCATTCCTTGAAGAGAGATGCCAGCGAATTAAGAGAACAAAAAGTAAAATACCGCAGACACTGAAAATTTGAAATCAGAAGTTGCTGGAAACACTCGACAGGTTGGGCAGCATGTGCGGTGGGAGAATGATAAAGCTGAGATTTCTGTTCACTGACCTTTCATCAGAACCACTTGTAATCTGGATGGGATCTCCATGTCTCATCCACATGTAACCCTTACTCCAAAGGTAGATGAGGTTAAAATTAATTTGAAGTGTACACTGCTTTATTCTGCAGTAAGGTTAAATGTATAGAGCAATGGCTATATCTCTTTATGTTTATATCATCAGCAATGGTACCTTCACCCTGGCGGGTCATTTTACTTAAAACAGAAAAATCTCTTTGTATCCTGTCTTGCATCTTGGGGCAGGAACTCTAACCCTGCAGCCTCATGCCTTTTCAACATCCTCCACAGCTTTAACAAAAATGATTTTTCTTGGTTGCTTTTCCAGCTTAATTTGAAAAAGCTAGAGGGAAAAATTTAAAGATTCATTTGGTAAAATTCATATTGACTGCTTATTTAACAAATGGGTAAGGGCAAACAGAGAGAGAGGGAGACAAAGAGAAAGCAAAAAAAAAAAGGGACACTTCAAATATGGCAAAATAAGCTAACTACACATAAAGGCTGGAATATTACTCTCCCCTGTGGCGGGATGACAGGCAGAGGGAGGAGTGTAAAATTGGGTGCCATAGCAGTGGTGCTGTGCCCGTTGCTTGCTCTCCCTGCAACCTCACAGGTATTTTGCTCAGGTCGGAGGAGGCATCAGGCAGCCTGCTCACCCATGGGCCAGTTAAGGCCACATGAGGCTCACCACCCGCTGCCAGTGGGATATTCAGTGGCAGGGAAGGACAATGCCAAGTGTCTAGGCCTCTCAGTAAAGGCCAGCGAGCCTTGTGGCTGGGACAGGCCAGGCCTTGGGTGGGATGTGGGAAGGGGGTTGCCTCCTGTTCAGGCAACCTCTGCCCATCAGAGACTACCCCCATGGTAGTGCCCCGCTCCCTGCTTTTCTCTTGCTCCACCCCATCCCCTCACTCTGTCACCTTGTCAATCCCAGGCTATCCCAACCCCTTCGCTGTGGCCTGTTAGCCTGGCTTCGGCTAATTTTGGACTTGCTTTTGTCTGGGCTCCATGGCCCCTCTTCTTCAGGGGACTGCCTGCACCGCTCTCAGTGGTGCTGCTGGGACAAGAGAGCTGCCAGCCATTTGATTGGTTGGCAGTTCTAGGTGGTGGGACTTCATCTCCGGGGGAAAGAAGGCCCACATCAGGCTAATTGGCCATTAAGTGGCTGAGGAGTGAGTCAGCCAAGGGCAGGCAGGCTCACCTTCAACTTTTACGCTGGGGATCAGGGACTCCTGTCCCCACCTAAAATTCAGCCCAAAGCTGCAGCTATTATTAAAATAATTGTTGGAAAGCAATCATCTCAGCCCCAGGACATTGCTGCGGGAGTCCTTTCACCATCTTATATTGTCTTTGTCGCTTTTTAAATGCCCTCTCCTTGAGGTAAGAGTCCAACAGTTTTAATTAGCAATGTGTGATTGCTTACTGGAATGTCAAACTATCCATATTGTTTCCAGGATGCTGCTTTTAGATGCTCCGTTTGAAACCTAATACACACCTGTCGTCTCTCGTGTCCTCTGAATTTAAGCCCTTTAAAGCAAGATTCCAATGTCAACACCTTTTATAATAATTCATTTCTGGACCTTTTCAGCATTTAAAAATAAAACAGTGACTAAAAGAATCCTGAAACCTATTGAGCCAATCAATTAAATGTGATGGTAAAAGTGACAGCAGTAAGTTCGACACTTAAAGGAAGTGCCACGCAATGTTTTTCTACATTAAAGGTGCTATTTAAATGCAAGACACATAATACATCACAGATGTAAATGGTTGCATTTTGACCCCTTTCCACACCAATTATATAATTTATAAAATAGTCATTTGGTAGGACAGAACTTGAGTATTGCTGGAAAAAGAGACATGCTATCAAAGCTTTTCATCTTACACTCATCAGGGTAGCAATATATATTATATATTTTTCAAAAACAGAATTACCTGGAAAATCTCAGCAGGTCTGGCAGCATTGGCGGAGAAGAAAAGAGTTGACGTTTCGAGTCCTCATGACCCTTCAGCAGAACTGAGTAAAGTTAGGAGAGGGGTGAAATATAAGCTGGTTTAAGGTGGGGTGGGGGGGGGGGGGAAGAGAAGTTGGGAGGGGGGCGTGGTTGTAGGGACAAGCAAGCGATGATAGGAGCAGATAATCAAAAGATGTCACAGACAAAAGGAACAAAGAGGTGTTGAAGGTGGTGATATTATCTAAGAAAATGTGCTAATTAAGAATGGATGGCAGGACACTCAAGGTACAGCTCTAGTGGGGGTGGGGTGGAAAGACTGACAGGGTATTACAGTTATAGATTTAAAAATAATGGAAATAGGTGGGAAAAGAAAAATCTATATAAATTATTGGAAAAAACAAAAGGGAGGGGGAAGAAACGGAAAGGGGATGGGGATGGGGGAGGGAGTTTAAGATCTAAAGTTGTTGAATTCAATATTCAGCCTTATTGATGCCGGTTTGGTGGGGGGGGGGTGGGGGGGGGGGCCTCTATGGGCCATAGAGCGGCAATAAAGGAAGGCTCCTCCCAACCCTCACTGGAAAGCCCCCATGCTTTACCTGGAAGTCTCCTGACACTGGTAAAATACCAGTGGGGTTGGGAAGTGGTCACTTATTGGTCAGTTATTTGGCTTAGTTGATTGCCCACCTCCATTCCAATTGTTGATAATATCCCAAGGCAGTGGGAATTCATCGGTCACCATTCTACCCCCTCTCCCAACTCCCAGCCCATCTCCAGAGGACTGGTAAAATCTAGCCCTGTGTCTCTGCTCTAGTGAATTCAGCATAGGCCAGTCGGATTATACATTACTGACTCCAGCAGGAGCTGACAGAACCACCGCAAGTCTAAGGCCCTATTCCTAGTTGTAACTGTGTAACTAACACAATAGTGAATTTTCTGTGCCAGCTACTATTTTCCAGCTATGCAGACAGTCAGGCAGTTTGCTACCTGACTTCTAGAAGTAGGTGACAGTATACTGAAGGGACTTGCCCTTTATTCTTAGCATAAGTAGATGGATGGTACTGCGTATTAGCTCTGTGTTACAGAGCATGGGCAAATACAGGTTTGAAATTCACACTGTTTAGTTTTCATGGTCCAAATTGCATCAGCTATAGCTTAGGAATAGGCAACTCATCAACTCTCGAATGCAGGAGGATGAGGAATAAGAACGAGATGCAAAATTTAATGTGGCAAACCTACCCAAGTACCATCATAAACAGTTAAACAAATTGTGTCCCTTGTCCAGCTGCATTGAAGTCTTAAATAAATGCTTTCCCATGCCTCCTTCAGTAAGATTGGAATATTTGAGTGCCTTTCCTTTGCTCAGGATGTCACAAAGCACTTTATATCAAATGAATTAATTTTGAAGTATGGGAAATGTGGCAGCCAATCTGTATGCATAGAATTCCCATAAGCAGCAATGAAATAATTGACTATTCAATCTTTTTAAATGGTGACTATTTTTAAATTCATTCATGGGGTGTGGGCTTCACTGGCTTGGGCAGCATTTATTGCCCATCCCTAGTTGCCCTTGAGAAGGTGGTGAGTTGCCTTCTTGAATCGCTGCAGTCCATGTGGTGTAGGTAAATCCACAGTGCTATTAATGAGGGAGTTCCAGGATTTTGACACAGCAACAGTGAAGGAATGGCAATATATTTCCAAGTCAGGATGGTGAGTGATTTGGAGGGGAACTTCCAGGTTGTGGTGTTTCCATCTATCTGCTGCCCTTGCCCTTCTAGATGGTAGTGGTCCTGGGTTTGGAAGGTGCAGTCTAAGGAGCCTTGGTGAATTCCTGCAGTGCATCTTGTAGATGGTACACACCTGCTACTGTGTGTCGGGGTGGAGGGAGTGAATGTCTGTGGATGTGGTGCCAATCAAGCGGGCTGCTTTATCCTGGATGGTGTCAAGCTTCTTCAGAGTTGTGGGAGCTGCACTCATGCAGGCAAGTGAGGAGTATTCCATCACACTCCTGATATGTGCCTTGTAGATGGTGGAGAGACTTTGGGGAGTCAGGAAGTGAGTTACTTGTCACAGCCTCTGATCCTAGCCTCTGACCTGCTGTTGTAGCCACAGTATTTATATGGCTAGTCCTGTTCAGTTTCTGGTCAATGGTAATCCCCAGAATGTTGATAGCAGGGGATTTAGTGATGGTAATGCCATTGAACATCAAGGGGCGATGGTTAGATTCTCTCTTGTTGGAGGTGGTCATTGCCTGGCATTTGTGTGGCACGAATGTTACTTGCAACTTGTCAGCCCAAGCCTGGATATTGTCCAGGTCTTGCTGCATTTAGACATGGACTGTTTCAGTATCTGAGGAGTTGAGAACGTTGCTGAACATTGTGCAATCATCAGTGAACATCCCCACTTCTGACCTTATGATGGAAGGTAGGTCATTGAAGAAGCAGCTGAAGATGATTGGGCCTAGGACACTACCCTGAGGAACTTCTGCAGTGATGTCCAGGAGCTGAGATGACTGACCTCCAACAACCACAACCATTTTCCTTTGTGCTAGGTATGACTCCAACCAGCGGAGAGTTTTCCTCCTGATTCCCATTGACACCAGTTTTGCTAGGGCTCCTTGATGCCACACTCAGTCAAATGCAGCCTTGATGTCAAGGGCAGTCACTCTCACCTCACCTCGGGTGTTCAGCTCCTTTGTCTTTTGAACCAAGGCTGTAATGAGGTCAGGAACTGAGTGGTCCTCGCAGAACCCAAACTGAGTGTCAGTGTGCAGGTTAATGAGGGATAATTGTTGGCCAGAACATCAGAACGTCCCCTGCTCTTTAAATAATGCCAAAGGGTCTTTTTATATTGACTTGAGCAGGCAAATGGAGACTTAGCTGAATGCCTCATCTAAAAGCAGGTACCTCTGATGATGCAATTTGTGTGGCAGAACCTTTAACGTAGTAAAATGGCCTGAAGCGCTTTACAGGAGCGTTATTTTATTTAAAAATCTGTTAGTACAAATAAGCTTGGTCAAAAAGGTAGGTTTTAAGGAGAGTCGTACAGGAGGAGAGGTAGAAAGGTTTAGAGAGGGATTACCCACATTTAGGGCTTAGGCACTTGAAGTTTGTCCACCAATGGTAGAATGATTAAAATTGTGGATGGGTCCAGAACTGATGGAGCACAGAGATCGTTCAGGATTATACGGCTGGAGGAGATTACAGAGACAGGGAGAGGCGAGGCCTTGGAGGGATCTGAAAACCATGATAAGAATTTTACAATTAAGGTGTTACTAGCCTGGGATCCAATGTAGGCCAGCAAACACAGGGGTGATGGGAACTTGCCGTAAGGCATTGGCGGCAGATCTTTGGATGAACTCAAGTTAATGGAGGGTAGAAGACAAGAGGCTGCCCAGAAAAGTATTGGAGTAGTCAAGTCTAGAGATGACAAAGGCATGGATGAGGGTTTCAGCAGCAGATGAGTGGAGGCAGGCGCAGAGACATACAATATTACAGGTGGAAATAAGCAGTATTAAGGATAGTGTGAATATATGATTGGAAGCTCATCTCAGAGTCAAATAGGGCACCACGGTTGGTCTTAGTTCAGCTTCAGATTGGCCAGGGAGAGGGATATAGTCAGTGGTAGGGAATGAGATTGACGCGCAATGCCTGTAGTCTTCCCAATACTTGGTTGGTGGAAACTCAGCTCATTCAGTGCTGGATGTCAGTCAAGCAGCATGACCAAGCAGAGGCAGTGGAGGGATTGAGAGAAATCGGGGGAGCATGAAAATGATGGAACGGGATTCCCTCTGGATTCCCGCCCACCCCAACAATTTTACGCTGGGGTGGGCAAGGCATTGGATGGGAATCCCGGCCTTGCCCTAATTGAGGCCCTTAAGTGGCTGTTTCCTGCCCAGCCTCAATTTTTAGACTGGAGTGAGGACTTACCTGGTGTGGGGGAAGCCCAAAAGAGAACGGGCTTAGGCCTCTGGCAGGAAGGGAGGGGGGCACGGGCGCCTCCATCAGAAGCCCCCTTTTGACAGCGGGCACCCCCCGCCTAAGGTCCAGTGGCTGCTGGACCTCCCTCCCCACCTGGCCTTTCCCCCAACACTCCAATCGCCCCCTTTGCGCCCCCCAGATATTCCTTGCGCCCTGGGACCCCTTAAACTTGCCTTGTTCTCCGGTCCTGGTACTTAGGCTTAGGCATGTTGGTGCACTTCCTCTTCAGTCCACTGCAGCTCTTGTCACTGCAGGGACGGAAGAGGGCCGGCAGCTCTCTAAGGCAGGACTTCCTCCTGAGTGAGGGGCGGAAGTGCCGCCTGCAGCCACTTAATGCTCATTTGAACATGAAATGGCTGTGGGGCACTCAGAGTTGGCAGGAAGCGAGACACCGCCATCTGAACAATTCAGGCCATAATTTTTGAATTTTGTCACTAAAAGGTAGAATGTAGTTGAGAAATAGACGGCCAAGGATAAATCCTTATGTGACTCCAGAGGTAACAGTGCAGGAGAGGCAAGTGAAGTCATTGCAAATTATTATCTGATTACAACAACATAGGTAGGAATGGAACCAGCCAAGGCCAGTTGTACCAAGCTTGTTCATGGAAGAGATACATTGGATGAGGATGCTGTGGTCAACAGTGTCAAAGGTTCATAAGGATGAGAAACAATAGTTTACAATGGTAAACTTCACATTTATGAGTTTGATGAGGACCATTTCAGTGCTGCGGCAGGAGAAGAAACCTGATTGGCGCAGTTCAAACTTGGTGTGGTGGGAAAGATGGGCAAAGATTTTGGAGGCAACAACATACTGAAGGACTTGAGAGAAAAGTGAGATTGAAAATGGGGCGGCACACCCTGTCGCACTGAAGGGTACAACATATGTACACATGTTGGAGTGGGACTTAAAACCATAATCTGTTAAGAACATAATAGGAGCAGGAGTAGGCCATTCGGCCCCTCAAGCCAGTCCCGCCATTCAATAAGATCATGGCTGATCTGCCCCAGGCCTCAACTCCTCTTTTGTGCCATTTCCTCATAGCTCTCAACTCTCCTATACTTCAAAAATCTATCTACCTCCTCTTTAAATACTTTCAGTGATCTAGCCTCCACAACTCTCTGGGTTAGAGAATTCCAGACATTTACTTCCCTCTGAGCAAATAAATTCCTTTGCGTCTCAGTTTTAAATCAGTATCCCCTTATTCTGTAACTATGTCCCCTAGTTCAAGGTTTCCCCACTAATGGAAACATCTTCTCAACATCTATCCTGTCAAGCCCCCTCAGAATCTAGTACGTTGCAATAAGATCACCCCCTCATTCTTCTAATAGATGTTAATAATATTGTTAATAGATGATTGCTACCTGTGAGTCAAGGCAGACAGAGCCCAGCATATAGAGAATTATAGATGGAGAACATGCCCCATCATTTCATAATGTGACACATTATTAACCTCCAGCTGAGAAGAATTAATACAATGACCCTCAGTAGGACATTCTCTACAGGCTTCATCCATTGTGGATCTCAACTCATTCTGAAGAAATTAATCAGTTTGCCAACTATTAAGTGATAATTCACAAATTAATCTCATTTTTATATTCACTTGAGTATCAGCTCCTGCTCTGTGCAATTACATTACAACCTATTAAAATAAAAAATACAAAGTTGGTTAACTAATACTGAAAACCTTATAAAATCACATCACTGCACACAAGTGAAATTGTGCAATCTTAGCAATTTCTTGCCCTGTTGCACTAAAAGTCTTACAAAAATACTTAATTGAAATGATTTTGTATTACAACTCTATACATGATTTAATTATACATCTCCCCCACAGCCTTCAGCCTTCATTCTGGAATTCTCTTCCTAAACCCTTCCATCTTGCTTAAAACTATCCTCTTCAACTACTTCTTGAGTAATTACCTTGTTGTATTCTTGCTTCCATTGGCAGCAGTTGAAGTAATCACCTTGAATCCACTTGAATATATAACCCAATGAAATATAGTAAATTGAAAAGTTATTTTTCATTGACCAATGTTGTTCAGCAAAATAATACAACTGCTTTTCTAATTAGAAAAAGTGTTGCTAATCTGTAAATATTTTTACACTTTTAGGACTACCAAAGGTTCCAAGTAAGAAAAATGAGTAACAGCAGTTATTAACTAGGGTACCTCTATGTTAATAAAACATGGAGTTTATACCTAAAGTAATTGTGTAAATATTGCAAAAGACTAATCTCTCATAGCATTAAAGTAGACATATTCTTTGGCATTTACAACCGCAGTATATCCTTTAATCATCTGGAACCACAAGAACCATTGAATTATCTCGTTTAAAAATACTGTTTCTAAACCAAAAAAACAACCTCTCCTTGTTTACACTGGCAACCAGTTACATTTATTTCTTGGTTGGGAATCGTTTGCTTAACAGAAAAAACTTTCTTTTAAAAAAATAAAACTGTCAAGAGTTCTAAATGTTTGGAGTTAGGGGAAAACTCAGATCATTTTCCTAATTGAGAGTTTTAGCTGTTATCTGGGAGCAGGACAGTAACACACCTCCAGCCACAGATGGTACATGGTTTGGGAACAAGAATGAAGAAATTGGGAATAGTATTTCATAAATGTATTTAAACTGAATCAAGCAGTTACTGCAACAAAGCTTGAAGTTTCTGCTTTTTCCTCAAACTGTGTGGGCTGAAATTTTGCTCCTGAACCAGGAGCCCAGAATCCCGGACCTGGGGAAAACTGCCCAGAATGTTCTGATTTTTGTTCTGGGGGTGGAGGCTAATGGGAGTTGGGCCTGCCAACCTCGGAAGTACTGTGAGGCAGGGGTGGGCCCAGTATGGATTGTGTGACTTGGTCAGGGATAAAAGGCAAGCTGGTTAAGGAGTTCCTTCTGTGAGGCAGCAAGTGTATGCAAGGTGCTGCTTTTGCCTGGAGGAGAAGTCATTCAGTTGTCAGGTGAGCACAAACTGTAATAGTTGTCTAACTGGTTGCAGACACCAGAGCAGAAGGCCCATCATGGACTCTCCATAGGAAAAAATACTCACTGCTACTAGCTATCCACATTGTAATGAAGGAGCACATGACCAATTTAAGGCTGGAAAAGATGCAGCCATGGAGATGGCAGCATTTTGGCAATACCTGCTGCTCACGATATTCTGTATTGACTCGGTTACTGTAATGCATCAAGGGATAATTGATACACACATTTGCCATTCTTTGCCTTTCTGCCTACCCTCTTTCCATCTATCTCTCAGGGTAAAACCATGCAATGGACCCTTGACTAGGACCCCCACAGCTGCTCTCATGACACAATAGTGTGACTCAAAGGGAGCAAACCAGCAGGGTAGTTAGCATGAGTGCGGTGTTGAAGGCAGTCACCTGCAAGTGAGTGATACACAGTCATTTAAGTGGATGTTCTGCATGTCAAGATGCCATATGTGCTCCAGGGAAGCATGCTTCTGTGGTCTCCCCACTACATTGAAAGCCTTTGTCTTCTAGATAGTTGAATCTGTGGATTCTAAGGGAGCCGAGGTTTTTAACAGCATTGCATGTTACAAATATTGCACACTCCTGAAACTGAACACCAGTGGTGGATGGATAATTTGGAAGGTAATTAAAAGTGTTGCTATAACACAGTTGCAGTCTCACCGTACGCAATGTGCATTAGCTGCAGATTGTTAGCAGATACAATCATATCTGTAGGTATTGGGTGTAAAGTCCTGCTAGCTGCTGGCACTCTCAGCAGAGCGGGCTCGATTTGAGCAAGCACAGGGTGGTGTCTTGGCAAGCTCATTTACAACCTCTAACACACATGTGCAGGGTGGAGGTTGTAAAGGACATCTTCAGGTATATTTGTGCACTATTTTGAGGCCAATGGTTATGATGGTCATGGTTTCAGCCATGTTTATGGCACTGACTTTCAGTATGTGTTGTTGGTTTGCTCTCTTGTTGGGAATGGGTATTTTCCTGAAGATGTGTGACTTCCATGTTACAGGTTTATTATGTGGAAGCAGCTCACTGGGCACTGACTGATATGAATTGTGAGCTTTCAAGACCCTATATTGCAGGGGAATACTGCAGAGCTCCTTCTGAACAGTGAAAGCAGCTGAAGCATATTTTGAGAATGCCAAGCCTGCTCTTTAGTACTGCAAGTCACCACGTACTTGTTGTAGTAGTGCCTTTAGGGGTCCATTTGCAGCCACCTAAAGTGGGTCATCAGCCACCTCCTTTCCCCCAGAAGCCAACCATAGACCTGTGTCAGTGTTTGCAAAAGCTGAAGCTATTTTGAATTCCTCAGGATGAATGGGTCATGGCAGCTTCAAGGGTACTGTGCAAAGATGTGCAGGGAAGCCTTGGTGTGGTCACACACCATCTTCATGTTCAGGGAGTGGTAGGATTTCATGTTCACAAAGGTTGATGAGTATGGCGACGTGGGTGCAATCAATATCTTCCTGTATTTGAGAGAAGCTTGCTAATTGTGCAAACTCCTGGTCCTCTGTGTTTAAGACATTTCCATTGGGAAATTTGTGTTTCCCCAGCCGAGCAAAGAGGGCAGCAGTGACTCCCTTGATGCAGTGTGTGTGGCTGACTGAGATTCCGCAGAGGTTTCCCATTGAGCCCTGGAAAGAGCCAGCTGCATCAAAATTCAGAGCCACAGTGACCTTGAGAACCACTGGCAGCACATGAAGATTGGCAGACTGTAGTGAATGATCTTGTTGGACAATGGTACATATGTCAGTGACCAATTCCCGGGTTAACCTGAGTCACCATCTGCATTGATTCACATTCATATCGAGATAGGACCTCTGCAGTCCGTAGACCCTTACCTCATGGTTCTTTTTTTTATTCATTCACGGTATGTGGGCTTTGCTGGCTGGGCCAGCATTTATTGCCAATCTCTAGTTGCCCTTGAGAAGGTGGTGGTAAGCTGCCTTCTTGAACTGCTGCAGTCCATGTGGTGTAGGTACACCCAGTGCTGTTAGGAAGGGAGTTCCAGGATTTTGACCCATTGACAGTGAGGGAACAGCGATATATTTCCAAGTCAGGATAGTGAGTGACTTGGAGGGGAACTTCAAGGTGGTGGTGTTTCCATCTAACTGCTGCCCTTGTCCTTCTAGGTGGTAGAGGTCGTGGGTTTGGAAGCTGCTGTCTCAGGAGCCTTGGTGAATTCCTGCAGTGCATCTTGTAGATGGTATACGCTACTGCTACTGTGCATCAGTGGTGGAGGGAGAGAATGCTTGTGGGTGTGGTGCCAATCAAGTGGACTGCCTTGTCCTGGATGGTGTCCAGCTGCTTCAGTGTTGTAGGAGCTGCACTCATCCAGGCAAGTGGGGAGTATTCTATCACACTCCTGACTTGTGCCTTGTAGATGATGGACAGGCTTTGGGGAGTCAGGAGGTGAGTTACTCACCACGGGATTCCTAGCCTCTGACCTGCTCTTGTAGCCACAGTATTTATATGGCTAGTCCAGTTCAGTTTCTGGTCAATGACAACCCCCAGGGTGTTGATAGTGAGGGATTTGGTGACAGTAATGCCATTGAACATCAAGGGTTGATGGTTGGATTCTCCCTTGTTGGAGATGGTCATTGCCTGACACTTCTGTGGCGCGAATGTTACTTGCCACTTGTCAGCCCAAGCCTGGATATTGTCAAGGTCTTGCTGCATTTGCACATGGACTACTTCAGTATCTGGAGTCACGAATGGTGCTGAACATTGTGCAATCATCAGCAAACGTTCTCACTTCTGACCTTATGATGGAAGGAAGGTCATTGATGAAGCAGCTGAAGATGGTTGGGCCTAGGACACTGCCCTGAGGAACTCCTACAGTGATGTCCTGGAGCTGAGTTGACTGACCTCCAACAACCACAACCATCTTCCTTTGTGCTAGGTATGACACCAACCAGCAGAGAGGTTTCCCCCTGATTCCCATTGATTCAGGGTAAGACCTGGTTGTCATCTTCTTCCCTCCTAACTCCTGACCTAGTCCCCTCCCTCCGGTCTCACATTGGTCGCACTCACGCTGCTCTACAGCATGAATGTATGAAGGTGCCATCCCCATTATGCAGCTTCTTTGCCACAATGCAAACTTTGTCACAAGGGTAAAAAATATCTGCCCTTCCAAGGACACAGGCCTGCCCCCCGTGGATGTCAGCCATGCACAGTGATATAATTAGTGGAAGTTCTTTGGCACTTAGTCAAACTTCTCAAAGCTCCCGAAAAGGGTACTTGATCTTTCCCAAGAACTCCAGTATGGCACCTCAAATGTGTAAAGCCCACAAGTAGTGTTCAGAAACCTAGGTGATGAAAATCACATCTAACTGAAGGCAGCTGCACTTTTCATTTCCCAGCTGCCTCTGTGAACTGTACACGTTCAAAGTACAACCCGCCCCCTTCCGCTCCAGCAAAAAATGCTGGGTTCAGGGACAGGACTTCTAGAATCAGGGCTCCAGCACCATTTTGGCTAAGGCATGGAACCCTGGTGTCTTCAGGCCTTGATCAGTATTTCAGTCAGCTAATGTGCACTAGTCTAACATTTATTACGGCAGTCCAAGATGTTCTTTCCATGCTATGGTAATTTAATGAGTAAACTTAATCAAACTGTGAAATATCTAATTTTTGAATTGTTCACCTTTCCCTTTCTTTTATTAGCACGTTGGCCAGGCCATTCTGGCTTTGTTATTTTTGTAAGTTTTTAAGTTTCTTTTTGGAAGTTTTCCAGCTACTTTCCTTACCTTTGATTCATACTTTTGCCACCTTTTTACTTCCAAGTGGATCAAAAGTAAAATATTAGCAAATCAAAGAAGTGAATTATAGGAAGCAAATGTTAAAATGGGAACTGTGAGTAAAGTTCCCTTACAAGATATTAGATTATTGGGCTTCATTTTTATTCTCCGTGGTGCTAGAAGGGCTATGCTTTACAAAAAGTTAGGATTCTCGGAATTTATTAATCTCCTCTTGTGGTGTGCTGCAGATTAAAGAGAGATGGGTTTGAATATATTTTCTAGTGTTGAACAATGTAAATCACACTTCCTTCTTCCAAAGCTTTCAATAAAATTCAATTCATTTTAATTTAAAGAAATTGAGCAAGGAGATTTTAAAAGATGCAGCAAAAATACAAATCATAATTTAGTAATTTTTAAAAATCCCTATACATCAAGCCAAACGAGAAGAGGACAGGAGCTTGATTTGTAGAGGATATTATTTTAAAAGGAGAAAATTCAATTGGCTAAGGTAAGGAATTAGGCTCTCTTCTGAAGTCAGTTATTTTTCACCTAACAGACTACTTCAAACTATACCACTCGGAAGTGTATACATTTTAGTGTGGTGCAGGCATGCAAACAGAACTGTCTCCTGATGTTTGCGCCATCCATGACTTATTAAATAGTATAATTTGTTTTTCTCTTATAAAAAGTATTGCTCAGTAGCTACATTACAAAAGTTTTGCAAGGTAAACCTTCCTTCAATCCACTCAATGAATTACATTAACACTGGGCATCAGATAAAAGAATTCCAATATTGTGGGAATGTGAGGTGAAGCAAAGAATACGCTATTCTCACATCAGGCAAGATTGAACTCGTCCTATAACTTGCTTATATATTTTTAATATCATGATTACTGAAAATTAAAAACTAAAAGTCAGGAGAAGTTATGGTTTGAAACTACAGGTACATCAGCATTTGTTCAAATCAACCTGAAATTATGTACAGTGACAATAGGTAAATATCCTTTGGTCTGGCATTAAATTAAAGGGAAGGTCTTATACTGATACTGACCTGTGATGCAAATATATGCAATCTTGAGGGCTACCATTGCTGCTACTTCAAATGCTGTGCAGATCATGCAGGTCAATATTACCATCTTGAATATCTCCCTTTGTCATCAAGTGCTTAGATATCTTATTTTTTCATTTACTTTGTAACACCATTCCAGTGGGGGGAGCAATGTCAAAGAACTCAGGAAAGCATGCAATGTCAGCCTGAGCACAGACATCAACATTTCCTTGCAGGGGTGGGAGGGAAAGAGGGATCATTTGTCCTTGATATCCCCGAATATGGTGTCCTGCCAACTGCAAATCTAAATATTAACTGTGGTGGTGCATGTTGATTCCTGCACCCTTTAACTGTTTCAACTGAACATCTTATTATCATACTGTAAGAACATCACCCATTGAGTGTATGTAAGCTACCTCAACTTTGAATCTTACAAGATGGACTAAGCTTTCAGCCCCTTGTGATTTTTGCCTGGTTGTTCCTCTTACCTGAATGTATATAGTTAGCACATGTGGGTAGTAGAAAAAGTTCTGTAAAAGGGTGGAATTTCACATCCAAGTACATTTTGAAACCTCCTGCCCTTGAGTGAAACCCAAAAGGAACTGAAAAAGTTTTTACCTTGAAAGTTTGTTTGCCTTCACAAGCCACTTCCTTCAGTGTGATAATAAGATGTTCAGTTGAAACAGTTAAAGGGTGCAGGAATCAACATGCACCACCACAGTTAATATTGTTTTGATTATGCAACTCTGCTAAGTTATTAAGGTTTTGTCTATAATAGTTTTCCTTTTACATGAACCAGGATGCTTTGATCATGCTTTACTGGATGTCTTCCACTGCATGATCCAATTTTCAGTGTAGGCAGTAAAAAGTTTGTAACAAGTGGCTTGTCTTCAATATAATTAAGAGTGGTATGTCTCCAAGTCTAAAGATTACATAGAGTCAAAAATGTCGCTATTTGATCTATGGGACTGTATGGTTTGTGTAGATCAGTAGATCCCCAGTTATTCAAGCTAGCAATCTGACATTACAGAGCAAATCAGGTCATGCAAAAAGTATCCACTTCCCCCCACAAGATGTAAGTAATGATCCCAAATTGGCCTGCATCACAAAAGTTTTCCCTGCAAAACTTTTCTTTCAGATTTGGTCCTCAGTTCCTGCAAAACTGCCTCCTCCTTTCCCACTTCAGATATCATTCTGGAATTCCCTACCCAATAGCATGGTCAGAGTACCTTCATCTTAAACTTAAGGCCAACACCTTCTCAAGGACATTTAGGGATAGGCAATAAATACAAGCCATGCTAGTGACAGCCATATGCTGAGAATGAATTTTAAGAGAGACCCAGTGTACTCTATCCATTGGATTTTTTTATGTTAGCCACTAGTTTCAGATTCCGACTTGTGTTGTGGTGGGTTCCAGCCATGACAGTAACCAGAACTGCCAGTCAAGGAGAGGATCACTTCCATAGCTATGGGCACCCAATTCTTCCTTTTAAAGAGGCAAACTATTAGTTTTGCTTACGCACAAAGCAGAGCAAGAGAGAAAAATAAACAAACAAAACACTATTATGGAGAAAGAGAGAGAGAGAGAGAGAGCAGTAAAATGCATTGTGTAAAATGGCTGGTAATAGATCAACTGCTCTGCCTTATCTGCTTTCATCTATTTTGTGCCCTCACGGATGAATTTCACTCCGAAATGAAGTGTGCAACAGCAATCGAGAGTGAGAGTTGGTAAACAAAACCAAGAAAGATGGTGAAGGAGTTAGTAAATGCCCCAAAAACAAACATAAGGAAAGCCCATTAAATGAATGGAACATACGTTAATTAAACTGCCGAAAAAAAATTGCACATTTTCTTCTTCTGAAGATGTCAGCTGGGGTCCTTGTTGACACTGAAATTATATTGTGTAGAATTATTACAAATAATGTGTGAAGAGTTTCAGGAGAACCACGTTGCAATGAAAGACATCCATCTCTAGCTCCACTGCTGTTTAACAAATAACTTAATATCACTGCAAGCAGGACTTATTTTACTACTTGTAAAATTAACCTTCACTCACCAAGTTTACTGGAGGAAATAAATCTTAAAGGAATCAAATGCAAATTTTAGATAGGCATTAACTAGTCAGCTATGTGAAGGAGAATTGTAACAGGGTATTAGGAATGGATGCAGCAAGAAAAAGACAAAACAAGGAAGGATTAGAAATGCATGGAAAAAAGATAATACTTAAGTTGGACTCTAGGTGGCTTTTGTCTTGAATTTCTGCCTCAGCTCCTTATTACACAATGCCAGATTCACAAAATACAAATCAGCCATTCCACATAGGTGAGGATTTAATACTTAGTCAACACAGAAACTTCCATTATATTAAATATTTATTTCAAAGAGCAATTGTACATTTTGCAAACATCAGTGTAAACAGGGATTATGCTAACCCAGAGTAACATTAAAACTATAAAACTCCAGAAAATTCAGTACACTCCACACCATTCATCTCCTGAATTGCAGCCAATTGGTTTGTAAAATCATTCACTTCTGCATTCATAATAATGAAACGGAGACGGAAGATGATCTAGGAATGTCACTGCACTGTATTACAAATTATTTATCAAACACACACACGCACACAAAACACACACACACCATCCCATCAAGGAAGAGAATATTTCTCAGTTAAATTGACAATATGGAGTGCAGATCATAGGAGATGTTTTAAGTTGGTGATAAACTTAAAATGCAATACAGCTATTTGTAATACATTGGAGAGGGCAAAAAAAGCACACGACCCTTGTGTGTACCTGAACAATATATAATGTACAAAGAAATTCAGTGCATCTTTTTAATTTTGCTACAACAATACAATCCGATAAGAGATCTATTTAGGGAAGAAAGCATTGGCACCAATGCAAACAAACTGGAAGTTGTGCTAAAAGCTACATCATTTCAATTAATTTATATATATATACACACATTGGAATTATCTTCAATAGTGTTTTATCATACTAATTTACCCCTTCCTCCTCATACTGGGCTGAAAACTTGAACTGAATATCAAATATTACAGTCATAAAACATGCCAATACTTCTCCCCTTTCAATACAAATGTCACCATATAACTGTAATTAGCTTTCATTTTATAATATTTGTACTTTTACCCTGGTTAACACTTCTTTCACAAAAGTTACCAAATACTTGCTACAACTTTCCTTGCAATACTAGAATATGCCTTCACAACTGGTCATTTGGTATTAGGACGCATTCTGACACTCCTAAAGTTTAAAAACCAACAACACCCTCAAAGCGATTTTTATTTTCTTGCCAGGAAGACTAAGAGGTTTGTAAGTGAAGCAGGGAAGAGAGGTATGGAGGCTAAGATTAGATAGGTACTTGGAATAGAGGTTGATTTATCAACTCAGCGATGAGCTGAGTAATCTGCATGCTATCAGGAAGTACAGAGGGTGGTATGCCCACCTGGAAAATGAGGATGCCTCCATTCAATAGCTATTAAGGCATTTACTCCTTTCTTACTTTTTTCTTACGAATCAGTTTTGTGAGACAATCGCCCGAGCCAGCACCTTCATCAGCTTCTTTCATCTGAAAAGTAAAAGCAAAACATATCACAAAAGGAGAAATTGGTTTTTTTTGGAAGCGATGTTATCATCTTGCTCCTCTTCTTGGCTCAACATACATCAGTACAGTACTGGTAACAGAATTCGTACTGTGCAGTTTTAATGGTGTTCTGGGAAGAATCACACATTTTTCTCCCTTCAGCAGTCCTCCATCAAGCCACATGCTGTTGCATCTAGTCTACTTCCAAGTGCAGCCATAATGCTAGATTTCAAATTGTCCCATATTGCTTGTGAACAGAGCTCAGATCTGCTGTTACAGTTGTTTATTTTTTCCTAACTACCTTATCCTAGATTATTTCTCATATTTTAGATTACTTTTATGGATGAATCTCAACTAATACACCTTCAAGAGACAATTTTATCCTTGCCTTGAGGTCGAAGTATGCTTTCAGCAATGCCTGTGGGAAGAGGGCAGCAAACTCCTTCTGCACCTACTTTGTCTTCATAAGACATAAAACAGTCTTCAAAACCAATAATGCATCAAGGCATATCTGGTTTCAAATTTAATATATCAAAAGGAATTGATTGAAAAAAAATGAAGCAAAGATGGTGATATAAATATAAACTATATAGGGATCAAAGGTCATTCAACTGACTCCTTTATTGGGTACTGCTGGAACATTGTTCACACACCAAAATCCCAGGACCATGAGTCATGGAGGAACCAATACCTGGACTTCAACTTCAAACAAATGCATCTCTATGGAATTTCTTTACATTCAGCTCATTCCTACAATGCATGCCAATGATGGAATGAAGACTTTTTTTTGCAATACCTACTTTGCTTGGATGAAAGAAGTTGTGTTACTTAAAAACAGCAACAGGCATTCAGCTTTTTGAACCTGTTCTGCCATTCTATTAGATCAAGGTTGATCTGTACCTCAACATTATTTACCTCGAACCAGCTTCCACAGCCTTTTGGGGAAAGAACATTTTAGAGTTTTCCACTGCCCTTTGTATGTAGTACTCCAGATGGGTTCTAACAAAGGCATACAAAAAGATGCAAATCTGTTTCCCTTTCAGATGTGGGAAATTGGTGCATCTATATATATTATATATAAAAATAAAAATATAATCCCACTAGAGAAAAGCATGTATTCATTAGAGGCTGAATCAGGAAAATGTTTTAAATGAATTGAATTCCCCTTTCTGGCATTCTACCAGTCACTAGTCAGAACACCAATAAAACTCTTCACAAAATAGGCAGTGTAAAATAAACCACACCTTACCGTAACTGTACATAGCAACTCAACACTACAGTAGAACAACTAAAGCCTACTGGATTATGACTCTGTGGGCAACTAGTGTATCCTCACACTACTGCCATTTCCAGTGACAACAATTCTCCTTTATATAGCACCATTAATTAGTAAAACATACCAAGGTGCCTCAAGATCATTCACATGCAATGCTCCTTCCAAGATGCATGCGTGTACTGTGCTGTATCCCAGAAAGTACCGTGCATCCTTTCAAGCTGTACCCTTTAAAAGGTACCATGCATTGAAATGAATAGGCCACACACAAAAACATTTAGGAGGGACATTGCTCACAAGCCAAGTCATATTTGGTAACGTTTTACAACTCACACTTTACTTTGTGTACTGCACTAATTAGTTCTTTCTTTTGTTTGCACACAAATCATAATTGACCCAGAAAGTTAGTATTCTTTCATATATCTTGAGGCAATGGGCCAGATTTTCACAGAGCCTTAGACCTTCAAAAAAAAAGGCTGGCAGACAGGACCTGGACATGGAAGTCCCATCTCCATTTCTGACAGATCCAATTTTTGCCAGTGTGGGGTGGTGGGGGGGGGACTTACACAAGAGGGAAACCTGAACTCAGCAGGGCCATTTGAACTTAGTGCTGAGTTCAAACAGATGCTATTTTGGCTGGTCCAAAGACCTTAATCCTGCAGCATGGGAGTCACAAATTTATGCAGTGGGCGTAAATGCTCTAGAAGAGCAGGTAAGGTCTGTTTAAGTTTTTTAACTCTCACTGACAGCTTGAGCAGCAGACTTGTAAAGAAAAACCCTCTGCTACACTGCTTTGATTCACAGGCCATGTGATGTTGCTTAGAAAAAATACATTATTGAAACTGCATGACCAGATGGTAGAGTTATTTGTTGACATTTTCCCAAGGACTATTATTAACTCATTATATATGCTTGGCTGAGTTTCAAAAGCTATAATTATCTCAACAGGGGGCTTAATGGATAGTTTGATTGACAGTTTAAAGAGGCTATTAAAGGATTAGCTGTTTTTGACATGGGGTCTGAATAGAAATGTTTGTGATTAACTATTTGAGGCATTGAATGGGAGCTTTTTCATTATCAATTATGTATGAGTGAGAGCTGTATTAGATTGTTAGATTTTTTTCCCCTATTTCCACATGACTCCCGAGGTCTGCCTATGGTGGATACTGAGAGAGTAGCTATGGAGGTGATATGTGGATTGCGTGGGGTTATGAGCTGGCATAGAGGGCTGCCTAACCATTTCCAAAACAAATGGGACAAGTCCCAGAAAACCAAATCAGACCTTCTAACCAGCCTGCCTTGGCAGTCACTTGGCTGCCTATCATCTGTTTCTGGGGTTGGCATGCCTGACACGATCCTGCTCCTGCCTCCCCAGAGTGAAAATTGGGTCTAATGAGATTCTTTAAACTGAAATGGGTCTGCCAAGTTGGGAAATTTCCTGACTCAAGCTACCCAACTCAGTAGCATAAACCTGGCCCTAAGGTTTTCCAAAATCCTGACATTTATCCTGAATATGCAGCGTGCTATGGAGGTAGATGAAAATAAAATATAGTTTTAATGCTTGTCTATAAGATTAAAAAGATTTTTAATAGTTATTCTTCAAAGCTTTATATACTTCAAAAGGCAGCATTCATTTGAACAAAAATAAACACTAACCTCATCCTCTGAAGCAGATTTTGATTTATTGGCCTCTTCATCTTCCTCCTCTTCCTCTTCTTGACTGCCTTCTCCAATGTTTTCATCATCTCCACTTGCTTTCTCATCTTCTACACAAAAAAAAAGCCAGTGGATACATATGTTAAAAAAGAATGCTTTTGTATCAATGAAAAAGATAATGGAATGTTGGCTTTTATCTTAAGGGTGTCTTAAGTATAAAGTGGAGGAAATTATGCTTCGGTCGTATAGACTCTTGGTCAGACCCCAAGTGAAATTTTGGGTCACCAAGACTGACTCCTTTATTGGACAATACTGGAACATCATTCACACACCAAAATCACATTGGCTTATTCTTATTCCATTTCCAGCAGGGTATTATAACTGTTACTTGCAATCCTGTATTAAGCTGCAAAAAAAAAAAACATGCATTTTTAGTATACAGGACCATGAGTCATGAATACCTGCACTTCAACTTCAATGAAATGCATCTCTATGGAGTTTCTTTACATTCAGCCCATTCCTATAAAGAATGCCAATAATGGAATGAAGACAATTTTTTTTTACAATACCTACTTCACTGGGATGGGAGAGGTTGTGTTACTTAAGAACAGCAGTAGGCCATTCAGCCTTTTGACCCTGTTCTGACTTTGTATCTAGTACTCCGGATGGGTTCTAACAAAGATATCTGCTAAAGCAGACAACAAGAGAAAAAGATTCAAATCTGCTTCCCTTTAAAGGTGTGGGAAATTGGTGCATCAAATCAACCAGATTTTTGACAGGTAAGGGTATCAGGGATATGGAGCAAAGTTGGGAGAATGGAGTTGAGGTGCCATAATCAGCTATGATCTAATTGAATGACAGAGTAGGACAGAGGGATGGAATGGGCTATTGCCCTAGCTAAATCTCAAATTGTAATGAATAGTCACAAAAACAATCTCCAAAAAGAAAAGTGTTATGACCAAATTATTTCTCCCAAAATAGCAACAAGTCTTTCAAAATGACACTGGAAAAAGACAGACTTAGGCTCAAAAAGAGTGGGATACTAGTACACAAACGCTTCATGAGTTTGTCTGAAATACCTCTGAATTAGGAGACACTTTAATAAGTTTAGAATAATTAATTAACAACTAAAACAACATGAAGAGGCATTTCAGCTGAGTGTATTAAACATTTTTATTTAGTGCCTTTTTGTTTTGCTCTGCTACAACTAATGTCCAGGATGGTTTCACAATGCCTCGAGGATTAATGGAGGCAGATCAAGCTGACAAATCCAAAATGGAAATCAGATAGCTGCTTCTTCACAAACAAAAACTTCAACATGATTATTTTTTGAACTCAGGAACTAGTCAGATGCTTCTTTCTTGTTCTACATGTTCCAGTTGCTGATTCAAAATTGTGAAAACAAATCATGCACAAAATTAGCAGCTTTTTATTTAAAAAAAAATAAGATATTAAAGAGAAACTGCTGACCAGCAGCTCAAGCACCATCTGTGAACAGAGAAATAAAGTTAATGGATGGGATTTTTCCTCCAGGGGAGGCAACAGAAGTTGGGGCTGTTTCAGAGTTCTGAACCTGCCCCCACTAAGGGGTGGGGGTTGAAAAATAGTCACTGTTTACTGACTATTTTTATTGTTTATGTTATGTATTGCTTGCTGCCTCCTTTTGGCTTCTTCTTCGAGAACCAGAGGACACTGATTTAAGGTGATTGGCAAAAGAAGCAACAGCGATGAGGAAAACATTTTTACGTTGCGTGTGTTTAGAATCTGGAATGCTCTGCCCAAGACTGTGCTGGAGGCCGATTCAATTGAGGGCCTCAAAAAAAAAAAGAATTGGATAATTAATTATTGAAAGAAAAAAAAATCGCAGGGCTAGAGGGAAAAGGACTAGGCGAGTAACTCTTTCAGACAGCCAGTGCAGGCATGACGGGCAGAATGGCCTCCTGTGCTATAGCCATTCAATGATTCCTGTTTCTGAAGTTTGCTAGTATGTATGTTATTAAAAAAGGTTAAGTAACAGAAAATAAGGCTCAACATGGAAGGGTAGATCTGAATTTTTAAAAAAATTCATTCACGGAATGTGGCCGTCACTGGCTAGGCCAAAATTTATTGCCCATCCCTAATTGCCCTTAAGAAGGTGATGCCTTCATGAACCGCTGCAGTCCACATGTGTAGATACACCCACAGTGCTGTTAAGGAGGGAGTTCCAGAATTTTGACTCAGCAACAGTGAAGGAACAGTGATACATTTGTAGGTCAGGTTAGTGGGTGGCTTGGTGGGGATCTTCCAGGTGGTGGTGTTCCCATGTGTATGCTGCCTTTGTCCTTCCAGATGGTAGTAGCCATTGGTTTGGAAGGTGATGTCTAAGGAGCCGTGAGTTCCTGCAGTGCATCTTGCATATGATACACATTGCTGCTGCCATGTGTTGGTGGTGGAGGGAGTGAATGTTTGTGGATAGGGTGCCAGTCAAATGGGGTGCTTTGTTCTGGATGGTGTCATGCTTCTTGCGTGTTGTGGGAGCTGCACTCATCCAGGCAAGTGGAGGGTATTCCATTACACTCCTGACTTGTGCCTTGTAGATAGTGGGCAGGCTTTGGGGAGTCAGGTGGTGAGTTACTAGTCGCAGGATTCCTAGCCTCTGACCTGCTCATAGCCACGGTATTTATGTGGCTAGTCCAGTTCAGTTTCTGGTCAACGGTAACACCCAGGATGTTGATAGGGAGGGATTCAGCGATGCTAATGCTGTTGGATGTCAAGGGGTGATGGTTTGATTCTCTCTTATTGGAGACGGTCATTGTTTGGCATTTGTGTGGCACGAATGTTACTTGCCACTTGTTAGCCCAGGCCTGGATATTGTCCAAGACTTGCTGCATTTGGACATGGACTGCTTCAATATCTGCGGAGTTGCGAATGGTGCTGAACATTGTGCAATCATCAGCGAACATCCTCATGTCTGACCGTTTGATGGAAAGTCATCAATGAAGCAGCTGAAAATGGTTGAACACTACAGTCACAAAATTGCAAAGTGAATAAAAATTAGGTGATATTGCCCATATGTAGATGCAAATGCAGAGGGGTTTAGGGACGGAATGCCAGAATGTAGGACCTAGATGGCTGAAAGTATAACCACCAATGGTGGGGCAAAGTGAACAGGGGATGAACAAGGCTTGAGTTTTTGTTTGGGATGGGGGTGTGGGAGGGGAGAAGTTGTTATAGGCCTGGAGGAGATTACAGAGATAGGAAAGGGTGAAGCCATGGAGGGATTTGAATATGAGGAGAATTTTAATTTTGAGGTGCTTTATAAAGAGGTAATTTAGTGAACAAAGGTATAATGGACGAGCAGGACTTGGTGTGGGTTCAGATCTGGGCAGCAGAGTTTTACATGAAGTTAAAGTTTAAGGAGGGTGCCGGTTTGAAGGCCGGCCACGAGAACATTGGAACATTTGACAGAGGTACAGATGTTGAATTCAGCAGCAGTAAGGTTGAGGCAAGGGTGGAGGCAGGCAATATTACAGAGGTGATCTTTATGATAGAGGGAATATATCAGAAAGTCAGCTCCAATAGGGCCTAGCTAAAGTTAACTGGCAAATGAGGTTATGAGATAGATCAATAGAGATATAGAGGCAGACATTTAAAGGGATATTTCAGAATACACAGAATAGATACATTCCAATGAAAAAGAAAAATTACAAGGGGAGGACCCACCATCCATGGTGTTAAAGACAGTTTCAAACTTAAAGAAAAATCTTGTAATGGCGCAAAGACAGGTGGCAGGTCAGAAGATTGTACAGAATATAAAGAACAGCAAAGAATTACAAGAAGGTTAATAAGGAGGGGAAAATTAGAGTATGAGAGAAAGCTAGCTAGAAATATAAAGACAGTATGAATTTCTATAGATATTTAAATAAGAAGAGTTAACAAACTGAGCATTGATCTGATAGAAAGGGAGTCTGGGAATTAATAATGGAAAGTAGGGAGATGGCAGATGAACTGAACAGGTATTTTGCATCACTATAGGGGATACAAGTAACATCCTAGAAATAGCTGTAAATCAGGAAGTGGAAGGGAGGGAGGAATTTAGGAAAATTACAATCACCAGGGAAGTGGTACTGAACAAATTGTTGGAGCAGTAGGCTGACAAATCCCAAAGTGAGATAGTTGACGCGTTGGTTTTAATTTTCCAAAATTCCATAGATTCGGGAAGGTTCCATTAGATTGGAAAATAGCATATGTAACTCTTTTATTCAAAAATGGAGGAAGACAGAAAGCAAGAAACTATAGGCTGGTTATCTTAACATCTGTCATAGGGAAAATGTTAGAAGCTATTAAAGATGTTAGAGCAGGAAGCTGTAGCTTAGAAAAATTTAAGGTAATGAGGCAGAGTCAACATAGTTTTGTGAAAGAGTTCTTTGAAGGAGTCACATGTGCTGTGATTAATGGGAAACTGGTGGATGCACAATATTTAGATTTCCAGAAGGCATTTGATAAGATGCCAAATCAAAGGTTACTGCGGAAAATAAAAGCTCATGGTGTAGGGGCTTACATACTGACATGGATAGAAGATTGGCTAGCTAACAGGAAACAGAGAGTAGGCACAAATGGGTCTTTTTCTGGTTGGCAGGATGTAACGAGTGGTGTGCCACATGGATCAGTGCTGGGGCCTCAACTTTTTACAGTTTATATAAATTACTTGGGTGAAGGAGCCGAAGGTATGGTTGCTAAATTTGCTGATGACACAAAGATAGGTAGGAAAGTAAGTTGTGAAGAGGACATAAAGAGGTTACAAAGGGATTTAGATAGGTTAAGTGAGTGGGTAAAGATCTGACAGGTTGAGTATAATGTGGGCAAATGTGAAATTGTCCATTTTGGTAGAAAGAGTAAAAAAGAAATGGTGAGAGATTGCCGAGCTCAGGTTCAGAGGAATCTGGGTGTCCTAGTGCATGAATCACAAAAGGCTAGTGTGCAGGTGCAGCAAGTAATTAGGAAAGCTCATAAAATGTTATCATTTACTGCGAGGGGAATTGAATATAGAAGTAAGGATGTTATGCTTCAGTTGTACAGGGCACTGGTGAGACCACATTTGGAGTACTGTGTACAAAATTGGTCCCCTTTTTTGAGGAAGGATGTAAATGCGTTAGAATCAGTTCAGAGAAGATGTACTAGACTAGTACCAGGAATGGCATATTGTCTTATGAGGTAAGGTTGGAGAGACTAGGCTTGTAACCACCAGGGTTTAGGAGAGTAAGAGGCGATTGATTGAAACCTTTAAGATCCTGAGGGGTTTTGACTGGGTGGATATGGAAAAGATATTTCCTCTTGTGGGTGAATCTAGAACTAGGGGTCATTGTTTAAAACTAAGAGATCGCTCATTTAAGACAGAGGTGAGGTGAAATTTTTTCTCTGAGGTTGAGTTTTTGGAACTCTCTTCTACAAAATGTAGTAGAAGCAGAGTATTTGAATGTTTCTAAGGCAGAGCTAGATAGATTCTTGATTAACAAGGGGGTGAAAGGTTATCAGGAGTTGGTGGAAATGTGGAGTTGAGGTTACAATCAGATCAGCCATGATCTTATTGAATGGTGGAGCTGGCTCAAGGGCCTGAATGGCCTACTCCTGCTCATAATTCGTATGTTCATATGTAGAAATTGTAAACAGGATAATGAAGCTGCGAGTAGTCTGTTTCAACCTGAGACAATGGCCAGAGAGGGGTACAGAATCAATGGCATGAACCAAACACAATGGTTTCAGTGATCCCAATCTTCAACTGGAAAAAACTGCAATTGATCCAAGAATGGATGCTGAACAAGCAAACAACACAGAGGAAGCAGAGAGATAGAATTATGTGTTGCTACTGTACATATGGAAGCTGACAGTGAAGGTTCCACTGTAACATCAAATCTACATGACATTCTTATTAGGAATCCTGTGAGAAATTATTCCCCTTCATACAACATAAAAACACAAGAAAAATCAAGATGCTGTTCTTCTACCTTTTGCAAGATTACATTCTCTCTTCTCATCCATCACTTCCTCCTGCTCTTCATCCTCCTGATCCTGTTCTTCTCTGACATCAGGCTGCATAGCGTCAGTCTTCTTATACACAGCTGCATCGTCAGGTTTCTAAAGAGTTATATAATTTATGCTACAGTTTGGTATTTCTGCCATTAAGGTCAAACTCAAAAACCCACGTATTTCTTTGAGCAGTCCAGTTCAGAGTCATCTTTAAATTTCCCCTCCGCTCCCTTTGCTTCCTCTCTTTCTCTTTGTCTTCGCTTCCACTTTAGGGTTGTCAACTGTGGTTGGATAGATTCCTGGAAATTTCAGCACAAGGTCTCTTTCCCTAGCCACCTTATCAACCAGCGTTTTTGCCCATCATCAATACTTAAATAACAATTAAACAAAGTGTTCAAAAAAAAAAAAAGCTTTATTGCTTCAAGTCCAGAAAAATCCTGGAGGGTTGGCAATCCTCCTACCTCTCTATCATCTAATCAAAAATTCCATCTAGACTAATTAAGTAAAAGTAATCTCAAACCTGGCAGCACTTTTCCTCCCCTAGTTTACTCTCCACTTTTGAAGACAATTTCCTTGAAAAGTTGTAGTTCCACACATGGTAGGCACATTTTAGTATTAGTGATGGTAAACTGTGAGACCATTGGGCCATTGCATAGATGCTTATATACATTTTCAGCAGGCCTTTCTGGATAACAAAATTGGCAGTGGAAATGTTGTCCTATATTTCTTCCATAAACACAAGATGGAGGGTTGCCCAGAACTAGTACCTCCTCACCCAAACCAAAGCAGCTAAATCAGTATTGTCCAGTGATCAAACATGGGATCGTCCAGATTACCTGATCTATGAAGCTTAATTACTCACTGCCTGAAATCAGACAAGTCACTAGAGAGTCACTACAAAAACTTTCGAGCATTTTCTTACCTTGCTTGGCCAGCAGAACAGCACAATTAGCCCTAAAGGTAAAACAGCTGTCAAGACGTAAATAATCCAGAGCCAAGGACGCTCTTCTGCTGCAGTTGTCAACTGACCTAACACACCAGGCTGAAAAGAAAAAAAATGAACCTCCTGAATCTGTTCAAACAATCTTCTGTATTTCAGCCTGATACACAAAGGATTTACTTTGCACTGGAAATCTCAGGATCACTGGATAAACTACACCACCTCCATGCAAGTATGTGGTAAGGATTGGCTTGGTTGCATCAGGTCAGGTCAATTAAGTTTGGGTCTGAACTCAGTTTTAAACCTAGAGCAGAGGAGATTGAGGGGGGATATGATTGAGGCGTATAAAATTATGAGGGGCATAGATAGGAAGGAATATTTCCCCTTGGTGGAGGAATCAATAACCAGGGGGCATAGATTTAAGGTAAGGGGCAGGAGGTTTAGAGGGGATGTGAGGAAGAATTTTTTCACCCAGAAGGTGTTGGGAATCTGGAACTCACGGCCTGAAAGGGCAGTAGAAGCAGAAACCCTCATAACATTTAAGAAGTATTTGAATGTGCACTTGTGATGCCATGGCATACAAGGCTATGGGCCTAGTGCTGGAAAATGGGATTAGAATAGTTAGGTACTTGTTTGACTGGTGCAGACTCGATGGGCTGAAGGGCCTTTTTCTGAGCTGTAGACCTCTATGACTAATTAGATCAGAAAATATTTACTCCATGGGGAGAATTTTCCTCCATGGGGAGAATACTCCCTCCATCGGGTGGGCCGGTCAGGATTCTTTTGTGTTCTTTGCTAACCCCCACCAAATGCATTGGTACATATTTACAAAGGAGAATCAGATGTCCCATATAAGGCACAGAAATAGACCAAAAATTAACCAATGCCTACTTCAGACTAATCTTAAGTATTACTGCCTAACTGCTTGTGCAAATCAAGTTCACAACAATGTGCTTACTTGCTGCCTGAAATTTTACAGGGTTAAATCATTTTGAGTACTTATTCATGGCTTACTGCATTGCTTTGGCTTTATGTAGGGAACTAGTCTAATGGAAATATGAAAAATCTGGCTAGCAACTCAAATTTAAAACGTATGTGCACAATGAAACATATGGGCATAAACATTATTTCAGCTTTTGTAAAACTTCAGAGTGAATTTTAAAGGTTGGTTAGCTTTTGCCAAGGACTGGGTTGGGCTGGGAAAGATATGCCAGTCAAAATTCAGTGTGGAAGCTCAAAATTAGGTTCTTTTGGGGAAAAAAAATCCTGAGCATGATAGCACCCAATATTTGTCTGGTGTTTAGCAAAATGAAATTTTGGCTGTATGAAGTGGCTGTGAGGAAGGTTGCCCCATTTGGTACTTCAGGACACTCTACCCAAAAGACAGCAGTGCACAATTTCTGGCAGCATGAAGTCAAAGTTCAGAGCTGTATATGTCACCTGTAGAAAATGAGTAGTCTGAGGAATCTAGCAAGGCAAGACAACCAGAGGGAGCATCATGCATTGGTCAGATCACACAAGATTGGATGTCACGATGTGTTAACCAATCTGTTGTAAATTTACAGCCGACCCATAGTAAGCCCATGGCTCTTTCATTGCATCTCACATGCATCCATACATCAGTAGGGCACACCTTCAGGATATAAAGTGTTATTGAAAAAATTGGTCACACATCTTTCAACAACATCACACCTCAAGTCATTTTATCACCGGCGGAGAAGAAATCAGTTAACGTTTCGAGCCTTCATGGCCCTTCGGCAGAACTGGAGCCAGTTCTGCCGAAGGGCCATGAAGGCTCGAAACGTTAACTGATTTCTTCTCCGCCGATGCTGCCAGACTTGCTGAGTTTTTCCAGGTAATTCTGTTTTTGTTTTGGATTTCCAGCATCCGCAGTAGCTTTTAGCTTTTTGTTTTTATCATTCTATCACCACCTGTCTACATTGAAGTTGGCCTGCATGTTTATGTGCTTTGTCATTTGGCACATCTGATCAGAAAATTTAATTTGGATTTTTCTCAACATTGATGCATTTACAATCAACCTAGCCTTGATAGCATCAGTCATTGTCCTCTCCCCTGAAATGGAGCATGAAATCTGTGACACAGGAGGTTTGGAAAGCCGCAGTTGTACACCGAACAAGAGAGAAACTAAAAAGTTAATTACTTTACAATAAATGCACCTCACAATAATAATTTATAACATATTTCACACCTCATTTTCAGTAGCCACCATCTTCTTTAGGCTCCAACCATCTGCTGCCCACTGCTCAGACACTTCCTTCTCAGCACAGATGATAAAGTTATCAAACAAGATGTCAGAAGTCATGGACCATAGTTCTAGACCAACAGCAATGATTGGCGTCATCTTGTAAGGTTGCAAATCCTCAAAATAATCAGGATTTTGGATTTTCCTTGGATTCCATACACCCTGTGTAAAAGAAAAAAAAACACAAATAAAGGCTATCCAAACTGCTCTTTCTTTTTTCACATTTATCTCATGTTGTTATCAGTCTGCCTACCTTCACTTCACCCCTCAGAGTGGTGCAACTTATTATTTCTGTAGTTGCCAAGGAGAAGGAAAGGAGGAAGGACAAACCAGGTTATCTTGTACATATGCCAGATCCAAGTCCATACTAAAGGTAGGACACTCGCAAAATGTGCTATGCAGTAGCAACACGAGTGGTATTCGCCACTAACAGGATGCTGCCGTCATGCCAAAAAGATGTTCTGCCTATCACACAAATGAATAACGTGGTGTATGAATTTCAGTGCCAGTGTGATGCTAGGTATGTAGGCCGTACGTACCAAAGACTGGCAGATCGTAACAAACAGCATGTCGCCGCCGCTGCTTGCAAAGGGCAGTGTACAGACCGTACCCAACCAGCCAGTGCTTGCAAAACTCAAGACAGTGTCCAATGTTGGATTCGATTCCGCAATTGGACATTTGCTAAACAATCCTCAATGTGCTAAGAATTACGCTGACAACCAATTTAAGGTTGTCAGTCAGGCTCGCAGTGTGCTGCATTTGCATTACTGGAAGCTAATTATATTAATATACAGGGCCCTGTTCTTTGCAGACAGAAAGAACATGCATATACATTGCACCTGTTTCAGCTAACCAAAATGAGTGATAGCTATTTGCTGACTCATTCTTCAGGGCAATGCCTTGATCAATCAGGGCCAAGCTGCCTGGTTTAAATTTCGAACAATGCTTAGCAGTTAACTGTTAGTCGCCATCACGGGTGCACTCTCCATGGCAACGCCACTTGCCAACCAATCAGAACTCTCTTCACATATAAATTGTTGTTTTCCCCTTATATTGGTATTCTTGCGAGTGTCCTGATAAGTGCAAGATGAAAAGCTTAGAAATGTCTCTTTCTTCAGTAATACTCAAGTTCTGTACTATCAAGCAACTAAAGTAGCATTCTATTTAAAGCAGTCTTTCAGCTGGGAAACTCAGTTATCACTTCCCTCTCCTTTCATGCTGTTTACATTCCTGCAATATGTAATAATGGTTTTGACTTCTTCCCACACCACTAATATATTCATCCTATCTTCAAACCACATTTGTCCAAATAATCCGACAATGTCCTTTCACAAACTGCCTCCCAGTAATAAAACATTGGCCTCATTATTTACAAGAACGTGAGGTGATAGAGAAAAGGTGTGCGTGAGCCTGGAGGTAGGCAGTACATTGGGACAGGTAAGGGGCGTGGTGTCTCTGCTGTTTCATTTAAATAAAATCTGGCCATTGGATGAAAATGGGAGTTTGAGTGCAGCTGGCGAACCATGGGAATGCTCTCCAGCAATCAGTGAAAAGATTTGAGGGCAATCACAGTTAGATCAGGGAGGCTCAAAAGATTCCTCAAGAGCCCTGGAAGGAACTCTAAAGTGAAGAAAGTTTTTAAAGCTTATACTGTATCCCCTTCTGGTCAGTTGCCTCCTCCTACCACATTTTTCTGCTGGGTGGCAGGTAATGTAGTACTACCACTGTATTGGCATTAGTATTACTTTGTGGTGCTGAGGAGGCCTTTCAGTAGGCCCCTGCTTCTTTTCAGCAGAAGCTTCATCAAGTACTTGAATCACTGCCTTCAATATTAATTAGTGTTCTAGAACTTGGCAGATAGAAGGCAAGATTTCAGATTTCAATGTTTCATCCCCTTGCCCAACCCTTTGCTGTCCATGGTGACGTTTATTAAGTCTGACTCCCAAGAGGATGGTCTATTTTGTACCAATGTACACATAATCTGTTTTGCATTGACACAAAAGTGGCTGTATAACTACGAGCAGAATCTTCGGCTTGGCTTGTGGGGGCAGGGCCCACTCGCTGAGACGTAAAATGACGTGCGGTGACGTCGGACATGCGTCCCGACTTCACCACGCGTCATTCAGATTTCCAGTTCGGCGGGTGCGCACCCGAGTCGGCTGCGCGCCCGCCGAACTTTCAAAGGCCTATTAAGGCAAGTTAGCTATCAATTAAAACAATAAACTGAGCTGCCCGTCCAACTGTAAGGTTCGCGGGCAGGGCAAGAGCCGTGGCGGTCTTTGCATTTTTCATGGAATCTCATCCATGGGTGGGATGAGGCTTCATGATGGTTTTTAAAGGTTTGAAAAAAAATGTTTAATAAAATTCATAGACATGTCCCAGCTCATGTGACAGTTTCACATGAGGGGACATAGCCTAAAATTGTTTTTTCCCCATTATTTACATTTTTTAAACTTAAACTAATCTCCCTGAAGCAGCTCTGTGCCTCAGGGAGATTTCAGGCCCCGACTCAGGCAACGCATCCCCACCCCCAACCCGCACAGGGAGCGCTCAGCGCTTCCGGGCATGCGTCACGCTGGGCATGGCCAATTAAGGCCCGCCCATGTCAAATGGCAGTGCCCAGCCGATCGTGGGCAGTGATCGGCTGCGTGCACGCCCACCCAACCCCGCCTCGACGGGGAGAAAATTCTCCCCAATAGCCTGAGATACAGGGTTACGATGCATTATACAAAAATGGGTGAAGTTCGGTAGAAGAGATACAAAAACGCCATGATCAAAATTCACCACTATAGAATCAAAAGATGGCTCTTCAAGTAAATCGATTAAAATTAGGCACCACTGAAAATAAGTCTAACCCAGCACTGCTCCCTAGGAGATTGTGAAAGAAAACAATATATGGACCTGCATTATCAGTGAGCTTAGAAATCATAGGAAAGGGCCATTGGGTCCATCATCTTAAAGCTAGTGCTAGCTTTTGCAGTGGAGATATCCACTCAGGATTAGTAAATGAATAAAATACGTATTTGAAAAAGGAATATTTATATTATTCCTATTTATATCTTGTACTCTCTGCAATGCTGGTCAATGGTGGCAAAGCATTCCATAAGAGTGAGCCTGGATATAGAAAAAGAGGATCACCTAAGAGGGTGCAGCTATCCTGCCAGTCACCCAAGTGCACATATCAAACATCCTAATTCATTACTACATTAGTTCTTATTTTCTTCACTTCTTCCATGCTATTTTGTTCATATAAATGGATGCCTCTTACTATTTCACCTTCCCAGCTACATTATGAACTTTGATACTCAGGCTTCATAGTTACTAATAACAACCTGAAAACTTCTGTTGAGTACCTGGTAGTTCGGATTGTCAATCATAGGGGGTTTCCATTTTCCTTTGTAGTTAGGGTTGTTCATCATAGGTGATTCCCAAATTCCACACCCAGGTGCAGTTTCACATTTTGGATTAGGAATCTGGGGAGCTTCCCACTCACCATCCATTTCTTCATCCCTGAAAAGGAAATGACATTCTGAATGCATTACCTATTTACATAATACTATTGTATGTTATTTTGCCAATTTTAAAAGTAATGGGACTGAAGAAAAATTTACAGGCTTATACATCAAAAATTGTACATAAAAGTTTAAATAGAGCGCTGCATTGTTTTGATGCTACTTTCCTGCCATTTCCTTCTCACCAAATATAGGGTCAATCTACACTCAGTAATCTATTCCTGGAATCCTAAAGATAGCAGAAAATTAGTTCACTAAATAATTTTCCTGAAAAAAACCATAGATGTTATGTACATTGGCAGTACCCAAATTATTATTGTGCATTTCTTCTATTGTCTGAAAATTGTACCAGCAGAAAACATTAGTTAAGATATTTGCACAAAAATAGGCAGGGCATCATGTACTTCTGATCCCATCACTTATATTTTAGTCAGCTGATCATATTTAATTGGTAGTCATCTATGCAGCCTACATTTTTATTCATTGGCCAAATCTTCTAGTCTCCAAATCGTTGGAGACCAAACGCAAGGCTGAAGATGCTTGTCAGGACCCTGTGGAAGTCCAGATGTGCCTACCTCCATGGGAACTGCCCAGGAAGTTTAAACTTCAGATAGGCAACAAACCCTGCTCCCTGGGACCCCCTGTGATCGTCTCCAGCTTGAGAGTTAGAGTTGGTGACTTTGGACAATTCCGCAGTACTTAGGTGGATAGTTACCCAGGAAATGTTAAGACAGAAGAATAAAACCTAGTCTAACACCTGGCTAACTACACAACTGACCCCACCCCCCCATGATCCAGCTACACCCCCTCACCGCACAACTACCCCACCGACCACCCAACTAAAGCTCTTACACCCCTAACCATCCCACCCAAGCCGATTGCACAAGAACCACACCCACGCCAACCCAACCTGAGTCCCCACTCACCCCACCTACACACCTCACTCACCTCCCCACTTACCCATTCATTAACATTAAGACTGGACCTTTAAACTTACCATACGCCAGCTAATGCCATAAAAAGAGGGCGTGTCTCATCTTCCCCCAATTTTACTGCACTCTGGACTTCCCTGAAGGACGCTATGTTGTGTATTTCGGTGAAAGCCAGAGATGGCAGACCCCGAAGAAATACGCAGCAGTGTTGAGTCGGGGAAATATGAGCACAGCGGCAATCCAACCATGATTGCTGTTGCTTGGAAGATCCAGACCGTTATGTTTAAAATCAAGATTTCTTCCATGTTTTCCATAGCAGTTTCGCCCAATCACTTTTCAATAAATTGTATACATGATAAGGAAATTCAACTCTCATTTCTGCAAACATACCTAAATTTATTACGCTAGTAATAAACTAGTTATTTTCACCAAACAGAAAATGGAAGTGGAAGGGTCCCAACTTTGTTTAAAAGGGAGAACAAGAGAAAAAGTCCCTGAACCTTGGGAAAATGTAGTAGGCCCATAACTTATACAGGACCTACACTTTTGGAATTAATAATCCTAGCAAAACTATTTAAAAATAGTTACCAATCCTCTGGTTTCTCTGCACTGGGATCAGGGACATACTCTGCTTCATCATTAAGCCAGCCCTCTGGTTTAACAGCATCTGGATCAATTATCTTTGCTGGAGCATCTTCATCCCTGAAAGAAGATCCTTTATTTTGTAGTTGTAACTGTAGAAGTATTCAAAATTATGAAATATATAATACAAGTTCGCATTGATAAAATGCAGAAAAACAGTTTATGACACAATTCCAAACTAAACATCAAAATAAACATTAAATGAAATGATTGCAGAAGAGTCCCTCACAATGGTACTCACCAGTCTTCAGGCTTCTGAGCATCAGGGTCAGGGATCTTTGGTCTTTCATCCCAATCTTCAGGCTTACTGTCATTAGGGTCATCTATTTCTTTAGGTGGATTAATAGGTGGAGTCATATCCTCCAGCAAATTCCCTTTACTAACAACAGTTTGATCAATCAGCATTTCGAAGCTATTATCTGGATTCAGCACTGACAAAGGGTAAAATAAAAGCTGTTTTAATTCAAAGGAGTTGGTAACCTAGGCACATTCAACCGCAATCATGTAATACTCAATGCACATTCTCCTCCCTACCTGCAGTCAATATTTTAGAATCATATGCAAAAAAAGATTGCTTGGGGAATACGTTACAGAAGGGACATAATTTTAGGTATTATTTTCAATATCATATGGTTCAGATATCGAGGTAAAAATATTCAAAGCCATGCCATTTTTGAAATGTATGCATGTTCTGCTGCCAGTGCACATTTTCTGACTTGGCCACAGGGGAAAGCACAAAAACAATCATCTTCAATTTGTCCTTTTTCTTCTGAGGCACAGGAGGTTTCTCCAGGCCATCTCAACTATGCAGTTCAAATCAGAAGCTCATTAAGTATACTTAGTATGCATATCATAAACTAACAAGCCACTTCACCTTTGGGGAAATTTGGAGACACATTAAATGATTTAAGTCCATATTTTTAGGTTGCCAGAATGTATATTCAAAAGCTAGGCTATTATTCTATCGGCCTGCAAAGCATTTATACTTCTTTTTTGTTATTGCGATTATGCACGTGCAGAGCAACAGAACATTCACTGAAACATGGTCTACACAGGAAGCATGAGAAGGTACAATTTCTTAAAACATCATCCAGCGTGTGAAGGACAGTGAATACTGTATCTTTCAGGCTAAATTTCAACTGGAGTGCTGAAGATGTTTCACAGTGGAAAAAGATTTAATCAGTATGGCATGCACAATGAATGGATTACGATTTTGTCACATGGGGCAGAATTTTATGACAGCGGGATTTTACGTTCCTGCTGTCGTCAATGGGATTTATAACGGCCCGCCGCATTTTACGGCCCTGTCTCCGCCGAAATGGGGCCATAAAATTCTGCCCATGTAGAAACTCAACAAATCTTCCCTCAAAGTTTCTGCTGTGTCTTTGTCATCAAATGTTCTCAATTTTGACACAATTATACAACTACAAATGGCAAAAGGAGAATAATTTGCTGAAGCAAAAAGCTAACAAAATGTGAAATTTCAGCAATTCATATGAGAAGGTCAGCTATTCATTATTCTGGGTGATCCTGTTTATTCAAATACATTTAGCACATGTAAATTTGTAAAGGGATCCACATTCATTAAAAGTATAATCCAAGTTTTTATGAATCCAATAAACCAATAGATGCTCTCTGCAACACCTCATTCATATATTTCAGGCAATAAAGTCAATTAGTTAAATAGTTAAGTTTCATTCAGATTTTATTTTTCCCCAAACTTCATGACTAGATGGACTGCTCTGACTATTCAATTTCTAAAATGATCAGAATTTGAATTGTACTATTTTTTGAATATGATCAGACAAGATAGGGGAAAATGGTTATCGAGAAAATATTTAGATAATCAGTGCAAATCAGCAAAACTGTATATAATACCTAGAGTGTACAAATGTGTGATCTTGTCTGTGTAGAACTTCTTTAGATCTACATCAGGGCGTTTGGCATGCTTTTCCTCATAGTCTCCAGTTATAGGGTTCTTGTGTCTGAAGATGAAGTGCAGTTTGTAGTCTTCACCACATTTGTCTGGCCCAAACATAATAGAGTAAGGGGTTTTGTCAAAGAATTTTTCCTGGAGAAGAAAGAACAGTCGATATGTTACAACAGTCACTATTAATATTGCTATCCTACTTCATGTTGACTTAGGGCTCAGCTGGATCAGAGATGACCAATATATTACAAGACCACTGTCAACCTCAGAAAATATTTGTTCAGCACTGGTGTTATGAGATCCAAACTTACCTTAATCAGCAAGCGGGGTCCAGGAACTCAAGTCCTGACAGGCTTTGGGAGTTTTGCACATACGTGGACCGGGAGCAGGCTAAGCATGCACAATCCAGCATTTTGTAGTTCTTTGAGCGGAGGGTGGGCCCAGTGCAGCTGCTCAAAAAGAAAAAGGCACGAGGAGTATCCAGGAGTAGAGCACCATATGGAGAAGAGTCCCTGACAGGGGACAGGGCGAGGTCCCAGTTAAGAAGAGGGAGGAGCAGCGAAAGAGGCTCGAAGCAGAAAAAGGGCTCTGGTTGGCAGGCTAAGTAATGGGGCCCTGGGAAAAGCCCTGAAGATCTAAGTAGGCAGCAGAAGGTTGGTGAATGCGTGCTGCGGCCATTGGGATGAAGATAACCCTTTGGAGCAGTAGTGGCCTGTTCGGCATGGCCGATGAGCTGAAGTTATGCTTGGGAGTTGGTGCTGGGGTGGAGTGGAGACTTGGGAGTTCAGGGAAACAGAGTCTCGGGAGTTGGGATCGAAACCGTGAGGTGGGCCGTTATTGAGATCCTCCGAGTTGGAGCAGCATTTGGAGAGATTTCCAAGGTCAGATCTTCAAAGGTGAAGGCTAGAATTCCTTTTGAAAGAGAGAGTTTCAATGAGGTTAGGTGACTCAGTGGTTACTGACATCTGGGTGGGTTGCTCAAAAATCCATGAAATCTGTGTTGGTCATGTCTGCCATTTATTGTGCAGTGTGGTGTGTTCGACCACAGTTTGCCTGTTAATTCACATGTATCTCATATACTCTAACATTCAAGGTTAATAAAATAGATACTGTAAATTGTTTTATCTTTACTATACAAGGTCAGAAATTTTTTTTTGTTCAAAACCTGTGGAATCTTGTGGCTTTATTTTCTTAACAAGCGTCTTGATTCTCAAACTTTGTCTACTTTAAACAAAGTTACTGATCCCTAACTAGATCGTAACAAGAATTTGGGGGCCTGGTCCAGAATCGTAACATTTAACACTGACCTTCAATACATCAGGAAAAACTAGGCCGTTAAATTGTGAAGTAATAAACACTAAGGGCAGGATTTTACATCCCGCAGGTGGGCACGCACCTGACCCGATCGGGTGTAAAATAGCGTGCGATGACGTCGGGTGAGCGTCCCAATGTCATTGCACACTCGCGCAATATTTCGGTTGCCACGCATGCGAGAGCCAGCAGCGTGCCCGCTGGCAATTAAGAAGCCTATTAAGGCCCTTAATCAATTAATTAAAAGCAACTTTTTGCTGCTGGTCCAACATTATGGTTTGCGGGTGGGCAAATCAGCCAGGTGGCCTTTGGATTTTTTTATGAAATGAGGTTTCCAACAGTAATTAAAAGTAAACATTTTTGGACATCATTTTTAATATCTCCCTGTTCATGTGACTTTGTCACAGACAGGGAGATGTTTCTCTAATTTTTAAAACCTTTATTTCTGTTTCTACAAATCTTCCACTGCCTGCCTTCAGGGAGCTTTTAGTGCGCGCTTCCCCGCGCATGCGCAGACTTCTGCGCTCGTACTCCTGCCCCCACTCCGGCAGCATTGAGGCTCTCAGCGCGCATTTCATGCTGGCTGGCTGTCTGTTAATTGGCCAGCCAGCGTGGAATCGCCGTTGGGTGTTAATCACAGGCGGTGGACTGTTTCCCCATTCAGTGCCGGGCCAGCCCGACAACCAGAAACTCCTGCCTTAACATTTTCAACAGCAACGTTTCAATATTATCATTGTTTCTTTGCAGACTGACCAAACCAGCAATTTATGAGACACTAGCGGGTTGTTTTTCCTCCTCCTCCAGGAACCATGCCCTAAGAGGGTGTTGGCAACCATGGACATCCATTGGATTGGTCCATGATTATGCTTGACAAAGTACTGCAGTGGTTTGCTGTTGCCTTCTGCAGTGTGGCTGACCAGGAAACTCTCCCACTCTTACTGATTTACAGGCTGATAATCAGCCTATTTGGCCGCTTTAAGAATGCGCCTCCCATGGCCATCAAGTCCTGAAGTATGACTTGAACCCGGGAGCTTCTGGCCCAGAGGTAGAGACATTATCAAACAAGATCTCCACGTCGTTTTTCCACAGCTGGCAATTATTATTAAACACAAAATATATGTTATTACTAGAACAAACTTGGAACCAAGATATTCTCATGTTGTAAATACCTCGCTCAAAGGTCAAAACAAATCAGTTCACCGGACTATAATAACGAGAAGTCTAATGTAGAAATAGTGATCCAAGTCTTACAGGGTAGAGAAGATGTTTTTATTGCCAAGTAAAAATATCAGTATCGTTGATTTCAAAGGGCATGGGGAGAAATAAGAATATTGGACAACTGCAAGCAGCCTAGAGGGAGTCATATAACTAGATTCTATGGGCAAAATTTCCTGGTCGGCATGCGGGGGCGGGACCCGCACGCCGACGTGTAAAATGACGCGGGGTGACATCGGACGTGCGTCCCGTCACCCCGCATCATTTAGATTTTCAGTTCGGCGGGCGCGCAGCTGAGTCGGCTGCGTGCCTGCCGAACTGTCAAAGGCCTATCAATTACCTAATTGAGCTCATTGTCAGGGCTGCCCATCCAGTTGGCGGGCAGGCCTGGAACCCAGGCGGGCTTCCGAAAACACATGAAACCTCATCCATGGGCGGAATGAGGTTTCATGAGGGTTTTAAGAATGTTTATTAAGTTTTAACATTCAAGTAATTGACATGTCCCAGCTCATGTGACAGTGTCACATGAGGGGACATGTCAATAATTTTTTTCTTCTCCGTTCAGCAGTTTTTAAAGTTGAAGTGAAATCCCTGAGGCAGCACTTTGCCTCAGTGAGATCTGTGGGCTCCTTCACGCATGTGCGAAAGAGCGCACATACCTGCTCAGGGAATTCCCACACCCACACAGGGAGTGCACAGTGCTTTAATTGGTCTCAATCGGCCCGCCCAAGTAAAATGGCAGTGCGCCCCTGACTGGGGGCGCCGATCGGGAACCCGCCCGCATGCAAACGCGCCCGCACAACCACCCCCGACAAGCAGAAAATTCTGCCCTATAAAGTAAGTGGTGTATACTGTTTCAAAGTTGCAAAGAGAGCTTAACAGAATTAATTTATGGTAATGTGTGTTGAATCTGATGGCACACTGGGGTGGCTGGAAAATAAGTCAGAATTTATTGAAAATAACAATGGCATTTGAATGATGCACCATTATTGTAAATTGGTCAATAACTTGTGGTGAGAAAGAGACACAATGAAATTGCCTCAAGTTGTTGGATGATTTGAGCTACACTGCCATTAGCTATACAAAAACATCTCGCTCTTAAAGCCTTTGTGAGTTTTATGCAATTGCTGTATTTGCACATTAAACCAACCCAAGTAATTCAAGCTTAGTAATTAATAATTTTTAATATCATAATTGTTAATGACTACGATTCAGGCTCTTTGGCTCAGAAAGTGAACAATTGGAAGTCTGGAGTCACAAATCTTCAGAATTGTTGTTGAAGATTTTAAAGTGTCAGACTTAACCTTTTTTCTTTCCCTTTGGAGAAACAACCTCTCTTTTCTTCGTTTCTCTTTCTATACCTGATTTGACATTGAATTCACCCATTCTAATTCAGCCTCCTCCATAGTGCTTTCTGTGTTTCTTTACCAATTCTTAAACCTCACTATTTAAAGAGATACACTGCTGGTTCCATTATTCACCAAGGTGTCAAATGCTCTATGCCTTCGCTGTTGCAGCTATAATCTCACAGTTCCAGCAACTCAAAAAAATTAAGCCGAAAGGTGCAAAACATCTAACTAAACCGGATATGTGCAATGCACTGTTTCAGCAAATTCCAGCTTTATATCCTAATACATTTTATATTGAACAACTGCAGATAGTCAAGATGAGAACACAGTGTAACCAGATCCTACGATAATGGAAATGTATTCCTCAGGCATGATACATGGACCAGAAGGGCACAGTAAATCAGTAAAACTTGATGACAGCACTTTTTGCCAGAATTTCACGATACATTATATGAACAGTGTAGTAATTAAGTCAGGAAGAAGAAGATACAAAAGTAGACTGAATGGTAATTCTGTTGAGTAATTCTCAGGGATGAAAGTGAGTAAAGACAAAAAGGTCTGATTTTTAATATGACAAGGAATCATGAACACATTATAGTGCAAAGTGGCAAAGTCACTGCAGCATGAGGGGCCGAAAATTATGATCTGTAGTGAGATGCTTCTAGGCCACTTCAAATGCATGGGATTATTAGACTTCAAGTAGGTAGAAACGTTAGTTTTCCTTTTGTTTACCTTCTATTACCGTCAAGAGTGTGGACCAAAGTATTTGTATAAATTGACCAAAGTGACCTTAGGATTTCGGCACTCAATGTGTTTACTGCATGTAATAGAGGTCCATACTAACAACAGAACATGATATTGCTGGATTATGTACATATGAAGCATAGGAAAAGACCACGGAGAGGGGGAGGCAGAGGCCAGGAAAACATTTCAAAGTATGTAATTCCATCGTTGAAAATTCTGCCAAAAGAGGGGAATTTCTCATCCCTGAATTCTAAACTGAGCAACACCACCATGCTAGAGAGTAAAATTAGTTGATGAAAGGTCATCGACCCAAAACGTTGGCCTGAATTTGACCAAAATCAGCTGTATGACCCAATGTCAAGGGGATATTCTAGTCAGTGGCACACATGGATGGGTGACTTTCATGAACAAGTGTCACTTGAGGGCTAGTACCTGGGGGAGCCAGGCAATTAAGAGTGGATCATGTCACCTAACATCCACCTGCTGGCACTATTTTTAATGGCACTTGTATAGCATTCGAGCAGGCTGCAGACACAGACTATTAAACAGCTCTGAAGAAGTCATACGGACTCGAAACGTTAACTCTGTCTTTCTCTCCACAGATGCTGTCAGACCTGCTGAGTTTTTCCATGCTGTACTTAGATGGCTGAATGGCCATCTCACCATTCCATCCAAGCAGCATGATACTGCACGTTTACAGTGCCTCAGGGTGACCAGCATAGATGGGCCATGAGACACGAGTGACACTGTGCATATGTGTTTGCAGGAGAAGCACGCTCATAATGCCAGGGAGGGTCAACAGACATTGGAGCATCATTCAATTGTTGAGGACACTGATGGAGGAGGAGGAGGAGGTCAAAGACATTAGATGAGTCACGGCAAGGCAGCTTGTCACTGAGGGAGAGGCAGATATGGAAGCAATAGATAGTCAGTAGAGTGATGGTTATGTTCATCATTCCCTCGACTATTTGAGAGCTGTGGCACCTGTGGGCCTTTAAAGCACACGGAGCTTTAGGGGTTGCCATTAACTAGAAGCTGAACTGGAACAGCCATATAAATACTGTGGCTACAAGTACAGGTCAGATGCTAGGAATTCTGTGGCAACTAACTCACCTCCTGACTCCCCAGAGCCTGTCAGCCATCAACAAGGAACAAATCAGGAGTGTGATGGGATACTCTTCACTTGTCTGGATAAGTACAGCTCCAACAACACAAGAAGCTTGACACCATCCAGGACAAAACAGCCTGCTTGATCAGCACTCCATTCACTACAAACATTCACTCCCTCCACCATCACACACAGTGGCAGCAGTGGGTACCATCTACAAGATGCACTACAGAAACTCAACAATCAACAGCAATTTCCAAACCCACAACCTCTACCACCTAGAAGGGCAAGGACAGCAAATGCATAGGAACACCACCACCTCAAGTTCCCCTCCAAGCCATACACCATCCTGACTTGGAACTATATCATTGTTTCTTCACTGTTGCTGAATCAAAACCTGGGAATTCCTTTCCTAACAGCATTGTGGTTGAACCTACATCACAAGGACTACAATGGTTGAAAAAGGCAGCTCACACCACTTTCACAAGGGCAACTAGGGATGTACAATAATTGCTGCCCTAGCCAATGATGCCCACATCCATTGAATGGATAAAAAGAGCAGGAACACAGATTGGTTGAAGCAAATGATTCAAATAAAGCTCATCTCTCCAGCAGGTTCAACAGTAGATGAGTAAGTGAGAAGGGCTCTGGATACATTGGAAAGTTCAGGATGATGTATGGCTTGGAGGGGAACTTGCAGGTGGCGGTGTTCCCATGCATCTGCTGCCCTTGTCCTTCTAGGTGGTACAGGTTGTGGGTTTGGAAGGTGCAGTCAAACTAACCTTGCTGAGTTGCTGTAGTGCATCGTGTAGATGGCATGTACTGCTGCCAGTGTGTGCGCTGGTGGAGGGAGTGAATATTTAAGGTGGAAAGTTCAGAGGATACACCATCATCTCAGGACACGGTCACTTCATTCCAGTGCACCCTCCACCAGTGTAGATGCAATCACATCAGTGGGCTTTGTTGCACACGTGCAATGGGTGGGACAACTGATGATCAGTGCACAGATGGAGGCAGTGACAGGTGCAATCCCTCTGAGGAGAGGCCCAGTGATTCTCAGCTTCATGCAGATGGCCTCAGGTGTCATCAGCAAAGTGACAGATGTTTCAGCAACAGCTTGTAACTTGAGAACATCTGTCAAGAGTTTCCAGAGGCAGCGTGGTCCTGCGCACAAATGATGGAGTTCATCCATGCCTCGAGTAGTGATATTTATCTGACGTGCATGATGTCCTCCATCGAGTGTGACAAGGAGACACGTGGAACATAGGACTGAGTAAATGCAGAGGGTGTGCGGTGTTGCATGGTCTCATCCATGAGATATATGGAGCAATATGTGTGCAAGATGGACTGGCCATGCATCTCCCCATAGCCAGGTGGTGACACATTGCAGACAATCACAGGAGTGCATGTGGGGTCTGAAAGGGCAAAAGGAAGGGCAGGAAGTCAATGGAGGGCTCTGCTCAACGATCATTGATCACTGAAGATGGATCACTGACAGTGGGATTAATGCTGCATGCTGGTGGGAAGATTGCAGCAGTCCCTGCACTGATATGGGTGGCCCCTAATGTGTCAGGCCCCAGTAGGGCTCAGGTATCCAGAGGACGCAGCCCATAGTCATCTCATGCACCACAGCAAGAAGGCACAGGGACAGCACCCAGAAGAAGCAACTGTAAGCGAATGCGCCAATGCATGAACTAGCACAGTGTTTCGCTGGTTAATTATTTGTTAAATGCAGAGGCTTTAAGGTGTTATGAGAGTCAAATGTCTTGATGTGTAATGTATAATGACTCACATATTTACTTTTGTGCACCAGATGACAGTAGCCCGATGTGGAATTGAATATATTGATGGTCTGTAAAAAGTGAGTAGCTCATGAGCACCTGTGTTGACAGAAGGCCTTGGCATATAGTGCTGACAGATGTAGAGAGATGGTAAGGGCCTCTAATAAAAGTTCAGCAAGGTTCTCTTGGAGAGAACTTCTTGGTTCAGTGGCACTTAATTTTGTGAAGCATCTGATCATCAGAAAGTCAAGTCTCTCCCTGTTTCACAAGTCACTGCCCAGTGAGCCATCTTCATCGGTTGGCAGTTGTTGAAGCACCTCATAGTCATTCTCCTTTGATGTTGCTTGCTCAGCATCTTCCTCTGGCTCCAGTACAAGTCCCCTCTGGAGTGCTAGGTTTAGCTGTGCACAGCAGAGGACAATGATGCAGAATACCCTTGAGGGTGGTAATGCAGGGCACCCCAGACTTAAGAGGCACCCAAACCTCATGTTGGTAGCCCTTGTAGTTATTTTGCAGCAGTTGCATGTATCCTCTGCCTGTGTGTTGGAGTTACACACAGGGGTCAGAAGCCATGTCTTTAAAGGCAGCTTCCCAGAAACCTCCTACTTACAGTGTTTGCAGATGACTTGAACATTCAGGGTGTAAACCCCTTCCTGTTCACAAAGACACCCAGCTGCTCACGAGTACAATGACCCCCTTGCATCAGAGGAAATCCAGTCACGGTCCTGAAGCCAACTGCCCTTTTGGCCCAATCAGTTGGAACTTGATATCTTGGCCAGCTCGACTGTACATGGTTTCCGTGACCTCCTTGTAAAAAAAAGTGATGGGTTGCTAAGAAATGCCACATAGATCTCCAGACATCCCTGAAACAAACCACAGGTGAATGAGTGCCAGCGTCAGCTTTAATACACAAGCATGCATTGTCTGCCACTTCCCAAGACATCAACTCTTGCTTTAGCACGTGCACACAGCTCCACCAACACCACCTTGAAGAGAAGCAGTCAGTCATTGGAGACTTTGATGCTTGGACATCTGTGAAGATGAACCTCTGGAGGTACATGCTTTGTGCTGGGTAGAACCTTCTGTGACCATGAAGCTGCTCTCTTGACCCCATATACCCTCCTCGTTTACAGCCATTACTTCCTCAATCCACTAGAGCACTCCTAGCCACTACACAGTTACTCCATGTGCTGCATCCCCATCTCTGTGCCACTCTCCTCCTCACTGGAGGAGTCAAAGTCTGAAAGCATTGATCCCATAGCCAAATTAAACCACTATAATGAATCTCTTAAGAACCTTCTCCTGCCTGCAGTGGCTGTGAGGACCTGGGGACACCCTTTGTACTTCATTTTGACCCCACCCTTTGCAGTGCCTCCAAACTTGATGTGTTGCTTCCTCAACACACAGCCTGCATACAGATTCAAACTATGGCTACCAGGTTCCCCCACAATTCAACTGCTGCTCAGATCTTACTTCCATTGAGAAGATGAAACTACTTCATGCATCCCATGTGCCATTCATAAAACTGGAAAAAGATAGACGGATATCTGACAATTGGCTGTTCACAACCTTAATCACCAGCCTGCCACTGGTGTATCTACTACTAATCCACTTCACTTGCTGCATCTTACAAAATTGCTCATCGACGGGACAATGCCAGAAAGACAGCTCAACACAGGCCCGAGTCATTTTACCAGTTCCATGGCCATGGGGCATGGAGGCGGAGGCCAGTATAATTCAGCCCGTTAACCATGTTTTTCTTTACATAGATGCTGTCAGATCTGTAAATTGTGTATTTGTTTTATAATATAGTATTTATTTAGTGAATGTGAATTCCCAAAGCCAAGCGATAGCCTCATTTGCTGAATTTAAGGTGATTAGTCTGCCTGTAAAAGGGAGACTCCTTGGTAATTTGCAGCATTGTTTATGTCTCTCTACAGGTGCATAAAGGGTTTGTACTGAGGCCCCAGTGGTAGAGGCTGGTCACACATGGGCCTTGGCCTGTCCTGAACCTGTTTAGCAAGGACCACTCTTGCAGAGGTAGTTCAACCAACAGACTGAGTTTGTCACAAGGAACTTGTTAGTGAATTCCTGTGTTTCCCATTCTTTGGTCCAAAGGATTTCTGCTGATAGACTTTGCTCAGAAAGATTGCCCTATACAGGGACAACAGATCAGTGTTCATGTTGAGCCCCCTGTCAGTACCCAGGCCCCTGGGGAAGCAAATGTTCCTGCCAGCAGACTGAATTCCACGAGAAACTTATGCAACTGAAGAGCCCCCTTGCGGAATCCCAGTGCCCCCAGGAACAGCAGTCTCAACACTAAGCAGCTCTAGTGTTAATGCAACAAGGCATGCCCTTCGTCTTTAACAACTTAATGTTGAGGGCCTGTTAGCTGCTCAACGAAACCTCTTTCTTAAATATAAAATTTACCAACTTGCAGAATCTGCTTCTAACAGCTGTATACATGTTGCACTAAAAGCAAAGCCATATTATCAATAGAAATTCCTCTTTTAAAGGCACTGCACCTCAATATCATGGCATCAAAATGATTTTCCCTTCTCACAACATGTTAGTCTTACCTAGTTTCAATTTCAGTCTCTAGGAGATTTCAATCTCCTAATCAAAAAACAGAATGATAAACAATTTACACATACACAAAAAGTGAAAGGGATGGAGTGTGACCAATGTACAAATAGAGTACCAGTTCTACCAATGAGAGTACGCCATTTGAAATATTTTAAAATTCTATTAAGGTAGACACTTCATTTTCATCTTCAGTCTCAGATAGACGTAAAAGATCCCATGACACTATTTTGAAGAGCAGAGGAGGTCTCCCCAACGTTTAGGCTTATTCCATATAGAATCATAGGGCAGAATTTTACATTCTGTGGGCGGGTGTGCCCCTGACCTGAACGGGCGTAAAATCGCACAAGATGATGTCGGGTGAGCGTCCTGACGTCATTGTGCACTCGAGCAATATTTCATTCGGCGGGCACATGTGGCAGTCGGAAGCATGCCCGCTGACAATCAAGCAGCCAATTAAGCCCATTAACGGCACAATTGTCAGCGATTTTTCGTGGCCCATCCAACCTTACGGTTGGCAGACGGACCAATCAGCCAGGCAGCTTTTACATTTTTGATGAAACTTGATCCAAGGGCAGGATGAAATCTGAGTTTGGAAATAAAATAAAAAGAAATATCTGAGGACAGCATTTTTATGAGATGTGCTTTCAGGTGCTTGATTGTGCTGCATGGACAATTTTTGCAGCTTTTTTGTGCTTTATTTTATTATTTGCAGGTCTGCAGCTTCCCGAGACTGCTATCTGCCTTCAGGGAGCTCAGTGGAAGCGCAGGCGGGTGGCGGGGAATACGCTCTTTCGCGCACAGAGCACAGAAATCTTCCTGAGGCACAGAGCTGCCTCAGGGAGATTATTAAAATTTAAAATGTTCAGAACTTAAACTAAAAAAAAAAATCTAAGACATGTCCCCTCATGTGAAAGTCACATGAGCTGGCACATGTCTATGAATGTTATTAAAAATTTTTATAAAACTTTAAAGACCTTCATGAAACCTCATCCCACCCGTGGATGAGGTTCCATGATAAACGCGAAGGCCGTCGGGGCTCTTCGCCTGCCTGCCAACCTTAAGGTTGGACGCGCAGTTCAGTTTATTGTTTTAATTTATATTTAAATGGCCTTAATAGGCCTTTGACAGTTAGGCAGGTGCGCAGCCGACTCGGGTGCACGCCCGCCGAACTGAAAATCTGAATGACGCGTGGTGACATCAGGATGCATGCCCGACGTCATTGCGCGTCGTTTTACGCATCGGCGAGCAGGCCCCGCCCCCACTCACCAAAAATTCTGGCCATAGATACAAAATTAACTAAAGGATCAAAAAAAGTGTGGTGAAGCCTGTATACCTCCTTCTCGTCTGGAAAAGCAATGGTGCTTCCCTGGGTTAACTAGATAGACCAGATATAAGGTGGTTGTTAAAAGAACCAGATGTGACTTGAAAATCTTTTTGCAAATAAGTAGTTAGGATTTGGAATGATAGGGTGGTGGAAATAGCTTTACTAGTAATCCCCAGCATGTAGAAAGCAGGGGTTCAGAGATGGTAATGCCATTGAATATCAAGGCAAGGTGGCTAGATTCTCTCTTGTTGGAGTCAAGTCATTGCCTGGCATGAATATTACTAGCCACTTATAAGCTCAAGCCTGAACATTGTCCAAATGTTGCTGCATATTGGCATGGACTGCTTCAATATCTGGCAAATGGTACTGGACATTGTGCTATCAGTGAACATCCCACTTCTGGCCTTTTGATGAAGCAGCTAAAGGTGGTTGGTCAGAGGACACTACCCTGAGGAACTCCTGCAGCGATGTCCTGGGACTGAGATGACTGACCTCCAACAACCACAACCATCTTCCTTTGTGCTAGGTAGGACTCCAAATAGTGGAGAGTGTTCCCCGAAGGTTCACCAGGCTGATTCCTGAGAGGAAAGGTTGAGCAGGTTGGGCCTATACTCAGTGGCATTTAGAAGGATGAAAGGTGATCTTATTGAAACACAAGATTTTGAGGGAGCTTGACAGGGTGGGTGCTAGGAGAATGTTTCTTCATATGGGGGAACCTAATACTAGAGGGGTCCTAGGGGGTCTCCCATTTTAGACGGGGATGAGGACAAATTTGTTCTCTGAGGATTGTGGAAGAGAATTCCAAAGACTAAAAGACAGCAGTGGAGGCTGGGTCATTGATTATATTCAAGACTGAGTTAGACAGATTTTAGATTGACAAAGGAGTTCAGGGTTATGCGGGACAGGCAGAAAGATGGAATTAAGGCCACAATCAGATCAGCCACGATCTCATCAAATGGAGGAGCAGGCTCAATGGGCTGATTGGCCCACTTTTGCTCCCATTTCTTATGATGGGGTGGTAATTGGCCAGAATGAATTTGTCCTGCTTTTTGTGGACAGGACACACTGCGGCAATTTTCTACATTGTTGGCTAGATGCCAGTGTTGTAGCTGTGCTGTAACAACTAGGCTGGTGCATGGATAGTCTGCAGCCAAAGAGTTCAGTACGATTGCTGGGATATTGTCAGTGCTCATAGCCTATGCAGCAGCCAGTATCTTCAGTAGTTTCTTGATATCACATCGAGTGAATTGAATTGGCTGAAAATTGGCTTGTGTGGCGCTCAGGAGGAGGCCAAGATGGACCATTCATTTGGCACCTCTGGCTGAAGATGACTGCAAATGCCGGAGCCTTGTCTTTTGCACTGATGTGCTGGGCTCCCCCATCATTGAGGATGAGCATATTTGTGGAGCCTCATCCTCTTGCTAGTTGTTTAACTGCCCATCACCATTCATGACTGGATGTGGCAGGATTGCAGAGCTTTGTTGTGATCCATTGGTTGTGGGATCATTTAGCTCTGTCTATTGCATGCTGCTTCTGCAGTTTGTCATGAAAGTAGTTCTGTGTTGTAGCTTAACCAGGTTGAGACCTCATTTTTTAGGTATGCCTGGTGCTACTCCTGACATGCCGTCCTGCATTATTCATTGAACCAGGATTGATCTATCCCACTTAGCAGTGGCAGTACAACACAATGGAGTGTATACTCAGTGTCAAGATGGGACTGGTCTTCACAAGGACTATGCGGTCACTACTCCTACTTACATCATCATGGACAGATGCATTTGCAACAGGTGGGTTGGCAAGGACAAGCTTGAATAGGCTTTTCCCTCTTGTTGGTTCCTTCACCACGTGCCGCAGGCTGAGTCCGACAAATTTGTTCTTCAGGACTTGGCCAGTTTGGTCAGTAGTGGTGCTGGAGGGCCACTCTTAGTGATGGTCATTGAAGTCCCTTACCCACGTACATTCTATGCCCTTACCACCCTCAGTGCTTCTGCCAAGTGGTGCTCAACATGGTGATGGATACAGGGGTGGTGCCAGAGGACTGCAAATGTTACACCCTTGTTCCACAAAGGGACGAAGGATTAACCTGGCAAATAGCGGAATAAGAAGGAAACCTCCTACTGATTATCACCTGCTACCCTCCCTCATCCAAGGATGATTCAGAGATTGTGGTCAGCACCTCACCAATTTCCACCCTTCCTTCCTTCCTTCCACAACCTAGAAAGCATCACATCCAGATCAGGTGACTTATCCAGTTTAAGTAGTGATGAAAACAGTTTCATTTATATTTTAGTTATACCTCTCTTTTTAATTGCATCCAGTATCTCAACAACTTATTTGTTGACCATAGCTATGGCAAAAGACTTTTCTTAGTAAACACCGATGTACAGTGCTCACTTAGTATCTCGAGGCATGCCTTTTATCTTCACCAATAGGTCTCCATTTTGTTTGCCAACCAATTTCACTGCTCCTCTGACAACCCTTAAAATTGCATTCCTTTTCAAATGAGCCACAAATCTTGTTCTTGTATTGGCCCTTTGCCTTATCTTATTTCCTTTTACATTTCTCTCTGTACTTCTATATTCAGCCTGATTTTCCTTTGTATTATCCACTTTAGCCAATAATCAATCTGTTGGGTTAATGCAAAGGCAAGGAATGCATCATGGTACAAAGTCAGCATCAACAGAATTAAACAGAATCTGACAAAATACAGATACATCACTGATGAGATAAAATTTGGAATACTGCATGTACCATTAATAACACTACCTTCAAATAACAATATCAATGCTAAAGAGGGTTCAGAAAGAACCAGTACAACCTTCTTCATTAACTGTCTTTCCTAATTACTATCCAAAGGCACCACAAGTTTTTGTACAGGGCATCGGTTGTACATTTTTTTACTTTTTCATGGGATGTAGGGCATCGCTATAAGGCCAGCATTTGTTGCCCATCCCTAACTGTTCTTGAACTGAGTGGCTTGTTGGGCCATTTCAGAGGACAGTTAGGAGTCAACCATGTTGCTATGGGTCAGGAGTCACGTGCAGGCCAGACCAGATAAGGACATATGTGAACCAGATGGTTTTTTTCCCCAACAATTAACAGTTGTCATGGTCACCACTACTAAGACCAATTTTCAATTCCATATTTTTATTAATTGAATTTAAATTCCACCAGCTACCATGAGTATTAGCCTGGGCCCCTGATTTGCTAGTCCTGTGATTCCTGTGACACTACCACTATGCCACCATCTCCCTCCACCTGTCCTTACCCATGTCCTTTCTGTACTTAATTTTGAGTACCATTTTGAAAATGCAAGATATTATATGAAGTCTACATGCACTGCCTATAACATTGGCCAGATTGGGCAAGGACAACAGGTTTCCTTCTTTATCGATACCAGCTTTTTATTACCTATTTATTTATTTTAACTGAATTCAAAATCTCAAACTGCAATCGTGGATTACTTATCCAATATAATCTCAGCATTTTACTCTTGGGTTAATCTCAGCCCCAGCGTGGGAGGAAAAGGATGCTGAAAGATGAAAAACTGAATGTCAAGCTATGGTTCCTGCTGGTCACCATTAACTAGTGACCTTGTTGAAAAGTGCACATTGATGTCAGGAGAGGAGGGGGTAGACTCGACTGTGATGCTGCTCATCAATCACCATTTTAAGCACGGGCAGGAACAAGATAGCCACTGATACAATGCAAGTGGGAAAAAAGCCCTTCTGAAATTGATTGAATACTTACTAGCTTCAGGTCATCGGTATGTGAGAGCAACTTTAGGTATGCACCACCGCAGTCAATGCCATTTTGGAAATTCACTTCATACCTGAAAAACAAGTACATAGAACATTCTGCATATAGTCGGCCATCTCCTTCTGACATTTCATCAGGTTGCTAAACCAGAAAACTCTGATTCTGACCCTTTATTTCATGGTTTTGGCAAACATTTCTGTTGGATAAATAAATCATGTTAAATTTTGTTGTGGAGCAAGCACACCCAAAGCTACAGGGTGGTAAGTCAAGAGTGAAGATTAGAGCATGCTTGACTTTTTCCTCAATTCTGTTCCTGGTGGTCAAGCCCTGTCCCCATTTCTGTTACATTCTACTTATCAGTTTCTGTTGCTGTCATTTACTTTCCAGTTCTAGGCAGCAACAGCTTCTGCCATCAGGTACCCAGACCACTCTCCTCCAGCTTCCTGTGAGAGTTATGACCGAGAAGGAGTGAAGTGACTGCCCCAACCTCCTCGGTTGATCACAACAAAGGTTTAAGTTTTTTTTCACGAATATTTGCCTTTCACAAATCTGAATGTATTTAACTATTTAAGCTGTGAGCAATAAGGGGCCATTCAAACAAGATTTTCTTGAGTCAAAGAAGAGCAAGTTTATTAGCCACTAAACCCAAGAAAAAGATGAAAAATGTGAAGTCAAGAAGGGTGAGGGGGCGAGGCAGAGGGCACACGCAGGAGAGAGGCAGGGAGAGGGCGCGTGCGCGGGAGATCCTGTTTTCTCTGCTGAAGACTTTCCTGACACCACCAGTGTCACTCACAATCTTTCTCAAGTGGCTGTGGAGCTTTGCCTTGAAATACTTCGGCCATTCTCTATTTTGAAGAGGTTTTGGGTGTGTCTGTCTGTGGCAGCCACCATTTCAATATCCAGTACTTCGAATTTTTAATGACCCTTCCTTAGAGAGTTATGAGTTTCGATGGGTATCTGGATTTTAAGAAATGTGTCTCTGTTCACGCTCCTGAGTGATATGTTTGTTTCTCACCTTCACCTTGGAGCGTGGCCTTGCATTGTTAAGCAGTTTGCTCTATCTCAAGTTCAAATTACAAAATTTCCAGTCAGTTGAAAGACCATATTTTCAAAAATAAAAAAGGGCACAGACTTGACACCTCCCCATCACATAAAAAATGAAATGAGATTCATTCTCGTTTCATTACTAAGTATAAAAACACAAGCTACAAAAAAATGAAACACAATCACTTCCATTAACTCTCTTAGCTTCAATCTGGATTAACCCATCAGCTCTAACTGAGTCTCTTAAGTTTGGACAGGGCGTCCGCAATCCCATTCGATTTCCCTGTAATGTGGGTGATTTTTTTCTTAGGTGCCATGGTAAGAGAAACAAACTCCAACAGAATAACATTGTTTTAAAAGTTCTAAATTTTCTCCACAAATGTTGTAGTCAGTATAGACTGTGATCTCCCTGTATCCATTTTGGACATACATCTGTGTTTGAGAGCCAGTAATAAACATAGGGTTTCTTTTACTACTGTGGAACACAGTTTCTGATGTTTGCTCAGTTTTTTTGGAGAACTATCTGATTGGTTTCTCTATTCCTGATTCGTACTCCTGAGGAGGACAGCCCCTACCTAGTGGTCACTAGCATCGATGGCTACTTTAAATGCTTGGTTAAAGTCTGGAGCTGCTAGTACTCGTTCATTTATTAAAGCGGATTTCAGCTTCGAAAGCTTGACATTTCTTAGTCCATACTAGTTTTGTTTTTTTCTGCAGTAGGTCTATAGGCAGGACAGCTAAAGTGCTGAAGTTTGGGATGAACTTGCAGAAGAACCCACGCATCCCTAAAAATCTCATGATTTCCCCTTTTGTTGCGAGAATAGGAAAGTGTACTACTGCTTGTACCTTTGCAGCTCTGGGCAGTACTTGTCCTTGACCCACCACATGTCCTAGGTAGGTCACCTGTGCCTTAGTGAACTCGCTCTTTGCGAGATTGATCACAAGGTCAGCTGAATAATTTCTGGAAGAGGGCTTCCAGTTGTTCGGAGTTTCCCAGATGTCATTGTACACTAGGTGGTTGTCAAGGTACACTACACAAATGGACAAGCCTGTGACTACCTGGTTCATCAGCCTTTGAAAGGTGGCTGGGGCATTTCTGAGCCCAAATGGCATGACTCGACACTGATATAACCCATCTGGAGCCAGAATGCAGAGATTTTCTTTGCGCAAACAGTCAAGGGAACCTGTCAGCGTCCCCGGAATAAATCTATTTTTGTAATGTAGACTGCATTCCCTACCCTATCTGTGCAGTTTTCCAGGTGGGGAATAGGGTAGGAGGTAGCTCTGGTCACTGCATTTACCTTTCGGTAGTCATTGCAGAGCCATTCAGCTTGAGCATGAGCACTTCTCCCTCCAAATCATCCTGTTTCTCTCATCCTGTAGGTCCATTGTTCTTGGACAGACCGTCACCTGCTTTGTCCCCTTCTTGGCTGTGATTTTGCTGACATGACACAGTCTTTCCTTTTTCCTGTGGTCTGCAATGTCAATTAGGTAGTTTACCTCCCCAAGCTTCTTTGCTAATCTGTAGGGGCCACTGAACCGGACTTCAAAGAGTTTACATAGTATTCGTAGGAGCACTAGCACGTTGTCTCCTAGTTGAAAGGTTCGGGCTCTGGCATGTTTGTCTACCTGTTTTTTCATAGCTGTTTGGGAGATTTTTTAAGTATTCTCAAGCCACATCACAGGCTCTTGAGTCACTCATAGAACACCGTTACTTGGTCCAACATGGAGACTTCCTCCTTCTGTTCTAAAAATCTCTCCTTGATTAGTTTCAGAGGACCTCTGGTGTCCATAAACCAATTCAAACTCAGTAAAACCGGTGGACTTATTGGGGTGATTCTCTGGTATCAAACAGAAGAAAACCTAGTCTTTTATCCCAGTCATGGGGGTACTCATGGCAGTATGCCCTGATCATTGTTTTTAGGATCTGGTGGTACTGTTCTAGCACCCACTGTGGCTGTGGGCAATAGGCTTCTGTTGGGTCACACCCTGGTTACCCATAACTTCCTGGAATATCTGGGACATGAAATGTGAGCCCTGATTTGACTGGATCTTCGTGAGCAGTCCATACCTGTAAGGAATTGTATTAATTCCCCTACCACCGTTTTGGCAGATATGGTTTCCAGGGGAACGTTCTCTGGGAAGCAGGTAGCCACATCCATGATGGTGAGGATAAACTGGTAGCTCCCTCTTGTTTCGGGTAGGGGCCCCACACAGTCCGCTAGTGCCTTGCTGAATAGTTGCCCAAAAGCAGGCATGGGAATCATAGGTGCAGGTTTTATTGCAGGCTGGGGTTTTCCCACAACCTGGCAGGTGCCACAGGTTCTGCAAAACCTTACTACATCCTTGAGAAAGTGGTCAGCGAAAATGCTGGCTGATGCGGGTTTGGGTTTTTCCCCACATACCAATATACCCTGCCTTCGGGATTTCGTGTGCCAGCCTTAACATTTCCCAATGCCAGGCACTTTCTCCTGCAGCTGTTCTGTGTCCCTGACCTCGGTTGATTTCTCTGAGACTACTGGGGATGCTATCACTTTTGATCCTGCCAGGTCATTGCTGAGGAGCATGTTGACCCCATCCACAGGCAAACAGGGAATGACTCCCACAGTCACTGCTCCTGACACAAGGTTGCCCTCCAGTTGCACATGGTATAAGGGGATGGGCATGTACCCTCTTAATACCCTTTACCAACACCTTGGCACTCTGGTGGAAAGGTATCTTCTTTAGACAGTTACCAGTTTCGAAAGATGTCTAGATTACAGGAAATGTCTCTCTCTTCACACTTACGAGGAGTCTTGTTTGTTTTTCATCTTCCACCTTGGAACTTTCATTTTTAAACAGTTCAAATTACAAAATTTACAGTCAGTTGAAATTTGAAAAATCATATTTTCAAAAATGAAGAGACATAACCTCGTGACAGAACTACCCTCCCCTCTGAACATCTTGCCACCAGGAGAGCCAATTCAACTTAAACCACTAAGATAAAAGCAAAATACTGCAGATGCTGGAAATCTGAAACAAAAATAGCTGGAAAAACTCAGCAGGTCTGACAGCATCTGCGGAGAGGAACACAGTCGACGTTTCGAGTCCATGTGACTCTTCATCAGAACAGTCTGATGAAGTCATATGGATTCGAAATGTTGACTGTGTTCCTCTCCACAGATGCTGTCAGACCTGCTGAGTTTTTCCAGCTATTTTTGTTTTTGTTTCAACTTAAACCACGTTAGGGGTAGCGTTTGATATCCAAACTTGGGTGAACAGTACAGAAACCATCCTACCTGTCAATTCTATGCTTTCACTGCATTTTTAAAAACTTGTAAATGACTAAAGCATTGTACTTTTTTTTCGTTCTGCCAAACTCCCTATTGAATTTACATATATTAGCCCAGCATTTTCAGTACCAAAGCTATTATAGCACTAGGGAACCGGAATTTGATTTTTCAGCAAGCAACTTGAAATTCTTTCAGACAAAAAAAAGCAAACCCAGAAATTCTTGGAGCTGCTGACAATCTAAATCTGCTTTTATGCTGACCTTAGACGAGTGCTTGCACTGCCAATTCCTGACTTTGGATCTTCTGCAGCTACCAGCAACTCCAATGTAAATTCACTGGATTGTCTTATCTTAGCAAACTATTTTAATGGACCATAACTTCCGATTAGCATCAGAAAGTGTTGGCCCGTATGATTAAAAGAAATAAATACACACTTACCTGGTCTTGAAAATTACGTTGACGCTTCGCCGGAGCTGCTTTGGGGGGGGATGAGAGGTTGGAAGTCCACGGGGAGTAGGATGTCCGAAGTTGGGGGCGGAGGTCAGTCGAAGGTCCAGGGGGTGGGGGGGCATCGGAGGTCAGGGAAGTCCCATGGGGTCGGTCTGGGTCTTTACAATAGTTATTCAGAAGTTAGAATAGGTTTTAATTCTAATGTTTTCTGAGTAACTATTTGTATAACCCTGGCAGAACCACCCGAAGTTTGTGATTTAAACCACATTTTCAGATGGTCCCCAGTGTAGTGCAATTGTCCCAAGGAAGTGTGCACTTCTGGGCAATTGCCGTGCAAACCCTTACCTGGGAACTTTCCAGAGGGATTCCCCAGCGCCTCTTTGGGATACCCCCAAATCAGATGCTGGGGCACTTGGAAGTTACAGGCCAATAATTTTGTCAAATTAATATTGGGGTTTTTGGAAGCACAAATACCCCTCTCAGGCCAATGCAAAGCAACCTTTGGTTTACACACAAAACTATAACAGTCCACTTCCAGACAATTCTTTCATCAGGTGAGTATATAAATCAACTGATTGATGAACACATGTAGACACATTTTATCTTCTTCAAATTTTTAGGCTTACAATTTAGCATGATTAATTATTTTCCAATTTTGATCAGATATAAAGTAGCAAAACTAAACCTTAAAATATTTTCGCAGTTTCACCTCATGGTTTTTGTACAATATGTGTAAATGAAAATCAAATAATGTCAGACATGCAATATTGCATTGTTAACTTTATAAATTATCTTGTAATTCCCCTTCAAAGATGACCAAATAGGTACTTACTGGATAATTAAAGGTTCACCTTTGAACAGGAAAGGTTTCTTCAGTGGAGCTGAAATTGCATGGTGCTTTGCTTTTGACTTCAGCACCAAACCTTTGTCACCAGGCACTGTGTTTTCCATCAACTCCTCTACTGCCCATTTTCCTACAAAAGGCAAGAAAAAGAAAGTTGACAGGCTAGACTATTATAAATTAAATAAAAATGTACTTCATATTTAATAATCTGCTTTGAATGTAGCACTATAATGTTCTGATGCTGTGGCATAATATGTAGAACATGAGTAGCTTTATTTTAAACTATGTTCTGCTAAATAAGGAGGCATGTAAATAGAGCATGCATTTGACATTTGCAGGCTCAAGTTACATGATATGAGTCCTCCCTAATTTAAGGGAGAATTATTAAAATACAAATTCATGGATATGAGGACTTAAACAGCTAAGCCCTTAATCTCAGGTGCACCTTCATAGGAAAGTGCTTATCACAGGAAAGCTGTAGCCATACTGGCAGGTGATCTGCTCGAAGTTCTCTTGGCCAAGACACATGAAATCAGAATTTACCTGTTAATTTTCCATCCTTTCCTCTGTTCTACACTTTCAGTGGACACAGCTATGGCCAGGAACCTAGCTAAGAACATAAGAAATAGGAGCAGGAGTAGACCATAGCGCTCCTCAAAATTGCTTTGCTATTTAATTAGATAAATGTTTTTTCTTCCATCTCAATTCTAGTTTCCCACCTGATCCCCATATCCCTTAGAAATATATAAAAATATATTGATCTCAGCCTTGAATATATTCTGCAACTGAACATACACAGCTCTCTGCAGGTAGAGAATACCAAAGATCGAAGAAATTTCTCATCTCAGCCCTAAATGGCTGACCAGGTCCCCTATCTCTAAATGTTCCATAAGAGGAAAACAGCCTCTTAGCATCTACCCTGTCAAGCCCTCTAAGAATTTTATACATTTCACTGAAAAACACTGAGCGTACATAGTTCGTGGAACAAACTAAATCTCAAGGCTACATAAAGAAAGGCTATTTATGTAACAAAGATTGGGGCCTGGTCATGAGATAAGACATTTTAAGATAAGATAGACAGAAAATACTAAAGTACAGAACTACGTACTGGAATATCGCACAGTAGAAAGTGTATTTTTATTTGGAAGTTACATCATTCTTTTTATTTTCAGGTTTCCATGAACCAGGGTAAACCAAGAGACATATCCCCAAATATTTGCCAATAGTGCCAGCCAGTAGCATTTTTCTACTATAAAGTGCTTTCCTTCCTATTGCCAGGTCTTGATTTCTTCTAGAGGAGCCAGAGCACAAACCCATGTTGAAGCATTTTATATTTGGAATTCTGTACTCCAGAGGGCTGTGGAGGCTCAGTCATTGAGAGTATGTTCAAGCCAAGAGCTGGACAGGTTTCTAGTTATTAAAGTCATCAAGGGATGGGGATAGTGCAGGAAAATGGCATTGAGGTAGAAGATCAGCCATGATCTAGTTGAATGGCAGAGCAGGCTCGAGGGGCTGAATGGCCTACTCCTGCTCTTATTTCCTATGTTCCTATTCTAAGGCGCTAAAATAGCTGTTACTACAATAAAAGCAGGCTTGCATTTATATAGCGCCTTTTCCACAACCACCAGACATCTCAAAACACTTTACAGCCAATGAAGCACGACTGAAGTGTAGTCACTGTTGTAATGCAGGAAATGCGGCAGCCAATTTGTGCACAGCAAATTCCCATAAACAGCAATGGGATAACAACCAAAAGATCTGTTTGTGTTGTTGATTGAGGGATAAATCTTGGCCAGGACACCAGAGAGAAATCCCCAACTCTTCTTCAAAATAATGCCACGAGATCTTTTACATCCACCCAAGCAGGCAGATGGGGCCTCAGGTTTAAGGTCTCATCTGAAACACAACACCTTCAACACTGCTGCACTCCTTCAGTGACAGCCTTGATTTTTGTGCTCAAGCCCTGGAGTGGTACTTGAGCCCGGAACCTTGTGACTCAGACGAGGGTGCTACCAACTAAGCCACAGCTGATATACATTGTGCAGTGACATCACCTTTCATTATCAATTTAAAATGTAAACTTTTTGTTAAATAGAGCAAGTGCCATTTACTGACCCCAGCATCAATTAAATACTTTCAATGCTCCAAGCAAACCTTTTGTGCAATGATTTTAGTGGCATGGCACACCACAAGAGAACCCTGCTACATTGCTCATGCATGTCTATGACTAAATTAAATGTAGGCACTATCCCATAGTGCCAGTTACAATGCACTGACCATTACTTCCAGGACTTCAACTGATCTGATGTAAGGTAGGATTAGTTTGAATATTAGGCCTTGATTATACAAAGTTCTCTCCCTTACAACTTAAGGAAAATTCAGCTCAGCAGTTGGTCCCCAATTTTGGAACCGGCCAAGCTTCATTTAAGCCATGTTTCAACAATTAGTGGTAAACAATTTAAAACCACAAGACATAGAATCTCATGATTACACATCCATCCACTTTCAGAACTTAGCTACTCGTGAAGCACTAAATAACAACAGTTACATTAGTCACATTAATTGAGAAAATAAAAACTACAGTCTAAATGACCCTTACCATCATATTTTGCAATATCTTCATCTGCATCATCTTTCTTGGTCTTGGACAAAACCCATCTTTAATGAGAAAGGAAAAAGAGCGAAAAATCATTTGTGCCATGATGATTTTTTATTCAATGCTAATATCAGCATATTAGCATAGCCAAAAAAAGTGCTAAATAATAAATGTCTTAAATGAATTGCATCTTTCTCAATAATCTTGGAACAAAAAAGATCTTCTTACCCATCTAAATTTCCACGATCAAATGTATCAGTAAAATATACCTCCCTAATAGGCACTGGTGTCTTGTATGTTACCTGCAAGTTTAGGTAAATTTCAATAACTTGTATACAATAAACAAAAACTTTATTTATAGGGACAAAAGATTGTTTATATTATAAATATGCTTTCCTTTTATGTCAAGTTTGGACTTTGCATTTTCTAATCATAACAATTCAGAAAGTAATATGGCTATTTAAAATAGTTTCTTATAATTAAAATAAACACATTTTTAACTTGCTAGAAAATTGACCAAAAGCTGGATCCAGATTACCCACTCACTGCCTGAATCTCAAACTGCCCATCCTAGATGGAGCTCATGGCTGACATTTGTATGCTGTAAACATATACATCAGTTTCACTGTGGAAGAAAATTCAGATATAAGATTTGAATAGGTGGTAAAGGGTTCAAAACGATTTTTTAACCTTTTGGGACCATGATGGAGCTAGTCCAGACTGATGGGATGGAAAACTTTTCTTTCTCTCAGCTGAAAAAAATCCGTTACAAGTTTGGGCAACATTAATTCAGGTTGCAGTAGACTCACCACCAGACTAAAATATACCGGTGCATGGAGATCATTAAAGATGTGAGAAATTGAAACTTCACAGTTGAGGATGCTATTCTTAGATTAGATTGGGTTGGAGGCTTACCAGAATTGGAGGCCATTCTGCATTTTGCCAAGCTATGCCCAATTTGCTCAATGCTGAAGCATGCCCAATAGGGAAATACCCCCATTTTTCTGTATAGTTAGCCATCCTTATGATAAATGCAAGAATGAAAACATAAGCTGTATAATTCAACAGAGTTTCTGCTAATCCAATATTCTCAGACTGGATAATTTTCATTGAAGTTGTCTGGATATTAGGAAAGGCAGAGATTTTGAATTCAAAAACAAGGTTTCATTTTAATAACTGCAACTCCACAAAGTCTATTCTTCATTCTCCTCTCCCTTAAAACAAGCAATACTGAAACACAAGTCACATTCGGAGAAGTGTTTAAAGTAAACCTTCACCTGAACTGTAGATTTGCTATCCTTAGTAGTTTGACTGACAGTGCTGGTTTCTTCTATCTCCAAGGCATCCACCTCTGCTTCGTCATCATCATTTTCAGCCCAGACTACTGCTACTATGAGCAAAAGTCCAAGAAATAACTGTTCCCATTTCAGCCTCATATTGATTGTTTACCTGTGTGGAATATACAGAACTAATGACCATCACATTTTTTTTTAAAAAAAAGAATTGCACCAATTTTCTTCCCTCTTCTCCAGAAGATACCAACTCCTTTATAGCTCCCTCCTGTAAGCGCTCATATTCATGAATAGCCTGCTCTGCTACTCATACAGCTATAAAGAGAGTGTGTGGGGAAAAATATGAGAACAGAGCATTATTTGGTCCTCACCCAACTTCCAACAGCTGAGATTAAACAACCCAATGCAGACCAGGGTTGAACGTGGGACCTTCCTGGGCAGTCTGTATAGCTCAGGCACTCAATGTCTAATTTGAAATAAGCACCCAAAGTGGAATTAATGAACTATTGTATCAATGCTGAAATGGAGCAAGATCCAAAAGGAAATATGTAGCCTTCATTAATAATGAAGTACACCAAGCAAAAAAAGTTTTTTTAAAAAAAGTCATTACTCACTAGACCACATACCAAGCATACAGCTAATGTTATTTCTAACCAGTCTGGTAAGGTTATGATTTAACATCACAACAGAGGACAGAGTCAATTATAGCACAAAATAAAAGATGAGTTGCAATACATTTCTTTAATACTGAATATTCCATAGTAGTATAATGCATTATAAAAAAAAAGTTTTGAATGGCTTGCCAACCTACATTCCAAAAACAGTGGCCCTCCTTTCAGTCTCTACCCTCCCACCCTCCTCAAATGGCTGAGTTGCCAAAATCAACCATGATGTTATCAGCATGGTTTCTAAGCAGGTTAGTGTCAAATTATCCATATTATGAATAAGCAAGAACACAAGAATAGCTTAACACAAAGTTTTAAACTGTTTTACAGCATTGGATTCCATGAAGAGTGCCACTGACTTTCAAAATAACATGCATTAAATAAAATCATAATTCAAAATTTAATGAAGTTTTCCCCTTATAGCCTACATGCATTCATTCTCTCCAACTAAGAGCGCAGAAGAATATTGATTGTCAGGAATATCAAGTATAGTTCATAAATTATGCAGTGGATGGACGGCATAATTCAAGCAGGGTCAAGTCTCCCCCTTCTGCTCCTCCCATTATGGACTAGCACAAAGACGCAAAGCATTTCACAGAATGAAACAGTCAACCAATTTATTTGAGCTATGCAAAGTCAGACGACATGTTCTCTGGGACCTGAGCCTTTTTCTGTCCTTAAGTCAATTTTTTACCCTAGTAGATACTGACCCACCTATTCTATGAGCCTTAGTTTTGTTAACCATCCTTTAATGTGCTACTTTGTCAACATTCTTAAAATCCATACAGTCAACATCCACTTCATTCTTCTCACTGTTATTTCATCAAAAAATTCAATTAGTCAAGCACAATCTGCCTTTTATAAATCCATGCTGGCTCTCCTTAATCAATTCAAATCTCTCCAAGTACCTGTTGATCTTTTTCCAATTAATCCTTTCAACAGCCTTGTCTACCACTAATGTTAAACTGACCAGCCTGTAGTTACTAGAAATGTCCTTAAACCCTTTCTTTAAGGGTATCACATTTATCACTCGCCAAACCTCTGGCACCTCCCAAGTATCTCCATCCTCACTTTCTTTAGCAACCTGCAAGCCATCCGGACCAGGCGACTTATCCACTATCAAGCATCGCCAGCCTTTCCAGTACACCCTGCCTATCAGTTTTCACCCCACCCATTACCTCTACCATATCCACTTCTATTGACATTTTTTTCAGCATCCTCTTCCTTAATAAACACCGATACAAAGTACATATTAAAAATTCTAGTCTTGCCCTGCTCCTCTTAAGCACATATCATCTTTTTCACTAATTAGGACCTACCCTGCCTCTTCTTACCTGCTCACATGTTGTTAAGATTTTTCGGTTAATATATTTGGGGTAATACATTAGCATGGATAGAGGATAGGTTAACAGACAGGAAGCAAAGAGTAGGGATAAATGGGTCATTTTCAAGTTGGCAGACTGTGACAAGTGGAATGCTGCAAGGATCAGTGCTGGAGCCCCAATTATTTACAATCTATATAAACGGCTTAGATGAAGAGATAGAGAATAATATATCCAAGTTTGCTGGGATACAAAGCTAGGTCAGAGTGTAAGCGGTGAGGAGGACACAAAGAGGCTGCAAAGAGATATGGACAGGTTAAGCAAGTGGCAGATGGAGTATAATGCGGGGAGGTGCAAGAATTCTTTTTGGTTATTAAAATGGAAATGCAAAATGTTATTTTTAATTTTTTTTAAAAAGGCATGACATTTATTAATGTTGACGTCCAGAGAGACTTCGGTGTAGGTGTATAAGAAACACAAAAATAGCATGCATGTACTGCAAGCAATTAGGAAGAAAAATGACACTTCTGGCCTTTTTTGCAAGGGGATTGGAGTACAGGAATAAAGACGTCTTACTACAATTGTACAGAGCTTTGGTAAGACCACATCTAGGGGTACTATGTGCAGTATTGGTCTCCACATTTAAGTAAGGATATAATTTGCATTGGAGGTGGTACAGCAAAGGCTTACTGGGTTGGTCGCTGGGATGAAGGGCTTGTCCTCTGAGAGGTGATCTCATTGAAATATTCAAGATTATGAAGAGGTTTGACAAGGTCAACAGAGATGTTGTTTGCCCTGGGTGGGGAATCTAGAATACAGGGGAGAGGGGCACAGTCCTAGTATAAGCGGCCGATCATTTCGGACTAAGATGAAGGGAAATTTCATCATTCAAAGGGTTGTGAATCTTTGGAAATCTTTACCACAGATGGTTGTGGGCACTCCGACATTGAATATACTTAAGGCTGAGGTAGACAGATTTTTGGTCTTTTTGGGATCAAGTGATATGGAGAGCGAGCAGGAAAGCGGAGTTGAAGCTGAAGATCAGCCAAACAAGCATATGAAGTAGAAGCAGAAGTAGGCCATTTGGCCCCTTGAGCCTGCTCCACCCTTCAATTAGATCATGGTCTATCTGTTTGTTGAGTTCCACATTCCCATCTACCCCCAATAACCTTTGGTTCCCTTGCCGAACAAAAATTTATCTACCTCTGCCTTAAAAATGTTCATTGATCCCACTTCCACCACCTTCTGAGGCAGAGAGTTCCAAAGCCGCACAACCCTTTCAGAGAAAAAAATTTCTCCTCATCTCTGTCCTAAAAGGGCGACCCTTAGTGCCCCCTAGTTCTGGACTCATCCACAAGAGGAAACATCCTTTTCACATCTGCTTGTCAATACCATTCAGGATCTTATATACTTCAATCAAGTCACCCCTCACTCTTCTAAACTCCAGTGGAAACAAGCCCAGCCTGTCCAACCTATCCTTATAAGTCAGCCTGCTAATTCCAGGTATCAATCTAATAAACCTCCTCTGAACCACCTCCAACGCATTTACATCCTTTTTAATACGGAGACCAGAACTGTACACAGTATTCGAGATATGGTCTCACAAATGCCCTGTATAACTGAAGCCTTATTTTTATGTCTAATTCCTCTTGTAATAAAGGATAACATTCCATTAGCCTTCTTAATTAGTTGCTGTACCTACATACTAACTTTTTGTGATTCATGCACTAGAACACCTAGATCCCTCTACACCTCGGAATTCTGCAGTCATTCTTCGTTTAAGTAATACTCTGCTTTTTTATTCTCCCTGCCAAAATGAACAACTTCACTTTTTCCCACATGTAAATGCGTTGGAAGTAGTTCGGAGAAGGTTTACCAGCCTAATACCTGGAATGGGTGGGTTGTCTCATGAAGAAAGGTTGGACAGGCTAGGCTTGTATCCGCTGCAGTTTAGAAGAATAAGAGGCGACTTGATTGAAACATAGAAGATCCTGGAGGGGTCTTGATGGGGTGGATGTGGAGGGGATGTGGAGAGGATGTTTCCTCTTGTGGAAAAATCTAGAACTAGGGGTCACTGTTTAAAAATAAGGGGTCGCCCATTTAAAACAGGGATGAGACGAAATTTTTTCACTCAAGAGGGTTGTAAGTCTTTGGAACTCGCTTCCTGAAAAGGTGGAAGCAGAGTCTTTGAATATTTTTAAGGCAGAGGTGGCTAGATTCTTGGTAAGCAAGGGGGTGATGTGTTATCAGTGATAGGTGGGGCACAAATTTCAGGTTGCTTTCAGGTCAGCCATGATCTTATTAAATGATGGAGCAGGCTCGAGGGTCTACTCCTGCTCCTTGTTTGTATACTCCATCTGCCTGATTTTTGTCCACTCACTCAACCTATTTATATCTGTCTGCAAACTCCTTGGGTGGAATCATCCCAGAATTGCACTAAGTGCAGTAGCAGGTGTAAAAAAACGACGTTTTATCTGCCAGCCACAAGGCGTGTTTTCACACGTTATCATCCACCTCCCGCCACACTGTTACCTCACTCCAGGTGCCATATTTAAACTGCAGCCGTGCACGCAGTTCTCAATGCTTGCAGCCCAGCACTGTGCCAGTGAAGTCATGGCCCCGAAAGCCAAGGAGAGTTCAGTAACTCGTCACTGGAATGCCTTTTTGTCGTGATGTCCTCCACCCAGCTCTGGCCGCAGGAGGTCCAGCAATCTCACTGCTCCAGCATGGGGAGCAATGGCAATGGCGGTCAATGCCAACGTTGCACAGAAGAGGTTGGCCATCCAGTGCAGAAAGAGGATGAATGTTCATCCATGACGCCAGGATAAGGCGACCATCTCAACACTCTAAACTCACATACTCACAAGGCCATCACACATTCACTTGCATTTCAATCACTGCCAGTTCAAGGGAAATCATCACTCACTCTCTCACACAAACCCTCACATTTCCATCTGGCTTCATCTCGTCTGAGACTGCCTCCTCAGCCCTCACCATCTTGAGGCCACTTGCACAAATCAACATGTGCCCCCACACACACCCTGGAATATTACCCCCCACTTCCCCAGTAAAGCCTTTGCCCTGCAGCCTCTTCCCTTTCCTGAGGTCACTTCTCCCCTTTTCTCAAGCAAGCCCTAGCCTGCAGCCATTGAAAAGTCACCCCCACCTTACAGCTGGGCAGTAAGTAGAGACCTGCCCATGCAACCCCTAAAAGTGATGTGCTACTGCCTGCGAAGTCCAGCACTGATGAGGGCAAGTGCTGCCCGAAGCAAGGTAGGCAAACAAACCTTGAAGTCCTAAGCGAAGTGCAGCTCGCCAGGTGCACGTCACTTATGTATAGTTGTAAACACATCGGGGGATGATTCCGGCGAGCAGGGCTTATAATGAAGTGCTAAAGTCTTGAAATTAGGTACCCGACGTGCGGCGGCAGGACACGCAGCCTGCCATTGACAGGCAGAACGGAGATCGCAAACTGGTTTCACGACAGTGTGAAATCGATTTTTGGGCTTCTTGCCATATTGTCTGCTCAAGCCTGCCGCTGCCAACTGGACCAATCAATTCTGCCCCTCATGTCTTCTACTCAACATACTTTCCTACCTATCATTGTGCCATTTGCAAATTTAGTTACCATGCCTTTGCTTCCCTCATCTAAGTCATTGATGTAAATTGTAAAATGTTGAGGCCCCAGCACAGACCCCTGCGGGGCTCCACCCGTCACCTCCTGCCAATTAGATAAAGACCCATTTACGCGCACTGTTTTTTGCCAGCCAGCCAATCTTCTATCCATGCTGATATGTTACCCCTATACCATGAGCTTTAATTTTCCGCAATAAATTTTTATGGTGGTATGATCATACACTAACACTACGTCTTCCCAATCAGTACTACCATCCCACCTCCCTTTTGCCCTTCCCTATCTTTTTTGAACACTGTATATGCTTATTTATTAAGTGTCCAGTTCTCACCTTTTTAAGCCATTTTTCCATTATTACTACTACATCATATTCGCACACAACTATTTGAGCTTGTAGATCACCAACCTTATTCACCACACTGTGTGTTAAGTACATACATTTTAAACTTGTCTTGCATTCCTTGTAATCCTTCTTAGACTGCTCCTATCTAATATGGTACTACTGCCCTCTCTAGTAATACCCAATCACTCACTTCTTTATACACCCTATTCCTCTCTTCTACTTCAATAAGCTGGGGCCCAACCTCTGGCCAATTTAATCTAAACTCTCTCCAACTATACTAGTGAACCCTTCAGTGAGGACATTGGTGTCAGTCTTGTTGAGGTGCAGCCTTTCCCTATCAAACAGGTGCCTCCTTCCCCAGAAGTGATCCCAATGTCCCAAGAATCTGAAGCCCTCCCTCATGCGCCATGTCTCAAGCCACACATCGATCCTCCCTATCTTTCTTTCTACTCTCACTAGTGCACGTCACTGGGAGTGATCCAGAGATTACCTTGAGGACCTACTTTTTAAACTTCCTCCCTGGCTCCTGAAAACCTGACCGTAGGACCTCAATACCTGCCTTCTCGATGTTGTTGGAAACAATGTGCACCACAACTTCTGGTTCACTCCCTTCCGGACCGTAGGACCTCAATACCTGCCCTTTTTATGTTGTTGGAAACAATGTGCACCACAACTTCTGGTTCACTCCCTTCCCCCTGCAGAATATTTTGCACCCTCTCCGCAATATCCTTTATTCCGGCACCAGGGAGGCAACACACCTTGCAGGATTCACAACAGTGGATAAAGAAATGCTCGTCTCTCTCTCTCTCTCTCTCTCTCCAACAATGGAATCTCCTATAATGACTGCAATTCTATTCTTTGCTGTTCCCTCCTGTACAGTCCCTTGCCCATTGGTGCCATGGTTTGGACTGCACATTCAAGATTTCGTCACTCCCAGCAGTCTCCAGTGCTGAGTACTGGTTTGAGAGTTGCACAGATACCCCAAAGACTCCTGCATTTCCTGCTTCTTCCTATTCTTCAGGATGGCTTACCAGCTATGATCCTGAATTCTTATTGCTGTGGCGTGACCAACTCCTCGAATGCATGATCCAGGAAACTATCAAATTATCGTCAAGGTTGATGAGTAGTCTTAACAAAAAGTTTCAATTAACATTGCATAATACACCAATTGTATTAGTACATTACAAGAATATAATCAGTAGATTCAAATGTTTCATACCTTAAAAAATTATGTTTTGCAACAAAAGTACAATGTTTTCACATCATCCACGCTTAATTGGATTGTTGATTACACTAACTAGAATAGTTGTTGCTGTGGAAATTTTCAAAGTTTGACAGTTAAGATGATCAATGTTAATTAGAGATCACAGTACCACAAAGGCAAAATACTGCAGATGCTGAATATCTGAAGTAGGGACAGAAAATGTTGGAAATACTGATCAGGTAAGGTCTGCAGAGAGAAAAACAGTGTGGTCACTGACCTGAAATGTTAACTGTCTGACAGTCTCTCTCTCCCTCCACAGATGCTGTGTAACTACTGGGTATTTCCAGCATTTTCTGTTTACAGATCACAGCAGCAATTGGCTAAGCTAAATATATACAGTAAACAACTAAAGCACACACCTAAACCAAATGTCCATTTTATTGTATTAGTGGATTGTAAATGTTAATTTCATCAATTTGATGGGTCATATTATTGCCAGCAGATTAATGATAAACATTAACAACTGGATGACGACACCTTGAATCTGCAGTCCAAACCATGGCACCAATGGGCAAGGGACTGTCAGGAGGGAACAGCAAAGGACAGAATTGCAGTCACTTGGATTTAATCACCAACAGGATTGAACTACATAATTTGACCAATTATATAGACTCCACTGTCTTCATCTTGATTAGAAACTAGGTTTAATTTGTATTTACTGGTATTTTTGTTTTAATATACACAGCTACTATAGGCTGTGAAATGAAATACAGCATAAAGAGGCCTAAGGCCTTTGACAATAGCCTCCTGAAGGTCTGTTAAAACATCCAGAGGCACGTTTTTACCTTAATGAAACATTCACTAACATTAACACCCATTATTTTTATCCTGGTTATATCTGCCTTCACTCAAAAAAATCTAAATTTTATAATTGTGCAGGAATCCCCGCAATACATGTTAAAATTCTTGTCAATGGCTGCATTATTTTTTAAAAAACGTGCATATCACTATTAGCTGTATTACTTGCAACTATAAAAAAATCCTGAACATCATGCAATAAGGAAAAGCGATCTTAAACACGATGGGGTTTTTTTTTGTGCAGCTTGTACCTTGCACAGTCCAGTCCTGTAATGAATGGAGATGGAGTAACTGCGGATCCGCTGCAGAAAATACTCAGCGAGACCACTTACCTCAAGATCCCTTCTGCTCAGCCTCCTTTTATTAATTCCCCTCCTCTCTTCCCTGTTTTACTTACACTATCTGTCGGCGCGTTAGCTGCGAGTTTGTGCCGTCTGACACCGGGCTGCCTAAAGCCTTTCACCCCGCCCCCACTCTTGATTCACTCTCCCTTCCCCGTTATCTCCACTGGCTCACATTTATAACCGCCAGACTTGTCTGCGCACGCGCCGTGCCGACGCCAGGACAGCGGGAGGCGGCGTCGCCTCGCAACGTGCTCCGGCTGTCAGGATTCAAACCGTCAACCAGGGGCGGGCGGTCGGTGGGTGGGGGAGGAGCTTGGAGTCGGCAGCCGAACCTGGAGCTGGAGCGATCCCGCCCGCACGTCCGTCCACACGAAGGGAAGGGCGTGGTGCCAGAGCACGAGGTGTTGGGGCGGAATCGGCAGCCGAACCTGGAGGTCGAGCCGCCCCGCCACCACATGCACAAAGGGAGGGAGGGAGGGAGAGAGGAAAGGGGAGGAGGGAGCCGGGGCGCGAGACGGCAGGCGGTCAGAGCCGTTAGGCAGCTCGGCGCAAGCGCGAATCCCGGGCCAGGCAGCAGGTGCGTAGTGAGGCTCGAGGCTCAATACATGGTGGAGAGAGCTGAGTAACGGAGAAGTGTCAGGTGGAATAATAACGAGAGGTTAAATAGGAAGAGAAGAGTGAGGTAAGTAAGCAGGAAGGAGCGGAGTCAATAACAGGAGGAAGGTATTTAAACAGGGAGAGGAGGAAGGTAAATAATAGGTGGAGAGTACATAATGGAGTGGGCAGAGGAAGAGGGTATATAACCGAATGGCAGGTGAGCAGGGTATATAATGGAGTGGGCAAGGTAGGAGGGGACATAGGGGACTGGACAGGTGAGGAGGATATATAATAGGGCAGGAAACAAGGATACAAAGGGAGAAAGCAGAAGAGGAGCTGGATCAGTTACATTAGGAGGATTCATAATTAGGTGGTCAGAGGAGAAAGGCACATAACAGGGCAGAGGAGGAGGGTTCATAATGGACTGGGCAAGTAGGGAGTGTACATAATAGTCACAGCGGATTGGGCAGTGGAGGAAAGTCTATGAGAACCTAAAAATTGGAGCAATTGTATAACATTCAGTTCTTTGAGCCTGCTTCGCTATTTAAAAAGGTTATGGTTGATTCTATACATCAACTCCACCTTACCGTAATATATCCATATCCCTTGGTTCCCCTTGCATTCAAAAATATTGATCACTTTCTCCAAAGTACTCAACATCTGAGCATCCACAGCCTTCTGGGGTAGAGAATTCCAAAGATTTGCAACCCTTTGAGTAAAGAAATTTCTCCTCATCTCAGTGCCAAATTGCCTAACCAATTCCAAGGCTGTAATTGCTAGTTCTGGGCTCCCTAGCCAGGAAAACAACCTCCCAGCATCTACCCTGTCAAACTCCTTATGAATTGCATATGTTTCAATGAGATCACTTCTTGTTCTTCTAATCTCTAGGGAATATTGGCTTAGTCTGCTCAACCTTTCAAGAGAACCCCTTTTTACAGGAATCAGTCTAATGAACCTTCATTGCACTACCTAAGGTAAGTATATCTTTCTTTACATATGGAGATCAAAACTGAACACTGGAGTGGTCTCACTAAAGCCCTGTACAACCACAGCAAGACTTCCTTACTCTTGTGCTCCAACCCCCTTGCAAGAAAAGCCAATTTTCTGTGCTTTGTATGCAGGGACTCCAACATCTTTCTGAACACCAATATTTAATAGTTTCTCACAATTTAAAAAAATGCTGTTTTTTTTATTCCTACAATATGGAATAAACTGATATCTCCCTACATTATGCACCATCTTCTATTTTTTCCCCACTCACTTAACGTGTTTATATTCCTTTGTAGTTTTCCTTTCATAAAACATGTTGACTCTGCCTAATTTAAAAATAGATTCAAGCATTTTCCTGATGACTGATTGGCCTGTTTTCTTCCCCCATTCTTGAATAATGGTATTACATTTGCTACCTTCCAATACTATGACTATTCCAGAATCCAGAGAGTTTTGGAAGATCACAATCGATGCATCCACTATCTCTGCAGCCAGTTCTTTTAGGCTCTAGAATACAGCCCATCTGGTTGAGAGGTTTATTGGCCTTTAGTCCCATTAATTTCTCCAGTACTTTTTCTTAATTACTATAAGTTCTCACTCTAATTAGATCCTTGGTTCCTCTGACTTTTTTGTGTTATCTACTATGAATAGAATTTTTAAAAATTCGTTCATGAGATGTGAGCATTGCTGATAACAATTCATCCATGACTAACAAAAGAAGTTAAGGATAATATTAGATTCAAAGAAGAAGAGGCTTAAAATGTTTTCAAGAGTAGTAAACCTGAAGATTAGGAGAGTTTTAGAAACTAACAAAGGATGACCAAAATATTGATAAAACGGAAGAAAACTGAAGAAAACAGAACATAAGAGCAAACTAGCAACAAATATAAAACATTGTAAGAGTTTTTACAAGTAGAGAAAAAAGAAGAGGGTATCAAAAGTAGAGGTTGAGACAGGAAAAATTACAATGGAGAGTAAGGAAATGGCAGAAATGTTAAACAAATATTTTAACAGGTGAATGATCAATCTCGCCCTTCTCCTGAGCTCCCCAACATTACAGATGCTAGTCTTCAGCCAATAAGATTTACTCCACGCGAGACTCAAGAAATGCTGATACTGGATACAGCAAAGGCTAAAGGCCCTGACAACATCATGGCAGTAGTATTGAAGACTTGTGGTTCAGGATTTTGTTCCAGTACAGCTACAATACTGACATCTACCCGACAGTGTGGGTATGTCCTGTCCATAAAAAGCAAAACAGCCAATTACTGCCCCATCAGTCTGCCCTCACACATCAGCAAGATGATGGAAGGTGTTGTCGACAGTGCTATCAAGTGGCACCTACGAATGGAATTACGCTGCTCACCGAAGCTCAGTTTCGGTTCCTCCAAGACCACTCGGCTCCTGACCTCATTATAGCCTTGGTCCAAACATGAGAAAAGAGCTGAATTCAAGAGGTGAGGTGACAGTGACTGTCTTTGACATCAAGACAGCATTTGACTGATTGTGGCATCAAGGAGCTCTAGTGAAATTGAAGTCAATGGAAATCAGCTGCTTCATTAATGACATTCCCTCCATCATAAGGTCAGAAGTAGGGACTCTGTTTGCAGATGATTGTGCATTGTTTAATCTGACTTCTCAGATACTGAAGCAGTTTGTATCATTATGCAATAAGACCTGGACAACATTCAGGCTTGAACTAACAAGTGGCAAGTAACATTCACATCACTCAAGTGCCAGGAAATTACCTTCTCCAACAAGAGGTAATCTTGGCCCCAAGTAACTTTTAATAGTACTTCAGCTTCAATTGTTCTATGATAATGGAAAATAAATGTTTTGTGAAAACTGCAAAAAAAAGAGGTAATCTAACCATCTCTTGTAGATATTTAGTGGCTTTACCATTCCTGAATTCCCCCATCATCAGCATACAGGGGAGTTTACCATTGACCAGAAATTTACCTGGACCAGCCATAGAAATACTGTGGTTACAAGATCAGGTCAGAGGTTGGGAATTCTGTGGCAAGTAACTCATCTCCTGACTCCCAAAGCCTGTCCACCATCTGCAAGGCACAAGTTAGGAGTGTGATGGAATACTCAGCGAGTGTCTGGATAAGTGCAGCTCCAACAACACTCAAAAGTTCAACACCATCCAAGACAAAGCAGCCCACTTGATTGGCACCCCATTGACCATTGTAAACACTCACTCCCTCCACCACCGACTCTCAATGGCAGCAGTGTATCATCTACAAGATGCACTGCAGCAACTCACTTTACTGGCAACATTAACCACTTCATGTTGTGCTATTGACTTGTGTCAAGTAACTGAGCAAGTATGAGACCTGCTCTTCAGTGCAAATTCCCCATACATTTCGGCATGTTAGATACTTCGCAAATCACATTTGCATACTCAGCCCAAAATCGTATCACACTTACCATCCGACATAAGCCATTCTTGCACAAGCAGGTGATCTTATTAAAAGAGGAGGTGTCTGGAGATCTTTGTTTACCTCCCCCTGCCTGATCCTGATGCCTCATGTGATGGCTATCAAATGCAGTTTTTCTTAATTGGGAGGCCACCTGAGCACAAGGAGGGCAGCAGTTGGCAATGGGAGCATGACTGTCAGATTTCGGGTCCTGCAGTGATGAGCAACATCCTGCACAAGAAAGGCAGAGCCCCGAGCATGAGGAAGGAAGTGAGAGGTACGAGTATCAGGCTGGCAATGGAGGCCAAACCCTCAGCATATCCTATACCGCCAAAGTTGGACCTACCTAAATATGTTGGAGAACTAGTGCAGCAGGAGCCTACAACTCTCCAGGAAAATTATTACAGAGATTTGTGGCCTCCCTCTGGAAGACCTCACGTCTTGCAGCATACTCATGGTGCCCTGCCATTAGCTGTCAAAGTCACTGTGGCCTTGAACTGCTTTGCCTCTGGCTCCTTCCAAGGATCAGCTGCGGATCTTTGTGGCATCTCACAAGAGGCTGTACACCATTGCATCTCACAGGTCCTGATTCCTTTTTTTGCGAAAGCTGGATAGTATATTCAATTGCAGACAGATGGGACCTTGTAGGCACAAAGGGCAGTGGGTCTCGCCTCTATTGCTGTATTCCCCCAGGTGCAGTGTGTCATAATTGCATCCATGTAGCTATCAAGGCACTGAGTAACCACCCTGTGAGATACATCAACAGAATGGGCTTCTATTCCCCAAATGTTTAATCGATCTGTGATCACAACATGAGCTTCCTGCATGTTTGCATCTCTTCATTGACAGCTGTCATGACTCCTTCATCCCCTAGTAATCCAGGTTGCCACAGCATTTCATTCCACCCCTCTAAACTACAAGGATGGATTCTAACAGACAAGAGAAATTGCTTGAAGAGATGGCTGCTTACCCCTTTTTGAGAACCTGAGTTGGAGCCACAGAGGCACTACAATTGAAGCCATCTGCTTAGTAGAACTACCAGACCTTTGGGTTTTGCAAGCTTCTGGTATTTGGGGGGGACCCTGCAGTATATTCCTGCAAGGGTTTCACGCATTGTGGTGGTCTGCTGTGTTCTCCATAACATGGCCCTTCAAAGAGTTGTGGACCTTGAAGATGATGCTCTGCTAGATGGATGCAACTCATCAGAGGAAGAGGAGGAGCAGTAAGTGGAAGAAGAGGAAGATGCAGAACACAGAGATACCCTGGGTGCATAGGGAAGTAGACCTGGCACCCCTTCAAACTTCTCTGCGCTGTCAGTGCCACTGACTGGTCAAGGCTACAGAGTGTGGTATGCACCCAGTTCCTGCGTGCACTCAGCTGGTACCATATGTGGCTGTCCATGATGGAGGAGTTCATGCGTGCAAGGCCCTGAGCCATGGTAGTGTACTTGGGCTGGATGGACACTTCCATTTTGACTTCATAACCCCGCGCACTGCCTCAGGGAACTCTGACATGTGGGAGCACATCTGTTGTTGCTGGTCTGTAGGGATGGGACAAAGGGGAAGGAAAGTGTTTATGCATGGTGCTCAAGTCATCTTGAGATGAGGGGCAGACTTGATCGACGAGCTGTTCTTTCCATGCCCATCAATTTTGTATATATATAAAAAAAGAATGGAGTGAGGTAAATAATAGTGATATGGGCAGTGTAAATAATGCAGAGAGACTGGAAGAAATAATGAGACAGATTTTGCAGTTAGCAGTTAAGCAAGAGTTCTCGCATTGATCACAGATCTCTCTGGCAGGGAATTTCACCACTAACACTGTGGAGTGGTACTACAACTGATTGTAGCATTCTTCAGTGGGCCTTCACAGCTTGGAGCTGGAGTGATGCCCTACAGCCCTTCGAGCCTACTGTGCCATTCAATAAGATCATGGTTGCATTTCCAAATCAATTCCACTATCCTGTCCTATCCTCATGTCCCTTAATTCCCTCAGTGCCCAAAATCCATTGATCTCAGCCTTGAATATACTCTTCTACTGAGCATTCACAGCTTCCCAAGTAAGAGAATTCCAAAGATTCACAACCATCTGAGTAAAGAAATTTCTCTTCATCCCAATCCTAAATGGCCGACTCCTTGACCTGAGACTATGCCCCCTAGATGGTGGAAATAAAGGTGATCAAAGATTTCAAAAATAAATTGGATGGTCACTTAACCTACATGGCCACGGGAACAGAGCAGGGGAATGAGAGTGACTACATTGCTGTACAGATAGCCAGCATGGACTCCAAATGGCCCCCTTCTGTGCCATAGTGATTCTACAACTCTATTCTATTCTGGATCTAAATTCCAGGGGGCCAGGAGAAACTGTCTTTCAGTACCTATCCTGTCAAACTCTCACAGAATCTTACATGTTTCAGTGAAATCACCTCATTCTTCCATATTCTAGAGAGTATAAAAATAAAGAACTACTTACATTAATGTAGTGCTTTCACAACCACCAGATGTTTTAAAGTCTTTTACAGCCAATGAAGTACTTTTTGAAGTATAGTCACTGTTGTAATTTAGGAAACGCAACAGCTAATTTGAGCTCAGCAAACTCCCAAAACAGCAGTGTGATAGTGACCAGATAATCTGTGTTTTGTGATTGAGAGATAAATATTGGCCAGGAAACCAGGGATAACTCCCCTGTTCTCCATGGGATCTTTTATGTTGACCTGAGCAGGCAGATGGGACCTTGGTTTATCATCTAATTGGAAAGATGGCACCTCCGACAGTGCAATACTCTCTTTGTACTGCACTGGAGTGTCAGTCTTGATTTTTGTGCCGAAGCCCTGGAGTGGGACTTGAAGCCAGAACCTTTTGATTCAAAAGCGAATGTGTTCAGCTAAGCCATGGCTGACACACACATCCTTCTTATTCAACCTCTACTTATGGGATAGCCCTCTCATCCCAGGAACCAATCTTGTGAACCTTTGTTGCAGCTACTTTGGGCAAGTGTATTCTTCCAAAGTAAGGAGAGCAAAATTGTACATACTACTCCAGGTATGGTCACACCAAAGCCCTGTATAATTGCAGCAAGACTTCCTCACTCTTAGATGCAAACCCCCTTTTCATTAAGGCTAACCTACAATTTGCATTTCTAATTGCTTGCTGTATGTTAAGTTGCTGTAATTCAGGTACGAGGAAACCTGAATCTCTCTGAATGCTGATATTTACTAGTCTCTCAATTTAAAAAAAAAATCCTGCTGTTCTATTTATAGCAAAGTGGATAATTTCACACAAACTCTATCAGCTAGCTTTTTGCCGAATCAATTAATTGATCTCTATCTATTTTGTAGCCTCTTTTGTTCACCTCACAGCTTAGTTTCAGCAGTGGTATACTTGGCATTTCTTGTACTGTTGTTTCATACAAGAAAATGCTAATGCTAACTTTGGCTCCCCTCCCTAGCTGAAGCTCTTGTTCCTAAGGCTCATTGAGAACCCGATGCAGTAGTGGCAGTTATTACGTCAATAGAGATGAAGTCTTCCTGCTTCTACACCAGTAGGGTTCAGGCCTTTCAAATGGCCTAGACCACTGAAAAAGAAAACACTTTTTTAAAATCCTAGATCTGACCCCTTGCTTAGGAACCAATCCTTGGCAACCTTCCTGCACTCCTGCCCTGATGCAAATGGGATAGTAAAATTCTGCTGATTTGGGGAAGATGAGTGCTAAAGATGCATCCTTAGCAGTGCTTGCACCTATTTGTCGAAAACAATAATGTGCCCTCCCAATTATACTACAAATATCAGAAAGGGTCAGCTGGAAAGCAGCAGCTGGATGAAATCATAGCTGGAATTCAAATGCCCACATGCAGCAAGACATGGACAACATTCAATCTTAGATTGATGAAGTGGAAACACAAGTGCCAACCAATGACCACCTCTAACAAGAGAGTTTAATGATCTCTCCTTGACATTCAACGGTATTACTCCCAGCATCCGGATCATAGGGGTCACCATTGACCAGAACCATAAGTGGACCAGCCAAATTATACCATAACTACAAGAGTAAATGTATTCTTATTTGTATTCATGAGGCAATGGCTCATTTCCTGAATTCCAAAACCACCCTATCATCTACAAAGATACATGTTAGAAGTGTGATTGAACATGCTCCATTTGTTTGGATGAGTGCAGTTCCAACAACATTCAAGAAACTTAACACCATCCAGGACAAAGCAGTTTACCTGATTCACACTTAATTCCCTAGGCTAAACATCTACCCTCTCAGCCACCAGCATATCATGGCTGTAATTAGCATCACCGAGAGAATATACTGCACCAACTAGCCATGGCTTCTTTGGCAGCAACTCCCAAAATAGCACCTAAGGCACCTAGAAGATAAGGGCAGCAAGTGCATGTGAATCCTATCACCTCAAATTTTCCCTAATTGTGACTTGGACATATATCACCATATTTTCATGGGGGTTGGGTCAAAATCCTGGAACTTCCTGCCTAACAGAGTCATGGGAGCACTTTCACTACACAGGAAAAAGGCCCAAATGCCACTTTCTGAAGGGTATCTAAGGATGGGAAATAAAGGCCAGCCATGCCAGCAATGCCCACATTCCAAGAATTAATTTTTAAAAACTGAAATATAACCCATCTCTCATAATTGACAATTGTTGGGACTTTCCACAGAGCTGTTCCTTTACCAGTGCAATTCCTCCACACACCAGTGCAGGAACACCTCTAGGGCTATTACCAGCCTATCCTCTGGTTTATCTCTTTTAGTCCCAGTTTTGTTCTGGTGAAGCTGCACTGCATCACCTTCAAGGCAAATATATCCTTCCTGAGGCAGGGTACCCAGACCTGAACACAGTATGCCACGTGTAATTAATCAGAGATTTATATAACTGTAGCACAGCTTCCACATGTTGTATTCTATCCTCTTTTGATAATGTTTTATACCATCCACAAGTGTTTAGTACTTTCTATTGATGAATTCCTAAGCTGTTTTGCTCATTCACAGTTTCTAGCTTCTCACCATCAATACTATGAAATAAACACCTTCAATATCGTGACCCAAAAAATTTGTGGGGTTGCATATCTAGGCGCAAGTGCGTCCATCACTAACCACAGCAATGTTTGTAGAATCAGGGGGTGATTTCTTAAAAATCATGTCAATGTTAGAAAAGGAAGACTTGCATTTATATAGCGCCTTTCACAACCGGAGGACATCCCAAAGTACTTTACAGCCAATGCAGTACTTCTGAAGAGTACTCAATGTTGTAATGTAGGATACCTGGCACCACTTTGCACACAGCAAGCTCCCTCAAACAGCGATGTGATAATGCCCAGATAACCTGTTATTGTGATGTTAATTGAAGGATAAATACTGGCCAGGACACCTGATCTTCATCAAAAGAGTGCCGTGGGATATTTTAAGTCCACCTGATTGAGCAGATAGGACCTCAGTTTAACATCTTATCTGGAAGGCAGAGGTTCTAACCTAGAAAATATGAAAATCTTTGACCTTCAAACCACAATTAGAAAATTGGCCACACCAGATGGGACATGTGTGTTGGTACACCATTGGAATAATGCCAGAAGGTCCAGTAGAGGAGTCCACTTAATGGTCGCTTAAGAGCCTTTTCCCGCAAAGCCTCAATTTTTAGGTTGGCGGGTGGATGACAGCTCGGGGGCTAGGGGAATGCGAATATAAAGTAAGTTCAATCTATTTTTGGGGGGGGTGGGGGGCTCCATTAGAAGCTCCTTTCTGACTGGGAGTGTCCTCTTAAGGCCCAGTGGCCTCTGGACCCCCTCCCATCCAGCCCCCTGCCTATCCTCCCAAGACCTTGATCCTTCTGGGCCTTCATCGCTCTCCACCCTCCCCACTTCAGAACCCCTGACACTTACCTGTCCTCCAGTTCCCATGACTAAGTGCCAGGCAGCTCCTTGCAGTGCCTCTTCAGGGCACTGCAGCGCTTTACCTGGAGGGACTGGAGAGCTGCTGGCCAAGCAGATTGGCTGACAGCTCTCCAAGGCGGGACTTCGTCCTGAGTGAAGGGCGGAAGTCCCACCTTATGCCAATCAACACTCAGAACATAATATGGCATCAGGGCTGCTGGAGTCTGCGGGGATATGTGCCCCTGCCATCCTAAAAATTCAGGCCCAGGTCTGATCTGGGACTCTGATGTGGCAACATCTAACGTAGCAAGTTTCCAAATAGGCTGCCATCATTGAAGAGCTGTGTTCAGGGAGTCAAAGAAATTGAAGAGAGATGGCTAACAGAGAGAGGAACGAAAAAAGAACAAAATAGAAAGCACAGCAGGCTCCAAGAGTTATTACTGTGCAGACTTCATCATCATTTGGCCCTGTGATTTACACCTGCACCATCTATGACAAGGAGTGTTGCTTCAGAATTGGCCTATTCAGCCACTCATTTTGCAGCAGGACAAAGTAACTGAACTGCTTCAGAGCTTACACCATTATATTTCGAGACTGATAGTTGTCATGGATAGGTATCTGCACCAGTAGGGAAATGTGATTGCGTACTATTGGAATAATAACCAGAAAGTCCAGTAGGGGAGTGTTGGATAGGAGTTCCAACAAGGTGGCTCGGGCATACAGACTCTACACCTCAGCTTGATACTGTCCAAGACTAAGCGGACAATTTGATTGACACCCCATCCAGAACCTTCAACGTTCATTCCCTCTGCCACCGACTCACAATGGCAGCAGTGTGTACAATCTACAAGATGCACTGCAGCAACTCACCAAGGCTCCTTTGGCAGTACCTTCCAAACCCACAATCTATACCACCAAGATATACAAGGGCAGCAGATGCATGGGAACACCACCATCTGCAAGTTCCTCTCCAAGTCACAGACCATCCTTACTTGGAACTATATGACCATTCCTTCAATGTTGCTGGGTCAAAATCCTGGAATTCCCTTCCTAACAGCACGGTGGGTGATCCTACACCACACGGACTGGAGCGACTCAAGAAGATGGCTCACCACCACCTTCTCAAGGGAAATTAGGGATGGGCAATCAATGCTGGCCTAGCTAGCGATGCCCACATCCCATGAAAGAATTCTTAATAATGGCCTCTGGGCGGGAGGACTGTCTGGTACCTTCTATGCCACTGGCAAGATGGCATGGCAGCAGAAAGATGGTGAGCACTCCAACCTCTTGCCTTCCCTTGCCATTTTACAGTCCTACGCTGCCTCCTAGCCCATTCCCAGAGGGCTGGTAAAATTTAGTGCGATGACTCTATGTTTAAGGCACTGTCTATTGTGGTACTGAGCCATATAGGTCATGAGGTTACCTGATTTGATTCCGCTCCTTTGTAGAGTTAACTAGAGCAGCAAGTGGGAGTGGTATAATTAACCTCAGTACGTCTGGGCTGGAAGGGGGAAATTGCCCATCGTTCTTGGCCACTTTCCAGTATTTCTTGCTATAAAATGTACGTATGTGAATATTGTGTGAGGGCAGGCTCAGCTGTAATGTCCTTCACAGAAAAATACCTCTAAGAGTTGACTGTTCAGGCTCATCTAGGAAGAATCTAGGTACAAGAGGTCTGTTACTGTTTGTAAAAATCATAGTACAGAAGCTGTCCATGATTGTCAATAAGACAAGGGTAAGTGAAAATTGAGATTTTCCAAAACGTTACATAATCGCATCAATATTTTCATGGTAGTTGCAAAGATTCTCCAAAATATTTCCATTGCAGTGAAGTGTTCACTTGGATGTAAGCTAAATATTGAGCATTCTAAACGAAATGTTTACATTAATAATAGCATGTGCAGTTATATGCATGCCCATAGTGTGTAGTACAAATGAAAATGACAGGAATAATTAATGTCAGACACATCAGGTTGCTTTTATTTTTCCATTTTAAAAAATATTCAATTTGACATTTTTATAATCTGCTAACTACAAAACTTAAAATACAATCCACCAAGTTGAAGGCTAAAAATGTGCACAAGTCCTTTAAAATGTAAACAGATAAATATCCAATTTGACATTACAGCCAGGATTCTCCTCCCGGCAGTGCTGATGCAGTTGGGTGGGTCTCCTGCCCATCACAATGACTGCTGTAACCCCCACCCATTTTCCTGGGTGAGGGGTCATTTGACATGCAGGATGGATTCCTGGTGGGATTGTTGCTACCAAAACAGATCCAGCCACTGCAGGAGAAGGCAATTCTGTTGGTGCTTCAGCAGGATTGTGAGTGCAGCATCAGAAGAGGAGGGAGCAGCAATAAAAACCTGTAAGGGCTCTGACGATTGGAAAGGAATGTTCAAGTGAAAGCCTTGGCTGAAATCAAGGCCTTCAGTATGTAAGTGCTACCATTACTTCCCACCTATTGCAAGTAACAGGTGGATACCAGGAAATACATAAGGTCGCTGGGCTCCCCTCCCTACAGCGAATGAGGAAGGAGTGGCCAGCAATGATCCTGGTGTGGACTGGTGGAGGGATATGCAGGTGTGTAGTGGGGGGCGCATTGGTCAGGTGAGGTGTCTGAAGGATGTACCACTGTAACTTTCCATAATTTTCCACCATTGTCTTGTTTGGCTTGAGGTGGGATATCAGGGGAGAATCCAGCCCAATATTTCAGTTAAAGCTTTAATAAAATGCTACTATTGGGTGGGAGGATTTACTATACTTTGGCAATGGACAGTAACACATTGACTTCAATATTACATGTCTTCCAGACTAAGGAACACATTTTCTGCTGTGTTTAAAGCTAAAGCATTCTTTTAATAAACCAACATGCACAAATTAAAGTTTAGTAAAGCAATTTTGCTTTAACTTAATCCACAGAGCAAAATATATCCACAAGACTTCATGCACTATTTGGTGCCAATAATGTTACCACTGCCTTCGAAGCACCTGAATAATTTTTTTGATACAAACCAAAATGTAACCATTTATTAACAGACTAAAGACCAGCAATTGCAGTACAAAATTAGTGGGTATTTGTGAAAGGTATATTTAAAAAAAAAGTTGAGGTAGCATTGTATCTTAAGAGGTTGAGTACTTAACTCGTAAAAAGATTGTAATTGTGGATGACATGGCTGCACCCTCAACTGCACAAGTTTTGATGGTCCTTAGACAGGCTGTTGAATGTTATATGTGCATCTCAGGGAAGGCGTGCAGAAGGAATTTACATTGCAAGTCTTGAATCGCTTTAAGGACATTCCTGCAGTTTAGTTATGAAGTGGTATTGACAAAAATTCAGCCAAAGTACTCTTCCATCCTCTTTTAACATAATATGATTGTGAGTTCCTTGTAAGGGAAAAAAAATGAATGGCACTGAAATATGACACCCAATATATTAATAAAATCCAAATCAAATTATAATTTTAGAATAAAACAATTTCTAGACTAAGATTAACCATTACAGTTGCAGTAGCAACAAGAAGCGTGTCTAAGAACAGCATTGCTTTGAACTCATTGCTTTGGTGCAACTATCTGCCAGACCTCTCTCAGCTTTGAACAATTAAACACTAACTCCTGCCACCACACAGGAACAGTTGCAACCACTCAGCACTCACTCCATTTGCTGGTGGATGCGGTTTTTCCCAACAGTGACATCATTGTTGTATGCCTGTTCTCCACCTTTGCTTGCCCCCACCTTTGCTGCCTCTCGAGACCTTGGAACCCTCCCTCACCCAAGCCTTTACTGCTTCTCCCTTGCCGCCTCTCTCCCAACCCCTTACTGTCCCCTTCACGGCAAGCAAGGACTTGGGAGAGTAGCGGCGAACAAGACAGCGAGGGGTCAGGAGAGTGATGGCGAGCCGGGTGGTGAGGGGGTCAGGAGAGTGGTGGTGAATGAGGTGGTGAGGGTCTGGCAGAGGAGAGGTGAGCAGGATGTTGCGCATGATGGCAAAGGGTCGAGAGGGCTGGTGAGGGGCAGCAAGAGGTCTGGAGCGGGGCAGCAAGGGGTCGGGCGCGGGGTGGTGAGCAAGATGGACAATGGGTGCACAACAATGACGTCAGTGGACGGAATGGTTGCTGAGTGAGCATACGCAACAGAACCTTGCAGCAGCAGGAGTTACAGTGAAGATTAAAGCAATATGCCCTGAAATTCTTTTGATAGAAGCCTCACAGAGTATTAGGGCCAACACCTTCAGTAGCCTCTTTGCTCCAACAGCAAGGTGTGCAACTTCTGACTTCAAATCAAAGTTTGGATCCTAGCCTTGAATGGCACTTAAACAATGAGCTTCATTAGCTCAATTTCTGTGAATTCTTTGGCAGATTGACTTGAAAAAAAGGTGATGCAACAGTGGAGTGTGTTATGAAGGTTACAAACAAGGCGAAGAACATGCTGTCAGCTCACAGAATGTCATTTCTCAATGCTACAATCCAAACCATCTCGCGCTACTTGTTGGCATGAGGTTACAAACCAAACTTGTAAAAGGAGATCCTCCTCCTCCCCTCAAAAAGAAGATAGTTTGTGATTAATAGAGATCATTATCACACTAGACTTCATGTAGATTAATTTTAAAATCATTTATCTTAGGGCCAATTACATAAAGTTACCAAGCATACATTTTGTTTCTGCACAAACTATGCATCTATAAACAGCACACAATAACATAATGATAACTCAACTTCACTGAAGTTTTCATTAAAATGGTATTGTGTTGTCCAGTTTCATGGTGACGGTCATAAATTATAAAACAATGTTACTGTATATAAATAAACAGTTCAAATGTTTTGGTGAAAGATCGTTTAAACATTTTCATATCTGCAGTGTTCCACCACCATGGTCTTTTTATGTTAGCTGTCTTGCTAGTTGATTTTTACCCAATTGTTCTTTTAATTTTACCACACTAGGTGGTGCAGTTGTTGCAGGAATCCGTCTCAGGCAACCTTTATCGAAGAGGCACAGAAATAGTTGCACTTTTGATGGGAAGCCCAGTTTCTTTCTTGCATTTATGCAGCTGTCTTAATGAATATCTACGAAAACATTGCATAAACATCAATTTTTTAATGTATTTTGTACATTTTATTGCATAAAACCATATGCTGTTCACCTCTTATAATTTAAAGAACATAGGCATTTTTCAGGTGCTACGTAACCTACTAAAGACCCAAAATGCGGGATTGATGCATGCACATGGACTAAAAGTGCACACCTTGCCCTTTTAATGTAGGTGGTAGCATTCACATTATGCATGCTGACAGTATTTAAAGTAGCTAGATAAGTTTGTAAATGAGAATCATCTGCTGCATGCAGGACACACTCACAATTATGCAGCTCTCCAGCTCATTGGATGCCATGTGCTGACCGCGCTTAATACAATGGCACACTAACCAGGATGCACTTGAGTGGTGCAGTTGGGGTGAGAGGGATTTAAGCAGCACTCTTACCCTGACAATTTTAGTCAAATCATTAAACTTCTTTCAGCGTTTTATCCATGACTTGTGAGTAATGGCTGCTAAGGAGGAGGTGTGGAAGGATAACACCAATGAGCTCAGTACCAGGAAGATACGAACATGTGGGGCAGAATTTTCTGCTTGATGTGCCGGGGTGGGGGGGGGGGGGGGGGGCACGTCAGTGCGTAAAATGAGGCGCGGTGATGTCGGGTGAACATCCCGACGTCATCGCGCGCCATCACGATATTTTGCTGGGCGGGCACATGATGAAGTTTGACGTGCGCCGGCCATTAATTAACGGGCTAGTTAAGGCCCTTAAATTGGCAGTATACGCCAATTTTCAGGTGCCCATGCAATCTTCGGGTCGGCACACAGGCGCAATGGGCTGGCTGGTAAGAGACTTTTTAATAAAAAACTCATCCACGGGTGGGATAAGTGGGCCCAGTGGGGTTGTTAATCTGGTCTGAGAGTATTTATTGCGGAAAGTTTTTTAAACTTACCTGTGAGATCTGTAGCAGTTCAGAACGAATTCCAGCAGCTTTCTGTGCACTTTGAACCTCCAGGTCAGCACTCTGCAATCAGTAACCTTTATTGGGCCTGCAACTTTCCAGAGGCCTTCCTTTAGCCTGGGTATGGATTCTGACATGTGTACTGGAAGCAGCTCCTCTGAGGAGGAAGGGAGGGCTAGAATAAGGAGGAGGCCAGGAGTGCACAATCAGCCTCCAGGGGAGTCACTTTTGGGAGTACAGGCGCAGGCACAAGGGGTGCAGGGCCAAGAGGTAGTCCAAAGTGGAAGGGGCCGCAGAAGATGCCACTATCCTGCTGCCAGGGTATACAGGCGGTAAAGCAGCTACCTCAATATGACTGAGGTGCAGTGCCGAAGGAGGCTCCAACTGTCAAGGGAGACAGTCAACTACATCTGTCAGATGATTGGCTCCGAGATCTCTCCTAACTGTGGGCAGACACCCCATGCCAGCAGCTCTGAAGGTCACAGTTGCCCTCAACTTCTATGCCTCTGGCCCCTTCCAGGGCTCGGTGGGTGATCTTTGCTGTGTCTCCCAATCAGCTGTGCGCACTTGTGTCAAGCAGGTTACAATGTTCTGTTCAGGTGTGCATTGACCTTCATCCACTTCCACTGGGACCAGGCAAGCCAGACACAATGAGCCAAATGCTTCGTGGCCATTGCTGGCTTCCCCCGCGTCCAGGGTGCAATAGATTGCACACATGTGGCCATCAAGGCGTCAGCAGGTGAGCCCAGTGCCTTCATCTACAGGAAGGGCTTCCATTCCATGAACGTGCAGAAAGTGCGTGATCACGGGATGCTGATTCTACAAATCTGTGCCAGGTACCCAAGCAGCTCCCACGACGCCTACATCCTCAGACACTCCCAGGGTGCCGGGGCTTTTCAGTACTTCGGCTCGGCTTGATGGATGGCTGCTGGGTGACAAGGGCTATCCCCTCAGAAGGTAGCTCATGATGCCTCTCCACCATCCAATATCAGAAGCTGAGCAGCGCTACAATAGGAGCCACACCTCCACAAGGGCTGTGGTGAAGAGAGCCATTGGTCTTCTCAAGATGCACTTCTGATGCCTGGACCACTCAGGGGGTGCACTCCAGTACCCCCCAGATCGTGTGTCGGAGATAGTGGTTGCATGCTGCGCTTTCCACAATCTTGCGCTGGAAAGGGGGGACGCAGTGGACGATGAAGATGTTGACACAGTGGATGCGGCTGCACACGATGAGTCCAGCACTGATTCTGAGGATGAGGAAGCACGGGGGAATGCTGAGGGGCTAAACGCTGACCCGGGACTACACCAAGGAGGCAGGGATACCAGGAGACATTAATCCAACAACCCTTCAGCTAGCTCCACACAAATGGATCAGGAGGACCAGCCTTGCTTGGCGCTTCCATACTCGGTGCTTAAGTGCTATATCTGCCACTTCATCAGCTGCAACTAAGGGCTTTGGACATAAACTTCAATGTCTACTCAAACACTCATGACATGTATGTAAAACATACAAATGTAGAACAAAGGAGCAACCCTCAGCCATGGTAACACATCTGGTTTTAATTTTCACCATCATAAGGCCACACAAAGTCAAACCAAAACATTTTTCAAGCATAAACAAATAATTCCCTCAAACAAACAAAAGCACCAGTGAGAAACCTGTGGTGTGCCTAAGGTACCTTATGCTTACGTTTACGGGAGCTACGTCTTGGTGCTGTCCCATTGCTCGGAGTGGCATCTGAGACAGCCTGCTGACTCTGTAGTCCTGTTGGCCTCAATGAGCTTGGCGGCCATTCTCTGGCCCGTGGAGCCTGTGCTGGCCCTGCCTGGGAGGGATCTGCCAGGTTCACAGCTGGTATTTCCCCAGTTGTTGCAGCCTCACCCAGTGAAGGGGTCACTGGGAGAGGGGCGGAGCAGCTGTTGCCCTCATCCGGAGCTCCGTGAGAGGAGCCCGCAGATACAACAGGCAGCTGCTCCACCGACGTGAGGTTGCTTTGGACCTCCCTATTCAGTGTCGATGGATGGGCAATGAGCTGGGAAGCTTGAAGCCCACACCATCTCCCACATTAGCAATGACCAATTGTGGCCACTGGCTTGCAGGTCCGAGCGTAACCCCAGGAGAAGCTGCTTATTCTCCTGGAAGCCCCTCTCCACAAGAGTCGCCACTCTCTCCATGGAGGAAGCATGACGCTCTGTCATGAGGCTTATTGCATCACTGATGCTCCGCGTGGACTCCTCCACCATGGACACCAAGCGAAGCACAGTCTCATGCAACACTCCCAGATGCTCCCGCACACCCAGCCACATTTCCTGCAGCTACTGTGTCGCGGACAACTCCAGAGGCACATCGTCATGCACCGACTCAGCATGCGCCTGGTCCCCTGCAGTCCTCCGACTGCTGGTGCCATCGGCACACTCTGTCTCTGCCAGCTCCTCCAGTGATTGTGAAGTGCCCTCTCCACTGTGCCCTGGGATACTAGCCGATGTTGCAATGCCCACCAATGTGCTAGTATCTGTGCTGGTGCCTGCCTCGCAGAAATGGTGTGACACGGGTGACAGGGCCCTCAGGTGTGAGAGGGGGCATCTGGAATTGCTCCTGGTGGACAGGCTCTGATGATGCTGAAATTAACAACAAGGACAGTGGATCAGTTAGTGTGCACACAGTGACACACTTCATCCCTTTCCTCCTGGCTCATTATGTGCTCAGCCTTCCAGAACCTATGGAGATGAATATTGGTGGGGTGGTAAATAGTCAGGAGGAGACCCTAACATTACAGGAGGATACAGACGGGCTGGTCAGATGACCTAAGGAATGTCAAATGGAATGTTATGTGGATAAGTGTGAGGTGATGCACTTGGGCAGGAGAAACAAGGTACGGGAATACACAAGGAATGGTAGGACCGTGGAAAGTAAAGAGGATCAGAGGGACTTTGTTGGGCATGTCGACAGGCCCGTTAAGGTAGCGGGACAGGTACATAAGACATTTAAGAAGGTAAATGCCATACTTGCCTTTATTAGCTGAGGAATAGAATATAGGAACAGGGAGGTCATGTTGCAATTGCAGAAAACGCTGCCTAGGCCACAGCTATAGTTCTGCGTGCTGTTGTGATATGCGCTTCATGGGAGGGATGTGATTGGAGTGGAGGGAGTGCAGAGGTCGTTGACTAGGATGCTGGCTGGGCTGGAGAGTTTGACTTATGAGGAGACATAGCATAGACTGGGGTTATTTCCCCTGGAGCAGAGGAGATTGAGGAGTGACATTATTGAGCTTTATAACATTAAGAGGGGCATAGATAGGGTTGACAGAAAGGAACTTTTCCCCTTGGTGGAGGGATGAGTAACCTGGTGACATTGATTTAAGGTAAGGGGCATGAGGTTGACAGGTGAGGTGATGAGCAACTTTTGCACATAGCAATATGGGATGCACTGCGGCGGGGCGGAGGGCCCTCAAAGGGTAAGTCTACCTGCTGGGTTAAATGCCTAATGCCAACATGGTACTCACCCTTCCAGAGTGCAACAAATCGTTGAAGTGCTTACAGCACTGGATCCAGGTGCGCCGCATCACGTCACAGGAGCTCACCACCTCCGCCACCTCTTCCCAGGCACGTTTGGTCATGTGGGGGGCACTCCTCCTCCCATCCTGGGGGACCAACACCTCCCGCTGTGCTGCCACCTCCTTGAGGAGGGCAGCAAGGCAGTCATCAGAAAAGCGAGGGGCACATTGTCCCTCCGCTGGCTACCCTGCAGCCTGCCCTGCTCCTGTGGCAGACCCTGCAACCATTCCTGCTTCTCTGCCCTTCCCTCCAGTGTGCCCTGCTCAGCAGACCCCCTGCGGTGTGATCTCGACGTGGCCATTGTGAGCAGCCTACAGGAGGCTGCCAGGCCTTCCTTTAAACAGACTGCCGGCTTGCCATCAGACCCGGTGGTCTGTGCACGCCCGCCGCAGCCCGCACGCTCCCGCTATTCACGGGAGTTGGAAATAGGTTGGGCGGGCCTTAATTGGCCCACCCGCGCAAAATGTCAGCGCGGCCCCAATCGGGTCCGCGCCTGCCCGTGGCCACTCCTGCTCTGCCCACCTTCCAAATGGAAAATTTTGGCCAAGAAATAGGAGCAGAAGTAGGCCTGTTGGCCCCTTGAGCCTGCCCTGCTTGAATGGTTCACTGGCACAGCCAGTGAACAGTATGAATAGCGTTGGCTACATGCACAGATCATTGAAATAAGCAAGTAGCACGAATTTCATGTGCTGCCAACATTCCTATCAACTGGTGTGGGTTAACAGCTCTTCCCCCTCTCCCCCATTCACATTTTACCATAGTATTGGATTTCTAGGCAAACCATGCCACATTTAAGGCAGTAAAATGTTTCTTGGTGGGACAAAAGAAAAATACTTTTTAAAGAATACTTTTTAAAGAAAAATAAGGGACATAAGAAAAATACTTTTTTTAAAAGCCTGAAAAAACTTGACATTGGACTAATTAGAAATATATGAAATAATCAGGGCTTTAAATCAGATAGAAATTATCCTGTTCTATTACCTTTATGATAATTTCAAGTTCCCATTAATACCAACAACCTTTTCAAAGCGAATTTGAATGTTTAGAAGCTTCTGAATGTGGCAATATACTTTTTACCAACAGCAGAGTTCTTTTCTGTTTTACCTTCTATTGTGTTCCAAGTAGAAATTAAAGGGGTCTACAATTAGATCTCCTTCTGTTCTTCTGTTTCAGAAGGAAGAGGAGGAGGATCAGAAGAATGATCACAGAGCTTCCAGGCTGTATAGGTACAGTAGGTGGCCTCCAGCTGTTTTTCACTATCCACATTTCCATATCTGCAGAGCTAAGTTGGCTGCTTCACTGTCAGTTGAGAAGGCAATACTTCCCTCACAAAGCAATATCTAAGTTGTGTCAGTTGCCGTACAACTGCATTCGCAGCTGACTAGGATCTGAGCCCACTTTTATGTATGTCCTGACATCATGGTTCTGTTTTGACAATAATCTCAACTTGGTCACTTGCCAACATTGAATTATCCTGCAAAATTACCAAGGCTCGTATTTGAAGATGATTCTATTACTCCTTCATGGAGGTGTTTCCCACCTTGCATATATCCCATCTCACTGATAACAAATCTGACAACCTTTTGTTTAAGATCATAGTGGCTCCTTTTGAGGCCTGATCTTTCAGTCCTTATCTTCTAAGCTTCCTACTTCTACCATTGTAGAAACTTGTGAGGTGGCTAAGCCTTGGGAAATTGAGGTGGTAGTACTTCATTATCTTTGTTTGTGCACCATTTCTCTGTGTGAAGGCACTTTGCATGCCATAATATGAAATCCAGGCCATGTTTCAGGAGGCATTTCCTAAAGGGGGGCACAGGGGCAATTACTGCCAAAGCCAAACCTTTCCATGGCCCTGGTTCTGGCCATTTGTGGGTCTCTTTCTGTTGGGGCCAGAAAGCTGAGTTGTTCTTTGCCCAGTTGAAGACAGTAGCACCTCAACTAAAGAACTTTTAATTTGAAAGCCTGATGCCCTGAAGAAGAACCAGATTCAGACATTGCATGGAGCCATATTGGATGCCTTGATCCTTTTAGCTGCAACATTGAATTTTCCTCCAACCATAGAGATGGGCTACCTATAGCCCCCTGGAGTGCACCATAAACATGTGAAGAAGGTGCTCTGAGACTGGGTTCAGCTGGTTCTTGGTGATGTAACACAGGCAGGTTGAAGAACTGATCTAGTTCACACCTGCTACGTCTATCGATTAAGTCTGCATTTGATCACCAGTAGGCTGCTGAGATAGTAGATGCATTCGTTGTAATTTTGCAAAATTTCCTATATTCTGGAATGGTCCCATCAGATGGTAAAATAACAAGTGTAACTGCTCTATTCAAGAAAGTGTTTGGTGGAGGCAGGGGGTGGGGGTGGGGGGAGGGCGGGGGGTGGGGGAGGAGGGGGGGGGCGGTGGCAGGGGGCGGAGAGACAGAAAATAGGAAATTACGGGCCAGTTAGCTTAACCTCTGCAATAGGGAAAATGCTAGAATCTATTATTAGGAGGTTATAGCAGGGCACTTAGAGAATCTCAATATAGTCAGAGTCAGTGTTGTTTTGTGAAAGGGAAATTGTGTTTGATTACTTATTCGAGTTCTTTGAACAAGTGACAAGCAACATTGATAAAGAGGAACCTGTGTATGTGGTGTACTTAGATTTCCAGAAGGATTTGACAAGGTGCCACATCAAAGGATACTACACAAAATAAGAGTTCATTGTGTACGGGTATATTAGCATGGAAAGAGGATTGGTTAGCTAACAGGAAACAGAGAGCATAAATGGGTCATTTTCAGATTGGTGTGATGTAACAAGTGGAGTGCCACAAGGATCAGTGCTGAGGCATCAACTATTTACAATTTATATCAATGACTTGGACCGATTGTATGGTTGCTAAATTTGCTGATGACATAAAGGTAGGTAGGAAAGTAACTTGTGAAAACGACATAAACACATAAAATGACGTGCGGTGACGTCGAGCGTGTGTCCTGACATCACCGCACATCATTCAGATCCTCAGTTCGGCGGGTGTGCAGCCGACTCTGCTGCGCACCCGCCGAACTGTCAAAGGCCTATGAAGGCCATTTAAATTCCAATTAAAATAATTAACTGAGCCGCCCATCCAACCTTAAGGTTAGCGGGCAGGCGAAGAGCCCAGGCAGCCTTCGCATTTATCATGAAACCTCATCTACAGGCGGGATGAGGTTTCATGAAGGTTTTTAAAGTTTAATAAAAATTTTAAATAAAATTCATTGACACATCCCAGCTCATGTGACACTGTCACATGAGGGGACACGTCTTAAAATTGTTTCTTTTTCTTTATTAAAATTTAAAAAAATCAAACTAATCTCCCTGAGGCAGCTCTGTGCCTCAGGGAGATTTCTGCGCTCTTTTGCACGCATGCACGAAAGAGCGCAGGCCCTGACTCAGCCTACTTCCCCCGCCCGCACAGGGAGAGCTCAGTGCTTCTGGGTGCGCATCACGCTGGACGGGCATTAATTGGCCTGCCCATGTAAAATGGCGGTGTGCAGCCTATCGTGGGTGGCGATCAGCTGTGCACCCGCCCCTGCCCGTGCCCGCTCCCGCCCTACCTTCCCAACGGGGTGAAAATTCTCCCCCAAGGTACAGAGCGATCTAGGTGTCCTGGTACATGAATCACAAAAAGTTAGTATACAGGTACAGTAATGATTAGGAAGGCAAGTGGAATGCTGTCATTTATTGCAAGGGGAATGGAATATAAAAGTAGGGATGCTTTGCTACAGTTGTACAGGGCATTGATGAGACCACATCCAAAGTACTGTGAACAGTTTTGGTTTCCTTAATTAAGAAAGGACATAATTGCATTACAAGTAATTCTGAGAAGGCTCACATGATTGATTCATGGGATTGGGGGAGCGTTATCTTAAGAGGAAAGGTTGGACAGGTTGGTCCTGTATCCATTGGCTTTTAGAAGAATGAGAGGCGATCTTACTGAAACATGTAAGATCCTGAGTGGACTTGACAGGGTGGAAGCTGGAAGGATGTTTCCTGTTGTGGGAGAGACTAGAAATAGGGGACCCAGTTTAAAAATAAGGGGTTTCCCATTTAAGGTGGATAAGAAGATACATTTTTTCTGAGTGTTGTGAGTCTGTGGAACTCTCTTCCCCAGAGAATGGTGGAGGCAGGGTCATTGAATATTTTTAAGGCAGTGGTAGATAGATTTTTGACTAACAAGGGAGTTATAAGGTATCAGGGGTAGGCAGGAAAGTGGAGTTGAGGCCACAAGGACCACAATCAGATCAGCCATGATCTTATCAAATGCTGAACAGGCTCGAGGGGCCGAAAGGCCTATTCCTGCTCCTAATTCGTCTGTATGTAACTAGGCTCATTGAGGAGGTAGATCTGATGGCAAATCAAGAGACCAATGCAAAGTTAAGTATACATTGCTGCTGGAACAAGGTAGTTTGGACATTTATATGGGGGAATGTGCTGTCAGCTGCACGAGACCTGGGCTTCTGAAGGTAACAGCATCTCTTTAATGTAGAAATAATTTGGGATGTTGTGTTCTCTCTGAAATATTACCTCACTCAATAAAACCCAAACAGGAGATTCGGAAAGAACGGACAATCGAATAGCCTCAATTTTTCCAATCGATGCATCAACTTCACCTTCTGCAATTCCATTCCTAAATGTACCTTAACATGTAAATGAAACAAGATTATAATTCACACAAAACAAAATAAAGATTAACTACCCACAGATTAAACTTGTAACTCATAGCTAAATTTGAAAATTTTAATGGGACTGATTAAAGTTTTGGATTCAGACACTAGTTTCATCTCTAGCACTATATTAAGTTCAGCATCATCTTTCTAGCAGTTTTAAGCAAGCTATGTTAAATGAGTCTTGAATAGTTTCTGTATTCCATTCAGAATTAGCACAAATCCACACCTTGAAAAAGTCATATTTTAACAAAAATTGGGTGATTTCACTTAGTCCATATTGTTGAAAAAAGAGATATGCTGTTGAAGCTTTTCCTTTTGCACAGGATAGCCAAGGCCTCATTTCTGCATTAGCTGGTGAATTTTACACTCACTTTGCTACCCATCCACCTAAAACCCATCTGGAGTTAAAATCAGGCCTTTGTTTGGTTTCTATTTGCCAAGCCTCTGAATAAAATCTTATTTTAATATAAACTTATTTTAATTTTGGATCTACACAGATCTTCATTCTAGCACCATGATTCATGACCACTTTCAGTGGACGGGTGCCCAAAATGCTTTCCTAAGTAAATAAATGTCTGCAGGTAAGTTTATATTAAGAAACCTCCCTTTGACCGCACAAACGTTGATGGGGTCAAAGCCAGAGGACCAGGTCAGGCATATCCTGGAAAGTCCACCAAGATACTAGTCCCATAGGTTGGCAGCCTTTCTAAGTTTTGTAACTGAATCTCACGGTCTGTATTGTCTTGCGATTTCATCTCCACACAATTTAAAATAAGAAATGAAGCTAAGTCTCTTGAATTTGAAATGCAGTATAATGCAGATGCTGGAAATCTGAAATAAAAACAGAAAATGCTGGAAAAATACTCAGCAGGTTAGGCAGCATCTGTGTAGAGAGAGAAACAGAGTTAATGTTTCAGGTCTGTGACTGTTCTTCAGAACTGGAAAAAGTTAGAGATGTCATTGGTTTTGAGGAAGGGGTGGGCAGGACAAGGACAAAAGAAAGGTCTGTGATAGGATGGAAGATAGGAGAAATGAATATTTTGTAAAAATTCAAGTCCTTTTTTAAAAAATTAGTTTTTGTCTTATTCCACTTCAATTTGTGCCTGAAGTTTTCAATTAGGTTTTTCTTAAAATAAACTGAATGTAGGAATTAAAATTCAAGGGGAAATTATTGGAAAGACAGGATAGTTTTAATGGCCAAGATTTTCCAGCCCCGCTTGTAGCAGGAGTCATCACTGGTGGGATGGAAAATTTGATAGACCAGCCAAAGGTCCGTTGACTTCGGGCAGGAATTTCTGCTCCCACGATGAGCAGAACCGGAAAATCCTGGCCAATGAGTTCAAATGGAATGGCAAATGTTTGACATACAATTGAGGCAGTGGGCATACATGTTGGTTTAGTTAAAGTCAGGAAGATAGGGCTAGAGCAGAATTTGTGGGTTTTCTACTGATTTTCCAGTTCATTTAAGTTGCTTCTGTTTTGGGGAAATTTTCTTGCTTGGAAAAATCCATCAGCCAGGATGAAAGCAGTCTCCAGTCCGTACTCCACTGAGGTAAACCTAGCATCAGCAACATTCAGAACGCAGCACCTAAGATTTTTCTGAACTGCTGCTGCCTTTCCCAACTCTCCTTTCATCACCATTGGTGTGTATTGGATTGAGTATATGTGTAAATGTTGAGGTCCTCTGACTTTAGTTTGTTCCAATGGAGAAAGTGGACTGGATAGACACAGAGGACCTGGAGAACCTGCTTGTCAAGAATTTTAAGAAAAGGGTGAGAACTAATCTCAAAATAAAATGGAAGTTCACATGTTTACATAGAGCACCAGGCATGGGATACAAGATCCCCCTACATTCAACCAGGACCTGAGTTTTGAAAAATGGTGAAACGTAATTTCTAGTCATTGTTATTGATAAATTGTACCAACATATGTTGAATTTAGTTGTCAATAATTAACAATTTACTCATCGTTGTCCTTGAGGCACATGAACCTGATTTCAGGGATCTTTCTAGAAGCTCATTCAAAAATGTTGCTGGTAATTTTTATTTTTGGTGGTGGCAAACATGGGCAGTAACTGATCAAGCAACTACTAAACACCCTGATTGATTTTGCTTTCCATTGACTTCATCGGGAAGGAAGACCAGTTAGGCTGTATAATGGGCAACTGATTAGCTATTGCCAGTTTTCCACTACTGCTGAAAATGAAAATTGGTCCCATTGGGGTGGATTTTATGGGGAGACAGATTCCACCCCCGCCCCTCCACCCACTGTAAAGTCTGTTGGCACCACACTGACCAGAAACCCGGCTGCCCTGCAGCAATAATACGCTCGGGCCAGCCTTAATTGGATCAGAATGGGACTTCTACCCCCATCTGGGTGGAAGTCCTAGACAGCTGCCAGCCAATCTGACAGGCCAGCAGCTCTGTAGTCTCAGCAGTGCCAGAATCGAGTAGTAACCACTGCTGGACTACAGGTCATCCAGGAAGATGAAGAAGTGATGGATTCCACAATTCAGGTAAGTCAGGGATTTTGGTTGGGCCTGCTTGGCAGACCCCAGCGAAGGTGTTGAATGGGAGTTGGGCTTTAGAGGGCAAGGGGCGCAATAAAGGGGGTGGGGGATGACCCCAATGGGCATAGGGGATCCCCATGAAAGGAAATAGCCCCTCTCTGCCTGACAGCAGTCCGTGCAGTTAAAGCTGCTGGGCTGCTTGCCTTGCATCTGCCTTCCCCAGCTGCACATAAAATTTTTGCAGAGGTGGAATGAGGCCCTTAAATGGCCATTAATCGGCCCAAGAGTGGGCTGGCTACCTGATGTGTTGCCTGCCCACCATAATATGGGAGACAAGTCGGGGTGGGTGGGAAGGCAGGCCACCCGTTTTATGAGTCATACCACATTCAGATATTCCTGCAGAGAGCCATAAAATTCACCCCATTGTCTTGATGATTGCCATGAGATAATTTAAGCACATCCAGCACCCATATTGTAAAGACTACAGGATAGATTTCCATCTACACCACCTGGGTATAAATCATTGCCTTTGCAGAATGCTGAGAAGAAAATCAGACAGGGAACATCCCACATCTGATGGAAAAGATGAAAATCTACTCTTATTTGTATAATGTACAAAGTTGTAGGAATTATAAAGGAAGATAGAGGCTGACATCAGCTCAGAATAGTCCCCCAGCTCATATTATCTTCGTTAACAATAATATAAGAACAGTACATTCAAAGTCTGGATCAGAAATATTATAACAGTTCATTGAAAATTCCAACAATACCCTATATATTAAAACTTAGAAATTACTGTTGCCAACAGCAGTAGATGAATACTTAAAATGTTTATATGACAATCCTTTGTCTACCAATTTAGCAGAAGCATTAATGCATTTAAATAATCTGGCTATGCCCGTGTTAAAATGGATAAGTCATATGAAGTGTTAGAAGTTGGTCTGCTGATAGACTGACAGCAATTTTTAGCTGATAGTAATTCCAGGGGTAGAACCTTACGTATGATGGGCGGAACCGGGCGGGGGTGGAGACGGGTGCGGAGCCGATCACGGGCAGCCAATTAAGGCCCGGCCAGTGTAACGTGCGGCCGGTAGTGCGCACGGAGCTGCCTCAGGGAGATTAAGTAAATAATAAAAGTTTTTAAAAAATAAAGTAAAAAATTATTTAACCTTGTCCCCTCATGTGACAGCGTCACATGAGCTGGGACATGTTTGTGAAGTTTACAAAATTTATTTATTAATTTTATAAAACCTTCAGGAAACCTCATCCTGCCCGTGGATAAGGTTTCCTGAAAAACACGAAGGCTGCTTGGGCTCTTTGCCTGCCCGCCCACCTTAAGGTTAGACAGGCAGCGTTGTTAATAAGGTAAGTTGCTTTCTTAATGACCTTAATAGGCTGTCGATAGTTTGGCTGGCACGCGCCCGCCGAACACAATATCCAAATGATGCATGATGACGTCGGGACGAATGCCTAACGTCATCTGGCGTTGTTTTACGTGTCGGCATGTCGGGCCCATCCCCGCACACCAACGACAATATTCTGCCCCAGATCTTGTTTCAAAGGATATTTGCAAACCATGGGCTGAATTTTACATGTCTCAGGCAGTCGTGCTCCCTGGGGAGGGTGGGCACGTAAAATGGGGTGGGTGGTTGTCGCACCACCTTCCCACCCACCCTGGAGCTCATTCCCATAATACTGCGGGGAGGAGGAGAGGGTGCCAAAATCGGCAGTCTGCCCACCATATTAAAATGAGCAATTAAGGGTCAACTAGGCTTGTTATTAAGCCTATTGACCCTAATAATATGCTGCCCATGCCATAATACGTTTGATGCGGGCAGCAGAGTGGAAGCGGGAAGCCCGATTTTTAACCTGAGATGGTTAAAGGGTGGGAAGGAAGTGGGTGGGGGTGGGTGGTGGGGGAAGAGGTGGTCGCTCTTCAGGAGCTGCTCTTTGCTGTTCATGGAGTCTTGGACTGAACATCCCCTTCCTTCCTACCTGCTCCCTCTCTTAAACTCACCCCACCCCGCCCCCCCGCCCTCCCACCACAGACTCTCTCCCTAACGATCCCAAAGCCTCCGGGCCCAAGACCCCAGACTTACCTGCTCCGGGGATTCTAGGCCTTGAGATCCACTCCAAACCTGCAGTCCTGGCAGCTGCCACTGACATCTTCATGCCGCTGCTGGGACTGATGGTGCTTCCAGCCAGTCCGATTGGCTGGCAGCTCCAGAAGGAAGTCCCATTTGGCTCTCACTAACGAGCCCGACAGTGCTTTATTGCTGCGGGGCTGGTCAGCGTGGAGCATATTGGCTCCACACTGACTTGGTTTCTGAGGCGGGCGGAGCAGGGGGTTGTGCAGTCCACGCCCCCCCCCCATAAAATTCAGCTCCGTATAATTTTATTGTTCAGTTAGTCTACAGAAAGAACATTTTAAATAACTCTTTACCTATTCTATAGTAGCCATCTTCTGTTTCTTTGTATTTTGGATATTTTGTCATACTGTTGTGCAAAAATTTCTTCTCAAATTCAGTTTTCTGAAAAATGATGAGAAAGGAGGATCCAAATCATTACAATGGAAGCATTTTAACAAAATTGAAGAAACTGAATCATAATCATAGTTATGAGAACACCTAATTTCTTGATTCTCACCAGTACAGCATAGACAGTTTAATACAGTGTACATCATGCAATAATGGTTGAGATTTTTTCATCACAATTACTTGTATTGAGTATAACTTGCATCCCTTTTCAGTCTGTGCTAGGTATGGGGAGTTCAGCTTTTTGAAGCTATAAAAGCTATCTCTGTCTTGCCACAATTTAAATTATCTAAGTTTCGCCTGCCCTTTATCCTATCCAGTTTGCCAATGTAAAGAAAACAGAGGGCAGAATCTTCTGGCTGGCGTACGGGTGGCGGAGTCCGCATGCCAGCACTTAAAATGTCGCGCACTGAGCATCCCGACGTCAGCGCGCGGCATCACGATATTTCGGTCAGTGGGCAGTGGGACGCGCGCCCACCATTAATTAAAGGCCTTGTTAAGGCCATTTACTCTCATATCGACCAGGATTTTGAGGGGCCTGTGCGAACTTCGGGTAAGTGATTTTTTTACAAACCTCATCCAGCGGCGGGGTGAGGTTTGATAGCGGTTTTAAAAGCGTTTAATAAAGTTTTTGTTTATTTCATTAACATGTCCCATCTCGTGTGACATTTTCACATGAGGGGGATATATTAATGAATTTTTTATTGTTCTATTTTTTATATTTGTCAGCCTTTCAACGATCTCCCTGAGGCAGCACTTTGCCTCAGGGAGATGTGCACTTTTTCAGGCACATGCACAAAAGAGTACACTCTTGCAGTTGGGGAATCCCCCCTCGCCCGCACAGGAAGCGCATAGCGCTTCCCATAGGGCGGCATGCTGGGCGGGCCTTAATTAGCCCGCCCACTTAAAATGGCAATGGGGCCCGTTTTGGCAAGGGCGATCGGCTGCCCGCCTGCCACCGAGTCGGTTGGGCCCGCCCGCCCATCAAGGGCAAAATTCTGCCCAGTAGCAGCAAATTTCAATGCAGGATTTCATTCTAATAGTCCCTAGTTAACCTGAGAGCATGATGTTTTAAATTCTTTCACAGGATGTGGGCATCGCCAGCTAGGCCAGCATTTGCTGCACTTGCCTAATTACCCTTGAGAAGGTGGTGGTTAACTGCCTTGCAGTCCATATAGTGTAGGTGCACCCACAGTGCTGTTATGAAAGGAGTTCCAGGATTTTGATCCAGTGACAGTGAAGAAACAGAGATATAGACCTGAATTTTCACATAAATGGAGATCCTCTTTGCCTGGATGAAAATGCTGGCAAAGGCCTGAATCCAGGAAGTCCTGCCCCAAAGCCCAATCTCCGCCATTTTCAGAGGGGTAGGTTTGGGGGCAGGTTCTACATTGCACATCCAAAGTTCATGGAGGAGCTGCTCTTATAAATCAGCAGCTGCCTCCACTCGAGTGATTTTTAGGTGCCTGAAACCCAAGTGTGCAGATCAGACCTTTTAGGAGCAGGTATGAACCTTTTTGATTCATTTGGATTGCCAGGGTACCCTTTTGGAGACCTAAAATACCCCTTTGAATATGGTTTTGGGATACCTTTGGGAAAGATCATGTTCACTTTGGGAGAGGTAAGGTACCCCTTTGGAAGAGGTCAGGTGCCCTTTTGAATTGTTAAAATTAGACATGAATGAGCGTAAAAAGCCCATAAACTCAATGGAGCTGTCAAAACTCAATGGAACTGTCTGAGCTCATTGTAACTGGCAAAGCTGTCAATCACAGAATCACAGGAATTTAACTCTGCCAGGCTTTAAAACTAAAAGAAAATGTGTGGAGATTTTAAAAAAGTGCTTGCTATTTCACTCTGTTGACATAAGCCTAAGGGCTATCATTATAGGATTTGTGGTATATGACTGATTTTACAACCTAACATTATCAGAGTGGGGTGCCTGTTAAGTGAGTTGTTTGATTGAAAGCTACAAATGGTTATAGAATAGAAAGATTTGTTTTTTAATAAGAGATTAAGTACTTAAGCGAAATGTTTGTTTTCATAGGTTTTTTTTAATAGTCTTTAATGGGCCTCACTGGCTAGGAGGTGGTGGTGAGCCACCTTCTTGAACTGCTGCAGTCCCTGTGGTGTAGGTACACTGACAGTGCTGTTAGGAAGGGAGTTCCAGGATTTTGACCCAGAGACAGTGAAGTAAAGGCGGTATGATTCCAAATCAGGATTGTGTGTGGCTTGGAGGGAAACTTGCAGGCGATGGTGTTCCCATGCATCTTCTGCCCTTGTCTTTCTAGGTGGTAGAGGTCATGGGTTTAGAAGATGTAGTTGAAGGAGCCTTGGTGAATTGCTGCAGTGCATCTTGTAGATGGTGCACAGTACTGTGCACATTGTGCATCAGTGGTGGAGGAAGTGAAATCTTAAGGTGGAGGATGGGGTGCCAATCAAGTGGGCTGCTTTGTCCTGGATTGTGTCAAGCTTCTTGAGTGTTGTTGGAGCTATACTCCTCCGGGCAAGTGGAGAGTATTCTATCAAACTCCTAACTTGCGGCTTGTAGATGGTGGGCAGGCTTTGGGGAGTCAGGAGGTAAGTTACTTGCTGCAAGATTCCCAGCCTGATGTACCCTTGTAGCCACATTATTTCTATGGCTATTCTATTTTCTGGTCAATGGCAATCCCCAGGATGTTGACAGTGAGGGATTCAGCGAAGGTAATGCCATTGAATATCAATGGGAGATGATTAGATTCTGTCTTGTTGGAGAGAATTCCTTCCTTAATTTCAATGTATTGAATGTTTTTATTCAGTGAGTGTTTTTTTTTAAATAGTGACGGCATCAATAGACACATAACTGTATTTTATGGCAGCATAGTTCTTGAGGTTTACCCATAGTGGATACTAGGTGAGTTGGCATGGAGGGGGGTAAGGCGAAAGGCTGGTGGGTGGGGGCCTGAAATGGGCCCCTTCTCAACTCCAAGCTCACTCTCATCCAGCTATCTGGCATGATCAGCAAACTGCAGATGGCATGACAATGGACCTCTTGCTTTTCACCCTACCCACTTCCTTCACCCTAACTCGCCCTTTCTGATTTCCTGCTTTCAGATACCCAAGAACTGCCACCTGTCCCAGGAAGGCAGAGAGGAAGAACATGACATTAATAAAGATTGATCTTCCACTTGCTGCCAGCAGCTCAAATACTGGGACTACATGTAGCTTAGAGGTTAATATGGAGTTGGGATGTGCATGTGGTAAGTTATCGGGCAAGAGTGGGCTTCAAGTAAGCCAGGGGAAAAGGATAGTTGTTTGTGTGCCAACTCACCAGGGGGAGGTTGGGTGTGCGAGATTGCAAAGGAGATCTGCCGAATATTTTGATGGGGTGTTATACAGGAGAATGCTGGTGAGAACGCACACCAAACCAAGATGCTAGCTGCATTGGCTGGCCTAATAGGCATCCTTCTGTCACTGCCAAGGAGCTTGGAGGAGTAAGGCTCCAATTTGGCAGAGGACATCGCACAGAGCTTGTCTAATTCACAGCCTCTGCTCCATTTCCCTGTTGTATTGCAGACAAAGCTGCACTGTAATTGCAAATGTGGACAGGTCCCCTCTGCCTTTGCAGTGAGGATGCCGCAACACTCCCTGCCAAATCCAGAAATTCACCAAAGCATCTCCAAAAATATTCCACAGTACTTTAGAATCTCTACAATAGCATAAGTTATTCTAAATTACCTTACCTGCAAGTTGGGTGCCTGGCCTTTAGATACAATAGGGTTGGGCCCCCTTGTAGGTTAACAAATGCTGTTTAGTGAGTGACAAGTGAATACATTGAATGGGCCTGCATGGACCAAGTTTGTGAATAGAGCGTCAAATCAGCTCATACAACTGTTTAATGTCATGACAGCACCAGTTGGGAGGCTTCCGCTTCTCTTAACGGACGCCCGCGCAAGTGCTCATCCCAGCAGGGGAATGAGTTGTGCAGTCCTTGTTAGAAGCAGCTGGAGGCACTGTGCCCTACTTGGGGGGCATCTGGCATCCGTAGTCTGGTAGTGCTACAGATGCAAATTTTGTGCCTGGGGTATTTGATAAAATATTTGCTTACATCAGCTGGTAGAACTTCCACTGTTGTATTAATAAGTTTATCGCCTGGATGTTCCACGTTGCCACTTCTAAAAAGGTACCTGTAAAACAAAAGAGTCAAGAATAGTGAACAAGGCAGAATACGGAACATTAATTGTTGCTTTAAAATTGGACAGTATGATGCAAGGTTTGATAATGTGTTATACTGTATGATACTAGCATGCAAATGCTTAACTTCTTTCTCAGAAAGCCGTCTCTCCTTGACTTTAGTGGAGTGTTAACCTACTTATTTTAAATAGGTTAATGCTTCTGCTAAAATAGCAGAGAGAAGAATTACAGATGAACCCGATAAACATTTATGAACTAGTGCCCCAGGACATAATAAGGTTCACTTTCAAGAGAAGCTCTTATTTATTTATTTTCCCTATCTAATTATTTCTGAACAGGTTAAAAAACAGTCAGAAGGTACAATAAACACAGCAATGAAAGCTGCATTAACCTAGAAAACTTTCAGATAATCATATTATCCAAAAATGAATAGAATGCTTGCCCAGATGTTGATTATTTAAAATGTCCTGATCTTATCTGCGGTCAAAGGGGAAGCATGGAGCCCCAGCTCGCCAACATTTTAACTCCCACACCTCATTTAATTATACCGGGCCCAAATTGATATTGACATGAGGTTGATGGGCCGGTGCTGATCAACACGACAGGAGGCTTTAGTTGGGGGCCCATGAGAATATTTCTAGGCTATCAGATGGTGTGGGAGTGGGGTGGGGGTAAGGGGTGGGCAGTTGCTGGATGGTGGAAGAAAGCCTGAGCCCCTAGGCTTCCTTGTGAAACATAGATGGCTTTAGGGTGAAAGGGGAAAGGTTTAGGGGGAACATTAGGGGGAACTTCTTCAGTCAGAGAGTGGTGAGAGTGTGGAACGAGCTACCATCTGATGTGGTAAATGCGGGCTTACTCTTAAGTTTTAAGAATAAATTAGATGGATACATAGATGGGAGAGGTCTGGAGGGTTATGGACTAGGTGCAGGTCAATGGGACTAGCGGAATAATATTTTGGCACAGACTAGAAGGGCCGAATGGCCTGTTTTCTGTGCTGTAGTGTTCTGTGGTTCTATAGTTCTATAGAGGAACACTTCTGCATTACAAGGCAAACTTTAAAGAAAAATTATTTATCTTTCTGACCCTTTTCTGGGCCTGCTCTTCCTTCGCGCACAACTTCCCTATCAGTGCTGGCACCAGACACATTAATTTTAAAGTCTGTTTGGCATTATTAGACACCATCTTTTAAATTTTAATCAGGTCTTCACTTTCCTGTGGTGTTCTGCCTTTATTTTAACTCTGACCCCCACCCTCACTGGGTGCTGGGGTTAAAATTGACTCTATAAAGTTCACCGTTGAATGTGTACATTGATTTATTTTTAACTGATGCCATGATGTATTTCATTATTGCTGGAAAAAATATGACAGCATTACTGAGGCTGGAATTTTCCACCCCTGTTGGTGTTGGGCGTCATGGCAGGCGTGAACGTACAATATAGCGAGAAGGCCAAGAATCGGTTTTACGTCGTCGTGAAAACAGTTTGCAATTGTCTGCTCCACCCATCAATGGCGGGCCGTGTTTCCCGCTACCAACATCGGGAACATAATTTTAATACATTTACAGCTAATTAAAAGCCCTGCTCGCTGGAATCATCTCCCCATGCTGGATCATCTGGCCAATCATGCTGACGTGTTTCACAACTGTACATAAGTGATGTGCACCTGACAAGCTGCATTTCGCTCAGGACTTCGAGGTTTGTTTGCCTACCTTTCTTCGGCAGCACTTGCGGTCATTAGTGTCAGGCTTCGCAGGCAGCACTACATCACTTTTAAGGGGCTAATGGATAGGTCTCTACCTACCAGACCAAGGGGTGGTTTTTCAATGGCTGCAGAGCTAGGACTTGCTTGGGGAAGGGGTGAAGTGGCCTCAGGCAAGGGAAGAGGCTGAAGGGTGAGGGCTGTACTGCGTAAGGGGGGTAGCCCAGGGTGTGTGTCGGGGGGCACATGTTGATCTATACAAGTGGTTTCAAGATGGTGAGGGCTGAGGAGGCAGCACCAGAAGAAATGAGGCCAGATGATGATGTGAGGGTTTGTATAAGAGAGTGAGTGGTGGTGTCCCTTGACCTGGCAGTGAGTGAGATGCCAGTGAATGTGTGATGGGCTTGTGAGTATGAGAGTTTAGAGTGATGAGATGGCTGCCTTACCCAGGCGGCACGGATGAGATGATTCATCCGTTTTCTGCACTTGATGACCGACCTCTTGTGTGCAACATTGGCATTGACTACGTATGCCACCGCCTCCCAAGCTGGTCTGGTGAGACTGACAGGCCTCCAGCGGCCAGAGCGAGGGTAGAGGACATTTTTGGCGGGCCTCCACGGTGTCCAGAAGGCATCCCAGTAATGAACCACTGAATTGGGTGCCTGCAGTCTTCTTGGCTCTTGCGGCCATGTCTTCACTGGTGCCCTCCAGTGCAAGCATTGAAAAGTGTGCGTGCAGCTGCAGTTTAAGTATGATGCCCTGCGTGAGGAAGTGGCGAAGTAATGGCGCGGCGGGTACATCGGAGGCTGCCCGCCAGCGACACGGCATATTTCCTGTGGCTGCATAATTAATGAGGCAGGAATGGGACGACATGGTGCAAAAAGTCGCCATTGCGGCTGGCGGGTAAAACGTCCTTTTTCCTGCCCGCTACCGCACTTAGTGCAAATCTGGGATGATTCTGCCCTGATATAATGATAAACTTTTACTTGCTTCACTAGAATTTTGTCCCCCTCCGATCTTCTCCCTGTATTTCCTGAAAATCCTGTGTTATGAAAGTTTTTTGTTCCACAGCTATTATTTGACTTGCAATATCTTACTCAGGTATCTGGGACGATTTCTACCGTCACTATCTTGTAGATATGCAAATTTTTCAAAAATGCCTTTGAAAATAGGAAATAACAATTATTCTGCTCATATCGTAACCATTGTGCAGAAGGAGGCAGGTAGGTAACCTATTCCCAAATGGTCATAGAGTCACAAAAAAAGGCCTTTCGGCGCATCGAGTCTGCGCCGGTCAAACAAGTACCTAAGTATGGTGGACAAAGCCACTCTGTAACTTGCTTTTTAGAGATTTATGAACAACTGCTCATGAATCATTTGCTTTCCTATTTCATCTTGTTCTCTGGAAAGGAGTACCACCGATAGAAGAAGGAATGCTTTACTATAGGAAAATAAGTGGCAGAGACCAACGTATGTTTTAAGGGAAGAGTAAAAATTTTTAAGCAGAGACAGTTGCAGGGCTATGGGAAAGAACAGAGAATTGGGATTTTTATTGGATTGCTCTAGCAAAGTATTTGTACAAAAATGATGGCTAGAATATACAGCCTTTTGTGCTGTATACCTCTATGGTTCCCTTTGTCAGATCAAAATTAGAACTTAAAATGTGAGGAACCATGGGCATGAACCCATGTTCTACACTTGATGCTGTGACATATTGGCACATCAGCATATAACATACCACATCACCAGTTTAAATGTTACATTTTAGAAGTTCAACTACTGTGTTACCTTCTATTGTAGTAAAGATTACAAGTAAATTGACCCACAGTTTGAAGTAAAGTGAAGAAATTTATTCAATTGAAATAACTATAAATAGGGTAGACTGGAAAAACTATCGAGGAATGGTGAAATGTCTTGATAAAATGTAAACATGGCCAAATCTAATTGCAATCTAGATTGAAGTGAATAATACAGGTGATTGGTCTATCGCCCAGCCAGCAAAGCCCACATCCCATGAATGAATAAAAAAAAATATATTAAATAGGTTTACAGAATACAATTTTATACAGACCTTTTGACTTTCAGTGGCTGAAAGAACTTGAATTTGATGAAGTCCCCTGCCACTGGAGTAAATGCCCAGAAGAAATCATCCCCTTGGTAGGCCTTGTCCAGACTATGATGTTGATAGACTTTCAAGCTACTTGTCAATTCAGCAGTCGGATTTGAATGGTCTTTGTGTAATAGCTCTTTCTTAAAATCTTTATCCTATATTTTAAGCAAAGTGATTAGAATAAGGACCTGAAACAAAAAAATCATAGACACTTAACGCACAAACTGGTAAACACTATCTAGCTGGAGATAGTGGACTTTTCAAAATGACACTGGAAAATATGCAATCCATTACTTTACTGTCCCAAAGTTGTATTGTGTCAAAACAACTGGTTAAGTTGAAGTCAAAGCTCTTAAACAGAGATTTATTCAAACTTGTCATTAGCAGATGTATTTGATTGTCAGGCATGTGTAAAACTTAAATTCTTAATTATCTGTTTAAGTAGCCAATATTGTGACTCACACAATTACAAGGTAATTACAGATGAGCAAGGCTATTCAGCCCATCTTGATTCATCCATCAAGAATGACCTTAACATCCCCAATCTTACATTGTAGTATTGAACTGTTTCTTAAATTATCCCAGGATTTTTGCCACCTATACTCTATCTGGAAGTTAATTTCAAGCATTGATCATTGTGTGAAGAGGATTTCCTGGAAATTAATTCTAAAATTATCTTTTTTTAATTCATTTTTGGGATATGGGATTCAGTGGCTGGGCCAGCATTTATTGCCCATCCCGAGTTGTCCTTGTGCTACCTTCTTGAACCGCTGCAGTCCATGTGATGTAGGTACACCCACAGTGCTGTTAGGAAGGGAGTTCCAGGATTTTTACCTAGCGACAGTGAAGGCGATATATTTCCAAGTCAGGATGGTGAGTGACTTGGAGGGGAACTTCCAAATGGTGGTGTTCCCATCTTTTTGCAGCCCTTGTCCTTCTAGGTGGTAGTGGTTGTGGGTTTGGAAGGTGCTGTCTAAGGAGCCTTGGTGAATTCCTGCAATGCATCTTGTAGATGGTACACTGCTGCTGCTGCTGCGTCAGTGGTGGAGGGAGTGAATGTTTGTGGATGTGGTGCCAATCAAGCTCACTGTTTTGTCCTGGATAGTGTCCAACTTCTTCAGTGTTGTAGGAGCTGCACTCATCCAGGCAAGTGGGGTGTATTCCATCGCACTCCTGACTTGTGCCTTGTAGATGGTGGACAGGCTTTGGGGAGTCAGGAGGTGAGTTACTTGTCGCACGATTCCTAGCCTCTGACCTGCTCTTGTAGCCACAGTATTTATATGGCTAGTCCAGTTCAGTTTCTGGTCAATGGTAACCCCCAGGATGTTGATAGTGGGGGATTCAATGATGGTAATGCCATTGAACATCAAGGAGCAATGGTTGGATTCTCGTTCGTTGGAGATGGACATTGCCTGACACTTGTGTGGTGCAAACGTTAATTGCCACTTGTCAGCCCAAGACTGGATATTGTTGAGGTCTTTCTGCATTTGGACATGGACTGCTTCAGTATCTGAGGAGTCATGAATTGTGCTGAACATTGTGCAATCATCAGCGAACATCCCCACTTCTGACCTTATGATGGAAGGAAGATTGATGAAGCAGCTGAAGATGGTTGGGCCTAGGGCACTACCCTGAGGAACTCCTGCAGTGATGTCCACTAGTTTGAATCTGTGTTTCCTAGTTCTACTCCCCCAGTTTAATATAAAGTAATATTTTCAAACCTGTTAAGCCATTCTATTAGATTGTGGCTGATCTGTACCTTAACTTCATTGACACTTCTTCATATCCCTTGACATCCTTACCTAGCAAATATCAAGTTATCTCAGTCTTGTGGATTTCAACTGAGCTAGCATCCACATGGAGAAGATATGTGCATTGTGTGGAAAAATACTTACTGATTTCACTCTTTAGCTGGCCTAGCTCTAATTTTAAAATTGGCCAGAATTTTCTCTGAATTGTACTAATGTGGTGGTGGACATGAAAAAAGACAATTTTGCTGCCAGCCACAAGGGCGGATTTTTGCGCCGTATTGTCCGATTCCGGCTTCATTAATTATGCAGCCATAGAAACACACCATATCGCTGGCGGGCAGCTCTGAATCACCCGCAATGTCATTACCTCACTGTTTCCTCCCACCAGGTGCCATATCTAAACTGCAGCTGTGCACACAGTTCTCAATGCTTGCAGCCTAGGACTGCTCCAGTGGAGACATGGCCCCGAATGTCAAGAAGAATTCAGTGACCCATCACTGTTATGCCATTCGGCAGCCCGCTGTGAAGTCCTCTGCCACCGCTCTGGCTGCAGGAGGGTCAGCCATCTCACCACGCCAGCTTGGGAGGTGGTGGCAGTTATGGTTAGTGTCAAGGCTACACAGAAGAGGTTGGTCATCCAGTTAAGAAAAAGGATGAATGATCTCATCCATGCCGACAGGGTAACTCAACCATCTCATTACTCTAAACTCACACACTCACAAGCCCATCACACATTCACTGGCATCTCACTCACTGCCAGCTCAAGGGCATCACCACTCACTCTCACGCACACCCTCACATCTCCATCTGGCCTCATCTCCTCTGGAGACTGTCTCCTCAGCCCTCACCATCTTGAGGCCACTTGCACAGATTAACATGTGCCCCCACACACACCCTGGGATACCCCCTTCCCCAGTGCAGCTCTCACCCTGCAGCCTCTTCTCTTTCCTGAGGCCATATCTCCCCCTTCCCCAAGTAAGTTCTGCCCCTCCAGCCATTGAAAAATCACCCCTGCCTTACCGCTAGTCTGGCAGGCAGAGACTTGCACATGAGCCCCCCTAAAGTGATGTGGTGCTGCCTGCAAAACCTGCGCTGATGATCACGAGTACTTCCCAAAGCAAGTTGGCAAAGAACAGTGGTTGGGGAGGGTTTAAACTAAAATGACAGGGGGATGGGAACCTATGCATGGAGTCAGAGGAAGGGGAATAAAGAAAAGTGATAGGCAGAGAAATCAAGGGCAAGAATCAAACAGGGCCTCAGTGAAAAATAGTGGGAACGGGACAAGTAATGTTAAAAAGACAAGCTTTAAGGCTTTGTGCCTTAACATGAGGAGCATTCGCAATAAACTGGATGAATTAACCGTGCAAATAGATGTAAACAGTATGATATAGTCGGGATTACGGAGACATGGCTGCAGGGTGACCAGGGATGGGAACTGAACATCCAGGGGTATTCAGTATTTAGGAAGGACAGACAAAAAGGAAAAGACGGTGGAGTTGCATTGCTGGTTAAAGAGGAAATTAACACAATAGTGAGGAAAGATATTAGCTCCAACGATGTGGAATCTGTATGGGTAGAGCTGAGAAACACCAAGGGGCAAAAAACGTTAGTGAGGATTGTATATAGACCCCCAAACTGTAGTGGTAATGTTGGGAATGGCATTAAACAGGAAATTAGAGACGCATGCACTAAAGGAACATCTGTAATTATGGGTGACTTTAATCTGCATATAGATTGGGCAAATAAAATTAGTAACAATACTGTAGAGGAGGAATTCCTGGAGTGTATACAGGATGTTTTTCTGGACCAATATGTTGAGGAACCAACCAGAGAACAGGCCATCCTAAACTGGGTATTGCATAATGAGAAAGGAATAATTGGCAATCTAGTTGTGGATGAGCGACCATAATATGATAGAATTCTTCATCAAGATGGAGAGTGACGTAGTTGATTCTGTGACTAGGGTCCTGAATCTTAATAAAGGAAACTAAGATGGTATGAGACGCAAGTTGGCTATGATGGATTGGGAAACATTACTTAAAGGGATGACGGTGGATAGGCAATGGCAAACGTTCAAAGAGTGCATGGGTGAACTGCAACAATTGTTTATTCCTGTGTGGCGCAAAAGTAAAATAGGAAAGGTGGCCAAACCATGGCTTACAAGGGAAATTAGAGATAGTATTAGATCCAAGGAAGAGGCATACAAATTGGCCAGAAAAAACAACAGACCGGACGGAGGATTGGGAGCAGTTTAGAATTCAGCAAAGGAGGACCAAGGGATTGATTAAGAAGGGGAAAATAGAGTACGAGAGTAAGCTTGCAGGAAAAATAAAAACTGACTGTAAAAGTTTCTATAGGTATGTGAAGAGAAAAAGATTGGTGAAGACAAATGTAGATCCCTACACTCAGAAACAGGGGAATTTATAATGAGGAACAAAGAAATGGCTGACCAACTAAATACATACTTTGGTTCTGTCTTCACAAAGGAGGACACAAATAACATACCAGAAATGTTGGGGAACACAGGGTTTAGTGAGAGGGAGGAACTGAAAGAAATCAGTATTAGTAAGGAAATGGTGTTAGAGAAATTGATGGGATTGAAAGCCGATAAATCCCCAGGGCCTGATAATCTACATCCCAGTGTATTTAAGGAAGTGGCCCTAGAAATAGTAGATGCATTGGTGCCATCTTCCAAGATTCTACAGACTCTGGAACAGTTCCTATAGATTGGAGGGTGGCTAATGTAACCCCATTATTTAAAAAGGGAGGTAGAGAGAAAATAGGGAATTGTAGACCGGTCAGCCTGACGTCGGTAATGGGGAAAATTCTAGAGTCCATTATAATAGATTTAATAGCTGAGCACTTGGAAAACAGTGGCAGAATCGGACAGAATCAGCATGGATTTACGAAAGGGAAATCATGCTTGACAAATCTACTGGAATTTTTCGAGGATGTGACTAGTAGAGTTGATGAGGGGGAGCCAGTGGATGTGGTTTATTTGGACTTTCAGAAGGCTTTCGACAAAGTCCCACATAAGAGATTAACATGTAAAATTAAAGCGCATGGGATTGGGGTTTGTGTATTGAGATGGATAGAAAACTGGTTGGCAGACAGGAAACAAAGAGTAGGAATAAAAGAGTCTTTTTCCGAATGGCAGGCAGTGACTAGTGGGATACCGCATGGATCGGTGCTGGGACCCCAGCTATTCGCAATATATATTAATGATTTAGATGAGGGAACTAAATGTAATATCTACAAATTTGCAGATGACACAAAGCTGGGTGGGAGGGTGAGCTGTGAGGAGGATGCAGAGATGCTTAAGTGTGATTTGGACAAGCTGAGTGAGTGGGCAAATGCACAGTAGATGCAGTATAATGTGGATAAATGTGAGGTTGTCCACTTTGGTAGCAAAAACAGGAAGGCAGATTATTATCTGAATGGCTATAAATTGGGAGAGGGGAATATGCAACGAGACCTGGGTGTCCTCGTACACCAGCCGCTGAAGGTAAGCATACAGGTGCATCAGGCGGTAAAGAAGGCAAATGGTATGTTGGCCTTCATAGCGAGAGGATTCGAGTACAGGAGCAGGGATGTCTTGCTGCAATTATACAGGGCCTTGGTGAGACCACATTTGGAATATTGTGTGCAGTTTCTGTCTCCTTATCTGAGGAAGGATGTTCTGGCTATAGAGAGAGAGTGCAGCAAAGGTTTACCAGACTAATTCCTGGGATGGCGGGACTGATATATGAGGAGAGATTGAGTCGGTTAGGATTATATATTCGCTGGAGTTCAGAAGAATGAGGGGGGATCTCATAGAAACCTTTAAAATTTTGACAGGACTAGACAGGGTAGGTGCAGGAAGGATGTTCCCGATGGTGGGGGAGTCCAGAACCAGGGGTCACAGCCTGAGTATAGACCATTTAGGACTGAGATGAGGAGAAATTTCTTCACCCAGGAGAGTGGTGAGCCTGTAGAATTCACTACCACAGAAAGTAGTTGAGGCCAAAACATTGTATGTTTTCAAGAAGGAGTTAGATATAGCCCTTGGGGCAAAAGGGATCAAAGGATATTGCGAGAAAGCAGGAGCAGGCTATTAAGTTGGATGATCAACCACGATCATAATGAATGGCAGAGCAGGCTCGAATTGCCGAATGGCCTACTCCTGCTCCTATTTTCTATGTTTCTATGTTTCTAATCCTCAAAGTCCCGAGTGAAGTGCAGGTTGCCAGGTGCACGTCGCTTATGTGCCATTGTGAAACATATCGGTGTGATGAGCTCATGATCCAGCATGGGGGGTGATTCTGGCGAGCAGGGCTTATAATAAGATTCTAATGTATTGAAATTAGCTTCCTGACAGGAAACGTGGCCCGCCATTGACGGGTGGAGCGGCCGATCGTAAACTGGTTTTATGACAACATTAATCTAATTTTTGCGATCTCCTTGTATTTATAATCCAACCCCCAAGGCCAACATTCCATTTGACTTTTTGCATACTTTTTATAACCTGTACACAGTTTATTTGTGTACATGGACATTTAAATCTCTTTGCTTCTCCACAAGTCTCAACTGTCCCCTTCAAGAAAATATTTGGGTTTCTCTTCTTTGATCCAAAGTGATTGATCTTACACTTTCTGACATTGAACTCCATCTCCTACAGTTTTCCCCAACTCACTCAGTCTACCAGCTACACAATTTACCCCTAACTTAGTGTTATCTACAAACTTCCTATTTTTTTCCTATGCTTATCACAGTACATTTGTCTGCATTGAATTTTATGTGCCATTGCTCTGTCTACTTATATATTTTGTCCAGCTCACTTGATAGTTTCTAAACTGCCTCTGCCCCACTTTGGATTGTATCATTTGCATTGAACTTTCTAATCTAGATCATTTATGTAAATTAGAAACAATATTGGTCCTAGCACTGAGCCCTGACATATCATACTCAATACTTCCCTCCTTTGTTCCTTCAGTTGGTCTCGCTTTCATTCTGAGTGATGAGTCTGAATCCTCACAGTGATGAGTTCTATTAATAGCCTTTTGTGTGAAACTATCAGAATCGTTTTAGAAGTCGAGGTTCATCACGATGTAGGACTTACCACAGTTCACTTGGGTTGTCGCTTCCTTAAAGAAGTCAAATAGATTTCTTAGCCAGGATCTTCCCCTTCTAAACACCTGCTGACTATCAACACCTAGATTATTGTTGTGGCAGGTGATTATCAGATTTGCTCCTGATAATTTATTCCTTTATTTAAAATAAAATGGAAGCAAGACTAATGGCTCTGTAGTTGCTAGTTTGCGTTTTGTCACCATTTTTCAATATGGATGCCACATTAACCTATTTCCAATCTACTGTTACAACTGCCCACCACTCCCAGCCCCATCTCCATTGACTCCCTTTTAGTAATTCTAAGACATCAGATTATATGTACAGCTTTGTCCATTTTGTACCATTAAATCAAAGTTCAGTGAAGAAGAATTCAACAGATTGTTGTTTAATGAGTAATTTTACATCAGTAAAGGATGTTACATATAGTTGCACTAATATACCAAAGTCCACATTGTCCTAAAGTCTCATAGCAATGGTGACATATTGATCAGACTTGGGGTAGAATTTTACGGCCCCGCCAGGGCAGAGCTAGAAAATGCAACGAGCTGTTCGATAGTCCATTGACTTTGGCGGAACTAGAAAATCCCATCGGTGGGTGGGGGTCGGAAAATTCCAACCTTGGAGCCTGTAGTAAAATTTTTTAAAAGTATACAGCTTAATCCACGCAGGTACCTCTGAACGGTAAGTGCCCAGATCAACAAAACCAGGAAAAACGATATTCAGAAGCATCAAGTCTTCCTGTGGTGAAGAACTTTTGAGATTGTTGTTAGATCTAAAAAATACATTACTTTTGTTCTCTCACGAGTTGTCCTGTTAGTTGGAAGCATTTTACAAAATGTAATTAAGAAGTAAAAATAACTTAAATGGACTGCAGAGTGGAGCTTTAAGCTAAAACAGAACCAAATAGAATTGAAAAATGACAATTTGAAATTTACTGCTGCGGGAAGCTAGAATTGGATTTGCTAGCAAGGATAGGAGGAGAATAGCTCATGGCATGGTGTAGATAGTGGATGAAAACTTTGACAGAAAACCGATGCTTTAGTTAAACAGCTTTACTTTGAACTGGCAAGAACATTTGTTAACAACATCTCATCATATTAAGAGCCACCAACAGCATAAGCAGTTAATACAAATCAAGACATTCTGCAGCAAGCTTTCACTTCATTTCTGCTTACCTTTAGTGGCTGAAGTTTCCCAGCCAATGAAGAGTGAGTTCCTACATGCTGAAAAAGGGAAGGTTTGTAACGAATTCGCAAATTAGCTTTCTGTCTGTCACAGTGTTTCTGAAAGAATAAAAGTGACAAACATTAAACTTTCTTTAAATAAGCAACTTGAAACCATTACTTTTCTGATCAATTGCTTTATCTTTCCTACGATGCAATTTACAATAGGAAATTTGTAAGCAGTAATTATCTATTAAGAACCTATAGGCTTATTTTGTCAGTACTGCATTAAAATGCAGGATTGAAATAAGCACCACCATCTCCAGGATATTTTGTGTAAATGTTTGAAAGATTTCCTCTCAAATACTTAAAACAACTCCCACCTCTTAAACAGCCCATGTTTAAATTGCCAAAAAGGTAGTATCCATTTACCACTACCCTTATTGCCAACTACATAGTTGTTACTGTATATAGCATATTAAGTGCACTGGGTATTTTAGACTGAAACAGGTGTTCACTTAGTTACCACATTAAAGTAGATTCTTGAATTTGGCACTGTTGGAAAGTATTGGTGTTTAGTGGGAACACTGGTCAGGAAAATGTTTGCTGACAACACCTGCTTTCCATCCATTCAAATGGACAGAAAATCAGGGACTGTTGGCCTGAAGTTTCTTAATTAGCATTTCCTCATGAGCTGCACTTCTTATCTGGAGCACCTAATCTGGAGTCAGCTCTCAGATTCGCCCTCAGTCAGGAAAATTCCTTGCCAGGAACTCAAACTTGTGAAATTTGGCCAACAACATACCAGTCACAGAACAAGAAACAGCTCTCAAAATATTAGAAAAGCAAGTACTGCAGATACAAAAAAGAAAAAGTTGGAAATACTCAGCAGGTCAAGCAATAACAGTGGAGAGAGAGAAACAAAGTTAACTTTTCAATAACTACTATTATTTATATACATATTTTCAGGTCAATAACGTTTTATTGAAAGGTCTATCTCCACAGATGCTGTCTCGAACTTCTGAGCATTTCCAACATTTTCTGTTCTCAAAATATTAGATCTGTTTTGTCTTAATAACAATTGTAATCAATACAGCTGTGGAGATTGAAGAACAGGAGAGATAATAGAGGCTAATTGTAAAAGGAAAGGACATCTTTCTGCTTGCATTCTACCTACACCTGCCAACCCTGTACTGGCTTATCAGCAGCAAATAATTATGTCTGCAGGTTACACAATTGTAGCTTGCTGACTTTGTCACGGGAGGAAGTTACAAAATCTGTGAAGGGCGTTTCTGAGTCTTGGAGAGGCATCAAAGAATGCAAAAGTAATTTGACAATACAGTACTAACAAAGTCACTAAGGTAAATAATCACTGTGGAACTGTACTTTGCATATTATCATGTTTTAGTCAGTCAGTAGAGTTAGATGAGTCCTGGTGCTATATATATATATGTGTGTGTATATATATATATATATATATATAATATGCCTTAATGGAAGAAAAAGTGAGTGAAACCTTTTACTCAAAGACATCATAAAAAGAGATGGATCCAGTATTTTTGAATGAATGAACTCATAAAAAGTAGTAACCTGCAGCATAAGTGCTTCAAGGGTATATGGCATTGCAATGTAATGAGCAAATTGATGAAAACCAACTAATCTTTTCACTCCATAAGACCATAAGACATAGGAGCAGAAGTAGGCCATTCAGCCCATCAAGTCTGATCTGCCATTCAATGAGATCATGGCTGATCTGATAATCCTCAACTCCATTTTCCTCCCTTTTCCCCATGCCCCTTGATTCCCTTAATGATTAAAAATCTGTCTATCACAGCCTTAAATATACTTAACGACCAAGCCTCTACAACCCTTTGTGGTAAGGAATTCCACAGATTGACTACCCTCTGAGAGAAGAAATTCCTCCTCATCTCTGTTTTAAATGGGCCCCCCTTACTCGAGATTATGCCCTCTGGTCCTAAACTCTCCCACAAGGGGAAGCAACCTCTCAGCATCTACCCTGTCAAGCCCCCTAAGAATCTTATATGTTTCAATAATGTCGCCTCTCATTCTTCTAAACTCCAATGAGTACAGGCCCTACCTACTCAACCTCTCCTCATAAGAAAATCCCTCCATCCCGGGATCAACCTTGTGAACCTTCTCTGGACTGCCTCCAATGCCAGTATATCTTTCCTTAGATAAGGGGACCGACACTGCTCACAGTATTCTAGGTGTGATCTAACTAGTGCCTTGTATAGTTTTAGCAAGACTTCTCTATTTTTATACTCCATTCCCTTTGAAATAAAGGCCAACATTCCATTTGCCTTACCTATTACCTGCTGAACTTGTATGCTAGCTTTTTGTGATTCATGCACAAGGACCCCCAAATCTCTCTGTGCTGTGGCTTTCTTCAGTATTTCTCCGTTTGAGTAATATTCAGCTCCTCTATTCTTCCTGCCAAAGTGCATAACTTCACATTTTCCCACATTATATTCCACCTGCCACGTTTTTGCCCACTCATTTAACCTGTCTATATCCCTCTGTAGACTTTGTGTCATCCTCACCACTTGCCTTCCCACCTATTTTTGTGTCATCCGCAAACTTGGCGATAGTACATTCATTTCCCTCATCCAAGTCATTAATATATATTGTAAATAATTGTGGCCCCAGCACTGACCCCTATGGCACTCCACTAGTTACAGGTTGCCATCCTGAAAATGCCCCCTGTATCCCAACTCTCTGTCTTCTATTAGTTAGCCAGTACTCTATCCATGCTAATATACTACCCCCAACACCATGGGTTCTTATCTTATTAAGTAGTATTATGTGTGGTACCTTATCAAACGCCTTTTGGGAATCCAAATATATTACATCTACTGGTTCCCTTTTATCTATTTTGCTTGTTAGCTCCTCAAAGAATTCTAATAAATTTCCTGTATGGCTCGTGCAGAATTGTAAGTGACAAAATAGAATCATGGCCTGAATTTGCTTGGCGTGCCTGGCAAGTCAGCAGAAGCGGATGTGGAATCCACTCCTGGTTGTGGTTGCATTGCAAACACAATTTCATGCTGGATGGTCAATTAAGGTTCACCCAGCGTGAAATGCATCTTCTCAATGGTCGGGAAGGGCCGGGTGGGAGCTTGTCGGGCGCCGGGTCCAATGGCGACCCAGCAGGCACTTTAAAATTGGCAGAGGCAGCTCTTGAGGCCTGCCAGGGGAGAATCTTTGGAGTCTGTCCATAAAACCAATTCATTCGAACAATGACCTCACCAGCGGTTGGGGACGTCAGGCGGGAGGGCAAGTTGGGGGGCCGAGTGCTCCCCGTTTCTCAGGCAAGTGCCTTGCGGTCCTTGTGGAGGAGGTCAGTGTCAGGCAGGGCACTCTAGTACCCAGGGGAGGCAGGAGGAGGCCACTGCACCTGACCAAAAAAACCTGGGAGGAGGTGGCAGGCTATGACGTTGTGCGGTGCACATGTGTGCAGTGCCGCAAAAGGTTCAATGATCTGCTGCGCTTGGCAAGGGTGAGTACTGAGTTGGCATGGATCAGTGTGGTGAAGTGTTAAGGCCTGGCTGTGCTCCCGTGGAGCTCAGGCGTGTTAGAGTCAGAGTGCCAACTGTCACTGATACCGGTGACCGCCAAGAGGGTGAGCCCTAGCTTGCCCTGAGTGCTTTGCGGGTTGAGGGCCACAACTCGAATGTGCCCTGCAAGGTGTCCCAGAGTGGAGGATGGGCGGTTGCCAGACTGCAATGGCACTGGAGATAGAGAGTGGACAAATCAATGTTCCTCTGTCATTTCAGGAGAAGAGAAGCCATAACATCAATGAAAGAACTAAGACAGGCGGAGGCCCCCCAAACCTCCTCTTTCTGACGAGGTACAAGATGGATGGATGCCTTGAAGCTGGAGTGCCGCCACCAGTCAGCTGGTCACGGAGAGGCAGGGGTCTCTGACAAAGGTAAGAGTGCAGTGCACAGAGGTGAGAATGTTGGATTGTGCAAACATTCTTGTGCAGTCTCATCATTAATGGGAGCCTCAAACTTGGAGTCCCCATTGATCATTGAAAGATGATGGCACCGTGATGCAGATCTCCATTGTCTCACCAGGGTGCCTGGTATGCACAGTGACAGTGTGATGATTTAGACTAATGACATGTCATTGTTTTCCCCTAGAATTGTCAGCTTGCCCACGAACGCAGGACCCTGAAGAGTCACCCTTCACGCCAGAGGACCACTGGGCTTTAGATGTATCTGCATCACATCCCCTCTGCACCAAGCATCAGCACAGATGCCAGGACCTTGGTGGGCATTAGATCGTCGGCTAGAATGTTGGTTGCATAGCGATGAGGGCATTTCACATTCACTTGAGGAGCAGGTGGAGGCAGAGAATGCCCAAGGTGCCAGCAGTCAGAGGACTGCTGGAGACCAGGACGATGCTGATTTGAAGGCAGATGATGAGCCTCTGGAGTTGTCCGTTAAGCAGCAGTGCTGGATGTCCACTGGGATAAGCGGCAGGATCTGGCGGAGATCCATGAGGGTATGCGTGCCATGGTCTCTGTTGTGGAGGAGTCCAAGCGGAGCATGAGCACTGCGTTGACCCTCATCGCCGAGTGCACTGCCTCCTCCATTGAGATAGTGGCGACTCTCATGGAGAGGCAACTCCAGGGACAGAATCAGAGCTTCCTGGGGTTGCACTCGGACCTGCAAGCCCTCACACAGGCAATCACCTCAAGAGGTCAATGTCAGTGTGGGAGATGGATGAGGCACCTAATATCCCAGATAGATGCCCATCCATCAGTGGCGAGCAGGAAGGTCCAGAGCGACCTCACATTGGCGCACGAGCTGCTTGTTGTCTCTGCAGACTCCTCTCAGGGAGCTCTGGATGATGGCAGCAGCTCCTCTGCCAGTGACCGTGGCATCTGATGAGGCTGCAATGACTGGGGAGAGGCCAGCTGTGGAACCGGCCGCTCCCTCCCAGGCGGGGCCAACACAGGCTCCACGGCCAGTGGACGACTGCAAAGGTCATCAGGACCAACAGGACAGTGCAGTGAGCAGGCTGTTTCTATTGTCACTGCCAGCGAAGGGTGGGCAGGGGGGGAGGTGGCAACAAGACGCAGCACTCGCAAACATAAGCTCAAGGTACCATGAGCAGAAGATCTTCTGTTCTGCCATGTTTGTTAATCATGTTTACTGATGTGACCATTAACACCATATATTACATTCATTTGATGTGAGTGCCAACATGATATAACTTTTGCTTTTGTCTTAATGGCCTGAGTATGCTTCACTTGTTTTGTAGGTGCAGGGCACGCCAGTATCTCATGCTGGACATGAATGGCTCTAAATCTTATTGTACAGGCACTGAGTGGACTTTGGATTCGAAGGAAAGGGTCATTTTAAACATCCGGGATGGAGGCGGCACCCCTGGCATGAGGTGGAAGCAGATCTTTGGCAGCCTAGCTGAAGGAGTGTTGGATCAAGGTGTCGCTAGTGTCCCTGCCTCCCTGAAGGATATGAGGTCTGCCTTCACGTTCTCATTGTGGTCCTCACTGGGGTCCTCTTCTGAATCACCACTGGATTCATCATCTGTGGCCTGTGGAGCTGCCTCAAGATCCTCTTCCTCCAGTGGGCACCCCCGCTCACCCACCTTGCCTGAGCCAGATTATGGAGAGCACAGAAAGCAACAACTATTAGTGACTCCCGCTCTGGAGGGTATTGTCGTGCTCCCCCTGAACGGTCCAGCCGTCTGTAGCGTAACTTCAGAAGACCTATGGTCCTCTCTATCACCGCCCTTGTGGAGGCATGACTCCTATTATAATGCTGCTCTGTCTCTGTTCTTGAGCGGCGGATAGACGTCATAAGCCACCTTTTCAACGGATAGCCCTTGTCACCCAGCAGCCATCCATCCAGTCGGGCTGGAGCAGTGAACAGCCTGTGAGTGCCTGAGGATGTAAGCATCATGGGAGCTGCCAGCATACCTTGCACAGACTTGCAGAATCTGCATCTTGTGGTCACAAATTATCTGGACGTTCATCGAGCGGAAGCCCTTCCTGTTGACAAAGGACCTGACTCACTGATGTCTTGATGGCTACATATGTGCAGTTGATTGTGCCCTGGATGCAGGGGAACCCAGCAATCGCTGCAAACCCTTTGGTTTGCTCAGCCTGGCTGGCCTCATCCGTACGGAAATGAATAATTGTCATTACCCGCCTCAACAGAGCATCAGTCACCAGTTTGACGCAACAGTGGACAGCTGATTGGGACATTGCACAAAGATTCCCCACCGACTTCTGGAAAGAGCCAGAGGCATAGGAGTTGTGGGTCACTGTAACCTTCAGAGCCTCTGGCATCCATACAGCTGGAGGTGATCCCGGGCCCCGTCATTTGACAAATGGAGGTCACAATCTCTCTGGAGAGGCGGAGCCTCCTTCGGTATTGCACCTCGGACATGGTGAGGTAGCTGCATCGCTGTCTGTAAACCCTGTGATCATCGGAGGCACATAATGCATATTTGTGCCGGGTACCCTGGGAGTTCCCACGACTCTATTTCACGACCATTTGGGTCGGGCGCACACCTGCCTGCGAGAGGTAAAATTCTGGCCCATGTGAACTGATAGCAGTAGAGATGTAACTCATTATATGCTAGGTGTTATCTGTTGGCATTATATATGATGTAATAACCTTGCCATAGTTCTGTTTTTTGATGGACAAGGTCACTCATAATGCAAAGGCATGGGCAAGGAATGGTGGGGGCTGTTGCAATGAGAAACCTTATGCACAACTGGAACAAGTGCATGGTTGGCTTTACTTGGTTTTCAAAGGTTATTTAAGTTTGTTCCCAGAGGTGGTGGTGGGAGAAATTAAAACCACAAAGAGGTATATGTTAATGAAGCAATGTTGCCTGAGAAAAGGATGATAGGTCTACTCGCTCTTCAAAAATATGCAGGCCCCAATCAATGCAAATGATATAGTTAAAATTACAGGCACATTGCATCGCATTGATTGGGCAGGATTTAACGTCCCGTGGGCGGGCACATGCCTGACCCGATGGGGCATAAAATCATGTGCAATGACATCGGACGAGCGCAGTACGTCATCGTGCACTCGCATGATCCCTCAGTCAGTGCATATGCGTGAGAGTTGGCAGCGTGCCTACCAACAACTAAGAGGCCTATTAAAGCCCTTAAGCAGGTAATTAATTTGTATTTTTCACTGCCCGTCCAACCGTTCGGTTGGCCAGACAGTCTATGGATTTTTTATGAAACCTCATTCATGGGCGGGATGAGGTTTCCAGAAGTAATTAAAACGAAAATGAAATTTTGTAAACATCATTTTAAACATATCCCTCTTCATGTGACTGAGTCACATGTGGGGACATGTTTCTCTCATTTTTAAAATGTTTATTTTTGTGTCCACAATTCTTCAGCTTCCTGAGGCAGCTCTGTGCCCTCAGGGAGCTTTCAGCATGTGCAACCCCGCGCATGCGCAGAGTTCTGCGCTCGCACTCCTGCCACCCCACCCCGGCAGCGCTGAGTTCCTCGGTGCGCGTTTCACGTTGGCTAGCCGTTAATTGGCCAGCAAGCGTGAAATCACGGTCGGGGCTCAATCGCGGGCAACAGACCGTTTCGCAACCACTCCCAGGCCCGCCCGCCGTGCCCACCTCACGACTGGAAAATCCTGCCCATTATTTTCATTGGCTGCTAAATGGCCCAGCTAGAGAAAGATAGGATTAATACTAAAAACATAAAGAGGGAAGTTAGAAGAACTCTTCTTCATGGAAAAATATATTTGTATATGAAATCATTGCTACAAGTGGCTACTGCAGCTAAGTCAATCACAGCACTGAAGAGGGAATTAAGTATTTGAAGAGAAGAATATATTAAAGGTTTTGAGGAAAGAGCATGGATAACATCAGATGGGGATTATTCTGAATTTCTGCGATAGTATAAAACCGGCAGGGCGAATCAGCAATCCATTTTCGTCTCTCCTGATTTTCAGTTCAATTGATCCCTGTGCTGCTCTGATCATTGTCTGGTTTGTACAGCTTTGAATCCTTGAAATGGGGGCCAAAGCATCTGGGAGTCTCTAATACGGCATCTTAGAAGGTTGGGGCACATCTGCTGGTTTTACATCCATTTGTTTCTCAAACACCTTCTTTCCTATCTGAAGCCACAATGCGCCACCTCGCTAAGAGGTGCTGGCTGTGGCTTAAATGAAATCAGACTACTATTGTACTATCATGTGTTACATTAGTGACCCAGGGATCATGTCCTAATATACATAAGACACATGACCACTAGAGCCTTGAACTAAGGCGGTCTATTATTCATGTGCAGTTATATTTTGCCCTCTATTATTTTGATAATTTTTATTCTGTGGCTATTTTAATTGACATTAACAATGAATATCAGTCTTGTACTTCAAAATAGCTTTGACAGTCATTTAGTAGAGCAGGCAGAATGCTCACATGCACCTTAGTAACCTAGTAACAGCTAAAATAAATTTATAACCTTTTATAAGATTAAGGTCTTCAGAACTCAGTTAAGTCATAGAAGAAATATTCATGTTCATCTTTTTATTTTGATTTATTACATTTTCCACAAGTGTTCAATACAACACAACCCTTCACTGGATAAGGTAGGCCCGAAACCCAGCAAGCTGCTAATGGACATTTCTGATACCTGATATTTATCGATCATGTTCTAATACCACAGCATCATTAATATGGTTTTAGAAGATGACCTGAGCATTGAACAATTGAGAAACCCATTAGAACAGAGTTGTTGCATAAAGCATTTCGTTCATGCCCAAATCCCTAATCACCTCAGTGCTATCACAATAAAATCACTGCAGCCTTATTTACAAAGAATGAGTGCAATAATTCGTTATGGATTACACATAGTTTGAAGGTCAGTATCTTTAGAAGAAGCAAATCAATATAAAGTTGTTTCATGAATCTTTTAACTGACTTACACAAATGCACTCGGGGTGATAGGACATCTTTAAAATGAAAACACCCTGAATTTCTGCCTCAGTTGGTTCATTTAGAGGGATAGATAATTGGAAATGGTGGTTCTATGATTTCCCAACCATCACTCCCTGTGAATGTTGCTCAGCACTGGAATCAGGGAATCATATGTAAAGTCCCTTATTTGTAGGAAGCTCCTGCATTTTCAATGTGCTGCACTACATGCTAGCACTAAATGCCAGCAGGAAATTCATACAAAGGGTGTCCCCAGCATTGTTACAAAGACATCTGGTTGATTGGTGATACCTTCAACAATTAAGATTATCTGGTACCCAGATGCACAATTAGCATTTGCCAATTGGGAATTCTAGCCCCATATCTCAGTTCCCACTGTTTGGCATTTAATAAGTAAACAGGAACACAACAGGAAGGCACTTCATGCAATGTGTCATGCATGCTCAGACATTAGGAACTCCATTTAAAAGAGAAAGCAAGGTTGGATTTATTCAGCTGGGAGAATTTATAAAATGATGGCAATGTGAAGACTGGACCAGAGGGCAGAACAAGTAGCATATACCATATTAATCATATATTTTATGATCTGAACATGTCCACTCACACTAGTTGTGCATAAGGGCAGAGTAATGCATATAATGTTAATGCAGTAGCAAGTAGCCTCTTAATACAGCATGAAGCATCCAGCCAACCAGTAGCCACATAACCTGAGTGGTAACTGTCTGCACCCCCACTTAAAGCAGCTGGCCGGATTGATACATACACTATCGGAAAAGTAGTGATGTTGCTGAAGAAGCATGGAATGATGTACTGAGTACTTTTCAGGATATATCTGCACTACATCAACAGGAATTCCAAGTCTTTAACACCTGTACAGCACTTGTTTCAGATTGGACGTATAATTATGGAAAACATTGGTTTCACCTATTAACATACTTCATGTTTATGTTAGTAAATAATTGTTCAATGGCATTATATTTAAGTATTTTAATCATGTGACTAAATAAGTCTTAGTATACAGATAAGAATTTTGTAGAAATGGTATACAACCATAGGTAATGTTGTTCTGAGATATAAATAAGGGGCTGACCTATTAATAATCATGAATGTCTCAACTTGCACACGATCCCTTGAATGTTGTATTTTTGGGCATAGATGTTTTTCCTTGCCTTACAACCTGTCAAAATGGGCTCTGAAGTTCCTGGGTGATAAGTCAGATATGCAAAGGCTTATTTTTATAGACACACAGAAGAGGGATTTTCAACATCGTCACCTGGGCAGTAACCTGGCAGAGCAGACTGCCCACCCTTGAAAGACTCCACAACCACCATCTCCCCACCCCCATTTCTATAAAAGGCAGGTAATCCCCACAGCCAGGGTATTTTCCATTGGTGAAGGTGAAAATTATCCCAGCCCTGGCAGACAGCTAAGCAGTATGGAAGATAATTTGATTTCAATACCATTGAGCTAATTCTGCTCATGCTCCCAGGAAGGAGCTGTGCTTTCAGAGAGGACGGTTTGAAGAATTCAGGTGACATTGTTGTATTTCCATTCTGTGCTCCCTTTGCCTGCAGCTTCTTCATAGGATTGTGGAATTAACCATCATCATGCCAATATCTTTTTAAATGTAATAAACAATGTCCTTGGACGGTAGACTGTCAGTTATGAAATGTGCAGGTTTTATAAGCTTTATTTTTAGCACCTTACAGCTGCTGCTTTGGCATTGGAATGAAACTACAATTTTTGTAAGGGCTCTGCCACGACTTTGAAATCTTGTCCTTATTCAGTGCAACTAGCTCCCAGATATGGCTGTAGGTAATTAAATCAATTTTTATTGTTACCTCACCTGTGCAAAAATGCATAGATTTCTCTTGTTTGCACTTTTACAAAGGTTTGACAACAAACAACATATGGTGGGATACTCCAGCCCTGACACCAGCGGGCATCGTTGTGGGTGGGGCGGGAAAATTTGGAGAGCCGCTCAGCTCTCAAATTTACTTGTCCTGCCCGTAATGATGTCCATCGGTGTTAGGGCCAGAAAATCCCACCCATAGGGCAGAATTTTATAGCAGTGGGATTTTACATTCCCGCTGCAGTCAATGGGGATTATAATGGCTCGCCGCATTTTACGGCCCCACCCTATCTGAAACAGGGCCGTAAAATTTTGCCCATAGTGTTAGCTATGACTCAGTTTGTAGCGCTCTTACTTCTGAGTCACAAGGTTCCAGGTTCAGGTCCCATTCCAGGACTCCAGCACAAAAATTAAGGCCGACACTCCAGTGCAGTCCTGAGGAAGTACTGCACTGTCAGAGATGCTGTCTTTCTGATGAGACATTAAACCAAGGCTCTGTTTGCCCTCAAGTGGACATAAAGATCTCATGGCACTATTTTAAAGAAGAGTGGGTGTGTTATCCTTGATATCCTGACCAATATTTATCTCCCAATCTTCATCACAAAAATAGATTACCTGGTCACTATCACATTGCTGTTTGTGGGAGCTTACTGTGTGCAAATTGGCTGCCGCGATTCCTACATTACAACAGTGATTGCACTTCAAAAGTACTTAATCGGCTGTAAAGCGCCTTGAGATGTCCAGTGACTGTGAACGGCGCTATGTAAATACAAATTTTTTTTTCTTAATTTTTTTTTGTTTAGGCTAATTTTCACTAGCACATTTCAGCATGTAGTAAGAGTGAATGAAATAGAAGGGATTCTATGGTATTATGACAAGGAGGAGTGTGCAGCAAGTTGGGAAAGCAGTGAAACAGACCAGGAGGAGTGACAGCAGGTCAGGGTCACTGTGAAGCAGACCAAGAGGAATGTGCAGCAGATCCGGATCACTGTGAAGCAGACCGGGTAGAGTGTGCAGCAGATCCGGATCACTGTGAAGCAGGCCAGGTAGAGTGTGCAGCAGGTCAGGATCATTGTGAAGCAGACCAGGAAAAGCATGCAGCAGATCAGGATCATTATGAAGCAGACCAGGAAAAGCATGCAGCAGATCAGGATCATTATGAAGCAGACCAGGAAAAGCATGCAGCAGGTCAAGATCATTGTGAAACAGGCCAGGAAAAGCATGCAGCAGGTCAGGATCATGGTGAAGCAGACCAGGAGTGTGCAGCAGATCAGGATCACTGTGAAGCAGACCGGATGGAGTGTGCAGCAGGTTAGGGTTTCACTGTGAAGCAGACCGGGAAGAGCGTGCAGAAGATCAGGATCACTATGAAGCAGACTGGGAGGACTGTGATGAAGAACTTCAGTTGCATAGAATGATTGGAGAAGTTGGGACTGTTCTCCTTGGAGAAGAGGAGATTGAGCAAAGGTTTGAGAGAATTATTCAAAATCATGAGGTGTCTAGACAGAGTAGATAGAGAGAAATTGTTCCCATTGGTGGACAAATCGACAATCAGAGGGCACAGATTTAAGATAATTGGCAAAAGACGACATGAGGAAAATCCTTTTTCACGCAGCGAGTAGTTAGGATCTGGAATGCACTGCCTGACAGTGTGGTGGAGGCAGGGTCAATCGAGGCACTCAAAAGAATTTGGATCATTATCTGAAAAGGAAACATTTGCAGGGTTATGGGGAAAGGCAGGCACTAGGTGAATTGCCCCTTCAAAGGGTAAGCACAGATACGGTGGGCCAAATGGCCTCCATTGCTGTAACCATTCTATGATTCCATGATTCTCTGCTGTGATTTTCTACCAGTGCTGCTCTGCCATTTACTCACATATACTTATTTATTAAACTTTATGCTGGGAGCAAAATATCACTCTGAGTTGGAATTCTGCAAATTACCACTTGCGAATGGCGTAGTTGGCCCAGGCCATGTGATTATCTATCTGAGAATACTGACTTTTCAGATGATGGTATATCAACAGAAGTCACTAAAATTGCATTACTCAAAACAGAATCAACACTGTGCTGCCAAATGTTTAGAAAAACCCTTCATTTGTCACAAAATTATCTGTAAGGCTTCTCTGGAGTTTGGCTGTGATGGTACAGGCTGCACCTGCCATTCTAAGAACATTTTACAAAATGTGCTCCCAACATGGAGCTTCACTTGCCTGAAGTGTATAGTCGGCATGATGTTTTGTCCTTTGGATGATGGCAGGATTGGAGTCTGTCCTATTCTACACAATCCAATAGCGTGCTTACAAATGGGACTGAATCTTCTGGTCAGCATGTGGGGGCGGGCCCGACACGCCAATGCGTAAAATGACACGCGATGATGTTGGGCGTGCATCTCAACATCATCACAAGTCATTGCGATATTTTTGATCGGCGGGCTCACACCGGAGTTGGTTGCACACCTGCCAAAATGTCAATGGCCTATTAAGAAAGTAATTAAAGTATTTAAGAACGCTGCCCGCACAACCTTAAGGTTGGTGGGCAGGCTTAAAGTCCAAGCAGCCTTCGCATTTTTCAGGAAACCTCATCTACGCGCGGGATGAGGTTTCCTGAAGCTTTCATAAAACAATGAAATAAATTTTCCCAACTTCACAAACATGTCCCAACTCATGTGACAAACATGAGGGGACATGTTTAAATAAATTTTTATTTCATTTATTAAAATGTTTTATTATCTATTCAATCTCCCTGAGGCAGCTGTGTGTCACAGGGTGATTGCAGGCCCCAACTCTCCCTCCTCCCTGCGCCTGCGCAGGTAGCGCGTTACGCTGGGTAGACCTTGATTGGCCCGCCCGCGTAAAATGGCGGCACACAGCCGATCATTAGCGGCGATCAGCTCCGCGCCTGCTCCCACCCTGCCTGCGCACCATAGGAAAATCCAGGCCGTGAAGAATGGTTTCCTCTGGTAATAAGGATTACCAGAATATCTGGAACCTGCACTCCAATAGGAATAAGCACCTTAAGAGGAGAAGGGCAGAAAACTGAATGGAATACAAAAATAATTGCAACCTCCATCCAAACTGAAGGTAAGTTGGCTGAATGAAGTACAATAAAGAACATTTTGGTCATTCTTCAAACGAACATGTAATTTACCATTGATATGATAGAGGTTCATCATAATAGATTTTTATCTATTATGCCATACTTAAAAGCATTTTTTCTCAAACCAAATTATTTGTTGTTTCTACAGCCCTTCATCATAACAGTGAAATAGTTAACTACCCTTCATCAATCTCAGCTGTCCTCAACATAAAGCAAAGGTACCCTTCAGCTTCTAATATTCAAACTGATTAATTGAAATAGAGACAGAGGCAGAAGATAATTGCAGGTTTCATTGCTTGTATTTGAGCCACTGATCATGAAAGAGAAATGGACTTACAGCATCTTTCTCAGGATTGCATACTTTCACCCACAATATGTGGTCCAGTAACCAGTCTATTGGCTTGTCCTTGTAGAACATGATAATAAATTCTACGACAAGTGTCAGGTCAGGAGACTTGAACAATTTTCCTAAATCAGACAGCAAAACAAGAGGGAAAATGGTTTTAGTTTGTCACACTGCTCTTTAGTGAGAGGTTCTGCTACCCATATCAATTGAGGCATAATCATAAATGAAGATGTTGACGAAAGAAAACAGATGAACTAAGTGAATATAAAGATATAATTTTATAAAAGCAGATTCATTATTTAATAAAATGGGGAAAGCTTTTTCCCTTTGCTAAATCCTTGGCTGCAGTGGCAAACTGCACTTCAAGCCACTTCAAGTCACTGCTGCAAAAATGCTCTTGTATTGATTTTAATATAAATGATGTGTAGGTTTTTTCTGGTTATTTTTCCTCTCCGGTCAACAAGACAACACTGTGATGCTTATTAGCCTTTCAAAATGTCATCCAAATTTAATTAGAGTGATTTACTGGATTTTCCACTTTAAGATTAGACTAAATATATTGATAATTGTGAAATAGTTAACTGAAAATGATATTGCAGTCCTAAGTACTGTGGTCATCTGAATTACACCAACTGGTCAATATAGGCTTTTGTGGACCGACATCAGACCCCATTTTCAATTAAGAAAGCACAAGTACATAAATAAATGCAAAGAATAGAGTATATGTGGAAAACAAGATATCTATTATGTGCTTGTTACTCAGTCAACAAATATCCATTTTTTAAAAAAAATGTTATGTTTAAAAGCTGACCTTCCCTTGATTGTATTATGCGTACCATTGGCAGTGATTTCTTTATAATTTTACTGTCTATAGTAAAGGCCAACTTTAGTTCACATTCAGATACAATCAAGTTACAAACATCTCTAAGATCTTTGAATCAGCATCCTGCTTAATCAGAACAGTTTAAAACATCTCAATAGCAAAGAAAACTTAGTCAGCGTGGCTCAAATATCAGCATTCATCTCTTCAGACAGGCAACAATGATGAGCTTCTTAAAAGCTGCAAGCCAACTGAGGCTGTACAAATGTATGAAACTTGATAGGATTACTGCAAACCGAATTCTACTCCAAGTTCTGAAATACAGTAAAGCCCTTTTGTATTATAGCACAGAGATCCTGTAAAGTAACGTTTGGCTTTCTGATATCATTAACAGTTACCATTTTCTTTCAAGATGATGACAAACACAGAAACATACTTGCTCTGTGAGCAGAGTTTAAGAATAATTTGATTACTAAACTGTCATCATAAACCAATGAAAGTTTAGTAAAGGGAATTTTCTTTAATGTTGCACACACAGGGAAATTCATCATGGATGCTTTGTGCATGTTTTTAAACAACAGAACAGAGATTTAACTGTGCTTTTTATTTCAATTAGAATATCCAATAGGACTCAAATATCAGGGCAAATAGGAAAGGACAATATTTGCCAGTGTTGCTTACTCATATCCCAAGAACAAATAAAAAATTTGAATTAAATTTTAGTTACATTGGTCTGAACACCCGACACCTGGAAGAACACAAGGAAGACTTAGGGCTGGATTTTCCAGCCCCGCCCACCACCGGGATCATCCGGTCCTGCCAAAAGTCAATGGGCTTTTGGCTGGGTCACTGCACCCCCCCGTGACGGGTCCTGCCACAGCGGGGCCAGAAAATCCCAGACTTAAGTCCAGCAAGGAAGCGGCATTTAGGATTAGACTTGGCCCAATTGTCTCTTTGTCCTTTTTGTTGAATGGAGAAATTCAAACTGGGAGGTGGGTAAGGTGATCTTGTACTTATTCTCCACCCATTGGGATGTCATGCAAAGAGCAGGACTGGTGGCATGTTATCTGCTGGCCTGAAAATCTACCAGTTTTAGCTTTACTAAGGCCCAGTAAAAGTGTGTGCCTCAACATATCAGTGTGGTGATACTCTTTCGAGTTATCAACAGTCACAGATTGCAACTCTTTTGAGTGCAATCACAGTTCTTGGTTTCCAGGAGTGGGACATGAACCCACAACCCTCTGATTCAAAGGCGAGGGTGCTATGAACTGAGCCACAGCTGACACCTCATCACTGTGGTGATGGTGGCCTAATGACAGTTTCCAAGCAGCAATTGATCACGCCAGTGATAACCATTAGGAAATAGCAATGAACACTTTTAATTGCTTGTTTCAAAAAATAAATGGGCCTGAACTTCTGCAGAGTGGCAACCAGAATCGGATTGCCACTCCACTCTGACTTTCCTACCTGGAAATCCAGACGACCCTTTCACGCCCGACCTTCCGACTCAGGCCAGGTGTGTAGTGCAGCACACTCCTGAGGCCTTCAGTTGAGGACTGCAGAGTCGAACGCAAAGAGGCCATGCCCCCTTTTTTACACACTCGCTGCCATAAATCAGGTGAGTTTAAAGGTCCAGCCACCTTCAAGCCAGGGAGAAGGTAGATTTGTAAGGTAAGTGGGTAGGATTTGAGGGAGTGGGGGTTTGGGTGGTCAGGGGGGTTGGGTTTGGGTCGGATGGTTAATTGGGGGGCATGGGGTCAGTGGGGGAGGGTCGGTTTAAAGGGGTGCAGTCAGGAGGTGTGCATTCGTGCAGGGTTGTGCTGTCAGGTTGTGTGTGCAGTTGGTGGGGTGTGCAGTAGGGGGATGTGTGCAGACAGTGTGTTGGGGCGTCCCATGGGAGGGGGTGGGGGCGTAATCGAAGGGTCTGGTGTGGGGTTGGGGGGCTGTCCCATTGGGGTCAGGGTGGGTGTGTAGAGAGTCCTGTGGGGGTCAGGGGTGTGCGGAGCAATGTCCTGTGCGGGGGTTGGGGGTGTGTAATGGGGACTCCCTGGGCGGGAAGGGTGGGGTCGGGGTGGGTGGGGCTCCTGTGGGGTTGGTTGGGGGGGTGGTTGTTGGGGGACCCGGGTGAGGTCAGTACAATAGTTACTAAGAAGCTAGAAGTGTTTTTAATTCTCCTAACTTTTTCTGGGTAACTATTGCTGTAAGACAGTCAGAACCATCCAAAGTTTGAGAATTAAATCACCTTATCGATGGTTCCCAGTGCAAGGCAATTACCCACTGGAAGTTTGAACTTCCTGGGCAATTGCCATGTACTCCTTACCTGGGAATTTCCGGGGGGAATGTGGGGGGGTTCCCCAGTGCATTTTTGGGGTACCCTCCCCAGATACACTGCCCTGGAGCTCAAAGATTACAGGCCATTGTCTTTAACTGCCCCGACTTGCTATTACACTGCAGTGGCAAGATATTACATTGTGTGGATGCCCGTAGAAGTGCTATGATTGGCACAGGCACTACCCATTTTATGGTAGTGACTCCCTCCCAGGCATTTAGGATGAGCCAGGGTTACCCCTGAATGGCAGATGGAAACCTTTCCTCACTGCACTCAGCAACAGAGCAGGGGTCCAGAATTTTGCAAAATTTGACTTATTTTGTAGTTTAAAAATCTGTCAACGATCACTTACAACCAATTGTATACTTTTTATAAAATAAGAGAACAGAGTGGTTCAACATAAGGCCTTTTCATCTCTGGAGACCTAGATTAGAATTCAGCCCTGACTGGAAGTATGAAAGTCTTCCTCAGCTGGCTGTAATGATTTTGTATGTTTGATCAGGCTCAAAATAATGGGTGCAGGTCTACACCACACAACAGTCATCACATTTTGAGGTAAGGGCTGATGTATGAGGTGGAACAGTCACAGCGGTGTAGTAGAGTGTTTATACTGGGATTGGGCCTAAAGTGTGTTGATGAGGCAGATTAAGGAAGTGTTTTATTCTACAGCTGTGCTATACTTGACCTGATGGAGCTACACCCAATGTACTACTATGTAGTAAAATTGAAATATAAATTTCACTGCTATCCTTTGATATCCTTTGCTTTAACGGGCAGAAAGATTCAGCATAAATGGACATTTTTTTTTCACCAAATGGAATAGTAGAAGTTAATGACCCTGAATTTCATCAGATTTTCTGCTGTTGTGTTGGCGTAACTTTGACAGAAATACACACTTCCAATGGAGTTAAGTGATGCAGCGGCCGCAAGTCCGAGGAGATTCAGGGTCAATATTGCTTTGCTACATAACAAGAGCCACTAATACCTTGAATTCTTTTGTTGATTTTACATAGATTTAAATTCTGCAGCTTATTTTGAATAAAAATAAGATAAATTTGAGTAAACCTAAAGTTACAAATCTGGAAGGGGAAAATTTACCTTGAAATTAATCCCATCACACTAAATTTCACCCTTATACCAAAAAAAGGCCTAAATCAATATCAGGAAGTCAATCAAATCTCAAACTAAACCTGCTTGAAAAACTAGGACTAATTTATCCCAATTCTAAAGCATTATTATACATAACAGGGGAAAACATAAAAAATAGGAGCAGGAGTAGGCCATTCGGCCCTTCGAGCCTGCTCTGCCATTCATTATGATCATGGCTGATCATCCAACTCAATAGCCTGCTCGTGCTTTCTCCCCATATCTTTTGATCCCTTTCGCCCCAAGAGCTATATCTAATTCTTTCTTGAAAACATACAATGTTTTGGCCTCAACTACTTTCTGTGGTAGTGAATTCCACAGGCTCACCACTCTCTGGATGAAGAAACTTCTCCTCATCTCAGTCCTAAATGGTCTTGCGCGGACCGTCCGACTCTGACCCCTGGTTCTGGACTCCCCCACCATCGGGAACATCCTTCCTGCATCTACCCTGTCTAGTCCTGTTAGAATTTTATAGGCTTCTATGAGATCCCTCCTCATTCTTCTGAACTCCGCGAATATAACTGACTCAATCTCTCCTCATATATCAGTCCCGCCATCCCAGGAATCAGTCTCGTAAACCTTCGCTGCAATCCCACTATAGCAAGAACATCCTTCCTCAGATAAGGAGACAAAGACTGCACACAATATTCCAGGTGTGGTCTCACCAAGGCCCTGTATAATTGCAGTAAGACATCCCTGCTCCTGTACTCGAATCCTCTCGCTATGAAGGCCAACATACCATTTGCCTTCTTTACCGCCTGCTGCACCTGCATGCTTACCTTCAGCGACTGGTGTACGAGGACACCCAGGTCTCGTTGCACATTCCCCTCTCTCAATTTATAGCCATTCAGGTAATAATCTGCCTTCCTGTTTTTGCTACCAAAGTGGATAACCTCACATTTATCCACATTATACTGCATCTGCCATGCATTTGCCAACTCACTCAGCTTGTCCAAATCACACTGAAGCATCTCTGCATCCTCCTCTCAGCTCACCCTCCCACCCAGCTTTGTGTCATCTGCAAATTTGGAGATATTAGATTTGGTTCCCTCAACTAAATCATTAATATATATTGCGAATAGCTGGGATCCCAGCACCGATCCATGCGGTATCCCACTAGTCAGTGCCTGCCATTCGGAAAAAGACTCTTTTATTCCTACTCTTTGTTTCCTGTCTGCCAACCAGTTTTCTATCCATCTCAATACACTAACCCCAATCCCATGCGCTTTAATTTTACACGCTAATCTCTTCTGTGGGACTTTGTCGAAAGCCTTCTGAAAGCCCAAATAACCACATCCACTGGCTCCCCCTCATCAACTCTACTAGTTACATCCTCAAAAAATTCCAGTAGATTTGTCAAGCATGATTTCCCTTCGTAAACTCATGCTGACTCTGTCTGATTCTGCCACTGTTTTCCAAGTGCTCAGCTGTTAAATCTTTTATAATGGACTCTAGAATTTTCCCCACTACTGACGTCAGGCTGACTGGTCTATAATTCCCTATTTTCTCTCTACCTCCCTTTTTAAATAGTGGGGTTACATTAGCTACCCTCCAATCTGTAGGAACTGTTCCAGAGTCTGTAGAATCTTGGAAGATGACCACCAATGCATCTATTATTTCTAGGGCCACTTCCTTAACTACTCTGGGATGTAGGTTATCAGGCCCTGGGGATTCATCGGCCTTCAATCCCATCAACTTCCCCAACACCATTTCCCTACTAATACTGATTTCTTTCAGTTCCTCCCTCTCACTAAACCCTGCGTTCCCCAACATTTCTAGTATGTTATTTGTGTCCTCCTTTGTGAAGACAAAACCAAAGTATGTATTTAGTTGGTCAGCCATTTCTTTGTTCCTCATTATAAATTCCCCTGTTTCTGAGTGTAGGAACCTACATTTGTCTTCACCAATCTTTTTCTCTTCACATACCAATAGAAACTTTTACAGTCAGTTTTTATGTTCCCCGCAAGCTTACTCACGTACTCTATTTTCCCCTTCTTAATCAATCCCTTGGTCCTCCTTTGTTAAATTTAAAGTGCTCCCAATCCTCCGGTCTGTTGTTTTTTCTGGCCAATTTGTATGCCTCTTCCTTGGATCTAATACTATCTCTAATTTCCCTTGTAAGCCATGGCCACCTTTCCTGTTTTACTTTTGCGGCAGACAGGAATAAACAATTGTTGCAGTTCACGCTCTTTGAACGTTTGCCATTGCCTATCCACCGTCGTCCCTTTAAGTAATGTTTCCCAATCCATCATAGCCAACTTGCATCTCATACCTTTGTAGTTTCCTTTATTAAGATTCAGGACCCTAGTCTCAGAATCAACTATGTCACTCTCCATCTTGATAAAGAATTCTATGATATTATGGTCGCTCATCCCCACGGGGCCTCGCACAACTAGATTGCCAATTATTCCTTTCTCATAACACAATACCAAGTTTAGGATGGCCTGTTCTCTAGTTGGTTCCTCAAAGTATTGGTCCAGAAAACCATCCCGTATACACTCCAGGAATTCCTGCTCTATGTATTGTTACTAATTTGATTTGCCCAATCTATATGCAGATTAAAGTCACCCATAACTACAGATGTTCCTTTATTGCATGTGTCTCTAATTTCCTGTTTAATGCCATTCCCAACATTACCACTACAGTTTGGGTGTCTATATACAACCTCCGCTAACGTTTTTTGCCCCTTGGTGTTTCTCAGCTCTACCCATACAGATTCCACAGCGTCTGAGCTAATATCTTTCCTCACTATTGCGTTAATTTCCTCTTTAACCAGCAATGCAACTCCACCACCTTTTCCTTTTCGTCTGTCCTTCCTAAATACTGAATACCCCTGGGTGTTCAGTTCCCATCCCTGGTCACCCTGCAGCCATGTCTCCGTAGTCCCGACTATATCATACTGTTTACATCTATTTGCATGGTCAATTCATCCACTTTATTGCGAATGCTCCCCATTTTAAGGCACAAAGCCTTAAGGCTTGCCTTTTTAACATTACTTGTCCCGTTCCCACTATTTTTTACTGAGGCCCTGTTTGATTCTTGCCCTTGATTTCTTTGCCTATCACTTTTCTTACTCCCCTTTCTGTCTTTTGTTCTTGTCCTTGATTCCCCCTCCTCTGACTCCTTGCATAGGTTCCCATCCCCTTGCCATTTTAGTTTAAAGCCTCCCCAACCACTCTAGCAAATATTCCCCCTAGAACATCAGCCCCGGTCCTGCCCAGGTGTAACCTGTCCAGTTTGTACTGGTCTCACCTCCCCTAGGACCGGTCCCAATGTCCCAGGAATCTGAACCCCTCCCCCTCACACCATCTCTTCAGGTATGTATTCATGTGATATATCCTGCTATTTCCACTATGATTAGCATGTGGCACTGGTAGTAATCCTGAGATCACTACCTTTGAGGTCTTACTTCCAAACTCCCTATATTCTGCTTTTAGGACCTCATCCCTTTTTTTACTTATGTTGTTTGTACCAATGTGTACCACGACCACTGGCTGTTCACCCTCCCCCTTCAGAATGTCCTGTAGCCGCTCTGAAACATCCTTGACCTCGCACCAGGGAGGCAACATACCATCCTGCAGTCTCGTTTGCGGCCGCAGAAATGCCTATCTATTCCCCTTACAATTGAATCCCCTATAACTATAGTATTCCCACACTTTTTACTCCTCCCCTGTGCAGCAGAGCCAACCGTGGTGCAACAAATTTGGCTGTTTCTGCTTTCCCCTGAGAAGCCATTCCCCTCAACAGTATCCAAAGCGGTATATCTGCTTTGCAGTGGAATAGCCAGCGGAGATTCTTGCACTGTCTGCCTAGTCCTCTTGCTCTGCCTGGTGGTCACCCATTCCCTTCCTGCCTTTGGACTCTTAGCCTGTGGTGTGACCACCTCTGTATGTGTGCTATCTACAATACTCTCCGGATGCTCCACAGTGTCCCCAGCCGCCGCTCCAGCTCCGAAACCCAGGCTTCCAGGAGCTGCAGCTGGAGACACTTCCTGCACACATGTTGGCCCTGGACGGTGGAAATGTTCCCGGCTTCCCACAGAGCAGGAGGAGCACACCACGACTTTGAGCTCTCCTGCCATGACTTACTCCTTTAAATTAAATTAAACTTTTGGAAGATACTTAATATCAAATAATATCAATTACTCTAGGGCCCTTCTTCCCTGCTCCTTGTTGTTACAGAATATAACCCTTACAAATGATGAACCACAAAATAAGATCTTAAAAACTATAAGCGATAAAAGTAGTAAATACTTACCTGACCTCACGGTACTTAAGGAATAACCTCGTTCCCTCCTCACTGAACTCCCTCAGTCACCAAGCCCCAACTTAAGCACTTACTGCAGCCCAAAGCAACACTCCAGTGCAGACAAGTTCCCTCCAGGCTTCAAATTAGATAATGCAAAGCCCAATATGGGTGCTGCACTGTACAGATCAGGCTTGATCCCAAATCTGTGCTGATTTAGCTGACATCAACTGGAAAGACAGTGCGGGTGCTACAAATGCATTTAGCAGCCATAATTACAAAGGGTAAAATCAGCCTAAATTCACATTTCTGATAGTGATTCAATAATGTCTCCTGGAAGCGTGTGTGACGATTGAGCTTGACTGTGATGTACTCATCGTGTATTTAGCAGCAGACAAATCCACAAATCCTTGCATGAGGAATTACTCATTATCTGGGAAGCTAAAAAATGACTAGTGCCTGTGAAACCATGCACCTGCATTAGTACCCTAAGGACAGATGGAAAAAGAATGCATGAAAGTAATTATAAAAAAGAAGAAATTGGGAGAAATATCAGTGCTTGAAAGAGGTTTCAATTTTTCGAAAAGTCAGTGTAAGTAATTTGTGAATGAAAATGTATTATACCATGACTGTAATTAAGTTATTTTAAAATAAAGAACATACAAAGGCTCGTTACATGATGATACACCATTTGTAATGTTTGTCTGGTGAAGTACATTAAAAGTTAATGTTCTGTAACAAACTATGTATGATTCAATGTTAGGTCATTTATAATAAAAGGCATTAATACTTTTGTACTTGTCCAGGATATAGTTATTTATAGGTCAAATATATTCTGAAAATTTGTTCTCAAATGAAAATTTCTCTTGTATATGAAAAATCTAATTATGAATACTCTTACCAATAAATCCAAGTTGTGAAAACTCCAAGGTCATCCAGTCATCAGAAGGCTGCTGTTGTGCAAAATTTATCATAGTTTGCAAGTAGTTAGGTGTTGCTATAATATCATCCTCCAACTGTTAGAAAAGACAAAGAAACAAGTCATCAGTGCATTGTCCCGTAATGAGTAATTAACTCATTAAAATAAACATGTAGTGGTTTAATTTCCTTGGATAGTGGATTGGTTAACAAATTCCTTTGTAAAGCCAAAAATAGATAGGTAAACAATTAAAATAGTCCACAAAGAAATTTAACACATTAAAAATTAACCAGTGCATTACTGAATGAAACTAAGCAGATGTAATACACTCACCTATACTTCCTATCTGCTCAACCTGACATCCACCACCTTAAACAGTCACTTCCTCCTTTACTGTGCTGTTGCAACTCAGCAAAGGTACCTTCAATGGCACCTCCCGAATCCATGACTTTTACCGCCTAGACCATGGTTGGGCAACCTGGGGCTCATTAAAAACTTATGTGCAGCTCTTGACCTTGATTGGTCGAACCCGCAGAGAATGCATTGTAGTTATTATTTTTTGCATCCATCTTCTTATTTATGCCAATATATATAACTCCTGTTTTCAGCATTTATCTAATTTTTTAGCTACCATGATACCTTCAATTTTGTTTATTTTTTACTTTACATATTTAATTTTTTACTTTAAAAATGTTAAATTTGGTATTAATGGCAAAAATGTTCATGGAATAAATAGACAACAAAATACAGGCAATAATTTTTATAGAATAAAAATGCATTCATAGTTTAACTGTATTCACTATTATTGATATTTGAATAATGGCATTGAGGCTCTAACTGTATTGCGTTTTCAAGTAAATTTTTTAAATGGCTCTTCAAAAGGTTGCCAACCCCTGATCTAGAAGGTCAAGGCCAACTAGCACATGGGAACGCCACCGTGAATGAATTAAAAGAAACCATGTTGCCACTTTTGTCACTATCACATTATAATTTTGTGTACCTAAAATCATCAGCCCAATAGCAACCTTTGTCAAATTCCACCTCGAGTACATAAAAATATACGAATTAGGAGCAGGAGTAGGCCACTCAGCCCCTTGAGCCTTCTCAGCCGTTCAATAAGATCATGGCTGATCTGAATTCAGTGTTTTCAGTTCATTTAGTGTTGTGTACTGAACTTCAGAAAGATACATTGCGTGGAATCTTGTGGAGGCAAGAGAGGTCCCAGCAGTGTCTGGAGAGCTGGTGGGAGCCTCTCATTGCCACTTTTCGAGAAGGCTCGGCACATCTTGTGCCATTCAGCCATTTAACTGGCCAGCAGCGAGCCTTCTACGGGGATCAAGGACCTTGAGGTGGGGTGGGGTGGGGAGGAAGTTCTATCTGCCAAGAGCTGCTGGGCAATCAGTGACCATATTCTTCTGTACTTAGCAGTGTCACCAGGGAGGCAGTGGCTGCTGCCAGTACTACACCACCCAAGGCCTCGGATCAAGGAGGGACCCAAGCACAGGCGAACGATGGTAGGAAGGGGGTCGCAGGGTGAGGGTCGTGGAGGAGAGGGTTTGCAGCAAAAGTAGGGGCTGCTTTCCAGTAGTGCAACCCTTCCCGATGTCAGATCCCTTGATCAGTCACTGTGTGCCTTTGAATGAGGGATAGCCCCTGGGAGCCTGCAAACAAACACATCAAGGTTTGCCAGTTGTGCTCCCAGCATGACACTGGGTTAACACCAATGGTGGTGGGATGAGACCCTTAAGTGGGCATTAATTGGAGTGGAGGCAGGAAGTTGGCAGGTTCCCCACATGCCACCCTCCTGCCCAATTAAATGCTCCCTTGCCACCAATACCGCCACGTGGGAAGACAAGATTCTGCCAATTGACTTTGGAGGGCATACAGAGCAAATTTACCAGAATTATATTAGCGTTCAAGCGGTTAAATTATGAAGACAGGTTCCAAAATTTTTTTTGTATTGCCTTGAGTTTAGAAGTTTGATGGGTCGCCTAATTGGGTCTCAAAATGATAAAGGAATTTATAGAATAGACACAGAGAAACTATCTCCTCTCATGAGGAATTCAGATCAAGAAAGCTTAATCTTAAAATTAATACTGGTCAATTTAGAAGTGAAATCAGGAAACACTTTTTCATACAAAGTGTATTTGAAATCTGGATCTCTCTTCCCCCAAAAGGCTGTGAATGTGTCAATTGATATTTTGAAGTCTGAGATGGATTACTATTACCAAAGATATCCAGGAATATTGAACAGTTGAGGTACTAATGTAATTATTTAATGCTCTGTCAGACACAGACACAATGAGATTCACACAATGGGTCGAGTATTTATGGCAAGGAAGGAGTGGGGATGAATTTTAGTGGCCAGGAAACCTGGAAATACAGGGAATGGACTGATGCTGCCGAATTTATGGCAGGATTTCATTCGAATTTTTTTCTTTGTTTTCGCCAAAAGCCAGCCATGGTAAGAGTTGGTTGACTGGCTGACTGTCCCACAGGAAAGCCTGTGGCAGCAGACCACAGAAAGGGATGAGAGAGAAGGAAAGGAGGGAGAAAGGGAGGGAGAGGTCGCAAGGAAGCGAAGAGATTGTGGGGGTGGGGTGAGATCACAAGTTGGGGCGATCATAGGTCAGCCGGATCATGGGTGTTGATTGCATAGGTTGATGTCAAGATCAGATTGTGGTGGGGGTGGAGTGGTGATGCAGAGGAGCAACTCACAACAGGTTGGTTTGAGAGCAGTACTCCTGCTTCTCCTGGCCCACAGACAGTGGTGTTTTGGAAATTAGTTGCTGAATCATTTAGCTCTTGCCACCTTTTAGCTGCTGGGTTTCCAGTTTCGGGAAACAGCTCACAACCACATGGCTGCTAAAATATGAGGCTTGCATGCTCATTTGAATATTATACTGTGTTTCACCACCTCCACCCCCCCACCCCAGCCCAAACCCTTGAAATAGCAAGTTACTAGTCCAAACCCCAACCTGCCTGAGTTAAACCGGAAGTAGGCAGGTTATGGTCAGATTTCCCATTTTTAAGAATTTAACCCACTACTCTTCAGTACTATTGTCGGAATATTGTCAGGGCCCATAGCTTTTGCGGTATCCAGTGCCTTCATATTTGGGTGAGGATTAACATTTTAAAGAAAGCAAGGTAAAAAGGAAAAAAACATTGACCTTGCCTTCATCATTATATCTAACAATCACATTTTCTACAGATCAGGCTTTCTGCAATCCTGAGACTGTAAAATTTGCTATCAGCAGTCCAAATGTGGAATAAAACAAGAACATATGTAGGTATATTAAAGACATCAATTTGAAAAAGTGATTAAAGTTACTGTTATAGAGTTGATTTTCCAGGCAACTTTTCTTGGTGGACACATTGAACTTTATTTACAAGACAGCAGCAGTAATTACATGCGTGTATCAAACTCTTTAACTAAAGAAGAACTCTCTCTTAGCGGTTCCCCATGCTGCTAACCCATTGGTTTACATAGATCATATGATCTTACAACAGAGGATTATTCTTAAAGCTACCGTCCTATGTTTATCAGAACTATAATTACTAAAGTAACATGGGACTGGCAGACTCAAGTTACACTGCTGGCTTGGCATTACACTCTGACCAGGAGAAAGAGCTTTGCAGGTGTATCCTTTCATTAATGTGCAAAATTTCATTTGCATTCAAATAGTCCAATCTTAACTTTAGCAAAGAGCAAATGGGATAGTCAGCTCTCTGTGGACATGATAAAGGTAAAAAATATAAAAAATTGTGAGTGCTAGTTGGGTCATCTGGGAATTTTTAAAGATTGCCTTCACACTATCTGTGGTTATACTGCAGAGGGTGCAAGGTCAAAGTGGTGTCTAAATTCAATGCACTGTTGTACATTTTACATCAATTCAAAGTTGAAATTGCTTTACATTGACACAAACTGAACATTGTAATGGCCTACTTGTTGTCACATACCACGATGCCTGTGTACCTTCTGAAATATTATAGCTAATAGTTTGCACCCCTTTGGCAAATAGATGAGTAAATAATCAGCGGAGTAAATCATTCCTTTATTCACTCCACCCTTCCACAGAACGTGTAGCTGCATGTTAACACTTGCAGTTGTCAACACTACCACTACCGTGCTCCTATAACAAAACATACACTTGGTTTCAATTAGAATCATAGAATGGTTACAGCACAAAGGAGGCCATTCGGCCCATGATCTCTGTGCCTGCCCTCTGAAGGGGCAATTCACCTAATGCCTCAATTGACCCTCCCTCCACCACACTCTCAGGTAGTACATTCCAGATCCTAACCACTCGCTGCATGAAAAAAAGTTTTCCTCATGTCGCTATTGCTTCTTTCACCAATTACCTTAAATCTGTGCCTTTAGGTTGTTGATCCATCTACCAATGAGAACAATTTCTCTCTATCTATTTTGTCCATACCCCTCGTGATTTGAATACTTCTACCAAATCTCTTCTCAATCTTCTCTTTTCTAAGGAGAACAGTCCCAACTTTTCCAATCGTTTTATGTAACTGAAGTTCCTCATTACACTCCTGAACAGCATTAACTTAGTTATGATGACAAATGTTTTGATCTTAGTTTGTTTTTACCACATTTCCAATGATTGGTTATATCAGAGATGATACTTTCAGTACAATTAAAGTTTAACTGCCCATTTTACCTTGAACAACTTTGTAACCAAGCATTCGGCTATCTGAGATACATTTTAACTGATTGAGGTATCTGAACCAAGCCATGTTGAAATTAAAACATTCACTGCTATGCATTTTTTCAAAATCTGCATTTTTCCTGATGAGATTTTTAGTTTAGTTTTTTCAGATATTATCTCAATGACTTCTTGCTGAGACAGAAGCCTATTCATGTTGGTTCTGATGAAAGCAGCCAGTGTGCTAATTGCTGAATGGCAAAAGAGAAGATTACTGGAAAGTCTTCAAATGCCACAGAGAAAGAGCAAACATTTGTCCGCTCACACTCTCTGTAATAGTAACAAATGGAAGCATTACGCTGCATAAATACGTTTGTGTTTATGACATGAATTAAGAATAAGGATGCTAAAAGCAGCTGTCATATTTGATGTTTTAATTTTTTCCTCTGTCTGTCTCTCCAAAAGCTCTGTCGAATAGAGGTTGTAACTGAACCATCTGAAACACTTTGAACTTTACAACCACACAATTATCAGGAGGAACTGAAGATACTTTAATGGGCACAGGGAATAATGGCATCTAATTTCTTCACAGAAGGATCATATAGCCTGCTATTATTATTGCATCATGGCTACATTATTAGTCTCTTGGCAGGCTTCTGTGAGACTCTGTTGGCCATCTCAATAGACCTTGAAAGGATGTGTAAAGCTGCAGCATTTGGATTAGAGTAACGTAGATATTAATTGCTTTTAAGCTGCTTTTGCCTTTATTGATAGACAAAGACATTATAGAATGGGAGGAAAACACAAAGTATTTGAGCATGTGGACACTTGAACAGACCAAATGGAGTAGGCGAAGAGAGATTAAGAAGATTTGCTAAATGCATACATTCAATTTATGTTTTAATTCATAGCGTAACTCAGTTTTCCTGCTGTTAAATTAACATTTTAAAGGGCAGGGCCAATCCTGCAGCAACAGAATAATTGCATGCCTCATTAGCACAACAGTTTTTTCATTTGTGACTTTGTCAATCTGGCTGGGATTATGCAGATCAGCATCTGCAAAAAGAGCATTGCTATAGCCTGTAGCAGCAGGCTGATTGGTCACTCCATTCATGATGGCAGATCTTTTGCAAGTGCCAACAATACGATTAAGTTATCCAGCAATGATGGAGCCAGTGGTGGATCAGGGTCATGGCTCAATCATTTTGATGTTGGCCAACGTGACTTCAGAGGACCACTTTCATTTTGCCCCCAGGAACATTTGTCATTCATTTTTGACCTGCAAGTCAGCAAGATTCCTGCCTTGGCCTTCAGATGAGCAAAGCTGCTGCTTCCCAGTTCCCAACTTGGTCAATTTCATGCCAAGTCAACAAAATCATGAATTCATCCCTTACCCGCTTCCCCAATCAGTCAAACGTAGCGCTGCTGCTGACACCCGGTATTACTCTTTATCCTGGGGAAGGAAAGAGTATATTTTTCAGTGCCTTGGACAGTACTTTCACTGGGGCCAGGATTTTTTGGATGGTGGATTTTCTGCCCTGCTACCTGAAGAATCAGTAGGGAATGCATCCCATCAATACTGGCTGTCCCATAGCCATTTAATGCTCCAAGAATCATTAATTGGCTGGAGGCGGGACTTCCACCCCTCACTTGGGAGGAAGTCTCACCTCAGAAAGTTGCCAGCCAATCTGATTGACCGGCAGCTCTGTAGTCCTTGCAATGCCAGAAGCAGTAGTGGCCACTACTGGGACTACCAGCAGTCCCCAAAATCTGTAGATGTAATTTTCCCATTGTGCCTGCAGCAGGTTTCATGGTGGGTGGGAGCGGAGAACCTAACAGGAGCCAAAAAATATGAATCTCGCCGGCATAAAGCAGTTTGCAATTCTTACGATGGCAGGTTAATGGCGGGTCAGGTATCGGGTCGGCTAGCAGGTCGGAGTAAAAAAGTAGAGATGCTCCTTGGGCTCACAGTCAGGAGTGAGAGAATAGAGACAGTCCTGGGGCTCTATGAACCTCACAGTCAAGAGTAAGAGAGCTGAGACAGTCTGACTAGTGGCATGAACACCATTTGCATTCATTACCATCTCATGAATTCTAATTAAATTAGCTGTTCGCCAGAATCACATGCTGAAGGATAACAAACAAACGGGTGGCAAAGGGGCAGGAAGGCATTGCAAGGGGCTGAGGGCGAGGGGCAATGATGGCAGGCAGAGGGGTAGGAAGGCTTTGGAAGGGGGTGGAGGGCGGATGATGGCAGGCAGAGGGGAGACTAAGGGGTGGGAAACAGGAACCCAACAGGGGAAACTGAAATGCTGACAAACAAGGGGGTGGATGGGATACCACAGGAATGAATGGGAGGGGATGCACGCAGACTCTGGAATAGGAAAGGTATATGTTAGTGTGGCACATGAGGGATGGGTTGTACTCGTAAAGGGTGGTGGGGGTGGGGGGGGTGTTGGGAAGAGAGACAGTGTAGTGTTCAGTCATGATGGCAATTGGGAACTCATTGAAAGTCAACGTCCTTGGTCTGGGGTCAGGAGGTTAGAGTCAGAGTGTAGAGACTCTCTTTGGCCTCACAGTCAGGAGTGAGAGAGTAGAAACAGTCCTGGAACCCTGTGGACCTCACAGTCAAGAGTAAGAGAATAGAGACAGTTATAGGGTGCAGCAGGCCATGCTATAGGGCTATGCATAATGCGCTTGTTGTACTCCCATTCTGGGGAGGGCCAAGGGCTGTGTGCTCAATTGGGATAATCCACAGCTTATTGGGCAGGGCATTTTCACAGTTGCTGTCCATGGGCTTGTCTATTTCTGTACTGGGTTGAACATGTGATGGGAATGGTTATGGGAGGCATCTGCAGCCTGTATTTGGAGAAAACATAATGAAGGTGTGACAGGGGGGTGGGTATGTGAAGCTTTCCTGGGGAGGGGCGGAGGGGGTTCTCCTCTGCAGGTGACCATGCACACAACCTCTAGATGGGGAGGGTAGAGGTCCACATGGGGCATGGGCATGTCAGCAGCGATGAGCTCAGCAGGGGGTAGGGTAGGAATGTTGACCACAACAATGGGAACCAGTATTACTGGGGGTGACTGGAAAATAACAGGAGGGAGCTCTACCTTCACATCGTGAGGTTCCAGGCAAATTTCTGGAACGTGGACAGTGAGAGAGGGAGCACCAAAGCTGGCCTCGAAGTAATAGCAGAGAACCACCATCTTGCACTGTCAAACTAATGGTGCGGTTGTAAATCGAAAGTAGAACCGAATCTGCACAGGAGGGGTCTGAGGCAATGTGGGAACTGCACACTGCTGGACTAAGGGGCCCTTTCTTGGGGCACCCTCTAACTGCTTGATGCCACAAGATTAAAGCGGAGCCTGAGCTGAGAGAAAGGAAGAAGGCCTCCTTGGGATGCTGACCACTGGAGCCCATGCCCTTTGCCATGCTGCAACAGGGAAATGTAGGAGTCTCTGGCTGCATTTTAACATTAACACACAGGAATGTGAAATTTGGGGATGCAGGCAACCGTTAAGGAGGCACGGGCATTGTATAAATGGCATCCCATCAATGGAAGGCTTTCATGTGATTTCCACAATTGGCATTCACAACAGGCCAAAGGTCATCCAGTCATGAATCATGAGAACTTATTGTTAATTAGTATGCCAGATTTGAGATTGGAACACTGAGCTAGGTCAGGTTGCGCATGTCATCCAAACCTTCCTCTAACCACTGTGGGATTCAGATGCTAAGTCTCAGGGTTGGCATTTTGGTCACCTCAATGTGTCTGTTAGTGCCTCAGATACAAGGTTGTATCAGTAACAAGGCTAGTAGGGCAGAAGCCACTATAGACCATTAAAATTATTATTGGTGCAAGATTGTGAGCTACACTATGTTCATCTGTTATTCATTAATCTATTAAACCTAACATTTCAGAGAGAAGGATAAAACAATTATGGATCCAGGGCTCAATGCTGCCTTTTTGAGGGTTCTAATATAATGGAGGAGGAGAAGAAGGGTCAGGTGATGCCGAGCACAGCTTCTGGAGGAGGCCCCACCTGAGGTCTAGAGTGCAGGGGAGCCACAGCAAGAACATGAGGACCAGGAGGATACACTGAGAGCATGGAGGCAACTTGCTAGACCTAGGGTATACCGAAGAAGACTCCTATTTACAGATGAGTGAGAGACAATGCTGTACAAGTCTGCACTTGTCCTGAGCTCTGGTAAATCACACCTGCCACATTCTTCATGAGGAACTAATGCCCCACGGAGTGGGAGGTTATCCCCTGCCAGTGGCCTTGAATGTTACCGTCCCGCTCAATTTCTTTAGCTGTGGGTCGTTCCAAGGATCCACAGAGGATCTGTGTGGCATCATGCAGTCCGCAACTCAGAGATGCACCAAGGAGGTCACAGGTGCCTCTACAGAAAGGCAGATCACTATACGAGGTTTACACTCCATAAAGATACCTGGCTGCAAGATTCGTTTTTTTTATTCATTCAAGCAATGCCAGACCAGCATTTATTGCCCATCCCTAATTGCCCTTGAGAAGGTGTGATGAGCTGCCTTCTTGAACTGCTGCAACCCATGTGGTGTAGGTACATCCACAGTGCTGCTAGAGAGGGAGTTCCAGGATTTTGACCCAGCAACAGTGAAGGAATGGTGATATATTTCCAAGTCAGGATGATGAGTGCTTGGAGGGGAACTTACAGGTGGTGGTGTTCCCATGTATCTGCTGTCTCTGTCCTTCTAGATTGCAGTGGTCGTGGGTTTGGAAGGTGCTGTCTAGTCTTTGTGTGTTTCTGCAACGCATCTTGTAGATGGTACACACCGCTGCCATTGTGTGTCAGTGGTGGAGGGAGTGAATGTTGGTGGAGGGAGTGAATGTTTGTGGCTGGGGTGCCAAACAAGTGGGCTGCTTTGTCCTAGATAGTGTCAAGCTTCTTGAGTGTTGTTGGAGTTGCACTCATTCAGGCAAGTGGACAGTATTCCATCACACTCCTAATTTGTGCCTTGTAGATTGTGGACAGGCTTTGGGGAGCCAGGAGGTGACTACTTGCTGCAGGATTCCTAGCCTGTGACCTGACCTTGTAGCCACAGTATTTATATGGCTAGTCCAGTTCAGTTTATGGTCAATGATAACTCCCAGGATATTGATAGTGGGGGATTCAGCAATGGTAATGCCATTGAATGTCAAGGGGCGATGGCTTTTCAGCTATCTCAGGTTTCTCAAGAACACAGGGTGCAATCGACTGTACCGATGTGGGTGGGTGCACGTACACCACATGGACTGCGGCCGTTCAAGAAGGCAGCTCACCACCTTCTCAAGGGCAATTAGGGATAATCAATAAATGCTGGCCTAGCCAGCGATGCCCACATCCCATGAATGAATAAAAAAATGTGGCTTTAACAGCTCCAGAGCAGCAGCCCCTAATGTTTATCAACCGTAAAGCTTTCATTCCATCAATGTTCAACTGGTCTGCGATCATTGGAAGCACATAATACACGTTTGTGCCAGGTACCCTGGGAGTTGCCATGACTTATTTATATCATAAGTCATTCCCGGGTGCCTCAGATATTTGAAGGGCCTGAGCATTTACAGGGATGGCTGCTTGCGGTTAAGGGGAAGCCACTGAAACGCTGGCTCATGACACCCATGTGTCAGCCTTAGAGTGCTTCGGAGGAGAGGTACAACGCAGCTTCACATGGTCCCAAATTGAGCAGTGAAGTGGCATTCTGAAGATACGCTTCCGATCTACAGTACACACCAGATAGGGTGTCTTGCATCTTTGTGGTGTGTTGCGCCGTACACAACCTGGCCCTACAAAGAGGTGATCCCTTGCCAGAGGGTGAAAAGGAGGAGAATGAGAGCTCCTCAGAGGATGAAGAGCAGGAGGGCAGGAACCGGAAGAAGGTCATGAGGGTCAGCTTGCACGGGATGATGTCATAGAGGAAGCAAGACATGGGAGATGTGCCCATGCGACTTTAATTGCTACCAAATTCCAGGAGGAGTAAAGTGAAGGCAAGGGGAGATGGCCATATTTCCTCTGGCCCTGAATGCCATTCCATTGCATTGAAAGGGATGTCCAACCAGTCAATCGAGAGCAAGTTCACCATTCATGCTTGCACCTTCCAGCCTCATGATTCACCAGGCCATGATCTCTAAGAAGGTCAGCAGTGCACACCGTATGCGCTTGCTCTGGGAAGTGAGAATCGACACAACAGCAAGAATGGTGCAGCAACTTACTTGATACAGTCATCGCCACATTAATGAGAAACTACAGCGGCCAGTGAGATGAGGACATGGTTGGGGGTATCATCCTCCTGTCCAGGTCTTTTCCTTCGGCACTACCACTGAGAAGACATAACTGCTGCTAATCCCTCAAGACTGCTGAGCTGCCCTCACACAATGGTATGTCATGAGGAAAAAAGGGTTACAAGTGCACTAATCACACGCTTCCAATAAAGATTTAACACATCTCTCTGACATCATACAAGGGTGTGGAAACTATCTTCAGTGAGACTAACATCACATGAATGTAAATCTCACAGAGGGAGACTATCACTGAGTGGGAGGATGGCTAAAACTCGATAAGAGGATTCATATGTACATAATCACAATGCCTTTAGCTGATGAAGCCATTTACATAAACATCAAATGTGTTAATGAAAGCAATATTTTTACAGTGGTTGCACACTTGTGACCCAAAAGTGATTTCAATATTTCTTAACTTTCCTAACCCTACCACTGTGCCTGGGTGTAGCCCCGACATCCGCAGCAGAGGTGGAGGCAGCCTGCTGACTGCTACATCCTGATGTCTGTGATGAGCTGGGTGAATATCCTCTGACAGCCTGAGGCTGGGAGGACCCTGACCTGATAAGGGTCTCCTGCTTAGGGGCAGATGCACCCTCCTCAACCAGAACAACTGGAATGGATGAGGTCACAGGCAGAGGGAATTCTGAGCAGCTGGATACCCTTGAAGTGTCCTGAGTTGGAGGCCCCTGGGGTGTCTGACTGACGCTCATCCTCCCTGTGGGTTCTTGAGGGCCCCTCCCTGACTCCTTGAGGAGAACAAGCACCTGGAGGGAGGTCAAGGTGCCTCATCCCCCTCTTGCCTAGACATTGATGGTACCCACCAGTGTCTGTGGAACTGGAGTTCAGGCTTAGCACAAATCCATCAAAACCTGCTGAACCAAGGTCTCCATGGTGGTCGCCAACCTTCCTAAGGTAACCTCGAGGCATTTGGATGTCAGAGCCACAATATCAGACAGAATGCGGACAGATCCCTCCATCCTTCGCTCTAGCCTGCTGAGTGGCTGCCGCATCTCTGCCTGATGTTCTGCACCTGTTGTTGTATCTCCAGCATTTTATTGACGGACGGACACCTAGGCTGTCCCTGCCTCCGATTGCTGCGAGGATGCGTCAGTGAGGTGTTCTCCAGTAGGTGACCCAATCCTAACCTAGAGCTATGTCCCACCGAGACATGTGTCTCTGCACTGGTGGAGGGTGCTGGTGAGCGTAGTGACGGTTCTTCCTCAGTGGCTTCCTCATCCGCTGTGATCTGGGGGATGGAGCTTATGTTGGCCATCCTTGTTTGCCTAGATCTGCTGGTGCCTATAAGAGAGAAAAGAGAGTTTTAGTTCATGAGCAGGCATAATACAAGATTGCATGTCACTCATTGTGAATGTCAGGATGTGATGAGCTCATGGACGTGTCATCCGTACTGGGTTGCTGGGACAAGCCGATCTCCCCTTCCCCACAGGAGCGATCCCTGTCTTCCCCAGCGAGCTCAGAGGCATCCCCCTCAAACTGGATGAGGGGCACAATGTCGGCCATCCCTTCCCCAGTTTTGGATCTTTCATGTCTGTTGTGGGCCAGCTTGTTCTACGTGAAGACAAAAGAAAGGAATGTGATGAGAAGGGATAGAGCATAGGTTGGGAAACATGCATGCCCCCTGTGTCTGCTGAGCCCTCTCCAGAAGGGGCTGAGGATGGAGTGTCAGCAGCATGATTGATGAGATGGTGGTGATGTGAAAGTTTCTGTGAGACAATCAGTGGTGATATGTGTGCCCTGCTATTGTGTGAGATCCCTGAGGAGAGTAGCCCTTTGAGTACATGACGCTATGATGACAGTTTGATATTGGAGGAAATTGAAGGACGTCTTGCCCTGGCAGAGCGTATGAGATCATTCATCCTCTTCTTGCGTTGGATGGCGTTGTGGGTGTGGTGGCCAGCCACGCTGACTTCCTCTGCAATGGCCTCCCAGGGTAGAGAGGTGGGGTTGGTATGCTTTCTGTAGCCATCCCTCACGTAAAGCAAATCCCTATGCTCCTGCACTTCTTGTATCAAGGCTTTGAGGGCATTGAGGCAAAAGCGAGGTGCAACCTTATTCTTGTGGCTTGCAGGCTTCTTCCGCCAAAGTTGCCAAACATCTCTGTGCAAGTCCTGGAGACAGCTGGGCTGGAGAGAGTGAGATGTGTGTGCTTGGGTGGTGTGTAAATATGGCGCCTGGTTCTTGGACCCTATGAGGTAATGGTGGGGTAGACGAATCAGCTCCCAACCCGCCAGGTGATTTGGAGAGATACTTGCCTGTGCATAATTAATGAGCTTCCAAGCGCTGAATCTGGTGCAAATATCCTGCTATTCCATCTAGTGGGGTACGCGCCGTGGAACCCGCCTGCCACGACACTTAGCGCAGAATTTTCCGTTTTTGAAACTAAATTCTGGAGTCCGATACCAGGTAAGTGTGTGGTGTCTCAGGGCGGGAGGGTAGTTGAGGCCTAGGGGTATGAGCAGAGAGAGTGGGGTATTGATGGAGGGGCTAGTGTTGAGGGAGCACCAATGGAGGACTGACCTGGTGTCGAGATGCTCGATGTTGAGTTTGTTGATGGAGGCACCCCTCCTCCACCCCTTCCTGCCCAAGGCCTAAGCAGGATGATTTTCCAGGCTCCCCCCAACTCCAGACCTCCTTCTGCCTGCCTCAAAATTGAAGCCAAGTGGGAACTGCCCGTAAGCACTCATTAATTGCCCACTTAAGGACCTCAATTCGAGCAAGGGCAGGCAAGCTGGCCTAGGCCTCGCCCATCCCACTTTTAGGTTGTGGACATGTCAGGGCAATGGGAAGGCCATCCAGGGAACTTTACAGCCCCTACACTCTCTGTCTGTAAAGCCGCCAGTGGAAAACCTTAAAATTCTGCCCTTTGCCTTTTACGTACCAGGTTGCCTTCAACAGCACTTCATAGCTATATGAATGAAAGGTAGTTTTAATTAATGTAAGATATCAGGAGCAAGCAAATTGAGAGAACAGCCTTTTCTCAACTATAGGTCTGATTTTAATTAGTTTTTCCCTCTATGATAACAGTTTGCAGTGTGGTAGATTGTCCTTTCCTTTATCTTTCTAAAATTGCTAAATCACAAAATATCTCACACTGGACATCATCCAAACATGGAATTTCCAAATAGAATGTTCATATACTCTGAAAGCACAGAATTACTGATTCCAGCACATTGTTAGTAAATTAGTTACATCAGAATTCAGCTACTAAAAGATTTTATATCAGTCCCATCACTACTGTTGTTCTTGGCAATTTAAACAGGTTGCTCAAGAGCTGAAGAAGAGTCATACAGACTCAAAATGTTAACTTTGTTTTTCTCTCCACAAATGCTGTTAGACCGACTGAGTTTTTCCAGCATTTTCGGTTTTTATTTCAACCATTTTAATACCTGTTTTGCTGTGGTCTCTCTTGTGTGTTTGTTGTACAATTTGGTTATGAGCTTATAGTGTTTATACATTGCACTTTCTTACTTTGCTTCTCAGTTTTCTTTGTTGTTATGCTCCTTGCTTTTATTTCCTTTCAATTTTCTGCAGTTTGCTTGTTTTCCTTCTCCATTCTCTCTTATAATTTTCTTTCTCTTTCTTTTTTTAAGATCCCTGCACTGCCCTGAATTGAGAGCTGAAAGTCATACAATACCTATGAAAACAGCTGGCAATTACATGTTTTCTCCAAGAATCTTTTCTTAAGTTTACTAATTCACTGGATGCGAGAATTGCTAGTAAGGCCAGCATTTAATTCCCATCCTAGATGTCCTTGAGAAAGTGTGAATAAGCTAATTTATTGAACAAATGCAGTACGTGTGGTAAAGATATTCACACAGGAAGGGAGTTCCAAGATTTTGACTCAGAAAAATAAAAAAAAGATTTGCATTTATATTATGATTTCACAACCACCAAACATCTCAAAGTGCTTTACAGCCAATGAAGCACCATTGAAATGTAGGTACTGCTGCCCTGTAGGAAAAGTGGCAACCATTTTGTGCACAGCAAACTCCCATAAATAGCAATGTAATGACCAGATACCCTGTTTTTTAAAAAATATTGACTGAGGGATAAATAGTGACCAGGACACCAGGTATAACTCCTTTTCTCTGCTTCAGAATAGGTACTCCTCTGAAAGACTGCATCTCTGACTTTGGAGCACTCCTCCAGTACTGTACTAGTGCGTCAGTGTAGATTTTTTGTACTCAGGTCCTGTAATGGGACTTCAAGCCAGAATCTTGTGACTCAGAAGTAAGGGTTTTTTAAATTTATTCTTTCATGGGATGTGGGCATCGCTGTCTAGGCCAGCAAGCATTGCCCATTCCAATTGCCCTTGAGAAGTGCTAGCAACTGAGACATAGCTGATAACAATGAAGGAACAGCCAAATATTTCCAAATCAAACTGATGTGTGACTTAGAGGGGATCTTGGAGGTGGTGGTGTTCCCATGCACCTGCTGCCTTTGTCCTTCTAGGTGGTGGAGGTCACGGGTTTGGAAGGTGCTGTCGAAGGAGACTGGGTGAGTTGCTCACAGTGCTGCCACTATGGTGGTAATGGCAGTGATTGTTTAAGAAGGTGGATGGGGTGCCGATGAAGTGGGCTGCTTTGTCCTGGATTGTGTCGAACCTTTCATTTGGGGGAAGTGAAACAAGTTAAAGGAGAAATTGTTCAGTGAGAGAACAAGTTCAACCAGGCAGAGGGAGGTGGTTGTGGCTGGGGATTGTTTGGGCCTCTGTTCAAGGAAGAAGTGGAGAGCCCTCAGACCGTCCTGGTGGGGGATGGAGGTTTAGAGGGACTGGACGTCCATAATGAAGAGGAGGCGGTTAGGACCAGGAAACTGGAAATTGTTGATATAATATAGGGCATCAGATGAAGTATGAATGTAGGTGAGAAGAGACTGAATAAGGGGAGAGAGAATGGAGTCAAGATAGGAAGAAATGAGTTCTGTGGGGCAGAAACAGACTGATATGATGAATCTACCAGGACAGTCCTGTTTGTGGATTCTGGGAAGGTGGTAGAAGCAGGCTGTGCGGGGTTGGAAGACTATGAGGTTGGAAGCTGTGGAGGGAAGTTCTCCAGAGGAGATGAGGTCAGTGACAGTCCTGGAAACAATGGCTTGATGTTCGATGGTGGCTAACTTGCTGAATTTTTTCAGCATTTTCTGTTTTTATTTCAGATTTGCAGCATCTGATTTTATTTTTATCCTGGTAAAAGCTGACAGGTCTAGGTAATCTCCATGTCCATAATTTAGTGAAATACGTATGGTGCTTTGCCTTTACCAAAAGCATTGAAGTCAACTACAAAAATGCCACACATAACATGTTAAGCTTACTAGCTATTTCAGGCACTTCTGTGACTGACTGGCCCCATTCATCAAGTTTCTGTTCAATAAACATAGATTGCAGAAAAAGACGCTGCAACTAGATTGCTCAAATTGATTAGTTGACCAAAGAGTAAACGCAGGGGTGGAATTGGAATCCAGTCAGTTGTTTGTTTCCTGCTCTGTTCCCATTCTTTCTTGGTGTCTCAGAAAGATGATACAATGTTTTGGATCAGGGTGAGTTCAGATCATCCCTGTGACGAACAGACTTGAATCCATCACTGAATCCCTGAGAAAAGGGAATGCTGTTAAATTTACTCTGGGGACCTTTTCATGTGAGGCTTCATAAATGGTGGGGACTGTTATTGGTAGCACTTATGATAAATCTATTCTGGTTTTACTGTCAAACACTTATTGTGGGCTAATCATGTTAACACCAGCTGTGAGCAGTGGTGACTGTGTTGAAATCCTCTTAGAAATGGGAGGCCCAACAATTACGTTACTGCTGTTAATTTTCTTATTTCAGAAAAATATATGACAGCCATAGTTATGAGGGCATAGCAACTATGGTCATTGCATTCTAAAATAGTTCACTGTACCTGAAATACTTCCTGAGATAAGTGATATATAGGCACAAATTTCTTCTGGTATTTCTTTATGACAAGAAAAGAACTGAAATGGGAATCCATTAACTGACATAAAACAAAATCCAATCCGGTACAGTAATGCAATCTGCAGAGAGATTGGGAGTACTTTCCACCTACTGCTCCCACCCTATCCAACCCAGACAATCTTCGCAAATATTTTAGCTTGCTCCTATTTAAATCTATGAATTAATGATACTACAGGAAGACACAATTGCTGGTGCAGGAAGCATTTACAATTTGGAAGGCAGTTATAAAGGGATTCATAGGGATCTCAAGGCAGCATTATTAGCTAATACTAATGGTTTTTTCAACAAGCTACTGATCAAACCCTGACAGGTTCAGTATACCAGTTACTGTAAGCTGAACTTTACCTTACTCATGATTTGAAACTGCAACCAAGGGAATACACAGTAACTATTTCACCGAATTGCATTATACAGGAAAGGTCAAATGATCTGTCATCACTGAGGTTGAAGTGAGAAGTGTTTTGGTTTTATTTGCTGACAAGTGTGCATGCAAACTACTACATAATGGAACTGCTTACGAGCAGAAAGACCTTCAGTCCAGCCTTCAGACAACCTGGCTGCTGCTAGTCACCTGCCAGTGCCAGAAACAGTGGGCGGAATCGTCCCAGATTTGCACTAAGTGTGGTAGTGGGCGGGCAAAAGGACATTTTACCCGCTAGCTGCAATGGTTTTCACGCCATATTGTCCCAATCTCGCCTCATTAATCATGCATCCCCAGGAAACACGCTGTTTTTCTGGCGGGCAGCCTCTGATTCGACCGCCACGCCATCACATCGCTGCTTCCTCATACCGGGCACCATATTTGAAGTGCAGCTGCGCACAAACCTCTCAGTGCTGCCAGCGCCGGACTGCTGCACAGAAGACATGGCCCTGAAAGGCAGGAGGACTGCAGGCCCCCGATTCAGTGACAAGCCACTGGAACACCTTTTGGATGTCATGGAGGCCTGCTGCGGTGTCCTCTACCCCTGCTCTGGGCGAAGGCCAGCAGCAAGGTCACCAATCCTGCATCGGATCAGCCAGGGTAAGTCACTCTTCTCATCACTCTCAACTCACACACTCACAAATCCATCACACCTCCACAGGGATCTCACACCTCAAGGGACAACAGCACTAACTCTTACACACATCCTCACATCTCCATCAGGCTCATATTCTCAGGAGCTCGTGTCCTCATTCCGTCCATGGCTCCGCTCACCACACAAACATTCCATGCTGTGCCAGGTGTCCTGCTCACACTCTCTCCATCTGTTTTCATGCAGGAGAAGCTGGCCTACAGCAGCAGGAGAGGTCCCAGACCGGGGGTGGAATGGCCCACATTAGGCCCCTCACTCACTATGAGGAGTGTGCCGTCGCGCTGACTGGTGAGGACATAGATCATAACTGTGATGATGGTGAGGCTGGCGGCGGACACCCAAATGAGGATCCTGCACCACATCATCCCTCAATACAAATGTGAGTGCTTTCTCTGCTGCTTTTGACCCTGCTGCCATGCATTAATTAGCTCTACTTTGGTTCACAGGGAGCTCTGCCAAGTGACTGACACCCTCAGCCAAATATCCCTCAGCACCATCCACGTCCTCATCTCCAGCCAAGAGTTCCGTGGAAGAGCTCGAAATAAGCAGCCTGAAGATTTGTCACAGTGCTCATCCACACCCTCAACCAGGGCAGAGGCACACATCTCGGTGGGACCTAGATCTAGAGCAGGCTAGAGCACAATCTAGAGCACAATCTGGTGGCCACCACACAGACACATGTCCGCAGCAGGAGGAGGCAGGTTCAGCCGAGCTCCCCGGCACTCGGAGAACTGCTGGGGAATAGGCACCTGTGAGTTCCGAGTCAGATGTCGAGCCTCTGGATTCGGCCTTCCAAATCATCGTGGAGATTCAGCAGAAGGAGGGGGAACATCACGCAGAGCTGTTGGAAGCCCTCAACAGAGTGGCATGTGAGTTAGAAGAGTGCGTCCCCCTGCTCTCTGATGAAATGGTGCTCATATGTGCACATACGGAGATCTCCTGGAGATCTCCATGGGAAGGATGGCGGATGCCATGGAGACCCTGGTCCAGTAGATGGGTGAGTTCCTGCAGTGGCAATGCGAGAGGGAAACAGGGCATCTCGACGTCCCTCCAGGTGCTCCTTCCCCTCAAGGAGTCAGGCTGGGGCCCTCGTGCACCCGAAGGGAGGAGGAGCAGCAGCTGAACACCCTTGGGTCATCCACTCAGGAACCTCAGAAGCTGTCCTCTCTCCCCAAGTCCCCTTTGCATGTGACCCCCTCAACCTTGTCCTCTATCACTGCAGAGGGAGCAGCTAGTTCACAGGAGGGCAGCCAAAGCAAGCTGAGGCCCTCAAGGCCTCAGCTCTTCAGAGGACCCAGGCCAAAGTCATCAGAGGTAACAGGGCCAACAATTGCACAGGCTGTCTCCACCCCTGCTGCGGATGTCAGGGCGGCAACTAGAAGCAGTGGTTGGCCTAGAAAAATTAAGAATTTCTGATCACAAGAAATTGCATGGATGAACATATTTTGTCACTCTATGATGTGAAAATATATTCACTTTCAATGAATAACGTGTAATGGTGTCTTTCAGCTTCATTTACAGGCTTCTTGAGCCCTCCCACCGCATTCCCACCACCACCCAACCCCCGCCCCACCCTCGCCAGCAGTTCAGCTGCACACAGCCAGCCCACGAGTGATTCTGGAGGGAGAAATGTATGTGTGGCAGGTCCTTTTGGAGCCTCGTGCAAGCACTCTCCCACGCACGCGGATTCTTCCTCCATTACACTCATCTCAATATTCTGGGCATTTTCAATGCTGCCTACTGGGGCTCTCTTTCAGTTGTCCATCTAAGCTGGCTGGCATCTCCGCCCACCCACTGACCGCACTTCCATGCAGCACCTGTTTCTGCCCATCACAAGGCTCTTTTCACTTTCGATTTTGCAAAATGGTACTGGGACTTTCGATTTTGCAAAATGGTACTGGGGAAGTATGTCTTTTGCTCCCCTGTCCTTTCCCCTCCCCTAGTCACCCATGTCCTTTCCCTCCATTACTGTTGACCCCCCTGGCATCACCTTTCACCTCCCCACTGTCACCTACCAGCCAGACACCCTTTATTTCTGGGATGTCCAGATGAACGTGCACATTCCGTACCTTCCTGGGAATCCTCCCCAACCTTCCACATTGACCTCCCTGACCTCTTGCTTCCCACCCCCAGGGTCCGTGTCTGCCTCTGAGTCCCCACCAACCACCCTCACCAAGACTTCTACCGCTACCATCGCACCCTCACCCTCCCACCCTACTGGCTCACTCTGCCCTCTCTTATTCTCACCATTCCCTCCTATCACATCGACCCTCATTTTACACCGCAGAAGGCAGTCATAGATTCCTCAGACCCCTCCCTTGCACCTGGGAATGCTCCCCCCTTACTCCTTCCTCCACCCTCCACCCTTACCCTTTCTTCACCCTGGAGTCCTTCCCCCAATGTGAACTCCTTCCTCCCACCCCATCCCCCCTCAGACTCCTTCCTTCCGCAGACTCCTTCCCCCCATTAAACTCCTTCCTCCACCCGAAGCCCTTCCCTCCCGAACTCCTTCCCCGCACCAAGCTTCTTCCCTTACATCTTCCTCCTCCTTATACCTACCACCCCATTTGCTGCATTCTCCCCATTACACCCTCCTCCCCCTGTACTCCCTCCCCCCTCTCAACTTCACCCCCCCCACCAACACCATCGTTCACCCCCTCGCAACCTCACCCACCCCGACACCATCGTTCTCCTTCTCCCAAACTCACCCTACCGCCCCCCCCCCCCCCCCCCACCACCCCGACCTGGTACACCTTCCTCTCCCAGTCACACCTAGGCCTTCCTCTCCCACCCCTCCTGGTACACCTTCCTCTCCTGCTCACAGCTGGACCTTCCTCTCCACCCCCTTGATGATCATCCATAACAGACCACGACCAAGACACTGATGTTCTGAAGCAGACCCTCAAATGGTGACCTTCCACCTTCCGCGAGCTGCTTCGCAGCAGTGTCATGTCGATACAAACCCACCCAGCATGCAATGCCTGTATTCCCCCAGGGTCCGGTTGCTGTAGGGCTCCAGCATCTTCTGCTCTTCAGATATCCGCAATGTGAGCAAGGACCTGACGGTAACTCCCAACTTTTGTATGTCACACTTCTGCACCAGTGTGTTTTCCACTGACTTGGGTGGTAAATTTTATGTTGCGGGATGTTTCTGGCAAGCAGGGCTTATAATGATATATAGATGCATTAAAATAAAGTTCCTGACGTTCAGCGGCAGGAAAGGAGGCCCGCCATTGACAGGTGGAGGGGACAATCACAAACTGGTTTCACGGTGGTGTGGAACCAATTTTTGGCCTACCTGCCGTATCGTCTATTCACACACGCCATGATGCCTGCGCCAATGGGCATGGAAAATTCCGCCCAGTGTCTTACATTTCTATGGTTCATATTACAACAGATTTTGTTGGGGGAGGGGGAGTTGGGGTTACAGCTGCAAAATGGGGTTGGTAACGTCAGCACCCCATTATCTCTGACGATGTGTTGGTATCATTCTGACAAAATACCTGCCCAATGTAGGTGATGGGCCCTTTTAAAATGCAAACCGAGGTTCATTATATGAATTGGACAGAGTTTGTGTGGCACACACTTTGATTAACTCCAGCATGGTTAAGTTTGACATTATTTTAAGGGGCTGGAGGTAGGAGGAGTACTCCTCAGAGCCCCAAACAAAAGTTTGGGCCATTCTTATCACAGTAACTCCCTCCCATACCCATGTTCTGAACTTGTTGGTGGCAGGGGAGGCTGAATATTGGTCACTGAATCTGGTGGTATCCTGCAGATGCTCATTCTAATCTATATGCAACTGAAGGTTTGGTGTGGGGGAGTGGGGGGGGTGGGGGGGGAGGAGACGGTGGTGGGATGTCTCAAAATCATGGTTTACTCTTTGCTGAGGGTATGGACAACCAGCAGGCATACTCCATTGGTTGGTTAAATCCAAAGTGTCATTTGAAAGCATTTATAGAGCAGAGTGAACATTAAAAGGAATGAGTAAAGGAAGAAAGAAGAAGAGGAGTGAGAGGTTGGAGCTGAAAGCACAATAAAAGAGATGGGTTTTTAGGAGGCTTTTGAAGGCTGGGATGGAAATGACAAGATGGAGAGATTTGGCGAGGGACTTGCAGCAAGCAAGGGCATATTAGTTGAAAGGACAGTTGTCAATAGTGGAGGAATAGACCACTGTCTATGGTTTGGAAGCTGTGCACAGCAATGGGAAGTCATTGGATCTTGATAAGCTTAGGGGTAATAAAGCTAACAGGAATGTAGAACTTTGGATAGCGGCATGGATTGTTGGAATTAGGATGAGTTGTAACTTGTGGTGGGAGGAAGCTGAGAGGTTATTTCCTGCCTGAAATGATCACTGTTGCTTCTCCTTTTAATTCCCCAGTAAGCGAAAACAAAATACTCTGAGAAAGTGGAGTGATCCTATGATTCATAGTGTGCTAAACGTATAATAATTTTCATAATATTTTTCTAGTTTATTGTGAAGTAGGTTTATGGGGGTAAGTATAGTTGGGTCTGTGTGTGATTTAATTACATTTGAAGTTAAGTAGACTGCAAGTTTGAAATTATCAAAATAAGCTAGGTGCTTGACATGCTAATGGTAAACATGGATGCTAGTTTAGCATGTAAGGTGTGAAGGGAATTTGCATTTTTAGATAAATGAATAGATTTGGATTTCAAATGGATCTTAGTCTGTTTATAACTAGCCAGGTAAGCAAGGCTAAGGAATGTGTTTATTTTTCCCGAAGGAAGGAACTAACTCGAGGTATAGAAATTAAGGGTAACAGTTACCTTTAGTGCCACTGGCACTGGGCATCCACCTACACAGTTTGAAGCTCTCTCGGGGCTTACCATGTCACATATTGAGGTCACTGTCTCCCTTGAGAGGCAGCGTCTTCAGCGGTATTGGACCTCAGTTATCTCAACATGGTTGGATGTCAGCTTGTATATTCTTCTAGCAGGTAATTGGTGCCTTCTCCTGCCCCTTCTCCCTTGCAACGCTTGCTGGCCTTTGACCCCTTCAGGTTGTGCCTCTCGGTCTTGAGGGCAGACTCTATAATGCAGTCTGCAGCCAACTGGCCTCCTCTCCCTTCTTGCCCTCACTTTCTCACCTGAGGAAGTCCCTCCAGCAGAATAAAGAATGGCCATCTCAAACCTTCTGCTTGGTAGAGGTTTGATCTAACTTCTGATGAGGCCTGCCTTACAAAAAGCCTCTGAAATGATTAAAGCCTCCTAAACTAATGTCAATGAATAGGACACCACTAAATAATCAGTAAAGCACATACTCACAACTCAATTTTAGACTCCTACCTCCTCACTTCTATAAGACCAGAAGACATAGGAGCAGAAATTAGGCCAATCGGCCCATCGAGTCTGCTCCGCCATTCAATCATGGCTGATAAGTTTCTCAACCCCATTCTCCCGCCTTCTCCCCGTAACCTTTGATCCCCTTACCAATCAAGAACCTAACTATCTCGGTCTTAAATACACTCAATGACCTGGCCTCCACAGCCTTCTGTGGCAATGAATTCCATAGATTCACCACTCTCTGGCTAAAGAAGTTTCTCCTCATCTCTGTTCTAAAAGGTCTTCCCTTTACTCTGAGGCTGTGCCCTCGGGTCCTAGTCTCTCCTACTAATGAAAACATCTTCCCCACGTCCACTCTATCCAGGCCTTTCAGTATTCTGTAAGTTTCAATCAGATCCCCCCTCATCCTTCTAAACTCCATTGAGTATAGACCCAGAGTCCTCAAACGTTCCTCATATGTTAAGCCTTTCATTCCTGGGATCATTCTCGTGAACCTCCTCTGGACCCTCTCCAGGGCCAGCACATCCTTCCTGAGATACGGGGCCCAAAATTGCTCACAATATTCTAAATGTGGTCTGACCAGAGCCTTATAAAGCCTCAGCAGCACATCCCTGCTTTTATATTCTAGTCCTCTCGAAATAAATGCCAACATTGCATTTGCCTTCCTAACTACCGACTCAACCTGCAAGTTAACCTTAAGAGAATCCTGGACTAGGACTCCCAAGTCCCTTTGCACTCCAGATTTCTGAATTTCATGGAACTGATGGAGGAGTGGAGCAGGGTGTCGTGGAGGGAATAGTCCCTAGGGAATGCTAATGGGTGGGGGGGGAGATGAGGGGAAGATGTGTTTGGTGGTGGCATCATGTTTGAGTTGGTGGAAATGGTGGAGGATGGTCCTTTGAATGCGGAGTCTGGTGGGGTGAAAAGTGAGGACAAGGGGGACCCTATCATGGTTCTGGGAGGGAGGGGAAGGTGTGAGGGAAGAGGCGTGGGAGATGGGTCAGAAGCAGCTGAGGGCCCTGTCAACCACAGTGGGGCAGGGAAACCTCGGTTAAGGAAAAAGGATGACATGTCAGAAGCGCCGTTTTGGAAAGTGGCATCATCAGAACAGATGCAACGGAGGCAAAGGAACTGAAAGAATGGGATGGAGTCCTTACAGGAAGCAGGGTGTGAGGAGCTGTAGTCGAGTTAGCTGTGGGAGTCAGTGGGCTTGTAATGAATATTGGTGGACAGTCTATCACCAGAAATGGAGATAGAGAGGTCAAGGAAGGGAAGGTAAGTGTCGGAGATGGACCATGTGAAGGTAATATCCTTATCCTTAATAGATAAGACCTTCTGTCATGCTCACAAGCCACTCTCCTGTCAGCTAGTTTTAGTTGCTCTGCTATAACATACTTAAGCACTACAGGTCTCTGTATATAAAGACAGGAGCAGCTCCACTTTTTCTGCAAACTCACGTTAATAAATATGGTAACATATGTTAACGCCCAAGTCTGAGAATTTTCAACAACAGCCTTGAAGCTGTATTGTGCAAGGATGAGCAAGTAAACACTGAACGTGTTGGTATTACATTCTGGTTCCTATTTTATTGGAGGTGTTACCCTGTACAAAATAAATAAGGTTAATGCCTCTGTTGCAACAGATACAGCAAGGAATGCATTAAGTGTTCATGCATTAAACCTTGATGAGACCTGGCCCAAAAAGAAAAATATTGATGCCTATTTTTGAATATCTATATGATATATTCATGACTAATAATACTGGTATCAAATGTATTGCTAAATTTAATATCACTAACTCCTGCTGCATCATACTATAATACTCATGGAATAAATGTTAAGAAGCCCCAAAAGCAAACAACTACCAGGGCTGAAAGGTGAATGGCTGGAGTCTACAATATCCAATATGTTTTCCTAGCACGTGCCAAGAGCATAAAATTTGAAAAATTTCATTTGGTGATGAGATGGAACCTTCTTGAAAATGAAGCCAGTGTGGCAGATATCCCAGTATGGTAGATTTTCTCCTTGGCAGGATGTTTTGAGTTTTGCATATGACAGCGGAGGTATATTCCTCTGTTGTTCTCTACTCCCCTCCAAGCAGCAGTGTTGCTATGACAAAGATAAAAAGAGTATCACTGGGAAATTCCTTGTTACTGCTCCAGTTCCATCAATGCTGCCTCAGCAGGAATGTAGTGTGCATTTGCAGGGTTTTTCTGGCCAGTGAATTAATTCAAGCAGAGTCTTTGAATGTTTTCAAGGCAGAGGTAAACAGATTCTTGATAAACAAGGGGGTGAAGGGTTATAAGGGGTAGGTGGGAGCTTTCAATAAGATCATAGCTGATTTGACTGTATGGAGGAGCAGGCTCGAAAGGCTGAATGGCCTACTCCTGCTCCTGGCTCATGTGTTAGTATGTTCGTTTAAGAGTGGGAACAACACTGAGGAATTTTACCAGCTTTTGTGCTCCAGAGAACGACAGGTCATTAGTTGGATAAATTCCTACCCAACATTTTCTCCTTGAATGTAGGGCTCACAATCTGAATAGAGATATGGCTATTTTCTTTGGGGAGCTCTTTGAACTTTATTATCATAAGCTGCAGGTCATCAGTGCTAAAATCAGAAGCTTTTCTTACTTTTGACATTAGCAAAGAGATTATTCTCTATGATTCCACCAAAAATCAGGCAGGATATATGGAATTCGAAACAGATTAGCTATGATCTCACAGAACGGTAGAACAGGCTTAAGGGGCTAAACGGTCTACCCCTGTTCCTATGTTTCCATAGGATTGCATTGGAGAATGTAATTATCTTATTATTCATTTTATTCCTTCCTGAACTCCTACCAGGACAGACACTGACCTCTACTTTCCAGTCCACTATATAAATGTAAATTGTGAGAGAGCGTTGGTCCTAAATCTCCTGAGGGTTCCCCATCTGTCCACTTACCCTTACTGCTACTTCCTCAGAGAAGATGGAAATTGGCCCTATGTCATATGTTATGAAATCCATTCTTTCTGTGCCTCTGTGTGCTAAGTTAACAGGCTATGGCGATTGTAACATTTAAGGCATAGGATGTTCCAATGCTTGTTACATTTCTTCCTGCCTAGTAACAACTGCAGGACCCTCTTGGATGTTGTGATAGGTCATCAGATCAGTTCAGTGGTCAATGAACAGCACTTCTTGGAGAGTCAGTTTATATTCAATCAGTCCGTTTAATCAGAAAAGAAATGTCCCAGGGAGAGGTCCTAAAATGAAGTCCCGGGTAAGAGACAAAGTAAGGGGACAGAAACAGGCCCCACATAAGTTAAGTAAAAATAAAGGAGCAGAGGAACAGGCTTCAAATTAAAGAAAGAGCTGCAGGGAGCAGACTTTAAGTGAAGTGGGCTCAGGATAAGCCCTGGTATTTTAAAAAGGCTCAGGAGAAGGCCTGAAGATCCAAGAAGACAGCCGAAGGTTGGTGCCTCCATGTTGTGGGCCGTTGCCCTGAGGTGCAGCGGTGTTCTGCTTGGCATGGCTGAAGATCTGAAATTGTGCTTGTAAGTTGATGTTCAAGTGTTATGGAAATCCAGGGGAATGTAATCTCGGAAGGGGAGATTGAAACACCGTGAGGTGGGTCGTCACTGAAACTTTCCCAGTTGGAGAGAATTCTGTGGAGAGAATTCCAAGGTGAGATCTTCGAAGGTGAATATTGGAAACCCTCTTGAGAGACCAAGTTTCAGTGAGATTGGCTGACTCACAGTGTGACTAATGTCTGAGTGGATTGTTGAGAAATGCATGGAATTTGTTTTGGTTGCATTTAGCATTTATTCTGTAATGCAGTGTGTTCGACCTCATAATTGTCTGATAATTTACATGTACCTCATACTTACCCTGGATGCTAGAGTATAAGATAGATATTGTAAATTATTTTATCTTTTAGATCTTGTATAGTAAAATTTATGTTTGATTGTTCAAATCCTGTGGAATCTTGTGGCTTTCATAATTTAGTAAGTGCCCTGTATAATTCAAACAAAATGTCATTGGTCCCGAACCAGCAACCAACAACCTGGGGTCTGGCCAAAAATTGCAACATAAATTGGGGGCTCTTGCGGGATTTTGAATCCACAGCCAAATTCGAGTGCTGACAGTTGCTGAGGTTAAGGTTGATAAGCTTTCCATAATGACTTTTATGATACTGATTGAAAAGTTGAATGACTTTGTCAATTGCTTAGGCTTTTCTGGAGAGGGAAGATTTATCCCCGAGTAATTTGCAACAATTAACCAAGACTAGGTTATTCACATTGGCAGAAGAGTTAAAGTTGGAGTTAAAAGCAGGGTCTAAGAAAGTAGGAATAATTGGGATTGGAAGAAGAGAAAGTTAATTCAGGTGGTAATTCTGTTGAGTTAGCTAGAATTCAGTTGCAGATGAGGTAGCTTGAGATAGAAAGAGATGCAGAAAAGCAGAAGCATATCTATTCCTCAGGCCCTTATATCCCTCCCTGGATCCAGAAAATTGAAAAAATGCGACTCCCGCCTGCCCATTTCATGTGTGCATCAAGTGTAAAAATGAACGGGCCTCTCAAAATTGGAGTCCATTGGTCCTAATTGCCTTTACAGGCCCTTTAATTAATGGTGGGCATGCTTTTGACATTCGCGTGCGGCCACCTCGCGTAACCTTGCATTGGGAACCCCTTCCGATGTCATCATGCGTGATTGGGACTGCCGGGCACCTACACGGGCCACAAAAAATTCTGGCCAGGGTCTCTTTCTTCGACTCACAGGAGAGTAAAAATAAACTGTGCTGTATTTTCACAAGAGTGATTGACAACAGCAAGCAAGTGGCCTGGTGAATAGAATGGAGATACCGAGGTCACTTTGCATATTTCCATGCTGGTAAAATTAGCATGTGATTTGACAAGTGAATTGCAAAGGATGACATTCACTAGATATTGTATGATGGCAAGACTGCCAATTTCAAAATGTCAAGCATGGAATATTAAAGTGAGTTATCAGCGATGAATTGCAAGCCAGAGGTGTTGAAACAGACCCATAGATCTATGATCACTTCCAGAGAAAAGATATTTTTGACTGGTTTTGCAGAGGTGATCTGTTCAAAATGTTCTGAGAGAAGGATGTCTGCCAAAATTTCAAATAGAAAAACTAAGAACTGGTAAGATCCTGGATGTTGTTTTGGCAACCTTCCTAGGAGAGCAGCTAGCTGTTGGCATATTAACAGGAGGTTATTAGATAGATTTATCCCTGTTCTCTGCTTATTAGCTGGACACTCAGCTGATATTCATACAATGTCTGTGCATGCTTATCTGGAAAACCAGCAAAAGCTGACTCACATTTTCAAGAAAGCTTATAACTCCATAAGTGAACTAGAAAGATGTCAATGAGATGTGAAAACAAATGCGATGGGTCAGGACGTCCCAAATAGAGCGCATGTGCCACATACAACCCTCAAGCCCTAGCAATCCAGGCCTCAAAGTCCAGGTAACTCAGCTGCATTTGCATTAATATTTCTTATTCATTAATTTATTCTATTTGAATTTTGTGGACTTGGACGTTTGGAAAGGGCTGTTCCAAATGCCTTTGCCTCATTAGTGAATAAAACCCAAATTAGAATGGATCTGTAAAGAGCGAAACACAATTAATATTTCAAGTCAAGACAGAAAATACTGGAAATACTCGGCAGGTCAGGCAGCATATGACCCTTCAACACAGACGTTTCTCTCCACAGATCTTGCCTGACGTGCTGAGTATTTCCAGCATTTTCTGTTTTTATTTCAGATTTTCAGAATCCGCAATAATTTACTTTTGTATTAACATTGTAAGTGAATGACCTTTGATCAGGACTGGAAAATATTAGAAATGAATTGCTTTCCAGCAAGTGCAGACCAGGGAAAAAGCTCCAACATAAACCTCTTTCCTTTGTTCTCTTTACCTGGTGCCTCCCTTTACCTTGGCCCTGCACTTGCTCTCATCTTCCAGTTCTGATGAAAGGTCACTGACATAAAACAGTGGCCCCAATATTAACTGGGGGCTGTGGGGAAGAGGTATTCCAATATTGTTTGGTAACCTGGAAGTCAATTCAGTGTAGCTGTCTGTTCTATTTTAATGCATTTAGCCCTTTATAGTTTTACTTCCGGGTTTGACATTGGTCACACAACAGCGGGCAAGGACCTGCATGTCACAATCTCAACTAGTGTATTTAAAAGGCCAATCCAAAAATTGGATTTGGAGGAATTGGGAGTTGGAAGCAAGAGAGGAAAATTTTCAGAATGGATTTAGGACAGTCAAAGATTGCACCCTGCTTTAATGGTGCCTCCTTTGATGCACTGCTAGTGGCTATGAGGAGCTGGAGACAGATAATCTTGGAGATACTGGCTAAATGTGGCCATGAAGGTCAGCAGTAGGATCATAGAGTCACATTCCTGGATTCAGAGCAGGAAGAGCATTAATGACCTAACCAGTTGCACATTCACCCAAATCCTGCTATGCACATCGTTCCCACCTCCAACATTGCCTAGTCCATCACATTGTTCCCATCCATCTGCTGCCCTTATTCTTCTAGGTGGTAGAGGTCCCGGGTTTGGAAGGTGCTATCGAAAGAGCCAGCACACCAAGGCTCCTTCGACAACTCCTTTCAAACCTGTGACCTCTGCCACCTAGAAGGACAAGGGCAGCAGATGCATGGGAACACCACTGTTTGCAAGTTCTCCTCCAAGCCACACACCATCCTGACTTGGAACTATATTGCCATTCCTTCACTGTCGCTGAGTTGAAATCCTGGAACTTCCTTCCTAACTGCACTGTGGTTGTTCCTACAACACATGGACTGCAGCAGTTTAAGAAGGCAGCTCACCACAACTTCTCATGGACAATTAGGGATGGGAAAAAAATGCTGTCTTAGCCAGCGACGCCCACATCCCATGAAAGAATAAAAGAAAACCATACTTCTCTCACTATGCACTTACTCATATTCCCATCTATTCATCCATCACTAACACTCAGCCTCATCTTGATGCAGTTTCCTTCCTCTCCCTGACAGTCATCTTTACCAAATGCACAATATTTATCAGGTGAATGTATGTTACTTATTGGTCAGCTCTTCCCTCCATGGCAGGAGTAGAGAGTGCAAAACACTCAGTCTTCTTGAATTTATTTCGACAGTGCATGAAAGAGGATCATCTTCATAATGATAAGTTGCAACATTCTTACTCTGCCAGTACTAATTCATATCTATTCTATCTGTCAGGACTTCACATGTGCAGCAGCACTCACTGGCAATGGATCCTCAGAGGAGTGGGTTTCTTCTGAAGGTGCACTGCCACAGGACCAATTTTAACTATGCAACAGCTCAGATACTCATACTTTGGTGAGTCCAGTTACACAGATGGTTAGGTTTTCACCTGGTGAACTAAATTCACGTGAGCAAGAGCAGGTGGTAGTGGCAGAGGCAGCAGTAGTGAGTTCATGTCAGAGGGTGCAGCCCTTCCAAAGCTCTGCTCAGCTGGGCACAGATGCTGTACCCTGGGAGCTGTCAATGGAAAGGAGAATCAGTGAGCAACAACACAGAGAATGTGAGATGTACTGACAGGGCTACTACACTGTTCATGACTACAGAATGAATGGAGGAGCCTCAAGCATGTGTGGGTTGATATTGCAGGACATTGCAATAGTGTCTACTTACATAGATACGTGGCCAATTCTGTGGATCATCAATCACAGGAATCAAATGAGTTCATGCAGGTCTTGTTCACAGCCGTGCAGATTCTAGATGTCTGCCACCTTAAATAAGATGACAGATACCTTAGCCTTGGCCTTATAGCGTGTCAGTGACCTACACCAAAGTGTTCTCCAGCAGAGCTCTAGCAGTAAAGTGTGGCTGGCTAATGAGATGAAACAGAAAGAGGGCATGGAACTAGTAACTCTACTCAAAACACTTCCACTTCTCACCCATTGCCCCCTCCCCCCACACACTCAGTCAGTACCTGACATGCTGCATGTTCTCCCGATGGCCGAGTCTGCCCCTGTACAGGTGCAGGTGGAGCACTCTTTGACTGGGTCCACTAAGGTGCCAAAACACAGACGTCATCAGCCAAGGACACCTCAGCAGTCAGAACTAGGTTCTGAGCAACCTGCCTGCCTCTATCTCTGCTGAAGTCACAGGGGTTCTATCATGTAGGCGTGATAGGGAAGGAAAGAATAAAGTTTCGTAGTTGACCAGATAAATGTACATGGGTGAATGAGGGAATATTCTGATATGAGTTTTCCAGCCTTTAGAAGAATTACATAAATTGTATTATTTTGCTCCACTTTTCTGTCTTGCCTATTCTTGGTTGTTGGGTAGCAAGATAGAGAAAGACTACCGGCATGATTTTTTGGATGGCGAGGCTTCCCACTGCCACTGAAAAAGTCGGCAGGGATTGTATCCCAGCTCCTGACAGCTGCTCCGCAGCCATTTGACACTCTGTGGAGTTTAATTAGCTGGAGGCAGGACTTCTGCCCTATCTCTGATAGGTTGGCAGCTCTCTTGTCCCAGCAGCACCACCGGAAGTGGTGGCCACGGCTGGGACTACACCCAGTCGCAGCAAAGAAGAAAGGATCCAGACGAAAGGTGAGTACAGGAGGTCTCTAGGCGGGTCAGGGCAGGAGGCCCAGGGGTTGGGGCTTCAGCAAGTGGGGTGGGGTGGGGGCCTGGTTCCAAAGGCCAGGGGGTGGGAAGCCACCTGGGTGATTAAGGGGGACAGAGCATAGGAAAGGGAGCAAGTGCTGGAGGTGCCCCCTCCTTCCCACTCGAGGCCCAAGCAGGCTAATATGCTGGGCCTCCGCCCCATCCCTGCAAACCAGTTCCCAGGGGACTGTAAAATTCTGCCCTTGCATTTATATAGCACTTTTCATGACCACCGGATGTCTCAAAGCACTTTACAACCAATGAAGTACTTTTGAAGTGCAGTCACGTAGGAAATACAGCAGCCAATATGCACTCAGCAAATTCCCACAAACAGTCATAATGACCAGATAATCTGCTTTTTGTGATGTTGATTGAGGGATAAATATTGGCCAGGACACCAGGGACTGCTCCCTTACACTTCTTTGAAATAGTGCCATGAGATTGTTTACATCCACCCAAGCAGGCAGATGGGGCCTCAGTTTAATGCATCATCTGAAATACGGCGCCTCTGACAGTGCAGCACCTCAGACATGCACTGGAGCGTCAGCCTTGATATTTGTACTCAAGTCACCTTTTCAGTTGTTTGATGATGAATAGGAAGACATTAATTGATGGGGTCCATTGGGGGAATGCACAGTGGGTGGTTAGATGTTTGCAGGACTGCTTTGTGTCTTTGGCATTGGATGGGGTAAGGGCGACAAGGGTTGCGCAGGGAAGAGTGGGCATTGAATGTGGTTCTTACATGGGTCCACTGGTGGCTACTAAATGAACCAAACATTAACAAGAGTATCCTTGGCATCCTAAGCAGCAAAATAAGTGGCTGGTACTACATTAACATCATCCTGGGGAGACAGTGGCATAATGGTAATGTCATTGGAGTAGTAATCCAGATGCCCAGGCTAATACTCTAGGGACATGAGTTGAAATCCCACCACAGCAGCTGGCCCATCTCTGATAGGTTGGCAGCTCTCTTGTCCCAGCAGCATTTATTAAATTAATAAATAAATCTGGAATTGAAAGCTAGTCTCAGTGATGGTGACCATGAAGCTATCATTGATTGTCATAAAAACACATCTGGTTCATTAATGTCCTTTCGGAAAGGAAATCTGCCATATTTACCTGGTCTGTTCCTACAAGTGACTTCAGGCTCACAGCAATGTGGTTGACTCTTAACTGCCCTATGAAATGGCCCAGCAAGCCACTCAGTTCAAGGGCAATTAGGGATGGGCAACAAATGCTGATCTTGTCAGTGACACCCACATCCCTTGAAAGAATGAATTTTTTAAAAATCCTCTTTGTCCTCCTTGGATTCATCCATAGACAATGAGTGTTATGCACCTTGTCCAGTCCAGCTCCAGTCCTTGCTGCTGTGCAATGTTGTGAAGAGTGCAGCATACCATGAGCATCGCAGACACCCTGGCTGATTTCTACTGAAGGATGCCTCAATATCTGTCCAAACACTTGAGGCACAACCTCAGCATGTTGATCACTTGCTCAATGATATATCTGATGATCATATTGCTTTCATTGTACAGCTCTTGGCCCTGAATTTTTAGGATGGCGGGGTCTTGTTTCCCACCATCAGAAGAGTTGGCGGGGAACACATTCCCATCGACTTTGACTGCCTTGCAGCCAATTTACGCTCCAACGATTGTTAATTGGCTGCAGACGGGACTTCCGTCCCTCACTTGGGAGGATGTCCTGCCTTAGAGAGCTGTTGGCCAATCTGACAGTGCTGCAGTGGACAGAACAGGAAGTTCAAAAAGATGTTGGAGACAACTTCGGAGACTATGTCCGGGAACTGGAGGTCCAGGTTAGTTCAAGGGGTCCCAGGGAGGGGAGCGTAGGGAAGGTCCGGGAGCGTAAGAGGGGGGTGATCGGGGTCTCAGGGGAGAGGCTGTGGGGAGAGAGAGGTCCGGAGGCCACCGGACTTTAAGGGGGAAGGGGGTGCCCGACTTCAGATGGGGACTTCTGTTGGAGGCACCCACCCACTCCCCCACCTTTTCCGCCCTGGATGTAACTTTGATGTATTTCGGGCTTCCCTCATGGAGGTTCAATCTTCCTACCAGCCTAGGGCAAGGGCAGGCTTCCCGTCTGAGGTGTTTCCCGCCCCAGCATAAAATTGCTGTGTGGTTAGGATGGGCAGGAATCTGGAGAGAATTCTGTCCCTTCAATTTCACACCCCCCTCGCCTAAAAGCCCTCTAGTGAAGGAGAGCTAAATTCAGGCCTTGGGCTTTAATGGGTTGGATTTCTCCTGGCTTTTGTCAGTCAAGTTTCAGTTACCCCCTGTATCTGCTTGCAGGCCTAACAAAGTCAGGGAGCCTGAAGTGCTGCAGGATGAAAGCATCATCATGGTGTACACCTACAGCACAACGATGGAGGGGCCACATCTTGCACTGCACAAATACTCTTGGTTGTTCTGAGAATGCCTGAATTGCCTTGTGTGTGCAGTCAAAGATGCCCTGTACCTGTGTGGGGTACCAACCAGTGATGCAAGCCCTAACACCTGCTTCTTCTGACTGGTCTAATCACAAGGAAAGTTCACATAATTGCCAGCCCTGTGAAACAACCCTTCAATCACATGCTTTATGCATTTGTGTGCTGCTGATTGGGAGATCCTGATACATCTTTGCAGACACCTGGAAGGATCTGCAGGCAAAAAAGTTAAAGTGGGAATGGCCACTTTGACAATAACAGAGGCCACACATTACCAGGGTTCAACAGGGAGCACATCTTCTTATCTTCTTCTAGAAGGCTGTAGAGGCCACCGCCTGATATGATAATTTGAGCCTCTGGAAGCACCGTTGTTGCAAAAAATCAAGGAAGCTTAGCCCCTGCCTATAGAACCTATTTCAGAGGTGTGCTTCCTGCAAACTGCACCTCTCCATTGCTCCCCTCTGTGTTGTAGGTCTGTCAACAGCAGACTGTTGCTGCTGGTCATATTGGTGCACATCCGAGATCCAACCAAACCTGATATATTATCTGAAAGATAAAATATAAACTCTTAGCAAAAGAACCATGAACAAGCTATTTCTCACTCGTAGGTATGAAAGCAGCTTTGATCACAGAACTTATTGGAATACTTGCATGAATTTAATGAAACTTGTGAATTGCTGTTGTGTTCTTGCCTTGGTTTCAATGGTGAGTTTTAGGAAGTCTGGAAATCCTGTAAATGTGCAGTTGAGTTTGAAACTGGGTTGCAATTTTACATAATTAAGCAATTATCATATTTAAATAATAATCCAGCTCTCCCAACGGAGTTATGTACAACCAACCCAACATACCTGACTTGCCAAAGTCGACAAGTTGGAGCCAATTTGGTGTAACTCCTACAATTTTGACAACTGATTGTTGTGCAAAATGCAAAATATCGCAGTAATGCTGTGAAAGAGTTTTGTTGAGGCACGCTGTTGGAGTAGCTTAGAAGGAACTTTGGTTTGTACTTCACCTGGCCCAGCTATGTTTTGCATAGGAAATGAACATATTAACATTCCTAAAAACAAAAAACTACTGCGGATGCTGGAAATGCAAAACAAAAACAAAATTACCTGGAAAACCTCAGCAGGTCTGGCAGCATCAGCGGAGAAGAAAGGAGTTGACGTTTCGAGTCCTCATGACCCTTCAACAGAACTGAGCAATATCAGGAGAAGGGTGAAATATAAGCTGGTTTAAGGTGGGGGTGGGGGGGTTGGGGGAGAGAAGTTGGGGTGGGGTGTGGTTGTAGGGACAAGCAAGCAGTGATAGGAGCAGATCATCAAAAGATGTTACAGACAAAGGAACAAAGAGGTGTTAAAGGTGGTGATATTATCTAAGAGAATGTGCTAATTAAGAATGGATGGCAGGACACTCAAGGTACAGCTCTAGTGGGGGTGGGGTGGAAAGACTGACAGGGCATTACAGGTATAGATTTAAAAATAATGGAAATAGGTGGGAAAAGAAAAATCTATATAAATTATTGGAAAAAACAAAAGGGAGGGGGAAGAAACGGTCTCCTCTACATTGGAGAGACCAAACGAAAACTGGGCGACCGCTTTGCAGAACACCTGCGGTCTGTCTGCAAGAAAGACCCAAACCTCCCTGTCGCTTGCCATTTTAACACTCCACCCTGCTCTCTTGCCCACATGTCTGTCCTTGGCTTGCTGCATTGTTCCAGTGAAGCCCAACGCAAACTGGAGGAACAGCACCTCATCTTCCGACTAGGCACTTTACAGCCTTCCGGACTGAATATTGAATTCAACAACTTTTGATCTTGAACTCCCTCGTCCATCCCCACCCCCTTTCCGTTTCTTCCCCCTCCCTTTTGTTTTTTCCAATAATTTATATAGATTTTTCTTTTCCCACCTATTTCCATTATTTTTAAATCTATACCTGTAATGCCCTGTCAGTCTTTCCACCTCACCCCCAGTAGAGCTGTACCTTGAGTGTCCTGCCATCCATTAATTAGCACATAATCTTAGATAATATCACCACCTTTAACACCTCTTTGTTCCTTTGTCTGTAACATCTTTTGATGATCTACTCCTATCACTGCTTGCTTCTCCCTACAACCACCACTCACCCCCAACTTCTCTCCCCCAACCCTCCCCCCCACCCCCCCATCTTAAACCAGCTTATATTTCACCCTTCTCCTGATATTGCTCAGTTCTGTTGAAGGGTCATGAAGACTCGAAACGTCAACTCCTTTCTTCTCCGCCGATGCTGCCAGACCTGCTGAGTTTTTCCAGGTAATTACATTAACATTCCTCACCTGTTCATTAGATATGAAAAATAGATACACAAAGAAATGATTGTCAACAGATAGGGATAGATTTGCAACTTGTCACCTGGGAGTTGCTCATTATATAATAACCTGTTATAGAAACAATCTTATTTTTATGGAAGTAAATGCAAATTATTTTATGTGGTAGGTATAAATGAAAATATGGAGTAGATTTTCAATCTCGTAACATAAAACTGGTTTTGTGAAATAAGCTACCCAATTGCTGAAATCTATTTCATAATTTGTTTTGTACCTTTTTTCTTCCAGGGCACTTAGGAATATGAAATAAATTGCCTTGAGAGAAAAAAAAGTACAAAAAAACTTATGAAATAGATTTCAACAATTGGATAGCTTATTCCGCAACACTAGGGCACTTAGGGATATGAAATAAATTGCCCTGAGAACAACATATATATGATCATATAAATTAGTAGCAGGGGTAGGCCACTGAGCCCTTCGAGCCTGCTTTGCCATTCAATAGGCTGAATGTTCCCCCCGTCGGGAATGAAGTTGAAGGGCGGGTACGAACAGGCGCGCTTCCGATCGGCGCCCCCAATTGGGGGCGCACCGCCATTTTGCGTGGGCGGGCCAATTATGGCCCGCCCAGCGTGACATCCGCACAGAAGCGCTATGTGCTTCCTGTGCAAGCGGGGGGGAATCCCAAAATTGAGAGTGTGATATTTCGCGCATGCACACGCAAGAGCGCATTCATCTCCCTGAGGCTAAGTTCAGCCTCAGGGAAATTGGCTCTAAATGTAAAAAACCTAAAAATAGAAAAATAAAATTTCCCTAACATGTCCCCTCATGTGACAATGTCACATGAGTTGGGACATGTCCATAATTTTCACAAAAACTTTATTAAAATTTTAAAAAACCCATGGATGAGGTTTCATGCTTTTTCTAATTCGCGCCGGGTCTCCTGGCCTGCCCGCCAACCTTAAGGTTGGATTGGCAGGTCCTTTAATTACTTAATTGACTCTGTCAATGGCTTCAATTGGCTATTGACAGGTCGGCGGGCGCGCAGCTGATTTTGCTGCGCCCCCGCCTACCTGAAAATTTAAATGGGATGCAGTGACGTCGGGAATTCCCCCCGATGTCACCGCACGTCATTTTACGCTTTGGCGAGCAAGCCCTGCCCCCGCTCGCCAACGTGTAAAATCCTACCCAATAAGATCATGGTTGATCTGATTTCAACCTCAACTCCACATTCCTGCCTTTGCCTGATAACCTTTTACCCCCTTGCTTATCAAGAATCTATCTACCTCTGCCTTAAAAATATTCAAAGATTCTGTCTCCACTGCCTTTTGAGGAAGAGAATTCCAAAGATTCACGACCCTCTGAGAGAAAAAAATTCTCCTCATCTCTGTCTTAAATGGGCGAGCCCTTATTTTTAAACAGTCACCTCGAGAGCAAACATCCTTCCCACATCCACCCTGTCAAGTCCCCTCAGGATCTTATATGTTTCAATCACGTTGCCTCTTACTCTTCTAAACACCAGTGGATACAAGCCTAGCCTGTCCTACCTTTCCTCATAAGACAGCCTACCCATTCCAGGTATTAGTCTGGTAAACCCTCTCTGAACAGCTTCCAACGTATTTACATCCTTTCTTAAATAAGGAGACCAATACTATACACAGTTAGACCAATACTGTACACCGAAGATGATTGTGGTAGTCTTCTACATAATGGAAGGGGTTGCGAGCAGATGAAGGGATAACCATGTTGGAGTCACAAGTAGGCCAGACTGAATAGAGGTGGTAAGCTCCTTTCCCTGAAAGATTTATTGAGCCAATCAGTCATTTTTCCTGCTGCTGGCACATAACATACCAGACTTATTGAATTCAATTTGCAACTGTGCAATTTGAGCTATTAAGCCGTGGGTTACTAGGCTAGTACCATGACCACAACACTACTGTACTGCCTCCTCAAATTGCATAAAATTACATATAATTTATAGCACAGAAATAGTGTATTTGGTTCAATTTTTCTGTACTTGTGTTGATGCTTCACATCAACTTCATTTAATCTTATTTGCTTATCCTTCTAAGCAATGATTACTTGGCGAGAAAACATCTGGCATCGTGTTACAGTTCATTCACGAGTCTGAGCTGCTGTGCCAACATGCACTTTTCTATGCATGTTGTAGTCTGGAACCATGGACAGTGATAGTAGAGGCTCCAATTTTCTTTCCATCACATGGCTGACCAGGAATCTCTCCCACTCTTACCACCTACCATTGGTGTGTGTTGGAAGAATTTGCAGGTTGACACTCCATTATGCACACACCTTCCTTGGTCATCAAATCCTGGGTGGGATTCAAAGCCAGAACATCTGGCTCAGAGGCAGGCACACTACCCACTGTGCCACAAGATCTCTGGTGAGAACATACTTGAAGAAAAATTGACAATTCAGTCCTCTCTCAAAAATAAAGTGCAAAAAATTGATGATGCATATTCAACATATTTAGTTTGACTTTGCTGAAAGAACTTATGCCAACGTTTGTGAGAAGTTAGAATAAAGAAGCATGCAACCATTTTGTTGTATGATTTCTGTTCCCTGCACTCTCCCCTTGGGCTTTTTCAAACTGATTCCATTAGGAAACAAACTACGCAATGGATTCAGATGAAGCTTCAAACTAACGATCTTCACTGCAGTTATTATAACCTGATATTTTCCAGTAGCTGCAGCTATTGCATTTGAAAGCTATTAAATCCTTGTGTCTAAGTCCCATGAGTTGACTTATTAGTGGAACATACAATATTAGATCTCTTGTCTTGGATTTGATTACTTTGGAGGGCTAGATTTATCTAGGAAAACTGTGTAACATAATGCTGCTGTTACCATACCTGTAAATAGAAAGCTCCTTTAGCTTGAGCATACATCATTAAAAAGCTGTAGTCCAAATTCTGCTTTGTTCTCCACCTGAAAGCAGAAATGGTCATATATAAATCATTGGAACTGTCAGCACATTAAGTTCGCAAATGATTTGAATTAGGGAAATGAAAATAGATTCAGCTAACTATATACCATCAACATTTTGGCTTAGCGGTAGGCATTCATTTCTGGTTAATTGAAGTGTTATGTATGTATGTACTTATACACCTTTTTACTTCTCAAGCATTGCCAAAATCAGGTGAATTTTTTTCATGCTGCTTGAGTGCACATGGAGATCCTGCAAGATTTGGCTCGGTGTTTCAATCTTTATTTGAGAAAAGTTCCAAAATTCAATCAAGCTAGTTTGATGACTTTTTTCAGAAAATAATTTAACAAGGTACCATAGTGCCACAAATCAGTGACCCTGTTAGTGCACTTCTTGCAGTAGCATTGTGGAAGGGACATGAGCTAAGTTTGACCTGATATGCTTCAGGAGTTTCCACGGAGCTTTGTAAGGAATGGAGCCACTATCCACCACAAACAAGGCCAACAGCATAGGAGAGAATCTGGACAGAATTGGTGAGTAGTAGCCAAGGACTCCCCACATCCCCAGTCTGGCAACATATTGGTAGACTGGTACACAGAGTGAAGCTAGACATAACAAACATCCGAATTGCAGAGGTGGGGCCCACATAGGGGCTCAGGCCTTTACAAAGGAGGCTGATGGAACAGTTACTGGCACCCCCCACTTGAATTCATAACCTTTCCACAATGGCAGGCAACAAAATGCATCCCTTGTGCCACATGAAGGCATGGCATTAACTCTAGTAACATCAGCAGTAAAGACCACTGTTGGGAAGGTTCTGGCATTTATGTGGTTTTGAGCCACCACCAAATATGGGACAAGCTTCTCATGGTCTACGTTATGTAGAATCCTAAAAACAGCAATCACCTCTCAACTTTCTCTTTTCTAGTGACAATATACCCAATTTACATTAATACTCTTCAAAATCCAATCTTTCCATGCCTGTTCTATATCCTTTCAATAGCTGAAATATCTTTTTTGTACTTTGGCAATGAGAGTTGTACACAGTATTCTTAGTGTGGTCGCACCAATGATTTATAAAGTGTCAGGATTACTTCACTGCTTCAGCTTAATATTAAACTTTTAATAAATCCCAATAACTGGTTTGTTTTACTCAATGCCATTGAGCTTTGTTTCAATAGTTTCGATGTATTGTCAGTCAGGACCCTCAGATCTCTTCAATTTTCCATCCACACTATTTTATAGACTCAGACATTTACAGCATAGAAGGAGGCCACTTGGCCCATCGTGTCCATGCCGGTCAACAAAGGTCTGACTACACTAATCCATTTTCCAGTGCTTGGCCCATAGCCCTGGAGGCTATGGCAATGCTAGTGAATATCTAAATACTTCTTAAATGTTACGAGAATTTCTGACTCAACCACCTTTTAGGCAGTGAGTTCTAGACTCCCACCACCCTCTGGGTGAAAATATTTCTTCTTGACTCCCCTCTTAGTCTTCTACCTCTTACTTTAAATCTATGCCCCCTGGTTATTGAGCCCTCTACTAATGGAAAAAGTGCCTTCCTATCCACCCTATCTATGCCCCTCATAATCTTATATGCCTCTATGAGGTCCCCTCTCAACCTTTTCTGTTCCAAGGAAAACAACCCCAGCCTATCCAATCTTTCATCATAGCTCAGACCCTCCAGCTTAGGCAGCATCCTGGTAAATCTCCTCTGCACCATCTCCAGTGCAATCACATCCTTCCTATAATGTGGTGACCAGAACTGCAGTACTCCAGTTGTGGCCTAACCAGCATTTTATACAGTTCCAACATAACCTCCCTGCTCTTGTATTCTATACCTCAGCTAATAAAGGCAAGTATCCCATATGCCTTCTTAACCACCTTATCTAACTGCCCTGCTACCTTCATGGATCTGTGGATATGCACACTAAGGTCCCTCTGATCTTTAGTACTTTCCAGGGTCCTACCATTCATAATGTAATCCCTTGCCTTGTTAGCCCTCCCCAAGTGCATTACCTCACACTTTTCCGGGTTGAATTGCATTTGCCACTGCTCTGTCCACCTGACCAGTCCATTTAAGTAATAGTCCCTCCCTATATTGTTTTGTCTTCGTGTGAAGCATTTTGCATTCCTCTACATTGGATTGAATCTGCTACCTGCCTGCCCAATCTCCAGCTATATTCACATCCTCCTGTAGCTAATCCTGTTTAACTTTGGAGCCTACCAGTTTCATTAGCTTGGTATAATCTATAAATTTAGCTGTTGTGCTTGTGACCTCTAACTTCAGATCATGCATGAAGTTATTAAACAAAAGAAGTCCCAAAACTATGCAAGAGCCCCATTGATAACATTCTCCCAGATTGATGGCAGTCACTGTATCACTAACCTTTGGGTTTTTATTGGCAACCAATTATGTATCCATTTTAAATTATTTCAGTTGATTCCCATTTTCTTTATTTTCAGTGTCAATCTCTCCAGAGGAACTGTATCAAAGGCCTTACTGAAATTCAGGTCTTACTGAAATCCAAAATACACGACATACACTAATTATCCCCAGGAGCCTCCTTTATCACACTCTCAAAGAAAAATAGTACGTTAGGGGTGATGAAATGGTTTTAGGATCATTTACCTTTACAGATGCTCCCCATGGTAAGGAAAAAAAAAATGAATTTGAAAAGGATTTTAAAACATTTTACATCCAGCAGGTTAAAACTTGATTCCTCCAGGATCAAACAGTCAATATAAACACAGGGTTGAAAATCTGCGACAGGTAGAGGGGTCAGAATGTGCATGCTAGGGGAATCACACTCAACGGAAGGGCAAGCTGAGAATGAGGCTACAAAATCATAACTTTGATTCTCTGATCCACTCTCCTTTAAGAGCGTAGTCCCCACTGTGAGTACGTGTTTGTGGAACTCCCTACAGAGGAATTGACCTGGTGTCCTCTGGAGGCAGACCTACTTTGCTTGAATGCAGTTTTTTTTTGTTATCAAGGAGCAAATTAAAATTTGGCAGAAACATTTTATACAATGTGAATGGTGAATAATGAGAGAAGAAGATAACTAATTAGATAGGAAAATGCTGCTCCATGGCTGCTGTCTACATCTGCACACAAATGAGTTGATCTTGCATGATAATATGAGGTCAATTGATTTACGCCATTTACTGGCAGTCCTAATGGTAATGCTGGCAGGGGAGGGGAGCCAGAACATGAATGTCAGTATTACAATGAAGGATTGATTATTGCCTATGGAGCACTAACTTCATGGCAGAGGCAGGGGATCAACAATGGCGATGGAGTATTTACGCTTTTGGAGACTAAAGTGCAGGAGACAAGGGGCAGAATTTTGCCGTCGGCGAGCAGGGGGTGGGGCCCGCTCGCCGACGCATAAAATGATGCGCGGTGACGTCGGGCGGAATCCCCAACATCATCCCGCTCCATTTAAATTTTCAGGAAGGCGGGGGTGCAGCAAAATCAGCTGCGGGCCCGCCGACCTGTCAATGGCCAATTGAGGCCATTGACAGGATCATTTAAACAATTAAAGGACCTGCCCGTCCAACCTTAAGGTTGGCGGGCAGGCCAGGAGCCCCGGCGGCAAATAGAGAAAACATGAAACCTCATCCACAGGCGGGATGAGGTTTCATGCAGGGTTTTAAAAATTTTAATAAAGTTATTCTGTAAATTATGAACATGTCCCATCTCATGTGACATTGTCACATGAGGGGGACATGTTAGGGAATTCTTTTTTTTCTATTTTTAATATTTTTCAAAGTGGAAGTGATCTCCCTGAGGCTGCACTTAGCCTCAGGGAGATGTATGCTCTTTTGTGCGCATGTGCGAAAGAGGGCACTCTTGCTTTTAGGGAACCCCACCCCCCACCTGCACAGGAAGCGCATAGCTTCCTGCCGGACATCACGCTGGGTGGGCCTTAATTGGCCCGCCCACGTAAAATGGCGGCATGGCCTGCTTCACTGGTGGGGATCGGCTCCCCGCCTGCCGGAGATTGAGTTGGGCTCGCCCACCCGACAGGCTGAAAATTCTGCCCAAGGTAAAATGGAGGTGTGAAGTGCCCTTCATGCTGTCCCATTACAATGGCATTTGGTAAGTCCATTGAACACTTCATAGATCTCAGGCCTCCATGCCTACCATTGCATTTCTGGTCCCAGAGATTGAACTAATTAAAAAAAACAAAAACTGTGGACACTGACGCAAACCCAGCAGTCATGACGGATGTAGAAAAGATATATATTACAGTGCGTAAAAAACTAGTCAAGGGTGAATTTTGGAACTTCCACATGGAATAGGAGTGAATAAATCAAATTCTCTTGACATCCAGATTACCAATTTAATAACTGTCCTACCTTCCTGTTGAATTCTGCAGCCTTTGTGGAGAATAAATAATGAAGTAAGATATTGCTCATTGTCTATAATTACAGTTTCATCATAACTAAAGAAGCAGAGCTCAAACACAGGAGCTTCCATTAACATGTAATTTATAGAATCCTCCTGCCTGGGAGAGAGATTCATAATCCATTCTGTCTGCAGAGCCAATTGCAATAAGAACCAAGTCATTTTTAATTATTAATCATTTATATTTAATAGATAATTTCAGAAATTACTTAAGTCACATTTTGGAAAGCAAATTTCCAAAAGACTAAAAAGAGGTCTCACACATCAGGGCAAACCCCTGAGAGGTCATTCCTCCACAGGTCAATAGGCAATCGACTTAGCTGCTTAGGCAAGCATTTTATCTGTAGTTTGTGCATCAATTGAAAAAGAGTCTGAAATTAATTGTCCAACTTTAAAACAAATGCTGTATTTAATTTAATTTTGTTGAATCATATACTCGTGAAAGCACCGTAGCAGGATTGGAATGCCCTATTCATCCTTAGGGAACATTATTGGAACTCCTGATCTTATGATCCAACAGCAGCAGAGAATCAGTAAAGAGCCTGGAAAAATGGCTGTTTTTATCCCTTTGTGCCATTTCTCTGAGAGTTATGTACCAGGAGAATCCCTGAGGAATTTCCAGGCGCCTGTGTTAGCATCAAGCAGTTCCAGCTCAGGTGGAACATGGGCAAGATGCACACTAAAGCTTCCCGCACTCTGCATCTGGGGATGCAAGAGAAGGGAAACATTTCTGCTGGGTTGTTGACAGGAAACTGCTATTGTCCAATGTTGATAGTAATGGGAAGAGATTGATATATTTAAACCTAGTCCTTATTTATGCCAGAAATCTGTTTTGTCACCAGCAAGCAGAGCTGGTGAAGACATCTACCCGTAAAGACAAAATGGTTCTGGTTTGCTTTAAATTCTATCTCAAATCCATGCAGCTGGGGGCACAACTTCCAAATGTTTTGGCTGAGAATTCTAGAAAATTTTCTCGTAAGAAGGGTGATGGTGGGCCTAGATTATGCTCCTATTCAATAAACCTAGTTTGGAGGTGGCCCTTGAAAGCAGGTGATAAACCATTAGTGTTTACCTTGGTATTGAACAGAAAATGGTAAGGCAAAAGGAGATCATGTAGATCCACTGACAAAATGGACAATGCTGACATGCTGACACTTTTCACTTCATGGTACTTCCCAATGAGCATTGGCCCAACATTAGGACACCAGCCTAATGTGACAGTATAACAACTAAATTGTTAACTCCAAGGAATCTAATATCCACTGATCAAAATATTTGTGCTTATCTAATTCTGGTCTCTTGAGCACCCCCAATTTTAATTGCTCCATCATTGATTGCAGTGCCCTCAGCTGCCTAGTCTCTGGAATACCCTCCCTACGCCTCTCCCCCTCTATACCTCTCTTTCTTCCTTTGAGATGCTCCTTAAAATCTACTTCCTGAACCAAGCCAGGGCCATCTGCAGTAATATCTGCCTTATGTTGTTTGGTGTAAAATATTGCTTTATTACGCTCCTGTGAAGTGCCTTGGGACATTTTATTACATTAAAGGCACTAAATAAATATAACTTGTTGTTGACATGGCCTTTTTAAAAAAAGAAAATTCAGCTCACTAATTGAAATGCTGTAAAATCTTCTAACTTTGTATTCACAAAGTTGCTGAGATGTTGGTGTAGCTTTACTGCAGTAATATTAAGATAATACTAAATCATGAAGAAAAACTTGCATTTATATATGACCTCAGGATGTTCCAAAACACCTGACACCTAATCAAGTATTTTGGAAGTGTAGTCATCATTGTAATGTATGAAACAAGGCAGCATATTTGCACACAGCAGTGCTAAATATCAGGATTTGGTCCCTTCTAGGTAATAGATGATGAAGAAAAATGTTTCAGTGGACAATTGCTGGTAGAACTCCAGAGTATCCAGAAGAACTGGGGGTGGGGTATCTGATGGCAATAAAGTGATGTGGAACCCAAACTGCATAGGAACTGGGGGCATATCCTGTTCGAATCTGACAGATGAGGTATATGAAGTCAAGCTGATTTGCAATATTTGCAGTTGGTATTCTTGATCCTAAGAAAGATATCCTGAACACAGTGGAAACACATCTAGCATAGGCTGAAAGTGATCTTTTGTTGTTTGTGAATTTAAGGTATTGTCGAGTTGCCCTATGCTGATTGGGTGCTGGCGAGATCCTTCTTCAAATGTAAAGACTGGACTTGCAAGATCTCACAAGCAGCAATGTCATCATGATAAGGATAATCTTATGGTGACGTTCTTTGAAGGACAAGCATTAGCTAAGAAATAGGGGAGAAGTCTCCTGGTCTTCAATGAAATAGTGCTATTGGAAGTTTTACATCCATCTGAGAGGGCAGGTGGATCCTCTGTTTGATAGTCTGATAGTTTAGCACCTCCTCGGGACTGCACAGTAGTGCCAACCTAGTTTGATGTTTAAATATTGAACAAACTTTCTTCTACATTTCCTGAGTCCCACGATTATTATGACTGGGATGGGAGGAGTGCACAGTTGACCTAGCTCCACTACTCCACAGGTCAGAACATTAGGTTAAGTGTTCAATTCACTCATCAAAATGGCCAATTGTTTACTTTCACTACTGTTTTGCAGAATAAAAGAGACTTTAACCAGGCTTCTTTCAAGAAACTTTGAATGATTGATTTATTATGAAACAAAACTTATTTTTCTTTAAACAAGTCACAAGAACTGGTTAACACACAACTGTATCCTTTTAAAAATACCCCAGCATGCACACACACACACACACACTCTAACAAACAAAGGACAAACTGATAGGGTCTCTGCAGAGATGGGCTTTGGAGGATAGGCTTTATGAATTAAAAGATAAAGCTCCCAGGGTTCAATGCTGTCAATCTGGAGCTCCCTTGTGTGAAGATGGGCCGCTGGTCCCAGTAGATGTCTGGAAGGTCTCACAATGGAGCTTTGGCATGGAGGAGAATATAGATAAAAACAAAAAGCTAAAAGCTACTGCGGATGCTGGAAATCCAAAACAAAAACAGAATTACCTGGAAAAACTCAGCAGGTCTGGCAGCATCGGCGGAGAAGAAATCAGTTAACGTTTCGAGCCTTCATGGCCCTTCGGCAGAACTGAAGCATAGTTAGGAGAAGGGAGAAATATAAACTGGTTTAAGGTGGGGCGGGGGGGGCGGTGGGGGGTGGGTGAGAGAGACGTTGAGGGTGTGGTGATTGTGGAGATGAGCAGATAATCTGATAAGCAGATGTCTGTGACATCTTTTGATTATCTGCTCATCTCCACAATCACCACACCCTCAACGTCTCTCTCACGACCACCCCCCCCCCGCCCCACCTTAAACCAGTTTATATTTCTCCCTTCTCCTAACTATGCTTCAGTTCTGCCGAAGGGCCATGAAGGCTCGAAACGTTAACTGATTTCTTCTCCGCCGATGCTGCCAGACCTGCTGAGTTTTTCCAGGTAATTCTGTTTTTGTTGAGGAGAATATAGAGCTGGATCAATTCTTCTTGTCTCAGCTTTGCAGGTTTCCAAATGCAGATAAGATATACTCAGATGAGGATTGTCTGGCTGCAGGTTGATAACCACACAATGGAATTTCAGGTATGGCAGAGAGAGCCAGTTAGAGCAGCCTTTCTTCTCGGCTTATTCCTCAAAAGACTGAGTTCAAAACCAACAGGTTCAAAACTTAAAGTTTGTCTCTTCATGTAACTTCCAGTAAATCACTAGCCTTTGCCTTCACCAGTTTTTCCCCCCATCAATTAAAGCGATTGTAGTTCAAAACAAACAAACAGCTCTTCCCCCTCAAGTACCATACTGGTCAAGTGATTTCTCGGAAAAGGCATGCTTAATTCCAAAGTGAACTCATGACCTTTTTAAAAAAAACTCCAGGTCAGGATCCAAGTGTCCAGATAATGCAATGTCTGCATATTTTAAAAAGAAAAATATAGTTTTGAAAGATATGATTCTAACATATCTCCACCCTAAAGAAATGAAATGTCATTTCCAAATGCATTTCACTACAAAGTGTACAGAAAGAGATATATACAACATATAAAACAAAATTCATCCTGCACTCACCCAGCCATTCATTCCAGAGTCTGTATGGTTTTCTCTGACTTTCTTGCTTTCCAGCTAATTCTACAAAAATCACATTCTTGATAATGTACCAGCAATTATATTATCCTTTCCAGCAATATGAACAATCTTTAAGTTCCAAGGCTGTATTAGCAAGCTCCATTGGAACAGTCTGTCATTCTTAGTCTTAAATTTTTCCACCAAGACCAAGGGATTATGGTCAGTACATACTAATGTTACTTTATAGCCATGATGGATATATATCACAAAATATTTAAGAGCCAGTAACAATCCCAGGGTTTCCTTTTCTACTGTAGAGTATGTCTTTTGATGCTGATTTAATTTTTTAGAGAAGTACCCCACTGGCTTCTCTATGCCTGACTGATCTTCTTGCAACAAGGCCGCACCCAGCCCCAAGTCACTAGCATCGATTGCCACTTTGAAGGGTTTAGCAAAATTAGGGGTGGCTAACACTGGTTCATTAGTTAGGATCACCTTCAGCTTCTCAAAAGCTGCCTGGCACTCTGTTGACCATACCACCTTTGCTTTATTTTCAATAAACCTGTTAGTGGAGCAGCTATTGAGCTGAGGTTGGCACAAATTTACGATAGAAGCTGCACATCCCTAAAAATCTCATGATTTCCCATTTAGTTTTAGGGACATGGAATTTTATCAAAGCCTGCACCTTTGCTGTTTTTGAAAACACTTGTCCTTGCCCTACGATATGTCCTAGATAAGTTACTCGTGCTTTTGCAAACTCACTCTTGGCCAGGTTTATTACTAGATCTGCCAACTTTAATTGTCTAAATAAGGCTTTCAAATGTTTTAAGTGATCTTTCTAAGGGTTCCTATAAACCAATACATCATCCAAGTAAACCATAGTTAGAAACACTAGTTATGGCTTGATTCATTAGTCTTTGGAAAGTGGTTGGAGCATTTTTTAGCCCAAGTGGCATTACTCGGCATTGGTATAGCCCATTCGGTGTGACAAAAGCCAATATCTCCTTAGCTCGCGACGTTAAAGGTATTTGCCAGTATCCTTTCAACAAATCTATCTTAGTAAGAAATGTGGCACTGCCAATACAATCTTCTAAATGAGGGATTGGGTAGGAAGCTGCTTTTGTTACTGCATTGACCTTTCTGTAGTCTATACAGAATCTGGTTGTACCACCTGGCTTGGGTACTAAGACAACAAGGGAACTGCAGCTGCTTTGGCTGGGTTCAATGAGATGATTTTCCAACATATACTGGATCTCTGCTTTCACTTGGGCCTACTTTCCTGGTCCTAAGCAATAAGGATGCTGTTTTATAGGAGGGAATTCATCATGTATGACTAAAGTTGTACATCCTGGCTTGTTCCTACAGATTATTTTAAATTCTGTAAGTAACCTCACTAGATCCTCTCATTGTCCTGCCTCTAAGTATGAAAATATGTGTCTAACTGTGCTAATATTTCAGTGTTAGCTAACTGGATATTAGGAAGTTCAATTTGTGAACTGTATAAATCTCCTTCTGGCTCACTTTCACTGTCTGTTTCGTCCTCAACTGTGCTTACTACCTGACATACCTACTCCTTCTTATCCTCCTCCCTACGATGGTATTGTTTCAACATAGTGATATGACACAGCCGATTCTTTTTCCTACGATCTGGGGTGTCTATCAAATAATTTACTTTACCAATCTGTCATGAAACTATCATATTTTTCATAATATTATTGTAGGCTTATGGATGTGAGTGTGAATGGTTCTGTCTATGTGACTGTTTTAATTAGACTAGAGACGCTTAAACTACGAGATCTGAAACATCAAAAGAGTTAGGTGTAAAACAGACTTTTGAAATGGAGATGGATAAGCCAGAATGAAAGTTCCACAGATAGGGTATGAATGAAATTTGCATTTTTAGATAAGTGGCAGTGTTGTTTGATTTTCAAATGGATGGTGTAACGTTTGCAACTAACAAGATAAGTGAGGCGAAGCAATATGTTTATTTTTTCCAGGAGTGCTGACCACAATGATGACATGAAGGATTTTTATATTATGGGAAAAGTAAATTTCCAAAGACATGTAGAACAATGGGATTTTACACATTAAAGAGAGAGAAATATATATAAAAAAGGATGGAAGGCTTTGTGGGGGTGGCCATGAAAGATCTAAAAGATACACTGTGCGAAACAGACTTGGTGGGAGAAAAAAGCCTCTAGCCACTCTGAAGAAGAAGTGTTGCTCCAATAACTAAAGTTGTGCTAAAAAGGCCTTTGGAATTCCAATGTTGAGTGGGTGCTGTGGTAACCTTGCTGGATTGCCTACTTAAACTTAAAATCTATCTTAGACTGTTGCCTTAAAGCAGGTGTGTAGTTGGGAGTGAGGTTAGTTAGGAATTTTGGGATTTGTTATAATATTAAGTAACTGTAATCCTATGTTTGTGTTTAAATTCTTTTCTTTGTTCATAAATGTTTTAATTTAATTTTTAAAATCTCTGAAGTTGTTAGTGGACTCATTACTTCTGAATTCAGTGCACAAATCTCCTTGTAATAAATATAAGTTACAAAACTGTTGTGATAGCATGGCCAAGTTTCCCATGTGGATTTGGTCCACTTGGCACATACAACCTGCTACATCATAACAAAATTGGGGGCTCTTTGCAGGATTTTAAAAACTCCTTGATTGGCTTGGACTTGGTGAATCTTAAGGCTATGAGTACGAAAAGAACATTGAACTCAGGAGCTGGTGTGAGGAATTTTAAAGCGGTGAGACTGCAAATATGGCTTTCTCCATAGCTAAGACTTTTCTGGCAGCAGAAGGTATAACTCTGACTGGTTTACAAAAAATAACTAATGTTAAGTTAACAGAATTGGCAGATAAGTTGCAGTTAGGTTTAACCGTAAGTGCAAGGAAAGCAGACATAATTGAAGTAATAGCACAACATTTAAAATTGGAAGGGATACCTGAAACTAGTGAGTCACAGCTGGAGGTAGTGAGACTTCAGTTACAAATGAAGAAGGTTGAACATGAACAAACAATGCAAATGAAAAAAAAGCTTGAGTTGAAGGCTAAAGAAAAGGAACAGGAAAAAGAGAGAGTACTTCAAAGGGAAGTAGAAATGAGAAAACTTGATATTCAGAGGGAGAAGTTAGCAATGGAGGAAGGAGAAAAGGAAAGGGAGAGAGAATGCCGGCTTGATAAGCTGGATGTTAAAAAAGAGATCTCAGATAGGGAGGAAGGTTCTGATGTAGAAACAACCACTTTCAATTTAAAACCCAGTGGGGAGATATTTAAATTTGTGCAGCCTCTTCCAAAGTTTAGCGGCATTCTTTATTTCATTTGAGAAGATAGCTAAGCAAATGAAATGGCCACAACAAATCTGGACATGCTTTTACGGTCTAGATTCTTAGGTAGAGCTCATAAGGTCAGAAGAGATATCGGTGGATTATGAGGCAGTATAAAGGCTATTTTGAGTGCATATGATATGGTTCCTGAGGTGCATAGGCAGAAATTTAGGAATATAAGGAAACAGCCTGGTCAGACTTATATTGAGTTTGAGAGAGTAAAGCAAATAAATTTTGACCAGTGGATATGAGCATTAAAGGCAGAGACAACATATGCGGCTATTAGAGAAGTAATTCTTTTGGAAGAATTTAAAGATTCAATTCCTTCAATAGTGAGAATTCATGTTGGAGAACAGAAGGCAAGCAGCAGAGATAGCTGATGAGTATGAGTTAGTTTATAAATCTAAACCTTTCAGCACCCTTTTAAATCCGAGAAGGATAAGAAGTGGTAAGGTGAAAGGAAGGTAGTTAGTCAAGAAAGAGGAGCAGTTGGAAATTTTCAGGAAGTTTCTCTTCAGACCAAAAAGGAAGGTGCTGAGGGTAGAAGTGATGCTCAAAAAATGAGGTATTTTCATTGTAATAAGGTGGGGCATACAAAGTCAATGTGTTGGAGGCTACTGGGAAAACCTATTGCAGTAATTGGAATGCAGAAAAGTTCTGGAAGTAAGAGTACTGTGTGTTCTGAGACCCAGAATTAGGAAAAGCCAGTGGTTTGTGTACAGGTGAAACAGGAAGAATCAGTGAGAGGTAAAGAAGTGGGAATGTGTACACAGTTTACCCAAGGGAGTGCTGAAGGGCAAGTTACAGAAATGTTTAAAGATTTTGTATGTGAAGGGAAACAAATGACACTCTCTCATAACATTAAGGATTGACTAGCCCCTGTGTCTATTAAAATTTTAATAACTTTGCCTGCTTCACTCTGTGCACATGGAAAGACTTTCCCTTCACATGGAGATGCTAAACCTATTCCATTGTGGAAGATAAATTTAAAAATTAAGTTGAAAACAGGTGAGGTGATTGTTGGAGTAGTGGATTTGGTCTGCCTGGCACATATCACCTGCCACATCATAACACACCCTCTTAATTACCTTGTATGGACCATTGAACCATGCTTTCAGAGGTTCCCCCTGTAAAGGCAATAACACTAACACTTCACCCCCTGGTTGTAGTATTCAGGCCATAGCTTGCTTAATGGCCCATTCTTTCAACTTTGTTTGATAAACTTTAAGATGTTCATGAGCTACTTTGCAGGCTCCCGTGAGCCATTCCTGGAATATGGACACATAATCTAACATAGAAGATGCGTCCTTCTGTCCTTAAAACTTTTCTTTGATTAATTTCAGAGGACCTCTTACCTCATGTCTATAAATTAATTCAAAAGGGCTAAAACTGGTAGATTCATTTAGTGAATCTCGGGTAGCAAAAAGAAGAAAATCCAGTCCTTTGCCCCAATCATGGGGATGTTTATGAGAATATGCTTTAATCATTGTTTTGAGAGTATGATGGTATCTCTCTAAAGCTCCCTGTGTCTGTGGATGATATGCTATTGACTTTAACGTTTTATACCCAAACTACTCATTACGTTTTGAAACACCTTAGACATGAAATTGGAACCTTGATTTGACTGGATCCCTATTGGTAATCCATATTAAGTAAAAAATTGGGATAACTTCTCTATCATTACTTTAGTTGTATTTGTTCTTAAAGGGATGGCCTTTGGAAATCGAGTTGTCATATCCATAATAGTAAGGATATACTGGTGTCCTGCTTTTGCGTTTGGTAATGGTCCCACACAGCCTACTAACACCTTACTAAATGGCTGCTTAGAAACTGGTATGGGAATTAAGGCTGGTTTGATTGCATGTTGTGGTTTTCCTACCATCTGGCACGTTTTAAAAAACTGCACCACGTCCTTGTGAAGAGCTGGCCAGTAAAACTGTTGGTTCATCCATACTTCAGTCTTCTGTATCCCTACATATCCTGCCATAGGAATTTCGTATGCTATCCATAATATCTCTTTATGATATTTGGGCAGTACCACTACCTGATGAACATCTGTCCACTCTTCATCTGCAGGTCTGTGAGGAGGTCGCCACTTCCTCATTAGAATTCCAATTTTAACATAATAACATTCCTCAGCTTCAGCTTCAGTTTGGGCTGATTCTGCTATCTTACTTAACTCTGGATCAGCTTGTTGAGTCTCGATGAGAGCATATTTATTAAACACCTCCTTTGAATTATCTAAGTCTTTAAAGAGAGTTTCAGCTAACCAAATATCTGTCTGTGGTATCACCTTGACTTCCAATGATGGACTTTGCTTAGCCATTACCCGGGTCATCACACATGACGGAAAAATTCCCGGAACCTTTTCCGGTAACTGCTCCATCTCTTTAACCTCACTTAAGCTTTCTGTAATTATCGGAATAGCTACTATCTTTGTTCCGGCTAAATCATTTCCCAGGAGTAAGTCAACTCCTTCTATGGTTGAGTTCTGAATAATCCTTACCATCACTGTCCCAGGCATTAGCCAGGATTTTCTGTGCCCACGGGTGATGGGTGTGTTCGGTGGCTTGAACGGACAATATAGCGAGAAGGCTAAAAATCGGTTTCACAAAGTCATGAAACCAGTTTGCAATCGTCTGCTCAGCCCAACAATGGCGGGCTGTGTTCCTTGCCATCAGACATTGGGAACCTCATTGTAATACATCAGCATATCATTATAAGGCCAACCTGCCGGACTCATCTCCCACCCCCTGCTGGATTGTCCACCAATGTTGGCGGGAAAACATGACAACGTGTTTCACAACAGCACATATAAGGCGTGCACTTGGCAGGCTGCACATCACTCGGGACTTCAAGGTTTGTTTGCCTATCTTGCTTCGGTCAGCACTCGTAGTCATCAGCAGCAGGCTTCACAGACAGCACCATATCACTTTTGGGGGGCCTTAAGGGCAGGTCTCTACCTACCAGATCAGCCATATGTGGGTGGCTTTTCAATGGCTGCAGGGCTAGGGCTTGCTTGGGAAGGGGGAGAAGTGGCCTCAGGCAAGGGAAGAGGCTGCAGGATGAGGGCTGTACTGTAGAAGGAGGATATTCTTTAATGACTTTTCATGACTTTAATCTACACATAGATTGGGCAAACCAAACTAGCAATAATACTGTGGAGGAGGATTTCCTAGACTGTGTACGTGATGGTTTTTTAGACCAATACATTGAGGAACCAACTAGAGAGCAGGCTATCCTAGACTGGGTATTGTGCAATGAAAAAGGATTAATTAACAATCTTGTTGTGTGGGGTCACTTAGGAAGAGTGACCATAAAATGATAGAATTGTTCATTAAGACGGAGAGTGAAGTTGAATCCGAAACTAGGGGGAGAATTTTCTCCCATCGGGCGGGCCATTCGGGAGCAGGCCTGCCTGGGCGGGTGCAGAACCAATTGCCGCTCGTGATCGGCTCCGCCCCGCTATTTTATGTGGGCGGGCCAATTAAGGCCCACCCAGCGTAAAGCGTGGCTCCTGAGGATAGCGGGAGTGGGCAGGAGGTGGCGGGAGTGGAAAGACTGCCAGATCCAATGGCAACCCGGCGGCTTGTTCAAATAGATCGCAGGCAGCCTTGCAAAGGCTGATTATCATGGCCATCAGAAGAGCTCCCCAGAGCACTGCTGAAGGGCAGGCCAGGCAGCAGGGCAGGGCAGCGGGGCAGTGTGCCCCTCGGTTTTCTGATGAGTGCCTGGAGGAGGTGGCAGCATGGCAGGAGGTCCTCGTTCCGAGGGACGGGAGGAGGAGGCCCCCCCACCAGGCCAAACGTGCCTGGGAGGAGGTGGCAGACATAGTCAGCTCCCATGACATGGTGCGATGCACGTGGGTCCAGTGCTGCAAGCGACTCAACGACCTCTTGCGCTTGGGAAGGGTGAGTACCATGTTGGCAGAGGTCACTTAACACAGCACGTAGGCTTTCCCCCCAGTGCCCTCCCTCGACTCTGAGTGCAGTTACAGCATTGAATCATTGACGGCATGTTTCCCTCGCTAGGCGGGCCAGCAGATATTGCCCATGCCTAGTTCACCCTGAGAGGGTGGTGCTGAGATGGGTTCTGCACCTGCAGCATGTGTTAGACTGACACAGAGTACTGTTTTGGGGGCAACCTTAAGGATTTGCAACTAGGCGCAGTGCTGGAACTGCGAAACATGTCAAAGTCAGGGTGCTGACATGTTGGGAGGGGAGCTTTCAGGTGACGGGGCACCAATCCATCTGCTGCCTTTGGTGTTCCATGTGCTTGTGCGTCCTTGCTTTGCATGTGGTGCCAAATGTGATGGAGGCAGCATGTGGGCAAGTCGGGGGTCAGCCCTGGCTTCTTGGTGTGAGTGTGCGGCAGCTGCGGGGTAACGAAGAACTCGAGCCCTGCAATGTCCCACTCTGGTTAGGGTAGCAGGGATGCGATAGGAATCCAGGTACAGGGTGGACTAATCAATGCTCTTCTCTCCTTTTCAGGAGAAGACCGCACACAATGCCGCCGAGTGGATGCGGACTGGTGGAGGCCAGGCCCAGTTGGCCATAATCACTAGATACGAGCAGGAGGCAATGGATCTGAAGAGGTGCCATGCGCCCAGGTCCACTGGTGGCGGTGAGGCTGGGGTGCCATAGGGAGGTAAGATTGCCGAGCACAAGGTCACCATGTGTGTCCCAGCAGCCGTGGCACTGCTGAATGTTCAGTGATTGACGTTTGCAACATGGGTTGACCATTGATTATGGAAGGATGAGCACATACTGATCCGGGGGACAGGCATGCACATTGACATTGTCTCCACTTTAACTAATCAAATGTCCTTGTTCTTCCTTTCAGCATCACCGGAGCAGGGTCAGGAGGAGGAGGCAGAGAGGCCACCTCTGACACCTGAGGGCCCAGAAGAAATGGACTCACCAGCGTCACACCACCTCTGCCAGGCAGGCACCAGCGCAGATACTAGCACCTCGGTGGGAATTAGATTGTCAGCTTGTGTCCCAGGGCACAGCGGTGAGAGCACTTCACACTCACTTGAGGTGCGGGTGGTGACAGAGAGTGCCCAGGGTGCCGGCAGTTGGAGGACTGCTGGGGACCAGGCACATGCTCAGTCTGATGGTGTGCCTCTGGAGTCATCCGAGAGGCAGCAGATGCTGGAAGTGCAGCAGGGTATGCAGGAGGATCTGGTAGAGATACATGTGGCAATGCGTGGCAGGGTGCCCGTCCTGGAGGAGTCCCCGCGGAACATCACCGATGCAATGACCTTCATGGCTCAGCGCCATGCTTCCACCATGGAGAGAGCGGCGACTCTCGTGGAGAGGCTCCTCCAGGAAAACAATCAGGGCCCCCTGGGGTTGCGCTCAGACCTGCAAGCCCTCACAGCGGCATTGACCTCAGCTGGTCAGTGCCAGTACGAGAGATATATTGGGCACCAAATATCCCAGCTTGGTGTCCATCCACCAATGGTGAGCGGGGGGGTCCGAAGTGACCTCACGTTGGCACACGAGCTGCCTGTCGTCTCTGCAGGCTTCTCTCAGGGCGCTCTGGATGAGGGCAGCAGCTCCTCTGCCCCTCTGCCAGTGACTGTGGGATCCAATGAGGCTGCAGCGACTGGAGAGATGTCAGCCATGGAACTGGCCGCTCCCTCCCAGGCGGGGCCATCTAAGGCTCCACGGGCCAGAGGATGCCCACCAAAGTCATCGAAGCCAACAGAACAGCACAGTGACCAGGCTGTCTGAGATGCCACTGCCAGCGAGGGGGAAGCACCTAGACGTAGCACCCGGAAACATAAACTTAAGGCACCTTAGGCACATCATGGGTTCTCACTGGTGATTTTATGTTGCTCCGTTATTAGTTGATGACAAGTTGGTGTGATGCGTAACACCTTTGCATTCATTTTATTTTCTGCTTCGTTTTGTTAATTCATTAAATTTTAATATGTGAGCATGGCTCAGGGTGATTCCTTACGTCTGCAGTTGGATGGGAACCCATGATGTTATGAGTGACCTGTTTGTCATTAAGCTTAATTGACAAGGCACATAGTTAATGTCCCTACCCAGGCAGATTTTGCTCTCAGGTATCAAGTATGGGGCCTGCAGCCCTGGCTTGTGTTGAAGGTCCATCTGTGGTGGGCTAGCTGAAGGTTCATTGGATTAAAGCCTCCCGGGTGTCCCTGCTTCCCTGGAGGATGCCTGGGTCAGTATCTACCCCCCTCAGCATTCTCCTCTGCATGCTCATCCTCAGACTCACTACTGGACCCGTCGTGTGCAGCCGGAGCAACTGTGTCTACATCTTCTTCCTCCACTGCGTCGCCCCTTTCCAGCGCCAGATTGTGGAGAGCACAGCATGCAACCACTATCAGTGACACACGATCTGGAGGGGTATTGGAGTGCGCTGAATGGTCCCTGAATGGTCCAGGCATCAGAAGTGCATCTTGAGAGGACTGATGGTTCTCTCTACCACAGCCCTTGTGGAGGAGTGGCTCCTATTGTACCGCTGCTCGGCCTCTATTCTTGGATGTCAGAGAGGCGTCATAAGCCACCTTTTGAGGGGATAGCCCTTGTCACTCAGCAACCATCCATCCAGCCAGGCAGGAGCACTGAAGAGCCTTAGCACCTGGGAGTGTCCGACGATGTAAGCATCATGGGAGCTGCCTGGGTACCTGGCACCGACTTATAGAATCAGCATCCTGTGATCACACACTATCTGCACGTTCATGGAGTGGAAGCCCTTCCTGTTGATGAAGGCACCGGGCTCACCCGCTGGTGCCTCGATGGCCACATGTGTACAGTCTATTGCACCCTGGACACGGGGGAAGCCAGCAACTGCTGCGAAACCTCTAGCTCACTCTGTCTGGCTGGCCTCCTCCCAGCGGTAGTGGATTAACATCAATGCACGCCTGGACAGAGTGTCTGTCACTTGCTTGACACAAGTGTGAACAGCTGATTGGGAGACTCCGCAAAGATCACCCACCGACCCCTGGGAAGAGCCGGAGGCATAGAAGTTGAGGGCAGCCGTGACCTTCAATGCCACAGGCATGGAGTGCCCACCCACACAGTTGACGCAGATCTCAGAGCCTATCATCTGACAAATGGCACTGCACCTCAGACATATTGAGGTAGCTGCTTCGCCGCCTGTAAACCCTGGCAGCAAGATAATGGCATCCTTGGACATCCTGTTGGCCCTGCGCCCCTCATGCCTGCACCTCTCCTCCCAAAGGTGGGCCCCCTGGAGGCTGAATGTGGTCTCCTGGCCTCCTCCCCCTTCTGGCCTTCCCTTCCTCCCTAGAGGAGGTGCCTCCAGTGGAGAACACAACTCCCATTCCCAGGCTAAGGGAAGGCTTCTTGAAATCAGGAAGGCCCCAGAAATGATGTTTACTCCAGAGTCCCGACTGAAGCCTGTTACTCCTGTCCAAGCAGCTGTGAAGAGTTTTGAAGTATTCCTGCTCATAGAGGCAAGTATAAGTAAGTTCTGGCATTAAATGTCTTACAAATAACACTCTTATTTTCAACAACCTGAAGATCGCACCGGCCCCGAAAAATCGGCGCCAAATACTGCTTTAAGTGGCCTGTTAAATAATGATGGGCGCGCATGGGAGATCATCACCACACCCACCAAAATATCTCTATGGCGCGCGGTGACATCGGGACGCTCGCCCGATGTCACCGCGCGTCATTTTACGCATCGGCGTGCGGGGTCCGCTCCCGCAAGCCGACGAGAAAATTCTGGCCTAGGGTCCTGAATCTAAATAAAAGGAACTACGAGGATATGAGGTGCAAGTTGGCAATGATGGATTGGGAACCTTACTAAAAGGGTTGACGGTGGATAGGCAGTGGTTAATATTTAAGGAATGTATGCATGAATTACAACAATTATTCATTCCTGTCTGGCGCAAAAATAAAACAGGAAAGATGGCTTAACCATGGATTACAAAAGAAATTAGGGATAGTATTGGATCCAAACAGGAGACATATAAAATTGCCAGAAAAAGCAGCATGCCTGAGGATTGGGAGCAGTTTAGAATTCAGCAAACATGGGCAAAAAGATTGATCAACAGGGGAAAATGGAGTATGAGAGTAAACTTGCAGGGAACATCAAAACTCACTGTAAAAGCTTCTAAATATATGTGAAAAGAAAAAGATTAACAAATTAGGTCCCTTAGAGTCAGAAACAGGGGAAATTATAAGGGGGAACAAATAAATGGCAGAAGAATTGAACACATATTTTGGTTCTGTCTTCACAAAAGAGGACACAAATAATTTCCCAGAAATGTTAGGGAACCAAGCTTCTAGTGAGAGGGAGGAATTGAATAAAATCAGTATTAGTAAAAAAATGGTGCTAGAGAAATTAATGGGGTAAATGTTGAAAATCCCCAGGGCCTGATAATCTACATCCCAGAGTACTAAAGGAAGTGGCCCTGGAAATATTGGATGCATTGGTGGTCATCTTCCAAAATTCTACAGATTCTGGAGCAGTTCCTACAGATTGGAGGGTGGCAAATTTAACCCCACTATTTAGAAAAGGAGGAGGGAAAAAAAACAGAATTACAGACCAGTTAGCCTCATCAGTAGTGGGGAAAATGCTGGAGTCTATTATAAAAGACGTGGTAACAGAACACTTGGAAAGCATTAATGGGATTAGACAAAGTCAGCATGGGTTTATGAATGGGAAATCATGCTTAACTAATCTACTGGAGTTTTTTGAGGATGTAACTAGTAGAATAGATAAGGGAGAACCAGTGGATGTGGTGTATTTAGATTTCAAGAAGGCTTTTGATAAGGTCCCACATAAGAGGCTAGAGGGGGTAATATACAGGCATGGATTGAGAATTGGTTGACAGACCGGAAACAGAGAGCGGGAATAAATGGGTCTTTTTCCAGATGGCAAGCAGTGACTAGTGGTGTACTGCAGGGATCAGTGCTTGGTTATTTACGATATATATAAATGACTTGGATAAGGAAACCAAATACAATATTTACAAGTTTGCTGATGATGCAAAACTAGCAGGGTTGTGAGTTGTGAGGAGGATGCAAGGAGGCTTCAGGGCGATTTAGACAAGTTGTGTGTGTGGGCAAACACATGGCAGATGCAGTACGACGTGGATAAACGTGAAGTTATACGCTTCGGTGTGAAAAACAGAAAGGCAGAGTATTATTTAAATGGTGATATATTGGGAAATGTGGATGTATAAAGGGATCTGGGTATCCTTGTACGCCAGTCAATGAAAGCAAACAGGCAGGTACAGCAAGCAATTAGGAAGGCAAATGGTACGTTGGCCTACATTGCAAGGGGATTTGAGTTCAGATGTAGGGATGTCTTACTGCAGTTATACAAGGCTTTGATGAGACCACACCTGGAGTATTGCATGCAGTTTTGGTCTCCCTACCTAAGAAAGGATACACCTTCGGTCTGTCTGCAAGCATGACCCAGACCTCCCTGTCGCTTGCCATTTCAACATACCACCCTGCCCACATGTCCATCCTTGGCCTGCTGCAATGTTCCAGTGAAGCTCAACGCAAACTGGAGGAACAGCACCTCATCTTCCGACTAGGTACTTTACAGCCTTCCGGACTGCATATTGAGTTCAACAACTTTAGATCATGAACCCTCTCCTCCATCCCCACCCCCTTTCAGATCCCCCTTTTTCCAATAATTTATATATATTTTTCTTTTCCCACTTTTTCCAATAATTTATATATATTTTTCTTTTCCCACCTATTTCCATTATTTTTAAATGTATTCCATCCATCGTTTTATCTCTACCTTTTAGCCTATTTCGATCCCCCCCACCCCACCCCAACTAGGGCTATCTGTCCCTTGCTCGTCCTGCTTTCTACCCTTAATGTCCCCATTAGCACATTTCTTAGCTAATATCACCACCGTCAACATCTCTTTGTTCCTTTGTCTATGACATCTTTTGGCAATCTCCACCTATCACTGGCCCTCTATCCAGCTCTACCTGTCCCACCCCCCTTAAACCAGCTTATATTTCACCTCTTTTCAATTTTTCCTTAGTTCTGATGAAGAGTCATTCGGACTCGAAACGTTAACTGTATCCCTCTCCGCAGATGCTGTCAGACCTGCTGAGTTTTTCCAGATATTTTTGTTTTTGTTCTAGATTTCCAGCATCTGCAGTATTTTGCTTTTATCTAAGAAAGGATATACCTGCCATAGAGGGAGTGCAGTGAAGGTTCACTAGGCTGATACTGGGGATAGCAGGACTGTTGTATGAGCAGAGATTGGTTCGACTGGGCCTGTATTCACTAGAGTTTAGAAGAATGAGAGGGGATCTGATTGAAACATATAAAATTCAAACAAGTCTAGACAGACTAGATGCAGGGAGGATGTTTCCCCTGGTTGGGGAGTGCAGAACCAGGGGCACAATCTCAGGATATAAGGCAGCCCATTTAGGACTGAGATGAGGAAAAATTTCTTCACCCAGAGGGTGGTCAACCTGTGGAATTGTCCTGGAGACCGGGTCACTGAGTATATTCAGGCCATTTAGGACTGAGATGAGGAAATATTTCTTCACTTGGAGGGTGGTCAACCTGTGGAATTCTCTACCACTGAAGGCTGTGGAGGCCAGGTCACTGAGTATATTCAAGAAAGAAATTGATAATTTTTTGGATATTAGGGGTATCAAGGGGTATGGAGAGAAAGCAGGAATATGGCGTTGAGATAGAGGATCAGCCATGATCATATTGAAAGGCGGAGAAGGCTCAAGGGCCGAATGCTCCTAGTTTCTATGTTTCTATCCCAGTGTGTGTGCGGGGCACATGTTGGTCTGTGCAAGTGGCCTTAATATGGTGAGGGCTGAGGAGACATTCTCCAGAGGAGATGAGGCCAGATGGACATGTGAGGGTATGTGTGTGAGATTGGATGGTGATGTCCCTTGAGCTGGCAGCGAGTGAGATGCCAGTGAATGTGTGATAGGCTTGAGTGTGAGAGTTTAGAGTGATGAGATGGTTGCCATACCCTGGCAGCATGGATGAGATCATTCATCCTCTATCTGCATTGGATGGCCGACCTCTTCTGTGCAGCATTGGCACTGATCCCCACTGCCATCGCCTACCAAGCCAGACTGGTACACCTCCCACAGCCAGAGCGAGGGTGGAGGACATCACGGTGTGCCTCCACGGCATCCAAAAAGCACTTGAGGGCTGCAGTCTTCTTGCCTTTTGTGGCCATGTCTTCTTTGCAGCAGCCCTGGGCTGTAAGCACTGAACGTAGCTGTTCTTTAAATGTGGTGCCTGGCATGATGAAGCGGCAAAGTGATGGCGTGGCAGGCAAATCGGAGCCCGCCCGCCATGGAAGCAGCATATATCCCGAGAATGCAGAATTAATGCGGCAAGTTTGGGACGATACAGCTTGAAAAGCCATCATTGCGGCCGGCAGGTAAAGCATTGTTTTTCCTGCTTGCTACTGCAACTTAGTGAAAATCTGGGACGATTCCGCCCATTAGGTCACGCTCCAAAGTGCACCCAGTACAAAGGTATGTGTATATACTCCCCACCAATACCATTTGTTAAAACTTTGTCTTTTAATGCACTTTCTGGGGGAAAGGTCAGTTCCTGCAGTGGCAACGAGAGAGGGAAATGGAGCACCACAATGTCCCTCTAGGTGCTCCTTTCCCTCAAGGAGTCAGGCCGAGGCCCTCAGGCACCCAAAGGGAGGAGGAGCGGCAGCTGGACACCCCTGGGTCATCCACTCAGGAATCACAGAGGCTGTGTTCTCCCTGCAAGCTCCCTTTGTCTGTGATCCCCTCAGCCTCATCCTCCGTCACCACAGAGGGAGCAGCTGGCCTACAGGAGGACAGCCAAAGCAAGCCGGGTCCTCCAAGACCTTGGCTCTCCAGAGGACCCAGGCCGAAGTCATCAGAGGCAACACGGCCACCATTGCACAGGCTGCCTCCACTCCAGCAGCAGATGTCAGGGTAGCACTTAGAAGAAGTGGTTGGCCTGGAAAAGTTAAGAATTTCTGGTCACAAATGGATGCACAGGTAGACACATTTTGTCACTTTATAATCTGAAAACACAAAGGTATGGGTATATACTCCCTGCCAATACCTTTTATTAAAACTTTGGCTTTTAATGCACTTTCGGGGGGAAAAGTTATGCCTTTCCCCAGCAAAAGTGTTTGAGTGGCTCCCATTTCTCTTAATATGATTATAGATTTAGCTGCCTCATTTGAGGGGTAAAGGGTTATTTTTCCTCTCGACAAAAGTTCTTTATAACGCTCATGTATCTCATTCACCTCTCCTGAGCTTACAGCAGTGTTCACACTTGGTTTCACAGCTACAATTAATGCTACAACTTGATCTGTTGCATTTTCAGTCAGGGCTCCTTTTCCTGAATCGTACCCCAATAAGCCAATGGATTTCTCACGCACCTTCCAGCAATCTGCACAAACACGTCCCACCTTGTTACAATGGATTAGCTTAGGCCGTCGAATATCACTTCCACCCTCAGCACCTTCCTTTCTGGTCTGAGGAACAGTTTCCCAGGAATTCCCAGCTGTTCCTTCTCTTCCCTGGCTACTCGCCTTCTTTTCACCTTCCCACCTTCTATCCTTCTCAGGTTTGTGGGGGTAATGGAAAAGGGTTTTGATTTGTGGACCAGCTCATAATTGTTACCCATCTCTGCTGCCTGACTACCTGTTGCAACCCTCTGGTCTTCAACATGGATTCTAACTACTGTGGAGGAAGTGAATTTTTAAATTCTTCCAGGAGAGTTATTTCCCTAAGAGCCTCATTCATTGTCTCTACCTTTAATGCCCACTTGCAACGGTCAAAATTTCTTTCCTTTACCCGCTCAAATTCAATATAGGTCTGCCTAGGCTTTTTCCTTATGTTTCGAAATTTCTGCCAGTACGCCTCAGGAATCAACTCATACACGTTAAGGATAGCCTATTTTACTGCATCATTATCCAGTAAAACCTCTTCTGAGTATGATGCATAAACCTCATGAGCTCAATCCACCAACCTACTCTGTAGGAGCAATGTCCAGTTTTCTTTCGGCCACTTCATTTGCTTAGCTCCCTTTTCAAATGAAATGAAAAATCCCTCTACATCCCCTTCCTCAAACTTTGGAAGAGCTTGCACAAATTTAAGCATCTCCCCACTGGGCTTTGGGTTGGAGGTGGTTTTTTCATCATCAGAACTTTCCCCACCATCTGAGGTCTCTTTTTTTAATTACAGCCTTTTAAGCTGGTATTCCCTTTCTCGTTCCTTCTCCCTTGCCTGAAATTCTAGTTCCAGCTTCTTAAATTACCTTTCTCTTTCTTTTGCTACTTTTACTTTCTCCAATTTCCTCACTCTTTTTAGCCCCTAAATTATCATCTACTTGTGTTATGGAACTTGTGTTTTCTACTGTGAAGACAGACACAAAATATTTGTTCAATGCCTCTGTCCTTTCCTCATTCTCCATGATAATTTCTCTGTCTCTGCTTCTAAGAGACCAAAGTTTACTTTGGCTATTCCCTTCCTTTTTATATACTTATAAAAGCTCTTGCAATCTGTTTTAATATTTTTGGCTAGTTTACTCTCATATTCTATTTTTTCCCTTTTTATCAACTTTTTGGTAGCCCTTTGCTGGTTTCTAAAACACTGCAAATCCTCAGACTTGCTACTTTTTTTTAAGCAACATCGTAAGTTTCTCCTTTTAATCTAAAACTATCCTTAACTTCCTGAGTGAGCCACAGATGGGTCCTTCTTGCTGAGTTTTTCTTTTTCAATGGAATGTATTTTTGTCAAACATTTTTTTAGTTTCCCACTGTTCATTTACCTCCATAATTTTTTATTCTATTTACCCAATTAACCTTAGTGAGTGCTCCCCTCATACCTATGTACTTGGTTTTGTTTAAGTTTAAGATTTTTGTTTGAATTGGAATGCATCATTTTCAAACTTAACATGGAATTGAATGGTATCATGGTCGCTATTACCTAGTGGGTCCTAATTATGACATTACTAATTACCCCTGCTTCATTACACAATACTAGATCTAAGATAGCTTTATCCTTAGTCAGTTCCACTACGCACTGCTCCAAGAAACTCACAAAAACATTTTACAAACTCATCTCCTAGGCCATTCTTGCCAATTTGCTTGTCCCAGTTTATACAAAGATTAAAGTCCCCTACAATTATTACATATCCTTTGTTACAGGTGTCATTAACGCTTTGATCACAGAAAATGGCTCATCGTCACGGACGAAGAACATTCTGGAAGAATTTGTGATTTTTAAAAGACACTGTCTATTAAAGGGTTAATGCAATGACTCTGGTTGCTGCTGTCCCTGGGAAAAGACAGCATTTTACAGGAAAAGGTAATTAAGCAATTTTAAAGAAGCTGGAAACCTCTTGACCCTGGTGGACCCTGGTGGACTGTTCACAAAGGGGTCACATTGTGGTTTATGGCTTTGAAAATAAACCATGCCTGGAAAATTGTGTTTTAAAAGCTGGTTGGTGGATTTTGCTTCGGGGAAACAAAAAGGATCAACAGCTTGGGTAAAGAAGATAATAGGTCCTTAAGCTCCAGACCCAGTCAAAAGCAAAAAGCAAATGGCAATTTCTCCAAATTCGTTCTACGTTCTGAAATTGAATAACTGCAAGTTCTCCATGAAGTCCGCCTGAAAAATAGTGCAAGAGCCAACGATTGTTTCACAGGTCAGCATTGAGAGACCAACCATAAAACCCAGACATAATTTCAAGGACTCCACCATTTATCCTTTTCCCTTGAATCTTTGACTTGAACTATTTGGAAGAATTTCCCTATTTTATTTTATCTTTTTTTTGGTGTGTTTGTGTTAGGGTTCAGAAGGGGTAATTATTATACTTTCATATTTCATACTATATGTTAATAAACTTTGACTTTCCACTTGACCAGTCTAGTTTAAAATTAAACTAATAATTTTGCTGTTTATTGAAGAAACCTAGGCATTGAGTGGTCATTCTGAGATTAATAGGTAAAGCACATATTTGGCCGTATAGCTAGCTGGAGAAATAATTTAAATATATGTTGTGACCCATGGAGTAGTGGAACTACAGATAGACAGTGCACTCCTCCCATCTCGGTCGTAACATATGCTCCAGTAATTTTTTGTTTAATACTCTGCCCAACAGTGAAACCACGGTTAAGGGGCTTTTAAAGCACTCCTGCCAGTGTTTTCTGACTCTTGCTACTACTAATTTCCACCCATACTGATTCTACTTCTTGATCTTCAGAGGCCAGATCTTTTCTCACTAACGTCCTTATGTCATCCTTTACTATAAGGGCTACCCAATTTCCTTCGCCAATCTGTCTGTCTTTCCTAAATATTGCGTACCCTGGAATATTTATTTCCCAACTTTGAACACCTTGTAACCATGGGCAGGAATTTCTGCTTGGCGTGCAGGTGTGCACCCAAGCGTGAAATAGCACGCGATGATGTCAGGCGAGCGTCCCGATGTCATTGCGCACTCGCATGACATTTCAGTTGGCAGGCATGTGCGAGATTCGGCAGCATGCCCGCCAACAATTAAGAGGCCTATTAAGGCTATTAATCACTTAATCAACCTGTATATTTTTCTGCCCATCCAACGTTGCGGTTGGCAGGCGGGCGAATCGGCCAGGCGGCCTTTGGATTTTTTAGGAAGCCTCATCGACGGGCGGGATGAGGTTTTTATAATTAAATTTAAAAAAAATAAAAATTTTTGGGCAGAATTTTTCAAATATACACGTTAAGGTGAGATAGTCTGCTGAGTGGACATTTTTTCTCGATTTTTAAAAACTTTATTCATTGGTTTAAAATTCTTCAGCTCCCTGAGGCAGCTCTCTGCCTTCAGGGAGCTTTCAGTGTGCGCTCCCCAGTGCACGAGCAGACTTTTGCGTCTGCCCTCCTCCTGCCCCCACCCTGGCAGCGCTGAGCTTCTCAGCTTACCTTTTACGCTGGCTGGCCGTTAATTGGCCAGCCAGTGTAAAATCGCATTTGGGGACCGATCACGGGCGGCGGGCTGTTTCCCGGCTGCTCCTGGGCCCACCGCGCCCGCCCGACAACCTGAAAATCCTGTAATGGTAATTAGATTTAAATGATTTACCTCTATTTGTACCACTAGTTCATCTATCTTATTGCAGATGCTTCGTGCATTTAGATAAAGAGCATTTAATTTCATTTTTTTTTACCTCTATTCCCTGCAATGACCTTATTCGCTTAAGTATATTTTTTGTTAAGCTCTCTGTCCCCTCCTGTCTCACACTGCTTGTCTTTACCCACGTCACTATACTGTTCCAATATCTCGACCTTTCTCTTTGGATTTCTAAGTCTCCCTTCACCCGAACCCTCCCTCACCTCTGTTACATTGATTTATGCCTGACTATTTTTGGATAAATGCTAAGCACTCCAAACACTTATCAAGGGAACTTGTTAGCAGCCTCGGATGTTGGGTGTGGCACCCTGAGGTACTTAAGAGATATGTTAAAATGCTCTTTAAATACTTCAACACTACGTTAAGAACTTGCATTATTTGATGTTTTATATTTAAAAACTTCTCATTTCCCATTGGCAATGGGTGAGTTTAATTTAATGGCAGTAGAGAATATAATTCTTTCACTGTGTGCTGCCTTAGAATTCCTTCCAAAGAATAGTAATAGCTAGGTAGAGCACTGTTTTGCAGGAAGATGAAAAATAATCAGAATAACTTGCATTGGACTGTTTGTTGCAGAACTACCTCCCAAATTTCTGAAATTTGCTATGAATTATTAAATGAGATATTATATGAAAATTGTTGTGGAGATTTTGTTGTAAGTATCTGAATACTATTTTATTTATTTGCATTAAATACAGCATTATCTATTTGGTAACTAACTGCTCCATAGCCTCCTTACAGTTGCCTTATGTCTGGAGTTGTTTTACACACATATTAGGAGTTAAGTTTTAATTAACTGTGCCACCAGTGTCTCCAGGCAGTCATTAGCAACAAACTTCTTCCTTTCTGTTGAAACATTACCTGTCCCTGATGACACAGGTCTCATGCCAGCATAACCATAAGAGGGATTTGACTCAATCTATGCCAGGTCAACTCTAACCTGTCTCAGCCAATCAAAAGTTGTAGCATAGACAAAAGCACCAAACGTATATCGGTGTATAGTTAGCTACTTTGTTTGTGGAATTATTAGGCAGAATCATCCCAGATTCGCACTAAGTGCGTTAGGGGCTGGGAAAATTATGTTTTACCTGCTGGCAGCAAAGGTGGGTTTTTGTGTCGTATTGTCCCAATCTCACCTCATTAATCATGCATTCCCAGGAAACATACCGTTTCGCTGGCAGGTGGCCTCCGATTTGCCTGCCACGCTGTCACCTCACCGCTTTCTCATGCCAGGCGACACATTTAAAGTGCAGCCGTGCGCGCACCTCTCAGTGCTTCCAGCCCAGCACTGCTGCACAGAAGACATGGACCTAAAAGGCAAGAGGACTGCAGCCTCCTGATTCAGTGACACGTCCCTGGGACGCCTTCTGCCATGATGCCCTCTACTCCCGCTCTGGGTGAAGACTAGCAAGCAAGGTCACCAATCCTGCAGGGAGGCGGTGGCACAGGTAGTCAGCGCCAACGTCCTGCACAAGAGGACAGCCACCTGGTGCAGAAAGAGGATGAATGGTCTCATCTGTTCCATCAGGATAACTCACTCTTCTTAGCACTCTCAACTCACACTCACAAACCCATCACACATCCAAAGAGATCTCACACCTCAAGGGACAAGACCACTAACTCTCACACACGCCCTCACATCTCCATCAGGCTCATATCCCGTCGAGCTCACGCCCTCATCCTGACCATGTCTCCGCTCACCACACAAACATTCCACGCAGTGCCATGCGTCCTGCTCACACTCTCTCCATCTATTTTCATGTAGGAGAAACTGGCTCGCAGCAGCAGGGAGAGGTCCCAGATCGGGAGTGGAGAGGCCCACATTAGGGTCCTCACTCACTTTGAGGAGTGTGCCATCGCGCTGACTGGTGAAGACATGGACCGTGCCTGCAGGGATGGTGAGGCCGGTGGTGAACGCCCACGTAAGGATCCTGTACCACATCATCCCTCTTTCAATGCAACTGTGAGTGCTCTCTCTCCTGCTTTTAACTCTGCCGCCATGCACTAATCATCTCTACTTTGGTTCACAGGGAGCTCTGCCAAGCGACCAACACCCTCAGCTAGCCATCCCTCAGCTCCATTCAGGTCCTTACTGTCAGGAAGATATAATAATTCTCATAATGTTATGGAATGTACTGTAAAATAGAGTAATAATGGGATGTGTCTACGTATCTATAAGTGTCTGTGTGTGATTGAATTAGGCTGGGTGCTTTGTTCTAAGAAGGGAGGTTAGGTTTGAAATGTTAACTAGATAAACATGGGGAAGTTTAGAAATATTGGTATCAAGGGAACATTTGCATTTTGAAATAAACCAGACTAGATTGTTTTCAATGGAGGGGTGAAATGTGTTACCTAGCCAGATGAAATTTAGAAACGGTGTGTTTATTTTTCCCACAGATTCCTGGTAAAACTTAGTGCTATGAGAGGGTTTTATTATCAGGGAGATAAAGTCCAAAGACATAATGGGCAGGATATTCCCCCATCGGGGGGCGAAGTTGAAGTGCGGGTGCGCAAGAGGCGCACCTCCGATCAGCACCCCCGATCGGGGGCACGCCGCCATTTTACGTGCATGGGCCAATTAAGGCCCACCCAGTGTGACATCCACCAGGAAGTGCTATACGCTCCCTGTGCCGGCGGGGGGCCGGATTCCTGAAACCCAAGAGTGCACTCTTTCGCGCATGTGCACGAAAGAGCGCACTCATCTCCCTGAGGCTAAGTGCTGCCTCAGGGAGATTGGCTTCACAATAAAAAATATTTAAAAAAAAAAATCCATGACATGTCCCCTCATGTGACACTGTGACATGAGTTGAGACATGTCCATAACTTATAAAAAACTTTAATTAAATTTTTAAAAACCTACATGAAACCGCATCCCACCCATGGAAGAGGCATCTGTGAGGTCAGATGACGAGCCTCTGGATTCGGCCTTCCAACTGATCGTGAAGATTAGCGGAAGGCGGGAGAACATCATGCAGAACTGTTGGAGGCCCTCATCGGAGTGGCATGCGAGTTGGAGGAGTGCGTCCACCTGCTCTCTGATGAAGTGGTGCCGACATGTGCACATATAGAGGTGTCCATGGGGAGGATGGTGGATGCCATGGAGACCCTGGTCTAGTAGAACACGGAGATGTGCGCAGACCTGCACTCCACCAGTGAGTTCCTGCAGTGGCAACGAGAAAGGGAAATGGAGCACCTCGATGTCCCTCTAGGTGCTCCTTTCTCTCAAGGAGTCAGGCCGGGGCCCTCCGGCACCCGAAGGGAGGAGGAGTGGCAGCTGGACACCCTTGGGTCATCCACTCAGAAATCGCAGAGGCTGTCCTCTCTCTCTGAGAGCCCCCTTTGTCTGTGATCCCCTCAACCTCATCCTCTGTCACCGTAGAGGGAGCAGCTGGCCTACAGGAGGACAGCCAAAGCAAGCCAGGTCCTCCAAGACCTTGGCTCTCCAGAGGCAACAGGGCCATCATTGCGCAGGCACCCCAGCAGCAGATGTCAGGGTAGCACCTAGAAGAAGTGGTTGGTCTAGAAAAGTTAAGAATTTCTGATCACAAGTGGTTACACGGGTGGACACATTTTGTCACTTTATAATCGGAAAATATATTCGCTTCCACTGAATAATGTGTAATGGTATCTTTCAGCTTCATTTACAGGCTTCACGAGTCCTCTCCCTGCATCACCCCTCCCCACAGCCCCCGCCAGCAGTTCAGCTGCACGCAGCCAGCCCACGAGTGATTCTAAAGGGAGAAGTGTGTGTGGCAGGCCCTTTCAGAGGCTCGTGCAAGCCTCTCCCACACATGCAGATCCTTTCTCCATCACACTCATCTCAATGTTCCGAGCATTTTCAATGCTGCCTGCTGGGGCTTGCTTTTCAGTAGTCCATCTAAACTGACCTGCATCTCCACCCACCCACCCACCGATCACAGTCCCATGGAGCACCTGTTCCCACCCAACATAAGGCTCCTTTCACTCTCCATTTTGCAAAATGGTACTAGTGAAGTATGTCTTTAGTTCCCCCATCCTTTCCCCAACCCCAGTCACCCAAGTCCTTTCCCCCATCATTCTTGAACCCCCTGGCATCACCTTCCATCTCTTCACTGTCACCTACCAGCCAGAACTCTTTTCTTTCCAGGTTGTCCAGATGAACATGCACATTCTCTACCTTCCAAAGAATCCCACCCCCATTCACCTTGACCTCCCCGACCTCCTCCTTCCCACCTCCAGGGTCCATCTCTGCCTCCAAGTTCCCATGAACCACCTTCGCCGTCCCTTCAACCACTACCATCGCACCCTCACTCTACCGGCTCACTCTGCCCTCTCTCGTTCTCCTCATTCCCTCCTACCATACCCACCCTCATTTTGCTCCCCAGGAGGCAGTCATCGACTCAACAGGCCCCTCCGTTGCACATTCACCTGGACAACAGCCCCCCCTCCCCCTTACACCTTCCTCCACCCTTCCTCCCCCTGGACTTCTTCCTCCTCCTGGATTCCTTTCCCCCGCCGAACTCCTTCCTCCACCCGAAGTCCTGCTTCCCTCCAAACTCAGTTTCCCACCCACCAAACACTTTCATCCACCCAAAGTCCTTCCCTCCTCTGAATTTCTTCCCCCCTTCGAACGACTTCACTCAAACCTTCCTACCCTGCTGACAACTACCTCCCCAGTTGCTGCATTCTCCCCAGTTACAACCTCCTCCTCCGGTACACCCTCCTCCAAAGCCTAGTCCATATAAATCCACCCAGCATATGATGCACGTGTTCCTCCAGGGTCTAGTTCCTGGAGGGCTCCAGCGTTTTCTGCTCCTTGGACCTCCGCGATTTTAGCAAGGCCCTGACGGTAAGTCCCGATTCCTGCACGTCACACTTGTCAAGATGTGTTCTGCACCGGCATGTTTTCCCGCCGACGTGGGTGGTGAATTTGACGTGGGGGGCTGATTCTTATGAGCAGGGCTTATAATGATATGTCGATGTATTTCTGACGTCTGGCGGCAGGAAAGGTGGCCTGCCATTGATGGGTGGAGTGGACGATTGCAAACTGGTTTCATGATGGCGTGAAACCGATTTTTGGCCTTCTCGCCACATTGTCTGCTCATGCTCACCTGACGCCAGTGGGCATGGAAAATTCCTCCCAATGATAGTCAGTGACAGAGGGAAGATTTGGAGGTAAATCAGACACAAGAAAGGTTTAAAATTTATAAGGAGCAAGTATTGAATAGGCACTTAAAGTTGATAAGGCACCAGGACCGGATGAGATACATCCAAAGATGCTGAGGGAAGTGAGATAGTAAATTGTGGAGGCACTGGCCATAATTTTTCAGTCTTCCTTAGTCTCAGGGGTGGTGCCAGAGGACTGGAGAATTTCAAACATTACACACTTGTTCTAAAAAAGCTGTAAAGATAAGCACAGCACCTACAGGTCAGTCAGATCAACTACAGTGGTGCGGAAACTTCTAGAACAATAACTGGGGACAAAATTAATAATCACATGGACAAATGTGGGTTAATTGATGAAACCCAGCATGGATTTCTTAAGGGAAAATCATGCTTAACTAACTTAAGTTTTTTGAAGAGGTGGCGGCGAGGTTTGATGCGGGTGATGCAGTTGATGTGGTTATACGTGTACTTCCAAAAGACATTTGATACAGCACCACACAACAAACTTGTGAGAAAAGTTATAGCTCATGGAATAAAAGGAAAAGGAGCAAAATGGATATGAAATTGGCTGAGTGACAGGAAACAACGAGTAGCGGTTAATGGGTGTTTTTGGGGGTGCAGGAATGTTTGTAGTGGAATTCCGCAGGGGTTAGTGTTGAGACCCTTGCTCTTCCTGATATATACTAATGACCTAGACCTTTGGTGTACAGGGCACAATTTCAAAATTTGTGGATAATACAAAACTTGTCAGCATTGTGAACTATGAAGAGGATCATGTAGGACTTTGAAAGGACGTTGACAAGTTGGTGGAATGGGCCGACAGGTGGCAGATGAAGTTCAACATGGAGAAATGTGAAGTGATTCATATCAGTAGGAAAAACATGGAGAGACAATATAAAACAAAGAGTACAACTCTAGAGTGCGTGCAGGAGCTGAGGGAACTGGGTCTATGTGCATAAGTCATTGTAGGTCATTGTAGGTGGCAGGACAGGCTGAGAGAGTGGTTAAAAAAGCATGCAGTATCCTAGACTTTGATCGTGGTATAGGATGCAAGAGCAAGGAGGTTATGATGAACTAGTTTCAGATACTAGTTCGGCCTCAGCTGGAGTACTGCATCCAGTCCTGGACACTGCACTTTAGAAAAGATGTGAGGGCTTTCGTGATATGCGTGCTGCCTACATTTGTGTTGTGCAGCAGACCGATGCAGAATGAAATTATCATGACTGCTGGGATTCTTTAGGTATAATCGCACAACAGCTTCACTTATTAGGGAGTGGCATCCCTTCCCGTTGTGGTATATCTTGAAGTTGACATGCAGTGCCCGCAAAGCAACCTGTGTGCAGTCAATGGCAGTCTGTACCAAGGGAAAGCTTCATGCAATGCTCGTTCTTCCTGCTTCTTTCTGGCAAGAGAGAGTGAAAGGTATTTGGTTCTTTTTGTATACAAAACCTCAGTGATCTCCCTTATGCAACACTGGATGGTGAACTGATGATTGTTGCAAATATTACCTGCTCCAGCCTGGAAAGAGCCAGATGCTTAAAAGTTTATCATTGCGGCCACCTTCACAGCTGGTGGTAATGAGATCCTCGCCCTGCTCTGAAGCTACAATTGTGGCTGCAGCAGGTGGCAGATATCAGTGAGGATGTCCTTTGGAGTGGAGGCCGCTGACACACTGTTCCTCGCTGAGAATCCCTGAATATCCTGGGTGGATATGGTCTCCTGCTTTTCCCACTCCTGCTCCTCCCTCTTCCAGCAGCTTGTCCTGCTCTGTGATACCTCTGCTTATTTTCTAAGTCATACTCTAGCTCAAGGGGGATGCAAACTATTGCATCCATGTCTGGCAGCAAGTGGTTTGTGCAGACTTCTTGAAGTAAGAACTAATTCCTTCAGCACGTGTCACAGGACTCCCTGAACTTCAGCAACATTACACAATTTTAGAAACTAACAAATACTTCTATAATCACAGCAATCACAGAAATCAATCAGCAACTACTTATAAACAGTTGATAGTCCCTTTAAATAGTGCTGGTAGGAGCTGTTTCCAGTATGCTCAATTGTTTAAGAGACAGTGCTTGCTGGAGTATTGAACTCCAAAATGGCAGTGCTGGCGTCAGATCAGCATTACATTGACATCAGGATCTGCGTACTCGGCATATTTCCTGCAGATGCTCCCTATGCATGTGCTAAGCCCTCACCAAAACAACATCTAGCAGTGTCATCACCAGAACAAAAGTGTGCATGAATGCCTTGGATGCCATTTTGGAGGCAAAGCGGCATTCGTAGCATTAAAAAAAACAGATGTTAAAGCACCAAATTTTGTGACCATACACAAACTCCACATTGATCAAACTCTGCCACATGCAATGTACCCTGTATTAAGGTGAGATGATGGTCAAAGTTGAAAGCGTAATGGAGGCTTTCTGATGTAAAGAGATCCCTCCCAATATCTTCCTCAGTTATATTGTAATATCTATAGAATGTTTTTTGTTGGAAAATATATTGGTAAGCTGCTTCAAAATTCATAGAGTGACTTACTTTACTCTCTGTTGGGAATCTCCAAAGGTTTCCCTCAGATTTGAGAGGTCAGGATAAAAATTAGCAGAAGGGGAGATGATCTCAAGAAGTCCTGATTGTATTTCATAGGAGTACCTGTGGGTAATATATCAATGACTCAGAATTATCATTTTTCAGAACAAACTTACAGAAGAGAACACTAGTGATTTTCTGGTAACTTTCAAAAATAATTTATTTTCATACTCTTAGGGTTGAAATTGCACTGTGTGATATTACTGACCAATGCACTAAATGACAGCTAATTTATTACAACTATTAACAAGTTTATTTAAATAGGTTAACATTGTTACTAAGATTGTGAAAACACATTAACAGGTTTATTCCTAGTATCCGTCGGTGTAATCTCCATGCATTTATGTCACACAAAATGCAATGTACGTTTCAATATTTTTATGACAGTGAATGCTTCAAAAAATTCTGGCGACTACCATAAAGTATTAGCAGAATCCATGGAAGATTAACTTGGGAGTTGAATTAGGAATAACCTGAAAAGTAGTTTATGCTAATCAGGAAGCTCAGGGTAGAAATGACAATTTCCTCTCTACCCTAACGTCAATCCAAGTGTAATTTCATTTCCAGTTTGGAGTTAACTCTTTCACTAAGATAGCAGAGAAGGGAATTTGATATGAGCGCATTTAACTTGCTTCCAATATGTGGTCCCAGGCGAGGTTCCTGTCTGTGAGTGCAAAATCTGAAATTAACCTGTTCCGTGTAAACATAGCCACGATTTCAGATTAGCACACTAAAGGGCTGATCTTATCAATGTGTTACCAGCAGGGAGCCTTGCCAGCCAGCTGTGCATACTGGGGAATCGCTGGCACACTGCCCATGATTTTCAGATATACGTGGCCTGTGCGCAAGGCTCTTTACCAGCAGTACATATATGGCTCATACTTAAAATTCGTTTTCCACTTTGTGCAAAGTCATCTTTTTTTAATGGGTAAATTCGTTACACTTTCCTTCCTATTAATCTCCCTTAACCTCCTAAGGTCATGTGAAAATTGTAATAAGGAAGATATAAAGCACCTGTTTTCAAGACCTCTGCTAGCACTACTGGAAAATGGCTGTCAGGAGGTGAGCAATGGCTCTGGGGATCTTCCTCTCCCCCTGGCCTCTGCTCCACATCTCCTTATTGTGCCATGGTGCAATTAGAGTTCCGTAAGTAGGGCAGTAAATTTGAATTCCAGGCCATGAACTGCTGCTCCCATATATTGTATTCCACTATCAACTGGTTAAAATCAGACTTACCTATTTTGTAAATTCTCCACCAGATTATTTACATAACTTTCTTCCACCTGTACAGTAAGAACAGAAAAAATATATTTAATCGGTCAATACTTCACAGTACACGGTCATTTTAATTTTTGATGACTACTGGAATACATTTTGTACTTTCGTCCTGCAGTATTAGTACCAATCACTTCTGGGTAAGGCATAATGTGTTAAGATGCAAGACTTAATCCCTCACCTGAGCAGGAAAGTGTCATGGCCCTATTTCCCTGACCCATGCTCCCTGCAAGCATGGCATCTCACTGGTAATGCTAGGTTATGGAATTAGTCCTGCAGAATTAAGTTCTTTCTACTTTGTCCTAACAATTTAACTTTATCCTTGACTCTAACAAGTATTCCCTTCTACAGAATGTTCATGAACAGCCATCCTGCGGTTTTGTGTTATAAGTTTGGGACCTATTAGGATCTGGTTGAGCTCATTTCAAATCTGCAACAATAGAAAGAGGAGACTTTCATCCCATCAATCTAAACTAGATTAGATCCTAGATCTCAAGGGTAAAGGAAACTGTCCTAGCCCACCAATGTGGTGCATTAATCCTCATCTTGCTGAATAAATAGAAATGACAATACAGTTAGGTCAGCATGATGAATGTTCTGACTAACCACACATTAAAGGTCAAAGTGCTGTACTGTACTATAGTGGTTTTAGTTGGTACAGGAAGTCACAAATCTCCTGTAGCCTAATAGATGATCCAAAAATTCTGGGTTCCAGCAATCCTGGTTTGATAAGAATTTGGACTTGTGAAGCAAAGGGCAGAGTTGCAGAGGTGTTATCAGGAACGCAATTGCATAAACAAGACTAACTGTGTGATGAGCTTCCAACGTCATACCTGTACCATTACTAAGCCAACCTATTTCCACCCCTGTAACATTGTCCAACTTCACCCTTGTCTCAGCTCATCTGCTGTTGAAACCCTCATTCATGCCTCTGTTACCTGTAGACTTGACTATTCCAATGCACTGCTGGTTAGTTCTCACATTCTACCCTCCGTAAACTTGAGGTCATCCAAACCTCTATTGCTAGTGTCTTAACTCCCTCGCATTAGGTCCTATCCTTCTATTAAGCCTATGCTCACTGACCTACATTGGCCCCCAATCAAGCAAAATCTTGATTTTAAAATTCTCATCCTCGTTTTCAAAACCCTCCATGGCCTAGCACTTCCCTATCTCTGTAATCTCCTCTAGCTGTACCACCCACCAAGATATCTGAGCTCATCTAATTCTGGACTCTTGAGCATCCCCAATTTTAATCGCTCCACCTCAGTTGCCTAGGCCCTAGGCTCTGGAATTCCTTTTTGACACCTCTCCACCTCTTTACCTAGCTTTCCTCCTTTAAGAAACTCCTTAATATCTATCTTTTTGACTAAGCTTTTGGTCATCCGACCTAAAATATCCTCTTGTGGCTTGGTGTCATATTTTGTTTTCTATGCCAAAATTTTTACCTCGTCAGGCGGGCTCGGTGGGGGCGGGAGTGAGTGGTCTGGAACCTGACCGCCGCCTGTGATCGGGGCCGGACCATGATTTCACGCTGGTGGGCCAATTAAGGCCTGCCCAGTGTGAAATGCGCGCTGCAGCACTCAGGGCTTCCTGTAAGGGAGGGGAGGAGGGCGAGCAGGGGACTTCATACACGTGCGTAAGTGCGACAGGAAAAGTTCACTAAGGCACAGAGCTGCCTCAGGGAGAAGAAGATAGAAAAAAAAGCATTTTAAGATGTTAAAAAACATGTCCTCTCGTGAGTCACATGAAGGGACATGTTTTTTAACATCTTAAAATGCTTTATTTTTATTTGTTTATATCTTCTCTCTGAGGCAGCTCCTGTGACTCTGTCACATGAGCAGGGTCATGTTAAAAATTAGTATAAAAATTCTTTATTATTTTTAATGATGGATTGAAACATCATCCTGCTTGTGGATGAGGTTTCGCAAAAAAGGCAAAGGCCGTTTTTCGCCCGTCCACCAACCGTAAGGTTGGACGGGCAGCGAAAAGTTTAATTCAATTAGATTGTGATGGTCTTAATAGGTCTCTTAATTGTCGGCAGGCGCGCTGCTGATTCCCACACTGCCTGCCGACCAAAATATCACGTGAATGCGTGCTGGCGTCGGGATGCTCACCCGACATCATCGCGTGTCATCTTACGCTCACTTGGGTCAGGTGCGCACCTGCCCGACGAGGTAAAAATTCTGGCCATAATGTTCCTGTGAAGCACCTTGGGACATTTTATTAGGTTGAAGGTGTCATATAAATATAGGTTGTTGTTGTAGTAACTGCAGGATAGACTTTTGTCTTCACTGCTTGAGTGGCAACCTGGGCAAGTGGATTGCCTTCCCATTTTAGAATCAATCCAATTTCCATCTATTCAGTGGAATGAAAATCAACCGTGTCCTATAATGGTCCCTTGATTCACCTCACCAGATTAACACACAAACTGTGAAGAGAAAAGGTGTGGTCTTTTTGCTGCTGGCAAGTTGACGCAGAATGTTGAGATGCAACAATAGCAAGTAGCTGAGAAACTATTCTTAGTGTATAAAAGCTGTTTATTTATGGTTAACTTCAATATTTAGAATTGTGGAATGATACAGAAGGAGGCCACTTGGTCCATCATGCCCATGCTAGCTCTTTGAAAGAGCTATCCAATTAGTCCCACTGTCCCGATCTTTCTCCCCAGCCTTGCAATTTTTTCTCTTTCAAGTATTTATTTGATTCCTTTTTACAATGTATTATTGAATCTACTTCCAACACCCCTTCAGGCAGTTCATTCTAGATCATAACAACCCCTTATGTAAAATAATTTCTCCTCATTTCTCCTCCTGCATCCTTTGCCAATTACTTTAAATTTATGCCCACTGGTTACCAACTCTCCTGCCAGAGGAAATATTTTCTCCATACTTACATTATCAAAAATCCCTCATATCGTTGAATAACTCTATTATATATTCCCTAACCTTCTCTGCTCTAAAAATAAGCGCAGCTTCTCTAAACTCTCCACATAACTGAAGACCCTCATCTGCGGTAGCTTTCTAGTGAATCTCCTCCACATTCACTCCAAGGCCTTGACATCCTTTCTAAACTGTGGTGTCAAGGCTTGGTCACAATACTCCAGCTCAAACTTAACCAGTGATTTATAAAGGTTTCCTTGCTTTTGTACTATATGGACTGAATTTTCCACCCTCACCGACACTGGGAACAAAGACGGAGGGGGCCTGAATATTATGAGGCTGATTGAGGTGCCAGTGCACCAGGCAGGCCTACAAGCCCTCCCTGTCCGCCTGGATAGGGTACAGTCAAAGGCCACCATGCAGAGGAACTTCCCCCACTTTGCCCAGAGCTGTGACTTGGCTGCTCTGTGTATTTATTTTTCAAGTTTTTAAAAGCGGCTGAGAGGGCACCTTCTTGTTGAAGTGCCCTCCCAGTTACTTATCTTTTATTGCAGGTAGGTGCTTTTCTGAAGTTTGATGGCCCCCGATTACTCTCCAGCTTCAAGAGTCTGCTCACTGCCCCAGGGAACCTGATCTACATATGGACATACGTACATACGCACATACAAATTAGGAGCAGGAGTAGGCCACTGGGCCCCTCGATCCTGCTCCACCATTCAATAAGATCATGGCTGATCTGAGTGTAACCTCAACCCCACAGGAGGCTCCCAGGAGGAGTACCTCGTTCAAATGCTCTCAGTGCCTTATTGAGGGATCCAGCATCGGGATGGGGGTGGGCTGCTGAGAGCCCCAATCTTAGTCTTTCTTACAACATGCTCCCCTGCAATCCCACCCTACCCCACCCCCAACCACTGCAATACCCCTCCTGCCATCACTCACCAGTGTGCCAGAGTCCATCCATGATCCCAGGCCTCAGCTGAGTGTCGTATCAGCAGCAGCCACCACCTTCCCTGTGGCACTGCTGTTCAGTAGGGCTGGCAGGATGTCCACCCCCAGAGTCCTTGATCCTGTGGAAGGCCCACAGCTGCCCTGTTAAGTGGTTGAGTGGCATTTAACTCAGCACTTAAAGAAGCAATGTTGGATTCCTGCCAGCTGGGGAGCTGCGGACAGGGCCCCCACCCCCTCCATTAAATCCAGCTCAATATTTATAATACTTGTCCTTATTATTCCTTCCAAGTTGCATCATTTCATACTCCTCTGAATCAAATTTCTTCCATGTGTTCATTATGCCTGTTTCACCTGAAAGTGTCCTCGACTGCACTTGAAGTCTGTTACTACCCTCCTCACTGTTTACTTTATTTCTGAGTTTTGTGTCATTTGCAAATTTTGAAATTCCACCCTGTATACCCAAGTTCAGGTTGTTAACATACACCAAAAAGTGCAGTGGTCCGAATTGCGAACCCTGGAGATATTATGGCATACTTCCCTCCAGTCTGAAAAACGCCCATTGACCGCCACTACTCTGCTTTCATAACCAATTTTGTAACAACACTGCCACGACCCATTTAATCCCATGGACATCAATTTTGCTAACACGCCCATTATGTGGGACTTTATCAAACCCCTTTTGAAGTTTCACAGGTACAAATCAACCACACTGCCCTAATTAATCCTCCTTATAACCTCAGCAAAGAAAATTTGTTAGCAGTGATATAAAGCAGAAGTGTGAGATGATTACAGCAGTGAGACTAATTCAGTTTTTCTGCAGCATTTCAATGGCCAGAAATTTTACCTCGTTGAGCGGGTGTGCGCCTGACCCAAATGAGCGTAAAATGACATGCAATGACTTGTACAATATTTCGGTCGGCGGGCACACACAGGAGTTGGCAGCCTGCCCACCAACAGTTAACAAGCTTATTAAAGCAATTAAAGTACCAATTAAATGTAATTTTTCGCTGCCCATCCAACCTTACGGTTGGCGGGCAGGCGAAAAGGCCAAGCGGCCTTTGCATTCTTTAGGGAACCTCATCCATGGGCGGGATGAGGTTTCCAACAGCAATTAAAAATAAAATAAAATTTTTTAACTTTTCATTAATAACATGTCCCTGCTTATGTGACAGAGTTACATGAGGGGACATGTTTTTTAACATTTTTAAATTCTTTAGTTTTGATTTTTTATATCTTCAGCTCCCTGAGGCAGCCCTGTACCTCAGGGAACTTCTCCTGCGCACACCTGTGCGCATGCGCGGAGTTCCCTGCTCGCCCTCCTCCCCTTCCCCCCAACACAGGCAGCGCTAAGCGCTGAGCGCTGCAGCATGCGTTTCACCCTGGTCGGGCCTTAATTGGCCCTCCCAGCGTAAAATTGCGGTTGTGGTCCGACCGCGGGCGGCGGTTGTCTTCCTGAACGCTCTCACTTGAGCCAGCCCAATAAGGGCAAAATTTTGCCCAATGGGTTTTGTAACTGGAATGGAAGTTATGCAAAATGTCAGCAGTAGAGTGAAAATTACTTGAGTGGTTTCTGTATATGGTTCGCTGGATGAATGCCTTTTAGCTGATTGTGTAAGTTATTGACCTTGGTTTTGGTTTCACTTTGGCTATAGCGTACAGATTAAACTCCAGCATCTACAAGTGTTTTGTGTATTGTTTAATAGCTTTATGATACACTGCCGCCTAATTCTCTGTGAAGTTGCTGTAGCTTCTTTTCTTTGGTGTCTTGATTTGAAAATGAGCACGGCAGAATTTAAGGAGTCCCAATTTAAATGCTGTGCTGAGAGCAAGGCAAATCCTTGAAATGGGTTTGCCTTTTCTATAAGCTGTCACATTGGAATCTTACACAGGTTTCATTCCCATTGTCACAACAGCACCCGGTTGGAATTCATTCAGGGATTATTTTTACAAAATCATGAGGCTACCAAGCAGAGCGCGTGCTTTTAAAATTAGCCCTCTCAAGGGTTATCTGATACGGTGCTTTCTAGAAATGAACAAAATCAGTGAAATATTGCTTAAATGTTTGATGAAAATGAAGCAACTGCAACAACTTGAATTTATATAGCACCTTTAAAATAGGGAAACTTCCCGAGGCACTTCATAGGAACATTATCAAACAAAATGTGATACCGAGCCACATAAGGGGACATTGGGCAGGTCACCAAAAGCTTCATCAAAGGGGTAGGTTTTATGGAGTTTTTTAAAGGAAGCCAGATGGTCTACACCTGCATAGGTCCGGGATGATTGTCCTTGCAGGAAGATTTGCTAGTGTTGTTGGGGAGTGTTTAAACTAGATTGGCAGGGGGATGGGAACATGAGGGCAGGTTCAGATAAGACAAATTCAGAACAGGGAGCGGGAAACAGAAAATTAGCTGGCGACTGTGAAAGACAGAAGAAGCAATGGTTAAAAGGTTTACAGCACAGGAATTTGGCAATGTTCAAAGGTCTTTATTTAATTGCATATATGCATATAGCAGTGAGTATAGCAAACAAAGCCGACAAGCTGAGGGCACAGATAGACATATGGCAACATGATATCATTGCTATAGCTGAAACTTGGCTTAAAGAGGGACAAAAATGGCAACTCAAAATCCTTGGATATAGGGTTTTTGGGCAAGATAGAGAGGGGGATAAAAAAGGTGGGGGTGTGGCATTATTGGTTAAAGAATCAATTACAGCTGTGAGGAGGGGTGATATACTAAATGAATCATCAATTGAGGCCATATGGGTTGAGCCCAGGGGAAATATTTTCCCCCCCGTTAGGGGGGTTGTGTGAGGGTGGGCTCAAACCCGATCGGTGCCCCAGATCGGGTGCGCGCCGCCATTTTACGTGGGAGGGCCAATTAAGGCCCGCCCAGCGTGACGCACACCCGGAAGCGCTGAGCGTTCCATGTGTGGGCGGGGGATTTCCTGAGTCGGGGCCTACCCTCTTTCACGCATGCGCGCCAAAGAGCGCAGAGATCAATTTAAATTCTGGACTATTTAATAAAGGTGAAAAAAATTTTAACATGTCCTCTCATGTGAAGCTGTCACATGAGCTGGGAAATGTCCATTAACTTCTTCAAATATTTTTATTTAAATAATAAACTCCTCATGAAACCTCATCCCACCCGTGGATGAGGTTTTATGAAAAATGCAAAGGCTGCCTTGGGTCTTCGCCTGCCCACCAACCTTAAGGTTGGACGTGCAGCATTCTTAACAACTTTAATTACTTTGTTAATGGCCTTAATGGGCCTTTGCCAGTTCGGCGAGCGTGCAGCCGACACAGCTGCACGCCCGCCGAACTGACAATCTAAATGATGCATGGTGATGTCGGGATGCCCGCCCAACATCACCACGCATCATTTTACGCGTCGGCGAGCAGGCCCCGCCTCTGCTTGCCAACCAGAGAATTCTGCCCCAGGAATAAAAAGGGGACAGCCACACTACTAGGAGTGTACTACAGTGAGAGGGAGATAGAAGAGCCAATATGTAGGCAAATCTCTGAGTGCAGAAACAATAGGGTAATATTGGTTGGGGATTTCAACTACCCTAAAATCAACTGGGATATGAACAGTGTAATAGGCAAAGAGGGCACAACATTCTTGAATTGCATTCAAAAGAACTTTTTTAGCTAGCATGTAACAAGCCCAACAAAAGGGAGTGCAATTCTAGATTTAGTATTAGTAAATGAAGCTGGGCAAGTGGATGAAGTAGCAGAGGGTGATCATTTTGGAGATAGTGACCATAATACAGTTAGATTTAATACAATTATGGAAAAGGATAAAGATAGAACAGGAGTGAAAGTTCTAAATTGGGGAAAGACAAATTTTACGAAGTTGAGAGATGATCTGGCAAAAGTGGACTGGTTACAGCTATTTGAAGGGAAATCAGTGACAGACCAGTGCGAGGCATTCAAAAGTGAGATTCTACAGGCACAGTGTATACATGTCCCCACAAAGGAAAAGGGTGGGTACTGCCAAATATAGAGTCCCTTAATTATCTAGGAGTAAACAAGGTAAGATCAAGCAGAAAAAGAAAGCTTATGACAGTCACAAAAAACTTAATACTGTAGAAAACCTAGAGGAGCATAGAAAGTACAGGGATGAAGTAAAAAAGGTAATTAGGAAAGCAAAGAGAGGATATGAAAAAATATTGGCAGGTAAAATCAAAGAAAACCCAAAGATGTTTTACCAGCACATTAACAGCAAGAGAATAACTAAGGAAAGGGTAGGGCTGATCAGAGATGTATAAGGCAAATTGTTCTCTGATGCTGAAGATGTGGGCAGGGTTCTCAATGAGTACTTTGTCTGTCTTCATTAAGGAGAGGGTGGAAGCAGATATGCTAGTTAAAGAGGAGGAGTGTGAAATATTAGATACAATAAGAACAGTGAGAGAGGATGTACTGGATGACTGACTTTCTTAAAGGTGGATAAGTCACCAGGGCTGGATAGAGGTATCCCAGGGGCAGAATCTTATGTTCAACGTGCGGGGGTGGGCTGACGTGTAAAACGATGCGCGGTGACGTCGGGTGTGTCCCCCAACGTCACTGCGCGTCATTCCGACTTTCAGTTCGGCGGGCGTGCACCAGAGTCAGCTGTGTGCCTGCTGAACTGTCAAAGGCTTGTTAAGGCCATTAATGAACTAATTGAAGTAATTGTCAGGGTTGCCCGTCCAACCTTAAGGTTGGCGGGCAGACGAAGAACCCAGGCGGCCTTCGCATTTCTCATGAAACCTCATCCACGGGCGGGATGAGGTTTCATGAAGGTTTTATTAATTAAATAAAATTTTTTCTCAAAATTAATAAGCATGTCCCAGCTCATGGGGACATGGCTGAATAATTTTTAAAATTCTTTTTTTCAATTTTTCATAATGAAATTAATCTCCCTGAGGCAGCTCCATGCCTCAGGGAGATTTCTACGCTCTTTCGCACTGACTCTCCCTCCTCCCCCACCTCCGCCCGCACAGGTAGTACTGAGCGCTTCCGGATGCATGTCACACTGAGTGGGCCTTAATTGGCCCACCCACGAAAAATGACAGCGCGCAGCCGATCACGGGCGGCAATCGGCCCGCGCCTACCCGCGTCCACTCCCGATTGGTCCACCCGATGGGGAGAAAATTCTCCCCCAGGCTATTAAAGGAAGCCAGTGAGGAAATAGCAACTGCTCTGAGGATCATTTTCCAATCCTCACTAGATACAGGCGAGGTACCAGAGAATTGGAGGTCTGCAAACCTTGTACCATCATTTACATACAAAGGGTGCAAGGGATAGACCAAATAATTATAGGTCAGCCAGTCTGACTTCATGGTGGGCAAATTACTAGAATCAATTCTGAGACACAGGATAAACTGTCACTTAGAAAGGAATGGATTAATCAGGGATAGTCAACATGGTTTTGTTAGGGGAAGATCGTGCCTTAGAAATTTAATCAAATTTTTTGAGTAATTAACAAGGAGAATTGATGAGAGTAGTGCAATGGATGTTCTCTACATGGATTTAAGTGAGTCATTTGAAAAGGTTCCACATGGTAGACTGGTCAGAAAAGCCCATGGGATACAGGGGAATGTGGCGAGTTGGATTCAAATTGGCTCAGCGACAGGAAACAAAGTGCAAAGGTTGATGAACGTTTTTGTAAATAGAAAACACAGGGCTCAGTGTTGGGTCCCTTGCTGCTTGTTTTATATATTAATGATTTGGACTTATATGTGGGTGGCATGATTGGGAAATTTGCAGATGACACAAAAATTGGTCCTGTAGTTGATAGTGAAAAGGATAACTGTTATCTTCAGAATTAAATGGGCAGAAAAGAAGCAGATGGAATTCAATCCAGAGAAGTGTGAAGTAATGCATTCAGGAAGGGCAAACAACGCTCGGGAATGCACAATAAATGGGAGGATATTGGGAGGGGTAAAGGAAGTGAGAGACTTGGCGCGCATGTCCACAGGTCCCTGAAGGTGGCAGGACAGGTGGATAAGATGGTGAAGAAAGCATATGGAATGCTTTTCTTTATTGGACAAGATATAGAGTACAAAAGCAGGGATGTAATGATCATAAAACCATAAGACATAGGAGCAGAAGAAGGCCATTCGGCCCATCAAGTTTGTTCTGCCATTCAATGCGATCATGGCTGATCTGATAATCCTCAATTCCACTTTCCTCCCTTTTCCCCATGACCCTTGATTGCCTTACTGATTAAAAATCTGACCATCTCAGCAATGATGGAATTATATAAAACACTGGTTAGGCCACAGCTGGAATTTTGTATACAGTTCTGGCTGCCACATTACAGGAAGGACATAATTGCTCTGGAGAGAGTATAGGGGAGATTTACAAGAATGTTGCCAGGACTTGAAAATTGCAGCTTTGAGGAAGAATTGGATAGACTGGGGTTGTTTTCCTTGGAACTGAGGAGTGACCTGATTGAGGTGTACAAGATTATCAGGGACCTAGACACAGTAGACAGGGATGCCCTAGCAGAGAGGTCAATTACCAGGAGGCACACATTTAAGGTGATTGGTAGGAGGATTAGAGTGAACATGAGGAAAAACTTCTTCACACAGAGGGTGGTGGGTGTTTACAATTTACAATTCACTTCCTGGTTTGGTGGTAGAGGCAGAAACCTTCAACTCATTTAAAAGGCACCTGGATCTGCACCTAAAGTGCTGTAACCTGCGAGGCTATGGACTAGGTGTCGGAAGGTGGGATTAAAATGGGCAGCTAGTTTTCAAAATGTTTTTCTTCTTCAGCCATCGCAGGCACAATGGGCTGAATGGCCTCTTTCTGTGCTGTAACCCTTCTATGGTTCATGTAGTGAGGCAGTGAGGCTTAGGGAGAGAATTCTAGGGCCTAGACAACTGAAGGTTGGGCTGCCAATGGTGGAGCAATAAAAATCAGAGATGTGCAACGGGCCAGAATTGAAAGGCTGCAGACATCTCGGAGCGCTGTAGGGCTGGAGAAGTTTGCAGAGATAGGGAGGGGTGAGGCCATGGAGGGATTTGAAAACAAAGGCAAGAATTTTAAAATTCTTACTGGATCACCAGGTAAATTGGACGGTGGTGGGGGAGGGGGGTCAATGGAGTTGACCAAAAAGTAATCAATTATAGCTGAGCGATGCAGGCTGGGAAGTATTCAGCTTTATATAATATAAAATCAAAACGGATAGGACTAAAAATTCATTTGCACCTGTTTTTGTGCCTGTTCTTATTGAGGAAGGCAGACCTCAAATTTTGCACTGCCTCCTCATATGAATGATTCCTGTGTGCAGCCAAGCACAGCCTGCTCTGCTGGCTTGCTGCACATTCAACAGGGGGCCTAACAGTGTGTGAGACTAGCATGTGTTTCAGTCGCCAGATCTTAAGGCCAGTCTTCTCCTCTTACAGGGAAGCTGCACTGAATGAAAGTAGGCTGCTGCTGACTGTCGGTGCTACAAATGGAAAGAAGGGAAATGGAGCAACAGGGCAGAAAGAGGGCTCTGCGGTTCACAGTTGTGGCACTGGAGGTGTTGCTCATGGAGATGAATAGGAGAGGCACATTGTTTTTCAGGGTTAGGGTTAGGGAGCCATCAAGCACTACCCTCCAAAGGAAATAGAGGAGATGGCCAGGGAAGTGAACTCCTGGGGCCGGATTTTCCCATCCTAACGTGGGGTCAAAGTGCACTGGATGGGCTTTTTGCCCCTATTTCTAGTGTTGGCAATTTTCATCAGCACAGGAAAGGGGGTGGGTAGGGAGCCTGCATATTTTTGTCCCAAATTTGCGGCAGCATTGCAGAAGTGGGCATTTTGGAACTTCTGCAATTTTGATGGAGGGGGACAGGTTTTAGTAAGTGACATAAATCACTCCAGCAGAGAGGTATCTTGAACCCTGATTTGGAGGCAGGAATTGTATGAAAGGTCAGTACAAAAGCTGTTGCTTACTTCACATGTCATGAAATGCTACAGCCTAACTTATATCTATTTTTACTAAAGTGAGTGATGATAGTGCTGTGAATTGAAAAGGCAAGTCACCATTAAATAATGTGGTTGCCAGGTTTTTACTTCTGACAACTGGCAAGCTGTCAAGGGAAAGGACAGCATTGCGAACATGGAACAGTCTTCTGATACATTAGAGTAGATTATCCACTGGATAAAGGGGTATTCTGCATTAGAGGCAGCAAGAGGTGCAATATGGAAAGGCTAGCTCAGTTTGAAATCTAGAGCTGATTGTGTAAAATAGAAGCAAAGTGCTGCAGATGTTGGAGATTTGAAATAAAAACAGAAAGTGCTAGAAAAACTCAGCGGGTCCGTCAGCATCCGTGGAGCGAGAAGCATTCTTAATATTTCGAGTCAAATGTGACATTTCTTTGAAACTGTTTTGAATAAGAGTCATATTTGACTCAAAACACTAACTCTGTTTCTCTCTTCACAAATGTTGCCAAAACTGTTGAGTTTTTCCTGATTGTGTGAAATGTCTCCATTGCTTTTATTTTTTCTTGAAGTTCAGCTCAACCATCTGTTTGGCCATTTGAAAGCTTTTACAGGTTTCTGAGCTTATGGCTATCTTCAAGGGCTCTAATAGATTCTGTACTGCAGTTTTTTTTTAACAAAATCATCAGGGAAATGTCAAATTAATTCTTGGCTGCCTTCCAAACTACTAAAGGGTTCTGTTCAGCAGAGTTTGTTTACACAGCTGTCCAGGGGAATGTGAGCTTGTTTATCTTGACAGATTTACATGCTCTGAAAAGGATAATGGCTTTTTAGTGGCTTTCAAGTAATGTTTGTTTATTTTGACAGATTTATGAAATTTTCAAGGACTCACAAATGTTATTACAGGGCTTATCAGCTCTGTTTATGGTGGATACTGGGTGAGTGGGTTAGAGTTTGACAGGGGTTGGAGTAGGTGAGGAGAATAAGGGTGGTTGATTGATGTAAGAGGTGGGGTGAGGATTGTGGGGGGAGCTCATGCAGATCTGTGTAATTGGGCTAATGTCTCTGCAAACAGAGTGGGCCTTTTAATCGGGCACCTCAGCACTGGCCCGCCACTATCCCACGTCTGCCAGATGAGAAACCCACCAAATGGAATTCCTGGGTAAGAAGCAGAATCACGGCTTTGGGAAATTTCCTGATTCCCACTCAAACATGAAAATCTGGCCCCTGGTGTCTGGACAAGATGACCTGGCCAAAGGGTTGCAAGAAGTTTCATGACCTCATATGGCTGGTCAAGGCCAGTGAATACACCTTCAAAAGATACCTCATACTCACCACTCCACGAATTTCTCACACTGCTCAATGCATCACGTCTGTATCACTCATCTATCAACAGTCTGTAGTACTCAAGACTCACAGCTAACATTCAGTATTCCACCTCACCCACACACACCTTTCAATGATGCCAGCCTCATGCCCACCTTTTGCTGCCTCCATATACCTTCAGCTATTCAGCTATGGCAGGCAGATCACCCAAACGCAGAACAAGAGGATCACTGACATTCTGCCCTCCCTCTTGCAGGACAAGTTTGTCCACAATAGAAGGGAACAAATGGAACTGGTGAAATGGTGAGAGACAAGCATGCTGTCGTTGCTTGAGACTGATGGAGGAGATGGTACTGCACATCATGGTACCAGCTATAACAGAACATGTAGCTTCCAGCCACAAGGCAGTAACACACCATGATGATGGTGTGTTACTGCCTTATACTCCTTCTCAATTCCCACCTCAGCCTCATCCTCTGACCTGTCATGATGAATAAGCTGCAGATAGTGTGATCATTGACATCTTGTATACATCCCACACCCCCTTACCCCACACCAACCTTCTTTCTGATTTTATGCTTTCAGATACCCAAGAAGTTTCACCTGTCCAGCACAGCAGCCCTAGGAGGAGGAAAGAGCAACAGCACAGCTCTTATGAAGAAACAATGTCACTTGATTTGACACTCGCAGTCACCAGCTCGGATACTGGCACTACACAAACTTTAGAGCACAATGTTGGATCAGGTCTGCACATGGTGAGTCACTGGTCATGAGCAGACCCAGTAAGACCAGGGCAAAAAGATAGCTCATGAGGCAACTCACTGAAGAGCGAGGTCATAGATAAGTTCTTCGACGGGGCGGCATACATTAGATCCCTAATGAGGATTCACACTGGGATGCTAGGTGCATTAGCAGGCCAGTCAGGTAGCCTTCTAACACTATCAAGGAGCGTGGAGGGGTCCGGCTGCCGTGTGGCACAGGGCATTACGGAGAGTCTGGGCCCATCTGTTCCAGCATGGAAATGGTGGTCGACTCCAAGACAGCACTTGCAACTCCATCCATGATGCAGTCACTGATGACCACTCTCTGCAGCCACGCAAGATTCCAGTGCTGCTGTGAAAGCTCAGGCTGAAGTCATGTGATTCATGCTTGGTGCCATGCAGGCACAGACTATAGCTATTATTTGTGGATCTCGGTGCTCAAAGGGGCATTTAGGGTCTCACCGCAGTCCAGCAATCTGTGTTCCAACAGATTACTAGGATTGCTGAGTCACACCCCATGGTAGTGGCAGTGGTACTGTGGAGAACAAACTTGCTGTCCTCCCTCAGGATGAGAACATTGTGGTCCCATCACTGCCACTCCTCCAGTGTCCTTGGTGTTGCCTCTGAGCCAGCCAGGCCAGACTGTTGCCGCCCATGTCAAGGTAGCGCAGTCCAAATCCGAGCCCTCAGTGCTAGTGGGGTGGTTTCTTATGCTGCTGAATGCAACAGCGGCATTTCACAGCCCAACTTCAGGGCCAATACGCTGCGAATACTCAGCAGGCTTGGCAGCATCTGTGGGGAGAGAAACAAGTTAACGTTTCGGGTTAATGGCTTTTCATATAATCTTCTGGGCCAGAATTTTCAGGTTGGCAAGCAGGGGCGGGGCCCGCTCGCCGACACATAAAATGACGCGCGGTGACGTTGGGCATGCACCCGGGTCAGCTGTGCGGCCGCCAAACTGTCAAAGGCCTATTAAGGCCATTTGAATATCAATTAAAACAATAAACTGGGAAGGTTGGCGGGCAGGTGAAGAACCCAGGCGGCCTTCACATTTATCATGGAACCTCATCCATGGGTAGGATGAGGTTTCATGAAGGTATTTAAAGTGCTACAAAAATTTTTAATAACATTCATAGACATGTCCCAGCTCATGTGACACTTTCACATGAGGGGACATGTCTTAAATTTTTTTCTTTATTAAAATTTTCAGAACTTTAACTAATCTCCCTGAGGCAGCTCTGTGCCCCCCCAAGCCCGCACAGGTAGTGCTCAGCGCTTCCAGGTAAGCTTCACGCTGGGCGGGCCTTAATTGGCCCACCCACATAAAATGGCAGCGCCCAGCCGATCGCGGGTGGCGATCAGTTGCACGCCCGCTCCCGCCCAACCCCCGCCGACGGGGAGAAAATTCTCCCCCTGGTGAAAGATCATGAGCTAAAGCATTGGGCTAAATTTTGGTGGTTGGGTCATGATCCCAACAATCGGTCTCAATTCTCAGTTGGGAATTCCAAAGTGACTGTCGCAGAATGCTGTTTTCAATCTGCCTGAAGGTGACCAATTAAGAAGGCCTACAGCAGCCCTGTCCAATTAAATAAGGTGGGCAATTCAAGGAACTTGGAGGCCCAATAGGAGGGCGGCAGTAATGTCCATCCAGCAGCCCTATTGGGAGAGTTGGGTCCTGCCAATACATAGGAAAACGTGAGGGCACATAAAAATGGAGGCGCCCTCTAAAAAATGATAAAACTTGAGTCAAAGCTTTTTGTCTTGCACTCATCAGGACATTCGCAAGAATATTAAATTTGAAGGGAACAACAATTTATACTTCATGAGAAGAGAGTGCTGGTTGGTTGGCAAGTAGACTCTGATTGGTAGAGGTATTGCCTTGGAGAATGCATCAGTTAACTGATGGCTGACAGTTAACTGCCAAGTTTTGTTTGAATTCAAACCAGGCAGGTTGATTTTGATTGGTCAAGGCATTGCCCTGGGGAATGAACCAGAGAATGGCTGTCACCTATTTTGTTCAGTTGAACCAGGCGCAATGTTCTTTCTGTCTGCAAAGAACAGGGCTCTGTGTACTAATATATGTAGCTTCTAGCACGCACAAGTGTGCCACATTGTGAGCCCGGCTGATAATCTTAAATTGATTGCCAGTGTCATTCTTAGCACATTCAGGATGGTAAAAGCAAATGTTGTCCAATCATGGAATCACATCTGATGTTGGATACTGTGTTTTAGAAGCAAGGGTGGTTGGGTACAATCAGTACCTTGCCCGTTTTGAACAGCCGAAGAGTCATGCTGTTTGATAGGATCCACCAGTCTTTTGGATGTACGGCCTACAAATCTGGCGTCAGACTGGCACTGAAATTCATATATCACATTAATCATTTGCATGATAGGCAAAACTTCTTTTTGGCTTAATGGCAGCATCCTGTTAGTGACGGAAACCACTCATGTTGCTCCTGCATAGTAGCAGCGTGAAATGGCTAGCTTCACCTGTTACTCAAATTTTTCAGATACCTTACCCTTCATCTGACTGTACCCAACCAGCTTCAACATGTGTCTTTTTTTAGTGAAACTCAAGTTCTGTACTACCAAATGACCAATTATAACATTGTAAAAAGTTAAGTGTGGCCATAGCTGCCAGGCCATCATTGTGGAGGGGGAGGAACCACCACAGGATGGCTCACATATGCCTGGCTCCACCAAAAATCAGGGAACGCTGCAAGATACCACATTCCAGTAAACCTGGGCTAAATGTTTCTTCGACCTACAAAATGGAATGAATAATAACTGTGTGTCTAAGAAACTGCTTAGGTGACAAGTTAAGTGATGAAGGCTAATTTTCCTCCCACCCACCACCTTCCATAAGGCTCCAAACAAGAGGCTCATCCAAAGTGTGCTGCAATTGTTAAGGGAACCAAGTGCTCAAATTTCTTGGCCTGAACCATTAGCATAGTCTGGGAGACTTTCCTGCACAGACCTGTCCCCAGCAGGGGCTTATGCTGAGAATATGGCACAGAGAAAGAAGAGCAGCTGTCGGCCTGACCACCAAGGCCTTCTGGCTGTTGCCACTGCTGCTACTGAAGAGCTGCAGCCAGGAGGCCCCAAAGCTTAAAGATAACACTGGGGACAGATAGGGAAAGAGAAATCTTATCTGCACCCAATCTTTGGCTTCAGATTGCTGCAGGGGGCTCTCCAGCTCGCTAGTCTGAGGGGGTTTCCACAGCAAGCCTCGCTGAAGTAAGTAATATGGGGCAATTGAAGTGGAAAGCGATGTGGGACTGCAGAAAATGATCTCCCACCTCATTTTGATATTAATGCTGGCCTTGCCCAATTGTAGCCACTCATCCATTATGTCCATTCGAGGTTCCACAAAAATTTCATGCAGTGAGGTATTTTGCAGCATCCCATGTTTGTTAGATTATTTTTTCACACCTTGCCTCTTTTGAAAAGAACAAAGATGGGTTAATGCTTCAAGAGACACTTGCTCTGTGTTTATTTTGTTGAGTAAACCAAAACTCCATGAATCTGCCTGAAAGCAGATCCTTGGCTCATTGTCTGCTCATGTTTCATCCTGAACCGTTTTTCTTGGCAGTTTTGTCAGTGGTGGTTTGCCATTGCCTTCCACTGTCAGGGTCAGGGGGAGGAAGCAGGAACTGGAATCAAACCTGCCCTGTTGACCTTATGCTAAGCCATACACTAACCATCTAGCTGAGCTAAGCAGCCCACTTGCTCTGTGTTTAAATACTTAATCAATTGTGATAGAACAGATTTTCCCTTCAGTGTTAAGTTCCATTTATCATTCTATGTGGAGCTTGTTCATTCAACATGACAAACAACAATAATTAATTTACAACCTAGAGCACATTTAAAATGTTTGACAGTTCTCACAGATGTTCAATACTGACATTAATAAAGTTTACTGCTTTACTTGCAAAACAATTTTAGACTAACATTGTGTTAGGTAAAATAATATTCAAAACTTGACTGACCTCTGCAATGAGTACAACTATTACGCATTTTTTCCTTTCCTCCGGAGAGAGCTCATAAATAAGGGAGTTCAGTGTGTCATACAGGTAAGTTTGCGATTCTCTCTTTACTGTGGGTACACCCATCACCATCAAAACTAAGATAAGAAAAAAGTGGCAGGTGAAGTAATACATCACAACTAGAACTCTAGCTACAAATTAGGGAACTGCTGCATTGGTACATGTGAGGTAAATAAGACCATTTGAACTTTTGGACAAAGATGGCATATAGAGGTTCATACATGTAATTAATAGAAACAATTGATTTAAACATTTATTCACATTCAACCTTTAAAATGTTCACTACTTATGCCCAATTTTGCATTTTATTAGCAAGTAACAGACATCCAGGACAGGATTTTGTGTTTTGGATCAGAACTCTAAAATGAGATCAAATGCAAGTTCTCACACTGATTTTACCTGAATTCGCCAATTAGTAGCCAGAGGACATGCTCACAGTCTAATTAAGGTCAGCAGCCAGGCTCTCGCAGCCTGAGACCCAATAGGAAGAATTCCGCAGGGTGGAATGAGGCTGCGGCTGTGCCCAGGTAGGCCCAAGTGGGGGTGTGGGGAACGCATTCTTGAAGCCTGCCTGGAGCACTCCCCCATCCCAGTCTATCTCCAAGGCAGCTGCCATGCAGCTGACACCCCGGGGGGGACCCACAGGCCAACTGGAAAATTCCAGCAAAATGACTTGGAGAAGGGATTGTGACATCAAACTGGCACACCAGCTTGCAGCATGAAATTACCCACCTACCTACCCACCTCTTTTCTTGCCCCCATTTTGGGGTGAGGGGAAAGGTGGGGTGGGTGGGGGAAATCCTACCCCAGTCATTTCCTAAATTGTCCCAGAATGCTTTTCTCTTTTTTTTTGCCTATTTTGGGGGATGATATGGCAGTTGGGTTGTAGGGATGTTGGGGTGGGGGTAGTGCTGGCAAATGGGGGCAGTGAATTATAGAAACTAGTACCATGATTGTACAGAACAGGTTCAATGATCTTTCTTTTTACCCGTTCATTAGAGGCTGTGGGGTGGGGATGAAATCCCATTACCAGCTCATGGGCAGAATTTTTAGGCTCAGTGTGCGGGCGCGCGCCTGACCCGCTCGAGCATGTGATGACGTCAGGCGAGCATCCTGATGTCATCCCGCGCTCGCACAATATTTCGATCGACTGGTACGTACAAAAGTCGGAAGCATGCCCGCCAACAATTAAGAGGGCAATTAAGCCCATTAAAGTCCCAATTGACTCCAATTTTTCATGGTCTGTCCAGCCTTACGGTTGGAGGACAGGCAAATCTATCAGGCGAACTTTGCATTTTTGATGAAACCTCATCCAGGAGCGGGATAAGGTTTCCGTTATTAAATTTAAAAAACAATAAAAATGTTTGGACAGAACTTTCATTATATGTTCAGGTGACTGACTCTGATGCATGGACATTTTTTTCTGGATTTTAAATCTTTATCCATTGCTTTTAAAATCTTCAGCTCCCTGAGGCAGCTCTCTGCCTTCAGGGAGCTTTTATTCCGTGCTCCCCGTGCCCACGCTTACGTCAGCGCCCGCCCTCCTCCTGCCCCCACCCTGGCAACGCTGAGCATTTCAGCCCTGATTAACGGGCAGCCAGCGTGAAATTGCAGTTGGGGGCCGATTGTGGTCGGTGGTCCATTCCCTGGCCGCTCCCACGCCCGCCGATCGCGCGTGCCTGCCAAACTAAAAATCCTGCCCCGTGTGTGCTTTGGAGGTGCCAACTATGCACAGCCATGTTAAAGGCTTGGGAGCCCACTGGAAGAGTAACTCTGTGGTTGCCACCCCTTCTGGGTCTCTGATATTTAACGTATCAGCTATGAAGGTTAAAAGGTAATTCTGTGCAATGTAAGGGAGGGGCAGGAGGTAGAGTTTTGAGTGAATGCAAATTGAGGAGCAGGATCAATATTGACAATACACCCTCATCTTTGGTCTGTTGCACAAGTGCATGTGGTCCTCATGTTGGAGCATCATGCCTGAGCAGGGCCTGGAGTGGTTAGGGAAGTGGATAGATGCGGTGCTGCCTACTTGTGAGTGAGGATGGACTTAGTGTCAAGACTCTTGCACATGGGAAGGATGAAAAACTGCAGCAATTAGAAGCTGAGATAGGGATATTAATTTTTCCTCAACAACTAAATTATTTCTGTGTTAATTATGTGGGAAAGTTTATCTTTAGGAGTACAGAGTGTGGAAATGCCAAGGCAGCTGTAACTTGGTATAAAATGTTTCTACTGCAATGTGATTGTGCAGAAGTCATTTTATAGAACAATGGTTTTGCCTTATGATTGCTGAATAACAGTAGTAGAAAATGAGCAATCAGAAAAAAGTGATCCAGAATCTTAACAACAGGGAAGAAAATGGATAGGCAGATACCACTGCCATGCTGTTCACTGCAGACAGATATTTTTCATTGCAGAGATAAATAGATAGTTAAATAAATAAATCCATGGTTATTCAGATTGCAAAGAGCTTTCTGCAGATTTGAAGCCAAAGATGAATCCAGAAGCAATGCATGTCCAGTTTCATTTTCAGAATTAATATTGTTTTCAGTTGAAGAGCATAGTTTGTGGTGACATTTCCTTGAAAAAATAAAATTAGTATAGACATAAATTTTATCACGTTTGTTTGATGGGAAAACAAATCAGAAAATCTGGCGCCAGAGGGGAATGATTTGTAATTTCTGGTGATTAAAATGAATGACAGGAACTTTGGGAGCACTGTGAATTGACCATGCTGAGCTCTGCATACAGTTCTCTAACCTGCTCTTCAACTGAGTCCAACTTGATAGGTCGGCTAATTTGGTACAGAGACCAGAACAGTCAGTCTGCAAGGGGGTCAGTGAAGCCTTTCTCAATACCTCAGGTTTTGTAACAGATTCACTTAACACAAAAATTTAGGGAAATTAAGGACCAAACGCACGGAGCAGAATCTTATTCTTAGTGCTGGGATGCATTCACCAAGATTCCCCTGCTAAAGCTCATAGGTCAGTGGGAGCTTTCTCTTGTTATCTGGAAATGCTTATGCCAGCAGGAGTACATTATGGAGCCCAGGTGTCTTCTGAGGAAATCCCTCATGACTCTGCTGCTTGCCAGGTGAGGGTGCGGGAGTGCTGGGACCCTCTCAACCTCCAGAAAAAAAGATGGTTTTCTGGCTCCCTGCATCTCTTTCGGAGGCCAATAATAAGAAGAACTTTAAACTTGCTCTTCTTCAGCCTCATTTTAGCCTGTACACTTGATTTCAATGGATGGACAAACCAGCATTGGTATACTAATTTTGTAAAAATTATACTGATAAAATCAAAGCAATAAGGATGAACAACTATCTGTGTACCTTTGCCTGACTGAGGAGAATTAGATCTCTGCCTCCTTTATTTGTTATGTTACCCAAAGCATGACAACTTTCATATTGGTCAGGTAACCCATTAAAGAACATTAAAAGGGACCAGAATGATGGTTCAATCAAGCCTAGACTGTCTGAAATCAGTGGTTCCTGTCAATTCACAGTGGTTGTGAACTTTTTTTATTCATGTGGGCCTTGTATTGCCAATCCCTAATTGCCCTTGGGAAGGTGGTAGTGAGCTGCCTTCTGGAACTGCTGCAGTCCATATAGTGTAGGTACACTCACAGTATTGTTAGGGAGGGAGTTCTAGGATTTTGAACCAGTGACAGTGAAGGAATGGCGATATATTTCCAAGTCAGGATGGTGAGTAGCTTGGAGGGGAACTTCCAAGTGGTGGTGTTCCCATGTGTCTGCTCCCTTGTCGTTCTAAATAGTAGTGGTTGTGGGTTTGGAAAGTGCTGTCTTGGTGAGTTCCTGCAGTGCATCTTGTAGATGGTACACACTGCTGTGACTGCGTTGTGAAGGTTTGTGGATGGGTGCCAATCAAGCGTACTTTTTTATCCTGGATGGTGTCAAACTTTTTGAGTGTTGTTGGAGCTGCACTCATCCAGGCAAGGGGAGAGAATTCCATCACGCTCCTGATTTGTGCCTTGTGGATGGTGGACAGGCTTTGGGGAGTCAGGGGGTGAGTTGCTCGCTGCAGGGTTCCTAACATCTGACCAGCTCTTGTAGTTATAGTATTTATATGGTTAGTCCAGTTCAGTTTCTGGTCAATGGTAACCCCAGGAGGTTGACAGTGGGAGATTCAGCGATGGTAATGCCACTGAATGTCAAAGGGAGATGGTCAGATTCTCTCTTGTTGGAGATGGTCATTGCCTGGCACTTGTGTGGTGCGAATGTTACTTGCCACTTGTCAGACAAACCTGGATATTGTCCAGGTCTTGCTGCTTTGGAAATGAACTGCTTCAGTATCTGAGGAGTCGTGAATGCTGCTGAACATTGTGCAATTATCAGCAAACATCCCCACTTCTGACCTTATGATGGAAGGAAGGTCATTGATGAAGCAGCTGAGGATGGTTAGGCCTAAGACACTACCCTGAGGAACTCCTGCAGTGATGTCCTGGAACTGAGATGATTGACCTCCAAAAACCACAACCAACTTCCTTTGTGCTAGGTATGACTCCAACTAGCAGAGAGTTTTCCACTTGATTTCCATAAACTCCAGTTTTGCTAGGGCTCCTTGATGCCACACTGCCTTGATTTCAATGGCAGTCACTCTCACCTCACCTCTGGAGTTCAGCTCTTTCGTCCATGTTTGAACCAGGACTGTAATGAGGTCAGGAGCTGAGTGACCCTGGCAGAACCCAAAGTGAGTGTCAGTGAGCAGGTTATTGCTAAGCAAGTGTCGCTTGAAAGCACTGTTGATAACTCCTTCCATTACTTTAGTGATTGTCATGAAACTACCATATTTTTCATAATATTATTGTGGGGTATTGTAAAGTAGGCTTATGTTTGTTCATTTGTGGATGGTTCTGTCTGTGTGACTGATTTAATTAAATTAGAGACAGATAGACAGCACGGTTGAAATTATCCAAAGAGTTGGGTGTAAAAGGGAATGCGAAATGTTAATGAATGACCTAGGGCAAAGTCTCAGCAGATGGGATGTGAATAAAATTTGCATTTTAAGATAAGTGACGAGCTGTTTGGTTTTCAAAGTGATGTGGTAGGATGTTTATAACTAACAAGATAAATAAGGTAGGTTATTTATCTTACATAAATATTTCCCAAAAGGGCTGACCAGAATGACAACATAAAAGATTTTTATATTATGGGAAAAGTAAATTCCATGTGGGAACAATGGGATTTACAAATCAAAGAAGGAAAAATATATTTAAAGAAGGATAGAAGGCTGTATGAGGGGTGGCTGTGTAATATCTGAAAGGTGCACCATGTGAAACAGACTTGGGGAGAAGTCTCTAGCCATTTTGCAGAAGTCTGCTGTTCCAAGAACCAAAATTGTGTTAAAAGCCTTTGGAATTCCGCTGTTGAGTGGGTGATTGTGGTTACCTTGCTGGATTGTCGCTATAAATTTAAAATCTATTTTGGACTGTTGCCTTAAACGGAGTGTGTAGTTGGGAGTCTGGTTAACTAAGAATTTTGGGAATTGTTATAATATTAAGCAACCGTGTAATTATATTCTTTGTGTATGCATTTTATTATTTTCTTTTGTTAATAAATGCTTTAATTTAATTTGTAAAATCTGTAAAAGGGTTGGCCCATCGAGTCTGCTCCGCCAATCAATGAGATGAAGGCTGATCTCATAAATCCTCAACTCCACTTTCCTGCTTTTTCTCTTGATTCCCTAATTGATTAAAAATCTGTCTATCTCCGTCTTGAATATACTTAACAACCCAACTTCTACAGCCATCTGCGGTAAAGAATTACAGTTTAACTACCCTCTGAGAGAACAAATTCCTCCTCATCTCTGTTTTAAATAGGCGACCCCTTACTCTGAGATTATGCCCTGAGAGTCCTAGACTCTCCCAAAAGGAAAATAACGTCTCAGCATCTACCCTATCAAGCCCCCTAAGAATCTTATGTTTCAATAAGGTCACCTCTCGTTCTTCTAAACTCCAATGAGTACAGGCCCAACGCATTCAACCTCTCCTCATAAGAAAATCCCTCAATACCTGGAATCAACCTAGTGAACCTTCTCTGGACTGCCTCCAATGCCAGTATATCCTTCCTTAGATAAGGGGACAAAAACTGTTCACAGTATTCTGGGTGTGATCTAACTAGTGCCTTGTATAGTTTTACCAAGACTTCCCTATTTTTATATTTCATTCCCTTTGCAATAAAGGCCAACATTCCATTTGCCTTCTCTATTTCCTGTTGAACTTGTATGTTAGCTTTTTGGGATTCATGCACAAGGACTCCCAAATCCCTCTGTGCTGTAGCCTTCTGCAGTCTTTCTCCATTTAAATAATATTCAGCTCCTCTATTCTTCCTGCCAAAGTACATAGCCTCACATTTTCCCACTTTATGGGCAGAATTTTGTGCCTGTTGGGCGGGTGGAGCATGAGCAGCCGCTGGCAGAGCAGGAGCAGACTCGTTCAGCTACCGCGATCGAGGCCGCGCCGCCATTTTGCGCGGGAGGGCCAATTAAGGTCCGCCCAGCGCATTTCCAACTCCTGTGAATGGTGGGAGTGTGTGGGCTGCGGTGGGCGTGCACATTCGCCGGATCCAATGGTGACCCGGCAGTCTGTTTAAAGGAAGGCCTGTCAGCCCCCTGTAGGCTCTTCACAATGGCAACGTCCAGGTCACACCGCAGGGGGTCTGTTGAGCAGGGCACACTGGAGGGAAGGCCAGAGGATCAGGGAAGGCTGCAGGGTCTGCCACAGGAGCAGGGCAGGCTGTGGAATAGGCCAGCAGGGGGCCAATGTGCCCCTTGCTTTTCTGATGGCTGCCTTGCTGCTCTCCTCAAGGAGGTGGCAGCACAGTGGGAGGTGTTGGTCCCTTAGGATGGGAGGAGGAGGCCCCCCCAAACCAAACGTGCCTGGGAGGAGGTGGCGGAGGTGTTGAGCTCCCGCAATGTGGTGCGGCGCACCTGGATCCAGTGCCATAAGCACTTCAATGATTTGTTGCGCTCTGGAAGGGTGAGTACCATGTTGGCATTGGGCATTTGACCCAGCAGGTAGCCTTAGCCTTTGAGCGCTGCCCCCACCCCACCCCCCAAGTCTTACAGTCGTGACTGCATTGAATAATGTTGGGCATTTCTCGTACAATGGGTGGGCAAGCAGATAGTGCCCTTGCTTAGATCAGCCTGAATGGTTCATGAGGAGATGAGTTCTCCCCCCCACCATGTGTTGCTCTTAGTCGCACATGGCTAGTCTGGGGGTAACCTGCAGGAGATGCAGCTAGGTGCACACTCAGAACTCCAACACATGTCCTATTCACGGTGATGAGATTGTGGAAGGGGAGCCTCAAGATCTCGTGGCCAAGAGCCATTCTGCTGCCCTCAACGCTGCACGTAGTTGCGCCTCCTTGCTATGGGAGCTAAGACCATCTGTTTCCTAAAGTGATGCACGCAGAATGTGTCCAAGGTGGGGGCCAGCACTAGTTTACCCACAAAATTTATTTTCTCCCTCTTTTTTTTGGTCATCTTTTGCACAGATCAACACGTGACCCCACATACACCCTGAGATACCCCCCCTTCCACAGTACAGCCCTTGCCCTGCAGCCTCCTGCTTTGCCTGAGGCCACTTCTCCCCCTTCCCCAAGCAAGCCATAGCTCTGCAGCCATTGAAAAGCCACCTCCGCCTTACGACTGGTCTGGTAGGTGGGGACCTGCCCGTGAGTCCCCCTAAAAGCAATGTGGTGCTGCCTGCGAAGCCTGGCACTGATGACCATGAATGCTGCCCGAAGAAAGGTAGGCAAATAAACCTCGAAGTCCCGATTGAAGTGCAGGTCGTCAGGCACACATTGAAATGCATCAGTGTGATTGCACACCGACGTGCCTGAATGATCCGGTATGGGGGTTGCTTCCAACGAGCAGAGTTTACAATGAGATGCTAAATTATTGAAATTAGGTTCTCCATGTGCAGCGGCGGGAAATGCGACTCACCATTGAGGGGTGGAGCAGACAATCACAAACTGGTTTCATGGCGGTGTAAAACTGATGTTTGGCCTTCTCGCCATATTGTTCGCTAACACTGGCCATGATGCCCACCTCCAATGAGATTGGACAATTCCGCCCATTCTCACTTCTGAATCCAGGTTCAAAATCCCACTCCAGAGACTTGAGTACAAAATCCAGGCTGCCACTCCAGTGCAGTACTGAAGGAATGCTGCATTGTTGGACGTATAGTGTTAAGAACACTAAGCAAAGGATAATGACTCCCTGCTCAGGAATGTAAATGATCCCATGGCACCTTTCAAAGAAGAGTAGGTGAATTATCCCTGGCATCCTGACCAATATTTGTCCCTAAAAGAACATAAAACAGATTATCTGATCATTAACAAGCTGTTGGTTGTGGGATAAAACAGAAAATGCTGGAAAAACTCAGCAGGTCTGGCAGCATCTGTGGAGAGAGAAACAGAGTTAATGTTTTGAGTCTGGGGGACCTTGCTGCAGAGGCCTTTCCCAAGTGGCAATGACAATATCTAACAAATGCCTTTGGCTTATTTTTACCTGCATAATCATGGTACTCAAGGCAAATGTAGCACCTAATATTGTCCTTGTCTGAGATCAAACCTGTGACCTCTTCTACATTACAACAGTGACTACACTTCAAAGAATACTTAATTAGCTGTAAAGTTCTTTGAGATGTCCTGGGCTTCTGAAAGGTGCTAACTAAATGCAAGTCTTTTCTTTTTTAAAATTAGTCTCTCACCACCTGGAAGTCATTTTGTAGATTTCAACCATTTAATCATTTCTTGAATGGATTTTGCAGCAAAAGCAACAGGCGACAGCAATTTATTAAAATAAAAATTAAGTGCAAAGAGTGGGAACCTGAAGTAAAAGAATAAATACTGGAAATACACAACAGGTCGATATCTGTAAAAAGTAGCTATTTTGGATGTGCACCCTTCATCACAATGAAATCGATCTTTTATATCATCTAACTTTTCAGTTAACTTTTCACTGAAGACATTGAATTCCTTTCAGTAATTGGTATAACTATTGGTACACTCTCTCTTGGGGGGGAGATCATTTTGATTTTGGGTGATTATGTAAAATGGGTGATAGCGATGTGGCCGCCCGTTTTGTACCTCTCCCAATTTTCAATGCCAAGTGGTCATTTCATCCCAATCAGGAGGGATATGTAATGGGTGGCTGATCCAATGTCACCTGTTACATACTATCACCTAAACTCACCAATAACCCCCTTGCTCTTTCTCTCTCTCTTCCACTATTTCTACATTTTCAAAGTTAGTACTGGAATGCCTGTTTATTTAATCTTCAGCCTGTAAAGAGAAAACAGGTTATTGAGGTATTTAGGGGGAAACTAGATAAACACATGAAGGAGAAGGCAACAGAGCAACATACTGATTGGGTTGGCTAAGAAGCATAGGAGAGCTTGCATAAAGCATAATGACTGACAATGACTGATTGAGCCAAATGGCCTGTTTCTATGCTGTATATTCTATGTCATTCAATGTAATTATGATCTTTCAGGTGTATGTCCTTCGTCAGTGCCATGACCCATTGGGGATAGTGCACTGTAATATCAAGCCCCACTGTTCCCTGAGCCGCGACAAATGTGAAAAAGTTTGATCAAATGACCAGATTGCCCCAGTTCTACCTAACTGTTTAATTTAGGTTAACAGAATACGAGCACCAGGTTTGTAAACTTAATAAGAAATAACTGTTCATCGAACAAACTGTTGTTAGCCAGTGGCAAAAGAAAGAAATATGAACTGCTAATTCCTAACACTATGGGGAGAATTTTCTCCCCGTCGGGGCGGGGGGCGGGGGGTTGGGCGGGAGCGGGCCTGAGCGAGCATGCAGCCGATTGCCGCCCGCAATTGGCTGCACGCTACTGTTTTACATGGGCAGGCCAATTAAGGCCCACCCAGCATGACGCGTACCCAGAAGCGCGTCATTTTACGCGTCGGTGAGCGGGCCCCGCCCCCACTTGCCGACCCGAAGATTCTGGCCTATAACTTAAACTCTACGCCCTTCTTAAATCCCTATTCACACACATACAAGACACATAAGACAGAAAAACATGGATTTTAAGGGTGGGATAAAACAGCTCAATAGCAGCAATTCCAGAGCACAGGATTCGATGGGTTGATTTTGATCGATGTCTTCCAAGTTCCTTTCAGTTCTTGTTGATGACATAAGGTGGTCTTTCAGCACTTTCAGTATTTAGTTCACTGGTTGAGCACTTGCCTTTCAATGTCTCTAACAGTGATTTTCCCCTTTGCCCCTTGACAAGAGAGAAAGCAGGTTCTAGAGCTATGAGAAGAAAAAGTCAGCTAGCTATTATTGCGGAGTAACTGGAATCTTCCATACACAGGAGCAAGAGGTTTTAGGTCTTGTTCTTTTCGGGCTAGGAGCTATTCTCTGCACTGCTTCTCACACAAAACCTGGTCACCTGGTCAGGAGCCAATTAAAATGCTGTTGCCAGGCCCCTCCCAGGGCTCCTTTCCGATACCATTGTATCTTTCATGGCACACTCTGTTCCAGGATTGCAACATTGTATATATCTCTCATCCTGTTCCATTGGACAGGTCTTTCAACCTACAGCCATTGTAATTTTAATCCAAAGTCCAACAGAAATAAAAAGATATGTTCCTTACATCAGACTCAGACAAAGAGATATATAGTCACTTGGAAAAACAGAGAATACTAGTGCGGTGGAAATAGAGACAGGAACAGACGGCGGAATCTTGTGGAGGCTACAGGGGTCTCGGCTGGAGAGCCATGAGAGCCTCGTGTTGCCTCTTTCTTGGGGGTGTCAGCAGCAAAGGCAGGGGCTATGGCTCTCAGCAGGTCTCCTGTTCCCAATGCCGGGCCCCCTGATCAGGCACCGAGTGCCTTTGAAGAAGGGGCCCCCTCCCCCACCCCAGTAGCCTGCAAGCAACCCACTTGCTTGTCATGCACCCGGATGGCAAGCCCCCAACTGAGGGAATACCGGTGGATTAATCGTAGCAGGATGGGAGGGTCATCCATGGGCTTTCCCGCCACGGATTTAATCAGGGTGGAGGTGGAAGATGGCGGGGTCGCCACCTGCTACCCTCCTGCCTGATTAAATGCTGCCCGCAACTCGCCACAGGGAGGGGCACAAAATTCCATCCAGCGAGAGAACGCATTAACAGACACATCAATGACTGGGAGGAGCTTCATGCATTACATAACCTGTTAATTGCTAATTAGAAAGCCGTTAGCTGATATAAAAGTTCCTAAGTGCCTTTCAGTGTAATGCAGGATACTCATCTGAAATGTCATATTCTGTCGTATCTTTTTACAGACACTGACAGATCTGTTGTGTATTTGCAGCATTTACTGTTTAGATGCATAACGTGTATTACAATGCAGCTTTACAGTGTTTTCTTATCTAACAATTGCACAGTAGGATGCCTATCACTCCTTGACATTTGGAGTTAATTCCGTGCCTTCGTTTCACTGTAACAGTAATTTTTTAGTCTTTTAGACAGCCAACAACAGGGTCAGTAGTCAATGGGTTTTTTAATGAAATGCCCATCAGGAGACTGGCATTTTACCATAAGTTCAACAATTTCAAGTCTGTGAATACAAGCGGCATGCAGTTGGTTTCTTTTCTGTTCACTACACTTCTGTAATCTGCTGCAAGGTCAGAGCTCCTGTCACAGAGAGATGTAAGCTAAAAGAGTGAAGCAACTTAAATGATTGAAACATTAATGATCAAAAATGATGCCAGGTCCCATGGAAGAATTAACAGTAAACCCAAATCAACCAACTGTCTGAGGATCAGCTTCAAACCATGTAAATTGTTTTAAAAATAAGGGGTCTCCCACTTAAGGCAAAGAAGAGGGGAATTTTTTACTCTCAAATGGTGATTAGTCTCTGGAATTCTCTTCCCCAGAGAGTAGTGGAGGTTGGGTAATTGAATATTCTTAAGGCAGATTCATACAGATTCTTGATTGACCAGGGGAGTCTAAGGGTATAGGGGGTAGGCAGGAAAGTAAAGTTGAGGCCACATCAAATAAGCCATGATCTTGTCAAAGGGCAGAGCATTTGGAGCATCTCGTGGGGCAGGATGACCTACACCTGCTCCTAATTCATATGTATGTGTGTATGATCTCTATTTTCACTTTTACAGGCTTCTCCCAACTCCTGTTTCAAGATGGATTCAAAGGCCTAGAAATTGGGCTATATGACATGCACTTTTCAGATGCTACTTGGCCTTCTAAGTCTCCAAAATGGCGGCTGGAAGTGCACATACCTTTCCAACCGGAATTGTGTCGCCCATTATATAGGATAAGGACAAACAAGGGGTGTTCTTTACCCATGTTGGAAGTAGGCATTAGATGCTTTCCATATGTAAGGGTCCTAATGCCTGCCTGGGGTCTCTTGGCCCTCTAGAAGATTGGATTGCCCTGAGACACTAGCTACACTCAGGGAAACCAACCTTACAGAATGCATGCAACCTGAATATGAAAAAGAAAATAAAAAGACTTGCATTTACAAAACATTTTTCATGACTACCAGATGTCTCAAAGCGCTTCACAACCCATGAAGTACTTTTCAAAGTGTGGATGATGTGGCCCACACCACGTAGCGGATTAACCATAAACAATGCCTCGAAACTGGGGATGTTGGTCTGAGAGAGGACACTGATATTGGAACACCTATCCTGCCATTGAATTTGCAGAGTTTTGCGGAAGTGATATTTCTCCAGGGATGTATGTTGTCCATGTCTCTGATGCATACAGGAAGGCAGGTATCACTGCAGCCCTGCAGAGCATGAGCTTTGTGCTGGGTTTGGGGTTTTTGTCATCAAGCACTCTCTTCCTCAGATGGCCGAAGGCTGTGCTGGCACACTGGAGGTGATGTTGAGTTTCGTCATCGATGTCTGCCCTCACTGAGAGGAGGCTCCCAAGGTATGAGAAATGATCAATGTTATCCAATGGTTCGCCGTGGATCTTGATAGTCGGGTGGCAGCATTGTGCAGCGGGAGAAGGCTCATAGAGGACCTTTGTCTTCTGGTTGTTTAGCTTAAGGCCATTCTTTCATAGGCCTCCATTAATATGTCGATGATAGTTTGGAGCTTGGCCTCTGAGTGTGCACATACACAAGTATTGTCAGCGTACTGCAGTTCGATGATAGAGGTTGGGATAATCTTGGTTCTGGAACTGAAGCGTCATAAGTAGAGTAGTTTCCTGCTCTGTAGGGTAGCTCCACTCTAGCAGGGAACTTCATGGAAATGGGGTGGAGTGCTGTGGAAAGGAAGGTGGAAAAGAGCGTTGGTGCGATGACACAGCCTTGCTTGACCCCAGTTTGCATTAGTATTGGGTCTGTGGCAGATCCGTTGGTAAGAATCACAGCTTGCATGTCATCATGCAGCAGACGGAGGATGGTGACAAATTTCTGTGGACAGCCAAATTTCAGGAGGACCCTCCAAAGTCTCTCCTGGTTGATAGAGTTGAAGGCCTTTGTGAGGTTAAAGAAGGCCATGAATAGAGGTTGCTGCTGCTCTCTGCATTTTTCCTGGACTTGACTTGCTGTGAAGATCATGTCCACTGTGCCTCTTGATAGATGGAATCCGCATTGTGCTGCCCGTATGAGCTGTTCAACCACGGGTAGAAGGTGATTGAGAAGGAGTCTTGCAATGACCTTCTCTGTGGTGGACAGCAGAGGTGTAATTGGCAAGGAAGGCATTGGGAAAGCTAACACCAATGGAGTTCTCTTTCTGATGAAATGCCTGGAACATGGTCTGATCATAACAAACCTTTGCGTCAGAGAGACAAATACAAGACCTCTTGGCAACACCCTTGCTCCAAACATTGGCACCTGCTTGACTATGTCATCATCCATGTTCACATCACCCATTCCATGACAGGAGCTGATGACTGCTGGACCCACCATTGCCTAATCTGGGCTACTATCTCCATCAACCTGGCCCAAAAACGGAAGCGACAGCAAAGTGCTGCTGCAAGAAAATCAATGTCAATGGACTCTGCGAAGAAGGACCTACTCAGACAGCGTCTTACAAGCAATCTGGTGATGCTCAACCAGCAGGAACCACAGAATTCCCACAGTGTCTGGTCTGCCCTTAAATTTACCACAATCAGCACTGCAAGGATACTCTTGGTTTCTCCATTAGGAGGCATCAAGACTGGTTTGACGAGAACAACCAGGAGATCCAGGAACTATTAAATTGCAAGTGCAAGATGTTCCTGAACTGGAAGCACCACCAAAATTCAAGGGAAAGAAAGCAGGTTTACAGACAAATGAAGGTGATGTCCAGCTGACCTAAAGAACAGATGGTGGGTGGAAAGAACACAGGAAATACAGCAACTCGCCGATAGTCACGACATGTGTGGATTCTTCATTACGGTCAAGACCAATAATGGCCCAAGCACCCAAGGGCCCCACTAACAACAATGTTATAATGATGAGGTAATCTGTTTCTTGTGATGTTGATTGAGGGCTAAATATTGGCCAGGACACCAAGAATAACTTCCCCGCTCTTTTTCAAAGTAGTGCCATGGGATATTTTACATCCACCCAAGCCTTGTTTTAATGTCTCATCTGAAAGATGGCACCTTCAATAGTGCAAAGCTTCCTCAGTAATGAACTAAAGTGTCAGCCTTGATGTGGAGCTGGGAAGACCAGGACTGCCTCTTCAAATCCCATATTGAACCCCAAATCCCGATTGACATCGCTCTAAAACTACGTGGCCATGCTATTGCTGACCAGGCTGTCCAACCCCAACCCTTAACCTCTGTGCCCCCAAACCACTGATCTCCACCCCACTTCCTTGCCCTGACCTCCATGCTTCCCAATTCCCAATCTCTCTCCCCTCTTCCCCCAACCCAACCCCCACCACCACCACCACCCCCCCCCCCCCCCCCCGCCCCCCCCACCCATCTCCCTGAGTTTTGTCCTTGTGATGCACAACACAGGACCTAATCTCACAGGCTGCTGCCATCTGACACTAAATCCACTCCCCTGGCCATGGAAATCCTGCCACCCTCTCCCCCAACCATTTCAGGCCTGTAATCTTCCCGTTAGTCTATCATTTACCTGTGTCCCAGTGTGGCACAGGGTAAGGAGCATGTGCAGGGGTAGCACCCAAAAATGGGAATTTCTAGGCCTAGCAACATCACTGTGAAACTCTGTGGCTCATGCCCTATGATATAGGTTTTAAGGGGTGACTTTCCAAATCTGTGCTTCCAGTGGGAAACCTTAACACCCATTCTCCGACAGGTCTTATCAATAGGTATTGTCATTGGACCAGTTTCCCAACAGAGCATGAAGTGCTTATTACTTCATCAGTCTCTTAAAACATACCTACATAAATCTGTTGGCCCTCTGGTCACCTTTTCAGCAGTGTGTGTGTATGGATTGGAGTGTTTTCTACTCTTCCTCCTATCCGTGCCATCTTGTGCAGTCATTTCCTTTGTAATTCTATAATTTTTTCTCACGTTTCCGACTAGACAGACAAGTGATTTTGAATAATTAAGTCATTAAGAATAGTCCTGAAACATTAATTGGTTGTATGGCTGGTTCCCACAGCACACCTGCTAGCTAAAGTGCCTTTGCATCGCAATTCAGCTGCTAATAAGGGAATCAGTGAAACTCCTGTTTTTCCTCACCTCACTCACAGTGAAGAGATTAAAGGCCAGCCAATTTCTCACCTGTCAGGATAGTGTCCTATAAAGCTGCACTGATTAGTTTTATTTTTAAGCACTGGCCCCCAACCTTTCAGTGGTTTTAACAGAACAAGATGAATAACAGCAAAGAGGATATCAGGGATATCAGAGTTAGCCTGAGGTGGAACAGTAAGACCTGGCATTATGCCACCAATTGTATATTCCTCCCACCATTTCCTGAATTCTTATTGGAGTACTAGTTTACAGGCAACAGGTGGCCACTGAGAAAATGGAAAGAAATTTAAAGGAAAAAATATATAAAATAAATGTATGAGCTGGATTTTATACCAAGGGTAAACTCCCTACATCCCAATGTAAATGTTGGGGGTGAGCCCGCCTTCAGTTAGCCAGCTTGCTCCGCTTTAGTTTTTCAGACGACAGTCATTTAATTAATATGAGATGAGACTTCTGTCTGTCTTCAGGAGGAAGTCCCGCCTCATAGAGCTGCTGGCCAAGCAGAAGCATTGGCCACTGCTGGTGCTGCAGGTAGCAGGAAGTGGAGCTCAAAAATTGGCCGGACATTGAGCTAAGTCCGTGATCTCTCCAGGGTCAGGCTGACAGGCTCCAGTGAGGGAGTGTGGGTGGGGGGCATTTTGGACAGAGCAAGGAGAAGAGTGGACATGGGGAGGCAAAACTGTGGGAGGGGGGCCTCCGCTTGGCACCATGGGCCAGTGAAGGAGACACCCTCCTTTTCACTGACTAGCAGCCTGCAGGGTTAAACCTGCCAGGCTTCATGTTGGGTGCAGCCTCTCCCACTGCCCGTTATTTCATAGCAGAATCAGGATGAGGCTCTTAATTGGGCATTAATTGCCTACATAAGGGCTTTAACTGGGCCACAAGGCGGGCGATCCACCCGACACCTCACTTGCCACGGTAAAATCGTGGCAGGTGTATGGGTGGGTGGACTGGTAGTGGGTATACCACCGATACCATAGTGCCCTTATTTACGGGATCACCCGCCTGTTTTTCCGCCCACAGGTAGCCAATAAAGTTTATCCCCGTGAGTTGAGACAGAGACCGTTTACTTGCCTGCTGAGTCCATACTAATGCTTTGTTATTAACCTAAGGTAGCTGAATATGGGCAGCTTTGGTCAGGATGCCCATTTGACACATCGGCCAAGCTTAAGACCCATTGACTTCAATTGAAAGTAAAATTGAACAAGATGGAAAATGCACATCTGACTCGAACCTTTCCCATTCTCAATGGGTGAGTTAGGTTAAAATAGGGTTTATACACTTTTCCCAGCTGGGACCATTGAGCAATAAGGAGGAAATGTAAAAGTAAAAAACTGCGGATGCTGGAAATCCAAAACAAAAACAAAAATACCTGGAAAAACTCAGCAGGTCTGGCAGCATCTGCGGAGAGGAGCACAGTTAATGTTTCGAGTCCGGAGGAAATGTAACCCTGGTTGACTGTTCCACTATGTCATGAAGGCTGGCATGCCATTTTATACTAATTGGGAGCTTGTGCAGCTGTTTGAAGCAACGTGCTTTCCTGGCTGACTCCAAACTGTGGCCAGATGAATGTAAAATGACGCACTCACACGATATTTCAGTCGGTAGGCACGTGCGGGAATAGGCAGCGCGCCTGCCGACAATTAACAGGCCTATTAAGGCCATTAAAGTATCAATTAAATGTAATTTTTCACTGCCCGTCCAACCTTAAGGTTGGCAGGCAGGCAAAAAGACCAAGCGGCCTTTGCACTTTTTAGGAAACCTCATCCACAGGCGGGATGAGGTTTCCAACAACAATTAAAAATAAAATAAAAATTTTAATTTTTCATTAATAACATGTCCCTGCTCATGGCAGAGTCACATGAGGGGACATGTTTTGTAACATTTTTAAAATCTTTATTTTTGATTTTTTTATATCTTCAGCCTCCTGAGGCAGCTGTGTGCCTCAGGGAGCTTTTCCTACATGTACCCACGCACATGTGCGAAGTTCCCTGCTCGCTCCCCACCCCCCCCACCCCCCCACTCCCCCCCCCCCACACACACAGCGCTGAGTGCTGCAGCATGTGTTTCATGCTGGGTGGGCTTTAATTGGCCCGACAGTGTGAAATCGCGGTCTGGCCCCAATCATGGGTGGCGATGGGGCTCCCCGACCACTCCCGCCGAGCCTGCCCGAGGAGGGCAAAATCCTGGCCTGTGTATCAAAACTGGAGGCCCATACATCTTGCTAAACCTAATGTAAAAGCAGCTAATCAGGAAACCCTTCCTCCACAGGACAGCTGATGGACTTTTGGAACTCATACGCCCAAAAGGCTATCAACGCTGAGTCAACTGAAATCCTAAAGACTGAGATCGATAGATTTTTGTTAGGTAAGGGCATCAAGCGATATAGGGTGAAGGCAGGTAAATTGATTTTTTTCTGAGGCATTGGTCAATGAACAACTTAATTAAATAGGGGCCAGGCTTTGAAGAACTGAATGGCCTACTCCTGCTTCTAAAATATGTGATAACACGAGCTTTTCTGATAAGCTAGTACCACTGTGTAATTGTGGTCCATTGGAAGTCAGGCAGCTTAGGTAGTAAATATGTTTTAGTAGCTCTTCACATTCTTCTCAGACATCATGGCTGCCTGGTACAAAACAAAAACAAAATTACCTGGAAAAACTCAGCAGGTCTGGCAGCATCAGCGGAGAAGAAAAGAGTTGACGTTTCGAGTCCTCATGACCCTTCGTTCTGCTGAAGGGTCATGAGGACTCGAAACGTCAACTCTTTTCTTCTCCGCCGATGCTGCCAGACCTGCTGAGTTTTTCCAGGTAATTTTGTTTTTGTTTTGGATTTCCAGCATCCGCAGTAGTTTTTTGTTTTCATTTTTATGGCTGCCTGGTACGCTGTTTATTCCACTCATTAAGTCAACATAATGATGTGAGAAAAAGCAGGTTCACAGCAACTCTTAGCTATACTCAAGCCAGATAATCCTTAAATCTATAACATTTTTTTTTGTTTTGTTGTCTTGGCTTTGTTGTGACATGAGTGCTATCAAACGTGAAATAGATCATTTCAAATGGAAAGCCAAGCAGCTTACTTAGGTTTCCTGGAAGTTAAGATACAAAGGAAAAGTACAGACACTTTAGGTAAGGTTTACTTATGATGTTATGTGAGGAAACATGATAGCAATGCTTGATCTAATCCTACCCTTTTGAAGAAGTATTGAATCATTGCACTTTTCTTGTTCAAGTGCTCCATTTATTAGAAAGGAGCTAATGGTGTATAAATAACGAAGCAACAGCTGAATGCCATTGTATACTAGATTTAATGGGAGAATGGGCTTGTATCTTGTAGATATCCATTAATATAGATAAATCAGCATTATGTACTTGGGGTTGCCATGTTTCACTTCATTATAACAGTAACTACATTTCAATAGCTCCAAAGCTCTTTGGAATGTTCTGAGAAAGGTGCAGTGTAAATGCAAGCGGCAGTGGCAAGCATGCATAGACTCTGCAGGATCAGGGGTGTGGAGAGGAAGAAGGCTCTGGTTGTTATGGAGCATGAATCATTTAAGGTCTGTGACCAGTTCTATGAGGCTACTGCAGATGCAAACAGGGGTCAGTTCTGGTACCTGGCCTTCAGAACTGGCTGATCGGTGGAGAAACAACTGCAATTTTGAAGCACCGGCCTCATTAACATTGGGGTAGTGAGCTGCAGGATGCCATGTAGCACAGCTCAGTGGATTGTGGCCTCAGCTGCCAGCAAGGTAAGTGCTGGGTTGGGGATGGGGGGAAGGTTGCTGGCTTGTACAATGACATTGTTGGATGTGCTTTGCAGTCACAATGGTAACTAGTATCATGGCTTTTGAAGGTCAGAGAAGAATTTCCCAGAGGTTTTTCCTAAATCGGCCAATATTTTTCTACGAATCTTCTTTTCTTGCCTGAAGAAAGACAAGTTCAATATAGTATAACTTAATGGCAGCACTCCTGACCCCTGGTGAGAAGGTTATGGCTCCAAGTTCCACCCCAGGGACTTGAGCGTAAAATCTAGGCTGACTATTCAGACTCTGTACAATGGTACAGTGCCGCACTGTTGAGGTGCCAGCCTTTGGATAAGACGTTAAACAGCCTGACCTCTCAGGTGATATAAAAGATGTTATGGCACTATTTGGAAGAAGAGAAAGGGAGTTCTCCCTGTTATCTGTATTTTATGGGTCTGGTTAATGTGGGAGTGAGTACAGTACTGCCCACACCATGATGTAAGAGAACACATGACCTGCACCCATGGTCAGTCTAGTGTTGGACAGAGCTGTGTGTATCAGCAAGCATGAAGACAGATCCTAGCTTGTACCCTTTAATGTATATTTGTAAATAATTCTAGGAGTTAGTAAAGACTTACAGTTAACCTATGTACGACAATGAAGACTTCTTCAAGCTTACCAAACGGTAACCAACATCCTACAACATGGTGGCAGCTTGTGGAAAAATCCAAGACTTCGCAGAAAATGTAGAGAAAAACTGAAATATTGGAAGACTGAGAAAAAAATTCAACAAAGCAGCCTGACCTGAGAAGAAGCTCCAGAAGCAGAGGTGCAAAGGAAAAATCACCAGGAAGAAGCTCCAAAGAAAGGCTTGGAAGTTGGAGGCAGAAATTTAAAATTGCTCACTGCAGAAGAAGACGCCATTGAATCTCCTTTAGAAGAACAGCTTCTAATCCCAGAGTGCTGTTGGCAGACCTAGCAGGGCTGAGCTAAGTCTTTTAAAATTCCAGTCTACAGTGTAGCAACCGGTCCTGGACAAGATCCCCAATTTGTTAAAATCCTGGATGAAATCCCCAATTTGTTACAGCCGGGATGGTACCTCAATATTGTTGTGATCCCGGGTGAGGAGGAATGAGCAGGCTCCCCTCTTTATTCAACCCCCTTGGTTGGTCGCAACAAGGTTAGTTTAAAAATCCTTTCCCCTTGGATACCTTTTCCCAGTCCAAATGTATTTATTTTTAATAAGGAACCAATTTAACCAGGCTTTCTTGAGTCAAAGAAAGAGTAAGTTTATTAGTTACTAAAACCCGAGGAAAAATAATAAAAACGTGACACACACATACACACTCTGACCAGAAATGAGAAATTAAGAGTCCAAATAAAAGTTAAAAAAAAACATACAAATCAGTATTTGGTTGTCTGTGAGGTGTGGGTAATGGTACGTTGCAGTCGTTAAGTTGGGTGATTCAGTAAAGCTGACTTTGGCAGATTCACAATCTGTTGGCGACACTTGTTGGCTTGACCCGGAGGGGGGAATCCTGGTTCTCTCTGCAGGGTAACTGAAAAGGCTATCTTGTTTCTTTTTACTTATGGTCTCTGCTAGAACACACTTGCCCCCCAGCAAGAGATAGAGAGAGAGAAAGTCTTTGTTGGGGTGACTGACTGGCATTTCTTCTTGTTTCTGTCACTCACAAACACTGGTCTGCAGCTAGCTTTTTAACCCATTTTTCCTGTGTATTCCCAGGAGGGGAAATAGTCATGTCTTGTACCCGGAGTCCATTTTACTTTCATCTCAGACTATTTTTCACATTCTGAGATATAAATCAATAGATGTATTTTTGGATGACTGCTGAGATGTGGGAATCAGTCTCCATTGTCTCCACAAACACAGGAGATTAAAAGTCCAGTATTTTGCATTTTCCATACCTTCCTTTCAAGTATCTCTGTTTGAAGTAGGCCTTGACACTCCTTCAGGTGCGACATTTCATGTTCTCTTCGGACAGGTCTGTCAGTACAATCCACATAGGAATTTTCCAGAAAGTGGTCACTTTACATCATCAGCCATCTTTTGATTAGTCTTTATCTGTATTTCTTTTAAAAACACAAGTCTGCCTTAAAAAAAACTCAATATGCTCGTAGGTAGTTGGTAGCTGCAGTCCGCTGCCGTGACAACAGTAAGTCCTGAGAAATCTTTATATAATTCAGAGTCAGAAGCGCAATTTGAAAAAACCCATCGCTAAAACCTGAACCCCAAGTCAGCGCCTGAACACTCTCCGAAACGAAAAAAAAAATTAAATAATCTTGGAGAATTGTGACTTCTAAACAGAGCTGAGAGAAAGCAAAAGCCAGGATTGACAAATTCAAACTTTAAAGTAAAACGCTGAGCAAGAGAACTCTGCAGGCAGTCGATCCAGGCAGCCATTGTTAGAAATTTTTTTCAAGCTGAGCGCAATCGCCATTGTAGCGGCGCCCACCAAAACTGGCAAGTGTAGGAAATCCTTTTGTCTCCAAGTGAATGGCGACGCCATCTTGAAATTCAGGAAGCTCTTAAAGCAGAACCTACACTTTTAACAATTTAAACATGGATCAGAATTCCACACCTCCAAATCAATTCAGACTAACCCGAGGCCAAGGTCAATCACATAATTGGGGACTTTGGAGGAAAAGATTCCTAAGGTACAGCATCGCTTCAGATTCAGATAAAAATCAGAAGCAGAGCAGGTCAACACACAATACTCAATAGGCCTGATTGCGGATAACATTATTGCAAGCCAGTGAGTCAAAATTTGAAGAAGTACTAAGAGCTTTCAACATTTATTTTAATCTAAGAAGCAATGAAATACTTGAAAGAGCTAAATTTAACAAGCAAGTCCAGCAGCCAGGGGAACCTAGCGATCCATTCATCAATGATCTATACAGAATGGCAGAAGGTTGCAAATACAGAGACTTAAAAACTGGACTCATCAGAGACAGAATAGTGGTAGGAGTAGCAGACGATGCACTCTCTGACCTCATGCAAGCAAAGGAAGACCTAACCCTGGAAAAGGCAATCCAGATAGTTGGCAGTCAGATCTCTGTGCAGCACAGACCATTTTAAGGGGAGAAAGTAAACTATGGTGCAGAGGTCAATTCACAGTTCAGCTAATTAAGCAAATAAGACACAGGGACACTCCAGGACAGGAAAAGCAATATCTAAACTGGCCAGCATAGTGACTATGCCAATTCCGTGGAGCAAAGTGCCCTCACAGGCAATGTCAACGTCCTGCAATTTCAGCCCAATGCTGTCAGTGCAACAGGATTGGACACTGTGCAATTAAAAACTCTGAAATGCACAGAAGGCCCAAAGATCATCCACGAGTTCGAGACTGCAAGCCCAGAAGGTATGTAGCCATGCTTCTTAGGTGAGATCAAAGATCTTGATTTCTCTTTCTGGAATGTGAACATTTCAGTCAATGGCCACGTAACAAATTTTAAATTGGACACAGGAGCCAGCATAACAATCCTGTCAGACAAAGAACTATGGCTGTTGACCCAGCGGCTGACACCGCCTATGCTACCCCTGTACGGGGCAGGAGGCTTAAGCTCCTGGTGAAGGGCACCCTGCAGCCAACACTGAGATATAACAATTAAACAAACCATGAGACCCTCTTTGTGATCCACAACCAGGACTGTTAATTACTAAGCCGCAAAGCCCGTGTTGAGCTTAACCTGTACAGAAGATTGACAAGGTCAGCGAGCAAGGGCTTGGCTCCAAGTACAAATGTGAGTTTCCGAAACTCTTCACGGGACTGGGGCGATTGAAAAACGCACACAGGATCACAATGAGGGAGGATGCTAAACCCGTGTGCCTATTCACACCAAGTGAGATCCTCCACTCACTCATGAAGCAAGTGCAGCAGCAGCTGGATGAGATGACAAACGTAGGAGTCATCTCTCCAGTCACACAACCAACTGCATGGTGCTCCGGGATGGTCCTAGTCCCAAAACCGAACTGGTCCATCTGTATCTCTATCAACCTGACACAGCTCAATAAAGGCGTAGCCAGAAAAGTACACCCCATGTCCTCAGTGGATGAAAGCCTGACTAAACTCTCGGAGACCATGGTATTTTCAAAACTGTACGCAAACAGCAGCATTTGGCAGCTCCCTCTTGACTAAGAGTCTGGGCTGCTGACAACATTTATTACCTCCTTCAGCAGATTCTGCTTCAGCTGCCTGCTGTTTGGAATGACGTCAGCGCCAGAAATATTCCAACGTATGATATCAGTCATTTTGCAGGGCCTTCAGGGGGGTCATATGCCGCACGCACGATGTATTGGTTCATGGTACAACAGTGGATGAACATGACAAGAGACTCGCAGCAGTCTGAGAGCACCTGCAAGAAGCAGCGTTGATGCTGAATGACAAATGTGAGTCAGCAATAAAGGCATCATGGTAGACCCACAAAAAACCAAGGTTATCAGCGAGTCCCCAACCCCATCCTCAATTCTACACCTCCAGCAATCTTGGGGATAGTGAACCAGCCGGCATAATTTTTACTGAATTTGGCACAGATCACAGAACCCTTGAGGCATCTACTTAAGAAAGACCAAACATGGTGTGGGACTCACATCAAGAGCAAGCTTTCACTCACATCGAGATGATACTGCTCTCCACGAACTTCTGGCCCACTACAACGCAGCCCTGTTCCCCACCATAGCAGCTTCGTTCACAGTGGGTGTGGTCCTGCTCCAGGAACATCTGGATGGAAGTTGCCAACACTACGCGTTCAGAGGACTGTCGGAGACGGAGCTGAGGTACACTATCAGAGAAAAGGAAGCCCTCGTAGTCATGTGGGCATGCAAGAAATTTTCAGACCATGGGCCGAATTTTCCGTCCCCGTTGACGTCAGGCGTCATGGCGGGCGTGAGCGGACAATATGACAGGAAGGCTAAAAATTGGTTACACGCCGTCATGAATCCAGTTTGCGATTGTCTGCTCCACCCATCAATTGTGGGCCACGTTTCCCGTTGCCACAGGTCAGGAACTACATTTTAATACATCTGCAAATCATTATAAGCCCTGCTCACCAGAATCATCCCTCCAACATCAAATTTACTGCCCACGTCAGCGGGAAAACACGGTCGGGGAGGTTAATGTAGATGGGGGTGGGATTTTCAGGAAGATAGGGAGCATCATGTTCACCTGGACATCCCAGAAAGAAAAGGTTTCTGGCTGGTAGGTGATGGTGGGGTGGTAGAAGGTGATGCCGGTTAGGTGGGGCAGGGGGCGGGGGCGCGTGGGGGTCAACAGTGATGGGGGAAATGACATGGATGTCTAGGGGAAGGGAAAGGACAGGGAAGCTGAAGATTAACTTCACTACAACCAGCTTTCAAATCGAAAATGAAAGGAGCCTTGTGTTAGGTGGGAACAGGTGCTGCATGGGAGTGCAGTGGGTGGGCGGAGATGCAGGTCAGCTCAGATGGACAACTGAAAGAGAACCCCAGCAGGCAGCATTAAAAATGCTTGGGACAGTGAGATGAGTGTGATGGATGAATCCGTGTGCATGGGAGAGAACTTGCACAGGGCTATGAAAGGCCCTGCCACATACACACTTCTTCCTCCAGAATCACTTGTGGGCTAGCTGTGTGTAGCTGAACTGCTACTGGGGAGGCATACCGGGGGAGGACTTTCGAAACTTGTAAATTACACCATTACACATTACTCAGTGGAAGTGAATATATTCTTCGATTATAAAGTGATAAAATGTGTTCATCCATGCAACCACTTGTGATCAGACTTAACTTTTCAAGGCCAACCACTTCTTCTAGGTGCTGCTCTGGCATCGGCAGCAAGGGTGGAGACAGCCTGTGCAATGCTTGGCCCTGTTGCTTCTGATGACTTTGGCATGAGTCCTCTGAAGAGCCGAGGCCTTGGGGCCCTGGCTTGTTTTGGTGTCCTCCTATGGGCCAGCTGCTCCCTCTGCGGTGACAGAGGACGAGGTTGAGGTGGGCACAGGCAAAAGGGCCTTGGAGGGAGAGGACGGCCTCTGAGATTCCTGAGTGGATGACCCAGGGGTGTTCAGCTGCTGCTCCTCCTCCCTTAAGGTGCCTGAGGGCCCCAGCCTGACTCCTTGAGGGGAAGGAGCACCTGTAGGGACATCAAAAGATTCAAAAATGTTTGTATACTTTCATTCACAAGAATGATTCCAGGGATAAAAAACTGTAGCTATGAGGATAGTTTGGAGAGGTTGGGTCTCTTTTCCTTGGAGAAAAGAAGGGTTAGAGGAGGCTTGATAGAGGTATTCAAGATCCTGAGGGGAATGGACAGGGTAAATAGCAAGGAACTGTTCCCACTCAAGAGAACATCAAGAACTAGAGGGCACAGGTTCAAAATAATTGGAAAAAGGAGTAAATGTGATGTGAGGAAAATTTTTTTCACCCAGAGGGTGGTGGAGTCTGGAACAAACTTCCTGAAAGGGTGGTGGAGGCAGGTTCGATCGAGGTATTCAAAAGGGAATTGGAGTGCTACCTGAAGAGAAAGAAAGTGCAAGGTTACGGGTATAAAGCAAGGGAGTAGGACTAGGTGGAATGCTTTTTCAGAGAGCCAGTGCAGACTCAATGGGCCGAATGGTCTCCTTTGCACTGTAAAGATACTGTAATACTGTGCAGCGCTGTGAACAGGTGGATGCAGTCCTCTGACTCGTGTGCCACTTTGTTTAGGGCTTCTAACAGCTTTACACATGATGTTCCCCCGCTTTCTGCTGATTCTTCACAATGAGTTGGAAAGCTGAATCCAGAGGCTCGTCATCTGACTCCGACCTCACAGACGCTTCTTCCCCAGCAGTCCTCCGAGTGCTGGGGAGCTTGGCTGAACTTGCCTCCTCTTGCTGCGGTGACCACCAGGTTGTGAACCTGAGTCTGCTCTAGATCTAGGTCCCACCAAGGTGTGTGCCTCCATGCTGGTGCAGGGTGTAGGTAAGCGCTATGACGGGTCTCCCAGGCTGCTTATTTCCAGCTTTTAAATGGAGGAGGTCTCCTCTTGGTGAGGACATGGATGGAGCTGAGGGACTGGCTGGCTGAGGGTGATATCACTTGGCAGAGCTCCCTGTGAACCAAAGTACAGATGATTAGTGCATGGCAGCAGAGTCCAAAAACAGGGCACTCACAGTTGCATTGAGAGAGGGGTGATGTGGTTCAGGATCGTCATGTGGGTGTTTGCTGCCAGCACGGTCCATATCCTTACCAGTCAGCGTGATGGCATGCTCCTAAAAGTGAGTGAGGGGCTTAATATGGGTATTTGTATTTTCGAGACTAGCATATACATGTCTTATTATGTCTAATGGCCTGAATGTGCTTCACGTTTTTTTAGAGGTGATGGACCTGGGAGTTGCGTGTGACACAGAGGAAGGGCTGCAAACTTTATTTCAGAGGTTGTAACTTGACTTAAGAGTGACAGGATGGCCTCATCAGGAATGATCGGTAAGGTGGCATCACCCTTGCCCTCACTTTCGAGCCGTGCCTTGGATGCCTAGCTGAAAGTACGGTGCATCAAGGCCTCCCTGCCTCCCATAAGGTTCCTCACTTTGGAATGCACCTCCTCACCTTGGGCTGCTCCACCTCCTCCTAGACCCAGCACTTGAGTCATCCTCTGCGGCCTGTAGAGCAACATCGCTGTCTTCATCCTCCAATGGGCCCCCCCCTTGATAAAGCCAGATTGTGCAGTGCGCAGCAGACAACAACAATACGTGAAACGTGCTCTGGAGGATATTGAAGTGCTCCCCCTGATCGGTCCAGGCAGCGGAAGCTCATCTTGAGTAGCCCAATGGTCCTCTAAATTCCTGCCCTTGTGAGGCATAACTTTGAATATAGTTCTCCTCCTCTTCTGTCCTTGGGTGTCTGAGTGGTGTCATGAGTCACCTTTTCAAGGGATAACCTATATCCCCCAGGAGCCAACCATCCAAGCGAGTTGGAGCGATGAAGAGCCTTGGCACCGGGGAGTGTCGAAGGATCTAGGCATCATGACAATTTCCAGGATACCTGCCACATACCTGCAATATCTGACTGTTGGGGTCACAAACAAGCTGGGCGTTCAGTGAGTGGAACCCCTTTCTAATGACAAAGGCACCTGGCTCACCTGCTGGCACCTTTATGTCCACAAGTGTGCAATCTATGGCTCCCTAGACGCAGGGAAACCCAACAATTGCAGTGGAACCTCTGGCTCGCTTAACCTGGTTGGCATCGTCGGTCCAGAAGTGAATGAAGTTACTGACCCATCTACAATAGAGCATCAGTGACCAGTTTAATGCAGCTGTGGGCAGCCGATTGAGAGACACCACATAGATCTTCCACTGACCCCTGGAAAGAAGCTGAGGTGAAAAAAAATCAGGACCACTGTAACCTGTCACTGGCATAGAGTGGCCCTCTACACAGTTGAGATGATCTCTGGGCCAATCATCTCACATATGGAGGTCACAGTGTCCCTGGAGAGACGGAACCTCTTTCAGACTGGACCTCAGACATGTCCAGGTATCAAGAGTGCTGCCTGTAAACTCGGCCTGCTGAATAATGGCGTCTTCCGCGGACCCTTCTGCCTTGGGCTTTCTGTTGGTCCTGCACCTTTTCTGGCTGTGTCTCTCTTTCCACAGGTCGCACTCTGGGACATTACCTGCGAGCACCTGGTCTCCTCTCCCTTCTGGCCCTCTCCTCCTCTTCTGTGGTGGTCCCTCCAACAGCATAGACAATCACCATTTTCTTAGTTGCACAGGATAGTGCACGGAAGGAGCCTCCGCATATGCTGAGAAATCAAGGAGTTCTCCAGAACACAGAGAAAATGCCAGAAACTGTCTGTAAACCAACTCCAACCAACTCACAGCAAAACTCCTACCCACTCACCTTGCCAAGATCCTGTTCACCTTTTATCCACCTGGATTGAGATTTCATGAAAAACATGAAGGCTGCCTGGCCAAGTGGCTCGTGCGCTGAGTGTGAAATCGCACGGGCCACGTAAAATCATTGCGAATTGCCTTTTTAATTTGTCTAATTGCTCTTTTAATTGTCGGTGAGCGCACTTCCGACATCCACGCATGCCCACCGACTGTAATATCGCGCGACGGCACGAGGACGTCAGGACGCCCTTCCGAGACCAGGACCACTGCGCATCTGTTCCGACACCTATAATTGTAAAGTGTTCTTGTTGTTCGAACCAAGGCCTGAATTTCACGATGACCTCCTGTTGTACAATGAGTGGCTGGCCACCCCAGTCTCCCTGCGGCCAGAGATCCTTCAAAAAATATGTCAGGGTTACCTGGTCATCACCAAGTGCAGAGCATGGGCCCAATCTGCAGTCTGGTGGCCAGGCATTTCCAAGGTAATTGAAAACACCATTGCAAATTGCTAAGTGTGTGCATTGCACAGGCAGGACCAAACAGAGCCCCTCATCTCCACACAATTCCTTAACAGAGTCCATGGGAGAGGCTGGGCACTGACCTGTTTGTCTTCAACAGCAAATTGTTACTTATAGTGATAGACTGCTTCTCCAGAAGGGTTGAGGTGAAGCAACTATATACAACTACCACAGAAGCAGTAATTAATTTTGAAATGAATACTTCACTCACTTCACCACCACATTCAGCTTCCACCGCTGCACCAGATCCCTGAGATACCCGCAGTCAAACGGAAAGCCTGAAAGAGGGGTCCATGCATGAAAAGCCCTCCTAAAAAAGAATGAGGACTTCCCCACAGCACTGCTCACATACAGGTCTGCCCCTTTACAGTGTGGCCTGCCCCATCCGAACTTCTGATGGGCAGGAAACTCCGCGCACAACTTCCAATGCTGCTGAAAAGACTCATACCAGTGTTGGTAACCAAGGATTATCAGGGCATCCGAGCAAGAAAGCAGTCTTACAGGCAGAATCAGGCTTCCACCTACAACACAAGGTACTGCACCAGCCACTTACCCCAATACAGGAAGGTGACAAGGCCTGGATTAAAGACCTTGAGAGAAAAGGTACTGTCATTAGAAAGAGGGCTAACCTCATTCCTAACCTGGTTGGCACTGCAGGGGGCACAGTCAGGAGAAGCAGGAGGAGTTTCCTCTTCAGCCCTCAGCCCCAAACAGTCCGTCCCCACTGTGCAATGGAGAGATAGCAAGGAACATACCCAGATGCCAGAACAATTTCCAAACCTACAGGAAGAACCAACAGCGACAGAGCCTACCACTCCTATGACAGTAATGCAAATGAGGTACGGAATATTTATAAGACCTCCAGACCGCCTGAACCTTTTAATTCAAGGACTTGAAGGGGGGAGATGGCGTAGTGAAAAATTAGAATTGACAATGTGAATGTATGATAGTAATAACAATGTAAGACATAAGATAAACTGTAATCACTTAAAATACATTGGATAAAGATTAGAGGGAGGTTTAGTATAAGGGTCTGGCACGAATAGGGTTAAGGTGGGACTGAGTTCAGTGCTGCCCATACAGTGATGTAAGAAAGCACATGACCTGCACCCAGGGTCAGTCTAGTGTTGGGCAGAGCTGTGTGTACCAGCAAGCATGGAGATAGCTCCTAGCTTGTACCCTTTGCTGTATGTTTGTAAATAGTTCCAGAGTCAATAAGACATACAGTTAACCTACGTATGACTTCTTCAGAACTACCGAACTGTAACTAACACCCTACAACAGTGTCCCTCAACTGGATATTAAAAATTCAGATTATTTCTTCATTATTACACTGATGTTTGTGGGGCCTTACTGTCTAAACATTGGCTGCTGTATTTCCTATGTTGCAAAAGTTCAAAAGTACTTAATTAGCTGTAAAGTGCTTTGGGATGTCCTGAAGTCATGAAAGGTGCTATATATGAATGCAATTTTTTTCTTTGTTTCCTTTATTTAAATTGCACTGCCGGTCTTACAAAAATTCAAGGTTTTGACTATCCTGATCTAGGTGGAAGCAGCAATGTTTGAAATATTTTGTATTTTCTCTTTTTTCTCTCAATTTTCTCTCCAGTGTTCTGGGAGGAGGGAAAAAGAGAGAGTTTGGTTTAAGAAAGCTTAAGAGAAACTTAAGAGACAATTTTAAAATGCTGTACAGTTTTAAGTACCACAGGTAGATGTGAGAAATGTATTGTAAAACCTTTAAATGCAGCCATTTAAGGTAACCATTCAGATCGACACATTTAGAGGGAGTATATGCTTAAAATCAGGTCATGTTAGGCAGCAGTTTGAAATGTTGCTGTTTGTTTCTTACCTTCAGTCTTCCGCTGTCCTATCATTACTTTTGGCTGAAGGCTGTCTTCATTAGACATCAGATGAGGAAGGTAATAGAAGATATTTGGCTGCTGAATGTTATGCTTTCTGGTAAGGTTCAATGCTTTCATCTTCATTGCATCTGAAATCAAGGAAACCAATATTAAGGGAATATGCTCATACAAGCACTCTTATTTTCTAGGATGAGATTTCTTAACAGGTTGCAGTGGCTGTGCCAGCTTTCAGGGTTCAAGCCCTGCTTCAGGATATTAATACATAATCTAAACTGAGACTTCAGTCAGTACTGAGGGAGTGCTTAATGGATATCCTGAGGATGTGAAAGGTGTGACATAAAGGCAAATTCCCTTAGCAGTTTGTTGCTGCTGTAATTTAACGCTTGGTGCCACAAAAAGCATAAACACTCTTACAAGTAGTTCTCTGTTTGAAGCTTCAAGTCATGTAAAACTGAAGGTTCCTACAGATCAATTCCTCAGAAGCATGGCCGAATGTAAATGTATAAAATGCCAAGTAACTGATTGTCTGTAGCGCTGAATTGTTAACAGCACTATTATGTTAAATAATCATTTTGTACAAATCTTTGACAAGCAGGCATAGACCTGGAAACCTATTTGCTGTATTTGCAAAACACCGTTGGAGTAGTTCAAGCATTGGAAATGTTGCTTGAACATGTCAACTCTTTGCTCAATGATGTTTTTTGTGGCAGCATGGTTCTTGTGTTAGATGAGCCCTGCACCCGTGACCAGATTCCTGACAGGACTCAGCCTGCAACTCAATGGGAAGGATTTTCAGGTCATCAGGCAGGCACGGTGGGCAGACCTGGGAGCAGCCGGATCACTGACCCGCAATCAGCCCCCGACCGCGATTTCACACAGGCTGGCCAATTAACGGCCAGACAGCGTGAACTACGTGCTGAAAGGCCCAGCGCTGCCAGGGTTGGGGGCAGGAGGAGGGTGAGGGCTGAAGTCAGCTGGAGAGTAGGTAATGGAAGCTCCCTGAGGCAGAGAGCTGCCTCAGCGAGCTGAAGGATTTTAAAGCCAAAATTAAACGTTATGAAATTCCAAAAAAAATTTCCACAGGTAAGAATCACTCACCTAAACACACTGATGATAAAAATTCTGCCCAAACATTTTTATTTAAAAAAAAATTAATTCGGAAACCTCATCCCGCCCTTGGATGAGGAAACCTCATCCAAGGGCGGGATGAGGTTTCCGAATTAATTAAAATCCAAAGGCCGCCTGACCGATTCGCCCACCTGCCAACCATAACATTGGATGGGCAGCGAAAAATCCAGGTCAATTACTGCTTTAATGGCTTTAATGGGCCTCTTAATTGTTGGTGGGCACACTGCCGACTCTTGCGCGCACCCGCCAACTGAAATATTGTGTGAGTGTGTAATGACCAGGGTCTATGGACGCTGCCTTTCATTCCTGGAGATGACCAAGAACCAGTGTCGCCGAAGACTGCGCATGTCTAGGGAACTGGTCGGTCACATCTGCCACCTGCTGCAGGATTTTGGTGCCACGGGGACATGGAGGGCACCCACTACCAGTGGCCATGAAAATGACTGTGGCACTCAATTTTTACGCCAGTGGCTCCTTTTAGGGCTCCATTTGTGACCTCTGTGGGATATCACAAGCCCCCACCATCAAATGCATCCATGAGGTCACAAATGGCAGCTTTGCGAGGGCACACAAGTTTGTGCATTTCGCCCGGGACTAGGAGAGCCAGGATGCAAGACCAATTGGATTTGCCCAGATCTTGGGTTTCCCACAGGAACAGGGTGCGATTGACTGCACTCGTATGGCGCTCAGATCTCTGTCGCAACAAGTGGTCAACTATGTCAACCACAAGGGCTTCCATTCACTGAATGTGCAGCTTCATTCAGCTCATTACTCATCTGTGACAAGGAAGCCTATTTTGTGTCGCATACATTGAGAACCAGTTTCTATGTTGGAGAATGGGAGAGGAATTCAGTTGCTTGTGCTGCTTTTATATTGCGGATCTTCCTGGCCCCCAGGCTTGGTTAAATCGGCAAGTTTATCTTGAGGTTAAGTGCAGCTGCATAAGATCCAGATGCCAGGAGCCAGCAGTACTAAGATATTGCTGAGCCCAGCAGAGAGGAAACACCTGACTGATTTAGGAAGATATCTTCTCTTTCATTCTTTCAGTCCTCTCACTTTGGTATAAGAACGGCAAGCAGATTTACTTCAAAAGCTAGAAAGGTGGTGAAGTATTTCCAGCTTCAGCTGCAACTCAGAAGATATCGTTTATCTCAAAAAAGGGTGCTTAGCACAGCCTAAGACATCACTCTGTTTCCTTCCTGTGTTGGAACGGTTTTAATCAAGAAGAACCAAGTTTGCAAGACACCTGTTCTTATTAATCATATTCAAAACCAAGCACCACAAAAACACTATATGAGAAACAAGGAGTCACTGCAGTTGACAATGATGAGCAATCTGAGTCTGTGGTTTCAGACTGGTGAACACTCGCATTTTCCCCAAGTTTAACTGTGAAAAGCCAACTCAGTTGAGGAATCTCTAAGGCAGGCTATGGATGCAATGAAACATGTTGACTAGGAGAAAAACACTGATTTCTACAGTGTTTTCAGAACAAGCCTTTTAGCTTCAAAATTGTTACTGTCAACAGTTTGTGTAACTTTTCTTGTACACTCACATCAGGAGACGTTTTATCTATTGTGGTTATCTTTTATTGGATCATAGGGTGGGAACCACTGGCTTACTGTTTCTACCTATTTTGACAGGTGTGGGAGTTGTTAGGAGGCTGTTTGACATAAGTAAACATTGAAATCTATTGGCATCTAGGCACATAAGTAGGCTCAAGTTTCCATAATATAAGGAGTGATTTAATGTATGTGAGGCAGATGGAAAATGTAGAATGTTACAATGTTCTTAGAGGGAGACTGGTTAACCCATGCTTTACCAAAGGCCATTCAAAATCGATCACTTTGAAACTATGTAGATGTTAATAGGTTATATCTATCTTATATTATGAGAATAGCCTTTGTATTTTAACTTATTTACTTGTACTACCTTAGTTTCTCACTGTAATAGCCTCTAGACTCTGAGTATCAAAGACTGAATTTAATATAAATTTCTCATATTAATTTAGACTGCCTAATCTTGAGCAATGTGTCAAATACAGGAAGGTTTATAAAGTCAAACGCTGACTCTGTCTTTCTCTCCGCAGATGTTGTCAGACCTGCTGAGATTTTCCAGCAATTTTTGTTTTTGTTTCAGATTTCCAGCATCCGCAGTATTTTGCTTTTATCTTTATGCTTGACCTGCAATGGGTGGGCCTCTGCCTACCCCTTAATGGTCAACCATGTTAAAGGGAGCAGAGGTGTGGACTGGGGCTCCAAACGCTGCTGCTTCCCAGCCTTTTGGGGCCTTGATTAAGACTGAAGGCTGACAGTGTAAGTCAACTGAGGCATTCTATCCTTCATGTGGTGCCCCTAAAACAATCCAGGCCAACAAAGCAGCCTTTAAAATTAGAAAATTTTAAAATAAAACACATTAATGTTGAGAAGCAGGAACTGAATGATGGACCAGGGTCTGCGCGGAATGTAACCCAGAAGGAAAAAGCAGCAAAAATTGGGAAATAAGAATACTGGTCTAAACTAGTCTTGTATACCTTAAAATGGGACACCAGTAAAAACTGGGAAATAAGAGTACTGGTCTGAACTGTTTTTTCCTTCTGGAAGACCAAACCCAAGAGGGAGAGAACTGGACCCATCGCCCATGGAGTGTCCAATTTGAGGTTGGAGCCCATGTGCAGGAGAGAGGGAGAGAGAGAGTGCCTGGAGCTGACAGCCGTAATATTGGAAGTAGATGGAGAAGAGGTGAACAGTCGGGGAACAATTTAGGAGAGTGGGAGGTCCAGAATGAGGAGGGGTGACAGCCAGATAAAGCTAAATATTGCTTAAATAATGATTCAGCTGAAATCTAGTTTATCATTTTTAACTGCAAAACAGCTTCATGGAGTAGGTAAAATTAAGAATCAATTAAGATAAGTAATAGAAATAATTAAATGGACAATAACCTTAAAATATTCTCTGTTGGGTTAAATTTATGAAAGGTTATGGCAGGATTAGAGTTTAGAATCATGTGTGCAATATACATGATGCAATCTGGCCTGTACGGTCTCGCTATCCAGGATGAACACATATGTACATATGGATGAAGACTGACGTCCTCTAACAGGAAGTTGCAGAGCTCAAGAGTTAGCTGGACATACACACAGCACAATTCAGAAGGGTGTAAGTTTTCTGGAGCTGCTGTTCCAGGGGGAGGTCACCCCACGAGTTGCTAGCAGTAGAGATGCCAGTAAAGGACCCTTGGTAACCACTGGTAGACTGTGCAGGAAACAAGTGTGGGTAGAAATGGGATCATCTGTGGTGCTAGCATACCTATTGTACCAGTGATACACAGGTTAACATTGGGGAGGGTGACCACGAGCATCTAAAAGGCACTGAGGTGCAAGTGGTTCTCCAAGGGGGAGATAGTACAAGTAGTCAGTATACAGGATGCTGACTGTTAATGATTCTATATTCAAGAATTGAATAGCTTCTTTCCTCAGTGTGATCCAGAGTCCAGAATGGTAAGTGGTACATCAAGGAGGGTTTTATGTTCCTGGGACACTGGGGCCACATTTGTGTCATGGAAAGTGAGACAAACAGGAAAGCATCTATTTAAACAAGAGAGAAACCTATGTCTGTGGGGCAAGGATAAATCAGGCAAGGCTGAAAGGATGTGGGGGGTGGGAGATTTAAACAAATTAGGGGTAGGAAGGGAAAATCCATACTGTAATTCAAAAAGTGTCAAATAAAGACATACATACATGTACGAACATACAAAATAGGAGCAGAAGTAGGCCATTCAGCCCCTCTAGCCTGCTCCGCCATTCAATAAGATTATAGCTGATCTATTTTTGTTTCAAATTCCACATTCCCATATGCCCCCAATAACCTTTGATTCCCTTGCCTAACAAGGATCTATCTACTTTCACCTTAAAAATATTCAATGACCCCGCCTTCACCACCTTCTGAGGCAGGGAGTTCCAAGGTCGCAGAACCTTCGGAGAGAAAAAATTTCTCATCATCGCTGTCCGAAAAGACTCCCAATTTTAAAACAGCGCCCCCTAGTTTTGGACTGACCCACAAGAGGAAACATCCTTTCCACATCCCCCTTGTCAAGGCCATTCAGGATCTTATATACTTCAATCAAGACCCCCTCACTCTTCTAAACTCCAGTGGAAACAAACCCAGTCTGTCCAACCTTTCCTCATAAGACAACCCACTCGTTCCAGGTATCAATCTAGTAAACCTCCTCTGAACCACCTCCAATGCATTTATATCCTTCCTTAAATAAGGAGACCAAAACTACACACAGTATTTGAGATGTGGTCTCACCAATGCCCTGTATAACTGAAGCATATCATCCTTACTTTTATGTTCAATTCCTCTCAAAATAAAGGAAAGCGGGATAATAAATAATAATAAAGACAGCAGGATATTCAGGCAAATTAGGAGTAGTTACCTAAATAAAACTTCTGCATACAAATATGGAACAAAGAAATAAAACATGTGAGTTAGAAGCACAAATTCAGCTTTTGAGGAGATTTAGATGTATTGGCAATTAAAGAGATCTGACTACAACCGGGCATGATTGACAGCTAAATATTTCTGGCTATAAAAGGGTCTTGGAAATGCTGAAACACAATTGCGGCACAGAAAGAATGACTTACAGTAAAGGTAAACTGACGGTGGAATTAAGGAACAGCAAAGAATGTAAGGCTTTGTGTTGTCTAAAGGCCTCCTGAGAATAGTGATGCAGTGGGGGCTGTATAAATACAGAGATTTAGGAAAACAATGTGCCACTTGAACTGAGTGAGAATCTAGGAATTTGGTGTGTGAAGAAATCTTAGGGGGTCAATCTCTTTTTAAAAATCTAGTCTTGTCTGCATTTAGCATTTAACTGAAATTTACTGTGTAAATTTAATTGAAATTTACTGTGGGTGGGGCAGGCGGGCAGCTGGGCGGGCAGTTGGATGGGTGGATGGAAGAGGAAGTAGGTGCTCCTTTATTTTCCTACATTTTTCATCCTCCAGTATTTGGTTCTTACATTGGTGCAGTGGATGAAGCTGATTGGTGAGTAACTGGTAAGTTATTCTACTTATGATAGCTTATGAAGTTAAGGTATGACAGGGCACCTCAGCTGACTAGAATGTGCCTACTGTGATATTTGTAAAGTCATGGACTCACCATGTGTCCCAGCCAAACAAATCTGCAGGAAGTGTCACCGGCTGCTAAAACTTGAGCTCTGGGTTATGGAGCTCAAACTCACCTGGAGTCACTGTGGTACATCTGCGAGACAGAGAACTACATGTTAGGGAGGTGGTCACACCGCAGTTTAGCAGTGTGCAAGGAGAGAGGGAAAGAGTGACCGCCAGACAGTCTAAGCGAACCAGGCAGGTAGTGCAGGAGTCCTCTGAGTTGACCTCACTTGCTAACTTGTTTTCCATTTTGGATACTGGTAGGGATAATGGTTCCTCAGAGGAGTACAGCAAAAGCCAAGTCCGTGACACCATGGGAACTCAGCTGCACAGGAGGGGAGAAAGAAGAGTGGAAGGATAATAGCGATAGGGGATTGGTTAGTTAGGGGAACAGACAGGTGTTTCTGTGGTCGTAGATGTAACTCCAGGATGGTGTGTTGCCTCCCTGGTGCCAGAGTCTAGGATGTCATAGAGCGGCTGCAGGACATTCTTCTGGTGAGGATGAACAGCCAGAGATCGTGGTCCACATTGGTACCAATGACATAGGTAGGAAGAGAGATGAGGTCCTGAAAACATATTTTAGGGAGTTTGGAAAGAAATTATAAAGCAAGACCACAAAAGAAGTAATCTCAAAGTTACTTCCAGTGCCATGCGCTAGTGAACATAGGAATAGGAGAATTGATCTATTGAACATGTGGCTATAGAGTTGATGTGGGCGGGAGGCCATCAGATTTCTAAGGCATTGAGACCAGTTCTGGGGCAAGTGGAACAGTACAAGATGGATAGGTTGCACCCTAGCAGTACCAGGACTAATATCCTCAGTGCTGTTGGGGAGGGTTTAAACTAGGTTGGCAGGGAGGTGGGAACCTGGGAGGGAGCTCAAATGGAGGGAAGCAAAACTGGTAAGAGGAAGTAGAAAAATAGTAAGTAAAATTAGAAGGCAGGTGAAACAAAAATCAAATAAACATCAAATAAGATTAGAATGCAGAATAATGTTAAAAAGACAAAGTTAAGGGCACTCTGAATGCACGCAGCATTTGCAACAAGGAAGATGATTTGAAGGCACAAATAGAGGTAAATGGGTATGATTTAATTGCCATTACGGAGACGTGGTTGTCGGATGAGCTGGACTGGGAACTGAATATTCAGGGATATTTGTAATTTAGGCAGGATAGGTGGAGGGGAAAAGAAGCTGGGGTAGCACTATTAATAAGGGATGAGATCAGTACATTAGTGAGAGAGGATCTTACATCGAAGGATCAAGATGTAGAATCAGTTTGGTGGGAGCTAAGAAATAGCAAGGAGCAGCAAACATTGGCGGGAGTAGTTTATAGGCCACCTAACTGTACTGGTAATGTTGGGCATGGCATAAATCAGGAAATTAGAGCTGTGTGTAATATGGGTAATACAGTATTAATGGGCGACTTCACTTTACATGTAGGCTGGGTAAACCTAATTAGCAATAATGCTTTGGAGGATAAATTCCTGGAGTGTGTATGGGATGGGTTTCTGGAGCAGTACGTTGAGGAACCAAATGGGGATTAGGCTATTTTAGATTTAGTATTATCGAATGAGAAAGGGCTGATTAATAACCTTCCTGTAAAGGAGCTGCTAGGAAATAGTGACCATAATATAACAGAGTTTTATATTAATTTTGAAAGTGATTTGGTTCATTTTAAAACTAGGGTCATAAATCTGAACAAAGGAAATTATGAAGGTATGAGGGGCAGGTGGCTATGGTGGATTCGAAAAATTAATTAATAGACAGGCAATGGCTAGTACTTAAAGAACTATTACATGGTCCAGAGCAAATATACCTTCCTCTAAGACACAAAAATCCAACAGAAAAGGTGACTCAACTGTGCAAAAGCTCATTGGGTCAGAGGGAAGTCACATGATGCACACATGATGTAAATTAAAGATTGCATTAAAATAGATCACAGGGAGTGGCTTATAAGGTTGCCAGTAAAGGTGGTAAGCCCCAGGAGTGGGAGTAATTTGGAATCCAGCAAAGGATGACAAAGACTGTAGGTATGCAGAAAGGAAAAGATTAGCAGAGACAAATGTGGGTCCATTACAGATGGAGACAGGAGGATTTATAATAGAGAATAGGGAAATGGTGGAGAAACTAAACAATTACTTTGTTTGTCTTCATAGAGGAAGGTACAGTAAATCTCCTAGAAATACAAGGGATTAGTGAGAATGAGGAACTGAAAGAATTATTATTAATCAAGAGGTAGTGTTTACTGATGATCGCACAATGTTCAGCACCATTCGCGGCTCCACAGATACTGAAGCAGTCCATGTCCAAATGCAACAAGACTGGGACAATATCCAGGCTTGGGCTGACAAGTTGCAAGTAACATCCGCACCACACAAGTGCCAGGCAATGACCATCTCCTACAAGAGAGAATCCAACCATCGCCCCTTGATGTTCAATGGCATTACCATCACTGAATCCCCCACTATCAACATCCTGGGGGTTATCATTGACCAGAAACTGAACTGGACTAGCCACATAAACACCATGGCTACAAGAGCATGTCAGAAGATAGGAATCCGGTGACGAGTAACTCACCTCCTGACTCCCGAAATTCTGTCCACCATCTACAAGGCACAAGTCAGGAGTGTGATGGAATAGTGCCCAATTGCCTGGATGAGTGCAGCTCCCACAATACTCAAGAAGTTTGACACAGTCAGGACAAAGCGGCCCCCTTGATTGGCACCACAACGTCAAACATTCACTCCCTCCACCACCGAAGCACAGTAGCAGCAATGTGTACCATTTACCAGATGTACTGCAGGAATTCACCAAGATTCCTTCGACAGCACCTTCCAAACCCACGACCGCAACCATCTAGAAGGACTAGGGCAGCAGATAGATGGGAACACCACCACCTGGTAGTTCCCATCTAAGTTACTCACCACCCTGACTTGGAAATATATCGCCATTCCTTCACTGTCGCTGGGTCAAAATCCTAGACCTCCCTAACAGCACTGTGGGTGTACCTACACCACATGCACTGCAGCGGTTCAAGAAGCCAGTTCACCACCAACTTCTCAAGGGCAACTAGGGATGGGCAATAAATGCTGGCCCAGCCAGCGAAGCCCACATCCGGAAAAAAAAGGGCACATTTTGAGGAAGAGAATTCCAAAGTCTCACAACCTCCTGAGAGAAAAAAAAATCCTCATCCCTGTCTTAAATGGGCGACCCCTTTTTAAACAGTGGCCCCTAGTTCTAAATTCTCCCACAATAGGAAACATCCTTTTCACATCCACTTGTCAAGTCCCCTCAGGATCTTATATGCTTAAATCAAGTCATCTTTTACTCTTCTAAACTCCAGCAAATACAAGCCTAGCTGTCCAACCTTTCCCCTTAAGACAACCTGCCCATTCCAGGTATTAATCTAGTGAACCTTCTTTGAACTGCTTCCAATGCATTTACATCTTTCCTTAAATAAGAAAACCAATACTTTACACAGTTCTCCAGATGCGGTCTCACCAATGCCCTGTATAACTGAAGCATAACCTCCCTATTCTTGCATTCAATTCCCATTGCAATAAACGATAACATTCTATTAGCTTTGCTAGTTATTTGCTGTACCTGCATACTAACCTTTTGCGATTCATGTACTAGGACACCCAGATCCCTCTGCATCTCAGAGCTCTGCGATCTCTAACCATTTAGATAATATGCTTTTTTTTATTCATCTTGTCAAAATGGGCAATCTCACATTTCCCCACATTATACTCTATTTGCTAGATCTTTGCCCAGTCACCTAACCTATCTATATCCTTTTGTAACCTCCTTATGTCCTCTTCACAACTTACTTTCCTACCTAGCTTTGTGTCACCAGCAAATTTCCCAACCATACATTCGGTCCCTTCATCCAAATCATTCATATAAATTGTAAACAGTGCCAATGATGCATGTAAGCCAGGTTAATGTCATCAGCCCTAGCTTTTATCATTTCCTTTCTAAGATTCACAGTGGGTCTCCACAGTGTCCAGAAGGTGTACCAGGGATGCTTCACTGAATTGGAGTGCTGCATTCTTCTTGGCTTTTGGAGCCATGTCTTCAGCAGTGCCCTCCGGGACTGCTAGCATTGAGAAGTGTTTAAACTGCAGCTGCAGATGAGGAAGCAGCGAGGTAAGGGTGTGGCGGACAAATCGGAGGCTGCCTGCCAGCCAGATGGTGTGTTTTCTGTGGCTGCATAATTAATGAGGCAGGGATGGGATGTTATGGCGCAAAAACCCTTTCCTGTCTGCTACTGCACTTTGTGCAAATCTGGGACGATTCTGCCCAGAGTCTTTGAATAGCTTTAAGGCAGAAGTTGATAGATTCTTGATAAGCAAAGGGGTGAAAGGTTATCGGGGTTAAGCAGCAATGTGAAGTTGAGGATAAAATTAGATCAGCCATGATCTCATTGAATGGCGGAGCAGGTTCGAGTAGCCGAGTGGCCTACGCCTGCCCCAAATTCGTATGTTCGTATGTTGCACCATAACTAGGGTAGCTGCACCATACACCCGCCCTTCAGTGGAATATAGGACATAATGTTAAAGGGCTGTTAAGCTGACTGGTATCTAAATGCTGCCTCCCCCAGTGTGTTTGCTGGGTTTACATCCTACCTAAATATTGAACCTTTGATGATCTTTGTCTACTTCCATGCTTGGAATATTGTTCCAAACATTTACCATTATTTGCAGGAAGACTTTCTGTCTGGAATTTGATCTAAATTTATTTTTCGGTACACAAGAAGCCAAAAGTCAATGTCCATTTCAGCTTACTTCCACCATAACTTTGGTGAGAGCTCACTAGGAGGGGCCAAAACTCAGACAAAACAGATACACCAGGTCCTTGCATTGCAATGAATGCTCTTGTTTGGCCCCCCAACAGCTCCAAACACAACCATTGCTGTGAGGGAGAAAGGGTGAGAGGAGAGAGGGACATGGCTGGGACCAGCATATGGTCAGCTGAGGTAGTCAATTGGCAGTTGTTGGACCTATCCGAGGGGCCAGGGCTTAATCTGGGCCTGGACCCTGAAAGAGGAGAAAATCCTTCTTTAAAGGAGCCAGTGGGGCCTCTCCAATTTGTTTCCAGGGAGGACCTACTACGCACCCTCTTGGCCTGTCTACCTGTGCTGTAATTTAAGCCTTATGCTTATGAAGCTCATCTCAGATGTGCTCCTAATGGTGTAGGCATCAACTATGGGTACAAATTATTCTTCTGATTAAATATAACTTTTATTAACATGGAAAAGGCAGTAGGGAGGGGAAGGTAATCTTATTACAGCTCACTGAATGTCATTTTTCTAAAAAAATACTTTAATCAAATATACTTCCCAACTCCATCACAGTGCAATTTACAAGGATCACATCGAGTGGTTTCTGGCAGGGACAGCTGAAGCTAATTCTGCCAAACCTGTATTTCTTGGTCAACCAGTTTTTGGATAAATCAATGACAGTGACTTGCACCTTGAATTTTTTTTTATTCATTCATGGGATGTGGGCATCATTGGCTAGGCCAGCATTTATTGCCCATCCCTAATTGCCCTTGAGAAGGTGGCAGTGAGCTGCCTCCTAGGACCACTGCAGTCTATGTGATGTAGGTACACCCACAGGGCTTGAAATAGTTTAAATTTCACAGAAATAGCTTAACTATTTCAGGGCATACAAATGTGTCTAAGTGTTTGCAATGTGTGTAAATTTAAGGAAACATTTTTAAGCCTCTATTGTATTACACAAGACTAGTGTCAGTGAACAGGTTTCACAAAGCCTGCTTCCAATGGAATATAAAATAACCAAGATTTTTTCAGAACTGCTGCAGGAAGGCCTCCTTTTAGCAGGTCTCCCTGAATGCTGGTATTGGTGAGTCCTGACAGTTTCATGCTTGGCTTGCAACCAGCTGAGCACAGCTCACTACTCTTAGGAAATGTAGCAGCCTTAGTGCGGTATAAAAACACGCTTATTGCAGGGGAAGTGCGCAACACTATCACTTGGTGAAGAGTGTCACATCCACCTGCAGTAAAATTAGAGTTGCCAACGTGGCATAGAGGAAAATTCTAAAAACATTTGTTGGCTGGCCGCCACATTCAACTGATTAAATGTTCCCCGGCACCCCTCCCCATACCCCTTCCCCCCCCAAACCCCACAGTCTCTTATAGGTGTTCCTGGCTCCTCAATCTTTGCCACCTCTTGCTTCATTTTCAACAGATTGATATCCAGTGCCCCTGTCTCCTTCATGTTTGTTCGCATTATCTATTATATTTTATATGCACTTACAGGGCTATGGGAAAAGAGCGGGGGAGTGGAACAATTTGAAGAGCTCTTTCAAAGAGCTGTCACAGGCACGATGGCCAAATAGCCTCATTGCGCGTGGTATGATTCTAAAATCAATCTTGTTCCCAGTTTTGGATCTGTTTCTATGGAATAACTTTTATTTGGATTATTTCATTCTCTATTGACAGCTTTTTTATAGACCTGTTATGCAGTTACCCAGTTATGCCTGTCTCTTTATGGGGTATGTGGAACATTCCTTGTTCCAGTCCTACTCAGGCCCCCTCCCACAACTCTTTTTCCGGTACATCAATGACTGTTTCAGTGCCGTTTCATGCTCTTGTCTGGACCTGGAAAAATTTATTAATTTTGCTTCCAATTTCCACCCCTCCATCACTTTCACATGGTCCATCACTGACACTTCCCTTCCTTGACCTCTCTGTCTCTATTTCTGCTGATAGACTGTCCACCAATATTCATTACAAGCCCACCAACTCCCACAGCTACCTCGACTACAACTCCTCACACCCTGCTTCCTGTAAGGACTCCATCCCATTCTCTCAGTTCTTTCGTCTCCGTCACATCTGTTCTGATGATGCCACTTTCCAAAACAGCGCTTCTGACATGTCTTCCTTCTTCCTTACCCGAGGTTTCCCACCCACAGTGGTTGACAGGGCCCTCAACAGTGTCTGACCCATCTCCCATGCCTCTGCCCTCACACTTTCCTCTCCCTCCCAGAACCATGATAGGGTCCCCCTCACTTTTCACCCCACCAGCCTCCGCATTCAAAGGATCATCCTCCACCATTTCCGTCAACACCAGCATGATGCCACCACCAAACACATCTTTCCTTCACCCTCACTGTCGGCATTCCGTAGGGACCATTCTCTCTGGGACACCCTGGACCACTCCTCCATCACCCTCAACACCTCAGCCCCCTTCCACGACACCTTCCCATACAATTGCAGAAGGTGCAACACCTGCCCCTTTACTTCCCCCCTCCTCACCATCAAGGGCCCAAACACTCCTTTCAAGTGAAGCAGCATTTCACTTGAACTTCCCTCAATTTAGTCTACTGCATTCGCTGCTCCCAATGCGGTCTCCTCTACTTTGGAGAGACCAAACGCAGACTGGGTGACCGCTTTGCGGAACACCTTTGGTCTGTCTGCAAGCATGACCCAGACCTTCCTGTCACTTGCCATTTCAACACACCACCCTGCTCTCTTGCCCACATGTCCGTCCTTGGCCTGCTGCAATGTTCCAGTGAAGCTCAGCGCAAACTGGAGGAAACAGCACCTCATCTTCCGACTAGGCACTTTACAGCCTTCCGGACTTAACATTTGAGTTCAACAACTTCAGATCATAAACTCTCTCCTCCATCCTCACCCTTTTTGAACCCCTTTTTTCAAATATTTATTTTTTAAATTTTATATATATATATTTTTCCCATTTCTATTATTATTATTTTAAAAATTTATTTTCATTCATTTTTTTATCCCCATCTTTTAGCCTATTTTATCTTTTCTCCCACACCGTCCCCTCCCCCCACCCCACCCCCCACTAGTGCCCTCTGTCAGTTGCTCATCCTGCTTTTAATGTCTTCATACTCTTAACGTCACAATTAGCACCTCCTTTCGTCAATATCACCAGCATCAACACCCCCTTCCACCTTTTGTTAATGACATCTTTTGCAATCTCTCCTTTGCCTCCACCTATCACTGGCCTTCTGTCCAGCTCCACCTGTCCCATCCCCCTTAAACAGTATATATTTCACCACATTTTTATTTCTCTTTAGTTCTGAAGAAGTGTCATACGGACTCGAAATGTTAACTCTGTCTTTCTCTCCACAGATGCGTCAGACCTGGTGAGTTTTCCCAGCGATTTTTGTTTTTGTTTTTATAGACTTGTAGCTGGATGCACCACTCCCCTGACTGCTGGTGCCACTGAACTTCATTTGAAGGCTTTTTGTTTTGCAGCCAATGAAATAACTTGAATAGTTTTGATATCTTAGTGGAAGCCTTACAATACCAGACCAAAAAATAACTGCCAAGAATATCACTGAAGACCCAATAAAACCAGGTGGTTCCTGTCCAGTTCCTATTACAAATAAACATTTCAACAAAAAAATATACTGTCTAGCCAGAGTCCGTATGGAAGCTATCTAGCAATAGAGCTTTAATACTATTTATATCGGTGTACATTTTGTTTTTCAAATTTTTATCCAGATGTCAACTTGGTTCAGTGGTAGCACTCATGCCCCTGTGGGGGAAAGCTTTGTGTTCAAGCCCCGTGGCAGGACTTCAGCTCATAACCTAAACTACTACTTCATTGCAGTACTTAAGGAGCGTTGTACCATTAAAGGTGCTGTCTTTTGAATGGGATGTTAAACTGAGGTGTCAACTGCTGTACAGAACCGTGCAGGAACCGAATTGTACAAGAAGCAACAGTACTGTACCATTCAAGGGCAAGAGGTGAGGAACAGGAGGCGAGGTGGGTGTGACACTTTTGGGAGATCCTCAATCAGCCCAACCCCAGCTCCATGTTTTGAGTTCAATGACAGCACCGCAGCTTAGCAGCTGAACGTCAACCTGGGAGAAATTGTCAGATCAGAGGTCCAAAGATCCAGTAAGAGCCTGAAGACTAACAAGGCACCTGGAATCAATGAGATACCAGCAGAGCAATTGAAACATGGTAAGAACACTGTAGTGAATGTAGGTATAACCTTTCTTAATGCCTTTAGGGGTCACATGATTGCACTGACGAATGAGCCCTAAGCGCGGATAATCTTAGGGGTGGAGCTGTCTAGTCATGGACCTGGTTCAAGCATGTAGTTTTTAAACAAGCTCTGTGATAAAGTTATCTGTTTCAAGGAAGAAATCTGTCCGGTACATCAAGTTCATTACAATTGGTGACGAGGATAAATAGCTCTGATGCTGCACCTTGCCTTGTGAATGTGAGTACATCAATTCTTAAGGAAAGAAATAAAAGTATACTCACCAGTCATGCCACTCTTTGGCAGAATCGACCTTTATAACTCATCCATGGAAGACTGGAGCCAGTACTTAGGGCGCCTAGATTTTTATTTTGTGGCGAATGAAATAACAGAAGAGGAGAAGTAGAAAGCAATTCTTTTAAGCGTCTGTGGTGGAAAGATGTATGGCCTCATCCGCAGTCTCAGGGCCTCGAGCATGCCCAACTTGAAATCTTTTAATGAATTGGTAGACTTCATGAAGACACATTTTCAGCCGAAGCCATTGGTAATAATGCAGAGATTTAAGTCTAACTCCAGAGTAAAGGCCCTGGGAGAGTCCATCACAACTTATATAGTGAAGTTGAAACAGTTGACTGAGCACTGCGGGACCGATTGGTTTGTGGTGTTCATGATGACACCACTCCGCGCCATTTACTTGCAGAAGTTGACATTGGTTTGAAGCGCGCCATGGAAATAGCGCTAGCAATGGAGAGTGCCGAGAGGGACTCACAGGCTTTACAAAATGTGCAACATGGCGCCATTCTTCAGTTGGGGCATGAATCTACCACTGGGCGTGATGTGAAAATCAGAGACACAGCCGCGAATCGGGAGATAGTTTCTGTTGCTCGAAAAATGAAATGGCATATCGGAAGCATCTCAGCAGCAACTCAGAAATTAACCTTTAACAGATGCGGGGGTAACCATGTACCTGAAGCCTGCAGATTTAAGGAGGCAGAATGCCATATTGCTACAAAAGGGCAGGTAATAAAGCAATACAAGGCAAAATCGAGACAACTAATCAGACAGCAGACCAAGATGATTGAAGCGCACAATATAACAGAACCAGAAGCTGCCAATACTGATATCTATTCTCTATACAATGTCAAAGCAGTAAAATCTGAATGAATAACTGTCACCCTTCAAGTGAATGGGATGCCTCTGGTAGGTAGACATAGGAGCTTCAACCACAGTGGTGGGAGAACACACATTTAAATACTGAAATGAAGGTACCCAGCCACTGAATCTGGAGCAAACCATGGCTCAACTGAAGACATACACTGGAGAGTCAATACAGGTAAAGAGCATTGCCACAGTACCTGAGTCCTATTGGCAACAGACAGCCCAGCTTCCAAGGATCATTGTGACAGGTGAATGACCTAGTCCTCTGGGCCATGATTGGTTGCAAAAAATTAAGCTCAATTGGTCAGAAATATTTCAAGTGAGAACAAGAAATTCCTGAGCTGTTAAGGAGGTACGACAGTGTGTTTCGTGACAAATTGAGAAAGATGAAGGGCTTACAAGCAAAAATATATGTAGATTCGGAGGCGACACCTCGGTTCTTTAAGGCCGGACCTGTGTCTTCTGCCCTAAATGAGAAGGTGGGTGCAGATTTGTGCTGCTTAGAGAAGCTAGGCGTAATCCAGCCAGTCCAATTTTCAGATTGGGCAACGCCCATAGTCCCTGTGATGAAACCAGATCAAACTATTTGCATTTGCGGAGACTATAAATTGGCTGTGAACAAAGGTGCTAAACTGGATAAATATCCTATCCTGAGGATAGAAGATTTGTACGCTAAGCTAGCTGGAGGAAAATCCTACACCAAACTGGACGAGCCATGCATATCAACAGCTAGAGCTGGACAGCATGTCTAGAGGGTATGTAACTATCAATAGGCACAAGGGCCTGTACCAAGATACACATTTACCCTTTGGTGTATCATCTGCATGTGCAATCTTCCAAAGCCTATTGCAAGGACTTCCCCGAGTAGTGTACTAGATGATGTCCTGATCACAGAATCAATGGAAGCCAAACATTTGGCCAGCCTAGAAGAGGTTTTAAGAAGAGTTTTGGAAGCTGGTGTACAATTGAAGGAAGAGAAATGTATATTCCAAGCGACAGAAGTCAATTACTTGGATCACCCAAGTGGATGCCAAAAGGTTGCATCCAGTAGAGGAGAAAGTCAGGGCAATCAAAGAGGCACCCTCTCCTACCAGTGTCACTGAACTGAAGACTTTTTGAGCATGATAAATTATTACGGTCACTTCTTGCCAAACTTGTCAACAGTGTTAGCACCTTTGCACTTATTATTGAAAAAGAACCATCGTTGCTCATGGCATGCACAACAAGAAGAAGCCTTTGTGAAGGTCAAGAAGCTATTACACACATCATGTTTACTGGTACATTATAACCCATCAAAAGAATTAATATTAACCTGTGACGCGGCTCTTTATGGTGTGGGAGTTGTGTTATCACACAGGGTGGAAGATGGTTTCGAAAGGCCAATAGGCTATCTCCAGAATCCTCTCTGCAGCCGAGAAGGGTTATTCACAACTCAAAAAGGAAGGTTTATCAGTAATATTTAGAATGAAAAAATTCCATCAGTCTCTGCATGGACAACATTTCACCATTGTGTCGGACCATAAACCACTAATGGGTTTATTTAGTGAGGACAAAGCCATTCCGCCATTAGCCTCAGCAAGGATTCAACATTGGGCTTTGATCCTATAGGCACCTTCTTGCGCCGTCCTGGTGTGCATATTGCAAATGCAGACACATTCAGTTGTCTTCCGTTACATTATACACACTCCAGTGCCACAAGAAGTTGTGCTAGTGTTGAATTTCTTGGGCTCTTTGCCAGTCTGTGCGAAGCAAATAAGGAATTGGACAAGCCGGGATCCAGTTTTGTCAAAAGTCTGAGACCAAGTATTGCAAGGATGGTCGAATTCACCAGTGTCTGAAGAGATAAGACAATTCCGTGCCCGTAAAACAGGGTAAAGTCGTCAAGATGGAATCTTGTTGTGGAGATCAAGAGTCATTATCCCTTCACAAGGAAAAGAACCACTCTTGACAGAGCTTCACAGTGCGCATCCAGGCATATTGAAGATGAAGATGTTTGTGCGAAGCCCAGTCTGGTGGCCAAATATAGACAGTGACATTGAAATTACGGTCAAGCACTGACTCCAGTGTCAGCAACAGCAGAAGTTGCCCATTTCAGCTCCACTGCATGTGTGGGAGCGGCCTGGTCAACCCTGGGTTAGACTACATATGGACTATGTAGGCCCATTTTTAGGTAGCATGTTTTTATTGATCATTGATGCGTATTCTAACTGGATGGATGTATATAAAGTTAGATTACGACATCGTGTGCAACTTTTGAAAAACTGAGCCAATGTTTTAGTATACACGGCCTACCAGAAGTCATTGTTTCTGATAACGGTACTGTCTTCACTAGTACAGAATTTCAGAGATTCATGAGCTTAAATAGAATTAAGCATATCAAGACAGCACCATATCATCCCTCATTAAATGGGTTAGCTGAAAGAATATTGCAAACTTTCAAATCAGGAATGAAGAAGTTATCCGAAGGTACTTTAGAAACTCGAATTTCACATTTTCTTCTCAATTATCGTATGACTCCTCATGCAACTACAGGTTCAACACCATCTGAATTACTGATGAAACGCCACCTTCGTACAAGGTTAAGGCTGGTGTTTCCAAACTTAAAGGGGAAGGTAGAGAAGAATCAGAGTAGTCATAACAAAACTTGAAGATTTAATGTGGAAGATATAGATTTCCTGCAGCATTTTGGAAATGGACCTAGTTGGGCTCCTGTCTCTGAAACTGGGCCCTTGTCATTCCAAGTGGAAGTGGAAGACTAGATTGTTCGAAACCATGTGGATCATCTAAGGAGTAGAGGGACAGTCCAACAACCAGCTAATCCACCTGTAATTGATGTCGAACCTTTAATCCCTGAGGTGACAGATCGACCTAGAATAGACATACCTGATGTCTCTGTTGAATTACCTAATCCTGAACTGTCACTTTTTAAGGATGTCTCTGATGCTGTAGTTCCTGATCAAGTCAATCCAGTGGGAGAATCTCAAGTGGTAGAGCTACACCGCTCTAACTGAATTAGAAAACCACCTCAGAGGCTTATTCTTTAATCACATGACCTGTGTATATAAATATATATTGTGGATTAAAATATCCTTTGTAAATAGGAAATGCAAAAAAAAACTAAAGGGGGAGGAAATGTAGTGATTGTAGGTATAACCTTTCCTACTGCCTTTAGGGATCACGTGATTGTACTGACAAATGAGCACTAAGCGCAGATAATCTTAGGGACGGAGCTTTCCAGTCATGGACCTGGTTCAAGCATGTAGCTTCTAAATGAGCTCTGTAATAAAATTATCTGTTTCAAGTAAGAAACCTGTCTGGTGCATCAAGTTCATTATAAACGCCATCACAACAGAGTCCATGGACCTGTTAAACAAGATCTGGACTGTGGAGGATGTTCGACTGGATGTGAGGAGTAATCTTCAAAGCTGCCAAAGAAAGAGAACCCCAACGACTGCAACAACTGGAGGGACATAACACTGCTGCCAGTACCTGGAAAGGTCTTCAGCATGGTGCTCCTCAACAGATTGAAAGCAGAAGTAGACAGTACCCTTCATAAAGAACAGGTAAGTTTCTGGGGTGGCAGATCATGATGTGAGCCAATTTTTCCACTCCGGAACATCATAAAGCAGAGCCTCGAGTATCAGAAGCCACTTGTTAGCAACTTCATTGAATTCAAGAAGGCTTTTGATAGCATCCATCGGCAGTCACTCTGATACATTGCAAGGCAATACAGCATCCTGGAGCAGTATATCAAAATCTTCAAAGCCGTATACCATGACTCCAGCTGCTGTGTCAAGACCAGCACAGGCACCATGGACTCCTTCAACATCATTACAGGTGTACAGCAAGGCTGTATACTCTGCCCATTCCTTTTCTTCTTGGTTATCGAATTCATTATGAGGAAGGTGATGGTGGGTGCAGACTTTGGTATCCCATGGCAACACTACCGGTTGACAGACCTGGAGTTTGCAGATGACATCACATAGCTGGCCGAAGAATCACATGCGCTTCAAGATATGACCACCAGTCTTGACAGTAGCGACGCCAAGGTTGGTCTATGCATTCACGGCAAGAAGCCAAGACAGTGACAGCTGGATGACAACAAAGCCCTCCCATCACCATCGGGAACAGAATATTGAGGCATTGACCACTTCCTCTACCAAGGAAGCAACATCTCCAGGGAGGATGATGTAGAGATCATCATCCACACAAGAATCGACAAAGCATCGGTCTTCCATGCCCACAGTCTGGGCATCCAACACCATCAGCACAGCCATGAAGCTGTGACTCTACGTGTCCACAGTAGTACTAACTGCAATCTGTGCCAATGAGACATAGAAGAGAACAGCAAAAGTGTCGTGTAAGTTGGACGTTTTACACCAGTGTTACCTACAAAACACCCTGGGCATCACATTGGCAGACAAAATTATCCAAGACGAAATAGTGTTATAAAGGGACTGGTCAGAGGCACATGCGAGGCATGAGAGACAAATGAGACTGGCAGGACACATATTTTGCCTCCCGGATGTATGTCCTGCAATAGTGTCAGTAGAATGGAATGAAAGAAGAAGAAGGGGCCAGCCAAAGAAGACCTGGTGGAGTACATTTAAGGAGGACCTTCAAGAGGAGGACACTACCTAGGCTGGAGCGAAAGAGATTGCGATGGACCTAGGCCAGTGGCAGAGTCTTGCTGCTCATTGTCCTATTTGGGATGGGAGGAACTAAGTCTAGGTAAGTCTCCCACCCTTCTCCCAAACAATGTAGAAACATTGGAGTAATCATATCAATGGTATTCACCAATTAAATGGACAAAGAAAATAAAATAAGCATGTTTACCATGAGTTTTACCTGAAAACTTGGACAAATTCTTAGTTGTGTTATTCATTGCCTTTTTCTCCACAGCTATCACATGCTTAATCTCTTCTAAGACAAGTTTCAGTTCCTCCGAATGTTTTAAATTTTCTTTCTCAGTCTTGTGCATTCTGTTACTGAGTTCTAAAAGTTCTTGTTGGTACGTGGATACTTCATCTTCAACTCCTGCAAAATTAAGAAAGGCTGTGATTATACCTCTGCATTTCAAATAAATTACTTTCATATCAGATCTCCATTATGATTTTTGGAGAGGAGTGAGATGTGTTTTTGTGTTGCTGTGGTGAAGCTGTAAAAACTCAGACAAATAATGAGTGTTAGTCTGTAGTGACGGCACTCTATGGTCTTAGTTCTGAGGTGATAGCTTCCATTAGGCCAAGGTGGAGAGGGAGTGTGGGGGTGCAGGGGAAACCACCATACACATAATGGAATTGGTTTGAGGCCCAAACCATTTTCCCAATTGAGCCTCATTTGAATTCTGACAATACTAAAGAGAAATACTTACATTTCTTTAGCACCTTTCACAATTATGGGATGTCCCAAATGCTTTACAGTCAATGTAGTACCTTTGACGTGTAGTCACTGTTCTTATGTAGGAAACACGTAGGGATGCATTGGAATAGAAAGGTGATAGGGAATTAACAGCCCATTTAACATCCCTCCTGATATTATACGTCATTACATTCAAGGAAATGAAAATTGGTGGGTTGTAAAACACGTGGCTGATTTGCTAATATCCATTTTACATCATCTCTCAGAGGGTGATTAGACTTTGGAATTGTCTTCCCCAGAGAGCAGTGGAGGCTGGATCATTAAATATATTCAAGGCTGAACTAAACAGTTTTTTAACCAGTCAAAGGTTATCGCAGACAGGCAGGACAGTGGAGTGAGATCAGCCATGATCTCATTGAATGGCGAAACAGGCGTGAGGGGCTGAATGGTCAATTCCTGCTCCTATTTCTTATGATCCTAATTATCTCATAATATTAAAATTATTCTCCCCACCCCCCGCCACCCATATGTGTGCTTGGAGGGTAAGAGTGGGTGCAACTGTGACAGCTTTTGGAATTTAGCAGCCGGGTTCAACTAGTCATTTATGTAAAATATTGTATGACTTGGCTTGTTGCCCTTTACTTGTGTTATCTTCTGGCTGGATGAAGTTTATTTTTCTCAATGAGCAGCTTGGAGAATTAGTATTAACTTTTTCTTAAAACTATTTATTTATAACTATTTACATCCAAGATCTCATGGTGGATATATTATACTCTGGACACAGACTGTTCTGTGTCTTGCTCCCTTGGTCATCTGACCCCATTGTCATGATTACATCATCATTAACATTATTGTCTAATTAACATAACCATTAAGCCTTTACATTGTAATGTCAGCTTCCAGCTATAGAACCATATCTCAGTATGAGTCAATGGTTTCAGGGGGGGAGGAAGAAAATATTAAAAAATGCACCATTCCAGATTTTGCTTGCTTCTTGTGAAGGCCCTGACACACTGAGGTACCGTTCAAAAGGTGTCAGCTGCTCCGCGATCACTCTGCATGTGCAAGCCTGAAGAGTGGATGGCAATATTTAACCAGGGCACATAACACAATTGAGGCTGGGGCTGCCATCTCTCTCTTTTTGGGTGGGAGTCTCCCGAAATCAGTAATTCATCCCAAACAATGCTGCTGGCTACTCAGGAGGTAAATTTGTTGTATGGTCAATTCTCGCATGTGCGTTGATGCTGCAGCCAATCAGCTGTGTTTGCTCCACCACCACCCCCACCACCCTCACCTGCCCCCATCCCTTCGCTCCCATTGCTGCTTGCCACACTTCTGGAAGTTACCTTGTATTGGAGGGAGTTGCTCTTGTCTGGGTATAGGTTAAGTGTACAAGACCAGGAATAGTTACACTGGTAGAGTTGCTATGTATTCCAAGAGGACAGACTGTCTAAAACACAAACTATTGTTTGAAATGATTGCTGCATCACTCAACATTTAATGTGTACTGGAGAGGCACAATTTGCCTTATAAAAACAAGGAAAAAGTTTCTTCTTGGAGTATTTCTTTGGCAGGTTTCCAGTTGAATTCACATTTTATAATTTCAAACAAAATATGACGTTGGTTTTTGCCTGACTGTGAAAAGGCGTGTGCTTGATCAGATTACATTTGTTTCTTTTGGGTGAGAATCAGTAGGGGAGAGGAGCTGGGGCATGGTTCATCAGGGTGTTGTCCCTTTTCACAATCTGGGAGATTTTCACCATTTTAACTTTCCAACCTCTGCACCTGGTGTGTCCAAGACAATGAAGGAGTCAGGCCAGGTAGTCGGAAACTTGAACTTTGGGAGTGGGGAAGGTTAGGGACAGGTACTCAGAAATTAGGATTTGGGGAGAGAGACAAAGCCTGGGTATTAAGGAAAGAGAAGTCAGGGAGATTGTGAAGTGGGATCTTGGGGAAAGAGGGAGACAGAGGTTACAGGGATTGAGAATGGGATTGGGGTGGGGAAGGCAAAGGCAGGGAGACTCGGGGTATCTTCCCCTTTGTCTGGAGATCAAAAATGGACTATTGCTGCAGGGACATGATGTAAAAACCTCCAAAAAAGGGGGAAAAGGATACCCATGTAGCACTCATCTTGATGGCTACCTTTCTGTGCAGCTGCAACAAACTGTATAGACGCTCAGTACACTAACACCTAGTGTCACTACGTGCTGAGGCTCTATCTGTCCCCAGTGTTACGAAGGGTGGGTCTGGCAACATTGCCACAGAACACTCCAATCAGTTGGACTGTGCAGTACCACCTGTCTCTCGTGGAGAAGTTTATGCAGAAAAACACATTTGTCTACAAGTCCACCAGGCAGTGGTCTGCACATAATGTCCTCGAGATCCTGCGGGAAAATGAGATGGTGGATCCTGTCAGACGGTTCCTTGAGAAAACTGTCAAAGTCATTTGGCAAAATGCCTCATCGCCAGAACTTTCAAACTAGCACCAAGACGTAGCTTAGCTAGTAGTGAGAAAGACCCTCCCTGTCAGATCCTTCCTGCATGCACTGAGTCTCATCCCCTCTGCAGGTTGCCCTTGAAGCAGCTGTGTTGGGGCAGAGACTGTAGCCCACCTCTTTGTGGAATGTGTCTTTGCAAAGTAGGTATGGAAAGAGATGCAGTGGTTTTTGTCGAAATTAATCCCGAGCAGCCCCGTGATGCAGGACTCTGCTCTACAGACTGTTTGCAGGGACACACATCAAGATAAACATCAACTGCTGCTGGAGGATCATCAACTCAGTGAAAGACGCTCTTTGACTGTCTGACACCTGCTGGTCTCCAGTGCAAAGAGTTGCGCAAAGAGGTGTTGCAGACTGGCACATTCCAAGTACCAGAACTACATACTGAGGAATGCATTAAGCTTTGGGCAGCCACCACAGAGGCTCAATGGGGAAAGGACACACCCACCATGGTATAGTAAAGGTCTGGAAATTGAGTAAAACCCTTGGGCAGTATCTTTGTCATAGAATGTATATTGTAAATCTCACATGTAATTGCAATTGTATTGAGGCCCTTCAGAATGTCACAGGCTGTATGGAAAGAACTTGAACTCTTATGACACTTTTGGTAATGTCCAATTTGAACTGTTATGGAATTCAGGTTTTTATGAATAAAGTATATTTTGGGGGAAAAAAAAGACTGTAGCTCAGAAAGAATGGGGCTTGAACCAGGGGAGGAGCAGAGAGGGAAATTGGGAATCATGAGGATCAATATTTTCTACAGTGTCTAAAGCAGCAACAATGTGACGAATGATAGCAGCACTATGGGATGAGCAGTCATGAAAGGGGTGAGTGAAACCTAGGGACTGGCCAGACCCTGGGTAGCGCAATGCGATTCTAGCTCTAGGTTCAGCGTAAGTATTATTAGGTTATAAGGTTATTAATAGTTACAGATAAGATATTGGAGCATTACACCTAGGATAAAACATCAGTTTTATATTGTGAGTTATTAAATTACTGTTGGTTATGCAGGAGATCTGTGTTACCAGTGTTACTATTAGTTATCGGCACACTTTCAATGAGTTACTATTAATTATTGGTGGCGTCTAAGTTCCACACATCTCTGGTTTCCTCAAGTATGACACTCCGACATTTGAATTCCCTTCAGGGATGGTTTCCCGCTTCTTGGAACTTCTTGTACAACAGCTGCTGGTGCGAAACCCAAAGCAACGATTTTCAACTACAGGGGGCCCACTGTTAAAAGGTAAGTGCGGTAACATTTGCAGATGTCACATGATCAGACACCATTTGGTCAGGTTCATGTGACCAGGACATCACATGATAAAACCGCCAGGAATCCCATCAACCAGAGGTGACAGCTGAGGCCTGGTCTGCTTTCACCAGGTGTGCATTTTCGAGTAGGAAACAATGGCTACATATCAGTTGTCAGAATCCTGGTGGATTTTCCCCCTCCTGGCCAAGAAGCACCAAGGCCACTTGTAGCTTCCCTAATGATGCACCCGGAATAAATTCAGCATTTTGGAAACTGCAACATTTCTTCCTCATTGAGAACAGAAAGCACTTACATGGAGTGCCTTAATCCTAGAGATTTTGAATATAAACTCCTCTAATGTTAATATAAATACTATGGCTGCAAGAACAGATCAGAGGCTGGCAATTCTGCAGTGAGTAACACACCTCCTGACTCCCCAAAGTCTATCCACCATCTACAAGGCACAAGCCTGGATGAGTGCAGCTGCAACAACACTCAAGGGGCAGGGCACAATCCAGGACACTTGATCGGCATCCCAACACTCACTTTAAACATCCACTCCTTCTATTTCTGGTGTACAGTGGCAGCAGTGTGTACCATCCATAACTGCACTACAGCAACACACCTATGCATGTTCAACAGCACTTTCCAAACCCACGGCCCCTACCACCTAGAAGGACAAGGGCAGCAGATGCATGGGAACATCGCTATCTGCAAGATGCCTCCCACCAAGCCTTGCACCATTGTAACCTGGAACTATATTGCCATTTGTTCATTGTCGCCGGGTCAAAATCCTGGAATTCCCATCCTAACAGTGCTGTGCACCTACACACATGAACTGCAATGGCTCATGAAGGTGGCTCACCACCACCTTCTCAAGGGCAACTAGGGATGGGCAGTAAATAATTAGATTTTGAACAGATCTTTATGACACAAACACTTTTTTAAAAAAGAGCAATTGCCAAGAACTGATGGATGTTCTCAAATATTTAATTAGGATTTAAAAGGAATGAGACACTGGGGCCAAAAGCATGCAGTCCATTTCGTAGACTCTCACCAAAAGTTGGATAGCCTGGTATTTTGGCTCCCAACCTTGCTCTAGTGTTCCCATTTGATCCATCAGGCACCGATCTCAAATAAGACCATTGACACAGGCAGAGATGGAACTGCTGAAATACTTCCAATACTGGTAGTTCCTGTAGCCTAGGAACATAGGAACAGGAGTCAACCATTCAACTCCTCAAGTCTTTCTGCCAACCAATTTGGTCATGATGGATCTGTGCCTCAACTCCATTTACCTGGACCCTATATACATGGAATGCAGTAGCTCAAGAAGGCGGCTCGGCACTACCTTCTCAAGGGCTATTAGGAATGGGCAACAAATGCTGGCCTTGCCAGGGATGCCCACACTCCATGAAAGAATAAAAATAACCTGCCTTTGCGCCAGGTCCCTTAACACCCTGACCTGACAAAGATCTACTTAGAACAATAGAATGATTTAGACAAACGGAGGTCATTCCACCCATTGTACAACTCCTTAAAATGTTTTAAAATGTTCTTTGCACCATTCTCACTGACGTTAGAAAGAGCTATCCAACTTTCCAATTCGTCACCCTCTTCTGCCCTTTCCCAATGGCCCTGCAAATTTCCCCTTCAAGTATTTATCTATCCCAATTTTTAACTTTTCAATTAACCCAGCCTGAACAATTTTTTGAACAACAGAGTTCCAGATTTCCACTACTGGAAATCTAGAAGTACTTTCTGACATCATCCCTTAATGGCCTGGCTCTAATAATGAGGTTATCTCGCATTATACTGGATTCACCCATCAGAGGAAATAGATTATTTCTATCTGTCCTATCAATTCCTTTATTAATCTTAAATACATCCTTTAATCTTCTATACTCAAGAGAATACAACCTTCGTCTGTGTAACCTGTCTGCATAACTTAGCCCCAGTATCATTCTGCTAAATCTGCAATGCACCCTCTCCAAGCCAATACATTCTTCCTGAGGTGCAGTGCCCAGAATTGAATACAGTTCTCAATTTGGGGTCTATATAACTGTTACATAACTTCAACCGCTCTTGAGATAAAGGTTAACACTCCATTCGACTTTTAAATTATTTTTTGTACCTGTCCACTAGGTTTTAGTGAGCTCTGTGCATGGAATCCTATATCTCTCTGGTCCTCCACAGTTTCCAGCTTTGCAACATTTAGAAAGTGCTTTTATCTATCTTTCTCAGGTCCAAAATGGAACTACTCTTATTCCTTCATCTAATTTATTGATAAATACAGTGATAAGCTGAAGCTTGGCTTCCTATTGGCTCATCATTGTATCAGCAGCTGACAATTGGCTATAAAACATTGTGGGACATCTGGGGTCCAGAAAAGTGCTATTTAATTCTTTCTACCTTTTTATATATCTGATTTCCTTTTGGAAGTTATTATTTAAATATTTCCAACACCCTTTAAGGTAGTGCATTCCAATTCACTCCATAAAACAATTTCTCCTCATCTCCCCTCTTTTTTTGCCAATAACCTTAAATCTGTGTACTCTGGTTACTGAACCTCTGTCAATGGAAACAGCTTATCCTTACTCACTCTATCAAAACACCACATAACTTTGAACACCTCTTTTAAATCTTCCCTAACTTTCTTTGCTCTGGGAACAATCCCAACTTCTCCACCTATTTCCGTGTGACTGTAGCGCTTTGTGCCTGATCATCTTCGTAATGCTATAGAATTCATCTGAACCACCAAAACAGGCAAATGAAATTGGGGTGAGGAGTGGATGGAGGGGGAGAATCAATATCTTATCTGAAGGGCGGTAGCCAAATCAGCCTGGTTGGATTTTGGAGGAGGATCATGAGCCATGTGTAGAGAGAGTATTGCTTGTCACCAAGCAGTCACATGCTTACCCATCGTGGTGGCTTATATATGGAAGGAATAACTGCCTGCACAGGATAGAAGCATCTTGGCTGTTACCAGGATAATGGGCATTCACCAACATGATGATGTTTGCATGGTTGCACACCAATTGCACACTAAAGGTGTGGTACCCCTTGCAGTGTGGTACATCTCCCCATTGATATGTGGAGCCCTCAAAGTCTTGTGTGGGCAGTCGATGGCTCCCTATTGACATGTGGGACCTTAGAGTCTTGTGTGTGCAGTTGATGGCTCCCTGTAACACTGGGAATCCTGCTACCCTGACAAAGCCACATGCTTGTTTTTCCTGCTCCTCTCTAGTTGGAAGGACTATAAAGTCCCTTCTTTCCTCTGTCACATCCCTGATGCAGCGATGCATGGGGAACTGTGAGAATTTGGCGATCTTGCCTGCTCCATCCTGGAAGGATCCTGAGGCATATAAATTGAAGGCCAGTGTGATCTTGACAGCCACTAATAGCGCCATCCTCACCCTGCTCTGCGACTGCAGGTCTGGTCAAAGGAGGTGGCATAATACAGTGACCTCTTGGTGAATCATAACTGCCTCAGGCACTGCTCATGGCTAAGGTGAAAGTCAGAGAACTGCTCCATGAAGACGCCTGGTGAATATAGCCATTCTAATGAGAGCCTTCCTCTTCCTCCCTTTGCTCATATCTTCTCGTTTCTGCTGCATGTGCGCTATTTCTGTCATGCTGCAGTCTGAGAGAGACTTCAACTATAGTCCCCATGAATGATTGTAGGTTTTCTGATCACCAGCCTTCAAACTCTCCTGAGAAAAGCTCCGCACCACTCCCTTCTGATTCCCAACAACTTTTCAGAGCTCTTCCAACAACGCAGTAAACAAGACTTACCACTAACTCTGCAGCAGCAAAAAAAAGTCAAAAGCCCCTCACAAGAAATTCCCATGGTGATCCCTGCAAATAGCCTTAAAGGGCTCTCTAATGAAGCTGAATGAATGTGCAGTGGTGAATGTTGAAGGGAGGTGTTTCACAAGATGAGTGCATCTGCTATAGCATAAAATCACAAAATGGTGGTCCAAATTGGCAGGTTGTGTGCCGATTCAATGTTAGACATTGAGTGATGCCACAATCTGCTCACTCTGCTTCTGGCACATGCACAACACATCTGCACTAGCTCCCTTCCAAATATGGCATGCCGTGCGAGCCATGCCAGAAGTGGGTCCACCATTTTTGGGATCTAGGCTCCTGTAGGACTGACACCTGTGGCTTGATGGAGCCCAGTTTTACTGGCCATTCTCTTTTACTCTTTCAACTTGGTGCTATCCCATACAGTAGTATAGTCCTCGACCCATCACCTTGTTTTCTGAACAACCAAAAAAAAAGTATCAAGAATCATCTTACCTAGAAAATACTGGGTGGCTGAAACCTAAAGTCATCCTCCTGAAAAAAAGTACTCCATGCTGTAATGCGCTACAACACACGGTAATGGTTTTGGATGTCAACAGATCTGTGAAATGAATTTTGTTCACGAACAAGCTATTAAAATATCTTTTCAAATCTAAGTAATGGTCCTTCATTATTAATTATCACTAAATGTTTGACACAATGGGTGACTACACTGATAGGTCAACTTTTTGTCAAACTTGCCATTTGGGCTAAAGAATCAGGAATCTCAATGTACAGAAGCTTACCAATGCAGTCTGTTTTATAAGTACTGTCCAATTTTCCTAAAGCGGTGTGGATTCAGACTCTCAAGGATGCTGCCTTTTGTGATATTATGCTATAGCAGATGCACTCATCTTGTGAAAATCCCCAGTGGAGGAACCCTAATTAATTTCTCCATAATTTGTATTGCATTCTGCCTCCTGTCTTTGAAAGAACATTCTACGGGATGCAATTGTTATCTGCTGTAGACTTTGTTGCTAATTTACAATAAAGCGATGGGCATGGACACACATCAGGGAATGGTCTAGGGGAAGGATATGAGATATAGCTACTGAACAGTTTCAATTCAATTACGAAAGGCAAGAGGGAGAAATCTACAATATTGCACGTTGGCAAAGGGGCCCCACAGCCATGGATTCATTGCAATTCAGAAAACAAGAGTGTGACAAGCTAGCCATTGCTGACCAATTATCAGGTGACTTTCATTCATTGAAAAATTGAATTGACACCATTAAAAGTTCGGGACGGTCAGTAATAGCAACCACCTATTTTGGACATGCACCACTGTGAAAGAACACAGTCGCCAGAGTCAAATGTTCCCAATAGCTGCTACCTGTGCATTATACTTATTATTCTTGGATATTACCATTCTAAAAAAGGACAACATTCTAAGACTTAATTTTGTTGAATTTTTGCAACAGTAAGTCCATGTTAGCAGGTTTTGTGGTTGTGGTATAAGATCTTGCCATTCCATGGATTGTTGAATATTTCCATTACATCACTTCAACACCAAGTCCAATAGCATCCTATCCATCTACTTCCTACAACCCCTCCCCCACCCACCACCACGTGTGAGCTATTATCAAGGTGTCAAACAGTGAATATTAAAGTAGAGTATTTGTATTATACTTAAATTGTCAAGTTTTAGTGTTGTAATAATTGGGGTGTTGAAACTGAAGTTTTTTATTCCACCATTTTCATCTTTGAAAGAAAAAAGGGAGGAAAGTTCTTTTTTCTCATTGTCTTCTGTGAATGCAGAAGTGCCTTGATTTCTTTACTCTTTTATGGGATGTGGGCATCGCTGGTAAGGGCAGCATTTGTTGCCCAACCTAACTGCACTTGAACTGAGTGGCTTGCTAGGCCATTTCAGAGGACAGTTAAGAGTCAACCACATTGCTGTGGGTCTGGGGTCACATGAAGGCAGATTTCCTTCCCTGAAGGACGGTAGTGAACCAGATGGGTTCTTATGACAATCGATGATAGTTTCATGGTCACTGTTACTGAGACTAATGTGATATTCCAGGTGTATTAATTTAATTCAAATTCCAGCGGCAGCCATGGTGGGATTTGAACCCATGTCCCCAGAGCATTAACCTGGACCTCTGGATTACTAGTTCAGTGACATTACCAGTACATCACCATTTTCCTTAAATCACGAAATTAAGGGCTGAAGTTTTCGCTTGGCGGGCACAGCTGCGTCCAACCCGCTCCAGCATGAAATGATGCGCATTGACATCGGCCGAGCATGCCGGTGTCAACATGCAGTCACGCAATAGCTCGGTCGGTGGGCGCATGCTGGCTCCGGCGCGCGCCCGCCGACAATTAAAAAGCCATTAAGTTATCAATTAACGTGAAGTTTTTGCTGCCCATCTAACCTAATGGTTGGCGGGCAGACGACAAAGCCAAGCAGCCTTTGCATTTTTTTGCAAACTTCATCCACAGGTGGGATGAGGTTTCCATAAGCAAATAAAAATAAAAACTTTAATTTTTCATTAATAACATGTCCCTTCTCATGTGACAGAGCCACATGAGGGGACATGTTTCACTACATTTTTATTTAAAATTAACAAAAAAATCTGTTCATCCCCCTGAGCCTGTGTGCTCGGCTGGCTTGCGCTTCCTCCCCCCGCCTGCAGAGGCAGTGCTCAGCACTGCCGCTCATGATGCACACTGGGCGGTCTTAATTGGCCCGCCACCGTGAAGTTGCGGTGCGGTACTGATTGCGAGCAGTGGTCGGCTTCCCGACTGACCCCGCCCGCCCCCGCCAAGCCCGCCCACCAAGGGTAAAATTCTGCCCCAAGAGATTAAGAAACAATGTGCTAGCACAATGTGCAGATGACCTTTAAAAGTTTGTTGTCAGAAATCTACTGCATTTTCAGGTGAATCGACTGCTTCAGAACACCAGATTAATCAAAATTCACGCATGAGCAAGGTAAGCATTAGTCTTGACTCAGCGGATTTCTCAGAGTCAGAAAGTCATAGGTTCAAGGATTGGAACATATAATCTAGGACAACATTACAAAGCAGTAGTGAGGGTGTGCTGCATTGTTGGAAATGCCATCCTTTGGATGAGTCATTAAACCAAAGTTGGGTCTGCCCTCTCAGGCAGATATAAAAGGTCCCACTTACAGATGAGCAGGTGAGTTATTTTAATATCCTAGTCAAACACTGATCCATCAAGCAAAACTACCAAAGGTGGATTCTGCTGTACCAGAACTTGAAATGCTTGATGTTGAAAATAGATGAAAAATGTAGAAACATTTTCCATTGTTTAGGACTAATGTCTCTCAGCTTGTCAAGCCCCACCCCAGAACAAGAACAAAATAATTAACTGATGGAACCTTGGAAGAAAAAATTCAGACGTTTCACAGGAGTTTGGATTCATACCGCCTGAAATTCAATATGCTATTGATACAAAATTGAGGAACAAAGCAGATTGTACAGATCAAGCCAAATAGAAACGCTATCCAGTCCAATAGAGCAGCAAACCACCCCAGCTCCCACTCTAGTTATAAGGCAAATAGAGTTCCTGGACACACAGCCAACTAACTGCTAAGAAAAGTGAAAAGGTAGAATATAGGAAAATAATTAAGCAGTCAAAAATAAGAGAAAAAAGCAGCCTTTGATCAAAGTTTGCACTCTCATCTCTTAGGGGTAATTATCCCAAGCAAGGGGAGGTGGGTTTGGGCGCAGGTGGGGAGTTAAATCCCCTAAAGTGACATTGTGTCAAGATCCCAAAATCATCCTATCCTCTCCTGGGTTTCTGGTGAGCGGGGAACATCTGTGCAGTTGTTGTGTAAGGCATCTAAATATATTAATAGGCGATTAAGCTCTGTTTTAACCAACCAAGAATTCTGCATTTAACAGGCAACGGACCTATATCCCAAGCTGTGAGGAATTCACCAGGGTCACCAAGATGAGAGCACAGCAGGTGTGCTTCTTCATTGAAACTGACAGGCTGGGATGCCTGCAATCAGTGAAATTTAAGAGCTGCAGCCATAGCCAGATGTGAGACTGCAGCTCACAACACTTCTCCTCAGGGAATGCTTTCAGTGCTCAACAGGTAATTGCCAACTTTTAGGACGACAATTCACTTGTCTTGCTCTTCACTCATCTTCAGCTGCACTTCCCTGCTGCCAGCCTTCAGCATGCCAGCTCCACCTTGCACCTCCGAGAAAGAGCAAGAGGAGCATAAACACCAACAGCACCAGCAGCTGCAGGAACAATACCAGCTGCAGCTGCTGCCTTCTCCTGAGCCACATGCTGCTCCACAGGGCAGAGGGGATGAACACAGAGAGCCAGCTCCAAGGAGATGAGACCCCCTAACACAGGGTCTACAGAGAAAGGATCAGCTCTCTTGACGTGTGTGTACCAGTGCCTCAGGAGGCTCAGGTTTTCAAGGCAGGTTGATACTGACATCCGCAGCCTCCTGGAACAAGGCCTCCATCCTAGTGGGTCCAGAGGGCACACATTGCCAATGGGAATAAGAGGAGCTGCAAGGTGTGTTGACCTGAGGAGTACTGTACAGGAGAGTGCTGAGAAAGTCAGTGAGGGGCTTGGCAGCTGCAAGTGTTTATGCCACTCACCTTTCCTGCCCCCCTGAGGTCATGAATTCTCTTGGTGCTCTGTCTCCAGGTTGGAGGTGCTGCTGACTGTCTCAGCTGATTCCATCTAGATCTGCTTGCTTGGAGACATCCTCCCGCCCTTAGGAAAGATCGCCTCACTCTGGTCTCTTATATCTGGCAGCAGACCCTCCACGTAAGAGGAGAAACCTGGGAAGCAGCCTTCCCATACCTCTTCTCCATTCCTGCTGCCTCAGAAATTCTTGTGACCCATAGCAAGGTCCCTTTCATTAGAAATATTTCCAGGTCCAGTGCGTCATCCTGGCCACCCTCCCTAATTGGCAAGCGGACCCATAGGTTGGATGCTAATGCCATGGCTCAGTTAAAGAGCCTCAGCAAAGCCCATTCCATCTGTCACTAGTTCCTGGCCCATTAATGGTCCCACCATTTGAGTCAAAGAGTGGTGGGCTCAAGTTTTACCCCACAAGCTTGAGCACATAATCCAAGCTGGCAATTCAGTGCAGTACTGAGCAAGTGCTGCACTGTCAGAGATGCCCTCTTTCAGATGAGATGTTAAACCAAGGCCCTAACTGCATTCTCAAATGGACATAAAAGAACACGGCAATTTAATATAACTTTAAGCATTATAAACAAACATATCATTAACAAATGGTAACTAAACAATTGCTGGGGGGACTGAAAACAGTAGAGAATGGCGCTGACTGCTGTCAGAACCAATGAAACAGATCTTTTTAATACCCTCGGTCCCTTAAGATTTGATACACATTTTGAATTCCCTCCCCCACCCCCTCACTCTTACCAGAACACATATTTTATGCATGGCTCCTAACACCCTGAACCACTCAGAGAGGGTCACCAGCTGATCTCAACAGGTAGTTAAGGATAGGGGTGTTACAACTAGCCTCAGCGTTCTTCAACTATGTAGAAGTAAAACCAATAATCAGCTGGGATGTGGTTTCTGCCATCATGCATGTGCACGTATCTTTATTTGTGTGTGTATGTATCTGTATATTTGTCTGTATGTGTGTGCCTATGTCTGTGTGTGTGCATGTGTATCTGTGTGTCTGTATCTTTGTATGGGTGTGTGTGTGTCAATATCTGTGTCTGTGCGTGTGTGTCCATCTATGTCTCTGTGTGTCTAACACCACCCAGGGTTGAGTTGCCTGTATAGGGTAGCAAATGACAAATGGCCATTTTGATACACTACTGAAAGGTTACAGGTATCTGTGAAACAGCATCTCAGCATGAGTCAGCATCCTAAACAGGAGGAGGTAGGTAAGTGGGAAAAAATACCCATTGGAATTGACATCATTATCCATTTCGGTTGTAGGTTTGTCAAAGATGCCAACTTGCATGAATTGGAAACTCTAGATTGCTTGTCTTACTTCTCTCATGAGGAAACCACCTTCTCTGTTATTGGATCTTCTCCGCTCATGGAATAAGCTGAGCATTTTATTATTCGAACCACATGGTGGCAAATTAAGTTATCCATCATTGTTCTGGATATCACTACACAGTTATTCTGGAATCTCAGTGTGATTAGTTTAAGTTCAGTAATACTGGGGAAATCAGTTGACTCCTGTTGCCGGTTCATTGTACATTGAAGACTATAGGAAGTAATAGAAAGCAGGAAACAAGTATTGTCCAAATCACCTTTGACTTCTGCTGCAATTATCCATTGAAATATTTTATGAACCTACTTAATGTCATTCTATTCTCAGTGAAAGATTCTTCCAAAATGTTTGGATAAAAACATGGGATTTGAAAATGTCCGATCGGCCAATCCTGACAATTGTGCCTGGATTGCACCCACTGGGATCCTCTCCTGGTAACTCTTGAGGAATTGTAACTTGGAGTAAATGCCCATATTTCCATATCAGTGACAGGTGCCTGTGTGCACACCTCAGGCTCCTGCCTACCCCTGGACACTGCAATTTACAGGGTTCTGTTCTGTCTGGAAAACTGAGGCAGGGGTGATATCAGCATCATCCCCACCCCACCCCTGGAAAGAATGGTGGCCTGTAACTGACAGCCCCATTTGTAAAAGGCAATCTTTAATTATAATATTTGATAGTGTATAATGATCTGTTACGCCTGGTCCCATCACTGCTGCTGGTTTGACAGAACCCTTTTGAACACAGGAATCACCACCATCCTGCACCCACACAACTGTGCTCACCCTCCTCCAACCCACCAATGTTGACAATCTTCACTCCTGCTCGTCCAGAACACTTCAGCATGTGGATGATAAAGAAACTGAAATATAGTAACATTGTAATGTGGAAACAATTAGTAAAGACTGGTGCTGAATTTTCATGGGGGTTGCACTGATCTCACCATAGTTTCTGGCATAACATCTACCCACTCCATCCCCTGCCCTCTCTAAGCTCATTTCTTCTCCAAACCCTAGCTTTAACTTCCTTGACTCCATTCTCATTAAAGTGCTGAACACTTAACTCCTTCACTGACTTTCATGCTGGCGGACATGATAAATATTTCCCTCTCCTGAAATATGGTCCCTTTCATCAAGGAACCTATCTGTCCTTACAAACGATCACCTCAATTCCAACCTACCCTCCCTGTCCAAGGTTCTTGGTGTTGTCACCTCCCAAATTTATGCCCATCTCTCCCGCAACTCCAGGGGCTTGGTTCTATAGTGGCTGCCCACCCCTTCGCACAAATGGAAAATAGGGCATGAAGACATCGTGACATCATCCCACCAGTTAACAACCTAACCATCTGAAAAATCCCCTGCATTTTTTGGGCATCGGATGTGAAAAAGTTTGGGAGTTTTACAATAGCTATGACGATGTGGCACAAGAGTGGAGGAAGAAGCCTGCAGGTTCTGCTGGGGAAGATGCAGTGTCTGCATGTCTTTTTTCTGCTCTTTCTTTTTATCTTTTTTGAGACTTCAATAAAAGACAAACACTGGCCAGGGTTTTACGGCCCCTCCGCGGTGTGGCTCCCCCGGTGGATGGGACGAGCCATTTAAATCTCCATTCAGTTCGGCGTGACCATAATATCCTGCCAGGCGAGAGAGGCCGTAAAATCCTGGCCACCGACTCTGAGAGCAGAGTGCCTTTTTGTCAGTTCTAGCCGTGATGGACTTCCTGTTTGTGGCACTACCCCTCTGCTGCATGATGTCCCGGTCTACACTGCTGATTGGGCGTGGAGCCCTCATTTATACCTCGCATTTGCCTCCTTCCCACCAGACGGCCAATAATTGGTCATCCGACTCTTGATTGAATGAGCTGAGAAGGCAGGGGCGGGAACAGTCATTTTCCATTCTGCCTCCCTCACCCCACTGAGAAACATAAGCCAGCACCAGGTTTTGATCTGCCATTAAGGTTTTTGTTCCCCCTAAAGCAATGAAACAGATGATATTCTCTGTGACTATAACTGTGCACTTCCCTCTTTGACCTTTTTGATCGCGCTTAGGCCTTTGACAAGATTGACCATACCATTCTCAATGTGACTTACGACTGCCCTGACTCAATTCCACTCTTAACTATCTGATTAGAGTATTTTGAGCAGGGCCTTCTCTTCCAGTTGTCAGACCATGGAGTGCAGGGTGCCCCAAGATTCTGTCCTTTGCCTTTTCCTCTTAGAGAGTCATGAAGTCATTGACTCATTATAGCACAGAAAGAGGCCATTCAACCAATTGAGTCTTTTTCTTGATTTACAAGTTGCTCCTTAGTGATGCCAATCACAGACATAGGGCCATGTTCCATATGGATGCTTATGAAACCCATCATTTTTTAATTTGTTAATGGGATGTGGGCGTTGTTGGCTAGGCCAGCATTTAGTGCCCATCCATAATTGCCCTTGAGAAGGTAGTGATGAGCTGCCTTCTTGAACCGCTGCAGTCCTTATGGTGAAGGAACACCCACAGTGCTGTTAGGGAGGGAGTTCCAGGATTTTGATCCAGTGATAGGGGATGAACAGCGATATAGTTCCAATTGTCAGGATAGTGTGTAACTTGAAGGGAAACTTGAAGGCAGTGATGTTCCCATGCATCTGCTGCCCTTGTCTTCTAGGAGGTAAAGATTGTAGGTTTGGAAGGTGCTGTCGAAGGAGCCTTGCTGAGTTTCTGCACTGCTGCCACTGTGTGTTGAAGGTGGACGGAGTGAATGTTTAAAGTGGTGGATGAGGTGCCAATCAAGCTAGCTGCTTTGTCCTCAATGGTGTCAAGCTTCTTGAGTGTTGTTGGAGCTGCACTCATCCAGGGAAGTGGGCAGTATTCCGTCACACTCCTGACTTGTGCCTTGTAGATGGTGGACAGGCTTTGGGGAGTCAGGAGGTGAGTTACTCTCTGCAGAATTCCTAGCCTCTGACCTGCTCTTGCAGCCACAGTAATTAGTGTGGCTGGTGCAGTTAAGTTTCTGTTCAATGTTATCCCCCAGGATGTTGATAGTGGGGGATTACTACTACAGTAATAGTAATATTCAGTACTATTACATCTGGACCACTTCTCACTTCTTTAGCCTCCGCTGCCACTGTGCTGTCAGACTGCTTCTCCAACATGCAATATTGGATGATCTGCAAGTTAGTCCAGCTGAACACTAAGAAGATTAAAGCCATTGTCTTTGGCCATTGCACACTCTCCGCATTCTTCTGAACAGCTCATTCCCCATCCCACGGATTGTCTCAGGTTGAACTCAGCTATCCGCAGACTTGACATCCTATTTGACCCTGAACTGAATTTCCGTCGACATATCCTCTTCATCACAAAGACTGTCTATGTCTGCTCCTGTAATGGCACCTGTCTTTGACCCTATCTCCTGCTGCTGAAACTTTCATCCATGCTTTTCTCAGCTCCAGACTCAAATATTCCGATGCTTTCCTGACCCTAATGCAGGCAGGAGTGAGCAGGCCGTTTTTTTAAACAGAAGTATTTAAAAGACGGGAAGGAAGGGGTTGTATATCCTTTGGTGGGTGCGCTGTGCGCATCGGGGGCACCACCCTGAAATTTTACCCCCCTTCTTTCCCCCTCTCACCTGGCCTCCAAAACTAGCACCCCCCATCCTCCCTCAGCTCCTCCCTAGCCTGCCCAAACCCTCCCTGCCAAAAAAGGCCTGATTTAACTGGCTGAGGCATCCATCTTTTCTTCCTGGGCCTGCTTGCAGTCCCGCCAGTGCCTGCTATTGAACTCTGGTGCTCTCGGGACTGCTGAAGCTGTCAGCCAATTAGGTTGGTTGGCAGCTGTTGAGGATGGGACTGCCTCCCACTGAGAGCGGAAGTCCCATTTTAACTTAGTTTAGCCCTCCCTGAGCATGTTAAGACTGTGGGGCAGGTTCTTTTGGATGTATTGGCTGCCGGCCGACTTTCCTTCCAGGGGGCTAACGGGCAGTCCCCTACCAACAACCCCCCCACCCCCCGGCCACCTGTGAAACCCAGCCCCAAGTCCCACTCACATTTCATTCCTGTTGCTCTGACATATTAGGGCTGAATTTGCCTGGCCCTATGGTGCCTGGCTTCAAGGAGAGGGACCGGGAAAATAGGGGGAAATGCACTGACATGACTTTCTGATGCATTCACTGGGATGTTTTCCAGGAGTGGTCTGGGAAGTGGGTTGGCTCCAACTAGGGGCAATTTTGCATCACTGCTGGCATTTTGCTGTTAGCGAGGTGGCCACCTGCTGCGTGTGGAAGCTGCCCGCTCCATGGCAGGCTGGCAGGAAGGGGGGCCATCAGAGCCAGAGGCTCTAACTTCCAAGAGAGGGCTGCCGGAAGGAAATGGCACATCTGTGGCCCAAGTACTGCTGCCAGAGGGATTTCCCCCTCCTCCAAGGGGTCTACTAACTTGACCCCTCTGCAATCTTTGTAAAAATGTTGTCTCCTTGGATGCCTCCATTTTAAGGTGCCCTTGTGGTTCTCTGGCCTGCCTCAGCCATGCCCACCACCACAGCCCTCTGATTGGGTCGGTAACATTAGGAGACCACTCGCTGTCCTTAATTGAACAATGAGCGTGGAGGCAGCCAATTAGAAGGCCAATCGCTCCCAACAAGTGCGAGCTCAGGATCTCCAATTTTGTCATGGAACCCACAGTAAAATCCTGCCCATGGACTTCTGGACCCCCAGTGGCAGGTTAAAACTCCCACCCTTGCGTTTAAACTACTACATGGTCTTTCCCTATTTACTAACTCAGTAACCTCTCCAGCCCCACAAGCACTGCCCTCCCTGAAATTTCTGCTCCTCTCACTTTGGTACATCTCTTCCCTTCACCCCACCATTTGTGCCCAGGCCTTCAGTCACCTAGGCCCTATGCTTCTGCATTCTCTCCCAAACCTCTCCACTGCCTCTACTAGAGTCTCCTTAAAACCGACTTCTTTAATTGAGGTTTTGGCTATCCCCTCCTAATATCTCCTTCTTTGGCTATTTTTTGATTATGCCTCATCATATTTCTATGTCAAAGATGATGTATAAATTCAAGTTGTTGCTTTTTTCCCCCCTCTCCACAGGGTATTTCCTGAATTTTCATATTTTCTTTCAGTTGTTCGCATTTGCAGTGTTTTTAACTTTGTAAATCTGTACATTTTAATCATACACTCTTTGACCTAAAAGTCTTTTCTGTGCACGAGTGAAACAATTTAGTTATTTTTATACTTGCTTTTAGTGTGGCTGCACTGAAGTGCACACAGGAAAAAACAATTTGTATTACAGGAAAAGAGCATGACCTACAGGAAAATTTCATTTGAGATAGTGGAGTGCTTCATAATCTGTAGCTTTTTTTGAAAAGCAGCATTGAGCAACAATATGCACCCTTGATTGGAGGAAAGAAATCATTTTCATTTATGTAACATCTTATCCTAGAAATATTTCAATGTGCCCCATGGACAATTAACCATTGGTCTCTTTAAAGGAGAACAGTGGAAGGACAGATGTCCTGCTTACTTATATTGTCTCACCATTCCCCCAGTACCTCTAATTTAAAATTCTAATGTTAATTTCTCCCTTCCTTCCCTCTGTTAACTCTTCAGCCCTAAAACCGACTCACCTACTGTCCCCCCCACAATTCAAACTTCCCACCCGACTCAGTCTGACCTCTTTCACATCCTGTCCACTCATCCCACCACTGGTGGCCAGACCATTCTTCACTGAAGGTTGGGTGGCAAGCCTGGAAAATCAACGTAAACACCATTTATGGTGTTTTATGGACTTTCTGCTGCACTTGTGCCATGAACGGGAGCACCCCACCCATCACCACCACCACCCCGCTCACCCCCCCACTGCCCCCACTTGTGCTCCCTAACAATTTAACCCATGTTACCAAAGCAAAAACGCATTAACTGGTTAGTCATCTCATTGTGTGCAAAACAAAAGTTGCTCCGCTGATCTATGTAAATGGCACTGAACTTCAGCATAAATATAAATTGTAGTGGGACAACTTTTAAGTGGATACCAATAAAGGTACCAATTCAGTTGGATGTTTTTTCCTAAACTTCTTCAGAAATTTGCTGCCATGGAGAACTCACTGGTGCAACAGGTCAGGCACTGTCCATCTCTCTCTGGAATCAGAGTCAAAATCCGACCTGTGTTGATAGGATAATTGTGTTGTCAATCTGACGGTTACATGCGAAATGGTTTCAATTTACTGTCTTTTAACAGGTACCTACAGCATTGACTGACACTTGCAGGGAGGCCCACAGGCTGCAGGTTGGCTTGTGGGGGAGATAGGAAAATAATTTTTCCCTTTTGTGAAGCAAGTAGTCTCCAGGGTTCCAGCGTTACGGACTTTGTTGGGGGGCAGAGCTTAGGATGTTTAACTTTGCATGCGGCTTTATGGTACCTGACTTGAGTGCACTTAATACTTTTACTGGAAGAGTTCCATGCGTTACTGTTTTCAAAAAATCCAGGAATATAACCAAAAGAAATTGTCATTCTGATAAAAGGATATTTAATCGAATTTAACTTGTACTTATATTAAAATGGGGGGTGAAGGTGCTGGGGGGTGGGGGGGCGGTTAGCTTAGAAAACTAGAGTGTGATTCAGGCTGACACCAACAGTGTGGGTTTAATTCCCATACCGGCTACTTTTAATCATGGAGGCCCTGCCTCCTCGCCTTGCCCCACACTTGTGGAGTGGTGCCCCTCAAGCTATAAGTAGCCAAAATGTCTCTCGCTAATGGAGAGAGATGCCCATGGTCCTTTGAGACTATCGCTAGATGAGGTGAAATATTGAAGTGAGCATCATAATCTAAGGTCCAACTACAGAAATCAGAATGGCTGATTTTCCTTTACCCTGCTGCCAATTAGTGGATTAAAAACATGTTTTAGTTCCTACCTTATTTCAAAACACTGGCAATTCTACAAGTGCAGTGGCAGGGATGCTTAAATGAAGACAATGGGGGTCGCTTTATCTTTCTACAATTGTGAAAAACAGGCAACAGTGAATCAGCATACCATTTTACATCTGACCAAAAATCAACCCAAATGAAGCTCAGGAAAGATGCACAAAAGTTTGCAGATACACCATTTCCTGTTTTGCCCGACACACCATCACCTTGCTGCTTCATCACACCCAGCGTTATATTTAAAGTGCAGCTGCACGCACACCTCTCAGTGCTTCCAGCCCAAACTGCTGCACAGAAGACAGGATGGCCCCGAAAGGCAAAATGACTGCAGCCCCCCGCTTCAGTGATGCATTCCTCGAGCGCCTTTTGAACGCAGGGGAGGCCCGCCATGATGTCCTCCATCCGACAGGCCACAGGATGGGCACATGCATCCTCAATCCAGCATGGGAGGTGGTGACAGCGGTGGTCAGCACCAATGCCCTGCAAAAGAGGACAGCCACCTAGTGCTGCTACAGGATGAATGGTCTCATCCGTTCCATCAATATAACCCACTCTCAACTCACACACTCACAAACCCATCACACATCCACAGGGATCTCACGCCTCAAGGGACAACATCACTAACTTTCACACACACCCTCACATCTCCATTGGGCTCATGCACTCTCAAGCTCCTGTCGTCATCCTGTCCTTGGCTCCACTCACCACACAAACATTCCATGTGTCCTGCTCACGCTTTCACCATCTATTTCCACATGGGAGAAACTGGCTCATAACAGCAGGGAGAGGCTCCAGACCAGGAGGTGGAGTGGCCCACATTAGGCCCTTCACTCATTTTGAAGAGTGTGCCATCACACTGACCGGTGAGGACATGGACAATGCCGGTGATGGTGAGGTCAGCGGTGAATACCCTTGTGAGGATCCTGGACCACATCATCCCTCTCTCAACGCAAATGTGAGTGCTTGCTCTCCTGCAGAGCCAGCAGAAGACCCGTCACAACGCTTACCCACACCCTCCAAAGCGCAGAGGCACATACCTCAGTGGGATCTAGATCTAGAGCAAGCTCGGGTTCACAATCTGATGGTCACCGCACGGACATGTGTCCACAGCAGCAGGAAGCAGGTTCGGCCAAGCTCTCCAGCACTCAGGATTGCTGGGGAAACAGGCATTTTTGAGGTCCAAGTCAGATGATGAGTCTCTGGATTTTTGCCTTCCAACTTATCTTGGAGAGTCAGCAGAAGGCGTGGGAACTTCACGCAGAGCTGTTAAAAGCCCTCAATAGAGTGGCATGGGAGTCGGAGGAGTGCATCTGCCTGCTCTCTGATGAAGTGGTGTCCACATGTGCGCACATGGAGGTCTCCATGGAAAGGATGGCAGACGCCATGTAGACCGTGGTCCAGCAGAACACGGAGATGTGTGCAGACCTGCACTCCATCATGGGAGCCATAGCTGAGTTTCAGCAGGTCAACGTGAGAGGGAAACGAGGAACCTTGACGTCCCTCTAGGTATTCCTTCCCCTCAAGGACTCAGGCCGGGGCCCCCTGACACCCAAAGGGAGGAGGAGCGGCAGCTGGACACCCCTGGGTCGTTCACTCAGTAATCTCAGAGGCTGTCCTCTCCCCCCGAGACCCCTTTGCCTGTGAGCCCCTCAAACTTGTCTACTGTCACTGCAGAGGGAGAAGCTGGCCAACAAGTGATTCTGGAGGGAGAAGTGTGTGTGGCAGGGCCTTCTGGGGCCTCGTGCAAGCACTCTCCCATGCACGTGAATCCGTCCCATACCGTACTAATCACGCTGTTCTGATAATTTTCAATGCTGCCTGCTGGGGTTCGCTTTCAGATGTCCATCTGAGCTGACCTACATCTCTGCCCACCCACTGATCACCCTCCCATTCAGTATCTGATCTCGCCCACCAAGATTGCCGTTTCACTTCAATTTAGACAGCATGGTCTTGATTCGGTTTTTCATGCACTCCACCGTATTTTGTCCTTCCACAATCACCTATTCCTTTCCTCCACCACTGTTGACCCCCCTGGCATCACCTTCCACCTCCCCTCCGTGACCTACCAGCCACAACCTTTTTCCTTTGGGGATGTCCAGGTGAACATGCACGTTCCCTTCCTTCCCGGAAATTGCACCCCCATCCACATTTACCTCCCCGACCTCCTCCTTCCCACCCCAGGCTTCAAGTCTGCCTCCAAGTCCCCACCAACCACCCTCACTGTCCCTTCTACTGCTACCGTTGAACCCTCACCCTCTCACCCTACCGCCTCACTCTGCCCTCGGTCATTCTCACCATTCCCTCGTACCATGCCCATCCTCAGTTCGCTTCCCAGGAGGCGGCCATGGACTCATCAGAGCTCTCCCTTGCATGTTCATCTGGACATCCCCCCCATACCCCCTTGGAACCCCTTCCCCCCTTGGAATCCCTTCCCCCACCCCCGGAACCCCTTCACTCTTCCTGACTCCTTCAGACACCCTTAATTCTTCTGCCACCCTTAGTCCTTCCCCCCTCCTGAATCTTTCCTCCAACCTTACTTCTTCCTCCAGTCTAACTCCTTCCCCTTTCCTGACTCCATCAGACATTACTTGTTCCTCCAGCCTTACTCCCTCTCCATCCTTAGTCCTTCCCCATTTCTGACTCCTTCCTCCACCCTTACTTCTATCTCCAGCCATCACAGAATCACAGAATTTTAATGGCACAGAAGGAGGCCATTCAGCCCATCGTGTCTGCACTGGCTCTCCAAATGAGTATTATGACTTAGTGCCATTGCCTTGCCTTTTCCCCGTACTCTTGCACATTATTTCCATTCAAATAATCATCTAATGCCCTCTTGAATGCCTCAGTTGAACCTGCCTCCACCACACTTCCAGGTAGTTCATTCCAGGCCCGAACAACTTGCTGTGTGAAAAAGTTTATTCTCATGTCACACTTGCTTCTTTTGCAAATCATTTTAAATCTGTGCCCTCTTGTTCTTGATCCCTTTACGAGCAGCAACAGCTTCTCCCTATCTACTCTGTCCAGCGCCCTCATGATTTTGAACATCTCTATCAAATCTCCTCTTAGCCTTCTTCTCTCCAAGGAGAACAGTCCCAACCTCTACTATCTATTTTCATAACTGAATTTTCTCATCCCTGGAACCATTCTTGTAAACCTCTTCAGCAGTCTCTCTAATGTGTTCACATCCTTCCTATAATGTGGTGTCCAGAGCTGAACACAATACTGCAGCTGAGGTCTAACGCGTGTCTTATATAAATTCAGCATAACCTCCTTGTTCTTGTACTCTATGCCCCTATTAATAAAGCACAGGATATTATATGCTTTATTAACTGCGGTCTCCACCTGTGTTGCCACCTTCAATGATCTATGCACAGGTACACACAAGTATTTCTGCTCCTGCACCCCCTTCAAAATTTTACCCCTTATTTTATATTGCCATCGACAGTCTGAGCGGACAATCTCAAACTGGCTTCATGTCGTGAAGTTGATTTCTGGCCTTCTCGCCATATTGTCCGCTGATGCCACTGAGCATGCCCGACGCCAGTGGGCACGGAAGATTCCTCCCATCATTTTTTATATGTCTGTGTGACTTTTCTCCTGGATTGCTCACAGCAACGTCCGGATGATTCATCTTTAACTCCTGGAGACTCCGGTACTTTCCTGCAGGGTTGGCAATCCTAATGGGCCCATGATTTTCTGCTGAATATTTGCCACATCTGAAATGCTTTACTGCGTTCAATGACACTGAAAGTCCACCCTTTGTTGTCTATGTTGATGGTAAGTACCATCAGACTACAAGCATCACAGTCAAGTCTGATTCAGTCCTCAGACAGATTCAATGGTTAGTTATTGGAGCGGGAACCCTGACAGATTTTCCTATCTCTAGCCCAGTCTGTTGAAGCCAAGTGCAGCACCCTTACTGCCAAACTTGCTGAGGTCAGCTAATGCATCACAAACCAGGATTTATACTTGGGGGGAAAGCAAAATACTGCAGTTGCCGCAAAGCTGAAATAAAAACAGAAAACTCTGGAAACCACTCAGCAAGTCAGGCAGCGTGTGACCAGGCTAGGGGATCCCCCCCAGCTCTTGCTTTGCACTTGCTGACAGGTGTTTTCCAATTCTGATGATAGGTCCATTGGCCTGCGACATTAGGCTGAATTTTCTAGCAGATGTTGGGAATCAAACTCGGGCCTATGTGGGGATCCCAAGCCAGCCCATGCCTTCAATGCACCTGCCAGTGCAACCTACCGGGAGGCGTTCACTTAACTGGCCACCTCTGCTCTCGCTGTAAGGGTGGTAGGTGGGTTCCAGGGGCTGGAGGCCCAAGTAGACAGTCCATAGGACAGGGGCGCCGGCAGTCTTTTGCGAGAGTTGGACACGTCCAAAGGAGAAAGGTGAGGGCGAGGGTTACTCGACATGGTGCCCTCGGTTGCCTGCAGAGATGTCAGCAAATAAAGACGCCTAAAGCCAGCAGGGCCATTGGAGTGGAGGGGAAACCCTTCCACAGGATTGGTTTCAGGTGTGGTTGCGGCCTTTCATCTCCACAGCCTTGTCAATGGGGAATAGAGCCTCCAGTCTGCCACCGAGGGGGTGCCTGCAATGAGCTACCGGCCTCCTCACTTGGTTGAGGCGCTGCTCCGAAACCTGGAAACTACCAACCCCACCTCAAAATGGCCCCTAAGAGGGGTCTTAATTGCCTGCCCATCTCCATGTAGCAGGTAGCAAACCCAGTTCCCAGCCCGTCCCCTGGGAAAACCCTGGAGACGAGAATGAGTCAGGAACGTGGCTTGCCCTATTTTCTCAACCCTATTCCCCCTTACCCCGCCTTCAACGCTGTCTCCACGTGGCCGGGAAACGTCAGCCCATTAACTCTATTTCTCTCTCCATAGATGCTGCCTGAACTGCTGAATATTTCCAGCATTTTCAGTTTTGACTTGTATGACTTAGATAATTTGATTGATCACAGTTACAACACTATATGAAAACAAACATAGCTCTTCACTGACAGATATTTCTCCAACTTACATGACTGATATTATGAAATAAAAACAGAAAGTGCTGGAAATATTCAGTAGCTCTGGCAGTATCTGTGGGGAGAGAAACTGAGTTTGTGTTTTGAGTCAAATACGACTCTTCTTCGGAACTGGCTTTAAAGGTATCAATGTTTCAAGGCCTTAATCTATTACATAGTGTTGTGATATTACTTTAATGGAATAAGTAGATAACAAGTGTGCATCTTTACTGCAGGAAGTGATGTCTTACAACATATGACACAGCAGTTGGTGCTGTGCTGACTCCCTATAAGATGTGCATATCGAGCTCTCCTGTAACTTGTATACAGTATTGCGAGTCTTCAATAAAACAAACCTAAGGTATTTGTTACCATGCATCAGTGTGTAATTGGTAAGCTTGTGTGAAAAACGCAGTAACTAAACACATATCAAGACTTCACTACTCAATTGTTTATAATGTACAGCTTCACTTTCAGTTAGTTTGGACTAAAACATTCAGCATGGTGTTCTCCACTTCTGTGTCCTATTTGTCATTATATTATTCTGTTTTATTCTAACTTTGGTACAATATATATTATTTTAAAAATCTTCAACTAAAAAGTTTGAAAACAAATGATATACAGGTTACGAATAGTCTGTTCTTTCACTGTAGACATTTATTGTTGCATTGCCACTGTAAGATAAGTCAATTCAGCAATCTTGAAATACTATATTTTCTGCCTGCAGACTTCTCGTGTGATTAATACACAATTAATTGTGTAACTCGTTGTTTACAATGCTTGAGGTGCAGGTGGGTCACTTATACTCTATTCAAAGCACCATAACTAGATCACACAACCCAAATGAACCATGCTTTTTTTCTACATTTCATGTCCTAATTTAATGTGCAGCTGTTTCTGTTCAGTCCACCAAAGGACAAAAGCATCACTCAAGTTTCCCCCATCCTTCCCACAGTATTCATTGTAAACCGATGCGCAACAACATAAGAAAGCCTCACAAAAGAAAAGTGCTTTGCACCTCCTTGATTTTGTTTGGAGTATGGAATAAAAACTCTATAAAGTCACAAATCATTAACTTCACAAGACACATTTTATCACAGATAATTTCACTGTGTCGCATATTTGCAGGTTGGGAAATTTTAAAAAAAGGTATGCCACACTTTTATTGACAACAAAGGAGGTATCTGACTCCATATCATGACTGGAAATAGAATCCCCACTAATACCACTGCATATGTTTTTGTCTGTCACAACCTGGCATCACACTCCATTGACTGGCTCAAATGAAAACATCAACAAACAAGAACTGGGGAGGCAGGGAACATGTGAATCAAAAGTGAAGAGAATGGCTAGAAAACTACCAGAGAAAATGCTCAAAGGGTATCCTGAATGACCAGTCATGAAGGTCTAAAAAAGGAAAGGGAGAGACAAATCAGTATAATTCATCAAAATACTTATTGAATATTTTCTTGTTCATTAATTTTTCCTTCTGCCTACCAACTATGGGTTCTTACATAGTTAAAATAATAATGACTAAATATAGCAACAAAATTTTAGTCAAATGACTTCATTATTGCCCCAGCCTCTCGGAAGTCTTATTTCATATTTTTCCCAAGAATTATCTCTCAGAGTTGCCAACTGCATTTATGTCTGCAATTCTAAGAATGCTACAGTCCAGGTGCGTGCAGTATGAGAAGCCTGCCAGGATATATCGGTATGGCCCTCAGTGCTTACATTTGAAAAGAAGCTGGAAGATGGATTTTTAAAATTATTTTTCTCGTAAAGCTTCAGATTTAAACAATTATAAAATGCATTTTATAATTCAGCGAGAAAGCCTAGCTCAGAGACTGAGCTAGAAATAGTGTGGCGGGAGTGTTGTGCCTACTTTGGTTTACATTGAGAAATTAATGATTATTGTTTACAGACAATGACACAAATCTTAAGATTTAAATTATTATCAAATGTTTGATGCTAATCAGAAATAGAATCTAGCTGAGGAGCAGAGGAGGATTAAGAGAGATTATATGGTATGTGTGCTCTGTCCAAAGGCAGGTCCTTGGTCATTGTCTTCTGATGCTTCATCCTGAGTTGTTTTCTTGGCAGTTTTTGTCAGTGGTGGCTTGCCATTGCCTTCCACTCTCAGGGGCAGGGTGAGAACACAGGTCCCAAGTCAACCTCAGCCAGAGCATGAATTGAATTCACACTGTTTGTGCTATTTTGAACCACGCGCTAGCCAACTGAGCCAACCAGCCCCCGTAAGAGAGATATAAGGGGTCAGTTTTTGTGTAAAGCATATATTGGCTGGGCAGTGGGCAAGGGTATCTGATCAGCAGGAGGTTTGAGCCATTTTCATTGTTGGATTTTGATTAACATGAAACTTTCAAGGCGCCAATATTAATCATGCTCCTTATTGGCAGCTCGGAAATTAGGAGTTGGGAAATCCAACAGGACAGTTGCTATTTAAAGCAGTCTGAGAAGGTGCATTTTGAAATGGTGGTGCTGAGTGTATATGATATTCAGAGGCTGCAGGCAGCTTGATTTCATCCAAGGCCTTCATTTTGTCTAATGCAGCCATAGAGAGCTCATGGAGGAAGGATATGCTCTTCCCCTCTGATTGGTGATGACTGCTCAGCTAAGTGGATCAGCAGTAGCGGAGAAGATCACAGTGCAAGTTAATGCCACCAGTATTATTCCCAGGATCTAGCAACAGTACAGAAGAAATTTAATGATCTTATCAGGACCTGCAAGGTAAGATCCCTATTAAAATATTAAAGAGATTTATTGGTAAGTAATAAAGTGGGACTAGTTCCTCTGGTGGGGAAATTAAGAGCACGGGGAACTACTTTTAAAATTAGTGACAGGCCATTTAGGAGTAAAATTAGGAAATACATTTCCATACAAAGGATAGTAAAAATCTTGAATTTTCTCTCCCAAAAGTCTATGGATGGTGAGTCAAATGAAATTTTCAAGCATGAGATTATTGCTCTGCTTTTAATCAGTGGGAGTGCTAAACCACAGCTTGACAGCAGAGGCAGTTGCTCAATAGGAAGGGGAAAAGTCACCTTCTCTCAGAATGTCAGCATGTCTGGAACCTCCCCTGTACATAAATGATGCCTGCCCTGATACCAGAAAGCCAGATGGCCCAAATTGTCCTGGCAGACAGTCACTGCAGTCTGCTGTCAGGACGTCTTAGACCTGAGCTTTTAAGGGTCAACTACCCCAAGTAACTCAAGAACTCTGGACTGTGCCATTGCAGCCTTCTGTCTCTCATTCTGCAGTCACTGGGGCAACATGTTGTAGGAGGACTACGGTAGGCAAGATCACACTTAAGATTTACACCAGGGGCTCACGCCATGGTTAGAATTTGTGGAAGACGCTTCTATAAGGTGTGAAAATTATAATCCATTTTCAAGTATTTGTGTAATAAAGTGTTCCTGTAGTAGCTGGAAACCCTGCAATTAGTTGTTAGTTAACATGTATATCAATGTGGACCTTTGAACAGTTGTAATTTATTGGACGGTGGAAGCTGTGGTACAGATGTTGGGTATAAGTGTAAATGCAGGGAACCAGCAGTTGTTCAGCTGAAGCACCCTTCAAACAACTCATGCAGAACATTTCTGGCTGCAAGTTGGAGTTGGAGCCCATCCATTTCCACTCCATTCTCTATGTCATCATTGTCCTCTCATCAAATTGCTCTAAGTCCTTGACCAATGATGACCCCATATTTTAATCCCAGTTGCAACAACAATTTATACTTATATACAAGCAGGCCCCAGACAATACTGAACTCAAATTTTTTATTAAATAGCTTAGTGTGGGGATTTCCAACTTTTTGGAACAGCGGGGGCTGGGTCCACATGGTGCAGCCATTGAGTTTTTCTCATGTATGTATAAATCCAAGCCAGCCCTGTGATGAAAGTCCAAGCTACTCCATTTGAAAAATCGAAGTCTTCTGAGGTGAAAAATCCAGGCCACCCAGGTGACTGATGTCATATTTGTAGGGGCTAATATTCTCACCATGGACATCCAGCGGCAACAGGATGCCTCTTGTCCCAAGTCCAGGGAATTATGGACAAATCGCCCTGCTGGCTACTTTAGATGAATCCATTGCCTTCATGAAATTAAAGGGACTCCATGAGTGATCATTAATTGTGCATCATGCAAGTCTGTGCCCATTTTCCCAGAAGTTGCCATGACAATTTTATATTGCAACCATTCTTCACCCACTCCCAAATCCCTCTAATATGTGCAAAATAACTGCCTGCTGCTTTGGGACAAAGGCACACTCGGGGACCTGTGCCTGAGGAATCAAACTGCATTACAAGCATGGGTCAACTAGAGCCCTCATAAAACACACCATCGGGGTCTGCATATGATGATTTCCTTACCTGGGCAGCCACATCTTGCAAAACATCCCCACAAAGAGTGGTCCAAGAGTGGACTGCAGCAGTTCAAGAAGGCAGCTCACCACCATCTTCTTAAGGGTAATTAGGGATGGGCAATAAATGCTGGCCTAGCCAGCGACGCCAACATACCATGAACAAATAAAAAAAGTGATAGTGGTGTGCTGTATATTGGAAAACTTTGCTTTCCCAGCACCACCTCACCAACATTTCTTTCGACTCCTCCACTGTTGTCAAATTATCAGACTACTTATCTGACATCCAGTACTGGATGAGCAGAAATTTCCTCCAATTAAATATTGGGAAGATTGAAGCGATTGTTTTCGGTCCCTGCCCCAAACTCCATTCCTTAGCTACAAACTTCATCCCTTTCCCTGGCATATATTACAGGGAGAGATGATAGGAATGATTTTTTTTTCTACCTCTCAACTGACTGAAGAGGGTGTTTAAAAAAAGTGTTTTAACTCCTGAGTGCTGTAAATGTCAGGAACAGACAAATGACAGGTTTTCTTGTAGGTTTTCAAAATAAAGATACTAATTTATTATTCAACGTCCAAATATATACACCCACTCTCACACTCATGTAGATCCACACACTCAAAGATTGAAATTACAAAAGTAGCGTGCAATTAGGTCATAAAAGGTCAAAGTTATTTGTGTACGTGCTTTTCCCCAGGGTGAAGACTTGAAATGATACAGGCCTGTAATCCTTTTTTGGCCCACTGAAGAAAAGCGTGTAGAGGTTTAGGAAGATGGATTCACTGTTGTTTATTGCTCACAGTAGCGGATTTTTCTCATTCCACTCCAGTCAAGATGCAATAGTGAACCCCTGTAGTGAAGTCCTGGTGCAGTTTCTCAGGTAAAGTCAAGGCCAACCTGAGTCTTTGCCTGTTGGTGTTTCTTAGGCAGGGTCTTTTTCCTTCTTTCTCTCTTCTGTCTCTCCTCTGTTTCTCTTCTGTCTGCTCCAAAAATATGCCTTATTAAACCTCCTTATCAGAAATCTGGTTTGTCATGTGACCAGAGCATCTTTTTCCATTGTTCTCACAAAATGTTTCTGATGGCTAGGCTATTGTCAGACAATGGGGCTGAATTTTCCCCCCCGTTGGGGGGGAAGTTGAAGGGCGGGCGTGTAAAGGCGTGCTTCCGATCAGTGCCTCCAATTGGAGGCGTGCCGCCATTTTACGTGGGTGGGCCAATTACGGACCGCTCAGCGTGACGCACTCTCCGTGCGGGCAGGGGGGGATCCCAAAATCGACAGTGTGCTCTTTCCTGCATGCGTACAAAAGAGCACACTCATCTCCCTGAGGCTAAGTGCAGCCTCAGGGAGATCGGCTGTAAATGTAAAAAAAATAAAAATAGAAAAATAAAATTTCCCTAACATGTCCCCTCATATGACAATGTGACTCATGTCCGTAATTTTTACAAAACCTTTATTAAAATTTTTTAAAGCCTACAGGAAACCTCATCCCGCCCGTGGGTGAGGTTTCCTGTTTTTTCTAGTTCCCGCCGGGGCTCCTGGCCTGCCCGCCAACCTTAAGGTTGGATGGTAGGTCCTTTAATTACTTAATTGACCCTGTCAATGGCCTCAATTGGCCATTGACAGATTGGCGGGCGCGCAGCTGATTTTGCTGCGCTCCCGTCTTCCTGAAAATTTAAATGGGGCGCGGTGACGTCGGGAGTTCCCCCCGACGTCACCACGTGTCATTTTACGCATCAACGAGTGGGCCCTGACCCCACTTGCCAACGCGTAAAGTCCTGCCCATGGAGTTCAAGCATCACCCACCCTCAAAATATCTTGATAAGATAAACCTTTTCACACCCATTTTCAACTTTGGAATCGAAGAGTCTACAAACTGTATTGTGAAACCCGTTCTTTTAATTAGTAGGAGAAGTGCTGCCATTAACCACAGGAAGGGTCATTTGCATTTTAATGATTCCATCAAGACTTGTCCAGACATGAACATTAACTCAGGCTTCTTACAGTTCCATGTGTATTGGTAGGGAAGAAAAGGTCACCTGACATCTCAACTCCATTTTGTTTTATAGGAAAGTGTCAATTTCAGGTTTTTACTTCATAAGTTCATATTTAGCTCACAGGTTTTTATGGTGTGAGTGTGACACAACAGTCTGAGATTAAGTTAGTCTGTTCCCAACCTTGGTGGCACATTTGATTCCTAGATGAGCTTCTGGCCTCATATTTGCATCATCACCAGGACCGCCCATTTCCACCTCAGAAACATTGCTGTACTTCACAATTGTCTCAGCTTATCTGCTGCTGAAACCCTCAACTATTTCTTTGTTTCTTCTAGACTCAACTATTCTAATACACTCCTGGCTGGTCACCCACAGTCTACCCTCCATAAACTTGCAGTCATCCAAAACTCTGCCCATGTCTTAACTTGCAGCAAGTCCTTTTCCCCTATCAACCCTGTGCTCACTGACCTGCATTCGCCCCCTCAGTCAAGTGATGCCTTGATTTAGAATTCTCATCCTTGTTTTCAAATTGCTCCAAGGCCTTGCCACTCCCCATCACTGTAATCTCCTCCAAACCCATAACCCTCTGAGACATCTGTGCTCCTCTTATAATGGCATCTTGTGCATTCCCAATTATGATTGCTCCATCACTGATGGCCATGCCTTCAGTAGCTTAGGCCCCAAGCTGTTGGAATTCCCCCCCACCACCACCCCCACCGCCGCCCCCCCCCCACCTCCCCCCCAACCCCCACACACACCTCTCTGACTCTCTACCTCGCTTTCCTTCTTTAAGACAAAATTTAAGATGAAATTTAATGCAGAGGTATGAAGTGATTCATTTTGGTAGGAAGACCATGGAGAAACAAAGGGTACAATTGTGGGAGGCAGTGACGTAGTGGTTATGTCACTGGCCTCATAATCCAGAGGCCCAGGCTAACGCTCGTGGGACACAGGTTCAAATCCCACCATGGCAGCTGGTGGGATTTAAATTCAATTAACAAATCTGCTAGTCTCGGTAATGGTGACCATGAAATCATTGTTGATTGTTGTAAAAACCCATTTGGCTCACTAATGCCCTTAGGGAAGGAAATCTGCCGTCCTTATCTGGTCTGGCCTAAGTGTGACTCCAGACCCACAGCAAAGTGGATGACTCTAAGTGCCCTCTGAAATGGCCCAGCAAACCATTCAGGTGTAACAAACCGCTATAGAAAAGAGTCAATAAGGAATGAAACCGGACAGACCACCCAGCATCAACCCAGGCAGAGGAAACAACAATGGCACAACCATCCCTTGTCAACCCTGCAAAGTCCTCCTTACTAACATCTGAGGGCTTGTGTCAAAATTGGGAGATCTGTCCCACAGACTAGTCAAGCAACAGCCTGACATAGTCATACTCATGGAATCATACCAGACACCATCATTGCCATTCCTGGGCATGTCCTGTCCCTCTGGTAAGACAGACCCACCAGAGATGGTGGCACAGTGGTATGCAGTCATGAGGGAGGTATCCTGAAAGGCCTCAATATTGACTCCACACCCCATGGAGTCTTATCGCATCAGGTCAAACATGGGCATGGAAACCTCCTGATTACCATCTACCACAACCACTAGCCCTTCAGCTGACGAATCAGCGCTCCTCCATGTTGAACACCATTTTGAGGAAGTACTAAGGGTGGAAAGGGTGCAGAATGTACTCTGGGTAAGGGATTTGAATGTCCATCATTGAGTGGCTCGTTAGCACCACTACTGACCAGGCTGGCTGAGTCCTAAAGGATGTAGCTGCTAGACTGGGTCTGTGGCAGGTGGTGAGGGAACCAACAAGAGTGAAAAACCTATTTGACCTCATCCTCACCAATCTACCTGTTGCAGATGCATCTGTCCATGACAGTGTTGGTAGGAGTGACCAGCGCACAGTCCCTGTGGAAGCGAAGTCCCATCTTCACTTTGAGGACACCCTTCATCATGTTGTGTAGCACTACCACCGTGCTAAATGGGATTGATTTTGAACAGATCTTGCAACTCAAAACTGGGCATCCATGAGGTGCTGTGGGCCATCAGCGGCAGCAGAATTGTATACAAACACGATCGGTAACCTCATGGCCTAGTATATCCCCTGCTCCACCATTACCATCATCCGATGGATCAACAATGGCTCAGGGAAGAGTACAGGAGGGCATGCCAGGTGCAGCACCAAGCATACATAATAATGAGGAGTCAACCTGGTGAAGCTATAACACAGGCCACTTGTGTGCCAAACAGCATAAGCAGAAAGTGATAGATAGAGCTAAGTGATTCTACAACCAATGGATCAGATCTAAGCTCAGCAGTCCTGCCGCATCCAGTTATGAATGGTGGTTGACAATTAAACAACCATCAGAAGGAGGAGGCTCCACAAATACCGATGATGGGAGAGCCCAGCACATCAGTGCAAAAGATAGGGCTGAAGCATTTGCAAACATCTTCAGCTGGAAGTACCGAGTGGATGATCCATCATGGCCTCCACCGGAGGTCCCCAGCATCACAGGTGCTGGTCTTCAGCCAAGTCAATTCACTCTATGTGATATCAAGAAATGGCTGAAGGCACTAGATACTGCAAACATGATAGGCCCTGACAACATTCCAGCAATAGCACTAAAGACTTATGCTCCAGAATTAGCTACCCCCCTAACCAAACAGTTTCAGTACAGCTGCAACACCGGCATCTACTTGGCAATGTGGAAAATTGCTCAGGTATGTCCTGTACACAAAAAGCAGGACAATTCCAACCTGGTCAATTACCGCCCCATCAGAAAGCAAAGTGATGGAAGGAATCATTAACACTGCTGTCAAGTGGTACTTATTCAGCAATAACCTGCTCACTGACGTTCAATTTGGGTTCTGCCAGGGCCACTCAGCTCCTGACCTCATTACAGCCTTGACCCAAAAGTGGACAAAAGAGCTGAACTCCAGAGTTGAGGTGAGAGTGACTGCCCCTGATATCAAGGCCGTATTTGACCGAGTGTGGCATCAAGGAGGCGTAGCAAAACTTGAGTCAATGGGAATCAGGAGAAAGCTATCCAATGATTGTAATCATACCTAGCATAAAGGAAGATGGTTGTGGTTGTTGGAGATCAACCATCTCAATCCCAAGACATTGCTGCAAGAGTTCCTTATGGTAGTGTCCCAGGACTAATCATCTTCAGCTGCTTCATCAATGACCTTCCCACCATCATAAGATCAGAAGTAGGCCATGTCCAAATACAGCAAGACCTGGACAATATCCAGGCAAGTAACATTCACCAGGAAATGACTATTTCCAACATAAGAGAATCCAACCATCTCCCTTTGACATTCGATGGCATTACCATCACTGAATCCCCCTCGATCAAAATCCTGCGGATTACCATTGACCAGAAATTGAACTGGACTAGCCATATAATTATTGTGTCTACAAGAGCAGGTCAAAGGCTGGGAATTCTACAGAGAGTAACTCACCTCCTGACTCCCAAAGCCTGTCTACCATCTCCAAGACACAACTCAGGAGTGTGATGGAATACTCTCCATTTGTTTGGGTGAGTGCAGCTCCAACAACACTCTAGAAGCTTGACACCATCCAGGACAAAGTGGCCCATTTGATTGACCCCATCCACCACCTTCAACATTCACTCCCTTCACCACCGATGCACAGTAGCAGCAGTGTGTACCATCTACAAGACGCACTGCAGCATCTCACCAAGGCTCCTTTAACAGCACATTCCAAACCCGCAGCCTCTACCACCATGATGGACAAGGGCAGCAGATATATGGGAACACCACCACCTGCAAGTTCCCCTCCAAGCCACACACAATTCTGACTTGGAACTATATTGTTGTTCCTTCACTGTCGCTGAGTCAAAATCCTGGAACTCCCTTCCTAACAGAATTGTGGGTGTACCTACAACACATGGTCAGCAGCGGTTCAAAGAAGCAGCTCACTAACACCTTCTCAAGAGCAATTAGGGATGGGCAATAAATGCTGGCTTAGCTAGCAACACCCACACCCTGAAGCAGCTCACTAAAACCTTCTCAAGAGCAATTAGGGATGGGCAATAAATGCTGGCCTAGCCAGCAACACCCACACCCTGTGAAAGAATAAATTGGTAGCACCACTACTGACTGAGCTGGGCAAATCTTGAAGGGCTTAGCTGCCAGACTAGGCTTGAGGCAGGTGGTGAGAGAACCAACATGACTGGAAAAACTACTTAAAGAAAGAAAGCTGTGAATTTATGCAGAGCTTTTCATGACCACCGGACATCTCAAAGTGTTTTGCTGCCAATGGAGCACTTTTTTTTGAAGTGTTGTCACTGATGTACTGTACGAAACACAGCAGGTAATTTGCTCTCAGCAAACTCCAACAAACAAGCAATGTGATAATGATCAGATAATCTGTTTATTGTGATGTTGATTGAGGGATAAATATTGGTCAGGACACCAGGAATATCTCCGCTGCTCTCCTTCAAAATAGTGCCATGGGATATTGTAGAACTTCAAAAGGATATAGGCAAGTTGGTGGAATGGGCGGACAGGTAGCAGACGAAGTTCAATGCAGAGAAATGTAAAGTGATTCATTTTGGTAGGAAGAACATGGAGAGACAATATAAAATTACGGGTACAACTCTAAAGGAGGCGCAGGAGCAGAGGGACCTGGGTGTACATGTGCATAAATCACTGAAGATGGCAGGACTTGTTGAGAAGGTGGTTAATAAAGCATACAGTATCCTAGGCTTTATTGATAGGGGCATAGAGTATAAAAGTAAGGAAGTTATGTTAAACCTGTACAGAACCCTGGTTCAGCCTCAATTGGAGTATTCTGTGTGCCTCACTTTAGGAAAGATGTGAAGGCATTGGAGAGAGTGCAGAAAAGATTCACGGGAAAGGTTCTAGGGATGAGGAACTTCAGTTGCATAGATAATTGGAGAAGTTGAGACTGTTTTCCTTGGAGAAGAGAAGTTTGAGAGGAGATTTGATCGAGGCAATCAAAATTATGAAGGATCTGGATAAGTAGATAGGGAGAAAATGTTCCCATTAGTGGAAGCAATGAGAACGAGAAGGCACAGATTTAAGGTAATTGGCAAAAGAATCAATGGCAACATGAAGAAAAACCTTTTACACAGCGGATGGTTAGGATCTGGAATGTGCTGCCTGAGAGTGTGTTGGAGGCAAGGTCAATCGAGGCATGCAAGAGGGAATTGGATTCTGTAAAGGAAGAATGTGCAGGACTATGGGGAGAAGCAGCGTGGCACTAGATAAATTGCTCCCATGGAGAGGCAGCAGAGACTCAATGGGTCGAATGGCTTCCTTCTTTGCTGTAACAATTCTGTGATTCTATGATTCTTAATACCTGCCTTCTTAAAACCTACCTCTTTGACCAAGCTTTGCCATCTGACCTTATAACTCCTTAAATGGCTTGGTGTCGTACTTTTTATAATGAATGCTCCTGTGAATCGCCTTGGGACTTTTCATTACAAGCTGTGTTTTGCTCCATCTCACATGACTACAAGCTCTCTTTTGTTATACAATCTTTTTTTATTATTAAGTCATGTTTTTATTTAGTGTTCTGGAGAGGAAGGGAGGCTAGTTATTTACACAGCTGCAGTAAATAAGGAAAGCAATATTAATTTTCCAAGTATCAAAAAGCACATGCCTGTTTCTAGGGCGACCTCCTTTAAATGTCTTTCAAAATTCTTCACTGCAGATAATCTCAAACCTACCATTCATTGTACCACAGAGGATCTCCTAGTATGCATATGAAAACCTTGCAACCAGTGCCAGCTTTAAAACTTCAGGCGTTGTGCTTTCAATGTCAAACTTCAAAGTGCTACTCTTTCTGACAGAAGCAAAACAATGTTTGGGGAGAAAACAAAAATGGAAGCCAGCAATTGAGCAGAGACTGAAATTTACAGGTAATTTACCACCCTCTAACTTCAGCCATTCTACAAGCACGTCCAGTTTCTGCATTCCCACAGGAAGCATATGGGCAGTGGTATAGGAACATAGGACTTGGGAGCAGGTGTAGGCCATTTAACCCTTCGAGCCTGCTCTGCCATTCAATAAAATCATGGCTGATTTTATTGTGTTCTCAACTCCACTTTGCCACCCAGAACTCTTGACTCCCTTGTCTATCAAAAATCAGTCAAACCAGCCTTGGTAAGGTCAATGGTCCAGCCTCCACTGCTTTCTGGGGAAGAGAATTCTACATTCTAATGACCCTTTGAGAGAAAAATAATTCTCCTCATCTCTGCCTTAAATGGTAGACCCCTTATTCTTAAATTGTGTCCCCTATTTCATGAGTGGAAACATCCTCCCAGTACCCACCCTGTCAAGACCCCCTCAGGATCTTATATGTTTCGATAAGATCACCTCTCATTCTTCTGAACTCCAATGGGTATAGGTCCAACCTGCTCCACCTTTCTTCATTGGATAGGCCCTTCATCCCAGGAATGAGTTGAGCAAACCATCTTTGAACTGCTTCTAACATAATTATGGGCAGGATTTTCGGGTCGTTGGAAGGCCACGGTGGGCAGGCCCGGGAGCAGCTGGGAAACGGCCCACCACCCGCGATCAGCCCCCGATCACGATTTCACACTGGCTGGCCAATTAATGAATTAATGAGAAGCTCAGCGGTGCCAGGGTGGGGGCAGGAGGAGGGCGAGCGCAAAAATCTGCGCGTGCGCGGGGGAGTGCGCACTGAAACGTCCCTGAAGGCAGGGAGCTGAAGAATTTTAAAATCAAAAATAAAACTTTTGAAAATTGGAAAAAAAATGTCCCCACATTGGGCTCACTCACATGAACATAAACATAATATTTTGTCAAAACATTTTTTTTTATCAATGTCGGAAACCTCATCCCGCCCGTGGATGAGGTTTCCTAAAAAATCCAAAGACCGCCTGGCTGATTCACCCACCCACCAGCCTTAAGGTTGGACGGGCAGCAAAAAATGGCAGTTAATTGAAACTTTAATAGTACTGTGCTGCTGCAATAAAACTTCCCTATTTTTATATTCCATTCCCCTTGCAATAAATGCCAACATTACATTTGCCTTTCTATCACTTGCTGTACCTGTATACTAACTTTTTGTGATTCATGTACCAGTACACCAAGATCCCTCTGTACCACTGAGTTCTGCAATCTCTCTAATTTAAATAGTATACTGCTTTTCCATTCTTCCTGCCAAAGTGGACAAGTTCACACTTTCCCACATTATACTCCAACTGCCAAATTTTTGCCCAGTCATTTAGCCTGCCTGTATCACTTCGCAAACTCACAACCTCCTCTTGACATCTTACTTTCCTAGATATCTTAAAGACCTTAAAGGGATGGCCTGGTTGAGCAGCTAAAGTTCACAACTGCTTCAGAATCTGGACAGCAGATCTGCTAGCCTTTAAAATTTGCAAATCAAATTACAAGTGGTACAGTGGTCATTGGAACTGCCATTGTATATGTTTACACACCAGTCTTCTGGTTGCATGTTCCATGCTGCAACAGATTAACTCACAGTCTCTCTGGTTATGTGGGGGTTGGGTACACATAGTTTAATTAGGGAGTGAATCCTTAATTTAGTTTAAGAAATTTCAAAACAATATTTTTATGAGTGATTTACATTTTTAATTACTACTTATTGGATGCAGTTTTTGATTTGCTTTTCAAGTCAACAAACAGAGGCTACCTCCCTGCTTGTTCCATCTAAATCTCCTCTCCTCCTCACTCGAAGCTGTTAACTCCTTGCAGAGGTATAATTCCCTGGGGTCAGTAACCCTTTGCTGCTTTGTCAAAGTAGCCAGTCAATATGATGTACATATTCGCAGTCTACAGTATTTTATTTATGTATTAATGTTTCATTCACTTTATTCTCTTCCAGGGTTGCCCACCTTGAAGTTCTACTCTTGTCTCTGATGAGATTTCCGTTTATCTCTTTTATCTTGTATATCATCATTGCTTTCTCTCTCCTTTCTTGTATTTCACCTCTCCTGTTTTCCACCCTATTCCAGGCCTTCCCTTTTGTTCTTTTTCCCATCTTCCCCATTTTACTTGCTTAAAACCTATTACCTTTTTAATTTTCCCCAGTTCTGATGAAAGGTCATCGACCTGAAACGTTAACTCTCTTCCTTTCTCCACTGAAGCTGCCAGACCTGCTGAGCATTTAATGCATTTTCTGTTTTCAGATTCCCAGCATCAGCAGAATTTTTCTTCTCTATTTGGATCTTGTGCATGTTATTAGGTTATTCAACCACATGGGACATCGTATTGAGCTCAATCCTGTCCTCACCAAATGGCCACACATTTACACTTCCATGAGAGGTGACTGGCCAGTGTTTAAGAAAGGGAACAGTGGCTGATTTTCCCCATAATATCTCCACACCTCTGATGCCACCTCCCAAGGTCTATATGACAGCTCATTGCCAATTTAATAGCTGAGCCACTGGGAATGCACTGGAGTGAATTCAATTCAACTGTTACTTTATTATCTTGTGGTCAGCATATTCAGGAATCTCCTCAGTTTCTCAATACATTGCTTCAGAGTCTCTCAACTAGTTTGTTACATGGGTAACTTTACAGAGTTGCTTACAAATAACTTAACCAGAGTTAACTTAGATAACTATTCAGAGAATTGTTTATCTGTTTTTATTCACGCCACTCAAATCTTGTGTTGCTACAACTAAGAAGGAGTTTATAGGCCACTAGTATAGTACCTAAAACTAAAAGGAAGAACTTGCATTTGTATTGTGCCTTTTAGTTCCTCAGGACATTCCAAAGTACCTTTTGGCCAATTAATTACTTTTGGTGTGGTCACTATTGTTCTTGAAGCCAAGCATGCCAGTCAATATGCAAACAACAATGATATAAATGACCCAGTGGTGTGTTTCGTTCTTGTGCTGTGTTAGTTAAGGGATGAATGTTGGTCGATACACTTGGAGAACTCCCCAGCTCTCCAAATTAGGCTGTGTGATCTGTTATGTTCACCTGAGCAGGCAATTGGGGTGTGGAGTAGAAAAAAGGAATTTGATGGGACAGTATTTGAGCACAGTGGGTGATCTCTCTTGGTACTGCATAAGAAGAATCAAGACCAAGAGCACCAATCATTTAAGCTGGGTTCGAGGGTGAAGCGAATATGTGGGCCCAGGTAGGGGGGTGAAGAAGGTGGGGGGAGGAGGTAGCAGATGTGAAGCTAGAGAATGAAGACAGTGTTGGTGTGACGAGGGGAGAAAGAGAAGAGAGGGGAAGGTAAGTAGGGAGAGAGAAAGATGAGAGGTAAGGGTGAGTGATTGATAGGCAATTGCGGAGGGAAGGGGCATACAGAGAGAGAGATATAATGTGGAACGATATCGTGAGGAGAAAGGAAGAAGAAGAAAAGGTGGCGGGGGGGATAGGGAAGGGAGAAAGATGAAAGAAGGGGCAGGAGAGAGGGGAGAATGGGGGATAGACACAGATAAAAGCAGGCAAGACGGAAAGAAAGATAGGGTGGAGGAGAGTGGAAAAGGAACAGAACATGACAAAATCCCTGAGGAACTTTTACCCTACCTGCTGTCCCTAGATAAATACCTATCCATTTTTCGACATTTTCTTTCTATAGCTAAGCTACGTCCAGTATTACATTGCTTACTCAAGTGAGAACCAATAATATGAGATTGCCTATTTGATAGGTCAGGCAATTTCACTTTCAGTGTTGGGAGTAGTGGACATTTTCAGAGTAAGTGTAGAAAGGTTTTCTGCTACTTCTGACAGCATCTGCAGTTAACATCCACATTCACGCTCATTTTGTGCAAGCTATTCAGGGTAATATGGCTTCAATGAATAGTTTGTTGCATTTCAAAGTAACTCATTGGGTGGAGTCTTCTGGTATCACCGGATGTCTCATGTGGGGACTGAAAAAGCAGCGAGACACCCACATTGACTTTGAGGAGGAAGGCCCACTGTATCTTCTGTCCATCAAGCAGTTAAGTAGACACCATTGGGACTTTCTCCTGACTGAGGACCCCGGAAGACAACGTACCGATCGCCAAGAGCTGCCAGCCAATCAGGGGCCAGCAGTTCTTGCAATGCCACAGAGGAGGCCGTGGCTGCTGCTGGGTTAACATAACCCCCACCCTGGTGTCCCAGGTTCATAGAACAACCCAGGAGAAAGTGAAGTGCTGTTGGGGAGTGGGGGGGGAGTGGAAATAGTCTCGCAGGGTGGGGGTCGAGGGGAGCAATGGAGGTTGGCAGCAAGGGCAGGGTGGTTGGCTACCCCATGTCCATGCCCTCGATCAAGCACAGACTAGTGCAGGCCGAGGGAGCTCCCCCCATCAGCTGACATGCAACCCACACAGTTTAACCAGTTGTGCAGGCCTCATGTCAGCAGGCCTGCCTGGAGCTGGAAAAATTGCAGCGGAGCCAGGAAAAGGCCCTTAAGAAGTCGATAATTGGCCACTTAAGGGTCTCAAGTGGGAGCCAGGTGGGAAGGTTGACCATGGGCTGTCCTACCCAGAATTTCCAGTGGAGGTGAAAAGGCGTCGGATATCAGTCCCAACACCAGCCCACCAAATTTTCAGGCCCGCCCATCTCTTCCCTCGCCTCCTGTGGGGGCAGAAGATTCCAGCCATTGTATGGAAAATGCTTTGAAAGGCTGCTGAGAGAGGACGAGGGTGCAAACCTCTATTTCTTTATACAGATGGAAGTCTGGAATTTCTCCAGTTGGTTGCCCTGACCTCCTGCAGAAAGTTGTCCTTTATACTGTTTCTCTTGGTCAATGGTGGGCAGTGGGTGTGGCGTTTTCTGCCAATCTCCCAGTGGAGTTGCAGTGGGGAATTATGACAATCCCCACAGAAATTTACAGCCATAGTATGCATTGTGTCTGGAGGAATAGACATACATTCTGGCACAATTGTTAATAATGAGGGATTCTCAGGCATAAATATTTCATAGAATTGTGAGACACCTACCTTGACCAAAACCTCTAGCATTTTTACAGGAAATGTACCAGAAAACTCCCTGTCAAATCTAACTCCCTTATTGAGCCCAGACAGATCAAAAGGAATTATTTGTTATGATTAACTAATAGAAAATTCACCTTCTCTCTGATATATGAAGAATATATAAATTAATTCTACTCATAAATCTCAACATTTGTCTTGGCACAAAGACTATAAGTTGAATTAACACTAACTGAAGTGGAAGATTAGAGGGGATGGCCTGGAGGATTTCTCAAATATTAGCAGAGAATTATACTGCACAGAAACAGGCCATTCAGCCCATCATGCCTGTGTCAGCTCTTTGAAATTGTTGCAAATAATGGGTGGAATTTAAACCTGTCCACAGTATTGGTCAGTGAGACAAGGGCGGGGATCCGTAGAATTGCCTTTTCGACTCCATCCAATTTACTTGGGCTGGGGAGGTCGAGGGCGGCCTTCCTGTCCAGAGGCCAACTGAAGCCCTTAAGTGACCAATTAAAGGCTATTTGAGGGTCTCTTCCTACTGATATTTTGTGAGTGGCGGAGGGGCCCTTCACAGTGTGGGGAGACAGACTAGTCAAACAAGACAGCCTCCCTGCAGCCCAGGGTGGGAACCCTCCTGATTGGGCACCCTATGGCCCATGGAGGCCCATGGTCCCCCCCCACTTCAACTCACAGTACGGACTGCCCCACAGAAACACCAGCACCCCCACCCTCACCAATAACCCCCTCTCCCTCCCTCTAGGTACCTCGACCAATTCCACGATGCTGCTTCTGGCCTGCTGCAATTCCAGCAGTGGCCACCACTCCCGTGGTGCTACTGGGACTGAAGAGCTGCTGGCCCGCCAATTGGCTGGCAGCTCTTGGAGGCGGGACCTATGCCCTCAAAGGGACAAGAGACCTGACTCCAGGCAGCTATTTCCAGCAATTCTTGTTTTTGTTTCTGATTTCCAGCATCCACAGTATTTTGCTTTTATCTTAGGACCTACAATCTAGTCAGGGCTCCCAGAAATGGCTGAAGCAGGGCTGCCCCTAGCTCTCCGACCCACTGCCGAGGTCACAGCTGCCAGCGTTAAATTCAGCCCAATGGTATTCATTTGGCAGACCCAGCTGAATGCTACTGCTCAGTGCAACTACGAAGATACTTATACGAAATAAACTTATACTTGAAAGTATTTTCTTGAAATAAGTGTTAATGACATAGCCGTACCTGCCCTTATTGTTCTGCTAGTCCTTCGTTAATTTCATGTTTTGAAGTCTCAGATTTGAAATCTTATCAAATGTCTTCTGAAAGATTGCATCCGCTGGACTAATTCAGTTACCTCCTCTGAGATTTATAGTAGAGTCTTGAGTTTCTAAAATCATGCTGATTAATCCCTATTGTAACCATGCTCTTTCGGTGAAGGTTGTTTACAACATTTACATCATCGAATTAAACGGATACATTTGGGAACTCCCCCAGTTGTTCACTGGGTCAATTCAGCCCAAAGTGGAGCTATGAAAAGCAGGAAAGACTGCTTTGCTTCCTGGCCTGCGCTGGGTGAGCTGATTCCAGCTGAAGTGACAACGGGAGGACAATAATTGGCTTCAGCTTCCCTTGGTCTAAAGAGAGAAAAATCAGTCCGATTACTGTCCGGTGCTGGAAGGCAGCAATGAGGACAATGTTAGCAACTTGTATTTGTATAGCATCTTTAATACAGTAAAATGTCCCAAGACACTTCACAGGATTATAATCAGACAAATGTTCATTAAGCTAAAGAAGGAGATATTAGACCTATCACTAACGTTTGGCCACAGCGGTAGGTTATAAGGGCACCCTTAAAGGAGGAGCGAGAGAAGGGGGGAGCATAGAAATTTCAAGAAGGAATTCCAGAGCTTAGGATCTAGTTGACTGAAGGCGAGGCTTCCTTTGATGGGTGAAGGGAATACAGGAGACCAGACTGGGAGGAACGCGGATTTCTCAGAGGATTGTAGAGATAGAGGAGGTTATAGACATAGAGAGGGGCAAGGCCATTCAGGGATTTGAATACAAGGATGAGAATTTTAAAATCGAGGCACTGATGGACCAAGAGTCAATGTAGGCCAGCGAGGATCGACGTGATGTGTGTTTGGGACACTGATTTTGCAGGGTGAGGTGGGGCAGCATATGCACTTACTATTTAGACTTACAAGTGAAGAAGACAGGGAAGGTTTTTCATTCCATGCAACTGTCCTGCACAGAAAAAAACAATATTAAGCAACTAGACGGCATGCTGACAAATGACAGTCGTGCCTTGCATTAAGAATGCTCTGGTTTAAAACTGTTTTCATTCTTGGAAGAAACTAAAATTCAACCACACAGGAAATATGCAAAAACAATGACTGCATATGTGGGCTCTGGAAGTACAAAGTCTGCTTTGACATTATAGACACCTATCTGTAAATATCAAAATCCTTTGATAATCAACCCAAATATTAAAATACAGTAGCTCTATTTAACATGGATCACTGACTCAGGCATCTAGTTGTAATGTTTATATCTGTAGCGTAAGTGCAGGTCAGAATTTTCCGAATGATGCAATTATCTGTTGGAACTGTAAAGGAAGTGGGTTGGAAGAACATAAATGGTAAGAAATAGATGATAGATTTAAAATAAAATTGCACTAGAGCCAATTTGTGCAGTACAGCCTGTGACAGTGATTCCCCTGTATATCTTTCTGCCTTTTATCTCCCTCTCTGTGCATTTTTTTTCCTTCAAATCCCAAACGTCTAACACTCCTTGCCTTTTTCTTTATGGGATTTATTTTATAACATAACATTCCTAGGGTAGAGCTCTGCACGACAGGAAAGCATACTGGAGTTTGGATGAGGAGCTCTAATTCACAGACAATCCATGCCCATTGCAAACAATTGGAAGGAAAATTCTGCAATTTGGCACACTGACCTTCATGTCCAATTCCTGATGTACATTCACGTTATGCAAATTTTTGCATCACAAGTGCTAAATCATAAAATCTGCATCTGATTTTTTCATATCCTTCATGACACTACAGTAGTACAGGTCAATAACAAACTCATCTTACAAAGTCCAATCATATATCAAAGATACGCTGTCACAGTGAAAATAAGCGGTTGTAAATCTATTTTTAGCAGTGGGAGAGAAATCCTAAAATTGTGCACCCTTTTGCATTACTATATCATCGTATGCAAGTGATGCATTTGTTAATGATGCACACCATTGAAATGTGCACCTGTAGACAAATAATTTGAAATTACCTGCATCAACTATGTTTGGCATTTTTCAATGCATCCCAACAGCTGAATTGGTTTAGTTATTGTTAAATGAATTGTAACATTGTGAAGCATAATAATTTTTATTTTCCTCCCTCCAATAATTATTCCTTTAGCCCTCTTCTACTAAAGATTAATGTTGGGGTATGGTTTCAAAGATGGTATCAAACTTGTACATTTCTAAAATAAGACCATAAGACCATAAGACATAGGAACAGAAATTAGGCCATTCGGCCCATCGAGTCTGCTCTGCCATTCAATCATGGCTGATAAGTTTCTCAGCCCCATTCTCTCGTCTTCTCCCCGTAACCTTTGATCCCCTTACCAATCAAGAACCTATCTATCTCAGTCTTAAATACACTCAATGACCTGGCCTCCACAGCCTTCTGTGGCAATGAATTCCATAGATTCACCACTGTCTGGCTGAAGAAGTTTCTCCTCATCTCTGTTCTAAAAGGTCTTCCCTTTACTCTGAGGCTGTGCCCTCGGGTCCTAGTCTCTCCTGTGAATGGAAACATCTTCCCCACATCCACTCTATCCAGGCCTTTCAGTATTCTGTAAGTTTCAATCAAATCCCCCCTCATCCTTCTAAACTCCATCGAATATAGACCCAGAGTCTTCAAACGTTCCTCATATGTTAAGCCTTTCATTCCTGGAATCATTCTCGTGAACCTCCTCTGGACCCTCTCCAGGACCAGCACATCCTCCCTGAGATATGGGGCCCAAAATTGCTCACAATATTCTAAATGTGGTCTGACCAGAGCCTTATAAAGCTTCAGCAGCACATCCCTGCTTTTATATTCTAGTCCTCTCAAAATAAATGCCAACATTTGACTTCCTAACTACCAACTCAACCTGCAAGTTAACCTTAAGAGAATCCTGGACTAGGACTCCCAAGTCCCTTTGCACTCCAGATTTCTGAATTCTCTCACCATTTAGAAAATAGCCATTTGGTGTGTATGGGCTTCACTGTTGCAACCAAACCCAAACTCTATCCTGCTGTCATTCACTTGTCATATGCAGCTGTACCATTTGCAGCAGGGCTCACAGGGCAGTGAACAGGACCAGGACCATATGTGAGTTTTCCTCCTTCAGGAATCATGGAGAATATTGGAAAATCTGTGTTTAAAATCTACTCAGTGCATTGCTAGGTTTCTTCAGTTTAATCTCAGCAAATCGCATTCTTGGGAGGAACAGGCTGCATGCCTATGGTCCAGAATGGTTTTTCAATATTGATTATTGCTGAAAAAAAGAGACATTCTGTTGAAGCTTTTCATCTTGCACTCATTAGGACAAATGCAAGAATGCCAAATTTCAAAGGGAGCTACAGCTTATGCTGAATGAGCAAAAGGTATGCATTGATTGGCAAGTTGACTCTGATTGGCTGTGGGGATTGCCATGGAGAATGTACCCAGGGAACTATTTGCTTCCTTTGAAATTTGGCATTCTTGGATCTGCCCTAATGAGTGCAAAACAAAAAGAGTATTTTTTCATTAATACTCAAGTCCTATATTACCAAATGACTATCAATGTAGATTAACTGAAGAGCCAATAAAACTTCCTCAAAGGTTGGTGTGGTGTGGATATTAACTGATCAGGAAGGTCAGTGATTGAATTCCCAGTTTATGCTAACTTAGATGGTTACAGTTCACATGATCACATGATGATTACAGATAAGAAAGGCCATTTGGCCCATCCTAAGTTAATTCATCCAGAATGACCCCAACATCCCCTTATGCAACATCCCATCATTCTACAATATTTGCACGGCTTTTGTCCACATTACTGTATGCATTACACCATCTTATTTCCCTCCCTTCAGCTATGTTCCATTGGTGAGAACTTCCTGCACCAACAAGCAACAAGTACAATTGCAACTTGCATTTACATAGCACCTTTAAAGTGGTAAAGCATCCCAAGGTGCTTCACAGGAAAGTAATCAGACAGAGTTTGAAACGGAGCTAAGAAAGGAGATGTTAGGATATGCGATTAAAAGCCTGGTCAAAGAGGTAGCTTTTAAAGGGCACCTTAAAGGTGGAGAGAGGCAGAGAGGTTATTGAAAGGAATTCTAGAGCTTCATGCCTAGAAGGCTGAAGGCACATCTGCCAAGGACAAAGGAAATTGGGTATGTACTAGAGGCCAAGGTTGGAGGAACATGGAGTTCTCAAATGGCTGCAAGACTGGAAGAGGTTACAAAGATAATAAGGGATGAGGTCATGGATTGCTTTAAATACAAAGATAATAATTTTAAAATTAAGGCATTGGTGGACTGCGAGTCCATGTAGGTCAGAGAACACAGTGGTAATTGGTGAACAGGACTTGATGCAATTTAAAATGCAAAACAGAGTTTTGACTGAGCGTAAGTTTACAGATGATGGTGGATGATGGGAGACCAACCAGGAAAACATTGGGCTAGCCCATTCTGAAGGTAACAAAAGCATTGATGAAAATTTCAGCAGCAGATGAGCTGAGACAAATGTGGATTTGGGCAATTTTACCACAGTGAAAATAGGGCATTTTTGTGATGGAGGAGATGAGCCCAGAGGTCAAATGAGTCATATGAGGCCCAGGGTCAAATAAGAAGTGAGCTTGCAAATTGCCTGGTTCAGCATGAGACAGTGGCCAGGGAGGGGGATTAAACCAATGGTTAAGGAACAGAGTTTGTGGCATGGTTGAAGACAACAGCTTTGAATGTGTTTAATTGGAGAAAATATTGATTCATCCAGGAATGAATGTTGGACAAGGGGTCTGACAACACAGACAATGAAGATTTTGAGAGAGGTGGTGAGATAGAGCTCAATTTCATTAGCGTACATGTGAAAACTGATGTTATGTTTTCAGATATTGATGGCAAGGGGCAGCATGTAGGAGGAGACCAATGATAGATCCTTGCAGCACTCCAGAGGTAATGACAGGAAGAGAAACCATTACAGGAGATTCATTGGCCATGACTGGATATGTAAGAGTGGAAATAGAGGAGGGAAGACCCACTCAGCTGAATGACAGAGGAGAGGTATTGGTGTAGTAAACTGTGCCAAAGGTAGTTTACTTCAGTATCAGGGAAGCATTGCTGTGTATCATGATTTGATATTACAAGAGCGAAAATAAAATCCTCTCATGAGCCTGTAAGGTTGCTTTGGTCCTTGCTTATGCACAATAAATTTGATTTAAGAGGGAAAAGATCCATTTCACCAGGTCTCCATCCTTCTACCTCTCATAGCAAATTTTCATGCAGGGTTTTTGAATGGCAACAGAACCATCTGACAGTTTGCCAACTGTATACATAAGTATAAAAGCGGAATATCGCGGATGCTGGAAATCTGAAATAAAAACAGAAAATGCTGGAAAACTCAGCAGATCTGTGGAGAGAGAAGCTGAGTTAATGTTTCGAGTCCAATATGACTCATCTTCGGAACTGAAGAAAGGTAGAAATGTGATGAGTTTTATGCTGTTGTAAAAGGGGGAGGGTCAGGTGCAGCAAAATAGAAAGTCAGGGATAGGTTAGAGGGCAGGGAGATGAAATGACTAAGATGCCATGGAACACAAGACAACGGGAGTATTAAAATCTTAAGCTATGGCTCAGAGCAGTTGTTAATAACAGGATAAAGCTCAGCACTGTCTGAAAGCAAAGCTGCAGAATGTGTTAATAGCAGAGAACGCCTCTGCACTGTGAAAGCAAAAACATGAGAACAAGGTACAGATTGGCACATTGGGGAAAAAGAATGGAGGACAGAGCTCCTAGTTGTTGAACTCAATGTTGAGTCCAGAAGCCTGTAAAGTGCCTAATCGGAAGATGAGGTGCTGTTCCTTCAGTTTGCGTTGGGCTTCACTGGAACATCATAGCAGACCGAATACAGAAATGTGAGCATGGGAGCAAGATGGTGAATTGAAATGGCAAGCAACCAGAAAGTCGGGGCTGTGCTTGCAGACTGAGAGAAGGTATTCTGCAAATCAGTCATTCAGCCTGCGTTTGGTCTCCCCAATGTAAAGCATTGTGAGCAGTGAATACAGTGGACCAAATTGAAAGAAGTGCAAGTAAATCGTTGCTTCACCTGAAAGAAGTGTTTGGGATGTTGGATAGTGAAGAGGGAGGAGGTAAAGGAGCAGGTGTTACACCTCCTGCAATTGCCTGGGAAGGTGATGTGAGAAGGAGCTGAGGTGTTGGGTATGGTAGAGGAGTGGACCAGGGTGTCGTGAAGGGAAACAGTCCCTTCAGAATGCTGACAGGGAAGCGGAGGGGAACTTGTGTTTGGTGGTGGCATCATGCTGGATTTGGAAGAAATGGAGGCTGATTGGATGGAAAGTGAGGACAAGGGGAACCCTATCATGGTTTTGGTAGGGAGGGGAAGGGGTGAGGGCAGAAGTGCGGGAAATGGGTTGGACACAGTTGAGGGCCCTGTCAACCATGGTGGGGGAGAACCCTCGGATGAGGAAAAAGGAAGACATGCCATTGTGAAAGGTAGCATCATCAGAAAAGATGTGACGGAGATGGAGAAACACTCCTGGCTTAGGGAAACCACCTCCCCCGCCCACACAGGGAGCACATAGTGCTTCCTGGCAAACGTCATGCTGGACGGACCTTAATTGGCCCGCCCACGTAAAATGGCGGTGCGCCTCCAATTGGGAGTGCCAATCGGAGGCGTGCCCACCAGGGCCCCTCGCACACTTCCTCCCTAAAGGGGGGAAAATTTTTCCCTAAGTCTCCGAGATGGTTTTCTAACTCGGTTAGAGCAACGTAGTTCTCCGACTTGAGTTTCTCCTACTGGATTGACTTGATCAGGAACTGCAGCATCAGGGACATCCTTAGACAATGGCAATTCAGAATTATTTACTTCAACAGAGACATTAGGTACGTCTATTCTATGTTGATCTCACACCTCAGAGATTAAATGTTTCAATTCAATTTCAGTTGGAGTAACTGATTGTTGGAGTGTCTCTCTACTTTTTTGATGATCCACATGTTTTTGAACAATCTGGTTTTTTCCTTCCACTTGGTATGACAAAGTACCTGTTTCAGAGATAATTATACCAGAAACCCATCTGGACTCATTTCCAAAATTTCACACAAAAACTGTCTCTCCCACAGTAAATTTTCAAGCTTTACTGTGACTATCATGATTCACTTTCTGACTACTCTGGTTCTTCTCTACCTTCCTCTCTAAGTTAGGAAACACCAGACTCAACCTTGTACAAAGGTGATGTTTCATTGGTAATTCAGATGGTGTTGAACCCGTCGTTGCACGAGGAGTCGTGCGATTGCTGAGAAGAAATCGTGAAATTTGTGTTTCTAATATTCCTTCGGATAACTTCTTCATTCCTGTTTTAAAAGCTTGTACTGCTCTTTCTGTTAACCCATTGGATGAGGGGTGATATGGTGCTGTTTTAATATGTTTAATCTCATTTAAGATCATTAATCTCTGGAATTCCGTACTAGTGAAAGCTGAACAATGACTTCTGGTAGGCCATGTACACTAAAAGATTGGCGCAGCTATTCAGTGGTTGCACACGATGTAGGTGATCTAACTTCATACACATCCATCCACTTAGAATATGTGTCGATGATCACTGAAAACATGGTATCTAAAAATAGACCTACATAGTCTACATGTAGTCTAACCCAGGGTTGACCAGGCCACTCCCATAGACGCAGTGAAGCTGAAACAGGCAACTTCTGTTGTTGCCGACGCTAGAGACAGTGTTTAGCCATTTTTTTCTGCATCACTAACTATACCTGGCCACCAGATATAGCTTCGCGCAAGCATCTTCATCTTCAAAATGCCTGGATGCGCACTGTGAAGCTCTGTCAAGAGTGGTTCTCTTCCTTGCAAAGGGACGATGACTCTTGATCCCCACAACAAGATTCCATCTTGACAACTTAATTCAGTTTTATGGGCTTGGAATGGTTTTATCTCTTCAGAGACTAGTGCATTCGACCATCCTTGCAATACATGTTTTCAGGCTTTTGATAAAATAGGATCCAGATTTGTCCAATTCTTATCTGCTTCGTATAGGCCAGCAAAGAGTCCAGGAAATTGAACTCAAGTACAACTTCTTGTGGCACTGGAGCATATATAATACTATCTGGCAAAGGAAGGTGACTGCGGGCGTCTGCATTTGCGATATGGACGCCCGGATGGCGCATAAAGATGTACTCATATGCTGACAACATCAAGGCCCATCATTGAATTTGGCAGAGGCTATCGGCGAATTGCTTTATCTTCACGAAATAAACACTTTAGTGACTTGAGATCTGACGCTATGGTGAAATGTCGACCTTGCAAATGTTGATGCAATTTCTTTACTCCAAATATTACAGATAAACATTCTTTTTCAAGGTGTAAGTAACCCTTCTCAGCTGCAGAGAGGGTTCTGGAGACACAGCCTATTGGCCTTTCGGAACCATCTTCCATCCTGTGTGACAACACTGCTCCCACTCCATAGGGAGATGCATCACAGATTAATATTAATTCTTTTGATGAGTCATAATGTACCAGCAGACAGGGTGAGTGTAATAACTTCTTGACTTTTAGGTATTTAAATGTGTGTTTCCCCACCACTGTGGTCAATGCTGCTGTGTCAACCTCCATGACTGGGGACTTCTCATTCATTTGAAGGGCGATGTGATTGATTCAGCTTTCACTACTTTGACATTGTATAGGGAACAGATATCAGTATCAGAAGCTTCTGGTTCAATTATATTGTGCATTTCAATCAACTTGGTCTGCTGTCTGATTGGCTGTCTTGATTTCGCCCTGCATTGCTTTTTAACATGCCCTTTTTTGGGACAGTAGTGGCATTCTGCCTCTTTAAATCTGTCGGTTTCCGTACATGGTTGCCACCAAATTGGTAACAAAGTAATTTCTGAATCGCTGGTGAGATGCTTCCAGTATTCCTTTTTGTTTTTCGAGTAGTAGAGACTGTTTCCCACTTTGTGGCTGTCTCCCTGGTTTTCGCGCCACGCCCGGCAGTAGGTTACCACCCCAACTGAAGAATGGCACCGTGTTGCACACTCTGCAAAGCCTGTGAGCCCCTCTCAGCACTCTTCATTGCTAGCGCTATTTCCATGGCGCGCTTCAGGTCAATATTAACTTCTGCAAGTAAATGGCACTGAATGGTGTCATCGTGAAGGCTACAAACCAAATGATCTTGCAGCATATCATTGTGAGTATCTCCAAAATCGCGGTGTTCAGTCAACTGTTTCAACTTCACGATATACGTTGCAATTAACTCTACCGGGGCCCTTACTCTGGAGTTGAACTTAAATCTTTGCATAATCATCGATTGCTTAGGCTGACAATGTGTCTTCATGAGGTCCACCAGCTTGTTAAAAGATTTGGAATTGGGCACGTTCGAGGCTGTTGGACTACGGATGAGGTTATATGTCTTGCTCCCACAGACACTTAGAAGAATTGCTTTCTGCTTCTCCTCCGCTGTTATTTCATTAGCCACAAAACAGAAACTTAGGCGTTCTATGTACTGGCTCCGGTCTTCCATGGACGAGTCATATGGGTCAATTCTGCCGAAGAGTGGCATGACTGGTGAGTATACTTTTCTTTCTTCCCTTAAGAATTGATATACTCACATAAGCAAGGCGAGGTGCAGCGTTGGAGCTATTTATCCTCGTCGCCAATTGTAATCAATTTGGTGTACTGGACGGGTTCCTTGTTAGAAACAGTTAGCTTTATTTACAGAGTTCCTGAAGAAGCTAGATGCTTGAACCAGGTCCATGACTAGAAAGCTCCACTCCTAAGATTAACCGCACTTAGAGCTGATTCATCAGTACAATCAGGTGATCCCTAAAACAGTTTGAAAGGTTTTACTTACAATTACTGCAAGCTTGCCACTGGAAATTATTTAAATTGGGAGAAACTACTCTTGAGGGTAAGAAAATGCACTAACTTCACATGTTAAAAAACTTTGATCATGGACAACAAGAAAACACATAGGGCTGAATTCTCTGGTCGGTGAATGGGGGCGGGGCCTGCTCGCCAACGCATAAAATGACGCACGGTGACGTCAGGCGGGTGTCCCGATGTCACCGTGCGTCATTTAGATTTTCAGTTTGGCGGACGCACAGCCGAGTTGGAAATTTTGGAAATATTTGGAAATTTTAAACTTAAACAAATCACCCTGAGGCACAGAGGTGCCTCAGGGAGATTTCTGCGCTCTTTCGCGCGCATGCACGAAAGAGCACACTCCCGACTCAGGGAATCTCCCCCCCCCGCCCCCGCCTGCACAGGGAGCACTCAGCGCTTCCGGGTGAACGTCATACTGAGTGGGCCTAAACTGGCCCGCCCACGTAAAATGGTGGCGTGCACCCGATCGGGGGCGCCAATTGGGTTCGCGCTCGCTCCCGCCTGCCCCCGCACAACACCCCCCGACGGGGGTCAAGATTCAGCCCATTGAATCTGTCATGAACAGTTTATGAAAGATACAGCTGTTTTATTCCTTTTTGGTTTCTACACTTTAAGAGAGATTAGCTAGTACTGTTGGAAGCCTGTTTTATTTGAGAGTCACTCTGGAGTCAGTGTTTGAGTTTTGGTTATGTGCCAAGGATGTTAGGCTAGATTGAGATTATGATCAGTAAAACTGTGTTTAAAATCCACGATAAGGGAGAAAGGGAATGGGCTTTTATTATTTCATACAAAGAGGGTAGAGACATATATATCACACTGTGTTTTATTGCCTAGCATTTTTATGAATTCAGTTACAGAATGTGGGTTAGGCCAGCATTTATTGCCCATCCTTAATTGCCATTGAGAAGGTGGTGGTGAGCAGCCTTCTTGAACTGCTACAGTCCATATGGTGTAGTTACACCCACAGTGCTGTTAGGGAGAGAGTTCCAGGATCTTGATCCAGTGACAATGAAGAAATGGCGATATATTTCCAAGTCAGGATGGTGAGTGGCTTGGAGGGGAACTTCCAGGTGGTGGTGTTCTGCTGCCCTTGTCCTTCTAGATGGTAGCGGGCCTGGGTTTGGGAGGTGCTGCCTAAGAAGCCTTGGTGAGTTCCTGCAGTGCATCTTGTAGATGGTACACACTGCTGCCACTGCTCATTGATGATGGAGGGAGTGAATGTTTGTGGAAGGGATGCGAATCAAGTGGGCTGCTTTGTCCTGGATGATGTCAAGCTTCTTGAATGTTGTTGGAGCTGTAATCATCCAGGCAAGTGGATAGTATTCCATCACACTCCTGACTTGTGTCTTTTAGATGATGGACAGGCTTTGTGGAGTCTGGAGGTGAGTTACTCGCTGCAGGATTCCTAGCCGCTGATCTGCTCTTGTAGCCACAGTATTTATGTGACTAGTCCAGTTCAGTTTCTGGTTAATAGTAAATCCCAGGATGTTGATAGTAGGAGATTCAGCGATGGTAGTGCCATTGAATGTCAAGGCGTGATAGTTGTTGGAGATGGTCATTGCCTGGCATTTGTGTGGTGTGAATATTATGCAACATGTCAACCCAAGCCTGGATATTGTCCAGGTCTTGCTGCATTTGGACGTGGACTGCTTCATAATGTAAAATGAGTGATTATTACAAAGTAATCACACCCAAAGGCCAATTGCCCAGAGTGGGTACTTGGGTGACACATATTCCAGAGGGATCAAATAAATGGAGGGATGCGACAATTGTGGGGCACAAGGAAAGCAACTGGCTAGTTTAATATGGTTGAATGTTCAGGATGATGATCAAGAAATGAAGTCCATGGACTGGCAGAATGGGGTGAATGGGGTGGAGATTAAGAAAGTGGGGTGCTAGTACTGAAAGTGGGTCAGGAAGTGATTCTTGCATCAGAAAGCGATCATAAACAAGGACCTCTCAACATGAAAGAGGGAAATCTCGCAGTAGTTGTACTGATCGACATAAAAGTGTAAATAGAGTCTGTAACTCAAAAAGATGGCACAATGAAATATAGGCCATAGAATAGTCTGTAAACAAGTTCGTGGATGATACAAAGCTAGGCAGGAATCTGCGTTGTGAGGAAGAAATAAAGCGGCTGCAGGAGGATTTGGACAGATTAATGAGTGGACAGGAACATGGCAGATTGAATATAATGTGGAAAAATGTGAGGTTATCCACTTTGGTAGAAGGAACAAATGTGCAGAGTATTTCCTAAATGGTAAGAGATTAGAGAGTGTAAATGTACAAAGGGAACTGGGTTTCCTTGTCCATAAGTCACTGAAACCTAACATGCAGGTGCAGCAGGCAATTAGAAAGGCTAATGAAATGTTAGCCTTTATCGCAAGAAGAGTTGAGTACAGGAGTTGTGAAGTCTTGCTTCAATTGTATAGAAGCTTGGTTAGCCCGCACCTGAAGTACAGTGTGCAGTTTTGGTCCCCTTACCCTCAGAAAGGATATTACTACCATAGAGGGAGTGCAACGAAGGTTCACCAGACTTATTCCGGGAATGGCGGGACTGTCTTATGAAGAGAGATTGGGGAAACTGGGTCTGTATTCTCTAGAATTTCGAAGAATGAGAGGTGATCTCATTGAAACCTACAAAATAATTTAAGGAATAGACAGGGTAGATGCAGCAAGATGTTTCCCTTGGTTGGCAAGTCTAGAACCAGGGGACACAATTTCAAAATAAGGGGGAAGTCACTTAGGTCCGAGATGAGGAAAAATTGCTTTACTCAGAGGGCTGTCAATATTTGGAATTCTCTACCCCAGATGGCCATAGAGTTCAGTCATAGAGTATGATAGAGATTGATGTATTTCTGATTAACAGTAACTTAAAGGGTTATAGGGATAGTGTAGGTAAAAGACATTGAAGTGTTTGTTCAGTCGTGATTGTCTTGAATGGTGGAGCAGGCTCAACAGGCTCAATGGCATTCTCCTGTTCCTATAAAGCAGAAGTTCTCATGACTGTGCAGTTTTGGTGGCTGCCAATAAACTTGAGGATAAACAAATGAGAGAGGCAAAACAAAGAGAATTAGATATTTGATGATGGTTTAGCCTTTGTTCTGAGGTGAGTTTGTACTGAGAAGGTCCTTGCAGATGGGACTTAAAAGGCTAAAGCGAAGCTAATTCCCAAGAGTTTTGAAGAGAGACAGGGTGGTACAGGTGTTAGATTGGACTCTACCACAGCTGGAAAAGTAATCTTGAAAATTGTTTTAGCTCTTTTAGCCACATTCATGAGAGTATAGATCAATCAACATAAAAGACGTATTTCTGCAGAACAATACTTTCCAGAGAGACCTGTTTTTGAAGCCACAGCAGATGTGAAAGAGCAACTACACAAACGCATCTAAATGATCCTGTCAGGGTGTGGTATTTTTCAGTGAGATCTATCTTGTTGAAAATAGGTTGTGTTCAACTGAAAGTAAATTCATAGGGCAAAATCTTTAGCTTGGCGGGTGGGCACACGCCCAATCCGCTCCAGCATGAAATGACACGCCTTGACGTCTAACCCTTACGGTTGGCGGGCAGGCGAAAAGGCCAAGCGGCCTTTGCACTTTATCCTCATCCACGGTTTCCTAAAGCAAATAAAAATAAAATAATAGTTTTAAAATTTAATTAATAATATGTCCCTGCTCATGTGACAGAGTCACATGAGGGGACATGTTTTATTATATTTTTCAATTCTTTATTTTCTTTTCACAGCTCTTCATCGCCCTGAGGCAGCTCTGTGCCTCAGGGAGATTCTGAAGTGCATACTCACGCGCTTGCGTAAACGTCACGCTTGCCCCGCTCGCACTCCCCCATCCCCCCTCCGTCCATAGAGGCAGTGCTGAACGCTGCCGCTCACGTTTCATGCTGGGTGGGCCTTAATTGCTGAAATACTGGCTCTTTTGGAGACAATGGATATGGGATTCTATTTGTTGTATTTTGAGTGAGAACCTGGACAAAGGGTGTAATGAAGATACTATATTCGAAATCTATTAGAGATGAGCAACAAATGCTGGCCTTGCCAGTGACACATCCCATGAAAGAATTTTAAAAAAGTACTCATCATCTGCATAACATTCAATCTTTCATTGTGGGATAATGTACACTACAAAAAGTGAGAGTGAGAAAAATAGATCAACCTTACTGGCTTAATAAAAATGCTGGAGAAAAGGGAAATCTCTAAAATTATATGGGTGGATGTAAGACATCAATTGTCTGATAATTTTACAAAAATAAATGCATGAAGAAATTGTTGGGGGTCATAGAGGAGGGGCACCTCACAATGTGATGCTTTGTACAGAATATGGAGGCTTTTGATTTAATTTGTTTTGAAATTTTGGTTGTGGATATTAACTCTAATTTTTATTAAAAGAGAGAAAGGAGGGGGTCTGTTAATTGTATACTAATTGTTTGCAGGTAGTGGGCATTAACTGGTGATTCTCTTGCGCCCCCATAAATGGACACAGACTAAAATTGTGGTTACTTCTAACGTGTAATTCTGTAAATTAAATATAAAAATGAGCCAAGATTGGCTCCAGTTTTATCCTTCAACAATTGGCTTTCTGAAATAGAACACCCACTTTCAAAGAGAAGTATGTGACACATTTTAATACCTCATGCCATGAAACGTAAGGGCTCTGAGACTCGCAATCATTTACCTAAATATTCGGCAAAAAAGGTGCACTCTGGTTCAGTACGTTGCAACTGTTATACATTTGAAAAATAATTAATTGGCTTTAAAGCACTTTGGGATGTCCTGATGTTATGAAAGGTCCTGTATAAATGCAAGTCTTTCCTTTATCAGGGGTAAGAGGTCTGCTTATAGCAGAACAGCTAACATTAAACTCAGAAAAATGTCTGATTGTACAAATCCAAAATCATCAGAAGCCAAATGAAGATGTTGAGCGCAGCAAAGCTTTCAATTGCAATTTGCGGTTTGAGTGTGTTCCCTGTTGAAGTATAGTTATGCATGAGATGTGATAAAAGATGTTGTAAGGGCCTGGCAAGGGTGAGCAGCACATATGAAACAGGTTGACCGGGATCATTTTTGCACATAATCTCAGGCCATAATATGATCGGGCAGTCATACATTGTTAGCTGGCCTAAAGAATACCACCTTCACCCACGTATGTTCCCAGGTTCTACAAATTCTGTACAAAGCACTGAACCTGGCTACCACCTCCTACCAGGCATGGTCAGCTGCCATCCCTTTGGCACAGTGCCCTGGAGTTTGAAGCAGGGCAAACCTTTCTCATGCAATAGACTCTGGCTCATTGGGATTTTCCTTTCTCTACTTTCAGATTGCCACTTTTCCCTCTCACAGCCTTTGGAAAGGCTAACAAATATTACCATTTGAGGCCTCACTAAAGGCTGGAAGGATTTTTTAAAATCACACCATATTACAAAGTAAACATAGTTATTCCTTTGGGGATTCTGAATGTGTTGTATAATTGAAATAAGAGATAGAACATTTTGAATAATTTGGGAGGAGTGGAAATGAGCCTAGTATGGGTAGGGGGATATGCCTAATTGGAACCAGGTGAATCTATATCTGGGAAAAGGAATCTATAAAACAGACAGCATATAACTCAATAGTAAATTATCAAAGCATTCAAGACAGCTAACAATTTGGCTGTTGTGGGAACTGAATATAACCAAGAATCCCAGAAATCCAAGGGATGTGATTCTATAAGCTATGCCAAGATTGTAGCCATTAAAATCTGTAGTACCAACTCTTCTAGAGTCTGCTGGACTAGTTGGAGTAAACTTAAATTGCATGGTATTAACAAGCACCCAAATGATTGAAACCCACATGACCAATGGGGCCAGAAATCCAGCACAAGGCTGCCATTGGAGGGGATCATCGTCAAGGCCTCTGCCTGCAATGTCCTAGCCATTTTATCTATGCAAAGCCAACAACTCAATCATAAATTTAAAAAAAACTTCCCTTTTCTCCAGATACCCAGATTGCCTCCTTACTGAACTTCCCAGTGGCAGTCACTTGCGGCCATATGGAGATCATCCTACCTTATTCCACTTGGTGTATTGGTCTCCAGTCCCACTCCAGGTCCTGACTAAGCTGAGGGGATGGGAGCTCCCAGGGTAGGAAGTTCCAACATCCAGCTGTGGCCCTTCTCACATTTTTGGCCTTTTAAGGAGCAACTGGAGGCTTCTGTCCCTTACAACTGACTTGGAAATCTCAGAATCACTGTCATGCCCTTGCTGTTTTCCAATGACTTATGTTGGATGCTGGCTAGAGATGCATGGAAATTCAGTGGAACCAAACAAGGAAATTTGGGGTACAAATGTTTTGCAGACATAATACATTCCATATTCCATAAATCTGAGATGAAAGTACTTATTGCATATTGCATTGTATTATATAAAAGGAAGATATCAGCCAATAATCATGATCAATTGTCTTTCATTTACATTCCTCATAGCGATAGGGATACTATAGAAGAGTCCTTTAATTTTACGGTACAGTAGAGAATAAACATTTACATCTTGGTGCTGTTGTTGTCTGGCGCACTGACCTCTACATTGCGGAGGCTGAGCGTCAACTCGCAGACACTTCCTCCTACCTCTCCCTGGACCATGACCCCACCACTGAACATCAAGCCATTGTTTCCAGGACTGTCAGTGACCTCATCTACTCTGGAGATCTTCCTTCCACAGCTTCCAACCTGATAGTCGCCCAACCTCGGACGGCCCGCTTCTACCTCCTACCCAAAATCCACAAACAGGACTGTCCAGGCAGACCGATCGTGTCAGCCTGTTCCTGCCTCACGGAACTCATTTCTCGCTATCTCGACTCCCTTCTCTCTCCCCTTGTCCAGTCCCTTCCCACCTACATCCATGATTCCTCTGACACCTTACGTCACATCAACAATTTCCAGTTCCCTGGCCCCAACCGCTTCCTCTTCACCATGGATGTCCAATCCCTCTACACCTCCATCCCCCACCGGGATGGTCTGAGGGCTCTCTGCTTCTTCCTCGAACAGAGGCCCGAACAATCCCCATCCACCACTACTCTCCTCCGTCTGGCTGAACTTGTTCTCACACTGAACGATTTCTCCTTTAACTCCTCTCACTTCCTCCAAATAAAAGGTGTGGCTATGGGTACCCGCATGGGCCCCAGCTATGCCTGTCTCTTTATGGGGTATGTGGAACATTCCTTGTTCCAGTCCTACTCCAGCCCCACCCCCCCAAAACTCTTTCTACGGTACATCAATGATTACTTCGGTGCTGCTTCATGCTCTCGTTGGGACCTGGAAAAATTTATTAATTTTGCTTCCAATCTCCACCCCTCCATCATTTTCACATGGTCCATCTCTGACACTTCTCTTCCTTTCCTTGACCTCTCTGTCTCAATTTCTGGTGATAGACTGTCCACCAATATCCATTACAAGCCTACCGACTCCCACAGTTAGCTCGACTACAGCTCCTCACAACCCGCTTCCTGTAAGGACTCCATCCATTCTCTCAGTTCCTTCGCCTCCGTTGCATCTGTTCTGATGATGCTACCTTCAAAAACAGTTCCTCCGACATGTCCTCCTTCTTCCTTAACCGAGGTTTTCCACCTACGGTGGTTGACAGGGCCCTCAACCGTGTCCGGCCCATCTCCCGCGCATCCGCCCTCACGCCTTCTCCTCCCTCCCAGAAACATGATAGGGTCCCCCTTGTCCTCACTTATCATCCCACCAGCCACCGCATTCAAAGGATCATCCTCCGCCATTTCCTCCAACTCCAGCATGATGCCACCACCAAACACATCTTCCCTTCACCCCCCCCGGCGGCATTCCGTAGGGATCATTCCCTCCGTGACACCCTGGTCCACTCCTCCATCACCCCCTACTCCTCAGCCCCCTCCTACGGCACCTCCCCATGCGAACACAGAATATGCAACACCTGCCCCTTCACTTCCTCTCTCCTCACCGTCCAAGGGCCCAAACACTCCTTTCAAGTGAAGCAGCATTTCGCTTGCACTTCCCTCAATTTAGTCTACTGCATTCGTTGCTCCCAATGCAGTTTCCTCTATATTGGAGAGGCCAAACGCAGACTGGGTGACCGCTTTGTAGAACACCTTCGGTCTGTCCGCAAGCATTACCCAGACCTCCCTGTTGCTTGCCATTTTAACACTCCACCCTGTTCTCTTGCCCACATGTCTGTCCTTGGCTTGCTGCATTGTTCCAGTGAAGCTCAACGCAAACTGGAGGAACAGCACCTCATCTTCCAACTAAGCACTTTACAGCCTTCCGGACTGAATATTGAGTTCAACAATTTTAGATCTTGAACTCCCTCCTCCATCCCTACCCCCTTTCCGTTTCTTCCCCCTCCTTTTTGTTTTTTCCAATAATTTATATGGATTTTTCTTTTCCCACCTATTTTCATTATTTTTAAATGTATTCCACCCATCGTTTATTTCATCCCACCCCGACTAGAGCTACCTTGCTTGTCCTGCTCCCCACTCTTAATTAGCACATTCTTTTAGATAATATCACCACCTTCAACACCTCTTTGTTCTTTTGTCTGTGACATCTCTTGGTTATCTCCTCCTATCACTGCTTGCTTGTCCCAACAATCCCCCCCCACTTCTTCCCACCCCCCCCCTTAAACCAGCTTATATTTCACCCCTTTCCTATTTTTACTTAGTTCTGTTGAAGGGTCATGAGGACTCGAAACGTCAACTTTGCTCTTCTCCGCCGATGCTGCCAGACCTGCTGAGTTTTTCCAGGTATTTCTGTTTTTGATTTACATCTTCTCACCTCATTTACTTTCCAACTACTCATAGTTACTGCTCTGCAAACTTCAGTTTATCAAAAAGCAAAAAAAAGTGAATTTCATAATAGCTATATTAATTATAATGAAGTCAATATGCAAGATTTGTAAGCAAAAACACATAAATTACAGCAGTTTGATGAAAATGATTGTGTCGAGTTACCTGAATTCCAACTCTTTAAAGGAAATAAGCATATTTATGCTGTAAGTTTAGAAAGAACAGGTACAATTCAGGGTGTGGCTGGATCCTTTTTTCGCATGCAATGTAAAAAGTTCCTCCCATAAACTATGAGCTGAATTAAAACATTATGTATCTGTAATGTAATTATCTGTAATGTAGCATGCCTTGGTGAATAAAATTCTTATGCTGTTAATGAGTTCCCCTAGAAATAGTACAAGATGTCCTGGGCTCTCCTAGTTTTCTTCACTTTATCGATAAATAACACTCTGACAAACAGTGTAGGGGTTAAGTTGGATAACCCCAAAAACAGGCATGGGGATCAAGGTATGCAATTAATACGCAACTGGCTGGTGCCAGGTGTTGCAGGTGGCATATTAAATTTTTTATTCATTCCTGGAATGTGAATGTGCTGGCAAGGCCAGCATTTATTGCTTATCCCCAATTGCCCTTGAGAAGGTAGTGGTGAGCCTCCTTCTTGAACTGCTGCAATTCATGTGGTGTAGGCACACGGTGCAGGGGGTAAATGCTTAAGGTGTTTGATGGGTGTCGATCAATTGGGCTGCTTTATCTTGGATAGTGTTGGGCTACTTGAGTGTTGTTGGAGCTGAACCCATCCAAATATTCCATCGCGCTCTGACATGTGCCTTGTCGATGCTGAATTCAGGAGAATGCAGAATTCCAACTTGCTCTTGTAGCCACAGCATTTACATTTTTTTTATTCTTTCATAGGATGTGAGCATCACTGGCAGAGCTGGCATTTGTTGTCCATCCCTAATAGCTCTTGAGAAGGTGGTGGTGAGCGACCTTCTTGAACCACTAGGGTCCGACTGAAGGTACAACCACAGTGCTGTTAGGAAAAGAGCTTTAAGATTTTGACCAAGTTAGACCAGTTAAGATTCTGGTCAATGGTAACCCACCAGGATGTTGATAGTTGGAGAATTAGCAATGATAATGCTGTCAAGGGGAGACAGTTAGATTTTCTTCTGCTGGAGACAGTCATTGCCTGGGATTTAGTGACATGAATGTTACCTGCCAATTATCAGTCCAAGCCTGAATGTCCTCCAGATCTTACTGCATGCGGCCATAGACCGCTTCAGTATCTGAGGAGATGCAAGTATTATTGAATACTGTGCAATCATCAACAAACATCTGCACTTCTGACTGTATTTTTGAATGAAGTTCATTGATAAAGCAACTGAAGATGGTTAGGCTTAGGACGCTACTCTGAGGAACTTTTACAACAATATCCTTGTGCTGAGATTGGTGTTGCTTGCTGCTTTACATGATTGTTGCGCGCAGCCAGTTTTTAATTTTTTTATTGACTGTACCCATTATCAGAGGGCAAATATCACGCGTAGCTGGTGATAATTAGCGGCAGCCTTTAATCAAGATAAGTGAGTTCAATCTTCAAATGGCATATCCAACCAACTGTACTACTAACCCCATCCAGTGCTCAATTCGCTACAGTCCCACTACCACCTATCAACAATCTCTATCAAATCACCTTCATACACTTGGCACAGTTGCAAGTCTCACACCCAAAACTCAATTTGCAAACACTGACAGTTATTCAATGATGACAACCACATCATCTAAATGTATTACAGGATGCACAAAGACCCACTTCTCCCATTCTTGCAGGATAACTAGCACACAAAAAGAACTGGAAAAGAATAATCATGCCTGCATGTTTTAATGCCCGAGAAAGGAGACAATGCTGGTCATCATGGGATGGGGCATTGCTGAAACCATAGCCACCCTGATAAGGGCACTGGCATACCTCTTCTCTCTTCACACTTCTCCCTCATTCCATAATCTTGTCTGACTCAAATTGCAGATAGTGTAAACACACACTTCTTTCTTTCTCCTCTCCCCTCACCGTAACCTAAATCTTGTCACTTTTTTTATTTCAGATAGCCAAGAACTGGAACTTTCACAGTCAACAGAGGAAGAAAACACTGAAGATGAAGAGACACTTTGCTCAATCTTACACTCAGCTCCAGCTCAAAGACTCACACTGTGTATATAAAACCTAAGGTAAGGGAGAGATCTGTATTTGATGAGATACCAGACCCAATTGCACAGAAGCCAGGACTGGAGGAAAGGATAGTGCAGGTGTCAGTTTACCAGAGAGTGAGGTCGCACACTAGTTCTACTGCAGAGGACTCATATGGGGACTTCAATGGCCCAGGCTGCAAAAAAGGGCTAATGGGTGTACACGACCAAGTGCTTGGTGCACTGAAAAGCTTTCCAGAAAACCTATGCTCAATGTCAAGGAGCATAGATGAGTCCAGCTCATCATCAACTTGCGCAAAGACTTTATGGAGCTTTGAGGATTCTTTCCAATATTGAACTTGTGTTTACCTCCATCAGTGAACCTGTCGAACCCACCTTGATGCAATGTTTGATTGACTATGTCACAGCTTCCATTACAGCACAAACAGCTTACATCAAAGAACACTGCCATCATGACTCCAATACCAGTGTTCAAAGGGGCTAGAACAACACAGCAGTCCATCAGCCTGTTCTGAAACAGGTCACCAGGATTGCTGAGGTGCTGCCCTGGGAGAATGGCAGTGACTTCATGGAACAGAAACCTGTTGTCTTCTCTCAAGATGACAGCATTCCTGCTTCTATCCCTTCCACTCCGCAGTGTCCTTGTTACTGCCTGTCAGCTAACCGGCAGACTGCTGCCACCCAAGATGGAGCAATCTGAAGCTGGGCAGTCTAGGTCCAAAACTACTTGGGATCAACATCCAATGCCATTTATGAGCTCCTTAATTGCAGGTCATCAGCTTCCCACTACCCATGCTGCAGCCACTAGGGAAGTATCTTGTAGGGGCACTAGGACAGAGAAAGGTACAATGAGAACAATTACTGAGGGAATACACGCGGGTGATTAATTTATATTTGTCTGTATTATTCAATGAGTGAATTTATAAAATTTAATTTAAATGTTAATTTTCCAGTGGTTTTTATTTTTGTGTTGTTGGAAAGAGGACGATGTGATGATCAGAGTTAGAGGAAAGACAAAGTGCATAAGATTCTAGGTGAATGGGAAGGTTATTGGTCTCGCTCATGAATTATTTCATCATGTCGAGCTGAGGCAGAAAGGAGCTGCCCATATTGTAAGGTCTGCTCCTTTTCCTCTTTCTCCACTTCCTCTTTTACTTCTTCCTCCTCCCGGTCGTCATGCTCCTGCTCCTCAGCTTCTCATCTGATAGCTGGAGGAAAAGGCTGTTCACTCATAATTATCAGGTTGTGCAGCATACTATCACAAATCTAGATACTTGTTCAGCTGAGTACTGCATGGTTCACCACAGTTGTCCAGGTACTGGAAGCAGTACTTGAGGATGCCAATTGTGTGCAGTATAGTGTTTCTTGTGGCAGCATTATAGGCCTACTGTGCAAGTGAGCATGGGCTCCGGACTGGAGTCAGGAGCCATGTCATGAGTGGACTGTCCTGATCCCCAGTGGCTAGCCTTTGACTTGCTGTGGTTGTTCAAATTTGGGTGACTCGGTGGACTGCCACAGAATGGAGGAATTGTGACAACTGTCAAGATAATGGGCATTTCCCTTTATTATGTGCTCGCTACCTATGGTCACTCGCCAGTTGCACATTGAAGATGTGAAACCCCTTTGATTCATGAAAATGGTTGAGTTCATTAGAGGTAAGGCAATAAGCCTGCTGTCAATGGCAACCTACACCTTAGGGAAGACTGCAATGCATGTAAACCCTCATGTTCACTCTGCCAGATTTTCCCTAACAAGAGGGAATGAAATGAATGCATTTCTCTTTGTATCAAGAGTCTTAGAGACTTTTCTTATGGAGCTATTTGCTGCAGACTGCAAGGTATTGTTTATATTTCTAGCAGCAGCCAATTGCATAAAAGTTAAGAGACATGGTCACCTTAACAGCCACAGGCAATTCTATCCTTGTCCTGCTGTGAGGCTGCAGCAGTGACTGCAGCAATTGACAGATTTCACCTACAGCCTCTTTTTTGAAATATAAATTAGGAGCGGGAGTAGGCCACTTGGCGTCTTGAGCCTGCTAGCCTGCTCTGCCATTCAATAAGATCATGGCTGATCTGAATGTAACCTCAACCCCACATTCTTGCCTACCCTCAATAACCTTTCACCCCCTTGCTAATCAAGAATCTATCCAGGTCTGCCTTAAAAACATTCAAAGACTCTGCTTCCACCGTCTTTTGAGGAAGAGAGTTCCAAAGACATACAACCCCCTTGGGAGAAAAAAATTCTCCTCATCTCTGTTTAAATGAGTAACCCCTTATTTTTAAACAGACCCCCTAGTTCGAGATTCTCCCACAAGAGCCTCTCCATATCCATCCTATCAAGACCCCTCAGGATCTTAAAGGTTTTAATTAAGTCGCCTCTTTCTCTTCTAAATTCCAGTGGATACAAGCCTAACCTGTCCAGCCGTTCCTTATAAGACAACCCATCCATTCCTGTTTTTAGTCTAGCAAACCTTTTCTGAGCTGCTTCAAATGCACTTACATCTTTCTTTAAATAAGGAGACCTGTATTGTACACAATACTCCAGACATGGTCTTACCAATACCCTGTACAACTGAAGCATAACCTCCCTACTTTTGCAATCAATTCCCCTCACAATAAATGATAACATTCTATGAGCTTTCCTAATTAGTTCCAAACCTGCATACTAACCTTTTGTGATCCGTGCACTAGAACACCCAGATCCCTCTAAATCTCAGAGCTCTGCAATCTCTCACCATTTAGATAATAAGCTTCTTTTTTAATTCTTCCTGCCAAAATGAATAATTTTGCATTTGCTAACATTACACTCCATTTGCCAGACCTTTGCCCACTCATTTAACCTATCTATGTCACTTTGTAGTCTCCTTACATCCTCTTCACAATTTACTTTCCTACCTATCTTTATGTCATCAGCAAATTTGGCCACCATTCCCTCAGTCCCTTCATCACTACATCGTTACATCCTGCCAGCCAGAAAAATACTCATTTATGACAACTTTTTGTTTCCTGTTAGCTAGCTAATTTTCTATCCATACCAATATGTTACCCCCTACACCATGAGCTTTTATTTTCTGCAATAACCTTTGATGTGTCACTTTACCAGGTGCCTTCTGGAAATCTAAGTAAAGTACATCCACTGATTCCCCTTTATCCATAGCACATGTGACTCCTTCAAAGAACTCCAATAAATTGGTTAAACATGATTTCCCTCTAACAAAACCATGTTGACCCTGTCTGATTGCTTTGAATTTTTCTAAGTGCCAAATGAAGATGTCTCATGCACTGGTCCTCACTAAAGCTGAGGTAAGGAGATTGCTCCCTGAAGATCATTCTGCAGTTTGTCCTGCTGTGTGGCCTCTCTTCATTCTCCCAGTCATCTTCAATTCCCAAAGGAAGTTCTGCCAATTGGGTTGCCAACTCCAGCTGGGCATATTCCAGGAGACGTCAGTGGACGTGACGTCACAGAATCCAGGCGACGTGGCTCAAGCAGGTGAGCCCATCCAGTGGGGAGCAAAGTCCAAAGCCCCGGACAACAGACACGGGGTGCTGCTTTGGTAACTAGCTGCCTCGGGTTCTGCTCTCCTGATGGTTACATTTACATTAACAAAAGATAGGATAGATAAGAACTTTTCCCCTTAGCGGAGGTGTCAATAACCAGGGGGCACAGATTTAAGGTAAGGGACAGGAGGTTTAGAGGGGATTTAAGGAAAACTTTTTTCACCCAGAGGGTGGTTGGAATCTGGAACTCACTGCCTGAGTGGGCGGGAGAGGCAGGAGCCCTCACAACATTTAAGAAGTATTTAGATGAGCACTTGAAATGCCATAGCATACAGGGCAATAGGCCAAGTGCTGGAAAATGGGATTAGAATAGATAGGTGCTTGATGGCCAGCATGAACATGATGGGCCAAAGAGCCTGTTTCTATGCTGTATAACTCTATGACTCTATGACTAGCCCACTCCATCCCCGGCACCATGGCCTCACAGCTGCAGAAATGCCGATTCCCCTGCTAGCTCATACCACACTCAGTGCCGGTAGGGAAAAAAACAGGCAGGGCAGCAAGCAGCGACATCCACGAGCTTAGTACATGTGTGGGGCCGTGACATAATGTGCTATGTCACCACATTGGCTGCGCCTGCATGGAGTACTGCCTAGCCTGCCTGTGAAATGCCGTTCAATGAAATGGACTTTGTGGCTGCCAGGACAGGAGTTGGTCGATGAATGGGGAATCCTATCATTCTAAAATCTCCCGGACTGCTTTTAATAGTATCTGGAAGATTGTGGACAATTCTCGGAGTCTCCTAGCCATCCTGGGAGGGTTGGCAACCCTACCTGCCAAGCCACTCATGTCTGGAAGCAGCTTCTTTCAGCACAATATTCTATATGACAAAAAAAAGTAATGCAAGGGCAGCCAGAGCACTCCCTGTGGAGTATTCAAGTTTGGGAAACCTCCACAGCCATGTATAATTGCACCAACAGCCAGAAGAAATAATCCAGCAACTAACCTGTAAATTGTCCATGGTCCCTTTAAATAGCACTGTGGTGGACCCTTCATTCTATTTAGCATCATGTTGAGCTGTGCGAGGTTGAACAGACTATCTGTGTAGTGTTGGGAATTGACACTGGCGGAAAATCGGTGTTGCACACTGATTTACGCCATGATCTACCTCCTCCATGTGCTGCCAGCAATTGACACACCTACGCAAACCTCTTTACCAGGATAGTGTCCTGTACACTTTCCATCTAAAGTGAGTGCATGCATCTCAGACCCCATCTCTGAGCCTTAGTTGGCTGCATAGCGCTTAACAAATGGGCATTACATGTCCCAACATAGCCATCTCTGTGTTAGACGAAAAGCTCCCTATCAGATTTACCACAAAATAAAATGACAGAAGCAAAATAAACCACAGAATTAATTAGATGACATCCAGTTTATTTAAATTTAGGGGTGAATTTCCGAGGAATGGTGGAGTGCTCCTGTGTAACTTTCAAGTTGATGAAGTGTCACTACACTTTAAATTAAGAACAACTCATCAGTGTTCCCAATATCCCGGGAATTTCCAATTCACAGAATTCTTCATAGTACCCAGTGGCCGGAGACAAACTGAACGAACTAAAGTTGGGCTGCTTGCAAACATTTCAGCAACATATTCCTCTTTGTACAAAGAACCGTTTCCTCTCTCAACAAAGCATCCTGATGACAATACAAGGCAGATGCACATTGGGGGTAAATTTTGACATGGTAAATGGGTGGGATTGGGTGAGGGTGGGTGGTTAAATAGGCAAAAAATGAAGTGTGTCAGGAAGTCGGCTCTAAGACTTCTGGGTTTTATTCAGAATGGAAGTCAGCCTGTTCCCAGGGAATGTGTTGGAATTTCAAATATGTTCCAGCCTTAGGTTTAAATTGCTTTACAGGATCCCAGGAATGAAAGGCTTAACATATGAGGAACGTTTGAGGACTCTGGGTCTATACTCGATGGAGTTTAGAAGGATGAGGGGGGATCTGATTGAAACTTACAGAATACTGAAAGGCCTGGATAGAGTGGACGTGGGGAAGATGTTTCCATTCGCAGGAGAGACTAGGACCCAAGGGCACAGCCTCAGAGTAAAGGGAAGACCTTTTAGAACAGAGATGAGGACAAACTTCTTTAGCCAGAGATTGGTGAATCTATGGAATTCATTGCCACAGAAGGCTGTGGATGCCAGGTCATTGAGTGTATTTAAGACCGAGATAGATAGGTTCTTGATTGGTAAGGGGATCAAAGGTTACAGGGAGAAGGCGGGAGAATGGGGTTGAGAAACTTATCAGCCATGATTGAATGGCGGAGCAGACTCGATGGGCCAATTGGCTTAATTTCTTTTCCTATGTCTTATGGTCTTATGGTATAACTTTTGTCGGTTGGTTTCCTGTGCCTCAGGAAACCTGGTAGCTGCAGTAAGGCAGGCTTACTCTCAGGGAGACTCTTTGTGGGCCAGAAGAAGTGCTTCGTCCTGCCACCACCCCACCACACCCCAACAGTGGTGTAGCGCTGCCCGAGTGCACCGGAGCGCCACTCCGCCACCTTCTCTTTCTACCAGTGACAGCCCCAACTCCCACCCACCAACAGCGCCGACTCCCCCTGCGCCTGGTGAGCATACCAGGAACTTGGCACCACTGCCGTGGAACTACATTTCCCGCAGGCTGCGGCCGCTCTCAGGCTGTTTGCACAAGCACCGGCTGGGGACTGGCCGGCACATGCGCAGTTTGTCTTTTGTTGTTCCTTGGGCCGGTGAACAGCCCTGCACGCGTGTGCAGTGGAAAAAGGGTCCAAACACTGTGAAAATACAGGTCAGGTGACCTGAGCAGGAGAGCCATTACAGAGGAGGTAGTCCGTGGAGCAGGACACAGCAAGAGGGACAGCAGAAAGGTCCCAGAGCTTCCAGAAGTAAAGTTAAAGAAAGCTCCAAGTTAAAGAAAGACCTGTAAAGGAAGAAGCAAAAGAAGCCATGAAAATCCGAGGAGGCACCAAATGTTGGTGACTCCTTCCTGCGGGCCTTTGGAGCAGCGGTGCTCTGGCTGACATGGCCGAAGATCTGAAAGTGTGCTTTGAAGGTAAAGCTTGAGTGAACATGGAGTTCCAGGATAATTGCAGATGGTGAGGCTAAACCCTGGAGGTGAACAACATGCCAAAACTACTTTCCTTTTCTGGTGTCACCGCATTGTGTGCCAGTCGTTGCCTATTTACTGTCTACGTGTTTTGTCCTTTTTCCCCCAACGCCTGGCTCTCCACACCATCGAAGTGGTAGGTTAATGGCTCATAAAATAAAACAGCCTGAAATCTACTGGCCTACTCAGGACCCACTGCCAGCCTGAAGGGAGAAAGGCCTCGGTCAGAATTGCTAATAGCTGCCCACAGGAAACAGGACAATTTCTAAAATCTCCAGTAATTCAGCTGCTGGACGAAGGCAATTTTCGGGTCACGGAATGTAAATGATAAAAACAGCGATGATGAGGATGACATAGTGAATCCGATAGAGAAGGTGCCCATTGATGGTATTATTAAGATGTGTGATGGATTGATAGCTGCACTTGAGCAACGTGCATTTATAAATGAGCAAGAAATAATGTCAATCTATAAAATAAAAGACAAATCTATGGAACAAAAACCAATGTTGATGAGGCAGATGAAGCTGGAAGAATGATTCAAGAATGCTTCCCAGCAGAGTACATCGACACTCTGAACCCTCTCCTACAAGCAGAATCGACGATGGTGCTACGGGTGCTACGGCTGCATTTATTATTCAGTGATAGATCTTACTATTCCAGCCATTTTATTGGCTTTAGACTATAGCTAGCCTAGGCTTAAGCTATTATAATGTAAGTAGACCTATTCCTATATGTGGTGTCTGAAAACCAAAATGACCTGAAATCTGAAATGGGATTGGCCCCAAGGATTTTGGATAACAGATACTCAACCTGTAAAATGTTGCTGAATGAAATTCTAGCTACATTAAAGACTAATGATTCAAAATACCACATACTTCTAAATAAAATGCCTAACAACACTGATATTTTTCACTCAAAAAGCATAGTTTACTGATTTTTGGGTACTCAAATGATTAATACATAGGAAAATACAATGTAATAGTAGATTTAGAAGTGATATGGCAACACATTTCCTTATAGCTCCTGCACCTCAAAACTTCCCACTACAGCACTGCCACCCAACCCCTGCAAGCTTCCCACCATCAGACTCTACATCTCCCATACAACCAACCCCTAACTTCACCCCTGCACCAGCCACCCCACACACACCATGGGATCAGACATCCCTGAGATTGTGGATTGGAGCCCCTGCAATGGATCATGGATGAGAGACCTCTTACCTTGGTCAGGGATCAGACTCCTCTCTGGGGGTCAGCTAGAGTGGGGAATCGGATACCACTTGGGAGGTGACAATGCCTCCTCCTAGATTCCAGGACGGGACCTATCTGCTCTTCTGGCTTGCTCTGAAGTCCTCTGTGCCTTGAGTGGAAGCCGAGCCTGTTAATCAGGAATCAGGCTGACTTCCAGGCAGGGGATCTGTCACAGATGAAAGACCCAGTCTTCTGGGATTTGCATGCGCTTCAAGGACCCCCTGATCCTAATGTGTCAGAATGTTAACATTTCCCCTATTTATTTTAAACTAGTCAGACAACTGACGAGCTTCAAGAAATAGATTTCAGCATTGTGTTCTGGAAAGACACTGAAACTAGAAATTTTGCAAAGAAAATGCCTGCAAATTAGGCCTAGAAATTTGGCATAATTCAAGTGTATAATCAGGCTAAAGTGACCATTTTTGGCAGCAAAATGAGACAGAAGCCATTTATGCTGGTTTTCCAAAATGGATCCTTCAAAATGTTTTGGTCCCCCCTGTGCTGCACCTGCTGAGTCCCAAGTGAGGTCATTTACATGTAGTTGAAGGCCAAAGGCACTGCAGTTTCAATTGCTTTTGCAATTGCAAAGTACTCAGGGTATTTTACACTGAGAATTATAAGGCACAGCTGTTATCACTAGTTTCAATGGATATTTCTGCAGCTTGGGATAACATTTTACAACATTTTTAAAAAATTGACATTTGGCCTACAAATTTGCATCCCACTGCTTGTGAGAGCGTGAGTTCTCGGAAGTATGGCATTCTTTATAGGCATGTCCTTGTGTGCCATCATCACATAGAATGAAGAGGAGATGCAAAAGAGTGTGGAGCAAAGGAACATCAGGGAGTGTTTAAGGAAGATGGGCCCCGCCAGATAATACCCTCACTCTCAAGAATACATTTCTAAGTGAAGCACATGCAGCACCACCACACCCCCACCCCACCTCCCCCACATCTGAAACACTTTTTTTTTTGCAATATTCTGAGGCAGGCAGGTGCCTAGGGTACAGGCCTAGTAGCATAGACATCCATCTATGCTGACCTCACTTTCTCTGGCAGTGTCAGTACTAGAGGGCACCTGCAGGCACGAGGCCGTACGAAAGCACAATGATCTGCTGCCCGAAAAGAGAAACCGAAGCCAGTTCATGGAACTGAGAAAGATTCCTGAACCATTTGGGATGACGATGCTTAAAGAAATGCTAGCAAGGAAGCATCTGACTGGGTGCAACCAGCAGGTAGAATCATTATGGGGAGAGGTACAGGAAAGGGAAATAAAAACCAAGTGAGCTTTTAGTTAAGGCTTCCTACAGTACAGCATTCCAAAAGTACTTCATTGACTGTAAAGCACTTAGGTCCTGAAAGTGTTTTTTAAATTGGGTTCTTGGATGGGTTCAGTCTATGATACAGTTTGTAACAACCCAACGCTCATTTTGCAGATTCAATTAGGCTATCCATTAGGCAGGCCCAGTAAAAAGCAAAGGTCAAAGTTTATAACCGTGTTACATTCTTTGCCTATATTTAGATTTTTGAATCCAATGTTAATATGCTATTAAATGGATTGAATATACAAAGGAGAAATATTTACAAAGGTCTGCTGCTCCAGTTTTCATTCTCTCCTCTCCTAAAATTATGGCCCACAGTCAGGGCAACAGAGAGACCTGATTTCAATATCCGCACCCCTGATCTTGGGACTAGGTGCTTCAATTGGCAATCAACAAATTCCCCTCAACCCACCATAGACAGAGACGCTAAAAATTACAGTGAAAGATGCAGGCAAACTTGATCCCAATGAGTCAAGTAATTGTCAAACTCCTAAATTAGTCTATTTTTGGACTGGACATCAAATTCACAATGAAGGGCCTCAATGCTAACTCTCCCACCTGGAAAGTGGAGAATCCTATCAACAGAACAACAGCAATCAGGTAGTTATAAAGAAATTACAACAGTTATTTCAGCTTAGATGTATTGGATTCTGTTCTGTAGTGAATATCCAATGAGAGGCTAACGAGGCCTAATGAGGAGCTTTGTGACTGACTGTAATCCAAATGGACCCCTGCATAGGAACTTCTTCAGGAAAACGATAGAACTTTTGAAAGAAATAGTGTAAGGACTCCTACCATCCCTAGGAGATATTTTGCAGGGTGGATCTTAGTGCGATAGTGTAAAATGAGGGAGAGAGGGTTGACTTCAATGGAACAAAAACATGTCGATCAGCCTGCCAACTCGCTATCACATATTTAATATTGTCATACAATCAAACTCTATCCCGGTGTGGCAATGGAATGTTCAACATAGAACAAAAGGTCACGGCATTTATGGACTCTCCATACCAGAACTAGAATCAGGAATTTTTATTCCTTGGGTAAATGAGTTCGTTGGTTAGCCAAACTCTAACTGCACGCCTTCCTATGTTCTCCTCAATTGCTGCTTGTAATCAAGAGACTGATGTAAGAATAAACAGTGATGGTTTATTGAGACATCGGGCAGAGCACCAGATCATACGTGCTCACTCAGAAACCTCCAGAACTAGGCTTAAAGTTCCCAGTTGCCCGTGCTGTACAGTGATATGTCAGTGCTGTCACATGATCAGTACACACGCATTCTCTTAAAGGGACAGGGTACCCCACTTTACCACATCCCTCCCCCTTTAGTTAAAAGTACAGCTAACAAGATAAAAGCACATTAACTATTTACACAATAGCTATTTACAGGTCAATTCTCTTAGGAGGCCTTCATTGACGGGTTGAGCATCGTAGTCCAACAACCTTGACATTGTGTTTCTGATACCTCCTTTTCAGGGGCAGTTGCCCACTATGTCCCTCAGTGGATGATTTCACCATCTTCTGGGTGCAAACATGTTCGTCCCCTCCAAGCTGAAATGAATAAAGGGCAACAGGCACAAAGCAATGCAGCGATGAGCTACATGATGTGTGAGGAGAAAGAGGAAAAGAAAAAAAATCTTTTTGTTTTTCTTAACGAGGACTGTCAATAATTTCTCTTTTTCTTTCTGCGTGACCTTTTCTTGGGAGCACTGACCCGTATCTCTGTCTTCTCTTTAATTTCGCTGTTGGCTGGACTAGACTCAGGTGTGAGCTGAACATGAATGAGCTCAGCAGTTGGGTTTTCCAACAGCTCTTCTGAGAATTCAGGGCCTTCTAGCTTTAAAGCTTCAGGGCTTTTATGCAACCACTGTTTCAGCTTTTACAATTCTTTCCTATTCTCATTAATAGTTTCCTGGAGAACCATATGTCGTTGCCCCTTCTCAGCTAGTTCGTTCCTTAACTCGGCTAGAGACAGGCTTAAATCTTCCTTAACTTTTCATATCTTTTCAGTGGCACAAATTGGGAGCTGATTGAACTTTGTAGCGCACGAAAGTCCTTGAATAGATTTTCCATTTCCTTTCGAAGGATGTTGACTTCAGCTTGAACTCTGACCTGGTGTAACACTTCAATGGGCTTCTCCCGTTGGGTCTTTGCGTACTCATTTTTTCTTGCAGCAACACTTCTGGTTTCGAATTGGGAACTTAGTGGGTCCTCAAGATTTATCTCTCCCAGCCAGTTCCTTCTGAGGAGACTCAGTCCCGTCCCTGACATTACAAATAGGGGTAATTTTGCAGACTGTTCCTTATACTGCACCTTGACTTGACATACCCCTTTCACATTTATTTCTTCGCCCGTGTATATCCTCAGCTTTGTTTTCGAAACTTCTAACTCCAAAGGATGGGTTCCTTTACTCAGATATCTAAATGTATGCTTTCCAATGATGGACTTCGATGCTCCTGTATCAACTTCCATCTTAATGGGTTGTCCGTTAACTGTAATGACTATTTGGATTGGCTCGATTCTACCCACTTTGAGGTTATATAACGAATGGATGTCTGATTCTATTTCTTCTGGCTCTTCCATGAGGCATATTTCATGATTTTCCCTTCTGCCTTTATAGTGTTGTTTTAGCCTTTCTCTGCAGTGCCACCTTATGTGGCCATAGCGGTGGCAGAAAAAGCACTCGACTTGCTGGAATTGTCGTTCTCTCACTGGTGGCCTGGGTGTATTTCTCTAATTCATTTTGTGGGTTTTCACTGCAGTACCATTGTTTTTCAATGGTCTGGATAGAGAGCATTTCCCGCCTTTCCATGGAGTACAAAATTTTTGCAGCTTTTGTTGCCGGATTGTTCCACTCGACCAGATGGATGAAGCCTTTTGTGTTTCTTTTATAACTTTGGAATTTCTAACAGCACTCTTCATCACGGTAGCTAATTCTAATGCCTTATTAAAGTATAGAGCAGATTCGGCTAGCAAACGCCTTTGGATAATATCATCTCCAATCCCACATATCAGCCGGTCTCTCAGCATATCACTAATAGATGTTCCGAATTTGCGATGCTCAATTAATGCCTTTAAAAGGGCCACATAGTCAACTATTGGCTCCTCCGGAAGCCTGTTCCTTGAATTGAACTTGAAGTGCTGCATAGTAACTGATGGCTTTGGTCTCAGGTGGTTCTGTACAATTTTTATTAACTCGTCAAAAGTCTTTGAGTGTGGGGCGCTAGGTGACATAAGGCTGCAGATCAGCTCGTAAATTTTGTTTCTGCATGAGGGCGAAATAATTCCGATAGGCTTTCCAGGTAATGACAAATTCAGGTGTTTGGCTTACCATGGATTTCTTGACTGCCGTCAATCAATTCATCCCTTGCCTTCCACAGAGTTGCGCTCTCTCTAGGGTGTCTTATAATTTTCTGCCCATAGCCATTTTTCTTGCATGTATCTCTTTAAATGTATTGCCACTTTAAAAGCAGTCACCTTTTTTTTTAGCTCAGTCTCTGCAGCTGTCTTTGCTGGGTTTCACACTTTTATTCAAGTTTTGGCGGAATCCCCACGATCATGATTCTGCAGCGATTTTTTTTTGAATTCCAAACTGCTGCACTGCTTTCTGCTCCAATTTCTGGCTGTCGCCTATTTTACAAGATAAGTAGAGATGCTCTTTCCAATGTTTTGCTCACCCATCTTGAAATGTATTTTCTTTTGTTCTTTATCCTCATCGCTACTTTTATGCCTTGGGCAAATGGGTTCGTTGGTCAGCCGAACTCTAACAGCACGCCTTCCTATGTTCTCCTCAATTGCTGCTTGCAATTAATAATGGAGAGAGACTGATGTAAGAATAAACAGTGATTGCTTATTTAGACATAGGGTAGAGCACCAGATCTTATGTGCTCACTCAGTAACCTCCAGAACTAGACTTACAGTTTCCAGTTGCCTGTGCTGTAGTGATGTGTCAGTGCTGTCACATGATCAGTACTCTTGCATTCTCTTAAAGGGGCAGGGTACCTCACTTTACCACAGGGATAAAAACAGAAAAATGCTGGAAACACTCAGCAGATCAGGCAGTGACGATAAGGAGGGAAATGAAGTTTAATGTCCCCAGATCGATGAACTTTATCACAGAATGGTTCTGATATTTTTCACCTCTATATATACAAGAACTAGAAGATGTCTCCTCACCAGCGAATCTATTCAAATACCTGGATGACATTTGTCTTATAATTAAAACAGGAAGACAGCATTGCTCAGGGGGCTCCTATTCCTGCTCTCACTGGAGCCTAAATGCAGCCCAGCCAAGACCCAATCCCAAGTCTCATTCTTGGGAATGATACAGTCCAAAGATGGGGAAGATCCCTAGTGAGTGAAAAAAACAGCATTATCTGTAAGACCCTTTGCCATTTTTAAAAATCTTACTCAGGTCATTCTTAGGCCTCATAACCTACCATCGGGACTTTACTCCTGATTTTACTGTGATTTCCCGCCCATTGTCTTGCCTGCTTTGGAAAGGGGTCCAGTGGTCTTGGAGCAAGGGCCAGACTAAATCAGTAGGGCAATAGAATTTTTTTTTCTCAATTCCTGGCTTTCATAGGAAAATAGTTTATCTAGTACCCCGGAAAGGAAATAAGAAAATTGCCGCGGGAAATCCTTGCTACAAGTTGAACGCGAGAAAATAGAGCGCCAAAGTTGCACCTCTCCTCAAGACTGCCTCATGGGCGTCGCCGTAACGGAAACACTGAATTGCTGCATGTTCGGAAACCACATGACGTGGGACCTGGGTGAGTGGCACGTGTTGAAATCAAGGAAGATATCACAGACTTGCTGAGCTGGGATTGCACAACGTATGGATGAAGATCATCTTGGGTAATGTCAACATTGCTGTTCTCAAGTTGAACTATTGCCTTTCTCCATACTTTTCATAGGCCTTCAATTAGAGTTACCAAAAGCCTCACAAATCGCCTAATTTTTCCTCCACAAGTTGCATTTTCTTCCACTTTTCTTAAACGAGGGAGGTTCTGTTTAAGGATGTGTGCTGTCCCACTGCTGCTCCCACCCAGTATGTTTCTTATTGGAAAGCAGGGGAGTACTTCACCGCGAAGCTGCGTCGAAGCAGAGCCGCATGTACAAAACCCGGAATGATACCTGACCATATTGGCACTTAAAAATAAAACTGCTGAGGCTTTGTAATTAGACGTTTTATAATAATATCACTGTGTAGCCAAACAATCCCTTTAAAAACCTGGGTGTGTAACAAAAATGCACTCGTTCAATCTTGTAGCACAAGGGCGATTCTAAATTCTGCTGCATTCTCATATCAGGATCCACGGCCAAGGCACAGTAAATCAAATCTTTATCAACTCAATGCATCACTGCGCTCTCCATTTACCTGCAAAAGCAGGATTGCAACTTTAGGGTCTTTCGTTGATAGTGTCCTAAGCACAGCAGTATGAGTAAATGTCTTAAGCAGTCCAAGTGGCTTGTGTTTATGAGGACACCCTTACTGTCCAGTACAATAGTGCAGCCAATGGGGTATAACAATATTATCACCGTACGATGGATGTTAACTGAAATTTCATGTAGTTCACACTGAAATAAAACGGGATGTGGATCTTTAAGCTGCTTTACTTCCCAGCAGCGGAACATACAGAAAAAGCTATTGGGATCACTTAGTCCAATAAGTGTAACTTGTCTTACATAATTCCAAAACTAACAAGTCTTCCATGAATTAAAAATAGTAACTACCCTCTTTCGTTTCATTTTGGGTTTAGCCACAGCCCTGCAGCTTCTGTTTATAATCTGACCTGTCTTGCTGAACCTCATCGTCTGCCTGCCTTTCTGTCTCTCTTTGCTAACATCTCGCAGACCTGCCAAGGCATCGTGACCAAGCTGTCTGGACCAGAGACTTCCCAACGCAGTGGGTATGAGATGTTCATTGATTATCATTATTGATTTGGAAGAAATAAATGCCATTCGCATAATAACTATTTCCATGCTTGTGTTTTTGACCGGAACATTTATGAATGCACATCGCTTTTAAACTCGACGTTTTTAAAGTAATTCACTTTGCGAATCCTTTCTGTGAAAGAAAATAGCCCCAAAAAATCCTGAACTGTTACACGTTCCAAACATAATATCACATAGGCCAGAAGTAGACCATTTAGCCCTTCGGATCTGCCATTCAGTGAGGTCATGGCTGATCTGTGACCCAAGTTCAAATATCTGCCTTTGCCCCTGTATCGCGTAATACCTTTGGTTAACAGAAATCTACCAATCTCAGATTTAAAATTAACAATTGGCGGAGCATCAACTAATATTTGTGGGAGAGAGTGTCAAACTTCTACCGCCCTTTGCGTGTAGGAGTGTTGCCTAACTGCATTACTGGGCTGTGTTCATACCGCCACAGTTGTGTCCCCATGAAAAAGTTGCAGTGCAACGCTTACTCAGTTACCGAGATCTATTTTCCCTGAACCTGTTCCTGGGAAAAGGTAAGCCAGGAATAAGAAAAACTGCAAATGCTAAACAGGAAATGTTAGAAGTACTCTCCGAGAGAGAAATAATTACACCCAGAACCTTTGTGCCCCCTGGTTGAACCAAACCTTTGTCAACTTTCTTGACTCAATATTGACGTTATTCACTCAGGTCAATACAAGGGTGGCCCACTATGACTCTGAAAACTGGGAGACATGGAGCGCTGAGATTTGAGACATTCAGGGCCAATTTTTCACCATTTTGAGTTCCCCAAGAGTGCATTATTAACCCAACCATAACAACACAATCAGATTCTGCTCTCTTGGCTTGAAATTTCAATGGTGTTCATATTTAAGTTCAGCATTCATTTTTTTTTAATTTTGACTTTCTGCTTATTACGAGTGGGATCAGTGAATTGTGGTGGACCTGGCGATTACAGAGAGTGTAAATGCACAGATGCACACAACGTGCAGAATATTGTAGCTTTCCTTAGATCCAAAACAGGCAATATCAACTACAGCCAACTAGTGTCCAGAACCAACCGGGGTTGGGTATCTTCAACCACCTGCCTACCAGCCACGGTGAGGTACAATGTGCGCGGACAGATAAATGCCTCACATACCTTTCATATTCAGCCGGGAAGCGAACCAGGACATTGATAGAAATGCACTCAGGATGAGCACTGTTAAAACACTTCCATTCCTGAGCCTCATTTCATGTCAGAAACATACAAAGCGGACAGGTATCTGCTGGTGCTGGTTATCGTCTGGTCTGGGGGACGGGGGCAGGCTCTGCGGTATTAATCCAGGTGAGCACTGTCTGTCTCACTCTCTCCAATAGTCCTCCTTTTGCCTTCCTCCTCTCAGCTCACTCTTCAGATACAGTAGTTTCCGCTGTGACCGTATCTAATAGGGACAGCGTTCCACCTTGTAAATTTATTCTATTTTCTCCTTCATGTATGCAGTCCCTTCTGTTCCCCGCTTTAAAAAAAAAATCTCCCAGTTTTTATCTTTTAATTCATTTCCACTCTATTTCTTCCCAGATTTTCTCGACCATTTCTCCATCCCTTTCCTCTCCGGCAGCTCCGCTCTTTATTCGAGTTTCTGTTCAGTTCACTGGACTCGCTCGCTGCCAAATTTGACTCTCCGCTCAGACGATTGTCATGGTTTCACAAGTGTCTTTTGTCAACCCCGACAGTCTCCGCCCTCACCGCCGCTACCCTTCCTTCCTCTTGAGTGCTTCTCACTGAAGTAGCATCTCTGTCTCACATACGCATATACACACACAGTTCCTTTATTTAGTTTCACTTTCTATCACTTCTCGATATTGGCAATTGCTCCCTTTGTGTCCTTCAGGTGTTCCGTTTGCGTGTGTGCGCGCCTCTCAGGTGTTGTTCCCTGCGTGCGTGTCCCAGGTGTTGTTCCCTGCGTGTGTGTCCCAGGTGTTGTTCCCTGCGTGTGTGTCCCAGGTGTTGTTCCCCGTGTGTGTGTGTGTGTGTGTGTGTGCGCGTGCCCTGAGTTGTTCCCTGTTTTTGTGTGTGTCCCAGGTGTTCTTCCATGTTTGTGTGTGTATGTACCAGGTGTTCCCTGTGTATGTGTGTGTGTTTGCGTCTGTGTGCATGTCTGTGTCTCAGGTGTTGTTCCGTGTGTGTGTGTGTGTTCCCAGATGTTGTTCCCTGTGTTTATGTACCAGGTATTGATCCCTGTGTTTGTGTGTGTGTGTATGTGTCATGCGTTCCTTTTGTGTGTCCCAGGTATTGATCCGCGTGTGTGTGTCCCAGGTATCGACCCCTGTGTGTGTGTGTCCGTGAGGTGTTGTTCCGTGTGTGTTTGTGTGTGTACTAGGTGTTGTTCTGTGTGTTTGTCTCACAGGCGTTGTTCCCTGTATGTCTCAGGTGTTGTTCCCTGTGTGTGTGTGTGTGTTGTCCCATGTGTTGTTCCATGTGTGTTTGTGTGTGTGCATGTGTGTCTTAGGTGTTGTGCCCTGTGTGTGTCTCAGGTGTTGTTCTATGTGTGTGTGTGTGTCAGGTGTTTTTTCCCTTTCTGTGTGTGTCAGGTGTTGTTCCCCGTGTGTTTGTGTGTGTGTGTGTCAGGTGTTGTTTCCTGTGTGTGTCAGGTGTTGTTCTGTGTGTATGTGTGTGTGTCAGGTGTTGGTCCCTGTCTATTTGTGTGTGTCCCAGGTATTGTTCCTGGTGTGTGTGTGTGTCAGGTGTTTGTCCGTGTGTGTGTGTTTCCCAGGTGTTGTTCTCTGCGTGTGTGTGCGCGTGTGTTTGTGTCAGGTGTTGGTCCCTGCCTACTTGTGTGTGTCCCAGGTGTTCCTCCCTGTGTATGTGCGTGTGTGTGTGTATATGTCAGGGTTCACTCTCTGTGTGTGCCCCCCTCAAGTGTAGCTCCTTTGACTTTCTCAGCTGTTGTTTGTTTGTTTGTATTTCGGTTGCTCTACCCTATACCTGTTTGTACTTCTGTTTTCAGTCCTTTTTCTCAAAACAATGACAATCATGTCAAAAGAAAGCTTAGACTTCAAAGTGGTCTGCAGCCTGCAACTGTCGGAATCCAAGGCCTATCCTTTCACACTACTCTTCCATCCTTGCCTTTGAGAGTTGCATAACTGATATTATGTGTTTTGCCCATTCTTTGCTTTGTAATTCTGATATGCTGGCATTTACAAAGAATAAAAAGAAATGGTTTCCAGGATTTTGTGGAAGTGGTAATAATTTATAAACTAAATATAATGCAATTATTTACGAAAGAAGTTGTGTTATGCACCTCTATTCCCGTGCATACTTTGACATTTACACACCTTCAACTGCTTGGTGTTTTGATCCAATGAGGGTCCGAGCCATGTGGATCTTAAGAGTTTCTAAAAATGGGCGAAGAATGAATGTATCCATATGTATGAAAGGAATTTTGACTCCACCTAGTGGTTTTCGCATGTAGTGCAATGTTTGCAGCAGATGAAGTGAGAAACGGGCTTTAAGATAAAGGCAAAATACTGCAGATGCTGGAAATCTGGAACAAAAACAAAAAATGCTGGAAAAACTCAGCAAGTCTAACAGCATCTGTGGACAGAAAGACAGAGTTAACGTTTCGAGTCCTTATGGCTCTTCTTCAGAGCTAAGGGAAGTAGGAAATAGGCTTTTATTGGCACCTCTGATAATTTAATTCCCACGTAGTTTAATCGGACTTTACTTACATAATATAGTGCGATGTGCAATATGTAAGCCACAAATGTGTTGCTTTTTTAAATTCATTCATGTGATGAAGGCCTCGTTGCCCCTCCCTAACTGCCTTCGTCTCTGGAAGAACGGCAACAGAAAAGACACTGCTGGTCAGGAATGTAGAATTAGGGTGTTGCGAATGCAACTCAGTAGATGATTCAGATAAGCAGTTTGTGAACTGATGTTAGGCAGACACATTTCGTATTCTCATGTTTTCCTTCCTAGCTTCCTATTGAGAGGGTATTAGATGTGATTTGGTACTAGGCACATGAATTGCATTTTTTTCTGATCCTGCACTTTCCATTGGTTTTAAAGAAGGACTTGCATTTATACAGTAATATAAAAGCAAATACTGCAGATGCTGGAAATCTGAAATAAAAACAAAGTGCTAGAAATGCCCAGCATGTCTGACAGCATCTGTGGAGAGAGACAATTAAGAGTTTCCAGTCGAATATAACTCTTCTGCATTTATACCGTGCCTTTCATGAGCCCAGGGTAACACAAAGCATTTTACAGTCAAATAGTTTTGGAGTATTGTAATGCAGAATACCTGCATCCAATTTGCACACAGCGAGCCCCACGGACAGCAATGTCACCATGACCAGATAATCCTGTTTTGGTGCAGGATAAATATTGGTCAGTGTACACTGGGAGAATTCCTCTGCTCTTCTTTGAAACAGTGCCATGGACACTTTTGCATCCACCAGAGACTGCAAACAGTTTAACGTCTAATACAAATTACAGCACCGCCGACAGATTCAACAGTCCATTTGCTGAGTACTGCACTGAAGCGTCAGCCTAGATTATATGCTCAAATCTCTGGAGTAAGACCTTATAATTTAGAATTTATTTACCTTACCACTGAGCTACAGTTGAGTAGTACAACAGAATTATTAAAAAAAGATATGCCTTGAACATGTTCTATGTTATATTAGTTCAAAGAGGGTTGGAGTGAATAGGTTAATATGTTTGATAAAATGACAAAGGAATTTCATACAAAAAAAATCAAAACTGACACTCCAGTGCAGTACCAAGGGGGCCCTGTCAGAAGTGCTGTCTTTCAGCTGAGTCACTAAACCGAGGCCCCATCTGCCTTTTTATGTTGATATTAAAGATCCTGTGGCATTATTTCAAAGGAGTTCAGGGGAGTTATCCCTGAGGTCCTGGCCAATACTTATCCCTCAATCGGCATCACAAACAGATTATTTGGTGATTATCACATTGCAGTTTGTGGGAGTTTGCTATGACTACACTTCAAAAAGAAAGTACTCCATTGGCTGTAAAGCGCTTTGAGATATCCGGTGGTCATGACAAGCGCTATATAAATGCAATCTTTCTTTTTTCCCCTGTCATCTGCGGCTCGGCATTAGCACGTTTGCCTCTGAGGTAGCATGCTTTGGTTTCAAGTCCCACTCCAGAGATCTGAGCACAAAGCACTCAGAGTAGTACTGAAGAAGTCATTATCAGAGGTATTATCTTTTGTACAGTACGTTAAACTACTGCCCTGCCTGCCTCCTCAGGCAGAGGATGTAAAAGATTCATGTAAAAGATCCCACTGGACTATTCCAAGACCACGAGAGGAGTTCTCCCAGTCTCTTAGGTCAATGTTAATTGTTTAACCACCACCTGGATAAAAACAGCTGATTTGGTCATTTATTTTAACAGTGTGTGTGAGACCTTGGTGCAGCATGTGGAAGTTGAACGCCACCTTTCCTACATTACAACAGTTATTAGGTTCAAAAGTACTTAACTGGTTGTAAAGCGCAGTGGGACATCCTGAGGTCATGCAAGGTGCAATAGAAAAGCAAGTTTTTTTTCTTTTAAGTGTGGTACTAATATTGCACAGACTGATTTCAATGTATGCATTTTGTTTTATCAGTGAATTTTGATGTTCAGTAATTTTTAAGTCTTTCCTTATATTTGCAATCAATTTTATAAAATTGTTTGCAGTTTATCACTGAAAAAGGTAGAGAAACATGAAATTGGTGGAGGCATTCGTGTGTGCTATGGTTCTAATTGCACAACAACATTTATAATTGCAACAGCGACTATTCTCACCATGAAAAAAAAGTTCAAACCACTTTTATTTTTGATCATATTCTTTACAGAAAGGCCCAGTGGGTATTTCAGAATGTGAAGTCTACTATATTTTTAAAAACAAAAACTTAGTTTAGATTCTCAGTGATTTCCCCCTCCACTCCTTTACCAATGTGCAGTATAGCTGCAACAAATTGGTGTCATTTGGGTTTTGGTATTGGGGTGTAATCTTATACTGCTTGGGTTACAATAGAATGGAAACGGGTGCAACGTATAAAGTTTGAAAGGTATCCAGGTGGTCTGTTCTTCAGTAATAATAGAAATCTCATTTGCATTTGGATATTTGTTATGATGCGGTAGATGATGTGTGCCAGGCGGATCAAATCCACGAGGGAAACTTGATCACGTGGTCACAATGATTTCACAATTTGTATTTTATTTCGAGATGCGTGCCCTGAATTCAGTAGTAATAAGTCTACCAAGACTCTAAAGATTTTTTACAAAACGAAATTAAACATTTATTTACAAAAGAAAAGATTTCAAGCACATACATAGGTCTACAAATTACTACTATAATAACTCCTAAAACCCCTAATTAATCTGGCTTCCAGTTACACCCCTGTTAAGGCAATGGTAAAAAAATAGATTTAAACAGATCCAGACAAGTCAACACAATACCCTGGACAGCAAAATTCAAAGTAGTTTTTCCCAGCTTTGGTTTCTGTAGACAGCAGCTTAATGCACTGGAGGCTTTTCACGCTTCTGGCAGATCTCACAACGCCTTCCAACACATAGCCTCATTCTCCTTAATACATGTTTCTCCCTTTTAATGCACATTCCATTGTTCTTATGTGTCTTTGGAACTTTACTTTTCTCATAAATGAATCATTGCATGGTGCTAATATTATCAGTAACCTTTGGGAAAAATAAACACACTGTTTGGCCTAGCTTCTCTGGCTAGGTGTAACATCCTACTATCTCTTTGAAATTAAAACTACCCTGATTTATCTAAAAATGCAAATTCACCTCACCTCACATTCTAAAACTTCAGCCATGTTTATGTATTTAGCATTTCAACCTAGCTTCTTTTAATGAGTCAAAGCCTCCAGACCAGCTGCCCCCAATTCAATTAAATCTCCCCTGCGCACACACACACACAGAACCTATCCAAAACACACTATTAACCTACTTTTACAATAAATCACAAAAATATTGAGAATTATTATACTTTTGTGACACTATCATTCAGCAACCCTTGTGCTTTTCCCTCCACAGTTTCCTTCCAATAATAGTTTACAGCTTTAGGAAGAAATGGTTCCACAGCAACAGCAACATCCTGACAGTGTGCCCAGATAGCCCACGCATGAGCCTAGTGGTGTGATATGTGTGAATGTGAATGCCATTGTGGTTGAACTTGATTCTTGTTCGCACTTGACAACCACACATGCACACTTCCCCTATTCTGATTGCTGTTGTCTCTGAAGCTCAGGGACAGTAAAGTCAATTTCCAAAGGCTCCCTGTAGCATTCACTGTCTGTGGTCTGTGACCGTCTCCCATATCTATACTAATACTGCTGTAAGACAGGGCACTAGAAGGAATGCTACCAGAGAACTGTTGAAGAATGCCTGTCCTCTGATTTTGCTTACCCACTCTATGGGGAAGCACCTGTGTTCTCCTTACTAACATCCCATAGCAGTACAGATGGACTCAGGCACACAGTTCATAAGAGATTACAAAAATACTCCCATACCTAACCATTTCATGATAGTGGTGGCGATGATTTAACTTGCCAAGTTTAAAATTAACATTGTTCTGATTATAACCTTTTATAAATTCTATTAACATATTAATTGACCTAAAAGTTATTTGCTTGAGAGTTAATAACGGTGGCCATGAAATGAATTTTCGTGAAGCTCCAGCAATAATAAGTTGAGACAAACAGCAGTTCGAAATCTGAACTGAATAAAAACTGAAAATGTGAAAACATACACTGCGGGACCATCAATATTAGAAAAGGATAAAAAAAGTTTATTGTTTTGATACAATTTATAAAAAGAAAGATTTTTACCGAACACTTAGTCTTTTGCTAATATCTTACAGTATAGCCAGTGGCAGTAGCCACAGCCTCATTGCTAAATGCTGAGAAGTAAATTAGAGAGCACTATTAGCCTGGAATTTGCCTTTGTAATAACAGCAAAATTCTCAATGATCACTGTCAAAATTGTATAAAACTTACAGCACCTTTTGGTGTCTTCACATTTACAATTAAACCTGGAAATCCAGAAGTTTGCTATCAGATACCCTGCTGCTTCTCAGGGCTGTTACAGTCTTTGCAGATGCAGTCAGCAAAGATTCAGTGATTTCACATAAACTTCAACCTTTTAGGCATTATTCTCACTGCAAAAAAGTAAAAGTTTAGCCTTGTTGAATGAAGTGTAACTGAATTTTTAACACCATGTTAAGTCACAATTACTGATAACCAACCTCTCTGACCCCGAAAAACTGATGTTAGAAGTCTTCAATGTCATTCCCTCCATTTCTTGATAAAAATTCCATATATTTTTAAAAATGAAATAACCTTTTGTTTTATTTGTTTAAAGATTGTTTATAATTTTTTTTCTTTTTTCTTGGTGGGTGTCACTGGCAAGGCCAGCATTTGTTGCCTATCCCTAATTGCCTTTGAACTGAGTGACTTGCAAGACTATTTCATAAGGCAGTTAAGAGCCAACCACATTGGTGTGGATCTGGAGTCACATGTAGGCCAGACCAGGTAAGGAGGGTAGATTTCCTTCCCTAAAGGGCACTAGCGAACCTGATGGGTTTTTACAACAATCCACGAACTGAAACTAGCTTTATATTCCAGATTTAATAATTGAATTCCAATTCCAGCAATTGCCCTGGTGGGATTTGAACCCATGTCACCAGAGCATTAGCCTGGGTCTCCAGATTACCAGCTCCGGCTCTCCATCACCCCCACCCCAATATTACCATTAAGCCACCCATCTTCCCCCTAAAAATGTGACATTTCAGTCTTTACCTTAATCCGATATATATGTCCTAAATATTATGATGTTTTTGCACTCCATAAAATGATTTTTATAAATGATAATCAGCACCTTTTACTTCCGGTTTTGCTGTGAGAATGTTTCAATCTGATTGCCTGCTCAGCCTGTTTGATAACTTCCCCCATGGAGAGCATCAGAATGAAACTGACCTCGCAATAGGAGAAATCAACAGCGCAGAGCCCGCTCAGTCTTTTTGGATAACTTTCTTCGTGGTCCCTTCACCACTGACCGACCACCAGATCCAGGCCATTGCCTTTGGCAGCACAAGAAACAAATTCAAGATTTCAGCACTGACACTGAATGTAGATGAGCGGTCAAAATCCGCCTGTCCTGTATGAAGTCGTCACCCACGGCACAAAGATGGTAGCCAAATGCTATCACCTTGGTGTCACAGGTGGCTTCGACACAATGCTAAGACAAGGTGCCCTTTTCACTTGGGATTTAGTGTGCCTAACATAAACAAAATCTAAGGCAAGTTTCCCGCTTTTGTGCTCCTGACACGGAGCATCACCCGACAGGAGGACATGTGGGAACATCGAATGCTGAAGGGGCCGTGACTATTCCACAAGCTCAGCTGATTCCCCGTTCCCGTGCCAGAACTGAAATACTGACAGCAAACGTCAAAATCCAAAGCAGGGAAACAAACGTGGCCAGAATAAGACCCACTACAGTTTGACTGACATTTCAATGTTAATCTTGCCTTTCAAGTGTAACTCAAGCTCTGAGTGTTGACGAGGTGGAAGAAAATGACTTGGGGGAATTACAGCCGGGGGGGGGAGGGCGGGGGGGAGCTGAGGAAAACACACCAAAAGTTGAAGGTGGACCAATGATTCTGGTCTAAATTCTACATTTTACGTTCTTTATATTCATTATGGTATTGAGGACATGGTATCATACAGTTCTGGTGCATTCGCATGTGGATCAGGTGTTTTATTTAAAAAGAGTAAAAAATCTATCAGATTACTATCACTGCTTATAGTTATGTTTGGATGGAATGCCAATTATACAAACACGATTGCCCAAAAAATGTTAATTATTAGGGGTACAGCCATAAGACCCGCTAGACAATTGGATAAACACTCATTTAAAGCCAATGCTGAGACAATTGTTTCAATTACACACCTAGCCCCAGTCATTTATCATTGAGGTTGATCATTTTAATTCGATTGCATTCCAAAGCATATAAGCAGCAGCAGGCAATTGTAATACACAAGAGCATTTGGTGCTGATGTGTAGCTTTGCCAGCTGCCTCACTTCGTGTGTAACGCCTGTGTAGCAGCCGTTTCCAAAACGCAAACTAGGTTACATCATTAATACACTTAACACCAAATGTAACTCATTGGGAAGTTTAGCTTAAAAAAAGTAATTGGCTGGATGTGCCAGTGGGTAAAGCTACAATCTGGTCACACTGGGCACCCATTCACTCCCTCCATCACCGGTGCACAGTGGCAGCAGTGTGTACCATCTACAAGATGAACTGCAGGAACTCACCAAGGCTCCTTCAACAGCACCTTCCAAACCCACAACCATCTAGGAGGACAAGGGCAAGAGATAGATGGGAACATCACCACCTGGAAGTTCCCCTCCAAGTCACTCACCATCCTGACTTTGAACTATATCGCTGTTCCTTCACCGTCGCTGGGTCACAATCCTGGAACTCCCTTCCTAACAGCACTGTGGGTGTACCTAGACCACATGGACTGCAGTGGTTCAAGAAGGCAGTTCACCACCACAAGGGGAACTAGGGATGGGCAATAAATGCTGGTCCAGCCAGCGGTGCCCATATCCCGTGAATGAATTTTTAAAAATCTGACATTTGAGTTCTGGTTAGTGCTGAATGTGCTAATCCCAGCCGTGGAGGCACAGAGTAATTGGGATCTGTGTCACTGGGCTAGAGTGGGGAAAAACATGTGGGTCTATCCACAGTTCTGAGGAGGAGATTGTGGTTGGAAATATTACATAACACCCTCGGGTTTGTGTTTCCTGGTTCCTGTTAAGGGACTACTGCTGAACAGTGTGCATGTCAGGTGAAGGCAGGTTTGGCTGTGATGCCTCCGAGGTTGAGCATTCTGCCTTCACTCAGCGTATAGGCTTGCACACGTAGAATGCCCACTTGGGCAAGGTATTGGTGGGCTTATCATGGAACTATACCACAACATGTGTTACTGCTTTGAAGAGAGTGAGAAAGAGCAAAACAACTTTAGAAAATAATATGCTGGTAATCTTTAGCTTTTGGAATTTCAGCTATCTCAGGCTGAGAAATTATTAACAGGAGTGGTACATGTCACTGGACAGTGCAGCTGCATGCAAATATCTCTAAATCAGCAATAAACCTCATCCCAGGAGTCAGAGGAGTTTCTTCTTAAGTGGCACCAAATGGATATAACACCCCCAGCCCCCAAAAAATTATCTCAGGAGTTCATTTTAAAAGTAAAGTAGCTGCACAGAACAGAGAGGCTCAAAGTTTGATTCCCAGTCAGTGCTGAGTTAGTCTAGGGTAAAGCTTGTGGAAATTGGCCTCAGCCCTCCTCAGTTAGTGAAGGAAATATTGTCCAGCGATCCTCCTTTTTCTGCAGCAACATTTACCAGAAGTACATGTATGGAGATCAGCTGCAGACAGGAATGGACTTGGCTCTTATGTCTACCTTGCCAACACATAGTGGCAGTGCTTACATATGAATAAAGGCCATTTGGCTGAGGTTCTGAAAGCAACAGATGCACTTCCAGAAAAGGTCACAAAATAGCAATCATGAAAATGAACTGCGGTTGATTCTTCCCTTCTTACGGCAGTGCTAAGGCCTATTACAGCATTTCTACAAGCATCCTGGCTGAGATTAGTTATTTCAGTACAGACTGTGTAACCAACTTGGAATCTTCCCAGCCAGGAGAGAAGGGAGCCCTTAACGATCAGTTTCACAGCAGTATTGGCAGAACTAGAAGAGAACATTACTCAATCACCTTTTGACCAAAAATGATGCACAATGCATCGACACCCAAGAATGGAGATAGAAAATATCCTAAAATATATAGGATATACATACTATAAGCTCACTCTTAAATACAGCTCCCTATGTTTCAAGGGGCATTATCTGTTTCAATGAGCGTGATCTATTTCAATGTTGATGATCTATTTCAATGGTCTGTTTCAGTGAGCATGGTTTCTTTCAATGGGCATTGTCCATTGTCCTCAGCCCACTTGCCATCCCAGTGATCCTAGAAACAGGTTGTTAATTGGTCAGTTCTTGTGAGATCATGCTTGAAGACCCATTGCTGCCGCAAATGGGGTTGATGCCTGAAAATTTTCAAAGTCTGGAAGATTCACCCAAAGTATCTCACACTTTGAGGATTCTTCGATCTGATTGGTTGAAGAGTCTTGCTGTTGCTTGTCCTGTTCACAGATGGCACAGATCCCCCATAGAGGGTTCTGTGCTGAATCAGAGACCCAACAATAGCAAGTCTCCACTCAAAAGCCTGCAAAAATCTCTGTGGACAGCTGTCCACAAAATATGATCCTTAAGTTTATTAACCCAGCTGTTGGATTCCTTCTTTTGAGCTTTGTTTCCAATTGGGATTCAAAAAACCTTTAAATTATGAACCAGAATCTGAGCAAATAAATTTAACCTTCTTGACATGCATGGACACCCATTGACATATTTAGGAAGAAGGGTGCAGGCAGAAAATTTCAAGTTGTGCATACTTCTTCCAAATGGGATTGCAAACATTTTTTGGAGGATCTGAGGGCATGTCCTCTGGAAAATGTTGATTTTTTTTTTACATTTTAAGATGGCACAATTTATTTTAAACTCTTACTCAAACAATTAACTGGATTTAATCTAAAAGGAAATCTGAAAGTTAAACAACATTTGCGTATCCTTCTTCTTAGCCAGTCCTTTGGGATTGAGGATGACATGCTTACACACTAGTTTAATGGGTTCTGAGATGGCTGATAAGTCCAATGCACAATCTGCAGATTCTGCCACATGCAGGGCAGGTGGTACTTGAAGGGTCGGGTAAATGAGTTTGTGCGCTCTCTCCAGTGCCTAGAGTTTGCCTCTGCATGTTCCTAATGAAGTCTCTTCCTGCGTTTCCGAATGAATCTTCTCCATTTTGGTCGGTCACAAGTCAGGGACCCCCATGAGTCGGCAGGGATGTTTGATCTCTTTAGGGATGCTTTGAGGACAGTACTAAAGTGTTTCAAACTGTCCTCCTGGGAGTCTCCTCTGAGCTCCGAGTAGAGCAACTGCTTTGGATGTCTGGTGTCAGGCATATGAATGACATATCCTGCCCAGCAGAGCTGGCTTTATTAGCACTTCGATGCTGGGCATTTTGGCTTGGGAGAGGACTCTATTGTTGGACTGCCTTTCTTGCCACCAGATTTAGAGGATCTTGCAAAGACACTGCTGGTGGTATTTCTCCAATGCTTTGAGATATACATTTATGCAAAACACAAAACTGATCATAATTGCCCCAAGGTTTTCTAAACAGCTGCTCTCCTCACAATTTTCACTTCACAAATGTATTCCTGTTCCTCTAAGCAGTTGTCTCCCCGACTCATTTTACCTATACATTCTCATGATCCCACTTCCTTTACCAACCCGCCACCCAGTCAACACTGTTGTATTTTTGAGGTTAATAAGGTCAAATCATAGTGTTGCAGTGAACATGTAGAGAAGCCAGTGTGAAGAGTGCAAGAGTGTTCCAAGCCGCTGAATCTCTGACTCAGCCCCAATATCATAGTTGCTATCTTTTGCCTATTTTTCTCATCAAATCACCTGCCTCTGCATTACTCTTTCTAATTTGTATTTCCTGCAACAAAATCAAGTTAGTGTTGCCAACCCTGAATGGACACGTTCCTAGAGGTTTCATCACGACATCCAACTTCCCTGCCCCCATAGTCCTGTCAATGGACACCCGACATGCTCACCCTCAGTGTTTCGCTTTCCCATACCAATTGGAAAGCAATTAGGCTCTTCATTACCCAACTGAATGAACCTTGACTGTCAGTCAGCCTTTTTCCCATCTGATATTTTTATAATTAATAAACAAAACTGTTCAATGAAAATGATAAAGAGTACACCATTTTTAATGCCCCCCCCCCGCCACTCTTTCTGGTTACTTGCAGCTGTCCTAATGTTTAATTCTTGGATTCTCCATGACAATCCTCAAGAGGTGGCAGCCCTAATCTACATGCAAGCAAGGTGTTACCTGTGCACCCTAACTGAACCATGCAATGAGTGAATTCTCTCAAACTGCTTATTCTCTGAGGTGACAGAAGGCAGCCAACAGAGGGAGATGGAGGAAAGCCTCTCTCCCGCTCATGCACACTGGCCAGCAGATGTCTCCTCACCCCTCCATTCTGCCCTCAGCCCGGCCTGAAGACTGCCACTTTTGTACCCAAGACAGGGTGGTAAGTTACAAAATTGGGCACTCTAGTTCCCCAACACTGCCTGCCAACAGGCTTTCCCTACCATATTGTATGTTCCAGCACTTTGTGACCACAAATACAGCGACGGTCAAAGACATAGACCCTGGGATGCAATACAGGGAGAAATCAACTTCACAGGCCCCACTGAGGAAGAACAATATGGAACTAAAAACAGGAGAGATCAGCATTTGGGAAGGGGGTAAGAAAGCAGAAACATGAGGTGGATAGAAAAGTGTGAAATAGCAATTTGAGAGGGACAAAAATCAATGAGAGGATGGAAACCGGAGAGAAATCAGGTGAAAAAGATAGGGCTGGGACAGTGGGAAACAAAATCAGAGACATCAATCAGAGATCACAGCGAGAGGTGGCATAATGGTGATTTATAATAGTGTCACATGTTAATATTAGGGTTATATTGGTGATACTTAAAATTCATTATCTTTTAGTCCTACCAAACCTTGATGTCTCTCTCCCTGGTATATAGGACCACAGCCTTTTGGCTGTTCCTTTTTAAAAACTCTGTTGTGATTCAAACTATCACCCATCCCGTTATCCAGACTCATAACCTAAAGATGCAGCCTCTAGGCACAAATCCTCCCCTGATCCACCTGTAGCTACAAAAGAATGCCAAACCGGAATGTTAGATATTGTCTTGACACACACACACAATATATATACACAAATACATAAATCCACATAATATATGCACTATATATAATATATATATATACATATACACATATACACACACCCCCACAAGTCCACATTTTGTGATCAGAGAATGGGTTACTTTCAGCTAATTACACTTCCACTTGCCCAGATGCTCTTTGGGGTTTTACACTGACATTTGTGGTAATTAGACAGCCAAAACAGCGCAGCGCCCTCTACAGGGGAGCTGAGATCTGTGTGAATAGGGCAATGGTGTATCTCCTCAACCAATTGAATCAGCAATGTGATTGACCCTTAAAAATGCCCTCTGAACAAGGGCAATTAGGGATGGGCAATAAATGCTAGCCAGCAACGTCCACATCCCACGAGCGAATAGTTAAAAAAATTGCATTGAAGAATCCTTACTTAGTTCAAACAAAGTGTATGTTAGAATATTTAACTCAATGTAAAATCATGCACAGAATGCAAAATGAAGTGAGGAGAAAGAAAGACAGGATTAAGAGGGCAAGATAAAAAACAAAGAAAAACTAGAAAATATCTCCAGCAATCGTTAAAGTTTGATGATTGAGATTCCACACTTGTAAAATAAACGTTTCAGTGCCATAGGAGGTTGTTTGACAGCAACCACATCATTAAAAAAGTTACTTACACTACTTGAACAGGTAAACTTTAATTTTTCTGTTGTGTTAGTAGATAGGTACATCAACTTCACCCCACTGCATGCACAGAATGCCCCATCTTGCACTGTGATACTGATTACTATGTACTGCAGCTTATGGAATAACAGGGCAACCCGGACAGCAACTTCTCACCTAGGATTTCATGATCAGTGGCAAAGTAGCAGTACTCACCACTGACTTTGAAAGCTGCCTACAAACATCTAGCAACCTCTGTGGCATGGATTTCTCCTCTCCCGATGGCAGTCAAGGGGTCTCCAGATATCCTCAGATGTGTTGTCATCAAGGGAGGGCTTAAGTATTCTCACAGGTAGCAAAGCAGGGAAGTTAAAAGCATTGCTTCTAACTCAAATTTTTTGATAGCAAAATAAATTATGATTCAATTAAGATAAAGCTAAAATATCAGAAACAAACTTTAAAAATGAATAAAATCTGAAGAATTCTTTTTATAATGAAGAAATTTGACATTCAGCAAATTTAAAATGAGCTTTTCAGAGCCAGGGAGGGTGTTTGGCAGTAATTAGGAATGTAGTACACCATTAAAAAACAGTTACATATCACTTAACAAATGTAACTTTTTCAAGACATTTTATGCAAAATTAACAATTTAAAAGTGGAAGTTTCTGTTAATTCATTGATTTCCCATTGATTGAATGGGATTCCATCAGCACAGTCTGATTGGTTAATCAGGGACTTCCATGGACTTGCTCACAGGAAGACAGTTTGAACACGCTTCAGCATGTATGCGTGGCCTAATGGCGTTACCATTTGGAAGAATTTGCTTGGCTAAAAAGAAATGGCCTTTTACCGGACAGTATGAAAATCATGCTTTGTTTGAACTGTTTGGGGATAAATTCAGCAAACAGAGCAAACTTGTATGGGGAAGAAATCCCCAAGCAACTTCGAACATGAACATGAACTGTTTGTGAAATAATCAGGGCTGATGGTACTGTGGTAATTTTTGGAGGTACTGGGGTTATTTTTTTTAGCGCACGCAGGGGTAATTTGTAGGAGGCACTGAGGTTAATTTATAGGAGGTCATGGGGTAACCGATAGGAGTTACTCTGAGTATAGGAGGTACTGGGGTTAATCTATAGGAGGTCATGGTGTAATTTACAGGAGATCATGGGGTAATCTGTGGAAGATTCTGGGGTTCATTTACAGGGGGTATTAGGGTTAATTTATAGGACTGGTAGAGTTTTAAAATCCAAGTAATCATGAAAATTTAAGAGCAATGGGCCAGATTTACCAATACCAATACATACTTTGAGGTGTACATATGCTGTTGCGCATTGGGGCCCCATGGAAGTCCTGACCTGGCATGAGCGCTAACTGCCCTGGAAGTTTAAACTTCCGATGGACAGTTTTGCACACCCCGGGCCCCTGCAAAGAATTGTCTGACACTGAACTTCATTGCGGACATTTGGACCTGTTACACTCTACTTACACGAGTACAGTTTCACTGAAAAGTCCTGGTATAGGTCAGTGATTAATAAAAGAGCTCACCCACTACCAAACCCCACCCCAGCCTACTCCTGACCACAATGTCCACCATCCCGATTACCCATTCCTCTCCATTCAATCCTTAAAACTTCACGAAAACCCTCAAGACCTTTAAAATTTACCAGAATGCAGCAGCTTGAGTCAGGAAAGGTTTTGGGGGGGGGGGGTGTCTTCACCTCTCCTGCACGCCCTGTTCTTTTACCCCTTAGGCTGCATCCTGGGATCCCTGCTGCACCCGGGACTGGAAGACCCGGTTGCAGTTACAAAGAACAAATAAGTTTGTAATCTTTGCTTGCAGTCAGCAGCAATCACAACAGCATTGCTGCTGACTGGAAGATCTGGCCCATTAAATTTCAACCTGCAAATTTTTTTAAAAGACTGTTGGGAAATACCAAAAACTGTGTAGAATTGGAATAATTCACATAATACTAATAGGAACTTTGAACATAACCTTTACTACATTACTCCACAAAGAAGCTTCGGTACATGTGTAGAATTAATATTAATATGAACTTTAAACATAACTTCTACTATATTACTGAAAGATGCTTTGCGTATACATGTGTAGCGTTACAATAATTCATATAAGACCAGGAGAAATTTTGAACATAACTTTTATAATATTATTCATCATCAAATATACTTCCTGCATACATTCAGCCTCGTGATCACCTCATCGCTCATAGACATCCCTCACCACTCCCAGTCAATGTGTAACACACTTCTTTTCTTAAAATTAAATCAGGAAGTTAACGAACCTCTACTACCAACAACATTTTAGCATTTGAATGAGTGACTTTTTCTGAAATTCTTGCTGACTGACACACAATGACTCAGGTTACGTGTTGTCCTCCTTGGCTGTCACTTTGGAAGTAAATTCACGCATGCATTTTCATTTTTTCTGCTGCAGCTTCTCTGTACCCACCAGCAATTTTCAGTTTCCTTCTTGTTTGAAGGCAGCATCTTCCACCAAGTGCACTTATTCTCCTGCTAGCTGCAGTTGGTTGTACCTTGATTTGTGTGCCTCGTCGTACCTCTGTGGGGACTTTTTCTCTCTGCTGTGCTTTATGGGGACCTGCAGGCAGGGGGACAAACCAACCCTCCAGAATATTTTCATTTCCAGTAGCCAGGTAGAGCAGCTTTAGGTGCATTCTCTCATCATTGATAGAGAGGAAGTTGAATGAATCCTATAATGTTTCACTATGGTATACTGATGCTTACAAAGTGCGCCTTTGAACCCAAAAAGCCATGTGCACATTCCATTCTCTATGTCCTCTTGATACTTGTCAGCAGTGGATGCACTTTGTACCTCAAATAAGCCAGATTCCAATGGTGTCACCATCTCCGCAGTTATCTTGCCACCCCCAGGAAAGGTATCTCCTCTATCTGGTTACATTTATTTTCCCATTGGCCAAATCCATGATCCTCCTTTCATAACACCCCACCATCCTCATCAGCAAGAAATTTAACAACTTTACACACCCTTTACACACTGGAAGATCTGGTCTTTTAGGATTTGCTTTGCAGCCTCAGCATAATGTGTACTGTTGCTTCCATGGTGAGGCAAGTCCCGTCTGTGGCAGACAGTCCCGAGTTGTCTTCAGTTGTACAACCATGTGGCATATTTGAAAGTAGCTGGTGCAGCCTCTGCTATGGGATCCCCTTTCAGTTTGGCATAGTTTCACTGAAGATCCTCATTAGTGTGAGCATACAGCAAATCTTTGACCAAACCCAACAAAGGGGGCAGACGTTCATGACTAATACAGTTCTTATCATCTCACAAATACCTCCAGACAGCCTGCTGTAGGAGCTTCATGCTGAGAAAAATTGTTCCTATGTTAAAAGTAGCTCTATAATATTATCAACAAGCATCTTCTAAGTACCTCCTTCACAAGCACGATTCCCTCAGAAGGGTGAAAACAAGTGGATTTCCTCAGAAGCTTCCAGCAGCAAATGAGGACTCACATAACCAAGTCCCTGATGTGTGGGGGGACAGAAAAATCGAAGCACTGGAGAATGCCACAAAGGTACAGCCAATCAGGTGAATTTTTTTATTATATTCAAAAAAGTCACCAAGAACAGCCAGTTAAATTTTATTACATTAATTAATCATCAAATTAACTAATCAAATTAATTTTTAATTAAAGATATAGAGGTTTTTAACATCGGCAGAAACAAATTCCAACTGTGAAAATGAATAGTCCTGATGTGATTAACAGCAGTAATAAGAGCAGCATCCAACCCCTTCAATCACTTGTGAACTCTCCGGTGTTTCTGGAGGTGTGATGACTGAATGAATCCCTTTCCACACACTGAACAGGTGAACGGCCTCTCCCCAGTGTGAACTCGCTGGTGTATCAGTAGGTGGGATGAAGTAATGCATCCCTTCCCACACTGAGGGCAGATGAATGTCTTCTCCCCAGTGTGAACTTGCTGGTGTGTCAGCAAGGTGGATGAACGAGTGAATCCCTTTGCACAAACGGAGCAGGTGAATGGCCTCTCCCCAGTGTGAGTGCGCTGATGGGCAAGAAGCTGCTTTGTACTTTTAAAGCGTTTCCGACAGTCAGAGCATTGAAAAGGTCTCTCCTCAGTGTGAACTCGTTGGTGTGTCAGAAGCTCAGATGACTGAATAAATCCTTTCCCACACATGGAGCAGGTGAATGGCTTCTCTCCAGTGTGAATTCGCTGATGTCTCAGAAAGTTGGCTGACTGAGTGAATCCCTTCCCACACACGGAGCAGGTGTACGGTCTCTTCCCAGTGTGAACTCGCTGGTGTCTCCGCAGGCTGGCTGATTGAGTAAATCCTTTCCCACATTCAGAGCAGACGAATGGTCTCTCCCCAGTGTGAATTCGTTGGTGTGTCAAAAGGCTGGATTTCTGAGTAAATTCTTCCTCACAAATGGAGCAGCTGAAAGGTCTCTCCCCGGTGTGACTGCGTCGATGATTTTCTATCTGGGATGGGTAGCTGAATCCTTTCCCACAATATCCACATTTCCATGGTTTCTCCATGGTGGGGGTCTTGTCTCACTCCAGGAAGGGCAATCAGTTGAAGCCTCGCCTACATAGAGAACACGTGTACGGTTTCTCTCTGCTGTGATTGGGGCAATGTCTTTTCAGGCTGAGTGATTAGTTAAAACATTTCTTGTTCCACATTCAAAGGTTGATGATATTCAGGTCCTGATGAAACGAGTAACCCCCTGTAAGAGGAGTGAGTTTACAAAAACACTATCACTGTCAGTCTAGGATAGAAATTCACAACTTCTCTCCTCCTGCTTCCTAGCCTATGGTGGCTGCGCGTGCGCCCTGCTGCACACGGCCCCTATAAATATTGCAGCCACACATGCACCCTGCTGCACACTGCCCCTATAAATATTGCAGCCACACATGCGTCCTGCTGCACACTATCCCTATAAATATTGCAGCCATGCATGCGCCCTGCTGCACATTGCCCCTATAAATATTGCAGCCACGCATGCACCCTGCTGCACACTGCCGATATAAATATTGCAGCCACGCATGCACCCTGCTGCACACTGCCCCTATAAATATGGCAGCCACGCATGCGCCTTGCTGCACACTGCCGATATAAATATTGCAGCCACGCATGCGCCCTGCTGCACACTATCCCTATAAATATTGCAGCCACGCATGCGCCCTGCTGCACACTGCCGATATAAATATTGCAGCCACGCATGCGCCCTGCTGCACACTATCCCTATAAATATGGCAGCCATGCATGCGCCTTGCTGCACACTGCCCCTATAAATATGGCAGCCACGCATGCGCCTTGCTGCACACTGCCCCTATAAATATGGCAGCCACATGTACCCTGCTGCATATTGCCCCCTATAAACATGGAGGCCTCTGAGAATGTGTGTTCCTTTTTACATTTGGGCAACTTTATTTTGTTCTTAGCACTGGCACAGCTCAACTTTCACTTACTGAAAATGCCTTTCAGAAACATAACTGGAAGTTTAAAATCCCAAACACTTGAATAATCAATGTAAAAGAGAATTAATATTTAGTAAATAGAAGTATGAGTATTCCAAAAATGGAACTAGACAGTGTAAAATGCTATATCTGCAAAATATTACTTTGTATTACATTCCTTTTGAAAATAATAATTGTTTCACTGGGACCCTGTTCCTCCCCTTCATGGCATTTTCTTGAATATAATAAAAGTTTGCATGATTGGCTGTTTCTTCGTGGCATTTCTCAGCACTTTGATTGGCTCTCCCCTTGCACAGCAATGACTCAGCCATGTGATTCCTCGTTCAATGCTGGAAGCTTCTGAGAGAATTGGTTCATTTTCGCCCTTCTGAGGGAATTGTGCTCATGAAGGAAGTACTTTGAAGATGGAAATTGCAGAAGGGGATTGAAAAATGCTGGGGCAGAGCTGAGGAGCTGCAGCAGACAAAAGAAAATGCATGTGTGAACTTGCTTCCAAAGAAGCAGCCAAGAAGGGCTTCACATAATCTGAGTCACATCTGTCAACGAGAATTTCAGAAAAAGTCACTCATGCAAGTGGCAGAATGTTATTGGGCCAGGAGTAGATTTCAAAAGGAAATCATGGAAACTAGCAAAAAGAAATTGTGAAAGTGTGTTACACATCGTTGAGTAATGGCGAGGAGGGTCTATGCAGGGCGAGGAGGCCACGAGGCAGAGTCTATGTGCAAAGCATCTTTGTTAATGAATAATATTGTAAAAGTTTGGTTCAATGTTCCTATAAGTCAAATATGAATTATTGTAATTCTACACGTGTATGCATGAAGCATCTTTGTTGAGTAACGTAGTAAAGGTTATGTTCAAAGTTCCTATTAGTATTATGTGAATTATTCTAATTCTACAAAGTTTTTGGAATTTCTCAACGGTCTTGAAAAAATTCCAGATTGACATTTAATGGGCCAGATCTTCCAGTCAGCAGCAATGCAGTTCCAATTGCTGCTGACCAGAAGCAAAGGTAAATGGCAAACATATTTGTTAATTGTAATTGCAGTCTTCCGGTCCCAGGTGGAGCAGGGATCCCAGGATGCTGCCCAAGAGGCAGGAGAATGGAATACAGGAGAGGTGAGGACATGGCGCGTTCCCAACTTTTCCAACTGGAGCTGCCATATTCTGGTAAATATTTAAAGGTCTGAAGGGTTTTAGTGATGTTAGTAGGAATGGGAGTGATTAGAGAGGTGGGCAGTCTGGTCCGTGGGGTAATCGGGGTGGAGGTGTGCATGTGTGTGTGGAGCTGGGCTGGTGGTGTGAGCTCTGCTATTAATTACTGATCTATACCAGAGTTTTTCACATGTAAGTAGCACGTAACAGGTCCAAATGTCTGGTATGAAGTCCAGTGTTGGAGAGATTTGCAGGGGCCCAGTGTGCGTAAAAATATCCATTGGAAGTTTAAACTTTCTGGGCAGTTAGCACGCATGCTGAATCAGGACTTCCCTGGAGCCTCAGTGAGGGACAGCACAAGGAACAGGAGTAGGCCATTTAGCCTCTTGAGTCTGCTTCAACATTTAATAAGATCATGGCTGATCTGATAGTAACCTGAAATCTGCATCCTATCTGCCGCCGATAGCCTATCACCCCTTTGCTTACCAATAATCTACCCACCTCTGCCTTAAAAATATTCAAAGACTCTGCTTCCACCACCTTTTCAGGAAGAGTTCCAAAGGCTCACGAGACTCAGTGAAAAAAATTTCACCTCATCTCTGTTTTAAATGGGCAGCCCCTTATTTTTAAACAGTGACCCCTAGTTCTAGATTCTCCCACAAGAGGAAACATCCTCTCCACATCCACCCTGTCAAGGCCTCTTAGGATCTTCTATATTTCAATCAAGTCGCCTCTTATTCTTCTAAACTCCAGCAGATACAAGCCTTGTATGCGTAACCTTTCCTCATAAGACAACCCACCCATTCAGAGGATTAGTTTGGTAAACCTTCTCTGAACTGTTTCCAACACATTTACATCTTTCCTTAAATAAGGTGACCAATACTGTACACAGTACTCCAAATGTGGTCTTCACTAGTGCTCTGTACAACTGAAGCATAACCTCCCTACTTTTGTATTCAATTTCCCTCACAATAAATGATAACATTCTATTAGCTTTCCTAATTACTTGCTGTTCTTGCATACTAGCCTTTTGTGATTCATGCACTAAGACACCCAGATCCCTCTGCACCTCAGAGCTCTGCAATCTCTCACCATTTAGGTAATAAGCTTCTCTTTTATCCTTCCTGTCAAAATTGACAATTTTACATTTTCCCACATTATACTCCATCTGCCAGATCTTTGCCCACTCACTTAACCTATCTATATGTTTGTAGCCTCCTTATGTCCTCTTCATAACTTACTTTCCTAACTTTGTGTCATCAGCAAATTTGGCAGCCATCCCATCCAATCTAACCCTTCATCCAAGTCATTTATATAAATTGTAAACATTTGAGGTCCCAGCACTGATCCCTGTGGTACATTTGTTACATCTTGCCAACTGAAAAAGACCTACTCTCTGGTTTCTGTTAGCCAGCTATCCATGCCAATATGTTACCTCTATACCATGAGCTTTTATTTTCCACAATAACCTTTGATGCAGCATTTTATCAAATGTCTTCTGGAAATCTAAGTACAGTACATCCATCAGTTCCTCTTTATCCACAGCACATCTTACTTCTTCAAACTCAAATAAGTTGGTTAAACACAATTTCCTTTTCACAAAATTGTGTTGACTCTGCCTTATGACCTTGAGCTTATCCAAGTGCCCTGCTATAACTTCTTTAATAATAGCTTCTAACATTTTCCCTATGACAGATATTAAGCTAACTGGCCTGTAGTTTCGTTTTCTGTCTCCCGCCCTTTTTGAATAACGGAGTTACATTTGCTATCTTCAAATCTAATAGGACCTTCCCCAAATTTTGGAAAATTAAAACCAATGCACCAGCTATCGCACTAGATACTTCTTTTAAAACCCCAGGATTTACACCTCAATATACATTACTGTTGGTATTGGAAGATCAGTCCCATTGGTCTTAGATTTTCCTCAATTCCCAGGATTTTGCAAATCTACCAGTTTACTCCTATAAATTAACTTTGTATTGTATTCCTTTGTATTATGTTCCTATAGATGAACCCCAGTATCTCCTATAGATTAATCCAAGTACCTCCTATATATTAATCCGTGTTTCCTATAGATTAACCCCAGTACCTCCTACAAATTAACCACATGGCCTCCCATATATTAATCCCAGTGTTTCCTATAGGTTAAAAAGTGCCTTCTATAGATTAACTTCTGCACCTCTTATAGATTAACCCCAGTGCCTCCAAAAATTACCCCCAGTACCATCACCCCCGATTATTTCACACAGTTCGTATTCAAAGACGCTTCAGGGCGATTTTTTCCCCCCAAAATAAATTCTAACAGTTGGCTCATTTTTAACCCCAAACATTCAAACGGAGCGCGATTTTCACAAAGTTCGGTAAAAGATGATTTCTTTTTACCAAGCGAATTCTTCCAAAGAGGAAGTCTATTAGGCCGCAAGTACACACTGACGTCTCTTCAAACTGTCCTTATACGAGCACGTCCATGGGAGTCCCTGATTAGCCAATCAGAGTGTTCTGACAGAATGGCCAATCAAGACAATGGAGGACGAACCAATCAGGGAAGCGAAAAACCGTCCCTTTCGCAACCGCTTGGGGAAAATCAATTTCACGCCGCGCCCCGCCCCCCCGGGGCTTTCCTCATGCCCCGCCCACTCGCTGTTCCTGCCCCGCCCCGCCCCGCCGGTCCTGCGACTCCGCACCAGCTCTTCCTTCCCCCACCCCTCCTGTCCCGTCCACCGCTCTCCTCCTGACCCGCCCCCCAGCTCTCCTCTTGCCCCGCCCCCTCGCTCCTCCTGCCCCGTCGAAACTGCCTCGTCTCCTCCTGCCCCGGCGCTCCTCTTGCCCCGCCCCCGGCGCTCCCCCTGCCCCGCCCCGGCCCGCCCCGGCCTCTCCTCCAGCCCCGCCTCCCTCCTAATTGCCCCGTCCCACCTCTCCACCTGCCCCGCCTCCCTCAGCTATTTCCCCGCCCGGCCCCGCCCCCTCCCCCCCTCGCGCAGAGGACGCGTGGTGGTGACGCGTTTCCGGTGGCTGTTGGCCTGGTGACAGTGAATCATCACGGGTGAAGTTTGTCTGGAGCGGTCACTCTGTGAGTAAAGAGCCTGCTCTTCGGCACAGTAGGGGACTAGAGGCTTTCGGCTTGCTGCTGTCGCCGGTGTGGGGTAGTGGGTCTGACATCAGGCCACCGGAGTTTATTTAGGAGCCGAGCCGCGGCCGGCCACTTGTTGCCGAACCTGCTAGGTTAATCCCCGCTCTGTTTGCCCCATTATGGGACTCTTCCCCAAGACCACTCGGTCTCAGGTCAATTGGCTTCGTCCTTTTCTCCCTGCAGCGGTTGCATGCTGCACAGACGGGATGGAGATGGGGGGGGCGGGGTGTTGGGCACTGAGTAACCCCCAAACCCACTTTGCATCATTTTGTTTTTCAAAACCTTTTCCCGCTAAAAGTTTGTTTCTTAATGTATTTTTTTTTTGACCCTCAGCCTATTCCCGAGTTTCGTTCATTAAATCAGATTTTAAAAAAAGCGAACCTAAGTTCACTTCCACTGCAGGTTTATGCGACAGAACGATGGTCAGGCAGGTCGAGGAGCTGACTTGACTCCTCAACTTTTATAATAGTGACTCAGTCGTTCAATAGGCAAACATCTCTCTCGGGTGACAGTATGACTCCCAAGGAGTGTGTTGCAGATCTTCAAAGAGTTTACTTTTAAACCGGAGAGATTTAATATGATTTGAATGGTGCAAAGCAAATGGGAGCAAAACCGTTCTCCTCTTTTGCTGCTATTACAAGTGTGTGTGGGGCTGAGTCAGCGGCAGAGGATATGCTGCTCCATCATCACATGGTTCTTCAGTGTTGTTACTTTTGCTTCACTCAGCTTTCCCCCTTATGGCGATATGCATTGTAAGTTGTTACTGGCTAAAATGATTAAATAGTAATTCACCAAATGAAGCTATTAATATAGGACTGAAGGACCAACACAGCCCCTGCTTGGTCTTTTCACTCCATGTTAATAAAGGATGACAGCTCATATATAAACATCATGGACTGGTTGGCCCTAATGGCCTTTTTAATATTGGAATTTCAGTGTAAATTTATGTAAAAGCTGAGACCTCAGGAATTTTATGCCAACGTGGTGGATTAAAGATTACATACAGGTATCTTTATTGCAATGTTTTATTCGCTCTAATGTTTGTTCCCATTTTGTGGAGGTGCTAACTGAAGACTGAAATAATTTTGGATGAAGAAGGTCCTTCGGGCTACTTGATTTCTATCTGGAATGCTCATCCTACTATCTGCCTGTTACAGCATCTAGTGTTTCTTAAATTAGTCAGGTCCTGAGTATTGCTGGAAAAAAAAAGACATTTTTTGTTGAAGTTTTTTGTCTTGCACTCATTAGGACAATTCGCAAGAACATACCTGTCAGGGGAAGCAATATTTTTATACTGTATGTCATTTGACATTGCTAGCCTATTCGTTAATGTTCCACTTTAGCTGTAGATATTTGCGTTGCAGCACTATATCATGGTGATATACACCCCCCATCATTGTGTGAATCAGTGTTCATTGAGCTTATGAACTCAGCAACTTGCACAGTTGAGTTCAGCTTTAATGACACCACATGTGCCCAAATAGATGGCATTGCCATGGGATTCCCTCTAGGCCCAGCTCTCGCAAACATCTTTGTTGGGTTCCGTGAGAAATGTGTCTTCAATGGAGTGACACCCAACCTCCTATCCCTCGCATATTTCCAATATGTGGATGATACCTTCAGTATTTTTAAATCCTCAGCTGCATGTAACAATTTCCTTACATGTCTTAATGGGCTTCATCCTGTGCTCAAATTCACCTTTTAAACGGTGCAGTCAAATGAACTCCCTTTCCTAGTTGAGAAAACTGCTGGGGGTTCTCTACCACGGTCTACCACTAGCCTACCTTCACTGGCTAGTATATGTGTAGGGACCCTTGCAGCTCCATGCATTATAAGATTTACAGTCAGGTCTTCTGGCTTCAACGACAGAAGCTGCTTGAGCTTTAATAGCATTCTATGGTGGTCCCACCTGACATGTGTCCAAAATTTGCTGTTCATTAGTTCAAATTGTGTATTCCCTTAAGTAACTGCTCTGCCACATCTGAAGGCATTGTTCTGGGTTTATTTTATACTGAGTGTCTGAGGCATTTGTTTTTGAGGTTGAAGAGTCTGCTTATCTAACTTTTCCTGATAGCTTCCTCACAACCTTTTTTTTTAAGCAGCATCAACGTGCTATTGATTACATCCCTATATATGGCCAAATCTGCATATCTTGGACTTGAGGGGGTGAAGTTGGGAGACCCATACCAGGGGTAGGCGACCAGGGTAGGAGAGAGCAAAGGTTTTACTAGGAACAAATGCATTAAGGTGGAGGTGAGTGTATCATTGAACAGTTCAGTAGTTGCAGAAGTATGGAGCCTGGATAATTCGGAGTTTAAAAGTGCAGTTATAGGTGGCTTGAGGGGTGAATGCTTTTCAAAAGCAGATGTAAAAAGTGATTGGCAAGGCGTTGAGTGATGAGAGATACAAGGAAGTGATCAGAAATGGCCTTATCTGACAAACATGTACTTTACAGTAGCAATCATAAAAGAATGGTCAGGAGTGAGAATACATTTGGATTTATTTTCTTTTTCACCACCTGAAGAGCAGTGAAGCTAATTTTAGTAATTGGACAAGTTGGAACATATAACAGCATTACATGCTGGGTATCAAAAGGATTGTGTGTTAACCAACTTTCTGTATCATCTTTCATCCTTCCTGCTATTATCATCCAAGATTTGAATGACTTCAGTAGTCTTGTGGATGCTCGTTGCCAATAAGGTGGGCTGCTTTAAATTTATGGGGTTTTTTAATATTTGTTCATGGGGTGTGGACTTTGCTGGCTAGGCCAGCATTTATTGCCCATCCCTAATTGTCCTTGAGCTGCTGCCTTGAACTCCTGCAGTCCATGTGGTGTAGGTACACCCACATTGCTGTTAGGGAGGGAGTTCCAGGGATTTTGACCACGCAACAGTGAAGGAGTGGCGATGTATTTCCAAGTCAGGATGGTGAGTGGATTGGAGAGGAACTTCCAGGTGGCGGTGTTCCCATCTATCTACTGCCCTTGTCCTTCTCGATGGTAGCAGTCGTGTGTTTGGAAGATGCTGCCTAAGGAGCCTTGGTGAGTTCCTGCAGTGCATCGTGTAGATGGTACACACTGCTGCCACTGTTCGTTGGTGGTAGAGGGAGTAAATGTTTGTGGATGACGTGCCAATCAAGCGGGCTGCTTTGTCCTGTATTGTGTCAAGCTTCTTGAGTGTTGTGGGAGCTGCACTCATCCACGCAAGTGAAGAGTATTCCATCACACTCCTGACTTGTGCCTTGTAGATGGTGGATAGTCTTTGGGGAGTCAGGAGGTGAGTTACTCGTCACAGGATTCCTAGCCTCTGACCTGCTCTTGTAGCCACAGTACTTATATGGCTAGTCCAATTCAGTTTCTGGTCAATGGTAACCCCCAGGATGTTGATAGTGGGGGATTCAGTGATGGTAATACCATTGAATGTCAAGGGACGATGGTTAGATTCTCTCTTGTTGGATATGGTTATTGCCTGGCACTTATGTGGCGCAAATGTTACTTGTCACTTCTTAGCCCAAGCCTGGATATTGTCCAGGTCTTGCTACTTTTAGACATGGACCGCCTCAGTCTCTGAGGAGTCGTGAATGGTGCTGAACCTTGTGCAATTGGAAAACATAAGATAGATCATGTTCAAATTAAGAAAATTCCATTTAGCTGGGTGGTAGTGATTTCCTGGTAATTTGTTACTTCATTCTTTGTTTTCATGAAAAAAAATTGCAGTAGGGATTATAATTTAGCCAAAAATAAAATGAAATGGAAATTTTAAATGTGAAAAGGATTAGTAGGACAATTAATTGGCATTCTAAGTATCATATCTTTTTACACCTGGGATTTGAGTTCATATCCATTCCCACCATTTTTGCTTAGCGATATTGTTTGTGATTAAGATGCTGTAACTGGGAGGCAGTGTTTTGTAATATGCAGAATTGTTTTTCGGATAGGCCTGGATAGTTTTTACATTGAAGGTTCTAAGGCTCAAAGTAGGTTAACCATTCTGCCGTGAATCATATTTAGTGAAATCATCTTTATTTTTTGTCTCACCAGAATATGATTGGTTTAATTTGGCATTACCTGTACAGCTCTCTCTTGAGGTCTTGGATGAAGTGGATTTTAAGGAAGCTTACTGGAAAATGTGAACTACAACGTATTTGTGCCAGTACTGTTCAAGGAGCAGAGCGAGCTATGAAAATAGGTGAGCAGCGGGGCAAGCTATTCCTTGTGAGTAGGGCAGAAGCATCTACTGATGCACACTTCCTATAGTAATATGGTACCTGGATGTTCCAGGCTCACTATTTGCATCCAGAGACTTGCTAACTGTTTGTACTCCTTTGATTTTTGAGTGACATTTGAAATAGTTAGAGACCAGTTGTGTATAAGATCAAAATAGATAATTTTCCCTCATTTTCAGTGGGAGTAGAATTGAGTGTGGCTATCGGTAACAGAAAAACTGTGTTGAATCTGTTTTCAGACATTTTAAATTTAATATGTGAATTGGGTTAAGTCGATGCCAGATGCTACGCATTTATGAAGCAATATTTTGGCTTGAGTTATTGTTGCTAAAGGCTTCATTCTCCAATGCTGTCACTCCTACAAAGAAGCTGTGTGAATAATTGTATGTTATTTACCATCTGCTGTAGCTAGAATACAAAATATTCCATAAAGTCTAACCAATACTTGTTTTGTACACAACTTAACTTTATAGTTTTCTTGACTAAATATATTTAATTTTGAGAAAGAAATAGAAACACAGAAAATCTGAGAAGCCGTAGGTCCATTTAGGTTCATGTTGTCCTATATTCAAGTAAAATAATATATTTTTCCAAGATCATTGTTCAATTTTATGTAAACTCTAACTTTGTTCAGTAAGCTATTCTGAAAATTGATAATCCTCTTAAAGTATTGCATCCTCAGTGAATCTACTTCCTCTTAATTGATACTCATCCCTTTGCTTTTTTATCTTATGCCAATACAAATAGACTGACTGATCCACATTCCCAAACCTTTTTTATTTGAAAAACCCAACAGACATTTCTCATTTGTTTTCTCCTTTATCATGTGCCGAGTTCCAGTTCGTTCTTTAGCTGCCTTCTCATCTTAGTGAACTTTTTCTGTACCTTTTTCAACTGTGAATTCCAGAACTGCACATTATTCATTAGGTTGGGTATGATCAGTGCTGTATATAATGAAAAGATTATTTTCACTGATCTTCACTCTATTTTTCACTTTGTGCAACTGAACATCCTTTTAACCACAGCCACATGTTAACTTAAAGCTCACTTAATACTACACCATCTTGTTATTGATAATTATAGTATTTTATCTGGTGTTAATGCAAGACTGGAGCATAGTTATCCAGATCATTAGCTGATCCCTTTTTAAATAATACATGGGACTATATTTGTAGCTATTAATGCTAAAAGCAAGACCATAAACTTCAAATGAAAAGTATTTTAATCTTTTGAAACAATTAGAATTTGCCTCTGTAAATTTTGGTATTTGTCTTAATATGCTTCTTTGGCATTCACACTTGATTTTAAACATATTTCCTGAAAGTATTTTTTTTAATCTATGAATGATGTCAAAATACTTAAAATACTAAATTTAACATTTTTCTTAAATAGAACATTCTTTGGAATCCTCCAGAATTGAAGTAAGTGAGATTTGTTTGTTTGTGTGTCTTTATCTGCTTGATAAAACAGGTCAATGTTCTTAATTACTAATGGCGGAGCAGACTCGATGGGCCAAATGGCCTACTTCTGCTCCTACATCTTATGGTCTAATGTAGAATTAACATACTTCAAGTCGAACTGGGCCTGGATCACGAGAACATTGATTTTGCTTTATAGTTATCTGAACAGTAAGTGGTTTCAGCTCTCCTCTCCCCCTAATCTCTTAGATTTAATTCAAAAGTTAAACTTTGTAAGGTTTTTCTTCACACTGGAATGTGGTAGCTGAAACACTGATGGTAAAATATGATCAGTGTGAAGACTAAATGTGCTTCATTAAAGAAACACACTTAAAGACCTGCTTAACTAGGGGGACCAATCCTACTAACTGAGTAACTTGTGTTAGTAGGCAGAAGGAAGAAAGATAAAACCCAGTGTCAAAGATGAAATAAAGTTCTAAGTAATCCAGTCCACTAAATTACACACAGATGCATTCTGAGCACGGAAATCACAATCACGGCAGTAGAGTGTCGTGGAAGGGTTAGGGGAGAAGAGCATGGGCAGAATCTATGTCTCCTGAATATAAGAAAGTTAATGACTTCAATATGTCATGAAGTAGATAACGTTTAGGAAAAAATGTTTACTCGGATATGTAATCATAATCCCTTAGTAAAATTTAGCTACCCAGGCACTGAGGCTGGAGCAGTCCTGTCAGTAGGCCAGTGCATTTAATCAGTTAGCTTTAAGCAATTCATAAGATGAAGCTGGGAGCAAAATATTTGAGTAAATTTTCTATTACAGCTTTGCACTTACTGGTACTTTTGCCCTTTGAGGAATGTTTTTCTGCTGGGTTTTACCATTCCCTTTTTTGGGAGGGATAGATAATTGAATAAGAAAGCAGGTACAGGAACATGTTTCGACTGCTCACATTCACACTTTTTTATGTTTTTAATATTTCTTTCCCAAAGACATTCACAATGCTTATTATACTAACTTTGTGCAGACTAATGTTTGTCTTCATTAATTGTTTCTTGTTTTAGGTTTTAAAGACATCAGTGACTGTCAGTGAAATGAATGTGGCGAGCAGAGTTCATGACATAATGGAGATAAAAAAGGTTTCCATTCAGAAAGATCCAAAGTAAGTTGTGTTGGTATTCTTAAATTAGTTTGAAATCATGTGCTCAAAATTCATTGACTGCCCATTTAACCTCTTCATTGTCTCCTGTGGTTCGTTGTACATGTAAATGTTCGAAAAACATTTTAAATGTCTACTAATCGTACTGACGTATGTATCTTTTTAAAATTTCCTTCAGTGCCTGAACCAAGTGAACAATCTTCATACAAATACGGCGGATGCTGGAAATCTGAAACATAATCAGAAACTTCTGTAGTACTCAGCAGCTCAGGCTGCATCTGTGGAGAGAGAGTTAAGGTTTCACGTTGGTGACCTTTTTGAGAGCAGCGTTAACAGTGTTTCTCTCCTCACAGTTGCTACCTGACCTGACTTTTCCCAGCATTTGTTTCATACATGAGTCTAGACAGTATCGATATGCATATTTTCCAGCAGTAGTCACTGGCTGGGAATCAGGAGTGGGAATCATGTCTGTCCTTGATTTTCTGAATTGCTGCATTGCAGTCCCCTCACTAAAGGTTGACTAACTTAACACAAAACATGTAGCTCAGCAACAGAGCATATGTTGCATTTACTCCCAAAGCTTTATCGCTCTCCTTTTTCTACCAGTTTCCTACTAGCCATCTCTTCTTTTTATAAAAGGAATGGATTCTTTGAGGTACAGACCCATGGACGCTGATCACCCTCTGTATCTTAACAAAGTGGCTGTTCATTATATGAACCTAGTTGGTGACTACTAGTAGTTCATTTGATCATGGGAGCATTACAGAGCAGCTTGCCTTACATCCTAACACTGCACGTGTCACTGGATAGCAATGAGAAATGTGACCAGTCTTCCCTCTCCAACACAGAGGCACCAGAGACAATTATAGTGCTCCTACCATTACCACAGACCTGAAAAGATGATACTTCAGATTAAAACCTGAATTAGAATGAAGTAAACTTTGACACTCAAATTTTATTATGAAACCCATTATGAAGTAAACCTTATTCTAATGAACCCTGACATACCTAAGCTAAAAATAACAATGGGCTGAAAATGTTAATAATATGTCTACTTACCTGAATCATGTTGCTTTCTGAGGAGTTTCACCACCACCATTTCAATTTCAGATGTTTTAAAATCAGTGCTCCGCCAGTGTGTCTTCATTTAACTGTGAAGAAAGTTAATGTTAGTGTGGTAACCAGCTATTGTTGCAGCTAATGAGCTCCAATATGTTCAAACACACTTTGAATTCAGACTCTTAATTTTAGACAATACAGATGAACATAATGGAGTGTGGTGGTTCCTGTACTGCCTGGTAACTTTCTTCATTGTCAGCTGGGTGGAGAACAAAGAGCACCAGTTCTTCGGGATCATCTCTATTTATAGCATTTGACGGGGAAAAATGTGGGCAGGCATATGGTATCTTGGAATACTCATGAACAATGCTGAGTTATTGACCTAACCGTAGCTTTTTCAGGAGGTTCAAGGACTTCTCCACATAGAGATACAATTAGAGGGTGAGTCACTGGGAAATTAAAGGCCTATTAGTCTAACATCTGTTGTGGGAAAGTTACTGGAATCTGTAATTAGGGACAGGGTGACCGAGTACTTGGACAAGTATGAACTGATTGAAGAGAGACAACATGGACTTGTAAAGGGAAAGTCATGTCTAACAAACCTAGTTAAATTTTATTTGAGGAGGTAACGTTGCAGATATGGAACATTTATGGGTGCCATTGATATGGACTTCCAGAAGCCACTCGAAAAGGTTCCACATCATTGATTGTTAACAAAATTGAGAGTGTATGGACTAGAAGTTAACCTATTGCCATGAGTAGGAAATTACTTATCAAGTGGGAGACTGAGGATAAGGATAATGAGTTTGCACTCAAATTGATGAAATGTTGCTATCAGTGCTTCCCAGGGATCTGTACTGGGGCTTCAGCTCTTCACTATATTTGTACATGACTTAGAATGAAGAGAGCATAAATATTCAAGTTTGCTGATAGCACTGAGTTAGTGGGCACAGTAAGTAGTGTAGATGGGAGCAGAAAGTTGCAATGGGATATTGATAGATTAAGTAATTCGGAAAAACTGTAGTGATGGAGTTTAATGTAGGGAAATGTGAGGTCATCCAGTTGGGACCTAAGAAATATAGATCAGCCTATTAACTAAATAGCGAGAAGCTAGAAACCATGGAGGAATAAAGATTTTTAGCAGGTTTGCAGGTCTAAAATATAATTAAAAAGGTGAATACCATGTTGACTTTTATCTTGAGTGGGCTGAAAATAATGGAGTAGAGGTTATGTTACAGTTACATATAGCTCTGGTTAGATTCCATCTGTAGCACTGAGTTCAGTTCAGGGCATTACACTTCAGGAAGCATATACTGGCCTTGGAGTGCAGATTCATTAGAATGATGACTAGATACTGGGCCCAAGTATGGACACTCACCGCTGACCTTGAAGAAATCCATGCTGAAAGATCTAATAATCTCTGTGGTGAGAACTTTGCCCATCTCAACGTGCAATTGATTGTAGTGTTTAATGGGGATTCCCAGAGTCAAGCGGTAGTGATGTCATCAAACTGTCCAAACAGCCAATCAAATTAAAGAATTCTTGCAGACAGCCAACCAGGAAATTAAAAGCACTAAAATCAAATCACACTTTAGAAATTTTACACAGAAAAATTAAGATTGGTGCATATGTATAGTGTGAAGGTAGAAGTTGAAATATGAAAACCCTTAAATTTTCATAATTGCTTAAAATTTAATTCAAAAAGATATGGCGATTAAATGTAATGGAGACTTTTAACAACAGTCCACATATTATTCAGGGCTAGATTGGTTGTTCAGCAGTAGTTATTACTCACATCCTAAAGGACACAGCTGCTAGACTGGGCCTTCGGAGGTTGGTTAGGGAGCCAATAAAAGGGAATAACCTACTTGATCCCACCCTCACCAATTTACCTGTTGAAGTTACATCTGTCCATGACAGTATTGATTGGAGTGACCACAGCACAGTCCTTGTGGAGGCAAAGTCCCATCTTCACATTGAGGATACCCTCCATTTGTGTTGTGTGCCACTACCACCATATTAAATGGGATAGATTTTGAGCAAATCTAGCAACTCAAAACTGGGAATCCATGAGGTGTTATGAGCCATCAGCAGCAGAACTGTATGCAACCACAACCTGTAAGCTCGTGACCCAGCATAATCCCACTCTAGCATTCCATCAAGCCGGGGTTCAACCCTGGTTCAATGAAGAGTGCAGGAGTGCATGCCAGGCGCAGAACCAGGCATACCTAAAAATGAGGTGTCAACTTGCTGAAGCTACTGCACAGGCCTACTTGCGTGCCAAACAGCGTAAGCAGCATGTAATACACAGAGCTAAATGATCCCTGAACCAACTGATCAGATCTAAGCTCTGCAGTCCTGCCATATTCAGTGAATGCTGGTGAACAATTAAACAACTCGCTGAAGGAGGAGGCTCCACAAATATCCCCATCCCCAATGATGAAGGAGTGCAGCACATAAGTGCAAAAGAGAAGACTGAAGCATTTGCAACAATCTTCAGCCAGAAGTGCCAAGTGGATGATCCATCGCTTCCTCCTCTGGAGGTTCCCAGATGCCAGTCTTCAGCTAATTCGATTCACTCCACGTGATATCAAGAAACGGCTGAAGGCGCTGGATACTGCAAAGGCTATGGGCCCTGACAACATTCTGGCAATGATAATGAAGACTTGTGTTCCAGAAGTAGCTGTGCCCCTAGTCAAGCTATTCCAATACAGCAACAACTCTGGCATCTACCCAACAATATGGAAAATTGCCCAGGTATGTCCTGTATATAAAAAGCAGGGCAATTCCAACCAAGCCAATTACCGGCCCATCAGCCTACACTCTATCATCGGCAAAGTGATGGAAGCAGCACTTAGTCAGAAATAACTTGCTCGCTGATGCTCAGTTTGGGTTCAGCCAGGGCCACTCAGCTGTTGACCTCATTACAGTCTTGGTCTAAACATGGGCAAAAGAGCTGAGAGTGACTGTTCTTGACATCAAGGCAACGTTTGACTGAGTGTGGCATCAAGGAGCCCTACCAAAACTAGAGACAGTGGGAATTGGGGCAAAACTCTCTGTTGGTTGGAGCCATACCTAACACAATGGGAGATGGCTGTGGATGTTGGAAGTCAATCACTTCAGTCCCAGGACATCACTACAGGAGTTCCTCAGGGTATGTCCTAGGCCCAGCCATATTCAACTGTTTCATCAATGACCTTACCAGCACCATAAGGTCAGAAGTGGGGATGTTCGCTGATGATTGCGTAGTGTTCAGTACCATTCGCAACTCCTCAGATACTGAAGAGTCTGTGCCTAAATGCAGCAAGATCTGGACAACATTCAGGCTTGGGCTGATAAGTGACAAGTTACATTTGCACCACACAAGTGCCAGGCAATGACCATCTCCAACAAGAGAGAATTTAGCCATCTCCCCTTGACATTCAGTTGTATTACCATCACTGAATCCCCCCACTATCAACATCCTGGGAGTTACCATTGAACAGAAACTCAACTGGACTAGCCGTATAAATACTGTGGCTAAAAGATCAGGTTAGAGGCTGAGAATTCTGCAGTGAGTAACTCACCACCTGACTCCCCAAAGCATGTCCGCCGTTTACATGGCACAAATGAGGAGTGCGATGGAATATTCTCCATTTGCCGGGATGAGTGCAGCTCCAACAACGCTCAAGCTTGACAGCATCCAGGAAAAACAGCCTGCTTGATTTGAACCCCAACCACCACCTTCAACATTCAGTCCCTTCACAACGATACACAGTGGCAGCAGTGTGTACCATCTACAAGATGCACTGCAGGAGTTCACCAAAGCTCCTTTGACAACACCTTCCAAACCCACAAACTCAGCCACCTAGAAGGACAAAGGCAGCAGATGCATGGGAGCACCACCACCTGCAATTTCCCCTCCAAACCACACACCATCCTGACTTGGAACTATATCGCTGTTCCTTCACTGTCACTGGGTCAAAACCCTGCAATTCCCTTCCAAACAGCACTGTGGGTGTACCTACACCACATGGACAGCAGTGGTTCAAGAAAGCAACTCACCACCACCTTCTCAAGGGCAATTAGGGATAGGCAATAAATGCTGGCCTAGCCAGTGATACCCACACCCCGTGAGAATGTGTATATATTTTAAAATTACTGTTTAAAAACTCATTGAACAAGGCTTGACTTTTCACGGTGCTTCTAAAAAAGCAATGAGAGCAGAAAAAGAGAAATTCTTGCCAGATCAATTGATTTCGCTGATGCCAGTTCTTTTGGTTGGTTTGGGAGGGAGGGAAGCCGGGGGGCTTTCACTGCTATGGCGGTGCAGTGAATGACAAACCCCAACTTCAGACTTTCCATTGTTAATCTTGTGCTAAATCCTGAAGCTGCAGTCAGGCATAGAAGGATAATAACAGTGAACATAGACAGTTTACCATCAAAAAGCCTGCAAATTCCAGTCTGCTATAAAAAGATTAATTTATCTGATTTTGTTTCTCTTTCAATTCCAGTTGTGAAATTACTTGGATTACTTGAAATTACACAAGATCTTATGGAAAATGGCATTTAAAAAAAGGCTGACAATTCCTTTATGGATGTATATTTTTCCTTAGGTTCAAGTCAGATTTACAGGCTTGCTTGCTTCAAATCTCTGGGTTTAAAAAGCTCTTTGCCGAAGTAGAAAACCTACGGAAGCAGCCATTTGATTCTTCAAACAAGCAACATGAAAATATGCTAATGAAGGTATGTTTATCGTATTTTTAGTCCCACCATTTACCCGGACCTTGCAAGACTACAATACTTAGGGATTTCTTTTGTGAAGGTAATGGATAAAATCAGTTGCATTGATCTTTTTATAACATCTCTGAATAACATAACTCCTCTGAATCTGACCACAACTTCAGGATTTAGTGCAAGTGAGGTTAATGCAGAAATCCTGAAGTTGTGGTCTGTCCATTGTGAGCTGCTACCTATTTCTCTCCTGTTTTGCTGAATTGAAAGAACCTGCATTTCGCCTGCTGAGGGGGACATTTTATGTGCAAAGGCTATATTGTGCACTGCTCCAAAAATTATTCCACTGGGTGCAAAGTAAAGGATGGAATCATTTCCCATGTTTTTTTGCTGGCAGTGCATTGATATAAAGTACCCATTAGAAACCAGTTTAAGAGAAGCATGCCTCCTTTATTTTGTGAGCATGTTCTTATCAGTGAGTGACTTTTTATCTTCGCAATCTTTTTTTTCCCCTTGTGAGCATAAAGAATCAGCTTGGATGAAAAGTGGTAATTTTATTTAACTGAAGTGTTAAACGTTAACGAGTGTAAACAAAACTTGGTTGTAGCCAGGTGTGATTGAGCAAATAAGTGTCTCTCTGGAACTGTTCTGTTGTCAGCCATAAGTAATAAGCCTTGAAACAGAAGCAATTCTTTATGGATCCCTCCATTTTTTTCTTCAATAATTAAAATTTGTGCTAAGAATTTTTTCACTTATAGTTTTCTTGTTCAGTGTATTGTCACATTTACTGTTTATTTATTTCTTCTGTGACTTTTAGCTGTGGAGTTTGTTGATGCCTCATGTACGCCTGGAGTCAAGAATCACCAAACAATGGGGTGACATTGGGTTTCAAGGTGATGATCCTAAAACTGACTTCAGAGGCATGGGAATGCTGGGGTTACACAATCTAGTGTAAGTTCTTGTATCTTTGTATAGTATATAAGTAACCCCAAATAATTTAAACACTGCGGGAGTTCCTCAGGGTAGTGTCCTAGGCCAAACCATCTTTAGCTGTTTCATCAATGACCTTCCTTCCATCATAAGGTCAGAAGTGGAGATGTTGTCTGATCGCACAATGTTCAGCACCATTCACGACTCCTCCGATACTGAAGCAGTCCATGTCCAAATGCAGCAAGACCTGTGCAATATCCAGGCTTGGGCTGACAAGTGGCAAGTAACATTCATGCCACATAAGTGTCAGACAATCTAACCATCCAAGGCAAAGCAGAAGGCTTAATTCACACCCCATCCACAAACATTCAGTTCCTCCGCACCGATGAACAGTGGCAGCAGTGTGTACCATCCACAAGATGCATTGCAGGAACTCACCAAGCCTCCTTAGATAGCACCTTCCAAAGCCACTACTATCTAGAAGAACAAGGGCAGCAGATACATGGGAACGCCACCACTTGGAAGTTCCCCTCCAACCACTTGCCATCTTGACTTGGAAGCACATTGCCGTTCCTTCGCTGTCGCTAAGTCAAAATCCTGGAACTCCCTCCTAACAGCACTGTGGGTGTACCTACACTACATGGACAGCAGCAGTTCTCGAAGGCAGCTCACCACCGCCTTCTCAAGGGCAATTAGGGATGGGCAATAAATGCTGACCTACATAGTGATGCTCACATCCCATGAATGAATTTTTTAAAAAAAGTAGCCCCTTCCACCTTAACATGCTGATCTGTAATTTATGTTTTAACACCTATTGAAAAAATTGGTCTGCTATGGAGATCTTGGAACCTGGTGAACAGGAAGACTGATAGTCTGTCCGTTTCAACAGTCACCTGATCTGATTATTTTTATCTAGAAATCTCTTCTGTTTAAAACCCTTAATTTTTCCTTTAATAATTAAACAATCATTATAGCCCTAATGTTAGACTTCTGTACATGACGAGCTGAGTATGGGTGAGGTTAAAATGGGACCGGGTACAGGCTCTCCCATTGGTGCTGCACTCGCACAAGCCACTATTTTAATCCTGGGGTTTTGGGAGGCATGAGACCACAGATGAGGACCTTGTAAAAGTTGAGGCATATGTGTTTCTAAATATCACATTGTGTAAGGCTGGTGCAGTGAATTGATATGTTAATTTAGAGTACATTTATTGATCTCTTAATCAATTTTATTTAATGGCAAAAGACTTAATTGGTTGGATTTTCTTTTTGCGTGGACGGGTGCTCCAAGCAAAGCTCCTGCTGAGCTGACAAATGGCAAGGCAAATATTTCATTCATGAGAGGCAAGGGGTAGCATTCTTATTGTTAGAATTATTTAACTTCCTGTACATCTACAGTGTTATTAAAAAGTTCTGGTACATTGATTGCCTTTGATAAACCTGGGAAAGCAAAGCTTCATCAGATTTGTTCTGCATCAAAAAGGAATTAAAATTGATTTTTCCTTGTGCTAACTCTTAGGAGATACAAGGTGCTTTGCTTCATAGAAGAAAGAAGAGAAGCTAAACTTGATTGTGAATGGCATGTGTAATTTTTAATTTGTTATCGTTAAAATTTTTAGGTACTTTGGGGATCACTACACAGAAACAGCTCGCAAGGTTCTTTCACATTCAAATCACCCCAAAATAGGGTAAGTGAATGCATGTTGTTTTTACACCATCTCAATCATTTTACAAGGGAAAGGCTATCAAAAATGTGTTGACTCTTTAGTTGGGCATGATAGCACCTTTTAAGACCTGTTGAAAGTTTCACTTTCAAAGGAAGTTCAGTCTAAACATTATGTGTTACAGACAGGAGGGGGTTTAATTTAAACAGCCCTGATTTCTCCTCTCTCCACCCCTAAATAGAAAGAGGTTTTAATTTTGAATTCCCCCCTTTTATAAGCAGTGGCGTATTTCCCAACCCCTCAGTTTGGTGTGACCTGAGTTTTGTTAATAACCCCACAGCAAACTTGCGATTGGTTAAACTCAGGTAGTTTATTCTCTTACTCAAGACGTAGGAGGAGGAGCTAGCCCCCGGTGCGTTCACACAATAAAAGAGGAAAAGAGAAAGAAAGCATTACAAGTTAAAGACCACAGAGCCAAGACTGATTGTTCCATGTGAGTCCAGAATCAAAATCCAATGGTGTATTCTTTCACAGGGGTCTGCAGGTTGAAGACTGATGCTGGTTAATTAACTTTTCCAGTAAATATGACTTCCATGATGAGATAGGCACATTGAAATGAATTAGTCATGTAAACGCTAGTACATAAGTTCCAGTAGAAACAGTGTAGATGGGCCAGGCATTTAAACCTGAACGAAGCTCTGGTTCTGAGCTGCTGCTTGCTGGATGGAAGATGGTAGATTGAGTGGCAGTACAGCAAGACAGGATAACTGGTTTTCCCACTCTCCCCACTTTGGCTTTGACAAAGGATGTACATTCCTTTATCTAGATTCTTGAGGTTGTTAATGTTCAACAATTAATAATTTGAAAGTTGCAGGGTTCTTTGTCCTAGCAGACTGGTCATCTCTGTTGGCTGGGCCTGGCTTAGGAATTGTAGATGGCCTTTGCATAATTCCCTTTGAATTTGATCTCTGCAACCACAGGAGTCATTAGCATCTCTTCAGAGAAAACGAGGCATCAAAAGCTCCGATATTGTCGAACATTCCCTTTGTTCGGGGTTACAGGCAGACATAGCTTCAGCCTTTTTAAAGTCTTTGTCCAGTTTTTAAAATTTTAGGAAGTAGCCGTATATATATTTCATAAAAGTATAGTGAGAGATCTTGGCTCCGGGACAAATCTTAAATGAAAACTAGCAGCACTGTTTTCTTACAAAACTTTAACTGAGCTGTAAGCAAATTTTTTAACAACCTCACTTTTAAAAGTAAGTATGATTTTATGAAGTCCTTTTTAGTATGTATTTTAAGCGAAAACCAGAATGGACACTATAATTTTAAAGGAAAAGAATGAGACCTTGCAATTACAACTTGCTTCTAGTCATTGGATAGTCATCACATTTTGGGTGTGGATCCTTGCCTTAAATTTATCATTCAATTTGGACATTGGGTGTGATTAAGTCACATTCAAGGTGTCAAGCAATAGGCATTTCCATTTATTGTGATTTAACTGTTTTAATTAAATAAACCAAAAAAGCAGAATGATTCAACTGTAAAGAACTTGGGAGAGAAAAATAGATCTTAAATTATTTTATTAACCAGTGTGTGCCAATATGTGCAAACAGAGACACTCAGGATGAGAGTGGAAAATTGATATAAAGTCCCCAAAACAAGGAAATATGCTAGTAAAACTAAGATTAAAAATCTATTTTATAATATAAAATAAAAACAAATTGCTGAAAGTGCTCAGCTGCCCTGGCAGCATCTGTGGAGAGAAAAACAGTTAAGGTCTCAGGCTGATGACCTTTTTATCAGAACATCAAAAATCTCTTAATGGTTAGATAGAAAATAGCCCTATTCGATTCTTTTTGTGCAGAATGTGGTTTGTTTTATTGTATATTGCATCTGCAATAAATTGTTTCAAAAATTAAAATTATTTTTAGTTTTAGAACATAGTCATGATATTTCAATCAGTTTGACAGCAAAAGCTATGTTATGTTGTGTTCCCGATTTCAGATATTCCTATGCTATAGTTGGAATAAATCTCACTGAAATGGCTTACAGTATGATGAAGAGTGGCTTACTAAAGGCTCATTTTTGCAACCTGGTTCCTGGAGTTCCACAGTTGCATCATTTTCATCAGTTTTATTGTAAGTGTTTTAAGATGTTTCTTTACACAGTTTAATGCTTGCTCCTCAGTAGTGCAGAATATATTGCTTTTGCTGAAAAGTTACTGTGATTATTTTCATAGTTATCAATGTCACATCTCTAGTTTGGTACGAACTGCTTGAAATTAAATTATTCCCTGTTGTCAATCTAAGTCAGGCGCATAAAAAGTTAATTTCTAGCAATAGTAACATATCTGACAGTTGCAGCTGTAAAGAACATATCTTGTTATTTCTGTCGGACTGTGGATTAAAATTACAATGGCTGCAGTTTGAAGGGCATGTCTACTGGAACAGTGTGAGGGATATATACAATGTTGCTGTCCTAGAACAGAATGTGCCATGAAAGACAGGATGGTGCCGAGGAGGAGTCTGGTCTACTGGGGAACCGCCTGGCAACAGTGTTTTAATTGGCTGCTGACCAGGGTTTGTGTGAGAACAGTGCAGCAGAATAGCTCCTAGCCTGAAAAGGAAAACGACTTGAAAGCTTTTGCTCCTGTGTGTCAGATTCCAGTAATTCTGCAATAATAGCTAGCTGGCTTTTTCTCCTCATATCTCTCTGAAAACTCCTGTCAAGGAAGGTACTGAGGGTCGAGGTGAAACTCGAAGGTGGAGAGTTATTAAAGTGACTTGTCTGATAGATACTCCTGAGTGTAGAAAGAAGAAACAGTTATATCACATAAACATGCTGAAGCAATATCATCACAGGGAAGATGATGGTAAAGATCAAGTATGCCAGGTGTTAGGATTAATGGAGGATGACAGAGACAGTAAGAGTAAGGTAGGAGGAGTGTCAAGAGACAAAGGAGAAAATCACTGTTAGAGACATCGAAAGGCAAGTGCTCAACCAGTGAACTAAAGACTGAAAGTGCTGGAAGACCACCACCTCGTGTCATCAACAAAGAGCTGAAAGGAATTTGGAAGACATCAATCAAAATCAACCCATTGAATCCTGTACTCTGGGATTGGTGTTATTGAACTGTTCTATCCCACCCTTAAAATCCATGTTTTTGTGTGTCTTCTGTGTCTTGTGTTTGTGTATAGCGATTTAAGAAGGGGTAGTGTTTAGGTTATAGAGTTAGAAATTAGCAGTTTATATTTCTTTCTTTTGCCACGATTAAAGGCAATTTGTTCAGTAAACAGTTATTTACTTAAGTTTACTATTTTATTCTGTTAACCTAAATTAAACAATTAGGTGGGTTGATCAATCTCTTTCACGTTTGTCGCAGCTCGAGGAGCAGTGGGGCTTTATGTTGCAGCGCACTATCCCCAGTGAGTCATGACACAGCATATCCCTATACGCTGTAGTAATATATCTGACTGCCTGTTACAGAATATCTTTATTCCTATGGTAATGTATCATGACTGACTGTTGCAACACCTCTCTATCCCTATTGTAAAGCATGTGTCTGCAGTATATTCCTTTCTTAGTGCATTTGACAAGTGTATTGAGAATCTATGCTTTTGATACCTCACTACGCACCGTAGTGGAAGGTGCATAACTGAATATTTTTGTTTCCAAATTCCTTGTAGTTTGCACATTATACTTTGGTTTTTCTCCATTAGCAGAATAATAGTCAATTCACCCTAACCCTGATCTGGATCATTTTCATGAAATCAAATCACTGAGACTGGTAAATTACTGCATAGGAAATTGCAGACAGAAATCCTAGGAATAGCCTTGAACTCGGCAGGCTTAAATTAACCATCATGCAATTTTGAAAAATTGACTCGCTCTTATTTTGCCAATATTTGGGAGACTGAATAAATTGAAAAAATATCTGCAGATTATGCTCTTTTATTTCTTTGTGAAATGCAGCACTTTTAAGTGGCTATATTTCCAGATGTGATTGAAGCCATCTTTCTGGCAAAGCACAGGAAATGCATTGTCTCATTCTGAACATGCATTTTGACATCACAGAAACTTCAAGTTAACTAAACTTAGACTGTTTGTACATAAAAATGGATGTTTCATCATTTTTGGAGTCTATAATATTGCAATAACATCATAGGTTGGTAGCATAGTGGTAATGTTATTGGACTCCAGAGGCCCTAATGCTTCAGAAACATGAGTTCAAACCTCTTCACAGCAACTGGGGATCTAAATTCAATTAATGAATAAATCTGGAATAAAATGCTAGTCTCATTTAAGAATGATCAAGAAATTACAAAATTGTCATAAAAGCTCATCTAATTCATGAAAGACCTTTTAGGGGAGGAAATCTCCCGCCCTTACCCTGTCTGGCCTACATGTGACTCCAGATCCACAGCAACTATCCTCTGAAATAGCATAAGAAGCCACTCAACTGTATCAACCTCCTACAGGGAAAATAGAAGCACCGTGAGTACCTATACCACATGGACTGCAGAGGTTCAAGAAGGTTGTCTACCACCACCTTCTCAAGGGCAATAAGGAATGGGCAATAAATGCTGGCCTTGCCACTGGCACTCTTCCAAGAACGAATATTTTTTTAAAAAGAAGTCTCAAAGATTAAAATACATTCTATACTAAAGAACTTGGGTTGGCAAATTAATGAAATACTTCCCTTCAGTCCACCTGTCATTCTTCAGTCCTTCACTACAGCTGAAGTGAGCATCTATTAGTAAAAAAATTACAGCAGAAGCAACATTGCAGATTAATCACCAACTTTAGCATTGTCATAAAGTAAAGTTTTTTTCCCACTTTTGTTTAGCTGTCTATGCAGTTTGAGCATTGCTATTAATTTAATGGATTGTGTTCATTATTTATTATGAAATATGTTCAGTATTTGCATAAACATTATTTGGGAGTCATTAGCGCATTCCTAACTGAAATTGATGTGCAGTTTTGTATCTTTTAAATGTGGAAAAAAAAGTAACCTAATTATTTAGGAATATACATTACAATATTATTGCTCCAACTATTTTGGAGATCCTCTTGGATCAGAGATTTTATTTGAACATAGTATGTACAGGTTGATTTGTATGTATTCCAAAAATGATACCAACACTGTAGTAGTTTAAAACACTGTTTGCTTATGACACTTTCTAGTATGTAGTGCTTAAGGACATTTTGCATCATAGAGACTATATAAATGCAAGTTGCTGTTGTAATCTGGTAACTGACTCAAAATTGCATTCTTCCTCCATTCCCAGTGATAAATCTTGTTTAAAGCTTGAATTCCCTTTAATGCCTGCACAGGGTTTCTTAAACCATTGTTTCACTTAATCTGTCCTCTTGTATTTCAAATGCTGAATGCAGGTAACACATTTTAATATAGCAACAGAGATTTGTACAGATTTCTAGGCAGATTACTACAGACGATTAGTTAGAACATACAGATTTTTAAGTTGTAGTAAATGTTCAGGTGGAAGAGAAGCATTATATGATGCAGCCAGACTTTGTGAATAATAGTTTCCATCTTGCTTTAGGTTACCTAATGTATGAGTTTGATCAATTCTGGTTCAAGGAGGGACCATCCAGCATCATGGAATTCAACCACTACAGAGAACAATTTCATGAAAAGATAAAACAGCTATTACAAGATCCCAAAACAGTGCTTAAACTGAACTTCAATAAATAGACAATAAACTGCATGAAACCTATGATGTCGCACTTGGAATTAATTGGAAGATGTGAGTTTATGCAGTGGATCCATGATTTTCAATTGAGTTTTTACTTGTAAATTGGAACCTATTAATAACATTGTGACTGAAATTCAGGATGGATTCATTTTTCAACATAAATATACCATCAAATTGTTTCAGGTTGCCTTGTGTTTGATAGCATAGATATGGATCATTTATTTAGAGTGATATCCATAAAGCAGTAATTGAAATGGTACTTCATTATGGAGGAACCATTTGAAATGTACATAAATTTGATTTGAGAGATTTTCAGTTTTCCCTTTGGAGCACACATGAAACATAACTTGAATTTATTCCTTCAAAAACTTTTTTAGTTTGTCTTTGTTATTGCTGCTGCTAATTTTACGGTTGGCGGATGGGCCCATCAGCTAGGCGGTCTTTCCATTTTTGCTCAAACCTCGATCCAGAGCAGGATGAAACTTCCGCGGGGTAATAAAAAATAAAAAGATATCTGGGGACTGGTTTTTGAATGAGGTATGCTTTCAGGTGCTTGATCGTGCTGCATGGACATATTTTGCGGCATTTTTGTTTTGTTTATTCTGTAGAGATCTGCAGTTCCCTGAGGCAGCTGTCTGCTTTCAGGGAGCTCACTGGAAGTGCTCACCAGCACCCGCGGTGACGTTGGCGCCCGCCCTCTTCCCGCCCGCACCAGCAGTGCTGAGCCTTTCTCAGCACATGTTTCATGCTGGCTGACCATTAATTGGCCAGCTAGCGTGAAATCATGGTCGGGGCCCTGTTTCCTGTCCGCCCCCGGGCTCATCGATCGTGTGCCCGACGAGCGAAAAACTTAGGCCATGCAGTTTCATGAACATTATGAAATTTTAAAGTAGTGTTTGCGTTGCATGGTCATTCTGCCTTTTTTAATTTACTGCAGTCAAATAGCAAATTGGGCTTACATAGGAGTTATTACAAGACTGTAATGTCACCAATTGTGAGAGCAAAGTTTCAGTGGCTTAGCTACATCTGAATGTCATTTGAACTTTGAGATTACTGTTGTGGAGCCTACTTTCATAAGTCTATAATTCATGATGATATACATCATGGTGTTGGAGAGTGACAGGTGGCTCAGCAAATTTCACCAGGGCATTCCATGCATTTAACATTGTTGATAAGTTAATGCCTGTGTGTGATGCAAAGCTAAATTTTCCAGCACTGATTTGTTTTAATCTGACTACAGTAAATACCAAAAAGTTCTAAAGTAGCAATTGATGTATTTAATAGTCTGACTTGTTTTCAAAAAAACCCTTGTAGTGTATTATGCAAATATATTATTGATTTTATCACTGTTATTTTTTAGTGATTACATTACAAAACAATCTTCCCACAAAAACACCACAGTCTATGAATCACATGGAGCTTATTAGTAAGTTCAAATTGTTGACAATCTTGCTGGTACAATTGAGCTGAGACCCTTTTGAGGTATGCACCCTTAATTTTTGAGTGCTTTTGTTTAAACTGTGTGAAATGTATATTAACTGGCACATTAACATTTAATGTCTCCCATCATTTTCCATAATGTAAAATTAATTCTACCAAAAAATGAAAAATATTTTTTAAAGAAAGATTATTGAAAAATTCCAAAATTAGTGTTATGGTCAGTGCAGTATTTGAAGAGGCGTAAGGAAAAATGAGCCTCATCTCACTCAGGAAAGCAGAGGAGGTCATGTTTTCCCGTGCACCGTTCCTGCTTTTTACAGAGGATCCCTTATTGTATGATCGGCAGTGGAAAGTTTTATATTTATTGCTGGTGATTATTTTGGATAAAACATTCATAGCTGAACGTTGATAAGTTTGTTGGATGGAATTTTTTTCAAAAAAATATGCTATGATATTTGAAGTTTATATAGATTTCTACTGGTTGGCTTTCCATTTAAGAATGGGGGCGAGAGGGGTGGGGGGAGATGATGCTTTATTTTATGAACTTTGCTGAAATAAATAGTATAACTGCAACAACTAAGTGTATCTTATATGTATTTTGACTCAGTTGTGTTTTTTTAACCATTGTATGTCTGTTGTACACCTAAACAAAGGGTTGTTGCTGCTTTAAAGGCACTAAATACCATAAGGGAGGCACTGGTTGCTGGCTCAAAGTCTGTCTGGAAAGCTGTCTGCCTGAAGACCCAGGCACCATTTCTGTAATTTTTTGCCTGATTGCTGTCTACAGCTTGCTAATATTATGGAAATGAGAAGTTTTCAGATTTCTCTATAATGTTGCACCTTTCAGAATCCACCACATCTCCTTTCTAATTACTAGAGTTTGCACCACTTCTGCAATTGAAGGAATTAACAGAGATTGAGTCTATTAGAGGATGACCACTGAGTTGTTGGCCTAATGCAGCTCAGAAGGCCAAATCAAGTTGATATTTCTGATGAATTTTCCAGGGGGAACAATGCCCATATTAAGTTACTTGACAGATGAGCTGCAACATGTGACTGCCATTGGGACTACCACAGGAGCATGGTGTCTCATTGCTGCATCACTCATTCATTCTCAAACTAAATCTCAATCAGTATACCGCTGCTAAAAAAAGGCTTAAATGACTAACTGTGTCTAAAATACTTGATTGCCAAATAATTCCATCTATATCAAATAGAATTTATAATGGACATTTTATAAATGTTGCATGCAAGTTATTTCAACTCATTCATGTGATCCCCTCGGATGCAGAGGAGTCATGTAACGAAGTGGAACGTTCTTTAAGATTTTTAATGGTATGATGTTTTATGTCTGGATACCTTCCTGACCTTTGGTCCGCTCTCGTACTCTCACTGTCATTGAATTTAACAGTTTTTCAATTGTTTAAGGCGATGGGCTGAATTTTCCTGTCCCATTGGAGTTGGGCTGGGAGGCAGGAGGGCTGGCATATGGCAGGGGAATGTGTTGGAAGCAGAGTTGATGTCATCCTGCTGCAATGGTACTAAGAACTTTTGTGACTGGGCAGCTAATTGAACCACATCTTGATCCAATTAAGGGATACTTTCTGCAGCTTGCTCCCCACCCTGGTTATTATGCCCACATCAGGAGGGTATGTCACCTTGCGGAGAGACTGCTTGGTAAACCCTGGTGGTCTCCCATTGGGTTCCCTGAGAGGGGGCCCTCCTTAATGGGCACTCCATGGTTCATGGATGGGCCCCCTGTGCCGATGGCCACTTCCATGCTAAGGTGCTGCTTGTGTCCCATAGCTGCCCCTCCCATCCCATCCCCCTATGCCTGCCTGGCAATGACTGTTCAAACATAACCTACCTGCCCTTGAGGGTGTCTCAGCCTGGTGATGCAGTTCAGCAACGGCTACTGCTAACAGTGACGTTGCTGAGCCTGCTGTGCCATCAGCCCTCTGATTGGGCCGGCAGCTTGAGGGGGCAAGCTGCCATCCTTGATTGGACCGGTGCCCTTGAGGCTGCAAGGTGCTGCCCCAGGGTCCTGCCACTCACCAGTCCAGGTTCAGCTTGTGCTTTCATCCCCCGTGGCAGGCCTGGACTGCCCCCATGGCAAAATTCAGCCTTATGAGTCTGTATTATTGGGTGGTTGCTGAGGAAATCGAGCTTAGTTCCAAGCGTTCAATGTTAGGAAAATTCAGTGACATCACCAGATTTGTCAAAAGAAAAGATCCTCCCTACTCTCAACCACCCATTTCCCTTTACACTCCCCGATCACTGCAGCACACTTCATTCTATCACCACCTCCATCATATAATGGCCAATCTTAATTTTCACATTAACTGGGAGATGCAAAAAGACATTTATTGTGTATTCAAGACAGGTTTCTGGAACATGCTCGTGAACCAAAAAGAGAGCAAGCCATTTTATTTAATAAGTAATGCATCTGAATTGGTCAACAATCTAAATGTATGGGAACACCTAGCTAATGACATAATTGAATTGGATAAGGGTGAATCATGAACTTTTGGTTTAAATTTACGTAAGGTGGACTTTGGAGGGATGAGACAGAAATTTACCACACTAGATTGGGCAGAACTATTAAGACAAAAAAAATACAGATGAATAGTGGGAAGTGTTCAGAGAAGTACTTGGTAGAATGCAAGGCCTGTACGTATGCCTAAAGGGTGAGCTATCTACTTGTATAATTGTGCAACCTTGGTCAACAAGGAAAGTGAGGGATCGTATATAACTAGCAATGGGCTTAAACAAATGCAAAGAACATTGGAGAGTCCACACGTTGGGTGAGATATAAAGAACAGCAGAGAATGTAGTAAGAGCTGCAAAAAGGAAATGCAACAAAAACTTTGAAGGGATATCAAGGATAACACTAAAGGTTTATATAGATATATTAAGAGAAAGTCTTAAGAGGACATTGCTCTGACATGAGCAATATTGTAATTGAAAATTGGGAAATAACATATTGCTAAATTCTTGTCAATTTTCATAGAGGGTGAGTATAAAGGACCAGAGATAAGAGAAATCTAAAAGTAATTCAAGGAGGAGGAATTTACTGTATTTAATCTAATCTCCTCCAGCTCTAATACCTCTGAAATCTCTTTACCAATTCTGGCCTCTTGCACATTCCCAATTTTAATTGCAACACTGTTGGTTGCTGTCTGGCCTTTAAACTCTGGAAATCCCTTGCTAAACCTTGCCACCCCCTTTCTACCACACCCCTTTTAATATGCTGCTTAAAACCATCAATCTGATTTAGTTTTAGGTCACCTATACAAAAATCTCTCTGTGACTCGGTGTCAAATTTTCTTTGACAACATTCCTCCACATTAAAGGTGCTATTTAAATGAAAGTTGTTAAACTAGGGCATTCATTCAAATGTCTGTAATGGGGGACATTAATGGAATCTGTTGTTTAGGGACAGAGTGACTGAGCCCTTAGACTGGTCACTCTGATCAGTTCAAGTTTGTAGAAGGAAAGTCATCTAACAAATCTAGTTGAAAATTTTAAGGCAGTAATTAATGTGGGAGATCAGAGTGTGTCTAATGTTGTTTGTGGACATCCAAACCGCATTTGATAAAGCTTCACATAAGATACTTAACAAAAGTCAGACCACATGGAAGCAACCTTTTGACATGGGTAGAAAGTTGGCTAGAAGGAGGGGGAAGGGAGTACAGATAATGGACAGATATTCAAATTGGCAGGATGTGACTAGTGTGTCCCCAGGAAATTGTACTGGAGCTGCAGCTTTTTACTGTAGTTATAAATGACTTGGATACATGGATCTCTATTCTTTTATCTAAGTTTGCCGAAGACATAGTAAATGGTGTATGATGGAGCAGAAAGTTGCAACAAGGCATTGATTACGTGAGCAGGTAAAACTGGCAAATGGAGTTCAACCTAAGGAGTGTGAAACCATACATTGCACCAAGAAAATGGATCAGAGTATTTTGTTTGGTGGAAAGCTAGAAACTGTGGAGGAGTGGAGAGATTTAGGGGTCCTACTACCGAAAACACAAAATGTAATTTTTAAAAAGTTAATTAAATCTTGGCCTTTGTTGCAAGGAGACTGGAATACAAGAATTGGAAGTTATGTTACAACTGTACAGAAGTCCGGTTAGGACTCCATGTGGAGTACAGCATTCAGTCCTTACGAATATACGAATCGGGAGTAGGCCACTCAGCTCCTTGAGCTTGCTCCGCCATTCAGTAAGATCATGGCTGATCTGATTTTAACCTCAACACTGCATTTGCCCCCTACCCCCAATAACTTTGCAACCCCTTACTTATCAAGAATCTATCTAGCTCTGCCTTAAAAATATTCAACGACTCTGCTCCCATCACCTTTTCAGGAAGAGAGTTCCAATTCCAGTTCCAGTTTAGCTGCAGCCAGGAACATAGTTCAGTGACAGCCTCCTTGGTGAAGTGAAGCCATCTGAAATATTACTGCTTAGTGAACAAAGAACAAAGAAAAGTACAGCACAGGAACAGGCCCTTCGGCCCTCCAAGCCTGCGCCGATCATATTGCCCGTCAACTAAAACATTTTGCACTTCCGGGGTCCGTATCCCTCTGTTCCCATCCTATTCATGTATTTGTCAAGCTGCCTCTTAAACACCACTATCGTACCTGCTTCCACCACCACCTCTGGCAGCAAATTCCAGACACTCACTACCATCTGCGTAAAAAACTTGCCCCGCACATCTCCCCCATAGTTTTCTCCTCTCACCTTAAATCTATGTGCCCTAGTAATTGACTCTTCCACCCTGGGAAAAAGCTTCTGACTATCTACTCTGTCCATGCCACTCATAATTTTGTAAACTTCTATCAAGTCGCCCCTCAATCTCCGTCGCTCTAGTGAGAACAATCCGAGTTTCTCCAACCTCTCCTCATAGCTAATAACCTCCAGACCAGGCAGCATCCTGGTAAACCTCCTCTGCACCCTCTCCAATGCCTGCATATCCTTCTGGTAATGTGGCGACCAGAATTGCACGCAATATTCCAAATGTGGCCTAACCAAGGTTCTATACAGCTGCAGCATGACTTCCCAGCTTTTATACTCAATACCCTTGCCAATGAAGGCAAGCATGCCATATGCCTTCCTGACTACCTTATCCACCTGCGTTGCCACTTTCAGTGACCTGTGGACCTGTACACCCAGATCCCTCTGCCCGTCAATGCACTTGAGGGTTCTGCCATTTACTGTATAATTCCTGCCTGTATTAGACCTTCCAAAATGCATTACCTCGCATTTGTCCGGATTAAACTCCATCTGCCATTTCTCCGCCCAAGCCTCCAACCGATCTATATCCCGTTGTATCCTTTGACAATCCTCTTCACTATCTGCAACTCCTCCAACCTTAGTGTCGTCTGCAAACTTACTAATTAGCCCAGTTACATTTTCCTCCAAATCATTTATGTATACTACAAACAGCAAAGGTCCCAGCGGAACTCTACTAGTCGCAGCTCTCCATTCAGAAAAGCACCCTTCCACTGCTACCCTCTGTCTTCTATGACCAAGCCAATTCTGTATCCATCTTGCCAGCTCACCTCTGGTCCCGTGCGACTTTACCTTCTGTACCAGTCTGCCATGAGGGACCTTGTCAAAGGCCTTACTGAAATCCATGTATGTAACATCCACTGCCCTTCCATCGTCGATCATCTTTGTCACTTCCTCGAAAAACTCAATCAAGTTAGTGAGACACGACCTCCCCTTAACAAAACCATGCTGCGTCTCACTAATACGCCCATTTGCTTCCAAATGGTAGTAAATCCTGTCACGAAGAATCTTCTCCAATAATTTCTCTACCACTGACATAAGGCTCACAGGCCTGTAATTTCCTGGATTATCCCTGCCACCCTTCTTAAACAACGGAACAACATTGGCCATTTTCCAGTCCGCTGGGACCTCACCCGTAAGTTAAGGTACGAGGTGTGGTCACTGAAGACCAACTGTGGGTATGGCCTCCTGCTCTTCAACGATGTACTCCCTCAAGGCACAAAGGCAGACCACTCATTGCTACAATTAAAGCTAATTGCAAAGCAGTCCAGCACCCACACAAAGTTGTTGCAAGACATCAGGATTAACTTGTGGAATGGAGAAAATAACTGGGGGGAAAAGGGCTTGGAAGTTAACCTTGCGAGTTAAGAAGACAAACCAACAATAAACCTGTAAGGAGTAGCTCAGCCCTTTTAATGGTGCTACAGCAGGGTCCTTGCTGCCTGTTAGTTCTATGTTTATTACGCCAGGCACTGGAGCAAACCAATTTCACCAAATAGTCCTATAGCAACTATACGAACCTTATTTAAATAATATAATGAGGCTTTTGAATCTTTCCAGCATATGTCCTGAATGCATAGTGAGCAACTTATTCCAACAGGGGGATGCAACATATATCCAGCAAAGAGTGATCCATGCACACCATCAGCTATTTTGGACCCTTTGATGTTCATTATGGCCAGGATTTTTCCTATGGTGGGCGCGGAGCCGCCATTTTACGCAGGCAAGCCAATTAAGGCCCGTCCAGCGTAATATGCATCCGGTAGTGCTCAGCACTACCTGTACAGGCGGCAGGGGGGAGGAGGGAGAATCGGGGCCAATCTCCCTGAGGCACAGAGCTGCCTTGGGGAGATTGATTGAATAATACAACAATTGAATAAATGATGTAAAAATGTGTTTAAACATGTCCCCTCATGTGATATGTTTGTAAATTTATGTCCATTTATTTAGTAAAAGCGTCAGGAAATCTCATCCTGCCTGTGGATGAGGTTTCCTGAAAAATGTGAAGGCCGCTTGGGCTCTCCACCTGCCCACCAACCGTAGGGTTGGACAGGCAGCTTTCTGAAGTGCTTTAATTAATTTCTTAATGGCCTCAATAGGCCGTTGACATTTCAGCAGGTGCACATCGACTCCGGTGCACGCCTGCTGAACAAAATATCCCGATGACATCGGAACGCACGTCTGTTGTAATCCCGCATCATTTTACCATCAGCGTGTCGGGCCCGCCCCCGCACACTGATCGGAAATGTCTCTGTAAAACAGGTGCAGTGGAATCAAATTTCTAGGTCAGTGTCGCTTTGGACATTGTTTAAGAATGAAATAGCTGATTCCTATTATTTCCTTTTGTCATCACTCAGGCTTTCTCCCAGCACCTTAACATGCATTTAATGACTGAAGAATAATTTCCATAAGCCAGCCAAGGCCATTGTCAACTGTAACCAGTACCTGTATGTATGCTGAGCGCATGATGATGTTCCACAAAACCAGCCATCACCCGGTAAATGTGTAGAACCCCGTCAGTGTGTAAGCTGCCTATTAAGTTATTGTGCTTTCTCTGCTTTCAGTTCAAACCATGCAGATTAAACAAATAATACTGAGTTATGGGTGAGATAATATACCAAAACAGTAAGGCAGCAAGAAACTAAAAGTATGATGCTTAGTGCTATGGCTTGCATTGGACAGAAATACAGTAGTTTTTTTCTCATACAAACATACAAATTAGGAGCAGGAGTAGTCCACTCAACCCTTTGAGCCTGCTTCGCCACTCAATAAGATCATGGCTGATCTGATTGTAAACTCCTGCATTTCCCCGATAACTTTTCACTCCCTTGCTTATCAAGAATCTATCTACCTCTGCCTTAAAAATATTCAAAGACTGCTTCCACTGCCTTTTGAGAAAGAGAGTTCCAAAGACGCACAACCCTCTGAGAGAAAAAATTTCTCCTCATCTGTTTTAAATGAGTGACCCCTTATTTTTAAAAAACGACCCCTCTAGATTCTCCCACAAGAGGAAGCATCCTCTCTACATCCACCTTGTAAAGACCCCTCAGGATCTTAAAGGTTTCAATCAAGTCACTTCTTACTCTTCTAAACTCCAGCGGATACAAGCCTAACCTGTCCAAATTTTCCTCATAAGACAATCTGCTCATTCCTGGTATTAGTCTAGAAAACCTTCTCTGAACTGCTTCTAATGCATTTACATCTTTTCTTAAATAAGGAGACCAGTACTGTACAAAGGACTCCAGGTCTGGTCTTACCAGTGCCCTGTACAACTAAAGAATAACCTTACTTTTGTATTCAATTCCCATCGCAATAAACAATAACATTCTATTAGCTTTCCTATTTACTTGCTGTACTCGCCTTTTGTGATTCATGCGCTAGGACACAGATCCCTCTGAATTTCAGAGCTCTGCAATCTCTCACCATTTAGATAATATGCTTCTTTTTAATTCTTCCTGCCAAAATGGACAATTTCACATTTGCCCACATTATATGTACTCCATTTTCCAGATCTTTGCCCACACGCTAAACCTATCTATGTTCCTTTGTAGCCTCATGTCCTCTTCACAACTTACTTTCTATCTTTATGTCATCAGCAAATTTAGCAACCATACCTTTGGTCCCTTCATCAAAGTCATTTATATAAATTGTAAAAAGTTGAGACCTCAGCACTCATCCCTGTAGCATACCACTTGTTACATCCTGTCAACCAGAAAAAGACCCATACTCTCTGTAACCTGTTAGCTAGCCAATCTTCCAGCCATGTCAATATGTTAACCCCTACACCATGAGCTTTTATTTTCTGCAATAACCTTTGATATGGCACCTTACCAAATGCCTTCTGGAAATCTAAATACAGCACATCCACCCCTTTATTCACAGCATATGCAAGGCCTTCAAAGAGCTCCAATAAGTTGGTTAAACATGATTTCCCTTTCACAAACGTATTCTCATATGTATTTCTTTCACAATTTGTCAAGCCACAACATTTATGGAAGAAACTGTTTTTCATAGACTTTCAAGAATCTGACAAGGGGGTACCTGCATGCCAGTGACATTCCTATCTCTATCCACCAAGCTGAACTAAAGATATTAAGAAATATCTCCAGCATATACTTCAGACTAAAGGTTCTCAGGAGCCAGAGTTACCAATCACAAAGATCAAAGACACAATGGATTGAGCAATTACATAGAATGATTGATGAGGTCACGTCATCTAAGATAGTTATTACTTCAGCCAAGTACAACTTAGTAAGCACCCCAGCCAAAGTTCAAGAATCAATCGACTTGGATATGTCTTGCAGACAGTTGGGCTCAGGTTTCCAGTTTAAAATGTGGCCATTTAACTGGATAAGCCTTTTTCCCAGTCTATAGTCATGTAATAATACAGTAATGGGCTGTGCCAACAACAGTTACGGGGACTTATGTTATAATTTATTCCATCTCACTAAATGTTACATGAAAGATACATATGGTATGTTGTAAATTATGCTTCCATTAAAACTGATTTTATAAAAATACTGACAAATACAATATTTACTGAATTGTGGCTACCTAAGGTTCAATGCAAACTCATGGCATTTGCCAAGAGACAGGATTGAAATTAACTTTTCAAAGCAAACTATTTGAACAATAGTTTTTCCCTAGGTTTGAAAACGTTAAATCTCATCAATAAAGTGCATGTTGCTCAGTTGTATATTTTAAAAAACAATACAAACTCCATCAGACGGTATTAGTAGTTTTACATAGCATATGCTATGAAAATAAAGTGCTTTTTTTTGACTGTTCATATGCTGGTTAAAAACATTTACCCTAAATGTGTTTTATAAGATGTAATGAATATCACCAGATTTTGAAACGCAATAGAATTAAACCACTGGCATGCTGTTCATGGAGTCTCATTTCATACAAAATAATCCAATATTGAAAATGATCACATTCATAATATAAGTCCTCATATCCATAATGCAGACTTGGCAGTGCAGGGAAGTAGTTCTATGATCCAGATACAACATTGTGCGCTCCAGGGAATCATATGGCACAATCCTGGCTTTGTTTGGCCATCATCACTGCCCTTTTCAGCTGCTCATAAGTCACAAACATTATCACGTTCCAGCTCCCAAGGCGCAGATAAGAAGGAAGAAACCTAGAAGGAATGAACATTGATAGTGAATCCAGGGTATTTAGCATGTAGTGGGAGAGGAAAAGAGGATTAGTAATACATGACTGCCATAGGTCACTCATCCCCCAAGCAGGATAAGGATAAAGATAACATGTTGGTATTATTTTCATAAGGGAAAATAGGATGCTTTAGAAACAATAATGTTGAATATTCAAAATTATATAGCCAAGAAAAATACAGGCAAGCTAAGTAAGGGTCCTCTAAAATGAATGGGTAAGGCAATAAAGATGGGAAAAGTAACAAATTATACAAAGCTTGCAGGCAAATAGAAATGAGACAATGCTGGGAGGAAATTGCTACGATGGATTAGAAAGGATAGTAGATATATAAAGGGGAACGTAGAAATGAGCTCAGATAAAAATGTTAAACATGACTTTTTTCAAGTCTTGTATCTGGAAATCTGAAACTCTCTCCCCAAAAAGCTGCTATGACTAGGTCAATTGAAAATTTCAAAATTAAGATTGCTAGATTTTTGTTACTTAGAAATTACAGCACAGAAACATGCCATTCAGCTCAACTGGTTTATGTTGGTGTTTATACTCCTCCCACCCTACTTCATCTGATCCTTTCAGCATATCCTTCTATTCCTCTCTCTCTCCTGTACTTAGCTTGCTCCCCCTTAAATGCATCTATGCCAGTCGCTTCAACTACTCCATGTGGATGCAAGTTCCCCATTCTAATGGCTTACATGGTAAAGAAGTTTCTCCTGAATTTCTTACTGGATTTATTAGTGACTATCATATTTATTTCCCCTGGTTTTGAACTCCCCACAAGTGGAAACATCTTTTCCACATCTACCTTAAACTCCTTTTAATTATCTCTAATAAGTCAACTCCTCAGCTTTCCCTTTTCTAGATAGGCTGAACAAGATCTCAGCTCTTTCTTAATAGTTCTAAGCTCTCAGTTCCAGTATCATCCTTGTGAATCTTTTTTGCACAGGCAAGGGTATTAAGGGTAACAGAACTATGGCAGGTAAGTTATAGAGCAGCCATGATTTAAATGGCCTACTTCTGTTCCTATGTTCATATTGTTGTAAATGATCAATTAGAAAAGTTACATGTTAAAAATGTCAGAAATTAAAAAGGTAAATAGTTAATATAAATGCATTTGTTTTTAGAATTATTCACTAGAATTACTTATTAGTCATACTAATATGTTATCTAATTCTTGTACACCCAGCATCCTTGAGGATTTTCAAAGCTGAATAGGCAGAGATACTTGAAACATTGAGAGTCTCAAGACTATTAAATCCCCTGGGTCAGATAGAATATCTTCTAGGGTACTGATGGATACTAGGGTAAGAAGATTAGGTGGTTATTACAGGAGAATTAGTGAGCATTTTTCAGATTTTGCAGGATTGGAAACAGGCAAATGATTGATATTTTAGAAGGAAAACAGAACCGACAAATAGAACAGGCCCATTATCCTATAACCAATGAAAGGTAGAATAATTGTAAGGGCCAGGCTGGAGAAATGCCTGTACAACAAAACTTAAGAAACAACCAGAATAGATTTAAAAGAGGACAATCCTACCAACTGAACCTCCTTTGCTTCCCTTTGAATATTATAAAATTAACTAGATAGCCCACAATATCATTTATTTAAACCTTCAGGGAGTGTTGACCAAGTTCCACATGAAAGCCTTCTAATTAAACTAAAACCCACAGTGATCTAAGAGATAATATGGAATGAGATAAGAAATCTCTTAGAAGATAGAAAAGAAAGAGTACTTAGACATGTAATATCAGATGGGGTGAGGTGGGGGTGGGGTGGGGGGGGGGGTGCCTATAGGGAGATCTCATCCATATATCATGTTGAAATTCTCATCTTCAGACTTGGCAAAGCTAAATGACGTTATCTGGATTTGAAATGTGTTTTGCTTTGCATAAAACCAGGGTGAATATTTAATATGTAAATATGCTTCTGATTTCTCAGCTGGTTAAGTTGGCCAGTAGTTGAGTCAGAAAGCGGGATTTCCCTGGTTTCGATCCCTAGCCTGTGCTAAATTTGTTGATCTCAGCCAGGCCAACAGGAACGCTAGTGCAACTGGACCTCGGTGCCCCTAGACCAGGGAGAGAAAAAATAGCCAGGGTTCCTGTTCATGAACCTGTCCAGCAGTCCCTGCTAGAACCAGGAATGGTGTTCTGGTATGGACAAGATCAGGTTCAGCTGCAATGCCCCCCTGTTTGAATCGCCTACTGACATTCAGGGGTTACATTCACATGATGCTGTACAACTGACCCCAATAAGGAGGGGAGGGAAGAAAATCAGCAGATAAAGGAAGAAGAAACGAACAATCCTTTACTGTCAATTAGGTTGAACCAAATGAAGTTACCCTTTGTAAAAAGCTGTTGGTCCTTCCTTAACCAGCATGGTCCAAGCACAATTTAATGCACTCTTGTAGTGCCCAGGAGCAGAGTTCATGTATCTTGTCTTCACTACATCAACAGGAGAAGCTGCTACTGTCGCACAAAACCCTGCACCAAAGGCCGAGAGGAGGTGGCACGGAAGGTTATCTGCAAATTGGGACAAATTCTTATCAATTTCAGAGTTTGCATCTTTTCAAGTGAAGGCATGAAATTATTTTCAACTAGTACCTTCTATGTAAGGAATTAAAGCCCTTAATGAAGGTTTTAGGGCATTGTTAATAGGGATTGGGTATCAAGCTTTCTGGATTTAATTTGAAATATAGAAAATTAGTGTCTTTGTGAAAGCACATTATCAAAAGTTCTGGCTAAAACATAGTCAGCTAACTTCTATGTTTTGTTGCAGAAACTTTACGAAATGAAGATTTGAATTATTTGACACCTGAGCAACTTAATTCACTGATTTCAAATAATAAGGATAACCTTATTAATACTGCAAAACACCACGATGGGATAAAAGCTCTTTCGATCCATTCTTTGTTCTTGTAGTCTCACTATGAATCAAGGTTCATTATTATGCTAAAACTCCAGAGATAATGTATGCTTAAAAGAGCAGTGATGTACATGCTACTAAATACAAGTTCTTTGCCTGCAAGATAATTCCCTAAAAGCCATGTCAATCAATAACAGACATATCCTAATGTGAGATTTATAGTCACAAGTCAGGCAAGCATGTTTTTTTTTGTTGCTTCATACTAAATATTATCTGTTTTGCTCCAGCTGGTACATTTGGAATGGGGTAGTGGGGATGGGCTGGGATCTGAAAGTAAATTGGGCTGGTAATATTGATATCATATCAATTTTGAAACAAACCTAAATACTGGATAAAATGTTTAATTACAGCAGTGTGGAAATGGGTTAAGTGTCAAATACAAGTGACGTAGGTAGCAATAAATAGGGAGTTAGTTGTTTGCACTGGGTGCCACCTATGATAACATTCTCTAATCTATTATGTTATGTAGCAGCAGAGACTTGCCTTTCCTGTGTCTTTTTACAGTCTGTTAAATACACACCTTCTCCTGGCTTTTCCGCCAAAAATTCATATCCTCCCCAGGTACCTAAGTACAGCCCTGCAAATTAGGAGCAGGAGTAGGCTATTTGGCCCTTCGAGCTTGCTCCGCCTTTCAATAAGATCATGGCTGATCTGATTGTAACCTCAACCCCACATACCACCTACCCCCAATAACCTTTGACTCCCTTGTTAGCCAAGAATCTATCTACCTCTGCCTTAAAAATATTCATTGACCCTGCCTCCACTGCTCTCTCAGGGAAGGGAGTTCCAAAGATTCACGACCTTCTGAGAGAAAAAAAATTCCTCATCTCCGTCTTAAATAGGAGACCCATTATTTTCAAACTGTGTCACCCACAAGGGGAAAGATCCTTTCAGCATCCATCCTGTCAAGTCCCCTCAGGATCTCATACGTTTCAATAAGATAACCTCTCAAGATCATAGGTTAACCCCCTACCCGACCCCCTACCATCCCAGGATCAGTCAAATTATGGTGAGATTTCCTTGCACATGTGCAAAACACAGTGTAAGGTTGATGTAGACCGTGAATTGACACTAATTATGAGAGAAATTAAAAGGTGAGTCTGCCTTATCCCTCTTTCCTGACATTTCCTCTCTGGCTAAAACTTGTGCAGACTTACACTCTTCATTTCTGTCACTGCTTCCACATCTCCCCCTTCAATTCAAATCCAAAATGTAGATTCATCTTTTTGATTTAATTACGTAGTGGCAGAATACCATAGGCGTTTCTCAATGACCAGAACAATAATTACACCCGGTTTCTTCTTTTTGCATTAAAGTGAGTTCATTGTGACAAGAGGAGTAGGTAGGTACAAGGGGCCTTCCTCCCCAACATTATGCCCATTATAAAATTAGCCAACTCACAAAATGTAGCCCAACATTTCCACCTTGATTCAGTTTGCTAATGAGGCCGAGCCAATTACAATGCGACACAAAGAGCGCACTTTCTGGTCTTTATGTAGAACGCAGCGAGAAGGGGATCTAAAATGACATGTTGACTGTCAGCCCACCTGTCAACAGTTTGTTCCTCAGAATGGCCTCTTTAATGAGGTCGTAGGTTACAAGCTCCGAACAGTTGACAATGGCATTTCGAGTAACGTTGGGCAAAGTTCCTATAAGCAACGACAAACAGGGTGTGATTAACACGATTGAAATGCTACCAAATTCATGATGAGTCAGATAGCTCAATGTTACACACACCTTTCCAAAGTCCTCGAACTCCTTCTTCTTTCGCTATTGATTTATAGGCCTGAATTGTGCCATTATATCGTTTCGGAACACCGCGGAGGTTCCTTTGTGCCTGAAAGCGAACTTTAACCACATCGGTCGGTTGAGCCAGTAGTACTGCAAGTCCTCCTGTGGTACTCCCTGCTAGGAGGCGGATTCCCATACTGGCATCTAACGGAGAGGCAGGATTCATCAGTATGTCACATATTGCACCAAATTCATACTATGTACGAAAACATCTTTCTTTAAGTTGTGTCATTCAACAGGAGATATAATTTCCAGTTGTCTGTGATCCATACACTATTTTAAACATCATTAAATTGGAATTTCTTGCTAAAACAAAACTGAAAACAATAACGGCATTCCTTACATTACCGCACACCGACTGCTAAACCAACGTCTACAACTGTCCTTGTTTCATAGAGCACACTCATTGCATTAACTATCTTCCACCCGCAAATATTTGTTTAAATAATGTTCCCGCCGGTCAATTGGTACTTACGCTCATTCCCTCTGGTGTAAAATTGTTTTACAGAGTCATAGAGACCGATTCTTATTGAAGCGAAACTCATCTGTCTCTGGAGGCCGGCCACTAGTCCATTATACAAACTCCTCGGTCCTTCTGTTTTGACCATTGTGGCGACTGTCCCCCAAACGCCGTGGTATTTGATACTTTTGGCAAGTCTGGCCCCAGAGGATCCTGCAGTTTCTCCTTGAATCTAAACCACAGACCTGAGTTAATCTTGGGTACCATGAGAATGTTTCAAGTGAGCAGAACTGACGATGTTTTGACTCTTTCTAACTCTGGTCAATGTGAAATTCCTAACTTTGGTTTCCCGGCAAAATAATTAATCACGTGCAGCTTTTAACTAAACACATACAATTGGTCGAAAACCGAGTTTCATGATATATCTTGGAGAGAATAGAGCTAATTACCTGTAACCTGACTTTAGCCGTGTCTAGTGGGAAGGTGATGAGGTCAGCGATGCAGGCTGCTGTACCAGCGCTCAGGAACCGCACGCCAGGCGTTGGGGGCATGCTTGAAGGTTTCAACCCTACCATCTTGAATACAGGCTTTGCAAAGTACTAGAAAGAAATAATGCAATCACATTGTGGATGGTGCTGCCCAGGTTACAATCCGCTTCATTTAGATGATCCGGGTTTTTTGTCCATTGTTTGCTACAACTTATTTTTTAAAAAATCATTCATGACATTTAATTTGAAAGACTCCTTCCCATTTCGCATTGTACCTAACCATTTTGTCCTTCCATTGATCCTAATGAAATTTATCACAAATGCACAAACCTGTCCATAAGCCCATGGAATTCTCCGGCATCACGTTTTCTGAGCTATTAGCCTCTCCACCAGCCTATTCCCAAACCCTTCTCTTTCCCTGAAAGCCTAGATATGTGCTGGAGTCTGGTTCCACAGGCTCAGCCACCTCCTTCACACAGTGAAGCTATTCAAACAAGGGCATCATTAGCCAAAGCCTAATCTGGTCTTTGCTAACATCCCCACGTGTAAACTTAGTAGTTAGAGCCACTGATTGGATAGGGATCAGAAGGCAGGACCCTCTGTATGGGCCTCAAATGCAACACTGGCTTAGATCAGCAGAGGATGGGGATCCAGCCTGGAAGCTTGCAATCCAGACGATACATGGTGATGCACTTGCTCATTGAATCATAACGGTGTTTATTATTAGCTTCCCAATCTTATGGAACCAATTCCATGTCTGTGAGGGCATTTTCACGCACAAGCTACTTAGTCATTGGTAAAAACATTCCTGGAGTTTGGAAAACATGTTGGCCCGTAACAAAAAATTCAGCTAGTACATTGTACAATTGTTCCTATCCCAGTGGAAGCTACAATGAGAAATGTCTGACTGGTACATACCTTCAGTGGCTATGTACGTTCTTGCACTGTTCAGTAAAGAGTAATCCTCTGAGGAATTCTTCTCCCATGCCCTTCAAATGTTCTTTTATTGGAATGACCAGGACTCGGTGTAACAGCTCAGGGTATTCTGTCCTTTTATAACCAAATGATGCAACCAAAGTTCAACCGGTTGGGCGTTCCTAAATGGGAGGTGTGGACAGATTACCTTTACCAGCCCTGTTTGCCTCAGTTTCAGTGTTATGGCGTTGTTCCACCAAATAAACTAACGAGAAGCTTGGCTACAATTTATAATTTTAACCTTTAACTCGTAGAACGTTTATCTAAGTTCCCCAGGATATGGCTCCCAGAAAGAACAGATCTGAAGCAGAAAGATAAGAGTGTGGGGCGTTTTGGAGCTGCTGGATGACGTACGGAGATGATATGATCTTTTGTCTTTTATTACCAGTAAACATCTACTGCGAGCACTGTTACTGAGAACGAGAATCCAAAGCAAGTTAAGATGGGAGGACTTGGCAATCGGTCAACATTTTGCGAAAGGTGCAATGGGTTTTAAACCTTTTTTCGTAGATTTACACAAAGACGGATACCTGGTTGACTGCAGCCAAGGAAAAACCGCAGCTTTGATTGCTCAACAATAAATAATCTTCATATGGCACTAATTATGGTACGATGTGTTATTTTAAGCATGCTTATGGCCTGCCTGTTTTTTTCTGATAGTCAGGTATTGCTGTGCAATAAAACGTGCAAGTTGTCAAAGTCCTGAATTTTCTCAAACTGGAATTGTCCCCGCTGCATAATCAAGTTGCAACGAGAGAGAGAGAGAAAAAGACAAAGAGGGAGTCATGAATAAGAAAAGATGCAAAGCAAAACAACGAAATATGGAGCCAACGTTTCACAGTGTGGCATTTTGTGCACCTGGGGGAGCTGTTTTCTGCCCTGGGGCGGTGCATTGGCTTCAGGCCAATGAGATTGACGGGTTAACCCCTCTGGTGACGCCCGCTCTGCTCCCTCTGCGTCTCCAGCCCGAGTTGCCATTCGGAAAGGGGGTGGGGTGAGGGTGGTGGGGGGCTCGTACCGGCAGAACCAATAGCAGAGCAGTGTTCCGTGAGGCCAGCTCCAGGACTGCCAATAGCCAAGGGGCGGCCCCGGGAGGCCTGGTCCAGGACAGGAGGGGACGCGTTGAAGCTACTCCCCTGAAGGTTCAAACGGCTGAGTGCAAAGCTTTGACACAGTGAACCCTGGGTTACAGCTGGTCAAGGGCTTCCAGGGAGCTGAGTTCAGTCAAAGGGTTAGATGCAGTGTCTGCACTTGCAGTGTACGATTGCGCAATAAAAGTAAAGCCTTCTAGCGGCGAGAATAGCCAAAGCAGCGCCTGCCAACATTGGTGAAATATTGTGGGTAGCCCCGAATCGCAACGTCTATGTGGAAGTATATGCAACAAGCAGACGACAAATCTCATGTGTTAAGCCTGTCTCATTTTGCCCTGACTGACAGTCATAGATAAGTGTAAGATTGTTGAGTCACTTGGCATTCATAACCCTTAGCACCGATTTTTTTTATTTTACCGCTTTACTCAGTGAAATTACCTAACCACAGGTCAAACTTCAGTTTTATTACCGTGCATGACAGTGGCCGAATACCGGAGAACAAAGCGCCTCTTATTACCCCTACACCTAGCTGATCAAAACGAATTTTTTTCCTGTAGCTACATTATTCGACATAAGGTGCTTTAAAAAGTTCAAAATGCGGCACCATCAAAGGGAAGTGCTCCATACTAACCACCAGAAATTTAAAAAAAATCTAGTTTCTAATTAAAGGTGCATGGAATTCAAAATAAAATTTTTTTTAAAACTGCAAGTGCTGGAAATTTGTTGACCCTTCTTCAGAACTCGTGATTAATCTCAATATCTTCGTTTTATTTTACTTAAAACTGAAGCATTTACTGCCACGTTTCCTCATTAGGGATGGATTTAAGTTACACTTTTTGGGAATTCACACCGTTCTTAGAGAAAGATTGAAGTTCTGCGGATGCTGGAAATCTGAAATAAAAACAGAAAATGTTGGAAATGCTCAGCAAGTCTGGCAACGTCTGTAGAGAGAGAGAAAGGGTTAACGTTTCAGGTCTGTGGCCTTTTATCAGAACTCAATCTTAGGAGTCCGGCTAGGGAAGCGGGGTGAGGCGAATGTCGTTTTGATTCAATCACGGTCTGTGGGCATCCCCGGCAAAGCTGTAAAAAGGGACTGGCAGTAATGTTACGGGGTGAGTAATCCAGATGCTTGGACTGATGCTGCAGAGTTCAAATCCTACCACAGCAGCCAGGGGAATTTAAATTCAATTAATTAAGTATGTCTGGAATAAAGTTAGTCTCAGTAAGTTTGACCATGAAGCTACTGGAATGTTGTAAAACCCATCTGGTTCATGAGTGCCCTTACCCAGTTTGGCCTACATGCAACTCCAAACCCACAGCAATACGCTTGACTCTTAACCGGCCTTTGAAATGACTTAGCAAATCAATCAGTTCTGCCAAACCGTGATCGAAAAATCAAAGAAAATAAAGAGAGTAAGAATAAAACAGGACAAACCTAGGAAATGACAAATGTACACTCTGTCCAATCGACTCTGCAAAGCCCTCTTGACTAACATCTGGACCTGTGTCAAATTGTCAGAGTTGTGCCACAGACAAGTCAAGCAGCAGCCTGATATAGTTATACTCTGTCACGGCAATGGAAAATTGTGTGTGATGTCTACCTGTAACTTCACCAACTGAGCAAAATCATACTGAACTGTTTAAAGAGCACCTTTTTTTTTAATACAGGAAAAGACACTGACCAAAGATGGCTGCCACAAGTCAACTGATGTCTGGAATTGTAAGTCGACCACTTCTAAATAGTTACCATATGGATTACACTGCAGACATGCTGTGACATGTTGATCATGGAATTTCACACCTGAGGGTGTCAAGATCCACTTCAAAAAGGACTATTGAAAGAAATGGACATGTCATTTGTATCTTTATGAGGTTACCTCTCCAGTGGAGACCGAGAGTCCATCAAAACATTGGGGAACTGCTAGCCAGCCAGGATATACAGCCAACAGATACTCAACCCCCTTGTGGAAGATGAAAGAGCCCCATTTCCTGCTGGTTTCTATTATCTTGTAATGTGTCAAAAGTTTCTGAGATGAAATATAAAAACATAATTATTTGTTCTACAACATTGACAACAGCAGACATGGTAATTAGATTCCTTTGGAATGTACATCATGCAGGACTTTAAGAACTGGGGTTTGCCAAGCAGAGGAGTCTGGAGAAGCTGCTAATGGAGCAGTAAGGAATCTCTCGCTCTCTATCTCTTCCTGGGAATAAGTGTCGCACTCAGTTCAAGAAATCAGTGTACCTAAGACCTATAAATGAACCGAGATCTTGTAAGAATTGCAACATCTTCTACATCTACCTGCTCCAAGGAACCAGATAACTTCAATCAGCCACAACATTTAACAATCCACACCATAAAGATAAGCAAAGGACTTCTCACTGTATATTCTTTTAACTTTTATTGGACTCTTAACTTTCCCTTTTCCTTATACCTGTGTGTGTGTGTGTGTGTGTATGTGTGCATGTGTGTGTGTGTGCGTGTGTGCGCATGTGTGCGTGTGCATGTGTGCGTGTGTGTGTTTGTGACGTTGCGTCTTTTATTATTTTGCCTTGGGTTTAGTGGCTAATAAACTTGCACTTCTTTGCCTCAAGAAAACCTCATGATTGGCTCCTTATTGTTCACTGCAAAGATAGTAAAAAATAGATTTAGGATTTTGAAAAGGCATGGATGGGGAAAATGAATTTAAAAACCTTTGCTGCGACCAACTGAGGAAGGCTGAATATAGGGGAGCCAGTTCACTCCTCCTCACCTGGTCATAACAACCCACAGAATCATACCATCCAGCCAATGTCCCAGACTTCTCCATCACCACCCCTGGGTATGCCCTGTTCCATTTGCAGGACAGGCTGACTAGTGGTGGCAACAAGTTGGGAGGGAGTGGCTCTGAGATCAGCAACATTTACTCCAGATCCCATGAAGTCTCAAGACATCAAGTCAAATATGAGCAAGGAAACCTCCTGCTGATTACCTCCTTCCGCCCTCCCTCAACTCTTCAGTGCTCCTCCATGTTGAACACCACTTGGAAGAGGCACTGAGGGTAGCAAGGGAACAGAATGTACTTTGGGTGGGGGACTTCAATATCCATTACCAAGAGTGGCTCGGTAATACCACTACTGACTGAGCTGGGCGAGTCCTGAAGGACATAGCTGACAGACTAGGCTTGAGGCAGCTGGTGAGAGAACCAGCACAACGGCAAAAGAAACTGCTTAAAGAAAGAAAGATGTGGATTTATGTAGAACTTATCATGACCACCGGACATCTCAAATGTAGTACTTTTTTTTGAAGTGTTGTCACTGATGTACTGTAAGAAACACAGCAGCTAATTTGCACTCAGCAAACTCCAACAAACAAGCAATGTGATGAAGATCAGAAAATCTGTTTATTGTGAAGTTGATTGAGGGATAAATATTGGTTAGGAATATCTCCCCTGCTCTTCTTCAAAATAGTGCCATGGGATATTGTAGAACTTCAAAAGGACATAGACAAGTTGGTGGAATGGGCAGACAGGTGGCAGATGAAGTTCAATGCAGAGAAATGTGAAGTGATTCATTTTGGTAGGAAGAACCCAAATGAGTGTAAAATGATGCACGATGATGTCAGGCGAGCATCCCGATGTCATTGTGCACTCGTGCAATATTTTGATCGGCGGGCGTGTGCGGGAGTCGGAACCGCACCCGCCATTAAATAAGAGGCCAGCTAAGGCCCTTGACAACCCAATTGATGGCGATTTAACGTTGCCCGTGCAATTTTTTGCTCGTCGCACAGGGAAAACGGGCAGACGGGCAGCCCACAATTTGCAAAACCTCATCCAAGGGCAGGGTAAAAAGGGCCAGCAGCATTGTCAGTGTGAGTAGCGAGGAGTTTTGGAGATAGTTTGCTGCTGGCTGCTTATTGGTACTTGTCAGCTTCATCTCTGATCGGGGCTCCATTCTGGGCATTTCCACGCGTCATTTCAGGACTCATTATGTCTTCAAGGCCCCCTGAGGATTCGGATCATGTGGATCCTTCCAGGTGTCAGACAGCCTTCCATTACCCTCATCTCTCTGTGGAGGAAGAGAGGGGCAGAAGGGAGAGGAGACCAGATGTCCCAATGGAGCTTCCAGGTGAGGGACCTGTGGGAGGAGTGGTGCAGGCGCAAGGGGTGCAGGGCCAGCAGGTAGTCCAAGGCGGAAAGGGCCGCAGAAGATGCCACTATCCTGCAGCCAGGGTTTACAGGTAGAGATGCAGCTACCTCAATATGACCGAGGTGCAATGCCGAAGGAGGCTCCACCTCTCCAGGGAGACCGTGACCTCCATTTTTCTTTGGTTTTTTTCTGATTGGCAGGATGTGATAAGTGGAGTTCCACAGGGCTCTGTACTAGGGCCTCAACTTTTTACGATTTACATCAATGACTTAGATGAGGGGAATGAAGACATGGTAGCTAAATTTGCAGATGACACAAAGATAGGTCGGAAAGTATGTTGTGAAGAGGACATGAGGATATAGGTAGGGTGAGTGAGTGGACAAAGATCTGGCAAATGGAGTTTAAAGTGGGAAAATGTGAAGTTGTTCACTTTAGCAGGAAGAACAAAAAAGCAAAGTATTACTTAAATGGAGAACGACTGCATAATTCTGAGGTGCAGAGGGATCTAGATATTCTAGTACATGAGTCACAAAAAGTTAGTATGCACGTACAGCAAGTAATTAAGAAGGCTAATGGAATGCTATCCTTTATTATGAGAAGGATTGAACATAAAAGTAAGGATGTTATGCTTCAGTTATACAGGGCATTGGTGAGATCGCACCTCGAATACTGTGTGCAGTTTTGGTCTCCTTATTTAAGGAAGGATGTAAATGCATTGGAGGCGGTTCAAAGGAGGTTTACTGGATTGATATCTGGGATGAGTGGGCTGCCTTATGAGGAAAGGTTGGACAGATTGGGCTTGTTTCCACTGGAGTTTAGAAGAGTGAGGGGTGATTTGATTGAAATATACAAGATCCTGAACGACCTTGACAAGGTGGACATCGAAAGGATGTTTCCTCTTGTGGGTGAGTTCAGAAGTAGGGGGCAATGTTTTAAAATTAGGGATCGCCCTTTTAGGACAGAGATGAGGAGAAATTTTTTCTCTCAGAGGGTTGTGCGACGTTGGAATCCTCTGCCTCAGAAGGAGGTGGAAGTGGGGTCATTGAATATTTTTAAGGCAGAGGTAGATAGATTCTTCTTAGGGAAAGGAAGTAAAGATTATCAAGGTTAGGTGGGAATGTGGAAATCGAAACACAAGAAGATCAGCCATAATCTTATTGAGCAGGCTTGAGGGGCTGAATGGCCTAATCCTGTTCCTATTTCTTATGCTCTTATGATTGGGCCTGAGATCAGCTCTGACTGTGTGGGTGGACACCCCATGTCAGTGGCTCTGAAGGTCACAGTGGCCCTCAAATTCTATGCCTCCGGCTCTTTCCAGGGGTCAGCGGGGGATCTTTGTGGAGCCTCTCAATCAGCTGTGCACTGTTGTGTCAAGCTGGTGACAGAAACTCTGTTCAGGCGGGTACTGACTTTCATTCATTTCCGTGTGCACAAGGCCAGCCAAGCTGAGCGAGCCAGAGGCTTCACAGCGATTGCTGTGTTCCCCTGCGTCCAGGGTGCCATCGACTGCACACATGTGGCCATCAAGGCACCAGCGGGTCAGCCGGGTGCCTTCGTTAACAGGAAGGGCTTCCACTCCATGAACGTGCAGATAGTGTGTGACCACAGGATGCAGATTCTGCAAGTCTGTGCAAGGTACCCTGGCAGCTCCCATGACACGTACATCCTGAGACACTCCCAAGTGCTGAGGCTGGATGGATGGCTGCTGGGTGACAAAGACGATCCCTTGAAAAGATGGCTCATGACGCCTCTCTGTCACCCAAGAACAGAGGCCAAGCAGCGGTACAACAGGAGCCACGCCTCCACAAGGGCGGTGGTAGAGAGGACAATAGGTCTTCTCATGATGTGTTTCCAATGCCTGGACCGTTCAGTGGGAGCACTACAATACTCCCCAGAGCGGCTGTCACTGATAGTGGTTGCATGTTGCGCTTTCCACAATCTGGCACTGGCGAGGGCGGACCCACTGGAGGAAGGAGATCTTGATGCAGCTGCACAGGCCACAGGTGATGAGTCCAATAGTGAGTCAGAAGAGGAGCCCAGTGAGGAGAACACTGAGGGCGTGAAGCCAGACCTTAGTAACCTCATGGGAGGCAGGGACACCAGGGACACCTTGATCCAACGGTCCTTCAACTAGGCTGCCAAATAAGAGCTACCACCTCATGCCAGGCTGCTGCCACCATCCTGCACGGCAGAAATGACCATTTCCTTTGCCCTCAGGATACACTCAGTGCCTATGCAATAAAATTTTGATCCACCCATGTCCAGTATTACATACTGGCCTACACTGCACCTACAAAACAAAGGAAGCATGCTCAGGCTAATAACACAAAAGCAAATGTAATTTAGTGTTGGAACTCACATATTATTGAAGAGAACCATATCCGGTGTTGGTCACACCATTAAAAAATGTAAAACAAAGTAGGGGAACAAAGATCACCCATGACCAGTCTCTCTTGTGCATAAGGTGCTTTAAACTTACATTTATGGGTGCTACGTGTAGGTGCTCCCTCCTCGCTGGCACTGGCATTGGAGACAGCCTGCTGACTCTGCTGTCTTGATGGCCTTGATGACCTTGGTGGTCGTCGTTTGGCCAGTGGAGCCTGTGCTGGCCCTGCCTGGGAGGGAGCATCCAGTGCCACAGCTGGCATCTCCCCAGTCATCGCAGCCTCATCAGATACCACAATCTCTGGCAGAGGGGCGGAGGAGCTGCTGCCATCATCCGGAGCACCCTGAGAGGAGCCAGCAGAGACAACAAGCAGCTCGTGCACCAATGTGTGGTCACTGTGGACCTCCCTGCTCGCCACTGATGGATGTGCACTTAGCTGGGATATTGGGTACCCAATCCATCTCACGAAAGGACACTGACCAGCTGATGTAATTGCCTGTGTGTGGGCTTACAGGTCGGAGCGCAACCCCAGGAACCCCTGATTCTGCCCCTGAAAGGACAGAGGAGCATTGAATAGTCTACTCTCTACCTGCAGCGCCATTGCAGCCTGGCCAACCCCAGCTGAGGAGCACCTTGCAGGGCATATCCGAGTTGTGGCCCTCAAGGTGCAAGGCACTCAGTCCAAGCAGCCAGGGCTCACCCCCTTGACCATCTCCATCATCATTGACGGTTGGCACTCAGTCTCTAACACCCTGTGCTCCACGGGGTGGATGGCTTGCCCAAAACAATTCAACACACTAACCCATGCCAACATGGTACTCATCCTTCCTGAGCACAGCGGGTCATTGGAACACTTCTGGCCCTGCATCCATGTGCGCCGCACCACATTGTGGCTTCTCACCCGGGCTGCCACCTCCTCCCATCTCTGGGGACAAGGGTGTCCCTTCTGGCAACCACCACCTCCTGGAGGGCAGCGAGGCATTCATCGGAAAAACAGGGGGGTGCTGAGTGCCCAGCTGACATCACCTCCCGCCTGGTCTCTGCACCTTCAGTTCGCAGCCATGTCGCTGCTGCAACTCTGAAGTTGTCAGCCTCCCTGGGGCTGCCTGTGCCCTTTTTGAACCTGCTGCCGGGTTGCCACTGGACCTGGTGGCCAACAGGCCCCTGCCCCCGCCTGCCCCTTCTCAGGCATTCGGCAACCGGCGTTCACGCTGGGCGGGTCTTAATTAGCTTTGCGACCACTCCTGCTCACCCCTGTCGAGCCCGCCTGATGAAGGCGAAATTCTGCCCATGGGGAGACAATATAAAATAAAGGGCACAATTCTAAAGTGGGTGGAGGAGCAGAAGGACCTGGGTGCATATGTGCATAAGTCATTGAAGGTGGTAGGGCAGGTTGAGAAAGCAGTTAATAAAGCATACAGTATCCTAAGCTTTATGAATAAGGACTTGGATACAAGAGCAAGGATTTGTACAAGCCATTAGTTTGGCCTCAGCCAGCGTATTGCAGCCAGTAGATAAAAACAAAAAACTACTGTGGATGCTGGAAATCCAAAACAAAAACAGAATTACCTGGAAAAACTCAGCAGGTCTGGCAGCATCGGCGGAGAAGAAAAGAGTTGACATTTCAAGTCCTCATGACCCCTCAGCAGAACTGAGTGAAGTTAGGAGAGGGGTGAAATATAAGCTGATTTAAGGTTGGGGGGGGTGGGGGGAGAGAAGTTGTGGGCGGGGGGTGGGGGGGATTGTAGGGACAAGCACGCAGTGATAGGAGCAGATAATCAAAAGATGTCACAGACAAAAGGATCAAAGAGGTGTTGAAGGTGGTGATATTATCTAAGAAAATGTGCTAATTAAGAATGGATGGCAGGACACTCAAGGTACAGCTCTAGTGGGGGTGGGGTGGAAAGACTGACAGGGTATCACAGTTATAGATTTAAAAATAATGGAAATAGGTGGGAAAAGAAAAATCTATATAAATTATTGGAAAATACAAAAGGGAGGGGGAAGAAACAGGAAGGAGGTGGGGATTGGAGAGGGAGTTTAAGATCTAAAGTTGTTGAATTCAATATTCAGCCCTGTAAAGTGCCTAGTCGGAAGGTGAGGTGCTGTTCCTCCAGTTTGCGTTGGGCTTCACTGGAACAATGCAGCAAGCCAAGGACAGACATGTGGGCAAGAGAGCAGGGTGGAGTGTTAAAATGGCAAGCGACAGGGAGGTTTGGGTCTTTCTTGCGGACAGACCGCAGGTGTTCTGCAAAGCGGTCGCCCAGTTTGCGTTTCAGAATCATGAGAATCATTCCAGGGATGAGGAACTTCAGTTATGAAGATAGATTGGAGAAGTTAGGAGGGCTCTGGACAGAGTAGATAGGGTTTTTAAAAATTTATTTGTTCATAGGATGTGGGCATCACTGGCTAAGTCAGCATTTATTACTCATTCCTAAATACCCTTGTTCAGAGGGCATTTAAGAGTCAACCACACTGCTATGGGTCTGGAGTCACGTGCAGAGTAGACTAGGTGAGGAGAGCAGATTTCCTTCCCTAAAGGGCATTAGTGAACCAGATGGGTTTTTATGACAATCGACAATGGCCATCATCAGACTTTTAATTCCAGATTTTTTTTATCGAATTCAAATTTCACCATCTGCCATGGTGGGATTCAAACCCAGGTCCCCAGAGCTGGAATACCAGTCCAGTGACAATACCGCTATGGTGACAATACCACTATAGTGACAATACCGCTATGGTGACAATACCACTATGCCACTGCCTCCCCACTGTTCCCACTCGTGAAATGATTGAGAATGAGGGGGCACAGATTTAAAATAATTAGTTAAAAAAAGTGATATAAGGAGAAACTTATTTTTACGCAGCAAGTGGTTTGGGCCTGGAACGCACTGACTGAGATTGTGGTGGAGGCAGCTTCAACTGAAACATTCAAAAGGGAATTAGGCTCTTATCTGAGAAGGAAGAATGTGCAGGATTACAGGGATAAGGCAGGGGAATAGCTCTAGGTGAATTGGTGCAGATACAATGGGCCAAATGGCCTCCTTCTGCACTATAACAATTCTGTGATTGTTTACATCCACCCAAGCAGGCAGATGGGGCCTCAATTCAACACCTCGTCTGCAAGATGGAACCACCAACAGTACAATGCACCCTCAGTATTGCACTGGAGCATCAGCCCTGATTTTTGTACTAAAGCACTGGAGTGGGACTTAAACCCAGAGCCTTGTGATTCAGAGGCAAGTATGCTACCAGCTGAGCCACAGCTGCCACTTGAGGTTAGCTGTATCCATCTATGTCACAGATGCATCTATCCATGACCATATTAGTAGAAATGACCACCACACAGTCCTTGTGGAAACAAAGACCCATCTTCACACTAAGGACACCCTCTATCGTGTTGTGTGACACTGCCACCATACTAAATGGGATAGATTCAGATCAGATCTAGCAGATCAAAACTGCACATCCATAAAGCGCTGTGGGCCATCAGTAGCAGCATAATTGTATCCCACCAAAATCTCTAACCTCATGGACTAGCATAACCCTCACTCTACCATTACCATCAAACTAAGGGATCAACACTGGTTCAAAGAAGAGTGTAGGAGAGCATGGTAGGAGCAAGGGCACAGAATGAACTCTCGGTGGGGAACTCGGCTCCTGCCTTCATTCCAACCTTGAAAGAGCTGAATTCCAGAGTTGAGGTGCGAGTGATTTCCCTTGACAGCTTGGCACGGTGGTGGAGGGGGTGCCGACTTCAAAAAACTTTTGTTTTGTTACATCTTCAGCTGGGGCTATCCAATGGATGATACATCTCAGTTCCTCCTAAGGCCTCCAGCATCACAGATTCTAGCCTTCAGTCAATTTGATTCACTCCACATGATTACCAGGCTGGCTAAAGGCAGTGGATACGACAAAGGCCATGGGTCTGACAACATCCCAGCTGTAGTAGCCAATGGGAATCTGGGGAAAACTCTTCACTGGTTGGAGATATACCCAGCACAAAGAAAGATGGTTGTGCTTGTTGAAGGTCAATCATCCCTATCGCTGCAGGAGTTCCTCAGGCTAGTGCCCTAGGCCTAACTACGTACAGCTGCTCCATCAGTGACCTTTCTTACATCCTAAGGTCAGAAGCAGGGATGTTTGCTGAAGATTACACAGTGTTCATACCATTCGAGAACCCTCAGATACTGAAGCAGTCCGTGCCCACATGCAGCAATGGCGGGACAACACTAAAGGTCTGTTTGCTAAGTGGTAGGTAACATTCACATCACACAAGTGACAGGCAAAGACCATCTCCAACAAGAGAGAATCTAGCCATCTCCCCTTGAGGTTCAGCAGCCTTGCCATCAGTGAATCATCCATCATCCCATCCTGGGAATTATCATTGAGCAGAAACTTAACTGAACCAACCACATAAATATTGTGGCTACAAGATCAGTTCAGAATTTGGGAATTCTGCATGAGGAACTGACCTCTTGACTCCCCAAACCCTGACCACCTTTTACAAGGCACAATTCAGGAGTGTGATGGAATACTCTCCACTTGCCTGGATGAGTGCAGCTCCAATAACACTCAAGCAGCTTGACACCGTCTAGGACAAAGCAGCCAGCTTGACTGGCACCCCATCCAGTTCCTTAAACATTCACTCACTGCACCAACATCTAAAAAACAGTCACTCTCAACTTGCTTCTGGAATTCAGTTCTTTTATCCATGTTTGGACCAAGGCTGTAATGAGTTCTGAAGCTGAGTGGCCCTGGTGGAACCCAAACTGAGCATTGGTGAGCAGGTTGAGTAAGTGATGCTTGATAGAACTGTCAAGACACTTTCCATTACTTTGCTGATAATTGAAAATAGACTGATGGGGCTGTAATTAGTTGGATTGAATTGTTCTGCTTTTCATGGACAGGATATACTTAGGCAATTTTTCACATTGTTGGGTAGATGACAATGTTGCAGCTGTACTGCAGTAACCTGGCTAGGGGCATGGTTAGTTCTAGAGCGCGAGTTTCCAGTGCCCCAGCTGGGATGCTGTCAGCCCCATAACCTTTGTTGTATCCAGTGCCTTCAGCCATTTCTTGTTATCATGCAGAGTGAATTGAATTGATTGAAGATGGACATCTGTGATGCTGGGGAAAATGACAGCAGGCACATATGAGCACGACCACCTGCAAGTTCTTCGCCAAGCCACACACACCCCGATTTGGAACTATATAGCAATGTCTATGTTGCGAGGTCAAAAAACCTGAAACTCCCTCCCTAACAGCACTGTGGGTGTACGTACACCAGATGGAGTGCGGTGGTTCAAGAAGACAGCTCACCACCACCTTCTCAAGGGCAATTCGAGATGGGCAATAAATGCTGACTTTGCCTGTGATTCTCACATCCCGTAAAAGAATAATGCTAAACATTGGAAACACCATGTTACAGGCTGAGCTAAGCCATCCCACACCAATAGATCAAATCAAAACTCTGCCATCCTGCCAAATCTAGTTGTGAATGGTGGTGGACAATTAAAGAATGAATGAGAGGAGGAGGATCCTCAAGCATCCCCAACCTGAATGATGCCAGATCTCAGCATCAGTGTTAAAGGCAAGTGTTATGATCAAGTAACGAGGGGTCAAATGGCTCCCCTCTTTCCCCACACCTCATTTGACTGCAGCGTGTTTTTTTAAAAAGAATGTGCTTGTCAATTCAGGCATAACTGTTTAAGTGCTGCAACTGTAAAAGACACAAATAGTTATGTTTCCTTGAATTGTTTAAAAAGAACAGAAGGTTATATTTATTGTACTTAGCCCAGCCTAAGTAAAAACAATAAAATGCTTCAACTTTCCTACGTATACGCACTCATAGTTCACACGCACAACAAGAAGTTACAGAGTGGGAGGATAGATTAAGTGATAGTTTAAAGTCTGATAAAGATTAAAATGATATGGTTATCGTGAGTTGAATTGAAAGGATCTACACTGGGCTCGGTGGTTCTTCTAGTTTCAGTGTTGAGGTGGGTTAAAGATGCAGGTGGATTATTTATTTGTTCTTTTGAAGACAGAAGCTGCTGGATTGAGTTCTTTAAAATCTCTATCTGTGACAAATAGATAATCAAAAAGCAGATGGGGTTTTAGCTTGCAGGATGGGTGGAAAAAGAGAACGAGATCCACACAGGGACCTTGCCACTTTGGCGTCTTTTCTGCTTTCTGTCTATGGTCTGGAGAAAACAGCTTCTTAAAAGCAAAAAAAGTTAGCTAACTTGACACATGATCCTCTTTCTCCAACTCACCAGTGACCCAAATATGGTCAAGGCTAGTGGATTCCAGTTGTAACTTGATTAAAATTTGGCAGGGAATTCTTATCTCAGACAGAGACCTTTGTCTGAACCAGTGCTGGTTCCCCACCCAGTTGAGTCTGGTTAGCCAATGAATGGTGACAGGAGATGTAGTTCACTCACATTCTCCTAAGGAATTGGCTTTGTTAGGCTCTTACAGGCAGGTTGGCTCCACTTAATGGCTTTGGAATTTATTGTGTACAGTAATGCAAATTTTCAGCCATCTTAGAAGCTGTGATTTCAAGTCATTAGAATGTGGCTTCAGTCTTTTTGAAGTACAATCAGTGGTTTCCAGCCAGTAAATTCATAAAGTCATTTTTATAAAGCATTGTTTTGTAACACAAGGCTGAAGCATTTGCAACCATCTTCAGCCAGAAGTGCTTTGTCAATGATCAATCTTGGCTTCTTCCTGAGGTCCCTACCTCAGATTCCAGTCTTCAGCCAATTCCATTCACTCTATGTGATATCAAGAAATGGCTGAGCCCATTGGACACAGCAAAGGCTATGGGCCTTATAACAACCTGGCTGTAGTGCAAAAGATCTGTGCTCCAGGACTAACCTTGTGCCTAGCCATGCTGTCCCAGTACAGCTACAACGTTGGTATTTACCCAAAAGTCTTAAAAATTGCCCAGGTATGTCCTGTTCTCAAAAAGCAAGACAAATTTAATTTGGCCAATTATTACCCCTCAGTCTACTCTCAATCACCAGCAAAGTAATGGAATGTGTCGTCAACAATGATATCAAGTGCCACTTAACCAACAATAACCTGCTCACCAATGCACAGTTCATATTTCGTCAGGATCACTCAGATCCACTCAGATTACAGCTTTGGTTCAACGTGGACATAAGAGCTGAATTCCAGAGGTGAAATGAAAATGACTAACCTTGATATCGAGACAACATTTGACTGAGTGTGGCATTAAGGAGCCCTAGTAAATTTGAAGACAGTGGGAATTATGGAAAAAATGTACTGCAAAAGAAAATGGTTGTGTTTGTTGGAAGCTAATCTTCTCAGCCCTAGGATATTGCTGCAGGAGTCCCCCAGAGCAGTATCCTAGGCCCAACCATCTTCAGCTGCTTCATCAATGACCTTCCTTCCATTAACAGATCAGAAGTAGGGGTGTTCGCTGATGAATGCACAGCAAGTCCTCAGATACTGAAGCGGCCCATGTCCGCATGTAGCAAGACCTGGAGAGTATTCAGGCTTGGGCTGATTAGAGGCAAGTAACATTTGCACCACACAAATGTCAGGCAATGACTGTCTCCATTAAGAGAGAATCTAACCATCTCCTCCCATGACATTCAACAACATTACCATCACTCAATCCCCACCAGCGACACCCTGGTGGCTATCATTGACCAGAAAGGTAATAGGACTAACCATATAAATACTATGGCAACAAGAGCTGTTCAGAGGCTGGGAATTCATTATTGACACCAAATATGCAGGAGGACTGACCACTGATTGTAGTTTTTAGTTCTAAACGGTTTCTCCAGTTGGCCATTATCAAAGATTGGTCTCAACTATAGTTGGAGTGGAAATATCCTGTAAGAACTTTGATGTTGTGAAAACAATTAAAAACTCTGATTCCAAAACAGCTGCTGCTTAACGCACGCAACAATCTATTAATACCTAGTTACCAGTTCTGTATTTTTTAATCATTCAATGTATATAATAAAAATAAAACTTCAGAATAGATATTTTCCACTTACCAAGAACACTTTGATACCAGAGGATGGTGTTATATTGGTTTCAGTTACTGGGTAAAATATAAGTATGTAATTGGATTTAAATAAAATCGTATTGTACTGATTGTTGAGTAGGAGTGCTTTTTAAGAAAATCCCCATTCTAAAATCAGCTCAAATTAAACGTTCATTGAATCATGTGGATGAGCTATCTGGTTGTGGATGACAGCACAAAAATCTTTGAAACAAATGACGCTACAACACATTGGGCTTTCTGTGCTTAGACCGCTTGGCAGGCATCGATCAGAGACGTTTAAAATCAGGCAGGCTTTGTGGAGTTGAGAGATGGTAATCGGCTGCTTGCTCAGTCGGGCTGCTGGAGTTCTTGCCAGTAGAGGTTAAAACAGCAGTCTTCCTGTGAGGCCAAAATTGTAATGTTAAAACTGTCCAAAAGGCCAGAGGCTTTGATCATGTGACATGGCCCATTAATGGTTAATTGTAGCTTAACAATCATTTTCTGTGCTTCTGACCAGAATTCCATTGCTCCCCGCTTGGGAGGAGAGGTGGCCATTAGCATCTCTTCTAGTGTAATGAGTGTCAATCTCTCTTTTCTGTGATAGTTCAGGTTGGGGAGCCAGTTCGCCTGCCCTTCCCCTGCTTTCATTGATTACAAGGGGTCTGTAGAATGAGGTGTGAGATTCCACATGCTGAGAGAGGAATTATTTTGCTCTTGTAACTGCTGGTGGTAGCTCCCAGAACAAAGGGCCAATCCGGTGACTTGTAGCAGCCATCATCTTTTCCTTGGTCCAGCAGAAAGTCCATTTTTTCAAAATGGCAAAAGAATAAAGTTTTGGATTTCTTTTCATGTCATAGGGACCCAACATGAGCAACAAGTGAGATTCAGTTGGAAGGTTGAAAGGAGGGAACATTTGTGTAGGATTGTTGACTGTTTTCTGAAAGTGTCCAGTCAATGTAAAGCTACCATGAACATTAACTGCTCACTAATTAATCATGTACATGAATTCAAAATGCCTCATTTAACTACTAGTACAATGAATTCTGGTTCCTCTCTCCAAAAATTCATAAATTTTGTTGAGTAAGCTCAGACTTGGTTCACTCAAAGTTTAATTGTTATTTGGTAATGTAACAATGCAAATTAGAAAGTGCTGGCCAATTTCAGCTTCAGGTCAGAAGCACACAGGAAAAACAGGTCTTTAAATTTTTTTCACAGGATGTGGCTGCCGCTGGCTAGGTCAGCATTTGTTGTCCTTGAGAAGATGGTCGTGAGCTGCGTTCTTGAACAGCTGCAGCCCATATGGTGTAGCTATACCCACAATGCTATGAGGAAGGGAGTTCCAGGATTTTGATCCAGAGACAGTGGAGGAACTGTGATATAGTTCCACAGAATGGTGTGCGGCTTGAAGGGGAACTTGCAGCTTGTAGTGTTCCCATACATCTGCTGTCCTTGTCCTTCTAGGTTGTAGAGGTCGCCAGCTGGGAAGGAGAGGTCGAAGGAGCCTTGGTGAACTGCTGCAATGCATCTTGTAGATGGTACACACTGCTGCCACTGTACATGGGTGGTGGAGCGAGTGAATGTTTAAGGTACTGGATGGGATGTCAGTCAAGCAGGCTGATTTGTCTTTGATAGTGTTGAGCTTCTTGAATGTTGTTGGAGCTGCACTCATCCAGGCAGGTGGAGAGTATTCCATCACATTACCTACTTGTTTCTGGTAGATGGTGGACAGGCTTTGGGGAGTCAGGTGAGTTACTTGCTGCAGAATTCCTGGCCTCTGGCCTTTTCTTGTAGCCACAATGTTTATATGGCTGGCCCAGTTCAGTTTCTGGTCAGTGGTAACTCCCAGCATGTTAATAGTGGGGGATTCAGTGATGGTAATGCCATTGAATGTCAAGGGGCAATGGTAAATCTCTCTCATGTTAGAGATCATCATTGCCTGGCACTTGTGTGGCATGAATGTTGCTTACTACTTATCAGCCCAAGCCTGAATGTTTCCCAGGTCTTGCTGCATATTGACATGGACTGCTTCAGTATCTGAGGAGTCACAGATGGTGCTGAACATTGTGAAGTCATCAGTGAAGCCAAAGATAAAAGGTGAAAAGGTAATAATCTCTGGATTACTACCTGAGCCATGAGCTAATTGGCACAGGGTCAATAAGATTAAAGAGGTAAATGCATGGCTCAAAGGTTGGTGTGGAAGAAATGGGTTTGAATTCATGGCACCAGTACTGGGGAAAGAGGGAGCTATTCCATTCGGACGGGCTCCACTTGAATCATGCTGGGACCAGTGTCCTGGCGAATCACATAACTAGGGTTGTAGATAGGGCTTTAAATAAATAGTGGGGGGAGGGTTCAGTTGCATGGAAATGTAAAAAATCAAAGTTTAAGGAGAGGGTAAGAGTGCAGGTTAGTGACGAGGCTGATTGTTATCAAAAAGTGAAAGGAAGGGACAGAGTGTGTGAATGCCATATTGCACCAAAGAATCATATAAGTGTAGGGAAAATTGACAATAGGGCAAACTTAAAGGCTTTGTATCTGAATGCATGTAGCATTCTGAATAAAACTAATGAGTTAACAGCGCAAATAGAGATAAATAGGTATGATTTTGTGGTGATTACTGAGACGTGGTTACAGGGAGAACAGGTTTAGGAATTTAATATCCAAGGGTACTCAGTGTTTCGGAAGGATAGGCAGAAAAGAAAAGGAGGTGGTGTAGTTTTGTTAGTAAAGGAAGGGATCAGTGCTATAGTGAGGAATGATATAGGCACTGGAGAGCAAGACATGGAATCAGTCTGGGTAAAAATAAGAAATAGCAAGGGAAAGAAGTCCCTGATGGGAGTAATCTATAGGTCCCCAAACAGTAGTTCAGCAGTAGGGCACAGTATAAGCCAGGAAATATCGGGAGCATGTAAGAAAGGCATGGCAATAATTATGGGTGATTTTAATATGCATATAGACTGGACTAATCAAATTGGCAAGGGTAGCCTTGAGGGAGAGTTCATAGAGTGTATTAGAGATTGTTTCTTGGAGCAATATGTTGTGGAACCAACCAGGGAGCAGGCTATTCTGGATTTGTTTTTGTGTAATGAGATGGGATTAATTAATGATCTCATAGTAAAGGATCCTCTAGGGAAGAGTGATCATAGCATGATGGAATTTCAAGTTCAGTTTGAGAGTGAGAAACTTGAGTCCCATACTAGCGTTCTGGAGTTAAATAAAGGTAACTAAATAGGTATGAGGTCAGATTTGGCCCTAGTGGACTGGGCAGGAAGACTACAAGGTAGGTCAGTTGATGAACAGTGGCAGATATTTCAGGAGATATTCAACTCCTCCCAAGTAAAATATATCCCAATGAGGAAGAAAGATGGTAAGAGGGGGAAAAAGCATCCATGGCTAGGCAAGGAAGTTAAAGATAACCTAAAGGCAAAAACTAAGGCACACCAAATTGCAAAGGTCAGTGGCAGGCTGGAAGATTGGGAAACTTTTAAAGATCAACAAAGGGTTACTAAGAAAATAATAAAAAGAGCAAAGATAAATTATGAAAGAAAACTAGCGCAAAATGTAAGAACTGATAGCAAAAGCTTCTACAAGTATATAAAAAGAAAGAGAATAACTAAAGTGAATTTTGGTCCCTTGGAGAACAAGACTGGGGAGTTAATAGTGGGGAACACAGAAATGGCAGAGACGCTTAATCAATATTTTGCCTCAGTTTTCACAGTGGAGGACACTAGTACCACCCCAGTAGTAACAGGTAGTGCAGAGAATATAGAGAAGGAGGAACTTAGAACAATCACCATCACTAGAGGAAAAGCACTGAGCAAACTATTGGGATTAAAGGGTGATGAGTCCCCAGGACCTGATGGCCTACATCCCAGGATCTTAAAGGAAGTGGCAGCGGAGATAGTGGATGCATTGGCTATAATATTCCAAAATTCCCTGGATTCTGGAAAGGTTCCAGTGGATTGGAAAAATGCTAATATAACACCCTTATTCAAAAAGGCGGGGAGGCAGAAAGTAGGAAACTATAGACCAGTTATTTTAACTTCTGTCGTTGGGAAATTGTTGGAATCCATTGTTAAGGAAGTAGTAATGGGGCATTTGGAAAGTCAAGATGCAATCCATCAGAGTCAGCATGGTTTTATGAAGAGTAAATCGTGCTTGACTAATTTGCTAGAGCTCTTTGGAGATGTGACAAACAAAGTGGATAATGAGGATCCTGTAGCTGTAGTATATCTGGACTTCCAGAAGGCCCTTGGTAAGGTGCCGCACAAAAGATTAATACACAAGATAGGATCACATGGAGTTAGGGGTAATATATTAGCTTGGATACAGGATTGGCTAACCGACAGAAAGCAGAGAGTCGGGATAAATGAGTCTTTTTCTGGATGGCAAGCTGTAACTAGTGGGGTGCCGCAAGGTTCAGTCCTTGGGCCCCAACTATTTACAATCTATATTAATGATTTGGATTCAGGGATAGAAGGTACTATAGCTAAATTTGCAGATGACACCAAAATGGGTGGGAAAGTAAGTTGCAATGAAGAAATAAGAAATGTACAAATGGATATGGACAGGTTAGGTGAACGGGCCAAAATTTGGCAGATGGAGTTTAACGTGGATAAGTGTGAGGTTATTCATTTTGGTCAGAAGAATAAAAAGGCAGCTTATTATTTAAATGGAGGGAAACTTCAGAATGCTTCAGTGCAGAGTGATCTGGGTGTCCTCGTGCGTGAATCGCTGAAAGCTAGAATGCAGGTACAGCAGGTAATAAGGAAGGCAAATGGAATTTTGGCATTAATTGCTAAAGGAATAGAGAATAAAAATAGGGAAGTGTTGTTGCAACTGTACAAGGCATTGGTGAGACTGCACCTGGAGTACTGTGCACAGTTTTGGTCCCCTTACTTGAGGAAGGATGTAGTTGCACTGGAGGCAGTTCAGAGGAGGTTCACTAGATTGATTCCAGAGATGTGGGGTTTGTCTTATGAGGAGAGATTGAGCAGTTTAGGCCTATACTCGCTAGAGTTTAGAAGGATGAGAGGAGATCTAATTGAGGTATATAAGATGCTAAAGGGGAAAGGCAAAGTAGACGTGGAGCGGATGTTTCCCCTTCTGGGGCATTCTAGAACGAGAGGCCACAGTTTTAGGCTAAGGGGTGGTAGATTTAAATCAGAGATGAGGAGGAATTACTTTTCTCAAAGGGTTGTGAATCTGTGGAATTCACTACCTCAGAGTGCAGTGGATGCCGGGACGCTGAATAAATTTAAGGAGGAGATAGGCAGATTTTTAATTAGTAATGGGTTGAAAGGTATTGGGGAGAGGGTGGGAAATTGGAGTTGAGGCCGAAATGAAATCAGCCATGATCGTAATGAATGGCGGCGCAGGCTCGAGGGGCTGAATTGCCCACTCCTGTCCTAGTTCTTATGTTCTTATGTACATCCCCACTTCTGACCTTATGATGGGAGGAAAGTCATTGTGATGAAGCAGCTGAAGATGGTTGAGCCTAGGACACTACCCTGAGGAATTCTTGCAATGATGTTCTGGGACTGAGACAATTGGCCTCCAACAACCACAGCCATCTTCCTTTATGCTAGGTTTACTTTTTAAAAAGTGATATTAAAACCAAATGTGATATCCACAGTGTGACATGTAACAAGTTCAATTCCTGATGCTAAATAATGGTTTATGACTGATCTTTTTTGTATGAGACCAAGTCCAGTTAAACATAATGGCTGAAATTTTCCAGCCTCTGGATCGTTGGAGATGGACGTACATTGGGAGGTGTGACACTACGGAAGTCCTGATGCTAGATATGCATGGAAATTGTCCAGGTAGTTTAATCTTCCAATGGGCTGGTTCCCTGTTTCCTGGGGCCTTTCCCAAATGTCTCTTACTCTGAGCTAAGGGCAGAGACTGAATCAGATACATGGGACTTACTTAAATACTTACCCAGGAAATGTTAGACAGTTTAATACTTGGTTTGGAGCAGTGTAACGCAACTGAGCATCACAACCAAACCCCCTGCCATCCCTCCCCTCCCAGTCACCTGACCCTCCTTACTGTCGTTGGACTTACCCTGGTGTGCCTGCACTGCCCATTTCTGCTTCAGCCGAGATCAGAAGATCCTGGAAGAAATAGATAGTATCATCGGGTCAGAAAAAAGCTTTGTCGGCACTAACCAACAGTGCTACAGTCATTGACATCTGGCAATGAGGAACATATTAATCAACAATAAAAACAGAAAAGCTCAGCAGATTAGGCTGCACCTGCATGGAGAGAGAAACAGAGTTAACAGGCGGCAAGCCATTCAAAAGTCCATTGATTACAGCAGAACCGTAAAACCCCACTGGTGAAAAATTCCGCCTTACGTTTCAAGTCTGTGATCTTTCATCAGAGCTTGTAAACAACATTTTCTGTTTTTATTTCAGATTTCCAGCATCCGCAGTATTCTGCTTTTCAATTTATATTAATCAACAATATCAGCTGAGGTGTTTTTGTTGAATTACACGTGTTTTACCACGATGAAAAAGCTCCTAAAACTCTTATTCCTCTTTCGGCCTCCTCATTGTTTTGTAGCATTTTTATCAGATATCTTTAGCTGTTATACTCTGTTGGCTAATAGTCAAAGGAGGTATAGAGCATCCAAATGCTACAATTGCTTTTAAGGCTTCTGCCGGAAGGTCACTTCTCACCTGTATTTTGAAAATGTTGTCTTTTACAACAGAACTGGAAAAACTTGATAGTTGCATATCCCAAAGGTGTGGGAGGGCACTGGCTTTGACATCAGGCTCACTTCCACCATGATAAGGCATGTTTTCTGAGGTGGTATTAACAAAATCTCCCCTTTCCTGTGTGTGCAATATTTGCCCCCTCCCATATGGAAACATAAGACATAATGGCGATTTGTCTGCAGAAGTATACTAACATGATTGTAACATCCTAGTATGATGAGTTTCACATGCCTCATGACCCATGTCCTTGACTACTACATACATTCAAACACACTTCCATCCATTTCTCTCCTTTTGTTAAACATGGTGGGAGAATCGAGGTACTCCTTCATATTTTTACTCTGCACTTGTCTTGTAGATTCAATCTTACACAACTGCTGTCCAGTTTGGTTCCTTTAACATGGATTTAAATGTCCTGCTCATTGATGTACAGTTACAGGGTGCCTCTATAATATGGGCCTGAGCGAATGGTTGAACCGGACAAAGGTTCTCTTCCCCGGCCCTCATTTTCATAATTGTTCATAGGTAACTAGCTGGGAATTTTTCATATATTAGGTCCTCTAGTCCATGTTTATCATATTCTTGCAATGTAAAAAATATAAAGTACATGTGAAAAATGAGGCATTTAGACTTGGTTATTGATCAATTTATTAACCTTATCCTTACTCACACCTATCTTTTTTAGAATTTATCTAAATGAGATTTTTGCTTCCATTCCTTCTTTAATTAAGCAATTATTGTTTTTATTCAGATCAGAGACTAACCTTTTCAACTGATCAGTTAATTTGCCTTGATAATAATATTGATCTTCTGTTTCTAATTTTTTTCCATGTAGCCCCAGCAGCAGACCTGCCTGCTTTCAATTTTGTTATGACCAGGTGAGGAGGACTGAGCAGGCTCCCCTTCTACGCAGTCACCTAAGTTGGTCACAGCAAAGTTTTTAAAAGTTTTTTTTTCCATAAATGCCTTTTCCAATCCAAATGTATATATTTGTTAATAAGGAGCCAATAAAGCCAGGTTTTCTTGAGCCAAAGAAAGAGTAAATTTAATAGTTAGTAAACCGAGAAAAAAATAATAAAGATGCGACGATACACATAATAAATGTCAGAAATAAAAAAGTTAGAGCCCAGTAAAAAGTTAGAAGAATATATGATTAAGTCCTTTGCTTGTCTTTGAGGCATGGATTGTTGAATGTTGCAGCTGTTTCAAGTTAGTTAGTTTTCTGTAGATTTCTGATTCAGGTCTGCACTTCATTGAAGATGCTCTTTCAGCTTCAGAGAGAGAGAGAGGGAGAGAGAGAGAGACATCTGTACTGCTCTCTTCCAGCAGTGTTTTCAGGTGGCTGTGATGTTTCTTTCTCCTGTTCTTCCTGATTCTGCTTGGCAGAACCAGTCTTTAAAACTCCTGCCTGTATATTCCCAGAAAGGAATTTGATTAACATGTTTTGCAGTCATTGTTGCAAACCAAGTAATCCCATTTTTTGATCTTTCATCTCCAAAACTGTTGACACATTTCAAGATAGAAATCAACAGGAGATGGAGTTATTTCATCTGCCACAAGAGGGTCTGAATGTCTGATGAGTATCTGGCTGGTTAGCAGGTCTCATTGCCTTGATAGAACTACAGCTGATCAAAGTCCAGCACTTTGCATTTTTAATACCTTCTTTTCAAAAGTGTCTCTGTTTGAAGTGGACCTTGATACCCCTAGGTGTGAAATTCCATGCAACAGGTCTGCATTGCAATTCATATTGAAACTTTCCAGAGAAGTGGTCAGCTTACATCAGGTGATTTGTGGCAGTCACTTTTTGAACCGCATTTTTTCTTGCATTTTATTTAAAACTGGTGTCGGGAAAACTGATCCTCAGCCTATAGGCTCAGTGTTGGAGGTTTTGCCTCCTTCCGACTGGATCATGGTGCTCATCCCCTCTGTACTTTGGAGAGGCATGTAGCTGAGGAGAAGGCAGCTGGTGCTGTTGCTCTTGCTTCTGCCCTTGCCCCTCATCAAAATTGCAAGGAGGAGTTGCATGCTCCCATGCCATGGTAAAGGCTGGCTTAAGGGGACTGCAGCTGAAAGTGAATGAAGTACTTAGCAATGACCTGTCAAGCAGTGACAGAACTTTCTGAGAGGAGTGCATTGAACAGCAGCCTCTCACCTGGCCATGACTGGAGCTCTTCAGTTTTACTGATCAACGACGTCCCAGCCTGTTATTTAGTTTGCCTGAAGAAACTGTTCCCACTGTGCACGCTCCCCAGTGTCCTTGACAAATTGTTGACAGGTTGGGAAATAAATGCCCTGGCTGGGAAAGTTAGAATCCAGAGCTAAAGAAGATTTTAAATTGCCTTAGTTGGTATCCCACCATTTCTTCACCGGCCTCAGATCCCGATCTGGGGAAACCCAGAAGTGCGCAGGATAATGTTGGGATCCCAACCTGATACTAATTTTAGGTGGTTTAACTCCCCATACAGATAAATCTGCCTCCCCTTGGCTAGGAAAACGTCCTCAATGTTTCAGTTGTTGGAAAGTTTGGCTGCATGTTCCAAACTTATAGTGAGTGGCAATGTTCAATGTCTCAAATATGCTGGACTGGAAAGGCACAGTTGTGTAAAGTTTTCATTAAAGTATAAGAAAATTACAGTGGTGATGCCCACATTGAGCCAGAATATGTTTTTTTATAGTGGTAGTTATGTTACATTATGTAATGCTCATGTGCTATAAAGGCAACTGATTTACAGTAACTGAATATATCCAGTTCTGTTTCTTCACTTGACATTATGGAGCCTTTGCTAAAAGTTTGAGGGTCAAATTTTAGAATAGTAATTTTTTCACAATGAAAACTATAAATGATTGACTTTGCTTTTGTGATTATCACTGTTATAATGTATTTCTTCACATATCCAATTCTTACTTCATTCTTTTAAAGCCCAGGTTACACAGGAATTTGGTGGTCATTATATAATAGGTTGGAGGTAGCCTTGTGAGGAAGTGAGCAGGGGACTGGGGAATTTAGCAGTAATTGTGGAGGAGAGATCAGGAGTTTGGTAGCACTGGGTGGAATTTTCCAGGCCGCTGGTGTCAGGCGTGATTGGTGGTGTGAGTGGACAATATGGCGCGATCAGTTTTACAATGGCGGGAAAGCAGTTCGCGATTGTCCGCTCAGCCCGCCACGTTTCCTGTCATCGGACGTTGGGAACCTCATTGTAATATATCAGCATATCATTATCAGGCCAGCTGCCGGAATCATCCCGCACCCCCCCCCCCCCGCCCAACACCCGCTGGACCGCCTGTCCACGTCGGCAGGAATGCACGCCAACATCACAACAGCGCATAAAAGGCGTGCACTTGGTGGGCTGCACTTTGAGGGGAACTCGGAGGTAAGTACACAGTAACATTGTGCAGCGTTCACCAGGGTCGCCTGTTGAACTTCAAGCTTTGGGGGGGTTGTGGTCGGGGTTAAAGGCAGGGTTTAGGTGACTGGTGGTGGGGAGGTGGGGGGGCCAAGGGCAGCCCTGCTGTTGAATATAGCGCACAAGCTTTCGGGATGGGGGGTAGGGTGGGCGAGGGAAGTGGCCACACATTAGGGAAACCTGTAAATATGTGACCACTCCTCTGCAACTGAATTCAGGCACAGCCACATTGATGTGGTTGGGATCGGGCTCCTAGCCTATCTGCCCACTCAAGCAACACAGAGGCATCAAAGCCCCACCAAGTGTGTCAGAGCTTCCCCCCGACACCCCCAGTACAGGCTGCAAATCCATGAGCATTTTGGAGGACTGCAGGAGAGTTGGATGACTGCTAAAGCTGGCTATGGAGCAGTCACTGTTGGAGGCTCTCACAGCCCCTTCCAATGTCAGCATCCTGGTTTGGACCAGTCTCCCCCATGGTTCAAGCTAACAGGGCAGCCTTATAACGCACTAATCTCTGGCCATTCAAGTGGCAGCCAGCATTCTCTGAAAAGGGTTAAGGGGCCATCACACTTAACCAGGACAGGTTCTTAGTACCCCCATGCTAATTACATGTCCCTCTCTTTCATTCTGCAGGAGGAGTACATCAGGATCATAGAGCATGGACTCAAAATGTTAACTTTGTTTTTTTCTCTCTCCACAGATGCTGTCAGATCTGCTGAGTTTTTCCAGCATTTTCTGCTTTTGTTTTAGATTTCCAGCATCCGCAGTATTTTGCTTTTATATTATGGAGCCTGGTGAACTAGCTGTATGCCCGATGGTGCACAGAGCGTAAATACGATGGAGGAGAGAGTAGCTGAGGCTCCTGGCTGCGCAGAAGAAGGGGCAGCAACCTCAGGAGGAAGGGGTGGCTGGAGTCCCTGCACGCGCCACCCAAGAGCCACAACGAGCCGTTGCAGGCTGGCGCCTAGCGATGCCCAGGGTCTATAGATGCCACCTGTCATTCCTGCAGGTGACCGAGAACCAGTGTCGCCGAAGACTGCGAATGTCTAGCGAACTGTTCAGTCACATCTGCCAACTACTTCAGGATTTGATGCCATGGGGGCATGGAGGGCATCCACTGACAGTGGCTGTGTGAGTGACTGCAGTGCTCAATTTTTATGCCAGTGGGTCCTTTCAGAACTCCACAGGTGACCTCTGTGGGATCTCACAAGCCTCCACCCACAAATACATCCATGAGGTCACGGATGCCATCTTTGCAAGTTTGTGCATTGCACCCGGGACCAGGACAGTCAGGATGCAACAGTGATTGGATTTGCCCAGATCTCGGGTTTCCCACAGTTGCAGGATGTGATAGACTGCACTCATGTGGCGCTCAGATCTCCGTCACAAAACACGGTGGACTACATCAACCGCAAGGGCTTCCATTTGCTGAATGTGCAGCTGGTGTGAGTCTACCAGAAACGCATCTTGCAGGTGCGTGCACTGTTTCTAGGAAGTGTGCACAACGCTTACATCCTCAGCTGGTCACAGATCCCTGGAGTCTTCCAGGGTCCACAGAGGCTGCAGGGTTGGCTCCTCAGGGACAAGGGAGCCGTGGCTGATGACACCTGCGTGACGGCCTCAGACTGCAGCAGAGCGACGGTATGCGAGGCTCATGCAGCAGTTCGCAACTTGGTGGAGCAGACCATCGGGATGTTGAAGGTGAGGTTCTGGTGCCTGGCCCGGTCTGGTGGAGCCCTGCAATACAATCCACAGAGGGTGTCACACATCGTCATCATCTGCTGTGGCCCTCACAACCTAGAGCTCCAACGGGGAGATGAGCTGGCTGAGGAGGAGATGGAGGAGCTGCGCATCTCCTTGGATGATGAGGATGCCGATGGGGATGAGGGTGAGGATGTCCTCAGGGTGACAATGACAGGGATGAGGCCCTCACCCTGATTAGACAAGGCAGGCACACTCAGGAGGCCTTCATAGCTGCTAGATTTGTGGAAGATGATGACGACATGCAGTGAAGCAACCCCATAGATCCTCACACCGCATTTGTGAACATTTGACTGCAGTCTGGCTTATGGCAGAGCGAATACCCTCTGTGATAATGCTCCTGTCATGGAGACGCAATGGAAGCCCTAATAGTCGCTCGATTGCAGGAGGATGATGACGACATGCAGTGAGGACACTCCATAAATTTTCATACAGCCTCTGAGAATGTCTGACACCTGTCTGGCCAAGGGCAGATTGGTTGTGCTCGGTGATCAGAGTCATATCATGGAGACGCAGCCACGAAACTTTAGAAGCATCTGATTCTTTGTCTGCCTTCAGCACCTGAGGCCTTTGAATCAGAGGGCTGTGGGTTCATGTCCCACTCCCGGAAACCAAGAACTGTGATTGTACTCGAAAGAGTTGCAATCTGTGACTGTTGATAACTCGAAAGAGTTTCCTTCATATAGAGGTGTCAGCTGTGGCTCAGTTCATAGCACCCTCGCCTTTGAATCAGAGGGTTGTGGGTTCATGTCCCACTCCCGGAAACCAAGAACTGTGATTGTACTCGAAAGAGTTGCAATCTGTGACTGTTGATAACTCGAAAGAGTTTCAGCACCTGAGCCCTTCAGGAGCACAGCATCACTGGTCACGGATGCTGAAGAGATGAGGGCCAGCTCCTCCTTAAAGATGCGGATAGCACACAGAGAGAATGAAGGAACCCTATGGCACCTGCCCACTACATTCTGGCAGCAATGACAAGCACCACCGAAGTGCAGGCATCAGTAATGTGTCCAGGGAGTGAGAGGCCGGACTATCACTTTGGTCTGCAGGCTGCACAGAGCACAGGGAAGAGGCCCTGGGCTGAGAGACCTGCTTTTATCTTGTGCAGAAAGGAACATTGCTCATCAGAACAAGGAGCCATAGGCAGGGAGACGTTCTAGAGAGTTTATTGACAATGGTGAACTGTATGAACAAGTGATTAACACCCGTGCCCAGGCTGTGCAACTAATTCTCCTTAACCATCCTAACCCTGCTGCTATGTCTTGGTGCTCCCTGGACAGCCACAGTGGAGGTGGAGGCAGCCTGCTGACTGCGGCACCCTGTCTGTGATGACCTTGGCGGGCATCCTCTGGAGGGCCAAGATTGGAGGGCCCCCGGTCTGCTTTCAGGGTCCTGCTGTGTGGCAGTCGCACCCTCATCGGCCTGTGGAGTTAGAGCTGCTGAGGTCACAGGAAGAGGGGAGTCGGATGGCTGGACACTCTCAGAGTCACCTGGATGGATGGCTCCTGCTGAGTGTGCACCTGCGGACCCTCCTCCCTATGGGTACCCGAGGGCCCCCAGGGTGACTCCTCGAGGAGCAGGGAGGCTAGAATGAGATCGAGCTGCCAGAACCTCTCTCACGTACACATTGTTGGAGGCCAACAATGGCATCAGCGATGGAGTTGAGCCTGCACAGCAGTGCAGGAGCGAAGTCCTGGACCAAGGTCTCCATGGCAGCTGCCATCCTACCAGTGTTGACCTTGGTGCATTGGCATGCCAGGGCTATCACTTCAGCCGGAAGGCGGACGGACTCCCATCATGCCTTGCAATCTGAGGAGTGCAGCGGACATCCCTTCCTGATGTTCCTGAGCTTGCCTTTGCAGCTCCAGCAACTGAGACATGATTGAGTCCAGAGGCTCATCATCTGACTCGGACTCAGCAACGTTCTGGCTTCCAGCAGCCCTCCGAGTGCCGGGGACTGGGGAGGTCCCTGCCTCCACCTGCTGTGGATCAGACAGTGCGATGTGCTCACCAGATTGTGATCCCGGGGCTATTCTAAAGCTAGGTCTCACCGAGGTGTGTGTCTCTGTGCTGGTGATGGGTGTGGATGAGCGCTGTGACGGGTCTTCAGGGAGGGTGCCTCCAGATTCCTCTTCAGAGGTTTCTTCGGGGCTTGATTGGAGGCTCTGGAGGGTTGTGGAATTTGTCGGCTGTTTGGCAGAGGTGCCTGCAAAAACAAGGGGAGATAATTAGTTCATGGCAGTGGCCTGTGAAACAGGACACATCACTCACAGCATGGTTTTCTGATGGATGTTGCACTGCTGGACCCTCACTTGGTAGACCACTACCGACCTCACCATCAGCACAGGACCAGTCTAGATTGTCGCCAGTCAGCTGGATGGCTTTGTTGTCAAAGTCTGTGAGGACCTTGATTTCGGGTATTCCGCTACTGGTCTGCGATCTCTCCCTCTTGTTGTGTGCCAGCTTGTCCTGCATGGATAGAGATGGGGAGAGTGTAAGCAGGATGGCTGCCAGGCCAGATGACAAGTATACCTGGCCTGTGTGGGTGTTGAGTGGTCCCATGGACGGGATGAGGACAATGACGGTGAGCATGAGAGAGTGAATGGTGATGTCCCTTGAACGGGCAGTGAGTGAGGGCCCTGTGGATGTGTGATGGGTTTGTGAGAGTGCGACTTGACAATGATGAGAAGAGTGACTTACCCTGGCGGAATCAGAGGAGATTACTCATCCTCTTGCGACACTGGGTGGCCGACCTCTTTTGCAAGGCGTTGGCGCTGACCACCTATGCCACCGCCTCCCAAGATGGGTTAGTGCTGTTTCTGCCCATCCTACTACAGCCAGAGCAGGGGTGGGGGGGGGGGAGGGGGGGTGGGACTGGTGCCCACTGCTGCACTTAGTGCAAATCTGGGATGATTCCGCCCATTGGGTGGGGTAGGAGTTGAGGAAGGGGATTGTGAAAAGAAAATGTTTACTGGGAGGGTTGGTTAAGTCCGACAGGAGCCGGGGAGCAGAGTGGAGTTCTAGTTTGACAGACTGGAGCAGAAGCCTTGGGGCCTGGCAGCACCAGGAAGGAGGATCCATTGTTCAGGAGGATTCGCTGATTCCCAGGGCCGACGCTGATGGGAGGGGTGACCCAGAGTCTCAATACATTGAAATAGGCCTGGGGGCCTGACACCTTTGAGTGTGTTAGGTGTGGTGGAATTTGCCTGATCACGAAATGGTCATCGAGAATCAGCCCACGTCTAATCTTGATGTTCACTTTTAAATTTCAAATTATCTGCTAAAACCCTTGTTGCTAATTTTGTCCTGAAATTTCAGAAATACAATGACAGTGGGTTTTATAGTTAAAAACTGGCTTCAGTTTGGGAGCTCAGAAGGGGAAGTCATTTGATGGACAGGAAAAGGCCAAGGATGATTTGGTGGCGTGTCTAAAAGCTGAAAATAGCTTTTTGGGGCGAATGATAAGTGATTTCCAGAAGTGAGTCACATGGTACGGTAGACAGGCATGGGCAGGAAATGCATAGTGGGCTTGGTGCCTGGAACTAGGTTACAACAGGTCACAGATTCACTCACTCTTTTTCTCTGTCAATGTCTATCCCCTCTCTCTCTCTCTCTCTGTCTATCTTCCTCTCTCTCTGGAGATGTGATTCTGATCTCGCACTGGGTACTACATGAGGGGACTGATAATTGGGACCTAACTGAGTTCCACCAGGATTCTGTTCCATTTATGCTGCTTAGAAAGCTATGGTTAGGAGGCAAAAACTGAATGGTGTTGTGTTAGAAGATCAGCCATGATTATATTGAATAGCGGAGCAGTCTCAAAGGGCCAAATGACCTACTCCTGCTCCTATTTTCTATGTTTCTATGAACCTTGCATCCCAAACCCCTACTTAGGTTAAAGGGAGTATCTAGGGAAGTTCCTGGACTATTTGAGGAATTCCTCAAGTTTACCTCCTCAGTAGACCTAAGCACAATGTTTTCCAACAGGCAGCTAGCTTTAGGCCCTCCCAGAAGTTTTGTAAAATTTTGCTGACATTTTCTCTTCAACTAGAGAAGGGTCCCCAAGTCAAACTGGTGAACAACTGTGTACTATTCCCAGGTACGCCATTGGACTGGGGCAGGTGTCGACAACATGACTTTACAGACATTGGCCATCGACCCCAAAAGTGCAAATAACCATGCCCCTAGAAATTGTGAAAGGTCTTGGTCTTCTTACATTGATCAACTTAAAACTCAATATCAATGCGCTTTTGTCAGCAGAGCAGTTTGATCAGGATTTCAGGCCCTTTATCTTTTTTACCCTTCAGCTATTTCTCTGCCTCTCTCCGTCACACTCTCTTATGCACGCATACGCTAAGGTTTTCAATTCTGAAATTGCTGATAGTGCAGTAACATGGAATTCACTCGTCTGCAAATCATTTACATAATGGCTTGATATTGGTGTTAACCATGGTTCAGTAGGTAGCACTCTTGCCTCTGAGTTAGACCATTTTGTGCTCAAATCACACTTCAGTTATCTAAACGCAAAATCCAGCCTGACATTTCAGAGCAACGCTAATTGGATTCTGCTGGATGATATGTTAAACTGAAACCGTGACTGTCCTCTCAAGTGGATGTAAAAGATCCTGTAGCACTATTCCACAACAAGCAGGAGAATTCTCCTGGACTATAGTTATCCCTCAACATTACTAAAACAGATTACCTGCACATTGCTGTGTGTGGGAGCTTGCTGTGTGAAAATTGGCTGATATGTTTCCTATATTACAACAGTGGCTACACTTCAGAATTGGCTGTAAGGAACTTTGGGAGACCTGAGATAGTGAAAGACATGACATTCGTACAAGTGTTGCCTTCTTTGCTTCTTTCCTTCTTAGCTTATTTCCTTCTTTTTGACCCTTTCTCCTTCTTTCTTTCGTTCCCTGTCAGTGATGGTTAAAATTTTAAAAGCAGACCTGAAGCTAAGGGAAGTTAAAATTGGGTTGTTTCTATAATGTGCAACCTATCTTCAATGTGAGATTTACACGCAAGAGGCAAGCTGAAAATCTACGCCAATGATTGTGAAATTGGCAATTCTTGTATGTTTCTATTAAAGGACAAATGCAGCGAGGCTGAACTGATGGTATGCTGCTCACTTGATGGGGGAGAATATCAGAAAATTGCTGGTGATCGCCCCACAATTTTCCACCCGTTAATCTTTCAACTTGTGCTCTTGTGAAGTGAGGCTTGACTCCCAGAGCACAATAGCACAGAATTTGCCCTTTTGTATCAATATTTGTTTTCGACAGTAAATGTTTCATTTCATGGGGAAAAGCTGGCAGCCAAAAGAAGTTTAAATTTTCTTCTGAGTGGATTTACTGGTGCACTTGGCTCAACTTCCTTTTTAACAATAAATTTATATGTGAATAAATGTGCACGTCACCCAATCTACGTTAAGGCATTTGCAGCTTAAATTTATACATTTGAATATATTCTACTATATTTAAAAGAAGCCTAACACAAAATGTGTGTTATGGCAAGAGTGATTGTTCACTATATGCAATCTATTTTGCAGATAAAGATAATGGGCCAAAACCTTTTGGGCCTGGGCGAGTATTATATGCTGGTTAGCTGGGGAGATGAGAATTTGCCACAGGGCCACTGTTTCTGACAGATCTTTGCCTTTTGATTTTTGCACAATGGGAAATTCCAATGTGAGTAGGGGGCTGCCACACCGTGTGCCCATCACCTTCCTTGCGGTGCGAATGTCAGAAGAGAGGCAGGACTGGCATGACAATGGCACCTGCCAGAAATCCCACTAATTGTTGGTGTCAGCTTGAGCACAGAAATCTCGGCTGACGCTCCAGCGCAGCACTGAAGGAGTGCTGTACGGCCAGAGGTGCTGTCTTTCAGATGGGATGTTAAACTGAGATCACATCTGCCTGCTCAGGTGGATGCCAGGGCACTATGGGGAGAAATTTCTCCCGTCGGGCGGGCTGGGCAGGAGTGGGCGCGGGCGGTTGCGCAGCCGGCCATTTTGTGCGGGCGGGCCAATGCGGGCGAACGAGCGCAGAAACCTCCCTGAGGCACGGAGCTACAGCGCACACTTGCCGAGCTGAAGATCGTAATGACGCGTGGTGACGTCGGGACGCACGCCCAACGTCACCGCGCATCATTTTAAGCCTCGGCGAGCGGGGCCCCCCCCCCCCACCCCCCCCCCACACACGTTGAACAGAAGATTCTGGCCTATTTTACAGAAGAGCAGGGGAGCTATACCTGGTGTCCTGGCCAATATTTACCCCTCAATTAACATCACAAAAAGAGATTATCTATTCATTATCACATGGCTGTTTGTGGGCGTTCACTGTGCACAAGTTGGTTGCCATGTTTTCTACATTACAACGATGACTGCATTTAAAAAAATGCTTCACTGGCTGTAAAGTACTTTGAGATATTTGGTGGTTGTGAAAAGCGCTGTGCATATGAAAATCTATTTTTCTTCTTTTCAATTCTGCCTCTTTTGCCCAGAATGTATGGTGCAGATGTTTATGCACGCCAAAATAATCAAATGCTCTGAAGAAGGTAGCAATGTTAAAATAGAGCTTTGTCTTCAGAAATCTCTTAATCTTTCATTGGAAAGGGTTGTCTACTGCTTGACAGAATAGTTTGATGGAAATTCCTGATCACACCCTCCTCACCCTTGGTTGTGCCATAACTGGGGCAGACACCTATCCACTTTATACCTTCAGGATTTGGGATAGGGTCAGGCATGGAATAGACTGTCACCTGGAAATCCACCCTGTCTCACTTCTGGCAGTTGAAAGATGGCCCAAGACCTTAGGGCTCATTAGCTTTGAAAAGGTTAAAAAATATAGCTGCAATATTTTATATAAATTTGGCATTGAAAATAACCTATCAAAGTCAATATGGGCTATTGATGACAAAGCAAATCATTAATAATGGCACTTAGGCATCAAGTCGAGTTTATCCAGATTATATATTAACCAGTTTGAATGTTCTTTGTACAGATTACACAACCTCAACAATCGCTTTACAGAAGTGCCTGCGTACCTCATTTCAGTAAGATAAGAGGGTGAGGTGATCTGGATATTGCTGCCACCATCAGTTTTTTCAGTTTGTGTGAATAGAAAGTTGTACTACGCTGTCTGTTAACCTGCCCTGTTTATAATATGTGGCAGATGTACCACTTTCAGTATGTTCCTTTCCTGTTCTTGCTAATACACCACCCTCCATACACTTCCTCTTCCCTACTACCTCACCAGTTGAGGCCAAGATGGAACATACCATCTCCCACCATGGCTCATTCTTTTCAAGGCCCTCAAAGCTGTGAAATTCCTTATCTTCCATTTGTCCATCCTTTCTTCAACTGTCCACAGGCTATTCAAATGCAAGATTGGCGTCTCCTCACCACCATCTCTTGAATTACTTTCTCTTCTTACCTGTTATTTTCAATTTTGCCTGTGCCCTGAACTATATAGATTTACCTAGTCTTTAGTTTTAAAAGGTTTACCCAGCTGTCCACCCTGTCCCATCTGTTGTCCTGTACGCCTTCACCTTGCTGTGAACTCTACCACCCCACCCAGGTAACATTTCTCTTCCACAAGAGAAGTGACTAAAGCATTACCCTTCGAAAACAGTGTATTTGCTATTTGCATATACACACATGCATTGCAGATTGTCCAAGTTGATGAATGCCCCATGGACGAATCTGACAGCATGACATCTTCATGCTTGGGAACCTTTCACCCATGAGAAGAGGCCTCTCTCTTCAGGATGTTGTCCACCACAAACTTAGTGCCCCAGTTACTTATTCTATCTTGCTCCTTGGCCACTGTCTGAGGCTGAATCAGACCGTTCGTAATTTCAGTGTCCTGTATGAGCTAAGCTGCTGACCCCATTAACCTCTCCATTGCCTTAACTGCTTGGTTCGACTTCTGTAATAATGCCCATCTCCACCCATCTGCAGCTGAAACCCTTAATGCCTCAAATTTGAAATTCTCGTCCTTGTGTTCAAATCCCTCCATGGACTCACCCCTCCCTATCTCTGTGACATCCTCTAGTCTGCAACTTCAGAACTTCATGATCCTCCAGTTCTAGCCACTAGGGTAATTTCCTTCACCCTATCATTGGCCTCCATGCTTTCAACAATCTAAGCCTCAAACACACTGGACTTCCCTCCATAAACCTCTTCACCTCTGTAACACTCTCTCCTATTTTAACATTTTTTTTTAAACTCTTTCGAGTTATCAACAGTCACAGATTGCAACTCTTTCGAGTACAATCACAGTTCTTGGTTTCCGGGAGTGGGACATGAACCCACAACCCTCTGATTCAAAGGCGAGGGTTCTATGAACTGAGCCACAGCTGACACCTCCTCTCCTATTTTAAGATGCTCCTTAAAATCTACCTTCTTAATCAGTACTAATTGTCTCCTTATGTTGGCAGCAAATTTTGTCTGATTACGTTCCGGTGAAGCACTTTGGGATATTTTATGATGTTAAGGGCACTTTAAAAATGCAAGCTGTTGCAGTTTGCATGTCACCCTGGAGTAGATGGTGCAATTTTGTCTGAGCCTCGCATAAGGCGGAGACAATATTGATAAAGCACTTCATAAATTTGGGTCCTGGGGTATTGTTGGATACAGTCAAAACACTTCAGGAGTCATTGTATCTGTATTTGTTAGTCCCTAACACTAAAACTTTCCTTTCTCATCTCAATCCAGCAGGGGATTTGTACCCCTAAAGGAAAACCTAATTTATTTGATGAGATTTAATTGACACTAGGAACCAAAAATATTTGAAGGAAAGCAATGCCAAGGAAAGAATACTAAATAATTGGAGACTACCAAGCAAAACTAACCAATGCATGTAGTAAAATATCAATAACAAATCCAACATTTCCATTTCACAGAATCACACAGTGCAGAAGAGGCCCTTCGGCCCATCGAGTCTGCACCGACACGTGAGAAACACCTGACCTACCTACCTAATCCCATTTACCAGCACTTGGCCCATAGCCTTGAATGTTATGACATGCCAAGTGCTCATCCAGGTACTTTTTAAAGGATGTGAGGCAACCCGCCTCCACCACCCTCCCAGACAGCGCATTCCAGACCGTCACCACCCTCTGGGTAAAAATGTTTTTCCTCACATCCCCCCTAAACCTCCTGCCCCTCACCTTGAACTGATGTCCCCTCATGACTGACCCTTCAACTAAGGGGAACAGCTGCTCCCTATCCATCCTGTCCATGCCCCTCATAATCTTGTACACCTTGATCAGGTTGCCCCTCAGTCTTCTCTGCTCCAACGAAAAGAAACCCAAGTCTATCCAACTTCTCTTCATAACTTAAATGTTTCATCCCAGGCAACATCCTGGCGAATCTCCTATGCATCCCCTCCAATGCAATCACATCCTTCCTATAATGTGGCAACCAGAACTGCACACAGTACTCCAGCTGTGGCCTCACTAAGGTTCTATACAACTCCAACATGATTTCCTTACTTTTGTAATCTATGCCTCGATTGATAAAGGCAAATGTCTCATATGCCTTTTTTACCACCCCACTAACATGCCCCTCCACCTTCAGAGATCTATGGACACAAACGCCAAGGTCCCTTTGTTCCTCAGAACTTCCTAGTGTCATGCCGTTCATTGAATACTTCCTTGTCAAATTACTCCTTCCAAAGTGTATCACCTCACACTTTTCAGGGTTAAATTCCATCTGCCACTTATCTGCCCATTTGACCATCCTGTCTATATCTTCCTGTAGCCCAAGACACTCAACCTCACTGTTAACCACCTGGCCAATCTTTCCATCAACTAATTTTGCAGAAGCCTACTTGAGCAGGCTGACCTGGATTCAATGGAGTGAATCTTCTGATCTTTAAACATGTTCAAGCATGGTAGCATTTCTGGTTGCTGACAAGCTAGCACCTGCGGTCTGCCTGCTTGTGAAGCCTTTCCAGAGGTGGCCAATTATCAGGCTGCCTCTGTGTTCACTGCCCCATTAGAGAAAGGCAGAAGGGCTGGAAAGGTGGGAGGACCATCCAGAGCACCCGAGGCGAAGGGTGGATGTCAGCCCCATTGGACAGGCTCTGTGCTGCTGATCTGTATGGAGCAGGAGAGGGCAGCACACGATGGAGGCTGCTACTGGCAGTCTATCCCAGGAGGAAAAACCAGTAAAACCTGGAAATGATTCGTGCTGGTCCGAACTGGAGTTCCATTTTAAAGTATATAAGACGAGGTTGGATAGCTATCCCTCTCACCCAGTACTCTCCAGTAGATCCATGTGCAGTGAGGCAAATCCACTTGCGAACCTTTGCTGGCGAAAAGCCTGAGGATGGATAGTTAGTATCCTCAAAGCTCAAAATTCATGCTGACCTCATGGTTCCCTGACCTCCTGCTCTGCTCTTACCTCCTGTAAGTGGGCAAGCTGCAGGCAAAGTGGGGTCTTGTGTACCCTCGGTGAAATCTCAGCCTCTTCAATAAATGGCTGCCATTTGCATCAATCAATGCCCCAACTATCTGCACACCAATACCAGGCGTGATGCTGCTGCTTTGACCCCACCTCCGACAAGAGCAGGGAATGCATCAGGGAGCTGACCCGTTGTGTAACTTTCTAAATTTGCTCGCGGTCTTACCTCCAAACCCGCCACTGTGGGGCTTAGATGATTTTGCCTCTTTTGTGCCAAGCTTCAGTGGGTGAGCAACACATTGTGGGAAGTTTGGTGACCAAGTGAATGGGATAAATGCAGCAGATGTGTTGTATGTGTACTTTTAAAAGCCTTTGACAAGGTGCCATACAGAAAACTACGGAGAAGATTAAGGGTTATGAAATTACATGGGGATAGAAGATTGAATTAAAACTGGGGAGAAGGAAGGAAATGGAGAGAGTTAAGGACAGGTTCTCATGGTGGTTGGGTGTAAGGATACCAACAAATTCTGTTCTAGGATCATTTATATTCACCCTGTAAATCAATAATTTTCTTATAGATAAAAGGAGAGGTATCCAAATTTGCAGATGGTACTAAAATTGGAGGCATGGTAAATAAAATTGAGAACCAAAGGAAGCTGCAAAGAAGTATTTGTAAGATGGTGGAATGGGCAACTAAATGGCAGAAGCAATTCAACGTTAGTATATTTTTGTTAAAAAGAACTCATACTTTGAATGAAGGAAAATTAAATGACGTGAAAGAGCAGTGGGATTTGGAGTTCAGGTACACAAGACATTAAAAGCAGTAACTCCACTGGATAAGGCCTTTAAAAAATAGAATATTAGGTTTTATAGCAAAAGGTATTGAATGTGAAAGTCCCAAATGTAATAGTGAACCCATATAAAATCTTAATAGAGTCACTGTTGAAGAATGCTGTACAGTTTTGGGCTCCGCGCCATAGGAAAGATCAGTTGAGTTAATAGAGAAAGTACAGTACAGATTTACTGGGGTTGTTACCTGGTATAAGGCAATAAAAATGCTTGAAAGCTTTTGGCTCTTTGTTGGAAACAATGGATGTTACAGTGAGATTTATCTGTAAGAAGTTATTAATATTACTACTGAAAGGCTATTTGCGGATCTTGCAGCAATTGGAGCCAACATGGACATCAACTCCATTCACTGGTGAGGCAATCCATGTAATGCTGTTTCAACTGAATTTGCTGATGAATGAGTGCCCCGTTGTCATAATCAGTTGGGTAATTGCTTTGTTACGTTGGGTCATATTGCATTTCATTTATTGTATGGCTTATCTGGTACCAGCTAATGTGAACTCTGATCTATTCAATTATATTGTGAGCAACACAATAGTTTCAAAAGTGGTTATAAAAATCTATTAAAAAACGTTGCAATAATATTGAAGAGGATCAGCAAGTGCAGTCAGCAGCTGAGGTGAAAAGATTTTTGTGTGCTTTTGTGCAAAATGAATTAAGCTTTAAGACTTTTTAAAAATGGATTTGATAGATGATAAAGGAATAAAGCAATAGAACTCAATTATAGGAGTAAATACAAATATTCCCTTAGGTTCAAATGTCTACTATAAATGAGCATAGGTATGGCAGCTTTAGCGGCAGACTTGAAACAGTAGCCTTAAAAGACACATTTCACTCTACTTACCATGCCAAACCTGCTGCAAAATGCACAGTGCTTCAAAAGAGAATCCAGGTTAGTAAATTGCTTTGTGAGGTATATCAGGAAGTTATTAAATAGAGGGGATTAATAAATGGTGATGTGATGTCTGATTCAATTATATTATTGATTGTAACCATGGTTAATAGGATTTGAAAAATTATGAAAGGACAATAATGGAGATTCTGCATTGCAAATGCTCTTATGTCAGGATATATAATTCTTTCTGCTATTATGCTAAATCACCCGGTACCAAAATACATTTTCTGCAGCACTCTGGAGGCACTGTGATGAAAGAAAAGACTTATAGTTGTGTAACGTCTCCTTAAATCTCTCTGAAATGCAGCAAAGTGCTTCACGTATAATAACCGACTTCTAAGTGCGGTGACATCGGCAATTACAGCAGTCATTTTGTACTCAACAGGCAGCAGTGAAATAAATTATCAATTCGTCTGTGTTTTGGTGTGTTAGTTGAATGACGAAATGGTTAACCACAAGAACAACAAGAACAAATTGTATTGATATAGCACCTTTAATGCAATAAACTTCCCAAGATGCTTCACGGGAGCATTCCCGAATAAAACTTGACACTGACACACATAAGGAGATATTAGGAAAAGGACCAAAACTTGGTCAAAGGGCTAGGTTTTAAGGAGGGTCTTGAAAGAAGACAGAAATGTAGAATGCAAGTTTTAGGGAGAGAATTTGAGAGCTTAGGGCAACTGAAGATATGGTTGCTGTTACAATTGGTCCCTGGCGAGGTCTCAATTTGTTATGATCCCAGACGAGATACTCCAAATTGTTAATTTCCCAAATGGGACCCCAATTTTGTTATGCTCCCGGGTGAGGAGGAATGAGCTGACTCCCCTTCTTTATTCAACCCCCTCAGATGATCGCAACAAGGTTAATTTAAAAGGGACCCCCTTCCCTCATGGATATCTTTTCCCAGTCCAAATGTATCTGTGTTTTAGAAGGAGCCAATTTAACCAGGCTTTCTTCAGTCAAAGAAAGAGTAAGTTTATTAGTTATTAAAAACCTGAGAAAAAAATAATAAAAATGCAACACACATACGCACAGATCAGAAATGAGAAGTTGAGTCCAGAAATAAAAGTTAAAAAAGATATACAAATCAGTCTTTGGCTTGTCCATGAGGAGCAGATGGCAAAAAATTGCGGCCATTAAGTTGGGTGTTTCCGGTAGTGCTGACTTTGGCAGTTGAGCAGTTGGCTTGGAGACATTTGGTTCTACAGGTTAGCTGAAAGAGCTGTGCTATTTCCTTCTTGATTGTGGCTTTGCTGAATTACCTCCAGCTACAGAGAGAGTACAGACTTTTACTTGCAAGCTGCAGGGCTGCCTAGCTGATGTTCTTCTGCCGTGAGCTTCACAGCAAAAACTAGCACACAAGAACTAGAACACACAGGTCAGGTTTGCAGCTGGCTTTTTAACCCACTTCCTTGTGCATTCTTGGAAGGGAAAAAAAAAACGTGTATTTTGCCCAGAATCTGCTTTCTTTCAACTCAGACCATTTCCACATTCTGAGATATAACTCAACAGGAGATGGCTTCTGCTGAGATGTGATAATCAGTCTCCATTGCCTCCACAACCACAGGAGATTAAAGTTCAGTCTTTTGCATTGCATCTCTTCCTTTCAAGTGCCACTGTCTAAAGTAGGACTTGATATCTTTTTAGGTGTGACATTCCATGGGGACTAGTTGGTCAAGTATAATCCACACATAAATATTCCAGAAAGTGGTTACTTTACATTCTCAGCCAGCTTTTGCTTGTGTGCCCTTTTTGAAAAAAAACACGTCTTCCTTAAAATGTTCAACATGTCCATAAAGAATTTGGGGCTGCGATCTGTTGTCATGACACTGCCAATGGTGGAATGAGCAAAATTGGGGATATGCAATAGGCCAGAATTGGAGGAACAAAGATATATCACAACTCATGCTGGAACACATGAATTAGGAGCAGGAGTAGGCCATCTGAACTCCCAAGCCTGCTTTGCCATTTGATAAGGTCATAGTTGACCTGATTGTGGCTTCAACTCCACTTTCCTGTCTGCCCCCTTGACTCCCTTGTCGATCAAAAATCTATCTAATATCTATATTGGAGGATTGTGGGCTGGAAGAAGTTACAGAGGAATAGAAGGGGAAGTCCATGGAGTGATTTGAGAACAAGGATCAGAATTTTAAAACCGAGGTGTTGCTTAACTGGGAACTATTTAGGTCACCCAGCACAAGGATGATGGGTGAATAGGACATGGTACAATTAAGGCATAGGTGCAGAATTCTGGATGACCTCATGTTTACAGACAGTGGAAGATGGGAGGCTGGCCAGGGGTGTGTTGGAATTATCAAATCCAGAGATAACAAAGGTATGGATGAGAGTTTCAGCAACAGATGAGTTGAGGCAGGAGTGGAGTCAGGAAACATTACATAAATGGATAAAGGCTGTCTTTGGTGATGGCATTGATTTGTGGTTGGAAGCTCACCTCAGGCTCAAATACAACACCAAGGTTACAAACTGTCAGGTTCAGCCTCAGACAACAGCAAGAGGGATGAAGTCAGTAGCTACGGAGTGAATCACCTTCTTTTTCTTTGATTTTTAATGTCCGCATGGACTAGGCAAACAGGATGATGGAGCTTCATTTTAATATTTTATCCAAAGGATGTTGTATTCAGCATTGCAGCACTTCCTCAGCACTACAGTGAAGTGCCACTCTGGATAAATGTTCAGATCCTGGAGTGGGGTTTGAACCTACAACGTTCTCTCTCAGGTTCAACTGCTACCAATTGAACTAATATTTTTTGGAAGGGCTGCTTTCAACTTTGCTGGAAGACTCCCAATTGAGCAAGGAAGGTGATAAGGGAGAAGAAATAAGGGAAAGGAAGAAAGCAGAGTGGAAGAAAGAGACTTGGACTACTTTGAAAATGACAACAGTTACTGTTGATTCCTAAAGAGGTTCATTTTCCAATAATGACTAATTAGTATCGGATATAATGTAGAAGATTCGGTTTACATATAAAAAGGAAGACATTAGGACCCCATGAAATATTATCATAAAGAACAGTTGTTGTATGCAAGGTGGGTGTACTAGTTGGATGCAAAGCTATTTTGAAGTTCAGAAAAACAGTCTCAGAATTTATAACCAAGCAAAATTTTGCTTTATATTTAAAGTCTGACAGATAACTGGATGAAAGGCGCATTGCTACTACATTCACCACAATTGACTTCATTAACAATGAAGCAGTTGTATTCTATCCACAGTTTTTGTCTCCTTTTTCCCTTCCATCTGAAGACACCAACTCAAACTGGGTAATGATTACTCCTAGATTTCTTGTTATCCTCCAGTGCTTCAACCAATTGAGGTTCTTCATGTGTGAACATTTTTTTGGGTGGCTCCTTGCTCATTTTGGATGTCACAGCCAAGTCTGATTGTGTTGTCATTTGACAACCATACCCATATCTTTCAGCAGGGTAAGTATTAGGAAATAGAGATAGTTTAAGTAAGTTATATTGGTATTTGTGGGTGTTAGAAATGAGTTTTAGCTTTAAAGTTTAAGTTTGATTTGTATTTCTGTATCTGTGTGTTAAGAAAGGTCAAATGGAATTTTAGTTTCATTTTAAAAAGGTGCTTGCATTTCTAATGAGGAGTTTTACGACCCCTAAAGAGAAGGTAAATGTACAGGGGTAGAATGATTGGACTGTTGCCTAGCAACAGGGGCCCAGAAAGGCAGGTCCCTCCCATAGACACACACACAGAAGAAGAGAAACAACAGTTTGTTTTGGAAGCTGTTGGAGTTGAACTACCAGGAGAGACTGGAGCAAAGGGGACAGATACCCAGTCCCAATCTAAAGAAAAACCCCAAAAATCCAGGGGAGTGGAAGAGGGGAAAGTCCAAAGATGACCTTCTAGTCAAAGGAAGGACAGGAACCTGGGAAAAGGTCCTGTTAACTGAAGTTAACAGTGTGAGGCAGAGAGAAAGTCTCCCAGCTTCAGATTTAAAGAGACAAGAGCTGCAGAAAGCAGATTTAAAGTGAGAATAGCTTGCAAGAGGCAAGAAGGTCCAAAGAGACAACTGAAGATCTGTAACTCTTTGCTATGGGCATGTGAAGCAGTGGTGTACTGTTGCTGGCTGAGTCAGAGAGACAGAGGGTGGACTTTTCCGTGCACGCTGGTAGCGGGCGTGATAGGTGGCATGAATGGACAATATGGCATGAACGGTTTCACAACGGCAAGAAGGAAAGCCGCGATCGTCCGCTCAGCCCCGCCGACGGTGGGCCGCGTTTCCCCTCAACAGTCGTCAGGGAGCTCATTGTAATGCATCAGCATATCATTAAAAGGCCATCCCGCTAGGCTCTTGAACCACACTGGGTCATCAGTCCATGTCAGCAGGAAAGCATGTCGATGTGTTTCACAACAGCAGAGGTAACATGCATTTGGCGGCCTTCACTTTGGGGGAACTGAGGTGAGTGAACAGCATTGTTTTCCACAGCTCGCCAGGGTTGCTTGTTGCTTTGCAGGCTTCAGAAGCGCCAGGGGGCCTGGGTGAATTGCCGCCCTGCCTCGGAGGCAACTGTATTCTGGGGGGGGATGGTATGGTGTCTGGGGGCAACTGCTGCCCAGCCTCGGAGGTGACTGTTGCTATTGTCAGGGCTGGGGGGCAATTGCTGCCCAACCTCAGAGGCGACTGTTGTTATTGTTGGGCGGGGGGTGGGGGGTGAATGGGGCAATTGCTGTAGTGGTGTGGGATCCAGCACACAAGAAATCTAGGTGGGGGGCAGGGTAGGTGAGGGAAGTGGCCACGCAGTAGGGACGCCTGTATAAATTGACCATTCCTCTGCAACTGAGACATTTCAGGTGCAGCCACTGAGATATGAATGGGCTCCTAGCCGATGCAAGCAATGCGGAGGCACCAAAAGGCCACCAAGTGCTCCAGGCCTTACAACCCCTACCCCCTACCCCCACACCGGCACAGACTATGAGTCTGCGATAACTTTACTGGACCGCGGAGCAGTTGGACTGCACACGTTGTACAATTTCCTCAACAACTCTGGCCATGTAGCAGACACTGCTGGAGGTGCTCACAGCCCCTTGCAATCTCAGCATCCTGGTTTGGACCAGTGTCCCCCATGTTGCAGGCTGACAGGGCAGCCACACAGTGCACTCATCTGTAGCCAACCGAGGGGTGACCAGCACTCTCCGGGAAGTGTTAAGGGGCGGTCACACAGGGCCAGGAAAGGCTCTAAGTTCACCCATACTAACCACGTCGCTCTCTTTCTCTTTCATGCTGCAGGAGGACCACATCAGGAGCATGCATCCTGGTGACCCAGCTGCATGCCTGATGGCCGACAGAGACAGTAGAAGACTGAGGAGAGAGTGACTGAGGCTCCTGGCTGTGCAAAGACAGGAGCAGCAACCTCAGGAAGAGGGGGCTGCTGGGGCTCCCGCACATGTTGCCCAGGAGCGACGGTGAGTCGTGGCTGGTCGGCGCCTAGCGAAACCCAGGGTCTATAGACGCCGCCTGTAATTCCTGCAGATGACTGAGAACCAGTGTTGCCGACAACTGCGCATGTCTAGGGACCTGGTGGCTCACATCTGCCACTTACTGCAGGACTTGGCGCCAAGGGGACATGGAGGGCATCCACTGCCAGTGGCTATGAAAGTGACTGCGGTGCTCAATTTCTATGCCAGTGGCTCCTTTCAGGGCTCCACAGGTGACCTCTGTGGGATTTCACAATCCGCCACCCACAAATGCACCCATGAGGTCAGGGATGCCATCTTCTCCATGGCACACAACTTCATGCATTTTGTCCGGGACCGGGACAGCCAGGATGCAAGAGCCATTGGATTCGCCCTGATCTTGGGATTCCCACAGGTGCAGGGTGCTATTGACTGCACTCATGTGGTGCTCAGGTCTCTGTCGCTACACTCAGTGAACTTCATCAACATCAAGGGATGCCACTCACTGAATGTGCAGCTGGTATGCGACCACCAGAAACACATCCTGCAAGTGTGCGCACATGGTTTCCAGGGAATGCGCTTGAAGCCTACATCCTCAGTTGGTCACCGGTTCATGGAATCTTCCAGGGTCCATAGAAGCTGCAGGGATGGCTCCTGGGGGGTAAGGGCTACCCACAGAGGTCGTGGCCGATGGGACCCGTGCGGCGGCCTCAGGCTGCAGCAGAGCGAAGGTATAATGAGGCTCCTGCTGCAACTCGCAACTTCGTGGCGCAAACCATTAGGATGTTGAAGATGAAGTTCCAGAGCCTGCACCGGTCTGGTGGAGCCCTGCAATATAGTCCACAGAGGGTGTTACGCATTGTCGTCGCCTGCTGTGCCCTTTACAACCTGGCGCTGCAACGGGGAGATGAGCTGGCTGAGGAGGAGATGGAGGAGCGGCACGTCTCCTCCGATGAGGAGGACGCCGATGGGGATGAGGGTGAGAGGGTCCTCAGAGGTGACGATGACGGGAATGAGGCCCTCGCACTGGCTAGATGAGGCAGGCACGCTCAGGAGGCCCTCATAGCTGCTAGATTTGTGGTGGGATGATGACGACATGCAGTGAGGTGACCCCATAGATCCTCACATTGCATCTGTGAATGTTTGACTCCAGTCTGGCTTATGGCAGCTTGAATACCCTCTGTGAGAATGCTCCTGTCTTGGAGATGCAGTGGAGACCCTAATAGTCGCTCGACTGCAGGAGGAAGATGACCACATGCAGTGAGGGCACTCTATAAATCTTCATGTAGCCTCTGAAAATGTCTGACTCCTGTCTGGCCGAGGGCAGTTCGCTTGTGCTCTGTGATCAGGGTCATATCATAGAGACGCAGCCATGAAGCTTTAGAAGCATCTGATGCTTTGTCCGTCTTCAGCACCTGAGCCCTTCAGGAACTGGAGCGCAGCATCAGTGGTCGCAGATGCTGAAGAGATGGGGGCCAGCCCCTCCCTAAAGGTGCTGAGAACACATCGAGAGAATGAGAGAACTCTGTGGCGCCTGCCCACGACATTCTGGCAGCAATGACCAGCACCACTGAGGTGCAGGCATCAGTAATGTGTCCAGGGAGTGTGAGGCCAGACCATCACTTTGGTCTGAAGGCCGCACAGAGCACAGGGAAGAGGCCCTGGACTGAGATACCTTCCTTTAACTTGTGCAAAAAGGTTTCACATGTGAGTGACAAAAACACAACTCATCAGAACAAGGAGACATTGGCAGGGAGACGTTCTTGAGAATCTATTGACAATAGTGAACAAGTGATTAACACCCGTGCCCAGGCTGTGCAACTAATTCTCCTTAATTTCCCAACCCTGCCGCTACACCTTGGGTGTAGGCATACACAGTGGAGGTAAAGGCAGCCTGCTGACTCCAACGCCCTGTCTATAATGTACTTGACGGGTGTCCTCTGGAGGGCTGAGCCCTGGAGGGCCCCTGCCTTCTTTCGGGGTCCTGCTGTGTGGCAGTGGGACCCTCCTCGGCCTGTGGAGCTGAAGCTGCTGAAGTCACAGGAAGAGGGGATTCGGATTGGCCGGTCACTCCCAGAGTCACCTGGGTGGATGGGCCCGGAGTGTGCACCTGCTGTTCCTCCTCCCTATGGGTGCCCACTGGCCCCTGGCTGACTCATTGAGGGGGAAAGGGTAGCTGGAGTGAGACCGAGGTGCCCCAGACCCCTCTCGTGTACACACTGTTATAGGCCAACTATGGCATCAGCAATGGAGTTGAGCTCACACAGCAGTGCAGGAGCGATGTCCTGGACCAAGGTCTCCATGACGACTGCCATCCTACCAGTGTTGACCTTGGTGTGTTGGCATGCCGGCACTATCACCTCAGCCAGAACGTGGACCGACTCCTCCATCGTGCCTTGCAATCTGAGGAGTGCAGCGGACATCCCTTCCTGATGTTCCTGAGCTTGCCTTTGCAGCTCCAGCAACTGAGACATGACCGAATCCAGAGGCTCGTCACCTGACCCGGACACAGCAGCTTTCTAGCTTCCAGTAATCCTCCGACTGCCAGGGACCTGGGGAGTCCCTGCCTCCGACTGCTGTGGATCAGACAGTGTGATGTGCTCACCAGATTGTGATCCCATGTCTATTCTAAAGCTAAGTCCCACTGAGGTGTGTGTCTCTGTGCTGGTGGAGGGTGTGGGTGAGCGCTGTGACGGAACTTTGAGGAGGGCCCCTCCAGATTCCTCTTCAGAGGTTTCTTCGGGGCTTGATCGGAGGCCCTGGGTCATGGAATCTGTCAGCTGTTTGGCAGTTGTGCCTGCGAAAGCAAGGAGAAATGGTTTAGTGCATGGCAGTGGCCTGTGAAACAGGACACATCACTCACAGTATGATTGTCTGATGGATGTTGCACTGCTGGATCCTCACTTGGTAGAGCAGCGCCGACCTCACCGTTAGCACAGGAACGGTCCCGGTCATTGCCGGCCAGCTGGGTGGCTCTGTTTTCAAAGCCCGTAAGGACCTTGATTTCAGGTATTCCGCTACCTGTCTGTGACCGCTCTCTCTTGTGTGCCAGCATGTCCTGCATGGATAGAGATGGAGAAAGTGTAAGCAGGATGCCTGCTGGGCCAGATGATAAGTATGCCTGGCCTGTGTGGGTGGAGAGTGGTCCCATGGACAGGCTGAGGATGATGAAAGTGTGTTTGAGAGTGAATGGGGATGTCCCTTGAACTGGCAGTGAGTGAGGGCCCTGTGGATGTGTGCTGGGTTTGTGAACGTGTGAGTTGAGAGCGATGAAAAGAGTGACTTACCCTGGCGGAATGGAGGAGATCATTCATCCTTTTGTGGTACTGGGTGGCTGTCCTCTTCTGAAGGGCGTTGGCGCTGACCACTGAGCCGGATTAGTCACATTGCTGCCAATCCTGCGGGTGACCAGAGCAGGGATACAGGGCATCCCAGCAGGCATCCACGGCATCCAGCAGTTGCTCGTGGGACCCATCATTAAACCAGGGGGCTGTGGTCTTTTTTCCTTTGCTGGCTTATGTCTCCCGGGCTGTAGTAGTGAGCTGGTGGCGATGAGCGCTGTACTGGCGGCTGCCTTTTAAACATGGCAGCTGGCGTGATGCAATGGCGGGAGGGCGAATGACTGCCCGCCTGCCATGGAAATGGCGTGTTTCCCGGGAATGCATAAATAACGAGACGGGTTGAGGACGATACGGTGTGAAAACCCGCCATTGCAGCTGGCGGGTAAAACGCCGTTTTACCCCCCAGCTACCGCACTCAGTGAAAATCTAGGCAAATTCTGTCCAGAGTGTTGTGGAAGGCAGCTTGAATGCATATGGTAACCCGGGGAAGAGGAACATTGGAAGGGGAGATAACGAACTGAGGTGGAGTATATGATGCCTTCACAACACTAGTGGTGAAGTAAAGTACTGCACTGTTCAGTCACATCACTACTCTTGTTAAAAAATGGTCCACTTTATAACATGGAGCACTGCAAATGGTATGTGCCATAGCTGTAAGACATGTAATACCATTTTACTTCATAGTTACGCAATATGTAACCATACCTGTGCATCCACCAGATCTGTGGAATCCAACTCAAATGTACTCTGGAGTGCTCTGATTCAATGAACAGCTGAAGTTTAGATTATGTCCCATCACCAGAGAATTATTCTGTATTTGTGTACATCTGTGTAGCCATAGAAATTAAACTGATCTGGAATCTAATTTCTGCAACAGCATGTTGGTGTGAGGATCCATAATGTGAATTATACCTGGGGAAAGTTTGAAGTTTGCTGAATGTTCCAATTGATATCTTGGTTCATTATATGTCTGTCCCATGGAGCAACAGAGAAATGCAATCTTCCTCTCCTCAAAAGCTATCTCTCACTGAAAGAGACACTTCCAGAGGTTTTGGGATTTGAGATATTCAATAAGATAGAACAGAGCAAGTTATTATTTTTCATGAACACAATCAAAGCATTATTGAACTAAATACCTGAATACAATTTAATTCCACATGTTGACATAACAATGGCACTTGCATTTATATAGAGCCTTATCACATCCAAACAGCTCAAAACATTTCAAAACAAATAATTATTTTTGAAGTTTGTTGTTGTGTAGGCAAATGCAACAACATCCACAAGATGTCCAGTCAGTTCATCATTGATGATATTTGTTTGAATGTTGGGCAGGACACTTGGAGAACTCCCTGCTTGCCTCTTCTTTGTTTAAAGGTGGCACAAAATCTTTAACAACCACCTGAAAAATTTGAACAGGTAGATGGCACTTCAGTTTCACTTTTCATCTCAAATACAACATCCCCTCAGCACAGCACTGGGGAAAAAAAACCCTGAAATAAGGTTCAAATCTAGAACCTACCAACCCTGAAGGAAATGACTACGGAGCCAAGCTGACACACAACGATCAACTGGAATTGGAGCTATGTATAATGAAATTTTAGCCAAATTGGATCAATCTTATTAGTTACATCATTGTTGACAACCTTAAAAAGGAAATGGATCTGATGAAGAAGCATTTGGCAAAGGTCTATTTGGGAGAGTGGGAGATTGAAAAAAGAGCTATGGGCCCTATTATTTTAGTCACAAATAAATCACAAAATAACGATGCATTTTGATATGATGTAAATGTTGTGTGTTTATTGACAAGCAAAAAGGTGTATCAACTGTCCCTTTCATCAAAGCGATGCCCCTTTAAACATTTGATCTCCCTTGCAGTTCATGGGCTGATCAATACAAAGATATGAGATTAAATATGATTGAGAAGGATGTAGTGGTAATTCAACTCCACTAGTCTAATGTACTTATGATGCCCCACAGATTTTTACCTTGTCATCAAGGCCTGATGGCTGGAAGATAAGTGTTTTCTTTAGGGATGGGAACTAGAAGATGAATCACCCCAGCCACTGTCGAATATTGGTAATAATGAAATATGAACAGATTACTGAGCCAATTCAGAAAATAAGGCAGGAGTATGGATTTAATCAAAAGTAATTTTATTCTGCCAAAAAGTATGACTCAGCTTATCCTTCTCTGGCTCTAGATGGCCCATAGCATAATAAAGAAGGAACACCATAAATTTGTACACCATCTCTTATTTGCATTTCGTTTCAGTTGAGAATGTCTGTGCATATTTCTTCAAACTGTTTAATGCCAACTCTCCCTCACTCTATCATACTTTCTTCCTTAGGCTTATTTAGATAGACTTCTGTCATGTACTCTCACTCCTTAACCGTTATCGAGGATGACTTGTTTCCACTCCGGTTCAATGGTTCTGAGGTGGTTGGTAAGTCCAATGCACAATTTACAGGCCCTGACACACGCAAGGCAGCTGGTGCTTGAAGGGTTGGGTAGCTGGGTTGTTTGGGGGCTTGTGCACTCCCCCTGATGCCTCAGCTTTGCCTCTACATGTTCCCAACAAAGTCTCTCAATGTGTTTGGTGCTTTCCCAGATGAGAAGTAATTAATATAGATAGTAAGTAGCTGAGGCCCCAGCGTTAATCCCTGTGGCACTCCACTAGTCACAGCCTGGCAACTTGCAAATGCCCCATTTATCCCTACTCACTGTTTCTTGTCCATTAACCAATCCTCTATCCATGCTAATATCTCACCCCCAACTGCATGGGCTAGGCCAGCATTTACTGCCCATCCCGAATTGCCCTTGTTCAGAGGGAATTTAAGAGTCAACCACATTGCTGTAGCTCTGGAGTCAGATATAGGCCAGACCAGGTAAGGGTGGCAGATTTCTTTCCCTAAAATGAACCAAATGGGTTTTTATGACAATCGACAATGGTTTAATGGTCACCATTAGACTTTTATACCAGATTTTTAATTGAATTCAAATTCCATCACCTGCCATGTTCCAGAGACCCAGGCATTACCCTCCCCTTCCTCATGTTTATTATCCCCTAGGCCACCCTCTATTTCCGGTATGTAATTTGTGTCTTCTACTGTGAAGTCAGATACAAAATATTTGTTCAACGACCCTGCCACTTCTTCATTTTCCATGATAATTTCTCCTGTTTCTGTTTCTAAGGGATAAATGTTTACTTTAACCACTGTCTTCCTTTTCACATAATGGTAAAAACTCTTACAATCTCTTTATATTCTTGGCTAGCTTGCTCTCGTATCCCATTTTCTTCCCTTCTTGTTAACCTTTTGGGGTCCTTTTGCTGAATATACTGGCTGAAGCAGTTGCATACATAGGGCTGGATCTACGCAAAGCCGGGAAGATTCCACAGACCTTTAAAAATGGTGGGAATAACCCTGATACAGAAGTCCTGTCCCCATTTCTGACAGATCCCATTTTTGCCAGCAGAGGGAAAAATATGGTGCATGGCTCACATGGGAGGGAAACCTAAACTCAGCAGGGCCATTTGAACTTAGTGCTGAGTTCCAAAGGACCCAATTTTGGCTGTTGCAAGGGTGCTAACTTGCCATGTGGGAGTCACAAATCGATGGAGTTGAGGTAAATGCTCTTGAAGGCAGACAAGGTTTGTTTAAGTGTCATGATTTGAAGGCTTTTTTATAATCCCCCGCTCTCTGGACATGAAACAACAGGCTTAAGCTGTCAGTGAGAGTTTAAAAAACCCTCTGCTGCACTGCTTTTATTGACAAAGTGATCAGTGTAGGTTAGAAAAAAACATTACCATTTGATCATGCAGTTTCAGTAGAGATCTTTATTTACATTTACCCAAGGACTATTCATATGTCATTGTGAATGCTTGGCTGATTTTCAAAAGTTACAATTACCTCAGCAGGGGTTTTGAGTTCACAGTTTGATTGACAGTTTAAAGAAGCTATTAAAGGATTAGCTGTTTTGATGTGTGGCCTGAATAGAAGTTTATTTGCTTTTATAAGCGATTAACCACTTGATGAGATTTAAAAGCTTTGAATGGGTTTCATGAATGATATTTCTTTTCACAATCAAGTGTGTATGAGTGATAGCTGTATTAGATTGTCTGAAGTTTTTTTTTTGCATCTTCATTTGGCTCTTGAAGTCTATCCATGGTGGATACTGGGTGAGTGATATGGAGGTGTCATGGAGGCTATAAGTGGGCATGTAGAGGTTGGTAGGGACATGAGTTGGCATGGAGGTGGCATGGGGTCTATGAGAGGGCATGGGAGGTGGGTGGGGATGTGGGGGTGTGGGAAGTGAGGGCTAGCGGCAAAGCAACTTATAAAACCACTGGGATGAAGTCCCAGAGGAGTGAGGTGGGGCCAGCCTCGCCACTCACCCACTTTTGCGATGCCTAGGATATGCTTCCAGAGTCAGTGGGTTTGACTGTACCCCATCCCAGCCTCCCCATATTGAAAATTAGGTCCACAAGTTCCTTCAAACCGAGGCATGTCTGCCGAATTGGGAAATTTCCCAACTCAAGCTATCTGCCTTGGTAATGAAAATCTGGTCCATTGTCTCAATTGAGGGTAGAGGTGAAAGGGAAAAGGTTTTAAAGAGACCGCTTGTCATATATGAAAGGAATCCTGAGACTGTTCTTAACCTTCAGATGATCCTGGAATAGTATTGAATGCGATGAAGAGAGAGGCAATCTAATCTTTCACCCGACTATACCAGTTCCAGCAGTGGGTGAAAGAAATAATCCTGCAAGAGCTGGTACTCAAAGCTGCAACCTTCAGACTTAAACTGCAAAGGTGGAATCAGAACTAGTGGGATTGATGGAGGTAAGAAATGGTGAGTGACTTGATGGGGTCAAGAGCATAAAAGACAGAAACGAGAGAGCTACTGACCACAGCAACCATGGTAATAGTCTTGTACTGGCAGAGTGTCAAAGGCAGATGGAGTTGGAAGGCAAGTTAGTGAGGATGTTGAATGGGAAACAGGATTATTTTGCCGGACAAGTGTCCAATGGAGATTGGATTAATTGCTACTTAAAGTAGGTCTGCATCTCTTAAAGGAGAGGTATATTTTGGCTGGAGCAGTTACTGGAATTCAATACACAAGTGTTTTTGACCTGGAAAATACACAGGAATGGCACAACTGGGCATCTAGCTTTTCCAAATGGCACTGAAGGCCTTAATGGAAGAGGTCAACAGGAACAGAGCAGTTCTCTATCTAGTGGGATTGGAGGTAGGGATGAAGATGTGGATGATAAGAGGGAGAGAAAATGGTCAGAATCTTATTGGGGATTGAAACCTTGGGGGAATTAAAGGGCTGTGTGAAATGGTAAGATTGAAGAGTAGCCATGGATGTGGGAGGGGAGTTTATCTGAACGGGGATGTTAAATGAGAACAGGAAACCAGAGGAACCTGAAGAGCATAGGCCAGGGGAATCTTAGTGCAGGTCAAAATCGTGGAAGATGCAATATCATTTACAGCAGAGATTCAGGAAGGAGGGAGGGGAAGAAATATGACAGGAGTCATGACCAGGCCTTAGGAGGAGGTGTGGGAGAGATGGAAGAGGGTGCGGTGCTCAAAGGAAGAAAAATTACTAGTTAAAGGAGAAAAGTGGAGAGTCACTCTATTATTATGACAGTTTGGGAAGGGACTATGGTGATAGGTGAACTGGGTGGTGTGACATTGTTGAGGAGGCAGAAGACATTGATTATTTAGCCTTAGGCTTAGTTCTTCCAGTGACATGTGGAACAATGGCCAGCAAGACTCCACTACCGGCCCCAGTCCATTGCAATTTCTTTCACTGCATCTCAGGTGGTGTCCCACTCTTGGAGGTCCTCCTTAAAGGTACTTCACCCGGTCTTCTTTGGCCAGCCCCATCTTCTTCCGTCTGCTGGTGTTCATTCTACTGACACTCTGGCGAGGGACATGTTTGGGAGGCGAAATACGTGTCCTGCCAGCCTCGGTTGCCTCTCCATCGCAATGCCCCATATATACTTCTGACCGATCCTCTGTCGTACTCCTTCATGGGTGTTTCCACGATTTTGTCTGTCCATGTGATGCCCAGGATCTTACGTAAGCAACATCGGTAAAAGATGTCCAACTTATGTGATACCTTTGCTGCTCTCTTCCATGTCTCACTGGCGTAGATTGCAGTTGGTGCTACAATGGGCATGTCGAGTCACAGCTTCGTGGCTGTGTTGATGGTATTGGATGCCCAGAATGTGTGAAGCCGCTGGAAGACCGATGCTGCTTTCTCGATTCTTGTGAAGCCATCGAGGGAGTAGGCAGGAGGTTACAATCAGATCAGCCACGATCTTATTGAAAGGCAGATCAGGCTCGAGGGACCGAATGGCCTACTCCTGCTCCTAATTCGTATGTTCGTATGGAAATGTTGCTTCCTTGGTAGGGGAAGTGGTCGACGTCCTCGATGTTCCGTTGCCCGGTGGTGATGGAAGGGCCTTGTTGCCGTCTAGTCATCACTGTCTTGTCTTCTCGCAGTTGATATGTAGACTAACATTGGCGCTGCTACTCTTAAGATTGCTGGTCATTGACATTAGCAGGAAAAATCAGGAGAAAAACATCACATTTGACAAAATATATCAGATTGACAGCTCCGTGCAAAGTAACAGGAATTCATACACTGAATTTAATAAAAGAGATAACCTTAGTCTGAGCCAGGAGGCCAGAATTTTGACATCGGCGTGTGGGGGCGGGCATGGGCCTGGCGCGCTGACACGTAAAATGGCGCACGGTGACGTCGAGCGTGCGTCCTGGCGTTATCGCGCGTCATTCAGATCTGTTGTTCGGCGGGCGGGCGCTGGAGGCAGCTGCGCGCCTGTCGAACTGTCAAAAGCCTGTTAAGGCCATTAAAAACCCAATTAAAGTACTTATCAACGCTGCTCATCCAGCCTTAAGGTTGGCGAGCAGGCGAAGAGCCCAAGCGGCCTTCGCGTTTTTCAGGAAACCTCCTCCACGGGCGGGATGAGGTTTCCTGAAGGTTTTATTAAATAAATAAATATTTTTTGCTCAAATCATAAGCATGTCCCAGCTCATGTGACACTGTCACATGAGGGGACATGTCTAAGTAACTTTTATCTTTCTTTATTTAAAAATTTCAAAGTGAACTTAATCTCCCTGAGGCAGCTCCGTGCCTCAGGGAGATTTCTGCGCACTTCCACGCGCATCGCAGGCCCCGACTCTCCCTCCTCCCACCTGCCCGCACAGGTAGCCCTGAGCGCTACAGGCCGTGCGTCATTCTGGGAGGGCCTTAATTGGCCCGCCCACGTAAAATGGTGGCACGCGGCCGATTGCGGATGGCGATCAGCTCCATGTCCGCCCCTCTCGACTGGCCCGCCCGATGTACAGAACATTCTCCCCATTGTTGCTCATGTTCTCCTCTCCCCTTCTCCTGACAACACTGACACCTTCTGGATATAGTCAGTAACCAAACAAGTGAGCATTTCAATGCTGATTCTTTCACTCTCAACCCTCACCTCCATTATCAGTATTACCCCTTTCACTGTTACCAAATATCTCCTATTGGCCGTGCCTGGTCATGTTCAACTGCAGACTATTTTAACCTTGTGAAAACGGAAATATCAGGCATGGTGAGGAGTTCCATTCTGCTCCCAATATTTTATTCGGAAAAGGTGATTATCATTATATGTAAAACAAGTGGAAGAGCCTCGCTTGAGGTTTTCGCTGAATCACAGAGTTGAATCTGTGAAAGATTAGAGCAAGGTCCAATGCAATAGCTTTCATTCATGGAAATCAAAGATTGATGTAAGGATTTGGCAGCTGTGATATCTAAATCCGCTCTGGTAAAAAGATCAAAAGCTGAATAAGCAAAGTACTGTTCAAAATCAAAGCAAATACTTGTTCCAATGGAGATCTTTAACCTGCATTATTGGATTAATTGCGACTTGAAGCAAGCCTGCACCGCTTAAAGGGGAAGTGCGTTTTGGCTGGAGCGGTTGCTGCAATTCCTTGCACAAGTGATGGACCTGAGAAAGACACAGGAATGGTACAACATGGTAACAGTGGCACACAGATTTTCCAATGCGGCACTGAAAGCATTAGTGCAGGAGGTTAAGAGGAAGAGAGAGGTCCTCTTTCTACAGTGGCCAACAGGCCCTCTAGGCAAACTCTGAAGATAATTGGAGCTGACAGCTGTGCAGATTAACGCCAGTATTGTAGTCGGAAGAACAAGCAATGCCGAATGAAGTTCATGGCCTCACACGAATGATCAAGGTCAGTGAATACATCTTCCAATACCACTTTCCACCAATTGCATCACCGGTCTCTGACTCTGCTCAACACAACACCATCCTCCCTCCTCCCTACCCCTCATCAATCACCTGTCAGCAATCTTCATCAAGCATGACTCAAAGTTCACATTCACAGCTTCACCTGACTCTCACACACTTAGCTCTGCGGCAAGCCTCATACTCACATCTCACACCTTGAGCACACTGCCAGCTATTCAACCATGATAGGCACACCATCCAAACACATTGCACCATACTCACTGACACGTTTGCCTCTATCTTGCAGGATATAATGCAGGGTGCACAAAATGGCGCCATCCTCCACACTGGGTGGGAAACCTCAGCCAAAAGAGGTGGTAAAAAGTGAGACTCTGCCGAGAAGCGGGAAACAGCCCCCGATATCCGAAGAATAAAGAAAAATAACTTAGCATCGAAATTAAAGAATAATTTTATTAGAGGTGGAAACAATCAGTCTTTTAGTGATTGGCAGTTTAAAAAAATCGAATGCTATTATTACCAGAGAAATGGACATGTAACGAGGCAATGCAAAGAAAGATTCAAGCAGGCTTGTAACGAAAAGAAGAAGCCTAATGAAATCTACAACGTAGAAGAGCCTGAAACAACAAATTCAGATATTTACTTATTGCTTAATCTGAAAGTTGGAAAGACAGAACCAATATTTGTTACAGTGAAAGTAAATGGCAAACCTGTTAGAATGGAAGTGGACACGGGAGCTTCCACTACAGTAATTGGGGAATGTACCTTCAGATATTTGAATAATGGTGAACATCAATTAAGTCTAGAACAAATAGCTGCCAAGCTCAAAACATATATGGGTGAATACATTCAAGTAAAAGGCATGAGTAGAGTAAAAAACTGTCCATTATGGAAGCCAATCAGCAAAACTACCAGTGTTGGTATTGAGAGGCGGAGGACCAAGCCTTCTAGGGTGATATTGGCTAAGGGAAATCAACCTTGATTGGCCACTGAGATTCCAAAAGGAAGCTGGAAGCGTTTCTGTTTTGAAAAAGGAGTGTGTAAGGACTCAACAACCTGAAGAAATGCAGGCTGTCTTAAGCTAAAACCTGGAAGAACAGCAGAAGGAACTCAAAGAGACCCTGCTTGATGACAGAATTCGAAACGATATGAGCAACCTTCGAAGGGAAAAAGAGAATCTATTGAAAGACCTTCACAAACTACAAGATTCCCTCAGGTCAAAGTTTGTGCCTCTGGAAAAGTATGATGGGAAACAGAAGGAATTCAGCACTTCTCTGAACGAACTGAAGAATGAGTTGGCAGAGAAGACACAACAATGCTCAGTTTTCCAGGAGGCAGCAAACAAATACAAAAAAGAGACGGAAGTGCTGAAGAATCAACTAAATGAAACCAAAGAGGCTTTGGAAGCAAAAGTCACAGAATTTTCCAAGAAGCAGACAGATAATGAAATTTTGGGAGACTCAGCCACTGAGCTCAGACAAGTTGAGATTGCATCTGAGAGAAGTCTGGCCAATAGTGAAGTCAAAAAGAAGGCCGAGATTAAAGTCTGCGTTAAAAAGAAGATACAGAAATATAAATAAGACTTTGATCCTGACAACATACGAGTATACTTTCATACACAGGCCTGGCAATCAAATCGCAAACGCCGATGCCCTTAGTCGTTTGCCTTTACAAGAAAATGATGAGCACATCCCAGTTCCACAGGAGCTTGTTTTACTATTAAATTTCTTAGATTCCTCACCAGTATGTGCTCGACAGATCAAAGCCTGGACAAGTCGGGACCCAGTCCTATCTCAGTTACAAAAACAAGTGCTACACGGTTGTCACAGGAGCCTGTATCTGACAAAATGAAACCATGCTTCAACAGACAACATGAAATAACCAGTCAGGAGGGCATCTTATTGTGGGGAGCATGAGTGGTAGTTCCTCCAAAGGGAAGGGAGCCACTTTTAATTGAACTACACAGTGCCCATCCAGGAATTTCCCCAATGAAGACCATAGCATGCAGCTATCTATGGTGGCCTGGGATGGATGGCGAAATAGAGAGTTTAGTAAAGCACTGTGTGCAATGTCAACAACTGTAGAAGTTGCCAGCGACACTCCGTTACACTCATGGGAGTGGCCAGGTAGACCCTGGGTGCGGTTACACACTGACTACACTGGTCCTTTCCTGGAAACAATGTTTCTGCTCATTGTCGATGCCCATTCAAAATGAGTGGACATATATGAGGTGAAGTCACCAACGTCGGCTGCTACAATTGAGAAACTACGTCAGATCTTTGCAATTCACGGACTACCAGGAGTAGCAGTTTCCCATAACGGCACAGCATTTACAAGTGCTGAGTATCAACGGTTTATCAGTCTCAACAGTATCACTGTGGAAACTGCACTCTACCACCCTTCCTTGAATGGACTGGCCAAAAGGGCGGTTCAAATGTTCAAGGCAGGCATGAAAAAGTTAACTGGTGATTCCTTGGCAACCAAGCTATCACGCTTACTTTTTCATAATAGGGCCACCCCTCACACAACAACAGGTGTCACACCTGCGGAGTTATTGTTGAAACGCCGTCTCAGGATGAGATTGAGCTTTATAATGCTGAATTTAGAGGGGAAGGTGGAAAGGAGTCAGGGAAGCCAGAAAACTAGACACAATTGGCATAGTCACGAGGGGAAATTTACCATAAGAGAGCCGGTATACGTGTAAAATTTCAGGGTAGGACCAAAGTGGTTATCGGGTGAAATAAGTGTGGTGACTGGGCCTCTATCTTACCACGTAGGGATGGAAGGCCGGATCATCCATAAACATGTGGGCCATTTAAGGAAGAAAGAGAAATCACCAAGACTTGGTTCCACCTGTGACCATGACCAGGTCTGCTTTTCATGCTGAGAATACTCAACCCAGGACTGGCATGTCTGATGTTCCTGTAGAGTTGAGGATACAGAACTGTAAGTGCCCACTGAATCACCTGATGTTCAGGCAACTCCGGAAAAGGAAGTTCCTGACAAAGAATCTGAAGTTGTGGAGCTGCGACGTTGAGTTCAACAACTTCAGATCATGAACCCTCTCCTCCATCCCCACCCCTTTTTGATCCCCCTTTTCCCTATATTAATTTTTATTTTAAAATTTTTATTTATTTATTTTCCCACTTATTTTCATTATTATTATTTTAAAAATTTATTTCCATTTTTTTCATTGTTTTTTTCGATCCTTTTTCCCACCACCATCCCTTCCCCCACCCCACCCCCACTAGGGCTCTCTGTCAGTTTCCAGAGTACTTACCCTGGTCTGGCCATTATCACGTTCTGCTCTCCACTCATAATGTCACCATTAGCACCTCTTTTCGCCAGTACCACCACTATTAACAACCCTTTGACCTTCTGTTTATAACATCTTTCTCTATCTCTCCTTTGCCTCCACCTATCCATGGCCTTCTATCCAGCTTCACTGGTTCCACCCACCTTAATCAGTATATATTTCACCACATTTTTACTCCCCATTAGCTCTGCAGGAGAGTCAGCCTGGGAGGATCCTGATGCAATGAAGTTCATTGCCATGGTCACCTATGCAGCCACTGGCAGTGTTGTCCCCACCCTGCTCTGAGGCTGCAGCTCTTCCTGCAACAGGTGACAGATGGGGATGGGCAATAAATGTGGCCTAGCCAGCGACGCCTACATCCCATGAACAAATAGAAAAAAAACCATTGAGCGCTACAGCAGCCATGACTGGAGCAAGTGGTGTGAGCAGAACGCTTGAGGGAAACATGAAGATCACAAGCCACACCACTCCCTGTAGTCGGGGAGCAGTAGAAAATTCCCAGTACTTCCATGAATTCAGCAGCAACCAATCGGATTCAGTTAGGATCTAGCCTGAGAGTAGTTGACGATTCCTTCAAATGGCAGTAGTGAGGATGCTTCGAACTGCTGAGCATATGTATATAAACTGTACATGTTTAAAAATGGACATTAGTTGGAGCACTGAGGTCCAAAAATGGCAACAGTTGAGTCAAATCAGCACCACTGAGTGATGTCACAATCTACCGACTCTGCATACGTCCAGCTCCCGGTGCTAACACCCGCACTAAAATCCTCACCAAAATGCTGCCTCACCAGAAGTATGCGCGTGTGGTGCAGATATGCCATTTTGGACGCAACAGCACCAGTATCACCAAAAAAAAACTGATGCTACTGTGTTGAATTTTGCAGGCAACGTTTCAAGTACAGTCTGGAATGCATTCCTGTCAGTACTTAGGGGGTGAACACGAAATTCTTTTATTCAAAACTACATGCTTTCTCTATGGGAATGACATTTTGCTGGTGCTTTAGCCAGAAAACAGGTACAGTTCATGTTATGGGTGCCAGGAAAGGACCTCTCTGGGTTTTTTTTGCAAGGTTCCCTTATTTACACTAAGTTGGTATTCTGCCAGCAGTTACTGGACCACATATTTGGAACATGGAAGATGGGATGGAGGTGAACAGGGAATCAAGGTAGAGGTTACAATATTTTTTTATTCTTTCATGGGATGTGAGTGTCACTGGCAAGGCCAGTACTTGATGCCCATCCCTAATTGCCCTTTGAACTAAGTGGCTTGCTAAGCCATTTCAGAGGGCAGTTAAGAGCCAACCACATTGCTGTGGATCAGGAGTCATATGTAGGCCAGACTGGGTAGGGATGGCAGATTTCCTTCCCTAAAGGTCATTGGTGAACCAGATGGATTTTTACATCCTTGATAATTTCACATGCACCATCTGCAAGAGTAGCTTTACATACCAATTTTATTAATTGAGTTTAAATTCCACCAGCTACCGTGGTGGGATTTGAACCCCTGTCCCCAGAGCATTAGCCTGGGCCTCTGGATTACTAGTCCAGTGACATTACCACTATGTCACCATCTTCCCCATAGATGTGTGCAGCAGCATCTCCTTAAAGAGGCACCAGGACATTTGTTTAGCATAATATTTTACAATGCATGCTTTGGAGAATGAGTCAGGTGCTTCTAAGTGACCTTGCTGGAGGTAGGGTGGCTCCCTTTTTGGGCGGAGTACTGGAAGTGATGCTCTGGGAGATGCTACAAAGGAAGTTACCATCTCCTGACAAAGGCATCTTTCAGGACTGTGTAAGAAGAGGTGGCCGAGTGGGTGAACGCTGTGTCAGCTGGTTAAAGGGCTTCCAGATACGGAAAATGTTCAACATCTTGGAAGAAGTTTGCAGAGGTGGGTGCCAGCTGATATTATCTTAGCAATATTCCACTTTGGCCCAGTAGTGCGTTGACACGCACAGATACTTTCACCCCAAGCAGCTGCGTGCTCACACGGAATCTTTTCATGTTCATTGCCTTTTCAGTGTCTCAGAAACTAATGGCAAACAATTCATACTCATGCCTTTCGCATTTCTGGTAATCGCCTATTGATGCTATAGGGCCAAAAATGGTTCCCCCTTCATCGAATTGTGTGCTGCATCTTTGTGACTCTAGCAGTCGGTTGCATAGCTAGAGCAAGGCTCATTCCAATAACCCCTTCGCTAATCTCTTGGCTTTTAGTAAAAGGCTCTCAACGTAGGCGAGTCGCCATCAAATAGAGGGGGCACCACCAATTTAAAGACCAAGCCCCCTTGAGGAGTCCACTCTTGATATTATGCACCACTATTATGTGGAGTTCATTGTAGAGGGACTGTATCTGCAGACTAGTATCCATTTTGCAATCTTTACTTCCCTCAAGAAATATATCATTTACTTAGGTATTCTGTCAAAAGGCAGTTACCCAATACCACAACAGCATGACATACAAGATGTTGGTGACTGATACGTCTTAAAAGAAGTGTCATGAAGATTGAAATATATGTAATGTATGAGTACAGGAAGAAGTTGTCCAGCTCAAAGCCAGCCCCCTCCTATATTGAGATTTGAAATTGGTGCCTTCCAGAAGCTACCTACAAAGCATGGGCTTTGCATCATTAGTTCATTGCATACTCTCAAAGGAGTGAAAGGACTCTGCAAAGTGTAATACCTAGCCCAACACTCTGGGGATGGGCTAAGAGGTAGGGGCTGTTGGAGCCTGTGAAATGGTGGGGAGAGGGGAGAGGGGTGTGGTGGACTGCCTGTTTTCTTCCTGCCACCACGGCATTTTACCAGCGGTGGGAAAGATGGGCAATGGCCCTCCCGCCCAGAGGCCAACTGAACCACTCAGATGGCCGATTAAAGGCCTCTTCCCACTGCCAATGACGTTTTACCAGAAGTTAATGGGCCCTTGGCTGCATGGCGAGACTGCCTGGTAAATTCTGGCAACCTCTCTGCGGTCTGGGTGTGACACTTTTCTTCTCAGGTACTCTGTAACCCAGGAGGGGCCCCTGGTGACAATGGTTGCTCATGCAGCAACCTCCATGATTGGGAGGGCAGCCTTCTTCCATGATGTCCTCAACTTCCAGATGCAATCCCAGCTTTGGCCACTGCTCCCAGTGGCACTATTGAGCTACCAGCCCTTCAACTGGCTAGCCGCTGTTGGGGACGGGTGCCTATCCTGTAAAAGGAGCCCTGGTGGTAAATGATAGTTGCCAGTTGACTGAAAAATACAGCCAGGGGGTCCATAAGACCATAAGACACAGGAGCAGAAATTAGGCCATTTGGCCCATCGAGTCTGCTCCGCCATTCAATCAAAGCTGATAAGTTTCTCAACCCCATTCTCCTGCCTTCTCCCCGTAACCTTTGATCCCCTTACCAATCAAGAACTTATCTATCTCAGTCTTAAATACACTCAATGACCTGGCCTCCACAGCCTTCTGTGGCAATGAATTTCATAGATTCACCACTCTCTGGCTAAAGAAGTTTCTCCTCATCTCTGTTCTAAAAGGTCTTCCCTTTACTCTGAGGCTGTGCCCTCGGGTCCTAGTCTCTCCTGCGAATGGAAACATCTTCCCCACGTCCACTCTATCCAGGCCTTTCGGTATTCTGTAAGTTTCAATCAGATCCCCCCTCATCCTTCTAAACTCCATCGAGTATAGACTCAGAGTCTTCAAACGTTCCTCATATGTTAAGCCTTTCATTCCTGGGATCATTCTCGTGAACCTCCTCTGGACCCTCTCCAGGGTCAGCACAACCTCCCTGAAATATGGGGCCCAAAATTGCTCACAATATTCTAAATGTGGTCTGACCAGAGCCTTATAAAGCCTCAGCAGCACATCCCTGCTTTTATATTCTAGTCCTCTAGAAATAAATGCCAACATTGCATTTGCCTTCCTAACTATCGATTCAACCTGCAAGAGAATCCTGGACTAGGACTCCCAAGTCCCTTTGCACTCGAGATTTCTGAATTCTCTCCCCATTTTAGAAAATAGTCTATGCCTCTATTCTTTCTACCAAAGTGCATGACCTCACACTTCCCCACATTGTATTCCAACTGCCACTTCTTTGCCCATTCTCCTAACCTGTCCAAATCCTTCTGCAGCCTCCCCGCCTCCTCAATACTACCTGTCCCTCCACCTATCTTTGTATCATCTGCAAACTTAGCCAGAATGCCCTCAGTTCCTTCATCTAGATCATTAATGTATAAAGTGAAAAATTGTGGTCCCAACACTGACCCCTGCGGAACTCCATTAGTCACCGGCCACCATCCTGAGAAGGACCCCCTTATCCCTACTCTCTGCCTCCTGCCAGACAGCCAATCTTCTATCCATGCTAGTACCTTGCCTCTAACACCATGGGCTCTTATCTTACTGAGCAGCCTCCTGTGCGGCACCTTGTCAAAGGCCTTCTGGAGGTCCAAGTAGATAACATCCATTGGCTCTCCTTTGTCTAACCTACTCGTTACCTCCTCAAAGAATTCTAACAGATTTGTCAGGCATGACCTCCCCTTGATGAAACCATGCTGACTTTGCCATATTTTACCATGCACTTCCAAGTATTCTGAAATCTCATCCTTAATAATGGACTCTAAAATCTTACCAATGACCAAGGTCAGGCTAATCGGCCTGTAATTTCCCGTCTTTTGCCTCACTCCCTTCTTAAGCAGGGGGGTTACATTAGTGATTTTCCAGTCCTCTGGGACCCTCCCTGACTCCAGTGATTCCTGAAAGATCACCACTAACGCCTCCACTATCTCTTCAGCTATCTCCTTCAGAACTCTGGGGCGTAATCCATCTGGTCCAGGTGATTTATCCACCTTCAGACCTTTCAGTTTTCCTAGCACCTTCTCCTTGGTAATGGCCACCATACTCACCTCTGCCCCCCGACTCTCTTGAACTTTGGGGATGTTACTCTTGTCTTCCACCGTGAAGACTGATGCAAAGTACCTATTCAGTTCCTCCGCCATTTCTTTGTTCCCCACTATTACTTCTCCAGTGTCATTTTCCAGCGGCCCAATGTCCACTTTTGCCTCTCTCTTACCCTTTATATATCTAAAAAAACTCTTGCAATCTTCTTTTATATTACTGGCTAGTTTACCCTCATATTTAATCTTCTCCCTCCTTATTTCTTTTTTAGTTGTCCTCTGTTGGTCTTTGTAGGCTTCTCGATCCCCTGGTTTCCCACTGCTCTTCGCTACATTGTATGCTTTCTCTTTAGCTTTTATGCTGTCCCTGACTTCCCTTGTCAGCCATGGTTGCCTCATCCTCCCTTTAGTATGCTTCTTCTTCCTAGGGATGAATTTTTGCTGTGTCTCCCAAATTATTCCGAGAAACTCCTGCCATTGCTGTTCCACTGTCTTTCCTGCTAGGCTCATCTTCCAGCCAATTCTGGCCAGCTCCTCCCTCATGCCTCTGTAGTTGCCTTTATTCAACTGTAATACCGTTACATCTGATTCCAGCTTTTTCCTCTCAAATTGCAGGGTAAATTCTATCATATTATGGTCACTTCCTCCTAAGGGTTCCTTCACCTTAAGCTCCCTTATCAAATCTGCCTCATTACACATCACTAAATCTAGAATTGCCTGTTCCCTAGTGGGCTCCACCACAAGCTGCTCCAAAAAGCCATCTCGTAGACATTCCTTTTCTTGGGATCCACTACCAACCTGATTTTCCCAGTCTACCTGCATATTTAAATCCCCCATGATCACTGTAACCTTGCCTTTCTTACACGCCTTTTCTATCTCCTGGTGTATCTTGTGCCCCACGTCCTGACTACTCTTCGGAGGCCTGTGCATAACTCCCATTATGGTTTTTTTACCTTTGCGGTTCCTCAACTCTACCCACACAGATTCTACATCATCTGACCCTACGTCGTTTCTTGCTATTGATTTAAGTTCATTTCTTACTAACAAAGCAACCCCACCCCCTCTGCCAACCTGCCTATCTTTTTGATAGGATGTATATCCTTGTATATTTAGCTCCCAGTCCTGATCCCCTTGCAGCCATGTCTCCGTGATGCCCACCACATCATACCTGCCAATTTCAATCTGCGCCACAAGCTCATTTATCTTATTTCGTATACTGCGTGTATTCAGATACAACACCTTCAGTCCTATATTTCCCGTCCCCTTTCTCATTGTCGTCCCTTTATCTGATGTGCTTGCAGTTAGATTCTTAGCCCTTTCCAAACACTCTGTCCTATTTTGTGTTCTGGAGACTTTAATAGCCTCTCCTGGGCTCTCCTTTCTTTTCAGTTTTTTCATAATTTTCCATGAAGTTGAATCCAGCCCCCCACACGCTAACCTGCTGCTTTGTTTCTCATTAGTCATACTTCTTGGAGTTTTGCCCTTCCCTCCCCCCCACTTTCTAGTTTAAAGTCCTGTTGACCACCCTATTTACCCTTTGCGCTAGAACATTGGTCCCAGATCGGTTCACGTGGAGACCGTCCCTACGGTACAGATCCCTCCTGTTCCAATACTAATGCCAGTGCCCCACGAAATGGAACCCCTCTTTCCCGCACCACTCCTTTAGCCACGTGTTTATTTCCCTTATTTTCGCGTCCCTATGTCAATTTGCACGTGGCTCGGGTAGTAATCTGGAGATTATAACCCTTGAGGACCCGTTCTTTAAGTTAGTTCCTAGTTACTGATAATCCCCAAACAGGTCCTCTTTCCTAGTCTTAACTATGTTATTTGTCCTGACGTGGACCACAACAACTGGATCCTCCCCCTCCCTCTCCAATATCCTTTCAAACCGGTCAGAGATGTTCCTCACCCTGGCACCGGGCAGGCAACATACCATGCGGGACTCTTGATCCTGCTTACAAAGGACGCTATCAATTCCCCTAATTATAGAATCCCCTACAACTACCACTTGTCTTTTTGCTCCCCCTTCTTGAATGGCCTCCAGTGCCAGGGTGCCGTGGTCAGCCGGCTCATCCTCCCTACAGCCCTGTTCCTCATCCACACAGGGAGCAAGTACCTCGTACCTGTTGGACAAGGTCAAGAGCTGAGGCTCCTCTGTTCCTGAACACAGGATCCCTCTACCTGCCTCACTTGCAGTCACACCCTGCTGACCCTGACCACTGACCGAACTTGAGGTACTTAATCTACCGGGTGTGACCGCCTCCTGAAACAAAGCGTCCAGGTAACTCTCCCCCTCCCGGATGTGCCGCAGCGTCCGGAGCTCGGACTCCAGCTCATCAATTCTGAGCCGGAGTTCCTCCAGCAACCAACACTTGCTGCAGATGTGGTCACTGCAAATCCCACAAATTGGGTCCCACAAATGGCCAAGGTGGGGTTGGTCTCAGCTTTTGGGCTGGTTGTTGGGACCCCACCACGCTGATAAAATTCAGGCCCTAGTTTGGAGGATTTATATTTTGTATAAACACGAGACGCTTAGTGTAGTATACAGAACAGAATTTATTGAAATACAGCACAGTGATCAACCTAACTGTATACAGGGAGAACAGCTTTACAGTTTCAGTACATTTTGAACTTTCTGAAGACCTATTGGAAACCATGCACCTTCACACAACATGTTTTGCTGACTTCAAAAAGTACATGTCATAGATAAGACTTCATGACGTATCTATTCCTAAATCATTTGAAGACAATCTACTCATGTAAACAGTTGTAATTGTTTACTCCAAAGCTGCTTTCTCAAACAAGATTTCTGACCTGATGCCAACCTCTGGAGAACAGGCATAACAACCTTTATCTTTCCATACTATAACTAAAGGGCCCTAAAGTCACATTTTATTCACTCATGGCTGATGTCATTATTGCCATTTATTTGTTTGCGCAAGAACTTTACAAATTGTAAGATAAGCTGTGTATTCCTCTCATGATACTTCAAAGCCATCCTGCTGATCTTGTGAAGTATATTGCTCCATAATACAAAGAACTTTGACTGTTAAACCTTTCACTCTCCACAATGTCCAACAATGTAAAGGACTTGAGCTTAGATTCCGTTCTGGAAAATTGTTTGGACATGACCCTGATGAGAGCTTCAGTGACTCCTGTAGCACAGGTGGCAGGACATGCATGCCAGCTTGGCATGAGCAAGCATTGATGGGTGAATTTTATCACAAGACAACTTATCTCCCATGATACACAGCTGCCTTATTCAAATGATACTGGTAGAATCATAAGGCGAGCTGACCAGTGCACCGATGGGTTAAAGGGACAACTTCTAACCAACAGAAGGACGTAATGGGCCACTCACATATCAGAAAGCTCTTGGAATGAGCAGCCAGCCACCTAAATTCCTATTCTTACCAGGATAGCACCAAGTAGCACCAGTGTACACACCGAAATGTGTATACACATGCAGTTAACTGGCATGAGAGTAGGGAAATGCATTGCGCGCAGTTAAGGAAAACAAAACCCATTGTAAGATTAGCCTAGAGATCCCTGGAAAAAGAATTTGCTGCATTGTGGATGCAATAGCAAAAGATTTTTTTTAGTTATGCTGGAAATCAAGAGACCATAAATGATGATATAGGGCTACTAAAAGATATTGTAGGACAAATGCAAACTGATTCTCAAGTTATGGCTAAAAGACTATTTTGTATCAGTCTATACTCCTGTAAATAATGGATACTCAGCTTGAGCGGCATTAGTAATATTAAAATATATAGTAAAGTCATCTTGGATAGGTTAGGAAAGCTCAAAGTTGATAGGGCTTCAGATCAGTATAATATTCATCCAAAAATGATTAAATACATGGGATACAGTACTCTGTTAGCCTCTTCCCATATTATCAATAGTTTGTTTTATTCATCCATGGAATGTGGGTATCACAAGGCCAGTATTTATTGTCCATAAGAGGGTGATGGTGAGCCGCCTTCTTGAACTGCGGGAGTCTTTATGGTGTCAGTTTTGCCATAGTGCTGTTAGGTAGGATTCTGACAGCAACAATGAAGGAACAGCAATATAACCTAAGGCTAAGTCGTGTGTGACTTGGAGATGATGGTGTTCCCATGCGCCTGCTGCTCTTGTCCTTCTAGGCAGTAGAGGTCATGGTTTTGGGAGGCGAGACAGGAAGCTAACAAAAAGGGAATCATAGGCCTATCAAACTAATATCCATTATTGGGAATATGCTAGAAGGGGTCATGAGAGATGCCTTGAATGATCTAAGGGAAATGGAAGGGGCTATTAGAGGTTTACAACTCAGCTTCTGAAAAAATAGTTAATGTCTAACAAGTTTGATAGGGTTTTTAATGAAGTTACTAGGGTAGAGAGTGAGGCAGACATTGTTCACTTGGACTTTCAGAAAGACTTTGATAAGGTGCCTCACACTAGGCCAAATCACAGGATGCAATCTTATGATATAAGTAGAAATTTGTAACATTGGATTAGAACTGGCTCCAATCTCACAGCCAAAAATTTGTAGTTAATGGATTTGGCCCAGTATGGGGATGCGCTACTAGTGGTGCCCCCCAGGGATTGGTCCTGGACCCGCTACTCCTCACAGTCTTTATCAATGAGTTGGACAGCAGTTTTGAGAGTATGGTAAGTAAGTTTGCAGGTGGCACCAGAGTTTAAGCAAGGGCTAGGGCAGTGAAGGAGTGTGATCAAATCCTAAAAGATTTAGATGTGCTGGGGGAAATGCCATTCAATTTAGATAAATGTACTGTCATACATGTTGGCTGGGTTAACACAGAATACATGTATCACTGAAAGGGAATATTACTCAAAGAGGCCGAGAGAAATAAAGATCTTGGCATTATTGTGCACAGATCACTGATGACCAATATAGAGAAACTAGCTAAAGTTAACAGGGTATTGGGCTGTATTAAGAGAAACATACAGTATAAGTCAAAAAGCCATTCAACACTGTATGAGTCACTAAATCAGACTGTGTATGTGGTAGAGTACTGTGCCCAGTTTGAACCCAGTGGATGATATAGTCATCAAGGAAAAGATCCAGAGAACAAAAGAATAAATCCTAGCTTAAAGAGCCTCAGTTTCTCAGATTGGCCCAAGGACCTTGGCCTATTCACTTTAGAGCAGCTTAGACTTGAAGGTGATCTGATAGAAGTCCATAAAATGAAAGGGTTGGATAGCATCCCTATTGATAGATTGTTCCAGTTTGACAGATTGTGGTTGACAAGGGGACACGAGTTCAAACTACACAAGACTAGGAGTCAATGTTCCCTTAGAATCTTGAGCCTTTGGAATACATTGCCAGCTGGTGTGGATAGTGATCCTCTCCATGCTTTCATGAGTGAGCTGGACTAGCTCAATACTGGAGCAGAGAGTGCAGCATATAAAAGAATTTTAACATCTTGATGCACATGCAGTGGGGAAGGTCAACAGCAGGTCATTAAAGCGGTTTATCAGGGTTTTTTTTTAACTTAGACATGGTATTTGCATCTGACTTCCAGATTTCCTGACTAATTGGAATGGGTGGGCATGATGATGAGTCAGTTCAGTGGGCTTCAGCTCCACTATTTAAAGGAACCCTGCAAGGGTCTGTATAAAGCATTCTAAAAGTACCGGAACTAAGCCAGCAACTGAACAAATGAAGGGTCAACATGCAAAGGCTACACCTCAGTTCTTTAAAGTATCCCTGGACATCATGCTGTGGGATGGAAGGGCCCTCCAGGGAAGATTTATTCCTCATGGAGAGGAGAAAGAAGGGTGCCACAGAGAGCAAGCAGACATAGCTAGAAATAGCAGATTTATGCAGCAGGGATGCGGTGCCTCACTCCTGGATACAGAGCCAGAAGAAGTTTAATGACATGCTCAGGGCAGGAAAGGTCGGATTTATGCCTCATTTAAGCGCAAACCCCCTCACTGTGCCTTCTCCTGCCTATCACTCTTCAGACCAGCCCACCTCACAGGTGATTCCATTCCTCCATCTCTCAGCATCTCCTCACATCCCTATCTGACCACTGACACTCACCGTCTTCCCATTACATTGTCACACCCGTCCTTCACAATGACCCACCACAAATGTTGCCCTACCAGCCTCTCAAAACATTCCACTTCTCACACTCATAGGTCTGCTTCTCTGCTTGAAGGAAACGAGAGCACAGCACACCAGGGAGAGGTAGAGGTCACGGGGAAAAAGCACTAAGGATAAGTCATGTCTCTGCTTGCCTGGCCATTGGCGATGGACAAATGCAGATCTCCCAGTTAAATGGTGACAGAATTAAATCACACAGCCACATGGCACACAACACTCATTTCTGTAGGCTTGGTGTCACTGACCACTAAAATATGATGACCTGCACAATGGTGATTTAGAACCCTCTGACATTGTCAGTTCTAATTCATGCCTTTCATCTCCCACAGGCCTCACAAGTATCCTTGAGTAGCTGTCACTGGAGGAGGACAAAGACTAATCAAAGGAGGCCACTTCCTCTGAGGATGCACTGTCACATCATTCAAGCGCACTCTCCACAGCTCAGGTACTCACATTGCAGCCAGCAAGACAGGTAATTGATTTGTCACATGGTGAAGTGCAAATCACAAGTGAGCAGGAGCAGGAGGTGGAAATAGATAAAAACAAAAAACTACTGCGGATGCTGGAAATCCAAAACAAAAACAGAATTACCTGGAAAAACTCAGTAGGTCTGGCAGCATCGGTGGAGAAGAAAAGAGTCGACGTTTCGAGTCCACATGACCCTTCAACAGAATAGGTGGAAATAGATGTTGCAGTGGAGAGCACTCATCGGAGGGTGCAGGACCCTTCAAGTTCTGCTCAGTTGAATGCAGGCGCTGACCCTCAGGAGTCATCATGAGACTATTCTGGAGAAGCAGCAGAAAATGTGTAAGGTTCTACCAGCCTTTCCAGAGTCACTGTGAATCACTGGAGAGAGATTAGAGGAGTCCTCTAGTATGAGTGCCATGATGTCTCAGGTAATTGTTCTGATGTCGACATCTATGGAACATCAGGAATGGCAAGTAACTGATCACATGCATGGCTAATGGCCTGAACAATCAAAAACAGAATTAGCTGGAAAAACTCAGCAGGTCTAGCAGCATCGGCGGAGAAGAAAAGAGTTGACGTTTCGAGTCCCCATGACCCTTCAACAGAACTTTGTTTTTTTGTTCTGCTGAAGGGTCATGAGGACTCGAAACGTCAACTCTTTTCTTCTCCGCCGATGCTGCTAGACCTGCTGAGTTTTTCCAGCTAATTCTGTTTTTGTTTTGGATTTCCAGCATCCGCAGTAGTTTTTTGTTTTTAGGCCTGAACAATCAGTCTGTCACTTTATTGGGGATGGAGGAAAACCTCACCTTTTGAATCAAGAGAAGTTTTATGCAGTACCTGAGCTGTGGAGAGTGCGCTTGGATGATGTGACAGTGCATCCTCAGAGGGAGTGGCCTCCTTTGATGAGTCTTTGTCCTCCTCCAGTGGCAGCTACTCAAGGATACTTGTGAGGCCTGTGGGAGATGAAAGGCATGATTAGAAAGGCAAATGGAATGTTGTTGTTTACTGCAAGGAGAATGGAATATAACATAAGGGTGTTTTGCTACAGTTTTGCAGGGTATTGGTAAGACCACATCTAGTGTACTGTGTACAGTTTCAGTCTCATTTAAGAAAGAAAATATTTGCATTAGAAGCAGTTCAGAGAATGGTTACTTGAATGATTCTGGGTTGAGGGGGTTACCTTATGAGGAGAGGTTGGTCAGCTAGCACAGACATGATGGGCTGAATGGCCTCCTTCTGTGCTATTCCCATCCTGTAATTCTGATTCTGCGCCAGTGATGGTATAATAATAAAGATTTTCGGAATCCTTCTGAAAAGATTCCATTTCGGAATCTTGTGGGGTGGGTGGGGGGCGGGGGTGGGTGGGGGGGGGGGGGGGGGGGGTGTCGGTGGGGGAGGGGGGGGGGCGGGGGCAGCGGAGGGTGGCGGTGGTGGGAACCACCATTCTTGGTGGGGGGTGCGGTGGGTGTGGAGTCAGAGGCCTATATTGTGCTGTAGATAATAGCCAATATTTTAAACACTCATTAATATTCATGGATGCCCATCTGTAATAGTAATCAATCTCTCATGGGTCCATTACTATTGGATTGTCCATAGCTGGTCATTAAGTCCTGCTCTAGGCAGAAGCGTGAATGACTAGGGCTATCAGGATGGTTCTTTGAGGATTTCCAGGGCTGCCTGATTATGTCCCAGACATGCCCTCAAACTGCTTGCAGAACATAAATCAAGCAAAACTTGATTTCCCTCAAATTGCAATTTGCATTTTTGTATGAATATGGTGCAAATTCACAGATCTAAGTTCCATTCCATTTTTGACCATCCCATTGCTATGAAGCTCAATTCCTGGACTTTTTAAAAATATATACCTTTTTCCACAAGGATCCTATTAACTATAAGGAAGAATCCTGAAGTGATTCCTCCCTCCTCCATTTCATCAGTTTGTGCAGCAATTTACTCTCCCCTGGTTGACCTACGAAGATGGTCTTATGGTGCAGTGGGCAGTGGGTTCATGTCCCACCCCTGGACTTGATGGCCAAGGAAGAAATTCAGAAATGCCTATCTGTTTACGGATAGGTGGTGAGTGGACAAAACAGGGCTGTTCCATTGTAAACCCCCTCCTGTCTGTAACGGTTGCCTCATCAGCTTGGGCTCTTTGGCGGGGGGGGGGCAGGTTGGCTCAGTTGGCTGGTGTGGATCAGATTGGTGCCAACAGCATGGGGTTCAATCCCTGTTCCCGCTGGGGTGGATTCAGGTCCTGCCTTCTTGCCCTACCTGTAGTCAAATTTGCAACACTATGGGTCTGACCTGCCTTTGGGCAGCAAATTCAAGGAGTTAGTTGACCTCAATATACCAAGGTTTCTCAACAACCTTGAACCATCTTCAACCATTTTCTCTGCTGCCTTTTCATTAGATAGGTAGAAATAAAAGAATGATATTTTTAATGTAAACTAACTATCCCTGTAGTAACTGCTTCTACTTAGTTTTTCAAGTTTGCAAGAAAAAAAATTAAACAAAAAAGAAACTGGAAAGCTGTCTTATGAACGACAGCACAAGTTTGCTGGTGGAGTGTATTTGTGTCATTTTACTGGAAATAGAACTTTATTGCTCAATATTTGCACTGCAGGTCAAAGCCGTTTTACATTTAAATAATGTCAAAGTAAATTCCTTTGAAAGTTCACTCAACTAGGATTGTGCAGTGCTGTCGGCATGGGGATTTCTGCTTCTGAGCAAAGAAATAGTCAGAAAACCTCCCCCACTTTAGAAAGGATTTCAACAACAACTTGCATTCATATATATGGGACCTTTTAATATAGAAAAAAAAATGTCCCAAGAAATCTCACAGAAGAGTAATTGGACAAAAATCCAAGCACAGCAAAAGAATGGGATGAAACTTGGTCAAAGATTTACCAAGGGCCTCAGTAAGGTGAGGTAGAGAGGTTTAGGGATCAAATTCCAGAGCCTATGGCTTAGGTGGCTATAGGCATGGTCAGCAAAGGGCATGAAGGATGCATAGAAAGCCAGTCAGAGGCTCACTTCATTACCAAGACTGTTGGAAGAGGTTACAGATGTACGCAGTATTGATATCCTGAAGGGACCTGAACACAAGGATGAGAATTTTAAATTTGAGGCATTGGACCAGTGACTAATTTAAATCTGTGAGCACAGGGATGACAGGTGACTAAATGTAGCATGGGATAAGATGGAGCAGTAGAGTTCTGGACAGCCACTCCCTTGACCATAGCAGCTCACATGGAATCTCTAATCCCATCCCCTCAATTGCAGATAAGGTCATCTCAAATCACTTCCTTGTATCCCTCACCACTCACATACCCCTTCCCCATTCCAAACCCACTTCCTCCTGTGTCCCTCCTTGGAAAAAACACTCACCCTAGTCACTTCCAACAGCACTTTGAAATTCCCAACTGGTCCTCGATTGGCCCTCCATTCACTGTGATGTTTCTATAGCTACCAATCTGCTCAATTACTCCCTCACCTCAATATTGCCTTGCCTGTAGTGAAACTATTATTCTCTCCTTCCCTATTTCCTCCCATGCAGCTTCCATCTCCACTCACTTAAGAGCCACAGGCTTGAATGCTCATAGTAACTGCTTCGTCATTCATTGCCAGATCTGGCTGGATCACATCAAGCACTATTGGGTACTGCTTACCTTTGGCAAACAGCACATTATTCCAAAATCACCCTGGAATGCAAAGATAACTCCTAGCTTTTCTTCTCCATTGCAAACCATCTTAACAAATCCATTTCACCGGCCTTGTTCACCCTCATGTCAGGCAGCCCCTTTTAGGAGAGAATCAACTTCTTTCTCTTTAAGATGGACACCATCTATTAATCTACTTCTGCCACACCCATCCCTTATATCTTGACATTTCTTTGTCCACGAAGGCAAACTTACCCCACGGTTCCCTCCTGCCTAGCCCTGAATTTGCCTCTTTCTCTAGTTTCTCTCATATAAAGCCCCAGGCCCTCTTCAAGCTCATGTTTGTCCACAAACCCTTACTCTCCTGACCCCATACCCACTAAAGTGCTGGCCACCCATCTTCTCTACTCAGCTCCCATGCAAGCAGTATGCAGTTTTCCCTCCTCTGGTACTGTCCCCCTCTCATTCAAATCTTCCATCAGCACACTGGTCTTCAAAAAGCCCACCTGTGATTCCTTTTTCCTTGTGAACGACTGCTCCATCTTGCACCTCCCTTTCCACCTGCAATAGCATTTCTTCCTGCTCCCACCCCAATACCCCTGGAATCTCCCAAGGGGCTATACTTGGCCTTCTCCTATTTCTCACCTATATGATGTCCCTTGGCAACAATCATGCACAAGCTCAATTTTCGATTCCATGGGCGGAATTTTACACTGGCAGGATTTTACGGTCCTGCTAAAGTCAATGGACTTTTGAATGCTCGCCACATTTTATGGCCCCATCCCCACTGTGACAGGGCTGTAAAGTTCTGCCCTATATATAGCTTAATGACACCCAACTCTACCTCACCAACACCTTTGTGCTTCCAATGCATTTAATTTGTCATGCTGCTTGCCCAGCAATCAATATTTGGACCAATTAAATATTCCAGAGATGCCTCAGCCCTTTTGTCAGCTACATTTTTGTTATCTCTAGACTTGACTATTCCAATGCTCTCCTGGCTGGCCTCCGAACTAGGATGCTTGGCAAACTTCAGCTCATCCAGAACCCTGTTACCTGTATCCTAACTCACACCCTGTTCATCCATCACCCCTGTGCTCGCTGACCTACATTTGCTCCAGGCCCAGCAACATCTCATATTACACATTCTCAACCTTGTGTTCAAATCCCTTCATGCCCCCTTCCCACCCAGTCTCTGTAACCTCCTACCTGCCCTTCAACCATCCGACATCTCTGCACTCTGCCAATTCTGGCCTCATGCGCATCCTTCATTCTCTTCACCTCACTATTGCAGCCGTGCCTTCAGCAGCCTAGGCCTTAAGCTCCTTGAGCAAGCTTGTCCAACCTCTTCTTGTGGGGGCCACATTTCAAACGTTTTCTCATTCAAGGGGCTGATGAGCAAATTTCAGATGGATAAACTTTGGCACAACAATAAATATGGATTTCAAAATAAAACTGAAGTATGAAAAGAAACACTTTGCCGAGCAAAAAAAACAATTAGTAATAATAGGGTGTGTGTATGTGTCCAGCTCGCTCCCAGTCTCAGGGTGCTCACTCACTCTCCCTCATCCAATGTGAGAGTGGTTGAGAGTGCATGATGGTGTACGTGGGCGAGGGTGAATGAGAACCCTGATTCTGGGAGTGAGACAGGCTTATGGACACACTCTGCATTGGCACACACACTCCCCTCATACACTCTCTCTCTTTCTCTCCTCTCTCACAACGCCCCCAAACCCTCTCACATCACCACCCACACTCTCTCACACCCCCCACAATTTCACACACCTCCACAACAATCTCTCACACCTCTCCAACAATCTCTTGCCCACCCCCATAATTTCTCACACCCTCTGCCCACAATCTCTCACAACCCCTCATTATCTGTCATGCCCCCCCACGCTTTCACACCCCCAACACACTCTCACACCTCCCACAACCTCTCACTCTCCCTCACACCAGCTCTCTGCCCTCTTTCTCTTTCAGCTATCCCCCACACTCTCTCGAACCCCCTCACACTCTCTCTCAACATTCTCCTCACACTCTGTCTTTAGCGCCCCCCCACACTCTCAAACCTACTCCCACTCTCTCACACAGTCTCCAGTCACTCACTTTCTCAGACGCCATTAGGCATTGTTCCTGCTAGCTCGTGTTCTGCTTCAGACCACCACGGCCCCACATGAACTTGCCTGAGCCCTGCTGCAGCTCGCCTGAGCTCAGCTCTGGCTGTACCATGCTCTGCTCCCCGGTACCTCCGCTCCCTTGTTCATGCTCTCCAGCACCTCTGCTCCCTGGGCCACACTCCTCGAAACCTCTGCTCCCTGGGCCACGCTGCACGGGCCCTGAACTCACTGCTGCTGGTGTGCACTGCTCCTCCAATCACAGATTGTTTCTCTCCCAAATGCGGGAGATAAACGGCCTGTGATTGGAGGAGCAGCTCCATGCAAAATCTTCCATTCAAACTTACCTATTTGACTGGAATTTGAAAACTTGTGCTGGGGGCCGCATAGAGGGGCTTCATGGACCGCCTTTGGCCTGTGGGCAGTACGTTGGACAAGCCTCTCTTTAAACCTTTTGGTTTTCAATGCTTGGTTAGCCCACCATTACCACAAGGTGCCAGCCTGATAAAGGAGTTTACGCATGTGTTAAGAACAGCCATCCAGAGGATGATTCAGACTCCGATTAGCGATTAAATTGGCAAGGAAAGGCATCATCCCCCTCATCTACAAGCACAAGAGGGAAAGGGAGAAGATTAGAAATTGGTGACCCATTTCACTGTTGAATGTGGACTATAAGATTCTATCCAAAATCATCGCCAATCGGGTGGTCTGCTCTGGAATTGGTGATCCACTCTGACCACACCTGCGCTGTGCCCAGCAGGAAGATCTCTGACAGCCTTGCGCTACTCAGGGATGCAATTGCCTATGTGCAGGACAGGGGTGTGGACACCTGCCTGATCAGCCTGGATCAGGAGAAGGCCATTGACAGAATATCGCACACCTACATGGTGGATGTGCTCTCCAAAATGGGGTTTGGGGAGGGAATCCGCAATTGGATCCAACTAACACTAACTTCAGTAGCACAGTCTCAACCAATGGGTGGGAATCAGATAGCTTTCCTATTAAATCTAGAGTCAGGCAGGGCTGCCCTTTCTCCCCTGTCCTGTTTGTGTGTTGCATAGAACCTTTTGCTGAGTCCATCAGGAAGGATCTGGGCATAAGAGGAGTGACAGGCAGTGGAGTCACTCAGGTCAAAGCTTCCCTGTACATGGACGATGTCGCCATCTTCTGCTCGGATCTGCTGTCGGTGCGCAGACTGATCCACATCTGCGACCAGTTCGAACTGGCCTCGGGAGCCAAGGTAAATCATGGGAAGAGCGAGGCCATGTTCTTTGGGAACTGGGCTGACCGATCCTTTATCCCCTTCACCGTCAGGGCTGACGGCCTGAAGGTGCTGGGTATACAGTTGGGAGGGACCGGGGCATGCGTTAGAAACTGGAAGGAGCGAGTGTCTATGGTGCAAAGAAAACTGGGCATGTGGGAGCGACACTCCCTCTCCATTGCGGGTAAGAACCTGGTCATCAGGTGTGAGGCACTCTCACTGTTGCTGTACGTGGGGCAGGTCTGGCCCATTCCAGACTCCTCCTCGATAGTGATCACCTGAGCCATCTTTCGCTTTATCTGGAGGTCGAAAATGGATCGCGTCTGCAGGGACGCGATGTACAAGCCTCTAGATAAGGGGGGGAGAAACGTGCCCAACATCGCCCTCATCCTGTTGGCCACCTCTGTGTGTGGCTGCATCAAGCTGTGCGTAGACCCTCGGTACGCAAACACCAAGTGTCACTACGTGCTGAGGTTCTACCTGTCCCCGGTGTTGTGAAGGATGGGTCTGGCCATGCTGCCGCGGAACGCTCCAAGTAGTCGGACCGTGCCGTACCACCTGTCCCTCGTGGAAAAATTTATGCAGAGAAACAGCTTTGACCACAAGTCAATCAGGCAGTGGTCGGCACTTAACGTCTTAGAGGCCCTACGGGAAAAGGAGATGGTGGATCCTGTCAGATGTTTCCCCAAGCAGACTGTCAAAGTCATTTGGCAGAATGCCTCATCGCCAGAACTTTCCAACAAGCACCAAGACATAGCTTGGCTGGTGGTGAGAAAGGCCCTCTCCGTCAGATCCTTCCAACATGCCAGGAGTCTCACCCCCTCTGCACGTTGCCCTAGAGGTGGCTGTGGTGGGGATGAGACCGTTGTTCACCTCCTTGTGGATTGTGCCTTTGCAAAGATCTGGAGAGAGATGCAGTGGTTTCTGTCGAGGTTCATCCCGAGCAGTTCTGTAACACAGGACTCTGTGCTCTACGGGCTGTTCCCAGGGACACACACCGAGACAAACATCAACTGCAGCTGGAGGATCATCAACTCGGTGAAAGACGCTCTTTGGTCTGCCCAAAACTTGTTGGTCTTCCAGTGCAAAGAGTTGTCACCGACTGAGTCTTGCAGACTGGCACATTCCAAGGTCCAGGACTACATACTGAGGGACGCACTAAAGCTTGGGGCAGCCGCCACAAAGGCACAATGGGGAAAGGTCGCTGGCTAAGACCTTTCTGCCATAGTGCACCGAGGGGCTGGGAATTGTATAGACCCCTCGGGCTGTACGGCTCACAATGAATGTATGCATTGACTACTAATTGTATTATAATTGTATTGAAGCACCTCAGAGTGCAACATGATGTATGTTGATAACTCCAATACCATTGTCTGATTGTCTGCATTGACCATATTGAAATGATTGTAATATTCATTGATTGTATTTAAGCACCTCGTGATCCATGTGTAAAAGTTGAATCTGATTGCACTTTTTGTGATGGCGATTTAGAAATGTTTTGTAATGTTCTTCCAGATAATTTATGAATAAAGTATTTTTTTTTAAAAAAAGGCCATTGGTAAATTTGGCCATTAAAGATCGAGGCCCCATGCCATTTTGCTGGCTGTGACTAACAACCTCTTCTAACAATAAAAGCTGAACAAGAGCAAATAAAGTCATTAATGAGGATTGTGAGTACTAAATAAAGCCATGCTTAGCTTTTACTCTTCACTTACAGATTGAAGTTGGCTTACTATACTGCATTTGAAGTGGACTTAAGATGCACACTGGGAAATTTTCTGGTTCACTTTGTCCAGACTTCCACAACATTGTTGTATATGACTTTAAGTGATAACAGCATGCCGTTGTAGTATAAAGGTATTTGGCAGAGCAAGGGTTAATGTGGGACTGTAGAACAATACTGCCCACAGTATGATGTAGAGAGTCACATGATAGTAGAACATAGGAGCCTGCATGGAGCCAGCACCCATTCATTGATATGTACATAGTTATGGGTTAACAGTATATGGTTTATGTGTAAACATACAAGTCTCAAGGCCTCTTAGTGCAAGACCAAATAAACCTCTACAACACACACCATCAATATGTTTTCCAGAACTTTGCTGAGAACATCACCTAAAGATGGCCTGTGCAGTGATACTGTACCTTGCAGAAGTCACCAGGAGAAAGGTTGGTCATCGTGACCTTGCTAGGGGGCCCCCTTAGGTGGGAGGAGATGAGGTCAGACAGAGCCTGCTGCTGGAGGAGACAGAGGGAGAGGACGGACAGGAAGTCGAGGGTGGCTTTCAAAAGAAAGGCTCTATCCACCCAAGGAATTCAGAGAGCACTACTTCTACATTGACATGACCCAAGTCTAACATTCCCTCTGATTTTATTTCAAGTGTGCAGGCGATTTATTCTATTGCGCAGACCCATTAAATTCTTTTGCCAAGTCAGACATACGTGATAGTTTAAAGGGGCCAACTTGTGGGGATTCCAAGTTGCTTCCCAACCGCACAGCTAAGAGGGAACATTAACCAAGTCCAGCGCATGACGAGGCTGTGCTGTGCCAAGGAGGTCATCACAGAGATCTACGGCCTCATGGAAGAAAGACTTAGACTTCATAGCACAGTCAGGACTGCCTTGCCTATGGCAGCCATGGTCACAGTAATTGTTAGAAACTGGAACTTTCCAGTCTGCTGAAGGTGATAGCTGTCACATATCACAGTCCTCTGAGGTTCTAGACACTTTGAACAAAGGCTCATGACTCCCCTGAGAAAGCCCCAGCCACCAGCTGAGCACTGATACATTGAGAGCGACTCTGCCACGAGTAAAATGTTACCAAGCAGACAATTGGGATGCCTTATCTTCCAGAACTGAGGTTCCATCAAGTCTGTCATCCATGTTCAATCCTTTCAACCCCTTCCCCATGAACATCGCAAGAAAAAAAATCATCAATTCTGCCATTACCCAATTACCAAAATGACTCTTTATCTGGAGTAAAAACTAATAAAATAATGAAAACCTGACAGAACCAAATCCTTTTTTTTATTCGTTCATGGGATGTGGGCATCGCTGGCTAGGCCAGCATTTATTGCCCATCCCTAGTTGCCCTTGAGAAAGTGGTGGTGAGCTGTCTTCTTGAGCCACTACAGTCCATGTGGTGTAGGTGCTCCTGCATTGCTATTAGGGAGAGAGTTCCAGGATTTTGACCCAACGACAGTGAAGGAACGGCGATATATTTCAAGTCAGCATGGTAAGTGGCTTGGAGGGGAACTTCCAGGTAGTGGTGTTCCCATCTGTCTGCTGCCCTTGTCCTTCTAGATGGTAGCGGTTGTGGGTTTGGAAGGGGCTGTCTAAGGAGTCTTGGTGAATTCCCGCAGTGCATCTTGTAGATGGTACACACTGCTGCCACTATGTATTGGTGGTGGAGGGAATGAATGTTTGTGGATGGCGTGCCAATTCAGCGGGCTGCTTTGTCCTGGACGGTGTCAAGCTTCTTACGTGTTGTTGGAGCTGCACTCGTCCAGGCAAGTGGGGAGTATTCCATCACACTCCTGACTTGTGCCTTGTAGATGGTGGGCAGGCTCTGGGGAGTCAGGAGGTGAGATACTCACCACAGGATTCCTAACCTCTGACCTGCTCTTGTAGCCACAGTATTTATATGGCTAGTCCAGTTCAGTTTCATGTCAATGGTAACCCCAGGACGTTGATAATGGGAGATTCAGTGATGTAATGACATTGAATGTCAAGAGGCAATGGTTAAATTCTCTCTCGTTAGAGATGATCATTATCTGGCACTTGTATGGCATGAATGTTACTTGGCAATTGTCAGCTCAAGCCTGGATATTGTCCAGGTCTTGCTGCATTTGGACGCAGACTGCTTCAGTATCTGAGGAGTTGCAAATGGTGCTGAATATTGTGCAATCATCAGCAAACATCCCCACTTCTGACCTTATGATGGAAGGGAGGTCATTGAAGAAACAGCTGACGAATGTTAGGCCAAGGACACTTACAAATATTAAACTATTCACCCTGGTACTTACTCTTGGTGACTGTCAAAAAGTGCTCTTGCCTACTCTGGTGCTTCTATGAGGTGAAACATGAGTGGCAACAGCATTTGAGGTAGATGGCTGCTACAAATTTGAAGAGGACAAATCAGGTGTCCTCCTGTGAAGCCTTTGTGAGGCCATGGGCCATGATGACCCTGTCTACATCTGCACCATCTCAACATGGGCTTGAGCGGTCAGCACTGCCTGGCTGACAGACAACAGCAAGGCGGGAGGGGGGAGCAGGAATGCAGTCATTTGGAGAGAGACCAGCAGGTTCCTGCTCCATTATTCCCAGGCCAATACCTCTGGGTGTTCAGTCATCCCAGTTGATCTGCTCATGGACAAATCTCTGGGCAGCTGAAACACCCTGCAAGCCTCTTTTAACCTTGGAGTCTACAGTCACCATGGCAGCTGCCTGAACTGGGGTGGCAGTGGTATAGTGGTATTGTCACTGGACTGGTATTCTAGAGACTGAGGATAATGCTCCGGGGACCTGGTTTCGGATCCCACCACAGCAGGTGGTGAAATGTGAATTCAATAAAAATCTGGAATTAAAAGTCTGATTATGACCATGAAACCATTGCTGATTGTTATAAAACAAAGGATAGAAAATGGGATAAAAGGAGGAATAATAAAGGGGATAAAACCATTGCTAAATGAATAAAAATAAGTGGATAAAAAATAAAAATGGATGTAGAAAAAAGGGGATTAAAAAAGGGGGTGAGGATGGAGGAGAGAGTTCATGGTTTGAAGTTCTATCCCATTTTCTATCCTTTTTTTCCCCCACACCACTGCCCCTTCCCCCACCCGATCCCCTACAGGGCCTCTGTTACTTGTTCCATGATGTTCTTTCACACACTGCTACCCTTGTTCTGCTATTATCACATTCTGCTTTCTTACCTTTATGCCACTATTAGCACCATTTTTAGTACTAACCACTACCATTAACGCTCCCTTTGTCCTTTAGTTCATGACATCTCTGTCAATCCCTCCTTTGTCCCCACCCATCACTGGCCTTCTATCCAGCTCTACCTGCCCCACACCCCCTTAACCAGTATAAATTCCACCCCATTTCCATTTCACTTCTACTCTAAAGAGTCATATGGACTCAAAAAGTTAACTCTGTTTCTCTCTCCACAGATGCTGTCAGACCTGCTGAGTTTTTCCAGCATTTTCTGTTTTTGTTTCAGATTTCCAGCGTCCACAGTATTTTGCTTTTATTGTTGCAGTAGAAGTTGTGACCGGAGTCATCGGGCTGGATGATGAGCTCCACAGGTTCATTGGATGGTATTGATGCAAGCGCACTTATAACCAACTTCCACAAATTTTGAAATAATTGTATTTTAAAAAATTTACTAGAAAACTGGCCACTGCACACCAATGTAATTAGTAAATGGTTCTGCAGTTTTTATTAAAGACATTTTCAGTTACTTAAAAATGAGTTACTCACAGCTGGTGAGAAGCTATGGCTAGAATTTTTCAGAGGCGGCAGGGGTCCCGTTACTGGGGCCAAAAGCAGCGGGCGGGTGGGGGGGAAAGGGGGGTAGGCAACCCTTCTTCAGCAAGATCCGAAGCTGCTTTTCGTGGGCGACAACCAATGAAGTGGCTGCTGCTGGGCTTGCTGTCCTACTGCTGTCCCCAAGGACCGAGAGCTCAGCAGTCTCAGTGATGGACAGCGGCAGTGGGGTAGGGGGTGCAGTCAGCCAGGCTCCAACCAGAGGTGGTTCACCGAGGACAGGCAGCACCGATGCTGCGAGGCAACCCATTGCTGCCAGGGGCAGCCCCTCCGCAGGCCTAAAAAAGGAGGCACACCCCAAAGGACGGACCTCACCTGCCGGAAGTGCTAGGGTTTGCCTGGTGGTCTCCCCTTGTGGCAGAGTCCCTGTCGCTGATAAAATGCTAGCAGGGGCAGGAAGAGGCCCTTAAGTGGCCCCTTAAGTGGCTCAATTGGGCTCCAGGTGAGCAGGCCTTCTGCCACTTTTCCCGCTGCTGGCAAACTGACACGGCAGCGGAAAGGTGCCTGGCACACCACCCATAGCCTCCACATGCCACCTCTGACTCCGCCCTCCAAGGGCCTGGAAAATCCCGACCCCCGAGTAAAAACGTTTAACTTTTTGTGATAAACGCTGTATTAATGAAACTGGAATAGTTTACTACTCTTAAGTATATCAAGGATTTTTTTTTAAAGACAAAATTCACAAAAAAAACACTACATACTATTTTACTCTCTGATTGCTCTGGCTCAAAGATTTTGGGCAGAATTTTATGGCCCCGTTTCGGCGGGGACGGGGCTGTAAAATGCAGCGAGACATTCTAAACCCCATTGTCTTCAGCGGGAACGTAAAATCCCACTGCTGTAAAATTCTGCCCTTTGGTGATATGCAAATAAACTTAAGCAGAAACAGAGGAAAAAGCCTCTGAAAACTAGCACAATTTTGAATGCAATTTGTGCCCAGGTCATTGATTGCACCTAAAGTGGTGGAAACTCTGGGTCTTCACTTTTGAATGTGTGGATTTTGTACTTGTGGATTGCATTTTTGTTTCTACTGTAAGTATTGATAGAGAGGAATTTAACCTAAAGGACGGGGAACATTTTCTGTAAGTTTTTAGTGATTGATGCTGTTGGAAAAATCAGCCTGCTCTTTTACTGTGTACCTGAGAGAACCGGAGCTGACTGGTTCTTGTCAGTTGTACATTTTGTGACCTGTGTTAGATTTGTAAGTCATGTTTACTCAAAATTCAACTTCTGTTTGCTTTAATTAATAACACCAGTGTCCTAATTCTGTGCTGGCCAAGGCTGGGCAGGCCTCAAGAATTGATCCCTCTCCAATGTGCACTCAGATGTGTACATACACTTATCTTTCCGATCAGGTACCACAGCTGTCATGTCCATCATTCCCAGTTCTGATACACCGACTCCTACCTTCCTGTATTGCTGATAACCCTAGGATTGTCATTGCATTTGGCCGGGGGTGGGGGGCTGGGGGTTGGGGACTGGTGCGGTGATGTAGCACATTGTCACTTCTATCTACGGGATCTGGCTTTGATGAAAGTTGGGACTGAAAATCAGGCAGTTGCCCTCGGTCCTACCTGTGTGACTCCTGCTGGGAGTTAAAACTGGAGCTAAATTCATCAGATTTGCGACAGGTGCTTCCATTCAAAAATTAACTCCAAATGTTTCATTTCGGGAGGTCTTCAGTCTGTCTCAGAAAACAGTTAGCTTAGTGCTGATTGAAGGAACTGAGATTTTCCCAAACGCATTGGGCAGAATTTTTCGTCCTATGGGCGGACCCGCGCCAGACCCAAATAGTGTGAGATGATGTCAGGTGAGCATCCCGATGTCATTGTGCATTTGTGCAATATTTTGCTTGGCGGGCACGCGCGGGTGCCTGAATGGCGCCTGCCATTAATTAACAGGCCACTTAAGGCCCTTAACAGTCCAATTGACTGTGATTTTTCCTTGCCCGTGTGATTTTCTGATCGTCGTACGGGCAAAACAGGCAGGCGGCTAGCTGACATTTTCACAAACCTTATCCAAGGGTGGGTTAAAAAGGGTAAGCAGCATTGCCAGTGTCAGTAGTCAGCAGTTTGGTAGATGGTTTGCAGCTGGTGGTTTATTAGTAGTTGGCAGCTTCATCTCTGTTCACAACATTCTTAGCATCTCCAGGCCTCATTTCAGGACTCATTGCTGTCTGCCAGGCCCCTGGAAGATTCAGACCATGTGTGCCCTTCTAGGTATCGCCTTCTTTTACCCTGGTAACGGGGATTATGGTCTCCGTTGGTGGCACCTCCTCCTCTGAGGAGGAAGAGAAGGGCGGAAGGGAGAGGAGGGCAGGTGTCCCTATGCAGCTTCCAGGGTAGAGACCTGTGGGAGGAGAGGCACAGGCACAAGGGACACAGTGCCAGCAGGTAGTCCAAAACCGCAGAAGACATCATCATCCTGCTGCCAGGGTTTACAGGTGGCGATGCAGCTACCTCAACATGTCTGAGGTGCAATGCCGAAGGAGGTTCTGCCTCTCCAGGGAGACTGTGACCTCCATTTGTCAGATAATTGGGCCTGAGAACAGCTCTGGCTGTCTGGGTGTACACCGAATGCCAGTGGCTCTGAAGGTCACAGTGGCCCTCAACTTGTATGCCTCCGGTTCTTTCCAGGTCTCAGTTGGGGATCTGTGTGGAGTCTCCCAATCAGCTGTCTGCAGTTGCATCAAGCTGGTGACAGAAGATCTGTTTAGGCAGGTACTGACCTTTATTCTTTACCGTATGGATGAGGCCAGCCAGGCTGGGTGAGCCAGAGGTTTTGCAGTGATTGCTTGGTTCCCCCATGTCCAAGGTGCAATTGACAGCACACATGTGGCCATGAAGGAGGTCAGCCGGGTGCCTGCATCAACAGGAAGGGATTTCACTCCATGAACTTGCAGATAGTGTGTGACCATGGGATGCAGATTCTGCATCTGTGCAAGGTACCTTGGCAGCTCCCATGACGCTTACATCCCGAGACACTCCCAGGTGCTGAGGTTCTTCAGTGCTCCAGCCCAATTGGATGGATGGCTGTTGGTTGACAAGGGCTATCCATTGAAGAGGTGGCTCATGATGCCTCTCTGCCACCCAAGAACAGAGACAGAGAAATGTTATAATATGAGTCATGCCTCCACAAGGGTAGTGGTAGAAAGGACCATAGGTCTTCTCAGGATGTGCTTCCAATGCCTGGTTCATTCAGGAGGAGCAATACAATACTCCCCAGAGCGGGTATCACTGATTGTGGTTGCATGCTGCACTCTCCACAATCTGGCACTGGCAAGGGGGGACCCATGGAGGAAGAGGATCTTGATGCAGCTGCACAGGCCACAGATGATGAGTCCAGTGGTGAGTCTGAAGATGAGCACAGTGAAGAGAATGCTGAGGGTGTGAAGCCAGACCTCGGTAACCTCCAGGGAGGCAGGGGCACCAGGGATGCCTTGATCCAATGCTCCTTCAGCTAGGCTACCAAAGGTCAGCTTCAAATGCATGCCAGGGCTGCTGCCTCCATCCCGGATGTCTGAAAGGACCCTTTCATTTGAACACAAAGAACACTCAGTACCTGTGCAATAAAGTTCAGAGCCTCCTACATCCAGCATTACATACTGGCGTATCCTGCACCAATAATATAAAAAGGTGAAGCAAACTCAGGCCATGACGACAAAACAAAATTTATCTCATTTTGACAATTCCAAACTGTTTACATAAACTTCTCTGGTCTTCATTCCCAGACCAGTATAGGCAAAGTAAACATAAATGAACATAAAATCACCCGTGACCTGTCTCTCTTGTCCTCATGGTGCCTTTAACTTACGTTTGTGAGTGCTACGTCTAGGTGCTTCCCCATCGCTGGCAGTATGCAGAGTATGCATTGGAGACAGCCTGCTGACTCTGCTGCCTTGTTGGCCTTGATGACCTTGGAGGGCGCCCTCTAGCCAGTGGAGCCTGTGCTGGCCCTGCCTGAGGGGGAGCGGCCAGTGCCATGCCTGGCATCAACCCAATCATCGCAGCCTCAACAGATGCCATGGTCACTGGGGAGGGGCAGAGGAGCTGCTGCTGTCGTCTGGACCGCCCTGAGAGGAGTCCGCAGAGGCAACAAGCAGCTTGTGTGCCAACGTGAGGTTGTGTTGGACCTCCCTGCTCACCATTGACGGGCATCTGGATGGGATACTGGGTGCCTCATCCATCTCCCACACTGGCACTGACCACGAGGTCATTGCCTGTAGGAGGGCTTGCAGCTCAGAGCGCAACCCCAGGAACCCCTCATTTTGTCCCTGGAGCTGGCTCTCCATGAGAGTCGCTGCTGTCTGAATAGAGGGGGCAGTGTGTTCGGCCATGATGGTCAACGCAGTGCTCATGCTGCGCAAGAACTCCTCCATCACGGAGACCATGGCATGCATGGATCTCCGCCAGATCCTCCTGCACATCCCACTGGCCATCCAGCATCTGCCGCCTAATGGACGACTCCAGAGGCTCAATATCTGCCTTCAAGCATTGTCCTGGTCCCCAGCAGCTCTCCGACTGCCAGCGCCCTGGGCACTCTCTGCCTTCTCCTGCACCTCAAGCGACTGTGAAATGCCCTCACCAATGTGCACCGACATTCTAGCTGCTGGTATAATGCCCACCGAGGTGCTGGTATCTGTGCTGGTGCCTGGTTCACAGAGTGGGTGTGACACAGGTGAAAATGACGCCCGGTGGTCCTCTGGTGTCAGGGGCGACCCTTCAGGGCCTGCACATCGGACGCCTGCTGGCAAACCTAAAAGGGAGAAGAAAGACTTTTCATTAGTTAAAGTCATCACACTGTCACTGTGCATGCCAGACGAGATAATGGAGATCTGCATCACGGTGCCATCATCTTTCAATGGTCAATGGGGACTCCAGATTCGAGGCTCCCATCAATGAGGAGACTGCACTAGAATGGTTGCACAATCAGAAAGTCTCACCTCTGTGCACTGTGCTCTTACCTTTGTCTGGCACTCCACCTCTCCACGTCTGGTTGCATGGGGAGTGTGCCGGCTCTCCAGCTCCAGGGCACCCTGCTCGAACCTGGTGAGCAGCAGCAGGTTGGACGGGCCTCCACCTGTATGTGGCCCCCTTGGCTTGGTTATGGCTCCTCTTCTCCTGAAAGGAAAGAGGAGCATTGATTAGTCCACTCTCTACCTGCAGCGCCATTGCAGCCTGGCCAACCCCAGCTGAGGAGCACCTTGCAGGGCACATCCGAATCACGGCCCTCGAGCCACAAGGCACTCAGTCCAAGCAGCCAGGGCTCACTCCCATGGCCAGCTCTGGCATCAATGACAGTTGGCACTCAGACTCTAGCACCCCTGAGGTCCATGGGTGTCGGCCACACCTTAACACATCTGCACACTTAGCCAAGCCAACACGGTACTCACCCTTCCTGAGTGCAGCAGGTCATTGAGCATTTGCGGCATTGCACCCAGGTGCGCCACACCAGGTCATGGTTGCTCACTCGGGCTTCCACCTCCTCCCATGCCCTCTTGGTGAAGTGTGGTGGCCTCCTTCTCTCATCTCTGGGGACAAGGGTGTCCCTCCTGGCAGCCAGCTCCTCCAGGAGGGCAGCAAGGCACCAGGAAAGCGGGGAGCCAAGTGCCCACCTGACCTGCCCTCCCACCTGGCGTTTGCAACCGCACTCGACTCCGTTACAACGGAAGACAGACGTCCTTCCCTGGCAGCCTTTCTGGGGCTGCCTGGGCCGTTTTTAAACCAGCCGCCGGGTCGCCACAGGACCCAGCGACCAACAGGCCCCTGCCCCTGCTCGGCCCTTCCCAGCCAGTGCCGAGCCGCGTTTCACACTGGGCAGGCCTTAATTGGCCCGCCAGAGTGAAATCGCGGTCAGGGCCCAATCGTGGGCAGCGGCCGGTTTCGCGGCTGCTCCCGGGCCCACCAGCCGCGCCCGCCCAACGAGGGGAAAACTCTGCCCATTGATGTAAAATGAAGAAAGACTTGCATTTATAAGACTTGCCTTTCGTGATCTCAGGATGTCCTAAAATGCTTTACAGCTAATGAAGTACTTCTGGAAGCGTAGCCATGGTTGTAACGTAGGAGATGTGGTGGCCAATGCAGCAGCCAACTTGTGCATGGCAAACCCACAAACAGCAATGTGGTAATGACAAAATAATCTGTTCTTAGTGACGTTGACTGAGAGATAAGTATGGGCCAGGACTCTGGGGATATAACCCCTGGTCTTCGAAATAGTGCCATGGGATCTTTTATGTCCACCTGGGTAGATTTTGGTCTTTAACCGTGGGCAGTAAGCATTCCCTGGACTGAGACCCAGGTATATTTGGGAACAGACATGCAATCCTTCCCACCGGATTGTTCTTTCTGCACTCCTCCTGGGTGATATGTAGGCCCATAGAGGAGGTGCAGCAGGGTGGGGAACACTGTTTTTGCAGCTGGGAAACTAAGAAGGACAGGTTTCTCTCAGGTCCTGCTAAATTTAATGTTAGGAGGTGATTAGTATATTCTGTCTCTGTACCTGCTGGATCCAGCCATCCTCGCTTTCCTTTAGCTGACTTTTTTTTTGTAAAAATATACTTTATTCATAAAAATCTTCAATCACATTCAAAACCATTTCAAAAACAACATTACAAGGGTACAATCCAGGTTAAACTTTTACAAAATGTATCACCAGGTGCATCAGTACAAACAATATTACAATCATTTACAGCCTTTCATTTTGATCTGTACAGCCCGAGGGGCTCTAAACAGTTCCCAGTCTCTCGGTGCGCTGTGGTAGAAAGGTCTTAGACAGCGACCCTTCCCCATTGCGCCTTTGCGGCAGCTGCCCCAAGCTTTAGTGCGTCCCTCAGCACGTAGTCCTGGACTTTGGATTGTGCCAGTCCGCAACAATCGGTCGGGGACAACTCTTTGTGCTGGAAGACCAACAAGTTTCGGGCAGACCAAAGCGCGTCTTTCACCGAGTTGATGATCCTCCAGCTGCAGTCGATGTTTGTCTCGGTGTGTGTCCCTGGGAACAGCCCGTAGAGCACAGAGTCCTGTGTCACAGAACTGCTCGGGATGAACCTCGACAGCAACCACTGCATCTCTCTCCAGACTTTCTTTGCAAAGGCACAATCCACAAGGAGGTGAACAACGGTCTCTTCCCCACCACAGCCACCTCGAGGGCAACGTGCAGAGGGGGTGAGACTCCTGGCGTGTAGGAAGGATCTGACGGGGAGGGCCTTTCTCACCACCAGCCAAGCTACGTCTTGGTGCTTGTTGGAAAGTTCTGGCGATGAGGCATTCTGCCAAATGACTTTGACAGTCTGCTCGGGGAACCATCCCACAGGGTCCACCCTCTCCTTTTCCCTCAGGGCCTCTAGGACGTTACGTGCTGACCACTGCCTGATGGACTTGTGGTCAAAGGTGTTTTTCTGCATAAATTTTTCCACCAGGGACAGGTGGTACGGCACGGTCCAACTACTTGGAGCGTTCCGCGGCAGCGTGGCCAGACCCATCCTTCGCAACACCGGGGACAGGTAGAACCTCAGCACGTAGTGACACTTGGTGTTTGCGTACTGAGGGTCTACGCACCGCTTGATGCAGCCACACACAAAGGTGGCCATCAGTATGAGGGCGATGTTGGGCACGTTTTTTCCCCCTTTATCTAGAGGCTTGTACATCGCGTCCCTGCAGACACGATCCATTTTCGACCTCCAGATAAAGCGGAAGATGGCTCGAGTGATCGCCATCGCGCAGGAGTGTGGAATGGGCCAGACCTGCGCCACGTACAGCAACAGCGAGAGTACCTCACACCTGATGACCAGGTTCTTACCCGCAATGGAGAGGGAGCGTCGCTCCCACATGCCCAGTTTCCTTTTCACCATAGCCACTCGCTCCTTCCAGTTTCTAACGCATGCCCCGGTCCCTCCGAACCATATCCCCAGCACCTTCAGGCCGTCAGCCCTGACAGTGAAGGGGACAAAGGATCGGTCAGCCCAGTTCCCAAAGAACATGGCCTCGCTCTTCCCACGATTTACCTTGGCTCCCGAGGCCAGTTCGAACTGGTCGCAGACGTGCATCAGTCTGCGCACCGACAGCGGATCCGAGCAGAAGACGGCGACGTCGTCCATGTACAGGGAGGCTTTTACCTGAGTGCCTCCACTGCCTGGGATCGTCACTCCTCTTATGCCCGGATCCTTCCTGATGGACTCGGCAAAGGGTTCTATGCAGCACACGAAAAGGACAGGCGAGAGAGGGCAGCCCTGCCTGACTCCAGATTTAATCGGAAAGCTATCTGTTTCCCACCCATTGATTGAGACTGCGCTACTGATGTTAGTGTAGAGCAGTTGGATCCAATTTCGAATTCCCTCCCCAAAGCCCATTTTGGAGAGCACATCCCCCATGTAGGTGTGCGATATTCTGTCAAAGGCCTTCTCCTGATCCAAGCTGATGAGGCAGGTATCCACACCCCTGTCCTGTACATAGGCAATCGTATCCCTGAGCAGCGCGAGGCTGTCAGAGATCTTCCTGCCTGGCACAGAGCAGGTCTGGTCAGGGTGAATCACCAATTCCAGAGCGGATTTGACCCGGTTGGCGATGACCTTGGACAGAATCTTATAGTCCACATTCAACAGTGAAATGGGTCGCCAATTTCTAATTTCCTCCCTTTCCCCCTTGTGCTTGTAGATGAGGGTGATGATGCCTTTCCTCATGGATTCTGACATGCTGCCGGCCAGGAGCATACTCTCGTACACTTCTAGCAGGTCTGGGCCGATCAAGTCCCACAGAGCCGAATACAACTCCGCCGGCAGGCCGTCGCTTCCGGGGGTTTTACTCTTCTCGAAGGACTCGAGGGCCTTAGTCAGTTCGTCAGGAGTTAGCGGTTTGTCTAGGCTCTCCCGCGTACTGTGGTCTAAGACCTCCGTGATAGAGGACAGGAAGGACTGGGAGGCCGTGCTGTCCGTGGGCTTCACGTCATACAGTCCGGCATAAAAGGATTTGCTGATCCTCAGAATGTCGGACCGTGATGACTTTACTGAGCCGTCTTCTTCCTTCAGGCTGCTGATCACAGAGCGCTCTCTGTGTACCTTTTGGAAGAAGAAACGTGAGCACGTCTCATCCTGCTCCACGGAGCGGACTCTGGAACGGAAGATGATCTTGGAGGCCTCCGAGGCAAAGTGCGAGGCTTGCTGGCCCTTCACCTCTTGGAGCTCCTCCTTGACATCGACCCCCATCGACCGCAGCCGGAGCAGATTCTGCATCTTTTCCTGGAGTCGGGACATTTCCCTCTGTTCCTTTCTAGCTTTCTGGGTGCCTTTGCGGATGAAAAACCTCTTGATGCTTCCCTTGATCACTTCCCACCAGTGTGTCAGGGACTCAAAGAGGGGTTTCACGGTTCTCCAACCTTTGTAATCCCTCTTGAGCTCCTCAATGTTCTCTGGGGTCAGCAGTTGCACATTTAGCTTCCATGCCCCCCTGCCCACCCTCAGGTCTTCCTCCAAGTGGCAGTCCGCCAGTAGGAGGCAGTGGTCAGAGAAGAACACCGGCTTGACGTCGGTGGATCTGACTGTGAATGCACGGGACACAAACAGGAAGTCTATCCTGGAACGAATGGACCCGTCTGGCCGCGACCAGGTGTATCTACGCTGCACTCCGTCTGCAGGGTTGCTGAAGACGTCGTGCAGCTTGGCATCCTTAACTGTTTCCATCAGGGATCTGGACGTAGCGTCCAATCTGCTTCCGGCCCTGCCGGATCGTCCAGCCGCATCGATGATGCAGTTGAAGTCCCCGCCCAGAATGACCGGCCTGGAGGTCGCCAGCAGCAGTGGGAGCTGCTGAAAAACCTCCAGCCGCTCAGCCCCTTGTGCCGGGCCATACACGTTAATTAACCGGAGTGGAGCGTTCTTGTACATTACGTCTGCTACGAGGAGTCGCCCGCCCACCACCTCCTTGACCTCGGAGACGGTGAAGTTGCCTCCCCGCAGCAGAATACCCAGGCCGGAGGAACGAGAGTCGTTTCCGCCCGACCAGATCGATGGCCCGTGGGACCACCATCGTGACCATTGCCTGTAGGAGCTGAGGTGCGGTATCGCACACTCCTGCAGAAACAACAGGTCAGCTTTGACCTTGGCTAGGTAGTCCAAGGTCGCAACACATCGCGTAGTAGATTTAATGCTACGCACATTTATGGATACAATCTTTAAACCCATTTTAAAGCATTTATTCTCCTACCAAACCCACTGTCTCTGAGAGTCCCAGACCTTTAGTCTGCTCCTTCATACCCGTAGTGAGCTCAAATTCCTTCACTTTGGATGGGCTGAGGTAGATCTCCTTGGCCGTGTTCTGCTTCAGTGGCATCTGGAGGTTCACGTAGAGAGCGGGTTTGGAGATGACCTTTGCTGGAGAAGCTTCTCCAAAACTCACCCCCTCTGGGGTGTTGCTGTTCCCGGCTTCCTGGAGCTGGGGTGCGATGATTGCCTCACTGCTCCCAGATTCCAGGGGCTGTGGTGCACTGGCCTCCTCAGGTTGCAGGCAAAGTTGGGGTGCGCTGGTCTCCTTGTTGTCTCCAATTTTCTGGAGCTCGGGTGTCTCGTCCTCCAACGCCCTGGAGCTTTGCCGCCTCTTCTGTCGGTGCCGCTCTGGCACTTCATCATCCGAAGAGCTGCTGCCCTTGTCATCCGTGTCGGATGGGAGACGCCTCTTGCCGCTTCTCTGGGAAACGCCTTTGCTTCTTCTTCGCTCCCTCTTACTTTTCTTGTTCTTCACCGTCCGCCACTCCCCCTGCTGCTTTTCCACTGCTGCCTCCTCCTCCATTGATTCGCTGTCCTGAGGACTGGGAGGTACAGGGGGTAGTGCTGCTGATTGGCTCTTTGTTGCCTCAATCTCTTTCTCCACCTTGTCTCTCTCTGTGTCCTCCTTTGTCCCGTTGAGCTCCCTGGGGGCCTTGGTGGTTGGAGTGACACGGAACCTTTCTTCTGCTTCCCCCTGGTCGGCTTTGGCTGCCTGTGCGTAAGTATGGCAGCGTTTGGGGCAGGTCCTGTAGAGGTGACTTGCCTCGCCACACAGGTTGCAGCACTTGGCCTGTTTGCAGTCTTTTGTCTGGTGCCCTTCCTGTTTGCAGATCTTGCAGAGGGAGGCGCTGCAGTTGGCCGCCACATGACCAGCCTTGCCGCATGAGCGACAATGCTTGGGTTGCCCAGCGTAGACCAGGTAGCCACGGTTTCCCCCGATAGCGAAACTGGAGGGAGGGTGGAAAATGGCTCCCTTACCATCGGTCTTTAGCGTGACCTTAAACAGGCGTTTGCCTGTCCAGATCCCCAAGTCGTCTCGAATCTCGGTGCCGCTCCCCACCTTATCGAAGTACCTGGTGAGGAAGGTGACCACGTCGGCGACAGGGACGAAGGGGTTGTACACATGCACCATCACCTCACGTTCCCGTTGCAACGGCAGAGAAAAGTGCGGCTCCGCCGTCAGGATCTTCATCTCCGGCAGGTCTCTCTTCTCCTCGAACACCCTCAGGAGCCGGACGCAGTCTGCCACCCGCTTGAACGTCACGTCAAAGTAACCACCTTTGCGGGAGTCATGCAGGGTGAAGATCTCCTTTAGCTGACGCTTTCCTTTAGCTGACGGTTTTCCCAAGGCTGGGGAAACCCAGCCAGTCAGGGTAAAGTTTAAAGTGGAGTTTAAATCTGAGGCATGCGGCCTCATTTTAATATTTAAATGACTAACCTGCCTCCTTGGAGCAGATTGACCACATGCCCTCTTCCGCCTCCATTAAAATCGGAAGTTGGCAGATTGGAGGCTGGTTGGGGTCAGGTTTAAGATTTTTAACATTTTTAAATCCCACTTGATCCAGGCCCATCTATTTTGTGGGATTAAAATTCCCATTACGATGTCCAGCTGGTAAAGTTGAGAAATTGTCACATTTTCCCCAACGGTACAATACACATTGATCCACTTCCGGCACTTAGCAGGAGCACGGGACAAAAAATTAATGCATAATTTATAATGCATCATCAGCAAGATTATAAACATGGGATCATTTAAATTGTAGGTGAGTGAATAAAGAAGCTAGTAGTGAGGAGGGTAACAGCAGCTCACTAAACAGAGTGACTTCTTAGAGACAACACAAAAACAAAAATAAAAATACCTGGAAAAACTCAGCAGCTCTGACCGCATCGGCGGAGAGAAACACAGTTAACATTTCGAGTCCGTATGACTCTTCAACAGAACTAAGGAAAAATAGAAGAGAGGTGAAATATAAGCTGGTTTAAGGCGGGGTGGGGGGGGGGTGGTGGGACAAGTAGAGCTAGATAGAGGGCCAGTGATAGGTGGAGATTCTTTTGTTTTGGATTTCCAGCATCCGCAGTTTTTTGCTTTTATTTTAGTTTATCAATATGTTTTGGTTATGGAAACAGCTTTGCTATTTTATTTTTTTGTGGTATCTGCCAGTGCTTGGTACAAATTAATTAAAAATAATAAAAGATATAATAATAAAATTAAATAATAAAAAAATAAAAGAGTATGAGTGGTGCATAGCCTTACAGAAATTACAAAGTTATAAAAATTACATTAAGAAAAATAAAGTACATATAAAATCAGTGCAGAGATGATTGGTGTGTTAAAGTTAAGGTAACAAGATACACTTAAAAACACAGCATGATACATTCAATTAATACATATTTCTAAATAATAAAAGTCAAAAGAGCCACATAGTTACAAAATCTGATTACAGAACTTAATTCTAAGTTTGCAGAACCAAAAGTTGCGAACCACATGTTATGAAGGAAAGTAACTCCTCTTTTTTTTACAATACTACAAGTTAAGAGGACTAAACTAATTCTCAGGAAGTAGGATTAACTGTTTAGAACCTTGCAGCTGTTTTACTTCGCACAATAGGTTTTTGAATCTTAGGGAATACAAACTGATCAGTGTTAATTGCTAGGGAGTATAACAACTCTTTACTGTACTCAGATCCGATCAGCCTTGACTGACTTCACAGTGCTTGCTTTGTAATTAGACCATGAAAGTATAACTCTACATGGTTTGGGGCCATGTGGTGTTTCTCACTTGTCAAGTGCGACTTCTAACAAAGAGCTAATCATGTGATGTACTTGTGTCCTGCATTAACTATAATTAAGCAGAATATCATATTGGGTTAATTGATTAATATACTTCCATTACATGATGATTACACATAGCTAAGCTACAAACTAATTGTCAATAATTATTAAACCTAAACTTTCCTACATAGAACCATAGAACACTACAGCACAGAAAACAGGCCATTTGGCCCTTCTAGTCTGTGCCAAAATGTTATTCCGCTAGTCCCATTGACCTGCACCTAGTCCATAACCCTCCAGACCTCTCCCATCCATGTATCTATCCAATTTATTCTTAAAACTTAAGAGTGAGCCCGCATTTACCACGTCAGATGGTAGCTCGTTCCACACTCTCCCCCTAATGTTCCCCCTAAACCTTTCCCCTTTCATCCTAAAGCCATGTCCTCTCGTGTTTATCTCTCCTAATCTAAGAGGAAAGAGCCTACTCGCATTTACTCTGTCTATACCCCTCATAATTTTGTAAACTTCTATCAAATCTCCCCTCATTCTTCTACGCTCCAAGGAATAAAGTCCTAACCTGTTTAATCTTTCTCTGTAACTCAACTCCTTAAGACCCGGCAACATCCTAGTAAATCTTCTCTGCATTCTCTCAATCTTACTGATATCCTTCCTGTCGTTAGGCGACCAGAACTGCACACAATACTCCAAAGTTGTCCTCACCAATGTCTTATACAACCTCACCATAACATCCCAACTCCTATATTCAATACTTTGATTTATGAAGGCCAGTATGCCAAAAGCTTTCTTTACAACCTTGTCTACCTGTGACGCCACTTTCAGGGAATTATGTATCTGAACTCCCAGATCCCTTTGTTCCTCCGCACTCCTCAGTGCCCTACCATTTACTGTGTATGTCCTACCTTGGTTTGACCTTCCAAAAGATGGAAACCTTGGTAGAACTGAACAATAGCACCATCAATCTCCCATATCACACATGACAAGCAATGACCAGCACTTGCACATCACGAAGTCAACGATTTGGATGGTACCCAGCAAAACTGTGGTTTTTCCATGGGAGGAATTATGTTTGTATGGAGGCTAAAATATAGCAATCAACTCCTGCCCCTTTTCACAACCAGGAGTGAAAACCCTTTCTGGTTTTTTTGAGGCCAATTGTTGTACCTCAGCTGCTGGCCTAGCTGAGATTAACTCATCCAATGCAACAGAAATCTGCAGACTTGTGTGCTGGTATGGATTCCAACTCCTCACCTGTTGGGACAGATGTCAATGAAGAGTAAAATTGTGCTGGGTGTAGAACTGCCCCATTTGTAATCTTACAGTCCTAATCTTAGCTGTCTCAGAAGCCATAAACCTTGGATTGACTCCATGGACAAGGTTCACCAGTTCCCATCGGTCCTCCCTGGAAAAGAAAACTGTCTCAAGCCTACATGCTCTCTCCTCCCTTAACGCCTCCCAAACATTCATTCCACTAAACAGGATTAAATGGTATTATCCACACACTAGGCTTTTTTTCTGAGCCAGGTAGAGTAGCAGGGTGGGGTGGGGGGGTGTTGAGGTGACAGAGAAAAATATGTTTTCCAATTGTATTCCAGAATAACTCATTGCCATTAAATCAATTGAAATAGAATCCTCTTTTACTGTTGGATATTGATCTTGAAGCTTTTAATCGGTTATAATTTGCATTTGGAGAATCCTATTATTTTTATGTACATCTTGCAGTTTTTGTAGCTGTGATTTATGCTGTGAGAACTGTACACATCTATAGGGCATGAAATGGGGACAATGCAACTATCCTTCCACAGGTTTGTAAGTGCTTTATCCCATAACAGTGCTACTTTCAGAATTTTACTTGAACATGACTTAAAACAATTCAGATTGCTTCTGAAACACATAGAGGGAAAGACTAGTAATTAAGAGCAGCCATTAACAATTAAATGTATACTGAAACACGTATCCAGTGGAAGTGCACATAGAATCCAGATGAAATCAGGAATAACACAATGCTACAGAATTAGACTTTATTTCAAGTGTATGAAAGATCAAGCTAAAGAATTACCAGTCCTTAACAGTGGGAAAAGGAAACTTCTGTATATCTGATTGCTACAATCCAAGGTGATATTAATACTGGACAAGTCAGATCTCAGAGTGAAACCTGGCTTGATAGATCCTAACTTTTGTTTTTTAGAAACAGTGGAGGACAGTGACTGAACACATTCACAGGAGTCTGCTAGTGTACTTTTAGCACAGAGAATAAAATGTTTATTAAACAAGAAAAATGAACTATATTACATGAGACAAGAAGGTTAGAAAGATTTCAATACAAACCCCAGTAAATGATTCAAATCACACTATCCCTTCACTCCAAATATATCTTTACAGATACATACAAATTCGTAAAGATAACACAATTTACAATATCTATCTTTACTCTAATATTCAGAGTAAGTATGTAAGTAGTACATGCAAATTAATAGTCGAACTATGGTCGGACACACCACACCCCAAACGAGTGACAGATGCCACCAAAGCAGGTTCCATGGATTTGTCATCAACTCCTCAGGCGCTCATCACACTGTGAGCCAACCGGTCTCACTGAAACTCTGTCTTTCTCACAAGAGCTTCCAATCTCTATGCTCAAAGAACTCACCTTGGAATTCCCTCCCAAACGTTGCTTCTACTTGGACACCGTCAACAAGGATCCACCTCCAGGTTTTCAATTTTGCTTTCTGATGTTCCTTGCCCCTAGATCTCCACATACACTCAAGCTTCACCTTCCAGGCACACTTTCAGATCTTCGGCCATGCCAATCAGCATACCAGTGCTCCAAAGGCCCGCAGTAAGGAGTCACCAGCTGCCTCCTTGAATCTTCTGGCTTCTCTCAAGCCCACTTTGCTTCAAGCCTGCTCTCTGCAGCTTTCTCTTTAACTGAGACCCAATTGGTCTGCTCCTTTCTCTCAACTTTATTCAACAGGATCTATTTCTGATCTCTGCTCTTGTCCTTTACCTAGGACTGTTTTCTGGGATCTGTTTCTGATCCCTGTCTTTGACCCTGCGTGGGACCTTCTTCTGGGGCTTTCTCCCTGCCCCCCTCCCTGTGTCCTCCATGGGACTCCTATTTAATGTTGCCCCTGTTCAGGCCGCCTGACCTGTGGTTTCACGCCACTTCTCTTCTGTGCTTATTTTCCTCTGCAAAGATGCACAGGGCTGGTTTCCCGAGCTGAAGGGATCAAAAAACGGTTCCCTGCCTAAAGATGCGAAAATCCACCAACTGCGCATGTTTGGCCATTCTTCAGCTGGCGCATGCGCAGAAACCCCGAGGCCCCCTGGGAACTGTAGTTTCCAGCCTCCAAGCTCCTGATCTCTGACTTTAAGGAAAGTATTCTTTTCCTTGGTTCATCACACTCATATAAGGAGCTGCTCTTTTTAGTATATGTGATTATACATGTGTCTGAAACATAAGGATAAATTTCAACTTTGGCACTTTGGCAGGCTATTGGATCGTCCACCTGTAATACACTCTGCCCAATTTTTCTCTGAATTGCTTGGATGCAATTTGGTGCAGTATCAGTGCAACTCCTCATGTGATTCACTCCCAGGTATCCAGTTTTAATATTAAAGTGAACATTTAAGTTTCCACCACAGTATAATATTTATAGGCTTACATACAAATGTGAAGCGGTTCACTTTGATAAGAAAACTGAGGGGAGGCAATATAAACAAAATAGTACATTTTTAAAGAAGATACAAGAACACAGGTACAAGGGGATTAGGCGCAAATGTATTAGAAGGTGGTCGGATAAGGCTGTTGAAAAGACTAAGAGATCCTTAGCTTTATTGGGCTAGATTTTATAGTCTTCTGCCAGGCATGTTTTCGGTGCAGGGGATGGGGGGAAACATAAAGTTTGTCGGCTATCCAGCCCACCTCCTACCTGCCCACCCCCAACCTGTTCTGTATAATACCGGGGCGGGGGCCGGGTGGTTAAGACACCCACTAGGCCGCCCACTTTTAGGCTTATTGGGGCCCTAAATTGCCCAATTAATTGGCAATTAAAGGCCTCAATCCACCTCCAATGCCATAAAATGCTGGCAGGCGGGCCAGAATGCGAAGGATGTTTTTGGAAAGGCTTCTTTAAAAAGGCAGGAAGGAAGGGGGGGTTGCTGGGGGTACATCAATCGGTGGGCATAGGAGGCACTTCCCCAAGATGTCACCCCCAATTCATTCCTCCCTGCCTGCCCTCAAAACTCATCCCCCTCCACCCACTTCTTCCCCTCCCTAGGCTCTGCCATCCCTCCCCATCCTAAAACCCCAGAACTTACCTCTCTCTGGTGGGGCCATCACTCTTCTCCCTGCATCTCCTTGTAGTCCTAGCAGTTAGCACTACTGAGTTCTGACGCTGCTGGGACTGCTAGAGCTGCCGACCAATCAGGTTGGCCAGCAGCTCTCAAGGGCGGGGCTTCCTGTCCATTGAGGGCGCAAGTCCGACCCTGAAATGGTTTAGCCAGCCCCCAGCATGTTATCGCTGTGGGGTAGGCCTTTTTAAAGTTTGGGACCCACTTTCCTTCCATGGGCTTGGGTGAGCAGTACGTCCCTGTAAAATCCAGCCCATTAACAAAAGCAACGAGGACAAAAGCACGGAAGTTATGCTAAAACTTTACAAAACAATGATTAGGATACAACCGGAATGTCATTGCCAATTTTGGATAGAACACCTTAGGATGGATGAAGGACATCATTTGCACGGAGACCTGAGAGAAACTGGGTGCCCCTCCTTAGAGCAGAGAAGGTTAAGTAGAGATTTGATAGAGGCATTCAGAATCATGGTAGGGTATAAAAGGAGAAATTGCTGCAGTGGCAGAACGTTCAGTAACTGGGGGACTCAGATTCAAGAGAATTGCCAAAAGAATCAGAGGTGAAATGAGGAAGAAAAATATGCAGCATGTTGTTATGATGGTGGGAGCCGATTCAATAATAACTCTCAAAAGCACATTGGACAAATACTTGAGCCGGAAAAAAATCCATAGCTATGCAGGAAGATTAGGGGACTGGGACGAATGGATAGCTCTTTCAAAGAGGCAGCATGTGCACAATGGACCGAATGGCCTTTTTCAGTGACATATGATTCCATTCCAAAACTTAAAACCTCCCAGGCGCAATTTCAAAATTTGCCTTGCTCTGGTCTGGAATTGTACTGGAGCTCCTGCAAATCCAAAGCAAATGAGATGATTTCTTGGCAAGAAGTTCAGTTGTGTTCAGTGTTCAAGCTCTCCACAGCCTTTGACACAGGTAACTGCATTCCCCTCACCCGATGCCTCTCCAACATCATTCAGCTGAGTGGAACTGCTGTCACCTGGTTCTATGTTTGTCTGTCCAGTCGTGGTCAGAGAATTTCCTGTCATAGCTTCATTTCCTGCACCACCCAACTCCACTCCTCCACCATTATCTCTGGAGTTCCCCAAGGACCAATCCTCCTATCTAGCTACGTCATCCAAGGGAATAATAATAGGTTCCACATGTATGTTGTGACACCAAGTTCTGCCACAACACATCTCTCTATCAAACACTCCTCTGTCTCTGAGTTGTCAGACTACATGTTGTCCTGGGTGAGCCATCATTTCCTCCCATTGAATATCAAGAAGACTGAAGCCCTTGATTCTCAGTCTCCATTCTCATTCCTGGTCACTGTCTCAGACTGAAACAGATTTGTTGCATTTAATTTGACCAAAAGCTGAGCTTCTGACTTCCTGTCCTCTCTATCACCAAGACTGCTTACTTCCACCTCTGCCATGCTATCAATTCAGCACTTTAAAATGTCTCCTTTAATTTAAGCATGGCATTAAAAACGCGTTGTCTGGCATATTTTGATTGAATTAATTAGTTAATGCAAAAGTACCTTTTTCCTTAGCTTGGTGCATTAGTTGCCTGCTAAGTAATGTTTGATACATGTTGATTTTAGTTTGTTGGTTCCAGTAAAAGTCTTAAGATGCAAAATCTTGTCCTTCAGTTATTTTCATCGGTCGCTGGGAAATTGATCACTTTTAAAATAGTTATCGGTCTCTACGGGGATTGTAGTAGCAGCATCGCCTGTCCCTGTCCTACCTCAGCTCGCTGCTTCATTAACCGCTGACTCAGCTATTCCAATGCTCTCCTGGCCAATCAGGGGTAACTTAAGATCTTAGACTTGAAATGATGCTCCAGAAACTTCAATTTTTAGTGAAACCTCGTGCCCATATTTTAACATACGTCAAGTACCTGTGTGTGCTGACTTAACTGGCTCCTGGTTCAGAAATTCCTCAATTTTAAGCAGTTGAGAGTGACAAATGTGTTGTTTTGGATATTCCCATTCTCCCGTCATCTCAACTTCTTTTATTTGTAATGAAATTTAGTTAGCAAGAAGTTTCTAGAACTTGCAAATATATAGTATCTTTCATAATCTCAGGACATCCCAAAATTCTTTACAACCAACAAAATACTTTTAAAGTCTTATTGCTGTTGTACTTTAGGAAAGGTGGCAGCCAAACTTACTCACAGCAATGGAGCAAATGACCAGATCGTCATTTGCTAGGGATTGATTGAGGGATAAATGTTGGCCCGGACACTGGATAAACAAATAAAAGTCGAAAATGCCGGGAATACTCAGCAACCCTGGCAGCATCTCTGGAAAGGAAAATAATGTTAACGTTAACTCTGCACTTCTCTCCACAGATGCTACCAGACCTCTTGAGTATTTCCAGCATCCGCAATACATTGCTTTTGGCACAGCGTGAAATCCCCTGCTCTTGTTCAAATAGCGCAGAGCATTCTTTTATAGCCACCTGAGAGGACAGAGCAGGCCTCAGTTTAATGGCATTTCCAACAGTACAGCGCTCCCTCAATACTGCACTCCATTTTTCTTTATTCATTCAAGGGATGTGGGTTTCGCTGGCTGGGCCAGCATTTAGTGCCCATCCCTAATTGCCCTTGAGAAGGTGGTGGTGAACTACCTTCTTGAACTGCTGCAGTCCCTGTGGTGTAGATACACCACAGTGTTGTTAGGAAGGGAGTTCCAGGATTTTGACCCAGCGACAGTGAAGGAGCGGTGATATATTTCCAAGCCAGGATGGTGAGTGGCTTGGAGGGGAAGTTCCAGGTGATGGTGTTCCCATCTGTCTGCTGCCCTTGTCCTTCTACATGGTAGTGGTCCTGGGTTTGGGGTGTGCTACCTAAGAATCCTTGGTGAGTTCCTGCAGTGCATCTTGTAGATGGTACACACTGCTGCTACTGTGTGTCGGTGGTGGAGGGAGTGAATGTTTGTGGATGGGGTACCAATCAAGTGGGCTCCTTTGTCTTGGATGGAGCCAAGCTTCTTGAGTATTGTTGGAGCTGCATTCATCCAGGCAAGTGGAGAGTATTACATCATTACTGCTGACTTGTGCCTTGTAGATGGTGGACAGGCTTTGGGGAGTCAGGAGGTGAGTTACTGCCCGCAGGATTCGTAGCCTCTGACCTGCTCTTGTAACCACAGTATTTATATGGCTGGTCCAGTTCAGTTTTTGGTGAATGGTAAACCCCAGGATGTTGATAGTGGGGGATTCAACGATGGTAATGCCATTGGATGTCAAGGGGCGATGGTTAGATTCTCTCTTTTGGAGATGGTCATTGCCTGGCATTTGTGTGGTGTGAATGTTACTTGCCACTTTTCAGCCCAAGCCTGGATATTGTCCAGATCTTGCTGCATTTGGACATGGACTGTTTCAGTATCTGAGAAGTTGCGAATGGTGCTGAACATTGTGCAATCATCAACAAACATCCCCACTTCTGACCTTATGATAGAAGGAAGGTCATTGATGAAACAGCTTAAGATTTTTGGGCCTAGGACACTACCCTGAGGAACTCCTGAAGTGATGTCCTGTAGCTGAGATTACCGACCTCCAACAACCACAACCATCTTCCTTTGTGCTAGGTATGACTCCAACCAGCAGAGAATTTTCCCCCTGATTCCCATTGACTCTGGTTTAGCTAGGGCTCCTTGGTGCCACACTCAGTCAAATGCTGCCTTGATGCCAAGGGCGGTCACTCTCGCCTCACCTCTGGAGTTCAGCTCTTTTGTCCAAGCTTGAACCAAGGTTGTAATGAGGTCAGGAGCTGAGTGGCCCTGGCGAAACCCAAACTGAGTGTCAGTGACCAGGTTATTGCTAAGCAAGTGTCACTTGATAGCACTGTTGATGATCCCTTCCATCACTTTACTGATGATAGAGAGTAGACTGATCGGGCGGTAATTGGCCAGATTGGATTTGTCCTGCTTTTTATGTATAGGACATACCTGGGCAATTTTCCATATTGCCGGGTAGATGCCAATGTTGTAACTGTACTGGGACAGTTTGGCTAGGGGCACAGCAAGTTCTGGAGCACAAGTCTTCAGTACTATTGCCGGAATATTGTCAGGGCCCAGAGATTTTGCAATATCCAGTGCCTTCAGCTGTTTCTTGAAATCACGTGGAGTGAATCGAATTGGCTGAAGACTGGCACCTGTGATGCTGGGGACCTCTGGAGGAGGCCAAGATGGATCATCCACTCGGCATTTCTGGCTGAAGATTGCAACAAATGCTTCAGCCTTATCTTTTGCACTGAGGTCCTGGGATCACCCATCATTGAAGATGGGGATATTTGTGGAGCCTCCTTCTCCAATGAGTTGTTTAATTGTCCACCACCATTCACAGCTGGATGTGGAAGGACTGCAGAGCTTAGATCTGATCCATTGGTTGTGGAATCGCTTAGCTCTATCACTTGCTACTTATTCTGTTTGGCGTGCAAGTAGTCCTGTGCTGTAGCTTCACCAGGTTGACACCACATTTTTCGGTATGCCTGGAGCTGCTCCTGGCATGCTCTCCTGCACTCTTCATTGAGCCAGGGTTCATCCACTGGCTTGGTGGCAATGGTAGAGTGGGGGATATGCCGGGCCATGAGGTTACAGGTTGTGTTCGAGTATAATTCTGCTGCTGCTTATGGCCCACAGCGCCTCATGGCTGCCCAGTCTTGAGTTGCTAGATCTGTTCGAAATCCATTCCATTTAGCATGGAGGTAGTGCCACGCAACACGATGGAGGGTATCCTCAATGTGAAGGCGGAACTTCATCTCCACAAGGACGAAGGTGGTCATTCCTACCGATACTGTCATGGACAGATATTGTTGTTCCTTCACTGTCGCTGGGTTAACACCTTGGAACTCCCTTCCTAATCGCACTGTGGGTGTACCCACCCCATATGGACTGCAGTGGTTCAAGAAGGCAGCTCACCACCACCGCCATCTCAAGGGCAACTACGGATGGGCAATAAATGCTGGCCTAGCCAGCGAAGCCCACATCCTGTGAATGAATTTTAAAAAAGGTACATCTGTGGCAGGCAGGTTATTGAGGGTGAGGTCATGTGTGTTTTTCCCTCTTGTTGGTTCTCTCACCACCTGCCGCAAACCCAGCCTAGCAGCTGTGTCCTTTAGGACTTGACCCGCTCGGTCAGTAGTGGTGCTACCGAGCCACTTTCAATGATGGACATTGAAGTCCCCCACCCAAAGTACATTCTGCACCCTTGCCAGCCTCAGTGCTTCCTCCAAGTGGTGTTCATCAACTGTGGGGGGTGGTACAAGGTTTCCTTGCCCATATTTGACCTGGTGCTATGAGGCTTCATGGGGTCCGGAGTCAAAGTTGAGGCAGGGCAACTCCCTGGCAACTGCATACCAGCTGTCTGGGACATTGTCTGCAAGGTATGTCAGGCTGTTGCTTGACTAGTTTCTCCCAATTTTGGCACTAGCCCCCAAATGTTAGTAAGGAGGATTTTGCATGGTTGACAGGGCTGAATTTGCCACTGTCGTTTCTGGTGCCTAGGTCAATGCTGGGTGGTTTCATTCCTTCTTTGAGACTTTGTAGCAGTTTGATACAACTGAGTGACTTGCTGCTAGGCTATTTCTGAGGGCATTTAAGATGCAACCACATTGCTGTGGGTCTGGAGTCACATGTAGGCCAGACAAGATTTCCTTGACTAAAGGGTATTAATCCAGATAGGTTTTTACAACAATCAGCAATGCTTTCATGGTCATCATCAGCCTTTTGATTCCATATTTTTATTGAATTCAAACTTCACCAGCTGCCATGGTGGGATTTGAACCCAGATCCCCAGAGCATTACCCTGGGTCTCTGGATTACTGGCTCAGTGACAATACCACTATGCCATCGCCTCCCATATTGCCAGCCTGGATATGCTCTCAAGACTTTTGGATGGGGCTTGAACCACAACCTTCTGGCTCTGCGGCAGGCGTGCTATCACTGAGCCGGGGCTAACACTATGGAACATGGAAATGAAAATAAATATGCAATTTCTTCACCTGCAGAATGTTCCTTTTCAACATTATTGTTTTAGAAATGTAGCCTCTTGAATGAAAACTTGAGTTCTGTCTGTAGTCCAAGTGGTGCAGTGATTTTGTTCCCTGGTGGTCCTGATCTCAATTGCAGCGTTTGTTGGAATTACCAACAGGAATAAGGTGTTACAGCCGTAGGGCAGGAAGAAATATGGTTGGAGGAGACAAATTAGACATTTCTCACGTGGTTCCTGATGGCTGGTTGTGGGAAAAGATTAGAAGAGCTCAGAAGGAGGTCTCTCTCAACCAGGGGATAATGAACTGAATGTGAGAATGTGTAACAGGAGGAATGGTGAATCTACCAAAAAGTAGAAAAAGATAACGAATGAACATAAATGAAGCATAGCAGCTACAGTTAATAATAATGGTCCATTAATTTTAATAGAAGCAAGAAAACATTTTCTTGTTTCTATTACATACAGTTGGTGTGCTAATGAATGGTTACTTTTATTTCAGATTCTCTAGAACAAGAGCCCATATTTTGCTTAAATAATAATGGTGAGGATAACAATGCTGAAAATTTAACATGGAAATTGTTGTCACAGGGTGTGAAATCAATGCAATGTCTTGAAGTTGGATTTTTTTCACCACTAGTTCCCTGCTAAAACGCCAGGAAATATCATGTCAGCTACATTCTGGAGTTTTTAAACTGTTAAGTGATAGCTAGTGCCAAGCAACTTTTCTGGCTCTTCTTAATTTTCCAAATGTAGAGCCTCATTCCTCCAGAAGTTAATTAAAGTTGGAGATTTAGGAGATTTATCTCTTTTTCTTTATCCCATCTGTCTTTCCCAGTTTTTATTTCACTTTCTGTACATTCTTTAAATCAAATTGTTCTTCCTGCTTTATGATCCCTAGTTTAGATGCTGCATGTGAGGATTCTTCCATCTGATCGGTTAAGAAGACTGCACACAGATGCCTCAGGCCCCTGTAGAGGGTACCACGTTGGATCAGATGCCAGATTAGGCATGTCTGAGCTCAAAAGCCTCGGAAGTCTTTGTGGGAAGCTGCTAACGGGGTAAACGGCAAACATTGTTCCTTCGCCACTGACTGCAAAATCCAGGCCATTCTCTCTAGGCAATACTTAATATAAGAGAAAATCCAGGCGTGCATTTGCTATGGTATCCTTGCTGCCATCATGTGGCCCTCTAATGTTCTATTACCAATATGCAAGTACAATACATATATCAGATTTAATATTTCTGTGATAAATTAAAGGTGACATCATGCAAAATTAGCCACATATCTGCACAGCAATCGCTATTTGGAAAGTGTTCTGGTGGGCAATACCATTTTCATCTGCTAGACTGTTGACATGGGAGCTAGGCAGATGCTGAAACAGTCTGGTTTTTTTTTGCCTTACTAAAACCATCCCAGCAGAACAAAACAGATTGCTTTCAGAATAATCTTTCTAATATAAGGTTTCACTACATCCTGCTATCTCTGAAACGTGTGGGTGATGGGAAGATTATAACACAAGAGCAGTAAATTCCAACATCAAATAGCTATCAGTTAGTATCAATACCCACAATTTTTACAACATTTGCCGAGGTAAACTTTTGCTTGCTGGGTATTTGCTAGTCTTTTAATTGTTTAATAAATAGCATTATAAATGCTCACAATTTTGTATTATGAAAATTTTAACAATGTCACATACTCAAAATTATTGAGGTCATTGTTTGTAAATAATGAAATTTGCTTTTAGAACATAAAGCAAGGAGACCTTGGACTTGAAATGGCAAGACGGGTTACTGGTGTATGAATGGTTAATTTAAAGCTAATTATGTTATGTCCTCCTCTAAGTTGAAAGGAATTTCAAATGACCGTGATAAGTTTCTATATGCTTTATCCCATAGTGTTATCAAGGTCAATTTTTATCAATAAAAGGTCCTTGTGTTTTGAAGCATCAGATTGTTGTGTTTATTAAGATGCACCTATTAAACTGTCACTGCAAATGATTTTAAGAAATCATGTAATTAGTTAGTAGCAAGGGAAATGGTATTGGTTAAGGTCAGAGCAGTTTTGGAGACAGAGGATACAAAGGATTATTAGAATGATTGGCAAGCCCAATGCACTTTGATGCAGAGGATATGCAGCAAGAGCCTTGATTGGGAGAATGTTGTTTGGTCAGCCCTTCTCCTGATCCCCACTTCAATAAAATATATGAGGTAATGCTCATGCAAGATGGTTTCATAACAGTTCTCAGTCAATGAGAAACATTCTTTACATTGGCACAGCATCAAAAAAGACCAACGAAGTGGCCAAAAATCAGGATAGCTGTAAATCAGGAAATGGAAGGGATGGAGGAACTCGGGGAAATTACAATCACCAGGGTAGTGGTACTAAGAAAATTGTTGGAGCTGTGGACTGACAAGTCCCTGGGTCCTGATGGACTTCATCCCATGCTCTTAAAAAAAAACGTGGCTAGTGAGATAGTTGATGTGTTGGTTTTAATTTTCCAAAATTCCCTAGATTCGGGGAGGGTTCCATTAGTTTGGAAAATAGCAAATGTTACTTGTTTATTCAAAAAACAAGGGAGACAGAAAGTAGGAAACTACAGGCCAGTTAACTTAACATCTGTCATAGGGAACATATTTGAAGCAATTATTAAAGGTATAGTAGGGCACTTGGAAAAATTCAGGGTAATCAAGCAGAGTCAACATGGTTTTGTGAGAGGGAAATCATGTTTAACCAATTTATTAGAGTTCTCTGAAGAAGTACCATATGCTGTGGATAAAGGGGAACCAGTCGATGTACTGTATTTACATTTCCAGAAGGTGTCATGCCAAAGGTTATGAAAAATAATAAATCATGTTGTAGGGTTAACATATTGGCATGGATAGAAGATTGGCTGGCTAACAGGAATTAGAGGGTAGGCATAAATGGGTCTTTTTCTGTTTGGCAAGATGTAACAAGTGGTGTGCCACAGGGATCGGTTCTGGGGCCCCAACTTTTTAGAATTTATATAGATGTCTTGATTGAAGGGTCAGAAGGTATGGTTGATAAATTTGCTGATGACACAAAGATAGGTAGGATAGTAAGTTGTGAAGAGGACACAAGGAGGCTACAAAGGGATATAGATAGGTTAAGTGAGTGAGCAAAGGTCTGGCAAATGGAGTATAATGTGGGAAAAAGTTGAAATTGTCCATTTTGGCAGGAAAAATAAAAAAAAGTTTATTATCTAAATGGTGAGAGATTGCAGAGCTCTGAGATGCAGAGGGATCTAGGGGTCCTAGCGCATCAATCGCAAAAGGTTAATATGCACGTACAACAAGTAATTAGGAAAGCTAATAGAATATTATCGTGTATTGAGAGAGGAATTGGATACAAAAGTAGGGAGGTTATGCTTCAGTTATACAGGGCATCAGTGAGACCACATCTGGAGTACTATGTACAGTATTGGTCTCCATATTTAAGGATGTAAGTGTATTGGAAGCGGTTTAGAGAAGGTTTACTAAACTAATGCCTGGATTGGGCAGGCTGTCTAATGAGGAAAGGTTGGACAGGCTAGGCTTGCACCCGCTGGAGTTTCAAAGAGTAAAAGGCAACTTGATTGAAACATGTAAGATCCTGATGGGTCTTGACAGGGTTGATGTGGAGAAGATGTTTCCTCTTGTGGGAGAATCAAGTACGAGGGGCCACTGTTTAAAAATAAGGGATCACCCATTTAGGATTGCGATGAGGAGAAATTTTTCCTCTCAGAGGGTTGAGAGTCTTTGGAACTCTCTTCCTCAAAAGGCGGTGGAAGCAGAATCTATAAATATTTTTAAGGCAGGGTAGATAGATTCTTGATAAGCAAGGGGGTGAAAGGTTATCGGGGGCAGGCAGGGATGTGGAGTTGAGGTTACAATCAGATCAACCATGATCTTATTGAGTGGCAGAGCTGGCTCGAAGAGCCGAGTGGACTTCTCCCCTAATTCGTATGTTCATATGTTTGTATGTTTATACATCAAACAAGAAATCAGCTTTCTGTGCCACCTTTATTTCTACCAGACCATACAGTTACATACTGGCTACTGGATGACAAGGGCTATCCCCTCCAAATTTGACTCATGACTCTTCAGGAACCTGGGCACAGCTAGTCTGAAATGAGGCCCACGTGCCTGGCAGGAGTGGGGATGGGTGGCGGGAGCTTTGCAGTATATCCCTGAGCGGGTATCCAGATTTGTAGCCGTCTGTGGCATGCATCATGTACACCATCAGGACCAACCAGCCGTCATCATCACCTGGGCAGCAAAAATGATAAGGAGCAGGAGCGCCATCGACCACTAGTGCCCAAGGTTGCCAGATCTCTCAGAGTCCAGCTCATCGAAGAACACTTCACGTGAACAACCCATCCCTTCACAGCACAACAAGGCCACAGTCCTTACCACTCGCCTTACTATCACCATCCGACAGCCTTCCTTCAGTCCAGGCTTACAGGTCTTCCCCTCACTTCACTGCACAAACAGACACCAACACCAAATCCAGGACAAAAAAATACATTTATCAGACAAATCAATTCCATCTCAATCTAGCAGATAACAGAAATAATTAATCATTATTTAATCATCCTTGTGCCTTAGTGTTAGTCTTGCGTGTTCCTTCCCTATCCTGGCGCTCCAATTAAATGCTTTCCTGGTGAATGCAGCTTGAGAGCTATAAGGCGGAGGACACATCAGATCTCAAATAGCTCTGGGGCTTGCAGGCCCAGGTACAGGTTGCAGAATCTCAATGTGGGCCAGAGTAGCCTGTGTGGCACTAGCATGCCATGGTGGAGTAAGTGGCAGGCATGCTGTCATTCTGTGATATGGCATCAGGTGTTGCCCCCATGGAGCCAAGGCCACTCTCCTGGGATTGCCGCTTGGCCTTGAACTTTTTCTGGGATTGCAGTCATGTTGTGGGAGCTAAGCTACCAGCATTCATTTGCCTCCCGCTCTCTGCAGAAAGAGGGTGTCCCACACCTGTCCACTGGCTGGACCAGGGGTTTCCAGTCTCAGGTGAAGCTGAAGTGGTGAACCTTGGGTCAATAACCAGGAGGAATAGATTTAAAGTAATTGGCAGATGGAGTTGAGGAGAATTCTTTTCATCATTGGGAGGGTACGGGGCCTCCGATAGGATTTTAGATCCAGAAATCCTCCCTGCATTTAAAAAGTACTTGGGTGTGCATTTAAATTCCCAGAACCTTCAGGGCTATAGACCAACAGCTGAAAAATAGGATTGGGCTGGATAAAATAAATGCAAAACACTGCAGATACTGGCAATCTGAAATAAAAACAGAAAGTTCTGGAAAAGCTCAGCAGGCCTGGCAGCAACTGTGGAGAGTGAAACAGAGTTAGCATTTTGAGTCAAATATGATTCCTGAGTTCAGGAGAACAATCATGTGAGATAGGATAGCTTTTTTTTGACTGACACAGGCACCATGGACTGAATGACTCCTTCTATGCTGTAAATGTTCTATGTTCCCATGTTTGTATGTGACCTTGTTGTTGGTTTAGTTGATGGTGTGCATTAGCTCCCTGGTAATGTAGTAGTAATCTGGTAGATGAGGCAGTTGGTCTCAAAATTCATTGTGTTTTCTTAGGAAGGATGTGCCTCAGTTACCAGGTATCCTATTAGGGAAATAAAATATCAAATATCTTCTGTTACTATGAGGTAAGATGTATTTGAACACCTAAAAGGACAAGGGCAGCAGGTGCATTGGAACAGCATCTCCTCCAAGGTCCCTCAAATGAAACACCATCTTGACTTGGACATGTATCACTGTTCCTTCATCATTGCGGTGTCAAAATCCTGAAGACACCTACCGAAAAGCATTGTGGGAGCACCTTTACTACAATAACAACTTGCCTTTAACATTGTAAAAACATTACAAGGCACTTCACAGGAGCATTAAGAGACAAAATTTGACATCATGCCACATAAAGAAATATTAAGACAGATGACTAAAAGCTTGCTTAAAGAGCAGTGGAAGAGAGAGAGGAAGAAGAGGTGGAGATGCTTAGGAAGGGAATTCTAGAACTTAGGGCTCAGGCAGCTAGAGGTCCAGCCACCAATGGTGAAGCAATGAAAATCGGGAAAGTACAAGAGGCCAGAATAGGATAAGTCCATAGATCTTGGTGAGTTGTAGGGTTGGAGGAGGCTGCAGAGATAGGGAAGGGTGAGGCCATGCAAGATTTGAACACACGGCCAGATCTGGAACTAATGTGGATCAGCAAGCACAAGCTTAATGGGTGAACAGGACTTGGCGGGAGCTAAGATATGCACAGTAGCGTTTGGGTGAGCTCATGTTTAGAGAAGATACAATGTGGAAGGCATTGGAATAGTTTAGTCTGGAGGTAACAGAAGAATACATGAAGGTTTCAGTAGCAACTGAAGTTGGGACAGAGACAGGGAATATTACAGGGATGGAAGTCGGCAGTCTTGGAGATAGAGAGAACATGGGTTCAAAGTTCGATGCAGGCTCGAATATGACCTGGAGGTGGTGACCAGTCCTATTCAGCTTCAAACAGTGGTTAGGTAGGGGATTGGAATTGTTGGCTTAGGGAACAGATTTTCTGGTGGGGACCAAAGACAAAGGCTTCATTCTCCTCATTATTTAATTGGATGACATTTCTGCTCGTTCAATAATAAATGTTGGGAAAGCAGTGTGACAATTCAGAAAGTGTGGAGGGATCGAAATGTAGTGTTGAGATCTAGCTAGGTGTCACCAGTGTAGATGTGGAATCTTACATTTTGTTTTCAGATTGCCAAGGGGAAGAATTGGGCAGGGATAGATCCTTGGGGGACTCCAGAGGTAACAGTTCAGGAGTGGGAAGAAAAGTCCACAGACAACAGCAATTCAAGAAGATGGCCTGCCACCACTTCCTTAAGGGCAATTAGGGATGGGCAATAAAACCAGCCTTGTTAAAAATGACCCCAAACCATGAATAAGTTCCTGGCGAGCTAGTGATATGGTTAACAGCCACTCTTAACTGTTTTGCCCTAAGATCTGTATTTATGGTGTTGGTTGTCCATCAGTCACCTTGTGCAGCTGACTGCAATTCAAAATTGAACATGCTGGAATTATGATGCCTGCAAATCGAGAGTCAGCTTCATGAAGATAGGCTTTATCACAATATAAAAGCAACTTTAGTGACTTGGAGTAGGAGTTACATCTACAGTGCCCAGTAGTAGAATGGAATTCCTGAACTTTCCTCAGCATGCTTTTATGCTTGGTGGTTTTGTGAAACAGGGTAATTTTTTTTTATTCATTCAAGGGATGTGGCATCACTGGCTGGGCCAGCATTTATTGCCCATCCCTAATTGCCCTTGAGAAGGTGGTGGTGAGCTGCCTTCTTGAGCTGCTGCAGTCCATGTGGTGTAGGTACACCCACAATGCTGTTAATCTAAAGAACAAATAGACCTCATTGTTCACCACAGTATTTAACCTTTAATGCGTGTCATTAAAGAAGAAAAATATCAAATTGAGACTGATGTATGAGCAAAATATAAAGTAATGGAACAATATCAAATCTATACAATGCTGCCTCAATATATGTTCACTGTAACTTTAATATCTTGTGTTTGGAGACTATCACAAATCTCAAGTCTACCCTAGATATTCTCTCAGGTGATTGTTAATGGTCTCTCCCATAAAGTGGACCCTGTATCCTTTACAACAGAGTTTTACATTAACTGCTCAGCCTCTAGGTGGTGCAGTAGTGTGGCTTAGGGGCTATAACAATGAGGTGTTCTTGCAAAGTAGACTGGATGTGCTAATCCTCTGCACATACCATCACAAACACTGCTTCAAGCTCCTGAAATCAGATTGATTAACAATTCAGCGAGATGAAGGAAGGTACAAATGACAAACCTGCTTTATTTCCCAATCAATAAATGAACATATGAAACAACTTATAGGAAATCTCACCTTATCTCAACTTAATTCCTTATAATAACAAATATATATAAAGTATGTCAACACTGACCTGGTAACTGGCTAAATAATGTTTTATTTTTTCCAATTCTATTACTGATTAGACTAGGCTCATCATTGGAACTGGTCAACTCTGATGAAGTAGACTGACCTTGGCCCTGCTTTGCCTCTCACCAGAACTTACCAATTGACCACGAATTTACCTATTTCCTTTGTCTTGTCTCTGGACTGGAAGTTTCATAGTTTTACCTGTCTCATTCCCTGTCTAGACATTGGCCAGTTGGTTCACCACTTAATCCTGCCAACAACCCCACTCTTACTGCGCTCCTCCTCAATGTGGGCTCCTTAACAATAATTCCTGCTGTTGCCACAGTGAGCCAGAGCAGTTCACGGGAAAGGTTCCCCGCTCCACCGACTTTTATTAGATCAGATCAGATCAGAAGTCAGGTGATGTTCCAGCCTCCATTCTTTTAGCTTAACTATGCATCTCATCCCTTCTTCAGCTCTGGTTGATTTTAACTTAAACTTAACATTTCAACATAAATCATACCCAAATATTAATATGATAAAATAACTGAAAAGCCAAAAACACAACAGTGAGCAACGTATAGAACCTCCATTTTCATCTTTGATGTGATCTTTACAGTAACTATCTTTTTTAATGCTGGATTTCTAGAGAGAAAGATATTCTTAAACTCTACAGAATGAATAATTAGAAGGAATGCTAGCTACAGTTTCACATTCGACTAACATTGGTGACTACAATTCCTGTCGTTCTGGATTTTTACCTTGACAAGATTCACCTCAGCAAAGATATATTGAGATTATGTCATATGGTTGAAATCTGCAATTCATACAATAATTAACTCATGACATGCAGTGATTGCTTTGTAACAAGGTCAGGAATCATCTTTAGCTTTTCAAATCCTTTAGTATCAGGCCTTCACTGTTTAAAACAGGCTTGTCCAACCTTTTTGAATGGTGGGGGGGCACATTTCAACTTTTCTCACACTTGTGGGGAGGCGGAATGCCAATGAGCAATTTTCGGAAAGATAAGGTTTGGCACAACATTAAACATGAATTTCAAAAACAAAAGCTGACCTACGAAAAGGAACAACTTGCTGAACAAAAAAAAAATCACAGCAATAAATTTATTATTTATTACTCATTTTAAAAAAATTAAGATGGCCATTCGAGCGTGAAAGGGTGAGAGTGTGTGTGTGTCCAGCTCACTCCCAGTCTCAGGGTGCTGACTTACTCACACTCAGCATGGTGGGAGTGCCTGTTGGCGTGTGGGGCTGAGGGTGAATGAGAACACTGAGACTGGGAGTGAGCCAGACACACTCACCCTCTCTCTCTCCCTCACAAATGCACACACAGACCCTCTCTCACACATAGACTCACACTCTCTCTCTCACACACACACTCACACTCTCTCTCTCACACACACACATACAGAGACCATCTCTCACACACACACACTCACCCTCTCTCTCACACACACACCCTCTCTCTCCCTCACAAACGCACACACAGACCCTCTCTCACACATAGACTCACACTCTCTCTCTCACACACACTCACACTCTCTCACACACAAACACATACAGAGACCCTCTCTCACACACACACTCACACTCTCTCTCACACACTCACAAACACTCACACTCTCTCTCACACACACACACATACAGAGACCCTTTCTCACACACACACACTCACCCTCTCTCTCTCCCTCACAAACACACACACAGATCCTCTCTCTCACGAACACTCAACCCCTCTCTCTCTCACACACAGACTCAACCCCTCTCTCTCACACACAGACTCAACCCCTCTCTCTCACACACAGACTCAACCCCTCTTTCTCTCTCACACACACATGTGCTCAACTCTTCTCTCTCTCTCTCACACACAGATTCATCTCCTCTTTCTCTCTCACACGCACACACACACGTGCGCACTCATCCCCCCTCACGCACACACGTGTGCGCTCACCCTCTCTTGCACACACACTCACCCTCTCTCACACACAGGGCAGGATTTTATGATCGGCAGACGCGCGCGGTGGACGTGACTTGGGAGTGACCGGGCCGCCCCCCTCTTGATCCACCCCTGACCGCAATTTCACGCTGGCTCGCCAATTACTGGCTAACCAGCGTGAAATGTGCGGCTGAGAAGCTCAGCGCTACCGGGGTGGGGGCGGGAAGAGGGCGAGTGCTGACATCAGCGTGGGTGCGGGGGAGTGTGCAAAGAAAGCTCCCTGAAGGCAGAGAGACGTCTCAGGGAGCTGAAGAATTTTAAATACTAAAATGAAGACTTTGAAATTCTGAAAAAAAAGTCCCCACATAGGAATCACTCATCTGAACATATAGAGAATAAAAATTCTGCACAAACATTTCTTTAAAATTAATATCGGAAATCTCATCACGCCCTTGGAAGCGGTTTCCTCAAAAATACAAAGGCCGCCTGGCCAATTTGCCAACCGTAAGGTTGGACGGGTAGCGTAAAATCACCGTCAATTGTTACTTTAATGGCCTTAATAGGCTTCTTAATTATCGGCGGGCGTGCTGCCGACTCTGTCGTGCGCTGCCGACCAAAATATCGTGCAAGTGCGCGATGATGTCGGGATGCTCGCCCGATGTCATTGCGCACTATTTTACACCTGGGTATCTAAAATTCTGCCCACACAGCACATTTGTCCTCTCTCTCCCAGACACATACACGCTCAGCCTCTCTCTCTCCTTCAGACAAACAACACACCCACTCTCGCTCATCCACACTCACTGACCCACCCAACTCCGTCACTCATTCACCCATTCTCGCTTACCCACCCTCACTGACCCACCCACTCCCCCACCTTCTCTGACCCACCCACCCACTCTCACCGACCCACCGACCCTCACCCACTGACACACCCAGTGACCCACCCACCCTCACTTACTCACTCACTCACCCACCCGCACAGTCATTTACTTACCCTCACTCACCAAATCGGCTGCAGGGGTGGAGGAGGTGAGATGAGAGCAGAAGAGAGACCTGAGGCCTAGTGGCAGCCGGACGCGGGAGCCCACTGAGGGGAGCACCTGAGGGCTGGCTGAACGCAGGGAGCAGCCGGGGGAACCTGAGGAGCAACCGGGAAACATGGCTGGAGCCAGGGGAACGTGCTTGGAGCTGGGAAAAAACGCGGCTGGAGCCGGGGAATGTGGCTGGAGCTGGGCCAAAACGTTGTAAGCCGAGGGGGAAAGCATGGTGGACGGAAGCCCAGCGCGCTCCAGAGTTGCCAGTGTTTGTAGCTGCTCCAATCACAGCCTGTTTCTCTTCCATGTTTGCTGCTGATAGGCTCACTATTGAACCTATCAGCAGCAAACATGGGAGAGAAACAGGCTGTGATTGGTGGAACGACACCCCTGCAGAAACCTTCAAACTAACTGACCCATCCTACCAGCATTTCCAACAAACGGTCCGGGGGCCACATGGAGGGACTTTGCGGGTCGCAATGTGGCCCGAGGGCCGTGGGTTGGATAACCTGGTTTAAAATTTTAACTTCAAATTCAGAATTGCAATCTATCAAATGCATGAATTTAGTTAATTCTTGCCTGGGACACCAGGTGGCACATCATAGCTACGAAAGGATGGGCTCAATACAGACCAGTGATGTGCAGTGACTGAATGTAAATATGCAAATCACAAACTACAACACTATGCCCATGACAACTGCAATTTATAATTCATCACAGGATAACTGCAAAGGTTATTTTGCTGTTATTTAAATTATTAAGTGCCTCATATAAAGATACTTTGCTGCCTAACCACTAATTCCAAGTGTATGAGCGGGCAGTGTAATCAGCTGGTTCCCAGGGCAGTGTAGCAGGGCTAACAACCAGGAGGCAGGCAAGAGCAGCCCCAGCACTGATTTCTGATTTATCCAACACCTCCTCTCTGCAGCTGAGATTGGAAGGCAACAGGGCAGGTGACTGAACCTACATTGCTCCATTGTGCAGCGGCATTAGTCGGTGCAGAAAAGCATTATGCTCCGACTTGCACATTCATTTTTAGCCTCTTTTCCCCTGTATGCAATCATTAACCAGCTGTTCTAAGGTTTCTGCCAATGCAAACTGTTACAGATAACTGAGGGCCAAACACGGAATCATTCTTCAGGTTTTCCTGCTACACCTGGGGCAGAGTTTTACATTCCCAGTGGGTTTGTGGCTGGGGCAGCTATAAAATTCTTGGGAAGGCCCTCCCACTGAGCTCTCACCCGCCCCGTCCTCTCCACCGTTTTGCAGTGGGAAGGGCGAGGCCTAGGCCAGCCCCTCTCCTGCCCAATTGATGTCCTTAAGTGGCCAACTAATGACCACTTAAGGGCCATTTCCCACCCAGCTGGTGGGAGCAGATCAGGGTCAGGGGGGAAGCCCAAAAACTGACCCTGCTCAGGCCTCGGGTGGGATGGGGTGAGAGGATGTCCCTCCTTTCAACATCAGGCATCCCCCAAAAGGTTTGGCCCCTGCGGAGGCTCCCTCCTCCTTACCCTCCCAACCCCCTGACTCCCCCCCGACCCCCCCTACCCTCCCAACCCCCTGACTCCCCCCCACCCTCCCAACCCCCTGATTCCCCCACCGACCTCCGCCCCCCAACTTCCCCCATGCCCCATCCCCAACCCCCTCCCAGCCTCTCCACTAACACCCCTACTCACCTGCACCACCCAAGCCTCATCTCCCCTCCTCACCCTGAGACCCCCATACTTACCTGGTCCTGGGCTCCCAGGGCTTAGACTCTGGCGACTGCTTGCAATCCCAGTCCTGTGGCTGGCAGATCTTTGAGGCGGGGCTTCCTCCCAAATGATGGGGCAGAAGTCCCATCTGCAGCCAATTAACAATTCTTGGAGAGCAAAATGTGGGGCAGCCCGTAATGGCCGTAATGTGTTTGCTGCTGACTCCTTGGATGGCAGGGAGGGAAACTCCGGCATCCAAAAATCCTGGCCCTACAGCTTTTCAGCAAGTTGGGAGATAGAAAGCCCTGAAAAGAGAGACCCAGGGTTAGTAGAGGTCAATGGGCCTGGAATAGCTATGGGATTTTTTCTGATCTCTGATGTAGTTTTGATGCAAGATTGACAGGACGCCCAGCGAAACTGTGCAGCATACTACCCTCTTCCTCCTCCTCCTCCTCTTCCTTATCATCCTCCTCCTCCACAATAATTGGTTTGGCTAACCTGTGTGAATACAAAACCCAGAGGGTCAGAATGGCTGCCTTTGTCAGTACCGAGGGGTCCAATATGGTGGAATGGGATTGGGATGCCTTGTTCCCTGTCTTGTCCTGGACTATTAAGAAATAGCAAAAGGATAGGTTCTTGCCTGGTTCTGGATGCTCTTCCCCTCCTCCATCTCAGCCTCCAATATGGTCACTATGATGCGGCAGCCCATCAGCTCCAACACCTTCTGCTTGAGGGGATTCGGAGTGTTGTAGGGTGGTTGAGTTGTGCTACTAGTGATAGAGTTGATCCGCAGACACTTCTTGGATGGGAACATTAAGTTTATTTACAATATACTCAGCAGCAACTACACGTGTGCTTTCAACTCTAAATCCATCCCTACACAGGCCCCTGAGGTAGTCCACGCTACTCTCCTATTGGTTACTACAGATCATGTGATCTTCCTTAACAAGCCTTATTCTTAAAGCTACATTTCACACTATATAAAACCATAATTACTACTCAGAGCTTAGAGGTTTGAGTCATTCTCCATCCTACTCGAGTGATTTTCAGGGGGTTTTGCTGAAAGGTCCCTGATCAACTTGTTTCACCTTAAACTTGAGTGTGTTACCCACAATGGACAAGGAAGAAAGGGAGAATATGCTGAGTATCTTACCTTCCATGTTCTGGTGATGCCACTGAATTTCCTGTGACCACACTCTGCTGTCCTGGCTACTATAGCCGTGGCACTCAGTGTCTCTGTCATCTCCGTCCTGGAAGGATTGACACGTGCAGGAGCTGAAGATCTGGTCATACCTTTCCTCCACCACCATCCGGGGGCCTGCAGATCTTCATCAGCAAAGTTAAAGGCCCTCTTCCTGATAGTCTTCTCCTGTAAAGCAGTCATTAGTGAGAGCGGGAAAATTTGAGATGGTTGAAACTCTCTTTTGGCGCAATTTAAATGTGTTTATTTAAAAATCTTTATGATGGAGTCCTGTCTGCCACTTGCAATTCCCAGTCTCACTGAGGGGGAATTTCTTCCCCCTACTTTAGTCCTCAACAACTTGAAGCCCCATTGGTTCTATCCAATTATGTTTGAACTACTCTGGAGAATTATGCAGATTTATGTTCATTTTATGCTAAGATGAATACTAATAAGATTGGCAGGTTATTTGATTGTAACTTGTTATTGGCAGATGGGGCATTTTCAAGATCAGCTTCCAGGCTATGTCCATGGAGCAAATTCCAAGCTAAGCAACGTGCCATTCATAAACCTGTTCATCTCCTCCTGCCTTCATCCAGGAATAAGGCTAAATTGTATGTTTAATGTTGTCTTTCCTATTCAGTGGTACCACCTTTCTATTTCTCTCTCTGTGCTCTTTTGGTCATTGGTCCGGATATTCCTTCTGTGACTTGGTGTCAAAAATCTTTTTATTGATATTGATCTTGTTCATTTAGTTCTTTTCCACACTTTATAGAAATGCAACATTTGTTAGTTGGTGTCAACCCTTGTTGGGTTTGGGGAGATTAAACACCAGTGACATTTCCTTCCATTGGGTTTATAAGGGTGGAAATTAATGTGGTCACACTATGTTCCTTTGTGTGCTATTTTTATTTTAGTTGGTCGAAATAGGGAGTTGTTAAATTGCTACACCAATAACAAAGGTTTCAAAATGAATTGCAGGCACATAGGCCAAAATAGCAAGTGGACCAAAACCTTGCACAACACACACATTCGCACTGATGCAGTCATCCGACTGGTACTATAACCGTAACCTTACCACTCCCTGGATCAGTGTTCGTGGACAGTGTCAGGTTATACTGCTTGCACATATCACCCTTTACAGAGGGAAATCAGGGCTGTGGACCCATGTACTTGAACACTGCACATCATTTTGCTCACTAACCTTCAACTGTTAGAGTCATTTTGTTGCAAAGAATAGAAAGCAGCCCGTAATTATTATGGTTTTATTTAATGCGTAATGTACCTTTAAGAATAATACTTGTTAAGGAAGATCACATGCTATGTAGTAACCAATAGGAGAGTAGTGCGGGCTACCTCAGCAGTCAGTGTGGAGATAGATTTGGAGTTGAAAGCACATGTGTAGTTGCTGCTGAGTATATTGCAAATAAACTTAAAGTTTCCACCCAAGAACTGCCTGCAGATCAACTCTATCATTAATAACACAACTCGGCCACCCTACAACAAACTGGCTATGAGGATAAAACAGGATTGAACAGAAGAAATCAAATTAGGAAGAAGTTGGCACTGTACCTCGCCCAGTGATTGTAAGTAGCAAGCTCTGTTAGAATTGAAGAAGTTATCCTCTCTCAAAATGCCACACTTTGGGGGAATTGATCCTTTTGAACCTGCCAAAGACGATTGGCCTCAATACGTAGAACGCCTCACGTTCTTTTTTCAAGCGAACGAGATTATGGGAGAAGGGAAGAGGTGAGCGATCCTCTTGAGCACTTGTGGGACCAAAACTTACAGCTTTATTTGAAGTTTGACGGTACCCAGTCCCCAGATTCGAAGAATTTTGATTAATTGGTGGACCTCGTGAAGGGTCATTTTCAACCCAAGACCTCAGTCACGATACAGAAGTTCAGGTTTATTTCGTGAAATAGAGCCATGGGTGAGACAATTGCATGCTATGTGGCAAATTTGAAGCAGCTAACAGAACATTGTGAGTTCGGTACAACTCTGAACGACATGCTCAGAATTTGTTCAGTGTGTGGTGTGAAAAAGGACACTATTCAGAAAAGATTATTTTCCAAAGTGAATCTGGATTTCAAGAAGGTGCTAGAGATAGCGCTGGCCATGGAAAGTGCAGCAAAAGATTCAAAAGCAACACAGGGTGTGCAAAATGGTGCTGTCCTCCACATCGTGCGGGAAACCTCAGCCGAAAGAGGCGCGTAAAAGCGAGACTCTGTCGAGAAGCTGGAAACAGCCCTCACTGGCCGAAGAATAAAGAAAAATAACTTAGCAGCAAAATCAAAAAATAATTTTAAAAGAGGTGGAAACAATCAGTCTTTTACCGATTGGCAGTTTAAAAAAATTGAATGCTACTATTGTCATTGAAATGGACATATGATGAAGTAATGCAAGGAAAGGTTCAAGCAGACTTGTAACGAAAAGAAGAAGCCCAATGAAATCTACAATGTAGAAGAGCCTGAAACAACAAATTCAGACATTTACTCATTGTTTAATCTGAAAGTTGGAGAGACAGAACCAATGTTTGTTACAGTGAAAGTAAATGGCAAACCTGTTAGAATGGAAGTAGACATGGGAGCTTCCACTACAGTAATTGGGGAACATACATTCAGATATCTGAATAATGGTGAACATCAATTAAGTTTAGAAAAAAACAGCCTCCAAGCTAAGAACATATATGGGTAAAGACATTCAAGTAAAAGGCATAAGCAGAGTAACTATCCATTATGGAAGCCAATCGGCAAAGCTACCAGTGTTGGTATTGAGAGGCAGAGGACCAAGCCTTCTAGAGTGAAATTGGCTAAGGGAAATCAAACTTGATTGGCCACTGGGATTCTAAAAGGAAGCTGGAAGCTTCCTGTTTTGGAAAAGGAGTGTGTACAGTGTGTAGGCTGTCTTAAGTCAAAACCTGGAAGAATAGCAGAAGGAACTCAAAGAGACCCTGCTTGATGACAGAGTTCGAGACAAGGTGAGCAATCTTGGAAGGGAAAATGAAAACCTGTTGAAAGACCTTCACATACTACAAGATTCCCTCAGGTCAAAGTTTGTACCTCTGGAAAAGTATGAAGAGAAACAGAAAGAATTCAGCACCTTTCTGAACAAACTGAAGAATGAGTTGGCTGAGAAGACACAACAATGCTCAATTTTCCAGGAGGCAGCAAACAAATACAAAAAGAGATGGAAGAGCTGAAGAATCAGCTAAATGAAGCCAAAGAGGCTTTGGAAGCAAAAGTCACAGAATTTTCCAAGAAGCAGACAGATAATGACATTTTGGGTGACTCAGTCACTGAGCTCAGACAAGTCGAGCTTGCATTTGAGAGAAGTCTGGCCAATAGTGAAGTCATAAAGAAGGCCGAGATTAAAGCTGTGCTAGAAAAAAGAAAGGTGCACATTCCAAGCGAGGGGGGTAACCTATTTGGGTCACTGGGTCGATTCACAGGGCCTTCACCAGGTCGAGGAGAAAGCGAGAGCCATAAGAGAGGCACCTGTGCCAAAGAACACCTCAGAGGTCAAATTATTCCTAGAAATGATCAACTACTATGAGTGGTTCTTACCCAATTTGTCTACAGCACTGGCCCACCTCCATTCTCTACTCAAAAAGAACCAACGTTGGTCTTGGGAGGTGCCCCAGAAAGAAGCTTTCATAAAAGTGAAACAATTGGTGCACTCGTCCAATCTATTAGTGCATTGCGACCAGACAAAACACTATATGTGACGCATCTCCCTACGGAGTGGGAGCAGTGCTCTATCATCGGATGGACGACGGCACAGAACAGCCAACAGGTTGCGTAATCAAGAAAGCTCACCACAGCGGAAAAGGGATACTCACAGATAGAAAAAAAAGGCCTGTCCATCATCTTTGGTGTCAAGAAATTTCATCAATACATACACGGCTGCCAGTTTACAATCATTTCAGACCACAAACCATTGCTAGGATTGCTTAGTGAGGACCACCCATAGCCTCAGCAAGAATACAATGATGGGTGTTAATTCTGGAAACATACAAATACACTTTTGTACATAGGCCTGGCAATCAAATTGCAAACGCCGATGCCCTTAGTCATTTGCCTTTAAAAGAAAATGATGAGCACATCCCAATTCCACAGGAACTTGTTTTACTGTTAAATTTCTTAGATTCCTTGCTGGTATGTGCTCGACAGATCAGAGACTGGACAAGTTGGGACCCAGTCCTATCTCAAGTACAAGAACAAGTGTTACAGGATTGGTCACAGGAGCCTGTATCTGACAAAATGAAACCGTACTTCAACAGAAAACATGAAATAATCAGCCAAGAGGGCATCTTTTTGTGGGGAGCACGAATAATAGTTCCTCCAAAGGGAAGGGAACTACTTTTAATTGACTTACACAGTGCCCATTCAGGAATTTCCCAAATGAAGACCATAGCATGCAGCTACCTATGGTGGCCTGGGATGGATGGTGAAATAGAGAGTTTAGTGAGGCACTGTGTGCAATGTCAGCAACTGTAAAAGTTGCCAGTGACAGCTCCATTGCACCCATGGGAGTGGCCAGGTAGACCCTGGGCGCAGTTACACATTGACTATATTGGACCTTTCCTGGGAACAATGTTTCTGCTCATTCTCGATGCCCATTCAAAATGGTTGTACGTATATAAGGTGAAAACACCAATGTCGGCCGCTACAATTGAGAAACTACGTCAGAGTTTTGCCATTCACAGACTACCAGAAGTAGTCGTTTCCCATAATGGCACGGCATTTACGAGTGCTGAGTTCCAACAGTTTATCAGCTTCAATGGTATCACTATGTGAAAACTGCAGTGTACCACCCTTCCTCAAATGGACTGACCGAAAGGGTCGTTCAAACGTTCTAGGCAGGCATGAAAAAGTTAACTGGTGATTCCTTGGCAACCGGGCTATCACGCTTTCTTTTTCACTACAGGACCACCCCTCACACAACAACAGGTGCCACAACTGCGGAGTTATTGTTGAAACGTCGTCTCAGGACGAGATTGAGATTCATAATGCCGGATTTAGAGGGGAAGGTGGAAAGGAGTCTGGGAAGCCAGAAAACTAGATATGACTGGCATAGTCGCGAGAGGAAATTTACCATAGGAGAGCCGGTGTAAGTGAAAAATTTCGGGGAAGGACCAAAGTGGTTATCGGGTGAAATAAGTGCAGTGCCTGGACCTCTATCTTACCATGTGGAGGTGGAAGGTCAGATGATCCGTAACCCTGTGGACCATTAAGGAAGAGAGACAAATCACCAAGATTTGCTTCCACTAGTGATCATGACAGGGTCTGCATTTCCTGTTATGGATACTCAACCCAGGACTGACATATCTGATGTTCCTGTAAGAGTTGAGGATACAGAACTGCAAATGCCCACTGAATCACCTGATGTTCAGGCAACTCTGGAAGACGAGGTTCCTGACAAAGAATCTGAAGTTGTGGAGCTGCGACGTTCCACATGTACCAGGAAACCACCTGAAAGACTGAACTTGTAAATTCTTTACCCAATGTTGAGTATTATGTTGCCTTGAAAACTATGTACTTGTAAAATAATATGCATAGCCGAGTTAAAAGGGGAGGAATGTAGTAATTATGGTTTTATTTAGTGTATAATGTACCTTTAAGAATAATACTTAAGGAAGATCACATGAGCTATAGTAACCAATAGCAGAATAACGTGGCCTACATCAGCAGTCAGTGTGGAGATAGAGTTGTAGTTGAAAGCACATGTGCAGTTGCTGCTGAGTATATTGTAAATAAACTTAAAGTTTCCACCCAAGAAGTGTCTGCAGATCAACTCTATCATTAATAGCACAACTTGGCCATCCTATAACAGAGCTGAATTTTCCCATATCCTGAATGTAAGCTTCTAGTTAATGCCTTGTCTTATAATTAAGTTTAAGATTCTGGTTAACTTATTAATAGACACATGTTGTACCTACAATATTAGTTAGTTGACAATAATTTATGCTCAGGTCAAATTATCCTAACATAAGTAAATATTCTAGTATTACCCTAAATTCTACATTACAGCTATTTCTGATCCTATCGGAAGACAACCCAGTCTGTAGCCATAAGGACATGATCCTTACTATTGAGTCAACTTGCTGCAAGTTTGCATTCATCTGTAAGACATCAACAAGAAGGCATGATATCCACCAGCCTAAAGCTCAACTTCCCATGTCTTAACTTGCACCATGTTCAGTTCACCTTGCACCCTGTATCTGCTGACCTACAAAGGCTCCTTCCTGATCTAGCCATGCCTCAATTTTAAAATTCTCATCCTTGATTTCAAATTGCTCTATGGCCTCACCCCTTCCAGTCTCTATAACATTCTCCCGGTCCACAACCCTCTCAGTTTTCTGTGCTTCTCCAATCCTGACCTCTTGAGCATCTCTGACTTTAATCAATACAGTATTGGTGGACATGCCTGCAGCTCTCTCAGCCTAAAGTTCTTATCTTCTTAAAACTCTCCACCTCTCTACCTCTCTTGCCTCCTTTAAGACCCTCCTTTGAGCAAGCTAATGCTCACTTGTCCTAATATCTCCTTATGAGGTTCAGTATCACATTTTGCTTGATAACAGTAAAGGTGAAGGGCCTTGGAATGTTTTACCATGTTAAAGGGTCTATATGAATATAAATTGTTGATATATATAAACTCCACATGTAAACAGTAAACCAATGCCTTTTGAACAACGTGCAATTTCAGAGATTTGAATATTTAATTAAAGCTAGTTACAGATGAGAAGGTAGATCTTGACTTTGTGTGATAGGGTAAAATGGGAGATAGCGAGTCGACAGATCAATCTTAATTTCTATTGGCATCAGCGGAGAAGAAATCAGTTAACGTTTCGAGCCTTCATGGCCCTTCGGCAGAACTAAAGCATAGTTAGGAGAAGGGAGAAAACTCTCCTAACTATGCTTCAGTTCTGCCGAAGGGCCATGAAGGCTCGAAACGTTAACTGATTTCTTCTCCACCGATGCTGCCAGACCTGCTGAGTTTTTCCAGGTAATTCTGTTTTTGTTTTGGATTTCCAGCATCCGCAGTAGCTTTTAGCTTTTTGTTTTTATCTTAATTTCTATTGGCTTGATTGACTCCACCAAACCAATTATTGAAAGAACATGAGTAATGATAGCGTAAATGTATTACACCAACTAGGGAGAACGTTGACAAAGCCAACAAAACATAAATGAAATAAATGGAAAGGCCCTTTACTCATCAGTGACGTTCATTAAATAAAGATCTGACCTTCAGTCAACAAAATCAATTAAAGACTAGCACAAAATGACACAAGGTCATTGACCTGAAATGTTAACCTTGTTTCTCTCTCCACAGATGCTGCCTGACCTGCTGAGTATTTCCAGAACCTTCTGTTTTTAACAACAATTAAAGATCACGCTTCACTGAGGAAAATTAATTAAATACAAGGTCATCATGTGGCCAATCTGCGTGGATGGAGAATATCAATGCCGGCATCTAGTTTTTTTCCCTCTGGTTACTGCAGTGTTATCAGGGAAGTGAGACGCTAGGCTGCAGTGTTGCAAGGTCAGTGAGGCAGATGGGCTGGTGGGTGGACTGGCCAGTGAGTGATCAAGTAAAGGCATCTAAGTGGCCAGCTGACAGGACAGATGGAGGCAGAAAGACATAGCAGCAGGGGCAACATTGCCACAAAACAAAAGGGATTGGCCAAGTGGAGTAAAACCCAGGAGCTGTACCCACACTACTCAACAAAAACAGGAATTTGGGAGGCCGGGGGAAACAAAGGCACAGATTTGAGTACAATTAACTTAGCTTTACATACCATCAGCAAGATATATGCCATTCTCAGATACATGCACTGCTACAGAGCCACCCTGTGGTGCATCTTAAGTATGGCAGCTGCTGCTGGCATAAAGGGCTAAAAATTGGTCTATTTCAGTGTTTGGACGTGGGGATCATGACTTGAAACCTGCCCGCACCTTGTCCCATTGAAGCAGGCAGCAGACATACAGCCTCCTCATTGCAATGGTTTCGATGTGCAGCTCAGCGTGCCCTGTGCTGCTGTACACTTCAATAGGTGATCTATAAGTGTGTGAGGCTAGGACACGGTGCTCCATGTCATAAAGGCAGTTTGTTCCTCTTAAAGAGAAACTGCACTGAATCACAGGAGGCTACTGCTGCTACATGCTATTGTTGTAATTTTACACAAGGGAAATAGAACAGGGCAGAGAGTGAGCTCCCAGGTTTACCAATACCATGCTGGAGGCATTAGCTTTGGAAGTTGGCAGAAGGAAAGTGGCCATGTTTCCACGGGGTCCAGGAAGCCCTCAAGGCAAACCCTCTGAATGGAATAGGTGGCAAGAGAGGTCAATGCCTGGAGTCAGGCCCTGAGGCCTAGGCAGCAGTGTCGGAAGAGGCTTAATGACCTCAGAAGCTTGGTTAAGGTCATGAATGTATCCTCACATCACGTCTCATACACACAAAACCACCAGCCTTTCACACTGCTCAATGCACCAAACTCCAACCCACTCACCCAGCAGCATCATCAAGTACCCATGACTCATGCCTAACATTCACATAGTCCGCCTCACCCACACACACCTTCCAATGATGCCAGCCTCGCATCCATCTCTCACAATCTCCATATACCTCTGGTTATTCAGCAATGGCAGGCGCATCACCTAAAAGCAGTGGAACACGACCACTGACATCCTGCCCTCACTCTCGTAGGACAAGGTGGCCCGTAAGAGGAGAGAGCAACGGAGAACCTGCAGGCACGATCTCAGCTACTGAGCTGGGCAAAGGAGATGGTGCTCTGCATCATTGGACCAGTTAACACAGAGCTCATAGCATCCAGCAATACTGACAGCATACTGACTACATGTTCCTGCTTTTTTCCCCTTCTCAACTCCCTCCTTACCTTCATCCTGATATCTGCTATGATGTACAAGCACAGATGGTGTGACCATAAGCCTCTTACTTTACATCATACCGACTTCCCTCACCCCAACCCTCTCTCTTCTACTTTCATGTTTTCACACACCTGAGGACTGCCGTGTGGCCAGCTGCAATATGCCCAGGAGGAAGGGGGAGAGCAACACTGTACCAGTAATGAGGAAACTTGATCTGACACTTGCAGCTACCAGCTGTGTAACTTAGAGGCTAGTATAATCTGCACATGATCAATCACTGGGTACAATTGGGCTGCAGCCAGGTCAAAGGGAAAGAACAATTCCTGTCCAGCTCCCTGGACAGTGAGGTCTATGATGAGTTCTGCTGCAGATGAAGGCTTTACTAGAGTGGCCTTAAGGAGAATGCTGATGACAGTGCACACAGACATGCTTTGGTCTGTTGCCAGCCCTGACAGACAGTCCCATATCACTATCAAAGAGCGTGGAAGGGTCCAACCCCAATGTGGCACAGGGCATCTGTAAGCCAATGTATTATTTAATTTCTTTTAGTGCATTAATTACTTTTTAGCCATGGGCAGAATCGTCCCAGATTTGCACTAAGTGCAATAGCGGGCGTGAAAAAAGACGTTTTACCCGCCAGCCACAATGGCGGCTTTTCGCATTGTATCATTCCTCTTCCCACCTCATAATTATGCAGCCATGGGAAAAACGCCGGATCACTGGAGGCCGGCCTCCAATTTGGCTGTCACTTCATTACCTTGCCACCTCCTCACACCAGGCGCCATATTTAAACTGTAGCCGTGTGCACAGTTCTCAATGCTTGCAGTCCAGGACTACTCCAGTGAAGACATGGCCCCAAAAGCCAAGAAGAGTGCAGCACCCCGATTCAGTGACACACTCCCTGGGATGCCTTCTGGATGCCGTGGGGGCCCACTGCAATATCTTCTGCCACTCAATCCAGTCACAGGGGGACCATCAGTCTCTGCTTGGAAGGCAGTGGCAGAGGTGGTCAGTATTAATGCTGCACACAAGAGATTGGCCATCCAGTGCAGGAAAAGGGTGAATGATCTCATCTGTGCTGCCAGGGTAAGGCAACCATCTCATCAATCTGAACTCACCCACTCACAAGCCCATCACACGTTCATTGGCATCTCACTCACTCCCAGCTCAAGGGACATCACCACTCACTCTCTCACACACCCTCACATCCCCATCTGGCCTCATCCCCTCAGGAGATCACCTCCTCATCCTGTCCATGGCTCTGCTCAGCACACACACAGATCTTGGTCCTGCAGTGCTGAAAGGGCTGAACTCCATCGCTAATTCCATAGTTGGCATCCAACAGTTTCAACGCAAGAGGGGTGCGGAACAGCTTGATCGCCTTTCAGCCTCCCCTTCTCCTCAAGGAGTCAGCCGGGGGCCATTGGACACCCATAGGGAGGAGGATCAGCAGGTGCACACCCCAGGCCATCCACCCAGTTCACTCCGGGAGGGTCCAGCCCATCTGAATCCCCTCTTCCTGTGACCCCAGCACCTCCAGTTCCACAGGCCGTGGAGAGTGCCACTGCCAAACAGCAGGACCCCGAAAGCAGGCCAGAGCACTCCAGGTCTCGGCCCTCCAGAGGACGCAAGCTGAAGTCATCACAGACAGGATGTAGCAGTCAGCAGGCTGCCTCCACCTCCACTGTGGATGTCTGGGAAGCACCAAGATGTAGTGGCAGGGTTAGGAAGGTTAGAAGATGTAGTTGCACAGCCGGGCACAGCTGTTAACCACTTTTACCTAATATTCACGATTGTAAATAAACTCCCAAGAATGTCTCCTTGCCTAGGGCTCCTTGTTCTGATGAGCAGTGTTCATGTCACTCAGATGTGAAATCTTGGTTCCTGCACAAGATAAAGGCAGATGTCTCAGTCCATGGCCTCTTCCCTGTGCAGTGAGTAACCTTCGGAGCAAAGTGATGGTCCGGCCCCACACTCCCTGGACACATTACTGATGCCTGCACCTCGATGTTGCTTGTCATTGCTACCAGAATGTTGTGGGCAGGTGTCACAGAGTTCCGTCATTCTCTCTGTGTGCTCTCAGCACTTTTGAGGTGGGGCTGGCCCCCATCTCTCCAGCATCTGTAAGTGGTGTGTTCCTGAAGGGGTCAGGTGCTGAAGGCTGACGAAGAATCAGGTGCATTTAAAGTTTCACGGCTGCATCTCCATGATATGACCCTGATCACAAAGCGCAAGTGAGCTGCCCTCAGCCAGACAGTAGTCAGACATTCACAGAGGCAATGTGAAGGTCTATGGAGTGTCTCACTGCATGTCATCATCATCCTCCTGGAATCTAGTGACTATTAGGGCCTCCACTGTGTCTCCAGGACATGAACCTAAGCACTGAGGGTATATGCGCTGCCATCAGTCACACAGGAGTCAAACGTTCACAAATGCAAGGTGAGGAGGTCAGGACTGCCCTCACTACATCTCGTCATCATCCTCCATGAATCTTGCGAGAGCTTCCCGAGCGTGCCTGCCTCGTCTGGCCAGGGCACTGGCCTCATCGTCAACACTCTCGCCTTCGAGGACCTCATCACCGTCATCTCCTTCGATGTCCTCATTGGAGGAGACATATAACTCTTACATATTCCCCTTAGCCAGGTCCTCCCCATGGTGCAGCGCCAGGTTGTGTAATGCGCAGCAAGCTATGATATCGCGCCATGCCCTCTGGGGACTACATTGCTGTGCCCCTCTGCACCTGTCGAGGCACTGGAATTTCATCTTCAAGATGCCTATTGTTTGCACCACCAAAGTCCGGGTTATAGCATGAACCCCGTTATACCGTCGCTCTGCTGCACTCTGAGGCCGCCGCAAAGGTGTCATCAGCCACATCCTCTGTCGGTACATCCTCTGTTGGTTCCCAAGGAACCAAACCTGCAGCCCTTCTGGACCCTGAAAGATGTTACGGATCTGAGACCTGCTAAGGATGTAGGAGTCATGGACACTTCCTGAGAACCATACGTAGACCTGCAGAATGTGTTTGTGGTGGTCACACACCAGCTGAACATTCAACGAGTGGAAGCCCTTACGGTTGACATATTTGACTACATTTTCCATGGAGATCTAAGCACCACGTGTGTGCAGTCGATGTCTCCGTGCACCAGTGGAAAACCTGAGATCTGCGCAAATCCCAGCACTCTTGCTTCTTGGCTATTTTGATCCCGAGCGAAATGCACAAAGTTCTGTGCCTTCGTGAAGATGGCGTCCGTGACCTCCTGATGACCACATTTGTGTGTGGAAGCTTGTGTGATCCGACACAGGTCATCTGTGGAGCCATGGAAGAAACCACTGGCATAAATATCGAGTGCCATGGTCACTTTCATGGCCACTGCCAGTGGATGCCCTCCTTGTCCCTGTGGCACCAAATCCTGCAGCAGGTGGCATATGTGACCAGCCAGTTACCTAGACACGTGCAGTCTTCGGCGACACTGATTCCCAGTTACCTGCAGGAATAACAAGCGCCCGCCTATAGACCCTGGGCCTAGCAACGTGCCTACGAATGACGGCTCTCTGTGGATCTTCAGCTGTGTGCACGGCAGGTCCTGCCGCACCTTCACCTTGAGGGAGGTGTCCCTCCCTTTGCCAAGCAAGGTGCCTCTGCTGCTCTCTTCTCCTTCTCTGCTCCCTGTAAGCCCTGAGGCATATCGCTAAATCACCAGACTCCATGATCCTGATGTTCTCCTCCTGCAGGATCAAAAAGATGTACGCGTGGGTTAGCATAGGTGCCTTAAGGACCTCTCTTGGTTAAATCTGAAGGCCTCTTCACGCATGCAGGACAGTGCTGACCAGCATTTGGATAGCCAGTGCGTAGTGTGCTCATTGGCTGTCCGAAACCCCACCCATCTCTACCCCACTTCATTTGGCCGATTGGCGGCAGCTTCACCCATTGGACTGAATGCTGTGCTCCCAGCTCAGGCACAGGCATTCTTCTAACCCACACTGCAAGGCTGCACTGTTAGCTTGAACCATAATGGATATTGGCCCAAGCCTTAATAAAGACATTGCAAGGGGCTGTGAGCACCTCCACCAGTGACTACCATGGCCACCACTCACAAGGAGATTGTACAACTTGCCCAGTCGGCCAATTGTTCTGCTGCCCCCTAAAACGCACATTAATTTGTAGTCTGTGCCCAAGGGGCGAAAAGTCCTGGAGAATTTGGTGGCACTTTCATGCTTCTGTGTTGCTTGAGTGGGCAGAAAAGCTTCAGAGGCCTGACTCCAAGCATGTCAATGGAGCTGAAGCTGAACGTTCTCCACTGTGGAAGAATGCTCACTTTTGACAAGCTTTTCCAAGTGCGTGGCTGCTTCCCTCACAACCCCCACTCCACCACCACCCTTCCCCCACCCCCACCGCCGCCCTCCATCACCCCCCTAGCATGTTCTTGTGTACTTACTTCAGTCTCTGCTGCCTTGTCACCACCACCTGCAGCCCTTCCCCCTGCATTGAAAGCCAGCATGGACAAAGTGACTTGCCTGTGCACCCGCCACCACCCCCCAACTGAATGCGCGGCGTCTTCTCTGTGATCTCCGAAGGGCGATGCTTGTGAGTGCTGCACAAGGTTGTGTGCACTTACCTCCGAATTTCCCTCGCTGTTTAGCTCGCCAGGTGCACGCCTTTTAAAGGCCATCGTGAAGCACCCCATTCTGAAGTCACGTCGATGTGAGTGGTCGCCTAACTACAGGAAGGATATCAGTAAGATTGAGAGAGTGCAGAGAAGATTTACTAGGATGTTGCTGGATCTTAAGGAGTTGAGTTACAGGGAAAGATTAAACAGGTTAGGACTTTATACCTTGGAGCGTAGAAGAATGAGGGGAGATTTGATAGAAGTTGTAAGGGGTATAGACAGAATAAATGCGAGTAGGCTCTTTCCACTTAGGTTATGAGAAATAAACACGAGAGGACATGGCTTTAGGGTGAAAGGGGAAAGGCTTAGGGGGAACATTAGGGGGAACTTCTTCACTCAGAGAGTGGTGAGAGTGTGGAACGAGCTACCATCTGACATGGTAAATGCGGGCTCACTCTTAAGTTTTAAGAATAAATTAGATAGATACATGGATGGGAGAGGTCTGGAGGGTTATGGACTAGGTGCAGGTCAATGGGACTAGCGGAATAATATTTCGGCACCGACTAGAAGGGCCAAATGGCCTGTTTTCTGTGCTGTAGTGTTCTATGGTTCTATGGAGTGGTAAATTTGACGTAGGGGGATGATTCTAGTGTGAGGCCACAATAATGAGATGAAAATGTGTCAAAATTAAGTTCCCGACGTTGGACAGTGGGAAACACGGCCTGCCATTGACAGGCGGAACAGATGATGGCAAACTAGTTTCACAATGGCGTGAAACCGGTTTTTGGCTTTCTTGTCATTTGTCCGCTCGTGCTCGCCATGACACCCGATGCCAATGGGACCAGACAATTCGTTCCCATGTAAATATTTCTTTATTCCTTTTATATTAATGAATAAGACTGGTTGTTTGGTGGCCCTGAATGTGCAGAGTTTGTCTCATGATGTAACTTAGAACACTGAAGAGAAGCCGTACCCTGAATGAAGACACTTGAAGAACTGCATTGTGGGCACAAGGCAGGATGGGTAATTTAGCCAAGCCACAGCTTTGCCAGAATTAGCAAGGTCTGCAAAATGAGTGAAACTGTGCAGGAGAACTGGCCTCAAACTGTGAAAAAGATAAAGCCCTTTTGTGCTCGTTCGAGGTAATGAAGGTGTCTGTCTGTACCAGCTTGGAGATTGATAACAGTGTAAGCGATAACAAAGCGGAGCCAGGCTGGCTCTACTCCTTCAAGCATGGCCTTGTGAAAGGGCCAGGAAATAAAGACAAGGGAAAAGACACCGATGGAATTGAAATCCAATTAAATGGGCTAAAAACAGTTTAAAGAAGGAGCACACAAATATATAATTACTGCAGTGGTTTAGAGTGATTTGGTCATCACTCCAATACATGCAGGGAGACCTCGTCGACAGATTGACCACTGAAGTGACCTCCGGCTTGCAGGGCCACTAAGTAACCAGTGCTGTGAGCATGTACTATTGTTTAATAGTGTTAATAAAGGTGTACCACATTTAGTAGAACAACACCCAAGTTGTTGTGTGCCATTGGTACGAAGTAGGGGCAAGAACTTTTAGACCAGGTAGAAGGTCTTACACATCGTGTGGAGTTTGAAGCCCATCCTGTCCAGCATGGAAGTGGTGGCCAACTCCGTGATCTGCAGACCCAACAGTGTTGCAGCATCTGTGATTGGTGTCTGAGCTCCCCCTGCAGCACTGAGAGTTTGGGTGGCTTCTGCCTGTGATGTCATGTGATCTCTGTTCACCACCACGCAGTCTCAGTTTGCTGCCATATGGCTGTGTATCTCAGTGTCCAAAGGCCGGCTCTTGCAGAAGTCCAGCAACCTGTCCTGTACCAGATTACTAGGGTTGGTGAGGTGAGGTGCCACCTGCTGGGAGTGGCTCTGTGGAGCAAAACCAGCTCCCCTCACCCAGGCTGGCAGCATTCATTCTCCCATCATTGTCAATTTGCCACTGCCCTAAATGTTCCCTCTCAGCCAGCCAACCCAGACTGCTGCTGCCCAGAGCTGCTCCAGGGGTTCCCTCAAGGCCATTTGCAGTCTCCCAGGTTGAAAGTCAACAGCCTTACACCAGCCATGTTGTGACCACTGAGGTAGCACTGCAAAGGAGAACTAAGTCAGGCAAGGGCATCTGCAAGATGGGGCTCCCATGGATTGCACAATGGACGAATAGTTCATTTCTGTTTGTACAATTAGATGTGTTGTTGGATAAAGGTATTAATGAGGAGGTTTTTGTGGGTGGCCTTTATTATTGGATGGTGGCCAGGGAATGCAGTGATGGGGCACCCAACATGGGTGTGATGGGGGCAATGGCAGATCCATGGCAATAAAGTAAAGCAGTTTTATTGAAAGCGGAGTCTGAGCTGGTGCTCTCTGTCAGCCTGTCTGGAACGAAGGCATCAGGATGCATCCTCCCTGCCTGCTCTTCTTCCTCCTCATCTTTCTGCTCTTCCTGAGTTGGCCTCCAGATTCCTGGAGACACCCCCATGGTGGTAATGTTATGAAGGATGCAGCAGGCCACCACAAACATTGAAAGCCGCTCTACTTAATGCTAGAGGGCTCCTCCTGAGTGGTCAAGGCAGCGAATCCTCTGATTGAGCAGACTGATTGTCTACTTCATGATATCCCTTGTGGCTCCATGTCTCTCGTTATATGCCTGCTGTCCTTGTGTGATCGGGTGTCAGAGTGGGTGAGCTTCAGCCATGTATACAGTGCCTTTGTCCCCAGGCAGCTAGTCTCTGGTTCCCTGTGGAGGCTCAAAGGTGGTGTTATGGCTGACTTGTGCATGATGAATACATCGTGGCTTCTACCAGGATAGAGGGCATTCACCAGTATGATCCATTGGGAGTAGCCACACACCAACTGCACATTGATCAAATGGTAACCCTTGCAATTCCATTACCTCTCACCACTGTAAAGCCCATGCCAAGAGGAATTCCATTGTCACATGTCATCTCATTCTGTTTGTCCATGCTGCGGGAGGAGAAGATGTACTGTCTTGTTTTGCAATAAATGATTCCTGTGAGCTCTCAGATGCTCTGATGGATGGCATACTGTGATATGTTCAAGATGTCCCTGCTCCCACCTGGAAAGTTCCGTGTCCCCGCTCCCACCAGGAAAGCTCCGGATGCTCAAACATTCAATGTCTCTGTGACCTGTGTGGTCACTGGCAGGACTGTCCGCACCCTGGTGTGAAGATCCAGGGCATGGTGTAAGAGGTGGCACAGTTCAGTGACCACCTCCTTGTTGAACCTGAGACGCTCTCAGGTCGTGCTCCTGGGTCAGGTGCAAGTAAGCAAAGTGCTCCTGGAAAACATGAGTTGGGAGGGTTGACTTTGTAGCTGTTCTCCTCTTCCCCCTTCACAGAGCTTCCCCTCTCTGCAACCTTCACTCCATTTGTTGCTCATGGTACAGACCAAGAGGCACTGCAACCATAGCCCCCACATCAGGTCACCAAATCCTGTGCCCTCCATGATTCTAAGCTGCTAAAAATAGACCACGGTACTTCCACAATCTCAGCCTAAGCAGAAGTAAATCAAAAGCACCACACTCGTAATTCAAAGTGAGTTTCCTTAACTTCAGTCCTTTGAAGGCAGCAGCTTGAGGCATAGATGCTGAAGGCTTTTCACAGTTGCTAGATCTCAAAATGCCTACCCTTACACACAGCCTTCGCTCCTTTATGTATATTTTCTCCTTTGAATGAAAATTCCCATTGTTTCACTATGTCTTTGGACTTCATCTTTCTGATAATAAAAATCCCTCATAGCAGTAAGTTTTACTTGTAATCTTTGGGAAAAATAAACACACTGTTTCTAAACTTCACCTGGCTAGGTGAGACATTTCACCCCTCCTTTGAAAACAATCTTGTGTGGTTTATTTAAAAATGCAAATGTCCTTTTACACCTTACATTCTAAACTTCCCCCATGTTTGCATCAAAGCCTTCAGACCAGCTTTCTTTAATCCAATTAAGTCACACACACACACATGGAGACACAGATACCACGATTTTACAATAAATTCCAACAACATTGTGAGAATTATTATATCTTCCTGACACGACCTTCAGTTTGGGATCCCTTAGCCTATATGCTGCTTGCTCTGTTTTTGGTTACCACAGGTCCTTTGTAGAAGGCAAAAGTTCAAACTGTCATTAGAAAAAAAATGAGGCCTGTACTCTAGATGGGCCACTAAAACCTCGTGGGCAGCAAGGTTTTAAGGTCAATGGCAAGAAGTGCGTCTTCACCATGTAAGTTGCCGTCTGACCCTTGTGCTGCTGGACATCTGTTCAGAGAGTGATCAGCACAGGCATTCATCGTGTATGCACAGATGAAGTTCCTGAAACTAACCTCATATTAGCTGGAATGGCTGTTTGGCGTCAGAATAGCACCCACTCCTGATACTTCTGGCTCACACGCACGGGTGACACCATTTTCTTCCTTCAGGGTTTCCATGGCGCCAGCACCAGGAGCACTATGCAGCCCAATTTCATGCCCGAAGCACTCAAGTTCAGTTGATTGATGGCATGTTTCTGTGAAATATCAAATGCCTTAACATGGATACATCACATTGCCACTAGCTTGGATACAACATCACACTGTCATTAGCATGGATTTATCATATCACCAAAAATATTCAAACAAGGTAGTGACTGGACATTTATTGAGCAATAGCCTGGATTTGGCAGCTGGCGGTGAAGGCGCACTTCTTGCCATTGACCTTAAAATCTTGCTGCCCACAAGGTTTTAGTGGCCCATCTAGAGTACAGCCCTCATTTTTTTTTCTAATGACAGTTTGAACTTTTGCCTTCTACAAAGGACCTGTGGTAACCAAAAACAGAGCAAGCAGCATATAGGTCAGGGGTTCCCAAACTGAGGGTCGTGTCAGGGAGATATAATAACTCTCATAATGCTATTGGAATTTATTGTAAAATAGTGGTATCTGTGTCTATATGTGTCTGGGTGTGTATGTGTGTGTGTGTGTGTGTGTGTGACTTAATTGGATTAAAGAAAGCTGGTCTGAAGGCTTTGTGTAAACCTGGTAAACATGGGGGAAGTTTAGAATGTAAGGTGTAAAAGGACATTTGCATTTTTAAATAAACCAGACAAGTTTGTTTTCAAAGGAGGGGTGAAATGTACGGTTTTGAGGTGGTTTCTGGTTGTTGCTCAGTGGCTTTTCCTATCTGTCTAGTGAACGAAAATTTTCTTTTATTGATTTGTACTTAGTGAATTCTTAACTTAACAGATAATCATTTGATTGTCTGCCCATTTATAGAAACTGGAAATTCACTTAGAGGTGAAAAGCACGAGTGCCTATACTGGCTAACCAAACTGCAATGCTAGCTTTATGTGTAGGCAGCAATTTGAAAATCTACCGCTATGATTTTTTTTTGCCATAGAAATGGATGATTTAAGGTGTGACATGTACTACACACCAGGGCCGGATTCTTCCATTGGCTTTGGGATCCCAACATCAGGATGAAATGAGGGCCCTGAGCCTATGCCTGCTGGTAGTGCGACTGGTTCAATGACTTTACCACAGGCAGCCTCCTGGTTGCAATTAAGCCATCCAATTAAGAAGCGTGAACAGGTTCCTGGTGCTGCGGGTCCAATCAGACGGCCGGTAGCTCTGAAGCCTGGGCAGCTCCACTGGGTGAGGATAACGCCACTGAGGCAGCTTGGAGATCTTGGGGGGGCATCTCAAAGGTGGAGGCACTGTCGTGGAGTTAAGTACAAATTAAAATTCAGGACGGCCAAGGAGGAAGGCCCCACTGATCACAGAGCAAACCCCTTCTGGAGGGATCGTTGGGGCCACATGTGCTGCCCCGGGGCCCCCAGCAGGGCACTGAGTCGCAGGATCTGATGGCCCCTGGGCTGCTGCAGGGCGCCCCCGCCATGAAACTGGCAGCCTCCCCATGCAGGGGAGAGGTACCCACGTCAGGAAAGTGCCAGCACCCACATTAAAATGGTCCTTAATCCGGCCTTTGAGTATGAAAATAGGCTGCTCGCTTCCTTGGAACGGGCAGCAATCTGCCTCGCAGCCAACCACTAGACAACTTTCCTGGTGACGGTACCACATGAGGGAGCTGTCCCAATGCAGCTCCCCTGCTTTTTTACTGCTTCCCCCACCCTCTCACCCATTCCCCTCATCTGTGCCCACCATCTAGGGATCAGTACAATTCTATCCCAGATTTTTAATTATACAGCTACTTCTGTATAATATTAATATTCGATTCTTTTCTAAACATTCTATAATTATTTTATAATTCGAACAGCAGTTAAAATCAATTGAATGAGCTGTATTTATGCACATTGGGATTCAGCTGAGAGCCTTTTGATTAAACAATGCTGATGTTATGGAGTTAAAAATAAACTGATGACACCGTGGTGATGCACAGAGAAATAAACGACAGAGAAAAGAATTTTACAGATGGACTGAGTCAGGAATACTCTGCATGTGAATCATTCACATTACCTCACCATGGTACCTCAACATGCTCTGAATACCAATAAAGCTTATTGGAGAAGACGTCATCCTCTCGCAAGAACATTGAGAGCTGAGCCTCGGCTTCCTAGTAAATTTTTTAAAAAGGCATTGGGTAATTTTTTCCATTAAGAAATAATTGAGGATTGATTGACAAATACAGATCTGAATTGTTCCTTTTTATTAGCAAAATGGTGCATGAACCATTTACATCACAGTTTTATCAGCAGCATGATTCACTCACAAAAATCACTTGTAAAATGATTAGGACTAAGCTTGTAGCCTTTTGTTGTCAGAGCCAGTCAAGTAAGACGTCAGCAGTCTGTTATCTACACAGCTATTCCACTGAATGTGACTGCAAAAGTTTATTTACTTGCGCTATTGCAAATGTGGTCATTATGGACAACAGTTCTGACTTTCTGTGCAGTTTCCCCCCTGATTTCCTGCCATAACTTTGTTGGGAGAACTGCTGGAGAAGCAACATGGATGGCTGGAAATGGCCACATACAATAATTTTTACTAGGATATTATAACACAGATACAGGCCACACAACACTCCTCCAACCCTACTCCATCTAACTTTATTTTCCTGCACGTTTTACCAATCTCTTCACATTATGACAGGAGGCTGGAGAACCTCTATGAAAATTCAGGACCAGTACTTCTAAGGAATGTCAGGGCAAGGATGATTTTCCATTCTCATTCTCTCCCCTGCCAAAGAACCCCCCCCCCCCCCCCCCCACACCAGCTCTCTATCTTGGTGTCAATGGGTAGGAATCACGAGCAGGAATCGTGGCTGATGATCCCTCTCTCTATCCCAGGGCCAGTGGGTAGAGATCATAAAGAGGAACCTTGACGTTGGGTCTCTCAATCCCAAGTTAAAGGATGATGATCAGAAGCTGGGACCCAGGCTAATATTCACTCTCTCTATCCCAGAGCAAGGTTGCTTTTTGTATTCTTCAATTCCTCCCCCCACTGCCCACCATTTATTCCTTCTCCTGCAGTTATTGCCTCTTCCTGGAGGACTATTCCACAGGTTTTACCATCTCCATTACCTCAGTCAAGTGACTGTTAATTCTGCGAAGTTGCATAGCAAATGTGGGGAGACTGGTCAACTGTTGAAAAGATCACAGCCAAATCAGATCTTTGCCCTCACCCAACATCTACAAGGACACACTATGAAATGGAGGGGAAAGAGGGGATGAACCATTGAATACAATCAGGAAAAGAAGCCCTGACTACTTTTTAACTCCATGGCAGAGGTGCCAAAGCACTGGAGGTTGCCTAGCTGAGATCACTTAAAATGAAAAAAGACTAAGGATCAATCGTGGCATCTTCTTGGTTTAGTACCACACAAGATAACTGACTTATTCATTAGGTCACTAGGAAGAAGCTACTATTCAAGATATGATAATCAGTAGTAGTGAATCAGCTCTTCACATGTCTTCCTTTTCAGAGTTTGACCTTGGTTTAGATATGAGTGAAGCCATTGAGATCCAAATTTAACACAGTTGCGCCCATTTTATGAACCTATAAGAAGTGGAATGTCAACCAATTTAGAACTTGCCCCTTTGGTATGGGAGTTTGGGCTACTGCTGAATTGGTCGGAGCCTTTGATGGGTAACACTGGCAATGTGCAAGCTGCAAATGGAATTTCTGGGTCTTGAGCAGCCTTAAGAGGCTGCTCATAATTGGCTCAAAAACTTGGAAAGTTTTTTAATACCTTATGCAGTTAGAATGAGTAAGGCTGCTCCTCCTGGCTCCACAAAACAACAGTGGACCCTCTCCCACTGACCTCCCTGTACTGCTGCCCTATTCCTACACACCCCACTGCCCTCCCAACTCACTCACCTTCACTGGATTTACCTCTTCAGCCTTGGTGCAGGCTGAAATCTTCTTCAGAATAAATCAGGTAAGCTGCTTCATTGGCGCCTGCAGTTCACCTGATTCATTCTGATGAGGCATGAGGATGAATTTACTTTGCTCTTCAGGTTTCTTTATCCAGAATCGGGTTCTGTTTGGGCATCAAGGAATGTAGAGCCCAATTTTGTCACAAATCTCCAGATGTTAGTGTGCTGGACTTTGTAGGGTCAATTGCATTTTTGTCTTCTCCAAATCTGATGCCTAGCTAGATGCCAAGTTGCCTATCCGGTTTTATTCTCATTGCAATTTTGTTTTCTGGTGGTTTAGTACAACTGAGCGGCTTGCTAAGCAATTTCAGAGGGCAGTCAAGAGTCAACCATGTTGCTGTGGGCCTGGAGTCACATATAGGCCAGGCCTGGTATGGTTGGCAGATTTCCTTCTCTAAAAGACATTAGTGCCATGTTCTTATAATAAGTCTTTGAACTTATTTACTGTATAAGACACAAATCACCGATCACTCATAAGGAATTGGGCAATCACATTGTGGGTTCATTTATTAAGATTAGGCACATAATAACAGTCTTACATTGTTGTAAATCTTGGAAACATAGATAGGTTGAGCAAATGGGCAAAAATCTGGCAGATGGCGTATAATATGGGAAAATGTGAAATTGTTCACTTGGGCAGAAAGAATAAAAAAGCAGAGTATCACTTAAATGGAGAATGACTGCAGAATTCTGAGGTACAGAGGGATCTAGGTGTTCTAGTGCATGAGTCACCAAAAGTTAGTCTGCAGGTATAGCAAGTAATTAAGAAGGCTAATGGAATGCTATCCTTTATTACAAGAAGAAGTGAACATAAAAGTAAGGATGTTATGCTTCAGTTACGCAGGGCACTGGTGAGACCACATCTCAAATACTGTGTGCAGTTTTTGTCTCCTTATTTAAGGAAGGATGTAAATGTGTTGGAGGTGGTTTGGAGGAGGTTTACTAGATTGATATTCGGAATGAGTGAGTTGTCTTATGAGGAAAGGTTGGGGAGACTGGGCTTATTTCCATTGGAGTTTAGAAGAATGAGGGGTGACTTGATTGAAGTATACAAGATCCTGAATGGGGAGTCCAGAACTAGGGGGCACTGTTTAAAAATTAGGTGTCGCCCTTTTAGGACAGAGATTAGGAGAATTTTTTCTCTCAGAGGGTTGTGCGACTTTAGAACTCTCTGCCTCAGAAGGAGGTGGAGATGGGGTCATTGAACCTTTTTAAGATGGAGATAGATAGATTCTTGTTAGACAGGTAGATGGGAATGTGGAATTCAAAGTACAAACAAATCATGATTGGTTTAATACCAAAGTTGTATTATCATTGTGTATTTGCTTTTTTTAAACCCAATTCCTGCATCACTACATTTGCAAATAATCTAAAGGGAGAAAAATACCTAATGTAATTTAGCAGGCTCGAGGGGCTGAATGGCCTACTACTGCTCCTATTTTGCATGTTCATATGTTTGTACATTAAGAGCTGTCTTCTACTCTGTTGCTTAAAGTAGAAGTGAAACAAAAATTGGAACATGCAATACATACATCATTTCCCTTCGAGTGATGTGTACAGACACATGTTTATCCTCTTAAAGACATACTACAACAGTTAGTGAGCCACATGGGTTTTCACAACAGTCTGATAGTTTCATAGTCATTATTACTGACACTAGCTTTTTGTTACCGATTCACTTCATTAACTGAATTCAAATTCACAAACTGCTGTGATAAGATTTGAATTCATGTCTTTGGATTACTTAGTCGAGGCCTCTGAATTACTAGTCCAGTAGCCTTTTACAGAATTAAACAATATGAATACTGAATGAAACCAATCGTAAATTGTTGTCAGATGCTGTTTTAGTAAAGTTACAGAAAAGCTACTTTCTATTGTTGAAAAAGCACACTGCAGAAAACCAACGATACTTTCAGTCAGGATTTCAGGAAATATTCTGTATGCCCAACTAAGAAAGCTTCTGCATTTTTAACAACACTACCTCTTTCTTTATGACGTTAATGTTAGTTGAGACATCACAGGCATGAAAGGGAATCACATTGACAGAACTAAATCACGTTAAATATTTTTCTCCCTTTAGATTATTCACAAATGTAGTGATGCAGGAATGGGGTTTAAAAAGGTGTGCACACAATGATAATACAACTTTGGTATTAGGACAGATGGAAAAGGCATTTTGGTTTCACATCATGCTAAAGAGGCTGGCTGTAAGGATACATCTTTTCCCCAAAAGTGCCCCTTTTTAAGAACCTATTATATGAGGTATTTCTGGTTGTTGACTTTACAATGGATGTCAGAACATCAAAGCAAGTTAATGGACTTCCATTGCTATGCTATCACACAGCATTGTGCTGTTAGTATTAAGTGTTGTAGTATGTACCTGCATAAAGGTGCTCGGCAGAGCAAGGGTTAACGTGGGACTGGAGAATAGCATCGCCCATGGTATAGAGTCATGCAGTAATAGACTGAGAGAACAGTCCAGAAAGAACACTCTGGAACCAGCTTTCATGGAGACAACAGCATACCTTGGATCTGTAAATAGTTAAGGTTAACAATAAAGGGTTCATGTTTAAATATACAAGTCTCAAGATTTCATAGTTGAGATACCATCATGCACCATATTACAACATGGTTGGCAGCAGTGGGATATCAGCGCTATCAGCATAGTACAACATTAAGTAACCTTCTGACAATAATTCTGTAACATGGTATAGAATGGTATAGATTTTGATAACAGGTGGCCTTCATAAGATTCTAGAAGTAATAACTGGAAGCTCGACAAGGCCTGCCTCATGGGGATTAAGTTATGTTATAAATTCCCATACCCCTCACCCCTCGCAACCCTCTGTAAGATGGGTGCGTACTTGGAATTGCAACAGAAAAATTAAATACAAATAAGTCACAGTTACAAACTAACTGTGATTGTAATATCTGGTAAGGATTAAGTTGCATTTTTGTATGAGGAAATTCAACATGTTTAACCCTTATTTAAGGAAGTCCCAAGTGTGGAATCCTGATGTCCTGTCAGCACAAACTTTGCAGAGTATGTGGGAACTCAACACTGATGCTGCATTTCATTGTCATAAATTCTCATTCCACAAAGCAGGGTTTAATATTGCAATCAATATTATGAGAGGCTGACTCTCATTTCTACTTATCTATGCGATGAACATTTTTCTCTGGATCAGTTGAGTCATTGGCTCTCCTTCAAGCACATGTGTATTCTTTATGTATTAACATTTTTATATCACATTTAATTACATTTGAACACTAATGTGTCATTAGGTGCTAAGAAACCTTATACTTTAATGAACATTGCTCAATGACATTGATATTATTTGTTCAGCTTCCAAGATTGATGTTCACATCAGTGAAAATTACAATGTTGTACCTTATTGTCAAATATGATCAATTATCCATCCTGAACAGACCTAACGATTCAGCAATGTTGCAGAACCAGTTAGAAACCAATGCAAGAGCACTGCCTCAGGCATATGTGCCCTAGTCATTCTAGTCATTTTTGGCAAGATTTCATTTTCTAAACATTTATTTTAGGATTGCAGTGGTTGGTGCAGTGAATTGGAGTTCCATCATGTTGTGTAATTGGGTAATGTGCCATTGATTTACAAGGTGAGGCCCCAAATTTGGTTGCACCATCGTGCAGGGGTGGGTTGGCGGAGGTAGGTGTGGGGTTGGCGAGCAGGTACAGCATGCTTCTGTATAGGGAGAGAGGGAGGGGGGAAAAGAAAATTCTGCTTTATAGAGACTTTAATTAATTCGTCTTAATTTTCAACTTTAAGAGAAAGTTTTCATATTTTTTCTTCAGCTTCCAGGGATATTGCTAATGTTGCAAAATCTGTTTACAGAGAAAAACCTCCTTCTTCAATACTGGGAAGACAAGACATGAGTAGAATTATGGTAATTCACAAAGCAACAAGAAACCACATCTGCTTAGTTGCTGGCTTCTTTGCAATATTTTTAATAGGTAGTCGTAAATATGTTCCTCTTTATTGCTGAAACGACGATGCCAAATGTAATTCTTCCTTTGTATCTTCTGTTAGATAATTAGCTCATAATGTTTGTGAAGAAACTCATTTAAAGCTAGCACCAGCCATAATACAACACAAACATGAGAAAGTATTAGTTTCAGACACTCATGTTTAGTCAAGGTGGCCAGTGAAAATAGGCAGAATTTAATGTTTGCGACGGGCATCTTGCCCACGGTCTGGACAACTGGTGGGAGCCCTGAATCACCTCCATTGGAGAAGGCCCACTGTCGCATGTGCCCATCAAGCACATAAGAGGCCAGTGTCATGCCTTCCACGGGAATAAGGACCCCAGAGTCAGAAACCCAGCCCCAGAGAGCTGCCGGCCAAATATAACAGTGACAATTTCAGCATAATTGCATGCAACACACTCTGGGAAGTTTCTAAGGGAAAACACAATAAGGTGCTTTGTGAAAGCAAGTTTTTTCTCACTCTTTATTGGAATGCTATGTTGATTGATCTTATGGCCAGGATTTCCCGGTGGGCGGAGCCCGCTCGCCAACGCGTAAAATGATGCGGGATGACATTGGGTGGATCTCCCGACGTCACCCCACCTCATTTCAATTTTCAGGTCAGCGGGGGCTCAGCAGAATCAGCTGTGTGCCCACCAACCTGTCAATGGCCTATTGAGTAATTAACATAATCAGTGGACCTGCCCGTCCAACCTTAAGCTTGGCGAGCAGGCCGGGAGCCTTGGCAGGCATTGGAAAAAACATGAAACCTCATCCAAGGGTGGGATGAGATTTCATGTAGGTTTTTAAAAATGTAATATGAGTGTAACTAAAAGTGATGGACATGTTCCAACTCATGTGACAGTGTCACATGAGGGGATATGTCAGGGAAATTTTTTTTTTCTGCTTTTAACATTTTTTAATGTGGAGCCGATCTCCCTGAGGCAGCACTTAGCCTCAGGGAGATGAGGTCGCTCTTTCACGCACATGCGCAAAAGAGCGCACCCTCGGTTGAGTGAATCCCCCCCCCCCACCCGCACAGGGAGTGCATAGCGCTTCCTTGCGGACGTCACGCTGGGCGGGCTTTAATTGGCCCACCCACGTAAAATGGCGGGGAAGTAAGGTTAACAGTCAAGGGTTTTTCTAGCTGGCTATATGTTTTAAAATCACATATTCCATCTCTAATTTTACATTTCCATTATAATTTCCTATGACCACATTTATAATTGAGTCTGCACCCTTTCCGTTGGGGTGAGGTACAAGCGCAGCAGGGAAGATTTCACACAGCCAGTTTGCATTATAAATGTGAACATAGACATTTATAATAGTAAAAGCTGGCTGGAAGCACATTCAATTGTAAGATTTTAAGGCTTCTATTTTAATTGGATGTGACTGTGAAGCATTTGCAACCATCTTCAGCCAAAAGTGCTGAGTGGATGATCAATCTCAGCCTCTTCCTGAAGTCCCCAGCATCACAGATGCCAGTCTTCAGCCAATTTGATTCATTCCACATGGTATCAAGAAATGGCTGAGTGTTCTGGATATAGCAAAGGCTATGAATCCCTGCTTGTACTGGTGAAGATTTGTGCTCCAGACAAGTTATTCAGTATAGCTACAACACTGGCGCCTACTTGACAAAGTGGAAAATTGCCCAGGTATGCCTGCCCACAAAATACAAGACAAATCCAACCTGGCCAATACACATCCATCAATTCTCAATCATCTGATAAGTGATGGGTGTCGTTGGGCCTTGTTGGCTGCGATCATGTGACAACTACTCAGCAATAATGTGTTCAGTGATGCTCTATTGTGGTTCCACCAGGACCAAGGGGATCGGAGTGCAAGAATAAAGAAGCCTTGCCACAGTTGTACAAAGCTTTAGTGAGACCGCAGCTGGAGTACTGTGTGCAATTTTGGTCTCCACACTTAAGGAACGATATACATGCATTGGAGGCTGTACAGCGAAGGTTCACTAAATTGGTCTCTGGGATGAGGGAGTTGTCCCATGTTGAGAGGCTGACTAAATTGGGCTTACATTCTTTGGAATTTAGAAGAATGAGAGGTGATCTCATTGCAACCAAAATTCTGAAAGAGCTTGATAGGCTGAGAGACTGGGCTGGATTTTACGATAGCGCGACAACGAGCAGATCCCTCACCTGGAAGTCAGCAGCATTCTGACTTCAGTGTTTGCTGTCATTGCGAGCTAATATAAAATGCTAACTGCTGCCAATTGGCGGCAAGGGTGGGTGACAGACAGCCATCCTACCTAATGAGTTCCTGAAGGCTGGAGGTCGGCTCTGAGGCTTGTGGTCGTGACCCGGAACCAAGTCACAGCCAGGTCTTTAAAGGGCCCCCTGTCAGCAATCAGTTTCAGGTGAGCCCTCAAATCATCCTGGAGGAGAACAAAGTTTTTATCAGTGAGGAATTTTGTCCTTTTCAGTGTATCCATGTAAGTAAATATTAATTACTGCTTATGTCTGTCAGCCATCTGCAGCCTCACAGTAACCTAGGTTTTAATAAGTCAGCAAGTCTACCAGCTTTAGACATTGAGTACTTGTGCATTGATTGTATCTTTCCATGCATAGATGTCTGCACCATCGGAGCAAGGGGACAGTTGCTCCAGAAGGGGCAAAGCTGCCCCCAGGCTCACCAACACTGCCCCTGGTGCACTCCTCCGTGCAGTGGAGGCTAGAAGTGACCAGCTCATTCCGAACGATGGGAAGAGGAGGGACCATAGGCAGCGCCTGCTGGGTGGGAGGAGGTAGCCGAGGATGTCTCGGGTGTTAATGTAGTCAGGAGGAGCTGGTCACAGTGACATAAAAGATTCAATGGCCTTGTGTCGTCGGCAAGGGTGAGCATGGATCAGTAAGAGCAAAATGTGTCCAGTGTGAGACAGATGTAGAAAGCGAATGCAGTATGTGTTCGATATTCTCAGCTCGTCCACAGTTGCATGTTTGCACAGGTATGTAGCAGTCCTGAGCCATGCCACGGATCATTCCAACCAGTTTTTAATGTTAAAGCAAAATACTGCGGATGCTGGAAATCTGAAACAAAAGCAGAAAATGCTGGTAGAAGTCAGCAGGTCTGGCATTGGCTGTGGAGAGGGAAACAGAGTTAACCGTTTCGAGCGAGGGATGATTCTTCTTCAGAGCTCTGCGTTTAATGCAGTTATTAATTTGAATGGTGGGTAGTTGGCACAATGACATTCTGGCACCCGGGCATAGGCTTCAGCCATCCCTGCGCTGACCTGATAATGGTGTTGAGATATGACATGTGACTAGTTGAGATTGTTGAAGCCAACTCCATGTCAAATCCTTTCAGGAGAAGGGAGCCAAGAACGCCCACGAGCGCTCCCCCACCGGTGGCAGAATGGCAAGGCAGGAGATCTTTACCCAATTTGAGGAACAAATGCTGCCTGTTGTAGAGAAAGAGAATTGCAGAGTAGAATCAGTGGTGAGATTGGAGGAAGGCCTAGTTCTGGTGAGATGGCAAAAGTATCACAATGGGTGATAAGGTGAGATGGGTCAGCGCGGTTTAAAGGTGTAATGGAAAAATTCACACTGTTTGGCGCTGGGATTGCACACTCTGCACCCTTGACAAGCATCACGATCAGAGGAATCATATCTTCGTCCGTGGATGCATTGTTTTGGCAGAGTTCGTTCATGCACGTCTGGCCGTGAAAAGGTGTTTGTGAGTCAAAAGTTAGGCGTGATGTGTGAAGTGGTATGAAAACCAGTTACACCCCCTTAATGATTTATATTAGTTACAGAAGAAGTATCTTCAGTTCAGCCTCCATCAGAGACAAGTCAGCAAACTCCCTCCGAGGAGAAGGTGGAGGAACCCTTAGAGGGTGCACCGCCGCATCCTCTCTTGGCACCCAGCACCATTGCAGATACTGACACTTCGGCAGGGTGCAGCACGTTGGACAGGGATCATGTACACACTGGTGAAGGCACTTCACAGTCGCAAGTGCAGCTGCCGGAGAGTGTAGCGGAGCAGGCCTTGGAAAATCGGAGATGTGTCCGGGGTGATCCAGAAACTGATTCTGAGTCGAATGGTGAGCCTCTGGGTTTGTCCGTCAGGCGGCAGGTGCTGGATGTGCAGCACAATCCGTGAAGATATGGCTGGTATAGCGGAGGGGTTACATGCACTCGCCCAGGACTGTGGAAGTGTCTATCCAGGCCATGAGCATTGTGATTACGCACTCTTCAGAGCGCCATGTCTCCACCATGGGCAGACTGGTGACTGTCCTGGAGAGGCAAACTGAGTGCATTGCAGATGTGATTGTTGGGGTGCGCTCTGGCCTCCACATCATCACCTTGGCTCTGAGCTCAGGGGCTCAGGCCCCGGGCAACAGGGGAACTGGGAGCTTGGTTGTCCACCCAGTTCCTGGAACCTCCATCAGGGAGGACCAACCGATCCTAGTGATGGGGGATGAGCAGCTGCTACCTCCACCTGTGAGTTCCTCTCATGGCACTTGTGAGGGGGGCAGCATCTCTTCTGTCCAACAGCCATTGACACAGGCCTTAACCATTGCCACGGCGACTGAAGACTCACATACATCTGCACAAGAGTCTCCTGAAGTGGCTGGTACCTCGAGGCCTAAACTGTGCAGAGGATGCCACAGAGGTCATCCAGGGCAAAGGAGATGGCAGATCTGATGCCTCTGTCCAGTGCAGATGCAAGCTGGGGGGTGGGGGGAGTGCTGTGCAGGAGCACATATAAACGTTTTTGGCCATATTCACATTTATCACGAATAGGGGCACATGAGTGAGAACTGTTATTGACAATATATTTTGTTTGTTAATCCTTGTGATTAAACTCCAAAGTTTCATTCCCTGGTGCTTGAGTTTTCCTTCACCTAGCTTCTCCTAGCTTCACCTACAGGCTAGTGTCTGTAGGTGAAGCTAGGATTTCCAAATTTGAAAGAGGACTGGAGTACATGTGTATTCTTGTGGCTGAGTGGAGGTTTGTGGCATTTAAGGTCTTCAGGAATTGTTCATTGTAAGTGCAAAATGGATGGAGATTTTTGCTGACATCTGTTAAATTGGTGTATTGCGAGGCTCTTCACAAACTGTTGCTGTATTAAGTCCTCCCTAGTGTCATGGCCACCTACCCGCTTCAATTAGGGCCATTCACATCTTCATCGCCGTTTTCCCTTGCCTCATCCTCGCCATTATCTTCAGATGACTGCTTCCCTTCTGGCCTCTCATCATCCTCCAAAGTATCTCCTCTTTGTAGAGCAATGTTGTGGAGGACACAACAGACCACGACCATCAGGGAGACCCATGAGGGGGATTACTCCATTGTACCTCCTGATCAGTCTAGGCATCGGAAATGCATTTTCAGACAGCTGATTGTCTGCTCCACAATGGCCCTGGTGCTGACATGACTCTCATTAAACCTTCTCTCTCCCGCAGATCTTGGGACCTTCACAGGCATCAGAAGCCACCTCTTGAGAGGATAACCCTTACCTCCCAAAAGCCAACCCTCCAATGCATCTGGGCCGGTAAAAGAGCCAGAATTTGCGAATTCCTAAGGATATAAGCATCATGGCTGCTGCCTGAATGCCTGGCACGCCCCTACACGATCCCCCATTTGTGGTCGCAGACAAGCTGAACATTGATTGAGTGGAATCCCTTTCTGTTGATGAATGCACAGGGCTGTCCTGCAGGAGCCTTGATGGTTATGTGGGTGCAATCGATGTCTCCCTGCAACCTGGAGAAACCAAATCTCGCAAATCCTCGGGCCCTCTCCATCTGGCTTTGGGCATCAGTGGTGACATCTATATCATTGCCGGCCCTCTGGAGTATTGTATCAGTAAGCACCTTGATGCAGTGGTGTGCCTCCGGCTGGGTTATCCCCGTCACGTCCCCGGATGTTGCCTGAAATGACCCTGTAGTGAAAAGGTTCAGCGCCACTGTAACCTTCAGGATGCCAGGCATCGAGTGGCCACCCCAAAGCAGTTTGATGCAATCTCTCTAGCCGGCATCCCACAAAGGAATGTGACAGTTCCCCTTCAGAGCCTCAGTCTTCTTTGGCACTGAGTTTCAGTCATTTGGAGGTAGCTGAATTGCTGCCTGTACACCCTCGGTGCAGCATAATGTCTTCGGCACCTGTGAGGAGGCTCTCGAGGCTGCTCCTGACCATCAGGACCTGGGGCTACCCTGTCCCCATCCTGAGGACCCACTGCCTCCTGGGCATCCCTCTGATTTCTAGTGCCTCTCACCCTTCTCATCCTCCTAATCCTCCTCCCCTCCTCCAACCGGATGTTGTGCCTTCTGCTGAGACCACAATCCCCATCTGTGTATGAGAGTTGACACCACTCATTCCTGGTTGATAGAGAAAATCTTAAATGAAACTTCAGATGACCCTTCTCAATGAGAGGGGAGTACTACTGAAGATACAAAATCCGAAATTCTGTAAAACCCAGTCGGATGAGCACTCCCTGCAGCCAGAGGTTTCTGAACTGCTCTCAGTTGCAGTTTAAAAACCCATCCAAACAAGCCTGGCCTTAAAAAAATGGCTTTCACACCTGAAGTGAATCTGACCTACCAGATGTTTTATTGTCTCTGCCCATATTATTGCAGTCTGAGTGCTTGTTGATTGTCTCAATAGGCATTTAAATTGAGATTTAAATAACACATGCCTGGCCTTTGGACCCGCCCGCGCATGGTATTGTGCGAAACCAGCGTGATGACATCAGGAACAGCGCCTGATCACACCTGGAAATGCTCCCTATCATGAGCATAAAATTCAGCCCAAGAGCAGGACTTTCCGCTTGGCGTGCGGGCACGCACCTGACATGCCTGAGTGTGAAATAGCGCGCGATGACGTCGGGCGAATGTCCCAATGTCATTGCGCACTTGCGCGATATTTCGGTTGGCGGGTGCACACGAGAGTCGGCAGCGCGCCCACCGACAATTAAGAAGCCTATTAAGGCCATTAATCAATTAATTAACTTGTATTTTTTGCTGCCCGTCCAACATTACAGTTGGCGGGCGGGCAAGTTGAGGTTTCTGCAATTAAATTTAAAAAATAAAACTTTTGGGCAGAGTTTTTCAAATCGACGCGTTAATGTGAGTGAGTCCGCTGTGTCGACATTTTTTCCGGAATTTTAAGGACTTTATTCATTGGTTTAAAATACGTCCGCTCCCTGAGGCAGCTCTCCTCCTTCAGGGAGCTTTCCTTCCACGCTCCCCCTCGCCTATGCTGACTTCAGCACTCACCCTCCTCCTGCCCCCAGCACCGCTGAGCTTCTCAGTGCGCTGCTAATTGGCGAGCCAGCGTGAAATTGCAGTCGAGGGCCAATCGCGGGCAGCAGGCCGTTCCCTGGCCACTCCCGGGCCTGCCCGCCAACCTGAAAATCCTGCCCTTGGTCTCAGGGAATTAAAGGATTAGAAGAGTGGGCAGGAAAATGGAGCTGAATCAGTTATGATCATATTGAATGATGGAGCAGGCTTGATGGGCTGTGTGTTCTATTCCTGTTCCTATTTCTTGTGTTCCTATGTTCACACACCATCCTCACTTGGGAATATATCACCAGTCCTTCATTGTCGCTGGGTTAAAATCCTGAAACTTCTGATCAAACAGCACAATGGGTGCACCTTCACCACATTGACTGCAGCGGTTCAAGAAGGTGGCTTGCCGCTGTACCAGGAAATGTTGTGTTAGATTGTATCATACTCAGTTCTGCCGAAGGGTCATGAAGACTCGAAACGTTAAATGATTTCTTCTCCACCGATGCTGCCAGACCTGCTGAGTTTTTTCAGGTAATTCTGTTTTTGTTTCAGCTTTTACATGTTATTTATGACAGTATAATTAGGTTAGTGTTAGTCCTGCATTTCCTACAATTTAGAAAATGTATTCTCCTTTCCATGATGATATACACATTAGCTGCATTGTTATGTTTATTTATTTATCTTGCTGTAAGGACTATAAAGTACTGCCAGAGCCAATCTAACCCAGTGTGAATTGCACTTTATTGAAAAGGACTCCTAGCTATATATGATTTTATTAATTAAGAGGTTTAATTTATCAGTAATTTTAAACCATATTATTTAGTTGGGTATTTTAAAAAATTAGATTCTTAACCTTTCACTGCAATTCAAGCCATTATTATATATTTTTGCAGTAATCGTTCCTTTAACAGCTTCAAGGCTGTGATTTCCTGCAGCTCGTCACAAATCCTGGCAGATTTCATTTTGCTGATCAATGCGAAGGGAGGATAGATTAGAATTTGCAAGAGCACCTGATTAATATCCATTGCTGCTCAATGAGGCATCTCAAAGAGGTTGGGAGAACAGAAGCCAATGCATATACCATGTTTTCAATAAACCAGCATGTCTTTTTTTCTATGGAAACATGAGGAAATTTTGATCTAGTTTGAAGTTAGAGCTTTCGTCATTTTTTGAATAAAAGGGAAGGTGATACATTGCAAAATAAAATGTTTTTAAGATCTGATTTATACACAGATCAGAAACTATAATTGTTGTGTATTGCACCGAGAAAAACTCAGCATGTGGATTCACAGCAGGCAATCATTATTCAATTAAATTTATTTACATCTTCCCAAGGCGCAGAGAGGGCTCCAAACTACACTCCCTCCCCATTAAAATTACACAATTTATACACTGTAATGTAAAATGGTATATGTACATAATTCTTCATAATTGAATATGACAAAACAACATCAACGATATCTGAACATTCAACAGGTTGGGTTGCTTATTTGTTTTTACCGTAATCACAATCAAAACATTTTAGGACTGTGACTGCCAGAGTAATTTACATCTAATAAAATATGTTTTTCCTTAACATCAGTATGTCCAAACAAAAACATCATCATTCGATGAGAAACAATGAAAAGAACAACTTATTTCTTCTTCCTCCCTACATACTTTCAATTAACCTATCTGCCTTCTTTCTCGTTCTGCCTGCGTATCTCCTTATGTTCCATTAGCTCTCTCAATATCTCTGTGTCAAACCTGAACTTGAACTTTGACCACCAACTCCTCTTAATGGCTGGGACTGTGACATTGAGTGATTTGTCTTAATCAAAGGCCCTAAGTCACTTTGCTCTATAGATGGATTATGTAATATTGGAAACGCTCAGTTTCTTTCTGACTTCCACTTTCTTCATGGGCAGGATTTTAGGGCAGCGGGATTTTACGCTCCTGCCAAAGTCAATGGAGTTTAGAATGTCTCGCGCATTCCACCATGACGGGGCCATAAAATACCGGCCTATGGCTTTCACTTTGGACTGTAGGATGAATTTGGACTATAGGGGGTTTCTCCTGCTCTCCTATGTCAGATTTGCTCTTTCAAGCAAATGATCTACATGACACTGATGGAGTCTGTCTCTATCTTTTTGGTTATCCTCCCTATCAAAGTACTTTTTGAGCATATTTATATGGTGTACGCTCTGGGTTTTTCTTCTATTTGGGGTTCTTACTAAATAATTCACTTCATTTAATTTCTTTTGAATTTGGTAAGGCCCACTAAACCTGGCTTTTAATGGTTCACCTGATGCTGGCAACAAAACTAACACTTTTCCCCCAGCTACAAAAGTAGGAGTCTTTGCCTTTCTATCTGCTTCTCTCTTCATCACCTGCTGTGATATGTTTTTTAATGTTCTTTAGCTAATTCACATGCCCTGTTCAATATTACCCTGAACTTTGATACATAGTCCAAGAGTGTAGTTTCTGAATTCTTTCTCACTAACTTCTCCTAAATTATTTTGAGTTGTCCTCTCACTTCATGACCATATACTAATTCAAATGGACTAAACTTTTTTGAATCATTAGCCGCATCTCTAATAGTGAATAATAAGAACAGAATTACACCATCACAGTCGTGTGGGTAATCCGGACTATATGCCCTCATATATAGCCTTTAGAGTTTGATGCCATCTCTCTAATGTCCCTTGTGACTCAGGGTGATAAGCTGATGATTTAAACTGCTTCATCCCTAGGCTGTTCCCTAAACAACTGTGACATGAAATTTGTGATTCATCCGGCTGTACTTCTTTTGGCAAACCATAAATGGTAAAGAATTTGATCAGTTGTTCTACAATCCTTTTTGGTGTGATATTTCTCAATGGTATCGCTTCTGGGAATCTAGTGGATACACCCATGATTGTCAGCAAGTACTGATTTCCACTTTTTGTCTTAGGGAGGGGCATTACACAATCAATTAGGAGCCTAGTAAAAGGTTCCTCAAATGCTGGAATAGGAATTAAAGATGCAGGTTTTATTACTGTTTGTGGTTTTCCTATCACCTGACATGTGTGACATGTTTGACAAAACCTGACTTCATCTTTATGCAGTCCAGGCCAGTAAAACTGTTTCTGTATTTTAGCCTGGGTTTTCTTTATTCTTAAATGCCCCCCTATTGGAACTTCATGAGCTACTCTCAGAATTTACTCCCTGTATCCAGACGATATTACTGCCTGATGTATTTCTGCCCATTTCTCATCTGCTGGAACATGAGAAGGCCTCTACTTCCTCACTGATACATTATGCTTAAGATAATAACATTCTAGAATACACTTTGCCTCTGTTTTTGAGTAAGCTGTTTGGTATAACTGCTTTATTTTCAGATCTTTTTGCCATAATTCTATCAATCCCGTTGAGCTAAATGCTTCAGCTTCATTCTCCTCCATTCTCTCTTCCTGAACAATCTTACCAAAGATAGTATCAGCTAATTGCACCTCAGTCTCTTTGCCCTGACTTCTAGACTCCTCCTCCTCCTGTCTCAACTTATGAGTCTGTGATTGTGTTACCGCACAATCTGGAAACAAATCAGGATGTTCTTCCTTTTCCACAGGCTATTCAACCACAATAGGCATCACCAGCATCTGTGACCAGGCTACATCATTTCCTAAGGTAAACTGAACCCCTGAAATAGGCAATTTATCCACTACTCCTACAATCACTTTACCAGTTTTCAAGTTACTTTTCAAATTCACCTTGCACAATGGAATACTTTTTGTTTCTCCATGGAATTCCTCTTATTAATAGTTTTTTCCTGCAAAATTCCCTCTGAACAACAAAAATCACTATCCTGTAACATTAAGGATTGACTTGCCTTTGTGTCCTTTAAAATTTGCCAATTCCACCTTGTACACATGAAAAGACTTTTCCCTCACAAGGCGAAACCTTTAAACATGTCTGCAACCTGCCTTTCAACATTCCCTTGAATAGGCTATGAGCCCATTTTCACACCTTCGGCTAATACTTGTGCTTCCTTTTCTGCTTGAACAAATCCTACTGGTTTCTCTTGTTCTAAAGCCCCTGACTTTACAACAGCACCTTTCGTAGTCCCTACTAATCCAAAAGGTTTCCCATGTAACCCCCAGCACATTGACTTCGTATGGCCAATCTAATTACAATGAAAACATTGAAGCTTTCTTACATCTTTTCCACTCTCAGCACCCTCCTTCCTAGTCTGAGGTGAAATCTCCTTAGAATTTCCAGCTGTCCCTCCTCTTCCTTGACTAGCTACCTTCCTCTCACCTTCCTATTTTCTATCCTTCTCAGATTTAAAAGGGTGTGGAAAAAAAAGGTTTCAATTTATGGACCAGTTCATAACCACCTGCTATCTCTGCTGCCTGCCTATCAGTTCTAACCCTTTGATAAGGGTTCCTCCATATGGGTTCTCACTACCAAAGGAAGTGGATCTTTAAATTCTTCCAAAATAATTTCTTCTCTAAGGGCTTCAAAGGTTCCTTTTGTTTTTAATGCCCATAACCACCTGTCAAAGTTACTTTACTTGACTCTTTCAAACTCAATATAAGCCTGTCCAGACTGTTTATTCACATTTCAAAATTTCTGTCTGTATGACTGGAACCAACTCATAGGCACTCAAAATAGCCTTCTCTGTGCATCATATTCCTCAGGTATTTCTTCTGACAATGATGTACATTCCTCATTAGCTCTACCCACAAACCTAGGCTGTAAAAACAATGTTGAAATTCCTTTTGGCCATTTCATCTGTTTAGCTATGTTCACAAATTAGATGAAGAGTTCTTTGACATCTCTTGCTTCAAACTTTGGAAGAGATTGTACAAATGTAAACACCTCCCCATTGGGTTCTGATCTGGAAATAAGTCCTTCCTCACCTTCCGGTATCTTTTTCTTTTAAATTGCCAGCTTTTTAAGCTGGAATTCTCTGTCTCTCTCTTTTTCTCTTTTCACATTTTCTAATCTCACCATTTCTAATTCCCTTTCCTGTTTTCTTTCTCTCTCCTGTCTTTCTGTCCGTTCCCTTTCCTTTTCCTCCAAAGTAATCTTTTTTATTTGCCACTGAATTTGAGTCATTCCGATGACCCACCCCTTAGAGAAATTGGTCTCTCGGGTATTCCTTCCAATTCCAAATGCTGTGCTATACCTTCAATTATGTCTGATTTGCTTACTCCTGCAGGTAATCCTAATTGTAATTTATCTGCCAATTCCATTAACCTAGCTTTAGTTACCTTTTGTAAACCAATCAGAGTCATGTCTCCTACTCCCAGAAAAGTCTTAGTAACTGCCAAAGCCGTATTGCAACCTCCCACTTAAAAATCTCACAATACCACTCCTGGTTCAGTATACTCCTCATGATCATTGCTTTTAAACTCACTAATTCCAAGCCAATCAACGAATTACTATTTCACTATTCCTGAATGAGCCCCCAGTTTTGTTATGGCACGGCTGATGATAAATGCCGAGTTGCCCAAATCTCAGAGGAAAGCTTGAAACAGCTGCCAAATGTTTTTTACAATTTGTACAGTATGAGGAGAGGTTTTGAAATCAGGAAATGATGTCCCCAACTACTTGTGATGATTTTACAGTAAATGTTTATTAAAAGAATAAAGGAAAAAAAAAACACAATTACATTTAAAAACAAGAATGGCTTCATGCAGTAAACAGTACTTTAAAACAGTTCCACAAATCTTAACTTAACTACCCTCAGAGCTAACCTTCTCCTTTTCTGTTCAGCAACTATCCTTATAGCTTTTAGAATCCATAGAAGTCTTGTAATTTTTACCACAGTATTTATACCTTGGGGTGTCCTCTGAGGCTGACAACAACTGGGTCTTCAGGTCTGACCTTGTTCACATGTCTTCTTGGAGCTCTGCCCAGCTATCCTGCTGTCTTCTGGGGGGTCTGACCAGATACCCTGCTGTCTTTTGGGTGATCTGACCAGCTACCCTCTCACACAGGCTTCAGTATTCCCTTAAATGTGTCCCTTCCCTCTGATCTCTCTATTGTTTCATCCAGTCTCTTCATAAATGCTTTCTTCCCAGAATTGATTAAACTTGTTCCTTTAGCCTAGTTCTTAGACTTGTAAAAACAAACTTACCCTGTCTTCAGGCTGGAACCAGCCCTGTGCACATGCGCAGAAGAAAATAAGGAAGAAAAGCGAAACAGCGTGAAACGGCAGGTCAGGTGACCTGAAGAGAGGTGACCATTGCAGAGAAGATGTCCCAGGGAGCAGGACACTGGGAGGGGGACAGGGAGGAGGTCCCAAACCAAGAAGAAGGCCGCAACCAAGGGAGTAGGATAGAAAGAAGTCCCAGAAGACAGTCCAAGGTAATGGACAAGGACAGAGATCACAATGCTGTTAAGTAAAGTTGAGAGAAATAAGCAGGGCAAAAGGCTCTGAATTAAAGAGAGAGAGCTGCAGGGAGCAGTGTGCTCAAGAGAAGCCATGAGAGGGCAGCTGAAGTTTGGTGACTTCGTGCTGCAGGACGTAAGGGCAATGGTACCTTTGGAGCAATGATGTTCTGCTTAGCACAGCCAAAGGTCTGAAATTGTGCTTGGAAGGTGAAACTTGAGTATACTTGGCTATCCAGGGCAAAGGAATCTTGGAAGGCAAGATTGAAACCCTGGAGCTGGATTCTAGTCGAAGCTGTCCGAGTGGAAGTGACTTTTGGAGAGAATTCCAAGGTGTGTTCTTCGAATGTGGAGATTGGAAATCCATGTGAGAAAGATAGGGTTTCAGTGAGACTGGTTGGCTAATAATGTAACCATCTCTGGGTGAATTGTTGAGAAATCCATGGAATCTACTTTGGTCACATCTGTCATTTGCTTTGGAGTGTGGCGTGTCTGAGCACAGTTCACCAGTTGGTACACATGTACTGCATACTTACCCTGAATATTAGAGTATAAGAAAGATGTGATAAATTATTTTATCTTTCCTATCATGTATGAGTCTATAAGGATATAGTTGGGCTGAAGGAATAGTAACTACTTGAATCATTTTCTTGTGTTTCAATTGAGATCTTTCCAACCTTTTTGTCTGGTGTAATATACTTCAACTTTTTTGTTTAATAAATGTTTTATTCTTTGTGTTAAAAGTTCATCAGCAGACTCCTGAGAATTTATTCGGTAACTTACCTCCACGGTTTCTAAAAGAATAATAAAATTTAGGATCTATCAAGCCAGGTTTCACTCTGGGATCTGGCTTGCCCAGTAATAACATCAACTGGGATCATAACAAAGTGGGAGCTCGTCTGGGATTGCAACAAGGTGAGATCTCTTGTGGGATTAAAATTCCTTGAATTTAAGTGGGATCTGTGAATCCTTAAATAAATTAGTATGTGGAGGTACTGGGCATGGGAACAGGATTTGCTGTGAAGTATATTACGCTGGTTGGAACTCAAAAATGGCTTTGGCTGTTGATACCATCTTTTCTGGGATTAGAAAATGTGACAATGGATTATTTGATATCCTTGAGTAAGGCTAAAGTAAGTAGATAAATTGAAGATGGAAATAAAAGCAGGATTTTGTGAAGATGATATGATTAAAGTAATTACCCAGCATTTAGAATTAAAAGGAGAGAAACCTGAAATTGATGTATCACAGCTAGAGTTAACAAAGATTCAGTTGCAAATGAAACGGTTTGAGATAGAAAGAGAAAGAAAAAAGCAAAAGCTTGAACTGGCAAAAGAGGAGAACGAGAAAGAAAGATAAATGGAAATGCGAAAGCTTGTGCTTGAGTTTCAAAGAGAGAAAGAGATCAGACAACATGACTTGGCTAGAAAAATGCTTAGCATAAAGGAAGGATAGGAGAGACAGGGGTTCAGAGGATAATTCTGATTTCACTGAAGGTTTTCATTTCACTAAAAATCTCCGTTTAGCGCTCAAATTTAAAGAGGATGGAGTTGAAAGGTATTTCACCTCATTTGAAAAGAAAGCCGTGAAGTTGAAGTGGCTTAATGTTACAAAGTTTCATGACAAATAGAGCCATGAGTGTGTGCGGTAGTCTATCATAAGATCAATCTGCAGAATATGAAGAAGTTAAAAGGGCAATACTCAATGCCCATGAGCTTGTCCCTGAAGCTTCTCATTTAAAGTTTAGGACCATAAGAAAGGAACCTAATCAGACATTTGTGGGATTTGCAAGAGAAAAAGAAATGCTATGGGACCAGTGCATTTGATCACTGAAATTAGAGAAAAAACTGAGAATGTGAGGGAAATTATGATTATGGAATTCCAGAACAGTATTTCAGTAACCATTAAGACTTATTTAGATGAGCGTCAAGTACCAAAGGTCGGAGAAGTGGCCGTTTTGGCTGATACCTTTGATATCTCATACAGTTACATGCGGGGAAATGGTCATATGGCAATCAAAAAGGAAACTGGAGGATCAGGAAAGAGTCTAGCTTTATGGAGAAGGCAGAAGATGTTCCAGTCAAGAAAAATGATAGTGTAGAGAATAAAATAAACCAGTATGCTTTTATTGCCATAAGACAGGGCATCTCAAAGCCCATTGTTGGAAACTGCCAGTAGCAGTAACAGGAACATTTAAGGAATCCTCAGAAAAGGTTGTATCAGCAAAGGAAATGTGTATTAAAACTGTAGCAGTGGTATAGGTGAAACACGTTCCCTCAGAACCAAATAGGAAGGGGGATATGGCTCAGGATAGTCCAGAGAATTCTTGCTCAACTATTGCTAAAGGCAGTCAGGTTATTGGAGGTTCTGGAGGTTTTGTTTCAAAGGGAGAAGTGTTCCCTTACTCCTCCAACAAAACAAGTAAACAAATTAATATTTTGAGAGATACTGGGGCAAATCAGTCATTGATGGTGGCTGATGATACAATTTGTGTTCCAGATGGTTTGATGAAGGAAAAGGTATTAATAGGGGATATACATGGAGTTTAAAAACCCGTTCCTTTGAGTAAAGTCAATTTTTTCTTATTCGCTTATTGAAATGGTAGATTTTATTCTGGGTAATGAGTTGGCTACTGGAGACAGTAACAAGGTGACAATTGAGTTGCAGCATGAGTTTGATCATGCTGATTTTACCAAACTCCAAAAAATTACTGTAGCCAAAAACGAGAAGCTTATTGCCGATAATGAGCAATTGAAAGAAAATCTGATCAATGTAAAGAAGCAACTTTCATTCATGAAAGATAAAGGACAGAATCATCCCAGATTTGCACTAAGGGCAAATGACATTTTACCCGTCGGCCGCAATGGCGGCTTTTCACACCGTATCGTCCCAAACCCGCCGCATTCCTGGGAAACAAGCTGTTTCCATGGCAGGCGGGCTCTCATTCACCCACCACACCATCACCTCACCTGCTTCATCATGCCAGGTGCCATATTCAAAATCCAGCTGTGCGCACACCTCTCAGCGCTTCCAGCCCATGACTGGTGCAGAGAAGGCATGGCCCTGAAAAACAAAAAGACTGCAACCCAGTGGACCTGGAGCCTTTTGGACGCAGCGGAAGTTCACTGTGATGTCCTCTACCCCTGCTCTGGCCGCACGATGGGCAGCAACCTCACTAATTAAGCTTGGGAGGCGGTGGCAGCAGTGGTCAGTGCCAACGCCCTGCAAAAGAGGACAGCCACCCAGTGCCACAAGAGGATGAATGATCTCTTCCATTCTACCAGGGTAAGTCACTCTTCTCATCACTTTCAACTCACACACTCACAAACCCACCACACATCCACAGGGACCTCACTCACTGACAGTTCAAGGGACATCACCACTCACTCTCACACACAACTTCATTGTCCTCATCCCATCCATGGGACCACACACCACCCATACATGCCAGGCATAGTGATCATCTAGTCTGGCAGGCATCCCACTTACACTCTCTCCATCTCTATTCATGCAGGAGAAACTGGCACACAAGAGGGAGAGGTTGCTTACCAGTGGAGGAATGCCTGAAATCAAGGTATTCATGGACTTTGAAAATAGAGCCATCCAACTGACTGGCGAGGGTGTGGACCATTCCTGTGCTGACAGTGAGGTCGGCGCTGCTCTACCAAGTGAGGATCCAGTATTGCAACATCCATCAGACAACCATGCTGAGAGTGATGTGTCCTGTTTCACACGTCACTGCCATGAACTAATTATCTCTCCTTGCATTCGCAGGCACATCTGGAAAACAGCTGTAAGGAGTCCATGACCCAGGGCCTCCAATCAAGCCCCAAAGAAATCTCTGAAGAGGAATCTGAAGGTACCCACCTTGAAGTCCCATCACAGTGTTCACCCACACCCTCCACCAGCACAGAGGCATGCACCTCGGTGGGACCTAGCTTTAGAGTAGCCTCGGTATTCCAATCTGGAGAACAGAAGGTAGTAGCAAGGTGAGGAAAGTTAAGAAGATGTAACTGATCCATAGAAGGCGGCAGCAGGGACTTCCCAGGTATCCAGCATTCGGAGGACTGCTGGAGGCCAGAAATTTGGTGAGTCTGAGTCAGATGACGAGCCTCTGGACTCAGTCATATCTCAGTTGCTGGAGCTGCAAAGGCAAGCTCGGGAACATCAGGAAGGGATGTCCACTGCACTCCTCAGATTCCAAGGCACGATGGAGGAGTCTGTCTGCCTTCAAGCTGAGGTGATAGCGCCAGCTTGCCAACGCACCAAGGTCAACACTGGTCGGATGGCGGCCGCCATGGAGACCTTGGTCCAGGACGTCGCTCCTGCACTGCTGCGCATCGGCTCAACTCCATCGCTGACACAATAGTTCGCCTCCAACAGTGTGTATGCGAGAGGGGTGTGGGGTAGTTCAATCCCACTCCAGCTACCCCTTCTTCTCACAGAGTCAGCCAGGGGTCCTCGGGCCCCTATAGGGAGGAGGATCAGCAGGTGCACACCCCAGGGCCACCCACCCAGGTGACGCCAGGAGTGACTGGCACATCCAGATCCCCTCTTCCTGTCACCCCAGCAGCCCCAGCTCCACAGACCAAGGAGGGTGCCCCTGCCACACAGCAGGACCCCGAAAGCAGGCCGGAGCCCACCAGGTTTCGGCCCTCCTGGGGTTGCCCATCAAGGTCATCACAGACAGGGTGGAGCAGTCAGCAGGCTGCCTCCACCTCCGCCGTGGATGTCCAGGGAGCACCAAGACGTAGTAGCAGGGTGAGGAAAGTTAAGAAGATGTAACTCTTGTAGAGTTAAAACAATTAACTAAATTAACAAAAACAAGGGATAAATCAGGCACAGCCCCTAAGTCAGGTTAAGAAGATGTAGTTGCACAGCCTGGGCACAGGTGCTAATCACTTGTACATAATGTTCACTATTGTAAATAAACTCCCACGAATGTCTCCCTGCCTATGGCTCTTTGTTCTGATGAGCAGTGTTCATGTCACTCAGATGTGAAACCTTTCTGCACAAGATGAAGGCAGGCGTCTCAGTTCAGGGCCTCTTCCCTCTGATTTGTGCAGCCTTCAGACCAAAGTGGTGGACCGGCCTCACACTCCCTGGACACATTAGTGATGCCTGCACCTCGATGGTGCTTGTCATTGCTGCCAGAATGTAGTGGGCAGGTTTCACAGAGTTCCTTCATTCTCTCTGTGTGCTCTCAGCACCTTTAAGGTGGGGCTGCCCCCCATCTCTTCAGCATCTGTGACCACTGATGCTGTGCTCCTGAAGGGGTCAGGTGCTCAAGGTACACAAAGCATCAGGTGCTTCTAAAGTTTCATGGCTGCATCTCTATGACATGTCCCTGCTCACAGAGCGCAAGCAAGCTGCCCTTGGCCAGACAGGAGTCAGACACTTTCAGAGGCTGTGTGAAGATCTATAGAGTGTCCTCACTGCATGTCGTCATCATCCTCCTGCAATCAAGTGACTATTAGGGCCCCCGCTGCATCCCCATGACAGGAGCATTATCACAGAGGGTATGTGCGCTGCCATAAGCCAGACTGGAGTCAAACATTCACAGATGCAATGTAAGGATCTTATGATGTCTGTTCACTGCATGTCGTCATCATCCTCCACAAATCTAGCAGCTATGAGGGCCTCCCAAGCGCGCCTGCCTCATCTGGCCAGTGCGATGGCCTCATTGCGTCATCGTCGCCTTTGAGGACCCTTTCACCCTCATCACCATCAACGTCCTCCTCATCGGAGGAGACCTCCAGTTCCTGCATCTCCCCCTCAGCCAGCTCCTCACTCCGTTGCAGCGCCAGGTTGTAAAGGGCACAGCAGGCAATGATGATGCGTAAAAACCCTATGTGGGCTATATTGCAGGGCTCCACCAGGCCAGTCCAGGCACTGGAACCTCATTTTCAGCATCCCGATGGTTTGCTCCACCAAAGTGTGAGTTGAGCATGAGCCTTGTTATAACTTCGCTCTGCTGCAGTCTGAGGCTGCTGCACGGGTGTCATCAGCCACGTCCTCTGCGGGTAGCTCTTTCCCCAAGGAGCCATCTTTGCAGCCTCTGTACAACCTGGAAGACATCAGGGATTTGTGGCTGACTGAGAATGTAGGAGTCATGCACACTCCCTGGAAACCGTGCACAGACCTGCATACAGCTAGGACACCAGGCTCCTTGACCCTGATGTACTCTTCCTGCAGGATGAAAGAGAGAGATGCGTGGGTTAGCATGGGTGTTCTAAGAACCTCTCTTGGTTAAGTCTGAAGTCCCCTTAGTGCATGCCAGAGAGCGCTGATCACCGCTTGGATGGCCAGAGGTTAGAGCGCTGCATGGCTGCCCGAAACCCCACCTTCCTCCGCCCCACTCCATTGACCAATTGGTGGCAGTTTTGCCCATTGGACTGCATGCTGTGCTCTCAGCTCAGGCACAGGCATTCTCCTAACCCACACTGCAAGGCTGCACTATTAGCTTGAACCATGGCGGGGACTGGTCCAGATCAGGATGATGACATTGCAAGAGGCTGTGAGCACCTCCACCAGTGACTGCTCCATGGCCAGCTTTAGCAAGGAGATTGTTCAATGCGCTCAGTCGCCCAACTGTTCTGCAGTTCACTAAAATGCTCATTAGCTTGCAGTCTGTGCCCAAAGGGTGAACAGCTCTGGAACATTTGGTGTCACTTTGATGCCTCTGCATTGCTTGAGTGGGCAGACAAGCTAGAGGCCCGACTCCAATAATATCATTGTGGCTGGGCCTGAACTGTCTGAGCTGTAGAGGAATGGTCACGTCATACAAGGTGTCCCTAATGCGTGGCTGCTTCCCTCACCCACACCCCCTCCACTCCGCATGTGCTTGTGCGCTACCTTCAACACCAGGGCAATCTTACTCCCCCTCTCCTAAAGTCGCCTCAACTGTAGAGTAGCCTTTGCTCCCCCCGTCAACGCGCCTCAAGCTTGAAGCCCAATCGGTGTCCCTCACGGTGTTCCGCAACGTTATTGTGCACTCACCTCCGAGCTCCCCTCAAAGTGCAGCCTGCCAAGTGCACACCTTTTATATGCTGTTGTGAAACATGTCAGCGTGCAATCACACCAATGTGAGTGAATGATCCAGTGGTGGGGGGGGAGATGAGTCCAGCAGACTGGCCTTATAATGATATGTAGATGTATTACAATGAGGTTCCTGACGCCCAATGGTGGGAAATGTGACCCGCCATCGACGGGCTGAGCTGACGATCGCAAACTGGTTTCACAACATTGTGAAACTGATTTTTAGTCTTCTCGCCATATTGTCCCCTCACGCCACTGAGCACACCCGATGCCAGTGGGCACAGAAAATTCCGCTCAAAGTTGCTAATTGGAAATGAGAATTGATGAGAACAGTTGAACATCAGTCACAAGAAGCAGAACACTTGACTGAGGACTTGAAATGTCTGAGTGATAAACTTGTAGAAGCAATGTCAACAAAGGTAAATCTTCAGTTAAAACCTGATGAATTTCAAGCATCAGAAGTCTCTATGAAGTATTGTGAAAATCACCTTGAACTGGAAAAGGAATTGCTGGTGAATCAGAACAGTTGATTGAACGCAGAACTAAAAACCAAGACTGATGAACTGTTAGAACTTCGTCATGAAAAGATACTATAACTAGGGAAGTAGAGAGGGTTTTAAACTCAATAGTGGGGGCAAGTGATCAAATTTGGGAAGGTGAGATAAAATGAAGAGTAGAGACAAGGCAAGAGAGAAAGGTACTAATATAGGAAATGATGAACAGACCGGGACAGCAAGGGACAAAGAGCGCAAACCTACGCGTAAATCAGCCGATAAGGCTAGATGTTACAAAAATAATAAAAAGACAAAACTAAAGGCTCTGTATTTGAATACACACAGCATTCACAAAAAAACAGATGAACTGATAGCGCGAATAGAAATAAATAAATATGATCTGATAACCAGTACAGACATGGCTACAAGATGACATAGATTTGGGCCTGAATATTGAAGGGTATGGGACATTTAGGAGAGACAGGAAGCTAGGAAAAGGTGGAGGGGTAGCTCTGTTAATTAATGATGATATTAGCACATTAGAGAGGGATGACTAAAATTCAAGAAACCAAGATGTAGAAGCGGTTTGGGTTGAGATGAGAAATGATAAAGGTAAGAAGTTACTTGCTGGAGTGGGGCGGGCTGCCTAACTATAACTACACAGTAGGACAGGGTATAAAGGAAACAATAATGGGAGCTTGTCAGAAAGGTACAACGATAATCATGGGGGATTTTAATCTAGATATAGACTGGAAAAATCAGATGAGCAAAGTAGAGTAGATTAAGAGCTCATAGAATCTTTTCAGGATAGTTTCTTAGAACAGCACATTTTGCAGCCAATCAGAGAGTAGGCTATACTGCACCTGGTATTGTGCAACAGATAGGATTAATTGATAATCTCATAGTGAAGGCACCCCTAGGTAGCAGCGATCATAATACGAATGAATTTTACATTCAGTTTGAGGGAGAGAAGAATGGGTCCAAGACTAATATTTTAAACTTAAATAAGGGCAATTATGAGCGCATGAAAGTGAAGTGAAGCAACTGAAGTGAACTGGCAAATGAGGTTAAGGGATAGGTCAATAGAAATACAGTGGCAGATATTTAAAAGGATATCTCAGAATGCACAGAATAGATACATTCCAATGACAAAGGAAAGCTCCAAGGTAAGAAACCCACCATCTGTGATTAACTAAAAAAGATAAAGACAGTATCAAACTTAAAGAAAATGCATATAATTGCGCAAAGATGGTTGGCAGGTCACAAGATTGGACAAAATATAAAGAACAGCAAAGAATGACAAAAAGAGTAATAAGGGGGGAAAAATTAGAGACTGAGAGAAATCTAGCTAGAAATATAGGGGAGAATTTTTCCTATGGCGGGTGGGCTGGGCGGAACCGGGTGGGGCAGAGCTGACCGCTGACCATGATCAGCTACGCGCCACCATTTTACACGGGTGGGCCATTTAAGGTCCACCCAGCATAATGCGCGGCCAGTTGCAATCAGTGCTACCTGTGCAGGCAGGGGGAGGAGGGAGAGTCACCCCGAGAGTCGCCTCTTTCGCACATGTGCGCCAAGGAGCGCAGCAATCTCCCTGAGGCACGGAGCTGCCTCCAGGAGATTGAATGGGTGACAAAACTTTTTAATAAATTACGTAAAAATTTATTTAAACATGTCCCCTCATGTGACAGTTTCACATGAGCTGGGACATGTTTGTGAAGTTAAGCCATTTTATTTATTTATTTTATAAAAGCTTCAGGAAACCTCATCCCGCCCGTAGATGAGGTTTCCTGAAAAATGCAAAGGCCACTTGGGCTCTTTGCCTGCCCATCCAACCTTAAGGTTGGACGGGCAGTGTTGTTAACAACTTTAACTACTTTTTCAATAGCTTTAATAGGCCGTTAACAGTTCGGCAGGCATGCAGCCGCCTCTGGCGTGCTCCTTCTGACCATAATATCAAAATGACGCACAATGACGTTGGGATGCACGCCAGACGTCATCGCACAACATTTTATGCACCGGTGTGTTGGGCCCGCCTCCGCACACCGACGACAATATTCTGCCCATAAAGACAGATAGTAAGGGTTTCTATAGATATTTAAATAAGAAATGAGTTAACAAAGTGGACCATTTGTCCTGTAGAAATTGAGTCTGGGGAAGTAATAATGGAAAATAAGGAGATGACAGATGAATTGAACGGGTATTTTGCACCGGTCTTCAATATAGAGGATACAAGTACGATCCCAGAAATAGCTGTAAATCAGGAAATGGAAGAGTGGGAGGAACTCAGGAAAATTACAATCACCAGGGAATTGATATTGAGCAAATTGTTGGAGCTCCGGGCTGACAAATCCCTGGGTCCTGATGGACTTCATCCTGGGGCCTTAAAAGAAGTGGCTAGTAAGATAGTTGATGCGTTGTCTTTAATTTTCCAAAATTCCCTAGATTTGTGGGGGGGTTCCACTAGATTGTAAAATAGCAAATGTAACCCCTTTATTCAAAAAGGGAAGAATACAGAAAGCAGGAAACCACAGGTCAGTTAACTTAACCTCTGTTATAGGGAAAATATTTGAAGCTATTATTAAAGGTGTTATAACAGGGCACTTAGAAAAATTCAAGATAATCAGGAAGAGTCAAATCGATTTTATGAATGGAAAATCATGTTTAACTAATTGATTGAAGTTTTTGAGGGAGTTACATGTTCTGTGGATAAAGGGGAACTGGTGGATGTACTGTACTTAGATTTCCAGAAGGCATTTGATAAGGTACCACATCCAAAGTTATTGTAAAAAATAAAAGCTCAAGGTGTAGGGGGTAACATATTGGCATGGATAGAAGATTGTCCAGTTAACAGGAAACAGAGAGTAGGCATAAATGGGTCTTTTTCTGGTTGGCAGGATGTGATGAGTGGTGTGTCACTGGGATCAGTGCTGGGACTTCAACTCTTCACAACTTATATAAATGACTTGGATGAAGGGGCCGAAGGTATGGTTGCTAAACTTGCTGATGGCACAAAGATAGGTAGGAAAGTAATGTGTGAAGAGGACATAAGGAGGCCACAAAAGGACTTAGATAGATGAAGTGAGTGAGCAAAGATCTGGCAAATGGAGCATAATGTGGGCAAATGTGAAATTGCCCACTTTGGCAGGAAGACTAAAAAAGAAGCATATTTTCTAAATGGTGAGAGATAGCAGAGCTCTGTGATTCAGAGGGATCTGGGTGTTATAGTTCATGAATCACAAAAGGCTAATATGGAGGTACAGCAAATTATGAAGAAAACTAATAGAACGTTATCGTTTATCACGAGGGGAATTGCAAAAAAATAGGGAGGTTATGCTTCAGTTGTACAGGCCACTGGTGAGACCACATCTGGAGTACTGTGTACAGTATTGGTTTCCTTATTTAATAAAGGATATAAATGTGTTAGAAGCAGTTCAGAGAAGGTTTACTAGACCAATACCAGGAATGGGCGGTTGTCTTATGAGGAGGGGTTGGACAGGCTAGGTTTGTATTCACTGGAGTTTAGAAGAGTAATGGGTAACTTGATTGAAACCTTTAAGATCCTGAGGGGCCTTGACAGGATGAATGTGGAGAGGATGTTTCCGCTTGTGGGAGAATCTAGAACTAGGGGTCACTGTTTAAAAATAAGGGGTCGCTCATTTAAGACAGATGAGGAGAACTTTTTCTCTCAGATGGTTGTGAGACTTTGGAACTCTCTTCCTCAAAAGGCGGTGGAAGCAGAATCTTTGAATATTTTTAAGGCACAGCTCAGTGGATTCTTGACAAGCAAGGGGGGTGAAAGGTTATCGGGGGTAGGCAGGAATGTGGAGTTGAGGTTACAATCAGATCAGCCATGATCTTATTGAATGGCAGAACAGGCTCGAGGGGCCAAGAGGCCTATTCCACCTTCTAATTCATATGTTTATATGTACAGCAATGCAATTCTTGAACTCTGATACAATTTGGACAACCAAAAGAATGATGTTTATGGCATGGAAGAGCAGATCCAGAATTTAAAAACAGATAAGGAATATTTTAAGAAAGAGATTGAGGATCTAATGAATGAATTGAAGGAGTCTAAAGGGCAGTCAGTAGCCATGGGAGAAAGATTCCAAAATGTGAAACAAAAGGAAAGGTTTATTTGTATAGAATGTGCTAAGCTATTTGTTAGAAGATTATGATGTTAAGGTCTTGTTTGGAAAGTGTTTAGCTATTCTGAAGCTTTCTTTCTTCCGAAAGATTGGTTGGCTCACAGTGTAACCATCGTCTGAGTGGTTGTTGAGAAATCCATAGAATCTGCTTTGTCACTTGTCATTTATTTTTAGTGTGGTGTGTCTGACCACAGTTCACCAGTTGTTTCACATGTACCACATACTTACCCTGAATATTACAATATGATAGGTATGTTAATTGTTTTATCTTTCTGAATTTGCATGAGTCTTTAAAGGTATAGTTGGGGTGAAGGAATCGTGCATATTTGAATCATTTTCTTGTGTTTTATTATGGCACAGCCTATAGGAAATGCTGAGTTCTTCAAATCCCAAAGGGCAACTTGAAACAACTGCCACAACTTGTTTTGCAGTTTGTATAAATTTTGAGATACGTGCCTTGAATTCAGTAGTAATAAAACCACCAAGTCTCATAGGTTTTACAAAACTAGATTAAACATTTATTAATAAGAGAAATGATTTTTAAATACATACATAGATCTACAAATTATTACTATGATAACTTCTAAATTCCCCTGATTAATCTAATTCCCAGTTGCATTTTCGTTAAGGCAACAGTAAGGCACCTAGGCTTTAAAAGACCCAGGCAAAGAAACAGGATACCCTGAACATGTCGAATTCAAAGTGAGTTTTCTTAACTTCAGTCCTTTAAAGACAGCAGCTTGAGGCATAGATGCTAAAGGTTTTTCACACTTGTAAGATCTTAAAATGCCTTCCCTTACAAACAGTCTTCTCTCCTTCATAAATATTTTCCTCTTTGAATGCAAATACCCATTGTTTCACTATGTCTTTGGACTTTATCTTCCTGATAATAAAAACCTCTCATAGTGCTAAGTTTTACCAGTAATCTTTGGGAAAAATAAACACACTGGGCGGAATTTTCTCAAATTTACACTAAGTGCGGTAGCGGGTGGGTAAAACGATGGCTGGGATGACGGGTTTTCACGCCGTATCATCCCAAACCCAACTCATTATTTATGCACTCCTGGGAAACACGCTGTTTCCATCGTGGGCGGGCACTCATTCATCCGTCCCCAATCACCCTGTCGCTGCATCACACCGGACACATGTTTAAAGTTCAGTCACAAGCACAACAGTGCTTCCAGCTCACCACAGCTGCACGGAAGACATGGCCCTGAACCTGAGGAAGACAGCAGCCCCCTAGGTTCAGTGACGCGTCTCTTGAGCTACTTTCGGATGCTCTGGAGGCCCGCCGGGTGATCCTCCACCCCGCTCTGGCAGCAGGATGGGCAACAACAGGACTAGTCTGGCTTGGGAGGCGGTGGCAGCAGTGGTCAGCGCCAACGCCCTTCAAAAGAGCACAGCCACCCAGTGTCACAAGAGGATGAATGATCTCTGTTTTGCCAGGGTAAGTCACTCTTCTCATCACTCAACTCATGCACTCACAAACCCATCACACATCCACAGGGCCCGCACTCACTGCTGGTTCCAGGGACATCACCATTCACTCTCTCACACTCACCGTCATTGTCCTCATCCTGTCCATGGGACCATTCACCACCCACACAGGCCAGGCATACTTATCATCTGGCCTGGCAGGTGTCTTGCTTACTCTTTCTCCATCTCTATCCATGCAGGACAAGCTGGCACACAACAAAAGGGAGATGTCACAGATTGGTGGCGGAATGCCTGAAGTCAAGTTCCTCACGGATTTTGAAAACAGAGTCATCCAGCTGGCCGGCAGTGGCCGGGACCGGTCCTGTGCTGAAGGTGAGGTCAGCGCTACTCTACCAAGTGAGAATCCAGCAGTGCAACATCCATCAGACAACCATGCTGTGAGTGATGTGTCCCGTTTCACAGGCCACTGCCATGGATTAATTATCTCTCCTTGCTTTCGCAGGCACATCTGCCAAACAGTCGACAGACTCCTTGCCTCCGATCAAGCCCCGAAGAAACCTCTGAAGAGAAATCTGGAGGTACTCTCTCTGAAGTCCCGTCACAGCGCTCACCCACACCCTCCGCCAGCGCAGAGACACACACCTCAGTGGGGCTTAGGTTTAGAGTAGACTCGGGATCACAATCTAGTGGAACACATCCCGCTGTCTGATCCACAGCAGGCAGCAGCAGGAACTTTCCAGATGTCTGGCACTTGGAGGGCTGCTGGAGGCCAGAACATTGCTGAGTCCGGTCAGGTGATGAGCTTCTGGACTCATTAATGTCACACTTTCTGGAGCTGCAAAGGCAAGCTCGGGAACATCAGGAAGGGGTGTCCGCTGCGCTCCTCAGATTTCAAGGCACAATGGAGGAGTCTGTCCGCCTTCACTCTGAGATGATAGCGCTGGCATGCCAATGCATTGGGGTTAACACTGGTAGGATGGCAGCCACCATGGAGACTTGGTCCAGGACTTCGCTCCTGCACTGCTGCATGGGCTCAACTCCATTGGTGATGCTATAATTGACCTCCAACAGTGTGTATGTGAGAGGGGTGCCGGGCAGCTCAATCTCACTCCAGCTACTTCTTCTCTTCAAGGAGTCAGCCTGGGGCTCCTGGGCAACCATAGGGAGGAGGATCAGCAGGTGCACACTCTGGGCCCATACATCCAGGTGACTATGAAAGTATCTGGCCCATCCGACTCCCCTCTTCCTGTGACAGCAGCTCCAGCCCCACGGGCTGAGGATGTGAGGATCTATGAGGTCACCTCACTGCCACACAGCAGGACCCTGAAAGCGGGCTGGGGCCCTCCAGGTCTCAGCCCTCTAGAGGAAGCCCGCCAAAGTGATCACAGACAGGGCGTTGCAGTCAGCAGGCTGCCTCCACCTCCGCTGTTGGTGTCCGGGGAGCACCAAGATGTAGGGGCAAGGTTTGGACAGTTAAGGAGAATTAGTTGCACAGCCTGGGTACGGGTGTTAATCACTTGTACGTACTGTTCATTGTTGTCAATAAACTCCCAAGAATGTCTTCCTGCCAATGGCTCCTTGTTCTGATGAGCAGTGTTCATGTCACTCAGATGTGAAACCTTTCTGCACAAGATAAACACCGGTGTCTCAGTCCAGGGCCTCTTCCCTGTGCTCTGTGCAGCCTTCAGACCAAAGTAATGATCCGGCCTCACAGTCCCTCGACACATTACTTATGCCTGCACCTCGATGGTGCTTGTCATTGCTGCCAGAATGTAGTGGGCAGGCGCCACAGAGTTCTCTCATTCTCTCTGTGTGCTCTCAGTACCTTTATGGAAGGGCTGGCCCCCATCTCTTCAGCATCTGTGACCACTGATGCTGTGCTCCAGTTCCCGAAGGGCTCAGGTGCTGAAGGCAGATGAAGCATCAGATGTTTCTAAAGTTTCATGGCTGCGCCTCTATGATATGACCCTGATCACAGAGCGTAAGTGAGCTGCCCTCCGCCAGACAGGAGTCAGGCATTCTCAGAGGCTATATGAAAATTTACGGAGTGTCCTCAATGCATGTTGTCATCATCCTCCTGCAATCGAGCAACTATTAGGGCCAACAACGCACCTTCATGACAGGAGCATTATCACAGAGGGTATTTGCGCTGCCATAAGCCAGACTGGAGTCAAACATTCACAGATGCGATGTGAGGATCTATGGGGTCACCTCACTGCATGTCATCATCACCCTCCACAAATCTAGCAGCTATGAGGGCCTCCCGAGTGCGCCTGCCTCGTCTAATCAGGGCGAGGGCCTCATCCCTGTCATTGTCACCCCCGAGGACCTCCTCACCCTCATCCCCATCGGCGTCCTCCTCATCAGAGGAGACGTGCAGCTCCTCCATCTCCTCCTCAGCCAGCTCACTTCCCTGTTGCCGCGCCAGGTTTTAAAGGGCACAGCAAATGACGATGATGTGTGACAGCCTCTGCTGACTCTATTGCAGGGATTCACCAGACCGGCCCAGGTACTGGAACCTCCAACATCCCGATGGTCTGCTCCACCAAGTTGTGAGCTGCAGCATAAGCCTCATTATACCGTCGCTCTGCTGCAGTCTGAGGCCGCCACATGGGTGTCATCAGCCATGGCCCTACCCCTGTCCCCGAGGAACCATCCCTGCAGCTTCCGTGGACCCTGAAAGACTCCAGGGATCTGTGACCACCTGAGGATGTAGGCGTCGTGCCTACTCCCTGGAATCTGTGTGCAGACTTGCAGGATGCAAGGTGGTCGCACACCAGCTGCACATTCAGCGAATGGAATCCCGTGCGGTTGACGTAGTCCACCGTGTGTTGTGACGGAGATCTGAGTGCCACATGAGTGCAGTCAATCACACCCTGCACCTGTGGGAAACCCGAGATCTGGGCAAATCCAATCGCTGTTGCACCCTGGCTGTGCTGGTCCTGGGCAAAATGCACAAAGTTGTGTGCCCTGGTGAAGATGGCATCCATGACCTCATGGATGCATTTGTGGGTGGAGGCTTGAGAGATCCCACAAGAGGTCACCTGTGGAGTCCTGAAAGGAGCCACTGGTGTAGAAATTGAGCACCATGGTCACTTTCACAGCCACTGGCAGTGGATGCCCTCCATGTTTCTTGGTGCCAAATCCTGCAGTAAATGGCAGATGTGAGCAACCAGTTTCCTAGACATGCACAGTCTTCAGCAACACTGGTTCTCAGTCATTTGCAGGAATGAAAGGCAGTGTGTATAGACACTGGGTGTCACTAGGCGCCGACCAGCGATTGATCACTGAGGCTCCTGGGTGGCATATGTGGGAGCCCCAGCCACCCCTTCTTCCTGACATTGCTGATCCTGCCTCTGCACAGCAAGGGGCCTCAGTTGCTCTATTCACTATCTTCTTTGCACTCTGTGGGCCATCTGCAGAACTTGGTGGCACTTTGACGCCTCTGCGTTGCTTGAGTGGGCAGATAAGCTTGCAGCATGACCCAATCAGATCAATGTAGCTGCGCCCAAACTGTCTCAGCTGCAGAGGAATGGTCACTTTCTACAGGCTTCCTGAATGCGTGGCCACTTCCTTCACCCACCAAACCCCCCCACCCTGATTGCTTATGCACTATATTCAACAGCAGGGCTGCCCTTACCCACCCCCCACCACCAGCAGTCACCTCAGAGTCAGGGCTGCACTTTCCCCCTGCTCCCCTTCACCCTCAAAAGTCACCTCAGAGGCAGGGCTGCACTTGCCCCCTGATCCCACCCCCCGCCACCTGTCAGGCAGGGCGGGACTTAACCCCAACCCCCCAGTCATGCCTGAAGCCTGCAGAGCAACATGCGGCCCTGGTGAGCTCTGCAGGATGTTGCTGTGCACTCACCTCCAGTTCACCCAAAGTTCAGACCGCCAAGTGCACGTTGCCTCTGTGTTGTTGTGAAACACGTCGGCGTGCTTTCCCTCCAATGTGGACAGACGATCCAGCAGTGGTGCAAGAGCCTGGCGGGATGGCCTGATAATGATATGCTGATGTATTACAATGAGCTTCTCGATGACCAATGGCAGGAAACATGGCCCGCTGTTGGCGGGCTGAGCAGACGATCGCGACCTGCCTTCCTGCCATCGTGAAAACAATCGCGCCATATTGTCCGCTTTCGCCACCTATCACGTCTGCTGCCAGCAGGCATGGAAAATTCCACCCACTGTTTCGAAACTTCACCTGGCTAGGTGACATATTTCACTCCCTATTTTGAAAACAATCTAGTCTGGTTTATTTAAAAATGTTTCCTTGACACTTATGTTTCTAAACTTCCCCATGTTTACCTAATTAACATTTCAAACCTAACTTCTCTTCTAACATCAAAGCACCCAGACTAACTGCCTCTAATTCAATTAAGTCTCACACACATCCCACAATTACTCTATTTTACAATAAATTCCAACAACATTATGGAAATTGTTATATATTCCTGTCAGTTCGAATCTTTCCAACCTTTTTGTCTGGTGTAAAATATTTCATTTTTCTTGTTTAATAAATGTTTTATCCTTAGTGTTAAAAGTTCATCAGCAGACTCCTGTGAATTTGTTCAGTCACTTGCTTCCACAATTTCTAAGAAAATTGTTGGGATTTATCAAGCCAAGTTTCACACTGGGATCTGACTTGTCCAGTAGAAACATCAGTTGGGATTGTAACAAAGGCAAATGACAAAAATAGATCATAAATTAATTGAGTATCTCAGAATTTGCTAAATTTTTTGACTCTTGTTCACAGTTAAGAAGAAACAGCCTTGGCCAGCAGAGTTGTAACCATGAGCAGTGCAAAGTCCAGTAGCAATCTGATTGCAGAAAAGGCTTTCCAGATATATCAAACTTTGTACACTGTATAAAACAGTGTTGATTTATATTTTGATCCTGTGCCATGACGAGCGAATGGACATGATTGTAATGTATGTTTGATTATAAGATGTGCTGATAAATTTGAAGTAATGGTTTTACTATCATTTACCCTGTGTTGACATTGAGTATACTTGAGGATTCGCCCTTTCAACGGACATTTGTAGCATTACGAGTTCATATCACTAACTTTTCAATTTTCCTAATGGGCAGGGGTACCACTTGCTGAGTGTGTGAACTATCTGGGACCCGGTGCAAAAAATTCTTCACATGAATGCCTCATTTGCTGGAGGTTGTCACCTAACAAATCTTGAAACCCCTGAGAGACAGCACCCTGCCTCCTGGCTGTCAGGGTCTGAAAGTTGGTATGTACTGTGCTACAATCACCTTCCACGTGACATGTCAGGGATTTTTCTTCCTACCGCATGTATCTTGCAGTCTTTTCCTCATTTGCTGCATTTTGTCTAGGCGTGTCTAATGATTAGCCTTGTTGACATTTTGGGTTCTTATTCTGCTATTTTACAATGCCCTACTCCCTTCTTCTGCCTGACCCTCCTTTCGAAAAGATGCTGTAAAAGTGACACAAAACGCATGTGCAGCTGAGTCAAACATTTTTCAGCATATCTGCTTCACTAGTTTTCAGCCATTTTTGGCTTTTTAAAGGGTGCACTTTTAATTCCCAAGCCTCCTCACCCCACCACACACACCACTCATGTTGCATGCAGGTTAATAAAAGAAAAAGACTTGCATTTATATAGCACTTCTCAAGAAAACTGGACTCCCCAAAGCACTTTACAGCCAATGAAGTAGTTTTGAAGTGTGTTCACTGTTGTAATGAGTTGCACAACTGAACCACCAATGAATAGGTTGATGAACTGATTCCATAGTTTTAGGTAGGGTCAATATTGCACAGCATCAGTAGGTTCATGTTCTGGCTCAAGGTCCGACACTGGGGAAGATACTGCCTTCTCTACCACCCATATCTTTGGGACCACTGTGTATTTTAAAAATAACAGCTAGTAAGGAGTGACTTCGAGGTGGTAATATAATCTTGGGAGTCAAATTACATTTAAAAATCATGCAAACTTCTATCTCATAGCCTTCTAATACCATCTGCCCTCTTCAATTAGGTTAAGAGTCCTGGTTTCATTCCAGGTCTCCATTATATTTTATACATTTTTCCAGATAATACAATAATGAGTCTCGGCATTGGTAAGGACAATTTTATGTGCTTAAATGGGTTTTATTTCCATTAACACAGAGAATTACAGTTTTGTAATCCACACTCAGAACAGGTCTGAGAGCAGGTGTGTGGCTTCTTAATCTGTGCAAAAGGCACAGTTATTCTGTTCTTGTGCAGTGGTACAGTTGCAATTTAATTTTACTTTCCTGCCTGCGGCATTAATTCCAGCCTTAAGGAGTCAGAAATCCCTTCATCTTTTGTTTAATTTATTTTGATGCTGTAATACTTGTCAGTAGCTTCCGTCAGCAAACCTGCTCTTGCTCAATGTAAACCATAATCGCACAATCTTGTCAAGCCAATGTGTTTCGCAGGACAAGGACATAGAAATTATTTCAGCAATGGTGGCCAACACTTATTGCCAATTCCTAATTTCCCTTGAGAACGTGATGGTTAGCTGCCTTGTGGTGTAGATACACCTAACTGCTGTTAGGGAGAAAGTTCCAGGATTTTGGCCCAGTGACAGTGAAGGACCAGATTTTCAAGTCAGGATGGTGTGTAACTTGGAGGAGAACTTGCAGGTGATGGTGTTTCCATGTATCTGTTACCCTTGATCTTCTAGGTGGTAGAAGTCACAGGTTTGGAAGATGCACTTGAAGGAGCGTTGGAGAGTTGCTGCAGTTCATGATGTGGATGGTACACATGGCTGCCAATGTGCACCAGTGGTGGAAGAAGTGAATGTTCAAGATGGTGAATGGGCTAACAATGGCCAGGGATTTGCATACTATCAAAATTAGGGTGCAATCCCCCCACCTATTCCTGAAACATATTAACTAACATGTAACAGCATCTGCTACCTGTCATCAAAGACTATCTATGTCCCTTGTAGTCTTTTGCAATCCTTGTCACAAGTTCATAATGGCTTCAATTTGCTGTCATTGTCAAATTTCAGGAATGCTAAACAACAACTACTTGCATTTATATAGTGTCTTTAATATAGTAAAACATCCCAAGGTGTTCCACAGGAGCATTATCAGGCAAGATGCGACATTGAGCCATATCTGGAGATTTTAGGAGAGATGACCAAAAGCTTGGTCAAAGATGTAGGTTTTAAACATCTTAAAGTAGGAGAGAGAGAGAAATGAAGATATTAAGAAGAAAATTCCAGAGCTGGGCCTAGGCAGCTGTAGGCTACGGAGCGGGCCTGGGGGGGGGATGGGTAGAGTTGGAGAAATAGAGAATTCACAGACGGTTGTAAGGTTGGAGGGAGTTATAGAGGAATAGGGAGAAGCAAGGCCATGGAGGAATTTGAACAGAAGTATGAGAATTTTAATTAAAATTAATGGGAATGAAATTTTGAAAGGCTTCTCCTGATCTCTACCATAACTTGAGAACCTCTTGGGAATTTCATCCTCAGTTGTGCCTGTTACCTTTTCCTCCACCTCATGAATTTATTAAATCATCCCTGTTACTGCTAACAAATTAAGATTCTCCTTCAATAGCAAAATAATATACCTTGTGGATAGCTTTGTTAATTTTGCTTCATTGTCACCGAACTGAATGTGTTCCTGCAGACCAGGAGTGGAGCTTCCAGCATTTCCCCATTGTGGAATATAGCACCTTGACACCCAAAACATGGACTGGAATTATTGTGGCTCAGCAATTGAAGGTGACCAAGTGTGTAAAACAGTCAAGACTGAAATTCAGTCTGAGTGACAGTTCTGTGCTGCTAGATCACTGTAAAATGTCAGCTTGCCTTAGGTGATAGCATTACATCAGAGTCAAAAAATTTTGTTGATTCATGTCTCATGGACAGCAATGAAGTGGGACCTTGCTTTGCAGTTTTGCTGACACATTTTCCAATAACCATGACTACAAGCTGGATTTTACCCTGCCCTGCCAACAGTTTTAAAGACAGGGGGCTCATTAAACCCAGTGGGTGTCCTGCTCCTGCCCCACCGCAATTATATCAGTGGCAGGGTTTGTGTCAGGCAGCATGCCTGCCAGGGGGCCAATAACTACCCAATTAAGAGGCTCAAATGTCCACTTAACTTGCCTGAAGTCCACACTAAATGCCCAGCCCAGCCTGGTTCCGAGTGGCCATTGGCCTCCCCATAGCTTCTCAAACCCCAGCCCCCCACACACCTCACCAGGGCCTGTCACTTGACACCCAGCGAAACACCCAAACATATACCCAAATCCCAATCCAACGTCACACACCTGTCCTGATGTGCTGGAGAACTGCTGGTAGCTCTCTGAGACAGGACTTCCTGATCCAGGAGGACAGAAACCCCACTTCAAGTCTATGAACAGCCAATTGCCCATTAAATGGATGATTTTAAGTTTGGCAGAGGGTCCAAATGGATGTGAAGTCAACCAACCCTGTAATGCATGAAGCCCGAGAGATTTCAGTCTCAAACCTGAGACCTGTGAAAAGAGCTATGTGGCTGGTGGGCAGAAGTGGGATTTCAGGTGGCAGTAGGCCACCATTGATGGACCAATTGAATGGTCCCACGCACTGGTTAGAAAGCAGGGACAGGGTGGCAGGGTTGGACATTTGTAAAGGGGCGAAAGCCTGAGACAAAGGACGACCAAGATTTCCTGTCAGGGCCTGGTGGAGCTCCTGCACCCCTCCGGCCTACAAGTAAACTAAAAAAATTTTAAAACTTTCCTTTCTGGACATTTTCAGGTCCTGGCTCCCAATCCAGCCAGATTTGACCCAGCAGAGAAGCCATGAGGTGACCAGATGACAGCAGGTGTTTTTGGCAGCTGCAATAGAAAACCTTCAGCAATTATCACCTGGTTTAAGCTAGACAAGGTAAAATTCTCCCAGTTTGGGGAGAATGGCAATGATAAAAGAAGCTCTGGTTAGAGATTCTAAGTTCAATAAGCTGTGGCCTCTCCTTTCATGTACAAATTTTACATCAACATGTTTAATTGTTGGAGTGCTAACAGTACTGATATGACTGTTCTATTCTACAAGTCAGTAATTTGGATTGCTTTTTTCAGTCGATGATGTGAAGCCTTACTGGGAGACAATGCAATGCAGTTACTTCAAAGTAAGCCTGTGATGCTTTTTATTTTAATTATTGTGTGCTTTTTTGCAGAGAAAATGGTTAGTTAGGTTGATGCTGGCATTGATCAGGGAAATTTAAATGCAGGTCCTGCCACCATTTTGACTTGCAGTGATGAAGACATTTCCTGACCAAGTTACTTAACAAGCCAATGCAAAACCATCTTTTATGCACTTTGGATGACAGGTTGGTGCTTCTGCTGCATTTTCAGTATACATTTGCAGATATTGCTCTGTTAGCATAATAGATCAAGTACAGAGGTGAGCATCAGGCAACATAACATTCTAAAGTATTGATTGCTGCTTACATTAGCACATAATTGATGCTACTTAATGGAGTTCTTTGGGTGGATGGAAGGGATGAAATTCAATACTGAATAGAAAAAATGGTCTAGTAATCATAATAATGTGCTATTTTAAAGCAGACCATATCACTAATTGTATGTGAATAGACTTGGAAGCAGCTCCAGGAAATACTGTATACTCTGTTCTCTTTTGCACAAAATTAACAGCGAGAAGAGGCTTCAAAATAATTCCAGCATGGAAAATTATAGGCCTGAAATGAGCCTAGACTTCCAGCTCATTTCCATTCAATGGTAAATCAATGGTACCTCAAAAACCAGTGAACCATGCATGACTGTAAACAAAGTGTTATTAACAGCCAATAGAGCCAATGCATAATGTTGATTTCAACTGCATTTTGGATTATAGTGTGCCTCAGAGGACAGCATAAAGGCCAACCAGTTTATTGGAAGAGATGGCGTAAAGGCTGCTGCACAGAGACAGAAGATTGTTTATGCAGGTAGAAGATTGTTTGTGCAGGTCTCTCCCAACTACTAGACATCACAGCAGTAACAAAGTAGTAATTTCAAAGTCAGTGCTGCAGCTCCAGGTTTATAATAAATAGTCTGTAAAGTTAAGGCATGACAAGGCAGCTCTGCCATGTGGAATGCCCATCCTGTAACATGTGGAGAGTCTTGAACGCTTTCTGTGGCTTAGATGGCCATGTGCAGGAGGTGTCACTAACTGCAGAAACTTGAGCTCTGGTTTTCGGAACTCAAGCGATGGCTGGAGTCATCATGGCGCATCCATGAGGCTGAGAACTATGTGGATAGCACGTTCAAGGAGGTGGTCACACCACAAGTTAAGACACTACAGGCAGAGTAATGGGTAACCACCTGGGAGAATCTGGCAGGTAGTGCAGGAGTCCCGTTAGTCCATTTCGCTCACTAACTGGTTTTGTTTTTGGATGCTGGTGAGGGTGATTGTTCCTCGGAGGAGCGCAGACAGAGTGAATTCTGTGGCACCAGGGGTGGCTCAGCAGCACAGAAAGAGAGGAGGAAGAGTGGAAGTGGTAGGGGATTCAATAATTAGGGGAATAACTCAGCACTTCTGTGGCCTTAGAAGTGACTGCTGGATGGTATTTTTTAAAAATTCATTTATGAGATGTGAGCATCGCTGGTTAGAGCAGCATTCATTGCCCATACCTGACCCGCTCGAGCGTGAAATGATGCGTGTTGACGTCAGGCGAGCATGCCGACTTAACACGCAGTCGTGCAATAGTTCAGTCAACGGGCGCACGTTGGGCTCAGCAGCACACCCGCCGACAATTAAAAGGCCTGTTAAGGCCATTAAATAATCAATTAAAGGTAAACTTTACCAGACTGATTCCTGGGATGGGGGATGTCCTAAGGAGAGGTTGAGGCGACTGGGTCTGTATTCTCTAGAGTTTAGAAGAATGAGAGGCGATCTCAATGAAACATACAAAATTTTTACAGGGCTCAATGAGGTAAATGCAGTAAGGATGATTCCCCTTGCTTGGTGGCGGGTAGTGTAGGACCAGGGAAGATAGTCTCAGAATAAGGGGTAGGCCATTTAGGACTGAGACGAGAAGGAGTTTCTTCACTCAGGAGGATGGCAAGCCTTTGGAATTCTTTATCTCAGGGGACTGTACAGACTCAGTCATCAAGTATGTTCAATTTGTTCCCTGGATTAAGCATTAACCAGGAAACACATTGTAGACAAAAATTATAGATGGAGAAAGGAAAACATAAATATACCCTGGGCCAAATAGAGGGGGAAACCACAAGTTATATACTGATCAGAGAGATGGGGGATCAATAAATGTGGAACATATAGGACCTAGAGAGAAAATGACACACATCGGGACAGAGGGAGAAAACTGCACACAATTATCCATTCTGTTGAAAGAAAAAGCACACTTGCAATGAAGAGTTAAACTAAAATCTTTCTATGATTAAACGAAAATCTAATTGCTTTTAGGCATCTGATGAGAACAAAGCATCAACAAATTAACCATCCCTACACAGTGCTTTTACTCTGTTTTAATTTTATTCTATACATTGTGCCTTTCATTTTGAAGGTCAAGCCAATATCCCTAAGAATCCTTTCAAAAAAGAGGGAAAAATCCAATTTAAAAACAGCAACTTCGGTTCTGAAACAAAACTTAGAAGTTGTATTAGTACTGTGTCTAGTATAAAAATGAAATTTCCAGGAATGGTTTCAGTAACAAAGAGACACTGATAAACATATAAAGTTACAAGGAATCACTGGTTACAAATGATTAATAAACAAACATAATAATTGAACTGGTTTATAAAGCAGCATGGAATCAAAGTGCAGATACTCCAGTTTTCTAGAGAGTATGTTTTAAATTAAATCTTAAGTTCAACAATATACAATGAAACATGGGGTTAAGAGAGGATAATTCACCTAAATATTACTTATAATTTACAATACAAGGAGATACAGTACATTGGACATTTTTTTCTGAAACTACTGTACACTTAGTTGACTAAACATTATATTGGTCTATATGGTAGGTTTATAAGAGATCACTTCATGTAATCTGTTGACTAAACAGCAGCAACTTCCTCATCCCGAGATTGTAGAGATCTCATAGTCATTTGCTGAGGTGATTGGTTTTCCCATCATTCTGATATTCTTAGCATTTGTAATCCTGGGCATCACTACCCCAGTTTTCTCAAAGTATCTCACCAAAGCGTTCTCAGTTAGAAAGGAGGCCAAAAACTGCTCAAAGGTGATAGCCCAATCTTTGTCTGTGCTACTACTCCTGGTAAGAGGGGTCTCATTGTTATTACGCACAAGCACTGTATCCTCTGTGATGTCCTCACACTGTAGCTTATCATCATCATTAGAGCCAGCACTCAGAACTGAGTATGAGGACATGGAAGTATCATCTTTAGTTTCATCATCTGAAATCAACATTGCTGAAGACACCCCATTGTCTTTTGGTGAACTGTCATCCAGTTTAATATCCTGTAGCTCACTGGAAGATAGTTTTTCATCATTCATTCCATCAGGGATCGAACAGAAAGAATCCCCCTGTCCGTAATGCAATGGTTGGTTTTCCTTTTTTGGATGCTCTCTACTGTTATTGTCATGACTTCTGCCTGGTTCCTGTATTGCCTGACTAACAAACTGTTTTCCTACTTCACCAATCTCCAAAAGTAAACTGGTTACAGCTGCAGTGGAATGGTACAATTCTTGCTCATTCGCATCTTCACTGAACATATTGTACAGAGTTCTGCATAGTTCAATAAATTGCTCCTGCAAAGAATTAGGAATAAACATGCCTTTATCATCAGTAATTTAGAAAATACTGACATGTTAGTTACTGGTTTTGATATCAAAGGACTGATACCTACTTGATTCAGTTTAGGTAGATCTTTGATACTCTCCAACTTAGGCTCCCTTTCTTGTGCCCACATCCTGATGTAATGTCGATAATCATGTGGGTTTGGTCGCTTCTCAACTGCAATAGAGTAAAATCCAAGTTGACAAAATGTATGGCTATAAAATTATTTTAAAAAGTTCACGACAATAGCTTAATTAAATTAATCAATATCCTTGTGCAAATTATATTTAAAAGCATATTAATACCTCACTTTTAAAATGATTTAAACTTTTTGAAATCAGCTTGTGAAACATTAGGTTTTATAATCTGTCTACCTTTCTCATTCCTCAGGTTTACAGTGACAAAGCCATCTTCTGTTTCATGTTTTGCTCTCGACTCAACATCTGTAACAACTAAGAATAAATAAAGTATTTGTTACCAATTCAGTTAATCAGATGTGGTCAAAACTGCTATTTTGGGCCGAATCTTAACAGCATGTTAACGACTCACACCATTAGCAGTGTGCAAGTTTTAAAATATTTTATTTTTCCCTTTCTCCCTTTTTTCTCACCCTCTCTCTTAAACCAGTCTTTTTTCCCCTCTCCTCATTTCTCTTTTCGTGCCTGACTTGCTTCCACCATAAGTGCCAGACTGTCGTCTCTTTGCCATTCTCAGCTTGCACTTCCAGCAAGTACAGCACAAGTTTTTGAGCTGAAGCGTACAAGAGAATGTCCACCTAATGGTATAAGCTGCAAGATTCCCTGCTCCAGCAAACTTTGGTCCATTATGTTCTACAAAGTTCCACTGTCAAATTATAAATTTGAACACCATATACTCCATAAAGCAATTCTAACCTTTTTATAAACTTCTGCTCTCTAGCAGAACCAACAGCTCTCATACATCTTTGGTTACCACAATGGAGTTGTCAATATTAACTTTCAATTTCTGCAATTCTTCCAGTCACAAAACCAACACCCAGGGTAGAAATAATATTGCAAATCCTTTAAAATTTATTAAGTGCAAGTTACAAAGAACCTTCATTTTATAAAGGCTTAGTCTGCCCAATTTCTCCTCAGAGGAAAATCCCCTAATCCATGGAATATGTCTAGTGAACCTGAGTTGCACTCTCTCTCTAAAGCAAGTATATCCTTCCTTCAGTAAGGAGACCAAAGATGTAAACAGGGCTCACCAAAGCTCTGTATAATTGCAGCGAGACTTCTTTGCTCTTATACTCCATTGCTCTGTAATAGCATTTGTTTTGGTAATTGCTTGTTGTTCCTGCATGCTAACTTTCTGTGATTTGTCCAGGTCCCTCTGACTACCAACATTTCCCAGTCTTTCACCTTATTAAAAAATATTCTGTTTTGATATTTTTCCTACCAAAGTGAATAACTTTGCATTCCCAACATTATACTCCATCTGCCACCTTCTTTTTCACTCACTTAACCTACCCATATCCCTTTACAAATGCTTTGTGTCCTCCTCACAACTTATTTTCCCAGCTAACTTTGTACCATCAGCTAACATAGATGCATTGATTCAGTCCCTGTAAGCCATTGACAAAGACTGCAAATAGCTGAAATCCAAGCACTCATCCTTGTGGCACCCCACTAATAACAGATTGCCAACATGAAAATGACTTGTTTATTACAACTGTTTTCTTTTTGTTAACCAATCCTCTATCCATGCTAAAGTATTACCCCCACACTGTGAGTGTTATGTTATGCAACAATCTTTCGTGTGGCACCATAGTGAATGCCTTTTGAAAATCCAAATATACTTCCCATTCATCTACCCTGCTAGTTACATCCTCAAAAAAACTCAGATTTGCAATTTTCCCTTCATAAAATCAGGCTGACCCTGCTTAATCATATTTTTATTTTCTAAGTGCCATGTTACCATGTCCCTTAGTGGATTTCAGTGTTTTCGTGCCGACTGACTTATAGTTTCCTGGTTCCTTTCTCTCTCCTTCCTGGAATAGTGGGGTTACATTTGCTATTGTCCAATTCATTGGGACTGTGCCCACAGAGAACATTCAATTGGGAATTTTGGAAGATCACAACTTGTGCATCGACCATCTCTGCAGCCATCTCTTTTAGAACCTTAGGATATAGGCCATCAGGTTAATGGAAGTTGTCAGTTTTCAATTCCAATATTTTCTCCAGTACATTTTACTAGCTAAGATTAATTATTTCAAGTTCCTCATTCTTATTAGAGCCTTGGTTCCCCACTATCTCCAATCTGCTTATCATGTCTTCTACTGTGAAGATAGATTAAAAATATTTATCATCTCTGCCACTTCGCTATTCCCCATTATAATTTCTCCTTGGTCAGTATATAAAGGGACCCCACATTTATCTTCACTATTTTTACATTCTTATAGAAGCTTTTACATCCTGTTTTTGTATTTCTGGCTAGTTTACTCTCCTAGCCTACTTTCTCCCTCTCAGTTTTTTGGCCATCCTTTGCCTGTATCTAAAACTCTCCCAATCCTCAGATTTACTACTCTTCTTGGCAATATTAGAAGCCTCTTTTTTAAAATCTAATATTATCCTTACCCTCTTTAGTTAGCCATGGATGGATCTCTTTTCCCATGAAGTTTTTATTTTTCAATGGAATGTAGATTCATTTAAAGAAATATTTTACAATTTTCACTGTTTGCCAAAGCTCATCTACCGTAATACCTTTTAATCTAGTTTCCAAATCTACCTTAGTCAACATGCCCCTGAAACCTATGTAATTGGCTTGATTTAAGCTCAATACTCTAACTTAGTACTTATTAAAAATCACTCTCCAACTTAATGGGCAGAATCTTCCGCTCGGCGAGTGGGGCGGGGCCCGCTCGCCGAGGTGTAAAATGATGCGGGGTGACGTTGGGCATGCATCCCGATGTCACCGCGCGTCATTTAGATTTTCAGTTTGGCAGGTGGCTGCGCACCCGCCGAACTGTCAAAGACCTATTAAGGCCTGTTAAGAAGCAATTAAGGCAATCAGCTGAGCTGCCCATCCAATCTTAAGGTTGGTAGGCAGGCGAAGAGCCCAGGTGGCCGTTGTATTTTTCATGGAACCTCATCCACGGGCGGGATGAGGTTTCATGAATTATTTAAAATTTTCAGAAAAATTATTAAAATTAATGCACATGTCCCAGCTCATGTGACAGTTTCACATGAGGGGGCATGTCATAAAATTTTTTTCAACACTTTATTAACCTGTTTAAAACTTAAAACGAAAAAGCGCACTCCTGACTCAGGCAACTTCCAGGTGCGTGTCATGCTGGGCGGGCCTAATATGGCGGCGCCCAGCCAATCGGGGGCGCCAATCGGCTGTGCACCCACTCATGCCTGCCCCCGCACAACACCCCTGACGGGGAGAAAATTCTCCCCAATATGAATTTCTATCATGCTATGATTGCAATCAGAGGATCCCTTACTGTGAGGTTACTAATTAAACCCCTCTCATTACACAAAGAGAGATCTAAAATATCCCTACTTTGGTTCCACAATATATTGTCCTAGGAAACTGACTCAAATATATTCCATGGAATTATCCTTCAAACTACTTTATCCAATTTGATTTGCCTAGTCTACACTGCCTTTGTTACACTCTGCTGATCTTATCTTGCTCTTCTTTCTTGATTAATACTCTGAAGACACCTATAAACTACTCCCACCATCATTTTCTGATCCTTGTTATTTCTTAAATCCATCTTTACTACTACTACTTCTTGCTCTTCTGAGCCAAGATCCTCCTCCCTACTCTCCTTATCTCATCTTTCATTATCAGAACTGCTCCACCTCAACCCACACCCCCAACCACCTCCCTTTCAATTTTCCTCTGTCTTTTTGAAACATCATGTATGTTGGAATATTTAGTTCTCAACCTCAGTCACCATGCAATCACATCTCTGTAATGAGCTATTAGATCAAACCCATTTATCTCTATCTGTGCCATGAATATGTCTATCATGTTCTGTATGCTTTGGGCATTCAGATAATGCACCTATAAACTTTAACTTTTTACCATTCTTCCCTGATTTGACTTTATTTCACTAATGCACTGTTTAAACTTTCTGTCTCTTCCTGGCACACTGCGCTTATCTTTACCCGAATTGCCATACTGCCCTATGGCCTTGATTTAAACTAAATTGAAAATTACTCCCCCCCCCCACCCCCCCCCGACCTAAGAAAATCACCCTGCATCCTAACTACAATGGTATTGCTGACAATAAATTGGACATCATGCTGTTTTCCCGTCCTTGAACCCTCCTCTTATCTTTTTTAGTTTAAAATCTTATCTACACATGATTTGCTAGGACACTGGTTCCAGCCCGTTTTAACTGGCCCTCATCCCAATGGAACACAGAGCTGATGTTGGGAGGACGTTTTCATTGGTTGCGGAGTCCAGAATAGTGGTCAGGGTCTCAGAATAAGGGGCCAGCCATTTAGGACTGAGATGAGAAATATCTTTCCTCAAAGGACTGTGAATCTTTGGAATTCTCCACCCCAGACAGCTGGGAATGCTCAGTTTATGAATATATTCATGACAGAAATTGACAGGGTTTTGAAAGCTAAGTGAATTATTGAATATGGAGATTATGCAGGTAGGTGGAGCTTTACTGAAAAATCTCATGTGGTATAAATGGAAGAAATCCTGTCTGGTGCCATGCCAATCTATCAGCTTGATTACTGTTTTGGCAACAGGTTTCTAAATCCGTTACAAACTTTGTAAACTCAGTCAGAAATCAACACATTCCATTCACAAATTTTGACCAGTGTTAACAAAAACAGAAAATGCTGGAAATGCTCAGCAGGTCTGGCAGCATCTGTAAAGAGAGAAAAAAGGTCAACATTTCAGGTCTGTGACCTTTCGTTAGACCAAAGCATTAACTATTTATTTCTCACTTCACAGGTTCCGCCAAATCTGAGTAATTCCAACATTTTCTATTTTTATTTCAGATTTCCAGAATCCACAGTACTTTGCACAAAACCAGAGTTTTTGTTTCAGTGTTAGTAGGCTGTGAGAAAAATTACTGCACCCCCCACCCCCAGCCACCTAAGAAAATCATCCTGGATCCTAACTACAATGGTATTGCTGACAATAAGTTGGACATCATGCTGTTTTGTAATCATACGAGAATTAAACCAATGTAAAAAATGTATTATTTTGCTGCTAAGACTACAAACTCTAATTACTGTAAATTTACACAAACCAGGTATGTTAGGGTTCAGTTGAAAAAAGGTTCCAAACCCAAAACATTAGCTTCTCTGTTCTCTTCACATGTGGTGTCTATGATTTGCTTTTACTTTTAGTTTATTTGGTTAACTTCACAGCTGTGCTCAACAGAAATGGGATTAAAGCAGTATTATGTACTTATTTTAAAAAATAGGGTTTGGCTATAATTCAGTTAACTACTTCAGTCTCTCATTCCATGAAGTTGGGCTACAGACTTGAAGCTCCCTCAAACATATTTATATTTATTGAGGGGCTTTAAAAATTCCAAAAAACTGCAACCGATGCATTTTTCCCTTTGATTCTTGCACATTGTCCCTGGCCCATTCTGGATGGGTGATAATTGATTGCAGAGTTCTGTTTCAGCAACAAGGTGTGTTAGGTAACTCTAATAGAGCCCCATCCTACCCAGTATCACAAAGTAGGCAAAATTCTTGGAGGATATCTGTCAGAGTGTATGCTCCTCAGAGCGCATCTGGAACTGAGGTGTGTGGAATTTCTTCCCAAGTGCAACCTTCATCTGTGTTTTATCCACCAGCTTTTTCTGTCACATTGTCCAAACCACAAAGCCAAGCCTTCAGGAGCATGCTGCTCACATCTATTAGATAATAAGGCTCAATCCCACAAGGCTCCCCTTTTTGCAGTCCTGTTTGTATAACATTTCTGATGTAACCGGGTCAATGTGGCCCATAATATGCAATCTCTCGTCTTGATTCATAAACCTTACAAATATTTAGATAAAAATTAATACAAAATAAGCATAAAACTTACCGTGTACAGTTTCAGGTGTTATATCTTCAAAAAAGTATTGTGTAGCTTCAAACGCAGAATCAGGGTCCTCTTGTTCATTAAAAAATGGTTCTAAGGACATTAATGAATAAACAGAAAAATCATTTATGTTTGTTCTCAAAAAGACTTAAAAGGAACCTTTTGAATCTAGAAGTTCCCTTTGTAACCAGTAGAATGCTGATAGCCCTCTGATTTATGGTTTGACCTAACTGAAACCTTTAGGTTTCCTGAAAAATTTAGGTTACGTTATAAAATCTTAAAAAGCAATAGGGCTGTTTGTGTTGGAAAATGGGGTTATAATGACAGAGTAATGGGGGTGGAATTCAGTCTCATTCCGTACTGATTATGGGAGCCAATTTTCCTGTATGGAGACACCGAAAGGTTGGTGCACAGATTCCCTATTTATTGCAAGTAGAATTTCCTTTCATATTTACAAGGGGGCAGGTAAAGTGCTAAACCATTTTCTGGCTGTCACCAAGTTCCCAACATGTCCATGAAAACCTATTAGGAAGAAGGCCTCAAATTGTCTTTTAGCATATTTTTCATGTAAATATTTTTGTTTATTTTCTTTTTAATTTACTGACGGCATTTCAGCTTCCAAGAGCTTTTATGCAGATGTCATTTTTCTCCGAAACTTCACTTATCAGGATTAGAGTTTGCATCAAGAGTTGTTCATGCCGATATATTGAGAGGAACAGGAAGAGCTTTGGAGGCATACCAAGCAGGTTAAGTGTCATCCTGCTGGCAACCACACTACTGCATCTGCAGTGTGGGGCAACAAATCTCACTTTGGGGTAGACATGTTCGAGGGCCCTTTTCCAAAAGGAAACTATGCCAGTAGATTCCTGATGTCAAAACAATGACATATGAATGCTGAACTAGCCTTTGTGCTCGACTGTTCGAGAAGCACCTAAGTGATACCAAGTTATGTGTTACATGGTACTGTGTAAAAGGAGCCATGCCGGGATGATCAATAGCTGGCACTGTATTTGGCTCGACCTACTGAGATGCTCCCAGCCATTTCTGTAGCCCAAGAAACCTATGAATGAATGCAGAAACTTGGGTTAGCAGAGGTGCTGATATCAAGCTGCCTCACCTGCTATGAGGATGCTTGTGCCTACCATGCAGGATAGTTATTGCACACGCAAAGGCAATAAGGGTCAGTTCTGACCCGAAAGTTGGCTGAACCTGCTTGGAGCATGCTGTAGTGCTGACCTATGGAATGGTGCTTTGCAGTTGCACAGAGGGGCTTTCTTTACATGCATTTCATGAGGCACTAGCTGATGGACATTAGCGGCCACAGAAGAGGGCAAGTGCCATTTTGCACTGTCACTTGTCTACAGATTCATGTCTGAAATTCTGATTCAAAGTGAAAATTCAGTGATAACGGAAGATAGGATAGGTAAAATATAAAATGGCCATAATATTAATATACACAAACCCGATATGCAAATTAAAGTTTTTGCGACTGTAATTTAAAATTTTCTTCCTCACTGAAGTTTCCTGCCTTGTAGGATGCACCCTAATTTTACAGTAATTTTTTCTTCTCCATGGAGACTATGGAAAGTCTGCAAATTCAGGTGACATCAGATAAAAGACCAGTCAGTAATCATTTCCTTATGGAGCATAGCACATTAACATTTTATGCACACAGCAGTAAAATATGAACAATTTTAGAACAACTTTATTTACTTACCCCAACGAGGGAAAATTATTTTAATACTAATATGTTTTTTAAAAAATGAATGCTTTCTACTCAAACTGTATTCAAGTAACTACCTCAAAGGAACATGATTCCAAAACAAGTAATTAGGTTTCTTACCAGGAAGTACATGTATTTTATACAGCAGTTTCAATTTTTCTACAAGATCTGCATGGCACATTGTACCTATGAAAACAAATTACAGAACCTGATTAAAAGGTCTGAAAAGATTATCTACTTTTTAAAAAAATAAACACAATCACTGTCCAGCTCAGTTTTTGGATTTTCCCCATTCTGATTTGAGATCTTTTTGTAGTTATAAACCATTACAATAAAAATATTTATTTTAAGAAACACAGGTCTTTAAAAGACTATGGTTAAATGAAAACAACGAATGATGTACCATTAGTACTAACCATGTGAAGTTTATTATTTTCAAGAACGTAAGTTAATTTCCATTGAATCATTGAAAGGAATTAATTTGGATCAAACACAAGAGTAACAACAGGTGTAATAATTGACCTTGGGAGCACTGGATAACTCTATTTGGCAAAACGAGACATGAAAGTCATAATAAGTGGTTTGTGTGTGTTTAGAAAAACTTTAGTGCATTTCAACTGGACTGCAGTGAGATGTTATTCCCAGCTCTATGCCAATAGGAGAGCAGGTAAATGAAACTGATTAACTATCAGATTTGCTCACCATGACAAGTCCATAGCATTTCTCGGCATCAAGCTCACTTGGACTAACCTCCCTCAAACCTATGTTCTATCACACTGTATACTGTAGGTATATATTAATTTATTGTCTTGATTATTTAAATTGTTAATATGAAAATATCACCAGAATCCTCTGTTGTTCTCATTTCTTTTTCAAATTGTTAGATCAAATGATTTGAATGCTCAGCTAGCAGATATGCTATACAAAATAACTTTTCCATTTGCCTATTAAAAAGAGTAGGCACAATGTACCAAAGATAAGCAATATAAGTCTTACAAAATTGTGAATTGTAAATAAATTTTTACTTACTTAATCCTGTGACAAATTCTTTGAAGTTTATCAAAGAGTCTCCATTCTCATCTAGTAGACGGAATAAGCGTGCAGCTAGTATATCTGAATGTGCACCACATGACCAGGGAAAAAGAAGTGCAAACAATCCTTTGAATTGTTCAAAGTCAATACGATACTGTTCAAGATAAGGCAGACTAGGGTCATGGCGTTCTGTAGCATTACTGTTTCCACCCCAGTAACAACTGGTGAGATGTTCAGCCTAAGTATGACAAAATACAAAAGATCAGCATGTTAACAATTTTCAAGTGCTGAATATTAAAGAAGTGAAGCAGTATTTATATTGCATTATGACAACTATTCAAAATAACCCCAAAGAACATGTTTAACAAGGCAAATTTTAGTAGTTAACACAAAAGTGAAGTACCATAGAAAAAGCTGGAAATATGCAGCAGGTCTGGCAGCATCTGCAGAAAGAGCAGAGCTAACATTTTAGGTCAACAATCCTTCGTCCAAACTAATGAAAGGTCATCGAGCTAAAATGTTAACTCTTTTTATCTCTCCATAGACGCTGTCAGGCCTGCTGCATATTTCCAGCATTGTCAGTTTTTATTTCAAATTTGAAAGGCTGTGTAGGTTATATTTGTCAAAAGATCTGTAGTTAGTTTAAGAAAGATGGCCAACTGCAAATTTCAGAGTTTACTGTTTAGGCATTAAAGTGGAAATGATAAATACATTAAAAATATGCAAATACGGCCTTCATTGGTCTACTCAGGTACTGTCACTTACTTCTTCAAGTCTGCCATATCATCCCAGTCCTCAAATAAAATAAAATCCTCCCTCCTTGCAAGCTAATACCCCATCTCCAATCTCCCTTTCTTCTCCAATGTTGCCTCCTAAATTTGTGCCCATCTTTCTTGGAACTCAATGTTTCAATCCCTCCAATCAGGATTCCCTGTTATAGTACCAAAACAGTTCTCTTCACAGTCATAAATGATATCCCATGTGACCGCGACAAATAAATAAACTCTTTTCTCATCCTTTTTGGCCAGGTTGCCGTCTTTTCCATGGATGATCACATCATCCTCCTCCTCCTCCTCCCACACCTCTCCACAGACACCTATTTGAGTAGAACTGCACTCATCAGCTTGCATTCTCCAAGACTCTACTGCTTGTGCCTTACACCAAGTCCCATTCACCCATCAGTCTTGTGCTTGCTGACCTATACTCGTTCCTGGTTAAGCAATACCTCAATTTCAAAACTCCTATCCTGGTTTTCAAATCCCATATGTCCTCACCCCTCCCTATCTCTGCAACCTTCTCCAGCTCTACAGCCCTCCAAGATCTCTGCACTCATCGAATCGTGGCCTCTTGAGCATCCCTGATTTTAACTGCTCCACCACTGGTAGATGTGCCTTCAGCTGCTAAGGAACTAAGCTCTGGGAATTTCTTTTGGCCTCTCTTTTCTCCTTTAAGACACTTCTTTAAACTGTCAGGAAGATATAATAATTCTCTTAATGTTATTGGAATTTATTGTAAAATAGTGGTATTGTGTCTGTATGTGTGTGTGTTGTGAGGCTTAATTAGATTAAAGGCAACTGGTCTAAGGGATTTGATGTAAACATGGTAAACATGGGGGATGTTTAGAATATAAGGTGTAAAAAGTCATTTGCATTTTTAAATAAACCAGACTAGATTGTTTTCAAAAGAGGGAGTGAAATATTACACCTAGCCAGATGAAGTTTAGAAACAGTGGCCGGGATTTTCTGGCCCTGTCGTGGGCGAGGTGGTGCCCCAGCCAGAAGTCCATTGATTTGCAGCAGGCCCAGAAGATCCCGGCAACAGGCGGGTGCAGAAAATCCCACCCAGTGTGTTTATTTTTCCCCTAAGATTGCTGCTAAAATTAGTACTATAATAAATTCTCATGATCAGGAAGGTAAAGTCCAAAGACATAGGCCTGAATTTTCCCGTCGGCGATTTGGGGGCCTCCGACATCATCCCGGTACGTTTAAATCTTTAGGAAGGCGGGCGGACAGCGAAATTAGCTGTCCGCCCGCCAACCTATTAATAACCAATTGAGGCCATTGACAGGATAATTAAGATAATTAAAGACCCTGCCCGTCCAACCTTAAGGTTGGTGGGCTGGCCAGGAGCCCCAGCGGGCTTCTGAAAAAACATGAAACCTCATCAACTGGCGGGATGAGGTTTCATGTCCGTTTTTAAAAACTTTAATAAAGTTTCTGTGCTTCTTATTAACACGTCTCATCTCGTGTGACATTGTCACATGAGGGGGACATGTTAATAATTTTTTATTTTATATTTTTGAAGTTTTTTAGGCTGTCAGTAATCTCCCTGAGACAGCTCTTGGGAGATGTGCGCTCTTTCGCACGCATGTGCGAAAGAACCCACTTTGACAGTTGGGGAATCCCTCCCCCCCCCGCACAGGAAGCGCACTTCCCGTCGGGCAGCCCGCTGAGTGGGCGTTAATTGGCCCGCCCACTCAAAATGGCGGTGGGCCCCGTTTTGGTGACCGAAATTTTGTAAACCTCGGGCAAAATTCTGCCCATAGTGAAACAATGGGAATTTGCATTCATATGTATAACGGAGCGAAGGCTGTGTGTAAGGGTAGGCATTTTTAAGATCTGAAAAGCCTTCAGCACCTATGCCTCAAGCTGCTGTTTTCAAAGAACTGAAGTTAATAAAACTCACTTTGAATTCGACTGGTATAGGGTATTGTGTGTCACCTTGCCCGGGTCTTTTAAGATCTATGAGTCTTACTGTCGCCTTAACGAAGTGTAACTGGGAGTCAGATTAATTAGGGGATTTAGAAGTTAGCATGGTAGGAAATTGTACATCTATGTATGTGCTTTAAGATCATTTCTTCTATTAATAAATGTTTAATCTAGTTTTGTAAAAACCTATAAGACTTGGTGGTCTTATTACTACTGAATTCAAGGCACACGTCTCAATTTATACAAATTGCAAAACAAAATGTGTCAGTTGTTTCAAGTTTCCCTTTGGGATTTGAACAACTCAGCATTTACCATCGGCTGTGCCATAACAAAACCTAGCTGTTTGATCAAACTTTTGGCCACCTGCCCTAATATTGGCTTAAGTGGTTTAGTGTCAAATTTTGCTTTATGCTCCTTGGAATATCTTACCTTGCTAAATGTGCTCTATCAACACAAATTGTTGTTGTTTAAAATACTGAATTATATTAGATACAAGTTGTTATTTAGCATGGACATAATCCTGGAACTGTTCTAATAGCACGGTGGGTGCACCTATACCACATAGGTTGTAGTAGGTCAAGGAGGTGGCTTACCACCACCTTCTTGACAGCAATTAGAGGTGGTTTATAAATGCTGATCTTGCCAACAATGCTCATAACCGAAGAATGAATACAAAAAACTGGAGGGCAAAAATTAACAAGACAGGTTAACAGGGATGATAGTGGGTGAAGACAAAAAGGTCTGAAATTTTGTGACAAGGAATCATGTACACATTATAGTGCAAAACAGCAAAGTCAATGCAGAGTGAGTGGTTGGAAAATTATAGCACTTTTTATTTTTTTTAATGTTTTTTAATCTTTCATGGGATGTGGACATCACTGGCACAACCAGCATTTGTTGCCCATCCCCAATTGCTGTAGGTCTGGAATCACATGTAGGCCAGATCAGGTAAGGAGGCACATTTTCTTCCCTAAAGGATATTAGTGAACCAGATGGGTTTCCACAACAATCAATGCTAGTTATTATGCTAATCATTACTGAGTCTTGGGCCTCTGGATTACTTGTCCAGGGACACTACCACTTGATCTGTAGTGAAATGCAAATGCTTCTAGGCTTCAAATTGGTGGAATTATCAGGCTTCAAGTGGGTTTAGTTTTCTCATTGTTTACCTTCTATTACCATAAAGGCTATGGACCAATGCACTTGTATGAAATCACCAAGTGACCTCAGCATTTCAACATTTCAGTGTTTAATGCAGCTAGTACATATAATACAGGATGAATTAAATACTAAACACCAGATCATGACCTTGAAAACTTCTTCATAAACTTGTGTCAAAGACTGGTTTGTTTTTGGCTTTTAGCAAATCCTAGATGTAAAGGGAGTGACTCAAGCCCATCATGCAATTCAAGAACAACTTGCATCTATGCCTTTAATGCAGAAAAAAGTGCTTCACAGAAGCATAATCAGGCAAAAATTGACTAGGGCACAAAGCAAGGAATATCTGAACAGGTAACTAAATGCTTGGTCAAAGGATGGTCTTAAAGGTGGGTCATAATGAGAGAGGTAGAGACATCAAGATTGAGGGAGACTCATCCATTGGAAGTATGAACTTCAAGCTCGGTTTCTACTGGTTGGGTAAACGAGTAGTCATCATATTCCTAAGGGACATTATAAATTGTGTTTGTAAATTGTAAGTATTAACCTGCACACGAATCATTGAAACGACAAAATGAAAAATCACAGCCCCAATCAAATCATCTGAGTACATCTCATTTACATTATCAGTAAAGATATTTTTATTATATGAGAGCATTTTCATCTGTATATTTACTGGTGATTAAGAAACAATTTCTAGTCAAATTGCTCAAAAATGTTTTCTCAATGTATGTTTGCTCAGGAGGACAAAGTATTTTACAGCCAACCTCTGGTCAGAAGAGAAATCAGCAAAATCATGGCAAACATTAGTGTCTGACCTCGTTCCATGTAAGGATAACTGGGTGATCTAATGAGTACCAGCAGCAACCATTTAATGACTATTGCAGTTGCTAATGATTTAATTACTGTTAACAACTGTAAACTGGTATCTTTGGACCAACAAACTTTTGAACATCACTGAAAGTCACATCTAACACACCGGGAATTGTAAAAGTACCATGAAATGAATGCAGTTGAGCTCACCTATGGACTCAAAATCTAACAGCCACCTGATCTGGCTGGGATGCTGACTTTCCAGTTACCTCATTTTGAGGAACAGAATACAAATCCTACTAAAATATCAGTGATACCCGAGTGATGAGAGTTGGCTGTACCTCCTTCACGCGACAGCTGACATGAACAGACACTCATGTCAGGCCAGCATGTGGTTCGAGCCATGGAACGTTACCATTGCTGGAGTTCTTTGCCAGTTTCGCAGTTGTGTGTTTAGGATAGGCTGAAAACCTTTATTCAAATCCACTCATTGCACTCCAGGTCTGAAGGAAGGGCCCGCCCCATCCTCCGCCTCTACAACAACAAAATCCACCACTAACGCGCAACAAATAGACCTCTCCTCATGTGAGGTAAGAAAGAAAGGAGGGACTAGGGAATCTGGCACGTAATACTCAGCCAATAACTGCTGCAGTTCTGGCAGTCAAGCAGTCAATCAAGGTAGCAATGGGTGTGATCATGCATAAACAGAACAAAACTGTGCTGGATTATGTACAAGTGAAACTGAAGCAAAGGACTATGCAAAGCAGGAGCCAGAGGTCGGAAAAAACATTTCAAAAGATGGAATTCTATAATTGAAGGGGTTTGAATTCTGCCAAAAGGCAGGAATTTCTCATCCCTGGATGAGCTATCAGAAGAATTCTGATAGTCACACAAAGTCATGAAGTGCAGAACATACACGCTCAGTGAAAACATGATGTAGGATTAGTTAACTCTCTTCTAAAAAAGAGTGCTTCTAAAAAAGAGTGTTTATAAATCTGGTTGGCATTGGCACTAAGGATTAAAGAAATGCTAATAGATTGGGATGATTAATTGCTGCAGCATAATGTTTAATGTGCCGCTGAGCTATTGTCTGTGAATAGCTGCAAGCGCAGGTTGGATGTTGGACATGACAAGATGATAAATGTTCTGGAGTTGTTAAGGATTTGCTGGCAGGAAAATGGAATTCAGTAATAATTATATATCCTGTAAATGGAATATGTTTGATAGGCACAGTAAAAACAAGCTTCTATATCTATTGAGCCATTAAGGTAATAAAATGCTCCAAGGTTCTTCACAGGGGTATTGTAAAACAAAATTTGACATCAGGCCACATAAGGCAATATATAAGGGCAGATGGTCAAAAGGTTTGGTCAAAGAGGTAGGCTTTAGGGAGCATTCTAAAGGAGGAAAGAGGTAGAGAAGGAATTCCTGAGTTTAAAAGTCTAGGCAGCTAACCATGGTGGAGCAATTAAAATTGGGGCCAATGATAGATCCTTACGGAACACCAGATGTAACAGTGCAGGAAGGAGAAGTGGGGCAATTGCAAGTGACACTCTGGATACAATTAAATAGATAGAGAAGAATGGAACCAGGCTCAACGTTGAACTATAAACAGAATTGTGCTATGGACTGGAAACTAAACTGAGACAGATTTCAAATCTTTTATCAGTTGCTAGAGAAATCAACTTCTAAATTCTGAGCTGGATTCAACTTCAGATTCCAGAGATTGGAAAGAATGATTGAAATCACTGTGCTACTATTTCATCCATTGTAACTTTTATATTCAGTGAACAGTGCCCGCTAAATCAACAGAGCAGTTGTAAAATTGCAATGTCAGCACAAGGAAGAAGACTGAAACAGCTTGATTGTTTGCACAATTGGGTCATAACTGGTTCTACAACATGGGGATGCTGCTGGGTCCTCAATTTTTACATTGCAGGATGGAGCTTGAACACCAGCAGCAGCATTGAATTACCCATACATCTTCAAGATGATTCCTGCACAGTTGTTCAAAAGTTACAACTGTCCCATTATTTCTGGCCATGGATTTTAATCAAGAAGCAGTTCACATGCTAATTTAGCCAAAAACACCACTGACACCAGAAACTTGTTTACCTTAAAAAGGACATATAGTTCTTCCAGTTCATCTATAGTGAATGATGTGTCTGTCACAATAGCTCGAACCTAGATATAATAAAGAAATTAAAAATAAAGCATACATTTAGAGTAAAAAGCAAATACATTTTGTACTCTATTTGGAATTCAAATGAAGCATTTCAGAATATTTGCATAACTGTACTCACAACATTACGCTTTGTGGTGTCTTCAAGAGTCTGGATCACTCGTAGTCGCTGCTTAAAACGCATCTGCTCAATCACATCTGCTCTGATACTACCAAATTTCTGAAAAGATTAAACATGCACTGAATATACTGTATACTATTAACAAATCTAAAATAACCCTAGTAATGATTGATGGAAGCTACATTTCACAAAAAGAGAAATCAAACCTATTCATATACTTTCTAAAGTACAGAAAACAGGCTTGTTTGCAAATCAGTCATGGGCACCTCACCAACTGTGATGTAACAACAATTTCTATGAAGCACGAAACAACACAAATCAAGGCTGGTTGAATGCATAGAAGCCTTTATTTGCCTAAACTTTTTCTAACCTAGCAAAAGGTAAATATAGTATAACATCTTACATTTTGAAGAAAATGCTGAAATTTTGAACTTATTTTATGTTGCAAAGCACTGAGATTTTGTTTGGTGGAGATCAGACATTATTGGACTTCTTTCACCGACTCATGACTCAAAAAAACAAAGCACAATATACCTCTCTACTTTTGGCAGTTCTCTAAAGCTCACCCCCAAGTCTTTCAGAAGGGAAATGATTTCTGCATCAGTCATCTTTCCACAAATGTAGTGCACAACTATATAAGACATACTATTCTTATTCTGTCTCTGCTCGCCTTCTCTCCATTTGTTACACGAGTTTGGTCAGGCAGAATACAATAGAAAGTCTGTTCTTGTCATAATTGTAAATCTACATGTACATACATATACAGCATGTTTTTCTCCACCATGCTCTCCAATGTCTTCTATGATGGTGATCCTAGCATCAAAATCAGATATGACATGGATGGGTAGCTACTCAATCTGAGGCAACTCCAGGCAAAGATCAAGGCCTCCAAGGACATTCTTAGCGATTTGTTTGTCAATAGCTATGCACTAGCTGCTGGTTCAGAGTTGGACAAGCAATGTAGCATGACTTGTTCTCCAATGCATGTGACAGCTTTGGCCTTATGAGCAACACGATGAAAACTGAAGTAATGCGCCAACCAGGTCTAGGAAAGTTCTATCTTGAGCCCAAGGTTTCAATCCATAAGCAGAACCTGTCAGCAGTGGATAAATTCACTTATCTCGGCAGCACTCTCTCTTGAGCCATCTATATCGGCAACAAGATACATAGAAGAATTGCTAAAGCAAGTGTAGCCTTCGGCAGACTTCAAACATCTGGGAATGAAGAGAAGCAAGGCTGCATACCAACCTGAAAGCTGAAAGAGAAGTATTCCTGCCCACTCTGCTCTACCCATAAAAGACTTGGACTGTGAACAAGCGCCAAGCCAAGAAGCTCAACCACTTTCACTTCAGCTGCCTTCAGAAGCTTCTGAAGATCAGGTGGCAGGACAAAATACCAGACACAGAGGTCATCCACACCATGACGAGACAGTTACAACTGAGTAGGGCTGGTCATGTAGCCAGAGCACCTGACACTTGCTTACCAAAGCAAATCTTCTATGGAGAGCTTGAACATGGGGTGCTTTCTCATGGCAGTCAAAGAAAGCAATATAGGGACACTTTGGAGCCTTCCCTTCGGAGTTTTGATATTGACTTTGAATCCTGGGAGAAACTTGTCAAGGATCGCTGAACCTGGCTCAACCAAATAAAAAGCACTGCAGCCTCCTTCGAAAGCAAGTGCATATCAGAGGCAGAGGGAAAATGCAAGGAGGGGAAATCCAGAGCCAGCAACTTGTCTGAAACTCAAGTCTGCGGTATCCTGCCCTATTTGCAGCAGAACCTTCCAGCCACAGATCAGCCTTAGCAGTCTCCTACGTACTCTAGGAAACACTCCAGATAATGAATATGGTTATCTTTGCCCCGAAGGGCAAAGGAAATAGTAGGTGGATATTTTGCTAACAAACCCAACAACACGCCTCAGTCCATTTATTTGCAGTGGGTTTGTCAATCTCCCCCTTTTCACTGCACGGCTTTTTGTTAATAGGGGATTTAAAACATTTTTTAATTGATTTAATTTTCCAATGACACAAGAGTTCACATTATGCTTCAAAGCCTTCCACAAAAAGTTCTTTGGCAACCTCATTAGCCTCAACTTTCAACAAGCAATTCCAAGCTGGAGTTTGCGATTAACCTTCCTAAACAGCATTTCATTCACACCCTATAGTTTCATGCTTGATTTCCTATTCCACTTCTCATTCTTACCCCCAATCCTTCATGAAATCTTCATTTCTTTTCAAAAACATTCAGAAATTCACGCATCCGTATGACTAACTTTTGAATTTACAGTTCCTTCACACCATTTAAAACATCTATTTGCTTGTGCAATAAGTCACGCCACTCTTTGTGCTAAGTGATCTTGAAATTTGATTTGTTTTCCCTCCTCACCTACATTACACCAACAAGCATGGGAAATAACTGGAAACCAGATCAAGATAGTTTTTGACACATTGATCAATCAGCCCAATCAGATTGCAAGGTGAAAGTTTAAGGTTCAAAGATGGAAAGTCTCATTAAAGCGAGATTTCAGTGCACCACACTTGCACATAAACAGGAATTGCACTAATTAAACTGCAATAAAGGGAAAAAAGGGGCTATAGAAATGGTTGCATTAAAACGTGGGGAAGAATTTTCCCGTCGGCGAGCGGGGGTGGGGCCCGCTGGCCAGCTTGTAAAATGATGCGCGGTGACTTCGGGCGGCCGTCCCGACATCACTGCACGTCATTTAGATTGTCAGTTTGGCGGGCACGCAGGCAAAGGCCTATTAAGGCCATTAACAAAGTAATTAAAGCTGTTAAGAATGCTGCCCATCCAACCTTAAGAAGGTAGCGCCGTGAGAGGGTGGTCTCCATTGGGCCTCACCACAAGGTAAAATACCAGCAATGGCAGGAGGAGTCCCATAGGTGTCCACTCTGGGCCTCAATTGGTCTTCGAGCTGGGGGACTACCTGATGCACCACCGCAGGTAAAATCCCAGTAGGCAAGAGAGACAGTGCCCCACCATACCACTCAGTTTTACACTCCCAATGCCCCCAATCTGCTGGGGTGGGGGTGATAGGGTAGGTGGGAGGGGAGTAAAATTGCACCCAGTGCTTCTACAGTATTCTTATGCATTACATGAAATTTTGCACTAAAATTTTCAAAGTAATTTGCTTATTTTAACATCTTAGACATTGAACAAATGATAAAAGAAAAATGCAGAATATTAGCAGTGGATAAAATAAACTGACATGCCAAAATTCAATATTTTAAATCCAGATCCCAGAGTCTGGGAATTTACATAAACATGGACAGCATTCATAACTAAAGCCTGCAGTTAAGCAAAGCTACATGACATGCATTGTCTTTTCCTTCCTGTAGTGATTAATATATAAAAATGGAAATTACAGATTTGCACAAGAGAACAATTATTTCTAAATTCAAATAGTACTGAAATAATTAGCGTACGGTCATGAAACTGGCTGCAATTTCAGAATTGTCTAAAACGTTTTAATTTTGAATCACTGTAGTTTCCCATAAATTCAATAAAAGACAAGCATACACAAAAAAACCATGTCATTCATCCCTCAGCAACAGCTATAGGTAGACTGCAGTATCTATTACCTCAGCATAATAAATCATGTAAAGGGACTGAGCTTCCAAAACTGTTTCTAAATATGCATTATTTTTTTTGAATATACATGTTTAATAAACTTTTATTTACATACACGAAGTCACATCTTTCTTGTAATTAACTCTGACCAATCTTGTAATTGATCATGAAAAAATGTGAAAAAGTCCCTCAGAGATCTGGTTTGAATATGGTTAGTAAATTATTCCACTAATTCAAGAAAATCTCGCCTAACATTTTTCAGTAAAGAAAACCAGCGAGGGAGTTAGAACACTAATTCTCATAAACGTGATGGGCGGAACAGGCTCAAAAGGCCGAATAACCTACTCCTGCTCCTATTTTCTATCTTTCTATGTTTCCTCTATTGGTTATCAATAATGATATTGTCATTAAAAACCTGTTTGTTTTATATCAAAAAATGACTGTGTAATGACTAGGCTGAAGTCACTAAAGTTTTGAAATGTTGTTTAGTTTTTTTTTTAATTACTTAAACAGCAGTTCCTAAGATGGCCGATCAGCTACAAAACTACTCTTGCCATTTACAAAGCAATCAGAATTGAATTGGGCTGTTTAGAAACTTAAACAAGTGCGAATGAACCCATCTTCTGAACCATTCACAAAGCATCCAGACATAACCTGTGTAATCAGTGGGGTGTGGACCAAGCCACTAGACTCAGCCACTTTGGACAATGGACCTCAGCTGAGAAGGGGACCCCCTGCCACGTATTCTCATCACTTCAAACAATAGATTTTGAATGAGGGTTCCCCAGCTTGCTGTGACTACATTTGGAAACTAGCCAGTTTGTGAATGGAGATCATGTGATAAGCAAGCTAACCCTTTGTTTTGAGAAATTGCTTTTCGAGGTCAGTGCGCAAAGACCATAGGTGGTATTTTCCAGCCCCGCCCACGGGTGGGATCTTCCAGTCCCGGCTAAGTCAATGGACTTTTGGCTGGCTCACCACATCTGCCACGGCAGGACCCACCGCAAGTGGGCCAGAAAATCCTGGCCCATGTGCGAGTAACAGCAAGATGACGGCTTGTGGTCCTTTGTCTCTTTCTCTCCCAAGCCGTTCTGCAAGTGTGTCTTGTCTGCATTTTGACAAGCCAAACACGGCAGACAGTATCTTTCAGATAAATCAAGCAGCTGCTGACTCCAGCAGAAGAGACAGAAATCATCCATCAACAATTTAAATCGTCTCAATGCAGAATCTGGAAAGCTCACCAAACCCAGCCTGAAACCGTCCAAGTCATCAATCTACAGGATCTGTATATGATTGACTTTTGTTTGGGACTCTTAAACCATTTACCTACCTTCCCTCTTTGTAACTTACTTCTGTGTGAGTGTGCGCGCAAATCTCTTGAATCCATGTGTGAGAGAGAGTTGGAGTGTTTATTATTTTTGCATATCAGGTGTAGGGTACAAAAAATATAATTCCTTTTATTGCAAAATTTACCAGAAAGCCCGTCTATGAGAGTCTTTTACAGTCACAGCACTTAGACAGTTAAACACTCACTGAATTGGCAACTGAATTCTTTTAAAACACCTATTGAGGTTGACCAAGTGGTGGAAAGAGAGGGGAGCCATTCCACTACTTCTTATCTTGCTGCAACAATATTGTCAAGAGAGATGATTTAGTGTAGTACACTATTTAGACAAAATGATGTGAAATGGGCATGTTGTCACATGATCATCCCTTTACTGATGGTCTTCTTTCAACCTCCCCATTGCCTCTGCTGTCAAACTGCATGTCCAATATCCAGACCTGGATGAGCCACAATTCCTTCCAATTAAACATCAGAAATACAAAAGTTATCATCTTTAGCTCCTGTCACAAATCTTTGCTCCCAATTCCCAAGCCATTGACTCAGGCGGAACCAGGCTGTTTGGAACCTCAGGGTTTTATTTCTATGAATTCTAACCTGAACTCATATTTTCCATCATAAAGACCATCTGCTTACTTGCACCTCTATCATTGTCAGTTGCTGCCCCTGTCTTGGTTTCTCTGTGGCTAAACTCATTTATACTTTTGTTACCTCCAAACTCTAATATTCCAATGGTTTACTGGCCAGCCTCTCACTTTCCACCCTCCATAAAACTTGAGTTCATTGAAACTCTATTGCTGATATCCTAACCCTTGCCAAGTCCCATTCAGCCATCACTGTTGTGCTCTTGGACTACCAACGCTTCTACTTTAGAATTCTCATCCTCCTATTTAAATCACTCCATGGCCTCGCCATTCCCCGGCAATAATTTTAATCAGCATGGAGGTGGCCCTTGACAACGGGGCATCCCACCTCAGCCTTTTGTGCGGTGCCTCATCGCATTTTTCAGCCATCTGTTAACTAACCAGTTGCCGTCAGGGCTCTCGTCCTTTTAAAGGACAGGCATCTGCCCCCAAGAGTTGCCGGCAGCTCAGCGGTGCACCGAGAGCGATAGCCACTGCTAGGACTGCGCCTGGATGTCAAGACTGCCATGGGAGCTGGTCACCCTCTCAACCAGCGAAGTCCAGTATGGGGCTCTTGGGAATGGTGAGGCATGCTTCTGTGAGGTGTTGGGGGGAGGGGGAGGATGCATCAGGGGAAACTATTGCCGCCAGAGGGCCCCCTCCATGGGCCACAGAGTGCCAGGATATGAGGGCACAACCCTCATGCCCGTAAGGAGGCCACCAGGGTTTACCAGGTGGTTTCCCTACATGATGCAGGGCCCACCCACCACTGGGAAAATCCCATCGGCGGCAGAAGGAAGCCTTCGCTGGCCACCTAAGTAGTTCAATTGGCCTCTGAGCTGGAAGACCATCTGCCTTCACTGCTACTAGTAAAATGCCATGGCTGTGGGAAGACAACAGACACTTCACTCCCATTTTATGCACTCCACCCACCCCTAATGTTTGCTGGCCTGTTCCAAGAAGGCTGAAAATCCAGATCCCCCTCTACCGCTCCTCCAACTCTGGCCTTTTGTGTCTCTCACTCTCTTTGTTCCACCATTGGTGGCTGTGCCTTCAGTCATCTAGACCCTAAGCTCTAGAATTCCTTTTAAACCTTTCCACCTCCTCTCCTCTTTTGAACGGCTCTTTAAAAGCCACCTCTTTGACCAAGTCACCCATTCTATCATCTCCTTCTTTGACTCACTATCAAATCTATGTCTGATTCTGTACGCTGGAAACACTTAGAAATATTTTCCAATGTTAAAGATATAAAAATGCTAGCTGCTATTGAGTACACAATGTTGAAGGAAGGAAAGAACGCATTCACCTTTCATGACCTCAGAACATCCCAAAGCACTTCACAGTCCATTTGATACAGTGATATTCCACAAACAGTAATGAATTTAATGATCAGTTAATTTGTCTTGGTGATGCTGACTGAGAGATGAAAATTGGCTGGGATGTGATTTTTTGGGAGGGAAAAAACAACTGTCACTGAACCTTGTACATCCACCCAAATAGGCAGATGTTTTGATTAGCATCGCATTTGAAAGATGGCACTTTTACCAATGCATCAGTCCTTTGGTACTGCAATGGAGTTGGTTAAACTCAAGCAGTACTTCTATGCAAATTTGGCTCCTTACATCTTAAATCTACCAATCTGAACTCAGTATGCATCCCTATGAAAAGAGAGAAAGCACTCTGCATCTGGCACATGGGAAATTTTAATTCTGTGAATTTCACAGGTGTTTGGTTTGGAGATTGTTGAATATGATGACAGCTTTCCACACAGTTAGATTTTGAGCAATCAAAAATCAAAGATGATTAATCTGGGGTGGTGCGGGTTTAAAATCCCATTTAATGGGCTGTTTTCTGTTAAATAGAAATCTAGACATTACATCCTCTTTAATTAACAGTAACATTCGTCAGCTGTTTGTGCACCACAAAACAAATAGTGAGAAATGGACATAACACAAAGGGCAGGGGATTAGGCTTTTATATCAAAAAGCTTATGATTCTGGTACACCTTGGGTAGGGACTCATCAGTTTTTAGGCTTGTCAGCCAACTCAGCATTCCACCAGACAATACAGCTGAGATGAGGGTGGGATTTTCATTATATTGATCCTCTCAATGCTTAATTTCTGTGGCATCAAGTTGTTCAAATCATAGGTTCAAGACTTCCACAAGGAATGGTCAAGAAAGAGCCACTGTGTCTTTTAGGCAAAGCACAGATAAACATTTGAAGCTTCAGGACTAAGGAGAAAAATAAGGAAGTGAGATTAGTTTTGGATTGTTCTAGTGAAGAGAAAGAACAAACCCAATGGGTTGAATGGCTTCCTTCCCTGCTATAAATTTCTATGATAAATGTTAACTTATTTTTTTGTGTCAGGTGTAAGTTTCTGGTATGCTACCATTTAATTTGGTGACATCACTGTGATAGTTTGTATCATAAGGGTGTGAAGGATTTTGCAACACACCATCAGCTGTCTGCTATCTAAAAACACAACCGAGACAGTATATTTTCAATATGTTGCAATAAAGTTTCACTTCATTGTAACAGACATTAATCACAAACTTCGCCAAATTAAACTGTAGCACCCAAGGGCTTACTCTTAAAATGTTAAGATTTTTTAAAAAAATTGGCACTAAGGACAACAATTAGGGAAAGTTATGTGGACAATTGCTTGTTTTCTAGTTACTTCCATCCTTAAATCAACAATGGACAAAGCACTGAGCTTAACAACCTGAGCAAGCTGGATGATTAAAGGATACAATCAATAATTGCCACCGAATCATCTAGCCTATCTGCAATTCAGTATGTGTGATTGTATAACCTTTGTACAGCTTTTCTTTACTTTCCTGAACATGGATCATCCTTATTTCTGAATGTAATTGAATACAGTCAGACATCAATAACATTCAACAAAAGTCCTCAACCCACCACAGACCAATTTACCCAAATCAGATTTCACATTAGGTATGACTGAATACACAGCTAGTTACTCACATCATATGAGCTCCTAATTAATTTGAAGATATCAACTTCAGGGTAAGGATCCCCATCGTCACTGAGAAGAGAATGAAGATGAGGAATGGGTGGCAATGTGCTGTCCTTGTTCGTCACACTGTCCAAGTATCTAGAGAACCAAAAGAGTTCATGCTGTGAAACTCATCTCATTAAATAACAAAATTAAAGCCAATGTCAGTCTAAATTGGGGACATGGGTTTCTGTTTTCATGACAATTGACTGTTGCAGATCATCTAATAGGATAGTTTACTGATGGCTGAAATTTCAGCTTTTTAAAAAAAATAGCCTTCTAGTATTTAAATGCCAATTAATTTTTCTTGTGATAGTTAAGACCTTACACTGCGTGCAGTAATTTCTCCCCATGTTATTAGAGTTAAGCTTTTCATAATAAAGAGCATATATCCAAGGTTAATCAATGCATTTCACATTAGTATTAATGCAGATAGAAATTACAATAACAGAGCCTAAACAATGTACTACTTCTGCCATCTTTAAAGAATTATTTGGTACAATCATTTCTTTTGTTGGATCAACTTGAGCCAAAAGAATTAAAATAAGTTATTAGACATGGGAATCAAAGATTACTGAAAATATATCTAACTTATAACCCAACCCAAAAGAAATTTGCTGGCATCAAATTTTTGTTATTTACCCACTTTATTACACAATTGTTACAACAAACTGATAACCAAAAAAGAGCAAATAAAAATTAACTCACTTTCCAAGTATAGTCATGGCCTCTCCATCATCTTTACAATTCAACAACTTGTGAATATTAGCATCCAGCACAGCAAGAGCGAGTTGAAAGATCACTTTAATTCCCTCAAAAAAGAAGCAGTCCACAACAACAACTGCGCTTTCAAAAGGCATTACGCTGAGGAAGAGTGTGAGGAACCAGGACAGCGAGATGGTAGATATAACACCCAGATACTGCATACAGTCATAAAGCTGTGGCACATAATCCCTGGTAAGCTCCTCAAACACACCTTGATCCACCAATGCTCCTATAAAAAGGATCAACAGGATAAACAACATTAAGTGTTCAGAATAACTGGTTCAAGTTCACATTACAAAGCAAAGTATTTATAATGCAATACATTTTCCAGATTTTTCACATTAATGTACCTATGTTTTAAATCTGGTTTACTGCCTCTCCCAGGAGATTACATGCTTCAGGGTGGAAAATGGGAAAGGCTACATGAGCCTTTTCCTGTCCTGATACTTTTAAAAGTAAGGGAAGAGGAGAAACAAAAATATATATTAAAAATAACCCCACGTTGTTCTTCTTGAACATCTCATTCAATTAGCATATTTATAAATGCTAGGAAGATACACAGTAAAAATAAAACATAGGTAAAAGCCACTAAATGTAAATTATGCTCGAATATTTTGCAAATATTGATGTTGTATGTGCCTGCATGCCATTGTAATGTAAAGGTGCTCGACAGAGCAAGGGTTAAAGTGGGACTGGAAAATAGCACGGCCCATGGTATGATGCATAGAGTCACATGGTAACAGACTGAGAGAACAGTCTAGAAAGAACACTCTGGAACCAACCTGCATGGAGGTAACAGCACCATGCGTGACAATAACCTAGGATCTGTAAATAGTTGAAGGTTAGCAATAAATGGTTCATGTTTAAATATACAAGTATCAAGATCTCATCATTGAGACATCTAAAGAACCCATATTTCAAAGCTGAAAGTTGGTAGAGAATTTGTTGTGCATTTTTAAAAAATAAATGCAGATCTCAACATTTTATAATGTGGATCTGATCCTGCAGTACAACAAGATTGCAATTAGGCAAAAATTCATCAACAGTATGAAGGTGGTCTTCAACTAACAGCAACCTGTTTTCACCTTGAAACAGGTGCTTACACGTACAAACCAAAACCAGTGTTTTCAAGTTGGAAGTGTCTGCCATGCACACTCTACATGTTAGGACTAGTGGTGAGCAGCCTAATAAATAGTCTTTAAAAGGGACTGCTGGAGGCTACTCCGGAAAACTGGTGTGATTTTTTTTTTGAGGAATTTTTGTGGGTCCAGGGTTGATCCTGCTGCAGTCTGATGTCAGTGGCTGGATAGTCCACTAGCCCCTATCCTCACTACTTATCAGTCAGCTCAGCTCACCCATAGAGCTGTTAGGCCCTAGTGCATCTAGATACCTGCCAGCACTCCTTACTTGTTTGGTAACTTGCCCAAATTATGCCCAAAACTGAAAATGTTTTGACCCCCCCGCACCGATGTTGACTTGAGGTGAGTGGTGCTACTGCTTTGCCATCTTCACAGCAAGTTTTGAAGAGGAAGAGTTGAAATCGCCTCGCTTATTGCAAGTAGACTATGCAAGAACAAAACAAGTGCACAAGTGAAGTTGCTATATTGCTGCATTCATAACTTTTCATTTCCTCTTAGGTGCCCTTCCAGTTTTGGGAAAAATTTCAAGGGTAATAATGGAAAAAGAAAATCACATTGCTAACCTCCAAGCAGCATAAACTGGCATAACCATACAAGTACAGCAGTTTAGATTAGGTATTTGACCATAAATTCAAATCCCATCGTGGAATTAAATTGGATCATTAATCTGTGGTTTGGCACCAGGAATATAGCCACAAAAGTTTCCTGGCTTTTTTTAATCTTTCGTGGGATGTGGTGAATTCTGCAGCACCAGGAGTGGCTCAGCAGCACAGAAAGAGAAGAGGAAGAGTGGGAGTGGTGGGGGATTCAATAGTTAGGGGAACAAACAGACGTTTCTGTGACCTTAGATGTGACTCCTGGATGGCTTTTTTTTTTTATTTGTTCATGAGATGTGAGCATCGCTGGTTAGGCCAGCATTCATTGCCCATCCCTAATTGCCCTTGAGAAGATGGTGGTGAGCTGCCTTCCTGAACTGCTACAGTCCATGTGGTGCAGGTTCACGCACAGTGCTGTTAGGGAGTTCCAGGATTTTGACCCAGCATAAGTAAAGGAACAGCAATATAGTTCCAAGTCAGGATAGTGTGCGGCTTGCAGGGGAACTTCCAGGCGGTGGTGTTCCCATGCATCTGCTATCCTTGTCCTTCTAGATGGTAGACATCGTGGGTTTGGGAGGTGCTGTCGAAGGGGCCTTAGTGAATGTTATGATAACAAGAGGACTTGTCTGGCCATCATAGCATGTGAATCATATTTTTTTCAGGGCAACAAGGCTTTGAGATGAGACATTTTGCTAGTGCTGCCCACATCCAAGGATAAATTTATAAAAGGTCTGCAGTACTTTGTGAGGTGGTGTATGCCCAATCTTCAGAGATCCTTCATTATTTGAACAAATTTAACATTTTTTGGGCATTATCTAACTTTTGATCACTCACACTTTGCTTATGGGGATGGCCTGATTAGTACTGTATTGGGATGCTGAACGGTTAAGATTAAATGTGCTGATTAGAAACGTGTACTTGTTTGGCAATGATTAGAGTACTTTTCAAAACACAAAAAAAGGTACAAAATTATCACAATAGCCCCAGCTGTAAGAACTATATATGGTTTTGATATAAAGTTTACTTCAATTTATGCTGAACAAAGAACTGAACTCCACATGGCACTGAAAGTTAAATAAATGAACTAAAATTTGTTGTGCTTACATTATATTGCACCAAGGTTAATTTTTAAAATTCACTCATGGGATGTGGAAGTTGCTGGCTAGGCCTTCCTTAATTGCCCTTGAGAAGCTGGTGGCGAGTTGCCTCCTTATACTGCTATAGTCCATGTAGTGTAGGTACACTCACAGTACTGTTAGGGAGCAAGTTCCAGGAGTTTGACCCAGTGACAGCGAAGGAACAGCGATATATTTCCAAGTCAAGATGGTGAGTGGCTTGGAGGGCAATTTCCAAGTGGTGGTGTTCCCATGTGTCTGCTGCCCTTGTCCTTCTAGATGGTAGTGGTTGTGGGTTTGGAAGGTGCTGTCTAACGAGGCTTGGCAAGTTCCTGCAGTGCATCTTGTAGATGGTACACACCGGTGCTACTGTTCATCAGTGGTGGAGGGAGTGAATATTTGTGGATGGGGTGCCAATGAAATGGGCTGCTTTGTCCTGGATGGTGTCAAGCTTTGTTGTTGGAGCTGCACTCATACAAGCAAGTGGAGAGTATTCAATTACACCCCTGACTTGTGCCTTGTAGATGGTGGACAGGCTTTGGGCAGTCAGGTGGTGAGTTACTCCTCGCAGGATTCCTAGCCTCTAACCTGCTCTTGTAGCCATAGTATTCATATAGCTAGTCCAGTTCAGTTTCTGGTCAATGGTAATTCTGAGGATGTTGACAGTGAGGGATTCAGTGACGGTAATGCCATTGATATCAAGAGGCGATGGTTAGATTCTCTCCTGTTGGAGATGGTCATTTCCTGGCACTTGTGTGGCACAAATCTTACTTGCCATGTGCCAGCCCAAGCCTGGATATTGTCCCGGTCTTGCTGCATTTGGAATTGACTGCGCAGTATCTGAGTTGTTGCAAATAGTGCTGAACATTGAAATCATCAGTGAACATCCCCACTTCTGATCTTATGATGGAAGGAAGGTCATTGATGAAGCAGCTCAAGATTGTTGAGCCGAGGACACCACCCCGAGGAACTCCTGCAGTGATGTCTGGGAACTGAGATGATTGACCTCTAACAACCACAACCATCTTCCTTTGTGCTAGGTATGATTCCAACCAGCGGAGAGTTTTCTCCCTCATTCCCATTGACTCCAGTTATGCTAGAGCTGCTTGATGCCACACTCGGTCAAATGCTGCCTTGATGTCAAAGGCAGTCACTCTCATCTCATCTCTGGAGTTCAGCTCTTTTGTCCATGTTTGAACTTAAGCTGTAATGAGGTCAGGAGCTGAGTGGCCCTGGCAGAACCCAAACTGAGCATCAATGAGCAGGTTTATTACTAAGCAAGTGCTGCTTGATAGTACTGTTGATGACCATTTCCATCACTTTACTGATGGTCGAGGGGCAGTAATTGGCCACATTGGATTTTTCCTGCCCTTTGTTTACAGGACATACTGGGGCAATTTTCCACATAGCAGGGTAGATGCCAGTGTTGTAGCTGTACTGGAACAGCTTGGCTAGAGACGTGACAAGTTCCAGAGCACAGGTTTTCAGTACTATTGCCAGAATATTGTCAGGGCCCATAGCCTTTGCAGTATCCAATGCCTTCAGCCATTTCTTGATATCACGTGGAGTGCATCAAATTGGCTGAAGACTGGCATCTGTGATGCTGGGGACCCCTGGAGGAGGCAGAGATGGATCATCCACTTGGCATTTCTGACTGAAAATTATTGCAAATGCTTCAGCCTTATCTTTTGCACTGATGTGCTGGGTTCCCCCATCATTGAGGATGGTGATATTTATGGAGCCTCCTCCTCCAGTAAGTTGTTTAATTGTCCACCAGCATTCACGACAAGATGTGGCAGAATTGCAGTGCTTAGATCTGATTTGTTGGTTTTGGAATCACTTAGGACTGTCTATCGCTTGTTACTTATGCTGTTTGGCACACAAATGGTCCTGTGTGTAGCTTCCCCACGTTGACATTTTTAGATATGCCTGGTGCCGCTCCTGGCATGTCCTCCTGCACTCTTCATTGAACTAGGGTTGATCCCCTGGCTTGGTGGTAATGGTAGAGTGGGGGATATGTCAGGCCACAAGTTACAGGTTGTGGTCGAGTACAATTCTGCTGCTGCTGATGGCCCATAGCGCCTCATGATTGCTCAGTTTTGAGTTCCTGGATCTGTTCAAAACCTATCCCATTTAGCACAGTGGTCGTGCCACACAACACAATGGAGAGGATCCTCAATGTGAAGAATAAAATAGGTTCTACGAGGCAGCGATTTTGGAAGATAAGGAAACAAGAACAAATGCCATTTTCTGTTAACCTGTTGTAATAGTTCAGCAAGCAAATTATCAAATCACTTCAATTTTAAATAAGCTAGGTTATCCAGCCCAAGTGACATGTGGAAAAACAAAATGATAAAATAAAGTTTGTAAATTAAAATAAATGTAAAGCAAGTTATCATAGTTCCAGCGCTTTCAAAGTAGTCCAATTTAGTTCAAAATGCACACCAAGAGTTGTGATAAATTAAAAGTCATTGCAGACATTGGGGCAGATTTTCATTCTCATTTCAGGAACTGTGATTTCCCAACATTATGATTGTAATTTCCACCCCACACACATTTTGGTTCCCAGGCGTTGGATGCAGGCTGGAATCAGAGTTGCAAGCTGAAGTCAGGGCCAGTGCCTCTGGAGGCAGGCCCAAGTTAGCAACAGAGGTGGGCAGATGTCGAGGCCGCCAGGTTAGAAGGCCCGCTTCCATTTACTGAGACATCAGCCCAATTCAACTCATGGTTGCTATCCCTCTAGCCCTCAGATCTCATCCTCTTCACCCACACTCCATGCTCCTTCCATGCCCCCACATATTTCTCAGGCAGCTTCATATTGCCTCCATAACCCCATGACCCTCCTGCTCATGCCCCTTCCATACCCACTCTTCCACTATGTATAGAACCAATGAGCGCCATTGGCAAGTCTTCAAAATGCTCCTTGAAACTTATGAAATAAGCAAACAAGCATTGAAAATCATCTTTGAAAGAACTGTTATTTTACAATTTCATAAAAAAAATGTCAAACACAGCTAGAGCCTCAATGAAAATAAATTTTAATCCTCTTAACACCTCCTAATCTTGTCCAAATAAACCAACGGGTATTGAAAAACCACACAAAAAAAACTTATTACAACCTCAAAGCCTTCACTAAAACAAAGCAAGCATCACTCCCCCTAACTTTGCAACTATGTAAACATTGTCTAAAGTTCTCAGTTCATTAGCCATTGTTGGAGCTCAGCCAAACATTCATACTGAGGTCATTTTACAACTATATCAAAGAGCAGACCGAAACAGATGGCCAAACATCTACTTTTCCAGATGAGCTCTATGAATGCTTGGCTGAGCTCCAAAAAACAAAAAATGGACTTGGCCATTCAGGCATGTTTACATGGTTGCAAACGGGGCATGCTAGCTTTGTTTGTTTGACAGCTTTATGAAATTGTAATACATTACTTTTTATCTGATGTGGGACGGAATCTCACATCTTCATTGTGACGAGGTTGGTGATGGGAGGCATTTAATCAGGTGGGAGGATGGCAGGACAGCCGTCCCACCCTGCTGCCAATTGAGGCTTTAAATTGAGCAGTTAATGTCCACTTAAGGGCCCCATTCCATCGCCTTATATTATAATCCTGGTATTCACAGGAGGGCTCGCCATGCTGGGAGCAAAAGAAAACCTTGTATTTGTCTGCGGGTTCCCACCAGGTGGGTGGACGGGGAGGGGGCGTCCCTCATTCAAAGATATTCGTACTTGCAGAGTGTTCACTGCAGGTCACTGGATAACAAGCAGAAGCAGAAAGAGAAAACTTGACCAACTGTAGGAACTCACAGGTGTTGTAACTGATTATAGTGGCCTTGCCATCATCTCAGTTTCATTTGAGATAAGTGAGCATAATACAGAAAAACCAAATTTGGGTTTTTCCTATTCTGTATTGTTCAGTTGACGTTCCGGTGAAAGCTCAGCAACCTGAAACATTAACCCGGTTTTCCTCTCTCTACAGATGCTGCAAGACGTGCTGAGTATTTTCGGCCTTTTCTGCTTTTATTCAGGTAATTTAAATTCCTTATTCTAGCTGAAGACAGATCCAGTAACCATCACATTTCTAATAATGGTGCTGGTTCAATGTGTAGAATAACTACAAATGTTTGAAAATGGAATCAAAGTTGGCAAAAAAAATGAACAAGTTGAGCAGCTGAAAAGTGCTTTCTTTCTCCTGAAAAGCTGTTTTATTGCCATTTATCTGGACTGAGCTTCCTGAGCAACTGGGAAATAACTGATGCCAAAGAAAAACATGTTTAAAATTTCTCCAAAGCATGTAATTGTTTTAAACCTATTTCCTCTGACTCCAAATTACTGCAGGAATTCTGTACACATGAATTAAATTTCTTCACTATCTGTACAGAAGCAGGACCACTTCAAAAAATTTAACCTGGTAGTGGTTTTGGTCACTTCTCTTGCCCCTACTACTGTTAAAATTTAGTGACTGTAACTGCAGCAGGGCAAAAGTTGCAATAGCAGATCCGCTTTTGAAACAGCCTTCTGTGGATTAAGTCTTTGCAACATCAGATAATTAATGTCAACATCTCAGCCAGCAATGAATTACCCAATTCCATCAGTGAAGGCATTGCTGCTGAACTCCAAATGAGTATTTTCATGTTAAATTTAGATCTTTGAGTATAAATCTGATCATGACATAAAGAAAAGGATAAAATGATGATTGAAAACTGAATCGACAAACATTGCTTTGATTCCGGATGTGTTTACTAACGATTTCTACTAGGAAAATTTCTATGTTACATAGAATTAAACTAAACTTGAAATAAAAAACTGAATTCCCGTGGATTGCACATTAGGAGTCTGTAGTCTTCAGGTGAAGTAGGGTTAGAGAGGAGAGGGTAATTGGAACATGGTACACATATATAATCCATGTACAAACATAACCATTTTAAAGCCAAACGTTATTATTTACGTTTATATAATCCAAATACTGAGTTCATATTTAGACAGCTTGAGAGGCAGAGAAATAGAGCTAGTTGGAGTGTAGTAGGCTCTTTGCAATATGGGCTGAGGAGCTGGGAAATGCAGAACTGAGGAGCTTTAGAGTATAATTATAGTATGAGGAGCTACATACATGGTTTCCGTTATAAATTTGATCATAGACTCTTAGAATGGAAAAAGTTGATTGAAGAGCCATGAAGATGCAAAACGTTTTATCAACAAATACCAGAGATATTTAATTTGCAACTTAAAGGGGGAAAACAGTAATTGTTCAGTGCTCTATGAAGCAAATATATTTCTCTCATTTTTACAACATTATAATGAAACAATGCCAGTCATAAGTGATGCAAGTATTTCAGATTCTCTCTTGGTGCTGGGTGTTGATAAACATTGTAAAAAGATCAACCTGAACAATCTTACAGAGACAAATAAATGGTTCCTTAATTTATGAATCAGTTCTAATTCAACATAAATAATTGTGTTCTTTGCCATCAAGATTCATGTTTTGCATTTCAATAACTAACTTACCAACTACTCTAGTATTATAGTAGTCCGGCAACATCCGTTCACAGAGTGCTACTAGCAACCAGAAAGCTTCTTCCTCTTTTGCATATAATAGCAGCACTGAAGTGACAATATTCATTGCCTGTATTTGTAGATATAGACATTATTCAGTAAGAACATTATTCAATAAGAAGTTGTACAATCTATTCAAAATCCAATTAGAATACTTTTTATATTAGTGGTGAAAAATACAATAAAAAATTACTCAACACTTAGTAGGTTGGATTTTTTGAATGCATGAAAATTAGACAAAATTAGTTACCATTGAATAGTATCATAAAATTTTACAGCACAGAAGGAAGCTATCATTCAGGCTATACAAACAGCTATCTCCTTAGTTCTCACTTTTCCTCTTCCAAATATTTATCCACTTTACTTATTAATGATTCTGCTCCTATTGATACTTTTTGTGGGCTTTAAATATTTAATAAACCCTTGCATAAGGAAAAATCTCCTAACCTCTGTTCTATATTTAAGGATGTTAAATTCATGCTACAAATACAGTAACCAGTGAAAATAATTTTCCCACTGTGCCTTATTGAAGTTTACATAATTCAGTACCTCTTTCAAATGTTCCCTTAACTTTCTTTATTCCGAGAAGAGCCCCAGTTTCTCTAGTCTTTCTTCAAACCAGAATTCTCTGAACCCTAATATGTTTAGCGAATTCATCAAAACCATTTCTTTGACCTTGATATCTTGCCTACAATAAGGTGGCCAAAATGGGACATATTATTCCATCTGTGGCCTAAGCAATAATTTGCACAAGTTTAATATTACTACTTTGATTTTGTGTTATCTACACCAATTAAAGCTTAGGATCCCTCAATTTTTGTAAGCATATTTACCAACCAATTGTACTAGTTTTAAAAGATTTCTGTATCTGATCTGCGCTTCACCCTAATATTTTCTAAATCGGGTTTGACTTTTTTGTATTATTAGCCCTAAATTTGTCAGATGCTTCTTGCCAATTATCACTCCATCAATCTACTCTCAATCACCAGCAAATTGATGAATGGTGTTATTAACACTTATCAAGTAACACCAATTACCTGATCACTAATGCCAGGATCACTCCACTCCGGATCTCATTACAACCTTGACCAAAACAGACTAGAAAGAGCCGAATTTCAAGGCAAGGAGAAAGCCCTTGATATCAAGGCCCAGTGTGGCATTAAGAAGTCTTAGTAAAATTGAATTCAATGGGAATCTGAAAAAAACTTGCCAAAAGCTGGAGGAGTCACACCTAGCACAAAGGAAGATGTTTGAGATTGTTGGAGGCCTATTGTCTCAGCCCCAGAACATCACTGCAAAAGATTGTCAGGATAGTGTCCTAGGCATAACTATCTTCAGCTGTTTCACTTAGTTTTACTCCATCATAAGTGTAGAAGAGGAGATGGTCACTTATAATTACAAAGTGCTTAATTCCATTTGCAACTCAAATAATAGTAGTCCGTACCCAAATGTCATGAACATATATTAATGTCTATAATGTTATTGGAAATTATTTTCATAATGGAATTGTAGTGGGTCTGTGTGTATGTGGTTTGACTGTGTGTGTCTTAATTGGATTAAAGCCAGCTAGTCTGGGTGTTTTGACGTATAGTAGTTTTGAGATGTTAATTAGATAAATGCAAGGAGGATAGAAGGTAAAGTGTAAATTTGCATTTGTTGAATAAAGCATTCAAGAGTGGGAGTAAAATCTTGCACCTAGCTAGAAGATGCCAAGCAACGTGTTTATTTTTTCTAATAAAATTGGTGAAATGAAAGGATATTATTGTTAGGAGATGTAATGTTAAAGGCCTAGTGATGCAATGGAAAATTTACATTCAAAGGAAAAGCTAGGTATAAACAGGAAGGAGTTTGTGTGTGTAAGTCAGAGGCATTTAAGATCTAACTGGCCTATAAATCTCCAACTATGTTTGCAAAGGAACCTCATTTTGAATTTGTAAGGTCAATTGTGCTTTGCCTGGTGTCTGTTTAAAGTCTATGGGTGCCTTGGTGGAGATTTACCTGGGAGTGATTAATTTGGGGATTTGTTTAAAAGTTATGGTAGTAATTTGTAGACATGTGCACATGTTTAATTTGCAGTAAATGAATAAATGTTTAATTTAGTTTTATATAAAAAACCTCTTAAGGCTCGGTGATCTTATTCCTGAATTCAGAGCTGCATCTCAAACATACCAATTGAAAGTATAGGTTATTACAATTGTTTCAAGTTTCCCTCTGGGACTTAAACAACTCAACCTTTACCAACTAGTGTGCCATAACATGCATGCAGTGACACTTGGACAATATTCAGGCTTGGTGGAAAGTGGCAAGTAACATATGCGCCCTAAAAATGCCAGCTCCATCTCAAACAAGAGAGTGTCTAACCACCCTGTTTGACAATCAATGGCATTACCATTGCCAAACCCCCTGCCATTGAGATCTTGGGGGCTCACCATTGACCAGGAACTTAACTGAGCCAGCCACAAATACTGTGGCTATAAGAGCCGGTCAAGGGGTTGGGAATTCTGCAGTGAGTAATTCATCTCCTGACTCCCCAAAGCCTGTCCACCATTAAGTCAGGAGTGTGATAGAATACTCTCCACTTACCTGAATAAGTGCAGCTCCAACAACATTCAAGAAGCTCAACATGATCAGGACAAAGCACCCCTCTTGGTTGATACCTCATCCAACACCTTAAACATTCATTCCCTCCATCACTGGCAGTTCGTGGCTGCACTGGAGTAACTCAGTTTCTTCAACAACACCTCCCAAACACACAAAGTCTACCACCTAGATGGACAAAGGCAACAGGCATATGGGATCACCACCACCTCCAAGTTCCCTGCAGGTCACACACCGCACTGACTTGGAAACATTTCACCATTCCTTCATTGTTGCTGGGGCAAAATCCTGGGACATCCTACATACAGCACTGTGGGAGTATCTTCACCATACAGACTGCAGCGTTTGAAGGCAGCAGCTCACTAACACCTTCGTCATGGCAATTAGGGATGGCTAATATATGCTGGCCTTGCCATCGAATAAGGTAGACCATGGTAGAGAATCCCCTGGCAGATTTCTCAACTAGTACGTCAAAGGAAGGGTCTACCGCAAGCCTACCTTCACTGGGCAATACACATATTGGGATTCTTACAGTTCCACACGCCATAAGATTGGTCTTATTGGCAACCTTGTAAATAGGGCCTGAACCATTTGCTCACCATGCAAGTTTGATGCTGAAATAGGGCACATCAAAGGCATCCTGCAGGATAATGGCTACCTTGATCAGATCATTTTGCACTATATATCACGCAAACTCATGAATGGGCCTAAGGCCGTTACTTTTAGGCCTGAAAAGTGTCCAGTCTACCTCAGATTACCCTGGAAGGGCAAGGTATTGCAAAAATTTGAGCAACAGGCGAAGCTAGCTGTTTCATGCTGATGCTATGCAGTAGCAACATGAATGGTATTCACCACTAACAGGACGCTGCATCAAGCCAAAAAGATGTTCTATCATACAAATGAGTAATGTGGTATATGAATTTCAGTGCCAGTGTGATGCTGGGTATGTAGGCCATACGTCCCAAAGACTGGCAGATTGTATCAAACAGCATGTCCCAACCGCTGTCCACAACGGGCAGGGTACAGACCGTAGCCAACCAGCCCGTGCACAAAACTGAAAACAGAGTGTCCAACATTAGATGTGATTCTGCGATTGAGGATTATTTAGCAAATGCTGTCCAATACGCTAAGAATTACGCTGACAACCAATTTAAGGTTGTTAGTTGGGCTTGCAATGTGGCGCATTTGCGTGTACTGGAAGCTACATATATTAATAGACAGGGCCCTGTTCTTTGCAGACAGAAAGAACATGCACATATTTTGTTTAGCTGAAACAAGCACAATGTAAGTGACAACCATTCGCTAACTCATTCTACAGGGCAATGTTTTGACTAATCATGGTCAAGCTGCCTGGTTTAAATTTCAAACAATGCTTGGCAGTTAACTGTCAGTCACCATCAGTGGTGCATTCTCCATGGCAACGCCACTTGCCAACCAATCAGCACTTGCTTCACATACTGTATAAATTGTTGTTTTCCCCCTTATACTGGCATTCTTGCGGGGGTCCTGAGGAGTATAAGACAAAAAGCTTAGTTCTTTTTTGGCAATACTTCCTATATTATTTCTAAATTCTAAAGCTGTAATGGATTCTTTCATTAACATCGCCAATTTTCCTACCCTTTTACTTATGCTATCCTTACAGAATATTTTGAAATTAAGAATATGTTCAGCTACCAGTTTCACCCAAACCCAAGACACAACTGTTATTATATTATACCATGACCTCACAGAACTTTGTACCTCTAGTCTACTAATTTATGTACTCGTATTTATACACAACTCAAACTCTTCTGCTGGGCAATCTTACCCATAACTTTAAATGGTGGAACAGAATTTTAAAACAAAACACAACTATAGATCATGAATTATAGTGGAGTAAGAAGCAGACTTAAAAAGATCAAATTTGATAGGAAATCAAATTAAAAATTAAAGAGAACACCACATTTAGTCCATTCCTTCTAATGGGCTTTTAGAATTTGCACAATCATGAACTCTATCCAATTTACTAAGGGAAATTAGTATCAGCATAAATTCCCCTAAATTTCTTGACACCCAAAAGCAGAGAGCTCTGGCAAATCAATCCAACATTATGAAAATTTAAATGTATGCATTTCACAGGTGGCATTTCAGAGCACAGTAAGAACACACGGGCAGGGATAGGCCATTCAGCTAATAAGCCTGTTGATCATGGCTGATCTGCATATTACCACCATCTACTGCCTTGGTTCTATATCATTTAATACCTCTGCGTAACAAAAAAACTGTCAATCTGAGTTTTGACCTTTTTAACTGATCCAATCTCAAAAGCTTTTTGGTGGTGGTGGTGGGGTTGGGGGGTGGGCGGCAGTGAGGAAAACAAGAGTTCCAGATTTCCACAATCCTCTTTCTGATGAACTTCCTGACATCATCCCTGAACACCCTAGCTCCAATTTTAAGGTATGCTCTCTAGTTCTGGAGTCCCCCACAGGAGGAAATTGTTTCTCTGTTTACCATTTCAAATCCTATAAACACCTCAATTAGATCACTCCATCTTCTAGACCTAAAGGTAACGCAAGCCAAATCTATGAAATACATCATAATTTAACCTTTTAAGATGGGTGAATTTAGTCCAGGAAAAGAGCATATCTTTTAATATTAAGAAACATTTGATTACAACAATGCATTCCAAATCAGTAGAGTATCTTTTCCCTTTTAACATTATGGCACACCTTTACTGTTTGTAGTTTCAGGAATACACTCTGATGCCACAAGCAAGCGCTTCACTGAGGCAATGTATTTGATTACAATCACCCTGCCTTCAATAATTAATCTACCATAATTGAGTACTTATTTAGCAATTGCCACTGAAGCTCAATGCAACGTTTTTGTACTAGAAAGCCCTTTAAGTTGCCTTAATATCCACATAACTGGAAATCATTCCCAGTGAGACCAATCCTAGCAGTTTCAGCAGCACTTCAGATAAAATTTATAGCAAATTGAATAGATTTTTGACAGTGCGTTCCTGATATGTTGACTTGCTCACTGAACTGCTGAGAGAATATTTTATTCCAATTCCTCCAAGTTATAATTTTCTCTAAGCTTTTTTATACCTCATGACAAAACAAATTACTTAAGCACCAGGATTCTGAGTAAGTTAAACAGCCTTACTGATTTTGTGAATTCTTTTGCAAGTTAAAGTACATCACAACTGCACTACAATACTATTTACCTGGCAATATCCTATGTTAGGATTTCGGAAAGCATAGGCAGTGAGTACCCTTCGCAGAGCACCAATTCCCATCTCATTTTGAAATGCTGGATGCTCAGGAAGTGAGCGGTGTAAATCCCGCTCTATTTCTTCTGTGGCCAGGTTATACTTTCCAATGGATTTCTCCACCAAATCAGAATAATATCCAGGGTGGGTGGCCATCTCGTTAATGGCGCCTGAAGACAAAAAAAAAGGTGATTTTAAATTTCACAAAAGGAACAACATTCTGTATTTATTTCACAATATTTCCAACCTCAATGTTCGGCTTCAACATCTTCCTCTTAATCTGGCCATTCAACAGTAAGAATGGTGGAGAAGGATTGAGAAAGGAAAGGCAAGGGCACTCAAGACTCCGCACATTTCCAGTTCAAGGTGCAATGTACAAATGCTGTCTATTATTTCCTCTTTTAAACATTGTCAATTTAAAGGCAATTTTGTTATTCGTTCATGACCATCTCTGATTTCTCTCCTTTAAAGTGAAATGATGGCAACTTCTAGCCCAAGTAATTCTCCACAATAATTCATTCCACAAAGGTGGTGTTGGCTGTCTGGAACTGGAGTGTTGTGCTATAATAATGAGCTTTATATACTATGTCATCCATTGAAATTAACCAGGTTTGAATATTGTCAGGCTACAATATGACCCAAATTCAGACCACTGAAATCAAACTCACATTAGCCACATGAATTCTAATTAACATAAAATCCATGTAACAACTTTAGAATAGGACTTCAATAGTACAATCTTAAATGTCTACTGTGATTTTGAATTTTGTCTTGCCTATGTAAACAATGAAATGCTCAAAAATATATTGTACTACATAATTTTAGGCACACAAAATATCTAATTGCTGGAATAAAAAGATAAAGGGTAGAATTCTTCACTCAGTGTGTACCCAATGTCATTGTTCACTCACGTAGTATCTCAGTTGACGGGCGCACGCACACGAGTCGGCAGCGTGCCCGCTGAAATTAAGAGGCCTATTAAGGCCATTAAAGCAGTAATTAACTGAGATTTTTCATTGCCCGTCCAACATTTTGGGCAGAATTTTCTGCCTACCGGGCGAGCGGGCCCAACCCAATCTCCGGCGGGCAGGGAGCCGATCCCTGCTGGAGAAACAGGCCCCGCCACCATTTTAAGTGGGCGGGCCGATTAAGGCCCGCCTAGCGGGAAGCGCTATGCGCTTCCTGTGCGGGCAGGGGGGATTCCCCAAATGCAAGAGTGCGCTCTTTCTCACATGCGCACAAAAGAGCGCACATCTCCCTGAGGCTAAGTGCTGCCTCAGGGAAATCACTGAAAGTTGTACAAACATTAATAGAAAAAAAAATCCTTACCATGTCCCCCTCATGTGACAATGACAACATGAGATGGGACAAGTTAATAAATTTCACTAAAACTTTTTTTAAACCCTACATGAAACCTCATCTGCCGGTGGATGAGGTTTTATGTTTTTTCTATTCCCCGCCGGGGCTCCTGGCCTGCCCGCCAACCTTAATGTTGGATGGGCAGTTTCTTTAATTGTTTTAATGATCCTGTCAATGGCCTCAATTGGCCATTGACAGGTTAGCGGGCCCGCAGCTGATTAATTTTCAACATCCATAAGTTCTGGTGATTGATTCTGACGCGTGGACATTTTCTCCCGGTTTTTAAAATCTTTATTGTTTGCATTTAAATTCTTCAGCTCCCTGAGGCAGCTCTCTGCCTTCAGGGAGTTTTCATTCCGGGTTCCCCCACACCGACTTCAGTGCTCGCCCTCCTCCCGCCCCACCACCTCAGCAATGCTGAGCCTTTCAGCGCGTCTTTCACGCTGGCTAGCCTTTAACTCGCCAGCCAGCGTGAAATTGCGGTGGGGGGTCCATTCCCCGGCCCGCCAATCACGGATGTCAGCAAGCTAAAAATTCTGCCCCAAAAAGATTGCAATAAAAGAAACACTAAATAAGACAGGAACAATACAGACTTATCTATTTAACTAAAAACTATTTTGCTAAGTAATCTTTATGATATTTTCAAAAAAAACTGCAAGTTTAGTGCAGATCTAATTTTCTGTCTTTGTGCACCTGAAAACAGTAGCCAAAGCTCCCCCCTCATGCTTTCAGGAATGCCTTTCAGTACAAGCTCCTGGGTTTTCTCTGTGCGATACATACATACTCCACGGCCATATTCAGCGAAGTGGATCTGCCAGGACTGTTCTTTCATTAGTTCCTTTGCCTAATTGTTAAATACAATGTAATAAATCAATGTATCAAATTCTGGATTCAATGATTGACCATTTGCAATGTGAACTTTCTAAAGTTTGAATTTTCATTTACGAATTACATCAATATCAAAAAGACACAACTAACACTTCATTATCATAGCTGCATTTTAAAATAATTGAAAGTAATATTTATGGCAGTAAAGTGTAAAGCATAAAATTAGTTATACAACCGAGCCACTTTTAAAATTATTTTTCATCAGTCATAAACCCCCCAGCATTTTTCTTTAAAGGCACCTTGCGATGAATAACGAGGCACATGCTTCACTGGCTAAAATAACACCAGTGATAACTCTACAGTCCTATTTCTCAGTTTGAATTTCAATCTTGTAGAAGGCAGCGGTTTTCCAGTGGGGTGAAATTTCAACAGGCCGTTGGTCGAAGTGGTAGGATTTAAGACTGTACCACAATTCTCACAATGAGCTCCTTAGCATGCCTCTTGCAGATAGGTTTTAGGGGTTGGGGGTTGGTGCTTTACTTGGGGATTGTGTAGATATGTCCGAAATGAAACGAGGCGGAAAAAGTTATGTTTTCTTTCTAGAGTTAATGGTATGTTTTTCAACCAAGTTTTTGCTTGTGTGTAATTGCGTACAATGCTCTATTACTTCACTCATTATTGTGCACCAGATCAGGTCATATCAAACAAAAAGAAAATCAGTGAATTCTACTGAGAAAATATGCACCAACTTAATATCAGAGCAACAATACAAATGTGCATGTTAATAAAAGCTAGTTAATTACATGAATGCATCAATAAGCAAAATGTACCACTTTAGGATTGAATTCTTCAGGTGACCTGCGACGGTACATTGTCATGAGTGTCTGGGTGGCTATTGGAACACTATTTCCATTTAGGTTGAACTGTCGCTCTCCATCTGTTTCAGAGGTAGAACTGAGACTTCTCTGTGGACTACCTGAAACAATACTGCTTTGTCTGGAAAATACCTAGAAGGCAAATAGTTGGCAAACTGTTCAATAGTATATCATGATGCTCAGATAAGATTTTAATGCCATTAATGAACATATCCAATAATAGTACATATTCCTTGAAACAAACATTTTTGAAGAGGCAGTGAACTTGAATGTTCCAATATTTTATTGCAAACAAGAGCTCCCGGAAGACTGTTGCCAAAACTTGGAGAAGTTCAGACAGAAAATTTCTCTTGGCTTTCTCCTATGCTTAAATATAACATCAACCTCAATTATCATGATTCATCAGGTAATTTTATTACACAAAAATATTTATCCAGTAAGTTTAAATTACCAATATAACCATTGTATTATTCACTGTATTGCAAAAGACATTGGCAGAATGCAGCAGTATGTGGTTTGCCTATAATTAATAATATTCAGCTAAACAATTGACCCTTTACTTTATCCAACAACATGGCCTAAGGCCAAACTCAATGGAGCAGCATCTATTGTGAATTTTTCTTTTTCTTGTACCTAGAAGTACTTATGTGCCCAAATTTTACATACAGAATAATGATGAAGTGAACAGCATCACCATTATGGAGTAAACCGGACAGCAACTTCCGGGATACACAAATGTTAAAACAAGGAAATCCAGATAACGTTCCGAGTTACCATGCTCCTTCACAGGCTCTACTATGATAGTACTTCGCTGAGAAACTAGGCAATGAAATCCATGTAAAGATGTGAAGTTGCAGTAATTACCTGTCAGGCAGCCGAGAAAAAGTTAGGGCTGGTGTATTCTGGTGCATGTACATTTTTAAGTGTGATTAGTAAAAATCACTGTCAAACAATCTCTCTGGCCCAGGAAATTTAAAATCTTACAAGTGTGAAGTCACATTCCTTCAGAATTAGTTAATATTGGAGATTTATTAATTTTAATTAATTTATTTTTTTCTGTCTCTGATCTCTCTCTCTTAATCCCATCTTTTTTCCAATCTTTATTTTGCTTTCTGGGCATAACTTATTTTGAATTTATAATTACTAGTTTAAACTCTGCATGTCTCAGTGAAGATTCTTTGATCTTGTTTGACCAGCATTGCTTTTTCTTATTCTACTCACAAACACCACAAATCTCCTGTAAAGGCCATAGAGCTGAATCAGATGTCTGGTGACAGACATTTCTCTCAAAAGCCCTCAGAAAAATCTATGTGCAACAGTCAGCATCGTTTCTTTTTTTAAACTGACTGCAAAATTTGGATGATGATCACCTGGAACGAGAATTCCAATCTATTTCTCAGCTGGAGACTTACAGCTGCCTTGAATTTGAATTTATGGAAAATGCCAAGACTCATTTCATTTAGAGCATTTACAGTCTTCAAAAGTGAGACAAGCAGTGAGCCTTTTATCTCATCTTAAACTGGATTCAAACATAGGAAACAGATAAGAAAGCAGTCTATGCTAGCTCACTGCAACAACCAGTGCTACATTTGATTAATTATGCAAACCATAGTGTGCTTGTAAAAATGAAAATACATACATCAATTGGCTAGGAATACAAAAAAAAATGTTTACCAGCTTCCTTTTTTCACTTTAGTATAATTTACAATATGTTCCAAAATGTTATGTTCCATTATTGAACAAGCTGAAGTACAAAGCAATTTTACTTTATAAAACTTGGTTGTGTGATATGTTCCTTTAGTTTTGTAAAAATCTATAACCTTTCCATTTATAGCTTTGTGATAATTTTGATTGAATTCTCTATAGAAGGAAGCAGTAGTTATAGCTTGGTAGTATGATCATTTTTAATGTTGTTTGATTGAAGAAATATTTTAAGCATATTTCATAACATGGTTGATATACTATTATTCAATGTAACCTATCTAATCTATTCAATAGTTTAACTTAGCTAATGTAAAAAAAACATATCTTTATACGAAGAAATAAATTAGTTTAAAACTCAGTGAAAAAGTTTGTGAAATTATGAATTGTTCAGAATTTAAAATATTCTTGATTTAAAATTATTCCATCTCCTCAAAATACTTCAGACAGAAAGGAATTCCAATGTTTCAGAATTTAACATGTACACTACTAGCTTTTTTGAAATCTGATTTTCAGGTTTTTCTGTTCCACATACCTCATCATCAGAATTAAGACTTCCTACAATTTCTTTATCAAAGCAAATTTTTGATGTTGTTTGCTGTAGAAAGTCAGAAATTCTTTGCACGAGGAAGTCACGGTCCTTGAGATTGGCAAAAAAGAAAGTCATCCTGTTCTTGGTACTGATAGATAATGGGCTTGGAAGCACACTCGAACTGTCTGCTTTCTCCACTATTGTCACCTAAGGAAAAAATAGGTACATCTCTTTCAAGGTGCCGTCTGGTTTACCCTCACAACAACAAGTTCAACCCTTAATTATTTATGAAAAACTAAAAAAAAGTGCACCATGACACCACATTACAGATGAAACATGTTGCTCCTCAATGAGCTTCTGGACCTTAGTATGATAATAATGATTCTGCTATTCCCATTTACAGCTCCTGTAGATCCATCTTTTGTTTCTTTACTTGTCCTATTACCATCTCCTTTCACCATTTCTCCTTTCCTGCCTTCCACCCCAACAGAACTCCCTTTCCTTACCTCCAGACTTGCTTAAAACCTGTTACATCTCTAATCTTTTCCAGTTCTGACGGACGGTCATTGATGTAAAACGTTAACTGTTTTTCTCTCCACAGATGCTGCCAGACTCGCAGAGTATTTCCAGCATTTTTTGCTTATATTTCAGATTTCCAATATCCTCAGCATTTTGCTTTTGTTTTACTATGATAGTGTTTGGTTTACGTCAGGAGGAGTGAATTTCCTTTCCAATGCATGCCACTGCAGCTTGCAGTTATACAGTGCATAATGTGACATGCCCAGATGTTCTAGTTATATTGACACACCAAGATATATAAATAACAACTATGGATCTGTATATCCCGTGTATTTTTTTTTATTTGGTCACATGTATCTTCACTGAAAGAATTTCATATTTAAGGCAAGTGGTGTCTTGCAGAACTGTTATACCGGTGGTCTTATTTTTAAGTTACACCTCAAACAGGGTTCACAGCATTCACTGTTTTGTTCAAAGATTAAGCAGACAGTAATAATAAATATTACTGGCAGTAATTATGCATACACTTGGCAGCATTTACACCAAAAAATTGAGATTTTGCTGCAGAATCACAAACGTTATAGTTCAGGGCTCAAAGTTTTTAAAGCTAAATCAGGCCTCAATGAATTGAGTACCTTTCTTAACTCCCACTTTTATACCACTTCTTCACAATTAACGTGACACAGTTTGCATATTCCATGGCATTACCTAATCCCTTTCCCATGTTCTTTATTCACAACTTTAGTTTTAGTGAGTGCAACTCTCCAACTTTGTTATAGTTTCACCTTGATTAAACAGTCAATCAAATCCTTAGATGGAAGACAGTTACAGAGAAATGAAAAAGAAACTTTAAAAAAGGGCCCCTATAGGAAGAGGTTTCACTTGTCCACATTTTTTATGTGGAAGTCACTAGAATGTCTTTCTATCCCATATAAATGTTAGGCCTTGGGAATCAACTGAAATTATAACTTCTTGAATTGATAGTCAAAACACATTTGTTCATTATGTCCTGGAAGGATATTTTACAGTTATAAGGATGTCACAGCACACATCTCCTGTTTCTCTTTAAAGCTGAAAGGTATCTAGAGATAGAGGAAGCCATTCTGCTCCCCTCTCTCTAGGCTTGTGCAAACAAAGGAAGCTTGTTTGTGCACTGCTGAATCTGTTATCAACTAAAAGTTCTTTGACTGTCTTTGTCTGGTATTTCTTTAATTCTCAAATTGCTAAAACAATTTGATCCAAAATAAAGCAACTCTGTCTTGTGATTAAATTTCCATCCCAACAGAAACTCACTTAATAGGGTAAAGCTAGGAATTATATATAGCAGCAACATCTGATTAACCTTTCTGTTACAAAACAAAATAACACAAATGTATACACTCATTGTTCAATGTGAACAAATATAGCCCACTGGCATTTGGCTTGATTTTCTACCCAGTATTGCAATTTTTGCACTCAAGTCTCAGAATCAGTGAAAATGTTGGCTTTTGAGCATAACTGAGCAATAACAAATCACCTGCTCAATTTATAAATCCACAAATGCTTCTACCAAGGGCAAGTGTGGTCCAGAAATCCTTTAAGTTTTCTAACAGAAAATCAGTTTAATTAGTCTTAGTTGACACACACCTCTCTTAGAGGAATAATAAGACTGCACAGGTTTTCCTCTTTACTGGTGAAACAGATGTAATTAGTAGATACAAACATCTGACCCACAACGTGCACTTTACTGAATGGTGTCCAAAGGGTGCAGTCTGTGTGCCCATCCAGACGCTCATCTTTCGGAAGTCGGAACAAAGCCCTGTATCGCTCACTTTTTGCTCTAGCATCAAGGTCCCTTCAGTTTCAGAAAAATAATAAGTTTCATTAGAGGGTCTTGACCTCAAAAATACACCATACTGTGCTTAATGAAATGAATTACAACAAACCAGTCTAATGTCTTCATTGGCTTCAGGCAGGGTTATATAATTGTCAAATATGAGAGCTCAATGAAATATTTCTAATTTAAATTGCTAAATTACTAACCGTTTTAATACAGAAACCTTTTGAGGAGACTTCTTCTTTAGTCTTGGAAGTGATCTGTCTTCTTCAAAGCCTTCATTATCAAGAAGCTGTCTCATGGCAATATTGGCTAGTTGTTCCATTAGTTTAAAGGTTTCGCCAATATTGAGGAAAACAGAGAAAATATGTTCACTGCACCTTGTGCTCACTTTGATAATTTCAGGAAAGAGCAATGTAGTATTCTTCTCTAGCTGGGTGATGTCTGCCCATCGGATCACTAACTTAGCTAGAAAAAGGCAAAAATTTGTTTTTTGTATCAATGTATTGTCCCAAAAAAAGTCAAACAAATTCTATTTCCTAATTATCCGCAGAGAGGAAATAAATCGCATTTTAAAATATTTATATTTCCAGAGGCATCATTTATTTACTTGCACCTACACTTAGATGTTACAATACTAAGTGGCAATGCAACTATTATATTCAAATAGCTATCTAAACCTTAGTGCAATAAAAAGAAAAAAAATCAAAAAGATAGTTCAGCAAAAACATCCAAACACTTGATTTTGTAAATATCTGCAAATTAACTCTGAGGTTTCCGCAGAAGCCTGCAAATGGAAATTTTATTTTCCGATCATAAATTGTTTACTTAACAATGATCTTGTTGCTATATTCCAGCAAAATATGGTTCTCTGCATCCTGTGTTTTCTCTGGTCAGTTATTCTTCCACTTAGACGTCAGTCATACTTACCTAATTGAATGTATAGGTTTAAAAGTGTTTCCAGAACAATTTTTACTATTAATTCTGCTCTAAAAAATAATTAATTTATTTAATGGCTTTTTGTTCATTTTTATTTTGTTAAATTGAGAGACATATTTAAAGAGTTGAGCATGGAGAGAACAAATTGAGGAATTATCTGAGCAGTCACTATGGTGATGCCGTAATAATGGGATAATGACTACATCTGCTGACAGAGTATAAAATTGTCATTTTAACTGTTAATCCAAATCACACGCTGTTTAGCTTATTAACTTGAGTCAGAATGACTTACACAAACGTAGAAAAGGTGGGACGGTATTTGTCAATTCAGATCCCACACTATTCAGCTTATTAACTTAAATCAGGTAACTTTGTAAGGCATTCTATACTTGGATGGGGTAGGCCACAGTGAAGAAAGCCAAGTAACATATATTAAAACATTCAGAGTTGCAAAAAAATGTGCAAACTCCAATGATATAAAGTGAACTGGCAACTTTCTTTTCTAAATTGAAGATAAACAGCAAAAGAATACCATACCTTCTTTTCCCAGCAAAAACGAGTAAAAACAGAGATGGTTGATGCTGAGATACATCCAACCCTGCCGTGGAACCCGACCCTTCCAATAACTGCAAGAGTAGTAGTTAACCAGCTTTTCTTCTTCAGGCATCCCAAATAACTTACGAAACTTCAAAATAGCTTCCTTAAATTTATCTGTGTCATCATCCTCCTTTATATCATTATTTTTATTATATTCTGCAATTATACCCTAAAATCAAAGAAAAATAGAAATAGTAAAATGAGTAAAATGCCTTAGTGTATTAAAGACAAGTTATAAATCCACAAAAATAAAAATGTTTATCTTTCCAAAATGAATTAAAGAGAGAGAGAAAAAACAAAGGAATTAAATGTATTTATGCATCAGACAGTAGTAGATATTTCCCAAAAAAAAAACCTTAATTCCTAAGTTGGGCAATAGTATTTGTCATTGTGGTTCCAAAAAACTTGGTACACCCATTCTTATCTGAATACACTGGCATTCTGCCTTCACAATTTTGCTATATTCAATTATAAATTCTTCATGTGCTTTTATCTTTTAGTTTAGTGTGTGTTATTTTGGCATTGGTTACCTGTATTTTACCCTTAACAAATGTAGTGATATCGTTTTCATTCTCGAAGATTGAAAGTGTCTGTAGCAGATTGTGCTCCATCCATTCCCAGTGTTCAGTTATGTCCTTTCTTGAGCCACCTAAGGAAGTTACAAGTATCAAGTGATCAATTTTATATCTTTCTATTAAAATCAAATATATACAAACACATGTTATCTTAGCATTGAAGGTATGTCTGAGTAATAGCAAATATGAAACCAACAATATTTTATCCTGAAAAGAGGTTTGCTAACAAATTTAAAAACTACTAAACATCAGCTACTAATATTTCTTAAAATAATTCTTGTAATAGGTTGTTCGTAGAAATGATAGTCAGTTTCAATTATTTTTCATTCTAATAAGTTTTTAGCTCTCTATAACAGTCTAAGTTTGGTAGCCAGAACCTGCAGCCTATATATACACATGCAGTGCTGTATATTATAGATAACCATTAACATTTACCTTCTGTTAACCATGTAATAAATATTTTAATGCAGAATCTACAAGACTTTACTTTTTTTTTAACATGCTTAACATTTCTTTCAGTTTTATCTTCACATTATTTTGTGCTGCACCTCAACAGAACTGGGATCAATGTTGGGGTTTAAACTAACTTGGCTGGACTTTTGTACCAGGAAGTAGCAATGCAGAAACATGGCCTGCAAAGGATTGGAAGAGACATGTACACTCGAATAAGAAATAGTACAGCATTAGGTGGAACCAGGCTAAGAGAACAGAAGAAGGTCTTGCAGTGCATGTGTGTAAACATACGAAGCATGGTAAATAAGGTTTAGATCATAACCATGGCCTGAATTTTTCAGTCGGTGTGCGGGGGGTGGGCCGACACGACGGCACATAAGGTGACGCGCAATGACATCAGGCGTGCGTCCCGAAGTCATTGCGCTGCATTGCAGTGTTTCATTCGACGGGCGCACATCGGAGTCGGCTGCGTGCCTGCCGATATTTAAACGGCCTATTAAGGCCACTAACGAATTAGTTTGTGTCATTGTTTATGTTGCCTGTCCAACCTTAAGGTTGGCGGGCAGGCGAAAAGGCCAAGCGACCTTTACATTTTTTAGTAAACAGTTTCCTAAAGCTTTTATGAATCAAGTAAAGTAGTTTTCTGAAATATAAAAACATGTCCCATCTCATGTGACTGTGTCACATGAGGGGACACGTTTAATTAATTTTTTTCCTCATTTATTTCAATAGTGCTTCAATCTCCGAGGCAGCTCCGTGCCTCAGGGAGATTGAAACCCTCTTTCGTGTGCTGGCCCCAATTCTCCCTCCTCCCCCCGCCCGCACAGGTAGCACTGAGTGCTACTGCTTGTGTCTTACGCTGGGCTGGCCTTAATTGGCCTGCCCACATAAAATGGCCGGCATGGAGCCGATCGTGGGCGGTGGTCGGCTCCGCGACCGCTCCCACCGAGCCCGCTCACCGACTGAAAAATTCAGGCCCAGAGAATCTCCAGCAATGATTGTGCTTCCCACAGCAGCAGCTAGTTCAGAGCACCCTGCCCTCACTCCCCACAGGATCTATCTTTCATCCTCTCTCATTCTCAATTTACATGCTATACCTTGATGATCTCATCGGCAGACATGGTCAGGATCCACAGACTGCTTGCCTGACACCCAGGGAAGAATTTTACCCCCGTCAGGGTAGGGGAGTGGGGAAGTGCAGGAGCTGGCGCGTGCAGGCGTGCTCCAATCATGTGCGTGAAAGAACGCACTCATCTCCCTGAGGCTAAGTGCTGCCTCAGGGAGATCGGTGCCAAATTCAAAAACGGTCAATGGACAAAAATAAAATTTCCCTGACATGTCCCCTCATGTAACAACATCACATGAGCTGGGGCATGTCCATCACTTTTATTCAAGCTTTTATTAAATTTTTAAAAACCCTCATCCCACCCATGGATGAGGTTTCATGCTTTTTCTGAAGCCTGCCAAGGCTCCCAGCCTGCCCGCCAACCTTAAGGTTGGAAGGGCAGGCCCATTAATTACTTCAATTAGTTTTTAAATGGCCTTAATAGGCCGTTGACAGGTTGGCAGGCGCACAGCTGATTCGGCTATGCCCCCGCTGACCTGAAAATGGAAATGACGCGGGGTGACATCGGGAGTTCTGCCTGATGCCATCCTGTGTCATTTTTCGCGTCGGCGAATGGGCCCCCCCCCCCCCCCCCACCACCTTCGCCGACTTCAATATCCTGGCCCCAGTCTTCAGTGAGCTACAATTTCCTCTTGCTAAGCATAATGCAGCAATTTGTTTTGGCCCCACCCAAACTCTGTATCTTTGCCAGTGATTACATGCCCCTTTCCAGGCAGTATTTTGCACAAAACCAAACAGTTGCAAACAATCTGCCCAATTCAACCATTAGCAGAGTTTCTGACGTCACATCCTCTCCATCATAAAGCCCACCTACTTCCACTGCTGCAAAATCACCTATTTCTGCTTCTGCCTCAGCCCATCTGCAGCTGAAACTCTCTCTCCCATCCCCTTATCATAATGCCTTCAGCCTTCTTTTTCTCATGCATTTGAAATGCCTTGGAACATTTTATTCTTGATTTTCGCCTTATCATATCCTGAACCTATGTCCCCTTGTCCCAATCACATAATTTAACTTAAAACAGTTGCTGGATTTACTTTTCCCATAGCTTGGGATCAATATGGTTCAGATACCTCTTCAAGGTTGAAAAGGCCCTTTCGCCAGCCCCTCCTCTCATTACTTGGATTATTGGCATTAGCTTTGAGACTCTGCCCTGCATTACCTCCAGTGCATGAATGTCTCCCTTGTGTCTCAATAACCCGATATGGCCCACATTACTCAACACATGGTCTGACCAGAGCAGTTGGATCATGGCAGCCTCTGATTTATATTGTTTTGACTTCGTAGTTCAATTTTCTACTGGCTCTGTTGATTGGTGCTCTGCATAGTTAGGCTTGTTGAGCATCAAATTCATTAAGATTACTAAGTTTCTTATAACTCCATCCTTTACTATTTCAATGCTATTCAAGGAGTAGGTGTATTGTCCATTTTTTTCCTTCCTATTTCAGTAGTTTATACTTATCAGTATTAAATTTCACCTGCCAGTGTCCTTCCCACCTACATATATTGTCCTACTGATTTTGTAATTTCTAAGCTGCCTCTTCCAATTCCATTTTGTATCATCTGCAAATCTAACCAATTCATTGATTTAAATTAGAAATAGAAATGGATCTCAACATCAATTTAGGGGGAAATGGTGGCTGGACTGGTAATCCAAAAACCCAGGATAATGCTCTGGGGATCTGGGTTCAAATCCCATCACAGCACATGGTGAAATATGAATTCATTAAATATCTGGAATTAAAAGTCTAATGATGACCATGAAACCACTGGCGACTGTCGCAAAAACACATCTAGTTCACTAAGGTCCTGGCCTATGTGTGACTCCAGACCCACAGCAATGTGGTTGACTATTAAATGCCTAACAAGCCACTCAGTTGTATCAACCCGTTAAAAAGTCTAAAAGGAATGGAGCCGGCATCGACCTAGGCACCGGAAACGATAACGGCCAACTCAGCCCTGTCGACCCTGCAAAGTCCTCCTTATTAACATCTGGGGACTAGTGCTAAAATTGGGAGGGCTGTCTCACAGACTAGTCAAGCAACAGCCTGTCATACTCAGGGAAACATACCTTACAGACAATGTCCCAGGTACCAGCATCACTATCCCTGGGCATGTCCTGTCCCACTGGCAGGGGTGGTGGCACAATGTTAAACAGTCAGGAGGGAGCTGCCCTGGGTGTCCTCAACATTGACTCTGGACGTCATGAAGTCTCATGTCATCAGGTCAAACATGGGCAGGGAAACCTCTTACGTACCGTGCCCCCATTCAGCTGATGAATCAGTATTCCTCCATGTTGAACACCACTTGGAGGAAACACAGAGTGGCAAGGGCACAGAATATACTCTGGGTGGGGGACTTCAACGTCCATCATTAAAAGTGGCTCTGTAGCACTACTACAGACCGAGCTGGCCAAGTCCTAAAGAACATAGCTGCTAGACTGGGTCTGCGGCAGATGGTGAGGGAACCAACGAGAGGCAAAAACATACTTGAACTCATCCCCACCAACCTGCCTGCGGCAGATGCATCTGCCCATGACAGGATCGATAGGAGTGACTACCGCATAGTCCTTAAGAAAACAAAGTCCCACCTTCACATTGAGGATACCCGTGATCGTGTGTGGCACTGCCATCATGCTAAATGGGATAAATTTCGAACAGATCCAGCAACACAACATTGGGCAACCATGAGACGCTGTGTGCCATCAGCAGCAGCAGAACTATACTCAACCACAATCTGTAACCTCATGGCCCAGCATATCCCCCACTCTACCATTACCGTGAAGCCAGGGTATCAACCCTGGTACAACAAAGAGTGCAGAATGGGCATGCCAGTTGCAGCACCAGGCATACCTAAAAATGAGATGTCAACCTGGTGAAGCTACAACACAGCACTACTTGTGTGCCAACAGCATGAGCAGCAAGCGATAGACAGAGCTAACTGATTCCACAAACAATGGATCAGATCTAAGCTCTTCAGTCCTGCCACATCCAGTCATGAATGGTGGCAGACAATTAAACAACTCACTGGAGGCGGCGGCGGCGGCTCCATAAACATACACATCCTCAATAATGGGGGAGCCCAGCACATCAGTGCAAAAGAGCACTAGTAAAAATTTTCAGCCATAAGTGGCAAGTGGACAATCCATCAAGGCCTCCTCCAGAGATCTCCAGCACCACAAATGCCAGTGTTCAGCTAATTCGATTCAATCCATATATCATCACGAAATGGCTAAAGGCACTGGATACTGCAAAGGCTATTGGCCCGGATTATATTTGGCAATAGTACTGAAGACTTGAGCTCCAGAACTTGCCACGCCCTTAGCCAAGGAAGATGTTTATGGTTGTTAGGGGTCAATCATCTCAGTCCCAGGACATCACTGTGGGAGATCCTCAGGGTAGTGTCCCAGGCTCAACCGCCTTCACTGTTTCAATGACTTTCTGACCATAAGGTCAGAAATGGGGATGTTCGCTGATGATTGCACAATGTTCAGCACCATTCACAACTCCTCAGATAATGAAACAGTCCATGTCCAAACACAACAAGACCTGGACAATATCCAGGCTTGGGCTAACAAGTGACAAGTAACATTCGCACTACACAAATGCCAGGCAATGACCATCTCCAAGAAGAGAGAATCTAACCATTACCCCTTGACATTCCATGGCATTGCCATCGCTGAATTCCCTACAATCAACATCCTCAGGCTTACCACTGACCAGAAACTGAACTGGACCAACCATATATGTACTGTGGCTACAAAAGCAGGTCAGAGGCTAGGAATCCTGTGGCGAGTAGCTCACCTCCTAACTCCCCAGAGCCTGTCCACCCTCTATACGGCACAAGTCAGGAGTGTGATGGAATACTCTCCATTTGACTGGATGAGTGCAGCTCCAACTACAATCAAGAAGTTTGATACCATCAGGACAAAGCAGTCCGTTTGATTGGCACCCTATCCACAAACATTCACTCTTTCCACCACCGGCACACAGTAGCAGCAGTGTGTTCCATCTACAAGATGAGCTGCAGGAACTCACCAAGCCTCCTTAGACATCACCTTCCAACCCACGGCCACTACCATCTAGAAGGACAAGGGCATTAGACATATGGGAACACCACCAGCTGGAAGTTCCCCTCCAAGCCAGTCACCACACTGACTTCAAAATATGTCACCATTCCTTCACCATCACTGGGTCAAAATCCTGGATCTCCCTCCCTGATAGCACTATGGGTGTACCTATACCACAGGGACTGTAGCAGTTCAAGAAGGCAGCTCAACACCACCTTCTCAAGGGCAATTAGGGATGGGCAATAAATTCTGGCCTATCCAGCGATGCCCACAACCCGTAAATTAATAGAAAAGAGATTGATTGCCATAATTAATTAACAACTCCACCACATGGAAGTTCCCCTCCAAGCAACTTAACACACTAACTTCGAAGTGCATCACTGTTCGTTCACTGTCGCTGGGTCAAAATCCTGGAACTCCCTCCCTGCTCCAAACTGACATAATCCATATGAAAGGGATAGAGAACAAAAACAAAAATACCTGGAAAAACTCAGCAGGTCTGGCAGCATCTGTAGAGAGGAGCAAAGTTAACATTTCGAGTCCGAATGACCCTTCAACAGAACTAAGTAAAAATAGAAAAGAGGTGAAATATAAGTTGGTTTGGGGGGGGGGGGGGGGGGAGGCTGGTGGGACAAGAAGAGCTGGATAGAGGGCCAGTGATAGGTGGAGATAACCAAAAGATGTCACAGACAAAAGGTCAAAGAGGTGATGAAGGTGGTGATATTATCTAAAGGAATGTGCTAATTAAGGGTAGAAAGCAGGACGAGCAAGGTACAGATAGCCCTAGTGGGGGTGGGGTGGGGTGGAAGGGATCGAAATAGGCTAAAAGGTAGAGATAAAACGGATGGAAATAGGCTAAAAGGTAGAGATAAAACAATGGATGGAAATACACTTAAAAATAATGAAAATAGGTGGGAAAAGAAAAATCTATATAAATTATTGGAAAAAACAAAAAGGAGGGGGAAAATCGGAAAGGGGGTGGGGATGGAGGAGAGAGTTAATGATCTAAAATTGTTGAACTCATTTTATTCAGTCCGGAAGGCTGTAAAGTGCCTAGTCGGAAGATGAGGTGCTGTCCCTCCAGTTTGCGTTGAGCTTCACTGGAACAATGCAGCAAGCCAAGGACGGACATGTGAACATGAGAGCAGGGTGGAGTGTTGAAATGGCAAGTGACAGGGAGGTCTGGGTAATGCTTGTGGACAGACCGAAGGTGTTCTGCAAAGCGGTCACCCAGTCTGCGTTTGGTCTCTCCAATGTAGAGGAAACTGCATTGGGAGCAACGAATGCAGTTGAATAAGTTGAGGGAAGTGCAAGTGAAATGCTGCTTCACTTGAAAGGAGTGTTTGGGCCCTTGGAAGGTGAGGAGAGGGGAAGTAAAGGGGCAGGTGTTGCACCTTCTGCGGTTGCATGGGAAGGTGCCGTGGGAGGGGGTTGAGGTGTAGAGGGTAATGGAGGAGTGGTCCAGGGTGTCCCGGAAGGAACGATCCCTACGGAATGCCACCGGGGGGGTGAAGGGAAGATGTGTTTGGTGGTGGCATCATGCTGGAGTTGACGGAAATGGCGGAGGTTGATCCTTTGAATGCGGATGCTGGTGGGGTGTTAAGTGAGGACGAGGGGGACCCTATCATGTTTCTGGGAGGGAGAAGAAGGTATGAGGGCGGATGCGCGGGAGATGGGCCGGACACGGTTGAGGGCCCTGTCAACCACCGTGGGTGGAAAACCTCGGTTAAGGAAGAAGGAGGACATGTCAGAGGAACTGTTTTTGAAAGTGGCATCATCAGAACAGATGCGACAGAGGCGAAGGAACTGAGAGAATGGGATGGAGTCCTTACAGGAAGTGGGGTGTGAGGAGCTGTAGTCGAGGTAGCTGTGGGAGTCGGTAGGCTTGTAATGGATATTGGTGGACAGTCTATCATCAGAAATTGAGACAGAGAGGTCAAGGAAGGGAAGTGTCAGAGATGGACCATGTGAAAATGATGGAGGGGTGGAAATTGGAAGCAAAATTAATAAATTTTTCCAGGTCCAGATGAGAGCATGAAGCAGCACCGAAGTAATCATCGATGTACCGGAGAAAGAGTTGTGGGAGGGGGCCAGAGTAGGACTGGAACAAGGAATATTCCACATACCCCATAAAGAGACAGGCATAGCTGCGGTCCATAGTCACACCTTTTATTTGGAGGAAGTGAGAGGAGTTAAAGGAGAAATTGTTCAGTGTGAGAACAAGTTCAGCCAGACGGAGGAGAGTAGTGGTGGATGGGGATTGTTCGGGCCTCTTTTATGATGAAAGGGATAGAATGCTTGTTCGTCAAATTCTTATTCATTCACAAGATTTTCCATGGATGCTTGTAGCTTTGAGATTATTTAAACTTGGTCAAATGCGTTTTTAGTAGTCAAAGCACACCACACCGTAGGACATTTCACAGTTTAGTTGGGGTGTTACTTCCTCATAGAAGTTGAGATGGTTATTTCGGCAGCATCTTTTCTATTTCACAGATTCCCGTTAACTAGCTTATTTTTCCACTGTGTCTCTGCTATCTTTTTTGACCCACTTTTTAAATATAGATACCATGATAACCTGTTCCCAAACTTCTAATATCTTCAGTTTCAATGCCTCTCTTATGGTTGTTGTCAATTCAACAACCTGTATTTATGTTGCAGAAAAATAGCCAAGGCATGTCAGAGAGCCATAATCAGGAAAATGGACACTAAGCCATAGATGGAAATATTTGGAGGGGTGACCAAAAGGTTGGTCAAAACACTTGGTTTAAAGGCCTTAAAATAGAGAGGGGGAATCTCCCTTATGGCCAGAATTTTGACGTCGGCACGCGGAGCCGGGCCCCGACACGCCAATGCATAAAATGACGCATGGTGACATCGGGTGTGCGTCCCGACGTCACCACACGTCAGTCAGATCTTTTGTTCGGCGGGCACACGCCGGAGGCAGCTGCGCGCCCGAACTGTCAAAGGCCTGTTAAGGCCATTAAAAAACCAATTAAAGTAATTATCAACGCTGCTCATCCAACCTTAAGGTTGGCGGGCAGGCGAAGAGCCCAAGCAGCCTTCACGTTTTTCAGGAAACCTCATCCACGGACGGGATGAGGTTCCGGAAGGTTTTATTAAATAAATAATTTTTGCGCCATTCATAAACATGTCCCAGCTCATGTGACACTGTCACATGAGGGGACAGGTAAATAATTTTTATGTTTCTCGATTAAAAAATCTCAACATGTGCTTAATCTCCCTGAGGCAGCTCCGTGCCTCAGGGAGATTTCTGCACTCTTTCACATGCATGCACGAAAGAGCAGAGGCTCCGAATCTCCCTCTTCCCCCCGCCCACACAGGTAGCGCTGAGCGCTACCAGCCAAGCCTTAATTGGTCCACCCACATAAAATGGCGGCATGGAGCCGATCGCGGGCAGCGATCGTCTCCGCGCCTGCCTGGCCCACCCGACATGGGGAAAATTCTTCCCTTTGCCTTAGCGTTCTGGGAGAAATATCACATATCCTTAGAATTTACTATCAAACCCTTTAGCCTGATTAGAACTTATAACTTAATTATAATGGAAGTCAGTAATTTTGCCTAGACATTTATGCAGGTTTTGTAACAATACTGGATGGTAGTGGAGCTCTCTACATACATGCATATTCCTAACTTACTTGTGGCCACTGAATGCAGACTCACTTTTTTAGTAATGCTATTCCTTGCAGCTACTGGTCTCTGATGGGTAGTGTACTAATAATCACTTGTTAAATGAGACTTTAGGATCACCTCCAAAATATCTGGTTGAGGCTGCAAACAAATCATCTTCCAAGTACAAAAGTTTCCTTCACAGTTGTGTCCCCTGATTCCATTAAAATACTTTAGAAGAACAGAGAAAAGGAACCACAGAAACCCAGGATTAAGTTTATGGAAAGTTTACATTGCAAAGAGCCATTTCAAATTGCAGAAATTCTGTATGTAGCAACTCTCAGTGCTGTTGAGTTTGGCTCATTTACATTGTTAAGGGAAGATCTGCATTGAAGAAAAAATCCAAACAACATCACTGTAGAAGCACCCTCAGCCTGTGGGATGGCCAGATAAAAGGTAGCATATAGCACTCTGAGCAGCAGCCATTTATGTTTGCCACCACCAGTGCTGTACCCCAGGTAGCAAAGCAAACAACTGTGTCCTGAAGTGGTAATCCATCGCAGAGATATTAGTACTACCTCATTTATACTCTGCAACATAAATGTATTATAACATTGGGGTAGCTTTTCAATGGTACCTTTTACTCAATTTTCACAATCAGCATCCAGGTTATAAAATAAATACTGAAGTACCCTGTGTGCATCTGTTTGAAATAAATTTAAAAGATAATTGAAAACTTTGTAGGTGAGTAAAAAGTCCTAAAATGGAGGAATATATTCCAAAAAGCCGAAAGCTTCCAAAGACAGATCACACAGTAAGATCACAAGCAACACTATGTTTAATTTGAAAACAAATCTTACAAATCAATTATGTAATAATTATTTTCAACATAAAATGTCCAGCATTGTATAAAATATTTTTTTTCTCTATAGAAACAGCTCATGCTTAAGGCAGGAGTGCACCCTATTAAAAGATATATTGGAAACTCACATAAATCAAAAGTGCTGCAGCATTCAAAAAAATTGTTTTATTACTATATACTCAAAACATCTTGTTTCGGCTGAATTCAAACTAGGGTTCTCAGAAATGAAAGCTTCTCATAAGGCATTCAGAGCACACTGATGTAATGCATAAGCATTTTATAAATGATTTATAGTATTAACAGTAGCATTAGTACTACCAAGGTCTGAGCAAAAGTTAAATTATACCAAATATTGTTCCATCTCTGGTTTCAGATCCATTAAAACATTGTTACTTTTTCAAGAAAAAAGAATAAAAATATTTGTGGGATTTTAATGTCTAAGTTACGCAAGAATGAACTGTTCTTTTAGAACTTACCACAGGCAATTGTCCAGTAGACTAGGGAGTCCGGAGTCTGGTAAAGGATTCTGTACGGTGCAACTCGAGCACTGGAGTCCAGCACAACATCAAGTGTTCCCACAAGTAAGCCTGCATTGAAAGTTCCAGAACAAAAACTATGATTAGGATCATTACAACAAGGTAACTAGATCCATAATTGCAGTAATTAGTCTCGATTTAAAAAAAATTAACATACAATATGTTTATTGCCCATCTCTAATTGCCCTTGTTCAGAGGACATTTAGGAGTCAACCATATTGCTGTAGGTCTGGAGTCGCATGTAGGCCAGACCAGGTAAGGCCAGCAGATTTTCTTCCCTAAAGAACATTAGTGAACCAAAAAATTGAACTTCACAACCATCAACCCTTGGGTCCAAATGTCACACTCGATCAAAATGTTCAGCAAATGTTTTAGGAACTTTCAAAGGAGTTGTAGAAGACAATGGGGAATATTTAGCGTCAAGCTGAGCACAGCAAGTCAGAATGCAGGAGGACATTCTGCCCATTATGTCCATACTGGCTCTCTACAAGTGCCACTCAGTTTGCCCCATTCCCCCACCCTCCCCCATAGGCCTGCAACTTTTTTCACTTCAAGTGCTTATCAAATTCCCTTTTCACAGCCATGATTGAATTTGCCTCCCCTACCCTTACATGCAATGCATTCCAGGTCCTAAACATTTGCTGTGTAAGGTTTTTTGTCCTGTTGTCATTGGTTCTTTTGCTGATCACCTTAAATCTGTGTCCTTTAGTTCTCAACCCTTCCATCAATGGGAACAGCTTCTACCTACTGTCTAGACATTTCATGGTTTTGAGTAGCTCTGAAAAAAAAAATCACCTTTGAACCTTCTCTTCTCCAAAGAGAACCACCTCAGCTTCTCCAATATATCCATGTAGCTGGTCCCTCATCCTCCAAATCGCTTTCAAACCTTTTGTGCAGCCTCCCTAAAGCCTTAACATCATTCTGAAAAGTGTAATGCCGAGATGAGGCACAATATTCCAGTTTAGACCAAATCAGTGTACATACATACAGTAGTGCTGTTTCCTAATATAGACTGGGATAGTAAAAGGACAGAGAGGGAAGTGTGTTAAGGAGAATTTTATTGATCATTACGATTTCAGGCCAACAAGTAAGGGGGAATTACTGTATCTGGTTCTGGGGAATGAGCTGGGACAAGTGGATGAAGTGTCAGTAGGGGAACAGTGATCATATCATCATAAGGTTTTGGTACACTATGGTAAAAGACTAGGAGCAATCTAAAGTGAAAATATTTAATTGGAGAAGGTTCAATTTCGATGTGATGAGTATGATTTCAATCTACCTGGATCAGATCCAAAGATTGGCAGGCATAGCTGTAACAAAACATTAGGCTGTCTTCAAAGATGAGATGGCTCAGGTACAGTCGAGGTACATTCCCAAGAAAGGGAAAGGCTAGGCAATCAATGCCAGAACTCCCTAGACAAAGAGAGAGTAAGATATGCATAATGGATGTACAAGTGAGATCCAGGCTGAACACAAAAGTTCAAAGAGGAAAAAGAATTAAGAGATGTAAAAGGGAGAGTATGTGAAGAGACTGACAGCTGGGATAAGGGAATCCAGAAGTGTTCTATAGGCATTTAAATAGTAAACAGGTAATAAGGAGATGGGCGAGGCCAATTGTGCACCAAAAAGAGGGTCTACGCACAGAGAAGAGGGAGGGCTGAGGTACTAAACGAGTACTTTGCATCGGTCTTCACTAAGGAAGACCTTGCTGCTAAAGTCATATTGAAAGAGCAGGTAGCTCATATTCTGGATAGGTTAAAAATTGATAAAGAGGTATTGGAAGAGCTGTCTGTAGTCAAAACTGATAGTCACCAGGACCGGATCAGATGTATCAAAGTACGCTAGGGGAGTTGAAGGATGGAAATTGTGGAGGCACTGACCATAATCTTCCAATTCTCCTTAGTTAGAGGGTTGAAAAATTGCCAATGTTGCATCATCATTCAAAAAATGGTGTAATAATAAACACAGCAACAATAGGCCAGTCAGTTTAATCGTGGTAGTGGGAGAGCTTTTAGAAAAGATAACCTGGGGCAAAATTAAGAGTCACTTGGGCCAATATGGATTAATTAATGAAAGCCAGCATAGATTTGTTCAAGGCAGATAGTGTTGATCTAACTTGATTGATTTTTTTGAGAAGATAACAGAGAGACAGTTGATGAGGGCAATGCGGTTGATACGGTCTATATGGACTTCCAAAAGAAGCACTTGAAGTTCTTACATAAATCTTAATCACTCAACAAAATTGGGGAGTCATATATTGAGCCTAGCGAATACTGAAAATACAAAAGCGCTGGAGAACAAATGTATTGGGTACTAACAATCAAGTAAAATCTAATGCATATGCCAACAAGATGCATTCAGCAATTGTAAAGCGGTCTCCTATCACATGGTGGGGAGATAAAATAATTAGCTACAACAAAAGCATTTAGCGGTACGCGAGCAGAGATTGCGAGACTCTACTTGCCTATTTGGCATGATGCAGGAGGGTATCATGTTGCAGCTTTATCATCAATGTATGCTCATGTTAAGCGATGCACCATGCCAACAAAGGGCCTCAAAATTGCTCCCCCTGCATTATCTAACAGTATATACTGCTAAACAATTAGGTAAAGTGATTCTATGCAACTTCATGCAGTATATAAGTAGTATCCGATGGCTTTAGACTGGTACAGTACTTGCTGTCACAGAAATCAGGTGAGCATTTTCACTGTCAAAATATCCTTAAAAATATAAATATTGCTTTTTAAAATTGAATGTGAATAATACGCTCCAAGATTCATCTACCTAATCAGCACCTAACCATCCATGATCATTTTTCAAACCACTCAATAGAAAAATCCATCTTAGAATTACAGCATTAATGAAAAAGGGGTGAACTAAACTTTTCCAATTGCTGTTGCACCAGGTTAATTTTCTTTTATCCCAAAAAACTCAATCAAAGAGTTAATTCGGACTTAAAACATTTTGATTGCCCAAGTCAACTCCAACTTAAATCTGATCATAAGTGCAGCAATGAACAACTACAAATTGTGGCATTAACCCCAAGCTTAATCTAAGATATTTCACTCATCAATGGAAATTTAATTTTCAACAATAATCTATACTTACACAAACCATTAACAACCAAGGCACTCTACATGAACATTAAAGAAAATCAGACACCGAGCCACATAAGGAGACATAGGACAGGTAACCAAAAGCTTGGTCAAGGGTAGATTTTAAGGTGTGACTTAGAAGAGGAGTGGTATACAGAGCTGAAGAGGTTTAAGGAGAGAATTCCGGAACTTAAGGTCCAGACAGCCAAAGGTGTGTCCACTGATTATGGAGCAATTCAAATTCAAGATGCAAAAAAGGCCAGAATTAAAGATGTCATTAATATAGATCATAAATAGCTGAGGGCTCAGCACAGATCCTGCGGCACGCCACTAGTTATGGTTTGCCAACTCGAAAATGATTCAGCTATTCCGGCTCTCTGTTCCTTGTTTCCCCTGTTACTAATCTCCCAGTTTCAGCCACTAAAGACACCAACACTCACTGTTGCTACTCTTTTCCTTTTTATCCTTTCCAGCAATAAAGTACTGGCCAACTCTAACAGCATATGCAGGCACCAGATGCTACATCATGGCTGGGATCTATGTTTCAGCTACTATTGCAGCACAGACAGTCGCTGGAACATCCCCTCTGGGGGAGTGGCAGTTGCTTCATGGTGCGTGAACTTGCTGTCCTCTCAGCAGGACAACATGTGCTCAGGATAGCATTGGTGCTCCCACCATTGCTACTCCAACAGTGCTTCTGAAGTTCTCTTTTAGCCAGCCAGCCCATCTGCTGCAGCCTATGCAGAGATGATGCAATCCGAAGCTCTATCCTCAAGGCTCAGATGTGCTGGAGGTCATCCTGCTAGGCCATCTGCAGTGTCCCCCAGTGAAATTCAGCAGCCTTCCACTGAGCCTGCAGCATGGCTGGTGGAAGCACCACCTAGCAGCACTAGGCCAGGCGACGGTACACACAGGACAGGTGCAAAGAGAAGGGCGAACAGTTTAAGTAAGTGTATTACGAGAAATGGTGTTGGATAAAGTTGAATACAATTTCAAGGGCTTGGCCAAGAGAATGCCATGATGGCCATATCAGAAGGATGAGGAGCTTGAGAATTTTGGGAGCATCGGCGATGTGGGGGTGACATTTTAGGAGAACTGGAGTCCGAGTAACTGTACACAGAAGGCTCATCTGCAGCAAAGCAGTCTCGGATGCCTCCTCCATTCCACCTTTTCCAGAAGTGTCCGATGGCTTGGTAACAATAGCTACGCCAACATGAAAGCAAGATTGCAGAGGACACATCACACCACCAGTAATTCGGAGACGTGCTCCAGCAACTACAGGTGGACTCCCCCAGAGTGGTCAAGGCAGCAGAACCTGTTTCAGAATGCCAGTGATTTGCTCCATAACATTCCTGCTGGCAGCATAGTTCGCATTTCAGACATGCTGAGCATACATGGTCAGGAGATGGAGGGGAATCGTGAGCCAGGTATAGCGTGGGTAGCCCCTGTCAATAAGCAACCATCCTCCAGTCTATGGTGGTGACTAAAATACAGTGGGTACAGCTGACTGGTGTGAGGATAGCAGGCACTCACCAACAATGTTCACTGCACAGCTGCATACCAACTGCAATTTAAAACAGTGGCAGCACTTGTGGGTGCTATATAGCTCCCTATTAATGTAGGGCCTGTAAAGCTACATGCATTGGTGTCGATGGCTCCATGCACCACTAGGAATCCCACTAGCCTGAAAGTCACATGCCCACTCTTCCTCCTCTCCTGGCGTACAGGGTCTCTGATGCCTCCCTCATGCAACGATGCCAACATCTCCCATTTCACTATGCAATGTACCTGCTCCAACCTGGGAGGATCCTCTGGCATAGAAATCGATGGTCATGGCAATTTTCATTGCTATTAGCAGTGCTATCCTCACCCTGCTTTGCAGTTGTAGCTCTGGTTGTAGAAAGTAGAAGTGGCTGCTCCCTTGGTGAGAAGTAGACTCCTCAGGCACTGCACCTGGCTGTGGTGGAGATAAGAGAAAAGCTCCCTAGTCGTCTTCTGTGGTCTAACCACTCTATGATTCCAAGAATCTTAGTAGGTGCAGCCTTCTACGGAGAGCCCTCCTCCTCTCTCTGCTGACTTTGCTCCATGTCCCTGTCATGCTGCAGTCCAAGAGGAACTGCAACTATAGATGCTTTGAATGAAACCAGGCTTTCTACTTTTCAAGAATTTCCACATTGTAAAGATTTCAAGAGACGCTGGACTCAAAAGCTTTCCAAGTGTCATTACAGAATATTGATTCTGTCAAATAGTTAATTGACTTGGCCATAGAGCCAACTATTCTTTTAAGAAGTCCCTTAGAAACAGATCAGATCCAAACTCAGTTTCCAGCACATGGCTTCAGGCAACTTCATATCATTGCTTTTGAACCCATACAAGAACATTTTGAACTGCAAATTGTGTATGCTGTAGCAGTCTTCAATCTCTGCAGGATAAAAGTGATTTTAATGTAGGAAGAATTCCAAAAGATCTAGAACAAGGTGACAGAGTTTCATTTTAAGGTAAATGAAGACTTAATGTAAACTTTGAAACCTAGTATAAAAATGTGTCCCAAAGGCTTCTGATATAGCAGAGTGTTGGGGCTGTTTCTGAGAAAAGGCTTAAGGTGAAGAATGCATATGTGATGTCAAATATTCTGCAGTTAAGATGCACTCGTGTATCTGTTCTCAACTGAAGAAATACTATCCCCATGTACAAATCAATAAAGCATATTGATAAGCTATCCAATTCCTAAGTACTGTTAAAAATCTTAAACTCTGTACACCTACATAATTCGGACCCAAGAGTGCAACTGAACAGGTGATCTGAAAGAATACAAGTGTAATATGCATACGCAACATTAGCATCCATATTGCCTGGAGACAAGTGCCACTGGTAAAAGGCAAATTAGAAAGTCACTCTGGGGCTCCACTTACACTTTGTGACAGCTGAGTCATAATAATCTGAATGGAAATTATTGTACAACTACTAAGGCTCAAAATGTGAAAACAAAATCTCAGAATTGTAGAAATCAGTGGATGAATAGATAAAGACGGAAAATGCTGGAAATACTCAGCAGGTCTAACAGCATCTGTGGAGAGACATAGTTAACATTTCAGGTTGACGACCTTCCATCAAGTCTGATGAAAGGTCAAAAACCTGACATTAACTGTGTTCCTCTCTCTCCATAAGAAGTAGTAGTGGGGAACAAAGAAATGGTGGAGGAACTGAATAGGTACTTTGCGTCAGTCTTCACAGTGGAAGACACGAGTGACATCCCCAAAGTTCAAGAGAGTCGGGGGGGCAGAGGTGAGTATGGTGGCCATTACCAAGGAGAAGGTGCTAGGAAAACTGAAAGGTCTGAAGGTGGATAAATCACCTGGACCAGATGGATTACACCCCAGAGTTCTGAAGGAGATAGCTGAAGAGATAGTGGAGGCGTTAGTGGTGATCTTTCAGGAATCACTGGAGTCAGGGAGGGTCCCAGAGGACTGGAAAATCACTAATGTAACCCCCGTGTTTAAGAAGGGTGTGAGGCAAAAGATGGGAAATTACAGGCCGATTAGCCAGACCTCGGTCGTTGGTAAGATTTTAGAATCCATTATTAAGGATGAGATTTCAGAATACTTGGAAGTGCATGGTAAAATCGGGCAAAGTCAGCATGGTTTCATCAAGGGGAGGTCATGCCTGACAAATCTGTTAGAATTTTTTGAGGAGGTAACAAGTAGGTTAGACAAAGGAGAGCCAATGGACGTTATCTACTTGGACTTCTAGAAGGCCTTTGACAAGGTGCCGCACAGGAGGCTGCTCAGTAAGATAGGAGCCCATGGTGTTAGAGGCAAGGTACTAGCATGGATAGAAGATTGGCTGTTTGGCAGGAGGCAGAGAGTGGGGATAAGGGGGTCCTTCTCAGGATGGCGGCCGGTGACTAGTGGAGTTCCACAGGGGTCAGTATTAGGACCACAACTTTTCACTTTATACATTAATGATCTAGATGAAGGAACTGAGGGCATTCTGGCTAAGTTTGCAGATGATACAAAGATAGGTGGAGGGACAGGTAGTATTGAGGAGGCAGGGAGGCTGCAGAAGGATTTGGACAGGTTAGGAGAATGGGCAAAGAAGTGGCAGATGGAATACAACGTGGGGAAGTGTGAGGTCATTCACTTTGGTAGGAAGAATAGAGGCATAGACTATTTTCTAAATGGGGAGAGAATTCAGAAGTCTGGAGTGCAAAGGGACTTGGGAGTCCTAGTCCAGGATTCTCTTAAGGTTAACTTGAAGGTTGAGTCGGCAGTTAGGAAGGCAAATGCAATGTTGGCATTTATTTCGAGAGGACTGGAATATAAAAGCAGGGATGTGCTGCTGAGGCTTCATAAAGCTCTGGTCAGACATTTAGAATATTGTGAGCAATTTTGGGCCCCCTATCTCAGGAAGGGTGTGCTGGCCCTGGAGAGGGTCCAAAGGAGGTTCACAAGAATGAACCCAGGAACGAAAGGCTTAACATATGAGAAACGTTTGAGGACTCTGGGTCTAAACTCGATGGAGTTTAGAAGGATGAGGGGGTATCTGATTGAAAGTTACAGAATACTGAAAGGCCTGGATAGAGTGGACGTGGGGAAGATGTTTCCATTAGTAGGAGAGACTAGGACCTGAGGGCACAGCCTCAGAATAAAGGGAAGACCTTTTAGAACAGAGATGAGGAGAAGCTTCTTTAGCCAGAGAGTGGTGAATCTATGGAATTCATTGCCACAGAAGGCTGTGGAGGCCAGGTCATTGAGTGTATTTAAGACCGAGATAGATAGGTTCTTGACTGGTAAGGGGATCAAAGGTTATGGGGAGAAGGCGGGAGAATGGGGTTGAGAAACTTATCAGCCATGATTGAATGGCGGAGCAGACTCGATGGGCCGAATGGCCTAATTTCTGCTCCTATGTCTTAAATACTGCCAGGCCTGCCGAGTACTTCCAGTACTTTTTGTCTTTATTTTAGATTTCCATCACAGAGGTAGAGTTTATTTAATCTGAGCAGGTTGGGTATTAAATTAGTAACAAGGTTAGCACAGAATGGGCTAAATGTTCATGTCCATCACTTGGGCATTAATCTGGAAAAGTGGATCATCCGTCCTCACAAGAACCAGCCCAATTTTAATTTAACCAATTTCAACAGGGTGAAAATTGAGCAAGTTCTCCATCCCATTACCCAGATGAAGATTTTGAAAATGTACCCCAAAATTATTAAAATGCAGCCAAGACAGGTGCTGTCAGGATAATAGAAAAACACCCTGCCTTCACAACGACCACGAAACTGTCCTCTTTAGTTTGGAGCCAAATTTTTAACCCCCTCAAACATAAAGCTTAGGTTTTGCATGATTGAGGAAGAACCCATGAAGTTTACTCTTGTCAAATTCAATCAATTTTACATTAATTTTAGGAGAGATTTGTTAATTACAGAAGTTCCAAGCCAGGGAACCCACCACACTAAATAAAACCTACATCTCTTCTCAGGAGTCTTTTGACTACACATCTAATATCTCAATTCTATAGCACATAAAGGCAACTCAAAGCTACATCTCAACTTCAGAATCCCTCTAAAAATGATTTCATAATTTATGCATATTTTATACACGTACAGACATATGAATTAGGAGCAGTAAGCCATTCGGACACTCAAGCCTGCTCCACCATTAATAAGATCATGGCTGAATTGATTATGGCTTAAACTCTACTTTCCTCTCCACCCCATATACCTTTTGGCTCCCTTGTCAATCAAGGATCTATCTAACTCAGCCTTAAATATATCCAACGACTCTGCTTCCCCTGCTCTCCAGGGAAGAGAATTCCACAAACTAACCACCCATGGAGTGAAAAGAAATCTTCCTCATCTCCGTCTTAAATGGTGGATCCCGTATTTTTAAACTGTGTGCCCTACTTCTAGTCTCTCTCATAAGGGGGAACATCCTCTCAGCATCCACCCTATTAAGTTCCCTCAAGACTTTATATGTTTCAATAAGATCACATCTCATTCTTTTGAACTCCAATGGATAAAGGCCCAACTTTCCTCATAAGATAACTCCTTCATCCCAGGAATCAGTTGAGTGAATCTTCTCTTAACTGCTTCTAATGCAATTATATTATTTCTTAAGGAGACCAAAACTGTACACAGTACTCCAGATGTGATCTTACTGTACAATTGCAGCAAAACTTACTTTTATATTCCATTCCCCTTGCAATAAACGGCAACATTCTATTTGCCTTCCTAATCACTTGCCGTACCTACATACTAACTTTTTGTGATTCATGTACCAGACATATGTTAAACATGTTTGTATTTCCTTAGTGCAGAAATAATCCTGAACCCCAGACACATCCTAAACACATCTGTTGAAACAAACTTGTTGAGCTTGGAAGTAGCATCAATTCACAGGAGTTTGGAAAAGGTCCTTGAAAATCTTCACTTTTTTTATACTATAGGCCTATTACACTTTACTGTTAGATAAACTGCATTTTAAATTCTTGCACATGTGGATGTTTCTTGCCAATTGTTCCATTATAAATTCATATGCTTATATTTATAACATAAACTGCCTATTTAACTGTAACACATTGCAATGACAGCCTGCCATTAGTGGCACTATAGCACCTTGGTTTTACTATTTGACATGGAACTAATACCAAATCAAAATATTACATACAAAAGGTAAAGATATTTTGACTTTAAATAAGGACTGAAGTACAAGTGGATGCCTTGCTCCAATTATCCTAGTCCCGTAACTCAGCTTCACTGGAACACCAATAAAAAATCAAAATACTGCGGATACTGGAAGTCTGAAATAAACCAGAAAATGCTAGAAATATTCAGCAGGTCAGGCAGCATCTGTTGGGAGAAACAGAGTTAACGTTCAGGTCATGAAGAAGGGTTAATTCTGTTTGTCTCCACAGAGCTGCCTGACCTGAGTACAGCATTTTTTGTTTTAGCATCAACAGAAGGCTACACTTGGCCTAGACTCCCCATGTGCAACATCACTGAAGACTGACTATTTAATTAAACTTGTTATATTAAAAAATGCGCAAAATGTACCCTTCTAATTTTGGCTGGTAGATCAAACATCTTTGAACACTAATCATACAAGGCATTTGGAAATTTTAATTGTATTCTTTGCAAATGCTCAGCATAACATAGCTACATCACTAAGGCAGATCTATACAGATCACCTGCCACCTTCCTAGCTCAGTAAGCTACAAACTTGAATCTCAAAAACAGAAGCTACAATGCCAGCACAACAAATGGAAAATACTGTAAACCAAATGATCCCATTTGTCCTGTATTCTTGGATTTTGTGCTACAGTTCCTTTATTGCTGTTACTCCAATAGTTTACAATAAGATGATAATGCTCTTATATCAAAAATTAACAATCTTTTTGTTTCTGTAGGTCACAAATGTGTATACTTTAGAGCTCCGAAGGTCACATAAAAACTTAATCTATGCTTCATTACTTTATGTATATATCTCACAGCTAAAGCAACAAGCTCCAAACCTTCAACTCACAAAACTCAAACAGGGCAATTCTCAAGAAATGCAAGTAATTAATATCAAGTTGTCTGGCATCTAAAGCCAAATTGTCAAAGGGGTACAAATAGCTTGTATATATAGTTTGGACAGAATGTCCACTGACAGCATGGAGCATGCCCATATGTTGAATGCTTCCTTGTGTTGGATGGCTTTGGATTGACTTCCAAATGAATTTACAGTCAATAAAATAAATGCAGCTACTCTCCTGCTCCAAGATCAATGATTTCACGAAAGTAGCCTAGAGGGAGACCCAAGGTGGTAGATTTTTCCTGGGATGAAAAGTTTATACTTATTTTAAAACAGAAATAAAACATACTACACATTGCATAGATTTTACATACATTGTACTTCCTGCTTAATGCCTAAGAACGTGAAATTGTGTAATACCTTTATGTAAACAAATAGAACTATTTATTACCTTCTAGAAAACATTGTTCATTTTACAAGCTGTTTGCAGGTTTATGGGGACTGACTTCAGTGATGCAGACTTCAAAGACATGTGGTCTGGAGCAGCTCCATTGATTTACATTGGAGCTGACACTCTTGTCAGCTCAGAGCTGATCCAGGACTGGCTGACCTCAGATAAACAATGCCTGTCTCCATGACTTTAATTAAAAACTCTCTGTAAAATTGTATAATGTTTCTTTTACAGAAAGAAATGTATTTTTGAACAGAAAAGCATTACACCAGTCTTTTCGCCTTTAATGTGTTTACCAGGGAAAGAGCAGATGGAGCTTTATTTCGCATCTGGTCATACTATGCCTGAGCTAGCATTGACACAAGATACCAGAAGCAAAAGTTCTAATCATCAGCAAGTGCATCATTATCTTTAAATAAGTCCTCCAAAAATGCCCCATAACCACTCAGAATTATTTACATCAGGAGATATTAATTCTTATTCAGGATTTATTTTTTCCTCATATCCTCATTCATTAAGCATTGTATTAATACTAAAATGTAGAAAGGTTGTTTTATAACATTATGGAATGCTGTGATTAAAATAAACATTAAATCGGGATGCACTTGCTCTGGCGCTATGTTCATTGGTTCCTAGACCGAAATAGCGTTGGTCACATGACAAGAAAAGGTTGCTCTGATTACACAGGAAGCAAAGCTATTGCCTGAAAGCCCTTGGGATGAGAACCTGCAGTGCTGGGAAGAGTCTTACCAGTCTGTAGCAAAGCTGTGTAAAGATACTTAAAGATAGTTACAGCATTTACCAATGAAAAACATAATTCTATAAATAACCTGCACAAGACTCATTAACAGATAGCACTGGGGCCCCATAATGTTTACAATCTTAAATGGAATTTCATTGCTAAAACATATAAACAAAATAACTCCGCTAAACAGAAGGGATTAACTAGGTGAAATGAGGGACAAGTGTAAATTGTGACACACTGGAAGCACGACAACGCCAATATCTCGTAAAGAGAATATGGAGATTTTTCTAACAGCTGTTTGCACTCTCTTTGTTTCCAGTGGATTGAATTGCATTACTGTAAAAAGATCAGGAGAAAGTGATCCGTTTTGTCAAAAAAAAACTAATCAAAGGAAAAATTATTGGGAGACCTTGTAGTTCTCCGATTATCTCCCACATTTAAATGTCACTAAAGGAAATCCAAAATATGGACATTTTACAAATTAAAGGTCACACAAAGGAGGATTAGATCATCATTATCTGATTAGACAATGGACATTGATAATTTCAAACCTCAAGAACTAAAGAAGTCGTACGTGACTCACAATAACCGAATCCCGACCGCAGGTGCTGAATTGACAGATTTTGGCGAAAAAAATGCTGAACTAAACTTTACGTGCCCCGTAGCTGCTCATACACATCTGTATCGTAGTAAAAATTATGTCGCCTCGTCAAAAAAGATGCATGCAAAACCAAGGCGATCGCATTATGTCCAGATATTCCGCTCCTTACAGGCAAATCACAGAAACTGAAGGATAAACAACACAACACTCAACTGGCACACGTTTGCATTCTCGGTTTGGGCATCAATTAAAACGCACGCGCGCGCACACAGACACACACACACATAGGTATGGAGAGGTTCAGTTTTCATCCTTACCAGCCAGCCCTCCGCCCCCTTCTCCATGCCCCTTTCTCCTCTGCAGCACGAAGTACGGGTTGGCTCTCTCCGTCACCCACAGCGCGTTGGCCAGCAGCACTTCTTCAGGATTGACCCACATTCCCGGTGGTGGTGGCAACGGCAGCGATCGCGCAAGAGAGAGAGAGAGAGAGAGACAGAGAGAGCGCGAGCAGGATAAATCTCAGCGGCGGCTCGCGGACGGGCAGGGAGGGAGCTCGCTCGGGCGCCGCGTGACCGGACTGACTATCCCAGCTGCGAGAACCGCAGCATCATCGACAACACCGCGGTGGCGGCGGAGTGGAGCTGCCTTCACACAACGAACGAGAGGGAGGGAGGCGGGATCCGTCCCTCACCTTTCATAAACGCAACTCCTCCTCCCGATTGGAAAGTGAGTCGCCGTCGTCAAATAAAAGTGAGGCATTTAACGACCACAAATGTCGTCGACAGCCTTTAGCTGTAAACAAATTGATGGACGGACCCCGAATCAAACACACGCCAGCGTTATGCCGCGAGAATCCTGGCACGGGGGGGGGGGGGGGGCGGGGCGGGACGGGGGTTACTGTCGCGTCATAACGTCAACGTTAAACGCCTCAATGAAATAAATAAACAGCCGGATTTGGAACTCGGCGGCTGTTCAAACGGCAAAACGTAGCGCGAGCCGCCAGAGCGAGAGGGTCCCGCGCAGCGCCCGTGGCTGCTGTGGTGTTGTTGTTGTAATAGAGGAAAGCGCCAGCCACTGACTCTCCCCCCACCTCACCCAACCACAATGTCAACACTGGCGGCTACCGTCACGTTACCAAGTGAGCACCTCCCCCTCCTCTCACCATTACGTCTTACAACAGCCAAGCCACACCCCCCATCTCCGCTGTATGCTATTGTTCTGAAGTTCCTGTTTAACTGCGGGCTGTGTGCCCTCCGATTAACCCAGATCCACAAAGCAAAACAAAATAAGAAACTACTGCGAATGTGCGAGATCCTGGAAGGCCACCGAAGCCAGAATGCGAGCGAAAAATGCACTGTAGTCCCGTCAGCAACTGGATAGGGAGAAGACGGTTTAACCCTGTGGGCGGAAACCATTGTTTTATGCACCTGGGATAACGTGAGGGTTAGGTGGATATTAAAGCATCGCGTCATTCACTGCTTTTATTGATAGTGGGTCACAAAATCAGTTGGTAGAGCCTAAATACCTTGGAAGAGCTGATCATGCATGGTTTTGGAAGGAAACTTGGTGACCAAGTGACCCTTCTGGGTATCTCATTCAGCCTTGGGCCACCTTGAGTTAGTTCATCTTTCAGACAATGGGTGGAATCATCCCAGATTTGCACTTAGTGCGGTAGCGAGCAGGAAAAAGGATGTTTTACCAGCCGGCCGCAATGGCAGCTTTTCACGCCGTATTGTCCCAATCCCCCCCTCATTAATTACGCAACCACAGAAAACGCGCCATCTCGCTTGCGGACGGCCTCTGAATTGCTACCACACCATTACCTCGCCGTTTCCTCACTCCGGGTACCATATCTAAACTGCAGCCGCCCACATAGTTCTCAATGCTTGCATGCCAGGACTGCTCCAGTGAAGACATGGCCTTGAAAACCAAGAAGACTTCAGTGACCTGGCAGGCCTTTAGGAGGCCTGCTGTGATGTCCTCCACCCCTGCTCTGGCCGCAGGAGGTCCAGCAATCTCACAATCCAGCTTAGGAGGCGTTGGCAGTGGTGGTCAGTGCCAACACTGCACTGAAAAGGTTGGCCATCCAGTGCAGAAAGAGGATGAATGATCTCATCCGTGCCGCCAGCGTAAGGCAACCATCTCATCACTCTAAACTCACACATTCACAAGCCCATCACACATTCACTGGCATCTCTTGCACTGCCAGCTCAGGGGACATCACCACTCATTCACTCACATGCACCCTAACATCTCCATCTGGCCTCATCTCCTCTGGAGACTGCCTCCTCAGCCCTAACCATCTTGAGGCCACTTACTCAGATTAACACGTGCCCTCACACACACCCTGGGATACCCTCCATCCCCAGTAAAACCCTCGCCCTGCAGCTTCTTCCCTTGCCTGAGGCCACTTCTCCCCCTTCTCAAGCAAGCCCTCGCCCTGCAGCCGTTGAAAAACCACCCCTGCCTTACGGCTGGCCTGGTAAGTAGAGATCTGCCCATGAGCCCCCCTAAAAGTGGTGCTGCCTGCGAACCCTGGCGCTAATGACTGTGAGTGCTGCCCGAAGCTAGGTAGACAAACAAACCTCGAAGTCCCGAGCGAAGTGCAGCATGCCAGGTACACGTTGCTTAAGTACAGTTGTGAAACACATCGGCGTGATTGCACGCCAATGTGCTCAGATGATCGAGCATGGAGGGATGATTCCAGTGAGCTGGACTTATAATGATATACAGATGTAATACAATGGAGTTCCCAATGTGCAGCAGCGGGAAATGCGGCCCTCCATTCATGGGCGGAACAGACGATGGTAAACTGGTTTCATAATTGTAAACTGATTTTTGGCCTTCCTGCGAAATTGCCTGCTCATGCCCACCATGAAGTCTGATGCCAGTGGGCATGTAAAATTCTGCCCAATGTGTTGAGACTGACTTGCTACAATAAATCTAAAAATGCCTGCTTTTAAGTCCCAATTTAATGTCAACTATCAAGCTTGGTTTTTATGATTGAAAATACTAGTACAAAATGCAAATCCTTGACCTTTCATTGGCAAGGTGCACCTTTACACCTCAGAATGCACAACTGCCTCATAAAAAATCCTTGCTGATAAACTATGTAGCTAGGAATGAGTGGTACAGTACCTACCACATTAGAAAGCCCCGATTTCATCATTCACCTATCTCGAACCAGAGCAAAAATTACATTTGCAGATGCTTCATAGCATTATAGTAGAACATTAGCTTTCTTAATCTATTGGTGAAGCCATTTGTGTGCATGTCTGCATCCTCAATGATACCTAAACAATGAGATACATATTTTCAACACGACTGTACTGGGATCTACTTTCACCAAAGCATATTCTTAAGTTGGCATTATCTATAAAGAGACCCATTCACTTCTTCATTGGACAATCACCAACTTCTGCCCTTATGGTTAAGGACTGAAACAAGTCAACCTGGATCCTAGATGATCTTTCTATTTTATTTCTTTAAGCATTTACCCTATTAACCAGAACTTACAAAATATCAGACTAGAGGGGACAAAGGTAATTCTGATATCTGCTTCCTTACGGGTTCTTGGAGCTGTCCCCTTCTGAATTCGTTATCTCATAAGAGAGATGTTGGCCTGGATTTTCCTTGGTAAAATCACTTTTTTCCGGACAGTATTGTGACTAAACAAAGAAAAAGAGACATCTTGAGATGTAAAGGTGCACCTTGCCAATGAAAAGAGACCAAAAAGAGTCTGCCAAAACCTTGTTCTGGAGAACCCAATAGTGAGACTGCCTACTACATGTAAAAGGCAATGGAAGGCATGGTTTGCTTAACCTGTGATTTCCTTGATTTCCACTCCACCCAGGTATCAACACCACTACAAAAGTGAGTCCTAAGTTTCAAAACTCTTCAGCTATTTTTCCACAAAATATTTGTACATAAAAAGAAGCATGTCTGAGAGGGAGTAAATTCACCAGACTATTCACCCACCCATTGGCAGCCAACAAGTGATTGAAATGTGGGGTGGGCAGTTGTTTCTCACAGATTGCAAACCATAGCCAACTTATTAGCTATGTCTGACTATTCAGAAGATCACTAACACATTTGTGTTGACAAACTTTCTTAATCTCTGTGGATCAGGAAAAGAAGATTTTAAAAAATAAAGACACACGCCAAAAAGTTAGCCCAGCAGCAGAATGTGAATGGAGTGGTACCTCTGCTCTGGGTTCAAGAGCAGGTTGCAGAGAGAAATTTTGCTTTTGAGTTTGTGACCCACCAGGGTGAATGCGTGTTCTTTATTCTTATAAGACAGCTATCGTTTGACTAATGTACTCCCAAAAAGCAATGTGTAAAACAAAAGCACAATAAAACAAAAAAAAAGCCGTAGGAATACATGTAAAATGGTTGCTTTGTGTTTCTGCCCCAGACAGAGTGCTGCCCCAGACAGAGTGCTACCCACTGCCTTCCTCACTGCTCATTGCAACCACATCAGGCACAATATGAAACAACACAGCACAAAGGAAACTGCCAGAAATCTTCTTATCTGATCCAGGAGCATTTTTTTGAGCCATGGAACTGAACTAACATCTGACTGCAGAACTCGCAATGAAACATGGTGGCGAACATCGGCCTGAGCAGCTTCCTTGAGTACCTGCACCATGCTGAGGTTAAGGCCTTTGTCCAGGGGGAAAACCTGGAGACGGTGTCCTGGTTGAAGGTTGAGAGGTCAGCAGGAGGCTGGAGCCTGGCTGAGGGTCCAATGGATACATGGTGGGTAATTGCCATGTTTATGGACCTGCTCTAGGTGTTGGGGCTGGAACTGGTGTCTGAAGGCTGCTCGGCAACACAGTGGAGCCATGAGCCATCTTCCAAACCTCAATTTTGGCAGTCTTGGCGTGCTTCTTGACGCATGCTCAGTGCTTACTTGCCAACCCATTTCTTGGCACATGAACAGTGAAAACTTAACAACAATGTTCGCATGCGCAGTCACCATGCTAAAGCAAACATGCAGTTAATTGCAACAACACTATTTGGGTAAGTTCTCTATTCTTCAAGCCGCACTAAAATGAAAATGCCTTGTCAGAACGCACTTTAAATGGGAAATATCTGTAGTATGCATACTAAAGTCAGATTGATTGTACCAACTGTCTTGCATCACTATATGTATTCTGCATATTTTTTCTGGAATGAAAAAATGCTGTTTACAAGCGAAACAAAATGTTGACTCATTAGTAGTCCTATTAGTAGTTTTACAAACCAAAATATCTATCAGGGAAGTCTGCATTTTTGACAGTTCTGTGCAATTGCATGATTTGTGAGATCAGCCTTAACTGATTGGTGTAGTGATCAGGGAATTGTAAGCTTTCTTTTATCTCTCCATTTACAATTAAAAGTTCGGAAAATCATACCATTATGTAAATGGCTGTAAAATTGTAACATACATTGTGGACCATAGCAAATCCCTCTGTCAATCATTTCAACTATTTTACTAGGTAAATATGCCATTAAACACTGTCTTTGTCAGGCTGCCCCATTGTCAGGAAATCTTTGGGACTGTTGAAAGTTCTTATAGCTACTTTCCGAGACTGCATTGAAATGTGTAAATGAGAGATGTTATTGTTCAGCAGTGGAACACTTTCCATTTTGGGTATCCAATGGCAGCACCAAGCATGGTAAAGTTCCCTCCACTCTGCACTAACAAAGTACCTCAGGTTCAACCTCAGACGATAACTTCCATTATAGCAGCGTGGCAGTTCACCCCGATGTCTTACACAAGTGATCCTGTCGCCTTTCCAAATGAGCCGATCCATGTTGATGATTGGAATGGGAGCAATGGCTTGGCTTACAAAGGTTACTAAATCCAACTATGTGTGGTGGCTGGAAACACTATTGATGCTGAATTGTCCTTAAGTGACTGACTCTTATCTGCTAATCTCTTACAGTCAGTGTTTAGGTTTTGAAAATGCAATCTTACTAAGTGTACTACCTAGCTTGCCATAGTTATGTGATTCTGTCATGAGGCAAGCTGACTGTAGACTGCCATTTCTACCCAGTTCAATAAAGCCCCTCAGAAAGAAAGCACTACTGAAGTACTTCTGTCCTTATACATGAAACATGGTGTCAGAAAGTGAAGAAAAAATAGATTTTTGAACCCTACAAATGATGCAGAGAAGACACTGAGAACCAGAAACACAGAAAGGTTCAAATCCACAAAAAAAAACTGCTGAAAAAAGGTCAAAAGTAAAAGCTGCAAGTAAGATCCTGGATACAGAGAAGACTGAGCTAAGAAAGGCATACAAGAAAGGTTCAAATCTGCAGAAAGCTACCAAACATAGGACAAAGAAAAAGCACCGGCCTGCAGTAAAATGACAAAGGAAACACAGACAAAAGCTGCAAGTAAATTACTGAGTGAGTAAAATGGCTGCAGTAAATTTTCCAATCCCATCTCCAGTTGAATTGAAAAGTAATGCATGGCAAAACTGGCAGTTTTTCCACTTACAATTGCAAAACTATGAGATTGCAACAAACATAATTAACAAGCCTGAGCCGATAAGAGTAGCCACACTTTTAACACTGCTGGGGAAGGACTGCTACCACTCTAAATCTAACAGCAAAAAGACAACAAAGATTTTGAACGCCTTGAATGCACATTTTGAACCCCAGGTGAATGTTACATATGAACGTTATGTATTCAACACTGGAGTTCAAAGTGAAAACGAGACCATTGAATGGTACATGACGGCAGTAATGCAGCTTGCAGAATCATGTGAATTTGGACAGCTAAAAGGTGATCTGATTAAAGATAGATTGGCCTTAGGCATGAGAGACCCCTCGGTGAGCGCACATCTACTGAAAGATCAGAAACTGACGCTAATAAAAGCAATAGACGCGTGTTGAAATGCAGAAGTTGTGAAACATCAGCTAGAGCATATGTATGGCTTAGCAGACCAGGAGATACATTACGGTGAGAGACAGTCCAAGCCGAAAGAGTGGAACAAATGCTGACAAAGGGCAGGATGCAAATACTGCAGAGGACACCATGCACAGGAAAAGAAGGATTGTCTGGCATGTGGAAAGCAGTGTTTTAACTGCAAGAAGCAGAATCATCTCACACACAAGTGCTTGGACAGAAGGAAGCAACAGAAGCTCATACAGATGGGCACAGGGGAGATATGATACGAGTTGGTTTGTGACTGTTAGCATGATGGCCGCAGAGGGAGAGTAACAGACAAACAAGAAATGCCAAATAGACACTGGTGTGTCATGCAACAATTATCTTCGTAGATCTGTGTGAAGCATGGCGATCCAAAAATTAAGCCCTCGGAAGTAAGATTGAGGCTATATGATAGCACGATACTCATACCAAGAGGACAAATTAGTCCAACAGCCCACGCAATAGCAAGAAGGAAGATTTAAACTTACAGATCATAGATGGGACACAACAGCCATTCATCTCAGCTGGAGCAAGTCTAAAGCTTGGGCTTGTAACCCTGAATGCACCAACTGAGAATGGGCAACAAAAGACCTCAGAGAAAGGGTGGCAAAAGACTTCAGAGAGAGGGAAACCAAAGACTCCAGAGCAATGGAGACAGAAGACCCCAGAGAGTGGGAGACAATATTCAAGTAAACCACAAGTTGCTGACCACGCCAGTACAATGAAATGCACAAGCCAAAGGGAAATGTTCTACAGGAAAAGATTCACATCAGAGTTGAACTGGAAGAGTTGAAGGGCAAGATTCCAGCTGAATCTATACGTTTGAAAACACCTGATAAACTGAAATCTGACCAAACAAATTTCAGAGACAACACAAAGGTACCAGGAGGTACCCACAATTCCATAGTTGGCAACTCAAAGCGGGAGCTAAAAAACTCAAACAGATATACAGGCGCAACCGCAGGCATATACACTCAACTAGTGAAGCTGCTCCTTCACCGCAATCGGCCGATCAGGGAGAAGGGATTGCAACAGCTGTACTGAGTACAGAACAATCATGAATCCCAGAGGTCCACGAGTCCCTAACAATCGCAATGGAACAACAACAGTCACCAAGGCAACAAGGACGATGGCATCGATGCTCTCCGGACAAGGAACATCAACCAGAAGAACAGCCAATGTCAACGTGCATACGTTCCATTAAGACACCTGCACGGTTTAAAGATTATGTGTGAAATGAATGTGCAGTGACTGACTAGTAGAACAAACAGTTGTTAATGCATGAGACTCATGGGTGTCCAGTGTGTAACTCAGTCACACAGGACCATGCATACAAATAAGTTTTTTATTCACTAGGAAAAGAGGGATGTTTGTATCTTTTGTTCGAGGTGAAAAGGGGGAGGTTTGGGCTTTGAAAATACAATCTTACTGGGCAGAATTTTATGTTTGGCATGCAGGCGCATGCCTGACACACCCGAGCGTAATATGACGTGCAATGATGTCGGGCGTGCGTCCTGATGTCATCACGCACTCACGCGATATTTCGTTTGGCAGACGCGTGCCAGAGTCGGCTGCGTGCCTGCTGATAATTGAAAGGCCTATTAAAGCCATTAACAAGCTAATTAAAATCAAATTAACGCTGCCCATCCAACCTTATGGTTGACAGGCAGGCAAAAAGGACAAGCGGCCTTTACATTTTTTAGGAAACCTCATCCACAAGTGGGATGAGATTTCCTAAAACAAATAAACATTAACTAAAACCTTTATTTTTGAATTAAGAATATGTCCCAGCTCATGTGACAGTCACATGAGCTGGGGCATGTTTTTAAAATATTTTTACTGTCTGTTATTCTTGTCAAAAAGTGCTTCAATCTCCCTCAGGCAGCTCTGTGCCTCAGGGAGATTGAAGCGCTCTTTTGCGTGCATGCGCGAACTGCACGCCAGGCCCGCTCTCCCTCCTCCTCCCGGCCGGACAGTTAGCACTGAGTGCTACCATTTGCGATTCACACAGGGTGGACCTTAATTGGCCCACTTGCGTGAAATCGCAGTGTGTAGCCGATCACGGGCGGTGGTCAGCTTCCTGACCGTTCCCGCCGAGCCCGCCCAACGAGGGAAAAATTCTGGCCACTAAGTGTGCTACCTAGCTTGCCATAGTCATGACTGTGCCATGAGGAAAGCTGACTGTAGGCTATCATTTCTACCCAGTGCAACGAATCCTCTCACAGAGAAGACACCACTGAAGCACTGCCGTCCTTATACATGAAACAGTCAGCACCAACCACTCCTTTAAGGCAGTATCCCAATGATGTCATCTGCATTCATTGTTTGAATAACAATTTGCATTTATGTAGCACCTTTAACATGGCAAAACATCCCAAGGTGCTTTATAAGAGTCATACCAATGAAAGCATTCTTGAATTGACACCAAGCCACAGAATGAGATATCAGTACCAATGACCAAAGCTTGGTCAAACAGATATGTTTTAAGGAGTATCTTAAAGCAGGAGAGAGGTAGATGGTTGGAATGGTTTAAGAAAGGAATTCCAGAGCTTCGGGTCAAGGCATCTGAAAGCACTGCTGCTGGTGGTGGAATGATTAATTGGGGATGTGCAAGAGGCCATTGTAGGACTGCAAAGATCTCAAAGGCTTGTTGGGCTGGAAGGGGTTACAGAGATAGGGAGGGCAGAGGCCATGCAAGGATTTGAAAACAAGGATGAAAATTTTAAAATGAGGTGTTGTCAGACCAGGAGCCAGTGTAGGTCAGCAAGCACAGCTGATGGGTAAATGAGACTTGGAATGAGTTAAGGTACAGGCAGCAGAGTTTTTGTATGAGCACAAGTTTATGTAGAGTGGGAGATGGGAGGCCAGCCAGGAGATCATTAGAAAAGGCATGTCTATAAATAACAAAGATATGAATGAGGGATTCAACAGTAGATGACTTGAGGCAGGGTTGAAGTCAGGTGATGTTACAGAGATAAATGTAGGCAGTTATAGTGATGGAGGATGTCATGGAAGGAAGAACACCTTGGGGTCAAACACAAAGGCTGTGAACCATCTGGCTGAGCTTGAGACAATTAGACTGAAGCATTTCAAGAAGGCAGCTCACCACCACCTTCTCAAGGGCAATTAGGGATGGCCAATAAGTGCTGGCCTAGCCAGCGATGCCCACATCTCATGAATGAATAAAACAAAAATTGCTAGGGATGGAAATGGTGGCCAGGGATTGCAGTTTGTGTCAGGAACCAAAGATAATGGCTTCAGTTTTAGTTGGAGGAAATTTCTGCTCATTCAATATTAAATGTCAGAAAAGCAATGTGACAAATCAGAGACAGTGGAGGGGTCCAAAGAAATAGAGCTGGGTGTCGTCAGCATACCTGTGGAAATAAGAAAAAATGTGAAAAATATAATTAATTTTAATTGGAAAAAATAAAGAAAATATAATTTTAGTCTTGGGCTACATTGCTTCTAAATTTTATTCCAATAATATTCTAAAGATGAGACTTTTTAATCTACGTCTGTCTCCATCTTTCATTGTTTTAGTACCTGAGTGCACAGTCTGACCATCATAATAAGGCTCATTTTAACCTGGCAGCCCTACAATTACAGGGCTGCACTTACTATCCCATTTCCACTTTGATCTCATTGCCTTTTTGCATGAGCTTTAATTAGGGTAGCCCAATTGCCCACCTGAAGCATGTGGGGAGCCTCATTAAAATATCTAAATTGGAGTCCTATGATGTCAATATCACTTCAATACAGCTTTTACCCACAATAGTGGAAACTCTTTCGAGTTATCAACAGTCACAGATTGCAACTCTTTCAAGTACAATCACAGTTCTTGGTTTCTGGGAGTGGGACATGAACCTACAACCCTCTGATTCAAAGGCGAGGGTGCTATGAACTGAGCTACAGCTGACACCTCTCACAATAGTGGAAGTAGCAGTTAATACTGGATCGATCCAACCAGTACTACCAGGTAGAACAGACATGTAACGGGCACTCAGATCATTGGTACCTGTGTGGCATTTACCTAGCTGGATATTTTCCTGGTATTTCCATTGGAATACCTACTTTTCTGCTTCTAAACCTTCAAGGAGTTGTGAGCTCAAAATAGAAGTTATCCTGGGTACTTGTTGTGGTTGGAGGAAGAGGACCAACATAAGCAATAGCATGTTTGGGAGCATTTGAGCTCTGAGAAAACCACACATTAGCAGGTATTTGTATCCTGCCTATCCCTGGTCTTTAGGCCGAGGGTCAGTTACCTCCAATTTTCCCAGGAGCATTGCATCAGGAGGCTATGGGCATATGAGTTGGATTGTCTCTGATTCAGGACTGTCTATGTATTTGTTTTTGTCACTATCTTCTGCCATTATCACTCCCAGCATGGAATGTCACAATCATGATCATAGGTCAAGTACTTTAATCCTGAATTATTCATTTGAACTTTGTTCTAGAAATTTGTGTGCTAGTTGCTATATTTCTGATATGCCAGTTGCATGCGTTATGGCATAATACCCTCAGATTATTGGTAAATAGTACAATATACCTAGCTGGCAGCATGTTTTCTTGATCTTTAATAATTGCAACTAATTTTAAATAATATGCTGATTGGGTGTTTTAACCTAACACCAGTGATAAATTAAGTTGCAGTGTATTTGCACAGACAATGCCCATAGCTAGTTGAAAATTGCATGCATCTAGTACTACAGAACTGTTTGATGTTCTCTAACATCTGGCAGTTGAATATCTGCTCCAGTGCTTTTTCCTTAAACATTGGCAGGAATTTAATGGAGAACCAGTAGGAGCCCTGCATCGCTTTTCTCCAGGAAGCCCGATGCTATTCCATTCCAATCAAGCAATTGCCTGGGAAGTGTTGGGACTCCTGCCTGATTAAGCTCCCACTAAGGTGGGAATCCTAATCCCCAGAGCTACTGGCCAATCAGAGTCTGGCAGTTATCCAGTACTGGTAGGGACACCAGGAGTGATGGCCACTGCCAGTACTAGAGTGGGGCCTGCAGGAGAGATTGGCCATAGATCCCTAGATAAAAGTGAGTGTGGGCAGGATGGGGGTCATGGGAAGGGGGTCACCATCAAGGCAGAGTGGAGGCAGTTCGTAAGCAAGGGCAGGGACCTGGCTTCCTACAGGCCCTCAATTCCCAATGCTGGGTCTCTCGTTTGGGCAAAAGGTGCCGTGAATGAGCAATCCCCGCACCATCAACGCCACCCCCCCCCCGACTCCTCCCTCTCCCTGCCCCCGCACAGGCCACTGGTTGCTTGGCGGCCTCCCTGGATTAATCTAATGGGCAGCAGGCTGAGGTCCTAAGTAACCACTTAAGGGTCTCAATTGGCCTCCAGGCAGGAAGGCCACCCACTACCCTTCCCACTTTGGACTTGATCAGAGGGAGTCTGGAGGGCAACAAGATCATCCCTCCAGACCAATGACATGTCCCCCCACTGCCAAAGACACCCAGTGTGTGTGGGATATTTATATTATTAATTGTTAGTTAAGATTCCACCCACTGTCTGTGGGATATTTACATTATTAATAGTTGGTTAAGATGTGGCTGCTATATTAATTGTATTCAACTGAAGTAAATTCGAATTACATTATCTAAGACATATTTTGAATGCCTCATTATGGTGTATACACTAACTAAAAGCACAGTAACCTGAGGGCCTTTCCTCATTATGAGATACTACTAGCCTTCGGAGTTGCTTGTAATGTGAACTCTCCCATTTTGAGGTTTGGCAATGAGAAATTTGGCAAAGTGGAAGAAGGGCTAAAAAATTCTACGTAAGCATTCAGAAGCCTTCGAACTTTATAGAATTGGAAAATTAATTCTCCATTTTTGTCAAACAACGAATGATGCCACTGACTTGGTAACTTTAGAACTGCTCCTCCATTGTTGCTACTTGAAAGGTCAATGGGGAACAGTATGTACAGTATGAAATTGGGGCATGAATTATAAATCTAAACATTATTAAATTAGTCAAATGGCTGCCCTTCAACAATCTTTCTGTATATCTGCCTCTAGGTAACCTTGGATCAAGCAATCCAAAAGTTGGAGAACAGAGAGAAAGATTGAAAATGTAGATTCATCATGAAAAGTTAGCTGTAGGACTGGCTTTCAGGAGTCAGGTCTTGAATAAGAGTTGAAAGCCAGCAGCTTTTTGATTTAAAAAGTTTACCTATAGGAGGCGACCTTATTGAAACATATAAGATTCTTAGGGGGCTTGACAGGGTATATACTAAGAGGTCCCCTTGTGGGAGAGTCTAGGACCAGAGGGCATAAACTAAGAGTAAGGGGTTGCCCACTTAAAACAGATATGAGGAGGATTTTCTTCTCTCAGAGGGTGGTTAATCTGTGGAATTCTTTACCGCAGAGGACTGTAGAAACTGGGTCATTAAGTACATTCAAGGCAGAGATTGACAGATTTTTAATCAGTAAGGGAATCAAGGGTTATGGGGAGTAGGCAGGAAAGTGGAGTTGAGGATTATCAGATCAACCATGATCTCATTGAATGGCAGGGCAGACTCAGTGGGCTGAATGGCCTACTTCTGCTCCTACGTCTTATGGAAGCTGCTTCATTACACTGTGTAAATACACCTCCCCATGTAGTGCTGAGTACTTACAATTGTCTGATTTTCAGAGTCTTAAATTATATTAGTTTATTAAATGTAAGCAAATGAAAATTCCGTGGTGCTCATCGTCACATTTTTCACTAAATTATTTCATTCTGAAAATTAGACAGACAAGTACTGACTGGTGAGCCAGTACTTGCTGGTGCAGGGTATCTCTCGGCCTTGTCAGAATTCTTTTTGTGCCCTTCAGCTCAAATTTATTTTGTGCTGTAACTTGCTGGAAGTGTAAGCGTTAACACTGTGCTGAGGGCAACTGGATAACAACAGGGGTACCTGGAACCTTAGCTAACACCTCCTTAAGCAATGAGATTTAATGGTTCAGAACGAAACAGAGAAACAATGGAGGAGGAGGGTGAAGTGGAAAGGGTTAATCAGGGTCCAGTCAGGTACAGAAATAAAAATAAAGAGAAGGAAATAAAGATTAGAACAAGAAAGAGAGAAAAAATGACAGAAAGTAAAATTAAGAAAAATGTAAATTGACCAGCAAATTCTGAGATTCACAGCATATCTTTTAATCCACTGAAGGATTTGGCCAATTTGCTCATTAGTCATAGTGTGTATCATTAACATGTCATTAATTTTCCAGCAAAAAGGCCCACTATTTTTCTAATTTTGTGTTAAGGTTAACCACAGTTGTGAAGCTGTCTTCAGGCTGCTCAATTTGATCATGCATTTTTTGTTATTGGTAAAGACAACCCAGATAGTAGAGGCTCCAAAAAAACCAAGTAGGTAGCTGAAATGAGTTGCTAGTGGTTTAGAGTTTACCTCTGGTGGTTGCTCACAGTGAAACTTGTTTATCTCCTCAGTGGGGAAGGGAAATTTAGATGCTGAGGTCAAAAACCAGACTTGTAATGCACTCTCGCCTACCCATAACCTCAATACAGTAGTCAATATTATTTGCATTTTGTTATTTTAATCAGCTTTTACATAGTGTATAGGAAAGGAAATTAAAATTAAGATCTATGTAAACAACCCTATTTTGAGATACAAGAGTGATATTTATTTTTTCCAATGATCCATTATTATTAAAAAACATAATTGACTGCTTTATTTATTTGTGGGTGTTTGTTTTTAAGTGAGTATAAAGCAGCTCAGAATATTATTAGAAACATAACCTTTTAAGTTTTTGTGCTACTGATAATGATGACTCTTCTCACTTCATAGAATCATAGAATGAGTCATAGAATGGTTATAGCATAGAACGAGGCCATTCAGCCTGTTGAGCCTATGTCAACTCTCTGCAAAAGCAATTTAGCTAGTCCGATTCTCCTATTATTCATCTGGAGCCCTGCAATTTCTTTTCCATTCAGGTGCTAATCCAATTCCCCTCTGAAGGCCACTCTTTCAGGTAGCGCATTCAGGTCATAACTACTCATTGCGTAAAAATGTTTTTCCTTATGTCGCCTTTGGTTCTTTTGCCAATCATTTTAAATCTATGACCTCTGATTCTCAACCCTTCTGCCAAAGGGATATGTTTCTCTCTATCTACCCTGTCTAGATCCCTCATCTATCTGAACACCTCTATCAGATCTCCTCTTAATCTTCTCTTCTCTAAGAAGAGCAACCCTAGTTTCTCCAACCTATAATCATAACTGAAGGCCTACATCCCCGGAACCTACTCATAAACCTTTTTTGCACACTCTAAAGCCTTCACACCCTTCCTAAAGCGCAGTGCCCAGAACTGGACACAATACGCCAATTGTAGCCAAACCAGTGTTTTAAAAAGGTTCATCATACTATCTTTGCTTTTGTGCTCTATGCCTCTCTTTATAAAGTCCAGGATCCTATATTTTTTAACCATTTTGTCAACCTGCCCTGCCACTTTCAATAATTTGTGTACCTGCACCCTGTTCAGAATTGCACCCTTTATTTTGTATTGTCTTTTCTCATTCTTCTTACTAAAATGTATCACTTTGACCTTCTCTGCATTAAAATAGGCCTCATCTGGAGAAATGCATCCAGTTCTGGGCACCATACTTGAGGAAATATGTAAAGGCATTGGAGAGAGTACAGAGAAGATTCACAAGAATGATATCAGGGATAAAGAACTATACCTATGAGGATAGATTGGAGAGGTTGAGACTGCTTTCCTTGGAGAAAAGAAGGCTGAGAGAAGACTTGATAGAGGTATTCAAGATCCTGAGGGGTATGGACAGGGTAAATAGTGAGAAACTGTTCCCATTCAAGAGGGCATCAAAAACTAGAGGGCACAGATTCAAGATAATTGGCAAAAGGAGTAAAAGTGATGTGAGGAAAAGTTTTTTCACCCAGAGGGTGGTTGGAGTCGAAACAAACTTCCTGAGAGGGTGGTGGAGGCAGGTTCAATTGAAGTATTCAAAAGGGAATTGGATTTCTATCTGAAAAGAAAGAATGTGCAAGGTTATGGGGATAAGGCAGGGGAACGGGACTAGGTAGAAAACTCTTTCAGAGAGCCAGTGCGGACTGGTTGGGCTGAACGGCCTACTTTTGCACTGTAAAGATTCTGTAAAATTAACCTGCCACATGTCCATCCATTCCACTAGCCTAAGTCCTCTTGAAGTCCATAACAATCTTCCTTACAATTCACTATACTTACAAGTTTAGGGTTATCTATATACATTTTGAATTTGTGCTCTGTCCACCCATTAATACATATCAAAAAAAGCAGTGAACCTAGAACCGACCCCTGGAAAACCTCACTGTATACTTTCCTCCAGCCCAAAAACAACCGCTTACCACTACTTTCTGCTTTCTTTCCTTTAGCCAATTTCAGATCCATGCAGTCACTGTCCCTTTTATTCCACAGGCTTCAACTTTGCTTCAATTTTGACTAGTCACCTTGTCCTCATGTGCCTATCTCAGAAAAACAGGTAGCAAAGTAAAAGTCCCAATTAAGATTTGAAATGACTGAAGTTATTGTCACTTGGCTTTTTTTAATTATTCACACTATTTTAAAAAATAATTGTTATTCCAAACTGGTTTTACCATATTACATTATAGACAAACACTAGAGGGTTAATAAAAACACAGAGCTGGAAATTGACAGGCAGACTTGAACTGGATGCCGGGAACAATCCTAGCGCTGAAACAGGTAGACCTAGGGCTCACCTGATATTGGGCTGCAGATCTCATTTACTTGAGACCAGAGAACTGCAAGATGCCTGTGGGATGTTCCGCAGGGATCAGTGCTGGGATCACTGGTGTTTACTGTTTACTCAAATGATTTGGACTTGGGAATTATTAGAAGTATAATGTCAAAATTTGAAGATAATATCAGATTGGGAGTATACAGAGAAAAACTGAAGAATGAGCATATAAATGATAATTGAATTTCCATATACATAAGTATGAAGTTGCATTTTGATAGGAGGAAATATTAGGTTACCTACCCCTTGGAAAATAAGAATCTAAATGGGATGTGGGAGTAAAGATTGACTAATCATTAAAAGTAGCAATGCAGGTTAACAAGCATAAAAAATGCAAAAATTCTAGAGGAATAAAATACAAAAGCAGAGAAAGAAGTTATGTTAAACTTATATAGAACTTTGGTTAGACCACGCTTAAAAGTACTGTGTGGTCTTCACCATTACAAAAGGGTATAGAGTCACTGGAGAAAGTGCAAAATTGATCTACATGAATGATACTGTCATTAACTCAGAGGGTACAAATATCAGAAAAAGCTGAGCAGGATCATGCTCTTTTCTCTAGAAAATAGAAGAATGAGAGATGACCTGATAAAGATTTTAAAAATTATGAAGGGGTTTGATAGGGTAGACAGACATTAGTGGCAGCAATATGGGCCCTGCCCACCAATTGGAGAACCAGTGAGAGCCCTGCATTGCCTTTCCAAGGGAGGCCTGAAGCTTTTCCAAGCTAATCTGGTGCTTACCTGGACAGCGTCAGGCCTCCAACTGAATTAAAGCCCCAGTAGGTGGAAATCCAGTTCCTGAGAGCTGTGGCCAATCAGAGGCCTGCAGCTCTGCAGTACTGGCAGTGCCACCAGAAGCAGTAGCTACTGCTAGTATTGCACTGGGTCCTACCCGGAGGATTGCCGATGGATCCTCGAACGATAGGCCAGAATGGGATTCCCTGGGAGGTGTCACCAGCCATGACCAAGGTGAGAGGTGAACAACAAAGGTAGGGGGAATGGCTTCCTACAGGTCCCCTTTCCTGATCCCCAGTCTCTTAATTGGGCATAAAGTACCTTTGGATGAGGGAACCCCCATTCCTGCTCCTCCCAGAAACCCGATAATTTGTTGGGTGGCCTCCCCAAATGGTGAGTCCCCCGTCCTCTGCTAAAGGGCCCCAATTGGCTTCTGGGAAGAAAGGCTGACGACATCCTTCCCGCCCATACTTAATTGGAGGGAAAGCAGTGCAATCCTCCTGCCTGATAACATTGTCTCCCTCCACCTCTGAACTAGCCTCAGGGGGGCATTAAATTCCTCCCAAAGAAGATCTGTTCCACTTGTGGGAACACCAAAATTAGGGACCATAAATACAAGATAGTCACTCATAAAACCAACAAGGAATTCAAGAGAAACTTAACATACGAATAAAGAGCAGGAGTAGGCCATTCAGCCCCTTGAACCTGCTCCACCATTTAATCGGATCATGGCTGATCTGATAGTAACCTGAAATCTGCAGCCCACCTACCGCCAATAACCTATCACCCCCTTGCTTACCAAGAATCTATCCACCTCTGCCTTAAAAATATTCAAAGACTTTGCTTTCACCACCTTTTCAGGAAGGGAGTTCCAAAGACTCATGACCCTCTGAGTGAAAAAATTTCACCTCATCTCTGTTTTCAATGGGCAACCCCTTATTTTTAAACAGTGACCCCCTAGTTCTAGATTCTTCCACAAGAGGAAACATCCGCTCCCCATCCACTCTGTGAAGACCCCTCAGGATCTTAAAGGTTTCAATCAAGTCACCTCTTACTCTTCTAAACTCCCAACAGATACAAGCCTAGTCTGTCAAACCTTTCCTCATAAGACAACCCATTCCAGGTATTAGTCTGGCAAGATGTGTTTCCAAACACATTTACATCCTTCCTTAAATAAGGTGACCAATACTGTACCCAGTATTCCAAATGTGGTCTCACTAGTGTCCTGTACAAATGAAGCATAACCTCCCTACTTTTGTATTCAATTATGCTTACAATAAATTATAACATTCTATTAGCTTTCCTAATTACTTGCTGCACTTGCACATTAGCCTTTTGTGATTCGTGCACTAGAACTCCTAGATCCCTCTGCACCTCGGAGCTCTGCAAGCTCTCACCATCTAAATAATATGCTTCTCTTTTATTCTTCCTGCCAAAATGGACAATTTCACATTTTCCAACATTTTACTCCATCTGCCAGAGTTTTGCCCACTCACTTAACCTATCTATATCTGTGTGTAGCCTCCTTATGTCCTCTTTACAACTTACTTTCCTACCTATCTTTGTACATCAGCAAATTTGACAACAATCCCTTCAATCTCTTCATCCAAGTCATTTATATAAATTGTAAACAGTTGAGGTCCCAGCACTGATCCCTGTGACAGACCACTCGTTACATCTTGCCAACCTGAAAAAGACCCATTTATGCCTATTCTCTGCTTCCTGTTAGCCAGCCAATCTTCTATCCATGCCAATATGTTACCCCCTATACTGTGAGCTTTTATTTTACACAACAACCTTTGATGTGGCACTTTATCAAATGCCTTCTGGAAATCTAAGTACTTTACAGCTATCGGTTCCCTCTTTATCCATAGCACATCTTACTTCCTCAAAGAACTCCAATAAGTTGGTTAAACATGATTTCCCTTTCACAAAACCATGTTGACTTTGTCTGATGACCTTGCTTATCCAAGTGTCCTGCTACAGCTTCTTTAATAATTGCTTCTAACAGACAGATGTTAAGCTAACTGGCCTGTAGTTTCCTACTTTTTGTCTCCCTCCCTTTTTGAATAATGGAGTTACATTTGCTATCTTCCAATCTAATGGGACCTTCTCAAAATCTAGGGAGGTTTGGAAAATTAAAACCAATGCATCAACTATCTCACCTCATCTTTTAAGACCCCTAGGATGAAATCCATCAGGACCCAGACTCTTGTCAGCTCGCAGCTCCAACAATTTACTCAGTATCACTTTTCTGGTGACTGTAATTTTCCTGACTTCCTTCCCCACTTCCATTTCTGATTTGTAGCTGATCCTAGAATGTTACTTGTATCCCCTATAGTGAAAACCGGTGCAAAATACCGGTTCTAAGTAAACTTCTTTACTTAGAGAGTGGTGAGAGCGTGGGACTCACTACTATGTGCAGTGGTTGAGGCAAATAGCATAGATGCATTTAAGGGGAAGTTAGATAAGTACATAATGATTAAAGAAATGATTAAAGAATATGTTGATAAGATGAGATGAAGTGAGTTGGAAGGGGGAGGCTCATGTGCAGCATAAACACCAGCATAGATCTGTTGGGCCAAATGACCTGTTTCTGTAAAATTCTATGTAATCAACAAGTCCCGCTCCACTGTTCTTTCTCCATAACCCTGCAAACTTTTTTCTTTTCAATTATATATTCAATTCCCTTACGAAGGTTATTATTGGGTATGCTTCCACCACCCTTTCCAATAGTGTATTCCTAACAATTCACAGTGTTAAAAATAATTCTCCTCATCTGCCATCAGGTTCTTTTGCCAATTATCTTAAATGATCTGCTTAACTACAGGAGAAGCTGGAGAGAAAATGTTTAGTCAAGCTATCTATCTGCAGAAATTTTACATGATCATATTGCTTGCCTCCCAACTCCCTCTCCCAGTTGCTTGCCATTTCAATTCACCACCTTGCTCTCATGCTCACCTTTCTGTCCTCAGCCTGCTGCAATGTTCCAGTGAAGCCCAATGCGAGCCTGAGGAACAGCACCTCATCTTCCGATTAGACACTTTACAGCCTTCTGGACTCAACATTGAGTTCCAACAGCTAGAGACCATGAACTCCGTCCTCCATTTTGTATTTTTCCCTTAGTGCCAGTCTGTATCTTGTTTTCATGTTTTGCTTTCAGGCAGCACTGACCTTTATTCTGCTATTAACACCCAGTCTGGACCAATGCTTTGTTCCTTTACCACCACTATTCCCACTCTCTTTTGTTCCACAATATCACAATATCTTTTTAATTTAATCTCCCCTGCCCTCTAACCTATCATTAACCTTCCCTTTTTGCTCCACTTGACCCTCCCCACATTTTCAACAACATAAAACCCATCACATTTCTGCCTCTCTTCAGTTCCAAAGAAGAGTCGTATTGGACTTGAAATATTAATTCTGTTTCTCTCTCCGTAGATGCTGCCAGATCAGCTGAGTTTTTCCAGCACTTTTTGTTTTCATTTCAGATCTCCAACATCCACAGTATTTTATTTTTAATTATATTTATATAGCACCTTTAATGCAATAAAACATTCCAAGATGCCTCACAGGAGCATTACAAAACAAATTATGACACCGAGTCACATGAGGTATTAAGTGACATGACCAAAAGCTTGGTCAAAGAGGAAGGTTTTAAGGAATGTCTGAAAGACAGAAAGTGAGAGAGTGAGGTAATGAGATGTAGGGAGGGAATTCCATAGGGCCTGAACAAGTGAAGGGATGTCATGAAGGCTGGAGCAAATGAAATCAGGGTGCTCAAGAGGCCAGAGTTAGAGGAGTGCAGATATCTCAGAGGGTTGTGGGGCTGGAAGAGATTGCAGAGATTGGAAGGCAAGAGGCCCTGGATGGGTGGGGATTTGGAAACAAGGATGAGAATTTTAAAATCAAGACTTTGTTTGACCAGAAGCCAATGTAGGTCAGTGAGCACAGGTGTGATAGGTGAATGGGACTCGGTGTATATTAGGACACAGGCAGCAGAGTTTTGGATGACCTCAAGTTTGCAGAGGATAGAATGTGGGAGACCAGGCAGGCGTGCATCAGAATAGTTGAATCTAGACATAGCAAAGGCATGAATGAGGGTTTCAGTAGCAGATGAGCTGAGGCAGGGGTGGAGTCAGGCAATGTTACAGAGGAAGAAATAGGTGGTCTTCATGATGGCACGAATATGTGAATATGTAATCAGAAGCTCATATCGGGGTCAAATGTGACATCAAGGTGCCGAACCGGTTAGTTTAGTTTCAGTCAGTTGCCAGGGAGAGGGATGAGGCAGTGGCTAGGGAATGGAGTTTAGCTTTGGTCTTCGCAATATTTAATTCGAGGAAATTTCTGCTCATCTAGTACTGGATGTCAGATATCAGTCTGGTAATTTAGCAACAGTGGAGAAGTTGCGAGAGGTGATAGTGAAGTAGAGCTGGGTGTCACCAGTGTGCATATGAAAACTAACTTTGTGCATTCAGATGAGAAATAAGAAGGGAACAAGGATAGACCTTTGGCAGACACCAGAGGTAATGGTGTGAGAGCAGGAAGAGAAGCCAATTCAAGTGGTACTCTGGCTATGATTAGATAGGTAAGAATGGAACCAGGCAAGAGCAGTCCCACCCATTTGAATGACAGTGGAGAAGTGTTGGAGGAGGATGGTGTGGTCAACTGTGTCAAAGTCCACAGACAGATTGAGAAGGACCTTTGCACATAGTCACATAGGATGCCATTTGTGAGTTCGATAAGAACACTTCAGTACTGAGGCAGGGCCAGAAACCAGATTGGAGGGATTCAAACATGGAGTCCCAGGAAAGATGAGCACAGATTTGTGAGGCAACAACATATTCAAGGACTTTGGAGAGGAAAAGGAGTTTGGAGATCGGCTGGTACTTTGCAAGGACTTTGGGGTCAGCGTTTTTATTTGAGTAGAGGGGCGATGGATTTAAAGAAGAGAGAACAACACCTGAAAGGAGAGAACCATTCACAAAATCGATTAACATGGAGAGCAGGAGGGGAAGTTGTGTGGTCAGCAGTTTAGTGGGAATAGGGTTGAGGGAGCGGGGGTGGGTCTCATGGACAAGATGAGATTAGAGGGGGCATGAGGGGAGATAGAGAAACGAGAGAAAGGTGTGAGTTCAGATCTCAGGCAGGGCAGAGCTTTAGAGGAAGTTTGCCTTGGTGGAGGAAGATTTAAGAAGATGGTTTGCATTAGAGAAATTAAGCAAAGGGTTATCTTTGCATTCCAGAATGATGCAGCCAGATCTAACCATAGGTGGCACTTGTTCACCATATCCTTTCAAGCCTACGTTCTTTGGATTTAAGGGAACAGAGATGTGGGCTGTACTGGGTGATTAGCCAGAGTGAGAGACATGGCTCTGGGGCATCAAAGGTAGATGAGGGTGCACTTGAGCAAATCAGTAACTGCAGAAATGTTGTCATGAACAGGGCCTAAGGTTTGACAGTTGGGATTTTAGAAGAGTAAATAATGGGTAGCTTGTTTTCCAGTTTGAATTAGCTGATCTCAAACATAGTAGCTGGATATCTATAGGTGGCCCTAGTACTCCTGGTCAATAAAAATTAGCCAGTTTCTCCTCCTGATAGTTGGAAAATGCTTGCATGCAAATGTTGGGTGAGAACAACAGCCAGCAAAAAAGGCTTTATGTAGTGGTAGAAATTAGACTTTATGCTCCTATTTCTCAGGCATAATATAGACATAATATGGACAATTTTGTGGATCAATGTCCTGTCCTAAATAGCCCAAGAAGTACTGATACTATCATATTGCATAGATGTGTGCCTATGAACATACAAAAATACAAATTAGGAGCAGAAGTAGGCCATTTGGGCCTTTAGGCCTGCTCTGTCATTTGATAAGATCATGCCTGATCTTATTGTGGCCTCAACACCACTTTCCTGCTTACCCCGATACCCTTTGACTCCCTTGCTTGTCAAGAATCTATTTATCTCTGCCCTAAAGATATGCAATAACTCTGTTTCCACAAATCTCTGAGGAAAAGAGTTCCACAGACTCATGACCCCTTGAGAGAAAAAAATTCTTCTCTTCGTCTTAAATGGGAGAACCCTTATTACCTGTGCCCTAGTTCGGGTCTCTCCCCACAACAGGAAACATCCTTTCCACATCCACCCTGTCAAGTCACCTCAGGATCTTATATGTTTTGAAAAGATCACCACTCATTCTTCTAAACTCCAATGGATACAAGCCCAACCTGTCTAACCTAAGAAGCACAAGTAACTGAAAAGCATAAAGTCCATTTCAGGACCTTTGCACTAAATTGTTAAGCAATGTGTGGAGCAGTATCTGGGTCTATTCCTACACCAGATGGAATTCAGTGGTGCAAGAAGGCAGTTCACCATCACCTTCTCAAGGGCAATTAGGGATGAGCAACAAATGCTGGCCTTGCCAGCGACACTCACATCTCACGAAAGAATTTTTAAAAGACTTGAGCGGTTTCTGCTGGCCTAAGCAGCAACTGCCACTAAACAATAATTGAAAAAAAAAGTATCTTTTGAGCCAATAGGAGCATGCACCTCTCAGCTCCATAACATTCTTTAAGGCTATACTGACATACTTGAGGGTGGCTGCCCAGATTATTGAAATGAGGCCAGGCCCAATTCTAGTAATTTCCAGACCTACCAGGTAGGGCATGTGCAAAATCAAGGACCATAACCAATTTTTACCATAAGGGAGAATTTTCTCCCCGTTGTGCAGGCTGAGTGGGCGTGGGCAGGTGAGCAGCTGATTGCTGCCCGTGATCGGCTGCGCGCCGCCATTTTACATGAGCGGGCCAATTAAGGCCCACCCAGCATGACGCGCACCCGGAAGTGCTCAGCACTCCCTGTGCGAGCAGAGGAAGGAGGGAGAGTCGGGGCCTGCACTCTTTCACGCATGCATGCAAAAGAGCGCAGGAATCTCCCTGAGGCACAGAGCTGCCTCAGGGAGATTATTTTCATTATGAAAACTTCAAAAAAAATAGAAAAAATAATCCAGACACATGAGCTGAGACATGCTAATGAATTTGAATAGAAAACTTTATTTGATTTATAAAGCCTTCATGAAACCTCATCCCGCCTGTGGATGAGGTTTCATGATAAATGCGAAGGTCGCCTAGGCTCTTCGTCTGCCCGCCAACCTGGACAGGCAGCTCTGTTAATTGTTTCAATTGGTTGTTAAATGGCCTGAATAGGCCTTTGACAGTCGGCGGGCGTGCAGCTGACTCCAGTGCGCCTGCCGAACTGAAGATAGGAATGACGCGCGGTGACATCGGGACGCACGCTCGACGTCACCGCACGTCATTTTATGCGTCGGCGAGCGGGACCCGCCCCCGCACGCCGACCAGAAGATTCAGGCCATAGTGTTTTTAGTATCTGGACTCTGGAAGTCTGAAAGGCAGAATCAGGCTTGGCCATGATTTCCTCCACAAAGTTATCCACAGGCATTGGTGGGGCAGGACGTTTCCTGCTTAAGTAGGGCACTTGTTGAAATAAAAAGCTTCTGAAAGGTAGATATTAATGTACTATTAAGGTGATCAGGGCTGAAGGGGTTAATATGTGGGACTGGAGAAACAGTACCACCCACAGGATGAAGAGAGAGTCACATGACCCCTAGAAAGAGAATGCTTATGACTTGGACTGAATAACGCCATTGGCGGAATTTTACCATGGTGGAATTTTGCTGTCCTGCCGAAGACAAGGGAACTTTGAACAGCTCGCTCCATTTTACTGCCCACCTCCCACCTGGACGGGGCCGTAAAAGTCCGCCCCTGGTCTTATGTATCTGTAAATCGTTATGTTCCTCTAATAAACCAGTTACTGCTTAAACAGAGCTATGTCTCTGCAATTGTTCCTTAATCAGCATACATCATGGTGGCAGCAGAGAAGGACCCCAAAATCTCCGAAAATCGACTTTAAAAAAAGTCTGCAAGTCTGACCTGAAGAAAAGGCGCCAAAATTGAAGATTTTGGTAAGACAGCTAAAAATCGCCAAAAGAGCTTCATTGAAGATGTGGAGACTAAGAAGCAGAGAAAAAAAATCAAATGTTCAGCATTCTAAGGGCCACACCATAGCACGTGGTTGTCCGTGAAAAATCCTGATCCAGCAGCAGAGGCAAAGAACCTAGTGAGCAAACCTTGAAAAAGGCTCAAAATCCTCAAATTAATGGCACAATAAGAAGGCAGAACTGGGAAAATTCCATTTTTAAGGAGCGTGGGTTTCGATACACCCACAGCCTGGGCCCAAGGTCAACATCATTATGCATGGCAACCACATAGCAGCATTGGAGAAAGAAAATCAACTGTTCAAACATGATTTCCCAATGACAAGAAGGAAGTAAACAGAGCTTAATATTCACTGCCAGTGATTATTTTAAAAAGTCTACGAAGTTTAGGAACAATTATCATAAGGGTGTGCGACTGCAGCGGGTATCAGAGAAAGTCTGATCAGCACGGGAAAACCCCATTACTGCAACAGAGTTTTAAAAACTCCAGACAGATCTTCTAAGAACTGAAATCAGCTATGTATTCCAATTCACCTTGTCTGATTGATTTGGGCAATGGAAGGGTCAGATCAGGCATAAAATTGAGCATTATGGAGGAAGAGATTTTTAAAATTCAGAATTGCACCTGGATTGAACAATAAGTCAGAGGCTGAACAAGTTAAGACATTATTGTACACTATTGGAGCAATTACTGATGATGTGAAAGCAAGACAAGGCATTAATAAAACATCAGACAAACTTGAAGTAGTTAAAGTCTTTGATAATCATTTTAATTTATGGGGTAACAAGATATTAGAAAAATTTAACAAAAGGGTCCAGAAACCTGGTGAACCAATAGGTACTTTTATCAATGACCTATATCGACTGGCTGAAGGCGATCTTAAGTCTGAGCAGATACAAGACTGCATCATAGTCCGGATTACTGAATACACCCTATCTGACCTACTGCAATCCAAAGACAACTTAATTTTGGAGAAGGCCGTATAGTCAGACATTCAGAGGTTCATCAACAAAATAGAGCCATTTTAAAAGGAGAAGATAAACCGTGGTCCAAAAAACCCCCAATGATGGTACAGCTTATTAAACAGAAGAATGCCAAAGACACTCCAGAAAAAAAGACACCTTACAGAACAAAAGCTCAAGACACCATTAAACCATGCCAGCGCTGTGGTGCCAAAAAGCCCACAGGTGCGAACAGTGTCCTAAAGTACTGCAGAATGCTTTCATTGTAAAAGATTTGGACACTTCAGAAAGACGTGCAGGATTAAAACATCTAGATACACAGAGGATAATGAGAGAATCTTTGCACACAAGGCCATTAATGAAATAAAGGAGTCTCAGCAAGAAGAGGGACAACAATGTTTCCTAGGTGAAATAATAGATCCAAGATACACTTGCTGGAATGTGGATATCTATGTCAATGGACATGTCATTAATTTCAAATTGGATACAAATGTAACAAGCCTTGCAAGTATAACAGTCTTGCCCAATAAAGAACCGTGGCTAGCAAAACAATAGTTGAGGACAACTGAAACCCAGTTATATGGTCCAGGAGGGATAAAGCTACAATTCATGGGCATGTTACAAGCAATGTTCGAATCCAGGAACAAGCAGATACTGGAAACACTATGTTATTTGCAATCAGGAATTCTCTCTTCTGAGTCAAAACGCCTGTATCAACCTCAACTTCATCAGGGCAGCAAAGGATTTCAATGAACAGACAGTCATCAATTGGATCAAATCGGAGCCCCTCACACCTTCCACATGCACTGACGATCTAGATTGGGACTTCAGTGCTGATTTTTTTCACTCTTCATTGAGGCCGATAATCCAGCCCTTTTCCAAGAAGATGTACAGGTGACAGAGTAAACTTTTTTTCACTGAAGAGGTAATGAACCAATTGGACCAACGAGTGCCTGAGTGTGACCATGATCCCATTTCACTCTGTGAGTCTGTGGACCAGGTGGAAGATGAAACTCAAGTGATAGAATACACTGGTACAATACACATTTATCAGACAGTGGTGACACCTTTGTATGTACATCCACACCTATCCATCCACCAAAAGTGGTGATCCAGTTGCAAGCAGTCAAGAAAGTGCAGAACCAGAGACAGAATTGAACCAGGCAATGTCCACCTCTTCTACGTTGGAGGACATTGATCTTACTGCTACACCGGGGTTACTAGAATTTGAGGGAATGCAAGATGTTGATCAAGTGCCTTCCTCACAGTTTCCTGTTCTGCCTACATAATTAGTTCCAGAGGCACAGTCTAGGATCAGCCAAGACTTCATGAAGCAGAGGCTACAAGGAGTCATCACTCCAGAAGTAAAGAAAGGTGGACAAACCATCAAAAGGAACCAGGGTCAATTCAACAAATAAGGATAGGGAACATACCAAATGCAAAGAGAGGGATAAACTCACAAAAGCCAATCATGAGAGAGAAACATCGGATTGAGTGAGGTATGACAGCAAGGAGAGGAAAAAGAGGATCAGGTCCAGATCCAACTAAGACAATCATGAATTATACATTTAGAAGAACCTGGCCTTGAGAGTCAAACTGACAATGCACCAGATACTGCAACTCTTGTCAAAGGCCAACCAAGCCAAAGCAAAGAAGCCCAAAGGGAGACTACAGATCTTCCAAGCCTCTCAAGGCCACGATCAGGGAGAGTCGTGAAACCACCAATTAAACCTATGAAGTCAGACTTGGTGGTAGAAGGGGCAGTTTGTAAATATAAATGTAAAATATATTTGGACAAAGGCTTGGGGGCAGATGGGTGTTCAGGGTTGAAAGGGTTAATGTGTGGGACTGGAGAAACAGTACCGCCCATAGGATGAATAAGAGGGAGTCACATGACCAAGAGTCTAGAAAGAGAATTCTCATGACTTAGACTGAGCAACACCTAGTCTTATATATCTGTAAATTATGTTCCTCCAATAAACCAGTTACTGTTTCTCAGCAATTTTTCCTTAGTAACAACCAACATACAACAATTAGCTTTTGCAATATGGGTTGGCATATATTTCTAATGTCAGCATTGGATATTATATATAGGGAGGAAGAATGTAATTTTTCTTTTAACCTGCATTATTTATCAGCTGTTATGAGTTATTAAAAACTTCTGTGAGCAGTGCCTTTTATTCTGCTCACTCAGACTCATGGTTTAGAAATGTTAACTACAGAGGAGTTTGATTTTTATCGTTGAACACAGGTTGTGTAGTGACCAGAGATTAGAACATCCACTCGACTTATTCAGCAAGGGGCCTAAATCATTTTGATGGTCAGGCCCATGCTTTTCCATCGGTGATAGGGCAGCTTGCAATTTTGGGGGTTGGAAGATCTGGAGGTCACCCAGAGAATGCAAGCGCGCAACAAGGAGTTAGTGGGCTGGGCCAATTCGGGGCAAAGGGGGAATTGAAACAGGGAGCATTTTTGAAGGGCAGGGGAAAATTGTCAGAGAGATCCGTAATGCTCTTACTGATTCCCAACAGTTGACATAAAATGTTATTTGATGCTCGACAGATCTGTTTCTAGCAAACCCTGTCAGTGATGCAGGTTCTGGCCATTTCCTGTTTACTGTAGAGTATTGGTTCAGGACTAAGTAAGCACCATACTACACTGTGACAAAGTAGCATCAGGGTCCTAACTATAACATATGATCCCAACTTACACTGTGTAATGAGAGTCCCATCTCTTTCCGGCAGGAACGCTGGTTGCTTAAATAAAGGCCCATTTTCAACTAGCAACAGGTGGCCGTCAGGCAGAAAGTTAGAAGAATTTTGTAATTTACTTTTGGCCTTGTAACTGCTTCTATCATGCTGAAAAAATGAGGTGGGAGGGACATCAGAATCAGGATTAGAGTCCCTAGTTTTAGAGTGAAGGGTGCTGGTATGATGCACATAAGTCCAGGAAGTAGAGAACCAGCCGGATTTAATGACTTGGAACATGAAAAGTCATTGACCTGAAAAGTTAACTCTGTTTTTCCCTCAACAGATGCTGCCTGATCTGCTGAGTATTTGCAGCATTTTGTATTAATGACTGGGCACTTACATAACTTTTCTCTGCATCCTGCCCAATCCTTGCCAGCTCCACAACCCAGCTGGTGGAACAGAAGCAGGGACCCACAGGACCAGTTCCCCGAATGTCAAGTAAATTTGACAGGCTGTATAACGAGCCTCTGATCTTCTATCACCCATTTTACCACTCTGGCCGAAGTTGAAAGGTTCACCCATAATCAGGTAACGGTCTTGACTAGGTACAGCCAGCGGGGCAAATGGAGTAAAAAATGTATTTTGTCTAGCTACAAGGTATAGCCTGCCAACACCAAACTATTCCTAATTTGGTATCTGAAAGCTATCACAGCATAGTTGATGTGCGGAATAGAAATTTGATTGTAAGACACTGATGGAGCACTGCTTTACAGTGCTCAAAGCAGACCTAGGATCACTCGATCCTAACACATAATGAAAAAATAAGGAGTGCTCCAGCGCCCCTCACCAGTACTGACACCCCTCACCTTAATAAGCACAGAAAATAGAATTATGTGGTTATTTCTGGTGTTCAAGTAGTTTTATTACTATGATAACATAAGCACTTTAAGAGCATACATTGAGGTACATTTACATGTTTGTCACATCAGCAGTAATTTGGCAGGGCATATCCCTCAGCTTTTATAGAAGTCATTCAATGTTTATCCTTTTGATAACAAGAGGGTGTCAGCTCCAATGGATTACTGGAGCAAAGATAAAGATAAATCTTTACTATCTACCTGATATATTTGCAAAGGAAATAGCACAATTAAAGTGTTACTGCTAATTAGATCACAACGTTTGGAGAATTTAGGCAAAATTGATTGCAAAAATATTTCGCATTTCTTTTCACCATGTTGTAGTTTATGATAGGTGGTTACCACAATAAATCCACTTCATGCTAATGCTTTGAACATCTTGGAGCTCTCTATTGTTCACTCAACAATGGATTTAGATCTCACATGATAATAACATTTATGAATTATTCACTGTCCTTGATAAAACTATGCTATGGTACTCCATCAGCAGATGCTTTTCATTTTGCATTCTTAATATGTCCTTTATTAAAATGATAGTCTTTTTCATAAAGACCAAATAAAAGGAAAAATAAATTAGTACAGTCATTGAGTTTAGTTTAGCTGAATGAGGCTACAGCATACACTTAACCATTAAAATGCAAAATATGTGAAGAGATAAAATATCAAAATACATGATGCAGATTTCACTGTCAGACTTTTGAAAGTGAAGCTCCAGGATTCATACAAAATATAATTATTAATTCATGAAACAGTTATCTCATGGGTTTCATCATCCTTTGCTGCCTATCATATTCTGGGCTTAAAGTGCTTGTTTATAGTGGGTTATTTTTGAATAGAGTTTACTGAAATGAGTTATCTGGTTTGAGTTTCTTGCTTTACCTGGTTGTAGGCTCTATTTACTATACTTATATTGTTAAACTATATTTTTAATTAAGTCCACAGCAATGTGGTTGACTCTTAAATGCCCCCTGAACAAGGGCAATTAGGGGTGGGCAATTAATGCTGGCCAAGCCAATGACGCTCACATCCCATGAATGAATAAAAAAAGAGTATGTGGCCATACTGGCTGGTAGGTGCTTGATCAAATCTTCCATGTACTGTAATAATAATTGATGGTTATGAGAAAACATGACTAATAAAATTTAGTATAGGTTTTACTCTACAGATGCTTAATAAAAGCATAATGGAATTTAATGTTTATCCCATGACTGTATATGAGTGTAATTTTTGTAGTGAGTTGTACAAAAGTCACATTAAGACTACATAGTACTTGCAGATGCATCTTTTGACACCATTTTTTATGTATATATGGGTGATATTATTCACTGAAAGAACTGAGATTTTTCCCCAACTAGGAGTTTAGATAGAATGGAGTTTAGGCGATGCTTAATCCCTGTTGAACTTCATGGAAGCGTTGGAGCACTAGAAAACATCAATTGAACAAGTGATATTGAGCTCCTTCAGCTATGGATCTCATTGGGTTTATAGAGTATGTCAGAAAGAAGGCCCACATCTCCTGCTTCCATGGCTACAAGCAGGTGTGTAGCATCTGCTCTTGCTGGTCCCATAGGTATTTTGGCTATAGAGATGCTTGGTTGAGACAGAGCTGCGTTCTTCATCTTTGTGCTGCTATCAACGAGAAACATGCAAGCAGACACATAGCAGGCTATGCTTACCTGTTGTTAGCAGGCCATAAAGGATGAGTTAGACCTGGGGATTGTGTGAGGCAGGCTAAAGCTTTAGTGGTCTTCGAGACCTCCATGCAGAACAGGAGGAAATGTATCATGCATGTGCAAGGGTGCAGTACTCTTTTGGTCGCAGCACTCATCTTCCCAGGACACGAAAGGGTGGATGGAGCTGTGCTAATGCTGTATATACACTGTAGGCCATTGAAATAACCTTTCAGTTCTAAACATTTTGCTTTGAATTAAATTTTGAGGGTAGAGACAAAATCCTGGAAGTAAAAGAAGAAATAATGTTTTATGATGTAGAATACCTCAACAAGCTTCAGAAAGACACAATTTGCAGTGTCATGGCAAGGGGAATGCTTCCAAGTTCAGGGCACCTTCAGTGTGGTACAGCTGTTCCTCCAGGATGGCAGTGTCAAAAGGAGTACAGCTTTTTTCCACATAAATCATTGTTTATCCTTTTTGGAGATCTGTTTAAAAAAAAAGGGCAATATTTAGTAGGACTGGTAACGTGATGGGGACACAACCACCTGGAAGTTCCCCTCCAAGTCACTCACCATCCTGACTCAGAAATATATCACCGCTCCTTCACTGTCATCAGGTCAAAATCCTGGAACTCCCTCCCTAACAGCATTTTGGGTGTACCTACACCACATGCACTGCAGCGGTTTAAGAAGGCAGCTCACCACCACCTTCTCAAGGACAACTAGGGATGGGCAATAAATGCTGGTCTACATCCCATGAATGAATAAAAACAAAGTGAAAATTTGCTTTCCTTCCCAGCCAAAGTTTTGGAAAGGAGGTCTTATTTCAGACAATATTTTAGTGGAGCTGCGCTGCTCAGTAATAATGTTTGACGCTGAGGGAAGAAATTTCCACTCCAGAGACTAAGGTTAGGATTTTCCCTGAAAGTGGCAAAGTCTGATATTGGGCGGGGAAATCAGCATTTCACCTGCCAATGGCAATGGCAGAATTTCACCCCGTATCATGTGGAACATTGAGGAAAAAAATCAGATGCACGAGTTTTATGTTGAATTGCTGGCGAGGCACCCTCAGACTCGCCCGCCCCACCATTATGTCAGAGCTTCAATAATCCGGGCACCATATTTAAAGACCGCCCCTGCCCAGAGTTAGCACTCTCCAAGGGATAGGAAGCTGCTGGGAACTAATGGGTGCCAAAGCTAGGAAATATGCAGCCCCCAAATTTAGCAACTTCTCCCTCAAGTGCCTACTAGATGCATTGGAGGCCTGCAACGATGTCCTCTACCCCCGCTCTGGGCGAAGACCAGTAAGCAAGGTCACCAATCCAGCATGGGAGGTGGTGGCAGCAGGGGTCAGTGCCAACACCCTCCAAAAGAGGACAGCTACCCAGTGCCGAAAGAGGATGAATCTCCTCCGTTCCACCAGGGTAAGTCACTCTTCTCATCACTCTCAACTCACACGCTCACAAACCCATCACACATCTACAGGGATCTCTCTCACTCACTGCCAGCTCAAGGGATATCACCACTCATTCTCTCACACACACCTTCATCTGCCCTGTGGATCATGTCCTCTTTCTGTCCATGGCACCACTCACCGCCCAGACATGCCAGGCATCCTTCTCATCTGGCCTGGCAGGCATCCTGCTTAGTCTCTCTCTGTCTGTCTTCATGTAGGACAAGCTGGCACACAACAAAGGGAAAGGTCTCAGACTGGTGGAGGTGCCGGACCTCAAGGTCCTGATAGACTTTGAAAATAGAGCAATTCAGCTGGCTGTCAAGGATCTGGACCATTCCTGTGCTGACAATGAGGTCAGCGGCGTTCAACCAAGTGAAGATCCAGCACTGCAAAATCCAGCAGAGAACCATGCTGTGAGTGATGTCTCCTGTTTCACAGGCCACAGGCCATTGCCATGCATTAATTATCTTTCCTTTCTTTCGCAGGCACATGTGAGAATCAGCCAAGGGGGTCCACAAGCCAGGTCCTCGAATCCAGCCCCAAGGAGGAGGCTTAGAATCCGCAGATACCAACATTGAAGACCGGTCACAGTACTCAGCCACACCCTCCACCAGTGCAGAGACACACACCTTGGTGGGACCTAGTCCGAGTAGCCTCGGGGTCACAATCTGGTGAGCACAACGGGAAGGTGATGGCATAGTGGTATTGTCACTGGACTAGTATTCCAGAGACCCAGGGTAATGCTCTGGAGACCTGGGTTTGAAGCCCATCATGGCAGATGGTGAAATTTGAATTCAATAAAAATCTCGAATTAAAAGCCTGATGATGACCATGAAACCATTGTTGATTGTCGTTAAAACCTATCTGGTTCACTAATGTCCTTTAGGGAAGGAAATTTGCTGCCCTTACCTGGTCTGGCCTACATGTGACTCTTGACCCACAGCAATGTGGTTGACTCTTAAATGGCCTCTGAACAAGGGCAATTATGGATGGGCAATAAATTGCACAGTCTGATCCACAGCAGGAAAAGGCAGGGACATCCCAGGGTGATGGCACTCAGAGGATTACTGGAGGCCAGGAGTTTGAGTCCGAATCAGATGAGGAGCCTCTGGATTCGGTCATACCTCAATTGCTGGAGCTGTAAAGACAAGCTTGGGAACATTGGGAAGGGAAGTGTGCTGCACTCTTCATATTGCAAGGCATGATGGAGGAATCCATATAATATAAATAATGCGGGCATGTTAATGCACCGAGCTCAACACTGGTATGGTGGTGGCCGCTGTAGAGACGTTGGTCCAGGACATCGGTCCTGCACTCCTGCAGGAGCTGCACTCCATCACTAAGGCACTTGCTGGCATCCATCACTGTCAATGCGAGAGGGGGTGGGGCACCTTGAGCTCACTCCAGCTACCCCTTCCTCTCAAGGAGTCAGCAAAGGCCCTCGGGCACCCATAGGGAGGCGGGTAAGTAGGTGAACGCCCCGTGGCCATCCACGAAGGTGACTCTGGAAGTGACTAGCCCTTCTGAATCCCCTCTTCATGTGACCCCCAGCAGCTCCAGCTCCACAGGCTGAGGAGGGTGGCACTGCCACATAGCAGGGCCCCAAAAGCAGGCCAGGCCCTCCATGTCTCGGCCCCCCAAGACAACAGGGCATAGCAGTCGGCAGACCATCTCCACCTCTACTGTGGATGTCGGGGATGCACCAAGATGTAGTGGCAGGGTTAAAAAGGTCAAGAAGATGTAGTTGCACAACATGGGCATGAATGTTAGTCACTCGTATGTAATGTTGACCATTGCAAATATACTTCCAAGAATGGCTCCTTGTTATGGTGAGCACTGTTTGTGTCAATCAGATGTGAAACCTTGGTTCCTGCACAAAATGAAGGCAAGTGTTGCAGTCCAGGGCTTCTCCGCTGTGCGGTGTGTAACCTTCTGAGCACAGTTATTATCCGACTTCAAAGTCACTCTCCAGATCAGTGATGCCTGCACCTCAATGTGGCTTGTGTTCGCTGCAAGAATATCATGCTGAAGCATCATAGAGTTCCGTGATGTTCTCTGTATGCTCTCAGCACCTCTAGAGGTGGAGCTGCACACCCGTCTCTTTAGCGTTCCTGACGGGTGAAGTTGCGTTGCTGAAGGGAACAGGTGATGAAGCCTGTCAAAGGATCAAGTGCTGTTAAAGTCCATGTGCCTGCTATATCTCAGCAGCATCTCCATGATATGACCCTCTTCACAGAGTATATATGTGCTGCCCTCAGCCAGACAGGTGTCAGACGTTCCCAGGTGCAATGTGAAGATCTCAGGATTGTGCTCACTGCAGCTCGTCATCATCCTCCTGGAATCTTGTGGCAATGAGGGCCTCACGTACACACCTGCCTTATCTGGCCAGTGCAATGGCCTTATTGCCTGCATCCTCCCCTTCCAGGATCTCATCACCCATATCCCCTTCGACTTCCACCTCATCGGAGGAAACATGCAGCTCTTCTATCTCGTCATCATTCAGGTCCTCTCCCGTTTGCATCGCCGGGTTGTGTTGCACGCAGCAAGCCATGGTGATACATGACATCCTCTGGGGGGTGAACTGGAGTGCTCTGCCAATTTGTCAAGGCACCAGAACCTCATTTTCAGGATCCCTATGGTGTGCTCCACAAACTCCGGGGTGCGGCATGAGCCTCAGTGTATCTTCTCTCAGCAGCATTTTGAGGCCGCCACACAGGCGTCATCTGCCGTGTCCTTTGCAGGTAGCCCTTGTTCCCAAGGAGCCAACCAACCCTGCATCCTGTGTTGTCCCTGGAAGATGTCAGGGATCTGAGACCTGCTGAGGATGTATGAGTTGTGGATGCTTCCAGGGTATATTGCACAACCCTGCATGATCCATTTGTTATGGTCGCAGACCAGCTGAACATTGAGAGAGTGGAAGCCTTTGCAGTTCACATGCTGGACTTCTTGTTGCCAGGGAGATTTAAGGGCCATGTGAGTGCAGTCGATGGCACCCTATATCTGTGGTAATCCAGAAATCTCAGCAAATCCCAGCGCTCTTTCTTCCTGGCTCACCTGATCTCTGTCGAAGTTGACAGAGTTGTTTGCCTTGGCAAAAATGGTCTGTGATTTCCTGGATGCATCTGTGGGTGGAGGCTTGCGAGATCCCGCACAGGTCCCCAGTGGAGCCCTGGAAGGACCCACTGGCGTAGAAATTGAGCACAGCAGTCATCTTCACTGTGGATGCTCTCTGAGTCCCCATGGCGCCAAATCCTGCAGAAGGTGACATATGTGAGTGACCAGTTCCCTTGAAATGTGCACTCATCCGTGACGCTGGTTCACTCTCATCTGCAGGTAACACATACGTCGTCTATAGACCCCGGGTCTAGTGAGGCAGCTACCAAAGATGGCTCTCTGGGGTTCATCCTCTGCGTGCGGAGAAGGCCCTGCTGCCCCTTGATCTTGAGAGATCTGCTCCTCCTTTTGGCAAGCCAGGTGCCTCCATCGCATTCTTCTCCGTCTTCTCTCCCGCCGATAAGCAATAATGCAGACAGTGAGATCACCAGACTCCATCTTCCTGATGGTGTCCTCACTGCAAAATCAAAGAGAGAGACATGAGGATCAGCAATTGTCTCCTAAGGACCATTCTTGGCCAAGTCATCGACTGCAGCTGCCTCTCATGACCCCTTTACTCATGTCGGAGGGTCCTGGCCACCACTTGGATGCCCAATGTTTGGTGAGTTGATGGTTAACCAAATCCCCATCCACCACAGTCCCACACAAGATGACTGAGTGGCGACAGTTTCGGCCACTTGACTGCATCCTGAACTCTCATCTCAGGCGTAGGCATTGTCCCAACCTGCACTCCAAGGCTTCGCAGTATACTTGGACCATGAGGGTGACTTTTCAATGTCTACTTAAACATAATGCAAGAGACTAGGAGCCCACCTCTCCATCAGTGTTCCATGGCCACCTTTCCCAAGGGGACCCTCAAACTTGCCCAGTCGCCCAATGGTTCTGCAGCACCATAGCACTCATTCGATTTTTGAAGTCTGCACGTGACAAGTTAAAAGTAGAGGAGCAATCATTGGCACTCAAGGAAATTAGTGCTGCTTGAGTGGGCACAATTCCTTGCCTAGCCTGACTCCAAGCATATCAGTTAAGCTCAAGCTAGACGGTCTGCACCTCTGCACTGGATGGCAGTCCTCCTCTGAGGAGCATTGGTGCTGACTACCCTGCCGATCTGATCCCAAGCTGGCATGGTGAGGTTGGTGGACCTCCTTCTGCCATCACGGGGATAAAGTATGTCCTGGTGTTCCTCAACACCATCCAGGAATGCCTCCAGTGCATTGTCACCAACACCATCAGGAAGATGGAGTCTGGTGATCTCACTGTCTGCCTCATTGCTTATATGCGGGAGAGAAGACGGAGAAGAATGCTTATCTTTGACATGTTTTTCTATTTGCCCGGCCGTTTTCCTACCCACCGCCACCCCCAACACCCCCCAACCCCGCCCCCATCATGTGTCAGTGTGCATCCTTCAGGCTGTGCTGCCTTGAACCCCCCATTGCACTGTTGCCCTAGCCCCGAGGCCCCCTTCTCTCTGCCACTGTTGCCCTAACCCAGGCGCCACAAGCCAGCCACAAAGAAGCCACTGTTGTGCCTTGCCATGACTTCATCAGACCATCTTTCCCAGTGCCATATTTAAACTACACCAGCATACCATTCATTGTCTACAGCCTAGGACTGGCTGTGGCAAGTGTCGAAAGGTAAGAAGCCTACTGCCCCCAAGTTCAGCGACAATGTGCTGGAGGCACTCCTGGATGGTGTTGAGGCACACCAGAACATACTTTACCCCTGTGATGGCAGAAGGAGATCCACCAACCTCACCATACCAGCTTGGCATCAGACCACCAGAGCGGTCAGCGCCAATGCTCCTCAGTGGAATACCGCCAACCAGTGCAGAAAGAAGATGGATGATGTCATCCGCTCTGCCAGGGTAAGTCAACCTTCTCTTCACTCTCAACTCACACTCTCTCAAGCCCATCAGCCATTCGCAGGGTTACAGTCCACAGGGATCTCACACATTATCAGCACAAGGACAACGCTACTGACTCTCCCGCACACACGTTGACATCTTCATCTCTTCTCACATCCTGTATAGCTCATGCCCTCAGCACATACACAGTTCTGTTTAGCACACACTGAAGTCAGACATCCTTATCATATGCCTTGGCATCCATCCTGTTCACAATCTGTCCATTTGTTTTTATGCAGGAAAAGATGGCCAAAACAAAAGGGAAGGATCCCAGACCGGAGGGGGGATGCTGGAGCTCAAGGCCTCTCATCATGTATGAAAACCATGTGGCAGAGCTGGCCGGCAAGGACCAGGACCATGCCAGCACTAAGGGTGACCGGCACCTCTCAAGCCAGTGAGGATCCATCAATAGCTCATCGGTCACCCGACAAAACTGTGAGTGCTTTGTAATGTTGTTGACTATGCAGTCAATCACTCATTATCTCTTCTCTCTTTGACAGGCACCAGCAGCAAAAGGAAGAGGCCTGGCGACAGCCAGCCCATCAGCCCCAGCCCCCACACCACCTTGGATGAAGGTCCTGAGGACCCAATAGATGTAGAGCCATCCCACCATCCCCCACCAGAGCTGAGACACACACGTCAGTGGGACCTAGTTCTAGAGCAGTGTGCAGGTCACATCTGGTGAGCACAGCACAGATTCAGATCCACAGCAAGTGGAGGCAAAGACATCCAAGGTCACCGGCACACAGAGGACTGCTGGAGGCCAGGCTCCTGCACAGTCTGAGTCAGATGATGAGCCTCTGGACTCAGCCCTAACACAGATGTTGGAGCTGCAAAAACAGGCACAGGAACATCAGGCAGCGTTGTCAAATATCATCATCAGATTGCAATGGACGGTGGAGGTCTGGTGTCACTGTGCTGACATGCCATGCACTGAGGTCAACACTGGTAAGATGGTGACCACCATGGAGACCTTTGTCCAGGACATTGCACCTGATATGCACCAGGGCCTGCACTCTATCGCTGTAGCTATAGGTGGGATCAGTGGCTAAGCGAGAGACGGATGGGGCAACATGACCTCACTCCTCCTCCTCCTCGAGGAGTCAACCAGGAGCCCTTGGGTATCCAGAGGGAGGAGGAAGAGGACTGTCAGCTGGACAGAGAGTGTCCAGCCGATCCCAGTCCCCTCTGCCTATGACCCCATCATCTGCAGTTCCACAGGCCGAGGAGGGTACACCTACCCCACAGCAGGAGACACAAAGCAGGCTGGGCCCTCCAGGTCCACCATGGTCATCACAGATCATGGTCGTGGTCATAGCAGTCATCAGGCTGCCACCACCTCTGCTGTTGATGTCAGGAAAGCATCTAGACATAGCAGTAGGGTAAGAAAAATTAAGAAATACTAAGAGCACAAAAGTAACATGAGTGTCCACAATCTGTATGGAACTTGCACAAATGAAAATAGATTTTGACTCATTCCACTTCTCATGTTTTGTACGCCACTTATATCTGATGAAACGCTCCGTGGTCCATCAAGTGTCGCAGATGCCCCCCGCCCCTCCCAGATGTTCCATTGTCTGCCTCCACTCGACATGAGTGAAGCCTCTGCCTCCAAGAAAGTTGTGGTTGGCCAAGGTATATCAGAGATCTGCTTCAGAGGTTCGTAAAATGTTGCATCATGACTTTAGAACCTGGAGGCTGCTTTAGACTCCCGATGCTTCTGCATTGTAGAATGCTGAATGTGGATCTTACAGGGTTGAATGGTGACACACATGGAGTTGGTGCATCTTTCATTGGCCTCCATGTACTTTCTGTAAGCCTTAAGTGAGCGTCACATATGGACCCAAACTTGGACATTTTATGTTTGCCTGCTGTGTTATTTTATGTCTGCGTGTACATTTGAACATCACCCTAAACATTAGTCCCCACTTTCCAACCTCCATGGTTTAGAGCTATGAGCCTCGCTGACAGATGTTGATCCTTGCGATTCCTGCCAGATGGTTAAAACTGTGCGACCTAGGGGTTGTGTGCAGAGGCCCCAGACGCCTGACATAGACATGGGAGAATGCAGTGCTGGGTCAGAAGGTCTGGCTAGCATCTCGTCACATTTACCCTCTGCCAGTTCTGAGATGGTCAATCAACATGGTAATGTGCAACTTACCACTGCATCGGTTTGCCTGAGTTCCATGTCAGACCATTGGAATGAAAATGTGGAAGTCTCAAATCGAATCAGAGCGAGTCTCTGAGACATCTGATGTGTGCTCTTTATCATCAATGATTGGGATCCTTAAGGCCCAGGTGAAGTGTCATAATTTTCTTTCAGGCCCACAGATGCCATGCTCGGCAGCACAGGACACGGGGAGACTCCAAACGGAGACATGGTCATGAATGCTTGACATATATCAGATTATGCTGCTTCTGAAAGTATCACGGTCCACTGAAAGATGAGCCGAAATGCAGCCTCACCTTCATTACTGAGAGTTACAGATGACTGCGTCCTGAAGAAATATCTAAAGCTGGGGACTCAGAATGATAATGAGGCCTGAATATTTGTCTTGCCTGAATGATTGCCTGTGTGAACAAACATAGTGTGGATTCAGAATTGACCTTGCATATGAAGACGAGAACCACTGAGTGATGATTGTCCTCCTTGAGATGCCTTGCCAGTCTGCAGGCATACTGCCATAAGAGCACTGAGGATTGCAGTGCTGCTCCTGCCTCTTGAAGGCTGCTGTAGACAGTGAAATGTTGGCGAGATGCTTGAAGAGGCTGCATCATCTCAACGCTGCATACAAAATTATTATCCCATAACAGGAAGGCCACATGCTCCTGAGGCTGCTGTACCTTCCAAGGATGAGGATATTGTGACACAAGAATGTCAATCCTCATTCAGAGATCCATGTGCTCTGTTGACCTGATTAGAATCAGAACCAAGGTGGTAAAGTGGGCCTAGCATGTAGGGCAGTGGTAAAAGAGGCTCGTATAAGCTAGTTGTCATCATCCTCCTGGAACCTGATGGCTATATGCATATCACCTACATGCCTGCCTCATCTGGCCCATGCTATGGCCTCTTCCTCTGGAGCCTCAGCTTCCTCTCCCTCATTGAGCTCAGCCCTCACAACATCCTCATTATTGGAAGAGAAGTGCAGCTCCTCCATTTCTCATTCTAGGAAGACATCCTCCCTTTGGAGCACCAGATTGTATAGACTGCAGCAAGCCACGATGATACGGAGACCCTCTGGGGAGAGTACTGGAGAGCACTGCCTGACTGCCCAGACATTGAAAACACATCTTCAAGATGCCAATGGCCTGCTCAATCAATGAACGTGGTGCAGAATGAGAAGCATTATACCTCTCCTCTGAGGCACTTTGTGGCCGATGAACAGGTGTCATCAATCACACCCTTTGTAGGTAGCCTTTGTCACTGAGGAGCCACCCCTGGATGCACTGGATGAGCCCTCAAAGATCTGTGGCACCTGCAAGTGACTCAAGACGTACGAGTTGTAGGAGCTTCCAGGGTACTGGCACATACCTGCATTATCTGCTTCAGGTGGTTGCAGAACAGCTGCACATTGAAAGAGTGGAACTCTTTGACGAATTGTAGTGGCTGTTCCCAGGGAGCTCTTAAAGCCACACGTGTGCAGTCAATGGCACCCTGCACCTGTGGGAACCTGGAGATCACAGCAAATCCCACTGCTCTGGCAGTCTGGCTGGCTTCATCTAAGGAAAACTGGACATAATTTTGCACCTTGTTAAATAGGACATTCGTAACCTCAGAAATGCATTTGTTAGCAGATACTTGAGAAATCCCACAGAGATCCCGACTGGAGCCCTGGAATGAGCCACTTGCAAAGAAGTTCAGAGTGGCGGTCACTTTTAGAGCCACTGGCAATGGATGGCCTCCCAGCCCCTGTGGCGCCAACTCCTCCTGGAGAATGTGGCAGATGTGAGACACCACATCCCTACCACTGTCTCCTGCTCATCTGGAGGTATGAGAGGCGTCTTCTGAATGTCCTTGGTCTTGCTAGATGCCTCAGCTCAATGGCTTTGTCAGCCTCAGATTCTGAGTCTTGAGGGTGAGACACTTCCTTAGCCCAGCCTGGCAGTGATGGGCTCTTCTTCTCCTCCTTCATAGTTGTCTGATTGCCAGGACGAAGGCAACATTTCTCGCTCCATCCATGAAGCACTCATGCTCGTGTCTGCAGAAACATTGAGCAGAAACATGAATGAACATAAACCTGCAATGATCACCTTCCAGTCGCTAACTAGGGAGTCATTATGGAGCCCATGGGTCACTTTCATCCCAGCCATTACATCCCCACTGAGTCCCCTTGGAGCGCTATTATGGCCTGGAGCACCGGTAGGGAACACCCCCTTCCCCCACCCCCCCCCCCCACAACTTCCCCCTCAAATGACACAGGCATGACAGAGCTTTGACACAGGGGCGTGGATCTGACTGAATTCTGCCAGGTGAGAGAAGCCCCAGACAGCGTACTGTCAGACTGTATCCTTAGGATTACACAATAGCCCCAACTTGCACTCATGTTATGAGAGCATTGTGGTGGAGGGAGCCTTCAAAATCTTAAGCTGCAGGCTGCAATGTTTAGAGGTCTTAGGGCCATTAGGCATATGCATTTTGGTCTGTGGCCCCTTTTCAGTTGATTCCTTCACACACTTGGGATTTCCCACGAGAAGGACAAAGGGTCTTTGGAAGCCAATCAGACAATGGCCCCAATTAGGTTTATATACTCCCCAGAATGCGCAACATGAGTTAAGACACCACATTGCCTCAATTGGCATTTGACTGTTCCTAACATGTCTCAGCTGTGCCTTCCTCTCTATTTGGTTAAGTGGAAATTAGTCAGGTACCCCTTCAATCGGCCGAGGGAGGTGTCAGCTGTGGCTCAGTTCATAGCACCCTTGCCTTTGAATCAGAGGGTTGTGGGTTCATGTCCCACTCCCGGAAACCAAGAACTGTGATTGTACTCGAAAGAGTTGCAATCTGTGACTGTTGATAACTCGAAAGAGTTTCAATCGGCCGACAAGTGCAATAGTCAACTCCTCCCACAACCCCTGAGAGCTGTCCTGTGGTAATGTTTTTTATAGCTTGGTTTTGAATTGCGTCATTGGATCAGCTTGAACAATGGTGGTGCTGAGGTATTACTACCAGACCAGCTTCGAGCCCTCACCGTGACCATCAAAATCCCTCCCATCCTGCTGGAGGAGCATCATGTTCAGGTTTCCCTCCCTCCAATCACTCTCTTTTCTCCCCCTCTAATCCTTGATCTCATCATTATAATGGTTGATATCCCTGTCAACCTCCCTGAACCGTTTGATGTTGATGCCCCAATGCCACATGTAGACCTGACCCCTCCCCATCTTGAGACCCATTGTACTGTGACTTGCAGAGACTGTCCCCGTCCATGAGACCATTGAGTGCCCACCCAACATTACCTGTTCCCCATCAACAGGCTGCATATACCTCCCCTAACTCTGACTGTGCCATTTTTGGCCAGTATGAAGCCACCAATCCCCAGGACCAACGTGTGTGAGAGACTGACCACACCCGGCACATCGTGCTGGGCACGACTGACAGCCCTCTCTCTCCCTGGACTGATACCAGGATAGGTGTGCCGAGCACAACCCTCTAAATTGTGGCACAGATCCACAGGACTGTCTCAGCTTTGTGGCTCCAACTACTTGTTGTGCAACTGCCCAGGACTGCCTCTGCTTTCTGGCCCCAACTAATTCCACCCCCACCCCCACCCCACCGAGACCCCATCATGTGTCTGTGTGCTCTCTTCCCCAGTAACTCCCGCCCCAGACACGTCTTTGCCCTCCAGCCCCTTCCACCCTCACCCCATTTACCTTCCCACTGGTCTTGCATGGTAAGCCTTGGCTCTGACCCCGCCTTGAGTTCCCATTGGTTTTGCCTGCACAGCCTTGGTGCCAAGTCGGAGCAGCTGTGCACACAGTACTATGAAAGGTAGGTGAACATACCTCGAGGTCATGAGTGAAGTGGTGCTCGCCAGGTGCACGTCACTTATAACCGGTCACACGCCAGTCTGATTAGCCGCCAACATGGCCATTTGATCTAGAGTGGGGGCGTGATTCTGGCGAGCTGCCTTTTTAATGAGTATTCCTGATATTAAAATGCGTTCAAATGTGGTTCCCAACATGGTGCGGCAGGCCACCCAACCCACTATGAAAGCAGGGAGTGGAAAATTGTAAACTTTTTCACACTGGTGGGAAACTGACTTTTGGCCGTTCCCCACATTTTCCCATCCTGCCTGCCATGATGCCTTCCACCCTAAGAGGTTAATCCTGCCTGCTATCTTCAGTTGTTGCATGGATGTCAATGACAGCATTTCACACATGACCAATGCTTTAGGAGTCCAGTCAGTGTCTTAACATTTGCTGACAAATGTCAGTGTAAACAGGGCCCCATTCTTCCCCCAAGTCATACATCAAGTCATACATCTGTCTCAGTCTGGCTATGAATGCACTGCTGCAGTTCCAACCCTGCTCTCAGCACTGTCCCTAGTGCTACTGGAAGAAGTTCCAGCCTCTGTAAACTATCGGTAGGAATATGTCACTATTGTTCTCAAGGCATCTTACATGCATTTTAACCTGATGGAAGATTCTTTCCTGGCTTAAAATTTCTTCACAGAATGTGACTTGTTAAACCACTGCCTTCATTTGTATTTTTGATTCCATAAATAGTTGGTAAAGAAAAGAGGAGCAACTTGTTGCAGTAAGGAAACTAACCACACGTTTGCAGAAGCCAGATATCTGAAAGATTCTGGGAAGAGCTAAGGACAAGAATTTGGCTTGATTTGGGTTTCAGGTTCAGGTTCAGTTTATAAGTAACTACAGTTGCACCAGTCAAAGTGGTGGACCATACTCCAAGAACATTGATATAGTACTAATGGTTCTGAGAATTAGACCAGATGCATCTGTACCACAAGGCCACCTTCCAACTTAAGTTTTTTTTTAAATTCATTCATGGGATGTGGGCATTGCAGGCTAGGCCAGCATTTATTGCCCATCCCTAATTGCCCTTGTTTAGAGGGCATTTAAGAGTCAGCCACATTGCTGTGAGTCTGGAGTCACATGTAGGCCAGACCAGGTAAGGACAGCAGATTTCCTTCCCTATAGGACATTAGTGAACCAGATGATGATTTCAACAATCAATAATGGTTTCATAGTCATCGTTAGACTTTTAATTCCAGATTTTTAAAATTGAATTCAAATTCCACCATCTACTATGGCGAGATTCAAATCCAGGTCCCCAGAGCATTACCCTGGATCTCTCGTCCAGCGAAAATACGGTATGCCATCACCTCCCTCAGAAATTGAATGTGAGCATTACATGACCACCTACCCTGGCAGGTTTTGATATTTATGCAATAAGCACTCAGTGATTTCCTCAATCACCACAGGATAACAATATTTTGCAACATTTGCTTGTAAGTGGATGGGTGAGGGCAGGAGAATGCAGTTTAAATGCTGATATATTTCAGGCGATTGAAGGCCTTTGGTCTCCCAAGTCTCCATACAATTATCTCTTCTTTCTTGTAAGAAATATCTATATCATGTATAAAATTTAGTAACCATGAGCTTTTCTTATGCCTGGAACTTTCTGAAACCCCTTAAAAGTTTCTTGTTCAACCACTTGTATTTAGTAGTTTTTTTCCCCATATGTTGATCAATTTTTTTGCTAAAAAGATTGGGCTTGAAATTCAGCTGTGCAGCAATTTGCTTCTAGCAGCAGTATGGCGGCTTCATTGCTTGCAATGCTTTGCTGGCTGCTTCCACATCCATGTAATTCTACCACAATTTTGGAATTCTGAGGGCCCAGCCACTACCTCCTGGGACCTGGAGGCAACCTCAGAAGGAAGAGGAGGAGGAAGAAGTAGAGAGGAGACTACATCCATCTCATGTCAAGAGGGACCACACTGTGAGGCTTTGCTTCAGTTAAATGGAGCTTCCCCAGCCCAACTTGGACTCACTGGGCTGAATTTTAACCCAAAAGAATGAACAGGCGTGTGGTTAAGGACTGGAATGCGCTGCCTGAGAGTGTGGTGATCGAAACATTCAAAAGGGAATTAGACTGTTATCTGAGAAGGAAGAAAGTGCAGGGTTACAGGGAGAATGCGGGAGAATGGCACTAAAGGAATTGCTCATTCGGCAAGCTGATGCAGACATGATGGGCTGAATGGCCTCCTTCTGCGCTATAACAATTCTGTGATTCTGAGAGTTGAGTGGGACTGTGTAAAGTCTCAAAAATCTGTTTCCCCAAGCAAACCCACTTCCAATCCACCCATTTCCAGCATTAACTGAAGTCAGAAGTTGGGCAGGTAGCCAACCCACTCCAAGGAGACAGATTGAAACTTTAAGCAGAATAACGAGGTTGTCTGGCTGATTTCAACTTTAACTGCTGCCAGCCAATTTTCCCAAGTGTCGAGCATCATCGAGGTGGGAGCTTGGCAGGCTGAGGAGGTAAGTGCCTTCACACCTGCTTCCAGGACCTGGGTGACTGTCCAAGAATCCTGCACAATCTGTCCCTCTCACAAAGACCCTCCCTGCTACTCCTCACCAAAAGGCCTCTGAACTTTCTTGCAACCACCAGGCTCCTGATACCCTCCCCCCAACTTTACCCCAAGATGTCAACCTCCCCACCCCTCAGAGGTGTACAAAATCCACCCCCAAGCATCCAATTTCCCTACGCAAGCCTGCGATCCTCTCCCCGACACCCTCAGGCCTCCTCCACAACAAAGCATCCAATACCAAAGTGGCATCTTTCCATTTACATTGTATCCTTTTGCTATCACCATCTGGGAACACTAAACTGTTGATGTCAGTGATTTGTTCACCGACTCCAGTTTCTTAAGACACATATCAAAATAATGATTCGCAGTGATTCCAAAATTGAGATATCACTCTTCTACAGGCTACTCTCCTACAAATTATTGGAAGTAGTGAGCCGCAGCACTTTGGCAGTGGCGCAGCAGGAGTGGCAAGTACGACTTCAGAGGTTGCACAGATCAGCAACAGTCTGGTCAAGTGCACTGTCCTCATTCAGTGCCTGTCAGGGAAATTTTCTTGCCCACTGGACCCATTGGACAAGATAAGGACCTCTCCAGTAGTTACTGACACCTGCTAATATTCCACAGACTATCCTATTGCTTGTCCCTGTTGTTTGGTCCATTTTTTTATCTGCAACCCAAAGGAAAGAAACAGAAACAGCAATCATGATAAACAGTGGGTACTTAATCAAGGTAGATAAGAAGGAAAGAATCAGAATGAACCAAATTGCAAGCTCAGAACATGCTTTGAAATCCATGACTTACAAAAACACAGATCCAAATGAGTCAAATATCTGCTCCTTTAAATCCAACTTCCAGTCATGTCAGTCAGCTTGTGAAGCCAATCCTGCTAGCTTTTACTCAGTGGTTTATCACTAGATGGAAATTCGAACCCATCCAGTTAACATTTGATTGGTGTCCTAATAACATCATAGAACTCCAGTTTGCAACTAGTAATGTTTCCAGCGGGTGTGCTTGCTATCAGTGTCAGCTAGTGCCGGGGTTAAAATGGCACTGCTCTCCTGCCCCATTTCTGCTCAGCAGGTCGAATTAACATTGGGGTCCAAGAATCAGTGGAGCCCCAGAAGGCTGTTTAGAGAGCAAACACTGTTCTAAGCAGTAAGATGAGGTACAGAATATTGTGATTTTAAGTTACGAACCAACAGGTTGAACTAGCTCTCTTTATTTTTCATAGAATTACATGAACAGAAGTTGTACTGCTTGTATCAAGCTACGTCATCAATCTCACTGTTCTGTGTTTTTACAACAACTGTGGAATAAAGCCGTTAATGATTCGAACCAAACTTTGCCTTATGTTAACTCATCCAAATTTGAAATGATTGCTTATGTTCGTAAGACACAGAAATCTGGCCTATAACATAAAGGAATTTCTTTGTATGATCTCCCCCACATTCCATGATTCCGCAACTGTGCTGATAAATAGTGTAGAAAGCAGGCAACCAGACCAGTGGAGTGGCTAACACCAATGAACCCGAGTAGATATCTGACAAACCCAAAATCATAACCTAGGCACCAGATTGAATAGATTGAAAAGGAATTGTACTATAATATTTTTTGGCTGGATGGTTTCCTGTTAGGAGAAGACATTTACACCTTCATAATAGCAACACACTCACAGATGCTGGGCCCAGAAATAAATGTTAGCATGATTGAAATCAATTGTAGGCACCAGTAGGAGATGGGAGATTAAACCACATAGGAAACTTAATAGCTGTGGTGCTGAGAATATAAAACTAAAATACAGACCCAATGAAGAGCACATTGTTGTCCAAAGGTTAAGTATAATAAAATGTAAATTTCTTCTGAGATGTAGAAACAGTGTGAGGCAAAAAGATCTAAAGGCAGCTAGAATAATGTCTCCTGCTCAGATGAGCTGAGGGTAATTTGACAGTATCAATCACAATGGTTTGACCCGCAGTAAATATATGCTACTCTAAGGAAAAGACTAAATTCGATTGGGGGCAGACAACAGCAAACAGAAAGATGCTGGCACCATGACTTCTGAAAACAAAAGTAGAAAGAATTAAATTCAAGCAAAACTAATGGAGCATACAACATACATTTTCTGAATTTTTGAAGGTGAAGGATGTCATCTGCTGAGGAGTGAACGTGGACTCCAGTTGAGTCTAGAAATATAAATAGAGCTCCACAAATTTTAGCGGCAGTAAGCAGTGAACTCGCGTTTAGATACACACCTGAGAGTAATACTTAAGAGTTATTGTGAACCTTTGACAGCATCTGAGTGCAATAAAACAGGTAGAACCAGCTTCACACGTTTGCATACACATTTGTCATACAAACAAGAATAGACGTGTGTCATTGCAGAAGACTTACGAGGATCACTTGAGTGGTTAAACAAATTTTTCTCATCTATGGCAAATGCAAAATGTTAAACTGGCTAATCCTGTTTCATTCTAGTCTAGTCATTCTTGTCACTCCTTACAGGAAATTCAAGATAGCTCTCTTTGGGAAAAAAGCTCTCGCGTGAGTTTTAAACATTTGGCAATGAATAAGCCTGGTGTGCAGCACGGGACTTGGATTTTTAGATCATCATTGTTCTAAAACAGAAAATGCTGGAAAAACTCAGCAGGTCTAACAGCAACTGTGGAGAGAAAAAATAGAGTTAACATTTTGATTCCTTATGACTGGAGTCATAAGGACTCGAAACGTTAACTTTATGTTTTTTCTCTCCACAGATGCTATTGGACCTGCTGAGTTTTTCCAGAATTTTCTGTTTTTGTTTCAGATTTCCGATATCCGCAGCATTTTGCTTTTATCGTTTTAAAGGTCAGAGTGGTTGACCCTTCACCATTCTGAAAGTAGATTTTTTGCCATAAAGCTGCATGAGGAAAATGAGGCTTGGGAATGACAGCTGCCAAATTGGATTATCTGATAACCTAGTATGATAACATGTAGCCCTATTATATTCAAGATTTAAAAGCTAATATCATTATCTTGACTAAGGCAAGCAGTAAGGGAACGATTAATTCAGTTGGCTAGAGTGTGGCGCTTAATGACACTGACGATGAAGGTTTAACCCCCGTAATGGCTGAGATAATTCTTGGGGCCTGTCTCTTCTCCTTGCCTCAATGTGATATCATAGCAAAGAGATGTGAAGACAGCCATGATTAGCAACCCTTGGACAACAAAGATGCAGAGGAATAGAAGACAAGCAGTTACTTTTAAAGCCCTTGCACTTCCTACAGTTGGAAGGAACCTTGCTTCAATGGCTTATGGTGTGTATCTGTGTTGTGGTCAGGACAAAGCTGTCAATACACTCATTTTATCATAAATTATGCTGTTCACTGTGCCATTCATGTGCAGTTTCTGTAACCGACTGTCCACTTTACAAGGGCTCAAACCCACATTTATTGATTGCCTAATGAAAATTAGTAACAATCCTAGTTGGGGAGGAGAAGGGAAAGCAGGGGTCAAGCTAGAATTAGTCCCACCTGGTTCCTGTTATCTTTGAAACTTTATGGGGAGGATGATCCTAAAATGACAAATAGTGAGTAGCTTACCAGTAGAGATAATAAGAAAAAGAAAACTGCTAATACAGCAAATCTGAAATAGAAACAAAAAAATGCTGGAAATATACAACAGGTTTGTTAATCTCTGGAAAGGCATTTTGTCTTTTTTATTTGCTCTTGGACTTGTGCATTTCTGTGGCTTACCAGTGTGCGATGTTGCTAAATCCGATGGTTTTAGTAGGTTAAACTCCAGCAATAGCCCTTCACACAGCCACAAGGTCCCCAGCCTTTAAGATAGTCACTAACAAATACAATAGGAAATTCAGGTGAAAGTTCTTTTCCCAGAGAATGGTGAGAATGCGGGAGGAATTGAGGTAAATATTATAGATGTATTTATGGGGAAGCTAGAGAAAGAAACACATGAGGGAGAAAGGAATAGAAGGAAGTTCTGTTGGGGTGAGATGAAGTAGAGTGGGAGAAGGAGCATGTTGAGCATAAACACCGGTATGAATTTGTTCGCCTTAGGTTCAGGTTGACAAGTGCCAAAGTTCTCTCAAGGCAAATGGAATATGTCCCAGTGGGGAGTCTGTGTGCGCTCCAATTCAGGTAAACAGAAGCTGAATACTTAAGAAGCTTCATTTAGAGGGACTTAAGCATGATGATAGATTTCCACACATTGGACTCCAGGGAAATGAAGGAAAATGTGATTAGTTCTGCCCATGCTATAAAAAGTCACCTCCCCCGAACTAGCTTATGTTTTCCTTCAATTTCCCACCATCTTTTTTGGCTGATGGCTTATATTAGGTACTGTTCCACACGCATGCTGCCCATATGTCCATTCTTGTGTGTTAGCCCAGAATTGTAAGTGTTGGTCAATCTTTAACTGTGGGGGTAGTCAAAATGTCTCCATGCATGCATAAGCACAAAAGGTCACTGCTGATCCCCTGCATTCAGCTAAATGATTAGGGATTCGGGAGGACCTCATGAGCTTCTTTACATATGAAAATAAAGGGTCAAAAGCCTGTTTGAGGCCCCACACTCTAATATTTTTTAGCCCTGGCATAGCCAGTGCCATCTGCACAGAAAATTTAGGGCTACATGTGGCTTTCCAGGCAGACTTGCAAGGGACCACCTGTTCAGCCACAACCAATAAGGTAAGCTTTTATAATATACTTTCCTGAGCATGGAAGTGGGAGGAGCTCTGACCACCAAAAGCATCCATCGGCTACAAGCCCTCCAGCCCAGCTATCAATTCCCACCCCAGCCACCAATTGCCCCACCAACTTCTGATCCCACTGACATGGTTACCGATTGCCTCCCCCGCACAACCCCCTCCACCCCCTTCCTCACTTAACTATTGCTAGTGTCACAGCAACTCAATCTTTAACCATGCTTTGTTGGGTGAGTTGCATTACCCTCCCTGCAGCTCGCCTGCCTCATGGAAATGAGGCTTAAGGTCCATGATCAGGGTCCCTTGCACCTCACTATTCAGGCATTGTGCAGCAACACGCCATCTTTAGGAGTAAGCCCTGATCACTAGGCGAGTTCTTAAGCGGGGTAGTAGGAGGTCATAACCCTCAATATTGATTAGGATCAACCTCATCCACTCCCGTGGGCTTTTTCAATCCAATGTGGCACCAGTACTGGCTAATAACAAACAATTATTAGCACGCCAATGCATAAAATGATGCACGGTGACATCAGGCATGCGTCCCGACGTCACCGCGTGCCATCACGATATTTCGGTGGGCGGGCGCGCGATGATCTCCGATGCTCGCCGGCCATTAATTAATGGGCCACTTAAGGCCCTTGAGCCAGTAATTGATGCCGATTTTTCGGGGCCCATGCGATCTTCAGGTTGTCGCACGGGCACAACGGGCAGGCCACATTTTTATAAACCTCATCCACAGGTGGGATAAGAGGGGTGAGTGGGGTCACAAGTGTTATTTGGTGGACATTTAATGTTTAAACTTACTGCTACTTGCCTGTGAGAGCAAGAATACTTCAAAACTCTTCACAGCTGCTTGGACAGGAGGAACAAGCTTCAGGGCAGGGCTCTGGAGTATACATCATTTTTGCAGGTTTCAGGCAGCCTTCCCTTACCCTGGGAATGGGAGTTGTGCTCTCCGCTGGAGGGACCTCCTCTTAGGAGGAAGGGATGGGCCAGAAGGGGGAAGAGGCCAGGAGTCCACATTCAGCCTCCAGGGCCACCTTTTGGAGGACAGGCACAGGCACAAGAGGCGCAGGACCAACAGGAAGTGCAAGGCAGAAGGGGCCACAGAAGATGCCACTATCCTGCTGCCAGGGTTTATAGGCAGCAAAGCAGCTACCTCAATATGTCTGAGTGCAGTGCCGAAGGAGGTTTTGTCTCTCAAGGGAGACAGTGACCTCCATTTGTCAGATGGTAGGCCCTGAGATCTACGCCAACTGTGCGGATGGACACCCCATGCCAGTGGTGTTGAAGGTCAGCTGCCCTCAACTTCTATGCCTCCGGCTCTTTCCAGGGGTCAGTGGGTGATCTTAGCAGAATCTCCCAATCAGCTGTCCACACTTGTGTCAAGCAGGTGACAGACACTCTGTTCAGGTGCGCATTGATGTTCATCCACTACCGCTGGAACGAGGCCAGCCAGGCGGAACAAGCCTGAGGCTTTGCAGTGATTGCTGGGTTCCCCAGCGTCCAGGGTGCAATCGACTGCACACATGTGGCCATCAAGGCACCAGCAGGTGAGCTCCGTGCCTTTGTCAACAGGAAGGTATTCCTATGTGATCATAGGATGCAGATTCTGCAAGTCTGTGCAAGGTACCCAGGCAGCTCCCACGACTTATATCCCGAGGCACTCCCAGATGCCGAGGCTCTTCAGTGGTCCAGCCCGGCTGGATGGATGGCTGCTGGGTGACAAGGGCTATCCCCTCAAAAGGTGGCTCATGACACCTCTCCGCCATCCAAGAACAGAGGCTGAGCAGCGGTACAATAGGAGCCACGGCACCACAAGGGCTGTGGTAGAGAGAACCATCGGTCTTCTCAAGATGTGCTTCCAATGCCTGGACCGTTCAGGGTGCAATTCTAACACCCCCCAGATCGTGTGTCGCTGATAGTGGTTGCATGCTGCGTTCTCCACAATCTGGCGCTGGAAAGGGGGGATGCAGTGGAGGAAGAATATGTAGACACAGATGCTCTGGCTGCACACAATGAGTCCAGTAATGAGTCTGAGGATGAGCACGCACAGGAGAGCGCTGAGGGGATAGACACTGACCCGGGCAACCTCCAGGGAGGCAGGGACACCTGGGAGGCTTTAATCCAATGAACCTTCAGCTAGCCCACCACAGATGGACCTTCAACACAAGCCAGGGCTGCAGACTCCATACTCGATACCTGAGAGCAACATCTGCCTGGGTAGGAACATGAACTACGTGCCTTGTCAATAAAGCTCAATGACAAACAAGTCACTCATAACATCATGGGTTCCCGTCCACCTGCAGAAGTAAGGAATCATCCTGTGCCATATTCACATATGAAGCATTTAATGAATTAACAAAATAAAACAGAAAAAAACTAAATGCAAATGTGTTCAGCATCACACCAATTTATAATCAACTAATAGTGGGACAACATAAAACCACTAGTGAGAAGCCCATGGTGTGCCTAAGGTGCCTTAAGTTTACATTTCCGGGTGCTACGTCCAGGTGCTCCCCCCTCGCTGGCACTGGCATTGGAGACAGCCTGGTCACTGTGCTGTCCTGTTGGCTTCGATGACCTTGGCGGGCGTCCTCTGGCCCATGAAGCCTTTGATGGCCCCACCTGGGAGGGAGCGGCCAGTTTCACGGTTGGCATCTCCCCAGTCGTCGCAGCCTCATCGGATCCCATTGTCACTGGCAAAGGGGTGGAGAAGCTGCTACCCTCATCTGGAGCACCCTGAGAGGACCCCGCAAAGACAACAGGCACTGAGCTGGGATACTTGGTGCTCAATTCATCTCCCACACTGGCACTGACCAACTGAGGTCAATGCCACTGAGAGGGCTTGCAGGTCCGAGCGCAACCCCAGGAGGCCTTGATTGTCCTCGTGGAGGAGCCTCTCCACAAGAGTCGCCACTCTCTCCATGGAGGAAGCATGGCACTCAGCCATGAAGGTCATTGCATCGATGCTCCACGTGGACTCCTCCAGCACGGAGAGCACACCATGCATAGCCTCATGTATCTCCGCCAGATCTTCCCACACACCCTGCAGGACTTCCAGCATCTGCTGCCTCAGGGATGACTCCAGAGGCACATCATCAACCACCAACTGAGCATGTTCCTTGTTCCCTGCAGTCCTCTGACTGCCAGCACCAAGGGCACTCTCTGTCCCTGCCAGCTCCTCAAGCGAACGTGAAGTGCCCTCACCGCTGTGCCCCGGGACACTAGCCGACGATCTAATTCCCACCGAGGTGCTAGTATCAGCACTGATGGCTGCCTGGCAGAGATGGTGTGACACTGGTGCTTCTAATTGTCCTGGGCCCTGAGGTGTTAGAGGTGGCCTTTCTGCCTTCTCCTCATCCCAGCCCTGCTCTGGTGACGCTGAAAGGAAGAGCAAGGACATTTGATTAGTTCAAGTGGAGACAATGTCAATGTGCATGCCAGGCCCCTGGATCAGTATGTGTTCCTCCTTCCATAATCAATGGGAAACCCATGTTGGAAGCTTAAATCACTGAACATTCAACAGTGGGGTGACTGCTGGGACACACATGGTGGCGTTAGCGCACGGCAATCTGACCTCCCCGTGGCACCCCAGTCTCACCGCCACCGGTGGACCTGGGCGCACGGCGCCTCTCCAGATCCATGGCCTGCTCCTCATATCTGGCAATTATCCAACTGGGCCCAGCCTCCGCCAGTCCGCATCCACGCGGCGGCATAGTGTGCAGTTTTCTCCTGAAACAGAGAGAGGAGCATTGATTAGTCCACCCTGTACCTGGATTGCCATCGCATCCCTGCCACCTTAACCAGAGTGGGACATTGCAGGGCTCCAGTGAATCGTGACCTTGCAGTTGCTGCACACTCACTCAAGAAGCCAGGGCTGACCCCACCCTAGCCCACATGCTGCCTCCATCACATTTGCCACCACACGGTTTCACCATGCAAAGCAAGGACGCACAAACACATAGAACACCAAGGGCAGCAGATGGATTGGTGCCCCGCCACCTGGAAGCTCCCCTCCCAGCATGTCAGCACCCTGACTTTGACATGTTTTGCAGTTCCAGCATTCAACCCAGGTGCAGATCCTTGAGGTAGCCCCCAAAACAGTACTCTGGGTGTCAGTCTAACACTTGCTGCGGGTGCAGACCCCATCTCAGCACTACCCTCTCGGGGTGAACTAGGCATGGGCAATATCTGCTGGCCCACCCAGCGAGGGACACATGCCTTGAATGATTCAATGCAGTAACTGCACTCAGAGTTGGTGGGGGTGGGAGTGGGCAGGGGGGAAAGCCTACATGCAGTGTTAAGTATCTATGCCAACATGGTACTCACCCTTCCCGAGCACAAGAGGTCATTGAAACGCTTGCGGCACTGGACCCAGGTCCATCGCACCAAGTCGTGGGAGCTGACTATGTCTACCATCTCCTCCCAGGCATGTTTGGTCAGGTCGGTGGGTGGGGCCTCCTCCTCCCGTCCCTAGGAACGAGGACCTCCTCGAGGAGGGCAGCAAGGCACTCGTCGGAAAAGCGAGGGCACAGTGCCCCGCCGACCTACCCTCCTGCCTGGCCTGCTCACCAGCAGCGCTCTGGGGAGCCCTTCTGCTTGCCATGTTTCACAGCCTTTGTAAGGCCTCAGGAGTGTACTTTAAACAGGCCACCGGGTCGCCAATGGACCCGGCAGTCATTGCAGTCCCACCACCGCCCGCCCACTCCCGCTGTCCTCGGGAGCCGCGTTTCACGCTGGGCGGGCCAATTAAGGCCCACCCATGTAAAATGGCAGCGTGGAGCCAATCGCAGGTGGCAATCAGCTCTGCGACCGCCCATGCCTGCTCCCGAACAGCCAGAAAAATAAATGCCTTTTACACATATAACCACCCTTAAGCAATGCAAGCAACACTGCTTTACACCAATGCTCCAATTATAGTTTAAAATGCAGCTTTGCTCAATTTCCGCTTTCTTCCATTGTCCTTACCCACATTTTTCAATAAGTATCCTCAAAATTCCCATCCAGAAAAGTCAATACATAAAATGTAAGCTATGTATCCTACTTATGTTATTCAACAGGAAAATTGTGTTACATTTAAATGATTAAAAACCCTGCAGAAAACAGCAATCTCGTTATAAGACCTATTTTTAAAAAATACATTAATTAGACATTTCTCATCAATCTTATATAATCAAGCAATACTAAATTAACATTTTTAATCTTTTACTGCATCAATTCTAAAACAGTGTCAATATTAAAATAAATTCTATTTTATTTAAAATCATGTCCATGAGAGTCCAAGGCCAGGACAATGTAATCTGGCATTATTAGTGAGATTTGCCCACTGTTTGTTACTGATACAACCAAAATTTATAGGCTATGGAGAGGTCCTTTCTTTTGTGCGCCAGTGGCAAATGCTTACAACACTAGGAACCTATCTACCTAGGCAGCAACATACAATGACTGAAATGGTTAGATCAGATGCAGCCACCACAAAAATACTTCCAAAATGTTCCCAATTGGACCTCTTTGCCAGAGGAAAGAATATAAAACAAAATTTTACATTTAAATAAAATTTTGGGGTTTTCAGGCCATAAACCTTGAACCAATTTTGGCCACGGTCATGGCATCTCTTAACATAGGGTGTCCCTGGCCTTGCCCCTCTTAGCCAATGGCCTTGTAGAAGCAGACAGAGGTTATACCCACACAGATCCTCTTATGTGGTTTGCAGACTGGCATAAATATTGGGAAGACCAAAGCCATTGTCTTTGGTCCCTGCCACAGACTATGTTCCCTAACCTCCAACTATGAATTTCCCTTTAGCCAATGTCTGAAGCTGATCCAGATTGTTGGCATGCTACTTGACCCTGAGTTGAGCTTCCAACTCTCTATCTTCTCAATCACCAAAGCCACCTTCTGTCACCTCTAATGTTACACCTGTCTCAGCTCAGCTGCTGCTCATGCACTCAGCTATTTCTTTCTGACCTCTAGCCTTGACTATTCCAATATTTTCCTGGCCAAACACCCATCTTGCACCTCCATAAAGTTGAACACATCCTGTTCATCCTTTACCCCTGTGCTAGGTGACTAATGTTGGCTACCAGTCTGGCAATATCTTGACTTTAAAAATCTCATCTTTGCTTTCAAATTCCTTGCCCCTCCCTACCTCTGTAACCTCCTTCAGCCCTGCAGTTTTTTGAGATGTCTAAGCTCCTCAAATTCTGACCTTTCTTAATTTTCTTCACTCCACCAATAGCAGGCATATCTTTAGCTGCCTGGGCCAGAAGCTCTGGAATTCACTCCTTTCTACCTATCTCTCCTCCTTTAAGACCTTAAAACTTATCTCTCTGACCAGGGTTTTGGCTATCTGACCTATTATCTCCATATGTGGTTTAGTGTCAGACTATGTTTGATATTATGTCAGATTATGTGATATGAACTACCTTGGTACATTTTATTATGTGGAGGATGCTATATGAACGAAAGCTGTTGTGTTAGTGCTGTAGTGTTGGAAAGTTCCTCCAGACAATCAGGTTGCTGAACCAACATTAATTCAACTAGTCATGTACTGAAAATGCAGCCACTCTGTATCTGAATGATGCTTGGAACCTGTACCACAACACTTAGATCCCAGAGGCTGCTGCATTTTAAATTGTCCATAAAATTGAGAGCATCACTGTGTGATATACTGCCTGAACTCATCAAGCACAGGAAACTGGCACTTCTGCTGCAGCAGCAGGAACTTCTCTGTCTCTGCTGGAAGGAGGTGACAGGACCTCAGGATATCCGTGATGCAAAGATTGTGACTATCCACAAGAACAAGGGCAAACCCAGTGATTGCAACAATTGAGGCAATTCCCATGATGCTCAGTAGGGAGAAGTATTTACTTGTGTAACTCTTGTCAGACTGCAGATCTTGGCTGAACGCATCTATCCCGAATCCCATTATGGTTTCAGAACTAGAAGATCCGCAATCGATGTGATCTTTTCAGTCCAGCGGCTGTAAATTGTCATGACAAAGGAGGCCACAATATATTGCCTTCATCGATCTCACCGTGGCATTCGACCATGTGAGCAGAGGTGGTCTATTTAAGCTCTTGAAGAAAATTGGCTGTGCTCCAAAGTTGCTCAGTGTGATCTCCTCTTTCCATGACAACATGATGGTAAAGGTCAACTATGACAGGGTAACATTGGAACCTTCTGAGATCCGCTGTGGGGTCAAACAAGTTTCCATTTTGGCACCAACACTCTTTGGCATATTCTTCTCTTCGCTGCTGTCGTATGTCTCCACTTCATTTACAGGGGGTGTCTACTTATATATCAGAACTGATGGAAAGTTCTTCAGCCTTGCTCATCTGAGATTCAAGCCAAAAGTCCACCAAATCCTCAACAGGGTGTTGCTCTACGCTGATGATGCCACATTAACATTCCATACTGAGAAACATCTGTGGTGGCAAATGAACAGGCTCTCTCATGTCTGCAAAGTGTTTGTTTTGCCCATCAGCATCAGAAAGACAAATATCATGGTCCAGGATAATGATATCACGATTAATCAGCATTGATAGTGTGACATTGGAAATTATTCATAGCCTAATAAATCTAGGCCCCACAATCACCAGCAATCTGTTACTTGCTGTTGAAATCAACATCTAAATAGCAAAAGCTGCAGCTGTTATGTCCAAGCTGAGCAAGAAGGTGTGGAACAACAGCAACCTGACCAAGAACACCAAACTGCAAGTCTACCAAGCTGCACATTCAGTGCTCTTCTATTTAGTAGTGAGGCCTGGACAATATATGCTAGGCAGGAGAAAAGGTGAACCATTTCCACCTTCACTGCCTCAGACATATCCTTGGTATCTCTGGGCAGAATAAGGTCACCAATTCAGAGGTCCGAGAGCCTGCTAATTCCATCAGTTTACACTCATAGCTAAGCCAGCAGTGTTTGTGCTGCCTTGTCCCTGTTCATCAGATGGATGACAACTGTATACCTAAAGAATTGCTGTGCGGTGAACTAGCCACTGGGTCAAGCCCTGATGGACATCCATACTTCTGCTACAAGGACACCTGCAAATGAGATATAAAGATGGCGGACACTGACACAGAAAACTGGGAGACAGTCCCTGAAGACCATGACCTCTGGTCAAGAGGCAAGGAGAAATGGGAAGCTCATCTGGCTGACAAGAGGGCCCACAGTAAACAGAAGCCAGCGAATCCTGCGCCTTCTCAGCACTCTGTCTTCCACTACAGCAAATACAGCAAAGGCTGCCATGCCAGAGTGGGGCTCCTGAGCCACACCGGGTGATGCTTAACACAGAGCTGACTACCAAGGCGTAAACGATCATCTCATAAATTGGAAGGCTGCCGATTCAGTTGATTAAATCTTAGTAACAGAAACAAATCAGATCGCACAACCACATAACCAGGAGCCAATAAGATCACAGAGTAATTTCTATGGTCTCATTTCTCATTGGTTCAGTCACAAAAACAACCAATCATGTTCTTCCAAAAATATACAGCAGCCATGCAAATTGGCACACACACCACTATGTCACATTTGAATTGAAATTTATAACCAGCATAGAAAGTTAAAATATCCAGAGAACATTATAACTTATCCATATTGTTACAGACTTTGTTTTTCAATTCATTCATAGGATGTGGCTAGGCCAGCATTTTTATTGCCCATCCCAAGTTGCCCTTGAGAAGGTGGTGGTGAGCTGCCTTCTTGAACCATGTAGTATAGGTATACAGTGCTGTTAGAAAAGGAGTTCCAGGATTTTGACTCATCGACAGTGAAGGGACAGTGATATATTTCGAAGTCAGGATGGTGACTAACTTGGAGGGGAACTTCCAGGTGGTGGTGTTCCCATCTATCTGCTGCCCTTGTCCTTCTAGATGGTAGTGGTCGTGGGTTTGGAAGGTGCTGTCTAAGGAGCCTTGGTGAATTTCTGCAGTGCATCTTGTAGATGGGGAGTATTCCATTATATTCCTGACTTGTGCCTTGTGGATGGTGGACAGGCTTTGGGGAGTCAAGAGGTGAGTTACTCATCGCATGATTCTTAGCCTCTGACTTGCTCTTGTAGCCACAGTATTTATATGGCTAGTTCAGTTCAGTTTCTGGTAAATGGTAACCCCCAGGATGTTGATAGTGGGGATTCAGTGATTGTAATGCCATTGAACATCAGGGGCAATGGTTGGATTCTATCTTGCTGGAGATGGTATTTGCCTGACACTTATGTGGCACAAATGTTACTTGCCACTTGTCAGCCCAAGCATGGATATTGTCCAGGCCTTGCTTCATTTGGGCATGGACTGCTTCAGTATCTGAGGAGTCACGAATGGTGCTGAACATTGTGCAATCATCAGCAAACATCCTCACTTCTGACCTTATGATGGAAGGAAGATCATTGATGAAGCAGCTGAAGATGGTTGGGCCGAGGACACTACCCAGAGGAACTCCTGCAGTGATGTACTGGAGCTGAGATGACTGACCTCCAACAACCACAACCAAATTCCTTTGTGCTAGGTATGACTCTGACCAGTGGAGAGTTTTCCCCCAATTCCCATTGACTCCAGTTTTGCTAGGGCTCCTTGATGCCACACTCAGTCAAATGTGTCCTTGATGTCAAGGGCAGTCACTCTTACCTCACCTTGGGAGTTAAGCCATTTTATACATGTTTGAACCAAGGCTGTAATGAGGTCAGGAGCTGAGTGACCCTGGCAGAACCCAAGCTGGGCATCAGTGAGTCGGTTATTGCTAAGTAAGTGCCTCTTGCTAGCACTGTTGATGACCCCTACATTACTTTACTGATGATAGAGAGTTGACAGATGGGGTGGTAATTGGGCAGATTGGATTTGCCCTGCTTTTTGTGTACAGGACATATCTCTGCAATTTTCCACATAGCGGGGTAGATGTCAGTGTTGCAGCTGTACTGGAAGTGCTTGGCTAGGGGCGTCTGGAGCTCAAGTCTTCAGTACTATTGCTGGAATATTGTCAGGGCTCATAGCCTTTGCACTATCCAGTGCTTTCAGCCATTTCTTGCTATCATGTGGAGTGAATCAAATTGGCTGAATGCTGGCATCTGTGATGCTCAGGACCTCCAAAGGAGGCCGAGATGGATCATCCACTCAGCACATCTGGCTGAAGATTGTAGAAAATGCTTCAGCTTTATCTTTTGCACTGATGTGCTGGGCTCCCCCATGACTGAAGAGGAGGATATTTGTGGAGCCTCCTCCTCCAGTGAGTTGTTTAATTGACCACCACTATTCACAACTGGATATGGCAGGACTGCAGAGCTTAGATCTGATCCATTGGTTGTGGGATCGCTTAGCTCTGTCTATCGCTTGCTGCTTATGTTGTTTGACACGCAAGTAGTCCTGTGTTATAGCTTCACCAGGTTGACACCTCATTTTTAGGTATGCCTGGTGCTGCTCCTGGCATGCCCTCCTGCACTCTTCATTGAACCAGGGTTGATCCCCTGGCTTGATGGTAATGGTAGAGTGGGGGGTGTGCCAGGCCATGAGGTTACAGGTTATATTCGATTACAATTCCACTGTTGCTGATGGCCCACAGCGCCTCAAGGATGCCCAGTCTTGAGTTTGAAATCTATTTTATTTAGCATGGTGGTAGTGCCAAAGAACATGATGGAGGGTATCATCAATGTGAAGACGGGACTTCATCTCCACAACGGCTATGCGGTGGTCACTCCTACCGACACTGTCATGGACAGATAATCTGCGCAGGCAGGTTGGTGAGGATGAGGTCAAGTATGTTTTTCCCTCTTGTTGGTTCCCTCACCACCTTCCACAGACCCAGTTTAGCAGATACGTCATTTTGGACTCTGCTAGCTCAGTCAGTAGTGGTGCTGCCAAGCCACTCTTCATGGTGGACATTGAAGTCCCCCACCCAGAGAACATTCTGCGTCCTTGCCACCCTCAGTATCTCCTCCAAATGGTGTTCAACATGGAGGAGCAGTGATTCATCAACTGAGGAAGGGCAGTACGTGGTAATCAGCAGGAGGTTTCCTTGCCCATGTTTGACCTGATGCCATGAGACTTCATGGGGTCCAGAGTCGGTGTTGAGGACTCCCAGGACAACTCCCTCCCAACAGTATACCACTGTGCTGCCACCTCTGCTGGGTCTGTCCTGCTTGTGGGACAGGACATACCCAGGGGTGGAGATGCTGGTGTCTGGGACATTATCTGTAAGATATGATTCCGTGAGGATGACTATGTCAGGCTGTTGCTTGACTAATCTTGACTTGTGAGACAGCTCTCCAAATTTTGGCACTCGCCCCAGATGTTAGTAAGGAGGACTTTGCAGGGCCGACAGGGCTGAGTTTGACGTTTTTGTTTCCGGTGCCTAGGTCGCTGCCGGGTGACCTTGGGATGAGGGAGAACTGTAACCCCTGTTCTCTTCCCATACTGCCTATAATAAGTGTGCTTTTTAAAAAAAAGATGCATGTGTTTCTTAACCCCTCAGTGTGTGGACAATTTGAATAACCCACAGGGTTTAAATAAAAGGGGGTTATTTATTCATGTATTCATCACGAAAATCTAACACTACATCACACACGCAAACACACTCGAGGAAAATACAATTAAAGAGAATAGTGCACTTTTACAAGTTATAAACAAAAGAATAGTTTGTAATTCACGTGATTGGCTCATCTTGGAAAATACACAGTGCAGGCCTAGTGAAGAAAAGGTTATTCACTCCTGAAGTGTAGTTAGGTGAATTCAATCGCTGAAGTTGTATGCCAGAGTCATTGCAGAATACTCTCAAAGAGATGGACTTTCTGCAGGTGAAGACAGGGTGATCAACTCTAGTCAGAAAAGAGGGACACTTGTAAAAAAAAAAAGGCCTGCCAAGACACCAGAAATCCAGGACAAAACATGTCCTGGGAAGGTCTGACCCAGGACACAGGATGAAAGGCCGACTTACAGGACAGTCCCGGAAAATCCGAGCATGTTGGTCACCCAAGATAACAGTGTTATTTACTTGTTGTCTTGTTACCAGGAGGCTGGTTTGGTGTATTGGTGGACTTGAAAAGGAACAGGCTTAGAGTTCTTATAATGTTACAGCCTCCAGCTCTTAAGGCATAGGTGTTGCCGCCCTTTCTGCTGTTGCTATTTCTTCTGTTGTTGCCATGTATCTTACATAGGAACATGGGAGCAGGAGAAGGCCATTCAGCCCATCAAGCCTGCTCTGCCCTTCAATTAGATCATGACCGATCATCTACCTCAAGGCCACCTTCCTGTGCTCTCCCCATATCCCTTGATGTCATTAGTATCCAGAAATCTATTGATTTCTGTCTTAAACATGCTCAATGATTGAGCTTCCCCGGCCCTCTGGGTAGAGAATTCCAAAAATTCACCACCCCAAAGTGAAGAAATTCCTCCTCATCTCAGTCTTACATGGCCTGCTCCTTATTCTGAGACTGTGCCCTCTGGTTGTAGACTCACTAGCCAGGGGAAACATCCTATCTACATCTACCCTGTCACGCCTTGTAAGAATTTCGTAAGTTTCAATGATATCACCTCTCGTTCTTCGAAGCTCTAGAGAATACAAGACCAGTTTCCTCAATCTCACCTCATAAAACAATCCTACCTTCCCAGGGATTAGGCTGGTGAATCTCCATTGCATATATATCCTTCCTTAGATAAGGAGACCAAAACTGTACACAATACTCCAGATGCGGTCTTTCCAAGACACTATACAATTGCAGCCAGACATCTTTATTCCTGTACTCAAATCCCAATACGATGAAGGCCAACATACCACTTGCCTTCCCAATTCCTTGTTGCGCCTGCATGCTAGCTTTTGGTGACTCATGAACAAGGACACCCAGGTCCTTTTTTTAAAACTCTTTTTGATGGGATGAGGGCATTGCTGACAAGGCCAGCATTTGTTGCCCATCCCTAATGGACATTGAACTGAGTGGCTTGCTAGGCCATGTCAGAGGGCAGTTAAGAGTCAATCATATTGCCGTGGATCTAGAGTCACATGTAGGCCAGACCAGGTAAGGATGGCAGATTTCCTTCCCTAAAGGACGTTCATTAGTGAACCAGATGGGGTTTTTTGACAATCAATGATTGTTGCATGGTCACCATTACTGAGACTAGCTTTTAATTCCAGACTTAATTCATTGAATTTCAATCCACCAGCTGCCATGGTGGGATTTTAGTCCCTAAAGCATTAGCTTGGGCCACTGGATTACCACTACACCACCATCTCACACTCAACAACTAAATCTCACCATTTATGAAATGCCCTGCCTTTCTGTTTTTTCTACCAAAGTGGAAAAGTTCACACTTATTCACATTATATTCCAACTGCCATTCACTTAGCCTTGAAGCTTCCTTGCATCCTTCTCACAACTTTCTTTCCCATCTAGTTGTGTGTCATTGGCAAATTTGGAAATATTACTTTTGGTCCCCACATCCAAATCATTTATCTAGATTATGAACAGCTACGCCCCAGCACTGATCCTTGCGGTACCCCACTAGTAACAGTCTGCCATCCTGAGAATGACCCATTTATTCCTACTCTCTGTTTTCTGTCTATTAACCAATTCGCAATCCGTATCAGCATATTACCCCCAATACCATGTGCACTAACTTTGTTTACCAACCTCCTGTGTGGGACTGTCATGAAGAGATATTAATGTATTTAATGTTATTGGAAATTATTTTAAATTGGACTTGTAGTGGGGTCTGTGTCTGTGGGTGTCTGTGTATGTCCTAATTGGATTAAAGCCAGCTAGTCTGGGTGCTTTGATGTATAGTAGTTTTGAGATGTTAAACAATAAGGTAAAGAGGGGACATCTGCATTTTGTTGAATAAACCATTCAAAGACTGGGGGCGAAAACTTGCACCTAGCTAAAAGACACCAAGCAATTATGTTTATATTACTAATAAAACTGATACTATGAAAGAGGTTTTATTGTTAGAAGAGATGGAGTTCAAAGGGCCTGGTGATACAATAAGAATTTGCATTCAAAGAGAAGGCTAGGTATATACAGAAGAGTTTTGTGTGTGGAAGTTAGAGACATGTAATATCTAAGCAGTCTGTAAGCCCTACTACTGAGTCTGTGAAGGAACAAATTGAAAGGAACCTCATTTTGAATTTGTAAGATAAAAAGTTGCCTTGGTGAAGATTTTAGGAGTGATTAATTTGGGAATTTGTTTAAAAGTTGTTATGGTAGCAATTTGTAGATGCGTATGTGTTTAATACCTTGTAAAATTAATAAATGTTGCATGTAATTTATATAAAATACCTCTGGAGACTTGGTGGTTTCATTTCTGAATTCAGAGCTGCATCTCAAACATACCAATTGAAAATATAGGTTATGACAGCTGTTTAAAGTTTCCGTCTGGAATTTTAAATAATTCAGCCTTTACCAACTGCTGTGTCATAACAGCGAGCTTGTTAAAAGTCTTCTGATAATCCAATTACATCACAACCAGTTGTTCCCCTTTATCTATAATTACAGGTTACATCCTCAAAAAAATTCCAACAGATTTGTCAAACGTGATTTCTCTTTCAGGCGGCCGATTGCCGCTGGTGAAATGTGCTGCGCCGCCAATTTTCGCGGGCGGGCCAATTAAGGCCCGCACCGCGGCTTTGCAACTCCCGTAGAGAACGAGAAAATAGTCACGGGGACGGGCGGCCTCAGACTGCCGGTTCCAATGGGGAGCCTGCAGCCTGTTTAAAGAGTGGCCAGGCTTTAGGCAGTGCACCATGGCCACTCAGAGAGGTAGAAATGCTCCGAGGAGGGCAGGGGAGGAGGAGGTGGAAGAGGAGGGGGGCAGGCTGCAGGAGAGGCCAGCGGGGGGGCCACTGTGCACCCAGATTCTCGGACGCATGCCTTGCTGCCCTCCTGGAAGAGGTCGGCCAGCAACGTGATGTTCTGTATCCTGAGGATGGGAGGAGGAGGGCCCCCTATGTTACCAGCCAGGAGTGGGAGGAGGTGGGTGAGGCTGTAAGTGCCCATGATGACATCAGACGCACTGGCACACAGTGCAGAAAACGCTTCAATGATTTGCTGCGCTCCGGACAGGTGAGTACCGTCTCTGTCTGGGCTATTTGAGGCATAAGGCAGCCTTAGCCTTTGCCCCCCTGCACCCCCCGCCCCCCCCCGCCAAACCCCACCATGCATGGCTGCTGTTACTGCATTGGGCATCTGTCGCTGCTAGGTGGGCAATGGTTGAGGAAAAGAAGGGCTTTCTGCGCCGCACATGTTGGTTTCTGTGGCATTTGAGTAGTTTGGGGACAAGCTGCAGGGGAGGCCGGTAGACACATACTCAGGACTCCAACACATGTCATCTTGATGGTAATGACATGGTCCAAGGGGTGCCTCAAGGTCTTTGGGCAAGTCACATCTGCTGGCATCGGCGCCGCACCTAGTTGATTCTCCTTTCCATGGACGCTAGGACCCATGTGCTATTCAAAGTGATAGACGCCGAATGTGTCCAAAGGGACCGTTGGGGCAGGGGTTTGGGACCAGCCGTACTAACTCTGGGGACTCATCACTAGTAGCATGGACAGGAGCCGCTGGAGGCCTCAGATGGCCCACTGTGGTTGGGGTGCAGCATGTGCATGCAGAGTACATGAGCAACCTGCCCCAATAAATCCTCTTATGTGTTTTGCAGGCAAAAGTAACCACAATGTCCGGGAGCGCCTGAGGATTGGTGGTGGGCGCGCCCTCCTCCAGTGCCTCACACCCTTTGAGGAGCAGGCCATTGAGCTGGGCAGGAGGCAGGAGGCCAGGGCGGCCGGGGTCGGTGAGGCTGAGGTCCAGTGGGCACTTATTTGATGTCCAGAGTCCCATCCACTCTGTGTGCCCACCATCCAAACCACTGATGGTTGCTGCAATCGTTAATGCTGTAACACTGCTCATTCACAGACTGAGGCATTCTGACATCTGGGTCATGCAGGAGGGACCCTCGTCGCCTTGAGGAATGGCCTATACACCATCTTCCAAAGTCACTTTATCCCATTTGTGACCACTATCACCATGGTCTCACATGCCATTGGATTGCCACTGCACACCCAAACTCTTCCATTTTCTGGGGTTGGGGACCTCCTGCACCCTTTCAGCCAGTGCGCCCCACATTACTTTGTCCAGAAGGTCCTCAGCACCTCAGCTGTGAACCTCATGGCACTCAACTTAGATGAATGCCACCATGTTACTCATCCCTGCGCCAAGGGGAAATGTTGCCTTCTGGCCACCCGGTCTATGCCCCTCCTTACAGAATGAAGAGCAATAATATGACACCTCAAACTCCTGAGTTCCGCAGAAAATGACACAACTGTTTGAAATGTTTCCTCAGCCGCGCAACTATCCAGGCAACAATGCATCCACATCAGATACTTCTGCACTCTCCCCACTCCTTTGGTTTTTTACAAGCCATGTGCCATTCATGAGGCCGTCTAACCAGCCTGTTTGCATGTGCGTTTAATGCTTGGGGCTCGTCTTGACTCATTTGGACCTCACCAATGTTCTTCTTTTAAGGGTCTTTAAGGGTGAGCTACTTATGAGGCTGGGGGGGGGAAGGGATGAAAGGTTGAAGTGAATGAACACTAACTGATGCACTGTCCTTGTTGTTAATTTCAGCATCACCAGAGCGACCCACACGTCCTCAACACAGCCCCCCCTCCACACCTGAGGGGTAACATGTGCAACTTGCGGCACATCATTTCAGCTAGCCAGGCACCAGCGCAGACACACACACCTCGGTGGGGACTTTACTGTCGGCTAGTGTCCCGGGTCACAGTGGAGAGGGCACATCACAATCGCTGGAGGGGATGGTAGGGGCAGAGAGTGCCGATGGCACCAGCAGCCAGAGGGCTGCAGGGAACGAGGCACATGCTGAGTCTGGCACTGATGACATGCCTCTGGAGTTGTTCCCAATGCAGCAGCTGCAGGAAAGGCGGCAGGAAGTGCGTTTGCATCTGGCAGGGTTGCATGAGGGAATGGTTCAGTTGCTCCCTGTGACGGAGGAGTCTAGGCAGATTGCACGTGAAGATTCCGCCCTCAGGGCAGAGCATCAGGATTCCTTCAATGAGAGATTGGCGACTCTTATAGAGAGGGGCTTCCACCAAATGGATCAAAATATGATTGGGTCACGCTCTGACCTGCAAGCCCTCACAGCGGTTCTGGCCACAGGTGGTCTTTCCCAATGTGGGAGATGTTGTGGACACCAAGGGCTGGCACTCGGTGCCCATGCATCTGCGGTGAGCAGGGAGGTAGATTTGGACCTCACGTCGGCGCAGCAGCTGCCTGTCGTCGCTGCGAGCTCCTCTCAGGGCGCTCCGGATGAGGGCAGCAGCTCCTCCGCCCCTCTGCCAGTCAATGTTGCTTCTGTTGAGGCTGCGACAACCAGGGAGATGCCAGTTCAGGAACTGGCCACTCCCTCCCAGGCGGGGCCATCACAGGCTCCACGGGCCAGAGGATGCCCGCCAAGGTCATTGAGGCCAATAGGACAGCAGAGTCAGCAGGCTGTCTCACAAGCCACTCCGAGCAATGGGGTGGCACCTAGACATAGCACCCGGAAACAAAAACATAAGGCACCCTGGGTATGTCACTGGTGATTTTGTGTTGGCCTTAGAATAGGGACCCCTTTTTGTAACATTGTCGAATAATCATGTGGGTTTTAATTGTGGACAGAATAAAGTCCACCTTTGATACCATGGCTGAGCGTCTTTTCATTGTGGTGCTTTTTTCATTTTCACATAATTACCATGAGTGTTAGAGTGCAGGTTGATGGTTCTGTACTAAGGCCTTATTTGCAGCTGATAAGGTGGAAGATGTAGCACCTAAGTGCCACGTGTGGAAGTTCCAGGCAATGCTGCTCCATGTGTGTGGAGCTAGCTGAAGGTTCTTTGGATTAAATTGTTCCGGGTGTCCCTGCCTCCTTGATGTAAACACAGGTCGTTGTTGTGGCCCTCATCATTGCCCTGTGCTTCCTCATCCTCTGAGGCACTGCTGGATTCATCATGTGCAGCCTCATCCAGGGCATCAAGGTCTTCATCGTCAACTGCATCCCCCCTTTCCAGTGCAAGATTGTGCAGAGCGCAGCATGCTACCACTATCAGAGAGACACGATCTGGGGGGTACTGGAGTGCGCCCCCGGAGCAGTCCAGGCAACGGAAGTGCATTTTGAGAAGACCGATGGCTCTCTCCACCACAGCCCTTGTGGTGCCCTGGCTCCTATTGTACCGCTGCTCAGCTTCTGTTCTTGGATGGCGGAGAGGCATCATGAGCCTCCTTCGCAGGGGATAGCCCCTGTTACCCACCAGCCAACCATCCAGCCGAGCTGGAGCACTGAAGAGCCCTGGCACCTGGGAGTGTCTGAGGATGTAGGCGTCATGGGAGCTGCCTGGGAACCTTGCACAGACTTGTAAAATCTGCATCCTGTGATCACACGCTATCTGCATGTTCATGGAGTGGAAGCCCTTCCTGTTGACGAAGGCATAGGGCTCACCTGCTGGCACCTTGATGGCCACATGTGTGCAGTCTATTGCACCCTGGACGCAGGGGAAGCCAGCAATGGCCACGAAGCTGTGCCTGACTTGCCTGGCCCAGTGGAAGTGGATAAAGGTGGATACCCGTCTGAACAGAGCGTCTGTAGCCTGCTTGACACAAGTGGACAGCTGATTGGGAGACACCGCAAAGATCACCCACCGAGCCCTGGAAGGAGCCAGAGGCATAGAAGTGGAGGGCAACTGTGAGCTTCAGAGCCGCTGGCATGGGGTGTCCACCCACACAGTTAGGGGAGATCTCAGGGCCAATCATCTGACAGATATAGTTGACTGTCCCCCTTGAGAGTCGGAGCCTTCTTCGGCACTGCACCTCAGTCATATTGAGGTAGCTGCTTCGCTGCCTGTATACCCTGGCAGCAGGATAGTGGTGTTGTCTGCGGCCCCTTGCACCTTGGACAACCTCTTGACCCTGCGCCCCTTGTGCCTGCGCCTGGACACCCAAAGGTGGCTCCCCTGGAGGCTGATTGTCCAGTCCTGGCCTCCTCCTGATTCTATCCCTCCCTTCCTCCTCAGGGGAGCTACCTCCACTGGAGAGGTCAGAACCCATAGCCCCAGGCTAATTGGAGGCCTCCGGAAAGCTGCAAGGCCGAAAAAGAATGCTGTCTGCAGAATGCTTTCACTTTACACAAAAACCTCTTGGACATCGATGAGAACTACTAACAATCACACAGGCAAGTTTTAAACACTTTCATCAATTATAACTTCATGAAAAACATGAACAACCCCTCTGAGTCCACATATCCCGACATTGCAAAGGTTTTCTTAAATAATCTCCTACCCGCCTGCCCGTTGGGCCCGTGCGCCGACCTGAAGTTCACACGGGCCCCTCAAAATCGTACACAATTGGCAAGTTAAGGGCCTTAACGAGCCCTTCAATTAATGGCGGGCGAACTGATCACGCCCGCCCACCGAAATATTGCGATGGTGCGCGCTGACATCAACGCGCGTCATTTTACACGCTAGCGTGCAGGCCACGCCATCCACACGTCAGCCGGAAAATTCTGGCCCATGTTGACTCTGCTGAATCATATCATTATTTTTCAAGTGCCTAGTCATCACATCCCGTATAATAGATTCTAACATTTCCCTACGACTGATGTCAAGCTAACAGGTCTGTAGTTCTCTGTTTTCTCTCTCCCTCCCTTCTTAAATTGTGGGGTTACATTTGCTACTTTCCAGTCTGCAGGAACTTTTCCAGAATCTATAGAATTTTGAATGATAACCACCTGTTTTTGCAGACAGCACTTAAAGAATAAAAAAGGGAGACCAACATGGCTGCCTTACCATGTGGCAGATCCCTTCCAAATATCGTGTTGGGATTGCATTGATTAACCACAACCTGGCTTATTGTTTGCGGACATCCAACCTGGGGTTTGAGACAATCACAGCCCTAATTTCAGAATGGCACATTCAAGTGTGAGCCAATCACGTACTTGATTTTAGAACAACCCATTTGAGTCAGGAAATAGCTTTTTGGATGGTTTCAGGAGATGGGTAGTGGCACCTCTAGTCTGGAATGTGTCCTTTTGAGACAGTGGCAGTTTTTGAATCCACAGACCAAGTCAGGTGAGTCTCTGTGGCCCCCTTGCGCAGCCCATCGGTGTCCATTTTAAAAAGTCAGTTCCAGAAGATTCCATACTCAGTACAGTTTATGTTTTAAAGTTATTAATATGACATGCCTTTACTGGGCATGACAATATTCCTATTCATAGTAAATTGTAGTTTTCCGAAATGGGTCCTTGTCCTCTATGACCTAAACATTTACAACCTTTTTGCACGTCATGAACAGGAGTATCTAACCACCCTTTTATCAAGGCAGTTTGCATTGAAAGTTACGAAATCTGAGAGCATGCACTCCTATTCTTTCTGATGGGGGGTAAAACAACACGCTGATATCATTCAGGTTAAAGATATATTTATTTAGAAGAATGAGGATTACACAAACCAAAATAAAACAATAATATTTATAGGACAAATGCTTTAAATTAAACCAGATTAAATCAGCCTACCAGAGGTCAAAAATAGCTTCAGAATGTTTTTGGATATTAGCCTTGGCCCTGTGGTAGCACTCTCACCTCTAAGGTCATTGATTCAAACTCCACTCCAGAGGCTTAAGCACATGATCTAGGCTGACACTCTGGTGCAGTATCGAGCAATGCTGCACTGTTGGAGATGAGGTAGTAGATGCGTTGGTGTTAATTTTCCAAAATTCGCTAGATTCTGGAAAGGTTCCATCAGATTGGAAAGTAACAAATATAGCCCCTCTATTCAAGAAGGGAAGAAAGCAGAAAGCAGGAAACTATAGGCCAGTTAGCTGGACGTCTATCATGGGGAAGTTATTAGAATCGATCATTAAGGAGGTTATAGCTGGACACTTAGAACAGCTCAAGGTAATTGGGAACAGTCAGCATGGCTTTGTGATAGGAAAATCATGTTTAACCAATTTATGGAGTTTTTTGAAGGAGTAACATGCACAGTGGATAAAGGGGAGCCTGTAGACGTACTGTACTTGGATTTCCAGAAGGCATTTGATAAGGTGCCACATCAAAGATTATTACGGAAAATAAAAGTGCATGGTGTAGTGGGTAATATATCAGCATGGATAGAAGATTGGATGCCTGGCAGAAAGCAGAGAGTATGCATAAATGAGTCTTTTTCTGATTGGCAGAGTGGCATCCCACGGGAGTCTGTACTGGGGCCTCAACATTTTATGATTTACATCAATGACTTAGATGAGGGGAGTGAGGGTAGTTATATTTGCAGATGACACAAAGATAGGTAGGAAAGTGTTATGAAGAGGACATGAGGAGGTTGCAAATGGACATAGATAGGTTGAGTGATTGGGCAAAGATCAGGCAATTAGAGTTTAATGTGGGAAAATGTGAAGTTGTTCACTTTGACAGGAAGAACAAAAACGCAGAGTATTACTTAAATGGAGGATGGCTGCATAATTCAGAGCCACAAAGGGATATAGGTTTTCTAGTACACGGGTCACAAAAAGTTAGTATGCAGGTACAGCAAGTAATTAAGAAGGCTAATGGAATGCTATCCTTTATTACGAGAGGGATTGAACATAAAAATAAGAATGTTATGCTTCAGTTTTAAAGGCCATTGATGAGAGCTCACCTCGAATACTGTATGCAGTTTTGATCTCCTTATTTAAGGAAGGATGTAAATGCATTGGAGGCGGTTCAAAGGAGGTTTACTAGATTGATACCTGGAATGATTGGGTTGTCTTATGGGGAAAGGTTTGACAGACTGGGCTTGTTTCCACTGGAGTTTAGAAGAGTGAGGGGTGATTTGATTGAAGTATACAAGATCCTGGATGGCCTTGACAAGGTAGACATCGAAAGGATGTTTCCTCTTGTGGGTGAGTCCAGAACTAGGGGGCACTGTTTTAAAATTAGGGGTCACTCTTTTAGGACAGAGTTGGGGAGAATTTTTCCTCTCAGAGGGTTGTGTGACATTGAAATTCTCTGCCTCAGAAGGTGGTGGAAGCGGGGTCATTGAATATTTTTAAGGCAGAGGTAGATAGATTCTTGTTAGGCAAGGGAATCAAAGATTATTGAGGTTAGATGGGGATGTGGAAATCAAAACACAAGAAGATCAGCCAAGATCTTATTGAATGGCGGAGCAGGCTCAAGGGGCTGAATGGTCTACTCCTGTTCCTATTTCTTATGTTCTTATGCTTCATTTCAAATCAGAGGTTAAACCACGGTTCTGTATCCCCTCTGAGGTAGCCATAATAGATCATGTGGAACTGTTTGAAGAGCAGGTGAGGCATTTTGGACAATATTTGTTGCTCAAACAACGTCAATAAAACTGATTATTTTGGTCTTTTATCTCATTGCTGTTTATGGGGTTTTGCTAGGTGCAAATTGTGTTTTCCTACATTACCACAGTGGCTAAACTTCAAAGGTTCTTCATTGGTTAGCATCTTGAGGTTCTGGAAGGCATTGGCTTGGATCTTCCAAGGAAGGGTAATCATCATCGGACGGCCGCTCCGCTGAACTTTCCCCCACCTCGACACTGCTTCTGAGCCTGGCTCTACCAGAAATCTTTTGTGTTTATTTGTTCATGGGATGTGGGCATCACTGGCTAGAACAGAATTTATTGGCCCAACTCTAATTGCCCTTGTGAAGGTGGTGGTGAGCTGCCTCCCTGAACCAAAGCACACCACATGGTGTAGGCTGTTAGGAAGGGAGTTCCAGCAACAGTGAAGGAACAGTGATATAGTTTCAAGTCAGGATGATGTGTGGCTTGGAGGAGGACTTGAAGGTTGTGGTGTTCCCTTGCATCTGCTGCCCTTGTCCTTCTAGCTGGTAGTGGCCGGTTTGGAGGTGCTGTTGAAGGAGCCTTGGTGAGTTGCTACAGTGCATCTTGTAGATGATACACACTGCTACTGCTGTGCAGTGGTGGTGGAAGGAGTGAATGTCAAAGGTGGTGGATGGAGTGGCGAATAGTGCTGAACATTCATCAGCGAACATCCCGCTTCTGTCCTTGTGATGGAGCTAAGATCATTGATGAAGCAGCTCAACAAGGGCCTGCAGAGCATAGCGTCCCTCCGAGAGAGCTTTATTGCAGCACTGTAGAGTTGGGGGTGGGGGAAGACAGAATACGCCCCCTTTATAATGGCACTAGTTGCTATATGGTAAGTTTAAAGGCCTAGTGTGAATGTTAGTGAATGGGTGAATATTAGTGAATGAGTGAATTGGTGGTAGAGTGGCTTAGTGGGTGAAGATGGTGGGAGGTAAGTGGGTAGGGTGAGCAAAGTAAATGGGTGGGTGGGTAGGGTGGGAGAAGTGGCAAGTGGGTGATGTGGTAGGTGGTTAGGATGGGAGGCTGATAAGGTGTTAGGTGGGTAGGGTGGCAGGTCAGTGAGGTGATAGCTGAGTAGGGTGACAAGTGGATAGGTGGGTGAGGTGGCGGGTGGGTGAGTAGGTAGGGTGCATAGGTGGGTGAATGCGTAGGTGGGTCAGGGGTTGTCAGGTCGGGCACAGCAGTGGGGGATAGTCAAGTGATTGGGGGTGTAGCATGGTCGGGAGGGTTAGTCGGGTTAGGTCGGGTGTTGCGGGGGAGGAGTTGTGTGGTAAGGAGGTGTGTTGGGGGATAATCGGGGTGTCAGGGAGGGTGGTTGGAGGAGGTTGGGGAATTGTGTTGGTCGGGGAGGTAGTTGGGGGCCGAGGGGATGTCGGGGTGGGTCAATGTGAATGATTGGGGGAGTCAGTTGTGTGGTTATCCAGATGTTAGACTAGGATTTTTCTGTCTAATATTTCCTGGATTATTATCCAGGTAAGTACATCGGAACTGTCCGAAGTCTCCAAATCTAACTGAGTTGGGTACTTTTGCAGAAGGTCACAGAGAGCAGGGGAATTGCCCATTGAAAGTTGAAACTTCCTGACAGTTTGGAGGCTGGAAGATTTGGGCCATTATCTTACTTTATATTTTGTACACTATCCAATAAATTATGGAAGAAATCAAATTGTAGACTGAAATAAATTTATAGCGTAGGAGCAGGCCATTTGGCTCAAATTGTCTGCACCAGCTTTTTGCTAGATGCGGCATGGTATTTGGGCATAGCTGTAGCAATGTTCCTACCTTCCACCAAGGAGCTCAGCCATTGTCTTTAGAGGAAAGCAAAATTGAGCTGAAGTATTTTCAAAAAGTCTGTTATGCATATTCCAGATCAAAGACATAATGGAATACCTTCAACAGAGAGCTGTCACATTTGACAAACAAATGTTCATGTCATTTCCTAACCTCGATAGATCCCTGTTTCTGTCACAACCAATTTATTTTACAATTATATCTAAAGGAAAAGGAACCTTTTACTTAGAGAAGAAATTCAATTTTAACAGAGCATGAACTGGACCGAGAGAAAGAACATCGCTTCACACTGCCTTTTCAAATGATTCCTAATTTGGTCTTTTTAAAAGCTAGCAGAAAATGATATTTTCCAGGGCTTTCCTTCGGGCTTCTCTCACTCTGTTGTTGTAACGTCATCAGAGATCTGGTGCAAATATCAAGTCCCCATGAGGTTTCTGGCGAGGTTATACAGGCAGAACTGGGGAAACCCTATGGAAATTCCCAGCACGTTTCCTTTGATGAGCTTCATGCTATCTATAAAGGATTTTTAAATGTATTTTACTTGCTTAGTGTAGAAGCACGATGGAAATGTATATGAATAAAGAAATGTATTCTTTCTGAATAATATTACTAAGTCTAAGTAGGAAATACTCTTTACTTATTTATTCACAGGTTAATTGCCCATGAAAGAAAATATGTTTTAGCTTGAATTAAAAATGTAAGAGACAAATTAATTCTGTGATGAATAATTTAATAACTACTGAATTCAGACTGAGAGAATCAAAATATGGATCTTCCCAGAGTTTTTAGCAAAAGGATGTCTGCATTTGCTTCTCACTGTCCAACTTGGAAACAGCCTATATTTTTGCTACTTGTTCATGGGATGTGGGCGTCACTGGCTAGGCCAGCATTTATTGCCTATCCCTAATTGCCCTTGAGAAGGTGGTGGTGAGCTGCCTTCTTGTAGGTACACTGGTAGAGCTGCTAGGGACGGAGTTGCAGGATTTTGACCCCTCAACAGTGAAGAAACGGTGATATATTTCCAAGTCAGGGTGGTGTGTGGCATGGAGGGGAACTTCCAGGTAGTGGTGTTCCCATGTGGCCGCTGCCCTTGTCCTTCTAGATGGTAGAGGTTGTGGGTTTGGAAGGTGCTGTCTAAGGAGCCTTGGTCAGTTCTTGCAGTGCATCTCCCGAATGCTACACACTACTGCCACTGTGCTTTGGTGGTGGAGGGAGTGAATGTTTGTGGATGGGGTGCCAATCAAGCTTGCTGCTTTGCCCTGGATGGTGTGGAGCTTCTTGAGTGTTGTTGGAGCTGCACCCACCCAGGCAATTGGAGAGTATTCCATCACACTCCTGACTTGTGCCTTGTAGGTGTTGGACAGGCTTTGGGGAGTCAGGAGGTGAGTTACTCACCACAGGATTCCTATCCTCTGACCTACTCTTGTAGCCACTGTATATACATGGCTAGTACGGTTCAGTTTCTGATCAATGGTAACCCACAGGATGTTGATAGTGAGGGATTTAGTGATGGTTAGATTCTGTCCTGTTGGAGATGGTCAAAGGTTATTGCAGAAAATAAAAATAAAAGCTCATGGCATAGGGGGTAACATATTGGCATGGATAGAAGATTGGCTGGCTAACAGGAAGCAGAGAGTAGGCATAAATGGGTCTTTTTTCAGGTTGGCGATATGTAATGAGTAGTGTGCCACAGGGATCAGTGCTGGGACCTCGACTGTTTACAATTTATATAAATGACTTGGCTGAAGGGTTGGATGGGATGCTAATTTTGCTGATGACACAAAGATAGGTAGGAAAGTAAGTTGTGAAGAGGACATAAGGAGGCTACAAACAGATATAGATAGGTTAAGTGAGTGGGCAAAGATCTGACAAATGGAGTATAATGTTGGAAAATGTGAAATTGCCCATTTTGGCAGGAATAGTAAAAGAAAAACATATTATCTAAATGGTGAGAGATAGCAGGGCTCTGAGATGCAGTGGGATCTGGGTGTCTTAGTGCATGAATCATAAAAGGTTAGTATGCAGGTACAGCAAGTAATTAGGAAAGCTAATAGAATGTTATTTATTGCAAGAGGAATTGAATACAAAAATAGGGAGGTTATGCTTCAGTTATACAATGCACTAGTGAGAACACATATGGAATACTGTGTATAGTTTTGGTCACCTTATTTAAAGAAGGATGTAAATGCGTTAGAAGCAGTTCAGAGAGGGTTTACCAGACTAATATCTGGAATGGACGGGTTGTCTAAGAGGAAAGCTTGGACAGGCTAGGCTTGTATCCGCTGGAGTTTAGAAGAATATGAGGTGACTTGATTAAAACTTTTAAGATCTTGAGGGGTCTTGAGAGGGTGGTTGTGGAGAGGATGTTTCCTCTTGTGAGACAATCTAGGGGTCACTGTTTAAAAATAAGGAGTCGCCTATTTAGAATGGAGATTAGGTGAAATTTTTTCTCTCAGAGGGTAGTGAGTCCTTGGAACTTTCTTCCTGAAAGGGCGATGGAGTCTTTCAATATTTTTAAGACAGAGGTGGATAGATTCTTGATAAGTAAGGGGGTGATAGGTTATCAGGGTGTGGTAAAGTGGATTGCTATGTACCTTTAAGAGAATGTAGTTAGCTGACCATGTGACTGTATTGACCAATCACTACACAGCACAGGCTTCTTGGGTAACTGGAAGTCCAGAGCTGGAGGTGATTGAAGCACAGAAGTACGCTGTTCTTAGTTCCAGTAAACTACCAGTGTTTGTTCAGTTAATCAACCTCTCTGCCTGTATTGTTTCAAACACCAACTAATGTGTTAATGTCAAAGGCTCAGCTAGCGTTCGCCGGACAAAGTGAACCTGATAACCAAAAACTTAAAACTGGCGACGAGGGTAAACTGAATCAATTGACTGTAATCAAGAAAGCTGCGGTTAGTCAGCTACGTTACTTCGCCATTACCTTGACAGCTGTTTGAAAGCGCAGCCTCCTTAGTCATCGAGTATGCCGCAGTTTGGGTATCTTGAACCATTCGACCCCGTTTCCGATGACTGGTCTCATTACGTCGAATACCTGGCGTTCTTCTTTACTGCTAACAACATCACGGGGGAGGACAAGAAGAGGGCGATCCTTTTGTCCACATGTGGGAGCAAAATATATGGGCTGATCCGTGGCCTCACATCACCTAACACCCCAGATACGAAGACTTTCAACGAGCTAGTAAACATTGTAACAAACCACCTGAAGCCAAAGCCCTCAGTCACTGTGCAGCATTTTAAATTCAATTTGAGGAATAGGCTTCCAGGAGGGACAATCGCTGGCTATGTAGCTGATTTAAAGGAATTAATGGAATATTGTGAGTTTGGAACTTCAATTAATAACATGTTGAGAGATCAATTGATATGCGGAATCAGAGACAATGCTATTCGAAAGCAATTGCTGTCTGAAACTAATCTAGACTTCGGTAAAGCATTAGAATTGGCAACAGCCATGGAGAGCACTGTTAGAGACTCGGAGGCAATAAAAGATGCACAAAATGGCACCATCCATCTTGTAGGGCGGGGAGGGCCGGTAACAAAAGGTGCGAAAACGTCGGACTCTGCAGAAAGACGGGGAAGCGCCCACTATGTACAGGCCATTGAAGAACAACAGTACAACAGAGAAAACCCACAACATTAATGAGAGAAATGCACCCAGGCAGCCTGCAGGTGATTGACAGTTCAGAAATATCAAATGCTTTTTCTGCCACAGCAATGGTCACATAATGCAGCACTGTCAAGATAGGCTGAGTCAGCATTTAAAAAATAAAGGCAGAAATCGCAAAATCTGTCTCATTGAAGAACCAGAGGAAGCAGAATCTGACATCTATTCATTATACAACCTGAAAGTGAGGAGAACTGAGCTAATGCAGGTAGTCATTTGAGTCAATGAACAAACCTTCAAGATGGAGGTTGATACTGGAGCATCAATCTCTGTCATAGGAGAACACACGTTTAGACACTTGAATAAAGGAGTCCATCCTTTAAGTTTGGGTCAATCAGACACTAAATTGAAAACATATACGCGTGAAGAAACAAGAGTGAAAGGGATATGTTAAGTCCTGGTGCAGTATGGAGATCAGTCTGCAAATTTACCCCTTAAGTAGTAGCTGGGGCGGGCCCCAGTTGAATTGGTCGCAACTGGTTCAAAAAGATTAAATTGAAATGGGCTGAGATTTTTCAAATCAGAACAAGGAACTTACAGGAATTGTTATTACAAAAGTACACTTCCATTTTCAGTGACGAGTTAGGAAGTATTCATGGGCTACAAACCAAAATCCATGTAGACCCTAATGCAACCCACATATTTATCAGAGCCACATCTGCTGCCACCATAGAGGGTTTGCGATGAGTTTTGCAGTGCACGGGTTACCAGAGGGGCTCGTGTCAGACAACGGGACTGCATTTACCAGCAGGGAATTCCACAGGTTTACAACCCTCAACAGAATAATTCATATCAAAACCTCGCCTTACCACTCTGCCTCGAATGGTGTGGCTGAGCAGGCGGTCCAAACTTTTAAGTCCAGGATGAGAAAGCTGGACGGGGATTCCATCAGCACCAGATTGTCACCGTTCCTGTTCGCATACTGGACAATGCTACACACGACCACCAGTATTGCCCCCATTATATTACTAATGAAGGGACGTCTCCGCACCCTTCTAACTTGTATCAGGCCGAATTAGGGGGTGGATGAAGAGAATCCAAGAGGCCCAGAAGGCTAGACATGACATGATGGCTATAATCATGAAAAGAATTTCACGGTGGGAGACACAGTTCTCATGAAGAACTTTGGAGATGGGCCCATTTAGGGACTATTAGGCAAAGTGACTGCCGTGACAGGACCTCTCCCCTATCGGTAAACGGCCGAATAATTAGATGACATGTGGATCATTTCCAGAGAAGAGACACAGTCCCACAAGAAGGAATGCCGTCATCATTTGCGTTTGAGTCTGCACTGCACATGGAAGAAATGTCACACGATTTGGAAGTACCAGTGGGGCCTGTTGGACCTGAGAGGGGCGAAGACACAAACTTGCCCACTTCCACCAAAGAGCCTGGTGGACAATTGACCCAAGAATGGGGTCTCAGAAAAACCAGCCAAGGCCATTGAGCTATGATGCTCAACGCGTCCGAGGAAGCCTCCTGAGAGATTTGACATAAATAGTTATTCATGTAAATAATTAGGATGTTGTGATGCTTTTCGATTGTACTTTCAAGTAAAGGGGGAGGGATGTGGTAAAGTGGAGTGCTATGTACATTTAAGAGAATGTAGTTAGTTGACCATGTGACTGCATTGACAAATCGCTACACAGCGTGGGCTTTTTGGGTAACTAGAAATCTAGAGCTGGAGGTGATTGAAGAAGCACACATGGTGTTAGTTTCCTCTACATTGGAGAGACCAAACGCAGACTGGGTGACCACTTTGCAGAACACCTTCGGTCTGTCCGCAAGCATGACCCAAACCTTCCTGTCGCTTGCCATTTCAACACTCCACCCTGCTCTCTTGCCCACATGTCTGTCCTTGGCTTGCTGCATTGTTCCAGTGAAGCTCAGCGCAAACTGGAGGAACAGCACCTCATCTTCCGACTAGGCACTTTACAACCTTCCGGACTGAATATTGAGTTCAACAATTTTAGATCTTGAACTCTCTCCTCCATCCCCGCCCCCTTCCCGTTTCTTCCCCCTCCTTTTTGTTTTTTCCAATAATTTATATAGATTTTTCTTTTCCCACCTATTTCCATTATTTTTAAGTGTATTTCTACCCATTGTTTATTTCTACCTTTTAGTATTCCCCCACCCCCACTAGAGCTATCTGTACCTTATTTGTCCTGTCTTCTACTCTTAATTAGCACATTCCTTTAGATAATATCACCACCTTCCAACACCTCATTGTTCTTTTGTCTGTGACAGCTTTTGGTTATCTCCACCTATCACTGGCTGCTTGTCCCTACAAACAACACCCCCCCCCCCTCCCACCCCTTAAACCAGCTTATATTTCACCCCTTTCCTATTTTTACTTAGTTCTGGTGAATGGTCATGAGGACTCGAAACGTCAACTGTGCTCTTCTCCTCCGATGCTGCCAGACCTGCTGAGTTTTTTCAGGTATTTCTGTTTCTGTTTTTGTTTTGCACATGGTATTAGTGTTCTGTTCTTAGTTCCAATAAACTACCAGTGTTTATTCAGTTAATCGGCCTCTTTGTCTATATTGTTTCAAGCACAGACTAATGTGTTAATATCAAGGGCACAGTTAGCATTTGCCAGACAAAGCGAATCTGATAACCAAAAGCATAAAACAGGGGTAGGTGGGATGCAGATTTGAGGCTACTATCAGATCAGCCATGATCTTATTAAATGGTGGACCAGGCTTGAAGGGCCAAATGGCCTATTCCTGCTCCTTGTTCATTGGTTGGTATGTTCATATGGTCACTCATGCCACACAAGTGCCGAGCAATGTTACTTTCTATTTGTCAGCTCAAGCCTGGATATTGTCCAGGTCTTGCTGCATTTGGACATGGACTGCTTCAGTGTCTGAGGAGTCACGAATAATGCTGAACATTGTGCAATCATCAGCGAACATCACCACTTCTGACCTTATGATGGAAGGAAGGTCATTGAAGTAGCTAAAGATGGTTGGGCTGAGGACACTACTCTGAGGAACTCCTGCAGTGATGTCCTGGAACTGAGATGATTGACCTCCAACAATCACAACCACCTTTCTTTGTGCTAGGAACGACTCCAACCAGCCAAAAGTTTTCCCCCTGATTCCCATTGACTTCAGTTTTGCTATGGCTCCTTGATGTCACACTCAGTCAAATACTGCCTTGATGTCAAGGGCAGTTGCTCTCACCTCACCTCTCTTGATCTACATTCAATACAAAAGCAAAATACAGCAGATGCTGTAAATCTGAAATAAAAACAGAAAATGATGGGGAAGCAGCATCTATGGAGAGAAACAGAGTTAACGTTTCAGGTTGATGACCTTGCATCAGAACTGAGGGTAGCAATATAACTGAAACAGGAAAAGTACTCGGCAAGTCTGGCAGCATCTGTGGAGAGAGAAATAGAGTTAACATTTCAAGTCGAGTATGAGTCTTCTTCTGAAATATATTTCCAGCATATTCTATTTTTATTTTAAATTTCCAGCATCTACAGTATTTTTCTTCTATTAAAGAAATGTAATAGGTTTTAAACAAGTGAAAGGGGGGAGGGGAAGAATAAAAGGGCTGGTCTAAGATAGGTTAGAGGGATTAAATGACAAAAGTTTTCATGGTACAAAAACCAAAGGGAGTGGTAATGTGACAGGTAAAGAAACAAAAAATGTGTTTAGATGAGGTGTGAATGACTGCACAGCAGCCGTCCAATACAAAGTGAAAGAATGAAGAAAGGAACTAGAAAAACTAAACTAGCAGAAAAATAACATCTGAAATTGTTGAACTCAGTGTTGAGACCAGAAGGCTGTAGAGTGCCAAGTGGAAAGATGAGGTTCTGTTACTCGAGCTTGCATTGAGCTTCATGGGAACAGTGTAGCCGGCCAAGGACAGAAAGGTCAGAGTGGGAGCAAGGTAGAAAATTGAAATGACAAGTGACAGGAAGCTCAGGGTCATGCTTGTGGAGTGAATGGAGATGTTCTGCAAAGTAGTCACCCAGTCTGCGTTTTATCTCCCCAGTGTAAAGGAGGCTAAATCATGACCAGCGAATATGGTACGCTAAATTGAAAGAAGTACAACTTTGACTTGGAAGGAGTGTTTGGGGCCTTGGATGGTGAGAAGGAAGGAGGTAAAAGGGAAGGTGTAGCTTCTCTTGCGCTTGCATGCAAAGATGGAAGGGAAAGAAGGTGCGTTGGGGGCGAGGTGTCACAGACGGAACTGTCCCCTTGGAATGCTGAAAGGGGAGGACAGGGTAAAATATATTTGTGCTGGCATCACTCTGGAGCTGGCAAAAATGGTGGAGTATGATCCGTTGAGTACAGAGCCTGGTGGGGTGGAAGGTGAGGACACAAGGGGAGCCCCATCATGGGTCAGGGAGGGAGGGGAAGGGGTGAGAGCAGATGTGCGTGAAATAGATTGAGAACAATGGAGGGCTCTGTCAATCACGCTGGGGGAGAATCCTCAGTTGAGAGAAAAGTAAGACTAGTATAGAACGTTGCATCATCTGAACAGATGTGATGGAGATGGAAAAACTGGGAGAATGGAATAAAGTCCTATCTACTTCCAGATCCTCTCTTTCTTGTCTGGGTAATCTCAGCTCTAAACGACTCCACCTGGCCTCCTTATTGAAGCTCTTCTGTTTCTCCCTGACCTTGCTGCCACCCAGCACTACCCTGAGAGTAGCAGGAGAGACATAGGGCAGCATTTTCCCCCTTGTCGGTGGGGTTGTGTGGGAGCGGGCACAGGTGGGCGGGTTCCCAATCAGCGCCCCCGCCATTTTACGTGGGCGGGCCAATTAAGGCCCGCCCATCATGATGTCCGCTCGGAAGCTCTGAGTGCTCCCTGTGCAGGTGGGGGGAGATTCCCTGAGCCAGGAGTGCGCTCTTTTGCGCATGTGCAAGAAAGAGGGCACAGATCTCCCTGAGGCAAAGTGCCGCCTCAGGGAGATCGGTTGAAGTTATAAAAATTTTTTAAAGATTAGAAAAAATTTTCTTGACATGTCCCATCACGTGACACTGTCACATGAGCTGGGACACGTCCATTACTTTTATTTAAAAATATTCCGAAAATTTTAAATCCCTCATGAAACCTCACCCCGCCCGTGGATGAGGTTTCATGCTTTTTCAGAAGGCCGCCTGGGCTCTTCGCCTGCCCGCCAGCCTTAAGATTGGATGGGCAGGTCCACTAATCATTTTAGCTACTTTTTTTAATGGCCTCAATAGGTTGTTGACAGTTCAGCGGGCACGCAGCCGAGTTGACTGCGTGCCCGCCGAACTGAAAATCAAAATGACGCGGAGAGACGTCAGGACACACACCCAACGTCACATCATGTCATTTTACGCATCGGCGAGCGGGCCCCGCCCCCGCTCACCGACCGGAAAATGCTGCCTATAGAGTCTGGCCTCAGGCAAAGCCAGCATTCCCTGCTCATCTGACTGACCAATATGTGAACCAAGGGTCTGAGAAACATGAGATGTCATGGTTACACCATCATCCAGTTTAGCAAGTGCAAGGACACCACTTTGCTGTAACTTCCTGAACCCCAAGTGGAATGGAGAAATACATTTTCAAGTTCCTTGCTAGAGGTGAATTGGCATCAGCACAGGTGACAGATTAGAAGTTGTTTCCCACCATCATACTCATCCTTGATTATGGTGGGCAGATTTCTGGGATAACTCAGCCTATTGGATTTTTAAAAAAATATTGTTGGTTTAAAAAAGTGTGTTCATGGTTTCTTATTTAAATTTTTTCCATGTCAGTACCTGCAATGTTCAAAGTTACAGCCTCCAGACTTCCCTGCTATATCTCAGCCTGGTGTCCTCTGCACACAGTTGAATGAAATCATTGGCTGAGACATGTGGTCCTTCCTTCTATTGGGCAGCAAGTCATATCATTCCTGAACTCCAGCAAAACTTTTGTTTAGGGCAGTTTATTTTTCTAAAAATAGTAAGTAACGAGGCCTTAGAGTAATTGAGCAATAGATATTTTTCCACAAGATGATAAGAAAAAAATTACATGGACAGTAGTGTCATGGATAGATTGTATGTGTTCTCTTACTGCCCATGATCAGTATGTTTTGTACGGAAAGAGGTGCATGTTTTCTTACCTTTGGAATCTGTATTTCAATTAAATAATTCAGCAGCAAGCTTTTGTGAGTTAAAAGAATAAAGAAGATCATTTATTTTCACACACTTACCACAAATTAAATGCAACATCACATACACTCAGTCTCACTCATGCACACACACACACACAAGGATTGGATACAGATATAAAGGTCATGCACAGATTACAGTTTTGTCACTCAGTGTCACCAAGTTGTAATGTCCAGCAACTGTTCAAGGTCCTTTCCCCTGAGTCCTCTCAGAATTCCCAAACCAACTTTTAGCAGTAAAGCCCATTTTGGTGATTTTAGCTCTCAGCCTTGCCAGGGCAAATCCTCCAGTGACTTTAAATCACTGTGGGTTCCTTTTCTTCGATCAGTGGATAGCATTCTTCCTTGTAGCTAACAGAGAAAACTGCCTTTTTCCTTTGCAGACAGCTGAAACTGCTGTTCCTTCCATCGGTCTCTCTCTCTGTTCCTGTTCAAAGTTTCTGAGACAGAAAGTCTGCAATGACAAGAATATCTGGTTCTGCTTTTATTTTCAAGTATTAAACCTGACACGTACATTTCAATAACACATGACCTGGGTCTCTGTTCTTCAGAGTAAGCAAGGCACATGGGGTTATCGGGCAGAACTCGTAGCAGATCATATGACTCTCTTCATTATTCCATTTTACATTAAATTAAGGAGATGGTTTAAAACATAGCCATCTTATAGAACCTTGCATTCATAACACATGCTAACTTTCTGTATTCCTTGTATGAGTACACCCAAGTCTCTCTGAACATTTACAAGTTTCATGCCTTTTAAAAAGTATTCTGCTTTTTTATTCTTAAGGCCAAAGTGAATAACCTCACATTTTCCCATATTATACTACATCTGCCACCTTGTTTCCCACTCACTTAACCTGTGAGTATCTATTTGCAGCCTCTTTGTGTCCTCCCCACAGCTTACATTCCCACCTAGCTTTGTATCATCAGCAAAGCTAGACACATTACTCTAAGTCTCTTCGTCTATGTCATAGATTGTAAATAACTGAGGTTCTAGCACTGATCCATGTGGCACTCCATTAGTCACAGCCTGCTTCCTGCCTGTTAAACAATTCTCTATCCATACTGATATATTACCCCCAACTCAATGGGCCCTTATCTTGTGTATTAACCATTTGTATAGCACCTTATAAAAAGCCTTTTGGAAATCTAAGAAAAAACAGATCAAACACAACTAAATTTTAAAGGGAACACTGGTTCCCACATCACAGAAGCCAGTTTTCAACAAATTCAATTCACTTTATGTACTATCAGGCAACAGTTGAGTTGAATGGATACATTGAAGCCTATGGGTGCAGACAACATGCCGGCTCATATGCTAAAGACTTGTGCTCCAGTACCTCTTACCCCTAGCCAAGCTGTTCTCATGCAGTTACAGCATTGGCATCAAACTGACAAAGAGGAAAATTGTTCTGATATTGTTATGAGTTAACTCCAGCGTTTCTAGTGTAATCTCTTTATTGAACTGAATGTAACATGGCTGCATACAGGGAGTTCCTTGTAGCAGAGGTCACATGACTATTACAAGCCAGGTAGAACATTTATTAATGATTGCATTTCAACACCTAAACATCCCCCTTTTCAGAACTAACAAAAGACAACTTTGCATGCACCATCATGTGTTATTGTGAGTTACCCAAGTTACCTACTATACCACAATTGTTCTCATGCATTAACAAACTGTTCATTTATTCTCATCAGTCTCTGCACATGCATTGCACACATAGTCATTAAATCATGCAGGTTACTTAATGGAATGCATGCGCATTGTCATTGGCTGTTCATCTGGGTAATGTTCCTTTTGCAGGGAATGGCATTCCCATGGCACCAGTTGTTCTTGTTCCACTTCCATTGTAGGGGACCGGTGGACCTCTGGGAATGATGATCGTTCTATACTCTGTGCTGCTGGTGAGATACCATCCTCCTGATCGGCTGCCTGCTGTGAAGGAACAGCTTCTCTAGTTGTTTGTATATGCTTGCAATTGCGCTGGTATATTTCACCGTTCACTTGTAGCAGGTACGATCGAGGTGACAGCTGCTCTATGCATTTCCCAACTTGCCACATGAGCTGACTCCTGTTGAGAACATTGAGATTTGTACCCTGACTAGTTCTCCAATGCTCAACTCTGGCAATGGTTTGGCAGTCTTGTCAAAGTGAAATATGGCATACTGCCGTTTCATCTTGATTTTTTTCAGGCAGTTCTGTTACTACCTATGGTTTCAGTAGCTTTTATGCTACTGGAAGATTAGTTTGGGTGGGGCTGGACTACTTTCTATGCCTTCAGTTGGTGTGTTTCACCACTCAAGGATTGCCTTGTATACATCTGCGCTGGATTTGTTTGATTTCTTGATGATTCTTTTTGCAATTTTCACTGCTGCTCAGCCTTTCCATTTGACTGGGGATAGTGCAGAGATGATGTACAGTGTTGAATTTCCCAATCCTTTGTGAAGCGGCTGAATTCTTCACTTGTGAACTGAGGGCCATTGTCACTTATCACAATGTCTGGAATGCCTTAGCAACTGAAGTGTGCTTTCAGGCATTCTACTATCTCACCAGTTATCATTGAAGCCAGCTAGTCTAACTCCCAGTAATCAGAATAGTAGACCACAGTGACTAGATAATCAGTTCCTGCTAGAGTGAAGAGGTCCACTCCCAGATTCATCCATGGTTTGTCTGGGATGTCATGCATCATCTGTGGCTTTCCAGCTTGTTCAGCTTGGTACACGTTACAAACACCACACTGGCTGATGTGGCCCTTAATTTTATTGCTCATGTTTGGCCAATAGAGTGCTTCTCTTGTCTTCCTCAGACTTGATTCAATTCCTTAATGGCTTGCATGGAGTGCTTCAGCATCTCTCCTCTCATCTTCTTAGGGATGATGACTCTATTTCCTTTATACAAGATGCCACCTTGAGTTGTCAATTCATCTCTGCATGCCCAATATGATCTTGTGACCACAGGTGTGTCCTTGCTGCTCTCAGGCCATCCTTACATCACTACTTCTTGCAGCACTTTGAGAGTTGCATCTTTTTGGGTAGTTCACTTGATCTGAGCAAGGTGCTTACCTGTCAGATTCAATGTCTCTGCTGGGTTGATGACTTCCAGAGCACTTTGAGCTGCTGCTGCATGTTGAAACTGGAAGACTTCACATTCTGTTGTATCCTCCTCAACTTTCGTCATAGGGAGTGGTGCTCTCGACACCATGTCAGTGATGTGCATCTGTTTCCTTGCTTGTATGTCATATCCAGATTATATCTCTGAAAATAAAGTAATATTCTTTGCAACAAAAACAGAGAATGCTGCAAAAACTCAGCAGGTCTAACAGCATCTGTGGAGAAAGAAAACAGATTTAACGTTTTGAGTCCTTATGACTTCTTCAGAGTTGAAGAAGAGGAGCTCTGAAGAAGAGTCATAAGGACTCGAAATATTAACTCTTTTTTTTCTCCACAGATGCTGCTAGACCTGAGTTTTTCCAGCATTTTCTGTTTTTGTTTCAGATTTCCAGCATCTGCAGTATTTTGCTTTTATAATATTCTTCGCAGGTGCTTTGGAGCAGATAGTAGCAGTTTGAGAAAAATGCTTTGAGGTGGCTTGTTACTTTGTCTCCCCCAAGCAGGTATTGATGAAAATGTTCACAAGCAAAAACAATAGCCAGGCACTCTTTCCCAAACTGAGCATAGGATTGTTCTATTTGCGTTAATGTCCTGGATACAAATGCGACTGGTTGTCCTTGCTGCATTAGGGTTACTCCAAGACCTGTCTTGCTGGCATCATACTGCAAAGTGACTTTGTCATTGACATCATAGTGCTTCAGCACTGGCATTGTTGTCACTAGTTGTTTGATTTTAGTGAATGCTGCATCTTGTTCTGTGCCCCAATATCACTGCACATCCTTGGCAGTGACCTTGCATAATGGGCCACACTCCGACATTAAATTAGGCAAAATTTTTGCTGGATGGATCACAAATCCAACAAACCATTATATTACTTTCTCATCTGTTGTTCACTGCATCACTGCTACAGCTCTCACATTGTCAGGATCTGGGCGAAGACGTTTTGCTGTCAATATATGACCTATGTACCTGATTTCAGGCATCTTCAGTCACAATTTCTTGTTCAGCTTCAAGTTCTTCTGGTGAGCTTTCCCCAGTCACACTAAATTCTGATCTTGGTCAGCTATGGCTTCTTCCATTGTGTCTCCATTTTCATAGACTAGTAGATCATCCACTATGGCTTCCACTCCAGGAAGATCACTGGCTGTCTCACGTTGTCTGTGTTCAAATTCTTCTGGAGCCATGGAAATGAGCAACCATCTGTATCTCCCAAATGGCGTCCAGAATGTAGTTAGAAAGCTGCTGCTTTCATCCAGCTTCACTTGCCAGTAACCATCCTTTGCATTTAGGATAGTCAAAATCTTTGCCTTGGCAAGTTGTGGCAAAATTTCTTTGATGGTTGGCATGGAGTAGTGAGATCTCTTCAGCGCTTTATTTAGATCCTTTGGATATAAACATACTCTCAGCTTTCCAGGTTGTTTCACTGCTAGCATGCTGCTAATCTACTCTGTAGGAGTTCTCCCTTTCCTGATTACTCCATTCTTTTCTTGCTCTTCTATCTTGTTTTTAAGCTTGACTTGAGGGAAGCTGGAACTCTTCTCAGCAGATGGTGAGTTGGTCTTACACTCCATTGACTTCAAGATGATATTCACCAGGTAGATATCCAAACCCTGTAAACACATCGTTGTATTCCTCTAGGATCTGTTCAGCAGTTAATGGTTTTGTGTGCTGCGACTTGTTGTAGATCTCTTTTGGCACGTTTAGGGTTACCAGCTCAAGCTTCAGACTTGCTCCATTTGAGATGATGGCTTTTGCATACCATCTATGATCTGGAGCTTCAAATCTTCATTTTTGCCATTGGACTCAGATTAATTTGTCCTCTCAGTATGAGTATCATACCATCATATAGCCTCAGCCTTACTTTCGAGGGCTTCATTTTTGGATCGCCATGTTGAACCACTTTGCACAGGTCTGTGAAGGTCATGATGTTGCATGTGTCTATCTGACACTTGATGTTCACTTGATGCTCTCCTTCTGCGGTCATCATTTTAACAATGACAAACCATTTATCACCTATAAACCTGACAGGACCAACCTATTATGTGGTGTATAGTGATTCATCAAACTCTATGGCTGATATCTCTCCAGTGGCAATCTATATAGGCTTGTTTGTCTTCTTTTTAGCCAAACATTTGTGTGCAAAATGATTTGGCTTCTTGCAGTTAAAACATTGCTTTTCCCATGCTGGACAATTCTTCTTTTCTTCTGTGTGATGTCCTCTGAAGGATTTGCATCCTGCCCTTTGTCCATGATTGTTCTGCTCTTTCAATCTGGAATGTCCATTAGCATAATGCCACTCCTGATCTGTTCTGCCATACATATGCCCAAGCTAACGTTTTACAACCTTTTTACTTCTGCACAGGTCTATTGTCTATCACCTTCTTGAAAGTAAGTTTCTCCTCTTTCAGCAGACTTGCTCTCACTGCAGGGTCTCTTATGCCTAAAACAATCCTACCTTTAATGAGATCATCTTTTAGTTGCCTGAATTCACTGGATTCTGTGAGCTGTGCTACTGCAGTCACATATTGATCAATGGAATATTTTTCATCTTGAGCCCTAGTGTTGAATACATAGCGTTCATAAGTTACGTTCACTTGAGGTTCAGAGAATGCCTTCAAAGCCTTCAAAATCTCTGTTGTCTGTTTTTTTCTGTCCTTGAGAGAGATTTAGGGTGGGATACAATTTGTAGCAGTCCCTCCACAGCGGTGTTAAAAGTGTTGCTACTCGCATTGGCTCCAGTTTGTTAATTAAATCTAATTTTGCCATTGCAAGTGGAAAAAACTGCCAGTTCTGCTGCATATTGCCTTTCATTTCAACAGAGGCTGGAAAAGGAAAATTAACAGTCATTTTGACTCACCCAGTGTTTTACTTGCAGCCTTTGGTTTGTGTTTGCTTTTCCTTCACACTGGCTTTTTCAGCAGCTTTTTAGCAAGTTTCAATATTTGTGTTCCTTTTTTAGTAGCTGTGGCTTCTTTCCAGCTTTTAAAATCTCAATCGCAGCTCCTCTTCTGACACCATGTTACGAGTTCAAAGGCGACTGTTTCTAGTGTCTTTATTGAACTGAATGTAACATGGCTACCTGCAGGGAGTCCCTCATGGCAGAGGTCACATGGCTACAGCAAGCCAAGTAGGACATTTAGTAATGATTTCATTTCAAAACCCAAGCAGATGTATCAGCAGGACAAGTCAAGTCCAACCAATTGCTGCTCCATTAGCCTACTGTCAATCACCAGCAAAGTAATGGAAGATATCATCGACAGTGTTAACTAGCAGCAATTGCTCATCAACAATCTGTTCACCAATGGGTTCTGCCAGGTCCACTTGGCTCCATAACTCAACGGGCCTGAATCCAAAGGTGAGGTTAGAGTCACTACCCTTGACATCAAGGCAGCATTGACCAAACCCAGTCTTCTTTACTGAAATCATACTTCAGGTAAAATTCCCCCACCTTGGTTTTCACCTTCATGAAAAATCATTCAGTCACTTACTGAGAAAGCAAGAAGGATTGTCCAATAGTTGACAATGGTGAAGCATGTGCACGTAACTGAAAGCAAATTTTAGCTAATATGGTGCTATAGTTACAAGATCATTGCTGAGCATAAAAACATCTGCTGTCTGTTGTATGAGGAGGAAACCTGACCAGTGGCACCATTTCATTTTGATTATGGGCAAAGACATCTGCTTCACATAGGATATTTAAATAAAGGCAGGGTGTCATAAATAAAACCTAAACTCAGGTATTAATTTACATTTGCTTTGTGTATGCTACTATTTTTAAGTGCAACAATAGTCTCTACACCCTGCAGCATATTAACAGACGTTGACTGCTTCAGCACGCAGACACTGGTTATCTCCCTCAATCAGGAAATGAAGCCACAAGCCCAAGTCTTCAACAATTGAAAATGTACACCTCATTATTTGAGCAGGTGCACCACACAAGAAATAAAAAAACAAGGTGCAATACTGTGCTTGAATGAAAAACAAGATTAAAAAAAGTGCCTGAACGTATGTGCAATTGAATCCACATATTGCAGGCAATTTTCAGCAAATGTCCTGATGCATGCAAATAAATATCAAGTCATAATTTTCTTGGTTTTACATAATTATCAATGCAATGTACTTAGAATGGTTTTATCCATATAAATTTCTTGAATGTAAGATGATCATGTCAGAGGTCTTGCAGTGCAATGGGTGGTGCCCCTGCCTCTGAGCCAAAAGCTCCCCCCCAGGACTTGATGGCCATGGAAGGTACTTTCATAATGCAGCCAAACAAGTTTGAGTATCAACCTGCAACTCCTTTTAACACACGCCAATGGAAGGTAGCAAGAGTGGGAAAGATTCCTGGTCAGCCATATGATGGACAGAACATTGGAGCCTCTACCATCACTATCCATAGCTCCAGGCTACAATGTACGCGTTACCACAGCAGCCTGCATGAACTGTAAAACACCGCCACCACCACCTTAATCACTCAATAATTTAAATAAGGCATAATGTGTTACAGGGTGAATCAATGAAGTTAGTACTCCTGGCGCGGGATTCATTCAATGGCAAAGCTGATCAGACAGTCAGGTAGAGAGATCAGGGCACCCAATTCCTGGCCCTTTAAATCTTTCCATCATTAATTTTAATGGCTGGAATTGAGGACCATGATGAACTAGACACATTGATTTCTAAGCCTAGTTACACAATCTGCCCTCTTGTCGAGTGAGAACTCATGCTGGGAGCATGGACTTAAACACTTACCCCATTAGATAACTAGATAAATTATTGATCCAAAGCACGTAAGCCACTCACAATGGGCAGAATTTTACCAGGCTTTTGGCGACAGGCCGCGAGGCGGGAGGATTGGCAAAATGGTGTGAAAGGTGGGTGGGGCATGCCTGATGTCTTCCCGCCACCATGTCATTTTACCAGTGGCAGGAAAGATGGCAGATGAGCTGCTCAGCAGGAGCCCAATTGAGCGGCTAATTCAAGGCCACTTACCATATCCGCGGGCATTTTACCTCCATCGGGGTAGCCCACTGCCACATGGTGAGACAAAATAATGAAACCTGGCAGCCTCCCAGCAGGCTCCATCGGGCATTCTATGGCCCACAGAGGGGACCCCGGTGGCAATGCCACCCTGTGGAAACAGCATCGTTTACACACCAAGAGCTGCCAGCCCATCCTAGTAAATTCAGCCCATCAAATTCCATGCTGATACATGCAGCCAATGAACAGTGTGACTTGCACTAGCTGCATACAATCATTTAAAACAGCAGACACCATAGGCTGAATCTTCGACTCGGCAAGTGGGGGCAGGGCCTGCTCACCGAGGCGTAAAATGACGCAGGGTGACGTCATGCGTGTGTCCCGGCATCACTGCGTGTCATTTAGATTTTCAGTTCAGCGGGTGCACAGCCGACTCGGCTGCGTGCCCGCTGAACTGTCAAAGGCCTGTTAAGGCCGTTAATTAACTAATTAAGCCTATTGAGAAAGCTGCCCGTCCAACCTTAAGGTTGGCGGGCAGGCAAAGAGCCCAGGCGGCCTTTGCATTTTTCACGGAACCTCATCCAAGGGCGGGATGAGGTTTCATGAAGGGTTTATAAATTAAATACATTTTTTCATTAAAGTTTATTGACATGTCCCAGCTCATGTGATACTGTCACATGAGGGGATGTCTTAAATTTTTTTTTTCTTTATTAAAATTTTAAAAACTTATCTCCCTGAAGCACGTCTGTGCCTCTCCCTGTGCCTCAGGGAGATTTCTGCACTATTTCACGCACATGCGTGAAAGAGCACACTCCCGACACAGGGAACGCCTCCTGCCCGCATAAGGAGCGCACAGCACTTCCAGGTGCGCATCACGCTGGGCGGGCCTTAATTGGCCTGCCCACGTAAAATGGCGCCGATCGGGTCCACACCCACCCGTGCCCACCCCCGCACAACACCCCCGACAGGGGTTAAATTCTCTCCCATAATTTCGGCATGCTGCCTCCAATGCAAAGAACAGGCGTGGGTTAATAATCTGGAATGTCAGACCACTAATAGCAAGCCAGCGCAAACTGCTGTAGCACAGGCCAAGATGGTGAAGTCTGAAGCTGGGCCCTCTAGGCCCAGAGCTGCTTGATGTTGCTCCCCAAGTCCACATGCAGTTTCCTCAGTTGAAGGTCAGCAGCCTTACACCACGCATGCTACAGCCACTGGGAAAGCATCTTTGTAACAGCACAATGATCGGCAAAAGTCCTTAGAGCACATGCACTAAGGGTGATTTGTTTAACCTTGTGTGCATTTTGTAATGAGTGAAATCCAATTTTATATATTCAATTTAAATTTTCTGGTGATTTGTATTTTGGTTTTGTAGCAAAGAGGACGATGTGATGATCAGTGAAAAAGGACAGGTAAGGAGCGTGGGACTGTTCACAAATGGGAAGTTGGTTGAGGTTATTAATATCACCCATGAATGATCTGCTCATCCAGGGCAGAAAGGGGGCTTTCTGTGCCATAGTCTCCCTTCCTCTTCCTGATACACTTCTTACTCATTGTGTTCCTAATTCACAGAAGTTCACCAGCAAGCTAAGAAGACAAACAAATAACTAACCTATATGGCATGGAACTCTTTGAATAGGCCCTGTAAAACAGATGCAGCACAATAGAATTTCTAGGCTACTATGTTTGCACCTGGTGTGGCCAACAATATAATCTACGTACATCGCCCAACTGATTGCTACAATTGCAGTCACAGCCATTATATTTGCTGTTGGTAAAACCGCAGCCACCATATTTGTTCCTAATGTAAGCACAGGTTTCATTTGTGCTCAGTGACAGCCCTCACCAATATGTTTTCTTCTGCTGCGACTGTTACCCCTGTACTACCATAGCTTCTGCTCCCACAAAGGCCCACAACTTGTAATCACACTCCAGTCTCAAGAATACCTTTCAAACCTAACCTCTGCCTAACCTAACACAATCCATTGCTACACATCCCAGACCCAGTCCTACAGTCCTGTCAGAGTCCACAGCGGTTTGAAATCCCGATTCTCTGGTTACTAAGGGCATCCCTACCCCCACCAGTGCTTTCAGATTTCCTCATTACTCACAATTCCTACACTCCCCCAGTATTCTCAGTCGCTCTTGGACTATAGCCTGGCCACATGTTCCTAAACCACTATTGTTCAAACCCCAAACTTCGATGTTTCTGAGATGACTCTAAAACTCTATAAGCACTTCAAAGTGCAAACTCCCCAACTCCACCCACTAATCCACAAACCCCACCACCCTGGCCTCCTCCCCCACTCCTCCCCAACCTGAGTTCCCAGTTTACTTTTGCCTCTTGCATGGGTATATTCCGCCACCTCCCAGGTACCCACTTCCTGCCTGATCCTTACCCAGTACATAACTATAAATAAAACTATTATATATATATATATATATATATATATATATATAGGCATCGCTGGCTAGCTCAGCATTTATTGCCCATCTCTATTTGCCCTTAAGAACTGATTGAAATGGCCTAGCAAGCCAGAGGGCATTTAAGAGTCAATCACATTGTTGTGGGTCTGGAGTCACCAGGACCAGGTAAGGATGGCAGATTTCCTTCCCTAGAGGACATTAGTGAACTAGATGGGGTTTTTTTTTACAAAAATCAACAATGGTTTCATGGCCATCATCAGACTTTTAATCCCAGGTTTCTTTTTATTGAATTCAAATTTCACCAGCTGCCGTGGTGGGATTCAAACCCAGGTCCCCTGGCTCTCAGAGAGAGAGTCTAAAAGACTAAAAAGCAAACAAAAAGACGCAGCAAGTGACAGAATAGAAAAAATGAGAAAATAAAAAGCAGTATAATCTATAAGAAATTAGAAAATCTTTTGCTTTTGTTTTGCGACATGAGCAATCATGGAGATAAACTGCATTATATAATGATAATATAAAGTTATAAGATATAATAATTTCCAGTCAGTGTTCTGACACTTGAGATTATAACGCAGTGTATATACTGATTTCCAGAGACAACACCCTGGGGATCGCCTACCTACATATGGTATGTTTTGTGATGCATAAAATTTAAATTATTGTTAACACCATTGTCATCTGGCTGGCTTGACAGTATGTCTGTGTGTGTGTGTATGTATTACATTTAAATTTGTGCCAGTACACCCAAGCTAAGGTGGGAAAATGGGTAAATTATAGAAATTAATGAATTGAAAATGTTACATTATTTAACCTTATAAAATATGCACATTCAAAATTGAAAGGACAAAATGTCTTGTAGCATAAAATCAAGCTTTTTTGATAAATATTTGAGTTAGAATAAGTTGATCATTTTGAAGTACTCTGCCATTCTGCACCTAAACACTCTGGCCTTTGATAAGCAAAATACATTGCCATGGATAGACTGTGCCTTATGTAATGGACAAAGGAAAACCTGTGTAGATTGTTTGTTTTGGAGACTTCAGCGGGAAATTAGTGGATCAAATCACCCGCCAAATCTAGAACCTACCCAATTTCATTCCTTTTTTAATTCTTTCCTGGGATGTGAGCATCAGTGCCCATCCCTAATTGCCCTTGAGAAGGTAGTGGCAAGCCGCCTTCCTAAATCATTGCAGTCCATCTGGTGTAGCTACACGTACAGTGCTGTTAGGAAGGCGATTCCAGGATTTTGACCCAGTGACAGTGAAGGAACGTCAATATAGTTCCAAGTCAGAATGGTGTGTGGCTAGGAGGGGCACTTGCAGGTAGTGGTGCTCCCTTGCATCTGCTGCCCTTGTTCTTCTGGATAATGTAGGTCACAGGTTTGGAAGGTGCTGTCGAAGAAACCTTGGTGAGCTGCTGCAGTGCATCTTGTAGATGACACACACTGCTGCCACAGTGCATCGGTGGTGGAGGGAGTGAATTTTTAAGGTGGTTGATGGGGTGCCACTCAAGTGGGCTGCTTTGTCCTGTATTGTGTCAAGTTTCTTCAGTGTTGTTGGAGCTGCACTCATTTAGGCAAGTGGAGAGTATTTCATCACAATCCTGACTTGTCTCTTATAGTTGGTGGACAAGCTCTGAGGAGTCAGGAGGTGATTTAGCCTCAGAATTGCCAGCCTGTGACCTGCTCTAGCAGCCACAGCATTTATATGTTTAGTCCAGTTAAGTTTCTGGTCAATGGCAACCCTCAGGATGTTTGTAATTAGTGGAAATGGAAATTTGGTGGATTATGTGACAGGTGGGTGATTCACTCCACCAGTTCAACACCCAAGTGCCATAAACATGCTGATCGATTTTTGCATGTGTCAGACACCTGAATGAATAAAAACAATACATTCCAGTGGTCAAAGTGATAATAGTGCTATATTGCATAGAAGGTGTACAGCTGAGCATGACATGAACAGTAACATTAAGACATTATATTTCACCTGCAAAAAAAAATTGTGCAGTCTTTTTAACTACACAGTATATATTGGGAAATAACAGACATACAGGACTGGATTTTAATGAGGAAATGTGCTGGGACCAGAGGATGGGTAGAGCAGGGGGTGAGGGATGATGCTGTGTTGGTACCCTCCTGTCAATCCTCTGTTGCTCCCTCCTGCTGTGGGCACCTTTCTCCTGTAAGAGAGAGGGCAGAATGTCAGTGATTGTGTGGCACTGTGTCTGGATGTGCCTGCCACTGCTGAATATCTGGAGATCTGAGGAGGCAGTGGGGGGTGCATGTGAGGCTGGCATCATTGGATGGTGTATTTGAGTGAGGTGATGTATATGAATGTTAAGCGTAAGTCCTCCATGCTATTGATTGCTGCAGGGTGAGTGAAGGGGTATAGTGCATTGAGTAGTGTGAGAGGTTGGTGGTTTGGTGGTATATGATGATGATGTGAAGATGCATTCACTGACATGGCCACACATATGAGGATGTTAAGCTTCCTTCTGCACTGTCTCTGGCTCCTTGGAACTCCGGGCATTGACTTGCCTGGTCATCTGTTCCCACTACTTTCTGAGGAAATGCCTTGAGGGCCTTCTGGTCACCCCAAGAAAATATAGGGTCCCTCTCTCCTTCTATCCACCTCCATTACAAGTACCACCAAACGGCATTGGCGAATCTTGGAGCCCTCTCTCTGGCCTGGTGCTCCATTTCCCCTCAGCTTCAATGTTTCTGCTTTAGATGTTTTCAACCCGAGTGCTTCAGTGCAAGAACAGGCTGCTTTAAGAGCTGAAAGCTGGAACGCATGCTAACCTCAGACAGTCTTGGCTTCCACCGCCCCCTCCACCCACCATTATGCATGCAGTTAATCAGCAGCAGAAATTGATCTAGTTGCATTGCCTATTTCCAACATAACTAGTGTGGGCAGGACACGAATTGCAACCCCTTCACCCAATTAACAGCACAAACAGATATTTAGCTCTTTGTACCTTGAAAATTAAACTGGATGCTGTCAAAGAGCCCCACCTCCCAACAAACCCCTTTTAGTTTAAAACCTTATCCAGAGCCTTAGTTATGCATTTCACCAGGACTCTCATTGATCCCAGCCCGGTTTAAATAGAGCCTGTCCTGACTGAGCAGCTTCCCCTTTCCCCTCTACTGGTGTCAGTGTCCCATCAGTCAAAATCTCTTCAACCCACATCACTCATGGCACATGTTTAATTTTCTAATCTGATTGACACAATGTCAATTTGCATGTGGTTCAGATAGTAAACCAGAGATTATTACCCTTGAGGATCCAGTTCCTCAAACTCCCACTGCAGAACCTCATCCCTAGTCCTACTTATATTGCTGCTTCCTACATGGACCATGACAACCAGATCCCACTTCCTGCATTCCAAGTCCTCCACCAGCCGCAAAGAGGTGTCTGGAACCCTGGTACCGGGCAGACAACAGCTTCGGAAAGCCGGCCTCAGCTACAACAACAACTTACGTTTATATAGTGCTTTTGGCACATAGAAATGTTCCAAGGTGCTTCACAGGAGCATTATAAAACCAAGTATGACACTGAGTCACATAAGGATATATTAGGTCAAATGACCAAAAGCTTGGTCCAAGAAGCAGGTTTTAAGGAGTGGAAAGTTTAGAGGAAAGTGAGGGAGGGTATAGGGAGGGAATTCCAGAACACAGGGCCAAAGCAACTGAAGGCATGGCCACCAAATGGTGGAGCAATTAAAATTAGGAATGCACAAGACACTAAAGGCCGCAGATATCTCAGAGGGTGTGGGGCTGGAGGAGATTACAGAGAAAGGGAGGAGCAAGGCCATGAAGGGATCCAAAAACAAGGATGAGGATTTGAAAATCAAGGCGTTGCTTGACTGGGAGCCAATGTAGGTTAGCAGGCACAGGGAAGTAGGGGAATGGGAGTTGCTGCGAGTTAAGACATGACTTAAAATACAGAGAGCAGTATCTATTCCCCTGACTACAATCCATACCAAAAGCATTTCTCTCTCCTGATATGAGTGGACCTTAATTTCAAATTTTCCATTCTTCTCTGCTGTCACTTCCATTGGCTATCTGAAAAATTTAGGAATGGGCTCCACAATAGCTCAGCTGATAGAAGCTTCCACCATACAAACCAGAACTTAATTCCTGGTCTAAGCCAAGCGAGTTGATCTGAGCTGGGTAGCAGGTGGTCAGAGAGGTTTGGCCTTGGTACCTGGATTTCGGAAGGGAAAATTGGCTAGTGTACTCAGCCCTGATCCCCATCTAATGACCCTGCTGGAGGATGAAGTGTGGGCTTTGGGTGAGGATAAGGCTGACTGGAGATCAGTTGTGATGCCCCATGTAGTTGAACAGCAGGATAACACTCACTGTCCAGGCTCACACATGAAGAAAGGCTAATGCCTCAGGGTATTGGAGTGCTTTGGTGCCAGAGATCAACAGCTTTAGAAGAGTGTGAAGGGGAGAAATTGTCAGAAAAAGAGGAGAGAAGCAAACTGAGAAAGTAACAAATGCCATACTGAAAATGCTTTACAGAAGATATCAATATACATAATAAAAGGATACCATGCATCCTCACCTTCTCAAGGGTAATTAGGGATGAGCAACAAATGTTGCCCTTGTCAGTGACGCTGACATCCCCTGAAAGAATTTTTTTTAATTACATAGTGAAAAGACCATCTTTTATTGTGGTTTAGCACATCAGATAAGTGTTATTATACTGAACTGCTAAATTAAAAGTGCTAATCGTCGAATAAAAGCATGAATTGACCTTTAAAATGGACTTGCTTTGGCAACTTAGTTGTTGAGTTGATAAAGGCAATGTGCAACCGAGTTAATCAGACCAGAATCAATTGTCCTTTCAAATCGGAACAGGTTAAAACCTCAGCAATGGAACTGAAGAGGCCCAGGGACACTGCTGTGAGCAGGTTAGTTACATCAAAATTCTGTCGAGAACATGAGAAGAGACTGGCAGCTAACATAAATGAGAGTCCAGAAGTTTTCTATAGGCATATAGATAGTAAAAAGGTAGCAAAAGGAAGTCTGGAGTTGATTAGGGACCAAAAAGGGAATCTTTTCATGGAGGCAGAGGGCATGCCTAAGGGACTAAATTAGTACTTTGCATTTATATTTACTAAGGAAGAAGATTCTGTCAAAACCATAGTAAAAAGAAAGTTGTTGAGATACTGGCTGTACTTAACGATAAATCACTTGCACCGGATGGGATGCATCTGAGGTTGCCGAGGGACGTAAGGGTGGAAATTGTGGAAGCACTGATTGTAATCATCAAATCTTCCTTGGGTGCTAGAGAACTGGACAATTGTATGTGTTACACCCTTGTTCAAAAAAGGGGATAAGGATAACATTTAACACAACATTTAAGAAGTATTTAGATGAGCATTTGAAACACCATAGCATACAGGGCTACGGGCCAAGTGCGGAAAAATGGGATTAGAATAGATAGGTACTTGATGGCCGGCATGGACATGATAGGCTGAAGGGCCTGTTTCTGCACTTTATAACTCCATAACTCCATAAACCCAGTAACTATAGGCCAGTCAGTTTAACCTCAGTAGTGGCAAATTTTTTAGAAATGATAAGCCAAGTCAAAATTAACAGTTACTTGGAAAAGTGTGGATAATTAGGGAAAGCCAGCATGGATCTGTTAAGGGAAAATCATGTTTGACTAACTTGATTGAGATTTTTGGTGAGGTAGCAACAGTGAGAGTTGATGAGGATAATGCAGGGACCTATATGGGCTTTCAAAATGCATTTGATAAAGAGCCACATAACAGGCTTGCCAGCAGAGTTGTAGCCCATAGAATAAAAGGAACAATGACATCATGGGTACAATATTAGCTGAGTGACAGGATACAGCGAGTGTGGTGAACAGTTATTTTTCAGATTCGAGGAAGCCATATAGTGACATTCCCCACGTGTCGGTACTATGACCACTGTTTTTAGCACTATATATTAATGACCTAGACCTGGGTGGACAGGGCACAATTGCAAAATTTGCAAATGGTAAAACTTGGAAGCACTGTGAACTGAGGAGGAGGATTATGATAAACCTCAAGAGGGCATGGACAGGCTGGTGGAATGGATGGATACATGGCAGATAAAATTTAATGCTTAGCAGTGTGAAGTGATTCATTCTGGTAGGAAGAATGAGGAGGCGCACAATAAGATAAAGGGTACAATCTTGAAGGGGTGCAGGAACAGAGAGACTTGGGGATACATGCGCACAAATTGTTGAAGGTGGCAGGACAGATTGAGAAAGTGGTTAAAAAGGCATGTGGGATCCTGGGCTTTACTAATAGAGGCATAGGCTGGATTTTGGCTACCAAGGAGGGTAGCTCAAGTCAGGATATTTCCCAACTCACCAGACCAGTCTCAGTAATAAGTGTCCAATATACACAATTTTTGTTCCAGCGGGGTTGGTGCAGGATGGAGGGGGTCACTGACCCCAGAAGCAGAGTGTGGCAGCCACAGGGGCAGATGAGTGCCAAGGCAGGAAGGTTAGAAGGCTCACCATGGTTCCCTGGGACTTCATCCCAGTTGTATTAGAAGATTTTAAGTCTTCTAGCCCTCACCTCTCACACCCTCTCTTCCCACAGTCCCCACCAAACCCCATGGCCCCTTATTCCTTCCATGCCAACTCAATGCTACTCATGGACCCCCAGCCTCTTCTCATGGCCATTCAATGTCCATGCCAATTCAAGCCCTTCCATGCCCATTCACTTAGTATGCACTTTGCATACGAGCAATGAGCAATATAATAACAATGGGGAAAGTATAGGACAGTTGAGAGAAAGAAAACATCCATTCACAAATCTTCTAAAGAGAAAAGACTGCTGTTCCTACAACCCTGTAAAAGTGTCAAGCAGGCCATTAAAATATCAGTAACAGGGGCTTCAAACATTTCACACCTCTTAATCTTGTCCAAATAAACATTGAGACATTGACAAAAGTGATCAAGAAAGAATAACTTATTAAAACCATTTAAAGATGTCAATCATGTAAAGTCAACAATTCACTTTAGTTGTCAAAACAGAACACCCTGCTGAGCTAATAGGAACATAGAAGCAGGAGTAGACCATTTGAGCCTGCTCTGCCATTCAATAAGATCATGGCTGATCTGATTGTGGTCTCAACTCTACTTTCCTGTGTGTCCCCCTATAACCCTGGACTCCCTTGTCTATCAAAAATCAATCTAACTCAGCTTTGAAAAAATTCAATGACCCCGCCTCCACTGCTTTCTGGGGAAGAGAATTCACTTAACCTATTTATATCCCTTTATAGATTCTTTACCTCCTCTTGATAACTTAGTTTCCTGCCTATCTGGGTGTCATTGGCAAACTTAGCTACCATCCCTTCATCCAAGTCATTGAAGTGGATTGTAAATAGCTGAGGCCCCAGTACTTATCCCTCTGGCACTCCACTATTTACAGCTTGCCAATCCAAAAATTACCCATTTATCCCTGCTCTCTGCTTCCTGTTAGCTAACCAATCCTTTATCCATGCTAATATGTTACCCCTACATGAAACCTTATTTTGAGTATTACTGTTAAAAAGAGGCATACTGCTAAAGCTTTTCATCTTGCACTCATCAGGACAGACACAAGAATGTCAAATTTGAAAGGGAACAAAAATTCATAGTTAAAAGGTGTGCTGATTGGTAGAAGCTACATATGTTCATATGCAGGGACCTGTACTCTGTAGGTAAAAGGAATATTTTCAGATATTACACCTTTTTAGAATAAACAAAAGCATAGGGGCCAAAGCCCCCAGTGCATTTACCATGGTAATGTCTCAACCAATCAGATTCGACCTGCCAACTAATCAGTACATTTGCTATTTTACAATCTGCTGGGAACATTCCAGAATCTAAGGAATTTTGGAATATTATAACCAATGCCTGTACTATCTCTGCAGCCACACTTCTTTTAAGACCCTAGGATGCAGGCCATCTGGTCCAGGGGACTTGTCAGTCTTTAGGTCTAATAATTTTCCCAGTGCCTTTTCCCGCATGATGGCGATTGTTTTAAGTTTCTCCCTTCCTTTCACCTCTTGATTTTCATGTGTCTTTGGGAAGTTTTCTAAGTCTTCTACAATGAAGACAGACACTAAATATTTGTTCCACCCTTCCTCCATTTCTTTGTTTTCCAATATTAATTCCCCAGATTTTCTCTCTTGAGAGCCAACACTCACCATAATTATTTTTTTTCTTTTTTAGGTATGTATAGAAACTCTTACTATCTGTTTTTAATATTTCTAGCTAACTTGCTCTCATACTCTAATTTCTCCCTCCCTATTAATTTTTTAGTCATTCTTTGCTGGTTCTTAAAACCTGTCCAATCTTCTGACCTACCACTAAACTTCACAGAATTGTACAGTGTTTCTTTCAATTTGATGCTATCCTTAGCTTGCTCATTTAGCCTTGAATGATACATTCTTCTCAAAGAGTCTTTCTTTTTCACTGGGATAAATTTTTGCTGAAAGGAATTAAATATCTCTTTAAAAGTCTGTCACTGCATCTCCACTGTCCTACATTTTAACCTAGTTTCCCAGTTCACTTTAACCAACTCAACCTTCATACCCTTTTAATTACCTTTATTTTGCTTTAAAATGCTAGTCTATGACCCACATTTCTCATATTCAAACAGAATGTGAAATTATATCATGTTATCATCTCTGTCACCTAGAGGCTCCTTTACTATGAGATTATTGATTAATCCAGTCTCATTGCACATTCCCAGGTCTACAATAACCTGCTCCCTGATTGGCGCTAGAACGTACTGCTCGAAGAAATTGTCCCGATGCACTCTATGAATTAATTTTCCAGGCTACCTTTGCAACTAAATGTTGAATAAAGTCACCCATGATTCTTTTATTGTTCCAGGCTCCCCTGCTCCCCCTTTTCGGCAACACCCCATCTCTGTGACCCCCATCCCGCTCTCACTCACTGTGTCCAGGGATCCATCAGCAATCCCTAGTGAAGTCCTGACAGCATTACTGGCAACAGCCACAGTTCCTGGTGACAGTGTTGGCCTCTGTTTCCCCCAAAATCCCAGGGGCGCTGGCCAGATAGGTGCCTGATGAGCACTTAACTTTGTTGGGCCTCCCCCATGGAAGGGATGTGGGATTTCCACTGGGCGAGATCCATGTCACCACTTTAAATCCCAGCCAGTGTGTCCAATTCTTGGCACCACACTTTAGGAAGATGTGAAACCATTTGAGAAGGTACAGAAAAGACTTATGAAAATTGGTTCCCAGAATCAGCAACTTCAGTTATGTGGATAGACAGAGGAGCTGGCGTTGCTCTTCTTAGAGAAGAGAAGGTGAGAAGAGATTTTATAGAGGTGTTCAGAGGGGGGGTTAAGATAGAGTACGGAAAGAGAAACTCTTCCCAATGGTAGAAGGGTCGAGAACCAGATAATGCAGATTAAGGTGAGTGGAAAAAGAAACAATGGCAGCATGAGGAAAAAACATTATGCAGCAAGAGGTTAGGATCTGAAATGGACTGCCTCAGAGTGGGATGGAAGCAAATTCTATTTTGGCTTTCAAAAGGGAATTGGATAAGCTTCTGAAGAGAAAAAAATTTCAGGGCTAGGGGAAATTCCAGGGGAGCCTGACTAGCAAAACTGCTGATCCGGAGCGTGTGTAAGGACATCGTGCCGACAATGTCTGCTGGAAAGATGTGTCAGCATCCTTCAATTTGATGAGCACAAAAAAAAATCACCAAAGGATATCATTTCTTTTTAAATGAGATTTGAAATTTCACAATAATGTGGAGATGAAAGAAGCAGGGATGCATTTCTAAAGACCATTACTGAAGTGCCATTCTGCAACCGACACTTGAACAAAGAGCTTGATCTTCTGTCGCCCTTCACAAATCTCAACATCAGAGTATGTTTTGCAGTCCACAGACAAATATTAAACTGACATGGCTGCTCGTATTCCAATGGAACTCGGTTTGAGTTTCTGACTGAACAGTGCCTTTAAATAACGTACAATTGCAGGGATTTGAAAATTTAAACAATTAAATCTTGGTACCACAGAGATAATCTCTTCTACTTCGCATTGTAAGCCTTTCAAGATGGAGCTTTCCAGGATGCTAAAGAGACAATTATTACCAATGTTAAAGCTCTTAAAATCTGTCCTTCTTAACAAGAATGTCTCAAATGGAGGCTCCAAGAGGCATTCTGCAAATTTGTCCGTTCATCTGAGACAACAAATCTGCACAATGGCACACAGCTGTCTCAGATTCAAGGAACACAATTTCTCTGATCACTGGAGAAGATAATAAGGTTAACATTGGCCTTTCTGCATAAATCATTTGCGCAATTCTTGTTTCCAAGGAAACATGTAAAGGACATTCTTTCTCAGTGGGGGATGAAATCGTTAAGGGCTACAGATCAGCAGCCTTAACCCCTAGGATAAACCTGTCCAGATTATTATAAAAGCAAAGTGCTGTGGATGTTGGAAATATGAAATAAAAACAGAAAATAACTAAATGAATCATCCAGCTTCTTGATTTGAAAAGATGCCAGCATAACAATTCTACATGTTGAAAATCAGGCCATACTGCCTGCATGGATGCAAGTGAGATGTACTATATCCTGTTCAGAAAGTCCATTGCACACCATATGTTGTTGTGAGATATTACATAGAAATGGCAGTCGAGTATTGGTAAGGCTGGTACCAGGCAGATCAGTGTCCAGGCCAGTGTCTCTTAAATTAAAATTCCTGCTCATTTGATGTTCAAAGCATGTACATACACCACCCAACTAAGGAGATGGGTATCTGACAAAGTGCTGCTGTGCCACTGCAATAACAACAGCTGGACAGAGACTAAATCAAGAAATAATCTGGGCTTGCAAAGAAGGAACTGAAATAACAGTGGGTGATTTTAAGCTTCATATAGATTAGATGAATCAAATTGGCAAAGGTTTGAGGATGAGTTCATGGAGGGCATTTGGGACAGTTGCTTAGACCAATACATTCTGGAACCAACCAGTGAGCAGACTATTTTAGACCTGCTTATCTATAATGAGATATGATTGATTAAAGGTTTCATAGTAAAGAATCGTCTTGGCTAGAGTGATTAAACACAATAGAATTTCACCACCTATTTTAGAAGAGAATAATTTGAGGGCGAGAAACTCAGGTCTTAAACTTAAATAGAGGCAATTTCAAAGGTAAGAAAACAGAGTTGGCTACAGTGGAATGGGAAAATAGGTAAAATGGTAGATAAGCGGTGACAGACACTTAAGCACATACTTTATAACTATCCACAAAGAGATATTCAATTGAGAAAGAAAGAGCGGAACTTTCCATTCTGGAGATTAATTGTGGTGGTGGGTGGGAAGGTCAACGTGATTCCCACTGGGTGGCAGGATCAGATGTATCTGCGCAACCTTCTGCTTTTCAACTCATTAATTATGCATCAGCGAGGAGCTCATCAAATCTTGCTCTGGGATGGGCAGGAATTTGTCCACCCCACTGTTACTTCAAGGGGTTGAAGGTCCTGGTGCCATATTTAAATGGTACCCATACACACACTCATTCACTGCAAGCCAGGTGTGTTGTGTCATTCAGGTTCTCAATGGTGCCTAAAAGAACCAAACCCTCCACTCCACGTTTCAGCGAGGCTTACCTGAGGATTCTCCTCCAGGCCGCTCAGGAAGTGCGGGAGGTCCTCTTTCCTCGGGATGAGAGCCAGTTCTTGCACAAGTTCTTGCACTAATGGCGTCTTAATCCCTTACTGGGGATGGCTCAGCATACACAACAGGCATGCATGTTTCTGAACTGCTCTTTCATCCATCGTGCTCATAGTCAATCTATCTGTCTGTTTGCAGGATAAGATTGCCCATAACAAAAGGCAAAGACCAAAGGGGGTACCCATGTTGAGGACACTCTCCACCAATGAGGAACAGGCAGCACAGCTTGCGGAGAGGATAGAGATTGTTCTTATGTAAAAGATGAGATCGACCTCCCCCGACAAGCCAGTGAGGGTCCATCCAGTATACGGACAATGACTGTGAGTGACCTATAATGTTGGAGCCTGCCTAGTCAATCACGAATTATCTCTTCTCTCCATTCCGGCTACCAGCAAGTAAAGGCAAAAGACCTCAAGCAAGCACCTTAGTCTCAGTCCAGCTCAGATGAGGATGCTGAGCACCCACCTGATGAAGATCCGTCATTGCATTCACCTGCACCCTCCACCAATGCAGATATGTGAACATCGGTGGAACCAAGTTCTAGAATAGGCTCGCTTTCACAATCTGGTGATCACCTCATGGACACAGGTCCACTGCAGGCGAAGGCAATGACAGCTGAGTTTTCTGACACTCAGAGGACTGCTGGAAACCTGCCCCTGCTCAGTCCGAGTCCAATGATCAGCCTCTGGAATCGGCCCTGAGAGAAATATTGGGAATGCACAGACAGGCAAGCTTCATGGAATTCTTCACACAGTACACAAATCAATATAAAATTAATTGCATGACTGTGCACTCAATGACTTTAGGGTAGATAGAAAGGATTGGCCTTTATAAGATGGACATGTCAAGGACTATAATGCTATGAAAGCAAAGCTTTGGCACAGCTCCTGAGTCCTCAGCAGGGTCTATAAAGGGAAGAGGTGTCATTGACTGCTGTGTTAATACTGACTGGGCTACATCTCTCCAAAATGCCAAGGCAATGCAGGGCCTAGGCTTGGAAGGCTTCCAATGAATGCAGGGCCATACGTGTTTGTAAATAATTAAACAAAGGTCCTGCTGAGCCACTCTTGGTGAGGACAATGCGAGCATAACTCTCAGTTTTGGTTGCATGCTGTGGAGTAACAGGTTACTATGTCCTGATGTCCAAAGGCATATGGAGGCTCAGTAGCAAGATGAGGCCTCTGCATTATTCATCCTTGAGAACTGGTGTTTGGAGACATGGTGCTGTTCAGATGTTGCTCCCTCTTGAAATGGTCAAGTGCTAGCCATTGACAAATGCTTTTCCTGTTAACGTCACTTTGCTAAGCTGCTGTCAGGCTGGCGTGAATGCATCCATGCATGCAATGACGTTTCTTGAAGGATATCATGCCCACTGACTTGTTGATGCCATGGTTAAAGGGCTGCACTGTGTGTAGTTGCTTAAGTAGATGCGCTAGTGGAGTGGTAATCACATTCCATGGTGACTGCATGTTCCCAAGGCCTTCCAAGGATGACCCAATCATTAGCAATGAAGGTAATTTCTGATATGTTGATGCTGACAACCAAGGCTTTGTTTTGTCCCTTGCATTGAAGTCTTCACCTTATTCCTCTTGAAATCTTGTAGTTGTCATGGGCACTTTTGCCACGTTGTGCCAGTGCAATGGCATCCTCATGTGGTTTGCCTAAATCATCGACCTCTTCAGATTGATCCATCTTCAGGTGGAGCCAACAATCTAAGCACTGAGGAACCTCAAAGATCTGTGGCCCTTGCGAGTGACTCAAAATGTAAGAGTCGTGCGAGTGCCCTGAGTACCTGGCACAAACATGCTGCATCTGGTTTCTGTGCTGACAAATGAGCTGGATGTTCAAAGAGTGAAATCCTTTCCTAGTAATGAATCTTACAGGCTGCTGCTGGGGAACTCTCAAGGTCACATGTGTGCAATCAATGGCACCCTGCACTTGTGGGAAGCATGAGATCACAGTGAATCCCACAGCTCTGGCAAACTAGCTTGTTTCATCCCTGCTGAACTGCATGTAATGATGAGCTTTATTGAAAAGGGCATCAGTCACCTCCATTACGCATTTGTGTGTCATCGATTGTGAGTTTCTGTAAAGGATCCCAGTGGAGCCCTGGAAGGATCTGCTGGCAAAAAACAGTTCAGTGCAGCAGTAACATTCAGAGCAGCCAGCATTAGGTGCCCTCCAAGTCCGTGCAGCACAAGTTCCTCTTGGAGAATGTGGTAAATGTGAGTTGCCACATCCCTAGACAAGTGAAGGCACCTGCGACACTGTCTTTCACATATCTCCATGTATGAGCTCCATCTTCTGCAGACACTTGGTCGCACTAAACGTCTTCATGGAGTTGGCCCCTCCTTGTCAGAATCTGGGACTTCCTGGAGCCCCGTTGGCTCTTGATCCTCTGGGTAATGGGCTTCCCTGAGCTGCGCCAATCGGCGGTGGCCCTGCTCCTCATTTTAATTATAGCTATCAACAAGGCAGCGTTGCCTGCAGCCTGCATTCTCCACTCCTCCTTGGCACCTCGAATGGTCTCCCTCCATGTACAAGGCAGGAATCCAGTCTCTAGCCCTTGACTTGCCTTCTGTCTGTACATGGCACACCAAGGCCACCCCTTCCAGGATGATACCACCCTGAGGACGATAGGTAACTGAGCTTTCTCCTCAGACATAACTGCGCATTCACAATGAGGGTCTTAATTATGGTCAAAAGGGCCATGTCCTATAACCCACAGTCAGCCTTCACAATTGCCCTCCAGCGGCTTTGACAATAACTATTGATACCAAATTTTAAATATTTAGAATAAGGCATGGCAAAATTTATGTTCACAGAACAAAATTATAACCAATAAGTCTATTGGATCCCATGAGAGTTGTGGTATCAAGTGGCAACTCAATGAGAATACCACTTCCAGGGAGTCTCACTTCTCCAGAATCAGATTGAGCCAGGTCTCCAAATCTAACAATTTAATCTTGGTGCAAGGTAGATATTGTCTCAAACCAATGCTAAACTTGTAGTGTAATTGCACCCCTAGCAGTTATTTGTTGTCTTCCCTTTTAAGATTATGTACTCATAGCTCCACTTAGCTCAGATTAATCTATTTTCCTGTCCGGCTAATTGCACCCATCAATGTACAGCATTGCAGGCTGTCAAATCTGTTGTTATCATCAGTTCTTGGCTTGCACATGAGTCAGTCGAGGGGAAATCCTATGGACCTATGTGTACTATTTATTTAGCTTTCACATTTGGTTTTTTTGCTTCTGTTTGCAATTTATATTTTCGAGGGGCTTAAGACATGGCAGCCTCCAAAGTGTCAACCTGCAATGCCCATCTTTCAATGTCTTCTTTGGGAAAATAAAGAAAACATCAGGTTGAGAGAATATGTTTTGCAGATCCATAAGCACCTATTTTACACTGCAGTAGTAATATATTACACCATAAAGATCATATTTTAAGCAATGTTTAAAAACAAGTAAGGTAGGTACATTCCAACAATTCCAGTACAATAAAAAAATCAACATTTGTGACACCATGATTCAAAATGTTTGTTGTAATTAATAGAAGGTTTTGCTTCTATGAGCCTTTGAAATATTGTGCAGTATTTGAATGCTGTTGCATTTCACTAATTGCTTCGATATTTGTTGAACATTATCATAAAATGGCTCAGGGGTGAGGCAGTGACCATCTTTGGATAAATTTGGGCATTGTGGTAAAAACTTTAGGTCAGGGAAGAAAAACGCCAGGCTTTTCTCTGGAGCATTTTATCGACATGTAATGATTACAATAGCAACTGAGATAAGAATTCAAGCTTGATATCATCGTGGCGTATCTGGCCCTTGTCTGCACCTGGAAAACGGTCAATTGCTGAAGTCACCCTATTCATCAAGTTCAGCAGCCATCTATTTTCTAAGTAATTGGTGCTGGAAATGCTGATATCCAAACCAAAAGCAGAAGGTTAGCAACTATATTGTAAATTAATCCTTTGACAACTAAGACAATTTGTGATCTTGATACATGATACTAATCTAGACAGATGCATAATGGGGGGATATGTAGGCATACAGCATGTACCTATTTTAAATATTTATTTACAATTGTATATTCTGTTCTTTGCAGCTAGATGGGGTGACACTTGCTTGTCAATGGCCAGCCTCCCCACCACATCTCCTTGAGTTAGTCTAGTCCGAGTACCGCTGTGGCTCCTATTGAGTCTTGCTGCTGCTGTAATAAAAGCTGAAATGATTGACTGCAACTACAGACAACGGACAAAAGTTCCATAGAAATGCAGGTGGGTACAAGGTAGAGCAGCACAGATGCAGCGAACCGCAACAGGGCTCAGGTGCGGAGGGGGGAAGAGAGAAGTGTCGAATGAGGGGTGTGGCAAATCTGGGTGCAGATTAGAGTGAGAGGGAAGGAGGCACAGAGGGAGGGGAAATAAAGAATGCAGTATGGACTGTGGTGGTCAAGGAAGAGTGTAAATATGACAGAGGAGGTAAGGGGAGAGTGTAAGTATGACAGTGGAGGTAAGGGGAGAGTGTAAGTATGACAGTGGAGGTAAAGGAAGAGGGCTGGTATGGACCGGAGAGGGAATAGAATGCCAACATGGACTAGGGGCACATTAAAACAGCGATTCAGCTCTGAACTCTACATACTCTATCATGATCTGTTAGTATACCAGGCTGTTCCCTTGCACTCTTGTCAAGCAGTAAGGATTGTAGCAGTCACATTTATACAGTATTGTTTCCATTTATTTTAAACAATGTAGGGAACTATACCTACTCCAGATCTCCAACACCCTTCTCCCATGCCCCAGGCACCCAAATCTTTTACAGCTAATGTGGACAATGAGTGATGGGTGGATAGGTTCTGGTGCTGTCTGCTGGTAGTGGACAAGCAGTAGTTATGCCTCTGGTGGCTGCCTGGTGGTGATAGCTGGTTGTGGTTTGACTGGCTACTGGTCAATTGCAGGCTGGCTGAATGCATGCTGGTATATTTCATCCATATGGATCAGCTTTCACTAGATAAAATTACTGAGTCATCAAGGGGGGCAGATTTTACATGCTTTAATTGCGTGAGATATTTTCATATCATAAAGTCTTTAGCCTGGTGGATGGCGATATTTAAGGAAACATGTGCAATAAATATCAAAGTTTTGAAAAGTTACAGAGGCACAGACAGGTGTCCTCTGGCTAGATGCTCTAGACTCCACTAGAAAATATTTCTCATCATTGCTGCACTAGACATCCACTTCAAAAATTGTCTTCACTTCACCTAGCTTAAACTCAACCCAACAGAGAACCTGGCTGATAGTAACAAATCCATTCTAAGGAAAGCTTGAATGTCAGTCAAGACTAGGATTGAAACCTAGATTTCGTAAGTGAAACGCTGGCATACTAATGCAGCTACACTATAGAATGGGTTTGCAAACAATATGTATTGCATCAAACCACATTATCATGCTATTTCCACACATCACCATGGTCAAAATAAGATGTTAAACATTTTATCTTAGCTCACTTTCCAGACAATAAAAGTTTTGGCAAAATACTCTTTCATCAACCTGAAACTGTATGGTGCAATGTTTTCATTCTCAATCACAGGTAGCTATGTGCGGTCACTGATTCTTAAGGGGAACATGTTTTCACAAAAAAAAAATGGAAAACCTTGTTTTAATTCCCTACAAACAGAATGCAACAAAGCAAATTACATCAATTGACCCTAACATTGTGGCAACGGCCTAGATTCCTGAAAACTTGCTCCATGTTCTTAACTGGGATCTAGGAAATATTTTGTGGAGGCCAATGGGAGGGAAATGTGGGGAGACAGTGGCATAATGGTATTGTCACTGGACTGGTATTCCAGAGACCCAAAGTAATGCTCTGGAGTCCCAGGTTCAAATCCCACCACGGCAGATGGTGAAATTTGAATTCAATAAAAATTGAAAGCCTGATGATGACCATGAAACCATTGTTGATTGTCGTTAAAACCTATCTGGTTCACTAATGTCCTTTAGGGAAGGAAATCTGCTGTCCTTACGTGGTCTGGCCTACATGTGACTCCAGACCTCCAGCAACGTGGTTGACTCTTAAAATGCCCTCTGAACAAAGGCAATTAGGGACGGGCAATAAATACTGGCCTAGCCAGCAATGCCCACATCCCATGAAAGATTTTTTAAAAATTATCTCTAGCAGCGGAAACCTGACCCTCAGCAATTTTGACTCCTGAATGCAGTGACATCAATCCCAACGGTTCTGAGCAGAAATCAGAGGCAGGGTGTGCAAATGAGGCCTGGGAGTTAAAATCTCAGGCCTTGCATTCCACGGGACTGGAGGGTCGGCTATTCACTTCAGTCCCTGCATCCCTGATCCAATTAAAACTGGTTCTGAACATAGCACTGTGTGCATTATGTCAGTAGCCAACAAACAGTGCTTTATACAATTAATATTCCAACTGCTAAAATTCTGTGTGAAGCTGAAGACAATTTGGCAGTCCACTAAACTACAGGGCTAAAGTCATAGAGCAACAATTTCCCCAAATTTCTCAATCGAATCGCTAAAAATGATCACAGATGATTAAACAAAATTAAACCAAACATTCATTTGTCTTGTGTGTGAGACACTCTAGAAAGTGTTGCAACATTTAGTCACACCCTTCTTTGGATGTGTTAAACCACAGTAAATGAATTACTTTTCAGTTTTTTTGACACCATCAGCATCTTTTTGGTTAGCTGTTATAATACGATTTGCACAGAATTCACAGGAAAATGTTTTTTTTTAAAAACACACAAGTGAGAGTTTGTATCCCATTTTAACACCTGCCCATGTTTTGTGCTTAAACACTAGTTGTGGGAAGCTCATGAGGTCTTGTGGTGCAGTGGGTGGCATCTCTACCTTTGGGCCAGAACCTTTGCGTTCAATTCCACTTCAGGACTTGGTGGCCATGGAAGGTGCGTCATGACATGGCCAATCAGGTTGGTTATCAATCTGCAAATCTTTCCAATATGCCTATGGCAGCCAATAAGAGGGGAAGGGTTTCCAAGTCAGCCATCTGCAGAAGGTAATAGCAAACCACTGCAGTACCTTGTCAAGCATAATTATGGACCGACACAGAAGTCCATGGTCGCCAATGCCCTTTCCGGGCATGGTACCTGAAGAGAGAGAGAGCAGTGGGAAACTTAGTGAGCCACTGAAGTAACAAAGGGCAGAGGCTTTCCCTATGTTTTGATTTGATGTAGCTTAAAGCACAACTAATTCTCCTGTTCTACTGGGATTTTCATATTCATTCACTTTGCTAGGATTACAAATTAAGTACAAGACTCTCAGGGCAGAAGTTTCTGTGCCTGTTGACGTCGGGCGTGTTTGGCGGTGTGAGCAGACAATATGGCGAGAAGGCCAAAAATCAATTTCACAATGTTGTGAAACCGTTTGCAATCGTTTGCTCTGCCCATCAATGGCAGACCGCAATTCCCATCGTCAGACAATGTGAACTTCATCATAATACATCTGCATGTCATTATAAGCCCCGCTCGCTGTAATCACCCCCCATGCTGAATTATCCAAGCAATCACGCCGATGTGTTTCACAATTATACATAAGCGACGTGCACCTGGTGAGCTGCACTTCGCTCGGGGCTTCGAGGTTTGTTTGCCAACCTGGCTTTGGGCAGCACTCAGTCATCAGCGCCAGGCTTCGCAGGCAGCACCACATCACTTTTAGGGGGGCTCATGGGCAGGTCTGTACCTACCAGACCAGCCATAAGATGGGGGTGGCTTTTCAACGGGTGCAGGGCTAGCACTTGCTTGGGGAAGGGGGAGAGGTGGCCTCAGGCAAGGGAAGAAGCTGCAGGGTGGGGGCTGTACTGGGAAAGGGGGGCATCCCAGGGTGTGTGTGGAGGCACAAGCTGATCTGTGCAAGTGACCTCAAGATGGTGAGGGCTGAGGAGGCAGTCTCCAGAGGAGATGAGGCCAGATGGAGGTGAAGGTGTGTTTGAGAGAGTGAGTGGTGATGTCCCTTGATCTGGCAGAGAGTGAGATGCCAATGAATGTGTGATGGGCTTGACTATGAGAGCTTAGGGTGATGAGATGGTTATCTTACCCTGGTAGCATGGATGAGATCATTCATCCTCTTTCTGCATTGGACGGCCAACCTGTTCTGTGCAGCGTTGGCAGTGATCACCACGTCATTACTTAACAAGCTGGAGTGGTGAGACTGCTAGACCTCCTGCAGCTAGAGCGGGGGTAGAGGACATCACAGCAGGCCTCCATGGAGTCCAAAAGGCATTCAAGAGACACGTCACTGAATCGGGGAGCTACAGTCTTCTTGCCTTTCGGGGCCATGTCTTCTGTGCAGCAATACTGGGCTGGAAACACAGAGGTGTGCGTGCAGCTACACTTTGAATATGGCACTCGGTGTGAGGAAGAAGCGAGGCTATGGTGGTGTGGCAGGCTAAATGAAAGCTCGTCCGCCATTGAAACGGCGTGATTCCCTGGAATGCATAATTAATGAGGTGGGATTGGGATGATACCACGTGAAAAGCTGCTGTTGTGGCCAGCAGGTAAAATGTTCTTTTCCTGCCTGCTTCCGCACTTATTGCAAATCTGGGACTAGAGTACTTCTACCAAAACCTATCCAAGTAATAGTCTTGCTGTGGAGTGGCAACAAACCACTGTTCATTGGCCATCCTCTAAATCAATATATCCTGGAAACACTGCAACAATTCAAATGATGGGAACAAGACTTGGAACATAACATCCCAGAGGAAGAATGGATAAAGATATGTGAAGTAACAATAAAACTTTGACTGTGAGGAGCAGACCAAAGCACAATAGCACTTTCAATGTGATTTAACCTATCTCCCATTGATGTTACTCCTATGCCTGTCAAGTTCCACAAGCTTGCTTTTCCCCAACTGTTGAGTTCACACTATTTATCTTCATTCATAAATCTCTTCACGGCCCAACCTCTTCCTAAATTACTGATCTTCTCCAACTATACATCCCACCATGCACTCTAACTCCTCTGACTTACAGTTTGATCCCTCTTTCTGCTGATCAGTGGCCAACCTGTCACTACGTTTGTGTTTCTGCACCTTTATAATCACATCATTCCATTTCTTTCATTTCCATCAAAGGCCTCTCTGAACACCCTTCTCTTAAGTTTCCCCATTTCTTTAAGCTCTTCTGTCTCTATTAAGTGTTCTCTTTTACCTCATTGTTAAAATGCCTTCAGATGTTCTCCTACAAGAAAATCCCTGAACAACTGCCAATTGTTGTATCCTGAAAGAGAAAATGTAGCTTCGTGTGTATCATATATCATTTAGTTTGCATCTGATCTTTATGGGTTGAAATTTGGTAAGATCAAACAAGCCGATTTGGACTGGTTCCATCCTTTATTCAGACTTAAAATATCCTTTGTATCTCTGCCTGGTTAAACTCCATAGGATGAATGTTTTTTGCATTTTTAAAATGTTCAGATAAGAAAGAACAAACATAATAAATAGGAGCAGGAGTAGGCCATTTGGTTCCCCAAGCCTACTCTTATCATTCAATAGGATTATGCCAGGCATCTGCATCGGCACTGCTTCCCCATACCATCCTATTTCCCTTGATTCTCTCCGTGCCCAAATAGCTATCAATCTTTATCTTGAAATACACTCATTGTCAGAGCATCCACTGCCCTCTGGGGTAGAGAATTCACAACTCTCTGAGCAAATATACTTAGCTCAGTCCTAAATGGCCATCTCCCTATCCTGAGGCTATAACCCTTACTTCTAGACTCTCCAGCCAGGGGAAATAGCTTCTATCAAGTTCTACAGGAATTTTATATACTTCAGTGAGATCGCTCCTCATTCTACTAAACTCCAGAGAACACTCAATCTTTCAGCGGACAGTCCTCTCATTCCAGGAATCAATCTGATGAAACTTCGTTGCACTGGCTCTAAGGCAAGTATATTCTTCCTTCTTAAGGAGACCAAAATTGTACATAATAGTCCAGATGTGGTTTCACCAAAGTCCTAGACAATTGCAGCAAGACTTCCTTACTCATATACTTTAATCCTTTGAAACATCCCATTTGCCTTCCTAATTGCTTGCTGTGCCTGCAGATTAAATTTCTGTGATTCATACACTAGGATCCTTAAAACCTCCTGAATCCAACATTTTCAAGTCCTAATCTGCCTTCAGAAAACTTGGATATATTACATTCAGTTCCTCTCATTAAGTCATTGATATAGCTTGTAGGTAGCTGATCCTTGCAGCACTCTAGTAGTTAGGCCCTGCCATCCTGAAAACGACCTGTTTATTCCTTCTGTTTTTTATCCATCAATTCATGCTGACCAATTACCCAAACCCATAAACCCTAATCTTGTGTAACAATTTCTTATATCGCAATTATCAAATATCTTTTGAAATTTTTTATATTCATCTGTGGAGTCTAAATCTTGCTGGGAAGGCCAGAATTCTGGATTGATCTCTAATTTCCCTTCAGGTGGTGGTGGTCTATGCTTTTTTTAATTAATTCACAGGATGTGGGCATCACTGGCTAGGTCAGCATTTATTGCCCATCCTTAATTTCCCTTGAGAAGGTGGTGGTGAGCTGCCTTCTAGAACTGCTACAGGCCATGTGGTGTAAGTACACCCACGGTGCTGTTAGGGAGGGAGTTCCAGGATTTTGACCCAGAGACAGTGAAGGAACGGCAATAATTCCAAGTCAGGATGGTGAGTAGCTTGGAGGGCAACTTCCAGGTGGTGGTGTTCCCATCTATCTGCTGCCTTTGTCCTTCTGGATGGTAGCGGTTGTGGGTTTGGAAGGTGCCTAAGGAGCCTTGGTGAGTTTCTGCAGTACATCTTGTAGATGGTACACACTGCTGCTACTGTGTGTCGGTAGTGGAGGGAGTGTATGTTTGTGGGTGGGGTGTCAATCAAGCGGGCTGCTTTGTCTTGGATGGTGTCATGTTTCTTGAGTGTTGTTGGAGCTGCACTCATCTAGGCAAGTGGGGAGTATTCCATCACACTCCTGACTTGTGCCTTGTAGATGGTGGACAGGCTTTGGGGAGTCAGGAAGTGAGCGACTCGTCACAGAATTCCCAACCTCTGACCAGCCCTTGTAATCACAGTATTTATATTGCTTGTCCAGTTCAGTTTCTGGTCGATGATAACCCCCAAGACAGAGGGGGATTCAGCTATTGTAATGCCATTGAATGTCATGGGGGGATGGTTAGGTTCTCTCCTGTTGGAGATGGTCATTGCCTGACACTTGTGTGGCACAAATGTTACTTTCCATTTATCAGCCCAAGCTTGAACGTTGTCCAGGTCTTGCTGCTTGCGGGCATGGACTGCTTCAGTATCTGAGCAGTCACAAATGTTACTGAACACTGTGTAATCATCAGGGAACATCTTCAATTCTGACCTTTTTTTGGAGGAAAAGTCATGGATGAAGCAGCGGAGGAACTCCTGCAGCAATATCCTGGGTCTGAGATGATTGGCCTTCAACAACAACAACCATCTCCCTTTGTGCTGGATATGAGTCCAACCTGTGGAGAGTTTTCTCCTCATTCCTATTGACTTCAATTTTGCTAAGGGTCCTTGATGCCACACTCGGTCAAATGTTGCCTTGAAGTTAAGGACAGTCACTCGCCTCTCACCTCTTGAGTTCAGCTCTTTTGTCCATGTCTAGACCGAGGCTGTAATGAGGCCTAGAATCAAATGCCCTGGCAGAATCCAAACGGAACATCAGTGAGCAGGTTATTGCTGAGTAAGCGCCGCTTGATAGCACTGTCGATGACACCTTCCATCACTTTGCTGAAGATTGAGAGAAGACTGAAGGGCTGGTCATTGACTGGATTAGGTTTGTCCTGCCTTTTATGGACAGACAATAGGTACATCAATTTTCTGCATTGTTAGGTAGATGTCAGTGTTGGAGCTGTACTGGGACAGCTTGGCTAGGACCACGGTTCGTCTTCAGCGCTACACCTCGGAAGTTGTCGTGGCTCAAGGCCTTTGCAGTACCCAGTGCCTTCAACCATTGCTTGATATCATGTAGAGTGATTCAAATTGGCTGAAGACTGGCATCTGTGATGCTGGGGACCTCAGGAAAAGGCTGTGATGCATCATGTACTCGGCACTTCCAGTTGAAGATGGTTGCAATCTGAAAATCCAAATATACTGCATTCACTGATTCCCCCTTATCTACTTTGCGTGTTGTACCCTTCAAAACTTCAATAGCTTTGTCAAACATAATTTCCCTTTCATTAAACCCTGTTGCCTTTGCCTAATCATATTGTGATTTTTCAAGTGTCCTGCTACCAAGTCTTTAATAACACGTTCTAGCATTTTCTCTATTACTGATGTCAGGCTAACTGGCCTATAGTTCTGTTTTCTCTCTTCCTCCTTTCTTGAATAGCAAGATTACATTTGTTGCCTACCAATCCACAGGGGACATTTTGGAAGACCAAATCCGATGAATATGCTATTTCTGTAGTCAGCTCATTTGAAATCCTATGATGGATCCAGGGAAAGGATGTACTTGATATGACTGGAATACAGAACACTCCTTTACTGTGGTACCCCTATTGAGCTATTTCCCAGGAGCCTGCTTAGCTGAGAAATTTCAATACCTTATTTTTCTTTTCCAAATAGATTCATATAGTTCAAAACAAAGTCTCTTCTTTCTGCCACCTGTTCCTGCAGGTTAATAGAATTTAATATTTACCTAGCCTGTATATTAAACCTTCAAGGATATCTGTACAAGAATATCAATCTTACATGTATTAAGCAATGCACATGTTGCACGATTGAAGGCAGAAACAGTTTATCTTTCATACAATTAAAATGTAGGTGAGATTCCTGAGGTTGAGGGCAGTAAGCTTCCTGAGAGGAGGGGGCAGAACCGGGTTACACCCAGTTATTGCTCTATTTGCACTGCCCCTTTAAATTCTGGTAAGCAGGGGTTTTTCCAGCCCTCTCTAACCAAGATGGCCCAGACTTCACTGGGAAATTCAGCCCAGTCCACTTCCTGCTGGGCTCAATGGAGCCTACATTTGCTGAGAGCAAGCATACATTCCATTATCGAGCTATTAAAGGCTCCAGATGAAGATGGTAGAAGTCAATCAGAGGGGATCATTGATTACCTTCCACAGATACGGTTAAGCATATGAGAAGAACCTTCCCTGGTGTAGAGAATCTGGTTTCCTGGGTGTCTGGTGGTGATGACGTCTCCTTACAGTTATGGACAGCCTGCTCTGCCTATTTAATGAACCTATCCCAGGGATTGGGAATTTAGGAATCTTGTTTTTTCTTCTTCGCCTGAAGGAACTCACTCTTGTTGGAATATGAAGGCTGGATTTCCATGGGGTAAGGAGGTGGGTTACTGCCACACCCAATCCTGGTCTCACTCAGCAGGCTCTATTTTCACTGTTGGGTGACCAAGCTGCGGAGTGACTGGTCAGCTGCCTATTTTTTAGCAGCGGTGGGTCCCTCAGTTTTGAAGTAGGCAAACTGCAGTGTGTCAAGCAGGTGCAGCCTTCCGGATTGAGGCCTCAAATTCAGACTAGGGAACCTGGTGTGATGGCGATCGCAAAGGGTGGAGGCCTGGGGAGGGGTGGGCAGTGGGCAAGCAGGAAGAGGGAAGCAGCCCAGATAATTTATGTGGCTCCCAGAAGAGCACTGTTGCTTCATTGGGCATCCAAAAATAATTTGACTGTTGTGGTATCTTTGACTAATGAACCACAGGAGGCTCAGGTACAGGTTACGAACGTTTATTCGAGCAATTGCAAGGAGAGAACCACCTCAAAGCAGCTTCAGGTAGCACTCTACCAAATTACAAGTTTATAGCTTATTTATACATCACTGGTCAGGTACAAGAACATTGTTCAGATTCCAAACTTGTCAGCATATTGGTTTACATTAAACAGATATCTCTGGTTCTAGGTACATACATTCCCCTACACCCAGGCAGAGCCTTCCCCCTATCTAAGCTGGGACCATCTGTCCTTTCCTTATCTGTTGAAGAGCACACTTAATCTATCTTGTTTTCATCCTCCATCTCCAGTCTGGTCCCCAGGCTCTTTCTGGTGATTGCAGGCCCTAAGGGTGTGCAAAGTTCATCTGGTAACCCTTAACTGTTAATGTACTTGATGGCACTGTCTGCCTGGAGATTCTAAGTAATCCCCTTTCAATAAATTCCTACTGTATTCCCCCTAACAGACATTTCCCTTTAATGGGCCCCTTTGGTTCCATCGCCTGGGGAACTGCACAGAATAGGCTCCAAACTGTTTGTAAAATGACAACCAGCTCAGGGACTTTGTGGTTTCAATAAGTCAGTTGCACTTTGCCTTTGCCAACTGACCAACCAAAGGAAGTCCCTTTTATAGGTCAATCCATGCTTTTATCTGAGGGTTAACACTTCGTTTAGTTTAGCAGTTTAATATAATGGCATTTAGTAACACCTTTGTTCTGATAGCCTAAACCACAATAAATGATGATCTTTTTACTATGTCATGCATGGTATTATTTTGCTATGCATATTAATATCTTCCCTAAAGCACCTTCAGTACGGAATTTGTTACTGTCTTGTGAAAGTATGAGGTGTGAATTGTACCACCCTTTCTGTTGTCAGTTTCCTTCTCTCCTTTTTACTGCCAATTTCCCCCTTTATTCTAAAGCTGTTGATTCCCAGGGACATAAACTTTTCAATACCATGGTGCAGTGGTCTTCCTTCATATGTGAATTTAGACAGTGAGTATCAGCATGCTGTTCAACAGAATGGGGCGTCACAGCTGATCTCAGTTCAATCTTATTCTCACCCCCCAAAGACCACACTGGATTCTCCAGCAGGGTCATTAGAAGGGGATCAGGGCTGGGTACCTTGATCAATTTTCCTTTCCCTAAAGAAAAAAGCTATTGTTGCTGACCACCTGCTATCCCAGCTGAAATCAGCTCACCTGGCTTAGACCAGGCATTGAAGTAGAAACATTCTGGTCTGTACTTTTTTTTGATTAATTCATGGGATGTGAGCTTCGCTGTCTGGGCCAGCATTTATTGCCCATCCCAGTTGCCCGTGAGAAGGTGGTGGTGAGCTGCCTTCTTGAACCGCTACACTCCATGTGGTGTAGGTACAGCCACAGCGCTGTTAGGGAGTTCCAGGATTTTGACACAGCAACAGTGAAGGAATGGTGATATATTCCCAAATCAGGATTTTGTGTGGCTTGGAGGGGAACTTCCAGGTGGTGGTGTTCCCATCTATCTGCTGCCCTTCTAGATGGTGGTGGTCATAGGTTTGAAAGGTGGTGTCTAAGGAGCCTTGGTGAATTCCTGCAGTTCATCTTGTAGATGGTACACACTGCTGCTACTGTGCATCGGTGATGGAGGGAGTGAATTTATGTGGATGTGGTGCCAATCAAGCGGGCTGCTTTGTCCTGGATGATGTCAAGCTTCTTGAGTGTTGTGGAAGCTGCATTCATCCAGGCAAGTGGAGAATATTCCATCGCACTCCTGGCTTGTGACTTGTAGTTGGTGAACAAGCTTTAGGGAGTCAGGAGGTGAGTTACTCATCGCAGGATTCCTAGCCTTTGACCTGCTCTTGTAGCCACAGTGTTTATATGGCTAGTCTAGTTCAGGTTCTGGTCAATAGTAACCACCAGGATGTTGATAGTGGGGGATTCAGCGATGGTAATGTCATTGAGAGTCAAGGGGCAATGGTTGGATTCTCTCTTGTTGGGGATGGTCATTGCCTGACACTTGTGTGGCACGAATGTTACTTGCCACTTGACAGCACAAGACTGGATATTGTCCAGGCCTTGCTGTATTTAGACATGGACTACTTCAGTATCTGAGGAGTTGCGAATGGTGCTGAACATTGTGCAATAATCAGCAAACTTCTGACCTTATGATGGAAGGAAGGTCATTGATGAAGCAGCTGAAGATGGTTGGGCCTAGGACACAACCCTAAGGAACTCCTGCAGTGATGCCCTGGAGCAACCACAATCATCTCCCTTTGTGCAAACCCAGTCGAGCAGCTATATCCTTTAGGGCTCGGCCAGCTTGGTCAGCAGTGGTGCTAGTGATCCACACTTGGTGATGGATATTTAATTCCCCCATCCAGAGTACATTCTGCGCCCTTGCCACTGTCAGTGCTTCCTCCAAATAGTGTTCAAAATGGATGATTCATTAGCTGAGGGAGGGCGGTAGGTGGTGACCAGCAGGAGGTTTCCTTGCCCATGTTTGACCTGATGCCATGAGACTTCATGGGTCTGGAGTCGATGTTGAGGACTCTCAGGGCAACTCCCTCCTGACTGTATACCGCTGTGCCGCCACCTCTACTGGGTCTGTCCTGTCGGTGGGATAGGACATACCAGGGATGGTGATGGTGGTGTCTGGGACATTATCTGTAAGATATGATTCCGTGAGGATGACTATGTCAGGCTGATGCTTGACTAGTCTGTGAGACAGCTCTCCCAATTTTGGCACTAGTCCCCAGATGTTAGTAAGGAGGGCTTCGCAGGGTCGACAGGGCTGGGTTTGCTGCTGTCATTTCCAGTGCCTTGGTCGATGCCCGTTGGTCCGTCCGGTTTTATTCCTTTTTTGAGACTTTGCAGTGATGTGATACAACTGAGTGGCTTGCTGGGCCATTTCAGAGGGCATTTAAGAGTGAACCACATTGCTGTGGGTCTGGAGACACATGTAGGCCAGACCAGGTGAGGATGGCAGATTTCCTTCCCTAAAGGACATTAGTGAACCAGATGGGGTTTAACAACAATCGACAATGGTCATCATTAGACTTTTCATGGTCATCATTAGACTTTTAATTACAGATTTTTGTTGAATTCAAATTCCGCCATCTGCCGTAGTCCCCAGAGCATTACTCTGGGTCTCTGAATTAATAGCCCAGCGAAAATACCACTACACCATCGCCTCTCCAATGGAATCATTCACTGTCTCAATCAGCTGAGCTATTGTGGAGCCCATTGCTAAATTTTTGCTAATGGAAATAACAACACAGATGAAAAGAAAATTTGAAATAAAAGGTCCATTCATATCTGGAAAGAGAAATTTTTTGTTCTTGATCTTTGGTTACTTTACTGGTTTATAAGCTGAGTCATCAGAGAATCTCAGAATTGTTAGGGTGCAGAAGGAGGCCAATCGGCCCATCATGCCTGCACTGGCTCTTTGAATGTGCATTATGACTCAGTGCTATTCTCCTGCCTTTTCCCTGTAACTCTGCACATTGTTTCTATTTAAATAATCATTTAATGCCCTCTCGGATGTCTCGATTGAACCTGCCTCCACCACGCTTCCAGGCAGTGCATTCCAGACCCGAACCACTCACTGTGTGAAAGTTTTTTCTCACATCACATTTGCTTCTTTTGCAAATAACTTTAAATCTCAGTGCTATTGAATGCTGCTGGATGAGCGATGGGGGCTATGGTGCATTGAGCAGTGTAAGAGGCTGGTGGTTGAGTGAGTATGAAATGTGACATGAAGAAGCATTCACTAACCTTAACTACATGTATGACATATTTAAACTTCTTTCTGCGCTGCTGCTAGGTCCTTGAGACTAGACTCTGAGCAATGACCTGCCTGGCCACCTGCTCCCATTCCCTGTGCCGCTCGTTCTCAATCTTTTTACGAGTGGGAACAGTAATAGCTATGCAGGAACAGCAATAACTATGATATCCAATTTTAATTTTCCAGGAACAAAGGGCTCAATATTTGTCTGTGTCATTAATTGGCTTCAGGGGTTGCAATTTGCAGGCTGCCAGCTAGTTCTGTTGGAGATAGACATCACATGGGCTGCCGAATTCTCATGATTTTTGCATGCAGCCCAGAATGAGTCATGCTGCTGATAGGCCAGCATGTGTTCCACTGGCCTTCAATTCTTAAAGACAGTCAGTTCCTTTTAAAGCATTGGACTGAAACACTCAAATCTGAAAGGAACTGAAGTGGAAACATTCAAGGTGAAGGAAAATGGAACACTAGCCCAGGGAGAGGGATTCAAGATTCCCCAGTGCCACTCTGGAGGCATTAGTGATGGGGATGCATAGAAGGAAAGAGCCCATGTTTCCTCAGGGTGCCAGGAGGCCCTCACAACATTTCCTCAGCAGGGAATGGGAGCACGTGCCCAGAGTCTAGTCTCAAGGACCTAGCAGCAGCGCAGAAAGAAGTTTAAATATGTTACACATGTAGTTAAGGTTAGTGAATGCAACTGCATGTCACAATTCATATTCACTCAACCACCAGCCTCTTACACTGCTCAATGCACCATAGCTCTCATCAGTCATCCAGCAGCATTCAATCGCACTGAGGATTCATGCATTACATTCACAATCACTACCTCACCGAATATCCAGTAATGCCAGTCTCAACTGTGGAAGAATAAAATACATCTACAGGTCAACTAAGGGTTAAACAGTTAGCACCATGGTGGAATACTAGTTCCCTCTCTCGTTAGCACAATGGTGGAATACTACAGCACAGTTCCCTCTTTTGTTCTAGCAGGCACACCTGCAGCTGCCAGGTAACTGAGCAGGAGGGGAGAAAGGGGAGTGTCATGGGCAGGCTTCCTGGAGTCCTTGAGACAGGATGTCTGCCCCCAGGATCAAGCAATGGTCATCTATTCTCTGTCTCACATTTATTACTACGTGAGCTTCCCCCAATATCCTGTATAGTCATAAACTTAGAATAGACTAATTGTGTGACAATGATTCTCAATGTAATTGATCATTGAAAGTTAGACAGCCTTATCACCTTCAAGCTCTTTGATATGTACAACTTCTACTATAAATACATGTGTGCTCTGATGCTTCCTCAGAGTGTCAGCTAGCTACCTTGTATGCTACTGGGCTCTCCGTGATATCACGATTAATAAAGGCTTCCGAGACAAACCTCCTGGGTCTGAGTGTTCACTCCGATTTCCGCGACATCAACACACACCTCTCACTGCTTCCTCAGATCTCCAGCTATTCAGCTGTGGCGGACATACCATCCAGACAGAGTGCCGCACAATCACTGACATTCAACTCTCTCTTTTGCAGGAGGAAGGTGCCAATAACAGGAGGGAACAATAGCAGACAGACAAGGGGGAGACTCACATCTACATACACTCAGCCCAATGGAGGAGATGGTGTACTGCATCATGGATGCATTGGCAGTAGATTCCATGACATCCGGCATCACGGAGAACATTGAAGATGACGGTGACTTAGAGCCTTATGACCCTTCTCAACTCCCTACCCACTCTTATCCTGAAATCTGCCATGAATGGAAAGCTGCAGATAGTGAGAGTGACTATGGATGCCCTGCTTTCCTACCCGCCCCCCTCCCTCATCCCAACATTCCTCTTCTGCTTTTACATTTTCAGATACCTGAGATTTGCTGCCTCAACCTCAAAATGGCCAGGAGGAGAAAGAAAGAGAGAAAGCCCGCACCACTGAAGAGGAAGCACTTGATCTCACAATGTCAGCCACCAGGTCAGATGTGAGTAGCTTAGAAACTAGTATAGAATTAGGATCAGCATGTGGTGGGTCAATGGGCAGGGGTGGGCTGCAGCCAGGCCAGGGGGAAAGGAACATTGGAACAGGACTAGGCCATTTAACCCTTCAAGTTTGTTTTCACCATTCAATGAGATCATGGGTGATTTGCGACCTAACTCCATAAATATGTCTTTGCGTTATATCCATCAATACCTTGGGTTAACAAAAATCTATCAATCCCAGCTTTAAAATTGACAATTGACCAAGCATCAACTGCCATTTGCAGGTGAGAATTCCAAACTTTTACCACCCTTTCTGTGTAGAATGGTTTCTAATTTTACTCCTGAAAGCTCTAGCTCTAATTTTTAGACCACGGTCCCTAGTCCCAGAACCTCCAACCTGGTAAAATAGTTTATCTCTATCCGTGCAACCCATTCCACTTAATATCTTGAAAACATCAATCAAATCACTCCCAAATCTTCTAGATTGCAGGGACAATAACCCAATGTTCTGTAACCTTTCCTCATAATTTAACCCTTGGGCTGAGATTTTCGGGTCCCGCCCGCCACAGGAATTGTTACCAATGGGACGGAAAATTTAACGGACCAGCAAAATGTTCATTGACTTCAGGCAGATATTCCCAAAATCCCGATCTTGGAGTCCAGTCTCAATACGTTGCACTCCCTCCAAGGTCAATATATCCTTCTTAAAATGTAATGTCCAGAATTGCTCACATTACTCTACGTATGGCCTAACCAGGGTTTTGTATTGCTGACACATGATTTCGGCCCCTTTGTTGTCTAGATATAGACTATGGATAAAATGGCTATGATTCCATTACTGTTTTAGTATATCCTGCAGTCGTGATATTTTAATTATCTATGTACTTGGACTTCTTTGGATCTCCATTCTTTTCACCATCTAGAAAGCATCCTGTTCTATCTTTTTCAGGTCCAAAGTGGATGACCTCACATTTGCCTACATCGAAATCCATTTGCCCATTCACCTAATTATCGATGCCCCTTTGTAATATTATACTTCCATCTACACTGGTTACAAACAGCCCATCGCTGTGTCATCAGAAAATTTGGATATGCAGGCTTCTATTTCATCAAACTCGTTAATAAATACAGTGAATAGTTGAGGCCCCAATTCTTGCAGAACATCACTAGTCACATCCTACCAATTAGAGTGCCTGCCCATTGTCCTTAGTCTCTGTCTCCTGCTGCTCAGCCAATTTCCTAACAAGGTCAATAACTTAGCTTGAATTCCATGTGTGTCAACTTTAGCTAATAGTCTCTTATGAAGAATTTTATCAAATGCATTCTGACAATGCATAAAAAATAACTTCCAAAAACATTCTACTGTCCACTATTTTAGTCACCTCTTCAAAAAATTCAATCAGGTTGGTCACACCCTACCCTTTACACTCTCTCAGATCAGCTGAAAATATTCAGTGTTCAGTCACTTTACCTTGAATTATAGACTCCAGCAACTTCCTGACAACAGATGTTAAGCTAACAGATCTATAATTCCCGAATTTCCCTCTCTGATCTTAATAATACCCTGCACAATTTTCCAATCTAAGGAATGATTCTCAAATCAAGAGAATTTTGGGAGATATTAGTTAGAACATTGCAATGTCCTCACTTACCTCCTTTAAAATTATGGAATAAAACCACCCAGTCCTAGGGATTTGTCACTCTTTGGTGCCATTATTTTCTTCATTATTTTTATTTTTGCTTATGTTAATTTTTTTTTGAGTTCCAGTCCCTGATTCAATATTAGTTTCCTTGGGAGGGTAATGTTGCCCTCTCCCTCTACTGTATAAACTGACACAAAGTAATTATTCAGTATATCCATCATTTCCATATTTTCATTGACAATGTTACCATTATTAGTTTTCAAAGGGCTCACATTGCTGCTGATCACCCTCTATTTTCCCCAAGGTAATTTGTTATGAATGCAGGACTTTAAAAAGATGGTTATGTTTTAATATGTCTCTTTTCACTTAACATAAATCAGAATGTCCTAGATAGGCTGATGGTGATCATACTAACTCTGCCCAGAGACAGAACCATGTGATCCAAACCAAAACCTCGGGATAGCTTTTTTTGGACTTGGAGAAGTGGTAAGAGGACTTATTGCTGCAAGGGAGAAGCAGCAGTTTCCGCTGTCAAGAGCGGGATGAACTCTTTTTATGTTTACAACTAAGCAGAATGTTTGTAAAAGCTGGTTTTCTGTTTGAAAGTAAGGGAACAGGACTGATAGGACTTTGAGATTTAAGGAACAAGGAGTCACCATAGAGGGCAGGTGAAAGACTGTTTTGGAATACTCAGTTTGAATGGAACGATTTTCAAAGGACACCAGAAGATTCAACCTGGTGTGACAGGGAAAAAGTGAGCCTGCTGGAAAACTGGGATTAATTTGGCACGCAATCTTGTATTGTTACATATTTACCAGAAGTGTGGCCTAAAGTAAAAACGTTTCTTGCAGCATATTTCATCTGCCAATGAGAAGGTTGGGGTATTAGTTGCCTGGTAATGTTTAGTTTATGCTGATTTTTGCTCGTTTGTTACAATTCTTAAAACATGAGATCTTGCTGTTGGTCATTGGGAAATTCAACTCTTTTTACAATTTATTGATCACTACAAGATTGTAACAAACTGTAAAAATACTATGTATTGATTCTGATACCTCTTGCAAACTTCTTTTCGTACTCCCCCTTTTATAGCTTTTGCTGCCCTTTGCATCTTTCAGGATCTATTCTATTTTTGCATCTTTATTTTTTTTTATTCATTCATGGGATGTGGGCTTCACTGGCTGGGCCAACATTTATTGCCCATCCCTAATTTCCCTTGAGAAGGTGGTCGTGAGCTGCCTTCTTGAACTGCTGCAGTCCATGTGGTATAGGCACACCCACAGTGCTGTTAGGGAAGGGAGTTCCAGGATTTTGACCCAGTGACAGTGAAGGAATGGCGATATACTTCCAAGTCAAGATGGTGAGTGACTTGGAGGGAAATTTCCAGGTGGTGGTGTTTCCATCTATCTGCTGCCCTTGTCCTTCTATATCGTATTGGATGTGAGTATGGAAGGTGCTGTCGAAGGAGCCTTGGTGAATTCCTGCAATGCATCTTGTAGATGGTACACACTGCTGCCACTGTGTCGGTGGTGGAGGGAGTGAATGTTTGTGGATGTGGTGCCAATCAAGCAGGCTGCTTTGTCCTGGACAGAGTCCCAACTTCTTGAGTGTTGTGGGAGCTGCACTCATCCAGGCAAATGGGGAGTATTCCATCACTCTCCTGACTTGTGCCTTGTAGATGGTGGACAGGCTTTGGGAAGTCAGCAGGTGAGTTACTCGTTGCAGGACTCCTAGCCTCTGACCTGCTCATGTGGCCACAATATTTATATGGCTAGCCCAGTTCAGTTTCTGGTCAATGGTAACCCCCAGGATGTCAATAGTGGGGGAATTCAGTGATGTTAGTGCCATTGAATGTCAAGGGATGATGTTTAGATTCTCTCTTGCTGGAGATGGTCATTGCCCAACACTTGTGTGGCATGAATGTTACTTGCCACTTGTCAGCCCAAGCCTGGATATTGCCCAGGTATTGCTGCATTTGGACATGGACTGCTTCAGTGTCTGAGGAGTCGTGAATGGTGCTGAACATTGTGCAATCATCAGCGAACATACCGTCTTCTGACCTTATGATGGAAGGAAGGTCATTGATGAAGTAGCTGAAGATGGTTGGGCCGAGGACGCTACCCTGAGGAACTCCTGCAGTAGTATCCTGGATGACCTCCAACCACCACAACCATCTTCCTTTGTGCTAGGCATGACTCCAACCAGCTGAGAGTTTTCCCCTGATTCCCATTGACCTCAGTTTTGCTAGGGCTCCTTGATGTCACACTCTGTCAAATGCAACCTTGATGTCAAGGGCAGTCACTCTCACCTCACCTCAGGAGTTAAGCTCTTTTGTCCATGTTTGAACCAGGGCTGTAATGAGGTCAGGAGCTGAATGACCCTGGCGGAACCCAAACTGGGCATCAATGAGCAGGTTATTGATAAGCAAATGCTACTTGATAGCATTGTTGATGACCTCTTCCATTACTTTACTGATGATGGAGAGTAGACTGATGGGGCGGTAATTGGCCTGATTGGATTTGTCCTGCTTTTTATGTACAGGACACACTGGGGCAATTTTTCACACAGCCGGTTAGATGCCAATGTTGTAGCTGTACTGGAACAGCTTGGCTCAGGGCGCAGCAAGTTCTGGAGCACAAGTCTTCAGTGCGATTGCCGGAATATTGTCAGGGCCCATAGCCTTTGCAGTATCCAGTGCCTTCAGCCATTTCTTGATATAACTTGGATTGAATCAAAGTGGCTGAAGTCTGGCATCTGAGATGCTGGGGACCTCTGGAGGAGGCTGAGATGGATCATCCACTCAGCACTTCTGGCTGAAAATTGTAGCAAATGCTTCAGCATTATCTTTTGCACTGCTGTGTTGGGCTCCTCCCCCATTGAGGATGGGGATATTTGTGGAGCCTCCACCTCCAGTGAATTGTTTAATTGTCCACCACCATTCACGACTGGATGTGGCAGGACTGGAGAGCTTAGATCTGATCCTTTGGCTGTGGATCGCTTAGCTCTGTCTATCACTTGCTGCTTATGCTGTTTGGCACGCAAGTTGTCCTGTTTTATATCTTTACCAGGTTGACACCTCATTTTTTGGTACGCCTGGTGTTGCTCCTGGCCTGCCCTTCTGCACTCCTCATTGAACCAGGGTTGATCCCCTGGCTTGTTGATAATGCTAGAGTGAGGGATTTGTCGGATTGTGGTTGTAAACAATTCTGCTGCTGCTGATGGCCCACGGCGCCTCATGGGTACCCAGTCTTGAGTTGCTAGATCTGTTCGAAATCTATCCCATTTAGCACAGTGGTAATGCCACACAACATGATGGAGGGTATTCTCAATGTGAAGGCAGGGCTTTGTCTCCACAACGATTGTGCGGTGGTCACTCCTACTGATACTGTCATGGACAGATGCATCTGTGGCAGGCAGGTTGGTGAGGATTAGGTCAAGTATGTTTTTCCCTCTTGTTGGTTCCCTCACCAGCTGCCGCAGACCCAGTCTAACAGCTATGTCATTTAGGACTCGGCCAGCTCGGTCAATAGTGGTGCGACCGAGCCACTCTTGGTGATGGACATTGAAGTCCCCCGCCCAGAGTACATTCTGCGTCCTTGCCACCCTCGGTGCTTCCTCCAAGTGGTGTTGAACATGGAGGAGCACTGATTCATCAGCTAAGGGAGGGCGGTACGTGGTAATCAGCAGGAGCTTTCCTTGCGCATGTTTGACCTGATGCCATGAGACTTCATGGGGTCCAGAGTCAACATTGAGGACTCCCAGGGCAACTCCTTCCTGACTGTATACCACTGTGCCGCCACCTCTGCTGGGTCTGTTCTGCTGGTGGGACAGGACATACCCAAGGATGGTGATGGTGGTGTCTGGGGCATTATATGTAAGGTATGATTCTGTGAGGACGACTATGTCAGGCTGATGCTTGACTAGTCTGTGAGACAGTTCTCCAAATTTTGGCACTAGCCCCCAGATGATAGTAAGGGGGTCTTTGCAGCGTCGACAGGGCTGAGATTGTCATTGTCATTTCCAGTGCTTAGGTCGATGCCAGTGGTCTGTCCAGTTTCATTCCTTTCTTGTGACTTTGTAGCAGCTTGATACAACTGAGTGGCTTGCTAGGCCATTTCAGAGGGCATTTAAGAGTCAACCACTGTGTGGGTCTGGAGTCACATGTCGGCCAGGCCAGGTAAGGACGACAGATTTCCTTCCCTAAAGGACATTAGTGAACCAGGTGGGTTTTAACAACAATCAACAATTGCTTCATGGTCATCATCAGACTTCTAATTCCAGATTTTTATTGAATTCAAATTCCACCATCTGCCATGGCGAGATTTGAACCCGGGTCCCGAGAGCATTGCCTTGGGTTTCTGGATTACTAGTCCAGCGACAATGCTTTTTCTTTGCGTTTGATATTGTCTCTTCCCTCTTTAGTGGTCCAAGGTGGTCTTTTTTGGTAAGTTGAGATCTTGCCCCTTAGGATATAAGCTAGTTCTTTATCACATTAAATTCTTTTTTGAACACCACCCATTGATCTTCTATTGCTTTTCCCTTGAATGGATTTGCCCAGTTTACTATGGACAGTCTCTGTATCATTCCATGGAAGTCAGTTTTACATAAATCTAGAATCTTCGCACCTGTTTCACAGTTCTGCCACAGTGAAGCACTATGTTGAACTTGATCACATTATGGTTGCTATTAGATAAATGTTCATACACTGTTAGGCTGTTAACTTAATCTGGATCATTGCTCATTACTAAGTATAATATGGCTTGCCCCCTTGTTGGTTCCAGAAGTGTGTTGCAATATTTAGTCACACCATCATTCAGATGTGTTAAACCACGGTAAACGAATTACTTTTCACCTTATTGACATTGTCAGCACCTTTTTGGTTAGCTGTTATAAGACAATTGAATTCTCTGTCACATAATTTACAGGGAAATATGTTTTTATATAAAGTAGGAGATTGTAGCCCATTTTATCACCTATGTTTTGTGCTTAAATAACACTATTTGTGGGAAACTCTCAGTGAGAAACTGAAGTGACAAAGAGCAAAGATTTTATCTATGGTTTAATTTGATAGAGTTTAATGCACAATTAACCTTCCTGTTCTACTAGAATTTCATATTCATTCACCTTGCTATGATTACAAATGAAGCACAAAACTCACAGTAAAGGACAGTTAATTTTACACTACTCACAACTGGAATATTTCCACCAAAACCTATCCAAGTAATGGGGCAGAATTTTACAGGCCCCCCCATCAATGGGGTTGCAGGTCCGTAAAATTCTTTAGGTGGCCTTCCTGCTCGCAACCAACCTATCCACAATTTTACATGGGATGGACCAGACCTAGGGTGGCTGCCTGTGCCCCTTAAGTGGCCGCTTCCAACTCAACCTGAGGCTGGTGAGAGGAGTTTAGGAAGGAAGTTCAATTCAGGGGGGAAGCCTGGTAAGTCACCCTGCTTGGGCCTGGGGCAGGAAGGGGGACTCCTCCCTTAAGGGCCCCCTTTCCACATCGGCTGCCCCACCCCCCCGACAGGTTCTCCCTCTCCAGGGCCTCTCTGTCAAAACTTCCATCCGCCCCCCCACCACTGGACAACACTTCTCCTCCCTGCCATGAGATCCCCCAGCACTTACATGGTTCTGGACTCTGGAACTTAGAATCTGGGTACTGCTTAAAGTCCCAGTCTTGGCCACCACTGCCACTGACACTGTTGGGACTGCTGAGCTGTCGGCCAATCTGATTGGCTGGCAGCTTTTCAAGTCGGGGTTTCTGCCCCTCGCTTGGCTGGAAGTTCTGTCTCTAGCCAATTAAGGCTCCTCGGAGCTTTAAATAGCTGTGGGACAGATACGATTGGTGGGGATGCATTCACCATTGACTCCGTGGGTGGTGGGGAAACTCCTCCATCTGAAAATTCCTCCCCAATGTCTTTGCTGTGGAACGACAGTATCCTTGCTTCACATTGTCACTCATAAAACCAGCGGCTCTTCTCAGGTCATCTTCTAAATTAATATATCCTGGAAACATGGAAATGTTTCAGACAATGGGAACAAGACCAGAGGCTGAGGTCACACACGGGTTCTGCTACATGGGGCTCAGATGAGAACTTTGGTGGTGTGGCGTATAGAAGAACACTGATAACGGAACATACGGAGATGCTTGGCACTGTTAAAGAGCCTCTTGTTACTCTCAAGGAGCATGAAAGATTCCATCTGCAATGTAGCAGAAAGCATTACCAGAGCTTAGAACCCATCCCTTCCAGCATGGAAGTGGTGGCCAATTTCATGACTGTATCACCAGACTCAGTCATAATGTAACATATAGTAGTCAAGTCTGAGCTACCACTGTAGCACAGGCAAAAACCACCAAGCATCTCAGTGCTGTGGTGGAAGCTTAGACTGAGGTCATGAGATCCATGGTTTGTGTCATGCAAGCCTAGCTTGCTGCCACGCACATTCAGACTGCTGCCATCTTGCTGCAGATCTTGATGCTCGAATAGTCTTGCAGGCTGACCCAACAATCCATCAATCTGTCCTGCAACAGAATACTAGGATTGCAGAGATTACGCCCCAGGACCGAACCTGTTGTTAGCATTCACGCTCCGAATACTTCCAGTTGCCACTGCCCTTGTTGTTGCATCTCAGTCAGCCAGCCAAGACTGTTATCACCCAGGCTGAGGTGGTGCAGTCCAAAACCAGGCATTCAAGGCCCTGGAAGGTCATCTGCAGTCTTTTCCACATAAGGTTATCAGCCTTCCACTAGCTTTACTGCAGCCAATGGGAAGGGAGGGGCAGTGATTGTGGACCAGCAGCTGTTCTCAGGAGTGCAATGGAGCTGGAAAGAGGGAGCCCTGCTCCTTCTGGCTGCATATCAATTTTTCTTTTAAACTTCCCTTTCTGCTGGCTGTTGGTTGCCAGGTTGCATTCGCACCAGCAAAACCCGAGTGGAGTAAGCCCAACATTGGACAGCATCTGAGCTGAGCCGATTTATCAAAGGAATCGTAAAACAGGTGAAACCCTTCATTAGCATGTGCAAGTAGCAGCTGTCTGTTTTAGGCGGCCACCCCGGATGTCTGAAAAATGGTCTGACTCCGTATAGGGGCTGAGGTGTCCTTGGGGAGCACGATGTTGGCCCCTGAAATGAGCCCTTGTTGTACATGACTACACCCAAAAAATGGCTACAAGGTCCAATTTCTACTCCAATAAGTTTCTGTTAAGAGTACAGTGAGAAAATTAAAATAGTTCGGCAGGAAAACCCAATCTAAGGGTCAAAAGCGCAATGCTGCTGATGGTGGAAATCCGAAAACATTTTGTTTCTGCATTTCTCTCCCAGATATTCCCCCTTGAAGAAGTTCTGATCTTAATGTCAACATGATTTTCATTTGTTTCTATGACTTTTGTACCTTGTTGCCTTCGTTGCAATCTTTCTTGTATCTCGAGTTTGATCACATGTTTGCTTTCGTAACCACAGCTCTTTTTTCAGCAACAAGTTCTGACCCATTTCACAAGGATATCATAAATTCCACTCTTTGTGTTTCTGGGCCACCCATGATCACGGATACCTCCATGATATTCAAAACCGTTCTGATGGGGGGTCATTGAGCAGAAACATTGGGGGGGATTTTCAAGGCAAGGCTTGGGTGTGTGCCGGGAGTTAGATCCCCAAAAGTAACGTTGGGTCCAGATCGCAACATCATCCCACGTTCTTCTGGATCTCGCCCGGGCCAGATTGAAGGCAAGTGGGAAACCTCCGTTCAGCTGTTGGGTAGGGCATTTAATTATATTAGGTAATTAGGTACTGTTTTAACCTAATTTCTGGTTTCAACGGCCAGTGGACTCATTTCCTGTCGGTAGCTGGTTGGGGTGAACGAGGTGAGCGCACAATGGCAAGCGCTTCTTCAGTGAAACAGACTAAATGGGAAAGATTTGATCAGTGAAACTGAAGAGCTGCTGCAATGGCCAGGTGAGAGGGCCACCTCCCGCCCCCCCATCAACACCCACCAGCCCCACCCAGGGATTTGCTTCTCCCCAAAGTTGTGTGCTCTTTTCTCCTGCAAGGAGAGAAGTCAGAGAGTTATGAGTGTTAGCAATGGCTTGTGTGGGTAGCAGCAAATTTGTGGAGGGTTACTGTGAGGCATGAGTATAACAGGGCAACAGGATGAGGGTGAGTGTGAGTGTTGGCTGCTTAGATGGAGATGTGAGGTACCCGGAGAGGCGGGGGGCGGGGTGGGGGGAGGGGGCAGTGGGGTGAATGGAGCTTCAAGGTGTTTTGACCTGAGGTGTGCTGTGCAGGAGATTCCTGGGAAAGTCAGAGTGTGGGGCTTGGCACTTGACAGTGGTATGCCACTCACCATCCCCCCCACCCTGCCCCCGATCCACTTGATGTACTGCTTGCAGGTTGGAGGGAGCACATTCCTGCTGTTGACTTCCTTGGCCACTTGCACCTAAACCTTCTTGGTTGGGAAGGTCGTCCTCTTCATCCTGTCCTCGGAAAAGATCACCTTACTGCAGTGCCTCAGATCCCGTAGCAGGACCTCTAGGTAAGAGTGAGAAAGCCTTCTTAGGTCTCCTCTTCATTCCTGTAGTTGCTGCAGCCTCAAAAATCCATGTCCAGCTGAGCCATTGTAGCCCGCATTAGAATCCTTTGAATTAGAAATTCCGCCTATCCTCCCTTGTTGGTCGGGGACCTCGGAGGAGGAAGGCTAATGCTGTGGTAGAGTGTCTTGACAAAGCCCATTCTAGCTGTCAATGGGTTCCTGACCCACTAACCATCCTGATGTTTCAGCAGGGACTAAATTCAGAAAATTCCACCCATTAACTATATTTCTCTCGCCACAGCTGATGCGTGGCCTGATGAGAATTACAGAATATTCTGTTTTTATTATTAGTTCTTAGAAGCATCACTTAGACAGGCTTCAGACTAAAAATCAAAATCCTGAGGAAAAGAGGTGTAATTGTTCTCTACTGTCTGGCAAAGTCAGACAGTGGAGTCATAGGTCATACTTTTATCAGTCACATAAATCAGTAAATTTAGCATCAACTGTAACAACTTGTGCAGTGGACTACTGTGGCATTTAATGTGATCAAGTTAAACATTTGTGCGGTTTTGTACTTTGCTACATTGTCACCACTAGCAGTGAAACCCACCTCCAATTTAACCTAACGGAAATTGCAAACGTTTACAACATGGAACATGCTTGTTCATCATCATTTGCACTTTTCATTACTGTATTTAAATGAGACCTCATTGCTTATTTTAGCCTTTTGCGTGGGAGTGGAAATTAAGAATGCTTAGATACAATTTTCACCTACCTGTGTTCCATCTGACAGTTGCTGAATTAAGATAGATGCCGACTAAAAATTAGAGTGTGTACTAATGCATTAATCCTAATCATTGCTTCACTCTACATGTAAAAAAGGAAGACAACTTCAACCAAAACAGGAAATGCTGGAAATGTCAAGTTAGTTGGTATCTGTGGAGAGAGCAAATTGAGCTGATGACAGCTGTGGACCTCATCAGTAAATTATACAGATTAAGTTAGTTCCAGTTTGAATTTCAGTCAACAAGCATTCACTGGGAAACATAACCCGCCACCAGCACAATAATTGTAACAGTCATGTGCATTCAAAAATGTTCACTGCTAAACATTTGCCTAATAGAAAAAATACCCAATCTGTTTTTTCTTCCTGAAAGTGTGTTTTCACCTGTGCCTCTGCTCCTCTGTTGAGTTGAGTAGCAGAGAGCATCAATGGCTCAGATGAAGTACTGCTAAATGAACAAAAAGCTAATTTGGTTTGAGGATTTTTACAAAAAAAAGTCAACAGCAGCTGCAGATACAGCAGAACCTTCCGCAAATCATGGTGACAGTACTTGTAGAATTGTAGAGAGAAATCTTTGAATCATAGAAATTTATGGCACAGTAGGTGACCATTCAGCCCATTGTGCCTGTGTCAGCCAAAAAACAGCTCTCCAACTTAATCCCAATTTCCAGCTCTTGGTCCGTAGCCATGCAGATATGGCACTTCAAGTGGATATCCAAATACTTTTTAAATGCGATGTGGATGTCGGCCTCAACCATCCTTTCAGACAATGAGTTCCAGACCCCCCACCACCCTCTGAATGAAAAAGATCTTCCTCACTTTTCCACTAACCCTTCTACCAATTATTTTAAATCTACAGCCCCGGTCATTGACTTCTCTGCTAAGGGAAATATGTCTTTCCTATCAACTCTAAACAGGTCCCTCATAACATCATACACCTCAATTAAATCTTCCTGCAGCCTCCTTCGTTCCAAAGGAAACAAACCCAGTCTATACAATCTTTCCTCGTAGCTAAAATTTCTCATTCCTGGCAACATCTTTGTAAATCTCTTCTATTGTGGTCACATGCTTCCTGTAAAGTGGTGACCAGAACCATACGCAAAACTTTAGCTTGTGACCTAAATAGTGTTTTATACAGTTCTGACATAACTTTGCTGCTCTTGTGTGCTATGCCTCGGCTAATAAAGGCAAGCATCTCGTAAGGCATCTTAGCCACCTTATACACCTGTCCTGTTACCTTCAAGGATCTGTGGATATGTATTCCAAAATCCCTCTCTTCCATTACACTTCTCAGTGTCTTACCATATACTGAATAGCTTGCCTTGTTTGCCATCCTCAAATGTATTACCTCACACTTCTCCAGACTGAACTCCATTTGCTACTTTTCTGTCCACCTGATCCAGTCCATTAATATCTTTCTGCAGACTACAGCTTTCTTCCTCACTATCAACCATACTGATAATTTTTGTATTATCTGCAAAATTCTTCCCCCTATTGAAGTCTAAATCATTGATGTGTACCATGCAAAGCAAGGGACCCAATACTGAGCCCTGCAGAACCCCACTGGAAACAGCCTTTCAGTTACAAAAACATCCATTTACCATTACCTTTTGCTTCATACCACTAAGCTAATTTTCCATCCAACTTGTTGCTTTCCTTTACATTCCATGGGCTTTTATATTTCTGACCAGTCTGCATTGTGGGGCCTAAAATCTATGTAGACTATATCAAATATGCTACCCTCATTGATCCTATGAGTTACCTCCTCAAAATTATCAAGTTAGATAGACACAATCTTCCCTTAATAAATCCATGCCAACTGTCTTAAGATACTAACCACTTAATATTTCCTCTATTACTAAGTTTATCCCATCCAATATATCACACTCCTCCTCCTCAACAACAATGTTTACATTGTTCCCTCTTCTGTGAGGAGGAACATGAAGTGTTCATTAAGAACCCACACCCATGTCTTCCAGCTTCACAAACAGGTTACCTTTTCGGTCTCTAATTGGCCCTTACTTTTTCCTTAGCTATCTGCTTGCTCATTATGTATTTATAAAACACCTTTGGGATTTCCTTGATTGCACCTACTAATATTTTTTCATGCCTTGCCTTTTCTTTTCTTCCCTAATATCCTCATTAAATTCACCATCACATTTTCTGTACTGTCCTATAGGATTTCTGCAGTATTGAGCTCTCAGCATCTGACATAAGCTTTCTTTGTTCTTTCCTACTCTGTATGGTCCTTAAATTTCAGAGTGGCCTAGATTTGGGAGTTGCATCCTTTTTCTTAGAGGAAAGATATTTGTTCTGCACTCTCCCTGTCTCCTCCCTGAATACCTCTCACTGCTCTGACACTGAATTTTCTTCAAGTAGCTGTTTCACTCTTACCAAATCACATCTTGGCTGACTAAAATTAGCCTTTCCCCAATTGAGAATATTTACTTCTGATTTCTTTGTCTTTTACTAAAACTATGCCAAATCTACTGAATTATGATCACTGCAATCGAAATAGTCTCCCACTGATACACCTACAACAGGCCCAGCTTCACTCCTTAAAACTAAGTTCAGAAAGCTCTTCGCTTATTGGGCTTGTTATGCATCAACCCTCTCGCCTGGCCATAGCTGCAACTCTTCAGTTTCAAAGCCTCCCAAGCCTGTCTGTTTCACTGAAAAAGTACTTGCCATTATACACTCACCTCATTCACCCCAGCAAGCTACTGAAAGGTCAGGAAATGGGTCCACTGGCCATTGTATCTAATCACCTAATATATTTAAATGCCCTACCCAATAGCTGAAAGTGGGTTCCCCACTTGCCTTCAATCCCGTCTCGGGTGAGATCCAGAAGAACATGGGATGATGTCGTGATCTGGACCCAGCTCTTATTCCTAATGTTCCTGCTGTGTAGTAAACAGTAAGATATCAGTAGATAGTTCTGACAGAAGGGTTGCTGAGAGAATACACACTCAAAGGACAAAATGGGAGTGCTTGGGAGTGTATGGCAGATCGTGAGAGGTATTGAGGGGAACTTTTTGAATCTGCAATGATCTTAATATATCATTGATAAACAGGACGTTGAAACCAATGTATGCTTGTCAAATTTGCTGACAATACTAAAAAGGGTGAGAACAGTAGAGTAAGAGCAGTGAGATTTAAATCAGCTATGCAATTTGACAGACATATGGCAGACACAACTTAACATTGATAAACATAAAATTATGCATTTATTTGAACCAGTGCAACTCACCTTATGTAGTAATACAAGATAATGAACACTTTATGTTTCCCACATCAATGGTTTGGCTTGCTTGACTAAAATAAAGCAACTTCTAATTAGTTTCTTGCATTCTAACACTCTTGTAGACTTTGCTGTTTCTGACTGACTACCTTCACAGCTGCTTTAAAAGACCTGGGCGATTGCCTGTGTCGCTGTCTGTGTCTTTTAATCTACCTGTGTTCACAATCTGGAAACTGGGCCTCTGCCAAGCCCCCGGGACAAGAGATTTCCTAACACAATGGACTTATCATTTACTGTCTTTAGGGACACAACAAAGTTTAGTCCAATAGCATTTTAATCACCTTTTGTTTTGGTGGCGTTTTTTTTAAAAATAAACTTTTACTACACATATTGCTTTAAAATGCAATTCCTAAATAGAAAAAGGGACAGAAGAGGAAGAGGAAACAGAAAGGAAAAATAATGAGAGGAAATTTTAAAATGGAAATGAGAGAGAGCGAGAGCAGAGGCTAATTAATTCCAAATACATTCTATTTTCACAGTCTGTTTGCATCACTGTGAAGGAAGGAGGGGGAATTCCATGCACAGTGCTCATACTATTCACTCAGCACCAGTAGCTTGCCATGGTGAAAAGCAGCTGACATTTACTTTATTCTTTTCAATCAAAATTAAAATGGTGGTGGAGCAGATCAGCTAGAGATCAATTTTAAAAGTACCCCTTTTTTGATGGAGCTTCACACCTTTGCTGTTTTTAGCATCAATGTTTATTCTGCCCAATCTGACACCAGCTCTTCAAGGTGATTTTCTTGTGCCAGGCACAGCCTGCCACTTTTGACCACTCATGTTGTGTTGTGAAATTACCCCAGGCTCCCATCTCTAGCTGGGCATATTCCAGGATGTGGCATCCTCCAACCTCCCTGACTCCACATTCCCGCCACTGATCACTCAATATGTCAATGCTTGTGGTGCACTGGCTTCTCTTGCTAACTGAAAAGGCAGCAGACTCTTCGTTTCCCAACTGTATGATTTTTGACAGTTGGTCAAACAGTTTTAATCTCCTTTGTCAGATATTTTTATACCTAAATAAACAAAAGCGTTCAAAGAAAGTTTAAAATCATGGGAGCCATTTTCACAGACTCCTTTAGGCACTAAAGAGTCTCTGAGGCAGCCAAGATGGGGCTTTGAGCTGAAATACTAGTTCATCCCATGTTGAGTGCAAAGCACCATCTTGATAAAAGAGTTGAAGCTTACATTAGGAATGGCCTTTTGGAGGGTCCTTAATGGGATGATTCCCACTTGAATGGGAATGGTTCATTAGCAAGGCTGCATGGAATGATGGTGTATAGCACTTAACCTAACACTGTCTCCTAACAGCTGAAACAAGTAATTGCTGAAGGTTTTGAGTGCTATTTAAAGGCATATAGCCTTTTACTGTTCACTTGCTGATGAGGGCTTGAAGAGGACTTTCCAGGACAGTTAGTCATTACCTCATCAACATTTATTCTGGAAATTCTTGAGGAATTCTCCTTTAAAAAAAAAAGTTAGTGCTGTTCTGCTTTACCTTATTCAATGTTTTATAAGAAAGTAAGTGCTTAGTCATGGACGTCTGCTAGGAGTTCCTCTTGTTCTGGGATGTTTCATTACGTTAAGGCACGTTATGAATTTAAGCTGCTGTCTGCAGGTGGAATGAGAGAAGGACATGGGGCCAGGTAGAGCAGCATAAGCTGCTGCAGGAGAGAGGGATGGGGGGGAGGAACGAGGTGCACTCCATCCCCCTACAGGTACAGGATATTCCTCCTCCTCTGAACCTTGGTCCACTAGGACCTTCAGTGTTGCATCCGAGAAACAGCAAGCTCTTTTCCTTCATCCTTGAGCTATCCTGGAACCGGCCATTGTGTGCTAGTGAGCACACTCCACACAGCAGAATCGGGTCGTGGAGCCCACGTATTCTGCTCCTCGAAAGCTGCTTCTAACCAGTGCTTGAGTGCTGAACCTGCAGGTGTTTTTCTTAGCACCTCCAAGAAAATTCAAATCCTGGTACTTGGCCAATTAGGCCTAAAAGTGTATGCCAAAACTATACTTTCAAACAGGCACTTTTTTTAAGCACAGCACTCTGTTTTCCATTTTCATCAAGGTAACCCCCACAACCTTTTACAGCTCCTCTGATTTTTCTCCAGGGTTACACGCAGCACTGTCCTGGAGATTAATCTTTAATTTCTAGAGACCCCAGGGCAATCCTGGAGTGTTGGAAAACCCGCACCAGGGATATGGAACTAAACATTTTACATCTGGAATTTTCCCATTGTTGGCAGCTCTGAATGTTAAAATTCAGACTCTCTTCCAACAATCTTTCCTTTTGATCACAATAAAAAATAATTTCCATAAGCAGGCTCCTAAATCCTCTGAACTGAACCGTGTAACTTTGTACAGGATGTAAACGGGATAGCAGGCTACTGGACTAACAATTGCTCTTTTATGGTAGTATTTTGATAGAGAGCTCAGGCTCAGCCACCACACTCTATTGTCCACTCTGAAAGGTGGAAAGCGTCACACAGTTATTTCGTTGTGTGCTTGCGGTCCAGACTGTTTTGGGAATTGTTCATTTTCCCAAATAATGCTGCTTGAGCCTGTAGTTTCCTAAAACCCATCACTCTTTATTTACAGCAAGTATTTACACGTCTGGACCTCTGCACGAGGTTGGGGCTTCTCCTCCTTCCAGATCTCGCTTTCTTCTCAGGCATGTGATCTAACATTATTATTAGATCAACCTCATGTAGGCTTCTGATATTAACCCTTTACTATTGTCAGTCACATTCAGACTAGGATTAATAATATTTATTTACATGTTATGTAACTACACACAAGGAAATACAACAAACTGTCAGCCATACAGTGTTTGACTTACTTAATACCATAATTATTTTTTTTCATTCATTCATTCACAGGATGTGGGTGTCGATGGCTGGGCTAGCATTTATTGCCCATCCCTAGTTGCCCTTGAGAAGGTGGTAGTGAACTGCCTTCTTGAACCCCTGCAGTCCATATGGTGTAGATACACCCACAGTGCTGTTAGGGAGTTCCAGGATTTGACCCAGTGACAGTGAAGGAACGGTGATATATTTCCAAGTCAGGATGGTGAGTGGCTTGGAGGGGAACTTCCAGGTGGTGGTGTTCCCATCTATCTGCTGCCCTTGTCCTTCTAAGTGGTAGTGGTCGTGGGTTTGGAAGGTGGTGTCTAAGGTGCCTTGGTGAATTCCTGCAGTGCATCTTGTAGATGGTACACACTGCTGCTACTGTGCATCGGTGGTGGAGGGAGTGCATCTAAAAGTTTAGTGTCAGTTTCAAAATTTTTTAGCTGACGTGTTACATAGCAAACACATCGCACAGAGTCCATTTGGCAGTTCAAAGTGACAACTGGAGATACAAGAGAAGTTCAGATTTAATCTACATTTCTTGGAACTCTAAAAATGAGAGAGATCAGAGATAGTTTCCATTGAGGGGAAAAAATGATGTTGTTTAATTCTACTGTTCAAGCAATTAGGATGTGAACAGCAGTCTTTGGCCATTCTGTTGGGCTTAGTTTGCTTATACACCTGACTTCCATGTTGAACAGTTTGCCAGCTCTTATTTCGATAACTTGACTACTGGAACAATTAATCTGATACAAATCTGCAAGCTTGTATGCATTAAAATTTCAAAAACTTTGGAATTTTGATGCAGTTAATCTGTGTACATTTGTAATAACACCGCTGCTGGGAACTAGATGCATTATAAGAGCATAAGAAATAGAGGTAGGCCATTCAGCCCCTTGAGCCTGCTCCACCATTCAATGAAATCATGGTTGATCTTCTACTTGTACACCATTTTCCTGCACTATCTTCATATCCCTTGATGTTTTTAATATGTAGAAATCGATTGATCTCAGGCTTGATCATACTCAACAACTGAGCCTCCACTAGGGCAGAGGATTCCAAAGATTCACCACCCTCCGAGCGAAGAAATTCCTCCTCATCTCAGTCCTAAATGGCCTTCCCCTTATTCTGAGACTATGACCGCTGGGCCAGAATTTTGACATTGGGGGGCGGGCCCAGCAGGCCAACGCGTAAAATGATGCGCGGTGACATCGGGCGTGCGTCCCGACATCAGCGTGTGTCATTTAGATATTACATTTGGCAGGCACGTGCCAGAGGCAGTTGCGCGCCTGCCGAACTGTCAACGGCCTGTTAAGGCCATTAAAAAACCAATTAAAGTAGTTATCAATGCTGCCCGTCCAACCTTAAGGCCAAGAGGCCTTTGCGTTTTTCAGGAAACCTCATCCACGGGCGGGATGAGTTTTCCCTGAAGGTTTTATTAAATAAATAAACAATTTTTGCACAATTCATAAACATGTCCCAGTTCATGTGACACTGTCACATGAGGTGACGTGTTTAAATAATTTTTAACTTTATTATTTAGGAACTTTTATGATGTACTTAATCCCCCTGAGGCAGCTCTGTGCCTCAGGGAGATTTAAGCACTCTTTCGCGCGTATGTGTAAAAGAGTGCAGGCCCCGACTTTCCCTCCTCCCCCCGCCCGCACATGTAGCGCTGAGTGCTACTGGCCATGTGTCAATGTAAAATGGCAGTGCGCAGCCAATCACAGGTGGCGATTGGCTCTGCGCCCACTCCCAACCGGCCTGCCTGGCATTCAGAAAATTCTCTCCCTGGTTCTAGACATCCCAGCCAAGGGAAACATCCTTCCTTCATCTTCCCTGTCAAGCCCTGTAAGAATTTTGTATGCCTGAATTAAATCACCTCTTATTCTTCTAAACTCCAGAGAATAAAGACCCAGTCTACTTTATTTGTCCTCATAGGACAATCCCTCCATCCCAGGAATTAATTTAGTGAACCTTCACTGCATTTCCTCTATGACAAGTATATCTTTCGTTAGGTAAGGAGACCAAACTGTGCACACTACTCCAAGTGCGGTCTCACCAAGGCTCTATATAATTGCAATAAGGCATCTTTACTCCTATACTCAAATCCTCTTGTAATAAAGACCATTTGCCTTCTTAATTGCTTGCTGTACCTGCATGTTAGCTTTTAGTGACTCATGAACAAGGACACCCAAGTCCCTTTGAAGTTCAACACTTCCCAGATTTTCCCCATTTAGAACAAAGAACAAAGAAAAGTACAGCACAGGAACAGGCCCTTCGGCCCTCCAAGCCTGCGCCAATCATATTGCCTGTCAACTAAAACATTTTGCACTTCCGGGGTCCATATCCCTCTATTCCCATCCTATTCATGTATTTGTCAAGCTGCCTCTTAAACACCACTATCGTACCTGCTTCCACCACCTCCTCTGGCAGCGAATTCCAGACACTCACTACCCTCTGCATAAAAAAACTTGCCCCGCACATCTCTATAGTTTTCTCCTCTCACCTTAAATCTATGTCCCCTAGTAATTGACTCTTCCACCCTGGGAAAAAGCTTCTGACTATCTACTCTGGCGATGCCACTCATAATTTTGTAAACTTCTATCAAGTCGCCCCTCAATCTCCGTCGCTCTAGTGAGAACAATCCGAGTTTCTCCAACCTCTCCTCATAGCTAATAACCTCCAGACCAGGCAGCATCCTGGTAAACCTCCTCTGCATCCTCTCCAATGCCTCCATATCCTCTGGTAATGTGGCGACCAGAATTGCACGCAATATTCCAAGTGTGGCCTAACCAAGGTTCTATACAACTGCAGCATGACTTCCCAGCTTTTATACTCAATACCCCTGCCAATGAAGGCAAGCATGCCATATGCCTTCCTGACTACCTTATCCACCTGCGTTGCCACCTTGTGACCTGTGGACCTGTACACCCAGATCCCTCTGCCCGTCAATGCACTTAAGTGTTCTACCATTTACTGTATAATTCCTGCCTGTATTGGACCTTCCAAAGTGCATTACCTCACATTTGTCCAGATTAAACTCCATCTGTCATTTCTCCGCCCAAATCTCCAACCGATCTATATCCCGTTGTATCCTTTGACAATTCTCTTCACTATCTGCAACTCCTCCAACCTTAGTGTCGTCTGCAAACTTACTAATTAGCCCAGTTACATTTTCCTCCAAATCATTTATGTATACTACAAACAGCAAAGGTCCCAGCACTGATCCCTGCGGAACTCCACTAGTCACAGCTCTCCATTCAGAAAAGCACCCTTCCACTGCTACTCTGTCTTCTTCGACCAAGCCAATTCTGTATCCATCTTGCCAGCTCACCTCTGATCCAGACACCTCTGGTGTCTTGTTTTTCAATGGTGCACACAAGCCGTCGACATTGTAGCTGAGCTAACTTTATTGATAACACATTTTTCTAACATAAACACATATCTGCAGTAACTTAATTCTATCAAGACATGTTCCAACATGTGCTATCTGACCTTCAACTCCCAGTTCATGTGGCCCTATATCTAGTACACAGTACCATATAGTATCTAATACTGGAGTCCACTATCACAACCAACTATTATCATGACATTTCCCTTTTTAAAAAAAAAACTTTTATACAACTCAAGTACAGAAAATCTCTCATCTATCCTTTCTCACTCTGTTTTTATCAGTCTATTTTGTCTTTTACTCAACTCTGTGGTTTCTTCACAATTCTTCCACTAGATGTTCTGAATGGTGACAGAGGTGATTTTGAAGGACAAGGGACTTTCTCCAGCTCTGTCGCTACCGCCCCTTGGATAGTTTTCAGGACTCACAGGCTTTGTCTGGTTATCTGTTGCTTCACTGGTGCATTCTGGTTTTTGATCTTCAGCTACACTTTCTGGTTCAGAGCAGGGTTGTGTTTCATTTGTTTTCCGTAAGAATTTCCAGTTTTTCCTGTACTGTTGTCCATTAGGAGTCTGCACCATGTAAGACCTTGATTCTCCTGTGACAACAGCAGGATTCCAGATCCTTTCATACTGAATCCTCTCACGTTCAGGTCAATCAGAGGTCGGGCACCTCGATCAAAGTGCTGTTTACGCTTCTGCTGTCTCAGTTTGAGCAAGTCCTGCACACTGTAGCTCACTGGCTGTGGAAATAACAGTTGGGCCTCAGTTGAAAGCTCTGTTCTTAGTCTTCTCCCCATCAGGAGCTGTGCTGGAGATGAGCCAATGCCTCTAATGGAGTATTCTTGAAACTCAGCAGAGCTAGGTAGGGGTCTCTTCCGTCTGCCTTTGCCTTCTTCAAAAGGTGTTTTAAGGCCTGCATGTTAAGTTCCAACATTCCGCTGGATTGTGGATATTTGGCACTTGATGCAGTGTGGCAAAACTCCCAGTCCTGTGAAAATTTGCGAAACTTAGTTCCTGAGAATTGTGGACTGTTATCTGAGATGAGCACTTCAGGTATGCCGTGGTGAACAAAAATTTTAGATGATTTATTACAGTGATGCTCATTTCTCAGCAGCACAGACTCAAAATTTTTGAGTAATAATCTACTGCTAGTGGGTACTCACTGTTGTCAAATGTGAACAAGTCCACTCCAATTTTCTGCCAGGGCCTCTCTGGAACACTGTGGTTGAAGTGGTTCTTTTTGTTGCGAATTACTGTACTTTTGGCACACTGCACACACATTCACCATTTGTGCTCCCATTCCAGGCCAATACATTACATCTCGAGCTCTTCTGCATGTTTCTAAGCCAAGGTGACTTTCATGTATGCACTGCAGCCTCTCTTTCCTCAGTGTTGCAGGAATTATGATCTTTTCTTCCTTGAAAAGTAGTTCCTCACAAAAGTTCCAGTGCTCTTGTACAGAACAAGGGCTCCGCTTTGATGTGTGGGTCAGCCAGTTTGCACAGTCTGCTGCAGTTTTCTCAGGGTGGCGTCATTCTTGGTCACTTCCCTGATCTCATCAGGTTTGGTTACAGCCACAGGTAAGTTCTTTGTTTGCATGTCAACCTGTGTTTCCATTTCTTTATCCTCTTCGTCCATGATGGGTAGGTATGCACAGGACAGTATGTCTGCAATGTACACTTCTTTGCCCGGTTTGTATTTAACTTTGACCTGGTACTTCTGCAGATGTATTAGTAATCTTTGGATTCTTGGTGGTGCACAGTTCAGGGGCTTTTTAAGTGTAGCTTCCAAAGGCTTATGGTCAGACACTACCTCTATGAATTTGCCATGGTCAAACTGATGGAAACGTTCTAGGCCAAACACAATTGCTAGCATTTCTTTCTCTATTTGGGCATACTGCTGCTGTGTTTCAGTCATTGCCTTTGAAGCATGTGCCTCATTTTTGCAAGAGGACAGCTCCCAGGCCAGTCTTTGAAGCGTCCACTGAGATCTTGACCAGCTGACTGACATTGTAATACTTTAACACTGGTGCCTGGGTCAGTGTTCTCTTCAGACTGGTCAAAACTTCCTGGTGACTTTGTTCCCAGTGCCATTCCACATCATTTTGTAGAAGTTCTCTGAGAGGTGCTGTCAGGTCTGACATGTTCGGAATGAATTTCCCAAGATAGGTCACCATTCCCAAAAACCTCTCCAAGTCTTTCTTACATTCTGGGGGTGGCATGTTCACGACTGCTTCAATTTTACTCTGGTCTGGCTTCAATCCCTCACTTGTTAGCACATGTCCCAAGTACATGATTTCATGAAGACCTATTACGCACTTTTCTTTCTTCAACTTGACATTCCATTCTCTAGCTCTGGCCAGGGCCTGCCACAGTCTGTGGTCGTGTTCTTCTCGTGAGTCTCCCCAGACCAGCATATCATTGATATAGGTTTCCACACCCTCTAACCCTTCAAACAGCTGCTTCACTGTTCTGTGGAACACCTCTGGAGCTGAATTAATACCAAAAGATAAGCATAAAAACTGGTATCACCCATATGGTGTGTTGAAGGTACAGAGATAAGAGCTATGTTCATCCAGCTTGACCTGCCAGAGGCCTGAACTCACATCCAAGACTGAATAGTATTTAGCATCGGCTAGCTTACATGTGATCTCTTCTACTGTGGGCAGCTGGTAATGCTCTCTTTGTACTGCCTGGTTCAGGTCTCTGGGATCCAGAAAGACTCGCAGATTCCCATCTGATTTTTCTACAATTACAGTTGGATTAACCCACTTTGTCGGTTCTTCAGTTTTCTTGATGTGAGGTTTCTCCAGTCTGTCCAACTCTGCTTTCAGTTAGTCTCTCAGCATTACTGGTACTTTCCTGGGCGGGTGGATTTTGGGTGTCACAGTTTCGTCAATCTTGATGGCGTGTTCTCCTTTTAAGCAGCCAATCCCCTGGAACACATCTTTATACTCGCTCAGGATGTCATCAGTGGTGACAGTCATTATTCTCTTGATTAGCTTCAGATTTTCACAAGCTTTGATTCCAAGAATGGGTTTTACATCAGTTTCCACCACTATGAATGGAAGTGCTTGAGATTTTGTTTTTTTTTTTGTCGTTCACTTTAAGTGTGCACTTGCCTTCTACTGCAATTTTTTCACCTGCATAAGTAGACAGCTTCACTTCTGTTTTAGTTAGCTGTTTTTCTTTACTTATGATACAGGCTCATGGGAATGATATTTGCTTGTGCACCTGTGTCAAGCTTGAAATTCACCATCAGGTTGGCAATTGGAAGATCCATCTTCTTTGAAACTTGCTGCATCTGTACCAATGAAGAGTTGAGTTTCAGTGTTTGCCAATCGAGTGCACTTTCTTTGATTTACACATCTGAGCGAAGTGATTTAGTTTATCACAGTTCTTACGCTGCTTTCCGTAGGCTGGAGAGTTATGTGGTAAATGTTCTGTTCCACACTGGCTGCATTTAAATGTTTTAATAGCAGTTTTGATCTTTTTACATTCAGATGTCTTTGTTCTTTCCCAGGGCTGTTTCTGTTTAACTGCATCTAACTACTTGACCGTGTGAGACTTATGATCTTCTTTCATCTGTTTAATCTGGCATTTCATTGTCTCTACTGCGCTGCAGATATTTATTACTTTCTCCAGCATGAGATCAACTTCTCTCAAAAGCTGTTGTGTGTTTATTTGCGATTCCCCAAATTATTTTACCTTGGATGAATGATTCTTCAAGCTCTACAAATTCACACAATTAAGCTAGTTTCTCATCTCAGTTACATACTGACTAATTTGTCACTGCCTTGTGTGCATGTTAAAAATCGTTACCTTACATATATGATGACTTTTCTTAAGGCTGCAGTAGGCTTCGAATTTTTCCATTATTTCTTTCAAGTCATTTTGTTTCTCATCATTTTCAAACGTGAATGTATTATAGACTTCTAGGGCTGCTTCCCCTGCTACGTGAAGAAAGATGGAAGACTGCGCCTGGGGATCTTTTTTTATCACTGCCCATTGCTGTGAGGTACGGCTCAAATCGCTGCCTGAACCACCTCCAGTTTTCAGTGAGGTTTCCATCCCAACTGAGCACTGTCGGTGGTTTCAGAACCTTCATTGTTGCGTTTAGTTTACTTCTGACACCATGTCTTTTTTGTTTCAATGATGCACACAGGCAGTCGACATTGTAGCTGAGCTAGCTTTATTGGTAACACATTTTCCTAACAAACACATATCTGCAGTAACTGAATTTAATCAACGCAGGTTCCAACATGTGCTATCTGACCTTCAACCCCAAGGTCAGGTGACCCCTATCTAGTACAGAGTACCGTATAGTATCTAATACTGGAGTTCATTACCGCAATCAACAATTACCATAACAACTGGGACATTAAAAAAAATCTTTTTTTTCTCTCATTTTCTTTGAACATTTTTCTTTACCAGATATTGAAAATGGAAGGGAAAAGGCTGTTTGGCTGACAGTCAAGTATCATCCAGTTGGTTAATGTGTCTTTTTGCTTTCCAATTGGTGTAAGAAGCCACTGGGTCGCAAAGGCGGATGTGTTGACCGACTAATGGCTGGAACGTTGGGACAAGTCCTGTGGTGAAACCTCCAGAAATACAATTAATCACAGTTGGCAACCCTATGATTAACAGCTGCATTCAATGGAATGCAGAACTTGCTATTCAACTGATAAAGCTGAATTTCAACTCAACACAAAGTTTTGCTACTGCTTTCTGCAAAATTATATTAAATTTTTATTAATTTTTAAAAAAGTTTTAGGAACAAGTTTTGCATTAGAGGAACAATAAGGATCTATGTGATACCTATTTTATATATTGCTTTTATTTTTTTCATATTGTGGGTGTAGTTACTGTGGCTCTGAAAATCTGCAGGATGTTTGGCAATAACTTCAGCAAGACTACCAGGAAACAGCAAAAATCTGGTTGTGTTGAGTTTGCACCATTTCTGGGATTTCTCGGCTAGACGTGTAGAGGATGAAACTTTGGCCACCCCTTGCATGGTCAATGATGCCAGGAGTTCCCACCTGGTTCAGTTGGAAATCAGAATTGGACTGGAGGCTGGTACAATGAATGAGACGAGGCAAACTGATTTCAGAAGTGGGGGTACTGGGCCCAACTGGGGCTGGAGTTGGGTGTTCAGACCAGGAAGTAAGCCTAGATTACAACTGAATGGCCAGAACCTACACACACAGGCATTCAGGTGCCAGATTTTCTGGCTGCATGGGGCACATGGGGTTGGTACAGGAGGGCACCACTGGGCATGACCCTGACAGAAACACAAAGATTATTATCCCAGTTTTTTTTTTGCAGGGTCTGTGTTTAGTGTTTCTATATTTAGAACAACTACTGTAGCAAATTGACACTGGCCAGTGAAATACAACAAGTTTCCTTGCATTTTATTTAGTCTCGATTATCTCAACACGTAACAACCAAAGCAGTTGAAAGGGTTTATTACATCTGAAACATTAAACAGTTGCTGGTGTACCTCTCGCGTAGTTAAACCCAATAACATAAAAAAGAGGAGCAGGCCATTTGGCCCCTTAGACCTGCTACACCATTCAGTAAGGTCATGGCTGATCTGAATTTGGTCTCAACTCCACTTTCTTGCCTGCTTCCCAAAATCCTTGACTCCCTTTATGGATCAAAATTTTGTCCAACTCCACCTTGAATATATTCAATGACCCCAACGTCCATTGCTGTCTGGGATAGAAAATTCCAAATATTAATGACCTTCTAGGAGAAGAAATTCTTCCTCATCTCTATTTTAAATGGGAGACACCTTATTTTGAAACTGTGCCCCCTAGTTCTAGATTCCCTCATTAGGGGAAATCCTCTTGGCAACTACCCTGTCAAACCCCTCAGAATCTTTTATTTTTCAATAAGATCACCTCTCTTTCTTCTAAACTCCAATGAGTTGACACGCCAGTATCCATCCTCACCGATTCCTTCCCCAGATGTCTGCATCTGGACCAGCCTCCCCCTCTGCTGCCACCTGTTGTTAGTCTTGCGGCCTTTGTTGTTGGAGAGCAGAGCTCTCCTCCTTCACACACTCTCCCCCTGCTCCTGAGGTTGCAGGGACATCGGGTAACTGAGACCCATGGTTATGGCAGTAATTGCACTGTGTGAAGAGGGCAGACATACATGTGAAAGCATGCTCATCCATGGTTCTCATACATTTAACTGATTATTAGGGCGTCCCTTTAATTGGTCAGTTGTGCACAACATTATTTCCAACCTCCCAAAACAACCCTCCTCCCACTTCAATCTGCGATCCTTGTAACCGAACGTGTGTTTTCAGCGAGCCACAGACAATGGCGCGTGTTACATTCCAAACCCGATCCTGTACATTCTACCCTCCCTCTCCCCCTCACCATCACGCTTGCCCCCACCACCCTTGACCCACCCAGCATAACCTTTTCTCTCTCCTCTTTACCCTTGAACCTCCCCTGGTTACCCTGGTCCCTATTACCGTTTCCCTACATATGCCATCTCTCCACCCCCTGCGCCTATACCCATGGCCATCCAAATGCCCATTTTGACCTTGAATGCTTCCGTTATCCTCCTCCAGGCTTTTGTTCACTCCAGTGACCCAAACCCCCACCAGCCCCATGAGACCTTCCTATACCGGACTCTGACTTTGGACCTGCCCCCACACCAAGTACAACTCCCCCCTTTGACCATGACTGTTCCCTCCCCCACCTGTGACATAACCATCGCCTGACCTCCATCATCTTCCTGGGGTGTAGGTCAAGCCTTGCCATCCTCCCTTGCTGAGTTAACCTGTGTCCTGTACCATCTAGAATGGGGAGCAGAGCTTTGTCTCAAACACTTGCCAGGGAGTGCTGGACCAAAGAAATCTTAGAGGTACATGGACATCCAGGTAATAGCCTGCCTTGCCCAATTATCCTAATCCAGCATCACTGTTCAAGTGCTTTGAATGCAACAGCATCTGTCTCATTCATAGCCGGAGAGTTAAGTTGGCCAATATTCTCTAGAGTGCAAAGATGGGGGCCCAGCTGTGACTGCATTTAAAGCCATGTTCCACAGAATGATCATCACAAAAGGAACAATTCACATGAACATTCAATAAAGAATGCACAAAAATGCAACACATCTCAATCAGGAATAATGCCCCTATCTCCTCTCTAGCCATCACATTGAGAGAAACATGGGACAGGCCCCAAAAAGTCTCAATAATTATGAATGGTTATAGGAAACAAATTATATTGTGAACAAGTGAGACAGACATGGAAAAATCACCCGTGCCACCTTAGTGTTCTTTCTTTTTCTACTGCTATGTCTAGGTGCCAGCCCAACATTAGCAGCTGAGGTGGAGGCAGTCTGCTCAGTGTCATGCTCTGTTACCTTGGATGACTGTGGCTGGCATCATCTGGAGGCATGGGGCCTTGAGGGCTCCAGCTTGGCTGGAGCTGTTGGGCATCAATGGGGAGGGGATGGGGAGATGCCGCTAACCCTGTGGCTGTCCTGAGACAAAGGTCCCGGGGTTCAGCTGGCACATGCTCCTCCTCCATTGGGCATGCGATGGCACCTCCCCATCTCCCTGAGAGGGAGGTTCAAGTGCCTCTTTTCCCCTCTCACCTAGCCACTACTGCACTCAGCCCTTGGCTAGAGTGATGGAATGCAGGTCAAAGTGCATGTGGATTGAATGCTTGACCTGGCTGTCCCTGGTGGTCATAATCCTCTCCATGGTTGAAGTCACGTGCTAAGATGCCTGGTACTTGGCAGAACTCATGGCCTGCATGGATTCCTCCATATCCCACACAAAGCTGTGCATAATCCATGGTATCTCTGATGCATTTTCCCCCAACCTCTGCAGCATGTCTAGCAGGCTTCTTGTGGCTGCGACCAGTTGCCTGTCATCATGTAGGGCTCAGCAAGGCCCTGGTCCCTGGCAGTACTTCAATCATTTGTGGACCCAGTTGTCACATCCTCCCTCAGCTCCAGGACATGTCTGTGGTATGATTATGCTCCAGAATCCATACGCAAACCCTCCGTATCTGTGTGGGCGTAACTGGGCTGGCCGAGGTGGATGATGAGGCACACGACGATGCATCCTCTGAGGCACTGGCTGCTTCATCCCCAGAGGTGGAGTGTTCCGATGCCTGTCTTGGCTATAGCCTGGTCCTTGGCTGGTGATCACCTGTAATGGAGAACAAAAAGATTCGGATTTAGAATCATCACAGATTGAGCACTTCATTGCATTCACCCTCTGTACCCATCTTCCACCAGCGGAATGGTTGCCTCTTCCTCCTTGCTCCTGGCTTGTCCAGCCTCGCTGTCCACCACTTCGTCAGCGATATCCTCCTTGGCGACTGTGAGGAACCTCAGATCTGCGTCTCGTCTCACAGGAATTGTGGGTCTGCTTTTCCTGCATGACAAATTGCAGAGAAGGTGACATGTCAAGTGACACCTAACCCCGTTGTCTGCATGGATCCCCATCACACATACGGGCCTGTCATTCGCATGTTGCATCCAAACGCACGCAAAAGGCAAACTTCCAGACACTTCGGCCTGTCACGAGGCTATGCCCCTTTATTTTTGAAACATGATTTTTCAACTTTCAACTGAAATATTGCAGTTTGAACTGAGGCAGAGCAAACTGCTTAAGAAATGCAAGGCCACATTCCAAGGTTACAGAAACAAACCAATCACCCTCAGGGGAGTGTGATGAGAGAGATTTCCTATAATCCAGACATCCAATGAAATTCATAACTGTCTGAGGAAGAGATATTAAAAATGCAAAGTATTTGATGTTGAAACAATGACAGCCACAGACAGACACACCTGAAGCCTCTTGGTGAAGTATTTCAAGGCAAGGTTGCCAAGCCACTAGGGAGAGATTGTAAGTGAGGTAGGTGGGTGTCAAGAAAGTCTTCAACAGAGGAAACAGATCTCCCTTTCTGATACGAGTGTGTGTGTGTGTGTGTGTGTGTATCTCTGCGTGTGTGAATGACTGCATGACGGCTAAATGCTTGAAGTCACATTAATATTTTTTTTCTTGGGTTTAGTGGTAATAAATTTGCGCTTTGACTCAAGAAACCCTTGTTTAATTGGCTCCTTATTGCTCACAGCTTGAATAGTTAAATACCTCTGGATTTGGAAAAGGTATATGCTTGTGAAAAGAAACTTAAACCAGCTAAGGAGGTTGAATAGAAGGGAGCCAGTTCACTCCTTCTCACCTGGTTGTAACAGGCCTCAATTGCCATGTGGCCATAGCCATAGACCCATAAAAAAGTTACAGCACAGAAGGAGGCCATTCGGCCCATGTTGTCCATGCCAGCCCAAGGACACCCTTTCTAATCCCACCTTCATGCACCCGGCCCATAGCCCTGCAGCTTACAGCACTTAAGGTGCAGATCCAGGTACTTTTTAAAAAGAGTTTAGAGTTTCTGTCTCTACCACCAACTTGGGCAGCGAATTGCAGACACCCACTACCCTCTGCGTAAAGAAGTTCTTCCTCATTCACACATTCATTCTCCTGGCAGAGCTGTCCACTCTTACATTTACGTTATTGATGACCACACAAGATACTCTTGTTGAAGATGCAACACTAGCACTTGGCCTTGCAGAGTGGAGCAGGTTGTTGACCTGTTTCCTGTGCTGGACGCAGATTCAACAGGTGACCAAAAAAAAACACGGAAGTGGAGCTCAGTTCTGGTTACAATGTTGGGAACGACACGCTGTCGACAAAATACCGGCCTTTGTGACTTTCTCACAACTTGTTTACTGATCTTCGTATTGTCAGCAAATTTGGCTACAATATATCTGATCCCTTCATCCTACCCATTAATATGGATTGTTCCAGTCTTATAATTCAGATATTTTCTATTATAGATTTCTAGCACTTGAAGATTATGGTTTTTTTGAGGCAGCTGATACTGGTGTTTTATATTTATGAAACCTGAAATTCACCTGCTCCACAGTCAGTTTACAAAGTTAAGGAAGCAGTCGTAGATTTTTGAATTTCACTGAAGGTTCATTAACTCTGGAGGGAGCCTAATTCCGTATTGATATGATTTCTTCGGTGGCTATGGGTTTCCCTCTGGTGGTAAAACTATTCGTATCTGAACATATGCTGCTAAAAATTGTTCTAACAGAATACAGAGATTCTGTATTCTAGAGCATTCTTCATAGCCAAGTAATTAAATAATGTTTTCTGTACACTGACAATTAATTTTCCCCTAATGCGCTCAATGCTGCCTGTCATGATGTTGATCTTGGAGTTGAAAGATGTGTAAAAATCACCACACCATAGATGCAAATTTGTGAATTATAGTGACATGGAACTCTAGAGGGTAAGTAGCAAATAAATAGTGTTACAACTGTTGTCTTCTGGTTTTCACCCTTCTTCTGATCAGCAACAGATATGTTTGTCAGATGTAATAATTAATATTACTGCAGCATCTTTGATCAGGGAGCAAGGAAAAAACACACTGTGGTAATGGTTTTATTTAGTGTGTAATGTACCTTTAAGAGTAATACTTGTTAGGAAAGATCACATGATCTGTAGCAACCAGTAGGAGAGTAGCGCGGGCTACCTCAGCAGACAGTATAGAGATAGAGTTGGAGTTGAAAGCACATGTATAGTTGCTGCTGAGTATGTTGTAAGTAAACTTAATGTTTCCACTTAGCAAGTTGTCTGCAGATCAAGTCTATTACTAATGGTACAACTACAACAAACTGGTGGCGAGAATAAAACAGAAGAAATCAAGTTAAAAAGAAATCGGCACTGTACCTCGTCCAGTGATTGTAAGTAGCAAGCTCCGATAGAATTGAAGAAGTTATCCACTCTCAAAATGCCACAATTTAGGAGAATTGAGGCTTTTGAACCAGCCACAATTGGTCTCAATACATATAACACCTCATGTTCTTTTTCAAGCAAACGAGATTAAGTGGCGAGTGATCCTCTTGAACACTTATGGGAGCAAAACCTACATTTTGACTCAAAGTTTGACAGTGCCCTGTGCCCCAGATTTGAAGAATTTCGATTAATTTGTGGACCTTGTGAAGGGTCACTTTCAACCTAAGCCCGATGCAGAGGTTCAGGTTTAATTCATGAAATAGGGCCGCGGGTGATTGCATAGATTGCATGCTCTGTGGTAAATTCGAAGCAGTTAACAGAACTTTGAGAGTTCGGTACGACTCTGAATAACATGCTCAGAGATCGCTTAGTGTGTGGTGTAAAAGAGGACACTATTGAGAAAAGAATATTGTCCGAAGTGAATCTAGATTTCAAGATGGCGCTAGAGACAGCGCTGACCATGGAAAGCGCAGTAAGAGATTCAAAAGTAATGCAGGGTGCACAAAGTGGCTCCGTCCTCCACAATCGGGCGGGAAACCTCAAGCAAAAGTGACGGGAAAAAGTGAGACTTTGCTAAGAAGCGGGAAACAGCCCCTGCTAGCCGAAGAATAAAGAAAAATAATTTAGCAGCGAAATCGAAGAATAATTTTAATAGAGGTAGAAAAAGTCTTTTAGCGATTGGCAGTTTAAAAAAATCAAATGCTACTATTGTCACAGAAATGGACATATGATGAGGCAATGCAAGGAAAGATTCAAGCAGGCTTGTAAACAAAAGAAGAAGCTCAATTAAATCTACAATGTAGAAGAGCCTGAGACAACAAATTCAGACATTTACTTGTTGCTTAAACTGAAAGGTGGAAAGATAGAACCAATATTTGTCACAGTGAAAGTAAATGGCAAACCTGTTAAAATGGAAGTAGACAAGGGAGCTTCCACTACAGTAATTGGGGAACATGCCTTCAGATATCTGAATAATGGTGAACATCAATTAAGTTTAGAACAGCTGCCAAGCTAAAAACATATACGGGAAAAGACATTCAAGTAAAAGTCATAAGCAGAGTAACTGTCCATTATGGAAGCCAATCGGCACAACTACCCGTGATGGTGGTAGCAGGTGAAGGGCCAAGCCTCCTGGGGTGAAATTGGTTAAAGGACATTAAGTTAAAATGGTATTAAATTTTCCAGTGGAGAGCAAGTGGGTTATCAGAGCTACTTAGAAAACATATCATCATCTTCAAGGAAGAAAATCCAGGGCCTACAGCCAAGATTTACGTGGATCCAGAAGCAACTCCTCATTTCACGAAGATGAGACCGGTGCCATATGCCCTACAAGAGAAAGTTGACTCTGAACTAAACAGGCTAGAGAAACTGGACATTATACAACCTGTTCAGTTCTCAGAATGGGAGCACCCATAGTCCCCATCCTTAAACCCGACCAAAGCATCCAAATTTGCGGGGATGGTTAACAAAGTAGCCGAGCTGGATAGGCACTCCATTCCAAAAATTGAAGACCTGTACGCCAAGCTGGCAAGAGGGACAACGTACACAAAGCTTGACATGAGTCATGCTTATCAACAACTAGAATTGGATAATGCCTCCCGGGAATTTGTCACAATTAATGCCCACAAAGGGGATTACCAATAAACATGATTGCCCTTCGGTGTCTCCTCTGCTTGTGCCATCTTTCAGAGAACAATGGAAAGCTTACTGCAGGGACAGCCCCAGGCTGTAGTCTATTTAGGCGATGGATTGGTGACAGGATTCACTGAAAAAGAGCATTTGGCAAACTTAGAAGAAATCTTAAAACATTTCTTGCAAGCTGGAATGCATCTAAAAAAAAGAAAAGTGCACATTCCAAGCGAGGGAGGTGATCTACTTGGGTCACCGGGTAGATTCACAGGGCCTCCACCCGGTTGAAGAGAAAGTGAGAGCCATAAGAGAGGCGCCTCAGAGTTCAAATCATTCCTAGGAATGATCAACTATTATGGGCGTTTCTTACCCAATTTGTCTACAGTGCTAGCCCCCCTGCATTCTCTACTCAAAAAAAACCAATGTCGCTCTTGGGAGGCGCCCCAGAAAGAAGCTTTCATAAAGGTGAAATAATAGTTGCACTCATCCAATCTATTACTGCTTTATAACTAGACGAAAGAATTAGTGCTGACATGTGATGCATCACCTTACGGAGTGGGAGCAGTGCTCTCTCATCGGATGGACGACGGCACAGAATGACCAATAGGTGTGTATTAAAGACACTCACCACAGCGGAAAAGGGATACTTACAGATAGAAAAAGACCTGTACATCATCTTTGGTGTCAAGAAATTTCACCGGTATGAACACGGTCGTCATTTTACAATCATTTCAGACTACAAGCCACTGCTAGCTTTGTTTAGTGAGGAAAAGGCTAAACCACCCATAGCCTCAGCAAGAAGAGAGTGATGAGCCTTAATTCTGGCAGCATATGAATACACTTTCGTACACAGGCCTGGCAATCAAATCGCAAACGCCTACGCGTTTAGTCATTTGCCTTTACAAGAAAATGATGAGCATGTTCCAGTTCCACAGGAACTTGTTTTACTATTAAATTTCTTAGATTCCTCGCTGGTATGTGCTCGACAGATCAGAGACTGGACAAGTCGGGATCCAGTCCTATCTCAAGTACGAGAACAAGTGCTACATGGTTGGTCACAGGAGCCTGTATCTGATGAATTGAAACCGTACTTCTCAGAAGACATGAAATAACTAGCCAGGATGGCATCTTATTGTGGGGAGCAAGAGTGATAGTTCCTCCAAAGGGAAGGGAGCCACTTTCAGTTGAACTGCACAGTTCCCAGCCAGGAATTTCCCGAATGATGGCCATAGCACACAGCTATTTATGATGGCCAGGGGTGGATGGCAAAAGAGAGAATATGGTAAAGAAGTGTGTGCAATGTCAGCAACTGCAAAAGTTGCCAGTGACAGCTCCATTACACCCATGGGAGTGGCCAGGTAGACCCTGGGTGCGGTTACACATTGACCACGTTGGACCTTTCCTGGGAACGATGTTTCTGCTCATTGTCGATACCCATTCAAAATGGTTGGTCGTATATGAGGTGAAGTCACCAATGTCGGCTGCTACAATCGAGAAACTACGTCAGAATTTTGCCATTCACAGACTACCAGAAGTCGTCGTTTCCGATTGACGGCACAGCATTTATGAGTTCTAAGTTTCAACAGTTGATCGGCCTCAACAGTATCACTTAAGTAAACATTGCACTGTACCACCCTTCCTCAAATGGACTGGCTAAAAGGGTAGTTCAAACGTTCAAGACAGGCATGAAAAAGCTAACTGGCAATTCCTTGGCAACCAAGCTGGCATGCTTTCTTTATCATTACAGGACCACCCCTCACACAACAACAGGTGTCACACCTGCGGAGTTATTGTTGAAACGCTGCCTCAGGACGAGATTGAGCTTCATAATGCTGAATTTAGAGAGAAAGGTGGAAAGGAGTCTGGGAAGCCAGAAAACTAGAGACGACTGGCACAGTCATGAAAAGATATTTACCATGGGAGAGCTGGTATACGTGAAAAACTTCAGAGAAGGACCAAAGTGGTTACCGGGTGAAATAAGTGCGGTGACTGGACCTCTATCTTACCACGTGGAGGTGGAAGGTTGGGTCATCCATAAGCATGTGGACCATTTAAGGAAGAGAGAGAGACAAATCACCAAGATTTGGTTCCACCAGTGACCATGACCAGGTCTGCGTTTCTTGTTGAGGATACTCAACCCAGGACTGACATGTCTGATGTTCCTATAAGAGTTGAGGATACAGAACTGCAAGTGCCCACTGAATCACCTGATGTTCAGGCAACTCCGGAAAAGGAGGTTCCTGACAAAGAATCTGAAATTGTGGAGCTGCGACGTTCCACATGTACCAGGAAACCACCTGAAAGACTGAACTTGTAAATTCCTTACCTAATGTAAATATTATGTTGTCTTGAAAAATATGTGCTTGTAAATATATGTATAGCCATGTTAAAGGGGGAGGAATGTAGTGATTATGGTTTTATTTAGTGGTTCACCAATGTCCTTCAGGGGAGGGAATCTGCATCCTTACCTGACCTGGCCTACATGTGACTCCAGACCCACAGCAATGTGGTTGACCTTTAAATGCCCTTGAAATGGCCTAGCAAGCCACTCAGTTGTATCAAACCGCTACAAAGTCTCCTAACAGCACTGTGGGTGTACCTACATGCAACGGTTCAAGAAGGCAGCTCACCACCACCTTAAGGGCAACTAGGGATGGGCAATAAATGCTGGCCCAGCCAGCGAAGCCCACATCCCGTGTGTGAATAGAAAAATTAGTGTATAACGTACCTTTAAGGATAATACTTGTTAGGAAAGATCACATGATCTGTAGTAACCAATAGGAGAGTAGCATGAGTTACGTCAGCAGACAGTATAGAGGTAGAGTTGGAGTTGAAAGCACATGTGTAGTTGCTGCTGAGTATATTGTGAATAAATTTAATGCTTCCACTTAGAAAGTTGTCTGCAGTTCAACCTTATTACTAATAGTACAACTCGGCCACCCTACAACACATACATATTGCATCAAAATATTATAGGGGAAAACTGGATATCCACTGAAAACAGGCGCTGCAATTGCAATGTGCAATTAACTTGTGCCCATTCAATGTAATGTAGGCAGCAAGACAACTTTGTGCTCATTTGAATGATTTCTGGGTGCAGTCGGTGCTAATCGCAATGTTGATTGGCTGAATGCATCAGCAGGCAACCCAAAATCAAATTCCAAGCACCACACTTCAAGCTGAACAGGTGCATTGTGACTGCAGCAGGTACTGGCAGTCGTTCAACGAGTGAACCTGACCTGGAAAACAGTGAAGAATAGCACAGCATAGTGGGAGATGGTGGCGTAGTGGTAATGCCACTGAACTAGTAATCCAGAGGTCCAGGCTAATGCTCTGGGCACAATGGTTCAAATCCCATCATGGCAGCTAGTGGAGCTCTCTCTCAGTAATGGTGCCCATGACAACTACCATCAACAAATGCTTGTTCATGAATGTCCTTTAGGGAAGGAAATCTTCCATCCTCCTTCCTTGATCTAGCCTGCATATGACTCCGGGCCCACAGCAATGTGGTTGACTCTTAACTTGCCTCTGCAATGGTCTGACAAGTCACTCAGTTCGAGGATAATTAGGGTGGGCAACAAATGCTGGCCTCTCCATCAACACTCACAACCTATGAAAGAATAAAGAAAAAAAAAACATGAGTGAGCTAGCTTGAAGGTTTCTTGGATAGAGTACTGGAGGCCTTGGTGGAGGAGGTAGAATGTAGGTGAGATGCCCTCTATCCACAGGAGGCTAAGAGGTTCTCCAGAGATTTGTTTAAAAGGCAGCGGGAGCAGATAGCTATGGAGGTCAATGCCAGGAGTCAAACCTTGAGGCCATGGTTGCAGTGCCACAAGAAGTTCAATGATCAGTGGTCAAGATCACCGAGTGCATCTTCAAATGGCATTTCCTATGACTGCATCACTAGCCTTAGACATTGCTCCTCACCCCCTTACTCACCTACCAACAATCTCTATCAATCAGGATTATTGGCTAACATTCATATGTTTTACCTAAACTTCTAACACTTTGCACTGCTGCAAGCCTTAAACATTGCCAGCTGTTCAACCAGGACAGCCACTTCAGCAAAACAGGTTGCACAATACTGATTGACACACTTCCCTCTCTCGAGAGGACAAGGCAGCACATAGCCTGAGGCAGCAGCACCTAATGGGCAGGGGGACAGGCAAGCCTGCATGTCTAAACCCAATTGAAGAGATGATGTTGGCCCATTACTGAGAAGGCCACTGGTGAGGCCACAGCCAGAGGCAGGGCTGAAAGTCAAAGGGACTTAGTTCTTCTTCTCATGTCCCACTTCCTCCTCATCCCACAATCTTTCTGATATCCAAGCTGTAGATGATGTAAGCATCCATCTCTTACTTTCCACCTTCCATATATCACGTTACCCTTGTGCCTTTTTCCTTTCAGATATCCAAGTGGTGCAACCTGACCAGGCCGTGGAGGAATGCGAAGAAGAGTGATGAAGACGACACAGCACCATCATGTGATTTGTGCACCCACAGCAGCAGCTCAGATACTGACACTGGCCACACATTAAAGAATAGATTAGGGGCAAGATTTGCAAGTGGCACGATACCAGTCATGAATGTACTGCAGCCAAGACGAGGGAAGGATAGCACAGGTGCCAGGTCACCAGAGAATAAGGTTGCACATGGGTTCTGCTACAGAGAACTCAGATGATGACTTCAATCAGCAACCTACAGAAGAATGGTGATGGGTATCCACAACAAAATGCTTTGTGCATTGACAGTTCTGCCTGAAAGCTTGCAGCCAATGTCAAGGAGCATGGAGGAGGAGTTGGAACAGGGCTTTGCACAGAGCTTGGAGCCCATCCTTTCCAGTGTGGAAGCGGTATCTAACTCCATTTGCATTCTTGCGGACCTAACCATGAAGCAGCATTCAATGCCTAATGTTGCAGCTCCCATTGCAGCACAAGCAGAAGCCATCCAATGTCTGAGCGTTGCAGTGGGAGCTCAGATTGCTGACATGCAAACTCAGACTGCTGCCGTCTCAGATGGAGATGAGTGGTCAAAAGGATTTGCAAGGTGACACAGCAACAGATTACTAGGATTTCAGAGACATCAACCCTGGAGGAATTCTAGTGGCTCCATGGAGCATGAACCTGCTGTCCTCTCTCAGGAGGACAGCATTCACCCTCCCACTCCACTTAGTACCGAGAAGCACTAGGACAGGCAAAGGCACGTTGAAGACAGGCACTAAGGGAATGCACAAGGGGGATTAGTTGATGCCTGTATGCAATATGGCATGGTTTGATTTACAAGTTTGGTATGTGTTGGTTTTTATTTTTGCATTGTGGCCAAGCTGATGCTCAGTGATAGAGGGAAGATAAGGTGTGGGACTGTTTGTCAACTGAAAATTGGGGTTGTGGTTACTAGTATCAACCTCAAATGAGTCCTTCTCCAACAGCTCAGGCAGAAAGGAGCTGGCTAGGTTGTCTCCACCCTTCCTCCTCTTGCTTCTGCTCCTGAACCCGTTAACTGTTTACACTGTCTCCTCACGATGGCGAGGTTGTTCAGCATGCTGCAGACATCCACAAATCTTTAAAGAAGCTTTAACAAGTATTGTAGGGCTCCTCCAGAGTATTCCAGGCAGCTGAAGCATTATTTCAGCCTGCCAGTGGTCTGCTCTATAATATTTCGTATGGCAGCATGATTTTCATTATATGCATGCTGCTCGTGTGTATGGACTGCACACTGGAGTCGTCAGCCATGTCATTTGCAGCTAGCCCTGGTTGTCTAGTGCTGTGGTGCCATAAATACAGCTGGACATCTGACTGCTGCAGCATGAAGGCATCATGGCTACTGAACAGATACTGGGCATTGACATGCAGGATTCTCTCCTATGGGCAGACACCAGTTGGACATTGAAGGAGTGGATTCCGCTTCAGTTCTGATACAGGGCAGAGTTGACATGCAGTGTCCACAAAGCAATGTGCATCCAGCCAACTGCATCCTGCACCAAGGGGAAGCCTGTAATCCCAGCAAAGTCACGTAGTTATTCTACTTACTTGTCTTCGGCAAGAGACTGAAATGTAGATGGCAGTCTTTGATTGGAGGACGTCAACGACCTCCCTCATGCAACAGTGGATGGCAAACTGCCTGATATTGAAAATGTCTGTTCGAAGAAGCCAGCCACATACAAGTTCATCACCACAGTCACCTTCACAACCACTGGCCGCTCTAAGATTGTTGCAGCAGGTGGCAGATTTCAGTGTGGATGCCCTTATTGAAGTGCAGATGCCTTGCACGTCGTTGCTCGCTGAGGTTCAGGTACAAGAATTGCTCACTGAACATACTAGTAGATATGGCCTCCTGTTGAGAGCCTCCTCCACACCCCCCACCCCACCCGTCTCCTCCTCTCTCTCCCAACAGCCTGTCCTGCTCTGCCCTCATCATTCTCCAGACCATGTTGTATTCCAAAGTGAATGCCTACTAGTGCACCCATGTCTGAGAGCAACTGGTTTGTGCAGAAATCAGCAAAGATCCTTCAGCACCTACCATACCACTCCCTGTAGACTTTTGCAACTAAAAGCAAAAAACATGAAACCTTTGCAGAATTGGAGCAACGCCCAGAGGAAATCAGGCAGCAACTAACCTCTAAATATTTGATCACTTTAAATAGTGCTGGCAGGAGGTCCTTCCTGCTGCTGAACATTCATGGCACACACCATGACCTGCTTTTTCAAACGCGTGCAAACTGTCACCAATGCCGCATCCGGTTTAACTTGTCCAAAGCCTGTCTGCATACATGGTCTGTGAATGCTTTTGGAGCTTTACGGGTACTTGTAGCACCCAACAACCAGGCACTAATGAGTCCAATTTCTCACCGAATGTATCCTTTTGTAGGTTGGAGGGAATCAAAAACAGGCAATTTAAATTGCTTAAAATAAAACATAACCTTCATGTAGCTGATTGAGTACTAGCAAACAAATTGTTAATTTGGGAATCTAACCTTTAAATAACTAGTATGCTGTGAATATACAAAAAAACTCCAGACCTTTTTCCTTGTTTAGGTGAGAGCATTTTTTGCAAATGGTTGAAATGAATCAGGCCAGGATCTTAACCCGTGGAATCTACCTCAGGAGATAACATCTTTTAAAGATGGTTTAGATATCGATGTGCACACTATGTTGTGTGACAGCGGCTTCTGAGAACACTTTCTCGCCTCACTCCGTGGCATCAAAACTAACCGCCTATGTGTCAAGAGTGACAGCACATTTTGACCAATATGAAGTAAAAGGGATTATAAAAATAATATATGAATTCCCCACAAAGTTAACTCCTTGGCTGGGCATTATTGCGATGCATGGAAATTGCCTTTCCTTGAAGGAAGCTGATTGTACAAAGTAGGCACTTATTTGCATCTTCATTTGTCATTCTTCACAGAGCTCTAAACCAATGGTGCCCGGTACAAGGAGTGGTTAGGCCTTTGGAAAGTAGGAACTTTGAAAATGCTAAATGATTAAAAAAGAAACACTCATCTAGTTCACCTTCTACCATTCTAGTAGTAACACGATACAAAAATAATGGAGTTGTTAATTAATTATAGGAATCAATCTCTATTTTTTCTATTAATTTTATGGGATGTGGGCTTCACTGGCCAGGCCAGCATTTATTGCCCATCCCTAATTGACCATGATAAGATGATGGTGAGCTGCCTTCTTGAACCGCTGCAATCCATGTGGTGTAGGTACACCACAGTGCTGTTAGGAAGAGAGCGCCAGGATTTTGACCCAGAGACAGTGAAGGAACGGCGATATATTTCCAAGTCAGGATGGTGAGTGGCTTGGAGGGGAACTTTCAGGTTGAGAGTTCCCATATATCTGCTTCCCTTGACCTTCTAGATGGTAGCGGTCATGGGTTTGGAAAGTGAAGCCTAAGGAGCCTTGATGAGTTTCTGGAGTGCATCTTGTAGATGGTACACACTGCTGCCACTGTTTGTCGGCGGTGGAGGAAGTGAATGTTTATGGATGGGGTGCCAATCAAATGGGCTGCTTTGTCAAGCTTCTTGAGCGTTGTTGGAGCTACACTCATACAAGCAAGTGGAGAGTATTCCATCACACTCCTGACTTGTGCCTTGTAGATGTTGGACAGGCTTTGGGGAGTCAATAGGTGAGTTACTCCCTGCAGGATTCCTAGCCTCTGACCTACTCTTGCAGCCACAGTATTTATATGGCTATTCCAGTTCAGATTCTGGTCAATGGTAACCCCCAGGATGCTGATAGTAGGGGATTCAGTGATGGTAACGTCATTGCACATCAAGGGGAGATGGTTAGATTCTCTCTTGTTGGAGGCGGTCATTGTTTGGCACTTGTACAGTGCCAATTTTGCTTGCCATTTGTCAAACCAAGCCTGGATGTTTTCCAGGTCTTGCTGCATTTGGACATGGACTGCTTCAGTATCTGAGGAGTCACGAATGATGCTGAACATTGTACAATCATCAGCAAACATCCCCACTTCTAACCTTATGATGGAAGGAAGGATATTGATGAAGCAGCTGAAGATGGTCTAAGATGCTACCCTGAGGAACTCCTACAATGATGTCCTGGAAATGAGGTGATTGACCTCCAACAACCACAACCATCTTCCTTTGTGTTGGGTATGATTGCTATCAGTGGATTTTCCCCCTGATTCTCATTGACTCGTTTTGCTAGGGCTTCTTGATGCCACACTCAGTCAAATGCTGCCTTGATGTCAAGGGCAGTCACTCTCGCCTCACCTCTGGAGTCCAGCTCTTTGGTCCATGCTTGAACCAAGGCTGTAATGAGGTCAGGAGCTGAGTGACCCTGGCAGAATCCAAACTGAGCGTCAGTGAGCAGGTTATTGCTAAGCAAAGGCTGCTTGATAGCACTGTTGATGACCCCTTCCATCACTTTACTGATGATCGAGAGTCGACTGATGGAGAGTTAATTGGCCAGGTTGAATTCATCCCTTTTGCGTGGAGGATATACCTGGGCAATTTTCCCCATTGCTGGATAGATGTCAGTGTTGTAGCTGTAGTTGAACATATTGGCTAGGGGTGCGGCAAGTTCTGGAGCACAAGACTTCAGTACTATTGCTGGAATATTGTCAGGGCCCATAGCCTTTGCACTATCCAGTGCCTTCAGCCATTTCTTGATATCACATGGAGTGAATCGAATTGGCTGAAGACTGGCATCTGTGATGCTGGGGACCTCCGGAGGAGGCCGAGATGGACCATCCACTCGGCACTTCTGGCTGAAGATTGTTGCGAATGCTTCAGCCTTAACCTTTGCACTGATGTGCTGGACTCCTCCATCGTTGAGGATGGGGATATTTGTGGAACCTTCTCCTCCAGTGAATTGTTTAATTATCCACCACTGGACTGGATGTGGCAGGACTACAGAGCTTAGATCTGATCCGTTGGTTCTGGATTCGCTTAGCTCTCTCTATCTATCATTTGCTGCTTATGCTGTTTGGAATGAAAGTAGTTCCGTGTTGTAGCTTCACCAGGTTGACACCTCATTTTTCGGCATGCCTGCTGCTGCTCCTGGCATGCCTCCTGCACACTTCATTGAACCAGGGTTGCTATCCTGGCTTGGTGGTAATGGTAGAGTGGGGGATATGTCAGGCCTTGAGGCTACAGATTGTGGTTCAGTGCAATTCTGCTGCTGCTGACAGCCCAGAGTGCCTCATGATGCCCAGTCTTGAGTTGCTGGATCAGTTCAAAATCTATCCCATTTAGCACAGCGGTAGTGTTACACAACACAATGGACGGTATCCTCCAGTGTGAAGATGACACTTCATCTCCACAAGGTCTGTGCGGTGCTCTCTCCTACCGCTACTGTCATGAATAGATGTAAGTTCAGCAGGCCGGTTGGTGAGGATGAGGTCAAGTGTGTTTTTCCCTCTTGTTGGTTTCCTTGCCGCCTGCCGCAGTCTAGCAGCTATGTCCTTTAGGACTCGGCCTGTTCGGTCTGTGGTGGTGCTACCAAGCCACTCTTGGTGATGGACATTGAAGTCCCCCACCCAGTGTACATTGTGTGCCCTTGCCACCCTCAGTGCTTCCTCCAAGTGGTGTTCAACCATGGAGGAGTAATGATTCATCAGCTGAGTTGGTGGGTGGGGAGGGGGGGGGAGGAAGGAGGGATTGGTCCGTGGTAATCAGCAGGTTTCCTTGCCCATGTTTGACCTGATGCCATGAGACACTTCATGGGGGCCAGAGTCGATGTTGAGGACTCCCAGGGTAAATTGTGGCCCTATCACATACATTGTACCAAAAAAAGCACAATGGGGGTACTAATTTGCGGAGTGTGCAAAGAGTACTTGCCTCTTTCCAAATATAAATCTTGTGAGACACAATAGGGAGCAGAGTTCTCCCGTTCTTGCTGGCTGTGATCTTGGAGCTTTTAGGATAATGTGGTACAGGACCACACAAAGTTTTGCCTCAACCCTGCCACCTTCAATGAAGAAAAGCATTCCAGCCACTATCTCAGTGTGCCTGAGGCTGACCTTCTTTGGTGCAAAACGGGTGCTACGTTTGGTGAAGGAAAACTGGATACCAGGTACTTAGGAAGGATACCACAACACCAATTGATAGTGTACCTGGGCTTCCAGAAAGCGGTTGACAAGTGCTTTATGAAAGATAATTAATCAAACTCAAGGCTCTTATTCAGGATTAATAAACTTATTTAAGGATAGGAAACAATGAGCAGTCATTAGAGGAGTAATGTCAGGCTTGGAGTAAACATTGTGCAAAGCACCCATAGGTTTGAAATCGTGACCACTGTTGTTTCTCATTTACATAAATGACTTAGATGTAGAAACATGATTCCAAGTGGTCAGGTTTGCTGCTGATAACTAACTAGGAGACGACACTGGAAATTGAAGGAAGCAGCTCAGCAATTGCAGAATGGATGGGGCAAAATTATTCTTCCTTTGCGGACAGTTGATAACTAGTTCTGTGATTAGCTAGAGTGGTATCAAAGTCAACCTGTATTAGCATCTGTTCTGGAACAGAAGTGACTGACAATCGTGAAAGCTGCACGAGTGCTAACCAAGGATCGCTTCACTCAAATCAACAATAGCCAATACCAGAATCTGAATGAGAGGGTTAAGCCAATTTATGACCACTGCTGGAGAAGGGGGCCGTACCTTGCTACCTTCACCTGCAGCCAGGAAAACTAATGATAAGACATGGCTACGTCATAATGCAAAAATAAGCAATAGAAAGAACTTTCACTTATATAGCACATTTTGCAATTCTGCAACATCTCAAAATACTTCATAGTTAATGAATTAACATAAGAAATAGGAGTAGGCCATTTAGCCCTTCGAGCCTATACCGCCATTCAATAAAACCATGTCTGAAATGATTGTAGCCTTAATTCCACTCTCCTGCCTGCCCCCCATAACCTTTGACTCCCTTATAGACCAAGAATCTGTCTAACTCGGCCTTGAATATATTCAATGACTCAGCCTCCATTCTCTTTGGGATACAGAATTCCAAGTATTAACGATCCTCTGAGAGAAGTTCCTCATCTCATCACCTTAGATGGAAGTTCCTTACTTTGAAACTGTGATCCAGTTTTAAATTCCCCCATGACAGGAAATATCCCCTTAGGATTTACCCTGTCAAGCCTCCTCAGAATGCTAAGATTCAATAAAATCATTTCTCATTCTTCCAAACTCCAGGGTGTAGGCCCAACCTTTCCTCATAAGACAACCTCTTCATCCCAGGAATCAACTTAGTGGACCATCTCCGGATTGCCTCCAATGTGAGTATATCTCTCCTTAAATAAGATGGCCAAAACCGTACGCAATACTCCAAGTGTGGTCTCACCAATGTCTTGCACAGTTGTAATAAGACTTCCCTACTTATATATTCTATATCCCTTGCAAAAGACCAACATTCCATTTGCCTTCCCAGTTACTTGCTGTACCTGCATGCTAGCTTATTATGATTCATGTATGACAACACCAAGATCGCCCTGTCCCTCAGCATTCTCTCCATTTAAATAATATGCTGCTTTTCTATTCTTCCCACCCAAGTGGACAACTCATACTTTTCCACATTAAACTCCATTTGCCAATTTTTAAAAATGTATTTTTGAACCATTGTTGCTATGTAAGCAAATACGATCCTACAGACAGTAATAAGATGAATGTCTTGATGGGGTTGGCTGAGGGTGTATGTTGACAAGGACACTCATAGAACTCGCTACTCTTCTTCAAAAGAGTACCATTTGGATCTTTTACGTCACCTGAACAAGACACTTCAGTTTAACTTCTTATCTTAAAAGTAGCATCTTTGACAATGCAGAACATTTTTCAATGCTGATGTGTCAGCCTAGATTATGTGCTTAAGTTCTGGAGTGTGGTTTTAAACCATGACCTTCTATCTCAAGAGTCAAAAATGCTGACGCTGAGCCAAGTTAACGCTTAAGTAGATAACTTTCCATTCCCTATCAAACAGAATGGAGAAGAGCAGCTGTTCAGAGAATGGGCTGAATTTTGTGCCCCCCCAGCAGGTGTGTTTCCTGTGGGGAGGGGCACTTAAAATGGGGTGGGCGCCCATCCCACCACCTTCCTGCTCGCCCCATTGTACTGGAGTGGGAGAGTTGCGGCGGGCGGTTGCCGAAATTGGCAGCTCACCTGCCATATTGAAAAAACCTTAAGGATCAATTAGGCATGCTATCAAGCCTATTGACCCTAATAATACGCTGCCCACACCATAATATATTTGGTGTGGGCAGCAGGGCAGGAACAAGCCCGATTTTTAACCTCAAATGGTTAAAGGTCAGGAAGCAGGGGGGTCATTCTTTGGGGGCTGCCCTTTGCCATTAACGGGGTGGCACCCCTTAGACTGGACCCCCCCCTCTTCCTTCCTACCCGGTCCCTTTCCTAAACTCACCCTTTCCCCTCCACTGTCCCTAACGCTTCCAAACCTTCCCTGACCAAGACCCCGGACTTACCTGCTCCAGGGATCCTAGGCCTTGGGCTCCTCTCATTGCCACCGATGCACTCCTGGCGTTGCCGGGATTGATGGAGCCGCCAGCTAATCAGATTGGCTGGCAGCTCCAGAGGGCAGGATGCTGGACCAACCAGGAGCCACTCGGCCCTCATTAATGAGCCCTGCAGCGCTTTGTGGGTGTGGGGCTGCGCGGGGGTGGAGTCGGTGACAGCTGCTTCACGCTGACGTGGTTTCCCAGATGGGCATGCCATCCGCCACTCCCCTGTATTATTCAGTCCAATATCTCTATGCACCAAGAATCATCTAGTTTTCACATTCTGGTAGCCAGGATCTGTTTAACAAATAGAACTTCAGGCACATGGAGCTCGCATGTTGAATATATACATCAAACTTCAATTAATTATGAAAAATAGAAGACAGCGAAGGCAACTGTTTGTAGAGCCCATTGCTATGAAGAACTGAACGGAAATGCTAAAGCCAGATGTTGGAGGGACCAGTTGCACAAATTGAAGTGGCTGTACATCAAAAAACAGACAGAAGAATACTATGCCAGAATTTTTCAGACTCCAAACAATCTGAAAATGTTTTACAAGGCAAAAAGCTCACAGTAGAGAATTTAACTACTTTGCAGAAACCAGAAGATGAATAAACACTGATTTAGTTTTTTTTTGTTCCAGAAGACAGTAGGAAATAATCAAACAAACAGAAATACAGGTCCATCTCAGACAAAAGAGGGTTGGGAAGGTCAAGGAAAGCATCCCTTTCACCCTGCAATTCTTATTTGCACGTGGAAACCAAATATGAGAATAAATGTTCAGTTTCTCAGCACCATCATTTCTCCTCTTGATGATCAACATCCTCCAATGAATAAATAACCAATAATTTGAAGATTTAGGTTGCAGGTTGAGGCAACCTTATGAAAGGTGCCACTAATATGTTTAAAACAAAACACATGGAACTCACTTGTTAAGAAAACTGTTCCATTAAAATTTATTGGGACTCCATTTTTTTTTTAAATTTTGTATAGTTGCAACATCTTACCTAGTACATATCAACACAGCTGCACATATTTACATTTTGTCTGCTATGTAACAAAATAGTAGTAATAGGCTACTGAATAGTGTTTCCACATTTGAGTTTAATCCCTCCCCCTTTATACAAACGTCAAGTCTATGTTCAAGCAATTTTAAGTACTGCAAAGTGAAAAAGAAATATGCTTCATCATTGATTGTATCAGGCAAATCCCTTTTTCCCCAGTAACATCCTTGGATGCCAGCTTTTTTTTTGAGAGATATAAAGTGCAATATGGGGGAAGAAACACATTATACTTCAGCAATGACTCACTTCAAATAGAAAATAATTCCAACACCATACATAAAGAAAATTCTGGAGGAAAAGGTATTAAAACCGATAATGTAACTACACAACATTTTAGACTATTATCTTGCAGGCTTCAGCATATGACAAAATGCCAAATAAAAATAAATTCTATTGTTATCACCATGCAATCCATTTGCCACTTTGGCTTAACTCATACCAAACTAAGTATTTATTTGAAATGAAAGCATCTTGACGAAATAGCACTGAGAAAGCAAAACAGATATTTCTAACTAGAGTGATGTTTTGGAGGACAAAAGCAGCATACCCAACAATACAGTGAGCTGCATCAAGAACAAATAAACCCACATCTTCTAATCTATTAAATTTAAGGCAATTAATGAATCCTCCTGCATTACATAGCCAATGACCTACTAAACAGAAACCCATATTCTGCTAAACTTGATTACGTGGAGTCATCTTTAAGATCCTTTGAAAACACGAGGTTGAAAAAAAATAGGTGCATGGGAGCAAATAACCGTTGAATTGATTAAAAAAAAATGAACCATATACATAGTACCAACCACACTGAAAAGACAGGACAGGCAATGTTCAATACATGGCACTCTCAAATAAAACAAAACTGGACCAATCCCCTCTCATTTATGGGTCATTAACACCTCATTTATAGCAGCAATCTGGCATTGAATGGTGGCCTGAATCCACTCGTTTGCTCCTAGAAATGGTTAGATCTGTACAATGCAACTTTCTTTTAGTGGGTCTCCAGAAGATAGGAGCACCATACAACTTCTAGATTTCACCTTTGCACCACGGTAAAGACTGATGTTGGTGAAAGTGAGGGCTTTGGAAATTGGAAACTTGGGCTACAGCCAGTTTTACTGGCTGAAACAGTCCCATTTCCTCCTTGCTCCTATACAAGTAGTATGAGACAGTGTTTCCCAGGCAATGCGCAACTGCGTTGGCGGAGGGAAAGAAAAATGTATTTTTCTTAAACAAAATGCACACCTGTAAACATCACTGGAGAAGCACTGTACTGGAAGATGGCCAAGTCTAAACAAAACTGTTGAATTACTGCTGTGGGCAAAGAGCACTGGATCAGTCTCAGCCAGTCAATCTGGTTGTATCCATAGTTTCTAGTTGCTGTATTTACTGTCCTGCTGATAAAATAGGCTTGCACTATTAAGACTGTTTTTAGCAGCAAGAGGGTGAAATGCTAACCTTAAGAATGGCTCTACATCATTAATCAGTAGTATTCAAGGAACAACTGCAGCGTTCAACTTGTCACCGGTATCTGTATAAAGGTACTTCAATCATATGCGCTCAGACAGCAGAAGGCACTCTGCACCTAAGCAGCTAATACTTGGCAAGATACAGATCAAATTATAAATCTGTCCATCCCATGGGTCATAAATACTACTGAAATATTTGTTTGTTGGTTGAAATCAAATTAAATAAGCATGGCTGAAGATGGCATTATCCATTAGACCAAGTTTAGTAACAAATCAATGTAATGGGAAAAGTGGATTGATCTGATTTACCCATATAATGTGGCATGATTCAAGCTTAATGCATTGAAGTCAGAAACAAAATAAGCTTATTTAACTTTTTTTTAAAAAAATGATTGCTGTTGGAAGTAATCTATGTATTACAAGGCAAATGCAATTTTTAAAGTTCTATAACATTAGCCAAATGGCACTCCCAGCAGGCCAGTGACATTTTATAGCTATTGGTCATGGTTTTGCTGACATATCTGAAACCTTGTTTTGAATAGGGAAACAAAGAAATGGTTGAATTATATATAGTTCTCCTGTTACGGCAGTCAGGCTTAGAGGAAATTACAACTATGGCTTCACTTCAAAGATGTTCTTTTGACTCTGGCTGTTAAGTTGGTGACATAATTTAAGTGGCAATAATCAAGACTTAAACCATAGACTTGTTGAGACAAATTCTCTTCTTCTGGGCTGTAAAATTCTATGCGAAGATTAAAACTTACTGAAATACTGGTCAATATGCTGTTTTAGTGACCCCATACACAAATAATGCATCTAAGTGAACACTAAAGGGAAGTGTATTCTGTCAATACAAGAAGCATAGCAGTAAAGTGCCTTCTGCTTTTAATTTTTAAAAAATATTTCTTGGCACTTTTTTGGAGCGCTATGAAGATATTGAAATGTTTTTGAAACAAAGTTATAGGAGGACAAACTAAATTTTATTTAAAAGAAACCAATAAGAAAATCTATTTACAAGTTATCTTCTGTAGTGTTACGAAGACAAAACTGTGATTTCTTTGGTGAATGCAGATCTCACATTCTTACACCCATTAAGGAAAAACAAATTGCATTCAAAACGTGTAAAAAAAAATAATTTTGGGAAATACAATTTGTGACATACAATGTAATTAAAAATGACCTATGGAAAAAATACTATCCTGACATAGAATGCATTTACCAAGTATATTTATTTTAAAAAGATTTGTCAAGTGTGGATTGAAATGGTTTTTCTATGTAAATGGCATTGCAATATACAGCTACAAAGTGACAGCATTATTAACCATTTACAATGCACTGAATTCATATCTTATATGTTCACAGAAATATTCTTCTCGTCTTGGGAACTAAGAAGTGCCTTCTCTGTTGAATTGTTGTAGAAACGTTTACATATAAAATAGCAATTCAAAATTAACACACAATGATATCTGCAATTTAAGTAATACATTCCAGAACTGATCTAGATACAAATGTATATTTTGTGTTCAGTTGCTTCTAAATTAAGCCATTAGAACATTTTGCAATGTGCGCAGTATAGAATAGGAAAATATGATTAAAAATGCAAACTAGTTTGAAGTGAACCATAATCCTCAGGTTGATTTGTAAAATCAAGTGGATTACTTGGAGCATGCTTGAATAATCAAGAGTTTGAAGTACAATCACAAGAAAGTGTAATATTATGTTTATCTCAATCATGCTCAACTTCTTTCCTTCTAACCCCTAACATAATTCTTACTCACCCTTCACCTTTTACGTCTCCTGCAGACCCAAGTCCAGTCGGTCCAGCCAAGTATCCCTAGGTTTCTACCAAGGCTACTTGCTAACAATGAATTAAAGTCGTGAAGCTACATCTAACTTCTGAATAGCAGTGAACACTGGAATACTGACCCACCATACGACTAGATAAATAGGTTTTGATGATAAAAAATATAAAATTTGACAATGATTACCTGGATAGTTCAGAAAATAATAAGTTTAGGAGTACTGTTGTTGAACATTTTAAATTTAATTAGGTTTTATCTGGCCCTCAATAGGAAACAGGATTTTTCTGGTAAAACGATATTCAAAAACCTAGCTAACAATTTCAAGTTCAAAGAAAATGTTACATGCTTACCTAAAATAACCTTTCTGATGGAAGTCTTGAATTTAATTTGACTGAACAATTCAAGAGAAAATTTGGTTATGATTGGGACACGAGCTACTGAATAAGATAGTGAATGATGAAGAGCTTCAACATTATGTTCAACAGCTTAAATTTGATATGATCAATTTAGAAAGGAAGCAGCTTGTGTTGTTGAAAAGTCACATGCAATATATATGGTTAAACATAACTCTACTTCAGCCAGAACATATTTAACATTATTTCCAACAACAGTGACTTCAATTTGCATTTAAACAGATCAGTGTCAATTTTTGAAAGATAACATGATTTTCAGGGGTTTTAATTCATATAAGTTATTAGTCAAGATTGAACAATACAGAGTTAAAGAAGTCAAGCCTAAAAGTGCTCAAATATTTAAAAACAGGAACAACTTCTCCTCTGTTTTTTTTTACCCCTATTTAAACAAAAGTCTTTGTGGGATAAAATAAATGTAAACTGAGTTTAAGATTGAGAATTGTGCAAAGACAGATTTTCATTAGAGAATAAAAACTGTTATGAAGTATACACCCTGTTGAATGATTGAACACATTCTCTGAAGAGTTTTCCTCATTCTTGGACAAAAAAAAATCAACATTGATCATAGGTTAGAATCACAATAGTTACAGCATAGGAGGGTCAGACCTAGTCCCCTCCCCTGCCTTTTCCCCTCAGCACTGCATATTTTCTCTCTTCAGATAATTATCCAATTCCCTTTTGAAAGCCACGATTGAATCTGCCCTCACCACACACCCAGGCTGTGCATTCCAGGTCCTAATCACTCACTGTGTAAAAAAAAGTATTTTTTGTTGCTTTTTTTTTGAAAATCACCTTAATTTGATGTCCCTTGGTTCCTGATCCTTCCGCCAACTGGAATAGTTTCTCCCTATTTACTCTGTCCACATCCCCCATGAATTTGAGAATCTCTGTCAAATCTCCTCTTGATCTTCTTTCCTCCAAGAAGAACAGCCCCAACTTCTCCAATCTATCCATGTAACTAAAGTTCCTTACCCCTGGAACCATTTTCGTGAATCTTTTCTGCACCCTCTATAATGCCTTCACATCCTTCCTAAAGTGTGGTACGCAGAACAGGACTAAATACCAAGCCAGTGTTCCTTGCTTTCATACTCTGTGTCCCTACATATAAGGCCCAGGGTCATGTATGCTTTGTTAACCGCTTTCTCAGCCTGCTCTGTCACCTTCAATGATTTGTGCACATATACCCCAGGTTGCTCTACTCCAGCGCTCCCTTAGAATTGTACTCTTTATATTGCCTCTCCTTGTTCTTCCTACCAAAATTAATTGATACTAAAGGACCTGGGCTCTAACTAAGAATGAAAAAAATCACTTGGAGCACAAGCTTCTTAGGAGCCCAAACTTTACCTAGTGTTCCTGGTAGAAGGCCTTGCTTTGCAAGTAAAGTAATCTATTTGTTTCAATTCCTCCTTTGGAGAAACTGAAATCTGAATAAATAAGTTGCCAAATTTTATGCCTAAACCTGGAAGACTACTGGTAAATCAGTCAAAAAAGCTGTCAAAAAAGGAAGGATGGTTGGTCACACAGTCGTCTGTTTGGCCTAGGCACCAATTTAGTTGTTTGGAATAGATTGTATTCACTATAGTCCATGCTGAAAAGGGAGACTGAATTCCTACAAATATGTGGCCAGATTTGGTAGGTTCAGTATGGTGTCCTTGCTGATGCTGAAGTGCACCTGGGCTTGAACTGCCAGTTATATGGAAATCCAGACAATGAAATCCTCGAGTGAGTCAGTATTCCTGTCAAGGCTTGTAAGCGGAGTTTAATTCCAAGACCATTACCCTCTTTTTCCTTCTTCTCAACTGCCTGCCATTTTCTTGAAAGAAGAACAAAATGTAGCAGAGTGTCAGCAACAAATAACGCCATCTTTAAATCACTTAGCAAAAGGCATGGTCTGAATGTGAGGCAAAATCAGTGCTGTCCTGGCATCTACAGGTAGGGGTGCCATATAGGAACATATAAGTGCTAAGTCTAAGTGGATAGGCAGTGAAAAAGTATTCATAACTAATTTAGCCAAGATAGCCATACAGTAGGAAAGACTCATATTGACTGTTGAGATGGATGTAAAAGGAAACCTTGTGGAACTTTCTAAAACAAAGAACGGTTTTGTGTGCATTCCTGTTCAAATGATTTGTCCTTCGTCGTCCTCAGATAATGTAGGTGGATCAGTGCAGTGCTATGAGTGGAAGCACATTTGATTGGGGATTGGTGTTAAGAGTCAATGTGGATTGACACCTGTTTGAAGTTGAGGTAACAGCATTTGGGCAAGTAATACTGCTACAAGCAGCATACTCTGGTCAATCTGTCGATGCCAGTTTTGGCTGACCCTAGCCTGGCAGCTAAATCCGAAGGCAAATTCAACCTATGACTAGTGCTAGAGAATCTCCCTTCCCCCCAATACCTACTTTACAGCTCGGCTAAGACATTGTTCAAACAGTGCTTCTCTCAGGGGGTGTTGCTGCTTCCTGTTAGCTTTAATTTTTCTGTGTTTTTGTGCCACACTGATGCCCTAAGTAACTCAACACCAAGAAAATCTCAGCTTTACCATTGTGGTGGCCAGCATCAACTTCTAATGGTCAAGCAAAGTCCATCTGCTAAGATGGGAATAGGCTTGTAGATAGGAAAAATTATAGAAACGTGGAAGGATTTACGGCATAGGAGTCAATTTGCCCCATCATGCCCGTGCCAGCTGAAAAAGACCTGTACAGTCTAATCCCACCTCCCAGCTCTTGGTCTGTACCTCAAGTGTTTTTAAATGTGGTGCAAGATTTCTGTCTCCACCACTCTTGAGTGAAAAAATTAGTCCTCAACTCCTCTCTAATCCTCTGTTAATTATTTTAAATCTTTGTCTCCTGGTAATTAACTTCTCTGCTAAAGGAAACAGGTATTTCCTATCCATTTTATCTATACACCTCAATTAAATTTCTTCTTAGCCTCCTCTGTACAAAGAAAATCGTCCCATATACCTTCTTGATCACCTTATCTGCTTGTCCTGCTATCTTTAGGGATTGGCAGACTTACACTCTAAGGTCCCTCTGTACTTCTCAGAATCCTACCATTCATTGCTTATTCCCTTACCTTGTTTATCCTCCCAAAATGCATTACCCCACAAATTCGCTAGATTAAATTTCATTCACCACATTTCTGCCCACTGGACTAGTCCATTGATATCTTCCTGCAGTCGATAGATTTTTTCCTCACAAAGACATGGGAACATTTTGTATCATCTGCAAACTATTCTATGATTCTTCAAACTCTTAGCTACCACTTTAGTTTTTACCCATTTTTCTGCTTTTGTATCATCCACAAATTTCACATTCCAGCTAATTTATGAAAATTAGAAACAACAGCAGTCCAAACTCTGATCCCTGCACAACTCCAGTTAGCTTCTAGTCCTCAGGGTTTGTCCGATTATGGCATGGCTTCGCGAGATGCAACATAAAATGTCACTGCTGAAAAATGATGGAAGAATTTTGTAGACTAAAACTAAGTATAACCACTCAAACTTTGATAAAGCTTTCTCTCTGAAAACCTAGCAACTGGAGGAGAGCAGCTGAAACGGTTTATAGCAACAAGAAACAATTAATAAGAGGCAATTCAAACTTTTTCTGATGCAGGAAACAGTTTAGAGATTTTCTGCTGACAGGAGAAAAGTTATCATGCGTGCAGCTCTTCAGCAAGCCCTCTTACAGAGCAAAGCATGTGACTGAAGTATTATTTTTCTTAAACAGAAAATGGTTCAAATGATTTTCCTATGGTACAAGATGAGCGAATGAGTGAGTGAGGAAGAAAATGGCTTACTTAGCATTGCTAATGACACTGATTTGTTACCTTATTTAGACTAAGATTCATCAATCACACTCATGCATGATATTTCCATCAGTAACGTAAGCAACCCTAATCCTTTGCTCGAGTTAAAAAAACATTTTAACCTTTTAAAAAGCCAATATCAGACGACTTTCAGTCTACTGCATTTCCATAATTCATTAGCATGTTTGCATTTTTAACAATCATTAAATTCAAGCAGCAAATAATATGGTGTTAAAGAGTCTGCTGTGCTCTACCTCCTATCCAGTCTAATCCTAGACCTATACATGTGAACATATTTGCTTTCAACATCAACCCACCAAATTGCAACCTCAATAAGTTTTAAAATCTTCATATCAATGCACCAACTACATTGCCTAAGATGTGCTGCTCTAGGACAAAAAATGCACTGAAGTGATCACAAGGTCTATACATCATAACGATAAATATTCATTCTGGTCCTTGGGACAACATAGGGCTTTAAATTTGTTCTTTATCATTAAAATTGTAAAAGATTGCTTATTTTCAAATGCTTATGTCTAAACAGTCAACAATCTATATATATAGGACAAAAACAGTACAGTAATTTCAAAAATATACACCCTCTGCTGCTTTGTGGTATTTTTCTTTCCATCTAGAGAGAATTTATAAATTTTTTTCAACACTATGTTTAACATTATTGGGTCCTTTTGTGGGAATGAAAGGTCTATCTATAAAAAGGCTGCAGTAGAATCTCATGACTTGAGAAGTCATTTATTCGGACCCAGTATAATGATTCTGTAATTCTAATACATTTTCATATGTTTTCACTGTACAATAAGCTATTGCTAAGAAAGATGATATAAGCAACTGAAATTCAAATTCCATGAAATGTTAGAAAATTCTTTTGAAGTACATTATAATGTAAATTATATTTTGGCTGAGGTTGGTTGGTGTAAAGCATTTCTATAAAGACTAAAATTAATTTTGTTGTCAAGCACTTAAAAGCAATTAAAGCTTGTGGTTTAACCTATTCGGCCACTTTCTCAGCTTTGTGTTAATAGCCAAAAGGCCAAAAACGTGAGGGAATGTCAAATGTGAACCGTACACACAAACATTCACGCAACCCAGTCTACCAAGAATTCTTAAGAGTGCAAGCAGGCTGTTGCTGGAACATTCACTCTGTCTAAATTACCATCAGAGCACACTATATATACACAACATACCTGCACAATATCATCACTAGCTCTTCTATTGGCAAAGATATGTTGAGAGATGGCAGATGTATTTCTAGAAGTCTTTTCAGCACCTGCAAGCCACTGCTCTGAATATTTATTGAGCAAAATAAACTTTACTTAAAGCTGACCACAAAAAAAAGCTAGTGATTCACAGGAGTGCAGGACTTGGAGCCAACTTTAAAATTCAGTTTATAACTTAAAAGCACCGACTGAATGTTTTAGTGTTGAGGCAGTGATTCCAGGATCAATCCTTTTAATAAAAATATTTTAGGATCAAACTCTGGAAAAGCTGGAGTCAGTCGCAAAAACAAACTTAAAAACACAAATTGTTGACCATCATTGAAAGTATAAAACAAAAAGTAAACAGCACAAAATTGTTATTTTCTTCATTTCAGTCACTGAGTTGTGTTAACAGCTTTTTTAAAATATAGGAATGAGGGCAAGAGATAAGCTTGCAGCATCCTCGTGAAGAAAACAGACATCCAATGCTAAAGAATGTGTGTCTAAGGAAGAGTAAACGATTGTCGCTATTGTTCTCACAATCATCCCAGTTCTGAGTGCACTGGACATTGTTTCAGTCACTCTGTGGGCTTGCCTGATCCACATTCAGAAACAGAATTAATCCTTCTCAGGATTTCACTTCCTCACAGTCCTGGTCAGTGGAGAGCTCTATGTCAGAAAGTCCAACTTCAACAGCCAGAATCAATGAAGTGTCTGAATCGTTGCTCACAATTGGTCCTTCATCATCTTCAAGAAGGGGAAAAAAACCAAAATTAGCAAATGTGCCTTTATTCTATACCTAATATTTGTGATAAAATTCAACAGAAGCCCCAAGCTACTATTTCTTCAAAATTTACCACATGCATTATGGAAATTGTACTGTGTAAACAGTTACAAATAGAGGTGCAATATTCCAAATTGGAATAGAAAAGTTTTGATTAAAACTAGCAATTCCACAATCCCTGTAGACTGGGATACTATTGTTGGATTAAAGTGTCAGGACTGTCATAATTCAAAATACTTCTCCATTAATAATGAACTCTCATCATTGATGGTTGTTGAAGACAATTGTTATAATCATGCACCATTGGCAACCTCCATCTCATTGCCCATACCTTCTCCAAGAAGGGTGTGAGGGGTGGTGAGCAATCCTAAGTAGCATTGGCAAAATCATGGTTACACAGATGGTCACATTCTCCTAGGAGCCTAATTATTGACAAGTAATTCCATCAAGGAAATAAGAGAGATACTCAAGAGAAAAGGGTTACATTATGGGCCTGGGATTCCAAAAGCTGCACCTAGCAGCTGGTGGAACAAGACAGCTTCTTCTGCATGAGTGCTCACACAGAGCATATCAGTTTAAGGTCACACACATACCAGCAGCTAGCCACAGAATTATAACAACAAAGTCATCAACACATCATGTCTGGCCATCTTTTAAGGGAGGAATAGAGTGCACTCTAGATGAAATTCCATCATCCGAAAAGAGTGGCCAAGTCAGTCAGCAGAAGTGTGATCTCTCCAACTTGCAAACAGTACAACATGAGGATCCAAGGCTTTTTGGGGTAGGGGAGAGAAAACAGAACAGGGGAGACGGCACAAGCCTTTCAGGTGCCACGATCTGCACTGGCTTGGATTTAATATGGGTGATGGGGGTCTCACCCACTGGTTGAAGAACTGATGGAAGCCCCACTTCACTTTTCTCTGGGAGGCAGTGTCAGTCCTCCTGTCCCAAAAGCTGCCAGCCAATCAGGGGCCAGCAGCTCTCTAGTACCAACAGCGCTGCCAGGAGTGAGGGCCACTGTCAGTATTACAATGGAGCCTACCTTGAGGATTGTCAATGGATCCCCAGGTAGAGGTATGTGTTGGCGAATTGGGGGTCGTATGGAGAGGGTCGCTGGCGAGGAGGGGTGGGGAGAGGGGTAGAAAATCGGAATCAAGAGCAGGGGGTGGTTCTTGATGCTCCCCGTTCTTGATGCTGGGTTCCTTGATTGGACACAGACTGCCCACAGCAAGGGAACCCTCCGCCACCCCTGGGTAGGCCACTGGCAAACCAGGCAGGGTTTGCTGGGCAGCATTCCCGGATGGCAAGACCCCGTCTGCTGCTGGTTGAGTAACACAGGTGAGAGGCCACTTAAGGGCCTCAACTGGTCTCCAGGCAGGAAGGCTGGCTGCAAGCCTTCCCACCCTGGATTAGAGTGAGGCAGGATCTCCACCCTGCACTCTTCCACTCATGTAAGCGCTGCTGGTGTTGCTGCTACTCTTGCTCTTTTGTCAGAGGTGTAAGGTAGAGTTATATAAGCAATTCCCATACCACGCTAAAGGTTGGCAGCAGGGAATTGCAGCTGAGGGCGAGTAAGTGCAAGACAGGTGAAGGTGACTACCAAGAAGCTGACAGCACTGAAAGGACTCTCAGAGAAGGAGTGCTCTGAACAGCAGCCTCTCACCTGGCCAAGGCTGCAACTCTTCAGTTTCACTGATCAAAGACTTCCCATCTGCGTGTGGATTCCCCACTTGCCTTCAAACCCAGAAGAGGGTGGGACGATGTCGGGCTCCTGACCTGATATCAAATTACCAAGTTAGCCGTGGACCGTCCTGATTCTGGGAGCTTTGAACTCAGCACACTTGGGACTACCAAATTAAACAATAGATCTTTCATTATAGCCACCAGAGATGGAACTATTCCAGCATTCTGATCTGGAATCAGGTCCAATGAGAAGACATCAAAATGCTAACTCTCAACTCCATACTTTTAAAAGATTTAACTCCCTGCATGCACCCAAAACTGGAAAACTCCCCCCCATTGTATTTGCACTAAAGCTGACCAGTTTGTTCTAGGCTCGAGGTACCCAAAGTGATTTATTCGCCAGCAGTGAAATTCTTCGCCCTATTGAGCCCAATTTTTGTGAAGTAGGAGTTAAAAAAAAGGATTTAAAAGTATCTTAAAGTATCCACAAAAAAAAACTCAGATCATAATAAAATACATATCAGATCTCACAAGGAAACAGAAAATTCTGAGAAATCTTTTCTCATTCTACCCAAAACTCACTGAAGTGGTGACAGTTGCTCTTAATTAGGAGTCTGGAATCTGGGAAGTTACAGCCTTCACAGCCAATGCACCAACTGGCATCACACTGGACCTGGGACTGCATTGAATCTTACAGCAGTGAATGAATTATTCTACAATATCAGATTGCTTCTGTCCTGCTGAATAGGGTTTTGCTGGTAACTGGTGAGTTGCCCATAAAATGTTAACATCTGGACCCAAACACAAGGAAGCACAACAACTAAACAGTTGAAGGTCATACAGAAGTTACAGATAAGAGGTATTACCATATTTTTGCCCTCCAAAATATCACATGGCTATACCTCAGCGTAAATTGCACAAGCACTCTTTGTCTTCATCACTCGTTGAAATTTGGTTGCAGCTAGCCACAAGAATCAATTTACACCACTTCAAATAACATTTACTTTGACTGCAACTAACTCTCAGCAATATTCACAGTATTCTATTGGGGAGGATAGCAGTCTACAGACATCAACAGCCTTGCACCAGGGATTGAACTGCAATAGTCTTCCTGCAGCTATCAAACAACATTGGCTTCAAGGCCAGGTAACCACTTTTTATCTGAAAGGCACCACAGAACCAATGCATTTACAACCACCCTACTTGTGCACCAAATACATTGGCAGCCTCCGTCCAAAAGCAAGTGCTCAGATGTAGTCAAAAAGTTTGTATTTTTGACTTTCGCACATATACAATATTATACTCCAAGTACAATCTCCATCACTTATAGCAGCAGTGTTAATGTTAATGCAATGTTCCCACCGTAAATATTGCACAGTAAAACCACAATGGATTACAGCGATAAAACAGCATATCTTGGTTGAACATAACCAATGGACTTTCACAATGTAAATCCCATCTGGCCGTTAACTTCTATTGTAGAGAGAAATGGTTTGCGATATTTATCCAATATAGGCAGCTGCCTGTGATGAGCATGGACTGTCTAAGGTGGTGGAGACAATATTTTGCTCAGACAACCATACTGGCATGTTTTGTTTTGAACTTTTTCACTTTCCATGGAATAATAGCTTCATACACATAGCTGGGCATGTTTTTGGCTAACGATGATATCACTGCATGAAAAATAGTTTGAAAGTTGAATGATGTACCCCATGGCCACTGTGGTCCTTTGCAACTCATTTTGTGCACCTTTGGGAGCCAGAGAAGAATTTCTCAGAAGCTTTTTGCCTCTGAATTGGCCTAGGGCTTTTGTGTATATCTTTGCTTGCTTCTCTCAATAGATTATGTGGCTCTTGACAGGTGGGAGCATAGGAGACCATGATACTTAATTGCAGCATTGCTAAAGGAACAAGTTCGATAGACTTTCCTATGCTCACAACTAAAATAATCAGGCATACCAATTAATTCAGAGTTGTGCAACTAATTGCTTTGATTGAAACAATAAAATATTCAGAAACAAAATGAAGTGTACAAATGTTAGGGGTCCTTGTACACTAATTTCCTACACAGCAATGTCTTGCATTTATGTAACATCTTTAATGCAATTCAAGCATCCCAAAGCACTACACAGGGACATAATCAGACAAAAATTGACACAGGATCAAAGGGGATGACTTTAGGACAGGAGAACATTTTAAAGATTTTTTTTAAAAGGAGGAGAGGTATATGAAGAGGATTCCATAGTTGAGGGCCTAGACAGTTGAAAGCAAGGCAGTCAATGGTGGGGTGAAAAAAGTGAGGGAGACATCAGAGCTAGAGGAAGGTAGAACGCACAGAGGGTTGTAAGTTTGGAGGGGGTTAAAGACATAAGGAAGGACAAAGGGATATGAAGAGATTTGAACACAAGGATCAGAATTTGAAAATCATGTGTTGATGGAATAGGAGCATCAGTGTAGTGGATATTCCATGGTATTGTTCATGCTATGTCAGAGGATAGGTTGTTTTGAGAACATGTTTTATGCATGTAACATCTAATATGTCATCAGGGCTACTTATTTATGGTGATTAAGTTAAATGTCCTTTTATTTAAGTACAGTAAGAATATTAAATGACACTCAGTTTCCTAAGTACCAACTCCATCCCTCCTCTTGGCAACAGTCTGAGATTAAACCAGTCTGTTTGCAACTTTGCATTTGATCCTGAGGTGAGCTTCTGACCTCAAGTGCCATCTCTAAGGCCATCTATTTCCAGCTCCATAACATTGCTTGACTTCGCCTGTCTCAGCTCATCAGTTGTTGAAGCCCTCGTCCATGCCTTTGTTTCCTCTAGACTGGCCTATTCCAACACACTCCTAACTAGCCTCCCACCTCCTACCCTCAGTAAACTTGGAGGTCATCCAAAACTCTGCTGCTCGGTGCTTCATCTCACAGTAAGTCTTGTTCCCCTATCACACTTGTGCTCACTGACCTACAATGGCACCCAGTCAAGCAATGTCTTGATTTTAAAATTATTATCCTTGTATTCAATTCTCTCCATGGCTTTGCCTCTCATTGTCTCTGTAATCCGCTCCAATCCCACAAGTTTCTGGTCATCTGACCTAATATTTCTGTGGTTCGGTGTCATACCTTGTTTTATAATGCTCCTGTGAAATGCCTTGAGATATTTAATTCCTTTAAGGTGCAATATGAATTTGAGTCGTTATTGTTGTTTTAACCTCAATCTCAAATTCATCAGGATGTCTCTCTCTGTCTTTGGTTCTCCTCTTTTAGAGCAATCTCTCACTCTTTCCCTGAACTTTTGTTTGTTCTCAGATCACAGTGTTGCTCAAAATCAGAGGGTGCAAACATCACATTGGAACTGTCATTGGTTATATAAAGAGAAAAAAAAAGACTTCTAGGTATGCAAGCTGGAACTCTGGATATACAATGGCTCTTGGGAATTGTCTTTTATACTACAGACAGATTCCTGCATGTGCAAATTTTGATCATTTCCAGTGATCCTCCAAACATTGGGAGTAAGTAACATTGACATTACCAAGTGACCATCTCCAACAGAAGTGAGTCCAATTACCTTGCCTTGACATTCAAATGCATTTCCAGCATCAAATCTCCCACCACCAACATCCTGGGAGTTATCATTGACTAGAAAGTTAACTGGACCAACCACATAAATAATCTGGCAAGTTCAGAGGTAGGACATTCATCTTATTAACTTATCTTTTGATTCTCCATAGCATGTTCACCACCTACAAGTATAAGCTCTCGACTTGCCTGGATGAGTGCAGCTCCAACAACATTCAAGAAGCTCAATATTACCCAGGACAAAACACCCCATCCACAACTTAAATATTCACGCCTTCCAACACTGGTGCAACATGTCTGCATTGTGTAACCTCTACAAGATGTACTGCAGGAACCTGTTAAGGCTTCTTCGACAACACTTCTCAAGCTCACATCATCTACAATCTAGAAGGACGAGGGCAACAGGTGCATAGGAACACTATTAGCTGCAAGTTTGCCTTCAAGTCACACAGCATTCTGACTTGGAAGTACACCATAATTTCTTCATTGTTGCTTAGACAAAATCCTGAAACTCCCTACCTAATAGCACTGTGGAAGCAACTTCTCAAGGTGGATTGTACCAGTTTAAGAAGGGCAATTAGGGGTGGGAAACAAATGCTGGTCTTGCCAACAACACCTACATCCCTTGATTAATTATATATATCTGGGTGTGGATTGTGAATTGTTAGAGGTAGATGGGAACATGTAACTGGGTGTTTAGGGTCTCAGTAGAGTGTATGGTGTTGGCTGTTTGAAGATTGGTGGGGGGGGCGGGTGGAGGGAGGAGGTAAAAGTTATAATAGTAAGGTTTATGGCCAAGTTTGAAATTTGTTTTGTGAATTTGTTAAGTGAAAACTTTTATTTTTAGATGTCAATTGTGAGATGAGTAACTGCATCAGGTATTTGTTTCTGGGATGCGATTTGGAAGAAAACTGAACTTAGAAAGAAATCTTTTGTGCAATAAAGCATTGGTGAATAATAAAATAATCAATCAGAAAGGTGAAAATACAAGGGAGGAAAACATTTAAAATTTCAAACATGAGTCATGACGTAGATAGGGGTGCATGACATGTGAGAAAGTGTATTATTAAGATAAACAAGGTAAGTAAAAATGTTCATCAGATCACTGTCAGTTGTTGTACCAGTTTACAGCTTTCCTGTTTTCTGGCTGATAATTTTACATAACAGTGAAAAAAGGTAATCAGACCCATCAAGCCCACTGCTTCCATGTTCACATGCCATCTACTCTTCTGACAGGTTTTACCACAACTCTTGTGGGAAAGATCTGCATAAATACTCCCTGAATCGCAAGATTACCATGTGAATCCCAGAATATTCGATTTTCCTTACATTTCAGTTTTTCAATCCTGGTCTGCTGCCCTCCACAAACATCCCCTCCCAACGTCAGATTGCAGCAGCCAGCACAGGATTCACTAAGTCCAGAGAATTTTGCTAATCCAGAACCACCAATCCTGCTTCCAAATTGTGTGGCTTGGCTGTGACCGTTGTAAGAAATAAAAAGAGACAGGGAAGGCCTCAGATTTGATCACTGCATGTGCTGTATTACTTGATCTCAGCAAGAGAGGCATTAAGGGTGCTGCAAATGGCTTTAGTACCACTAGGTTAGGACTGAAGAAAAAAACTGCTGGAGTTTCTGCTCTTGATCAACATCATACTTAACGTGTGCACACTAGGCAAGGAAGGGACCACACTTGACTGTGACGTACCTAGGGATGAAATAATCCACTGATAGTCAAAATTCGCATATGAACAATGAGCACTCGAATTCTAAAGGAAGTAATGCAATGGGGCAGGGGAGGGGTATGGATTAACAGAGGGAAAGAAAACATGGTTTACTGTAACAGTTAAAAAAAAATTCAGAAATGTAAAAAGTGCATTGTGTGTTCAGACAAAATAATCACGCTCTTTATGCCAACATTTATCTTTGTATTTACTTTATAACTTTGCCAATATCTGTTAACTGATAAAGCAAACTCAAATTATAGGTGTAATTAACTCAGCAAAACACTAAGGATGCATTTAAATTATTTTGGTTCAAGTTTCAGCCAGGCAGAGTTGTGTTTACATTTCTTGGTTAGAACAGTAATGGTCTTGGCAGGAGAGAGCTGAGGCCACACCTGGATATAGGGCCAGATATATTCAGAGCTCCGCTTCAATAATTAAATATGTAAATGTTACAAAAGTAAAGAGGGGAAAGTCCCTCTTTTTAGGGGCTCGATTTTAACACTGTGTAAGTGCGTGGGTTTTGAGTCACAAAGTGTAAGCGGGTGGGACTTGGGCCTGTCCGACTCTGGATTTAAACTGCCATTTTAGCATCAATGCAAAATTTAAATGACTTTGTACTGACAATGAACGTGAAGTATAAATTTCACACTTTTCTTTTGTCTTATAATGTTAGCATTTATAAGTTCTTAGACAATATATGGTGCACAAAACAGTTTTATGAAACATTTCTGTGGTTGAGAGAATTTCTCACAAGTAATAGATGGATTATCATGGTTTTAATTGTTTAAATCTGTAGGTGTTCTTATAAACAATGTACAATTTTAAGTTGAATTTATATAAATATTATATATATATTTGTGTGTTAAGAAAGGTAAAAATGGTTGCAGTTTCATTTAGGTTTTATTAACCTTGGTGGCTGGGAGTCTGGATAGATTTGGGACTAAAAGGTTTCAGGTCTTTTGGGTTTGTTTGTATACATATATTTTTAATGAGGTCTTACAACCCTTGAAGTTAAAGCAATAGGTTAAAAATTCAGTGATTCTGAAAAAAAGAGCTTTACTGTTGCCTAATGACAGTGATCAAGTGACACAGACACAGAAAAGGCAGGAGTTGAGAGAGGGGATGTTTAGTGTGGGTCAGAGAAGGAAGACAGGGATCTTAAGCTCTCTGAAAAAAAAACTGCAAGGCTGGTGAGATAGCAGTTAACTGAATTATCAGTTATAGGACTCAATAAAAAGTGATCAGTTTAGCAGAGGAAGACTGAGTTCAGGAAACTAATTTGTTTGCTCTGCAGTTGAAGAAACAGTGAGTTTAGAGTGCAGTTTTTGGGTGTCTCAGGGAGAGAGATGAGTTGGGTGAAAAGCATCACATGAATGCTCAAGAATTCACCACAAATAAACCGTTTGCAACTGTGCCAGTCCCAAGTGAGAAGCTTTTGTGTCATGCTAGTGGTAACTCTTCACTAATGTGTGTCTGTAAAGATATTTCTGGGGCGTAGGAATAGTGGGAATTTGAATCATTGTCTTGTGTTTGTATTGAGATCTTTCCAACCTTTTTGTCTGGTGTAATATAGTTCAGTTTTCTTGTTTTAATCAATATTTTATTCTTTGTATTAAAAATTCATCAGCAGACTCTTGTGAATTTGTTCAGTAACTTTCCTCGACAGTCTCTAAAAGAAAAGTTCTATCTATCCAACCAGGTTTCACTCTGGAATCTGATTTGTCCAGTAGTAACAGCAGCTGGATCATAATAGTGTGTTATCAGGGTCCGGTTAGCTCTGCTGGTTAGATGGCTAGAGCATGGTGCTTAATAATGCCAATGACATGGGTTTAATTCCTATACTGGTTGAGGTGGTTCTTGGGGCCTGCCTCTTCTCCTACCCCCATAGTGATGGCATGGCTTAAGCAATGAACAGCAATCCTAGCACAACAAGGATGCTTTATGGAGGCACAGCAAGAGAGAGAAAGGGAAGTAAAATATGATTTAATAGAGGCTAGATTGTATTCCACATATCCACTACCAGCTAGCTGTAGCAATGGCTCTGATGTTTCACAAAGCCTTCTAAAATGCTTAAATGATCAAATGTAAAGAATTTATTTCATCTATCAGTTCTTGAATTTATAGGCTAAGCAGCTGACCTCATTGACATTTGGAATATTTTCCCTGGCTGAGGGTGCTGAAATCCCAGAATGTCGATGGATTTGCTGCCCCTGTCCTGCCAGTGTGGCAATTGTGGTTGTATAACCCAGCTACAATGAATGAACCGGACTCCATACTCAAAAGATTTTCTTGACTTGGAACTCTTGGTTTACTCTCTCCTCTCACCCTATAAGAGGCTGTTCCAGCACTTGCCCTGCTGAAAAAAAAACGGCCTCCTCACCATTCTTAAATTCATCCCACTCCGCTCCTCTCCTCCATTCCCCTCCTCTTCTCCACTCTGCTTGGTCCACTTACTTCCCCCCTTTTACCTTAAGACTGGGCTTGGCGCTCACTCCCATGTGCAACATCATCTCAGATCAGCTAGTAGTTCATGTCTAGGACAGTGTACCTCCTGTGACAGATTTGTATTTAAGACTGAGTATTGGAAAGACCACACCTCAGACTTTCGAAAACTCAGTATAGTTTTAGGGAACAGACAGCCTGCCTGGAAGTCTTCATTTGACCTGCACTTGTATAATAATTTTGTTTTATTTCATCTCTGCATTGCAAATTTAAATCTTTCTTTACAGATTGCCTGAACATATGCCATAAGGTTACTTTTATTACACAATTACATATTTATTGCCTTACTCATTACCATCTCCCTTCAACTAGATAGAAAATTCACTCAAACTGCAAAATGGTCTTATGTAAGTCTGGCTCCACAAATAACAGCAATCAATGATCCTGTAATTCCAAAGTCGTCCACAGGATCTGCATCTTTGTGCTTACCTGCACCTATATCAATCCCAATGCATCCAAGCTCCTTAGTAATAGCAAAGCAAGAGCACAAATGTCAAAATAAAGACGTTTGAATTAATTGTATTTTACAAATGCTACAACTGGATTTTATTAAGACCATGAATTCATTTTCAAGTTTATATTTCAACATTGGACATTGCGTTATGTCAAGTAAGCCATTTTCTCATCATCAAAGAATACTTTGGATAAACAGATCTTTCATTAGAATCCAGTTTTTGCATTCAAATGAGATCTAAGCATCAAGAGAGCACTACAAAAAATGAACTAGTATCTCTGTTAAATAAAAAGCAGTTTAGAGATGATTTTCTAGACAACAAACCATAGAGTGCATCTGCTGCAATTTAAACCCATGACACAGGCCTACTGAAGTTAAGTGCATAACTCAATTGCGACTTTAGATCAAAGGACTTTTATCTCATCTTTATGCCTCTCTATTTCTCTCGCTCGCCTCCTCTTCCCCCATTCCCTTCAAGCATTATTTTACAATTGGATTCCTGAAATATAAAACATATTGTAGTGAATTTTGTAATTATTAAAAATGTTAGCTTGTGAAGATTTTCTGCAGAAATGAGGCCAAAAGAATACCCCTCCTTATCCTTTGGTTATTACATCAAAGTCAGCTACTTCTAAGACTGCAAGTTCCTAATCGAGCCAGCGTCATCAGGGCGGGCATTTGGCGAGGAAAGGAATTGAAGTATTTAACTCTGAGCTATTCCAATGCACATGCAACCTTAATGGTACTGATAGAAGCATAGAGAGGTTGCCTGCCTGGCCCTCTGCCTGAAAACAGCAAATTTCATTGACAGAACAATGAAGGCCATATCTACAGTAAATAAACTACCCAATTATTCTATTGAACATACAAACAGCACTCCAAATCAGTACTAATTGACGCCACAGCTCTGCTGAACTGGACCAAGTGCATAGTCTGGAGCAATACCGTCCTAGGCAAGTACATGGAGTGCTTTGGCCTGATCACAGCCACTTCTCAATGAAAACAATCCTACTTTTTTATCCTGACTTCTCTTTTTTGGCTCCGGGATAAAAGCACGGCTATTTCTTAGAACTTTCTTTTAACTTTTCTTTTCTATCAGTAAATGCTCAAATGCATGACTATGAACTCAGGTGCTGTTACGCTTTCGCCATGACAATGAGTTCACCAAGGCTCCTTCGACAGCACCTTCCAAACCCACAACCACGACCATCTAGAAGGACAAGGGCAGCAGATAGATGGGAACACCACCACCTGGAAGTGCCCCTCCGAGTCACTCACCATCCTGACTTGGAAATATATTGCCGTTCCTCCGTTGTCGATGGGTTAAAATCCTAACAGCATTGTAAGTGTACCTATACCACATGGACTGCAGTGGTTCAAGAAGGCAGTTCACCACCACCTTTTCAAGGGCGATTAAGGATGGGCAATAAATGCTGGCCCAGCCAGTGAAGCTCACATCCCATGAATGTATAAAAAAAACAATGCTGCTCTTCCATTCAGTGGTAGAGGTTGCAGGAGAGAAGGAGCTATTAAAGTAACTTTGGTGAGCTGCTGTAGTGCATTCTGCAGATTGTACACATTACAGATGTACCAGTGTTGGAGGGGGAGGGCAGTTAGTCCAGTGGCATGGGCACCAATTCAGTGGACTGCTTTTGTACTTGATGGTGTAGAACTTATGTTCCTAAGGCTGTACCCTGAAAGATGAGGGATGACTATTCTATCACATTCCTGGCTTGAGCCCTGTAAAGTTGGGGCAGTTCAAGCTAGCTAGCTGGATTGCTGAAAACAGAGACATGGTATCGAAGCTTTTCATCTTGCACTCATCAGGACAGATTCGCAGGAGTACCAAATCTAAAAGGAAAAGAATCTATATTGCATGAGAAGAGGGTGCTAATTGGTTGGCAAGAGGACTCTGATTGATAGAGGCATTGCTATGAAGAATACACAGGGAACAGTTAACTGCCAAGCTTTTGTTTAAATTCAAACCAGGCAGCTTTACTCTGAATGGACAAGGTATTGCTGTGGAGAATGAACATCTCCCAAGCCTTTGTTCAGTTGAAAAAGGTGCAATTGCGTGCACATGCTCTTTCTGCTTGGAAAGAACAGGGCCCTGTGCATGAATATATGTAGCTTCTAGCATATGTGAGTGAGTCAAAAGGAAGGGCTCGATAAGAAGGATGAACCACCCGTGGTTAACAAAGGTGGTCAAGGAGAGTGTCCAATCAAAACCTAAGGCATACAAAGTAGTGAAAACTAGCGGTAGGCCAGAGGATTGGGAATTTTTTTTAGGAACCAGCAGCGGATGACTAAAAAGCTAATAAAGAAGGAGAAAATTGATTATGAAAGTAAATTGGCAAGAAATATAAAAACAAACAGCAAGAGCTTCTACAGGTATATAAAAAGAGAGTGGCTAAAGTGAGTGTGGGACCCTTGGAGGATGCGACTGGAGAATTGATAATGGGGAACAGGGAAATGGGAGATAATTTAAATCAGTATTTTGCATCAGTCTTCATGGTGGAAGATACTATAAACACCCCAAAGATATCAGATTAGCAAGGGACTAATGGGAGGAAAGATCATGAAACAGTCTCTATCACAAGGGGCACAGTATTTGACAAGCTAATGGGACTAAAGGCAGACAAGTCACCAGGACCTGATGGCCTGCATCCAAGGGTTTTAAAGGATGTGGCTGCAGAGATAGTGGAAGCATTGGTTGAAATATTCCAGCATTGGTTGAAATATTCCAGAACTCACTGGGTTCTGGGAGGGTCCCAGCAGATTGGGAAACCGCTAATGTGACGCCCCTGTTCAAGGAGGGAGGGAGACAAAAAGCAGGAAACTATAGGTCAGTCAGCCTAACAGCTGTCGCTGGGAAAATGCAAGAGTCCATTATTAAGGAAGAAATAGCAGGACATTTAGAAAAGTTTAACACAATCAAACAGAGTCAACATGGTTTTGTGAAAGGGAAATAATGTTTGACAAATTTGCTGGAGTTCTTTGAGAATATGACAAGCAGCGTTGATAAAGAGGAACCGGTAGATGTAGTGTATTTGGATTTCCAGAAGGCATTCGATAAGGTGCCACATAAAAGGTTATTGTACAAAATTGGAGCCCACAGTATTGGAGGTAATGTATTAGCATGGATTGAGGACTGGTTAACACACAGAAGAGAGTCGGGGTTAATGGGTCTTTTTCAGGTTGGAAAGACCTGGGACCTCAATTATTTACTATCTATATTAATGACTTGGAGGGGGGGCAGAGTGCAATGTATCCAAATTTGCTGACGATACAAAAATAGATGGAACGGCATGTTGTGATGAGGACATAAAGAATCTGCAAAGGGGATTATAGATAGGTTGAGTGAGTGGGCAAAAACTTGGCAGATGGAGTTTAATGTAGGAAAGTGTGAGGTCATGCACTTTGGTAGGAACAATCAAAAGGCAGACAATTATTTAAATGGAGAGAGACTCCAAAAAAGTACAAGAGAGAGAGATCTGGGTGTTCTTGTGCATGTAACACAAAGTTTGTATGCAGGTGCAGCGAGTAATTAAGGCGGCAAATGGAATTTAGGCCTGTATTGCTAGGGGGTTGGAGTTTAAAAATAGGGAAGTCTTGTAACTGTACAGGGCATTGGTGAGGCCGCACCTGAAGTGCTGTGTACAGTTTTGGTCCCCGTATTTAAGAAAGGATATACTGGCATTGGAGGCAGCTCAAAAGAGATTCACTCGACTGGTTTTTGGGATGAAGAAGTTGACTTATCAAGAACGGCTAAACAGGTTAGGCCTTTAGTTCAGAAGAATGAGAGATGATCTTACTGAATTGAACATGATTCTGAGGGGGCTTGACAGGGTAGACGTTGAGAAGATGTTTCCACTAGCGGGGGAATCTTAAACTAGGGGACATAGTTACAGATTTTGTGGATTTTGACCCAGTGACAGTGAAGGAATGGCGATATATTTCCAAGTCAGGGTGGTGAGTGACTTGGAGGGGAACTTCCAGACGGTGATGTTCCCATCTATCTGCTGCCTTGTCCTTCTAGGTGGTAGCAGTCGTGGGTTTGGAAGGTGCTGTCTAAGGTGCCTTGGTGAATTCCTGCAGTGCATCTTGTAGATGGTACATACTGCTGCCACTATGCGTCGGTGACGGAGGGAGCAAATGTTTGTGGCTGTGGTGCCAATCAAGCAGGCTGCTTTGCCCTGGACAGTGCCAAGCGTCTTGAGTGTTATGGGAGCTGCACTCATCCAGGCAAGTGGGAAGTATTTCATCACATTCCTGGCTTGTGCCTTGTAGATGGTGGACAGGGTTTGGAGAGTCAGGTGGTGAGTTAGTCGTCACAGGATTCCTAGCCTCTGACCTGCTCTTGTAGCCACAGTATTTATATGGCAAGTCCAGTTCAGTTTCTGGTGAATGGTAACCCCCAGGATGTTGATAGTGGGGGATTCAGTGATGATAAATTCTCTCTTGTTGGAGATGGTCATTGCCTGGCACTTGTGTGGCACGAGTGTTACTTGCCACTTGTCAGCCCAAACCTGCATATTGTCCAGGTCTTACTGCATTTGGACATGGACTACTTCAGTATCTGAGGAGTCGTGAATGGCTGAACACTGTGCAATCATTATCAACAAACATCCCCACTTCTGACCTTATGATGGAAGGAAGTTCATTGATGAAGCAGCTGAAGATGGTTGGGCTGAGGACACTACCCTTGAGGAACTCCTGCAGTGATGTCCTGGAGCTGAGGTGGCTGACCTCCAACAACCACAATCATCTTCCTTTGTGCTAGGTATGACTCCAACCAGCGGAGAGTTTCCCCCGCTATTCCTATTGACTCCAGTTTTGCTAGGGCTCCTTGATGCCACACACAGTCACATGTGGCCTTGATGTCAAGGGCAGTCATTGTCACCTCACCTCGGAAGTTCAGCTCTGTTGTACATGTTTGAACCAAGGTTGTGAGGTCAGGAGCTGAGTGGCCATGGTGGAACCCAAACTAGCTGTCAGTGAGCAGGTTATTACTAAGCAAGTGCCAATTGATAGCACTGTTGATGACCCCTTCCATTACTTTACTGATGATGGAGAGTAGACTGATGGGGCGGTAATTGGCTGGGTTGGATTTGTCCTGCTTTTTGTGTACAGGACATACCTGGGCAAGTTTCCACATAGCCAGGTAGATGCTAGTGTTGTAGCTGTACTGGAACAGTTTGGCTTAGGGTGCAGCAAGTTCTGGAGCACAAGTCTTCAGTACTATAGCCAGGCCACATGGCCTTTGCACTATCCAGTGCTTTCAGCCGTTTCTTGATATCACGTGAAGTGAATTGAATTGGCTGAAGAATGGCATCTGTGATGCTGGGGGCCTCTGGAGGAGGCCAAGATGGATCATCCATTCTGCACTTATGGCTGAAGATTGTAGAAAATGCTTCAGCCTTCTCTTTTTCACTGATGCTCTGGGCTCCCCTATTATTGAAGGTGGGGATATTTGTGGAGCCTTCTCCTCCAGTGAGTTGTTTAGTTATCCACCACCATTCACATCTGGATGTGGCAGGATTGCAGAGCTTAGATCTAATCCATTGGTTATGGGATCACTTAGCTCTGTCTATCACTTGCTGCTTATGTGTTTGGCGTGCAGGTAGTCCTGTGTTATAGCTTCACCAAGTTGGCACCTCATTGTTAGGTATGCCGGGTGTTGATCCTGGCATGCCCTCCTGCACTCTTCATTGAACCAGGGTTGATCCCTGGCTTGGTGGTAATGCTAGAGTGGGGGATATGCCGAGCCATGAGGTTACGGATTGTGTTAGAGTACAATTCTGCTGCTGCTGATGGTCCACAGCACCTCATGGATGCTCAATCTTGAGTTGCTAGATCTGTTCAAAATCTATCCCCTTTAGCACGGTGATAGTGCCACACAATACGATGGAGGGTATCCTCAATGTGAAGGCGGGACTTCGTCTCCACAATGACTGTGCGGTGGTCATTCCTACCAATACTGTCATGGACAGATGCATGTCTTTCAATTAAAGCATACATAGTGACTGCAATCTGTAGTCCTTACATCACAAATTAATATAACTCAAGTCAAAGACTTTATTTATTGCCTGAGGTTATATTGAAAATTTGGTTTCTCTACCTGACATTTTTAAAAAACATAGGTACAGCATGACCAAAAGTTAATATATTTAAATGTGGATGAAGCAAAACTTAATCACAAGTGGAAAATTCTGCCTTAAATAAAAATAATTCTAGGCCAATTTTATAACATTAGTAAGATATATTCACCCTATACATATATACAACAGTTTTCCTGAGGGATTCTCCTAGTCAACCTGCATAACCACAGCAGAAACACCAGCTATTTGTTTATGCATGTACCTGGAGTTTCTTCTGATGTTGTGCCAAAGTTACGACAGCTGGTCAGGAGAAGCCCCAAGGAAATTCCCGATGATGGCACCTTGAGACTTTCAGATACTTGAGCTTAGATGCGAGGCAAGCAATTCTACAACATGCATGAGTTTGCACTTAATATAGTGCACTAAATTAGTCCAAGAAATAAAGTTATTATAAATCATTACCTCAATTGGAGAGGGATAGCCATTTACAGAACTAAACACCAGTATTGCTAAGGTACTGATAAAATCGAAATAGTTCAGTGCATTGAGGTTTCAAATCAACTATGGTCCAGAATGATTCTCCTTCAGGAGTAAGGCAAGAATATTGGGAAAAAAGTATTAAATAATTACAAGTGCTCCATGTGCTTGAAAATATCTTTCCTTCCCCAAATGGGCTGTTTAATGGTGTTACTGTGCCAATTTCAATACACAGACAGGAGATGCCACACGATATAATGTATTGCTGCATACCTAATCGTTTCTCCCAAATGGTTGAGAGTAACAACCTCTTCATTTCCCCACAAGGACCAGCCCTCCTCCTCCTGATCAGTCTCCAACGGTGTGTGAGAGATGTAACTTGGAGAAGATAGATTTTGTGGAGTCTCTTCCATTCTTCTGAGCACCCTCCACTCGCAGTGCTCATATCCATCCAACCCCTCCAAACCTGTGCAGAGTACAAATAGGGAAATTCTTTCTTTCCCCCAGAGATACACTTTGGAAAAATAACTAACACTCTAGCATTGGCCACATCCTTTTATACTGTACAGGAACTGGGTTGGTTATATGGGATGCATCTTGATGTCTCAAGACATCATAAAGGAAGGGTTGTAAATATATTTCCTCAGAAAATAATACTTTGGGATGCAGTGTATGAATAACTTCAGTCATGCTGTGTGGTAAGTGTAGATACTTGAGAGAGAAAAAGGTGACTTTGGATCTATGATTCCCAAAACTCCATCACTGAGTTTTTTTTCTCATGCTGTAGAGTTTGTTGATTGAGACTGATTACTATGATTAGTTAACAACTCAGTTATCATTTTCTCATGCAATTACTCGGATGGTCGATGGCAAACTTGCTGGACCTTGGTCTTTTTCTGCCCAACAATTCTTATATTCCTTTGTTATTCCTTATGTAATAGTTTCCCAGGAAATTGTGAATGCATGCTAACCCTTTGCAGCGGTGTATGGGGGATTAAGATATGCATTAAAATTGTGCTTTACAAAATTATTAGCTGATTCTAAATTGAGGGAAACAGAAAATACATTAACTAAGCAAAACAAATCAATATCAAATTCTTAAATTTTGGAGGCAAAAACCAACCCAGTGGCACAATTCATTTATTTGCCTATCCCTAAACATATTGCAATATGGGATAAGGAAGGCAATATGATTCTAAATCGACTTACTGTTGCTAGTCGTAATATTAACCTCTTCAACTTGAAGAGGGTCATTGTCCTGAATGATCTGTGAAAAGCCAATAGTTCGAACAGGAGGATCAAGGCCAACAGAACTTTCATTTACTGTCACATCACTGGCACCTGTAATCTGATTAGTGGGTGGCCCTCCTATGGATCCTTCAAAATCAGTTGTTACATCGTCTGCACAGTCTGCATTTGGCTATAAGAAAAAGAACACAAGTCACAAGTTAAGCAAGAAGTTCTCTCATTTCCTGATAAATAAAAACATACAACTATAGATGTTTCTTACTGTGATTTCACATAATAATTTTCACATTTCATGGATTAACAATTGATTGAAGTGGGCAATTGGAAAGTTTGATGGCTATTAGAGGGCCAAAGATACAAAAGTATTAATGGATGTGACAAATATAGAGTGAAGTACTCAACAAAATAAATGAAACAGAATTTACAGCATGTGGCTGCATTTTTCAACCCAGCAGATAACACCAATCAAGAACAATCTTTGCAAACATTTCCATTCCTTATATGGGTGCAACAGAGTAGACTACATGTTTAAACTCCGACAGATGTTGCTCTTTTAGAAATATTACAGAAAGTCCTGCCTCAAATCTTCCCTTAGCAACTACGATGCTATCAAACAACAGAAGTTACAAGCTAGCCAATTTAAATACATCATGTGCTCACAGCCATGATTATTGCATAACCAATTTTAGTCCTTCTCCCACCCACGCTATTTACAAAAAATATCACTTGTCACAAACTCATTACGTAAGCTGTGTTAAATATATCTTACTTTCATCAACACCTTAACATGTTGTAAACGATGATGTTTGTATTTATTTCTATTCATGGTCAAACAGAAGATGCAAGAGTTTCACTGGAGATAAGATGTATCTAATTATTTGGCTCAACCTTTACATAATACTATTTTTTTAAAACTACCATAAATTAATGTCTTTTATACACCTGCTGTGTTACAAAACTACAGCACAGGAGTTGAGGTAACAATGAACCACAAGATTTAAGCTGTTCATCAATATACTTGTAATCATATGTTACTGTACTGGAATGTATACTACACGTGATTCTGTAAAATATACAAAGATACAGCCATTACATTTTTCTGGACTTGGCTATGATTTTCCACTTCTTTTGCTGGTTGACAGCTGGACATGGTCAGATCCATGTAGTTATGTCAGAAGCGGCATCAGTCATCTGTTTGTTCAGTGAGTAATTACTGCACTTGATGTGTAGCCAAAACATACAGAGCAGAAGGTTAAAGGTTTCAACTTTAGTCTTAAGTGAATCAGCAAGAGCAGCAGTACAAGTCGGGAGACAGATATTTCCAGCAACATTTAAAGTGATCCTCGGTTGCTCTCAAGTGAAGCCGTATAGAGTTTTATGAGACATTTTCTTGGATTAGTTTACGGGATTCCACACCTTAAACAATTTGAGTGTGCTTGTAGTTCGTTCTGAACTGCTAAAGAGCTTCTTGAGGAAGAGGAGCAGAAACTGCACAGGAGGAAGGAGCAAACAGCTGCAGCTGGAGGAATACAAGGAGGAAAGCGCCAAGGAATCTTTGCCCGCCGAAGAACTTACAGGCCCAGGGCAACATACCTATATCTATCCAAGGAGCAGTGTATATGGAGGTTTCAATTCTGTAGGGAAGCTGTGACAAAGTAATGTTGTAGTCTGCAAGATGAGCTACAACTAACTGCCACAGCTAACACAGCATAGCTTGCTGCATTCAAGGTCGCTGCAGCCCTTAATCTCTTCGCCTCTGGCTCCTTCTAGACTGTCACAGGGGATATCAGCAGATCGTTTACTCTGCAGTTCTCGCCTGCATTAAGTGTGTTGCTGATGCCCTACTTTATGAAGGAAACAAGCTCATAATTCTCCCCTGGATATGTGGAAGCAGCAAGACAAGACTCTGGGGTTCATATGATTATAGGCTTCCCCAAGTCCAGAGTGTCACTGGCTGCACTACATGGGCTCCTTCAAACACCCATACTGACTTTATGAATTGCAAGGGGCTTCAACTTTTTTAATGTGCAAACCAGGTGCTATTATCAGCAGTGCATCTTGGCGCCTGCCATGCTACCTTCATATCCAGTCAATTGGCCATCCCTACTCTGCCTGGCATAACAAATGATATATTAACTGTTTTGGGACAAGAGACTGCAGGATATCGAAGAAGCAGAAGGTATCCAAGCATTTCCGAAAAAATTCTAGCACCAGCTCATCAAAAGAACAATTATTAACTCTCTCTGACCTGCACAATTTGCAGTTCTAGTGGAACATAGTCAGGTAATTATCTAACATCAAGCTCAACCTCATTATTTCCCTTTTCTTGAGAAGGGCCAGAAGAGTTCTTAGATATAATGAGCTGAACTTTAACTTTCAGACGTGTTCACAGTGGAGAAGACTGACTGAGAAGGGAATAAGGTAGCTTCAGCAGTGCACTTGTCCCAGCCAATGCATTTTCATCTGAACTTCTGAGTTCATTGATCAATTAAGGATATGTGCTCTGCTAACACACCTCTACCTCCTTTATGTCTGATCCTGGAAGTTCCTTTGAAATAACGGAACGGAAGGAGAACAATGTGGGTTGTTCATCATGTCCAACCACTCTAACTGGTCAAGAAAACCCTGAAGTCGGATACAAATACTGTGGATGGGTTAAAAGCAGCGCAAAACTGGGCATCCATGCGACACTGTGGGCCATCAGCAACAGCAGAATTGCATTCAATCACAATCTGTAACCTCATGGCCTGGCATATCCCTTACTCTACCATTTCCTTTAAGCTAGGGGATCCAGTCTGGTTCAATGAAGAGTGCAGGTGGGCATTCCAGGAGCAGCATCAGACGTACCTAAAAATGAGGTGCCAAGCTGGTAAAGTTATAACACAGGGCTACATGTATGTCAAGCAGTGGAAAGTGACCGCACGATCAACGAATCAGGTCAAAACTCTGCAGTCCTGCCACATCCATTCATGAATGGTGGTGGGCAATCAAATAACCTAACTTGAGGAGCAGGCTCCACAAATTCTCAATGATGGGGGAGCCCAGCACGTCAGTGCAAAAAGGAAGGCTGAAGCATTTGCAACCATCTTCAGCCAGAAGTGCCGGGTGGAAGATCCATCTTGGCCTCCTCGAGGTGCCCAGCATCACAGATACCAGTCTTCAGCCAATTCGGTTCTCTCCACCTGATACAAGAAACAGCTAAAGATATGGGATACAGAGAAGGCTATGGGCCCTGGCAATATCCTGGCAGTAGTATTGAAGGCCGGTGCTCCAGAACTAACTGCACCCCTAGCTAAACTGCTCCAGTACAGCTATGGCACTGACATCTATCCGACAATGGAGGAAAATTGCCCAGGTATGTCCTGTCCACAAAAAGGAGAAATTCAATCCAGCCAGTTACCATTCCATCAGTCTACTCTCGATCATTAGAAAATTAATGGAAGATGTTGCTGACAATGTTACCTAGCAGCACTTATACAGCAATAACCTGTTCACTGATGTTCAGTTTGGGTTCCACCAGGGCCACCCGGCTCTTGACCTCATTACAGCCCTGGTCCAAACACGGATAAATGAGCTGTACTCAAAGGTGAGGTGAGAGTGCGTGCCATTGACATCAAGGCAGCATTGAATCAATTGTGGCATATAAGGGGCCCAGCAAAATTAAAGTCAATCAAGTGTCTGAAGTTATACCTAGCACAAAGGAAGATGGGTGTAATTGTTGGAGGTCAATCACCTCAGTCCCAGGACACCACTGCAACAATTCCTCAGGGTAGACCCAACCATCTTTAGCTACTTCATCAATGACCTTTCCTCCATCATAAGGTCAAAAGTGGGGAGGTTCGCTGATGATTGCAGAGCGTTCAGTACCTGTTGCAACTCCTCAGCTATTGAAGCAGTCCGTATCCATACACTGCAAGACTTGGACAACATTCGGGCTTGGGCTGATAAGTGACCAGTAACATTCGCGTCACACAAGTGCCAGGCAATGGCCACCTCCAACAAGAGAAAATCTATTTATCTTCCCTTGACATTCAACGACATTACCATTGTGGACTCCTCCATCATCAACATCCTCAGGGTTACCATTGATCAAAAATTTAACTGGACTAGCCACATAAGACTTCTCAGGGGCAATTAGGGATGGGCCATAATTGCTGGCTTAGCCAGACACATCCACATCCCATGAATGAATAAAAAAAAAGTACTGTGGCTGCAAAAGCACGTCAGAAGCTGAGAATTCTGCAGCAAGTAACTCATCTCTTGACTCCCCAGTGCCTGTCCACCACCTACAAGGCACCAGTCAGGAATGTGATGGAATACTCTCCACTTGCCTGGATAAGTTACTTATTTAGCGAATACAAATCCCTGGAGCCCAGCAATCGCCTCATTAGCTTATTTAAGGTAATTAGTCCGCCACTTAGTCTGTAGAAGGGATACTTCTTGGCAATGTGCAGCATTTTGTGTCTATCTCCACAAGTGAATAAGGGGTTGCCCCAGTGGTGGAGGTTGGCTGCACAGGGACTCTGACTTGTCCTGAACCTGTTTAGCCAGGATTATATTTGCTGTGGTAGATCAAAGCCTGCCAATCGACAAATGGGGTATTCCCTGTTTCCCATTCCTTGGTCCAAAGAACGTCTGCTAGTAGGCCTTACTCAGGGAGATTACTCCATATTGGGTGCTGAGAATGGAAGTAGGTGGATTGAATCTATCATTATGGAGGGGTAAGAGAGGTGCACCACAGATGTTTTCAACCAGCTTGTGGGTTTTCGTCAGTCGGCGGATGTGTGGGAGAGTGATGTTTGCGAGGACTGGAAGTCAGGTGAGGGATGTTGAGCAGAGAGCCCCAGTTATGATGTGCATTGTTGCATTCAATTGAGTGTCAACAAGATGTCTGTGTGATGGCCTGTGCCAGACAGGTGCATAGTACTCTGCTGCAGAGTATGATAGGGCAAGTGCTGAGGTACAGAGTATTGTAGCAGCTGTGCCCCACGTAGATCCAGCAAGCTTGGTTAATAAGTTGTTTCTGGTTTTGATCTTTGCTGGTGTTTTCTTCAGATATTCTCGAAAGGACAGAATCCTATCTAGAGTGATTCCCAAGTATATTGGGTTGGGGTCATGCTTTAGTCTGAGTGGCAAGTGACATTCGCACCACACAAGTGCTAAACAATGACCATCTCCAACAAGAGAGAATCTAACCATTGCCCCTTGATATTCAATGGCATTGCCATCACTGAATCCCCCACTATCAACATTCTGGGGGTTACCATTGACCCAGAATTGAATTAGAACAGCCATATAAATACTGTGGCTACAAGAGCAGATGGGAAGATAGGAATCCAGTGGGGAGTAATTTACCGCCTGACTCCCCAAAGCCTATCCACCATCTACAAGACACAAGTCAGGAGTGTGATAGAATACTCTCCATTTGCCTGCAGCTCCAACAACACTCAAGAAGCTTGACACCACCCAGGACAAAGCAGCCCACTTGATTGGCACCCCTTCCACAAACATTCACTCCCTCCAACACTGCAAACAGTGGCAGCAGTGTGTACCATCTATAAGATGCACTGCAGAGACTCACCAAGGCTCCATAGGCAGCACCTTCCGCCATTCCTTCACTGTTGATGGGTCAAAATCCTGGAACATCCTGCCTGACAGCACTGTTGGTGCAGTTAAACCAATTGGACTGCAGTGGTTCAAGGCGGTGGCGCACCACCACTTTCTCAACGGCAACAAATTCTACTTTTGGCAGTGATGCTCAAATCCCATGAAAAATGTTTTTAAATGTCACCAACAAACCGTTGCTGCGACATCCAAGTTCACAACATACTGCTGGCCTTCCCCCTCTCCTAGCTGATCAAAAAGTTAAATTTCAGCCCAGTGCTTTTATCTATAAATCGTAGCATCCCATACATCTTTTTAGGAGCCTTATCAACTTGACCTGCCACCTTCAAAGATTTGCGTATGTGGACCCTCCCTTTAAAATTGCACCATTTAGTTTATATTGCCTCTCCTCATACTTCCTTCCAAAATGCATTACTTTAAATTTTTCTGCATTAAATTTTTCCAGCCAAATGTCTGCCATTTCACCAGTCTATGTGCTCCTAAAAACCCTTACAGTCTTCCTGTTTACAACATTTTCAAGTTTTGTGTCATCTGCAAACTTTCAAATTATGCCTCCATAGCCAAATCCAGGTCAGTAATATACATCAAAGACTTATGGTCTTAATAACCAACCCCGGGGGATAGCACTGTATGTGTGTCTGTAGTCTGATCACCAGTACCTCTGTTTTTATTTCTCTTAGCCAATGTTATGTTCACACAGACAGTGCCCTTTTATATCCCATGGACTTCAATTTTGATAACAAGTCTATTACATGGCACTTTGTCAAATGCCTTTAGAGAAGTCCATATACAGAACATCAACATTATTTGATTGAAGAACTCAATTAAGTTTGTCAGGCATGATTTGCCTCTTAACAAATGAGAGGTCACAAGTGAGAGGGACGACATGGGTATGGAAATCAGGCAGAAGGACTATGATATAATTAAAGAAATTAGCATAGAAAGGGAGGAGGCTCTAAGTGGTCTGGCAGGCTTAAGAGTAGATAAATCTCTAGGCCCGGATGAAATGTATCCCAGGCTGTTGAGTAAGGCAAGGGAGGAGATAGCAGGGGCGCTGGCAATAATTTTCAATACCTCTCTGGCCACTGGAGAGGTGCCAGAGGACTGGAGGACAGCTAATGTGGTACCGTTATTCAAGAAGGGAGGAAGGGATAAACCAGGGAATTACAGGCCAGTCAGTTTAACCTCAATGGTGGGGAAACTATTGGAAGCAATTCTGAAGGACAGAATTAATCTACACTTGGAGAGGCAGGAATTAATCAAGGACAGTCAGCATGGTTTTGTTAAGGGGAGGTCATGTCTGACCAATTTGATTGAATTTTTCGAAGAGGTGATCAGGTGTGTAGATGAGGGCAATGCATTTGACGTAGTCTACTTGGACTTCAGCAGGGCTTTTGAAAAGGACCTGCATGGGAGACTGATAATGAAGGTAAGAGCCCATGGGATCCAAGACAATTTGGCAAGTTGGATCCAGAATTGGCTGAGTGGCAGGAAGCAGGTGGTGATGGTTGAGGGGTGTTTTTGTTATTGGATGCCTGTGTCCATTGGGGTTCCACAGGGATCGGTGTTGGGTCCCTTGCTGTTTGTGGTATATATAAACGATTTAGACTTGAATGTAGGAGGGTTGATCAGTAAGTTCGCAGATGACACGAAAATTGGTGGGGTGATAAATAGTGAGGAGGATAGCCTTAGATTACAGGAGGATATAGACGGGCTGGTCAGATGGGTTGATCAGCGGCAAATGGAATTTAATCCAGATAAGTGTGAGGGGATGTACTTGGGAAGGACAAACAAGGCACGGGAATACACGATGAATGTTAGGACCCTGGGAAGTACCGAGGATCAGAGGGACCTTGGTGTGCATGTCCATTGGTCCTTTAAGGTAGTGGGACAGGTAGATAAGGTGGTTAAGAAGGCATATGGGATACTTGCCTTTATTAGCCGAGGCATAGAACATAAGAACAGGGAGGTTATGCTGGAATTGTATAAAATGTTGGTTAGGCCACAGCTAGAGTATTGCGTGCAGTTCTGGAATCCACATTATAGGAAGGATGTGATTGCACTCGAGAGAGTGCAGAGGAGATTTACCAGGATGTTGCCTGGGCTGAAGAGTTTTAGTTATGAGGAGAGATTGGATAGACTGGGGTGATAAGACTGGGGTTATTTTCCCTGGAACAGAGGAGACTGAGGGGGAGCCATGATTGAGGTGTATAAAATTATGAGGGGCATAGATAGGGTAGACAGGAAGGAACTTTTCCCCTTGGTGGTGGGATCAATAACCAGGGTGCATAGATTTAAGGTAAAGGGCAGGAGGTTTAGAGGGGATGTGAGGAAGAATTTTTTCACCCAGAGGCTGGTGGGAATCTGAACTCACTGTCTGAAAGGGTGGTAGAGACAGAAACCCTCATAACATTTAAGTAGTACATACAAGGCTATGGGCCTAGTGCTGGAAAATGGGATTAGAATAGTTAGATATTTGTTTGACCGGCACAGACACGATGGGCCGAAGGACCTTTTTCTGTGCTGTAGACCTCTATGACTCTAAATCTGAAAATCTGTCATTTATTAACTCGTATTCTTCCAAGAAGCAATTTATTTTGCCCTGGTTTGTGGTCTCTAGAATTTTCCCTCAATAGATGTTGGGTTGACTGGCGTTTAGTTACTGGGTTTATCCCTCTCCCCTTTTTGAATACCAGTCCTGTCTTTGGCAGTTGCTCCCTAAATCCACCTCTGCACTTCTATCGCCACTCATAAAAGCTCCTGAAAACCCACCTCATTTGATCTAGCCATCAGTAACTTCAATGATCTCTTCCTTTCAAGTGCGGAAGCTATTTCCATTGCATTAATTTGTGAGATATCTTGTGAATTTATTTTTAAACGCTAAAGTACTATCAGCATGCAAATTTTACTTCTTGAGTGAGGAAGAGTCACATTAACCAGCATTCAAAATGCCTGAAGTACTAAATGCCTCAGACTGGATGTAAATCTGTAAAATATCAGAATGAAAGATCTTAAGTTCTTGCATTCCAGCAACTAACGACGTATAAGCAAAGTAAAAATGACGTCTATTGCCTGCAGACCCAGAGCACAAAGGGAGAGTTTTGTTAAAAGCAGGCAAAGTATAGTCAATGACCCATCATCAGAACCTGACCCGAAATGTTAACTCTCCCCACTGATGCTCCCTGATCTGCTGAGCATTTCAAGTATTTTCTGTTTTTAATTTCAGATTTCCAACACCCATTGTATTTTGCTATTGCCTTTCGTTCTGGCTTCCTTATTACTGAAGGCACAGGAGACCAGTCTGCTCTGGAGTGACAGCATTCAATACTTAGCCCCTGCATGAGTACTGTCAAGACAGAGTACAAGGAACTAAATAAATCATTATGGTGTTTAGGCAATCAGAACTATCAAAAGAAATTGAGATTGGAAATTGCTAGTGCTTAGATAGGTATAAAGCCTTTGTTTCCCTCCAATATTGTAAACACAGAAAAGTAATGTGATGGATTGGACAGTGCAATCACAAATCTATTAAAAAACTAGAAATCCTTGCTCTGTAAAAATAGCATTTATAAACCCAAATGATCAAAGATGTATTTGGAACAGTGCAGAATATGAGTACTTATTTTTTAGAATTTCAGGGATCCACACTACATGGTTTCTTGGTTTGTTCACAACACTGTATTTAGTTGATATGTTAAAAAGAATGTTGAAACTCAGTAACATAAAATACAAAATATTTTATGCATAAGAAACATTTGCAATTTTCAATTGGAGCCTTGCGCATTTTTAAGAAACCAGTTGCACTTCATTAAAATAGAAAATGTTTTAATTTTTGAACAAAATCTAAACAGGGAGACCAAAAGTTAACTGGTTCCAACAGCATGCCCATTTTGCAGCCACCATTAAAATGGAGTTACTAATTATATTAAGACAAATACACAATACACACACCATTAATTATTTGTATGCTTGTGCATGTGTTTTATATTTTATATATATATATATATTGCATGTGAATATATTTTTAAAAAGCCACACAAACAGAAATGAAGGAGGAAATCCAGAACCGTACAATATCAGTGATTTAACTGATAACATCTGTGCATCCCTACCGGAATTCCTAATGCTTTCAGAATATTCATTTTGCACATTGGACACGTGCGGTGATCTAGTAGCCATGGATCCACACACGTCTTATGGAAAAGGTGTCTGTAGCACACAATACACAAATTTAAATCAACCATCACATAATTTTAAGTGTCGGAACAAGTAAAAAATAGCAACTATCACGCTCAGGTTAAAGACTGCAGACTGAAAGCTAATGATTTATACACGTATTCAGAATAGCTAATTCACAACTGATAAATTCAGGGTGATCACATCAACATTGTTGCTAATTTTCTACCTTTATTTGCTCTACTAGTAGTTTATTTGTCTTTGGTGAAATAGAACAAGATAATCTTCATTTTCATCATGGGTTATTTAGGAAGGACACCTGGGCAGGACCGGGACTGATGTCCTAGGGGGAACATTTACTAGAGTGGTTGGGGAGGGCTTAAACTAAAATGGTAAGGGGATGGGAAGCTATGCATGGAGTCAGAGGAAGGGGAACCAAGGACAAGAACAAAAGACAGATAGGGAAATAAAGTGAAGTGATAGGCAAAGAAATCAAGGGCAAGAATCAAACAGGGCCTCAGTGAAAAATAGTGGGAACGGGACAAGTAAATGTTAAAAAGACAAGCCTTAAGGCTTTGTGCCTTAACACGAGGAGCATTCGTAATAAAATGGATGAATTAACCGCGCAAATAGACGTAAACAGATATGATATAGTCGGGATTATGGAGACATGGCTGCAGGGTGACCAGTGATGGGAACTGAACATCCAGGGGTATTCAGTGTTTAGGAAGGACAGACAAAAAAAAGGTGGTGGAGTTGCTTTGCTGCCTAAAGAGGAAATTAATGCAATAGTGAGGAAAGATATTAGCACTGACGATGTAGAATCTGTATGGGTAGAGCTGAGAAACACTAAAGGGCAAAAAATGTTAGTGGAGGTTGTATATAGTCCCCCAAACTGTAGTGGTGTTGTTGGGAATGGCATTAAACAGGAAATTAGAGACGCATGCAATAAAGCAACATCTGTAATTATGGGTGACTTTAATCTGCATATAGATTGGGCAAATCAAATTAGTAACAATACCGTAGAGGAGGAATTCCTGGAGTGTTTACGGGACGTTTTTCTGGACCAATACGTTGAGGAACCAACTCGAGAACAGGCCATCCTAGATTGGGTATTGCGTAACAAGAAAGGAATAATTGGCAATCTAGTTGTGCGAGGCCCCTTGGGGATGAGCGACCATATGATTATAGAATTCTTCATCAAGATGGAGAGTGATGTAGTTGATTCTGAGACTAGGATCCTGAATCTTAATAAAGGAAAATACGATGATATGAGGCACAGGTTGGCTATGATGGATTGGGAAACATTACTTAAAGGGATGACGGTGGATAGGCAATGGTAAACGTTCAAAGAGCGCATGGGTGAACTGCAACAATTGTTTATTCCTGTCTGGCGCAGAAGTAAAACAGGAAAGGTGGCCAAACCATGGCTTACAAGGGAAATTAGAGATAGTATTGGATGCAAGGAAGAGGCATACAAATTGGCCAGAAAAAAACAACAGACCGGAGGATTGGGAGCAGTTTGGAATTCAGCAAAGGAGGACCAAGGAATTGATTAAGAAGGGAAAAATAGAGTACGAGAATAAGCTTGCAGGGAACATAAAAACTGACTGTAAAAGTTTCTATTGGTATGTGAAGAGAAAAAGATTGGTGAAGACAAATGTAGGTCCCTTACAGACAGAAACAGGGGAATTTATAATGGGGAACAAAGAAATGGCTGACCAACGAAATACATGCTTTGGTTCTATCTTCACAAAGGAGGACACTAATAACATACCAGAAATGTTGGGGAACACAGGGTTCAGTGAGAGGGAGGAAATGAAAAAAAAATCAGTATTAGTAGGGAAATGTTGTTGGGGAAATTGATGGGATTGAAGGCCGATAAATCCCCAGGGCCTGATAATCTACATCCCAGAGTACTTAAGGAAGTGGCCCTAGAAATAGTGGATGCATTGGTGGTCATCTTCCAAGATTCTACAGACTCTGGAACAGTTCCTACAGATTGGAGGGTAGCTAATTATTAAATTAATTTAACCATTATTTAAAAAGGGAGATAGAGAGAAAACAGGGAATTATAGACCAGTCAGCCTGACTTCGGCAGTGGGGAAAATTCTAGAGTCTATTATAAAAGATTTAATAGCTGAGCACGTGGAAAACAGTGGCAGAATCGGACAGAGTCAGCATGGATTTATGAAAGGGAAATCATGCTTGACAAATCTACTGGAATTTTTCGAGGATGTAACTAGTAGAGTTGATGAGGGGGAGCCAGTGAATGTGGTGTATTTGGGCTTTCAGAAGGCTTTCGAAAAAGTCCCACAAAAGAGACTGGCGTGTAAAATTAAAGCGCATGGGATTGGGGGTAGTGTATTGAGATGGATAGAAAACTGGTTGGCAGACAGGAAACAGAGAGTAGGAATAAACGGGTCTTTTTCCGAATGGCAGGCAGTGACTAGTGGGGTACCGCAGGGATCGGTGCTGGGACCCCAGTTATTCATAATATATATTAATGATTTAGATGAGGAAGATAAATGTAATATCTCCAAATTTGCAGATGACACAAAACTGTGTGGCTGAGCTGTGAGGAAGATGTAGAGGTGCTTCACTGTGATTTGGACAAGCTGAGTGAGTGGGCAAATGCATGGCAGATGCAGTATAATGTGGATAAGTGTGTGGTTATCCACTTTGGTAGCAAAAACAGGAAGGCAGATTATCATCTGAATGGCTATAAATTGAGAGAGGGGAATGTGCGACAAGGCCTGGGTGTCCTCGTACACCAGTCGCTGAAGGTAAGCATGCAGGTGCAGCAGGTGGTAAAGAAGGCAAATGGTATGTTGGCCTTCATAGCCAGAGGATTCGAGTACAGGAACAGGGATGTCTTCCAGCATTTGTACCGGGCCTTGCTGAGACCACACCTGGAATATTATGTGCAGTTTTGGTCTCCTTATCTGAGGAAGGATGTTCTTGCTTTGGGGGGAGTGCAGCAAAGGTTTACCCAGCTGATTCCTGGGATGGCGGGACTGACATATGAAGAGAGATTGAGTCGGTTAGGATTATATTCATTGGAGTTCAGAAGAATGAGGGGGGATCTCATAGAAACCTATAAAGTTCTAACAGGACTAGACAGGGTAGATGCAGGACGGATGTTCCCGATGGTGGGGGAGTCCAGAACCAGGGGTCACAGTCTGAGGATACGGGGTAGACCATTTAGGACTGAGATGAGGAGAAATTTCTTCACCCAGAGAATGGTGAGCCTGTGGAATTCGTTAGCACAGAAAGTAGTTGAGGCCAAAACATTGTATGTTTTCAAGAAGGAGTTAGATATAGCTCTTGGGGCGAAAGGGATCAAAGGATATGGGGAGAAAGCGGGAACAGGCTATTGAGTTGGATGATCAGCCATGATCATAATGAATGGCGGAGCAGGCTCGAAGGGCCGAATGGCCTACTCCTAGTTTCTATGTTACTAGCTGAATGGTATTTCCAGCAGTGACAATACATTTGCTTTATGGTGGTGGTGGTCAAAAAGACTTGCTAGTGGCATATACTTGAAATTTCTTTTCACCCTTTACCTCATCCCCCCTTAAGCATGGGGAAGAGGAATTACACTAATAGGCTGCAACATGCTGAAACTCAGTACAAGCTTTCCTTTTGTTGCCTCAGCTGCCAAATATTAATACAGACAACCAATTGGAAGGCAGCCTTAACTTTGTTCTTATTCATTTAAAAAAGAAAAATCATTTGACCCCAAATAAATTGGTGTTAACGTGCAGACAACAGTTCTTAGGTTTGTCACAAAGCAAAATTAGGGCAGTTCTTAAAATAACATTGAGGCAACTTATCCTACTAAATCATGTTGCACAAAAGGAAGTTTGCATTTTGACACTTAGTAACTCCACTTAAAAGGGAAAATATAAGTTTTGTATTTGATCCTGGTTTCTACTATACCGTCACTGGTCACATCAAATCGAGGAAAAATGCAAATGTAGATCATGGCCCAGATCCTCCAGTCAGCAGGCCTGCAAAGTTTTCTCCGACCAGACGACTTTCAGCTATATCTTTCAATCCCAACTGAAGCACAAATGGATCAGCAAATCCATCCCGCCACTGACCATAGGAGAGGCAAGGAAGAGAGAGGACACATCCTATTTTACAACTGTAGCTGCTATATTCAGGTAGGTCATTGGTATGGGGCTGGACGCTGGGCTAAAGGGCCAGTGGGTGGGCAAGGTGGGCAGTCGTGTTCACTCCTGAGGTCCTGGTGCCCGGTCCGGGGGTGGGGGTGCACTCGGGTCCACTTCAATTGGTTAGGAGGGGTGCGGGGGTTCTGCTCTGTGTGGTGGGGGGGGGGGGGGGGGGGAGACAGACTTAGGTCTGATTGGGGAGTGGGGGGGGGTGGGGATAATCAGGTCTGGTCTGGCGGGGGGGCAGTTGGCTCTGGTCTGGGGAAGGGTAGTTAGCTCTGTTTGAGGCAGAAGGGTGGAGATGACCAGCTTTGGTTGTTGTTGAGGGTGGGGTTCTCTGGTCAGTGGGATAGTAGCCAGGTCAGGTCAGAGGATAGAGCATAGTAAGTTCAGGTCAGGGCTAGTCAGATCTGGTCAGTGAGGTAGTCAGGTAAGGTCAGGTCAGGTCAGGTCAGGAGGGTAGTCAGGTGATTGGGACTGTCAGTTGTGATGCTCAGTTGAGTTACTCACTGAGTTAGATCAGTTATTAAATGGTGTAACATTTCCAGGGTAAATGTGCAGGTAATTCCCATGTATCTTGCCAAAGTCTCAGCCCAGAGCTCAGTGTCAGAGACTTTCGCGGAGGGGCCTGGACAGTGCAAACATGCCCACTGAAAGCTTAAACTTCCCGGGAAAATTCCACACGTGTGCGCATCAGGACTTCCGCAGGGTCCTGATGTGCATCTTCCAACTTGTGTCCCATCTGTGACAATCTGCAGACTGGAAGATTTGGGCCTAAATTTGATGTACCTTTCCAACAGTTGTGAAGATGGGTGTTCATTTTTTTTGTTGTATTTTGGGGAATATGGTGGTATTCTGTAAAGAAGGCTGCGAGAGTGTGTGTGTAATTAAACTGAGGGAGGGTTAGTGAAGGCAGCTTGTCTGTGGTAGCAGAGAGTTGAAAGGTAAGGATGCTAAATGCATGCACTTGTAATGAGAGGCTACGGTGAAGTTGAATGTATGAGTAAACAGGCTGTGTTTGAAATTTGCATTAAGTAGGAACTTGACTTTTCAGCTGTTAAATTTCAAAGGGAGTTAGAACGAGGCTACGGTGAAGTTGAATGTACAAGTAAACAGATTGTTTTGAAATTTGCATTAAGATAAGTAGGAACTTGACTTTTCAGCTGTTAAGTTTCAAAGGGAGTTTAGAAGTGACAAAGAATTTTTGCAGCTTACAAAGGTTTCATAGGTAAACAAGGGAAGATTATTCAATTTTATTTACCCGAAAGTGGAGGCAATAGGAAGACATCAAAGACTTTTATATCTTGGAAAAATTGAGTTCAAAGTGGTGCTTAGAACAATGGAGTCTAAGATCAATGGGGAAAAGGATATTTAAGGAAAGATGTTTAGTTGAGTTGTGTTGGCTGTGTGGGGGAGATGTCCTGAAACCAGCTCTGTGCTGAGAAAAGTGGTGAATTTGAAGCAGACATCCAGTTTGAAGCCAGGATGGTCTTTGTTTTCAGAAAGCAATCTGTTTTTTAACTTCCCTCGGTTTCACACCAGAGTGAAAGAGGGTGAGAAGTTTGTGTGGTATTCTTTACTAAAGTGACAGCAGTTTTTGCCTTGCATTATATTACTGGAATTTTTCGGTTAAAATCTATAAGGGAGCTGTTGCCAAGCAGTTTACTTGTGTGTTCTGACCAAGTGGGTTTTTTTGGGGAATATTTTATAAGATTATTTAACTGTGTAATTTTAATCTTGTGCGCTTAAGTTTTTTTTCTTCTTGTTAATAAATCTTTAATTTTAAAATCCTAAAAGTGTTACTGGGATTCTATGCTTCTGGGATTAGTAGTTATCCCCTCATTTTCAACGTACAAAAACAAAGATTATGATCAGTAAAACAAGTTTCCCTCTGGGATTTGGCTTGCTCAGCAATTAACATCGGCTGCAGCAGTAACAGCTTAATTTCTAGATGTGTGTTCTTGAATTTATCTACTGGACACTCTTTTATATGAAAATTGTTAGTTTTCAGGGCCGCAGCTTTCGTACTGTGTGTGGTCTATAACTGAGTCAATTATCTGCTGAAATAAATTCCATACCTACATGATAAAATTTGCTAGCATCAGATAACACATGCTGAAAACTCTATATTCAGCTTAGTGAAATTTTGACTATTTCTTAAAAAACACTTTGTTGCACTTTTCCTAGAGAACTCCAAACAAGCAAAACCATCTTCCTCCATCTGTTACACCACCAAAATAAAATCGCAATGGCTTAAATAGGTTACAATTCTGCTTAAAAGTATAGCTGCATTAAGCAAAGCATTGGACAGGGTGGTGGGTTGATGATTTAGTGGATGGGACACCCACAAGTATGGGTTCTCAGAGGTCCTGCCAAATTTAAAAGCGCAACCCAGTTTAAATCTGAGACTTGGTTTCCTTGCCAGATTCAGAAGTTGACTGTCTGTTGGGCAGGTAGGCAGCCAAGAAGTGGAGCATAAGTAAGTTGGCTGTAACTGGGGCAGGGTGGACATGAATTGAATATCTGAAGTGGAAAGGTAAGTTAGTCATCAGAGGATTGTGGTCTCTAGAATTTTCCCTCAACAGATGTTGGGTTGACTAGCCTGTAGTTCCTGGGTTTATCCCCCACCCCCCCACTTCCCCCTTTTGAATATCGGTCCTGTCTTTGAAAGTTGTTCCCTAAATCCGCCTCTGCACTTCTATCGTCACTTATAAAAACTCCTGAAAAGCCATCTCATTTGCTCTAGCCTTCAGTAACTTCAATAAACTCTTCCTTTCATGTTCGGAAGCTATTTCAATTGTGTTAATTTGTAATATATCTTGTGAATTTATTTTCAAATATTAAAGTACTGTGTGCATGCAATTGTACTTCTTAAACAAGGAAGAGTCACATTAACCATCATCCAAAATGCCTGAAGTACAAAACTTCGGGGAGGTGGGAGGGCATCATACGTCACACCTCCGTTAAGCCCAGGAGCTGGGTTGTGCTAACAATCCAAAGGTCAATAATGTTAACTACCCACCCTCTCCCAATCCAGTTATTCCTGGGGAATAAAATTCTTCCCTATTGCTCTATACAATGGGGTTATGGCTGATTTGTGATCTAACTTGTTATGCCCATCTTTGCCCCATATCTCATCCAGAGCAGACATACTATTAGAGGAAAGAAGAATATTCAGAGGATATGTCAAATAATCTAGAATTGGGTAGCATGGGAAGGGACAAATAAAACAATTATAATACCCAGACAAAAGTCTGGAATAATTAGTTAATTTTACATGTAAAACTAGAGTTACACATTTACAAAAAATTGATAACATTAGGTCCAATCAATTTATATTTTGTTTGAAAAATGTACTCTTTAAAAAAGGGATCTTGGCTCTCTGAAAAGTTTGGCAGCAAAACTGCACATTACATGGAACGATCACACTAATGTGAAGTATTTCCAAAATGTGACAAAAATACACAAAATGCTATTTCCAGGTGTTATGTTACTAGTTTCCTAACAACTGCAGTGTTCAAAATAAGTGTGCCAGAGTAAACTATTCAATTTTTCATCTTTTTATTGTAGACTAAAATTGCCCTTACAAGAATTATAATTTGCCATCCTTTTCTTTCTCAGCCTGTATACAGTGTAAAGTTATATGGAGGCACAAATTCAGCTTTTTTTTAATCTAGCTAGTCCTTCAAATCAATCGGTGGATAGATTCCAGGTCCAGGCTCAGCAAACCATAACATATGTAGACATCACCAAAATATGTGTTATAAAGAAACCCTAGGAATAAAACATCTGCAAGGCACCTGGACCAGCTGGGATATGTACTATAACTTTTATGGAACTAAGTGGAAAAAATGGATGATGTCCAGGTTAACATAATAGGAGTTCCACAATACAGGATTTATTGCCAAGTACTGAAAGTTAGTAACTTGCCAACTCAAATAGTCAGAAAAGACAAATGTAAAACTGGAAATTATCAACGAATTAGCTTAACATATGTAGTGAAGGAAATGCCCATGAGATGATATCAATGTTCATCTAGTGTAGAGATGCTGTAAAATTTAGATACCATGCATCTTCAAACAATAAAAAGTTCATGCATCATAAGCCTACTGGAAATCTCTGAAATGAAAACAAAATTAGTGAACACCGTCATTCAATGAGATAATTTGGGTGGGGTGGCAGTTATCAGAATTGGCTTGGGACGAGGATCGGAATCAGAAAAAGTGTCAGATATTATACCAGTGAAATTCTGAGGGAGCCGTTTTTGGTCTCCCATTGTTCACAAATGATATGGAACAGGGTTTTTTATGCAATCATTTTTGATGATGCTGATCTGTAGGCAGTTGAATGGTAACATAACTACAGTTCTTGCAAGTTGATATAAATCACAATATTTCATATCATCTCTTATGGGGGAAACAGTGCAAACAAAGCCTTACTTACTAAAAAAACTTACCGGCATGGTAAAATTCGCACAACATCATTTGGCTTGTAGCCTTCAATACAAACAGCACAATTATCAAAGTCTGACTCAGTTTCCTGAGGGGGGGAAAAATATTATTAAAGGGATAAAATTAAAACTATGCACAGCCACATTGTTCTAAATAATCCATGCAGTGATTTACTAGGGCTTCGGTTGTTAAAAATACAAATATAAAACACAATGCATTATAAGGAAACCTGAAATATAATTAGCGGCAAAGTTAAAATCTCAAACAGAGGTGGTTCATTTGAACCAAATCCTTTGGGCCTAACTGTAATTCTTACTGTGCCTTAGCCACATGAATGAATGAAGAAATTTGGGACAGCAGATCACTGCCCCATAACGCAAAGAAAGAGAAAAACAAAGCACTATCGGGTCCTGTTCTTGCCTGCTAAAACTGCTCATTATTCCAGAATCATCCTGGAATACAAAGATAATCCCCATCTTTTTTTCATTACTGCAAACTGTTTTCTTAAACACCCCCAAGGCCTCCATGTTACCTGATTTAGTCAATGCCTCTCTCCCTTCAGGTGCTGTTCATTTCTCCTTTAAATCTGCCATCACTCCTCTCCTCAAAAAGCTAACCTTGACCTCACATCCTGACAAACTACTGCTCCACCATCAACCTCCCTTTCCTCTCCAAAGTCCTTGAACATGCTGTTGCCTCCAAATCCATGCTCATCTTTCCCAGCACTCCATGTTTGAATCCCTCCAATTAGGTTTCATCCCCTGCCACAGCACCAAAACGGTTCTTAAAAAAGTTCCAAATAACATCCTATGTGACTATGCAAAGGTGAATGATTCTTCCTCAACCTATCTGTAGCCTTTGACACGGTTAGCCACACCATCCTCCTCCAACATATCTCCACTGCCAACCAGCTGGGTAGGATTGCCCTCACCTGGTTCAATTTTTATCTATCTAATCGTAACAAGAGAATTGCTTGCAATGACTTTTCTTACCACTTCCACACCATTACCCCTGATGTCCCCCAAGGATCTATCCTTGGCCCCTTCCTATTTCTCAATCATGTACTGCAAGGCACCATCATCTGAAAGGCATCATGTTAGTTTTCATGTGTATGCTGACAGCATCAAGCTCTACCTCACCACCACCTTTCATGACTCTTCCATTGTTGCTAAATCATCAGACTGTTTATCTGACATGCAGTACTGGATGAGAAGTTTCCTCCAATTAAAGATTAGGAAGGCTGAAGCCATTGTCTTCGGACACTGCTCTAAACTCCGTTCCCTAGCTACAGACTTCATTCTTCTCTTTGGCAACTGTCTGAGACTAGACCAGACTGTTCACAACCTTAGTGTCATTTTTGACCTTGGAAAGAACTTCTAAATACATATTCCCATCATCAACAAGACTATCTATTTCCACTTCCGTAACAGTGCCTGAATCCTCCCCGTTTCAGCTGAGACCTTCATTCATGCCTTTGTTACCTCTAGACTCGACTAATCCAATGCACTGTTGACTGGTCTCCCACAATCTACCTCTGTAAACTTGAGGTCATCCAAAACTTGCTGCTGGCATCCTTACTTGTACCAAGTCCTGTGCTTGCTGACCTACACTGGCTTCCAGTTAAGCAAAGCCTTGATTACAAAATTCTCATACTTGTTTTGAAATCCGTCTATGTTTCCACCCCTCCCTATCTTGCCTCCAGCCACACAGCCCTTCCGAGATATGTGCTCATCTAATTCTGTCTTCTTGATTTTCACCAATTTTAATTGCTCCACCAATGAACGCAGTGCCTTCAGCTACCTGAGCTATAACCTCCTTAAACCTCTCCGACTCTCTGCCTCACTTTCTACCTTTAAAGTGCTCCTTAAAGCATACCTTGTTGACCAGGCATTTGGCCGTTTGCCCTTTTGTGACTCAGCGTCTAACTATGCTTTGTAATGCTCCAATGAAATGTCCTGGGACATTTTATTACAGTAAAAGCACTATATAAATCTAAGTCATTGAAAAAAAATTGTAACTGAAACAGGGCATGCAACACAGAAGTAAATCTTTGGCTGGTTTTTCACAGTGCGGAAGAAAAACTGGCAGAGGAAACTCTAATGGCTTGTATTCCCATTACGCCTTGTTTCTAAGGTAAAGGAGAAATTGAAGTGGTATCAGCACTAGTGAGGATCTACTAGACCAGAAGAAAACAATATGCTACGGAAAAATATAGTTAAGGAGAATGCATTGAACAGGCTGCAATTTTCCCATTTTTCTTAAGTAAGCTAAATAGGTTAGAGATGGTAGGTTACTGTTTGAAGAGTCAAAAAGAAAATCTGTCTTTTGTTCCTGGATTCTGTGCAGTCCAAAATCATTCAGGCCATTGGGCTGGCAATGTTGATATAATCCATGGAAAAAATAACATGGAGAGATGCAGTGGGCTGTCATTATTTAAGGTATTTTTGTATATATTTGTTTGTGGGATGTGAACATCACTGACAAGGCAAGTATTTATTTCCCATCCCTAAATGCCCTTGAAAAGATAGTGCTGGTTAATTCTGTAAACAACGTCAGTTCTAAAATGCGAAGCCTGTGTTTTCAAGCAGAAAAGCAAATGAAATTGAGAGGGCTAATTTAAAAAAAAAGATTACCTTATCACCTTTCTTGATTGTTCTAATTTGAAGTTTACCAATCGCTTTTTTAGCGGCATCTCCAAGACGACGCTAGCAAAACAAAAATGTTTAATTCATTACAACAAGAACAGCAAGAGAATTTACGTATCAAATAACCGCTACTATGTACTGTGATTCAACATTCATAAAACTGGATGGGTAAATTTGTAAAATCAGTACAGTATATTGAATCACTATGAACTCTGCAGCCTTCGCTTCCTCCTTCACCTTGCTCTCCATTTCCCTAACTCTGCTCCCTGGTACTTTTCTCCTTCTTTTGCCTCACAGTTAGGAGGCCATGGTTTTGGTTGCCTTGACCTATGCTCTGGAATTCCCTCCAAGAACCTCTCTATCTCCTTCTCCTCCTTTAACACCCTCCTAAAAAAAGGGGGCTTTGGCCAAGTTTTTGATAACTCCTAATATTTAATTCTTTGGCTCAACATTGCTTATTCCTTACATCTACATGAAGTATCTTGGGACCTTTACTACATTAAAAACACTATAAAATGCAAAATATTGTTGTATTAATCTGTGGTTTGACAACATTTGGAATCAAATAACCTGGTTATTCAATTTAACTGAGGACGAGGACCACAGGGCTGTAATGTTATCTGTTTTTCACTTTAAGGAGTCCCAAGATTCCACATTAGGCCAGATGCAGCCTCTGATTCCTGGAAACGTGGCCATAATGTTCAGACAACTTAGTTTTGCTTCCTCTTTTATTTCATGCTTGCTAGTTTGTCATATTTGTGGGCTGAAGGTTTCCAGTGTTGCCGCTATATTGGTGGATAAATTTTAAATCAGAACACCAAAATAGGTTTATATCAGTAGCTTGAGATAAAGGCAAGTTCAGCGAGAACATAAGCTTAAACATCGTGGCCTGGCTCAGCTGGTGGAAATCAGGCAGGCGTGTGCTTCCGTCCAGCCTGGAGATGGCCTCCTCAACTCCAGCTGTTATTTGGGCCCTGGGGATACTATCATATTGGAAACAGACTTCCTGGCTTCCACCAGAATGGAAATAACAGAAAATGTGCTGCATGAGTCGCAGTAGGAGGGAGGTAAACCCATTGAAATTTTTTTTTTAAATTTCAAAATGTTACTTTTCCTTGGTTCAAATTTTTTCTTAGCTGTTCTATAGCAAGAATGTTTACAGTACTGCCATGCACAGTCATCCCCTTCTGTATTTGGCCTAGTGTGGCCTTTTGATGACAATAGAACGTTTGAACTTTGGAAATTAGGATCAACAGCTCCAGCATCCTACATCAGAAAAGTCAAATAGCAGAAAGCATAGCAGAGGCAGTGTTTCTAGATTAGCCTGAGACTTTCATACATGCACCCAGATATAAGAAGTGGATATGAAGGAGATGGTTTTTTTCCTGAGAAACAGAGTAGGAAGAGGGGGCAGGGGCATGGTAAAGTACATCCTTGATCATATTTCAAGCCCCCTCCTCGCTAGATTCTTCAGGACAGGACCAGGCTGATTAGGTCTGCACATGGCCCATGAGGTTCCAGGCTATGCACCCTAGTGCCCACAAAGACAAAAACTTTGAACATTCCTGTTTAAAGATGCACATTTAACACTAACTATTACTTGTACCTCAAAATGTACTGCACTTCAAATGTGTGTTCCAGAAGAGCAAGGATCGCTGACATCAAACAACAATAACTGGCGAAATGCTTGGTTTACAATATTCCTGTGAAGCATCTTGGGCATTTCGTCTCAAGCTGGAGGTTTATCTCAAGTTATAATCTAGACCCCAAACTACAGTTGGATACTGTTTGGATATGTAACGTACAATAGAGTATATTGTGTCATTTGACTTGCTAGTCTGGTAGGGATGTTTTACATGCCTATCCATCGTTAATTGTGTAAGCTTGAAATCATTTCTTATAACATTATATAATCTTATATAACTGTGATGACCCATGTGTTTTGGGAAGCATGTATTCTCTTATTGTGCGTTGTCCCTTTAAATCCAAAGTGGGCTGGGGATTATTCTGAAAGAGGGTCAATTGCTTTCCTGATTATGACACAATTAAGTGCCAAGAAATGCCCATGTGACCTGGGGTTGCCATGGGGATGTAAAGCCAAGAAGCAAAGGATAAACAGAAAGCTAACCAGTAGAGTTGGGTCAGCCAATGTTTTTTGTTTCGGAGTTAAGAACACACTGAGAATTTGTGTAAAGAGGAAACGAGCAAGGTTCTCTCCAAATGGAACAGTTTTCTGTTTGGCAGCCTTCAAGCAGATACTGGTGTTGAAGCAGGTCTCTGAGAATAGAGCAGAGTGCTAATGAGTGTGTTATACAATTGTAAAGAATAGAAAGTAGAAGACAGTTAAGGACAAGGGATGTGGATTGCTGCTGTCTCAGTGTTGCCAGAGAAGGGAGTCTCTGGGGATTCTGTGTCATCAGAACTGTTGTTACCCAAGTGAGAGAGAGTTTGTAGACATGTGCCTGGTCGTTGGTAAACATATCCAGGGGCTTTGAATGGAATATGGCTGCTGTTGAATGCGAGTCGAGGATTGAAGTGATTGAGTGGGAAGCGAGAAATCCTACATAGCGAGAGGCTACGTTGGAAAGACAGAGATTGCAAGTGGTCCCAGATTTACATGGATAGCAATGTACTTGTAACTATGTGAGGCATATCTTTGTTATATCGACCATTTAAAGTGAAATTTACCTTTTTATTTGAAATATCCTTCACTTGTTAACTAAAATTAACACAATTCAAACATTAATTATGTTACAGTAAAAGTTTTTTAGAAAGTGAACTCCTGTCCAGCGGTTTTCTTTTTGTGATGTCATGGGGATTCCTTTCTTTTTAAGAAGTCAACAGTCTTTATGGGGATCATAACATAATGGAACAGTTATAAATATAAAGTGAATAAAAGAAAACTAAGTAAAACTCTAATAAGTGTCAACTCTTAACAAGGAGCACGCAGAATGTACCACTCAAGGTTTTATACCCATAAGCCAGGATTTTCTGCTTTGGAGGAAAGCAAAGTGGCATGTTTGCAATGGAACTTCCCAGATCAGCATAATTTGAATAACTCTGGCAGACTTTGAGCAAAATTCCTGTGTGTGTCAGAGAGTCCAGTGGGATGTGGGATAGAAAACGGTCGCTGACAGTCCTTTGGCATCTGCTTTAGTGAAACAAGGATATCTCTGAGGCATCTGCAAAGCAGACTAGGGGTTGGATTTAATGCAGCCTTTTGCAGTGGAAACCACAGCTGCCAGGCCCACTTAACTGTGGGAGAGACCTTGCATCAGTCTTGGTTGCAAAACCTCCCCCAATTAAGTTAGAGGACAGAAAGGACTGACACAAGTTCCCATCCGACATTGGCAGAACATCAAAGGCACACTAACGAGCCAATTGACACCTATTATCCCTGAGCCCACCACAATTCGGCTCAGGGATTAAACAGGATTTCCTGTGGCTCCCAAACATCACCCTGCAACTCCTGTCAGGTTTGCCTGACTGAGGAATCCAGCATCGGGAAGTGGGATCTGCTAAAAGCCACCCGACGCTTGCTTCCAACCCAATTGCGCCCCCCTCCCACGACCTGTATTCTGCAATCCCCTTCCCACCCTCACTCATCTTTTACCACGGTCGGTCAGTGATCCTGGGCCTCTGATGGGTGCATTGCTAGCACTGCTGCCACTCCTAGTGCTGACAAGCAATGGGCAGCTCCCAGCCTCTGATTGGCCAGTAGCTCTCAGTAGGCAGGACTTCCTCTGCAAGGGTCCTGAATCCCAGGGAAAGTTCCACTTATGACCATTAGGTCTCCCCCAAGGAACTGATGGGTTCTATGATGGGATCGCCGGTTCTCCTACCGGTGGGTGAGGCCCCATTGAGTTGACTAAATCCATCCCCAAATAGATTGCACTCTTTAATAAGGCCTTCTAAAATTTAAAATCTGCTCTACATGCTGTAGGAACTCTGATGTCAAGAACATACTTGCAACCTTGTGTCCAGTGGTGCTGTGCCAATAACAATCGAAAATATCAATCCAACATTGCTCTGCTACTTGAATACAGCCACTCGTATTGGGAACCACATATTCAATGGCTGTCTTGACTTCCAGTGGGAAATCTCAAAATTAACAGCAGTGGCACAGCTCCATAGCCACCACTGCCCTTCCTCTATTCAACCGAGATCAGGCACAAACCAAGCATAAAGTCATGTCAGCCACACATGAAATTGGTTAAATGCTATTTATTTCACAGAAGACCACTATAATTCACTCACACCTTTGTGATTTCTGAGATATTCTTTTCTTCTTTCATGACTGGAGTAAACATGCTATCCACATTAACTCCCAACTGTGCCTCTTCACATGACCCAGCTGAGGCAAGAAACTCAGCGTGAGGAGAATTGTGGGGAAAATTCACTGCTACAACATGCAAAGGCTAAATATTATCATATTCATGCAATGTGTGACCAACCCAGAGTCATGTCCATACCCTGTATGCCTGCTGCATGGACTCTTACATAACTATTTTTCCCCCCTTCTTTAACTCTGTTTTGTCTAAGTTTTAAAAAGAGTTTAATTTGAAGTCTTATTGGTTTTATTTTGCAAGAACACCACCTTCAAACAGTGTGTCTTAACAGGTAACTAACTGCTTTACTAACAACTCAAACGGAATTATTTTCCAGTACTATCCATGTTAGTGAACTTAATTTATGTATTGCATAGTCTCTTGCGCCTTGTTTTTAATGATTAGCTGTGCTTTGTCTGTTATGTTGTATAACTAACCTAGAAAACTGAAATTTTTTTAAATCGAGTTTGTTTCGTGAACTGTAGCTCAAGAATGTTTTCAAAAAAACTGTTGAACATTATGCAAAGCTGCCTCAAACCATCACAACTCTATCTCCACAATAAAAGATCTATTTGAAAGAAAGCCAATGGCAAGATCTGACACAGAGGACTCAAGACTCTCAGTACGAAAATCAACATGACTTGAGTTTTGTGTAAAATTGTACCAAAAAATGGGTCAGCACTTTTACCCTTAATATATCACCTACTGTACTAGGTCAGCATTAAATGCAAACTGAGGTTTTACTCAAGGCTAGTCTTGTAGAATGCTGCAACACCCTGCATCACCATGGCTGTGGCTGCAATTCACACAGCAAGCTCCTGATTTCAGTCATGCAGGGCTAGCCAGACCCACAGAAAAAGAGACAAAAATAAGCCTAATCAAATTTTAATAGTGCTATTTGTCTTGATATATAGAAGCTGGGACAGCCATGCCTCCTATTTACATTCCTTTGACTTCTTCCTGGACAAGAAGGATAGTACTGAATCTCAGCTTGGAAAATATCTAACTGCCAGGGTTGCATAAACCCTGCAGAGCGAGTCTGCTGCAGGACATAAGTAACGGACAGACTACAAATTGACCCAAGGTCAATTTTTGAGCACAACTGTATTGGCCTACTCTAAGGCTTTTTAAAAATGTATGGTGTAAATAAGAACACCAAAATGGTTGATGTTAAGAATTATTAAATAACAGCAGCAAAAAATTGATATTAAACTCTTTGATAACACAACAACCTTATATCACTGTAGCTATGTTGTTACATTGTAATTTAATAGTGTCAAAAACAAATCCTCATTCCAATGTGGGTATAAATTAAGACAAAACAAATATTGCAGATGAATAACGAAAACTCAATAAATTTGAAATGCAATCCATCATAATTATAACAGAGTTCTTTAGGGCCAAATATTAAATTATCCCTGTAAAGGACAATCAATATGCGTTTTGAATTGTGTATGGATTGGGTACATGGGCTTATCAGCCATCTCAGAACCCATTGAACTGAAGCAGAAACAAGTCATCCTCAAACCCAAGAGATTGCCTATGAAGGAGAAGAAATTGGCTACCTAGCTTTCAAACTGATTGGCTATTAAAAGTCTTCTGCAATAAGCTATAATGATACTGATTTACTCATATAGACAGTGAGTACTTTATCCCTAATTGCCCTTCATTTCCACAACAGCAAGTTTTCAATAAGTGCAAAGAATGTGCAGTACTGTAATAAACATATCATAGTTAACTCTTGTGAAGCATTTAGCATTTCAGAAAATAGAACAAAACATTAAAAAAAACAATAAAATTATTGTAAAATATGTTGTGTCTGTTGTGTGCATCATGATTAAGTCCTTTTATTTCATAGAAGCATAGAAAGATACAGCACAAAAAAGACCATTTGGCCCATCATGCCTATTGTTGTTGTAACTGTACAATCTTCTTTGGTTAAAGGTGCTCAGGTTTCTGCAACTAGCTTCTTTCATCCTTTGTCAATGATTTGCGCTCACTAACCAGTGTGCCTTTTACACTTCCCACTGCCCCCCAAACATACCTCCATAGGCCTTAGTATCATATAGAGAGTTAGGAGGAAGGTCCCAGGGCTGGTGAGATTGCAAGGGACATTCTTTACAATTGAAAGATAGATGGGTTAAGGGAGCTAAGAAGGGGAGGGTGCATAATGTCTGGTATGCTGTTACGAATGATGCATTGATGGTTTGAGATTTTGAAGGTTCTCGTGCATCGGCGAATAATGAGTGACTACATATTGAAAATTTAAAAATGCAAACAATGAGTAACATTTCACAATGAATGCAGTGCTGTCAATGTAGAGACTACTTCTCACCTCGAGGTGCTAACCATCCCTATTTATGTCTCTTTGCACATCCCTATTTATGTCCTCTTTCCCGAGGATCCCACAATAACCTCTGAAGAGGAAGAGGATGCCTCAGCAAGTGTAACATTACATCCTTGCTCTGCATCCAGCAACAGTGCAGATACTAATATGATGGTGGGTATCCATATGCCTCAGATGTAAAGGAACCACAATCTGGTGAGGGCACATCAGTCGCATGGGCAGCTGCCAGGGACTAAAACTGGACCGGCCTCCTGCAGGCTAGAGAGCCAGGTGCTAAGTCGCAGTCGGATGATGAGTCTTTGAAGTTGTCCATAAAGTGGCAGATGCTCAATGTCTAGCACGAAGTTCATGGAGATATGGCAGAGATCAGAATGGTTATGCATTCTGACATGGACTTTGGTGGAGTCCAAGCAAGTCATGAGCACTGTGATCACCCATTCAGCAGAACATACAGTTTCATCCACTGACAGACTGGCGGCTAACTCGGAGGGCCAAACGCAGCACATTACTGAAGCAATCGTGGGTATTGATTCTGACCTGCACTGCATCGTCTTGTCTAAGCTCAGGGCCCAGATCTAGGGCGATATGGGGGAACAAGGAACATGGCATTACATCCAGCTCCTGGTCCCTCACCAGAAAGCAGAGAGGGACAAATGGATCTCATGGTGGAGGGTGAGCAGCAGCTGACAACATCAAAGGGTGCCTCTCAGGGTGCTTCTGATGAGGACAGCCTCTCTTCCATTGCCCATAACCATTGGCAAAGATGTCTTCCAGTGCTGCATCAACTGACGTACCACCTAACCCTGTGCAAGAGACTCCCACAATACTGGGGCCCTCATAGCCTCAGGCGACCAGGGGACAAAAACCAAAGACATCACAGACAAAGGGACATTAAAGGTTAGCAACCTGATTCCACTGCAGCAGCCAGCAAGGGGGTAGCATCACACCACAGCACCCAGAAAAGATACAAGAAAACCCCACATCAGGTACGCAAGGGTGCACATGGGTAGATTTAAAGCCTGTATCATTTGCACATGTTATTGAGTTTGTGTACATAAATGGTCTACTTTGAACATCTCCTATGCAAGTACTAACCAGGTCTGAGTCTGCTTAGCTTCCAAGATCAGGCGAGATCGGATGTTTTGAGACTAGTGTAGCCTTGGGCAGTGGTAAGGTGTATAATCAGTAAGCCAAATGATGGTTCTGATGCCAGTGACTGGGGGAGGGGCTTACTGCAAGGGTGTTTTGAGCCTATGCTGCACTGTTCTTGAATCAAAATTAGCTTGCCAAGCACTAGAAGATGAAGGAGGTGTGCCTTTTATGTTCATGGGGTTTCATCCCATGTCTCTTCAGATCCTGTTGCCCTTTGTTTCCCTAAATCTTCCTGTACACAGCTATGGGTGAGAATAAGGACAGGGACACCAATTTGCCTTCCAAAAGATAATTATGAAATTCTTGTCTGACTAGGTCAGAAAGAAAAATATACTATTTGTCTTAACCACTCTCCGTGACAGCAAGTTCCACCTATAAGAACAAAGGCAACTGGCACATGGGAGCACCACCAGCTCCAAGCTCTCCTCTAAGTCACACACCATTCTAACTTGGAAGTATATTGCTGTTCCTTCACTGTCGCTCAGTCAAGTCATGGAATCCTCTACCTAACAGCGCTGTGGGAGCACCTGCATCACAGGATTGCAGCAGTTCAAGAAAGTGAGTCACCACTACCTTCTCAAGGGCAACAAATGCTGGCCTTGCCAGCGAGATCCACATCCCATAAATGAAAAAAAAAAGGATGTAGCAGATATTACTATTAGCAAATTTTACTCATTTGAAAAAAAAAGTACTAATCTTATTCAGTTCTATATCTAACTTTTCATTGTAACTACCAAAATGGCAATGGTTTCAGCCCGACTTCACCCTCAGTAGGGCAACATGCGATTTATTTTCCTTTCTGCAAAAATCACACCATGAAGTAAAAAGCAAGGCTCCCCACTTTAAACTCTCATTGGTTTACTTGGTTTGCTAATGTTGGCAGACTAAACTGACATACAGAAGATATTTCCACTTGTTATACCACATGGACTGCCACAGTTCAAGGCGGTGGCTCAACATGGCCTTCTCAAGAACAATTAGGGATGGCAACAAATGCTGGCATGCTAGCGATACCCATATCCTGTGAAAGAATAAAAAGGTTGTGGAGTAGAGCAAAATACGAGGTCATCTATATAAATCATGAAGAAGTCAAATAGGGAATTCAGAAGAAACCTCTTTACCCAGGGTGTGGTGAGAATGGGGAGCTCACTATCACATGAAGTGGTTGAGGTGAATAGTATAGGTGCATTTAAAGGTTAACAAATGAAGGAGAAGGGAATGAGGGTTAAGTTGACAGATTTAGATGGGGACATAAAGGAAAATGTTCAAATGGAGCACAAATGCCAAAATAGACTGGTTGGGACAAATGGCCTGCTTCTGTGCTGTATGTTTTATGTAAAAGTTACGCTTACAGCATGTTAAAACATACCAGCTATTCTGAACAAAATAGGTGTTCAGTGAGCAATTTGTACTTCAATAAGATACAATTACCTATATCACTTACAGGTTATGGAGCCACGTGGAAATTGCAGCTGAAAAGAAAGTGTGCAGTTAACTGAACTTTACGGATAGTAGTGTATGGAAATACAAATAATTCTTTGCCTTGTCCCATCAATATGAGAATTGCACACAACATTACACAATAACTACAGTATATACTGTATCAGAGAAAGTATAAGAGGCGCAGAATTGTAGATACCGTGTTCCAACTGCAGCTCCCATGTACCTGACTAAAACAAGATAGTTCAGCTATGGTCAACAAAGGTGAGATTTACAGACTTTACACTTTGAAATGTAAAAAAGTGTCCAACAAGTATGAAGAGCAAACTTCAATTGGAAGAATAGGAAGGTCATTTATTACTTGGGAGGTGAGAGTGTAGGTGGGGTAGAGGAAAAAGGAATTTCGGAGTACAAGTGCACCAACCAATAAAAGTTGCGCCACATGTTAACAATACCATATAAAAAGCAAGCCAAACATTAGGTTTTATTTTTAAGAGGGATAACATTGAAAGGTAGCGAAGTTTGCTAAAGCTGTATCAAACCTTGGTCAGAGCACACTTAAAAGTATTGCATTCAGTTCTAGTTGCCATATTATAAAAAAGATATAGTGGCACTGGAGAAGGTGCAAAGCAAATTTACAAGGATGATACCAGAAAAATGTATCAATACATTTCAGGAAAGGATGAACAGGCTGGGTCTCTTTTCTCTTGAAAAAAGGCAGTCCAAGGCGTGACATAAGAGGTAAGGGGTGACCTAATAGAGGTCTTTAAAGTTATGAAAGGTTTTGATAGAGTGAACACAGACAGAATGTTCCAAATTGTGGTGAAGAGCATAACCAGAGGCCATCAATATGAGGCAGTCGCCAAAAATGCAATAGAAAATTCAGAAGAAACTTCTTTGCCCAAGAGTGATGAGAATGTGGAACTCACCACCACAGAATAGTTGAAGCAATTAGTACAAAATACATTTTATAGAGGTTAGACAAGCATATGAATGAGGGAGAAGGGAGTAGAGGGCTATGATGATAGATTTGGGTAAAGAAAAATGGGGGTGGGTGGAGGTTGGAGTGGAGCATAAACACGAACACTGGCATGGGCTGGTTGGGCTGAATGGTCTGTTCTGTACCATCTATCCTAGTTATCTGCATTGCACCAAAGCCTCCACCACATGCAACTGTATTTATATGAACAGTGTAAAAATGTGATATATACTTTTTAGGTTAGGCTTCTCCTTTTCATCCAGGGTTGTCATTCTATTCTTGATATATAATGAACAGATTAATTTACAGTTTACAGCTAAAGTAAAAGAAAACAAAAGGTTAGGGTTAGATACCCAAAAGACCCAATTTGCTTTGACAAAGACATGAAGCACACAAACTCATTTTTATGCAGGCTATTATTGCAAAAAAAAGGCTGTTGGCTTTAGGATTAATAGATCTACTCAATATCATAAAATCAAGTAATTTAATGTGATATTCATGAATTTTGTTTTTACCTATGAAAGCTGTGTTTTTGTTTCCTCTTCCTGCTGGTTATGAGCTGAAATTATCTAAATTGGCAATCTTACTCAGAAAAGCTGCTAAAGTGGCTAATCCGGGAGGCAGAAGAATTCATACTTTTGCAAGTTAGTGTGAAAATATTTCAAGATGATTTGATAGTGCGAGCTTCATTCTGGGCTTCCACTGGTGCTAAATGTTGCACTTGATGCCCAAAGTGAAGAATAGATTTGCTACCAAGAATAAATACAAAAATTAAAAATATTTATTGAAGAATAACTCATCATGTTATTTATTTGGTCATTAAATACATCGATATTAGTATTAATATTAGCCAAATATATTTCTACAGCTACATTTTTTTGAGGAATATAAAGCATTTTCAAAACTGACAGCTGTTTACACACTGGCAGGGTGTGCAAGTAAAACAGCCAATACAAGTTTGAAGTGTATGTCATTCTGAAATCTAGCACTAATCAAAAACAATTGACATCAGAGGGCTTGTACAACACTTTTGTTTCAGTGTGTGTGCAAACATTAGATATTGTTTCCTCTAATCTATGTCATTGTAGCTCAAAGTTGATAGCATAACATTACACCACTCAATTTAATTGTAATATTAAGCCATTTGAGACTTGCGTCTTAACTTCCTGATGTCATATCAAAACATACAGTAACTTAGGACAATCCAAATGTTACACATGCTGGTTGGGGAAAGAACCAAACATATTAACAACCTGTATGTACATAGCACCATTTTTGCAATAAAACACACCAAAGTGTCACAGAGGCATTATAAAACAAAATATGACACCTAGTCACATAAAATGATATCAGGACAGATGACCAAAATCTTTGTAAAAATAAAGTAGATTTTAATGACTGTCTTAAAAGGAGGGAAGTAAGGTAGAGAGGTATAGGGAGGGAATTTCAGAGCTTAAGTCCAAAACAGCTGAAAGCAAGGCCACCAATGGAGGAGTGATTAAAATCTGGAATGCTCAATAAATTGGAATTAGAGAGGTGTACCTTGGAGGGTTTTGGGTCTTGAGGAGATTACAGGAATAGAGGAATTTGAAAATAAGGATGAGAATTTTAAAGAGCGAACAATTGTTTAAATGGGAGCCAGTATAGGTCAGCATGCATAGGGGTGATATATGAACAGCATCTGGTGCTAGTTAGGACACAGGCAGCAAGGATTTGGCTGACCAGAAGCTCACAGAGGGTAGAATATAGGAGGCCAGCCAGGACTGCATCAGAATGCTCAAATCTAGAGGTAACAAAGGAATGGGTAAAGTGCTTCCTCCAAATGGTGTTCAACATGGAGGACTGATTCATCAGCTGAGGGGGGACGGTACGTGGTAATCAGCAGGAGGTCTCCTTGTCTATGTTTGACCTGATGCCATGAGACTTCAGGTGGTCCAGAGCTGATGTTGAGGACTCCCAGGGCAACTCCCTCCCGACTGTATACCACTGTGCCACTACCTCTGCTGGGCCTGTCCTACCAGTGGTGTCTGAGACATTATCCGTAAGTATGATTCTGTGAATATGACTATGTCAGGCTTTGCTCGACTACTCTGCGGGACACCTCCCCTCAATTTTGGCACAAGCGCTCAGATGTCGACAGGACTGGTTTTGACATGAAGACTCGAAACGTCAACTCTTTTCTTCGCTGCCGATGCTGCCAGACCTGCTGAGTTTTTCCAGTTAATTCTGTTTTTGTTCTGGTTTTGACACTGTCTATTCCATGTGTCTAGTTTGATGCTGGATAGTCCGTCCGGTTTCATTCCTTTTTATTAACATTTTAGCGCTTTGATACAACTGAGTGCCTTACTATGCCATTTCAGAGAGCATTTAAGAGTCAACCACATCTAGATCTGCCAGATCAGGTAAGGATGGCAGGTTTCCCTCCCTAAACGACATTAGTGAACCAGGTAGGATTTTATAATCATCATTATACTTTCAATTCCAGATTTTTTATTGAATTTAAATTCCACCATCTGTCATGAAAGCTTAAATATGGCACCGAGGTTGTGAAGACTCTGGTTCAGCCTCAGGCAGTTGCCAGGGTGAACATAAAAACACAACAAATAGGTGGAGTAGGTCATTTGATCCCTTGAGCCTGCTCCGCCATTCAATAAGATCATGGTTGATCTGATTGTGGCATTAATTCAACTTTCCTATCTGCCTTTGACTCCCTTGTAGATCAAGCATTTGTCTAACTCAGCCTTGAATATATTCAATTTCCCAGCTTCCATTACTTGCTGGGGGTAAGAATTCCAAAGACTAATGACCCTGAGAGAGAAGAAATTCCTCCTTATCTCCATCTTAAATGGAGATCCCTCATTTTTAAACCGTGCCCCCTATTCCAGATTCGCCAAGGAGAAACATCCTCTCAGCATATACCATGTCAAGCCCCCTCAGAATCTGATATGTCTCAACAAGATCACCTCTCATACTTCTAAACTTCAATGATATAGACCCAACCTGCTCAACCTCTCCTCATAAGCCAACCTCTTCATCCCAGGAATCAACCTAGTGAACCATAAGAAATTATAGAAGCCTCAAAAGAGAGATGAAAAAAATACAAGAGGAAGCATGCTAATATCAAATGGAGTCTGTGTTCACCTGATGAAAAACAAGGGAAAGGAAACATTGCCAAGCGCCAGCACTTATCAGGCAGAGGGAAGAATGCACTACTGATTACAGAAGTCAGGTTTTATCACAACGCGTTGATAATAGGTTTAGCTTGAGTCTTAAAAAAAAATGCATTTTTTTTACAAATCACCGTTTGTGGAATTTATTTCCAGAACTGCCACTTCTACTACCTTAAACTTGAGATGATAACTATATGCAACATAATGCATTCTCCAACCATAAGAGAAGACATTTGCTTCACACTTTCTGCTCATCCAGCATTTGTGGTCTCCTTTTCATTCAAGTTATGAAAGAAGTGACCATTTCCTCCACAGGCAATCCAATGTTCGCTAGAACAAATAATTGTTACACAGGGCTAATGCACATTTCCCTAGATTGGCTGCTCGTCAAACTGTGAATAACTTACACAGCTAACCTTTGGGATAATTTGGATGCTGATGGTATAATTTGAAGACCTGTTTCTAGACCAACTGAAAACTGTTTTGTACTAATTGTTCTGTACCCAGCAAGTAGTAAGTTATTTAGGGTGCTGTTCGAATAACTTCTTAAAATATTTATATGTTAAAATATTGCTGAAGATATCAGATAATATTCTACTTTTTAAGTGCTGCCAGCCTTTTAAGTATCTCCCCTTTATCACTTTTTATCCTATCCAATATCGCTACTGTTGCTCCAGGGTCTGGTGGGTCTAGTCAATCTGATGATAAGGATCCTGTGTGAAATTAACTTGAGGAGATTTAATACAGTTGATCATGCCAACAATTGAAGAGGCCATAGGATGGAGGAAACAAAGAAAAATGCCAGTTCTGATCAGATGGCCAAAGTTACAAAAGCTGATAAAATGGCACTTCTTGGAAATCAATCTCATCTAATATAGTAATGTTTTGTTCCCAGTCATTCCTTTATTATTCATAACTCTAATTCATAAATTTTAAATCCAAGCAGCCAATTTGGAAAGTTCGATTCAGGGAAGAGACCATCAAATGTTGGAGATTACCACACCAAACTTGAAGCTTCTACAAACCAGGCTAGGGGGGGTGGGGGTATCATCAAAAGGACTTGTCAAAAATTAGTAATCAGTAATCCCAAGGGCAAATTACTGATATTTTCAACACACACAATGTCAAATGTTAACTCAACCAAAATTATTGCAATAAGTCACTGAACTGTAGAGTTAACATTGTGATGTATCTCATTAACACACCTTTATGCTTTCAAGTTATACAGATTTCAAATTTAATACATAATACACTGTGGAATGTGCAATTATCCCAGGTGAACATGTGTCAGTGGGTGAAGTGTATTTTACTCAATACTCTTTATATTATAGCTTAAATACTTCAGCAATTTTCATTTAAATGTGAAGGACACGGTGACAACTCCCATGTCTTCATATGAAGTGGCTTTCAACTGCCTCAGGAATTTGAAAAGTCTCTGGATTAGAGCAAATGGTGAACTGCTTACTATTGTGTGGAGCGCACGCCTTGCATCTATAAAGCATCATTTGCTGCAACTCTCGGGCACAGCTGGCTGCCTGCTTGGGGTGTGTCAAGTCAAGTGTGTCAAGGCCTGTAAAGGCATGATAATGGGACACTGTTCAGGTCTCCTACTATAGTCACCATGATGCCCTCTGTATGGAAGGGTGAATTGTGTGGGGCTATGCACAAAAATTCAGAATACCGCTGTAGAAACTTTGGAAAAGTTGTGGTGGGAAGGCAGCTGGTTACACTATTAATGTATTTGAGGTCAGAATGGAATTTCATCCTTGATTAAAGACTGATGATTAGATTAGCAATGTTTCTGCTTTCAAAAGAGAATGAGGCAGCTAAAGTTTGTACCAATTTGTCTTGAGATTTTTGCACGTTTCCGAGGTTACAGTAGGTTTTTTTACAGAAACTATTCTCTTTTAAGGTAGGTCAAGGTTTTTTTTCAGTGCTAGAGACTGATTTGCAGTAATTAATATTTATCATCATGTTGTTAAAAGGATACTTGGACTGAAATGAACAAGTCCTAACTTCACTGGCAAGTTTAGTTTGTATCTACTGTGCAAATATAGCAACTTCATGCCAGTGAATGCATTTCAGGCAGACAGCAACATTTGGATATTTGAACTTAACTGTGCATCAGTCCCTCACATGGAGTTGATGTAAAATTTGCAGATAAATAATGACAAGAGCCATTAACCTCACCATTATTTTTGGCAACAAAAATCTCAGTGCTCAGCGTTGGCTGTGGTTCTGGGTGTTACAGAAGGAACATCCCAAGAATGTAGGAGGTGGATTATCATTGGCTGTTGCAAGAGGTTCCAATTTTTTTGTCCTGCCCCTGTCATTCTGCTCCATTCTGCATGCTGAGCCCCTTGTTTGATTGGGGTGTTTCATTAGTAGAACTAAAGTATGCATACAACACGGGAAACATTGTATCAATGTAAAGGTCCTTGCTGGAAATATCTAACATTGATCTCCAAAGCCTACCAGCTTCAAATATTTACCCGATTTTCCCTTAAAAGATAGAAAAGGTCTCTACTCAACCAGTTCCTATAGCAAAGCAATGTATGAATCACCGACCATATGCATAAAGACGTTTCTGCTCACCTTTCTCGTCAACCTCTTAGCGAGAATTTTAAATCAGACCCTCATTAGTGACTTCCCTGATTCACCATCAACCTTAATTATAAACCATCATTTTAACTTAATTTCTCTCAAACTTCTCTGCTCCAGTGAAGGTGGTCCCAATTTTCCAAGTCTCCTTATAATTAACGTTTGCCATCTATGGCATAATCCTATTGAATGTACACTGTTATAGGCTCCATGGCTTTAATAGCCTTTCTTGAATGGCACACAGTAGAGCATTCCATGTTCTAACCGTTTTGTAAAAATATATTATCTTTTTATTCTGTACCTTCTGTTCCTATTTATAAAACCCAAAATGCTGTTGGCTTTTAAATAGCTTTACCTACCTTACAGGTACACTTTCAGGAAATAAGTATCTGAACCCCTAGCTGTTGCTGTTCATCACACCGTTCAAGTGTATACTCTCATCATTTGTTTCATCTCTGAAAATGCACTACACCATAATTACTCACATTAAATTGAATGTTAATTATTTACTTATTCCTCTAATCTATCCATGCCTCTTGAAGTCTTTCACAGACCCTTCACTGTTTGCCAAACCTGCTTTACACCATCAACAAATTTCAAAATTTTGTTCCCTTTGGCCAAGTGTAAACCAACCTACAAGAGCATAAAAGTGCACCTAACTCTGACCTACAGGGTACATACTTCCAGCCTTTCTCCAATCTGAACACCCATTTTCTTCAACCTTTTTGCTAATGTAACTGTCTGAGACTAAAACAGACTGTTTCCAACCTCAGTGCCATTTCTGAGCCAAGATGAGTATCCAATCACATATCTGCACCATCACTCAGACTGCCGATTTCCACCTCTGTAACATCACCCAACTTCTCCTCTGTCTCAGCTCATCTGCTGCAGAAACCCATCATTCATGCCTTTGTTACTTTTACACTTGACTATGCCATCACAGGCCTGGCTGACTTCCCATGTTCGGACCTCTGTAAACTTGAGGTCATCCAACATTCTGCAGTCCATGTTCTTACTTGCATCAAGTCCCGCTTGTCTATCATGTCTGTGCTTGCTGACTACACTGGCTTACGGTCAAGCTACACCTTGATTTTAAAATTCTCATCCTGGTTTTCAAATCCCTCCATGCTTTGGTCCTTCCCTATCTTTAATCTCCTCCAATTCTACAATTGTCCAAGGCATCTGCACATATAATTCTGGCCTCTTTGAGCATCCCCAATTTTAATTGCTTCACCACTGGCAGCTGTGCTTTCAGCTGCCTAGGCCCTAAGCTCTGGAATTCCCTCCCTAAGCATCACCACCTTTTTACCTCTCTCTTCCTTTAAGACACTGCTCAAAACCAACCTCTTCAACCTTGCTTTTGGCCATCTGCACTAATATCACCTTATGTGCCTCTGTCTAATTTTGTTTTGCAATGCTCCTATGAAATGACTTGGGGCATTTTATTTCATTAAAGGTGCGATATAAATACAAGTTATTGATGCATCAATCTATTGACTTTCGATCCATGCTACAACATTTCCTTTTACGCAATATACCTAAATTTTACTAGGAAGCCTCTTGAGATAGCTTATAGAAAGCCTTCTACACTACCATTTACTGTATTTCCTTTTATCGGTTCAATTGGCCATTTCTCAAAAATATGTTGTGGGTTTTGATCTAGAGTCTTTGCTACATGTTGCACCGAAACTGAGACATCACCTTTTTAATTTGAGTCTGAAGGTGATGTCCCATTTTCAGGTTTGGGGCCTCTTTTATACTCTCATATTCGGCAGGGTTATTATGGGCGGTGAAGAATATTAGTGCTGAGGACTGGAGTTCTTTATAATGTGCTTTGGAGCAACGCCAACATCAGAAGAATTTTTTTCCATTCCACACATTAGCCGCCCTCTTGGCCTTGGGCTGAATTTTTTCCAAGTAATGGGAAAAACTACACCTACATTGAGTGAACTAACATTGACATTATTTGCACAACCTCCACCCTCTACATATAATTATCATTGTAGTGCACAAACTGGCAAAGAGATTCTGAAGATTATGTGTTCTTGCCAACTTAGAACACTGCGCCCTCTGTGCAGCCAATGTGTGTCTAATTGATGATAGTTCTGTGCCATGACATGGGAGATTCAGTGAACAACCTAGTAAAAAAAAAGACAGCAGAAACTGACATGGTGGATCTCACCCCATTATATTTAAAGCCTCTCTAAAATTTAGATGAGAAGTCAACACCATGAACTTTGTGATCACTGGAAGCAGTAAAAACACAAGTGAAAATATAACTAATGTAACAACAAATATCAAAATAGTTTGGACTAAATTTGCTGTCAAAGTAACAGTGAGGCTAATAGCACTCTTTGCCATATATACCCAAATGCCACAGCAACTTTAGCGAAGGCAGATTAAATAAAGAAAGAGAAAAGTTGCTGGCAGAATCCCACTCTGCAATTAGCTTTGTGAAAATGGCATCTCCTTTCTGGCTTCCCGTTCAAATGCATTGAGTAGCATGAAGTTCTTGTACTTGCATGGTAGGCACAAGGTACACATGCCACAGAAAGTTGTCGTTATTTCAAGTATCCTTTTAATGACTTGTGATAATTGAGCAACTTATATTTATATGGCACTTTTAATGTAATGAAACATTCCAAGCACTTCATAGGAGCATTGTAAAACAAAGCACGGCACCGAGCTCCATAAAACAAATTAGGTCAGATGACCCAAAATGGACAAAAGGGCTGAACTCAAAAGGACAGGTGAGTGACTGTCCTTGACATCAAAGCAGCATTTGACTGAGTATGGCATCAAACAGCCTTGGTAAAGCTGAAGTCAATGAGAATCATGAGGACATCTCTCCGCTGGTTAGAGTCATGCCTAGCACAAAGAAAGATGGTTGTGGATGTTGGAGGTCAATCATCTCCCAGGACATCGCTGCAAGAGTTCCTCAGGGTAGTGTCCTAGGTACAACGATCTTCAGCTGTTTCATCAATAACCTTCCCTCCATCATAAGGTCAGAAGTGGGGATGCTCACTGATGTTCGCACAGTATTCAGTATCATTTGCAACTCTACAATATTGAAGCAGTCTGCACCATATGCAGCAAGACCTAGACAATATTCAGGCTTGGGCTAAGTGGCAAGTAACATCTGCGTCACACAATGCCAGACAATTACCATCTCCAACCAGAGAGAATCTAACCATCTCCCGTCGACATTCAATGCCATTGCTATCGTTGAATCCCGCACTAACATCCTGGGGATTATCATTAACTAGAAACTGAACTGAACCAGCCATTTAAATACTGTAGTTATAAGAGCAGGTCAGAGACCTGGAATTCTGAGGTGAGAAACTCATCTCCTGATTCTCCAAAGTCTGTCCACCACCTACAAGGCACAAGTCAGGAATGTGATGGAATACACTCCACTTGCCTGGCTGAGTGAAGCTCCAACAACACTCAAGAAACTCAACACCATCCAAGACAAGGCAGTCCACTTGACTGGCATCCCATCCACCAATTTAAACTTTCTCGTCCTCCAACATCAACACAATGGCAGCAGTGTATACCATATACAAGATGCTCTGCAGCAAATCACCAATGCTCCTTCTACAGCACCTTCCAAATCTACGACCTTTACCACCACAAGGACAAGGGCAGCAGATGCATGGGAACACCAATTTCGAGTTCCCCTCCAACCACACACCATCCTGACTTGGAGGAGGTGTTAGCTGTGGCTCAGTTCATAGCACCCTCGCCTTTGAATCAGAGGGTTGTGGGTTCATGTCCCACTCCTGGAAACCAAGAACTGTGATTGTACTCGAAAAGAGTTGCAATCTGTGACTGTTGATAACTCGAAAGAGTATCCTGACTTGGAGCTATATCACTGTTCCTTCAATGTCGCTGGGTCGAAATTAGGTTAGGAACTCCTCTCCTAACAGCATTGTGAGTGTGTCTACACCACATGGGCTGCAGCGGTTCAAGGCAGCAGCTCCTCAAGGGCATTTAGGGAAGGACAAAAAACACTGGCCATGCCAGGGATGCCCACTTTTCATGAAAGTATAAAAAAAAGTTTTTAACCATTGTGTTTGAGATCTTATTTCACAAGTCTGGCCATTTTTCTTGGAAAACACAAGTCAATGCCTTGTCAATGGGTAACCTCAACATATAGAGCTTGAACATTAAGTAAGCTAACAATGGTATTATTTGTTCAACCTCCCCCCTCCACATATAATTATCATTATAGTACACAAATTGGCAGTGATTCTGAAAACTCACATCGCTTGCCCAACTTAAACACTGCACCTCTGTACCATCTGACGCCTTGAGCTACCAGATGAAAGCATATAACCTATTCCAGCTGAACTCAATAGCCTGATGTAATCTGTCAGTAGTTTGTCATTAGTCTAAGTATGCTACATGAGAACAAAATGCTAAAGTACAGCTCTTGGGGTTTTTTTTGATCACCTCTTTCAAACAGTTTGGCAACTTGCAGTTTAAAAGACTTTTCAAATTCTTTGTTGAACAGTAACCCTGCCAGGGGACATTTGAAAATTATGTAAAGTTCTTGATTAAATTAATTTGGAGGTAACAGTACCTGTTAACTGAGCACATTATTTGTAGCTCTCCTTCATGATTAGTCCAATAAAGGCTATTGGCTTGGCAAATTGGCAGAGCCTGCACATTTCATATTTACAATTGTTAAGACTCAGAACTATTTTTAATGTTTTGGGACATTTTAAAAAATACATCAACCTTCAAAGCACAGTATCAGTCAAAGGAAAAGAAAATTGACTCTACTTCATCCAGCTGTCGAAGTCTAATTATAGTTATTAGATTGGTTTAGACATAGGGTTCAACAATTTTCATGGATACAAAAATTTATCATTTTAACCCTTTAAAAAATTAATCTTGGAAAATGAACCAACTTTCTGGAGATTATAGCAGAGCCTTGATTACATTGAGAAACTGCAATCCCAAGATATTTTATGCTTGAATACAGTTCTTGCTAAATTGCTGACATTAAAAATTGATTAAAAAAATTATTACTGCAGCCTGAATTTCTGAATGCATTAACAAAAATTAATGCAAAATGGTAAAACCTCAATGATCAAATTTGCAGGTAATGCTTACTGTCACATCCTCAAGTTTTGTTAACATACAATTAGATACAGGGTAGTACGAGTCAACTCGGATAAAAGACAGAAGCCCCAAATTTAGCCCTTCCTATCCAACGTAAATAGTGTAGATGGAGCGTGGGAGTTCAAATGGGGATTAAGGCGTTACCTGTTGTCCTCTTAGCAGCACCATTTTAACTGTGCCAATTCTGGTCATGGGGAAAGTGGCCAGTGCAGGCATCTCAAAAATATCCAGGTCTAATGATGTCATTTGAATCTCCTGAATTTGGGTACCGTCATTTAATTAAATCAATTTTTGCTCCGAGTTTTAAAACAGGAGATGATATTGCTAGTTTTACATTGAAAAGTATACTGTTTTCTCATGTCAATACACTGTAGGTAGTAAATACTATGATATGGCAAAATGTACGATCCTCACAGTTTACCATCCAAAATCTGAAACAGAGACTAAGAAAGAATTTGGAAAATAGGTACCCACCTCAAAGACACATGACAAATGTACTTGGGAAGCAAAAGCATAATAGGTTTCAAACACTCTGCCATTTAAAGTTAATGGACCGATTCCTGGAAATAGGCTCAAAATTGGCATTCATTTTGATCATTTCATAGCCTCTTGAGTGCAAGTGAGCCATCAAACAGTTAAGACACCTGGTGCCTTATGCTGTCCGGTAAACAAATTGCTCAAGAGAGCCAGCTACTCAGCCCACTTGGGCGAGACCAGTGGAGGTGTCATTCCTTCAAAGTAAAAGATCTGAAAACCATCAGATCATGGGTTTTAAATGTAATGAAGTAGACCACAAAAAGAATCACTGCTGGTCTCTTTCAAATTATGCAAATCAGGTGGTCACTTCAATAGCCAGTTCGATGGTGAACGCTAATAGAGACAGGTTGACTTGTAACCTTCACTGGGTCAGGATGAATGGGACACACATAAATGTGACACACTGGCTACTCATCGAAAACAGTACATAACCACCTACCATTACATAAGACAAAGTTGCCTTCATCTAGGAGCTGTGGATGAACACAGAAGTATCCACAGCCAGAGTATGCCTGGAATATTTCAGCCACACAGGGTTCACAGAAATGGAAGCTTATTCATTCATGCTGTTTGATCTTTTAATAGAGAATGACAGACATAACAAGGGGGTTACAGGCTAGCAAATCAGGTAGGAAGTGATTGGGATAGCACAACGCCAAACTTACTGGTCCACTGCAAACAGCCGCAGCAATTATTGACCATGCAGTGCAAGTTCTAGGATTTCCCACACATGAAGAAACTCAGAGGAGGGCTATTTCAGGCACACCTAATTTTGAATGAACCTAGTCAGGAGGGCATGGTCTTCATAAGTGCACCATGGAGCTCATACAAGACAGACCAACCCCTGCATGGGGGAGTTGGGAGGGAGGTTTGTTTTGACCATATTTTCCATTTTATTATTCCCTATATTACTATAACATTCTCAAATTTAAATCATCATCCATACAGCAATACATTGCTATACAGTCCAATGGCTATGGTGTGGTAATGCAGCTGACAAAGCCAACATACAGTAGTAACACATGTTCTGTAATCCAACATTTCCATAATATTAAACATTGTAACATCATCACACCACTGACCAGCATTATAGGTAATGCAAATAAACATGGCTCCTTTTACAACAAATGTTCTGAGAGATAGGTTGAGTTTTCAATGCATTTTAAATTAGAATAAAGTAACCATGTGTAATAATGAAGCTACTATGACATCCAGAAGAAAGAAGACAGCAAGAAACTTAACATCAAACAACAAAACAGAGAAGGGGGTCTTACTAAAAAATCTCCAGGGCAGTAATATTACTTTATTGTTTATGGTCTGCAAGTTTGGTGATTTTCTTCATTCATAGAGTGAATGATCTGCACATCTATTTGTATAATGGACAAAGTGTATATTTATAACTAACATTTCCCATGGTGATGAAGTTCCCCAGTAATGCTACACACCAATCATGGTAAATATGCAAATATCTGGTTACAATTAGTCATTAAAGCCTGCATAGTAGGTAACTTACCCGTGGGTGCTGTCCCAAAGTTTTTGTTTTAAAAAGGTCAATTACTTTGAAATCCTAATCTACAGGGTGCTTCTGGGGATCCCCTGTTATGTATTCTACATTAAAAAAATCCATAGTCCATTTTAAAGTCTCTTCAATGTTTCTGCATTCAAATCTGTAAATTATATCCCCCATCCCCGGCTTTACCTCAACACTGACAGCACTGACTTCAACCTTCTAAGCCCTATGCTCTGTAACTTTTTCCTTAAACATCAAACTAGCTCCTTCCCCTCTTAGTTCCTTTCTTAAAACCCACCTCTTTGGCCAACCCGCTTAATATCTCCAGTTTAGCTTATAACCTGGAAGACCATATACACTGATTCCTTTGATAAGCTATCCAATTAGTCCCGTGCCCTTGCTCTTTCCCTTCAGCACTGCATTTTTTGTCTTTTCAAATGGATATCCAATTCCCTTTTGATGGTTACGATTGAATCTGCTTCCACCACCCTTTCAGGCAGTGCATTCTAGATCACAAAATCTCTGTTAAAGGCAAATACAAATACAAGCTGTTACTACTATTGTCACCCCAGTGGTAAATGACAGAAAATGTTTAAACATCAATTTTGAATATGTAACGTTATAAAAATAAAACAAATAGTCAACAATTCTGAGAGAACCTAAGGATTAAAAATGGTCTTACCTGATTTCGGTCACGAGCATTTGCATATCTGAACCTCTGGATATAGTAGAAAACTAACCAGGCCAGCGAAATGATCATTAACACAATGAAGGAGATCGAAACAAATACAACTGAGGTACGGCTGACATATTTTTGTAAGTTCCGTGTTCCAATTGTTATGTACATCATTATGGTGATATTCCTTTCAAGTAGGTTCATAATCTCATGACCTTTCGGTTCAGGAATCATAATGGCTACAATGTCTCCTGTACCTGCAAAACAGAAAATGAGAATGAATTACTAAAACTGAACTGTGGATGCAATTTACAGAATTGATTTTTCTTTCTAGGTCACACAATGAACAGTCATTTTGAAGTCTAGATTATGACAGTGTATTATTATTTTGATTTTCAAGATTCACCGCAATGTCTGTATGATATTAACATGTGGGAACACCTAGCAATCTACTTGTTAAATTGGTCAGTATCCTCATGTTTTGAAGCAGGGTTTATGAAGCTTGCAATTTGGTTCTAAAAGTGATAATCACGGTTCCTAAATTATCATGTTTAAAAGCTATTTTGTGTTGAGAATGTCAGTGGCCATTGTGCTTCAAAAAGTTTAAATATGCCTCATTTAAACTAACTAATGAAGATCCATAGTTATGTATGGAAGATATATAGGTACTGAACACATGAAAGTAGCTGAGACACTGCCACAAAATACAAATTTTTCACCATGTTGATCAACGAAAATAAAACATCCAAAACAGTTGGAGGAGTTGTGCTCGACGTAAACAACAGAGATGTATTTACTCCATGAAAACACGATAATGGACAAACCAGAAAACATTTCTGCAGCAATTTACTTTTATTGAAATTGATTTTTAAACACCCACTTTTAATTGAAGGTTATACAGGCCTGCACTACAGTAGTTCTCATTACAGTATCAAAATTCCAAACAAGTTTTGAACTCATCAATACCTAACTCAAATACACAATTTTGTAATATTTTGTCAAATATAGAAATACTGCCGAATTAATTGTATAGATCAGTGCAATCAACAGCAGCATTTTTTTGTATTATAAAATTGAAGTAATTGCAAATAGAAGGCAGAGTTATGTTATGCACATAGCCTTTCTTATCAGTGTAAAATGTGAGACTAGATTAAATCATATAATAGAAAATAAACTCAGAGCCGTGACATGGTATGTTGCCCTTCAAATCAGAACAACTGGTTCAGAACTATTGATTTTCTACAGACCCGGTTATATTCGTGCAGTCCAATGCATGAAACAAATAAATCCTTGCAGTGTGTCTACATCAGCACAATCCTATTTTGTTCTTTTAATTTCTGCTTCTTATGCAGTTTCCAAGGTAACCACTTTTCTTGTTGCTGTTGATGGTATAGCATTCAAAATGGTCCACTGCTATAATGTTGGACATCAACTTGGTCAACCTGCTGCAAGCATCTCCCAGTTATGTACACCAAATGATTCAGGCTATACTCAGATATATGATAACTCACTCCCAAAATACGCCAAATTTGAGCTCACCGCACAAAACCTATTTGGCAAGTACATATTTACAATACTTGGAAGATAAAGAAAGGCTTGCATTAATATAGTACTTTTCATAACCATTAGATTTTCCAAAGCAATTATCACTCGACAACCAATGAAGTACTTTTGAAGTGTAGTCATTGTCCTAATGTAGGAAACATGCCAGCTAATTTGTGCACAGCAAACTCCCACAAAAAGCAATGTGATGATGACCAGATCATCTATTTTCGTGATGTTGACGAGGGATAAATATTGGCCAGGACACTGGGATAATTCCCCTGCTCTTCTTTGAAATAGTGCCATGCGAGGCAGATGGGGCCTCAGTTTAAGGATTCATCAGAAAAACGACATCTCCAACATTGTAGCACTCCATCAGTATCACACTGGAGTGCCTGCCTTAATTTTTGTGCTCAAGTACTGGAGGGAAACTTGTACTCAAAACCTTGAGGCGAAAGTACTAACAACTGAGCCATGGCTCATACTTGTTAAGAAGAGCTGTCACTAAGCAGAACTGTGCTTTCAATAATGTTGCCTCAATGATACGAACACATGAACTAGGAACAGGAGTAGGCAACTCAGCCCTTCAAGCTTACTTCGCCATTCAATAAGATCATGGCTGATCTGATTGTAACCTCCCGCCTACTCCCGATAACCTTTCACCCACTTGTTAATCAAGAATGCATCTAGCTCTGCCTTAAAAATATTCAAAGACCCCTGCTTGCACTGCCTTTTGAGGAAGAAAATTCCAAAGACTCACAACCCTCAAGAGAAAAATTTTCTCTTCATCTCTGTCTTAAATGAGCGACCCCTTATTTTTAAACTGTGACCCCTAGTTCTAGATTCTCCCACAAGAGCAAACACCCTCTCCACATCCACCCATCAAGACTTCTCAGGATCTTAAAGGTTTCAACCAAGTCACCTCTTACTTTACTAAGCTCCAGTGGATACAAGTCTAACCTGTCCAACCTTTCCTCATAAGTCAACCCCCCCATTCCTGGTATTAGCCTAGTAAGCCTTCTCTGAACTGCTTCCAATGCATCTACATCTTTCCTCAAATAAGGAGACCAATATTGTACACAGTATTCCAGATATGGTTTTACCGGAGCCCTATACAACTGAAGCATAACCTCCCTACTTTTACATTCGATCCCCCTTGCAATAAATGATAACATTTAATTAGCTTTCCCAATTACTTGGTGTACCTGCATGTAATCCATATTTCACAACAGTGTTGAATGTATGCTGGTTCTGAAATGCTGTAGGTAAAACTCCTCAGACTCTTTCACGTAGTGGCCCAGAATTTGCTGGTTGGTGGCATATCAGGGTTAAACATCATGACATGAATGCTTTATTCACCCTTCAGCCACAGTCAACTTTGTGCCACGAATTGCTGGAAGCGTGAATTGATAACACTTCCAATGGGAGATCCACAATCTTGGTGAGTGACGGGGCCAATAGTCTATCTCTTTAGCCAATGAAATTTAAGGATTTGAATGGTGAACAAAGCTCTGAATTGATTAGCATTGATATTTGATCATTTCAACAAAGTTTATAAAAAATCTCAATTTCATGACTGTGGAAAATGACATGAATAGGAGAGCCTCTTGCCCAGGGATCAGATTATTTTTAATTCATTTTGAATTAATTCATGAAATTCAGGAACTAAAGGCAGTTATTGTTCTAGTTATTTTCTTTCAGTTCTATCATTTAGTCGCATTCCCTAATGCACTTTTCTTCACGATGGATTTATCTCCGTTTATAATTTCCCCATGCATCTGTGCGATTTTTGTAGCATGTGCAGGACAATTATTAATTGCTAATCAATTTTGAACCGAAAAGGTCAGTGGAAGCATACATTATCCCACTGACAAGGTCCATATACCTTAAAATAGCAGCCCTAACTTTCTGCTGCGAGTTTAATTTGTTTGTGCAGCAGATATGCAGCAATCGTTTGGTCCTCAAGGGGAGATTAATGATAAGCTCCAGTTTTTGAGGCTCTAACAGCAGAGTGGTACAAATAGTTCAGCAATTTGGAGAGATTCATAGCTCACAACATAACGCTTTCTCGCCAGAAACTGTGGAGCATACTGCGCATTAAGAACAGCATTCACCATGGACTTGCTGTTGCTTTTGCATAAAATTCTGGGCCATTCACCCAAGTTGCGTAAGAGATAGACAACATAGACTGTTTAGTTAGTGTGCAACTTAATGCCATACGTCTCCTCGTTTTCTCAGTCCGACAAGGTATAGGCAATGCAGGTAAAAAAATAATTTAATCATGAAAAATAGTCATCTGTTAGATGGTTAACTCACGATAGCTTCACTGGATCTGTTTCAGATCATATGCCTATTAATATTAACTATTCAGTAAAAACACCAAGTCATCTTCTTGGAATGACTTCAACTCACTTTCACAGATTTTTGAATGGCATACTACAATTTTAATTAAACAACAGATGGTTTCTTTTGATTAAAGTAGTTTGTTCCATTGATTGACAGGGCCTGGTAATGGTATTCAAGCTTCTGAATGAAATACAGTTTCCTTCGTGTGAATGAAAAGCAACTTTCAGTATCCCTTGCACAGTTAAATAGGCAGAGAGCACAGGTTTCAAGTTCAAAAATACAAATAGTGATATATTAAATATAAAATTTAACCAGCTAGATGTAGTTCAAAATCATTACAGTTCATCAGCTAATCAAAACCATTGCCATAAAACTGTTTGCACTAATATTTCAACATGGAGGATAAGATAGACATATTGGATAAAACATACATGATGAAAAATACTTCAAAATGCAGGTACTAATATAAAATCTGTGACTGTTTCTAGCATTTAGCGAAACTATTAAATATATTCATTTTCAGTCATTAATTTTACAACTTCTCAGGCTGCCCACACTATGTGCAGTTAAGTGTGTTTTGTCATCATGCGGGAAAAGTGGTGGAGAGCTTACCTGGCCTAGTAAAAATTCAGCATGGAAGGAAGGCAAAGATAAATAAATTTGCATCAAAGACCAATTTGCTTGTTTATTACCTGAATTGGTGATGCAATGAATATCAACAGCATGTCATCTTAAATTTAACAATATGTGCAAATCAACAAAACTGTACTGTCCCAGGTGAGATTTGCACAGCAGTAGCAAAGAACTTATTGCACAAATTGCAAAAACAAATGAATCATAACAGCCATGATTTCTGTGTTGTGGATATTAAGTAGCATCACTGCACACATTCAATGTGCTGTTTAAGAGAAGTTGAAATTCTTTCATTGAATTTAACATAACAAAAATTATCACTGTATCACTGCATACTTAGTACTGAGTTTGGTCTTACTTCAGTTAAAACATTGTTTAACGTGCCACTTTTTAAGAAATCAGGAACGTATGCCCGAGATCAGCAAACTATTCATCAAACCTGCCATCCCTCCATGAGGGAAAAAAATTCTGCACTTCACAATCAAGTACCTTATACTGCATTTGCTTTCAAAACATATCTTATGAAATATGGCAGCTGTTCAATTATTATTTCATATATACATCTTCATTCACCTTTCAGCCCTCGGGAATATGGTTTGTTATCCATCACTACAAATATTGTAAGAACTATTTGACTGTATAAAATCATAGAATAGTTACAGAACAGGAATAGGCCATTCAGCCCATCATGTCTGTGCCGGCTGAAAAAGAAAAAGAAAACTAGCTGCCCATTTTAGTCCCACTTTCCAGCACCTGGTCCGTAGCCTTGCAGGTTACAGCACTTCAGGTGCAGGTCCAGGTGCCTTTTAAATGAGTTGAGGGTTTCTGCCTCCACCACCAAACCAGGCAGCAAATTCCAAACACCACCACCCTCAGGGTGAAGAAGTTTTTCCTCATGTTCCCTTTAATCCTTCTAGCAATCACCTTAAATCTGTGCCCCCTGGTAATTAACCTCACTGCTAGGGGAAACAGGGCATGGCATTCCTGTCTATTCTGTCTAGGCCCTTCATAATCTTGTACACCTCAATCAGGTCACCCCTCAGCCTCCTCAGTTCCAAGGAAAACAACCCCTGCCTATCCAATCTTTCCTCATAGCTGCAATTTTCAAGCCCTGGCAACACTCTTGTAAATCTCCTCTATACTCTCTCCAGAGCAATTATGTCCTTCCTGTAATGTGGCGACCAGAACTCTACACAAAATTCCAGCGGTGGCCTAACCAGCGTTTTATACAGTTCCATCATTACATCCTGCTTTAGTATTCTATACCTCGTCTAATGAAGCATTCCATATGCTTTCTTCACCACCTTATCCACCTGTCCTGCTGCCTTCAGGGATCTGTGGACATGCACATCAAGTTCTCTCACTTCCTCTACCCCTCCCAATATCCTCCCATTTATTGTATATTCCCTAGCTTTATTTGCCCTCCCCAAATGCATTACCTCACACTTCTCTGGATTGAATTCCATCTGCCACTTTTCTGCCCAACCAACCAAACCATTGCTATCATCCTGGAGACAACAGCTATCCTTTTCACTATCAACTACAGGGCCAATTTTTGTGTCATCTGTAAATTTCCCAATCGTGCCACCCACATTTAAGTCCAGATCATTAATATATACAAACAGCAAGAGATCCAACACTGAGCCCTGTGGAATGTCACTGGAAACCGTTTTGCATTCGCAAAAACATCCATCAACCATTACCCTTTGTTTCCTGTCACTGAACCAATTTTGAATCCAACTTGATTCCCCTGTATCCCATGGGCTTTTACTTTTTTGACCAGTCTGCCATACGGACCTTGTCAAATACCTTACTAAAATCCTTGTCGATAACATCCACTGTACTATCCTCATCAATCCTCCTTCTGACTACCTCAAAAAAATTTGATTAAATTAGTAAGACACGACCTTCCCACAACAAAACCATGCTGACTATCCCCGATTAATCCATTCCTTTCTAAGTGGCAGTTTCTCCTGTCTCTCAGGATTGATTCTAGTAGTTTGCCCACGACAGAAGTCAGACTGACCAGCCTATAATTATTTGGTCTATCCCTCACAACCTTTTTAATAATGGTACAACCAATCCTTCAATACCTCGTACGTATCTATCAAGGGCTGGAAAATGATCCTCAGAGCATGCGATATTTCCTCCGTGGTTTCCTTTAACAGCCTGGGATACAATCCATCCAGCCCTGGTGACTTACCCACCTTCAAAGATGTCAGTCCCTTCAGTAAATCCTCTCTCACTATGCTTACTGTATCTAACATTTCACACTCTTCCTCTTTAACTAGAATGCTTGCTTCATCCCTCTCCTTGGTGAAGACAGAGACAAAGTACACATTAAGAACCTTGCCCACATCTTCAGCATCAGGACACAAGTTGCCATATACATCTCTGATCGGTCCTACCCTTTCCTTAGTTATTCTCTTGCTGCTAATGTACTGGTAAAGCATCTTGGGTTTTCTTTGATTTTACTTGCCAATATTTTTTCATATCGTCTCTTTGCTTTCTTAATTACCTCTGTTACTTCACCCTTGTATTTTCTATCCTCTAGGCTTTCTACAGTATTAAGCTTTTTGTGACTGTCATGAGCTTTCTTTTTCTGCTTTATCTTACCTTGTATACTTCTAGACAACCAGGGGCTCTACATTTGGCAGTACCGCCCTTTTTCTTTGTGGGGGCATGTATACACTGTGCCCAAAGAATCTCATTTTTGAATGCCTCCCACTGATTTTCCTTCAAGTAGCTATAACCATCCCATTTCACCAGATCACCTCTCAGCTTCATAAAACTTGTCTTTATTCCTGTCCTATCTTTATCCTTTTCCATAATTATATTGATTCTAACTGTATTATGGTCACTATCTATTTCCAAAATGGTCACCCAATGCTACTTCATCTTCTTGCCCAGCTTCATTTCCCAATAGTAAACCTCCCTCTCCCTCTCACTGGGCTTGTTACATGCTGGCTAAAAAAAGTTCTCTTGAATGCAGTTCAAGAATTTTGTGTCCTCTGTGCTTATTACACTGTTTGTATCCCAGTTGATATTAGGGTAGTTGAAGTCCCCAACTATTGTTGCCTTATTGTTTTTGCACTCAGAAATTTGCCTACATATTTGCTCCTTTATCTCGCTGTCACTATTTAGGGGTCTATAGTACATTCCTAGTAGTGTAGCTACCCCTTTTTATTCCTGAGCTCAACCCAAATGGCCTCATTTGATGTTTCATTTAGTATATCATCCTTCCTCACAGCTATATAATAAATCTTTTGCTATTTTATCCTAAGCTTGGGTAACTGTAAGACTTTATTGCAATGTTTTTCACCTATACCTATTCAAGAGGTTATCATACTTCATTAGCAATAAAAATGCATTCTCAAAACCGTGTTCAAACTACTGAAATACTTGCAGCAGATATCTTGGTGACAATGTCAAAGTTTATTTTTGCTTTACAGATCTTATAAACAATATTATTTTGTCAATGTCACCTTTTTAAAAGCCCTAAATGAAACATGTGCTGTTAATCTAGTTCCAACCAGACAAGGACTGGCAACACAGTCACTCTTAAATCTGACGACAGAAATCCTACCCAGAAAAGCCACAGGCAGCAACAGTACAAACAAGGAAAAAATATTTTTATCGATTATAGATTCAGAGATTAGGAACTTAAACATATTTCAAGAGCATGACAAGCAGTACACTTCATATTATTCCAGCTATCCTGGTGCTAAATGCAGTTGAAAATAGGGTTCTGTGCACTCTTAGGAATGATGTAATATAGACTAACTATACCCAACTAACTCAGACCTTGTTAAAGATCTCAAGGATGTGCCATATATTGACTGAAGGGAAGTTCCTGTTTGAGAACATATGCTATCCTGCATTACTTGAAGAGATGCCGTGTATCTAATCATGAATCCTTCATGTACAGTGACTCAACTATAAAACGTATTTTGTTACAGTTCTTTGACTAATGGTCCCATTACGTTTACTTAGCAAGTCTGACCACTCAATGATTTCTCTGGAATGGGAAAGGGAAAATGGGGAAAAGAGAAGTAAGAGAAAAAAGCCCAACTGTTTTTAGAATTTTCCCCATCTTAAACCAGAGGTGCCGGGTAAGTTGGGAAACTTTCACCACAGGACACCAAACATTGGAGGCAAAAAAAAGGCCATTCCAGGTAAAACCATTTAGAGGTGAAAAAAATGTATACACCATGGGCGGAATTTTCTGCCCCTGCCCACCGCTGGGATTGTCCAGTCCCGCTGAAAGTTAATGGACGTTTAGCTGGGCTGCCGAATCCCCCACGGCGGATCCTACCATGACAGGGCCGCAAAATCGTGGCCCATGTTACAAATATAGTGAAACAATAGGAATTTGCATTCAAAGGGGAGAATATGGATAAAGGAGAGAAGGCTGTGTACAAGGGAAGGAATTCTAAGATCTAACAAGTGTGAAAACCTCCAGCATCTAAGCCTCAAGCTGCTGTCTACAAAGAACTGGAAGTTAAGAAAAGTCACTGAATTGGATTGTTCAGGATATCGTGTCTCTTCGCCTGGGACTTCTAAAATCTGTGTGCCTTATTATTGCCTTAATGAAAATGTAACTGGGAGTTAGATTAATTAGGGGAGTTAGAAGTTATCATAGTAGCAATTCGTAGATGTATGTGCTTCAAGTCATCTCTTCTATTAATAAAGGTTTATTCTAGTTTTGTAAGAAACCTATAAGACTCGGTTGCCTCATTACTACTGAATTCAAGGCACGCATCTCGAAATTTACACAAATTGCAGAACAGTTATGGCAGTTGTTTCAAGTTTCCCTTTGGGATTTGAGCAGCTCAGCATTTACCATCGGCCATGCCATAACAAAATCCATGTCCCTCAAAACAAGGGTCAGCATTGTGAAGTTTTAATCCATCACAATTTTCATCTTCATGTTTCAATCCACCGCAAATCTCATCTTCACGTCAATAGGTACTAACAAATACCTTATGTCGTCTCCTCCTCATTTCAATCAGTACATTCCTGTCAGCTATAAAACACAAAAGCAAAACACTGTGGGTGCTGGAAATCTGAACTTAAAACAGAAAATGCTGGAAAAAAACTCAGCAGGTCTGGCAACATCTGTGGAGATAGAATACTTTAGCTCTGTGACCTTCAGAGCTCAGTTTTTGATTTGCTCCTCAGGTTGCTACAACAATTTCCCTCTAGATTTCAAACTGCTACTGATTTTGAAACCCCTATATCTATGTTTATTGTTAACCTGCATCTGATTCTGAATCTCAGCAGAAGCCTAGTTGGGTGCAAAGAGGAAACGATGTCTCTTGAATATCTCAATATTGGAAGGCCCAGGACTGACAGCAACAGCTGACAGGAATATACCGGTATGGTGTTGCTGCTGGGCCTAAACCTCCTATCATTCTACCTTTTTGGATCATTTTTGAGTTTTTGGAAAAGTTGTTCCACTAGGAGGGAAACCAGGAAGCAAATCAGAGGGATTATACTACTTAGATATAAGACGACCACTCATTTTTAACCTGCAAATCAGGATAAATTTTTCCAATCTTACATAACTAATTTTGGTGATTTGAAAATCGAAATAAGGAACTTACAATAAGGTTTTTTCCTTTTTATGTTCAAAGTGGGCAAACATTCATGACTCAAAAAAGTGGTGGAATTAATCTGCCGGTGAACCCATATTTTAAATTTCATTTAGATTTTTTGCAGCAAAGTATTTATCTAATGGCTTAAATTTATTGCACGCTTTTTAAATAAAAATCACTCTGCAAATGTACACATGGTGTGTCTGGGGCTTACCAAATGTCCAGTAAAATAAAGGCATTTGAATCTACCATATGGGGTGTTCCAAAACTTGAGCCCATATCCTTCTCATCTCAAAACAGCTCCAACACTGTGCACTGCAGAGTGACTACATTTTGATTCAGGATGTGGATCATGCAGAAACACTAGATATTTTCAAGAGTGCTTTTTCATTCTATAATAGTGTTAAGTTTACAGTATACCACTGGGGGGGAAGAATGTATGGTGCTGTCAAAAACATGCCTGATTTAGATTTTAGATATAAAAAAGAATCCACTTGACAGCAGAATTCCAAATGGCTATTCCCCAACTTCAGTTTTGTTATATAGCAGACTTATGCACAAATGCTGGAGGCTTCATTAAGGCTATTTCACTCACTCCTGTTAGATATTACATGGCCTTCTGACACATAGCCTTTCATTCTCCTGTATATATTTCTCTCTTATTAATATGTAAATTCTATTGTTCCATATGTCTTTGAAACAGTATCTTCCTCATAATGTAAAAACTTTCATGTTGCCACTATATATTGTCAGTAACCTTGGGAAAAATAAACATTCCTTAGCCTTGCTTATCTGGCTAGCTGTAAACAGACTAAGATCCCTTCATACCTTACATGCTGAGCCAGCATCCATGTTTACTCATTAGCATGTCAAGCACCTAGCTTCTTTTGATGATTTAAAGCTTGCAGTCTACTTGACCACAAAATGTTAATAAACCACTCAAAGACCCAACTATACTTACCCCCATAAACCTACTTCACAATAAACCAGAAAAAGCGAAAATTATTATACTTTCATCACAAAACATCAATTTACACATGAATGAGGAGTCATCGGCCACTCAGCCCCTCGAGCCTGCTCCGCCATTCAATAAGATCGTGGCTGATCTGAATGTAACCTCAACCTTACATTCCTGCCCATCCCCGACAACATTTCACCCCTTTGTTAATCAAGAATCTATCTAGCTCTGCCTTAAAAATACGCAAAGACTCTGCTTCCACCACCTTTTGAGGAAGAGCGCTCCAAGGACTCCAACACACAAAGAAAAAAATTTCTCCTCATGTCTATCTTAAATGAGCAATCCCTTATTTTAAACAGTGACCCCTTGTTCCAGAGTCTCCCACAAGAGGAAACACTCTCTCCACATCCACCTTGTCAAGACCCCTCAGGATCTTAAAGGTTTCAATTAAGTCACCTCTTACTCTTTAAATTCCAGTGGATACAAGCTTAACCTGTCTAGCCTTCCCTCATTAGAAAACCCGCCCATTCCTGATATTAGTCTAGTAAACCTTCTCTGAACTGCTTCAAATGCATTTACATCTTTCCTTAAATAAGGAGACCAATACTATACACAATACTCCAGATGTGGTCTCACCAATGCCCTGTACAACTGAAGCATAACCTCCCTACTTTTGTAATCAATTCCCCTCACAATAAATGATAACATTCTATTAGCTTTCCTAATTACCTGCTGCACCTGCATACTAACCTTTTGTGATTCATGCACAAGGATACCCAGATCTCTCCGAATCTCAGAGCTTTGCAATCTCTCACCATTTAGATAATAAGCTTCCTTTTTATTCCTCCTGCCAAAGTGAACGATTTCACATTTGCCCACGTTATACTCCATTTGTGAGATTTTTGCTCAAACTTAACCTATCTATGTCACGTTGCAGCCTCCTTACATCCTCTTCGCAATTTACTTTCCTAGCTATCTTTGTGTTGTCAGCGAATTTTGCAACCATTCCTTTGGTCCTTTCATCCAAGTAATTTATATAAATTGTAAAATGTTGAGGCCCAGCACTGATCCCTGTGGCACACCACTCGTCACATCCTGCCAACCAGAAAAAGACCCATTTATGCCAACTCTGCTTCCTGTTAGCTAGCCAATCTTCTATCCATGCCAATATGTTACCCCTACACACCATAAGCTTTTATTTTCTGCAATAACCTTTGATGTGACACTTTATCAAATGCCTTCTGGAAATCTAAGTACAGTACATCCACCAGTTCCCCTTTATTCCCAGCACATGTGCCTCCTTCAAAGAGCTCCACTAAATTGGTTAAACATGATTTCCCTTTTACAAAACCATATCGACTCTGCCTGATTGCCTTAAATTTGTCTAAGTACCCTGCTATAACATCTTTAGTAATAGCTTCTAACATTTTCCCTATGACAGATGTTAGGCCAACTGGCCTTTAGTTTCCTGCTTTCTGTCTCCCTCCCTTTTTGAATAAAGGAGATACATTTGCTATTTTCCAAACTAATGAAACCTTCCCCGAATCTAGATATTCTTGGAAAATTTAAACCAATGCATCATCTATCTCACTAGCCACTTCTTTCAAGACCTTAGGGTATAGTCCATCCGGACCTGGGGATTTGCCAGCCTGCAGCCCCAACAATTTGCTTAATACCACTTCTCTGGTGATTGTAATTTTCCTCCAGTTCCTCTTTCCCTTCCATTTCCTGATTTACAGCTACTTCTGGGATGTTACTTGTGTCCTCTATAGTGAAGGCCGAAGCAAAACATCTGCTTAATTCATCTGCCATCTCCCTACTTTGCATTATAAATTCCCCAGATGCACTTTCTATAGGACCAACGCTCATTTTGTTCATGCTTTTTAAAATTTAAATATCTATGGAAACTCTTACTATCCATCTTTATATTACCAGCTAGCTTTCTCTCATGCACTCATTTTTCCCTCCTTATTAATCTCATCATTCTTTACTGTTCTTTATATCCTTTCCAATCTTCCAACCTGCCACCCGTCTTTGTGCAATTATATGCTTTTTCTTTAAGTTTGTTACTGCCTTTAACTTTTTTAGTTAACCACAGATGGTGGGCCCTTCCCTTGTAATTTTTCTCTCTCATTGGAATGTATCTATTCTGTGTATTCCGAAAATATCCCTTTAAATGTCTGCCACTGAACCTCTATTGACCTATATGTTAACCTCATTGGCCAGTTCACTTTAGCTAGCTCTGCTTTCATGCCCTCATAATCGTCCTTATTTAATTTTAAAATACTAGTCTTGGACGCACTCATTTCTCCCTCAAAATGAATGTAAAATTCAATCATATTATGATCGCTGCTACCTAGGGTTGCCTTCACTATGAGCTAATCAATTAATTCTTATCTCATTGCTCAATACCAGGTCTAGTATAACCTGCTCTTGGATCCTGAACATGCTGTTCTAAGAAACTATCCCGAAAACATTTCATGAACTCATCTACGCTATCTTTGCCCATCTGACTTTTCCAATTTATGTAGATTAAAATCCCCCGTGATTATTGCCATACCTTTCTGGCAAGCTCTCATTATCCCTTTTTTAATATTCTGTCCTACTATGTAGTTACAATTATGGGGCCTGTACACCACTCCCACAAGTGACTTCTTGCCTTTATCATTCCTCATCTCAACCCAAACCGCTTCTACATCCTGGTTTCCCGAACTTAAGTCATCCCGCTCTAATGTGCTAATACCATTACTAATTAACAGAGCCACCCCTCCATCTTTTCCTAACTTCCCGTCCTTCCTAAATATCATGTACCCTTCAACATTCAGGTCCCCATCTATGTCATCCTGTATCTATGTCTCTGTAATGGCTATCAGATCAGACTTACTTATTTCTATTTGCGCTAACAATTCAACTGTTTTGTTTCAAATGTTACTTATGTTTGGATACAGTGCCTTTAGTTTTATCCTTTTATAATTTTTGTAGCGTCTAGCCTTATCTGATTTACTCTTAAAATTGTACACTCTGTCCCTTCCTATCACATTTATCATTTCCCATATTAATACCTTTCTCTCTTGCCTCGTCTCTACTCTTTGGTTTACCGAAGCTTCCCAAATTTGATCCCTTGCCCCTACTATTCAGTTTAAAACCCTCTCCAGTTCTCTAATTATGCAGCTCGTGAGGACATCAGCATAGTTCAGGTGTAGACCGTCCCAATAGTTCAGTTTCCCCAATGCTGGTGCCATCACCCCACAAACCAGAACCCACTTCTCCCACACCAGTCTTTGAGCCATGCATTCATTTCTCTAATCTCATTTGTCCTATGCCAATTTGGACGTGGCTCAGGTAATAATCCAAAATTTATCTTTGAGGATCTGCTTCTTAATTTGGTGCCCAGCTCGTCATACTGGCCATGCAGAGCCTCCTTCCTCATCCTGCCTATGTCGTTGGTGCCTACATGGGCCATGACCACTGGATCCTCACCCTCCCACTGCAAGTTCCTCTCCAGCCCTGAGCAGATGTCCTGAACCCTGGCACTGGGTAGGCAAAGCCACCTGGACTCTCGCTCTTTACTGCAGAGAACAGTGTCAATCTCCCTCACTATACTTACTACTACTACAATGATGTTCCTTTTTGCTCCCCCCACTTGGATGGCTTCCTGTACCATGGTGCCATGGTCAGTTTGATCATCCATCCCACTCTCATCCAAACAGGTGAGAACACCTCAAACTTATTGGACAATTGTAGAGGCTCACATTCCTGCCCTCTGGGTCCCTTTACCTGCCTCATTCACAGTCACACCCTCCTGTCCCTGACCACTGACCAGATCAGAAGACCCTATCCTAAGTGGTGTGGCTGCCTCCTGATATAAAGCATCCAGGTAACTTCCCCCTCCCTGATGTGTCACGGAGTTCGCAGCTCAGCCTCCAGCTCAATGGCTCTGAGCCAACATTGCTCATGCCGCAAACACTACAGACGTGTTTGCCCTGGATCACAATGTTATCCAGGAGCTCCCACATCCTGCAGCCTTGACACATCATCTGTCCTGCCATCCTTAATGTATTTTAAATAATTACTTAATTATATTAATCACTTTATGTTGCTTTCTTATATATTTTATTAACTTTACCACCAATTTGTGTACTATTTTAAACATTAGGGATAAAATAAAACACTTGCCTACTTACTAGATACTCACCAAACAGCCCCTGTAGTAGAGCAAGAACCAATTCCTGTGGTGTGAGAAAGATAGAAAAAGGAAACAAACACTTCCCCCCCCTACTCACTTCTTCCAACTCCCCTCTCACCAAACTCCAAGTCTTCACTTGGTTAGCTCAGGTGCACTCTATTTGCCAAGGCTGCACTAAAGAACCCTGAATTTACAGTAAACTGAACTGGGGCTACAGTAACCAGATTCAGCCAGTTAGCTAATTAACCACTCAGCTCCTACGGCTGAGAGAGTGAGTTTACCCTGTCTAAACTGCAAGAAAGAAAGAACTTAGCCTACTTACACAGTACTTTCTAGTTACTGCTAATTACAGACTAGATTAGATTTTAAAAGCAAAATTTAAGAAGAAATTTAACACTTAAAACTCCCCTCTCACCAAACTCCAAGTCATCACTCCGTTTGGTGGCTATTTGCTGATTTTATAATGATAAACACAAGCTCTGCTCATTATACTGCTGACACATGATTAGGCGAGATGAGATGATCAGTCAGATTCTATATTTAAACACAGCAGGGATTTGACCTTTTGGAAATAGCAAAAATCTCTGGACACCAATTCAACAGCAGTAATATGTAACATTCATAGATTTATCTAGCTTTCCTCAAACAACATTTTATGATAGTCTAAGTTCTCAAAACCAAAACATTTTACCATATGCTGTGCAGAGCCCAAGAGGTTCTCTCATCTCCTCCCATATGTGCTCTCCTTCAAATGCATCAAGAAATGTCATCTTCAGAGAACAAAGCTACAGAGGATCCCTAGAGTAACTTGATCAGGTTTAAAGAACATAGCATAGGTAATCACCTGAAAAATATGTTCTAAAGCAGTTGCTCGGGGCCACAATGATATCACAGAATACCACGTTGCCAGAATGTATTGATTAGCAGCAAAAATAAGGGTGCTAAATACCAGCATCTAAGTATCAGTAACTACAGATCATTGGTGACCAATGTTCCTATAAACTGAACAACCACACAGCAAGCTGCAAGTCCCTGCACAAGTTGGTCCTTTAAATTGTCTCACGTGCAGGTAACTAAAACTGAAGTGCTATTCACAATCTCAAGGAAAGTACCTTATAATGAAAGGGCTTTTTGATTTTTGAATTCAAATAATTATAGAATGATACAGCACAGGAGGCCCCAAACATTTCTTCCAGGTGAAACAGCAATGTACTTGTACTTCTTTCAATTTAGCATACTGTAGTCACTGCTCATGATATGGTCTCCTCTATACTGAAGAGACCAAATGCTGATTAGGTAGCTGCTTTGCGGAACACCTCCATTCAGTTCGCAAGCATGACCCCAAGCTTCCTATCTCCTGTCATTTCAATTCTTCACCATGCTCTCATTTGACCTGTCCTTGGCCTCCTGCAGTCCCAATGAAGTTCAACGCAAGCTCAAAGAACAGCATCTCATCTTTCCACTGGGTACTTTACAGCCATTTAGACTGAACATTGAGTTCAACAATTTTAGATCATAATTTCTGCCCCATTTTTTTTATTTTTCTTTGCAGTTTTTAGCTTTTCTCAATTCTTTTTTTCCCTTCCTTGTGCTTTCAAAATGGTAGCCAGTCATCATTCTGCCATTTATACTTCCTCTAGACACATCTTTTGTTTCTTTACTTGTTCCATAACAACTCCCTTTGGCCTTGCACCGTGAACTCTTATGTCACTTTAATCTTTCCTGCCTTCCACTCAACCACAGACCTTTGATGTTGTTCTTTTTCACATCCTCCCCTTTCATATGCTTAAAACCTATTACATCTCTAACCTTTCCCAGTTCTGATGAAATGTCATCAACCTGAGACGTTCACAGTTTCTTTCTCCACAGGTGCTGCCTGACCCACTCAGTATTTCCAGCATTTTCTGTTTTCATTTCAGATTTCCAGCTTCCACACTATTTTGCTTTTGTACTATTCATGGAGTATTTGAGCACCTCAGTCTATACCTATCCCATAACCACCAATCCCAATTCAACCCATATATTTACTCACCATCTTTTAAAAGGAGTTAATCTCAGTTTTTGCTTTGTTGAGGATCTAACCTACATATTTGCTACTCCCCAGGCTTGCATGTTGTGTGTTAATTTTGAACCAATATCCTCTAGTTCTGATCGCACTGTCCTAGTGCAGCAGGCTGCTTATATCTACATAACGTATGATTCTCAGGATTTAAGAATGTCATCATGCCTCTTCTCAGTCATACATAATAAAAAAGCAAGCGCAGAAGTGTTACAACTTTCTCTTCAAATTTAGAGCTCTACCTGTGAGAACCATTCAGCTCTGAACCCACCCTCGAGTCCTTTTAAAGTAGCGTAACCCAAACTGCACACAATTCTTAAAATGTTGCCTTGCCACTGATCTGTAGAAGGTTAGAATAACTGTGTTCAACTTGCTAAATTCGCTCAAGATGTACCATAGCATTTGATCAGCTTTGTTGTTAGCAGCTTCATAATAACCTATGGTTGAACAATATCACACCCAAAAATCATCTTCACCTATACTAGCAGACACCCTTCATCGCAAATGCATTTAACATTTCCTGTTCCAACAGGTATTATATTTCTAAACATAAATATGACAAAGTGCATCCAGTTCCTTGGGCTACACATCTCTTTGAATGCTGTTATCGCTCTTTTAGTTGTCATCTGTCTATACAGTTTGGCATCTTCAGCAAGCCGTGTGACACAATCAAATTCTGCACAAATTCATAAACTTAATGATCCTACGCTAATGTTGTGCTTAATGGCAGTGGCATCAGCTCCCAAGTTGTTCAGCATAGTAATCCTCTCAGAAGTTATCAAATTACTAAAAATTTAAATCAGAATACTGCTGCAGCCAAGTACTCACCCACACTAAGCCCTAGGTTTCCATAATTTTTAACCTTTCCATGTTCCACTGGCTCACCATTCCCTAACAAACTTACTTCATGATCCTTAGGCTAGTTTTCAGTCCCTTTCCAAGCCCCTGCCCAGCCTCTGCAATCTTTTCTAGCCATGTGTCTCTACATGCATCCTCCAAAACCTGCTTATTCTTTGTTCCACACTGTCTTCTCAACCACTAGTGCTAAAGGTATCAAGGGATTATGCAGGTGAACGGAGCAGAGCTACAGATCAGCTACGACCTAACAGAATGGCAGAACAGGCTGACGGACCAAATGGCCTACTCCTGTTCCTATGCTTCTTCAGCCACTATTTCTTTGCTTTTGGGTATTTCCTCTTGCCACCTTCCACCCCGTTTTCAAAATCTCCCTTCAACCAGGGCTTTGTCCCCCACTACGTTTTTTCTGCTGTTTGCCATTTTTGCCACGGTTTAATATCCAATTTTTTTCATTAATCTGTAAAGCAACTCATTGCCATTATTCCACATCCAGGGAATGCTATAAATGTGTAAGTTGTTGAAATAATTTGCAGGGTGCAGTTTGGGGAAAACGGGATGTTTTTTAAAATAGTACTGAGAGTAAAATCTTAAAGCACACTGTGGTGAAGTTTTTTTTAAAAAAACAGTTCTTACAGCACATCACAGGCTATGTTCAAAATAAAGCCCACCTTCGGGAGAAAAAGGAGAAAATACTTGTGACTCAGTATAGTGGATTTTCACTTTTGAGGCAAAAAAGCTCCCCAGAATCTTTGGGGTTTCTTTTAGACTTCTGAAAGTCAAGCACAAATCACATGGGGCAATGTGAAAAATTTGGTCAAGGTCAGAGGGAAAATAAGGTTGAGAAATATTGTTAGGCAGCCTGTCATCGGAAATTAATTCTTAGTGTCTCCACCACGTAAGTACAACTCCATAAAAGGATCACACTACTGCTTTGCTTTCCTCATTTTATTAAATGTAAAAAACAAAATAAATCAATGGATAAACAATTATTTACAGAAACATTGGGCAGAATTTTAACTGCCAAGGGAAGGCGGTTTGGGTGAGGAACGAGAGTTCAATCCCAAAAAATTCTACTGGGTGGGGAAACGGACGTAAGCTCCCCAACTGCCAGGTTTCACTGGGATGCATTTCGGCTCATGCAGGAAACACCTGCAAAGCTCTTGTCATGTGTTTAAATAATCTATTAATTCAGCCTTTAACCACCAACAAACAGGTTTCCCAAGGTATGTGGAACTCGCCAGGCTTAACACGGTGAATGTACAGTGAGGAGCCATTGAACATTGAAACTAACAGGTTTGAAAGTCTTTGAACAATGAAACTGCATAGCTGCTGGTCTGCCTATGGGAAAAGTTGGTGATCACAGTACTTCTGAGAGCACATTTTCATCGCTTCACGGGCAATTTCCAATTTTCTGGAAGTCACTTCGCCTACCTTAGACTTTACACACCTTGATTTGAACTTCCCTGCTTTCAGCCTTCATTGTAGCATGGGAGCAGCTTAGGCGGCTCCACCCCGCACCTCATACAGCTTCACCCTGCACCTCTGATGAGGAACAACAGAACACCAGTAGTACCACCAGCTGCAGCTGCCTTCTCCTCAGCCACATGTTGTTCCACAGGATACAGGGGATGGACATAGAGATCCAGCACAAAGAAGATTGTGAAAGTCACTATGTGAATTCAAGCCTTTTCTTACAAAAACACAGAAAAAGACCTGAGAACTTTAGAGGAAAAATTGGACCCTTAAGCAGATGTTAGAACGGGTCGCCAAAGTCTTGATGAGTTTTCAAGAGTTTTTAAAGAAGAGGAGGGCGGGGTTTAGGGAGGTAATTCCAAAACGTGGTGCCTAGGCAGCTGATGGCACAGCTACTCACTGCATGGTGAATCAGCTGAGTTAGAGAAATGGACAGTTTGGCAGCCAGCGTCGGACTGGAGGGGCTACACAAAGTTGGGTGATGGAGGGATATAAACATAAAGATGAGAATTTTCAATGTGTTCAGAGCCTGGACGCCAATATAGGATATAAGGATGGATATGAGTGTTTTGGATCAGCTGAAATTTACAAATGTTGAAGGATGGGAATCTGGCCAGGAGTCCATTAGAATAGTGGAGTCTGCAGGTGACAAAGACATAGATGAGGCTTTCAGCAACAGATGTTGAGGTTGGAGTGGAGGTGGGCTGTATTACAGATGTGGAAGTAGGTGGCTTTTATGATTGAGAGAAATATGGGGTATAAAACTGTTCATGATAGAATAAGTTATTGAGCTTGTGAACAGCCTGATTCTACCCATCAGTGACTGGGAAGGTAGATGGAACCAGTGGCAAGGGTGCAGAGTTTGTAACAGAGGCCGAAAATATTGACTTCAGTCTTCCCAGTGTTTAACTGGAGAAAACTGCGGTTCTTCCTGATGAAGACTGATGTTAGACATACTTTCTGATACCAGAGGCAGTGAAAGGGTCAAGGAAGGTGGTGGAGAGATACAGCTGTGTGTTTTCAGTGTACATTTGGAAACTGATCCTACATTTGTGGAAGATGTCATCAGGGAAGCATGGAGATGACTAAGAGGAAGGGGCCATGAATAGATCTTTGGGGGACTCTGGAGATAATAATGCAGAGATAGAAAAAGAGGCCATTGTTGGTGATACTCAGCTTTTATTTTTAGATAGGAGTGGAACCATGCAAGTTAGTCCTGCTGAGCTGGACAATGGAGATGAGGCATTAGAGGAAGATGATGTGACCAACAGTGTAAAAGGCTGCAGAGATGAAGGAAGAAAAAAATACAGGCAGAGCATGTCTTTTGGGGATTTGGTTAGGGAGACTTTGATGCAATCCACCTTATGCCTCTACTGCAGCAGAGATTCAAAACGAGAGTGTTGTATTAATATCAATCTATACAATGGAAAAACTTAAAAATAATTATCTTAATTGTATGGATGAATCCCTATTCATTCACCTTCAGTTTTGGAGGTAGCATCTACAATGACCTGAAATCACTTTGTGAGAATGATATTCCCATTTCTCACACATGTAGTGGATATTTTTTTGGAGAGGGATTAATCTTTAATTTTTATTCGGCTTATGCTGTGTCTATCTTCTGAATATCCAATACTGACAAATGAGTCCTAAAAGCAGAAAATTATTCTAGTATTTAGCACACAGGAATATGAAATAGGACACAATATGAAAAAGGAAAATATAAAATGGAAAATGGAAAAAAAAATAATCTAGGTAGAAAGACAAAAATGAGATACATAGAGGGAACCCAACAAGAAAATAGAAACCATAACAATAGGTTAGTAGTTAAAATCTAACAAATCTGTGCTCTTAAAATCATAACTTATATGTAGGTGTTAGTGTTTTAAGTTAAATTAATGAGTGCATAATTATAAATTCAATCCTTAAAAGATACACAGGCACAAATACAGACCTCAAATTTGTACTCCAATTCATTGCAGCCAGAAGTCTGGATACGGCTATGACAGTTTTTGAATGAGTGCATGTGATCTGCTCAAAAGATTGATTTGGAAGCTTGTTCTGAATTCCTCTTCACATGGCATGTCTAAGTCAAAGTAACAACTGCCCTTTTGGCTGACTGTGGGCCTATCTTTCAACACTATAAACAATGCATAATGAGTGCAATACAGAATTATAAATGGCTTTTCATATACCATCTAAAAGTACTATTAAAGTACTATTAAAAATTTCTGACTGCCCTTGGGATGTAAAAGAATTTGCTTTTCCAGATAGACTACTGACTGTACCTATAGTTTTTACAACTTTTGAAATCATGAATAAAATAGAATTTGTTGCCAATTCTCTTGAGGTCCTCCATAATCACTTTCTCCTCATCCCAGAAAGGTAAACCAAAGCATATTTGTTGCATGTAACCAGGTTAGAAATCAGAAAAAATAAATCTGTTGGTAGTTAAATTTGTGCATGCTCCAGCAATAGTAGCCAAATCCCCAAACAAGAGTTTTGCCTGTTTCCAAGACTCAACAATGAACTGTGAAATAAAGCTGCATTTTTCATTTGTTGCTCTGGGTAACTTATGCTTAATTTGTCCATGTCAACTTTAGAAAAGCATCATATACAGATCACTCCAGTCAAAACAAAATGGTGAAAAGCACAGTAAATCCAATGTAAATATCAATGGAATTCTAAAACTAATTACACAATATCCCTAATATTAACTTTGAGGCATATGGGAGTGGGGGTCCCTATCACATGGAAAACTTTGAAATAAGATAATCTGTGTGTAACATTTCAGTGCAGTCACCTGATTATAATTTTATTTTTAGACCCACATGGCATGATCTCAACTCCAGTAATTAAAGGCCCAATCCAACTATGAAATTTGGAAGAGTTGAAGTGGCAAACAAGAGAGGAAGGTCTTTGATAATGGATTCAGGAGACTCAAAGATTACACCCATTTCAATGACACCTTCCTTGATGTGGTGCTAGGGGATGTGGGGAGCCATGGAGGGATACTCTTCCCCAACAATGGGCAAAAGAACTCTGCTGCTGCCACAAAGAAGGCATGGTTGGAGGTGGCTCATGAAATCAGCGCCTGGAGCATTTTGCCACATCCTTTAGATTCAATGCAAGAAGCACTTCAATGACCTAAGCAGGTGAGGAAAGGTGAGTACAGTTGCATATTCATCTTCATCCTACTGTATGAATCACCCCATCCTCATCTGACTTGTCAAGCCAACTCCACCACATCACTCCTCATCTAACTTGCAAATGCACCCATCCTTTTCTTTTCATGCATTTATATCTTCATCTATCTATTTACCTAACACTGCCACTTATTCTCATCATATGCCTCTCCCAAATAGTCAACCTCACCAAGTGCACTCCGTCTATCATGTGAGGATGTCATTACTTTCACTCATAGGCCAGTTCCCCTATTGCAGAAAAAAGCAGTGAATTGCAGAATATTGCAGTGAATAAAGGAGTGGAAAGAACCGAGAAGGTGGCCCTCCACAGATCTCACAGTCGAAAGAGCTGGAGATCAGTGGGATTCCAGTGACCTTGGCCATTGGAGATGATGATCTCCCAGCTACCTGGTGACACAACTAAATATCATTAAATCACATGTCACACAATAGTCAGTCATGTTGACTTGATTTCAACAATGAGTAAAAAATTATCTTCATAACAATAAATTGCAGCCTTCTTACCTTGCCAGTACTAATTCATATATTTTCTCTCTGCCAGGGCCGTCACGCAACAGAAGCAGTCAGTGGGCCTCACGGATAATGGATGTCTCAGCAGAGCTGGTATGTTCTGAAGGTGCAGCATTTCAGGACCCATGGACACCATGCACCAGCTCAAGATACTCTCAGTTCAGTGGGACCAGTAAGATGGATAGTTGGGTTTTGACCTGGTGACTCAAATGTGCAACAGCAGATGGTGGGGGAGACAGGGACAGCAATGGAGAGTCCACATCAAAGGATGTATATCCCTCTCCAAATTCTGCTCAGTTGGATTCAGGTGCCAAACACAGTGGGTGTTTGATGGAAAGGATAATCACTGAGCAGCAGCAAAGAATGAGTGATATGCTAACAGGTGTTCCAAGCACAATGACCATGACCGCAGAAAAGAAACAGCGGAATCCCCTCAGGCAAAAATGGTTGATGTCACAGGGCATTATGATGACAACTTCTTCCATGGATAGAGTGGTCAATTCTATGAAACATCAAACAAGGCAATCAAAAGAGTCTATTCACACTTTTTGTCTACTGCCAGGCACACTCTGAATGCCAATATCTACCACTTTATATAGGATGACAGATACTTAGCCTTGGCCTTCAGCATCACACTAACCTGCACCCAAGTGCTTTCCAGTGGTAGTAAAGTGCACCTTGTCTATAAGAGGGATGATTAGAAAAAAAGCGGAGATGATAGAGGAAGCGCTGCCATCATTGTTATTCCCCTCTCCACCCCAATCCCAAAAGACTGTGCCGAACATGCTGCCTCATCTCCCGGTGGCCAAGGCTGTCCATGCAGGCACAAGTAGATTGATGTTGCAGTGTTCTGTGGAGTCTCATAGGTTCCAAAGCTTATTGGCTAAGAGCATCTGAGCAATCAGAGCAAAGATCTGAGCTGTCTGCCTTTATCTCTACTCAAGTTAGAGGGGTTGCACCATTTAAGAGTGGTAGGAAAAGAAAGAGTAAAGCTCTGTAGTTGCACAAGGTTATGCAGAGAATGAGAAAAAAATATTATGTTTTGAAGTTTCTGTTCCTTAGTAGAATCACATAACTTATATTATTTTCCACCACTTCCTGGTTTTGCACATTCTTGGTTCCTGGGTGACATTTTCTTTTTACTTGCTTGATGATGAATGGAAGATACCGAATTGATGGGGACTAATGGAGGAGATATAGAATGAGTGGTTGGTTGTTGGCAGTACTGCATCATCTCAGGGTGCTCTCCCCATCCCAACACATGCCACTATCTGCTTCTGACAGTAATCAACTGGCATAACCTGCATTAAAAGCAGCATCCCTGGCATTTCGAACGGCAATGTTTGCAGCAGACCATCTTCACTTTCCTCATCCTCAAAATGATCTACAGAAGATGTACGCTACGCCTTTTTCCTCGTGCAGATCCAAACCTCGCTGCTGTGCAATGTTATGCAGAATGCAGCACACCATGACCATTCTGGCTAGTGCATACTGAAGACTGCCTCCAGGTTCCATCTTGGAACTTGAAAGTGCACCTTCAACATGCCTATGGCTTGTTTGATCAGACATCTAGTGGTCACATAACATTCATTGCAGTGCTGTTGGGCTTCTTTGGTTGAGTTTCTGACTGATGTCATCAGCCAAATTTGAAGTGGCTATCCTTTGTGTCCTAGCAACCACCCTTTAAGTCTGCTTTCAGGTCCAAAGATGCCAGGAAGTTCAAAATGCCACAGAACAAAAGCACCTGGGCAGCTCCCCAGAAATCCTCTGCACATCTGCAGAAATATCTTTTTGCGCTTGCACACCAATTGTCCTTGTGGTTCACAAATGCTTCTAGTTGAACTGGTATGTGCAGATTCCCAAATATGCAGTTAATGCCACACTGCAACTGTGGGAAGACATTGTTGATGGCTGTAAAAATTGTCAATTTACTGAGAGAACGAAATCTGCCGTCCTTACCAAGTCTGGCCTACGTGACTCTCCAGACACCCACAGTAATGTGGTTGACTCTTAAATACCCGCCACTTCAGTTGTATCAAACCGCTACAAAGTCTCAAAAAATGAAACGACAACAGCAAACTCAGCCCTGTCGACCCTGCAAAGTCCTCCTCACTGGGGTCCAGTGCCAAAATTGGGAGAGCTGTCTCAGACTAGTCAAGTAACAGCCTGACATAGTCATCCCTCATGGAATCATATCTTACAGATATTGTCCCAGACACCACCATTATCCATCCCTGTCCCATCGGCAGGACAGACCCAGCAAAGGCATTGGCACAGTAGTATACAGTCAGGAGGGAGTTGCCCTGGGAGTCCTCAACATCGATTCCAGACCCCATGAAGTTTCATGGCATCAGGTCAAACACCATGGGCAAGGAAACCTCCTGCTGATTACTACGTACCGCCCTCCCTCGGCTGATGAATCAGTGCTCCTGCATGTTGAACACCACTTGGAGGAGGTACTAAAAGTGGAAAAGGTGCAGAATGTACTCTGGGTGGGGCACTTCAATGTCCATCACAAAGAGTGGCTCGATAGCACCACTACAGACAGAGCTGGCTGAGTCCTAAAGGAGATAGCTGCTAGACTGGGTGTGAGGCAGGTGGTGAGGGAACCAGCAAGAGGGGAAAACATACTTGACTTCATCCTCATTAACCTACCTACCGCAGATGCAGTCCATGACAGTATCGGTAGGAGTGACCACCGCGCAATCAATATGGAGACGAAGTCCTATCTTCCACTGAGGATATTCTCCATTGTGTTGTGTGGCACTACCACCATGCTAAACGGGATCGATCTCAAACAGGTCTAGCAATTCAAGACAGAGCATCCATGAGGCGCTGTGGGCCATCAGCAGCAGAATTATACTCAAACACAATCTGTAACCTCATGGCGCAGCATATCCCCCACTCCGCCATTACCATCAAGCCAGGGCATCAACCCTGGTCCCTGGTTCAATGAAGAGTGCAGCAGGGCAGGCCAGGAGCAGCACCTGGCATACCAAAAACTGAGGTGTCAACCTGGTGAAGATGTAACGCAGGACTACCTGCGTGCCAAACAGCATAAGCAGCAAGTGACAGACAGAGCTAAGCGATCTGCAACCAAAGGATCAGATCTAAGCTCTGCAGTCCTGCCACATCCAGTCGTGAATGGTGGTGGGCAATTAAACAACTCACTGGAGGAGGAGGCTCCACAAGTATCCCCGTCCTCAATGATGAGGGAGCCCAGCACATCAGTGCAAAAGAGAAGGCTGAAGCATTTGATACAATCTTCAGCTTGAAGTGCCAAGTGGATGATCCATCTCAGCCTCTTCCGGAGGTCCCCAGCATCACAGATGCCAGTCTTCAGCCAATTCAATTCACTCCGCGTGATATCAAGAAACGGCTGAAGGCACTGGATACTACAAAGGCGATGGGCCCCTGACAATATCCTGGCAATAGTACTGAAGACTATTCCCCGGGTATGTCCGGTACACAAAAAGGACAAGTCCAACCCGGCCAATTACTGCCCCATCAGTCTACGATCGATCATCAGTAAAGTTGTGGAAGGGGTCATCAACAGTGCTATCAGGCGTCACTTGCTTAGCAATAACCTGCTCACAGTTTGGGTTCCGCCAGGGCCACTCAGCCCCTGGCTTCATTACAGCCTTGGTTCAAACACGGACAAAACAGCAGAACATCTGGGGTGCCGTGAGAGTGACTGCCCTTGACAGAATTTGACCGAGTGTGGCATCATGGAGCCCGAGCAAAACTGGAGTCAATGGGATTCAGGGGGAAAACTCTCCGCTGGTTGTAGTGATACCTAGCACAAGGGAAGATGGTTGTGGTTGTTGGAGGTCAGTCATCTCAGCTCCAGGACATCACTTGCAGGAGCTCCTCAGGGTAGTGTCCTGGGGCCAGTCATCTTCAGCTGCTTCATTAATGACTCTCCTTCCATCATAAGGTCAGAAGTGTGGATGTTCGCTGATGATTTCACAATGTTCAGCACCATTCGCGACTCTTCAGATACTGATGCAGTCCATGTCCAAATGTAGCAAGACCTGGACAATTTCCAGGCTTGGGGTGACAAGTGGCAAGTAACATTCATGCCACACAAGTGTCAGGCAATGACCATCTCCAACAAGAGAGAATCTAACCATCGCCCCATGATGTTCAATGGCATTATCATCACTGAATCCCCCGCTATCAACATCCTGGGGGTTACCATTGACCAGAAACTGAACTGGATGAGCCATATAAATACTGTGGCTACCAGAGCAGGTCAGAGGCTAGGAATCCTGCGACGAGTAACTCACCTCCTGACCCCCTCAAAGCCTGTCCACCATCTACAAGGCACAAGTCAGGAGTGTGATGGAATACTCCCCAATTTGCCTGGATGAGTGCAGCTCCCACAACACTCAAGAAGCTTGACACCACCCAGGACAATGCAGCCCACTTGATTGGCACCACATCCACAAACATTCACTCCCTCCACCACCAAAGCACAGTAGCAGCAGTGTGTACCATCTACAAGATGCCATGCAAGAATTCACCAAAGCTCCTTAGACAGCACCTTCCAAATCCATGACCACTACCATCTAGAAGGACAAGGGCAGCAGGTAGATGAGAACACCACCACCTGGAAGTTCCCCTCCAAGTCACTCACCATCCTGACTTGGAAATATATCGCCGTTCCTTCACTGTCGCTGGGTCAAAATCCTGGAACTCCCTCCCTAATAGCACTGTGGCAGTACCTACACCACATGGACTGCAGCAGTTCAAGAAGGCAGCCTCACCGCCAACTTCTCAAGGGCAACTTAGGGATGGGCAAGAAATGCTGGCCTAGCCAACGAAGCCCATATCCCATGAATGATTTAAAAAAGTCTCCCTGAAGGTGATGGCACCACTCAAGGTGATGTTCATTTAACTGTCAACCTCGACAACAACCCAGTCACCTGTCTTATGCATTTGTAGGTTGCTAACCAGGAGATCCTGAATATTTCTCCAGCAGGGCCCTGGAATGATCTGGAGGCAAAAGACTGAGGGTGAAGGTTACTTCGACAGCCACTGGTTCAGTATGGTCACCAGGTTCAGCAGCGAGCCAGTCTTCTAGGAGGTTGTAGATGTCTGCCACCACCTGATGCAACAACCCAAGCCCCATGAAGGCTTGCTGCTCTGACATGCCAAGAAAACTCCACCTGGACCTTCACATCCTATGTCACAGGTAGTGCCTCCTGTGAGCTGCAACCCTCTGTTGCTGCTCCACTTTCTGATGTCCAGTTGCAGATCACCAAGCAGCAGGTAATTGTTACTGCTGGTCATATTGCTTCCCGTCCAAGATCCAATCTAAGGCAGCTAAGGCGGCACCCGTCCATAGGACCATAAGGTGTAGGAGCAGAAGTAGGCCATTCGACCCATCAAGTCTGCTCCGCCATTCAATGAGATCATGGCTGATCTGATAATCCTCACTTCACTTTCCTGTCTTTCCCCCATAATCCTTGATTCCCTTAGTGATTCAAAAATCTGTCTATCTTAGCCTTGAATATACTAACAACCCAGCCTCTACAGCCCTCGGCAATAAAGAATTCCAAATATTAACTACCCCTGAGAGAAGAAAATCCTCATCTCTAATGGGCAACCCCTTACTCTGAATTTATGCCCTCTGGTCCTAGACTTTCCCACAAGGGGAAACAACCTCTCAGCATCTACTCTGTCAAGCCACCTAAGAATCTTATATGTTTCAATAAGGTCGCCTCTCATTCTACTAAACTCCAATGAGTACAGGCCCAACCTACTCAACCTCTCCTCATAAGAAAATCCCTCCATATCAAGAATCAGCCTAGTGAACCTTCTCTGGACTGCCTCCAGTGCCAGTATATCTTTCCTTAGATAAGGGGACCAAACTGTACGCAGTATTCTAGGTGTGATCTAACTAGTGCCTTGTATAGTTTTAGCAAGACTTCCTTATTTTTACACTCCATTCCCTTTGAAATAAAGGCCAGCATTCAATTTGCCTTCCCTATTACCTGCTGAACTTGTATGTTAGCTTTTTGGGATTCATGCACAAGGACTCCTAAATCCCTCTGTGCTGCAGCCTTTCTCCATTTAAATAATATTCAGCTTCTCTATTCTTCCTGCCAAAGTGCATGAGCTCACATTTTCTTCCATCTACCACTTTTTGACCATTCACTTAACCTGTCTATATCCCTCTGTAGACTCTTTGTGTCATCCTCACCACTTGCCTTCCCACCTATTTTTGTATAATCCACAAATTTGGCAATAGTACATTCATTTCCCTCATCTAAGTCATTAATATAGGTGTGATTGAGAAAACCTCAAGTGTAGAAAGTGGACACTCAGTAATAGTACTGTGAATAAACCCTTTCATAATTGTAGGTAAGAAAACAGTTGAGTAAGGAGTATGTATTGCAGCATTTTCATGAGTTTTACTCAGTCCCCTCATCTTTCATTGTTCTTGCTATGCCTTCCATGGCCAGTTTCAAGCAACCTGGCAAACCTGTGAATGCAACATTAAATTTAAAGCTGTATTGGATACCACACTGATTGCACAATTGCCATATGTTAATCAGCAATGTGCCTTATCCAAGGGGGGTTATGTGCAACCAACTTTCATGCTCAAGTTAAATGCAGAGGTTCCACATGTCCCTTCAGGTTAAAACCACCCTTTACCACAGCCGACCATCTTGAATCTACTACATCTGCCTTTTTGTAGCTATATTTGTTGATCATGACATCTCTTCTCATGAAGAACTGCACTGACAATGCAGGGAAGTGGTAGGTGTAATTGGGCACCATTCACCCAGCACTCTGCCTAGAATGTGTAATTTGATTCAGTGAAATTCAACCAGGTTTTGGTTGATTTAATTAGGTATTGAAGCTCTTTACACTTCTGAGTTCAGCCAATGCACAACACTTATGCCCTCCAGTTCAGACAGCATGAAGCACTAACACTCTCCCCAGTTCAGACAGCATGAAGCACTAACACACCCCAGTTCAGACAGCATGAAGCACTAACACACCCCAGTTCAGACAGCATGAAGCACTAACACTTTCCCCAGTTCAGACATCATGAAGCACTAACACTCTCCCCAGTTCAGACATCATGAAGCACTAACACTCTCCCCAGTTCAGACAGCATGAAGCACTAACACTTTCCCCAGTTCAGACAGCATGAAGCACTAACACACCCCAGTTCAGACAGCATGAAGCACTAACACTCTCTCCAGTTCAGACATCATGAAGCACTAACACTTTCCCCAGTTCAGACATCATGAAGCACTAACACTCTCCCCAGTTCAGACAGCATGAAGCACTAACTTTCCCCAGTTCAGACAGCATGAAGCACTAACACTCTCCCCAGTTCAGACAGCATGAAGCACTAACTTTCCCCAGTTCAGACATCATGAAGCACTAACACTCTCCCCAGTTCAGACAGCATGAAGCACTAACACTTTCCCCAGTTCAGACATCATGAAGCACTAACACTCTCCCCAGTTCAGACAGCATGAAGCACTAACACTCTCCCCAGTTCAGACATCATGAAGCACTAACACTCTCCCCAGTTCAGACAGCATGAAGCACTAACACTTTCCCCAGTTCAGACATCATGAAGCACTAACACTCTCCCCAGTTCAGACAGCATGAAGCACTAACACTCTCCCCAGTTCAGACAGCATGAAGCACTAACACTTTCCCCAGTTCAGACATCATGAAGCACTAACACTCTCCCCAGTTCAGACAGCATGAAGCACTAACACTTTCCCCAGTTCAGACATCATGAAGCACTAACACTCTCCCCAGTTCAGACAGCATGAAGCACTAACACTCTCCCCAGTTCAGACAGCATGAAGCACTAACACTCTCTCCAGTTCAGACAGCATGAAGCACTAACACTTTCCCCAGTTCAGACATCATGAAGCACTAACACTCTCCCCAGTTCAGACAGCATGAAGCACTAACACTTTCCCCAGTTCAGACATCATGAAGCACTGACACTTTCCCCAGTTCAGACATCATGAAGCACTAACACACCCCAGTTCAGACAGCATGAAGCACTAACATTTTCCCCAGTTCAGACAGCATGAAGCATTAACACTCTCTCCAGTTCAGACATCATGAAGCACTAACACTTTCCCCAGTTCAGACAGCATGAAGCACTAACACTCTCTCCAGTTCAGACAGCATGAAGCACTAACACTTTCCCCAGTTCAGACAGCATGAAGCACTAACACTTTCCCCAGTTCAGACAGCATGAAGCACTAACACTTTCCCCAGTTCAGACAGCATGAAGCACTAACACTTTCCCCAGTTCAGACAGCATGAAGCACTAACACTTTCCCCAGTTCAGACAGCATGAAGCACTAACACTTTCCCCAGTTCAGACATCATGAAGCACTAACACTCTCCCCAGTTCAGACATCATGAAGCACTAACACTCTCCCCAGTTCAGACAGCATGAAGCACTAACACTTTCCCCAGTTCAGACAGCATGAAGCACTAACACTCTCCCCAGTTCAGACAGCATGAAGCACTAACACTCCCCAGTTCAGACAGCATGAAGCACTAACACTCTCTCCAGTTCAGACATCATGAAGCACTAACACTTTCCCCAGTTCAGACATCATGAAGCACTAACACTCTCCCCAGTTCAGACAGCATGAAGCACTAACTTTCCCCAGTTCAGACAGCATGAAGCACTAACTTTCCCCAGTTCAGACATCATGAAGCACTAACACTCTCCCCAGTTCAGACAGCATGAAGCACTAACACTTTCCCCAGTTCAGACATCATGAAGCACTAACACTCTCCCCAGTTCAGACAGCATGAAGCACTAACACTCTCCCCAGTTCAGACAGCATGAAGCACTAACACTCTCCCCAGTTCAGACAGCATGAAGCACTAACACTTTCCCCAGTTCAGACATCATGAAGCACTAACACTCTCCCCAGTTCAGACAGCATGAAGCACTAACACTCTCTCCAGTTCAGACAGCATGAAGCACTAACACTTTCCCCAGTTCAGACATCATGAAGCACTAACACTCTCCCCAGTTCAGACAGCATGAAGCACTAACACTCTCCCCAGTTCAGACATCATGAAGCACTGACACTTTCCCCAGTTCAGACATCATGAAGCACTAACACACCCCAGTTCAGACAGCATGAAGCACTAACATTTTCCCCAGTTCAGACAGCATGAAGCATTAACACTCTCTCCAGTTCAGACATCATGAAGCACTAACACTTTCCCCAGTTCAGACAGCATGAAGCACTAACACTCTCTCCAGTTCAGACAGCATGAAGCACTAACACTTTCCCCAGTTCAGACAGCATGAAGCACTAACACTTTCCCCAGTTCAGACAGCATGAAGCACTAACACTTTCCCCAGTTCAGACAGCATGAAGCACTAACACTTTCCCCAGTTCAGACAGCATGAAGCACTAACACTTTCCCCAGTTCAGACAGCATGAAGCACTAACACTTTCCCCAGTCAGACAGCATGAAGCACTAACACTTTCCCCAGTCAGACAGTGCAGTGCTAACGCTCCCCAGTTTAGAAAACACACAGCACTAACATTCCTTACTACCCACTGTTTTCATAAATACTGTATTTGTCTCTTCTGCTTCTCCTATTTTTGAGATCATAAAAGCAAAAAAGATGGGAAAAGCCATTAGAAAGGCAGGTACATCTTTGTAGCATTGATAAATTTGTATCTCTATTCAACTGAACAGAAAGCATTATTTGTTCAAGAAGATTCTGATACCAACGGCAAGCATTACACCCTTTCAAGTTACTGCACTGACATTTGCTGGCTATAACAGACAATGACTGTCTTTTTAAACTCTACTGAAAAATGGAATTTCTTCATCGGTAATAGAGTCTATCTTCCTGTAAGTGGTCTATTCAATGATGAATCAACAGTTTTTAAAATATTTTCAAGGAGTGAGGAGAAAAATTAAAACTATATAAACAAAACTAATTTCCTTTCACATTTTAAATGGCCAAATTTATCAAAATGTTAATATCAAATTATAAATAATAAAATATTTATTCAAACTAAACAAGTTAATTGAAGCGATATGCCAGCCCCAAGCTTAGTTTACTGATTGTCTTTAATCCAAATTCTCAGCATTATATTGATAGAATTCATGCTGCTTAACATTTTTTTAGTAACTAAAATCATATGTATCGATGACTATGAACAATTACCTTTAGCAAATAGCTTTCCCATTTTGCTTCCGCGGTATCAGAAATGCAAATATGTTGCAAGCTGTCCCAACAATTTATGAAAAATATTACTCAATTGTTGACATCTGTCCTAGACAGAAATTGTCCTATTTAGGCCAAACTTAATTTCTTCTCAGGCTCTTTCGAATATCAATTTTTTCAAAATAACTACTCGACATTAACATTCTTTACCATCAACTTTTAGTAATATTTATTTAAATCTTAATAACTGGAAACATTATAATGAATATAACAAAAAGGGAACATTATCATGTTTTTACTTATAAAGCCAATATATTTTTAAATATGTATTTAGGAACATAGAAGCAAGAGTGAGCTATGCAGCCTCTCAGTCCTCTTCCACCATTCAATTAGATCATGAATGTTCTTTATTTTAACTTCATCTGCCTGCTTTGCTTTCGTATTCAAGTGAAGACAAATCTCATCTATTAAACCTGTCCTCATGATTTCTCATTCTGGCGAATCTACACTGCATCCCCTCCAAGACTCATATTCTTCCTGAGTTTTGGTGCCCGGAACTGAAGCCGGTACTCCAGATCGAGGGTAAACAGAACTCTGAACAACTGTAACATAACTTCCATATCTCTGTATTCCAGTCCTCTCAAGATAGAGCCCAAAATTCCATTAGCCTTTCTAAAATTTTTTTGTACCTGTCCACTAGCTTTTAGTGTTTTCTGTACTTGGACCCCTAAATGTCTCTTCTCCTCCACTGTCTCTAGTTTCTCGCCATTTAGAAAACATGGTATTTGAGAACTTCCAGGTGACCTCAAATCATACTAATGTTCAGGCACGTTACTGATTGGGTGCAATCACATTTGCATGTGTGACTGGAAATTACATGTCTAAGCTCATTGCAAGAAGTTTAGAAATACCTTCTAGAAACACCTCTGAATTTCAAATAATTGAAGTGTTGCTCATCTGTCATCCTGTTTGCCTACAGGAAAGAATTAGGAAGCTTGAATAAAGCCTTTGCATATTCTCAATAAAGAATGTTTAGTTTTCTGTCAACAAATGAACTACTGGTGCTGTGTATCAGAGATGCTGCCTTGTCTGCGAGGAGGCAAACCCTTTCAAATTTGTTACTTCCACTCAGAAATCTATCCATAGATTCTAGAATATTGAAATTTCCATTTATACAGATCGCATGCTGGGCAATTCTGCAAAATGTGCAAGTTGGGGATACACAAGTGTGGTTGGAAACCCTCCAATTGTTGAGAAAAAAATTCCAGCCAGAATTCTGGCTTTTGAAATGTTTAAGGCATTAAAGCCACAAAAGAGATTCCAATGCATACATTTAATAATGTTACTGAGAATCACAAAATTATTTTACTTTGTTTCAAAACTCATTTTGGACATCAGACATTCCAGTTACTCTAAACAAAAAGAATAACAAACAATATTTCAAAAAGACTTTTGAGCAATTTGATTGATGCACGGTTAGTTTTTTTTATAAATAGGTAGGTTCTCCTGAAGGTTCAGTTGCTATCACAACTCCTTAGCGCATTCATAACTTTCCACCACTGCCCAACAGGACACCTATGTGAGAGAGATGCAGTGAAGAAGGAACTAACCGCTTCTGCTTGAAATTTGCCTCCCACAGAAAACAGAACTGCCATACTGTAACTTGAAATTCAAGGATACAGTCTACACAGAGGTTATAAAACAGGGAACCTTTATTGCACAGGCATCAAATCTTTATAAATATTAATGGAAAATCTTAACTCCAAGAAACAAACTATTTATAATGGACATTCGCGGCCAACACTCTTGATTCTTAAATGCCCTCTGAAATGGCCTAGCAAGACATTCAGTTCTCAAGCGCAATTAGGGATGGGCAATAAATGCTGACCTAGCCAGTGATGTCCACATCCCATGAACAAACAATTAAAAAATAGATCCACCAGCATACCTTAGAGAGCTCAACTCCTGATCTCTAATCTGCCAGGGTAGCTGAGTTCAGTTAGTGGAGCTCCTATTGCTAACTTCCTGTGACCACCTGAACCAGATTACCTTGTCTCCCAAACTCAAAGGAAACCTTCCTCTCCTTGTGGCTTCTCAGGTTCAGGGATGCTGCCCAGGCGGTTGGGCTAGGTATCCAGCAGCTGCATACCTGGTCCATTTCCCCTTACTGGTTTTCTAGTCACCGTCAGAGGCTTCGGGCTGCCCTATATGTGGCCTTGGCTCCCCCACGCTGCAACTCAAGTCCCAGGCTTCTGCTTCTTCTCCTTGCTGCTGCTTTCTCTCTCCCTCACGGCATCTGGCTCTGCCCCCAGCCTGCCAAAGATAGTGCTCCCTGCACGGAGAGACCCACTGGAGCCAACCGGTTCCCCTGCCAGGTACTCTCCTCCACCATCACTACCTGCTAGCAGAGGTCCCGCTACAATACTAAATTTATGCATTAGGGCACCTTAACTCACCTGTTGGCACAGACATGATGGGCTGAATTACCTCTTTCCGTGTCGTAGCTTTTCTATGCTTCTAAGATTGTAAGATAGTGGTTGAACTGTGGTTAGCTGCCAAATGAAAGCAATGATCACAATGAAATAAACAACTACACTGGGAGCCCACTATAACATGGTCCATTATAGTGCGGAACTCTGTATATATAGGCCCATTTTGGACCCCAAAATTTTCATTCTGCAAATGCAGCCATAAGCCTCCCCACTCTCTTCAAACATACCCACTTTAAACAAAATATAAAAGCAGTTATTTAGTTATTTGCTTGATTTTACACAGCAGCTGTTTAATTCATTATTTTTGGAGCACAAGGACTGGAAATGTAGGATTATGTACGCAATTCTGACCCTGGCACATGATGGTATCAAGCCTGGGCACTAAGCACCATCTATAAAATAACATGGTCTTGAGATATGGACTTAGTGAGCTGAATTATAACGGGGTTGGTCCCAGTATATCCTTACAAATTGCTGAAGGGAATTGTAAAGATCATTCTGAAGTGGTTGAAACACAACAATTATGTACAACTAGACAAATTTAAATTCTATTTTAAGGAAAACAAGATATACTTGCGCCATTTTAGTGCTGACATGTTAGTTCAACTTGATCTTGCTATTTGACACAGTGTGAAGTTAGGGGCATGTTCTTTATACGAATTCATGGTCTAATTGAGAAAAATACGCCCTCTGATGGCACTACTGTACAACAAGGACAAATGACAGTTACATGGCCTTGTGAATAATGATGCGCTGATTAAGCAAACTGAACTCTGCATTCATGCACATGTGTGCAAAGTTCCAATTACTAGTATCCATTTTCAAATTTTAATGAAGAGCCATTGGAACAATCGATTCTTTGCTTAAACCAATACGTTTAAAAACGGCATTAAAAAATTTGCAGCTTGTCCAATGAGCTTAGGGGCTCATTATGCACTGGTTGCAGTTACACTCAGTTGGAAACTTAAGTAATGCAGTAAAGGAGCCCCCATGGCAATCTGGCACTACTTCAAAATTCAATGCATCTTTCGTTCAGTAAATTCATTCACATTATTATATCACAGTGACTACTTCAGAGTAAACACAAACTGCACTCATGGAAAAGCTGCAGCATAACTGTGCCATCAATCCGCTTAGTTTTAAACTAGTCTTATTTATTTATTTAAATGATTGAATTAGTACTGTGGCTAGAATCTAGTACACCTCTCAAACAGTGCAAAATCTATTGAAAGGTTTTATTTTAACAAAGTCATTCCAGTGTAGCTTCCAGCTTGCCCAGAAAATGAAATGGACAGGAAAGAACGAGGTGACGCATTAATTTTCAAGTTTTAATCCAGACAAGATAAAAGAAAATTCACCTTCAATTGAAATGACAGTCAGGTAAACTATACTTGAATACTTGTGAGAATGACAACCTGAGAAAACTACAGCAAGTTGGAACAGGTGATTGCCAAAGAGGAGGAAGTGAAATTTGGAAAGGCAATACCATTTGGGGATTTCAGTCAGCAGACAGACAGGTAGCAACAAGCACTGAATGGTTCGAGGCCTCCCAAGTGTCAGAGTAAAGAATATTATGTAAAAGGTGGAAAAGGCTTTGGAAAGGGAAGGGGAACACCCAGGAGTTGTGGTTCAAAAGGGGAAATATAATTGAGATCCTGCAAAAGAAGTTTCAGCAATTTGGAGATAGATTAAAGAACAACCACTCAGTAATCTCGCGGTTATTCTCAGAGCCACACTCTCTCTAATTAGGAGAGAAATGGTAAGATAAGCAAGGTAAATGTGCGGCTGGGAAGACAGTATTAGCGAAAATAGTTTATATTTCTGAGACAGAGGTCAGTTCTGGTTTGTGTGGCCAGCAAAGGACAGAAGGGCTTCAACTAAATTAAGCTAGAATCAGTCCTCGCTGCAAGAATAACTAGTGCTGTGGGGGAGGGTTTAAACTAATAAAGCATAGGAGCAGGAAAATAAGATGAGTAATCAGAGAGCGAGGCAAAGGGACAAAGAGTGTGGGAAAGATAAAAGCAAAAGAATTTTAAAGAACTCATCAGGAGAAAAGAATTAAAATTAATAAAATTACCACTGCCAGGTTTAGAGAGTGTATGTACATAACTGCACAAAGCACTGTGAATAAAAGCTATAAATTTTCAAGGAGTAGCAGCTTCATATAATCACATAGAGTTAACAGAGATCTTAACAGATATTCCAACTATCTAGCCTTTGGCTCACCACAATACTTCTGTGGTTACTGATCTGCTTAATCACACCCTCGCCTCTACTTTTGACGCCCTTGGCCCCAGCGAAACTCTTACTTTATCCCACCCTGGTCGTTTCCCTTGGAAGAAAGGAAATCTTCATATAGACGCTAAAGAAATGAGAGAGGTACTAAATGTGTACTTTGCCTGGGCCCTCATGTAAGAATGCATTAGTGGGAATTAATGGGCATTAAAAGAGAAAAAAAACTTACATTTATCTGGCACTTTTCACAACCACTGGATGTCTCAAAGTGCTTTTCAGCCAATGAAATACTTTTGAAGTGTGGTCACTGTTGTAATTATTTTGACACAGCAGTTGGTAAAAGCTGAGTTATTTAAATCCCGGACGGAAACTTGAAACAACTGTCATGACCTATATTTTCAACTGGTATGTTTGAGATGCAGCTCTGAATTCAGAAATGAAACCACTAAGCCTCAAGAAGTTTTTTTATATAAACTAAATTAAACATTAATTTAACAATAAATTAAGCATATACACACGTCTACAAATTATTACCATAATAACTTTTAAACAAATCCCCAAAACAGTAAATCTTCACCAAGGCAACAACAACCCATAGACTTTAAACAGACACCAGGCAAAGCACAGTTGACCTTACGAATTCAAAATGAGGTCTCTTGCAATTTGATTCTTTTGCAGACACAGTTGTAGGGCTTACAGGCTGCTTAGATTTTAAATGCCTCTAACCTGCACATACAAAACGACTGTTTATACCTAGCCTTCCCTTTGAATGTAAATTCTCATTGTAGCACTAGATCTTTGAATTCCAGCTCTTTTAACAATAAAGCCCCTTTCATAGCACCAATTTTATTAGTAATATAAACACATTGCTTGGTGTCTCCTAGCTAGGTGCAAGATTTTACTCCCTTTTGAATGGTTTATTCAACAAATGCAATTATACTCTTTACCTTCTAGCCTTATGTTTATCTAATTAGCATCTTAAACTACTATTCATCAAAGCACCCAGACTAGCTGGCTTCAATCTAATTAAGCCACACACAAACAAAGACCCCACTACAAGTCTAATTTAAAAATAATTTCCAATAGCATTATACATGTTCAAGACGAATTAGTCTGTAATTTTGGCAGGAACTTGGATTTGATGGCTTTCCCATATAACAGCTGCTTTTAAGAAATCTTGACGAGTTGCTGCAGTGAGCTCTGGGGATAATACATACTGCAGCCACTGTATGCCGGTGGTGGAGAGAATAGTTCATTAGCTGGATGGGGTACCAATCAGGCCGACTGCTATGCCCTGGATGGTGTTGAGTTTCTTGAATGTTGCTGCAGCAGCACTCATCTAGGCAAGTGGAGAGTATTCCATCACTTTGTCTTGTGCAGGTCACGGACAAGCTTTGAGGAGGCGGGATTGTGGACCACTTGCCTACACAGCCTCTGGTCCGCTCTTGTCACCACAGCCTTTATGTGGCTACCCAAGTTGGGTTGCTGGTCAATGGTGGCCTTAATATGTTAATGATGGGGGATCTCAGGATGGTAATGTCATTGGATGCCAAAGAGAGCTGCTTAGCCTCTTTCTTGGAGACAGTCATTGCCTGGCACTTGTGTGGCACAAATTTTACTTACCATTTATCAGCTCAAGTCTGGATTTGTCCAAGTCTTGCTGCATTCAGATTTTCAAAAAGCACCCATTAAGATACTACAAGGATGAATTGCTTATAAGATTACGGGTCTTGGCATTAAAGGGAATATGGCAATATATAAAGGAAACTGGATAAATAACAGTTAATAGAAGTTTATCACAGAATCACAGTGCAGAAGAGGCCCTTCGGCCCATCGAGTCTGCACCGACATGTGAGAAACACCTGACCTACCTAACCATTTACCAGCACTTGGCCCATAGCCTTGAACGTTATGACATGCCAAGTGCTCATCCAGGTACTTTTTAAAGGATGTGAAGCAACCTGCCTCCACCACCCTGCCAGGCAGTGCATTCCAGACGGTCACCACCCTCTGGGTAAAAAAGTTTTTCCTCACATCCCCCTAAACGTCCTGGCCCTCACCTTGAACTTATGTCCACTTGTGACTGACCCTTCAACTAAGGGGAACAGCTGCTCCTTATCCACCCTTTCCATGCCCCTCATCAACTTGTACACCGCAATCAGGTCGCCCCTCAGTCTTCTCTGCTCCAACGAAAACAACCCAAGTCTATCCAACCTCTCTTCATAACTTAAATCTTTCATCCCAGGCAACATCCTGGTGAATCTCCTCTGCATCCCCTCCAGTGCAATCACATCCTTTCTATAATGTGGCGACCAGAACTGCACACAGTACTCCAGCTGTGGCCTCACCAAGGTTCTAAACAACTCCAACATGACCTCCCTACTTTTGTAATCTATGCCTCGATTGATAAAGGCAAGTGTCCCATATGCCTTTTTCACCACCCCACTAACATGCCCCTCCACCTTCAGAGATCTATGGACACACACGCCAAGGTCCCTCTGTTCCTCAGAACTTCCTAGTGTCATGCCGTTCATTGAATACTTCCTTGTCAAATTACTCCACTCCTTCCAAAGTGTATCACCTCACACTTTTCAGGATTAAATTCCATCTGCCACTTATCTGCCCATTTCACCATCCCGTCTATATCTTCCTGTAGCCCAAGACACTCAACCTCACTGTTAACCACCCGGCCAATCTTTGTGTCATCCGCAAGCTTACTAATCCTACCCCCCACATAGTCATCTATGTCGTTTATATAAATGACAAATAATAGGGGACCCAGCACATATCCCTGTGGTACGCCACTGGACACTGGCTTCCAGTCACTAAAGCATCCTTCTGTCATCACCCTCTGTCTCCTACAACTAAGCCAATTTTGAATCCACCATATCAAATTACCCTGTATCCCATGTGCATTTGTCTTCTCTGTAAGTCTCCCATGTGGGACCTTGTCAAAGGCTTTGCTGAAATTCATATAAACTACATCAACTGCACTACCCTCATCTACACACCTGGTCACCTCCTCAAAAAATTCAATCAAATTTGTTAAGCATGACCTCCCTCTGACAAAGCCATGCTGACTATCCCTGATCAAACTTTGCCTCTCCAAATGGAGATAGATTCTCTCCTTCAGAATTTTCTCCAATAGTTTCCCTACCACTGACGTGAGACTCACTGGCCTGTAGTTCCCTGGCTTCTCTCTACAACCTTTCTTAAATAGCGGAACCACATTAGCTGTTCTCCAGTCCTCTGGCACCTCCTCCGTGGCCAGAGAGGAATTAAAGATTTGGGTCAGAGCCCCTGCGATCTCCTTCCTTGCCTCCCTCAGCAGTCTGGGACACAAATAATCTGGACCTGGGAATTTGTCCACTTTTAAGCCTGCCAACACCTCCAATACCTTGTCACTCCCTATATCAATTTGCTTAAGAACCTCGCAGTCTCTCTCCCCGAGATCGACACCTTCATCCTCATTCTCTTGGGTGAAGACGGATGTGAAGTATTCATTCAACACTCTACCAATGTCCTCTGGCTCCACCCATAGATTTCCCCCTTGGTCCCTTATGGGCCCTACTCTTTCCCTGGTTATCCTCTTCCCATTGATATACTTATAGAATATCTTGGGATTTTCCTACTTTTACCAGCCAGAGCTTTCTTATATCCCCTCTTTGCTCTCCTAATTGCTTTCTTAAGCTCCACCCTGCACTTTCTGTACTCTACTAATGCCTCCGCTGATTTGCTTCCCTTGTACCTGCTAAAAGCCTCTCTTTTCCTTCTCATCGTAACCCGAATATCTCTGGTCATCTATGCTTCTCTGGGCTTGTTACTCCTTCCTATCACCCTAGCGGGAACATGTTGAGCCTGTACCCTCCCCATTTCCTTTTTGAACACCCCCCACTGCTCCTCTGTAGATTTCCCCACAAGTAGTTGTTCCCAGTCTACCTTGGCCAGATCCTGCCTTATTTTACTAAAATCCACTCTCCTCCAACCCAAAACATTTTTTTGCAACTTGTCTAATTCTTTGTCCATAACAAGCTTAAACTGTACCATGTTGTAGTCACTATCACTAAAATGCTCCCCCACCACCACCTCAGCCACCTGTCCGGCTTCATTCCCTAGAATTAGGTCCTGCACTGTGCAGTCCCTTGTTGGACCCTCTACATATTGATCTAAGAAGTTCTGTACACATTTCAAGAAATCCACTCCATCCAAGCCCTTAACACTATGTCTATCCCAATTAATGTTGCGAAAGTTGAAATCACCTAATATAATTACCCTATTGTTATTGCTTCTACACACCTTCACAAATTGTGCACATATTTGCTCCTCAATTTCCCATTGACTATCTGGGGGTCTATAATAAACACCTAACAATGTGGCTGCTTTTTTATTATGCGTTGGAGGTGTCAGTATCAAACTCTTCTCAATACATATGATTTGGATATGTTAGCACAAATTCAACATTTGCAAATGAAAAAAGGGAGCAACTGAAGAATACTATAAGCGGTTTCAGGAGTACATTGACAGGCTTGTAAATGGAGCAGATAGATTTCAGATGATATTTTTTAAAAGAGAAATGTAAAATGATATATTTTGGGAGGAAAACGGGAGAGGAAATTTCCACTAAAATTAAAACTTAAAGAAAAATAAGAGAAGCAAAAAGACTTAGGGGCACAGGCATAGATTATCAAAAGTGAGAGAAATAGACAAAGTTGTAAAAAGCATTTAAAATCCTAGGTTTTATAAGTATGGACATAAAGTAGTACAAAAGGAAAGAGGTAGGGTTAAACCTATGTAACTTGCTGGTTAGGCTTCATTAAAATACTGTAGCCACTGTTAACTGCCTCCTTTAAGTCACTATCATATAAGGGGTGCAGAAGAGATACCATGGATGACGCTTTAGCGGCGAGAGAAAGTTGAGTTATTTTCATTAGAAAAGAAAAGGCTAAAGTGGATGAATATCTACAGAAGTAAAATTTAAAAGGGTATAAGGAAAGAGCAAGAGAGTGGGATTAACTGGGCAACTCTTTCAGAAAGCCCACAAGGGTACAATTAGCAAAATGGCTGACTTTTTTGCTGAAAACCTCTGACTTATGCTGATCACTTCAAGAGTATGCAATAAGAAGCACTTCTTATTAATCAAAACATACAATGCTTCAGTAACCTTGCTTTCTTTAGTTCAGTTTTTGACATTATACATTAATTATAATTTGTGTAAGAAGTATGTTAATTCTAAGCATAACATTTTCAAAATCAGTCTATTCTCAATTATCAAAGTCATGAAGATGTTAACAGTGTTATCAAGCAGCACTTATACAGCAACCTAACTTGCTCACCAATGCTCAGTTTGTATTCTGCTAGGGCCACTTGGCTCCAGATCTCTTTACAGCCTTGGATCAAACATGGGCAAAAGAGCTACATCCCAAAGGTGACGTAAGAGTGACTGCCCTTGACACTAAAGCAGCATTTGATGAAGAAGCCCTATCAAAATTGAAATCAATAGGTGTCAGGGAAAAAAAAAATCTCCATTGGTTGAAGCTAAACCTAGCACAAGAGGAAAATGGTTGTGCTTGTTGGAGGCCAATCATCTCGGCCCAGAACATCACTGAAGGAGTTCCTCATGATAGTGCCCAAGGCCCGAATATCTTCAGCTGCTTTATCAACGACCGTTCCATGATTATAAGGTCAGAATTGGCGATGTTCACTGATGATTACCATTCACAGCTTTTCATATATTGAAGCAGCCCTTGTATGCAGCAAGACCTGGACAAGATTCAAGTATGGGATGAAAAGTGGCCAGTAACATATTCACCACACAAGTGCCAGGCTTTGATCATCTCCAAGAAGCGAGAATCTCACCACCTCTTGACATTCAACAGCATTATCATTACTGGAGCCCCTGTCATCAACATCCTGGGGTTTACCATTGACCAGAAGGTGAACAGGACCAGCATATAAATATTGTGGCTACAAAAGCAGGTCAGAGGCTAGGAACTTTGAGGGGAGTAGCTCATCTCTTGACTCCCCAAAGCCTGTCATCCATCTACAAAGCACAAGTCTGGAGAGCGATAGAATACTCTCAACTTGCCTTGACAAGTGCAGCTCTAACACTCAAGAAGCTCAACACCATTCAAGGCAAAGCAGCCTGCTTGTTTGGCACCTCACCCTCCAACACCAGTGTAGATTGGCAGCAGTGTGTACCATCTGCACTGCAGTAACTCACCAAGCCTCCTTTGTTGCCATCTTCTAACTCCACGATCTCTACCATCTTGAAGAACAAGGGCACCAGACACATGGGAACAATACTACCTGCAAGTTCCTCCCCCAAGGCACACACCTCCCTGACTTGGAACTATATCATTGTTCCTTCCACTGTCACTGGGTCAAAAACCTGGAACCCTGTTCCTAACAGCACTGTGTTTGTATCTACACCACATGGATTGCAGTGGGTCAAGCAGGCAGCTGACCACAACTTTCTCAAGTGCAATTAGGGGCAGGCAACAAATGCCGGTCTTGCCAGAGACACTTACATCCATGAACGAATCAAAAAAAAAACTAGTGCCTCACAAGGACATAACAGCCCAAAATTCTTCATAAGCATTATTAGCAATAAAAATCATTATTATTCAGACTGAAAATTAAGAACAGGTTTTCCAACAGTAGAGTATTCCTTCTATATTATCAGGGCTGCCACCTTCAATAAGGATATGCTGAGTAAACTTCAGCTACAGGTTTCACGGATAGTCATAGGGCAATAACATGTGCAGTAAACAGTTTAACGTGTCTATCAGTCAAGTTGGTACACAGATGCTTTAAACAAATTGACAATAATCAAGAGTTAAGAGAATAAACATACCCCTATTTGAAAAACAAATTTAGAAATGTTATCTGGGAATTATTTTTATATATTTTATTCAACACAAAGGGTAGTGAATACCATCAATAGACGCTCTCACACACTTTCTGGCATCTGATTTAAGAAGAGGATGAAAGCAGGTCAGCTCTAGGCTGCATGAGCTAGAAAAATTAGAAAATGGAGACCAACATGATTTAAGAAGTTTAGAGGGCACTCAGTAGAGTGCATACCTCCACCACACTGTGTTAACTCAAAATTATTACAATTATACAACTCTCTCTTGAAGCATTTCCCTATCTGGTTGATGCTCTGTAACTATAAAGCTAAGAAAAGGAACCTTTTTATTGAGGGGGCTTCAGGCCAATCCACATCCAACAACCTGTTCTGAAAACTCTGCTCACATTTTGACAGTTGTCACAAATTCCACCACAGCAGCTGAGACAGTCCACAACGTTCTAAATCAAACAACTCACAACATTCTAAAAGAATGCCAATTCGCAATATTTCCCAATGTTAACGGATTCTTTAAAAAAATTCCAGGATCTGGATCAGCATCTTCACCATCTTGAACTATACCCTATCTCTGTAACAAGTTTCATTGAAATCTGTTCATTTGTTTTTAAGATATATTTGTTACAGATAAACAGGTTAACAAGCAGTGGCAGGGGTTAAAAAAAAAAGATAGAGAGCATCACATATTTTAAATGATAATGTGTACACTTACTTATGTCTCTCAGTTTAGGTATGGTTTCAAGTTCTCTCAACTGTTAGAGAGTTTGTGATGAACTTTTCCTGATTTAAAGATTACAGAATACTATATAATAGAACAGAATTACAATATATAGTACTAACAGCACAATTACAGTTCAATCGACTCAACAGGTCAGCCTGGCCTTATGTTCCAGATGAGCCTCCTCCCACCCTTCTTCATCTAATCCCATCAACATATCTTATTCCACTCTCCTTCACATGTTTTTCTAACTTCCCCCTAAATGGATCAAATGCTAGTCAGGGCAATTACTGGGGAGGCGATGGCATAGTATTGTCACTGGACATTCCAGTGACCCAGGATAATGCTCTGGGGACCCAGGTTCGAATCCCACTACAGCAGATGATGACATTTGAATTCAATAAAATTCTGGAATTTAGAAAACCATGAAACCATTGCCGATTGTCGGAAAAACCCAACCTGGTCTGGCCTACGTGTGACTCCAGACCCACAGCACGTGGTTGACTCTTAAATGTCCTCTGAACAAGGGCAATTAGGGATGGCCTTGCCAGAACAAATAAAAAAGAAAACTCCTTGCGGTACCAAGTTCCACATTCCTACTACTCTCAGGATAAAGAAGTTTCTTCTAAATTCCCTAGTGGAATTAATAGTGACTATATTACATTTATGGATTCCCGACAAATGGAAATATCTTCTTTACATCTACACTATCAAACCTTTTCAAAATCTTAAAAATCTCTATGAGCTCCCAGTATACTTCTGGGGGCTGGGGGTGGGCAGGGGACAATGGTGTAGTGCTAACATCGCTGGACTAATAATCCAGATACCCAGATTAATCTGGGGGCACAAGGTCAAATTCCACCACAGCAGCTGGCAGAATTTAAATTTGATTAATAAAGTCTGGAATTGAAAGCTGCTCTCAGAAATGGTGACCATGAAACTATCATCGATTCTTGTAAAAGCCCATCTGGTTCACCAATGTCCTTTAGGGAAGGAAATCTGTCATCCATGTGACACCAAACCCACAGCAATGTGGTTGACACTTAACTTCCCTCTGAAATGGCCTAACTCAGTTCAAGGACAATTAGGGATGGGGAACAAATGCTGGCCTTGCCAGCAATACACATCCAATGAAAGAATAAACTTTTTTAAAATTCTCTTTTTTTCTCAGAAAAACACTCCAGTCTTCTCAATCTTTCTCAATTGGTATAACCTCTGACTTTTTCTATGATTCAGTAAATCATTTTTCTGTCTTCAGTGTCTCTAAATCCTTTTTTTAATAATATGGGCACTATAACTGTTCACAGTACTCCAAATTTTGTATTGAACTTGGTTAGACCAATTTAGCATAACTTCTCGCTTTTAGAATTGCTTTTCAATTCTATCCCTCGAGAAAAGAACCCCAATGATTAGTTTGCTTTTTTATGGCCTTATTAACATGTGTTGCTAGTTTTAGTGATTTGTAGATACCGGTCACTCTGCTCCTCTACCTCATTTAGACACATTTTCCAACAAGTACCATAGGGGGTCAACATATCCATAGAGTATAAAAGTGAACCACCAGCATGGGTGGTCACCATTTTGAAATGTCATCGACATTCAATGCAAAGAGTTGGTATCTTAAATTCCTGCGCATCTTTGCGACACAGCCCATATTGCTTACTTGATCCCTTGTGCCCAGTTATAAAGGTACCAGTAAGTAAAACATGCATTTTGTTGGCTGAAAAATTAAGGTTGACCACTAATGCAAGAATAGCATGTCGTGGTTGAAAAGCGGGATTGACTTGTACACCGAGTATATACAAAAATATGATTTTTGGGGCCAGAAAAATTGAGTTGTCTTATACGCTGGGTTGACTTATACACTGTGATTTATGGTAAATCACCTCATTTTCCTATCAAATGCATCGACCATACTTATCTATGTAGAAGTTAACTACGCACTTATTTTGGTGCCAACAACAAATTTTGAAATCGTACTTCTGATTCCCACATTCAAATTATTATTATTTTTATTCATTAATGGGATGTGGGCTTCGCTGGCTGGGCCAGCATTTATTGCCCATCCTTAGTTGCACTTGAGAAGGTGGTGGTGAGCTGCCTTCTTGAACCGCTGCAGTCCATGTGGTGTAGGTACCCACAGTACTATTAGGAATGTAAATGGTGAATAACAGTAGTCCCAGCACAGTCTTAGTGGAACACAACTTTCCACATTTTTCAGGTCTGAATAATTACCTTTAACCCCTACTCACTTTTCTGTTTAGCAGTCACATGCTCTCCATTCTGCTACTTGCCTTCTAACTCAACATGCTCCACTTGTTCCCATTACACTTTATCAAATGCCTTTAGAAAATCCAAATATGTTACATTCACTGCATTTTCTTAGCTTTCCCTTCTGTTACTTCTCCAAAGAATTCGATAAAGTTTCCATTTTGAAATCCATGCCGATTACTTTACTTTCAGTTTCTAGATTTTTTTTACACAAAGTACCGATTCCATTTTCTTTCCTACCAGCAAGCTAATCGGTCTATAGATTCCTGGACTTGTTCTATCCACCTTTTTAAATAAAGGAATCACATTAGCTGTCCACCAGTCATTAAGGACATAAGTAATATGGTCTATTCCTGCTCCTTTGGCCCCTCGACCCTGCTCCGCCATTCAATACAATCATAGCTGATCTCCTACCTTAATTTCATCTTCCTACACTATCCCCCTATAGTTTAATTTCCCAAGTCTCCAAAAATCTATCGATCTCAGTCTTGAATATTGTCACAAAGCTATGCTTTCTAAAAAATGACAATGTATTTACTGGCGGAAAATCATTGAATAAGTTAAGATAGCTGCTAAGATAGATGAGAGTCAGGTGACTTTTAGGACTCAGAATTACCTCAAGTCTCCAGAAAGTTCTTGATTAAATAACCCTGGGTGGGGTACCCTCCCTTAATGGATATGCTGAGACTAAATCATCTGTGGAATTCGCACTTTCCATTGTTATGGGTTTAACAAAACTCAAAATCCATGGACTGCCAGACTCTCTGCCTCCAAACTCGAAACTTAAAAAGAGAGCTGTAGAGAAACCAGTTCAACATAAGTGGGTATGAATAGCCACCATCCATTCCCCATTGTGTAGCAATGGCTTCTAACTTCGAATAATTCATGTGGGCAATGGAAGTATCAGGTGCTCAGCTATTCGAAACTGACTTCAGATAACCAATCTTACTTACACCAAGCACCAGAGTAAAACAAGCCAGTCTGGAAACAAACAGCACAGAAGATCCCTGTCTGAGACAGGGTCTCTGTCCCTCTCCACCTATTTTTGCAAGCTCTAATGTTGTCTGCTGTTTTTGACTATTCATGTTCCGAAGGCAGAGATATTTTTAAATAACTCAACCCAACGGTTGCTGTCTCCAGAAGAGCAGATAAATCATCTTTTCATTGCCTCGATGTCAAAACCAGGAGGACCACTGAGCCCAGCCTGGATCCACCAAAGTCATCAACCTACAAAAACCATATCACTCTAATCCATATTAGGCTTCAAAATTATGCCTTAAACTATCCTCCCACTTTGTAAACTATTTTTTCTATGTATGAACCTGGGCGTGTGCATGAAAGTTGAAGCATTTTGTTATTTTTCTTAGACTAAGTACAATAAAAATTATCCTTCTTTCTTTTCAAAAAACTCAAGCAAACCTGTCCGTGTATTTTACAGTCACCGCATGTAAACAGTTAAACACTCACTGAACTGGCAACTGCATCCCTTTCAAAAAATAACCTGTTGCAGTCAAACAAGGAGTGAGAAAGAGAGCCATTCACCTCTCCTCACCTGGTCATAACGGACATGCTTAACAACTGAGCATCAACAGACCTCTAAAGTAGAGAATTCCAAAAATCCACAACTCTTTGCATGAAAGAAATTTTGCCTCATCTCAGTCCTAAATGGTTGACTCTTTATTCTGAGACTGTGTCCTCTGGTTCTAGACTCACCATCCAAGGGAAACAGCCTCTCAAATCTATCCCATCAAGCCCCTTAAGAATTTAGATGTTTCAATGAGATCCCTCTCATTCTTCTAAATTCTAGGAAATTTAAGCTCCATCTACTCAATCTCTCCTCGTAGGTCAATTACCTCATCCTAGGAACCATCTGGTGAACCTTCATTGCGCTTCCTTCAAGGCAAATATATCTTTCCTCAGGTAAGGAGATCAAAACTCTAGCTGTGATCTCAGCAAGCCCCTTTCAAATTGCAGTAAGACTTCTTCACTCTTATACTCCAAAGTGGATAACTTTACATTCTCCCACATTATATTCCATCTGCCATCCTCTTGCCCACTCAATTAACTTGCCTATATCTCTTTACAGCCTCTTTGTGCCCTCCTCACTGCTAACTTTCCCACCTAACTTTGTATCATCAGTAAACGTGAATACATTATGGTCCCCTAACCTAAGCCAATTATATAGATTTAAAAGATGAACAGGTTGGGTCTATATCCATTGGAGTACAGAAGAATGGGAGGTGATCTTATTGAAATGTGTAAGGTTCTGAGTAGACTTGACAGGGTGGATGCTGAGAGGTTGTTTCCTCTTGCCGGGAAGTCTAAAACTAGGGGACACAGTTTAAGTCTGAAATGAAGAGATTTTTTTTTCTCTCAGAGGGCCGTTAGTCTGTGCAAGTCACTTCCCCAGAGAGCAGTGGAAGCTGCATCATTGAATATATTCCAGAATGAGTTAGATAGATTTTTAATTGACAAGGGAGTGAAGGGAGGGAGACAGGAAAGTGGAGTTGAGGCCACAATCAGGTCAGCCATGATCTTATTGAATGGCAGAGCAGACTCAAGGGGCAAAATGGTCTTCTCCTGCTCCTAATTATTATGCATACTTGTGTGTACATAGCTGAAGCCCACACACTGATCCTTGTGGTACCCCACTAGTTACTGCATGCCTGTCAATCCAGAAATTATCCTTTCTGTTTAGTTCATTATCAATCCTCAATCCATGCTAATATATTACCCCTAATCTCATGGGCCCTAATTTTGTGTAATCACCTCGTGTGGCACTTTATCGAATGCTCTTTGAAAATCGCAAAATAGGCTACAACCATTGGTCCCCCATTATCTACCCTGCTAGTTACAACTACAAAAAACTAAAGGCTTGTTACATACAATTTTCCTTTCATAAAGCCATGTTGACTCTGCCAAATGATATTATAGAATCAAACATGGTTACAGCACAGAAGGCAGCCATTCAGTCCATCATGTCTGTGCTGGTTCTGTGAAGTGCCACTCCCCCACCTCCTCCTTCAGCCCAGCACATTCTTCCTTTTTAGGTAATAATCCAATTCTCTCTTGAATGCTTCAATTTAACCTGACTTCACCACACTCTAAAGCACTGCAATCCAGATCCTCACGACTCGCTGTATAAAAAGGTTTTTCATCATGTCGCCATTGCTTCTTTTGCCAATTTCCTTAAATCTGTTTCTCAATCCTTCCACCAATGAGAACAGCTTTTCCCTATGTACTCTATCCAGGCATGTCATGATTCAAATCTCCTCGCAACCTTCTCTTCTCTAAGGACAATAGTCCCAGCCTCTCCATTCTTTCTACATAACGGTATTTCCTCATCCCTGGAACCATTCTGTTGAACCTTTTCCGCATCCTCTCTAATTATGATTCCAATTGCTGTTACCATGTCCCTAATAATAAATTCTAGCATTTTCTCCATTATTGATGTCAGGTTAACTGGCCTATAGTTACCCATTTTCTCTCCCTCCTTTTTGAACAGTAAAATAGTGGGGTTACATTTGCTACTTTCCAATCCATGGGGACTGTTTTACAGAATACTGTATAAGTGGTACCCTGTATACTTGAGGTGATATACATTAAGGAACACAAGTGGTAGGCATATAAATTCTACAGAGTTGAAATCCTCAGGCAAAAGTTAAGAATCTTAAAATATCTTCCCTGCTGAATTTATTGTGTGCGCGCGCTGGGGGTGCGGGAGAAAGGGAAGGAAATGTGATTGGTTTAATTGGAATTTTATGAATGATTTCTAATGGGAATGAGAGGGAAGAGGTCAAGTGGGCTCCAAGATGACACAATACAATAGGAAATTGCAACTGTCTGGGTTGTCTGCGCCAAAACTGGTAATTCAATACTTAATTCATACATATCCACAGTACTATAGACCATTAATGCTGATGAACTAATTAGCCTGGTTCATTTGATAAGCCACAAGGGTGCAAATGTCACCAGAAGGAGGATTCTTCTCATTCAACTTCAGATAACCTTGCAAGCCATTTCCTGGCAGGTAGGCTAATCCACACTGGACTAAAACACTTTGATGGGCTCCCTAATCCCTGTCTCTTGTGGATTTACATACCAGTTCTCCGGGTTTAGGTAAATGGAATGGGCTTGTAAGGGGAATAAGCAAAGACTCTATATCAGGCAAATGAAAATTCTAATTGAATCATTAGCTCGATTTGGAAACTCACATATTGTCATGTGTCTTTGTAACTATCACACACTCAGCTGGCCAAATAAACAATTTTTGAAAATCAACAAATCTCAATTCGCTTAGCTAAACAACGTACAGATGCCCTGAAGCTCTTGCATAAGTAATATCAGAAAAATACAAGGGCATTCCCTTTAAAAACTTCTAGACTGTCAATAAATCTGCAGACTGATGGGATTTAAATCCCAGGCCATCTTAAACCTACATTAATGGATATATTTGACCAATTAATTCTCAAGCATAATTGAAGCATCACATTTGGCCTCATTGGTAACGCAAACAAAATCTTGGACATAGTCAAGTAAACCTTTAGTAAAACAACAGTCCTATCTCAATCCACCAGTAGAATGAGGGTTCTGTGTGACAGGTGGGATGTGGGAAATCGCAGAACAAGACTTGCAGAATGGGAGAGATAGTGTTATTAGTCAGACAGAAAAATGATTTGGGGCTTTTGATCTCTCTCAAGTGACAGATGTCAATCTTTTGAGAAATTTTGGCCAATTTATATTTTTTGTTCCTATTCCTAGTTTCAATTGAAAATATTTGGAGCAGAGAAATCATTACAATGATATGTCTGATCACTAATTGTATCTTTAAATGTACATGTTTTTATGTGCAATGAATTTGCAGCAAAATGTCATCTATAGTCAGTGATTTAAAAACTGGCTTATTTACAATAAAAGATGCCTATCCTTGTCAACATAGAAAACATATTTTGCTACAAAAACTGAAGGCACTGAATGCCCTAGGAACAACTTTACCTATTACATTAAGATTCTGGATTAATTTATGAATTAAGACTCTAAAGGGACTTGACATGGTAAATAGACAGATCGTTTTCCCTGCTTCAGGAATCCAAAACACTGGAGCAGAGTTTCAAGATAAAAGGGCAATTATTTAGGACTGAGATGAGGAGAACTGTCTTCACTCAGAGGGTTGCAAATCTTTGGAATTGTCTACCCAAGGGAGTTGTGGGTGCTCCATTGTTGAGCTATTATAGGCTGAGGGAGACAGATTTTCAGTCTCTCAGGGAATCAAGGGATATATGGAGCAGGCAGAAAAGTGGAGTTGAGGCAGAAGAATTGAATGGGGAAGCAGGCCCGAGAGGCCAAATAGACTGTTCCTGCCATTTCATCAGGCCTTCAATCAATATCTCCACACATATGTATTTTTAAAAAACAAATACCCCATTTTTATGTTTAATCATAAATTCAAAAGTTTACTTGCAGTGACAAACTAGATCTTATTTCACAAGTACATTCAACTGCAAATCTGTACAAAAACATCCCTCCCCTAAGCATTCAATTCACCCTAGGATTAAATGCACACACCTCAATCACTGCCTAACACCTCTGCAAACATCTAATATTTTTCCTTCAAAAATATTTTTAAAGCCCCAGCTTGGTAAATCAAGGCAAACTTTAGCAGTGGTTTGATTTGAAATGGATTGCTATGCCATGGCAAGAATCAAGAAACTACAGTTTTCAAAAACATGCATGATGCAGCAAAAAAGTACATAGAAACCAAATTAGATTTATTTTCTCAAATGCGTTGCATTAGTTCATGATCCCAAGGGTCAGCTGGCAACTAGAAAATTGCAAACAACTGTTGCCACATTTTAATAAAGCCATACAAAGTCCCACAGAACCATAGAAAAGTTACAGCACAGAAGGAGGCCATTCAGCCCATCTTGTCCATGCCAGCCCGAGGACACCCAGGTGCCCTTTCTAATCCCACCTTCCTGCACCTGGCCCATAGCCCTGCAGCTTACAGCACTTTAGGTGCAGATCAAGGTACTTTTTAAAAGAGTTTAAAGTTTCTGCCTCTACCACCAACTTGGGCAGCGAATTCCAGACACCCACTACCCTCTGCGTAAAAAAGTTCTTCCTCATGTACCCCCTACACCTTCTGCCACTTATCTTGAATCTATGTCCCCTGGTTGTAGAATTCTCCACCAAGGGAAACAATTTTATCCTGTCCACTCCATCTATTCCCCTCATAATTTTGTACACCTCAATCAAGTTACCTCTCAGCCTTCTTTGTTCCAAGGAAAATAACCCCAACCTATCCAATCTCTCCTCATAGCTACACTTTTCTAACCCTGGCAACATTCTTGTAAACCTCCTCTGCACTCTCTCCAGAGCTATTACGTCCTTCCTGTAACGTGGTGACCAGAACTGCACACAATACTCCAGTTGTGGCCTCACCAGTGTTTTATACAATTCCAACATTATATCCTTACTTTTATATTCTATACCTCTGCCAGTGAAGGAAAGCATTCCATATGCCTTCTTTACAACCTTGTCTACTTGAACTGCTGCCTTCAGGGACCTATGTACTTGTACGCCAAGATCTCTCACCTCATCTACCCCTCTTAGTATATTCCCATTTATTTTGTAATCCCTATAACTGTTTGACCTCCCTAAATGTATGACCTCACACTTCTCTATGTTAAAATCCATCTGCCACTTTACCGCCCACTCCACCAACCCATCTATATCGTTTTGGAGATTATGGCTATCCTCTACACTATCCACTACTCGGCCAATCTTTGTGTCACCTGCAAATTTCCCTATCGTGCCCCCCACGTTCACGTCCAAATTGTTAATATATAACACAAACAGCTAGGGTCCCAACACCAAGCCCTGTGGAACACCACTTGAGACAATTTTCCATTCGCAAGGGCATCCAACCACCATTACCCTTTGTTTCCTGTTACAAAGCCAACCTTTTATCCAGTTTGCCACATTACCCTGAATCCCATGGGCTTTTACTTTCCTGACCAATCTGTCATGTGGAACCTTGTCAAATGCCTTGCTAAAATCCACGTACACAACATCCACTGCACTACCTTCATAAACCCTTCCTGTCACTTCCTCAAAGAATTCAATCAAATTTGTGAGGCAAGACCTTCTTTTAACAAATCCAAGCTGACCATCCCTGACTACTCCATGTCTTTCCACATGACAGTTAATCCTATCTCTCAGGATTGATTCTACTAATTTGCTCACCACCGACGTAAGACTAACTGGCCTATAACTGTTTGGCATTTCCTTTGATCCTTTTTTAAACAATGGAACTACGTTTGCATTTCTCCAGTCCTCCGGTACCTCCCCTGTATCTAGTGAAGATTGGAAAATCATCCTCAGAGCATCTGCTATCTCCTCCCTGACTTCGTTCAGCAGCCTCGGAAACAATCCATCTGGCCCTGGCGACTTATCAACTTTCAAGGATTTCAACCCTTCGAGTACTTCCTCTCTCTTTATGACTATCCCGTCCAATATCTCGCAGTGTTCCTCCTGGACTACTATATCTACATCCTCCCTTTCCTTTGTAAACACGGAGACAAAATATTCATTCAAAACCCCTGATCAGACAGACACTACGTTAAAATCAAAGAACACAATCATGATAAAAATCAGAAATGCATATGAGTATAACTGTCCAATCAGGAAAGATATATATGCATTAGAGATGAACCTCTAGTACAACCATAATGAAAAGACCTGCTGGTGGCAAATAACACTGGACAAAAGTCCCCAAATTTAGATTTTACACAAATAGTGCAGTATTGTCCTCAGCACAAGGACAAAAAGAAAGCTAAGCAGGAACAAAATAAACATTATGCATGTTTATCCATCAAGAAAAAAATGAAATGCAGAAGGACTACTCAGTGAAAATCGCATGCAAGCAAGGCTGTCTCAAACTTTCTGAAGGAGACAATGGGGACGAGTTCCATTGCATAAACAGCATTTGATTTTCCTTATAAAAACAAAAAGCTAAAAGCTACTGCGGATGCTGGAAATCCAAAACAAAAACAGAATTACCTGGAAAAACTCAGCAGGTCTGGCAGCATCGGTGGAGAAGAAATCAGTTAACGTTTCGAGTCCTCATGACCTGCCGAAGGGTCATGAGGACTCGAAACGTTAACTGATTTCTTCTCCACCGATGCTGCCAGACCTGCTGAGTTTTTCCAGGTAATTCTGTTTTTGTTTTTGATTTTCCTTACTTTTCTCCTAATCATACAAGATTTTCAAGCTTTGTGAGCACAATTTCTCCAAATCAATTTTGGTTTACCTTTTAAGAATCTTAAATTAATTAATGCCTCACACAACCAGTGATAGGATTCTGACCAATATTTAAATCACAAAATTTAATTTGATCAAAAAATTAATGACAACGCAATCCAATTTAATGCTGAACTACTGTATAATTAAAAGTGACACCACCCTCCAATCCCAGAGCTAATAATCTGATTTTAAAAATTCAAGTACAACATATTTCCATTTTCACGGCACTGAAAGTTTTTGCTTTAAGACTACAAATTTGGCAGCAATTACAGTCAAGTTAACTGCAATCCTATTACTCCAATGGTATTATAATGGAACCAAATGAATTTATGATTATAGATGATATTTACTTTCGGATTAGGATCAAAACGGGATTATGCCAAACAATGTTAGGGTTAGAAAGGTGGCACAACAGGGGGTTTGGAGCGGGGCTACGACTACAGAAAACCTGCAAGTCTAGCCACTAACAGTTCATTTTTCTGTGACACCAAAATTGCATAGGGGGAATGAGAAACAGAGAATAATTATGTAACGCTAAACGAAATTGTTCCAATTTAGCAAACTGATGTACTAAATTCTACCTTAACACTAACCTTTAGTTATTTTGGGAAGGGGCACGGAGAGGTTGTGAGTTACTTAATGTACAATGGCTAGCTGCACCCAGCAAAAACGTAAAACCCGTCTCCATCCTCAAACGTCTCTCAAACCAACCCACCTGGATGTGGCATGGTGATGGTCTCATTGACATTGCTGGCCCCCACGTTGTAAATGACCACAGCCGAGGCGTTCTGCCTGGCGGCGTGCAAGATCTTCTCCCTGTAAGTGCAGTTCCCCTTGGGTATGAGGGCGATCCAGCCCTTGGTGCCGGAGTCGGGGGGCAGCTGAAACCTGGCCTGGGGGTCACAGGCCAGCTTGTCGTGCTGGGCGGGCAGGGCCAGCAAGCCCCGGGCGTCCTGCTTGAGCGAGTGCTGCCCGTAGCGGCCGCACTCGCTCTTCTCCGACCTCCTCTCGTAGGTGATGTTGACGAAGGCCGTGTACCATTCCTCCTTCTCCGCCACCGTGAAGTCCAAACACAACAGATGCACGAAGCAGAAAGACAGCAGCCATGTTGAGAGAGCCAGACTGCGGCAGGTCTGCACCAGAGACACCGGCATCACTAAATAAAATGAGCCAAACGACAAATTTTGTGAGTCCCTCAGCCGACCCAGCGTCGGGCTTCCCCGGCTTCTGAGGGGAGGAGGGAGGAGGGCCGCTTTGTTTTCTTTTCCGAAGATTGTTTTTGTCTCTCCTCCTGCTGAAAGATGCTAGTGCGAGATGAAGCGATCTCTTTAAAAAAATAACGTTTGTTGTTCTTCCAAATATACACACACGCATATATATATTATATATATATATATAAATATATATATATATATAAACGGTTAATATTTAGAGTTGTCGAGGCCTGTCTCTCCGGCGGTTGCTATAGGAGCTGCTGCCCGGCTCGATGCTTCTTCAGGGGAGCGGCTCATGGTGCCGATGTTTACCGCCGCCCGCTCCTTGCGGGACAGAGGAGGAGGAGGAGAAAAGTCCCTCTCGGAGCCGAGGAAAGGGAGGTCGAACCGTATAATTCATCAACTGAAATAATGAAGAGCAGCTCCGCTCCGCTCCGCCTGCCTCTGGTGATACTTCCCAGGCCCCGGCCTCTCTCGCCTTCCAACCACCACCACCAACCACCACCTCCCCTTCCTCTCCTCCGATCTCCCTGGAGACCGGGACCGGCCGCTGTAAAATTACACGCAGGACGCTGAGCTGCTCCAGAGCGTTTGACGCATTCGCGCACAAGCCCAAGGTGCGAGAGTTATATATAAAAAAATAACAACAACAACAATCAGCATCTCCTCCTACAACAGCAGTGTCCTCGCCTTTGAGTCAGAAGGTTGTGGGTTCATGTCCCACTCCCGGAGAAAAAAAACTCCCAAAGAACTGTGAATTGTACTCGAAAGAGTTACAACAGGGAGTGTGCCACTTGCAGCTCCCGGACCTTGACTCAAACAATCCGTCCCTGATGCTAACTAAATTGGCCCCTTTTCCCAACATTGAACGATACTTCTTCAAGGATCCATTCTTAATTAGCACATTTTCTTAGATAATATCAACACCTCGTTGATCCTTTTGTCTGTGACATCTTTTGATTATCTGCTCCTATCACTGCTTGCTTGTCCCTACAACCACCCCATCCTCAACTTCTCTCCCCACCCCCCCCCCCACCTTAAACCAGCTTATATTTCACCCCTCTCCTAACTATACTCAGTTCTGTTGAAGGGTCATGAGGACTCGAAACGTCGACTCTTTTCTTCTCCGCCGATGCTGCCAGACCTGCTGAGTTTTTCCAGGTAATTCTGTTTTTGTATTGAACGATACTTTCTCGCAAGTGCAATTCACAGCTTTTTTTGTCGCCCAAAATGTTTTTGAAATGTGCCTTGTCTCTTTGTTTTACATTATTATTGACATTTGAGCCACAAGCAATGCGGCTCTTAAGCTACTGTGTTTTCGACTTTTTTTTAAAAAAAATAAACGTCTCAATAAAAGGAGCAGGAGTAGGCCAATTGGGCCCTCGAGCCTGCTCCGCCATTCAATAAGATCACGGTTGATTTAATTGTCGCCTTAATTCCACTTTCCTGCCTGCCCTCCCCATAACCTTGGAATCCCTTGTCGTTGAAAAATTGGTCTAAATTGTTGTTAAGGTTGCTGATCCATGACCTAGGATCTCACAATAAAGGCAATACTCCCTTTCTCAAGCTGCAGCTCTTCACCGCAGCCAGATAGCTCAATTTTGAGATGGCACAGTCATGGTTAAAGTGCAGATTTTCTCCCATCCTGCTTGTTTTGAAAGTGCAAATCTGTCAAGTGTCACCCATTCTGAGTGACAGCCACTTGTTTTAATTTAAAAAATGTAGCCTATTTTGATCACTTACTCAGCTCAACTAAACTCAGTTGCATTTGTTTAAGTAAATTTATATTACTGTTATTAATCAGTGCCTCAATGTTTCTTTTCCCCTCCTGTCTTTCCTGCCTCTTGGTTAAGACCTGTTGTATTTCTAAGTGTTTCTTAATCTGATGAATGGTCATTGACCTGAAACATTAAGTATTTGCCTCTTCATGCTGCCTGATCTGCTGAGTATTTCCTATTTGTATTCCACACATCCACTACTTTTTGTGTGGAGAAAGTGCTTCCTGACTTCACTTCTAAATGGCCTACTTCTAATGTTTAAGATTATGCCCTTGTGTTCTGGATTCCCTACCAGATAAAACAGTTTCTCATTTTTTTTACCCCATCAAATCCCAAAGTTATTTCAAATACCTTGATTAGATCACTTATCAAAATTCTAAACTCAAGGGAATACAAGCAATGTTTATACACCCTGGGCTCATGATTTAATCCATTAAGCTCTGGTATAATTCTAGAGAATCTACACTGTACACTTTTTAAGGCCAATATATCTTTGCTAAGTTTTCCAAAACTGAATGCAGTACTTCAGATGGGGCCTGACCAAGGCTCCATACAACTGAAGCGTCACTTCTTCCAGCTCCCTTGAGATAAAAAAAACAACATTCTATTAGCCCTTTTGATTACTCAGATCCAAAGATCGAACTCCATCTGCCACAGTTACTAATACATTATTTTCCAGGGTCAGGATTTCATTAATTTTCCTTTGTAAAGCTGCCAGAAGCAGTTAAAAGCTCTAATTTATACCATATGGCAGGCCATCCAGTGGTGCAATAATGGTTCTACTCCCAAAGCTAATTTAATCATGTGCAGAAGGGGTTGCTCCTCCGTGAATGTGATGGCCTAGCACCGTAGGAATAGAATTATGTACAGCAAAGCCCATAATTATGACAGTTCCCATGACTTCTTCATACCAAGGCAGTTAACAGTAAAGAATGACTGTTGACATACCAAGCATATCCACCGCAGCTACGGCTGATGTCACCACTGCACAACTGAAGCACAAGTCCTGAGTTGAGATAGAACATCGTCTACGCTTCCACCAGAGTCTTAGTGGGGCTGCCTGTGATGACTAATGAGGATCAAATGGCAAGGCAAGATCCTTAGCACTCAAGTTACTAGAAAACTGACATGCCAAGCATGGATGTTCTGATCATGAAGGTGTGGCTCCTTGAGATGCCACATGAAATATCTTTGTAGTACAGAACTTAAGTATTACCGAGAGAAAACACATGTCTAAGCCTTTTGTCTTGCACTCATCAGGACACTTTGCAAGAATACCAATTTAAGGGGAAAACAACAATTTATACTATATGAGAAGAGAATGCTGATTGGTTGGCAAATGGACTCTGATTGGTAGATGCATTGCCATGGAGAATGCACCAATTATGTATTGTATATAAATATTGTTGTTTCCCCTTATATTGGTATTCTTACGAAGTGCTCTGATGAGTGCAAGGCAAAAAGCTTTCACGTGTCTCTTTTTTCAGCAATAATTACATATCTTCCTGAAATTCTTCATCTAAACATTTAAATGCAAAATCGTAACCCAAGCATAAACATTCTGTAAGGCTGGTTTTATTACTTAGTTACCAACCTCCTTTGTTACCAAGACCCCAGTTTTCCTACTTTATGCAACACAGGCGTCATCATTTTAAGTAAAATAGCAGCATGAAAATTATGGAGCCATGTAGCAGGGTGACCTTTTCTTGCTAAATGCCTGCAAAGAGATGCATGATGCCGATTCCTATGTGAAGGAAATTATCTGTGTGGAAAAATAAATAAAGAAAATGATGGTCATCTCATAATGTGGGACTTATGTATTCATTCCTACTATGTGCACTGCTTGAATGAATAAGCAAATGCAGTCTCATGCTTTTTACATAATTTTTTGCAACAGCATTTTCCCTCTACAGGGAAGAGGGTGCAAGGTCATCTGTACTCGATTCTCTGCTTATTTTTGACTTTGCACACAGCAGGAGGAAAACACAAACCTTGATATGTAAATTCACAACAAAATGGTTCCTGAATACAAGCAGCAAATTTTAGAAGTTTAATGATTTACTGGAAATGCATTTATGGAGATTTGTTGCTGAATGATCAACTAAATAGATTGTGGTACAAGAATTAGCAAATTGACTATTTCAAGAAATTCCCATTTTAGTACAGTATCTTTTGACAAATTACATTCATCAGCCTTCAATTACTACACAGAAAGAATGTGGGGGTGATTTTGATCCCAGAAAACGGTTGGATTTGGGTACAGTGGGAGGTTAAAATGTAAAAAATATGAATTCCAATCCCAAACCACCTCCAACCCACCCAAGGGGTTGGCAATTTAAATTTTATAATATTGTATAGCAGGCTCATATTGATCCACGACTGAAAATTTAATTCTGGCTGACCAAGTTTCCTGGGCTTCAGGAAACTTGTCAGCTAAAGGAAGGCAGTTTAGTCGAGGAGGTAATTGCCTTTCTATTTACCTGCACGATCCAGCTTACCTGCCTCACCCACACTACTGGACAGCCATTCCTACCCTTCCTACTCCCACCCAGATCTCCCACATTAGGTTTCTGCTCTCACCCTAAGGGCAATGGTCTCATCTCTGAGGCCTCTGATCTCACCCCAAGACCTCCAGTCTCATACAGCACACTCCCCCACCATTATCCACCCAACCCCCTCTGACCTACCAATGCCCCCAACACCCTGTATCTCCAATTTCCCACCTCCACCCATAATCCTGCCCCCCATACCCCCAGCCACTGGTCTCTGACATTACCCACTTCCCAGCCTCTGATTCATCCCTCTCTCCTAGTTGATGCTCAATCTGGCTGGCTGTAGGCGGGAAATAGAGAAAAAAAAACATCCTGGTTATGACCTACCATTAAATTTGGCAGCAGCTGAGTGAATCCCATTCTTCAGGATTTCCCTATCTCAGTCCAACTCCCTCCTCCCCTCCAGCCTCTCCACACCTTCGCATAAAAATCCAGCCCATTGTGTAAACTTGGTAAAATACCTTCAAGTACCAATTACTATTTTGATGTTAAACTGCTATAATTGCAGGATGATATAGCCCCCTATTGAGGTCATGCAGTTAGAACATGGTGTATGTTTTGTGGTAATCACCATCTCTTGTCTGATGTTATTTATCCTCTATTCGTCATTTCTGCTGGGAGACAGAAGTTTTCACAGGAATGAGCAGGGAACCATTACTAAGGCAACTTCCCATAATGTGGAATGTATATTGGGTGGTCAATCCTCCAGAATTATCCTGGATGGTGCAGAAACTAAAAGTTAAACTTCCAGACACTACTGCAAGCAGCTCAGGAGAAAAATCATTTGGACATTTAAAAATTGAGTGCTTTTTTTTCATTTTCTTTGAGCACTCTCACTTATTAGTTATAAGAATATTGGAGTTGGCAATACTGTTTGACTGTCAGTCAATAGTCCTCCACTTAGGGAACTAGTGTCTGTTTGCCTTCCAGCTAGCATGGCAAGGTGATGCACCATGAGGCTACATGTTTTTGTAGTGTGTTGGTTCTCATTCGGTAGGTCTTAATGAAGTCTTCGTAGTCTTAAATAGGTTAACTGTATGTATTTATTATTTACAAGAACTAGGTACATATATACAGTAAAGGGTTTAAGCTAGGAGCTGTCTCCATGCTTGCTTGTACACATGGCTCTGTCCAACCCTAAACTGACCCCAAAGTGTGGGTCATGTGTTCTCTTACATCACTGTCTGGACAGTACTGCACTCAGTCCCACGTTAACCCTATATGTGCCAGACCTTTATACTACATATATGCCAGATAATCCATGGACGGAATGTGGGATGGAGCATCTGGAGGCAGAAGGTCATGCCATGAAACCCTCCAGGTATATGTCCAAATAAGTAACCTAAGTGTTCACTGCAGATGGAGCAAGTGTTAACTTTTAGCCTTTAGAAAACTTGAAGTCTATTTGAGCATGCGGTAGAATTCCATTTATCTCAAGTAATGAATTAATAGGTATTAAATAGTAATTTGGTATCATTCCATCAAAGGCATGTTTCTCATCGAACCCAGCAAAGATGTTTGCGAGAGTGTTGCAGGGCCTTAAGACCCACCCGGACATACACGTCAGTAAACCTGACAAAGGGACGGGAATAGTCATCCTTAAGAAGTCTGACTATATCAACAAAAATGCATGCCATTCTTAATGATGGGTCCAAATTCGTATCCATTGGACCTGTCGCTTAATATGACGGGACAGCCTTGCTCAAAAGTAAACTAAAAAAATGCTTGCTGGACTTGTGTAAGAATGATGAGCTGCCACATGATATATATGACAGGGTTCATCCGCACAGGTGACTGCATCTGTGCAAGTATGGGTTGCTCAAAAGACACAAAATGATGTCCCCTTACACCTATCTTATCTATGACCAGTTCTGCACAGCATGAATTGGCCACATGGTTGGGCAAGTTGTTACAACCAGTTTTGAACAAGTTTTCTAGGTACGCAGTGACCATTTGCGAAGACTGTGCAGGACTTGCATATCAATAGCAATGCTGTGTCCATGTGCTCATTTGATATTGTTAGCTTATTCACCAATGCCCCATTTAAGGAAGCCATAGATATCTGCATTGCAGCATTCATGGCAATCTAGATCTGCCACCATTGCATGAATCAGTATTCATTCAGCTTATGAACTCAGCAACCCACACAGTTGAGTTCAGTTTTAATGACACCACATATGTCCAAAGAGATGGTGTTGTCATGGGATCTCCTCTAGGTCCAGCTCTCGCAAACATCTTTGTCAGGTTCCATGAGAAATGTGTTTTCGATGGAATGACAACTAACCTCCTACCACTTGTATATTTCTGATATGTGGATGATACGTTTGCTATATTTAAATCCGTAGCAGCATGTAATAATTTCCTTACACGTCTTAATGGGCTCCATCCTGCACTCAAATTCACCTTTGAAATACAGCAGTCAAATAAACTCCCCTTCCTTGATGTACTAGTTGGGAAATCTGCCAGGTGTTTCTCTACCACGGTCTACCGCAAGCCTACCTTCACTGTTCAACACACACATTGAGATTCTTACAGTTCCACATGCTATAAGATTTGCCTTATCGGCAATCTTGTAAGTAGGGCCCGAGCCATTAGCTCACCATGCAAGCTTGATGCTGAAATAGGGCACATCAAAGACATCCTGTGGGACAATGGCTACCCTGATCAGATCATTTTGCACTGTACATTGTATAAACTCCTGAATGGGCCTAAGGCCATCACTATTGGTCCTGAAAAGTGTCTAGTCTACCTCAGATTACCCTGGAAGGGCCAGGTATGTCAAACATTTGAGCAACAGGTGAAGCTAACTGTTTGACACTGCTACTATGCAGCAGCGACACAAGTGGTGTTCGTCACTAATGCTGAATGCTGCCGTCAAGCTAAAAGGGCATTCTGCCTATCACACAAATGAGTAATGTGGTATACAAAATTCAGTACTAGTGTGATGCTAGTTATGTAGGCCATATGTCCCAAAGACTGGGGTTCATATCAAACAACATGTGCCTTCCGCTGTTCTCAACAGGCAAGGTACAGGTCATACCCAATCAGCCTGTGCTTGCAAAACTCAAAATACAGTGTCCAACATTAGATGTGATTCTGTGATTGGACAACATTTGCTAAATAATCCTCAGTGTTCTAAAAATTACGCTGACAACCAATTTAAGATTGTCAGTCAGGCTCACAGTGTGGCGCATTTGTGTGTACTGGAAGCTACATATATTAATACATAGGAACCTGTTTTTTGCAGACAGAAAGAACATGTACACACATTTCACCTGTTTCATCTAAACAAAACAAATGATAGCCATTCACTGGTTTATTCCTCAGGGCAATATCTTGACCAATCACAGTCAAGCTGCCTGATTTAAAATTTCGAACAATGCTTGGCAGTCAGTCACCATTAACTGGTGCATTCTCCATGGCAATGCCTCCACCAGTGTCCACTTGCCAACCAATCAGCACTCTCTTCTCATACAGTATAAAGTTGTTGCTTCCCCTGACATTGGTATTCTTGCGATTGTCCTGTCGAGTGCAAGATGAAAAGCTTCAACAAAAAGTATTTATTTCAGCAATACTCAAATAGGTATTAACATCATTCAAATTTTTGATAGATGTCCCCTCTGTGCACTGGCATGTGAGTCATTTGCAGTTGATTTTGTGACATTTGCACATTCTAAATATAGTAATTTCAGTGCAAACATTCTTAGTTAATTAGTCTCATGGAAGTTAAGCAATGCAAACCAGGAACGTGTATGCTATTTAGACACCTACATTGAGCTGCCCCCAACAGAAAAGATAAGAAGCTGTGAGGGCTGCCTCAGCAGATTTCTTAAGTAGGGCAAATAATCTAATAGAGAATCTTTGGACGAATTTTATAGCCCACCCACAGGCAGGAAAGCAGGCAGGGTGGACCCGTAAATTACGATGACATGCTATCAGTGGCATATCTGCTGCCAGTCCAACACCCCCCATCACCTCCACGAGCAATTGCTGCAGTATAGTGGTTGTCACTTTCACCTAACAGCGAAAGTTCCCCATTTTGAAATGGGCATAAACATTATTGAGTTTGACCTAGGACTGGATACTGGTGAGTGAGAAGTCTTATTTTTAAAAAAAAATCTTTTAGTAAAAATCTAATTTTGCCTTTAGATAGCATTAACTGAAATCTACAGTTTAAATTCTAAAGTTCCCAGCATTAAGCAGGGTTTTATCAAGGTCTCCACTGGGTAAACAGTTGGGCTTAGTTAATTAAAGAAGCAGCTGAAACTGGTTCCTCTGTAACTGGGTCAGCTCGCCCTTCTCTTAGGAGTATATAAAGTCAGACAGCAAACTCAGATTGACCTAGGACTGGATGTTGGTGGCCTTGGTAAGTAGTACCTGGTGAGTATTTCTACTGTCAAGTTTTTAAAGTAAAAATTAGTCTTTACTTTAGATTAAGTGGTGTTTAAAGTATAAGTAGCAAGGTCCCTCATATATATATTTTTAATATCCCTTAAACTAGAGGAAGTAAAAGTAAAGGGAATAGTTTAAGGGTAAGTCATGGCAGGGCAGCTTGGCCATGTGGAATGCTCCTCCATGTGCAATGTGGGAAGTCAGGGACACTTCCATTGTCCAGAGCAACCACATGTGCAGGAAGTGTCTCCAGCTGCAGCTACTCAAAATCCACATTTTGGAGCTGGAGCTGCAATCACTGTGGAACATCTGCAAGGCTGAGATCCTTGTGGATAGCACATACAATGAGGTGGTTAAAACACAGGTTAAGAGTGCACAGGCAGAAAGGGAATGGGTGAGCACCAGACAGAGTAAAAGCACTAGGCAGGTAGTGTAGGAGTCCCCTGGGTCTTGTCTCCCACTCTAACAGATTTTCTGTTTTGGATACTGCTGGGGGAGATGGTTTCTCAGGGAAACGCTGCAAGAGCCAAGTATGTGGCACCATGAGTTGCTCAGCTGCATTGTGTGGGGGAGTGGCATGAAAAAAAAAGTGGGAAAGCAATAGTGATAGGGTATTCTATCATAAGGGGAACAGATAAACGTTTCTGCAGCTGCAGATGTGACACCAGGATGGTATGTTGCTTCCCTGGTGCCAGGGTCAAGCTGAGTGGCTGCAGGACATTCTTAAAGGGAAGGGTGAATAGCCAGAGGCGGTGATCAACATACCAACAGCATAGGTGAAAAGAGGGATGAGGTCCTAAAAGCAGAACATAGGAAGCTAAGAAATAAATTAAAAAGCAGGACCTCACCCCCAGTGCCATGTGCTAGAGAGATCAGGAATAGGAGAATAGACCAGATAAATGTGTGGCTGGAGAAATGCTGTAGGAGGGAGGGATTACGATTTCTGAGGCATTGGGACCAATTCTGGGGAAGATGGGACCTGTGCAAGGTGGGCAGGTTGCACATCAGCAGGATCAGGACCAATATTCCTGCAAGGATATTCACTAATACTGAAGGGGGAGGGCTTAAACTAGAGTGGCAGGAGGAAGGGAATCCAACTGGGGAGACACAAAAGAGAGAAACAAAGATAGAAAAGAAAGGCATAAAAGTAGAAAAGCAAATGTGGAAGGCAGAGGAATCAAGAGCTAGCAGCAAATGGGACCATAGTACAAAATAAATGTGTAAAAATGTTAAAAAGACAAGTCAGAAGACACTGTAGCTGAATGCACAGAACATTCACAAGAAGGTAGATGAATTAACAGTGCAAATAGATGTTAATGGGTACAATATGATTGTGATTATGGAGACATGACTGCAGGATGACCAAGGCTGGGAACTGAATATCCAATATTCAATATTTAGGAAGGACAGACAAAAAGGCAAAGGAGGTGGGGTGTGTTGTTAGTTAAGGATGAAATCAGTGCAATAGAGAAAAAGGAGATTGATTCTATATCTAGATTTTGAGCCAATCTGGGTAGAGCTAAGAAGTAACAAGGGGTGGAAAACATTAGTGGGAGTTGTCTATTGGCCTCCAAACAGTGGTGTAAGGTAAGGAACGGCATTAAACAGGAAATTAGAGATGCATGTAACAAGAGTGCTACAGTAATCATAGGCAACATTAAAAGACCAAAAGGGTGGAATTGACCCAGATTTGCACTAAGTGTGGTAGGGGTTGGGGGGTGGGGGTGTGGGGGGAGAACGTTTTACCCACCGGCCGCAATGACGACTTTTCACGTTGTATCATCCCAATGCTGCATTCCCAGGAAACACGCCATTTCAATGGCGGGCGGGCTCAGATTCGCCCGCCATGACGTCACCTCACCGCTTTATCATATTACGTCTTGCACCATATTTAAAGTACAGCCTCACACACACCTCAGTGCTTTCAGCCTAGGACTGCTGCAAAGAAAAAATGGCCCTGAAAGGCAAGAAGACTGCAGCCCTCCGATTTAGTGATGCATCCCTCAAGTGCCTTTTGGACACCATGAAGGCCTATGATGTCCTCTACCTCTGCCGTGATGTCCTCTACCCCTGCTCTGGCCACAGGAGGGACAGCAACATTACCAATCCTGCTTTGGGAGGCGGTGGTCAGTGCCAATTCCCTGCAAGAAAGGACAGCCACCCAATAATGCAAGAGGATGAGTGATCTCCCCCATTCCAACAGGGAAAGTCACTCTTCTCACCATTCTCAATTCACACACTCTCAAACCTATCACATATCCACAGGGATCTCACTCACTGCCAGTTCAAGGGACATCATCATTCACTTTCTCTCACAACTTCTTTTTCCTCATCCCGTCCATGGGACCACGCGTGCTAGGCTTACTTATCATCTGGCCTGACAGGAGTCCCACTTACACTCCGTCCATCTGTATTCATGCAGGACAAGCTGGCACACAACAAGAGGGAGAGGTTGCAGACTGGTGGAGGAATGACTGAAATCAAGGTCCTCATGGACTTTGAAAATAGTCATTCAGCTGGACCATTCCTGTGCTGACGGTGAGGTCAGCGGTGATCTACCAAATGAGGATCCAGCAGTACAACATCCATCAGACAACCATGCTGGAAGTGATGTCCTGTTTCACAGTGCCCTGACATGAATTAATTATCTCTCCTTGTTTTTGCAGGCACATCCGGGAAACAGCCAACGGAGTCCACGACCCAGGGCTCCAATTAAGCCCCATAGACACTTCAGAAGAGGAATCTGAAGGCTCCCACCTTGAAGCCCCATCAAAGCGCTTACCCACACCCTCCAACAGCACAGACGCCTCAGTAGGACCTAGTTCTAGAGTAGCCTTGGGATCACAATCTGGTGAGCACATCACACGCTTTCTGATCCACAGCAGGTGGAGGCAGGGAGTTCCCAGGTTTCCAGCACACGGAGGACTGCTGGAGGCCAGAAATCTGCTGAGTCTGAGTCTGATGACGGGCCTCTGGACTCGGTCATACCTCAGTTGCTGGAGCTGCAAAGGCAAACTGGGGAACATCAGGAAGGGATGTCCATTGCACTCCTCAGATCGCAAGGCACGATGGAGGAGTCCATCCACCTTCAGGCTGAGGTGATTGTGCTGGTATGACAATGCACAAAGACCAACACTGGTAGGATGGCAGCCACCTTGGAGACTTTGGTCCAGGACATTGGTCCTGCACCGCTGCATATATTTCTCACAATAAGAGGTTGTAATAGAAGAATTAGTCCAGGCTGGTCTTTAGGTTCAAGCTGGTTTATTTTCAAGACAGCTCCTCAGTGCTACTGCCTTCCAAGTAGCTTCCACCCAAAGTGTTCCAGCTGTATCTTTTTATTCTGTTTAGATGGGATAATCAATGCCCATCATCAAAAAAACTTCCCTTTGAAACTCCTCCCCTTGTAAAAACGCAGCCTTTATATCAATCCATTTGCACTCCCAGGAATAGGATGCCAAAATAGATTTTAAAAATTCTTCAAACTCACTTTCCCCACAATAGGTGAGTCCACTCTGACATCCTGATCCCTTAGTCTCTCTTCAAAGCCTCAGGCTATGAATTTCGCTTTGGCCTTATATGTGCAGTCTGGGAGTATCTTTTCTGTACAAATTCATCTGAGATAAAGCTGGCTGTCCTCTGTCAGGTATTTCAGAATATAGCCCAAATTTCTTCCAACTTTCTAACTCTTTCCGTTTGGCTTCCTTTTTCAGCTTATTTTTGAATTTATTAGCAGTGACTAGAATCTCTTGGTCATAAGGACTTCTACTTCTATTGAGATTTGTAGATTAATCTCTTGTCCTCATTCTTGTTAAGCTACAGCCTCTACTCCCATTCTACTCCCTTCCTGGACTCTGCTATATGATCTTTCTCCCATGCGAGCAGAACCTTGTCTGCAAGTCCATGATTTTTTTTCTAGGGTCATGACCACTTTCTGGTCCACTGTCAGAACTGATACTGCACTTTCTGGGTTTCCACACCTTTACCTCGGTTTGCCAATTGATAGGTCTTGTCTCCTGTCCTTCATCCTGCTCATTTAGTCAATGTTTGTATTTACCAGTAACATTTCCTGCTCACCCTATGATGGTGGCATCCCTCCACACACTGGTCCCTTCTGGCATGTATGTTACCTTTGTTCCTACTTTGGGTAGTTGTCCTTTTGGATGAATAGCATTATTTTGTACCTTAGTGTTACTTTGTTCATAGTCAGTCAACCCTGATCTGCCATCATCTGCTCCTTATAACTAGTGCGTGTGGTCTTCTCATGTTCTATGTCCTGCTCGGAATCTGCAAAGGCATAGTCAGTACCAATTAACCATGAAGAATGTACCCTAACCGTTTGAATGCCGTGTTGCACAATTACTACTTTCCCATCACTCCCTATTACTTTGCCAGGTCCTTTCCATTCTTTCTTGCCTTCCCTTTAATAACATTCCCTGTCTCCTTGTCTAAACTGTATTCCTGATACGGTGCCGTAAGGCTCGCCTAATTTTCTTCAAAACCTCAACTTTAATGAAAGCATTTCTACCCACATGCAAAACATTCAGATGAGCAGAAAAAGTGGAGCTAATGCTGAAACCTTCTACAGCAGGGGGGAGCAGCTAATAACACCAAAGGCAACTTCAGATTTCTTCCGTACACCAACTGGCATGGACTGTATCCCCAACCATTTGCAAAGTGTTCTTTGCGTGCACCGCCGATGCTAGAGCCATTTGCAATTTACAATCTGGTTGATCAGCCAATATATTGTGTAACATGTTGTCTACTGCCTGGTTCCTTTCACAAAGACCATTACTAAACAGGCTCTCAGCTGCAGTCTGCATAACTATGATGATTAAATTTTTACACATATCTTGCAATTTCTCATTGATTACTGTATATGGTGGGGAATTCGCCAATCAGCAAAGCTGATACCATCCTCTGCTGCCATGTTACTCACAATAAGAGGTTGTAGTTGAAGAATTAGTCCAGGCTGGTCTTTTGGTTCAAGCTAGTTTATTTTCAAGATAGCTCCTCAGTGCTCCTGACTTCCAAATAGCTTCCACACAGTGTTCCAGCTGTATCTTTTTATTCTGTTTAGATGGGATAATCAATGCCCATCATCTGTTTAACTAGCAATTGTCTTTAACAAGGTGATTGCCATGCAGTGTGATTATTTATACATTGTCAGCGCGGGCTGAACTCCATCACCAATGCCTTAGTTGGCCTCCAGCATTGTCAACACGATAGGGATGTGGGGCAGCTCGATCTCACTCCAGCTCCCCCTTCCCCTGAAGGAGCCAGCCAGCATCGCTCAGGCACCCATAAGGAGGAGGATCAGCAGGTGCACACCCCAGAGCCATCCACCCAAGTGATACGAGTTGGCGGCCTGTCCGAATCCCCTCTTCCTGTGATCCCAGCAGCTCCAGCTCTGCAGGCTACTGCCATACAGCAGGACCCTGAAAGCAGGCCAGGGCCCTCCAGGTCACAGACCTCCAGAGGACACCTGCCAAGGTCACAGGGCATAGCAGTCAGCAGGCTGCCTCCACCTCCGCTGTGGATGTCGGGGGAGCACCAATACGTAGCGGCAGGTTTAAGAGGATGTAACTCTTTCGAGTACATTCACAGTTCTTGGCTTTTTTTTTCCGGGAGTGGGACATGAACCCACAACCTTCTGACTCAAAGGTGAGGGTGCTATGAACTGAGCCACAGCTGACACCTCAGAGGATGTAACTCTTTCGAGTACATTCACAGTTCTTGGCTTTTTTTTTCCGGGAGTGGGACATGAACCCACAACCTTCTGACTCAAAGGTGAGGGTGCTATGAACTGAGCCACAGCTGACACCTCAGAGGATGTAACTCTTTCGAATACATTCACAGTTCTTGGTATTTTGTTTTTCTGGGAGTGGGACATGAACCCACAACCTTCTGACTCAAAGGCGAGGGTGCTATGAACTGAGCCACAGCTGACACCTTGCGCAGCCTGGGCACAGGTGTTAATCACTTGTACATAATGTTCACTATTGTCAATAAACTCCCAAGAATGTCTCCCTGCCTGTGACTCCTTGTTCTGATGAGCAAGTGTTCGTGTCACTCAGATGTGAAACCTTTTTTTCTGCACAAGATAAAGGCAGTTGTCTCAGTCCAGGGCCTCTTCCCTGTGCTTTGTGCAACCTTCAAACTAAAGTGATTGTCCGGCTTCACACTCACTGGACACATTACTGATGCCTGCACCTCGATGGTGCTCGTCATTGCTGCCAGAATGTCATGGGCAGGCGTCAGAGTTCCGTCATGCTCTGTGTGCTTCAGCACCTTTGAGGTGGGGCTGGGCCCTCTATCTCGTCCGCATCTGTGACAGGTGACACTGTGCTCCTGAAGGGGTCAGGTGCTGAAGGCTGACCGAGGATCAGATGCATTTAAAGTTTCACGGCAGCATCTCCATGATATGACCCTGATCACATCATGATCAAGCAAGCTGCCCTTGGCCAGACAAGTGTCAAACATTCACAGAGGCTATATGAAGATCTATGGAGTGTCCTCACTTGATGTCGTCATCAAGCAAGAACCAAGCAACAATTAGGGCCTCCGCTGTGTCTCATGGCAGGAGTCTTATGATAGAGGTTATGTGCGCTGCCATGAGACAAAATGGAGTCAAATGTTTACAGATGCAATGTGAGGATCTATGGTGTCTCCTCACTGCATGTTGTCGTCATCCTCCACAAATCTAGCAGCTATGAGCATGCCTGCCTCGTCTGGCCATGCAAAGGCCTCATCGCTGTCATCCTTTCCTTTGAGGATCTCCTTGAACACTGGAGTTTAGAAGAATGAGAGGGGATCTCATTGAAATGTATAAAATTCTTACAGGGTGGGACAGACTGCAGGGTGGATGCAGGGATGATGTTTCCTCTGGCTGGGGGGCTCTAAAACAAGGGGTCACAATCACAGGATACAGGGTAGGCCATTTGGGACTGAGATGAGGAGAAACTTCTTCACTCAGAGGGTGGTGAACCTGTGGAATTCTTTACCACAGAGGGCTGTGGAGGCTAAGTCACTGAATATATTTAAGAAGGAAATAGACAGATTTCTAGACTCTAAAGGCTTCAAGGGGTTTGGGGAGAGAGCAGGACTATTGCGTTGAGATACAGGATCAGCCATTATCATATTGAATGGTGGAGCAGGCTCGAAGGGCTGAAAGACCTGCTCCTATTTTCTACATTTATGGGTGGCCGGGGAGTTGTTGGGTGGGTCACCCGCCCATGGCCCAATTGAGGCCCTTAAGTGGGCAATTAATACCCTAATATAATGGGCAGCAGGAGAATCCTGCACCCAACATGTAGCCCGGTAAGTTTAACCCCACGGGCTGCTGGTCAGTGAAAAGGGGGATGCTTCCTTCCTGTGTCTCTGTCAATCGGAGGCTTGCCTCCTACAGTTTTGCCTCCATACATTCACCCTCCCCACTGCTCTGTCCAACATGTCCTCCAACCTTACTCGCTGGAGCCTGTCAACCTGGCCCCACCGAGATCTCAGATGTACCTGAGTGTCCGGGTCCATCAGCCTACCTTCAGCACCAGAAGTGGCCACCACTCCTGCCTGGCACTGCCAGTGTGCAGTACTGCCCAGCCTCCAATTGGCTGGCAGCTCTGAGGCATAATGTCCTCCTGGAGATGGATGGAAGTCCCGCCTCACACTAATTAAAAAGCCACTGCCTGGAAAATTAAAGCGGTCAAACTGGCTAAGTGGAGGCAGACTCGCTCCCAAAATTTATGCTGGGGCGTGAGGAGCCTACCCTCATCTTAAAATCTAGCCCCTTGTTTTGTTGTTTATGATTGGTTTTCCTACTATTTGTGGGGTGGGGGGGGACCTGCACAAAGTGAAGATGCGGGTATCCTTTGGGATCTCTCTGTGTATGTGTTGCATGGAGAAGAGAGAGAATGAGCAGGAAGCACTGGTGAATGTCAGAATGATGAGCCAATCCCATATGCTGATCTGGGCCTCGCAAAGCAACAATGTTTAATAGGGAGTTAGTATAAGAGCCCTATCACCTTCCTGAAAAAACACCTAAAGTGACAGTCCCAAGTTTTCACAGCTCTTTCAATGCTAGCAGAAGTAACAATGGTGGCTATTTTGCTGCGGGAAGGTTTCAGAGGGTCACAGGTGACACTGTTTGTATCAACTGTTATGTGATGCTAAGATGCATCCAACAGGTCACGAGCATCCTGTTTGCCAGAGCAACTGATGACAGTTTCTTTTTCATTACATTTCTTTCAGCTTTGCACTCATGTCCTTGGTGCAATGCTGCTGCTGATGCTGCTGGCCTCAGCCATCTCTTGCCATACCCTCGTACCATAACCTTCATGGCAAGGAAATTGGGCATTCCTTCTCTGCTCAACTTCCAGCAACAGCTTTTCAACAGTCTTATCATTAAATTATGGTACCGTTCGTTAGGTCTTTGACCCCCATATAGGCTAATTATACATTGTATTTTTACAGGATAACTTATATCATGACCCCTAATAACAATTTCAAAAATTAGGAAGCAATGAGATGTTGGTCTAATCTTTACATTCATTTTACACAACCCACAACACACAGTGACCCTGAGATTACCGCTACTGATAATTACTCACATGAGGACTCATCAGGAAGGGTTGTTAGCGTGTAGTTCTAATCAGCTTATGCTGGTCAAGGCTAAAAGTTCTCTTGAGCTTTTATACGTTGTGCCTTTTACAGTCTAGCTAACATGATGAAAACGCGTCAACATGTTCTGGTTATTTTTAATGAATATGTAACATTTTAACCCATTAATGCATCTTAATGTAATCCTCTTTAGTGAGTTTTCATGACACTCATTGTTTTCTCAGTTAGTATCTTTCTGTCTCATCTTTTCTGATGGTCTTAATGACAATATTAAGTTCAACCCTTGACTGTATGGCTCAGTGTTTAGAATATGCCGCATCAGTCCTTGCAGATTACAAGTCCATTAATGTTCGTTCACAGGTTCTAATCTTGTCCTGAATATGACCTTTCAGAACCTGCTTATATTGCTGATTCATAGTTTTAATATGTGAAAGTGCCTTAAATGTTTAATATAAAGACATTTTGAAAAAAGTCATAAGAGTTATTAGGGTCAACTCCCATCTAACTTGCCCCTGTTGATATTTCTCACCTCAAGGCTCAAAAATAATCTTTTTGCAGTCTCTATACTTAAACTTCGGTCAGTACAAACATTACCATTATATATTTTTCCTGTTAAGTTATCTTTATCTTAAAGTTTCCATAATCAAATAGACCATCACCAGAAGTAAAATTTGCCTAATTATCTTTAATATCAAGAGTAAAGTAAAAGCTATTCTAGTCCATGGATGCTATCCTGTATTTTATACTATCTCCCATTAGTGGTAAATACCCAGGGTGGTAATAGAGCTCAATGTTACCACTTTGTCATTGCCTATGTACCAAATGATTTTGCAAGGTATCAGAGTGATGTAATGTATGCTGGAATTTTTTACCCCGGCGGGGGGGCAGAGCAGGTGGATGGGGCATAAAATCGGACATCATGGCAGCAGAACAATGACTATCACCTGCCCACCCCCATGGATATTTTACACACAGCAAGGCGGCATTGGGCGGTCCACTCGCCCATGGGCCAATTGAGGCCTTTAAGTGGCCACTTAAGGACATCCTCCCGCTGCCAGTGGGATTGTTCCTGGGGTGTGAGAGGCCAGGGTCAAGCGTTCAGGCCACCAGGTGAAATATGGCAGGGTTGTTTCATAAGAGGCTGGGTGCTTGCAATTCGGCACACTGTGTCCTATAGAGGCCCTCCCCCAAGGTACTCCCAATCCCTGCATTTCTCTCTCCCCTGCCCTGCAGCACCCCACCCCCTCGCCAGGACCTGCTAGCCTGGCCCTGCGACACCAAGAACTTTTGGTCCTGGGAATTTGGCTTCTCTTATTCAGGGTCTATCTGCTGTCCCAGCAGTGGCCATCACTCCTGGTAACACTGCTGGGATTAGTGAGCTACCTGACATTTTATTGGTCAGCAGCTCGCGGAATTGGAGCTCACTCTCGGATAGAGGCAGAAGTCCCACCTCAAGCCAATTAATGGCCCAACAACGTCAAGTGGTTGCAGGGTGAGCCAGCAATGCAGGGGCAGGCTCGCCACTGAATTTTTCACTGGGGGTGGGGCCATCTCCCTCACATGAAATTCAGCCCATTGATTTAAAGCTCAAAGGGTAGAATTAGATGGTCAAAACACAACTGCTAACAGTGCTTCTGCCTGCAGGTGATGTTTACTTGAAGTTTTGGAACATTGTGGATTCTTACAGACCCCAAAACATTATCCTGGTTTTTGTCACCTTGCTTAGTGCAATATTAAATTCGGGTAAGGTTTATAAGTATTGAATTTATGGGCATCAATTGTTTCTCTTGTTATCAGGCTGACTGATAGAAATCACTAATTTACAATGCATCCTTCCCCTTATACATAATGAAAAACAGAATGGACAATGGATGTTTCTATCTAGATTTTAATGATTTAATTAAATGGAGTTTGCATTGCCCCTGCTGATTTCTTCCCGTAATGATGACGTTTTGATTTTGATGGAAAAATTGAATGCTAAAAATAATCTCTCGTAAATGTAGTTTGGTTTCTGCTTTCAGGAAGTTACAAGAATTCACCTTGGTGACATCAATGCATTGTATTCTGTTCGGTCATCTGGGCATTATCATGTTAAATTCAATCAATAAAGAGTTGAAAATGATTCAGATTTGTTTTAGTCTCTCCAGAAAAGTTTGATTGATTTCAGGATTTTGAGCACTGCCTTACTCACATAGAAAAACCATATCACAGAACACAATAACAACAGATTACATTTATGCATTGGCTAAATTCAAGCTTTAATGGATTAGTTATCAAATTGTTACTAATTTCTGCTGTTGTCCCCTAATATTACCAATGGTGCTTTGAACATTATGTTCTCCTAAGTCTTTTGTATGCAATGCCAATTGAAAAATGTGGTATCTTGCAGCCTCTTTAGTAGCAGCTACGGAAAATATACTTGTTGATGGAATACTGGTAGTCTGGGCATCATAGCTACTAGGTGGAGAATTAAACATATCAGTTGCAATTTGTCAATGCTTATGGGCTGATTGGAATCTCAGCACAGGAGGAGGCCCTTTGGCCTATCCTCTCTATGCCAATGATAGTTTTATGCAGGCATGGTTTAATGTAATCCTATTTCCCTTTGCATTCCCCCGAGCTTTCGATACATTTCTTCAAATGTTTATTTTACCTCTTAAGTCTCATGATTGACTCAGCTTCATAAACTTGAGCTTTCAAAATTGAGATAGCTAGATCTCTTAGGTAACAGTATCAAGAGTTAGGGTTAAAGGAAAGGAAAATGGAGTTGCAGTGCAGATCGAACATCAAATAGCTGAATGTAGCTAATGTTCCTAAACCACCTGTGAAAATGTATTTTATACCCTGACAACCCTTCTAAAATCTCCCACTTTGTCTCCAGTACTAATCTTATTTTCACACTCTTCTTGTTCCAGGTTCACCAACTATAATCTTTCATTGTTTATCTTCTCAAACAGATAGGGAGATTAAATACAAAAGCAAAAAGGTGCAGATGAATCTGTGTAAGATCTGTTTTCATAATTTTGCAGACTTTTATTGATCTTATCTGCTCCAATGAATAAAGCCCTAGTTATTTTTTCAAATTATTCACCACAAATATATCCTCTCATCCTGATATAAAGTAGTGAATATATAATGCATCTTTCATATGGCTCTAACATTCTTTTTATAATGACCAAAAAGTGCACACATCTATTGACTGCACATAAACAGCAGACTAACTAATGTCTTACAAAGATTCATCTGCATCTTCTTGCTTCTGTATTTAACCTCCCTATCCGACAAATTTGAGATCTGTCATGTTTCATTTCATATAAAACCTATAACAGCAATTTTGATGAGTGTCGTCTTTGAATTGTGCAACTTGCAGAGAGTATAAGTGCAAATCAAAAGGGTCAGATAGCACCTGCTATGATCACGTCCCCTACCTGCCTCCACCACCTGGGATGAGCTGCGTCTAAAACAATCTCAGCCACGTAAACAAAATGTAAGTAGGGGCTACATGATGACAATGTTGCATCTGACCATCTTTCCTGCTTCTCCACAGGACACAGATCAGCAGCAACACTTGACCCTTAAAACAAGGGTGCAAGTTTTCAGATTGTTGTGTTCCTACAGGTTAAAGTTACAGGAGATTGTTCTTAAAAGTATCAAGGTCTTCTGTGCAACTGCTGTTAAGAAATTATTGTGGTGGTCAGAGGGGTGTTTCTGAAAAAAATTGAAATAGCCTCTTGGGAAAGCATTGCCACTGTTATTTTGAAAACAGATGGTTTTTGGAATATTGCTGGATCCTGTTTATTTACACTCGGAGGAGGGAGACCTTTTGGATGACAAGGAGGTAAGACTGGCAACTGCATTTACACAAGGAGCTCTTAAGAGGAGATTCAGTCAGGGTCCCTCAGGTTGCGGATGTTCAGTGATGCTTCTTCAGCCTGGCCCTGTCTGTTTACTGGGTCTGGTGAAATCATCAGATGTAGGGACAGGTACTGCAGTGGTGAGGTTTCCAACATTATAGGCCCTGCTGGAAAAGCTGCATCACTGTGCATTGTGATTTGTGTGGGAACAGACCCCATTGCAGCAAATGGTTTCATTAAAGACCCTCAACTACGGCTTCTTTCATACTGCCATGCTGATTTCATAAGCTGCTGAAAGAAGTGACCATATTTCTCCCTGAGGGCTTCAGTTTGAACATTCAGAGGGATTAAAAGCTGAATAGTTGCCTGTGTTGTGATATGAGGTATATGTATCTTTAAGGGGTGTATCTTAAACTGCTGTCAATCACTACCACCTTCACAGGATGTGATGTATTAGTCCCATAACTTGTAGGCAGTCTACAAGCAGCAGGAGTAGGAGTCAGATGCATATACCTAGCCTCCTAGTTAACTCAATCTGTATATAATCTTGTATTCTTGCTCCAGCCATCAGGCATTGGATCCCTGCATGATTGTTCAAATCTGGGAGAGCTTAATCAGTATAGATCTACATGCTGCGGAGTTTAAGCAGGAACAGAAATTAAATAGCTGACTCTGCAAAGTCTAACTTTAAGCAGAACTCAGAGGAGAGACTATTATTGCTGCTTCCTGTCCTACAGGAGGTCAGGGCAAGTTAAAATACTGCAGGCTGAGCTGGGAAAAAGAATCCATCTAGTAACAACTTTGAACAGATATAAGAGGCCTGCAAAAAAACTCTTTTCACTGTTTAATTGTACTTCTGAATTTTGCTATTCATATTCACGCCTAAATCATTGTTTTGTGAACAGCGCTTCTGTAAACATGGGGAGAAATCAGAGCTCAACAACGCCACCATTGCAGTCAAGCAGTAACCTATGACCAGCTAAGGCAGTGACCGCTAAAGGTACTGCAGCACAGGGAGCGTAACATTCTGCTGAAGGGTCATGTGGACCCGAAACGTCGACTCTTTTCTTCTCCACCGATGCTGCCAGACCTGCTGAGTTTTTCCAGGTAATTCTGTTTTGGCCTGGATAGCTTGTCTCTTTATGGGGTATGTGGAACATTCCTTGTTCCAGTCCTACTCCGGCCCCCTCCCACAACTCTTTCTCCGGTACATCGATGATTGCTACGGTGCTGCTTCATGCTCTCGTCTGGACCTGGAAAAATTTATTAATTTTGCTTCCAATTTCCACCCCTCCATCATTTTCACATGGTCCATCTCTGACACTTCCCTTCCTTGACCTCTCTGTCTCAATTTCTGGTGATAGACTGTCCACCAATATCCATTACAAGCCTACCGACTCCCACAGCTATCTCGACTACAGCTCCTCACACCCCGCTTCCTATAAGGACTCCATCCCATTCTCTCAGTTCCTTCGCCTCCATCGCATCTGTTCTGATGATGCCACTTTCAAAAACAGTTCCTCTGACATGTCTTCCTTCTTCCTTAACCGAGGTTTTCCACCCACGGTGGTTGACAGGGCCCTCAACTGTATCCGGCCCATCTCCCGCGCACCCGCCCTCACACCTTCCTCTCCCTCCCAGAAATATGATAGGGTCCCCCTTGTCCTCACTTATCACCCCACCAGCCTCTGCATTCAAAGGATCATCCTCCGCCATTTCTGCCAACTCCAGCATGATGCCACCACCAAACACATCTTCCCTTCACCCCCCCCGGCGGCATTCCGCAGGGATTGTTCCCTACGGGACACCCTGGTCTACTCATCCATCACCCCCTACACCTCAACCCCCTCCCTCGGCACCTTCCCATGCAACCGCAGAAGGTGCAACACCTGCCCCTTTACTTCCCCTCTCCTCACCGTCCAAGGGCCCAAACACTCCTTTCAAGTGAAGCAGCATTTCACTTGCACTTCCCTCAATTTAGTCTACTGCATTCACTGCTCCCAATGCGGTTTCCTCTACATTGGAGAGACCAAACACAGACTGGATGACCGCTTTGCAGAACACCTTCGGTCTGTCCGCAAGCATGACCCAGACCTCCCTGTCGCTTGCCATTTCAACACTCCACCCTGCTCTCATGCCCACATGTCCGTCCTTGGCCTGCTGCATTGCTCCAGTGAAGCTCAGCGTAAACTGGAGGAACAGCACCTCATATTCCGACTAGGCACTTTACAGCCTTCCGGACTGAATATTGAGTTCAACAATTTTAGATCATGAACTCTCTCCTCCATCCCCACCTCCTTTCCGATCCCCCCCCTTTTTTTTTCCAATAATTTATATAGATTTTTCTTTTCCCACCTATTTTCATTATTTTTAAATGTATTTCCATCCATTGTTTTATCTCTACCTTTTAGCCTATTTCGATTCCTTCACCCCACCCCCACTAGGGCTATCTGTACCTTGCTTGTCCTGCTTTCTGCCCTTAATTAGCACATTCCTTAGATAATATCACCACCTTCAACACCTCTTTGCCCTTTTGTCTATGACATCTTTTGGTTATCTCCACCTATCACTGGGCGGCTATCCAGCTCTACTTGTCCCATCCCCCCTTAAACCAGCTTATATTTCACCTCTCTTCTATTTTTACTTAGTTCTGTTGAAGAGTCTTACGGACTCGAAACGTTAACTGTGTTCCTCTCCACAGATGCTGCCAGACCTGCTGAGTTTTTCCAGGTATTTTTATTTTTATTTTAGGCTGGATAGCTGTCCTGCTTCAGATAAGGTCAAAATAATCCTGGCAAAAGCTACAAAATGATCACAATTTCAAACATTCAATTGGAAGGCAGCAGACCTCATGTCTGAGTTTATTTTGTTCCAGTGAGGTGTGGTGCTGTTTTTCTTCTGCATCTCAATGTTTCCAAATTAGGTAAACAAGCCATTAAAATTAAAATTGCTATAGGTAATGAAGGTCTCCATAGACTGAACACTTTTTTTTATTCATTCACGGGATGTGGGCTTCGCTGGCTGGGCCAGCATTTATTGCCCATCCCTAGTTGCCCTTAAAAAAGTGGTGGTGAACTGCCTTCTTGAACCGTTACAGTCCATGTGGTGTAGGTACACCCACAGTGCTGTTAGGGAGGGAATTCCAGGATTTTGACCCAGCAACAGTGAAGGAATGGTAATATATTTCCAAGTCTGGCTGGTGAGTGACTTAGAGGGGAACTTCTAGGTGGTGGTGTTCCCATCTATCTGCTGCCCTTGTCCTTCTAGATGTTAGTGGTTGTGGGTTTGTGGAAGGTGCTGTCTGAGGAGCCTTGGTGAGTTCCTGCAATGGATCTTGTAGATGGTATACACTGCTGCTAATGTGCATCGGTGGTGGAGGGAGTGAATGTTTGTTTGTGGAAGTGGTGCCAATCAAACGGGCTGTTTTGTTCTGGACGGTGTCCAGCTTCTTGAGTGTTGTGGGAGCTGCACTCATCCAGGCAAGTGGGGAGTATTACATCACGCTCCTGACTTGTGCCTTGTAGATGGTGGATGGGCTTTGGGAAGTCAGGAGGTGAGTTACTCGCCGCAGGATTCCTAGCCTCTGAACCACTCTTGTAGCCACAGTATTTATATGGCTAGTGCAGTTCAGTTCCTGGTCAAGGTCTGTCCAACAAACTTCTTAAAAATCCAGATAAAATATGGTCAATATTCAAAGATCAATAACGAGTGGAGCTCAACTTTCAAATATACTGTCTGGAATTCATGTCTTTCAGACAACAACCGACTGAGACCATTAATCACTTCACAAGTAGATGCAGAGACAAGAAGTGTGATTGAGACTTCACTGCAATAGAACTAGTCAACAGAATAATCGAGCTCGTGACAGCATCAACCCTGTTAGAAGTACTCAAAAAGACCTCTTGGACTAATACAAAGATTACACTGTGCAAGCACAACTACAAAGTAGACGCAAGTATGAAGCCACATTACTGTTAATCTGAGTCTACAGGCAATGCTTAATTCATTCACCATTGACACAATAGCCAATACAGGCAACGCTAGTAAACTGCATGGATGGTATGGCCTCATTCATGTACTCAAAAATTGCCCAGCTTTTAACGCTGTATGCAAGGCATGTAGCACCGGAGGACATTGGAAGCACCAATACAGAAAGAAAAGGCCCGAACAAGTGGTTCAATGTCATGCGCAGCCACAACCAGAGGCTAGACAAGTACAGCATTTTAAACAACCAAGATCGCATACCAAACATGGTCAAGACAAGATCTGCAAAATGTCTAGCCAAGCCATATGGTCAGATGATGAGGGTAACCAGACCATCAACACAGTGAGCAGATATTCAGTATAGTGAACATCAAAGAGTGTATTGGCACAATAGTACCAACAGAAGGCTTTGCCACCATTCAGGTTATATGCTTACTGATGAAGGGTCAGGATAACCTATATTAAACATCCTTCCACTTCATATGCTGAAATGTATGAAGCCACATAAGTGGCAAGTGATGTGTAAACAACCAATACCAAACTCAACATGTACTAAGGCTCAGAGATTCTGTTCCTGGATCTATTATACTCGTGTTGCTAGAACAACTCACCCTGGTAATCTCAAATATTTTATGTTGTGGACACCACAAGTCCAGTGATTGCTGGCCTACCGGCATGCAGGGGCCTGTCCTTGGTCACCATCCATGGCAACGTCATGACAACAACGAGGACCACAGGCTGCAGGTAGCGGCAATGGAAACCCCATGCATACACTGGGAGAAGACCATCTAACTCTGCAATGCAGGTCATCAGCCAACTGGCTAAGCGGCACAATTTGAATCAAATATATATACCCATTCTGAACATGCACACTTCATCATGCTGTGGCATCAGTCTGGAACTACTATGCAGTAGACAAGTGCGGATAACCCTCAGGCATCACTTGTCAATACTCCCAGGAGTACAAGGTGCATTATTCGAAAAACAGGGGAAGATGAAAGATGGTGACAACCAGCATGCAGGTAATGAACTTGAACATCAGACACAGTTTGAGTAAAACACCCAACTGTGGAATCCAGCAGAAATCATCAGCAAACACCCAGAATCAAGATTGTTTCAAGTACAAGTAACAAATGGCATAACAGTATGACAAGACAGAGATGCCAAATCCGAACAATACCACAACCAGAAACAATGAGCAATCCTATTAAGACTAGAACACCGGTCTAAGACGTAATACAAACAGTGCACCCCAACCATACAGCAGCCTCCAGCGAAGATCACTATAACTAAGTCTGGACGGATAAGCAAACCGCCGATACAATTCAGAAATTTGTAAGTTTATTGCTTTACATTTGGACACGTTATTTATTTTCCTTTGCTCCCATGTAAATAGTTTGATTCTTTAAGGGTAAACCTTCCGTTTAGAAAAAAGGAGAATGTTGTGATGTGAGGTACATGTACTTTAAAGAAGGTGTATTTTAATCTGCTGTCAATCACTGCCATCTTGACAGGATATGACTTATTAGTCCCATGACTTGTAGGCAGTCTACAAACAGCAGGAGTTGGAGTCGGATGCATATACTTAGCTTCCTAGTTAACTCTATCTGTATCTTCAAATAAAGCACCCACATTATTGTCTCACCAATCCTTGTCATGTATTTGCTGTGTTTATGTTGAATAGAGAGGAATGTAATACCCTGTGACACTAGGGTACTGCCCTGCAGCTGGGAGTTGAGCTGCCTTTTACTCCAAGGTACACTGCAAACTTTGCAATCCTTCCGATCGCACCCAACACATGCAGGATTTTGGGCTCCTTCATTCTAACTGCCATGTGTCAGAAGCTGAAAGGCAGTCCCCTCAAAGACTCTAACAATCTTTATTCTCAGTGAAGCATTCTTTCTTTAAAAGCAGGTCAGTGGAGATTGAGATCCCTGGCCTCACCAGCTGTGGACAAAGATGAACTTGGTCTGCAGTCTCTGGTTCCTCCTCTACCACTTTTGGCTGCTCCTGCTCAAACTGACTTGTCTAGATTTTCAAGTCACTGACGTAGTGAGGAACCCACTGATTCTTTTTATTGCAAACACATAAAGAGGTAATAGCAGATAGAACTCTGTCAATTGTGTCGACAATTATCAGGGCAGGCAGCAGCTCTGCAGCATCAATGATTTTCAGCATGTGCAGCAATGCCTCTGATCAAAACAATGGCCAAATACAGTCAGTTTTGTACAGACCCTGCATAGGAACATGTCCTCCTGCCACACCATCTTTGACCTGCTAAATGACAGTATACCCTTGAATCTCCATGGTTCTCTTTTTAAATTATATCAAATCACATATTGTTGCTGGGCCATCTCCAGTCTGATGTTACGCCCTCTTATTGTGTGCAGTTTTTTCAGACAGAGACTAATCTTCCTTCATTCACATTGCGATATGTGAAAGCAATGCTGCCACCCAATGGGTAATGGTGAACACTACCAGTATGGTGAAGTCAGATATGTGGAGCATGCAAGAGGTTTGTATAAGTAGAACATTACGTGCTTGCGTGATATGTTGAAGGAAGGGAATGTGGCAAGGGGCTTGATAGATGATGGACAGATTAGATGAGGTTCTATAATGAATATTAGAGGAACCTAATGGGATGAGGTGCTGCAATTACATTTGCCAACTCTGGTTGAATACATTCCTGGAGGTTTCATCACAACCCACCCTCACACTCCCATCGCCGGTTGTCCCACACAACCATCCTTGTGCCACATGGTCATCCTGTGCCAAGTAGGCCACACGATAACCTACAAAACATAGCAGTAGTGGTGACGGCAATCTAAAAATGATTTGGTGCCATCAACAAAATACCCACGGGATGAAATCAGAATGATGCTTCAAAGGAAGAATGAAAAGACTTAACTTGGTGAGAGGCAGCATGAGAATAGATAGTGATGTCAGCCACAGTCGAGCAGTCACTGTCCCTTCCGCAGCCGTTTGAAAACCTTGAAGATCCACAGAGAGGCCAGCATTGGGAATTATTGAAAAAACACTCCTTAAAGTACTGAGCAGTGTCAGGTTTGGATACCAAAAAGCAGAAGCACTAGGTTAGTTCATTCTTCTTTGCAGTGGGGCCCATTGCCGACAATGGCCTCCTGAGATAAAGGGTAGAATAGACCTCTGCAGACTTTGAAACCGTTCTAAAAAGCATTTCGTGCATATTTGAGACCAAAATGGAATCTCATAATCAAGTAAGCACGATTCCATCCGAAATCCCAAAGGCCTGGAGGATCCGTTGACTTGTTTCTTACAGATCTGTATAGGTTAGCCAGTTGTTGCAGGTATGGTGCCTTGAAAGATTAACATATTCAAAACCACATTGTCATTGGACTCTGTGACAAAAAGCTGTCAGATTTTTAACAGATAAAAGATGACCTAACTCTCAATCAAGTGGTTCAATATGCTAGGCAAGCCGAACTTAGGGAGCAAAATCGGGCTATAATCCATCGAGATACCGAAGCTTTGGATGAGTCTGTTGGTTAGGTAGGCCCAAAGGCAGCATGCCCACCCACCCAAAAGCCCACCAAAATGGGCAAAAGGGCAGGAAACCCTACAGTAGCCATTTGAGGTGCTTACGCTGCAATGCTAAACAGCAGCAAGAAGGCAAGATTGCAAGCAGGGGGCAGAGAGTGCTTCCATTATAGAAAGACAGGACACTTCAAGCAGTCCTGCAAATCTAAAAATTTCATTAAAGGAACAAAACAAGAGAATATCTATGACATGCAGCCAACTCAAGAAGTTGGGAAGAAAGGAGATTATTGATGTCCTAGGAGAAGTAAGGGGTCACGAACAAGTCTTTTGGTCAGTTACTTCGGAAGTTAAAGGCTTTAAAACTGACTTCAAACTTGACACTGGAGCTGGTGTTATAATACAGGCTGATCATTTGGAATGGCTCAACACAGGACCCATCTAGCCATCAAACATTAAATTGTAAGGTCCAGGTGGTATGAATATTCAAGTAAAAGGTCAGATAACTACCACCTTTTGTCACAAGAGGCCACATTACCGAGACCCTCTCTATTTTGCACAATCAAAGTATATCTTTACTGAGCAGAAATGCATATATACAACTGGGCATTCTGAAAAAAGTGGACAAAGTCCTGCAACAAGACAATGGAACAGAATCCCACCAAGAATTCCCACAGCTTTTTCAGGGGCTTGGTAAGCTCAAGCATGAATATAATGTTTCGTTCCTTCAAGATGCTAAGCCTGGATATCTACAAACCCAGGAGGATACCATGCCCACTCCTGACAAAAAGGTTAAAGAGGAGCTTGACAGAATGTTAAATAGACGTGTCATATCACCTGCCACGGGGCCAATTAGGTGGTGTTCAGGGCTTGTAACAGTTCCCAAGCAAAATGGTCAGCTCAGGCTTTGCGTTGACCTCACACAATTAAGCAAAGCAGTCCAGAGAGAAACCCATCCTATGTCCTCAGTAGATAACAGTTTGGCAGAGCTTGCCAACAGTGTCCTCTTCACTAAACCTGATGCTAATAGCAAGTTTTGGCGAGGAGTCCAGGCTGTTAACAACATGCATTGCACCATTCAGCTGATCCTATTTTAACCGTCTTCCCTTTGGATATCATCAGCTCCGGAGGTATTCCAGTGAACCATGCCAAACATTCTGGAAGGAAAACGGAGTAATTTATCATATAGATGGTGTGTTTATCCTTGGAGCCACAAGACAGGAGCATGATCACAGAATTTGTGAAGTTTTCAAAGTGTTACAAGAGGCAGCTCTCACCTTAAATGAGAAGTGTAAATTTTCAAAAACTACATTGAATTCTTGGGAAGCATCATACAGTGAAAGGGCATAATGGTAGACCCTCAAAATATGAAAGCCATCAGCAACTTTCCACAACCAAAGTGTGTTACTGATGCCCAGAGGTTCCTCCAAATGTTCAATCAGGTTGGTAAATTCATTCCTACTTTAGCTACAATTACTGAACCTTTGAGTGACCTTTTACGCCAAGACCAACAGTAGTTTTGGGGAATTGAGCAAATCAACGCATTTCAGAGAATAAAGGAAAGGCTTATCTCTTCAGACGTGCTGTTGCATTATAATCCCAGGTTGCCCACAGTGGTGACGGCTGATGCATCCTCAACAGACCTTGGAGCCATACCCATTCAGGTCCAGAAGGATGGTAACAGAAAGCCAGTCTACTTTGCTTCCAGGGCGTTGACAGAAATGGAGCAATGCTATGCAACTTTAGAGAAAGAAGCATTGGTTTTACCCTGGGCATCAGAGAGATTAGAGTCATAGGGTTATACAGCACAGAAACAGGCTCTTTGGCCCATCGTGTCTGTGCCGGCCATCAAGCACCTATCTATTCTAATCCCATTTTCCGGCACGTGGCCCATAGCCCTGTATACTTTGGCGTTTCAAGTGCTCAACTAAATACTTCTTAAATGTTGTGAGGGTTCTTGCTCCTACCACCTCCTCAGGCAGTGTGTTCCAGATTCCAACCACCCTATGGCTGAAAATTTTTTTTCTCAAATCCTCTCTAAACCTCCTACCCCTTACCTTAAATTTCTGTCCCCATGTTATTGACACCTCTGCTAAGGGGAAAAGTTTCTTCCTATCTACCCTATCTATGTCCCTCATAATTTTGTGTACCTCTCTCGGGTCCCCCATCAGCCTTCTCTGCTCTAAGGTAAACAACCCTAGCCTATCCAGTCTCACTTCATAGCTGAAATATTCTAGCCCAGGCAACATCCTTGTGAATCTCCTCTGCACCGTCTCCAGTGCAATCACATTCTTCCTACGGCTTCAAGTCATACAGACTCGAAACGTTAACCCTGTCTTCCTCTCCACAGATGCTGTCAGGCCTGCTGAGTTTTTCCAGCCATTTTTGTTTTTGTTTCACATCCTTCCTATAGTGTGGCAACCAGAACTGCACACAGTGCTCCAGCTGTGGCCTAATTAGCGTTTTATACAGCTCCAACATAACCTCCCTGCTCTTATATTCTATGCCTCGGCTAATAAAGGCAAGCATCCCATATGCCTTCTTAACCACCTTATCTACCTGTGCTGCTGCCTTTTGGAATTTATGGACATGTACACCAATGTCCTCTGATTCTCTGTACTACCAAGGGTCCTAACATTCATTTTGTATTTCCTTGCCATGTTAGTCCTTCCAAAATGCATCATCTCATGCTTTTCAGGATTAAATTCCATTCGCCACTGCTTGCCCATCTACATCGTCCTGTAATCTAAAACTTTCCATTCACTATTTATGACACCACCAATTTTCATATCAACTGCGAACTTGCTGATCCTATATTCATGTCTAAATCATTAATATACACCACAAACAACAAGGTTCCCAGCACCAATCCCCATGATACACCACATGTCACAGGCTTCCAATCACAAAAACAATCTTCGACCATCACCCTCTGCCTCCTGCCACTTAGCCAATTTTGGATCCAATTTGCCAAATTGCCCTGGATCCCATGGGCTCTTACCTTCTTGACCATTCTCCCATGCAGGACCTTATCAAAAATATTACTGAAGTCCATGTAGATGACATAACTGCACTACTCTCATCTACACAACTAGCCAACTCCTTGAAAAATTCAACCAAATTTCTTAGAGATGATCTCCCCCTGAGAAAGCCATGCTGACTATTCCTGATTAATCCCTGCCTCTCCAAAGTGGAGATTAATCCTGTCCCTCAGAATTTTTTCCAATAGTTTCTCTACCACTGATACTAGGCTCACTGGCCTGTAATTATCTGGTTTATCCCTACTACCCTTCTTGAATAATGGTACCACATTCACTGTCCTCCAATCCTCTGGCACCTCTCCTGTGGCCAGAGAGAATTTGAAAATTAGTGTCAGAGTCCCTGCAATCTCCTCCCTTGCCTCACATAGCAGCCTGGGATACGTCTCATCTGGGCCTGGGGATTTATCCACTTTTAAGCCCGCTAAAACCGTTAATACCTCCTCCCTTTCAATGCTCATTTTTTTCAAGTATATCACAATCTCCCTTCCTGATTTCTACACCTAAATCGTCCTTCTCCATAGTGAACACAGATGAAAAGTAATCATTTAAAACCTGACCTACGTTCTCTGGCTCCACACACAGATTGCCACTTTGGTTCCTAATGGGTCTTACCCTTTCCCTGGTTATCCTCTCGCCCTTAATATATTTATAAAATGCCTTGGGATTTTCCTTTATCTTGCCCACCAGTGTTTTTTCATGCCCCCTTTTCGCCTAATAACTTTTTTAAGGATCCCCTTCCACTTTCTATACTCCTCTAGGGCTTCCGCTGTTTTCAGCCCTCTGTATCTGCCACAAGTCTCCTTTTTTTATCCTTACCCAATCCTCTATATCCCTTGACATCCAGGGTTCCCAGGACTTGTTGGTCCTACCCTTCAACTTTACAGGAACATGTTGGCCCTGAACTCTCACAATTTCCTTTTTGATTGACTCCCACTGGTCTGATGCAGACTTTCCTACAAGTAGCTGCTCCCAGTCCACTTTGGTCAGATCCTGTCTTATCATATTGAAATCGGCCTTCACCCAATTCAGGACCTTTAATTCCGGTCCATCTTTGTCCTTTTCGATAGCTACCTTAAACCTTAGAGTTATGGTTACTATCCCCGAAATGCTCCCCCGCTGACACTTCTACCACTTGCCCGGCTTCATTTCCTAAGATTTGGTCCAGTACCACCCTTTCCCTTGTAGGACTTTCTATGTGCTGGCTCAAAAAGCTCTCCTGGATGCACTTTAAGAATTCTGCCCCTCTAAGCCTTTCACACTAAGACTATCCCAGTTAATACTGGGGAAGTTGAAATCCCCTACTATTATTACCCTATCATTTTTACACTTCTCTGAGATTTGCCCACATGTCTGCTCCTCTATCTCCCCCTAACTGTTTAGAGGCCTATAGCACACTCCCAGCAAAGTGATTGCCCTCTTTTTGTTTAAATTCTACCCATATGGCCTCATTTGAGGAACCTTCTAAGATACCGTCCCTTCTTACTGCAGTAATTGACTCTTTGATCAATAGTGCAATTCCATCTCCTCTTTTACAACCCCCCCCCCCCGCCCCCCTACCACCGGCATGCCTGAAAATTCTATACCCTGGAATATTGAGCTGCCAGTCCTGCCCTTCCCTCAACCATGTCTCTGTGATAACAACAATATCATATTCCCACATGTTAATCAACATCCTCAATTCATCTGCCTTACTGGTAAGACTCATTGCATTAAAATAGATGCAATCCAGCCTTGCATTATTCCCTTGTGCCTTAACAGGTCTATATTTGCTCTGCCTTAGACTGACTGACTGACTTAGTTACTCCACTATATTTGGCTGTGCATCACCCCCTACTGTACCTCCACTCTGTATCCCATCCCCCTGCCAAATTAATTTAAACACCCACCTCAACAGCACTAGCAAACCTCTCCTCAAGGATGTTGGTCCCATTCCAGTTCAGGCGCAACCCATCCGACTTGTACAGGCCCCACCTTCGCCAGAAAGAGACCCAGCGATCCAGGAAACTAAAGCCCTCCCTCCTGCACCATCTCTTCAGCCGTGCATTTATCCTCTCTATCCTCCTATTCCTATACTCACTAGCACGTGGTACATGGAGTCATCCAGAGATTACGAGGTCCTGCTTTTTAATCTGCTACTCAGCTCCCTAAATTCTTGTTGCAGGACCTCATACCTCTTTCTACCTATGTCACTGGTATCAATGTGAACCACGACATCTGACTGTTTGCCCTCCTCCCCCTTCAGAATGCCCTGCAGCTGTTCTGTGACATCCTTGACCCTGGTACCAGCGAGGCAGCACATCATCCTGGAGTCATGTCTATGGTTGCAGAAGGGCCTGTCTACACCCCTGACTATTGAGTCTCCTACCACTATTGCTCTTGCGCTCTTACACCCCGCCCCCACCCCTTGTGCAGCTCAGCCACCCACAGTGCTGTGAACTTGGCTCTGGCTGCACTCTCCAGAGGAACTTTCACCCTCACCGTTTTCCTACACAGAAAAACAGTTCTTAAGTGGGGTGCACTCTGGGGCTTTCCTGACTACCTGCCTGCCTCCCTTCTCCTCACTGGTGGTCACTCATTCCCTCTCTGACCGCACTTCCTTAAGCTGCTGAGTGCCCACATCTAAAAACGTGCTATCCACGTAACCCTCAGCCTCGCGGATGCACCGCTGTGTCTCCAGCTGACGTTCAATCTCCGAAACCCGTTGTTCAAGCTGGTCAAGCCGGTGGCACTTCCTGTACACATGGTCATCCAGACTGCAAGGAGCGTCTAAGAATTCCCACGTGCTGCAGGTTGTACAACACACAGGATTGAGCTCCCTTGCCATACATTTTGTTTGTTTTTGATTAAAAAACAATTTCCTTAAATTTAAGCCAAGTAGAAAACTTTAGTTTTTCTTAAAAAAAAACAAATGCTGAGACTCTTACCTCTGTAATGTCGCTTTTAAGTGGAAAAAAACAACTTACCTACTATCCACCAATCAGCTCTCTCCCTTGTCCTGACATCACTCCCTTTGAATTCCAGGGCCGCCAAGTGTCTGGGTGAGAACCAGTTCCCTCACAGGTAAACTCTGCTCCTCTGTTTATACAGCCGCTCTGCTCCCTCACAGGTAAACTCCTCTTTGTACAACTGTTCCGCTCCTGCTCTTTATACAGCAGCTCAGTTCCTCTTTATACAGCCACTCCACTCCACTCCCTTACAGGTAAACTCCTGCTCTTTATACAGCCATTCTGCTCTCACTCTTTTTTGTTGTTTTACCTTTATTATTTATTAAATTTCCCTCATCCTTAAATTACCAATTTAATAGTAATCAACAAGTGATAGTTACTCAGCTGCTAATTTAATCTAAAATGAAGCTAAAAGCTGAAGTACTCACCAGCCAATCACCTGCCTGCTCTCCTGTGATGTCTCTCTTTGTGTTCTCAGTGTTGGTTTGAAACGCTGTTTGGGGTCCTCTGCCTCGCTCCCCTCTGCTCTCGCTCCTGCTGCTGATAGCGGGGCCTCTGTCTCTCTCCCCCACTCTTTATTCACTCTCCTTCCGCAGTGTTTTCACCCAGGGCCACTCTCGCTCCTGCTGCTGATAGTGGGGCCTCTGCCTCTCTCCCCCACTCTTTATTCACTATCACCCTGCACTCTTTTCACCCAGGGCCACTCTCACTCCTGCCGCTGATAGCGGGGCCTCTGCATCTCTCCCCCACTCTTTATTCACTCTCTCTCCGTGCTGTTTTCACCCAGGGCCGCTCTCGATCTTGCTGCTGACAGTGGAGCCCTGCTACTTCTTGGGTTATTTGATGGGATTACCATTTCAAATTGAGACAGGCCATTGGTCACCCTTCTGATATCAACAGAGATCGTCAAAATGTCTCTATGCATACGTTTCAGACTTTGCGTTACCAGTACACAGCTGTGAATGTGACAGGAAAAACAGAGACCACACTATCTAGAGCTATGGTTGATCACGCTGTAACCCAAGACTTAGTGCTTATTTCTAATCAGAGGGGCGAGGGGAGGGGGAGGGGAGGTGGTGGAGCGGGGTAGTGTAAATATAATGTAAATAGTTTAACGTTGTTAAAAAAGTTGACATTATACTTGGGGGAGGTGTAGCATAATGGTTAATAGTTATGGAAATGAGATAGTGATATATCATAATGTTACAGTGGCATCAGTAGTCATGTGCTAGAGACTCTATAGAGAAGGTGGAATAATCTGCATATAAGAGAGATGTACTTGCCTAGTATTTTATCACATATATAGTGTAAATAAAGTAATTTTGAAGAAACTTCCCTGTTTCAGACCTAAGTAACTCACGAGTAGAGGGAAACATTCCCAATATAGATTAGGCCATGAGATAACCCACAAAACAGGAACCATCTCAGAAAGGCTTTGCTGAAGGAAGAAGATTCGTAATCAAGTAACAGACCTTAGAGAGGTCTCCAAATTTCTCTGATGCAGTGTTAGAGGCCTTACTTCATGAGTTGCACTGTCTAAAACTGAACTCAGTACTCCAGATTGGGTCTGGCCACGGCTCTGTACAACTGAAGCATAACTTCCTGTCCTTTGTATTCCAATCCCCTTATTATTAGTTCGTTCATGGGATATGGGCATCGCTGGTAAGACCAGCATTTGTTGCCCTTCCCTAATTGCCCTTGAGAAGCTGCTGGTGAGCCGCCTTCTTGAACCGCTGCAGTCCATGTGGTGTAGGTATACCCACAGTTCTGTTCAGGAGGGAGTTTCAGGATTTTGACATAGTAAAAGTGAAGGAAGGTGATATATTTCCAAGTCCGGATGGTGTGTGGCTTGGAACAGAGCTTACAGGCAGTGGTGTTCCCACATGTCTGCTGCCCTTGTCCTTATAGGTAGTAGAGGCCGTGGGTTTGGAAGGTGCTGTTGAAGGAGGCTTGGCAAATTAATGCATCTTGACGATGCTGCACACATTGTTAGCCTTTTGATTACTTTTTATTCCCTGCCCACCACCTTTTAGTGATTTTTTGTTAATGGAAATGTAAACCCCTTTGCTCCTCCACAGCTCCTTGTCTCTCACCATTAAGAAAATATTCAGATTTTTCATTCTCATATCCAAAGTGGGTGATCACTCACTTCTCTACATTGACAGTTTTTACCGCTTACTTTGTCTGTCTTTGTCCCTCTGTAGCTTTATGATCCCACCTTAACAACTTACTGTGCCTCCTAACAGTGCCACTTGCAAACTTGCATACACAGCTCTCTGTACTTTCACCCATGTCATTGATGGATCTGGCGAAAAGCTGTAGCCCTAGTACACATCTCTGAGGTACTTATCACATCCCATCATTCAGGGAATGTTAGCTTCATCTCTACTCTCAATGGGCTGGGATTTTACAGCCGCGAATATCGCTGGCTGACGCCCCCCCCTGCTGACCGAAAATATTGTGTGATGAGGTCGAGTCGACAATCAGACGTCATCCTGCCAGCCTCCAGTAATATGGAAGGCGAGCGGGTGCCGAAATCAGGAGCCCATCTGCAATTTTGAAATTAGCAAGCTACTGAGTTTCTAAAGAGGAATTGACTGCAATCTCACGTTGTCCACCCCAATTTTCTGTAGTCGCACAGAAAAAACATTAGGCGCCCGGGAGCGGTCGCGAAGCCGGCCGCCGCCCGGAAATCGGGGCCCTGACCGTGGCTTCACGCTGGCTGGCCAATTAACAGCCAGTCAGCGTGAAACGTGCGTTCCAGCGCTCAGCGCTGCCGGGGCGGGGGCAGGATGAGCGCGAACACTAGAGTGCGCGCAGTAAAAGCTCCCTGCGGCACAGAGCTGCCCCGGGGAGCTGAAGATTTTTATCAATAAAAATAAAGATTTTTAAAATAATGAAAATTTGTCCCCTCATGTGACTCTGCCACATGAGCAGGGACACGTTAAGTATGATTGTAAAAAGTTTTTATTTTTTTATAATCATCCCGCCCGTGGATGAGGTTTTGCCAAAAATGCAAAGGCCGCTTGGCACTTTTTGCCCGCCCGCCCACTGAACAATTGGATGGGCAGTGAAAAGTTCCAAACAATTCGTTGATTAAGGGCCTTAATAGGCTGCTTAATTGTTGGTAGGTGCACTGCCGACTCCCGTGCACGCCCATCAACCGAAATATCGCGCGTCTGCAATATTTTACGCTCGAGTGTGTCAGGCGCATGCCCACATGCCGAGCGAAAAATTCTGGCTTAGAAGTGATTAACATCAGGTATAAGAAGGTGGCATGAGGGCAGCTGAAAAGGCCTGTAAACAGGATCATGGTTGTACGCAGCAGCAGAGTCTGCTGCTGAAAGTGGCAGCTTTTGGCTGTTAGTAGACTTTATTTCTTCATTTTTTATAGCCTGACATTACAAATAAGAAGAGGGTGAGAGGAAAGGGAGCCTGTAGACAGGGCTATCCTGGAGGGTAAGGACTTCAGCAGAGGAACCAGAGATCCCTATCCCCATGGGGAGTGTGCTTTCTGAAAGAGGCTCCTCCAGTGGGAGGAAATGAGGAAAAAGAGACAGAAGAGGCCAGCTGTCCAGGGGGACCTGCTGTGCAAGGCTTGAACAAGACAGACAACAACAGCCAATCTATGGTAAGAGAAGACACCATTTTATGCAGAGTGTCTGAAGGCAAAGGATGAATTTACCTTCAGCTCTAAGTGCCAGTGTCGTCGCAGACTGTGTCTCTCCAGGGAGACAGTTACCTCCTTTTGTGAATTGCTGGCTGGGGAGTTCAGTTCAAATTGCATTGGCAGCCACCTATGCCTAATGCTCTCACGATGACTGTGGCCTTGAACTTTCGTGCATCATCACCATTCCAGAACCTTTGGGGCATATCTCAAGCTTCAACTCACCGTTGCATAAAGGTAGTCATGGATGCAGTGTTTGGATGAGCAAATGACTTCATCTCCTTCACCAGCAATAACATTATTTGGGCCGAGAGAGCCAGAGGCTTTGTTTGTATTGCTGGATTCCCCAAAGTTCAAGGTATGACAGATTGCACAAGTGTGGCCATCAAAGCTCCATTGGGCCAGCTAGGGTCGTTTGTCAATTGCAAAGGTTTTCATTCCATCAATGTCCAACTTGTGTGTAACCATCGTCAAAAGATCATGCAGGTGTATCCATACTATCCTGGGAGTAGTCACAACGCTTATGTCTTTAGGCATACCCAAGTGCACTGGATGTTCTGTCCACCAGAGCCACTGAAGGGTTGGGTTCTTGGAGACAATGGATACCTGCTGAAGAGATGGTTCATGACCCTGGCGAGAAATTCACAGAGGCTCAGATGCATTATAGTGACAGCCACACACCTACCACTTGTCTGTTCAAAATGAGATTTCAATGTTTAGACCATGCAGGCAGTTCTCCTCAATATGCTCCACTCGTGACTCACTAATCATTGTGGTCCGCTGCAGAATATATAACCTGACACTCCAAAGAGCAGAGATGATCTAACGGAGTGAGCCGCATCCTCTGATGATGTGTCTTAGGAAGAACCTGAGGAGGGAGCCACCATTGAATCATGGGGCTGTCCATGGTCTTAGCTCCTCCACTTGGTCTGGCAGCGGCAAGAGGCAATGAGGATTTGAAGCAGAAACGGTCAGATAGTCTTTCAGCCTCTGTGAAGAGACCAACAGAGTTAGAGGGTAGAATGTGACTCTTTTTCTGAACACATTATTCAGAAGGGGAATGTACAGATGTGCTCAGATGTTTTTTCCTCCCTGGCAAGGGTTCTGAGTGAGAAACTGTTGGCACAATAGTCCACAAAATGGAGAAACATGCTCTCACCTGCTCCACTGCTTCAGTGTCTGCTATGGGTGTAGCCTTCTTCAAAGTGTACTGTCGCCAAACATGGATTTCTTATGAAGCTGCCACCAACCTGATGTCAGTGTGCCTTTAAATGGGTGGTCATAACTGACTTCCAGTTCACGGCCTAACCCTTCTCCAGCTGGGTTACCACTCTGCACGCTCGATTGGGCAAGGAGACCCCACTTCCCAGTGCTAATTGGCCAGCCTACCCGTTGGGCAGCCGCTAATAGGCCAGCCTATGCTTGATTCGCTGTACTCAAACAACAGGGCCTAATGAGTACTGGCAAAGGCATTAACTTTGGTATTGATGTTGCCGCAGCCATGGTGGCAAATGTGGCACCATGGTTGTGGCAAAGTCAATACTAAAGTTAGTGCTAATGAATTCCAAATAACACCTCATGCAGCCACTGCTCCATTGCAGAATTTAGCTATTGTGCTGCTCTCCCAAAACTCTATTGACTTTCCCTTGCAAGGTCCTCTGGCTCAGTTCTGCTTTAAGAGATTGTTGCAGACTTTTGAACACCTTCCACATGTTCCCAAATTCCGGCATGTGTATTCAGGTTATGAGGCTTTACCCACATTGTGGGTTGGAGCTTTCCAAGAGCTGGTTGGAGCTGAAATTCAAGTGGAAATACTAATATTTAGACAAAGGTTTTCCCACATTCCAATTGTACCTCCAGTAATAGTAAAATCATAAGTTTTTTTTTGTTGAAGTATTTTAGAGATTAACAAAACACAACATTAGCTAGAAACAACATATTCTAGTTTATATAATGCGGTTGCACATTTGTGAGTTTAGCTGAAATGCACAGATTTTCATCATTTGTGGAACTCAAAGTCTACAGTCTAAAAATTTGACTATGCAGTGCTCAATTTTTGGGTGTTAAAAGGCTTTCTAAGTATCCAATAGAGTAGGCAGGAAATGCCCACTCATGAGTCAGAAGCTCATCATATTGGTAGGGGCAAAAATAAAAAGTTACCACCCAAAAAAGTTGTTAAACCCTTTGCATTTTCAAATAAGAAGCCCTATGCCTGTTTGGAATCACCTCTGCAAGACTGGGTTGTCCAAACTTTAGCAGCCTGGTCTATGTGTGTCCGATCTGGTGGTTCTTAGAGAAATTGCTGTAGGCTGGAGCTAACCAGGTAAACATTTCAAGCATTGCTATCAGAATGTGCGACAATGAGGCGCAGGAAACCATTCCACCCGCGCCTCCCCCCCCCGACCCCCATTTGAACTCTACAGAACAATGACAATCACTGTTGTTTTTCTCCATCCCTGCCTCTGCCTCTTTAACCAGCCTTGCTCTTTGCCTGTTACCCAGTTCCTCCAGGCTACTGCCACTATACTGACCCAGTTTCCCCTTTCTCTTGCTCCCCTTTTCCAAATTAATAGGCTTCCGACCTCTCTCTTCCCACTTTCCCAACCTGATAGGCCTCTTTCCTGACCTAACTGTTTTCTTTCCCAATCCTCTTTAACCACTTCTCTGAGGTTGGCATCATAGAAGCCTGATTCCACTTAGTCATTGAGCAACCGTCTGATGTGTATCCATTGTCCACAGCTCACCAGCTTGAGGCATTGGGGCATGAGGCTCAATATCATGTGCACACTAGACCTCTTCATTCGGATGTGGGAATTTTTCCCTACCATACCTGTATGCCTGAAAATCAGTGCAGTCAGATATCTAGTTAAACACCCTCACAGTGTGCGAGAAAATGTAGTTCAATTTATTTCATAATGTCAGAGTGACCTAATACTTTACAGCAGATTTATGATAAATGTAATTGAAATAACGGAGTGGCTATGTATCTTAAAATCACAATGTGCACTTATGTAGAAAGATGATTAAGATTACTGAAGCAGGGAGTCCTGTCAGGAAAATATAATAATTTTCATAATGTTATTGGGATTTATTGCAAAGCAGGAATAGTGGGGTCTGCATTGTGTGTGTTTGTGTGTGTGTGTGTGTGTGTGTGACTTAATTAAATTAAAGACAGCTGGTCTGAAGGCTTTGATGTATCAGATGAGAAGCTAGGTTTGAAATGCTAAATAAGTAAACATGGATGAAGTTTTATAATGTGAGGTATAAAGGAAAATTTGCATTTTAGATAAACCAGAGTAGTTTGAATTTCAAAAGAGAGGGTGAAATGTCACACTTAGCCAGAAGAAGCCAAACAGTGTGTTGATTTTTCCCAAAGCTTACTGATAAAATTGGTGCTATGAAAGATTTTTATTATTAGAAAAGTAAAGTTGCAAAGACACATTGGGACAAGGGAGAAACATGTATAAAGGAGATGAGGTTATGTCCAAGAAGAAGGTATTTTAAGACCTAACAAGGATGAAGTGCCTCCAGCCTCTATGTGCCAAGCTGCTGCCTATAGGAACCAATTCACTGTGAATATCACCGTCCAGGGTATCGTGTGCTTTGCCTGGGTCTATTAAAATCTATTTTGTTTTTACTGCTCCCTTAATGGGGGTGTAACTGGGAGTCACATTAATTAGGGGAGCTAGGAGTTATATGCTTAAAATTATTTCTTCTAGCAATAAATGTTCAATTTAGTTTTGTTAAAAAACACCTCCAAGACTCGGTAGACTTGTTATTATTGAATTCGAGGCACGCATCTCGAAATAAAAATACAAATTGCAAAACAATTGTGGCAGTTGTTTCAAGTTTCTCTCTGGGATTTGAGCAGCTTAGCATGTAACGTCTGCTGTGCCATAACAATCCCTCAAATTTCACAAAAGGTGGGAACAAATATAAATAATAGATATTACAAGTTTTAACATAACTAGATCTATTTGGATTGCTGTGCAACCCATAAGAAATTAGGGCATTTCAAATGTACTCCGATCTAGCAGCCTGCCCTGCTAACCTGATGGGATGTGCATTTCACTTTGTGATTCCCCATATAATGCAATATTGATCTCAGTTGGCCAGAGGAAGTGTGGCTTTCACAGAACCAAAGATGTAAGTCCGCAGGCGATTGAATGCCTCTCATGTGCCACCCCTCCTGGAAGCATCACAGAAGGGCGTTGGCAGAGATTAAAAAGACAACACTTATCTACAGTTCTGTAGCTAGAATATATGTATGATTAAATGGGAGATTACTTTTCATTTCCATGAGTTTGAACTCATTTAATGGAATTCTTTTTGACTAGTAGTCAATTAAATAATGCCTGCAATGATGATTACAGGCATTCTTTACCAAGAAAAGTAGTCGCTTAATCATACATTTAATGCATAATCATCAAATATAAATAATCCTAGAGATATTTGAGGGCAAGTGGATCAAAGGAGGCAGCAGAAAGCTTGTTTTAGTGATGACAGCCTCAAAGCTCTTGACTAACCTAAACCTAAACTGAAAAATAATCTATACCTATATTCTAGCTACAGAACTGTAGATAAGTGTCATCTTTTTAATTTCTGTCAATGCCCTTGACTAACCTGTGATACAAAGTAATGGTTGGGATAGACAGAAAGAAAGCTGCCTCCTTTCCCATTGATGAACAAACTAGGCCAATGTGGAATATTACTACCCAGCAGACATGGAAAGAAGTCGTAAAAATGTTAACACCTGAAGAAATCCACAAAGTACCGAACATTATTCTGACTGATATATACATGTCATTTGTGAGCTAGGACAATCTTGCAGGTGAGCAAGAGATTTGTCTGCTCAGCTTTTAATTATAAAAGGAATAATCATCTGTTCCACAAAAAAATTTAGTAGTGCTGAATAAGCTGAGCTTGAGACTTGCATCATTTGTAAGAAATACTCAGATACATTTCTTGGCAAAGGGATATCATTTTGAATTCTGGAAGCAAAGCAAAAGTAGACAGTCCTATTTTGGACTTGCAAGTGCAGTTAGCAGTGTAACGAAATTCTACCCTCACTGTGCACAATATCAGAAACACTTAGCAGCAAATTTGTATCACCAGTGGAATACGCTCAATTAAACAATGAATATTATTCCTCCTTCAAAGAAATAATAAACTTGCATTTATATAGCAACCTCAGTGTGTCCCAAAGCACTTCATTCAATGAGGTATTTTTGAATTATAGCCACTGTTGTAGGAAACGATGCAGCCAATTTGCTCCCAGGAACAACAATGAGATAGTGACCTTATAGTATGTTTTAATGATACTGGTTGAGGGATAAATATTGGCTAGGACACCAAGCAAAGGTGGTATTCAATTGCTATGAGCAGATGTATATGAACAATAGGACAGGCCAGACTAGACAGTGGACATCATAACCAAGGGACTGCAGAGGACATGGGAGCATGTTCAATCTGTGCAACATTGCCAATAAATGGAACATTAACCAGGGAACATATAGTTATAAAAAAACAGCACAAGGAACAACTTGCTCTCTTTCTGCAGCCATAATAAGGATTGATGAGACAATGTACTCAAACTGTTACAACCTAGAAATTTGATTGAACTCAACTGCAACTCTATCCTAAACTATCATCTCTTCTTCTCTGCTGGACAAAAGAGAAAAATAACTTAAGTGATTCCTCTTTCACCTCTAGCCTCCAACCATTCTCTGTCTCCACCTTTGTTGTCTCTCTCTATGTATATGACAAATGCCTCGCTGAACTTCTTTGCTTCTAAACTACAAATAAGCTATTCAACTTGCTCTTCCTTCTTTCTACATCTCTACTGTTTTGATATCACAGGAGCAACCAATCACATCCCCTGGCACTGGACCACAGTTTAGCACCTCTGGAAAACAGTAGATGGCATGTTTAGAGTTACTTTATATAAAGAAGAATGCACACATATTTCGTACTGAACTATTGATGGAGATACAGGAAAGTATGCCTTAATACCATGCTCAGTTATTCATTCATGTTATGTAGACATACATAGATATATATATATATTTATATTTATATATAGATACATATATTTATATTTGTGTTTATATTTATATGTACATATTTATATATATATTTTATCTTTTAAAATTTTTATTGTCAACGAAGTGTGATGTGATGTTCTAGGATGGTACTGGATTGAAGGAATTGTATTATATGTGAAGTAAGAGGATACACAGTTCTGGCAGGGCTACGGTTAAAGGGATACTGTTAAACAGGTGAGAACACTTGGGCAGCTGTTTCTTCAGCCATCTGGGCACTAAGCCTTAAACCTCTGCCTCTGTGCCTTTCTCTCTTTTCCTTTAAGACACTTTTAAAATCTACCTCTAACCAAGCTTTTGATCACCTGTCCTGAAATTTCCTTATGTGGTTCCATGTCAAAATTTGTTTGATCAAACTTCTATGAAAACACCTTGGGACATTTTACTATATTAAAGGTGCTATACAAATACAAGTTGTTGTTATATGTTGTTTCATTTTCTTCCATCCTGGAATACTTCTCCACTTTCAGCATTAAAAGTGCAAATAAGGGATTCCCTCTTGGGATACTCAGAATCTCCCACAATGAGTGGAAGCAAATATACTGTCATCTCACACTCCTTCAGGCTGCCAGAAGCAAGCCCAGCTCTAATAAAATGCAAAGTAAAATGTTAAATACTTTACAAACTCTTTTGGAAGCCTAGCAAACACCGCTTGAAGTTTCTTCAGGCTGCAGGCTCCAAAGTAAGTCATTTCTGCCAGTCACAGTTGATGGAGGAAATGGTGGGGGTGGGGGGGGTAGAATTTTACAGCCCCTCCCTCCGACAGGATTTTCCAGTCCTGCCGAAGTCAATGGAGTTTTGGACGGCTCGCCACATTTCACGGACCTGCCCGACTGCAGCATAAAATTCCACCTCTTTTTTATAATTTTGATTTCTCCAGTGCTATTTTGACATACCAACACCAAACTCCCTCATTTATGTATTTATTTAAGGCAGCTGCCTGTAGAATCAACAGATAGATTACAGAGAGACCCCAGGCACAAGTAACATTGCTGTCATTTCAGGGCAGTCATCACTGTCATTACATAGCAGAAATTGGTCCCGCCACAGAACCCACCACCAAAAGTGTACCGAAGCTGAAACAGTGCCCCCAAAATGGCAGTAGAAATAAGTAATTTCGGAAACATAGGGCAGAATTTTGCTTTCGTCGGGCGGGCAGGCCTGGGAGCGACGCGAAACTGACCTCCGAACGCGATTGGGCTCTGACAGCCAATTCATGCTGGCTGGCCAATTAACAGCCTAGCCAGCATGAAATGCATGCTGGGAGCCTCAGCGCTGCCGGGGTGAGGGCAGGAGGAGCATGAGCGCTGAGGTGTGTGCATGCGCCGGGGGGAGCACACACTGACAGCTCCCTGAAGGCACAGAGCTGCCTCAGGGAGCTGACGGGTTTTAAATGCAAAAATAAACTTTTAACGTATGAGATAAACATGTGACTCAGTCACATGAGGAGGGAAATGTGAAAAAGGATGTTAAGAAGTTTTTCTTGTTTTTTTTAGCAAGTGCTGGAAACCTCATTCCGCCCGTGGATGGAGGTTTCTTTAAAAATGCAAAGGCTGCCTGGCCTATTCGCCCCACCCGCCGACCAAATGGTTGAGTGGGCAGCGGAAAATGCAGCTTAATTAGTTACTGACAGGCCTTAATGGGGCCTCTTAATTGTCGGCGGGCCACTGGCGCCTCTCGCACGGGTCCGCCAACCAAAAGATCGCAAGAGTGCGCGTGATGACATCGGGATGCTCGCCCGACGTCATTGCGCACTATTTCACTCCCGTTCAGGTCAGGCGCACATCCACCCACAGGACGAAAAATTCTGCCCCCAGTGTTTATTATAACACTGTAGCTCCATTCATTGGTCATTTAAGTTGCACCTGACTTAAAATTAGTATTTTTTAATGGTTTTCTTGTTAACATTTTGCACAGTTTTGGGCTTGGGTTGGCTTTCTCACACGGCCTCTTTCCAAAGCGCAGTATGGTCATGGCAAAATGGCAGGAACATGAGAATGCCAGCCTCTCCCAGGCCTCATGAGGACCCGTCACTGGCCACCCCTTCTCCAACCGCCACATGCAAATGATGGTATGGGTTGTGGGGTCCAAGTTCCTGATGGATTTTCCTGATTTGCTTTTCTGGTTTTTACATTCCAGCCTAAGCAAATAAGCTCTGCAGGAAATTTTGGCAAAATTTCCATCGGCAAGTCTGTTTCGGAAACTGGCGTAAATTTCCTTGCCCAGGATTTTATGCCCTCTCCCCCCCACCACCACTTGGCGGGATATTATGGTCCGGCCGAACTGAATGGAGATTTAAATGGCTCGCCGCATCTGCCAGGGGGGAGACACGCTGCAGCGGGGCCATAAAATCCTGGCCCATGTAATTGCTGCATAAGAGCAGTCATGAAATGCTGGCCTTATGTAACTTCTTGCATCTGATATGTGTTAAAAAGTTTAATTCCCAGTTTATAAAAGAAAACTAAAAGAGGTTTTGACAAATATTCATATTTACCATGGGGAACAATCCATTTTATTTCCTTTTCACACTTTAAGGAAGTGGATTCAAGAATACATGGTACGGAAAGCTGGCTTTTTGACATCTGTCACGAGAGAGTAAATTGGCAAATGGTCAGCACATGTTGTGAGGTTTCAACAGAGTAGCCTAAAGGCTTATTCCCTTTCAAGTTACCATGAAACAAATCAAAATTGAAAAATGTCTGTAGTATAAAACAAGCGTCAATGATTAATTAATTAATGTTCTGGAACCTTTGCTCCAACTTGCTTTGTTCTTTGATCTACTTCAAATGCAGCCCACCTTAAAGTTAACAATATGCCTCCATGAATAGGTGTTGAAATTACTTTTGACGACCCTGTTTTCTTAATGTCTCTTTATCACTTTAGAGAGCACTGCAAATGAATCATGGAATGCGGGAGTGGATGCTTGAATGGTTCAAGAGGACTTGTAGAATTTCCCGAGGGACACCCACTGAGGTGCACACTCCTGAGAAGAAGCATCTGCCTCTGGTTTTCTTTCCCTATTTGCTGCTTGCAAGGACTGGGGTTCTCCAGGCACATAGGTGGGTCATGCACCAAAATAAGTTGAGAGGAAATCAGAGCACTGCTATAGGCCTGAGAACCCTGTCGGGATGCTGGAATAAGCTCGAACAGTAGCTTCTAACAAGTTCCTTCCTGATGGGACACCCAAAAAACAAAATTAGAGGAGGCAGTTGTGAGAGGCTTTGTTAGCTGGTAGTTTTTATACTAAGCTGCTCACTGCTTTGTTGTTTGCCACAGCTGGTAGCTAGTTACTTTTTGCTTTGTTGTTTCTTATAGTTATCAGTTAGTTATTTGCTGCTTCGTTGTTTGTTGAGGTAAATAATTAGCTACTTGCTGCTTTATTACTTACTATGGTTGGTAATTAGTTATAATTTTCATATCTCCATTTTGGCCTCCAAATAATATAAAAACAAAATCCTTAACAGAGAACAAAATGACAAGAGACAAAAAAGGGAAAGAAACGGATAGCCTACTGTTATGAATTCAATTCATTACGTCTGTGTGTTAAATTCGCTGTCTACGGACATTGTAACATTTAAAGGACATTCCAATGCTGTTAGTGGTTCCTGCCTAGTAACAAGGGCGGGACCCTCTGGGAGTGTTTTAATAGGTTTCCAGAACAGTTCAAGGGTCAGTGAACAACTCTTCTTCAGGGAGTCAGTTTGAGGCAGTCTGCTAGCCAAGAAGTGTCAGAGACACAAGGGCAGGAATAGGCCCTGTTACGTAAATTAAAAGAAGGGATAAAAAGAAATAGGCTCCAAATTAAAGAAAGAGCTGCAGTTAGCAGACTGACTCCATACAGTGGGCCGTTGGGGCAAAGGTACCTCTTTGAAGCAGTGGTGTTGAGCTTGGCATGACCATAGGTTTGAAAGTGTGCTTGTGAGCTAGTGTTGAGTCACTTGGGAATCCAGGGAGAAGGAATCTCAGAAGGCGAGATTGAAACCCCACGAGGTGGGTCATTGTTAAATGAGTGGGAGAGACATTTGGAGAGAATTCCAAGGCAGGATCTTCAAAGGTGAAGATTGGAAACCCTTGTGAGAAAGACAAAGGCCAGAATCTTTGGGTCGGTAAGCGGGGCCCGCCCCCGCTCGCCAACGTGTAAAATGACACCCGGTAATGTCAGGTGTGTGTCCCAGCATCACCATGCGTCATTCAGATCTTAGGTTTGGCAGGCACGCACCAGAGTCGGCTGCGCGCGTGCCGAACTGTCAAAGGACTATTAAGGCCATTTAAATTCCAATTGAAATAATTAACTGAGCTGCCCGTCCAACCTTAAGGTTGGTGGGCAGGCGAAGAGCCCAGGCGGCCTTCGCATTTATCATGAAACTTCATCCACGGGCGGGATGAGGTTTCATGAAGGTTTTAAAACATTAATAAAAATTTTTAATAGAATTCATAGACATGTCCCAGCTCATGTGACACTGTCACATGAGGGGACATGTCTTTAAAGTTTTTTTTCCTTTATCCTACTCCCCCGCCTGCACAGGGAGCACTCAAGCACTCAATGCTTCCAGTTGCGCCTCATGCTGGGTGGGCCTTAACTGGCCCACCCACATGAACTGGTGATGCACAGCCACCCATGCCCCCTCCTACCCAATCCTCCCAATGGGGTGAAAATTCTCCCCAAAGTTTCAGTGAGATTGGTTGACTCACAGTGGAACTAACAGCTGGGTGATTTCTTGAGAAATCTATGGACTCTGTCTTGGTTGCATCTGTCATTTACTTTGCAGTGTGGTGTGCTCAACCACAGTTTGTCTGTTAGTTCACATACATCTCATACTTACCCTGAAAGTTAGAGTATAAGATGTATTTTGTAAATTGTTTTATCTTTCTGAACTTGTAGGGTAAATTTTGTTTTTGTTTGTTCAAATCCTGTGGAATCTTGTGGCTTTATTCTATAAGCAGGCATCTTGATTCTCAACTTTTAACTACTTTAAACAAAATGTCACTGGTTCCTAACCAGACCTCCCTGCAAGTCCTGGGGTCTGACCAAGGATCGTAACACTAGAGACTGAATAAAAACAGAATAACAAGCAAATAAACTACAAACGAGGAATAATAGTAAAGATGAGTGATTTAATTGACAACAAGAAACATAAATAATATTACAAAAACAGGACAAGCCTGTGAAAGTGAGTAGCACTTCTGTTACTGTTACACTTCAAATATTAGCTGAAGGCTCTATAATTATGTCTGTTTCTATGGGCAGAATTTAATGTCCTGTGGGCAGGTACATGCCCGGCCCGATCGGGCGTAAAATCGCGTGGGATGACATCGGGCAAGCATCCCGACATCATCACGCACTCACGCGATATTTCGCTCGGCAGGCGCACTTCTGACTTTTGCTGAATTGCACATTTAAGAGGGCAATTAAGCCCATTAACGGCGCAAATGTCTCCAATTTTTCATTGCCCGTCCAACCTTACAGTTGGCGGACGGGCAAATCGGCCAGGGGGCCTTTGCATTTTTCATCAAACCTCATCCAAGGGCGGGATGAAATTTCCGTGATGAAAGAAAATAAAAATGAATTTCCGTGGACAGCATTTTTATCAGCTATATTTTCAGGATGATGCACGGACACTTTTTTTTTCCAGCTTTTAAAACCTTTATTTTAGCTTTTTCAGGTCTCCAGCTCCATGGGGCCGCTGTCTTGCAGCGCTCACCTGTGCCCGCGGGAACGTCATCTCCTGCCCTCTTCCCACCCCCACCCCGGCAGCGCTGAGTGTTTCAGTGCGCGTTTCACGCCGGCCGGCCGTTAATTGGCCAGCCAGCGTGAAATCGCGGTCAGGGGCCGATCACGGTCCGGTTCCCGACCGTTCCTGGGCCCACTGATCGGACACGCCCACGAAAGGTAAAATTCAGGCCTATAACTTATTTGTTGTAGAATTACAAACCTTAAATTTAATTCTTGAATTGCTCCCAGGTCACGCTGAGTAAAAACTGTTACTCTGCTATTTCACACATCCGGGAAATGGATTTGTGCTGCAGAGAAGTATAAACACATAGCTGCAACATCTCTACACTGCTGTGTAGTCACTCTATGTTTGATTTATAATATTTATAACTGTGGAATGGGAGGTTATCTGGTTTTAATTATGTTGAGGAGAATTTGGATTGGAAAGGTTTAACTTGGCTGAGAAAGCTGTATTCTGTCATTTATACTGTTATTTAATCTTCAGAACCCTTTAATATTTTCAGTAAGTAAGGAAAGAAAGAGAAGGAAAGGAAAGGGAACAGCAGGAAAGAGAAGGAAGGAAAGTGAAGGAAAGAAGCCATGCATTTATATAACACAATAGTAAAATACTGCAGATGCTGGGAATGTGAAATAAAAACAAAAAATGTTGGAAATACTCAGCAAGTCAGGCCACATCTGTGGAGAGAGAAACCGAGTTAACGGGCCAAATCTTCCAGTCCCATCATCAGTGGGAAGCTTGGCAGGCAGGGGAACTTAATTTGGTGAGAAGCTAAAAATCCATTTCCCAACAGCAGAACGAATTCTAGCAATTAAGTTCTTGAGATTTTAAAGGCGGGTTAAAGGTGCTTCCCAAAGAACAATGTCAGGAAGCCCTTTTGCATGCATTGCCATGTCATGCATGCTTATTAAAAGGCTAGCTCACCAGAATGAAGTTCCCCACTCCAAATTAAGTTCCCCGCCAGCGAGAAATTAGAATGTTCGTTTTTATGACTGCACATAAGTGGTGCGCACCCGGTGAGGTAGACTTCTTCATGATTAACGGTGAGTTGCTGCTGCATTGTCCTCTTCGGGGAGTGTTTGTAAATGCCAATTTATGCTTGAGAATGGGTGGTGGCAGTGCAAGTTGCCTGCAGGATGACCATTTGCCTTCCTAATTGCTTGCTGCACCTGCATGCTAGCTTTCAGTGACTTATAAACAAGGACATCCATGTCCGTTTGGACAATCTCTCACCACTTAAGAAATATTCTGCATTTCTGTTTTTCCTTCCAAAGAGGATAACTTCACATTTTTCCAGATTATATTCCATCTGTCATGTTCTTCCCCACTCACCTAGCCTGTCTAAATCCCCTTGAAGCCTCTTTGCATCCTCCTCACAACTCACATTCCCATCTAGTTTTGTGTCATCAGTAAACTTGGAAATATTACATTTGGTCCCCACATACAAATCATTACATAGATTGTGAATAGCTGGGGCCCAAGCACTAATCCTTGCAGTACCCCGTGTCTCTCTTTTCAGCAATATTCAAATTCTCCTTGCTTTTGTGCTCTATGCACCTATTAATAAAGCCTAGGATACTGTATTCTTTATTAACCATGCTCTCAGCTTGTCCTGCCACCTTCAATGATTTATGCACATATACACCCAGGTCCCTCTGCTCCTCAGCCACCTTTAGAATTGTACACTTTATTTTATATTGTCTCTCCATGTTCTTCCTACCAAAATTAATGACTTCACACTTCTATTTTTAAAGTACATTGTAAAACTTATTATTTTATATACTTAGGTAGGTTTCAGCCAAACTCTCCATCTTCCCCAGTGACAGAAGACTCATTGAAGCCTCTCTCCCTTCCAGGCCCCCACACATATTGTAATCAGCCCCTCTTCCCCCACCACACAGACTATTACATGCCTCTCTTTTCAACACCCGCACCCCCACCCCAACTCACACACTCATTCAGCTGTGTGGCCTTTCCAACAGCCTTACAGTAACACTGAGCTGCTCTGGGAATCCACATGCCCCTTCATGGCCAGGCTAATGTAACTGGAAACTGGCGCTGATTCACAATAAGAGGCTGAGGCTCCGGATTTGCTGCATCCTCCGAGGTAGCTAGTTGTACTATCTCAAAGCATATAAATTAATATGTCCATTTTATCATATTTTGCAAGATCTCTCATTCTGACTTGACTCAATGAATAACTCATAAACGAAAGCTACCAGCCTGAATTAGTAGCAGTGGCAAGTTGTCCAATTAAATTTATAATACTAATTAAGCTAAACAAGGTTGTACTCAAAGTACTTTGAAGAAGTACTGTGAAGTAGGCTTCTTTTTTTATTTTGTTCATGGGATGTGGGTGTCACTGGCTAGGACAGAATTTATTGCCCATTCCTAATTGCCCTTGTTCAGAGGGCATTTAAGAGACAACCACATTGCTGTGGGTCTGGAGTCACATGTAGGCCAGACCAGGTAAGGACAGCAGATTTCCTTGCCTAAAGGACATTAGTGAACCAGATGGATTTTTAAGACAATCTGCAATGATTTCATGGTCATCATCAGACTTCTAATTCCAGATTTTTTATTGAATTCAAATTTCACCATCTGCCGTGGTGGGATTCAAACCCAGGTCCCCAGAGCATTAACCTAGGTCTCTGGCAATAGTGACAATACCACTATGACAATACCACAATACCACCGCCTCCCCTTGGGGCTGTGTGTATGTTTGTATGTGTGTGTGTGTGACTAATTTAATTAAACTGAAGACAGTCAGACTGCAAGGTTTAAATCATCAAAGGATTAGGTGTAAAAGCAGACATTTTGAAGTGGAGATGAACAAGCTAATATGGAATACAAGTAAATTCAACATGAATAGGAATTTGCATTAGGAGATAAATGAGGAGTTGAGTTTTTAGCTGTTGAATTTCAAAGAGAAATAAAAGGAAGTTTTACAACTGGCTAAGATCATAAATTAATAAAGCAAAGTTATTAAGTTTATTTTTCCCGAAAGTAGTGGCCACAAAGGCAACACAAAAGATTTTTATATTCGGGGAAAGTTAACTTCCAAAGAAAGTTAAGAACAATGGGTTTAAAGATGACAGAGAAAAAACATATTTATTGAAATCTATATGGGGTGTGACCATGTGATCTTGAAGAGTGTGCTGCGCAAGGACAGACCAGTGAAGTTAGCAGCCTCTAGCCACCCGAGAGAAGTGTTTGTTTGTTCCAGAAAACAAGGTTTTGTTACAAGCCTTAGATTCCCATTGTCGAATGAGGGGGAGAGAGAAGCCTGTGAAATACCTCCCCTATGGCAACAGTGGATGCCTTGTAGTAATATTACTCGATTTATTTGTAGATTAAGAATCTATTTGGACTGTTGCCTGGAAAAGGGTGTTTACTTGTGCGTCTAGATAAGTAGAAATCTTTTGGGAAATGTTGTAAGACTAAGTTTAACTGTGTAACTGTAATTTTGTATGTTTGTTTTTTTCTTTTGTTAATAAATGTTTTAATTTCATATTTAAAACCTCCAAAAGTGATAATGTAATCTTTACTTCTGACTTCAGTACCCATACCATCTCGTATTAAATACAAATGGCAAATCATTGTGATAGCTTGACCAAATTTCCCTTTGGGATTTGGTCAGCCCGGCAATTACCACCTGCCATATCATAACAGTGAGTTTTTTTCTTTTTTCGCAATGGACAAATATTGCAACATCCTGCATTTTAAAGCTAATTACAGTATAAAATCTCACTAAATAAAGGAAAGATGTTTGGGTCTTGAGCTTTTTTTTTAATGCAGCAAAGTATTCTGTAATTTCTTTTTTTGTTGGAGGTCATCAATCCACACTTTCCCTTCCAGTGCAGAAGTTTAAACATCTCACTCTCTTTTCGCTTGACAAATCATTAAATAATGCACAGTGTGGAATCTACCTCACAAACTTTGGGAATTTCCAGTTTTGGCACATCTTTATTTACATCCTCTGCAGCCACTTTTTCCATGTCTTACCAAGAAAAAAAGGCTTCTGGATCAGGCCTGGGCTCCGCTGCTCCCCTCTGCTTACCTACTCCATCGGGCTTGTTGAATCCCATGGAGACTCAAGTCCGCTGTTTTCCCCCAGACCCTACCCCACCAGGTCTGCCAAACCCTGATGCCCCTGCCCCCTCTCCCACACCCCCTGCCCCCAAGGTCTTCCAAACCTTAACTCTGCAGCTCTAACCCAACCCTCTCCATGCACTTGCTGAACTCAGTTCTGCTGCACAACCCTCCAAAACTCACATCCTGTGAAATAATTTTTTAAAAGTGTTCAACGAAATGAAAAACTTGTTTGTAATGCTCCTGATTTTTTTCCCCCTGGATCTTTCACTTAGGATTGCCAACCCTCCAGGATTGGCCTCAAGTCTCCAGGAATTGAAGATCAATCTCCTGGGCACTGCTGTGTGCAACTCTGAAGAAATATCAACAGCAGATTAAAAAGGATTTTTCTTTTCCATTTTCCTTGAACATTTCTCTTTACCGGATATTGAAAATGGGTTTAAAAAAAGGCTATTTGGCTGACAGTTAAGCATCATTCAATTGGATAATGAGTCTTTTTACTTTCCAATTAGCATAGGAAGGCAGTGCATCACAAGGCTGGATGTGTTGGCTGACTAATGCCTGGAGTGTGCCAGTCATGTGATGAAACCTCCAGGAATACATTTAATTGCAGTTGGTAACCCTGCAGTCACTCAAGGGGGTTAAATTTCTATTCCTGGTGATACCAGAACAACCCTGGGAGATTGGCAACCTAAAGTCTAAAATAACACAATACCCACACCAGGGCCTGGCCAAAATTTTAATCTATAGGCCCAAGTAGGACATAGGTATTGGGAGTAGTTGCTCTAGGCTGGTCTTGTCCACGACCGGTTGGCCCTGCAGAAGCAACATGCAATGTCCATGGGTATGCTTGACACCTTCTGCAACCAGTGAGGACTGAAGCACAGAGGAAATAATAGTGAGTAACATTATTAGTTAACTTTTTGTAAGATCCCTTTGGTTGTGGTTAAATTCTTCCTTAATTCAAAAGTGGTGACGGGTTGAATGAAGAGTCCTGTTTGTTTTTTAGTTGGTGACACCAGGTGGCCCCAAACAGTCTCTACTCATGGGTGGAGACAAAGGGAGCTCAGTGACGTATGACAAGCGCGCCGGAAGAGCGGCGCCTGGCGATGACGTTCAGATTCCGGTATCTCCCAGTCCCTCAGTGAGTCAGGCAGACTTTTGCCACGCTTCGTTTACAGAGAGCTCAACCCACCGGTTCACTGAGATGCCGAAGAAGAAGACCGGGGCCCGAAAGAAGGCTGAAAGTCGCAAAGAACGGGAAAAGTTAACCCGGGCGGCCAGAGATGTCGTGGATGTGGCGAAACACCCCTGTAATGCCTCCATGGTGCGTAAAGAGCAGCAGTCAGGAGGCTGTCAACCTGCAATATCTCAGTGGAGGAGGAGAGCAGGCACGGCCCAAGCTTTAACCGACATCAGGAACTGCTTTTCACTCCATTCTTAATTTCAGCCTCTCACGTCATTTATTCTGGCTGAAGGCTTTGGACAAAAACCTCATTCCCAGACTATTGTTGTTTCCCTTTGTTTGACTGTTGGGGTGACAAAAGATTAATTTCCTTTCCAGCCGGCCTCCCTGACTGTTAGCCTGTGTTAAGCAGTACCAGTAGTGATTGCCATTACGTGTGGACAATTACTTCGAGTACTGCAATCATTATATTCAACTCTCATATTTCTGTCCTGGCCAGCCTCCCACCTTGCTCTCGCAATGAACTTGAACTCTCAGAAACGCTGCTACTTGGATCCTAATTTGCAGCAAATCCCATTCACTCATCGCCCCTGTGCTTTTTTGTTGCAGATTGGCCCCATTCTGGCTTGATCTAAAATATTCTAATCCTTGTTTTCAAATCTCTCCATGCCCTTGTCCCTCCCTATCTCTGTAACATGCTCCCAGTCCCCTGAGATTGGTACGCTCCTCCAATTCAGCCCTCTTGCAAGTTCCTAATTTTCATCCCTCCATTATTGACAGTTGTATTTTCAGGTACTTAGGGCCTAAACTCTGGATGTTTTGCCCCTAAACTTCTGCCTCTCCCATTAGAACACCTTTGACCATTCTTTTGGTCACATGGCCACGTATCTCCTTATGTAGCTTGCCATCAAATTTTGTTTTCTATTTACTGTATTGTGTCTTGGAATGCTTTACCATGTAAAAGGTGCTGTATAAATGTAAGTTATCAGAAAATAAATTGCATGATACTTACTTTATACAGATTGGCAGCAAAGGACCATACTATATGAAACAGTTTACTGGTGCTGGGATATAAACCTGCCGGTTTACTGTTACCACTTTTATGTTTGTAATTTTGTTAGAGGGATGCTTTTTTTTTTTCATTCATTCATGGGATGTGGATGTTGCTGGTTGGCCAACATTTATTACCCCTCACTAACTCCTTGAGAGGTGGTGGTGAGCTGCCTTCTTGAACTGCTGTAGTACATGTGGTCTAGGATCACCCACAGTGCTGTTAGGAAAGGAGTTCCAGGATTTTGACCTGACAACAGTGAAGGAACAGCAATATAGTTCCAAGTTAGGGGTACTGACATTTATATTGGCCTAGAATCTCCTGCAATAGCGAGATCCACAGGATGTGTTACAATTTTTTTTGTTTTATAAACAGATCTTTCAATTACAAACTTACTTCCCAATTTCCTGGATTTCTAATTACACTATGCCACAGTGAACATAACGCTGAATCCAAAACAATGCAGGCAATGTTCAATTACTTCTAATCTGTTAAAATGATAAGGGCAGTTTTTAAAGGGCACTGCAGGTTTGATCCTTCATCAATTTGGACTGTATAGTTTCATATCAGTTAAATCTCTTATTTTAACATTGCTGGATTTCTGAGCACCTTAGAACAAAATTGATTAGCATTCAGATTCCAGCCAAAGGAGATGTGTGGCACTTAATTGCTGGATACAGCTTGAGCTAACTGTCCATACATTTTTAACGTGCTTTACAGTGCCAGATACATTCTTGCTGTCCTCAAAGAATACACTGATGTACTATTTGGGAAATCAAACCCTGCTCTCTTGCCAGGCATAGTTTCCACCATATGATCTCCATGTGATCGGGCAGCACCGATGTATTCTGCTTCTCCCTTCAACAAGTTGCTACCTCTTCAGCACTAGCTCTGGACAGTGCTCCATCCAGCAGATGAGGACCTGAACAGGAGACAGGAGGATAGAAAGAAGAGCTGGTTATACTCCTATTGGAGAGATATTAAAATCAAATTATATCAAAGGACTGCCTCTTTTTAGAAATAAAGGGCTTCACTTAGTGAATAGCGGTCAATTATTTGTGAATTGTTTAAGGAGCTGCTGCAATATAGCATGTAGTTTCAATACAAATACTATATAATTTCAATAAACCACACTTTTGTCAGGTAACCAGTTATTCTTTTACAGTGCAAGTGGCAGCAGTGAGAAATAAGTGGCAATTAGGGAAATTTGCAATCTCCATTGATTTTATGGGGGCAGTGCTATGATGATTAATTTCTCACTGTTTTGGTGAGAGTATTAGTGGAGTGGTGCAAATGTTCCTGGAAATTATAGCACAAGTCACAGGAACGCTTCAGGAAACCCAGGGCTATTGTCATATTGTCACAAAACATGACTTGTAAACACTAGATTGTGACCATGTTGCAAACTACACCAGGATTTATATAACTCACCTTGGACCTTTAATAGCTTTGTAAAGATGTATAGGATACTGTGCATGGCTGTTAAATGTGATTAGAACTCTTGTCTGTTTGCACACTTGTAAAATATTCTAATAATTAAATCAGAATTAGTGGAAAGCAATGAGCCATGTAATCTCATTGGTGATCAAATGATGTGATCAGAACATCCACCTACAGCACCAGCGTGGCATTTTTTCCATTTCCCATATCACATGCGTCTGTGAGTGAGGTTGCCCATTATTGACAGTTTTATGCTGTAGACCCGTGCCCACTAGCTACTGGATTGAGCCAGCCCCAATACAGGACCCTTATGGTCAGCAAACAGTGAAGACTGACACAGCCAGGCTTGTCTGAATTGAACCCAGGCTTTGGAAGTTAAATCCTATCTCTCGTAGGAAATGTCTAATTCACTATTGAATATGATTGCAAAATTCATGAGCAGTTGTTGAACCTATTAATATTAAAGTTTTGAAAAAAATAAATTACTTTACCAAATACTAAAAAAAGACATTTGCAATGCAGAAAATTGTGACAATTAGGTTTGATGCCTTTTTAAATTCATTCTCAAGGTGAGGCTGTTATTGCTGTGGCCTGTGCCTAGTTTCCCAGGTTTAACACAACTGAGTGGCTTGCTACCCAGTTCAGAGGGCAGTTAAGAGTTAACCATTGTTCACTCTCTTGAGAATGCAAAAAAAAGTTCTATTTCATTATTAAAATTTGTTTGTGATCCTGTCTTAATTCTGCTCCAATAATGTTTTTTCTTTTGTTTCCAATAAAAACAGGAATGTGATAAATGCCAAAGGTAAGATATACCAAAGAATTAATACTTTTTCAATATTTTTAATTTAACATCTTTAGTCTTAGACAATGACAGTGTGATACTATCATCATATTAGCTATGTGTGCTATGATATATTGAAGATTCTCAACCACTTAACATTGAGATTTGACCTGATGTCAAGGAATTTCTTGATCTTTGTTTCTGTTAGCTTTTCTGTTTTTAAAAAAAAACTCCAGTCACCTCCAAAATCTGGAAGGACCCTGCTAATTGTCCAAACTTATAATACAGACACTGCCATTCTACTAGACTAGAATTCTAGTGCATTAGATGCTTATCACTTGATCCTTCAGGACTTAACTTTACATTTGTTTCCCATATTCACTTTCCTCCACTGGGCAAGACGGCAAAAGAATCGGGCTTTTTGTTACTTCTGCAATTCAGTACAAAAGTTACCTATTTGTGCGCAGTGTGGTAAGTAGGATTCAGTATATTCTTGAATTAGCACATTTGCTTTAATTTGAGTTTTCGGTTTTGTGATGCCCAGGAATAACTGCATAGATTATTTGGTGAAGATACTTCAGAAAACTAATATTAACCTTTTTTAGATTGGAAATAAAACTACTTTAAAAAGTAGTTCCACTCTTTTTTTCTATCTTGCTCCATCCCCTCTTAAACAGTATAAAATCCATCACATTTCTACTTCTCTTTAGCTCTGAAGAAGTCATATGGACTCGAAATGTTAACTCTGTTTCTCTCTCCACAGATGCTGCCAGTCCTGCTGAGTTTTTTCAGCATTTTCTGTTTTTATTTGATTTACAGCATCCGCATTATTTTGCTTTTATGTTAAAATGTTCTTTGTTGGGGAGGAGGTGGTATATTTGTGTTGACATTGAGAACTCTTGACAGTTCTAGGTCTGTGCCATATTACTGTGATCTGAAAATACTTTGCTATGCTAGTTTTCGTAGGAGATCTGTACATGTCATAGTTTAAGCAGGATCTGTTATTAAATAAATGACCTTTTTATACAAATTGATTTACAAACCATATTGACAATGTAACAAGTATAATTTTCCAAGAGGAAGTTGTCAGCAAATGGAGCAAGTAAGTAAAGTTCTATGTATTCAGGGATCTTGTGAAATTTATCAATTCGTTGTAAAATCAGTGTAAAACATATAACTTAATTTTGTAATATGTTTGTATAAATTTCATGGGTGCCACTCTGATTTAATGAACTACACAACACAAATGTAGCCTGTGAATGAATAGGGCATCAGGTATTTAAATAGTACATGCATTTGTGGCATGGTTTGTGTCTTTGCTTTCTGCAAAGAAATTGTGAATAGGCGATTATTGGAAATAAGGCAGCCCTTAGTTTTTATTAATAACTGATTATGATAAAAAGTAGTCATTTGGCAAAATAAGTTGAGGTTATTCTAGTGACTGAATTGAAGGCTATTGGGAATACAGCATACAGAAGTCTTGGAAGTTTGAGTATTTTATGTAGAGAATGGGAACCTGTCTAGAATGCAGTATTGGAAATGTTTGGGTAAAAGCTGTGCTGTATTAGAGGTGTTTATATTTTTAGAATTTTTTAATGCTGTAAATGGCTCAGGATGAAACATCAGGTAACGAATCAAGGACCTGCCTTCCAGCACAGCACACATATCACAACATATATTTAACCGTTTTATCATACTTTGTTTTAAAGTGCTTAGCGATACTGAGATCTGTTTGATGTGCACCATCAGTAGGGATCAATTGGATCAATGACTGCATGTTAACCAAATGCCAGTGGCTGAGGACATTGACTGTTCTACAGGTGTTGTAGCGAATGGAAGGCCAAAGACTAGGCATTTGGGAGATTGAAAGTTCTAAGTGTGGAGCATGTTTTATTTTCCAGATGTGGATGCAGAATGAAGTGAGATTAGAAAAGGGTTAGGGGTATTTGAGGGGCACAATTGTGTATGTGAATGGTACATAGGTAGGAGATGGCCATGTCAACATTGTCAAATTTGGTAATTTATTAGTGTCAATTTTGAACACCTGTCTTATTTATTAAGTGGAAAATAGGTTGAAATTAAAATTTCACTTGATAAAATACAAAAAAACAACACATGTTCTTGCAGATATTTAAAAAGATCCCATGTAGTAAGAATGATATGCCAGATTATTGGAAAAATGAAATACAAACGGGGGCTGTTGCTTTTAAGATTAAAAGCTACAGCACAACCATTGCATTAAAAAAAAACTTCATTTAAGTTAAATCCAGTTTCTGAGAAGATAGATAATCACCAGATTAAATATAGCGTGCTCTAGTAAATCAAGCTCCCTGTGAAGAAATCCATTACTTAAAAAAGTTTGATAAATTACCACTTTATGGATCCTGATTGGTCTGTTTTCTGGTTAATATGTGATTGTTAATTGGATTGGCTTGTCCTGTTATCAGGGACAGATCACATGCTGGACTTGCACTCAGTTCCCAGAACTCATTGACCTATCCAGCTCCTTACTCTGTTTATCACACACTAGGCTATATCTCTGTGCTCCCTCCCTAGTTGAGATCCTTGAAGTCTCCAAAAGCAGCTCATTTTCCCACCTTTGCCTGCTGCAGGGCCTTGTGACTTTTCAGGCTCCATTTGGATTTGAGTGCTGCATGAAGTCATTTAATTTTAATTTTTACAGGGGAAAGCAGCAGTCCAAGGCTGGAGAAGGGGAAAGCCCAATAATTGGGAAGCTGGTTTTAAAAAAAATTGAGTGGGGGAAAGCTGTGCAGGAAATAGCAAACTAAATAAAAATAAAATACAAAAGAAGAGCAGCAGTTGATGCAGAATTCTGGGGATTAGGTTGAACTGAGAAGAACAAAGGATAAAGAGAAAGAAAAGGCATTTGCTTTAAAACAAAGGAATTGTTTGGGGGACCTGCTCGGAGGATATCAATGACTGATAGCCAGCGGTATAATTGATGTGGAAGATGTACACAAAAATAGAACCTTGGAGCACTCTTGTGGCTTCACCCCTATAATGGTCTAACAACCTTCTGGTGAATGAACTAGGGCATGCAACCTGTTACTAATCAGAATGCTGGCAGCATGGTAATTTATTGATGACCGACCAGGACGTAAGGTGATGCAGAATGCGTCCCTGTCCGAAGATGACACATTTGTCAGAACTGCCCTTGGACTAAGCTCTTGTTTTCAAACTGTTGAGAGACACCTCGGGGCTCAGCAGCATGGAGGAGGCAGTATGATCTGGAATGAGGTGGATCAGGAGAGACACACCGGAGAAGTTGCTTCAGCCCAGAGCTAGAGTACTTAACGAGCAATGCTAGAGAACATTGCTAGTAGCTCAATATTTAGCAAAACACTGAGATGCTAGATATGTGAAACTAAAAATGGTGGAGATACAGATTGGTTAGCATCTGTGGAGAGTGCAGATGAGTTTGGTTTGGCTGCAAACCTTGAAGGATTTAGTTAAGACTGCATTGTAGTTTCTTCACACACAAGCAATGTGATTATTTTTGTAAGTTGCATCTTTCTGTCCTCTAGGCAAAACAAAATGTATGCTGAAGAGCTCAGACTGTGTTGTTAAGCACCCTGGTGTCTACAGTACAGGGCTCGCCATGGTGGTGAGTATTCAGATGGCTTTTCTGCATCTGTGTAATAGGTGGAGTTTTTGCTTGACCTTTTTGTGACTGAGATTTGACACTCATGTGCAGTGCACCTACTTGACTTGTATTTTGATTTTCTTGAGCACCAGAAATTTGGAGTCCACTTCTACACAATTTTTTTCATAATTTAAGTTTAACCAGCTTGCTGTGATCCACGTATTGAATTTACATTGCATGTTTTAAATTAGTCCAATATGAAAGAATTGCCAGGAGAAAGATTCCAATTAAGTTTAAGAAATAGTGGACAAGATTGTTTGTGTGGAGATTATTCATGCACAAGTGCTGAGTACAAGTTTTGTTTGTCACATTATGTAACTGATAATCTGTAGAAAATTGTCTTATTGTGCCTGACAAAAACAATATTGAAAATGTATTTTTTTAAAATGTCTTTGTATTGGTGAACAATAAACACTAGATACACGAAACTAAAGTTTAATCTACTTCACATGTTGGAAGAAAGTTATTATTTTTTCTTTTTCCCATTCTTAGGGAGCAGTTTGTGACTTTTGTGAAGCCTGGGTATGTCATGGGAGGAAATGCCTGAGCACACATGCCTGTAGCTGCCCACTTACTGATGTTGACTGTATTGAATGTGAGAGAGGTGTCTGGGAACATGGTAAGGATTATCTTGAATTGCTTCTTTCAGGAAGGGTAAAAAGTTTATACTGGGCAATCAATATACAGAATTGATGACATACTCATGCTTAGTATTGCATCATGATTTGCAATATGGCTTGATGATGATAACATTGAGATCAAGTAATACTAAACACCATGAATACAATGTAAATTGTATTCCATGGACTGTAACTTCCGATCTCCCCACCCTTTGGGGGGTACCCCAAAGATGCGCTGGGGGATCCCCCTCAGAAATCCACAGGTAAGCATTTGCACGGCAATTGCCCAGAAGTGCACACGTCCTCTGAGTAATTTAGCTATGCTGGGAACCATCCGAAAATGTGATTTAAAATGCGAACTTTGGATGGTTCCAAGAGGGTTACACCAATAATTGCCCAGAAAAAGTTAGAATAATTAAAACCTCTCCTAAGTTTTGGGTAGCAATTGTAAAGACCAAGACCGATTTTCCTCCCATGGGACTTTCACCAACACCTCTGACCCCCTCAGGGGACTCCTCCGCCCCTGACTAACCATCCCCCTTACAACATTCCCCAACCCCTGAACTCCCCATGGGATTCCCACCCCCACCTCCTGCACGGGACTCTTCATCCCCCCCGACCCGACCCAACCCAACTCCCAGCTCCCCCCGAAATTCTGACCGCCCCCAGCCCCCTGCATGTCCGAGCCCTACCACCCCCTCCTGAATGTCCGACCATCCCCACCACCACCTGATATTCAAAACCCTCCCCCTGCCTCCATGTGACCTCCAAACACCCCAACCCCATAAATCCTATCTACTGACCTTCTCCCTGACCTGTCAATTTCAATCGAACCTTTAAACTTACCTGCTTTACGTAAAAAAGGGGCTGTGTCCTCCTCCAATTCAACAGTGCTGGATTGTGATGCTGTGCTTCGGAGACAGCTGCACTGCCTGGATCTCGCCTGGCCTGAGTCGGAAGGTTGGGTGACTCAGGCACAGAAGAAATTTGGAGTAGGTAAGTGAGGAGGGAGTGGCAATCCGACGCTGATTGCCAGTCCGAGGAAGTTACTGCCCCTTGTTTCTTTATCTATATCATCATCTACAATTCGGGTAAAGTAATAAAAATGGTAAAAGTTGATATTAAATTTAAATGGAAACTAAATTGATGCAGGAATTTTGGAGTGGGCCTACTGATGGCTGGTGAAACAATTTTCTTCAAGTGATATAGTTTTCTCGGTTTTAAAGCATGAAAAGAATTTCACCAAGGTGTTGTCAGTGATCAGTTCGATATAAGTCTTGCAACTGGCCTATTTTCTGCCTACACCACCCTTACTATGTAAGTCATAATTTTCCAGTAGCACTTTTATGACAACAGTTGTACTGTTAAATTGCTTTGTAAACACTGGTGATGGGAATGCTCGTTAACACTTGCCTGCCTTTGTAAGGAACTCTACTACCTCAGGAAGGTGTTGTATAGCTGTCCCATCCTCTGTTCTTCCACTCAGCCTGTTGTAACCTCTCTGCCTTCAACCAACATTTAGTACAACTAAAATCTTTCAGCTACAAAAAAGGTTTCATGCAGGTGTTTCCTGAAACATCAACGGGAACTAAGGCCTCTAGTCCCACTCAAATTTTTGGCCTCAGGTTTGGCTCCCTCCAAGTCATTTGGCCTTCATTTTGCAGTCATTCTGAAACTTTAATGTATCCTGCAACCTTCACCCTGCCCCTCCCATCCTCCTAGCATAGCCCCATTACAGTTCACTCCAGTCTATCTGCTCTCCAATGTCTCCAGACGAAGCAAAAATAAGTTGGGCACCCAGCCCTGCTGCTAACATGGTTTTCTGCTTAGTTAACCTTTCTTTCAGATCTTCCATCTTTGGTCTTGCTTACATTAACTTTTTTGCCCAGTTTTACTGCCACTGATTTTAAAATTAGATCCTTGGAATCTTTTGGCCCCATTTGCTTATTGTTATTCCCATTACATTTTTAAAGAAGTTCCCCGCTCCCTTTTGGACTGTGCAACAGGCTCTGCACCAATTACTCTGTAACACACTGGCTGTAGTTAACAATCTTGAGGATAAATTGGTCTCTGCCCAAGTGTTTTCTTGGCTCCACTTGTAGCTCTCCTGTCAACACAATCTCCCCGTCTGGCCCCTGCTTTGGACTCGTCTGCAACATTCAGCCTCACCTTTATACCATCCGTGTCTGTCTTTCTCCCGTCTGTTTTTGGATTTGGTCGTGGCTCCAATTGCCTTCAGGTTCTGCTGTGTTCCTATAGCTGAGAACCTAAGGTGGGGTGTTACTGAGGGCATTCCACTCCCCACTGCCCCCCCTTGCGCGCGCGTGCCCCCGCCCCCCCCCCCCCCCCCCCCAAAAACACTAAGGCTTTGCGAGGGAGTACTGTAGTTAGCCCTGCCTTTTAAAAATTGAACCTACGATTCTGGGGAGGAAAGGTTTGAACTCAGCACTGCTCCCCCCCAAGCCTCCTTTTGGACATTTGGAGAGATTGGATGTAACACGCCACACCTCTGGCCACCACTTTATTTTTCGCTTTTCTTTAGTCACCCCTTTACCCTACATCTTTCCAGCCCAGTTATCCTTTGGCCCAGTTATCCTTCAACCCTTTAACTCTTATCCTGAATATGGCATTTGATTTGGGTTCAACGGAATTGAATATTCAATAGCAAATAACATCTATACTATTTATAATATAAAAATATCTAGAAATAGTACAGCACGCCACTGAACACACCATATCCCTATTTATAAATGTACAAAACTATAGCAGTATATTGTGCCATTCATGTCTGTGAACTTCTAGCTCGCTGTGCAATGCCAGGGAAATCTGAGAGGAACCTGTTTCTTTTTTTGTGGGTGGAAGCCATGTTCCCTTTAAGCCATGTGGCTGTGCAGCAATCCAAAAGTCCCCAAGCATGTTTCGCAAAAGTTAGCCCCTTTAAGTTGCTGCAAAAAAAAAAAAAAAAATTGAAGGGGTTGCGCACTTAAATTAACTGGACACCCTCAAAAAATTGGAATTGTAAGTATGGAGATGTTAGACTTTTGCTGCCTTAATTGTGAAACTAATTGTTCACAAATGAGCATTACAATATTTTAAAATTGTTTTCATTGTATATGTGTAGCATTTTCAGGTTAGATCTTCTGTAACATTTTACATGTAATAATTCTTACTTTTGATTAAATAATACTTATGGCAGAATGGCATTTTACATCTCAAGGCTACTAACTGACAGCACCACCTATTGGCCGCATTAGCAATCTACAGCAGGATAACATTTCAATACAAATAGCAGCACCCTGTGTTGGGAAACCACTACTTCGGCTACATAATCAAAGTCAATTTTTCATTTACAAAGCCTATGGGCCCTTTATCAGATGGTGTATTCTTACTACACATTTACGAAACTAAATTTGAAGCAAAAAATAGCTATTTCTAAATGTAACCAATATGTATGTTGATGACACTCAGCTCTACTTAACCACCACCTCCCTCGACGACTCCACTGTTGCCAAAATATCAGATTGCTTATCTGACATTCAGTACTGGATGAGCAAATGTCTCCTCCAATTAAATATTTGGAAGACTGAAGCTATTGCTTTTGGACTCCAGTCTAAACTCCATTCCCTGGTTACTGACTTCATCTCTCTCCCTGGTAAAAGCCTGAGATTAAGCCAGTCTTTTCAAACCTTCATAACATATTTGACCCCGAGATGAGCTTATGACAAGATATTCAGGCCTCTATGATCGCCTTTTATAACCTCCGTAACTTCACCCCGTCTCAGCTTAGCTGCTGCTGATCCTTGCCTTTGTTACTTCTAGATTTGACTATTCCAATGCACTCCTGGCTATTCTCCCAATTCTACCTTGTATAAACTTGAGGTTGTCCAAAACTTTGCTGCCCATACCTTATCTGTCCCATTCCCCTATCATTCCTGTGCTCGCTGACCTACATTGGCTTCCAGTCAAACAAAGATCTGATTTTAAAATTCTCATCCATGTTTTCAAATTACCCCCATGGCCTTGCCCCTCCCTGTCTCTAATCTCCTCCAGCCCTAGAACCCTCCCAAGGTATCTCAGCTCCTCTAATTCTGGCTTCTTGTGCATTCCCAATTTTAATTGCTCCACAATTGATGGCCTTCAGTTACCTAGACCCTAAACCCTGGAATACCCTTCCTATCCCTTTACGCTCTCTACCTTGCTTTCCTCCTTTAAGACACTTGTTGAAACCTACCTCTTTGTCCAAGCTTATGCTCATTTGCCCTTATGTCACCTTATGTGACTTGGTGTCATATTTTGTTTTATAATGCTCCTGTGAAGCACTTTGGGGCATTTTATTACATTAAAGACACTATACAAATAAAGTTTGTTGAGTTGCAAAAGCCTGAATTATGTTGTACGAAATAGATAATCCTGTAGCATGCTCCTTACATTTGGTTTACTAGCACTGAGCATATTTTTTTCTCTTGCCAGTTAGTGCATTCTATGCATGTCTATACAGATTGCTATTTGTCTCAGCAAACTGCTAGCTGGCACCTAGTTAATCATCTGCAACAAAGCAGGCGGTTTTGTTTCTTTTTAACGGATACGTTCATGAACTAATAAGTACATCAGAATTAATATTATGTGGGTTATACTAATTGTCCAATGCTTGAACATGCCAGTTGGCATCATACCTAGCCATATGAACTAGAAGGTCTTGTGTGATAATTCTTGTCTCAATAATAGCTGCTTAGGCAAGTTACCACTAACTGGAAGGCAATTCAGCTTTCAATGCACAATGAGTGTTACATGAACTTACAATTCAACTATGGAGGACACCACAGTGCAGCCTGACCTTAATCCTTTACTCACCCCCAAAGTCCATACACACAATCAGCCAGGAAAATCACCCTGGCTGATTTTCCATCCCTAATGCTAATTAAATTGTTATTGAAGAGCTGACAGGATCATTGTCTTTTTAACCGACATTAAACATTTTAGAAAGAAAAGTTTTTTTGGAAAAAGTAAAACAAAAATATTTCCAGATGGACCAAATCTTGACCTGGGATTGTTTTTCAACGTTCAGTTTACACCTAATGCAAAGCTGAAATGAAAGTCAGCTTAATTCCTTGAAGTTGTCTCACACCAATTGTAATAATCAATGCACCACAAAATCATCATTCATTGTTTACTTTAAATGTTGCAGTGTTTATGAGGAAGTTTTCACATTGACAGAGACATTTTCTGTATCTCTGGGACCATAATTAATGTTATTACCTTACAGGAGGGAGGCTTTTCCGCTGTTCTTTCTGCCACAACTTCCTGTGTGAAGATGATCAGTTTGAGCACCAAGCCAGCTGCCAAATCTTGGATTCTGAAACTTATAAGTGTGAGTCATTTTTGATATATCTGATGCAGACCTTATAAAACCCCATGACTTTTTTTAATGTAACTGTGAATTAGTTGTTTTTCTTAAAGTTGTTTTTAATTAGTGGCTGTCCAATGGCATGTTTTAACAGCATGTATCTAAAATGCTGTAGTACCAGTTTTACATTGGGAATAGGGTTGGAGTCCAGCCAGGATTGATCGCTTGGATGAAAATCTCATCTGTTGCCTGCCGGTAATCAAATGATTTCAGGCTATCCCATACCTAGTAGGTACTTCTGCAGAACAAATGGCAACCTAAATGGATAGTCTCACAAAGGCAAAAGCACTACAATCGTTCAAAATAGAGTTAGAACAGCGATAGAGAAGAAACTAGGTTTCAATGGAAAGATGGGCTGAATGGCCTCCCTCATTAAACCTTGCCCTTGTGAAGTCGTGGAGGCAGCTCATACGAGAGATCAGAATTTTACACTGATCGCTTCGAGAGTGTTTTCCTAAATAGGATTGGATTAAGAAGGGGGTGATGAGGTCAAAATTGAGGCACTGTTGAGATCTCTGCTTGGCATCTAACTGGAGTCATTACAAGATAGGAGGACTTTAAATTTTTACATTTATGGCTCCAAAAAATGTTTCTCACAATGTATTCTATTGAAGTGCTACATTATGCTGCAAGAACTCTTCCATTTTCCTGCATTGACATCTCTCGCCTTGATGACCACGGTCACTAGCAAAATAAATGTGCTTGAGAGTGGCCAGATTTCTATGAAATTATAAAATGATTTATGTGAGAAAGGACTAGGTCAGCTACTGGTTTAATTGATGTTTTGTTTATCACCATGTTTCTACCTGAATGATCAAAACTTAATTTCTTTGCAGGCATCTCCTGTAATCGCCTGGGGCAACATTCTTGTCTACGTTGTAAGGTGAAACTAACTGACTTTAAAATATTTTTTTCTTTATTCCATTGATGAGATTTGAACGCTACAAAATTTGCCAATTAAATTCACCCGTTGTAATTTAACTGGAAACACTTATTTTGTTTTCTAAATGGCAATTTCAAACCCTTATAATTTTAACACTATACTTTCATTAGTGACTTCTGTTGAACAACAGTTACATTTTAATTCCCCCCTTACCTGCAGGCCTGTTATTGTGATGATCATGTTCGCAGCAAGGTCTTCAGGCAGGAAAAGGGAAAAGTGCCACCTTGCCCTAAATGTGGTCATGAAACACAGGAGACAAAAGATCTATGCATGTCCAGTAAGTTCAATCATGTAATGTTTTCGCCCATTTGTTAGTCTGTTTGCCTTAAACAATATATCTCAAAAAGTAATGGATTGGTTTCAACGAAACTTGGTACACAGATAGGAACTGAGGAAGAACATTCGTTTTTGGCGAAGATGTGGATCTAGATCCTGGAATTTTTTAAAGGATCCATTAACATTGGGAGATAGGGCAAATTGACTTTTTTAGAATATTGTGGATTGTTTGATTTAGAATATTGTGGATTATCTCAGCTGCTGTGGTGGAATTTATCACAGCTGAAAAAAATGTGAGCAGAGTTTTCAGAGCAAGTTGTCGGACGTGGATTAGCCCGAAGCCGCCTCAATGAGATGGAAGCTCTTGATAAAAAGACTTTTTTTCAACTTTGTAGTTACAGAGCATCAACCAGGCAGGGAAAAACCTCAAGGAAGAGCTGCATAATTGTAATAACGTTGCATTAACATGATGTGGTGGAAGTACGCGCTCTACTGAGTGCCCTCTTCACTTGTCAGATATTGGATTGACTGGCTTGGTCTATTTTTATTCAAAGTCTGCATTATTTAACATCGCTTAGGAGATGATCTTTTAATTCGTAAGGACATTTTATTATAAAGTGACTGTAGGATAATATTGTACTGTCATGGACATTTTAAAACAACCTGCTCCCCATTGCAGAGTTCAAAATCACCATCCCTATGTGCAAGTTTATGCAGAGCTTCTGCTCACCCTACATCTCAGTCATTTTCCTCTGCTCCTCCATTAGTGTTTGAGCCTTCAGCCATTGTGTTCCTCACTCTGGAATTCCCTTTTTCCTTGCTACATTGTTACCCACCTTCAAAAGCCTCCTGAAAATCTTTGAATATTCCTTCCCTCAACTTTTTCCCTTGCTGGCATTTAGTCTCTAATGCATCTTTTGGATGTCTCCCCACATGACATCTTCATTGAACAGTTCAGAACAAAATATACAACAACTGAAATAAAAGATCGTCATTTGAATTAAAAGTTGTACTTATTTTCTATTTAGTATGTTAAAGGATGCGGAAAAAATATGTGCATAATGCACTGTCATCCTGGTGGTAACTACTTGGAACAATAGATTCGTGTACTGTTCTGCAGCTTCAAAGATTTGAAATGTAACCCTTCAAAACATTTAGGTTCAATTTCATCCTAGACAGATGGGATAATTTTTTTAAATCTATATCTTATAGTTTCTGCATGAAATTGTTTTGGTAATGTTAATCAAATTTGGTAATGGATCTTGAGTCAACAGCATAAAACTGCTAACTCTGGCATTATGTTTGAAACTCTACAAAGAGGCCGTAAGGGTGGCTTGTCTAAGTAATGCAAAATACCAACTGGTGTAGTAGTGGGGGGAATGAGCTTTTCAGGATAACTCAAATTGGCAGGTGGCAGAAGTAGAGGTTTTATTTTGTATCTGACAAAAGTTGTCCTGGTCGTCTTCTGTTATACAATCAAATGATTTGCCACATTTCAACACCGCAGTTGACTGAAAGTTTAGGGTTAAGACCTAGTTGTGGCTTATTTTTTTCAAATGTAGATCCCACCTCTAAACTGGATGGTGGTGGGATAGAGGAACAAGTATGAAAGGTGCTGTATAAATGCTAGCCTCTTTTTAGATACTGATGATAAAACTGCCCAGTTGTCAGTAGTTTAATTAGAAGAATTTATATGCACTTATATAGCACCCCTTCATAACCTTAGGACATCCCACAGCAGTTAACAGCCAATGGAGTATTTTTGAAAGTGTAACCACTATTGTAATGTGTGCATTAAAGAATTTACTTTAGAATCTAAATACGTGTGTCCAACTTTAAAGCAAAATGGCTCATACAGGCTGCCCTGCAAACTCCATGGGCCCAATTTTAACTTTGTGTAAGTGAATGGGTTTTGCATAGGTTAAAATTTCACTCCTTGTGATGTAATGCTTAAATGACTTGGTTTCATCAACTGCAAACCATTGATTAAAATGACAATCTTAAGTTGTATTTCAAATGAATTGTGTTCGTGTTTCAGCTCGTACATTGAAGTTTGGCAGACAATCTGGTGTTGATGATGATGGCGCATCTGGTTATAATGACTACTGGAAAAATTTGGCATCTGGAGGAAGTGGAACATATACTGTTGATGAAGATGATGAGTATGGTGAAGATGATGAGGAATATGATGAAGAGGAGGATGATGAAGCAGAAGAGAAAACTGACAAAGAGGCCGACGATGTTGTTAAAGGTTATAGTGACGCATTTGCTAATCTAAATCTGGGGCGAACTTATGCAAGTGGCTACGCAGACTATGAAGAATCATAAGGTATAAAGGACACTGAGGATGGTGTGTTACTTTATATTTAAAACTGTACCTTCAAGCGAAGCGTTAACATTAGATAAATGATAACTGTACATCTTGCAGTGCAAAATCGTTTAGTTTGAAAGCCACATCTCAATGAAAACTTTCTTCAGACCCTTTAAATAAACACCATTTATTAATTCACTTGTGTCCCTTTTGTCTAAAATGATTCACTTTTAATTACCCAGGCATTTGGCAGTTATGACTTTATTTTAGTTTTTGCTTTTTTTTCCCTTTATTTTAACCCGTACTGCCATCAAGAATGCAATCTATACATGGTCATTGCCACTGAGGTCATTCTTTGCTTGACTTAATAGGAGGTGTCTAAATAACTCCTCTCAATAATATCATTTTTAAAATGCATTCTTGGGATATGAATGTCTCTAGCAAGCCCCAGTTGTCCATGAGTAGGTGGCAGTGAACCAAGGCTGTTTGGCCCAGCTGGCTGTGTGCATTAACAAGGTAGAGTTGGTGGCAGGAGAACAGAAATACTGCTGTCCTGAGAAAGAATAGCAGGTGCATGTCTTGGGGAGCCAAGGCCACTTTCCTGGGACTTTGCCTCAGCACTCCTATGCCTCTGTTTGTAGAGGATCGTAGCGAGGTGATGATCTTTGAAAGCTCCTGTCAACACTCGCCCCCAAAGCCAAGGTGGCAGCCATCTGAGGTCCTATGACAGTTGAGAGCTATTAGGAGAGATTCCATCGTTTCAAGGAATGGGGTAAGTCTACCACTGTGGCATTGATGGAGCTTATCACCCTGGCCACGTTGGACAGAATGGTCTTCAAGCACTACATGTGGCAGCAATGTCTGAGCTGGTGCATTCTTGGGATGAGATTGCTGTTACATGTTCACTAGGTTGGCCTCTACTGCCAATGGCTCAAGGGCCTCTGTATCTTTAGCAATGAAATGAAAGAGAAGGACAGGGGTTAGATTTTAGTGTGAAGGGAGGGCTGTTTAAAGTCGCTGACGTTTTCATGCAGACTAGCGTGAGAAAAATATACACGAAGAAACCCTGCACAACACCTCTTCCAGGCCAAATTGCCATGGCCGCAACTTTCCCCCTGCGGTGATCACAAAATCATTTCCTTTGAGCGGAAGAGCCTTTTTCATCCTTCAGTGACAGCTTTTCGGCATAGTTATGCAGTAGGAACACTTCTATAAGAAAGAATGGAGTGTGTCACTGAGAGCTTTGAGGCTTACTTCTAAGAAAGTGCCTATTATGCTGGAATAGATGGTTTGCAATGTCAGATGTGAGTTGAAAGGAATTGTGTGAGCATGAGGAGATAGAAGTGTCAGTGTGGTACGGTCACAGATCATATCAGAGAGCAGATTGAGGTGGGTAGGAAAGTAATGAGGCTGTAGGCGGTGGTAAAGTGACCAGAGAGTAAGAGAGGATTCTTACCTTGACAACACCAATGAGGTCTCAGATTTTTCATCGTTGCAGCCATGTCCTTGGTGCAAAGCTGCTGGCATTCACATGCTCTGTGACCTCTTCTCCGTGTTACTGGAACTGATGCCTGGCTTCCTGCCCCTGGTGGGGGGTGTAGGATGTCTGCCCTCCTGTTGACTGCTCAGACCAAACTGGCATCAGATAACCTAGGTTCTCTGGAACTCTTGCTGTCATCTTCTGGAATTCGTGCAGTCCCTCCATTGTCTACAACAAGATTGCAGCTTCTCTATAAGATGTGCTGGCTGCCTTTGTGTGACACCAGAGTTGCCTGACCTCCAGTCCCCAGGTGATTTGTAGCTATTGAGTATTGTGGATAGCACCAGCTACAGGCTTAAGTGATTATAATCAACAGGCAGCAGCCTGTGGCCAGAGAACACAAGAGCATAAGAAATAGGAGGAAGAGTAGGCCATTCAACCCCTCGAGCCTGCTCTGCCAGTCAAGATCATGGGTGATCTGATGTAGCCTTAAAACACTTTCCTGCCTGCCCCCATTACCCTTGACTGACCTGTCAATCCGAAATCTGTCTAACTCAGCCTTGAATATGTTCAATGACCCAGTCTTCACTACCAGTTGGGAGAGAGAATTCCAAACACTACCCACCCTATGAAAGAAGAAATTCCTCCTCATCTCCATCTTAAATGGGAGACTCCTTATTTTGAAACTGTGCCTCCTAATTCTAGATTCCCCCACACAAAGGGGAAGCATTGTCTTAGCATCTACCTCGTCAAGCCTCCAGAAAATCTCCTGCAATGGCTTCTCCTCCCACTCCTGCACCATTAACTCTGGAGTCCTCCGAGAATCTTATTGTTGACTGCCTTCCTATTTCTCATCTACCAACTATCACTCGATGACATAATCCAAAGACACAAGGTCAGGTTTCACATGAACGTTGACGATACCCGTTTCTATATCACCATCAGCACCTCAATCTCTCCACTGCCTCTGTGTTGTCAGATTGCATTCCTAACATCCAATCTTTAGTGCGCCAAATTTCCTCCAATTAAATATTTTGAACAGAGGAACGGGAGTAGACCATTCAGACTCTTGAATGAGCTCCACCATTTAGTTAGATCATGGCTGATCTGCATCTTATTTCCGTCTACCTGCCTTGGTTCTGTAACTCTTAATACCCTTGCCTAATGAAAATCTATCAATCTCAGTTTTTAAATATTCACTTGATCTCCAGCCTTAACACCTTTCTGAGAAGAGAGTTCCAGATGTCCACTACCTTTTGCTTGAATAAGTTCATTCTGACCTCTTCCCTCAAAGCAGCCGAGCTCTAATTATAAGGTTACGTCCCTCGTTCTGGACTCACCCTGTCAGAGGAAACAGTTTCTATTCACTCTACCAACTCCTTTGATCATCACAAAACATCTCAATTTGACCATCCCTCACTTCTATATTCAAGGGACTACGAGCCTAGTTTATGCATCCTGTTGTCATAATTTAACCCCTTTAGATTTTGGTATCATTCTAGTGATTCTGCTGCACTCCCTTCAAGATTAATATATCCTTCCTGAGGTGCTGTTTAGAAAATACTTTGAGCTATCTTGCGTCCAAAGTGGTTGACTTCATACTCTTTCCTACATTGAATTCCATTTGCCACAGTTTTGCCACTTATTTAATCTATCAATGTCCTGAGGCAACTTTCTGCTCCCATCTACACTATATACTGTGCTACCTAACTTAGTGTCATCGGCAAACTTAGATATATGGCTCCCTATTCCTTTACCCAAGCCATTTATAAATGTGGTAAAAAGCTGAAGGTCTAGCACAGATCCCTGGGAGACAACACCAATCACATATCACCAATTTACCAGTTGGGTCAAAATCCTGCAGCTCCCTTCCTAACAGCACTGTGGGCATACATACACCCCACCAATTGCAGTGGTTCAAGAAGATGGCTCACTACCACCTTCTCAAGGCAAATAGGGATGGGCAATAAGAGCTGGCTGTGCCAGCAATACCCATATCCCATGAGTGAATAAAAAGAGTACAAATGCATTATCCCTACTCTCTCTACCTCCTAACCACTTCCCCATCTAAGCCAGTAGGTTCTTAACATTTTTCCCTCTCGCTTTTCCTGTGGAATCATAGTTTTACCAATGAAGAATAGAATTTCTGAGTGTTACCACATCTCCTTTAGTCACTTTGATGGAAAGTTACTGATGCACCTGGAGAACATTCTGCCAAATCTATGATAGGAGATTAGAAGGTACTGTGGAAATTCCAGGCGAGTGTTAACGAGAGATGGTGAGAATCAGTTTGAGTGGGTTTACTGACTATGTAATATCAGATACAATCATTAATCAAGAATATGTTAGTGATTTTGACAGCGTATATTAATTTGTGTTTCTCTATAAGGAAAGCAATCTGAATTAACACAAAGACAAATAAATATGATTGTAGATTATTTGAAATGAACTTTCACTAATTCAATTGCCCAATTTTGTTTAATTTGCTCAGTTTCTTGCTTAAAATATCACATAATTGATATTTCTAAACAGGACATGATATTATCTATTGCTCCCTTTCTCCAACCAGTTATTTGGCTTTTCCATTGAGAGTGCAATCACAGGAATGAAGCTTTTCAAAACACAAGAGGGAAGTGCAGGGGGGATTTGATTGAGTACAGTATGTTGAGAATACCACAGTTGTGCTGGCACACAAGTTCAATCTCCTTGCTTTATTATTTTGCTGCCCCAAGTTGTCTCACTGTGAGTTGGAACCCTCTGGGAAGATTGGAAGCTAAGAACTTCCTCAGGAGCCAAAAGAGAAATCAGAGGAAGGAAATCACCAAGCCAAGTGTTGGGAAAAGCCGTGGAGCAGATCCCCTCTCTCACACTTGGAACATTTTGCCCAAAGAAACCAAGAAAAGTCTTTGGATTCAAGTCGTATAAAACACACTAATGAATACTTGGTGCATTTTGTACATATTGAATGCTACCAATTGTAATGTAAGTGAACCTTAATGGAGCATCCACTGCATATTCCAGTGTTGTTTGTATTAAGGATCAGTGAATAGGTTAATTGACTATATGTTGTGACAAATATCTAGTTCATGGTTCATGCTAATATTTTAGAGATAATTTTTAGTTCTGGAATGAATAAAGTTTAAGCGTGGAAAATGGGATAAATGCAACTAATGCAGCTGGGAGTCTATTATACTTAAAGGGTTGGAGCCATGTTGACTTAAGGGGTTAACAGCTAGAAAAGTAAGAGATGGAAAATAGCAGTTGGGCTTACGTTGCTGGAAAGCTGAAGATGTGATGTTTACGCTGTTTGCAAAGCAGCGCAGACCAGAGAGATGCTTTGTTTTGGGAGTTAGAGCTAAATTAGTTTTAAAGTATTCAGTGTACCCTGAAAGGCTATGTCGCTATGGGTGGAGCTTAAGAAGTTCTCTGGTTTCAATTTATCTTGTGTGTTTGCTGGGAAGGAACCGTTGGCTGTAGTTTTGACCTTGTGTGGTTTGCAGCTCACAGAGAAGCCCAGGGAGCTGCTAGCAGGGTCACTGGTTCCGTGTCAGGCAGTCAGGGCTCCAAGAAGCCCTGGGAGCCAGTTATAGCTCGGTGCAATTGGGAGACTGTAGTGTGGAGAAAACTAGCGGCAGTGCCAACTTAGTGAAGCTAGCATAAAAGCTGCGGATGCTGGAAATCTGAAATAAAAATAGAAAATGCTGGAAAAACCCAGCTGGTCTGGCAGCATCTGTAGAGAGAGAAACAGAGTTAACGTTTCAAGTCTGTATGAGTCTTCAGAGTTGAAGAGAGATAGAAATAGGATGGATTTTATACTGTTTAAGAAGAGATGGAGCAGGTGAAATAAAATAGAAGGTCGGGATAGGTGGGAGCTCAGGAGAGATTTGACAAAGATGTCATGGAAACAAGACAAAGGGAGTGTTAATGGTAGTATTAAAGACTAAAGAAGGTGCTGATAGTGATAAAAAGGTAAAATAGTAGAATGTGTTAATAGCAGAACAAGGGTCAACACTTTGTGAAGGCAAAACTTAAGGAAAGGTGACAGATGGCCATGTGGTGGAGCGGTGGAGGGGTGGGGGGGGGGGGGGGGGGGGTGGTGGGGGGGGGGGGGGGGTGGGCGGGTGGGGGGGTGGGGTGCGTGAGAAAAAACATTGAATAAAAAAGGGGTCAAGATGGAGGAGAGAGTTCATGATCTGAATTTATTGAACTCAATATTATGTCCAGCAGGTTGTAAAGTGCCTAATTGGAAGATGAGGTGCTGTTCCTCCAGTTTGCATTGGGCTTCACTAGAACATTGCAGCAGGCCAAGGATGGACATGTGGGCATGAGAGCAGGGTGGTGTGTTGAAATGACAAGCAACAGGAAGGTCTGGGTCATGCTTGCGGACTGAACAAAAGTGTTCCTCAAAGCGGTCACCCAGTCTGCGTTTAGTCTCTGCAATGTCGAGGAGACCGCGTTAGGAGCCGCAAATACAGTAGACCAAATTGAAGGAGGTGCTAGTGAAGTGCTGCTTCACCTGAAAGGAGTGTTTGTGGCCTTGGACGATGAGGAAGGAGGTGGTAAATGGGAAGGTGTTGCACCTTCTGCAATTGCATGAGAAGGTGCCTTAGGAAGGGGATGAGGAGTTGGGTGGTGGAGGAGTGGACCCTGATGGGATGAAAAGTGAGGTCAAGGGGGACCCTATCATAGTTCTGGAAGGTAGGGGAAGGTGTGAGGGTAGAGGTGCGGGAGAAGGGTTGGACACATCCTGACTTTGTTATCAAAGGGTGCTGCTGTTGTCTGTCGTACTGACCTTTACCTTGCAGAGACTGAGAGCCAACTCTCAGACACTTTTTCCTACCTCCCCCTGGACCATGACCCCACCATCGAACATTTCCAGGACTATCACTGACCTCATCTCCTCTGGAGATCTTCCCTCCACAGATTCCAACCTCATAGTCTTCCAAAGCTGCACAGCCCATTTCTACCTCTTTCCCAAAATCCACAAACAGGACTGTCCTGATAGATCCATCGAGTCAGCCTGTTCCTGCCCCACAGAACTCATTTCTTCTTATCTTGACTCCATTCTCTCTCCCGTTGTCCAGTCTCTTCCCACCTTCATTCTTCAGGGTAGAGTCCTTGGCCCAGCCATCTCCAACTGCTTGATCAATGACCTTTCCATCATAAGGTCAGAAGTGGGTTATTCACTGATGATTACACAATGTTCTGCACCATTTGTGACTGAACAGATGCTGTAGCAGTCCATGTTCAAATGCAGCAAGATCTGGACAAGCTTGGGCTGACTAGTGGCAAGTAACATTCGCACCACACAAGTGCCAGGCAATGACCATCTCCAACAAGAGAGATTCTAACTACCGTCCCTTAACATTCAATGGCATTACCATTGCTGATCCCCCCCCATTATCAAAATCCTGGGGGTTACCATTTACCAGAAACTGAACTGGACTAGCCATATAAATACTGTGGCTACAAGAGCAGGTTAGAGGCTAGGAATCCTGCAGTGAGTAACTCACCTCCTGACTCCCCAAAGCCTGTCCACCATTTACAAGGCACAAGTCAGGAGTGTGATGGAATGCTCTCCCCTTGCCTGGATGAGTGCAGCTCCAACAACACTCAAGGAGCTTGACACCATCCGGGACAAAGCAGCCTGCTTGACTGGCACCCCATCCGCAAACATTCACTCCCTCCTCCACCTAAGCACAGTAGCAGCAGTGCATACCATCTACAAGATGCATTGCAGGAGCTCACCAAGGCTCCTGAGACAGCACCTTCCAAACCCATGAATGCTACCACCTAGATGAACAAGGGCAGCTAACACATTGGAACACCACCACCTGGAAGTTCCCCTCCAAGCCACCCACCATCCTTACCTGGAAATATATTGCCGCTCCTTCACTGTTGCTTGGTCAAAATCCTGGAACTCCCTCCCTAACAGCACTGTGGGTGTACCTACAGCACGTGGACTGCAGCGGTTCAAGAAGTCAGCTCACCACCACCTTCTCAAGGGCAATTAGGGAGGGTAATAAATGCTGGCCCAGCCAGTGACACCCACAACCCATGAATGAATAATAAATTCACGATTTCCGATGCCCTACATCATATCAACAATTTTCAGTTTCCTGTCCCTAACCATCTCTTTACTATGGACGTCCAGTCCCTCTACACCTTCATCCCCCACCAGGACAGTCTGAGGGCTCTCTGTTTCTTCCTTGAACAGAGGCCTCAACAATCCCCATTCACCATCACTCTCCTCCACCTGGCTGATCTTGTTCTCTCACTGAACAATTTCTCCTTTAACTTGTCTTACTTCCTCCAAATAAAAGATGTGGCTATGAGTACCCACATGGGCCCTAGTTATGCCTGTCTTTTTGTGTGGTATGTGGAACATTCTTTGTCCCAGTCCTACTAAGGCCCCCTCCCACAACTCTTTATCTGGTTCATCGATGACTGTATCAGTGCCATTTCATGCTCTTGTCTGGACATGGAAAAAATTATTGATTATGCTTCCAATTTTAACCCCTCCCTCACCCTCACATGGTCCATCTCTGAGATTTCCCTTCCCTTCCTTGGCCTCTCTGTCTCCATTTCTGGTGATAGACAGTCTACCAATATTCATTACAAGCCCTCTAACTTCCACAGCAACCTTGATTACAGCTACTCACTGCTTCCTGCAAGGACTTCATCCCGTTCTCTCAGTTCCTCTGCCTGTGTCACACCTGTTCTGATGATGCTACCTTCCAAAATGGAGCTTCTGACATGTCTTCCTTTTTCCTGAACCGAGGGTTCCCCCCCCAACTGTGGTTGAAAGGGCCCTCAACAGGGCCCCCATCTCCTGCACTTCTGCCCTCACCCCTTCCCCTCCCTCCCAGAACAAGATAGGATCCTCCTTGTCCTCGCTTTTCATCCCATCAGCCTCCGCATTCAAAGGATCATCCTCCGCCATTTCCACCAACTGCAGCATGATGCCACCACCAAACACATCTTCCCCTCACAACCCCTGTCAGTATTCTGTAGGGACTGTTCCCTCAGGAACACCATGGTCCACTCCTCCATCACCCCCAACACCTCATCCCCTTCCCACAGCACCTTCCCATGCAATTCAGAAGGTGCAACACCTGCCCATTTACCTCTTTCCTCCTCACCATCCAAGGCCCCAAACACTCCTTTCAGGTGAATTAGGACTTCACTTGCACCTCCTTCAATTTGGTCTACTGTATTCATTGCTCCCAATGCGGTCTCCTCTACATTGGGGAGACCAAACGCAGACCGGGTGACTGCTTTGTGGAACACCTTCGCTCAGTCCACGAACCTTCCTATTGCTTGCCATTTCAACACACCATCCTGCTCTCATGCCCACATGTCTGTCCTTGACCTACTGTAATGTTCCAGTGAAACCCAACGCAAACTGGAGGAACAGCACCTCATCTTCTGATTAGGCACTTTACAGTCTTCTGGACTTAACATTAAGTTCAACAACTTCAGACCATGAACTCTCTCCTCCATCTTGACCCCTTTTTTATCCAGTTTTTTTCCTACACCCCACCCACTCTTCCACAGGGCCATCTGTCACTTGTTCTTAAATTTTGCTTTCACAGAGCGCTGAGCCTTGTTCTGCTATTAACACATTCTGCCATCTTACCTTTTTGCCACTATCATCACCTTCTTTGGTCTTTAACACTACCATTAACACTCCCTTTGTCTTGTGTCCATGACATCTTTGTCAATCTCTCCTGAGATCCCATCTATCCCTGACCTTCTATTTTGCTCCACCTGCTCCATCCCCTCTTAAACAGTATAAAATCCATCACATTTCTACATTGCCTCAGCTCTGAAGAATAGTCATATGGGATCAAAATATTCGGCAGGATTTTCCACATCTGCCCACCACCGTGATCTTCCAGTCCCGCCGTAAGTCAATGGACTTCTGGCTTGGGGGGGGGCTGCCTCGCCCACAGAGGGTCCTGCCCGCAACGGGGCAGGAAAATCCCGGCCATTAACTCTGTTTCTCTCTCCATGGATGCTGCCAGACCTGCTGAGTTTTCCCAGCATTTTCTGTTTTTATTAGTGAAGCTAGCAGCCTGTGAAAGAGTTGGAAGTGTGCCAGTAATTGGAGGCAGGAGTGCAACGTTGTGAACCCCTTGGAATGCAGTCTCAGGAACATAGATTGATCCATCAGGGGGTGAGCACTTGTTGAGGCTGTCTGAGTCGGAGCAGCTTTTGAGGGAATTCAGAGGTTAAATCTTTGAAAGTGAGGAGTTGAAACCCCTCGTGAGGGAAACAGAATGGCCACTGACATCTGTGTGGGTTGCTGAGAAATCCATGAGATCTTCTTTGGTTGTACCTGCCATTTAATGTGCATTATGGTGTGTTCAACCATAGTTTGTCTGTTAATTCATCTTTACCTCATGTTAATTCTGAATGTTGGAATATAAAATAGATATTGTAAATTGTTTTACCTTTCTGACTTTGTAAAACTGTGGAGTCTTCTGGCTTTATTCTCCTAGTGGGTAACTGGGATTTTAAAATTTATCGTCTTTAAACAAAAAGTTGCTGGTTCCTGACTGGATGGTAACACTGTGCAATGGAAAAATTCACTTTCAGATAGCCGTGAATTGTAATTCAAAAAAAAAATCTGTCATACATAACTTTGCCAAGCATTAAAATGATTGTTTTACCTCTCTGATTCTTTAAAAAGGCAACCATAGGTCAGTGACAAAAACAGAATTACCTGAAAAAATTCAGCAGGTCTGGCAGCATCGGTGGAGAAGAAATCAGTTAACGTTTCGAGTCCTCACGACCCTTCGGCAGAACTGAGCGTAGTTAGGGCTCCACCGATGCTGCCAGACCTGCTGAGTTTTTCCAGGTAATTCTGTTTTTGTTTTGGATTTCCAGCATCCGCAGTAGCTTTTAGCTTTTCGTTTTTATCTCGTAGGTCAGTGACTATGTTCTAAAATTTGGCTTGCCTGCAAGTTTAAGTACCCTCAACCCATATTAAAGATTTTGCTGTCAATTTACTTTCTGTACAATAGACGTAGGGAAACAAAGCAGCAGGTTAGCGTGTGGGGGGGTGGATTCAACTTCATGGAAAATTATGGAAAAACTGAAAAGAAAGGAGAGCCCAGGAGAGGCTATTAAAGTCTCCAGAACACAAAATAGGACAGAGTGTTTGGAAAGGGCTAGGAATCTAACTTCAAGCACATCAGATAAAGGGACGACAGTGAGAAAGGGGACAGGAAATACAGGACTGAAGGTGTCGTATCTGAATGCACGCAGTAAACGAAATAAGGTAAATGAGCTTGTGGCGCAGATTGAAATTGGCAGGTATGATGTGGTGGGCATCACAGAGACATGGCTGCAAGGGGATCAGGACTGGGAGCTAAATATCCAAGGATATATCCTATCGAAAAGATAGGCAGGTTGGCAGAGGGGGTGGGGTTACTTTGTTAGTAAGAAATGAAATTAAATCGATAGCAAGAAATGACGTAGGGTCAGATGATGTAGAATCTGTGTGGGTAGAGCTGAGGAACCGCAAAGGTAAAAAAAACCATAATGGGAGTTATGTACAGGCCTCCTAACAGTAGTCAGGATGTGGGGCACAAGATACACTAGGAGATAGAAAATGCGTGTAAGAAAGGCAAGGTTACAGTGATCATGGGGAATTTCAATATGCAGGTAGACTGGGAAAATCAAGTTGGTAGTTGATCCCAAGAAAAGGAATTTGTGGAATGTCTACGAGATGGCTTTTTGGAGCAGCTTGTGGTGGAGCCCACTAGGGAACAGGCAATTCTAGATTTAGTGATGGGTAATGAGGCAGATTTGATAAGGGAGCTTAAGGTGAAGGAACCCCTAGGAGGAAGTGACCATAATATGATAGAATTTACCCTGCAATTTGAGAGGAAAAAGCTGGAATCAGATGTAACGGTATTACAGTTGAATAAAGGCAACTACAGAGGCATGAAGGAGGAGCTGGCCAGAATTGACTGGGAGATGAGCCTAGCAGGAAAGAAAGTGGAACAGCAATGGCAGGAGTTTCTGGGAGTAATTTGTGAGACACAGCAAAAATTCATCCCTAGGAAGATGAAGCATACTAAAGGCAGGATGAGGCAACCATAGCTGACAAGGGAAGTCAGGGACAGCATAAAAGCTAAAGAGAAAGCATACAATGCGGCGAAGAGCAGTGGGAAACCAGGGGATTGGGAAGCCTACAAAGACCAACAGAGGACAACTAAAAAAGAAATAAGGAGGGAGAAGATTAAATATGAGGGTAAACTAGCCAGTAATATAAAAGAGGATTGCAAGAGTTTTTTTAGATATATAAAGGGTAAGAGAGAGGCATAAGTGGACACTGGCCGCTGGAAAATGACGCTGGAGAAGTAGTGGGGAACAAAGAAATGGCAGAGGAACTGAATAGGTACTTTGCGTCATTCTTCATGGTGGAAGACATGAGTAACATCCCCAAAGTTCAAGAGAGTCAGGGGGCAGAGGTGAGTATGGTGGCCATTACCAAGGAGAAGGTGCTAGGAAAACTGAAAGGTCTGAAGGTGGATAAATCACCTGGATCAGATGGATTACACCCCAGAGTTCTGAAGGAGATAGCTGAAGAGATAGTGGAGGCGTTAGTGGTGATCTTTCAGGAATCACTGGAGTCAGGGAGGGTCCCAGAGGACTGGAAAATCGCTAATGTTTAAGAAGGGAGTGAGGCAAAAGACGGGAAATTACAGGCCGATTAGCCTGACCTCGGTCGTTGGTAAGATTTTAGAGTACATTATTAAGGATGAGATTTCAGAATACTTGGAAGTGCATGATAAAATAGGGCAAAGTCAGCATGGTTTCATCAAGGGGAGGTCATGCCTGACAAATCTGTTAGAATTCTTTGAGGAGGTAATGAGTAGGTTAGACAAAGGAGAGCCAATGGATGTTATCTACTTGGACTTCCAGAAGGCCTTTGACAAGGTGCCGCACAGGAGGCTGCTCAGTAAGATAAGAGCCCATGGTGTTAAAGCTAAGGTACTAGCATGGATAGAAGATTGGCTGTCTGGCAGGAGGCAGAGAGTGGGGATAAGGGGGTACTTCTCAGGATGGCGGCCGGTGACTAGTGGAGTTCCACAGGGGTCAGTGTTGGGACCACAACTTTTCACTTTATACATTAATGATCTAGATGAAGGAACTGAGGGCATCCTAGCTAAGTTTGCAGATGATACAAAGATAGGTGGAGGGACAGGTAGTATAGAGGAGGCGGGGAAACTGCAGAAGGATTTGGACAGGTTAAGAGAATGGGCAAAGAAGTGGCAGATGGAATACAACGTGGGCAAGTGTGAGATCATGCACTTTGGTAGGAAGAATAGAGGCATAGACTATTTTCTAAATGGGGAGAGAATTCAAAAATCTGGAGTGCAAAGGGACTTGGGAGTCCTAGTCCAGGATTCTCTTAAGGTTAACTTGCAGGTTGAGTCGGTAGTTAGGAAGGCAAATGCAATGTTGGCATTTATTTCGAGAGGACTCGAATAAAGAAGCAGGGATGTGCTGCTGAGGCTTTATAAGGCTCTGGTCAGACCACATTTAGAATATTGTGAGCAATTTTGGGCCCCGTATCTCAGGAAGGATGTTCTGGCCCTGGAGAGGGTCCAGAGGAGGTTCACGAGAACGATCCCAGGAATGAAAGGCTTAACATATGAGGAATGTTTGAGGACTCTGGGTCTATACTCGATGGAGTTTAGAAGGATGAGGGGGGATCTGATTGAAACTTACAGAATACTGAAAGGCCTGGATAGAGTGGACATAGGGAAGATGTTTCCATTAGGAGGAGAGACTAGGACCCGAGGGCACAGCCTCAGAGTAAAGGGAAGACCTTTTAGAACAGAGATGAGGAGAAACTTCTTTAGCCAGAGAGTGGTGAATCTATGGAATTCATTGCCACAGAAGGCTGTGGAGGCCAGGTCATTGAGTGTATTTAAAACCGAGATAGATAGGTTCTTGATTGGTAAGGGGATCAAAGGTTATGGAGAGAAGGCGGGAGAATGGGGTTGAGAAACTTATCAGCCTTGATTGAATGGCGGAGCAGACTCGATGGGCCGAATGGCCTAATTTCTGCTCCTATGTCTTATGGTCTTACGTAGTGTCAGCAAATTTCTTGGCCTTTTACTCTCACAAGCCTTTGCCAACTCAGATAATGCACCAAACTCTCACAATGATCAGTGCTTATAGCAGTATATGTAATTGTTTAGTTTGTATATCTGATGAATCTGTACAAGATCCAGAAATTAAATTGCACAGTTTTTCAGATAAATAACTTGCACCAAAGAATTCAACACGGCTAGTGTTGTGTATATGCTCATTCTGCCCCCAACCTCCCCACCAATGCCGTATTGTTTTTAATGCTTTGTAGTTGTCAGGATGTCTGCCCAAAATAGGTGTTAGGCTTGTTTTGCCTGTACAAATCAGGACCTAAATTCCTGTAATATCGCTTTATTTTCTATCGCATTCAAAATGTTTTGTTTTTCTTAATTTTGTTATTACCTTTTTAACTTAATCTTTTCCATACTGTTTATCTTTGAAGAACTAAGCCTCAAATGCTTCTGTTGCCTCAGTTCACCCTCTGCTTGACTCGTACTATCAATTTGGAAGTTAAGAATTCCTTTTAAGAAGACTGGGCTTGAAAGGCTTGTGAACTGGCTCCAAAGGGCCTTTCATTCAAACAATCAAACACACACTCTTTGATGCACAAATAATTGGAAAGGCAGCCAATGGGTTAGTTGACTCATCAGTGGCCCAAACAAATATCACATCAGACCATGAGTTCAGCTAAAAGCAAAATACTGTGGATGCTGGAAATCTAGAACAAAAACAAAAATACCTGGAAGGACTCAGCAGGTCTGACAGCATCTACGGAGAGGGATACAGTTGACGTTTCGAGTCCGTATGACCCTTCATCATTAGTTCTGATGAAGGGTCATACAGACTCGAAACGTCAACTGTATCCCTCTCCGTAGATGTTGTCAGACCTGCTGAGTTTTTCCAGGTGTTTTTGTTCATGAGTTCAGCTGTTGATTGCTAAGTATTAAACCAGAAAGCACATTTGTTTAAGCTGTGCAGTCAAAATGCAGTAAGCAGGTTGAGCCATACCATTCATGTTTAGCATATTTAATTTATTGGATTATTAATGGCTGTTCAAAGGCATATGTAACATATTCTGTACATGGGTTTCATCAAAATTATTTTAAGTAGCCACCTTGTAATGAATCAACATTAACACTGCAATAACCTGCATCCCTTTAAAATTATTTGTTACAAATCTCATTAAAATGTTACAAAAGAAAAAGCTGATTTCTGAAAAGGTGCTATTTAAATGTAACTCAGAACTAGTTTTGCTAAATTCACTGCTATATTACCTCTGTGCTGTACATTAATAAGAAACCTATTCTGCAATGGCAGCGCTGTTTTCCTTTGGGTAGCTGATTTTGTTTCTCCAAAAGGTGGGTTGGGAATCTTGACTGAGTGTGTCAGGAAAATATAATAATTTTCAAAATATTATTGTAATTTATTGTAAGGTGTGTGTGTGTTGGGGGGGGGAGGCAGGGGGACTTAATTGAATTAAAGATAGCTGGCCTGAAGGCTTTGATGCATCAAGAAAAGAAGCTAAGTTTGAAATGTTAAATAGGTAAACCTAGCTTAAGTTTTAGAATGTGAGGTGTGATGGGAAATTTTGCATTTTTAGATAAACCAGAGTAATTTGAATTTCAAAGGAGAGGGTGAAATGTTACACTTAGCCAGAAGAAGCCAAACAGTGTGTTTATTTTTCCCAAGCTTACTGATAAAATTGGTACTATGAAAGATTTCTATTATTAGAAAAGTAGAGTTGAAAAGACATATTGGGACAATGGGACTTACATTAAAAAGGGAGAAACCTGTATAAAGGAGATGAGGTTATACGTAGGAAGAAGGAATTTTAAGATCTAACAAGTGTGAAAAGCCTCCAGCCTCTAAGCCTCAAGTTGCTGTCTACACAAACTGAAGTAAAGAAAACTCGCTTTGAATTTATCTGTTCAGGATATTATGTTACTTTGCCTGGGTCTTTTAAAATCTATGTATTTTACTGTTGCCTTAATGGAGGTGTAACTGGGAGTTAGATTAACCAGGGGAGCTAGGAGTTATCATTGTAGTAATTTGTAAACCTATGTATGTGCTTAAAATAATTTTATTAATAAAGGATTAATTTAATTTTGTAAGAAACCTATAAGACTCGATGGTCTAATTACTAATGAATTCAAGGCATGCATCGCAAAATACATACAAATTGTAAAATAGTCCTGGCAGCTGTTTCAAGTTCTCTGGGATTTGAACTCAGCAGTTACCAACCATTGTGCCATAACAGCATGCCAATATTTGTGAGGATATCTGTAGGGTTTGAAAAGCAGCAATAGGGCTTTAGGGGTATTATCTGCACCAATATTTTATGGGGAATATAACATGGTCTCACTCAATGTTTAGAAAAGGAACTTCACAGCTTCAGTGGAAGCCTCTCTCTCTGCAAATGTATCATGAGAGTTCTCCACAGCTGCTACTTTCAGGATTGCTCAGAATTAAGTCAACAAACTGTAGCCTGAATTGTAGAGTGATCCGTAAAAAGTAAAGTATCTGAGCAAATTGACTTTTAGTCTATCCTTAAATTATCTGTAGCTCCAAAACTACAAAGCTAATCCTCCAATGTTGGAAATGTTGACTTTTGAACTAAATATGAGGCCTGTTTGGTTTGATTTAAAACATGATGCAGTTTGATGTCCTGTTTGCTTTGATTTAAAACACGATATAGTTTTATGTCCTGTTCTTCCCTAAACAAAATAAATTATTTCATATGATGTTTATGGGAGGCAGATTGACCAATAGATTTCTACACAAAGCTCCAGTACCCACACTTCAAAAATTGGATGTGAAATAATTTGGAAATTCTGAGAGGTATGATAAGGTGCTTTATGCAAGTTCTTTTTCACTCAAGTACATGATTGTATTCCTCATATTTGCCCTATGAACCTAAGAGCTTCCCTAAATATTTCCCCTGCTTCTGTAGCTTATTTTTTTTTATAGCTATATTGGGTTATAGCAGTTCATAGAACATTCTTTTAAACTTAAACATATTTTTCACTGAACTGTATCCACCTACATGCTTAGCAGGTGTTAGACTGTATACATTGAGTTTAACTCAATGTAAGCTTCAGCTGAAATGTGGCTTCTTCAATGGTGGAATGGTGGAGGTTTACTAGATTGATACAAAAACAGAAAATGCTGAAAAAACTCAGCAGTAGACCTGTGCATCTGTGCACGCAGCATCTGTGGAGAGAGAAACAGAGTTAACGTTTCGAGTCCGTATCTGTTTTTCTCTCCCCAGATGCTGCTAGACCTGCTGAGTTTTCCCAGCATTCTCTGTTTCTGTTTCAGATTTCCAGCATCCGCAGTATTTTGCTTTTACTAGATTGATACCTGGAATGAGCGAGTGGTCTTATGAGGAAAGGTTAGACAGACCGGGCTTGTTTCCACTAGAGTTTAGAAGAGTGAGGGGTGACCTGATTGAATTATGCAAGACCCTGAACGGTATTGACAAGGTGGACGTGGAAAGGATGTTTCCTCTGGTGGGTGAGTCCAGAACTAGGGGGACTGTTTTAAAATTAGGGGTTGCCCCTTTAGGACAGAGGTGAGGAGAAATTTTTTTCTCTCAGAGGGTTATGCGACTTTGGAACTCTCTACCTTCTAAGGTGGTGGAGCTGGTGTCATTGAATATTTTTAAGGCAGAGGTAGCTAGATTGTTGTTAGGCAAGGGAATCAAAGGTTATCGGGGGTAGATGGGAATGTGGAATTTGAAACGCAAACAGATCAGCCATGATCTTATTGAATGGCAGAACAGGCTTGAGGGGCTGAATGGCCTACTTCCGCTCCCATTTTCATATGTTTATATGTTTGTACGTAAAAGCATCTACATTTTTTGGCCCCTCGTGAGCTCTTCTTCTTCATCAAAATCACGAAACACGTTCAGAATACCCCAAACGAATTTCCTTCCTTACCGCACTGTCCAGTATGATTTAAAAGGCAGCAGCAATCCCAAGAGAAGTAAACAAAAATACTGTCAGGAAAATCCCAAAAATAATGGCAAGCTACCATTAAACCCAACTAAAGCGTGGATCAAAATGCAGAAAAGTGTAAATGTAACGTAAAGCAAAGATTAATACTTTGAAACTGTTACCTCCCTTTAAGAAGCTTGCTTGGGGAAGGTGCACACTGTGTGCAGAACCTCGCTAACATCACAAGATTCTACATAGGAACTGAATTAGATATAGTTATGATCAGGTGAGTAGGGTGAAATGGCTCTCCTCATTTCCCTTTCCTCTGCAACAGGTATTTTGTTAAAACAGATATAGTTGACAATTCAGCGAATGTTTAACTGGTTTTGTGCTGTGATCATAAAAGTCACTATCAGACAAGTTTCCTTGAGTTTTAACAAAGTCAAGAGACTAGCTTTTATTGTACTTAACCTGATCTAAGTAAAATAATAAAGTACACTCTCACTTTCGCATGCACATACAGTCGAAATTCACACACACACAAATGGATTGACTTAGCTGGCTTCAGGCTGAATTTGGTGGTTCTGATGCTCCTGGTGTCGAGGCGATTTAAACATGCAGGTGGATGGTTCATCTGTTCTTCTGTAGACAGTTGTACTGGGCTGAATCTTTTTCAGAAATCTCTGCCTGCGGCACCTGGAGTAGTCACAATCGGTAGACAGTGTTCAAAAGGTTGTAAGTTGGGTGGAAAGAGACAGAGAGGAACCCACTCAGGTTATTGTTCCTTCAGCATTTTGGCTGCTCGTCCTGTTCTGCAGAGAAAGCAGGTTCTTAAAACACATCAAAGGTTGGGTTGTCACATGATCTACTACACCAACTTCCCAGGGATCCAAATAAGATCATGGGCAGTGTATTCCAATTGTAACTTGACTAGTTTATGTAGGGAAGTCTGTCTCTCAGCCAGGGCCCCATTATCTAAGTGCTTTTTAAAAAATCATTCATAGGATGTGGGTGTTGCTGGCTAGGCCAACATTTATTGTCCATCCCTACTTGTCTTTGAGAAGGTGATGGTGTGCTGCCTTCTTGAACTGCTGAAGTCCATGTGTTATAGGAGCACCCACAGTGCTGTTAGGAATGGAGTTCCAGGGTTTTGACCCAGTGAAGGAGAAATGATACAGTTCCAAGTCAGGATGGTGTGAGATTTGGAGAGGAACTTGCAGGTGCTGGTGTTCTGATGCATCTGCTGCCCTTGTCCTTCTAGGTGGTCGAAGTCACAGGTTTGGAAGGTTTTGTGGAAGGAGCTTGGGTGAGTCGCTGCAGTGCATCTTGTGGACGGTACACACTGCTGCCACTGTGAGTTGGTGGTGGAGGGAGTGAATGTTGAAGGTGGTGGGTGGGTGCCAATCAAGTGGGCTACTTTGTCCTGGATGGTGTCCAGCTTCTTGAGTGTTGTTGGAGCTGCACTCATCCAGGCAAGTGGAGAGTATTCCATCACACTCCTGACTTGTGCCTTGTAGCTGGTGAACAGGCTTTGGGGAGTCAGGAGGTGAGTTATTCGCCACAGAATTCACAGCCTCTGACTTGCTCTTGTAGCCACAGTGTTTATATGGCTGGTTCAATTTAGCTTCTGGTCAATAGCAACCCCCAGGATGTTGATAGTGGGCGATTCAGTGATGGTAATGCTATTTAATGTCAAGGGGGAGGTGGTTGGATTCTTTCTTTTTGGAGATGGTCATTGCCTGGAACCTGTATGGCATGAATGTTATTTGCCACTTATCAGCCCAAGCCTGAATATTGTCCAGGTCTACCTGTATCTGTACAGCTATCTGAGGTGTCGCAAATGGTGCTGAACATTGTACAATCATCAGCGAATATCCCCACTTCTGACCTTGTGATGGAGGGAAGTTCACTGATGAAATAGCTGGAGATGGTTGGGCCTAGGACACTACCCTGAAGAACTCCTGCAGTGAGGTCCTGGGACTGAGGTGATTGATGTCCAATAACCATAACCATCTACCATGTTTAATGGTTTGTACCTACCCAGTTGTGCACCCATGAGTTTCTGGACACTGTGCTAATGGAATAGGTGATGTGGTTCATTTAAATTCCCCTGAGGTCATTGTCTTTGGTGGGTTTTTGCAGACAGGTAGACTCCATCTCAATGGTGCTGGAATGTGGAACATACAGTGATGCAAACTGTGTAGCCACCTTTGGCTGTGAGCTCAAGTCAGCGGAATGTGGCTTTAGTCTCTATAAAAACAAAATTAGGGGTCTCCAGTCGATAGACTCAGAAATAATTTTTTGATATAAAGTGGGTTTTCATGACAATATTGTCATGGTTTAATGTGGCCTGTGCACCTTTTGCCTGCAGATTGCGTTGTTGGCTACCCATCCTCTGCCTTCCTTCAGTGCAGCCTCTCTGCCAATGTGGGACCTCACAAAGCTAGGAAAATGAACGCTTGCACCCCCCCCCCACCACCCCAAGTTATTGTAGATCCTATTCTCCATATATGTCTTACAGTCAGAGGGTGGTGCTCCTTAAATGCTTTTATTTATTACAGCTGAAACAAAAGACCTGCTGCCTCCAGCTGCGATCAACCCAAGAACTGGAGTGTCTGACCCAGGAGCTTTCTGCGATGGTACTGTCAATACATCTAAGTGGTTAGAAGTATGTTCCACTGACTTTTGTATTGTATTCATGTGGACTTACAGCCAATCTGACAGTCAGTTGGTAAACTCTACTCACATGATGTCCATTCATTTGTTTGATTTGCCAGCATCCTATATGATTTTTCCATTGATCACAGAATCACAGAATTGTTACAGTGCAGAAGGAGGGCATTCAGCCCATCATGTCTGCACCAGCTCTCCGAATGAGCAATTCACTCAGTGCTGTTCTCCCGCCTGCTCCCCATAACCCTGTGCATATTTTCCCTTTTCAGATAACTGTCTAACTCCCTTTTGAATGCTTTGAGTGAACCTGCCTCCGCCACGTTCTCAGGCAGTGCATTCCAGTCCTTAACCACTCGCTGCGAGAAAAAGTTTTTTTCTCATATCAGTTTTGCTTCTTTTGCCAATTACTTTAAATCTGTGGTCTCTCGTTCTCAATCCTTTCACGAGTGGGAACAGTTTCTCCCAATCTCTTCTGTCCAGACCCCTCATAATTTTGAATACGTCTATCAAATCTCCTCTGAACTTTCTTTTCTCCAAGGAAAATAGTCCCAACTTCTCTAATCTATCTTCATAACTAAAGCTCCTCATCCCTGGAACCATTCTCATGAATCTTTTCTCCACCCACTTCAATGCCTTTATATCCTTCCTAAAATGCAGCGCCCAGAACTGGAAGCAATGCTCCAGCTGAGGTCAAACAAGTGTCATATATAAGTTTAATTGAATCTCCTTGTGCTTGTACTGTATGCCTCTATTAATAAAGCCTAGGATACTGTATGCTTTATTAACCACACTTTCAACCTGTCCTTCCTGCAATGAATTATGCACATATACATCCAGGTCCCTCTGCTTCTGCATCCCCTTTAGTGTTGTACCCTTTATTTTATATTGTACCTCTATGTTCTTCCTACCAAAATGAATCAATTCACACTTCTCCACATTGAAATTCATCTGCCACCTGTCTGCCCTTAGCATCAATGTATCTATCTCCTTTTGAAGTTCTACGCTATCCTCCTCACAGTTCACAATACTTCTGAGTTTCATATCTTCCACAAATTTTGAAATGGTGCCCAGTACACCAAGGTCTAGTTCATTAATATATATCAGGAAAAGCAAGGGTCCCAACACTGACCCATGGCGAATTCCACTACAAACCTTCCTCCAGCTCAAAAATCATGCATTAACCACTACTCTCTGTTTCCTTTCACTCAGCCAATTTCATATCTATGTTGCTATTTTCCCTTATATTCCATGAGCTATAGCTTTGCTCACAGGTCTGTTGTGCAGCATTGTATCAAATGGCTTTCAGGAGTCCATGTATACTACACCAAAAGCTTCTCCCTCATCAATACTTCAAAGAACTCCAACAAGTTAGTTAAACACGATTTTCCTTTAAGAAATCCATACTGGTTTTCCTTAATTAACATGCATTTGTCCATGTGATTATTGACTTTGTCCTGAATTAGTATTTCGAGAAGTTTCCCCACCACCGAAGTTAAACTGACTGGTCTGCAGACGCTTGACTTACTTTACATCGTTTATTGAACAACACATTTGCAATTCTCCAGTCCTCTGGCACCACCACTGAGTCTAAGGACGATTAAAAAATTATGGAGAGTGCCTCCGCAATTTGCACTCTCACTTCCCTCAGTATCCTTGGACACATCCAGCACCCAGTGTGACAGGGCCTCATTGTTGGGTGCAAACAACAGGGGTGTTAATGATCCAGGAAACAAAGCAAACATTTCCAAAGACAGGGTTCAACACTAAATACAGTTTGTGGATTGCTCATATTTGGGGAAAGTGGACTAGAGTAACTGGTTGATATTAAAATTATGTTAGAACAAGCAGAGACCCACAAAACATTTGCAGTGAAATCAGTATCTTTATTGCGGCAGTACTTCTTTAAATCCCCATCCCATGAAATTCCATCCTTTCCTTGCCTTTCCTTTCATGCCATTCCCACACCATCCCTTTCAACCTTCTCATATCATCCTCATTGCATTTCCATCCCACCCCTTCTTCCTATGCCACCCCCATCCCCTATTCCATCCCTCTCATGCATTCTTCCCCTCTCAGCTTGTTTCCTCTCGAACCTTCCCCCCGCACCCCAATGAGAGTACCTTACACCTCACTAAAGGTGTCTGTGTCAGATGGATCAAAATATTGTTCTACTCAGCACACTTAGTATCCAAATGTTACAATAAAGTCTTAAAGTATCTAATTAACCAACTCTCATCCCACATGTGCAGAACAACAGAGTTTTGCAGAACAACTTCACGAAATATAAAGCACTCTGTAAAGCAAGGTCCACAAACCTGACAGCTGTCATCTTGCTTTGCTGCGAGGTCAGTGGGCAAATCCCTAGTCAGTAATGATTCTATTAAGGTTTACTCTGTAAATCCATTTCAGTGTTAAATAGGTTTCTCTTTGTATAGTCAGTGTGTAGCTCTCTTTAAGTCAATTGGCGTGTAGCCTTCACCCCCAATCTCATGCCATCCATGCCTCCCATGCTGCTGTGCCTCCCCCATGCTGTGCCCCTTCCCGCACTATCCCCCCTTCCCAATTCCTCCAGCCTGGGTAACTTTGTTGCTGGGCTTTCCTTGGGGTTTCCACTGTTTTTTTTCCTCCATCACCCCCCACCACCCCCACCACCCCCCCACCCCCCCCCACCACCTCCCCCAACTACCACCAATCCTATGAAGTGAAAAAAGGGCTGCTCTGAATTAGTTAATCTTGAAGGTCTGATAGAGAAGAAAAGAAAGAACTCACATTTATATACAGCCTTTCACAACCTCAGGATGCCACACAGTGCTTTACAGTCAATAGGCACTTATGAAGTGGTGTGATTTGTTACGTATGCGGGACTTTACAAGATCTTTTCAAATGTCTCCTTTAACTTGAGGTGAAACAGATGTTCTGGATAGGGGATTGGTGGCCATGCTAAACTTCTGCCTGGAGATAGGACCATGTGATCTTGTTGTCATGGAAAACAAAACCAAACAGAAACCTATTGAAAATCAAGTGACAGGTTTCACACCTTGGCACAGAAAAGGGACAGCTGCTTTTTGGGTACAGAGACACTGAGAGAGAGAGACAATTCAGCTACTATATAGAGCACAAAAGACTGTGTTGATGCTAGCAACCAAGCAGGATGTTGGTGACAGTTGGTTCTCTGTTCAAAAAGAAGAATTCAGCACTTTTGGAGGTTTAAGGAACAAGGAGTCACAGAGGTAGGCCTTGCTAGTGGAAATTGACTTACTCAGGTGGAATGGGATAACTTTCGAAGGACATTGGAAGATTCAACTTTGCATAGCAAGGAGAAGTGAGCCTGCCAGAAAGCTGGGAGCATCTTGGGACTGGAACTTGCAATGCTGCATATCTGCAAAAACTGTGGTGCACAGTGAAAGGAGTCATGACATGTATCTCAGTTGCATTAGTTAGTTAATATGAAAGTGCCTTTTCTCCAGTTCAATGTAATCGTTGTCTGTTAAGTGGTGTTTGATTTATGTTGATATTTGTTTGTTACAGTAAAATCCCTAAAATATAAAATCTTGTCTTCCAGTTTATTTCTGCCGGTTGCTGGAAAATTCATTTTTCTTTTAAAAGTTATAGGTCTCCTTGGAGATCATTGTTATAATGTAGGAAACAATCAGCCAATTTGTGCAGAGCAAGGTTCTACAAACAGCAATGAGATAATGACCAGATAATCTGCTTTTTAGTGATGTTGGTTGGAGAATAAATATGCGGCAGAACACTGGACACAACTCTCCTGCTCTTCTTTGAAATAAGCTCTAGGATCTTTTACCATACACAAGAGAGGGCAGACAGTGCCTAGGAGTATACAGCGGAGATTATACAGTGGAGTCTGAACAATGTTCCCGTCAGTCAAATGTTGGTTGGTGGTCTGAAAGTATAAAGAGATCATTGTAGATCATTGTCAAGGTGGAGCACTTTCAGGGAAATGTGCTTCAGGAGAACTCATCTGTGAATCAGCAAAAATGTCAACATGCTTCTACTTGTCTTTTACTTGATTAAGAATGCTCCTCAGGAAAAAAAATAATATTCAGGCTATGCTTTTGGCAGTCTTATGCCATTTTCAAAGGGCACATAAGTGGTGAAACTGGTTCTCATTGTAGATGGAAAATGGAGATAAGCGACCAGTTTCAAGTGAAACACTTGCACTTCTAGCATGCCTCAGGCCTGTTCTATTCACTTTTGGGATCAATATGGTTTAACCAGTGGCTCCTGAAGGGATCAATCAATTGCTACCATCAAAAAGAGAAGTGTTTTTTAAAATTTACTATTATGTGGAGCTGGGGTAGCAGGAGAGATTTTCCTGACTTCACGGCACTCCTTGGGACTGAAGTTAGACTGCGATCGTCACCATCCCTTTGCCCTCCTCACCAACACCTGCAGAAACCTACCTGATGGCTGCTGCTGGCAAGGCAGGTGGCCCAAAATGATATTGAGAAGAGCAATGGGTGCTAACACTCCTGTAATATAATGCAACTTAATTTTATCAACAAGCCTCCAGTGCAGGATCTTATTGAACCTCTTTTGAAAGTCTATATGCATAACATCTACTGCATTTTCTTTATCAATACTATTCCCTTAACAAAACTCTGTAGTGGTGAATTGCCTAAGGGGTTTTCTCCTGATTCTCCTCAAAAGCCTCAAATGAGGATGCACAGAAACCCCAGAGAAATATCCTTTACACTGTTTCCCTGGGTTTTCCGCATATTTCCCACTTGGATTTCAACCCAGGCTTCCCCCAAATCTTTTTATTTGGACTCTCAAAAACAACACGTTTTCTGGAATATAAACTGAAAATTCTTGAAATAATTTGCCTGTCTGCAGCACCTGTAGAGAGAGAAAGAATTTAATGTTTTAAGTCGATGACCTGTCATCAGAACGGCAATAGCAAAAGTGTTTCCTGCTCCTCCTTTGATCCAAAACTTATAAAACATGTGAGTGGGTTGAATGGGTTTAGGATTCGATAATTAACTATTGCTCTTTTATGAATTGCATATTGAGATGATGTACAAGATACCCACCACATTCTCTCAATTCCTCCAATAGACAGGAAAATACAATTGGGCGTTAGCAATGGCTAGAAATTTGACTGGATAAACCATATTAATACTGTGGTTTCAAGAACAGGGAAGAAGCTGGGTGCATTGCACTGTGCATGACTCACCTTTTGCCACCACAGATCTCCTCTGCCATCTACACAGCTGAAATCAGAAGTGTGCTGGAAAATTCGTCATTTGCCTGGATGCACAACAATACACAGGGGGCTCAACATCATCCAGGATAAAGCAATTCATATGATTTGTTCCAGAGTTCCAGGGGACCATCCTTTATGGGTGCTCCATGGCCATCCCCATGGCAACCAGTGCCACCAGTGCACCACAACACCAACTTTTGTCCAATCGTTGGGATCTGCCTGCCTTGCCCAGCCTCTCCCAACTCAATTCACCTGTCTTTGAGGGCACCTATTATTGAGGTGCTTCTCCCTGGAGCTGCAGCCTCATCAATGGCCACCGCTGCTGCGACTGCCAAGCTGCCAGCCATCTGAATATGACGGCAGCGCTTGGGGTAGGTTGCTACCCTTAATTGGATGGCAGCCTGTTAATTGGTTGCTGCTGGCAGTATGCCTGTCAGGGTTCCACCACCAGCTGAAGTGGGGTTGGTTTCTGTTTTCAGCCCTGGGACTTCACCTTCAATGATAAAATTCAACTCTTTGACGTATCGATGATTTGCACTTGAGTATAGACAGCATGACATATAGGTTTACGTATAACACAAGAATAGGAGAACATGGGTCAGCGCAAGGGGAAAACAAGTGGGAGACACCATTTAATGCTGTAAATATGGATGTATGATTTTTCACATGAGCAGGTGCTTTGACACTGCTGCAGTTTTCTACCTGTCCCAACGTGTGAACAAGTGAATTCAGAGAACTCTGCAGTCTTGTCTCACTTTACAATGGAATTGGTTCTGCAATATTAATGGTGTATTGATTGTATATGTGACTTAAGGAATTAAAGGCTAATTCTGTATTCTTGTGCTCTGAGTAACAACTGCAACAATAGTAATTTTTAGTTATATAGTGCATTTAAAGTAGTAAAAACCTCCCAAGAGTCTTCACAGGAATGTTATCAAGCAAATTTTGATACAGAACCACACAAGATGACATTCGAGCAGATGACCAAAAAAGCTTGGTCAAAGAGGTAGGTTTTAAGGAGTGTCCGAAAGGAGGAAGGGAGTTAGAGAGATGCAGAAGTTTAAGGGAATTCCAGAGCTTAAGGCCTAGGCAGCTGAAGGCATAGCCACCAATGGCAGAGCAATTAAAATCGGGGATAATAAGAGCCTAGAATTAGAGAACCTCAGATAGCTTGGAGGGTTGTAGGGCTGGAGGAGATTCTTTCTCTCCTTTTTACAGAGATAGCGAGAGGCCAGGCCATGAAGGGATTTGAAAACAAGGATAAGGGCCCATAACTTCTGACTTCCAGGGTGTCATACCCGGGAGGTACCCCAGAAGGTGCAGTGGGTGACCCCCACCGGAAGCCCCCACATAAGGACGGCATGGCAATTGCACAGGAAGTTGCCCAAACTTCCGACGAGCAATTAACCTGAACTGGGAACCATCCAAAATTCCAATTTAAATCGCAGACTTCAGATGGTTCCGACAGCCTTACCAGAATATTTGCTCAGGAAAAGTTTGAATTAAAATCCCTACTAACTCCTGGGTATCTATAGTACTGACCGCCCTCCCCCCACCCGATTCTCTCAACTGGACACCCCTGACTACCCCCCGACTACCCCCGACACCCCGACTTCCTGTCTATCCACCACCCCACCCAACCACCCTCCACACCCCAGATTCACTCCCACCCCCTGACTATCCCCACGCACCCCTGAATCCCCGCCTATCCGCTGACTACCCTCCTGACACCGCCCCCCTCCACACTGACCACCCACTGACCACCTGACCATCCCCACACTGATCTAGCATGAAATTCCACTTGCAGAAGATAGTTCCAAACTTATAGCACCTTTTGTATGCAGAAGTGTTTCTAATTTCACTCAAGTATTTGGGTCTAATTTTTAAAAACACAAGAAATATGAGCAGGAGATGACCATGTGGCCAGTCCATCATTCAATATGATCATGGCTGATCTTGAGCTTCATCTCCACTTTCCCACCCACCCCCATATCCCTTGATTCCCTGAGAGACCAAACATGTCTATCTCAGTCTTAAATATATTCCCATGATAGTGTAACCACAGGGTTCTCTAGGGTAGAGAATTCCAAAGATTCACAACCGCTTGAAAGAAGAAATTTCTCCTTTTCTCAGCTCTAAATGATCAGCCCTGATCCTGAGAATGCCACTGTGTTCTAGGTTCCACAGCCAGGGCAAACAACCTCTGTGTCAACCTTGTCAAGCCCCGTCATAATCTTGAACGTTTCAGTGAGATCACCTTTAATTCTTTTAAACTCCAATGAATATAGACCCAGTCCTAGACTTCGCAACTAATGTAAGTAGTTCCCCTTAATATCATCAAGAGAAACTTTTCCACACAACGAGTGGCTCGGGCCTGGAATGCACTGCCTGGAAGTGTGGTGGAGGCAGGTCCAATCGAGGCATTCAAGAGGACATTAGATGATTATTTGAATAGAAACAATGCGGAAGAATACGGGGAAAAGGCAGGGCAATGGCACTAGATCATAATGCTCATTTGAAGAGCCGGTGCAGACATGATGGGCCGAATGGCCTCCTTCTGTGCCGTTAAGATTCTGTGATCTTGTAAGGAGCAAGTGTGACATGAGAAAACTTCAACAAAATCATCCCTTATTCTTCTAAATACAAGGGAATACAGCCCTACTGAGTTTAACTGCTTTACACAGCTTAACTCTTGCAGTCCTCTTGGGATTTCACTCATAAGGTGGGTAGCATGAGTTGGGAAATTTCCCAGCTCGCTGTATCAACCTTGGCAGAAACTCCCAAAATGACGCTATCTTCTTTCCAGGGAGGCGGGCGTGCGATAGGGTCAGGCTTGCTGCCCCTGGATGTAGATTGGAGGCGGCCACCAGGGCTGCTGAGTGCTGAGGTGGCTGTTTAAAAGGCTCGCCTCAGTTCTCTGGGAATTTGTCCCAGTTGTTCAGTTAAATTTTGGACCCTTGCCCCTCACCTCCCATTACCCACACCCACTCCCTATGCCAAGTTTTCTTTTTGTTCATGGGATTTGGGCGTTGCTAGCCACGCCAGCATTTATTGCCCATCCCTAATTGTTCAGGGGGTGTTTAAGAGTCAACCACATTGCTGTGGGTCTGGAGCCACATGTAGGCCAGACCAGGTAAGGACAGCAGATTTCCTTCCCTGAAGGGCATTAGTGAAGTTTTACAACAATCAGCAATGGTTTTGTGGTCATCATCAGACTTTTAATTTCAGATTTTTATTGAATTCAAATTTCACCATCTGCCATGGTGGGATTTGAACCCAGGTCCCCAGAGCATTACCTGGGCTTCTGGAATACTAGTCCAGTGACAATACCACTATGCCACCCCAACTTAATGCCAACTCATTTGAACCCATGCCCCTCACCTTTGCCCTTACACCCTCCATGCCAACTTACCCAGTATCCATCATGGACAGACTTCAGAAATCATGTTGAGATCATATAAAATAAAGGTTTCAATATCTATAACAGCCTTTACTATAGTTAAAAAAAATCTCATTCATGAAAATTTTTAAATACACTCAAGTACTTAATCCTGTAATAACAAAAACAGACCTGTATTTATAACCCCACATCAAAGGCAGTTAATCCTTTAGTATCCTCTTTGAGCTGTCAACCAAACTGAACTTAAAATCCTTAGAGATAATTATAGCTTGTGGAAAGCAGCCAAGCATTAAAATGATTAAATGATAGCCCTTCAAGAAATGTCAACCAACAGCCATTGTAACTCCTAGAACATATTTTTTCAATTCTCATTGCCAGGCTGCCCTTTATTTCATTTTTAAAGGGCTGGCGATTTAAATAACTTCACAACCTGAGATGTTGTAACCTCTCACTGGTATAGGCAGGCTGATTAAATTTTTTTTTTAAAGTGCCAGAGAGTTAAATAACTTGACAGCTTGAAAGTTTTACAAACCTTATCCACCCTTGATGAGCATTTATGTCTACTGTAAAAATTTGTGTCCGCAACCCTGCAGATTAAGGCCTCTGCTACAGCAAAATGGGTTTTGTTTGAACTCAGCACTGAGTTCAAATGGCCCTGCTGAGTTAGTGCTTCCCTCTTGTGAGTCACGCCTTGCCCCCTTTATCCAACTGCCGAAATGGGATCTGTCAGAAATGGAGGCAGGACTTCCGAATCTGGGTCCCACCTGCCATTTTTAAAGGTCTGCACAACTCCATGAAAATTCAGGCCCAGGTATCATCCTAGTAAATCTGTTCCATTCCATCTAAGAACAATAATACCTTCCTATGGTGGTGCCCAGAACTGCTTGCAGGACTCTAGGTATGGTCTAACCAGTGTAGCCAAAGCATGACTTCTACCCCTTGTGTCCTATTTCTCTAGATATAAAGCCAATATTCCATTAGCCTTTTTGATTATGTTCTGTACCTGTTCACAACATTTTAATGGTTTATGTACCTGGATCCCCAAGTCTCTTTGCATCTCCATAGTTTTTAGCTTTTCACCATTTAGAAAGTATATTATTTTATCCCTTTTAGGCCCTAATTAGATGACCTCATATTTGCCTACACTGAAATCCATTTGGCAAATCCATTTATACATTCACTTAATCGACTAATATATCTTTGTAATTTTACGCTTCCATCTGCAAGACTTACAAAACAGCTTTTGTGTCATCAGTAAATTTGGAAAAGTGGCTTTCTATCCCATCATTTAGGTCATTAATGAATAGAGTGAACAGTTGAGGATAAAACACAGGTTCTTGTGAGGCACTGCGAGTCACAACCAACCAATTAGAGTATCTGCCCATTATCCTTACTTTCTGTTTCCTCACACTTTGACTGGATTAATAATTTACCTTCAGTTCTATGGGCCTCAACTTGAGCTAACAGCCTCTTATCCATCAATCATGAATTAATCAATTGGCTATGACAGGTTCATCAATTGCTCTCTTGATGACCCTGCCACACTATTAGAAACAATCAGTACAATTAAATTCCTGTTTAGCTGCCAAGATCTGAGAGCTAATTCTACTCCACCTTAAGTCTACAAGTTTGAGGTGTCAGCTGTGGCTCAGTTCATAGCACCCTCGCCTTTGAATCAGAGGGTTGTGGGTTCATGTCCCACTCCCGGAAACCAAGAACTGTGATTGTACTCGAAAGAGTTGCAATCTGTGACTGTTGATAACTTGAAAGAGTTTAAGTCTACAAGTTTGGAGGTCAATGCCTGGTGAAGAGCTTAGTTAACTCTTTCAGTCTATGTGGGAGCAAGGAACCATCCCACAAGAATACCAAGATGCTTCCATTATCCACCTGTCCAAGCAGAAAGGCACCCACCATTCTTGTGCCACTTGCTGAGGAATCTCATTCCTCTCCATCCCTGGCAAAATCTTCACCAGAATCCTTCTAAACTGCTTAGTGCAACATCTAGACCAGGATGTACTGCCAGAGAGTCAGTGTGGTTTCAGAAAAAGGTGAAGGAACTTCTGATACGACATTTGCAGTGAGACAGCTCTGGCAGAAAAGCCAAGAATAGAAGATGGACATCCACACCAGGTTTATTGGCCTGACCAAGGCCTTTGAAAGTCCTATCTCGAGCCCAAGGTTTCAGTCCTTGACCAGAGCCTGTCAGCTGTGGATAAGTTCACTTATCTTGGCAGCGCACTCTCTCGAGCTGTCTATATTGATAATGAGACAAGCGCAAGAATAACCAACGCAAGTGTAGCCTTTGGCAGACTTCGAACATCAGCCTGGGAATGAAGAGGAGTAAATCTGCCTCCCAAACTGAAAGTCTATACAGTAATAGTCCTGCCCACGCTGCTCTGCACATGCCAGACTTGGACAATGTACCAGTCTCACGCCAAGAAGCTCAACCACTTTCACTTGAACTGCTTTTGAAGATCAGATGGCAGGTGTTCACCTGAGCTGGCATGCCAAGCATCAACACCATATTGAGACAGTCACAACTGAGTTAGGCTGGTCATGTAGCGAGAATGCCTGACACTTGCTTACCAAAGCAAATCTTCTATGGAGAGCTTGAGTCTGGGGTTCATCCTCATGGCAGTCAAAGGAAGTGCTAAAAGGACACTCTGAAGGTTTCATTTAGGAGTTTTGATATCGACTTTGAGTCCACGGAGAAGCTTGCCAAGGATCGCTGCATCTGGTGCAACAGAATAAAAACAGTGCTGCGTCTAAATTTATTGTTTATTTCCTTTCCTTGTTTATCCTCACCAGATGCATTACCTCATAATTTTCCAGATTGTATTCCATTTGCCACTTTTCTACCCACCTGATCAATCCATTGATATCTTCCTGCAGTCTACAGCTTTCTTCCTCACTATCAACCACATGGACAATTTTCGTATCATCTATAAACTTCTTAATTATGCCCCCTACATTTAAATCTAAATCATTGATATGTACCAAGGATAGCAAGGGACCTAGTAGGAAGCCCTACAGAACCCCATTGGAAATAGCCTTGCAGCCAAAAAAAGCCATGTTCAAAAGCCTTGCTAAAATCCATGTAGACTACATCTAGCATGTTACCCTTATTGGCCCTCCTTGTTATGTCCTCAAAAATTTTTTTCAAGTTAGTCAGACACAATCTTTCCTTAACAAATCCATGCTGTCTTTGACTAATCCCTGCCTTTCTAAATGAAGATTTATACTGTTGCTTAGGATTTTTTTCAACAATTTGCCCAGCTGAGTTTAGGCTGACTGGCCTGTAATTATTTGGGCCATTCCTTCTTCCCTTTTTAAACAATGATACATTAGCAACCCTCCAGTCCTCCAGCACTACACGTGGACCTGGAGAGGATTGGAAAATGATGGTCAGTCACTCAGCCGTTTCTTTCCTTCCTTCCCTTAGCAGCCTGGGATAGACTTCATAGAATCAAAGGAATGCTACAGCACGAAAGGAAGCCATTTGGACTATTATGTCCGAGCTGGCTCGCAGCAAAAAGCAATTTAGTCCTGTTCCCCTGCTTTTCCCCCGTAGACTTATAATTATCTAATTCTCTTTTTGAAGGTCTTTATTGAATCTGCCTCCATCACACTCCTAGGTAGTGCATTTCAGATCACTAAGTAAAAAAGATGTCCCTCATGTCACCATTGCTTCTTTTACCAATCACTTTGAGTTGGTGTCCTCTGGTTCTCAATACTTCCATCAATGGAAACATTTTCTCTCCATCTACTCTGTCCAGACCCCTCATGATTTTGAACACCTCTATTAAATCTCTTCAATCTTCTCTTTTCCAAAGGGACCAGCACCGGCTTCTCCAATCTATCCATGTAACTGTAGTTCCTCATGATTTTTTTCTGCACCCTCTCTAATGCCTTCACATCTTTCCTAAAGATTGGTGCCCAGGACTGGACACAATATTCTAGCTGAGACCGAACCAGTGGTTTATAAAGTTTATCGTGGCCCAGAGGTTGCGTCTAACGCTGATTCTGATTTAATTTGCCCACTTACCATATCACGTTGGAACCTTTGCACCTTCTGAGGCCGGCTCCAGCAGGGATACAGGGATGACCAGAGCCGGGAGGCAAATTATCAGACTTAATTCCAGCACAGCCATGCACTCTTTTATTGTCATGAGCTGAAGATATGCCCCTGAAGATCTGTCTTCAGTTCATTGACTTGCATTGTTTTAAATGGAGCTGTCAACTTCTGAAACTGCACAGCCTCACACCACTGACAGTACTAACAACCCCCAACCCTCGACAATGTCCCCCCTCAACTCCCAACGATGTTCACCATCCTCCCTCACCCCCAAAATTGTTCACCCACCCCCCTCCCTCACTCCTTGACAATGTTCACCCCCTCCCTCACCCACCAACAGTGTTCACCCTCTCTCCCTCATCCTGTAAATGGACACCCCCTCCCTCACCTCCAAAATTGTTCAACCTCCTCACTCACCCACCAACAATGTTCACCTCCTCTCACTCCAGAAAGTGTTCACCACCCTCTCTTACCCCCCTGACAATGTTTATTTCCCTCCCTCACCCAACGACAGTGTTCACTCCCTCTCTCACCCCCAACAGTATTCGCCCACCCTCACGAAAATGCTCAATCCCCCCCCACACCTCACCCAACACTCCCTAACTATGCTGACTCTTCCAACATTGGCCAGACAGGAACCAGGGATTCGGAGGGATGCATCTGGATAGAGGGTGTGGGAGGGGGTGACCATGGGGGTGGCAGTGTGCATATCTTTGGGGGGGTGGGGAGGGGGGGGGGGGGGGCGGTTGCATGGAAATGGCAGGAGGGGGTGAACGCAATATCTGGAGGGGGGTTGCGGGTGGCAGGTTGAATATTGCTGGGAGGGAGGTGAACATTGCCGGGATGGAAAGTGAACATTTCTGGAAGGGAGGTGAACATTTCTGGAAGGGAGGCTTTTTTTATTCATTCAAGGGATGTGGGCGACACTGGCTAGGCCAGCATTTATTGCTCATCCCTAATTTCCCTTGAAAAGCTGGTGGTGAGCTGCCTTCTTGAACTGCTGCATCCATGTGGTGTAGGTACACTCACAGTGCAGTTAGGGAGGGAGTTCCAGGATTTTGACCCAGCGGCAGTGCAGGAACAGCGATGTATTTCCAAGTCAGGATGGTGAGTGGCTTGGAGGGGAACTTCCTTGGAGGTGGGGTGGTGACGAGCATGTTGGGGTGTGGTGGGGTGGGTGAACGTTACCAGGATGGGGGCTGAACATTGCTGTGTGTTGTGGCATGCCTTGACACTCCAGCTGATCTACTTGAGAGCTTTTCTGATTTTCTGCATGCTTTGAGAATCTCCTAAGTAAATGCATGTCAAAACCAGGGTAAGTATAACACAAACAGCCCAACTCTCCATGGTTGGAATCATGGAACAATCCAGGCAGGCTCAAACCGGCAATCAGAAATTTAAACTTCCCGTATAACTATCACGGATGTGCATATGTCGGGACTTCCTCAGGGTCCCGAGGCGCATCAGCAACTTAAATTGAGTCGGAGGCCTCTCCACATATCGGAAGATTTAGGCCCATAACTTCCCTACTTTTGCACTCTATGCCTCTATTTATAAAGCCCAGAATTCCATGTTTTATTAACTGCTTTTTCAACCTGCTTTTCCACCTTCAGTGATTTATCCACATATATTCCCAGGTTTCTCTGCTCCTGCACCCACTTTAGAGCTGTACTCTTTATTTTATATTACCTCTCCTAATTCTTCCTACCAAAATGAATCACTTCACACTTCTCTGGATCTGGTGGTTTATTTATTTTAATTCATTTCATGGGATGTGGGCTTCGCTGGCTAGGCCAGCATTTATTGTCCATCCCTTACTGCCCTTGAGAAAGTGGTGATGAGCTGCCTTCTTGAACTGCTGCAGTCCATGTGGTGTAGGCACACCCACAGTGCTGTTAGGAAGGGAGTTCCAGGATTTTGACCCAGCGACAGTGAAGGAACGGCGATATATTTCCAAGTCAGGATGGTAGTGACTTGGAGTGGAACTTCCAGGTGGTGTGTTCCCATCTATCTGCTGCCCTTGTCCTTCTAGATGGTAGTGGTTGTGGGTTTGGGAGGTGCTGTCGAAGAAGCCTTGATGAATTCCTGCAGTGCATCTTGTAGATGGTATGCACTGCTGCTACTGTGCGTCGGTGGTGGAGGCAGTGAATGTTTGCGGATGTGGTGCCAATCAAGTGGGCTGCTTTGACCTGGACGGTGTCAAGCTTCTTGAGTGTTGTGGGAGCTGCACTCATCCAGGCAACTGGAGAGTATTACATCACACTCCTGACTTATCCACTTTCAAGGATGCTAAACACCTTAATATTTTCTTCCTCACTATCTTTATCCATACAATGTTTCACACCACTTTTTAACTACAATGTCTGTATTGTCCATCTCTTTTGTGAAACAAACATGAAGTATTCATTAGGAACCAGACCTGTGTTTTGCACCTCCACACTCAAGTTACCTCTTGGTCTCTAATTAGCCCAACTTTTTCCTTAGTTATTCTCTTATGTTTTATATATTATAAAACATTTTTGGGCTTTTCTTTGATCTTATTTACCAATATTTTATCATGCCCTCTCTTTGCTTTCCTAATTTCCCTCTTAATTATACTCCTACACTTTCTGCACTGCTCTGGGTTTACTGCAATATTGAGCTCTTCACACCTGACAAACGCCTTTTCTTGCCGCTGTATGCTCCTTGGCATCCAGAGTGGTCTAGATTTGTGAGCCCCACCTGTTTTCTTTGTGGGAACATATTTGTTTTGAATCCTCTCTAAATCGTCCTTGAATGCTTCCCACTGCTCTGACACTGATTTACCTTCTAGTACGCTTGCCACATCACATCTCAGCTTCATAAAATTGGCTTTTCCCCAATTTAAAATTTTTAATCTTGTGCATCCTCTGTAAGTAAAGTTGGCATGGAGCTGACCCTTTCCACGCTGGCCCAGCCCGCAGCCATAACGCGCTGCTGGCGGGCTTAACAAGGCCAGTGTGGGACTTCCGCCTGTCACAGGGGAGGAAGTCCCATCCTCTGGAGCTTCCGGTGAATCAGATTGGCCGGCAGCTCCATCAGGCTTGGCAACACCAAGAGTGCATTAGTGGCCACTGCAAGGATTGCAAGAAGAGGAGTAAGAAGGCCCATGGATCCCCTAAGCCGGTAAGTCCAGAGTCTTAGGCAGGGAGGGTTTTGGCTTGCCGGGGAAAGGGCCGGTGGTGAGGGGTGGGGGGGTTGGGGAGTTGGGTTTAAGGCTGGGAGGAGTTTGATCTTGGGTGGGGAAGTGTATTCCCTGATCCAGAAAGGGCAGCCCCTGGAGACCAAACCCCTTCCTTCCCACCCTTTGAAGAAGGTGATTGAAAAATTGGACTGTGCACTCCCACCCATCTGCCCATGCCAAATGTTTTATGGCATGAGCAGCGTATTTTCAGGTTCAGTTGGCTTGGCAATAAGCCAAATTGACCCTTAAACACCTATATAAATATGGCAGGCAGGCTGTTGAGTTTGGCACCCGCCCACTTCTCGTATTATGGGTATGATTTTGGGTGTGGGTGGGAAGGCAGTGGGGTGGGCACCTGCCCTGTTTTACGTGCCTCCCCACTGGAAACATGCCTGGCGGGGCGCGTAAAATACAGCCCATGGTCTATCTTTATCCTTTTCCATAATTATCCTCAATATAACTGAATTATGATCACTACCACTAAAATTCTCTCCCACTGATACTCCTCCCACTTGTCCCGATTCATTCCCTAAAACTAAGTCCAGAACTGCTCCTTCTCTTGTTGGGCTTGTTATGTACTAGTTAAGAAAAGTTCTCCTGAATATATTTTGAGAATTATGTGTCCTCTTTTCTTTTTGCACAGAATGTATCCCAGTTAATATTAGGGTTGTTGAAATCTCTTACTATTATTGCCTTTTTGTTCGTGCACTTTTCAACAGCTTGACTACATGTGTGCTCTTCTATCTCCCTCTGACTGTTTGGCGGTCTGTAGTATATTCACGGCAGTATTGTTGCCCCTTTTCTGTTCTTCACTTCAACACATCTGGCTTCATTTGATGCTCCTTCTAGCATAACAGCCCTTCTCGCAGATGTGATTGCTTCTTTAATCAATATTGCGACCCCCCCTTTCATTTTTTAAACTGCCCTCTCTGTTCTGTCTGAAAAACCTGTAACCAGGAATGTTGAGCTGCCATTTGTATACTTCTTTAAGTCATATAAGAAACAGGAGGGGACCATGGATAGATTCTTGAGGGACACCAGAGATGATGGTGTGAGAGCAGGAACTGCATATGATTCTTTGGCTATGACTGGATAGTTAAGAATGGAACCAGATAAGTGCAGTCCCATCCCATTGGATGACAGTGCAGAGGCACTGGGAGTCATACTCCTGAAGAATTTGCTTGTTGGTGTCATCTTCTTGCAAAAGGTTGACTGCCATGGATCTCCACCGTTGTCTGTCTTATGCTGCCCATTCCGTATAAACCAGCTGCACCCAGTCTATTATATCTGTCATTCATTTTCTCCTCTGCTTCCCTCTCCTACATTTTCCGTCAATCATCCCCCCCACCCCCAAATAACTGTCTGTCCACCGTCTGCTCTTATGATGTGATCAAAGTATTGTATTTTTCTCTCTATGATGTTATGAACTAATTTCCCATTTTCTCCAGCCATTTCCAGGACTTCCTCATTAGTCTTTCTATCTGTGTAGATTATCCAGAACATCCTCCTACATGTCCATGTCTCGAATGCATTCAGATTATCAATAGTCTCTTTGTTTTCTGTCCATATCTCCGTGGCACATATAAGCCTTCTTTTCCTAAGATTCAGGTTCAGTTTCTTTGATGTTAACATGTCCTTCATTCTGATAAATCTTGTCTTGGCTATCTCAATTCTCCTTCAAAATGCTTGCCAATGATTTCTCACAATGATATCCTTTGAGTGCAGTTCCCCACTGGTGGAATAAGTCATTAAATACAAAATAAGTGAGTGAGAAGTGGCTTGGTGCATCGGAACATTGGACTTTAAATTCAAGATCAGTAGTGTGAATTATATGTGTACTGGTAATGCTTTGTTCGACAGGAGAATTGGGTTGTAAAACAAGTGTCCATGTAGTAATGGTTAAGATCGACCCCAGAACCTGTTTCTCCCAAGAAGTGGCATAATAACCTGCTTGCAATATGAAGACTTTGACAACACAGTTTTCCTGCATAAGCTGACACATGGGGTTAATTTTAACTGTGCCCACTCGGTGGGAGGTAGGTGGCAGTAGGTTGGCCATCCATTCACTCAGCCCAATTTTCATTTTCATTAACTTCAATTCCAACCCACTGTCGTTTTTGTTGTCGGGAAGCAGTTAATATTTAATTCATGTTTTCATAACCTTCAGGTTTTGCGATATGTTTGGCATTGACGCTAATTTGGCCAGGATAACTCTTTACATTCATGTCTTAGTCATTTGAACAGCATTGTGAAATTCCCCATTGTGTTTAAAAAAGCTTAATGCGGTTGACATTACATTTTTTCAGTATTTGTCACTTGGATACGGAATAGCAAAACAGTAGTGTGTTTATGAACTGGAAAAATACAACTAAACAAAAATGTACAAAACAAAAACAGAATTACCTGGAAAAACTCAGCAGGTCTGGCAGCATCGGCGGAGAAGAAAACAGTTGACGTTTCGAGTCCTCATGACCCTTCGGCAGAACTGAAGTATAGTTAGGAGAGAGGTGAAATGTAAGCTGGTCTAAGGTGGGGGGGCGGGGGGAGAGAGAAGTTGAGGGTGGGGTGGTTGTGGGGACAAGCAAGCAGTGATAGGAGCACATAATCAAAAGATGTCACAGACAAAAGGATCAAAGAGGTGTTGAAGGTGGTGATATTATCTAAGAAAAGTGCTAATTAAGAATGGATGGCAGGATACTCAAGGTACAGCTCTAGTGGGGGTGGGGTGGAAAGACTAACAAAGTATTAGTTGTAGATTTAAAAATAATGGAAATAGGTGGGAGAAGAAGAATCCATATAAATTATTGGGAAAAAAAAAGAAGGGAGGGGGAAGAAACGGGGTGGGGATGGGGGGAGGGGGAGTTTAAGATCTAAAGTTGTTGAATTCAATATTCAGCCTGGAAGGCTGTAAAGTGCCTAGTCGGAAGATGAGATGCTGTTCCTCCAGTTTGCGTTGGGCTTCACTGGAACAATGCAGCAAGCCAAGGACAGACATGTGGGCAAGAGAACAGGGTGGAGTGTTAAAATGGCAAGCGACAGGGAGGTTTGGGTCTTTCTTGCGGACAGACCGCAGGTGTTCTGCAAAGCGGTCGCCCAGTTTGCGTTTGGTCTCTCCAATGTAGAGGAGACTGCATTGGGAGCAACGAATGCAGTAGACTAAGTTAGGGGAAATGCAAGTGAAATGCTGCTTCACTTGAAAGGAGTGTTTGGGCCCTTGGACGGTGAGGAGAGAGGAAGTGAAGGGGCAGGTGTTGCATCTTCTGCGTGGGCATGGGGAGGTGCCATAGGTGGGGGTTGAGGAGTAGGGGGTGATGGAGGAGTGGACCAGGGTGTCCCAGAGGGAACGATCCCTACGGAATGCCGCCAGGGGGGGTGAAGGGAAGATGTGTTTGGTGGTGGCATTATGCTGGAGTTGGCGGAAATGGCGGAGGATGATCCTTTGAATGCGGAGGCTGGTGGGGTGATAAGTGAGGACAAGGGGGACCCTATCATGTTTCTGGGAGGGAGGAGAAGGCGTGAGGGCGGATGCGCGGGAGATGGGCCGGACACGGTTGAGGGCCCTGTCAACGACCGTGGGTGGAAAACCTCGGTTAAGGAAGAAGGAGGACATGTCAGAGGTAGCGTCATCAGAACAGATGCGACGGAGGTGAAGGAACTGAGAGAATGGGATGGAGTCCTTACAGGAAGCGGGATGTGAGGAGCTGTAGTCGAGGTAGCTGTGGGAGTCGGTAGGCTTGTAATGGATATTGGTGGACAGTCTATCATCAGAAATTGAGACAGAGAGGTCAAGGAAGGGAAGAGAAGTGTCAGAGATGGACCAAGTGAAAATGATGGAGGGGTGGAGATTGGAAGCAAAATTAATAAATTTTTCCAGGTCCCGACGAGAGCATGAAGCAGCACCGAAGTAATCATCGATGTACTGGAGAAAGAGTTGTGGGAGGGGGCCGGAGTAGGACTGGAACAAGGAATGTTCCACATACCCCATAAAGAGACAGGCATAGCTGGGGCCCATGCAGGTACCCATAGCCACGCCTTTTATTTGGAGGAAGTGAGAGGAGTTAAAGGAGAAATTGTTCAGTGTGAGAACAAGTTCAGCCAGACGGAGGAGAGTAGTGGTGGATGGGGATTGTTCGGGCCTCTGTTCAAGGAAGAAGCTAAGGGCCCTCAGACCATCCTGGTGGGGGATGGAGGTGTAGAGGGATTGGACATCCATGGTGAAGAGGAAGCGGTTGGGGCCAGGGAACTGGAAATTGTTGATGTGACGTACGGTGTCAGAGGAATCACGGATGTAGGTGGGAAGGGACTGGACAAGGGGAGAGAGAAGGGAGTCAAGATAACGAGAAATGAGTTCCGTGGGGCAGGAACAGGCTGACACGATCGGTCTGCCAGGACAGTTCTGTTTGTGGATTTTGGGTAGGAGGTAGAAGCGGGTCGTCCGAGGTTGGGCGACTATCAGGTTGGAAGCTGTGGGAGGAAGATCTCCAGAGGAGATGAGGTCAGTGACAGTCCTGGAAACAATGGCTTGATGTTCTGTGGTGGGGTCATGGTCCAGGGAGAGGTAGGAGGAAGTGTCTGCGAGTTGACGCTCAGCCTCCGCGAGGTAGAGGTCAGTGTGCCAGACAACAACAGCACCACCCTTGTCAGCTGGGGTTGGGGTTGGACCTGAGAGAACGGAGTGCAGTAAGTTCAGAGAGAGACAGATTAGAATGGGTGAGAGGAGCAGAGAAATTGAGACGGCTAATGTCACGCCGACAGTTCTCAATGAAAAGATCAAGAGAAGGTAAGAATCCAGAGGGAGGGGTCCAGGTGGAGGGAGAATATTGGAAGTGGGTAAAAGGATCTGTTGAACGGGGAGAGGACTCCTGCCCAAAGAAGTGAGCACGGAGACGAAGACGGCGGAAGAAGAGTTCAGCATCATGCCGAGCCCGAAATTCATTGAGATGAGGGCGTAAGGGTATGAAACTAAGTCCTTTGCTGAGCACTGAACGTTCAGCATCGGAGAGGGGAAGGTCAGGGGGTATAGTGAATACGCGGCTGGGGCTGGGATTGGAAGATGGGGTGGGGACGGAGGGACAAGCAGGGGTGGAGGGTCCCAGATTGGTGTTGGTGTCGATGAGTTGTTGGAGCTTGCGTTCCTTAGCACTTGAGAGAAAGAGAAAAAGTTTCTTGTTGAGGCGACAGATGAGGCGAAGAATAAAATGAAACTGGGGGCACGCGCAGCTTTGAAAAAGTGTGCGGCGGTGCTGCTGGAGGGAGAGGTCGAGTGTGTTCATATGGCGGTGCATGGCACTGAGTGTGGATCTCAGAATGCGACGGGAACAGCAGTCCGAAAAACGTTTTATGTCCCGGAGATACCTGTAATCCTGGGTGGGTTCGAAACAAGAGGGATGGAATTTCAGTTGAAATCCACGTGGGGTGAGTCGGAGACGGAGACAGTCACTGAGAAAGGAAATATGGCTGTGAAAGCGGGTTTTAGTAAACACCTTGTCAAACACCAGGAGAAAAATGGAAAGCAATGAAGGTGAACAGGGCAGAAGAGACAGGCGGAAATGCTGTCGGAGAACAGAGCAGTACTTCTTCAGGGAGGGCATTTCTTGAAGAGAGGTGGCAGTCAATTAAACACAGAGATAAAAACAAAAAGCTAAAAGCTTTTTATAAAAAATATACAAATATTTTTATAAAAATATACAAACCCCAATATTAACCTAAAAATGGTTTCCAAGATATGGTGGCAGTGCTTTTGTGTGGGTGTAAATCAATCGATTGGAATGTGCCATTGTAACTCAGCTGAAACTATTGATTTTGACTTCCAGGTTTCAAGCTGTGTAGTGGGCATGACATGCCATAACATGAAACAATCTCAGTTGTATTTAAAGGGACCGTGTACAGGTGGAAATTGGAGACATTCGAGATGGATGGTGGACATGGAGCAATGGCAGCACCCAAATTCAATGATGTGCTACTGAAATTACTGCTAGATGTAGTCAGGAGCAGGAAGGACACACCTTTCCCCAGCAATGGGAGGGAGAAACCTATGGTTCTCAAGAAGGTGTGGTTAGGAGTAGCTGAAGAGATGAGTAGCAGGAGTGTTGTGCTTGGACACAATGTAGGGTGTGGTTCAACGACCTAACAAGGTCAGGAAAAGTGAGTGTATTTGTGGATTCAACTCCATCCTGTGGTAGAAGCGCCCACCTTACCACCCCATCCTGCTCTTCATTCAGTCTTGCCAAACGTATTCCTTCACATAACTCCTCATACCCACTCAACTTTCAGCATCACTCAGCCTTCACTTTCTATGCATTTCTTCACCTTCTCATTTATCCACCAACTGTTGCCACTCACTGTTGACACTCAATGTCCCTTCCTGGTCCCTATGTTTGCTCAAATTGTTAACAGTTTCTTCTCTTCAGGTACCGTCCCTCTCTCTTTTCAGTCTGCCATCATCACCCCTCTCCTCAAAAATACCCTGGACCCCCTATGTCCTTGCAAACTACCACCCCATCTCCAACCAACCATTCCTCTCCAAAGTTCTTGAATATGCCATAAACATTTCCATCTTTCCTGGCACTCCATGTTTGAATCTCTCCAATGTCTTGAATCTTTGTCCCTACCAAAGTAATGAAATAGCTCTTACCAAAGTCACAAATGACATTGTATGTGATAGTGACAAAGATAAACTATGCCTTCTCAGCACCCTGCATATGTCTGCAGCTTTGATCGCACAGTTGACCACACCATTCTCCTCAAATCCCTCTCCACTGTCGTCTACTGTGTGGGACTGCTCTCACCTGGTTCCATTTGTCTATCTAATTGTAGCCAGGGTATCACTTGCAATGGCTTCTCTTCCTGCTCCCTCATTGTTACCTTTGGTGTCCCCCAAGGATCTATCCTCGGCTCCCTCTTATTCCTCACCTACAATGTTGCCCTTCAGTGACACTAACTGAAAATACAACATTAGTTTTGACATTGTTACGATGATGTGTGGAGGGGTAAAGATGACTCCCCTGTCCTACCACTCCAAGTCTGACCGTAACAGGGTTTGTTGTGAATTTAGGATGAAGGAATTTTACTCAATGTCTGTGTTAACCATTTATGTATTGATTGCAAAGGAACAAATTTGACAGGCTTTTTTGAGTCAAAAACCCACCCAGGTAAAGATAGCAAAATATTTAAAAGGTAAACCCACGCTTCTCGAACATTCGTGACCTACATTCATACACACACATGCACGTAAAATTTACAAATTATACTGTAGGTAGTTACTTTCTTAGCCAAATTAAAGTCCAATGCTGAAAGATAAAAAGCTTGAGAGTTCACTGTTTATGAATCCTTCACTGGTCATTGAGGCTACAGCAGGAACTTTTCTAAGTTCTTTTAGATTCCAGGAGTTGAGTTGAAACCCATGTAATTGCAATTCTCAGAGATAATATATTTTTAATCAGTAGTCCGTCTCTTACAGAAGCTGATGAGTTTTGCACCTGAGGTTCCTTTCGATGGAAAATTCGCTGTGGTGGATTTTTAAAATGTAAGAGATAAGGGTCTTAACTTGGGAGAGGAGAGAAGGGAGCAGTTTTTCCAGACTACTCACTGTTTCTCACTTTAGCAGCTTGAGTGCTGTGTTAAAGAGATTTCAAAATGGTTACTTCAGTCACATGATCTCTCTCTCCTCATAATGATTTCAGACGGGGTTTGTTTATCTGATGTCTGAACTGATGCCATGGCCGAGGGGCGAGTAGATTCTGTAATGTCCCAGCCATTACCCCCTAAATGAGTCATTATCCATCTTGACGAGATAGGAAGGCATATCTCCAAATAACCATTGTTCTAGCAGGCTTGTTGTCTCTGTTGGAGACATAGTCTTATAGAAATGCAAATGCTATGTCCAATACGTTTCAGTAAACTCCTTTGAAGAGGTTCTTGACAACCTCATGTGCAACATTCCAGAGAAGGATGTTGTGGCATGTCTGAATTGCAATTCACAGTGGAACTTTCCAGAAGCTGGTCAACTTGCAATACCAGATGTCAGGTGACTTGTGGCAGCCATTTTTAAACTGGTCTCTTTTTTGTCTTTAAAAAGTCCTTTTTAAATAGTTCAGTATATGTTTGGTCAGCCAGTGAAATTACAGATGAATATCACTCTTGCAGAAGTCACATCATCGTGACAACATGCATGCTGATGACACCCAGCTCTAGCTCACCACCACCTCCTTGACTCCTTCCCTGTTGTTAAATTATCAGACTGTTTGTCTGCCATCCAGTACTGGATGAACAGAAATCTCTAATTAGGGAAGGCCCTGCTACAAACTCCTTTTCCTAGTAACCAAGTCCTGAATTCTCTCTGGCAACTGTCTGAGGTGTAACTAGACTGTTTCCCCTTGTTGTCAGTTTGACCCCCAAGATGAGCTTCTGAATAGACTTGACTATTCCAATGCACTCTTGGCTGGCATTCCACATTGTATTCCCCTTAAACCTATTGTAACCTAAAACTCTGCTGCTCGTGTCCTTGCTTGTATGAAGTCCTATTCACCCATCACCTCTGAGCTTGTTGACCTTAATTGGCCTCCGGTCAAGCAACATCTCCACTTTAAGATTCTCATCCTAGTTTCAAATCCCTCCATGGTCTTTTCTCTCCCTATCTCTGTCGTACCCTCCAGTCCCACCACCCAGCAATATCTGCACTCATCTAATTCTGACCTGTTGAGCATCCCTGATTTTAATCACTCTACATGTTGATGGCCATGCCTTAGCTGCCTAGGCCCCACATTCTGGAATTCCCTCTCTAAACCCCTCCACCTTTCTTCCTGCCTTTAAGATAATCCATAAAACATATATCTTTGGCCAGCTTTTGGTCATCTACCCTAATACTGCCTTATGTGGCTTGGAGTCATAATTTTGCTTTATAATGCTAGCTTGAGGCATCTTATTATGTTAAGGATGCTATATAAATACACATTGTCATTGTTGAAAAGGATAGAGAAATGTAATAGTCTAGACTAGAGGTGCATTAAGAGTGAAACATTAAAAAAGACATTTGTTTCCAACACATTGATACTCACTGCATTGGGTTATTTGAACCTTATGTTTCTCTTCCTGTCAATGTCTCAGAAGGCTGTAGTCCACCCCATCCTCCTCCCCCCTTTGAAACTATTAGGAAATTATGCTAGCTGCTGGTTGAAGACCTGCAGCCCACTATAATGAAGAGAACAACAGGATGTGTAGCAGTGAAGGTGGCCACTATCTTAATTTTTTTTGCCAGTGGACATTTCTAGGCAGCCTGAGGTGACATTGTCATATCAATCAGGCAGCAGCTCACTACTGTATAATTAAGTAACCAAAAGCTCTATTCATGTGTGCATCTCGTATCATTACCTCACTGGAGCATGTAATACAAAGAGACTAAGCAATCCACTTTAATAGATTGGCAAGATTCCCACAAGTGCAAGGAGCAATTGTTAGAACACGTTGTGGTTTTGAATAATTCATTTGACAATTTACTTTTAATTGATAGAAAAAAAGAAAGACTTGCATTTACATAGCGCTTTTCACAACCATCAGCCATCTCAAAGCACTTTGCAGCAAATGAAGTACTTTCTGATATGCCGTCATTGTTGTAATGTAGGAAATGCAGCAGCTAATTTGTGCATAGTAAACTCCTGCAGACAGCAATGTGATAATGGCCTAATCTGGTTTTTTGGGATGTTGATTGAGGGATGAATATTGGCAGGACACCTGGGGTAACTCCCATGCTCTTTTACAAAATAGGATCTGTTACACCCACCAGGCAAATGGGACCTGGGTTCATCCAAAAGCCAGCACCTCCGACAGTGCAGTACTTCCCCAGTATTGCATTAGAGTGTCAGTCTCAAGTTTTGGGCCTAAGCCTTGATGTGTAATGTCATTTATTAGGAGATTTTATTGCTGATCAGAGATATCTCTTTCACATGGCAAATAACTCCAGTATGGCATCCACAGGCAGCAAATATAATACACAGACCAAGTGTATTAGACAATTGGCATTGTGATGTTTCATTTCAGATGCCTAAACAATTCTGGAGGAGCCCTGCAGTACAGTCCAGCAAAACAGATTAATTGTAGTTTGCTGTATAATGCTGGAATGTGGAAAGGATTGCTGCTTCCTGAGGCTGAAAAAAAATGATCATGGAGAATTGGATGGTAGTCCTCCATTAACCTAACAGGAGGAATGGAAGAGTAGTAGATACAAGAGACTCATCAGAATGCAGCCAGAAAGAGGAGAGACTCATCTGGATGCCAGTAAAAAAAGGTTATGAAAAGAAAAATAGTCCTTCCCTCATGGTTACTCCCACACCTCCATCTGTTTTATTAAATCCTGGATTTTCAAAGGTATCTATATCTTGCCTTAGTATTGCAAATATCACATTTCATCAAGTCAGTTCGTTGAGTTGTTAGTTATTTTTTTGTTTTACTTTCCAGTCTATTTTCCAAAGGATTGAACTAATTTCAAGCACTAATTACTGTTCTTCTTACCATCCAATCTACTGAATTGTGCCAACTAACTTACAGGGATAAGTTTTTGACTTTGGCTTTTGGTTTCAATGCAATGATAGTAAAACAGATTATTTAAGAGGTATATAACAGCACCTCATCTTCCGACTAGGCACTTTACAGCCTTCCGGACTGAATATTGAGTTCAACAATTTTAGATCATGAACTCTCTCCTCCATCCCCACCCCCTTTACGATCCCCCTTTTTTCCAAATATTTATATAGATTTTTCTTTTCCCACCTATTTCCATTATTTTTAAATGTATTTCCATCCATTGTTTTATCTCTGCCTTTTAGCATATTTCGATCCCTTCCCCCCACCCCACCCCCACTAGGGCTATCTGTACCTTCATTATCACATTCCTTAGATAATATCACCAGCTTCAACACCTCTTTGTTCTTTTGTCTACGACATCTTTGGTTATCTCCACCTATCACTGGCCCTCTATCCAGCTCTACCTGTCCCACCCCCCACCCCTTAAACCAGCTTATATTTCACCTCTTTTCTGTTTTTCCTTAGTTCTGTTGAAGAGTCATACCGACTCGAAACGTTAACAGTATTCCTCTCTGCAGATGCTGTCAGACCTGCTGAGTTTTTCCAGGTATTTTTGTTTTTGTTTACTCCTCCTGGTTTAATAATGCATCCTTCGAGTGCCTTTTGGACACAGTGGAGGCCTGCAGTGATGTCCTCTACCCCTGCTCTGGGCAAAGACTAGCAAGCAAGGTTACCAAGCCAGCATGGGAGGCAGAGGCAGTGGTGGTCAGTGCCAATGCCCTGCAAAAGAGGACAGCCAGCCAGTGCCTCTACAGGATTAATGGTCTCATGGGTACCACCAGGGTAAGTCACTCTTATCATTCTCAACTCTCTCACTCACAAACCCATCACACATCCACAGGGATCTCACGCCTTCAGGAACACCACAACTAACTCTCACACACACCCTCACATCTCCATCTGGTTCATATCCTCTGGAGCTCACGTTCTCATCCTGTCAACGTCTCTGCTCACCACACAAACATTCCATGCTGTGCCATGTGTCCTGCTCACACTCTCTCCATCTGTTTTCATGCAGGACAAGCCTGTTCACAATGGCAGGGAGAGGTCCAAGACCAGGACTGGAGTGGCCCACATAAGGCCCCTCACTCACCTTGAGGGGTGTGCCATCGCGCTGACTGGTGAGGATGTGGACCCTGCCTGCGGTGAAGGTAAGGTCGGTGGTGAACACCCACCTGAGGATCCTGCACCACATCATCCCTCCCTCAACGCAACTGTAAGTGCTCTCTCTCCTGCTTTTAACTCTAATGCACTAATTATCTCTCCTTTGATTCACAGGGAGCTCTGCCAACCGACCGACACCTTCAGCCAGCTGGTCCCTCAGCTCCATCCAGGTCATCACCTCCAGCCAACGGGACTCATCCTCCATTGAGGAGCTGGAAATAAGCAGCATTGGAGACCCATCACATCGCTTACCCACACCCTCCACCAGTGCTGAGACACACACCTTGGTGGGACCTAGATTTAGAGCAGGTTCGGGTTCACAATCTAGTGGTCACCACACAAACATTTTTCTGTAGCAGGAGGTTTAAAGTTCAGCTGAGCTCCCCAGCACTCGGAGAACTGCTGGGGAAGAGGCATCTGTGAGGTCCGAGTCAGATGACGAGCCTCTGGATTTGGCCTTCCAACTCATCCTGGAGAGTCAACAGAAGGCAGGGGAACATCACGCAGAGCTGTTGGAAGCCCTCAACAGAGTGGCATGCGAGTCGGAGGAGTGCGTCCACCTGATCTCCGATGAAATGGTGACCACATGTGTTCATATGGAGGTCTCCAAGGGGAGGATGGCAGATGCCATGGAGACCCTGGTCTAGCAGAATGCAGGGATGCATGTAGACCTGCACTACATCCCTGTAGACATGGATAAGTTCCTGCAGTAGCAACGAGAGATGGAAACGGGGCACCTCGACATCCCCCAGGGTGCTCCTTTCCCTCAAGGAGTCAGGCCAGGGCCTTCAGGCATCCAAAGAGAGGAGGAGTGGCAGCTGGACACCCCTGGGTCATCTACTCAGGAATCTCAGAGGCTGTGCTTTCCCTGTCCTTTGCCTGTGACCCTCTTCAGCCTCATCTTCTGTCACCACAGATGAAACAGCTGGCCCTCAGGAGGACAACCAAAGCAAGCCAGGGTCCCCAAGGCCTTGGCTCTCCAGAGGACGCATGCTGAAGTAATCAGAGGCAACAAGGTCAACCATTACACTGGCTGTCTCCACCCCTGCTGTAGATGTCAGGGTAGCACCCAGAAGTCTAAGATGTTCAAAAGTTAAGATATTCTGATCACAGCTGGTTGCGCAGGTGAACACATTTTGTCACTTTACAATCTGAAAATATATTGACTTTCACTGAATAATGTGTAATGGTGTTTTTCAGCTACATTGAACAGACTTCACAAGTTCTCCCACTGCATCCCCCACCGCCCCCCCACCCCCAACTAGCAGTTTACGCAGCTGGCCCACAAATGATTCTGGAGGGAGAAGTGTGTGTATGTATGTGTGTGTGAGTGGTGTGTGTGTTCATGCGTGCGTGCTTGCATGACTGCGTGCATACGTGGGGCAGGGCCCTTTGCAGCCTCATGCAAGCATTCTCCCACACACGTGGATCTTTTCCGCATCACACTCATCTCACTATCCTGAGCATTTACAATGCTGCCTGAAGTATTCTTTGCATTTTGTCTTTTGTTTTTGCAGTTTCCCTTTAAGGGGCTGCCTTTTACTTTGTCCCTTGATTTGTTAATTTAGTTTATTTCTTTTGTAACATAAGAGTTCAGTGCTGTCTGCTGGGGTTCGCTTCCAGTTGACCATCTGAGCTGACCTGCATCTCCGCCCGCCCACCCACTGATCGCACTCCCATTCAGTACCCGTTCTTGCCCACCACGACTCTCGTTTCACTTTTGATTCAGCAAGTATTGTAGTGCTACTGTTTTTCTTGCACTCCCCTGTCCTTTCCCCTCCCCCAGTCACCCATTTCCTTTCCCCCATTACTATTGACATCCCCCCTGTCCTTCCACCTCCTCACAGTGATCTACCAGCCACAACCCTTTTCTTTCAGGGATGTCCAGGTGAACGTGCACATTCCCTTCCTTCCCAAAAATCCCATCCTCATCCACATTAACCTCCCCAATCTCCTCCTTCCTACTCCCAGGGTCTGTGTCTGCCTCAGAGTTCCCACCAACCACCCTTGCCGTCCCTTCTACCAAGACCATCGCACCCTAACCCCCCAACCTTGGTGGTCATTCTCACCATTCCTTCTTACCATGCCCACCCTCAGTTCACTCCCCAGGGGGCAGTCATGGACTCAACAAAGCCCTCCCTTGAATGTTCACCTGAACATCTCCCCCTCCGGACTCCTTCCCCTCTTGGAACTCCTACACCCCACTGGACTCCCCAGCCCCCCACTTAGTCCTTCCCCCTTCCTGACTCCTTCCTTCACCTCTACTTCTTCTGCTGCACTCCTTTCCTTCTCTAGATTCCTTCCTCCACCCTTACTCCTTCCTCTCCCCCGGCTCCTTCCTCCCCCCGGGCTCCTTCCTCCCACCGGACTCCTTCCCCTCTCCGGACTACTTCCTCCCCCTGGGCTCCTTCCCCTCTCTGGATTCCTTACTCCCCCTGGACTCCTTCCCCTCTCTGGACTCCTTACTTCCCCTGGACTCCTTCCCCTCTCCTTCTTCCCCCAAGGTTTCTTCCCCTCTCCGGGCTCCTTCCCCTCTCTGGGCTCCTTCCATCTACCAGGCTTTTTCCCTTACACCTTTCTCCCCCCTTACACCTACCTCCCCAGTTAATGTCTTCTCCCCTGATACCCCCTCCTCCCTCTGTAGTCCCTCCCCCCTCGACCTCACCCCCCCCCAACAGCTTTGTCCCTCCTCCAACTTCAACCCCCCCTAATACTTTAGTTCTCCCCCTCCCAACCTCACCCCCGACACCTTCGTTCCCCTCCTCCCAACCTCAGCACCCCGACACACCTTCCTCTCCCAGATATCCTAGGCCTTCCTCTCCCAATCCCTCCCCCCACCCCCGTTACATCTTCCTTTGCCAAAACCAGCTGGACCTTCCTGTCCACGCCCTCGATGATCATCCGCTGTGAGAAGACCCTCCACTTTCTATGAGCTGCTTCGCGGTGGAGCCATGTCAATGAAAATCCACTCAGCATGCCATGGGCGTTCCTCAAGGGTCCCGTTGCTGTCGGGCTCCAGCTCAAGTTTGTAGGAGGCCCTAAAGAACAACAAAATCTAGGCCAAGCTTTTGAGCAAAGGCAATAAGCTGAAGGGGCAGGAGACCTGCGATGAGGCCACATCCATAGAAATGGCAGAAAGAGATAGTTGCAAATTGTAAGGGAGTGCCTTTCTGGAGCTGGCAGGAGAACACCACTGGATTTCTGTGGGATCCAGGCGACCACAGCCAAGTTCACAGTCTCAAAGTCAGAAATTTAGATGCTACCATTGCCATGGTGGCCACCAACCATTTCAATGGCCCCATTTCCAGTCAAGCACAGGCTAAGCCTGTGGGAATGTCAGTTATACCCGAACAGCGTGCAGCAGAGGAAGCAATAATGCTCCAGTCCGTGGTAAAGCTCCAGGTCACAGCCAGGCACAAGGTTGCAGTCAATGTAAATCGAAAGCTAGTTCAGTAGTCTGGAAATCCTCGAGGGCACATATGATAGATGTGGAAACAGAAATTGGTGATATTGAGCAGGAAGACCAAGAGTTGTACTCAGTTAGCGAGCTAGCAAAGTAGCACGTGGAAGATGAGAGTAATACGGCTGAAGATATAATTCCAGTACCCATGGTAGAAATTAAAGTCAGAGATTCATAATTTACCTTCACTATTGATACAACTGCAGCAATGTCTGTTATCTCAGAAGGAGAGTACAAGAAATCCCTAAGTTATATTCTCTTAAGCAAAAATGGTGTAAAACTGACTTGTTATTCTAATAACAGTATTCCAGTGTTAGGTGAAGTTAGTGTTAGAACAGAGTGCGCTGATACATCCTATTACTTACCATTGGTAGTGGTAGGAAGGAACAAATTCTCCCTCGTGGAAAGCAATTGGCTTGAGAAAATACGGTTAAACTGGGCCAAATTATTTACTGTAGAGATCAGTAAGCGTATACGTGACACCGCAGAAGAGCTACGAGAGCACAAAGTGGTCTTTGAGCAAGGAGGACTAAATGACAAAACTAGCCCTCAGTACGATATTAAATTTTCTAAGTAAGCAGATAATACAAACGCAGATGATCTTTCAAGATTTCCCATGATTCATACCGAGCTACTGAGTTACTTGTGAATTTCTTTACAAACACAAATCACATGTCAGTGTCTGCCAGTGAAATTATTGAAGAAATTTGCAAGGATATGGTGCTCAGTAAAGTGCTCAATTATGTCATGAATGGCTGACCTAAAAAATGTGTTGATGAGAAATTGCAGAAGTATTTCACATGTGGAAATGAACTAAGTGTAGATCAAGGCTGTCTCCTATGGGGTTTAAGAGTCATTGTTCCACCAAGGTTTAGAGAGACGTTGTTAGAGGAACTTCATCAAGAGCACACTGGGATAGTTTGTTTGAATGCAGTAACAAGAAGTTATTTTTGGTACCCAAAGTTAGGAAGAGATATTGAAGAGTTGGTGCAAAGTTCTGAGATGAGTCACAATGAGAAATGATCCAACCAAGGTTCCTTTCTCTCCATGGTCAAACACAAGAAAACCGTGGGAACGAGTACATGTCGATTTCTTTGAAGTGGAAGGGAAAGTTTGCTTCGTTTTGGTTAATCGCTAAAGCAAGTGGATACACTTTGAGTGTATGGCCAATACCACAAATGACAAAGCTATAAAGGTTTTGAGAAGCTGGTTTATAACTTATGGGTTGCCAGAGATGTTGGTGTCAGATAATGGTTTACAGTTTACACCAGAAGAATCTGAAATATTTTTGAGTAAGAATGGAGTCAAACACACTCTAATACCACCCAGCATCAAATGGTGCTGGAGTATACAAATTGTGACAATGTCTTTGCAAAAGTATTTGCTAGGTGACAAGCTAGGCAGTAATTTCCAAGTTTCTCTTTGACACAAGCTAGATAATTATCTGTTCTCTTGCAGAATAACCCCATAGTCTACAACAGGTTGCTCACCTTACAAGTTAGTGTTTAAAGATGCTCCTAGGACAAGGTTCAGTTTGCCTCAGCCTGGTGTCAATAGAAAAGTAAGAGAAAAGCAAGACAAAGTGAAGATGAGTCAAGATACATGAGGCATGAAACGTAGAGAGTTCACTGCTGGTCAGAAGGTCATGGTGAAAAACCACCAAGGTGATAAGAAGAAGTATGTGATTGGAGTTATGAAATTAGATGCATTCACATATCTAGTGTACACTGGAAGAGGACTCCGGCAGTATCATGTAGATCATTTGCTTAAAAGAGGGGACCTGACAAAGGGAGAGCATGAGAAACCTCCTATAGTCCAAATTCCTTCTACAGTCCAAAGTGAAATCAGAAATAAAGTGAAAGCCACAAAGAAACTGAAGGCTTGCTGGTATCACAGAATCCACCAATGGAGCAAAGTGAGTCAGGGTCTTTGATTAAGACTAATCAGTCAATGTCAGTCCCAACCATTAAATGGAGATGGTAGTCAAAGTCCAAGTTCAGGTTTGACACTGAGATGTTGAGTGAGCTAATGAAATTGGAAGGAGTTACGCAGGCGGAAGGAAAATGAAGCCAGACAGGTTAATTGAATTTGGCTTTAAAAAGGAGACATATCTATGCTTATCATCTCGCACTCATCAGAACACTTGCAAGAGTACCAATATAAGGGGGAAAACAACAATTTATACTATATGTGAAGAGACTGCTGATTGGTTAGCAAGTATTGTTGCCATGGGGAATGCACCACTGATGGTGACAGACAGTTAATTGCCAAGCATTGTTTGAAATTTAAACCAGACAACTTGACACTAATTAGTCATGACATTGTGCAGAGGAATGAGTCAGCGGATGGCTGTCGCTTATTTTGTTTAGCTGAAACAGGCACAATGTGTGTACATGTTCTTTCTACCTGCAAAGAACAGGGCCCTGTGTATTAATATATGTAGCTTCCAGTACATGTAAATGCACTGCATTGTGAGCCCGACTGACAACCTTAAATTAATTGTCAGCGTAATTCTTAGCGCATTGAGGATTATTTAAATAATGTTGTCCAATCGCGGGATCGCATCTAATATTGGACACTGTGGGCGGAATTTTCCGTGCCCACTGGCGGCAGGTGTGATAGGTGGTGTGAGCGGACAATATGGTGCGATTGGTTTCACGATGGTGGGAAGGCAGGCCGCGATTGTCTGCTCAGCCCGCCGACGGCGAGCCACGTTTCCCACCATCGGTCGTCGGGAACCTCATTGTAATACATCAGAATATCATTATCAGGCCATCCGGCTAGGCTCCTGCACCCCCGCTGGATCGTCCGTCCACGTCGGAATGCTTTCCCACTGACGTGTTTCACAACAGCACAGAGGCGACGTGCACTTGGCGGCCTGCACTTTGGGTAAACTGGAAGGGAGTGCACAGCAACATCCTGCAGAGCTCGCCAGAGTCGCCCGTTGCTTTTCAGGCTTCAGGGACGCCAGGGGGTCGGGGTTATGTGCCGCCCTTCCTTGGAGGTGACTTTTGAGGGGAGGAGGTGGCAAGTGCAGCCTTGCCGTTGAGGCGACTGGTGGCAGGACAGGGAGCGGGTGTGGTTAAGGGCAGCCCTGCCGTTGAATATACCACACAAGCATTCGGGGTTGTTGGGGGAGGGGGGGTGGCGTGGGGGGGGTGGGGGGGTGGCGTGGGTATGGTGGACGAGGAAAGTGGCCATGCATTCGGGAAACCTGCAGAAAGTGACCACTCCTCTGCAACTGAGACAGTTCAGGCACAGCCACAGTGATATGATTGGTGTCGGGCTCCTAGCTTATCTGCCCACTCAAGTAACACAGAGGCATCAAAATGCCACCAAGTTCTCCAGAGCTCTCCAGGCCAGCACTCTTGGGGAAGTGTTAAAGGGCCGTCACACTTAACCAGGACAGGTTCTTAGTACACCCATGCTAACCACGTGCCTCTCTCTCTTTCATCCTGCAGGAGGACTACATCAGGATGATGGATCTTGGTGAACTAGCTGTATGCCTGATGGCCTACAGAGTGTGAAGAAGACAGTGGATGGAGTGACTGAGGCTCCTGGCTACTCAGAGGCAGGAGCAGCAACCTCAGGAAGAAGGGGTGGCTGGGGCTCCCGCACACGCCGCCCATGAGCCACAGCGAGCTGTCGCTGCCTACTGACACCCAGGGTCTATAGACAGTCCCTTTCATTCCTGCAGGTGACCAAGAACCAGTGTTGCCAAAGGCTGCGAATGTGTAGAGAACTGGAAACTCACCTCTGCCAGTTACTGCAGGATTTGGCACCACGGGGACATGGAGGGCATCCACTGCCAGTGGCTCCGCAGGTGACCTCTGTGGGATCTTTCAAGCCACCACCCACAAATGCATCCATGAGGTCACGAATGCCATCTTCGCAAGTGCACACAATTTTGTGCATTGCGTCCGGGACCAGCACAGCCAGGATGCAAGAGCGATTGGATTCGCCCAGATCTTGGGTTTCCCACAGGTGCAGGGTGTGATTGACTGCACTCATGTGGCACTGAGTTCTCCGTTGCATCACACGGTGGTCTACATCAGCCACAAGGGCTTCCATTTGTTGAATGTGCAGCTGGTATACAACCACCAGAAACGCATCCTGCAGGTGTGTGCAGAGTTTCCAGGGAGTGTGCACAACACCTACATCCTCAGTCGGTTACAGATCCTTGGAGTCTTCCAGGGTCCATAGAAGCTGCAGGGATGCCTCCTTGGGAACAAGGGCTACCCACAGAGGCCGTGGCTGACGACACCTGTGCGGCGGCCTCAGACTGCAGCAGAGCGACGGTATAATGAGGCTCCTGCTACAGCTCGCAACTTGGTGGAGCAAACCATCGGGATGCTGAAGATGAGGTTCCGGTGCCTGGACCAGTCTGGTGGAGCCCTGCAATCCAGTCCACAGAGGGTGTCATGCATTGTCGTTGTCTGCTGCACCCTTTACAACCCGGCGATGCAATGGGGAGATGAGCTGGCTGAGGAGGAGATGGAGGAGCTGCACCTCTCCCCTGAGGAGGAGGACGCCGATGGCAATGAGGCCCTCCCACTGGCCAGATGAGGCAGGCACACTCGGGAGGCCCTCATAGCTGCTAGATTTGTGGAGGATAATGATGACATGCAGTGAGGTGTCCCCATAGTTCCACACATCGCATTTGTGAACGTTTGACTCCAGGCTGGCTTATGGAGGCACAAATGCCCTCTGTGAGAATGTTCCTGTCATGGGGGTGCAGTGGAGGCCCTAATCACTGCTCGATTGCAGGAGGATGATGACGACATGCAGTGAGGACACTCCATAAATCTTCACATAGCCTCTGAGAATGTCTGCCGAAGGCAGTTCGCTTGTGCTCCGTGAACAGGGTCATATCATAGAGACGCAGCCATGAAACTTTAGAAGCATCTGATGCTTTGTCTGCCTTCAGCAACTGAACCCTTCAAGAGCAGGAGCACAGCATCACTGGTCACAGATGCTGAAGAGATGGGGGCCAGCCCCTCCATTAAGGTGCTGATAGCACACAGAGAGAATGAGAGAACTCTGTGGTACCTGCCCACCACATTCTGGCAGCAATGACAAGCACCATCGAGGTGCAGGCATCAGTAATGTGTCGAGGGACTGTGAGGCTGGATCATCACTTTGGTCTGAAGGCTGCACAGAGCACAGGGAAGAGGCCCTGGACTGAGGCACCTGCCTTTATCTTGTGCAGAAAGGTTTCACATCTGAGTGACAAGAACACTGCTCATTGGAACAAGGAGCCACAGGCAGGGAGACATTGTTGGGAGTTTATTGACAATAGTGAACATTATGTACAAGTGATTAGCACCCATGCCCAGGCTGTGCAACTAATTCTCCTTAACCGTCCTAACCCCGCTGCTACGTCTTGGTGCTCCCCGGACACCAACAGTGGAGTTGGAGGCAGCCTGCTGACTACGATGCCCTGTCTTTGATGAGTTTGGCAAGCGTCCTCTGGAGGGCTGAGACTTGGAGGGCCCCCCCCCCCCACCACCTGCTTTCAGGGTCCTGCTGTGTGGCAGTGCCATCCTCCTCAGCCTGTGGGGCTGGAGCTGCTGAAGTCACAGGAAGAGGGGATTCGGATGGGCTGGACACTCTCGGAGTCACCTGGACGTATGGGCCCGGAGTGTGCACCTGCGAATCCTCCTCCCTATGGGTGCCTGGCAGCCCCAGGCTGCCTCCTTAAAGATTAGGGGTAGCTGAAGTGAGATCGAACTGCCCAGCAGCCCTCTCGCATACACACATTTGGAGACCAACTATGGTGTCAGTGATGGAGTTGAGCCTGCGTAGCAGTCCAGGAGTGAAGTCCTGGACCAAGGTCTCCATGGTGGCTGCCATTCTACCAGCGTTGACCTCAGTGCATTGGCATGCTAGCGCTATCACCTCAGAGTGAAGGCGGACGGACTCCTCCATTGTGCCTTGCAGTCTGAGGAATGCAGTGGACATCCCTTCCTGATGTTCCTGAGCTTGTCTTTGCAGCTCCAGAAATTCTGACATGACTGAGTCCAGAGACTCATCATCTGACTCGAACTCAGCAATGTTCTGGCCTCCAGCAGCCCTCCGAATGCTGGACACTTGGGAAGTTCCTGCCGCCACCTGCAGTGAATCAGGCAGTGCGATGTGTTCACCAGATTTTGATCCTGAGACTACTCTAAAGCTAGGTCCCACCAAGGTGTGTGTCTCTGCACTGGCGGAGGGTGTGGGTGAGCGCTGTGATGGAACTTCACTTCAGGGACAGTGCCTCCAGATTCCTCTTCAGAGGTTTCTTCGGAGCTTGATTGGAGGCCCTGGGTCATGGACTTGTTGGCTATTTGGCAGATGCGCCTGTGAAAGCAAGGGGAGATAATTAGTGCATGGTAGTGGCCTGTGAAAGAGGACACATCACTTACGGCACGGTTGTCTGATGGATGTTGCACTGCTGGATCCCAACTTGATAGAGCAGCGTCGACCACGCCATCAGCACAGGACCGGTCCAGATCCTTGCTGACCAGCTGGATGCCATGTTTTCAAAGTCCGTAAGGACCTTGGTTTCAGGTATTCTGCCTCTCTCTGCGACCTCTCCCTCTTGTTGTGTGCCAGCTTGTCCTGCATGGATAGAGATGGAGAAAGAGTAAGCAAGATGTCTGCTGGGCCAGATGATAAGTAGGCCTGGCATGTGTGGGTGTTGAGTGGTCCTTTGGACGGGATGAGGACAATGATGGTGAGTGTGAGAGAGTGAATGGTGATGTCCCTGGGAACCGGCAGCGAGTGAGGGCCCTGTGGATGTGTGATGGGTTTGTGAGTCTGTTGAGAGTGATGAAAAGAGTGACTTACCCTGGCGGAACAGAGGAGATCATTCATCCTTTTGCGGCACTGGGTGGCTGTCTTCTTCTGAATGGCATTGGTGCTGACCGCCACTGCCACCACCTCCCAAGCCAGATTGGTCATGTTTCTGCCCATCCAGCAGTCAGACCCGGGGGTGCAGGTCACCCCAGTGGGTCTCCACGGCATCCAAAAGTCACTCGAGCGACCCGTCATTAAACCTAGGGGGCTACAGTCGTCTTCAGTTTCAGGGCCATGTCTTCCGTGTAGCAGTGGTGAGCTGGAAGCACTGAGATGTGGACTTGCGGCTGGACTTTAAACATGGCGCCTGGCATGATGCAGCAGTGGGGTGTTGGCGGGCGGGCGAATGAGAGCCTGCCCACCATGGAAATGGCATGTTTCCTGGGAGTGCATAAATAATGAGACGGGTTTGTGACAACACACCGTGAAAACCCTCCATCGTGGCCGGTGTTTTACCCACCCGCTACCGCACTTAGTGCAAATTAGGGAAAACTCAGCCCAGTGTCTTGCAAGCACAGGCTGGTTGGGTACCGTCTGTACTCTGCCTGTTGCGAACAGCGATGGAGACATGCTGTTTGATACAATCTGCCAGTCTTTGGGATATACGGCCTACATAGCTAGCATCACACTGGCACTGAAATTCATATAGCACATTACTCGTTTATGTGATAGGAAGAACTGTTTGCCTTGACGGCAGTATCCGTGGGCTGTGTGATAGTCTGTGGTAGAGAATTCACTGGCAGATTTCTCAACTGGTATGTCAAGGAAGGGGAATTAATTTGACTTCTCCATTTCATAGGCGAATTTGAGCACAGGATGGAGCCCATTAAAACACGTAAGGAAATTGTTCCATGCAGCTGCAGATTTAAATAGAGCAAACTTAACATCCACATATCGGAAATATGTGAAGGGTTGGATGTTAGGTGTCATTCCGTCAAAGACACGTTTCTCATGGAACCCAACAAAGATGTTCACCTATGAAACGGAGCAGTCAAATGAACTCTACTGCAAGCCTACCTTCACTGGTTAATATACACGTTGGGATTCTTACAGTTCCACATGTTATAAGATTGGTCTCATCAGCAACCTTGTAAATAGGACTTGAGCCATTTGCTCACCATGCAAGCTTGATGCTGAAATGGGGCACCTCAAAAACATCCTGCAGGCTAATGGATACCCTGATCAGTATGTTACGCAAACTCATGAACGGGCCTAAGGCCGTCATTTTCGGCCCTGAAAAGTGCCCAGTCTACCTCAGATTACCCTGGAAGGACAGGGAATCTAAAAAATTTCAGCAACAGGTGACGCTGCTACCATGCAGTAGCAACACGAGTGATATTCGCCATTAACAGGATGCTACCGCCAAGCCAAAAGGGTCTTCTACCTATCACACAAGTCAGTAATGTGGTATATGAATTTCATTGCCAGTGTGATACTAGGTATCATTCCCAAAGACTGGCAGATCATATCAAGCAGCATGCTCCAACCGCTGTTTGCAATGGGCAGGGTACACACCGTACCCAACCAGCCCGTGCTTGCAAAACCCAAAACAGTGTCCAACATTAGATGTGATTCTGCGCTTGGACAACATTTGCTAAATGATCCTCAATGTGCTAAGATTTACGCTGACAACCAATTTGAAATTGTCAGTTGGGCTCGCAACATGGTGTATTTGTGTGTACTGGGAGATACATATATTAATACACAGGGCCCTGTTCTTTGCAGATAGGAAGATCATGTACACACACTGTGCCTGTTTCAGCTAAACAAAATAAATGACAGCCATTTGCTGACTCATTCCTCAGGGCAACGCTTTGACCAATCAGGGTCAAGCTGCCTGGTTTAAATTTCAAACAATGCTTGGCAGTTAACTGCCAGTCTCCACCAGTGGTGCATTCTCCATGGCAATAATACTTGCCAACCAATCAGCAGTCTCTTCACATACAGTATAAATTGTAGTTTTCCTCTTTATATTGGTATTCTTGCGTTGTGTCCTGATGAGTGCAAGGTGAAAAGCTTAGACCTATCTCTTTTTTCAGCCATACTCAAGCTCTGTACTACCAAACGGCTACTTAATTGAATGTATGGAGGAAGGAAAAAGAAGAAAATTGTCCTTTTCATTATTCTTGTCAAATGATGATATTTTTGTTAAAGACATACTGGTGTTAAGGAAAACTTTTTTTAAACATGTGAATTATTCTGGAAATATCGGTTATATATGTTTTAGTTATGATTACAGCAACAACAAACTTGCAACCAACCTGTTGAATTTCGGGTGTTGTTAATGTCCGTTTGGTCATATTGTATTCTGGGAAATTATAAAAATGTACCATTTTACATCTCAATGTATAAGTTATTTTTTAAATGGGGAGGCAGTGTAGCATTTGCAAGAACATTTTGTTCTCTTGCCCTCTCTGTTTGGAGGTGTAAATAAAGTTAGTTCAATAATGGCTGCCTGCAGTTGAGTATGTGTTAATCATACTCAGTGCAATACACAACAGGACTCTTGAGCTTATGAAAGTGAAACTAAAGAGAGAAACAACTGTTAACAGTTAGTAACCAGGCTGATAAAAGACAGAAGAATGGCTGCAACTTCAGTTTGTCACACAGACTGTAGATGTGAGAAGGGAAAAGAGGGTAAGGAGCGCAAGAACCCTGTGGGTCTTGAAGCTTTGCCAATCACCATGATCCAACATGCTCCCTGTTCACAATGTCAGACATTTCTTGCAGTGGGGACAGACATTGAAATATGCTCTTCCTCTTTTTTTATGTGTCATCTCATGGATGTGATGTAGCTTCTCCTACAAGAAAAAGTGTTATAATGTAAAGTTGTTGAGATGTATTGAGGATATACAACTAGGATAGGGTAATCTGAATGCTTCATTAAAAAAGGCAGACGGAAGATAGCATGAGATCTCTAGTGGGTGCAGAGTGTGGAGGTGACAACAGAAGGAGATGGAGTGAAGCGCATTGCTGTGATTGGTGGAGACTGAAGGGCAGCAGGAGAGGGAAGCCTTGTACCTACAGATGGTGCACTGGAGATGAGGAATCATACCTTAATCCTGGTCTGGTCAATAAACATCTTCGCACATTGCAGCCAGATGCAATGATCCTGGCATTGAATTTCTTGCTGCACCTCTTGCTGCTGGAGCCATGACACTTGTCTGGAAACCCTTTGCCCCTCCTGCCACCCTCAATGTCGAGTAGAGCACCTCCCTCCTTCTACTAACCCTCTGCACCAGGACCTCCAATGCAGCATGAGAGACCCTTGCAGCACCAACAGTTCCTGCCATTTTGACTATTGTAAAAAAAAATTACAGTTGTCTGTAGCCATAGAGCACCTCCTGTTTACCAGCTGCAAGCTGCCTTTAAATTCATACAGGGAGGCCCCATTTTCTTGCCCCCAATTATGTGAGCTGCCAATAATCCGCACCAGTAACAATGACAGCTTACTTGCTTTACCTAAATGAACTACGGACATGAAAATCACTCCTGCCTCTGACTATGTGTGGAGCAATCGCTCTGCACATTTCCTCTCAAAACTCTTTTGTTTCCATTACTGTATCTTCCTCCATTCACAATCTCTTTTTCTTACTTTCCATAAAAATATATTTCATTAAGCTGAATGCGTATTTGATATGGTTGGCATAGATTGTAGCATGGAACAAAGGCCAGAGTGACTTCTAAATGATTGCAGTTGACTAATTTTTTTTTTACTCTTTCCTAGGATGTGGGTGTCACTGGCAAAGCCAGCATTTCATTGCCCTTGAACTGTCGCACATCCTGAATTCAAACAACAGTTAAGAGTCAACCACATTGCTGTGGGTCAGGAGTTACATGTAGGCCAGGCAAGGATGGCAGATTTCAGATGGGTCTTTATGACAATCAATGATAGTTTCATGGTCACCATTACTGAGACTAGCTTTATATTCCAGGTTTACTAATTGAATTTAAATTCCACTTGCATGGTGGGATTTGAACCCACGACCCCAAGGCATGAGACTAGGCCTCTAGATTACGAGTCCAGTGACATTACTGCAATGCCACTACCTTCCCCTACTGTGTAGATAGAAGATAATCCTACTTCTGCTTAAACATAAAAATGTTATTATATTTATGTGTATTGAAACAGTTTCATGTCATGACATTTAAAGACCGATCACTTTGCCGTGTATCCATCTTGTTAACTGGCACATATATTTAGAATATAACACTTACTTTCCAATTTGCTCTGCCTGCTCAAGGGAACGAGGAATATCAAAGTATCATAGAGGATAATTTACAGAGGAAAAGGTTATTGATATGTTTACAGATTTCAGATAATGTTTGTTCTTCTGAACAATATATAACCACAATAGTGCTGGACAGGATCATTTTGGAGAGATTGGGGCCTGGAAACCATGCACCAGCGCAATTAAGAAATATCTAGGATTCCTTCCTAGCTCTTTATCAGTTCCAGTTTTGATCCTCTACTTAGATAAGGAGTTCCTGAAGCACTACCTCTGTTGTGAGATAATTTAATACAGAGAACAAAATGCTTAACCAAGAATGAAAACGTAGAAGGCCAGGAACAGGAAAAATGTACATCAAAAGGAAACTGACAGGGTCTGGGTGGACGATGGGATAATATAGATGTGAACAAATATTATTCATTCACATTTAGGAGCCTTGCGTGATTATAGATTAACTAAATAGATGAAAGTCCACTGTATGTTATTGTCATCACAGTCCCGCTGAAATGATTTTGGCCACTCTTTGAATTCACAGGCTTGTGCAAAAAAACAAAGCACAAATTTGACTTGTGTGCCTTTAAGTTGTCAGTCTCACCAGAGAGCGATCAAACAATTTAGTGTGAACAATGTAAATACAGTATAAGAAGGGCTATACTGAGATTGGGGTAAAAGCATATTGTTGGAGAATAGTGAAGATAACTTACTCTGTTTCTGTTCCATGCTACCTTTGACGTAATGGAATTTCATCCGGACACAGGGTACATCAGATTAACTAGCTACCTGTGGTGTGATCTTCATTCTAAAATATAATTTATCCTTCGTGCCGGCTGAGATTACACACAGTGTAGGGAACAATTTGTCATATAATTTCCAAACACTCCAAATTTGAATAGAACAAAGAAAACAAGGAAGACGTATTTACAATGCATGTACAAGAAATAAAATGGATGAGTCAAAAATGATAGTGGATAGGGAATTATCAGGCTGACTGAGGTCTGGCTTCAGGCAGAGAATTTGTGAGAAAATGAGTTTCAAGTCGCATCCAAAACAGCCACTTGTGCTGGCATGAAGCTGAGGCATTTTCAAGAATCTTAAATAAATATTAGATACATTGTAGAGGCAATACATTCCAGAAACAAGTCAAGAACAAAATGGGAGTGTAAATCTGACCTGAATGAAAAGTTCTAGAAGGCATCGGAGAGAAGGGAAGGGCATAATTGTATATCCATATCTGTATTAAAATGCTCAGAATATTAAGAGCATTAGGAAATTGCAAACGGGCTGCTCATAATCTTTCAAAGCTCTCTGATCCAGGAATTGGATTAGAAACTTATTAATGTCACTCCTTTATTAAAGAAGGGTGGGAGAGAGGAAGTCAAGTAAATAGAGTTGAGGTGCCGATCGCCCATGATCCAGTTGAATGGCAGAGCAAGCTCAAAGGACTAAATCCCCTTTTCCTGTTCTGATTGCTCTTAAATTGAATACTCTATTGAAAACTCCTATGTAGATATTGCCTACAATAATTTTAAAGTTAAAATGCCCACACTTACCCTGTACCTAAGTAGCACTCCAATACGAACTCCAGGGTTTTGATCTTTGCTAAACTCTCATGACTTCTTGGCAATGTCACCAAGTGGGACTTGATAGATGTCACTATAATTTTCACATGTGGAGAAATTAAATTCAGGGAAGTTCTTCTGTTGGGCACAGGAACCAAGATCAGGGGTCTTTACCAGATAAAGTAAAGGGTCTCTAAGAATAATAGGAAATTTAGACACTGGAATGCTTTTAACTCATCTTGTCTGGTAGGAACATGGTGAGGGGCCATTGGAAGGGAGTGTTTAGCCTTATTTCTTCATCCCAAGGGAATCTCACTGACTGCCATTTTAACTGCTCACTGCAGTTAGGGATTGAAGTGCCATCCCATTGGAAGTAGGCTGGGATCTCATAAAATTGAGCAAATTATGGGCTCATCAGGTTAATGGCATCATGATTGCAGACCAGCAACTGTTAGGAAGACAAAGAGGCCCCTCTGAGCTAAACCTTTCTTTGTGGAGCCAGGAGCAACATGTGATTGTGTACTGAAGACTAACTTCTATGCTATAAGGTGACCTGCAGCCAACTTTTCTGTGTATTTTGAATCTAGGCAGAAAAAGTGCTTTAGTTAAAGATTGTTCTGCCAAATTTGAAGGGCAATGCTACTGCGTAAACACTTATGAAACATCTGAGCAAGGTTTGAGAAAATGATGTGTCAGCATTTTAAAAGAGACAGTTCTGGAGAATATTGTAGCTGGACACATAATCATCTATATATAATTTTCCAGGGCTTGATGAGTCCTGAGACTCATGTACCCACCTTTGCCTCATTTACAGAAGTAAAATCGACTATCGATGTGAAAAATTAATGCATTATGTTGTGTATTTCTGGCAAGAGTGTCCTGTAGTCAACATCACGGTGAAGCAGTCTGGGAAGAGTATCCTGCAGTCAGCATCGTGGTAAAGCAGTCTGAGAAGAGTGTCCTGCAGTCAACATTACGGTGAAGCAGTCTGGGAAGAGTGTCCTGCAGTCAGCATTGCTGTGAAGCAGTCTGGGAAGAGTGTCCTGCAGTCAACATTGCTGTGAAGCAGTCTGGGAAGAGTGTCCTGCAGTCAGTTCTTGTTGAAAATAACAAGAGTGACATCAGGCTGCCGCAAAGGCGCAATGGAGAAACGTCGCTGTCTAAGACCTTTCTTCCATAGTACACCGAGGGGCTGGAAATTGTATAGACTCAACGGGTCGTACGACTCACAAAGATTGTATGTAGTGAACACTAAATGTATCATAATTGTATTGAAGCATCTCAGAGTGCAACATGATGTATATCGATAACTCCAATACCATTGCACTGTCTGTCTGTAATGACCATATGGAAATGACTGTAATATTCATTGATTGCATTGAAGCACCTCATGATCCATGTGTAAAAGTTGAATATGATTGCACTTTTTGTGATGGCCATTTAGAAATGTTTTGTAATGTTCTTTCAGATATTTTATGAATAAAGTATATTTTTCCCAAAAAAATGAGTGACATTACAAGACAGCGCGAGAGAGCAGTGGAGAGATCAGAACCAGAGCAAGTGCGGGGAAGCTTCAAAAAGTGATGTCAGCACAAAGGTGAGAGCTGAGTGGTGAGTAGTGGGTAAGTGTTTTTATCTAGTTTAAAATAGATTAAGCTAAGGAAAGGTAAGAGTTCTAATTTTTATTTAAAGTATATAAATAATTTAACTTTTTTTTACTGTATTTAACTTAAAGTAAGGGTTTTTCTTTTCAGCCAGAGGCATGGCAGGGCAGCTCAGTCCCGTGTTATGTACCGCCTGCAACATGTGGGAAGTCCTAGACGCTCCTTGCGCTCTGACCGACCATGTGTTCAGGAAGTGCCACCAGCTGCAGCTACTTGAGCTCCGAGTTTTGGAGCATGAGCAATAGCTGGAGGCCGTGAGGTGCATCCACGAGGCTGAGTTTCGTGGATAGCACGTTTTTAGACGTGGTCACCCAAGAGCTTAGGGAAGTGCAGACAGAGAGGGAATGGGTGACCATCAGTCAGAAAAAAGGTGTCAGGCAGGTAGTCAGGAAATCCCCAGGGTGCATCTCGCTCGAGAACCATTTTTCTGTGTTGGAAAACGGTGAGAGTGACGGTTTCTCTGGGGGGTGCAGCCAAGCTCATGGCAGTGTGAGTGGCTCAGCTGCACAGGGTGGGGAGGAAAAAGAGGGAAAGAGCAATAGTGGTAGGAGACTTAATAGTAAGGGGAACAGACAGGCATTTCTGCAGCCGTAGACGTGACTCCAGGATGGTATGTTGCCTCCCTGGTGCCAGGGTCAAGGATGTCACTGAATGGCTGCAGGGCATTCTAAAGGGGGAGGGCAAACAGAGAGAGATCGTGGTACATATTGGTACCAACGACATATGTAGAAAGAAGGATGAGGTCCTGCAAGCAGAATTTAGGGAGCTAGGAAGCAGATTAAAAAACAGGACCTCAAAGGTAGTAATCTCTGGATTACTTCCGGTGCCACACATTAGTGAGTATAGAAATAGGAGGTTAGTCCAGATGAATGTGTGGCTGGAGAGAAGGTGCAGGAGGGAGGGCTTCAGATTTCTGGGACATTGGGACTGTTTCTGGGGGCGGTGGGACCTGTACAAGGCAGACGGGTTGCACCTGGGGACCAACATCCTTGTGGGGAGGTTTGCTAGTGCTGTTGAGGAAGGTTTAAACTAACTTGGCAGGGGGATGGGATCCTGAGAGGAGGTTCAGCAGGGGGAGATGCACAGCCAAAATTAGAAGAGAGAATGAGTGATTCTGGAAGGCATAGAAATTATAGGCCAGTTAAGGCACAAGGGAGTTTAGCAAGGTTGGATGGTATTTATTTTAATGCAAGGAGCCTGACAAATAAGGCAGATGAGTTGAGGGCACAAATTAACACATGGAAGTATGATGTCATTGAGAGAGGGACCGGATTAGCAGCTCAACATTCCAGGATACAGGGTCTTCAGGCGAGACAGGGAAGGAGGTAAAAGAGGAGGGGGTATCGCAGTATTGATAAAGAAATCAATTACAGCAGTAAGGAGGGATGACATCTTAGAAGGCTCCTCAAATTAAGCCATATGGGTAGAATTTAAAAACAAAAAGGGAGCAATCACATTGCTGGGAGTGTACGATAGGCCCCCAAACAGTCAGAGAGAAATAGAACAGATATGTAGGCAAATTTCAGAGAAGTGTAAAAATAATAGGGTAGTAATAGTGGGGGGATTTCAACTTCACCAACATTAACTGGGTTAGTCATAGTGTGATAGGTTTAGAGGGAGCGGAATTCTTAAAATGCATCCAGGAGAGCTTTTTAAGCCAGTATGTAGAAGGTCCGACAAGAGGGGGGTGGGCCTGGACTTAATTTTAGGGAGTGAAGCCGGGCAAGTGGTAGAGGTATCAGTGGGGGAGCATTTTGCAGACAGTGATCATAGCTCCGTTAGATTCAAGGTTGTTAAGGAAAAGGACAAGGATGGGCCAGAAACCAGAGTTCTAAATTGGGGGAAGGCCGATTTTAATATGATCAGATATGATTTGGCCAGAGTGGACTGGGAGCAGCTACTTTTAGTTAAATCTGTGTCAGAGCAGTGGGACTCAGTCAAGAAGGAAATAGGAAGAGTACAGGGCCAACATGTTCCAGTAAAGATAAAGGGTGGGACCAACAAATCTGGGGAACCCTGGATGTCGAGGGATATACAGGATTGGATAAAGAGAAAAAGGGAGGCTTATGGCAGATACTGAGGGCTCAAAATAGCGGAGCCCTAGAGGAGTATAGAATGTGTAGGGGGGGACTTAAAAAGGAAATTAGGAGAGCAAAAAGGGGGCATGAAAAAACATTGGCAGGTAAAATAAAGGAAAATCCAAAGTTATTTTACAAGTACATTAAGAGTAAGAGGATAACCAGGGAAAGAGTAGGGCCCATTAAAGACCATAGTGGTAATTTGTGTGTGGGGCCGGAAGACGTAGGTAGGGTTCTAAATGAACACTTTGTGTCGGTGTTCACAAGTGAGAGGGACAATGTGGGTATGAAAATCAGGCAGAAGGACTGTGATATAATTAAAGAAATTAGCATAAAAAGTGAGGAGGTTCTAAGTGGTCTGGCAGGCTTAAAAGTAGATAAATCTCCAGACCCGGATGAAATGTATCCTAGGCAAGACCCAGGAGTGAGGCAAGGGAGGAGATAGCATGGGCACTGGCAATAATTTTCGATACCTCTCTGGCCACAGGAGAGGTGCCAGAGGACTGGAGGACAGCCAATGTGGTACTGTTATTCAAGAAGGGAGGAAGGGATAAACCAGGGAACTATAGGCCAGTCAGTCTAACCTCAGTGGTGGGGAAACTATTGGAAGCAATTCTGAGGGACAGAATTAATCTACACTTGGAGAGGCAGGGATTAATCAAGGACAGGCAGCGTGGTTTTGTTAAGGGGAGGTCATGTCTGCCCAATTTGATTGAATTTTTCGAAGGGGTGACCAGGTGTGTAGATGTGGGCAATGCATTTGATGTAGTCTGCTTGGACTTCAGCAAGGCTTTTGATAAGGTCCAGCTTGGGAGACTGATAACAAATGTAAGAGCCCATGGGATCCAAGGCAATTTGGCAAATTGGATCCAGAATTGGCTGAGTGGCAGGAAGCAGAGGGTGATGGTCGAGAGGGGTGTTTTTGTGACTGGATGCCTGTGTCCAGTGGTGTTCCACAGGGATTGGTGTTGGGTCCCTTGCTGTTTGTGGTATATATAAATGATTTACACTTGAATGTAGGAGGGTTGATCAGTAAGTTCCCGGATGACACGAAAATTGGTGGGGTGGTAAATAGTGAGGAGGATAGCCTTAGATTACAGGAGGATATAGACAGGCTGGTTAGATGGGCTAATCAGTGGCAAATGGAATTTAATCCAGATAAGTGTGAGGTGATGCACTTGGGCAGGACAAACAAGGCACAGGAATACACGATGAATGGTAGGACTCTGGGAAGTACCGAGGATCAGAGGGACCTTGGTGTGTATGTCCACCAGTCCCTTAAGGTAGTGGGACAGATAGATAAGGTAGTTAAAAAGGCATTTGGGATACTTGCCTTTATTAGCTGAGGCATAGACTATAAGAGCAGGGAGGTTATGCTGGAACTGTATAAAACGCTGGTTAGGCCACAGCTAGAGTATTGCGTGCAGTTCTGGAATCTGCATTATAGGAAGGATGTGATTGCACTAGAGAGAGTGGAGGAGATTTACCAGGAGGTTGCCTGGGCTGGAGAGTTTTAGTTATGAGGAGAGATTGGGTAGACTGGAGTTATTTTCTTTGGAGCAGAGAAGATTGAGGGGGAAATGATTGAGGTGTATAAAATTATGAGGGACATAGATAGGGTAGACAGGAAGGAACTTTTCCCCTTGGTGGAGGGATCAATAACCAGGGGGCACAGATTTAAGATCAGGGGCAGGAGGTTTAGAGGGGATGTAAGGAAGAATTTTTTCACCCAGAGGGTGGTGGGAATCTGGAACTTACTGCCTGAAAGGGTGGTAGAGGCTAAAACCTTCATAACATTTAAGAAATATTTGGATGTGCACTTGCGATGCCATGGCTTACAAGGCTATGGGCTTAGTGCTGGAAAATAGGATTAGAATAGTTAGGTACTTGTTTGACCGGCGCAGACTCGATGGGCCGAAAGGCCTTTTTCTATGCTGTAAGACCTCTATGACTCTATTTATTATGGTAAGTAGTGACAATGCTGGAGAATGGAGTATTTTTCCACTATGGGTGCAATGTCTGTGTCAAGCACTCCTAGGTCAGTTATTCACATGACCCTGATTCGAAGTAATAATGCCCTCACTCTGCCTCAGTAAAGTATCTTAAAGCAAGAGTAAATGACTTTTCCAATGCTCACAACAACCTCTGGGTCAGAGATTTCAAGAAACACATGCCCCAATATTAACTTCAGTGGTCGAGGGGCATGGGTGGCGGGTGGTGCAGTATTGGGGTGGAGGTGGTTGTGAGCGGGTGGGTTTGATATTTATCTGCTGCCATGTGATATAGCCCCTGTGGTTTCAGCAGAAGTAGAGGCAGGCTGCTCAGATCCCTGCATCTGTTGACTGTCAACAAGGAGTGATGAATGTCAGCACTTAGTACAGGATAGATAGAGGCAACAGTTTTGTATGAGCTTAAGACCATAGAGGTTGCAGAATGGGAGGTAAGCCAAGTGAGTATTTAAAAAGTTGAATCTAGGGGTAACAAAGGCACTGAGGGCTTCAGGTGAAGGCAGGCTGAAGCAGGAGTGAAGACAAATGATGTTACAGAGATAGAAGAAGACAGTCCTAGTGATGGAGAAGATATGGAGCCAGGGACTCGCTTTCCAGTTGGTCAAGTTGCTGAAATTGAAAGAGTCTGGTTCAACCAGGGACAAAAGACAAGGAAGAGAATGGAATCAGTGATGAGGATTATAAATTTTGTGACAGGGGCTCAAATTAATTTATTTGATCTTCCCGATGTTTAACCAGACGAAATGGCACCACACTCAAGATTGGGTTTTGGATAAGTCGTCTGACAATCCAATACTCTAAAGAAAAATCCTTGCTGGATTAAATAGAAGTCTTTTCTCATGTTCTTAGAAGCAAAGAACTTGTAAATGATTGATAAGTGAACAAAAGAAGCTAAGATAGATTTGTTGCAACTTCTAAATTAACCTTATTTTAAGTTTGGCAATTCCACTATTACAATAAAACTCCGAACATTAGGATATGCAAATCCGTTTCCCTCTATGTTTGAATTGAAAACACAAGTCAATTGCTGTGTTGTCCAAAATAACACCAGCAAATTGCTCAAATGAGAAAATCCATAAGGATAAACATTTTCCCACAAAACATTTTTAAAAGACAATCAAAAATTATTTTAGGGAAAAATAAATATAACAATGACTCTAACAATTAGCATGGATTGTTTTCACTATTCATGTCATTTTCTCCTTTTTCTCTCCTAGAAACCTTGCCAGCTTGCCTTGCTCTGGGGAGGTGATGGTGCAGTGGTATTGTCGCTGGACTAGTGATCCAAGAAACCCAGGGTAATGCTCTGGGGACCTGGGTTTGAATCCTGCCATGGCAGATGGTGGAATTTGAATTCAATAAAAATCTGGAATTAAAAGTCTAATGATCACCATAAAACCATTGGCGACTGTTGTAAAACTAATTCCCTTTAGGAAAGGAAAAGATGTTGCACATCTCCAACAAGACAGAATCCAACCAATGCCTTGACATTCAGTGACATTACCATCACTGAATCCCCCACTATCAACATCCTGGGGTTTACCATTGACCAGAAACTGGACTAGCCATATAAATACAGTGGTTGGAGGCTAGGAATAGTGCAACGAGTAATCCACTTCCTGACTCCCCAAACCCTGTCCACCATCTATAAGGCACAAGTCAGGAGTGTGATGGAATACTCCCCACTTGCCTGAATGAATGCAGCTCCCACAACACTCAAGGAGCTTGACACCATCCAGGACAAAGCAGCCTGCTTGATTGGCACTACATCCACAAACATTCACTCCCTCCACCACACCACTGACAGTGTGTGCCACCTACATGATGCACTGCAGGAATTCACCAAGGCTCCTTCAACAGCATCTTCCAAATCCATGACTACTAACATCTAGAAGGACAAGGGCAGGAGATAGATGGGAACACCACCACCTAGAAGTTCCCCTCCAAGACACTCACCATCCTGACTGTTCCTTCACTGTTGCTGGATCAAAATCTTGAAATTCCCTCCCTAACAGCACTGTGGCTCTACCCACACGACATGGACTGCAGTGCTTCAAGAAGGCAGCTCACCACAAACCTTCTCAAGGGCAACTAGGTATGGGCAATAAATGTTGGCCCAGCCAGTGAAACCCACATCCCATGAATGAATAGTGGAAAAGCTGCAGATCAACTCCACAAGCGCTACTATACAGCTGACCACTAGAGGGTATGCTAGCATAGCCCTAGGTCTCCATTTTATGGTTTTTCTCTCTGTTGGCAAAAAGCCTAGTGACTAATTCTGCACTTCCCAACACTTGGCATACCTAAAGTCTTTCTAATGTCAGGGTCAGAGTGCAACTCCACACCAGATTACCCCATCATGAAATATGCTAGGGCATATACTTTGTATTATTGGGACCAAGATTATTGGAAGAGGGAGGGTGAGAAAGTTCAAGATTCCATTTCTGTTGTTGTTGAGCAATGATTAATTCTGTTCTGCAAGTACTGGTTAGAAGTGCACTTCTATGTTGCTAAGAATTGCTGCTACTGTTGAATTCTGTTATTTGAGCTGGAGCTCTATGGTTTACGTGTTAATTTTCACCCAGTCTTAAGTTGTCGACCACTGTCATTGCATTTCCTTAACCGTACCCTTGACTTTCCTGCTGAATTTTGCAGTTAGCAAGTAACGGTGCTCACTGTTGCCCTTGAAGAAAATTTCCAAAAAAGAACTAGTTATTTAAATACTGTGGCTACATGAGCAGGTCAAAGGCTAGGAATCCTGTGGCAAGTAACTCACCTCCTGACTCTCCAAAGTCTGTCCACCATCTACAAGGCACAAGTCAGAAGTGTGATGGAATACTCTCCACTTGCCTGGATAAGTGCAGCTCCCACAACATTCAAGAAGCTTGACGCCATCCAGGACAAAGCAGCCCGCTTGATTGGCACAACCAATCCACAAACATTTACTCTCTCCATCACTGACGCACAGTGGCAGCAGTGTGTACCATCTACAAGATGCAGTGCAGCACCTTCCAAACCCATGACTGCTACCATCTAGAAGGACAAGGGCAGCAGACACATGGCAACACCACCACCTGGAAGTTCTCCTTCATGCCACTCACCATCCTAGCTTGGAAATACATCGCCATTCCTTCACTGTCGCTGGGTCAAAATCCTGGAACTCCCTTCCTAACAGCACTGTGGGTGCACCTACACCACATGGACTGCAGCGGTTCAAGGAGGCAGCTCACCATGACCTTCTCAAGGGCAAATAGGGGTGGGCAATTAATGCTAGCCTAGCCAGCAAAGCCCACACCTCGTGAATAAATTTTAAAAATAACATTTTCCCACAATATACCCCATCTGCCAGATTTTTGCCCACTCACTTAACCTATCTAGATTCCTTTGCAGACTCCTTGGGCAGAATTTTCAATTTATGAGGCTAAGTGCGGGTGGTTTTGGCAGCGCCCACCCCGCTGGCTGGAACGGCGGCAACTCGCACCTCATTCCGTGCTCGGAAGCTCATTAACTATGCACAGGCAAGGATCAGGCCGAATCACCCCACGGGACGGGGGCTGATTCATCCGCTCGCCATCAGCTGGCGAGGTCGAAGGTTGGACACCACATTTAAACGCCAGTCCAATACATGCTTTCACTCTCTCCAGCCCACCCGTTTTCAGAACATGTGCAGAGGTGACTTCCAGCCACAAGAAGGCGGCAGCACCCTGCTTCACCCACCTCCAGGCCTTGATCCGAGGAGTGCGGGCAGACAGGCATGTCCTGTATCCCAAGGGTGGCTGCAGGAAGCAAACCAGCCTCACCTCTCTGGCCTGGGAGGCCATCGCAGAGGACGATCACGTTACTGATTCAGGTGGAGAACTTGGTGTGTGGTCCTGCAACAAACGCTAGCAGATAAATTGCCTCCTCAACCCACGATTGTGGCCCTTCACCAGGACTTCAGTGATGTTTTAAGATAAGCTGATTTCCTAAAGATAGGGGGAACCTCCTCTCCTTTCTCCTTCCCACTGGTTAGTGTGGCTGGCAACCGCGCCCAAAATGCCACCCAGTGCAGGAAGAGGATGAATGATCTCATCCACTCTGCCAGGGTAAGTCATCCTTCAACTCCCTCCAATATCAAACTCTCATCATAGCATCATGCGCTCAAACGGCTACTCTCTTCAGGGATCTCACGCAACCATTAGCGGGGGACACATATCAACGCTCTTTCTCTCACCGAGACTTTCACATCACCACCATCCCATCTATCATGTTGCTCACCCTCCATCCTCTGGCCCTTCTGGGGAGGGCTCACCACACACAGGGGGCATGCGTGTGACCCAACATCTGCTCTATCCCTTCTCATCACATGCTTTTCTTTCTTCTTCATACAGGCCAAGCTAGCGCACAACAGGCATGAGAGAGCACAGACCGAAGGAGGACGGCCGACATCATTACCCTCACTGAATTCGAGAAGGCTGCAGCCGAGCTGGCTGGGGAGGACAGGAATCATTCCTGTGGGGAAAGGGAGATGGGCCTCTCGCAGCAACCCAGTACAGATCACAACTCCCAGGCTTCAGCTAATCCTGACAATCACAGTGACTCACATGCAGTCTTATAAAGCTCATGCTCATTAACTGTAACTCTATTTTCTAGGCACCAGCAGATCGAGGCCCACAAGCCAGCCGAGCACCAGTCCGAGCCCCCAGGCCGTGTCTGAAGAGGAAGCTCTGGAAGAAGTCACGGTACTCACAGGCAGCCTCCACCAGCTCAGAGACGCACATGTTGGTGGGGCACAATTCTAGATTAGGCTCGGGCTCACTTTCTAGTGAACACCTCGCTGACACGTCCCTGCAGCAGTCAGAGGCAGGGACAGCCCAGGTCGCCAGCACTCGGAGGGCTGCTGGAGCCCAGCCACTTGCTCAGTCCCAGTCAGATGATGAGACTCTGGGAGCAGCCACCAACTCAATGCTGGGGATGCAATGACAAGCGGTGGAACATCAGGCAGAGGTTCGACAGTCACTCAGCAGACTAGAGCGAACGGTGGAGGAGTCCATCCGTGTTCTGCCTGATGTCGTGGCTCCGACATGCGAGCACCTCGTGGTCACCATGGGAAGGCTAGTGACCATCATGGAGACCTTGGTCCAGGAGGTCTTGCCGGATTTGTGCTTGGCCCCACACTCCATGATGGGCACCATCAAGATGCAGGCGACATGAGGATGAGGCACCTTGACCTCGCTCCAGGTGCACCATCTCCTGCAGGAGGATGAGTGTCATCCAGACACTCCGGCGGCCTCACCCCATGACACTCCAAGGGTGTGCATACGCTCACAGCCCCCTCTGCCTGTGACTCCATCCACTCCAACTTCTCAAGCCACCTAGAGCGCTTCTGCCCCAGAGCAGGTGACTCTTATCAGGGCCAGAGCTCTCCAGGCCTCAGGCCACCAGAAGACGTCCGCCAAGTTCATTGCAGACATTAGGACATAGCAGTCAGCCGGCTGCCTCCACCTCTGCTGTGGATGTCGGGGCTGCACCCAGGCGTAGCAGTAGAGTTAAGAAAAATTGATGTCACTTTTGGGTCACGGGTGTGCTATCACAGTAAAGAAATTGCACTTTTGTGAATACATTTGATGGCTATGTGAATGTTTTGGGTACTGAAGGCATTGTGATTTTGTACATTGGAATTCTCTTATGTTGAGGTTTAGCCATCCTCCCACACAGTGATAGTGTCTCACTGTGAGATTCACATTTCTGTGATAGCAACCTCAGTTGAACTAGTCTTCGCACCCTTGACGTCAGGGAGATGTGTTTAAATCTTTATTTGAAATGTTTTCATGTAAACATTCCTAACCCTTCTTTCTCAAGGAACACCACTGAGTGAGGCCAGCTCATCAGCATTGATATTCTAGCTGCATTTGTGTCTCCTCAGTGGTAGTGGCACAAGACATGCACATGCACGGGAGGAGGAGATCCCTAGGCATGTCAACATCTCAGTTGCAACAGTGTTTGCATCATTAGATGGCGGAGAAGACTTCAAGTCTTCTCTCACATCGCTCTTGTTCCTCAGTTCTCAGAGTGAGCTCACTCACAGAGCACCAAGGACCAAAGCATCGATCATGGCCTGGCGATTCATGAGAGCAGAACACACAAGTGTGAATGCGGGACTCATTCTCGCTGCAAGTGGTTGGACATCCCCTGAAAGGGGGTGGCATTGAGGACTAGGAGAGATGTGGCCATATTCCCTCACTTAACTATACTTTTCCTTGAACCTGTCAGCAGTTAATGGGCAAGTCTCTCATGTCTTCCTTCCTCCATTGTGTGATCATGCTCATACTGACCCTCAGCAGCCTCCTGAGGTTCTGGGACCTCCGGATCTTCATCCTCCGATGAGCTCTCATCCTTCTCCAGTTCATCCTCTGGCAAGGGTTCACCTCTTTGCATTGCCAGATCGTGAAGGGCGCAGCACACTGCAATGATGCGGGAAACCCCAATGGGAGTGTATTGGAGTGAGCCACTTGAGTGGTCCAAACATCTGAAGCGCTTCTGCAGAAGCCCTATGGTCTGCTCTATGTGCTCTATGAGGGAGCATGTGGAGCTGTGAGCAGCGTTGTACCTCTCCTCAGAACGATTCTGAGGGCGACCTACCAGTGTCATCAGCCAGCGCTTCAGTGGGTACCTCTTATCCCCAAGCAGCCATCCCAGCAGATGTAATGGCTCCTCAAAAATCTCAGGCACCTGTGAGTGACTCAAGATGCAGGAGTCATGGCAACTCCCAGGGCACGGTGCACAAATGTGCAGTCTGTGCTTCTGGTGATCACACACCAGTTGTACATTGATGGAATGATAGCCCTTGTAGTTTATAAACATTAGGGTGTGCTATCATGGAGCCCATATAGCCACATGGGTGCAGTCTATTGCACCCTGCACTCATGGGAAGCCTGAGATGGCGGCGAAGACGGTGAATCTCACAGCCTGACTATCTTCATCCAGAGCAAACCTGAGATAATGATGGGCCTTCCTGTAAAGGGCATTTGTGACCTACTTTATGCATCGATGTGTTGCAGACTGAGAGATGCCACACAGGTCCCCTGTTGATCCCTGGAAAGGCACAGAGGCTAAGAAATTTAGCACTGTGGTCACCTTCAAAGCCACTGGCATGGGGATAGCCTCCAACTCCATGTGGTGTCAGGCCTTCACGAAGAATGTGCAAATGTGATGTACCAGAGCTCAGGACAAGCACAGACGTGCACGGCATTGCCTCTCGCTCATTTGTGATAGGAAACTATTCTACAATAAACCTGAGGTCGCCTCCATTGTCTGGGCCTCTCCTCCTGACCCTCCTGTTCATGCTCTGGCTCTGCTTGACCATGTCCCTCAGGCATGGCCTGGTGCTGGAGTTATACACAGAGTCGCCTCTCCCTCCGTCACCTTCTCCATTGCATTAGGACCCTGACAAAGGCAGCATTGAGCCCTGGATCCATATGTGCTTTTGCCTTCCCTCTGAAAGGAAACATTGAAGACATTAGTGATTCAAGGGGCAAGAAAGTGAAGCTCAGAAGATGAAATGTATGGAGACTGTAAAGGTCCATGGATTTTCCTGCCCTACTTGCATGTTAGTTGATGCCGCTGTTAGGGGGAAGAAAGTAAGTAAAAATTTATGGTAAGGGAGAATTTATTGAAAGGGAATGAATTACTTAAAATCTCCAGGCAGCCAGTGCTACCAAGCACATAGAAGTTAACGATGCATGTATCTCCAACCTAAACTAGGACCATCTGTTCTTCCCCTATCTGTTGAAGAGCACACTTAATCTCAGTTATTGTTGCCATCCTCTGACTCGTCTGGCTCCCAAGGTCTTTCTGTTTACAGCTTACAGGCCCTAAGGCTGTACAAGGTTCAACTGTTAACCTTTAACTGTTAATGTGCTTGGTAGCACTGGCTGCCTGGAGATTTTAAGTAATTCATTCCCTTTCAATAAATTCTCCCTTTCCATAAATTCTTACTTACTTTCTTCCCCCTAACACCGCCTTGTCGCTGAGACACTAGCGCACACATCAAGGTGGCCAAGTTGGCATTGTAGGTATGTAACATCTTGAGTCCTGCGTGCGATCCTAAGATTTAATTGAGATGAGTGACTCAGCCTAGCTCAATGCTCCAATCTCTTATGTGGCATATTAATGAGCAATCAGTTGTTCATGGTCAATGAGCGGATGCCGTTTGGCCCATCAGGAATTCAAATCTGGTGAACACGTGACAGGCCTTCATTGATGGAATGCCATATATGATCCAGCTGTGCCTCCTTCACTATTGCCTACATTCCCAAATTCTAAATTCCTGTGTATTACTCTTGAGATGCAGCGACAGTGATGTGAAGCCGCTGAGTTCTGCGTAGCCCTTTAATAGAGCTAATGAAGCCATTGGCTTTCAGTGGCTTTCATCGCAAGGAGGTCTTCCTCCTTTCTTTCTAAGCAGACTTAAGAGGTTAATAGCAGGACATTTAGAAAATGAGAATACAATCAGGCAGAGTCAACATGGTTTTGTTGCGGCAACAAGAAGTTAGAGGGCAACCCCAGAAAGGCCCACTTGTGTCCGCCCTTCCCTCTCACTGCCATTCCACAGCCATCCCTCCCCTTTGCCCCCTTCGTGTTCACCCTTCCCTGCCACTGCCATTCCACAGCCTTCCCTCCCTTTTGCCCAACTTGTGTTCGTCACCCATCCTCGCCTCACAGCCCACCCCCGGTTAAAGTGCTAGTTTTGAAAGTAGAGTCCTGTCTGACTACCACTGCCTGGTGTCCTTGTGGACAATGGTCTCAGTCACCTGGAGTAGAAGACCCCTGCACTTCCCAGCCCCAACCGAAGTACTGGTCACTGTCTGAAAGTGGAGGCCTGCATGAGTACCACAGCATAGTGGTGTCCTTCATGAAAATGTAGGCAAACAGCAGTAGAAGACCAACCCTACAGCCCCAGTAGTGTGGCATTCACTTTAACAAGACTGGTGCAGCGCTATAGCAGGTGGGCTATGTATGTTGCACTCACCTTGAAGTTACTAATGAACTGAGACCCGACTTGTGCATGCCACCCCTTTTCAAATGGGTTTGAGGCTGACTTAATTTCTCGCTGGCATGGTGCAAGATTGGAAGGCGTGACAAGATTCTGGCGAGCAGCTGTTATAATAAGCATTCAGGAGATGTTAAAGAACACAAATGGCATTCATGCAACTAGGTGGTGGGATAACTAACCTGCCATCGGAAGAATTACAAATTGTTTTTACGCTGGCAGATTTCAGACTTTTTGCCTGCCATTGGATTCTCCACTCCCGCCCGCCATGAAACCTGCCACATGGGAAAATTTTGCCCTTTGTATCCTCCTCACAGCTTGCTTTCTTACTATCTTTGTACCATCAGCAAATTTAGCTATTATACAGTCAATCCCTTCATCCAAGTCATACTCTTTATTTATGCAATGGAAGATGTCAGACTTTTTAAAAGATTGATTTCAAACAATAATTCACTATTAGAACTCTATAAATATGTTAAACACAATTTCCCTTTCACAAAACCGTGTTGACTCTGCCTGATTGTATTCTGATTTTCTAAATGTCCTGCTACTAACTCATTAATTATGCATTCTAGCATTTTCCCAATGACAGACGTTAGGTTAACAGGCCAATTGTTTCCTGCTTTCTTGTGATTTTCCAATCCGTTGGGGACTTTCCAGAATCTAGGGAATTTTGGAAGATTACAATCAATGCATCCACTATTTCTGCAGCCACCTCTTTTAATACCCTCGGACCATCAGGTCCAGGGGACATGTAAATCTTTAGTCCTATTAGTTAACTCAATATTTTTTCTCTAATGATTGTGATTGTTTTAAGTTCCTCCCTCCCTTCTTAATTTTCTATAATTCTTGGAATGCTTTTTGTGTCTTCTACTGTGAAGCTAGATATGAAATACTTGTTCAAAGTCTCTGCCATTTCCTTGTTTCCCATTATTAAATTCTCAGTTTCACCTTCCAAGAGACCAAAGCTCACTCTCGCTACAGTTTTCCTTTTTATGTATTGTAGAAGCTTTTACTGTCTGTTTTTACATTTGTTGCTATTTTTTCTCTCTTTTCCTAATTTCTCTCTCTTTATTTTCAGTCATCCGTAGCTGGTTTCTAAAATTTTCCCAAACTTCTGGTCTGCCACTAATATTTGCAGCATCGTACATCTTTTCTTTCAATTTGATGCCATCCTTAACTTCCTTAGTTAGCTGCGGATGATGCATCCTTCTCATCGAATCTTTCTTTCTCAATGGAATATATCTTTGTTGAGGGTGATGATCTTTGTTGTGAGTTATGAAATAGCTCCTTAAATTCTGTCATGACCGCTCTACTGCCTTACCTTTTAACCAACTTTCCCATTCCACTTTAGCCAACTCTGTCTTCATGCCCTTGCGATTGCCTTTATATAAATTTAAGACTCTAGTTTCAGACCCAAATTTCTCACTCTCAAACTGAATGTGAAATTCTATCATGTTATGATCACTTACCTAGAGGATCCTTTACTAAAAGGTCTTTTGCAGCACAGAAACAGCCCATTTGGCCAAACTAGCCTATCCCAAAGTTTATGCTGCACACAGAACTCCCCTCACTCTACTTCATCTAGCCCTACATGCATATTCATCCATGTCTTTCCCCAATGCAATTATCTAGCTTCCCTGTAAAAGCACCAATGCTATTCACCTCAACTACTGCACATTGTAGCAAGTTCCACATTCTAACCACTCTCTGGATAAAGAAGTTTCTCCTGAGTTCCTCATTGGTTTTATTTTGGACTGCCTTATAGCAAGGACTCCTCGTAATCAAGTGAAAAATGCTCATTGGGATGAGGTATCAGAGGGGTGTGGGACCTGTGAAACCAACACAATTTTCTACCTTCAAGAGAGAAGGGGAAAAGCTAAGAAAAAGAAACAGCCCCTCAAGGAAGAATTCATGACCACATTTAAATATACTTAACTCATGGGGTGTGGACATCGCTGGTTAGATCAACATTTATTTCCCATTCCTGATTGCCCTTGAGAAGGTGATGGTAATCTGCCTTCTTGAACTGCTGCAGTCCATGTGGTGTAGGTACACCCACAGTGCTGTTAGGAAGGGAGTTCCAGGATTTTCACCCAGTGACAGTGAAGGAATAGCAATATCATTCCAAGTCAGGATAGTGTGCGGCTTGGAGGGGAACTTAAAGGTGGCGATATTCCCATGCATCTGCTGCCCTTGTCCTTCTAGGTGGTAGAGGTAGCGGGCTTGGAAGTTGCTGTCGAAAGAGCCCTGGTGAGTTACTGCAGTGCATCTTGTAGATGGTACACACTGCTGCACTGTGCATTGGTTGTGGAGGGACTGAATGTTGAAAGTGGTGGGTGGGATGCCAATCAAGCAAGCTGCTTTTTCCTGAATGATGTCCAGCTTCTTGAGTGTTGTTAGCGTAAGGGGATACTGATATGGTGAAGGGGACATTTAATCACAACCAACTCCCTCTACCCTCCAGGAGCCCACCCTCTTCTCTAACTCCAGGCCCCTTTGGCTCTGCACAAGACACACGTGCATCCATTCCCACGGACAGCTGTGAATCTGCTGCCTTGGGGCCAAGGAGAGGGGACTTGCAGTCTGAGTCTGAGCTGTTGGTAGTGGGGTGAGGGACCACTGGGAGGTGGTGGTCATGCGTCCCTGACTCATGTAAGAAAGGAAGAAGGTGTGGATGTTGGGCCTGACATAAGAACGACTGCGAGGAAGGTTATAGAATGAAAAAGGAAGTTGATTGGGAGCATTACAAGTGTCTGCAGTTTCTTGGGTCCTTTGATCACCACATGATGCTCCTGTATTAGATGGTGGAGTAAAAGCTTTGGTGGTTTGTTGTGTGAGCTGTTGATTTATTTTCAACAAGTTCAACAGTACTGCAGCAGATTCTTGCCTCGTCACTTGCAGAGCCACCCACTGCAGAGGCAGTCCAGGGCTATGAGGGATATGCAGCTGACGAGCAGGAAGGCAGATGTTTACAGGGCCACTTCTTTCCACTCTGAGGCTCACACTGCTGAGGACAATCCGCCCATGATGCAATCAATCACTGTCAATCCACACAAGCCAGTTGCCTGTAGTCAAGCCCACCTGCTCCCCGTGTCCCCATGGAACAACATCTGGAATCCTGCTCCCTGATGTCAGCAGATTGGCCTGATGCAGAGACCAGGTACTTGGCACGAGGATTCATGCATGTGAAGGGGTGAGGTGTAGGAGAGAATAGAGCAGCTCTGTCATGCAGATTCCACTTCTTCCCGCTCAGGCTCACTCACATCTGACCCTCAGGCATGCCTGTGGGGGTACAATTGTGCAACTGTTCTAAATACCTCAACATTGTTCTTCTTGTTACCTTTGTTGCTCTTGTTGTTCTTCTACAGTTATTTATTGTTTTTATTTCCCTTGATGCTATTACGGCAGTTAAATAATTCTATTCCCTTGGCATGTTAGAGGTAGTGGGATCGATGCCTGCATGCTCCACTGTGCTTTGTGGGGGTTGGTTAGCTCAGTTGGCTCGATGGCTAGAGCCTGATGCAGAATGGCACCACCGGTGTGGGTTCAATCCATGTACAGGCTGTGGTAGTTCATGGAGGCCAGCCTCCTCACCTTGCCCCAGATTTGCAGAGTGGTGCCCCTCAAGATAAATGTAACCAACTGTCTTTCTTTAATGGAGAGAGATGCCTATAGCCCTTTGTGTACAATGACTAATTACTGTTAAATAATTCTGTGAGAAGTCACTTGCACTTGAATAATGTTTAATGTTCACATTTACAAGTGTTGTTCATTATCTTATTGGAGGTTATTTGCAATGTTTTGATATTTTAAGTTTATTATTTTTTATTAAATTTCCAACTGTTGGCAAAGGAGGTATCTAGCATTACTTTTAAAACTGCGACAGTTAAATTGATGACTTCAAACTAGTCTTACCACTGCTGCTCAGTTCACAGGCAGCAATATATGCATGTTCACTGTGGAATATGCAAATGGCATTGTTAATAAAGTCCTAAAGATATAAACTACTTTGTGTCAATTCTTCCTGTTAAGAGTGTAGTTTTTAATTTTCATCTGCATTAATTTAATGAATGTTCTTTAAACTGTTGCACAATAAAAGTTCCACCTCATCACTTTGAATCTTGCCTTTCCTTCCCTTCATTTGCACCATGATCAGGAATCATTTAATGGGCTCATTTAAGTCTTTCTGGTCCACTTAAATTCTGCTGTTGCAGCTGCACCTTCCTTACATTGGGGGAGGTGTCAGCTGTGGCTCAGTTCATAGCACCCTTGCCTTTGAATCAGAGGGTTGTGGGTTCATGTCCCACTCCCAGAAACCAAGAACTGTGATTGTACTCGAAAGAGTTTCAATCTGTGACTGTTGACAACTCGAAAGAGTTTCCTTACATAGGGTGGGGGGTGGAGGAAGGGCATGACGAATAGTCCCAGTGAAATTCGGGTTGGAATCCTCCAAGGTCCACTGTCAACTCGTCTGCCAGGTTAACAGTCAGCCTTGCAACAAGAACTTGCATTTTTGCAGTGCCTTTAATATAAGACAATGTCCCTAGCCACTTCACAGGAGTATTATAAAACCAAATTTGACACTGAGCCACAAAGGGCAACATCAGGACAGATGGGTCAAAGGTTTCAAAGAATGTTGAAAAGGAGGAATGAATAGAGAGACATAGCCACCAATAGTGGTAATAAAGTCAGAAATACTCAACAGGCCAGAATTAGATAAGTGCAGATATCTTGGAAGTTGTGGGACTTAAGATTACAGAGTTATAGACAGGTTAAAGGCAATGAAGGTATTTGAAAACAAGGATGAGGATTTTAAAATCAAGGTGTTACTTAACCAGGAGCCCATGTATGTCAGTGAACACCGGGCTGATGGGTAAACAGGTCTTGGTGTGAGTCAGGACATGGGCAGCAGAGTTTTGGATGACCTCAAGTTTAGGAAGGATAAATTGTGGGAGGCAAGCCAGCAGAGCATTGGAATGGACGTCTGGAGATAACAAAGAGATGGATAAGTGTTTCAGCAGCAGATGAACTGAGGCAAGGGTGGAGTCAGGCAATTTTACAGAGGTGGAAATAGGCAATCTTAGCGTTAGGGCAGAGGCAGAAAGCTCATCTTGGGGTTAATTATGAACCAAACATTGCAAACAGTCTGGCAGTTATCAGGGAGAGGAATGGAGTCAGTAGCTAAGGAATGGGGTACATCCAGTACTAGAAGTCAGATAAGCAGTCTGATAAATTGGTGATAATGGAGGAGCTGAGAGAACTAGTGGTCAGCTGGAGCTGGATGTCATCGGGGCACATGTGAAAACTGACCCTGTTTTCAGATGATGTTGCTGAGGGGCAACATGTAGATGAGATAGGAGGAGACCAAGGGCAGATTCTTGGGGAACAGAGGTAATGGTGTGGGAGTGGGAAGACAAGACATTGCAGTTTATACTGTGACGATGATTAGATAGATAAGGATGGAACCAGGTGAATGCAGTTCCACTCAGCTGAATGACAGTGGAGAGGTGTTGAAGGAGTATGGTGTGTTCAACTGTATCAAAGGCTGCAGACAGGTTGAGAGGATGAGGGGAGGTTGACCTTTGTCATGGTCACATAAAAAGTCACTTGTGACTTTGATAAGAACCATTTTGGCACTGTGGCAGAGTGGAAGTGTTATTGGGGAGATTCAAACATGGAGTTTCAGGAAAGATGGGCACTGATTTGGAAGACAACAACCCATTCAAGGACTTTGGAGAGAGGAAAGATTGGACACAGGAAGGTAGTTTACAAAGATGTTGAAGTCAAGAGTTGGTTTTTTGAGGAGAGATGTGAATCATGGCAATTTGAAGACAGAGGGACAGTACCCAAAGAGAACCATCAGCAATGTAGGCTAACATGAGGACCAGGAAGGGAAGTTGTATGGTCAGTTCTTGAGTGGGAATAGGATTGTGGGAGAAGAGCTGGGTCTCATGAAGAAGTTGAGCTCAGAGAGGGCATGAAGGGAGATAGGAGAGAAATTAGAGAAAGGTTTGAGTTCAGGGCTAGGGCAAGGGAAATCTCTAAAGGAAGTTTCGCCCAATGGGATCAGCAAAGGGAGTGAGCTGACAGAGGCAACTTATCAGATAGTCTCAATTTTAGTGACAAAGATGTTGATTGGCTCCTTGCACTTACTGTTGGAAGTGAGTGGAAAAGACACCAGTTTTGGTGTATGTAGTAGATAACAAAGTGTATGGTGTATGTAGTAGAAAAAAGAAGTTAGGAGTTATCTTTGCATTCCAGGATGATCCTGGAATAGTAAGCAATTTTAGTAGATGAAGGGCAAAACTGTACAATGCACAGCAGGCCACCACATGTTTCACCATTTTGTAAGGTGGTTACTGAAAAAAAAGCTGACCTGTCTAGGTTCTGGAAGTGTGGTTTGAGCATTGCAATCTCCTCTTTGCCACTTGGCTCCTGCACAAGTTGCACATGTGTTCTTTTCTTGTGTTGTGTTATTTGTGGTGCGGGTGTCATCAGCAATGACTTCAACAGGTATATCTTGTCCCCTAAAATCCATCTACCACCTTGTTCCTCCCTTTAAAACAATCATAGTGATAAAGAATGAAGACATCATGAGCACTTCCCACTGCTTTGCATTAATATGCAAAATGCATAATTGCGAATTAGCAGACCTTCATCAACATTCAACGAATGCTAACCTTTCCTATTTAGGAATGTGACAGGTTCATCAGGTGGTGCCTTTAGTAGCACGTTCCCATCAATCGAGGGCCTCATCAATGACCCTCTGCACTCTGGAGGTGCCAGGAATCTTACAAAATCTGACAGTCCTAATCTTTTGCTATGCTGGGGATATGTCACAGCTGATGGGAGTTGGATGCCCTGCAGTATTGGACAGTCACTGAGTAATGCTGCACATGTCACTGGTGTCTGCCTGAAAGGAACCACATGCACAGAAGTTGAGGGCTGTGGTAAACTTCATGGACACTGCCAAGGCCTTGCAGGAGGTAGCTTGTTGATGCAGGTCCTTGCTAAAAATGTAGCAGTGCTGGCTGATTACTTCCTTGCTGTAACACAGTCTCTACATGCAGAGCTCCTTTGACATTGTATCAAATAATCTTCTTTCTTTGTAGGCTCTCTGGGCTGGAAGGGTGATGGTGAATCGTTCTGGTCAGCCTTTAGCCATGGTACTTCACTCATACATTCATAGACATTTACAGCACAGAAGGAGGCCATTTGGCCCATCATGTTTGTGCCAGTCAACAAAGATCTGACTGCATTAATCCCATTTTCCAGCACTTGGCCCATAGCCCTGGAGGTTATGGCAATGCAAGTGAATATCTAAATACTTCTTAAATGTTACAAGAGTTTCTGACTCAACCACCCATTCAGACAGTGAGTCCCAGACTCCCACCACCCTCTTGGTGAAAACATTTCTCAACTCCCCTCTTAGCCTTCTACCTCTTACCTTAAATCTATGCCCCCTGGTTATTGACCCCTCCACTAATGGAAAAGTGCCTTCCTATCCACCCTATCTATGCCCCTCATAATCTTATACACCTTTAACAGGTCCCCTCCCAACCTTTGCTGGTCCAAGGAAAACAACCCCAGCCTATCCAATCTTTCCTCATATCTCAGACCCTCCAGCCCTGGCAGCATTCTGGTAAGTCTCCTCTGCACCACCTTGAGTGCAATCACATGCTTCCAATAATGTGGTGACCAGAACTGCACGCAGTACTCCAGTTGCAAGAGTTTCTGACTCAACCACCCTTTTAGGCAGTGAGTCCCAGACTCCCACACTCAGTGTGTTTTATAAAGTTCCAGCATAACCTCCCTGCTCTTGTATTCTATGCCTCAGATAATAAAGGCAACTATCCCATATGCCTTCTTAACCACCTTATCTACCTGCCCTGCTACCCTCAGGGATCGGTGGATATGCACATCAAGGTCCCTCTGACCATCAGTGTTTTCCAAGGTTTTTCCTTTCAAAGTGTAATCCCTTGCCTTGTTAGCCCTCCTCAAGTGCATTACCTCACACTTTTCCGGGTTGAACTCCATTTGCCACTGCTCTGCCCACCTGACCAGTAGAACACCAAGTGAGTATGCCATTTAACTGCTGCCTTCCATTTCTGAGTGTCAAAATAGCTTTGTGAGAGCCTTAGGAATAATCCAGTACCTGCTGGAAAGAAAGAATCTACAATTTTAGCTGTTCCCTTTCCGCAACTCCAAGATTGCATGCCATGTGAGGACCATAAATCATTCAGAGCTTACCCGCTGGGGAACAAAATGTTTCTTTTTTCAAGGGCTTTTTTTTGGAAATTTATGCTTTGTGTGGGTTCCTTAGATCTAAAGACTTAAGCTAGAAACCAAACAGTTCTCAAGGTAGGAATATACAAACTCTCTCTACATTTCCATTACAAGATATTAAAGAAACAAGAGACTCGGTGCTGGGAAGGCACCCAAGAATCCAAAAATAATTAAATTGTCTTCTTTCATTCGCCCAGCCCGTCATATTCCTCCAATGGCTTATATTACAATATATTCAAGGCTTGGAAGGGAGGGCTCTTCTAGATCCACTGGACTCCCAACTTTTTCTACACATCAAAACTTTTCTTTTAAAAAAAAGGGAAACACATGCACAACGACAGCCAAAATAAGCTTTTTTTACAGGCACTTCTATCGCAGAAACATTTAAAGAAAAATCTAAGGGAAACAAAAGAAAAAGGATTTAATTCCCCCACAATATTTTTTTCTCCCTCTATCCCAGATCTTTCTACTTTAAACTTTACTCCCAAAATAATTTACCGGAAAAATATAAAAGAGGAAGAAAGCCATTGGAAATGATTTAACTTTTTTCTTTTCTGTTTGGTTATTGTTAGTCCCGTAGCTGTTTGTAAACTTGAAGGCCAGACTCAGGGGGAAGGTTTTAGAAGGAAAAATAAAGATTTTTTAAAAAGTAGCTAAATCATATGAATAAAATAAGCTGTAAGTGAGAGAGTAAACAATGCTGCCTGTTGCCCACACCCTTTCTCTTTCTCTCTCCCCCCCCCATTCCCCTGCTCCTTCCTTAGTCTCTCTCTCTTTACCCCTCTCTTTCACATACACACACTCTCTCTCTCTCACACTTTCACTTTCTCTCTCTCTCTCTCTCCTTCCCTCTCACAGACACAGCCAGAGCTGTTTTATCTGCACTGGATCAGCCGCCATCTTGGCCTCCCTCTCTCCTAATGCTGCTGCTCCAGTTCCCCCAATCACAGGTTCCCTTCCTTCCACCCTTGCTGCTCCTCCAATCATAGATTCTGTCTCTGGAGGAGCAACAAGAGCAGGAGGGAGGGAACCTCTGACTGGAGGAGCTGGAGCAGCGAGTATGGGAGAAACAGAATCCATGATTGCAGGAGCAGTCACTCACAGATTCTGTCTCCCCCACGTTGGCTGATCCTCCAATCAAACTCTGCATCGTTTTCCCACTTAATGAGATGCCTGCATCCGCCCCCTTTGGGCTATGGAGGAGCCGGTACGTAAGGTAATATTGACCTTCCTTGGCTTTTATTACCCAGTCTTTGCTTTTTTGCGGGTACATGTGACGTTTCAAGAGTGAATTCACTTGCTGCCCCCATGTATTTTGAACACTGATCCTTATGACATGAACTGCCAGCCTATAATAGCTGTGTTGAGAATAATATTCATTAACATCGCAAACCCAGCAATTTCATTATTCCGATAAACTTTAATGGAGAGCCTCAAGGCAAGAAGATGATTTTTTTTGACTTTGGTGAGGCTAATGGGAGTGGAATGGTACAAAATATTCAGCAATTTGAGGAGAATCAGGTTCAATGCCACGCATCTTCACCACAAATTGCTACATCTTTTATAAGCTGATAATAATGATGCGTCATGATTTTCCCAGCACTTTCTGGCCGCTGTCAACCTATTCATTAGTACATCAATATCCACCAAGCCCCTTAATTACAAATATGTGAGGAAAATGATGGAACTAGATAGCAAACTTGCTTTGCAGGTTTAACCTTTGTATTATCAAAGCAGTAACATTTAGAACCTTAAACAGAATTTCACAGGTTTCTGGCAGGACTGACATTTCACATCCAAACCATCAGCTTGTGAGTCAGAGACATGTATGAAATATTTTCTGCATCCTGCTCAGAGTAATGCTTCATGTGCTTTGTAATTCTCCACTGGATGGACAAGCATCAACTTTTTTTAAATCAATGATACTTTAGCCTGCATTCTACTTTTTAAAAATCAGTTGTACTTGATCTTTTACCTCAAATTTGATCTTATGATCCCATACCAGGCCCCCAAGCTTTTGATAAGATCTGGTTAGGGACCAATAACATTTTGTTTAAAGTAGACAAAGTTTGAGATCCAAGACACTTGCTAAGAGAGTAAAGCTCCAAGATTCCACGGGTTTTGAACAAACAAAAATATACTTTACTATACAATATCAGAACAATAAAACAATTCACAATATCTATCTTATATTCTAACATTCAGGATTGAATACACACTTTACAATAAAAAACAAATCCGACCAAGACAGGTCCCACAGATTTCTCAGCAACCCACCCAGACATCCGCTAACACTGTGAGTCAACCAGTCTCATTGAAACTTTGTCTCCCTCACGAGGGATTCCAAGTTTTTGAAGATCAAACCTCTCAATTCCCTCAAAGCTGCTCCAACTCAGACTGCATCAACCAGTGCACACCACCCAGGGTTTCAATCTTGTCTCCCAAGACTCCGTTCCTTTAGGTTTCCAAGTCTGCACTTACTAGTGTCTCTACTTACTGATGCAATTTCAGCTTATTAATAGCCGGTTAGCTTCACTGGGTTGGCACTGCCCCTGGATTTCACCAAGTTCCAATCTCCCAAGCTGCACAAAGCTATAAATGGCTCCCAGGGTTTCTTCTGAGCCTTAACCCTTTCCAGCATGGAGCCAGTGACCATCTGACATCTTCTCTGCTCCCCAAGACTTCTCTTGAGTCCTAACTGCATTGAGCTATCAAACAGCTCCTGGGAATTCTGAGCCCCAACTACACAGAGCCAACTAACAGCAACACTTTTGCTGCCTGGAGCTTGCACGCAGCAGCATCTTATCGATATGGCCTTTCCTCCTACTGCAGAACATTCATTCCCCCTGCTAACACACAGATAAATTGAAACCCTAGAACTTTCTTAAGCTCCCCCCATCCTCATGATGATGTAGCCTTCCAGGGCTTACTGAATTCTTATAAATTAATTGTAGCTTTAGCTCCCAAAACAAACCAACTCTCTGGGCTGCATTTCTTTGTAATCTCCATTTCTCCAGCCCACCTGCTGTTTTGTGATCTTACCTTGCTAGCTGTTAATCCCTTAAATCAACATGGCCCTAATTTTATAAGTATAATAGTCTGCTTCTTTAGTTGCATTTATCCCATTTTCCACAGTTAAATATTAATCTTCCCAGAACTGAAAATTACCTCTAAAATATTACTATGAACCATGAACTAGGCATTTATAGCAATTTTGTTTACAGGATCAAAAAAAGATATATTAGATATCTCTGACAGAAAGTTGCCAAATGTCAGCAAATTGCTAAGGTCTAGTGTACTACATGTGGAGAGTGTGGCTGTCTTGCGCTAACTTGAGCATCTTTGGGTAGGTGTCAGTTGAGTGTATGTTTCCACCTATATCAGTACAGCAGGCTGATCCTGAAGACAATTCTGCTCACCATGTCCCTTCTCGACACTCTCAAAGAGAAGACGTATTGCTCTTCTCTCCGACAGGATTTCCGCTTGTCTCTTTTGCTCTGTTCACCTTCATTGCTTTCCATTTCTCTCCTGGTGTTTGACAAGGTGTTTACTAAAACTCGCTTTCACAGCCATATTTCCTTCCTCAGTGACTGTCTCTGTCTCTGACTTACCCCACATGGATTCCAACTGAAGTTCCATCCCTCATGTTTCAAACCCACCCAGGATTACAGGTATCTCCAGGACATACAACGCTCCTTGGACTGCTGTTCTCGTTGCATCCTGAGATCCACACTTAGTGCCATGCGCCGCCATATGAACACACTCGACCTCGCCCTCCAGCAGCACCAACTCACCCTATCTCCAAGCTGTCCTTGACCCCAGTTTCATTTTATTCTTCATCTCATCCGACGCCCTAATAAGAAACTTTGTCTCTTTCTTTCAGGTGCAAAGGAACGCAAGCTCCAACAACTCATCGACACCAACACCCATCCAGGACCCTCTACACCTGCCCGTCCCTCTGACCCCATTCCATCTTCTAACCCCAGCCCTGGCCGTGTATTCACCATACCCCCTGAGCTTCCCCTCTCTGATGCTGAACGTTCAGTGCTCAGTAAAGAATTCAGTTTCATACCCTTACGCCCTCATCTCAATGAATTCTGGGCTTGACACAATGCTGAATTCTTCTTCCGCCGCCTTCGTCTCTGTGCTCACTTCTTTGGGCAGGAATCCTCCCCCCCTTCAATGGATCCTTTTACCCACCTCCAATATTCTCCCTCCACCTGGACCCCTCCCTCTGGATTCTTACCTTCTCTTGATCTTTTCATTGAGAACTGTCGGCGTGACATCGGCTGTCTCAATTTCTCTGCCCCTCTCACCCACTCTAACCTGTCTCTTTCTGAACTTGCCGCACTCCGTTCTCTCAGGTCCAACCCTGACTTTGTCATCAAACCTGCTGACAAGGGTGGTGCTGTTGTTGTCTGGCACACTGACCTCTACCTCACGGAGGCTGAGTGTCAACTTCCAGACACTTCCTCCTACCTCCCCCTGGACCATGACCCCACCACTGAACATCAAGCCATTGTTTCCAGGACTGTCACTGACCTCATCTCCTCTGGAGATCTTCCCTCCACAGCTTCCAACCTCATAGTCTCCCAAACTCGGACGGCCCGCTTCTACCTCCTACCCAAAATCCACAAACAGGACTGTTTCGGCAGACCGATCGTGTCAACCTGTTCCTGCCCCACGGAACTCATTTCTTGCTATCTTGACTCTATTCTGTCTCCCCTTATCCAGTCCCTTCCCACCTACATCCGTGATTCCTCTGATGCCCTACATCATATCAACAATTTCCAGCTCCCTGGCCCCAACCGCCTCCTCTTCACTATGGACGTCCAATCCCTCCACACCTCCATCCCACACCAGGATGGTCTGAGGGCTCTCCGCTTCTTCCTTGAACAGAGGCCCGAACAATCTCCATCCACCACCACTTTCCTCCGTCTGGCTGGACTTGTTCTCTCACTGAACAATTTCTCTTTAAACTCGTCTCACTTCCTCCAAATAAAAGGTGTGGCCATGGGTGCCCACATGGGCCCCAGTTATGCCTGTGTTTTCATGGGGTATGTGGAAAATTCCTTGTTCCAGTCCTACTCAGGCCCCCTCCCACAACTCTTTCTCCAGTACATCGATGACTGTTTCAGTGCCGCTTCATGCTCTCGTCTGGACCTGGAAAAATTTATTAATTTTGCTTCCAATTTCCACCCCTCCATCATTTTCACATGGTCCATCACTGACACTTCCCTTCCCTTCCTTGACCTCTCTGTCTCAATTTTTGATGACAGACTATCCACCAATATTCATTACAAGCCTACCGACTCCCACAGCTACCTCGACTACAGCTCCTCACACCCCGCTTCCTGTAAGGACTCCATCCCATTCTCTCAGTTCCTTCGCCTCTGTCGCATCTGTTCCAGTGATGCCACTTTCCAAAACAGTTCTTCTGACATGTCTTCCTTCTTCCTTAACCGAGGTTTCCCACCCACGGTGGTTGACAGGGCCCTCAACCGTATCCAGCCCATCTCCCTCGCATCCGCCCTCACACCTTCCTTTCCCTCCCAGAACCATGATATGGTCCCCCTTGTCCTCACTTATCACCCCACCAGCCTCCATATTCAAAAGATCATCCTCCGCCATTTCCGCCAACTCCAGCATGATGCCATCACCAAACACATCTTCCCTTCACCCCCACTGTCGGTATTCCATAGGAAGCATTCCCTCCGAGACACCCTGGTCCACTCCCCAATCACCTCCTACACCTCAACCCCCTCCCACGGCACCTTCCCATACAACTGCAGAAGGTGCAACACCTGCCCCTTTACTTCCCCCCTCCTCACTGTCCAAGGGCCCAAACACTCCTTTCAAGTGAAGCAGCATTTCACTTGCACTTCCCTCAATTTAGTCTACTGCATCTGCTGCTCCCAATGTGGTCTCCTCTACATTGGAGAGACCAAACATAGACTGGGTGACCGCTTTGCAGAACACCTTCAGTCTGTCCGCAAGCATGACCCAGACCTTCCTGTCGCTTGCCATTTCAACACACCACCCTGCTCTCTTGCCCATATGTCCATCCTTGGCCTGCTGCAATGTTCCAGTGAAGCCCAACACAAACTAGAGGAACAGCACCTCATCTTCCGATTAGGCACTTTACAGCCTTCTGGACTTAACAATAAGTTCAACGACTTCAGATCATGAACTCCCTCCTCCATCCTCACTCCCTTTTTGATCCCCTTTTTAAAAATAATTATTACATTTTTTAACATATTTTTAAAATTTTTCCATCTATTTCTATTATTATTTTAAAAATTTATTTCCATCCATCGTTTTATCTCCACCTTTTAGCCTATTTTGATCCCTTCCCCCCACCACACCCCCACTAGGGCTATCTGTCACTTGCTCATCCTGCTTTCTACCCTTAATGTCACCATTAGCACATCCTTTAGCTAATATCACCACCATTAACACCCCTTTGACCTTTTGTTTATGACATCTTTGGCAATCTCTCCTTTGCCTCCACCTATCACTGGCCTTCTATCCAGCTCCACCTGTCCCACCCCCCTCAACCAGCTTATATTCCACCTCATTTCTATTTCTCTTCAGTTCTGATAAAGAGTCATATGGACTCGAAACGTTAACTCTATCTTCCTCTCCACAGCTGCTGTCAGACCTACTGAGCTTTTCCAGCAATTTTTGTTTTTTGTTTCACATTTCCAGCGTCTGCAGTATTTTGCTTTTAAATACTACTGTATTCATGGAATCATAGAATGTCTACAGCACAGAAGAAGGCCATTAGGCCCATTGTGACTGTGCTGGCTCTTTGCAAGAGCAACTCAGCTCGTCCCATTCCCCCTCTCTTTCACTGTAGCCCTGCAAATGTTCTCTCTTCAGGTGCTTATCCAATTCCCTTTTGAAAGCCCTGATTGAATCTACTTCCGCCACATTCTCAGGCAGTGTATTACAGATTGGTAGGTCAATATAAGCAAATATTAATAGTGGTCTTAAGGGGAGCTGTGTGCATTGATGTCCATTATATTTTAGGAGTTGTCATTTTTTTTCATTCATCCACATGGTGTGGGCTTCGCTGGCTGGGCCAGCGTTTATTGCCCATCCCTAATTGCCCTAGAGAAGGTGGTGGTGAGCTGCCTTCCTGAACCACTGCAGTCCCTGTGGTGTAGGTACACACAAAGTGCTGTTAGGAAGTTATTTGAGTTTTTTTAACATGCTTAGCATACTCAACAGCTCTTGTTCAAACACAAAATCAGTTTAAGGCTGTGCTAAAATAAAGTTAGCATGTCAATTTGCAGGAGGAACTGCAGTTTAAAATCAAATAAAGTCACTTAAAAAGTGCTTTAACACACACATACCTGGTAGACCGTCCAATTTCCCATTTTGAAGCAGATCTTTCTGGCATTTCTTATCCGGTGTTATTTGCATTAAATTCAAGCTGATGGCTAATTACTGTTTAAGTCTGGCTGTATTGGTGGGAATAAGGCTTGAAAAAAAATTCACTTTTCAGTTCTATTTTTGTTCCAACCACAAATCTAACCATCACAGTTTCAAAGGGGATGTCCGACCTCAGTGGGACTTGCAGTGGTAGCATAAACAATCTTGTGTCCCATTCCTTAGAAACTGTTTATATTTCCCGGTTCACAGAACGGTCAACAATCCCGTTTCTCCCCACAGATACTGCGTGGCCGGCTGAATATGTGTTTTTTTAAAAAAAAATCTTTAATTTTACACAATAACAACGTTGGCAGTGGGTACCCAATAATGGCAATCAATAAACTGCAACACTTTAAAAAAAAAGGGGGGGCAGGGACAAAGCAAACCGGCAAGGACAGAGTCGCCTGCCACTCGACAGTAAATGACAGCAATATGCATTTGGCTAGCGCCTTTAATAGGAGTGAAACGCCTTGGGAGGTTGATGAGGCGATCAAGCGATCAATGCTGGAAATCGGAAAGAAATACATTAAATGCTGGAAATACCCAGCGCCCCGGGCAGCATCTGTGGAGAGAGGGATAGAGTTAACGCTGGAGGGTCGATGTCCCTTTCATTCACAGCGCTGGCTGAGCCGAGACGATGTAAAGACACTGGTTGGAAACGCCAGACACGTTGCGTCTGGGCGCGCGATACGTGACACCGCGGGGCTGCCTCGACTATGTTTGCATTTTGAACTTTCTCTTTCGTTAAGTGTGGCTCGGGGAGGCAGGAGCAGCTGTGCCTGTAAAGTCTGGGTCATCTGGGCTTTGCTGCTAGGCTCTCGGCTGCACGGCCCGCAAGCGGATGTCACCTTCCTAAAAAGTGTTGGAGTTGCCCCATTTTGGTGTGTGTTGCACGTGCGAGAGAAAGAGAGGGGAACTGTGCGTCACTCCAGGAGATCTACCTTTACAGAAAGGGAGGGAAAGCGTTGTCAAGATTAGCGGGAGTTTGCAGAGGGGCTGAGAAAAAGCAGATCGCCGGGAACCATGAGCTCCAGCCTGCGGCCACTGCACTCACTGGCGTAAAGAAGGGAGCAAAGCGGGCGGATGAACCCTCTATTCTGCATCTTCGCTTTAACTCTCACCAGACTGTCGCTTATGCAGTTCGCTCTACTTACACAGGTACTAAAAAAAGAAACTTATTTTGCACCGTGCTCTCCATTTGACGCTTTTTTTTTAAAAAAAAAACTTTACCTCAAAGCGCAAGACGCCAATCTTTAAACAAAAAATGTCAAGGGCACTTTAATGCTTGTGTTGAATGACCAAACTCTTTCGAGTTATCAACAGTCACAACTTCTTTCTCGAGTACAGTCACAGTTCTTGGTTTTTTTCCAGGAGTGGGACATGAACCCACGACCCTCTGATATCAAAGGCGAGAAGTGCTATGGACTGAGCCACAGCTGACCAACCTGAACAAGATGAGGGTCCCCGATTATTGGTCTTTTTTTCCCCCCTTTCGAGCAACCCGGCTCGCTGAAGCTGTGACGTGTTTCTAGCAAAAACCTATGGGCAGCCGCCACCGAGGGAGGGGGACACCACCACCCCCCCCCCCCCCCCCGGGGACACCCCCCCCAGCTCGCCACTGTGAGTCGTGCGTGAGGTGCTGACCAGTCAGTCAAGAGACTAGTTAAACTGTGCTTATTTTTTTTGCACAGACCTTAAAGTCATCTCGCTGAATATTCAGTCAGTGATCTTCAAAAGCTGCATGTTCAGCAATTCCCTACTAGCAATAAAAACACCTGGAAAAACTCAGCAGGTCTGGAAGCATCTGCGGAGAGGAACACAGTTAATGTTTTATTCAGGGGATGTGCTTATTAAGCAGGACAAGCAAGGTTACAGATAGCCCTAGTGGGTAGGGTGGGGTGGGGTGAAGGAATCGAAAATAGGCCAAAAGGTAGAGATAAAACAATGGATGGAAATACATTTAAAAATAATGGAAATAGGCGGGAAAAGAAAAATCTATATAAATTATTGGGAAAAAGGTGGGTGGGGGGGGGGGGGTATCGGAAAGGGGGTGGGGATGGAGGAGAGAGTTCATGATCTAAAGTTGTTGAACTCAATATTCAGTCTGGAAGGCTGTAAAGTGCCTAGCCGGAAGATGAGGTGCTGTTCCTCCAGTTTGCCTTGAGCTTCACTGGAACAAAACAAAAACTGAATTACCTGGAAAAACTCAGCAGGTCTGGCAGCATCGGTGGAGAAGAAATCAGTTAACGTTTCGAGTCTTCATGACCCTTCGGCAGAACTCAGTTGAAGACTCGAAACGTTAACTGATTTCTTCTCCACCGATGCTGCCAGACCTGCTGAGTTTTTCCAGGTAATTCTGTTTTTGTTTTGGATTTCCAGCATCCGCAGTAGCTTTTAGCCTTTTGTTTTTTCACTGGAACAATGCAGCCAGTTTTCTGCCCTTAATTAGCACATTCCTTAGATAATATCAGCACCTTCAACACCTCTTTGTTCTTTTGTCTGTGACATCTTTTGGTTATCTCCTCCTATCACTGGCCCTCTATCCAGCTCTACCCCCCCCCCCCCCCCCCCCCCCCGCCCCTTAAACCAGCTTATATTTCACCTCTCTTCTATTTTTACTTAGTTCTGTGGAAGAGTCATACGGACTCGAAACGTTAATTGTGCTCCTCTCCGCAGATGCTTCCAGACCTGCTGAGTTTTTCCAGGTATTTTTAATTTTATTTTTGTTTTGCATTTCCAACATCCGCAGTTTTTTTGCTTTTATCCATACTAGCAATGACGTGTGTTAATTGGTACAGGGGTTCCATGGCTACTAAATGTAGACTTGGTTCAGCTTTGAAACTCAGTCTCCCTTTGACGCAGTGATTTCATAGGTTATAAAAGCTACATGCAGTATATGTTTCTCCAGCAGCTACAACTGACTGCCAGAGGGAGGGGTTGGTGAGGGTAATTCCGGCATTGGGGAGACGACCCCATCATCCATCACATTTCTATCTCTCTTTAGCTCTGAAGAAGGATCATACGGACTCGAAACGTTAACTCTGTTTCTCTCTCCACAGATGCTGCCAGGCCTGCTGAGTTTTTTCAACATTTTCTGATTTTACACCCCATCATTCTCTCTTTTTAGTGCCTGTGAATGGAAGAACCAATTATAACATTTTAACTATTTTCACAATGATGTGAACTTCCAGATTTTGGCATTTTTGTGGTGGCCCCCCCCCACCCCAAGTTCAAATATACTTTTCTAGGTGCTTTCAGTAAACATATCCAAGTAAATGTTATAACTTCACTTGAATCAGCTGACCATTTCTGTTCAGCCCTATTTGGGGTTTGAGGAGGGGAACTCATGTTGTAACTTTTCTTTTAATTTGGTAGTAGCTCAGGGGCAAAAGGCAAGCCTAATCAGCAATTTTCTCTTTGTGCTCCTTTAGAGGAAATTCCAATACAACGTAAATGCAATTAAAGTGCTAAGGAAGAAAACTATAGTGTCTAGTTCCTGGATTTCATGGCCTGTTAAATTGAGTTTGCTGGTACAATGTTAGGTGCATGATCAGTGGAAGGTGAAAAGTTAAAGTGCTGAAACAATAACAGGAAATGCTGGAAAAACTCAACAGGTCTGGCAGCATTTGTGGAGAGAGAGAAACTGAGTTAACATTTCGAGTCCGTATGACCCTTCTCCAGAGCTCTGAAAAAGGGTCGTACGGACTCGAAACGTTAACTCGGTTTCTCTCTTCACAGATGCTGTTAGACCTGCTGAGTTTTTCCTGTATTTTCTGTTCTTGTTTCAGATTCCAGCATCCGCAGTATTTTGCTTTTATCTTAGTTAAAGTTATGTCCTTGCTATTGGGTGGGTGAACAGAGATGCAGGTTACAGTGAGCAGATCAATGCTTGTGTTGTTACAGGGAATGTCAGTAGGAGGTTAAGTTTTTTAAGGAAAGCAATCCCATTGGGAAGAGAAAAAATGAGAATTATAGAGATATTGATAGATAGAAGACTTACTTAATATCTCCATAATTCTTAAATATCCCCCTCTCCATGGGATAACCTTCCTTTAAAAGCTTACTCGACCTCCAGTACTGACATGCTCTGTAACAACACAAGTGTGAATTGCACTGATGTGCTCATCGTAACCTGCACCTCTAGTTCACCCATCTCAATAGCAATAGGAGCACTGTAATTCAACACTTCCCATTCGCAGTAATGTACCAGCAACCTCAGTTTGGCAGGACATGAAATCCAGGGGCTAAGTATTATAGAATACCTTTTCCATAATTGAGGTGCTCCAGTTAAATAATTCTACATATATATTGGAATTTTTTCTAAGTAATACAAAGAGAAAGTTGCCAAATGGATTTTCTTGCTCTTGAATTTCCACCAAATTAATAGACAGGAAAAGTTGCAGAATGGAAGTGTGGTGTGTCCCGTCCCCCCCCCCCCCCCCCCCCCCACCATGACAAGAATTCAATAGGACTGAATGGAAATAGTTGAATGAAGTTAAGATATTTAGTCTGATGTGTTTTCCAAAAGTCTCTAAATCAGCATGTTTGGGGGGGAAAAAAACAAAAATGCTAACATGCCAAAACCTGAAAGCTCATATATCATGAAAATGCTTAAAATGTTGCTGTTTCTTCCACATGATGAAGGGGACATCTCCCAATGCTGGAATTACCCTCAACATCCCCTCCTTATGGCAGCCAGTTGTACTACTGTAGAAACATATGCTGCACATCTTTTTAAGTCAACAAAGATTGTCAAAAGGAACTTTAGATTCAAAACTGGAAGAGAAACTTGGCGTTCCTTTTAGAAGCAGAAATACAAATCCAAGACGGACGAATACAACATTGGATTCTATTATCAGGGGTACAGTAGCATAACGGCTATGTTACTGGACTAGTAATCCGGAGGCTTGTACTAATAATGCAAGGACATGAGTTAAATTCCCACCATGGCAGCTGGGAATTTTAAACGTAATTAAAGAAAATCGTCCGGAATAAAATGTCAGCATCAGTAATAGTGACTGTCAAACCGTTAGATTGTTGTAAAAGCTCATCTGGTTTAATAATGTCCAGTAAGAAAGGAAATCTGCCCAGTCTGGCATTTATGATTCCAAACCCACAGCGATGTGGTTAACTCAATTGCCCTCTGAAATGGCCTAACAAACTACTCCGTTTATATTCAAGAAGGTGCATCACCACCTTTTCAAAAGGCAATTAGGGATGGGTATTAAATGCTGGCCTTACTAGCAGCTCCCACATCCTGTGGATGAATAAAAAAAGAATCATGTTCCCCTTATAGACACTAATTTATTTGCAATTTTTATTAGTTACTTGATGACAGTATGGTCGCTGCTTAACAAAGCTTTCCAGCTGCCCCTCTCATGTTCAAATAAAAGTACACTGCAAGTTTTGATGGAGTAGGTTCCATGGCCATATGGTCTTTCCTTCCTCCAGAATAGGTTCTTAATAAGTTCATCATTATAGCGCAGCAATCTGAGAAGAAAAGAAGTTTAATTTGATGTAAATTTAGAATCTAAAATGGAACCAGAAGATTCACACTTGTAATTAAATGTGAGCAATGGTGAATTGAATAATGTCAATCAGTTGATATGCATGAGAAAGTTAGGGTTTATTCCTTATGACTCCTCACTAGGACTATTGCTTATGTGGAAAGTAACAGGAACAATGTTATTTAAAACAGTGGCAGTAATATAAGTTGTTAAGTGTGGCATGTACATTTGTTTATCCTGCTTTTAGCCATTCATAGGACATTGGAAATATAAATACTTAATTATATAAGAAAACAAGTTTTGATCTTGGAATTTTAAATACTTGTCCACATCCAATAAAATGTGATAGATTAAGGACCGAGAGCAAGGTGAGAGACCATAATATTTTGTGCCTTTGAGTTCTGCCATATCTAGTAGGGACAGATTGTCAAAATCCAGAGCAGAAAATATTCCAGGTGGCATGTCTTTATAGTATATTTGGATGACTCAGAATTATTAATGACTCAACAGCGTGCAATTCAATGTATTGTAAAATTTAGTTGCAAAAAGATGACTAATAGTTGGCATGACTCAGTAGAATCCAAATCCTTAGCATTTGGATTCTACTGAGTCATGCCAACTATTAGTCAAAGTGTTAACTGAGTTCAATTTAACATATTGGCCCGTAACTTCTGTGGAGTAGCAATCGTAGTTGGATTGCCACTCTGCTCCTAGTTACTCACCTGGAAATGAAGCTGCTCCTTTCTTGCCTGACCTTCTGACTCAGGTCAGGCGTGAACTGTGTAGCACAATGGGTCCCAAGGCCTTGTGTCAAGGGCAGCTGAGTCTGAGGTAAGGAAGCCATACCCCTTTTTTACGGCAATAGCTGCCATAGAGCAGGTAGGTTTAAAGGTCCAGCCACTTTGAGAAGCCAGGGAGAAGGTAGGTAAGTGTGTAGGATTGTAGGGGGTGGAGGGGTGTGTATGGGAGGTACTTGGAGGGGAGAGGGATTGGGTGGTCGGGAGTTGGATGGCGGGGGCACAGGCGGTCAATGTGGGGGGTTCAAATGGTCATGGGGTGATGGGGTTGGACAGTCAGTGGGGGTGTGGTCATTGGGGGGTGCTCGGGGGAGGGGCGATCAGGGAGTGGTCAGTGGATGGGGGTCAGGTGGTCAGTAGGAGGGGGCTCAGTCAGCAGGCATGGTCGTTGTTGGGGGGGGTCAGGTGGTCAGTGGGGGGAGTTGGGTGGTCATTGAGGGGGAGGGGCGGGTAGTCAGGGGAAGGGAGGGCAGTTGGGCATCCCGTTGGGGGTTGGGAGTGTAGTTGTCGCAGGTGGTGGATTAGTTGGGGGACAGGCTCGGAGGTAGTCGAGGGGGGGGAGGGCAGTGCTATAATTACCCCAAAGCTAAAAATGGTTTGAATTATTCTAACTTTCTCTGGGTAACTATTGCTGTAAGACAGTTGGAACCATGCAAAGTTTGCGATTTATGTTGTAATTTTGGATGGTTCCCAGTGCAAGGCAATTGCCCAGTGGAAGTTTGAACTTTCCGGAAAATTGCCATGCAATCCGCACCTGGGGCTGTGGGGGTGGGTTAGTGGTTCAAGTGCATCTTTGGGGTATGACACATAGTGCAAAGTTATGGCTTTTTGTAATCTTAGTATAATATCACATTTCAATGTGCTGATCAGAGTGAACTTCTGTAGAGTTCGGGATAGGAGGAGTGCGCAGCTAATTCCAGCCCCACTTCTCCAAAGGTCACAACAATAGTTTAAATGTTTAATTTATTCACGAAAATGGCAAATTGTTTACATTTGCTACTGCTGTACCTGGCATAAAGGAGACTTTAACTAGGCTTCTTTCAATAAACACAATAATTTATTTATTATAAAATAAACTTCTTTGTGTGATGTTGGAGCTGCAGGCAAGTGGAGAGCATTCCATCACACTCTTGACCTGTGCCTTGTAGATGGTGGACAGGCTGTGGGGAGTCAGGAGGTGAGTTACTCCTCACAGGTTTCCTAGCCTCTGACCTGCTTTTGTAGCCACAGTATTTATATGGCTGGTCCAGTTCAGTTTCTGGTCAATGGTAACCCCCAGGATGTTGATAGTGGGGGATTCAGCAATGGTAATGCCATTGAATATCGAGGGGCGATGGCTAGATTCTCTCTTATTGGAGATGGTCATTGCCTGGCACTTATGTGGCACGAATGTTATTTGCCACTTGGCAGCCCAAGTCTGGATATTGTCCAGGTCTTGCTGCATTTGGACATGGACTGCTTCAGTATCTGAGGAGTCGCGAACGGTGCTGAACATTGTGCAATCATCAACGGACATCCCCACTTCTGACCTTACGATGGAAGGAAGTTCATTGTTGAAGCAGCTGAAGGTGTTTGGGCCTAGGCCGCTGCCCTGAGGAACTCCTGCAGTGATGTCCTAGAAGTGAGATGATTAACCTTCAACAACCACAACCATCTTTCTTTGTGCTAGGTATGACTCCAACCAGCAGAGAGTTTTCCCCTTGGTTCCCATTGACTCCAGTTTTGCTGGGGCTCCTTGATGCCACACTCAGTCAAATGCTGCCTTGATGTCAAGGGCAGTCACTCTCACCTCACCTCCAGAGTTCGACTCTTTTGTTCATGTTTGAACCAAGGCTGTAACGAGGTCAGGAGCTGAGTGATCCTGGCGAACCCAAACTGAGCATCAGTGAGCAGGTTATTGCTAAGCAAGTGCCGCTTGATAGCACTGTTGATGACCCCTTCCATCTGTTTACTGATGATTAAGAGTAGACTGATGGGGTGGTAATTGGTCGGGTTGGATTTGTCCTGAACTTTGTGTACAGGACATACCTGGGCAATTCTCCACATCGCCGGGTGTTATGATGTGGCAGATGATGTCTGCCAGGCGGATCAAATCCATGAGGGAAACTTGATCCCGTTATCACAATGGTTTTGCAATTTGCATTTATTTTGAGATACGTGTGTTGAATTCAGAAGTAATATGGCCACCGAGACCTTTAGAGATTTTTGTTTTAAAAAACTGAATTGAAATATTTATTAACAAAAGGAAAGATTTCAAACACATACATAAGATTCTAGTTACTTAATACCGTAGTAAATACTAAAATTCCTACCTAACCTGACTCCCAAGTACACCCCCTCAAATTAGACTTTAAAGTTAAAAAAACAGGCTTGCACAATTATCATCTTTAAGGGCTGGATGCAACAGATTCCAATGCAGATGTGGCTGGATGCCTTTCTGAGGAAGTTTCACCAGCTTCTGCTAGATGTATACAGGGTCTCTCCCAACATACCTTTCATTCTCCCTTATATGCATTTTCTCTCTTAATCTGTAAATTCCATTGTCCCATATGTCTTTGAAAATGTACTTTCCCATAATATAAAACTTTTCATGGTGCTAATATTGTCAGTAACCTTTGGGAAAAATAAACACACTGCTTGTCCTTATCTTATTAGATGTAAACATACTACTATCTCTTTTAAATTCAAACTGTCCCAATTTATCTAAAAATGCAAATTCTCCTCACACCTTACATTCTAAGACTTCAGCCATGTTTACATATTTAGCATTTCAAACCCCTCTCTACCTAACCTTTTTCGATACTTCCAAACATCCAGATCAGCTGTCTCCAATTCAATGAAATCCGCCCCACACACACAGAGAAACTACCCAAACCCCACTATTAATCTACTTTTACAATAAATCACAATATTATGAAAATTGTTACACTTGCATAACACTGGGTAGATGCCAGTGTTGTAGCTGTACTGGAACAGCTTGGCTAGGGGTGCGGCAAGTTCTGGAGCACAAGTCTTCAGTGCTATTGCCAGAATATTGTCAGGGCCCATAGCCTCCTTCAGCTGTTTCTTGATAACACACGGAGTGAGTCGAATTGGCTGAAGACTGGCATCTGTGATGCTGGAGACCTCCACAGGAGGCTGAGATGGTTCATCCACTCGGCACTTCTGGCCGATGATTATTGTAAATGTTTCAGCTTTATCTTTTGCACTGATGTGCTGGGCTCCCTCATCATTGAGGATGGGAATATTTGTGGAGCCTTCTCCTCCAGTGAGAATTAATTTAATTATCCACCACCATTCACGATTGGGTGTGGCAGGACTGCAGAGCATAGATCTGATCCATTGGTTGTGGAATTGCATAGCTCTGTCGAACGCTTGCTACTTATGCTGTTTGGCATGCAAGTGGTCCTGTGTTATAGCTTCACCAGGTTGACACCTCATTTTTAGGTAAGCCTGGTGCCGCTCCAGGCATGCCCTCCTGAGCCAGGGTTGATCCCCTGGCTTGGTGGCAATGGAAAAGTGGGGATATGCCAGGCCATGAGGTTACAGATTGTGTTCATGCATAATTCTGCTGCTGCTGAAGGCCCACAGCACCTCATGGTTGCCCAGTCTTGAGTTGCTAGATCTGTTTGAAATCTATCCCAATTAGCACAGTGGTAGTGCCACACAACACGATAGAGGTATCCTCAGTGTAAAGATGGGACTTTGTCTCCACAGGGTCTGTGCGGTGGTCACTCCTATCAATACTGTCATGGACAGATGCATCTAGGGCAGGCAGGTTGATGAGGATAAAGTCAAGTATGTTTTTTCCTCTTGTTGGTTCCATCATCACCTGCCGCAGACCCAGTCTAGCAACTATGTCCTTTAGGACTCAGCCAGCATGGTCTGTGATGGTGCTACCAAGCCACTCTTGGTGATGGACATTGAAGTGCCCCACCCAGAGCACATTCTGTGCCCCTGCCACCCTCAGTGCCTCCTCTAAGTGGTGTTCAACATGGAGGAGTACTGATTCATCAGCAGGAGATTTCCTTGCCCAAGATTGACCTGATGCCATGAGACTTCATGGGGTCCAGAGTCGACGTTGAGGACTCCCAGGGCAACACCCTCCCGACTGTATACCACTGTGCCGCCACCTCTGCTGGGTCTGTGTGCTGGTGGGACAGGACTTACCCAGGGATGGTGATGTTGGTGTCTGGGACATTATCTGTAAGGTATGATTGTGTGAGTATGACTATGTCTGGCTGTTGCTTGACTAGTCTATGAGACAGCTCTTCCAATTTTTGCACAGGCCCCCAAATGTTTGTAAGGAGGACTTGCAGGGTTGACCAGGCTGAGTTTGCTGTTGTCGTTTCCAGTGCCTAGGTTGATGCAGGGTGGTCCGTCCGGTTTCATTTCTTGTTGACTTGTTTTTAGTAGTTTGATACAACTGAGTGGCTTGCTAGGCCATTTCAGAAGGCATTTAAGAGTCAACCACACTGCAGTGGTCTGGAGTCACGTGTAGGCCAGACCAGGTAAGGACGGCAGATTTATTTCCCTAAAGGACATTAATGAACCTGATGGGGAAATATCTCACCGTTCCTTCGCTGTCGCTGTGTCAAAACCCTGGAACTCCCTAACAACACTGTGGGAATACCTACACCACGTGGACTGCAGCGGTTCAAGAAGGCAGCTCACCACCCCCTTCTGAAGGGCAGCTATGTCCTTTAGGACTCAGCCAGCATGGTTTTTATTTGTTCATGCCCACACCCCATGAACAAATAAAAATCAAGTTGTAAAGCTGGTTAACACAGAATTTGTAATTGTAAAGTATAACAATTTACAACCTTTTTAAAAAAAAACCCAACACACACACACACACACACACACAAAGGACACAACAAATAAGCTCTGTGCAGAGATTGGTGTAATGGGTGCTTTTAAAAACAATTATGTTTGAAAAGGTCTTGATGTTGTTCTGACAGAGTTTTGGTCACAGTGGATCTGGAAGTCCTTACAGACACTGTCTTTGATAACTCTTGCGTGTCACAGCTTCACAGGTTTTTAAAAATACAGGTGTGTTAGTATGTAATTCTGAGATGAGAATTTTGTGGTTGAATATTAACTCACTCTGGACTGCATACAATACAGGTGGAGAAAGAGACAGACAGACTTCCTTCACTGTCTGCCTCTCAAGGCATAACTCGCACAGAGTGAGTTCAAAATAAAATGTCCAAAGATAACTTGCTCCAGTCAGGTGCTTTCAGCCAATTTCAACAAGACTACAGCCTGGCAACAGCAGTTTGTTCTTTAACTGAAATAAGCAAAGTGACTCTTCTCTCACCATGTGTCCTGTTGATCATCTAGATGAAATGTGGGTTTCTTGAAAAAAAAAAATGCAGTCTGCTTACAGTGCAAAAATGAACTTGTAGCCTTAAAATAGTAACTCAGGAGGGAGAGTGGCCAAAATTCCATGTCCTTCTAATTTTCCAAAAAGTATATTCATCTTGGTTTTCCACTCATTGACTGAATTCTAACCACATGAATTATGGATTAGTACTCTAGCAAGTACTTGTAACTTAGTTTCTTCATACTGCTTGAATCCATCAGACAGCTGACTAAAAAATAAAGGAAGAAAGAACCACAAACATTAGAAATCTGCAATAAAAACTGAAAATGCTAGAATTACGAAGTGGGCCAGCATTTTTTAACAAAAATGCAAGTTGAGTGTTGCTGAAAAGAGAGACATGTCCAAGCTTTTCATCTTGCACTCATCAGGACACTCACAAGATTACCAATGTAAGGGAGAAAACAACAATCTGTACTGTATGTGAAAAGAGTGCTGATTTGTTGGCAAGTGGCATTGTCAAAGAGACTGCACCACTGATGGTGACTGACAGTCAACTGCCAAGCATTGTTTGAAATTAAAACCAGGCAGTTTGACCCTGATTAGTCAAGGCATTGCCCTGAAAAATGAGTCAGCGAATGGCTGTCACTTACTTTGTTTAGCTGAAGCAGGCAAAACATGTACATGTTCTTTCTGCCTGCAAAAATAGGGCTCTGTGCATTAATATATGTAGCTTCCAGTACATGCAAATGCACCACATTGAGAGTCCGACTGACGATCTTAAATTGGTTGTCAGCGTAATTCTTAGCACACTGAGGATTAATTAGCAAATGTTGTCCAATAACGGAATCACATCTAATGTTGGACACTGTGTTTTGAGTTTGTAAGCACGGGCTGGTTCGGAACGGTCAGTACCTTGCCCGTTAAGAAGAGCGCAAGGAACATGCTGTTTGATACGATCCACCAGTCTTTGGGACATACAGCCTACATACCTAGCATCAGACTGGCACTGAAATTCACATACCACATTACTCATTTGTGTGATAGGCAGGACGTGTTTTTGGCTTGACGGCAGAATCCTGTTAGTGGCGAATGCCACTCGTGTTGCTACTGCATAGTAGCGGCGTGAAACAGCTAGTTTCACCTGTTGCTCAAATTTTTGAGACACCTTGCCCTTCCAGGGTAATCTGAGGTAGACTGGACACATTTCAGAGCTGAAAGTGACGGCTTTAGACCCGTTCATGAATTTGCGTGATACACAGCGTGAAATGATCTGATCAGGGTAGCTATTATCCTGCAGATGCCTTTGATGTGCCCTATTTCAGCATCAAGCTTGCATGGTGAGCAAATGGCTCAGGCCCTATTTACAAGGTTGCCGATAAGACAATCTTGCAACACGTGAAACCGTAAGAATGCCAACGCGTATATTGACCAGTGAAGGTAGGCTTGTGGTAAACCGTGGTAGAGAAACCCCATGGCAGATTTCTCAACTAGAACATCAAGGAAAGGGAGTTCATTCGATTGCTCCATTTCAAAGGTGAATTTGAGCACAGGATGGAGCACATTAAGACGTGAGGAAATTGTTACATGCAGCTGCGGGTTTAAATGTAGCAGATGTATCATCCACGTATCGGAAACATGTGAGGGGTAGGAGATTGGGTGTCGTTAAATCGAAGATGTGTTTCTCATGGAACCCAACAAGATGTTTGCAGGAGCTGGGCCTAGAGGGGATCCCATGGCAACACCATCTATTTGGGCATACATGGTGTCATTAAAACTGAACTGCACGAGTTTCCAAGTTCATAAGTTCAGTGAATACTGATTCACGCAATGGTGGCAGGTCTAGATCGCCATGATATAGTGTTTCAACTCAAATATCTATGGCTTCCTTAAGTGGAACATTGGTGAATATCCTAGCAATGTCAAATGAGCACATGGACACAGCATCGCTATAGATATGCAAGTCCTGTATGGCTTCCACAAATGTGAAGGAGCCCTTCACCATGTTCATGGAAAACTTGGTCAAAACTGTTTGTAACAATTCGCCCACCCATTTGGCAATTCATGTTGTGCAGAATCAGTCATAGGTAAGATGGGGTGTAGAGGGACATGACTTTTGTGTGTCTTGGGCAGCCCATACATACACGGACGTGACGAACCCTGTCATAAATAGTCACACAGTAACCCATCACTCTTACACAAGTTCGCATGGACATTTTTCAGGGCTGGAAGTGATGGCTTTAGGCCCGTTCATGAATTTGCGTGATACACAGCGCGAAATGATCTGATCAGGGCAGCCGTTAGCCTGCAGATGCCTTTGATGAGCCCTATTTCAGCATCAAGCTTGCATGGCGAGCAAATGGCTTGGGCCCTATTTACAAGGTTGCCGATAAGAGCAGTCTTATAGTGTGAGTAACTGTAAGAACCCCAACACGTATATTGGCCAGTGAAGGTAGGCTTGCGGTATACCATGGTAGAGAACCCCCTGGCAGATTTCTCAACTAGTACATCAAGGAAGTGAGTTCATTTGACTGCTCCATTTCAAAGATGAATTTGAGTGCAGGCTGGAGTCTATTAAGACATGTAAGAAAATTGCTACATGCAGCTGTGGATATAAATATAGCAAATGTATCAGCCACATATCGGAAATGTGCGAGGGGGAGTTTAGATGTCATTCCATCGAAGACACGTTTCTCATGGAAGCCAACAAAGATCTTTGTGAACGTTGGGTCTAGAGGGAATCCCCTGGCAACACCATCTATTTGGGCTTACATGGTGTCATTAAAACTGAACCCAACTGCGCAAGTTGCAGAGTTCATAAGCTTAATGAATGCCAATTCATGCAATGGTGGCGGGTCTAGATCGCCATGATATAGTGCTGCAGTGCAAATATCTATTGCTTCCTTAAGTGGAACATTGGTGAATAGGCTAGCAATGTCAAATGAGCACATGGTCACTCCATTGCTATCGATATGCAAGTCCTGTATGGCGTCCGCAAATGTGAAGGAATCCTTCACCGTGTACATGGAAAACTTGGTCAAAACTGGTTATAACAACTCGCTCACCCGTTTGGCCAATTCATGCTGTACAGAACCGATCATAGATGAGGTGTAAAGGGACATCACTTTTGTGTGCCTTGGGCAGCCCATACATACCCAGATGTAGCGAACGTAGGGACTTTAGTCAACCATTTAATTAATATAATCCAGCTGTACAAATATGCCCTAGAAAATGTTAGTTTCTATGTAAAATCATTAATAAGTGCCTTGCATGTGGAGGATGATATTTTATTGCTGCTAATTCTGTCTCAGGAATTGAATGTACATTGTGGTGTGCCAGAAGATCATGGATGATAAATCCTTTTTTGTCTTAGCATGCTCATTCATTTTACTTTTACAACTTTGGCACTGCTTGCACTATTTTGCAGTTCCAATTAAAAAGATGAATAATTGGATTAACCTCTAGTTTCTGATTCCTATATGCTTCAAGTAGAGGGCTGTTAGAGCCTGATTTGGACTAGAAATTTTACCCTTTTTTTACCCTCGCTATTCCAAGGATGCTCAGGCCATTTGCAATGTGCTTTTTCTGGCCTAGCTGAAATCAGCTAACTCAAAAATGGCGACATAAAGAACAGCATTGGCAACTAAATATTGCAGGTTATAACATAAACAGAAAAAGATAGGGAAGGAAGAAAGGTGGGTAGTGGGTTGGGTAGCTGTACTAATTAGAGAAAACATAATGGCAGTAGTAAAAAAGGACCTCACTAACAAGGTTAGAAACAGAATCTCTATGGATTGAAATACAAGATAAAAGATCAATCAGATCAGTCATGGTCTTATTGAATGGTGGAGCAGGCTTGAGGGGCTGAGTGGCCCACTCCTGCTCCAAATTCGTATGTTGAAGCAACCACAAAAACTTGTCACATGAAATTTGTCTATAACACATGACTAGACTCGCCTTAACATATTTGCAAGTTTTACCATATCTGGTTGTGTTCACCATTTGTTTTACCCTTTCACAGGATGTCAATGTCGCTGGCTAGGCCTGCATTTATTGCCCATCCCTAATTGCCTTTGAGAAGGTAGTGATGAGCCGTTTTCTTGAACTGCTGCAGTCCATGTGTTGTAGGTACACCCACATGGCTGTTAGGGAGAGGGTACTAGGATTTTGACCCAGCGACAGTGCAGGAAAGGCAATATAGTTCCAAGTCAGGATGATGTGTCGCTCAGAGGGAAACTTGCAGGTGGTGGTGTTCCCATGTGTTTGCTGCCCTTGTCCTTTAAGGTGGCGGAGGTTGCGGGTTTAGAAGCTGTTGCCGAAGGAGTTGATACAGTGCATATTGTAGATGGTATACACTGCTGCCACTGTATGTCAGTGGTGGATGGAGTTGATGTTGAAAGTGGTGGATTGGGTGCCAATCAAGTGGGCTGTTTTATCCTGGAAGGTGTCAAGCTCCTTGAGTGTTGTTGGAGCTGCACTCATCCAGGCAAGTGGAGAGTATTCCATCACACTCCTGACTTGTGCCTTGCTGATGGTGAACAAGCTTTGGGGAGTCAAGAGGTGAGTCTGTAGAATTCCCTGCCTCTGACCTGCTCTTGCAACCACAGTATTTATAGGGCTAGTCCCGTTCAGTTTCTAGTGGGGGATTCAGTGATGATAATGCCATTGAATGTCATGGGGTGGTGATTAGATTCTCTCTTGTTGGAGATGATCATTGCCTGTAACTTGAATGGCACAAGTGTTACTTGCCACTTATCAGCCTAAGCCTGAATGTTATCCAGCTCTTGTTGCTTATGGGGAAGGACTGCTTCAGCATCTGAGGATTGCGAATGATGCTGAACATTGTGCAATCATCAGCAAGCATCTCCACTTCTGACCTTATGATGGAGGGAAGGTCATTGAACTAATAACCCAGAGACCAGGCTAATGCCCTGAGGACATGAGTTCAAATTCCACCATGGCTGCTGGTGGAATTTAAATTCAATTGATAAAATCTGGAATATAAAATAAGCTAGCCTCAGTAATGGCGACCATGAAACTGTCATCGATTGTTGTAAAAATCTATCTGGTTCACTAATGTTCTTTCGGGAAGGAAATCTGTCCTTACCTGGTCTGGCCTTCATGTGACTCAAGTCTCTTAATGTGGTTGACTCTTAACTGCCCTCTGAAATGGCCTAGCAAGACATTCAGTTCAAGGGCATTTAAGGATGAACAGCAAAGGTTGGCCTTTCCAACGACACCCACGTCCTATGAAAGCATAAAAAAAAAGAAATAGCTGAAGATGGTTGGGCCTAGAACACCACCCTGAGGAACTCCTGCAGTGATGTCTTGGAGCTGAGATGATTGACCTCGAACAACCACAACCATCTTCCTTTGTGCTAGGTATGACTCCAACCAGTGGAGAGGTTTCCCCCTGATTCACATTGACTCCAGTTTTGCTAGGGCTCCTTGATGCCACACTCGGTCAAATGCTGCCTTGGTTTCAAGGGAAGTCACTCTCACCTTACCACTTGAATTCAGCTCTTGTCCATGTTTAGACTATAGGTGTAATAAGGCGAGGAGCTGTGTGGTCATGGCAGAACCCAAACTGAGCATCAGTGAGCAGGTTATTACTGAGTAAGTGCCGCTTGATAGCACTGTTCCATCTCTTCCATCACTTTGCTGGAACAAGAATAGATGGGATGGTAATTGGCCAGATTGGATTTGTCCTGCTTTTTGTGGACAGGGCATATCTGGGCAATTTTCCACATTTCCGGGTAAATGCCAGTGTGGTAACTGTACTGGAACAACTTGGCTATGGGCTCAGCTAGTTCTGGAGCACAAATATTCAGTACTGTTGCCGGAATGTTGTCAGGGCCCATAGCCTTTGCAATATCCAGTGCCTTCACTGTTTCTTGATGTCATGTGGAGTATGTCAAATTGGCTAAAGACTGGCATCTGTGATGCTGGGGACCTCAGGAGGAGGCAGAGATGGACCATCTGCTCAGCACTTCTGGCTGAAGATTAATCGGACTGTGAGCCCAATTGTAAGGACAGACATTTAGTACCATGCAATTGTGTAATACAAAAAGTAGCCTGCTTAAGTGGATAAAATGCCAGAATGACCAAATCTAATGTGCAGTCTGAGATTCATTGTTGTTTAGTCAAGAAATTTGACATTTAGTCATTAGTTAGTACAGAAATTGTACTTGTCCTGTCTGAATTTAAACAAAAGCTTGGCAGTTAACAGCACCCTGGTGCATTCTCCATGGCAATGCTTCTACCAATCAGCGTACACTTGCCAACCAATCAGTGCTCTACTCTCATGCAGTATAAATTGTTGTTCCCTTTACAGTTGGTATGCTGGTGAATTCTGTCCTGATGAGAGCCAGATGAAAAGCTTTGACAGATGTCTTTTTTTATCAGCAATATTCAAACTTGACATTGTAAAGTGCTGGGGTGAAGGTGATGTAATTTTGATTTTGGGTGATGGTGTCAAGCAGACAATGTTGGATCAGTCAACAAGTCAATTAAAATAAGAAATGTTGAGCAGAATGAGAGAAGCATTATAGCATTTTTTTGAACTTCAGGGCATCCTGAAAGGGGGAGGGTGATAAGGCAGAGGTCATGGTACATGTTTGTACCAATGACATAGGTAGAACGAGGGATGAGGCCTTGCATCAAGAATTCAGGGAGCTAGGCAGTAGACTAAAAAGCAAGACCTCTCAGGTTGTAATCTCTGGACTACTCCCAGTGCCACATGCTAGCGAGTTCAGAAATAGGAGAATAATGCAGATGAATACGTGGCTTAAGGGTTGGTAGAGGAGGGAGGGTTTTAGATTCCTTGATCACTGGGACCGTTTCTGGGGAAGGTGGGACCTGTACAAGCGGGACGGTCTACATCTATATCAGAGCGGGACTAACATCCTTGCGGGCGGGTTTGCTAATTCGGCAGGAGTAGGGGACACAGATTGTTAGCAGAATAGGGACACATCATAACACAGTAAAACAATCAAGTCAGAGGGAGTACAGCTGCATTAAATTTCAAGGGAGTAAGGCAACGCTGGATGGCTTCTACTTTAATGCCAAGAGTATTACAAGTAAAACGGATGAGTTAAGGGTGAGGATTGACATGTGGAATTGTGATATAGTAGCCATCACTGAGATGTAGTTGAGGGAGAGGCAGGATTGGCAGCTCAATATTCCAGGATATAGAATCTTCAGGCGAGAGAGGGGAGGGGGTAAAAGAGGAGGAGGCGTTGCATTATTAGTTAAGGAGTTGGTTACTGCAGTAAGGAGAGGTGATATCTTGAAGGGGGCATCAAATGAAGCTTTGTGGGTAGAGTTTAGGAATAAAAAAGGGGCAGCCACATTGTTAGGTGTTTATTATAGACCCCCAGATAGTCAGCGGGAAATTGAGGAGCAAATAGGTGCACAATTTGCGGAGGTATGTAAAAACAATAACAATAGGGTATTTATATCAGGTGATTTCAACTTTCCCAATGTTAATTGGGATAGATATAGTGTTAAGAGTTTGGATGGAGTGGATTTCTTGAAATGTGTACAGGAGAACTTTTTAGGTCAATATGTAGAGGGCCCAAAAAGGGATGGCGCATTGCTGCACCTAATTCTTGGGAATGAAATTGGACAGATGGCTGAGGTGGTGGTGGGGGAGCATTTTAGTGATAGCGACCACAACATGGTACAATTTAAAATAAAAATAGCTGGAAAAACTCAGCAGTTCTGACAGCATCGGCGGAGAGGAATACAGTTAACGTTTCGAGTCCGTATGACTCATCATCAGAAGAGTCATACGGACTCGAAACGTTAACTGTGTTCCTCTCCACAGATGCTGTCAGACCTGCTGAGTTTTTCCAGCTATATTTATTTTTGTTTCAGATTTCCAGCATTCGCAGTATTTTGCTTTTATCATGGTACAATTTAAGCTTGTTATGGACAAAGAAATAGACAAGTTGCAAAAAAATGTTTTTGATTGGGGGAGAGTGGATTTTAGTAAAATAAGGCAGGACCTGGCCAAGGTAGACTGGGAACAGCTACTTGTGGGGAAATCTACAGAGGAGCAGTGGGGGGCATTCAAAAAGGAAATAGGGAGGGTACAGGCTCAACATGTTCCCTCTGGGGTGATAGGAAGGAGTAACAAGCCCAGAGAACCATGGATGACCAGAGATATTCAGGATACGACGAGAAGGAAAAGAGAGGCTTTTAGCAGGTACAAGGTGAGCAAATTAGCAGAGGCATTAGTGGAGTACTAATGCAGAAAGTGCAGGGTGGAGCTTAAGAAAGCAATTAGGAGAGCAAAGAGGGGATATGAGAAAGCTTTGGCTGGTAAAAGTAGGGAAAACCCCAATATATTCTATAAGTGTATCAATGGGAAGAGGATAACCAGGGAAAGAGTAGGGCCCATTAGGGACCAAGGGGGAAATCTATGGGTGGAGCCAGAGGGCATCGGTAGAGTGTTGAACGAATACTTCACACCTGCCTTCACCCGAGAGAATGAGGATGAAGGTATTGAACTTGGGGAGAGCGACTGCGAGGTTCTTGAGCAAATTGATATAGGGGGTGACAAGGTATTGGAGGTATTGGCAGACTTAAAAGTAGACAAATCTCCAGGTCCAGATGATTTGTGTCCCAGACTGCTAAGGGAGGCAAGGGAGGAGATCGCAGGGGCTCTGACCCAAATTTTTAATTCCTCTCTGGCCACGGGGGAGGCGCCAGAGGACTGGAGAACAGCTAATGTGGTTCCGCTATTTAAGAAGGGTTGTAGAGAGAAGCCAGGGAAATACAGACCAGTGAGTCTCACATCAGTGGTAGGGAAACTATTGGAGAAAATTCTGAAGGAGAGAATCTATCTCCACTTGGAGAGGCAAGGTTTGATCAGGGATAGTCAGCATGGTTTTATCAGAGGGAGGTCATGCCTAACAGATTTGATTGAATTTTTTGAGGAGGTGACCAGATGTGTAGATGAGGGTAGTGTAGTTGATGTAGTTTACATCAGGTCCCACATGGAAGGCTTATAAAGAAGACAAATGCACATGGGATACAAGGTAATTTGATAAGGTGGAGTCAAAATTGGCTTAGTTGTAGGAGACAGAGGGTGATGACAGAAGGATGCTTTAATGACTGGAAGCCAGGGTCCAGTGGCTTACCACAGGGATCTGTGCTGGGTCCCCTATTATTTGTCATTTATATAAATGACACAGATGACTATGTAGTAATTAGTAAGTTTGCAGATGACACAAAGATTGGTCAGGTGGTTAACAATGAGGTTGAGTGCCTTGGGCTACAGGAAGATATAGATGGGATGGTCAAATGGGCAGATAAGTGGCAGATGGAATTTAACCCTGAAAAGTGTGAGGTGATACACTTTGAAAGAAGTAATTTGACATGGAAGTATTCAATGAACGGCATGACACCAGGAAGTTCTGAGGAACAAAGGGACCTTGTGTGTGTGTGTGTGTCCATAGATCTCTGAAGGCGGAGGGGCATGTTAGTGAGGTGGTGAAAAAGGCACATGGGCCACTTGTCTTTATCAATCGAGGCATAGATTACAAAAGTAGGGAGGTCATGTTGGAGTTGTATAGAACCTTGGTGAGGCCACAGCTGCAGTTCTGGTCGCCACATTATAGGAAGGATGTGATTGCACTGGAGGGGGTGCAGAGGAGATTCATCAGGATGTTGCCTGGGATGAAACATTTAAGTTATGAAGAGAGGTTGGATAGACTTGGGTTGTTTTCGTTAGAGCAGAGAAGACCGAGGGGCGACCTGATCGAGATGTACAAGATTATGAGGGGCACGGACAGGGTGGATAGGGAGCAGCTGTTCCCTTTAGTTGAAGGGTCAGTCATGAGGGGGCATAAGTTTAAGGTGAGGAGCAGGAGGCTTAGGGGGGATGTGAGGAAAAACTTTTTTACCCAGAGGGTGGTGATGGCCTGGAATGCGCTGCCTGGGAGGGTGGTGGAGGCGGGTTGCCTCACATCCTTTTAAAAAGTATCTGGATGAGCACTTGGTACATCATAACATTCAAGGCTATGGGCCAAGTGCTGGTAAATGGGATAGGTCAGGTGTTTCTCACGTGTTGGTGCAGACTTAATGGGCCGAAGGGTCTCTTCTGCTCTGTGTGATTCAGTGTTAAATACACTGATTTTATTCACATTTCCAAGTGTGTACCATTTAGATATATTTTCCCTTCCAGCAGGACAGTAGGCATTTAACTGCAATTGGATTGTTCTTTCACTTACAACATACAGGGTTGTAACTTTCTCGGAGTGGCAATCAGCATCGGAATGCCACTCTGTGCCCAATTATTTTCTGTGGATTTTCTTCCAAGCCTGTCTTGCCTGACCTTCTGACTCAGGTTGGATGAGATTCAGTCGCACAGCTTGTCCCCGAGGCCCAGTGTCAAAGTCCAGCTCCATTGAATTGAAGGTGGGCACGCCCCTTTTTTATGGCCTGAGCTGCTGTAAACCAGGTAAGTTAAATGCCCCATTGAAATTGACAGGCCAAGGGGAAGTATCTATGGTAAGTAGATAGGGTTTGGGGGTGGATCGGGGGTTGAGGGGTGGCCCTTGGGGGGTGAGGGAGGGGGTTGAACCTTGAGGGGGTCGGTGGCGTGGGTGAGGGGTCAGACTTTAAAGGGGGTGAGGGGGGTTCGGACCTCTGGGTGGGGAGGAGACAGAGCCGGACATCACGGGATGGTGAGGGGAGGGGGTTGGACCATGGGGGTGGGGTCGGATCTTGGGGGAGGGGTGGGGGGAGGGGGAAGTGTTGGTGGGCTGGGTGGGTTGGACTTGGGGGGGGGGGGGGTGGCGGGGGGGGCAATGAGTGGTGAGGTTGGACCTTGGTGGGAGGGGTCAGACCTCAGGTGTTAGAGGTCAGGGGTGGAGAGTCCGAAGTCGGGGGTGGGGGGGTAGCGGGGTGTGGAGGAGTTGGAGGTCAGGGAGGTGGGGGGCTGTCGGGTGTGGGGTGGGTCAAAGTTCAGGAGATTGGGGAATGGGTCTTGGTTGGGGGGTGGTGGGTGGGAGGTCACATCGGGCCTACAAGTTGAGGGGGGCGCGGGGGTAGTGATTTGGGTCGGCAGCCATTGAGAGTCGGGCTCTTGGGGGGCAGACAAGGAGTCCCGTGCGGGTGGGGGTAATCCCATGGGGGATCAGGTGGGTGCAGAATACTGTGGGGGATGGTTAGTCGGGGTGTTTAGGGGAGTGTCCTCTGGGGGAGTCGAGGTGTGGGGGAGTCCCGTGGGGCGGTTGGGGGTGTGCGGGGAGTCCCATGGAGGATCGATTTCGGTCTTTACAGTAGTTACCCAGAAGTTGGGAGAGGCATTAATTCTGCTAACTTTTTCTGAGTAACTTGGTGTAACCCTTTCGGAACCATCCAAAGTTTGCTATTTAAATCATATTTTCAGATGGTTCCCAGTGCAGAGCAATTGCCCAGAAGAAGTTTGTGCTTCTGGCCAATTGTCATGCAAACCCTTACCTGTGAATTTCTGAGAGGGATTCCTCAACGCACCTTTGGGGTACCCCCCATCCGCTGCGAGGGGGTTCGAAAGTTGCGGCTCACAGTGTACATTCACATTAATGATTACATTCCTTCAGAAGTTAATGAAAGTAAAAGCTATTTTGAAACTTCAAAGACCCGTCACACATGTGCATGCACATAACGTTAGACCTGGAATTAGCAGTTCCAATTTTGTACACATAATTGAGCTTCACTCATGAATAATTATTCTGCTGCCTCCTCCATCTGAACAATGAGGATGTATAGATATCAGGATTAGCATTAATAAGTGTCATATAGGGGTTCTGCAGGTTGAGGATTGTCCATTGTTAGTGCATCTTGGTTTTCTGCTTTAATAGTTGACATTTGATTGAGCTGATTGATTGTCCTTGTCTTTGTAATATGGAAATCACACACTGGGCGATACTCCTACCAGGATGAAGAGCAAATATTACGCTGCAACATATGGAAGGGAATGGAATTGTACCCTGTTTTGTACTGTTATGAAGAGCAACCTGTTACTTCTCAAAGAGTATCATCCAAGTGTCAGCTATCTGTTTTTCTGTTTTCAAGCTTATAATCCCTTTTGGGTATTTTGAACCATAGCATAATATAGCATGGAATCTTTTCCTCCTCATTGTTACCCAGTCTTTAATAGTCCTCTTTTTCAAGCCGCTATTTAATTCCCTCCATCAGGTCATTCCTTAAGCTTCTTAGCTTGAGTGAAAAACCTATAATTCCTCAAGTTCCTCTTCATACCTCTATTACATACTTCTTAACATCCTAGTGACTCACCTTTGCCTTTTGTCTCCTTTCTTTAATGTGCTCCAGTAATAAGCTCCACTAACTGTTTTACACCCATCGTTGGTGGTCCTATAATCTCAATATTTGTCTCTTTACTTTTATATTCTATACCTCTGGATACAAAGCCAATATTTCCATTTGACTCTTCTGTGGCCTTATCTATTTGTACTGCCACCTTTTATTACTTGTATGTCCTGCTCCCCTCCTTTCTGCCCCACACTTAAAATTTTACCATTTATGGTAGACTTCGTACCTGATTCTTTCTTGGAATTAGATTGTTATCTGAAAAGGAAGAGTATGCAATGTTATGGGAAGAAGGAGGGGCAGTGGTACTAGGTGGGTTGCTCTTTCAGAGATCCTGTGCAGGCACAATGGGCCAAATGGCATCCTTCTGTACTGTAACAATTCTGTGGTTCTGTGATATTTGTAAAGTGTGTTGCTTCACAGTTATCTATGTTGAACTGTACTTCACATCTATCTGTCCATCTTGCTAAAATACCTATATTCCCCTTTTGCTTTCCACCCTCCAGCAATCTCCAACCATGTGACCACCTTCTCCTTAATTCCAATACCATCATCTTCGTCATACGTTTCTTTTATGGTACCTTATCAAAAGTTTTTTGAACATCCATTTGATCTGCTTCAACTACATTTATTTTCCTTTCTGTTATTTTGTCAAAGAACTCTATATGGTTGGTGACATAAAACCTACATTTCAGAAATCTCTGCTTGACTGGGCTTGTTGTAACTTCTGTTTCTCCAAGCTCTTAGCAATTTCAACCTGTAACACCACCTTTAATAAATTACCAACAGCTGAAGTAAAACTAACTGGTTTAGAAATTCCTGGCTTATCCCAGTCACCTTTTTTTGAGGAAGGCCACAAATCTATCTTCCTACACTACAATTTCAGAAAATTATAATTGGAGCTTTCTCTACTTTTCTAACTGCCCTCAGAACCTTATGGGTTTCCATCATGACCCATTGATTTGTCTATTTGAAATACCTTCTTTAGGCCCAATTCTCTTTTCAGTAATAAGCTCCACTAACTGTTTTACACCCATCGTTGGTAGTCCTATAATCTCAATATTCTCCTCCTTTATGAAAACTGAGGCAGAGTACTTCATTAGTATCCCTGCTATTCCCTCGGTATCCACTAATTCACCCTTCACCTTCTTCACCACTTAATATCCTTAACACTGAGAAAGTAATGAGAGGAATATAGAATATAGGACTGGTTCCTTATTTACTATGCTTTAGAATTTGAAGCATGGAGAACACATTAACTTCTTATTAGAAAATGTCTAAATGGAGTCTTATGCTTTTAATTATTGGGCAGTCTTGTAGAGCACTAACACATTTACATTTAAATGTTACCAGTGAATTGGATTTACAAAGGGATTTTGGACTCATCCAGTTAAAGTGTATTTTATCCTTCAATATATGCTATGCATTCCTGTTTAGTTCACAGTTCTTGACTATATTGCGAAGACAAAATATTGAAATTTAGGAATTCTTAAGTTCAAACCTGTTTGCCTATATTATTTTAAAAATATAACCTGCAGGCTTCGGTAGTATTGTTTATGGCAAGTTGGAGAGTATGGTGCGGCAATTTTGATGTGGAGTGTGCATCAAGCAAGTGGTGGGCTGAGTGATGGCATTGTCTGCTCATTGGCACTAGCGAGAGGCCTTCATGGTTGGGTCAACTTTTAAATTCTGGTGGCTCGCTATTCAAATTTAACGATTGGGGGGCAGTTTAGGAAATTTAGTATCCCCCCTGCCAAGCAAAATTGGAGGTGAAACGTCAATGGGAAGAGAGAATCCTGAGGAAGGAGTGCACTGAATGTCTAGCAGTGGATGGGCAAATGAGTGCCACACTGACTTTTATAGTGTTTCCAAAGGGGCCTTTAGTTTTCTATTTAAGGACTGCTGTTTAGGCCACAATATCAAGCAGCAAAAGAACAGCAGAAAATGACTGCTTTTAAAAATAACTTTGACACATTGAACTGTGATGTGTGTCTTCTGAATTGTAATTGATGTCTCTGTCTATGTGTACATAATGTGAAGTAAAGAATTTCTGGAATGTGCAGCTGCCCTATCAACAATTTGATAGCCTCTTGCTATAGATAACGATCCTTATCAATGAGAGTAAAGTGTTTAATTTGATTTTCATTGGCTGTATGGATATTGGAATGGTTATTAGTTCTGGTTGGGTTGTAAGCATTAAGTATTTTTGCACAGCTATTTTTCATTTTAAATACATTTTTTGTTCTCTCTGCAGAGAAGGCAAGTGAAGCGAGTTTGTTTCTACTGTTACCTCCATCTTAGCCTGGACTGCCATATTTTCACATTCATAAACACTGAGACTGGGATTTCTCTACTCTTGTTATGGTAACTTTTTATTTATGGATATCTGTTTACCATAATGAAATATGTAATCGCATGATGTCAAGCATTTATTAAAGCGGTATAAGGCATTGTACTGTACAAAATGGACATTTGCTGCATATGTTTCACCTATTAATTAATTTGCTTACCTCTGATCTAGAGGATAGCTGGTTAACTATTGTAATGCTGTTCTATGTGGAAGGATTTCAACTTTCTTTCCCTCTTAATAGGTATACCTCAGCAATCAGTAAGTTGCAATCAGAGATGACTTGTAGTAGCTAACACATCCTGTGGAGAAATCAGTTAATAGGCCAGGAGAAGTTTCAGATTTTTGATGTAACATTATATTCTATTTAAATCAAAGATACTTTAAAAGACTTGATTTACTTAACAAATCACTTGATAAAATCAAGTAGTGTTACAATTATGAGGTTTATAAGATTTGTTTTGGAGCTGTGTCTTTAAGGTAAAAATGAAGGGGGTCATGTTCTGAAGGCTTCCTGACAGCGTGGGTGGTTTGATTGTTAGAGATTAAAGGGGGTCCAGGTTGCTTTACTGGGAAGAGGGTACAAGGTGTTTACACCTGGAGACAATGGCAGCGGCCTACGTGCTAACGGTGGATAAACTGAGAGTCTCCAAATTCCCAGAGAAGCTTTGAGAATGTTGGGTTGTGAACAGCTGTGCTTTAAACTGTCCACTTACTTCCAAGATCAGAGAGAGTTGGGGTCTCAAGGATAGCTAATCAGCACCTCTACCTGGATACAAGGCCCATGTAATTTACTTCACCATCGTGATGGGCTTTAAGATGGGAAGTGTATAGAGGAAGCCATTGTGATGTCAGTTACAGACTTTCTTAAAATATCATTGAATATCACATGCTAATCTGCTGGGGTCCAAGAGAAAGAAAAAAACCACTGGCCCAAGACTCTATAGTTCATCGTGCAGGAATGTGGGTGGGAACCCACGCTCAGATTGGAAAGACCAAATTTGTAAAGAGTTAAAACCAGGCTGGAAAATGTGCCTAGCATAGCTGGAGAGAGAAGTCTCCAGGAAACCTCACACTGTATAAGGTGGTTCCAGAGTTAAAGTGTCCAGGCTGAGAAAGAAAAAGATCATAAGTAAACCCTTGGTAGCTAAGAATCATTTTGGACTGACTCTGGGAGAAATGAAAATCTACTTAAAGAACAGTGTAAAGTATAACTGTGAAGTGTGTTTTATCTGTTTTGCTGAAAGTAAAAGGGAAAAACTCTGTCCTGTGTTTTAAAGTGTAAGTTGCCTACAGAAATAGTATTTAGTTAATAGTGCTTTTAGTATGGTGTTACAGTATAAGTCTTAAAACATGGAATCTTGTAGAGTTGTCCTATTAGCAATTAACTGGAAGTTTGAATTTTTTTAAATATTGGGTTGTACGGGGATTGTAACAGTAGACAGTTCAAAGGTTCAATGAGTAATTCTTCTTAACCACCAAATCCCGTGCTTTCATTTGTTTACACCGCACATCAACTGTCTTTATAATTTTCTGTGTGACTGTGTTATTCTATGCATTGTTTTTGTTTTATTGATTAAAGCACAGAGACACTGTAGACATGTTCTTTACATTCACAGTGTTTTTGACTCAGCAATTGAATGTGTTGCTTATTATGATTTAATAACCAACCTTGTTTCCAACTGAAATAAATTGCTTCATATTATAGCATTGCATGTTGGCCATAATGTAGTGTTCATATCTTGCTGCATTCAACATGGCATTTTTGCCATCAGTTTTCGTGAATTGTTGGAGTGTTTTTGAGTTGGACTGAAATCCCCATGTCACAGGAGTTGACCTCCGAGGGAAAATACCAGCAATCTGAAGCGAGGCAGACAGTGCGAATTCTGATGATCAGAGAAGAGCTTAATTTCACTTCCCGCTTGAGAGTACAGTGCATCAATAATAGAGGATTGTGACATGAGAATGAAACCAGCTGAATTTATTTTGCTCAAGCCTAGAATTCCGTGCATTGCATCTTTGCTGTGTCTTGCATAAAATTGAAAAACATTCCTAAAGACCAATTGATTCATTATGGAGCTTTTATTTATATCCTATATTAACCATCTTGTACTTGGGTCACACGTCATGTAAGGGTTGAACTTATTTCCTTGAACACTTTGTCCGCAATTTCCATATTGTTACTAAACAATACATCCTCTGAATCATTGTAAATGACAACACTAATAATTGCTAATCTATATATATTTGTAATTTATATTTAATTATAACTTGTTATGGAAGATTTGGTAAATGGCATGTAACTTTCAAATCCAGCAAGCAGGTTACTGCATGTGTGAAATTGGTCATCCCTTCAGTACCAAGCATATAGAAAATAGTGCTCCCTCTGAGTTTCAGAAGGTGCGACCTGGTTGCCAGAACTGCTGAAACTGTGCAGCGACTAGATTGTTGTGTAAAAATGTAAAACTGTGATGGAAATTTTGGCAGAAGGCAAGTTGGACCCTCTTTGCAATGTGGTAGATGGCATTTATTCAGTTTATTGTGGTTGCAGAATTTCTGGTATGTATGCTGTAGTCTGATTTTTTTAAAAAAACATACATAGAGCAGAATTGTTTTTTTGCCCCATGGGCCCGACCAAAATGGGAGTGAAGCAGTACCCGATGGCGTCGGGCGAGTGTCCTGACGTCATCGTGCACTCGCACGATATTTCGCTCGGTGGGCAGGCGCGGGTGCCCATCATTAGTTAAGTGTCCACTTAAGATCCTTAACAGTCCGATTGATTTTTCCTTGCCCGTGCAATTTTCTGCTCGCCGTACGGGCAAAATGGGCAAGTGGCCAGCCGACCTTTTCACAAACCTCATGCAAGGGCAGGATAAAAAGGGCCAGCAGCATCGCCAGTATGAGTAGTGAGAAACTTCAGAGATAGTTTGCAGCTGGTTGCTTATTGTTACTTGGCAGCTTCATCTCTGTCGGGGCTTCATTCTTAGTATTTCTAGGCTTCATTTCAGGACTCATTGCTGTCTGCCAGGCCCCCGGAGGAATCAGACCATGTCGACCCTTCCAGGTAGCCGACAGCCTTCCGTCACCCTTATAATGGGGATTGTAGTCTCTGCTGGTGGCACCTCCTCTGAGGAGGGGGAGAGGAGTCCATGTGTCCCTATGCAGCTTCCAGGGGAGGGACCTGTGGGAGGAGAAGAGCAGGCACAAGGGCCAGTAGGTAGTCCAAGGCAGAAGGGTCTGCAGAAGGTGCCACTATCCTGCTGCCAGGGTTTACAGGCGGCGATGCAACTACCTCAATATGTCTAAGGTGCAATGCCAAACGAGGCTACGCCTCTCCAGGGAGACCGTGACCTCCGTTTGCCAGATGACTGGGCCTGAGATCAGCTCCAACTGTGTGGTGGACACCCCATGCCAGTGGCTCTGAAGACCACAGTGGCCCTCAACTTATATGCCTCCGGCTCTTTCCAGCGCTCAGTTGGGGACTTGTGTGGAGTCTCCCAACCAGCTGTCCACAGCTGTGTCAAGCTGGTGACAGAAGCTCTGTTCAGGCTGGTACTGGCCTTTATTCTTTACCATGCAGAGGAGGCCAGCCAGGCTGTGTGAGGCTTTGCAACAATTGCTGGGTTCCCCTCACATCCAGGATGCAATTGACTGCACACATGTGGCCATCAAGGCGCCAGCGGGTCAGCCGGGTGCCTTCGTCAACAGGAGGGGATTCCACTCCATGAACGTGCAGATGGTGTGTGACCACAGGATACAGATTCTGCAATCTGTGCAAGTTACCCCGGCAGCTCCCATGACACATACATCCTGAGACACTCCTAGGTGCCGAGGCTCATCCAACTGGATGGATGGCTGCTGAGTGACGAGGGCTATCTGTTGAAAAGAACAAAGGCAGAGAAGCATTACAATACGCGTCATGCCTCCACAAGGGGGGTGTTAGAGAGGACAATAGGTCTTCTCAAGTTGTGCTTCTGATGCCTGGATTCTTCAGGGTGAGCACTACAATAACCCCCAGAGCAGGTGTCACTGATCGTGGTTACATGCTACACTCCCCACAATCTGGCACTGGGGGTCCCACTGGAGGAAGAGGACCTTGACACAGCTCCACAGACCACACATGATGAATCCAGTAGCAACTCCGAAGATGAGCACAGTATGGAGAACACTGAGGGTGTGGAGCCAGAGCTCGGTAACCTACAAGGAGGCAGCGACACCAGGGATGCCTTGATCTGACGCTCCTTCAGCTAGGCTGCCAAAGGTCAGCTTCAAACACATGCCAGGGCTGCCACCCCCATCCCGGATGTCTGAAAGGACCCTTTCATTTTCACCCAAAAAACACTCAGTGCCTGTGCAATAAAGTTCAGAGCCATCTACGTCCAGCATTGCATACTGGCATTCCCCACACCAATGAAATAAAAAGGTGAAGCATACTCAGGCCATGATGACAAAAACACAATTTATGTCATTCTGATAGTTTGATAATAATCAGAAATAAACATTTCTGGCATTCAACATCAGACGATTATACATAAAATAAACAAAAATGAACGTAAAATCACCCGTGACCTGTCCCTCTTGTGTGCTCATGGCGCTTTTTAACTTATGTTTGCGGGTGCTATGTCTAGGTGCTCCCGCCTCGCTGGCACCGGCATTGGAGTCAGCCTGCTGACTGCTGTCTTGTTGGCCTAGATGCCCTTGGCAGTTGTCCTCTGGCCATGGGAGCCTGTGCTGGCCCCGCCTGGGATGTTGCGACCAGTGCCACGGCTGGCATCTCCTGAGTCGCCACAGACTCATCAGATGCCACGGTCACTGGCGGAGGAGCTGCTGCCGTCCTCCAGAGTGCCCTGAGAGGAGCCCGCAGAGATGACAGGCAGCTCGTGCATCAACGTGTATCCTGATAGTTGGTGTGCATTCTGTATCAGCCCTTAGAAGGCCCAGAAGGTTCCGAGTAAGTTGATTACTTTATTCACGGCACTGAAGGCACCCTTCATTGAAGATAAATGAGATTTTGTCAGCCCTCTATTTAAACCTTCTAACAGCCTATGAGAGTGAAATCATCAGAGATTTGCACTAAGTGCGGTAGTGGGTGGGAAAAAGAATGTTTCACCCACCAGCCACAGTGGCGGCTTTTCACACTATATCGTCCCAATACTGCCTCGTTAATCATGCATTCCCGGGAAACACATGGTTTCACTGGTGGGCAGCCTCCGATTCGCCCGCCACGCTGTCACCTCACCGCTTCCTCACGCCGGGCACCATATTTAAAGTGCAGCCGTGCGCACACCTTTCTGTGCTTCCAGCCAAGACTACTGCACAGAAGACATGGCCCCAAAAGGCAAGAAGACTGCAGCCTCCCAATTCAGTGACACGTCACTGGAATGCCTTTTGGATGCTGTGGAGGCCCGCCATGATATCCTCTACCCTCGCTCTCGCCATAGCAGCAACACCTGGCTTGGGAGACGGTGGCAGCGGTGGTCAGTGCCAAAGGCTGCAAAAGAGGACAGCCACCCAGTACCGAAAGAGGATGAATGATCTCCCCCGTTCAGCCAGGGTAAGTCACTCTTCTCACCACTTTCAACTCTCTCACCCAAATCCGTCACGCATCTACATGGACCTCACTCACTTCCAGTTCAAGAGACATCACCGTTCACACTCTCACACCTTCATTGTCCTCATCCCATTAATGAGACCGCTCACCACCCACACATGCCAGACATACTTATCATCTGGCCTGGCAGGAGTCCCGCTTACACTCTCTCCATCTCTATTCATGCAGGACAAGCTGGCACACAACAAAAGGGGGAGGTCACAGACTGATGGAGGAATACCTGAAGTCAAAATCCTCACAGACTTTGACAATAGAATCATCCAGCTGGCTGGCGAAGATCAGGACCGTTCCTGCGCTGACAGTGAGGTCGGCGGTGCTCTACCAAGTGAGGATCCAGCAGTGCAACATCCATCAGACAACCATGCTGTGAGTGATTTCACAGTTTCACAGTCCCCTGCCATGCACTAATTATCTCCCCTTGCTTTCCCAGGCACATGTGGGAAACAGCTAACATAGTCCATGACCCAGACCCTCTACTGAAGCCCCGAAGAAGCCTCAGAAGAGAAATCTTCTAAAACCCTCGTTGAAGACAGATCACAGCGCTCACCCACACCCTCCACCAGCAAAGAGAGACACACCTCGGTAGGACCAAGCTTTAGAGTAGCCTCGGGGTCACAATCTGGTGAGCACATCGCACTGTGTGATCCACTGCAGGGACTTGCCGGGTTTTCGGTTCTCGGAGGACTGTTGGAAACCAGAAATCTGCTGAGTCCGAGTCGGATGACGAGCCTCTGGACTCGGTGATGTCACAGTTGCTGGAACTGCAAAGGCAAGCTCGGGAACATCAGGAAGGGATGTCCACTGCATTCCTCAGATTACAAGGCACGATGGAGGAGTCTGTCTGCCTTCAGTCTGAGGTGATGATGCCAACATACCAACGAATCAAGGTCAACACTGGTAGGATGGGGCTGCCATTGAGACCTTGGTCCAGGACATCGGTCCTGCACTGCTGCGCAGGACGAACTCCATTGCTGACGCCATAGTTGGCCTCCAGCAGTGTCAACATGAGAGGGACGCAGGGCACTCAATCTCGCTCCAGCTACCTCCCCTCCTCAAGGAGTCAGCCAGGGGTCCTCAGGCACCCATAGGGAGGAAGATCAGCAGGTGTATACCCCAGGGCCATTCACCCAGATAAATCTGGGAGCATCCAACCCACCTGAATCCCATCTTCCTGTGACCCCAGCAACTGCAGCTCCACAGGCCAAGAAGGGCGCCACTGACACACAGCAGGACCCTGAAAGCACATCGGGGTTCTCCAGGTCTCGGCCCTCCAGAGGATGCCTACCAAGGTCATCACAGTCAACAGGCTGCCTGCACTTCTGCTGTGGATGTCAGGGGAGCACCAAGGCGTAGCAGCAGAGTTAGGAAGGTTGAGAAGATGTAACTCTCTCTTTCTGGTTACAAACAAATAAACTATATTAACAAAATCAGGGAGTTAAGAAGATGTAGTTGCACAGCTTGGGCATGGGTGTTAATCACTTGTACATAAAGTTCACTTTGTTAATAAGCTCCCAAGAATGTCTCCTTGCCTATGGCACCTTGTTCTAATGAGTAGTGTTCGTGTCACTCAGATGGACCTTGGTCCCTGCAGAAGATAAAGGCAGGTGTCTCAGTCCAGGGCCTCTTCCCTGTGTAACCTTTGCAGCACACTGGTGTACCTTCACTGTCACTGGTCACATCAGTCATGCCGACACCTCGATGGCGCTTATCATTGCTGTCAGAATGTCCTGGGCCAGCGGCAGATTTCCGTCATTCTCTCTCTCTGCTCCCAGGACCTTTGAGGTGCGGCTGGCCCCATCATTTCAGCATCTGTGTCTTGTGACAGTGCGGTCCTGAAGGGTTCAGCTCACAAAGGATGCCATAGGATCAGGAGAAGTTAAAGTTGCCCTGCTGCATCTCCATGATATGACCCTGTTCACAGAGCGCATCAGCCAGGCAGGAGTTAGACATTCACATAAGCTATGTGAGGATCTATGGTGTCTCCTCACTGCATGTCGTCATCCACGCATCTAGTAGCTATGAGGACCTACAGTGCGCGCCTGCCTCGTCTAGCCAGTGCGATGGCCTCATCGCTGTCATCTTCACCTTCGAGGACCTCCTCACCCTCAAACCCGTCGACATCTTCCTCACCAGAGGAGATGTGCAGCTCCTCCATCTCCTCCTCAGTCAGCTCCTCTCCCTATTGGAGCTCCAGGTTGTGAAAGGTGCAGCAGGCAACGACGATACGTGTCACCCTCTGTGGACTATATTGCAGGGCTCCACCAGCCTGGTCAAAGCAGCGGAACCTTATTTTCAACATCCCGATGGTTTGCTCCATGGAGGTGTAAGTGCAGCATGAGCCTCGTTATACCTTCCCTTTGCTGCACTCTGATGCCGTAACAAAGGTGTCATCAGCCATGTCCTTTGTGGGTAGCCCTTGTCCCCGAGGAGCCAACCCTTGCAGCCTCTGTGGACCCTAGAAGACGTCAGGAATCTGAGACCTATTGAGAATGTAGGAATCGTGGACACTCCCTGGGAACCGTGCGCAGACCTACAGGATGTGTCTGGTGCTCGCACACCAGCTGAACATTCAGCAAATGGAAGCCCTTGTGGTTGATGTAGTTGCCATGGAGATCTGAGTGCCACATGAGTGCAGTCGATGGCACCCTGTACTTGTGGGAAGCCTGAGATTTGGGCAAACTCCAGCGCTCTTGCTTCCTGGCTTTCTTGGTCCCAGGCGAAATGCACAAAGTCGTGTGCCTTCGCAAAGGTGGCGTCCATGACCTCATGGGCGCATTTGTGGAGGCTTGTAATATCCCACAGAGGTCACCTGTGGAGTCCTGAAAGGACCCACTGGCATAAAAGTTGAGTGCCGCGGTCACTTTCATGGCCACTGGCAATGGATGCCCTCCATGTCTCTCTGTTGCCAAACCCTGCAGCAGGTGGAAGATGTGACCGACCAGTTCCCTAGACATTTGTTTGGCGACACTGGTTCTCTGTCATCTGCAGGAATGATAAGCGCCGTCTATAGACCCTGGGCCTAGCTAGGTGCCAACCAGCAACAGCTCGCTGTGCCTATTCGGTGGCATGCATGGGAGCCCCAGCTACCCCTTCTTCCAGAGGGTGCTGCTCCTCCCTCTACCCAGCCAGTCGCCTCCGTCGCTCTCTTCTCCTTTGTCTCTGCTGTCTATGAGCCATGAGGCGTACAGCTCCATGCTCCTATGTACTCCTCCTGCAGGATGAAAGAGGAAGACATGTGGGTTAGCTTGGGTGTACTGAGAACCTGTATTGGTTAAGTCTGAAGGCCCCTTAATGCATCCCAGAGAGTGCTGGCGACTACTTGGATGGCCAGAGTTTAGTGTGCTGCATGGCTATCTGAAACCCCTCCCCTCCTTTGCCCCACTCCAACTGACCGATTGGCGGCAGTTTTGCCCATTGGACTGCACGCTGAGCTCTCAGCTCGGACGCAGGCATTCTCCTAACCTGTACTGCAAGGCTGCACTGTTAGCTTGAACCATGGGGGAGACTGGTCTGAACCTGAATGATAACTTTGCAAGGGTCTGTGAGCACCTCCCCAAGTGACTGCTTCAAGGCCAGCTTTAGCAAGGAGATTGTAAAATGTGTCCATTGTTTTGCAGTCCTCTAAAACGCTCATTAGTTTGCAGTCTGTGCCCATGGGGTGAAAGGTTCTGGAGCATTTGGTGGCACTTTCAGGCCTCTGATTTGCTTGAGTGGGCAGATAGGCCTCAGGCCTGTCACCAAGCATGTCAATGTGGCTGCGCCTGAACTGTCTCAGCTGTGGAGGAATGGTCACTTTTCCCTAATTTGTCGCCGCTTCCCTCCCCACCCACCCCACCGGATGTACTTGTGCACTACCATCAACTGCAGTGAAGGTCTTGGCCCCCCCCCAAATCACCTCAACCGCAGTGCAGCCCTTGCCCCTGTACCACACTGTCAGCGAAGCCGGAAATTGTGACTTGCCTGGACCCTCGCCTGAATGCGCGGCGCCTCAACCTTGAGGTCACTCGCTTCCAAGTTCCCGTCAAAGTGCAGCTTGCCAGGTGCACGCCTTTAAAAATGCTGTTGTGAAATGCGCCAGTGTGCAATCATGCCAACATGCTCAGATGATCCGACGTGGGGGGATCACTCCCGTGAGCAGGGCTTATAATGATATGGAAATGTATTAAAATGAAAGTCCCAAGATGCGGCAGTGGGAAATTCGGTCCGCCATTGACGGATGGAGCAGACGATTGCAAACTGGTTTCACGACATTGTGAAACCGATCTTTGGCCTTGCCACCATATTGTCCGCTCATACCCGCCATGACGCCCGATGCCAATGGGCACGGTAAATTCTGCCCTCAGAGTGGGTGCCACTGACATGTTCATAAAGGCAGCCTCAACCAAATAAGGCACCCCATACCCCCATGATCTGCGATCTTCCATTTGGATGGTTGTCAGCTCTGCTTTACTGCATTGTGCCATCAGAACAAACACATCAGGGCTTCAGTGTTTAAAATTCATGGCTATATATAGATAAACATGAAAGTAAACCATGTGAGGAGCATTGTGCTGAAAGTGTGTTCTTCTGTTTGCAACCTGAGTTGGATTCAGAAGGGGAACCATTTATTATGAGCTGTACAGTGTGTTTGACTTGATTCCCTGGAAGACTGAATAGCTAATGTTTTCCTGTATTTAATTGTAAAGCTAAATAATATTGGCTACATATTTTCTTCCTTCTGAGTTGGACTGAATTTGTGCAAACCCACAACCACTACCGCCTAGAGGGACAAGGGCAGCAGATAGTTCGTACCACCACCACCTGGAAGCTCCCCTCCAAGTCATTCACCATCATGTTGCTAGGTCAAAATCCTGGAACTCCCTTCCTAACAGCACTGTGGGTGTACTTACGCCACATGGACTGCAGCAGTTCAAGAAGGCAGCTCACCACCACCTTCTCAAGGGCAATGCTGGCCCAGCCAGCGAAGCCCACTTCCTGTGAATGAATTTTAAAAAGTTTGCATTTTAGTTGCTCTATACTAGATAAGCTCCCACGACAGAGCAAGGTAGGGCAACCAAAGCCAGAGCTCCCTAGATGATGATAGAGATACAGAATAACGTGAAGCAGAAAAAGGGAGTGTATGACAGATATCAGGTTGCTAATACAAGTGAGAACCAGGCAATATATAGTAAGTTCAGAAAGAAAACGATAAAGGAATTAAGAGGACCAAAGAGAGAGCATGAGAAGAAACCGGCTGCTAACATGAATAGGAAATCGGAAAGCCTTTTACCCTCTTATTATTTATATACTTATTTAAGAGGGTAGGACCAACTAGGGACCAAAAAGGAGTCTTACAGATGGAGGTACAGTGCATTGCTGATGTACCGAATGAGTACTTTGCACTGTCTTTATCAATGAACATAGTGAAAGTCATAGTGAAAGAAGTTTTATTTGAGATACTGGATGGGCTAATAATTGATTAAAGAGGGAGTACTAGAATGGCTGGCTGTACTTAATAAGTCATCAGTATAATTTGGGATAAATCCGGAAAGTACAGACCTCGGTGACAGGGAAACTTTTAGAAAGGATGATCTGGGACAAAATTAACAGTCACTTGCACATGCGTAGATTAATTAAGAAGAGCCAATATGGATTTGCTAAAGGTAAATTGTGTTGAACTAACTTGTCTGAACTCTTGATGAGGTAACAGGGTTGCTGAGCGTTGTGTGGTTGGCGTGGTATTTATGGACTTCGAAAATACATTTGATAAAGTGCCACATAATAAACTTGTCAGCAAAGTTGAAGCCTGAGGAATGAAAGAGACAGTGGCAGCATGGATATGAAATTGGCTAGAAAACAGGAAGTACAGTGTAGTGATTGTTTTTCGGACTGGAGGAAGGAATACAGTGGGGTTTCTCGGGAGCACTGCTTTCCTTGATGTGGGGTTGGAGGAGAGAGTTCATGATCTAAAATTGTTGAACTCAATGTTCAGTCCGGAAGGCTGTAAAGTGCCTAGTCGGAAGATGAGGTGCTGTTCCTCCAGTTTGTGTTGAGCTTCACTGGAACAATGCAGCAAGCTAGGCCAAATGTGCCACCTCTACCTCTGTGTGTTTCCTGTTGATGTAGCTGCTTTCCTTTGTTGTGTATTCCAGTGATGCCTCATCTCTTCTGATCTTCGTTGCAGGTGAAGTGTAATCTCTTGTCCAGACTGAATTGTTTACACTTTTTCTTGCCGTGATTGAAAAAGACATGGAACTGAATTTTCGCAGGGGGTGGGGGAGCGATCAGAAAAATCAGAAAGAGTGCTTGGGTCATGCTGGCATGTTTCCACCTCTGGCTGCTTTTTCAGCAATGGGTTGGTAGAGAGTTCAGGATAAGGAGGCAATTAGGGATTTGCCGAGCAGAATCCCTCTTTCCCAATAGCAGAGCAGTCTCCCATTGTGTCTCCACCCGGTCGGTTAGGAGGTGGCAGAAGGGACTGCCTCAGTGAAACTAATGAGCTGGAAAGGATTTCTTTCGTCAGTTTCTCTAAAGAGCTTTAGAGATGGCTAGACTGAGAGGCAGCTTTGCAAAGCAGTCCTCCTGCCAGGGAGTGCTATCACTACTTGATGGGTGAGTGCCGACTACCTGGAAGGCACTTTAACTAATCAGCACTTCACCCACCCTTAGCTGCACTTCCCTGCCTCCAGTATTCAAAGTGGCACTGGGAGAGGCTTTTGCAGCTACATAGTCCTCTTTGCTGATCGTCCACCACAGGGGCCTTTCCATTGCAAATTCTCTGGCTGTAGCACCAGCCTCACTCCCTGCAACCACACGCCCCTCCATACAGAAGAGGGGATGGCCACCGAGGTGCAGGTGGACAGAGGTGAGACCTCTAAAAGAGGGCCTAAAGGCAAAGAGGGTCTAAAGGCCCATCATGGCATGTCGTTGCTGACATTTTCATGGTGTAAGACTGCCTTCCAAGTAGACCAGGCAAACGTGCATTGCCTGTAGCCAAAAGGTGCCAGTCACTGGAAGGCCCCCCCCCCCCCCATCTCACAACGCGGACTTTCTGACTCTCACCAACTTGTGTGATATCTTCTCCCTTAAGCAGAGAACGCACGGAGGTGAGATTGTTAGGAATGGCTGGGGTTCAGGCGAGTGAAGGAAAATGTTTGTATATTGTGATTGTGGGGCGTAGATGCGAGAGGACAGTTGGGTGAGCGTCGTTGCAAGTGTTGGCTGTTCAGATGGGCATGTGAGGTGCCTGGAGAGAGAGAGCAATGAGTGGAGTTGCAAGGTGTGTTTACCTGCGGTGCAAGTCAGCATTTGAGGCTTGGCGCGCTGCCATACCCGCTTGAAGTCCTGGACCATTAAGATCCACTGCCTCCAGGCTAGAGAGGCCACATTGCTGCTGTTCATTCCCCAGCCACTGCTGACTGCCTTGCTTGGTTGAAGAAGATAACCTCTGCCTCCTGCTTTTAGGCGAGTCCACCTCACTGCAGGACCCTTAGGTGCACCTCCCAGCTAAGAATGGGAGACCTGGGGCCAGCCATCCCAGGTCTTCTCCATTTCCCTGGGGGCCAGAATTTTTCCCTCGTCGGGGGGGCTCGATGGGAGTGGGTGGGAGGCGGTCGGGAAGCCGGCTGCCGCCCGCGCCCGGCTCCGCACCGCGATTTCAATTGGCCCGCCCTGCGTGGATCGCGAGCGGCAGCGCTGAGCAGCTACCTGTGTGGGCGGGGGGGAGGGAGACCGGGCCTGGCACGCAGTTCGCGCATGCGCGTGAAAGAGCGCTTCAATTGCCTCAGGGAGATTGAAGCGCTTTTTTAAAAACATTAATAAAGACAGTAAAAATTTAACGAAACACAACACAGTCACATGAGATGGGACATGTTTTTAATTTCAAAATACTGTTTTTATTCAATTTGTATTAGCTTTAGGAAACCTCATCCTGCTTGGCCTTTTCGCTTGCCCGCCGACTGTTAGATTAGACGGGCAGTGTAAATTTCAAGTTAGCGAGCTTGTTAATGGCCTTATTAGGCCTTTCAATTATCAGTGGGCACCCAGCCGACTTCGGCACGTGCCCTCTGAACGGAATACCGTGCGAGTGCGCGATGACGTCGGGACGTCCACCCGACATCGTCGCGTGTCATATTACATAAAATTCTGGCCTGGGTGCTGTGAGCCTCTCTGAAACATGGGCCTGGTTCCTTTCATTAGAACCCCTTCCTCGGACAAAATGGTCACGGTCCTCCTGCCCTCCCTCTGTGATTGGTCAGGAAACCCGGAGGGGAACTCTTAATGGGTTTGCTCTGGCCAACGGGCAACCGGAAGGCCCCCTAATCCAGTGATCGGATTCACGATCCCAAAAATGGCCCCGATGCCCAAAAAGATTTGGAAAAATTCAGCCCATGCTGCCTGCAACCATTCTGTGTCTCCGTTGAGTTTTAAATTCTCAATGATGGCCCTCATTTTGTGATAGAAATAACAGTGAGACTATCAGAAATCGCAGAGTAAATTAGAGAACAATTTCCTGGCACCTGCACACGCGCAGTTAAATGCAAAAACCAGGAAGTTTTTGTCTGACTTGGCTTGCTCCTCCACAGGCTTTGCTATAGCGGTACCTCACGGAGGGACTTGGAATTCAAACACCTGAAGATCGTGAAGTTGCAGCACTTACCCACTAACTATGGCAGAAAAAATTAGGACGTATGCGTGCAAGCATAAATTAATTTATAATGGCATGTTCAGCTTTACTTGCTGTCGAACAACCTCTCTGGGACTGAAAATTATCTTTTACGAATGTGGCCTATCGATACTTTAGATTTTAACCATTGTTGATAATTTAAAATAATTTAAAAGTTAAAATAATCTATATGTTTTCTCCCTCTCTTATTTCCACCTTTCTTTCCCTCTCGCTGTTTCCGTTGCTTTATATAATTTTATATCTAATTAACTATTCTATCTTGGGCTTCCTGGTTTATACTCTGGATGCCTCAGTAAGGATTCTTCAATCCGATTTGTTCCAGAGACAAGGGCGGAATCGTCCAAGATTTGCCCCTAAGTGAGGTAACGGGTGGGAAAAGTGAAGCCTTACTTGCTGGCCGCCATGGTGGCTTTTCACGCCATATCATCCCAAACCCACCGCATTAATTATTCATTCCCAGGATACACGCCATTTCAATGGTGGGCAGGCCATGCCATTACCTCGCCGCTGCTTCACACTAGACGCCACATTTAAAGTACAGCCACGCTCAGTGCCTCCAACCCAGGGCTGCTGAAAAGAAGACATGACCCCGATAGGCAAGAAGACTGCAGCCCTCGAGCGCCCTTTGGACGCCGTGGAGGCACACCGTGATGCCCTTTACCCCTGCTCTGGCCACAGGAGGGGCAGCAACACTACCACTCTGGCTTGATAGGTGATGGCAGTGGTGGTCAGTACCAATGCTGCACAGAAGAGGTTGGCCATTCAATGCAGAAAGAGGATGAATGATCCCATCAGTGCCGCCAGGGTACAGCAACCACCTCATCATTCTAAACTCTCACACTGAAGCCCATCACACATTCACTGGCACCTCACTCACTGCCAGCTCAAGGGACATCAGCACTGATTCCCGCACACACACTCTCACATGTCCATTTGGCCTCATCTCCTCTGGAGACTGCCTCCTCAGGCATCACCATCTTGAAGCCACTTTCACAGATCAACGTGTGCCCCCACACACACCATGGGTTACCCTCCTTCCACCGTACAGCCCTCATCCTGCAGCCTCTTTCGTAGCCTGAGGCCACTTCTCCCCCCTTCCCTAAGCAAGCTCTAGCCCTGCAGCCATTGAAAAGCCACCCATATGTGGCTGATCTGGTTGGTAGAGACCTGCCCGTGGGCCCCACTAAAAGTAATGTGGTGCTGTCTGTGAAGCCTGACACTGATGACTGCGAGTGCTGCCCGAAGCAAGGTAGGCAAACAAACCTTGAAGTGCAGCCCACCAAGTGCACGCCTTATATGTGCTGTTGTGAAACACATTGGTGTGTTTTCCCACCGATGTAGGCGGACAGTCCAGCAGGGTGGCCGGGGGTGGGGGGCGGGAAGCGATTCCGGCCGGCTGGCCTCATAATGATATGCAGATTTATTACAATGAAGTTCCCGATGGTAGAAAATGCAGCCTACTATACAATCGCAAACTGATTTCATGCCGTCATGAAACCGATCACACCATATTGTCCGCTCAGGCCACCGAATCTGCCGGACGCCAGCAGGTGCAGAAAAGCTTAGCCAAAGTTGCTTACCTTGTTTGCACAGGTCCCAGAATCCCCTGTGGAGGGCACCGCACTGCTTTGACTGTCTGATAACTGCGTACTGCAGTGCAAAAGCCCACAGAAATTCTAGCTTATTCTATTTCAAAAACTAGACAGATCTACCCTTGAGAACAATTAAGAATAATATGTATTAGACAATTTGTCTACTTGAAGGATGACCACATTATTGCTATTCAGAACCAAGCTTCTGAGAAGAAGCCTACAGTCGTTCACTCCTTAAGGAAAGAGCTTGTCAGAACAAGACTGTACTGTGAAAGAAGTCAAGCAAAGCCGATCCAACAACCACCTATGCATTTGCCTTCACTTTCCAGCACTACTGAGTTATTGACGGTGTACTATTGAAGCAAGCTGACTGCCTTTCACTTTGAATGGCAATTATTTTGTGGTTGGGAAGATCCAAGATAGTAAAACTCCTACAGAGGACATCCTCAGACCATTTTCTGTAGAAAGTAGAATGGAAGTCAGGCAGATTTTTATTTTCTAAAGATCTTCAGATCAGAGCGACAGGCAGTTTCTCCTTGTAAATACTCCCGTTGCTCAATAATTTCTCTGATTTATTTGTTAAAGTATCAAGTAGGCATCCTGATCAGTGAAATGTTTTGGCCTTTATTGCAAAGGGGTTCAAGTAGACGAGTAGAGCGTTGATGAGACCACATCTGGAGTACTGTTTGCAGTTTTGGTCTCCTTACTGAAGGAATGGTATGTTTGCCTTAGAGCAGGTGCAGCAAAAGTTCACTAGATTGATTTCTGGACTGTCCTATAAGGAGAGATTGTGTAAAATGAACCTATATTTTTCAGAGTTTAGAAGAATGAGAGGTGATCTCAGTGAGAAGTAATGAAGTAGAATGAACTTGTTGATTAGCAGCAAATGGCTTCTCTTGCTCGTTTTGGTTATGTTCTTAACACCTAATTACCTCCCAGCAATGATTGAAAAGTTCTGTCTAACTTGCATTCCTACATTGTAGAATGAAACTAGATTTCTGTAGTAACCCAGATGGCCTGTCAATGTTGATTGTTGTTGTTTTGGTTTGTTTTCCCCTGGCCTGGAGGAGTCATTCTGACTAATCAAGCTAATTACAATATCTTCCCTCTCCATACAATGCTCCTCGTGCTTCTATGTTGCTAAAGTTCAGCTTTTTCACCCATGTTACACAGCAGGCTAGTAGGTAACCAATGGGCAGTAACCAAGGAAGTAAAGAGTGCAGACACAACTATCAAAAGCAATCCAATACTGCTTTTCATCTTGCCCCTTTTATCAAAAAGCACACAAGACCAAAGTCCTTGGTGCAAATATAAGTATTGAAATCACAAGCCCAATGACTATTTCTATTGTTCATTTTTATTTACTAATCAAAAGCACAAATAACCACAATTAAATTCCCAATTTGGTTAATGTTTGGACAATACTGTTGTAGTTGGTGATTTCTTATAGAGATTGTCTATCCAAGAATATTATTTTAAACTTAAATTAGAAATATATAGCATCTGGACATAGACATTTTTGGTGGAACTTCAATCCATGAATTTTTTCTGTCCATGCTTTATGACTTTTTAATTTGTTTTACGGGATGTGGGCATCGCTGGCTAGGCCAGCATTTATTGTCCTTCCCTATTTGCCCTTGAGAAGGCAGTGGTGAGCTGCCTTCTTGAACCATTGCAGTCCGAAGTGTGTCCAAAATGTTTTCAGGTTTGCCGTATGGTTGCTTCTAAATGGGGGGAGAGGTGTGGAGAATAATAAATTAACTGTATCTGTACATGGTTAACTTGTAATGGTTTGAAATGTAAAGTCAAATCAGTGACACGGCACAATTTATACAAAGTCCAGTTCAAGATCTTCATTTTAATGTCACTCATTACTTATAGCTTTCTGCTTGAAATGGTGGGGCCGTGGGTGTGACAAATAACAAGTCTGAAGGTTAGCTATATATTCTGATTTAATTTTGTGCTTTTAATTCCCCCTGCATTTCCAGCAGTCTTGCTCTGTGTCTACCAAAAGCAGACGCTACTAACAGTGATGATGCAAGTGAATTGAAGGCATCAGCGGAGTTGCAGGAAATTTTAAAAGTAGTGAAAAGTATGCAAGTTAGTATTCGGTATATTTCTAAAAGCATTTAATGTGTCTTTCTATACAAAATTGTCTTCATTTTATTGAAGGCTCTTTATTTTTTTTTAGAAACAAATGGAGGAAAAGCAGAAAAATGTAAGTATGACCCTCCAATCTTAAGAAACTAAGAAGGGCTAATGTTGACTTAACATCCACAGTGGAGCAAGTGCCATCCCATGCAAACCTATTGCACTCTATGCACCACCCTCATGGCTTCTCATACGCTCCATGACAACCCATGCAAACCTATGCCCCTCTACCCATGCCTCATGGCCGCTCATAACCTCCTTGGCAACCTATGTCCCACTCATCCCCATAGCCTTTTGTAGACCCTATGCCAGTATGCATCATGAGCAAACCTCAGGACCATGCTGAGATTAAATAAAGCTCTTAAGTGCCTATTGATGATTTCACTATTTCAAAAAAAAACCTCTCTCGTTGATACGAACTCACTCACTAATTTAATTTCCTTTAATCCCTTATAAAAACAAGTATTTGTATTTATAGTCCTACTTTAAAGATGTTATAAGCACGAGAAGCTGTCAATCAAACTGTGAACTGACAGGCACCCCATGGTGTTAATGATATCTTGTGAAATCCGGCATCTAGCACTAAGCATATGATGGTTGCCCTCAAGCTTATGTGAACAAAGTGAAATAGCAAGTACTGATTTTTTTTTTAAAACACTGCAGACAGATTTTTCAAATGTTTAAATGTCAGGAAATTTAAATCCGTTTTGACAGCTCTCTTGGCAGTTCCAATGAGATTGACAGTTCCAATGAATTTATGCACTTTTTATGCACATTCATGTTACTTTTAACAACTCCAAAGGGCCCTTGACCTCTCCCAATGTGCCGATTGTTTCTGAATTTCAGTCATTTTTGGCGATATTTCAGAGAGGGGGATTTTGTGAAGACTGTGCCATTCCCGATGGTGTAATTGGAAATGTGCACCACTTCTGCTCTTTTGCTTATTCCCGTTTCCCACATGATTACAACTAAAATTTAAAGCGCCACTGGCGTGCATGGGAGACAACTACAGTCACGCAGTGGGGGATGCGTTTCATTGGTGAAACCCACCATCAGCTGACAATCAGCAGGTATGAGCGGGCTATGAAAGAGCCTCCTGGACATACAGGGAGGCTCTGCATTACAGCCATAACTTTCCTGCTCAACTCCATTACCATTAACATAAGGCTGAGAACACAAAGGTGGCACGGGTGCTTTTCAAAATTAAATTTCACTTGTAAATATTTCACATTACATTGGGTTCACTTTATTAATGTGTGCATTATCCTTAGTTGCTGAGACTAGCTTAGTCAAAATGCTAAATGTACTGGCACGCCTCATGGTTGGCATGCATTGATGGTTACAATGTAGTTAAGGATCTTTCCTTTATTGTGGAAGAAACAATGGCCGGAATGTTCCAGCCCCTCCCACCGATGGGATCTTCTGATCTCACCAAAATCAATGGACGTTTGAGTGGTCTGCCGCATCTGCCACAGAGGAACCAGCCTCTCTGGTGCCACAAAATTGCAGCCAGTGTTTTCTTGTTCACTCTTTTTTGAATGTTCATGTTAGTGCTCAGTGTTGTACTCATCACTCTGCGACATGGTTGAACATGCAGGCTCAGCTGACCCCCCCTTTCCCCCTGCCACCATGCACTGTAAAGGACATTTTCTGAAATCACTCTCTATGGGGATAATTGAAGTGTTGTAGGTGAACTCAAACCCTGTAAGGACTCTGCCAGCAAACACCCTGAGATGGGCATACATTTGGACAGTACGCACGCCACCCATTAGGCCCCTCACTTTCTTACCTTGACTGACTGTCCTCTCCAACCATACCCTGCTGGCCCTTCCTACTTTACTCCTCCATGCCTCCGACCCCTCATTCTGTCCTCCCGGGATCTCCCTTCCACTCCTCCATGCCACCGACCCCATTCCACACTCTCTCACCATTGACTCACCCTGGCCAGTCCTGAGCAAGCTGTCGTTCGCCTGCTCCCCTCCTTTGTACCATAGAGTTAAACGAGGAAAACCTCTTACCTTACACACAATTGCACAAAACCAACTGGTGCATTCCACCTTTAAACAAAAGTATACCACGTGCCACGAAATTCTCTTGTTTTGCTGACTTTATCTTGAAGGTAGGATGTAATTTGTTTTTAAAAGTTTTACGCTCATGAATATTCAAGCAATGCAAATATATTACAAGTATGAACCCGCCACAGGCTAGCGTGAGGTTCAACTAACCACTGACTTTATCTCTGCATCTCAACCCACTGTCGGGAGATCCAGATTCCTCATCCCGCCTATTAAGCCATCCCGCATGCCACCACTTGGGGTCCATAATATTCCCCCGCATTGTTAAAGTTTTACCCGCACTATCTGCTTGTGTCTTGAAGATAACATGTCCTTTGTTTTTTGTATACCTCTCAGTCTATTTAGATCAAGCAAAAAACAGTTTCATTGCCAAACTAGGCAAATTTTAGGATCTGGGACAAACCCCAGTTCCAAACCATTAGGTTAACTGAATTGAAGAGTGCCCTTATTGGCTGGTCAAAAGTTGCCAAGAAAGATTTCAGCTAATTCATACGAACATACGTACATATGAACATACGAATTAGGAGCAGGAGTAGGCCACTCGGCCCATCGAGCCTGCTCAGCCATTCAATAAAATCATGGCTGACCTGAATGTAACCTCAACCCCACGTTCCTGCCTACCCCTGATAACCTTTCAGCTCCTTGTTAAACAAGAATCTATCTGACTCTGCCTTTAAAAATATTCAAAGACCTTGCTTCCACCGCCTTTTACAAAACAGAGTTCCAAACACTCAAAAACCCTCTGAGAGAAAAAAATTCCCCTCATCTCTGTCTTAAATGAGCGACCCCTTATTTTTGAACAGTGACCCCCTAGCTCTAGATTCTCCCACAAGAGGAAATATCCTCTCCCCATCCATCCTGTCAAGACCCCTCAGGATCTGAAAGGCTTCAATTATGTCACCTCTTACTCTTCTAAATTCCAATGGATACAAGCCTAACCTGTCCAGCCTTTCCTCATAAGACAACCCACCCATTCCTGGTATTAATCTAGTAAACCTTCTCTGAACTGCTTCAAATCATTTACATCTTTCTTTAAATAAAGAGACCAGCATTGTACACAGTACTCCAGATGTGTTCTCACCAGTGCCCTGTACAACTGGAACACAACCATCCTACCTTTGTAATCAATTCCTCTCACAATAAATGATAACAGTCTATTAGCTTTCCTGCTGTACCTGTATACTAACCTTTTGTGATTCATGCACTAGGATACCCAGATCCCTCGGAATCTCAGAGCTCTGCAATCTCTCACCATTTAGATAATTTTTTTAAATTCTTCCTGCCAAAATGAACTATTTCACATTTGCCCACATTATACTCCATTTGCCCGATCTTTGCCCACTCACTTAACCTATCTACGTCACTTTGTAGCCTCCTTACATCCTCTTCACAATTTACTTTTCTACCTATCTCCGTGTTGTCAGCAAATTTTGCAACCATTCCTTCCGTCCCTTCATCCAAGTCATTTATATAAATTGTAAAAAGTTGAGGCCCCAGCACCGATCCCTGTGGCACACCACTCGCCACATCCTGCCAACCAGAAAAAGGCCCATTTATGCCAACTCTCTGCTTCCTGTTAGCTAGCCAATCTTCTATCCATGCCAATATGTTACCCACTACACCATGAGCTTTCATTCTCTGCAATAACCTTTGATGTGGCACTTTATCAAGTGTCTTCTGGAAATCTAGGTACAGTACATTCACCGGTCAGCACGTGACTCCTTCAGTATGGATAAGGCAATTTTTTGATCAATTACACTTCTCAGTATGTAACCGTTCAAGCAGATAACTGCTTTGTCACCAATATTCTCCAAAACGGGTTTAATTCTTAGAATTTCCAGCACTTGGTACTGCTTTGGAATGATTAATTTATTTGTGAACTTGATTATTGAAGGGGGCTGTTAATTCGCTGATAGCAGCTAGGATCTTCCTATTATATAAAAACAAAAAGCTAAAAGCTACTGCAGATGCTGGAAATCCAAAACAAAAACAGAATTACCTGGAAAAACTCAGCAGGTCTGGCAGCATCGGTGGAGAAGAAATCAGTTAACGTTTCGAGTCTTCATGACCCTTCGGCAGAACTGAGTATAGTTAGCTTATATTTCACCTTTCTCCTAACTATACTCAGTTCTGCCAAAGGGTCATGAAGACTCGAAACGTTAACTGATTTCTTCTCCACCGATGCTGCCAGACCTGCTGAGTTTTTGCAGGTAATTCTGTTTTTGTTTTAGCCCCTTTATATGTTACACATGTAAAGGGAGAGAGTTCCAAAGGATTGCTCTCTCTTTCCAAGTCCGTTCAATTCTACATACATCTTTAAACCTGCATTTGAAATGAAGGGGTTACAGTACCATTAAGACTGTTACAGACATTTAGAAGAATAACTCTCTCTATCTTTTTAGGAATCACTTTTGCATGCTCATAAAGGTCTACCTGTAAGTATTAGACACTGTTTTCTGTACAATTAGGATAAAGGTTGAACCCTTTTATTATGGAATTTATTACCTATTGGAGTAATAAAACTATTCATATGGTCCCATATATTATATAGATTCTAGCATTAGCATCTGCTCTAGTGTCTGCATATGTGTGTCTGTGTGTGTGTGTGTCTGTTGTGGTGCTGTGTGCGTACAGGCACAAATTCCTACGCCGGCATTTATAATGGAATTTTCTATGTGTACTTGTCGCACTGTAATTGCATCCTTCCCAGGGAGAGTGCAGTTACAATGTGATAAATTTACATAGGCAGTTTCCATTATAAATGTGGACGCAGAAATTTATAATGGAATAAAAATATTGGCAGGAATTGTGAGCTGTTGTAAGTGAGGGGGAAGGTCAACAGAAGTAGAGAAGAGAGAGTGGCAAACAAAAGTGACAAAACAGAGAGAAAGAAAGACAATTGAACATAAACTAGTGAACGAGTGAAGCAAGTCTCCTTATCCTTACTAGGAGGTCAAAAGAAGCTTTAAGAGCTTATTTTAGTGGAGCACTGGCCTAAAAGAAAGTATGATAACTGATGAATTAGATTGTTTTGAAATTTGTGACAAATGACAAGTGGATTGTACAGTTCTGTGGGGTCCCCAATGTCTCTGCCGATATTTGTTGATTGCACCCATACTTTCACCCATTACTATTGCTTATAATTTTTTAAGCTCTGCTTTCTCCTTTCCCACTTTTGACATTCTTAGCAGCAGTGACATCCTGCTTTGAAAACTTTAGCTAGCTCCAAAAACTTCAAAGTGACTTCAGTTCAAATGACTAATTTAGCTTTTATAAATTATCAATGCATATAATTTGATTCAGTTACTCACCCACCATACAATGATGCCAGTATTCTTCTCCCTACATCCTTCCATTTCTTCACTTTACTCATAACCTCCTGAGTATGCTCCAACCCCTATTTTCGAAAATTAACTACCCTTTTCAGTTACCCACTAGCTACCTTACAAAATATTCGCCCTCAATTTACCACCATCTCCGTACTGATTGCCCTCGATAAAATTCAAATTTCCTGACACCACCCGCTGAATTGATCGCTACTTCTTCCTAAACACTACCTGCACAAATACTTCATCTTGCACCTAATCAGAGTTTCATTAGTCAGTTTTCTCCCCCACTAGACTCCTTAAGTACTAACAGTTTCTTCCCCAATGCTTCACCTCCTCCATCCATTTAACTACTTCCATAATCGTCCCACAAGTTGTTTCAAATACAATCAGCTTTTCCTACAAACCACTTTGTCTCAGCTACAAGCAAACTGTTCCAACAGATAAAAGATTCTTCCTACTTGTGACAAATTAAAATCAACTTTGTGTGTGTGTGTGTTTGTGTGTGTGTGTGTGTTTGTGTGTGTGTGTGTGTTTGTGTGTGTGTGTTAATGTGTATATATTTGACACGCACACTGTTGGAATGAAAAAAGAATTTGACTGGTTACCTCTCTATCTTCTCACTGTACCACTCCACAACCTGTGCTGTTTCGTTAGCCAAATTTATTGTTTCAAACAGGCTCTTGAAATGGCTGCTGATAGAATTCTACATTGTACACCATTGTACATGCAAATGGAGATGAAAGGGTTACTACAGAACTTAAGTTTATTACAGACATTTTAAAAGAATAACTGCCTTATATTTTCAACAAAGTGCATCTTTTTTTCTTTTAGGAATTAAGATTATACACTCCTGAACAGGTACCTGTAAGTATTAGGCACTGGAATGCCATAACTTTCTGCGCTAATAAATTGCTCAATCTTTCAATTTATCTTATTGCCTTGGCAGAATAATTATTAATGGAATAATCAAACTGATCTCACGTTCCTATGAACTAAGTAGCTGCAGTCAAAGCATTGGCTTTCTATCTAAGTTACAGCTGTGTGGGTGTGATGGGGTGGTGGGTTGTAGGGTATGTATGTGTGCCCATGCACAAGTTCCTGTGTCCATATTTATAATGGAATTGTATGTGACAAATAGATTTATAATCTGTAATCTCTTAATATTACATTCTAGAAAGTCAGATTCCTTCCTCTAAACTATTGGTTGTCCATTTTATAGAAGTGTTCTGAACATTCTTAGTGGGGCAAAATATGCCATCCTGGCCAGTAATCAATCTGGCTGATCTGGTAACAACATCCAGAACTGCAAATGAATCCCTCAACTGTAACGCCCTGCTAGTTTCTAACATACTACTGCCAAGTGAAGGGCATTGCCAATTTCTGCTAGAGGGCAGGGTTAATCATAACCCATGTATACTATCATGTGCCCCATCTTAGAGTTGTCCTCGGCAGGCTGGGCTATGTCTCTTTATAAGCACCTGAACAGCATAATATTGTGTAATAAAGTTAGTGGAAGGATTAGTTATCTTGTGAACCTCCCGCTACTTGGCACAAAGTTGAGTATATTTTGGCTTAATTTGGGGACATTAACTGATTTTGTGACAAAGGAAGTACTTAGTGATTCCTGGCATTGAAACTGATTTGTCTCATAATTCATCACAAAGTTTGGGAGAGTGGAACTCTGAAGCAACACTGCCATCATTCAAATGGGCAAGAAGGCCAGAATGCTCACACATGAGGAATTGAGTGAGGTGCTGGAGGTATGCCATACACGTGCAGCTATAGGGGTCAGTGCCTTTAAGAGAAGAAAGAGAAAATTGGCAGATTGAGGGGCCAGAGGGTGGGCGGGGAAACAACCATTCCACTGTTTGTGCCGTAGCACTAGGAGGAGCAGTTCCTGAATATGCGCAGACACTCTGTCCGAGCCTGTCAATGATGTTCCAGGCAGTGGCCTGCATTAAACACTGAATTTTATTTTTGGCGGGCCCGGGATCGGCCGGGAAACAGATTGCCCACCACGATCAGCCCCCCGACCGTGATTTCACGCTGGCTTGCCAATTAACAGCTGAGGCGGGGGCAAGAAGAGGGCGAGCAATTACATCACCGTGGGTGAGGGTGAGCACTGCGAGAGAGTTCCCTGAAGGCAGATAGCTGCCTCAGGGAGCTGCAGACCTTCGAATGATGAAATAAAGGTTTAAAAAGCTGCAAAAAAAAATGTCCGTGCATCACAATCAAGCCCCTGAAAATATACCTCATAATAGAAATGTTGTCCACAGATATTTTTATTTTATTTCATAACAGAGATTTCATCCCACCCTGGGATGAGGTTTGATGAAAAATGGAAAGGCCGCCTGGCCGATTTGTCTGTCCGCCAACCGTAAGGTTGAACGGACCACGAAAAATCGGAGACGAGTGCGCCATTATTGGGCTTAATTGCCCTCTTAATTGTTGACGGGCACGCTTCCGACTTTTGCCCACACCCGCAGAGCAGAATATCTCGAGAGCGGGATGACGTTGGGACGCTTGCCCCATGTCATCTTGTGCAATTTTGCAACCAAGCAGGTCGGGCACACGCCTGCCCCGCGGGACGTAAAATGCTGCCCCATTAGCTCCGAGAACATCAATTTTTGGGCAGAATTTTTATTCTGTTCACGTTATTGTGAGTTAGTCCCACGTCAGGACGTTTTTTTTTCCAGATTTTAAAAGTCTTTATTTTTGATTTTAAAATGCATCAGCTCCCTGAGGCAAAAGCTAAAAACAACAAAAAAAAACCAGCTAAAAAACAGCTCTCTGCCTTCAGGGAACTTTCGGTGCGCGCTCCCCCACGCACGCGCAAACTTTTGCGCTCGCCCCCCCCCCCCCACCCCGGCAGCGCTGGCTTGCCGTTAATCGTTAACCATTTCCCAGCCGCTCCGGGGGCCCACCCGCCCAGCGGCCCAAAAATCCTGCCCAAGGTGTTTCTGCTGAATATGTTTTGTTCACATGATTGGGTAATACTACGGCTTTAACTTTAAATCTGGCAGCAGCAGTGTGGGCAACATCACTGATCAAATCCATTGACCCTTAGGTACTAGGCAATCACTCAGCTATTTAGAGAGAAATTACAAAATACCAGTCTGTATCGCAGCACTAGATAATGCCGATTTTCCCAAAAGTACCAAGCCTTTCTTTACTTTGAAAGTGCAACTTGTGCACGATTTGCTGGAGCAACTACATTCCGCAATGCAAAAATGTCTGGGGTTTTTTTTCGGAAACAGTTTCATTAGCTTTTAAAAGTGGTCACTGACAGCCCTTTGCAGCTCCCCTCTGTGAGCAGAGTGGAGAGGGGAGCAGGGGGGATTTGAGAAGTGTGGCGAGGGGAGTGGGGGAATGGGAGAAGAGTCGTAAGGGAAGCGGGGGGGTTAAGGAGAATGGCGAGGCGAGCGGGGGTGGTGTGAGGAGAGTGGCGAGGGACACGGAGCTGTGAGGAGAGTGGCGAGGGGAGCAGGGGAATGTGAGTAGAGTGGTGAAGGGAGCAGGGGAATGTGAGTAGAGTGGTGAAGGGAGCGGGGGAATGTGAGTAGAGTGGTGAAGGGAGCGGGGGAATGTGAGTAGAGTGGCGAGGGGAGCAGAGTGATCGGGGGGGTAGTAGTGGGAGGATATGAGGAGAGTGGTGAGGGGAGTGGGAGGATGCAAGGAGAGTGGCATGGGGTGTGGGAGCTGAGGCTTCAGGATGCACAATGACAATGTAAGCAGTTGGACTAACCGTGTATGCACTGGCGCCCTGAGTGGGAGCCAACCTCCTGATTACCATTTTATGTTTGTCGGCGGCAGGAGTATTGCAAACTACGTTGATTCAGACCTGTTCAGACTGAACCATATCCCTGCCATTCTTTGGTGTGTTGCCTGGTTTGAAAATGGCTGAAAGTATATTTCAGACTTGTCATTTCTTCGTGTCACTACAGCTGATTCAGAGATTGAGTGTTGAGGTGGCACAGACTAATATTTTCCCAGTAATAAGGATCTATTAGAATTACCAGTTTTATTAAAAATGTGGGATAAACTGTGCAATTCCTTTAAAGACATGTATGTAATGAAGATACCAGAATTAATGAAGTAATATTTAATCTGCTTATTTTTCCACCAGCGTGACTGTTTTGAAACTGCTTTCAATTGCTTCATTCAAGAACTGAAAGTGTTGAAATTTGAATTGTCATTTGACTCTTACAAATTAGCAGACATGAAGATATTGACGAAAAATGCGAAAAAAATTTCTGAATTTATCAGAGTAAGTCCCTGAGTAACTTTTTTCATACTGTATAGAACACTTTGGAGGGGTGAGGGGGAAGAACAATTTGTATACCTGTGTGTTACCTTCATGATAGACTATCAACCATGCAGACCTCAAGTTCTTGGGGGATTAGTCCAGGAAATGAATTGATTAACATTTATCCAATTTCACTAGTCCAGTAGGCAAATAAGCAGTACTGTTTTCCTTCCCTTAATCTACCTGATAGGTATTTATTCCCAGAGTGACTTGTTCGAAACTGCTTGCAGTTGCTTCATTTAAAGGACTGAATGTTTTACCCCTCTTTGAGACAGTGCCAGGGAAGAGAAAATTTTCTCCGTTTTTATTTCAGATTTCCAGCATCCACGGTATTTTGCTTTCCCCCCCCGCCCCCTTTATCCACATTGCTTGTTACTTCTTATAGAACTCCAATAAGTTAGTCAAACATGATTTCCCTTTCACAAATCCATGTTGACTTTCCTGATTACGTTGAGATTTTCTAAGTGCCCCGTTATAACCTCCTTAATAATAGACTCCAGCAATTTTCCTACAACAGATGTTAAGCTGTAGTTTCCTGCTTTCTATCTCCTTCCTTTCTTGAATAGAGGAATTACATTCACTATTTTCCAATCTGATGGGACATTTTCAGAATCTAGGGAACTTTGGGAAAAATTAAACCAATGCATCTACTATCCCAGCAGCCACTTCTTTTAAGATCCTAGGATGAAGTCCATCAGGACCTGGGGATTTGTCAATTCTAATAATTTTTTCAGTACCCTTTCCCCAATGATTGTAATTGTTTTTAGTTCCTCCCTTTCACCTCCTGATTCATAATTATTTCTGGGATGTTATTTGTATCCTCTACAGTGAAAGCAGACACAAAATATCTGTTCAGTTCACCCACCATTTCATTATTTTCCACCATTTAATTCCCCAGATTCACTCTGTAGAGGATCAACACTCACTTTGCTTACTCTTTTCCTTTTCAGATACCTGTAGAAACTCTTACTATCTGTTTTTATATTTCTAGCTGGCTTTCTCTGATACTCTAATTTCTCCCTTTTTAATTTTTTCATCCTTCCTTGCTGTTCTTTTTATTCTGTCCAATCTTCTGACCTGTCACTCATCTTTCCTGGATTATATGCTTTTTCTTTCACCTTCATACTATCTTTAACTTCTTAGTTAGCCACAGATGGTGCATCCTTCCCTTAAAGCCTTTCTTTCTCACAGGAATGTATCTGTTCTAAATATTCAGAGATATCTCATTAAATGTCTGACTTTTCATCTCTACTGACCTATCCATTAATCTGATTTCCCGGTTCACTTTAGCCAGCTCTGTTTTCATGTCCTCATAATTTCCCTTATTTAAGTTTAGAGCACTACCCTTAGATCCAGTCTTCTCTCCCTCAAACTGAATGTGAATTTCTATTATGACTACTGCTAGCTAGGGGCACTTTTACTATGAGGTCATTAATTAATCCTGTCACATTACATATTACCAGATCTAGTACAGCCTATTCTCTGGTTGGCTCTACAACTGTAAAATTAAAACTTTAAAACTCTCTTGCTGCTCTAAGAAACTGTCCTGAAAATACTCTTAGGAACTCATCATTCAGGCCACCTTTGCTAATCTGATTTGCCCAATCTATATGTAGATTAAAATCACCCATGATTATCGCTGTACTTTTCTCACAAGCCCCCATTGTTTCTTCTTGTATACCTGTCCTATAGTGTGGTTACTATTAGGGGGCCTATAAATCACCCCCACAAGTGACTTCTTGCCTTTACTGTTTCTCATCTCTACCCAATGATTCTACACCCTGATCTCTAAAACTAAGGCCATCTCTCTCAATTGTACCAATGTCATTCTTAATTAGCAGAGCTACCCCTCTACCTTTTCCTAGCTTCATGGTCACCATAAATGTCATATACCTTTGAATATTCAGGTCCCAGTCTTTGTCACCTTGCAGCCATGTCTCTTTAATGACTGTCAGATCATCCATATTTATTTCTATTTGTGCTGTCAATTCATCTATTTTATTACGAATGCTACATGCATTCAGATAAAGAGCCTTTAGTTCTGTCTTTTTCAAATTTTTGCAACCTTTAGCCTTTTTTTGCTGATGCACTCTTAGGTTTGTACACTCTGTCCCTTCCTGCCACCCTTTGATCACCATTTCCCTTATTGCTACATTGCCCTCTTGTCTTGTCTTCTCTATTTAATTTATTGCATCTTCCCAAACTTGATCCCTTGCCTCCACTATTTATTTAAAGCCCTCTCTACCACCCTAGTTATATAACTTGCCAGAACACTGGTCCCAGCATGGTTCAGATGAAGACCATCTCAACGGTACAGCTCCCACTTTCCCCAATACTGGTGCCAGTGCCCCATGAATCAAAGCCCATTGCTCCTGAACCAATCTTTGAACCACACATTTATCTCTAATCTGATTTGCCCTATGCCAATTTGCTTGTGGCTCAGGTAATAATCCAGAGATTATTACTTTGAGGTTCTGCCTTTTAATTTTGCCCCCAACTGCTCATACTCCCTCAGCAGGACCTCTTTCCTAGTTCTACCTATAAGACCATAAGACGTAGGAGCAGAAGTAGGCCATTCAGCCCATCGAGTCTGCTTCGCCATTCAGTGAGATCATGGCTGATCTGATAATCCTCAACTCCACTTTCCTGCCTTTTCCCCATAGCCCTTGATTCCTTTACTGATTAAAAATCTGTCTATCTCAGCCTTGAATATACTTAACTACCCAGGCTCTACGTTCCTCAGTGGTAAAGAATTCCACAGATTCACTACCCTCTGAGAGAAGAAATTTCTCCTCATTTCTGATTTAAAAGGGTGACCCATTACTCTGAAATTATGCTCTCTGGTCCTAGACTCTCCCACAAGGGAAAACAACCTCTCAGCTTCTAGCATGTCAAGCCCCTTAAGGATCTTTATATGTTTCAATAAGGTCGTCTCTCATTCTTCTAAATTCCAATTAGTACAGGCCCAACCTACTCAACCTTTCCTTATAAGAAAATCCCTCCATACCTGGGATTAATCTAGTGAACCTTCTCTGGGCTGCCTCCAATGCTAGTATGTCTTTCCTTGAATAAGGGGACCAAAACCCTTCACAGTATTCTAGGTGTGGTCTAACTAGTGCCTTGTATAGTTTTAGCAAGACTTCCCTATTTTTAAACTCCATTCCCTTTGAAATAAAAGCTAAATTCCATTTGCCTTACCTATTATCTGCTGAACTTGTATGCTAGCTTTTTACAATTCATGTACGAAATCCCTCTGTGCTGCAGCTTTCTGCATTCTTTCTCCATTTAAACAATATTCAGCTCCTCACATTTTCCCACATCATGTTCCATCTGCCAAGTTTTTGTCCACTCACTTAACCTGTCTATATCACTCTGTAGACTCTTTGTCATCCTCACTACTTGCCTTCCCACTTAGTTTTGTGTCATCCGCAAACTTGGCGATAGTACATTCAATTCCCTTATCCAAGTCATTAATATATATTGTAAATAATTGTGGCCCCCTGCACTGATCCCTGTGGCACTCCACTAGTTACAGGTTGCCATCCCAACTCTCCATCTTCTATTAGTTAGCCAATCCCCTATCCATGCTAATATACCACCTATGTCATTGGTACCTATGTGTACCATGACCACTGGATCTCCGCCTCCCACTGCAAGTTTCTCTCAAGCCCAGTGCAGATGTCCCAAATTCTGGCACAGGGCAGGCAATGCAGCCATTTGGACTCGCTCTCTCTTGGCTACACAGAATTGTGTCTATTCCCTTGACCAAGCTGTCCCCTACAGCACTACATTCATATTAACTCCCCTGACTTGAATGTATTCCTGTAGCATAATGCTATGGTCAGTTTGCTCAGCCACCCGGCAGCCCCCACTTTCATCCATACCACTTGCTTTAACCTCGAACCTGTTGGACAATTGCAGAGGCTGAGACTCCTTCACTTCCAGCTTCTGGGTCTCCTTACCAACTTCACTCATAGTCACACCCTCTTGTCCCTGACCACTGACCCCATCAGATGACCCTATCCTAAGGAATGTGACCGCCTCCTGGAAAAAAAGTGCCTAGGTAACTCTTCCCCCTCCCCAGTGCTTCAGTGCCCACAACTCAGCCTCCAGCTCAATGACTCTTGAGTCAAAAGCTCCTCCAGCCGCAAACATTTACACAGATGTGTCTGCCCTGAATCACATGGGCATCCAGGAGCTCCTACATCTTGCAGTCACATTATTGTTTTCTTAATTAATTTATAATTACTAAATCCCACTACTCTCAATAAGCTTTGTCACTGTTAGTAAACTTTACTAATACTAAATAAACCTTACAATTACTTTTTTTTAAAAAGTACCTAAGTTTTGAAGGATAAATGAGTAAAATAGCAAAATACTCACCAACCAATCACTTACCTGTTTCCCTGTGACTTTACTTTTCATTTTATTGCTCCAAATGTAGCTGGCTCACAGACTCAGCTAGCTGGTTTCCAACAGACCTCCTCTCTCACATTGGTTTTGAACCCTCGGGTCTCTCCCCTCCTGCGCTTGTTGAGCTGACTGTGTGCAGTGTGCTTCATAAAGGAGGCGATCGGGCAATGTGGAGCCAGGATCAGAGCCTTAAATATAGAAATGAAGGTCGCCGCGACCCTCAATTGTTATGGACTTAGATTCTTCCAGGAAACCATGTGTTGGATAAATCAAGGGCTTCCATCAGAGAGGAAGCATGAATGCTCTCCATGGCAGGGGTCCTGCTCTGTCCCAATGCAACCATTGCATGTTGTATTGGTTCTTGCAGCTTTCACATCACGTCTGCGATGCTGGTGCTGAACATTGGAGTAGACTTGGAGCTACTCATAGGTATTGGCTCCATGTTACTGCTAATAGATCCTAGAAACTTCAAGCCTCTCTGAGTCTTGACCAGCAGGCATCTCTTTTGCCTTTCAACAATGAATTCACAATTCACTGACCCAGCAGTCCATGGCCACTTTCTAGCCACTCTTTGCAGTAAGGTAAAAGCAGCCGCCACCACCTCAGTCTCCCAAGCACCCTGAAAGTGGATTGGGATACTGGAATGCTCACTTGGTGTTAAGGCATACAATCATCCCTGTGGAATATGCTATGCTGATGCCCTTTGATCATGTTTCAGTTATGTTCAAACCATTGATTTACACCCATTTCATGTTCAGGCGTATGCTAATGAGACCAGCAGGAAATTTGAGCATAACTTGACCTTAGCAAAGTGGGTATAATTTTGTCTGCAACTTGTGGGTTGCACCCCTGAAGGAAATTTGAGGAATAATCCTAGAAAAGCACTTGATTGCTTCGCCACAGCGGTTATAAGTGCCCGCCTGCTTGACTCCAGGTTCCTGCCCCCATTTTGGTGTGACCTAATTAGAATTATGCTGCATTAAATGGGGGATGAACATGGATGAACATATACATGTTCATCATGTATACTGAAATCATAAACACATGTGCTAAGGTCACATTTACAATGTCACCATAAATAGATTGGAGCAGAAATATTTTCACCATGTCAGTAACTTTTTGATTCCAGTCTACTTTCCACCAGACTTGAAGAATTATTTCTTATCATTTGCTAAGTTTGGAAGCAAACTGTTAAATCCATTATATAAAATTTATGCCTCAGCACAGTTTTCTTGCAATATAGTTGGAGATCCCCTTTGAGTGTTTTTTCAGTATTCTGTTTCGTAATTTCTTTTTGATTAGTACTGTGCTTTGATTTATTTTTACTTCTTTAGCCCTCTCCTGTCTAGCCTTGTCTGTCCATATTATGTGTCTGTGTCAAACTTCTTACAATTCAATTAGTTGCAAGTTATGGCCACCATACTCAATGGCAGGAGTTTTTTTAGAATATTGTGAGCAATTTTAGGCCCCGTATCTCAGGAAGGATGTGTTGGCCCTGGAGAGGGTCCAGAGGAGGTTCACGAGAATGATCCCAGGAATGAAAGGCTTAACATATGAGGAACGTTTGAGGACTCTGGGTCTATACTCGATGGAGTTTAGAAGGATGAGGGGGTATCTGATTGAAACTTACAGAATACTGAAAGGCCTGGATAGAGTGGACGTGGGGAAGATGTTTCCATTAGTAGGAGTGACTAGGACCCAAGGCCACAGCCTCAGAGTAAAGGGAAGACCTTTTAGAACAGAGATGAGGAGAAACTTCTTTAGCCAGAGAGTGGTGAATCTATGGAATTCATTGCCACAGAAGGCTGTGGAGGCCAGGTCATTGAGTGTATTTAAGACCGAGATAGATAGGTTCTTGATTGGTAAGGGGATCAAAGGTTACGGGGAGAAGGCGGGAGAATGGGGTTGAGAAACTTATCAGCCATGATTGAATGGTGAAGCAGAATCGATGGGCCGATTGGCCTAATTTCTGCTCCTATGTCTTATGGTCTTATGTCTTATGGTCTTAATCCTGTACTGCTGCCATTTAGTTTGTGCAATATTTTAAAAATAAGATTGCAATATTTGATTAGATTAAGCACTGTATTTGTGCACTTATATTACATTAAAGATGCTATGTAAAGATATTTTTTGCTGCTGTGATCTTAAACTTATGTTTTTAATATAGCCAAAGAACTGTACTATATGTGAAGAATTCCAAGAAAAAAAGACATCAGATTTTCTAAAGGCCTTTGAAACTCTTCTCCAACAGATGTATAGAGTTGCAAAACGCATAGCATAAACCATGTTGTATGGTATGTAAATAGTGGTTTGAATTTTTTATAAATGCCAAAATAATTTTTATAAATGCTGATTTTTTTTTTGTGTGTGAATGTTATATTTAACTTAACCTCACTGTATTTTATGTAAATGCTTGGAATTTAATGTTTATATTGTATATATTTTTATAAAAACTATAATATTGCTGAATTTTCTTTGTAAATGATGAAGCTATGAACTACATAATATGAAGGTGTAGTATGTACAATACATAGAAACTGTATGAATTAAATCCTGTACACTTTCCACTAATCCAATCATCAAAGATATGTAGGCTTTCTCAGAACCTATTCAAGCCACACCAGTTGCTGGTGTTTTTATGAAGTTCTGAGCCTGGGGAAAGACTTATAACCGTAATTTCTGTAGGTCCAGCTGTTTAACAGTCAGATTTGGATAACATTGGAACGTACTTTAATATGCAATTTAATTAAAATTGCTAGATAGTACAAAAAAGTTAAAAATTAAGTGCGCCTGAAATACTCTTCCCCCTCCCCTCCCCCTGGCCCCACCCACCTAATTATTTTGATCAGAGGGAAAAGGATCATGGAATTAGATCATGAGGCTATTCAGCCCATCATGCCTGTGCTGGAATAGGCAGGTTTCCGCTAACACACAAAACTAAACATTGGATGACCAAATGTGGTTTGGCTCCCATTTGACACAGTTGATAGTACTTGACGGTAAAGCTGCTTCTGTTTTTTGTGGTTTTAATGTATTTCTATGCATCCTGAGTTCCTTACACAGTAGGCAAAAATCCCGCCACCAAAAGAGTCGTCGGGGAATGCATCACTGCCAACTGCGGCAGCCGCACAGCCGTTTAAAAATCTGATTCGCCCCTCAAAGTGCTGGTGTCTAGGACCAGGTTAGTGTGTGAGGTTTTTCAGCGAGGAAGGAAGGTGAGGTCCGTGGAAGGTGGGGAGAGAGTGGTGGGGTCTTGATGGGAACGCCAGGCGAGGGAAGATGCACCTGTGGTGAGCAGACCTTGGGCAAGTGGTTAGCGGCCAATGTGGAAAGGGGGCCCTTGATTCAGGTGCCACCCACTTAATGCGTGAGGCCCGAACAGGTCTTCCCCTCCGTTCCATTTCTAGGAAACCTAGACTATGTTTTTTATTGCTTCACTCTTCATGCAGCCATAAAGCCCAGAAATTTCTTTTGCAACATCCTTTCAAAACTTTGCTCTCCATGCCATACCTTATTTTTAATACAATTAATAAAAATGTTGGGTTTAGACTTTACATTTAAAATTAATTTCACAAGTGGGCGCTACCAAAGGGGCACAAACTAATTTATAGTCTGACAGATTTTGAGTTTAGGGGCAGAAATTCTCTTCTAGGAGTTTGTGCACCCCCACCCCCATCATCCCAACCCCTGAGATCCGCATGAAGATTCCAAAGGTTCCCTGTCTTCACAGCACAGACGATTTAAAGTGAATTCAATGCTGATCCATGATGGCTGCAGTACCAAGGCACAAGAGGTTTTACCTACCAGATCCAAGTCACCAATCGACAACTGCGCAATCACTTTAGTCTCCAGCCTGACCCTGAGCAGGACCTGAGGAGCCAGCACTACTATGTGGCCCCAGAGGCTTATTATCATTGGTCCAGTGCTGTGTTGTCAAGAAGACAACATCTAGCCTCAGCAAACTTGCTCCACTTAGCTCTTTTACAATGGCCAAGAGGAGAAGCAAGAGCTAGCACAGGTGCCAACACTATTTGTTTCATGAGGCTTATGTGCTCTGGAGTTCAGAAGAATGAGGTGTGATCTCATTGAAACCTACAAAAATCTGCAGCGGCTTGATAGTGTAGATGCTGAGAGATTGTTTCCATTGGTGTAGAATCTAAGACACGGGGGCACAGTCTCAGGGTGAGGGGTCAATCATTTAGGACTGAGAAAAAGAGAACAAAGGGTAATGAATCTTTGGAGCTGTCTACCCCAGAGGAGTGTGGATACTTCATCATTGAATCCATTTAAGGCTAGGATAAATAGATTTTTGGTGTCTCAGGAGAATCAAGGGATATGGGGAGTGGGCAAGAAAGTGGAGTTGAAACCCAAGATCAGCCATGACCTTATTGAATAGCAGAGTAGGTTCGACGGGCCATATCTTCTACTCCTGCTCCTATTTGTCTTTTTATCATTGCCCCGTCAGCTCCAGTGACAGTCTACAAACTACAAATGTATAATCTACCAACTGCAGTGGTCAGTGGTCAGGGTCAGCAGGGTGTGACTGCAAGTGAGGCAGGTAGAGGGATCCTGTGTTCAGGAACAGAGGAGCCTCAGCTCTTGACCTTGTCCAACAGGTGTGAGGTACTTGCTCCCTATGTGGATGAGGAGGAGGACTGTAGGGAGGATGAGCCAGCTGACCACGGCACCGTGGCACAGGAGGCCATTCAAGAAGGGAGAGCAAAAAGACAAGTGGTAGTTGTAGGGAATTCTATAATTAGGGGAATTGATAGCTTCCTTTGTAAGCAGGATCGAGAGTCCTGCATGGTATGTTGCCTGCCCTGTACCAGGGTGAGGGACATCTCTGACCGGCTTGAAAGGATATTGAAGAGGGGGAGGATCCAGTTGTTGTGGTCTACGTCGGGACAAATAACATAGATAAGACTAGGAAAGAGGACCTGTTTGGGGATTATCAGGAACTAGGAACTAAATTAAAGAACAGGTCCTCAAGGGTTATAATCCCCGGATTACTACCCGAGCTACATGCAAATTGACATAGGGACGCAAGAATAAGGGAAGTAAACACGTGGCTAAAGGAGTGGTGCGGGAAAGAGGGGTTTCATTTCGTGGGGCACTGGCATCAGTATTGGAACAGGAGGGATCTGTACCGTTGGGACGGTCTCCACCTGAACCGATCTGGGACCAGTGTTCTAGCGAAAAGGGTAAATAGGGTGGTCAACAGGACTTTAAACTAGAAGGTGGGGGAGGGAAGGGTAAAACTCCAAGAAGTATGACTAATGGGAAACAAAGCAGCAGGTTAGCATGTGGGGGGAGTGGATTCAACTTCATGGAAAATTATGAAAAAACTGAAAAGAAAGGAGAGCCCAGGAGAGGCTATTAAAGTCCCCAGAACACAAAATAGGACAGAGTGTTTGGAAAGGGCTAGGAATGTAACTTCAAGCACATCAGATAAAGGGACGACAATGAGAAAGGGGACGGGAAATACAGGACTGAAGGTGTTGTATCTGAATGCACGCAGTATACGAAATAAGGCAAATGAGCTTGTGGTGCAGATTGAAATTGGCAGATATGATGTGGTGGGCATCACGGAGACATGGCTGCAAGGGGATCAGGACTGGGAGCTAAATATCCAAGGATATACATCCTATCAAAAAGATAGGCAGGTTGGCAGAGGGGGTGGGGTTGCTTTGTTAGTAAGAAATGAAATTAAATCGATAGCAAGAAATGATGTAGGGTCAGATGATGTAGAATCTGTGTGGGTAGAGTTGAGGAATCGCAAAGGTAAAAAAACCATAATGGGAGTTATGTACAGGCCTCCGAACAATAGTCAGGATGTGGGGCACAAGATACACCAGGAGATAGAAAAGGTGTGTAAGAAAGGCAAGGTTACAGTGATCATGGGGGATTTCAATATGCAGGTAGACTAGGAAAATCGAGTTGGTAGTGGATCCCAAGAAAAGGAATTTGTGGAATGTCTACGAGATGGCTTTTTGGAGCAGCTTGTGGTGGAGCCCACTAGGGAACAGGCAATTCTAGATTTAGTGATGTGTAATGAGGCAGATTTGATAAGGGAGCTTAAGGTGAAGGAACCCTTAGGAGGAAGTGACCATAATATGATAGAATTTACCTTGCAATTTGAGAGGAAAAAGCTGGAATCAGATGTAACAGTATTACAGTTGAATAAAGGCAACTACAGAGGCATGAGGGAGGAGCTGGCCAGAATTGACTGGGAGATGAGCCTAGCAGGAAAGACAGTGGAACAGCAATGGCAGGAGTTTCTGGGAGTAATTTGAGAGAGACAGCAAAATTTCATCCCAAGGAAGAAGAAGCATACTAAAGAGAGGACGAGGCAACCATGGCTGACAAGGGAAGTCAGGGACAGCATAAAAGCTAAAGAGAAAGCATACAATGTGGCGAAGAGCAGTGGGAAACCAGGGGATTGGGAAGCCTACAAAGACCAACAGAGGACAACTAAAAAAGAAATAAGGAGGGAGAAGATTAAATATGAGGGTAAACTAGCCAGTAATATAAAAGAAGATTGCAAGAGTTTTTTTAGATATATAAAGGGTAAGAGAGAGACAAAAGTGGACATTGGGCCGCTGGAAAATGACGCTGGAGAAGTAGTAGTGGGGAACAAAGAAATGGTGGAGGAACTGAATAGGTACTTTGCGTCAGTCTTCACAGTGGAAGACACGAATGACATCCCCAAAGTTCAAGAGAGTCAGGGGGCAGAGGTGAGTATGGTGGCCATTACCAAGGAGAAGGTGCTAGGAAAACTGAAAGGTCTGAAGGTGGATAAATCACCTGGGCCAGATGGATTACACCCCAGAGTTCTGAAGGAGATAGCTGAAGAGATAGTGGAGGCATTAGTGGTGATCTTTCAGGAATCACGAGTCAGGGAGGGTCCCAGAGGACTGGAAAATCGCTAATGTAACCCCCCTGTTTAAGAAGGGAGTGAGGCAAAAGACGGGAAATTACAGGCCGATTAGCCTGACCTCGGTCGTTGGTAAGATTTTAGAGTCCATTATTAAGGTTGAGATTTCAGAATACTTGGAAGTGCATGGTAAAATCGGGCAAAGTCAGCATGGTTTCATCAAGGGGTCTGACAAATCTGCTAGAATTCTTTGAGGAGGTAACGAGTAGGTTAGACAAAGGAGAGCCAATGGATGTTATCTACTTGGACTTCTAGAAGGCCTTTGACAAGGTGCCACACAGGAGGCTGCTCAGTAAGATAAGAGCCCATGGTGTTAGAGGCAAGGTACTAGCATGGATAGAAGATTGGCTGACTGGCAGGAGGCATAGAGTAGGGATAAGGGGTCCTTCTCAGGATGGCAGCCGGTGACTAGTGGAGTTCCGCAGGGGCCAGTATTGGGACCACAACTTTTCACTTAATACATTAATGATCTAGATGAAGGAACTGAGGGCATCCTGGCTAAGTTTGCAGATGATACAAAGATAGTTGGAGGGACAGGTAGTATTGAGGAGGCGGGGAGGCTGCAGAAGTATTTGGACAGGTTAAGAGAATGGGCAAAGAAGTGGCAGATGGAATACAATGTGGGGAAGTGTGAGGTCATGCACTTTGGTAGGAAGAATAGAGGCATAAACTATTTTCTAAATGGGGAGAGAATTCAGAAATCTGGAGTGCAAAGGGACTTGGGAGTCCTAGTCCAGGATTCTCTTAAGGTTAACTTGGAGGTTGACGTGGAAGTTAGGAAGGCAAATGCAATGTTGGCATTTATTTCGAGAGGACTAGAATATAAAAGCAGGGATGTGCTGTTGAGGCTTTATAAGGCTCTGGTCAGACCACATTTAGAATATTGTGAGCAATTTTGGGCCCCGTATCTCAGGAAGGATGTTCTGGCCCTGGAGAGGGTCCAGAGGAGGTTCACGAGAATGATCCCAGGAATGAAAGGCTTAACATATGAGGAACGTTTGAGGACTCTGGGTCTATACTCGATGGAGTTTAGAAGGATGAGGAGGGATCTGATCGAAACTTACAGAATACTGAAAGGCCTGGATAGAGTGGAAGTGGGGAAGATGTTTCCATTAGTAGGAGTGAATAGGACCCGAGGGCACAGCCTCAGAGTAAAGGGAAGACCTTTTAGAACAGAGATGAGGAGAAACTTCTTTAGCCAGAGAGTGGTGAATCTATGGAATTCATTACCACAGAAGGCTGTGGAGGCCAGGTCATTGAGTGTATTTAAGACTGAGATAGATAGGTTCTTGATTGGTAAGGGGATCAAAGGTTACGGGGAGAAGGCGGGAGAATGGGGTTGAGAAACTTATCAGCCATGATTGAATGGCGGAGCAGACTCGATGGGCCAAATGGCCTAATTTCTGCTCCTATGTCTTATGGTCTTATGCAGAGTGCCAGTTTACTCATCTTAGTGACAATCTACTAATTTAAGAGTAACTGAGCCAGGATGAACATTGAACGTGTCAGGTGAATGTGCTTGTTGAAAATACCTGCACATCTTGACAGAATTTTTGCTCAGCCCCAGCAACAAATTTCAGGTTAAGTGAAACAAAAATAATAAATATATGCCTTTAACTGTATAACTAATTTTTATTAAACTACTTGTGCTGTTACAGGGGCTCCTTGGAATTTTTATAGCACGGTGGGGGTGGGAGGGGGAGTTCAAAAACAAAAAGATTGAAAATCTCTGCTGTAGAGGAACCATAATTATTATTTTTTAAGTTCATTCATGGGATGTGGGCATTGCTGGCTAAGCCAGCATTTATTTCCCATCCCTAATTGCCCTTTGAGAACGTGGAAGTGAGCTGCCTTCTTGAACCGCTGCAGTCCCTGTGGTGTTGGGGAGGGAGTTCCAGGATTTTGACCCAGCGACAGTGAAGGAATGGCGATATATTTCCAAGTTAGAATGGTGTGTGGCTTGGGGGGGAGCTTTCAGGTGGTGGTGTTCCCATGTATCTGCTGCCCTTGTTTTTCTAGATGGTAGCGGTCATGGGTTTGGAAGGTGCTGGCTAAGGAGCCTTAGTGAGTTCCTGCAGTGCACCTTGTAGATGGTACACACTGCTGCCACTGTTCGTTGGTGGTGGAGGGAGTGAATGTTTGTGGATGGGGTGCCAATCAAGAGGGCTGCTTTGTCCTGGATGGTGTCAAGCTTCTTGAGTGTTGTTGTACATGCAATCGTCCAGGCAAGTGGAGTATTCCATCACACTTTTGGCTTGTGGCTTGTAGATGGTGGACAGGCTTTGGGGAGTCGGGAGGTGAGTTACTTGTCACAGGATTCCTAGCCTCTGACATGTTCTTGTAGCCACAGTATTTATATGGATGGCCCATTCAGTTTCTGGTCAATGGTAACCCCCAGGATGTTGATAGTGAGGGGATTCAGCAATGTAATGCCATTGAGTGTCATGGGGCAATGGTTAGATTCTCTCTTGCTGGCGATGGTCATTGCCTGGCACTTGTGTGGCATGAATGTTACTTGCCACTTGTCAGCCAAAGCCTGGATATTGTCCAGACCTTGCTGCTTAAGGGCACGGTCTGTATCAGTATCTGAGAAGTTGTGACTGGTGCTGAACATTGTGCAATCATCAGCAAACATCCCCACTTTTGACCTTATGATGGAGGAGTGGTAATTGATGAAGAAGCTGAAGATGGCTGTGAGTAAGACACTGCCCTGAGGAATTCTTGCAGTGATGTCCTGGGACTGAGATGATTGACCTCTAGAGCATTTTGTCATTTTGGCTTTCACAGTAGAGAAGTGTTTTAGTCCCAAAAAGAGTAGTTGATGGTCACTTTCTGCCCATTTGTATTGCAACAGTTTCTGTAACCTTCTGCTCTCTTTTCATCATTGCTTTTCCCTTTCTTCTTCCTACCTCCCCTGCCACCATTCTGGAGGCTATAAATCAGTGCCCTCCATAATTTGTGCGCTCTTTCAAACTACACATTCATAGCCACATCTATAAATGTTCCCCTAAGTTGCATGTATAGTACAATAATGCAATCCTGACGAGGCAACCAGACAATGAACCAGCCATAAAGCTACACATTTGTTTATAATCCAATATTAACCACATATTTTTAAAAAGATTTAGTCAATGCTAATTTCCTCAGTTTGTCTGGTTGCAACCATTTTTAACTGGGCATTCGAGTTGTCGCCTGACTTATTAAGTGTTTCACTGTTAGCCCATTATTGCTTTTTTTAATAAAAAGAGTTGTGCCGGGCTGTTTTTCAGCAATAAGGAACAGCTTGACTGTATTGTGCGTAGCATTTTCAAAACTGCCTGTCTTAGAAACAGGGCTTTTAAAAAAAGTGTATTTACAACAAAATTAACGTTGACCTTTAATGTTTATGCAGTAACGTAATGGAACTGATGTTGAAGTTTTTCCCCATATGATGTGTAATAATTCTTAAATAAGGTGGAAATGTGTGTCATTCCTCATGGTGAAACCTGATCATATGCCCAAGATAATGTCACTATTGATCATTTTATGTGACTCCAGCAGATGAGGAAATGTATCTTTGGCATTGAAAATGTTCCATTAAAGCCGTAATTGCATACAAAGATACCTGCTTTAACTCTTATTAAAAACAAATGTTGACGTGAATGTGTTCAGCTATAATTTGTATTGGAATTCACTCATTTTTGCCCATTCTAGAGTTTGAGCTGCATGGAGAAATTATTTGCCCAAATGCCAAATAAATTCCATTGTTTTCTGGTTGGCCAAAGTAAACAACCAGTTAAGGCTATGTATACTTGATGCTTGGGGAACAAATCTTGATCTAAAAGCAAATTTATTTTCGAGAGAGAGTTTTGCTATTAGTTTTCAATGCTATCAGCATTGTTCATATAAATTAGCAAAATCCAGAATTAAGTTAAATTAGGAAGTTCAACCTCAATGTTTTTTAATTGAATATTATTTTTAAATAACTATCAAAGAATGTCTGTAAGAATTATTTTGATGGAGTCAGGTTTGGAATAATACCAGCTGTTGATTTTGATAGGCTGTGACCATTATTTTGTTTGTAAAATTGGATTCTGAGTTAAGCTCATGAGGGTGGGTACAATCAAAAAACTAAAACTTGCCCACGACAAGAATTTTCCCATCGGCGAGCGGGGCCAGGGCCTGCTCACCGACGCAGAAAATGACACGGAATTACCCTGCGTCATTTGCATTTTCAGGTCAGTGGGGGTGCAGCTGAGTCAGCTATACACCTGCCGACCTATCAACAGCCTATTGAGGCCATTCATAAAGCAATTAGTGGACCTGCCCGTCCAACCTTAAGGTTGGCGGGTAGGTCGGGGGCGCTGGCGGCCACCTGAAAAAGCATCCCACGGGTGGGATGAGGTTTCATGCCTGAATTAAAAAATTAAGATTCACTTTTCCTTAACGTTATGTCCATGTCCCAACTCATGTGACATTGTCACATGAGGGGACATGGATGGTGAATGAAATTTTCGAAAGAATAACTTTTTCGCTTAAGAACCGATCTCCCTGAGGCGGCACTTAGTCTCAGGAAGATCGGAGCGCTCCTTTGCACGATGGAGCGCACTTCCGCACTTGCCATTCTCCCCCCACCCCCAGCCCACACAGGGAGCTCACAGCTGGGCGGGCCTTAATCATGGACGCCGATTGGAGGGCCACCCACCCACGTCCGCTCCCACACTCCCCTCCCCCACCCACCCCCAAACGGGGGGAAATTTTGCCTCATGTGTGTCATTGATCAAGCCTAACACAGTATACACCCAGTATCAAAAAACATGATGTCTAAAATGCAGGTATGCTGCTAGATCTAATTTGTAAATTGGTATCTCTGGAAATTGCTGACTCAGCCACTTCACAAAGGCAGAGCTGTACGGGCTGTGCCAGATACATTTAGCAAGTGGAATATGGTGTGAAGATCAGAGTTAAACTAGAATTGGGCCTTGAAGGTGGGGAGGCTGAAAAATACCTGGAGGCAATAATGAGGAGGAGGAGGGGGTGAGGTTAGAAAATAACAACAAGCACCATTTGTATAGTAAGAAGATGATGGGTAGATAGGTATTGGGGATGCATTAGATACCAGACTTGGAGGAACGCAGGGATCTTGAAGTCTCATAGGGCTGGAGGAGGTTACTGAGATAGGGAGGAGTGAAACCACGGAAGGAATTGAAAACAAGGATGAGAATTTTTAAACTGAGCTTTTGCCAGAGTAGGTGTCAATGCAAGTGGGAAAGCAAGCGGTGTTGGGTGAAATAGGACTTGGAGCAAGTTAAGATGTGGGCAGCAGAGTTTTGGATGAGATTAAGTTTATGTTGAGTGAAAGATGAGGCTGGCTAGGAGAATCATTCGAATAGCTTAGAGGTAACAAAAAAGCATGAATGAGGGTTTTAGCAGCAGATGAGCTGAGGCACGGGTGGAGTTGGACAACATTACAAAGGTGGAAATAGGCAGTCTTAGTAATGGGACAGAGATGTGGTTGGAAGCTCATCTCTGGGTCAAGCCCAACATTAGGGTTGTGAACGCCCTGGCTCAGTTTCAGACATTTGCCAGGGAGAGGGATGCTATCAGTGGCTAGGGATCGGAGTTTGTTGCAGGGCTGAAGATGATAGTCAGGATTTTCCATGTCCGCTGGAGCCAGGCATGACTGGCGGCACAAGTGGACAGAACGGCGCGACCCAGTTTGCAATGGTCTGCTCAGCTCGCCAATGGCGGGGCACATTTGCTGCCATCAGACGTCGGGAACCTCGTTGTAATGCATAAGCATAACATTATTCTCGCCTCCCACTTTGCTGGATCATCCACCCATGTCAGTGGGAAAACATGCCAATGTGTTTCAAAACAGCACATAATAAGGCGTGCACTTGGCAGGCTGCACTTCACTTGGGACTTTAAGGTTTGTTTGCTTACCTTGCTTCGGGCAGCACTCGCAGTCATCAGCACCAGGCTTCACAGGCAGCACCATCACTTTTAGGGGGGCTCACGGACAGGCCTCTACCTACCAGATCAGCCATATGTGGATGGACTTTTCAATGGCTGCAGGGCTAGGGTTTGCTTGGGGAAGGGGGAGAAATGGCTTTAGGCAAGGGAAGAGGCTGCAGGACGAGGGTTGTACTGGGGTGGGAGGGTATCGCAGAGTGTGTGTGGAGGCAAATGTTGGTCTATGCAAGTGGCCTCAAGATGGTGAGGGCTGAGGAGGCAGTCTTCAGAGGAGATGAGGCCAGATCGACATGTGAGGGTATGCGTGAAAGAATGGGTGGTGATGTCCCTTGAGCTGGCAGTGAATGAGATGCCAGTGAATGTCTGATGGGCTTGAGTGTGAGAGTTTAGAGTGATGAGATGGTTGCTGTACCCTGGTGGCATAGATTAGATCATTCATCCTTTATCTGCATTGGATGGCCAACCTCTTCTGTGCAGCATTGGCACTGATCACCACTGCCATCCCCTCCCAAACGGGAGCGGTAATGTTACTGCCCCTCCTGCAGCCAGAGCGGGGGTAAAGGACATCACAGAGGACCTCCACAGCGTCCAAAGTGCGCTTGAGAGCTGTGGTCGTCTTGCCTTTCTGAGCTATGTCATCTTTGCAGCAGTCCTGGGCTGGAAGCACCAAGCGTGGCTGCACTTTAAATGTAGTGCCTGGCATGATGAAGTGGCGAGGTGACAAGTGGCAGATGAATTGGAGCCCGCCCACCATCAAAATGGCATTTACTGTGGGAATGCAAAATTAATGTGGCGGGTTTGGGGGCGATACGGCTTGAAAAGTCACCATTGCAGCCAGCAAGTAGAACGTCGTTTTTCCCGCCCGCTACCACATTTAGTGCAAATCTGGGACGATTCAGCCCGATGGCTTTGGCCTTCACAATATTTAGTTGAACTAAATGTTTGCTCATCTGGTACTGGATGTTGAATAAGCAGTATGACAAATCAGAGACCAGGAGAGATCAAGAAAGGCGATGGTGAGATAGCACTGAATGTCATCAGCGTAGACATGGAACCTGACATGCTTTTGGATGTTTTAGGTCTCCTCTACATTGGAGAGACCAAACGCAAACTGGGCGATCGCTTTGCAGAACACCTGCGGTCTGTCCGCAAGAAAGACCCAAACCTCCCTGTCGCTTGCCATTTTAGCACTCCACCCTGTTCTCTTGCCCACATGTCTGTCCTTGGCTTGCTGCATTGTTCCAGTGAAGCCCAACGCAAACTGGAGAAACAGCACCTCATCTTCTGACTAGGCACTTTACAGCCTTCCGGGCTGAATATTGAATTCAACAACTTTAGATCTTAAACTCCCCCTCCCCCCATCCCCACTCCGTTTCTCCCCCCTCCCTTTTTTTTCAATAATTTATATAGATTCTTCTTTTCCCACCTATTTCCATTATTTTTAAATCTAAAACTAAAACTTTGTTAGTCTTTCCACCCCACCCCCACTAGAGCTGTACCTTGAGTGTCCTGTCTTCCATTCTTAATTAGCACTTTTCTTAGACAATATCACCACCTTCAACACCTCTTTGATCCTTTTGTCTGTGACATCTTTTGATTATCTGCTCCTATCACTGCTTGCTTATCTCCACAATCACCACACCCTCAACTTCTCTCTCCCCCCGCCCCCCCACCTTAAACCAGCTTATATTTCACCTTTCTCCTAACTATGCTTCAGTTCTGCCGAAGGGTCATGAAGACTCGAAACGTTAACTGATTTCTTCTCCACCGATGCTGCCAGACCTGCTGAGTTTTTCCAGGTAGTTCTGTTTTTGTTTTGGATTTCCAGCATCCACAGTAGCTTTTAGCTTTTTGTTTTTATCTCTATGTTTTTGGATGATGCCGCTAAGAGGCTGCATGTTGATGAGAAATTGTTGAGGGCCAAGGATAGGTCATTCAAGATCAGGAATAGGGAACAAAATCATTGTAGGTGATTCCCAGGCTATGATCAGATATATAAGAATTGAACTGGGCAAGTATAGTCCCACCCAGCTAGACGATGGTGGCAAGGCATTGGAAGACAATGTGGTCAGTTCTGCCAAAGGCAGTCAACAGGTTGAGAAAGATGAGGAGAGATAGTTTACCATGGTCATAATCGCACAGAATGTCATTAGTGAATTTGATAAGGGTTGTTTTACTACTGTGGCAGAGATGGAAAAATCTGATTGGAGAGATCACCAAATATGGAATTGCAGGAAGAGTGAGCATAGATTTGGAAGGCGATATCTTGTTCAAAAATTTTGGAGAGCGAAAGGAAGATGTAGATGGGCAGTAAATTGCCCAGTGGGTTAGGGAAAGTGAGGGATGTAGCAGAGGCAGCTAATGAATGGTCTTAATCTTTTAACAATAAAGTGCATAAGATTCTTGCATGTTATTGGAGGTGAGGGTAGAGGAGGCAGGGAGGAGTGGCATAAGATAACAGATTGCAGTGGAGACAAGAAATGGGGGTTATCCTTGAATTCCAGGGTGATCTGTAAATAGTGAGCAGTTTTAATAAACAAGTGCTGGGCTTTAATTGGCCCAACCAGATCTGGTAATGAATGAATAAGTCAGTTGTTCACCATAGGTGTCCAATTCTGTGCTGTTGAACTTGAGTGTGGAAATGAGGGCCATGGCAGGGGGAACAGCCTGGCCGAGAGAATTCTTTAATGGGCATCAAAGGTGCAGGTGATGGTGTGATTGAGAAGATTGATAATTGCAGAAATGCCAATGAATGGAAGGCCAAAGCCTAGGAGACAGTTGGAAATTTGAAAGTTCAGTTGTAAGTGACTTGAGGGAGAATTTGTTCCAGTGTCAGATAGAGAAATAAGTAACTTTAGGAGAGGGAAGGGGGTGCAAGTGGAGAAGGATAAAAGGAAGTGATCAAAGATAGCTTTATCTGTGATCGGCAAGACATGAGTAGTGAAGCCACATGAGATGGTGAGGTTGAGGGAATGGCTGTCAAAATGGCTCGGGGAGTTTCTGTGATGACAGTGAACTCAAAGATACAAGAGCATGAGTTGAAATGGAAGTTTAAATCACTGAACATGAGAAGCCGCTTGGGGCAGAGGCTGAGGGAGGAAAGTGTTGCACGTGGCTCAGTGAGAATCCTGGCATGACGTTGGGTGAGCAATAGGGACAAGAATTTTAATTTTCATGTATGAGGGATGGAACAAATTGAGGAGCTCAAAGGAGAAGTCGCCAGAGGGGTAGAGAGACAGATCCAGGTGTGATTTAGTGCCATTGCCACTGCAATGGTTTGAGTAGGGCAAGTGGTGAATGATGTAGCCTAGCAGGGAACTTCAATAAGGGAAAATACATCAAGGCCATGATACTGATCTGATCACCCGCAATAAGGCCATGAATTGCACGGGTCCTGTGCACAAGTGAACACACGTTATGGAGGGAGACGCAGAGAGGATTGGCGAGAGCTGATCTGCTGGCAGAGTCCATCAGGCCTCAGGAAGAACACTGGATGTGAAGGTTGGGGAGAGTAGGGTGGGGCAATTGCCTTTAAGGAGACAGTGAGGACTGCCTTGGTCAGCCCTTCAGAGAATACCAAGAGATTGATAGAAAAAGCTGTAGAATTATCCAAGAATAAGTCAACACTGGGATGATAGCAGGACAGTAGGAAAGACAGTTAGGGCAGTTAGAAAACCATAATGGAATCAGGCAAAGTCAAATTAATTTTATGAAAGGGAAATCATGTTTGACAAATTTATTTGAGTTCTTTGAGAGGGGATCCAGTAGATGTATTGTATTTAGATTTCCAAAAGGCATTCGATAAGGTGCCACATAAAAGGTTTCTAGACAAGATGAGAGCTCATGACATTGGGGAAAATATGTTTGCATGGATTGAGGATTGGCTCACTAACAGCAAACAGAGGGTCAGGATAAATGGCTCATTTTCAGATTGGCAATCTGTAACTAATGGCACATCACAGGGATCAGGACTGGGGCCTCAACTATTTCTGATCTTTATTAATGAGTTGGATGAAGGGACCAAATGTATTGTAACCACATTTGCTGATGATACAAAGATGGGTAGGAAAGCAAGCTGTGAGAACACAGAGTCTGAAAAGGATTATTAATTGGTTAACTGAGTAGGCTAAAAAAAAATGAGGTTGTCCACTTTGGTGGGAAGAATAGAAAAGCAGAATATTATTTAGATAGAAAGAGACTACAATGCAGGGGGATCTGGTGTCCTTGCACATGAATCACAATAAGTTAGCATGCAGGTATAGCAAGTAATTAGGAAGGCAAATGGAATGTTGGCCTTTATTGCAAAGGGGATGGAGTATAAAAGCAGGGAAGTCTTGCTACAACTGTATAGAGCATTGGTGAGACCATACCTAGAGAACTGTGTATAGTTTTGTCTCTTTTCTTAACGAGGGATATATTTGCATTGAAAACAGTTCAGAGAAGATTCATGAGGCTGATTCCTGGGATGAAGGGGCTGTATTATGAGGAAAGGTTGAGCAGGTTGGGTCTGTACTCATTGGTGTTTAGACGAATGAGTGATGATCTTATTCAAACATAAGTTTCTGAGGGGGCGCGACAGGGTTGATGCTGAGACAACGCTTCCCCTTGGGGTGGTTGGGGCGGGGTGGGGGGGGGGGTGGGTGATCGTACAGTTTAAAAAATAAGGAGCCTCCCATTTAAGACTGAGATAAGGAAGAATTTCTTTGCTCAGAGGATCGTTAATCTTTGGAATTCTCTTCCCCAGAGAGCAGTGGAGGATGGATTATTGGATATATTCAAGGCTGATTTGATTTACAAGGTAGTCAAGGGTTATGGGCAGTGGGCAGGAAAGTGGAGTTAAGGCCACAATCAGATCAGCCATGATGATATTGAATGGTGGAGCAAGGCCTGTATGGCCTACTCCTGTTCCTATTTCTTATGATGTTATAAAGCAAGGAAAGTTTTTCTGCTTGATGAAGAGTGCCTCTTCAGACAGCAGGAAACAGGGGAAAAGATTGACTTCATGCATTCAACCTGAGAGGTGTGGAAACTCTTGCATTGCCTGGGAGCAGCCATGCAACAATCACACCAGGTGGCCCAGAATCGACACCGATGCCGTCGCTTCATGGCTCCTATTAAACTCAAAGATACCAGCCAGCAGGGAAGATAAGCGGATGATAAAAACAGCCCTGATGCAATCTCTCAAGAGAGACAGATTTCTCAAGCCCTTACAAGAGAAAGTGGACAGCAACAAGTCTGGCAAAGCAGCAGGAGTCGGTGGGTTTTGAATTCCTGAAGAACATCAGATCACAGGGAAGGAAGTGGCTAGAAAAGCTGCCGACATCCATAGCACAGGAACAATTCCAAACATCTTGTGATGACCCAAGAGAGTGGCCATTGCCAAGCCAGGGAAACCACTTGATGAGCCACACAGCTACCGCCCCATCACCCTGTTCTCAATAACACATAAGCCTCCTGCTAAACAGACTATGTCACACCCTGGAAGCAGTGATGCCCACCCCACCCCACTCCCCCCAGCCAACAGGCAGGTTTTTTGCACAGGTGCAACTGCTCTGATCTGGGCCTGACACTGACCTCACATGTTGAGGCTGGTTTTCAGAAAGGCCTGTAGACAGGAACCACCTTGGTTGACTTATCTTGTGCCTGTGACACAGCTTGGTGCACAGGTGTGCTGCTGAAAATTCTCCAAAATCATCTTCTGTGCGAAAACCCTAAACTAATCAATTCCATGATCATCATCTGACAGTTGTGTGTGCATCTTGAAGATCAAATCAGCCACTCATCCATAACCAACAATGGGCTCCCACACAGACCAGCCCTCACACCGGCTCCCTTCAACATATATACCAGTGACCTTCCTTCCACAAAGTCATGGTTCTTCGCACATGCTGACAACTTGGCCCTGCCTTACCAGGCTAAAGAACTTCAGGACATTGAGAAAGCACTCAATGAAGATCTATGTTCTCTGGAAGTCTACTTCAGAAAATGGAGACTTCGATCAAATGCTGTAAAGACAATCGTTTCAGCCTTCCACCTGAACAATTCGATGTCCAGGGAGGAAATTCGTGTCACTCCTGTGACTGACCACTCACTCATGACTGCAGCATGATATCCTTGTTATAACGGAAATTTGGCTTAAAGAGGGGCAAAAATGGCAGCTCAACATCCCTGGATATAGAGTTTTCAGGCAAAATAGAGGCAGGGCTAAAAAAAGTGGGGGTGTGGCATTATTGGTTAAAGAATCAATTATAGCTGTGAGGAGGGATGATATACTAAATTAATCATCAAATGAGGCCATGTAGATTGAGCTCAGGAGTAAAAAGGGGGCAGTCACACTACTAGGATTGTACTATAGACCCCTAAATAGCGAGAGGGAGATAGAAGAGCAAATATGTTGGCAAATTTCTGAGTGCAAATACAATAGGGCAACAATAGTTGGGGACATCAACTACCCTAATATCAACTGGGACACAGTGTAATAGGCACAGAGGGCACAAAATTCTTGAATTGCATTCAAGAGGACTTTTTTAGCCAGCATGTAACAAGCCTAACAAGAGGCAGTGCAATTCTAAATTTAGTATTAGGCAATGAAACTGGGCAGGTGGATGAAGTAGCAGTGGGTGACCATTTTGGAGATAGTGATCATAATACAGTTAGCTTTAATATAATAAGAGTAAAGATAGAACAGAAGTAAAAGTTCTAAATTGGAGAAAGACAAACTTTACGAAGCTGAGAGGTGATCTGGTGAAAATGGACTGGTTACAGCTACTTGAAGGGAAATCAGTGACAGATCTGCGGAAGGCATTCAAAAGTGAGATTCTACAGGTACAGTGTATATATGTCTCCACAAAGAAAAAGGGTGGTACTGCCAAATCTAGAGTCACCTGGTTATCTAGAAGTATACAAGGTAAGATCAAACAGAAAAAGAAAGCTCATGACAGTCACAAAAAGCTTAATATAAAAGCAAAAAACTGCAGATGCTGGAAATCCAAAACAAAAATAGAAATACCTGGAAAAACTCAGCAGGTCTGGCAGCATCTGCGGAGAGGAACACAGTTAACGTTTTGAGTCCGTATGACTCTTCAACAGAACTAAGTAAAAATGCTTAATATTGTAGAAAGCCTAGAGGAGTATAGAAAGTACAGGGGTGAAGTAAAAAAGGTAATTAAGAAAGCAAAGAGAGGATATGAAAAAATATTGGCAGGTAAAATCAAATAAAACCCAATTTTACCAGCACATTAACAGCAAGAGAATAACTAAGGAAAGGGTAGGGCCGATTGGAGATATATATGGCAACTTGTGCTCTGATGCTGAAGATGTGGGCAGGGTTCTCAATGAGTCCTTCACTAAAAAGAGGATGAAGCAGAAATTCTAGTTAAAGAGGAGGAGTGTGAAATGTTAGATACAATAAGCATAGTGAGAGAGGATGTACTGGAGGGACTGACATCTCTGAAGGTGGATAGGTCACCAGAGCCGGATGGACTGTATCCCTGGCTGTTGAGGGAAGCCAGGGAGGAAAGAGCGGATGCTCTGAGGATCATTTTACAATTCTTTATTAGGTACAGGCAAGGTACCAGAGGATTGGAGGTTTGTGAACATTGTACTGTTAGTTAAAAAGGATGTGAGGAATAGACCAAATAATTATAGGCCAGTCAGCCTGACTTCTGTAGTGGGCAAATTATTAGAATCAATTCTGAGAGACAGGATAAACTGTCACTTAGAAAAGAATGGATTAATCAAGGATAGTTGGCATGGTTTTGTTAGGGGAAGGTTGTGTCTTACTAATTTAATCAAAGTTTTTGAGGAAGTAACAAGGAGGATTGATAAGGGTAGTGCAATGGATGTTGTCTACATGGATTTCAGTAAGGCATTTGACAAGGTCCCACATGGCAGACTGGTCAGAAAAGTAAAAGCCCATGAGATACAGGGGAATGTGGCGAGTTGGATTCAAAATTGGCTCAGCGACAGGAAACAAAGGGTATTGGTTGATGGATGCTTTTGCAAATGGAAAACGGTTTCCACTGGCATTCCATAGGGCTCAGTGTTGGGTCCCTTGCTGTTTGTTGTATGTATTAATGATTTGGACTTAAATGTGGATGACATGATTGGGAATTTTGCTGATGACACAAAAATTGGCCGTGTAGTTGATAGTAAAAAAGATAGCTTTTGTCGCAGAATGATATCAATGATTTGATTGAGTGGGTGGAAAAGTGGCAGATGGAATCCAATCCAGTGAAGTGTGAGATAATGCATTTGGGGAGGACAAATAAAGCTAGGGAATACACAATAAATGGGAGAATATTGGGAGGGGTAGAGAAAGTGAGAGAACTTGGTGTGCATGTCCACAGGTCCATGATGGTAGCAAGACAGATGGATAAGGTGGTAAAGAAAGCATATGGAATGCTGTCCTTTATTGGATGAGGCATAGAATATAAAAGCAGGGATGTAATCATGGAACTGTATAAAATGCTGCTTCAGCCACAGCTGGAATTTTGTGTACAGCTCTGGTCACTACATTACAAGGAGGACATAATTGCTCTGGAGAGAGTACAGCGGAGATTTACAAGAGTGTTGCCAGGGATTCAAGATTCCAGCTATGAGGAAAGATTGGATAGGCTGGGGTTGTTTTCCTTGGAACTGAGGAGGTTGAGGGGTGACCTGGTTGAGGTGTGCAAGATTATGAGGGGCCTAAACAGAGTAGACAGGGCTGCCCTGTTTCCCCTAGTAGAGAGGTCAATTACCAGGGGGCACAGATTTAAGGTGATTGCTAGAAGGATTAGAGGGAACATGAGACATGAGGAAAAAATTCTTCACCCAGAGGGTGGTGAATGTCTGGAATTTGCTGCCTGGTTTGGTGGTGGAGGCAGAAACCCCCAACTCATTTAAAAGGTACCTGGTCCTGCGCCTGAAGTGCTGTAACCTGCAATGTTACGGACCAGGTGCTGGAAGGTGGGATTAAAATTGGCAGCCAGTTTTTTTTTCTTTTGCAGCAGGCACAGGCACGCTGGGCTGAATGGCCTCTTTCTGTGCTGTAACTTTTCCATGGTTCACTCTTGACCATATATTCACCTGCTGGCAATATCTCCAGAACAATGGAGTCAAGGTCAAGACAAAAATTAACCTCATATGAAAACTGACAGGTACCACCTGGGGCAGCAGAGCCAACACACTATGCACTGCTTCACACACCCTGGTCTACCCCAGAGCAGAATATTGCTGCTCAACCAGGCTCAGGAGCCAGCACACAAACATGTTGATATCCATTTTTGGGAAGCCATGAGGATTATTTCTATGATGTTGCGATCAACATAGCTCAAATGACTTCCTGTGCAAGCACATATTGAACCTCCTGATGTCTGCAGAGAAAATATCCTCCTGAAAGAACACCACTGGCTTACAGCTAATGAAGCACTCGCATTGACACAGGGGCTAAAAAATACTCACACACTCACCTAAAATCCTATTGTCCCTACTGGAACACACTCCACACACTTGAGAATAGGCCAGGAAAGAAGTGGCCATTTGCTCCACAAATCCCTGCATGTGGAAAAGCTCAAATTTTGACTGTGGCCACCCGAATCAGACCATCACCCGCGCACTGAACTTCTGCCCTGAGAAACCTGTTCCTGGTGGCATCGCAGCCATTCACACTTCATCAGCTGAGCTGTAGCACGAACTGTTAACACCAACTTTGAACTATAACTGCTTCCCTAGCCATACAAATAATAAAAAAAGACAGGGAGTGCTGAAGGATAAGGATAGGGTTTTTGGGGGGGCTGGCGGGGGGAGGGGCAAGTACCTAAGAGGGGTGAAATTAAAGCGGGCATGTCGACAGGATAGATTTTTCCAAGGAGGCATAAAGAGAAAAGTAGAAAAAACAGAAATAGAAAAGGGGAAAAAAATTTGATGGGCGGAATTGTCCCAGATTTGCAGTAAGTGCGTAAAACGCTGTTTCTATGGTGGGCGAGCTCCAATTCGCCAGCCATGCCGTCACCTCGCTGCTTCATCACGCCAGGCACCACATGTAAAGTACAGCCGCGCTCAGTACTTCCAGCCCAGGACTGCAGCAAACAAGACATGGCCCCAAAAGACAAGAAGACTGCAGCCCTCGAGTGTCCTTTGGATGCTGTGGAGGCACACCGTGATGTCCTCTACCCCTGCTCTGGCCGCAGGAGGGGCAGCAACATTACCACTATGGTGTCGTAGATGATGGCAGTGATGATCAGTGACAATGCTGCACAGAAGAGGTCGGCCATCCAATTCGGATAGAGGATGAATAATCTCACCTGTGCCGCCAGGGTACGGCCACCACCTCATCACTCTAAACTCACATGCTCAAGCCCATCAGACATTCACTGGCATCTCACTCACTGCCAGCCCAACGGATATCACCACCCATTCTCACACACATACCCTCACATGTCTGTCTGGCCTCATCTCCTCTGGAGACTGACTCCTCAGGCATCATCATCTTGAGGCCACTTGCACAGATCAACATCTGCCCCCAAGAACATCCTGGAATACCCTCTTTCCACAGTACAGCCCTCATCCTGCAGCCTCTTTCCTTGCATAAGGCCACTTCTCCCTCTTCGGCAAGGAAGCCCTAACACTGCAACCATTGAAAACCCACCCATATATGACTGATCTGGCAGGTAGAGATCTGCCATGAGCTCCCGTAAAAGTGATGTGGTGCTGTCTGTGAAGCCTGGCGCTGATGACTGCGAGTGCTGACCGAAGCAAGATAGGCAAACAAACCTTTAAGTCCTGAGCGAAGTGCAGCCCGCGAAGTGCACGTCGCTTATGTGCTGTTGTGAAATAGACAATCCATCAGGGGGTGGGAGATAAGTCCGCCAGGCAGGCCTAATAATGATATGCTGATGTATTACAATGAGGTTCCCGATGTCCAGAGCACATCACCCGCCATCGGTGATCTGAGTGGACGATCGCGAACTGGTTTCATGCCATTGTGAAACCGATCACACCATGTTGTCCGCTCACACCACCGGACATGCCTGACACCAGCAGGCACGGAAAATTCCGGGCGATGAGTTTGGGCCTGGAGCAGCAGCCAAAACATACATGTGAATGGGCATGGGGAAACTCAAGCTGTAGAGGTGAGGTTGCATGCAAGATCAAGACAGAGATGTCACCATAATTAATGTGGAGAAGAGGGGAGTCCACAGGAGGGAATGCAGAAAACACCTGAAGGAGACAGTGAGTAGAAGGTAGCATTGCAAAATAACTTGAGTGCAGAGTGAGTGGGAGGGAGTGGGAATGATATTATCTTGTGGGCACTAGAACGGTTACATTATAGAAGGCGACCATTTGGCCCATTGAGTCTATGGTGGCGCTCGGCAAAAGCAGTCCAGCTAGTCCCACTCCCTCAGCCTTTCTCTGTACCCCTCATTTTTTCCCTTCTATTACTTATCTAAAGTTATCGACAGCAACAATTGAATCTGCCTCCACCAACCTTTCACACAGTGCATTTCAGATTAAAACTACTCACTGAGTAAAACATCTTTCCTCATGTCGTCTTTGCTTCTTTTGCCAATCGCCTTAAATCTGTTTCTTCTGGTTCTTAACCCTTCCACCAATGGGAACAGTTTCTTTCTTGCTACTCTGTCTAAAACCGTCATGACTTTGAACATCTTTATCACATCCAAGGAGAAGGTGAGTCTTGAAAATATCTTGCATAATATTGGAACAGGAATTGACCATGCCTCCCTTAAAACTGTTCTAACATTCAATGAGATCATGACTGATCTGTGACTTGGCTTCATGTGGAATGGTGGAATATGGACCTTTGCTCCATATCCCTTAATACCCTTGGAAAACAAAGAAACTATCACTCTCAGATTTAAAATTAAAAATTGATCTAGCATCAATTGCTGTTTGCAAAGAAAGTTCCAAACTTCGACCACCCTCTAAGTGCAGAGGGATTTCCTAATTTCACTTCTGAAAGGTTTAGCTCTAATTTTTATACTATGTCCCTTTGTCCTAGACTCCCCAAGCAGTGGGAATAGTTTCTCCCTATCTACCTTATCTGTTCATCATAATGTCTTGAAAACTTTGATCGTACCCCTTCACCTTTTGTTTTCCCTGGAATTCACGGAATTGTTACGGTGCAGAAGGAGGCTATTTGGTCCATCGTGTCTGCACTAGCTCTTCAAATGAGCGTTATGACTCGGTGCTATTTTCCTGCCTTTTCCCCATAACCTTGCACATTTTTTCTGTCTAACTAATCATCTAATGCCCTCTTGAATGCTTCAGTGTGAGTTTAATGTGAATTTAATGTGAATTTGTGTAATCCCTTTTCGTAATTTAACTCTTGGAGACCAGGTATAATTCTAGTAAATCTAAAATTGACTGCTCTCCCTCCAAGGCCAATATATTGTTCCTAATATACGGTGCCCAGAATTAGTGTGGTCTTTGTTGCATAGCTGAAGCATGACTTCAGCTATGGGAAATCATGCTTGACAAATCTACTGGAATTTTTCGAGGATGTAACTAGTAGAGTTGATGAGGGGGGGGTGGGGCCAGTGGATGTGGTTTATTTGGGCTTTCAGAAGGCTTTCGACAAAGTCCCACATCAGAGATTATCGTGTAAAATTAAAGCGCATGGGATTGGGGGTAGTGTATTGAGATGGATAGAAAACTGGTTGGCAGACAGGAAACAAAGAGCAGGAATAAACGGGTCTTTTTCCGAATGGCAGGCAGTGACTAGGGGTTACCGCAGGGATCGGTGCTGGGACCCCAGCTATTCACAATATACATTAATGATTTAGATGAGGGAACTAAATGTAATATCTCCAAATTTGCAGATGGCACAAAGCTAGGTGGGAGGGTGAGCTGTGAGGGGGTTGCAGAGATGCTTCATTGTGATTTGGACAAGCTGAGTGAGTGGGCAAATGCATGGCAGATGCAGTATAAAGTGGACAAATGTGAGGTTATCCACTTTGGCAGCAAAAACAGGAAGGCAGATTATTATCTGAATTGAGAGAGGGGAATGTGCAACAAGACCTGGGTGTCCTCGTACACCAGTCGCTGAAGGTAAGCATGCAGGTGCAGCAGGCGGTAAAGAAGGCAAATGCTATGTTGGCCTTCATAGCGAGAGGATTCAAGTACAGGAGCAGGGATGTCTTGCTGCAATTATACAGGGCCTTGGTGAGACCACAAACCTGGAATATTGTGTGCAGCTTTGGTTTCCTTATCTAAGGAAGAATGTTCTTGCTATAGAGGGAGTGCAGCGAAGGTTTACCAGACTGATTCCTAGGATATCGGGACTGACATATGAGGTGAGATTGAGTCGGTTAGGATTATATTCGCTGGAGTTCAGAAGAATGAGGGGGGAATCTCATAGAAACCTATAAAATTCTAACAGGACTAGACAGGGTAGATACAGGAAGGATGTTCCCAATGGTGGGGGAGTCCAGAACCAGGGGTCACAGTCTGAGGATACGGGGTAGACCATTTAGGACTGAGATGAGGAGAAATTTCTTCACCCAGAGAGTGGTGAGCCTGTGGAATTTGCTACCACAGTGAAGAAGGTACTCCCTCCAATCCAGCAACTACCACATAGGCCAGTTGAAGAGGAGAAATTACAATCCCTGATCACATAGCGACCACAGAGACTCAGGCTTCCTTTAACCGGTTTTATTCAAGCATATGCAAGGGAGCCGCAATCATTCCTAAGAATGAAGGCCCAGCTCCCAGATTGATTACATTTCATTACTTTTGTACTTTTTCTTATCATAATACATTTGAGTACATTTGAATACATCCAATCGGTAACCGACACACCGCTCTTATGCATTGAGTACATAAACATGTGATTTTGCTAACCAATTATTCTAAAGGATGTATACATAATTATATTATCCAATCAAAATTAAAACATGTACGCAAAGACCTTGGTTCTCACAGCTCAAGACTGCTTGTGTTTCATCAAAGCCCCCTCTTTGCCCATTGTAGGTCTTCCCATATCTAAGCTAAAACCATCTGCTCCTTCCCTATGTGAGAGGAGAGTACACTTAATCTAATTTATGTCCTCCTTGTGACTTCTGCCTGACTCCCAAGGTTGTGCAATGTTCATTTGGTAATCGTCAACGTTTAATATGCTTAGCAGCCATGTCTGCCTGGAGATTTTAAGTGGTTCTTCAGTAAATTCTTACAGTGTTCCCTTTTAGCATTTTTAATTTTCCCCTAACAAGGGGGTAGGTCATTGTCAAATACAGTGATTGCAGAGGCTCCTCAGACAGGCATCTGGATCCAGGAAGCAGATGTAAAGACACTTACCTCCTGAATCCACCAAGACCTCGCCTCGATGAAGCTGCTGGGTTCCCCAAAGCTTTGGAAACCTGGCCAACAATAGTTAACACTCAAAACCTGAATGACAATGAGGCTTATCATATTTAAAGTTCCAACCAGCCTCCTTGAATGGGATTGCCACCTACCCATCCACAAGCTTCAATTAAAGAATTAAAGCCAGAAGTGGGCGGGTTGAGTCAGGAAAGAGATTTCTGAGACTTTAACCACCGCCTCACAAACTCCTCCCTGCCTCAATCACTTGACCCAAACTCATCCATTTCCTTAGTTTGGAATTCAGTCCCCTGTTTTCAGCCAATTTCCTAACCAGGTCAATAATTTCCCCTTAATTCCATGAGCTTCAACTTTAGCTTACAGTCTCTTATAAGGAACTTTATCTTTTGAAAAGTCCACATAAATAACATCCAACAGACATTTCCCTGCCCACCACTTTAGTTACCTCTTCAAAAAAATTAGTCAGATTTGTCAGGCATGACCTATTCTTTACAAATGGAAGCTGGCTCTGTCCAGTATCTGCAAATTGTACGGGCTTTCAGTCACCATATCCTACACTATGTGCACGAGCAATTTCCTGACAACAGATATTAGGCTAACTGGTCTATAATTCCCCAGTTTCCCTCCATCACCTTTCTTCAATATGAGCGAAACACATAATTTTCAGACCTAATGGAACAAATTAAGAGGACTTTGGAAGATTATATTCAGGCATTTGCAATGGTCTCACCTAATTTTCTTCAAAACCTTGTCAAATATGAGTGTTCTTCAGCTGGGTCACATTCAAGTCAAAATGTTAATTCTGTTTCTCTACACACAGAGGTTGCCAGACTTGCCAAGTATTTCCAGCTGTTTTTGCTTTTTATTTAATTTAATTTATCTGAGGAGTTGTGAATGGTGCTGAACATTGTTCAATCATCCATTAACATCCCCACTTCTGAACTTGTGATGGAGGCAAGATTGTTGATGAAGTAACTGAAATGGTTGGGCCTAGAACACTACCCTGAGGAACTCCTGCAGTGATATCCTGGGACTGAGATGATTGACCTCCAGCAACCACAACCATTTTCCTTTGTGGGGGGTAGGTATGACTCCAACCATGGAGAGTTTTCCCCCTGACTCCCGTTGATTTCAATTTTACTCAAGCTTCTTGATGCCACACTGATTCAAATGTTGCTTTGATGTCAAGTGCAGTCACTCTTACGTCTGGAATTCAGTTCTTCTGTCCATATTTGGACCCAGGCTGGCGGCTCATTTTTACACTTGACGTATAATTTGGACCCTCCTTTAGGAGGGATTTTTTGCAGCATTAGAAGTCGAGTTATACGCCGACATCTACGGTACGTGCGACCTAATAGCATTGTCAATAACACCTTCCACCACTGGTAATTGTTGCGGGTAGAACGATTTGGCGATATTTGGCTAGTTTGGATATAAGCTGTTGAGAACTTCCATGGCTACTCCCTCCAGAATGTATACCACTGTGTTGCCATTATGGATGGGATAGGACATACCCAGGGATGGGTATCAGAAGGGACAGAAGGGTCTGGGATGCAGACTGATGGAATGATTCATTGAACATTATTATGTCAGGCTGTTGTTTAATTTGCCTATGGGATAGCTCGTGCAATTTTGGCACAAGCTCCCAGATGTTAGTGAGCAGACCTTTACATGGTTTACTGGGCTGACTGGCCCTTGTCATGTCTATTGCTTAGGTTGATTTTGGTGTGGTGAAGTGGAGTTCTATGTACTTTTAAGAGAAAGTAGTTAGTTGACCATGTGACTGTATTGCCCAATCGCTACACAGTAGGGGATTCTTGGATAACTGGAAGTCTAGAGCTGGAGGTGATTGAAGCACACATTGTGTTAGTGCGTTGTTCTTAATTCCAATAAACTACCAGTGTTTGCTCAGTTAATCAGTCTCTCTGCCTGTATTGTTTCAAGCACCGACTAATGTGTTAATGTCAAGGGCGCAGCTAGCGTTCGCCGGACAAAGCGAACCTGATAACCAAAAGCATAAAACTGGCGATGAGGGTAATCTGGTCAACTGACGGCAATCAAGAAAGCTGCAGTAAGCCAGCCACGTTACTTCGCCATTACCTTGAACGTTGTTTGAAAGCACAGCCTCCTTAGTCATCGAGTGTGCCGCAGTTTGGGTATCTTGAACCATTCGACCCCGTTTTCGATGACTGGTCTCATTACGTCGAATGCCTAGCATTCTCCTTTACTGCTAACAACATCATGGGGGAGGACAAGAAGAGGGTGATTCTTTTGTTCGCAGGTGGGAGCAAAATGTATGGGTTGATCCGCAGCCTCACGTCACCTAATACCCCCAATACGAAGACTTTCAACGAGTAAGTAAACATTGTAAAAAACCACCTAATGCCAAAGCCCTCAGTCACTATGCAGCGTTTTAAATTCAATTTGAGGGAATTAACGGAATATTGTGAGTTTGGAACTTCAATTAATGACATGTTGAGAGACCGATTGATATGCGGAATTGGGGACGATGCTATTCAAAAGTGATGGCTATCTGAAGCTAATCTATACTTCGGTAAGGCATTAGAATTGGCGGCAGCCATGGAGAGCGCTGTTAGAGACTCGGAGGCAATAAAAGATACACAAAATGGCACCATCCATCTTCTAGGGCGGGAACGGCCTGTAACAAAAGGCGCGAAAATGTCAGACTCTGCAGAAAGGTGGGGAACGCCCACTATGTACAGACCATTGAAGAACAACAGTACAACAGAGAAAACCCACGACATTAATGAGAGAAATGCACCCAGGCAGCCTGCAGGTGATCGACAGTTCAGAAATATCAAATGCTTTTTCTGCCACAGCAATGGTCACATAATGCAGCACTGTCAAGATAGGCTGAGTCAGCATTTTAAAAACAAAGGCAGAAATCACAAAATCTGTCTCATTGAAGAACCAAAGGAAGCAGAAGCCTGAAAGTGGGTAGAACTGAGAAATTCAGATAGTGATTAGAGTCAATGAACAACCCATCAAGGTGGAGGTCAATACTGGGGCATCAGTGTCTGTCATAGGAGAACATACATTCAGACACTTGAATAAAGGAGTCCATCCTTTAAGTTTGGAACAATTGGACACTAAATCAAAAACATATATGGGTGAAGAAATAAGAGTGAAAGGGATATGTTAAGCCCTGTTGCAGTTTGGGGATCAGCCTGCAAATTTACCCCTTACAGGAATCTTACAGGAATTGTTACAAAAGTACACTTCTATTTCCAGTGACAAGCTAGGAAGCATTCGTGGGCTACAAGCCAAAATCCACCCTAACACAACCCCCGTATTTATCAGAGCCAGACCAGTTCCTTATGCTCTATGAGACAAGGTTGAGACCGAGATAAACAGGCTGGAAAAGTTGATATCTTACAACCAGTGCAATTTTCCGAGTGAGCGGCACCCATAGTACCCGTACTGAAGCCAGACCAAAGTGTTCGCTTATGCAGTGGCTATAAGTTAACTGTAAACAGTGTGGTCAAACTTGATAAACACCCAAAACCAAAGATTGGCAAATTGTATTTGAAATTGGCAGGGGCCTCACATATTCAAATCTCGACATGAGCCACACCTACCAGTAGGTAGAGTTGGAAGAAGGCTCGAGCGAATTTGTGACTTTCAATACGCATCGAGGATTATATCAATATACTCGACTACCCTTTGGGGTCTCATCATGTGCATGATTTTCCAGCGTACCATGGAAAATCTGCTTCAGGGACTGCCCCATGTCATTGCTTAGCTGGATGATGTTTTAGCCACTCAATGAACTGACGAAGAACACTTAGCTAATTTGGAGGAGGTGCTGAAATGCTTCTCACAAGCAGGAGTGCGCTTGAAGTGAGAAAAATGTCTTTTCCAAGCCAAAGAGGTAGCTTACTTGGGCCATTATGTTGACACGCAGGACCTGTATCCCGTGGAAGAAAAGGTCAAGGCTATTCACGAGGCACCTGCACCGAGAAACACTACAGAACTAAAGGCCTTCTTAGGCATGATAAACTACTATGGGCGATTTCTCCCAAATCTATCAACCGTACTGACTCTGTTATACGCATTGCTTAAGAGAAACCATTAATGTATTTGGCAAGCTCCGTACCAGGATGCGTTTCTGAAGGTAAAGCAATTGTTAAAATCATTGGCCCTACTGGTCCACTTTGACCAAAAGAAGGAATTGATTTTAACTCGTGACGCATCTCCTTGTGGAGTAGGGGCTATACTTTCACATCGGATGGTGGATGGCTCCGAGTGACCCATTGGTTGTCCATCTCGCATGCTCAGTGCTGCAGAGCGACGATATTCTCAAATTGAGAAGGAGGGCTTGTCTTGTGTCTGGTGTTCAGAAATTCCATCAATACCCCCATGATCACCATTTTCACGTTTTATCAGACCACATGCCTCTGCTGGGATTATTTGGGGAGGATAAGGCGATACCCCCCATTGCATCTGCTCGCATCCAGAGGTGGGCACTGATATTGGCTGCTTATGAATACACTTTTATTCACCGAACGGGAAGCCAGATTGCACATGCTGACGCGCTGAGCCAGCCTGCCCCTGCCAGATAACAACGTGAAGGTTCCAATTCCGCAGGAACTTATCTTAGTACTGAACTTTTTGGATTCCTCCCCAGTCCAGGCCAAACGAATCCGTGAGTGGACAAGCCAAGATTCATTTTTATCTCACATCCGGGAGCAGGTCTTGAATAGATGATCAGGCGAGCCAAAGCCTAATGATATGAAGCCCTATTTCAATCACAGATATGAGCTCACCTGCCAGGACGGTATATTGCTCTGGGGAGCAAGGGTTATCGTGCCCCAGAGAGGGCAAAAGCCATTACTAGCCAAATTACATAGTGCTAACCCTGGCATTAGTAGGACGAAGATGCTCGCATGCATCCAGGGATGGATGCAGACATCAAAATCCTAGTCAAAAGTTGTTCTTAATGCCAGCAGGTACAAAAGCTGCCCCCCCTTAGCTCTGCTGCACCCCTGGGAATGGCTGGGGCGGCCAGGGGTGTGCCTCCACATCAACTACGTGGGGCCCTTCTAGAGCACGATGTTCCTTTTACTAATAGATGCCCATTCCAAGTGGATGGATGTCTACAAAGCCCGGTCACTTACATCTGCTGTCACCATAGGCCGTTGGCGACAGTTTTGCAGTACACAGGTTACCAGAGGTGCTCGTGTCAGACAACAGGACTGCATGTATCAGCGGGGAGTTCCATAGGTTTAAAACCCTCAACGGAATAACTCATGTCAAAACCTCACCTTCCCATTCCACCTCTAATGGTGTGGCTGGACAGGCGGTCTAAACTTTTAAGTCCAGGATGAAAAAGTTGGACAGGGATTCCATCAGCACCAGATTGTCACGGTTCCTGCTCACATACTGGACAATGCTACACACAACCACTGGTATTGCCCCTGCTGAATTACTGGTGTAGAGATGGCTCCGCACCCGTCTAACTCTTATCAAGCCAAATTTAGTGGGGAGGGTGGAGACAAGCCAAGAGGTCCAGAAGAGTAGACATCATGGCCATAATCATGAAAGAAATTTCATGGTGCGAGACACAGTTCTCACAAAGAACTTTGGAGCTGGGCCCAGTGGCTTTTAGGCGGTGTGCCATGACAGGGCCTCTCTCCTATAATGCGTCAGTAAACAGCCAAATAATTAAATGATATGCGGATCATCTCCGGAGAAGAGAGACAGTCCCACAAGAAGGAATGCTGTCATCATTTATGTTTGAGTCTGCACCGCATGTGGAAGAAACGTCACACGATTTGGAAGTACCGGTGGGGCCTTTTGGACCCGAGGCTGTCGAAGACACAAACTTGTCCACTTCCACCGAAGAGCCTGGTGGACAGTTGACCCCTGAGAAGTGGGGTCTCAGTAAAACCAGCCAAGGCCATTGAGCTACGACACTCGACAAATCTGGGCAAGCCTCCTGAGAGACTTGACTTGTAAATAGTTATTCATATAAATAATTGGGTTGATGCGATGTTTGTCAATTGTACTTTCAAGTAAAGGGGGAGGGATGTGGTAAAGTGGAGTGCTATGTACTTTTAAGAGAATGTAGTTAGTTGACCATGTGACTGTATTGACCAATCACTACACAGCAGGGAATTCTTGGGTAATTGTAAGTCTAGAGCTGGAGGTGATTGAAGAAGCACACATAGTGTTAGTGCTCTGTTCTTAGTTTCAATGAACTACCAATGTTTGTTCAGTTAATCAGTCGCTCTGCCTCTATTGTTTCAAGCACCAACTAATGTGTTAATGTCAAGGGTGCAGCTAGCATTCGCTGGACAAAGCGAACCTGATAATCAAAAACATAAAATTGGGTGATCAATTTTATTGTATTCTTATTGATTTAGTAGCGTTTTGATACAACTATGTGACTTGCTAGGCTGTTCCAGAGGGCAGTTAAGAGTCAACCACTTTGCTGCGGCTCTGGAGTCATATTTAGGCCAGACCATGTAAGGGCAGTAGATTTCCCTCCCTAAAGGACATTTGTGAACTAGATGGGTTTTCATTGCAATCCAGTAGTTTCATGTTCTAGATTAATTTACTTAACAGCATATCTCAAGTGCATAAGTAAATAAGTTAACATGTATTAAGTAACTAGGTTTTGTTCAAAGTTTGTATTGTTGGTTCAACTTTAATGTGATAATTCCAGTTTTAAGTTGCCATTAGAAAGTGTGTTCTGTTGCAATATGGTCATATCCATGATGCAGTAAAGGAGCTGAAGAAGGGTCATATGGATTCGAAACATTAATTCTGTTTCTCTCTCCACAGATGCTGCCAGATCTGCTGAGTTTTTCCAGCATTTTCTGTTTTTATTTCTAACTTTTTTCTCACGTGCGTATAGGTCATCTGAGTGGTGGACATGACTTTCACCCTCCCTACTACCTCCTGCCATAGAGTCGGCAATGTTTTCTGTTGTCAGAGTGGCCTTTCACTCCATGAATAAAGGTTTGAGATCCAGGAATCTGATCAATTAGCAAGATATTTTATTAGACGGCACATTCACTGACCTGCAGGAGAGTCAGTGCAGGCTAATAAATTCCAGAAAAATTTAACTATGGGAGCATGAGGAAGAGGAGGAGGAGGAACACCAAGGTAGAAAGACAATGCTGCCAATAAGCTGCATGGGTGAGCAACCACACAACAGTCTGAAAGTTACCGTGCAAGCCTTGTCCTTTGGTACATAATGCATTTGCGTAGTTACAAAAGAAAATCCAAAGGGACCACACACTGAAAAAATTGAGCCAAGCATAACAACTAAATTTGAGAGGGAACATTGGAAGCAGAGAATTAAGATTAGGTTAATGCAGATGAAATGTTCCTGTAATCTGGTGAGAAATGCTCTTCTCAGTGACCCTTGCTCATGATAAGTAATACACTGATTCATTTTTTCATGGAGAAACCCAGAATCTCTAATCATACAAATTAGGAGTAGGCCACTCGGCCCTTCGAGCCTGTTCTGCCATTCAATAAGATCATGGCTGATCTGATTGTAACTTCACCTCTGCATTCCCACCTACCCCGATAACCTTTCACCTCCTTGCTTATCAAGAATCCATCAACTCTGCCTTAAAAATATTAAGACTCTGCTTCCACCGCCTTTTGAGGTGTCTACAAATTTATCAAACGATGTGCCCTACCTTTTCTGGGAATCCCTATCGCTCAGCACTCACAAACTACCTCCCTTTCTCGGAAAAGGTTGTTGGATACGAACTGAAGCAGAATGATAGTGCCACACTAATTTATTACAATAAAATCTGTACAACACAGCACCATAAGCGCAGTCATCATTATGTGCACCACCCAACACCATCCCGCAACCCCATTGTTATTCTGGATGCTTAAAATCTTAACTTTGTTGTGAACTTCTTCCAGCTGCTTCCTGGCTGCCTGAATGGATGCCAGCTCCTCGCTATCCATTAGAAACTAATGGGAATGAGAGGACCAGCTGCAGCTTTCATTTTCAGTTTTGACAACATGAGAAACCCGTCCTGCTGAACCCAGCAACTTAAGGCTTTGGGGGGGGTACAAGGCAAGAATCTTCCCAGCCCTTTGGAGTCAGGCTGGGAGGCAGGGGTGGTCAGAATAACAGAACAGAAACCCCACGTCTTCACATTGCAACCAGATACTCTGAAGGGTAGTGGCCAGTACGATGGGAAGATGCCGTGCTCAAACAAGGTGGGAATCCCGTTAAACAGGCAATTAATTAAATTAGCAGGGTTTTCCAATTTTTCAAAGAGCGCAGTGGGCTTCAGGGCCTCTCCAGGAATAAGGAGGACGTGAGTTAGCAGGAGGTCAATGCTGGAGCCAAATGACGACCGTTGTGAAGCCTAATGTGACTTGGGCGTCATTCGCTCGAGCTTGGGATCTCCGGGGAGGAGGAGAATCTGACAGCGAGAGGACTTCAGCCAGAGACAGTTGGCCAGCAGCAGGTTGGGGTGCAGTGGCACACAGGGGAAAGGCGCAGAGGGGCATGCAACTAACCTCCTGTGCGCAGAAAGGGTTACCCTTCACAGAGGGTCTACAATCCTAGGCTCAGCTACCTTCAAATGTCAGAGCAGCAGTGTCACTAAAGTCTGTGCTTCCCCACGGAGGCCAATACAGATGGAGGACGAGCTGAGCCCCATAGGAACTGATGGCTACCCAATACCAGTGGCGCTCAAGGTCATCGTGGTGCTGAATTTCAAATCCTCTAGGGATCTACTAGAGAGTCCCAGTCAGCGGCTATATCAATGGCCACCATTGCCAACTTCAAGAGGGCCAGCACAACTGGTCTGCGGCCAATGCAAGTGATTTCTGGGGGTATGTTCGCCGTACCTGGGAAGCAGCCTCAATGCTCTGTCCCAGGTTCCAGAGCTTTTCCACCCCACTGCATAGCTTCAAGGATGGAAAGAAATGAAGACCAGACACAGGATGCTGAAGAGCCCCAGGGACCACAGGCAAGATGCAATACGATACGTGCAAAGGAGGCATTAATATAGGCAGAGTTCACCCGGTCCTCATTGACAGATCTGTACCTTAAAGCTTCAACTCTCTGCAGCCCTGTTGCCACTTCCTGCATTTTTCTTCCCTGAGTAAGACAGTACACTGTGGCCTGGGGAAGGCACTGACCTTAAGCAGTGTGACCCCACTCATCACATCCTTTGACAAAGCCAGGGTACTCAGTGGTCCACAGAAATGACAGGATACCTCTTGCCTTGCCGCATCACATAAAAGTTGGAAAACAAGAAAATTTCAAGGCAGCATGCTTTAACAAAGATTTGGCCCATGAACCCCAGGTGCAACTAGGTAGGTGCTCTTCTTAAATCTTGTATGTGTGCCTCTATGTTGTGCTCCACTCTACTGGCAGCTGAGTTGAAGGCAGGTTGACCTTTCTGCCCCATTGCTTGGGATGACCTTGACCGTTGTCGTCTGGCTGCCTGAGGCCTGGAGGCCCGGCATATTAAGGGCCTCCTGCACAAGTACAAAAGTCTCCTCTGTCTTCAGAGTTAAGTGAGGCGCGGATGTCATTAACAGAGGGACTGAGGAGACTCCAGATGCATCAGGCTCTTTCCCCCTTTCAAGATATGCCTGTACCACCCTGCTCACCTGGGGAGTGAGAAGATCTGCCAGTGAGACCAGGTGCCTTGCCCACCTCTTGCCCAGGCACTATTGCAGAAAGCTCATGGAGTTGGCAATGGCATGCATGTCCATGCACATCTCTGGCATCCGCTGGGTGGTTTGCTGGATCTGGCTCTCCATGAGGATCACCAATCTCTCTCTGGAGGAAACCAAGCGCACACATGTCAGAGACACGGTGGCACTCATGGTCTGGATGGACTCCTCCATCACCAGTGCACCTCACCTCTGGAAACTCCACCAGATGTTCCCTCATCTGGCACTATAGCTCCAGCATCTGCTGTCATGCCAACAACTCCAGACACACATCATCAGCCTGAGGCTCAGCATCACTGGGCGCCCCCACAGTCCTCCGACTGTCAGTGGCCTCAGCTGTGATAGACTCCATCAATTGCTTGGGTGCTTCTTTGCTGGGTTCACCAGATTGTGGCCCTGAATCTAATCATGAGGGGATACCCACCAAAGTGAGAATATCTGCGCTGGTGGAGAGTGCGGGGGAAACAATATGACTGTGCAGCCTCTGAGGTTCCCCCCCCTCCTCAGAGATAACTGGCTGTCCCCCAGTATTTGGAGCTGTCTGCTCTTGTCTTTGCACTGTGAGAGAGAAGATTAATTAGAGCGTAATGCACATTCCATCACGTCCTTCAATCTTCTTCTACTGTGGAGGTCCATGTGACCAGTGGTGGGCATACGGTAACTATGCTTCATGTTTGCCAGAGGCTCTCTTGCGGCTATCCATTAGACCCTCACTTTTTCATGTCTTCACTCCTGTCTCATGACCTGTGATGGAATGGCCCCCATGTTGGCCTCAACTTCTAGGGCCTCCTCCTCTGTGGGAATCATGATTGTGCGGTAAATGACCCTGCTGCCAGTCTTCACCTTTCCTTTGATATCGCGCACAGATATCTTCTGCAAATATATAAATGACTAGTGGTCTGCCAAAGACAAGCATAATGCCTATGCTGGTGGCAGTCTGACTGACCATGATGGTGTCATGGGATTGCCTCCGGAATGCAGCCACTTAGAAGCAACAGAGCAGGAATCACCACTGGTGATTCATGGCCATCCATTGCTAGACTGTCATGTATATGCAAGCAATGCTGCTGACTTGCCCCATTGCCACTGACTGGGTTGGCATTACTTTTCTACCAATCTCACCACCTTTTTTTATTCATTCACGGGATGTGGGCTTCTATGGCTGGGCCAGCATTTATTTGCCATCCCTTGTTGCCCTTGGGAAGGTGGTGGTGAGCTCCCTTCTTGAACCACTGCAGGCCATGTGGTGTAGGCACACCCACAGTGCTGTTAGGGAGGGACTTCCGGGATTTTGACCCAGCAACAGTGAAGCAATGGTGATATATTTCCAAGACAGGATGGCAAGTGACTAGGTGTGGGAAATTCCAGGTGATGGTGTTCCCATCTATTTGCTGCCCTTTTCCTTCTAGATGGTAGTGGTCGTGAGTTTAAAAGGTACTATCTAAGGAACCTTGGTGAATTTCTGCAGTACATCTTGTAGATGGTACACCCTGCAGCTACTGCGCGTCAGAGGTAGAGGGAGTGAATGTGGATGTGGTGCCAATCAAGTGGGCTGCTTTGTCCTGGATGGTGTAAAGCTTCTTGAGTGTTGTGGAAGCTGCACTCATTCAGGCAAGTGGGGAGTATTCCATCACATTCCTGACATGTGCCTTGTAGATGGCGGTCAGGATTTGGGAATTCAGGAGGTGAGTTACTCGTTGCAGGATTCCTAGCCTCTGACCTGCTGTTGTAACCACAGCATTTATCTGGCTAGCCCAGTGCAGTTTCTGGTCAATGGTAACCCCCAGGGTGTTGACAGTGCATAGCCACATGTCAGCTGCTAATGAAAGCATTATTTGATGCACGCCCTTTGGTGGACGGCATAAGGTCCTTAGTCCACTTGCAGCACTGCAGCCAGGTTTGAGGGATGACCTCCTCTGTGACCTCTGTCCAGGCTTGATTGGCATGGTGGGCAGGTCTCCCCATTCCTGGGGGAAGAGACCCTCCATCCTTGCCTGAGAAAACTGGATAAGAACCTGCAGGGAGGCACTGCTGAACCGAGGGTCCTGGGCTCTTCCTTCTGCCATTCCTTGACCAACCTTCTTCCTTGGGGCTTTCACTGCTGCTTCTTTGTGGATGGATCAATTTCACTGAGTGCTGGCAGCCCTCTAAAAATGGTGCTAGCACATCTAGGGACTTGACATCGCACTGCCACCGTCACCTTACTGGATGCCTCCTTTGCCTCCTGCCTGTTAATTGAGCAGTCGCCACAGAATACCATTCCCCAGCCTGGCCCCATCCGAGAGGCAGTGGCTCTCACTTCTGGTCCTGGCAGCAGAACCTTGGACTTCGCCACAAAATTCAGCCCATTGTCTCACTGGAACCAGATTCCTGAGGGAAATCCACATCCAGTGAATTCATGTTTGCCAAACAGTTGTCCCTGATTGGCCACTGATCGGCTGGCAGGTGAACCCAATATGAACATAAGAACAGAAGAACTGGGAGCAGGAGTAGGCAATTCACCCCCTTTAGCCTGCCCCGCCATTCATTACGATCATGGCTGATCTCATAAGGCGTAGAACTGGAAAAGTCTCAATCATTGTTTGAACACAAGCTGCTTTTCAGGGTGCAGAGGTTGCTGTGAAAGCTTCATTAACAGTGGCATGCTCTATATGCCTTCCCTGGCTTGCGATCCTTTTCTGGGAATTGTGCTGTGAGGAGAAATCTCCCTAATTGTGCTGGCTGATGACAGACTCGTTCAGCAAAACAACCAGATAAAACACATTTTTGGAGGTTGGGTGCAATGGCTACACATTGGCACGATGCTCCACCAATTTTCTTCTCCTGAAAGAAAGGCCCATAAGGTCACATTCCGGGTCACTACAGCTGAAGTCTGCATCCTCTAACTCCCCTTTTTAGAGATGCTATTATTTTTCTCCGTTCCCTCTTTCTCCTGGCCATTTATATGCTGTGTTTCGCTCAAAGCATCAAGATTCCCGATGTTGGTCTTATGTCTCTGGGTGTAGTATTTGGACTGACACTGAAAGCAAAGGAATGAATGAGAGTGTGGGTGATGGTGTTATGGCAGGGCAGCAGCTGGAGGGAAGGGATTGTTCCTCAATATCATTATAAACATATAGAATACAGAATAGCATGAATTAATGCAGGGCAGCTCACTAGTAAGCTCCCCTTCACACATGATATAATCATGGCCAGGGAATTCCACAGAGCTGCTCCGTCAGTGTTGCATTGATCAAAATGCCATGAAACCACTGTTAATGTGCATAAAAAGAGTGTAGTTCTGGCTAAGTGAAAGGAAGCAGGGAGGGAAGAGTGCCAAGGCGTTACCTCGCCTATATCTTTGTTGTGTTTGTGTGCTGATTGTTGCAGGATAAAGCTCAGTAGCAAAATTAAGTCATTCTTAAGCAAACCTGGTTGTGTTAATCTCCCAATATCTACACCACTGGACCCCCTTTATACTGAGTGCCTCATCCTTAGGCAGGGTGTGGTGGGGGTGGGATGTAACTCATTTGCCATTCCCCTTCCATGGCCGTTTTTTGCTCTGGTGTTATGATCACAGCTGATGTTAATCGCTGAGAAAACCAAATCCCAGAGGAACTTGTCTTACTGTTCATAACCTTTTTTTTTTGTATTTTGAAAATGAGGGAAAGAACTACTGATTGCAGAAGTATAGAATCCCTGTAACACTTTTAGAATTTTAAAATTGAAAGATTTATTAACAAGAAGAAAAAAAAACGTAAACACACAAGATTAAAGTTACGCAGTTAAAACAGTTTTACAAAACATCGCCCCAATAAAATCCCCACTTGGTCAGAACACACAAGTAAACTACTTGCCAACAACTCCCTTGCAGAATTTTAACCATAAAAATCCAGTAACTTAACCCAAGGCAAAAACTGTTGTCACTTTAGTAAAGGTATACCACATGGCTTCTCACTCTCTTCCAAATTCAAAAGAAAAGTTCAGAAACAGACTGTTTTCTGCAACAAGGACTTCTCTGGCTTCAAATTCACAGCTTTCACACCTTCCCCCGCACAGATCTGGTCTCAGGACATCTCCCTCATGTAGCCACCACAACTCAACTACACATAAAAGCAAAAAATTGTGGATGCTGGAAATCTAAAACAAAAACAAAAATACCTGGAAAAGCTCAGCAGGTCTGGCAGCATCTGCGGAGAGGAGCACAGGTAACGTTTTGAGTCTGTATGACCCTTCAACAGAACTAAGTTAAAATAGATAAGAGGTGAAATATAAGCTGGTTTAAGGGGGGGGGGGTGGAGGTTGGGACAAGAAGAGCTGGATAGAGGGCCAGTGATAGGTGGAGATAACCAAAAGATGTCACAGAAAAAAGGTCAAAGAGGTGTTGAAGGTGGTGATATTATCTAAAGGAATGTGCTAATTAAGTGTAGAAAGCAGCACGAGCAAGGTACAGATAGCCCTAGAGGGGGTGGGGTGGGGTGGGGTGAAGGAATCGAAAGAGGCTAAAAGGTAGAGATAAAACAATGGATGGAAATACATTTTAAAATAATGGAATAGGTGGGAAAAGAAAAATCTATATAAATTATTGGAAAAAACAAAAAGGAGGGGGAAAATCGGAAAGGGGGTGGGGATGGAGGAGAGAGTTCATGATCTAAAATTGTTGAACTCAATATTCAGTCCAGAAGGCTGAAAAGTGCCTAGTCGGAAGATGAGGTGCTGTTCCTCCAGTTTGCGTTGAGCTTCACTGGAACAATGCAGCAAGCCAAGGATGGACATGTGGGAATGAGAGCAGGGTGGAGTGTTGAAATGGCAAGTGACAGGGAGGTCTGGGTAATGCTTGCGGACAGACCAAAGGTGTTCTGCAAAGTGGTCACCCAGTCTGCGTTTGGTCTCTCCAATGTAGAGGAAACCGCGTTGGGAGCAACGAATGCAGTAGACTAAGTTGAGGGAAGTGTAGGCTACTGCATTCTTTGCTCCCAATGCGGTTTCCTCTACATTGGAGAGACCAAATGCAGACTGGGTGACTGCTTTGCAGAACACCTTCGATCTGTCCCCAAGCATTATCCAGACCTCCCTGTCACTTGCCATTTCAACATTCCACCCTGCTCTCATGCCCACATGTCCGTCCTTGGCTTGCTGTGTTGTTCTAGTGAAGCTCAAGCAAACTGGAGGGACAGCACCTCATCTTCCGACTAGGCACTTTACCGCCTTCCGGACTGAATATTGAGTTCAACAATTTTAGATCATGAACTCTCTCCTCCATCCCCACCACCTTTCCAATTTTCCCCCTCCTTTTTGTTTTTTCCAATAATTTATATAGATTTTTCTTTTCCCACCTATTTCCATTATTTTTAAATGTATTTCCATCCATTGTTTTATCTCTACTTTTTAGCCTTTTTCGATTCCTTTACCCCACCCCCTCTAGGGCTATCTGTACATTGCTCGTCCTGCTTTCTACGCTTAATTAGTACATTCCTTTAGATAATATCACCACCTTCAACACCTCTTTGACCTTTTGTCTGTGACATCTTTTGGTTATCTCCACCTATCACTGGCCCTCTATCCAGCTCTTCTTGTCCCACCACCCCCCCCACCCCCTTAAACCAGCTTATATTTCACCTCTTTTCTATTTTTCCTTAGTTCTGTTGAAGAGTCATACAGACTCGAAACGTTAACTGTGCTCCTCTCCACAGATGCTACTAGACCTGCTCAGTTTTTCCAGGTATTTTTGTTTTTGTTTTCAACTAAACATCTTTCCTTAAATATTTTTTTTTCCTTTCATCTTAGATTCGATTGTTCTCAATCACCTCTTTTAACTCAACTTTTCCAAATATAAAAATATTTCATGTTTTCCTATTGTCTCCACTTTCAAGTCAAGTAAAATTTAATAACCCTCCCTTGTTTACTTATGAAACCTTTGTAAGTTGTCGAAGTCCCTGTTCACTTCTAAACTTCCCTTTGAAATTTAACAGCTGAAAAGTTAAGTCCCTACCCATCATTTAATGCAAATTTTAAAACTCAGCCTATTGTAAAGCCACTTCACCAGAGCCCCTCACTGCAAATGCATGCATGTAGCACCTTTACCTATCAATCACTTAGTTCCCACAGACAAGCTGCACCCAACCACACACACACACACACACACACAGCTTTCTTTACTGAATACCACCATATTCCCAAAAACATTTAAAAAATACATCCATCTTCACAACTGGCAACGTTCTTCCCCAACAAATCTAATCCAGAGTCTACATAAAACAGCCTCATTCAACTCAACAGAGTTGGGAATGATACCCAGAAGTCAAAATTAATAACAGTGGCTATCAGAGTTTTGGCAGATTGAGTGGGATGCAAAGGCATATCTATGATTACACGTTGCCCAGCAGGGCTGGTGATGGAGTGCCAACTGTGCACAATAGCTTAAAGACATTGACACCTCCATACAAGCACAAAGTTCCATTGTAGAAAATAAGGATTGTGTCAAGATGGCAATATACAAAGTATATGACCTTGACTGAGGTAGATAACGTACTTAGCTTCCTTTTTCTGGTAAAATCATGAAGTATGTTCTGTGCATATTAAAAGAAATTAGGGAAGAGGCAACAGAGGCACTATTACATTTAGACACCAATTCAATATTAAAGGGGATAGTGGCAAAGAACTGCTGGACAGCTCATGTTATTTACAGCCACTCACCCGCACGAAACTCATTGAGGACTGGCAGCAATATCAGTCAAGATCATTCCTAACTCTGAGTTTACCTGTCAGCTTCAAAATATATTAATAACTTTCTTGAACCACATATCTATTTATGGTTTCTTTGTCCACAACTGCCATTTACCCTGACTCAATATTTGTCACAGTAGTGTAGGGGTCAAAGGGTTAGGAAGGACCAGGATGGTGAAGAGAGTTGAGAAACTCTTAATCCACAAAAAGTCTTGTATGGTCAGTGTCTCAGATAGCCCTACTCCCGGCTTCACAGGCCAATCCCTGGTGAGAGCTGTAGGCAGAGGTGTGAAGACAAATGTCAAGTACCTCAAAAATATGCTCCGGGCAGGTGAGGCTTGTCAGTCCTGGTTGGCAGCCTAAGTAAGAGAACAAAAGCTCCAGCTCTGGACCAAACAGTCAAGTCTTCGTCAGCTGACAGTGCAGAAGAACACAGACAGTGCCAACAGGATGGATGATGATGTAGGAAGGGCCGGTGAGGCTCTCCAACTTGTTTAGCTAGCTCATCTAGGGGGAGGACAACTCCAAAATTAAAACTTACATCCTTTTAGCTGCCGCATTTATGGCACAGGTTGCACCAGTGCAGCATTAGCTGCCTCTGACGAGAGAGTGCAAATGGCTTTTCATAAAACTTTGCACACTTAAATATACTCTATGTGCAGGTTGTTCAGCAAATCAAATCAACCAACATATCAGACTACCAAGCCCTGTGGCAATGGGGAAGTGGTGACTGAACAAATAGAGGATGATACTGGCAGTCTTCACTCATAAACCTGCACACAGCCGGCCTGAGGGTGATCGTCGCTCTCCACAGGTCAGGGCAGATGTAGAGTTCATCTAAAGCGACTGAGCAGATCTTTTAAGTACAACGTTGTGGGAAGGAGTAGAAAAGAAACCCTAAACATGCCCTGTCCTCCCTCCACCTGCCAGGTCACTGCTCCTGGCTGGTCACCATTCACTGTGGTCAAAACATAAAATTCAAAGGACAAACAACTATCAAATAACAGTCAGCTCATGAAATATCAGAACACTTCTGGACAATAATTCAAGACCAGAATGAAGAACAGCCCTCACAGCCAGAACGCTGGGCATGTACAATATTGACGTAGCCATTCTAAGTGAAACAAGATTTGCAGAGGATTCTCATCTTGAGGAAGTAGGCACAAGCTACACATTCTACTGGACTGGCAAGTCCAAGGCCAGCCGTAACAGTCAGGTGTGGGCTTTGCCATCCAATCTGAATTGGCACGTAAGCTTGACTCACTTCCCGAGGGTATCAACAATTGACTTATAGTATTTCAAAGAAGTCTTGCTAGAAACCAGAATGCAATGCTCATCAGCATCAATGCACCAACAATGACACATAAAACGGGACCATAGAATCATTTTACAATGATCTCAGAGGAGTACCACATCAAGATAAAATTTACATCCTTGGTGATTTCAATGCTCATGTTGGTACAGACTTTAATATGTGGAGGGGAGTACTGGGACACCACGGCACTGGTAGAGTAAGCTTCAGTGGCCAGCTTCTTCTCTCTAAGTGCAGCGAGTTTGACCTCACCATCCACTAACACAGTCTTCCAACAAGTGACGAACTGAAAACAACATGGATGCGCCCCAGATCTAAATATTGACTACATGTATGACTACATTATTGTATGACAGAGAGACCTCAAGAATGTGCTGTCTATTTGTTGCCTCAAAGGTGCTAAATTCTGGTCGGACCATTGTCTTTCAGGAGCATCATATCCTTGAAGATAACACCTAAAGCTCTATGACACAGAGTCAAACTTCAAAGGAAGCTTGACGTAATTATTCTAAAAGACTTGGCCAAGAGACAGGAACTGAAACAAAAATTAGTTATAGATCTTGCTGGTATCCCAGAAGATAACATAGACATTGAAGATTGTTAGAAGCAGTTAAGGGATGTTACTCACAGCAAGATATCTGAGGTCCTTGGATTCATGAAATGGAAGCACCCAAGGTTGGTTCAACAAGAATGACCAAGATACAGACAAGCTGCTAGATGATTTGCACAATGCTCACAGATCCTACATATGACCATCAAGTAAAACACATGCTACAGGCCAAACAGAAAGAGATGAAGAACTAATGATGGAAGAACAAAGCTGTGGAGCTTCAGGAAGCTACTGACAAGCTGTTTCATGAATGCTCCCCATGAAGATCTCCGATCTGTCTATGGCCTCAAAACCAACAATATGACACCTATCCTCTCAGCAGACACCAATCAACTTCTAACAAACAGGCATGACCCTCCCCACAGATGCTGTCAGACCTGCTGAGTTTTTCCAGGTATTTTTGTTTTTGATGAGATTCTATCTCATTGGCCAGGGCATTTTAACAATCCTTGAGCCAAGAACCGACAGTGTGCAACAGCACCATAGCATCACTTCCACAGCATCGTGTTCTGGATGAGGCCCTCGGTCCATCTCAAGTTGAAATCATCACGGTTCATAAAGCAACTGTCTGTGGGAAAGCCTCCAGTAGCCAAGGACATTCCACTCAAATTATTCGAGTACAGAGGAACTCATATGGTTGGAAATAATCTAGCCATCCTCTGGACGCTTCCATTTATTATTATATGATAAATATTAATATAATATATAATAACACATACTTATAATAAATATTATATAATAGAATAATAAATTAGCGTTTATTGCAAGGGGAATGGAATATAAAAGCAGGGAAGCTGTACAGCCTTAGTGAGACCACATCTGGAATACTGTGTACGGTTTTGGTCTCTTTATTTGAAAAAATATATAATTGTGTTAGAAGCAATTCAGAGAAGGTTCACTCAACTCATTTCTGGGATGAGGGGCTTATCTTATGAAGAAAGGTGGAGCAGATTGGGCCTATACCCCTAGGAGTTTAGAAGAATGAGAGGTGATCTTCTTGAAACATATAAGATCCTGAGGGGACTTGACAGAGTGGATACCGGGAGGATGTTTCCACTCGTGGGAAAGACTAGAACTATAGGGCACAGTTTAAGAATAAGAGGTCTACCATTTATAAGATGAAGTTGAGGAGAATTTTTTCTCTGAAAGGGCCGTTAGTATGTGGAACTCTCTCCCGCAGAAAACAATGGAGGCTACATCATTGAATTTATTCAAGGCATAGTTAGACAGATTTTTGACGGAGAAGGGAGCCAAGGGTTATGGGGAGCAGATGTCAAAGTGGAGTTGAGACCACAATCAGATCAGCCATGTTCTTGTTGAATGGTGGAGCAGTCTCAAAGTGCTGAATGGCCTACTCCTGCTCCTAAGTCTTATGATTTTCTATGTTCCATACAAATGTCTGGAAATGTACAAATGGAAAGGAAGCAAGTCCATCTGTGGCGATTATCATGGTATTTCACTTCTCTCTATAGCAGGAAAAATTCTTGCAAGTGTTATTCTCAACAGGATTGTCACTCAATGTACCCAGAATAACAATGTGGCTTTCATGCTGGATGATAACGGTTGACATGATCCTTGTGGCGTGTCAAATTCAAGTAAAGCTCGCAAACAGAACAAGGACCTCTAAATGGTGTTTGCTGACCTGAACAAGGCCTTAAACACAATAAACCATGAAGGCCTGTGGAAGATGCTGTACAAATATGGCTGCTCTGAATAAATGATGGGGGTCATATGCCCATTTCAAGATGGTATGGTGGTCAGTGGGATGTAGAATTGCGCCTCATCAGATACCTTTCCTGTCACTAATGGCATCAGGCAAGGCTGGTAATGATTCCAGTTCTATTTGCCATGCTCTCAAAAATCTGGCCATCGGAGTACATTCAGTTTAGGACATATGGTAACCTCACCAATCTGCAAAGTCTCAAAGCTCTCACAAGATCACAGAACAGTTACTAAGTGAACTCTTGTTTGCTGCCAATTTTGGTCTCATAGCCCACTTTCCTGAGCCATCCAACTGCTCGTTGACCATTTTGCCCAAGCCTCAGCACACTTTGACCTTACAATAGGTCTGAAAAAGACAAGAGATCTTGTACCAACCTGGCCTCCTGACTATAAACTCCAAGACCACAAAGTCACAATCAACAATACACACCTCAATTCCATTCAGAAGTTCAGGCATCTTGGGAGTATCCTCTCTCACAAGATCACCTTGGATGATGAAATCACCCATCCCCTGGCAAAAGCAAGCTCAGCATTTGGAAGGCTCACCCACAGCTTTTGGAGAGAGCAAGAAGTTTGTTGCAAAACAAAGATCAAAGTCTACCAGGCAGTAGTTCTCACATGCCTCTATGGCTGTGAGGCATGAACAGCCTACTGATGTCACATAAAACAACTAGATATATTTCACCTTCACTGCTTAAGACCCATCTGCAACATCAAGTGGCAGGACAAAATCCCTATCACTGAAGTTCTTGCAAGATGTTGCGTTGAGAGATGTTCATCGGGGCTCAGCTTCGCTGGGCCATATGGTTCACATGGAGGATTTCTGCATATCAAAAGCAGTACTGTATAGCCAACTGAGCACAGGAACCCGTCTCATAGGATGTCCCAACTTCAAAACAAAGGCATTCTGAAAGCGAATATCAGAGCTTGTAAGTTGTACCCTGTTTTATGGAAAAAAACAACCCTGTACAGATTAAAATGGAGAAATATTTGTCATCAAGCATCTCAACATTTGAGGAGAACAGAATCAGGTCTCTACAGGACAAGTGAGCATGCTACAAAGCCAGTGCCTTCACCTACCTCTCCAACAATGATATCATGTGTATTGTCTGCAATCAGGGCTGCGAATCAAGAGTTGGCTTAAGATCACATATGAGCCAACACCAACCTGGACGAGGAACAACTGATCTCCTTGCTGAACATTCACCTGTTGAAGTGATGGGAGAATCCAAAAAAGATATCATTGGAACTAAGGGCCCTAACTCTTATCTATACCAGTCCTCAATATGACTCAATCCTGCATTTCTCACAGTGTCTAATTAACATCATTTCGTCAATACTTTTCCATTTCCCTTGAACTCTAGTTACCTTAGTTTGTTGTAACAATGCTCTGTTATTTTAATTGGGTTTATTTTATTTGTTTGCTGTTCTAAATTGAGTTTATGAGGTCAATCATGAAATGAAGCACCTGTCCTTGCTCCTGCTTTCCAACTCCTGACACTTGGGGTGGAATTTTACAATAGCGGGGTTTTATGGTCCCGCTGAAGTCAATGGAGTTTAGAATGGCTCACTACATTTTAAGGCCCTGGCCCCGCTGCAATGGGGCTGTAAAATTTCGGCCTAGCTTTATTTTCAGGTACTATATTGAAGTCAATTAACATTAATCTTCCTGATGCCTTTATCTTTTGACTTGGGTGAGGAAGCCAACTGTCCACCTCCTCATACAGTTGCAGTAGTGTTGCTGTGCTCTAACTGATTAAGTTACACTCTCATTAACATTGCTACATTTTTGTAGCTAACTGGCTCATGAACTTTCACAGACCTACTAAATCACTGCTGCTGTTGCTATTGCCACACTAAAATCTTCATCAAATTTTATTTTCCCAACGTTAAACTCTTCAGTGCTTTTCCTGGAACAAGTTGATAACTGTGTCAGTGAATGGAGGCAACCGGTGTGACCTGCACCATTCTTCAGCAACTGCAATGATTTCCTGCTTCCGCAGAAAGTGATCAGTTCTCCTAAATTCACAGCTTTATTCATATTAAAACAGCAGCTGTGTCAGACTGCCCACCCATTGATTGAGAGTCTAGTGGGAACCCAGTCAGGCCCAGAGAAAATCACATTGAATGTGTAGGGGACAAAATTGGACCTTGCCGAGACCACGTTCTAGAACAACTGGCACAGCGTCCATTTTATAAGGAGCCAATTTTCCATGCCCAAGCAGTGTTAGAAATATACTGATACACCTTAGTTTGGGTGCACTAGTGATTGTGGAGAGCACAGCATGCAACCACTATCAGTGACACACGATCTGGGGGGTATTGCAGTGCGCCCCCTGAACAGTCCAGGCATCGGAAGTGCATCTCTATCATCACCCTTGTGGAGGCGTGGCTCCTGTTGTACCGCTGCTCAGCCTCTGTTCTTGGATGGTGGAGAGGCGTCATGAGCCACCTTTTCAGGGGATAGCCCTTTGTCACCCAGAAGCCATCCATCCAGCCAGGCTGGAGCACTGAAGAACCTCGGCACCTGGGAGTGTCTCAGGATGTAAGTGTCATGGGAGCTGCCTGGGTACCTTGCACAGACTTGCAGAATATGCATCCTATGGTCACACACTATCTGGATGTTCACCAAGTGGAATCCCTTCCTGTTGACAAAGGCACCTGGCTCACCGGTTGGCGCCTTGATGGCCACATGTGTGCAGTCGATTGCACCCTGGACGCGGGGGAACCCAGCAATCGCTGCAAAGCCTTTGGCTCGCTCAGCCTGGCTGGCCTCATCCGTGTGGCAGTGAATGAAAGTCAATGCACATCTGAGCAGAGCGTCAGTCACTACCTTGATACAACTGCGGACAGCTGATTGGGAGATTCCACAAAGATTACCTACCGACCTCTGGAAAGAGCCGGAGGCATAGAAGTTGAGGGCCACCTTCAGTGCCACTGGCATGGGGTGTCCACCCACACAGTTGCAGCTGATCTCAGAGCCAATCATCAGACAAATGGAGGTCACAGTGTACCTTGAGAGGCGGAGCCTCCTTTGGCATTGCACCTCAGACATATTGAGGTAGCTGCATCGCCACCTGTAAACTCTGGCAGCAGGATAGTGGCTTCTTCTGTGGCCCCTTCCGCTTTGGACTTCCAGTTGGCCCTGTGCCCCTTGTGCCTGCACATGTCCTCCCACAGCTGGCTCCCCTGGAGGCTGAATAGGGACATCTGACGTCCTCCCTCTTCTGGCCCTCTCTTCCTCCTCAGAAGAGGTGCCTCCATTGGAGACCACAATCCCCATTCCCAGGGTAAGGGAAGGCTGGGAGGCCCCAAATATTATGTCACCTCCAGAGTCCTGAACTGAAGCCTATTATTGCTGCCAAAGCAGCTGTGAAGTGAAATGAAGTTGTCCTGTTCACACAAGCAAGTAACAGTAAGTAATAATCCAAAGTACTTAAAAAGTACTAACAACTCGCACTAGCAAGCCTACTCACCCCTCTTATTCCACCTGTGGATGAGATTTTTGAAAATGCGGCCTACCCAGCTGTCTTTTGCGCCCATGCGATGCCCTGAAAATCGCACGGGCTGCGCAAAATCGATTTCAATTGCTGCCTCAAGGGCCTTAACTGGCCTGCTAATTAATGGCGGGCACGCCTCCGAACTCATGGTGCCCACCTTCCGAAATATTGCAATGGTGCGCAGTGATGTTGGGACGTACGCCCGACATCATCACGTGTCACTTTACGCACATACGTGTCGGGCCCACCCTCGCACGCCAACTGTAAAATCCTGCCCAAAGTGCCTGAAAATTGACACTGGGATATTTTCTCCTGATCTTCTCACCCATTATTGAAACTTAAAAAAACCATCCTATTAGCAAATTATTAGCTGTGACACTTTCCTACCCTCAAGATGATCCTGGAAAATTGGCATGAGAGTGGTTGGAAACTAACTTGGGGTTGTAGTCCAGTAGAGTCCACCCACATACCAACGCTCTTTGACACTTAGCCTTGAGAGGGGTGCTACACTGGTTACTCCATACATATGAGGGCAGAGTGATAGGATGATGGCATCTGTCACATTTCCTGCCATCCTGAATTTTATTATTTTGGATAAAGGTCCCACTGAATCACAACAGGTGGGCCCATGACTCTATGTATAAATCCAATGGATGTACAATTATGGTGCCGAATTTTAAGTTCAGTGCATTCAATTTTGATGCAATTGGAGAGAGAGAGGTTATCATCTATTGTCTGGTTCTGTTATTTCTAATGATTGCATTTTAGTTTATTGACTTTCCAAGGGCTGAAGCTGTGGGTTGTGATTGAAAGCCATTTAAAAGGGTTGAACTTGCCTCTTAATGGGAAAACATCTTCCCCTGGAAAGGTTGATCACATGACATTACTATTCAGCATACTGTTAAATTTGGCATTGAACCTTGAACAGAGAAAGGTGGAATTGCATCATAGAAGATTGACCTGGGTGTGATTTGCCTTGCAGAGGCGCTGCATAAATATTCAGTTTGGGGCCCCAAATTTTCTGCACAATGATACTCTATACTACCGACTTAATATGGTATCAAATTGCACACATACGTTTCTGAAAGGGCATGTTTGGAATATTGGAATATGTAATGTAAAAATAGTTTACAAAATGGTAAGTAATAGTGAGATTAAATGACAATGAACAGTTATTTTAATGTTTGATCCATATGTCAACTGAGAATCTAAATTTTGGTGCTTTAGCTGCAATGAGATCTTGTATAATTTCTGGGACCCTGAGTGGTAATTAATTTGCAAGAAATGAATTTCATCTTCTCCTCTCTGCACCTCAGCCATGACTGCATGAGGGTGAGTGGGGTAGGTGAGAAGGCTAGAGCTGAGGTCAGAGCTGTGTATGTTGCCATGTGTCTTTTGGGTTATGAATCCTAGCTCTCATTCTGCCAAACTCATCCATTGACATGTTCTCATGTTTCACTCACATTCACTGACGCATACCTGCTCTCACAGCCCTAACTGATTCACACTAACTCTCACAATCATTCATTTTTATTCACTCCTTCACTCAAACTCTCTCAATCACTTAATTAATCTCATATTCATTTACTCATTCAATAAGTGACCATCTCACACTCACCCGTTTACCCTGCTATGCACTCTCACACTCAGTCTCATTCTCTCAAGCTCACTCCCTCAATTTCTCCCTCACTCGATCGCACTTTGCTTATTTGCAGTCTCACTGATGTCACAGTAATTTTACAATATAAAGGTGGGCTGGCTGCTTATTATATTATGACAACTTAGATGGTTCCCCATGTCTAGTGACACATGAGGGAGATAAAACATGTGCTTATGTGTGTTTCCATGGCTAGTTTTTCCTGGCACAGGTATACAGCCTGTCGTCAGAGATTATATATTGCTTGAGGGGCGCCACTTTGCATTAAGCATGGCTGACCAGGCGACTCTCCCACTTTTACCACCTGCCATAGGCATTTTGGAAATATTTACAGGTTGATAATCAACCTGTTTTGGCTTTGTTATGAGTGCACCTTCCCTGGTCATCAAGTACTGGAGTGGGACTCGAATCCAGAACTTCTGGATCAGAGGCAGGGATGCTACCCAATGTACCACAAGACCTCCGTAAAATGACAAAAAATTAACAGAAAAAAATAAAATGACCCTCTAGATTTTTCTCATTGCTGTTTTGTAAAGCATTGTGTGCCATGGGGCACAGGGTGTCCTCTCGCTGGATCCACTCAGGCAAATTGGCACAGGTCCTGTGGAATTGCTTGGATTGTATAGCCCTAACTCTACGCCTGGAAATTGAGGAAAGTATGGAATTATCCATGAAGGGGACAGTACATGTCCCCTCTTCCATGTGCCTATCTGAGGAACAGTAAACCAGTTTCCCAGATCATAGGCTCTGTGAGCTTTGCAGGAAGATGAAACCTGACCCGAGACCATTCTCTTTGAATGCGACTGTTCTGTCTGTGGTGATGAATCTCTCAACAACACTTATCTTTTATGTGCCTGGCCTCTTCTGGGAATCTTTATCACTCAACACATTTAAAAATGCCTCCCTTTCTCACAAGACTCATTACTAGATAGGAACTGAAGCAGAATGCCACATAAGTGCTGCATTCATTTGTTACAATAATACCCAATAAGCTCAATCATATCTGTTGTGTCTCCCTGTCGTGATTCTGGTTGCCTTAAAATATTTAGCGCTAGCGGAAGACATAGCTATGTGGAGGCTGCTTGGAGCTTGGGCAGGGGTGGTGTGAAAATTTGGAAGAAAGCTCGTCGGGCCAGCTCTGTGACATATTCCCTCCTCCATGCTCTTTTCCTGGAGGCAGGTTTCCAGTCTGGCAGTGGCAGGTGGCCAATTAAGGTATTTATTCCGGCAATGGATTGTTCCTCACTTATGCCCGGTGATTCAACATATGTTGATTCTGGCTCTATGCCACCTACTAAAGTTCACGCTGTGCCAGTATCTGAGCTGGTGGCTGTCGGCGTGAGATCAAGCTATGGTGTTTGTTAATCAGTAATCTGATGTAGCTCTCACCCTTCATAATGAGGCTGCACTGTCTGGCTAGGTGGCAACTCTTGGACACCTGAAAGCAGAAATGCAGAAAAGGAGGATCGGGTGAGGGAAGTGGGTGGGGTGGAAAACAGAGGTCCATGGCCACAGCATCAGAACTTCATGCCAGATGGCAGGATGAGGGTGAGATAGGACATAAGAAGGGGGATAAAGCAGGAACATACTGTCATTCTGGATTTTCTTGCAGACGCCATATGCAATGGCTTCAGCCTCTGCTGTCTTCATCATGTCGAGCACTGTCTCCCCCAAAGGGCTCAGTTAATGCAGGCATGCCTGTTCCCTGTTGGTTCTCTTGCTGCTCCCTGTGGTTATCGGTCACCTTTTCCAGTAAGGGAGAGGGCAGAATGTCAGTGATTGTGTTACAATATATTTGGGCGATGTGCCTGGCACAGGTGAATAACTGGATGGATGTGAAAGCAGCAAGAGCTAGGTGTGAGGCTGACATCATTGATAGGTGTCTGAGGGTGAGGTAGAATGTTAGGCGTGAGCCCTGAGTGCCAGGGAGTGCTGCTGGGTGAGTGATGGGACTGTGGCGTATTGAGTAATGGGAGAAGTTGGTAGTGTGGTGTCATGTGAAGACACTGACCTGGACCACCCGTGTGAGGCGATTGAATGTTTTCCGCCACTAGAGCCAGATTCTTGTGGCCAGTCTCCGGGAATTGACTTTCAGACCAATTTGCTCTAATTCCCTTCACGGGCTGTGTCTTGAAAGCCTCCCCATCCCCAGTGGGAGCATTGTGCCTCTCCTTTCCACTTCCATTACTAATGCCTCCAGCGCCACATCAGAAAACCTGGGAGCCCTCTCCTTTGCCCGTTGCTCCATTTGGTCTGCTTTTCCTTCTAACCAAGCTTTCCAGAGACAATTACAGCAGCTCCTGTTGCATGAGTACAGCTGCCCTTTAAGTGGGATCTTGCACGTTATCCAATTCTCAATAACTATTAAGAACGCTTACCAAATTGACATTATCCAGACCTCTGAGCGTTTTAAGATGCTGGACATTGGTTCCTGTCAGTTTTCTCTGATGAAATCAAGTTCAACTTTCTGAGCCTCTCCTCAGACCCTGGAGCCCAAATTCCTCTATCAGTGCAAAAGGAGCTGTTTAACCAGTTCCTCGGATATAAAAATAAAATTGTTGGATAGAAAATCCTGCAGGATCTGCTGACTTCCAGGCTTGAATTCCTGCTATAATCTCCTAACGTAGAAAGCTCTGTACTCTCAGGGAAAAAATTTGTAGAATTGGCAACTATAGCACGTTCCTTATCAAATTGGACCATTCTTGAGAATGAATCATATGAAAGTGGCTAATCAAGCATCAGTGATTCATCACTTTCACAACATTAGTGCCTCCTTACATAAAGAACACAAAAGGATATTAAACAATCTTGATCTTAAACATCAGCTATTATTCTAACCTGTACTGGTGGTGCTCTGGTTTCCTCTAAAATTTTGAGGTTATTTAAGCACATCTAAGTTTCTTAAGAGACCACAGTGCCAATTTATCCTTGACCAAGCCATACATATTAAAATTGATAGCGTGGCATATATCCAGTTGGCTGACATTCCTACCAACTTTTCCTGTTTCCAGAAATTCTGGAGTTTGGGAAGAGCAAATCCAATTTGTATTCCATTACTTTGGCTTCACACTTCAGTGGTCCAATATTCCATTCCACTCTGCTGACCATTGTTTAAAATTTAAACTGCAAAGCATTGTTTGAAATTTAAACCAGGAAGCTTTATTCTAATTGGTCAAGACATTACCCTGGGGAATGAACCAGCGAATGTCTGTCAGTTATTTTATTTAGCTGAAACAGGCGCAATGTGTGTACATGTTCTTTCTGCCTGCAAAGTCCACTTGCCAACTAATCAGGTCTGAGCGTATCGCCAGCAGAAACTGGGTGTTCTGCCGGACCAGGGTCTATATGGTGTCTGCCATCCTCCCCATGTTTATCAGCCTAATTCTTAGCACACTGAGAATTATTTAGCAAATGTTGTCCAATCAAGGAATCACATCTAATGTTGGACACTGTATTTTGAGTTTTGCAGGCACGGGCAGTTCGGATATGGTCTATACCAATTTAGGATTGTTAGTCGAGCTCGCAGTGTGGTGCATTTGCATGTACTGAAAGCTACATATATTAATACACAGGGGCCTGTTCTTTGCAGGCAGAAAGAACATGTACACACATAACACTCTTTTCAGCTAAATAAAGTGAGTGACAGCCATTCGCTGGTTCATTCCTCAGGGCAATGCCTTGACAATCTGAGTCAAGCTGCCTGGTTTAAATTTCAAACAATGCTTGGCAGTTATCTGTCAGTCACCATCCACTGGTACATTCTCCATGGCAGCACTGCTACCAATCAGAGTCCACTTGCTAACCAATCAGCACTTTCTTCTCATACAGTATAAATATGTTGTTCCCCCTGACTTGGTATTTTCTTGTGAATCTTCCTGATGAGTACAAGACGAAAAGCTTCGACAAAAAATGTCTCTTTTTTCGGCAATACTCAAGCTCTGTACTACCAAACAACTATTTGAAGTACTTCTATTTGAGGTAGCCACTGTTATAATGTAGGAAACACAGCAGCCAGTTTGCCGTCACCAAACAGCATTATGATAATGACTATGGTTATAATGACTATAACTATATAACATTCTAATGACTTAAAACTATGACTATAATGATTATGATAATCTCTTTCTTGTGAAGCTGATTGAGGGATAAATAATAACCAGGACACCAGAGATAACTCCCATGCTCTTCTTTGAAATTGTGCCATGGCATCTTTTATGTCCAAATGAGCAGGTAGATGGGACTTTGGTTTAACGTCTCATCTGAAAGACGCCACCTCTGACAGTGCAATACTCCTTCAGTAATTCACTGGATTTTGTGAATTTTATGCTCAAGTCCTTTTAAATATATAATAAATCTAGTATAATATTGGTCACAACCTATACAGTCTGTACATCAGGTGTTGTGGGTTACATGGTCCAAGCTAAAAATCACCTTTGCTGAATGTTTTTTGTTTCTGAATTTAAAAAAAAACTTTATCAGATTTGAAATAAAACGTTAACAACTAATTTGGAGATATTTATCTAGTGATGGAAAGCATCAGGAAGGTTTGTCAATCCTATTCATTACCCACGGACTTCTGCTGGGAAGTGTGCATATTTGCTTGTTGGAGATGGAATGTAGCTGTTACACACACCCTGTTGAATAGTTTGGCAACCGTTACTGTCTCTCGACACAAATAAAGACTGTGCAGCTGAGGTTCGATACCAGAGGAGAGTCAGTGAGTGGTGAGCCACACCCCAGAATGATTCAGTGATGAAAGAAAACAATGGAAAAAATGCTTTACCAAAATACATTCTCTGCAGGTAACAATTACATTCCCATGTGTCACTTAATAGATCCCAAGGAATGACAGGACTTGTTTTGTTATTCAGTTATTGATGCTGCATTGTATTGACCACGCATTCCAGTTGATTACAGGGCAGAATAATAAATCATCTTTTTTTTTTCTCATCCATCACACACATAGCCAGCCAATAAAATTGCAGTAAAATCACAAGTGTGATAATGGTGAAACAGAAGTTAATAGTGATCCATTTTCCTGACCTGTTCCAATCGCACATCTATTCTTAGGCACAGAGGTTAGAAAAATAAGGTGGAGATTCTTTCAGCTGAGTCCTCACCCACTTTGCCTGGTATGCCAGAATGGAGCAGGGAATAGGTGGAGCAAGTGTGTCAATGCAAACTAATTGGGGATACTCCTGGTGTGCCAAGAAGCTGCCAGTGAGGTTTGCACTGGAACCCTCCTCAAATTGGTGTGTCTGAAGGGACCCAGCAGCACCTTGGTAAACTGTTCCAATCCCTGCTGAACCCCTACATGAATCAGGCAACCAAACTTACAGCTACTGTTCAATTTCCTTCACTTTTCCCAGGATAAGGCTCTAACAGGGATCGAGTCTATGCCTGGGTTGCAACCTGGACATGTTAATGGCCAAATACTATAAATTCAGGTGCACAAGTATCAAGTAAGTGGATTTCTCCTCATCTAGGGTAACTAAGAAATATGATTCATAATATTGTGAATTGACATAGGCTAATGCATGAGCCACTGAGTAACTTTTTACACTCCTGTTGGCTGAAAAATCTGCACTGCAAATTTGTTGCTCTACAAAACAGCAGTGAATTGCAGTACTGAGCCATACAATCCAGAAGCTATGCAGTCCTATTCCGGATCAGTGCGAAGACATTTAGCCATTAAAGCTATATGGGTGCTATACAATGGGCTTCAACATTCAGCTAGAAAAAGGAAAATCAATTAGGGTTCCTTCTCCTGGCCCTGCTGATAAATGTGCATATATGGATGTTGGGAGGAAAAGGACTGGGCTCATTACTGCGCAATATGCGTTCAAACAGTCCACTGATCCCCTGGAGTGAAATTCAATTTTGTTTAGGGAGTAATGGTTGGTAATGAACTGGCCATCTGTTATTCACCCTTTCCTGACAATGTAAAGGAAAATCGTGCAGAGTGACTAATAGACGGTTGAGACATTAACGCTTGTTTTGTGCCCACACCAAAGTTGTATTTTACTCCCATAATGTCTAGAGCCTCAAATAAAGAAAGGCTACTTGGGTGATGGTCCTCATGGAACTGTTGCCAAGGAAAGTTATGCTTTTAGGCAAATGGGAGAAATTTTATTTATTTATTTGTTTGCTTGTTTAATTATTTATGCATTCTTGAGATGTGAGCATCGCTGGCAAGCCCAGCATTTATTGCCCATCCCTAATTTCCCTTCAGAAGAACCTTCTTGAACCGTTGCAGTCATGTAGTGTACATACACTCACAGTGCTGTTAAGGGAGGGAAGTCCAGGATTTTGACCCAGTAAAAGTGAAGGAATAACAACATCATTTACAAGTCAGAATGGTGAGTAATTTGAAGGGAACTTGTAAATGGTGGAGTTCCCATGGATCTGCTATCTTTGTTCTTCTATGTGATAAAGGTCACATGCTTGGAAGGTGTTGTCAAAAGAGTCTTGGTGAGTTGCTGAAATGCATCTTGAAAAATAAAATCAGATAGACCGCCCAGTGTTGACCGAGGCACCAAAGCCACACACTGCCCAGTTGACTCTGGTCCTCCTCACTAACACCTGGGGACTTGTAATAAAATTGGGAGGGCTGTCCCACAGACTAATCAAGCTACAGCCTGACATAGTCATACCCACCATATCTATAATAAGATGGATGAACTAATGGCACAAATAAAGATAAGTAGTTTAGATATTCCCATTACAGAGACATGGTTACAAGATGACAAAGGTCGGGAAGCAAATATTTCAGGGTACACAGCATTTCAAAAATACAGGCAGAATGGAAAAGGAGGGGTATCTCTGATAATAAAGGATGACATAAGGACATTGGTGAGAAAGGATCTTGGCTCAGAAAATCAGGAAGTAGAATTAGCATGGGTGGAGATTGAGAATAGTAATGGTCAGAAAACACTAGTTGAGGTAGTGTATATGCCCCCTAACAATAGTTATACAATTGGACAGAGCACTAAACAAGAAATTATTGCAGCTTGTAACAAAATTAATGTAATAGTTGTCGAGGACTTTAATCTTCTTAGAGACAGGAGCAATCACATTGGTAAAGGTGGCCTGAAAGATTAATTTGTAGAATGCTTTTGGGACAGTTTCCTGAAGCAATGTGATGTGGAAGCAATTAGGGATAAAGTAATTTTAAATCTAGAATTGTGCAATGTGGCAGAGTTAATTAGCAATGTCATAGTAATAGATCCACCAAGAAATAGTGATCATAATACAATTGAATTCCACATTAAGTTTGAAAATGCCATATTCCAATCACAAACAAGAATTTTAAACTTAAACAAAGCCAATTACATAGTTCTGAGAGGAGACCTGCTTAAGGTTGCTTGTGTAAATAGACTAAAATATATGGCAGTAGATAAACAGCAGGAAGCATTTAAGAAAATAGAATTTGTTAACAAAAACGGATTCTATTATAAAACAAAAACTCATCAAGAAAGATCCAACCATGGTTTGCTAAGGAGATTAAGGATAATAATAGATTAAGGAGTGGTGCGGGAAAGAGGGGTTCCATTTCGTGGGGCACTGGCATCAGGATTGGAACAGGAGGGATCTGTACCGTTGGGACGGTCTCCACCTGAACCGATCTGGGACCAATGTTCTAGCGAAAAGGGTAAATAGGGTGGTCAACAGGACTTTAAACTAGAAAGTGGGGGGTGGGGGAGGGAAGGGTAAAACTCCAAGAAGTATGACTAATGGGAAACAAAGCAGCAGGTTAGCATGTGGGAGGGGTGGATTCAACTTCATGGAAAAGTATGAAAAAACTGAAAAGAAAGGAGAGCCCAGGAGAGGCTAATAAAGTCTCCAGAACACAAAATAGGAGAGAGTGTTTGGAAAGGGCTAGGAATCTAACTTCAAGCACATCAGATAAAGGGATGACAATGAGAAAGGGGACGGGAAATACAGGACTGAAGGTGTTGTATCTGAATGCACACAGTATACGAAATAAGGCAAATGAGCTTGTGGCGCAGATTGAAATTGGCAGGTATGATGTGGTGGGCATCACGGAGACATGGCTGCAAGGGGATCAGAACTGGGAGCTAAATATCCAAGGATATACATCCTATCAAAAAGATAGGCAGGTTGGCAGAGGGGGTGGGGTTGCTTTGTTAGTAAGAAATGAAATTAAATCGATAGCAAGAAATGACGTAGGGTCAGATGATATAGAATCTCTGTGGGTAGAGTTGAGGAACCGCAAAGGTAAAAAAACCATAATGGGAGTTATGTACAGGCCTCCGAACAGTAGTCAGGATGTGGGGCACAATATACACCAGGAGATAGAAAAGGCATGTAAGAAAGGCAAGGTTACAGTGATCGTGGGGGATTTCAATATGCAGGTAGACTGGGAAAATCAGGTTGGTAGTGAATCCCAAGAAAAGGAATTTGTGGAATGTCTATGAGTTGGCTTTTTGGAGCAGCTTGTGGTGGAGCCCACTAGGGAACAGGCAATTCTGGATTTAGTGATGTGTAATGAGGCAGATTTGATAAGGGAACTTAAGGTGAAGGAATCCTTAGGAGGAAGTGACCATAATATGATAGAATTTACCCTGCAATTTGAGAGGAAAAAGCTGGAATCAGATGTAATGGTATTACAGTTGAATAAAGGCAACTACAGAGGCATGAGGGAGGAGCTGGCCAGAATTGACTGGGAGATGAGCCTAGCAGGAAAGAAAGTGGAACAGCAATGGCAGGAGTTTCTGGGAGTAATTTGGGAGACACAGCAAAAATTCATCCCTAGGAAGAAGAAGCATACTAAAGGGAGGACGAGGCAACCATGGCTGACAAGGGAAGTCAGGGACAGAGGACTGGAAAATCACTAATGTAACCCCCCTGTTTAAGAAGGGAGTGAGGCTAAAGACGGGAAATTACAGGCCGATTAGCCTGATGTCGGTCGTTGGTAAGATTTTAGAGTCCATTATTAAGGATGAGATTTCAGAATACTTGGAAGTGCATGGTAAAATCGGGCAAAGTCAGCATGGTTTCATCAAGGGGAGGTCGTGCCTGACAAATCTGTTAGAATTCTTTGAGGAGGTAATGAGCAGGTTAGACAAAGGAGAGCCAATGGATGTTATCTACTTGGACTTCCAGAAGGCCTTTAACAAGGTGCCACACAGGAGGCTGCTCAGTAAGATAAGAGCCCATGGTGTAAGAGGCAAGGTACTAGCATGGATAGAAGATTGGCTGTCTGGCAGGAGGCAGAGAGTGGGGATAAGGGGGTCCTTCTCAGGATGGCGGCCAGTGACTAGTGGAGTTCCGCAGGGGTCAGTGTTGGGACCACAACTTTTCACTTTACACATTAATGATCTAGATGAAGGAACTGAGGGCATCCTGGCTAAGTTTGCAGATGATACAAAGATAGGTGGAGGGACAGGTAGTATTGAGGAGGCGGGGAGGCTGCAGAAGTATTTGGACAGGTTAGGAGAATGGGCAAAGAAGTGACAGATGGAATACAATGTGGGGAAGTGTGAGGTCATGCACTTTGGTAGGAAGAATAGAGGCATAGACTATTTTCTAAATGGGGAGAGAATTTAGAAATCTGGAGTGCAAAGGGACTTGGGAGTCCTAGTCCAGGATTCTCTTAAGGTTAACTTGCAGGTTGACGTGGAAGTTAGGAAGGCAAATGCAATGTTGGCATTTATTTCGAGAGGACTAGAATATAAAAGCAGGGATGTGCTGTTGAGGCTTTATAAGGCTCTGGTCAGACCACATTTAGAATATTGTGAGCAATTTTGGGCCCCGTATCTCAGGAAGGATATTCTGGCCCTGGAGAGGGTCCAGAGGAGGTTCACGAGAATGATCCCAGGAATGAAAGGCTTAACATATGAGGAACGTTTGAGGACTCTGGGTCTATACTCGATGGAGTTTAGAAGGATGAGGGGGGATCTGATTGAAACTTACAGAATACTGAAAGGCCTGGATAGAGTGGAAGTGGGGAAGATGTTTCCATTAGTAGGAGAGACTAGGACCCGAGGGCACAGCCTCAGAGTAAAGGGAAGACCTTTTAGAACAGAGATGAGGAGAAACTTCTTTAGCCAGAGAGTGGTGAATCTATGGAATTCATTGCCACAGAGGGCTGTGGAGGCCAGGCCTTTGAGTGTATTTAAAACCGAGATAGATAGGTTCTTGATTGGTAAGGGGATCAAAGGTTACGGGGAGAAGGCGGGAGAATGGGGTTGAGAAACTTATCAGCCATGGTTGAATGGCAGAGCAGACTCGATGGGCCAAATGGCCTAATTTCTGCTCCTATGTCTTATGGTATTATGGTCTTAAAAGAAAAGGCTTATAATGTTGCAAGAAATAGCAATAATTCAGTGGACTATGAGTGTTTTCAAAACCACCAAAAAGTTAATCAAAAGGGAAAAAAGAACAAGAGTAAACTAGTCAGGAATATAAAAACAGATTATGAGAGCTTTTACACATATATAAAAAGGAAGACAATAGCTAAAGTAAACTGCGGTCATGTAGAAGCAGAGACAGGAGAAATTATCTTGGGGAATGAGAAAAGGCAGTGACATTGAATAAATATTTTGTATCTGTCTTCACAGTAGAAGGTACAAGTTATAAGAAATAGAGGGCAACCTAGGGGCTAATAGGGAATTAACTATAACCCATAAAGTACCATAGGAATTTCTCTCCATTAGAGAGAGGCAGTTGGTTATATACAGCTTGAGGGACACAACTCAACAAGTGTGGGGCAAGGCGAGGAGGCAGACCTCCACGAATTACCACAGTCAGTACAGGGATTGAACCACCAGCATTGTTGTCATTCTGCATCACCTCTAGCCATCTAGCCAACTGAACTAATCAACCCCAAACAAGGGCAAATAAAAGTGAGGAAATTAAGGTAATTAATATTAGCAGAGGAAAACTCAAGGAGAAACTGAAGGGACTAAGAGATACCTGCAGAGATAATGGGTGCGCTGGCTATAATTTTCCAAAATGCCCTAGATTTTGGAATGGTCCCAGTAGATTGAAAGTTAGCAAATCTAGCAATACTATTCAATAAAGGAGGGAGAGAGGAAACAGGGAACTACTGGCCAGTTAGCCTGACATCAGTCATCGGGAAAGTGATGGAATCTATTATTCAGGAAGTCTTAACAATGCACTTAGAAAAGCATGGTATCATTAGAACAAGTTAACATGGTTTTACAATTGGGAAATCCTGTTTGACAAATTTATTAGAGCTTTTGAGATCTAACTTGTAGGCTAGATAAAGAGAAATCGGTAGATGTAGTATATTTGGATTTCCAAAAGGCATTCGATAAGGCATCACACAAAAGGTTAATGCATAAGATAAACGCTCATGGAATTGGGGGTAAGATGTTAGATTGGATGAAGGATTGATTAAAGAACAGGAAGCAAAGATTAAGGATACATGGGGCATTTTCAAGTTGGCAGGCAGTGAATAGTGGAGCGCTGCAAGGATCAGTGCTGGGACCTCAGCCATTTATAATCTATATTAATGACTTAAGCGAAGAGTCAGAGAGCAATGTACTTAAATTTGTTGACATTACAAAGTAAGTTGTGAGGAGGACAAAGAGGCTGCACAAAGATATGGACGGGTTAAGTGAGTGGGCAACAAGGTAACAGATGGGATATAATGTGGATAAGTATGAGGTTATTTACTTTGATCATAAGAAGAGAAAAGCAGAATGTTTTTTAAAGGGCATGAAACTTGTAAATGTTGACGTTCAGAGAGACTTTGCTGCACTTGTATAAGGAACACAAAAAGTTAGCATGCAAGTACAGCAAGCAATTAGGGAATCAAATGGCATGTTGGGATTTATTACAAGGGGATTGGAGTACAAGATTAAAGAAGTCTTACTCCAATTGTACAAGGCTTTGGTGAGATCAAATTGGAATATTCAAATGGAATATTGTGTTCAGTTTTGATCTGCATTTTTCAGGAAGAATGGTCACCTTCCATCACTAACTAAGGAGTCATTGTGGAGCCCATGGGTCACTTTCATTCCAGCCATTACGTCCCCATGAATCCCTTGGAGCGCTATTATGGCCTGGAGCACTGGTAGGGAACACTGCCCCGCCTCACACCACGCCCCCTCCACTGACTAACCCCCCCTCAAATGACACAGGCATGCCAGAGCTTTGACACAGGGGCTTGGATCTGACTGAATTCTGCCAAGTGAGAGAAGCCTCAGTCAGTGCACTGTCAGACTGTATCCTTAGGATTACACAATAGCCCCAACTTGCACTCATGTTATGAGAGCATTGTGGTGGAGGGAGCCTTCAAAATCTTAAGCTGCAGGCTGCAATGTTTAGAGGTCTTAGGGCCATTAGGCATATGCATTTTGGTCTGTGGCCCCTTTTCAGTTGATTCCTTCACACACTTGGGATTTCCCACGAGAGGGACAAAGGGTCTTTGGAAGCCAATCAGACAATGGCCCCAATTAGGTTTATATACTCCCCAGAATGCGCAACATGAGTTAAGACACCACATTGCCTCAATTGGCATTTGACTGTTCCTAACATGTCTCAGCTGTGCCTTCCTCTCTATTTGGTTAAGTGGAAATTAGTCAGGTACCCCTTCAATCGGCCAAGGGAGGTGTCAACTGTGGCTCAGTTCATAGCACCCTCGCCTTTGAATCAGAGGGTTGTGGGTTCATGTCCCACTCCCGGAAACCAAGAACTGTGATTGTACTCAGAAGAGTTGCAATCTGTGACTGTTGATAACTCGAAAGAGTTTCAATCGGCTGAGAAATACAGTAGTCAACTCCTCCCACAATCCCTGAGAGCTGTCCTGTGGTAATGTTTCTCATAGCTTGGTTTTGAATTGCGTCATTGGATCAGCTTGAACAATGGTGGTGCTGAGGTATTACTACCAGACCAGCTTCGAGCCCTCACCGTGACCATCAAAATCCCTCCCATCCTGCTGGAGGAGCATCATGTTCAGGTTTCCCTCCCTTCAATCACTCTCTTTTCTCCCCCTCTAATCCTTGATCTCATCATTATAGTGGTTGATAACCCTGTCAACCCCCCTAAACCGTTTGATGTTGATGCCCCAATGCCACATGTCGACCTGACCCCTCTCCATCTTGAGACCCATTGTACTGTGACTTACAGAGACCCTTCCTGCCATGAGACTATTGAGTGCCCCACTCACAATACCTTTTCCCCATCTACAGGCTGCGGATTCTTCCCCTGACTGTGAACATGCCATCTGCGGCCCAGTATACGAAGCCACCAATCCCCAGGACCAACCTGTGTGGGGGACTGACCACATCCTGCTCACCATGCTGGGCATGACTAGCAAAGGACTGACAGGCCCTCTGTCTCCCTGGAATGGCACCAGGACAGGCATGCCAAGCACAGCCCTCTGAATTGTGGTGCACATCCACAGGGCTGTTTATGCTTTGTGGCCCTGGCTACTTTTGCACAACTGCCCAGGACTGTCTTAGCATTCTGGCCCTGACTAACTGCTCCACCCTCCCCCTGACATGTGTCTGCGTGTGCTCTTCCCCAGTCACACCCCGCCTCCCCGCCCCAGACAAGCCTTTGCCTCCATCCCCTTGCTTTGCCTCTGTCTTGTCTCACCCCCCCCCACAGTCAAGCCTTTGCACTCCAGCCCCTTCCACCCTCCCCCCCCATTGGCCTTCCTGCTGTCCCAGATGGTAAGCCTTGGCCCTGAACTCCTCCTTGAGTTCCCGCTGGTCTCGCCTGCACAGACTTGGCACTACGTCAGAGCAGTGTTGAGCGCAGCACAATGCAAGGTAGGCAAACATACCTCCAGGCCATGAGTGAAGTGGTGCCCACCAGGTGCACGTCACTTATATCTGGCTGTGATTCCTGCGGCAGCCATTTGATCTGGAGTGGGGGATGTGGTTGTGGCAAGCTGCCTTTTTAATGAGTATTCATGGTATTCGAACGCCCTTCCCAGCATGAAAGTCAGGAGTGGAAAATCGCAAACTTTTTTTTTTTAACACCAGCGGGAAGCGGACTTTTTGTCGTTCTCCACATTTTCCTGTTCCGCCCACCATAATGCCTGCCACTGTCGGAACCGGAAAACGTTGCCTTTTGTGCCTGTCTTCACGGAGGAAGTTACAAAAACCAGAAATACTAAAGAACTAAGGGGCTAGTGAGAATGAGGAACAGAAGGAAATTAGAATTCGCAAGAAAGTAGTACTGGAGAAATTAAAGGAGCTGAAAGTTGGTAAATCCCCTGGACTTGTTGATCTACATCCCAAAGTGTTGAAAGAGGTGGCTGTAGAGAGAGTGAATGTATTGGGAGCCATCTTCCAAACCCTATAGATTCTGGAACGGTTCCTGAATATTGGAAGGTGGTAAATGTAACCCCAGCAATTTAAGAAATGAGAGAGAGAGAAAACGGAAGACTCCAGACCTGTTAGCCTGACATCAGTAGTAGGGAAAATGCTAGAATCTTTTATAAAGGATGAGATAACTGGACTCTTAGAAAATAATCACAGGGTTGGACAGAGTCAACATGGACTTAAGAAAGGGAAATGATGTTTAACAAACCTGTTTGAGTTTTTTGAGTATGTAATTAGCAGGATGAGGGGGAACCAGTGGATGTAGTGTATTTGGAGGCTTTCGAAAAGGCCCCAAAGAGCACATTGGATTGGGGGGAATATACTGACATGGATTGAGAATTCGTTAACGGACAGGAAACTGAGAGTAGGAATAAGCGGGTCATTCTCAGGTTGGCAGGCTGAGACTAGTGGGCTCCCGCCACAGATTTTCACAGCCTCTGACTTGCTCTTGGAGCCACAATATTTATATGGCTGGTCCATTAAGCTTCTGGTCAATGGTAACCCTGAGGATGTTTATTGAGTGGGATGAGTGGGTGTGGGGGCAGGTTGGGGGATAGTCACCAATGCCATTGAATGTCAAGGGGATAAGGTTACATTCTCTGTTGTTGGAGAGAAAGGAAGTTCAGTACAGGAGTTGCCATCCTGAGTTGTATAGATTGTGAGTTAGAGGTGGCTGCACAAGATGATTCACCAGGCACAAGTGAGTAGGAATAATTGCGAGGCAAACTGACTGGAGGACCAAATTGTGTCGTAGAGGTGAAAACAGACCTGAGGCAGCAACTCCAACATTTGACCCCAATTTGCATTTATTAATGAGGTTTGGGTCTGATTCCAGGAAGAGCTCTGGTAGTCTAGATTATGGTCCGTCTGAAAATCTGAATAGGCAGAAATCAAGCAATAATTCTTAGTCCCACCACAGTGCCATTTTGATTTGCAAATAAGGCAGTATGGGCACAAAAATCACTCCTTGAGAGTCAGCAGACAGTTTGATCCCTGTTCTCTCAGCTAATACCTAATGTCTTTCTAGTATAATAAGTTTGAAAAACATCCAGACAAGGTCCAGCTCTCTCAGTGTCATATGGAAAATTGGATATTGACACCACATGATCTTCATTTCCTCCTCCTTCTTGAATGATTGCCTAAGTCTGTTGAAAACTCTTGATACTTGAGCAGTTTTGTTCCCCCCCAGTCTATGTGAAAATGAGTCACCCATTACAACCATACCGTTCTTGCAACAAGCACGTTTATGCAGTCTGTTACTTTATTATGATCAACGACAGCTTTTACTTCTACTTTATCTTTAATGTAGTAAAATGTCCAAAGGGACTTCACAGGGGCAGTATGACACAAAAAAAAAGACAACAAACCATATAAGGAGGTGTATTATAGTTCATGACAGGAACCATCAGGATGTTATCCTCATGTTATCCATCACAGATGTTATCGAAAGGGATCCCAATTCTTCAGTATTAACTCATTAAAACCTGCTGGGATCTCGATTAAACAACACTTTATTACAGTAACATTCAAAAGAGTAACAACTCAAAGGGACATGGGAAAAAGGCAGGAGAGTGGGATTAACTGGATAGCTCTATAACAAAGAACCAGGACAGGCATGATGGGTTGAGTGGCCTCCTTCTGTCTTGTATCATTCGATGATTTTATGATTCTATGTCCATTATCCGTATCCTCTGTCGCCTACCTCCTAACCAGTTCCATATCCATTAAGTTGCCTCGATTTCCCTGTGTTCCAATTATTGTTAACAGTATCTTTCTGTTGTGGAACAATATTTCTTCTAAAAGTTCATATAAATAACTTTCATAGACATTCCCTTATCTGCCACATTACTTACATACTCAATGAATTCAAGCAGGTTCATTAGGCATGGCTTAGCCTTTACAAATCAACGTTGCCTGATTCTGATCAGTTCACATTTATACAAGTTCTCAGCCTCTCTGCCCCCAATAACAGATTTTAGTAGGCTCCCCACTGTAAAAGTGTAAGAGTGTAATAGCACCCTCTTGTGGCCATTTGTGTATGTAAGTGTATATAGTCAAACCAGATTAAACTAGTTTGTTGGGGATTTGAATTTCCATGTGGCACACATTCTGTCCTGAAAATATATCACACCACAACAGACATTAAAGCAATAGGCTGATCATTTCCTACTTTATCTCTCCTCCCCTTCTTAAATAATAGAGTGACATAGGCAGTTTTCCAATTCAAAGGGACAATTTCTAAATCAAGAGAGTTTGGAAAATTGTGCCTACAGCATCTACAATTTCCTCTCCTACTTATTCTAATGGCATGGAAACCTCAGATACTGGTGACTTGTCTGTCTTGTTTTCATTCTTTCACAGGGTGCAAGCATCACTAGGTAGGCCAACATTCATTACCAATAGCTCTCAAGACCGTGGTGGTAGCTGCCGTCTTGAGCCACTGTAGTCCATGTGGAGTAGCTACACCCACAGTGCATCTTGAGTCATATTTTTAAAAATTATTTTACTTATATTAAATCTAGTAATTCTTCCCCTAGGATGGAATTTTCCATGCCGGCTGGCATCAGGCGTGCTTGGTGGCGTGAGCAGACAATATGACAAGAAGGCCAGAAATTGGTTTCATGATGTAGTAAAACCAGTTTGAGATCATCTGCTCAGCCCGTTGGTAGCGGGCTGCGTTTCCCGCCGTCGGACGTCAGGAACCTCACTGTAATACATCTGCATATCATTACAAGGCCAGCCCATCGGAATAGCAAAGCCCCCCCATCCCCTAGGATGGATCGTCCGCCCATGTCAACATAATTGCATGCTGACGTGTTTCACAACAGCTTATATTTTGCAGGTTTTGGGGGTAGCTCGGAGGTGAATGCTCAGTAATGGTGTGCAGTGGTCACCGAGGTCACCTGTTGGACTTCAAGGTTGAGGCATGTTGAGTGGTGGGGGTGGGGTTGAGCGCAAGGGCTGCCCTGTGGTTGAAGGTAGTGCACAAGCAGGTGCAGGGTGAGGGGGAACGAAGCAGCACCGCAATAGGGAATACTTGTATAAAGTGACCATTCCTCTGCAGCTCAGACAGTTCAGGTGCAGCCACATTGACATGCACGGAGTTGGATCTCTGGCTTATCTGTCCACTCAAGCAATGCAGAGGCGTGAAAGTGCCACAAAGTGCTCCCGAGCTTTTCACCCCTCGGGCACTGACTGCAAACTAATGGGAGTTTAAGTAGACTGCAAAACAGTTGGATGACTGGGCACACTGCACAATCTCCTTGCTAAAGCTGGCTGTGGAGCAGCAACTGGTGGATGCACTCACTCACAGCCCCTTGCAATGTCATCATTCTGGTTTGGACCAGTTCAAGCTAATAGTGCAGCCTTGCAGCACGGGTTATGAGAATTCCTGCCCCTGAGCTGAGAGCACAGCATGCAGTCCAATGGGGAAAGCTGCTGCTAATCAGTCAGGTGGAGCGGGGCAGAGGTACGTGGGGCTTTGGATAGCCATGCAGCGCACTAAACTCTGGCCATCCAAGTGGTGACCAGCACTCTCCGGGTTGCGTAAAGGAGCTTTAGACTTAACCAAGAGGGGTTCTTAGTATACTCATGCCAACCCATGCGTCTCTCTCTTTCTCAGCCTGCAGGAGGAGTACATCAGGAGCTTGAAGCTTGGTGAACTAGCTGTATGACTCGTGGCGTGCAGAGAGTGGAGACGATGGAGAAGAGAGCGACTAAGGCAGGAGCAGCAAATTCAGGAAGAAGGGGTGGCTGGGGTTCCTGCACACGCCGCCTAAAAGCCATAGCGAGCAGTCGCTGGTTTGCACCTAGCGACTCTCAGGGTACATAGACGCTATCTTTCATCCTTGCAGATGACTGAGAACCAGTGTCACCAAAGACTGCCCATATCTAGGGAACAGGTCCGTTACATTTACCACCTGCTGCAGGATTTGGTGCCAAGGGGACATGGAGGGCCTCTACTGCTGGCAGCCGTGAAGGTGACAGCGGCACTCAATTTCTATGCCAGTGGCTCCTTTCAGGGCTCCACAGGTGACCTCTATGGGAGCCACAAGCCTCCGCCCACAAATGCATCCAATTGTTAAAGGGATGATGCAATGCATTCATAGCTTCAATTTTTTCATGTATACAGCAATTAATGGAGATTTTGTATGGAAAATAAATGTTGAACTTTGTCAAAAACAAACTTCTTATGACAGTCCGTCAAATGCCAAGGAGAACCTTTGTAACATTAGTCATGCAAAGATCTTATATGCTTTTATTTTGTGCCAATTTATGAAATGACCAGGATAACCTTTGTAATATTAGTTGTGCAAGAGTTTTTTTGCTTGTACTTTGCATAATTTTTCACAGTTGGGTTCAGAACATTTGAGGAATGTGTTAAATTACAGCTGTATGGTTTATTTTGAAACAAACACACCAAACAACCAGAATGTGGTGATGGTCCAGAAGAAAGCTGTTAAGGGAACAATATGAAATATGCACATTGCGAAATTTGGATTAGTAGCACCCATGCTTTGGACACTACAAGTGGCATTAGAGGTTCAAAATTGCATGTGGGGTACACACCCACATATGCATATGGGTAATGCGGGTCAATGCTCCAGCTAACCCGTTCTCTTAATCATGCACGGATGAACAAGAAATTAAGCAGAAGGAAGGAATACCCTGCATCAGCGCTATTTAAAGGAACAATTAACTAAGCCATGACTCAGTTGATAGCACTTTTGCCTCTGAGTCACAAGGTTCTGGGTTCAAGTCCCATTCTGGGGCCTGAGCACAAAAGTCAAGGCTGAGCTCCCCAGTAACTGAGGGAGCAGTGTACTGTTGGAGGTGCCATCTTTCAGATGAGATGCTAAATTGACACCCCATTTGCTTGCTTTGATAGATGTAAAAGATCCCATTGCACTATTTTGAAGATGAGCTGGGGAGTTAACCCTGGTGTCCTGACCAATATTTATCCCTGAATCAACATCCCAAAAACAGATTATCTGGTCATTATTGCTGTTTCTTGGAGTTTGCTGTGAGCATATTGGCTATTACATTTCCTACATTACAACAGAGAATACACTTTGAAAAGTATTTAATTGACTGTAAAGCACTTTGAGATGTCTGATGGTCATGAAGGTGCTATATAAATGTAAGTCTTTCAGGTTAGCTGGTTGATTTCTATTCACTGTTGGTACAATTCTATGAGGGTTTGGTGCTTTCTAAAATTTTTTATCATTGCTAAAGTCCACAGGAAGCGGTGTGGCAGATGCTGAAGCTCTTGGTCCTCAAGGTAGTAGACATTTTGCCTCGAACACAGCACAGCATGTAAAATGAGCAGAGGTGAAACAGAGTATGACCAGCTTCTAGAAGAAGGGGGAGGAGGAGGGGTTGGTGGGCTTCAGCAGGAGGTCATATTCACCCAAGGACTCAGGGAGCAATTCAACTGAATCTCAGTGAGGAACAATGTTTGCGCTTCAGTAAGGATGTCCCCATGTCCCCATTGAAATGTGTCACCTGCTCCAGTCACAACTGCAACCTCAGGGCAGTGGCTATGAAGTGACCATGGTGGTGAACATCTATACGTCTAGCTCCTTCCAGGTTGGACCTGAAGATATTTGCAACATCTCACAGTTTGCCATCCATTGACACATAAGGTGGATGGTGGAGGACATCACTGGAATTTTATTCAAAAAGAACTGACTATGCTTTATTCTCTCTTGCCAGAGAGCAGTATGTCGAGTAAGCACACGATTTTGTCAGGACTGCAGGTTTCTTCATGGTGCAGGGCACCATTGACTATACACCGATCACTTTGCAGACAACTCATGTCCACTCTGAGATATACTGCAACCAAAAGGGATTGAACTCCCTCAAAGTCCAGCTGGCGTCCGGCCATATGCAGCAGCCACCACTTCCACACTGGAAAGGATGGCTCCAAGTTCTGCATCAAGTCATGTAAAAAATTGTTGCCAAACTTCTTCATAATCCTTAGAATTGCAAGCAAGCTTTCTGGCAGGCCTGCCAATTCACCAAGCATTTCATTGTGCATACCCATCAGTCTTATTCTGTAGCCTACAGCATTGAAGTGCTCTTGAGTCCATTGCAGCGGAAATCTTGTGTGGTCTCACCCTCAGTAGAGCTGGCACCTGCACTATCCTTGCCCCTGCTTGGGCGCAGTGCCGCAACACTTGCATAACCCACCACTAAGCCATTCCTCAATTACGTGCAATATCGTTATCTTAACTGGTAGCCACAAGTGTGAGATTGAGTTCTCCTCTTCATCATGCATGATTAAATAGGCATTCAGCAGAAGGAAGGAACACTACACCCCCTCCTCCCATCAGCACAATTTAACGGGACAATTAGCTGAGCCATGGCTTAGTTGGTAGCACTCTTGCCTCTGACTCAAAGATTCTGGGTTCAAGTCCCATTATGGGACCTGAGCACAAAAATCAAGGCTGACAATCCATTGTAATTGGAGTGTATCCTCTTCCAAGTGTGTAATCAGATTCCTGAAAATTTTCATGGAGATCTAAGTCACATTGTCATTCCCATTTATCCAGTTTCGAGAATGGAAAGGCATGCCAGGCTTGAACTGGGAATAATTATGTACACTTACATAAAGGGTAAGAAATATAAGTGCATTAATCCCATCAGTGTGCCACTAAATGTGTTTATTGGCGTATTTGTGAAGTGGATACAGGGCTATCTAGTTCAAAAGCAATAGAGGAAATTTTCTAACCATCAATTTAAATATCCGGAGGAGCTCCTCTTCATCAGTATCTTCTTGCTTTTCCACCAGTTGCTCTTCCGCCACTGCCTAGTCAGGTTGAAGTTCTTGGGTGTGGAGAAGGAGAAAGGCACAAGATTACCTTTAACTCCTTTAACTACTTAGTTCTGTTGAAACGTCAACTTTGTTCTTCTCCGCCGATCCTGCCAGACCTGCTGAGTTTTTCCAGGTATTTCTGTTTTTGTTTTGTATTTCCAGCATCCGCAGTTTTTTTGTTTTTATCACAAGATTACAGTTGTGCTGAGGGTGTGGGGAAAGTAAAAGGTGCATGTTGGCACCATCTGCAGTTTGTAAATCTGAAGATATTGGGGGAAGAGGGGGCAAGGGGTAGGGGAAGGAGGATTAAGTAAGATGATACCATCATCTTCTATTTTTTGAGCACTGCTGCTAGCCTCAGCAATGGACACTCCAGTGATGGCAAGCACTGTCTCATCCATAGTGGTGAGAACATGCAGCCATTCCTGTTAGGTCCTGCTGCCTTGGGTAACATAAACGAAAGGGAAACGTGTCAGTGACTGTGGTGCAATGTGTTGGGTGATGTGGCTACTATGGCTGATAGCTGGCAATGTGTGCAAGCTGCAAAATATGGGTGTGAGACTTGCAATAGTTCCAAGTGTATGAGGGTGAGGTGAAGCAATAAATAAATGTTAGATATGTCTCTTGATTGATAAAGATTGTTGCAGCTATATAATGGGGGTGTGGCGCATTGAACAATTAGGCTTAGGCTAATAGTTCAGTTAGTGTTTATGGCTTTTAAAAATGCACTTGCTGACATTGACCACACGTGTGAGGACATTGAACCTGTTTTCGGCATTACATGCAGGTCCTTGGTCCTAGACTCCTGACATTGATCGCCACGGTAATTTGGTCCCACTGCCTTCTAAGAGTTTGTCTGAAGAGCCTCCTGTGGATAAAGCACATCTCTCCTTCTCCTCTGCACCTCCTCAACCAAGGCCTCCTATGCAGCATCAGAAAATCTTGGAGCCAACTCTCTCCCACGAATCATTATTCTGTCATGTGAGGATGAGTTTCAAAATGACTTCCACTACCTGCTTCAGCCGGAACACATCACCCATTTAAAAGGTGCGGTCTGGCTTTATGCAATGCAAGTTAGCTCTAAGTGGTGCTAGCCTTTTACAATTCTGGGCCTCCTGTTGAAATGCTCAGCCACACAACAGCGCACTTAGTGCTGCTTGCACGAGTCACCTATTTTGCAGCATGCTGTTGACGTGCGATGAAGTTGCATGCTGCCTGTATCAGAAGCAAAGGACATGGGTTAATCCTGCATTGCAATCCCCTTGCCTATTTTTGAGGCTATTGAACTTAGTCCCCTCAAGAGTTTAAATTTTTCCTATATGCAGTGCTTAGTAGTGACCGTATATGACAAAAAATTGCAAAACTTTTGAACGGTTTTGAAATTTATAAAAATATAAATCTATTCTTTAAAAAGTAGAAATTATTTTTCACCTTCCTGATAGTTACAGTCATTTGTCAAAAAGAAATTTCTTTGTAAAAATAGCTATGCAAGGATTTAATGTGTTGGGTTCACAATTGGTCTCAGACAATTCAAGGGTTGAATTATGCTACAACAAACGTCAGTGTCTGAAAAATGTGATTTTTAAAAAAGGGTAGAACTACATATAGAATCTTCAGTTTAAGTTTTGGAAATATTTGGTAGGAGCACATGCCAGAACGGGTGCAACTTAGATACCTGTGAAAGTGGCTGGGGTGGCTGGAAATGCAACACAGGCTAGCATTCTGAGAATAGTTTCAGATGGATTTATTATTACAGCTGACCCAGTGCTTCCCAAACTTTTTGCCGGTGTGACCCCATTTTAATGCCCCAGATGTTGTGTGACCCCAGAGACAAAGTTTGGGGGGGGGTCCAAGAGTTGTTGAGCATGGGGCGAGGGGGTTGCCTTCAGCTGCTGAGCAGGGGGTGGAGGTGGTGTGAGGTTGAACGTGGGAGGTGTTTAAACTGCAGACTTCTTTTTTTAAAAAAAAACACCATTTTTTGCAACAGGAATCAGACCTAAAAGATCTGTCCATTATGCCAAACCCACCATTAGAAAACAACACAAGGATTTAATGGGGCCTCACAGTTGTTAGCACTCAGTCCAAGCTCCACGGCAACCAATGCTGCCTCAGGGCTCGTCCCAAAATCCCACCTTGTGACCCCCACAGTTTGGGAAGCCTTGGCTTAAACCCTTTATGAGGATTCTGCTTTAAATAATAAGCTAATATCCTTAGAAACATGAAGGTTTATGACACAAAAGAAGGCCTTTTGGCCCATTATATCTCTGCCAGCTAAAAGAAATATCCAGCCCATTCCCATATTCCAGCTCCTGGTCTATTGTTTTGGTTATGGCACTTCAATCATCCCAAGAAATTAGACCTCTCTGGCCCCATTTTAAGGTTGAAAAATGGCCATGATTGGACTCAATGTTGGGGTACAATGTGAAATCTTATGCAACCTACAAAGTGAGAGTGAACAATCAGAGATCCTCTCAGTATTGTTAATAAGGCTTATTAAATGAGTGGAGCATTTACCTAGTATCGTACCAAGATGTTAAGCTGGTGGGTGTGCTGAAGCAATTACTTATAGCTAATGAATCCCTATTTACAGCACTTCACTTTAACTTTACATCACCTGTTCCAAAGCATTTGCCTTTCTCCTCAGAATGTTCAATCATAGGTCCATTATTAAATGAGCTTCCTGGAATAATTCATTAAGCCTCCAAATCACATAATGGCACAGAGAACGAGAAAGCTAAAGCACAATGGACATATATTTTCGATCATATTGATGTCCAACTAAAGGAAGATAAAAAGGTATCTTTTCAATTAATCAAAACTGTAAATCAGCATTGACTTCAAAGAGCTGTCTTCTTAGACTCCTGATTCATTTAGATCACACAATTACTAGACACAACTGTGAGGGGTTTTCTCCAAGATGGATAGCCATTCCTGAGGCCTATAATAACTGAAAATGCAACAGACTAAATATAGGCAATTGCTAGTCCAGCAATCAATATTAGCTATTACTGTCACATATGTGGGCTTTTGTGTCTTCTGACGTTTGTTAAGCAATCAATTCAAAAGAGGTACCTTGTTCACTTTTGAAAAGGCATCTATATATTAGATGTGGTTGTGTGTCCCTCAGTTTCCTCAAGGAGAGGAAAACAAAGATATCAGAAAATCTCCCACTGTATGCAGAAACAGCCTTGAAGTAGTTCCAATACTGGCTTAGGAACAGGTTCCCAGAATAAATAACATTCCAAAGCTGCTGTGCAGGTGCAAAAAAGGTCTCACATTCCATTTGAAATATGAATGTTAAGGTGGGGCTTAAAGGACAGACAGTACTTATTCCATTAAAAATTCTGGCCAACTCTTAAATAATGCATGTAGAGCAATCCTTGTAGCTCAGTGCCATATGTCATAGTGCATTTACCTGCTGTGTCATTGCAAGGTACAGTTGTATTGATTATCTATATGCAGACTAAAATTGTCTAGCCTTTTACAAAAGAAGGACACAAGTATAATCATCCTTCAGATATAAGTTAGGATATCCAGTAAAACAATCATAATAAATCATAGACACTCTTTCGTTTTCCAGGAGAGATGTTGACCTCCTCCAAAATTTCCCATTGAAAACAAAACAGTTTCATTAAAAAAAAAATTCTTAAAATGGTGTAAGAACACAGCCTTTTTTTTGGCACATTTTGGCAGCACTTCTGTGCTGCGAAATGACATACATACTGCTAGGCATTGAATATACCAGCTAGATGTACTTAGGAGGCTGAATACCAATTCAGTGCAAGTGTCTGGCAGAGCAAGAATAACAGCATTCAGCTGTTGTGTCTACCAATAATAAATTGTTGCATAAAAGATTTATTATGCTACAGGTCCCTGTGACTTACTGGAAATCATTTGATCACTTCCCTAACACATATATCAGAATTATCATGTTTGTTTAGTAATGTACTCAGAGTTTTCTTTGCCATATCATCTCTCTAGTTGATAGCATGCCATGCACTTAGTGATATGTCTTTATATTTTAAATGTCTACTATCTTGTGACTTTGAGTGAAATTTACCGTGCAGTACCAATTACAGGCAGTCCTTATGCTGTGGGCCTGTGCCAAAATACTTTACAATGGCAATATATTCCTAGATCTTAAAACCCTGGCAGTCTGCATCTCTTAAAGGCTCATTGCCTATTAAAGGGAGGCTGCACATTAGCAATTGTGTTCGATAGAAAATATGTTTTCAGCTTTGGAAGAATCAGCGGGCAAGGGGGAGGGTTAGTGACGCTTCAGTGGAAGCTATGGTGACCGAGGAGCACTGCAAGTGGGAGCAATTAGGCTGAATCTTATCAGCCCTGCAGAGGCAATTTTGAAGATGGGGAATGGGGAAATTCAGACAGTCGTGTGTCAGGTTGGCTCCCCAACGCTGTACCACCTCTGGGCAAGTTTTCCAGGAGCCGGCTGCCAACTTTCTCCACAGAGGCTGGCAGGTAATTAAGGTCCCACTTAGATGCCATTTTCATAAGCTGCTGGCATTTTGGTGGCATTGTTCAGGCCCCCTATTGAGGCTGAAGTCCAGCAGCTACTGGGAGATGTTTTCCCAATGCAGGCTGGGGTCCAATGGTGCCTCCTCTAAATTCCCCTGTCACTGAATCGCTTGGATGGAAAGGGCACAGCAGTGATCATAATCAATCCTGTGGAGGGGGGTCCCTTCAACCCAAGAACAACCTTGTGGGCCTTTCTTATTTTAAAATTTTCATCAGGCTTCCAAGACCGCCACCATTTTGAGGCACCCTCATGGTTCCTACAAGCATCAGCAGCACCATCTCTCCCACTGGGGCTGCAGGCTATCCAGTGCTGCCAGCCATCCAGTACTGCTGGCCATCCAGTGCTGCTGGCCATCCAATGATGCCAGCCATCCAGTGCTCACAGCCATCCAGTGCTGCTGACCATCCAGTGTTGCTGGATCTAGTGCTGCAGGCCATCCAGTACTGCAGGCCATCCAATACTGCTGGCCACCCAGTACTGCCAGCCATCCAGTGCTGTCGGCCATCCAGTGCTGCTGGCCATCCAGTGCTGTCGGCCATCCAGTGCTGCTGGCCACCCAGTGCTGCCAGTCATCCAGTGCTGTCGGCCATCCAGTGCTGATGGCCATCCAGTACAGCCAGTCTTCTAATTGAGCCCCCCACCTTGGGAACCCACCTGCTGTCCCTACGCATGGCAAATGCAGAAGTGGCCTCTTAATTGATCCGTGTTTGCGCCAGAGGGCACACTGGAGAAGTGACTGGAGTCAGGACCTACAATTGGTCCCAATGCCTGAAAACATTTAAAGCTGAGAAGGTTCCGCCCAGTGTTTTCTTGGGAAATAAATCTTCTAAACTCATTCTGAAGAGCAAACTGATGCATGTCACCCATGAGGTGAATGTCCTTTGCCTGACACCACCATCACAGTAACATTGCAGGAAGAAATACGATGTCCTCACATGAGTTATTGCTCCCAGTGCATCTCTTGCCACTGTATCAATTTCTCACGCTGCTCAACGCACCACACTCCCATCACTCCTCCAGCAGCATTCTCTGACACTCATTCCTTAACATTCACATACTCCACCTGGCCCACACACGCCTCCAATGCTGCCAGCCTCACGACTACGTCTCCCTGCCTCCACACAACTCCATCTATAGCAGGCATATCACTCAATCACAATGTTACGCAATGACTGACACTCTTACCCCTCTCTTGTAGGAGAAGAAAGCCCACGACAAAAGAGAGGCAGAAGATCAAATCTGGGGGCTCCACGGATGCGCAGCCTCAGCCTCCTGGTGGAGATGGTACTATGCACCATGGTGTCCTGTGGCATCTGGTGCCATAGAGGCTCTCCAGGATCATGGTAAGAGACAGCCTTATGCCCCTTTTCAACTCCCTGATTTGTGGCATCAAGAAGCTAAAGATTGTGTTACAGACAAGAGGGGGTTTTATTTAAACAGCCCTGATTTCTCCTCTCAATACCTGTCCATAAACAGAAAGATGTTCTGATTTTGATTTCCCCCTTTATAAGCAGAGTCGTATTTCCTGATCCCTCAGTTTTAGAGTGATCCAATTTCTATTAAAAACCGCACAGCAAATTTGTGATAGGATGAGCTCAGAGGGCTAGTTTATTTTGCACACAATTAAATGCGGGGGGAGGGTAGCAATGTGGCCTCCTTTTCACTCTTACAAGACAAGAGGGATAGAGAAAAAAAGATTTACAGGGCAAAGACCACAGAGAAAATAAATATCATTTCAAGTGTATACAGAGCCCAGAATCAAAAGTCCAATGGTATATTCCTTCACAGAGGTCGGCAGGCTGAAAGCTAACGTTTCTTAATTCACTTTTCTAGGAGAGATGATTCTAGGAGAGGGGTAGGTATGCAGCAATGAATTAGTCTTGCAGGGAATGGTATAGAAGTTCAGAAGTTCCAGTAGAAGTAGTGTAGATGGGGGTAGGCATTCAAACCTGGAGAGAACCCCTTTTCTGAGCTTCTGCTTGGTATATGAGAGATGGGGATGGCATTTCACGTCACTCCAACCTCTCCACTTTGGCTTTGACAAAGGGTGCATATTCCTTTGTCTGGGTTCCTGAGATTGTTCATGTTCTAACCATTAAGATTTCAAAGGAAGGTTACATGGCCCTTTATCCTAGTAGATGGGAAGACTCTGGTAGCCAGCCCTGGCTTATGAAATGTAGATGGCTTTTGTATAATTCCCTTTGAATTTGGTCCCTGCAGTCCACAGGGGTCATTAGCGTCTCTTCAGTGATAATGAGGTGCAAGTCTCTGTGATACTCCCCTGAAGATCTTTTTTTTAGGATCACATAATAGCTCTAACATTTTCCCCAAGGATAGTTGTTAAGCTAACTGACCTGTAATATTCTGCTTTCTGTTTCCCTCCGTTTTTGAATAAAGGAGTTACATTTGCTATTTTCCAATCTAATGGAACCTTCCCTGAATACAGGGAGTTTTGGAAAATTAAAACCGACACATCCCTAACTCACGAGTCACTTCTTTTAAGACCCTAGGATAAAGTCTATCAGGATCCGGGGATTTGTCAGCCTGCAGCTCCATCAATTTGCTCAATACCACTTCGGTGGTGATTGTAATTTTCCTGAGTTCCTTCCTCCCTTCCAATTCCTGATTTACAGCTCTTTCTGGATGTTACTTGTAACCTCGAAAGTGAGAACCAATGAAAAATATTAATTCCCCAGACTCACTTTCTATAGGACCAATGCTCATTTTTAAAATTAGTTTCTTATTAAAATATCTGTAGAATCTCTCACTGTCCATCATCATATTTTTAGCTTGCTTTCTCTTGTATACTAATTTTTCCCTCTTTATTAATCTTTTTGTCATTCTTTGTTGTTCTTTATATTCTGTCCAACCTTCTGACCTGCCACCCATCTTTGCATAATTATATGCTTTTATTTTAAGTTTGATACTGTGTCCAGAGTCCAGAATCAAAAGTCCAATGGTGTGTTCCTTCACAGCAGTTGGCTGGCTCAAGGTTGATGCTGGATGATTCACTTTTCCTGTAGAAATTACTTGCACGATAAGATAGGTATGCAGCGATGAATTAGTCTTACAGGCAATGGTGTAGAAGTTCGGAAGTTCCAGTAGGAGTGTAGATAGAGGCAGGCATTCAAACCTGGACAGAGCCCCTCTTATGAGCTTCTGCTTGTTAGATGAGAGATTGCAGACTGATGTGCAGTACAGCATGTCACATGACTCCCACCTCTCCATTTTGGCTTTGACAAAGGGTGCATATTCCTTTGTCTGGGTTCCTGAGATTGTTAATGTTCCAACCATTAAGAATTTGAAAGGGATGTCAAGGGCTCTTTGTCCTAGCAGGCTAGTGAACTCCGGTGTGCAGGCCTGGATTATGAAATGTAAATGGCCTTTGTATAAGTCCCTTTGAATTTGGGGTCCCTCCAGTCCACAGAAGTCATTAGAGTCTCTTCAGTGATAATGAGGCACAAGTCTCTATAATACTGTCCTGATAGCTCTTTTGTTTAGGGCCACCCCTGCACTCTGCCAGAGCCCTTGCTGTTGCCTGACTGTCAGCCATGGTCCACACTGATCTTAGACTGGTCTAAAACCATGTGCAGCCTCTTGGAATCATAGAATGGTTCCATCACAGAAGGTGGCCATTCAACCCATCTTATCCTTGCCAGCCCTCTGCAGGAGCAATCAAGCTTGTCCCACTCCCCCATCTTTTCCCCATTTCCCTGCAGATTTTCTTTCTCTTCAAATAATTATCCAATTCCCTTTCAAAAGCCTCAATTAAACCTGTCTCCACCACACTCTCAGGTACTATAAGGTTAAGATAGGGCATCAGCTGGAGCCTGGTGTTTGAAAATGGCAGTGCAGGTGTCAGATCAGGGTTGCACATTGATTGATGTCATACAGAACCCACTCTGCATGCTACTGATGATTAGTAGGCTCATGTGCATAAATTCCTTGACTAAGATGGCATCTGGCAATCTTCCCAACAAATGTGTATGAGCGCCTTGCAAATGTTATTTTCACATATTAAGAGGTCTTGTAGCATCTAAAGAATGGGCACAACAGCACACAAAATATCTTTAGGGGATTTTTTCTGATCATTGATTGGTCTGGAACAATGACACTCTTGATTACCAATATATCTATTACTTGTAAGTATGATCAACACTGTTACTTGGCTGTGATAATGTATGTACTTCTGACCAAGAACTGGCCTGGATTGATGACACTCTCTTAAAGGGGATCTGTACTGAGTATAAGAAAGCTGCTGCTGACTGTCTCTGCAAGGAATTGGCTGGAAGGAAAAATAACCCAAATGGAGCAACAGGAAAGGGAGAAAACTCACATGTTCTCGGATGCAGCGATGGAGGTCTTTGTCCAGGGGGTTGAGAGGAGGAGAGAGGCTAGTTTACCTTGGGGATGGGGATGGGGGTGGGGTGGGGTGGGGGAGGGGGAAGGGGGTTTGTGGGGAGTGCAAACTGGAAGTCCTCAAGGGAATGTAAAATTTGGCCACGGAGGTCAATTCCCCAAGTCAGGTCCTGAGCATTAGGCAGCAATGCCGCAAGATGTTCAATGACCTCATGTGGATGGTCAAGATTAGTGACTGCATCTGCACATGACATCTCCTACCCACCACGTCATCAACCACCAACGCTGTTCAATGCGCCACACCCCACACCTCTCACCCATCAGTAGTCAGGACTCAGGCCTCACATTCAGATGCAGCACCTCACCCTCTCACACCCACCAATGATGACAGCCTTACCCCCACATTTCACAGCTTCCACGTCCCTGCAGCTCTTAGCTGTGGCAGACACATCACCCAAACATAGTGCACTGCAATCACTGGCATTCTCCCCTCTCCCTTACCGGACAAGATGGCCCAGAACTGCAGGGAGCAAAACAGAGCTGATGGTGAAAGTTTGGGGGGGGCCAGGCCCGCATACATCACATAAGCTAGAGTTAACAGTGCTTTACATCATGGGGCTGACTGTGGCAGGGGACATGATATCCGGCACCACCCAGGCCATTGAGGATTTTTCTGACATGCCTCTTTGCAAATCCCACCTCACCCCCCATTTGCCAGCTGGCATGATGTGCAAGCTGCAGATGGTGCGACGATGGGCCTTTTGCTTTTCACCCCACCACCTTCCCTCGCCCCTAACCCTCCCCTCTGATTGTCTACATTCAAATATCTAGGGACTGCAGCCTGGTCAGCCACTGCAGCCTCAGGAGGAAAGGCGAGAGCTGCGACAGACCTCCAGTGAAGAAGCATTGTTACTTGCCTGACACTTGCAGCTACCAGCCACTGCAAGTGCCTTGGTGGGTAATATTGATAGTATAGAATTTAGCACTGTACTTGCTGAATTACTGGGCACAAGTACACAGGACCATTGCTTGAGAAGGTCAATGACCTGCTCCAGGATGTTCCTGGGAGCAATGTGGGTCTTGTTGTCCTCGTGTGATTGTGTGGTGGTTGAGGATCATCAGCCATGTTCAAGCAGCCAGCCTCTGGTTCTTTGTGGTAGCCCAAAGATGGCAGGAATGGCAAATTGCCTCAGGATGCCTGCTGCCAGGATAGTGGACATTTACTGACATGATGGTTTGGACATGCTTGTGCACCAACTATACATTGATGGAATCTCCTCCAGCCCCGACGGCACCGAGATATCTGTGCTCATCTAATTCCGGTCTGTTTAACATCCACAATTTTAATTGCTCCACCACTGATGACAGTGCCTTCAGCTGCCTAGGCCCTAAGCTCTGGAATTCCCTAAACCTCTCTGCTTCTCCATCTCTCTTTCTCTTTTAAGATACTCCTTAATACCTACCTCTTTTTTTTGGCCATCTATCCTAACATTGCCTAACGTGGCTCGATGTGAAATTTTGCTTTATAATGCTCCTGTGAAGCACCTTGCTACATTTTATTGTGTCAAAGATGCTATATAAACACAAGTTGTTGGTGTTGCATGGTAGCTGTTGTTGCTACTGACATGGGGGGCTCACAGAGCCACATGTGTGTAGTCAGTGATTCCCTGCATCATTAGGAATCTTGTTATCTTGTCAAATCCACATACACTCTCATCCTGCTTCTCCTTGCATAGAGAGAATACAATGTAATGGGGATGAGCAGGTTCACCATGCACCTAAATACGTGTTTAGCCAAGAGTGATTGGCACAAGCCTTCAGTGGATCTGAGCAGAACAAGTTTGAAAAACCGGAACAACTGATTGACAATCTCTCTTCAGGCTACTGGCACAACCTATGCTAGAGCTCTGCTCAGCATGAGATACCATACAGATAGTCAAAAACACCTGGCAGCCCGGCCCACCCTATTTTATTCCTTTGGGGTTTGCATATCTACGGAGCTCAATTTTACATCCTCAGTCTGCTTTTGGAAGTTGGCCTTTTACATAAATAATAAGGCAAAAGTACTGGGAGAAAGCCCAAGTGGCCAATGACTCACATTGGCAAGAGCAAAAACATTCAAAGACTTTTTGACAAATTAAGAGCATAGACTATAGAATGGCATGTAGCTTCTTTTTATATTGTTGATAAACCCCGGTGAAGAGTCAAGGGCTGTAGTACAGCGCAAAATCATTGTTGAAAAGAATTGATAGAAGATGAGATAAATCCACGAGTAGTGGTGGAGCAAGTTTTAGAAAGACTGAGAGCTAAGATGGTTTAGTAAATTGGCATGCTATTCTTTTTTCCATCAAGCAATATCTGCGTGTCGTTCCCCACCTAGAAGCACAGAGTTGTCCCTAATGTGATATTTTCTCCTCCTAATGACAGAATTACCAGGGAAATTGTTAAACTTCCTATGAGTAACATGGCAAAAAGCAGAAAGATGCAGATGCTGATTTCATTTTGTTGTTGACAAAATCTTGGCAGGAAAGTGAAGGAAGGAGTGAGACAATGAATCTGATTGTGTTAAAGCTATTGCAGTCTTTTCCAGTAATTGGAAGCTTAAGACTGTTACTTATCCTGTTATGGTATGGATTTAAGTAGCACAATTTAAATTAAACAAAGCGTTAAATTTCCACTTTTTGGTCCAGAGTTTCAAGCTCTGGGAATGCATATTGGAAATTGGATGTGACCTGCCAATGATTTTCTGTTCACTGCATAGTAAATTGCATATTGTGCTGCACAATTTGTCTGGGTGCTTTCTATAGGCAGAAATAAACTGTAAAAGATTGAAAGGAAAGACTTTGTAGCATGCATATGTGGGCCATCTATAGCGAGGATATGGATTGCATTGCCTAAGTAATTTACTTCATTTTTGCCATTTGCTTGCACACTTATTTTCAAGTTCTTTGGGAGTTTGCAACAACATTCATTCTGGTTGTCACCTCTGCCTAGGCATTCTGGACCAAAGTCCTTTGTGGGGGATAGTTGATGTGCAGTGCATACCTTTGTTGCGGTCTTAGGTTTTCTTCCATAGAAGGTCTTAGGGAACCTGCTGTGCTCACTTTGCGAGGTTGCTGCAGCATTTGTAACTTTTGCATCTGTGCATATTTGTGCTTAGATACACCCCACTGCATGAGAGAGAGCTCACAAAATTAAGGCAAGATATGAAATGGAATGATCATGTAAGAAGCTGAGCCGGCATAGAAACTGTACTGGTTCAATACTGGTCAACACCAATGTGGCCCCTATGATCTGGAGAAAAAAATACTTGCATTTATATAGCACTTTTCATGACCATTCGATGTCTCAAACGATTTTACAGCCAGTGAACTGCTTTTGAAGTATAGCTACTGCTGTAATGTAGGAAACCTGGCAGCCAATTTATGTGCAGCAAGCTCCCACAAGCAGAAATGTGATAGTGACCAGATCATTTGTTTTTGTGATATTGATCAGGATACTGGGTATAATTCCTTTGCTCTTCTTTGAAATGGTGCATGGGATTATTTATGTCCACCTGAGAGGGCAGACAGGACCTTGGTTTAATGCTGCCTCTATAAGACAGCACCACCAAAAGTGTAGCATTTCCTCAGTACTGCACTGAGCATTAGCCTAGATTTTTTTTGTTCAAATCTTTGGAGTGGGATATGAGCCAACAAGTTTCTGACTCAGAGATGAGCGTGCTACCAACTTGGCTGATGCTGTAAGACCTCCCTCTAAAAGTTCTTGCCTCTACCCTTGATATCAATGGCACACAACACCATGGGACACTGTTTCACTAAATGTGAAACACCTTTATTAAATCTCTAAGCAATAGTACATACTCACAATGGCGCTGGTTGCTTAGGAATCCCGCAAGCTAGGGTCCACCTCAGGCGGTAAGTCTCCCAGAACGACTTCGGAATGGTGGACCAGGCCATTCTACCGACTGCAGTGGCAATTTCCTTGAGGGCTGTGTCTTTACACACCTTCCTGCACCAGGGCTTTGACATATAAGGTAATACCTTGAATCGGATCATCCGATTGGTTTATTAATCCCAATCTGCCAATCCAGGACCACCCCTATGTGCTCATACCCTGGTCTCAGCAAGTCGGAGGGGGGGGGGGATGTCTCCAGGTGCATTCCAACAATGGCTGTGATTACAGTATTTTGGGGCAGGAAGACGGTCATTCACACATTCCTGAGTGGTCCTTGTCTAGTTCAATTTCTGTAGACGAAGTGTCTGGCAAATCACCACCTCAGGGACCTGCCCTCACATGTCTGTGTGCGTGCGTCTGTTTAGTTCAAACTATCTTTATTTTTATGAAATTCAATATGAGCCTCAGAGATGTCTTTGATCTAAACTCTTCTCCATAGCTCCATCTTCTTACCACCATAAGATAAACTCTGCCCACCAGAACCCTACCACAACCAGCTTACATCCATTAATATCAAAGGAATAAAAGCACAGTTACATGATTACATGTAATTCAATTTAAATGATGCTGTTGTATGGTGGCAGAGTTATACTATCAGTGATACAGTTAATCCCCAGAGACTTCTTGGGTGGAAATATTTGGGCAGAATATTGAGCTCAGCGGGTGGGTGTGCGCCCGACCCGGCCAAGAGCAAAATGACGCGCGATGATGTTGGGCGAGCGTCCCGACATCATCGCGTAGTCCCCATGATATTTCACTCAGCGGGCATGCGCCAGAGTCGGCAGCGTGCCCGCCGACAATTAAAAGGCCTATTAAGACCATCGAAAAGATAATTAATTTCAATTTTACTCTGCCCTTCCAACCTTACTGTTGGTGGGTAGGCGAAAACGCTAAGTGGCCTTTGCATTTTTTAGGAAATCTCGTCCACGGGCGGGATGAGATTTCCTAAAGTAATTAAAAATAAAATAAAAATTTCACACTTGAATTAAAAACTTGTCCCTGCTCATGTGACAGAGTCACATGAGGGGACATGTTTTATGACATTTTTATTCTCTTCATTTTTTTTTTAAACAGTGCTTCATTTCCCTGAGGCAGCACCATGCCTCAGGGAGACTGAAGCGCTCTTTCACACACATGCGCGAACTTCATGCTAGGCCCGCTCGCCTTCCTCCCCCCCGCCCTCACAGGCAGCGCTGAGTGCTGCTGTTTGCGTTTCACGTTGCGCGGGCCTTAATTGGCCAACCCGATGTCGATCGCGGGCAGCTTCCCGACTGCCCCTGCCTGCCCCCGCCAAGCACACCCACTAAGGGCAAAATTCTGCCCATTATGTTTATTTGCAATATACTCAGCAGCAACTACACGTGTGCTTTCAACTCCAACTCTAACTCTATGCTGACTGCTGAGGCAGCTGCGCTACTCTCCTATTGGCTACTACAGGTCATGTGATCTTGCCGAGCACATATTATTCTTAAAGGTACATTACGCACTACATAAAACCATAATTACTACCGATGCATTGGCTTACAATACCTCAAGTGCATTGTTACTGCCCAATTGCTAGGAAAACAGAACAATCTGATAGAATTCTGGTTGTAGTACTGGATACTATCCTGTCACATGTGCCACCATATGTGATGCAATGCTTACAGAAGGCTGACTGAAAAGGATTCTAATGAGCCTTGGCACAATTTTAAACCAGTGAAGTGGCTGACTTTACATAAAATACAAGAACAAGTAGAATCCAGTCTTCCTCTGAAATTAAACAACTGGCTCTAAGATAAAACAACATCAAAATTTCACCCAATTTAGCTCTTATTCTATGTTTTTAAACAAAATAAATATAAAGCACCATAAAATGCAATGCTGAAATTCAAAAAAAGAATTATAAATCCTAAGTATCATGGCTTGTTTAAATACTTTCAATATGTCATTTTAACAAATCGACTTGCCCGATTTGTTAAATGGCATTCATTTTTGAAAAACTTGGATGACTTTAAGCACACCCTGTTCTCTCCAAAGTACACATGTTGCTTTTCAGACCGATAATGAGTTTAGATTGTACTGCTGTTAATAATTCTTTATTATTGCTTGATTATGCCTGAAAAGGCATACATGTAATTTTCTTATCTTTGTCGATATTTATCTAAACTGCTAGATATTCAATGTCTAGGGACATGCAGTTAGATAAGAACATGAGGGTGTAAATCATTCATTGTAGAGGGGAAAACCATTCAATCAAATAAACATACTTGGCTGTGTAAAATCTGTCATACTGAGGAATCACTAAGTAAATTGATAGGTAAAAAGGCACTTTCAGAGATAACACAAATTGTAAGTTATGGCTTCAATGGAAACTTACTTGAAATTAACCAAGGTTGCCACTTGTCCAGAAGACTTGTGCTCCAGAACTTGCTGTGCCCCTAGCCAAGCTGTTCCTGTACAGCTACAACACTGGCATCTACCCGGCTATGTGGAAAATTGCCCAGGTATATCCTGTACACAAAAAGCAGGACAAATCCAACCCGGCCAATTTCCGCCCCATCAGTCTACTCTCCATCATCAGTAAAGTAATAGAAGGGGTCATCAACAGTGCTATCAAGCAACACTTGCTTAGCAATAACCTGCTCACTGATGTCCAGTTAGGGTTCCGCCAGGACCACTCAGCTCCCGACCTCCTTACAGCCTTGGTTCAAACATGGACAAAAGAGCTGAACTCCCGAGGTGAGGTGAGAGTGACTGCCCTTGACATCAAGACCGCATTTGACAGAGTGTGGCATCAAGGAGCCCTAGCAAAACTGGGGTCAATGGGAATCGGGGGAAAGCTCTCCACTAGTTGGAGTAATACCTAGCACAAAGCAAGATGGTTGTGGTTGTTGGATGTCAGTCATCTCAGCTCCAGGACATCACTGCAGGAGTTCCTCAGGGTAGTAACCTCAGCCCAACCATCTTCAGCTGCTTTATCAATGATCTTCCTCCCATCATAAGGTCAGAAGTGGGAATGTTCACTGATGATTTCACAATGTTCAGCATCATTTGCGACTCCTCAGATACTGAAGAAGTCCATGTCCAAATGCAGCAAGCCCTGACAATATCCAGGCTTGGACTGACAAGTGGCAAGTAACATTCGCACCACACAAGTGCCAGGCAATGACTATCTCCAACAAGAGAGAATCTAAACACCGCCCTTTGATGTTCAATGGCATTACCATCACTGAATCCCCCACTATCAACATCCTGGGGGTTACCATTGACCACAAACTGAACTGGACTGGTCATATAAATACTGTGGCTACAAGAGCAGGTCAGAGGCTAGGAATCCTGCAATGAGTAAGTCACCTCCTGACTCCCCAAAGCCTGTCCACCTTCTACAAGGCACAAGTCAGAAGTGTGGTAGAATACTCTCCATTTGCTTGCAGTTCCCACATCACTCAAGAAGCTTGACATCGCCCAGGACAAAGAAGCCTGCTTGATTGGCACCACATCCACAAACATTCACTCCCTCTACCACTGACACACAGTAGCAGCAGTGTGTCCTATCTACAAGATGCACTGCAGGAATTCACCAAGGCTCCTCAGACAGCACCTTCCAAACCCACAACGACTTCCGTCTAAGGACAAGGGCAGCAGATAGATGGGAACACCACCACCTGGAAGTTCCCCTCCTAGTCACTCACCATCCTGTCTTGGAAATATATCGTCATTCCTTCACTGTTGCTGGGTCAAAATCCTGGAACTCCCTCCCTAACAACACTGTGGGTGTTCCTACACCACATGGACTGCAGTGGTTCAAGAAGGCAGCTCACCACGACCTTCTCAAGGGCTTCTAGAGATGGGCAATAAATGCTGGCCCAGCCAGCGAAGCCCACATCCCATGAATTAATTAAAAAAAACTTCAGGAACAGGAAATTAACTCTGACATTGAAACAGAAACAGAAAATGCTGAAAAAACTCATCAGGTCTGGCAGCATCTGTGGAGAGAGAAACAGAGTTAACATTTCGAGTCCGTATAGGCCTTCTTCAGGGTCAAAACGTTAAGTCTTTCTCTTTCCACAGATGCTGCCAGATCTGCTAAGTTTTTCCAGCATTTTCTGTTTCTGTTTCAGGTTTCCAGGATCCACAGTATTTTGCTTTAAACTCTTGCATAGGTCCAGTGGAAAGTAGGAAATAAAAAATTTCCTCGACACCCGAGATATGTATCCTAGCCAAGGACTACTTCATCATTGTCCAACTCCAATTGTCCAACATAACATTAGCAGAAGATTGGCAGAGACCCTGGATAAATTGTGCAAATGGGACTTGCGTGTTTCCTCTCTGATGTTTTCATGATTAATTGAGTGAATCACCATGGAAAATGCTAACGAATAGGATAGATTTTACAAATTTGTGCTCCTTGGCACAACACAATGTGCCTCTATGTTATCTATTAACGAGACTTTGCAGTAGCAGGACATTGAGCAGGCCTGCAGTTAGACTTACCCATGTGTTCTCCAGCTCAAAAATATAGTGCTCACTTAAGTTGTTGCAAGGGGGAGCTGATAACAGCACAGTGAGGGAAGCAGGGCAACTGAGTGAATGGGGCAACCAACAGGGTATCTCATTAATCAATCAGATTTAAGGGTTGGGAATTAATTAACAAATGGGTTGTGAAGGAGTGTGAATTAATAGGATGAATTCAATATCATATCAGGTACAGGAAGAGATATAAAGATAGGGAATGGAAGGTAAGATTAAGAGAATGAAAAAAGACAGAAAGGAAAAGTAAAGAAATAGGTCCCAAAGTTAAAAATAGAAGTTTTAAACTTCCCCAAAATATTTAAAACTTGAAGGAATAACTTGTAATAGTTCACTTTCATTGCCAAAGAGGTTGATGACGAGTACTTAAGGATTATAACATCTTTAATAGGGTACTTACACTACTAATTAATAACTCCAAATATCTCCAGTGGTTTTAGTTCTTGTGGTTTTATGGTAACTGGCATAGCAAGGGTTAATGTTGGACTGGGAAACAGTGCTGCCCACAGTATGATGTAAAGGGACATATGACCTGACATGAGAGTCAGTTGTGGACTGGACAGAGACGTGTGTAGAAGCAAGCATGGAGTTAGTTCAAGGCTTGGGCTACACCCTGTATATATGTATATGTGTTATTAATAAACACTTAGTGTTCAACCAGACATTGACTCAGAACCTTTTCATGAGACCCACTGAACATACAACATATAAGATCTGCCACACAAATAAAGCAGCTTCATTACATTAAATATATGTCAATGGTCAGGCTCATAGTGAAACACTGATTTTGCAAAGCTAACATTGGGGTGATGCAAATCTAACATCAATCTTTGGATATTCACATTCAACCGTGTATCTGTCTCTCTCCTGAAGTTGTTTTATCATTTATCCATAAATAACTAACTGCAAGCTCCATTACCTCCATTCATTTGACATTAAATTTTGGCCCAAGGTGCCAGAATTTTCTGCTTTGATCGGGTAGATTGAGCATGAACTGTTCAATTTTTCTCGAGGAGTGGTGTGCCATGGATTAGGTAATAAAGGATAGCATTTTGTTTACAGTTGAACTTTTTAATGGAGAGACATGAAACAAGAAAAGCAACTAATGGTGGTAGCCCGGACGAGCTTTGCTGGTGCTGCAGAGAAAGGCATAGGCACGGGATTTGTCCTGCCAAAGATGTACAATGATATTGGTGCAAAAAGATGGGGCATTTTCAGGCAGTATGTCACAGTAGGAAAAACAGGCAGAACACTCAAAAAGAAAAAAAAGTTTTGAAAGGAAACAGAGTCCATGAAGTGGAAGATTCACAAGACATTGAGATCTCTTCTCAGGAGAGATTAAAAAAGTAAATGGATACTATTGGAGTACAGAGATCCTGGTAGAAGGTCACAGGATGTACTTTAAATTAGATGCTGGTGCAGCAGCTTCAGCTTTTTTCAGATGCTGAACCATGGCTAAACAAGAGAGTTCTTCAACAACCCTACAAAGAGCTACACAGACCAGGAGGAACAGAGCTGAAGGTTCTGGGAGAATTATCAGCTACTTTAAAGTACAGAGAAAGTAATTACTGAAGTACTGTGTGTAATTCAAGATCAGAATTGTTCAGTTTTAAGCAGCAAGACATGTATGGAATTGAATTTAATTTGCAGAATAGAAGGAATAAAAAATGGTGAAGGTCAATCAGGAAACTTCAAAGCAGAATTTCTGAAGTTATTTACAGGATTGGGACAGCTGAAAACATTATATGTCTATCGTATAACATTAAACCCTAAGTGAAACCCATATATTTATATGCACCCAGAAAGATTCCACACCCTTTGCTTCCAAATGTAAAGAAAGAGATCAATTATTGGCAAGGCAAGGAGTCATTTCACCTGTAAAAGAGCCAACAAGTTGGTGCGCAAGAATGATACCAGTTCCAAAGCCAAACAGTCCCATAAGAATATGTGTTGATCTCACACAACTCAATAAAGCTGTGCAATAAGAAGTCCATCCGATGGTATCAGTAGATGAGAGTTTAGCAAAATTAGGGAAGAGCTCAATAGTCTCTAAATTAGACACTAACAGCAGATTCTGGAAAATACCACTAGAAGAGGAGTCCAAGCTTCTCAAAACCTTCATAACACCATTTGGAAGACTCTGGCCTGAAATGTCTGGTCACGGAGCTGGCACATGTCAGCCCCAATCCTTCATGAGAGGAGTGCAACAACGTCGGGAGGGCGTACCAATGCCAGCATGCCACCTCATGATTTTTTGGTCAGTGGGCATTCGTGGAAGTCAGGAGTGCACCTGCTGACAAACAAATGGCCAATTAATGCCATTTAAACAGCAACTGTCTCCGATTTTGAGTGGCCTGTATGGTTGGCACATGGGCCACTTGGTCACTGTTTTCATGATTTCTATATCCAGGCAGAATAAAAGGTGCACAGGTTCTTAGCCAGGTGAGTAGGTAGGAGTTTTGATGTGAGTTGGTTGGGATTGGTTTATAGATAGTTTCTCTCATTTTTTTCTGTGTTCTGGAGAACTCTTTGATTTCTCAACATTTGTAGAGGCTTTCTACCAAGAGGTCCCCTGAGTGCACTATCCTGTGCAATCATCTTCACGAAAATGGGGGTTGTCTACTCTACTGGAGGGACCGCCACAGAAGAGGAAGAGAGGGCTAAAATGGAGAGGAGGCCAGTTGCCCCCAGGCAGTATCCCAGAGTACGACCGTGGATTGGGAGGCGCAGCCAGAAGGGATGCACAGCCAGCAGGAAGATGCTCCACAAATATCCCCATCCTCAATGATGGGGGAGCCCAGCACACCAGTGCAAAAGATAAGGCTGAAGCATTTGCTACAATCTTCACCAGAAGTGCCGAGTGGATGATCCATCTTGGCCTCCTCCGGAGGTCCCCAGCATCACAGGTGCCAGTCTTCAGCCAACTCTATTCACTCCACGTGATATCAAGAAACGGCTGAAGGCACTGGATACTGCAAAGGCTATGGGCCCTGACAATATTCTGGCAATAATACTGAAGAATTGTGCTCCAGAACTTGCTGTGCCCCTAGCCAAGCTGTTCCAGTACAGCTACAACACTGGCATCCTCCCAGCTATGTGGAAAATTGTCCATGTATGGCAAAAAGCAGGACAAATTCAAACTGGCCAATTACTGCCCCATCAGTCTACTCTCCATCATCAGTAAAGTAATGGAAGGGGTCATCAATAATGCTATCAAGCGGCAATTGCTTAGCAATAACCTGCTCGCTGATGCCCAGTTTGGGTTCCGCCAGGGCCACTCAGCTCCTGACCTCATTACAGCCTTAGGTCAAACATGGACAAAAGAGCTGAACTTCCGAGGTGAGGTGTGAGTGACTGCCCTTGACATCAAGGCCGCATTTGACCAAGTGAGGTATCAAGGAGCCCAGCCATCTTCAGCTGCTTCATCAATAACCTTCCTTCCATCATAAGGTCAGAAGGGATGTTCGCTGATGATTGCACAATGTTCAGCACCATTCGTGACTCCTCAGAAACTGAAGCAGTCTATGTCCGTATGCACAAAGACCTGGGCAATATCCAGGCTTGAGCTGACAAGTGGCAAGTGACATTTGTGCCACACAAGTGCCAGGTAATGACCATCTCCAACAAGAGAGAATCTAACTATCGCCCCTTGACGTTCCATTACCATCACTGAAACCCCCACTATCAACATCCTGGGGGTTACCATTGACCACAAACTGAACTGGACTAGCCATATAAATACTGTGGCTACAGGAGAAGTCAGCGGCTCAAAATCTTGTGCTGTGTAACCCACCTTCTGACTTCCCAAAGCCTATCCACCATCTACAAGGCACAAGTCAGGAGTGTGATGGAATACTCTCCACTTGCCTGAATGAGTGCAGTTCCCACAACACTCAAGAAGCTTGACACCATCCAGGACAAAGAAGCCTGCTTGATTGGCACCCCTCCCATAAACCTTCGCTCCCTCCACCATTGATGCACAGTAGCAGCAGTGTGTATCATCTGCAGGAATTCACCAAGTTCCTTAGTCAGCACTTTCCAAACCCGCAACCACCACCATCTAGAAGGTTAAGGACAGCAGATAGATGGGAACACCACCACCTGGAAGTTCCCCTCCTAGTCACTCACCATCCTGACTTGGAAATATATCGCCGCTCCTTCACTGTCATTGGATCAAAGTCCTGGAACTCCCTCCCTAACAGCACTGTGGGTGTACCTACACCACATGGACTGCAGCAGTTCAAGAAGGCAGCTCACCACCACCGTCTCAAAGGCAACTAGGGGTAGGCAATAAATGCTGGCCCAGCCAGTGATGCCCAGATCCCATGAATGAATATTTTTAAAAAATCAATGGAAAGGGCTTCCATTCCCTTAATGTGCAGATTGTGTGTGATTACAACTGTCAGATTTTGAAGGTATGTGCCAGGTATCTGGGAAGCTATCATGATGGCTACGTCCTCCATCACTCTCAGGGGCAAGACTTTTCATTGCTCCATCTTGCTTGGATGGTTGACTCCTGGGGATCAAAGGGTATCTGCTGAAAAGGTGGCTTCTGACCCCACTGAGGCACCCGAGGACAGAAATGAAGGAGAGCTATAATCACGGTCTTGCCTCCACAAGGGCAGTAATTGAGAGGACCATAGGACTACTCAAGATGTGGTTCCACTGCCTGGTCTAATCAGGGGGGTCACTTCAATATCCACAATCTAGCTCCGTCAAGGGGGATCCCATTGGAGGACAATGATAGCGATGCTGCTGCACCGGCTGCAGGGGACAAGGAAGAACCAGAGAAGCCCTAGGGTGAGGAGCAAGATCCCAATGTGAGGATCCTTATGGGAGGCAGGGAGACTAGGGAGGCCTTGATTCAGAGGACTTTCAGCTAGGCATCCAAATCAAGGAGTTAAGATGATGGCGGCTGTCCTCTGACCTGCTTCTGGCTGGGAGGATCCAGCACCATGGCTGGGCACCCCTCAGTCATCGCAGTGTCATCAAATGCCGTAGTCTCTGGCAGAGGGGCAGAGGAGCTGCTGCCATCATCTGGAGCATCCTGAGAGGAGATTGCAGATGCAAGCTGCAGGCTGTCCACAAACATGAGGATGGTTTGACTCTCCCTGATCACCATCGATGGACAGGCAATTAGCAGAGTTACTAGGTACCTCATCCATATATCACACTGGCAATGACCTGCTGAGGTAACTGCCAGTGTGGGGGCTTGCAGGTCTGAACGCAATCCAAGAAACCTCTGATTGAGTTCCTGGAGCTGCCTTTCCATGAGAGTCGCCACTCTCTCCATGGAGGAGGCTGTGCGTTCAGAGCTATTGGGTCAACGCAGTGCTCATGCTCTTGCTGGACTTTTCCAAGACAACACCATGGCATGCAGGCCCTCAGGAACCTCTGCCAGATCTTCCTGCTGGACATCCAGCATCTGCCGCCTGATGGATGACTCCAGAGGCTCAGCATCGTCCTGGTCTCCAGCAATCCTCCGACTGCCAGCACTTACTATTCAGTGTCAATCCTGCCTCTTGTAGTCTTCTCAGGGCTTTCACGCTGGCTGGCAGTTAATTGGCCAGCCAGTGTGAAATCGAGGTCGGGAGCCAATTGCAGGCGGAAGTGGATTTCACCTCCACTTCCTGGCCTGCCGACCGCAGTCCCGCACCATGCTAAAAGGCCTCTGTTTTGACAGGTTACCCTTTGGAACAACATCAGCACCAGAGATCTTTCAAAGAACAATGTCAAATATTTTGGAGGGCTTACAGGAACTGCTTGCCACATGTATTGATACATGGGTCCACTCAAGCTCAGCATGACATGAGAGTGACAGCAGTGCTGAGAAGGCTACAAGAGGCAGGATTGACACTCAAAAGTAAGTGTGAGTTTTTACAGCCAACAATCAGCTTTCTTGGTCACATAGTCAGTGCATCAGGAATAAATGCTGATCCACTGAAGACCAGAAACACAAAAGAATTTCCAATTCCAGGGAACATCACAGGGTTACAAAGGTTCATTGGAATGATGAATCGAGTGGCAAAATTAAAAAAAAACCTTAACTGAGCTCAGCGAGTCTCTACGCCAGTTATGCCAAGACAATGAATGGTGTTGGGATGAAACACATCAGAAATTATTCGAAAAAGTCAAGGAGAGGTTGATGTCATCAGAGATATTAACACGTTATAATCTGGAGTTACCTACAATAAAAGCAGTGGATACATCCTTTACAGGATCGGATGTAGTACTTTTTCAGGTATGAAGAGATGGAAAACACAGACCAGCCTACCATGTATCATGCTCATTAACAGATATAGAGAAGAGATATGCAGTAATTGAAAAGGAAGCATTAGCAGCCAATTGGACATGTGAGAAATTTGCTGACTACCTGTTAGGTCTTCGTATTATGATAGAAACAGACCATAAACCTCTAGTCACACTATTGAATTCAAAAGAGCTTGCAGTGATGCCATCAAGACTTCAAAGATTTAAACTAAGATTAATGAGGTTTGATACTCATCTGGTATATGTTCAAGGAAAACAACAGAGCACAGCAGATGTATTATCACGTATTAAAACAGAGAATCCAGAAAGATACGATATTGAATTTGTGGAAGAAGTTGAGGAGTTTGATATAATGGCAGACCATGAATTAACATCAACTACATGAAGATTGATTAAAATCAAAGGGGCTCAAAAATCAAATGAGAAAAGTAAGCAGAACAGAATTTTGCATTAGAGGATAACCAACATAGTCCTATCTTGAGACCATCTTTTGGGCTGCAAGCACATCTGACAATGATCAACGATTTGCTGGTATACGATGATAGAACAGTAATCCCAAGTGCAGAGCCAGAGCATGGTATTCGGTTTAGTGGCCAGGTCTATCGACATCATCAAAAGAAAATACATCCCAATGTATCACATGTTCAACTCACAGACAGGAATCAAAGAATCACTAATATCAACTTCTTTTCCTAAAAGGCCATAGAAATATCTAGGAAAGGATTTGTTTGAACATTATAGTAGTAGATTAATACTCGAGGTGGATTGAAGTGAAACAGTTACATGGCAACACATTAGAGGCAGTGATAACATCATTGAAAGAAATTTTTCACAGTAGAAGGGATTCCTGATATTGTAACATCAGATAATGGTCCACAGTTTGCAAATATACAATTTCAAGAATTTACAGAATCATTTGGATTTGTTCACACAACAGGTTCACCGAGGTTTCCAAAGGCTAATGGAGAAGCAGAGATGTCCAAACTGTAAAGGCATTACTGAAAAAGAATGAGGATTTTCAACTAATGCTCTTGAGTTACCAACCCTCACTCCTGCAGGATGCATTGGCTCCATGCGAGTTACTCATAGGAAGAAGGTTGCAGACACAGATTTCTATCCTTTCATATATATTGATGCCACAGGTCAAAGGCACTGACTTAGAGAGAATACAGGAAAGAGAGGAAACTTACCAAAGTGAACAGATGAAACACTGATTGTTGTCACAGAGCAAGAACATTATCAGATCTTCCAAAGGGAGAACAGGTTTGGATTCAGAGATCAATTGAGATTTGGAGAAATAGTAGAGAAATAACTACATCTGAGATCTTACATTGTCCAGACAGAACTGGGCACAGTAAGAAAAAACAGAAGAGCTTTGATTGCAATTGAGCAACAGAGTGAAAATCAGAGACCAGAGATGTCACAATCATCACAAATGAAAGAAGACACCACAGTAGGTGATCCTGAACCATCTACTAGTTTGAATTCTGTTCAACCATGTCCAGAGGACCAATAGCAGAATGCGAATCCCTTATACCCCACAAATGAGAGGAGAAGGAGGTACAGTAGACGATTGAAGACACCACAATGCTTACTTGTGTGAAAGAAGGTTATCCACAATAACCATGACTTTCACATCTCTCGGAGCCACCTTACCATGTCCAATGGTAAGGCTTTTAGATTCCTAACTTGCGCTTTTACAAATTCACTTTTAGCCAAGTTCATCACCAAATTATCTCCTTGATTAAATAATTCTTCCAGATGTTGTAAATGTTCCTCCCGTGTTTGACTGAAAACTATCAAGTCATCAATATAAACAACACAATTGCTCAGCCCTGCAATTACTTTGTTTGTCAGTCTTTGAAATGCTGCAAGTGCATTTTTCATATGAAATGACATAACTGTAAACTGATATAGTCCATCTGGCATTACAAAAGCCAACATCTCCTTTGCTCTCTCTGATAACGGTACTTGCCAATATCCTCTTAGCAAGTCAATCTTTGTGATACATTTTGATTGTCCCACTTTCTCAATACAATCTTCCAACCATGGTATAGAGTATGAATCCGCTTTTGTCACCGCATTCACCTTTCGATAGTCCACGCACAGTCTTTGAGTTCCATCTGGTTTCGGTACCAGCACTATAGGCAAACTCTAGTTACTGCAACTAGACTCAATGATGTTGCTTTGAAGCATGAATTCAATTTCTTTCTGTACTTGTGATAACTTTGCTGGATTTAATCTATAAGGGTGTTGTCTTATCGAAGGTGAAACTTCTACACACACGTCATGTATAGCTAAATTTGTCCTCCCCAGCTTATTCCCACAAATAGCTTCTCCAAATCACTTTGACACTTGCCTGGAAGGTAACTCAGTATTACTTTTAAATTTTCAAGTACCCCCTCATTATCTAATTTGATTAGAGGAAAATCAGTTTCAGAATCCTGCATTTCTACCTCTCTCTCTTTATTTTCCACCATTAACACTTCCTTTTGCTCCTCTTCCCTGTCAAAGTGCTTTTTAAGCATATTTACATAACACACCCTCTGCTTCTTTCTTCTATCTGGAGTATTTATTAACTAATTTACTTTACTCAGTTTCTTTTCAACCCTGTAAGGCCCAATAAACCCTGTCATTAATGAGTCACCCAGTACTGGTAACAGAACTAGCACATTTTCCCCCAGCAACAAAACTATGAGCTGTAGCTTTCCTGACTGCCTTCACTTTCACCACTTGCTGTGATATATTTAAATATTCCCTAGCTAACTCACATGCTCTGTCCAATCTTTCTCTGAAGTTTGACACATAATCCAGGAGAGTAGTTTCTGAGTTTTGACCCACCAATTTCTCATGAATCAATTTCAGTGGTCCTCTTACCTCATAACAAAAAACTAGTCCTGGAGCACATGTCTTCAGTACTATTGCTGGAATATTGTCAGGCCCCATAGCCTTTGTAGTATCCAATGCCTTCAGCCATTTATTGATATCATGTGCAGTGAATTGAATTGGCTGAAGCCTGGTATCGGTGATACTACGACCCTCTGGAAGAGGCTGAGATGTATCATCCACTTGGCACTTCTGGCTGAAAACTGTTGCAAATGCTTTAGCGTCATCTTTTGCATTGATGCTCCGGCCTCCCCCATCATTGAGGTTGGGGATATTTGTGGAACCTCCCCCTCCAGTGAGTTGTTTCATTATTCACTATCATTTACGACCGGATGTGGCAGGACTGCAGAGCTTAAATCTGACCCTTTGGCTGTGGAATCACTTAGCTCTGTCTATTGCTTGCTGCTTATGCTGTTTAGCACACAAGTAGTCCTGTGTTGTAGCTTCACCAGGTTGACACCTCATTTTTAGATATGCCTGGTGCTGCTCCCTGCATGCCATCCTGCACTCTTCATTGAACCAGGGTTGATCCCCTGGCTTGGTGGTAATGATAGAGTGGGGGATATGCCAGGCCATGAGGTTACAGATTGTGTTTGAGTACAATTCTGCTGCTGCTGATGGCCCAAAGCACCTCATGGATGCCCAGCCTTGAATTGCTTGATCTGTTCAAAATGTACTCCATTTAGTGGTACTGCCACACAACACAATGGAGGGTATCCTCAATGTGAAGAACAGACTTCATCCCCATAAGTACTATGCGGTGGTCACTCCTACTGATGCCATCATGGACAGATGCATATGCAGCAGGCAGGTCAGTGAGGATGAAGTCAAGTATGTTTTTCCCTCTTGTTGGTTCCCTCACCACCTGCTGCAGATCCAGTCTAGCAGCTCTGTCATATAGTACTCATCTTGGTCTGTAGTAGTACTACCGAGCCACTCTTGGTGATGGACATTGAAGTCCCCCACTCAGAGTACATTCTGCACCCTTGTTACTCTTTGTGCTTCCTCCAAGTGGTGCTTAACATGGAGAAGCACTGATTCATCAGCTGAGGGGGCACGGTATGTGGTAATCGGCAGGAGGCTTCCTTGCCCAGGTTTGACATGATGCCATGAGACTTCATGAGGTCTGGAGTCAATGTTGAGGACTCCCAGGTCAACTCTTTCCTGATTTTATACCACTGTCCTCTACCTCTGCTGGTGGGACAGGTTATATCCAGGGATGTTGATGGCGATGTCTGTGCATTATCTGTAAGGTACAATTCTGTGAGGATGACTATATCAGACTGTTGCTTGACTAGTCTGTGAGACAGCTCTCCCAATTTTGGCACACACCCACAGATGTTAGTGAGGAGGGTTGAATTTGCCATTGTCAGTCCAGTGCCTAGTTTGATGCTGTATGGTCCGTCTGGTTTCATTCCTTTTCCAATTTCCTGAAGCAGTTTGATACAACTGAATTAGTTGCTCGGCCATTTCAGAGTCAACCGCATTGCTGTGGGTCTGGAGTCACATGTAGGCCAGACAAAGTAAGGATGGCAGGTCCTTCAGAGAAGGAAATGTTCCTAAAGTGACATTAGCGACGATCGTTTTATGGTCATCATTAGACTTTTAATTCCAGATTTTTATTGAATTCAAATTCCACCATCTGCCAAGGTGGGAGTCGTACCCTGGTTCCCCACAGCATTACCCTGGGTCTCTGGATTACTAGTTCAGTGACAATACCACTGCACTACCACCTCCTCCTATGTCATAGAAGGAAGTGACATACACTCATGTGATCTGAGAGAGTCCAGGTGAAGGCAGCATGGGAAGAAGCTTGTGTAAGGAGTGTTCTCAAAACTATAAATATGTTTCAATAAAGTTAGAGTGTTTGCAGCTAACAGTCTTTGGAAGTTATTGAAACAATTCCAACCCAACAACACAATAATTTATGAATGATTACTTTTCTTTATTCATTCAGAAGATGTGGATGTCACTAACAAAGCCAGCATTTATTGTCCATCCCTAATTGGCCTGCTGCCCTTGTGATATAAGTGCTCCTTCCAGGAGTATTCAAGAGAAATTCAGAAAAATACAGGAAAAATCCTGAAACCCTGCAAGGCTTTTTGCAGCAATTTTATCCTTTGGGACGCTGTTTACATAAATGCAGATTCACTTCTTACTGCTTCTGAAAGCGAGAGGCCACCGGGAGATTTTCAGCCTGGAGGTGAAGGCATCAATTGGTCCCTGCCTGCTTCTAAGGTGGGAGTCAGCAGCAGGTATCAGTGAAACTACTACATGATCCATCAGTATCCTTAACAAACAAAAAGATTCCCTGATATTCCTGCAAATGAAATTTGTAGATTGAAGAGTCACATCTGTCAGTTGTTGCCTGAGTCTGACCTCTGAGCCTACATGAAGGTACAATATTCCTCAAGCATCTGCCTTTTTAGGCAATTACCCATGAGTTCTGGATCCTTCAAACCTGAAGCCATAGTTAGATTGCTCCTAGTGGCATACCTTCATCCACTTCCCATTCCTCTGGCTGCTTCATGATCTGTGAATCACTTGGTGTGCATCCTCACTAATACTATCTAATTCAATTTCCACCTTGGGTTAAAGTATCTGAACTCGTGTATGGGAATCAATAAGCAAGGTGAGGGGTTGGGGCAATGGAAGATGGGGTAGAGGATCACAGTCCAGGGATTTTTGTGCAGTCTGATGATGATCCTCATCATCTTGTTCTTCACCACCATCAGCTTCGCCATCGTTTTCAAAGAAGAAATTTATGCTTTGCTTCGCCTTCTTCTCATCATCATATTCTTCCTTTTCCTCTTCCTTTGCCTAGCCCCATGTCCGTCTCCACTGTTCCCCCTTCCCCTCTCCCTCACTCATCATCGTGGTGGATCACCAAGAAAGTAATATACAAACTGAGGAGGAGTGAACGTGCGATTAAAGGGACTGAAAAGGGGCGGGAAATAATGTTCCCTCTAAGTTGTGCGCTATTGCAGGGTAAGCTGAAATGTGCTGCACATTGAAATAAGCAGGCCGTTCAGAACTTCACCTGGTCACCAGGGGAAATTGTCAGCGTAATGTAAGGCTTCCAACATGCAAACTGCCCATGGACAAAAACGTAGTTTGTAGTCCGCCCACCACAGTCACATAGCCCTCAATTCCATCCAGGGTGGGGATGAGAGGAGCTGGGATTGTCAGTCTAGTTCCAAAAAATTACAGCATCCTCTGCTCTGTCTCTGTGTCGGATTCCTTATTTGTCTTTGCCAACTTCACCTGTGTTGAATATTCATAAAAAGTGGTTCCAAAACAGTACTGAGACTGCAATGAAACAAGCTAGCTGACAGTCAACTGACGGAGTCAAGTCCTTATCCATCCGGTGCTGCATTCTTTAGCCAACTATAGCTTTGTTAATTAGAAACAGAAAGTGCTGGAAAAACTCAGATCTGGCAGCATCTGTGGAGGGGGAAACGGAGTTAACATTTTGAATCCATTATGAATCTTTTTCAGAACTCCTTTTTAAAGGTCAGACTCCAGTTTAAATACAATCTGGCAATCTCATTTTACAAACTCATTTCACACAGATTTACACCATTCACTACTCCAATTGGTATGCAAATTAGCTAACCCAGGAAATGCTGCTGTAAAATCCTCTCCAGACAATTGGTTTCTCCATTGGTGTCAAACAGAGTCACAGTGTGGAAATTTGGGGCAATGAATTTCTTGTGATTTTCATATAATTTTTTCTGTATTTCTGTATTTGTGTGTTAAGGAAGGTCGGTTTCACCTTCAAAAGGTGCTTGCATTTCTAATGAGAGTTTTACGATTTAAGAAGTTAAGCAAACAAGAGTAAAGAAACTGAGATGCTGCCTAGCAACAGGAGTCCAGAAAGATAGGTCCATCCCACAGATATGCACAGAAAAACCAAAGTAACAGCAGTTTTGAGTTCACTTTGAAATCAGGACTCCAGAGAGACTGGACACTGGGAGGCGGAACTGCAGAGTGAGAGCAGATTTCCCAAAAGAACCAAAAGGCCCCAAGGCCAAAGGAGTGAGACAGAAACAGAAGAAAGTCCCAAGCTGGCCTTCTAGTCAAAGGATGGACAGGAACCTGGAAAAAGCCCTGTTAAGTGAAGTTAAGAGTGAGGGGCAGAGAGAAAGGCGCCAAGGTTCAGATTTAAAGAGACAAAAGCTGCAGAAAGCAGATTTAAAGTGAGAACAACTTGCAAGCAGCCAAAAGGTCCAGAGAGATGTCTGAAGGTCTGTAACTCTTTGCTATGGACATGCGAAGCATTGGTGTATTGTTGACGGTGGGAAAGAGTGTGTGGAGGACAGCTTGAATGCATGTGATGACCCAGGGAAGAGGAACATTGGAAGGAAGGAGAGTTCGACACCCTGGAGGTGAACCCTTGTGGAAGGCATCTGAGGGAAGGCGTCGATCTGGGAGAAGATTCCAAAGCGCATTCTTGGAGAGTGGAGGTTGGAAACCCTTGTATGAAAGACAGAGCCCAGTGAGACTAGTTCGCTTACAGTGTGACAAGCATCTGGGAGGAGTTGATGAGGGGTCCATAGCACTTGTTTGAGGTGGCATCTGTCACTTGGTTTCAGACTGTGGGGTGTCTGACCACAGGTTGCCAATTTGGTTATATGGACCTTGTACTTACTGTGAACAGTAGAGTATAAGATAGCTTTTATAACTTGTGTTATTCTTACAAATCTGTATATATCTGTAAAGGTATAGTTGTGGGTGAAGGAGTATTGCAATATAGTTAATCTTTTCTCGTTTAATAAATGTTTTACGCTTTTGTTAATATTCATTAGCTGACCCTGGTGATTCTATTCAGTAGCTGGACTTTGTCCAATGGTAGCTTCAGCTAGGAATCGTAAGAAGTGGGAAATGCAACCTAAAATGAACCCAGGCATTCTCAGCTGCACTGATCCAGACAGACCTAACAAGGTCATTGTAACATTTCAGTAAAGCCACAATGAGTGGGATCCCAGGGGGTCTGTCCACAAATTTGTGTGAAAGGGAGCTTCATAATTACTGAGGAGGCCCCATTCCCACATGAGTGCATTTTTATGTAACTGTTAGGGGGAAGAAAGTAAGTAAAGATTTATGGTAAGGAAGAATTTATTGAAAGGGAATGAATTACTTAAAATCTCCAGGCAGCCAGTGCTACCAAGCACATTAACAGTTAAAGGTTACCAGCTGAACCTTGCACAGCCTTAGGGCCTGCAAACAACAGAAAGGCCTTGGGAACCAGACTGGAGTCAGAGGATGGCAATAATAACTGAGATTAAGTGTGCTCTTCAGCAGATAGGGGGAGAACAGATGGTCCTAGTTTATGTAGGAGGGAAGGTTTCTGCCTGGCTGAAAAATAGGGACATACGATGCATGTACCTGTTACCAGAGATGTCTGTTTAATGTAAACCTATATGTTCACGAGATCGGAGTCTGGAAACTGTTCTTGTACGTGACCAATAATATAAATATGTTGAACACTTGTAATTTAGCAGAGTGCTATCTCAAGCTGCATTGAGGTGATTCTCTCCTTGCAATTGCTCGAATAAACAGTCGTGGCCTGTACCTGAGACTCCTGTGGTCCATTTGTCAAAGAGACCACAACAGTAACCCAATATGTCTATGTCAAAAAACCAATAGATCCAAATGCTAAACGAAAACATAATAAAGCAGTAAATGTATGAAAAGGCCTTTTTTCAATTTGTTCACACTTTACAATGGCCTGACCTTGTAAAAGACCAGAGATTTGCATTGAAAAATGTTGGGTATTAGCTTTGGAAAAATGTCATAATTTTTTTTCTACTCAGCGTTCTGCCTTTGGGTGTGTGAGTGATAAAGTCCAACATGCTGTCAATGCAGTCAAGCATGTTTACAGTGTTTTCATGCTGTGGTAGGAAATCCCAGAGCATCTCCATGGCCTTTGTGGCATCGGCTATGGAAACAGGCAGGTGAATGCGTAGGCAATCATTTGACTCTTCAGTGTCACTGGCCTCCTCGGGCTCCTTGCTTGAAGAAGGTGCTGGATCTATGATTGCATAACTGTCAGTCCTGTCATGCAGCGTACAGCATTGTCCACCTCCGCATAAATTTCCATGGTTGTCTCTACTGGAATTTCCAAGCTGGCCTCCAGCAGGCAAGGGAAAAGTACCCCAACATCGGGTTGGTTGGCATCATCCTGCTCCTGCTCATTCTCGACGTCTTCTGCAGTCTTGACCTGTTTAAACCCAGTGTGGTGGAAGCAGTTGGCATTTGTGGCTTCTGTCATCATCTTCCACACCGCCTTCATCAAGAACATGGCCTCTAGAAAAGTTGAATTGCAGTCCTCCTTCTTAATGACGGCCTTGATAACCTGAGAGATCAGCTGCCTTCAGTAGTGGGCTTTCAGGTTTCTAATCACCCTCTGATCCATTGGCTGGAGCTTGACTGTGGGAGGCAAGAACATCAGCTTGACGCTTTTGAGGCCAGCGATGTTGGGGTGCATGAGGCAGTTGTCTGTAATGATGACAATCTTCCTTTACTTTCGATGATACATTTTTTCCACTTTCCTGATCCACACCTCAAAAATGCTGGAAGTCATCCAGGCAGTTCTTTTAGCCTCATACTGCTTGTGGGAATGTATGGGAATCTCCCGCTCTTTTGCAATGTCCACTTTCCACTTAACACCATGGTTTTCCACTTGCTGTATCAACTTCACTTTCTCTCCGATTGACAGCACTTTTAACTTTCTCACAGGCTTAGCTATACTTTCAGGCTATGCATGGCCTTTCACAGAGATCTCAATGTCAAATGATGGCTTGCCCAGCACTCCATGATTTTGTGTTCTTGGGTGGTCTAACTCTGCTCTGATTGATTGGCACAATCATATGACAAGCTTAGACAAGTTCGACTAATTCGAAGTTACCAGTGCAGGATTTTGGTTTATCATGGGCATCGGTCTATGGGATTTTCTATTCTGCTGGTGGGATTGGTTAACGGCTTTGACATAACCGCAATTTCATGTCATCCGAGTTTGACTCATCGCGATTTCACATGAAGTGAATAAAACACCATTGAAAGATTTTTGCTGAACATTTTGGAGTGACAAAATACAATACTCATTATTAAGCTAATCTCTGCAAAATGGACTTACAGTTATAGCAACTGTATACTTGCCTATTCTCAGCTTCTGGATCTAGCCTCTGTCTTCTTCATCTTGTCTGTACTGTACCACTAGGATCATCATCTGAGCTCAGATGGCTCTGTGTCCGTTTACGTGATTTCAACCAGTTTCAGTCTCCCTAGAAGTTTTGGTTTCCGTTCTTAGTTTCAGTTTTGGTTTCCTTAGAAACTGAAAGGTTCAGTTTCCTTTCTCAGTTTCCTTTTTTCGGTTTCCCTTTTCAGTTAGGGTCTGTCTTAAAGAAAATCAGGCTTTAAAGCCATGGATTCCATCACAATTGACAAGCTGAAGATTAATTGAAGGTTCACTGAGCACAAGTAGACACCTGAAGAGTAATTGCTCTTGATGGGCATTGAGGTTCTTGCAAGAAATGACTCTTTTGGTTGCTCTGGATATATACAACATGTAAAAGGTTTACTGAGGGTTTTGTGTAAAATGTTTCCATCATATTTGTGAATCTAATGTGTGTGCTTTTTCCAGTTTTGAATTTCCAGCTCAAAATGAACATGTACTTCCTGCCTGGACTTCCTGGAGATCTTCCTCCCACAGCTTCCAACCTGATAGTCGCCCAACCTCAGACGGCCCGCTTCGACCTCCTACCCAAAATCCACAAACAGAACTGTCCCGGCAGACCGATCGTGTCAGCCTGTTCCTGCCCCACGGAACTCATTTCTCATTATCTTGACTCCCTTCTCTCTCCCCTTGTCCAGTCCCTTCCCACCTACATCCATGATTCCTCTGACACCTTACATCACATCAACAATTTCCAGTTCCCTGGCCCCAACGGCTTCCTCTTCACCATGGATGTCCAATACCTCTACACCTCCATCCCCCACCAGGATGGTCTGAGGGCCCTTAGCTTCTTCCTTGAACAGAGGCCCGAACAATCCCCATCCACCACTACTCTCCTCCGTCTGGCTGAACTTGTTCTCACACTGAACAATTTCTCCTTTAACTCCTCTCACTTCCTCCAAATAAAACATGTGGCTATGGGTACCCGCATGGGCCCCAGCTATGCCTGTCTCTTTATGGGGTATGTGGAACATTCCTTGTTCCAGTCCTACTCCGGCCCCCTCCCACAACTCTTTCTCCGGTACATCGATGATTGCTTCGGTGCTGCTTCATGCTCTCGTCGGGACCTGGAAAAATTTATTAATTTTGCTTCCAATCTCCACCCCTCCATCATTTTCACATGGTCCATCTCTGACATTTCTCTTCCCTTCCTTGACCTCTCTGTCTCAATTTCTGATGATAGACTGTCCACCAATATCCATTACAAGCCTACCGACTCCCACAGCTACCTCGACTACAGCTCCTCACACCCCGCTTCCTGTAAAGACTCCATCCCATTCTCTCAGTTCCTTCGCCTCCGTCGCATCTGTTCTGATGACGCTACCTTCAAAAACAGTTCCTCTGACATGTCCTCCTTCTTCCTTAAAAGAGGTTTTCCACCCACGGTCGTTGACAGGGCCCTCAACCGTGTCTGGCCCATCTCCCGCACATCCGCCCTCACGCCTTCTCCTCCCTCCCAGAAACATGATAGGATCCCCCTTGTCCTCACTTATCACCCCACCAGCCTCCGCATTCAAAGGATCATCCTCCGCCATTTCCGCCAACTCCAGCATGATGCCACCACCAAACACATCTTCCCTTCACCCCCCCGGCGGTATTCCGTAGGGATTGTTCCCTCCGGGACACCCTGGTCCACTCCTCCATCACCCCCTACTCCTCAACCCCCACCTATGGCACCTCCCCATGCCCAAGCAGAAGATGCAACACCTGCCCCTTCACTTCCTCTCTCCTCACCATCCAAGGGCCCAAACACTCCTTTCAAGTGAAGCAGCATTTCACTTGCATTTCCCCTAACTTAGTCTACTGCATTCGTTGCTCCCAATGCGGTCTCCTCTACATTGGAGAGACCAAACGCAAACAGGGCGACCGCTTTGCAGAACACCTGCGGTCTGTCCGCAAGAAAGACCCAAACCTCCCCGTCACTTGCCATTTTAACACTCCACCCTGCTCTCTTGCCCACATGTCTGTCCTTGGCTTGCTGCATTGTTCCAGTGAAGCCCAACGCAAACTGGAGGAACAGCACCTCACCTTCCGACTAGGCACTCTACAGCCTTCCGGACTGAATATTGAGTTCAACAATTTTAGATCTTGAACTCTCTCCTCCATCCCCACCCCCTTTCCGTTTCTTCCCCCTCCTTTCTGTTTTTTCCAATAAAATATATAGATTTTTCTTTTCCCACCTATTTCCATTATTTTTAAATGTATTCCACCCATCGTTTATCCATCCCTTTTATGCCCTTTTAGTCTTATTTCACCCCACCCCCACTAGAGCTATCTGTACCTTGCTTGTCCTGCTCTCCACTCTTAATTAGCACATTCCTTTAGATAATATCACCACTTTCAACACCTCTTTGTTCTTTTGTCTGTGACATCTTGTGGTTATCTCCTCCTATCACTGACTGCTTGTCCCAACAACCACCCACCCCCCTCCCCCCCCCCCCCACCTTTTAAACCAGCTTATATTTCACCCCTTTCCTATTTTTACTTAGTTCTGTTGAAGGGTCATGAGGACTTGAAACGTCAACTGTGCTCTTCTCCGCCGATGCTGCCAGACGTGCTGAATTTTTCCAGGAATTTCTGTTTCTGTTTTTGCTTTGGATTTCCAGCATCCGCAGTTTTTTTGTTTTTACCACTTAGAACCTCCTCCCTTTCTACGCTAATTTCTTTAATTATATAACAAGGTGGAGGATAATCAGACCAAAAACTATAGGCTGAAACCAGTTTCCATTTTAATGCCCTAGGTTTGCCCTGCTTTTTATATATAGAAGTGACAAGATGATGAAAAACAGGCCATTTGCATTTGGTCCAACCAGTTTGGGACGATGTTTACTCTCCACACAAGCAAATAGTTCTAAACACATTTACCCAACATGTTCCCAGATATCTTGAATCCTCCATGTTCCCATATATCTGCTGCCCTTGTCCTTCTAGATGGTAGTACAAACATGTGAATTAGGAACAGGAGTAGGCCACTTGGTCACTCCATCCTGCTTCGCCATTCAATAAGATTATGGCTGAAATGAATGTAACCTCAAACCCACATTCCTGACTACCCCTGATAACCTTACACCCCCTTGTTAATCAAGAATCTATCTAGTTCTGCCTTAAAAATATTCAAAGAATCTGCTTCCACTACCTTTTGAGGAAGAGAGTTCCAAAGATTCATGACCCTCTGAGAGAAAATAATTTCTCCTCATCTCTGTTTTAAATGAGCGACCCCTTATTTTTAAACAGTGACCCCTAATTCTAGATTCTCCCACAAGAGGAAACATTTTCTCCACATCCACCCTGTCAAGACCCCTCAGGATCTTAAAGGTTTCAATTAAGTCACCTCTCTTTCTCTTCTAAATTGCAGTGGATACAAGACTAATCTGTCCAGCCTTTTCTCATAAGACAACCTGCTCATTCTTGGTATTAGTCTAGTAAACCTTCTCTGAACTGCTTCTACCACATTTACATCTTTCTTTAAATAAGGAGACCTGTATTGCACACAATACTCCAGATGTGGTCTCACCAATGCCCTGTACAACTGAAGCATAACCTCCCTACTTTTGTAATCAATTCCCCACACAATAAATGATAACATTCTATTAACTTTCCTAATTACCTGCTTTACCTACATACTAACCTTTTGTGATTTATGCACTAGGACACCCAGATCCCTCTGAATCTCAGAGCTCTGCAATCTCTCACTATTTAGATAATAAGCTTGTTTTATTCTTCCTGCCAAAATGAATGATTTCATATTTGTCCACGTTATACTCCATTTGCCAGATCTTTGCCCACTCATTTAACCTATCTATGTCATTTTGTAGCTTCCTTATGTCCTCTTCATAATTTACTTTTCTACCTAACTTTATGTTGTCAGCAAATTTAGCAACCATTCCTTTGGTCCCTTCATCCAAGTCATTTATATAAATTGTAAAGAGCTGAAGGTCCAGCACTGATCCCTGTGTCACACCACTCATCACATCCGGCCATCCAGAAAAATACAAATTTATGCGAACTCTCTGCTTCCTGTTAGCTAGCCAATCTTCTATTCATGCCATATGTTACCCCCTACACCAGGAGCTTTTATTTTCTGCAATAACCTTTGGTGTGGCACCTTATCAAATGCCTTCTCAAAATCTAAGTACTGTATACCTACCAGTTCCCCTTTAACCACAGTGCATGTGTCTCCTTCAAAGAACTCTAATAAGTTGGTTAAACATAATTTCCCTTGTACAAAACCATGTTGTCTCTGCCTGATTGCCTTGAATTTTTCTAAGTGCCCTGCTATAACATCTCCAATAATAGCTTCTAACATTTTCCCCATGACAGATGTTAGGCTAACTGACAGTGGTCGTGGATTCGGAAGGTGCTGTCTAAGGAGCCTTGGTGAGTTTCTGAAGTGCATCTTGTGGATGGTACACAATGCTGTCATTGTGGGTTGGTGGTGGTGGCAGTGAATGTTTGTGGAAGGGGTGCCAGTCAAGTAGGCTGCTTTGTCCTGGATGGTGTCAAACTTCTTGAATATTGTTGGAGCTGCATTTATCCAGGCAAGGAGAGAGTATTCCATCACACTTCTGACTTGTTGCCTTGTAGATTGTGGACAGGCTTTGGGGAGTCAGGAGATGAGTTACTAGCCACAGAATTCCTAGCCTCCTACCTGCTCTTGTAACCACAGTATTTATATGCCTGATCCAGTTCAGTTTCTGATCAATGGTAACCCCCAGGATGTTGATAGTGGGGGATTCAGCAATGGTAATGCCATTGAATGTCATGGGGCGATAGTTAGATTCTCACTTGTTGGAGATGGTCAATGCCCTGGCACTTGTGTAGTGTGGATATTACTTGTCACTTGTAAGCCCAAGCCTGGATGTTGCCCAGGTCTTGCTGCATTTGAAAATGGACTGTTTCAGCATCTGAGGAGTTGCGAATGGTGCTGAACATTGTGCAATCATCAGCGAACATCCCCACTTCTGACCTTACAATGGAAGGAAGGTCATTGATGAAGCAGCTGAGAATTGATTTATTATTTCACTTCAGGTTGTATTATTTTTCTGCTGCAAATTGCTGCAAGTGCAAGGATGAGAATTTTAGGGCATTCGGGGACCAGGAGACAATGTGGGTCAGTGCGGGCAAAGCTGCAGGGTGAATGAGAGTTGGTGTGGGATCAGATGTGGATAGCGGAGTTTGGAGGGTGAAAAATAAGAAGTTGACCATGAGAGCATTGAAATCGTTGAGTTTGCGTGGAATAAAGACATGGTTGAGGGTTTCAACAGCAGATTTGCTGATTCAGGGATGGAGACAGATATTCTTACAGAGGAGGAAGCAGGCAGTCTTTTACTTAATCAGCAATCCTTAAAGATTTGCCACTTTTAACTAATACAGAACTGCATATTTCAAATTTCAAAATTTTGCTGATAGCATTTTAGGATGGCAGCAAAGACAAACAAGTTCCGTTTGAGGAAGCAGTCCTGGAGTTACTATCCCAGGAGATGGTGCAAAGAAAGGTTTCTCTGTTTGGAGTAAAGGGGCATCCTGTTTGAAATATGTGGTCGATCATGTATCTCCCATACATAGGCACTGGAAGCAGATGAGAGATACATTTTCTGAACGCAAAGATTGGCAAGATACACTTTGCCTGATTTTGACATATGGCCATACAATAAATGGCAACAAAAGTGTGCTTTCACATTGGTACTGCTTTACCGGAGCAGCATGCACAGAACTCGGCTACATTTGCTTGTAGACATGCAGGCCCATGATGCTGGCACACAATGTGTTGCTAATGCTGTGTAAAAATATTGAAAGTGCAAGCTGATTTATCATGAGCACGTACCATGATTCCAGCAAAGATCATTTTCGCCCCCACGATATCCTGATTTTGTCGTACAGGCCAACATTTTAAAACAATTTTGATGTAACTGAACCCAATGTTTTTTTTTTGTTGGTTTCTGAAGATGTTTAAATCACATCCTGCAAAGTGGTGAGAATGGGTATTCCTCTGGAGATTCTGAATAAACTCTGTGATAAGTTAGGTGCACATTTCTCATTGGGGGGTAGTTGAGTTGCTGGACATCGATCTGGGAATGAAGGCTCTTCATATCATTTCAATAAGATTATAAGAGAAAGGAGCAGGAGTAGGCCATTTGGCCCCTCGAAGCTGCTTCACCATTCAATGAGATTATGCTTGGTCAGGTTGTAGCCTTAACCTCCGCTTTCCTGCTGATTCCCCCAGGACTCCCTTGCTGATTAAAAAGCTGTCTGACAATAACTTTCATGAATAGCAGAGGGTTGTATTCTCAATGCTCAGCTGGTGTTTGACCAGGGAGGAATCAATACAGTAATCACTGAATGTTTTGCAGAAGGTTGCCACAATGTCTTCATTGTGCAACAGTTCACGTGCTTTTATTTGAGGAAGAAACAGTATGTGGCTAGCCCATAGGAGAATGGGGATGATCCACTGCATCTATGGCTGCCAATTCCATTGAGAAACCCCCTAAAAACAGTGGAGTACTTCAGCGTAGGCATCTCAGCATTTATTGTTGTTTCAAAGAAAGTGTGTCATGCAGCTTAGATAAAATTCAGGATGAACTTCCTCTGGGTTTCTACTGCTTTGCCACAGTCACCGCAGCAGAGCAGGAGAAGCCCTGAGGAAATTCGATCCCACCCATGAAAAATACATATAAATGGTGTACAGGGCATGATGCTTCAAATGATGTCTCCCAGAGGATGTAGCATTTCTCAGTTTAGGTTTATTATATGATTAATTACTCCAAAAGATGTATGTGCAAAATTTATATAGATTCTTCTTTCCCCACCTATTTCCATTATTTTTAAATCTAAAACTAAAACCTTTAGTCTTTCCACCCCACCCCCACTAGAGCTGTACTTTGAATATCCTGTCTTCCATTCTTAATTAGCACTTTTCTCAGACAAAGACCACCACCTTCAACACCTCTTTGACCCTTTTGTCTGTGACATCTTTTGATTATCTGCTCATCTCCACAATCATCACACCCTCAATGTGTCTCTCCCCCACCCCCCCCCCCCCACCCCCCCACCCACCTTAAACCAATTTATATTTCTCCCTTCTTCTAATCTATGCTCCAGTTCTGCCGAAGGGCCATGAAGGCTCGAAACGTTAACTGATTTCTTCTCCGCCGATGCTGCCAGACTTGCTGAGTTTTTCCAGGTAATTCTGTTTTTATTTTGGATTTCCAGCATCCGCAGTAGCTTTTAGCTTTTTGTTTAAACCTTTGTTCAAGTTGGAAGGGGATACATCTCAATGCCTTTGAAAACCTCAAAATGGCATCATACAGGCTGTCCATCTCATCACTACTAACTCATCTGCTCTGTTCCACCTTGAAGTTATTCATTAGATTCCAGTCTTGCTGCGGTATTCTTGTCAAAATGTCAAATGTAAGCTATTTCCAATCCCCATTGGCGAATGTGTCTCAGCTTCTGTTCATCCCCAAGAAAAAAGCTATGATTATGCCATTTGCTTGCAATATTCTGGACAACATGCATCTTACGTATATAACAGGGCTACAATCCCTTGTTCATGATACTCCATGTACCCTGATTAAATTAATTCACCTAGTTCTTTTTGAGGAGCTGTTCAGCCTCTTTCATTCTCACCTAGTTGGCAGCCATTTTTTCGTTGATTCTACATTGATCAAGGTTATGACCATACGCAGAGTATATTACCTCTCATCTTAGCTCTCCAACTCTCCAAGAGTGAGAGAGGCCCTGACTGCCTTCATCAGGTCAAGTCAGTGGGGAATTTACAAAGAGGGGATACTTTCAAAGAATTCCTTGATTTTTCCTCATGGCATATCCAACATGGATTCACTGGTTGAGCCCATACCTTGAACACTCCATGAAGTACCATCCGAGTGGTTTTAAAAAAAATTCATTTATGGGATGTGGACATCATCGGCTAGGCCAGCATTTATTGCCCATCCCTAAATACCCTTGAGAAGGTGGCGGTGAGCTCCCTTCTTGAACCGCTGCAGTCCATATGGTGTAGGAACACCCACAGTGTTGTTATGGAGGGAGTTCCAGGATTTTGACCCAGCGACAGTGAAGGAACAGTGACATATTTCCAAGTCAGGATGATGAGTGGCTTGGAGGGGATCTTCCAGGTGGTGTTCCCATATATCTGCTGTCTTTGTCCTTCCAGATGGTAGCGGTCGTGGGTTTGGAAGGTGCTGCCTAAGATGGTACACACGGCAGCCACTGTTCAGCGGCGGTGGAGGAAATGCATATTTATGGAAGGTATCCAAACAACTGGGCTGCTTTGTCCTGTATTGTGTCAAGCTTCTTGAGTGTTGTTGGAGCTGCAGTCATCCAGGCAAGTGGAGAGTATTCCATCACACTCCTGACTTGTGCCTTATAGATGGTGGACAGTCTTTGGGGAGTCAGGAGATGAGTTACTTGCCACAGGATTCCTAGCCTCTGACCTGCTCTTGTAGCCACAATATTTATATGGCTAGTCCAGTTCAGCTTCTGGTCAATGGTAACCCCCAGGATATTGATAGTAGGGGATTCAGTGATGGTAATGCCATTGAATGTCAAGGGGTGATGGTGAGATTTTCTCTTGTTGGAGATGGTCATTGCCTGGCACTTGTGTGGTGTGTATTTTACTTGCCACTTGTCAGCACAAACCTGGATGTTGTCCAGGTCTTGCTGCATTTGGACATGGACTGTTTCAGTATCTGAGGAGTCACAGATGGTGTGGAACATTGTGCAATCATCAGTGAACATCCCCACTTCTGACTTTATGATGGAAGAGAGGTCATTGATGAAGCAGCTGAAGATGGCTGGGCCTAGGACACTACCATGAGGAACTCCTGCACTGATGTCCTGGAACTGAGATGATTGACCTCCAACAGCCACAACCATCTTCTTTTGTGCTGCTGCCTTGATGTCAAGGGCAGTCACTTTCGCCTCACTGCTGGAGTCAGCACTTTTGTCCATGTATGAACCAAGGCTATATTGAGGTTAGGAGCTGAATGGCCTTGGTGGAACCCAACATGAGCATCAGTGAGCAGGTTATTGCTAAGGAAGTGCCGCTTGATAGTACTGTTGATGACCCCTTCCATCACTTTACTGATGATGGAAAGTAGGCTGATGGGGCGGAAATTGGTCGGGTTTGATTTGTCGTAATTTTTGTGTACCGGCCAAACCTGGACAATTTTCCATGACACTGGATAGATGCCAGTGTTGCAGCTGTACTGGAACAGTTTGCCTAGGGGGTGTCAACTTCTGGAGCACAACTCCTCAGTACTATTGCCAAAATATTATCAGGGCCAATAGCCTTTGCAGTATCCAGTGCCCTCAGCTGTTTCTTGATATCACATGGAGTGAATCGAATTCGTGGAAAACTGGCATCTGTGATGCTGGGCACCTCCAAAGAAGGCCGAGATGGATCAACCACTCAGCATTTCTGGCTGAAGATTGTTGCAAATTCTTCAGCCTTATTTTTTCTACTGATGCGCTGGCCTCCACCATCATTGAGGATGGGGATATTTGTGGAGCCTCCTCCTCCAGTGAGCTGTTTAATTGTCCACCATCATTCACAACTGGATGTGGGGGACTGCAGAGCTTAGATCTGATCCATTGCTTGTGGAATCGCTTAGCTCTGTCTATCACTTGGTGCTTACGCTGCTTGGCACACAAGTAGTCCTGTGTTGTAGCTTCATCGGGTTGACACCTCATTTTTAGGCATGCCCTCGTGCACTCTCCATTGAACCAGGGTTGATCCCTGGCTTGATGGTAATGGTAAAGTGGGAGATGATCTGGACCATGAGGTTACAGATTGTGGTTGAATACAATTCTGCTGCTGATGATGGCTCACAGCACCGCGTGGGTGTCCAGTCTTGAGTTGCTTGATCTGTTTGAAATCTATCCCATTTAGCATGATGGTAGTGCCACACAACACAATGGAGGGTGTCCTCGATGACGGGACTTCGTCTCCACAAGGGCTTGCGGTGGTCACTCCTACCAATACTGTCATGGACAGATGCATCTGCGGCAGGCAGATAGGTGAGGTTGAGGCATTCCACCCCAGGTCTGGGACCTCTCCCTTTTGTTATCAGCCAGCTTGTCCTGTAAGAAGACAGATTGAGAGAGTGTAAGCAGGATGCCTGCCAGGGCAGATGAGAAGGATGCCTGGCATGTGTAGGTGGTGAGTGATGCCATGGACAGGGTGAGGACACGATCTGCAGGACAGATGAAGATGTGTGTGAGAGAATGAATGGTGATATTCCCTGAACTGGCAGTAAGATCCCTGTGGACGTGTGATGGGTTTGTGAGTGTGAGAGTTGAGAATGATGAAAAGAGTGACTTAGCCTGGCAGAACGGAGGAGAACATTCAACCTTTTTCGGCACTGGGTAGCTGTCCTCTTTTGAGGTGTGTTGGTGCTGACCACCACTGCCTCTGCCTCCCATGCTGGATTAGTGACCTTGCTTGCTGGTCTTCACCTATAGCGGGGGTAGAGGACATTGCTGCAGACCTCCACTGCGACCTGTAAGCGCCCGAGGAAGGATTTGCAAAATTTGCAGGCAGCATGTTTCCTAGCTTTGGCAGCCATTAGTTCCCAGCAGCTTCCTATGTCTTGGAGAGTGCTAACTCTGTGCAGGGGCAGTCTTTAAATATGGCGCCCAGATTACTGAAGCTCTGAGGTCACAGCAGACCGGGCGAATCAGAGGCCATCCTGCCAGCGATCCGATGTAAAACCCGTTGCCTCTGATTCTTTTTCAACAATGTTTCACATGATAGGGGTGAAATTATACCTCTGCGCCGGCCCGATATTGGACTTTGCCAGTTCCAAGGAAAATTCCACCTATAATCTAGAGGTACGTCAGTGCAACACTAAGGATATGCAGTATTGGCAGATGTACCATGACTTTTCACAAAGAAGCTTTCTTTGCTTTTTCAGCTAGATGTCAAAGGTCCTATGGCACTATTCCAAGAACACCATGCTGTTCTCCCTGATATCCTAGTCAACATTTATCTCTAATGAAGACAAATCTTTAGCTGCTGTGTGCATACTGGCTGCTGTATTTGCCTAAAAAACAGCAGTGGCTGTATTGCAAAATAATTGATTGCGAAAGACTTCAGAATGCACTGAGGACATGAAAGGTGCTATGCAATGCAAGTTTGTTTTTTTCCTTTGGGAACATAGAGATGAGCATATCTGATTTGCAGATGAAATTATTTTTGGGCATTATTGCTGCATCAATTCTCCATCTCAGGGATGTTCAGTTGCTCTCTCTCTCTCTTTTGGCTTTTTCCATGTTACACAGGCCCGCCACAACACTTAATCATAAGGTTGATTGCCCTTTCCATCTCTGTTCATTTTAACCATCATTTTTGGATTTGTCGGGTGCTTTTACAGCTGGATTTCCTTCCTTTATGCTAACCCTCCCCAATTAGCCAACGTGGGGATCGGCACCGATACACGCTGGCTTGCCTTCATCGGTGGCTGGATTCTTCTGTGGCCAACAAGTCCTGGAATGGGACTGGAATCAGGAGAGTTCTGGCTCCGAGGCAGAGGTACTACCACTGAGCCACGAACCCTCTTTTTAGGGATTTTCAGCTGTTAATGGATTAATATTTGTGACAGGCAGTGAAAAGCTCATGAATACCACACAAAATGAACATCATGTAAAGGTATTTTTCGAAGTTTGGGGAATTGCTGGGCAAATTAGTGTTCTGAGGAAAAGAAAGCAAAAAAAATAAAGTCAAAGACAAATGAAACACCATTTTATTTTAGTCGAAAACATGTACAATTATGGACGTTTAGCTAAAGGAGCAACTATAATTTCTACACATAAAAGAGAAACAAAAAAGAGAAAAATAGTTTCCTTCTTTATGATAGTGTGAACTGAGAACACACCTTGTGGAACTGGACTAATCATCATTCCCAGGCACAGTTCAATATTTAGTGGCAGATCATTTGTACACCTCTGAAGGGAATAGTACAATGATTATGATCATTTGCATACGGAAAAACGTATGTAGTTTCTGTTTTTTTTGTGAGAGTATAAGATAAAAAAAATCCAAAGTGACACAAACACAAAGTCAAACAAACATTATAACAAAGTCTGGGATTACCTTTGGCCCAGGAGCCGCGCAGTAAGGAACATTTATAGTTTCTTTAAAAGGTCTGTGGAATCTGTAATTGTTTTTAAGAATGTTTGCAAAGGACTTTTAAGAGTTTGCATGAATTGAAAAGGAATCAATTCTCGGATAATAAGAAATACTGCTCTGTGAGACCTGGTGACTTGGACAGAAGCAGTACCAACAGGAAGTTACAATATGGGCCCTGTGTGGCCACACAAAAGGAGAACTGCAGGCACCAATGAGAGCTACAAGCGGAGGAGCTGGAAGGTGAAGGCGATCAGTGCACAGTTGCAGGCACAAAGAGAAAACAGACAGAGACAGAAAGAAGAACACAAAGAATTCTTGTGAGGAGAAGTAGTGAATTATTCTCAGGATGAGGTCATTCTTTCTGTTTCGCAGAACAGGAGATAGTATCTCCAAGAGCTCTTGTGAGAGCTGGATAAAAAGTTCTAAAACTGGAAAGCTGTGTAAATAATTCAGAGATGCTAAGCTGGGTGTTTTACTAGAAGTGGCCAAACCATCAATGCGGGTTGGTTGTAAAGGAACTCTGGAAAACTTTACCATCAGGACTGTCACGATCTGAGGAAGAGGGGGTTCACAGAAATGCACCCTGATATTAATCGTACCCCTGAAACACAAAGGTGAAAGCTGTTGTCGAATAGGGCTCCTGACCTATCCAGCATGACTAAAGAACAACATCTGTAGAACTGTGTAGCTATGTTGTGACACCTTTGTGCAGGGGGTAATGTGAATGCCCTGGTTGTGTCGACTATTTAAAGTGAAATTTACCTTTTTATTTGAAGTTTCATTTGCCTGTCAATTCATACTTAATTTACGTTGATTCTGATTTGTGTCAAAAGTTACAAAAAGTGAAATCTTCTTGGTAATTTCTTCTTTTGGGGGGTAATTCAGTTAATTTGGTTATTTTGGTTTATGGTTCTCCTATGGGGATTGGAGCAAATGTATTTTAAAAGTGTGAAAAGTGAATATGACATTAGGTAGAGCATCAATTAAATCAAAATTTGAAGAAAGCTTTAGGTTGGTATTTCCAAATACTGGGGATTATTCCAGTTGAGATTTTGGCAGAGGCCTCTCTCATACATAATAAGTCCTTGCTTAACAAAAATAAAAATAAAAATAAAAATACCTGGAAAAACTCAGCAGGTCTGACAGCATCTGCGGAGAGGAACACAGTTAACGTTTTGAGTCCGTATGACTCTTCAACAGAACTAAGGAAAAATAGAAAAGAGGTGAAATATAAGCTGGTTTAAGGGGGGGTGGGACAAGTAGAGCTGGATAGAGGGCCAGTGATAGGTGGAGATAGCCAAAAGATGTCATAGACAAAAGGCCAAAGAGGTGTTGAAGGTGGTGATATTATCTAAGGAATGTGCTAATAGGTAACATTAAGGGTAGAAAGCAGGATGAGCAAGGTACAGATAGCCCTAGTGGGGGTGGGGTGGGGGGAAGGGATTGAAATAGGCTAAAAGGTAGAGGTAAAACAATGGATGGAAAACATTGACTCGTTTAATGTTGTTTCACTTTAACATCATTAGTGTCAATATATCCGTTTAATGTCGCCAATTTCAGTTTAATGTTGTTTGCCACAGACTTCCTCTTCTGTGGCCTGCCTGCTCACATGATCTTTCCCGCAGCGCCCCCGCTCTCACCATCTTTCCTCCCACTGCTGGCCTTGCCTCCTGGGGTTGTGTCTTGGCTTTGCCTCCACCCGACCTTGCCTCCTGGCATTGCTCCCCAGCCTTTGCATCCCAGCCTCTGTTCTTATCTAAGTCTCTTTGGTCTGTTCTTGCTGCTCCACTCCTGGCTCAGCTACTCAACTCACATTGAAGTCCTGGTCTCCATCTAGGGGCAGAAGTTGGTCAGTGTGGGTAGTCAAGACTTCAACTGCTACCTGCACTGGTCAACCTCTGCCACTAAATGGAGCCTGGTCAATCCAAAAGTACCATTATGTAGGTGAGTGTACTGTAATTCTTTTAAACATTTTACATTGTACAATATTGTATATTGTATTTATTTTCTATTTAGTGATGTATTTTATTTTGCAAGTTATTTCAGCTAGGAATGCTCTGTGCTGCATGTGTATATTACAGTATTTCAACCTGTACATTGTTTTTTTCTGGGCAATAACTCTGACTTTCACATTGACTCCTATGGGAACCTACGACTCATGTAAAGTCGCTTTACTTAAAAGTTGTAATTTTCAGGAATGAAACCACGACGTCAAGTGAGGACTCTCTGTAGAAAAGAATTTACATTTCAGATCCAGCAATATCACAAATGGTATTTCCCCTTTACCAGCATTTCAGCGTATCTTGTTTTTTTCTGGGAGAATACCATCCACCTCGATGGTCAACCCACATTGTGGATAATTTTCCAGGGTTGGGTTATTTTATCTTTTTGAGGTAGGATCACTGGACCCCACTAGTATCCTGCCCAGGAGAAGGCTGAAAATGGCTTCTGCAGGCATTAGCTGTCTGCTAAGTCGTGTGGTCAGTGGCCTCGCAACTGCTCTGATACTAAAAAATCACCTTTGACTATATAGACTACCACACTGCGATCATTTGCAAGGACTAAAGTGGGGTGGCCATTTAACTATCAATTGCTTGTGCACTGCCATAGAAACCATGAGCATCAAGAAGAATTTCTAATGCCCAACATTTCTGCAGAGCAAAAAATGAGAAATATGTTTGATGATTTCTCAGTACTTTTGTGGCAAAATAGTACATCTACTTATACTCGACACCCTACCCCCATTACCCCACTCCTAACCACCACCCTCCTAACTAGATTCCCCATTACTTCTTGTGGAAAGTTTCAGAAGTGGACAAGGAGAGTGGATAGCATTAAAAATGGCTCTTGAAGGATTTCCTGCCACTTGTCACTGGAATTATATTGGGGTAGCTGTTTAACACTCATAGAAAACCCTGCCCAGATGTGATTATAAATGGGTGACTTATGCTTCCTTTTCACAACACATTCAACAGCCTATTGTCCACTTGTTGGTCTTTTCATGTGATTTTCTGAATCAGAAACAATCTCAATAATTTTTGTGAGAACTAATTCTTTGCATTCTGTATTATCTTTTACACTTCTAGCTTTCTGGCAACATCTTTCACAGATTGTAACTTAACTTTGCATGGCATGAAAGCTTTCTAGTGTTTAGGTATTTCATCCCATCAACCTTTGCACTGGAGATAAAATATTTCTTCTTCAAGGGCATGGAGATTTTTTTACCATTTTGGTTTTTGATAACAGCATTTCTCATGTTTTAACTGAGGACTCTAGTATATGCTGCAACCTTTAAGTTATTTACTTTGTGATATCTACAACAAATTTTAAATTGAACTATTTTTACTTAAACTTTTCCCAATTCTGTATTGGGTTTCTCGATTAAAGATTAAATTATTTAAGTAAAGGCAATCCTAGCACAGCCATTTTGACCCATGTTTAGCTTAAATCATTGGCTTTTCAGCATTTCTGAAACCCAAGCCTTGATTTAACTCCCCACACAGCTGGCAGAAACCAGAGACTGCATTTGACAGGAGGGCAAACTTCTCGATCTCCCCTAGGTGTAAAGTCGGCCGGAAACCGACTCATTCCATGCCAGCCCGCCCCACAGCCATAACACACTGCGGGCAGGTTAAATTGGTGGAGAGTGGGACTTCCACTCACTCTGGAGGCAGTCCTGCTCTCGGGAGCTGCTGGCCAATTGGATTGACCGGCAGCTCAATTAGTCCCAGCAGCACCAGGGCTGAGTAGTGGGCACTGCCAGGACTGTGAGAAGGTGGCCAAAGAGGAGCATGGCTGGCCTGAGATGGTAAGACCTAGGGTTTTGAGGGCAGGGTGGAGAGGGATCCCAGAGTCCAGGGAGTGGGCAGGTCAGGGGGTGTGGGGCAGGGGGGGGGTTGTGTGTGTGTGGGGAGGAGGGGCAGTTGGGGGCTGCATTTAGTCAGGCAGGTGGCATGGAAGGAAAGGGTTATGACACTTTTGGGTAAGGGGTGCCCCCCGATATGCGAAGGGAACTCCCCGAATGAGTTGCCACCCCCACTTCCTTTCCACCTTTGTTCAAGGTAGCCTTTAAAAACAGCCCACCCGCTCTCACCCGACTGCCCACGCCAACTGTGTTATGGTGTGGGCAGCATATTATTCAGGTCAATAGGCTTGTAAACAGGCCTGAATGACCCTTAATTATTTATTTACATATGGCGGGTGGCCTGCCGATTTTGGCACCTGCCCACCTTGTGTATTTTGGCTGTGAGCTCGGGGATGGATGGGAAGGTGGTGGGCTAGACATCTGCTGAAAGCACACCCACTGGGGGCACATAAAATTCACCCTCAGGTGGGGGGGTCGGGGGGGAACGCGGGCAGGGAAGTTAACATGAAGTGGGGAACTTACCCACTCCTTTCCCACCATAATCTGACTGACTAAAAATTTAACTTGTAGATAGGGAGGTCACTTGCTCCAAGCTGGCAGGGTCCTCTTTAAATGCAGGCCAGGCTCCAATTACACCTTCCGGGTCTGAGCTGCAATATTAAACTGAAGCCTGAATTGGAAAATGGAGATGGTTTCTGCGCTGTAAGATTGCATTTTGTGAATAATGCCGGGAACAATTACAGCAATGTTTCCAACCGCACAGGAGCACAGGATCTTACAGTCCTATAGAAGTAACAAAAAGCACAGCTGTAGCTCCTGTGTCAGTCTCATTAAACTCTGAACAGATATAGGTCAATGCTGAAGTCTTGGGTAAAAGAACACATTGAAACATGTCCTTGACTGATGCCACCTAGCTGGTGCTCCCTGATCCATTTTATTTATGCACAGTGAATAGCTGGAATAGTTAGTTATTAAGTTAAGCAGAAATAGAGTCAAGTGTTACAAGTGAGGTGATTCCAACTCTGTTCCAAGATTCCCATAACCTCTTAACTTTAATCATCAAAATGTATTTCAATGAATGATTTATTTTAATAAAAAAGAAACAAAGTTAGCTTACATAAAGTGTTAGCTTAGAAGTAATTCACAAAAAGCAATTTATGTACCAATCTACAGTGAGCTTGTCTTTTCAGACTCCTGATGTGTGTGAGAAGGTGGTGCAGGAGAGGTGGGCTAGTTGCTATCATCTGGCCTGTTGCTCACTGCAAAGCTTTAAAAATCTTAGTTCGTAAAAAGAATTATTCCAGCAGTAACTTTAACTGTTCCACCTTATTTATCAGCAAAGTGAGCTTACAAATAACTATAATTAACTCTCATTCTGTTATGCACAAATATCTATTTTAGGTTGGAATTGGTTTTTTTAGGATTTTAACAGGCTACAGTCTAATATTTCTTCTGGGTATAGACTGGTGGCTAATGTTACGATTCCCACAGGGAACTAGTAAACTAAGGAAACAGTAAACTAAGCTAGAATTTGCCAATCGGTCCCCAAACGAAGAAATTACCAAGATTTCACTTTTTGGAACATGAATCAGAACCAACATAAATTAAACATGAATTAACAGGCAAATAATATTTTATTTAAAAAAGGTGAAGTTCACTTTAAATAGTCGATACCACAAAGATACATCTCACACAACCACAAGCACCCATATCACTCCCTGCAGAAATAAAAAGGTAGATTCACAAATAGCAACTTGCCTCTCATTTTTCCCCATGCCCTACACCATGACCTGCTAAATTAACATAATATACATAATAAATATAAGGTTGATACAGGTGCATTGAAGAAGGTGCAGAAAAGATTTGCAAGATGATACAAGACCTGAGAAGTTATACTTAACATGAAAGCTAGAAAAGAGAAGACTGTGGAGTGACATGATGGCACCACGTGCAGTTTCAAAGTTGGCCTCTGGTGTGTCTGACCTCTCATTTCCCCACTCAGTCGATTCGGCCCTTGAGTCACACTTACAAGCAGCCATATTCTATCCAAGATCACCAGAACAGCACACTCCTGCAGAACTTCCTTAGCTAGGTTCACAACAGTCTTGGTGGCACAGATTTCCCAGAGACTCCTTTATCTGACTCCTTTAATAAACCTTGTTAAACGGTCTGGTTGGCTTTGGTAAAACTGAAACATAGCCACAGAATCGTCCAATTCACAATATCAGCTCCAAACATGTTTTCAGTTTTCTGTCCTTTTTAACTGTATTATACACATACAGCTCCTTGGACATGTGCCTTCTCTCTCCTCTCTGCTGCAGCTCTCCTTTGTTCTCTACGGCAATAGTTTCTTTATCTGTCTTCTCTGTGTCTGGCCATACGGCTTTTGTATGTTAACTTCACTCCTGTTGGTACCGCTTCCGGATCAAGGGTCGCCAGGTCACGTGGACCAGTATTTCTTATTATCCAAGAAAATTTCAATTGATCCCTTTACCTTTGATGCAAACTCCTAAAGGTCATTTTCAAACATCCTTATAACAATTACAGATTCCAAAGATATTTCAAAGAAATTACAAATTTTCCTTACTGTGCTGCTTCTGGGTCAAAGGTGATGACAGTGATATAGAATGCATCTCTGTGCTTCGGAGAAGTAGGTAGTTGGTTGGAAAATCCTGGTAAGATTGGCACATATTTACACTCTCTAACATGTATAGACAATACCTAATCTGTAGGAAATAAAATAAATAAAAAGGTAGATTCACAAATAGCAACTTACCTCTCATTTTTCCCCATGCCCTACACCATGACCTGCTAAATTAACATAATATACATAATAAATATAAGGTTGATACAGATGCATTGAAGAAGGTGCAGATAAGATTTGCAAGATGATACAAGACCTGAGAAGTTATACTTAACAGGAAAGCTAGAAAAGAGAAGACTGTGGAGTGACACGATTGAGGTTTTAAAGATTAGGGGCTGGCTTTTCATCAGGGAGGCAGATAGTGGGTGTCAGGAAACTTCCTGGGCTTGGCGCGCCCCGGGGGGGAGGGGGGAGGTGGGGGGTGGTGCGCGGTTTGGGACAGGTGCTGGAATTGGACCCGCCAACCCTTGGATACAGATTGGAGGTGGCCATAGGGGCTGCCAAGTGCCAAGGCAGGCTGGTTAAAAGGCTCGCCTCACTTCTCTGGCATCAGAAGCAACAGGGCCAACCAATGTACAGGCTGTCCCCACCCCTGCTGCAGATGTCAGGGCAGCAAATAGAAGTTTAAGGCGTTCAAAAGTTAAGAAATTCTGATCACGGTTGGTTGCATGTGTGAACACATTTTGTCACTTTACAATCTGGAAATATATTCACTTTCTCTGAATAATGTGTAATGGTGTCTTTCAGCTTCATTGACAGGCTTCGCGCATCCTCCCCCCTGCTCTCCCCCCACCCCCTCATTAGCAGTTCAGTTGCACACAAACAACCCACGATGATCCTGGAGGAAGAAGTGTGTGTGTGGCAGGGCACACGGATCCTTCCCATTACACGTTCACCTCAATGTCCTGAGCATTTTGAACGCTTCCTGCTGGGGTTCACTTTCAGTTGCCCATCTGAGCTGACCTGCATCTCTGCCCACCCACTGATCATACTCCCATTCAGTGCCTGATCTCGCCCACCACGACTCTCGTTTCACTTTTGGTTTAGCCCGCATGGTAGTAATACAGCTTTTCTTTTATTGCCCCCTATCCTTTCCCTCCCCCAGTCACCCATTTCCTTTCGCCCGACACCCCAGGCATCACCTTGCACCTCCCCTCCGTGACCTACCAGCCACAATCCTTTTCTTTCAGGGATGTCCAGCTGAACATGATCATTCACTTCCTTCCCCAAAATCCCACCGCCATCCACATTAACCTCCCCGACCTCCTCCTTCCCACCCACAGAATCCGTGTCTGCCTCCGGGTCCCCACCAACCACCCTCACCGTCTCTTCTGCCGATACCACTGAATTCTCACCCTCCCGCTTCACTCTGCCCTCGGTCATTCTCACCATTCCCTCATACCGTGTCCACCCTCAGTTCGCTACCCAGGAGGCAGTCATGGACAAATCAGCGCCCTCCCTTGCACGTTCACCTGAACATCCCCCCCCTCCACACTCCTTCCCCGCTGGAAACTCCTTCCCCCCTTGGAACTCCTTCCCCCGACTGAAACTGCCTCTGGACTCCCCCTCCCCCCTTAGTCTTTCCCCCTTCCTGACTCCTTCCTCCACCTTCCTTCAGCCTTACTCCTTCCCCTCTCCACACTCCTTCCTCCCACCCCAGGCTCCTAAATCCCCCTGGACTCCACCCCTCCTACCCACCCACCCCATCAATGCACTCCTTCCAACTCCCTCCCTTGCACCTTCTACCCCACTTACACTCACCTCCTCAGTTGCCATCTTCTCCCCCATAACCTCCTCATCCCCAGTTGCTATCTTCTCCCCCATTACCCCTTCCTCCCCCAAAGTCCTTCCCCACTCCCAACCTCCCCGCTTGACAGCTTTGTTCCCACCCCACGCCTTTGTATCCTCTCCTCTCCCAAACACAGCTGGATCTTCCTCTCCAGCCCCTTGACCGTCATCCGCTGTGAGAAGACCCTCAACAGTGACTTTCCACCTTCCGTGAGCTGCTTCGCGATGAAGCTATCTCCATGAGAATCCACCCAGCATGCCATGGACAGTCCTTCAGGGTCCCATTGCTGTCGAGCTCCAGCATCTTCTACTCCTCGGATGTCCACGATGTGAGCAAGGCCCTGCCAGTATGTCCCAACTTCTGCACGTCACATTTGTTAAGACATGTGCTGCACTGGCGTACTTTGCCGCAAACGTGGGTGGATGTTCCAGCGTAAGGAGTTGATTCTGGTGGGCTGGCCTTATAATGATATGCAGATGTATTACAAAGAGGTTCCCGACGTCCAACGGCAGGGAACATGGCTCGCCATTGACAGGATGAGCGGACGATCGTAAACTGGTTTCACGACATCATGAACCTATTTTTGGCCTTCTTGCCATATTGTCCACTCACGCCACTGAACATGCCCGGCGCCAGTGGGCATGGAAAATTCCACCCATAGTCTTATTCTTTCAACCCACATGAGGAGTATTACAATAGAATGTTCTTACACATTGGGTTATTTAGAAAAGTAGGTTTATTTGGATATTCAATTAACTCCACGAAATTTGTGCTCTTTTGTGTTGTTATTGTTCCAGTGATCACGTGAACATAGATCAAAGCACCAGTTTTGTAAGAACACCTTAAGTCAAACATTTAATCTTTATACACACACACAAAAATAACATCTGATCTTTAAATCAATGTGATAAAAGATTATTCTGAAGTTTGGATACAGATGATAGCCTCTCACCAGATCCAACACTGCACCTGCTCATTCTTCACTTCCCCAGAACTTCGACCAATTTTCTCCTGTCGTGAAGATGCTGGAATCCTAGATGGGGTTGAATTCCATGGCTACCTTTGCAAGTATCTTTGTGAAATGTCACCATTCAGTTTAATTCTTTACTTTGCTGCATAATTATCAATCAATCTGACTGCTTGAGGACCACAAGAAATCTAACAGATGAAGGGCTCTTGGAAAAAAAATAAGGTGTCATTTATTTTATGAATATCATGAATTAAATGTCCTGTAACCTGTATATTTGTCTGTATACTTCATAATATTCAGCATTACAATAATAGTTTTCTGCTTTTTTTTTTACAGGCATTATTTAACAGAGATGTGCGTGTTATGAAAATTAAAATGGACCTTACTGCATTCAAATAGCTTTGTTCATATTTTCAGAAAAAGAATGCACATTGAAATCCTGTGGCTCTTACACTTGTAATTTGTTTGGGTGAATGTGTTGCTGACATTCTAATTTCTTTCGTCAATGTCTAAGCAACAGCACCCAGCTGCCAGTTAAAGCAACGCATACTATGATCAGGGACAGAAAAACATGTAATACTCATTCCTTTATGAGAGCATATTGTGCTGATTACTAAACAATAAAATGTTTTGACATAACTACCACCAGTAAATACAGTAATTTCTTCAAGTCACAGATTCCTGTATTGCACCTGAGCTGGGTATATTGTTTAACCATGGCCCACTCGGCAGTGTGCATTTCCTTAAAGTAATAAACAGCTGTTTTTAAATATTACTTGTTAACTTTAAAGAGCAACCTCAAAAAGTGAGGATGCAGTTGTGGACAATAATCTGCTGTAACAAGCACTTTCAAGATCATCTATACAAAGTCTACCCATTTAATATCTTCTTTTAAAACAAGTAATTACCTTTCGGATAGAATTGCATTGGCAGATTTTACTGCTGATGTTCTTCATACAACATCAGCAAGGAACAATGGCTATATCCTAGTCCTCAAAAGTAAAAAAAATGAAAAGCGCTATACACAATTTCTGTAATTTGCTTCAACATGAATAGGAAGATTCCTAAGAATAGTAACTTGGATGGATGTCTTCAGCAGATAAATCACTCAGTCAAAAAAAGATAAATTACTCACTCTCTCTATTTGGAGCTAATTAAAACCTGAATAATTTTGTAAACTGTTACAAATGAAATTAAGTTTAAGTGTCTGCTTTTCCATATGTCCCATCCGGTGGCCTGTAGTATTTTGGGAATGCCATCAGCTGAATGGTGTTGAATGCATATTTCCTGCAATTTATATTCTTCTGTGCATTTTCTATTCGACATCCTTCTCTGGTTAAAAAGGAAAAAAACACACCTCATAATACTACCAGAAAAGGAAAAAAAGGTTTCATTTATTAAACATTGGCTGCACCATTTTCAATAAGTAAAAATAACTAAGTAATCATCTACATTTATTTAACACAGGTGATGATACATCTTACACAAGTCAATCTGTAGAGCAGGCCAAAGTAATCAATTGTTCATTGAAATGGAAATATTAACAAGTGTACATATATATCTTATATATATCATATATATAATTCATTACATGATTTAGTTTTGCAAAGAAAATTTGCATAAACAGTCTTAGTTGCTTTGCGTTATATTTCGACCCAACAAAAATCAAAGGTGCACATTACGTGCTTGTTCAACCATTCTTGTCACTCAAACACTGTCATGTAGACTTTCCGCCCTAATCACCAACACATCCTATTGACACTGTAGTGGGTCTGCAGCAGGGGTGAATAAGTATGCAGGGATGTGCTCTGCTGTAGATGGTGGAAACATTCCTATCAGCAAGAGGTGCATCCAAATCAATGGAAGGAAAACAGAAAATCTAAGGATATGTGTCTCTCTTTTATCTTTAGACAGAGTTGCTATGCTGATAGAATGAGGTTTATGCCCACGATTATTTCCATGGTCACATTGGCTCCGGAGTCATTTTTGTTTCTGCTCTGGTTTCATTTAAAGCAATTTGCAAAGTTCATAGCAGCTACACCATGGGCAAACAGCAAACTGTCCAAATATGACACTGATTATAAATTGTACTGAACAGGAACCTGTTGCCTGATATAATGGCAGCCTATGTAGTAATGCTGCACGTTGCAGCACTGTGCAAATATAGATATATAATGTATGTTGAGTAATAATATTATGTTAATACATATAACACAACCATTTTGAAATCAGTTAAATTCCACAGTTTTGCATGGCCAATTCTGCTGATTTATGGAAAGCTTATCGTTCTCAAGGCATTTGCATTGATTTCCAGCAGTATCAAATCCGCCTGTGCCTCATCAATTTGGCAGCGTCTAAATACATCCTATATACTTTCATATCTGGTAAAGTCATTTAAACATCCTAAAGACAACACTGCCCTGGAGTTCCCTTCTCGTTCCAGCAGCCGCCATTGCCTCAGATGCCACCAAACCCTTGACCAGGCATCGCTTACAAGGGGTCTTCATGTGATGTCCCACTCACGCCTACCAAACATCTCATCATTAATGCCAGCTTAGTTAGGGTGGGAGTTTAAATGGCTTGGCGGGTGCAGGGAGGGTCGGGGGGGGTGGGGGGCATGCCTTCACAGCCATAGAAGCATGTCACATACTTCAGCCCTTAATGCTTATAGTAACAAAATGCAAAACTCGGTCCTGAAGCAACAAATTGTTGCACTTCTGGCTCCAGTTAAAGTCAGGGCTCGAGTTTCAGCAAGAATGGAAGCATTCAGGAGTACAAAGGAAGTTTACAAAGAATGCACTAATACTGCACTTTCTGAGAGTGCAGTTGTAAATTTTTTAAATCATTACATTTAATACATCAAATAGGCCTTGTATCTCTTTTTATGTATATCAAATTGAATATATAAATTATTTGCAAAGCTTTTCAGCGTGTTTAAGATTCAATGAACTATTTTTTTTATTTAAGACTGCCCTCAATAGATTTCTGACCAAAAATATAGCATGATTTTATACATTTACATATTTTTTTCATATTTTGCAACTTTAGGAAAACAAATATCTTTTAAAATTACCATATTCACCCGTTTAGAATAACAGACCAGGATTTTATGTAAAACACTTGAAAAGTAAATCTTAATAGTAACACAACGCATAACTCAGCCCAGAAGCAACAAATTGCTACAAAATAAGCAATGAAATCATTAATGCAAAGACAGTGAAATAAATTAAGTCATTCAGAACAGTTTTCCAAACAAAGGAATACAATTACTTTAGACTTACAAACATGTTAGTTGTGTTACAAACCAAGTCATATTTATCTACATGAATACATTGTTAGTTACAAAATGATGTAGTAAACAAGTGCATTTTATTGATATTTGGCCAAGAGTAAAGCAAGACTTAAAATCAGCCACACTACCAACAAGTGTGAACTGACAAGCAGCAAGGCGACAGGATAGAAGTGGCTTGAAGTTGGTCTGTTATCAGAGTCTGCCTCAGGGTCATCCGTGTCATTCATTGTTCCCTTGGCATAACTGCTGTTAGTCAGAGAGGCAGGCCAGTAACGCATAGCAAAAAGTGAAAAGAAAACAATGTTACTTCAAGATTATTCAAAGTAATTAATTAGAAATGGTCATCGTGTTCAAGGAAAGACAGGCATCACATGCAAGGCACAGGCAGGAAAAACAAAACCTTGAAAAGGACACAAGGACTGATGGATTTAGATATTAAAATGAGAATGGGGAAAAATGGAAAAACATGTATGTGAGCTTCCTGGTCAAATGAAAAGACATTATAATCAGGAACACTTGGTCTGAAATCCCAATGGTTTGAAGTGTAAGCATATCAAAAGGCGACAGTTAATAGAAAAGACATTTTGAGGCCTGAGCCTAATTTTACATGCAGCAGGTGAGCTGCAGGCACTAAGCATGTGTCCTGAGGCCTCTTACTGGCTGTAAGAAGGCAGATAATCAGTTTACTCCCACCTGGCTGGGAGAAGGGGGTGGGGGGAAGGTTGATGGATGAGGCGACCTCAGGGGCAGAGGGGCTCTGCACAGTGCAGGAATGGGTCACGCTTTTTTGTGGGTCTTCTGTTTATAGGTCTAAGTGGAACCTTCTTGAGTTCCAGATTAAAGTGAAGGTTTTGTACTGAAAGTGAAGTGGAATGGGGACAAAACACAGGATGTGGGTCAGAATTGGAGAAGTACGCGGCATGTGCTGTCACAAAGCAGTGGTGGAGCTGCAGAGATAGGGTGGGGCAATAACATGAGGAGATTTACATTTGTTGCAGACATTCAGCTCTTTCACCCACTTAAGTTTTTCTGTAAACTCTCAGACAATCCCAGAAGTTTCAGAGCCCATTATTGGAGAAGTCAGCGCTGCTCACAAAAAAAAAGGAAATCTGATGGATTAAAGCAACCATCAACTCCAATCCTCCCATTGGCTTATGATGCTACTACGTAAAGTCGTTGAGAAAGGCTAGCTCATTGAAACTTGATGTTGGACAAACAATCAAATAGCTCAGAGGTGTTGGTGAAGTCAAAGGCAATGATTGAAAGATAGAGTTTAGAGCCCATAACATGTACATCATGTTGATTCTATTTCTATGGGCAATGTCCCCAGATGAATTATGTACATGAGGAATAGAAGGGAGGCAAAGGTGGAAGTTGGGAACACTCCTGAGATGACAGAGTGGGGCTGAAGGTGAAGTCATTGCAGGAAGTGTCCTGGCTATTCTGATACAAGCAAGTCATGGTACTTCAAATGGAGGTGGAACACAGACATTTGTGGAGGAGGATGGAACGGTTAACTATAAAAAATGCCAAGCAGTTGAAAAGGACACAAGGAATAAATTGATAAACTTGCAGTCACAAAAGATGTCATCAGTGAACTGGACCATGGCAGTCTAAGTATAGTGAGAGCAGGGCAGATACTGGATTGGAGAGTTAGTGTGCCACAGTGATTTAACATGCTGTGCTTTCTTCTCTGTGACCAAACTCACTACTCTTAGATAACAAAACCAAATTTAAATCTTCATCATAAATTTGAGCTGTCTCAGCGAATTTTCTATGTCGCAGAGGTCTAAACTATCTATAATTCAAAGGTAAATGGCATCTTTTTCTTCAGAGTAATAACATGAATTACAAATGGGAGGCAGGTGTAGGGCAGAATTAGCTTTCATTTATTATTTAAAGTAAGCTTGGATTTGGCACTGGTAACTCATCCCAGAGAAGGATAGAGAGCTGGGGGAGGTAAAAAGTCAGGCACATCAGCAGCTCTTAATGGGCAGCAGCTCAGATTTATCACTAAAAGGATAAGTGGCCACAACAGAGCTAAAAACAGTTGACACCTTTCCAAAGGCTGTAAGGCACAAAAGGGGTGACTACAAAAGCTGATGGATAACAAAACAAACACAAGTCAGGAAATGGAGTCTGTGCACAACTAATGGAATGGCAAGGCACAGCATATAAACCCCACCCTCCCATTTGATTGGTGGAAAAGTGATAGCCAACAGGATGGATGTTCTACATGGCACTCCAGGGCACACCCTCAGAGGATAGCAGTGCACCTAGGCTCGGAAGGGAGTTGTAAATAGGGTCAATGTATACACCATCTGCAGGATCTTAATCATTCCTCACTGTCAAGTGCAAGATGACCGTCTTCATTTCTAAACAGCCCCACTTTTCCTTTGAATGTCACTCATTCCTAAATGCTTATAAAAGCTTTTGGTATATTTCCCTTTATGTAGATTGTCAGTCACCTTTAAATTACTTCTGAACTCTTCCAACCTCACTTTTTGCTTTCCTTCTATATTTCACATTTCTCATTCCTACGTGCATTATCCCCAAAACTTATCTTTTACCAAATTTTTCCTCTAACCACAATTTATTTATGAAACCCCAGCTTTTTACTTCTGATTAGAATATATTTTACTAGAACAACATATGAGGTTCCAACATCATATAATTCCTACATTACAATAGTGACTGCACTTCAGAAGTACTGCATTGGTGGTAGTGCTTCAGAATGTCCTGAGGTCATGAAAGGTAGAAGATAAATGCAAGTCTTGCACTTCAAAGAAATCTGAAAAGAGATCTGATAGGCCTATTCAAAATTATAAAGGAATTTGATAAGGTATATATATGAAAAATCTATTCCCACTGATGAGTGAGCCAGTAAGGGGGAGCATAGAGCTGAATTTTGCCATCAAGGATCAAGTCGCACGGCCAGGGCCGAACGGAGGAGCCGACCGCACTCCAGTGGCATTTTATGGTGGCGCCCAATTAAGAGGCCACCGCTGGACCATCATCCAATTGAGGGCATCTGCCTGCTGCCCTGTCAGACAGTTGACTGTTCGGCAGTCTAAGCAGTGCGTTGGAGGCTGCAGCACTAGGCGGAAAAGACATGTTTTCTGAAAAAGTCAGGGCAATCCCTGGCGATCGGGGCGGGTGTGTGGGGTGGCTGGGGGCTTTATTCCATCGGCGGCGAATTAAACGCAGGGGCAGCCATTACTGCTGGAGTCGACCCACCCATGGGCCATGGACCCCCTCATCAAGGAGGGCCTCATCCCTAAAGAAACCTAGAGGGAGGCCACCAGACCCTTTTGACAGGGGCAAAATGCCTGTAGAACGGGGAGTAGCCCTTGATTGTGCACTTAAGTGGCTCAAATGGTCGCCTGGGGGGCAGTTGCATGCTGAGCTTGTCACTGTTGGCAATATACCATAATGTCAGGAAGGCAACGGGCACCATCCCAATACCTTCTTCCACCAACTCTTCCACCTCTCTGCCCATCTTCAAAGAGCCGGGAAAGCTCAGCCCATAATTCTAATGTAACCACCAATAGAACAAACCAAAATTTTGACTCCTGGTTGAGTCAGACGGCAGGTTTCAGAAACCCGAAAGAAATTCTGCCCACAAAAACAACAATAATCACATTGTTGCACTCCTCTCTACGAACAAGACAAAGAGCCTTGCCAAACTTACACTGCAACACAGCCTCTTTGAGAACACCGAACCATCAACTGAGCATCCTTTTCCAGAGCCCAAGGCTAACACATTAGGCTTAAAGCAAAACTAGGTCAAAGATATGTACTTAATGAACTTCTAGTTCAGGCGTACAAAACCACATTATTTTTAAAGCAAACCATGGAAATTCTTTTTAACTGATGAGGATGAATGATCATTTAATTTGTGTCAGGAGTGGCTCTTAGTTCAAAATTCAAGTGCATAGCTTGCAAGTATGAAATTGCACATGGCGGCGTCTTCTTTATTGCAGAGATAGTTATCAGCTCCATCTTATTGTTCACATCTGTATGCTATCAAGTACACATGATGTGAAGAAGCTTTGAGGAACAATTACAAAGAAAGACGCATAACAAAATGCAATTTGCCACAAACACTTCAACTAAATAGGGCCCTGTTAACAGTGGCAGCAGCATGGTGGGTATTTTGAAGGCGTTGTACAAGGAACAAGTCTACAAGGAACCTAAGGGGCAATTTTATGAATTTACATTCCTGAGTTAGAACATTGGGCTGAATTTAATGGCGGCAGTGATGGCCCTGTCTATGAGCCGGGCACCTTGAGCAACCATGTTGTGGCCATTTCTGGGAGCCCCGATGAAATTCTATGTCCTTCAGGTGCTTTACTGCCTAGTGTCAGGGCCTCCGTCCCTTTAAGGGTTAAGATGTTGCCTTCAAGAGCTTCTAACCAATCGCAGGGCTGATAGCTCTTCAATCCCAGCAGTATCATCACAAGCGGTAGCAGCTGCTGGTACTACATTGACCAGGACAAGCAACTGGGCCAGTGGCCCAGGAACCCAGGTGAGTGAGTCTCAGGTCCTTGGCAAGGAGGTGGGGGGAGGGGGAGTGGAGGGTTGTTGCGGAGGCAGGAGGGAGTGTTTTAGCAGGGGGCGCCCCTTACTGTCAGGGATGGTGCCGTCCATGAGCCACAGGGTGCCCAATCAGGATGTTAGCCTCCTCCCCCAATCTCAATCCCTAAGGAAGCCGCCAACTTTTACTGTGCGGCCTGCCCACATGGCATAGGGCCCCCACCCTGATGCTGGTGGAATACTAGTGCTGGAGAATGAGGCTTTTAGGTGGCCATTATTGGCTACTTAACCACCTCAATTGGCCTTAGGATGGGAAGGCCTTCCTTGACCTTCCCCACCCCTAAATGAATCAGGGCAAGCTGGGAAGGCAATGGGCACTCTACCCCCTAACCTTCCCTCCTGATTCTACAGCTCACCCACTCATGAGAGCAGAACTTAATTCCACCCAAATTTTGCTGCAGCATGTAGTGGGACATTGGCCATATGACCCTATGTTTTTCCATTTCTAGATTTTCCCACTTAGGTTGGACTTGTTTATGTTGACAGTAATGACAGGTGTGTGAATGTGGTGCAGGGTGAATGTGAACACACATGAATATCAAAATGTCCCCAATCATTTGAGTAATAGAAAGATAGTAAGGAAGGAATAAAATGTAAATGTCTTAAAATTGTCTTAAAAATGTTTGAGAATAAATAGGAGAAATTTGTGAAACCTTCTCTGTATAATAGGACAAATGTGTACATCTGGCTGAATTTGTCCAACGTACAAAGGTAGAACATGAAGCAAAAACTTCTGCAAAAGAAAGAAAAGGAAAAACACAAAATAATGGCGGATGATATGAAAAAATATTTTGCTTCTGTCTTCATGAGAGGGGATATGGGGAGGTGGTGGCATAGTGGTATCGTCACTGGACTAGTATTCCAGAGACCCAGGGTAATGCTCTGGGGACCAGGGTTCGAATCCCACTATGACAGATGGTGAAATTTGAATTTGATAAAATCTGGGATTAAAAGTCTGATGATGACCATGAAATCATTGCCGACTGTCATTAAAACCCATCTGATTCACTTATGTCCTTTAGAGAAGGAAATCTGCCATTCTTTCCTGGTCCGACCTACATGTGACTCGAGACCCACAGCAATGTGGTTGACTCTTAAATGCCCCCTCAACAAGGGCAATTAGGGATGGGCAATAAATGCTGGCCTAGCCAGCGATGCCCTCATCCCATAAACGAATAAAATAATACAAAAAAACATTCCACTAATAGGTGTAAATCAGGAGGTGGAAGGGAGATGGGGACTTGGTGAAATTACAATCACTAGGGAAGCCTTACTGAGCAAACTGATGCAGCAGTGTGCTTACAAGTCCCTTGGTCCTGATGGACTTCATCCTAGGGTCTTAAAAGAGGTGGCTGATGAGGTAGTAGATGCGTTGGTGTTAATTTTCCAAAATTCACTAGATTCTGGAAAGGTTCCATCAGACTGGAAAATAGCAAATATAACCCCTCTACTCAAGAAGGGAGGGAGGCAGAAAACAAGAAACTATAGGCCAGTTAGCTTGACATCTGTTGTGGGGAAGGTGTTAGAATCGATCATTAAGGAGGTTATAGCTGGGCACTTAGAGAAACGCAGGGTAATCGGGAAGAGTCAGCATGATTTTGTGAAAGGGAAATCATGCTTAACCAATTTATTGGAGTTCTTTGAAGGAGTAACATGTGCTGTGGATAAAAGGGAGCCTGTAGACATGCTGTACTTGGATTTCTAGAAGGCATTCGATAAAATGTCACATCAAAGGTTATTGCAGGAAATAAAAGCTCATGGTGGAGTGATAACATATTAGCATGGATAGAAGATTGGTTGGCTGGCAGAAAGCAGATAGTATGCATAAGTGGGTATTTTTCTGACTGGCAGGAGTGGAGTCACGAGTGGAGTACTGCAGGGGTCTGTGCTGGGGCTTCAACTTTTTACAACTTATATCAATGACTTAGATGAGGGGAGTGAAAGTATGGTAGCTAAATTTGCAGATGACCCAAAGATAGGTTGGAAAGTATGTTGTGAAGAGGACATAAGGAGGTTGCAGATGGATATAGACAGGTTGAGTGAATGGGCAAAATTCTGGCAGATGGAATATAATGTAGGAAAATGTGAAGTTGCTCACTTTAGCAGGAAGAATAAAAAAGCAGAATATTACTTAAACGGAGAGCGGCTGCAGCATTCTGAGGTGCAGAGGGATCTAGGTGTTCTAGTGCATGAGTCACAAAAGGTTAGTCTGCAGGTACAGCAAGTAATTAAGAAGGCTAATGGAATGTCATCCTTTATTAAGAGAAGAATTGAACATAAAAGTAAGGATGTTATGCTTCAGTTATACAGGGCATTGGTGAGACCACTTCTCAAATATTATGTGCAGTTTTGGTCTCTTTATTTAAGGAGGGATGTAAATGCGTTAGAAGCGGTTCAGAGGAGGTTTACTAGATTGATACCTGGAATGAGCGGGTTGGCTTATGAGGAAAGGTTAGACAGACTGGGCTTGTTTCAACTAGAGTTTAGAAGAGTGAGGGGTGACTTGATTGAAGCATAAAAGATTGGGAATGGTATTGACAAGGTGGATGTGGAAAGGATGCTTCCTCGTGTGGGTGAGTCCAGAACTAGGAGGCACTGTTTTAAAATTAGGGGTTGCCCTTTTAGGACAGAGACGAAGATAATTTTTTTTCTCTCAGAGCGTTGTGTGACTTTGGAACCCTGCCTCTGAAGGTGGTGGAGGTGGGGTCATTGAATATTTTTAAGGCAGAGATAGATAGATTCTCGTTGGGCAAGGGAATCAAAAGTTATCAGGGGTAAATGGGAATGTGGAATTCAAAACACAAACAGATCAGCCATGATCTTGTGGAATGCCGGAGCAGGCTCGAGGGATCGAATGGCTTACTTCTGCTCCTATTTTGTATAAGCAGGTGATTGAGAATGCACTAGCCACATGGTTTAATGAAAAATGCCAATGAAAACCTCGCCATCACAATAAATCATGACATGCTTATTGAAAAGGTAAAAGATTTTGCACATCAGCTAAACTTGGAGAATTTTACTGCCCACAAGAGGTAGTTTAATCGTTTCAAATCTCAGTTAAGTCTGCTAATTTCTCTCAACTCCATTAATGGAAGAATTATCTCCAGGAGATTCTGTGGAACTATAACTCAGGCCATATTTACAACATCAACAAGATAGTCTTGCTTTTTAGGTGCAGCCCAGGCAAAGGTAGCTGCGTCAAGGGACACTTGAGTACTGGTGGTAAACAAAGAAAGATTGTATTTCAATTCAGGTCACTGCCAACCTGAATGGAATAGATAAGCTACAGCTTCTCTCAATAGGCAAGTCAAAAAACCCAAGATGCTTCAAAAACATAAAAGATCTACTACTCGATAATGAGGCCAAAGCTTAGATCAGCAGTTGACTGGCAGTGCAGGCTTGAGGGGCCGAATGGCCTACTCCTGCTCCTAATTCATATGCTCGTATTACAACTGCAAAGCTAGGCCAATACTCCAGCTGAAGCCTAACCGGTGATTTAGAATGGTTTATTATAACCTATAAGAACGTAAGAAATAGGAATAGGAGTAGGCCATTCAGCCCCTTGAGCCTGCTCTGCCATTCAATAAGGTTATTGCCGATCTGACTGTGACCTTACCTTTACATTCCCCATAATCCTTGGCTCTCTTGTCAATCAACACTTTGTCTAATTCAGCCTTGAATATATTCAATGCCCCAGCCTCTGCTGCTTGCTTGGGAAGAGAATTCAAAAACACTAATGACTCTCTGAGAGAAGAAATTCCTCCTCATCTCTGTAAGCTCCTGTTTATAAAACCATGATCCCACATTCTTTTTAAAATGTCTTTGCAACTTGCCCTGCCACCTTCAAAGACTTGTGTAAGTACATTCCTGGGTCTCTCTTCCTGAACCGAATTTAAGATTGTAGCATTTGGTTTATATTGCCTCTCCTCGTTCTTCCAACCAAAATGGATCACTTCAAACTTCTCGGCAATAAATCTGCTATGTGTTTGCCAATTTCACCAGTCTGTCTATGTCCTTGAAGTATGTTGCCATTCTCCTCTGAAGTGTTTTGCTATGCTCACTGTTCAAGTATAGTTTTGAAGTTGATGTCATCTGCAAACTTTGAAATTATATACTCCAAGTCTACATCATTGATATATATATCAAAAAGAGCAGTGCCTTAATATCAATCCCAAGTGAACACAGTCGCACAAGGCTTTGGCACATATAGGGTTAATGTGGAACTGAGTGCAGTATCACCCACACATGGATGTAAGAGGGCACCCAGGGTCAGTTGAGTGTTGGACAGAGATGCGTGCACCAGTAAACATGGAGGCAGCTCCTAGCTTGTACCCTTTATTTGTAAATAGCTCTAAGTCAATCAATAGATACAGTTTACCTACGTACAACTACAAAGACTTCTTCAGACCTACCGAACTGTAACCAACACCCTACAACATGGTGGCAGCTTGTGGAAAAACTCAAGACCTCACAGAAAATGCAGAGAAAAATTAAAATGCTGCAAGACTGAGAAAAGAATGTAACAAAACATTCTGACCTGAAAAGAAGCTCCAGAAGCAGAGGCACAGAGGAAAACTGCCAGAAAAAAGTTCAAAAGAAGGGCTTGAAAGCTGAAGGCAGAGATTTAAAATTCCTTGCTGTAGCAGAAGATTTCATTGAATCTCCTATGGAAGCCCAGCTTCAAATCCAAGAGCGCAGAGTCAGCAGACCTAGCAAGGGTAGCTAAATTTTTTTAAAATTCCACGCTACAGCAAGTCCTGAGAAATCTTTTAAAATTTCAGAGTTAGTAGTGGGGTCGGTTTGAGAATAGCCATCACTAAAACCCAATTCGAGTTGGCGCCCTAACATGATATGTCTGAACATGCTAAAATAAATAAATAAATTTATAAATAAATTAATTAATGCTGGCCTAGCCAGCGACACCCACATCCCGTAAATGAATTTTTAAAAATTAATTGAATGCTCCAGAAGAATCGTGACGTTTAGCCAGGATGCAACAAATCCACAACTTTAAACATAAACTCTGAGCAAGAGAACTCTGCAGGCAGCTGTTCCAGGCAGCTACTATTGAGAAATTTTTTAAAAGCGGAGCGCGATCGCCTTTGTAGCAGAGCCTACCAAAACAGGCAAGCGTGGGAATTCCCTTTGTCTCCGAGTGAACGGCAAAGCCAACTTGAAATTCAGAAAGCTGCAGCAATGGATCCACAAACGGCACCATAACATGTGGTGGCCGAGCTCGCATGAATGACAAAATTAAGTTTTAAAACTGAAGGCAGAGCTTAAAATTCGCCTTCCAGTGTATTTTCTCTGATTTAAGAATCCACTAGGTGGCCCAGGCCTTTTGCTTTGAAGGTTTCCTGTAGAGAGAATAAGTTTTAAAAATACAGCTCCACCAGCACAACGGGAGCCCGCCGAAACCTGACCAGCGCATGAAGAACAAAGAGAAGGGAAAACAAAACGGTTTCTATGGAGCCATCTTGGAAGAAAAATCCTTTTTTAAAGAGGTACTCAAAATTTGTGTAAAATTGTGACACGCGGGATGGAGGATTCCATTTTCGAAAAGCAAGCTTCTGTATATATTGTGATGACCCACACGACGACGAAAGAAGCAAAAAAAATAAAATGACAAGATGATAAGCACAATGTTCACCCACCCCGCAAGAAACAAGTTAGGGTAGCAACCAACCAAGTGCAGTTCAAAACGAAGGAAGGGAGAAAAAAATTGAAAACACATCCAGATGCCAGAACAACCTACAAACCAGCAGGGAACCAGGAGCGACAGAGCCTACCACTCCTCTGACAGTCATATGAACAAGATATGAAAGGGGGAGATGGCTTTTTTTAAAAATGTATTCACGGGATGTGGACTTTGCTGGCTAGGCCAGCATTTATTGCCCATCCCTAATTGCCCTTGCAAAGTGGCGGTGAGCTGCCTGAACTGCTGCAGTTCATGCGGTGTTGGTACTCCAACAGTGCTGTTAGGAAGGAGTTCCAGGATTTTGACCTTACGACAGTGAAGGGATGGTGATATATTTCCAAGTCAGGATTGTGACTGGCTTGGAGGGAAACTTCCAGGTGGCGGTGTTCCCATCTATCTGCTGCCCTTGTCCTTCTAGATGGTAGTGGTTTGGAAGGTGCTGCCTAAGAAGCCTTGGTGAGTTCCTGCAGTGCATCTTGTGGATGGTACATACTGCTGCCACTGTGTGTCGGTGGTAGAGGGAGTGAATGTTTATGGATGGGGTGCCAAGTAAGTAGGTTGCTTTGTACTGGATGGTGTAAAGTTTTTTGAGTGTTGTTGGAGCTGAACTCATCCAGGCAAGTGGGAAGTATTCCATCACACTCCTGACTTGTCGACAGGCTTTGGGGAGTCAGGAAGTGAGTTACTTATTGCAGGATTCCTAACCCTTGACATGCTTTGTAGCCTCAGTATTGATATGGCTAGTCCAGTTCAGCTTCTTGTCAATGGTAACCCCCAGCATGGTGATAGTGGGGGATTCAGGATAGTAAGTGGTGTTTAACATGAAAGAGTACTGATTCATTGGTGGGGGGGTAGGGGCAGTACATGGTAAATAACAGGTGGTTTCTTTGCCCATGTTTGACCTGATGCCTCGAGACTTATGGGGTCCGGAGTTAACGTTGAGGACTCCCAGGGCAACTCCCTCATACCGCTTCTGCTGGGTCTGTCCTGCTGGTGGGTCAGGATATACCCAGGAATGATGATGGTGGCGTCCAGGACATTGTCAGTAAGGTATGATTCCGTGAGTATGACTATGTCAAGCTGTTGCTTGACTCGTCTGTGACACAGGGAAGGAATTGTGGCTCAGAGCTTACGGCTGAAATAGCTCAAGGCACATCTGCTAATAACGATAATGTAATAATGACAATGTACATGTATGATATTAATAACAATCTAAGACATAAGGTAAACTTTAATCACTTAAAATACATTGGATAAAGAATTGGGGGAGGTGTAGTATAAGGGTCTGGCACATATAGGGCTAATATGGGACTGGGTACAGTACCACCCACACAGTGATATGAGAGAGCACATGACCAGCATCCAGGGTCAGTCGAGTGTCGGACAGAGCCACATGTACCAGCAAGCATGGAGACAGATCCAAGCTTGTACCTTTTACTGTATATTTGTAAACGGTTCTCAGAGTTAATAAATACACAAAGTTAACCTACATAACAGTTTGAAGACTTCTTCAGACCTGTTGAACTGTAACCAACACCCTACAACAAACACCAATATATACAGCCCTCCTGTCAGAAAAACAACTGTTCACTGCTCCTCTCTGGTCTGTCTCTTGGCTAATATTATCTCCATTCAGCTTCAGCCTTTCAATAACATGGAGCTTAATTTTGCTAAAAAGTCTAACGTGGTATTTTGTCAACCGCCTTTTGAAACTATCCAAATATTGAGCTACTATGCAATGTCTGGTTATGTTGCCAAAATGGCACGATACTCAAAATGTTGGCATTTGTGGGTAGGTGTTTATTAATATTAATAGGCAGAAGATTATGGGAAGCATGTGTGCAAATTTATGAAATGTATCCCCTGAAGTCAACGCTTCACACCAAGAGGACAAACACACAGAACTGCCGCTCTAGATGCACAAGTTATTCCAGCTGTCCTTTCTTTTATGGAAAATCTGATTGTTTATGAAGCCAGCTGGTCCTTTCATACTTACAAAAAAAAGCTGCCATAATTCACAATCATTAAGATATTTTCTATGCTCCTCTAAATCTAGTGCCTGAGTTTGAATCCTGATTAGACTGATGGAATGAAAGCCTCATAACTTTATTCAGAATTAATTTGACAGCATAATTTAAAATTTCAGCACTTGATAGGTTATTAATATATTATTAAAATGATTTTCAAAATTAGCATTTAGGCAATTCAGTAAGGCACTGCTATCATGAGCTAATGTGCTGCTAATCGAGTAATAAGACATAAGGTTACAACCTTTATTATTGCTTACCTAGGAACAGGAGTAGGTAATTCAACCCTTGAAGCCTGTTCCCCTGTAAAGGAGGAGAGGGAGGTCAGGAGGTTTAGGGAAGGAATTCTATAGCTTATGGCTGAAATGGCTCAAGACACAGCTGCCAATAGTCAAATGAAGGTAGTGGGAATTGAACAAGAGGTCAGAATTGGAGGAACAGAGTTCTTGAAAGGTTGTAGAGCTCAAGGAGGCTCAAATCTAGTTTGGAACTAATGAGGCTGTGGAGGAATTTGAACATGAGAATTTTAAAATCAAGGCATTGGTAGACCAGGAGCCAATGTAGGTCATCAAGCGAAGAATGGGTGGTTGGAGCATTGTGCAAGTTAGGTTATGAGCAGAGCTTTTAGATAATCACATATTTATAGAGGATAGAAGATGGGACTCTGACCAGGACAACACTGAGTAATCAAGAATGGAGGCAACAAAAATATGGGTGAGAGGTTTCAGCAGAAGATGACCTGAGGTAGGGGTAGAGACTGAAAATATTACAGAGCGTTCAGCTGTGGCTCATTTAGTGCCACTTTCATCTCTGACTCAGAAGGTTGTGGGTTCAAGTCCCACTCCAGTACTGGACCATAACAATCTAGGCTGACATCCCAGTGCAGCAATGAGGGAGTGCTGCTCTGTCAGTGGTGCCTTCTTTTGGAAGATATGATAAATCAAGGTCTCAACTACCCTTTCATGTGGGCAAAAAAAATTCCATGGCATGATTGTGAAGAAGAGTAGGGGAGTTATCCCCAGAGTCTTTGGAAATGTTTATCTGTCCATCCACATCACAAACAACAGACTATCGGAGCTTGTTGTGTGTGAACCAGTTGCCATCTTTCCTATGTTACAACAGTTCAAAAGTGCTTTAATAGCTGTAAAGTGCTTGGCAAGTTCTTGGACGTAAAAAACTCTATATAAATGCAAGCTTTTTTTCTGTCTTTTTAGGTGGAAACAGGTCCTTTTGAAGGAGAAGGTACAGGGTTGGGGGCTCAGCTCAGTGTCCAATACTACGCCAAGATTGCAAACAGTCTGGTTCAACGTGAGACAGAAGGGGATGGAACTGGTGGTGAGGGCATAAAGTTTGCACTTGGGCTGAAGACTTTGGTCTTCCCAAAGTTTAACTGGAGGAAATTTCAATGTATACAGGATGTCAGACAAGCTGTCTGTTAGCACAGAGGGATAGGTTGAGAGAGAGGTAACAGTGTGGAGGATGGGAAGAGAAGTAATTGTAGGAAATGACTGCAATTGGGAGGAGAGGTGTTAAAAAAAGGATGATGTAGTCAACCATGCCAACTATTGCAGTCAGGTCAAGAAGGACAAGAGGCAGTGCAGTATTGTCACAGTTACAGTGAAGGTTATTTGTAACCTTGATTAGGATTGTTCCAATGCTGTATTAGGAGTGGAAACCTGATTTAAGGTTGTAGGGTGCTGGTTACAGTTCAGTAAGTCTGAAGAAGTCTGAAGAAGTCTTTGTAGTCATATGTAGGTTAACTGTAAGTCTTTATTGACTCGTGAAACTATTTACAAATATACAGTAAAGGGTATATGCTAGGAGCTGTCTCCATGCTCGCTGATACACACGGATTTGTCTTACACTAGACTGACCCTGGGTGCAGATCATGTACTCTCTTACATCACTGTGCGGGCTGTACTGTACTCAGACCCATATTAACCCTATATGTGACAGACCCTTATACTACACCTCCCCAAGTCTTTATCCAATGCATTTTAAGTGATTACAATTTACCTTATGTCTTATATTGTTATAAATATCATACATTTACATTGACATTACTACATTATCACTAACCCATCTGCCCTCTGCAAGTCCTTTAATTCAAAGGTTCAGGTGGTTTGGCGGCCTTATAACCCTACTGTATCTCATTTGCACTACTGTCGGAGGAGTGGTAGGCTCTGTCACTGCTGGTTCTCTCAGTTGGTTTGGAGGTTGTTCTGGCACGTGGGTATCTTTTCATCCATTTCTTCCATTCTTTTGTATTGAAATGCACTTGGTCGATCTGGCTGTTGCACTGATGGGTAGTTGCTACTCTAACTCGTTTCTTGCAGCGTGGGCAAACATTGTGATCATCTCCTTGTCACTTTTTTCGCTTCCTCCATCGTTGTGTGTGTCACCGAGATGTATGTGGAAGTATGAACGGAGCCCTCATTCCCACTTGTCTCACAATTTCCAGTTGTTTTTTGAGCTTATGAATCTTTTCATTCAGCTCAGCAACTACTCTGGTAAGTTGAGTTGTATTGATTTCAGAGTCATCTGTGGAACTCTTATATCAGTTTGACAACTTCACTTGGGCATTCAGTTGTTCGGAATCTTTCTTCCATGGTCACTGACTGCTTCTTGGACTTTTTCAATTCACCTGTTAGATTATCAATCTGTTTTGTAGAATTTCTCTTATCTGCTTTGAAAGTCTGGATTTGCTCTTCCATTTTGTGTATCTCAACCTTCATATTGTTCAGATTGGACTGAAGTTCAACATGTTCATCAGTTTTGATTGTTAATTCTGCTTTTAAGCAACTGTTCTAATGTATCAGCAATTATTTCTCCTGTTCCAGACATTTTGCACAATGCTTACCAGAGGATTCTCATGCTTGAAGTTCAACAAGTTTTAAGCAAAGATCCTCCTTTGTTGAATTTGCTTCTACAAGTTTGTCTTTTGAGTGTTTCAAGTCCTCTTTCAGGTGTTCTACTTCCAGAAAGCGACATTCCAGTGTTCTCGTCAGTTCTCGTTTTCCTTTACAAGCTCATCTTTCGTACGTGAAAGTTGGCTCTCTGCACTGATCAGTTTTTCTTTAGCAAAGCTTAATTCCTCTGTGCTACATCCTGTAATTGCACTTCTGGCAATTGTTTCTGAGACTCTTCACGCTCTTTTGTGAGAAGTTCTACTTGTTCTTAATTTTCATCTCCTTATATACATCTTTGGAAATGTAATGTTTTCCCAAGTTTTTTTCCCCATTTATTCAGCTGTGCAGTCTTTTTATTGTAGCTCTTTGCTTCCTCCTGGAATATAGAACATTCCCGAGTCTTCGCTCTCAACTAGTTCTTCAGCTCTTTCAAGGCCCCAACTTCTTTCAGTGCGTTTTCTGCCAACTGTTGTGCCTGGCTGTATTTCTGGTCGAGCTTTCCCAACTCCCACTTCAATTTACCCAGAGTTGTTATTTCCTCCTGTACCTTTGTGATGCCTCAGGAATTTGTTTGTTCAGATCTTCAATAGTTTGGTTCACTGGAGGCTTTAGTTTATTGCATGTTTTCAAAGGTACATACTTGAGTTTGAATTTTGTGTTTCACATCTTCCAATTCAGCTTTAACGCAAGATTTTTCAACCTTATTTCATTTTCCGTTTGTGTTATTTTGGACTTCGTCAGATAGCCTTCCTTCATTCACAACCAACTGCTTGCTCCACACTGCCGTCTGCTGCTGCAGTGTTGTGGTTTCCAAAAATATATATTTTTGGGGCTCCCAGAAAGTTCTTTGCCTCTACAGTGCGTTTGTACGGTTTGCTCGGGTAATGTCTTTAGTCTTTTCGTAGCTTTAAGGGGGTTTCTCTATACCTCTTTTTAAGCTCTGTGCACTCAGCACCAGAAGATTAAAATATTTGTCAAAGGCTTTTAACATTTCATCGAAACCCATTGAGGATTCAGCTGAGTTTAGAAGTTGCAATTCTCCCAGATTATTTCATTAGTTATCTTTTCCATTTTGGGGTGAGCTCGGACGTCACTCGGTAAGGCGCTGACTCATGGATTGGGTTTTAGCAGCGGGTTTTTCCTAACTGCACTTCTGACTGAATTATTTAAAGATTTCTCAGGTCTTGCCATAGCCTAGAGTTTTAAAAGGTTTAGCTCTCCCCTGCATGGACAGGTGACTCCGCACTCTTGGATTAGAAGCTGGACTTCCAAAGGAGATTCAATGGAGTCTTCTGCTACAGTAAGGAATTTTAAATTTCTGCCTTCAACTTCCAAGCCTTCCTTTGGAGCTTTTTCCTGGCAATGTTTCCTCTGCGCCTCTGCTTCTGGAACTTCTTTTCAGGTCAGGCTGCTTTGCTGAATTTTTTCTGTCTTCCAGCATTTTCATTTTTCCCTGCGTTTTCTGTGAGGTCTTGATTTTTTTCAAAAGCTGCCACCATGCTGTAGGGTATTGGTTAATTTTGGTAGGTCTGAAGTCTTCATAGTCTTAAGACCAGGTGAGGAGGAGTGAACTGCCTCCCCTCTTATCTTCCCTAAAATGATGTTGCAATTCTTACAAGTCTTTGGTTCATTGGTAGACTGAGAGTACACTGATTTCTTGAGCTAGGTGCTGCGCTTATTCCTAGAGTGGAGGTTGGGGGGGTGGGGGGGGCGGAGGGGAGGATTCCTTACTGTTCCATTAGCAGCTTCTCCAATTCCTCTGCTTCTGCTTAGCAGATCCCAGTTCTTAACATCCTCCTCCTGTTTCATCTCAGAATCTTTTGACAGATTTCAAGATAGTAGAAACCAACCGGAGGTGGGGTTCTTTCATCCTCCACATGGGGTCTAAGTATCTGTTCATCGTATATCTTGGCTGGCCTAGCAGTTCCCCATTGTCTTGCTGGATTCTCGGTCTCCATTGGAGAGGTAAGCTCATAAAAATGCAAATGACACATCCATTCCTTTCAATAGTCCATTTTGAAGTGAACATTAACACCCCCAGGTGTGAAGCTCCATGAGCAACATGTCAGGGCATGTCTGCAGTGCAATCCATATAATATTCAGACGTGGTCCACTTACAATTCCGACATCAGGTAACCTGTGGCAGACATTTTTGGTCAGTGTCTTTTCTTGTATTCAAAAAATGTCCTCTTCAAACAGGTTTTGGTTAGCTGGTGAAGTTACAGGTAGATCTCACACAAGTCACAATTCCCCGTCATTGTGACAGTAGTCTTACATAGGTTAACTGTAAGTCTTCATTGACTCTTAGAGCTAATTACAAATGTACAGTAAACTTTACAAGCTAGGAACTGTCTCTATGCTTGCTGGTACAAGCAGCTCTGCCCAACACTTGAATGACCCTGGGTGCGGGTCATGTGCTCTCTTACATCATTGTGTGGGCAGTACTGTACTCAGGCCCGCATTGACCCTATATGTGCCAGACCCTTATACTACACAGGCCACTCGGCTACATAGGCCCATCCTAGTGCTTATGTTCCACACAAACCCGCACCTATGCTTCTTCATCTAACCTAAGAAATATAATTGTTTGGGGCCTTGTTCGCAACACCATTTGTCATACATCCCATGAATGAATAAAAAAAAGTAAGTATCATGGGTAAGACCAGCAATTTTTGCCCATCCTTAATTTCCCTTGAAAACTTGGTGGTAAGCCTCCTTCTTGAAATGGTGCAGTCTGTCTAATGTAGGTACATCTCCAGTGCTGTTAGGAAAGGAGTCCTAGATTTTGACCCAACGACACTGAAGGAACGGTGATATAGTTCCAAGTCAGGATGGTATGTGGCTTGGAGGGAAACGTGCGGGTGGTGTTATTCCCATGCATAAACTACCCTATTCCTTCTAGGTGGTAGAGGTCATAGATTTGGAAGGTGCTGTCGAAAGAGGTTTGGCACGTTGCTGCAGTGCATCTTGTAGATGGTATACACTGCTGCCACTGTGCGTTGGCGGTGGAGGGAGTGAATGTTTAAGGTGGTGGATGGGCTGCCAATCAAGTGTGCTGCTTTGGGCCTGCATGGTGTTGAGCTTCTTGAGTGTTGTTGGAGCTGCACTCATCCAGACAAGTAGAGAAGTGTTCCATCACACTCCTGACTTGCATCTTGTAGATGGTAGACAGGTTTTCGGGAGTCAGTTGGTGAGATATTCTCCATAAAATTCCCAGTCTCTGCCTTGCTCTTGTAGCCATAGTATTTTTATGGCTAGTCCAGTTAAGTTTTTGGTCTATGATAACACTGACGATGCTGGTGCACACAGAATTCAGTAATGTTAATACCGTTGAATGTCAAAGAAAAATCATTATATCCTCTCTTGTTGGAAATGGCCATTGCCTGGCATTTGTGTGATGTAAATGTTACCTGGCTAAATGTTGTCCAGGTCTTGCTGCATGGGGCATGGACTGTTTCAGCATCTGAGGAGTTGCGAATGGTACTGAACACTATGCAATCATTAGCAAATGTCCCCACTTTAACCTTCTGATGGAGAAAAGGGCATTGGTGAAGCAGCTGATCATGAGCCTAGGACACTACTCTGAGAATTCCTGCAACGATGTCCTGGGGCTGTGATGATTGGCCTCCAACAACCACAACATCTTCCTTTGTGCTAGATGTGAATCCAACCAGTGGAGAGATCCCCCCCGCCTCCACCCCTCAATTTCTATTGCCTTCAAGCTTCATTCTTTATGTGTGGCTAAAAGCCTAGATAGCTATTGAAATACAAGGACACACGCTCCCCAGAGGAAACATTGATTGATTGATAGCTCAGGCTCTCTGATATCTGCTGTCAATTTCACAATGTGTGTTGACATAAGTTAAATAGTTTCAGGGCTTTGTGGGTTTTGAAACTTCATAGGACTTGGGGTGATCGACACTTTTATTAGCTTGTACTTGAGATATTTTTTCAATAAACTTCTCAATTAATGACATTTTCAAGGTTTTTTTTTACACATTCCACTTTACACTATAGGAGTGAGAGGTTCTATGAAATGAACAGTGGGTCAATGGGGATGGAAATGCTGTGGCGTGGCTTGGCATGGGGGCATGAGGGACCCTGGGGTGGGTGCAAGGGCAGAGCTTGGCATAGGGGACATGAGGGGTAGTGCATGAGGGGCCGGGGGGTGGACGGAGGGTGTAACTTGGCATGGGGACATAAGGGGGACCTTTTGAACTTATCTTTTGAAATGCCCCCTTCATACAGACTAGGCTTCATGACTCCTCCAAGTGGCCATGAACCATGACCCTTTAAAAGCCTGGCCCGACTCCATTAAAATTGCAGAAGATAGGAGTTGCCTATCTTTGCAATGCAGCCAGCCAGGTCGGGAGCACCAGATACAGGCTTTTGACAGGAACCTGAAAATTGCACAGCCGGGATTCGGGTCGGGAATCCCAGAATTGGGACCCTGCCTGCTATTTTTAAAGGACCCCTGAGTAACATTACTGAACAAAATGCTAAAGTGCAGGGCAGCTTTACATCTATGATAAATAGTCAAGAAAATATACAAGGTCGTGATTCTAATATTATGTAAATAATATTATGTTTATAATCAAGGTAGCATGAATCAAATGCAAGGTATCATCAGTTAGAATGTCAATCATGTAGTATGCATTTTATATGTCAAGAGAAGTTCAGGCTTGAATGTGACGTCCCAAGGTTGACTAGCCCACTAATATAAACTGCCTAGTTTCACAGATAAGGAAAAGCCATTTGGGCAAAATACTAACTTCCAGTTCACTGAGTTGTCACAGATAGGGGACTGAACCTGGAACCTTCCTAGCTGATAAGGTTCGATAATTTTTATCTAATAAGACATTGGATAGCTGCCAAGTTTGGGTCTGTTTATTTACTGGTGGTGCGCCAGGTGATGACTTGCTTTCATTGTCACATGATACATCCATACTGAAGAATTAAACATTGTTATATAATCTGTGTAACTCCATAGATGATTAGTACATTGTTGATTGCTGGGACAAAAGCAGGGCCAATACAATGGAGAGTGAAAAAATAATGCATGATAATGAAATTTGTTGTGTGGATTATGCATTTTATTCGAAATTCATTCTAAATACTCACAGCATCTGTTACTATTTAAGTTGATGCTGTGCTAGCTATTTTCAATGTTAAAGATACACCACACTGTATGGCATACAGTAGTTGCTATATTATAGTAATGATATTGGCCTATTGTATGGAATCTAGTTGGCAAGTTTCCACAAATCAGTCAAAATAAAAAATATCTTCAGTTGCTACTTTTTTCCTCAATAACTGAACTTCTTTAGCATCCAAAAATAAGGGTTTGAAAAAAATCCCCCAAAATTACATATTTTACAATGCGATTGATAACATTATGATTACTTTTATTTATCTTTGATTTATCATGTGTTTTTCAGCACTTTCATTAAAATTCTTACTTGAAGGCCTCTGCCCTTCCGAAAAGGGTAATAAATTATATTTTTGGCAAGAGCTATGGCTTCATTATCTGCCTCTGAAATTTCCTAGTTTTCCATGATGCATCAGTACCATTCAGTAAGTTGTACTGGTAAAAATTCACTTTACCTGCTAATGCTTTCTCCCAGTAGCTTTCCTACAAAAAATACTTGAATGTTTTTGAAAACAAAAACAGGTGAGAGAGAGAGGAATCAGACAGAACGTGTTTACTTGCTTCAATTCATGTTACTTTCATTTAAAAAAAATGTCAGTTGAATTTTGAAGCAGGCCAATTATCTCCATCTGACAGTTGTGAAGCAGGTTTAATTCTATAATGAGAAAAGAGAAAGATAACAGGAACTTTTTACAATTAATACAATTTGACCTCTTTTAAAATAAAATTAAAGCAAACAAGCCTCTTTAAGGGAAACATAGTTTGGGAGAGTAGAGGTTAAACTGGTTGAGGTCTAGGAAGTCTATAGCCTCAGCACCCAGTCTTGGGAAAGTGATTGGGGTTGTATAAATTGAGAGCTAAGGGTCAGGTGAGTGGTAAAAGGAGGAGGGTAGAGTACAGGAATTGATTGGATTGTTCATAACAGAGAATAGAAGGGCACTAATGGCAATGAGAGGGTAACAAGTGGTGGAAGTTGCCAATTATTTAAAAAGATGAAACTTCAAAAAAACATAAGTGTATTCACCATATGTGAAAGGAGCAAAGAAGGACATGTTAAATGGATCCCAAACCAGATGGTGAAGAATGAAGCTAGATGTCAAACCTTTTCTTGATAATTGGTTTATTAACAGGATGCAGCATGGCATCTGCCCTCTAACTACCACCTGCAGTGTTGCAGCAGTCTCTATTTCTAATTGCTCTAGGTACTTAACTGAACAATGCTTTCACGTGAGTTGGTGGACAAAATGACAGAGGAACTGAGGGGTGGAGGGACTGATGGGCAGAGGGAACAAGGGGCAGAGGGACGGATGGGTGCTGGGGTGGATGGATTGCACTTATTTAGTGCTTTTCATGACCACTGGACATCTCAAAGCATTTTACTCCCAATGAAATACTTTTTGAAGTTCACTGTTGTAATGTAGTAAATTTAGAAAATACAGAAAATAAACCTAGAAAACCTCCTTTTCCAATTCCCTCCTCTCCTCATGTCTGGTACACCCCACTGATTGCAGCATTAGGCCCTGGTAAGCACCCTGTCAGTCAATTCTAGAAAGCTGCCCTGCTGTGCCCCACATAATAAACAATGCCGTTCCATTCTATACTCCCTCCTTTACATCCAGTCCTTACACCTAATCCACTTTCAATAACTGCACAACGTTCCCCCTTGTCTCTACTGCCTTGTGCCCTCGCCTCTAGAAATCTCCTGCTTTCCACCCTGTTGTTTATAACCCTACTCTAACTTCTTCATCTGACTTCCTCCAGCCTTCAGTGCCATACCGTGTCCTCCAGCACCTGTTTCATCAAAATACAAACTTCATGGGGGTGATATTTGACTTGGCCAGTAGTGCAAAACAGGCAAAGGTGAGCTGGCTGCCCATCTTACACACCTCCCAATTATTTTCCATTAACTTTAATGGAAATTTAATTTTAACCCGCTGGTCTTGACCTCCGATTGCGTAATTCCACAAGAGGCTAATTAGTAACAAAATAAACAGAAGACGTTCATCGAAATTGCTGAATTGTAAATAAGCATTTAAGTGCCTAATGCAAATTCAGCAGCAATGTTCAATCAACAGGAATGAACAATTCTGAACCAGGAAACTGTTAAAAACAAAATTCAAGTTTGACCCGCAGTGGTGGTAAACGAACGTTTGACAGATTGAATCCTGAGCGCTATGGTAGACTGCAAGTTACTTTTAGCACAAATGCAACAATATCAAAACAGAAATCAACAAAAAAAAAAGCAAATATAATACTACAACCCAGAGAAACAAGCTTATGTGGACACCAGGAACACAAGCTATCCCTTTAGCTGGTACTACCTGTCAACCATCCTTCTCATACCTTGTCAGGACTGTAAAAGGTGACAGAATTGCTACAGTACAGGAGGCGGCCATCTGGCCCATTGTGTCTGCACTGGCACTCTCCAAATGAGCAACTCACCAAGTACCATTTCACTGCCTTTCCCCAATAACATTACACATTCTTCCTTTTCAGGTAACGGTCCAATTCCCTTTATAATGCTTCAATTGAAGCTGCCTCCACCACACCCTCAGGCAGTGCATTCCAAACCCATATTCACTCGCTGTGTAAAGAAGTTTCTCCTCATATTACTTTTGCTTCTTTCACTGATTACTTTAAATCCGCGCCCTCTCGTTCTCAACCCTCACACGAGTGGGAACAGTTTCTCCCCATCCACTCTATGCAGGCCCCTTATGATTTTGAATATCTCTACCAAATCTTCTCTCAACCTTTTCTATGAGGAAAACAGTTCTAAACTCTCCAATCTATCTTCATAACTGAAATTCTTCATCCCTGAAACCATTCTCATGACTATTTTCTGCACCCTCTCCAATGTCTTCACATCCTTCCGAAAGTGCAGTGCCCAGAAATGGACCAATGTTCTAGCTAAGGCTGAACTAGTGACTTATACAAATTCAACATAACCTCCTTGCTCTTATACTCTGCGTCTCTATTAATAAAGCCCAGGATATTGTATGCTGTATTAACTGGTCTCTCAACCTGTCCTGGTATCTTCAATTATTTATGCACATATATTCCTCTGCTCTGCTTCCCTTTAGAATTGTGCTCTTTATTTTATATTCCTATCACAATGAATCAATTCACATTTCTCCGCATTGAACTTCACCTGCCACCAATTCCACCAACTTGTCTATGTCCCTTTGAAGTTCTATACTTTCCCCCTCACAGTTCACAATTCTTCCAAGTTTTGTATCATCCACAAACTTTGAAATTGTGTCCTATACACCAAGATCTAGGTCATTAATATACATCAGGAAGAGCAAAGGTCCCAACAATGACCCCTGGGAAACTCCACAACAAATCTTCCTGCAACATAAAAAAACATCCATTAACCATTACTCTGCTTCCTGTTACACAGCCAATTCCATTTCCATGTTGCTACTGTCCCTTTTATTCCACAAACTATAACTTTGCTCACAAGTCTGTCGTGTGGCACTGTATCAAACAACTTTTGAAAGTCCATGTACACAACATCAACAGCATGGCCCTCATCAACCTTCTCTGTTACTTCTTCAAAAAAACTCCAGCAACTTAGTTAAATATGATTTTCCCTTAAGAAATCCATGCTGGCTTTCCTCAATTAACAGATATTTATCCATGTGACTATTAATTTTTTTCCAGAAATATTGTTTCTAGAAGTTTCCCCACCACCAAAATTAAATTGATTGCTGTGTAGTTGCTGGGAAGTTCAGTGATTACACTTTACAGGACGCTATGAAGAGAGGCTAGATAGGTTGGGGTTGTTTCCCTTAGAACAGAGAAGGCTGAGGGAGGGACCTGATTGAGTTGTATAAAATTATGAGGGGCATAAATAGGGTAGATAGGAAGAAACTTTCCCCTTAGTGGAGGGGTCAATAACCAGGGGTCAGATTTATGGCAAGGGACAGGAGGTTTATAGGGGATTTGAGGAAAGATTTTTTCGCCCAAAGGGTGGGGGGAATCTGGAACTCACTGCTTGAGAGGGTGGTATAGGCAGGAACCCTCACAATATTTAAGAAGTATTTAGATGAACACTTGAAATGCCATAGCATACAGGGCTACGGGTCAAGTGCTGAAAAATGGGATTAGAGTAGATAGAGGCTTGATGATCGGTGCGGACATGATGAGCGTAAGGGCCTCTTTCCATGCTGTAAAACATAATGACTCCACGGCTGAGGGCGGACTTTTCTGAGCCCGCTGGCGTCGGGCATGACGAACAATATGGCACAATTGGTTTTACGATGGAGAGAAACCAGTTCGCGATCATTTGCTCAGCCCGCCAATGGCAGGCCACATTTCCCGCCATTGGACGTCAGGAACCTCATTGTAATGCATCAGCCTATCATTATCAGGCCAGCCTGCCGGAATCGTTCCCCCCGTTGGATCGTCCGTCCACATCAGCAGGAAAGCACGCCAACGTGTTTCACAACAACACATAAGCAACGTGCACATGGCGGCCTGCACTTTGAGGGGAACTTGGAGGTGAGTACATGTAACATTGTGCAGTGCTCACCAGGGTTGCCTGTTGGACTTCAAGCTTGAGGGCCGCTGGGTGGGTCTAGGGTTAAAGGCAGTCCTGCCATTGAGGCGACTTGTGAGGGAGGAGCAAGGGCAGCCCTGCCATTGAGGTGACTTGTGGGGGGGGGTGGGGGTCAAGGGCCTGCGGTTGAATATAGCACACAAGCACCCAGGGTGGTGGGTAGTGTGGACGAGGGAAGTAGCCACGCATTAGGGAAACATGTACGAAGTGACCATTCCTCTGCAACTTGGGCAGTTCAGGCACAGCCACATTGATATGATTGGAGTCGGGCTCCTAGCTCATCTGCCCACTCAAGCGATGCAGAGGCATCAAAGTGCCACCAAGTGCTCCAAAGATTTTCACCCCCCCAACCCCCCTCCCACCACCACCACCAACCCCCCCACCCCCCACCCGACCCGCCCCTTGGCACAGACTGCAAAGTAGGCGGCAGAACAGTTGGGTGACTGCATATATTGCGCAATCTCCTCGCTAAAGCTGGCCATGCAGCAGTCACTGCTGGAAGCGCTCACAGCCCCTTGCACTGTCAGCATCCTGGTTTAGACCAGCCTCCCGCATGGTTCAAGCTAACAGTGCAACCTTGCAGTGCAGGTTAGGAGAATGCCTGCACCTGAGCTGAGAGCACACCATGCAGTCCAGTGGGCAAATCTGCTGCCAATCGGTTGGGTCGACTGGGGTGGAGGTGGGTGGGGTTTCAGGCAGCCATGCAGTGCATTAATCTCTGGCCATCCAAGTGGCGGCCAGCACTCTCCGGGAATGGTTAAGGGGCCTTCACACTTAAGTAGGACAGGTTCTTAGTACACCCTAACGACTGTGCTAACGACGTGTCTCCCTCTTCCATCCTGCAGGAGGACAACATCAGGATTGTGGAGCCTGGCGAACCAGCTGTAGGCCTGATGGCCTACAGAGAGCGAAGCCAACGAAAGAGAGGGCGGCTGAGGCTCCTTGCTGCGCAGAGGCAGGAGCAGCAACCTCAGGAAGAAGTGGCGGCTGGGACTCCCGCACACACCGCCAAAGAGCCACAGCGAGCTGTCGCTGGTCGGCAACTAGCGACACCCAGGGTCAATAGATGCAACCTGTCATTCCTGCAGATAACTGAGAACCAGTGTCACCGAAGACAGTGCATGTCTAGGGGGCTGGTCAGTCAGGCGCCACAGTGACATGGAGGGCATCCATTGCCAGTGGTGGTGTAAGTGACCACGGCGCTCAATTTCTATGCCAGTGGCTCCTTTCAGAGTTCCACAGGTGACCACTGTGGGATCTCAGAAGCCTCCACCAGAAATGCATCCATGAGGTCATGGATGTCATCTTTGCGAAGGCACACAACTTTGTGCATTTCATTAGGACAGCCAGGATGTGAGAAATCGGATTCACCCAGAGCTCAGGTTTCCCAACAGGTGCAGGGTGCTATCGACTGCACTCATGTGGCGCTCAGCTTTCCATTGCAACACACGGTGGACTACATCAACCACAGGGGGCTCCACTCGCTAAATGTGCAGCTGGTATACAACCACCAGAAACACATCCTGCAGGTGTGCGCATGGTTGTCAGGGAGTGTGCACGATGCCTACATCCTCAGTCAGTCACAGGTCCCTGGAATCTTCCAGGGTCCGTAGAAACTGCAGGGATGGCTCCTCGGGGACAAGGGCTACCCGCAGAGGCCGTGACTGATGACACCCCGTGCAGCGGCCTCAGACTGCAGCAGAGTGATGGTATAATGAGGCTCATGCTGCAGCTCACAACTTGGTGGAGCAAACCATCGGGATGCTGAAATAGGTTCCGGAGCCTGGACTGGTCTGGCGGAGCCCTGCAATACAGTCCACACAGAGTGTCAAACACCGTTGTTGTCTGCTGTGCACTTTGCAATCTGGTGCTCCAATGGGGAGATGAGCTGGCTGAGGAGGAGATGGAGGAGCTGCACATCTCCTCCGATGACGAGGACACCGATGGGGATGAGGGTGAGGAGACCTTCGGAGGCGGCGACACGGTGATGAGGTTCTCGCACTGGCTAGATGAGGCAGGCGTGGTCAGGAGGCCCTCATAGCTGCTAGGTTTGTGGAGGAAGATGACGACATGCAGTGAGGTGACCCCATAGATCCTCTCATCGCATCTGTGAATGTTTGATTCTAGTCTGGCTTATGGCAGAGCAAATACCCACTGTGATAATTCTCATGTAATGGAGACGCAGTGGAGGTCATAATAGTCACTCAATTGCAGGAGGATGATGACAACATGCAGTAAGGACACTCCATAAATCTTCACAGAGCCTCTGAGAATGTCTGACTCCTGTCTGGTTGAGGGCAGATCGCTTGTGCTGTGATCAGGGTCATATCACAGAGACGCAGCCATGAAATTTTAGAAGCATCTGGTCCTCTGTCCGCCTTCAGCATTTGAGCCCTTCAGGAGCACAGCATCAGTGGCCACAGATGCTGCTGAGATGGGGGCCAGCCCCTCCTTAAAAGGCGCTGAGAGCACACAGAGAGAATGAGAGAATTCTGTGGCGCCTGCCCACTACATTCTGGCAGCAATGACAAGCACCGCCGAGGTGCAGGCATCAGTAATGTTTCCAGGGAGTGAGAGGCCAGACCATCACTTTGGTCTGAAGGCTGCACAGAGAACAGGGAAGAGGCCGTGGGCTGAGACACCTGCTTTTATCTTGTGCAGAAAGGTTTCACATCTGAGTGACAAGAACACTGCTCATCAGAACAAGGAGCCATAGGCAGGGAGATGTTCTTGGGAGTTTATTGACAATAGTGAACAGTATGTACAAGTGATTAACACCCGTGCCCAGGCTGTGCAACTAATTCTCCTTAACTTTCCTAACCCTGCCGCTACACCTTGGGTGTCGGCATGCACAGTGGAGGTGGAGGCAGCCTGCTGTCTCCAACGCCCTGTCTGTGATGACCTTGGCGGACGTCCTCTGGAGGGTCCCAGCATTCTTTCGGGATTCTGCTGTGTGGCAGTGGCATGTTCCTTGGCCTGTGGAGCTGGAGCTGCTGAGGTCACAGGAAGAGGGGAGTTGGATGGGGCGGACGCTCTCAGAGTCACCTGGATGGATGGGCCCTGCTTGCGCATCTGCTGATCCTCCTCCCTATGGGTGCCCAGGAGCCCCAGGCTGGAGTGAGATTGAGCTGGGCAGGCGCCCCTCTCGCGTACATGCTGTTGGAGGCCAAATATAGCATCAGCGATGGAGTTGAGCTCGCGCAGCAGTGCAGGAGCTAAGTCCTGGGCCAAGCCTCCATGGCGGCCACTATCCTAGCCGCGTTGACCTCAGTGCGTTGGCATGCCGGCACTATCACCTCAGAGTGAAGGCAGACAGGCTCCTCCATCGTGCCTTGCAATCTGAGGGGTGCAGCGGACATCCCTTCCTGATGTTCCCGAGCTTGCCTTTGCAGCTCCAGCAACTGTGACATGACTGAGTCCAGAGGCTCATCATCTGACTCAGACACAAAGTTCTGGCCTCCAGCAGTTCTCCGAGGGTCAGAAACCTGGGAAGTCCCTACCTCCAACTGCTGTGAGTCAATCGGTACAATGTGCTCACCAGATTGTGATCCCGGGGCTATTCTAAAGCTAGGTCTCACTGAGGTGTGTGTCCCTGCGCAGGTGGAGGGTGTGGGTGAGCACTGTGATGGTATTTCAGGGAGGGTGCCTCCAGATTCCTCTTCAGAGGTTTCTTCAGGGCTTGATTGGAGGCCCTGGGTCATGGAATCCATTGGCTGTTTGGCAGAAGTGCCTGCGAAAGCAAGGAAGGATAACTAGCGCATGGCAGTGGCCTGAAAAACAGGACACAGCACTCACAGCATGGTTGATGGATGTTGCACTGCTGGATCTTCACTTGGTACAGCACCGCTAACCTCACCGTCAGCACAAGACTGGTCCAGATCATCGCCAGCTAGCTGGATGGCTCTGTTGTCAAAGTCTGTGAGGACCTTGATTTCGGGCATTCTGCCACTGGTCTGTGACTTCTCCCTCTTGTTGTGTGCCAGCTTGTGCTGCATGAATAGAGATGGAGAAAGTGTAAGCAGGACGCCTGCCAGGCCAGATAATAAATATGCCTGGCATGTGTGGCTGGTGAGTGTTTCCGTGGATGGGATGAGGACAATGATGATGAGTGTGAGAGAGTCAATGGCCATGTCCCTTGAACTGGCAGCGAGTGAGGGCCTTTTGGATGTGTGATGGGTTTAAGAGTGTGAGAGTTGAGGATGATGAGAAGAGTGACTTACCCTGGCAGAACAGAGATCATCATTCATCCTCTTGCGGCACTGGGTGGCTGTCCTCTTTACCTCTTTGAAGGGCATTGGTGTTGACCACCGCTGCCACCACCTCCCAAGCTGGGTTACTGCTGTTGCTGCCCATCCTGTGGCCAGAGCAGTGGTAGAGGGCTTCCTGGAGGCCTTCATGGCATCCAAAAGGCACTCGAATGACGTGTTGCTGAACCTGGGGGCTTCAGTCTTCTTCAGTTTCAGGGTCATTTTTTCAATGCAGCAGTGGTTGTCTGGAAGCACTGAAATGTGTGCTTGCAGCTGGACTTTAAATATTGCACCCAGCGTGATAAAGCGGCAGGGTGGTAGCAGGCAGGTGAATGTGAGCCCGCCCGTCATGGAAACGGCGTGTTTCTTGGGAATGCATAAATAATGTGGCAGGTTTGGGATGATAGGGCGTGAAAATCCGCCATCTTACCCGACCACTACCGCACTTAGTGCAAATCTGGGACAATTCAGTCCTAAATGAGTGTGTTAAACCAACCTAAGATAGAGCTATTGACTTCAGTGAAATGTTAGGAGAGATATTAATGCTCAGAAACAATGACACCAATTGCAACCGCATCTGAAGATACGATCTGTATTCACATTTAAGACTGAGATCATTAAAACAGCTGCAATTTTGTATCAAAATAAAATGAAACATGGCACGTTTACCCAAGGTTGGTGGTTTGGACTGCTACCATGGTTTGGCTTGTTGCCCTTTACTTGTTTGGTCTTCTGGCTTGATGAGGTTTTACTTACTGTCATGAAGCTATTAATGTACATAACGTTATTGGAAATTATTTTTTTTTTAAATAGACGGTTAGTCTGTGGGTGTGTCTTAATTGGATTAAAGCCAGCTAGTCTGGGTGCTTTGATGTGTACTAGCTCTGAGATGTCCAAGAGGTAGAGTGCATTTGCATTTTGTTGAATAGAGCATTCAAGAAGGGGAGTGAAACCTGGCACCCAGGTAGCAGAGACCAAACAATGTTTATATTACTAATAAAATTAGTACTATGAAAGGGGAAGAGGTGGAGTTCAAAGAGGCTGGTGATACAATGAGAATTTACATTCAATAAGATGTGCTGGGTATAACCGAAAGCAATTTTGTATATGCAGAGCAGAGGCAACGTAAGATCAAAGCCTGTAAGCCTATCACTGCGTCTGCAAAGGAACCAAAGTGAAATGAACCTCATTTTGAATTTGTAAGGCGAAAATGCTTTGTCTGGTTCTTACTTAAAATTTATGGGTTGCTTGTTGCCTTATTAGAAATTAGTCTGGGAATTTGTTAAAAGTTAGGATAGTAGTAATTTGTAGCCAAGTGCATGTGTTTAATGTGTTGTAACTTAATAAAATGTTTCATTTAGTTTAACATAAAAACCACTCGAGAACTGGTGGTCTGATTCCCGAATTTAGAGCTGCATCTCAAACATGCCACTTAAAAATGCAGGGCAGAATTCTCCCCCCCCCAACCCCCTGCCCACCCCCCCCCCGCCCCCCTCCACCGCCCCCCATCGGGTGGCTAAGTGCTCGTCAGGGAGATCGGTTCCACAATAAAAAAATCTTAAAAACAGGAAATAAAAATTTCCCCGACATGTCCCCTCATGTGACACTGTCACATGAGTTGGAACATGCCCATCACTTTTAAATACACTTTTATTACATTTTTAAAAACCTATATGAAACCTCAACCACCCGTGGATGAGGTTTTAATGCTTTTTCCAACGCCCGCCAGGGCTCCCAGTCTGCCCACCAACCTTAAAGTTGGACAGGCAGGTCCACTAATTAATTTAATTACTTTGTCAGTGGCCTCAATAGGCCATTGACAGGTCAGCAGGCGCACAGCTGATTCGGCTGAGCCCCCGCCGACCTGAAAATTGAAATGAGGCGGGGTGAGGTCGGGAGTTCCGCCCAACGTCATCCCGTGTCATTTTACGCGTCGGCGAGCGGGTCCCACTCACCGCTAGCCGACCAGGAAATCGTGGCCATAGGTTATGACAGTTGTTTAAAGTTTCCCCCTGGGATTTTAAGTAACACAGCTTCACCACCAGCTGGGTCATAAACTTCTCAAAACTATTTATTTAGAGCTATTTACATCCAAAACCTCATGGTAAGTACACTATTCTCTGGATACAGATTGTTCCGTGTCTTGCTTCCTTGGAGTCTCTTGGTTATCTGACTTGATGTCATGCTGACATGTATACTATCATTGTCAAATTAACATCACCATTAAGCCTTTACTCTACAGTTGGGCAAATTGATTGACAGCAGAAAAAATATTTGGCATCATTCAAGCATAACAATGCACTGAAACACGGTTTTATAAACAAAAGCATGGCAACTTTACTTTGACTGGGGCATTGATAATGATCCAAACCGGTTTTACTGCATTCTGAAAAATTTACAAGATGAGGCATTATTCATGAAAGGTTACTGCAATTCCTTCAAATAAATGAACATTTTACTCTTAATACTATAGTGAGAAAGAAAGCTGTTACACTCAAACATAACAGCACACACATTGCAAGGATATGAATCAATATTCAGCTGCATCAGCAGTTTTTGTGAAATTCTACAACTAGTCTACAAACGGGCCGTTACCCCCTTTCCCATGATTATATTTATTTCCACATGCAACATACATCTATTGTGATCCTGTGTCAATGTTGTGGTGCAATTGAGAAATATGAGTCTAATGTTATTGTGTGCAAATTTTAATAAGGTATCAATGAACATGTGAATAGGAGTAGGCCATTCAGCCCCTCAAAACTGTCCCACCATTCAATCAGATCATGGCTATTTTGTAGCTCAGTTCCATTTATCTGTCTCTGATCTGTGTTCCTTCTCCTAACCTTTCCCTAATTAATTTAAAAGGTACCTGGGTCTGCATCTGAACTGCTGTAACCTACAAGGCTATGGACCCAGTGCTGGAAAGTGGGATTAATACCCGCCACTTGCCGCCAGGCAGTCCTTCCAACCTGATCACGACTCTGGGAAAATGATTCGAGGCGGGATGGTGCCAGAAAATCGGCACACTGGCTGGTGGCGCAAAGTTATGCACTCACCCACTTCTGTTCTCGTCCCCATTTCAGGGTGAAAATTCTGCCCCAGATCCCTTATTTTCCCTGTGGGAAAAGTGCTTCCCGACTTCAGTCCTGAACGGTCGAGCACATTTTTGTGCCCCTTTGTGAATTCCTCATCAGAGGAATTAATTTATCTACATCTATTCTATCAAATCCATCTGTCATTTTAAACACCACAGTTAGCTTAACACTACTTTTTCTATACTCAAGGAAAAACAAGCCAAGTTTATGCAAGTTTATAATTTAATCCCCTGAACCCCATTACCATCCTACTGAATCTGCTCTTTATTCCCTCCAAAGCCAATGCATCCTGCCCGATGTGTAGTGCCCAGCACTGTCTGCAGTAATCCAGATGGAAAATAAAAGCCCACGGTGTAGGGGATAATGTAATTGCATAGGTAGAACATTAGAACACAAGAAATATGAACAGAAGTAGACCATTCAGCCCCTCGAGCCTGCTCCACCATTCAATAAGATCATGGCTGATCTTGTGTATCGAATTCCACATTTCCATCTACCCCCGATAACCTTTGATTCCCTTGCCTAACAGGAATACATCTACCGCTGCCTTAAAAATATTCAATGAAGCTGCCTCCACTGGAACTCTGCCTCAGAAGGCAAAGTTGCACAGCCCTCTAAGAGGACAAAAATTCTCCTCATCTCTATCCTAAAAGGACAACCCATAATTTTAAAACTGTGCCCCCTAGTTCTGAACTCACCCACAAGAGGAAATGTCCTTTCCACGTCCACCTTGTCAAGGCCATTCAGGATCTTGTATACTTCAATCAAATCACTCCTCACTCTTCTAAACTCCAGTGGAAACAAGACTATTCTATCCAACCTTTCCCCATAAGACAACCCACTCATTCTAAGTATCAATCTAGTAAACCTCCTCTGATCTGCCTCCAATGCATTTATATCCCTCCTTTAATAAGGAGACCAAAACGGCACATAGTATTTGAGATGTGGTCTCACCTATGCCCTGTATAACTGAAGCATAACATCCTTACTTTTATCTTCAATTCCTCTCGTAATAAAGGATAGCATTCTATTAGCCTTCTTAATTACTTGCTGTACCTGCATACTAACGTTTTGTGACTCAAGCACAAGAACTCCTAGATCCCTCTGCACCCCAGAATTATGCAGCATTCTCCATTTAAGTAATACTCTGCTTTTTTTGTTCTTCCTGCCAAATTGAACTTCACATTTTCCCACATTAAACTCCTTTTGTCAGATGTTTGCCCACTCACTCAACCTATCAATATCCATCTGCAACCTCCCCATGTCCTCTTCACAACATGCTTTCCAACCTATCATTCTGTCATCTGCAAATTTAGCTACCATGCCTTCACTCCCCTCATCTAAGTCATTGATGTAACTCGTAAGAGGTTAAGGCCCCAGCACAGACTCCTGTGGGACTCCACTTGTCACATCCTGCCATTCTGAAAAGACCCATTTATGCATACTCTCTGCTTTCTGCCAGCCAGCCAATCTTCTATCCATGCTGATTTTTCACCCCCTAAACCATGTGCTTTTATTTTCCATAATAACTTCTGATGTGGCACCTTATCAAATGCCTTCTGGAAATCCAAGTACAGCACATCTACAGGCTCCCCTTTATCCACTGTGCATGTTACTCCTTCAAAAAACTCCAATAAATTGGTTAAACATTAATTTTCTTTCACAAAACCATGCTGACTCTCCCTGATTGCCTTGTGCTCTTCTAAGTGCCCAGCTATAATCTCCTTAATGATTGATTCTAATAACTTCCCCACGGCAGATGTCAAGCTAACTGGCATTTAGTTTCCTGCTTTCTGCCCCCTCCCTTCTTGAATTAAGGGGTTATATTTGTTACTTTCCAATCTGATGGAACCTTTCCAGAATCTAACAAATTTTGGAAAATTAACACCAACGCATCTACTACCTCATTAGCCACCTCTTTTAAGACTCTAGGAAGGTCTTAAAAGATTGGCTAGCTAACATAAAACAGAGGGTAACCATAAAATGGGTCTTTTTCTGATTGGCGGGATGTAACAAGTGGTTTGCCACAGGGATCAGTGCTGGGACCTCAACTTTTTACAATTTACATAAATGACTTGGATGAAGGGACAGATGGTATTGTTGCTAAATTTGCTGACGACACAAAGGTGGGTAGGAAAGTAAGTTGTGAAGAGGACGTAAGGAGGCTGCAAAATGACATAGATAGGTTAAGTGTGTGGCAAAGACCTGGCAAATGGAGTATAATGTGGGAAAATGCGAAATTGTCCATTTTGGAAGGAAGAATAAAAAAGAAGCATATTATCTAAACAGTGAGAAATTGCAGAGCTCTGAGATTCAGAGGGATGTGAGTATCCTAGTGCATGAATCACAAAAGGCTAGTATGAAGGTACAGCAAGTACTTGGGAAAGCTAATAGGATGTTATCGTTTATTGTGAGGGCAATTGAGTACAAAAGTAGGGAGGTTATGCTTCAGTTGTGCAGGGCTTTACTCCTACATCTGGAGTACTGTGTACAGTACTGGTCTCCTTATTTAAGGAAAGATGATAAATGTGTTGAAAGTTCAATGAAGGTTTACTAGGCCAATACCTGGAATGGGTGGGTTGTCTTACAGGAAAGGTTGGACAGGTTAGGCTTGTATTCACTGAAGTTTAGAAGATTAAGAGGTGATTTGATCGAAACATTTAAGATCATGAGGGGTCCTGACAGAGTCGATGTGCAGAGGATGTTTCCTCTTGTGGGAGAATCTAGAATCCAGGGTCACTGTTTAAAAATAACGAGTCGCTTATTTAAGACAGAGATGAAAAGATTTTTTTTTCTCAGAGGGTTGTGAGTCTTTGGAACTTTCTTCCTCAAAGGGCTGAGGAAGCAGGGTCTTTGAATATTTTTAAGGCAGAGCTAGATAGATTCTTGATTAACAAAGGGATGAAAGGCTATTAGGGGTAGGTGGGAGGTTAGAATCAGATCAGCCATGACCTTTATTGAATGGCGGAGCAGGCTTGAAGGGCCGAGTGCCCTACTCCTGCTCCTCGCTCGCATGTTCATATGTATATATCTTCGTATGGTATCTGACCAAGGCTCTACAGAACTTTTTATTTGAGTCATGGTTCCCATCTTGACTATCTATGATGAATAGCACTGTCAAGTAGCCTGTAAATAGTAAGAGGGCTATCACGCATGACACGATCCAGATTTTAAGGGGACTATTTCAGATCTCCCACTCAAGACAGCTGCAGTCATATCATCATGAATGACCGCATAATGATATTCTTTTTCTTCCTAAATTCATAGGATGAGTGCATGGAGTCTTGATGTGAGCAATAGCCCACCAGGTTTGAAGACCTCAGCCAGAATACCATCGGGGCTTTGTTGTTTTACATCCACTTGATTGCTTGTTGATTCATCATCAAAGATCAACTGCCTTCTGATGTGAGTATTAAATGCTGCCTAGATGTAAAACTCTTTAACCTCAGCTACCTCCATGCCAGTACTAAACTGACCGCCATAGACATATATGATCTACAGTTTGCATATGACTGCAGTGTCATTGTCCACTCTGCACCATACATGCAAGCAGATCTTGATCTCTTCAATTCTACATACAAGAGACTTGGCCTGTCCTTGAATATTGCCAGAACAAGACTTATATGTCAACCCAGACCTGTCAGTCAAATATTCCACCTGTCATTTATGCTGAAGGAGAGACGGGTAACACGTTGAGCATTTCTCATACCTTGACAACCACCTATCTCAGAAGGTCACCATTGGTGAGCGAATCCAAGATCAGATCAACTACACCAGCTCAGCTTTCTACAAACTACGCCAGTGAGTGTTTGACAATAAGAGGTCCGCAAGTCAACAGAAGTCCTAATATTGTTGAAAAAAGAGATTTTTTGTCAAAGCTTTTTTGTTTTGCACTCATCAGGACAATTTGCAAGAAAATACCAGTGTCGGGGAAGCAACATATTTATACTTAATGAGAAGAAAGTGCTGATTGGTTGGCAAGTGGACTCTGATTGGCAACTGCTTGCCAACCAGACAGCACTCTCCTCTCATACATGAACCCTAGCTCTAGATTCTCCAATAAGAGGAAACATCCTCTCCACGTCCACTCTGTCAGGGTCCCTTAGGATCTTAAAGGTTTCCCCTAACATTGATATTTTCTTGCAAATTGCTCTAATGAAGAGCTTCAACAAAAAAAGTCTCCTTTTTCAGCAATACTCAAGTCCTGCACTACCAAGCGACTAAAAGTCCTAATACAGAGCAGTTGTCATCACCACACTTCTGTACTGTCGTTAGACCTGGACTGTGTATCAGCGACACATAAGAGCTCTAGAGAAATTCCACCAGCAATGCCTCCGCCGCATCCTTTGGATTCAATGGGAGGGTCATTGAACAAACACTAGTGCCCTTCTTGAAGTCAGCTCCACAAACATTCAGGCAAAGTTCCTGTAAACTCAGCTGTGATGGATTAGACACTGTGTCAGCATAGATTAAAAGCTTCTACCCCACCAGGTCCTGGTTTCTCAACTCTCAAATGGCCAGCGTTCCAGGGGAATACAAGGAAAACGCTACAAAGACTCCCTGAAGCTCTCCTTGAAGTGCAGCAGCATTGACATTAACGAATTGTTCAAAATAGTGGCAACTTGTCCATCAAGCTCCATCACACTTTGAGTTCAAACACCTTAATGATGAGGCAGAGCAGTGGCAGAGAAGAAAAGAAAAGGAAGAAAGTCCTGCACCCTGGATCCCACTACCTTGTGAGCTGTCCTGTCCCATGTGCCCAAAGATCTGAAGGTCGAGAATTAGCCTGTTCAGCCACATGAAGCCCCATGGCAGAAACTCATGACCTTAAGTAGACATCATCCTTGAATCGAGGGACAGCTACTGATAACGACGGTAAATGCTGATGGTGTTTCTTGTACACTTTTTGACTCACTGGGGAAAATTTTCAAATGATAACCCTAGCTGAAACAGCAGAACCTGTAGCAGTGTTTGCCATGCCTCTTTAACTGAGCGATGGCATAAGCATCCCATTTCCAAGTTTCCAAACCAATCGGGGAAGGTATGGGTCAGAACGATTGACCTGGACATTGATTCTTGGGTGCTGCAGCAACCACAGGATGGAAAGGAGACCTGGGAAGACTGCTCCCCCAGGGTGTCTCACTCTTACATCCAACTCCTGCTACAGGGTATGAGGGGCTGCAGTGAGATGATTTTTCCCACGGGCAGGAGGAAGAGGGCAGCCTTTCAAACCAAGCAGATATGCATGGAAGAAGCCAAGGAAGTCAGCAGCAAGAGCGTGGTCTCGCCTACCTGGAAACAGTGCACCAAGAGGATCAAGAACCTCAGGAGGGTAGGAAAGGCGAATGGCATAAACGCTTTCACGTGCCAAGCGCCATACTCCAACTTTCCCAGCATTCTCCTACACATCATTCCTTAGATCAACACACCTCACACCTTGCAGCTGCACTCGTTCCTCTCTTTCCAGGCACCACCTCACATCTCCTTCTGAACAGGCAACACTCACACTCATCCTTGTGCCATCTCACACCCATCCTTCATATCCACCCTCCACAAATAATTGTCCTTTCCTTCTCTCCACGCAACCCACTTATAACACTCAGAAATCTCTGCTTTTTCTCCTTGCAGAAGAGAACATATAACATTGGGAAAAAGCAGAGACTCAGGGTGGGGTGTGGCCCTCCAGTGACTGCAATCTTCATGGTGGGCAATGTTTGCTCACCTCATCTACTGGGAAGGAGGTCTTGTTCCAGGAGGTTGCAAACATCAGCATCGACCTGCCATGAGAATCTGAGCCTCCTGAGGCACAGGTGCTCAGGCATGTTGAGAAAGCTGATCCTTTGCCTGTGCACCTTTGTTGGGGGCCTTGTGTCCTTGGAGCTAGATCTCTATGTTCAGTCCTTCTGCCCTGTGGAGTGGCATGAGGCCGAGGAGAAGACTGCTGGCGTTACTCCAGCTATGGACGTTGCTGGTACTGCTCCTCTTGTTCTTCATCAGTGTTCAGACTACTGCTGCATAAGTTGTTCCCATGGTGGAGCGAAGGCTGACAGCAAGGGATTTGAGATGAAGGATAGTGTGCTCTATTTCACCTTTTTTTCTTTAATCTTCAGATTACTATTGTTTCCATTATTATTTCTACCCCCTCCCTTATTCATTTAAAATCCCTCTAAATCCTACTTTTCCTTTCTGCTAGCACCTTAGACCCTGTTCAGGTGCAGCCCAGCAGGACAATGATATAGGCCTGAATTTTTCAGACGGTGGGCAGGCTCAGTGGGAGCGGGTGGGGGCGGGCACGGAGGCAATCGCCACCCCCCCCACCCCCCCACCCCCCCGCAATCGGCTCTGTTCCGCCATTTTACACGGGCAGGCCAATTAAGGCCCACCCAGCGACCGGTAGCGCTACCTGTGCGGGCAGGGGAAGGTGGGAGAGTCGGGGTCAGCACTCTTTCACGCATGCATGCGAACGAGCACTTCAATCTCCCTGAGGCACGGAGCTGCCTCAGGGAGATGGAATCGATGTTCAAATAATTAAATAAAAAGTTGAAAAATTTATTCAAACATGTCCCCTCATGGGACTGTGTCACATGAGATGGGACATGTTTTTATTTACATGACAGATTTTTTTACTTATTGAATAAAAGCTTTAGGAAACCACATCCTGCTCGTGGATGAGGTTTCGTAAAAAACGCAAACGCCTTTTTGCCTGCCCACCAACCGTAAGGTTGGAGGGGCAGCATTAATAAGTACTTCAATTAATTTCTTAATGGCCTTAATAGGCCGTTTACATGTCAGTGGGCGCGCAGCTGACTCCAGCGCACGCCCGCCAAACGAAACATCGCAGCTCAGCACAATGATGTCGGGACGGACGCCTGACGTCATCGTGCGTCATTTTATGTGTTGGGCCCACCCTTGCACGCCAACTGAAAAATTCTGCCCAGAATCGCAATAAATCTTCCAATTTTTATTTCTACTCAGAATGTTGCTCCCTTGCCAAAATGTGTATACAGAAGTTACACTGCAAAGTTATTCATCAAGGACAATTGATCTCGTAAAAGGCTGATTAGAAGGAAATTTATGAAAAATTGTTCGAAGTACAACCACAAGATATGAACTCTCAGAACCCAGAACGATGTGGTAATTTAATGAGGGACAATCAGCATTCCTAAATGAAAAGTAAAATCAGACAGTGTGTAAATGGGTAATCCATTTGATCCCATGGTTGGGATTTTGTCAACAGTGTGACACTCCTGACTTCATAACTGGAATTGTGCACCACTTACGCTTCCTCTCTTTTTGCTATTTCCCACATGATTACAATTAAAATTCTAAGTGTCGGTGGCGTGCATGGAAAATACGTGCAATTCCATTGGTGGCAAGCTTTTCGTTGGTGAAACCTGCCATCGACTGACAATGCAGCAGGCATGGGTGGGCTATAATAAAGCCTTCTAGTCAAACAGGGAGGCTCTGCTCAACATTCCTGCCCAATTCCACTGCCATTAACATAAGACTTGAGAGCACAAAGGTGGCACAGGTGCTTTTCATATTTAAATTTCACATTACATTGGTTTTACTTTATTAATGTGTGCATCATTGTTGTTGAGACTAGCTTAGTCAGAGAGCAAAATGTACCGGCACGCCTTATGGTTGGCACGCATTGAGTTAGGGACAGTTCCATGATTGTGGAAGAATCAATGTTGTGCTTTTTTGTTTGCTTTTTATTGAATATTCCTGTTAATGTCCGGTGTTGTACTCACCACTCTGTGGGACATGGCTGAGCTTTCAGGCTCAGCTGGCCATTTTCTATGCATTGTAAGGTCATTGTCCGAGATCACTCTCAGTGGGGATAATTGAAATATTGTAGGTGAAGTCAAAGCCCTGTAAGAACTCCTGCTAGCCAATACCCTGAGATGGACACACACTTGGACAGTGCTGACACCGTCCTTTACGCCCCTAACTTTCTTACCTTGTTCCCACCACTCCCCTCAACCACACCCAACATGCCAGGCCCTTCCTTCTTCACTCCTCCATGCTCCCGGCCCCACTCCCTCCTCCCCTTGCCAGTCCCAAGCCTCCATGTGAGCTGCCATTCTCCTGTTCCCCTCCCTTTGCTGTAGAGTTAAACAAGGAAGCCGCTTACCTTAGTCCCAACTAGACAAAACCAACTCGTGCATGCCACCTTTAAACGGTTGTGAACCGGGTGCCATGAGATACTTATGCGCCATTGACTTTATCCCGAGGGTAGGACTTTATTAAAAACTGATTTAGGCTAATAAGCATTCATGGCATGCAGATGTATTACAAGTGGGAACCCATCACAGGCCACCCTAATGTTCAACATGATGCAAACATGCCGTTGACTTTATTAGTGCATCTCAATCTGCGGTCAAAATTAAAATTTTGCAACCTGCCTAATTAAATCCATGCATGCCATGTTTCCTGATCTTGTGGTCTCCATAAAATTTCCTTTTGGAAGCTGCAGTTAAAATTAGCCCCGAAGCAACTCCAACATGACTGATTAGTACAGTGGAATTTTCAACCCCACAGTATTGCTCCAGCAGCTATTGTTGATTACTACAGAGCATGCCAAGACTTCAAAGGCACTGCAGGAGGATGCGGATATAGGAAATAAATAGCTTTGTGACAAATGAAGTTCAATATAGTTGAATGTGTAGTAGCACTCCTTGAGCACAAAGAACAAATAATAGATGGTGGCTCTAAATGATGTAACACTTAGGACAGAAAAATCTAGAAGTGCGATAGTATGATTATAAAAGCGTGATTATAAAAGCTGGAGTGAGCAAAAAAAAACAAGTAGAATCCTTGGTTTTACTGCAAAATGAGCATATACTATAAGATAAACATGTAAAAGTATGACCTTCTGATGAACAGTCATCAACCTGAAACGTACCTGGTTGATTTGCCAGACAACAACTGCATAATCCTTGTCAGCAGGTTTGATGACAAATGCCCTAATTATATTTCTAACTTTTCCCAGTTCTGATGAAATGTCATTGACCTGAAACGCTAACTCGGTTTCTCTCTTCACAGGTGCTGCCTGACCTGTTAAGTATTTCCATCATTTTTATTTATATTTCAGATTTCCAGCATCCACAGTGTTTTGCTTTTGTTTTTTCTAAATTATGGTGTATTCTATGCAAAAGCGAGGAGTTGATGATAAATCTATACCAGGTATTAAGCCACAGCTGGAGTACTTTTTCCAATTTTGGACACCTCATTATAAAAAGTATTATGGAACCATGAAAAATGATGCATCACAGATCCACTAAGAGGGTACCAGAGATGAGAATGTTTGATTACAATGAGACCTAGGATTGTATTCACTGAAGCTGAGGAGGTTATGTGAATTTAATAAAAATGTTCAAAGTTTTGAAAGGCCTTGACTGGATAAATAGTTTATGATTATCCTTACTGTTTGATGAATAGCTAGAAGGTATAAATTTAGCATTGAACCCATCTACTCTTTTTGCATATCTTCTAATATTTTTCTTCAAGTACAAATCAAATTCCTTTTTTAATCTTGTGACTCACTCAGATTCAATAGCCTATTGTGGTATTGCATTCGGAATTATAATTATTCTTCTTGGAAAAAATATTTTGTCTACTCTTGTCCTTTATCCTGCCAGTTAATATAAAAGTCTCATGGGATACAGTTGAGAAATGCCTACCTCCTCATACAATCCAGAGCTCTGACAAAATAGTCTGGGTGTAGACTATGTTCTTCTTGAAGAATCACACATTGCTCCAGCGTCACTGACATTGACGTCCTGTCTTTGGCACTTTTACAGCTTGTGAAGCGCATTCCATTGAGTCTTCGGCAAATCTAAACAGGATTCAAGATGGTTTCAGTTACTGAAATTATTCCTGGAAAACCTTCATAGTTTTTGTCATATGGCAAATTAGTTATTGATTTTTAAGATATTTCCACTTGTGTGTGTGTGCATGTGGGGGAAGGGGCGGGTGCATTGGGGGCGATGGGCAGTCAGGAGTCCAAAACTAGGGGCCATAAAAATGCAATAGCATCCAATAAAGCAGTCAGGAGGAACTTCTTTGCTCAGTATCATTAGGATCTGGAACTCGCTCACATATGGAGTGGCAAATAACTATAGGTACATTTAAAGCAAAGCCAGATAAACACATTAGGAAGAAAGGAATCAATAGAAAGATATGCAGATCGGGTGAGATAAGGTGTGGTTGGAGGAGGCTCATGTGGAACAGAAGCACCAACACAGACCAATAGGGCTGAGTGGCTTGTTTCTGTGCTGTATGTTCTATGTAGTACTATGAATAGCTGTAATATAACTTTTAAAACTCTAAAAGCTGTGAAATGACGCTTTAGAAAACCATGATACAATGTTTAATATGCTTGTCTGAAATTCCCCTCTCTGTTAGCTGAGTAGAAGCAATGCCAATTTTAATTTTAAATGAGTTATTAGCAGAGAGGAATTTCTCGCAAATGAATGAGTATCCGGTAGCATTATTTTAGTTAGGATCTTTTGTTGCTTTCTGTGTGACTGTCCCACTAGTTTCAATATTATCATTCGTGGTGTTAAAACTATGAAAATATGTGACTTTATAATTAAATAACAATCGCCAGTAAAGGGAGCTCATTTTGGGCATAAGAGACAGTCTTGCAGCTGCAAACTTGTGAAAGTATGTCTTCAACAAATGATTTTTTTTTAAGGAAATGAGGCATCACATACAGAGATGTTGCAACTATTTTGCAGCTGGTTGCACTTGAGGCAAAATCTCTATATGAAAGCGTCAACCTAGCTTATAGAGAAAGTGAGAATTAATTAACCAGAGGTTATTCTGCTTGACATTGAATGCTGATAGCAAAATTTCACATAGGGAGACTGCCTGTAATCTGGAGGAAAGAAAATTGCAGGTGCTGGAAGCACCTCATAGGAGTAGCCAACTTAACAAACCGCTTAAGAAAGGTACTACGGTGCACTAGGGTGAGGAATGAATTCAAGATAATTATTGCATTTGGCATTAAATCATACACCTTTATCACATTTCACACTTTGGTCTGCTGTGCCTTTTTATAGCAGTTTCTGAATCTATAATATCAGTTTGCCAATCACATAAAAACTTGGATGAATGCTTTCAATGTTGTTTCATGCAAGATTAAGAGAGTGCTGACAAACATGACAAGGACAATGAATAAAGAGGGGCTTTGTATAACTTTTTGAGGAACAGAATGTGCAAGTCATTGAAAGTGTTGTGCTGTCAACCAATCCCTGGAGCTAGACTATCTCTAGCTGCAAGGGGTTTTGCTGGCCTTCCTTCTTCTGCTTCATCAGAACTCTGTTGAAAAGTTACTGATCTGAAATGTGAACCCTGGTCTGTTGAGCATTTCTGCATTTTTTGTTTCCATCTCAGATTCCTGATATCTACAGTATTTTGCTTTTGTGTTCTGTTTCTTCCTCACCGAACTTTCCTTGTCGGATGACAGCACTTGCTGCTGTTCTGCATTCTCTAAATGCGGTCCTTGCCGGATTGCTATGCATACTACGATGATGCAGAAGGCCTTTTCTGTGGCATGTTGCAGGGTGTCGCAGATCTATCCAGGCACCCGAATTTTTGCTTCAAGAGACCTATACGGAGCTTATTGATGTTCCTGGTGGCCCATGGTCCTGGTTGTGTCTGAGTTTTTCAGGAGAGCTGGGTTTGTAGAGGGCTGTGGGGTGGGAGGGTGGAGGGTTGGGGGGGGTGGGGGGGGGGGGGGGGGGGGCTCCCTTGTCCCCAAGCAGCCATCCTAATGTCTCTGGAAGGGTGGAACAGTGGGGAGATGGTTGGCTGTTGCAGAATAAAGGCATTGTGATAGCAGCCTGCAAACTTCACACAGGTTCACATGATCCTTGTGTGGTGATCCCAGAGCAGTTGAACATAAATTCAGTAAATGCACTTCCAATTGACTAAAGCCTGTTTTCTGGTGCCTTGATGGCTATGAATACAGTCTATCATTCCCTGTCTATATGGAGACCCTACCCAGCCATCCTCCTCCAGCACGATCAGAGAACTAAGTGCTTCGTAAACAGAGTGCTAGAGTTGGGAATTTGATGGAAGTGGGAATTTGGGGCAAAAGTGGAAGGAGGTGCTGCTTTTTATTCTTTTTTAACCCCCAGTGGAGTGTTCTTCTTTTGTCCATAAGCTAGGAAACTGTAGCTCGCTATTGCTTTACTAAATTGGGAACTAACTATTCCAATAAATAAAGAAATAATGTTACATAGACATGGCGGAGCAGGTAGGGTGCCATAACTGCAGCATGTGGGAGTTTGTGAGAGCACTGAGATTCCAGACAACCATTTTTAAAATTCATTCATGGGATGTGGGCATCATTGGCTAGGCCAGTATTTATTGCCCATCCCTAATTGCCCTTGAGAAGGTGATGGTGAGCTGCCATCTTGAACCACTGCAGTCCATGTGGTGTAGGTACACCCACAGTGCTGTTAGGAAGGGAGTTGCAGGGTTTTGACCCAGCAGTGGCGAAGGACCAGCGATATATTTCCAAATCAGGATGATGAGTGGCTTAGAGGGGAACTTCCAGGTGATGGTGTTCCCATGTATCTGCTGCCCTTGTCCTTCTAGATGGTCACAGTTGTGATTTGGAAGGTGCTGTCTAAGAAGCCTTGGTGAGTGTATCTTGTAGACGGTACACACTGCTGCTACTGTGCATCGGTGGTGGAGGGAGTGAATGTTTGTGGATGGGGTACCAATTAAGCGAGTTGCTTTGTCCTGGGTGGTGTCAAGCTTCTTGAGTGTTGCTGGAGTTCCACTCATCGAGGAAGCGGAGAGTATTCCATCACACTCTTAACTTGTGTCTTGTAGGTTGTGGACAGGCTTTGAGGAATCAGGAGGTGAGTTACTCGCCACAGGATTCCTAGCCTCTGACCTGCTCTTGAAGCCACAATATTTATATGGCTAGTCCAGTTCAGTTTCTGGTCAATGATAACCCCCAGGACGTTGATAATGGGGGATTGATTCTGTAGATGTAGTATATCTGGACTTCCAGAAAGCCTTTGATAAGGTGCCGCACAAAAGATTAATACACAAGATAAGATCACACGGAGTTAGGGATAATATATTAGCTTGGATAGAGGATTGGCTAACCTACAGAAAGCAGAGAGTCGGGATTAATGGGTCTTTTTCTGGATGGCAAGCTGTAACTAGTCGGGTGTCACAGGGTTTGGTCCTTGGGTCCCAACTATTTACAATCTATATTAATGACTTGGATTCAGAGATAGAAGTTACTATAGCTAACTTTGCAGATGACACCTATATAAGTGGGAAAGTAAGTTGCAATGAAGAAATAAGAGATTTACAAATGGTTATGGACAGGTTAGGTGAATGGGCCAAAATTTGGCAGATGAAGTTTAACGTGGTTAAGTGTGAGGTTATCCATTTTGGTCGGAAGAATAAAAAGGCGACTTATTATTTAAATGGAGAGAAACTTCAAAATGCTTCAGTGCAGAGGGATCTGGGTGTCCTCGTGCATGAATCGCTGAAAGCTAGTATGCAGGTACAGTAGGTAATAAGGAAGGCAAATGGAATTTTGGCATTTATTGCTAAAGGAATAGAGTATAAAAATAGGGAAGTGTTGTTGCAACTGTACAAGGCATTGGTGAGACCGCACCTGGAGTACCGTGCACAGTTTTGGTCCCCTTACTTGAGGAAGGATGTAGTTGCACTGGAGGCAGTTCAGAGGAGGTTCAATAGATTGATTCCAGAGATGTGGGGCTTGTCTTATGAGGAGAGATTGAGCAGTTTAGGCCTATACTTGCTAGAGTTTAGAAGGATGAGAGGAGATCTAATTGAGGTATATAAGATGCTAAAGGGAATAGACAAAGTAGACATGGAGCGGATTTTTCCCCTTGTGGAGCATTCTAGAATGAGAGGCCATAGTTTTAGGCTAAGGGGTGGTAGATTTAAATCAGAGATGAGGAGGAATTACTTTTCTCAAAGGGTCGTGAATCTGTGGAAATCACTACCTCAGAGTGCAGTGGATACCGGGATGCTGAATAAATTTAAGGAGGAGATAGACAGATTTTTAATTAGTAATGGGTTGAAAGGTTATGGGGAGAGGGTGGGAAATTGGAGTTGAGGCCGAAATGTGATCAGCCATGATCGTAATGAATGGCGGGGCAGGTCCGAGGGGCTGAATTGCCTATTCCTGCTCCTAGTTCTTATGTTATGCTCTTATGTTATTCAGCGATGGATATCTGAGGTAAGTTCCCGCAGCTCAAGGAACATCAGTGTGGAGTTTCTGAGCTGGAGTCCGAGCTGCAGACATTGTGGGGCATCAGGGAGGGGCAGAGTTACTTGGACACTTTGTTTCAGGAGGCAGTCACACCCTTAGGCTAAGTAAAACTTTAGAACTGGTCAATGGTTAAGGACAGGAGTTGTGACTATGAGTCAGGCAGTTATGGAGATCCAGGGTGTCATGATGGAGGAGTCTCGGTCTTGACCTTGACCAACAAGTATGATATACTTGCTGCCTCTGCGGAAGGGAACAAAGACTGCATGGTGACCATAATACCGTGATGCAGAAAGCCATTCAAGTCAGGAGAGTGAAAAGGATGTGGCAGTGATAGGGAATACTATTGTCAGGAGGACAGAGAATGCTCTCTGAAGTTTTTCTTGCCTGACGGTGTCAGGGCTAAGGAGAGCTGGAGGCAGAGGAGCAGGAGGATCTAACTGTCATGGTCTACACATGGCATCAATGACATGGGTAGGACTGGGAATGATGTTCTGCTGAGAGAGTTTGAGGAATTGCAATCCAAATTAAAATGCAAAACTTCAACGGTAATGATCTCTAGATTGTTACCTCAGCCATGCCATGGCCTATTGGAAGAGGGTCAAGTAGCTTAGAGAATTAAGCTCATAATTCAAAGTGTGGTGCGTGAAGAATGGATTTAGATTAATGAGGCACTGTCGTTAGTGCAGGGGAAAGATGGAATTGTTCATTGGGATGGGATACACTTAAACTGGCCTGGGAACAGTGTTCTGGCAAAAACGATAACCAGGTCGGTGGACTGGGTGTTAAACTAAGACGGCGGGTGGGGGGGAGAGAGTGGAGTGTTAAGTGAAGTGAAATTTAGAAATCTAAAGGGAAAAGTCGAGGCAACAGAGCAGTGTAACAATTTGGGTAAAGATAAGCAAAGTGGGCAGGAAGGACGCAGTGCATCAGCCCATAAGGTCCATGCAAAGAATAACAGTAAAAGAAATGAAATTAAGGGCTCTTTACCTGAATGCACAAAGCATTTGTAACAGGATATGTAAACCAGCAGCACACAGAGATAAATGGTCTTGCCATTACAGAGACGTGGCTACAATGGGAAATAAATAATCCAGGATACTTGAAAATTTTGAAAAATACAGGCAGAGGAGGAGGAGTATCCCTGATAATAAAAGGTTACATAAGGATGGTAATAAGAAAGGATCCAGAAGATCAGGAAGTAGAATGAGTATCAGTGGAGATTAGAAATGACAAGGTCAGAAATTACTGTTGGGCATAGTTTACAGGCCCCTAATAGTAGTTACACAGTTAGACAGAGCATGAAGCAAGAAAAAAAATGGAGCTTATAACAAAGACAGTGTAATAATCATGGGGTCTTCATATAGACTGCACAAATCAAATTGGAAAAGGTTGTTGGAAGAAGAGTTTATAGAAGGACAGTTTACTAGCAAAATAGATTGTGGAACCAACAATGGATAAAGCGATTTTAGATTGGGTTTACAGCAATGAGGCAGGGATAATTAGTGATCCCACAGTAAGAGATCCTCTGGGTAACAGTGTTCAAGATTCAATTGATTTCCCTATGAAGTTTAAGAGCATCTTACTCCCTTTCCAAAACAAGAATCTTAAACTTAAACAAAGTCAGTTATACAGATATAAGAGGAAAGTTAACTGAGGTTGATTGGGCAAATAAACTAAAAGATATGGTGGAAAATAGATAGCGATTAATATTTAAAGATATTCAAAATTTTCAACAAAAATATGCTCCGTTAGAAAAAAAACTCAGTGAGAAAGATTCATCCCCGGATTGCCAGGAAAAGTAAGGATAGTATTAGATTCAAAGAAGAGGCTTATAATGTTGCAAAGGATAACCGTGAGCCTGAGGGTTAGGAGAGTTTAGAAACCGGAGCAACCAAGAAGTTGATAAAAAGGGGAAAAAAATTAACATGACAGTAAACAAGCCATGAATATAAAAACAGATTATAAGAGCTTTTACAAGTATATAAAAAGGAGTAGCAGCTAAAGTAAACATTGGCCTCTTGGGGGCAAAGACAGGAGAAATTATCATGGGGATGAGCAAATGAAACACTGTGCAATTTTGGTCACCATATCAAATTGGCAAAGGAAGGATGTAAATTCCTTGGAGGTGTTATGGTGAAGGTTGGGAGAGGTGGAGAGACTCGAGGATTTTCTGAGAGTGTGTTGATGATGGCTGCCAATGGTAGATGTAAGGAAAAATAGCACACAAGAGACTTGTTCAGGGCTTTGGTAAGGCCATATCTGGAGTATTGTGTGCAGGTTTAGTCTCCATATCTAAGGAAGGATATAATTGTTTTGGAGGCAGTACAGTGAAGCTTCACAAAATTGGTTCCTGGGCTGAGGGGACTATATGGTGATGAAAGGCTGAATAAATTGAGCCTATCCTTTCTGGATTTTGGAAGAATGAGTTTAGTTGAGAGGCAATCTGACCCTGATTGGAGAATCTAGAACACAGCAGCACAGCCTCAGGATAATGAGTTGTTCATTTAGGACTACGATGAGGGGAAATTCCTTTACTCAGTGTTGTGAATCTTTGAAATTCTCTCTTCCTGAGGGCTGCAGGTGTGTCATTGTAGATTCAAGGCTGGTATAGATAGATTTTTGATCTCTCAGAGAATCAAGGAACATGGGGAATGGGTGGGAAAGTGCTCTTGAGGCAGATGATCAGTCTTGATCATACTGAATGGCAGAACAGGCTCAAGGGTCTCCTCCTGCTCCTATTTATTAAGCTCCTATCATAGATGCAGCATTCTATCAATTTGCTTTATTCATGTAATATTATGGAGCAGTTGATTGTAACAGACAAAGCAAAGGCTATGATCCCCAAGTAACATCCCAGTTGCAATGCTGAAGATTCACGCACCAGAGTTAACTGATCCCCTAGTTGAGCTGTTCCAGTATAGTTAATGCACAGACACCTAGTCAACTACGTAGAAGATTCCCCAGGTGCATTCAATCCACAAAACATAGGATAAGTCCAATAGGCAATTATCACCTAATCATCAGCAAAATGATGGAAGAAGTCATCAACAGTTTTACCTACTCAACAATTAGCTGCTGACTGACCTTTGACTCTGGTTCTGCCAGAACCTCTTGGGTCTTGATATTAATCACAATTTGATCCTGACATGGAAGCAAAAACTTATCAAGGCAGCATCGGGAGGTTCTAGCTAAGCCGAAGTCATTGGGGGTTAAATGAAAAACTCTTCAGTGGTTGGTGTCATATCTGATATAAAGGGAGGCGGTTGTGGTTGTTGGAGAGCAGTCAACACAACCAGGGCACTGCCCAAGAGTTCATCAGGAAAGTTTCCTCAGTCCAACCATCTTCAGCTGCTGATGACACTGTCACATGAGTTGGGGCACGTACATAACTTTTATTGAAACCTTTCATAAAAATTTAAAGACCTTCATGAAACCTCATCCCACCCGTGGATGAGGTTTCATGCTTTTTCCGAGGCCCGCCTGGGATCCCGGCCTGCCTGCCAACCTTAAGGTTGGACAGGCAAGTCCACCAATCATGTTAATTGGTTTTTCCATTGTCAGTTGGGTGGGCGTGCAGCCGAATTGACAATCTAAATGACGCGGGGTGACGTCGGGACGCACGCCTGACGTATCCCCGCGTCATCTTATGCGTCAGTGAGTGGGCCCTGCCCCCATTCACCGACCGGAAAAACCTGCCCCAAGTGACTTGCAAACAATAAGAAACAATAGTGTTATTGCTAGAATATCTAAACACATGCAACCCACTGCAGACTCACAAGATGGCTACATACAGAGACAAACACTATGGGCTGAATTTTCGCCACAGAGGTGGAAAACAGGAGCGAGTCTGTGTTTGGGTCAGAAACCTGCCTCCATTGGGAAACTGATTCGAGTTCAGATTTTCACAGGGGTTAGCCCTTAATTGATATGGTGACAGATTTCCTGTCTACGTGGAGTGACAGTGGGAATGGAGGTGGGTCAAGTAAACAGTGGGACTCATTTAGACTGTCATGACAGCCATCACTGATGGAGAAATCTGCTGTTTGTGCTGAAACCTTCAACAGCCCCAGAGGGAAGTGAAATGTCACAGGAGAACCAGAGGCCTGGCATCCAGCACAGGACAGATCTTCACTTCACCGATGCTGACCAGGATCCAATGCTGGAGGCTGTGAAGGAGAGGAGGGATGTCCTCTTCCTGCCGGGTGGCAGAAGGAGGCCATCTCATGTGCAGCAGAGAAACATCTTCATTCAGCATCACCTCCCTCTGCCCCCCAATTCTTCCTTCTCTCTCACCTCTGGTTCCAGCTCCTCCCTCAATGAGCTGTCTCCTAGTACTTCACAGTGCTCAAGGTCCATACTTCTCTGGATGGTCATGTAATGGAGTGTGTAACAGACCACCACAATGACTGAGACTCTTGCAGGGGGGTACTGAAGACACCACCCGACATGTCCAAGCACCGAAATCGCATCTTCAGAAGCCCAATGACCTGATCAATGGCTGTCTTGCTGAGCAGTTGCATTAGTTTATTACCTCTGTGCCTCTTTCTGTGGCTCCTGTACAGTGATCAGTAGACGTCTCTACAAGGGATTTCCCTTGCCCCCTAGGATCCATCCGTGCATTTTAGGGGATGGAGTGAAGATCTGAGGCAGCCTGGACTGTCAGAGGATGAAGGAGTCATGGCAACTGCCAGGAAAGTGAACGCACACAGGGAGGAACACTTTGTTATGGTCACAGACCAGTTGGGTCTTGAGGGAATGGAAGCCCCTCCTGTTGATGGATCTCACTGGGTAGTCACTGGATGCCTGAATGGCCACATGAGTGCAATCGATGATGCCCTGCACCTGGAGAATTCCAGTGATGGAGGTGAAATCTACTGCCCACTGTTTCTGAGAGGCTGCGTCTGTCCTTAAATGAATATGGTATCCAGCTCTGGCAAAGAGGGCATCAGTGACCTGCAAGATGCATTTCAGCCATTTTTGAGATGCTATTAAAGTCCACAGCTGATCCTTGGAAGGAGGCAGAAGTGAAGAAGTTCAAGGCTACAATAATGTTGACGGCCACAGGCTACGCACCTTGAGCAATGCTGGTCTTTGGCAACAAGGGCACAGATGCCTGTAACCATCTGCTTGAAGAATCAAAGTCTCCTGCAGTTCCTGGCCATCTCCAGGTAGCTCTGTCTTTGGCAGTCAATCCTGTGTTGAAGGTACGGCCTTCATTGTCTTCCTGCCCTTCTTTCCTCTCCTGTACACTCCTGATGCCCAGGGTTCTGCCCTGTTTGCAAAAGGTGTTGCCCCTTATCCATACTGGGCCCAAAATCTGACAGTTGTGTCCCATTGTCAACTGAAGCTTTTGTCCTTTGCAACCTTGTCCCTTGCTCCCCTTCTCTGTGATGCCAGGGGATAAGGTTGCAACCCTGTTCAAAGAGCCACAACTCCCAGTGGCTCTGCTCGCAATGGAGAGCTGCTGGCCTCTGATTGGCTGGCAGCTCTCTAGGCAAGATTTTTCACCCTCAGGGTCTTTGATCATAGGGAAGGTCCACCACTGGCCACCTAAGTGCCTGATTGGCAATTAGTAAGGCAAACCTTCCCGAAAGGAGTGGACATGGGTCTCTTGCCAGCTCTCTAGCCAGCAGGCAAGCCCCCTGCCGCCTGTATTAAATTCCACCCAGAGACACATTACTAGGGACTAAATTTAGCTGTACAAGCACCAGCGCAGACTGGCTAAAATTCATTTCAGCAGACAGACTCACAGTAGAATGCTGTGATCCCTGGAGACAGAAAAGTGCCATTACACATTGATAAAACCCACAGTCATACAGATCCTTAGAGGCTGGTGAGATTGATAAAGGCAGAAGACAAAAAGTCTGCCCCTCCCCACCTCCCCCCAACAACTGTCCACCTGTTCTGCTAACCATGCCCTCATGTTGGGTGTTTTGATGACTTGTTTGTTGAACACGATTGGAATTATGTAACTACGCATTGCCGGTAACAAAATACAATCTAATGTATCACTCACTGTTAAGGAAAGTAGGTTTTGGAGTTAACGGACAGAGTGGAAGAATGACCTAACGACATCCTAGATTTAGAGGGTACCCCTGAGAAAGTAGACGTTAGGGTGGGGGTATTGTCTAAAGAAGAAGAGATAAGAAGTTTTAAAGGGCTGTTTGGGCAGGTAGATCTCAGCAAAGGACATGGCAATAACATCACTTGACTAGAAAGAACCTTGGTATGAAATATTAATTGGATGTATTTATAGTCAATAGAAGTTAATACAAAAGAAATAAGAGAAAGGAAACTCACTGTCTCTGTATCCCTCTGTTCTCAAGTGCACTATTTTAAACCTCTCTACTTTTGTGACATCAACAAATTTTGATATTGTGCTTCCTATGCCTCAATCCTATAAGATCATAACTATTGGAGACGGAGAAAAACCTTAGGGGGAACACTACATAAAAACATAGGAAGAGACCAGTCCATTAGAACATCAGTAGAAAGACAGACATATAACAAACTGAAAAAACAGAGGGACAGGTAATGATGCGGAATACTAACACAATGAGAGAGAGATGGAGAGAGCCAAGCACTACTGCAGACTGGTTAGACCAATAGAGGAAGACAGACTTCATTGCAGATTGGTAGAAACCCATTGGGGCAAGGAGAGACACCAATACATATTGGTGAAATCTGTGCAGATTTACAGTATTGCAGACTGAGGAGAGGTCAGGCAGCCATTCCTGTAGACTGCTAAAGTCTGTAGACATATAAAGAGACCCTAAAACATACCAGCAAAATGTGTAGAAGCAGAAACAAAACAAACTGCCAACAACAGCAAAGACCTCAATGTAGACAGGTAAAATGTGTACAAAGTCAGACAATTACAGACTGGTGAGACCAACTGAGATGGACAGACATCAATGCAGGCTGGTAAAACCAGAACAGACAAACCACTTACAGACTGAAAAGATCTACAGATGCAAACACCACTACAGACTGATAATATCCACAGAAGCAGAAAGAAGTCTGGTAAAACCCAGTTATTAATACTGCAGCCAGTCCTTCAGCAAGGACACAGTAAACTCAAAAGAAGCTAACATTTAAAAGTCCAGAAGGAGGTACTGCAAAAAGGCCGTTTGTAATGGAATACTTTTCAGAAATGGGCCCACCTTTGCCTCCTTGAAACTGAACCTAAAAAATCCTCAACAAAAGCAGAAACAGAAATACCTGGAAAAACTCAGCAGGTCTGGCAGCATCGGCGGAGGAGAGCACAGTTGACGTTTCGAGTTCTCATGACCCTTCAACAAAAAAATCCTCGATGCTAAAGGCAGATGGCAGAGGCAGTTAAGCCACACAATGAATAGCGAATATCCAAGATTTAAAAGGTTTTGTCTCAACCATCAGATTTCTGTGAACTGCTATAGAACTGTAAATAATAATTACAGGCTAAGGAGCTATAGGGAGGTACTGTGTCTGAATGTGCTCCACATTCCTTGGAAATGCTAATTGTGAACAGCTGTTTCATTAGAGTGAAACCAGATGATGTGATAAACAGCATCTTGTCCATCAAAACGCCTTCATATTTTGATGGACTATTCGTGAACCCAGGATATAAGTCTGTTGCAGTATATACGGTGGCATAGATTTGGGAAGGGCTTGTGATATGTCACGAGAATAATTTTGCTAGTTTTAAGAAGCTGGTAGCAGAAACAGCATTGCACAATATGGAGCTTCTCAGAAAATAGTTTAACAAGTAGATCAGATAAATTAAAACTGGACAATTAAGCTAAAGGAGCAGCAGTAAAAGAAGCAGCAACTTTTCAGAAGCAGCAACTTGGGTGAAGAGCATGAGTGCAGCTCAGAAGTTACAGGAACAGTATGTGTATGGTACTAATTTAACTTAAAAGGGAGCAGAGTACTGACATTTGTAAGCTATCAATGGTAAACAGGATTTGTAAGTACTTGTCTAACTCAAGGCGGGAGAAAGGCACTGAGGTTTGTAACCCGTTTTAAGTTTATCGATGTTATAATAAACTATTAAAAAGAGTTGTGAGCCTTAAACATTTTCTCCACCCAGATGGTTTCAGGCCGAACCTTAGAGTTAGGAGTATGAGAGAGGAGGTGCAGGTTTGTCCACCTACATTACAGACTGGTGAAAGCCAAGCAGACAATTAGACACAAGCACAGATTGATGAGATTTATAGTCATACACAACGTCAGACTGGTAAAAACAACAGATACAGAGATGACTAGTATTACGAGCTAATGACAACAATGAAAACAGAGACAAACACCATTAATGTGGCATAAAAACAGAATATGCTGGAAATGCTCAGCAGGTCAGGCAGTGTCTTTAAAGAGGAAGGCAGGGTTAGTTCAGGTCAGTCCATGGTATTCTGAAAATGTGTTAAGTCAGGCAACAGTTTCTTTCTGAAGTCTTTACCTAATTCAATGACTTTAATTTGCTGATCTGCTCTTTTTCTTATAGCCATGAGTGACTGTTTACTATTCAGGACCAATGCCCTGTGTCTGTGAATTGTCTCAGATTTGCACTAAATGCGGTAGTGGGCAGGTAAAACGGCGTTTTACTCACCGGCCGCAATGGTGGGTTTTCACGCCGTATCGCCCCAAACCCACTGCATTACTTATGCATTCTCTGGAAACACACAGTTTCCATGGCGGGCAAACTCTCATTTGCCCACACGCCATCACCTCACTGCTTCATCACACTGGGCACCATATTTAAAGTCCAGCCACGTGCACACATCTCAATGCTTCCAGACCATGACTACTGCAGGGGAGATGTCCATGAAAGGCAAAAAGACTGCAATCCCAGGTTTAATGATGGGTCACTGGAATGCCAATTGAACGCCGTGGAGGCCCACCGTGATGTCCTCTACCCCCACTCTAGCTGCAGGATGGGCAGCGGCATCACCAATCCAGCATGGCAGGTGGCAGCAGCGGTGGTCAGCCCCAATGCCTGTTGAAAGCCCTCAACAGAGTGGCACGCGAGTCAGAAGACTGCATCTGCCTGCTCTCTGATGTAGTAGTGCCCACATGTGCGCGCATGGAGGTCTCCATGGGGAGAATGGCGGACGCCATGGAGGCCCTGGTCCAGCAGAATGCAGAGACTGGCACAGGCCTGCATTCCACCGTGGTAGCCATGGACGAGTCCCTGCATTGGCAACGCGAGGGGGAAACAGGGCATCTCGATGTCCCTCCAGGTGCTCCTTCCCCTCAAGGAGTCAGGCCGGGGCTGTTGGGCACCCGAAGGGAGGAGTGCCAGCTGGACACCCTGGGTCATCCACTGAGGAATCTCAGAGGCTGTCCTCTTCCACCAACAGCCCCTCAACCTCATTGTCTGTCACTGCAGAGGGAGCAGCCAGCTCACAAGTGATTCTGGAGGGATACGTGTGCGCGTGGCAGGGCCTTTTGGAGCCTCATGCAAGCACTCTTAAGCGCACGCAGATCCTTCACATTTCAGACTCATCTCAATGTCCTGAGTATTTTAAATGCTGCCTGCTGGGGTTCACTTTCAATTGTCCGTCTGAGCTGCATCTCCACCCACCCAATGATCACATCCCCATGCAGCACCTGATCTCGCCCGCCACGACTCTCGTTTCAATTTTGATTTAGCAAGCATGGTCTGGTTTTACTGCATTGTGCACTCCCCCATCGTTTCATCTCCCCCAGTCACCCATTTCCTCTCTCCCATCACCTTCCACCTCCCCTCTGTTACCTACCAGCCACAACCCTTTTTCTTTGGGGATGTCCAGGTGAACGTGCACATTCCCTTCCTTCCCGAAAATCCCACACACATCCACATTCACCCCCCCAACCTTCTCCTTCCCAACCCCAGGGTCTGTGTCTGCCTCCGGGTCCCCACCAACCACCCTCGCTGCCCCTTCTGTCGCTACCGTCAAACCCTCACCTTCCCACCCTACCGCCTCACTCTGCCCTCGGCCATGCTCACTCTTCCTCCATACCACGCCCACCCTCCCCAGGAGGCAAGCATGGACCTATCCAACCCCTCCCATGCACATTCACCTGCACATCCCCCCTCAAATCCCTTCACCCCTGGAACCCCTCACTCCCCACTATCCAGTCCTCCCCCCCCACCCCCCCTAGTCCCTCCCTGACTCCTTCCTCCACTCTTACTTCTTCATCCAAACTTACTCCCACCCCTTTCCACGCCCCTTCCTCCCCCCCGGACACCCTCTCCTCTCCACACCCTTCCTCCCCGCGAGACACCCTCCCCTCTCCACACCCTTCCTCCCCCCAAGACACCCTCCCTTCCCCCACAGATACCCTACCCTCTCTGCAGCCTTTCCTCCCTCTCGACACCCTCCCCTTCCTGCACTTCTGCCTCCCCCTGGACACCCTCCTGTCTCCACATTCCTTCCCTTACACCTTCCACCCCCTTTACACCTACCTCCCACCCCCTTTACACCTACCTCCCTAGTTGCCGTCTTTTCTCCCGTTACCTCCTCTTTTCCCCCATTCTCCCACCCCACGACACCTTCAATCCCTCCCTTCCAACCTCACCCCCCACTGACACCGTCATTCCACCCCACCAACCTAAACCCCACGACATCTTCGTTCCCCCCATCTCAACACCTCTTCCTCTCCCAGCCCCTAGGCCATCATTCGTTGTGGGCATCAACAGTGACTATCCAACTTCCATGAGCTGCTTTGCAGCAGAATCATGACCATGAGAGTCCACCCAGCAATCCATGGACGTTTGGCCAGTGTGCCGCTGCCACCGGGCTCCAGCATCTTCTGCTCCTCTGATGTCCATGATGTGAGCAAGACGCTGATACAGTAAGTCCTGACTTCTGCACGTCGCACTTTATCGAGACATGTTCTATACCATCGTGTTTTCCCACTGATGTGGGCAGACGAACCAGTGGGGGTGGGGGGTCACAATTCCAGCGGGCAGGCCTAATAATGATATGCTGATGTATTACAATGAGGTTCCCAACGTCCAATGGTGGAGAACACGGCCCATCATCGGCAGGCTGAGCGGAAGATCACAAACTGGTTTCACGCCATCGTGAAACCGATCATACCATATTGTCTGCTCACACCACCGAACATGCCCGACGCTGGCAGGCATGCAAAATCCCGGCCATAGTCTTGGGTGAGAATGTCAATAGGTCTGTTTCTAATTTTCTGTGTCAACTAGGGTTGTAGATTTGTCGTACAGCTGGAATCAGGCTGATTCTAAATAATTCTGTGAAGAAGAGGAAGACAGCAATCTGCTAGTTCAAAATAAGGGTACTTGTAATTATTAAACAGCACAAGTTATAGGAAATTAATTGTCCGGTTGTTCTGGTAATTATTGGGGAAACAAAAACCAGAACTGGAAGTGATACTGGATGATGCAAGTGACCAAACTGAGACCTCATGTGCCATCAGTATCCTACTCACGAGACTGTTCCTACATTCTGGGAAATGATTCCAAATATAATATATAACAGATGTCATTATTTAATCATCTGTAGCATTAAAAGGAAGCATGAGGCTACTCCTGAGTTCACTTTAATCTTTCAAAAGTCTACAAACCAATCCTTCAACATGGAAATTGGCAAGGGGCACGGTTTTAAAACAAAAACAACAGTTGTAAAAGCTTATTTTGTTTGGAAAAAGAGGAGAAAAATGCAGCATTTTTATTACAATGATGCACATTGTCTCAGCTGATATCATTCATTAACAGTGCTCGGGAATTGATCCTAGGACCTCCATGGTCTGCATGGCTTAGGGGTTGCAGGGTAAATTCAATTTTCATTTGGACACACAGGGACAAATTTAATCTGGCTTTGGGAGTGCGCGGGGAAGCGGGGGCCACAAATCAAGAGGGAAGGTATTGGAGTGAACATTGTCTTCCTGACTCCAGCTATTCAGTCCGGGCAGCCATCCCAACCGTAGACCAATTGACTTAAGGACCTCATCCCGCCACTGCTGATATTCTTCCTGATTGGGCACCCTGTAATGTACTGCAGGACCTCTGGTGGCATGGGCCACCCCCTCGACGAGCAGGTTCTCTCATAGCCCGCCCGTTGCTGCAGCATTATCAGATGATGGCAGGTTTTACCACTGAAGAGCTTCCCTGCATGGAATAACATGTGTCTCCTGTGCATGCCGCCGGCACATTAAATTCTAATTGTAATCATGTGGGAAAAGGGAATAGGTAAGAGAGCAGAGGTGCCTCTCACTTTTGGTCCCACTTTCAGGTATGGCGCATATAATAAACTCCAATAAAACTCTGCCTTTTGCGTTCCTTGTACGAGTACGCCCAAGTCTCTCTGAACATCAAAATTTACAAGTTTCACACCTTTCAAAAAATATTCTGCTTTTCTATTCTTACTACCAAAGTAAATAACCTCCCACTTCCCCACATTATACCCTGTGCTACCTTGTTGCCCACTTATTTAACCTGTCCATTACTCTTTGCAGTCTCTTTGTGTCCTCTTCATAGCTCGCATTCCCACCAAGCTTTGTATTGTCAGCAAACTTAAATATATTATTCTTGGTTTCTTCATCCAAGTCATTGATATAGATTGTATTTAGAGGCCCCAGCATTGCTCCTTTTAATTTTTTAAAAAATTTGTTCATGGGATGTTGGCAACTCTGGCTAGGCCAGCATTTTTTGCCCATACTTAATTGCCCCTGAGTAGGTGGTGGTGAGCTGTCTTCTTGAACTGCTGCAGTCCCTGTGGTGTAGGTACACCCACAGTGCTGTTAGGGAGGGAGTTCCAGGATTTTGACCCAGCACCAGTGAAGGAATGGTGATATAGTTCCAAGTGGAGTGGCTTGGAGAGGGACTTCCAGGTGGTGGTGTTCCCATGTATCTGCTGCCCTTGTCCTTCTAGATGGTAGTGGTTGTGGGTTTGGAAGGTGCTGTCTGAGGAGTCTTGATGAGTTCCTGCAGTACATCTTATAGATGGGAGTCACTTTGCCATTGTGTGTCGGTGTTGGAGGGAGTGAATGTTTGTGGATGGGGTGCCAAACAAGCAGCTGCTTTGTCCCAAATGGTGTCAAACTTCTTCAGTGCTGTTGGAGGTGCACTCATCCAGGCATGTGGAGAATATTCCATCACATTCCTTACTTGTGCCTTGTAGATTGTGGACAGGCTTTAGAGCATCAGGAGGGGAGTTACTCACCACAGGATTCCTAGCCTCTGACCTGCTCTTGTAGCCACAGTATTTATTTGGCTAGTCTTGTTCAATTTCTGGTCAATGGTAACCCACAGGATGTTGATAGTGGAGAATTCAGTGATAGTAATGCCATTGAAGATCAAGGGGTGATGGTTAGATTCTCTCCTGTTGGAGATGGTCAATGCTTGGCACTTGTGTGGCATGAATGGTCCTTGCTACTTGTCAGCCCAAGCCTGGATTTTGTCCAGATCTTGGTGAATTTGGACATGGACTGCTTCAGCATCTGAGGAGTTATGAATGGTGCTGAACATTTTGCAATCATCAGCGAACATCCCCACTTCTGACCTTATGATGGAAGGAAGGTCATTGATGAAGCAGCTGAAGATGGTTGACCCTAGGACACTATCCTGAGGGACCCCTGCAGTGATGTTCTGGAACTGAGATGATTGACCTTCAACAACAACAACCATCATCTTTTGTGCTTGGTATGACTCCAACCAGTGGAGAATTTTCCCCCGATTCCCATTGAGTCCAGTTTTGCTAGGGTTCCTTAATGTCATACTTGGTCAAATGCTGCCTTGACGTTAAGGCCAGTCACTCTCACCTCACCTCTGGAGTACAGCTCTTTTGTCCATGTTTGAACCAAGGCTGTAATGAGGTCAGAAGCTGAGTGATCCTGGCAGAACCCAAACTGAGAGTCAGTGAGCAGGTTATTGTTAAGCAAGTGCCACTTGATTGCACTGTTGATAATCCCTTCCATCACTTTAATGATGATCGAGAGTAGACTGATGGGGCAAAAATTGTCCAGGTTGGATTTATCCTGTGATCAGTGTACAGGACATACAATTTTCCACATTGCCAGGTAGATCACAGAATCTTAACGGCACAGGAGGCCATTCGGCCCATCGTGTCTGCACCAGCTCTCCATAAGAGCATTATGACCCAGTGCCATTACCCTGCCTTTTCCTTGTACCCTTGCACATTAGTTGATTATTTGAATAGAAACAAAGTCCTCTTGAATGCCTCGATTGAACCTGCCTCCACCACACTTCCAAGCAATGCATTCCAGACCCGAATCACTCGCTGTGTGAAATCGTTTTTTCTCACATCACACTTGCTTCTTTTGCAAGTCAATTTAAATATGTGCTCTCTTGCTCTTGATCCTTTTACAAGTGGGAACAGTTTCTCCCTATCTACTCTGTCCAGCCCCTTCATGATTTTGAACATCTCAAATCTCCTCTCAGCCTTCGTCTCTCCAAGGAGAACAGAATCCCAACCTCTCCAATCTTTCCTCATAGCTGGAGTTTCTATTCCCTGGAACCATTCTTATAAATCTCTTCTGCACTCTCTCCAATGTGTTCACATCCTTCCTATAAATGGTGCCCAGAACTCTACACAACATACCAGCTGAGGTCTAATGAGTGTCTTATATAAGTTCAGCATAACCTCCCTGCTCTTGTACTCTATGTCCCTATTAACAAAGCCCAGGATAATATAAGCTTTATTAACTGCTCTCTCCACCTGTCCTGCCACCTTCAATGATCTATGCACATATAAACCCAAGTCTTTCTGCTCCTGCACCCCCTTCAAAATTTCACTCCTTATTTTATATTGTCTGCCCATGTTCTTCCTACCAAAATGCATCACCTCACACTTCTCTGCATTGAACTTCCGGTAGCTGTACTAGAACAGCTTAGCTAGGGGCACGGCAAGTTCTGGAGCACAAGCCTTCAGTTACTATTGCCAGAATATTGTTAGGGCCCATAGCCTTTGTAGTATCCAGTGCCTTCGGCCATTTCTTGATATCATGTGGAGTGAATCAAATTGGCCGAAAACTGGCATCTGTAATGCTGGGGACCTTTGGAGGAGGCCGAGATGGGTCATCCACTTGGCACTTCTGGCTGAAGATTGTTGCAAATGCTTTAGCTTTATCTTTTGCTCCCCCATCATTGAGGGGCTGGCCGGGGGTGGGGGTTTGTGGAGCCTTCTCTAGAAAGTTGTTTAATTGTCCATCACCATTCACGACTGGATGTGGCAGGACTGCAGAGCTTAGGTCTGATCCATTGGTTGTGGGATGGCTTAGCTCTGTCTATCACATGCTGTTTACACTGTTGGGCATGCAGGTAGCCCTGTGTTGTAGCTTCACCAGGTTGACACCTCATTTTTAGGAAGGCCTGGTGCTGCTCCTGGCCTGCCCTCCTGCACTCTTCATTGAACCAGGGTTGATCCCCTGGCCTGGTGCAAATGGTAGAGTGGGGGATATGCCGAGCCATGAGTTTACAGATTATGGTTGTATACAATTCTGTTGCTGGTGAGGGATGCCTCATGGATGCCCAGTCTTGAATTGCTAGATGTTTTCGAAATCTATCCCATTTAGCACAGTGGTAGTGCCACACAACACGGTGGAGGGTATCCTCAATGCGGAAACGAGACTTTGTCTCCACAAGGACTGCGTGGTGGAGGATGAGCATTGATTCATCAGCTGAAGGGGGGAGGGGGACAGCATGTGGTAATCAGCAGGAGGTTACCTTGCCCATGTCTGACCTGATGCCATTTGTCTACATGGAGTCTGCAGTTGCTATTGAGCACTCCTCAGGCAACTCCCTCCTGACTGTATACTACTTTGCTGCCACCTCTGCTGGGTCTGGCTGTCAGTGGGACAGGACTTACCCAAGGATGGCAAAGTTGGTGTATGGGACATTATCTGTAAGGTATGATTCTGTGAGTATGACTATGTCAGGCTAACTGGCCTACAGTTCTCTGTTTTCTTTCTCCCTCTTTTCTTGAATAGTGGTGTCACATTTGTTAACTTCCAACCTGCTGGGTCTGTCCCAGAATCTAGGGAATTTTGAAAAATCATAGCCTGTACGCCCACTATTTCCGTAGTTATCTCTTCTTATATACCCTTCTCTCCTATACCCTAGGATGTAGGCAATCAGGTTCTGGGGATTTGTTGGGTCTTATTCCCTTGAGTTTCTCTAGTACTTTTTCTCTGGTGATATTAATTACCTTAATTTCCTGACTTATTAGCATTTAGGTTACCCTCTATTCTGGAAGCTTGCGCCTTCTACTGTGAAAACATACTGTGCACAAAACATTGTTCAATGTCTCTGCCATTTCCTCATTCTTCAGGATAATTTCTCGGTCTCTGCTTCTAAGAAACCAATGTTTACTTTAGCTATTCTCTTCCTTTTTATATACTTGTGAAAGCTCTTACAATCTGTTTTTATAGTCCTGGCTAGTTACTTTCATGTTTTATTATTTTTCCTTTCTTTCAACTTTTTGGTGGCCCTTTGTGAGTTTCTAAAACACTCCAAATCATTAGACTTACTACTATTCTTTGCAATATTATAAGCTTCTTTTAAATTAATCTTTAGCCTCCTAGTAAATCATGAATGGATCCTTCTCACTGTTTTTGTTTTTCAATGGAATGTATTTTTGTTAAAAATTTTGAATTGCTTCTTTAAATGTTTCCCACTGTTTATTTACCACCATATCTTTTAGACTATTTACCCTATCAGTAGCCAGCTCTCCCCTCATTGGCTTTGTTTAAGTTTAAGATTTTTATCTGTGATTAGAATCTGTTGTTTTCAAACTTAATGTGGAATTCAAGTGTAATCTGATCACTATTTCCCAGTGGATCTTTTACTATGGTATTACTAATTAACCCTGCCTCATTGCACAATACTAGATCTAAAATAGCTTTATCCCTAGTTGGTTCAACAACATATTGCTCCAGGAATCTATCACAAAACCATTCTACAATTTGTTAACATGCATAACCATAATCCAACATTCAAAGTTGCCGAATATACCTGAATCCCTTGGCACTCTGGACTTCACATTGAAAATTATCCTAACAAAAACTAATTTACAATGCTTGGCTAATTCATGTATAACAAAATTTAGTTTCTTTTAGTTCCAAAATACAATCTATATACTCCATTTAAATGATACCATGCTTGAAAGCATGCTTGGCCCATGTAGGGTTTGAGTGCTGTGCATTTCATAGGTGTGAATATAATACATTTGAAAATGCATCAGTCAATGAGGCAAATTCTGTGTACACTTTTTGTGTTGGTCACTCTTATCCTTATGAAACAACACTGGTTCCCTATTGCTTCACATGTTAATTTAAGATCCTCCATTTGATCTTCAAATTCCTCTGCAAACATTGCCTGACCTGTTTTCTCTCCCAGACCCTTCTGTCTTACAGTTCTGATCTCCTGTGCATACCTTCGCACTGGAAGTAGAGCTTTCAGCTGCATAGCCTCTATTCTCTGGAAATGCCTCCCTGTACCCCTCTGTTTCTTTATTTCTTCCTCTTCCTCTCAAACTGTTTCAAAACCCATATGTTCACTGAAGACTTCAATGACACTAACAATTTGATCTGTTTTCACTGATGTAACCACTCTGACATTACCTCAAAGAAATGCTGTCGCATGACAAAGAATGGGCATAGGCTGCAGCACAATAGTAAATGGTCAGAGCACCCACGGAACATATGTAAACATATAAAACAGCAGGCCTGTTGAACTGCCATTTTTGATCATTGAAAAAAACTGACTATTTAGTCAACTATTTTTAAAAGATTAACAACCACACTAGTGATAAGCCACTGGTGAGCTTGAGACCATGTCCCTTAGAACACCTGCGTTCAGTAACAAATGATGCTGTGCCTTCCTTGACTTCACAATAAAGCAAGTGGACAAATGAAATTTGAGTCCACTTTTATGACTCTCAAAGGGATATGGCAGATGACATTCTCTTTCCTATTCCCTTCTCTCGCTACCTCTTTTCTTCCTTTTTGCTTCCTTTTCACTTGTCTTTCCATAGCTGCTGGGCAATGGGAGAAGCTCTGCCCTTCTCCTGTATTTCCACAATAGGGAAAGAAAGCCACATAAATCTGGAATTATCAGTGCAGTGTATGGAGGTGTGAAAGGACTGAGGGTTGCAATCCTACATATAAACCCGCACAATTCGGTAAATGTTGACAGTCTAAAACCGGCAAGTCTGCCAGCTTCAAATGGGAAAACATATCTTAAGCCCTGTCATCAACTGAAATAAACCAGTGTCTGAACTCCAGCTATCCTCTGATCTGGGAGGAAAGGTCTAGACTTAACATCCATTACTGGTGACATTCAGGGGTTCTATTAGGCTGAAAGAGAATACAGAAGTGATGACAACAGTAACCATGGATAACTCAACCAGCAAGCAACTATCAACTGGATTACTTTTTTAGGGATGGGGAAAAAGGGAGGGAATTTTACCACAGTTACAGAAAATCTACATCGTCATAGTCCTATCCCATTGAAGACAAATCCCAATCATTTCCATAAAGATAAACAAGCTGAGGGTAACTTTAATCAGGAAGAGTGCATGGATTGAGTGGCGGGGGTAGGGTGGTGGGGGAGAGGTTAAATTAATCAAAAATGCGAGTGCACAGAAATCCGGCATCAAAACATGTCAGCTTCTGCATTTAACTTGAGCAACTGTAAAGATATTTCAACTCAGCTTCAAATTTAGCGGCGCACCCATGGGTTTCCCGGGCTTCCTGAAACTTGCCAGTGGCAAGGCATGAAGACCAAGGAACTGAGGGGGCTGATTCATGGAACAGAAGGGACAGTAGTAACATGGATACAAAATTAGCTAAGTGACTGGAAACAAAGGGTAGTGGTGAATGTTGTTTTTCAGACTGGAGGAAGGTTTATGGTGGAATTGCCAGGGATCGGTGTTAGGGCTAAAAACAGAAAATGCTGGAAAAACTCAGCAGGTCTGACAGCATATGTAGTGAGAGGAACAGAGTTAACGTTTTGTGTCCAATATGACCCCTCTCTGGACCAATATGACCAGGAGCAGCAGCAGCCTATGTTTGAGACCTGCAGTTCATTGGACAGAAGAGGGCAGCAGCAGAAAAGAGAGCAGTGGGAGTGGAAGAGCAGAGAGGACAAGCAGAGGTATGCAACTGGCAAGAGGCACAATCCACAACACATGGTGTACAGGCAGAGACTGGGTTTTCTTAAAAAGTCCAAGCAGCAGTGTTCCAGGAGGCTCAGGTTGTTGTATCAGGTGGCAGCAAATATCTGCAGCCTACTGAAAGATAACCTGCTGGACCTGATACCCACGTGTGAGCAGTGACTGCTAATGTCACAACCACCCTCAACAGCAGAATACAATTTTTCTGATGCCCCACAATACCGCATGGTTATACAGCTTTGAGCTCCTAGATCTGTTCAGAATCAATTACGTTTCACATGGTGGCTGTGCCACACAACATGATGGAGGGTGTCCTCACTGTGAAGACAGAACATCACCAAATCAAGTGCTGTGCAGTGGCCACTCCTATCAACACAGTCATGACGGTTATATTGCTGAGTAGAAGGTTGAGTTTTTTTCTCCTGTTGGTTCTTTTGGCCTGGCAGTTATGTCCTTCATGGTTCAACCAGCTAGTCAGTAGTTGTACTACTGAGCTCCCTTAGCGATGGACATTATACATTCTGAGCCCTTGTTGTCCTCAGTGCTTCTTCCATATGGTATTCATCATGGAGGAGTATTGACCCATTAGCTGGTAATCAGCAGGAAGTTATATTACACATTTTTACCTGATGCCATGATACTTCATGGGGTCTGGAGTCAAAGTTGAGGACTGCCACGGCCAAGGCCTCCTAAATACTTACAAATGTACACCATGTGGGGTGGGGGGGGTGTGGATTATAGCCAGTGGGCCAAGACGATACGGTAACATGGTAATTATGACACTGGACTAATGATCCAGAGGCCTGGGTTAAAGCTAAGATGATTTAAATGCAGTTAAATAAATAAATCTGCAATATAAAGGCAATTTTGGGAATGGTGACCAAGAAACTACTGGATTCTTGTAAAAACCCCATCTGGTTCATGAGTATCCTTCATGGAAGGAAATCTGCCATCTTTACACAGTCCAGCATAAATGTGACACCAGAACCACAGTAATGTGATTGCTGCTTAACTGCCCTCTGAAATGGCCTAGCAAGCACTTCAGTTTTATCAAGCTGCTACGAAAAATAAACAGACCATCTGGCATTGAACTAGGCACTGGGAGTGACAAAGGCACACCCTGCCACCCTCACTAACACCTGGAGAACACAGTCAAAATTGGCAGAGCTGTCCCACTAACTAGTCAAGCAACTGCCTGACATTGTCATACTCAAAAAATCAAACCTTTCAGCCAATGTCCCAGGCTCCTCCATCACCATCCCTGGATATGCCTTGTCCCACCAACACAGGTGGCGTCACAGTGATAAACAGTCAGGAGGTAGAGACCCAGGAGTCCTCAACATTGACTCTGAACCCCATGAAGGCTTATAGCATCAGGCCAAACATGGGCAAGGAAATATCCACTGATTACTACTTACTGCCCTGCCTCAGCTGATGAATCAGTACTTGCCCATGTTGAACATCAATTGGAAGAAGTACTAGGGCACAGAACATACTCTGAGTTGGGAACTTAAATGTCCATCATAAAGAGTGGCTAGGGAACGCCACGAATGACCAAACTGGTTGAGTCCTGAAGGACATAGTTGCCAGACTGAGCCTGGGGCAGGTGGCGGCAGAATCAACATAAGGAAAAAACCTACTTGACCTCATTCTCACCAATCTATCTGTCATAGATGCTGCTATTCAATAGTGGTTACAGTGACCATTGTATAAACCTTCACACTGAGGACACCCTTCATCGTGTTACCTGCTACTACCACCATGCTAAATGCTTAAGTCATGGCTCAGTTGGCAGCACTAATGCCTCGAAATTAGAAAGTTCTGGGTTCAGGACTTGAGCACAAAAATCAAGAATGACACCCCAGTGCAGTACTGAGGGACTGCTGGCACTGTCAAAGGTGCCATTTTTTGGATGAGACATCTGCCCTCTCAGGTGGATGTAAAAAAAATCCCTGGTAATATTTCAAAGGAGAGCAAGAGAGTTGGCCCTGTTGTCCTGCCCAATATTTATCCTTAATCAATACCACAAAACAAATTACCCAGTCATTATTACATTGCTGTTTGAAAGAATCTGCTGTGCACAAATTTGCAGCTGCATTTCCTACAGTACAACAAAGGCTGGAAATTTTTTGGCCCCATTGGCGTCAGGCGCCATGGCGGACAGGGGAGGACAATGTGGCGAGAAGGCCAAAATTCCTGCCAGCGTAAAAAGCACAGCGGGATCATCCGATGGTGTCTGCCATGGCAGAACGCTAATCCCGCTGGAGGCTGGCGTGAAACCGCTTCGCATACTGCTAACGGGATGCAAAGTAGAGCCTGACTGGATACACACCCCAACCACACCAGATTTATCGTTACGCCGGCAGGAAAACATGCCAGCCCAGAACACGTCGGGACAAGTGTCACAGTGCAGAAGTTAAGGCCTCGCTCAGGTCGCGGACATCCAAGCAGTAGAAGATGCTGAGTCCAACAGCTACCGGACCCATCACATGCTGGGTGGATTATCACGGACATGGCTCTGCCGCACAGCAGCTCATGGAAGGTAGGAGGTCTCTATTGATATCCCAGGTCCACTTCAGAACTTTACAATCTTGGCAATGGGCTGCTACAGATGATTGGTGAAGAGGTCGGGCGGAGATGGGGGTGGTGAGAGGAATGTTGGGAGGGGGGACAAAGGTGTCAAGGGGTGGTAAGGCTGACTGGGGGGAGGAGGGTGTAACGGGGGAGAGTGCAGCAAGTGGGAAGGCAGGTGTGGGTGGGGAGGAAGGTGTAAGGCGAGTTCGGAAGGGGGTTGGAGTTCGTGGGGGGGCGGGGCGGAGGGGAGGAAGGAGTCTGGAGGGGAGGAAGGTAATTTGGGAGAGGGTGGAAGGAAGAAGCTTGGAGGGGGGAAGGAGTTCGGAAGGGGGAAGGAGTCCAGAGGGAGGAGGGAGTGGGGGTGGGGGGTGGGGGGATGTCCAAATGAATGTGCAAGGGAGGAGTCTCTGGAGTCAATGACTGCCTCTTGGGGAGCAAACTGAGGGTGAGCATGGTAGGAGGGAATGGTGAGTATGAGAGAGGGAACGTGAGCTGGTAGGATGGGAGGGTAAGGGTGTGATGGTAGCGGCTGAAGGGACGGCGGGGTTGGTTGGTGGGGACTTGGAGGCAGACGCGGACCTTGGGAATGGGAAGGAGACAGTCAGGGAGGTCAGCGTGCATGGAGGTGGGATTCTCAGTAAGGTAGGGAATGTGGACGTTCACCTGAACACCCTAGAAAGAACAGGGTTTGGGTTGGTATGTGATGGTTGGGAGGTGGAAGGTGATGCCAAGGGGGTCAACAGTGATAGGGGAAAGGACATGGGTGACTGGGGGAGGGAAAAGGACGGGGGAGCTGATCAGAAACTTAACGATTGCCACGGTTGACGAAATCAAAAGTGAGCAGAGCCTCGTGTTGGACAGGCACAGGTGCTGCATGGGAGTGCAGTGGGTGGGCGGAGATGCAGGTCAGCTCAGATGGACAACTGAAAGAGAACCCCAGCAGGCAGCATTGAAAATGCTTGGGACAGTGAGGCGAGTGTGATGGATGAAGGCTCCACGTGTGTGGGAAAGGCTTGCACGAGGCTCCGAAAGGCCCTGCCACACACACACTTCTCCCTCCAGAATCACTCAGGGTCTGGCAGTGTGCAGCTGAACTGCTAGTGAGGGCGGGGGGGTGGGGGGTTTACAGGATTTACAAAGCCTGTAAATCAAGCTGAAAGACAACATTACACGTTATTCAGTGAAAGTGATTATATTTTCAGAATATAAAGTGACAAATGTGTTCACCCATGCAACCACTTGTGTTCAGAATTTCTTAACTTTTCTAGGCCAGCCACTAGGTGCTACCCTAACATGCGAAGCAGGGTGGAGACAGCCTGTGCAATGTTTGGCCCTGTTGCCTCTGATGACTTTGGCATGCATCCTCTGGAGAGCCCTGGCTTGCTTTGGCTGTCCACCTGTGAGCCAGCTGCTCCCTGTGCCGTGACAGAGGACGAGGCTGAGAGGATTACAGGGAAAGGGGACTTGGAGGGAGAGGACAACCTCCGATTCGTGAGTGGATGACCCAAGGGTGTCAGATTGCCGCTCCTCCTCCCTCCAGATGTCCGAGGGTCCCAACCTGACTTCTTGAGGGGAAGGAGCACCTGGAGGGATGTCGAGCTGCCCCATTTCCCTCTTGGACTCGCATTGCCACTGGAGGATTTCCCCCATGGCTCCCGCAATGGACTGCAGGCCTGTGCACAACACTGCGTACTGCTGGACCAGGGTCTCCATGGCATCTGCCATCCTTCCCGTGGAGACCTCCATACACATACTTGTGGGCACCTCTGCATCAGAGAGCAGTGGATGCTCCTCCAACTCACATGCTACTCTAGTGAGGGCTTCCAATAGCTCTGCTTGATGTTTCCCAGCCTTCTGCGGTCTCTCGATGAGTTGGAAGGCCGAATCCAGAGGCTCATCATCTGACTCGGATCTCACAGACGTCTCTTCTCCAGCAATCCCCCGAGTGCCGGGGAGCTCTGCTGAACCTGCCTCCTCCTGCGGCGGATACACGTCCATGTGGTGACCACCAGATTGTGAACTCGAGCCTGCTCTAGATCTCAGTCTCACCAAGGTGTCTGTCTCTGCGCTGGTGGTGGGTGCGCGTAAGCGCTGTGATGGGTCTTCCAGGCTGCTTATTTCCAGCTCTTCAATGGAGGAGGTGTCTTCTTGGCTGGAGGTGAGGGCTTGGATAGAGCAGGGGGGACTGGCTAACCGAGGGCATCGGTCACATGGCAAAGCTCCCTGTGAACCAAAGTAGAGATAATTAGTGCATGGCAGCAGAGACAAAAGCAGGAGAGTGAGCATTCTCAGTTGTGTTGAGAGAGCGATGATGGGGTGCAGGGTCCTCAATGGTGGTCACCACCTGAACACTCCACGTCCTCAACGGTCAGCGCAATGGCACACTCCTCAAAGTGAGTGAGGGGTCTAATGTGGACAACTCCATCCCTGATCTGGGACCTCTCCCTGTTGTTGTGAGCCAGCTTCTCCTGTGTGAAAACAGAGTGTGAGAGCAGGATGCATAGCACTGCATGGAATGTTTGTGTGGCGAGTGGAGCCATGGGCAGGATGAGGACATGAGCTCCAGAGGATATGAGCCTGACGGGGATGTGAGGGTGTGTGTGAGAGTTAGTGGTGTTGTCCCTTGAGGTGTGAGATCCCTGTGGATGTGAGATGAGTTCGAGTGTGTGAGTTGAGAGTGACGAGGTGGTTGACTTAGACTGACAGAATGGATGAGAGCATTCATCCTCTTCTTGCATTAGATAACTGACCTCCTCTGTGCTCTGGTGGGTAGCACTGACCGCTGCTGCCACCGCCTCCCAGACCGGATTGGGGACTCTGGTGGACCTTCTGTGGCAAGAGCAGGGGTAGAAGAAATTGGGGAGGCGTTCCACTGCGTCCAGCAGGCACCCCAGAGTGGTGTTACTAAATGTGGGGGCTGCCGCCTTCTTTGCTATCGGGGCTTTCTGTCTGCTGATGCAGTCCTGGTCTGTAGACATGAAATAAGCTGCGCTCTGGTGCGCTTTAAATATGGCGCCTGGAGCGAGGAAGCATTAAGGTCATGGTATGGCGTGCAAATCTGAGACCACCCGCCAGCAATCCGGTGTGTTTCTCGTATTATCAATGCATTATTAATGAGGCCGGATGTGCCAGGAATGGGATGATATGATGTGAAAAGCCGTCATTGCGGCCAGTGGGTAAAATGTCCTTTCTTCCACCGGTACCACACTTAGTTGCAGATCTGGGACAATTCCGCCCAAAGACTACACTTCAAAAGTTCTTCATTAGCTCTAAAGTGCTTTGAAACATCCAATAGTCTACATTTTCTGGTCAAGATGTGCATGAACCCAACTAGGCACCTCACTGCACCCAATGCATTTCCAGGTTAATATCAGGGCCTTTGTGTGTGGAACAATGTGAGAAGCAGGATAGTTGCCTTAACAACACTTTAGTACCAACATTGGAAAGTTAGAAATGGGTGCCAACTAAGAATATCGAAGACAGTAAATTGTTTAGCTTTACTTACTTGTGAGAGAACCGAACAGATTGAATCCCTTTCATGATTTAGGTCTTCAAAATAAATGGTAGTTCACTGTATGTATAATCGGACTGTGTTGGCTGAACAGGGAAGGATTTTGCTTCTTTCATCTAGCTGCTTTGGGCATTGAATTAGATACAGTCATATGGCAAAGAACCATGTGTAACGATCCTTTGCAATTCTTACAGCTTCAGGTGCTATCCTGTTAAGTTACCAGAGTTATGACTTACAAGATATACCTGGTCACTTTATAATACTTAGAAAGGAATCTATCTTTCCAAATTGGCTTGATTGGTTAGGCTACCTGAAGTGGATTTTTGTCATGATCATTTAAGAAATGTAGCATCAAACATTGCTTACCAAAACATTAAGGTTTACAGGGCTGTGTTGGAGAATTGTTGAAAGTTTGCAAAGGAGGTTGGAAGGTACAAGGTGGCCTTCAAAAATTGAGTTTAAGGATTTACAGATAGAAAACTGAAGCTACGTCATAGAGAATTTAACGTATGTTCCAATTGTTGATTCAATAATAGAAGTTTCTGAACACTAAAAGAAAGTGCAAACAACAGATAAAAGTTAACGTGCAAGAATTAGCTAAACTGGAGAAAAAAGAGGTGTGGAAGAAAGATGAGAATGGCAATTCGCCACATACACATACTATTGGTGATCCTAAAGCATCACTGGGGAAAGCAACACTGGCTCCACACCACTGCTTGAATGTTTCTTAAGGAGAGATTTTACGTAGCATCATCAAACAACAGCATTAACAATGCTGACCGATTACTATTACATTGAATAAAGCCTGTGAACTTAAACTTGCTAAGATCATACATAACCTTGGTTATCAATCTGTTACACTGTTGCTAACCAATTGTCTTTATGATATTTTAGATTCTGGAAATGAATTAACATGCCTTTATTGTAATTGCAAATATTTAACCTTGTGATGATATTAATCATATTACTGGTGATGTTATTAGATTTATTAATTATGTTTTTTAATTTAAGTGTGGAACTCAAGCTCCAATTTTAAGCTGGACTGAGAAGCTAGTGTGGACCCAAACTGCAGGTATGGAACTTCAGTTATTTTAGCGCTTTCGTGATCACACTGAAGCAACTCCCTCCCACAACTGGAGGGAACGAATTGTGGCTCCAAGCCAGAAGGCAGAATACTGTCTCTATTTTCATTGGTTGTGTGGTTGGAGCATTGGGGTGGAAGCACTAAAAGTGAACCTTCAATATATGATGCCTTTGAAAAGTAGAAATTATGCTGTATTTCACTCAGCCCTGTGTATTTCTGCAGCTAACTTATCAGAGTTGTTCAATTATCAGTATCTTTCAGACTGGATTATACATGCAAATAGTACATGCCATTATAATTTTCTGATGTGTATATCATTAACAACAATAAATCGATTCATCTGCTATTCATCAGCTGATATAGATTTCATATAGGCAATTTTGGGATACAATATTTTGAACATGTTATGGGTGTTGTGCAGGATTTAAAGTTCATGAGTCCTATTTGGTACAGTTAACATCTAAGAAAAGTTAGGAAGGTTGCTATAGAGGCCATGGGCAAAGGAAAAATGATGTAGGAGGCATTAAAGATTACACAGGTGAGGATAACCTCAAAAAGCAAAATTTGTAGCAACACAATAATGCTAATCGGCAAAAATTCTGGTGGTTTGTAAAGGAAGAGAGCTTGCCAAGGATACTGGAAGTGTAAAAAAGTGGCTGGCAATCTGATGTGAAGTAAATGGGAATATTTTAGAACAATAAGTACAGGTACAGTAAATGCAGACTGAATCTAAACAAACCAGGACAATTAAATTTCATAAGAAACATATCAAAATGTGTGGGTGGAGAGGTGGGTAGGGCAGAGAACTGGCTCTGAAACAAAGAGATAAAAACAAAAAACTACGTATGCTGGAAATCCAAAACAAAAACAGAAATACCTGGAAAAACTCAGCAGGTCTGGCAGCATCGGCGGAGAAGAGTACAGTAGACGTTTCGAGTCCTCATGACCCTTCAACAGAACTAAGTAAAAATAGGAGAGGGGTGAAATATAAGCTGGGCTCTGAAACAAGGCTGATGGACATGTGGAAAGTAGCCAATAGGCAGGTATGAACACAGCACTTCAATAAACGGACAGGAACTAGATACCAGTGGCTGGCAAAGACTAGAGTCCCGAAGAAGTGACAAACTTAAAAATAAGGGTATTTGGTAATGGGACCACAGATGTGTTGTTTATGGTATTTCCCCAAACTGGAGTTTGTTATGGAAGTGCGCAAATGCTACTTGGTGGGAATATCAGAGCATTTGCTCATCTGGTTAACTGTAAGGAGGGGCAGGATTGCAGAGCTATCTGTGAATGAGACAATGATTGACAATGCAATTGGAATAGGAAACTAATGGCAGTTGGTGATAGGGGACCAAATTTTAGTGGGGGACAGGGCAGCTGAGGAGCCACTTATATTTGAAATGGTTTGAAGAACACAAACATGGCAGAGACATGCATGCCTGAAACAAAAATAGAAAATGCTGGAAAAACGCAGCAGGTCTAACAGCATCTGTGGAGAGAAAGACAGAGTTAACGTTTCGAGTCCATATGACTCTTCTTCAGAGCTAGAGAGAAGTAAAAATGTGATGAAATTTATATTGTTTAAGGGGGGTGGAGCAGGTGAAGCTGGATAGAAGGCCAACGATAGGTGGGGGCAAAGGAGAGATTGACAAAGATGTCATGAACAAAAGGACAAAGGGGTGTTAATGGTAGTGGTACTGGCTAAAAGAGGTGCTGATGGTGGCATTAAGGTTAGAAAGCAGAATGTGGTAATAGCAGGACAAGGGTAAGCGCTTTGGAAAGAACATGAACAAGTGACAGATGATCCTTGTGGGGGAGGGGACGGTGGTGGGAAAAAATATTGAAAAAAGGATAAAAGGTGGAGATAAAACAATGAATAAAAATGAAAATAAATAAAAATAAAAATAAGTGGATAAAAAATAAAAATAGAAAAAATAAAAATGAATATTGAAAAAAGGGGATAAAAAAGGGGTGAGGTTGGAGGAGAGAGTTATGGTCTAAAATTGTTGAACTCAATGTTAAGTCCAGAAGGCTGTAAAGTGCCTAATTGGAAGATGAGGTGCTGTTCCTCCAGTTTGCGTTGGGTTTCACTGGAACATTGCAGCAGGCCAAGGACAGACATGTGGGGATGACAGCAGGGTGGTGTGTTGAAATGGCAAGCGACAGGAAGGTCTGGGTCAAGCTTGTGGACAGACCAAAGGTGTTCTGCAAAGCGGTCACCCAGTCTGCGTTTGGTCTCTCTGATGTAGAGGAGACCACATTGGGAGCAGCGAATGCAGTAGATTAAATTGAAGGAGGTGCAAGTGAAGTGCTGCTTCACCTGAAAGGAGTGTTTGGGCCCTTGGACGGTGAGGAGGGAGGTGGTAAAGGGGCAGGTGTTGCATCTTCTGTGATTGCATGGGAAGGTGCCATGGGAGGGGGATGAGGTGTTGGGGGTGATGGAGGAGTGGACTAGGCTGTCCCAGAGAGAACAGTCCCTTCACTTTTTTTTAACAGAGACATGTACGTACTTGGCCGAGTGTGGTACAGGTGCAAAATGTTAGCTGGTCAAAATCTGAGTCTATTGCTATGGTCAGAGTGGAGTTATTGGGTGGAACCGTCCCAGGTATGCACTAAGCGCGGTAGTGGGCGTGAAAAAAGTAGTTTTCCCTGCCAGGTGCAATGGCGGGTTTTCGTGCCATATCGTCCCATTCATGTCATGTCGCCCCTCATTACTAATGCATGCCCTGGAAACATGCTGGATCACTGGCGGGACAACCTCTGATTTGCCCGCCCCGTGTCACCTCAGGCCTTCAGTAATCCAAGCGCCACATTTAGAGAACGGCCCTGCACAGAGCTAGCTTTCTCTAAGGGATTGGAAGCTGCTGCAAAGTCATGGCTGCCAAAGGGAGGAGACATGCTGGCCCCAAATATAGCGACGCCTCCCTCGGGCACCTACTGGACACAGTGGAGGCCCACTGTGAATCCCTCTCCCCTGCTCTGGGCGAAGACCAGCAAGCAGGGTCACGAATCAAGCATGGGAGGTGGTGGCAGTGGTGGTCAGCACCAATGTCCTGCAAAAGAGGACAGCCACAAAGTGCTGAAAGAAGATAAATGATCTCCTCCATTCCACCAGGGCAAGTCACTCTTCTCATCACCCTGAACCCACACACTCACAAACCCATCACACATCCACAGGAATCTCACTCACTGCCGGTTCAAGGAGCATCACCATTCACTCTCTCACACACACCTTCACTTGCCCTGCAGATCGTGTCCTCATCCCGGGCTATGGCACCACTCACCATCCACATGTCAGGCATCCTTCTCATCTGGCCTGGCAGGCATCCTGCTTACACTCTCACCATCTGTATTCATGCAGGACAAGCTGGCACACAACAAAAGGGAGAGGTTGCAGACTGATGGAGGAATGCCCGACATCAAGGTCCTGACCGACTTTGAGAATAGAGCTATCCACCTGGTCGGTGAGGATGTGGACCATTCCTGTGTTAATGGGGAGGTCAGCAGTGCTCAACCAAGTGAGGATCCAGCAGTGTAACATCCATGCTGTGAGTGAGTTCCCCTGATCCACAGTCCTCTGCCATGCACTAATTGTTTCTCCTTGCTTTCGCAGGCATATCTGGGAAGCAGCCGAATAGGCGTATGAGCCAGGTTCTTGATTCAAACCCTGAAGACACCATGGAAGAAGAGTCTGATGACACCTTAACTGAAGACCCATCACAGCGCTTACCCACACCCTCCACCAGCGTAGAGACACGCATCTCGGTGAGACCTGGTTCTAGAGTAACCTCGGGATCACAATCTGTTGAGCATATTGCACTGTCTGATCCACAGCAGGCGGGGGCAGGGACTTCCCAGGTTTCTGGCACTTGGATGACTACTGGAGGCCAGAAATCTGCTAAGTCTGAGTTAGATGACAAGCCTCTGGACTTGGTCATACCTCAGATGTTGGAGCTGCAAAGGCAAGCTCGGGAACATCAGGAGGGGATGTCTGCTGCACTCCTCAGATTGCAAGGCACGATGGAGGAGCCCATCTGCCTTCAGTCTGAGGTGATAGCACCGGCATGCCAATGCACCAAGGTCAACACTGGTAGGATGGCGGCCACATTGGAGACCTTGGTCCAGGACATCAGTCCTGCACTACTGTACGGGTTGAACTCCATCACTGATGCCATATTTGACCTCCAGCAGTGTCAATGTGAGAGGGGTGTGGGGCAGCTTGATCTCACTCCAGCTTCCCCTTCTCCTCAAGGAGTCAGCTAGGGGCCCTCGAGCACTCATAGGGACGAGGATCAGCAGGTACACACCCCGGGACCATCCACCCAGGTGACTCCGGGAGCGTCTGGCCCATCTGAATCCCCTCTTCCTGTGCACTCAGCAGCTCCAGTTCCACCTGCCGAGGAGGGTGCCACTGCCACACATCAGGACCCTGAATGCAGGCCAAGCCCTTCCAGGTCTCGGCCCTCCAGAGGACACCCACCAAGGTCATCACAGACAGGGTGTAGCAGTCAGCCGACTGTCTCCACCTCTGCTGTGGATGTCGGGGGAGCACCAAGATGTAGCGGTAGGGTTAGGAGAGTTAAGATGATGTAGTTGCACAGCCTGAACATGGGTCTTGGTCACTTGTACATAATGTTCACTGTTCTAAATAAACTCCCAAGAATGTCTCCTTGCCTATGGCTCCTTGTTATGATGAGCAGTGTTCCTGTAACTCAGATATGAAACCTTTGCTCCTGCACAAGATAAAGGCAAGTGTCTCAGTCCAGGGTCTCTTCCTTGCACTTTGTGCAGCCTTCAGACCAAAGTGATGGTCGGCTTCACACTCACTGGACACATTAGTGATGCCTGCACCTTGATGGTGCTTGATTTTGCTGTCAGAATATCGTGGGTAGATGCCACAGAGTTCTGTCATTCTCTCTGTGTGCTCTCAGCACCTTTGAAGCGGGGCTGGGTCCCCCATCCCTTCAGCATCTGTGACCGGTGGTACTGTGCGCCTGAAGGGGTCAAGTGCTGAAGGCTGACAAAGGATCAGGTGCATTTAAAGTTTCATGGCTGCGTCTCTATGATATGACCCTGATCACAGAGCGCGAGTGAGCTACCCTCAGCCAGACAGGAGTCAGACATTCACAGAGGCTATATGAAGGTCTATGGAGTGTCCTCACTCCATGTTGTCATCACCCTCCTGGAATCTAGCAACTATTTGGGCCCCCATGACCTGAGAACTGAGGGTATGTGCGCTGCTATCAGCCACACAGGAGTCAAACATTCAAACGATGCAAGGTGAGGGTGTCAGGACTGTCCTCACTGCATGTCGTCATCATCCTCCACAAATCTTGCAGCTACGAGAGCCTCTGAGTGCACCTGCCTCGTCTGGCCAGTGTGATGTCCTCGTCGCCGGCATCCTCGCCTTCGAGGACCTCATCATCATCAGCACATGCTTGAGTACTTCCTTCAGTCTGTGCTGCCTTTCCCCCTACCCCCGCCACCCCTACTCCTGGCCTGACCCGCACTGGAGCCCTTGCCCTGGCACCATACAAAGTCAGCCGGGAAAAAGCGACTTGCCCGTGCCCCCAGCGAATGCACGGCACCTCTTCCTTGCTGTCCTACGGGCGATGCTCCCAAGTGGTGCGCAAGACTGTGCGCACTCACCTTCGAGTTCCCCTTGAAGTTCAGGTTGCCAGGTGCGTGCCTTTTAAAGGTGGTCGTGAAGTACGTCGTTCTGAAGTCATGCCAATGTGGGCGGTAAATCTGATGCGTGGGGATGATTCCGGCGAGCAGGGCTGTCAATGGGATGCTAAAGTATTGAAATTAGGGTCCCGTCATGCGGGAAATGCAGCCCACACTTGATGGGTGGAGTGGACGATTGCAAACTGGTTTCACGAAGGCTTGAAACCAATCTTTGGCCTTCTTGCCATATTGTTTGGAATACGATACAATGCTGATTCTTATTGAAACCGACAAAAATGACAATTTACCAATTTCTAACTAAAATAGTAGGGTCTAGTACCTACAGGTTTAATGTGAGTTCAGGACTGCCCACACAGTGATGTAAGAAGGGTCAGAGGCTAGGAATCCTGTGGCGAATAACTCACCTCCTGACTCCTCAAAGCCTGTCCACCATCTACAAGGCATAAGTCAGGAGCGTGATGAGCCAGGGTCAGTCTAGAGATGGACAGAGATGCGTAAAGACCTAGGATGGCGTCAGCTCCATACCTGTACCTTGTACTGTATACATGTACATAGTTATGAGTTGTTAATAAAGACTTGCTGTTAATATATTCAGGACTATGAAATTTACTGCATGATGTCTGAAGCAGGATTCTCAAATAACCAGGTGATTTTTTTTTTGTTTCATTCAAGTAAACAAATGGAACTTACTGACGCAGCAAGTTTTAGGACTTCCACATTTTTTCTTTTCCTAACTTGGATGTTTTGACTAAGGCTTTGAAATAGTTCTTTTATATCAATCTGAGTTTGAAATCGAGGCAGACCTGCAAAAAAGAGGAAAATGTTTTAAGTAAACCATAAAGTTATCAAGTAATTACAAAGGTTAATACATTTTTGAACTTCAGTGAAAACATCAAGTACTGAACCACTCCTGCATTATTTCTGAGATCAGTCACATAATTTATGATATTTAAAACTGGTCTCCATAATAAAAGGGATTCTTGTTTACTAAATAGAGGCATGGACATAAAATAAGAAAATATGCTAATTCGTGCAGTCCACAATAGTGATTTCCTAACTAATTAATAGAATGAGAGAATTTTTAAATTGATTGCTTAGTCCCTTTTAGATTGAATGAGACTTGCTCTTATCTAAAAGATATTTTGTCATCTTCTCCTGTTTCCTGATCTCTCCACTCTGCCTCAAGCTGCCAACCTAATAAACTAATTGCAGGCTTTCTAAGTCAGTGATTCTCTCAGATCTACAATTAGCAACGGACAAGAGTGGGCCAAGATTTTCCTTCCACCCTTTTGGGCAGCATCTGGACTCTCTTTGGCGCCTGAGGAAATCTGATATATAATAGGATAGGATATGCAAATCTACATTCCACTACTTCATGACTCAACATATGCTGTTTACTACTGAAAAAACAGGGTTCTGCTATGTACCCTTAAGACAATTTCCAAATTTTGAAGTTAAGGTATAAGTCTTATACATACTTAAGATGTTTAGTCTGTAAAGTCTCTGTGATGATTGACTGTAATAATTAACACAAAAATTAAGTCCTATGAATAACTGTGGGAAAAGTCAATTTACATTAGTTCTGGACAGAATGATATGCAGCAAGACTGGACAATGTCCAGGCTTGGGCTGACAAGTGGCAAGTAACATTCGTACCACATAAGTGTCAGGCAATGACCATCTCCAACAAGAGAGAATCCAATCATCGCCCTTTAATGTTCAATGTCATTACCATCACTCAATCCCCCATTATCAACATCCTGGGGGACTAGCCATATAAATACTGTGGCTACAAGAGTGGCTCAGAGGCTAGGAATCCTGTGGCGAATAACTCACCTCCTGACTTCTCAAAGCCTGTCCACCATCTACAAGGCATAAGTCAGGAGCGTGATGGAATACTCCCCACTTGCCTGGATGAGTGCAGCTCCCACAACACTCAAGAAGCTTGACACCATCCAGCACAAAGTAGCCCGTTTGATTGGCACCACATCCACAAACATTCACTCCCTCCACCACCGACGCACAGTAGCAGCAGTGTGCACCATTTACAAGGTGCACTGCAGGAATTCACCAAGGCTCCTTATTCAGCACCTTCCAAACCCACAACCACTACCACCTGGAAGGACAAGGGCAGCAGATTGGTGGGAACACCACCACCTGGAGGTTCCCTCCAAGTCAATCACCATCCTGACTTGGAAATATATCACCATCTCTTCACTGTCACTGGGTCAAAATCCTGGTACTCCCTTCCTAACAGCACTATGGGTGTACCTACACCACATGGACTGCAGGGGTTCAAGAAGGCTGCTCACTACCACCTTCTCAAGGGCAACTAGGGATGTGCAATAATTCGCCCAGCCAGCGAAGCCCACATCCCGTGAGTGAATAAAAGAAAACGAGCTTAGTGTCGTGTGGCGAATGATAACAATAAAGGTCCAGAAACAGACTTCTTTAATGCAGTGGTCTAATTGTTCTTGTTTTAATTAATTTTTATTTTGGATGGGGGGGAATGTCACTATTAAATGAAGGTAAGTAATAAAATCATAGGATCTTACAGCAGAGATGGAGGACATTTGCTCCATCATGCCCATGTCAACTTTTTGAAAGAACATCCAATTTATTCTCAAACCCCAACTGTTTCCCTTAACTCACCAAAGTAGTCCTCTTCAAGGACATCCAATTCCCCTTTAAAACTCCCTATGGAATCTGATAACACCACTCTTTCGGGTGGCGTTATCCATATCTTAACAACCAACTGTATCAATATTTTTTTCTCATTTTCATTCTAATTATTTTGTCAATTATCTTAAATCTACAACTTCTGATTAGTCACTCACCTACTGGAAGAAATAGTTTCTCTCTAAGTGCTCTGCCAAAATCCTTCAATATTTTGAGTGTATTGCATATATTTGGATTCCCCTTAGCCACCTTTGCTCTAAGAAGAGATTTCTCTGATATTTGCCTACAGATTTGCTTCTCGATCTCCTTCCCACTATTTGGCGGTCTATCGTAAACATCCAGCAATTTAACAGGTCCTTTTCTGTTCCTTAACTGTAACCAAAATAGATTCAGTCCTTGAATCCTCTAGTGTATTATTCGCAGCTTCTCCAATCTTTCTTTATAACTTAATTCCCTCATCCCCAGTATCACTTGGTAAACCATCTGTGATATTGACTTTTTTACGTTTCTAATACTAAACCATGGGGAACCCCACTGCATACTTCCTTTCAGTCAGAAATCATCCAGCCACTTACTCTCTGCCTCCCATCCCTTAGCCAATTATGTACCCAAGTTACCATGTGTGTCTAATTTCAGAATAAATCTGTTATGAGGTTTTTATCGATGCCTTTTAAAGGTCTATATACACAGCATTTACTGAACACCCTTCATCAAACCTTCAAAGGTTAGGCAGGCAAGATTTGACTTTCACAAATCCATGCAGCCTGCCCCTTATTAACCCATACTTCTCCAAGTGAGAATTGAGTTTTCCCTTGATAATGGTCTCCAGTTCTTTTCCCACCATTGACGTCAGACTGATTAGCTTAAAGTTGCCAGCTTTACCCCCCTTCCCTTTTTTGAACAGTTCTTTAACATTTGCCATCTTCGAGTCCTCTGACATTATTCCAATATCTGAGGTGGATTGAAAGGTTGTAGTCAGTGCTTCTGCTATCTCCACCCCAGTTTCCCTCAGCAGCCCACATTTCTCTGAAATTTTCCTATAGATTTGCTTCTTTAATCTTCTTCCTAGTGTTTTGGAGGTCTATAGTAAACATCCAGCAATTTAACAGATCCTTTTCTGTTCCTTAACTCTAACCAAAATAGATTCAGTCTTTGAATCCTCTAGTATATTGTTCTTCTGTAGAACTGTAATATTATCATCGATCAATATTATCACCATCCCCTCCCCTTTCTTTTTCCCTTCCCCATCTCTCCTAAACACCTTGTAGTCAGGCATGTTTAACTCCTTTTCCTGCTTATGTTTAAGCCAGGTCTCCATTATAGCCATTTCACCATTGCTCCATGAGGTAACTTGCACTTGTACTCGTCAACCTTTCTTGGCAAGATTAAGAAAGGTTATATTTAGGAACTTTTGAAGCTGATGTACCTGAAAAATTACAGTTATCTTTATCTGTTTGCCTACTAAGTAACAGTATTAAAAAAAGTATATACTTACAATCAGACGATAGTTTTTCTTGAAATGATTTGTAATATTTACTGAGTAATTTAAAATTCTCTTGATTGATAATTTCCTGTAGAGAAATATCTCCAAACCTAATGATAAAATATAAATTCTTATTACCACATTTTAATTTGCCATCTGAATTCCATAAAGTTTGGAAGTAAAACTAAGGAACTTTTAAAACTTGAGTTTATATAGCAACTTTTACAACCTTAGTGCATCCTGAAGTGTTTCCTGGCTAATGAAGTGCTTTCAAAGGCACGTAACACAACAAAATGCTATAATTAATTCGTCCACAGCAAGGTCCCTCAAACAGCAATGACCAGATAACCTATTTTTGAGGGATAAATGTTGGCCAGGGCACCAGTGGAATTTCCCATAATTAAATATTAAAGCCTGGAAATTATGGAATGAAATATTGAAAGAATGCTCAAAACATATTCCACTCTTTTAATGGGCACTTCAACCTTAAACAGTTAAATGTTCATACAATGATATCACACAGGGAAACTTTCAGGTTAACATTATGAAGTATTCGTTTACTTATATAATATAGAAAAAGTTGGGACAACATTTGTAACACATTGGACTCCCCCATATGGGTTACCAAGTTTCTCCACAGGACAGGAAAATCCCAAGTTTGATCTCCAGTTTATGCTAAATTATCTCATCACAGCCAGGGAGACAAAAGGAATTCCTTCTTAGCATTCCTGGGATAGAGACAGGAAAATCAGTTATTCTTCCCACTCTTGATTGCTAACTAGTGACTCCATCAATGCTTGCACAGATCTCTACATATGCACACTTCAAGTAGGAGTAGTTAGATAGCAAGTAGATGAGGAAGTAGAGTTACACGAATTTCCACTCCAGCCCAAGTGTGTCAAGGACAATTACAGTAATCCTACCTGCTGCCCTAGCTGAGATCAATTAACTTAATGCACATTACGCAAGACAAGTTGTGGTTGTCCTCCCTGGAGCAAAGGATATTGATGGCAGATTTGATGGAGGTATACAAGGTTATGACAGGTTTAGCTAATATAGTCAAAGAAATGCTGTACCCATCTGCTGATGCTACAAAGGCTAGGGAACACAAATTTAAGGTTTTTGGCAAAAGATGGAGGGGGAATGTGAGAAAGAACCTTCTAACTCAGCGAGTGGCAATAACTTGGAACTCTCTGCTTATGAGGGTGGTGGAAGCGGAGATGACGAATGAATTCAAAAGGAAACTACATGGGTACTTAAGCAAAATAAACTTATAGGGACATGGGCATAGAGTGCAGAAATGGGACTGTGATTACACCTATTCAAACTACAACAGCAATTTTAATTTAAGTGGTATCCTAATGTGGCAAAACGTCCCAAGGGGATTCACAGGAGCCTAATTAGACAAAATGGATGGTCAGTCAAAGGAGGAGTTAGGAAGCCTGTCCTAAAGCTTGGTCAAAAAGGTAGTTGTTGAAGAAGTAAAGAGTCTCTCTCTGCTGACAAGGTTGAAGGCCTTTGGTATGGTCCATGAAAGCAACATAGAGTGGTCTGCGCTGTTCGCAGCACTTCTCTTGTAACTGCTGAATTGACAGAATCATGTCAACTGTCAATTTTCTAACTCTGAGGCCACACTGAGACTCAGGATAGATGTGTGATGCCAGGATCTGCAATCTGGTCAAAACAACGTGAGCATAGACTTCCCCACAATACTTAACAGGGAAATGCCTCGGTAATTGTTACAGTCACTGCGATCCCCTTTGTTTTTGTACAAGGTGACTATTTTTGCATCTCACATATCTTGAGACACAAATGTTTCATCTCAGCAGAGGCACAAAAGTTCATGAAGATGCTGCAGCAGTGCTGGTTTTCTGCTTTCGATTATTTCTGGTGCAATGCTGTCGTTCTCTGGGGCTTTACCACTGGCAAGGCAATCAATGGCCTTGTGGAGCTCTACTATGGTGGGCCCGCTATTCAGCTCCTTCATGACAGGAAAGCCTGGAATGGCATTGAGGGCTTCTTCAGTGACAATGTTCTCCATTGCGTAGAGCTCGAGATAGTGTTACACCTACCTTTCCATCTGCTTGCTAGGTTCAGTGATGATCATCCCTGCCTTTGTCTTCAAGAGGGCTGATTTGGTTGCTGCTGGGTCTGTTGTTTTCTTGATTCTTTCATACATCCCGCTAGCATCCCTAGAATCAGCAGCAGATTGCATACTGTCATCGAGTTTCAACCAGCATTGATTGGTGCCGTGCCGAGCAGTCTCCTGAGACTCTTGCAGCTCTGAAAGCATCTAGATTTTATTTGCTGGGTACTTGCTTATAGTTCATGACAGCTCTCAACAAGGCTGGTATTTATTGACTATCACTTGGGATGATGTTGGTGAACCTTCCTCTTGGACCGCTGTAGTTTATATGGTGAAGGTAGCCATAGTGGTATGTGGTGAAGGTATGTGGTGAAGGTGCTGTTAGGTAGGGAATTCCAGCATTTTGATGCAGCGATGATGAAGGAATGGATACAAATCCTTTTGGAAACTACTTTGTTTGTTTCAGTTTGATTTACACTGAAATAATCCATACACTATAAAAACGAAAGAGGATGTGGCTGCCAACAATGAATAAAGATCCAAACAATGGTTATTAAATAGAACAGAAAATGCTGGAAATACTGAGCAGGTCTGACAGTATTTGTTGCTAATTCTGGATGCTGTGTTGACTTGAAGGGGAACTTGGAGATGGTGATACTTCCATGCATCCATTGCACTGTCCTGCTAGTTGGTGGAAGTTGTGGTTTTGGGAGGTTTTGTTGAAGAAACCTTGGCAATATACTGCATACACTGCAGCCACTGTGTACCGGTGACGGAGGGAATGGACATTTAAGGCAATGGATGTGTTGCCAATCAAGCAGATTTCTTTGTCCTGGATGGTGTTAAGCTAACGTGTTGTTGCAATTGCACCCATCCCAGAAAGTGGAGGGTATGGCATTATAAGCCTGACTTTTACTTTGTAGGTGTCGGAAAGGTTTTGGGGAGTCAGAAGGTGATAACTCCCAGCCTCTGGCCTACTCTCATAGCCACAATTTTTTGGGGGGCTGATTGAATTTCTGATCAATGGTGAGGTCCTAGATGTTGGTGGTGGGGCATTTGATATTGGTAATGACATTAAGCATCAAGATGAGTGGTTAGACCTTTCTTGTTGGAAATGGTCACCACTTGACACTTGTGTTGAAAATGTTACGTGCCACTTGTTGGCCTGAGTCTAGTAGTTGCCCAGGCGTTGCTGCATGCTGGTATGGGTTAGTTCACTACCTGAACAATTGAGAATGGAGCAATCACACTCACCTCAACTCTGGAATTCAGCTCTTTTGTCCATTGGATCACGGCTGTAATGAGATCTGGAGCTGAATGGTCTTAGCTGTGTTCACAGTCAGAATTGGTGAGCAGATTATTGGTGAGTTAGATGGCATTTTTGATGATTTCTTCCATCCTTTGGCTGATGATTGAAAGCAGGCTGGTCGGACAATAGTTGGTCAGGTTGGATTTATCCTGCTTTTTATGGATAGGTCAAAGCTGGGCAATTTTCCATATTGTTGGTTTTATGCTCTTGCTAAAAGAGTTTGATTGAGGTGTGGCTAGTCCTGGAGCAGAGATCTTCAACACTACAGCCAGAATGTTGTCCGGAGACTTATGTGATTATTACTGTGTGCGATGCGGTTAGTTCTTTCTAGATGTCTCATGGATTGAATCAAATTAGCTGAAAGCTGATGATGGTGGGAACCTCAGGAGGATCAAGTGCTTATCACTTCTGGCTGAAGTTGGCTGCGAGTGCCCAGGGCTTGTCTTTTATACTCATGCTCCAGGTCTGCCATCATTGAGGATGGGGGTATTTGTGGAGCCACCTCCACTGTTAGTTGCTTAATTGTCCACTGCCATTCATGATTAAATGTGATCAGTTTTGACCTGGTCCATTGACTCTGGAATCATTTAGCTCTGCCTACAGCATGCTGCTTTCATTATTTAGAATGTATGTAATCCTGTGTTTAGCTTCGTCAAGTTGACACCTCATTTTCTGGTATGCCTGGTTCTGCTCCTGGCATGCTTTTAGGCGCTCTTCGTTGAACCAAGTTTGGTCATCTGGCTTGATGGTGACGTGTTATCCGAGTGAGTGATTATCCGAGTCATGATGTTACAAGTTGCGTGAAATACAATTCTACTGCTGCTGATGGTCCAGAGTGCCTCATAGATCTCCAATTTTGAGCTGTTATATTGGTTCTTAATCTGTCCCAATTAACATAATGGTACAGAAGACACAGGAGCAGGAATAGGCATACCACTCCTCTACTCTACTGTTCAAATAAATCATGGCGAATCTTTGATTTCAACTCCACCCTCTTGCCTGAAGTTCAAAAATTGGAATTTAGATTCAAACATGGAGTTGCAGGAAAGATAGGCACAAACTTGATCAGGTGGCAACATGTTCAAGGATTTTGCAGAAGAAAGGGTTAGTTGGACTAGTAGCTTGCAAGGACAAATAAATTGAGCATGTTTTTTCTGTGGAAGGCGGCGATGATGGCAGTTTTGAAAGGGAGGTGAGAAAGTATGGAATGAAACTAGAAAGCATTATGTATTTCACAACAAACACTTTCCAGGCTTGATATTTGGCTTGAGCTGAGGAAACATCAGCTTGGGTGATGCACATTTCCTTCCTCCAGGAAAAAGGAAACCCCAGCTAGTCGATTTAATATTGGTTGACAGCACAATTAAATCTGGGCACTCAGAAATACAAATCCTTCTGGAAACGACATTGTTTGTTTCTAGCAAAAAACTGCGGATGTTGTAAATCCAAAACAAAAACAAAAATACTCAGCAGGTCTGGCACCATCTGCGGAGAGGAGCACAGTTAACGTTTTGGGTCCGAATGACCCTTCAACAGAACAGAATTGTTTGTTTCAGTTTGATTTACACTGAAGTAATCCATACACTATAAAAACTAAAGAGGATGTGACTGCCAACAATGAATAGAGAACCAAACAGTGGTTATTAAATAAAACAGAAAATGCTGGAAATACTGAGCAGGTCTGACAGTATCTGCTTAGTACCTCCAACACTCTTTTTATTTCAGATTTCTAGTACAGCGCATCCCACAGTACTTTTCACTAGTTAATAAATGCTCTGTAATGTAGCATCTTCCTGACCTATCCTACAATGAGCTCTGAACAATTAAAAATGTATAAAAACAAAAAACTACTGCGGATGCTGGAAATCCAAAACTAAAACAGAATTACCAGGAAAAACTCAGCAGGTCTGGCAGCATCGGCGGAGAAGAAAAGAGTTGACGTTTCGAGTCCTCATGACTCTTCAACAGAACTGAGTAATATTAGGAGGGGGGTGAAATATGAAAAATATATTTCACCCCTCTCCTAATATTACTCAGTTCTGTTGAAGGGTCATGAGGACTCGAAACGTCAACTCTTTTCTTCTCCGCCGATGCTGCCAGACCTGCTGAGTTTTTCCAATTAAAAATGTATCTCTAAAGTAGATGATAGAATGGAGCTATTCCACCTAATCTTTGGTCTCTGTGGTTCACTGGAAGTCAGCACTGCCACCTTCACCAGCAGGATCTGCTGCTGCATTCTGCATTCAGCCATGGTCCCAGTGACAGGCCTTTTCGTCTGCTCTTTTGCTGCATTACCGTAACTGCCATAAATCGTTCCCAAATATTTTTATGGGCTGGCAGCTGAAAAATGCAACAGGCAATGAAAAGCTTCAGACAAGTGGGTCGTTAACAAGCTCAATAGCTTGTTAATTATTAATTTCAAAATGGCAGGCAGACTGCCAATCTCCAGGCCCCTCAACCTTTGGTAATTTCAGAGACTGGCGTGATGATTTCACGTTGCCAACCCAATGTCATCGTGCCGTATTTTATGCTTGCACGGTGGGGCGGGGGCTGGGGGGGTGGTGGGGGGTCCCAGTGACAGGCCTTTTCGTCTGCTCTTTTGCTGCATTACCATGCATTATTGCTGCATGGAAGGGGCCCAATTTGTGGACGTAAAATCCAGCCCAATGCTTAACAATGAACGAGTCCTCTTTTGCTATAAACTGTTGGAATGAGGAGTTTCTCCCCGCGCCCACCCCCCCCCCCGCCCCCTCCCAATAGGGAACGAATGTGCTATTTTAAGTCAACTCGATGGAAACTCTGAGATGCAGCATATTTTCCATGCTTGGATTACTGTAGGAGCGGAAAATCTGACTCATCTTTTCCACCCTTCAATTCAATTGGTATCACTGCACTGGCTGAGAAAGCTACCTGCACATAGACCTATGATCATCTTAGACTCTGTGGCCCAGTTCATTTGTTGTTGCACCCAAATTTGTTTTTACTGGGGGAATTAAGAGACAGGTTGAGTGGACACTTGGTTCAGGTGTTTAAAATGCCGAGGAAAACCAATAATGTAGAAATAAGTAAGCTATCTAACTTGGCCTATGATTGCAGATTTGCTCTGCCAAGTTGGTAAACCTTCAATCAAACAACAATTACCCAACTTCTCACCGAACAGCAGACATAACTTTGTTCAGATTAAGATAAAAGCAAAATACTGCGGATGCTGGAAATCTGAAACAAAAACAAAAATAGCTGGAAAAACTCAGCAGGTCTGACAGCATCTGCGGAAAGGGATACAGTTAACGTTTCGAGTCCGTATGACTCTTCATCAGAACTAAGGAAAAATAGAAATGAGATGAAATATTACCTGGTTGAGGGGGGTGGGACAGGTAGAGCTGGATAGAGGGCCAGTGATAGGTGGAAGCAAAGAAGAGATTGCCAAAGATGCCATAGACAAAAGGACATTAGCACATTCCATAGCTAATATCACCACCGTCAACACCCCTTTGTCCTTTTGTCTATGACATCTTTGGCAATCTCTTCTTTGCCTCCACCTATCACTGGCACTCTATCCAGCTCTACCTGTTCCACCCCCTTCAACCAGCTTATATTTCATCTCATTTCTGCTTTTCCTTAGTTCTGATGAAGAGTCATACAGACTCGAAATGTTAACTGTGTTCCTCTCCGCAGATGCTGTCAGACCTGCTGAGTTTTTCCAGCTATTTTTGTTTTTGTTCAGATTAAGTTCCTTGGAAGACAGCTCTGTACACAACTGAGTAAACGTTTTAAGAACAAAATAATATGTATATACCTCTCTGCCAGAGTTTGTTGTTCATTTATTCCGATGTTAAAAAAAACTGGATGCACACGCAGTAGCTTTCCATCTTTAATCTCCTGTGGCAAAACCTCAAACAATTTACTGGGAAGCTGTACCTCCACTGTGTAAAAATCCCTGCAACAAATCCAACAAAAGAGAGAAGTGAATAGAACACAGATTTTTAAAACAGTATCTGATCTAGAGGTTCTGCCATGCCAAACTATGGGATGGATTGTAACTCTGGGTGGGATCAGTGTGTGGGGACCCTGAAGCAGGCACTGTCCCCAAACATCGGGAGAGAAGTAAGGCCCAGGCTGCTGTTAATTGTAGGTCTCATTTTAATAATGCACATCTATCCCTCGCCTGAGGCAGTTAGGAATTATGTGAGTGTTGGAGTGTGGGAGCAGGAATTGGGGTGGTCCCAAGAATATGAGAGTATTGAGAGTGGGGTGGGTGGGGAAGGGATTTGCAGAACCAAGGCGGTTTGGGGCTGAGAACGAAAAGGTCAAGGTGGTCCAGGAATTCCTCGTGGGGCCCTCGAGGAGCACTCCAGCTCTTCCAGCTTCAAAAGGAATACTTCCAAAAATTAAAGGAACTCCACATTCTCTGACCTTTTCTAGCCACCTTGTTGCCTCCCACCAAGTTTCTCTAGTGGTACGCTACCAGGTACACTCCTCCCCAAGCTCCAGTATAAACAGTGTTATAGGGCTGATGGGGCCCTGACTCTCACTTTCAATTAAGCCCTCAACTGGCTTTAGCAGGAGCCTTGGCTGACTTGAAAATTAGTGAAGATATAATGGAGTGACCTTGAGTCATTGAGAAAACTTGACCAATCCCCACCCCACCAACACCACATACTGTTCTCAACTGGGGTTAGAATCAATCTTCCATCTCTCAAAAAATATCTAAGGAATTAATATGTTGCATTTAGATTTGTAGCAGCACATCAACAACTGTAAAAGTAGGTACAAGGTATACAAGGTGCTTTGAAAACCTACACACAGCAGCTTAACAGGCAATACTGGTTTAATCATTTTAGCTCTCAAGGAACTTTACATAAATTAATTTTAAGATGTAACATGTGACCTTTCAGCAACCCATTGAGCAACAAAAGATTGTTTCCTTCTTAAGTTAAAAAAATCACAAAACCTTCAAACTTTAGTTTCTCTGTCCAAAGCAACGCATTATTCAGAGAGGGTATAAAGGCAACTTGTTCCCAAGCATCTGCTGTTGCTAAGAGATGCATGGCTTACCCCTGAATGTACACTTAAGGAGAAATCATCCCAAGTTTGCACTAAGTGCGGTAGCGGGCGTGAAGAAAGTGGTTTTATTCGCCGGTCACAATGGCAGCTTTTTATGCTATATGGTCCCCTTCCTGGTGTGTCCTGCCTCATAAATGATGAATTCACAGGAAACACGCTGGATTGCTGGCGGACGGCCTCTGATTTGCCTGCCCCACCATCACCTCAGGCCTTCACTAATCCAGGTGTCATATTTAAAAGGTTGCCTTGCACAGAGGTTGCACTCTTTAAGGGATCGAAAGCTGTTGCAAAGTCATCGCTGCCAAAAGGAGGAAACATACTGCCCCCAAATTTAGCGACGCCTCCATCAGGCACCTATTGGATGCAGTGGAGGCCCGACATAGGTGAAGACCAGCAAGCAAAGTGACAAATCCAGCATGGGAGGTGGTGGCAGCAGTGGTCAGCGCCAACACCCTGCAAAAGAGGACAGCCACCCAGTGCAGGAAGAGGATGAATGATCTCCTCCGTTCCACCAGGGTAAGTCACTCTTCTCATCACTCTCAATTCACACACTCACAAACCCATCACACATCCACGGGGCCCTCACTCACTGCCAGTTCAAGGGGCATCACCATTCACTCTCTTACACACACCTTCATCTGCCATGCAGATCGTGTCCTCATCCCATCCATGACATCACTCACCACCCACACATGCCAGGCATCCTTCTCATCTGGCCTGGCAGGCATCCTGCTTACACTCTCTCCATCTATATTCATGCAGGACAAGCTGGCACACAACAAAAGGGAGAGGTCCAGACTGGTGGAGGAATGCCCAACATCAAGGTCCTCACAGACTTTGAGAATAGAGCAATCCAGCTGGCTGGCGATGATCTGGACCATTCCTGGGCTGACGGTGAGGCCGGCGGTGCACAAGCAAGTGAGAATCCAGCAGTGCAACATCCATCAGACAACCATACTGTGAATGAGTTCCCCTGTTCCACAGTCACCTGCCATGCATTAGCTACTTCTCCTTGCTTTCACAGGTGCACCTGGGAAGCAGCCGAGGGAGTCCACGAGCCAGGTCCTCGACTCAAGCCCTGAAGACACCTCAGAAGGAGAATCTGATGACACCCTAATTGAAGACCCATTGCGACGCTCACCCAGAACCTCCACCAGCGCAGAGACATGCACCACGGTGGGACCTAATTCTAGAGTAACCTCGGGGTCACAATCTAGTGGGCACATCACACTGTCTGATCCACAGCAGGTGGAGCAAGGAACTTCCCAGGTTTCCGGCACTCAGAAGACTGCTGGAGGCCAGAAATCTGTCGAGTCCGAGTCAGATGACAAGCCTCTGGAGTCAGTCATACCTCAGTTGCTGGAGCTGCAAGGGCAAGCTCGGGAACATCAGGAAGGGACGTCTGCTGCACCCCCCAGATTGCAAGGCACAATGGAGGAGTCCGTCTGCCTTCAGTCTGAGGTGATAGTGCCGGTTTGCCAACGCACCAAAGTCAACACTGGGAGGATGATGGCCACCATGGAGACCTTGGTCCTGAACATTAGTCCTGCACTGCTGCGTGGGCTGAACTCCATCGCTGACGCTGTAGTTGGCCTCCAACAGTGTCAACACGAGAGGGGTGCAGGGCAGCTTGATCTCACTCCAGCTTCCCTTTCTCCTCAAGGAATCAACGAGGAGGCATCGGGCACCCATAGGGAGGACCACCAGCAGCTTAACACCCCGGGGCCATCCATCCAGGTGACTCCAGGAATGTCCGCCGATCCAAATCCCCTCTTCCTGTAACCCCCCCCGCCAGGGACCTCCAACTCAACAGGCTGAGGAGGGTGCAGATGGTCCACAGGAGGACACCCAAAGCAGGCTAGGGCCCTCCAGGTCTCAGCCCTCCAGAGAACGCCTGCCAATGTAATCACAGACAGGGCATAGCCGTCAGCACGGTGCCTCCACCCCCGCATTGGATGTTGGGGGAGCACCAAGACGTAGACACCACTTGGATGGTCAATGTGTAGTATGCTTCATGGCTGTCTGAAACCCCACCCACCTCTGCCCCACTCCACTTAACCTATTGACGGCAGCTTCGGCCTCTGGGCTGCATGCTGTGCTCTCAGCTCAGTCGCAGGCATTCTCCTAACCCACACTGCAAGGCTGCACTGTTAGCTTGAACCATGATAGATACTGGTCCAAACCTTAATAAAGACATTGCAAGGGATTGTGAGTGCCTCCACCAGTGACTGTACTATGGCCACCTTTCGCAAGGGGATGGTACAGCTTGCCCAGTCAGTTAATTGTTCTGCTGTCCCTGAAAACACACATTTGTAGTCTGTGCCCAAGGGGTGAAAGGTTCTGGAGCATTTGGTGGTATATTCATGCTTTTGTATTGCTTGAGTGGGCAGCAATGCTTCAGATACCCGACTCCAAGCATGTCAATGGAGCTGCAGCTGAATGGTCTCAGCTACAGAAGAATGCTCACTTTTAACAAGCTTTTTCAAGTGCGTGGCCACTTCCCTCTCCACCCCCCCACCCCACCCCCAAGGCATGTGCTTGTCTACTTCCTTCAGTCTGTGCTGCCTTGCCCCTGAACCCCAGCCTCAACCGCACTGGAGCCCTTGTCCCACTACCGCACTGAAAGCCAGCTGGAAGAAAGTGATTTGCACAACTATCCCTCTCATCCCCGCCTTGAATGCATGGCACCTCTTCCTTGGTGTCCTATGGATGATGCTCGCAAGCACTGCGCAAGGTTGTATGCATTCACCTCAGGTTTTCTATCGAAGTTCAGGTTACCAAATGCACCCCTTTAAAGGCAGTGAAGCACGCCATTCTGAAGTCACGCCAATGTGGGTAGTAAATTTGACTTGGGGGAATGATTCCGGTGAGCAGGGCTTATAATTCCCAATGTGCGGCAGCAGGAAAAGCAGCCTGCCATTGACAGATGGCACGGGTAATCACAAACTGGCTTCACGACAGCGTTAAACCAATATTTGGCCTTGGTGCCATATTTTCTCCACCTACCTGCTGCCAACGGGACTGGACAATTCCACCCTTAATCTGTTTGAGCAAACACCGATTTTCTACTCAGCGCCTTGGGCAACAGTGTGGTCAATAGCAGGAAATCATCACTCGAGGAATCATGGGTACAAACCACAAAACAGCTGGTCAATGATGAAACATCTTCATATCCTAATATGCAAACTACTGGATTGCTAGCAATTTACCATAAACTCCATGATAATGCCACAGACCACATCTTAATATAGTGCATTCTTAGAAGAAATTGAACAATTTTTTGATGTTGACAGAGAAATGGTATTGTAATTCACAGTATTATTGCAATGAAGTGTGAGGGCCCTTAGAACATAGTGTACTGTGATGGGAACATGAATGATGACATTATGGGATGGTACCATAATGGTTGCAGGATTAGTGATCCAAAGGCCTAGACTAATGCTCCAGCGACACAAACTCAAACCGCATTGTGGCAGCTTCAGGAATTTAAATTCTATTAATTAATTAACCTGGAATAAAAAGGTAATGTCAGTAATGACCATCATGAAATCACCGGATTGTCATTAAAAACCCACCTGGTTCACTAACATCCTTCAGGGAAGGAAATCTGCTGTCCGGACCTGGTCTAGCCTACCTGTGACTCCAGATCCACAACAATGTGATTGACTCTTAACTGTCCTCTGAAATGGCTGAGCAAGCCACTCAGTTGCATCAAATTGCTACTGTAAAGTAAAATAAGAACAAAACTGGATGGACCACTCACCATTAACCTAGGCACCAGAAATGACAGAAGCACATCCTGCCCAATTGACCCTGTAAAATCCTCCTCACTTACATTTGGGGACTTGCGCCGAAATTCGGAGAGGTGTCCCACAGACTAGTCAAGCAACAGCCTGATATAGTCATATTCGCCTTGTCTCACAGCCAATGTCTCAAACTCCTCCATCACCTTTCCTGGCTATATCCTGTCCCACCAGCAGGACACACCCACTAGATGTGGCAGCACATCGGTATACAGTCAGGATAGAGGACTGTGGAAGTACTCAACATTGAAGTCTCATGGCATTAGATCAAATATGGGCAAGAAAACCTCATGCTGATTCCCACCTACCACCCACCCTCAGCTGATGAATCAATACGCCTCCATGCTGAACACCATTTGGAGAAGTAATGAGGGTAGGAAAGGCACAGGATGTACTCTGGGAGGGAGACTTCCAATCTCCATCATCAAAAATGGCTGAGTAGCACCACTACTGACCAAGCTAGCTGAGTTCTGAAGGATTTATCTGCCAGACTGGGCCTGTGACAGGAGAACCAACATAACCTCATCCTCGCCAATCTCCCTGTTGCAGATGCATCTATTCATGACAGTTTTGGTAGGAGTGATTACCGCACAGTCCTTGTGGAGACGAAGCCCTATCCTTACACTGAGGACACCCCCCGCCCCCGTCACGTTGTGTGGCACAACCACTATTCTAAATGGGTTAGATTCAGGAAAGAGCCAGCAGCTTAAAACTGGACATCCATGGGGTACTTTGGGCCCAGCAACAGAATTGTATTCAACCACAATCTAATCTCATAGTCCAACATATCCCCCACTCTACCATTACAATCTAGCCAGGGACCAACCGTGATTCAATGAGAAGCAGAGCATGCCAGGAACAGAACCAGCGTAACTAAAAATGATGTGCACAGCTGGTGAAATTACAAGACTGGACTACAACATGCCAAACGGGAAAGCAGCATGCGATAGATAAAGCACAGTGATCCTACAACCAATCAGATCAAAGCTCTGCATTTCTACCAATCCAAGCATGCTGGTGGACAGTTAAATAATTAACCAGAAGGGGAGGCTCATAAAATTCCCCCATCCCCAGTGATGGCAGAGCACAACAGGTCAGTGAAAAAATAATTTGCACCGTCTTCAGTCAGAAGTGCTGCGTGGATGATCCAACTCAGCTTCCTCTTGAGGTCCTCAGCAGCAACGATGCCAGTCTTCATCCAATTCAATTCACTCCACATGGTATCAAGAAATGGCTGAAGGCACTGGATACAGCAAAGACTATGGGTCCTGACAACATCCTGGCTGTGGTACTGAAGTTTTATGCTCCAGAACTTACTGTGTCCCCAGCCAAGGTGTTCTAGTACTCCTACAACACTGGCATCTACCCAACAATGTGGAAGTACTCAGTTATGTCCCATTCACAAAAAGCAGGGCAAATTCAATCCAGTCAATTACCATCATCAGTCTACTCTCAATCATCAGCAAATTGTGGACAGTGTCATCAACAATGCTATCAAGCAGCGTTTACTTAGCAATAACCTGCTCATCAATGTTCAGATTGGGTTCTGCCAGGGCCCCTTGATCAGCTCCTGACCTCTTTTACGGCCTTGATCCAAACATGACAGAAGAGCTGAATTCAAGAGGTAAGGGCAGTCGATAGCCCTTGATATTAAGGTAACATTTGACGGAGTGTGGCATCAAGGAGCTCTTGCAAAATTGAACTCCGATTGAATCAGAGGAAAACTCCCCACTAGTTGGAGTCATATCTAGCACGAAGGAAAATGGTTGTGGCTGTTGGAGGCCAATGAACTCAGCCCCAGGATATTGCGCAGGACCTCTCCAACATAAGCTTAGAAATGGGGACATTTGCTGATGATTTTACAGTGTTCAGTTACTCCTCAAATATTGAAGCAGTCAATGTCTACATGCAGCAAGACCTGGACAACAGTTAAGTGTAGGCTGATAAATGGCAAGTAAAAGTCATGAACACAAGTGGCAGGCAATGGTCATCTCCAAAAAGAGAGAATCTAACCATCTCTCTTTGAAGTTCAATGGAATTGCCTTCGCTGAGTGCCCCGGCATCAACATCCTGGGGTTTATCACTGACCAGAAACTGAACTGGAGTAGCCATATAAATACCAAGAGCAGGGCAGGGACTGGGAATTCTGCAGTGAACAATTCATCTCCTAATTCCCCAAAGCCTGTCCACCATCTATGAGACACAAGTCATGACTGTAATGGAATACTTTCCACTTGCCTGAATTAGTGCAGTTCCAACAAAACATTCAAGAAACCCCTGACGCCATCCAGGACAAAGCAGCCTGGTTGATCAGCACCTCGTCCACCACTTTATCCATTCACTCCTTCCACCAGTGGCGCGTATGGACAGCAGCATGTACCATATACAAGATTTGCTGCAGCACTTTGCCATGGTTCCTTCAATAGCACCTTCCAACCTGTAACTTCTACCACCTAGAAGGATAGGGCAGGACTTCTACCACCTGGAAGGATAGGGCAGGAGATGCAGGGCGACACCACCAGCTGCAAGTTTGCCTCCAAATCACAGACCAGCTTGACCTGGAACTATATCGTTATTCCTTCAGTGTTGCTGGATCAAAATCCTGGAATTTCCTTCCCAACAGCACTGTGGGTGCACCTAGCCACATGGACCTAAGTGATTCAAGAAGGCAGCTCACCATCACCTTCTCAAGAGCAATCATGGATGGGCAATAAATGATGGCATTGTCAGCAATGCTCACAACCTCGAATGAGTAGAAGTAACTTTAAGGACATTCATTCCAGCAGAACATTCAAAAACATAGCCAATAATGTAGAGCAATGTGGAACAATAACTAGCATTAGTGAACAGTCAAAAATACACACCTGTAACAAATGGAATGCTTTTATATTCATTTTTGTATTTGGGGGAAAAAAGTGCAGATTTGTACATGAAAGGGTGATAAAGGCAAAAATACACCTTGCATTTAAAAAATACTTGGCATGCAGTTAAAGTGCTGTAATATGCAGGGCTATAGACCAAGCGATTAGGCTTGATAGATCTTTTTTGGCCTGCACAGGAACAATGAGCCAAATAGCCTCTTTTTAAAAAATTCTTCCATGGGATGTGGGCATCACTGCCAAGGTCAGCATTTGCTGCCCATCCCTAATTACCGTTGAGAAGATGCTAGTGAGTCACAGATTCAAGTGAATTCCATACACAATCCTGTGGGAACAGAATCTTCTTTTACATGCAGTTCCTGTGAGATCCAAATATACATTGGCAGTGTGACTAGGAACAAAGCAAGTAGATCCTGCGACCCAGTTTCTTGGTCCTTCTTATCCCAGCACTCTGATTCTGCCTGAGCTAACTTGCTTCATTATGCCAAGTGGGTGCAGCTGCACTGGTACTTGTCACAATTGGTAAGAATAACACAGAGTTCTGTGATTTGTTTGGAAATAAATATATAACTACAGTTTAATATTTTAAGATTACTACAGACTCTAGAACCAGAAGATTAGGTTCAAGCTTAAAAAAGGGGATAGTGCACAGTTTAGATATAGCTACACAGAATTATGCATTCAACTGCTTCGTTGAAATGGGCTGTGTGGGAAAATTTAAGGGAGAATTACACAGATATTTCAGTGAGTGGGTAACTGAGGGTTGTTAATTTTTGTACTGGCCAGATGGATTTTTCTGATCTTGTACTTTCCTGTGAACATGTTTCATAATGCTGACTGTAAATTACACCTCAAAACATTGCTTGTATTGCAATTTACTATGAGACATGATTATATGCATGTCTGTGAGAAAGAACACAAGAGCATCTGGAAGGTCTCAGCTTCACTCTCCCCTTCTCTGTCTATAAGAACATAAGACAGAGGAGTGGGAGAAAACCACATGGCCCTTCAAGTCTGCTCCACCTCTTCTACCCCAACTCCACATTCTCCTGCTATCCACACACACCCTTAATTCCTTTAGTACTCAAAAATCTATCCACCACTGTGTTAAAGATACTCAACAACTGAGCACCTACGGCTCTCCGGTATAGAGAATTTCAAAGATTCATAATCCTTTCAGTGAAGAAATTTCTCCTAACTTCAGTCCTAAATGACTGATTCCTTATTCTGAGACTATGATCTCATATTTTAGATTCCCTAGCCAGTGAAATCATTTTCTCAGCATCTACCACGCCAAGCCCCTTAAGAATGTTATATGTATCAATTAGATCTCATTCTTCTAAACTCCAAGGAATATAAGTCTACTCAATGTCTCCTCATGGAATAATCCCTTCATCTCAGGAGCCAGTCTAATAAGTGTTTGTTGCACTCTTTCTATGGTAAGTATGCCCTTCCTTAGGCAGGGTGACCAAAACTGTACACAGTACTCTAAGCGTGACCTCATGCCCTGTATAATTGGAGTAAGACTTCTTTACTCTTATACTCCAATCCCTTTGTAACAAAAGCTAAAATACCAGGTACCTTCCTATAATTTCTTGCTGACTTTCTGGACCCATGCATCCCTCTGAATACCAACATTTCTCAGTCTTCCACTATACAAAAAAAATTGTCTTTTTTTATTTTTCCCACTAAAGTGGATAACTTCAGACCTCACCACATTGTACTCCAACTGCCATCTTCTTGCCCATTCACCCAACCCATCTGTATCTCTCTGCAGCCTATTTGCGTCCTCCTCACTGGTTAATTACCCTCTAAACTTTATATTTCTCCAAGCAAATCAAGTTCAGTCTGTTCTCTTTAAAGATAGTTATGGAGTTGGAATTTATGGATCCTCACCCTGTTCAAGTTTATTCCTTTCTGTTTTGAGCTACCTTGCCCTGCAAGCCGAATAATTGTGTTCAGACACGGCTTGTTTAAAGAAGTACATGCAATTCCATGCAAAGTACAATCTTGCAGTTCATCTTGGTTTGTGTAAGTGCATTTGGATCATGCAAATAAGTTGTACTGAAATGATTTATTGTGCAAAGACCCTTTAACATTTCACTGTAACTACAGTTTCTATGGTAAATTGCAGCTTGAAATTATGCCCTGCTATTGGCTATTCCTTTAAAAGAGCTATAGCATTGTCCGAGTGCTTTGGGAACAGTAAAATTAAAGATTAACAGCTTATGAAGAGATGCTTTGCAGCATATTTTGAGAAGCTACTTGGTATAGGAAGCTAGGGTAACCTCACCTCGACAGTTTTCCTCAGGTTTGGCATCAAGGGTCCAATTGACTTGTCAGCAATCAACTGCCACATGTTGGACCTCTCTTTTCTGACCATCAGTGCAAAAAAGGGAGCTTCCCTTTGCCTCAAATCATCCAGCATGGTTTTTAGTATCTGTCAATGTGGAACTGCATGGTTGAGAATGCTTTACTTTTCAGATTAATATTGGCAAGTTGAAACCTCTTTTTCCCTAGCCTTGCAGGTGAGAATGCAGTTGTTAAATTGCTGCCTCAAATTCCTGTCAGCTGTTCAAGTGCTTCTTCAGGGAGGCCAGTATATTTGCAGGAAGCCTTTGGATTCAACAAGTTAAGTGAATTACAAACATCGGGTTAAAACGGTCACACAAATTTGGTCAGTGGGATTATTTACATCATTCAATTCCCATCCAAATTGAGTAAAAACAGCAATATTAACCTTATATTACTGATGCAGACTTGACCAATTTCAGATGAAAAATTAGGAACTTTAGTGTAGGCTCTTAAATACCAGCAGGTGCTTGAGCCAGCTTCCAAAATTTATCCTGCAAAACAAGTTTCCTTATCCCAGCAGCAGGTTCATCGGTCTGGATAACCAGCATATTTTAGGAATGCTGATCCAATTCCAAAGAAAGCACATGACATGAAATAGTTTCATGCCCATGTCTCCTCACAATCTGCTTCCAAGTGAGCCCAACATCCTAATCACCTTCGCAATTTATTACGCACATATTTGTCTCAAATCAATGACCTTTACTCAGATTTAACTCTGATTAAAGTGCATTTTGATATTGCAACAATTGTAAAATGTTGCAGCGTAGTAATAGACACTAAAATCTGACACGATTAGATGGTAACACAATTATGCAACTATTTGTTACAGTTCTGAAAAATTCTGCTTACCGGATTCCAGTCACAATAGGACAAAGGTTGGCACTGGCACTCTCCTCTGACTGTGCTTCAACAACTTTGAATGCCACTTTCTGTAAATCTATTATTGCAACTGACATGTCCTCTAGCATTCCAATCTCTTCACCTGAAGGTTAGAACAGACACACTTTAAATGTCAGCAGCTTTCCTACAAATCCTATAGAGTTGTATGGTGAAACGCTCTGTTAAATAAATAGCAATTGGCAATATTGTCTGAAAATAAAGTTAAATAGACTCATCACACAGCCTTTTCAGCCTTATCCCCTACATTGGCTCCGGCTTGGCTGAATTGTAAAATAACCCAATGGTATATCCTATGAGGTAACAGCAGGCAGCGCCCTGCTCCAGTCTGGTCAAAATAGATCGAAATACTCTGAAAATAGCCAAGTATTGACAAGGTTATGTACTTAGTGAGGCTCAATCAGGAAAAGTTTTCCAAAGCCAATTTGTGGTTATTAGCAGATTGGCAAACTGTCAACATTATCATCTAGCCCAAGCGCTGCTCGGTTGGCTAGGTAGCTAGTATGTGAATCAGATTAACGTCAACAGCACGGGGTTCAACCCTTGTTCCAGCTGAGGTAGGCTTGGGGCATGCCTCCTTGCCCTACCAGTAGTAAAAAAATCATGCCACTTTGCCACGGTTAGAAGAATAATTACCAAGGACCTTGCCTTCAGGCAGGGATCTCAAGAAGATGATGACAATGGAAGGCGTGAGTAATCTGCCTCTGATATCTGATGTCCCTGACTCATATTTCACCACCTCTACAAAGAATTACGATATTTGAGGCATTTCAAACCCAACTCCCCATCATTAACGTGAACAATGTTTGTTGACTCTTAAACTCTTAGACGCTTTATTATTAGACGCTTTGTCAGTCTCAGAGCTCCTGTGCAAGTTAGTTGTGAAAGAGCTCATTTTACAAATCACTTGTTTTTAAAGCTCTTTCTGTTCTGATGATATCATGTAAGTGTTTTAACTGCAGCCTGTTCTTTCATGTAATTTAGCAAACAATCGGTCATTTTATTTATAAACATCAAATGTTAGCAAGAAACAAAATATAAAAAAGGCCATAAATTTAAAATTTCAAAACAATATAATTAATGTGAGTTATATGAATTTTCAAGAGCATTTGATGAAGTATCATATACAAACATATAAATTAGGAGCAGGAGTAGGCCACTCAGCCCCTTGAGCCTGTTCTGCCATTCAGTAAGATCATGGCTGATCTGACTTTAACTTCAATTCCACATTTCCGCCTTTCCCCAACAACCTTTCAGCCCTTGCTTATCAGGAATCTATCTACCTCTACTTTAATATTCAAAGACTCTGCTTCCACCGTCTTTTGAGGAAGAGAGTTTCAAAGGCTCTCAATCCTCTGAGAGAAAGAAATTCTTCTCTTCTCTGACTTAAATGGGCAACTCCTACTTTTAAACAGTGACCCCTAGTTCTAGATTCTCACACAACAGGAAACATCCTTTCCACATCCACCCTGTCAAGACCCCTCAGGACTTTATATGTTTTAATCAAGTCACCTCTTACTCTTTTAAACTCCAGCGTATACAAGCTTTCCTCATATGACAACCTCCCATTTCAGGTATTAGTCTAGCAAACCTTCTCTGACTACTTCCAACACATTTACATCTTTCCTTAAATAAGGAGACCAATACTGTACATGGTACTCCAGGTGTGGTCTCACCAATGCCCCTTATAACTAAAGCATTACCTCTCTACTTTTGTATTCAGTTCCCCTCGCAATAAATGATAACATTCTATTAGTTTTCCTAATTACTTGCTGTACCTGCAATTCATGCAATAGGACACCCAGATCCCTCTGCATCTCAGAGCTCAGCATTCTTTCACCATTTAGAAAATATGCTTCTTCTTTATTCTTCCTGACAAATTGGACAATTTCACATTTCCTCACATTATACTCCATTTGCCAGATCTTTGCCCACTCACTTAACCTATCTATATTTCCTTGCAGCCTCCATATGTCCACTTCACAACTTACCTTCCCACCTACCTTTGTATCATCAGCAAAGTTAGCAACCATATCTTTGGCCCCTTCATCCATTACAAAATGTTGAGGATGGAGTACTGATTGCTTTGGCACACCACTTGTCACATCTTGCCAACCAGAAAATGACCTATTTATGTCTACTCTCTGCTTCCTGTTAGATAGCCAATCTTCTATCCATGCCAAATATGTTATCCCCTACAACATGGCCTTTGAGTTTTTATTTTCCGCAATAACTTTTGATGTGGCACTTTATTAAATACCTTCTGGAAATCTAAGCACAGTACACTCACCAGTTCCCCTTTACCCACAGCACAAGTTACTTCTTCAAAGAACTCCAAAAAGTTGATTAAACATGATTTCCCACTCACAAAACCATGTTGACTCCACCTGATTACCTTGAATTTTTCTAAGTGCCCTGCTATAACGTCTTTAATAATAGTTTCTAATATTTTCGCTATGACAGATGTTAAGCTAACAGACCTGGAGTTTCCTGCTTCCTGTCTCCCTCACTTTTGAACAAAGGAGTTACATTCACTATTTTCCAATCTAATGGGACCTTCCCCAAATCTAGGGAATTTTGGAAAATTAAAACCAATGCATCAACTATCTCACGGGCCACTCAGTTCCAACAAATTTGCTCAGTATCACTAACCTGGTGATTGTAATTTTCTTGAGTTCCTCCCTCCCTTTCATTTCCTGATTTACAGCTATTTCTGGGAAGTTACTTATACCCTCTAAAGTTTAGACCAATGCAAAATATCTGTTCAATTCATCTGCCATCTCCTTATTTTTCATTATTAATTCCCCAGACTCACTTTGTTAGCTATTCTGTTATTCAAATATCTATAGAAACTCTTACTATTTGTCTTTATATTTCTAGCTAGCTTTCTCTCATACTCTAATTTTTCCCTCCTTATTGATCTTTTTTTATGTTCTGTCCAATCTTCTGACCCACCATAAATCTTTGCAAAATTATAATTTAAGAAGGAAATTCATAAATTTCTAGACTCTAAAGGCATCAAGGGATAGGGGGAAAGAGTGGGAGTATGGCGTTGAGATAGAGGATCAGCCATGGTCATATTGAATGGCGGACCAGGGTCGAAGAACAGAATTACCTGCTCCTGCTCATATTTTCTATGTCCTTTATCTTTAAGTTTGATACGATCTTTAACTTTTTTAGTTAACTACGGAAGATGTGTACTCTCCTTGGAATTTTTCTCTCTCAATGGAATGTATCTATTTTGTGTATTCTGAAATATCCCCTTAAAGGTCAGCCACTGCATCTCTATTGACCCATCCCTTAACCTAATTTACCAGTTCACTTTAGCTAGCTCTGCTTTCATGCCCTCATAGTTGCCCTTATTTAAGTTTAAAACACTAGTCTTGGACCCACTCTTCTCTCCTTCAAACTGAATGCAAAATTCTATCATATTATGATTGCTGCTACCTAGGAGTGCTTCACAATGAGGTCATCAATTAATTGTATCTCATTGCACATTACCAAGTCTAGTATAGCCTGCTCTCTGGTTGGCTTCAGAACATGTTGTTCTAAGAAACTATCCTGAAATTAATCTATGAACTCCTCATCCGGGCTACCTTTGCCCATCTGACTTTTCCAGTCTATGTGTAGATTAAAATCCCCCTTGATTATCGCCGTACCTTTCTGACAAGCTCCCATTATGTCTTTCTTTATGCTCTGTCCTACCTAGTGGTACTGTTAGGGGGACTGTACAACACTCCCACAAGTGACTTTTTTCTTTTATCATTTCTCATCTCTATCCACTTCTACTCCTGCTTTCCTGAACTTAGGTAATCCTTCTCTAATGTGCTAATACTACCATTAATTAACAGAGCCACCTCTCCACCTTTTTCTAGCTTCCTGTCCTTCCTTAATGTCACGCGCCCTTCAATATTCTGGTCACAAACTATGTCATCCTGCAGCCATGTCTCTGAAGTGGCGATCAGATCGTACTTATTTACTCACATTTGTGCCATCAGTTCATCTGTTTTGTTTTGAATGCTACATGCATTAAGATATAGAGCCTTTAGTTTTGTAACATCTAGACTTGATTGCTTATATAGAAATCTATGGAAAAGATAATGGTATCTGAAATTATGAGGAATATGGTCACATCAATAAACTGATTGTTAATGTGCAGCAAGTTAATAGTATGTGGAAATGGGAATCTCTTGGAATGTGCTAAGTGACATTTTGCAATGGCTTGTGTTGGGACTGATTTTATGTACGATGTACATAACTAGTGTGTATTTAAGAATTGAGGGCACAACATCAAAATTTGCTAATGACAGAAAATTGGAAGCACCAAATTGTGATCAGGCCTATAGAAGATTTCAGAACGATGTGCATGGGTGGTAGGTTTAATTTAATGCATATGATTGTGAGGTGATACGTAGCTGTCAGGAAGAATGAGAGGAAAAATATGCTGAGTAATAAAACTTTAAAAGTAGGGACTTATAGGTTAGATACACAAACATTTAAAGTGGAAACAGGAAAGGTGATACATTTTTTTTCAAAAAAGGGATACAGAATTCTTGGTTTCTTAAATAAATGCAAAAAAAGCAAAGAGCTAATGCTAACTGGTTAAGTTGTAGTTAGAATACTGTATCCACCTTTGGGCACCTTGCTTTAGGAAAGATGTCAAGGCCAAAGTAGGCACAGAAAGGAAGATATGGAGGATGAGATACTTTAATTACGAGGAGAAATCGGAGCTCATTCAATTGTCGATCGGAGACAATTAAGAGATCTGCTCAACGGGTACTAAAATGATAAGAATTTTAATTACATAAATTACAGGAATTTAAGGTTAAACAATCTGTCTTTCAGGTATGTTCAGTGACAATGAGAAACAGATGGGACTGGACATACCCAAGGATGGTGATGGTGATGTCTGGGATACTGTTTGTAAAGCAAAATCAGTGAGTATGACTATGTCAGGCTGTTACTTGACTAGCCCTTGGAGCAGCTGTCCCAATTTTGGCACAAACCCCAAAATGTTAGTAAGGAGGACTTGGCAGGGTTGAAGAGCTGGGTGTGTTGAGTGGAAATAACGGTGAATGAAGCCAAGACAAACAATAAACATGGCTCCAGGTTAAAGAAACAAGATAATCAGAAGGATACAGCATGGGGATAGAGATATGTAACTAGAGATAGCAGAAAATGACATAAAAATAGAACAAAACGTTTCAGAAGTCTGAAGTAGAGTTGGCTTTGGCGCCCTCTTCAGGACTTCATGTGCAATATCATCATCACAAAAACCTGGATAATTTGTCAGTTATTTGAATAGATAATTTAATTATCTATATTTAAACCAATAATCAGTGAAATTAAACTCAAATTTTTTGAAAAGATGGTAGATAAAATGTAAGTTGTGAAACACAGAGAACAGTAACAGAATGAAGATGATGGAAGAGATATTTATAATTGTGCCATGTTTAAGGATGCAAAGGTGGAACATTTGGACATCCTTAAAGTTTTACTGTTACATATGTATGACAAAATAAAGTTCTGCCATCAAGACTCATGGGTATAATTTTGTTAGAGCAGCTACAGTTCCACTGCAGTAGCTTGATCAGAACATCGTGTACAAACGTATACTGAATTTCTGGCATACTTTCAATGTTGAAGACGGAACACTGCCAAGGAAATTCAGGGCCATAATCTCACAATTCCGTTTCCATTTTTGTTGTATTTGAAGTGAAGCACAAAGCAGAAGGAGTTGCCGGGAGCTAAAGCTAAGTATGTTCACACTAATCTTGAAAATAGTGGCAATGGCAATACTAATTCAATCTCTGACAAGTTTTAGACATTTTTTATTCAGAACTAATAATTTAAAAACTGTATCCTCAGGTAAAACAGTTGAATTAGTCTATGATAGAGTATTATTTTTAAGTAATGCTTTAAAAGCAATAAGTTATCTTGGTTTTTTTAAATCTTGTTGTGCTATATGTATTTAAAATACTATAGAAGTTCACAGCACAGGAGGCCATTTGTACCAATTGTCTGTGCAAACTCTTTGCAAGAGCAATCTAAAACTAATCCCACTTCCTCTCCATAGCTGTGTACCTTCCCCTGTTTCAAATATTTGTCCAATTCTTCCTTAGAACATGCAATGATCTTTGTCTAGACCACTCCCTCTGCCAAAGCAATCCACTCTCCAACAACCCTCCATATTAAGAAATTTCTTTAACCTCTCTCCTCAGTGTGTTCGTGACAATTTTAAATTAATGACACTCCTGTAAAAAGCCACCAAACAGTGGTGGTAGTGTGCGGCATGGTATTAATCAGGAAATTAGAGAGGCATGTTGCATGTGTAATACAGTAATCATGGGTGGCTTAAATCTGCATATTGACCGGGTAAACCTAATGAGGACTAATGCTGTGGAGGATGAGTTTCTGGAGTGTGTTAGGGATGGTTTTCTAGAGCTCTATGTTGTGGAACCATTTAGAGAACAGGCTATTTTAGATCTAGCATTATGTAATGAGAAAGGACAAATTATTAATCTTGTTGTAAAAGAACCTTTAGGGATGAGTGACTCTAAAACGATAGAAAAGTGGGGTAGCTCAATCTGAAGCCAGGGTGTTAAATTTGAACAAAGGAAATTATGAAGGTATGAAGAGCAAATTGGTTGAAGTAGATTGGGAAAATACATTAAAAGGTATGACTGTACATAGGCAATGGATAGTCTTTAAAGAATCATTACATAGTTTACAGCAACTATACATTCCTTCAAGGGACAAAAACCCAAAAAGAAAAGTCAGTCAACCATGGCTAACAAAGGAAGTTAGGGATTGTATAAGAGTAAAAGAAAAAGCCTATAAAATTGCCAGGAATAGTAGTAAACCAGAGGATTGGGAGCATTTTAGAATATAGCAAAGGAGGACCAAGAAACTGATGAAGAAAGGGAGGATAGAATATGAATGTAAACTAGCAAAAAACATAAAAACGGACTGCAAAAGCTTATGTAAGTGCATAAAAAGGAAACATTTAGCTAAGAAAAATATAGGTCCATTACAGGCAGAGTCGGGAGAATTTATAGTGGGGAATAAAGGAATAGCAGAGAAGACAAATGAGTACTTTGGGTCAGTCTTCACTGAGAAAGATACAAGAAATCTCCCAGAATTAGAGATCCAAGGGACTAAGGAAAATGTGGAACTGAAGGAAATTAGTATTAGTAAGAAGGTTGCATTGGAGAAATTAATGCGACTGAAGGTTGCTAAGTCCCTAGGACCTGATATTCTACATCCCAGAGTGTTGAACGAGGTAGCCATGGAGATAGTGGATGCATTGGTGAATATCTTCCAAAATTCTATAGAGTCTGGAACGATTCTTGCAGGTTGGAAGGTAATAAATGTCACTGCACTATTTAAGAAGGGGGGTGCGGGGTGCAGAAAGAGAAAACAGAGAACAACAGACCTGTTAGCCTTACATCAGTAGTAGGGAAAATGCTCGTATCTATTATAAAGCATGTGATAAATGGACACTTGGATAATAATGATCTGGTTGGGCATGGACAATATGGATTCATGAATGGGAAATCATGTATGACAAACCTGTTGGAGTTTTTTTTGAGGATGTTACTAACAGAATTGATAAAGGGGAGTCAGTGGACGTAGTATACTTGGATTTTCAGAAGGTTTTTGATAAAGCCCCCCCACAGGAGGTTGGTTAGCAAAATTAAAGCATATGGGATTGGAGGTAATATACTGGCATGGATTAAGGTTTGGTTAACAGGCAGAAAATAGAGAGTAGGGATGAATTGGTCAATCTCACAATGGCAGGCTGTGACTAGTGGGGTTCTGCAAGGATCAGTTCTCTGGGCCCCAGCTGTTTATAATATAACAACAATGATTTGGATGTGGGGACCAAATGTAATATTTCCAAGTTCACGGATGATACAAATCTAGGTGAGAATGTGCATTGTGGGAAGATGCAAAGTGGCTTCATGGGGATTTAGCCAGACTTAGTGTGTGGGCAAGAACACGGCAGTTGGAATATAACGTGGAAAAATGTGAGGTTATCCACTTTGGTAGGAGGAACGGATGATAGGAGATTAGAAAGTGTAGATGTAAAAGGGACCTGGGTGGTCCTCGTCAATAAGTCGCTGAAAGCTAACATGCAGGTGCAGTAAGCAGTTAGGAAGGCTAAAGGTATGTTAGCCTTTATCGCAAGAGGATTTGAGTGCAGGGGTGGCTAAGTCTTGATTAGACCGCACCTGGAGTAGTGTGTGCAGTTTTGGTCCCCTTACCTTAGGAAGGATACAATTGCCATAGAGGGAGTGCAACGAAGGTTCACCAGACTTATTCCAGGGATGGGGGGACTGCACTCTGCAGAGACATTGGGGAAACTGGGTCTGCATTCTCTAGAGTTTCAAAGAGTGAGATGTGATCTCATTGAAACTTACAAAATACTTAAAGGAATAGGTGGGGTAGATGCAGGAAAGATGTTTCCCCTGGGTGGGGAGTCTAGAACCTGGGGACACAATTTCAAAATAAGGGGGAAGCCACTTAGAACCAAGGCGGGGAGAAATTTTTTGTGCAGAGGGTTGTGAATCTTTGGAACTCCCTACCCCAGAGGGATATGGAAGCTCAGTCATTGAGTATGTTTAAAGTAGAGATTGACAGATTTCTAAATGCCAATGACATAAAGGGATATGGGGATAGTGTGGGAAAAAGGCATTGAAGTTGATGATCAGCCATGATCGTACTGAATGATGAAGCAGGCTCGACGGGCTGAATGGCCTACTCCTGCTCCTATGTTCCTACGTAGCCCCATCACTAATTCCCCATCCAAAGGATATACCCGGCAGATTTTCTTAGACGATTGCAGGTTATGTGATAAATTAAGTGTGAAAACACTCCATTTGACAAGTCGCAGAAAATTAATGAACACAAAGTTTCTATTTCCTTCATTATAAAATGTTTCCTCTCAATTTCTTGAGTAACTTCCCTGGGCACATTCTGACACAGTGATGCAGGGGAAGAATCTAGGACAATGTACTGGGGGAATACCCAAAGCTGAATGCATTCGAGGTGAGGGAGGTGCAAATATGCCAGAGGAATTAGAAAGCTAACAGTACTTTCTATTATTTATCCTAATGGATTAAGCAGAGTGTTCAGAAGCTGGATCTGTGGCTGCAGCACTTGGAGGTGTGACACCAGAAAGCCTGGTCATCTGGATTTCAATTTGCCAAATATATAGACAAAAAAAATCTTTGCAGATACAGTAGAAAAGGACAGGTAGTCAGTGCTTTGAGGAATTCCACTGTATGTATCCTGGAAGGAACTATAAGTGAGGATGCTTCAATCCAAAACCTTGGCATGTTGTTGTGGGATACTAATGCTAGCGCTTTCATCTAAAAGTTCTTTGTTATTTTAACAGAAGCATTAACCTGTTAAAAGTGAGTCAATAACTCCTCAAAATAGTAGAAAGAAAATTTCACAAGGCTAGTTTCCATGGTGTGACTTCAGAGCCCTGGCATTTACAGATAACACTGTAACACTGTCAATCCATTCATTCGGGCAGGGAATGCATGTGTTTACTGTAGTATAAGGGGCTAGCACATAAAGGGTTAACATGCGACAGTACCACCCACAGAGTGAAACAAGAGAACACATGGCCCACACCTAGGGGTCAGTATAGTGTTGGACAGAACCGTGTATAGCAGCCAGCATGAAGACAGCTCTTAGCTTGGACCTTTACTATACCAATGTAGAATGAGCGGAATTTTCCACTCCTGCTAGCAGCGAGTATCGTGGCGAGCGGAGGGAGCAAGATTTGGCGGGAGGCTAAAAATCAGTTTCCCAACGTTGGGAAATTAGTTTGGAATCTTGTTCTCCCAACTTTCATGGCGGCTTAAAGGTAGGTCGAGTGTCCCGCGGAGTTATGTCAGGAACCCCATTTGCATCTCATGAATGCTCATTAAAAGCCTAACACATTGGGAATTTGCTCCCCGCCAAATTAAGCGCCCTGCAAGTGGGAATTTAGAATGTTCTGTTTCATGACCGTACATAAGTGGCATGCACTTCTTCCTGGACTTTCAGGTCAGTAGACGCTGATTTCGCCTTCCTTTCACACTGTCACTGAAGGGTATCAGCTGCCTGTCACACAAGCTGCGCCTAGACTGGGCACAGGGGAGGGATGAGATTTAGGTAGGGCTGGGGATGTTAAGAGTCAAGGAGAGTGGAAGAGTGAATGACTGTCTGCATGCCGTTTAACTATGTTGCCTGGACATTGAAACCTATGAGGTGATGGCACGGCAGGCCCCTTCCTGTCTGCCTCGCTACACGATTCGTGGCCGCATAACTAATGAGCTGAACAGTGCAAGATCTCATGCGTTCAGCCATTCCACTCTCCAGCGGAAGTCACTGACTTTTGTTTCCGCCACCGGACTTCGTCTCCACAATGGAAAATTCCAGCCATTGTTTCTAGTAGTTAATAAATACCTACGGTTGGAACTACCGAAGATTACAAATACCTTAAGACCTACAAAACCACGCCCAGCTTACATTTACTTAATGGCAAAAAGCAAATATTGCCTTGAGCCCGGTTTACATAGCTCAAATAGTTAATGATAGGAATGAAATATTGGTTTCAGTAACAGAAGAATTAGACTCTGGAAGTAAAACATGAACAGTAAACTGGTTAGAGTAAAATTACGCAATCTACATTATCATAAGAGATGTCTAGAGATTTATATTTTATGTATTTATACGCACACTGTGATCTTTTCTTGTCCAGGGCTCAGGTGTTTGAGGCAACAAAACACAGACTATATTATCTGATGTTTCTCAGCCATTACTTCTTGGTATCCACCGAGTGTCGTATTAGCCCAGTTCAGCACTTCACTATTATATTAAATGCTCTTGAAATCTGCGTTCTGATGATCAGCAGGACAAATTGACCATCTCCTTAACAAGCACCTTAAGATGAAAGAGTTTTCCTAAAGTTAAGCAGCATCTGCTGATAAAACAAGATGTGTCGTTACTCACTGTATGTGCTGAGAAGTCCTTCAAAGTGCACCAGCAAACCCACAGTGTGAAGCTGCAATAGGAAGCCCTGGTCATGTAAATATGTGTGCAGTTTGATCACAAAACCACAGACGAGGCCTGCAAGCTAAAAGAGAAGAAAACTAATAAGGTGCTCTTTTTAAAATATATTGAGTAGTTTTTATTAATCAACAAAATCATTTTCAGACATAGTTTCTTCAAGACTGAATGTAAATATGATCAAATAGTATAAAATTAACAGTTCCACCATTCCTATCTATTACAAATCACATATTAATTATCCCTAATAGGGAAGAAGCTCCTAGAAATATAAAAATTTTGCTAGAACTATTAAAAATGTTAGTAAAGACTTTGTTACAATAAGCATTGTCTATACAGAGGCACAAGAACTTCCCATTAGAATAATGCCATGCCCTTATAAAATCTATACAAAAGCAAAAAACTGCAGACGTTGGAAATCTGAAATGAAAAGAGAAAATATTGGAAATACTCAGTCATTCTGAAGGTGTTTATGAAGAGAGAAACTGAGCTAACATTTCAGATCAGTGACCTTTCATGGTGAAGCATTTCCTGTTCTTATTCCTTATAAAACCTGTTCAGTTTCCTAAAACTCAGACTATGCGCTGTGATAACCTTGAAAAAATGTTATACAGTAAGTTGAAATGCAGGATCTCAATTTGTAGCCATTGCAGTGCGAGAAAGTAAAGAGACAATTAATAATGCTCCTAAGGTACTGCCAGTGCTGCTAAGGAGCTAATTGATGTGAGAGAGCATGGGAAAATAACCTAGCTTGTATTCCTAACCTCCTCGCAACATGCCTGAGACCAATAACTCACTAGATGTGACCTCATATTTTTTATCTGTAGAAAACTCCATGTCACATCAACACATTTTGGCACGGCGTTACAATATGCCCTGTGTTTAGTAATCCCATTTGCTCCAATCTCCTCCAACAGATTAATAGAAAACACTTGCATTTAAACAGTGCCTTTCATAACTTGAGGACTTCCCAAAGTGCTTTATTGCTAATTAATACTTTTGAAGTGTAGCCACTATTGTAATGTAGGAAAAATAATAAAATACAGATGAGAGAGCAAATTTTATACAGTATTTAATAAGTACAGCAGCTCAGGCACACACACACTGTGGCACTATTTCTGTTGTTTGAAGTGGCAGGAAGAGGCATTGCTCGACACTCCCAAATAGTTTGTTGTAATGAGATCATTTAAATCCATTTTTATCCATGTTGATCAGCCCCTGTGCACAATCACTTAGGAATGTTAACTGTTATGTTTGGGTTCTCTCAACTTCAGCATAGCATACAGAATAGAAGAAATCTTCACACACTCAGGATGGAATTTAATGCCCCCCCACCCCCCACCCCTTGGTGAGTTTGGAGCTAGGGGAGGTATTTAGTCAGGTGGAGGATGGCGAGTGAGGGCCTTGCCGGCTCTCCGCCTCTGCTCCGATTAAGTCCGTTGCAGTCATGGATTGTGCCTACCCACCGCGAGGCTTAAATGGGCATAAATTTCCCAATTAAGGGCCTCATCCTGCCATTGCTGTATTCACCTAGCGGCAGGAGGGGACTCACCATGCAGGAAGCGCAAAAAGTAAACCCTCTTGGGTTGAGTTCTGACGAAGAATCATCCTCTGCATGGGCCACCCTCCCCCTGTCACTCACCTGCACCCGGGTCCATTAGCAATCCTGGCGGGTGTAGTACAGGCAGTAGCTACCACCTCCCTGGTGGTGCTGCCAAGCAACAAAAAAACTGCTGGCCTCTGAGTGGCCGGCAGATCTCGGAAGGCAGGAATTCCGCCCCCAAGATCCTTGATCCCGGTGGAGGCCTGCTGTTCTCCAGTTCATTTGACAGGCCTTCCTGAAAAGATGCCACATGGGTCTCCTTCCAGCTGTCTAGCAGGCGGGCGAGACCCATTTTGCCTGTTGAATACCACATTTAATGTCAATTTGAACAAACAATGATTAACGTGTTATTTGAGCATGTCAGCTCATCATGTATCAGTGAGTCATTAGAGTTCCTGGTTTATAGTTTTAGCTGGTAAAAACATATTGTGCATTGATTTTTGAATTGGTGTGTATTTTCAAACTGATGTGCATCAGTATGAGAGAACACACACAGAGTGATGCTTCTACCTCCTGCTCACTGTTAACAATAGAGGCAGGCAGTCATTGATTTTACTGCACAAGGGGAAGCCATTTGGCCAATTGTGCCAGTATTCTTCAGTTGGAGTCGATCGTAATTCCATAATGTTTCACATTCTTTCCTTTCTAATGATTATTAAGCTTCCTTTTAAATTGACTTTGGCTTAATAGCCACTTGCAATAACGTATTCCATGTTCTAATAACTCAGATTGAAATAAGTTCACCCCGGTGTTATTTTCTCATGAGAAGTGGCTGAAAAAGATGAAAGTAGTGGTACTTCTGAAAAGATAGGCATGAGGGATTTGTACACAGAGCTTTTGAACATAAAATGAAAGCTGGATGTGCTGAAGGAACCTGTTATCTTATTATGGAGACATTTTTCTAAGTAGATTTGTAAAGGCAGCCCACACTGGCCTCATGGGTATCACTGATTGAAGCACTATCATTTTGCAAGGATTTGTAGGGATAGGGAAGTTAATGCAACTACAATCTGTTTACTCATTATAACCGTTCATCATTACTGCACTGCCATGCTGATTTCAATTTAGGGAATAACCATTTAGGAAATTACACTGAAAATAAGAAAGAAAAATAATGAAGGAATCTTTAAAGATTGGCATTAATTGTAATGCCAATGTACATTCAAATATCAATATTTTGAATAAGTTTCTCTCTCATGCTCACACATTTGTATTCAGCTGCTGGCAGACAATGTTATGCAAAATAATTGTAAGTGCAGTCTTGCTGCTCCCCAGATTATTTCCTCTGCCTCAAAGCATTTCTGCTCAGTGTTCATTCTCTGCTCTTATTCTGCCTAATTACTATCCTGCTCCACTTTCTATTTATTTATCTCAAATGAGTAAGTAATAGTATATTTTAGTATATTAAGTAATATAATAGTATATTAATTCAAGAGATTATTGCAATGGATATGGAATATAAGAGTAGGGAAGTTTTACTGCAGTTGTACAAGGCTTTGGTGAGACTACATCTGGAGTACCATGTACAGATTTGGTCTCCTTATTTGAAAAAGGATATAAATGCATTAGAAGCAGTACAGAGAAAGTTCATTGGACTCATTCCTGGGATGAAGGGCTTATCTTATTGTTGTAGGGTGGCTGAGTTGTACTATTAGTGACAGAGTTGATCTGCAGAAACTTCTTGGGTGGAAACATTAAGTTCATTTACAATATACTCAGTAGCCACTACATGTGTGCTCTCAAGTCCAACTCTATCTCTATACTGACTGCTGAGGTAGCCCACGCTGCTCTCCTATTGGATACTCCAGATCATGTGATCTTACTTAATAAACATTATTCGTACAGGTACATTACACACTAAATAAAACTATAATTACTACATTCCTCCCCATTTAACTTGGCTATATATATATATTTACAAGTGCATATTTTTCAAGACTACATTATATTTACACTGGGTGAGGAATTTACAAGTTCAGTCTTTCAGGTAGTTTCCTTGTACGTGTGGAATGTTGCAGCTCCACAACTTCAGATTCTTTGTCAGGTACCTCCTTTTCCGGAGCTACCTGAACATCAGGTGCTTCGGTGGGCACTTGCAATCCTGTATCCTCAACTCTTACAGGAACATCAGACATGCCCGCCTGGGTTGATCATCCTCAACAGGAAATACAGACCCGGTCATGGGTTACTGGTGGAACCAAATCTTGGTGGTTTGTCTCTCTCTTCCTTAAATGGTTCACATGTTTACTGGTGATCTGGCCTTCCACCTCCACATGGTAAGACAGAGGTCCTGTCACCGCATTTATTTCACCGGTAACAACTTTGGTCCTTCCCCGCAGTTTTTCACGTATACTGGCTCTCCCATGGTAAATTTCCTCTCACGACTATGCCAATCATGTCTAGTTTCCTCGCTTCCAACTCCTTTCCACATTCCCCTCTAAATTCGGCATTATTAGGCTCAATCTCACCCTGAGATGGCGTTTCAACAATAACTCCAGTGTGACGCCTGTTGTTGTGTGAGGGGTAGTCCTGTAGTGAAAAAGAAAGCGTGATAGCTTGGTTGCCAAGGAATCACCAGTTAGCTTTTTCATACCTGCCTTGAATATTTGAACCGCCCTTTCGGTCAGCCCATTTGAGGAATAGCGGTACGGTGCAGTTTTCACATGAGTGATACTGTTGAGGCTGAAAAACCGTTGAAGCTCAGCACTCGTAAATGCCGTGCCATTACTGGAAACAACTACTTCTGGTAGTCCGTGAATGGCAAAACTCTGATGTGGTTTCTCAATTGTAGTGGCCAACGTTGGTGACTTCACCTCATATATGTACAACCATTTTGAATGGGCATCGACAATGAGCAGAAACGTTGTTCCCTGGAAAGGTCCAACATAGTCAATGTGTAAGCGCACCCAGGATCTACCTGGCCGCTCCCACGGGTATGATGGAGCTGTCACTGGCAACTTTTGCAGTTGTTGACATTGCACAGTGCTTTACTAAACTCTCTATTTCGCCATCCATCCCCCTGGCCACTATAGATAGCTGCATGCTATGGTCTTCATTCGGGAAATTCCTGGATGGGCAGGGTGTAGTTCAATTAGAAGTGGCTCCCTTCCCTTTGAAGGAACAATCACTTGTGCACACCATAATAGGATACTACCCTGGCTGATTATCTCATGCCTTCTGTTAAAGTATGGTTCCATTCAATCAGATACAGGTTCCTCAGACCAATCATGTAGCACTTATTTTCGTACTTGAGGTAGGACTGGGTCCCAACTTGTCCAATCTTTGATCTATCGAACAGATACCAGTGAGGAATTTAAGAAATTTAACAGTAAAACAAGAACTTGGATATGCTCATCATTTTCTTGAAAAGGCAAATGACTAAGGGCGTCAACATTTACGATTTGATTACCAGGCCTATGTACAAAAGTGTATTCGTATGTTGCCAGAATTAAGGCCCTATTAGTATTTCTGTACCTTCTTTCTATGTGCCTTCTTCTTTCTAGCGCAGACTTTAATCTCGGCCTTCTTTTTGACTTCACTATTGGCCAGACTTCTCTCGGATGCATGCTCAACTTACTGAGCTCAGTGGCTAAGTCTCCCAAAATGTCATTATCTGTCTGATTCTTGGAAAATTCTGTGTCTTTTGCTTCCAAAGCCTCTTTGGCTTCATTTAGCTGATTCTTCAGCTCTTCCGTCTCTTTTCCGTATTTGTTTGCTGCTTCCTAGAAAATTAAGCATTGTTGTGTCTTCTCTGCCAACTCATTTTTCAGTTTGTTCAGAGAAGTGCTGAATTCTTACTGTTTCTCTTCATACTTTTCCAGAGGTACAAACTTTGACCTGAGGGAATCTTGTAGTATGTGTAGGTCTTTCAACAGGTTCTCTTTTTCCCTGCGAAGGTTGCTCACCTCATCTCAAAGTCTGTCATCAAGCAGGGTCTCTTTGAGTCCTTCTGCTATTCTTCCAGGTTTTGGCTTAAGACAGCCTACATTTCTTCAGGTTGTTGAGTCCTTACACACTCCTTTTTCAAAACAGGAACCTTCCAGCCTCCTTTTGGAATCTCAATGGCCAATCAAGGTTGATTTCCCTTAGCCAATTTTGCTCTAAAAGGATTGGTCCTGTGCCTCTCAATACCAACACTGGTAGCTGTGCCAATTGGCTTCCATAAATGGACAGTTACTCTGCCTATGCCTTTTACTTGAAGGTCTTCACCTGTGTACGTTTTTAGCTTGGCCGCTGTTCGTTCCAAACTTAATTGATGTTCACCATCATTCAAATATATGAAAGTATGTTCCCCAATTACTCTAGTGGAAGCTCCCATGTCTACTTCCATTCTAACAGGTCTGCCATTTACTTTCACTGTAACAAATATTGGTTCTGTCTTTCCAACTTTCAGATTAAACAATGAGTAAATGCCTGAATTTGTTGTTTCAGGCTTTTCTACATTGTAGATTTCATTGGGCTCTTCTTTTGTTTACAAGCCTGCTTGAATCTTTCCTTGCACTGCCTCATCATATGTCCATTTCTGTGACAATAGTAGCATTCAATTTTTTTAAACTGCCAATCTCTAAAAGACTGATTGTTTCCACATCTATTAATATTATTCTTCGATTTCACTGCTAAGTTATTTTTCTTTATTCTTCGGATAGCGAGGGCTGTTTCCACCTCTCGGGAGAGTTTCACTTTTTTGCGCCTCTTTCGGCTAAGGTTTCCCACCCAATGTGGAGGACGGCACCATTTTGCGCACCCTGTATTGCTTGTGAATCTCTTACAGCGCTTTCCATGGCCAGCGCTATCTCTAGCGTCTTCTTGAACTCCAGATTCACTTTGGACAATAATCTTTTCTGAATAGTGTCCTCTTTCACACCACCCACTAAGCTATCTCTGAGCATGTCGTTCAGAGTTGTACCGAACTCACAATGTTCTATTAACTGCTTCAAATTTGCCATGTAGCATGCAATAGTCTTACCCAGAGCTCTATTTTGTGAATTAAACCTGAAGCTCTGCATCGTGACAGAGGGCTTGGGTTGAAAACGACCCTTCACGAGGTCCATCAATTCATCAAAATTCTTTGAATCTGGGGCACTGGGTGCCGTCAAACTTTGAATCAAGCTGTAGGTTTTGCTCCCTCAAGAGGATCACTCGCCTCTTCTCTTCCCCCATAATCTCATTCACTTGAATAAAGAACATGAGGCGTTCTATGTATTGAGACCAATCGTCTGTGACTGGCTCAAAGGATCAATTCTCCCAAATTGTGGCATTTTGAGAGAGAATAACTTTTTCAATTCTAAAGAAGCTTGCTACTTACATTCACTTGGTGAGGTACAGTGCTGATTTCTTTCTAACTTGATTTCTTCTGTTCAATCCTGTTTTATCCTTGTCACCAGTTTGTTGTAGGGTGGCTGAGTTGCACTATTAGTAATAGAGTTGATCTGCAGACACTTCTTGGTTGGAAACATTAAGTTTATTTACAATATACTCAGCAGCAAGTAGACATGTGCTTTCAACTCCAACTCCATCTCTACACTGCTGAGGTAGCCTGTGCTACTTTCCTATTGGTTACTACAGGTCATGTGATCTTCCTTAACAAATATTATTCTTAAAGGTACATTACACACTAACTAAACCATTATTACTACACTTATGAAGAAAGGTTGAAAAAGTTGGGCCCACATTCATTGGGGTTTAGAAGAATGAGAGTTGATCTTATTGAAGCATATAAGATCCTGAGGGGACTTGATAGAGAGTGGATATCGGGAGGATGTTTCCACTTTTGGGGGAAACTAGAGTTGTGGAAGATAGTCTAGAACTATGGGAGATAGTTCAAAAATAAGAAGCGTCCCTGTTAGAGCAGAGATAAGGAGAATTTTTTAAATCCGAGAGCCATTAGTCTGTGGAATTCTCTCCCCCTGAAATAATTGGAGGCTGGGTCATTGAATTTATTCAAGGCTGAGCTAGATAGATTTTTGATAGGCAAGGGAGTCAAGGGTTATTGGGGGCAGGCGGAAAAGTGGAGTTGAGTTCACAACCAGATCTGCAATGATCTTATCGAATGGCAGATCAGGCTTGAAGGGCCAAATGGGTCTATTCTTGCTCTTAAATCTGATGCTCCTATGTGATTCAGCTAGCTAGTGCTTACATAAGTTGCATTCAGCATCAGGAGTACTAGACCAACAAGAACTTGCTGGCTAATTTGCAAATAAATTGGATCTTTGACCAGGCAGTAACTCTTGGGAATTGTCATCTCATTGGAGGATACTCATCTCATATCAGTGGACCTCCAAATATTTGGAGTCGGCTAGTTGGGTGTGCATCATAAAGTAAAGGGAGCGAATTCAGGATTTACAAAGGATCAGAAGAATACATCATAGTTGCTGTTGTAGTTGAAGTTTATTTTTGATGGAGGGAAGATTTGTGTGTGTTTGTGATTTATTTCTGGTAAATATTTTCTGTTTGCAGTAAATTTTATTTTGATAGATATATAGTGAGGAGAATGAAGAGCTATCTTGTGGTTGTATCTTGGGAGAATTTAATGGCTGGGATATGATATGGTAGAATTGTGTGTGGTGAAATATAAGTGGGAAGAAACTTAAATTCGAAGCAATATGATTGGTTAAGAATGAAAGATAAAACACTTAGAAAGGCGAAAAGATAGACTTAAGAAGGAGTGTCCAAAATGTTGATGCAGTCAACAAACTCAATGTACATAACCGACAGAAAGTTTTATTCTAATGGTAGGTTTTGTATTATTGACAAACATTTATTAACTGATTATTGCTCTTTATTTATACTTTATTCCGTTATTAAATAGGACAGCAGTACAATGCCATACTTCAAATTTAAAAATGTAGATCACCATATAGGCAGTGTGTGATGTTTTCAATTTTTGATTTTAATAGTTGGTGTATAGCAGCTTATAAAACATTCATCAGGATGTTTCCTGCTTTTAGAAAGAGTTTTTAAGAAACAGAGTCTTTTTTTTTAAATCTGCAAGGAATAGAAATGCCTATTACTTTGGTTTTCCACTAGATGAATTTGGTCTACAGGATTTTATTAGCTTTTGCTGACAAATGTCTAGTCAATTCAAATAGCCTGTGATAATGTTTATTTCACACCTCAAAAGTGTTTAATGGCCAATTAAATTATCAAGCAGCAACCAAAAACATTATTCCAGTTTTATAGATTGGCAAACTGTAGTAGATTCCTGGTTTCTTTGGAACTGAAGCTCAGTGGTTTCATCTGAAATGTGTATAATTTTTAAAACAACAAATTGCATGGGAGTTGAAGTGTTCCGATAAAAATTGCTCAAATGTAGTACTTTAAGTAAATGGTGAAATCCCTAATTTTACTGTTCACGGGTCGACTTAAGACGGGTTCATTTAAGACAGAGATGAGGAGAATTTTTTCTCTCAAAGGGTAGTGAGTCTTTGGAACTCTTCCTCAAAAGGCGGTGGAAGCAGAGTCTTTGAATATTTTTCAGGCACAGCTAGATAGATTCTTGATTAACAAGGGGATGAAAGGTTATCAGAGGTAGGCAGGAATGTGGGGTTGAGGTTACATTCAGATCAGCCATGATCTTATTGAATGACAGAGCAGGCTCGAGGGGCCAAGTGGTCTATTCCTGCTTCTAACTCATATGCTCATATGTAGAATGCTGTAATATATTCAGTGTAGTTCTGATGACATTGTTCACCACAAACATAACATCTGTAAATTCTATGCAATTATCGGACCTCTGACTGCATTGTCCTATGACTTACTCCTGACTATTCTTTATGGATATATGAACACACAGGGAACCATGTCCTTGGTTAATTTAGTAGTACTCTCATCTTTGATTTGGAAGGTTGTGAGTCTAAGTACCATTCCAGGAGTTGAAGACATAATCTAGGAAGAAACATCATTGCAGTACTGAGGGAGTATTGCATTCTCAGAGACGCTATCCTTCACATGAGACAATATAGGTTCTGTCTGCTTGATTCTATTACACTATTCAAAGAATAGTAAAGGTTTCTCGGGTCTTTGGGAATTCCTCCCTCAACAAAAATCATCAGAAACAGATTAACTGGTTATTTATCACATTGATACTTGCAGCATTCAGCCAAACACAGAATGGCTACACCTTATAGTTGTCACTTGTATGTGAAGCACTCATCTGTTTTTTAGAGATGTGTTAAGGGTAGATACAGGTATCATGAATGAATATCCCTGGCACAGAACATTAAAATGAAAAGATAAAAATTCCTGTGAGATCCACTGACCTCAGCATCAAATTTCCCACATTTATAAAATCTACCTTACGTTATACAAAGGAATTTATCTGATAATGTTTGCATGAAAATCCTTTACATGCTGCACTAACGCATCTATGAATCCTTTAAATAAAAATGATGAATGACAGTTAAAATATCACCCAATGTTACCTTCTCCTTTTTCTGACATTTCCATGGAGTCAGGAGGTTGTGGTTGAAGTGCACTCTGGGCCTTAAGGCAACAAATCTTGGCTGAAACTCCAGCGCAGTGTCGAGGGAGTACTACACTGTCGGAGGTGTCAACTTTCAGATGTGACGTTAAGCCAAGACTCCATCTGTCCTGTCAGGTGGATGTGAAAGATCCCATAGCATGATTTCAAGGAGAGCAAGGATATCCCCAGTGTCCAGGCTAATTCTTATCTCTCAATCAACATCACAAAAAAAGACAGATTATCTTGCCATTATCACGTTGCTGATTGAGGGAACTTGTTCTGTGCAAACTGGCTGCCATATTTCCTACATTACAACAGCGATTGTGTTTCAAACAGTACTTAATTGTAAAGCACTTTGGGACATAGTGAAGTTGTGAAAGGCACTATATAAATGCAAGTCGTTCTTGTTTTCATTTGCTACATTTCTGCTACTATTTCTATTTTTTTTTACAGAATTGGCCTCTATCTTTTACTATCACAATTAGCTTCTGAACATATTTCTCTACTGTTTTAGGTTTCTTATTTGGCTGACCAAGATCATAAAGCTCTGTTCAATGAATATTTTTAAACAGTAACAGAGTGACAATGTGTCCCACAATAAATGGCATGAATGGGAAAATGACATACCTGCATTAAAAAAAAACAGCAAATCCCACTAGACAAAATGCTTATATGTTCTAAAGACTTTCTTATCTAGCAGTTATAGGTGGTTTTATTCATGTTTGGGACAGGAGAGCAAAGAAATTTAGAATTCTATATGATAAAGCTCCACACTAGAGTAGGAGATAGTAACTTCACCCCTTATGAGATGTACAATCCCATTAGAGATGCTCCATTATTCAAGTGCTGCAAAACTTTCCAAGCCAAAAATGCGCTCCCTGCCAGCCTAGTGCTCAGCATGCACTCAATATCCTAGCAAACGGTGACCTCATAACCTGGTAGTCAAGTAGAACCTCTCTGGTTTATGTACTCTTCAAATTAACATTTGAATATATTTCCTGATGGCTCAATGGGAAAATGCATGTACTAGGGTGGTCCTAATCCATATAGAATAGCACCATTCCAGCTTCAATCACAGGTATATGTTAAATTCTCTCAACTCAGCCATGGCTACAATTGATTGCAGTGCTCCCCGGATAAAGACAGGCTACTAATCATTATCAGTGGTTCCTACCAGAATGTGTTCACATCTGTGCACTGGATGAGTACAAAGACAGACTTGCCTGTGATACTGCTTGTGAGTCAGATATTCACCGCCTAGGTTTACACGTTCATGATTTTTTTTAAACCACATATTGGAGGATAGCTATGTTTGTGGAAATATACTACAGCACAAATCAATGCTCGCGAGAAAGGAAGAAGATTGGAGGGAAACAAGTTAATGTGAATGTTTTTCGTTAATGGTGCTTTCAGAAAGCCACACCCTGAGGCTTATGATAATACAAGCAGTGTGTGTTTGATTATTATGAGCCCGAGTTCCTGCTTTGTGTAGTGGAAGATATCACCAAATTAATTTATATCATCTAATCCATCTCATTCATTCTCTTTGTAATGCATTATGAGGTGATGAAATGTGCACTTACTGCTTGGCTGAAGACAACATCTCTCCTCTGATGCAATGCCAGGGCCTGAGGTATATTGGAACCACAATCTTGAAGAAGAACAAATACCATGGCCTTCTTTGCTCTGTCAATCACTTCCTTGACACAGTCCTTTAAAGTAACTACCAGAGGGTACAGCCCTTCATACCAGTCATCTTACAAAACAAATCCGGCAGAGTGTTAGCAAACCATGGTTCAAGAACGTTGCTCTGTTCTTACAAAAATAAATGCAAGACAATTATAAAATAGCAGAAATACGATAAAACAGACTTATTTCAAGGTAATCATGTTGCCCAGTTATTTTCCCCACGTTTGAATTACACCTTGTACTGAATTATAAAAAAAGCTCACAATTATATTAATTTAATGGAATTATTTTGGGTGGATTTATTAAAAATTAAAATCCTCGGGAAAATAAAAGTTTTTAGCAGTAACATTGTTTATCAAAATAAATAAAGGATATGATGTAGCTGTAGCATGCTAATAAGACAATTGCATATTAAATAGTCCAGGTAGTGTTCTAAACTAAACTTAACTCAAGTGGTTTATAGAAGCAGAGAATTACAGGTGTTTACAGCACAGATGGAGGCAGGTCATCCTACTGTTTTGCACCAGGTCTTGGCTAGAGGATTTTAGAATTAATTCCGCTATCCTGTGCTTCCCCCCACAGCCATCGGTTTCAACTATTTTATCAAATTTTCCCTTAAAAGATGCAATAGTCTCTGTCTCAGCTGCTTCCAAGAGCTTGCTATGAAAAGAAATTTATCCCAAATGTTCTTAGTGACAATTTAAACTGATAATCCCTCAATGATTCTCTAACAGGCAAAATAGTCTTGCCTTATTCTCTCTATAAAACCCTTCATAATTTCTCTCCCTGACTCCTTTTGAAGGCCTAGGGTGTATATCATCACAATCCAGTGACTTATCCATTTTGAATTCTGCTTTTTTTTAAAATTGAAAACAATTTATTTTTTTAACAGTTATCTCAAAGATTTGTTTCATATCTGCCTCTAGTAGATCCATTCTTATTTTCGCAATCACCCGTGAAAACCAATGTAAATATCCAAAATCACTGCTGTAACTTTACCTTCTACATGTAGCTACTTTCTACATTCCTTTCTTAAGTATTGTTAGCTCCAACTGTCCTTTTACACTCGTTTAGTTTTAACCCCTTAATTAGTCCACAGAATTCTAATCTCTGATGCACACTGTTTCCATTTTATTTGAATATGTTCATTTATTACTATATCTATGTCATAGTTAAAGATTTCCCACTGCCATCCATCAATCTGTTTGCTAATGTTTCTGCCCAGTCAAATCCCTTTTTGATTAAGGCTCTGTGAAGTTCTTTGGGATGTTTTTCTATGTTAAAGGCATTATATAATTCTAAATTATTGTTCTGCCTTTTTCTAGTCCAGCACCCTTATCTTTGATTCACTATCTTTTTGCACTCTTGGATTGAACCTAGCTATGTTATGGTTGCCAGTGCTTCTTGGTTCCAGAAATCACTCCCATGTCTCAAGAATATATGAATGCTCCCCGCTTGCACCAGTCATGCAGGTTTCATTATCGTCTGTCCTTTAATTTGTCTAGCGTTTGGCATCTCAATTCTTTGATTTACTAATGCCTTGGAATACACTCCAGTGTGCTTCATTTCTTATAACACTCAAAAGTATTTAATTCAACTTTCCACTTTTAATAAAGGGGGTGAGAGTTTAAGGTGGACAGTCACAAATGGGCTGCTTCTTAATGGATTTTGTTTACTGAAGTAGGGAGTGGGACATCATAGTTTGTGTATGCATTATAACAAAATAAAAATATTTCAGTAAAGGTATTACAAGTAAATTGTAATTAGAAATCTGGTGGGGAAAATTGTATTCGCCCCTGTAAAACGGTGTAGGATTGCAATGTACAATTGACCAGTGCTCATTGTTTCCAATGCAGGCAAAACACCAATTTTGCACAATTGGTGTGTGCAGTCAGCATTAAACATGCCGTTGAGTAGCTGCACGCTTCAGAGGGCCCAGGTTTGTGCAAGGCGAGTACCACTTAAAGCTAGCCTGCATCTCTTAAAGGGGATGTGCACTCTGGCTGAAGCAGGTACTGGCACTGTTTGTGGAAGAGAGTCTGAGCAAGAAAAAAAGTGAATTATGGAGCAAGAGGGAAGAGAGCATGCTCTAAGTTTCTCTGCTAGATGCTTTGGTGGATGAAGTGCAGGGGAGGAGAGGTGTGTTCTATCTCTAGAGGGTCAGAAGGCCCTCTAGACAAATACCGCAATGGTAGTGAGAGCAGATAGCCATGGCAATCATTGCCAGGTGTGAAGCTCCGAGGACCTGGATGCAGTGCTGCAATAAGTTCAATGACCTCACACAAATGGTCAAGGTCAATGAAAACATCTTCAAAGATCACATCCCACCAACTGCACCATGTACCAGAACCCCTTCACTCACATGCCAACAATCCCCTTCAATTACAATTCATACCTAACATTCATAGCTTCACCTCACCCTCACACATTTAGCACTGCTGCAAGCTTCACACCCACATCTAACAGCTTGCATTGACTGCCAGTTATTCAACCGTGGCAGGCACAACACCCAAACACAATGCACCACGCTCACTGACACGCTTCTCTCTCTCTCTCTTTCGGAGAAAGTTGTTGCATCACTAGAGACAGCAGAAGCTATCCGGTGATGGACAGGCATGACTGCAAGTCCTTACTCTGATGGAGAAGATAGTGCTTCCCATCATTGGATTAGCCTTTGCTGAGGCTGTGTCCAGCAAAGGTAATGGTATCCCTACATCTAATCCTCCTCCTCACATCCCACTTCCCCTTCATCTCACTGTCTCTTCTGATTTACAAGCTGCACATGGTGTAATTATGCACCTCTTACTTTGCCCCCGACTCCCCTCACCACAACCCCACCCTGCGCTTTTTTCTTTTCCAATACCGAAGAACTACACCTGGGCCAGGCAGTGGTATAAGACAAAGAGATGGAAGAGTACACTTGCAGATCCAACCATGATGCAGCGTCTGATGGCCAAAGTCTCAGCTTCCATTGTAACACAAGCTGGAGCCAACCAAAGTCTGGATGTTGCCATGGAAGCTCAGATTTCTCTCATCCATGCTACACTGACCACTGACTCCGACTGCTGCCATCAGGGCTGAGAATTCCAGCGCTCAAAGTGACTTTACAGGTTCTCACAGTGGTCCGGCAATCTGCTCTCCATCATATTACTAAGGCGCTAAGGTGCGATCCTGGAAGAGTGGCAGTGGCTATGTGCAGCATGAACCTACTGTCCTCTCTTCAGGATGGCAGTATTTGTCCTCCCATCACTGCCACACCACCCTTGCTGTTGCATGTCAGCCAACCAGCCAGCCCAGGCTTCTGCCACCCATGCCAAGGTGATGTAGTCTGAAGTCAGGCCTTCTATGCCCGGAGCTGTCTGAGGTGATCCTGAAAGGTCCTCTGCAGTCTTCCCCAGTGAAGTCAGCAAACTTCCACCAGTCATGCTGCAGCCACTGGGATTGCACTGAATTGAGCACTCAGGCAGACAAAGGCAGACAGAAGACAGGCAACTAAGGCTGATTAGTTGATGTTTCAATGATTATATATTTGGTTTGGAAATGCTATTTTGTGGTGACTTTTATTTTTGCATTGTGGCAAAGCAGCTACTGTCATGGTCAGTATCAGGAGGACGGATGGATGTGGTAACGTTGATCAGGAGGGTATTGCGGTTGTGTTTACTCATATTGCAGTGGGATGAGTGGATCACAGACTGCCCATTCAGAAAGGGGCTATATTGGCTCCTCTTCCTCTTCCCTCATCTCCTCAGTTGGTCGCCTTTTGGTTGGTGACAAACATGGTGCCATGATGGCGGGTTTGAGCACCATATAGCAGACCACTACAGATTTTGGCATGCATTCTGCTAAGTACTGCAGGGCTCATTTAGAGCAGTCCAGGAAACAGAAGCATTATTTCAGAGCCTCAATGGTCTGCTCTATCACATTTTGTGCAGCAGCATGGCTTTCATTGTATGCATGCTGCTCAGATGCATGTGGGTTGTGCATCTGAGCCATTAACCATGTCATCAAAGGAAAGCCCTTATTGTACAGTTGCCACCCTCTGCTTTGTCAAGGTGGTTCAATTACAGATAGCAAGTGGGCAGCAACAGAATGAAAGCATCATGACTACTGCCAGACTACCAAGCATTGATCCACATGATCAACTGTGTACAGTCACAGACCAGCTAGAGGTGGAAGAAGTGGTACATCTCACAGCTGAAGTATGATAACCACCAAGCATGCATACAGGCAATGGCCCGCTGCATTATGGGGAAGCCATTTGCTTGTTGAACTTGCTTCTCTCAGGCAAGAGAGAATTAAATGTGTTCAGCTCTCTTGGAATACAGAGCCTCAGATGTTGCAAATATCACTTGCTCCAGCCTGGAAGATAGCATAAAAGATAATGGCTACAGTCACCTTCATAGTCAGTGACAATGCCATCCTCGTCCTGCTCTGAGTTTACAGTTATGATGGCAGCTGGTGAAAGATTACAGTGAGGATGTCCTTACTGAAGTGCAGATGTCTCACACACTTTTCCTCACTGAGGTATGGGCAGGAGAATTGCACCCCTGAACACTCTGGATGGATATGACCTCCTATTGAGAAGCCTTTATAATCCTCCCTCTTTCAGCAGCTTATTCTAATTTTCCCTGTAATGCTGTAGAGTAAGTCAGGGAGCAGGTGATTTGTGCAAAACCATTGAAGTCAGGACAAAGCCCTTCAGCGTGTGTCACACCATTCCCTGTAGACTTGTGCAACTTTAAACAGCTCTAGGAACCACCAAAAACTTCTCTATCACATCAGCAACAAATAGGAATCAATGAGCAACTAACCTGGACCTAATTAAATGTTACCTTTAAATAGCACAGGTGGGGGTTTCTGCCAGCTACTAAATGCGTGTTTAGCTGTGTGTGTTTAAGAGGTGGAATGAGCCAGGGCAATTACATGCTGATTGATGTCATAATCTGCCTACTCTGCATACTGGATGCTCTCTGTATGTACACTAATGCCCTCACCAAAATGACGTCTGGCATCAGAAGTGTGTGCATGCACCTTTTGGGAACTAAAACGCTATTCAAAGTACCAAAAGAATGGGCACCAAAGAACCAAACTTTGCGGTCTAAATGTTTTAATGAAACAACATGGCTGTGGTCTTCTGTCTCTGTTCTTACCAGCCCACAATTTTCTGCCCAGTAAAGTGAAAAAGAAAACAAATCAATCATAAATAGTAACATTCGCCCATCTCAAATATCTACATTAAAGTAAATTGAGGATTTAAACAGTATTCCCAGTTAAAGTAGATGTAAAGTGCACAGCAGAGCCTGTCTTTATTTGTCTTTCTGTGGTTTGTGTGATTTGAAACCTACCAGATGCTGAGGTGGCGACTTGATCAACAGCTGAAGGCTTAAGCTCACATTCTTGCCCAGTGCCGCCTTGTTCAAGCAGTCGGTCCACCATTGCAATAATACAGTTCAAACTTTTCCCCACATTCACCCACACTCTGTCCTAGAGAAAAAAATTAGTTATATCCAACAAAAAACAGATTTTGGATACTATGACTGTACATATCCTATGATTACACAGATCCTATACTATGACTGTACAGATCCTATGAGTATCATGAAATTCATAAAATTATTCATTACTGTAAACGTCGCCTTAATGTAGGGACATGCAATCTAGTAGTCATAACACACAAGTTTAAGAATGGACAGTTTGAGAAGGAGAACAAGTCAGAACATTGTGGGGTTCAATGGGGATCTACCTATCTTCGGATGGTAGATACAAGATCTCCTTTCTGTCAGCTGTAAGGTTTTAAATGAAATGAATCTAAACTAATTTCTAATCCACATCTCAAAGCTACCCTTGATTTGTCAAAACTGACAATCTGACTTAGAGAAACCAAAATTGGCTGGCATAGAATGTGGAAATGTCACATTGGAGTAATAAGAATTTCTCGTGTGAGGCTGGGATTATGACAAATTGTTCGGATAGGGTATAGCTGTTTTGACTTCGTACCTAATTAATTCTACAAAAGGGTGGGACTGCATGAAAGTGGATGCAATGAATTATTCACTGCCTGCTTTGAAACCACAAAATTTACCACTGAAAAGTATAAATAAGGAGCATGAAATATTAATGTATGCAGTTAAGGAGTATTTTTAGCGCACACGTGGATGTTCATAGAAGTTAAATGTACTTTTCCAACATTTGCCATTATTGTAAACAGTGTAAGGTGTCAAAAATGAGATCTCTCATTATGAGACACTGGCCCAGATGTTGTAGCGTTGGCTGTTATTACTCCACTGAAACAGACAGAAATTTCAGGATTCTGCACATGAGTAGAATAATGTGGAAATCCAGAAGTTGCTGTTGGTGATTCTATGCTCCTCCAGAGAGTGCATCATTGATGTCCCTGTAGAGTGCAATCCCTAAACAGCAAACTCTCAAAATCTTCCACTTTTGCACTGTTCATCTCACTGTAAAAACTCTTGAAAAAGTAATACCTTGTTGAATGAGGTATAACTGGTTTTAACAGTGTAGTGACTTCATAGTTATTGTTATAGACTCTCTCTCTAGTCTGAAAAGCTAATTTTATATTTGGGAAATGTCAAATTTCTTCATTAGGGTAAAAAAAATCCACATTTAAAAAAAAATGTTCATCTTGATATTTTAGCTTCCATCTAAATTCAATCACAATCACTTATTTCTCTATCTGAAAACTTAAATTAAAAACTAAGGGTAATGTGTTTTTAACTTCTTGGGATGCTATCTGTGAGAGTACTTCAATATTCAGCTACTTACTCTGTTTGCTATCATTACTGTTGCTGCACACATGAAGATCCCCTTGAATTGGCACCAGATTTAACTCTCCTCAGGAAAAGACCAAGTTCCCGTCACGGAGATTGCTAGATCAATGCAGACAGCTTTCTTTGAGGGCAGCAGTGAACACTATTGCATTGCCACTGTCCACAAAATCTAGTCGTACATGATTTGAGCTGAAGTATAGTTATGCAGTATGATTTGAAACTATAGTAATATTAGATGTTATTTGACTGCGTGTTATATATCACATGTGGTGCATTACCAGTGTACAGAAATGTAGGTCCTAGAATTTCCTTGTGTGGAACTATTCTTACTAAATAACTAATTAAAGAAAGTGGATAAGAAAAATTTAAGCAAGGTTAATACATCAGCTCAATATAATGCAAAAGTTCTCTAGGTATCACTTGCCCAATCTTCCTCATCATATTCAGCATGGTGAGGTATTGAATCTTTGCTGGACCTGCGCTCATTGTTTTCACACTGTTGTTCAGTGCCATCTGGATTATGGATAAGATTGGAGTGTCTTTTGTTGATGTAACTTGGACGTGCCTTGTGTAGAGCTAAGAGAGCACTTCTCAGCAACTGGTCTTCAAAAGCATGTACAAACTGTTCAGTCTGTGGAAATAAATATACACTACATTGAATAACAGGTTTGGATTAACAAATCTGTCTGTCTCTTAGAGAGGGTAATAAAGCGATTCTCCCTTCACCGACCAGATGATAGCTGGAACCTTTGGGCTACTCAAGTTCTTAGATTGGCTAAAGAAAAGTCTACAACCTCAATAAAGATAGATGGCGAGAATCACAGATAAAATAACATCTTTTATGATGAATATATAAGTTTGTCAGTCAGTTTTTTCTAAATTTACCCTTCTTCCAGAAGTGGCCAATTCATGTGTGAGCACAGGCAATGAGTATCAGCAAGCTATGCAACATCAGAGGCATCACAGCTGAGTCTGATCCTGTTCTTATCTACACACACATCCAGTAGGTGTTGCTGACTAGGAACCAGAAGCCTAACTGATTAACTCCGTCCTCACTAGTGGAGCTACAATCGATTGAAACAGCCATGCCCCACTCCCCCTGCCCCCCCTGCTGAAGTCAACCAACTAAGCAGAGAATGAGGATCAAATTTGGAAACTTCCAGATCTGTGTCACTCCCTTATTCACCAAGTTAACCACCTGACATTGGTGGGACTAGTTTTGGTGTTTTGATGGCTAGCTCATTTAAATGCATTATACCACCAAAAAACGAAAATCGGAGTTAAAAAAAACATACTTGGATTTCTCCGGCCCTTTCAGATTCTCAGGATGTCCCAAAGCATCTTTCAGCCAATTAATTATTTCTCAACTGTAGCTGCTGCTGTTTTGTAGGCAAACATGGTAGAGAGTTTTCAAACAAGCCCCCATAAACAGCAAATAAGACCATTGACAACATGATCTATTCTTTTGGTCATGCTGATTGAAGAGTGAATTCTGGTCAGGATAACAGGAGGCTTCCTTCTTAGTGCTGTGGATTTTATAAATCCACCTGAACTGGCCGACTGGGTCTCAGCTTAATAAATAGGAGAGACAATACAACACTTGCTTTGTGCCACAACCTTCTTCGAGGTGCTGACACTACCAATAGACCCAAGCTGAAAAATGATATCCAAGGAAAAGCTGACAATCTATTCACTGTTTAAATAACAATATCAGGAGATGCATTTTGATAACTGATCTTTAACTACAGGTTCAGATTTGGCAGAAGAAAATGGCCAATTCTGTTTGTAAAGTGCTGATAAATCATAGAAACTAAGGGTAGAAATTACAATTGCTATATGCCAGTCCGAGGTGGGCAAACAGGAGCCATTTTAGGTTGCATGAGCACTTAGATCACTCATTTCAAATTCCTTTCTCTGTTATTTTAATGTCACTGTTTTTTATTTGTTCATGGGATGCGGGCATCATTCTTGCTGGAAAAGCAGAGAGGAATTTGATGCCATTATAGTAAATGTTAGTAAGATAGCACTGTCAATAGCAATCGTTACCCTCTGGTTGCTAAACCCGTGAGCAGAATTCCGCCCATGGAAGACATTAAGGTTGGTTTTGTTTGGCTTCATACATTGTACCAGGTGATGGAAAATCTGTCATAATTTTTAATCTATCAATAAATGTTGACAATGTTCTATTCTCCAGAAGCAAGCACATTGAAATACCATACCAATGAAATTCAAAGATTAAGATTACAGGACTGACAATCTTATACTGCTCAGCCACTTCCTATTCTCACAGCTAATTAGCATCGCTTCCTTATTATTTTAAAGGCTTATCGCCTTGTTAAAACAGAGAAATTTCATGTAATTACATTCATATTCTAATATCACAACTTGCATTTTCACCTCAAAAGTGCTATTCAAAGTTCATATTTAATAGGCAACTTTCAGTGGGCTATATGTCGATATCATTCACCAATGGTTGTCTTGTGTTTGGTTTGCTACTTAAAAATACCACAGACCAGAGTTCGACATTTATGTTACAGCAAGGATGCATTCTGATACATTTCACTCAAAGTGATCTTATGTAATAGTCTGGCCTGCCCTAAGTATCATTGATTTCTGCTGAGGTGGGAGATGAGGTCTGATTTTACCACAATTTGTGTGCTGCCCAAATCTATTTTGCTGTTAATAAGTCAGGATGCCTGCTGTCAGCCCTACCCACACAATGTGCTATTCTTGAAGTACTGCTAATGCATCTATTGAAAATATTTGCCCCTATCATAAAATTTAAGAAGAAATACAATCACAAAATCAGACATCATAATTTTTTAATCTCAATTTCAAATAACATTTAATCTATTATGGGAAGGAAATGGCTGCTAACTCATGCTACACCTTGTCAGATAATTTCTTCTTCCATACCTCTAATCTGTCATGACAGTACCAAACTGCATTGAATGCCCAGTTAAATTTGGTTCTAAAAGTATATAAAAGTGTTCATTTAATTCCCATGCTCCTCTCAGAACAAGATAAGGTTTCATCGGTTCAATAATGAAGCTGAGGTGGAGAAAGGTAGGAGAATACTGATTTCTGATAAGTATAAAAAGCAAGGTTAATCAAATACAATTTTATTTCCCCGCCCCCCCGCTTTTTTTTCAATAATTTATATAGATTCTTCTTTCCCCACCTATTTCCATTATTTTTAAATCTAAAACTAAAACCTTTAGTCTTTCCACCCCACCCCCACTAGAGCTGTACTTTGAATATCCTGTCTTCCATTCTTAATTAGCACTTTTCTCAGACAAGTACCACCACCTTCAACACCTCTTTGACCCTTTTGTCTGTGACATCTTTAGATTATCTGCTCATCTCCACAATCACCACACCACACCCTCAATGTCTCTCTCTCCATCCTCCCCCCCCGCCCACCCACCTTAAACCAATTTATATTTCTCCCTTCTTCTAACTATGCTCCAGTTCTGCCGAAGGGCCATGAAGGCTCGAAACGTTAACTGATTTCTTCTCCGCCGATGCTGCCGGACCTGCTGAGTTTTTCCAGGTAATTCTGTTTTTGTTTACAATTTTATTGTCTGCTTCAATTGAAACCAGTCAGTCAGCCAGCATTAACTAACAATGATGTTGTTTGCACTATTCATATTAAAAGAGAAATGAATGAGTATAAAGAAATACTGAACAATTTGAAATGGATTATTCTTAAATACTGAAAAGCCATCACAACAGCAACCACGCATTGCATCATCAACTTTACTGATCTGGATTGAAGGTATCAGATGTAACTATCAAGAAGATAAAGCTCTAGCACGGTCATGCATCTCTGGTAAGCTGATCATGTTCCAATCTATAATGAGGCATGTGTGGATTTGTTAGCGCTCCTTTAACGTTTCAGCTTGATGAGAAGAAGAGGAAGGCTTGTCAAATGCATAGTTAAAACTCCTATATAAAATGCATTGACAATATGTAAAAAATTAAAACTGTTCAGGTTTAGTTTCTGCCATTTCTTTTTGTCTACACCACTAGGTGGTGAAAGTGACCAACTTTAGCTTACCAGTATTCCACCAATAAGCAACTCAGTATCACCGCATCGTGCTTTTGTTTTGCTATTTGAGGTGGGCAAACAGGATCTGTCGGGCCACTCTAATAGATGTTACAGTTATACAAGGAGCCAAACAGAAAGTAGAAGTTTAAAAAAAGTGCTTTTTTTTTTGTTAGAACAGAGAGGTGTTTTCATAGCTTTAAATACAAATTCAAATACATTCTATGAAGAGATGAGATAAGTAAATAAAAACGGACCATTTCCAACAGTTGATAGGGCATATATAAGTAATCAAATGTAAGAGATTTAGGACAGAGAGCAGCAGGAGCCTTTTTACAATGAGGATTGAGAGGCTGAGGAAAGCACAGCCATAGCTAAGAATTGAAGCAGACACCATGGGGTTCTTTTCACTAGTCATGTCCCACTTCTCACCTGAAAATTCGTGAATAGCAGGGCAGGAATTCATCAGAGCTAAGGCTTATGTCATGCCATTTTCAGGCACGTCTGCAAACGAACGCACATGTCCATTGTTTAAATATATAAATCATCATACTACATCATAGTGGGATCCCAATTTTAAGTATTGTTATGACCACAGCCGGTGTTAATTGCTATGCAAGCCAAATTCCAGTGGGAAACTTGGCTTAAGGGCCATAACCTTTTTTTTGTATTCTGAAACCAAGAAGATGGCGTACCGATCTCAGCAGTAAGTGGTCCAGTTGCACTTCTGGGATTTTAAAAATTAAAAGCACAAGTTTTATTAACGAAATAAAATAAAACTTAAGCACACAAGATTGCAGTTACACAATTAAGATTAGTCTTACAAAACATTTCCCGAAAACTCCCGACTTAGTCAAACCCACAAGTAAACACCTTCCAGGCAACATTCCCTTATAGATGTCAATGAAATCAAGTAGTATTACACAAAGCAAACTGCTGTAGCTTCAGCAAAGGTGTACCACATGACCTTTACCCTCTTCCACTCTGCAGTGGAATCCATTTCAAAATAAAACTGCTTGCTGCAGCCCAAAACTCCCCTGGTTTGACTGGATGAGTGATTCAAACTGCATCCCCTTCCAGCCCAGAGCTGCAGCTATCTTAACAGCTCAAACAGCTCCAGCTATCTCCAGCCACCTCTAGTTCAACAGCTATCCACAGTAACTTTATTTGTCCCTTTCATCTCCGTTCCACTGTTCTCACACCTCTTTGAAATTCAGACCCTTCCAAATATAAGATCTTTCATGTTTCCATCTTGTTTTTGCTTTTGGATCAATAAAATATAACATCCCCGCTTTTGTTTATCTATGGAACTCCTGCAAACGTTCACCTCTGACTCCCCTTTGATATTTAAACAAAATATCAATTTATCTAAAAATGCAAATAACCTAACCTATTTACTTGTATCTCAAACTTAACACCTCTACTCCTTTTCATGTTTCCAAATTCCCCGGATAACCTAACTCCTATCAAACTCTCCCCAGCTTAATTAAATCTCTCAGGCACGCACACACACACACACTCACACACCCTCCTTTACAGAATAACACAATGTTCCCCAAAATATTTTTAAAATAACATCCATTCTCACAGTGTAAATGGGAGCAGAACGCTGTGCATTTGAGCAGGCAGTAACAAGTGGACTCTTCTCAAAACCACTTAAAGCCTCTTTTTCTGGTATTTTTGTGAGGCCAGAAGAAGCTCCTACCGGCTCCATAAAAATATTAAATCCACTGCCAGCCTGTGCACACTGCCTCTGTGATCAGCCTTCCCCACTTAGATTCAATCTGCCAATTGGCTCAGCACATGAGCTGCTTGATTCTCTGCCCTCCTACTTCCAGTGAGCTTCAACAAACCACTTATTTGGCACCTAATGCTCGAGGGCTTCATTCAAATGGTTCAGGCATAAGAAATCCTAGAATGGTTACGGCACACATAGAGGCCATTCAGCCTGTCATGTCTTTTCCAGTTCTCTGCAAGAGCATATCATCTAATTCCACTCTCCAGCCCTTTCCCTGTAATCCTACAATTTTTTTTTCCTTCAGGTGCTTATCCAATTCCATTTTAAAAGCCATGATCGAATCTGCCCCTACCATCCTGTCAGGCAGTGGGCAGAAATCCACCCCCCCCCTCCCCACCGTTTTGTGGGGGGGGGGGGCGGGTTCAGGAGCGGGCGTGTGCAGGCGTGCCTCCGATCGGTGCCCCCCCGATTGGGGGCGCGCCGCCATTTTACGTGGGCGGACCAATTAAGGCCCGCCCAGCGTGACGTCCGCCAGGAAACGCTATGCGTCCCTGAGCGGGCGGGGGGGATTCCCTAAGCCAAGAGTGCGCTCTTTCACACATGTGCTCGAAAGAGCGCACTCATCTCCCTGAGGCTAAGCGCTGCATCGGGGAGATCGGCGCCAAATTTAAAAATGTTAAAAATAGAAAAATAAAATTTCCCAGATATATCCCCTCATGTGACACTGTCACGAGTTGGGACATTTCCATCACTTTCAGTTAAACTTTTATTAAATTTTTAAAAACCTACATGAAACCTCATCCCGCCCGTGGATGAGGTTTCATGCTTTCTCTGAAGCCCACCAGACCTCCCAGCCTGCCCGCCAACTTTAAGGTTGGACGGGCAGGTCCATTAACTATTGCAATTACTTTTTAAATAGCCTCAATTGGCTGTTGCCAGGTCGGCGGGTGCACAGCTAATTTGGCTGTGCCCCCGCCAACCTGAAAATTGAAATGAAGCGGGGTGACTTCGGAAGTTCCGCCCAACGTCATCCGGCGTCATTTTACGCGTCGACGTGCGGGTCCTGCCCCCTGCACACTGGCCAAGAAATCCTGCCCAGTGTATCCAGATGCTAACCATGGATACATAAAAGAATTTTTGCTCTCATCGCCATTGGTTTTTTCGTATTCACTTTATATTAATGTCCTCTGATTCTGGACCCTCCGTCAATGGGAACAGTTTCTCCCTATCTACTCTGTTATAAACCCCTCATAATTTTGAAAACCTCGATTAAACCTCCTTCCCCCTCAACCTCTCTTCTCCAAGCAGAACAGCCCCAGCTCTTTTTTTTGTATTTTTACACAGAACATGGGCGTCACTGGCTAGGCCAGTATTTATTGCCCATTCCTAATTGCCCTTGAGAAGGTAGTGGTGAGCTGCCTTCTTGAACCACTGCAGTCCATGTGTTGTAGGTACACCCACAGTGCTGTGAGGAAGTGGGGTTGAGGATGTTGACCCAGCGACAGTGAAGGAACAGCAAGTCAGGATGGTGTGTGGCTTGGAGGGTAACTTGCAGCTTCTCAATCCATCCATATAAGTGAAGTCCCTCATCCCTAGTAAGGAAAATATTTAGAAACATCTTCTTGGTACCAATACACAAATGTTACTTTTGTTCCCTCTTAGAAATCTTTCACTTCCTGTTGTGGTAAAAAGATGAGACTGCTCAAGTCCATGATTTGCCAGTAAGGAAAGGTTTTATTTACGCATATGCTGGGAGAGATCATCTTGGTTACTCTGCCAAGGGGTTCTCACAATACCATAATCATCTGGCCTATGTGTTGACTATATTTTCCATCATGCTTAGAAAGAACTCTCACAACTACACTTAAAGCTTTAATGCTAATAACTACATTTGTCTACTTTTAAAGTTGTTAATGCACATCTTAATATCAGTTTTAATATCAAATTATTTCATTAACCACTTCACTTCATCTGCAAAAGACTTTGACTTCTTGGTGGGGCAAGTTCTCTGGAGGCCAGTCAATCTCTGGTACTTCAAGTGATCATTATTTTTTGATGTTGAGTGCTGGCAACCTATTCCCTGATATAGCTGATATAGACTATCCTCACTTGCCATTCATGTGCGTCCAGTTTCAATGATCAGAAGTTCCCTCCCTAACACAGACCAATTACAGTACTTCTACCACAGTAATGGTCAACTCTGCAAAACACAAGGACGTCCCTAGTCTGTAAAGTTCAGCCACTCAGTGGGTAAACTAATTGATCCCAAATTAAACTGTATTAATCGTGGCATAAAATTCACTGCCAAATCAGCTTGAAGGAAAGTTAGGCATTGACACTCAAAACATCAAGGTCACATCATGCAAGTGAATCACAGCAAACACAAAAAAGTAAAAGTAAAAGATGGTAAGTTTTCATGAACTTATGCAGAAGCTGAAAGGCCAGAATTTTACGCTCCCCAACCGGCAGCATTTTAAGATGTGGGGTTGTTGAGGCGGGAGAGAGTAGTGTGAAATCGAAGGGGCAGGATTTCCTCCGGGTTCCTGCCTACCCTGGCCACACAGTGGTCACTGGGGTGGGCAAGGCCTTGGATGGGAAGCCTGCCCTTGCCCCAGTCGAGGCCCTTGAGTGGCCAATTATTGGCCTTAAGTGCCATTTCTCACCAGCTTCAATTTTTAGGTTGGTGGGTGGATTGACCCAGCGTGGGAGAAGCCCGAAAAGGAGCGGGCCTAAACCTCAGGCGGGAAGGTGGGAGATGTGCCCCCATCAGAAGCCCGCTTGTGAAGTCAGGCGCCACTGGCCCCCCTTAAAGTCCAGTGGCCTCTAGATCTTCCTCCCCCCACCCCACCCCCCCCAACCAACCTGGCCTCTCCCAAGATCCCGGTTTCCCCCTTCGTGCCCACCCCGCCAAACCTCATCCCAGAGCCTTCCCTACCCTCCCCACTCTGGGACCCCTTGAACTCACCTTGTCCTCCGGTGCCTGGATTAAGTCACAGGTGTCCTCATGCAATTCTTCTTCAGTCCACTGCAGCCCTTGTCACTGCAAGGACTGGAGAGCTGCTGGCTAATCAGATTGGCTGGCAGCTCTCTAAGGCAGGACTTCCTGCTGAGTGAGGGGTGGAAGTCCTGCCTGCAGCCACATAACACTCATTCCAGTGTGATATGGGGCTGCATGGCATTCGGAGTCAGCGGGAACGTGTTCCCCGCCAACTCTTCGGACGGCAGGAAGCGAGGCCCCACCGCCTGAAAAATTCAGGCCAAGTTTTGACAAATCATAGCCCAAGTTTCATTCTACCAGCAGAGATTCAGGTTTAGGTAATTTACATAAAGTGCCTCACTCAGTATAACACCAAATGCTCTAATTAGACTGTTGGGAATATGCTGCAGCTTTAAAATCCATCATCTCTACAACACAACATTAAACTATCTTTAGATCTACACCACAATATTCATTCATCTTGAAAGGGCGAGGGATTAGTTTGTACATTTTCAATTAACGTGATGCTTGTCGCGTATTAACTAAAATAAAGTAGACATGAATGAGTTGGTTGTTACACACTGGAAGTTGGACACCAAGCCTAATTTGAGGACACATTGTTTTGTAAGTTGATTTTTTTTTTAAGGCTATTCATTATTTTTATTAATGTAGAATGCTTTCAAGTTTTGTTAATACTATAATCATTTACTGTTACATTTCCCACTTTACTGCATGAGGAGGGTAGCTGGAAAATTATATTTAATTTAATTCAATTTTGGTTGATTAGCGGCTTTTAATGTTTACCTTAAGAAAAGGCACATTTGATTGTTCTTCCTTTAGAAAGTTGGACTGGATTTGGCAAGGAAGGGGAGGGGGGCACATCAATCCGGGTGGGGTTCCCTATGCACATCGGGGCACCGCCCACCCCAGATAACCTCCTCCACCCCCCCCCCCCACCCCCCAAGATAACCTCCTCCACCACCCCCCCCCCGCCCTCCGACCACCTTCGTTCCTCCCAGCCTGCCCTCCAAACCCTGGCCCTTCCTCGGCTCTGTGAATCCTCCTCGCCCTAAAACCCGGGACTTACCTCGCTCCAGTGGGGATCGTTCTTCTTCCTGCAATCCTGGCAGAGGGCACTTCTGAGTTCTGGCACTGCTGGGACTGCTAGAGCTGCCGGCCAATTAGATTGGGGGGTGGCAGCTTTTGAGGGTGGGACTCCTTGTCCACTAAGGGGCGGAAGTCTGACCCTGAGCTTGTTTAGCCTGTCCCCAGCATGTTATCGTCGTGGGGCAGGTTTTTTAAAACTCTACTCGGCAACAACTCTCCTTTCAGGGAGTAAAGTCCAGCTTGTCATCTCTTTTAACGGTGGAGTAAATGACTCTTTAATTCTTCAGAGGTCATAGCTTAATAAAGCTATCCTGGACATCAGTGTAACTTTATTACTCTAATGTTAAATATCAATGATGTAAGCCAAAAACCTACAAATGAATCTGCACAGTGGATGCAGTCAGATTCTTGGACCTTTCGGCAGGCTAAATGTTAACCAAAAAATATGAAAATGTAATCAGTAAAATAATAAAATGAGAGAATTATGCAAGAACGACAGGAGAGAATTTGTCCTTGCTGTGCTAGTCTTCCAGGCAGAAAGTTGGGGGGGGTGGGCATGTAACAGTGGAGGCAATGTCCCATATCCAATCTACAGCTACTTTATAGGCAGTGCCATATTGATAAAGAGAGAAATCCAAGTGGCTGCCAACAGGTGTTAGGTCCCTTGTATATGTTAATGGGGAGCCTAATAACTTTTAAGGACCCATTCTGAAAATTGGACTGTGCTGAGTGAAGCAGTCACCAGGCCTGCTCCACTCATATTTGCTATACAGGAGGCCTAACCAACAGCCCTTAAAGGACTGCTTTTAAGGACTGCTGGAAGCTGCTGCCAATCTTTGCGAGGAACAAGATTTCTGGGAGAAACAGGATTTCTCCTCCTGGCTTCACTGCACTACTGTGGGCTGCTGCCAACTCCCACCAGTCTGCCTCATATTCTCCTTCACCACCACCTGGACTTATCCAAGCACCAATGCCAACAATGCTTCTCGTCCAAATTGGAGCAGGGTTTACCCTGTGATGAACTGCCTATGGGGACACAACAAGTGGCAGCAGCTCTTTGTAATTAATTAAATAAGATTAGTCGCCCAATTTCAGGCTTCTGCGGCAACCTTCAATCACACTGAGCATTCTTGCCCCAACACAGCCTAAGCCAATTTTCTAGGTCTGCAATCCCAGAGCAGCCACTATGTGTTGCTGAGTTCAGAATTTCCATGTACTTAATGAGCTGGTAACATTACTGAACTCTCTTCAAGGCCATTCCACCAGTGCTCTGAAATCTGTTACAGCAGTTAGCCTTCAGGAGAAACACTATTTCACTCATAGTAAAATTTCAATTAAAAAAAATCCCAATTGTACTTTACAGTTTCTTATTTAAATGCTAAATTTATCATACAAGTCTTCTAAATCTTTGAAGCTTAATACCATATATAAATTAGAATGAATTTGTGAGACTCCCCACCCCCCAGAAATCACCTCCCATTTACCTACTGTGCTGAAGTTCCTAGCTGATCAGGCACAGAAGATATTAACCAGTTGTTTGATTTGATTTATAGATATAGTTTAAAGAGAGAAAGAGTCAGTTGTTATTTTGCCAAGTGTGAATATTCACAGAGACCTTAAGGTGTCCAACTTGCTAATGAGCGATAAAGAGTGTGTTAAGATAGGAATCCCCATCAGTAATTTGAGAGATTAACCCACTCCTTAAACCCTAACACTGAGGAGCTGAAAGTAGTAATGGTGGGAAATCACTTAGACAGTATGTTCCTGGTAATGGGATACTGCGAGGGAAAATGTGCAGCCATTGTTTCCAGGTCAAGGTTCAGTGTTTTGGGGGCGCAGTGGTTAGTGTCCCTGCCTCTGAGCCAGAGCTGCAGTTTGGGTTACGCTCTGGGACTTAATGGCCATGGACGTGTGCGCGCGTGTGTGTGTAGAGAGAGCCATGCAACCCGCTCCAATTCTGATGCTGCCAGCAGCAGGCCATGCTAAACAAATCATCTATTTCCCAATGAGTTAGCTGCTAGGACGGCAAAGACTTTAGTTGAATTATGTGAGGCCTGAGCTTCAAACTGCCTCCTCATGGTCCTAATGCCCATCAGGTTCAATTACTGACTACCCAGACTTTGACAAATATGACAACGTTACTCCACACAGCCCCTTTGGGCAGGTGCAACAACATAAACACTTCCAATTTCCAGCAGGATTTCGGTTCACCAATTATCCAGAAACCAAATTTGTTCTGTAATTGTTAAGTGTGGTCTTCCGGTTGGTTGATCTTTAACGGATGGATTTGAGAATGGATTTATTTACATGCATAAACTCTCCCGTTTTATTGTCCCTTTATGAATAATCCATTTTCTGGCATTAATTTTACAAAAACAAATCGCTTGGATTCAATACTATCAATTCCCTTCATAATTTTTGAGATGGTACATGACCTTAATGTTTCCTTTGTTCCAACAAAGTCAATTTTTAAAAAGCTTTCCTCAGAATTTAGATTTCTGAGACCAATCCCAGCTATTTACTCGATAGAATGGTTAGTATTTACTGCACAGACTGCTTCAGGTTAGACCAGATAGTCTCTTATACAGTATCGTCATCTCCATTGATTTCTATTCTATCCCACTTATAATGCAATCAAGTATTCTGTTTGCCTTTTTTATAATCCTTCTAAATATGGTTTCATTATGCCTTAACCATTTTCCCTGTCTCTACATTTAGCATTATCTGCAAACTTAGAGATTTGGATTTCAATATCTTCCTCCATGTCATAAGGGTCACAAGACCAATCTCTGATGTACCCAGCGCATATTTCCTTTACAGCTTGGAAAGTGTGTTTTGATGACTACCTTCTATTTCCTATGACTGGATCATTTTTTTTTCTAACTCAGCACTTAATCCTCAAATGCGTAATTCTTAATATTTGATTTGAAACCATGTTAAATGCTCTTCTAAAACCTAGGTACACCACCAATATCATTCCCTTGTCCAATATTGCATTAATCTCTTCTGAAATTCCAGAAAGTTAGCTGAACATAACTCCCCTTCTTAACTCCATGGTGGTTGTGTTTTATAAAGCTTTACTTTTCCAAAGGAAAACAGTCTCTAGCATATTCCACCTTTACAATGCAAGAGCTAAGAGGGAACTGAACCTCACCCCGGATGGCCAGAGACTAAAGCATGAACCCCATCCAGTGTCACTCTTGACAGAACCCTCACGTACAGACAGCATCTCATCAAGAGTGTAGGAAAAATTAAAACCTGCAATAACGTCTTCAGTAAACTGGCCAGTGCCTCATGGGGATCACAGGCCAAGGACCGAAGGATTTCTTATCTTACCATCGCGTACTCAACCGCAGAAGACTCTGTCCTAGTATGGCATCAGTCTGCTCACACCAAACTTGTTGAGGAGTGCCCACTGACTAAACTTGAAGTCAGGGTTGGAGAACCCCATCTAGCCAACAACAAAGCTAGTACTTGGCTCCATGACTATGCACACGCTAAATGAAAACATAAATAACTTTCCAAATGTTGCTTCAATAAATGCAAAGACATTACTCTGAAGAGAAAATTCTATTGAACCGAGCGAGCATGGAAGGTTGTGAATAAGATTTGCTCATTTTCATCTTACTTCCTCAAAGGCTTGCGGATGTTTGTTATTTGAACCTGGCACTTTCCTGCTGTCAGTAGCTATCACTTTTATAACTATTTCCATTATTATCCATACATCTCTGAGTCCCTGGAATTTTATCTCCAACTTGAGCAAACCACCATCCTCCTTTTCTGTATGACAGATGCAAATTGACTTTAAAAACTCAGATCTTTATCCCTCCTGTCAATCAGACTGGCTGTCAGGCAGGAAACTAGCAGGAAAAAATGTAACTAAAACCCATACTTCCAAGTTTCCAGTCCTCTCCGCTCCAAATGCAAGACCCCATAAATATCGGGGGGTCATTGGCAGCAGTGCAGCAAAAAATAGTCTAGGAAAGAGGCCCTAGTGTGAAAACTGTCTAACAAAAAGTTAGGGTTTCATTGGTGAAGCAGCTAACGTGGCTTCAAACTGTAATAAATTAAAAGATGAGCAAGATTAATGCTGGGACGTACAAGGTACAACTTTTCTTTTCTCTAGCACTGCTTTTAAATATGACAAGCAGGAAAATGGACTGGGATCTTTATTGGAAAATCCCTGCCCATTTTAGATCAGGTAGAAATTTCAGCCAAAAGTGGTGGTGGCAGCCAGGAGCGCTTGCCGAAATACAGATGAGCATATTCAAACTAAGCTATAAGACAGAACGACGTCGCGTTGTCCATCATTAGCTTTGATATGGCCCACATCTGGCTGTGCAAATCCAAAGAGTCAGGGCTCCTCACCTCCAACATGCTAAAACTCCCAAGTTTATCTTCTAACTCATCTGGTCAATGAAGTTTGAGGTATTCTGGCAAATAACCCAGTCCAAGAAAATTATTTGCTCCCTAAGACTGAACAGAATCCTCAGAGAATGGGCAGGATTTCCCCATCAGTGCACTAAGTGCGGTGACAGGTGTGAACATCGCCGTTTTCCCCGCTGAGCACAATGGTGGGTTTTCTTCCCGCCTCATTAAATATGCACGAACAGGAAACACACCAGATAGCTGGCAGGCAACCTCTGATTCGCCCACCCTGCCCTGAGCTCACCGCTTCCTCACTTAGGGCACCATATTTTAAGTGCAGCTGCACATAGTGTTCTCAATGCCTGCAGCATAGGGCTGCTCCACTGACAACGTCACCCCGAAAGCCAAGACGACAGCAGCCCCCAAATTCAATGATGCCTTTTGGACATAGTCAAGGCCCACCGCGATGTCCTCTACCCCAGCTCTGGCCGCAGGACATCCAGCAAGCTTACCGATGGTTTGGGAGGCGGTGGCAGTGGTGGTCAGTGCCACGCTGCACAGAAGAGGTCAGGCACCCAGTGCGGAAAGAGATCGAATGTTCTCATCCATGCCACCAGAGTAAGTCAGCCATCTCATCACTTTCAACTCACACACTCACAAGCCCATCATACATTCACTGGCAGCTCAAGGGACATCACCACTCACTTTCACACACACACACACACACCCTCACATCGCCATCTGGGCTCATCTCCTCTGGAGATCGCACCCTCATCCTGTCCATGGCTCCCCTCATCACCCACACATGCCAGGCATCCTTATCATCTGCCCTAGCGTGCGTCTTGCTCACACTCTCTCCATCTGTCTTTATGCAGGGCAAGCTCGCACACAATCGCAGGGAGAGGTTCCAGACCTGGGGTGGAGTGCAAGAACTCAAGGTCCTCTCTCAGTTTGAAAACCAAGCCATTGATCTGACCGGAGAGGAAGTGGGCCGGGCCTGCAGCAACGGCAAGGTTGGCGGCAAACATCCATGCGAGGGCCCTGCACCAACTCATCCCTCAGTCAACCATACTGTGAGAGTGTATTGTCCTGTTTTAGAGTGACCTGCCATGCACTAATTATCTCTACTTCCTTTAATTGGAACCTCAGTCAAGCGCCTGATGGCCTCAACCTGCCAGGCTCCTAGCTCGAGCCCCACGACACCTCAAATGAGGATCCTGAGGGCACCACAGCAGAAGACCCATCACAGTGCTCACCCACACCCTCCACCAGCACAGAGACACACACCTCAGTGGGACCTAGTTCTAGAGCAGCTCAGGCTCAAAATCTGGTGAGCACAACACACAATCTAGTTCACAGCAGGCAGGGGCAAGATATCTGAGGTCACCGGCACTCAGAGGACTGCTGGAGGCCAGGATTCTGCTGAGTCCAAGTCAGATGGTGAGTCTCCGGACTCAGTCCTAAATCAGTTGATGGAGCTGCAGTGACAATCACGGGAATGTCAGGAAGGGATGTGAGCTGCATTCCTCAAGTTGCAATGGACAATGGAGGAGTCCGCCCACATTCAGTCTGAGGTGATAGCACCAGCATGCCAACTCATCGAGGTCAACACTGGCAAGATGGTGGTCACCATGGAGACTTTGGTCCAGGACATTTGTCCTGCACTTGTACGGAGCTGCACTCCATTGCAGTAGCCCTTGGTGGCATCCTTCAGTGGCCATGCGAGGGGGGTAGGAGGCACCTTGATCTCACTCCAGCTGCCCCTTCTCCTCAAGGAGTCAGGCAAGGACCCTCAGGTACCCATAGGAAGGACCACCAGCAGATGGACACCCCGGAGCCATCAGCCCAGGTGACTCCAAGAGTGTGACTCCAGGAGTGCCCAGCCGATCCTAAACTCCTCTTACTGTGCCCCCATCACCTCCAGTTCCACAGTGCGAGGAAGGTCCACCTGCCCCACAGCAAGACACCCAAAGCAGACCAGAGCTCTCCAGGAGGCGCCCGCCGAAGTCATCACAGATAACAGGGCGTTGCAGTCAGCAGGCTGCCTCTACAGTGGGGTGCAGCCAGACATGGGGGTAGGGTAAGGAAAGAAAAATTTAGGAGCACAACAGTGGCACGGGTGTTCACAACATGTATATAATGTTCACCAATGTAAATAGAATTGCACCCATTTCATATCTCCTCTTGTGTATGCCTCCTTTTTATGATGAGCTATATTGTTGTCAATCAGGTGTGACACCATGGTGCCTCCCCCAACTTCCCGCAGATATCGCTATCAAGCGCCTCTCGTCCATGTAGCATGTTTCCATATCACCACAGTGTGTGCCTCTTTTTCAGGTCAATCTCAACATTAGCGATGCCTCGACCTTAACGTTAAGTGTGTCTGTGAAAGGAACCTCGTTCACATGCTTTTCTGGGTCATGTCATGTTCATTCTTGGCTGTGTAAGACTGAAGCAGAGGGGTTCTCCTATCTCGTCTGCAATCTTGAAATGCGAAAGTGTAGTGTACAAGGAAGGATGTGTTTATGCATGGAAAAGGGTCATAGATCGTGCATCTCCATGTGCTCTCTATCATCTGGCAGGGTCTTCATGCTATGAGCCCACACTCAGCTTGTGCACGCTCCTGTCTGCCAACCACGTTTGTTGCTACAAGGTGCCGAAGCTCTGCCCCTCTCAGCCACATTATTGCCCTGACGCTCGAACCTACAACCTTCATCGTTTCTCAACTTGTAATTGTCTCTATTGCAGCCACAAGACTCTTATCATAATCCCGGGAAGAAGCACTGCGTGTCCCATCACCTAAGCACTCGCTGAGATGTGTGACGCTAATTGCAAATGGTGATTATTGGCAGCCATTATTGGGCATGCTCTGGAAGCAAACATCACAGCTTTAGACAATGTTGAGAGGAGCAAGGATGTACTGAATCTGAAATCTGCTCTTTATTAACAATGGCTTGTCACCTTGAGGGCCTCCTGGCGTCTGAGCATTCTGGAGTTCGCAAGGGCCAGGGCTGGCCATGATGGCACAATGTGTGTCTTAAAGAGGAGGCATTTTAACGTCTGGCACACAAGTGGTTGACCATCATCTTCAGGCAGTCCACATGCTTAGTAAGGGGAGCATAAAAGCAGGCCAGCATCCCTAACTGAGAGTGCCAGATGTTAATGTGATAGAGAAGGTGACGTAGAGGATCGAGTCATCTCTGAATAGATGTACACCTGTGGAACGTCCTCGACTGCCTTGGCCCAAGTGTTACCTATCAGTTTTACCATCTGGTGTTGAATGCATTGTCCCATTGCTGGGGATGGATCTCCTTCAGGAGCTTTGTCAGATTGAAAGCATACAGCTACGAGCCCTCCAAGGATAGTGGAACAGCTCCTGGCTCTAGTAGGCTGCTATTGTGACTGGGATGCTGGAGAGACGCTTGAATTGGCAGCACCTTCTGATTCTGTGGCTGCCATATGGGCATCATCAGCCATATCTTTTGCAGGTAGCTCTGGTCACCGAGGAGCCAATCTTGGATCCTGTGTGATCCCTCGAAGATGTCCAGGATCTGCGATCTACTCAAGGTATATGAGTTGTGGACACTTCCTGGGTATCTGGCACAAACCTGCATGATAAGTTTCTTATGGTGGCAGACCAGCTGTACATTGAGCAAGTGGAAGCCTTTCATGTTGACATGTTGGCGTGCCTGTTGCCAGGGAGCTTTTATAGCCATGAGTGCAGTCGATGGCTCCCTGCACCTGTGGGATTCAGGAAATCACCGCAAAGCCCAGTGTTCTGGCGTCCTGGCTTGCTTGATCCCTGTTAAGGTTGATGTAATTGTGGGCCTCGGCAAAAATGGCACGTGTCACCTCATGGATGCATTTGTGACGCTTCAGAGATCCTGCAGAAGTCCCTCCCCATTGGAGCCCTGGAAGGAACCACGCATAGAAGTTCAGTGCGGCGGATACTTTCACAGCTAGTGGCCATGAATGCCCTCCCAGGCCCCGTGGTGCCAATTCCTGGAGAACGTGTCAGATTTGAGTCACCAGATCCCTGGACATGCGGAGGTGTCAGCAACACTGTCTCTCTCTCTCTCATGTGCAGGTAAGACATGCGAGTTCTGTACACCCTCGGTCTTGTGAGACGCCTACACACAACATCTTGGAGCTTCATCCTCTGCAGAGGGGGCCCTGCTGCCCCTTGGTCATCAGGGTTTAGCTCCTCTCTTTGGTGAGCCTGGCACCTCCGTCACAATCTACTCCTTCTCTCCAGCCTGTATGCGATTTTGCAGGCAGCAATAAATCCATGCTCCATCTTTCTTTCTGCAGCATCAGTGAAAAACGGACATGAGTCAGCATCAGCTTGCAAAGGTCCCATTTCTGTCAGTGACTCATCAATGAATGTGGGTTCAAGGGCTTTGTTTCAACAGCAGAAACTAATCATCCTAAAATCAAGGCCAGGTTTCAAGGCGCACCTTCCCTACCACCCTGCTCACCTCCCCCTGCCACCTTTACATGACCGTCTGCTGTGAAAATGTATTGGCCAGGTGCTTCAACACGCTGCTTTCAGCCCAGGTGCTTGGATCTTCGTTCACTGCACTCTTAATACCACACTCTTTGTGGTAATACACACGAGAGAAAACGTTTAGTCAGCAATTGAGATTATTTGAGGGGGGCCTGAGGCTTCTCTTATGTGAAGCTGCCAATGTCACGATTATAACACGCATCTGAAACTTGTCCAGTCACCCAATTGCTCTGGAGTACGTTACCACTTTAGGGAATCTCCATGCTGTGAACAAGGGGATAATACAAGGAGATCGATTAGTGCCACTTTGCGGGATTAGTCTCACTTGAAAGCACATCATAACATCACTTTCCTGATTCCCTGCATTGTCATTGGAAAGCTCCTAACAAGTCTCAGCTGTGTAACTCTCCTCATTTGCGAATGCAGAGTTCAGTTGGGTGCCCCTTTAATCGTTCCCCCAAGTGCATGCACCTGACCTCCTAACGGCCCTCAGAGCCCTCACCAGCAGAGTATCTCCTCATTTTAATTTTGTACTATGCTATCACTGCAGATTGGAAGATGGTGGTGCTGAGGTCTCACTACCAGACCAGCTTGGACCCTTCCTGTGAGTGTGGAAACCCATTGTCCTGCAAGAGCTTAATGTTCAGGTTTCCCTCCCTCTAAGAACCTCTCAATCCTCCCCGTGTATTCCTTGATCCCATCATATTACCCCAGAACACGGTGAGGTAGGATGTGCCTATGCCTCGGGTGGACCTCACCCTGCACCCCTCCAGCCCCCATCTTGAGGGCACTTGCAAAGTCTGACATATACCACCCGCCCCCACCACACCCCCACATCCGACACTGTTGAATGGCCCCAAAAAACCTTTTTCCCATCTAAAGGCCGCAGATGCTTCCACTGACTGTGCGTGCCATTTGTGGCCCAGTCTGATGCCAGAAACCCCCTGGACCGACGCACGTGATGTTATGACAACGCCCTGCACACAACATCCTGGACACGACTGAGACTGGACTGACATGCCCTCTCCCTGCCTGGACTGGGACAAGGTCGCTCTTTGCAAGCTTAACTCTGAAGTGTCTCTCCACTCAGCGATCCTCCCATTCTGGTCCAAAGTCGCTTCCGTCATTCTGTAACCATCCTGGCGCTGAAGACACTCCTCCACCGCACCACACCTCCCACTCCCCCAGTTAGATGTCTGAGTGCAAACTTCCCCTCTTACCCCCCCTGCAGCCCCTCCCATGCCTCAGGGCCATTTCCCTCCTTCCCCAGTGGAGGTCTTGCCCTGCAGCACATTCAAAGCCACCCCCGCCTGGCCACTGGTCTGTTAGGTAGAGACTTGCCTCTGACGCCTCCCTGAAAGTGATGTGGTGCTGTCTGAGAAGCCTGGAGCTGAGTCTGAGTTGCCACGAGCGCTGCGTGATGCAAGGTAGGTGAACGAACCTCAAGGTCATGAGCGAAGTGCAGGTAGCCAGGTGCACGTCGCTTATGGACCGTTGTGAAACACGTTGGTACCCTGTTGATACAGCACGGGGGGGTAATTCCAGCGAACAACCTTTATAATGAGATGCAAATGTATTAAAATGACGTTCCCGACATGCTGTGGCAGAAAACGCAGCCCGACACTGACGGCTTGAGTGGACAATCTTGGACTGCTTTTGTGACGGCGGCAAAATTATTTTTCCGATCTCTCAACATTTTCCACTCCCGCCCGCCATGGGCAGGGCTGGAAAATCCCACCCAATGAAACAATCTGAGCCCAAGTGTAGCAAGGACTGGACAGCAATCAAGCATGGGCTGACAAGTGGAAAGCAACATTCACACCACACAAGTGCTAGGCAATGACCATCACCAACAAGAGAGTCTAACCACCTCCCCATGACATTCAACATCATTACCATCATTACATCGTCCACCATCAATATCCTGGAAGTCACCATTGGCCAGAAAATTAGCTGAACCAGCTACATAAATACTTTAGCTGCAAGAGCAGGTCAAAGCCTGGGTATTCGGCGGTGGGTGATTCATCTCCCGACTCGCTAAAGCCTTTCTACCACCCACAAGACGCAAATCAGGAGTGTGATGGAATACTCTTCATTTGCCTGGATAAGTGCAGTTCCAAAAAAACTCAAGAAGTTCAATAATAACCAGGAGAAAACAGTCTGATTAACTGGCACCCTATCCACCACCTTAAATATTCACCCCCTCCACAATCACTACAATGTGACTGCATCTACATCTGTGTACCATCTACAAGATACACTGTAGCAACTTTCAAGGGTACTTTTGACAGCACCTCCCAAATCCTTGATCTCTACGACCTAGAAGGACAGGTGCAGCTGGGAGCACCACCACCTCCAAATTCCCCTCCAAGCTAAACATCACCCTGATTTGGAAACATATTGCTATTCCTTCATTGGTGCTGGGTCAAAATTCTAGAACTCCCTAATTAATAGCACTGTGCGAGTACTTTCGCTACATGGACTGCAGTGCTTCAAGGAGGCTGCTCATCACCACCTACTCAAGAGCAATTAGAGATGGGCAATAAATTCTCCCTTTGCCAGTGATGCCCACATCTTGTGAATCAACAGAAAGAGAAAAAAATATAATCAAAATCTGTTCCTTATTCTTGACCGACAATAACAACTGATATTTATATAGTACCTTTAATGTAGTAAAACATTTCAAGTACTTTACAAAGACATTATTAAACAAAACTTACCACAGATATTTAAGTAGATATTAGGGCAGCTGGCCAAAAGTTTAGAAAGAGGTAGATTTTAAGTAGTGTCTGAAGGAGGCAAGTAAAGGGGTAGGCAGGTTTGTTGGGGGGGGGGTTTGGATTTTAGGGCCTTAGCAGATGAAAGCATGGCTGCCAATTGCAGAGGGATTAAAATTGGGATGCGTATGAGGCCAGAAACACAGATACCTTGGTGGGTTGTTGGGCTGGAGCAGGTTAGAGATAGTGAGGAGCAAGGCCATGGTGGAATTAGGCTGTTTGTGATATTAACAACACTGATTTTCATTATAGCTTGTACACCAAACACCTGGAGCATGATCAACTCACTTGAATACGGTAACTCCCAAAGGGCTGCTGACACAATCAAAACCCAGCATTAATGACGATCTCGGGGACCTTCCAAACACACAAAATAGGAGAAGTAGGCCATTCCGCACCTGGAGCCTGCTCCGCCATTCAATAAGATCACGGCCGATCTGTTTGTGTTTTGAATTCTACATTTCGATCTACCCCAAATTACCTTTGATTCCCTTACCGAACAAGAATCTATCTACCTCTGCCTCAGAAATATTCAGTGACCCCACTTCCAACGCCTTCTAAGAAAGAGGCCTTACCAGGTTCAAACAGCAACATTTTTCTCTATGAATTCAGCCACTGCCACAATGAATCACACTATCTTCCAAGCACACTATATATTATGAATGCAATGAAATTAATTGTATTGCAAGCAAAAATAAACCCAATCAAAAAAAAAATCCTAAAACCTTTCCACCCTTTCCTCCGAAATGCATCAACACCTGAAATGCTGCAACAATTTTCTTACAGCTGTTCTTTATACTTAGCCAGTCACTGGCCCTTCATATAACCTCCTGCTTTGACAACCACTATTCGCCGTGCATCATAAATAAACTGCTCGTGTTCCTTCATGTTCCTCTGCAAGTAAACCTCTCTCTTCAATTCTGCTGCCTACCCCTTTGGTGTTAATTAGAAAACAAGGATCACAACCTAAGTTGCCACAATGCTGACAACTGGAAACACCCAAAGTACACACATCACAACACACATTTCCAGTTCCAGCTCCAGTTTATTTAAGATCTCAATAAAATTAATGATTTTGTTAGAAAATTTTCTATTATTGAAATTAATCAACAAATAAATAAATTAAAATGATTTTAGATTTACCAGGCTTAGAGAGAGGTTGGTCTGCATAAGAGGATGAATCAATATGATCAGTATGTGGTAGTAGATTAAAAGGCAGAGTAATGATACTGTAATAAGATCACTTCAGCAATTATATTATAAGTGTAGGCAAAGGAATTAAAATTAGGGTATTATTTAGCACTTTAAAACAGGGGAATGAGTTATGTCTCCAAAATTTGGTTTAGCTATACCCTAACCCGACTTCATTTAAAGACTACACTTGCTCCTAACTCCCTCTGTATAACGCCAAGAAAGATTAACAAGTATAAGATAAAAAATTTCATTCATCAAATCATATCTCACACAATTTCTTTTTTATGTATTAATCAAATCCCCAGAAACAATAACAGCAACAGGTAATGTCAGACACCCTCCTTGCCCATCTCGGGAATTCTGACAGCAGAAACAATTGCTGTCCATGAACGGAGTGAGGAAAGAAATGGGCTGGGATTTTCTGATCCTGCCCATGGCAGGAATCGTCATGGGCGGGATGGAAAATTTGACGGACCAGCCAAAGGTCCGTTGACTTTGGGTGGGAATTTTGGGTCCCACAGCGGGTGGGACTGGAAAATCCCGGCATGGTGTGTACAAGTACTAGTTTGATAGGGAGTGAACACTCCACACCCTGTTAGATGTGTTGAATCGGAACTAACAGCATGAATAAAATAAAAACAAAAAACTACTGCGGATGCTGGAAATCCAAAACAAAAACAGAATTACCTGGAAAAACTCAGCAGGTCTGGCAGCATCGGCGGAGAAGAAAAGAGTTGATGTTTCGAGTCCTCATGACCCTTCAGCAGAACTGAGTAAAGTTAGGAGAAGGGTGAAATATAGAAATGGAAAGCAATGAAGGTGAACAAGGCAGAAGAGAGATACGAAAATCCTGTCGGAGAGCAGAGCAGTACTTCTTCAAGGTAGGCATTTCTTGAAGAGGAGTGGCAGTCAATTAAACACAGAGATAAAAACAAAAAGCTACTGCGGGTCATGAGGGTCATACTCATGGGTCATGAGGACTCGAAACGTCAACTCTTTTCTTCTCCGCCGATGCTGCCAGACCTGCTGAGTTTTTCCAGGTAGTTCTGTTTTTGTTTTGGATTTCCAGCATCCGCAGTAGTTTTTTGTTTTTATCTCTGTGTTTAATTGACTGCCACTCCTCTTCAAGAAATGCCTACCTTGAAGAAGTACTGCTCTGCTCGCCGACAGGATTTTCGTATCTCTCTTCTGCCTTGTTCACCTTCATTGCTTTCCATGTCTATATTTCTCCCTTCTCCTAACTTTACTCAGTTCTGAAGGGTCATGAGGACTCGAAACGTCAACTCATTTTTTCTCCGCCGATGCTGCCAGACCTGCTGAGTTTTTCCAGGTAATTCTGTTTTTGTTTTAGCATGAATAAAATGTTACCTATTAGCCAACATTTTGTGCTGTTAAATGTAGTGAATTAATCAGAAAACTCATTCCCTGTTTTTAAAGTGCTAAATTATGCCCTAATTTTAATTCCTTTGCCTACACTTATAATGTAAACTGCTTAAGTGATCTTATTACAGTATCATTACACTGCCTTCTAATCTACTACCACATACTGATCATATTGATTCATCTTCTTATGCAGACCAACCTCTCTCTAAGTCTGGTAAATCTAAAATCATTTTTATCTATTTGTTGATTAATTTCAATAATAATAGAAAATTTTCTAACAAAATCATTAATGTTATTATGATCTTAAATAAACTGGAGCTGGAACTGGAAATGTGTGTTGTGATGTGTGTACTTTGGGTATTTCCAGTTGTCAGCATTGTGGCAACTTCAGTGGTGATCCTTGTTTTCTAATTAACACCAAAGGGGTAGATAGCAGAATTGCCAGAAAAATAGCATGAGGCAAGCACAAAATCCATTACGGCAGCCTTGTTTCCCTTTGGGGAATTGATTAATCAGGGTCTGATTAGCCTTTTAATAAAGCTACTAGTATACCTCACTTTATGCTGATCATTGTTGGTTTTGGGCTGTGAATGACAGTATTCTGAGTATGTTAGCTATACTGAGCTGGTGCTGCTATTTTTTTCTCTTCTTGAGGTTTGGCAGTTTTGTTCTGAAGGCTACCATATTGAATTCTGTTGGCATAGATATGGGATTGAGAGTACTCAATCAGAGAGGGGAAGTCTGACTTCAAACTGTTTCTATAATGATGTTTATAGAGGATACACTTGGGGTTAAAAGGAGGCTTTATTGCTGCTGTGGCCTGTGTATCCATATTCAGAGATCTTTTTTATTTGTTTGGCTGCGGAAGCAGTTCCAATTTGATGTTGAGATTAACAATCCATCAGCTGATGCAATGTGAATGGTTGTGATGTTACCAGGAGCCAATCTCTCAGGGCAGGAGCTCAGTATGTGGGCAATGGTCTGACTTGGATGGTCACAGTCACAATTTGAGCTGTTCCTCATGTTCCACTTGTAGACCAAGTGGCCACATCTTCTCTGGCCCGTCCTCAAGCGGTTAAGGGTTGTCCAGAATTTCCGTGCAAGGTTGACCACTCTGGTCAATTATTAGGTTGCGGTTGGTAATGTCTGCAGTCAACCAGGAGTGTGCCATCACGAGGTGGGGCTGTTACCAGTTTGTAGGGTGTGGAGTGTGCTACAGTAGGGACTCGGATTTCAGACGAGTGTATTGGTTCTTTTGAGGTCCTATGTCAATGGGAATGCTTTGCTTGTTGTCAGCCGGTGATGTTCGTTGAGGAGGATGTTTTCCCTGCAGACATCAGGAGGTTAAATATGTGCTTACACAGGAAGCCATTTAAGCTGTGTTGGTCTCAATGTCCCAGAAATAATCTTCATGGCTTCCCAGAGATGTATATCTACCACGTTTGTGTGTCGGTTCCTAGCCTGGTTGAGCAGTTGTTGTTGTTGGGTAGACCAGGGCGAGTGAAGCAGCATGTAGTGTGTTGGCTCTGCTGCCCCAGGTGGTACCCACCAGTTTCCGAATGCGATTGGCTCTTGTCTTGATCTTGGATCCGGTGTTCTGCAGGTGTTGCCCCTAGGTCAAAAGACGGTCAAGAGTAATGCCAAGATGTTTTGGCATTAAGTCGTGGGTGAGTGGTCAGCCACAGAACTGGACATGAAGTTCTTCCATAACCTTGGAGTAGTTCAAGTGGAAGGCTGAAACAACTGTCTAGGCAGTATTTGAGAGATGGCCAGAATGCATAGCTGCATGAAGAGTTTTACAAATCCTAAAAAAAGCTGTTTAGTGTACCTTCCCATTACTCTTTTTCTGTGTTTCCTTCTCTCTTTTACTCAAAGTTTTCTTCTGCTATTCTCTTCTGGTGCCTGAGTTATTCAGTTAGAATTCAGACCGTTTTAGAGCTTGTCTTACAAATGTAATTTGGAAACTCAACATCAGGAGTTCATGCAGTCATTGGAGAGCTTGTCAAGTAGCCTGTACATTATATACAATTACAAAGGGTATAGCAGGCTTGTCCAACACGTGGCCTGTGGGCCAGATGCAGCCCGCCATGTCTCTCTTTCCTGGCCCACGGAGTCAAAATGCCAGTGAGACAGGTAAGTGGAGTGGAAGATTCTGCAAGAAGCTGCACCTCCAATCACAGGTCAAACTTCTCCTGCATTTGGTCCTGATAGGCTCACTAATGAGCTTATCAGCAGCAAATATGGGAGAGCAACAGTCTCTCATTGAAGGAGCAGCGAACAGTGTGCTTCATTCAATCTGAGGCCTGAACATCAGCGGGAGCAGCGGTGAGCTTATTAGGGAGAAAGGGAGGTTTTCAGGGCAGGGTGGAGAGGCAGGCTGGCTGGCAGGGGCAGGGAAGGGGTGGAGTGGCTGGCTGCCGGATTGGGGAGAACAGAGGCTGGATGCTGGGAAGGTGGGAGGGAAAGATTGGCTGCCGGGTTTGGGGTTTGGGGGCAGCGTGGTGTTCAAGGCCCCCTACATGAGTCAAGATGGCTGAGCGGCAGTCGCAGCAACAACAGGACACACGACAGCTGGGGTGTTAGACAGGGCAGGGAGAAAGAGTGTGCAGCCATTTTGAACCTCTCCTCAGCATTTTAGTCACAAAACCACCCCTGGAAGTTGGGGATGGGGGTGGGGTGGAAAGAGTGTGAGACTGAGAGAGTGTGTGAGAGAGAGAGAGTGTGTGAGAGAGAGAGAGTGTGTGAGAGAGAGAGAGTGTGTGAGAGAGAGAGAGTGTGTGAGAGAGAGAGAGAACGAGAGAGAGAGAGAGAGAGAGAGAGAGAGAGAGAGAGAGAGAGAGAGAGAGAGAGAGAGAGAGAGAGAACGTATGTCTGGCTCACTTCCAGCCTCAGGGTTCTTACTCACCGTCATCCCCACACATCAACACAAACTCACACAGTGGGCATGGGTGAGTGTGAGTGACTGACTACCCCAGGTCTGGGAGTGAGCTGGACACACACATGCTCACCCTTTCATAATCTAATGGTCACCTTTAATTAGTGACTCCGTTTTTTAAAAGATCATTTTATTGCTTTGACTTTTTTTTTGCTCAGCAAGTTGTTTCTTTTCTTTGTACCTCAACTATTTTTTTTGTATTTCATTTTGTGCCAAACCTTAACTTTCTGAAATTTGCTCATTGGGCCCTTTGAATGAGAAAAAAATTGAAATGTGGCCCGTGTGAAAAGGTTGGAGAAACCTGGGATATACAGCACAGAAACAAACATTCAGTCCAACCAGTCCATGCCGGTATTTATGCTCCACTCCAGCCTCACGCATCTAAATCTATCATCATAACCCTCTATTCCCTTCTCCCTCATGTGTTTATCTAGCTTTCCCTTAAATGCATCTATACAATTTGCTTTGCCCTGCGGTGATGAATTAGTGAGGCAGCGTGGGAGGAGTTCACAATCTGGACCTTTGTAGTGCTCCGTTACTGTTAGCTTGAAAGTCAATTCTATTGTGACTTTCATAGTCACTGACCAAATCAGTACAGTTAAAGACAGAAAATGTTGGAATAACTCATCAAATCTGGCAGCATCTGTGGAGAGAGAAACAAAGTTCACGTTTCGTGTCTGTATGACTCTTCTTCAGAGCTAAAGAGAAGTAGAAATGTGATGGATATTATCCTGTATAAGAGGCAGAGCAGGTGGAAAAAATAGAAGGCTAGGGATAGTTGGGAGCTCAGGGGAGATTGACAAAGATGTCATGGACACAAGACAAAGAGAATGTTAATGGTAGTGTTAAAGACTAAAGGAGGTGCTATCAGAACCAGCGTGTTAACACTACTATTAACACTCCCTTTGTATTGTGTCCGTGACATCAAAGCAACTTGATAAGTAAACAGCAAAGAAACATTAACATAGGAAAATACACAGCACATACTTGTACGTAGCTCAAACTAATCAAGCCACTTTAAAGGTCCATCATGAGGAACGATCTCTCTGTTTCAGGAGCTAGTGCATACAGACACTAAGCACCTGGATTGATGTTCAGCCCATATTACTTTTGGGGACCTAATGAATCTATCACATATGTGCCAGCTTCAGCATCAAGTGCTTCTGGGTGCATTATGGAACAATGTGTTCAATGTAGCAACTTGGGCACATAAGTACTAGAGAAATATGGTTATTGCAACCATTATTAGGTTTCATCAACACTCAATTTCACACCAGTTTTATCTCTTTAGCTTTAATAGTTCCGGTTTTATATAGTGTCATGCATTTGTTCTTTTTTTTTTAATTCTTCCATTTATCTGCTTTTATTGAAAGCTACAACTCTCACATCTAACAAATCCACATTTTGACGAATCTCCCCAAGCATCTACTAATAAATTTTAACAACAGCTTCTTACAGTGAAGATCAAACACCTTGAATTGCTGAGCTACTACATCACAATTTGTGCTCCTACATTCCACACAGTCCTAGTAAAACCAATTCCAGTTATTCATTGCAAAAGATCTATCAATTAACGTAAACCTTCAAAAAAACAAGTCAAACTGGTGAACCTTTTGCCAACTTGACCATAAAATTGTGGTCATCAAACTTGTGTACACTCAAGCTGTGGCATCAAATACTCAATATCAAGAGGCTCTGGTTTAAGAAGCCATATAGTATTTATCTAATCGTTTTTAGTATTTGCTAATCAGTTATCATTTGGAAGTTAATATTTTACTTCAAAAATGATTTGAGGAAAGGTATGTGTGCATTACTTGTAGCTGAATTTACAACTTTTCTGAAAGTAAAGCATAAAGAGTTATATATTTAAGGTTAAAGTACACCAGAAATTTTCCAGCATTTGTTGGACCAAGTTCCTGGGCCAGATTTTGCAATCCTGTTTCGGCACCATTCGGAGTCGAGAACTGGAAAAAATGGCCACTGAGCAGTGAAGGCTGAAGTCCTGCCTGCATTTCCTGCCTACAACTCCATGCTTATTTTCAGCAGAGCAGGAAAGGGGGCAGATCGGCAACCACACATGCTGCTGCTTAGATATTGCTGGCACTCTTCTAGAAGGCATTCCAGAATTTCAGCAATTTTAGCAAGGCAGCTGCATTTTGAACGCCTTCCTAAATCAGACCTACAGAGTGAAGGTATGAGCCACAGAATGGAGGAGGGAAGAGTATAAAAGGTGAGCAAAAATGTTGTTGTCTCCTTTACAGTTCACCATGAAATGCTGTAGCCTGACTTAAATCTGCTTTTACTAAAGTGAGTGATGTGATTGGAAAAGCTAAGTGACCACTAAATAACAGGATGCCAGGTTGTTACTTCGGACAACTGGCAAGCTATCAAATGAAAGAATAGCATTGTAAAAGTGTGAAAGTCTTCAGATGCATCAGAACAGATTATCCAATGGAAAAGTGCTATTTTGCATTGTATTATATTGAAAGGTTAGCCCAGTGTGAGATCCAGAGCTAATCATTTAAACTCTCTCCATTGCACTCATTCATTCAGAACAGCTCAGCCATCTGTTTGGCTGTTCAAAAGCTTTGACAGGTATATGAGCTTTTGGCTACCTTCAAAGATACCAATGGATTTTGTACTGAAGAATTTACTTTCACAGCTGTCCTAGGTTATTTTGACAGATTTAAGAGCCTCTGAAGAGGATATTTTTAAATGCCTATCCAAGTGACATTTGTTTATTTTGACAGATTTGAGCTTTTTAACAATTGAGCTTTTTTAACAACTTCCAAATGTTATTATGGGGCCTGAGAGTTATGTTTATAAATAGGTACTAGGTGAGTCAGTTAGGGGTGTGGGGGATGGGGCTATGGAGGTGAAAGGGGTGAAGGGTAGATGTGGGGTTTAAATGGTGAGGGGGTTAGGGGTATTACGGAGGTGAGGTTGAGGAGGGCTTTACACTGATTCTATTTCATATGCTCATATGTATCTTAAGAATTGGGGCGGTGTCTCCGGGAACGGAGGTGGGCCTTTTAACCTGGCCACTTTGAGATCCTCCCACCTCGGGCTTTCTGCTGGAGATGACAAGCCTGACTCCAGGTCATCCCCCCTTCCAGGAGGTGAAGCACTGCTGGGGTAGAAGCAGAATTGCGATGTCTGTAAAATTCCTGACTCCATGATGAGAATCTGGCCCCCTCTATCTCTAACTGGTTACTCATATATTCCATCATGAGGCTGGCACAACCTGAGCTCGCTGTCATGCAATGCCCTGCACACAGCTGGAACAACTTGCACATCCTCTCTGCTCCATTTTAAAGCAATATTTCTTTTTAATAGATTAATATTAGCTATTCATATTCCCCCTTTACTGGTACTATGTTCAGTGGATCTTCCATTCTGTGGTTCCCATTTTCTTTCACTGGAGAATAGTCAGAAGAACTGTTTTCAGGGAATTGTTACGACATTCCAGTTAGAAGAGATAATTTGCCATTGTTACAATCATATTGAAGTGCATGCTGGAGCCTTCTGACTGAGGATGTGGCAGAGTCATAAGTATGCCTTCTCAAGTCTAAGGATATAGGTGCACGAGTGTTTGGTGTTATGTTTTACTTTTCCTTTGTGGCATTAAAGATCTTTTCTTTGGCTTCATCTCTGTCAGTGGTCACACCATCAAAAAAAAATTACTTGCTGCATTGATGGTATTAATTATTCAGAATATCAAATGTCCACATCCTTTTTTCTACTGAGTGAGTGCCAGTGCTCAAAGATAGGGATAAACGAAACATGGAAAACTGGCATAATATAGGCTTCTGTCAAGTGGAAAATTAAGTTATTGGGAGTAATAGTATTGTTTTCCCTTAGAGTGTTGGCGAGAAAACTGGCATCCATTTTGACTGAAATACAAGCAAGTTTTACCTATGTGTTGTGAGTGGGCTCATAATAGGACAAGCTGAGGATTAGAACATGGTTTAAAATATCAAAGATAATCTGTGATATCATTTATGAATGATGCACCATTTATAGCCCAGGGCACACACCATGATGTGGCACATAGCGTAACACTTATGATTTATTAACAATCTGCCATGTCAGACCTTACATTACACACAATTCTACTATGCTATGCCAATGAAGAAAAACGTTAACTGAATTCTAACAGAAACAGTATCTTTTCTCTGATGGCTTTACTGAAGCAATTTTCAAATACCAACATGCCCTGGTGCTAATGAGGGCAGAAATGGAAAGATGACCTTCTTCAGTGTAAGCTCCCTTTTTTGACTCCATTACTCTTTCTTGGAATTCCCTCCAGCACATACACAACAGTCTTAACCAAAAGGAGAACAGTGATCAACACCCAAGAGATCCATCAATCATGCCTTGAAAAAGGGCACCCAGGAGATATAGTAAAAGATTTTCCTTTTGATCTCCTCTCTCCTCTGTGGAGACATGCCAACAACCTGTTCAGCAACTCTCTAACAGATATGCAACTGAGGCTGGTGATTCATTTTCCGGCGCTTGAATGGCTAGGACAAGGGTCATCCCATCCCCTTATCAGTGATTATCTCACAATGCCCGGGACAGGTTAGAGAGGCTGAATGGCCTATTCCTGTTCCTATGTTTCGTCCCAACAGCCCCTGTTGTCGTGGTGCAACATTCTGCAGCATTAACACATTACATGAGAAAAGACATGCTTTCCAAACATGATTTTTTTTTTTGTCTTTCAGATGGGATATCATTAAGCTGAGGGCACTGTTCAGGGGAATATGAAAGATTCCACAATGATGTTCGAAGAAGAGCAGGGGAAATCTCCAGTTTCCTGGACAACCTTTATCTCTTTAACACCACCACCAGAAAAAAAAATACACAGACTTACTGGTCATTTATCTTATTCCTGTTTGTGGAACCTTGCCGTGGATAAAATTGCCAGCATTGTTTGGCCATGAAACTACAGTTCAAAAATAATTGACTGCTGCTCCCTGGGTTCCCGGCTCATGACCACAGTCTTCATTTCATCTTGCTTCCAGCTGTGAAGCCTCTGAGCCATCTGATATTGCCGGGCCAGAATCCAGCAACTTGTTTTGACCCTGTTTGGCATCTGCAACACACCAGTTCTATTTAACTGAGGTCTGGGCCTCAAAAAGACACCAGCCTCCTTGCTGCTTGAACAGGTGTGCAGCTGCCTGAAAGTTAAAATCTACTCCTATAAATAAAGTATTAAAGCTCTTTTTCAGGAAACCAATAGGTATCAAATATGCAAATTAGAAACTCAAACATGAAAATGGTCAAACATTTAACAAGTGTCAAGACACCTTGGACTAGTATAGATACTACTATATATATACTATAAATGTACTTCCCTCAATTTGGTCTACTGCATTTGTTGCTCCCAATGCAGTTTCCTCTACATTGGAGAGACCAAATGCAGACTGGGTGACCGCTCTGCAGAACACCTTCAGTCTGTCCACAAGCATGACCAGACCTCCCTGTCGCTTGCCATTTCAACACTCCACCCTGCTCTCATGCCCACATGTCCGTCCTTGACCTGCTGCAATGTTCCAGTGAAGCTTAACTCACACTGGAAGAACAGCACCTCATCTTCCGATTAGGCACTTTACAGCCTTCCGGACTTAACATTGAGTTCAACAACTTCAGACCGTGAACTCCCTCCTCCATCCCCACCCCTTTTTGATCCCTTCCTTTTCCCTATATTCATTTTTATTTATTTATTTTTCCCACTTTGTTATTATTTTCAAAATTTATTTCCATTTTTATTCATTGTTTTATCCCCAGCTTTTAGCCTATTTTCAATAATTTTTTCCCACCACCGTCCCCTCCCCCCACCCCACCCCCACTAGAGCCATCTGTCACTTTCCAGAGTGCTTACCCTGGTCCGGCCATTATCACATTCTGCTTTCCGCTCTTACTGTCACCATTAGTACCTCCTTTAGCCAATACCACCACTATTAACAACCCTTTGACCTTTCATTTATGACATCTTTCTTTTGCCTCCACCTATCGCTGGCTTTTTAACCAGCTTCACCTATTCCACCCCCCTTATACATATATTTCACCACATTTCTATTTCCCTTTAGCTCTGAAGAGTCATACAAACTCGAAACGTTAACTCTGCCTTTCTCTCCACAGATAAAGTCAGACTTGCTGAGTTTTTCCAGCATTTCTTGTTTTTGTTTCAGATTTCCAGCATCTGCAGTATTTTGCTGTTATCCTACTATAATAGTGGTCTGTATTCTCAATGTGCCACTTACAAGAGAACACACTGTTGGTAAAATTATGGATGATTGTACAGAAATTTTAACACACACTTTCTTTCAGGAGAATAGCCACTCATTGTTACACACGTGACAATTTCTTCTGAGAGTTTAGTTACTGGGATCATTTTTATAACTGCAAGATGATGGCGTTCATGTCTGCCTGCTGTCTATATGGTATTAGCCTGTCCCACCTTTTACAGGAGACATCCAACACAACAGCCCAGCTCCCAACAGTGCATTAAAACATATCCATATCACAATAGAGCACCTTACCATCTGGGTGGTAAACCTGTGGAATGGATCATCCAACCTTTACAGAAATCATCTAATCTACATTTCCATTGATTCTAGAGCCCACATTCTGGAATTCACTCCTCAACCCACCAACCTCCTTTAAGATCTTTCTAAAACCTCACCTCCATGATCAAATTAGCCCTCCTAAGGTTGCCTTCTTTGAGTCAACATCTGTCTTTTACTTATACCTCTGTGAAGCACCTTGAGATTATTTAATGTGCAAAATGCTGTTTGTGATAGATTTTATCATTATGCACTATACTTGCCACATCACATGTAATATTCATAGATTCTAGTTTTCTCTGGAAGATAAATGACGGAAATGATGTGCCCAGTCAGCACAGCTTTAGTCTTGTGCTTCAAGCCAGCCATTCTAGTCTCTGGGATGCCAACACACCTTGATCAGCACGGACATTCTCTGAAATCTACTTTCTTAATAGCTCAGTCTGTTTCCAAGGTGCAAGGCTGAGATGAAATTATTTTCTACAGCCACAAAAAAATTGAAAAAAGTACTGTAAATATTTTCAAATCATGTTACACCAATTGGAGTCCACTTTCACTAAAGGCAGAATTGTACTAACTCCAGTACGAAGGAGTTAGTATAATTTCCTGCACTCAAATTTAGGATTTCACTTGTCATCCCTCTGTTTTTATGAAACCCAGAAAAACGTGATAAAGGCCACCTCTCTGACCTCTTTCAGGAATTCTTAGTATGTACGATTATACATTACTACAGGGCCATTCATTGAACATGAACAATTTTGGCCTGATAAGGCACTATAGAAATACAAGTTCTTTATAGTACATTGTCCAGTTTTGGCCACAAGAGTGAGGTTGATCTTTTGTGTAAGAGGATTGAGCTACATGAGAAGTTTCCTGAAAACAGGGCTGTTCAGCCTTACAAGGATACAATTAAAGAAGGAAAAATGAACTTCATAAAACTTGCATGAAGAGGTTGAGGGTCAACAGGAAAGGCTAAAGCAAATTTCAAAAGTTGACCAAAAAATGATCAGAGAGCCAAAAAGGTGACTAGAAGTGAGTATTGTTGCAGACACTAAATTTAACAACTAGAACTATCGTCACAGCAAAAGGATAGTTAAAGAAGAGGTGAGAACCTTAAAAGATGAGAACGGAATGAAACTGAAAATGAGCCTAGAATGGTTAATCCATACAATGAATACCCCCTGAAGTATTGTCAAGCAAAGACAAATACTAGCATAATCCCAGGTTTTCATCTCCCAATGGAAGTGAGAATTGGGTCGCGAAATGCTGAACTTAGTTTTGTTTTGCAGGATAAACAATTTTGCTCTGCCTATCTCACCCCACACTATTTTCATGTGCTTCTTTGCCTCAAGTGCAAAACACACTTGTACCTCTTCCAAGGTTGGGGTCCCCATTGCGAGGGCCACAGGAAAGTTGCAGTTCCTCCTGCAAACTATTTTTGTGTTCTGGTGTAGGTTTCGGAAGCCTTGAAAAATTGCACTTCCTTGGGGAGTTTGTGACCACTGGGGGAAGCCTGCTGAGGAGTCAGGAACATTTTGAAAGGTAAGTGTGAAACGTTTTGATACTTTCAAATGTCACTCTTTGATGCTGTATTGTAATGTGGATATGTTTTAACGCAGTGTCGGGAGCTGGGGATGTTGTGTTGGAGAACTGAGGTGGGCCTTCTAACTGGCTTGCCTCCGCACTCACACTTCTCACATGCTCCATTGCAGCTTGTAAAATGCACTGCAAACCCAACTCCAGTGTGAAAAGATAAAAATCCCAGGCAAAGTCACCCGCGTGTTAGGTGTGTATTTCAGAAGGCTCAAAAGTGCACAGGCCGGGTTTTTCTAAGCCCACAAGAAAATCCAGCCCCAGCTCTTCAATAATGGAAATAATCCATGAGCATTTATCAACTTCAACATCAATAAAACATACAATCCAAAGGCTTAAAAGCTCAAAAAGAACAAACCGCTGTGGTGAGGGAGATTAGGGTTGCAATTTGGAAAGCGCAAGCAATCATCAGGAGGGAATCAATGAATGTTGAAGAAACCCTATTACACTGAAATCAAACTAATGCAGTGTGCACAATTCAAGAGACAGAATACATCTAACCAGGGCTACTGCAAAATCATCAGCCTTAGCTGGGGGTTGCTGAGCATTCCATTAATAGCCTATCTGGGCTAGTGATTGAAAAAAGCAAGCACACATTTTCTACTGTCCTCTCCAGGAAAATTTGCTGTGTAAATTTTGTGAACAAGTCTTAGACAGTCTGGGCTATGCTGGCCCTTATAGGAACGGTCTGATGTGACTTGAATACTTTCATGAGGTATCAAGAAGTCCATGAAAGAATACCCCCAAATGAGATTATGCCTTGAAGGGAGATGGAAAAACATATTGAGAAAAAGAGTTTATAATTTAAGTGCTTATTACATCTTTACAATTCCTTCCAGCAGATTTTAAGATTGAAAAAGTTCTCATTCATTAGCAAAGTGCCTAATTTGAAATCTGATACAATGTAACTTTAAACAGAGTTAAAACTTTAGCTGTGCGCCAGTGTTAGATAGCTCAGAATTCCACACTGACCGCCAAATACTTTTAGTAAGTTTAAAACATAATCCTCATTTACATAATTATCTTTTCTGTGAAACCCTGTACACCATCCAAAGACAATGTAGACAAGGAGCTGAAGTTAGTTTTTACAAACTCACAACCCTGGTGGAAAGTGCAAAATTGACACTAAAAATCTCTCTTTGCCACTCTCATTGAAATTGTGGATAAATGTGTTTTCTTTCTTCATCCCTGAACTCCCCCCAGCACAATATTCAACCAATTGTTAGCTTCAGAAGTCAGGGCTAGGAAGCATTCTGGATAAGAACAAATCAATAACAAAGAGCCAATATTCCTTTTAAAGTTAACAGTCTAAATCCTTACTATTTCACTGAGTGTTTTCAATGAATCTTTGAGGTTGTCACTGGAGCGTTGCCTTGCTGCAGTAAGTAGTAGATCGGTGTTGCACAATATGAGAGGTTGAAGCTTATAAATGTTGGTTATAACTTCTTTTGCTTTGGTCGTGTCTTCAGGTGAATAGTAAATATACTGGTACGCTGAACTAGAAAAAACAAAGCAGAAAAAATGTTGCACATCAATTCAACAGTTTCACTAATAGTGAACAAAATAATATAACTTTCTTAAAATTCACAACATGAATTACATAATAACAAGAAATAGGAGCAGAAGTGGGCCATTCGGCCCCTTGAGCCAGCTCTACCAATAAATAAGATCATGGCTGATCTGAATGTGGCTTTAACTCGACTTTCCTGCCTGCCTCCTTAATGCTTAACAATCAGAAGTCTGTCTAACTCAGCCTTGAATATATTCAATGACTAAGCCTAGAGTGTTCATGGGGAAGAGAATTCCAAACACTAACCAACTCTCAAAGAAGAAATTCTTCCTCATCCCCATCTTAAATGGAAAACCCCTTATTTATAAATTGAACCCCCTAAACTGAGTCCCCCAGGAGAGACAAAGTCAGCCTGAATTTTTGCCAAGTCAGAAGAAAGAGTTCTTCTGCGCCTTAACCAAAATGATGCCGGAGCCTGGAATCTAGCAACCATCAGTTTCCCATGTGGAGGGGAGGGTAGATGGAAGCAGGGTGTTTGAAGCTGCACTCTTTCATATAGGAACAATTTTGGTCATCGAAGTTTCAGAAACATGACTTGTGGGCTTTAGGCATTTGAGGAAAAGGTCCGAACCTACCAGATTTCTTTATAGAGGTCAGGTATCCCTTTAGGATTGATAAGAGTAGACATGAATGTGCATAAAAAGTGGATAAGTTCTGCAGAACTGCCGAGCTTTCAAGTCATTTAAATCTCCTGCCCTTTAATTTTGAAAAAAAACACAGCCAGCCTGCAGTTGAGAACAAATGTTACTTGCAATTTCAGGAGATATTTGTTGACATAAGCCTAAGTGCTATCATTATGGTATTATTTCTGCCTGATTGTTTCCACAGCCTATCATTATGAAAGTGGTGGCCTGTAAGTTCACAGTTTGAATTGACAGCTCCAAGTGACTATAAAGAGATTAGCCATCTTTGATGTGGGGCTATGAAAAGAAGTTTGTTTGTTTATACAGAGAATTAAGTACCTGAGGGAAATGTGTGTTTTATAAGGGATTAAATACTTGAAGGGATTTAAATGTATTGAATGGAATCTTATCAATGAGGGTGTTTTTAAATATAGTGAAATCTGCAACAGATGCTTAGAACTTAATTTTATTTCATCCCAGCATGGCTCCTGAAGTCTACCCATGGATACTGGGTGAATAGCCATGAGGGTGCAAGGGCAATGGTGGACATGGGTTGGCACAAGTTGGCATTGAGGGGCCATGAAGAGTGGGTAGAGGAGCATAGGTTGGCATGGAAGGTATGAGAGGCCAAGGGGGTGGGTGAGGGCAAGAGGTGGCACAAGTTGGCATGGATGGGGCATGGGGAGTATGTGAGCGAGGGGATGTTTTTGGTTTTAAAGATTTTTCTACAGCTGGAATGAAGTCCCAGAGCACCAAGGCGGGCCTTTTAACTAGCCCACCTTGGCACCCAGCAGCCCCTGTGGCTGCCTCCAAACTCTTTCCGGGTCAGTAGGCCCCACTCCAGTTAGCATTCGCATCCCACTCCCCCAAGTGACAACCCGACCATTCGGGGCATTTTCTCCTGAGTTGAGTTTGTGGAGCCGGGAATTGAATCCTGCTGCATGATAAATTGACATAAAACAAAGTCATATTGACTGCTACCAAGGTAGCAAGCATTCACTCTTATGATTTTCTGTATATTGTCACGGAGCGGTTGCACATTGGAGGACAGCGATCCTTTCACTCACACGTGCACTCTCAATTACGCTGTGGTCTTTGAGCAAACCTACCATAGAGAAAAGGTACAGTGTTCTCAAACCTACCATAGAGAAAAAGTACAATGTTCTCAAACCTACCATAGAGAAAAGGTACAGTGTTCTCTTGAGCTATTAGCAGCTTTCCAGGGGAACATGATGAAGGAGCTTGCCTGCTAACCCAGTCATCTGCTTTATGGATGAGTTCATCGCTGAATGAAAAATTTGGCATTTATGCGCTGCCACCCAGTGCATAAAAATTCAATGCAATGCTCACTTAAGCAGCTATTGTCAGAACAGTCCCTGTTGTGGCACATGTTTAACTGTTTGGCTCCATGAGATTGCAGATCTCATTGGGCACATCCCGCCTGTTAAGCGTTGCTTTGTAGACATAGGTGGTTACGTATGAGCAGGAGCAGACAGTATATGCTTCTTTCCCAATTCTCCAAAATAAGAAAGAAGGGATATATACCCAGCATGGTTTCCATCTTCTGAAACTGCAGCTGCCAACAAGCCATCAATGGAAAATACAGGGATATAGGCACTAAGTGGGGTAAAATCAAGTACACTATAAAGATACAAAACTTGTCTTTTTTTAAAAAAATAGTTCAGCAAAACAACTCATGTAGCTAATAATGGCACTCATCTAAAGGAGTGCAATGCCTAAAATGGCTAGATATGTGCCTTCAATGCAGCACCTATCTTAAGTGGGCACTAATAACAAAGCACGTTTTAGATAAATATATAGTAGAGCAGATAGTACATGGTTTGTTAGTTCTAGGAATGGATTAATAGGTCAAAAGACTTATTGCTCCATATGTTTTTATGTCTCACACAATGTCATATCTGTTATATATTAAAGTCACTGAGTGGGTTGCAACATTCCATTTTAAAAATATTTAAAACACCAATGTTAAAGATCTCTATGGAAAATCCAGTTTAAAAGAGACAGTTATGCCTGTAGGTGTGGCTGTACTGGGCTTTCTTTGTGATAAATGTCATCAATCTAAGGAGCTATAAAAACTGTTGCAAATATGCACTGGGGTTTGAGTCAGCAATGTGTTCTACTGACTGGCCACCAGGTGGCTCAGCAAAACCTCATGTGCTATCCCCCACACCGAGGATTACTACTGGGGCTGCAGATCACTAAGGGCAGAGAGAAATGTATCAATGAGGTGGCCCACCATTTGCTGCTGAAAGTACTTTCAAACTCTAAAATGAATAGGTGCTGTATAGATGAAGTAATATAAAGGTACACTATATCCCAATCTCCCTCACATCACTGATAGCACTCACTAGCAGAAATCAGTATGCTCCTCTCCTGAAAATTCCTTCCCACCAATTCTTCCTCTGTTATCACTGACCACCGCCCTCCCCGAAAGTACTAACCCTCCCCCCTCTTGCTGATTTCCTTAGATTGCCCCCTCTGCTTCCCACCAACTCCCCTCCCCCACCAGCACCTAGATTGCTTTATAGCCATTTACCCTGATTGAGCTAATTTTTGCTGACTCTGCCAATTTAACACCCAATCCTCCCTTCCCTAACCATTCACCTCCTCCCTGGTCCAATTATCCTGCCTGCCATCTAGCTCTGCTGGATGAGCACTGTACTTTATCTGGATTGCCCAGACTGAGTTATATCAGGGTGGTGGTGATTCTGATGGCAGGCCGGAAAGCTAGGAACAACCCTGCCTCAGTCGATTCCGGGAACCCCCTACTTGATTCTTTGGCAATCAGGCAATTAACTGCCTGGCGTCGGGGCTCCAGTCCTTTAAGAGATGAGATTCCGCCTCCAAGATCTGCTGACCAATCGAAGGGCTGGCAGCTCTTCATTCCCAGCAGCACCGCCGGGAGCATGGACACTGCTGGGAACGTACCCGGCTCAGAGCAACATCTTGGATGCGGCCCGGGACCTGGGTAAATGGGATCTGGAATTACCAGGGCCAGTCAGGTAGGCCCTGACGAAGAGGGTGGGGGTGGTTGGGGCATATGCCCCCACCCCTCCCCCACCCAGCCCACAGGGAGGCCCCCAGGTTTTACAGAGCAGCCTCTCCACATGGTGGGGGAACCACCCTGATGCTGGTGGACTACCAGTGATGGCAGGAAGAGTTCCTTAAGTGGCCCTTAATTGGCCACTTGAGGGCCTCAATTGGCCTCGGATGGGATGGACTTCCTCCACCTTCCCGGCCACTGAGAGAATTCTACGGTGTCGGGAAAGTGACGAGCACTCCACAGCCCTGCCTTCCCTCCCAATTCTCCGAGCCTCCCACCTCCCAGCCCCCTCCCGACGGTTCCGTTAAATTCTGCCAGCCATGTGAAATAACACAGAACAGAGACTAGTAAGAATAAATATGAATGAATAAAAATAACAAAATAAATAAGTGGTAGCTAAACTGCCTCGTTACTTAATTGGAGGGAAAGAAAAACATTGGGTGGAATCTTGTGCCCTCTCCCATGGTGAGTTTGGTGGCGAGGACATTTAATTGGGAGGGGGAGGGTGGGACTCCACCACCTTCCCATTTCCAACCCAAGTAAGTCTGCGGCAGCAAGGCCCACTTTAGAGTCTCACCTTACTGCTGCTGGTATTAACCAGAGGTAGGCAAGGGGAGCTTGCCAAGCAAACCCTGCCGTATTTGCTTGCGGGTTCCCAGGGAGGTCCCTCATTCAAAAGCACTTAGTGCCTGATCAAGGGACCTGGCACTGGCAAGGGAGGGCCCGCTGAGAGCCATCTCCCTGCCCTTGCTGCTGACACCCTTCTTCCCCTGCAACCTCCAGCCCATGACCCCCTGCCTGCCATTACTCACCCTTTCCTGGGTTCCTCCTCAATTCGAGGCCTCACATGGGTGCAACGCAAAAGTGCTGTCAAGCCTGATTGGCTGGCAACTCTCGGTGGGCAGGACATCCACCCCCAGGGTCCATGAAGGACCTCTGCTGACCTGTTAAGTGCCTGAGTGGCACAAGATGTGGCGGGCCTTCTCGAAAAGACGTGGTATGAGGGCCTCACTGGTTCTTCAGCCGGTGGGAAACACCCTCGTCACCTCCACAAGGTTCTGTCCATTATTCCTCCACTGCTTGAATATTAACTCATGTTTTGGAACAACACTCTGCACTAACTATAGTTCAAAGAGATCACACTTTGATGGAAAGCTTCACTCACCAAATGCTGTCATTCAAATTCAAATTAGGGATAGCCTTCAAGATGCTTCAAAATGAATCAGGTGAATTTTCTTTTACTTAATGAAATTAAATGGAAAGGGAAGAGCAGGCTGAGGGGTTGAGTGGAAAGATGAATATGTTTTTTTGAAGAAAGCATTTTTTTGGGGCTTTTCAGTATGACTCATGAGGAACCAAACCTCTGACAGGTCCCAGGGTAATTGCTGCAGCTGGATCAGAGGCAGGAGCAAAGGATATGCAAGTAACCACAATTTGTTTTGGAGCCTTGAACTGTTAAAATGGTGGGACAGAAGCACAATTGCTGAACTTTTAAGCCAGTCACAGAAGTATACTTAATTTGATGCAGTTGCATTTGTTTGATATATCTGAAGCGCTCAATCAAACTTTATTTCAACTCTACTTTTGGCACTATATGCAGGTCATATTCAGCAAACATCATCAATGTGGAGCTAAAAACTGCTGAGACAATGGGCAGGATTTTCTGCCTGCTGGGCCCGACCCAATCTCCGGCAGGTGGGGAGACAATCCCCACCAGAGAAGTGGGCCCCGCCACCATTTTATGTGGGCAGGCCAATTAAGGCCCACCCAGCTATGCACTTCCTGTGCGGGCGGGTGGGGGGGGGATTCCCCAAAAGCGAGAGTGCGCTCTTTCGCGCATGTGTACATCTCCCTGAGGCTAAGTGCTGCCTCAGGGAGATCACTTCCACTTTTAAAAAGATTTTAAAAAAGAAAAAAAAATTCCCTAACATGTCCCCCTCATGTGATGGGACATGTTCATAAATTACAGTAAAACTTTATTTAACTTTTTAGACCCCTGCATGAAACCTCATCCCGCCTGTGGATGAGGTTTCATGTTTATCTATTTGCCGCCGGGGCTCCTGGCCTGCCCGCCAACCTTAAGGTTGGACGGGCAGGTCTTCTAATTGTTTAAATGATCCTGTCAATGGCCTCAATTAGCCATTGACAGGGCGGCGGGCGCACAGCTGATTTTGCTGTGCCCCCGCCTTCCTGAAAATTTAAATGGGGCGGGATGACGTTGGGGGTTCCGCCCGATGTCATCCCGCGTCATTTTATGTGTCGGCAAGCGGGCCCCGCCTCCTGCTCGCCAACAGCAAAATTCTGCCCTGGAAATCTGAAACATAAACAGAAAATGCTGGATAAACGCAGCAGGTCTAACAGCATCTGTGGAGAGAGAAACAGAGTTAACATTTCGAGGCTGTATGACTCCACTTCAAAGAGTCATATGGACTCAAAACGTTAACTCTGTTTCTCTCTCTACAGATGCTGTTAAACCTGCTGAGTTTTTCCAGCATTTTCTATCAATGTGGAGTTGTTCTACACTACTATTCTTACTTTAAAACAGCCAGCAATATAAATTAATTATGGGGTAAATTAATTTTTGAAAATATACTATGATTTGTTTGGGTGCTGCAGCTTCGAATTAGTCTAAAAGATCAATCAAGTGGTTTATTTTGTGCTTTCATTGCTCCTTAATCAGGCACATACTGTATTGAATAGCAAGTCTTTCATAATAACTATCTTTAGCTCAAATTTCATGTCTTGGCATGTCACACAAAAGCAAATTAAGACATGTCAGCAAGGCCTGTAAAAGCTTCACATCTATATGGGTGTGTGTCTATCTGTCTGTAACCACAACAGATAACGAATCTAGTAAAAGCCCAAGTGAATTGCCTGGAGGGATGACAAACTGTTTTAAGATGATTCCACAAAGCAATTTTCCCAATTGATTTTCAAACGACTACAGATTAGGAATCATAAACAAATGTTTAAAGAAGTATTGCATTTCAATACTAAGTGTAAATTTTTGAGATTTCCACAGACTACATAACCAGGGTCAAGTTCCAAATGACTGAATCAATAGGCTGTGCAAGACAAGCTGGAGTGCAGAATCACTGCCCAAATATAACACACTGAGGGGGGGCAGTTTTGTCAGTGGTGTTGTTCCTGAAAGCAGAACTGGAAGTATGCAATACTTTTGCTCTCTTGCTTTTTTCCATTTCCCATGTGATTACAATTAAAATTTAAAGTGCTGGCGGCGAGAACAGGAAACCTATGTGATTCTGTGGCAGGGCATCTTTTTCATTGGTTTTTATGTTTTTGGTTATCAGGTTCACTTTGTCCAGCGAACATTAGCTGCACCCTTGATATTAACACATTAGTTGGTGTTTGAAACAATATAGGCAGAGAGACTGATTAACTGAACAAACACTGGTGGTTTATTGGTACTAAGAACAGCACACTAACACCATGTGTGCTGCTTCAATCACCTCCAGCTCTAGACTCCCCAATTACCCAAGTAGCCCACCGCTGTGTAGCGATTGGTCAATACAGTCACATGGTCAATTAACTACATTCTCTTAAAGGTACCTAGCACTCCACTTTACCACATTGGTGAAACCTATCATCAGCTGACATTGCAGCAGGTACTGGCGGGCTATTAAAGAGCTTCCTGGACAAACAGTGAGGCCCTTCATCATGGCCATGTCTTTCCTGCACAACTCCCTTGCCATTGAGAGCACAGGGGTGGCATAGGTGTTTTTCAAATTTAAATTTCACTTGTAAATATTTCACATTACATTGGTTTCACTTTATTCACGTGTGCATCATTGTTCTTTGCCGGCATTAGCTTAGTCACACAGAGCTAAATGTACTGGCAGGCATTGACGGTAACAGGGGAGTTAGGGACATTGCCTTTATTGTGGAAGAAAAATATGTTGTGTTGATTTGTTCACTCAATTGAATGTTCATGTTAGTGTCCGGTGTTGTACTCACCACTTTGTGGGACATGGCTGAGCTTGCAGGCTCACAGCTGGCCCTCCCTTCTATACATTGTAAAGAACATTGTCTGAGATCACTCTCAGCGAGGATAATTGAAATGTTGGAGGTGAACTCAGGGCCCCGTGACGACTCTGGCAGCCAACACCCTAAGATGGACACATTTTCCGACAGTACTGACAATGGCCTTTAGGCCCTTCATTTTCGACCCTGACTGACTGTTCCCACAACCCTCCACCCTACCTTTCCACCCAGGATGCCAGGCCCTTCCCACTTCACTCCTCCATGTCCCAACCCCACTCCCTCCCTCCCTCCCTCACCACTGACTCACCCTTGCTGGTCCCGAGCCTCCATGCAAGCTGCCGTTCTCCTGCTCCCCTCTCTTGTGCAGTAGATTTAAACAAGGAAAACTGCTGACCTTACGCCCAATTGCACAAAGCCAACGGGTGCTCCCCCTTTTAAACAAATGTGAAACACATGCTGAGATTTTCGTGCACCACTGACTTTATCTCGAAGGTAGGACATAATTTTTAAGTAAGTGTTACGCTAATGAGTATTCATGGAATGCAAATGTATTACAAGAGGGAACCCGCCACAGGCCACCGTAATGCTAGACACACCGCAAACAAGCTGCTGACTTGACCTCTGCACCTCAACTTGCCAATGGAAAATCAAGATTTCGCATCACACCTAATTAAGTTCCCCCCAGTGTATTAGGACTTATATTGTGCATTTTGCATCAGTTGTTTCTCAAAATGCTGCACACAACAGATTACCTTCTGAGCTGAGGTAGTCAGATGCATGGGGTCTGTGGAAATCTCAAAAACTTACGGCTATAGAATGCTCCTCACATAAAACTTACGGCTATAGAATGCTCCTCACATAAAACTTACGGCTATAGAATGCTCCTCACATAAAACTTCCTAAGGCATTTTACAGGAGTGGGGGGGAGCAGATTTTGACAGAGTGGGGGAAACATTTAGGGGTGGCGGGGGAGGGGGGTTGTTGACTGAAGACAGGGTCAAACAGGTACGTTTCCAGGATGCTTCTGAAGGTGGGAAGTGAGCTTACAAGGCAAAGAGGTTTAGGATAAAGAACTCTAGAGTTCTGAGAGAATGGTGACTGAAGGCTTTGCCTCCATTGTTGGAGTGGAGGCAGGGAAGTGTGTTCTGTGGAGCATGTTTTAAATGCAGCTATTGAATTGAATAATATTACAAAGACGGAATAAAACAGATGCAAGTCGGAGAAAAGTATCTCTGCAGAGACTAAATGGCTCTTACTAGCTTCACATCAGGACTACCTGGATGGAAATTCATTACTATATTAAAGTGAGAGCGGCGGGAGCGTGAGCCGGGACAGAGCGGCGGGAGCGTGAGCCGGGACAGAGCGGCGGGAGCGTGAGCCGGGACAGAGCGGCGGGAGCGTGAGCCGGGACAGAGCGGCGGGAGCGTGAGCCGGGACAGAGCGGCGGGAGCGTGAGCCGGGACAGAGCGGCGGGAGCGTGAGCCGGGACAGAGCGGCGGGAGCGTGAGCCGGGACAGAGCGGCGGGAGCGTGAGCCGGGACAGAGCGGCGGGAGCGTGAGCCGGGACAGAGCGGCGGGAGCGTGAGCCGGGACAGAGCGGCGGGAGCGTGAGCCGGGACAGAGCGGCGGGAGCGTGAGCCGGGACAGAGCGGCGGGAGCGTGAGCCGGGACAGAGCGGCGGGAGCGTGAGCCGGGACAGAGCGGCGGGAGCGTGAGCCGGGACAGAGCGGCGGGAGCGTGAGCCGGGACAGAGCGGCGGGAGCGTGAGCCGGGACAGAGCGGCGGGAGCGTGAGCCGGGACAGAGCGGCGGGAGCGTGAGCCGGGACAGAGCGGCGGGAGCGTGAGCCGGGACAGAGCGGCGGGAGCGTGAGCCGGGACAGAGCGGCGGGAGCGTGAGCCGGGACAGAGCGGCGGGAGCGTGAGCCGGGACAGAGCGGCGGGAGCGTGAGCCGGGACAGAGCGGCGGGAGCGTGAGCCGGGACAGAGCGGCGGGAGCGTGAGCCGGGACAGAGCGGCGGGAGCGTGAGCCGGGACAGAGCGGCGGGAGCGTGAGCCGGGACAGAGCGGCGGGAGCGTGAGCCGGGACAGAGCGGCGGGAGCGTGAGCCGGGACAGAGCGGCGGGAGCGTGAGCCGGGACAGAGCGGCGGGAGCGTGAGCCGGGACAGAGCGGCGGGAGCGTGAGCCGGGACAGAGCGGCGGGAGCGTGAGCCGGGACAGAGCGGCGGGAGCGTGAGCCGGGACAGAGCGGCGGGAGCGTGAGCCGGGACAGAGCGGCGGGAGCGTGAGCCGGGACAGAGCGGCGGGAGCGTGAGCCGGGACAGAGCGGCGGGAGCGTGAGCCGGGACAGAGCGGCGGGAGCGTGAGCCGGGACAGAGCGGCGGGAGCGTGAGCCGGGACAGAGCGGCGGGAGCGTGAGCCGGGACAGAGCGGCGGGAGCGTGAGCCGGGACAGAGCGGCGGGAGCGTGAGCCGGGACAGAGCGGCGGGAGCGTGAGCCGGGACAGAGCGGCGGGAGCGTGAGCCGGGACAGAGCGGCGGGAGCGTGAGCCGGGACAGAGCGGCGGGAGCGTGAGCCGGGACAGAGCGGCGGGAGCGTGAGCCGGGACAGAGCGGCGGGAGCGTGAGCCGGGACAGAGCGGCGGGAGCGTGAGCCGGGACAGAGCGGCGGGAGCGTGAGCCGGGACAGAGCGGCGGGAGCGTGAGCCGGGACAGAGCGGCGGGAGCGTGAGCCGGGACAGAGCGGCGGGAGCGTGAGCCGGGACAGAGCGGCGGGAGCGTGAGCCGGGACAGAGCGGCGGGAGCGTGAGCCGGGACAGAGCGGCGGGAGCGTGAGCCGGGACAGAGCGGCGGGAGCGTGAGCCGGGACAGAGCGGCGGGAGCGTGAGCCGGGACAGAGCGGCGGGAGCGTGAGCCGGGACAGAGCGGCGGGAGCGTGAGCCGGGACAGAGCGGCGGGAGCGTGAGCCGGGACAGAGCGGCGGGAGCGTGAGCCGGGACAGAGCGGCGGGAGCGTGAGCCGGGACAGAGCGGCGGGAGCGTGAGCCGGGACAGAGCGGCGGGAGCGTGAGCCGGGACAGAGCGGCGGGAGCGTGAGCCGGGACAGAGCGGCGGGAGCGTGAGCCGGGACAGAGCGGCGGGAGCGTGAGCCGGGACAGAGCGGCGGGAGCGTGAGCCGGGACAGAGCGGCGGGAGCGTGAGCCGGGACAGAGCGGCGGGAGCGTGAGCCGGGACAGAGCGGCGGGAGCGTGAGCCGGGACAGAGCGGCGGGAGCGTGAGCCGGGACAGAGCGGCGGGAGCGTGAGCCGGGACAGAGCGGCGGGAGCGTGAGCCGGGACAGAGCGGCGGGAGCGTGAGCCGGGACAGAGCGGCGGGAGCGTGAGCCGGGACAGAGCGGCGGGAGCGTGAGCCGGGACAGAGCGGCGGGAGCGTGAGCCGGGACAGAGCGGCGGGAGCGTGAGCCGGGACAGAGCGGCGGGAGCGTGAGCCGGGACAGAGCGGCGGGAGCGTGAGCCGGGACAGAGCGGCGGGAGCGTGAGCCGGGACAGAGCGGCGGGAGCGTGAGCCGGGACAGAGCGGCGGGAGCGTGAGCCGGGACAGAGCGGCGGGAGCGTGAGCCGGGACAGAGCGGCGGGAGCGTGAGCCGGGACAGAGCGGCGGGAGCGTGAGCCGGGACAGAGCGGCGGGAGCGTGAGCCGGGACAGAGCGGCGGGAGCGTGAGCCGGGACAGAGCGGCGGGAGCGTGAGCCGGGACAGAGCGGCGGGAGCGTGAGCCGGGACAGAGCGGCGGGAGCGTGAGCCGGGACAGAGCGGCGGGAGCGTGAGCCGGGACAGAGCGGCGGGAGCGTGAGCCGGGACAGAGCGGCGGGAGCGTGAGCCGGGACAGAGCGGCGGGAGCGTGAGCCGGGACAGAGCGGCGGGAGCGTGAGCCGGGACAGAGCGGCGGGAGCGTGAGCCGGGACAGAGCGGCGGGAGCGTGAGCCGGGACAGAGCGGCGGGAGCGTGAGCCGGGACAGAGCGGCGGGAGCGTGAGCCGGGACAGAGCGGCGGGAGCGTGAGCCGGGACAGAGCGGCGGGAGCGTGAGCCGGGACAGAGCGGCGGGAGCGTGAGCCGGGACAGAGCGGCGGGAGCGTGAGCCGGGACAGAGCGGCGGGAGCGTGAGCCGGGACAGAGCGGCGGGAGCGTGAGCCGGGACAGAGCGGCGGGAGCGTGAGCCGGGACAGAGCGGCGGGAGCCAGGATAGAGCAGTGGGAGAGGGAGCTGGGATACAGCAGATAGAAAATCAAAATATGATTAGTCAGTCAACATTTTTTTAATAAAAGGGAAGTTGTGTCTCACAAATGTTTTTTAAGAGTTGTTTGAGAATATTACTAACAGGGTAAATAAAAGGGAACTAGTGAAAGTAGTATATATAGACTTCCAAAAGGCATTCAACAAGGTGCCACCTAACACATGGCTTTGGGGGTAATACATTAGCATGGATTCAAGATTGATTCACAGACAGAAGTCAGAGAGCAGGGATAAATGGGACTTTTTCAAGTTGACAGGCTGCAACTAGTGGAGTGCTGCAAGGACCAGTACTGGGGTGCCAGCTCTTTACAATCCAGAATAATGACTTTGTTGAAGCTACTGAGATGATGCAAAGCTAGGTGGAACAGTAAGCTGTTAGGAGGACACAGTTACAAGGGGATATCGACAGGTTAAGTGTGTGCACAATAAGATGACTATAATATGGGGAAATGTGAGGTTGTTCACTTTGGTAGGGAGAATAGAAGATCAGAATATCTTTTAGGTAGTGAGAAACTTTTAAATGTTGTTCAGAGAGATTTGTGTATCCTTGTACAAGAAACACAAAGTTTGCATGCAGGTACAGCAAGCAATTGGGAAGGCAAATGGCATGCTGGCTTTTATTGCAAGGGGGTTAAGTATAAGAGTAAGGGACTCTTGCTTTGGAGATGGTGCAGCAAAAGCTCACTAGATTGATTCTTGGGATGAATGTGCTGTCCTATGATGAAAAACTTAGCAAATTGGGCTTATAACATTGGAGATTAGAAGGATGAGAGGATATCTCACTGAAAATTACAGGCTGGATTTTACAGTGTGCCGCAGATCTTGTCCCCGGTTAAGAAGTCTGGGAGGAGACTGCCCATGATCCAGATGGCCACCCACAGCAATTTAACACTGGGAGCAGTGTTAATTGCTTTAAGGTGGGACTTCTGCCCCTTTCCTGGGAGGAAGTCCTGCCTTAGAGAGCCGCCAGCCAATTGGATGACCAATAACTCGCTAGTCCCAACAGCGCCAGTGGGAACACTGGCAACAGCTGGGATTACAGACAGTTCCTCCACTCCACGGAGCCCAGTAAGTCTGGGATAGGAGGTCTCAGCAAGGGAAGTGAGAGGATGAAGGGCTAGGTTCAGGAGGCCAGGAGAAGGGTTAAATGGGAGTATGACCTTTGGCGGGAGTGGGGGGTGCCTCCGATGGGCTCACAAAGGACATCTTCCCCACATTGCCCAACACCAGCCCACACAGCTAAAGCAGGGTATGGACCCCCCCCAGCATGGGTAAAATATCGGCGAGGACGAGATTAGGCCCTTAATTGGCTATAAATGGGCCAAATAAAGGCCTTAATAGGCCCAAGGGCAGGCAGGTAGACTGAAGCCTCCCACCGTAAAATTTCATACAGGTTGGGGGCCATTAGCTAGGCAGTGGGAAGGCCACCTGCTGGGCTTTACATGTTCCCCCCACCACCTTCCGGCAGAGGAGCATAAAATCCATCCCACCAGATGCTGAGCGAACTTGACTGAGTAGATGCTGAGATGTTCCGAAAATACGTGGCTGGAAAGTCTTGGCCTAGGGGGCATGGTCTCAGTATAAGGGGCCAATCATTTAAGACAGAGATGAGGCGGAATGCTTTCACTCAAAGGGTTGTGAATCTTTAGAACTCTCAACCCAAGGGGTCAGTAGGTGCTCAGTCATTGAACATATTCAAGGCTGACACACACAGTCTTTTGGACTCCAAAGGAGTCAACAGAAATGGGTACTGGGCTGGATTGAGGGAGGCAATGGCATAGTGGTACTGTCATTGGACTAGTAATCCAGAGACCCAGGGTAATGCTCTGGGGACCCGAGTTTGAATTCTGCCACGGCAAATGATGGAATTTGAATTCAATAAAAATCTGGAATTAAAAGTCTAATGATAAACATGAAAGCATGATGTTGCCAATGATGGGGGAGCCCAGCACATCAGTGCAAAAGATAGAACTGAAGAATTCACAACAGTCTTCAGCCTGAAATGCTGAGATGATCATCCATCTTAGCCTCCTCCATAGGTCCCAGTATCACAGGTGCCAGTCTTCAGCCAATTCAATTCACTCCATGTGTTATTAAGAAATTGCTGAAAGCACTGGATATTGCAAAGGCTATGAGCCCTGACAATATTCCGGCAATAGTACTGAGAACTTGTGCTCCAGAACTTGCTGCGCCCCTAGCCAAGCTGTTCCTGTACAGCTACAAAGCTGGCATCTACCCAGCTATGTGTGAAGTTGCCCAGGTATGTCCTGTACACAAAATGCAGAACAAATCCAACTTGGCTGTCATGACGAGATATTAATGCCTATAATGTTATTGGAAATTATTTTTTAAAATAGTGTTCTAGTGGGGTCTGTGTTTATGTGCGTGTCTTAATTGGATTAAAACCAGCTAGTCTGGGTGCTTTGATGTATAGTAGTTTTGAGATGTTAATTAGGTAAACGTAAGAAGGGTAGAAAGGTAAAGTGTAAATTTGCACTTGTTAAAAGAAACCATTCAAGACTGCAGCTTAAATCTTACACCTAGCTAGAAGATGCCAAGCAATGTGTTTATTTTTTTTCAGCTTACTAATAAAATTGGTGGGATGACAGCATGTTATTGTTAGAAGAGGTAAAGTTAAAACCTAGTGATACAATGTAAAATTTACATCCAACGGGAAAGATATATATAAAGGAGAAAGGAGATTGTGTATAAGGTAGAGGCATTTTAAGTTCCAACAAGAGTGAGAAGCCTCCAGCCTGTAAGCCTCAGGCTGCTGTCTTCAAGGACCCAGGGCTGAAAGAAACTCATTTTGAACACAGCTGTTCAGGGTGTGCTTTGCCTGGTGTCTGTTTAAATCTATGAGATTTACTGTTGACTTAACGAGGGTGTAATTAAGAGTCAGATTAATTAGGGGATTTTTGTAGTTATTATAGCAGTAATTTTGTAGGCATATGTTTGTGTTTACAATCTTTAATATATTAATAAATGTTTAATTTAGTTTTATAAAAAAACCTCTTGAGACTTGGTGATCTTATTACTACTGAATTCAAAGCTTGCATCTCGAAACAAATACAAATTGCAAAAATGAGTTATGACTGTTGTTTCAAGTTTCCCTCCAGGATTTGAACAACTCAGCCTTTACCATCAGCTATGTCATAATATCGGCCAATTACCGCCCCATCAGTCTATTCTCAATCATCAGTAAAGTAATAGAAGGGTCATCAATAGTGCTATCAAGCGGCACTTGCTTAGCACTGACCTGCTCACTGACGTCCAGTTTGGGTTCCGCCAGGGCACTCAGCTCCTGACCTCATTACAGCCTTGGTTCAAACATGGACAAAAGAGCTGAACTTCCGAGGTGAGGTGACAGTGACTGTCCTTGACAGCAAGGCAGCATTTCACCGAGTGTGGCATCAAGGAGCCCTAGCAAAAATGTAGTCAATGGGAATCAGGGGAAAACTCTCCGCTGGTTAGAATCATACCTAGCACAAAGGAAGATGGTTGTGGTTGTTGGAGGTCAATCATCTCAGCTCCAGGATATCATTGCAGGAATTCCTCAGGGTAATGTCCTCAGTCCAACCATCTTCAGCTGCTTCATCAATGACCTTCCTTCCACCATGTGGTCAGAAGTGGGGATGTGCGCTGATGATTCCACAATGTTTAGCACCATTTGCGACTCCTCAGATACTGACTCATGTCCGAATGCAGCAAAACTTGAACAATATCCATGCTTGGGCTGACAAGTGGCAAGTAACATTCACGCCACACAAGTGCCAAGCAATGACCATCTCAAACAAGAGAGAATCTAACCATCACCCCTTGACGTTCAATGGCATTACCATCACTGTATCCCCCACTATCAGCATCTTGGGGGTTACCATTGACCATAAACTGAACTGGACTAGCCATATAAATACTGTGGCTACACGAGCATGTCAGGGGCTAGGAATCCTGCGACAAATAACTCACCTCCTGACTCCCCAAAGCCTGTCCACCATCTACAAGGCATAAGTCAGGAGTGTGATGGAATTCACAAAGGCTCCTTAGACAGCACCTTCCAAACCCATGATCAATATCATTTAGAAGAACAAGGGCAGCAGATAGATGGGAACACTACCACTTGGAAGTTCCCCTCCAAGTCACTCACTATCCTGACTTGGAAATATATCGCCATTTCTTCACTGTCGCTGGGTAAAATCCTGGAACTCCCTTCCTAGCAGCACCGTGACTGTACCCACATCACATGGACTGCAGCGGTTCAAGAAGGCAGCTCACCACCACCTTCTCAAGGGCAATTAGGTATAGACAATAAAAATGCTGGCCCAGCCAACAAAGCCCATATCCCATGAATGAATAAGAAGAAAATAGTGGGGCTGATATCAAAGATCAAGCACGATCATACTGAATGTTGGAGCAAGCTCAAGGGGGCCACATTGACTATTCCTGATTCTAGTTTTTATGTGCTTATGGTGACTTGAGCAACATTAATACTGGATTTTATTTCATTGCATTTCACAGCGTCATTTTTTACCTGGTACAGCATTGTAAGGTTTCACTGTGCAACATATACAGGGCTTTGCTAACCCTGTAACAGGCGATGAAATAAAACGCAATATCACTGCTGTTCAAATCATACTTACATGGTAATTCACGTCACGGAGCTGCAGAGCAGGTACAGCACAGAAACAGGCCACTCAGCCCATATGGTCGATGCCAGTGTTTATGCTCCACACCAGCCTCCATCCACCCTTTTCATCTAAACTTATCAGTATAATCTTTCTACATCAGTCCAACTGTCTAGCCCATCCAGTTATCTCGGTCTTTTTCTCATTACTGCTCGATGTCACGGATAAAACTTAATAACTACGAAACCACGGATTACACATTTCAGTGCAGAAGCTTGTCCTCTATCCTTGTTCACCATGATGCCAGACAAAAAAAGCTTTCAAAAGCCAGAATAAAAAGCCTTATACAAATTTCACCTATATAAATACAGAACACAAACTAAAAATAAGCATGTTTCATGGAGGTAGCAGATTTACACCATAAGTATTTAGTGCAGCATGTCATGGTGGTCCTCAGTGCTATCCTTAGTCCTAAGCTACTGGGAGTGTCCAGAAATGGGATACGGTCCTCTTTCCCACCCACCCAATGACAAAGTTGTCAGGACTGGAGGAAGAAATATCATAAAAATAACCACGTCCCCCTCCAAAGTCAACCAACACCATGTACCTGCTTACAGGAAGGCAGCCTGGGCGACACAAATTTTCAAAACTGTTGTGAGAGCAAGCTTTCCACACTGTGCTCTATTTCACAATCTACATAAATTAAAATCATGCACTCAGCAATTTGAACTATTGAGAAACATTACCAAGATAATATACATAGGTAGAAGCTAAAATATACAATGATCCTGATTTTGCTGCCAGCAGCAAAGCAACAGTGCTCATCACTGAGCTGCAGGAAAGCTGCACACAAAGTTCTATTGATTTCTGTGGTGCGGTTTTCCCCTTTCCCAACAGCAGTTTAAACCTGGCTCCAAGTCAAGGCACGTATCGTGGTAGAGGGGGAGGCAGTGGTATAGTGGTATTGTTGCTGGACTAGTAATCCAGAGACCCAGGATAATGATCTGGGGACCTGGATTCAAGTCCCACTACAGCAGATGGTGGAATTTGAATTCAATATTAAAAAAAAATCAGGAATTAAAAGTCAAATGATGACCACGAACCCATTGTTGATGGTCATAAAAACCCATCCTTCAGGGAAGGAAATCTGCCTACATGTGAATCCAGACCCACAGCAATGTGGTTGACTCTTAAACGCCCTCTGAAATGGTCTAGCAAACCACTCAGTTGTATCAAATTGCTAATAAGTCTAAAAAGAATGAAACCGGATGGACCACCCAGCACCAGACAGCACTGTGGATGTACCTACATCACATGGACTGCAATGGTTCAAGGAGGCAGCTCACGGTTACCTTCTCAAGGGCAATTAGGGATGGAGCCCAGCCAGCGATGCCCACATCCCATGAATAGAAACATAGAAAATAGGAGTAGATAATTCGGCCCTTCGAGCCTGCTCCGCCATTCGATATGATCATGGCTGATCCTCTATCTCAACGCTGTACTCCTGCTCTCTCTCCATAACTCTTGATGCCTTTAGAGTCCAGAAATCTATCTATTTCCTTCTTAAATATATTCAGTGACATGGCCTCCACAGCTCTCTGTGGTAGAGAATTCCAAAGGCTCACCACCCTATGATTAAGAAGTTTCTCCTCATCTCAGTCCTAAATAGCCTACCCCGTATTCTGAGACTGTGACCCCTTATTCTAGATCCCCCAGCCAGAGGAAATATCATTCCTGCATCCAGTCTGTTCATCCCCGTCAGCATTTTATATGTTTCAATGAGATCTCCTCTCATTCTTCTAAACTCCAGTGAAAACAGGCCTAATCGGCCCAATCTCTCCTCATACGACAATCCTGTCATCCCAGGAATCAGTCTGGTGAACCTTCGCTGCACTCCCTCTATGGAAAGTATACCCTTTCTTAGGTAAGGAGACCAAAACTGCACACACTACTCCAGGTGTGGTCTCACCAAGGCCCTGTACAGCTACAATGATTTTTCTGCTCCTGTACTCAAGACCTCTTGCAATGAAGGCCAACCATTTGCCTTCATAACTGCTTGCTGCACCTGCATGCTTGCTTTCAGTGATTGGTGTGCAATGACATCCAGGTCCCTTTGTACATCAACATTTCCCAATCCATTATCATTTAAATAATACTCTGCCATTCTGTTTTTCCTACCAAAGCGGATAACTTCACACTTATCCACGTTATACTGCATCTGCCATGTATTTGCCCACTTACTCAACCTGTCTAAATCGCCTTGAAGCTTCTTAACACCCTCCTCATCGCTCACATTCCCACCAAGTTTTATGTCATCAGCAAACTTGGAAATATTAAATTTGGTTCCCTGATCCAAATCATTGATATATATTGTGAATAGCTGGGGCCCAAGCACTGATCCCTGCGGTGCCCCACTAGTCACCACCTGCCAATCCAAAAAAGACCCACTTCTTCCTACTCTCTGCTAACCAATTCTCAATCCATGCCAATATATTACCCCCTATACCACGTGCTTTAATTTTACACTCTAACCCCTTACGTGGGACTTTATCAAAAGCTTTCTGAAAATCCAAATACATCACATCCACTGCTTCTCTCTTATCTATTCTGCTGGTTACATCCTCAAAGAACTCCAGTAGGTTTGTCAAACATGATTTCCCTTTCATAAATCTATGCTGACTGCGTCTAATCCCATTGATATTTTCTAAGTGCCCTGTTTTAAATCCTTTATAAAAATTTTAAAAATGCAGCAGCAATCATGTCAGCATGCAGGTAAGCAGCCAATCACATTTAAATATTCACACATGGCAAACCAGGAAATTAAAAGCACTTAATACTGCTTTTAATTTAATTTTCAGATAGCAAAATAAATTATGATTGAATAAGAGAGAAGCCAAAGATAAACAAAAAAAAATTTTAAATGTGGAATTTTTCTATTACAGGTAACTAAAATTCCACAAATATAAAATTAGTTTTTCAGCGCCAGTGGGAGCGTTTAGCAGTGATTGAGGTTGTCACACCATTAAAAACCCAGTTTACACCTTATTCAACAAGGGTTGTTACAATGATACTAATAGCATAAAAAGTGGGAGTTTTTGTCAATTTAGTTGATTTCCCATTGATTGCAGCCAGTGGGTGGGGTGCCTCAATGGCGCACCCTTTGGAGAAACGTAGAATTGCTGACAGCAACTTCTGGATCTGTGTTATTCTGTGCACGTACAGACTCCAAAGCTGGAGGGATGAGATTTGGCTGGGGACGGAGGGGGGGTTGCTGGGAACAAGACCAAAAGTAGGTGCATTTTGAAAATAGAGCTTGCAGGTGGCGTGCCAGTGCCCAACACCTCCAGCAGCTTCTAGGATGTGCTAGAATTTTCAAAGTAAGGGCAATCAGGTGTCAGGTACCCCGCTTGCCTGGAATTAGCTGCCCATTAAACTCTTTGAGGAGCTTGTTAACAGACCAGGGAGGGCCAGAAGGCAATTTTCAAATTGCGAATCACCGCTGTTGGTTCAACGCAGGGAACAATTAAGTTTTTGCTTAATGATGACAAGTTTTTGGCACTAGGATTTGCTCTGGATCGGGCTTAGTGGCTTTAGTTGGCTGTTTGGCCACTTTTAAGCGTAGTGAGGCTACTGGCCCTTCAATGTGCTGCGTCTTCTCTCCTGTGAGGGAGCGACAGGTCCCATCATGGCTTGTCTCCTGACAGAGCTCGGCACCTCTAATTGGGTGCCGAGCTCACTGCTGGCCCAGTTAGGGCATTCACATTTGAAGGTTGCATTGTATGAACAATGCAGATATGGGGAGGGAAGGGGACACAGAAACTATCCAGGTGTTGGACTCCTGACCCTGGACTGAAAACCAAGACCCAGATGTTGTAGTCAGTTTCACTGGAGTGGTGACAGCAAAGGCTGACAGTTCCGCTGGCATTACCACCTCAAAATCTGGACCAACTGGAAGCTAATAATGAATACAATAAATCAAATTAATCTGATCAATGTTAAATACAACCAAATAGTTATGCTTGTGCATTAAGCAGTTAACCTTTTACTTACTTCCTCTTTTCTCCCTCAAATCTATACAGCTGCCTGCGGAGACCTCCATTTCGAAATCCCCGAAAGTGCGCTGCAGGAGCTCCAATCGTAACAACATCATAAATGCCATCTAATCAGGAGTGAACACAAGAAATAACTTCAATTTCTGACATTGTTTCTCCTTTCAATGCTTTCATTTGCACATTGTTGAACTTTCAGATTGAATGGGGCAAAAGTGGCCTTTGGTGGTGATGCAGTTTGGGTGACTGCAAATCAACAGCCCATTTTCCTTTTCTGTTGACTATCACCTATTTTGCACTACTAGTGAAGGCCAATTTAAGACAGAGTAGGTCTGGGTGACCATGCATTTCAAACTGAAATTCTGTTCCTTTCACTTACTATCATGAATAAAGCTTCAGTCTACTAATTTATGGCTCTAGTGATGCATGTAAATGATTGCATAAATGATGTTTATCTTAAAACAAATGGTTGCGCTAACAGATAGATTTTCTTCCTTTAGAAGTGGTTACCAGTGGTTTGGAGTTTTTAGTGCCAGAAGCACTGAACAGGAATTTAGGTGCTTGGTCAGCAAGCTCTAATGGATTTTCTGAGCTCACTGACCTCTGCCAAACCTACAATATGCACTCCCAGCATTCAAGGCTCGCACAAGGAGACTGCTGAATTTGTAAAATCTACCTTTATCTTTACAAAAGACCTAGCTCTTAGATGGTTGGCACATTAGACCAATAGAAAACTTATTAAATAATACATACTGACGCATCAGTCTTCTGAGCTGATTCACTCATTCAAATTAAAATATTAAATTTACTCAATTCAACAACATTTAAGAGTTTTATAAAGAACATGAAGTTAATCCGCTTACTGTCTGTGAACGACTTTGTTCAATTGAATGTGATTAGGTTTTGTGGTCAACCAAGAGAGGTTGACCAAGTGATTTTGATTGTCTGAGAACGGCTTTTGAAGCTAGTTTTCAGCCAATTAATCCCAATTTTAGTAAGTTAGTCTTAACTCTAAAATTGGAAGTACGAGGAAGAAGAGAACAGCTAACACAAGTATTTAAAAGTCAGTTTTTAAAAGGCAAAATCATTAAGACAGATTAGGGGAAAAAAAAAAGAGTTAAATTAAATTGGCAAAGGGAATGAGCAGCAAAGAGAAGAGCGGCAACAAAAGGAAGACTGGACAAGCAAAATTCATTTGCTTAAAAAGAGAAAATTTTCCAACCAGCATTGCTTCTGTACAAATCATTTTGTGTGCTTCTCTGATGAAGGAGTTAGCATGTACAATTTAAAAGTGTTAAAAGACGGAGGGATTTAGTACAAATGCATTAAGTGTTTGCACTAGAACTACATCAATCAGGAAAATATACCACAATGCCTTCTATTTCTATTTAAAACTGGTTTATTTTTTGTAGCAATAGAGTTACTAATACAGTAATAAAGCTACCCTTAGGATCTCAGTAGTTTCAATACTATAATATGAGTGGTTATTTCAGCACCACCATGTGTGAATAGAGTAAGCTTAAAAAACACATTCCTAGGGATGTTTAGTCCATTAATGGGTATAAAATAATATTTGTTGCAATGATATTTTAAGCAAACAACATAGCAAATGATCGGGAAATGGATTCCCTTTATCCAGATGGTCTTGTGTCCCACCACTCTGTCTCTGATTTGTGGCAGCTACTGCTGGGTGGGAAACAATGTCAGGCCACATAAAAACATCTGCAATCTGATCAATTCCTCCATTTGGAAAGCAGCAGTTCTGATGGGGTAGGAGGAAAACAATTACATCAGCAGGTTAATTTTAAAAATAATATAGATGTATAAATACAAATTACAAGACTTCTCCAAAAGTTCAGTTGACTAGTTTAAGGTCTACTGTGGAAATAAACCCTAGAGGCCAGTCAGGTTCACTTTTCACTTTTTCAAATGTTCATCTAATTCATTCCTAAATACTGTGATTTGGCTTGTGGTAAGCAGTCTTTAACATCCTATTGTTTCTTCTTTTTAAAAAATTGCAATCTCCCCTATCTTGCTTTACTTTTATTTTTGTCATGTTCCAGTACATTAACTATTAGTCAATACTTTACATATTTAAAAACTTAAACAAAAGGCTGCAAAAGTTGGCCTGAGGATCACCTGACTTCTTTTGTGGATTCAAACCTATCCCCTGTCTCAAGAGGGAACAAAAGGAACATTCCAGACTGATGTTATATCAATGCCCTTTCAGGAAACTAAATCAAAAGGGTAATTTCAAATTGAATGGGTCATTCAAATACAAAGACACTGGCTGTCTCAAACTCACATGATCAGACCACCATGTTTTCTGTCTGCTTCTTTTTATTCTTTCACAGGGTGTAGGTGTCGCTATCTAGGCCAGCATTTATTGCCCATCCCTAACTTCCCTTGAGAAGGTGGTAATGAGCTGCCTTCCTGAACTGCTGCAGTCCATGTGGTGTATGTACACCCACAGTGCTGTTAGAAGAGAGTTCCAGGATTTTGACACAACGATAGTGAAGGAATACTGATGTAGTTTTAAGTCAGTATGGTGTGTGGCTTGCACAAGAACTTGCAGATAGTGGTGTTCCCATGCATCTGCTACTCTTGTCCTTCTATGTGGTAGGGGTCACGGGTTTAGAAAGTGCTGCTGAAGGAGCCTTGGTGAGTTGCTGCAGTGTATCTTGTAGATGGTACACACTGCTGCCACTGTGCATCAGTGGTGGAGGGAGAAAATGTTGAAGGTGGTGGATGGGGTGCTAATTAAGCGGGCTACTTTGTCCTGGATAGTGTCTAGCTTCTTGGGCGTAGTCAGAGCTGTACTCATCCAGGCACGTGGAGAGTATTCCATCACATTCCTGACTTGTGCCTTGTAGATGGTGCACAAGTTTTGGGGAGTCAGGAGGTGAGTTACTCTCCACAGAATTCCTACCCTCTGACCTGCTGTTGTAGTATTTATAAGGCTAGTCTAGTTCAGTTTCTGGTCAATGGTAACTCCCAGAATGTGGGGGGATTCAGCAATAGTAATGCCATTGAATGTCAAGGGGAGATGGTTAGATTCTCTCTTGTTGGAGATGGCCATTGCCTGCCACTTGTGTAGCACAAATGTTACATGGCACTTGTCAGCCCAAGCCTGAATATCATCCAGGTCTTGCTGCATACGGACATGGGCTGCTTTAGTTTTTGAGGAGTTGCGAATGGTGCTGAACATTGTGCAGTGAACATCCCCACTTCTGACCTTTTGATGGAGGAAAGGTCATTGATGAAACAGCTGAAGATGGTTGGGCCTAGGACACTACCCTGAGGAACTCCTGCAGCGATGGCCTGGAACTTAGATGACTGACCTCCAACAACCACAAACATCTTCCTTTGTACTAGGTATGACTCCAACCAGTGGAGAATTCCCCCCCAGCCCCCACCCCACGCCCACCCGATTCCCATTGACTCCAGTTTTGCTAGGGCTCCTCAATGCCGTACTCGGTCAAATGCTGCCTTAGTGTCAAGAGCAGTCACTCTCACTTCACCTCTGGAGTTCGGCCCTTTTATGCATGTTTGGATCAAGGATGTAATGAGGTCAAGAGCAGAGTGGCCCTGATGGAACCCAAACTGAGCATCAGTGAGCAGGTTATTGCTGTGTAAGTGCTGCTTGATAGCACTGTTGATGATACCTTCTTCACTTTGCTGCTGTTGGTCAAAAGTAGATTGGTGGGGTGGTAATTGTCCAGGTTGGATTTGTTCTGCTTTATTTGGGCAGGGCATACCTGGGCATTTTTCCACATTGCTGGGTAGATGCCAATGTTGTAGCCGTATTGGAACAGCTTATCTAAGGTTACAGCTAGTTCTGGAGCACAAGTTTTCAGTACTATTGCTAGAATGTTGTCAGGGCCAAAAGCCTTTGCAGTATCCAGGCGCCTTCAGTTGTTTCTTGACATCACGAGGAGTGAATCGAATTGGCTGAAGACTGGCATCTGTGATGCTAGGCACCTCAGAGGAGGCCAAGATAGGTCATCCACTCAACACTGGCTAAAGATTGTTGCAAATGCTTCAGCCTTGTCTTTTGCGCTAATGTACTGGGCTCCTCCATCATTTAACTCAGCAAAAGCTGTTTGTAGAGAGAGAGAAAAAGAGAGTTCCACCATAAGGTATCGAACCAGCTGCAAGTCAACCAAACAGCAAATACCTTGAAAATGAGAGATTCCAACAGAGAGAGAAGGACTCCTCCAACATCTTCCTGTTAAAGTTCACCTGAGAGCCAGCCTTCTAGAAATTTCATTACAAGAGACCTCAGAGCCTGCTGATAATTCATTGCAAACCTTTGTTTCAACTATAAAGCATGGTCTGTAACTAAGAAACAGTATATTATCTTCACCTGTATCTAATCATAGTGTGTGAGAGCGTGTCTGTGGGATGAGAGAGTGAAATATTGCGTCATTTCGGGATTAATGTGTGATACTAAATAACTTTTTGTTTTTAAACTCACAAAAGCTTGCTGCTGAATTAGTTAATTGGGACACACTCCCAGGGTAAGAAAACATACACTAATTGAATACCAAATTATTGATCACAGCCAGTCAAAAGGAACACAAATTATATCCATGATACCTTTCATTCTCTATTTACAGATCTGTGGCAATCATTCACTATTCCTGCTTAATCTACAGTGGAATTGAGAACTTCAGTTAGAATTCCCTTAACCTCCTCTGCTCCAGTGAATATAATCCTATTTTTTCATGGCTTTCATCAGATCCATAGTATTGTACCATCCTTACAAAACCAGAGTGCAGCTTTTCTGTACTATATGAGGGTGCCCAAAACTGCACACAAATATGGCTTCACAAATGTCTTGTACAAATTCATATCACTTCTTTGTTTTTGAACCCTGTGTCCCTACCCTTGAAATAAAATACAAATATTAATTTCTCCTTTTTATGTTTGGTTTCCAACCACAATCAAGCTCTTAAAGATCTGTTACACATGCCTATTTCACTGCTCCATTGTGGTACCATCTAGGATACATTTTAGTTCTCCACGTCTTTTACCAAAATGCAACATTTAACATTCACATACTTGGAGCTGCATTTTCCACAGGTCTACCTAGCCCTGTAACCTGACTCCATCCTCCTGTGTCTCTTCCATTCTTCCTCACAGGAATTACTGGTTATTAGAACAGTGTATTAGACTGTACAGTACCCTGGTGCTTGAGGTTTCCCAAGTTCCACAATGGCTCCCCATAAGAGTTTAAAAGAAGAAAGCAAACAGTGTTAGAAACATAGAAAACAGAAGCAGGAGTAGGTTATTCAGCCCTTTGAGCCTGCTCCACAATTCAATATGATCATGGCTGATCCTCTATCTCAACGCCGTACTCCCGCTCTCTCTCCATACCCCTTGACGATTTTAGAGTCCAGAAATCCATCTATTTCCTTCTTAAATATATTCAGTGACTTGGCCTCCACAGCCTTCTGTGGTAGAGAATTCCACAGGCTCACCACCCTCCAAGTAAAGAAGTTTCTCCTCACCTCAGTGCTAAATAGCTGACCCCATAGCCTGAAATTATGACCCCTTGTTCAAGATCCCACAGCCAGTGGAAACATCAGCCCTGCATCCAGTCTGCCCAGCCCTAACAGAATTTTATATATTTCAATGAGATCCCCTCTCATTCTTCTAAACTCTAGTGAACACAGACCTAGTCAGCCCAATCTCTCCTCATATGACAATCCTGCCATCCCAAGGAATCAGTCTGGTGAACCTTCACTGCACTGTCTCTATGGCTTGTATATACGTTCTTAGGTCAGAAGACCAAAACTGTACACAATACTCGAGGTGTGGTCTCACCAAGGCCCTGCACAGCTGTAGTAAGACATCCTTGCTCCTGTACTCAAGTCCTCTTGCAATGAAGGCCAACATACCACTTGCCTTCTTAACTGCTTGCTGCACCTGCATGCTTGCTTTTAGTGATTGGTGCACACTGATTTAGTGCATTATCATTTCCACTCAAATTGTGACATGGATCAACAAGCCAATCGCTTCTGAGCTTCAGTGTATGAATGACCTTTGTCCTGTAAGTTAGTTGTCCCGTAAAGTAATTGCTTTGTCAAAGACTGTGATTATGCTGTTTGCCAGATTGTTCACAAGTCTTACAGCTGGAACAGTGACAGGAGGAATATGAGGTGCAAGGAATACAGCAAATAAAGATGCCTCAACTTTTCCACCGCCTCTGGCAGGGTGTAGTCTTAACCAAAAGCAGAGGTTTGAGCTAGCAAGTCAGCAATTGTTTAAGGAAATACCACATATTTTAAAATTATTGATGACAGTTTTCAAGAAAAATTCAGTAGGTAGCAATGGATTCAGAAGGATAAATCACCCATTGAAGCAGGACACACATTCCAGACAAAATATGCAGATGATAATTAATTAGTGCAACAAGGTGAATGCACTGTATGATAGCTTGAACATTTTGAATAAATTCAAGCATATTTTAGGTGGCGATATTTAACATTCTCTGCAAAAATGCCAATGTCAAATATGTAATTAGTTATCGGATTTATCTGTGACAAGCAGGCACTCAATGTCTCATACCAAATGGATGTAAGTTAGGGTCAGGATACCTGAGCCAACAAGCTTGACAAGAAAAACGGAATAGAAAATCAGTGACACACAAGTGGGGTATTCTGCTTACCTTTTTCAGCTCCACTGGAGTAGTTAATCAAATCTTAGTCAAAAATATAATTGGCAGTAATCTTCTAACCAGGAATACAAATGTGATTGATGATCATACACTAGTTTTGGAACAGAATTCAGTAAAACATAGGTGTTTTCTATTGCAGCTATATGGTGAAATCGTTAGCATAGTAACATTTTAATTGGTAAACACAATACAAGGCCTGCACTGCCGACAACTCCACAAGTTCATTTTCCATCTGATAACGGTAGAGGTAAAAAGCAATTTGTATATCTTCCTATTCTGGCAGCAACAATGCTACTTAATTTAAATGCTATAACTGTCTACAGTTAAAATGATAGTTTCTAATCATTTGGTAGTACAGAATTTGAGTATTGCTGAGAAAAGTGACACATCGAAACTTTTCATCTTGCACTCATCAGGACACTTCGCAAGAATACCAATGTAAGGGGAAAACAACAATTTACACTGTATGTGAAGAGAGTGCTGATTGGCTGGCAAGTGGACTCTGACTGGTAGAGGCATTGCCATGGAGAATGCAACAGGGATGTTGATTGACAGTTAACCGCCAAGTGTTGTTTGAAATTTAACCAGGCAGCTTGACCCTGATTGGTCAAGGCATTGCCCTGAAGAATGAGTCAGCGAATGGTTGTCACTTATTTTGTTTAACTGAAACAGGTGCAATGTTCTTTCTGTCTGCAAAGAACAGGGCCCTGTGTATTAATATTTGTAGCTTCCATTATACGCAAATGTGCCACACTGCAGGCCCAACTGACAATCTTAAAGTGGTTGCCAGCGTACTTTTTAGCACACTGAGGGTTATTTAGCAAATGCTGTCCAATCACAGAATCACATCTAATGTAGGACACTGTGTTTTGAGTTTTGCATTATTTTGGTATTCTTGCGAAATGTCCTAATGAGTGCAAGACGAAAAGCTTTGACGTGTCTCTTTTTGCAGCAATTATAGTTTACTTTCCTCCATTTCCCTGAACCACTCACAGAAAGGTTATATCTTGAAAATAGAACTTGATAATGCTCTGTGAAGTCCCTTGGGAACATGTATTTATATAGCACCTTTAATGTAATTACAAGTTGTTGTTGTTGTAAAGATCAAGCACATTGGTTTTCCAGTCTGAGATTTTTTGCAACTCTTTCCCTGCTGCAACATTTGCATTCTCAATTACACCTCAGGAACGAGTCTGAGCGGATTAATGGCTTACTCGTGTTCCTTTGTAGTTTTCAGATGAAGCTAGGTACTTTGTGCATTTGAACCAAATACAATTCAGTCCCCATTTTAAAGTTATATATCCTGTCCTTATTTTGATGTAATACATTGATTTTATATCAGTTATAATTAAATGGCAAAGCTTAGGTGAATTTGCGAAGCAGAGATTAGTTGGTGGGAGCTAAGAGATTCTCTGATTTGCAGGCTGAGAAGCTAAGGCATTGGCAAGAAGTAATTACAGTGTGACAAATTTATATAGGCAGTCTCTATTGTAAATGGGAACATGGGAATTTAGATTGGAAGTGCACAAGGACCTAACATTTTTTATATGTTACACACATACACACGCTCACAGACATACAGACAACTAGACTGAGGGGTGATCGAGAATGAAAACATTGCGGCAGGGAAGTCATAAAAAAAAAAGCTCAAAAGAGACAGAAAGGTCCAGTCTCAAGCCATACATACACAAAGCATTAGTGTTGGGTGTAGAGCTCTGTGCATGCTGGTAGTCTAGGAAAAATTGGCAGTGAATACTCTTGGTTGTAGAAGTAGAACAGATGTCGAGATCCAAGCCCCAGGCAGAGAGAGTTCTAACACACAGTGGGCATGTTAATTTTGTAATCGTTATCAGAATTCTGAAGTTATAAATGATTTTATATTAGCACTTTAATTGTTAGGGGTAGAAAATGCAGCAAGTCAAATACAACAGACTGTCAAAGCAACTTCTAAAAAATTATTTAAGCATATTGCTTGTTCTGTGACAGATGCTAGTTGCACACTGATTTTTCTTTTAAAAAATAATTTGATCAGTTGATTTTGCGTGGTTTATTGATTGCTGACTATTAATGGTTATTTGTGTATTTGAGAAGATTAGCATGGTTAACTGATCAGATAGTAGCGATTAAAGCCAACCACAGAAATACAAAAATATTTTTTGCACTATGTACAGGTGATAATTTGGACACACACTAGACTTTAAAATTATATATATGCTTTAAGAGAAAAATAAGAGAGACCTTGAAGATGATTTTCAGTAACCACTGCACATTCAACTTTTTTGACTGCTTTGTATTGTTTTGCCAAGTCTCTTGATGTCAGAGCAGGATAGTTGACAAGAACTTATGACATGTCAAGCTTAATGTCATACACTAGTCTATACTCAAACCCTGTGGGAAAACTCCAACAGGACTGCCACGCCACATCTCATAAAATTCATGCTTGAACTTTATTTTAAATGGATGTCAATCTGTAGGAAATCCCAATGTAAATATATTATGATTAATATTGTCCGGGAGTCATGTTAAGCCTACTATTTAAAAAAGATGAAGAGTTGGCCTACCGCCAGCCTAATTTTTCCTCAATTGTCGAGAAATGTTAAACAAATTGAAGGCCAGTTATGAATCACGATTTGTAGCGCAGACACATCGATTTAATCAAGGAGTCTGGACATTGGATTTAAGAAACAGCTAGCAGGTATAATAAATAAGGTAGACTGAAGATGGCTTCCTTATATTATTATCTTGTTCAAAATCATGTAAACTACCCTTGTCTGACTGAGTGTGTTCAAAACATTCTTGTTCTCAAAATTAGAATATAGGATTTCTGCAGCTTATTTTTAAAGCGCGTGATGAATTTGGTGATGACGACAATTGAGTTGAAATAAATTTATAAAATAGATTGCTGTCCTTTACCATTTTAAATTTAAATGTGCATCATTTTTCAGCCCACATACCACCAAAAGTGACTTCATCATTCTGAAATAAAAAAAATTATACTATTAATTTTGAATCTTTCAAAGCTCTTCTCCCCTTCCTTACTGTCCTTAAGGTATTGACTCTCTGCTGGAGTACCAACTGTTTGAAGGGCTGGTTACCACTCCAGTGACTCATAGAAATAATTATTATTCATACATGAATCCTGAAATTAAGTTTGGTCACTATTCTTTTATGGGAAATCACAGTCCAGCCTAGGCCTGTCTTCACTTTATAGCCACACAAATGCTCTTCCAAATGGGCTTGCTGAACAATGATCAAGAATGGAAGAACTGGGCAATTTTTCTCCCCCTCCTATTCCATAGGCACTCAAAAAAATTATAGTGTCCCAGTTGCCAAACAAGATCAATTAGCACAACACCAAACAAAGATTGATCCTGGAATCTTGCCTGGTCTGTAAGGCTCAGCAAATCAATGGATAGATTCACTGAGGTACAGAAGGGCCATCCATTCATTTCTGTTGAAATTTATTATCAATAACTGCAATGCTACATGTTGGGTTTTTTTTGCCATTAAAAATTTGAGAGCATTTGGGCCAGTCTAAGCCAACAGCAATTTTTCTCAGAAGTTCCCCTAGGTTTCCTTAATTGTTCACTTGGATTTTCAAAATAAAGAATTCTGTAACTGAAAAAAAGCCATAATTTTTTTTGAACCACAGGTCACTGATGACCTCCAGCTGAAGCAAAGGTGACGCAATCCATTACCGAGTTATAATAACTCAAGGGAATTGCATTCAAGTGTGCCATTTTGCAGTTCACACACGTAATGTTCATTCAATAGCAGAGTATTAACCTTGCTCACTCCTTTGCAAGTTCTAATCTATTAATTAATAATCCAAAAACATCTCATTTAGTCATTGAGTCCAGCAAGTGGAAATGTCCAAGCACTTTTTCAAACATTTTCGCCACCTATGCCACACCCCCACCTGTGGTTTCAGTGTGGGGATTGGGTACCATCATCAAAACCCTAAAGGATTGTGGATGGCAAGGCTGGTCTCAAAATAAAGGTAAAATATATAAAGAGATTTTTTTAAAAAAACCTCTATGCACAATTTGCTGCCTTTGAAAGTGAGATTTCAGAGTGGCATGGCTTCCTTTCTGACCCTTCAATGTTGAATAGCATGTTTGAACCATGAATCACATCATTAATTAGGAATAACGCATTTCCAGCCCTTAATGGTTATGGCTAGTTTAATACGCAGCGTGGCATAAATTTAGTAATTTCTTCAGTTTTCTTGAGGCTTGTGGAGAATCAGACTCATGGGGTATCTCTACCAGAAACCGCAGGATCTTCTACAAACTGTGAATTCACTGTTATTATGCCATCATTTTTTGGGCCATTAAATATGTCTATCACCAGCACTGTGCAACAAACAATTAATTGGTTTTAAATACATAGTATTATGACCACAGCTGACGTTATTCGCTGAGCAAGCCAAATCCCAGAAGGAAACTTATCTTATCGATCATAACTTTTTAAAATTTAAAAATGAGGGGAAAACTAGTGGTCCCAGATGCATAGGACCCCAGTAACACTTTTAGGATATTAAGATTAAAGGATTTATTACCAAGAAGAGAAAAAAAACTCAAACACACAAGATTAAACTTGAGTTAAAACAGCCTAACAGAACGTTCTCCCCATCGTGCCCCCCACACAAAAAAAAATCCACTTGGTCAGAACACACAAGTAAACTAGTTGACAACAGCTCCATTATACATTTTTAACCATAAAAATCCAGTGATATTACCCAAGCCAAAAACCGCTGCTACTTTAATAAAGTCCACCACACGACTTCTGACTGATCTGCTCGGCTGTGTAAAACTGAAGGAAGTTCAGAAACAGACTGCTTTCTGAAAACAAAGACTTTTCTGGCTTCAAACTGGATGGCTGTTTCGAATTCACGACTTTTCTCAGCACAGAGCTGGTCTTAGGACATCTCCCCTACACAACCAGCACAACTCAACTAAACATCTTTCCTTAAATATCCTTTTCCCCTTTGATCTTAGACTCCATTGTTCTAAGCACTTCTTTGAACTCAACTTTCCCAAAATATAAAAATCTTTCATGTTTTCCTATTGCCGCCTCTTTTGGGTCAAATAAAATTTAATAACCTTTCCTCGTTACCTTATGAAATCTTTGTAAGTTTTAAAAGTCCCTTTGAAATTTAACAGTTGAAAAGTCAAGCCCTTACCTATCACCTAATGCAAATTTTAAAACCCAACCCATTTACTCATACATTCAACTTCACCATAGCTTCTCATTACAAATGCATGCATCGAACACCTTCACCTTTCATCTCTCTGCTCCCAAGATAAGCTGTCTTTGCTAACCTTCCCCAAGTTTAATTACAGACACACAGTCTTCTTTACAGAATATCATCATATTCTCAAAAATATAAAAAATAACATCCATCTTCATAAATGGGCCCACATTTTTGCAGGGATGGATGGGCTCCATATCTTAGCCACAATGGCAAAGAAACGCAGAATCTGAAAGTCCCACCCACCCAATATTTTTGCTGTTGGGGGGGTGGGTGGGGTAGTAGGCACAGGACATACCTCATTCATGTGCAGTTCACAGAGGCAGCACACATTTTAAGGTGCAGCAGCTTTTGCACAGAAGCAATCTCAATCACCCAGGTTTCTGAAACACGACTCATGGATTTTATGAGTTTGAGGAAAAGGACTAAATCTAATAGGAGTTCTTTGGAAAGCTCAGGTACCCTTTTGGGATTTTTAAGAATACACATGACATACATAAAAGGTGGATAAGGTCTCTGGAACTGACAAGCTGCCAAGTCATTTAAATCCCCTGCTCTTTCATTTTTGAAAAAAAAATAGCCTGTCATGCCTCTCTGTTGAAAAAAACTCAGTGCTTACAATTTCAAAAGCTGTTTGTTGACATAATCCTGAGGGTTAATTATAATTATAGTTCTAGCACTGCTGCAACAACCTATCATTGTCACAATTGGGGCCCTGTAAGATCAGAGCCTGATCGACAGCTACAAGCGGTTTTAAAGGCATTAATTGTATTTGATGTGGGACTATAAATACAAATGTTTGTTTTTATAAGGGATTAAATACTTGAAGGGATTTAAATGTGTTGAGCGGACTTTTATCAATCAGAGTGTTTTTGTATATAATGAGGAATATTATTTTATTTCATTTCATCATGGTTCCTGAGGTCTGCTCATGATGGGTATTGGGTGAGGTGAGCATGGAGAGTGTAAGGGTAAAGGTGGTGTGTGAGGGCATGAGTTGATATAAGTTGAGACTAAGTTAGTATAGGGGTTATAAGGGACCATGGGGATGGGTGGGGAGCCAGGGTCGGCATGTGTTGGTACTATCATAGGAACTATCAGGGCCCAGGGGATGGATAGAGGGGCACAGGTTAGCACAAAGTATGAGGGGCCATGAGGCTGGGTAGAGGGGTATAGGTTAGCATGGAGGGTATGAGGGGACATGGTGGTGGGTTGGGGGCATGAGGTAGCATGAGTTGGCAAGGATGAGACATGGGGAGCATGCGGGGTATGAGGCATAAGAGCTAGAGGACCTTACTGTTTTTATTATAACTGGGACAAAGTCCCAGAGCACCAAGGTAGGCCTTTTAAACAGCCTGCTTTGGCACTGGACAGCCTCTGTGGCTGCTCCGCACGGTTTCTGGGGGCAGTGGGCAAAACTCCACTTAGCAACCACCCCTCAGAATGAAAATCCAGTGGTTCGGGGCAGTTTCTCCCAAGTCGGGTTTGGGGAGTCGGGAATTTTCCCAACTCTGCGCACCCAACGCGGGAGCGAAAATTGTTTCACAGTAAAGGAAAGAAAATGTCCAAAAGGCAAACAAAGTGTCTGACTCTTGAAATGTCTCCTATGGGTGCCTGGAAGATTCATTTGTAGAAACTCTGTTGCAGCTGCGAGTTACAAATTGCTTTAGTTTTTGCATTGCTTGGCTACAATCTCCTCCTGCTCTTACTCCATGCTAATTTGATGCATAAAAGGGCATAAATCCACTTTTCTCAGACAGAAAACTGTTTTGTACCGTTCACTTTCTTTCAGTGCTGCAGTGATACTTTGAAATCTTCCAATTTAATAAACTAACTGGCCTCAGTTTTAATTGACCCCACCTAATGGAAACCAGGCAGTTAAACTGGAGCAGGAGTCTCAACGAATCCACCCCTGCAATCTGGTCAACTCTAATCTTAAACTGCAAGCTGTAATGACAAGTCAAGAGCGTGCTCTTTATATATGCACGTCGGGCGGTGATCACCTCATCGGGCCAAATCTGCCATTCTAACCTGAGGACTAAGCAGCAGGAGTAATGGTGGCCTCCCAGCTAGGCCAAATCTGCCATGAACAGTAGCCCAGGCCAGAAGACACCCAGTGAGGTAAGGTGTTACTTTTTTAAAAAAAGTTTTCTTAAGCACCAGCTGGAGCAGGAGCGCACCTTCAGGTTCCACAAATAAACTATGGACCACATCGACCACTGGCTTTCCCACCCCCCCCACAGCCCACCCAACACATACATTGTCCCAAGAATCTTTCCTGAGAACACAGTCCTGCCCACCTTCCAGACAGTGATCCTTGCTGGGTTTGGGTGAGATTGTGCTCTTGCATAATGTAAGCCCTCATAAAATCTCTCCTGGTCTCATCATGCAAACTTGGTGCTTGCTATGCACCCACCCTCCCTTCAGCAACAGTCCCACCCTGTTCCCACCCCAATTAAAATCAAAGTCATGACTCCAGAGGCAGGGTTTTGCCCTTTGCTTCAAGATCCCAACGTCAGGATAACGAGGGCCAAAAATGTGGAAACAATCACGCAGCAGTGATTTTCCCTGAAATGGCTAATTGGTGGCCAGAGGTTGGGGGCAGGCCCTCCAACTCAGAAGGAAAAGTAGAAACATAGAAACTAGGAGTAGGCCATTTGGCCCTTCAAGCCTGCTCTGCCATTCAATATGATCATGGCTGATCCTCTATCTCAACACTATATTCCTGCTTTTTCTCCACACCCCTGGATGCCCCTAATAATAGAAGCAGCAGACTGCCTTTCCAGATGAGAGAGAGAAAGAGAGAGAGAGAGAGAGTCTCAAGATGGGGGACCCTCCACAGGGCAGCTTACGGCTGCAGCTGAAGCTACACAAGCGGAGAAGGCCTCAAAGCCTTCCTGGAGCACTGGCCCCTTGGTCTGCTGACAGAGGCCACCTCCAGACAGCTGGTTTATAGTCCTCAATGTCTCGGGGGTGGGGGGGGCGCCTGCAAGCCGACTAGTAAATTCTAGTCGGCCTCTGACAAGAGGCCTTAGGAGGCCTTGAAAGTGCCTTACTTGGTTACTTGCTGCTTGCAGGTGAGTAGTCCCCATTTCATCTCCAGGAAAATGGCTTGGAGCATGGATGATGCTGGCAAACTGGCACCCGCCTCCACCCCGGTCAGCGGCATGAATTTTTGTACTCACCCGCTTCTGTGCTCACCCCATAGGGACTAAAAATCCTAATCCAGGTCTGACCTGGAGTAAAATACCCACTTTTCATACTGATGATGCAATTGCAAAAGGTTGCTTGTGTTCATCTGCAACAGCTTTTATCCCTCGCTTTTCACTATTGCTTGTTCATCCATTTTTGGATATGTAGGCTTCATCAAAGAAAACATTAGTGACTAAACTGCTAAAGTTTCTTAATGATATTGCATCACCTTAAACTTGCAGTTACTTCTGATTAAATTAGGATGAGAAGCAATAGAAATATTGCTCTCAGCAATTGCAGTATGTCTAGAATTTACCAAAAGCATTCCACAGACATAGCATATCATATACACACATGAACAGATATGGGTCATATCAACATAAGCTCCCTTCAACGTGCTTATCTGCTGATTTTTCTCCTCTCCCCTCTGAAAGTGCTGACTGATGCTAAGGTACAGTTCCATGGCAACAGCAGCTCCAAATGCCCTTCCTTCACATGAGTCAAAGTGGTGATGGCCCAGGAGCCTTTTTGTCTGTAGGGGAAAACCTAGTCAAGGTTGATCCCGTCCTCATCTGGCATCCATGAGTGCATTTTCACCAGAGCTCACAGGGGCATTAATTAGGCCTGGGAACACTACCAGATTTGTTTCCTGCCTCTCCTTAGCCCTCTGGTGCTGAGGCCTATTGTAACATACAAATTGAGTTAACTAATTCCGCACTGACCACAGAAACTGGACTCTTCCAGGACTACTTGACTCGACATCACATCATAACTTAGTAACTGAAACAGAGAAACCTAATTATACCACATCAATCAAGGACCTAAAAGTAAATGATCTTTTACCGATCTCTGAAGAGCCTGTCTTTCCCTCCCCAAGAGAAATGATTTGGTACATTCATGTGGACTTCATTCTAGCTACTCTTTTCCCCCAAATTGCCAGCAATTAGAATGCTGGAAATGTATGCGTCAGGATAAAAGTGCTTGGAAGGAAAATTAAAATGAAACCTTCTTTCCTCACTGAGAGTCTTTTGCAAAAGTAATGGAGGTCAACAGGGCACATAAAAACATGATTGCAATATCTTTGAACAAATCGTAAAGCTTTGAGATATTTGAAAATATGACTTAAATGGGGAACCATGTACAGTCTGCAAATCAGAAAATTTATAACATTTAACAAAAGCCCTTACCGGTTTTGGCAGAACTACTCTGAATGTGCATTCTTTGTAAATGCAGATTAACTGGAACAAATTCAAGCTTTTTCTCTCCTCTGCTGCAGCTTGGTTTAAATGACGACCCTGCAAATCAAACACACACAATGTGGTTTTGCCAGCCAGAGGTGGATAAAATTTACAGATAGGCTTGACTATGTTGATATTAAACAGCTGCTTCAAGTCGAAGGAGTTCTCTAACACCATAGTTAATTGGTGCTGGGTTTTTAGTTGTTTATATTGCTGAGTAGATTGCACAGTCCCAGAGTAACAGATGAGCAGTGTGCATGTTTTTCCATTCACAATTTTTATTTTATGGCTGACTGTCCTTCTCCACAATCTCTTGTTGAAGTTGATGGAATGCTAAATAGAAGGGAATACTATTGGGCAAGATTACCACAACCGTCTCTACCCATTTATCTGAAGTGGTGGGGGGTGGGGGGGGAAAAAGAGGTGGTGACAGCAAGGTTGGTGGTCAAATCAAATAAATTCCAATATTTTGGAATGAATGATTTTGTAGTCTCTACCTATTCCATGAAGAAATAAAATTGTTCTTAGCTTTAGATTTCAGATAGTATTATGACCTAATGTGTGTGTGTGCCCATGCAATTCGATGTTTCAAGTGAATTACTGTCAAACACATGAATGCTAATATTTATAGCAATTATCTTTATTGTGTTAGGTAAACCAGTCCATTGGAGAATTTTAAAAAGTAAAGAAATAATACATCAGAACTATATTATCACGGATATCACAAAATATTAAAAATAAATTTAATCTGTAAAGACAAGTGGAATGTTGTGCCCTCCCCCATGGCGATTTTTGGGCTGGGGTCATTTAATCAGACAGTAGTAGGTGGGGACCTAGCCACGTTCCCACCTCCTGATTGAATCCACGATGGGAAGGCCCAGGGACAGCCTTCCCGTCCTGCTTTCAATTGAGGCCCTTGAATGAGCAATTAATTGCCCACTCCAGGACCTCATCTTGCCGCCACTGGTATTAACCCAGTGGTGGGCAGAGGAGTCACCATGCAGGGAGCATAACAAGCAAACCCTGGTATGTTTGCATGCAGGATCCAGGGGGGGGTCATTCATTGCTGATCGAGGGACCCGGCATTGACCTGGTTGCTGACTCCCTCCCCCCTTTCCCCACCTCTCACCATCACTCACTGAGCCTAGATTCCTCCTCAATCCAAGGCCTCAGGCAAGTGTAGTAACGGCAGCAGCCACCACCTTCCCAGAGGTGCTGCTGAGTACAGAAGAGCTGCTGGCCTCTGATTGGCCGGTTGCTCTCAGAATGTGAGGCTTCCGCTGCTGGGGTGCCAAGAGCCAAGACCCCCGTTGCTTACACAAGATTCTGCTCTACATATACGTTCTGATAACCTATTTTTAGATTGAAAAAGATTCTCAGAACATAAATCAAGGTAATGTTAAATAATGTTAGTTCACCTGTTTTAGAAAAAAAATTACATTCAGTAAGTTCTTAATTTAAAATGAGATTTAGTCCTTTGGGATACTGATCTGCCAAGCAAATAAATATGCTGACAGACGCTCAGCAGATTAGATTGATTTTGTTCACTGGCTTTGTCTCAGTGAACTGCTCATCAATTACGCTCAGGCAGTGTTACTCCTGCATTGAAATGTATTAGATTCAAAATCAGTGTAATTATATTACCATCACAATAATATTTAAAATAAGAAATAAATTGCTAATCCTGCTCAACCACAGATAAAATAATTTCATGACTAAATTAAATACGGTGATCAAAATTAATAGCAATATAAATGTGCTTAAAACACCAAAGGTGACAAATGAATTTATAGAAGTGCAAATAATTGTACATGTGATTGTGAAATCTATCTGGTAGAGATGCTGTGGGCAGGATCGGATAGGCAAGAATGGAACCAAGCAAAGGGAAGCACACCAGCCTGGACAAGCACAGGCTGTAGGATAGTGTTAAAACTGTAGGGGATCAATGTGGGACAATGCACCATGGTCAATGTTACGATATTTGGTTAGGGCCTTTTTAACACCATGGAAGAGGCACAAATTTGATTAGATGAATACAAACAGGGAATTGCATAGAGATGGGTACAGATCTGGGAAATGGTGTTTAATAGGTGGATTTACCGAATCAGGTAGAAAACAACATTCTGTGAAACGCAACTGCTTTATTGTTAAACTAACTAGTACAAATACCAGTTTCCGCTCTTTGCTTCTAGGTCCTTCTCTGTCCAGAAGCAAAATCCCCCTTACTAGGGTAAAAGTAAAAGTAAAAGTAAAAAGTAAAACTTTTAAGTACAGGCATCAATGAGCATCACCTACTCCCAATTCACTCTGAAGCCTATCCCGATTTACTCTTAAGGGACCTGCATTTCTAACATCATCAAACAACAGCATAGTCAAAAATTCAGGAGAGGCAAGGGTGGTGGAAGACAGGGTGGTTGGTTGCATGGGAAGAGAGTGAGCGTGTCTTATTTTGAGAAGGGGTTTGGATCAGCAGTTTTGAAGTCCCTGTTGGTTTAGAGAGGACTTTTCACCATACAGATCCCTCATTAATCAATAAACCTTAAATCACCAATGAAAAAGCAGCTCTGAAGAAAGATCTTTCCAAAACTACAAGCCTGAAATATCTAAATACATTCAACCAGCAACATAAAATATTTAACTAGAATTCAGATCAGTATCTGCACGTACACTCAAATTGGGAGAGCAATTGTTCCCCTTAAATTGGTGTTTACAAGGAGATGAAGGACAGCCAATAGTTTCTGTAGAGCAATATATTATGGGGATACATGTCCAAAACAATTAACAAGAATTTGACCAATAAATTCATTCCAATTTCAGGGTTGACCCAGATCTGTTCGGACATTTTTAGATCACAGGAGAATACTTGGGAAACTTTGCAGTTACAATTATTTTTGAAAGTGAAAACGACCATTTTTCCCCTCTCCCCACAAATGTGACAATAATGAAGCAAATTCTGAATTTATCTTAATGAAGTTGAAGATATAAATTAATGCCTCTACTCGTCACTCACTCTGGTGCTTTGTACCTGAGAATTTATTGAGTTCCGTAAGCATTTCCTGGTAGCTGCTAATCATGTGCTGGTAATGGACGGTGACATTTTGCCGTAGAGTGTCCCAGTGAGCAGAAAGCTCCCCCAGCTCCTCCAGGTCTTGTAACCTGATGCATATATTAAAAAGAAACAATTTTGGTCATCAATTTCAATTAGTCAATTACTAGACAGCAATAAATCTCCATTAAAAAGCAACATGTTATGGAGTGCCAGAGCATTACAGTATGAAATGAAATATAAAACCCTAATAAGTGACAGATGGTCTGGAAATATTTCCACAGCACAGCTGCTGAGGTTAGACGTATGTACTCTTAATATGTCAGTCCCTACAACAAAACACAGGCCTGATTCTCAAGTTCCTGATTCTCAGGGACACAAACTATAAACATATTTGTTTAAATTGAAATTAATTTTAAGTAGATCCTTTTCCAATTCTTTGCCTTCTACCTTTGAAGATGCTAGCTCATGTACCACTACAGCTCCAAAGGGCTTGTACATTCCAGTACCTTACCCAAATAGCCATCCCTGATACATGGGGAGGGAGTGGCATAGTGGTAATGTCACTGGACTAGTATTCCAAAGGCCCAACTAATACTCTGGGGATTTGGGTATAAATCCCAAAATGGTAGAATTTAAATTCAATTCATAAAAGCTGGAATTGAAAAAAAAGGTTCATCTCAGTAATGGTGACGATGAAACTATTGTCACTTGTTAAAAACCCAATTAATGGAAATCTGACATCCTTACCGAGCCTGGTCTACACGTGACTCCAGATCCATAGTAATGTGTTTGGCTCTTAACTGTTCACTGAAATAGCTTAACGAGGCAATTATGAATGGACAACAAATGCTGGCCTTGCCCACATCATATGCAAAAATAAAGTTAACTCTGACTCTAGACTTTGACTAAGGAAGGCAGATCCAGTCTTGCCCTCATCCAACATCAAGCACTCACTTTCCAGTCAAGGTCACTAAACAACAATTGAGAGAAGTAACCCTGCCCAATTTATCACCTTCAAGATGCAGGGCCACAAAGGCCAATTGGAGGGCCCCTACCAAAATTGTACCTCTGATCAATTAACTCAGCATAGACTGGAGATTGACTCTGAAATCACTTCACTTGCATAGCCCAATTCCAAATTGAGAAGTTCAATGTTAATTGAAAAATCTTGGGAGTTCCCCTAGTATTTTTTTTAAAGAAAAATTGTTTAAAAGAGGAAATTCAGCTTCTACCCATGTGTTAAGATGCACCCATTCCATATTGCCACTGTGCAAACAGCTTCACAATTCAATGACTTGTCATGAAACCAATTTAATCACTCGTTCCATCCCATATTCCCTGTCAAATCATGTTTGTTATTTTAGACATAAACGAAGCACAAATGAAAATTGTAGGAAACTCAGTCTCATTTTTAACATGTGCCACTAAAGCCCAAATCAGTTTCATGTAATTCAACAGCTCAGGAATGAGATCCCTCCACTCCCTTGACAAAATTTAATACTTAACTTTTTATTTTATACTGGTTATTCCTTAGCTATGGTATTGTAACTCTTACTTCACTTATTCTATGTTTAAATGAGTTTTCTTCCTGGTTATTTCTATCCCTTCCATGCCAGATCCAGCTCTGACACTGCACAGCTTTAAGATTAGATTTTAAGGCTGATGAGGAGACTGAAGAATGCATGTTTGCATTTATTCATTGTTATAATCTCTAACCTTGTTCAAAATCTGATACCTATCCAGCTATTTTTTGATGGAGCCAATCATTACAACACCAACTGCTGTTGCTGGAAATACTAGCTTATGAAGGAGAGTAATCAATTTAGAACAATCTAGAATTTAGATAGGATATATGATGAGGTTTAAAATATAAAAACTGAGAGACAGTGGTGAAGTTACTTAATACCTTAGTAAAGCCATAATTGGAATACTGGGCTGGATTTAATGGCTGGAGAGCTGGTGGCAACACTGCCATGGCCATTTGTGGAGTCCTAATGCAATTGAAATCCAATCAGGCACTTACCTAAAACTGTTGGGAGTTCCTGGGGCCTTCAGCATGAGGATACTGCTTCCAAGAGATGCCAGCCAATCAAAGGCCGGAAGCTCTTGAGCACCAGAAGCACAACTGGAAGCGGTGGCCACTGCCAGTATTGTGGAACGTGGAGGGGGCCACCTCATGGGGTCAGCTCTTGCTGCTGGCAGGGCCCCACAATTGTGCACAGGGTGCCTGAGCAGGAGGAGCCTCCCCACCCTGCCCAAGCAGGCCCACTGGGGTTTAGCTGGTGGTCTGCTCAGATGGCGTAGGCCCCTCCTCCATTAGTATACTACCAGCAGGAAAGGATGAGGCCTTTAAGTGGCCCTTAATTGGCCATTCAACTGGCCTAAGGAGCAAGAAGTTAAACTTTGACCTTCTTCATCCCAGATTTAATTGGGGGGAATTGGGAGGGTTTTGTGCTCTCCAACTTCCCACCTAATTCTGGAATAGACAATAAATTCCACCCCATTGTGTGTAGTGTTGGGCTCCAAACTATAGGAAAGATATTGGGGTGATGGAGAGCATGCAACACAGATTCACTATGGTGTGAGGAAATACAAATAAAAAGAGGCATTCTGTTGAAGCTTTTCATCTTTCACTCATCAGGACAGACGCATGAATGCCAAATTTCAAAGGGAGCAACAATTTATACTTCAGGAGAAAAGGGTGCTAATTGGTTGGCAAGTTGACATGATATCTAATGTTAGATGTGATTCCACAATTGGACAGTACTTGCTGAACAATTTTGAATGTGTTAAGAATTACACTAACAACCAATGTAAGATCATCAGTTGAGCTCACAATGTGACTCACTTATGCTTGCTAGCAGCTATGTTCATTCTTAAGCAAGGACCTGTCCTCTGCAGGAAAAAGGAACATGTCCAAGCATTGTGCCTTTTTTGAATTAAACAAAAGTATGGGGAACAATAGTTCCCTGGTGCATTTTCCACAGCAATACCTCAACTTGCCAACCAATCAGCACCATTTTCTCATCCAGTGTATACTGTTGCTCCCTTTGAAATTTGGCATTCTTGCACCTGTCCTGAGTGCAAGATGAAAATCTTTGACTACATGTCTTTCTTTCAGCAATATTCAAGTTCTGAAATATCAAGTGACTACTTGAAAAATACTGGCTTCATGCCAAAAAGCCTGCAAAAGAGAGTAGAAATGAATAGCAGATTGAGGGTGAAAGCAAGGTTCTGGTGCAATTGAAAGCTTAAAAATAATTCAACATAAGACTGACAGAGTGAATAAAAGAGAAAATAAATGTAAAACTGGTAATAAAAGTACATCCCAATGAAAAATATTGCTACAGTTAACTCAGAAATAAAGCAGAGATCTGCTAAACATGTCATCTTTCCAGCAGCTCCTGCAACCAAGTCGCTGCCAAACATCATGCTTTGCATTCCCTTGGACTGGTGAATCGAGAGGACCACCCTGAATTTTGGGCAGCCTAGTGTCTCCATAAATTTTGCTCAGGATTGCGCCCTATGTTATGAAGGTTATATAGATTATTACTTTATAATGTCATCAATTGGACACACACATATATATTAAAGAACTTTTTGAAAAGAATATTTTTGCTAAGCAAAGGACTCTGGCCTACAGCAGCTACTATGTTGCATTTGTGAAGCTGCTTTATGAAGACAATGTCTAAAGAGCTCTCAGAGGCAGCAGCTCAGATAAGCACAAATTAAAAGTAGAGAGAGAGAGGTCTTGTGACCGAGCTCTTGGTTGAAAACATACTGGATTTGAACAAACAGTCAGAGACACTGCCACAGGGCCAGCCTTACCCATCTCTCCTGTTTAAATAAATCTGCCATTAACTCAGTTGAAGTAGCAGACAAAAGAATGTTAATAGAATGTATTCAGACACAAAGAATAGCACAACTTCACAACACAAAAGATTTAAAAATAGGAAAGGAATAGTCAAGCATTGCACAGATATGGAATCAGGATAGCAGCTGAGCAGCACAAAGGGACAGGAGAGAAATTGAAATATATGAATATAGTTAACTGGAAAGGATAAATGACTAAGGCAAGAACCTTTAAGACGAGGGAGGTGAAAGGTAGATTCAAACAGCTGTCTGGATGTACATTGCAAGTGTAGGAAAAAGCTCAAAGAACCGATAACTTGTATGAGCTAGAAAATTCATAGCTGCTTCTATATTGGAATTTATTTGGTTAGGATTTTGGAATTTAAAATGTAGCTGCCTATGGTAGCACTCAGGGAGAAAAGGGAAAAAAACATCTCTCCTATGAGTCTCCATGCCAGCTTATTTTGATTATAAGCTTGCCATCTCTGGCAGCAACATTTGAAAGAAAGAACTTGCGCCTTTCGTGTCCTCGGTGCTTTACAGCCAGTGAATTGCTCTTAAAGTGTAATCATTGTTATGCAGGCAAATGCGGCAGGCAGTCTGTTACATAACAAGGTCTACAAACAGCATTCAAATAAACGGTCAGCTGTTTTGATTGTATGAGTTAAGGAGGTGAATGTTGGCCAGAACTAGATTGCTACTTAACGTTACAGCTGGTCCTCAAAGATGAAATTTTCTTCAGCAAGTTTGTTAGAAAAGTCTTAAGGATGCCTACAATGAGAAAGACTCCTACTTGCACTGGTGTTGAGCAGACAGCCCACTGCACGGTTGATGTAGGGTACATCTTTGCAAGATTAAAACTTTGATATAAATTAAATATATCCTACACCTAACAATAAGCTGCAAAAAGTACTGCTATTCACAAGGAAAACTGTAACTCACTACAACTTTAATGAGCATTTCTTGTTGGAAATATTTAATCAGTCTTATTTGAGGTGTAAAGAACATAGCTTTTTATTTCTGTTGGACTGTTGTAAAGAACAAATCTTTTTATTATCTGTTGGGCTGTGGTAAAATTACAATGGCTGCAGTTGAAGACGTGTCCACTGGAACAGGATGAGAGGTATATACAATGTTGCAGGCCTGGGTCAGTGTGCCATGAAAGACAGGTGGTGCCGGAAAGGAGTCCTGGACCAAGGGAGCTGCCTGACAACATTTTAATTAGCTCCTGATCAGGTGACCAAGGTTTTGTACAAAGAGCAGGGCAGCAGAATAGCTCCTAGCCTGAAAGGAACAATACCTAAAACCTCTTTCTCCTGTGTGTGGAAGATAAATAGGTCATTTTTGAGTTGGCAAACTGTAACCAGTGGTGGAGTGCCACTGAGATCAGTGCAGGAGCCTCAACTGTTTCTAATCTACATAAATGACTTGGATAAAAGGACAAATGTATCGTTGCTAAATTTGCTGATGGCACAAAGATAAGTAGGAGAGTAAGTTGTGAAGATGACATAAGAAGTCTGCAAAGCGATAATAGACAGATTTAGCGAATCTGCGAAAATTAATAATGTGGGAAAATGTGAACTTGTCCACTTTGGCAGGAAGAATAGAAAAGCAGCATATTATTTAAATGGATAGAGGTTGCAGAACACAGTGGTACAGAGGGTTCTGAGTGTCCTGGTACATGAATCACAAAAAGTTGGTGTGAAGGTACAGCAAGTGATTAGGAAGACAAATAGAATTTTGCTGTTTATTGCAAGGAGAATGGAATATGAAAGTAGGGATGTTTTGCTACAGTTGTAGAGGGCATTGATGAGGCCACTTCTGGAGTGCTGTGTACAGCTTTGGTCTCCTTACTTAAGAAAGGATTAGAAGCAGTTCAGAGAATGTTCACTCGACTGATTACTCAAATGAAGGGGTTATCTCATGAGGAAAGGTTGGGCATGTATCCATTGGAGTTTAGAAAATGAGAGGTAATCTCATGGAAACATATAAGATCTTGAGGGGACTTGACAGGGCAGATAATGAGAGGATGTTTCCCCTTTCCCCTTTCAAACTGTACGAGACACTAGTTACACCACACCTAGAATACTGTGAACAGTTTTGGCCCTCTTATCTAAGGAAAGATATATGGGCATTGGAGGCAGTCCAGAGAAGATTCATTAGGTTGATCCTGGGTATGGAGGGATTTTCTTATGAGGAGAGATTGAGTAGGATGGGCCTGTACTCATTGGAGTTTAGAAGAATGAGAGGCGACCTTATTGAAATACGTAAGATTCTTAGGGGGCTTGTCAGGGTAGATGCACTTGACAGGGCAGATGCTGAGAGGTTGTTTCCCCTTGTGGGAGAGTCCAGGAGCAGAGGGCATAATCTCAGAGTAAGGGGTCGCTCATTTAAAACAGAGATGAGGATGAACATCTTCTCTCAGGGGGTAGTTAATCTGTGGAATTCTTTACCGCAGAGGACTGTAGGAGCTGGGTTGTTAACTATATTCAAGGCAGAGATAGACAGATTTTTAATCACTAAGGCAATCATGGGTTATGGGGAAAAGGCAGGAAAATGGAGTTGAGGATTATCAGATCAGCCATGATCTCGTTGAACGGTGGAGCTGACTCGATGGGCCGAATGGCCTACTTGTTCTGACATCTTATGGTCTTATGGGAGAGACTAGAACTTGGGGGCACAGTTAAAAATAAGGGGTCTCCCATTTAAGATAGAGTTGAGGATTTGGGTCCCAAACCTCTTAGATATGATGACTAAAATAAGTATAACCTTCGGTCATTTGGTGATGTCTTATTCAGAACATTAAATAGTGAAGACTCTTAACTCTGGTTAACTTTCACCATTAACAGTTTTTGTTACCACAGGAGAATGGACAACAACTGTGTTTGCTGCTTTCCTGCAGACTGGTTAGCAAAAACAAAACATATTATCCATACATATGCACTACTGTAAATGAGTAAAAGCAGAATTGTAATCGATTTGCACCAAGTGCAGTAGTAGGCGTGAAAGAAAAATGTTTTACCCACTAGCCGCAATGGCAAGTTTTCGCGCCAAGTGTCCATTTCACGCCTCATTAATTATGCAGCCACAGGAAACTCGCCATCTCGCTGGTGGGCAGCCTCTGAATCGCCCGCCACGCTGTTTCATCATTCTGGCTGCCATATCTAAACTGCAGCCGCGCACATGATTCTGAACGCTTGTAGCCCAGGACTGCTCCACTGAACACATGGCTCCAAAAGCCAAGCAAAGTTCAGTGACCTGTTACTGGAATGCCTTCCGGAGGCCCACTGTGGAGTCCTCTACCCCCTCTCTGACCGCAGGAAGTCCAGCAATTTTACCACTCCGGCTTGGGAGGCGGTGGCAGTGGTGGTCAGTGCCAATGCTGCAGAGAAGAAGTTGGCCATCCAATGCAGAAAGAGGATGAATGTTCATCCGTGCCGCCAGGGTATGGCAACCATCTCATCACTCTAAACTCACACACCCACATGACCATCACACATTCACTGGGATCTCACTCACTGCCAGCTCAAGGGACATCACCACTCACTTTCACATCTCCATCTGGCCTCATCTCCTCTGGAGACTGCATGCTCAGCCCTCGCCACCTCATGGCCATTTGCACAGATCAACCTGTGCCCCCACAAGCTCTGGGATACACCCCCTTCCCCAGAACAGCCTCTTTTCTTGCCTGAGGCCACTTCTCCCTCTTCCCTAAGCAAACCCTAGCCTGCAGTCACTGAAAAGCCAACCCCGCCTTATGGATGGTCTGGTAGGTAGAGACCTGCATGAGAGCTCCCCTAAAAGTGATGTGGCGCTGTCTGCAAAACCTGGCACTGATGACCACTAGTGCTGCCCGAAGCAAGGTAGGCAAACAAACCTTGGAGTCCCGAGCGAAGTGCAGCTCGCCAGGTGCACGTCGCTTATGTACAGCTGTGGAACACACTGGCGTGTAATCACGCTGATGTGCCCAGATGATCCAGTGTAAGGGGATGATTCCAGCGAGCAGGGCTTATAATGAGATGCTAAAGTATTGAAATTAGGTTGCCGACGTGTGGTGGCAGGAAATGCCATTGACAGGTGGAGCGGATGATTGATAACTGATTTCACAACGACGTAAAACCAATTTTTGGCCTTCTTGCCACATGGTCTGCTCACACCCGCCATGACGCCCGCCGCCAACGGGAGCGGAAAATTCGGGCGTAAGTTACTCACTAACTTAATCTGCTTCATGTGTCTATCCGGATTAGGATCTCTCAAAATTTCTGGCATTAAATCTGTAAGCATGTCAGTAAGCTGTTACGATCAGGTGAGGAGGGGTCGAAATGTTTCCCCCCTTTTCCCACAGGTCGCTTTATTGTAACAGGATTTTTGTGAAAAGGATATTCTTGCCAATTCAGTGAGTATTTAACTGTTCACCTGCTGTGATCATAAAATAACCAATCGGACAGGTTTTCTTGTGGTTAACAAAGGAAAAGGTTAGCTTTATTGTACTTAATCCAGTCTAAGTAAAAGAATAAAATACGCTCTGACATGCTGACACACATACACTGTCTCTGACACACACACACACAGATTAGAGAGTGCAGAAGGATAGAAATAGAAGGGGTATATGGTCCATAGTTTGGTGTCTTGGCTGGCTTCAGGATGAATTTGGTGGTCCTGCTGTTTTTCTCATGGATGTGATTTAAAGACAGCGCCAGCTGATTTGGCTGCCCTTCTGGAGACAGTAGTGAGGGCCGATTTCCTTTGAGAAGTCTCTAACTGCAGCAGGGGCATCCCTGGGCAGTCACAGTCAGAATTGAAAAGCTCACAAGTTAGGTTGGAGTGAGGAGGAGGGACCCCACTCAAGTCTTCTCTAGTCAGCATATCAGCTGCTTGTCCTCTTATTGAAGAGAAAGCAGAAGCTCAAACACACAAAGGATGGGTCTGTCACATGACCCTCACCCAGTGATTCAAACGTGGTCATTACTAGTGTATTCCCTCTTGTAATTTCATCAGTTCATCTCTGGGAAATGCCCCTCTCAGTCAACGTCCCATTGTTCAAGTGATTGGGTTTAAGGCATTCCCATTGTAGCTTGATGACTTCCTGTCTGGAAGCCTCCTCTCAGCTAGAGTCCCATTGTCCAAGCAATTAGGTTTAATAGTTCATCTCCACCAGTCGAATACCTCAGGTGATTGCCTTGATGCCTTTCTGATAGGAGAAGGATACGTGGTTCATTCATATTCCCCTGGTTTTTGCCCTCGATGGATCTAGGCAGACATGGAATATTCATCTCAACGAATTGGAATGTGGAAGTTACAGTGAGGCAAATTGGGTAGCCATCTTGGCTGCGAACTCAAGTCACTTTTAGTCTTTGTTTTTAAAAAGTTCAATTCAGGCTCCCAGCCAATGGATTGAAAATTGTTACTTGACATAAAGCATGTTTTTGTGACAAAGCTATTTGGCCATAGAAGTAATAACAAGTTTGAATCTGTCCACAATCTGCATTTTTTAGATTGTGATCGGGAATGGAAATCTTGGCTGATGTGTTCCTGCTCTAAACTCTTATCAGATCAGTTGCCATATGCCACCAGCACCCAGCTAAGTGCAATTAATAGCACAGGCTTAAGACTCGAGTCTTTCCTGGTCAGTACAGCTCACCACGAGGCTTTTATTTACTGAGCTTTTGCATTGTTGTGACTTGATAGATTTTATTATAGGATTAAAATTGAAATGTTGACTAAAATGCTGATGTGTGAGGTTGAGAAAATTGGGTGACAACAGCAAATTGCATCACCAGACACCAATGTCAAATTACTTTTCTTGTTCTATAAATTCAAATGCTTTTGATGCATTCATAACAAGCAGCACAATCTATATTAAAATGGTGCATTTTATCTGGCATTGTGTTGCTTCTAGATCAGCAATGGATTGAGAAGAATACATGGGTGAACATGGGTGTTGTATCTGAATGCACGCAGTATACGAAATAAGGTAAATGAGCTTGTGGCGCAGATTGAAATTGGCAGGTATGATGTGGTGGGCGTCACAGAGACATGGCTGCAAGGGGATCAGGACTGGGAGCTAAATATCCAAGGATATACATCCTATCGAAAAGATAGGCAGGTTGGCAGAGGGGGTGGGGTTGCTTTGTTAGTAAGAAATGAAATTAAATTGATAGCAAGAAACGACGTAGGGTCAGATGATGTAGAATCTCTGTGGGTAGAGTTGAGGAACCGCAAAGGTAAAAAAACCATAATGGGAGTTATGCACAGGCCTCCGAACAGTAGTCAGGATGTGGGGCACAAGATACACCAGGAGATAGAAAAGCCGTGTAAGAAAGGTAAGGTTACAGTGATCATGGGGGATTTCAATATGCAGGTAGACTAGGAAAATCAGGTTGGTAGTGGATCCCAAGAAAAGGAATTTGTGGAATGTCTATGAGATGGCTTTTTGGAGCAGCTTGTGGTGGAGCCCACTAGGGAACAGGCAATTCTAGATTGAGTGATGTGTAATGAGGCAGATTTGATAAGGGAGCTTAAGGTGATGGAACCCTTAGGAGGAAGTGACCATAATATGATAGAATTTACCCTGCAATTTGAGAGGAAAAAGCTGGAATCAGATGTAACGGTATTACAGTTGAATAAAGGCAACTACAGAGGCATGAGGGAGGAGCTAGCCAGAATTGACCGGGAGATGAGCCTAGCAGGAAAGAAAGTGGAACAGCAATGGCAGGAGTTTCTGGGAGTAATTTGGGAGACACAGCAAAAATTCATCCCTAGGAAGAAGAAGCATACTAAAGGGAGGACGAGGCAACCATGGCTGACAAGGGAAGTCAGGGACAGCATAAAAGTTAAAGAGAAAGCATACAATGCGGTGAAGAGCAGTGGGAAACCAGGGGATTGGGAAGCCTATAAAGACCAACAGAGGACAACAAAAAAAGAAATAAAGGAGAGAGAAGATTAAATATGAGGGTAAACTAGCCAGTAATATAAAAGAAGATTACAAGAGTTTTTTTAGATATAGAAAAGGGTAAGAGAGAGGCAAAAGTGGACATTGGGCCGCTGGAAAATGACACTGGAGAAGTAGTAGTGGGGAACAAAGAAATGGCAGAGGAACTGAATAGGTACTTTGCATCACTCTTCACGGTGGAAGACACGAATAACATCCCCAAAGTTCAAGAGAGTCAGGGGGCAGAGGTGAGTATGGTGGCCATTACCAAGGAGAAGGTGCTAGGAAAACTGAATGGTCTGAAGGTGGATAAATCTCCTGGGCCAGATGGATTACACCCCAGAGTTCTGAAGGAGATAGCTGAAGAGATAGTGGAGGCATTAGTGGTGATCTTTCAGGAATCACTGGAGTCAGAGAGGGCCCCAGAGGACTGGAAAATCACTAATGTAACCCCCCTGTTTAAGAAGGGAGTGAGGCAAAAGACGGGAAATTACAGGCCGATTAGCCTGACCTCGGTCGTTGGTAAGATTTTAGAGTCCATTATTAAGGATGATATTTCAGAATACTTGGAAGTGCATGGTAAAATATGGCAAAGTCAGCATGGTTTCATCAAAGGGAGGTCATGCCTGACAAATCTGTTAGAATTCTTTGAGGAGGGAACGAGTAGGTTAGACAAAGGAGAGCCAATAGATGTTATCTACTTGGACTTCCAGAAGGCCTTTGACAAGGTGCCACACAGGAGGCTGCTCAGTAAGATAAGAGCCCATGGTGTTAGAGGCAAGGTACTAGCATGGATAGAAGATTGGCTGTCTGGCAGGAGGCAGAGAGTGGGGATAAGGGGGTCCTTCTCAGGATGGCGGCCGGTGACTAGTGGAGGTCCGCAGGGGTCAGTGTTGGGTCCACAACTTTTCACTTTATACATTAATGATCTAAATGAAGGAACTAAGGGCATCCTGGCTAAGTTTGTAGATGATACAAAAAGATAGGTGGAGGGACAGGTGGTATTGAGGAGGCGGGGAGGCTGCAGAAGGATTTGGACAGGTTAGGAGAATGGGCAAAGAAGTGGCAGATGGAATACAACGTGGGGAAGTGTGAGGTCATGCACTTTGGTAGGAAGAATAGAGGCATAGACTATTTTCTAAATGGGGAGAGAATTCATAAATCTGGAGTGCAAAGGGACTTGGGGTCCTAGTCCAGGATTCTCTTAAGGTTAACTTGCAGGTTGAGTCGGTAGTTAGGAAGGCAAATGCAATGTTGGCATTTATTTCGAGAGGACTAGAATATAAAAGCAGGGATGTGCTGCTGAGGCTTTATAAGGCTCTGGTCAGACCACATTTAGAATATTGTGAGCAATTTTGGGCCCCGTATTTCAGGAAGGATGTGCTGGCCCTGGAGAGGGTCCAGAGGAGGTTCACGAGAACGATCCCAGGAATGAAAGGCTTAACATATGAGGAACGTTTGAGGACTCTGGGTCTATACTCGATGGAGTTTAGAAGGATGAGGGGGGATCTGATTGAAACTTACAGAATACTGAAAGGCCTGGATAGAGTGGACGTGGGGAAGATGTTTCCATTAGTAGGAGAGACTAGGACCCGAGGCCACAGCCTCGGAGTAAAGGGAAGACCTTTTAGAACAGAGATGAGGAGAAATTTCTTTAGCCAGAGAGTGGTGAATCAATGGAATTCATTGCCACAGAAGGCTGTGGAGGCCAGGTCATTGAGTGTATTTAAGACCGAGATAGATAGGTTCTTGATTGGTAAGGGGATCAAAGGTTACGGGGAGAAGGCGGGAGAATGGGGTTGAGAAACTTATCAGCCATGATTGAATGGTGGAGCAAACTCGATGGGCCGAATGGCCTAATTTCTGCTCCTATGTCTTATGTCTCATGGTCTTATATTCCATAGCTTTCCTTCAATTACACAAGGTTCCAGTGAATTGCTCCTGGATTTTCACATATCAAAGCTTTTAAGTGTTCTACAACCAAATCTCTTCAACAGAAGTACTGGTGACATTCTATTCAATTAGTATTTGCTTATTCCATTTTTTATACTTCCATGAACAGAGGTTTTTAACAAGTGAACGAATTGCAAGTATAATTCAAACATTTTCATTTTTTAAAAAAACTTTCTTGGTTGTCCAGGACCAAACCAACTGTTGTTTCACATGATTGTGCCCAGATGTTTAGCTGCCAGAAGGTGAAATTACTCTGAATTACAGCTAGCACACAGTAAAAGTGCCTTAATGTGCAGTAAATTGGTGCGCTAGCACTAATGGAGCATTAGGACAATTTTTCCTGGGGTTCCAAGATTCATCCAGGGATCAGTTTAATGCATGTTAGAGCATAGAGACCTAGCAATCACTTTGGTTTATTAAAGGTTTTTTAAGCAACTGTTAAAGGAAAAACTACACACTTACTTCCTTTCCAGCCTATACTGCATTAATGTCAACTGCAATAAGGAACTGTTACAGCAGAATAAAGAACTCAGCGTTACCACACACAAAGAAAAGCAAGAAAAATAGTTCACAACAGAAACTTGTATTTCTATTGTGCATTTAATGCAATAAACTTCCCAAGTCACTTCATGAAGACATTGTAAAACAAAAGATGACAGCAAGCCACATAAGGAGATATTAGGACAGATGAACAAAAGTTTGGTCAAAGTGGCAGGTTTTAAGAAGTGTCTTAAAGGGAAAAAAAAAGAGGTGGAGAGGCAGAGAGGTTTGAGGGAATTCCACAGTTTAGGGCTTAGGAAGCTGAAGGCTTGGCTACCAATGGTAAAGTGATTAAAATTGGGTTTGGTCAAAAGGCCAGAATTAGAGGAGCGCAAATAACTCAAAGGATTGTAGGGCTGGAGGAAATTAGGGAAGGGGTCTGGCTATGGAGGGACTTGAAATAAGGATTAAAATTTTAAAATTGAGGCATTGTGTAGGTCACTATAGGTCAGTGAGCATAGGGGTGATGAGTGAATGGCATTTGGTGCTAGTAAGAACATGGGCAAAGTTTTGGATGACTTCAAATTTATGGAGGGTAGAATTAGGGAGGCCAGCCAGCAGTGCATTAGAATAGTAAGTCTTGAGGTAACAAAGCCATGGATGAGGGTTTCAGCAGCAGAAGAGCTGAATCGAGGCAAAGTTGGGCGATGTTACAAAGGTCGAAATAGGCATCTAAGTGATGGTGCGAATGTGTGGGTGGAAGCTCATGTTGGGGGTCAAAAACATCCTGAGGTTGTAAACACTCTGGTTCAGCCTCAAAGTTTCCAGGGAGAGGAATGCAATCAGTGGTGAGCAAGTGGAGTTTGCAGCAGGGCTGAAGACAATAGCTTCTGTATTCCCAATATGTAATTGGAGGAAATTATTACTCATCCAGTACTTTATGTTGAATAAGCATAAAAATGTCTGACAATTTAGATACAGTGAAAGGGTCAACAGAGATGGTGGTGGGGTAGAGTTGGGTGTTATCAACTGTGGAAACTGAGGTTGTTTTTGGATGATCTCATTGAGGGGTAGCATGTAGGTGAGAAATAGGAGGTGTGCAAGGCCAGATCCTTGGGGAACGTCAGAGATAACTGTGTGGGAATGAGGAGAGAAGTCATTGGTGGTAATCCTGTGGCTGCAATTAGGTAAATAAGAATGGAACCAGGCAAGTGCAGTTCCACTCAATTGGATGATGGTGGAGAGGTGTTGGAGGAGCTTGATGTGATCAACTGTCTCAAAGGCTGCAGACAGGTCAGGATGGACATAGAGATATAGTTTACCTTTGTCACAATAACATAGGATGTCATTTGTGAATTTATTAAGAGCCATTTTGGTACTGTGACAGAGCTGGAAATCTGATTGGAGGAAATCAGACATGGAGTTCTAGGAAAGATGGACATGAACTTGGGAGGTCACATGTTCAATGATTTTGGAAAGAAAAAAAAAGAGGTTGGAGATGGGTTGGTAATTTGCAAAGAGGGAGGGAACAAGGATTTTTTTTTGAGGAGAGGAGTGGTTTAAAGGAAAGAGGAGCAGAACATGAGGAGAGAGAAGGTTAACAATGTCAGCTAACTTGTGAGCCAAGAAAGAAAGTTGGGTAGTCATTAGTTTAGTAAGAATATTTTTGCTGTATTCTTTCATGGGATGTGGGTGTCATTGGCTAGGCCAGCATTTGTAGCTCATCCCTAATTGCACTTGAGACAGTGATGGTGAGCTGCCTTCTTGAACCGCTGCAGTCCATGTGGTGCAGGTACACCTACAGTGCTGTTAGGTAGGGAGTTCCAGGATTTTGATCCAGCGACAATGAAGGAACGGTGATATATTTCCAAGCCAGGATGCTGTGTGGCTTGGAAGGAAACTTGTAGGTGATAATCCCATGCATCTGTTGCCCTTGTCTTTCTATGTAGAGGTCATGGGTTTGGAAGCTGCTGCCAAAGAAGCCCTGGTAAGTTGCTGCAATTCATCTTGTAGATAGCACCCACTGCTACCAGTGTGCATTGGTGGTGGGAGTTTATGTTTAAGTTGGTGGATGGGATGTCATTCAAACTGGCTGCTTTGTCCTGGGCGGTTTTGAGCTTCTTGAGTGTTGATGGAGCCGCACTCATCCAGGCAAGTGGAGAGTATTCCATCACACTCCTGGTAACTTGATGTAAAGGTTTTCGGATGTTAGGAGGCGAGTTGCTTGCCACAGAATTCCCAGCCTCGGACGTGCTCCTTTAGCCACAGTATTTATGTGGCCAGTCCAGTTCAGTTTCTCGTAAATGGTAAACCCCGGAAAGTGGGGGATTCAGCATCGGTAATGTCATGGTTAGATTCTCTCTTATTGAAAATGGTCATGGCCTAGTACTTGTGTGACACAAATGTTACTTGCCACTTATCAGTCCAAGCCTGAATGTTGCCTTGGTCTGCTGCTTATGGAAACAGACTGCTTCAGTATCTGAGAAGTTGCGAATGATAATGAACATTGCGCAATCATCAGCAGGAATATCAGCGAGAGAGTCAGAAGGGACAGTTGGGGTTGCTACTTGTGAGGAGTCAGCAATGAGTGCCTCGATGAACCCTTTGGAGAATGCCAAGAGAAGTACTGAGGGAAGCTGTAGGCTTATCCAATGGGAAATCAAGTCGAGGACAGCAACAGGAGAGTAGGAAGGTCGAAGAGTACTGAGGGTTGGGGTAGGGACTTGGGCAGGTAGAGCATTAATGAGGGGAGAAATTAAAGGAGGAAGAACAGCAGAGTCTAGGAAAGGCAGACAGAAAAGAAGTAAAAGAGGAAGGAAAATAATAAAACGGAAATGGAAGTGATTGGCTGCAGCTCCTGACCTGAGACTAAATGCGCACACAAATGGACACAGGGAAAACAAACTTAAATTACAGAGGTTAGTTACGGAGCATTAATAAATGCATCAGCAAGAATCACTTTACTAGATAGATTGGAGGAGATTGAACTGTAGAACTGGAGCAAGAAAATCTGGGGCAGTGGGAAGAACAACAATAAGATTGGCTACTTCCGCAAGTATTGAAAAAGCTAAAACCAAAACAGAAAATGCTGGAAAAACTCAGCAGGTCTAACAGCAGAAGCTGAGTTAACATTTCAAGTCCGTATGACTCTTCTTCACGGTCATACGGACTCGAAACGTTAACTCTGTTTCTCCCTTCACAGGTGCTGTTGGACCTGCTGAGTTTTTCCAGCATTTTGTTTTTGTTTCAGATTTCCAGCATCCGCAGTATTTTGCTTTTATCTTATTGGAAAAAGTAAATATGACTTCACTGAGGAGACAATATGTGAGGAGGGAAATCTCACTAAAATGATCATACATGAATTTTGCTGATTCCTTGAACCAAATCTCTACCAAGAAGCAACATTAGCCCTACACTGACACAAACAGTAAAAGTAACAATGGTACTCAAGGTTCCTCTGGAACAGAGTGTTGTGTGCTCCCACATGCTCATTCAAACATCGCTGCAGCCTCCCATGGTCTTTACCAGATAACATCCAGATATTTACCATAATCTGCATGATTAATTTACCATGATCTACAACCACTGTCAATGAATTATGCATATATCTTGTGATCTGATACTGTGCCTTTCACGTGTGTTCTTCTTTAATCTCTTTAAATAACTAATCAAGCATTTGTGTAGTGAAGCTTGATAGGAATCATTAGCTGCTGGATTTCACGGAATGAACTAACAGATCAACAATTATGATTAAATTCAATCAGTACAAATTATCTTGTAATGACATAAAGAACAAGCCAAGCTGCTCCACATGAATAAAAGAAAGCTAATACTTAAGTCTTATTCTCAAAATCCCTTTTGTGGGAAAATTAGTTTAAAAATCCTGAAATGCACCAGTGATTTATAATCCCACTACATGATCTACATTCCCAAAGGTCCTGCTAAAATACTGTGAATGTATTCACGAAAGGCTAAAATTTTAAGTGCTGCTTACCATTCTGGCTGTGGATCAAAAATAATTACACCATCTAGAGTTGGCAGGTATTCCAATTGTTCAAATACGCAAATGTTCTTATCATTGGTTAGACTGGGTGCCACTGATCATCTCATCAACAACCAATGTGCCTCCTTAGTTGGTCTCGGTATTTTGAATAGTATGTAATTATTGCCTGTACTGAAACACCCTGAAAAACTACAGTGATATACTTGATAGACCAAAAAACAAAAAACTGCGGATGCTGGAAATCCAAAACAAAAACAGAATTACCTGGAAAAACTCAGCAGGTCTGGCAGCATCAGCAGAGAAGAATAAAGTTGACGTTTCGAGTCCTCATGACCCTTCATGGGAACTCAAAACGTCAACTTTATTCTTCCCCGCCGATGCTGCCAGACCTGCTGAGTTTTTCCAGGTAATTCTGTTTTTGTACTTGATAGACCAATCTGTTTGCTTTTTCAAAAGTCAAATGGTGTTAATTAAAAAATACTATTTTAACTATTCACTGGAATTCTTCTCAGGGAAAGAAATAAAAAGAGTAACAGATTATTACTTCCTACCAGCTAAAGGCACTAGGAAACCTCGGACTAAACATTGGAGCGGAGCACAGATTGTGACGTTTACAAATGATCATTCAGTGACATTGAAGCTTCTAAATTTACATACAACTTATTTCAAGTTTACCACTCAATATCATTAGCAGGTCTACGTGAACTTGTGACTACCTGGGTCAAATTACTAACGTACCACAGAAAATGTTGAGGTTGGGCTGGGCTTGTTGGGAGGGAGGATAGGATTTTTACTTTGCAATAAAATATATTTACTTTGCAAATTGTGATGCAGGTGCATTTTTGTTCCAGTGCAAATCAAGTAAAATCACAACCAGACTGTTGTACTGTACCTTCTCATATCTTCCTGGATGAAGAGTGCGATCATTTGCTTGGGGATGAGGAACGACAGTGTACTTTCAGCCATTTGTTCCCGTACACACAGCCACCTACCATTAGCTGTGGGCAATTTGTAGACTTTCCAAATGATATTTTTAAACACTGCAAGAAAAACAGAGATGAATGAATATTGGCAGTAAAGTATAAAGTAATTATAAGCTAAAACTGCTGCCACTAAACATAACGTAGCATGTGATCCATCAGGGACTGCTACAAATGACTTGTTTCAGCAGCTCATCTAAGTTATGGCATTTGCATGTTCATGTAATGATATTACAGAGGTACACACTAAGCAAAATACACATAGATCTTCATAAATAGGCCAACAAGCACTTAACTTCTAGGATATGCAGAATGTAGGCTCTTAGTTTGTAAATTCTCAAGCAGAGCACGAAAAGAATATTCAATTATGCAGCTGTGCTCAGGGTTCTTCTCTGTGCTTTGATTTCCTTCATTATTTTCAATAGGTTTCCAGTCTGCAATTCCTCCCAGATTGCAGATAATTTTCACTTACCCACTCTCAGAAGGAAGGACATTTTTGAGTTCTACTTCAGGGTTGTGATTCATAACAACTGGAAGCATCCTGTTTTATTTCTGATTTCTTAGGTTGTGTCTTTTTGATGAAAGATTCTCTCCACCAAATATTCTTCGAGTGTTAAGGCCTTTACAAACAGGTATAAAAACAGAAACACTCAGCAGGTCAGGCAGCATCCGTGGAGAGAGGAGTTAATGCTTCAGGTTGATGATGGCCCTTCTTAAAGCTCTCTACAGATGTTGCCTGATTTGCTGAGTATTTCCAGCATTTTCTGCTTGCATTTCAGTTTCCAGCTTCAGCAGTAATTTGCATTTGTATTAAAAAGAGGTGTTTGGCAAACCTGATGTTTTTATAAATTTAAGCAGAAAGAGGAGACTTATTTTATAATTGCATTTTGTCTTGATTTATGTCATTGCGCTGGGTGTTTGGGGAACATTTTGTGCCAAAAGTGCCACTTAAAACTCTGAATGTTACAACCCATTTCTAAAGAAAGCTCCAGTTTTACCATTTCAGAAGTAAAACTGCAATATTTTCCACTCTTATCCAGAGGTTATTGCATAGATTGATCAGTGTCTGAAACCGAATTTACTAATTATAGCCCTAAATTTAGAGTTTACTAGTTTCAACTTGTATTCCCTTATCTTACTTTCACTATTTGAGTAACATTTACCTTTCCCACTCTCTAACATTTCTCATATGCTTCTTTTCTAGATTGAAAAATCAAAGTTTCTCCAGCCTTTCCTCAAAACTCAGATTGTTGACACTAAAGATCAGGCTTTTATCTCTTAATTGCACTGCCTCCAGTATTTGAATGTCTCCTTTGTGTTCCAACATTCGAGACTGGACACTACTCAACGTGCAGTCCAATGAGAGTACTGTAGAATTCAGGTGCAATTTCCTTTCACTTGTATTCTACTGTTGATGATGATGCCCATTATTGAATGCTGTTCTGCATTGATAGAACATGTTAAAAGGTATACTAGACCAGTTTCAATTTCATCTTTAGCTATTTCAATACCAATTCAAGGAATATCTGTGTATATGTTCTTTTGACAAACTCAAAATCAAGTTAAGCTACAGCCCAAAACAAAATTTTTGATAAACATGTCGCAGCAAAAATTCCAGCTTTGGTTTTTCCAATCTTTCTCCACTTCCATGGTTTTCTATACTGTCCTAGCATCATTTCAGCTCTTCAATATTTTTACATGTTTACTTTTCTGCCTTTTTTCTCCCCTCTTTCTACTAGTGAGAACTCAGTAACAGGACTATTCACAGAGTCACAGAATCTCACAGAAGAGGCGCTTCGGCCCATTGAGTCTGCACCAACACGTGAGAAACACCTGACCTACCTACCTAATCACATTTACCAGCACTTGGCCCATAGCCTTGAATGTTATAGCGTGCCAAGTGCTCATCCAGGTACTTTTTAAAGGATGTGAGGCAACCCGCCTCCACCACCCTCCAAGGCAGTGCATTCCAGACTGTCACCACCCTCTGGGTAAAAAGGTTTTTCCTCACGTTCCCCCCTAAACCTCCTGCCCCTCACCTTGAACTTATGTCCCCTTGTGATTGACCCTTCAACTAAGGGGAAACAGCTGCTCCCTATCCACCCTTTCCATGTCCCTCATAATCTTGTACACCTCGATCAGGTTGGCCCTCAGTCTTCTCTGCTCCAACAAAAACAAGTCTATCCAACCTCTCTTCATAACTTAAATCTTTCATCCCAGGCAACATCCTGGTGAATTTTCTCTGCACCTCCTCCAGTGCAATCACATCCTTCCTATAATGTGGTGACTGGAGAACTGCACACAGTACTCCAGCTGTGGCCTCACCAAGGTTCTATACAACTGCAACATGACCTCCCTACTTTTGTAATCTGTGCCTCGATTCATAAAGGCAAGTGTCCCATATACCTTTTTCACCACCCCACTAACATGCCCCTCCGCCTTCAGAGATCTATGGACATACACGCCAAGGTCCCTTTGTTCCTCAGAACTTCCTAGTGTCATGCCGTTCATTGAATGCTTCCTTGTCAAATTACTCCTTCCAAAGTGTATCACCTCACACTTTTCAGGGTTAAATTCCATCTGCCACTTATCTGCCCATTTCACCATCCCGTCTATATCTTCCTGTAGCCCAAGACACTCAACCTCACTGTTAACCACCTGGCCAATCTTTGTGTCATCCGCAAGCTTACTAATCCTACCCCCCACATAGTCATCTATGCCGTTTATATAAATGACAAATAATAGCAGACCCAGCACAGATCCCCGTGGTATGTCACTGGACACTGGCTTCCAGTCACTAAAGCATCCTTCTGTCATCACCCTCTGTCTCTTACAACTAAGCCAATTTTGAATCCACCTCATCAAATTACCCTGTATCCCATGTGCATTTGCCTATTTAAAAGTCTCCCATGTGGGACCTTGTCAAAGGCTTTGCTGAAATTCATGTAAACTACATCAACTGCACTGCCCTCATCTACACACCTGGTCACCTCCTCAAAAAATTTAATCAAATTTTGTTAGGCATAACCTCCCTCTGACAAAGCCATGCTGACTATCCCTGATCAAACCTTGCCTCTCCAAGTGGAGATAATTCTGAAGGGGAGAATCTTTCTCCAATAGTTTCCCTACCACTGACGTGAGACTCACTGGCCTGTAGTTCCCTGGCTTCTCTCTACAACCCTTCTTAAATAGCGGAACCACATTAGCCATTCTCCAATCCTCTGGCACCTCCCCCATGGCCAGAGAGGAATTAAAAATTTGGGTCAGAGCCCCTGCGATCTCCTTTGCCTCCCTCAGCAGTCTGGGACACAAATCATCTGGACCTGGATATTTGTCCACTTTTAAGCCTGCCGACACCTCCAATACCTTGTCATTCCCTATATCAATTTGCTTAAGAACCTTGCAGTCTCTCTCCCCGAGTTCAATACCTTCATCCTCATTCTCTTGGGTGAAGATGGATGTGAAGTCTTCATTCAACACTCTACCGATGTCCTCTGGCTCCACCCATAGATTGCCCCATTGGTCCCTTATGGGCCCTACTCTTTCCCTGGTTATCCTCTTCCCATTGATATACTTAAATACAATATCTTGGGATGTTCCCAAGGTCATGGAATTCACAACAGGAAGAAGCCTTTGTGAAAGCAAAGAAACTGTTGCATTCGTCATGTTTATTGGTACATTACGACCCATTGAAAGAGTTGGCATTCACATGCGATGCCTCTCCATATGGTGTCGGAGCCATGTTATCACATAGAATTGAAAATGGATCAGAAAGGCCCATTAGCTATGTCTCGAGAACTCTTTCCACAGCCGAGAAGGGTTATTCCCAGCTAGAAAAGGGAGGTACATCGGTGGTATTCAGAGTGAAGAAATTCCACCAGTACCTACACGGACGACAAACCATTAATGGGTTTATTCAGTGAGGATAAGGCTGTTCCGCCAAAAGTATCGGCAAGAATACAACATTGGGCTCTGATATTTTCTGCATATGAGTATACTTTCATGTACTGTCCTGGTTTATACATTGCAAATGTGTTCACACTCAGTCATCTCCCGATAACAGATAGCATTGTACATGCTCCTGTTCCATGAGAAATTGTGCTATTACTGAATTTCTTGGATTCTTCAGCTGTGTGCGCGAAGCAAATTAGAAATTGGGCGAACAGAGATTCAATATTGTCCTTTTGTTTTGCAAGGATGATCAAATTTGCCTGTATTTGAAGATTTGAGACCATTCCATGCCAGAAACAAAGAATTAAGTTGTGGGGATCAAGAGTTGTCATCCCATCACAAGGTCGAGAACCACTCTTGACAGAGCTTCACAGTGCGCATCTGGACATATCAAAGATAAAAATGCTTGTGTGAAGCTATGTCTGGTGGTCAGGCATTGCCAGTGAAATTGAAAGCATGGTCAAGCACCGTCTCCATTGTCAGCAACAACAGAAGTTGCCTGTTTCAGCTCCCCTGCATCCGTGGAGTGGCCTGGCTGACCCCGGGTTAGGCTACATATCGATTATGTAGGACCATTCTTAGGTACCATGTTTTTGTTGCTTGTAACTCTGCTAAATGGATGGATGTTTACAAAGTCAAATTGCCAACATCGAGTGCAGCTATCGGGAAGTTGCATCACAGTTTTAGCATACATGGCCTACCTGAAATCATCATTTCCGATAATGGTACAGCTTTTAACAGCACAGGTTTTCAGAAATTCATAAATCTGAATGGAATCAGACATATTAAAACAGCCCCTTACCATTCCTCATCGAATGGTTTAGTCAAGAGAGCTGTACAAACTTTCAAGTCTGGTACGGAAAGGTTATCAGAAGGTGCGCTACAATCGCGACTTTCCCACTTTCTTCTCAGTTATTGTACAACACCACATTCGATTACGGGTTCAACACCAACTGAATTATTGATGAAACGCTGCCTACATACACGGTTAAGCATGGTGTTTTTAGATTTAGAGGGGAAGGTATAGTGGAATCAGAGTAACAAAAATTGAGCCACGATATACACAGCAAAGCTCGCACAGCGTAGGTGACATGTTATTCATGCAAAATTTCGGAAGTGGACCTTGTTGGGTTCCTGGAACCATCGTCTCAGAAACTGGTCCATTATCTTTCCAAGTATAAGTGGAAGGTAGAATTGTTCATAAGCACATAGACTACATTCATGCTAGAGAGACATTCCAACAACCAACTATTCCACCTGTGATTAACAGTGAACTGTCAACTCCTGAGGTGAGAGATTGACCTAGAATAGACATGCCGGATGTCTCTGTAGAGTTTCCAAACCCAGAACTGCCACTTTCTAATGACATGTCTTGTGCTGCAGTTTCAGATCCTGTCGAATCTGTTTAGGAACCTCAAGTGGTAGAGCTACGCTGCTCTAGCCATATAAGGAGAGCACCTCAGAGACTTGATCTTTAATCTCCAGAGGTTATATATATATGTATATGTTGTTGGATATTCAAATGTTTCCCTGTAAATAGAAATTGCATAAAACTAAAGGGGGAAGGAAATGTAGTAATTGAACGTATAACCTCTCCTGCTGTCCATCATGGGTCACGTGATGTTCTGGGATGCTCCGACCAATGAGCCCTAAGCGCAGGCAATCTGGGGCGCGGGGCTTCCTGACGCGGGTCCTGGTCGAGCATGTAGCACCTGAAAAGCTCTCTGTAATAAAATTTATCTGTTTGTTGTTGAAACCTGTCTGCTCCATAGAGTCATTACAATTTGTCTAAAATGTGTGTAGAAACTGTTCAATATATTAGGGAAGCATAGTTTAGAAAAAAATAATAAACATTAAGTATTGTAATTAAATATCATGCTTCACTTCATCTGGCATCTTATTGTAAGATTTCCTGTATATGTTTGTGCATATTAAGAAAGTGGGAAAGTACACTTCTGGGACACTATCAAAACTGCAGTTTCTTTAAAACTACTGAATAGATTCACTTCACAATTTAACCTCACAGTCTCAATTGCTCCATTTTAAATGATCACCCACACTGTAGGAATGCTTCAAATTGAGGCAGAGACTAAAGTCATCACAGTGGCAGTCAAAGTAATGTTCCCAGTGGGAGGTTTGAATAAAAATGTATCAAATGGAAGGCATTCTGTCTGCTATTGTTGAAATTGTCGAGAAATGCTCATGGCATGCAATATATCATCACAAAAACTTCAGGGGACCTTCTGGAAAATTTTCTTGTTCCAGTTCATATTTCTGGTTAATAGCAAAAATCATTTGTCCTGCAGTTCTTTCCTGTTTCAAGCTTTAGTCTTCACTGTGCTTTTTAAGTTAAATTAAAATAACTAAGTACTGATATTTGTCTCTAACAAAGGCCACAAAATTGCCCAAAGCAAAGAGGCAGGGTCACCAAAGTGACACATGAAGATTCTGAAGAAAAGGAAGAAGATAATGATGAATCTGAACGAATTATACTGTTACAAGGAGGTTTAGTCTTACGATGAATGCAATAGTCGTGCACATCTTTAACTGTACAGTACTAGATACCCAAATAATGATGTTAAAAATCGCTTTAGCTCTTTCAGCCACATATTCATGGGTCTGTAGGTCAATTGACATAAAAGCCACATTTCTGCAGGGCAATACTTTTCAGAGAGAAGCATTTCAGAAACCAGCTGAAGAGGCAGCAAATGAAGCAGGGGAACAATGGAAACTAAACAAATGTGTACATGCCCTGAATGATGCTTCCAGGGTATGGCGAGATTTGTTTTGCTGAAAATGGGTTGTGATCAATTAGAAGCAAATCCTGCAATGCTTTATTGGTATCATAAAGGGAAACTTCAGGCATCTCCATGATGCATGTTGGTGATTTCTTATGGTGTAGCAGTACAGAATTTGAAGAATGTGTTATTGATAAGATTAGAATAAAATTTAAAATTGAGAGTCAAGCTTGTGGGGCTTTTAAATATTTTGGTTTAGATATTAAGTGGAGTAGGTCTGAAAAAACTTTTAAATCATCCTGGTTATTCATACTAGGTCGTCGCAGTGATGATATTATATCTAAAGAAGAAACAGAGCAATTGTGAAGTTTGGTTGGTTAGTTGAGCTGGCTGTGTACTCAGACAAGACCAGACACTTGTTTTGATGTGTTGGAGTTAAGTACCATAATGAAACACCCTAAAGTAGGGAATGTTTTAAGGGCAAATAAAACATTAAGAATAATAAAATCTGGAGAAATGCATACTTAAGTTCCCAGCCTTAGGTGAGCCAAAGAACATGAAGTTAGTCATCTTCAGTGATCCTTCACATGCTAATCTTCCTGATGGATACTCTAGTGCAGCTGGTTTCATAAAGCAGAATTTAATGCTTTTCCCCAGAGGTGGGCTGGGAGATGGATGGCCCATATAAATCAGGCAGAAAGATGAAGCCTAGAGTGGGTAGGGTCAAGATGGTGTTCCCATCTGGAAGCAAACTGAGGCCCTTAAGTGGCCATTTAAAGGCCATGTAAGGGTCACCATTGGGCAGGGACCACCCCATGTGGGCAACACATGGGTGTGGCCTGGCGGGGTAGGGCCCCTGCCACTTGGGCAGCCCATGCCTAACACAGAGGCACACCTTTGGCAAGGGTCACTCAAGGGTGAAGACCACCACCTGCCCCCCTTCCTGAGACCTCCCTGACAGGCTCTGGTGAGCCCACTTCACCTGCCTTCACTCAAAGCTCCAACCAGTGGATGGGCCCACTGCCACAAGTATTAGATTCTGCCCAGAATAAAATATTGTCCTTTGGCTTGAGAAGCTAAGACAATAAAAGGGGCTGTTAAAAGTGTTATGGCTGCTGAAACACTGGCTCGTGGAGGTAGTGGATATGAGATTCTATTTGTCAAATGTTTCAAATGAGATTTTGTAGATGAAGCATACTGTAGATAGCACACTCATTGAATGTTATGTAGGCAATTGTTCCTTGTGGAATAATATATACTTTATAAAACGTGAGATTGAGAAAAGGCTATGATTGACCTTTCTGACTTGAAATATTGCTAGAGAGAAAGGAGATCTCTGAAGTATTGCTGAAAAAAGAGACATGCTGTCAAAGCTTTTTGTCTTGCACTCACCAGGACAGATTCACAAGAACAACAATTTATACTGCATGAGAAGACAGTGCTGATTGCTTGACAAACGCTGGACAACAAGCGAAGCTAGCCATTTCACACTGCTACTATGCATGTTGACAGCATGCCTCTTTTTTCACCAATACTCAAGTTCTGTATACCAAATGACTATTAAAAATTCCTAAAATTATATAGGTGGACGCAAGTCATCAACTGTCAGGTTGTTTTGCAAAAACGAAACATGTATGAAGAAATTGTTAGGGGTCCTGGAGGAGGGGAGTTTTACAATGTAGTGCTTTGTGAAGAATATGGAAACCTTTGATTTAATTTGTTTTGAAATTTGGTTGTACATGGAGTTTTTCAAAGCTGGGAATTACTAAGAGCTTTTCAAAGCAGGTATAAAACCAGCAAAACGCGAAGTAAATAAGCTGGAGGGTCAAAGCACTCCAGCACCCACAGCAATGTTCAGTCCCAGTCCCAGCAATGTTCAACCCCCCCACCTCTGGGCAATGTTCACCACCCCCCTAATCCTGGTAATGTTCAACTCCCTCTTGGCAATGCAGCAGTGCCCCCACCCCTGCGCCCACCCCTGTCCCCCAGATATCACAGGATGTTTGGACTGTACATAGGAAGAGGAAAGGGTGATTGTGCTTTAAACTCTGCTTCAGTCTCAGTTAGTGTGCAGAATTTTCAAAGGGCCAGTGACAAGTGCTTAACTGGGAAGTTCTTGTCTGGAAAAGGATTGCCCCGATCACCTGCAAAGTCACTGTATGGGTCTGGTAACCTTACATGTGGGGGTACATTGGGATCGCCACTACCTGTCCACCAATGCACTGGGGGGGGGGTTGCAGGATGAGACAAGGAAGAGGTGCAACAGTTTCACATAGAGCCAGGAAACTGAGTGTAATGGGTGGTTGACTGATCCAGCCATCCATGCATGTTCTGCATCTCCCTCCCAACAATGTTCACCATCCCCCAACCCCATCCCACCAATACTCAACCTCCCTCCTGGCAACATGCACAGCCCGCAGCCCCAGTCAATACTCACCCCTTCCCGCCTCTCAAGACAGTACTCATCCCAACACCCCCAAAAGAGTGTCTCCTCCTACCATACACCCTTCTCCAAATTGATCTTCCAGAATTCCTAGCTTCCTGTCTGGCTGATGTCAGAAGAGTCATGCCATCATGGTGTGCGGAAGGGTGAGGGTTTGAGCATTTTCATGAGGTGAAGGAGGGTGAGGAGCAGGAAACACTGTAGGGGGTGAGAGATTGGGGGGGTGGGATGAACATTGACGGGGGCAGGATAGAGTTAGCACCGTCAGCAGGGTGAGGCTATGCAGTTTAAAGGTTGATAGCTTCACTTAATACAAATGAACTGAAGACAGACCTTCAGGGGCATGTCTTCAGCTTATGACAAGTAAAAGAGATGTTGCTTCGCTGGAATTACATCTAACAATTTGCCTCCAGGTTATGTTCGCACCTGTATTCCTGCTGGAGCCAGTATCATAAGGTGCAAAGGTTCCAGCATAAAATGGCAAGTGGCAGATTACATCAGAGTCAGCATCGGATGCATCCTCGTCGACGCTGTCCAGACGATCTGGGCCAATACTTGTGCCGCCAATCTACAACGATATTATCCTAATACCAGTTACATCTGCTAATTTAAAAATTAAAAACAAAGCTCTTTTGAATAAAACAAACATTATGAAAACTTGTGCAGTTGTAGATAGAAGATGTAATGTGGCACAATCTTCAAAGTGGTGAATTATCTGAATTATTGTGAATAGACTATTCTTGCCTTCTGAGTGACAGAGTCTATTTGGGCAACTCCCCCAGTTTATTTTCTTCTTTCATGGGGTGTGGGCGTCACTAGCTAGGCTGGCATTTATTGCCCATTCCTAATTGCCCTTGAGAAGTGCCCTTTAAAGGAGTTGAGGAAATAACATTAAATCTCAAAATGGATAGCATCAGACGTCCAGGAATGGTACGCAGTTTGTATCTGTTACCTACAGTTCTAAAAACAGACTTCCATCAACTGCCATCACATGCACATAAAAGTTGTGCTTTAGAAAGGAAGGAATAGATGTGATTTTGTGAAGCAGTGGAGTTTCCAAGTAGAATTACAGTGTAGGAGGGGATGGAGGAGTCTACAGTCCACCATTTGTGGGAACTAAAACATCAGCTCAACATGTGTTGAATGCAATGAAACCATAAATGTGTTTATTAAGGACTAGTTTATGATCTTTCTGTGCACATAGTGAATACAGAACATCTTTCCCCATTGTTTGGCATCCAAATTTCAGATTGCCAATAAAAGTGAAAATGTTTTTAATTATTATCCAGCCATGCGTATGCATGCTTTTAAAGGAAAACTGGGATGAAGAAGTCCAGTAAATAAAGATTATTTTGACTTTAAACCAAAAAAAAACACAAGTAAAGAAACAATGTTCACCCTGTTTTTATTACATGGACTTGTGCAATAGAGTTAGCAGGTGCCATCCTCTCAATTTTATTTACACACTGATGAACACTGTGCCATGGATCACCCAAAATGATGAAGTTCTAGGGACTGTTTTACTGACTACCAAATGATGAATTCAGAATAGTATCTGTGGTCTAGTAGCAAAGGCATCAAAAGGAAATGTAATTTTAAAACACATGCAAGTACCAGATGGCTGTTACACTGAGTGATTAATATTGAAATTAATTGAAATAAATAGAAAATGGAAAGAAGCAGAACCAAATATTCTAATGAATATTTATTTTAAAGGTATCATCAGCTGCTCACTGATAAATCACTGGCTAGTTTAATTCGATTATCAGCTTTTGAGATTTTTGAGTCTTTTAGCAGTCGGACAGTAATCATTTGTGAAAGTAATTTGGTGAGTCAGAGGAGTGATTTTGTCCGGGGTTTCTGGCAAACATCTGATTGGTCTTGATGGGTTTGGCGCTTGGACTGCTATTGTAGCTGAAGGAGCAGGAGATAGTGATACTCCAGTGAGCTGCAGCTGCAGAGAGAAGATAGAAGGAGGACAACTCACAGCAGGCCTCATAGTCCATATAACCATACAGGCCCAGAAGTACTTACCTGCAGTTCACAGAGGAACATTTTGTAATGAGGTCTTCTTTACCAGAGATGCTGCCTGAGGATATGTTTTAAATCAGCTGCAGCACCAACTGCAGCCCAGCACAAGGTCTTATGCATGTGGCTAAAAATGTCACTGTGTTCCCTAAGTTTTATGCCTCAAGGTCATTCTAGGCTACAGCAGGTAGCATCTGCAGCATCAGCCAATCAACCATACTGGTTTGTACTCACCAGGTGATCGATGCTCTCTTTGCCAAAGCTAATTACTTCATATCTTTCCCAATATCATCAATGAAGCAGGAAGACTCAAAGTCTCTAGACTTTGCCAAAACTGCAGGCTTCTCCCACATGCTGCACAACACCGACTGTGCACACACAGGATTGAACTTAATTCCCACATCGCGGGTCTCGGCACACAGAAGCAGACACCATCGCAAAATGGAATTAATGCAGCCACCCATTAACATCGTGAAGGCGTTGGGCCTATCCAATCCTGCATAGGGGTGGGCAACAAGACGCTGATCTCAGCATCACCTGACAGAAAGGCAAGTGCTGGCTACCAGATGTGCATTCAGTGCTCACCTGATCTCCTGCAAGATCACCTCAGCAACTGTGGTGAAGATTCCTTTGGCTGCATGTAAGACCCCTGAATCCTTTTGGCTCTGCTGAAGACCCAAGGTGCAGACCAGGAGGCTGTTGGCAACATGAAGGAAAGGCACCAATTAGCGATGCCTCCTTACAGGTTCCCCTTCAAGCTGGACAGGAAAGATGGAAGGTACTCTTCACTTGGGATGGTAAGAAAAGACCCTCCCTCATGGCCAAGGAAGACGGAGATAGTAACAGAGGTCAGCAGCCGTGGGGGGTCAAACAATGCTCATGGCTGCACTTTGCAAATGGCTCCCTGACCTTCTCTGCCCTGCCAGGATGGGTCTTGCTTACTGCTCAGCAAGTTTAGGCTTGCAATTGGCAAAGTAGGATGTATCGCCACATCGGGAGGGATTGACCAAGCGAGCTCTAGCATTGGGGTGCGCCAGCACCACTGCCTGATGATGCATTGATGCATCTGGACAACAGGCAACTATCATTGGCAATGCCCTCTACATCTTGTGAGAGTAAATGTCTGAAGTAAGCATCCAGGAGCCCCCATCATGGGTCAGAGGGATACCAGTAATGTACGTGCTGTGCTGGTCTTTGTGTGGAGACTCACAATGTTCCTCCATCTTCCGGCAGGAGAAATGGGCCTACAACACCAAGGAGAGGACCAAGATCAATAGTGGAGTAGTCCACATTCATGCGTTGATGCCTGCAGTGGAGGCGGCCCTCAAACTGATAAGAGTGCAGGGTCACCACAGAAGGTAAGACTGGAATCGCGAACGAAGAGAGTGAGGTGGAGGCTTCGAGCTTGTGTCCATCATTGGACAAATGGAGAACCACAGAAGGTATAGACGGGAGGAGCAAATGGGAAGACGTAACCTCTTAAGTGCTTGTGCTCATTCATGCAGGCTTCCACACTCCAGAAGGACGGTCAGCTGTAGAGACTGAGGGCCTACAGTCCACCTCTGAGAAAGAGGAGGAGAAGATTCCTCAGAGGGTACAGCATCACTGCATTCCCCTGCACCTTCCACTTGTGCAGAGGCTCCCATCATTCAGTTTGTGTTTGCGATTAGACTTAAGATCAGGAGCCGATGAGCACATCACAGACACACCCGATTAACTAATGAAAGCAGTGAAAGCCGAGGCTACACACTCAGAGGACTGAGAGATGCCAGACCCACACTGAGCTTAAGCTGATGGTGGGCCTCTGGTCTCGGCCACACTGAACCTGGAGCTGCAATGACAGGTAGAAAATGCTCTGGTGGAGCTGTCACAGGCTATGCACAGCCATCCGCAATGACAGAGGGAGTCCATCCAGGCCATGAGTGCTGCCATGTCTCAAGCATGTGCACACATGGCTTCCTCCATCAAGAAAAGGGTTGGCGGCCCTTAAAAAGTAAGTGGAGGCCACAGATGCAGACAGTCCTACATACCATTGCCTTGGTCACAAGCTCCACATGGCAGTGGCAAGGCAAGAGGGAGATGCAAACGTGCCTTGCAAGGGTAGAGAAGCAGCTGCCAGCAGCACCTGGGTGCTCCGAGTGTGGACAGCAGCTCTTCTGCCCCTCTGCCAATGACCCCAAAGTCTCCAGTAGCCACGGTGACCAAGGGTGGTGGGGGTCCTGCACCTGAACAGGAACCTCAGCATGACAGGGCCCTCCAAGCCTCAGGCAGTCAGAAGACAGCTGCCAAAGTCATCTCAGGTTATGTGGCAGCCCAATCAGCAGCCTGCCTTCACTCCAGCTGCAGGAGTTGCACCTTGTAGAAGCACTCACAAGCACATTAAGATCATTTAGATGAACCAGGGGGTCATGGGTATTAAAAGTTTGAACATTTTAAGGATTGATGGTGTTGTTTCAACAAATTGCCGCTATTTTTTGAGGTGCGAGCTGTTGATGGAATGAATAGTGTCTTGGCAGTTGGAACGTATACCCTTCCAACCTCAGTTGCCTCCCAGTGTCGGGGAAGGCATAGTCTGCTATCCTCCTCAGATATGGCAGTGTGTGTAGAGAGGCTTGGTGCTAGACAATGGTGAGCAATGAGTGGAAGGAGATGTCATACCAACATGGGGTGGTGTTTTAATTAGACAGGCATTACAAGGTCATCATGGTTGGTGGAATTGGATTGTGAATTAGAGTCTGCCAAGCCTCCCCTGCGTGTCTCTCAATGGCTCTTTCTTCTGGTGTGGGGGCTCAGTGTTTTGCCTGCTCTGTTCCCTCCTCCACATCCTTCCTGTTTGATGAGGTATGAAGCTTATCTAAATCCTCTGGCTGCATGGCAGATCAGTCCAGGCAATAGAACCTCACCTTTAGCAGACCAGTAACTTGCCTGACTGTGGCTCGGTCAAACTATGTCAAACATTGTAACGTTCCTCAGTTGCAGTGAGAGGTTTCCTCACTGGTGGCAGCAGCCATGACCTGAGTGGGTACTCCTTTTCACGAGAATCCAACCCTGAATGGAATCCCTTTCTCTTACTGAAGGCCATTCACTCATCCCAGGGAGCTTTGATTTTTTTTAATATTTATTTGTTCACATGGTGTGCACATCACCGGCTAGGCCAGCATTTATTGTCCATCCTGAATTGTTCTTGAGAAGGTGGTGGTGAGCTGTCTTCTTGAACCGCTGCAGTCCACGTGGTGTAGGTCCACCACAGTCCTGTTAGGAAGGGAGTTCCAGGATTTTGACCCAGCGACAGTGAAGGAAAGGCAAAATATTTCCAAGTCAGGATGGTGTATGGCTTGGAAGGAAACTTGCAGGCGGTGGTGTTCCCATGTATCTGCTGCACTTCTCCTTCTAGGTGGCAGAGATTATGGTTTGGAAGGTGCTGTCAAAGGAGCCTTGGCGAGTTGCTGCAGTGCATCTTATAGATGGTACACACTGCTGCCACTGTGCAATGGAGGTGGAGGGAATGAATGTTTAAGGTAGTGGATGAGCGAGTGAATGAGTCCCATGCCTACTGCTATCCCTGTTTATCATGCATTTTCCTTTGCAGGAAAGTTCCTCTTAGTCCCTGGCCTTATCATTCCCTCTCCACCCTGTGGCAGTGAGCATTTGCTTGTCTTGCTGAGAGGCCACAACCACAGTCTGATACTTCACTCCACAGAGTTAACCCACTGGCTCCTGCCCCTTAGTTAGTGACCTCCCACCTCAATCTGGCAATGGCTTCTTCCCCTTTCTCCTAATACAATGGACAGTGAAGTCAGGTCGGATATGGCTGAATTCCATAGGCAAATGTGTGACCTCGCCTTGCTACCACCAGTATTTGACCTTCTGTGATTGGATGTCGCTTGTTGAATTTGGAACCCCGCATTAAATTGTATGCAAGCGCATTTAAATAATGGTTAATTACCTGCACAACCAGCACAATTGGCTCCCTGCTGCGTCTAGACAGCAATGCCACCTTGAAGATTTGCCACTGCTGGCAGAATGTGGATGCGGTGTCACGCTGTCGGGGTTCCACTCCAGCATGTCCCATTCTGACTCTATGCCACCTCACCCCCTCCCCGCACCGACCTCACAACCTGCTCACACAGGCAACATTAAATTCCACCCATGGCCTCCAGTACAAGATCCTGAAATCGACATGAATAGGAAGGGAATTCCCTCAATTAATCTTCAGCTGGTGTGCAAGAACATGTCTTGGAACATGCAGGTCTGTATATCAGGTATTTTGGTAGCTGCCATGATACATGTATCCAGCATTTGTCTTCAATCTCCCTCTCTTTGACCCCGTAGAATTTGGTCAGAGGCTGGACGCTTGGGGACAAAGACACTTCTCGCCAAGCCTGGCTTATGGAACCCACGCACAGATGAGGAGATGCAAAGCGAATGATCAAAAGCAAATCTGACTTTGATCTCAGACAATGGCCCAAATCTTCTAGCCTCAGATCACCAGGGACCGATCGTATGATGTAAAATGTGGGTCAGGGCCCTGCAGAAGACCTGATGTGCAGACCTATGTGGGAAATGCCCAGGAAATTTTAACTTCAGGTGGTCATATCCCGCTGCTGGGTACCCTCCGCAAATGTCTCCGTCTCTGAGCTAGAGTCAGAGGGGAGAATTTTCTCCCTGTCCGGGGGACTGGGCGGGAGCAGGAGCGGGCGGGCACGCAGCACAGAGCTGCTTCAGGGAGATTATTTAAATTTTTAAAAATCAAACTAAAGAAAGGGAAAAAATTAAGACATGTCCCAATTTTATTAAAAATTTTAATTGAACTTTAAAAACCTTCATGAAACCTCATCCCGCCCATGGATGAGGTTTCATGATAAATGCGAAGGCCGCCTGGGCTCTTCACCTGCCCACCAACCTTAAGGTTGGAGAGGCAGCTCAGTTAAGTATTTTAATTGATATTTAAATGGCCTTAATAGGCCTTCGACAGTTCAGCGAGCACTCAGCCAACTCCGGTGCGCGCCCACCGAACTGAAGATCTGAATGACACACAGTGACATCGGGATGCACGCCTGACGTCAATTCAAGTCATTTTACGCGTCAGCAAGCGGGGCCCACCCCCGCACGCCGGCCTGAAGATTCTGGCTAGAGACTTGGGACGGTTCCAGACAACTTACTTTGATAGTTACCCAGGGAATGTTAGACAGTTTGAAACCTGGTCTAACGGCTGGGTAACTCCACAACCAATCTGCCCAATCAGCCCACCAAACTACTCGACTACCCCGACTAGACCTGACTACCTCTCTCAACCACCTGACTACCAGCCAAACACCCAACGACTCCAACCCCAGCCCCCCAACTACCCTCACAAAGTGGCCCAACTACCCCCCTCCGATGAGACCAGACAACTACCCACCACCCCAAACCTGACCAGACCCGACTACCTCCCACCCTGACTAGATAACCCACCACTGCGCCCCCCCGACCCGAACTGACTACACCCACAACCTTACCACCCCCTCAATCTGGCTAAACCCCCACCCCCCCAGACCAGATCAGACTACCTCCTGACCACCCCACTACCCTACAACCCACTTCACCCATCAACCCACCTTACACACCTACTCACCCCACCCACACCTACCAACCCATTCATCCACTCATCCATTCACTAATCCACATTATATTAAAAAACTGGATCTTACGGCAGCTGGTGCCATAAAAAGAGGGTGTGTCTCCTCTTCCTCCCACTCGACTCCACTTCGATGGAGTTCCCCGACAGATGTTGCATATTTCTGTGACAGCCGGGATCATAAGATCCGGGAAGAAATGCACAGAAGCGTCAGGTCAGAAAAATCTTCACAAGCAGTGGCAATGTCCACAGCATTGCCACTGGCTGGAAGATTCAGACCAGTAATCCAAAGATTTTACAAGAGGCAAAACTATAGGAACAGGGGTTGGCCATTTAGCCCCTCAAGCCTGTTCCACCATTCAATGGCCGGGGTTTTCTGTGCCCGCCGGTGTCGGGCAGGTTCGATGGTGTGAGAGGGCAATATTGCGCAATCGGTTTCACAACAGTGTGAAACCAGTTCTGAATCGTCTGCACAGCCCGCATTCCCTGCCATCGGGCATTAGGAACCTCATTGTAATATCAACATACCATTATTAGGCCTGCCCGCTGAAATTGTCCCCCTACTGCTGGGTCGTCCGTCCACATCGGCGGGAAAACACGCCGACGTGTTTCACAACAACACATAAGCGACATGCACTTGGCAGGCTGCACTTTGCTTGAGACTTCAAGGTTTGTTTGCCTACCTTGCTTTGGGCAGCACTCGTGGTCATCAGTGCCAGGCTTCACAGGCAGCACCACTTCACTTTTAGGGGGAGCTCAAGGCAGGTCTCTACCTACCTGGTTAGCCATATGAGGGTAGCTTTTCAATGGCTGCAGGGCTAGGGATTGCTTGGCAAAGGGGGAGAAGTGGCCTCAGGCAAGGGAAGAGGCTGCAGGATGAGGGCTGTATTAGGGAAGGAGGGTATCCCAGGGTGTGTGTGTGGGGCACATGTTGATCTGTGCAAGTGGCCTCAAGATGGTGATGCCTGAGGAGGCAGTCTCCAGAGGAGATGAGGCCAGATGGGCATGTTGGGGTATGTGTGAGAGAATGGGTGATGTCGTCCCTTGGGCTGGCAGTGAGTTGCCAGTGAATGCGTGATGCGCTCGAGTGTGAGTGTTTAGAGTGCTGAGATGGTTGCCATTCCCTGGCTGCAAGGATGAGATCAATCGTCCTCTAACTGCATTGGATGGCCAACCTCTTCTGTGCAGCATTGGCACTGATCACCACTGCCATCGCCTACCAAGCCAGAGTGGTAATGTTGCTGCCCCTCCTGCAGCTAGAGTGGGGTAGAGGACATCACTGCGGCCTCCACAAGGCCAAAAGGCTGCAGTCTTCTTCCCTTTCGGGGCCATATCATCTTTGCTGCAGTCCTGGGCTGGAAGCACTGAACGCGGCTGTATTTTAAATGTGGTGGCTGGCGTGATGAAGCGGCGAGGTGATGGCACGGCAGGCGAATCAGAGTTCACCCGCCACGGAATCAGCGTGTTTCCTGGGAATGCATAAATAATGTAGTGGGTTTGGGACGATACGGTGTGAAAACCTCCCTTTGCAGCCAGTGGGTAAAACGTCGTTTTACCCCCCACTACCGCACTTGTGCGAATCTAGGACGATTCCACCCAATGACATCATGGTTGGTCTGTGACCTAACTCCATATACTCACCTTGCCCTGTATCCCTTAATATCCATCACAGATTTCGAATTGACAATTGATCGAGTATCAACAATATCAACCAATAATCAAACCTATAACATTTCAGCTCCACTTCAGTATTGCACCACGTTATGCACTTACCCATTGAGTAAACAGAGAATCCAAATATGTACTTCATGTAATTTAAAAAAAAAGTACTTTGTAAATTATCATTCTCACCTCATAACAGAATCACAGAGTGCAGAAGAGGCCCTTTGGCCCATCGCGTCTACACCGACACGTGAGAAACACCTGACCTACCTACCTAATCACATTTACCAGCACTTGGCCCATAGTCTTGAATGTTATAACTTACCAAGTGCTCATCCAGGTACTTTTTAAAGGATGTGAGGCAGTCCGCCTCCACTACCCTCCCAAGCAGTGCATTCCAGACCATCACCATCCTCTGGGTAAAAAAGGTTTTCCTCACAACGCCCCTAAACCTCCTGCCCTCACCTTGAACTTGTGTCCCCTCATGACTGACCCTTCAACTAAGGGGAAACAGCTGCTCCATATCCACCCTGTCCATGTCCCTCATAATCTTGTACACCTCGATCAGGTTGGCCCTCAGTCTTCTCTGCTCCAACGAAAACAACCCAAGTCTATCCAATCTCTCTTCATAACTTAAATGTTTCATCCCAGGCAACATCCTGGTGAATCTCCTCTGCACCCACTCCAGTGCAATCACATCCTTCCTATAATGTGGCGACCAGAACTGCACACAGTTCTGCAGCTGTGGCCTCACCAAGGTTCTATACAACTCCAACATGACCTCCCTACTTTTGTAATCTATGCCTCGATTGATAAAGGCAAGTGTCCCATATGTCTTTTTCACCACCCCACTAACATGGCCCTCCACCTTCAGAGATCTATGGACACACACGCCAAGGTCCCTTTGTTCCTCAGAACTTTCTAGTGTCATGCCATTCATTGAATGCTTCCTTGTCAAATTACTCCTTCCAAAGTGTATCACCTCACACTTGTCAGGATTAAATTCCATCTGTCACTTATCTGTCCATTTGACCATCCCGTCTATATCTTCCTGTAGCCCAAGACACTCAGCCTCAGTGTTAAGCACCCGGCCAATCTTCGTGTCATCCGCAGACTTACTAATCCTACCCCCCACATAGTCATCTATGTCGTTTATATAAATTATGAATAATAGGGGACCCAGCCACAGATCCCTGTGGTACGCCACTGGACACTGGCTTCCAGTCACTAAAGCAGCCTTCTGTCATCACCCTCTGTCTCTAACAACTAAGCCAATTTTGAATCCACCTTATTAAATTACCCTGTATCCAATGTGCCTTCTTTATAAGTCTACCATGTGGGACCTTGTCAAAAGCTTTGCTGAAATCCATATAAACTACATCAACTACACTACCCTCATCTACACACCTGGTCACCTCCTCAAAAAATTCAATCAAATTTGTTAGGCATAACCTCCCTCTGACAAAGCCATGCTGACTATCCCTGATCAAACCTTGCTCCTCCAAGTGGAGATAGATTCTCTCCTTCAGAATTTTCTCCAATAGTTTCCCTACCACTGACACGGGGCTCACTGGTCTGTAGTTCCCTGGCTTCTCTCTACAACCCTTCTTAAATGGCGGAACCACATTAGTTGTTCTCTAATCCTCTGGCACCTCCTCTGTGGCCAGAGAGGAATTATAAATTTGGGTCAGAGCCCCTGCGATCTTCCCTTGCCTCCCTCAGCAGCCTGGGACACAAATCATCCGGACCTGGAGATTTGTCCACTTGTAAGCCTGCCAACACCTCCAATACCTTGTCACTCCCTATATCAATTTGCTCAAGAACCTCACAGTCTCTCTCCCCCAAGTTCCATACCTTTATCCTCACTCTCTTGGGTGAAGACAGGTGTGAAATATTCGTTCAACACTCTGCCGATGTCCTTTGGCTCCACCCATAGATTTCCCCCTTGGTCCCTTATGGGCCCTACTCTTTCCCTGGCTATTCTCTTCTCACTGATATACTTATAGAATATCTTGGGATTTTCCCTACTTTTACCAGCCAAAGCTTTCTCATATCCCCTCTTTGCTCTCCTAATTGCTTTCTTAAGCTCCACCCTACACTTTCTGTACTCTACTAATTCCTCCGCTGATTTGCTCCCCTTGTACCTACTAAAAGCCTCTCTTTTCCTTCTCATCGTATCCTGAATATATCTGGTCATCCATGGTTCTCTGGGTTTGTTACTCCTTCCTATCACCCTAGAGGGAACCTGTTGAGCCTGTACCCTCCCCATTTCCTTTTTGAACATCCCCCACTGCTCTTCTGTAGATTTCCCCACAAGTAGCTGTTCCCCGTCTACCTTGGCCAGATGCTGCCTTATTTTACTAAAATCCGCTCTCCCCCAATCCAAAACATTTTCTTGCAACTTGTCCATTTTTTTTGTCCATAACAAGCTTAAAATTGTACCATGTTGTGGTCGCTATCACTAAAATGCTCCCCTACCACCACATCAGCCACCTGTCTGGCTTCATTCCCCAGAATTAGGGGCAGCACTGCGCCGTCCCTTGTTGGACCCTCTACATATTGACCTAAAAAGTTCTCCTGTACACATTTCATGATCAGATAAAGTTGTTGCCGGCTCATTTAAATAGTGTACATTCCATTTAAGGTAGTTGTTAACTTGGACAGGAATCACTATTTCCCATTGTCAGCCTGTTTAACAAAATACTGGTTTAATGTGGAAACCTAGCGGTTTCCTTGGGTTAATGGCATGAGCAAATACACGGAAGATTCTTCATGGATTTCTCTTATCATCTTCAGTGTGAGTGAAGTATAATTACTTGATGCAAGAGAAAAATGACAAAGAAAAGCAAACAACACATTGTAATGCAAATCCTTTCCTTTTCCAGAAAGACTCAAGTCAAATTAAACATCAATTCCTTGTCATTGAAATGCCAACAAGGGGAGATAAGTTAATATTTCCATATGTCAATCAAGTGATGAATTCACAAATCTCAAGAACCAACTAGATGATGAGAAGTGTATGAGAATCACTAATGAACCACACATCTCCAATTTTATTACAACATGATGACATGTCAAGAAATTGGGCTGAGTTTTCATACTCCCGTCAATAATATTGAAATTATATAGAATAATATTCCATTATATATACTGCTGGATTTATAGAACGGGTAAGTAGGGCTGAATTGTTCTCTCTAAAATAGAACTGCTATGAGATGACTATGACCTTCATGGCTGAGATGTTTAACAACTTTACTAAGGAGACCCAAAGCCCTTGATAACATGAATAAATTATTGATTAAATATAGAATTTAAAACTTCTCCAACAGATTTGAAATCTGTTAATATTAAGAAATATTTCATACTTGAGATGAATAATATCAGTGCATGGGAATGGTACATTTTTCTTTCTTTGAAATGAGTGCCAGCTTCAAACCTATCCACAATATGAGGCTGGTGAAATTCATGGTTCTCTGTGAACTATCCAACAATTAATCTTAAACCTGGGCAGAATTTTATGGGCCCACACTGGGTTTGCAGGTGAGGGGCCTGTAAATTCCCAAGTCGCCACTTAAGGGCCACTTCCCACCCGGCCTCAATATTAGGGCAAGTGGGAGGGGATCAGAGATGGGGACGGGGAGATCACCCAGCTCAGGTCTTGGGTGGGAAAAGAAGTGGGGGGGGTCCTCTATCACTGGCTCCCTTTTGAGATCAGGCACCCCCTAGCTACCCCCAAGTTTGAGCCTTTCCCGCCTGCCCTTCAAACCATCACAGCCACCCTCAACCTCCCCTCCCCTCTCTGCCGCAAGACCCCAGGCTTATCTGCGCCCTGTGGCTCCAAGACTTTGGCTCTGGGGACTGCTTGCAAACACAGCAGTGGTTGGCAGCTCTCTGTGGCATGACATCCCCCCCAAGTCAGGGACGGAAGTCTAGCATCCAGCCTTGGAGCCTTAAGTAGCTGAGGAGCAGCCTACATTGGCGGGAATGTGTTTCCTGACTTTTCTGGTGGCGGGGCAGGAAACACTGCCATCGGAAAAATGCTGCCCCCTCATCCCCAGAGGGATACTCTGACAGTGCAAGCTTTGATTCTGCCATTTCCTGAGGTACTTTGAGTGAGCTAACTCTATCGGTTCATAATTATGGAACACAGTTATTCTGTGCCTCACCACCTCCCCCGCAACACCCCACTCCATCCCCCACCCACCTCACCACCACACCCCTCTAACCCCACCCCCCTCCAACCACTCCATCCACCCCACGGTAATCCAAAATAGAAACAAAAAAATGCTGAAAATAGTCAGCAGGTCAGGCAGAATCTGTGGAAAGAATCAGAGTTAACGTTTCAGGTCAATGACCTTTCATCCAAAATCAGTTAATTTAGGAGGCTGGGATCTATCAGAGTTCCCTGTGCTGACTTGTAGAATACAGTGACTAAGTCAAACAGGACTAAAGCAGTCACTGAAGTGAGAGTGTTATTGGCTTTGGAAAGGCTTCCTGTAGCATGAGAAATCTAAACCCACTGGCGTAATTGCAAATCAAGTGTCAACAAGCAGGTTGCCAAGCTTCAGGAAGTCAGTAAATTCACCCAAAAATAAACCCTTTGTACAAGCAAATAATGATCCATAGCAAAAGAGTATAAAATCAGAATCTGCTGAAACACCAGTTCCCACCTTATCATGGCTGTAGCAATCAACACAAAATAGCAGAGCAGAAACTGGCTCAGATTGACTGCTTTCTTCATTATAATTTAAAATTCATCAGGACTGTCAGAGCTGCACCCCATTAACACTGCCAAAATCTTGCAGAATCAGTACACATCTTAACTTCTGAAATCTGACAAAAAGGAAAACATTTCCTTTGTTCTGTACCTGTAATGGGGGGGTGGGGGTGGGGAAGGGGTATATCCCATCTCCCACTGAGTCCATTTCTTGCACGCTTGAACACATGTGCAGGGGCACATGTGGCACTATGATCCGCCTTGTGGGCCACCACTGACCAGTGAGTGTCCAGGAACAGGCTGAAGACAGGATGGGAAATTTGGAAGTTTTATTTAATCTCCTCCATCCTCAGATGATGGTATTCAAGGCTTCTTGGCTGCTGCTTTCCTTCAACAGACAGAAGGTCACCATCTCTACGGACACCAGGCACACGATGGAGCCAAGGAGGGGGCCTCTGAATGGAGTTTTCCCAGACAAGGAAAAATATGGGCAACTAATTGTTCAGAGACACAGCATAGCTGCTGGGCCATTCTGCCTACAGAGGAAAATCTATGCACGGGGCAGAGACTGGTGGTAGGGGTGTTTTATTTTCAACCTATCCCTTCTTCTTATGTTGACATGTTAAGAGTTGAGAAAAAACCTGCTGTACAATGAATTCCTCAAGAATACAAATCCAATGATTTAACTCCAAGATGAATGAATACAGAGCAGATGCTGGCCAACAAGTTCTTCAAATGAACTTGCCTGATCCTAAGGAAATCATCTCCAGTAGATCAACAGAAAGGACTCAGCTACTCAGGAGATTAGGAGTCTGCTCCCCTCCCAAATGTATTTCCCTGTTCCACAGCCCAGAACCGCCTTTCATGTCCCATTCTCCAATCCCAACTCTTTGCGTGCACTTATGACTCTAACTGGAGTAATAACACTGCAAACAGTTGTTACCCCTGCTCCAATAGATCCATGCCTAAAATTAGAGGGAGGAGACTTTTTAATTACATGTGCCAGAGTAGGTTCTAATGATAATGGTTCATATGGCGCAATTATTAATTTATGTCTTAAATGTAAATCTTATGTGGCATTTTCAGTGATGCAAGTCAAATGAAGGGAAAGGAAATGAAGAAGAATCATTTTAAGTTGTTTTTATCTGGAAGGATAAAAGTATATGTCCTTTTTATGGCAGAATGATACTTGCATAGCTCCAGTAAAAGTGATTGTTTTATGACAGTAGGTATCAATATGTGACTCATGCAAGTATATCGTCTTAAATTAATTATAGTTCACCCAAATAAAGAACAAACATACCTGAATCAAGTAGCGAGAATTTTCCAGGATCATTAATCGTTCTGTGCAACAGACTTCCACAAAAAGCTGACTGGTAAAGAAGAGATTACATAAAACTCACTAAAATGGTACAAACACAAATCATTATCATCTAGAAATTATTACTAGTGACAGTAACAGAATGAATGCTTTATGCATTTGTAATACATTGTCCTGTTTGCTATTTCAGTGCAAGGACTAACACATATAAATGGAATAATGCCGGTGTTAACATAGCAGAGGAATGTCATGTGGATGTCCTAAGCTTTCAAGTGCTTGTATTACAAGTTATCATCTTAGCTTTCTATCTTTAAACAAAATTATTTTAAAACACCACTAGACTTCAGTTTCAATCCACAGTACACTTTGCAAAGGGCTCAAAGTTCTCAATTTATGTGATAAAAATAAAATATTTATTTTGATCCTGCTCAACAATAAAATTGTATTAAATGTCATTCATGTCAATATTGAATTAAATATGATTTGTAATTGATTGTCAAGAGAATTGGTGAGGTATTGGTGCTTAACATTTTTCTTCAATTTTTCCTGATCTTCAACTTAACTTACTAAAAATAATTGCTTTTTTCTTGAAGAAACTGTCGTAAAATTTCATACTTCAACATGATATATCTAGAAGACATCCAATATTTAAGGCTTCTGCTTTCAAAGGTCTCTTGAATTGGACATGTTTTTTATCACGTGAAGTGGTGTGTCAACTTGTACTGATATGTCTGAAAATATGTAATTTTAAAATGTAATCTCGAGGCATGTTGGCAAGCCCACTAAAAGCCAGTACTATTTAAGTTACTGGTACTTATCGTCTGCTGTACCTCTGCAGGATTGTTGTCTTAGTTACATTTCAGAAACATTATTACAGCAACAATTGTCAGAACTACTGACAAGATAAGTACCTATCATACTCAACTTCTGGAAAGTGAAAATGTGATAACCGAATCCATCACCATGGCTTCTAGAAAATGAAAATCCCAGATCACTTCCTAACCACACCAAAGGGATTAATTTTCCCATAAGTGTGCGCACAAAAGTTATCAAAATCTCGCCAAATAGGCTATGCTTTAGTATAGCATAAATTGGGATTTCATTCCCCCACCTCATCAACTAGGTAATAAGCCTTGACAAGAAATGCTACCATACCATTCCAACGCAGGACATTACAGCCAAGCCAAATCTACTCCTTACTCAGTGGCCATGCATGCAGGATTCCAACTCTGGTCTCTGAACAGCAATTGGGAATGTAAGCACTACTTAATTTTACCCGCCTTAAAACAAAGGCAACTGCAGAGATCTCACAGCAGCCTGGCTGAGATCAACTATGTCAGCACAAAACAGGGATCAAAACTGGAACATTCATAGTCAGTGTGGTTCAGTTAGTTACTGGATAAAGACTTTGTGCAAATCTGGGACGATCCCGCCCAAAGTGCAGTAACGGGCGTGAAAAATGATGTTTTACCCGGCAGTCGCAATGGCAGATTTTTGCGCTGTATCATCCGCTTCCCACCTCATTAATTATGCAGCCACACATGCCATCTTGCTGGCGGGTGGCCTCGGAATCACCCACCACACCATTTCCTCGCTCTAGGTGCCATATCTAAACTGCAGCCGCGCGCACAGTTCTCAACGCTTGCAGCCCAGGATTGCTCCAGTAATGACATGACTCCGAAAGCCAAGAAGAGTTCAGTAACCCATCACTGGAATGCCTTTTGGAGGCCCACTGCAATGTCCTTCACCCCCGCTCTGGCCACATTAAGTCCAGCCATCTCACCACTTCAGCTTGGAAGGTGGTGGCAGTGGTGGTCAATGCCAACGCTGCACAGATGTGGCTGGCCATCCAGTGCAGAAAGAGGATGAATGATCTCATCTGGCCGCTAGGGTAAGGCAACCATATCATCACTCTAAACTCTTACACTCGCAAAGCCATCACACGTATGGCATCTCACTCATTGCCAGTTCAAGGGACATCACCACTTATTCTCTCGCATACACCCTCATATCTCCATCTGGCCTCATCTCCTCTGGAGCCTGCCTCTCAGCCCTTGCCATCTTGAGGCTATTTGCACAGATCAATATATGCGACCCCCCCACACACACCCTGGGATAACCATCTTCCCCAGTACAGCCCTCGCGCTGCAGCCTCTTCCCTTGCCTGAGGCCTCTTCTCCCACTTCCCCAAGCAAGCCCTAGCTCTGCAGTCATTGAAAAGCCACCCCCGCCTTACGGCTGGTCTGCTAGGTAAAGACCTGCCCATGAACCCCCCCCTAAAAATGATGGGGTGCTGCCTGAGAAGTCTGGCGCTGATGTCTATGAGTGCTGCCTGAAGCAAGGTCGGCAAACAAACCTTGAAGTCCCGAGTGAATTGCAGCTCGCCAGGTGCACGTCGCTTATGTACAGTTGTGAAACAACACACCGACGGGCCTGGGTGATCCAGCGTGGGTGGTTGATTCCTGCAAGCAGGGCTTATAGTGAGAGTATTGAAATTAGGTTCCTGACATGCAGCGGTGAGAGATTAGGCCGGCCGTTGATGGGTGGAGCAGACGATCACAAACTGGTTTTACGATGACGTGAAACCGATTTTTGAGATCTCCCAATATTTTCCACTCCCACCCGCTGTGACACCCAGCGCAAACAGGAGCGGACAATTCTGTCCTTTGTCGTCAGTCATTCCTCTAAAAGGCAGAAAAATTAAATCATGGCCTGGTTTCTCAACACAGATGGTCTCTTTTACAAAAATTTCTCAATTGCAAAGAAAATGCTAGATTTTTATTGCTTGGGAGAAAATGCCCACTCACAGGGCTGAATTGTACGTGCCCTCAGCGGGCTTCTTTCCTATGGGGAGAGGGTGGGGAGGGACGTAAAATAGGGGGGGCACCCATCCCACAACCTTCCCACCCACCCCCAAGCTCTCCTCCATAATATGGGGGACGGGTGGGCGCTGAAATCGGCAGCCCACCCACCATATTTAATTGATCAATGAAGGGTCAGTTAGGCTTGTTATCAAGCCTACTGGCCCTAATAATACGCTGCCCATGCCATAATACGTTGGCGTGGGCAGTAGGGCAGGAGTGGAAAACTCAATTTTTAAACTGAAATGGTTAAAGGGCTGGATGAAAGTGGGGAGGGGGTTGCTCTTCGGGGGCTGCCCTTTGCCGATCGCAGAGTGGTCCCCCTCACTAGACTGAACACCCACTTCCTTCCTACCTGCTCTCTCCCTTAAACCCACCCTCTCTCTCCAACTGCCCCTGTCCCTAACCTACCCAAACCCTGCCGGCCCAATACCCTGGACTTATCTTCTCCAGGGATCCTAGGCCTTGGGCTCCTTACTTCATCTGCTGTCCCGGCAGCTGCCACTGATACCTTCCTGGCACTGCCAGCGCTGAAGGGGTTGCCGACCAATCTGATTAGCCAGCAGCTCCAGAGGGTGGGACTTCCGCCCCAATGTGGCCCTGGTTAATGAGCCCTCCAGCTCTTTATGGCTGTGGGGCTGGTCAGCTTGGAGCCGGTCAGCCTCGCACTAACATGGTTTCCAAGAGGGCATGGCATCCAGTCCCCCATATTATTCAGTCCACAGTTTTAGGTTTGACATGGCTTTGCACCCATCATAATATTCAGAAATAGACTGCACCAGTTCTTAAAAGAAAGAAGATAAGCTGTAGGATACATTCAGCAATGGCTCTTCCCTTTTCTCAGTTCACATGGGGCTACAGTTTGTTTATTGTATAGGAACAGACAATCTCACTTCCAGCACACAACTTCTCATCACTGTGGAATGAACAGCATACTACATAGCCAGCACCAACTGTGGAGAATAACTGGGCTAGTAAAACCATAGGAATACAGGATCAGGAGTAGGCAATTCAGCTCCTTGACCTTGTTCCATCTTTCAGTTAGGTCACTGCTGATGCGTATCTTAAATCCATCTACTTAACGTTCCTTTGTTCTGTAACCCTTAATATCTTAACACAATCTACTTCACCTGCCTTTGTCATGTAACCCTTATTATCCTTGCCAAACAAAAATCTATTGTTCTCAATTTTGAAATTTTCAATTGGCATGCCCTCAACAACTTTTTGGGCAAAGAGTTCCATTGTTCCACGACCCTTTGTGTGGAGTGCTCCCTGACGTCACTTGAACTGCCTCACTCTAATTTCAATGTTATGCTCACTTGTTCTTTGCTCATTCACCAGGGGAAATAGGGTACACAGAGAAAAGCTACTGAACTATTTCATCATAATGGGACTAAATTAAAAAGCAGAACCACGAAGGTAATAGGATTACTACCTGAGTCACGAGAAAATTGGCATAGGGTAAATAAGGTTTGAGAGTTGAATGCATGGCTCAAAGATTGGTATGGGAGAAATAAGTTTCTAGTCATGGTGCACTAGCATCAGTACTGGGGAAAGAGGGAGCTGTTCCATTGGAATTCACTCTAGGGTCGATAGTGTGAGTCGAATGAGAGTTGTAGAGAGGGCTTTAAACTAATTAATGGTCGGGGGCGGGGGGCGGCGTAGGGGAGGGTTCAACTTAAGGAAAATTAAGAAAATTAAAGAGAAAGCACAAGGCAGTAGTGCAGAGTAGCAATGCAGGTAATGATAACCAGAGTGTGACAGGAAAGGACAGAGCATACAAACATAAGAATGCATCAGCAAATAGGCTCAGAATAGGGAATAATGGTAAAAATCAAAACTTTTTATCTGAATGCACACAGTATTCATAACAAGATAGACGAATTGTTGGCAGAACTAATAAATGGTCATGATATGATAGCCATTGCAAGACATGGTTGCAAGGTGACCAAGGTTGAGAGCTGAATACTCAAGGGTATTTGACATTTTGAAAGGATAGAAAGAAAGGAAAAGGAGGTGGGATAACTCAGTTAGTAAAGGATGAGATCAGTACAGTAGCGAGAAGTTATCTTGGCTCGGAAGATCAAGATGTGGAATCAGTTTGGGTGGAGATAAGAAATAAGAAAGGGAAATAAGGCACTGGTGGGAGTAATTTATAAGCCCCCAAACAGTAGCTATGCTGTAGGACAGAGGAGAGGTCTAGGAATGATAGGGGCATGTAAGAAAGGTACTGCAATAATTGTTGGTGATTTTAATATTCATATAGCTTGGACAAATCAATTTGGTAAAGGACAAGTTCATAGAACGTATTCAGGACAGTTTCTGAGAACAATACATTCTGGAACAAGCCAGGGAATGGGCTATTTTAGACCTGCTAATGTATAATGAGACAAGATTAATTAATAACCACATTGTAGATGATCCTCCAAGCAAGAGCGATCACAACATGATGGAATGTCACATTCAGTTTGAGGGTGAAAAGCTTGGGTCTGAAACAAGTGTCTTAAACTTAAAGGCAATTACAAAGATATGAGGCAGTGTTGGCTAAAGAGGACTAGGGAATAGGTTTAAAGGTAGAACAGTAAATAAGCAGTGGCAAATATTTAAGGAAATATTTTGTAACACTCTTCCATTGAGAAAGAAAGACCCTACTGGAAGGGTGAACCATTCAGGTTGTCTAAGGGAGTTAAGGATGGTATCAAATTGAAAAAGGCTATAGAGATATGCCAGAAGATTGGGAAAATTTAGAAACTTGCAAAAGATAACTAAAAAAAAATTAGGGAAATTAGAATATAGAGTGATCTAGCAAGAAATATAAACATCGAGTTTATTTAATTATATAAAAAGGAAGACAACAGTTAAGTAAACACAGCTCCCTTCCAGGATGAGACTGGGGAATTAAAAATTGGAAACAAGGAAATGGCAGAGACTTTGAATAAGTATTTTGTATCTATCTTTACAGTAGAGGACACTAAAAGCATCCTAAGAGTGGAAAATCAAGGGGTAAAAGGGAGGGGAGAAACTTAAAACTATCACTATCACTAGAGAAAAAGTACTAGGAAAACCAATGGGGCTAAAGGCTGACAAGTTCCCTGGATCTGATGACCTGCATCCTAAGGTTTTAAAAGAAGTGACTGCAAAGATAGTGAATGCATTGCTTGCAACCTCCCAAAATTCCATAGATACTGGAAAGGTCTCAACAGATTGGAAAACTGCAAATGTAATGTCCCTATTCAAGGAAGGAGAAAGACAGAAAGCAGAAAACTATAGGCCAGTTAGCCCAACACCTGTTATTTGGAAAATGTGGGAATCTATTATTAAGGAGGTAACAGCAGGACATTTAGAAAATCATAATAAAACCATGTTGGCTCTGCTTGATAGTATGAAAGGGAAAGCATGTTTGACAAATTTTAGTAGAGTTCTGTGAGGATGTAACAAGCAGGGTGGATAAAGGGCACCAGTAGATGGAGCATTCGTGGATTTCCAAAAGGCATGTGCTAAGGTGTCACATGAAAGGTTACAACAAGATACATGTTCATGGTGTTGGAGGTAATGGCTAGAAATTTCCGTCCCCGTTGGCGTCAGGCGTCATGGTGGGTGTGAGCAAACAATGCGGAGGGAAGGCCAAAATTTGGTTTCACAACATCGTGAAACCAGTTTGCAATTGTCCACTCCACCCCTCAATGGCAGGCTGCATTTCCTGCCACTAGATGTCGGGAATGCCATTTTAATACATCTGCATATAATTATAATCCCTTCCTGCCGGAATCATCCCCCCACGCTGCATCATCCAGACATGTTAGCGTGATGGCACATCGACGTGTTTCACAATGGTACATAAGTGACGTGCACCTGGTGAGCTGCACTTTGCTCGGACCTTTGAGCCTACCTTGCTTCGGGCAGCACTCGCAGACATCAGCGCCAGGCTTCACAGGCAGCACCACATCATTTTTAGGGGGTGCTCATGGGCAGGTTTCTACCTACCAGACCAGTCGTAAGGCAGGTGACTTTTCAATGGCTGCAGGGCTAGGACTTGTGTGGGGAAAGTGTTGAAGAGGCCTCAGGCAAGGGAAGAGTCTGCAGGGCAAGGGCTGTACTGGGGAAGCGAGGTATCCCAGGCTGTACGTGGGGGCACATGTTGATCTGTGCAAATGGTCTCAAGATGGTGAGGGCTGAGGAGACAGTCTCCAGAGGAGATGAGGCCAGATGAAGATGTGAGGGTGTGAGAGAGAGTGAGCGGTGATTTCCCTTGAGCTGGCAGTGAGTGAGATGCCAGTGAATGTGTGATGGCCTTGAGTGTGTGAGTTTAGAGTGCTGAGATGGTTGCCTTACCCTGGCAGCACGGATGAGATTGTTCATCCTCTTTCTGCACTGGATGGCTAACCTCTTCTGTGCAGCATTGGCATTGACCACCACATGCCACCACTTCCCAAACCAGAGTGGAGAGATTGCCGGACCTCCTGCGGCCAGAGCAGGACTGGAGAACATCACAGCAGGCCTCCAAAAGGTATTCCAGTGATGGGTCATGTCTTCACTGGAGCAGTCCTTAGCTGCAAGCATTGAGAACTCTGTGTGCAGCTGCAGAATAAATATGGCACCGGAGTGAGGAAACGGTGTGGCAATGGTGTGGCGGGTGAATCAGAGGCTGCCCACCAGTGAGGCGGCATGTTTCCTGTGGCTGTATAATTAATGAGGAGGGAAGCAGATGACACAGCATTGAAAGCTGTCATTGCGGCCAGTGGGTAAAACATCCTTTTTCCCGCCCGCTACCGCACTTAGCCCAAACCTGGGACGATTCCGCCCAATTTATTTGCAGAGATAGAGAATTGATTAACTAACAAGAAACAGAGATTGTGGATAAATGTATCATTTTCAGGCTGACAAACTAACTTGACAGATGCCACAGGGATAAGTGTCGGAGCTTCAACTATTTACAATCTATGTTATGAACGCTGGACATTATAATGTTTTGAATGGTCTCCTTTAATTCAAGGTAAAATGAAGTAGTTGGGAGTGGGGCATGAATCTCCTAAGAAATCTTCCTGGAAAAATTCCCATGTAGCCTCATACTAAATCTGCACGGAGACAAGCCCATGTGACTTGCTTGATATGGGGGCAGGGGCTCAGGTCAAAATTTATTGGAAGTAAAGTGCAAGCTTTAATAGCTGGACACAAAAGAGGGGTCAGCTGTTCTTGCTGCAGGCACACTCAGAGGGTGGCATTTCATACTTACCCGAGGCGAGTTTGCAAAGGGCCAGTTAATTGGGTGGGAGTGAGCTGGGTGGGTGGAGGCCGCGCTGCCTTTCCCACTCTGCCCCGACTAAGTTTGGGATGAGAGGTCTCGTGTACAGCCTTGCCATCCCACCACTAATTGAGGCCCTTCTGGGCAATTAAATCCCACTTGAGGGCATCATCCTACTGCCTCTGGATTTCAACCAGTGGTGGGCGGGGCAGGAAGTTCAAAAAGCAAACCTTGTCATGTTTGCTTGTGGACTCCGAGGAGAAATCCTTTGTTCAAAGGCACTCAGTGCCTGATTGTGGGACCTGGCATCGGGAAAGAGCTGGGGGGAGCTGCTGAGAGCCAAACACCTGCCCTTGCTGTCGGCTCCCCTCCCCAACGACCTCACCCCATGGCCTCCATCCTGACCTCACTCACCTGTGGCCTGCATCCTTCCACGATCCTATGGTTCTCCCTGGGTGCATTGCCTGCAGCTGCCACCGCTCCCACTGGTTTTGCCTGCTGGAATATAATTGGCCGACAGCTCCAAGGGGTTGGGATTTCTGTCCTCTGAGTCCTTGATTCCAGGGAAGGCCCGCCACTGGCCGCTTGAAAGGCACTTAATACTGGCAGGCCTTCCCCAAAGGGGGAGCAACATGGGGCTCTCTCCAGCCTGGGGTGAGATTCGCGTCACCCGCATTAAATTCTCGCCACAGACTCTCGGAGGCAGTCAGCCAGGGAGATATGGGGAAGACAACTCACAACTGGCGCTGCTATTCTAAGCAAAGCAGAAGGACTGTTTTCAGGTTCTTCACCAAGGAGAATACTGGTGAACACTGGTCATTAAATCAGGTGGGAGAGTGGGGACCCTGCCTCTTCCAGCCTCCACCCAATTAAGACCTTGGTGGGAAGGCCTGTGGGCAGCCTTCCTGCCACATCACCAATTGAAGCCCGAAGGTGGGCAATTAATGCCCACCCTAAGGGCCTCATTCCAAGGGGAACTGAATACAAAAGCAGGGAGCTTATGCTTCAATTGTACAGGGCACTGCTGAGACCACATCTGGAGTACTGTGTACAATACAATACTAGGAATGAATAAGGACATTCATTAAATCTCCTTATTTACTGAAAGATGTAAGTGCGTTAGAAGCAGGTCAGAGAAGGTTTACTAGGCTAATAACAGGAATCGGTGGGTTTTTATGAGGAAAGGTTGGACAGGTTAGGTTTCTAGCCACTGGAATGTAGAAGAGTAAGAAATGATTTAATCAAAACCGTTAAGATCCTGAGAGGTTTTGCAGGGCGGATGTGGAGAGGATGTTTCCTCTTGTGGAACAATCTAGGATGAGGGGTAACAGTTTAAAAATAAGGGGTTGCTCATTTAAGACAGAGTTGAGGAGAAATTTTTTTTCTCAGAGGGTCGTGAGTCTTTGGAACTCTTCCTCAAAAGGTGGTGGGGGCAGAGTCTTTGAATGTTTTTAAAGAAGAGCTAGATAGATTCTTGACTAACAAGGGAGTGAATGACTATCGAGGGTAGGCGGGAGCTTACGATCAGATCAGTTACGATCCTATTGAATGGCGGAGTAGTCTTGAATGGCTAAGTGGCCTACTCCTGCTCCTAGTTCATACATCCATATGTCCTGTCGTTGCTGGTATTAGTGGCAGGCAGGGGCTCACCATGTGAGGACCGTGACAAGCAAACATGTGCAAGGCTCCTGGGTGGGGTGGGGGGGTGCTGTTCCCTGGTTAAGAGGCACTCAATGCCTGATCTAGGGACCCACTATTGGGAGGAGGAGAGGGAGGCCCCTTAAATCTTGCTGCTGGCCGCGCCCACCCCCTCCCCCCACAAATCCCCCCACCCCTCATGCCATCACTTATCTGTGTCTTTGAATCCAGCAACAATCCTGGGCCACGGGTGAGTGTCGTACCAGCAGCATTCAATGCCTCCTCGGTAGCGCTGCCATTCAATAAAGCTATCAGCCTCTGATTGGCCTTGGTGGGGTGGGGGGATGGTGGGAGGGGGGGTTGTGAGGGTTTGCCCTTGATGCCAGGGAAGGCCTACCAGTACCCAGTTAAGTGCCTGAGTGGCACTTAATTCTGTGGGCCTTCCCTAAAACAAAGGTGATGCGGGACTCTCTCCAGTTGACAGGCGAGACCCCCATCACCTCCATTAAATACTGCCCAACATCTCAGTATCACCTATGTTGGAGAGACAGAGAAGATGTCTCAGGGGTAAGTAAGCAACATTAGAGACAGATCTTGGAGATAAAAGATAGATGAAGTGAATAGTTATGTTTAATCACAATGATAAAACATAACTGACAAGTATTACGGAAATCCTGTGATGGAAAATAGCATGTTCAAAAAAGTGTGTTCGGAAAATGTTGCCAGAGGTGTTACCTGACAGGAAGTGCATACACATGAAAGAATTTTCATATACATTAAAGAGAGAGATAATTTTATCAGCGTGGTAATGCTCTGTCCATTTATGGACAATATTTTCTCAGAGGTGCTAGAAGGTTTAAATAACAAAATAAGCTAAATGGTACGTTTCCATTCCGTAAACTGTAACAATCCATTGAAACTTTTGCATTGTACTTAAGTGTTGCTAATGCTGACCATGTTAGGTAAATAAGACTTTGTCATAAACAACATAATCAATGAACTGCTAAATTCTAGGCTGTATTTAAATAAACATTAAAAATAGAAATGCTAAATTTATATTTACACAGCAGGTTGTTTTTTACCTTTTGCCTTGACACTTCACCAGGAGTGTGGTTTGCTTCTTCATTTTCATTCTCTCCCATTTTAAGGTTGCTGACCACTATGGTCCCCACTTTGCTTGAACCATCTAGAGGGCTGAAACATAAATGATGATTCAAGGTGAAAGGAATTCGCAACAGCATTTCATGTGTAACTGCATGTTCTCAGATCTCAAAAAACCAGATCAGGTTTTTAAAATATTATTCTTGCCAAAGTATTGCTTGCACTCAAACATACCTGTATTTTGGAAGCAGGACTCAGTTTCTGTTTATTTTAAGATGCTCTTGTTGCATCCTATTTATAAATGGACAGCATGTCAATCATATCGCCCAGTACTGAGTGGTATCATCAGTGTAAATACAAAAAAAAAAATCCTCAAATATCCAACAGAATAGTAAAATGTGGCAGTGAGAAAATTGTTATCTTATCATGGTCAATCCAACCCTACTAGTCACAGAAGCATTTCTGAGAGAATGCGGCCTGCATTACACACTACTGTAAATACAGTCAGGGTGCTTAGGTGGTATTGTATAAAAATTAAATATCAGTACAGATGTTAAATCATACAAAGTGCCTAGATTTCAAAATTCTTCACCTATATCAATTCAAGAATAATATTTTCTACGTAAGCACAGGCTTATCCTGGCTTCAGCAATAACATAGTAAACAATAAACAGACAGACCTCCAAAGGACCTGAAATGCAACCAGGCTGTAATCTTCTCTTGCTTCTGATGGACAGAACTGCATACCTAATATATACAGGACAACTATGTGGATCTTTTCCTCATTGGCCTGTGAGAACCAACTACAAGTGACTAGACCAGAAACTAGGTCGTGAAGTGTGCAGTAAGATTTCTTCTCACCACTATGTGCAGTGACATTATAAATCCATTCATGGAGATTTTCTCTGTTCTGTATTTCAAGTTAAACTTGAACTTCTTAGGATTACACAATGATTCAGCAGAGGGTCAACAACACCTCAAGCTTTGCTTAGCTGGGCATAGATGCTGAGCCTCAGGTATCATCCACTAAAGGGTACTTCGGGAGCAGCAAAGATAAATTTGTGTGCATCTGTCAAAATTTCCAGAGGCAGTGCACACCTTGCACAGAAGATGGAGAAGTTCATTTGCACTTATGACAAGCTCCATTGAAAGAGCGGCCAATTTCATGGAAAATCAGACACAGCAGACCAAGAAATGCACGTGGCCCACAACAATGGCCTACACACTATGGCAGCGGCCTTGCAAAGCATCGATCAAAGAATCTCCTTAATGGCAGAACAGCACACTAACATGCAGCCAAGTACCTTCCCGCTTTTGTTTGCGGGGAAATGCAGGTGGACCCTGAGAGGGAAGAGGCAGACAGGGATGATGGCAGTGGGGGCACTTCTCAAGGCTGCCCATGGGCATGGCTCTTGCTCTCAGCCCCTTTGACAGAGCCCCACGCGCTGTCCCCATAACCAAGTCTGCCCCTGAAAGATGCATGTGGGGACAGTTTTTGGCAGGGTCCCCTGGGGTATCATAACCCAGAGGACATCCACCAAAGGCATCTCATGTGTGTTAGAGCAGGGGAATGAGTAGCCTACCTCTAGCTCTGCCAAAGCCAAAAGGTAGTAAGACAAAACAGACACAGAAATGGTCTTAGCTACACAAAGGGATTTTATTACACTGTAACTGTCACATTATTATATATATTTTAATGAAGGCATAACTATGTATGATCTTATTATTGTCATGAGGTCGTTTGTGCCCCATACCAGATGAAGGCAAGGCAGGTATATTCTGGCGAATGACATGAAACTCATTGAGGATGACATAAGGCTCAGAAAGAATGTAATGGTTGGATGCCTATTTGTATTGACCGGGTTCATTGTTGGGTGGGATTGGAAGCTAGCCGGATGAGGGCATTTCCGGCTTCTCAGCCATGTAGGTTTGTGGGTTGCAGGCACCAATGGCGCTTCAGAATGTTCCTTTGCCTCCTCCTCTGAGGATGCTGGGCACTCTCAACCCTCCTCTGGGGCCAGCTCCAATGCCCTCTGCAGTGCCAAGTCGTGCAGGGCACAACACACTGCTACTATCCTGGATACCTTGGCTGACCAGGTTGAAGGGCACCATCAGATCAATCAAGGAACAAGAACATTATTTTGAGCAAGTCAATAGCTCTATATATAATTGCCCTGGTGATACCAACTGAATCGCTACTGTGCTTCTGTCGTGGGAGTCAGAAACCAAGCAGTCATAATGTGGCTGTGAACTGTATCAACAGAAACAGGTGGGCTGGCCTCTGTTTCTCTAGATGGCCTCATTATGAATGCTTGCATGAGCTCCAGGACTCTCTGATGGATGAGCTCAGCAGGGGATCTGTTTTCGCAGGCTAAAGTGGAGTGTTTGATTTGGAGGATGTATGAGGTTATAAGAAGTTATTCTGTCTTTGCACTTTTTTTTCAATGTCTGTATATTTATTTGACAAGATTAAGAGGTATGAAGTGAGGTAAAAAAGCTTCTGTTATTGATACCATAATGACTCTGTCTGATTGACACATTTATAGGGTTATAAGAGCAGCAGTTTTTTTCAAAGCAGCATTTTGATTTTCAAGCCTTGCCTTTCTTAGTATATGGCTCATTGGTTCTATAGTGGGTGAGTGGGCATGGATGATGCCAGGGGGCATGGAGGTGGTATAGGAAATGGGTGGGGGTGAGGGGGTGTGTGGGGTGAGGGGTAGAGGGCCTAAGAACCTTTAATACAACTGGGCCTGAGTCCCAGAGAAACGAGGTGGGTGTTCGAACCAGCTTGCCTTGGTACACGCCCGCCTCGTAGCCGGCTCTGTACTGCCTCCAGAAGCGGCTGACCCACCTCCATGCCTGGAACAAAAATATGTCAGGCCTGGGCCCTTTTGAAGGAGACAGGTCTGCCAAGTTAGGAAATTTCCCGACTTGAGCTTCCTGCCTCAATGGCAAAAATCCAGGGGTAATTGGAGGTTCTTCTCTGAATTGGCAGGTCCAGGGATAACTGCTGGGACCTATTTTGTTTCCTCTTAGATAAATGGTTGAACTAAGGCAGCTGAATGGTAATAAGATTCACTTCTGGTACCAAGGAGGTAAAGCAAACTATGAGGGAGGATGCAGGAGACTTCAGCATGTTCATGGAGTAATCTGACAGGTGACAAGTGCAGTTCAATGCAGAGAAATAAAAAGTTATTTTGAGAAAGAGAGAGAAAGGCAGTACCATTACAACTTGCTTTTATTAGTATCTTTAACATAGAAAAATATACCAAATGCTCTGCAAAGGCTTATGGAAAGAACATATTGGAAAGGGGCTGATCAAAACCTTGTCAAAGAGGTTGGTTCTAAGGAGAGTTTTAAAAGGAAGATACAGTGGTGGAGATAGAAGGGGTTGTGAAGGAAATTACAGAATATGAGGCCTCATCAGCTGAATGTGTAGCCACCTATGATGGGGCATAAGGGGGAAGGATTCACAACAGAAAGAAGGAAAGAAAGAACATTTCATTTATGAAGTGCCTTTCCTGATAACAGGCCAACACCTGAGAAATAGAGAGCTTGGGAGTTGGGGGTTTACGGAACTACAGAGTTAAGGAGAAGTAGGCTTATGACGGAATTCAAACAGAAAGTTGAGAATTTTAAATTTGAGGTGTTGGGATACCAAAAACCAAATGGACGTCAGTGAGGATAAGAGTGATTGCCATGCAGAAATTGGTACAGAATGAGTTGACCTTTCTGGAGGGGCAGGTTGGCCAGGCAAACATTGAAATAGTCAAGTCTGAAGGCAGAAAAATCATGGTTGAGGGTTTCAGCAGCAGATGAACTGAGGTGGGGATAATGGTTCATAACGTGACAGAGAAGAAAGTAGGTGCTGAAGATAGAAGGCTCTGAAGGGTCATACAGACTCGAAATGTTAACTCTGTTTCTCTCTTCACAGATGCTGTCAGAACTGCTGAGTTTTTCCAGCATTTTCTGTTTTTATTTCGGATTTCCAGCATCCGCAGTATTTTGCTTTTATTTATTTAAGAGAAGTAGGAAGACTTTGTGAAGGGATTGAGGGATTCTGCCAAAGTAAGTGACAATGTGAGAAACCAGAAGGAAATTCACCCCCACGATTCCATGAAAACAAAACCATGTGTAGTCTATATTTTTTCAGTACAGTGAGTAAAACTTTGACATCATCATACTCAGCTGGTCAGCCATACTTGCACTGTTAACAGAACCGAACAACAGCTTGCATTTATAAAGCACCTTTAAAATAGCAAAACATACTAAAACACTTTACAGGAGTGATAATCAAATATAAGGAGAGGTGACCAAATGTTTGGACAAAAAAGGTGTTAAAGAGCATCTTGAAGCAGTGAGAGCTATAGAGGCACAGGGATTTAGGGAGGGATTTCCAGAGCTTGGGGTCTAGGCAAATGAATGCATAGCCACCAATGGTGGAACAATGAGAAACAGAGTTAGTAACCATGTTTATGCAAACTAGAAATCTGACCAGCTAATTAAATTGACATAAATTTTCAGTAAAAGCCCAGAAAGTTATCTGATCAAAGGCTGTACAGCATGAATTGATAATAGATCCATTCGAAGAAATAATTTCAAACATCTCTCCTCTATTATAATTAATGTGATATGGTGATCTTGAGCAGTGCTTTAATCATCTCTCAATCCTCTACACCAGAAGGAAATTCACAGGAACATTTGCTGTTAACAGTATTATAAGAATAGAAATAAAAAAAGGAAATCAAAGAGAGAAAATTGGAAGGTTGGCTGGTGTATTGCGCTGTAAAGAGGGCAGAAAGAAAGCAGAGAAAAAAGGTACCTCAGAAATGTTACAAAGTAGCTGTGAATAGATTAAAAAATAATGTAATATTCTGTAATCTGATGCTAATAAAATCTGATTATTCTTAACATTAATAACACAGCAAATCACACTTAAGCTCAGTGTGAGAAGCTTTGGTTGTACTTTCCTGTTCAAATTTGACAGGAGGTAGCTAGCTGAAGTACTTTAACCTAAGAATAATTTGAGATAGAATTACATGGAATATACAGCATAGAAACATGCCATTCAGCTCAACCAGTTCATCCTCCGCTTGCGCTTCTGCATGGATCTCTCAAAACATATGCTGGAATGAATAGGAAATGAACGTTGTACAAATGCACAACAGGTCAATCAATAACTGAAAAAGAAATGGAAGAAGGTTTCTAGTGCGACTCTTCAGTGGATTCAAATGTTCACCTGTCCTTCTTGGCCATTTCAGACTTCTCATATGCACATTTCTTCATTCTAATTTAAGCCAATTTATGTTTCAAAGCATTTCACACAATAAATTAAATTTGAAGTACAGCAAGTAGCATCTTGGTTCATCAGTAACAATCTGACCTGAATCAGAAGATTGTGGGTTTAAGTTCCACCCCTGGACTTGGCCACATAATGGAGGCAGACATTTCAGCGTAGACATAATAACTGAAGGCGTTGTTCTTCGGATGAGATATCAAGTCGGGACTTCTCATATCTTTCCTGGTAGATATTAAAGATCCCATGGGAAATTTTTGAAGAAAGGTAGGGAGTTTGCCTGGTGTCTCACCCAACATTTATCCCTCAAGTGAATCCACCAAAACAGATAAACAATTTTCTTCTCCACCGATGCTGCCAGACCTGCTGAGTTTTTCCAGGTAATTCTGTTTTTGAGACAATTAACTCATCTCACTGCTGTTTGAGGGACCTTGTTATGCACAAATTTATTACCACACTTACTGGAAAAATAACAGTGACTACACTTCACAAAGTAATTAATTATGTTCACTTAGGTGTCTTTCATTTTATGTAAACAGATTATGAGCGCAAAATGAAATAACAAGGCTTTACTAATTTTCATTTTCTAAAATTATTCCTCATGAAAATAGGATCTCACTGTAAAAGGCAAAGCACACACCACAACAGTCACTAAAAGCATATTATAAAAACAGAGAAATGGTTAAAGAATATCAAGGACCTTGCTAAGTAGGTGACTATAATGGATACAAGGATGCCATTTTTCAGCTCTGTAAAATAAAGTGTAGTCTTGTGTTAAGAATCATGTGGTACAGCTTCGCTTCAATGTGAAATATCCAATTTGGGAGAGGTGCTCATTATTCTGAAATTATCAATTTTCAAATCATTTATTTGCATTGTTAATTGTACTGTTTGCTAAGTACTCTCACTTGTGTCTTATTTTTTTAAAATGTAGGCTTCCATAATGTTTCATTTGTAAAGGAGTGAGTAATTGAGCCAGAGAGCCCAAAAAGGTTACAGGTCTTTTCTGATTAAGTTAATCTTAGTTTGGGTAAAAGGTAGCTGAAAATTGGTCACAATATCTCTGGAAGGGCCAAAAAATATCTAGACTTGCTGTTCTTAAAATGTGCCTATGGGCATTGGGTAAGAACAATAAGCTCACTGCTGATGCCCTCCACCATGACAGAATAGCCCACTGGCACTTACTCTATAGGTCCATATATAAAGAATGACTAATTGGGGGACGTGTTAAAGGACGGCTGACACATTGGAACCTGACCCCAATATATGTCAGGACCTTTAAGGCAGGAGACTGAGGCAAGAGTGGCCTGACAGATGACAGATATTGTTCGGTGTAGCAAAATAAGCAGTAGTCATTTTTTGGAAAAAGAACAGTGAAAGGAAGTAGCACAACAACATACTTTTATATTGTGTCTTTAACATAGAAAAAACATGCTAAGATGCCTTGCAAAGGCATAAGGCAAAATGGACACCAAGCTGAAGGAGGAGATGTTAGGGATGTGAGTGGAGGGGGTCTGGGCTGTTAAAAGTTTTGTTACAAAGGTTGGTTCTGTGTATAGTCTTAATGGAGTATAGAGAGGTGAAGAGAGAAGGGGTTTAGGAAGGGAACATGGGGCATAGGACGCTGCTATGGTCCAGCCAGATCTGATGATGGATAGCTGATCCAATTTTGAACCAGGTGCACTCAAATCTGCACACTGAAGTTCAGAGGGCACCATGCAGGCTATGCCAGAGGGCGGTGATTAGGATGGGGGAGAAGAAAGGTTTTACTGGGAATAAGGGCATCAACGATGGGGGAAGAGAGTGGTTGAACACATTAACAGTTTTCAGAAGCATTATGATGAATGGTTGACCAAGGATTAGGTGCTAGCAGCTTGAAAATGTAATTGTAAGAGACTTGTAGAGTTTTTTTTCCCCCAGGGGCAGACACAGGAGGCAAAGAGGGTTTATGGGTGGTGAAGGCTATGAGGAAGTGGTGGAAGTGAGATGAGATGGTTAGGATTTTGGGAACAGAGGGACCTTGTGAGATTGCAAGTTCAAGGAGCTGACCATGCATATGAGGAGGAGAGCTTAGATGGAGAGAAAGGTTTGCGGATGATGGTGAAATCAGAGAAAGGCCAAGATATGTCATGGTGCAGACTGAGGATGACGTGCAGAGCCTGATGGAGGAAAGGAGAAAGGATATCTAAGGGAGAAACTGATCCTGGCTAGGGGAAGGGTAGATAATGAGAATTACCCCTACCCCTGCTGGAGAAACAGCAGAGGTAGGGGTAGTAGTTGGGCAATCGAGAATAAGGTGAGGTGCTCCCAGGAGGAGTGAATGGCAGAGGTGTCAGGGGAAAGGGAAAAGGTGTGATCTGATCAGGGCCACAACATTTTGTGCAGGATCAGTGGTGGAAAGTATAACCAGGCAGGGAGGCTTCACTAGTAGCCAAGGCTAGCTATTCACCAAGTTTCAAAGCCAGAATGTAAAATAAATGTCCACAATCGGGTCATGAATGACAAGGACACTTATTATTAATGAGTGAACAAACATTCTGGAAGGAAATACAGAGAGCGTCAGTGTTTGTTAATCTATTGATTAGCATCTGAGGGAGCAGTGGTGGGTAGGGTAAACAGAATTAAAATTTTAGCAAGATTAGCCCTCACCATAATGTTGAGAGAAGAAGGTTGGTCTGTTGTTGTAAGCAGGCAGCAGTGAATACCCCAATAGGCCCTAACTCAAATTCCAATAAAAGTTCAGGGTATTTGTGGGCCTACCCAATGTTGATTTCAGCCTAACATAGCAGCAGGACTGTAGGAAGACAGAGGAATAGTGATGACTTGTAGTGATTGGGGTTGGGTTGGAGAGGGGGGCAACTACCTGTGATTGGAGAAATGAATGGTGGCACAACTGGATGACAGAAAGGGGAGCAGACAAAAGACAAGGGCTGAGAGGGGGCATGAGAGAAAGGAAGAAGGTTGAAGTAATTGATCCTGGTCAGCAGCAATGAATGGATACAAAAGGGAATTCAAGTTGCAGAGGTAGAGATTAGAAGAGACATGTCCTGATTATAAACAGAGGAATAGGGAGGTGAGGATATGAGCACTCCAAAAATAGTTTGAGGTATACGGCCGTACTATTTGAAAATCATTTGCATCAAATTTTAGTAAAATATTACTGTTAAACATGAAAGCAAAAAGAATGCTGTGGAGGTGGGATGTTTCCAGAATCTAGTGATACTGATAGTCCTCTGCTAAAGCCAGAGTATCTATTAGGTTAAGGAAGCAAAAGAACAACAATAATTTTCTTTTACATAACATATTTCACAGTTGATCAATACTTTGAGTGTAGTTACTGCTGTAACATTGAGAAAAGCAGTAGCCCATTTGCACACAGCAGAGTTCCATAAACAGCAATTCAATAAATGACCAATTAAACAGTTGTCTGAGTCATGGTGAAGTGAGAAACATTGGCCAGGCCGCCAGTGAAATTCCTGCGCTCTTCTTCAATCCATAGAATCCTTTACATACACCTGACAGGGCAAGAAGGGACCTCAGTCTCATGTTTCATTCAAGAGATGCCTCTTCTGACAGTGCAGCAGTAACTTATGCATACTTCACTGAAGTATCAGTGTGGTGGATTATGCATTCAAGTCTCTGGAGTTGGGCTTGAACCCATGACCTCTGACTCAGTCATGAGTGTGCCACCATTGAGCCAAGCTTGACACAAAAGAGTGCTTATATTACTGCACTGAATCTTAGCATAGTGAACTTTTGGCTCGTTTTGCTCCTCAGCAATATTCTATACATGTACACTAGTGAGATTCTCAGGCTTGGTTTTGAAATAAGACCATAAGGCATAGGGGCAGAAGTAGGCCATTCGGCCCATCGAGTCAGTTCTGTAATTCAATGAGATCATGGCTGATTTGATAATCCTCAACTCCACTTTCCTGCCTTTTCCCCATAACCCTTGATTCCCTCACTGATTAAAAATCTGTCTCTCTCAGCTTTGAATATACTTAACTACCCAGCCTCTACAGCCCTCTGCGGTAAAGAATTCCACAGATTGACTACCCTCAGAGAAGAAATTCCTCCTCATCTCTGTTTTAAATGAGTGACCCCTTACTCTGAGATTATGCCTTCTGGTCCTAGACTCTCCCACAAGGGGAAAACACCTCTCAGCATCTACCCTATCAAGTTCCCTAAGAATCTTATATGCTTCAATAAGGTTGCCTCTCATTCTCAATCTACTCCACCACTCCTCATAAGAAAATCCCTCCATACCCGAGATCAACCTAGTGAACCCTCTCTGGACTGCCTCCAATGCCAGTATATCTTTCCTTGGATAAGGGAACCAAAATTGTTCACAGTATTCTAGGTGTGGTCTAACTAATGCCTTGTATAGTTTTAGCAAGACTTCCCTATTTTGATACTCCATTCCCTTTGAAATAAAGGCCAACATTCCATTTGCCTTTCCAATACCTATTGAACTTGTATGTTAACTTTTTCAGGTTCATGCACAAGGACTCCTAAATCCCTCTGTGCTGCAGCCTTTCTCCATTTAAATAATATTCAGCTCCTCTATTCTTCCTGCCAAAGTGCATAACCTCACATTTTCCCATATTCATCTGCCAAGTTTTTGCCCACTCATTTAACCTGTCTACATCCCTCTGTAGACTCCTTGTGTCATCCTCACCACTTGCCTTCCCACCTATTTGTGTCATCCGCAAACTTGGCGATAGTACATTCATTTCCCTCATCCAAGTCATTAATAGATATTGTAAATAATTGAGGTCCCAACACTGACCCCCGTGGCACTCCACTAGTTACAGGTTGCCTTCCCAAAAATGCCCCCCTTATCCCAACTCTGTCTTCTATTACTTAGCCAATCCTCTGTCCATGCTAATATACTATCCCCAACACTATAGGCTCTTGTCTTATTGAGTAGCCTTATGTGCAGTACCTTATCAAATGCCTTTTGGAAATCCAAACATATTACATCTACTGGTTCCCCTTTGTCTATCCTGCTTTGTTACCTTCTAACACTGAATGCAGGATAGTAGGGGGGGTTAGTTTAGGTCAAGCAGGTAGAATGGGTCACAGACTTACTGCACAACAGATGTATTTCAGCCTATCAGCAAATGCTACCAGCTTGTGTTACATTAACTAAGCTTCAGGCTAATTGCTTTCTCTGCGCACAAAACCCATTATTTACTGGCCAATGAGCACTATTACTTAGTGCTTGAGAAAGCAGTTCAATATGGTCCGTGCTTGTAAATGATCAGATGTGACATTAACTGTGTGAAACTTGGGTGAATTTCAAAAGTCTATTGTGTACCTTTACTAAATCTAACTCACTTGTAAAGGATGAAGCTTGTCACTTACCACATACTTGTATTGGACAAGACTAACTGGGGAATAATTCGTAATTTCAAGATATAATGACTGTTGTTTTCACTGGTATAGGCTATTTGGTTGCACAATAATTCAGCAAAAAATGATAGATCCTTAAGAAAGTAGTTAAACTGAACTGTGATATTAAGTTCAAGACTTCCACAAAAACTGGGACCAGAGGGGACACAGTTGCCCAACGTACAGTATTCATGAAGCAAAATAATTTACATTCAGATCAATCAAATATTCATGGCAGCCTAACACCAAAACTACTTGCTAGTTAAGTGTGTGCATCCATGGGAATAATAATGATTCAAACGTTAGCACTTCATATTTATATTACTTAGGGTGCCTCAGTTGCTCTGCTTCACTGCTGTTTTCTCCCCTTATGTCAATGTTTATGTTGTTTCTCTCCTTCCCTTTGTTTCTATGTCTTCTCTATTCCAGTGTTAATCCATGCTACATGATGCCCTTCTTGCTGTTGCAATCTATTTCCTTCATTACTGTGGCCTCAAGTTCTCTGTCCAATGGGACAATCATTTTGTCATGTTCCATACGTGGGTTACAATGCATAACACGGTAGACATGCTTGATACAACTTCTACCGTTTTAGATATTGGGGTTTATTTTTCTTTGGAAACAAGCAAAAAAGTCATTGTGCATATAATACAATTTCTCAATTTTGTATTCACACTAATCTGTTTGCTCTCATTAGTGACTAGAGAAAAACATGCCCAAAATCATGTTAAAAATCCCGCATGTTGGAAATCGTTCCCTTTCCTGTAAAACATCTGAAGAATCCCAACACAGGAATCTGCATATAGATAGCACCACAGCAGTGGTTCACATTCAGATCTTCTGCCTATGTTTGCACTCCTCCAAACAGCTGTACTCAGCAACAACAAAAGTGGTCAGCTTTATTTTCAAGTCCCTTCCTATACCATCAGCAATTACAGATTATTTTTTTCTTAAATCTAGAGACTAGGTCAGGCTTGTCCAACATGTAGCCCATGGGCCACTACATGGCCCGCCAAGGCTCTCTATCCGGCCTGTGGACCCAGTGTTCAAAATTCTGTAAGTGAATTTGAAGACTCTTCAAAGAACTACTTCACCAATCATAGGCCTTCTCTCCTGCCTGTGCTGTTGCTAGGATCACTAGTGAGCCACTCAGCGGCAAGTGTGGGAGAGAAGCAGTCTCTGACTGGAGGAGCAGCTTTCTTCAACCTGGGGCCTGAAGATATGGTGTGACAGCAGCAGTGAGTCTGCTAGGGAGGTTTTCGGCAGGGGGAGGGGGGGTGCAGAGTAACCAAGTGGCTGCTGGGCAGCGGGTGGCTGCCAGGCAGTTTGGGGGGTTGGTAGGGGAGTGGCTGCCGGGTGGGGGGCAGAGAACGACTACTGGGGAAGGGGATGAGACTGGCTGCTGGGGGTGTGGTGGGGGCTGGGGGAGACAAGACTGGCTGCTGGTGGGAAGAGAGGAGACTGGCTGCTGGTGGAAGCGGGGGGTGCGGGGTTAGAGGAGAGACTGGCTGCTGGTGGGGAGGGTTAGAGAGGGGATTGGCTGCTGGTGGGAAGAGATAAGACTGGCTGCTGGTGGGAAGGGGGGTTAGAGAAGGGACTGGCTGCTGGTGGGAAGGGGGGTTAGAGAAGGGACTGGCTGCTGGTGGGAGGGGGGTAGAGAAGGGACTGGTTGCTGGTGGGGGGGTGGGAAGAAGGGACTGGCTGCTGGTTGCAGGGGAGAAGAGACTGGCTGCTGGTGGGGAGTGGAGAGGAGAGACTGGCTGCTGGTGGGGGGGAGTGGAGAGGAGAGACTGGCTGCTGGTGGGGGTGGGTAGAGAAGGGACTGGCTGCAGGTGGGGAGTGGAGAGGAGAGACTGGCTGCTGGTGGGGAGGTGGAGAAGAGACTGGCTGCTGGTGGGGAGGTGGAGAAGAGACTGGCTGCTGGTGGGGAGGTGGAGAAGAGACTGGCTGCTGGTGGGGAGGTGGAGAAGAGACTGGCTGCTGGTGGGGGGGTGGAGAAGAGACTGGCTGCTGGTGGGGAGGTGGAGAAGAGACTGGCTGCTGGTGGGGAGGTGGAGAAGAGATAGGCTGCTGGTGAGAGTAGGGGGAGAAGAGACTGGCTGCTAGTTGAGGGGGGGTGGAGAAGAAACTGGCTGCTGGTGGGGGGGTGGAGAGGAGATATTGGCTGCTGGTGGGAGTGGGGTAGAGATGGGACTGGCTACTGGTGGGGGGTGGAGAAGAGCATGGCTGCTGGTGGGGGGTGGGTGGGAAAAGAAATTGGCTGCTGGTGGGCAGGGAGAAGGGACTGGCTGCTGGTGCTGGTGGAGGGGGTAGGGAAAAGAGATTGGCTGTTGGTGTCTGTGAGAGTAAGGGGGCATGTCTGTGTGTGAGCGCGTGCATGTGAGACAGAGCAAGTGTGTGAGTGAGAGTGAGAGAGAGAGTGTGAGCAGGAGCGTGCGTGTGTTTGTGAGAGTGTGTGAGAGAGAGAGCAGGCGCGTGTGTGTGTGAGAGAGGAGTGTGTGCATGTGTGTGAGAGAGAAGGAGCGTGTGCATGTGAGAGAGAGAGCGGAGCAAGCGAGAGAGCGAGAGAGAGAGTGCGCACAGGAGTGTGTGCGTGCAAGAAGACTGTGTGTGAGAGCGCAAGAGAAAGTGTGTGTGCACGAGAAAGAAAGAGTCTGGCTCACTGCCAGTCTCAGAGTTTGCACTCACCCTTGCCCCCGCACACCAACACACTCGCACCAACTCACATAGTGGGTGTGGGTGAGGGTGAGGGAATAAGTATCCTGAGACAGAGTGAGCTGGAAAAACACAATTTGACCCTCTCACACTCTAACGGTCACCTTTATTAATTACTCATTAATTTAAATGATCAATTTATTGTTTTGACGTTGCTTTATTCAGCTCAGCAAGTTGATTCTTTTCTTCACATCTCAACATTTTATTGAAATTCACGTTTAATGTTGCGCCAAACCACACCTTGTCGAAATTTGCTCATTGGTCTCCAGTGAGAAAAAAATTGAAATGTGGGCCCTCGCCCGAAGAGGTTGGACGAGCCTGGACTAGACCGTAATCTTACAACGAAAGCCTAAGATTCACTTTGCTTTGCTGAATTTCATACTGCATGTTAGCAATTACATTTCAAAATTTCTCCAAACTCCTGTTTTGTTCTTTCGTAAGATGTGACAAAATCTGCTGTGACATCGTACTTCAAAAAAAAAATCTGCTTCCTGACCTCTAAAACTAACATGTTTGTAAATGACAGGTCTATTTTCTTAACGCTGTAGAGACATGAAGATATGACAATGTGTCATGTAATAAAACATGCCTTGGGCATGTCCAAAGGCACGAATGATCTAGTATGCTTTTAAACATAAAAGTCTCCAAGATGGCAATTCAGCTAAGCAAATCGTACGAGAATGAGTCACACAACTCTGGGTTAACAATGCTCACTTTAGCTCATGATTTAAGGATACTAATTTGTTGCAATGATTTCATGTCTGATTGCATCATGTGGTGGGGGGATTGACCCATGCAGGCAAGAAAAGCCCTGGTTCAAACATCAGCCTATTAGTTAGCTGATCTGAGTGGCAGTTGCGATATCCCTGCGTAAAGCCAGAGGGAAATTTCTACACAAGTTCACACTTCTGATTTTAATCAAAGGATTCTTCCATCCTCCTGCAAGTGCCTATGTGTGGACATCATGCAAATAATATATTGGACTGAATTTTGATACCTAACATGATAGGCTATTCTATCAACACTTAGGGTGGGATTTTGTGCTAGAGGCAGGAAGGTTGATTTGGGAAACTTCTTGACTCACCAGGCCTGTCTCCTTTAAAAAGTCCCCTGCCTGGCATATTTTTGTTCCGGGGAGGCAAGGGCTGGATGGAGTCGGGTCCGCTGCCTCCAGACGCAGGTCTGAGGCGGCAACGTACGTGGATGGATGGCAAAGCCAGCAAACTAACGCCTGCCTCCATCTACTGGGACATCGGCCCAGTTGTAATGATGAAAGTTAGGACCTCAAAATCTCATCTCTCCTCGCCTACATGTTCTCCAGGCCCACCATGCCCCTACATGCATCCTCATAATCCCTCCATGCCCCCTTATGTCCCACATGCTCCCTCCACGCTTCCTCATACTCCCCATGCTCCTTCCATGCCTCTTTAAACCTCCCATGTATCCTCCATAGCCATTCACCTGGTATCCACAAAGGATAGACCTCGGAATGTCTTTGAAATGGACACTAAAAAAAAAATGATCAATCTCATAGAGCTGTCAGTCAAACACACTTCAAACTGATAGAAAAACTCATTCAGAAAAGCCATTCAAAAAATTTAAATCCACTCAAGTGGTCAATCAATGGTAAAAACAAATACCTATTCAATAACAATATCAAAGACAGACAACCCTTTAATAACCTATTAAAACTATCAAAATGTGAACTCAACCCCCTGCTGAGTTAAGTGATTCAACAGATTTTCAATCTCAGCCAAGCATTCATGAGTTCAGATGTTAAAACAAATACTAGGAAATTTAAACAATGGAGCCTAGTGAAACTGAAAAATTAGATGGCCTTTGTTTCTAAGCTACACCAGATGTCCTGTCAATCAAAGCAGTCCAGGAGTAGTTGGGGGCTTTTTTTCTTCAGCTGAAGCTGTTGAAGGTTATTTTTCCCAAATTAAAAGGACTCTGGGCATTTAAAACTCTTCAGGTTATTACTCTAGAGTTCCCAAACAGTGTTTTAGGATGCATTAGTGCACCGCATTTGAACCTTACACAATGCTAATCATTGTAATAGTTAACTTATCTTTACCTTTTCAGGACAGAACCTCATAATCAATCAGTGCATTAAAAACACATCTAACTTACAATCAGCATCTAACTATTAAAACTAAAAGAACACATTTTATTTTTGTATTTCAAAACCTGTCAATGAAAGAACTCCAGAAGCAGGTGGCATTTTTTTTTTGTTCTCCACTTAAGACTAGGTGCCTCTGTGGTTCACAATTCCTCTGAGATGCTGTGAACCACATTGACTAACGAAATGGGCCAAACTCCTTAAAAATAGCATGGATTCCAAAATGTCCACCCCCGCAATGGTGTAGGGCAAGGGAAGGATTGCTGGATCCAGGATTACCCTTATCCCAGAGCCGTAAAAATATCACACAACTGAAGTGGTGCAGGAATCACAGAATTGGGTCTCATTCACCATTTTTAAATTCATCCCGCCTCAATTCCAAAATGGACGGGCACATGAAAATCTGGGCTCTATTGTCTGAGCTTATGCATGAGGAATCACCATCCTGTGTACCAGAAGGTAACCATGGAATGAAAATTGAGCAGGAAGTCAACTGCATCAGAACAGGAAAGAAATGTCATATATTCGCAGGTCAGGTATAAAATTTATTAGATTCAGGGTAAAGGTCTCCCTGGACTAAACTGAGGTACATATAGCATGTAAGTCATCTTTTGGGGATACACGGGAGAAATTTTCCACTGGTGGATTTAAGGTCCACTGCAAATATTGAATATTTTTGCCTAATTTATATTTTCAATTCATTAATTTTTCATTGCATGTGTGCAAAGAAAAATAACTTAGGATGCTTCCGGGTGTATGCTTGTTCTGCTTGTTGTATTTGTTACAAACGTTAGGACGTGTGGCATGGTCCATGGACAAGCTAGTGGGTTTGTCATAGGGGGACAGGCCTCTGTGGACCCCTCAGTCCACACTGAGCTGCCTAGCACAGATTGGAGGTTTCCATAGAGGACTCTTCCCCTAGCAAACTATTTGGAGCTGACAGGATCAACTGGAACAATGCACCATCTAAGAGGAGGAGACCATCACTTATCTGGCCTTTTGCCTGAAGAAACGAGATAATGTGTTGACCAGCAAAAGTTTCCTGAGTGTACAGGAGTGTTGGTTGGAGAAGGACCTGTGGGGTCTGAATAAGCTGCAGCGTGGTAGGGAGGGGGGGGCAGGCGGGGCGGAAGTTGAGGGTGGGGGTGGGAGTCAGCTGCTCCAGGCTGTTGGCCTTAACCTCCAGCCACTACCTAAGGAATTTCCCCACATCTCTGAGCTGGTGCAACTCCGAGGAAGGAGAATAGACGATTAAGCCTTGGAGAGCTGGCAGATTTAGACTCTTGAGGCAGAATTTTACCAGCCCCTGGATGGTGGGCTAGGTGGCTAGTAAAATGCTGGGTAACTGAGTTGTGAGATGCCTCACCAACACAGTTCCACTGCCGGGAGGTTTCCCAGTGGCAAGAATGCAGTGACTAGGCTGCCCACCAACCAGAGGCAGGAGATCAGTTTGGACAATTTAAGGCCATTTAAGGGCAATTTTGCCAGCAAAGTTGCTGGCCCCATCCACGCGGAGGCTGTCAGCTGAAATGAGGTGGCCTCCCTCTGGCTTCCTTGGGGTGGGGGTGGGGGTGATATGGAGCCAGAGGCACCATGGCCCAAGGATGGGGTTGCGGGTTTGCCAGTGGCAACGGCTGCCTATGTGGCCCCATTGCCATCTCTGGAGGGGATTTCCCTTCAATGGTGAGGCCTGTCTGTTTGGCTCCAGCAAAAAAAAGACAACTTTTTGCCACCCTTCCAAGGGTGCCTCAAAATGGAAGCTCTCCCACATTTCCCTTTCTGCCTCTGCAGCAGCCAGCTCTTACAATGGCACCGCCAAAGCTGCAGAAGGCCCTCTTGCCTTCCTTAATTTGCCACCTCCCCTGCTGTCAGCTCTTGATTGTCTTCTCCTGGCAATATCGCAGGAGAAGTCCTACTTCCTGCCTGAACATGCTGGCCACCTGAAAAACGCTCTGACATTGGGACCTCCCTGTTGTTGGGAAGATACCAGCCTTTAATTCTACCTTAATTTTTCCTCTTCTGGCATTTTGAGTTTTCCTTATTAGTCCTATTCAGGAAATTGCTCAGTTGATTCTCCTAGTTTCAATGAAGGGCTGCACCTATGATGTTAACTTTTCATTTCTTTCAGAAGCTGATTAACATTCAGTATACTTCCAACAATGCTTTTGCAAATGTTAACCCTTCATGTATCAATTCCCACCATGTCACATAGCCCTAATAATTCACTTCTGATGAAACTTTAAAGTGACCTGTTGAGTTTTCTACCTCAATGAAAACGCATACCCTTTTGCAATTGTTGTTCAATAAAGAAGACATGTTTGAGCACGGGATGATTGAATGTTGAAATATTTTACATTATTTATCTCTTTTATTAAAAAAGTTCACTAAAAAGGGAATGAGATGAATCTAAAAGCTATTTAAAAATTAAGATGCAACAATAAAATACAAAATAGATCAGTGAGCAAATGCATTTAGCAGATGGAACTTAAACATGCTATTTGCTAATGAGTTACTGAGAAGAATCCATTAAAATCTTAATGAAAATTAATAGTGCAGCTAAAAGACTTACAGCAAATGCACAGCGCAGTAAAGATGATGAGAAATGGTAGTTTGAAGAGCTATTAAAAGTCTGTTGCACATTATGAAATCCTGCTTAGCAAGGCAAAGAGATGTCAGTTCTTGCATGCTGATTCTGCCAAATCCTAATACCCATTTGGAACCCAATCAGCACTTTTACAGTTCTGAAGAACAGTCACATTCAACTCGAAACATTAACTCTGTTTCTCGTTCCACAGATATTGCCAGACCTGTTGAGTTTTTCCAGCACTTTCAGTGCTTTTACATTTCGCACATATGGATCTGCCAATGGGAAAAGGGAGCTACTAGTAATGTAAAACAGTTGAGAAGTACACAAACATTGGTGTCACACAATCTGAAAAGTCAGGATTGTGATGGAAAACTGCACTTGCCTGGATGAGTGCAGCTCCAAACAACACTCAAGAAGCTTGACACCATACAGGACAAAGCAGCCACTTGATTGTCACCCCATCCACCACCTTAAACATCCACTCCCTCTACCAGAGACGCATTATGGCTTCAGTGTGTACCATCTGCAAGAAACTCAGCAGCAACTCAGCTATGCTTCTTTGAGAGTATATTCCATTCCTGCAACCTCTACCACCTAGAACAGGCTTGATCCAACGGGCCAGTTTTCAAAGTTCCGGACAAACAGGTGAATTTCAATGGAAGATTCTGTATGGAGATTCTGCTCCTCTAATCAGAGATTGTTTCTCTCCCACATTTGCTGCTGATAGGCTCACAGTGAGACTGTCTCTGATTGGAGGAACAGCGAACACCGGCGTTGGTTGAGTGTGCTGAGGGCTGCCGGGCCGAGGGAAGCAGAGGTACGTCGGGACTGGAGACCGGGGTGCCTGGTGCACTGGGGCTGGAGTCCAGGCAGCCTGGTACATCGGGCCCGTAGAGGGTGAAGTTTTGACTTCGGGCCCTTGGAGGAGACAGGGTCGTGGTGAGTATGTGGGAGTGAGAGAGAGAGATGTGTGTATGTCTGTTTGCGGGAGTGAGAGAGTGTACCTGACTGAGTGTGGGGGGCAGCGGGGGGGAGTGAGAGAGTGTGACTGAGTGAGTGTGGGGGCAGTGGGGGAGGAGTGCGAGTCTGCCTTGTGACCAGGTTTCTCACTCACTCTCACCACCACACACACACGCACCCACTCACAGTGGGTGGGGGTGAGTGAGCAAGCACCCTGAGACTGGGAGTGAGCCGGACACACACACTCTGACCCCCTCATACCCTGGTCATTTTTATTAATTAGTCTTTTTCAAAGTAACAATTTGTTGCTATGATATTGCTGTACTTTTGCTCAGCAATTGTTTCTTTCCTTAAAACCTCAACTTTTTTTTGAAATCCAGTTTATTGTTGTGCCGAGCCTTATCTTTGAGTGAGAAAAATATGCAAACGTGCACCCCCCCAACGAACAAAAATGTTGGACAAGCCTGACCTAGAAGAAAAAGGGTAGCATGGGAACACCACCACCGCCCAGTTCCCCTCCAAGCTACGAATCATCCTGGCTTAGAAATAAATTGCCGTTCCTTAATCAGTCACTTAATCAAAATTTTGGAACTCCCTCCCCAAAAGCACAATTTTTCTGTTTTATTTATTTTATTTAATTTATAAATTATCTGAATGTGGGAAAACGAAGGGATTTGCTGTTAATGGTATGTTAATTATATTGCTGATATACACAGCTGAAGGGCATTGTTTAAATAAGTATCTAGACCACATTTAAAGACAGTCAGGATCTGAAGTGCATCATCACCCTAGAAATGTTATTTAAGGTTCCTTTAAACTTTTTGATTCTGTCGCAATAATGGCAAGTGCCCCTTTTGAAAAGGGTTAGATCATCTGGTTATTTCATCTGTTTATTAATTTTGTATAGAGGGTGATGGCTGGGACATTGGGGTAGTATGTAGGAAGCAGTCATATGTAATGCTGATTTCTGTAAATAAACCTATCAAGAAAAGCATTAGTGTCTAATTTCATTCTTCACTAACTGGCTTAGGATGGAGTTAACATGAGCCATGGCATCAATTCAGCTGTAGCACTAAAGATTTATACACGGGAGCTGGTTGCTCCCCCTGCCAAACTACCTACGTAACACGATCATGTGTACCATTAGTATAAGAAATGTAGCAGTTCAAAGAGAAGACACACTAGCACCTTCTCGCAAGGCAATGAGGAATGGAAAATAAATGTGATCTTGTCATCACCACCCAAAAAACTAATAATCTATAAAGATCCTCTAATGGCAGTGAGTCACATGCACCACATCCACGGCATTACCCTCATATATCATCTCTGCTACCTCAATCCAGTTAGTTAAACACAATTTGCTTAATCCATGCTGGCTTTCCCCAATTAATCCACACTTTTCCAAATGACTGTCAGTTTTGTCCTGGGTAATCATTTCCAAAAGCTTTCCAGAACTGAGATTAAACTGACTGGCCTTTAATTGTTGGGTTTTTCCTTATAACATTATTGAATAAGGGTGAAGCATTTGCAATTCTCCAAGAGGATTGGAAGATTATGGCCAGTACCTCTGCAATTTCTACCCTTACTTCCTTACTACAAGATCAGGTCAGAGGTTAGGAATCCTGCAGCGAGTAACTCACCTCTGGATTCCCAAAGCCCGGTCACCATCTACAAGGCACAGGTCATACTCTCCACTTGCTTAGATGAGTGCAGCTCCAAGAACACTCAAAGTTTGACACCATCAAGGGCATAATAGCCGACCTGATCACAGCATCCAACAACTTAAACAATCAATCCCTCCCCCACCAGTGCATCCTGGCAGCAGGATGTACCATCCACAAGATGCACAGCAGCAACTCGCTAACCCTTCCTCAACAGCCTTCCAAACCTACAACCCCTACCTAGAAGAAAAAGGGCAGCAGACTCTTGGAAACACCACAACTTGCAAATTTTCCTCCAAGCCACTTACCATCCTGACTTGGAGCTCTATCATTGTTCCTTTGCTGTTGCTGTGTCAAAAACCTAGAAATCCCTTCCTAACAGCACTAAGAGTACACCTATACCACTTGGATTGTAGTGGTTCAAGAAGGCGGCTCACCACAACATTCTCAAAGGCAATTAGAGATGGGAAACAAATGCTGGACTTGCCAGCAACGTCACATTCTATGAATGAAGAAGTAAGCTTCCCTGAACACCTCATCTCCAGGAACACCCTGTCCCCAGCTCTGCCTTTTTTTTTTAACCTGGTCTCTTATCGCCACAATATTTCTGTTATTCTTTTATGGTATGTAGGCGTCATTGACATGGACACCGTTTGTTGCCAATCCCTAATAGCCCTTGATAATCCCATGCAGCTATCGGTGCCTGCAAATCCACATCCAGTATATGTTGCACTGCTTCTCTCGAGCAAAGAGGCTGTGTGCCTCGATTCAATGGCTCGCCCTACAGATGGCACCAACAGTGCATTGTTCCCTCAGTGCTGCATTGGAGTGTCAATCTAGATTTTGTACTCCAGTCTCTGAGTACAGTCCTGGGCATGTGGTAGGATTGGAGAATGGCCTCTGGGAGGCTGACTATTGCTTTGGGGCATGGGGAGCTAGGTCCATTGATTTAGCGTAACTGTGTCACGAAATTGAGTTTTGGCACATCTGAAGGTTAACTCTGAAATGGTGCTCAGTGGCCGGTCCCTGGCGCCTGTTAGCTGCGAGCAAAATGGGAGTGTATGGATTTAACAGTGATGTTCAGGGTCAGGGAGATGAATCCTAATCTAGCAACGCTGATTTATGACTTTAAAAGGTACTCTGTAAACGCTGAACCCTGCACTTTCTGGCTGTTCTACGATATGTGTTTTGTGCTAGTGTCAGAGCTGTAAGAAAATGTAAATATTCTAATTACTATCACCACAATACAGGTGGTAATCTTAAAATTAAGTTAGTTTGCTTTGCATCTTACAAAAAAAAGAGCAGCCTCATACAGCTGTTAATAATTAGAATGTTTACATTTTTATTAAAGAGGATGGGAGATATTTCAGATAATTAGAGCTTCAAAATTCAACTTGTAAAAATAACGATTTCAAGGACACAGAGAAAAACAATATATATTTAATTTAAAGATTGTAACATTTGCCCTCTAGCTTTTCATCATATAATTTTGAGAAACATTTGAACAGAATTTCCCAACGTTGATTGATGCATCTTGATCCACATCTTCAGAGCGCATAATTAAAATTCAGCTCAAAGCCAAACCAAAGAGATTGAGTCCAAACCTAGGATTCTGAGAATGGCTGTGATGCTCAAATATGAACTTTAAACCCTTCTTGAACAGTGGAGATTTTGATTACGGAGAAACAAATGGTAGACAAAACTAAATTCAGGAAGTATTTTGAGTAATTTGGTGACCTGATAGTATATCACCTAATAATTGCAGTCACTATAAAATAGCAGCTATTGTAAAGGACACAGGCTGTGACAGGAAAGCATGAAACCTTATTACAGCACCACCTACTGAGGTCAAAGTTAGCACTTAGAATACATTTTCAATTAAACATGGGCCCCATGTACCAATGTCTTCATTCATTCACAGGTTGTGGGCAAAGTTGGCAATTCCAGCATTTATTGCCCATCATATACAACTGAGTGGCTTGCTAGACCATTTCACAGGGCAGTATTGTTTAATATACAATATATAGATAGATAGAATGTTTACTTTTCATTAGCTTTCTCTGACCATGATTGTTATATAAAAGTGAAAAGAATTTTTTTTTTTAATTTGAAGTTACCTTGGACCGTCTCTTTTTAAACCCTGAAACAGCTCACAGTATAAAGCACAAAGTTTAATAGGATGAAGTAAATCAGGAAGTGATGATTAGGAGGAAGGCAGAGAAATAAAGGGTGGAACTGTCCCAGATCTGCACGGTAACAGGCAGGTAAAACGCCATTTTACTCGGCAGCCGCAATGGCAGCGCCTTACACCATATCATTCCAAACCCGCCACAGTACTTACGCATTCCCAGGGAACACACTGTTTCCAAGGGGGTGGACTCTGATTCACCCGCCACACAGCCCCCTCACAGCTTCATCACACTGGGGGCCACATTTAAAGTACAGCCGAGTGCACACCTCTCAGTGCTTCCAGCCCAGGACTGCTGCAAATAAGACATGGCCCCGAAAGGCAAGACGACTGCAGCCCCCAGGTTTAGTGATGCATCCCTCAAGCGCCTTTTGGACGCCGTGGGGGCCCGCTGTGATGTCCTCTACCCCAACTTTGGCCGCAGGAGGGGCAGCAACATTACCACTCCAGCTTGGTAGGCGATGGCAGTGGTGGTCAGTGCCAGTGCTGCACAGAAGGGGTTGGCCATCCAATGCAGATAGAGGATGAATGATCTCATCCATGCCACCAGGGTAAGGCAACCATCTCATCACTCTAAACTCTCACACTCAAGCCCATCAGACATTCACTGGCATCTCACTCACTGCCAGCTCATGAGAAATCACCACTCAATCTTTCACACACCCCCTCACATCTCCGTCTGATCTCATCTGCTCTGGAGACTGCCTCATTAGCCCTCATCATCTTGAGGCCACTTGCACACATCAACTTGTGCCCCCACACAAACCCTGGGATACCCCGCTTCCTCAATACAGCCCCCGCCCTGCAGCTTCTTCCCTTGCTTGAGGCCACTTCTCCAAGCTAGCCCTGTAGCTGTACAAAGCCACCCCTGCCTTATGGCTGATCTGGTAGATATAGACCTGCCTGTGAGCCCACCATAAAAGTGCTGTGGTGCTGTCTCTGTCGCCTGGCGCTGATGACTGCGAGTGCTGCCCGAAGCAAGGTAGGCAAACAAACCTCAAAGTCCTGAGCAAAATGCAGCTCACCAAGTGCACGTCACTTATGTGCACTTGTGAAACACATCGGTGTGTGGGCGGACGTTCCAGCGTGAGGGGGCATGAGTCCGGCGGGATGGCCTTATAATGATATGCAGATGTTTGCAATGTGGTTCCCGACGTCCAATGACAGGAAACACGGCCTGCCATCGATAGGCAGACCGGACAATAGCAAACTGGTTTCAAAACATCGTGAAACTGATTTTTCGCCTTCTTGCCATATTGTCCGCTCACGTCGCCGAGCGTGCCCAACGCCAGCGGCACAGACGATTCCGCCCAAAGAGTTAGAGTACTTTGAATCAAAGTAAAAGACACTGCAATTAATCATAATTTCAAGACTCAGAATATTAGGAGGTAGAAGGGTATCTAGAAGTGCATCAGCCCAGAAGAAACAAAAGGGGAATGTTTAAGAGGAGAACTGATCATTGTATAATCAATAAAAGAGACAGATAAGAAAAACTGTGTAAGTGAGAGAGAGACTAACAATCAAGGCAACATGATGCTGTTCAGGAGTACGTGACAAGCTTCTAAGCCATTCCAAGGTCAATATAGACTTGGTGCCTAAAAGGATAGAAGAATTACATAATAAAGCATTTGTATGGGCAGTGATTGTCCACTTATGGAATCACACAGCACAAAAGGAGGCTATTCTCAGTCATTATGCCTGTGAAGGAGCAAGCCAATAGTTGTGTTGATTGTTCCTTTACAAGTATTCCTTCTGAAAGTTACAACTGAATCGGTTTCCACCATTCTTTGAGGCAGTGCAGGTCATCATAACATTCTGCATTAAAAATAATTCTCCTCATTTGCCCTCTAGTTCTTTGGCCAATTATCTTAAATCTGTGTACTTTGGTTACCAACCCTCCTGCCAATGGAAGCAATTCTCTTACCCAGAGAACAGTGGAGACTGAATCATTGAATATTTGCAGGGCTGAGTGAGATGGATTTTTGATCAACAAGGGAATCAAGGGTGTTTTTGGGGCGAGTGGGGGAGAAGACAGGAAAGTGAAGTTATGGCCACAATCAGATCAACCATGATCTTATTGAATGGTGAAGCAGGCTCGAGGGGCTGAATGGCCCACTTCTGTTCCTAATTCTTATGTTCCCCAGTTAATCTATCAAAACCATTCATAATTTTGTACACCTTCATGAAATCTTCCCTTAACCTATTCTGCTTTACGGAATCTCCCATTCCGGTAAATCTCCTCAGCATCCTTCCTATAGCATGGAATTGGAAATGATACTCCAGCTGAGGCCTAACCAGCGATTCAGAAAGGATTAACATAACTTCTTTGTTTTTGTACTTTATGCCTCTACTCATAAAGCCAAGGATTAGTATATGCTTTTTCAACAGCCTTGTCAACTTGGCCTGCCATCTTCAAACATTTATTTGAACCACCAGATCTATCTTTTCCTGCATCCACTTTAAAGTTGTACCATTTAATTTATATAGCCTCTTCTTATTCTTCCTTCCCAGATGCACCATTTCACACTGCTCTGCATTAAATGCCATCTGTCATGTGTCTACCCATTTCACCAACCAGTCCATGTCCTCCTGAAGTCTGATACTACCCTCCTCACAGTTTACCACACTTCCAAATTTTGTGTCATCAGCAAACTTTGTAATTGCACCCTCTAAACCCAAGTCTATGTCATTAATATACATCAAAAAGAAAAGCTGTGGCCCTCATACCAATCCCCGGGGTCTGTTTAGCACTACAACAATACAAAAGCAAAATACTGTAGGAGTTGGAAATCTGAGATTAAAGCAGGGAATGCTGGAAATATTCAGCAGGTCAGGCAGCATCTGAGGTGAGAGAAATAGAGTTAATATTTCAGGTGGATGACATTTCATCAGAACTGGAAACAATTGGGGTTGCAAAGGTATTATACAAGTACAGAGGTAGGGGAAGGGAATGAAAGGAAAGGTTTGTGCAAGGCTGGAAGACAAGAGAGAATAAATGACAAAAGGGATGGTAGTGCAAGACAAAAGGAGATAGTAAAGGAGCAAGTAAAGAAACAAAAGGAAAGGTCTAGAGGAGGTGTAAAAGGGAATAGCACAATCAACAGCTGTCATCCAAAAAATGGATGAAAAATTTATGTTCTGAAATTGCTGAACTCAGTGTTAAGTCCAGAAGTCTGTAAAGTGCCTAATCACAAAATGAGTTGCTGTTCCTCAAGTTTGAGTTGACTGTTTTGTTAACTGTTTACCATTATTCTCTGCTTTTAGTTTCTTAGCTAATTTCATGCCCATGCTACTGCTTCCTCTTTAATCCCATTGGCTTCAATTTTGCTAACAAGTCTATTGTATGGCACTTTATCAAATAATTTTGAAAATCCATATATACAAAATCAACTATCCTCCATTCACTAGCCCGCTCTGTTGTCTCATTGGAGAACTCATTCAAGTTTGTCAGACAATTTGTCTTCAACAAATCCCCGTTCTTCCAAGTGACAATTAATTTTCTCCCGGATTATGATCCTTAGAAGTTTTCCCCACCGCCGATGTTACGTTGACTAGTTTGTAATTTATCCATCTCTCTTGTGCATACAAATTATTTGGAGAATTGCAGTTAGACAAATCACTGTGTAGGCAAGATTTTATTGCAATCTTACACACAAGCATTAAAAAGTTGTTACACTGAATTTTTGCTGTAGTGGATAAAGAAGTACTGGCTAATGTATCAACTGATAAATATAGCTCCACAGTAAAGTGACAAAGCAGGGCGCTGGTATTTCACTAGGCTGAAGGCCACACCCTAGCATAGTTTTTACAATTCCATAGGCAGGATCTTTTCCGCCACATGATTGGTATTTACCTGGTCTCTATTCCTGCCATAAAGGAAGGTAATAATTGGAGTTAGACTAAAATATGCCATTGTTTTATTCTGCCACCTAGCCACATCACCACACAGTTTATCAGCATTACACCAATGATACAATTTTCCTTCTTGTCTGTTGTTTTTAACTATATCTCGAGATGCAGTATAAACTTGAACAGATGTTGTAGAAAGCGCAATTGAAAAGCAATGATCTGTGTGCAATGCATATTAAGCATTATCTGAAATCCAAACTGCCTTTTATGATCACTAAACAGTTCCTATAAACTGAGCTGTACCTGATATTATCTTTTAGACTTCCTTTTCTTAAAATAACAATCACACACATTTTTACATTCATGAGCTTCCCTTACCACATCATTCTATACATTAAGCTGCCACTTTACAGAATCACAGAATCATTGAACAGTTACAGCACAGAAGGAGGCCATTCAACCTGTCATGCCTGTGCCAGTAATTCATATTAAATTAATGCGGTACAGTTTAGTGAATGAATTAATTCTATCTTTAACCAAGAGTTTTACAACTGTCAAATTCATTGTCTTCGGCATCCAACACAAAAAGAATTAATCAAATTCATTCTAAGTCACTTTGGCTATGGCATCATCTTAAGGATCCCCCTCTGGATTAGACTTGGCGCTTTCAGTTTCAGAATCATCCCTCCATTTTAAATCATCTTCCTCTCCATTCAGTGAAATGGATATTCTACATTTTTTGAACAATCTGATGACACTTGGTGCACTAATAGCATCCCACAATTTGATAACGAAACCACATTAAACATCAAGCGGGGCAGCTCTCTTAGTGAAGGTTTTTACTTCATCAACTAACCACCTATTCCATTTGGCGTGAACATGATCCTTGCATGGCTGGTTGAGGCACACATTCAGAAACTGAAATACGGCATTAGACCCCCTGGTATAACTGCAATGTGGTGTTATTTCTTCACAGGCAGCTTTTGATCTCATCGGTTATAAGGAATCTGAACATGTCCCACACTAATAAGCTGCATTCTTTACGTAGGCCACTGAGGCACCTATTCCACACATTATCAATCCGTAACTCCACTCCATCCTCATCCATCCAACCATTGTCATGGACATGCACAAAAGCTCCTGCAGGGAACTTGATGTTCGGCATGGTTTATATTTGAAAATTACCACAAGCTTTAATTTCATTCTGTTGGCCATGCAGGCTAATGCTACCCTGAACCTGGTCTTCTCATGTCCTGTCACGTTCACCAGAACTGTTTTTGGACTTTCCATTCCACAGTTTGGGCATATTCATGGGTGTTTGACCCATGTTGCTGATGTGGCACAACGGGTACTCATGTTTTGCCCATTGAATGAAGAATCATCACTGGAAGCTGACATTGAGGTCTTTCAACAGGCTCTATGCAAACTTGGTCTTCTGCCACAACACTAGAATATTTCGGTCCATAAAGCGGCTACACCAACTAGCTGTTCGTCTGAAATCTTTGCTGGACTCAGTTTGATTTGGCCCACTTAAGTCGTATGTATACATTGCATTTCTGGTGACGATGTAACCATTCTGACGATTTGCGAGGGCACATTCCGATACATGCTTCTCAAGATCAGGCTATTAGCTGGTCCCTGTGGTCATGGCGCATTTGGTCTTCGGAATCTACTTCAGGGCGGATTCCTCCTTCGTTCTCACCCCAGTTTTCACTAACGCTGAATTTCCTCACAGCAACACAGTTATTTGACGAGTTAGCGAATGTTATAACTTCTAGCTTGAATGCAGCTTTGTACTTCATTTGTTTTGCTGGAAGAACCATTTCTGTTTGTCACTCGCCATGCCATGTGTGGTCAGTTCCGTGTGGATGTGTCTTAAACTCCCATGCATCTTCTGTGCAACACAGCCTTTATCACCTGCTTGATCCCATGTGCCGACTCACATTAAAAGGTAAGTAAGCGTGCATTTCTGAGGTGAAAAATTGAGGCCCGCTAATGCGAGTATGGCGTTTAGCAAGTGAAAAGGGGAGTTGACTTATACACCAAGTATATGTAAAAGTATTATTTTTGGTGATAAAAAAGGATAGTCTTATCTACTGGGTTGACTTATGCACTACAATCTATGGTAACCTTCCTATCTGGCCATCATGGTCCACAATCAGGTGTGATAATCCTTGCATTGCATTGACCCAAAACTTATATAACCATCCTCCCAAGCGTGCATAGATTTGATCCCTTCCCTCAGGTGAGGGGTGGTTCTGGGCACACATATCCACCATGTATCTACACATTGCCTGCCTTGGGGCTCTCCTACTCATAGGTGTGCTGTCCCTCTAAGACACTCATGGCTGGCAGCTTGGCTTTGCATCGTAGTCACCCCACCAGACAATAGCTGGGTGATGGAGCGCTTCCCGCATTGGAGCCACACTGCAATGGCTCCCTTCTCTGACAATCTCTAGCCATGCCCCACTTTGCTTACCTGAGAGGCCTCTTCCTGCCACTCTCCAGAAACAAAATGTTCCTCCTGGCTCGGAGCCCTTCTAGCATTACCTTCAGGGAGACGTCTGTGAACCTTGAGGCGACAGTACCATGACAGACAGCCGTTTTGTTGATTGAAAGCCTGTTTCCTCAGGCCTTATAGTTCCCTGGCTGCATCCACTTTGAAGGCTGCCAACTGCTATTTAAATAGAGGCCGTCACTTCCAGCTCACACCATTAATCACGCCTGTCATCTGTAATTGGACAGATATCACAGGGGCAACCCACTAATTGGTCACCTCCCATAAAATGCTGACATGCAGCACACCCTGACCTCCAGCAGGTTTGGGACCCAGCAACTGTCCCAACATCGGGCACTGGTGAACTTGGGAAAATCCAGCCCAAGGTGTGAGCTTTTATCCAGGTTTTCTTCAATAGTTGCTTCTCCCTTTCCAGGGTTCATTTCTGACCAATAAAAAAATGACTATATGTATACTAACCTACTCTCCATAGCTAGTTATTTTCACCACTCTATCAAACATTAATTTCTGAGGTATCATCACATTTGATTCTAACAGTCCTTCAAAACATGAATACATGTATATAAATTGGGTAAGTGTTAGTTATGAAGGAGGCTACAGTTTAGTTCGCACAGCTAAAATTAACCATGATGATGGTGGGGGCTGGTGTGGTGGTGGGGTGGGGTAAAATAAATCCAAGTTTCCTATTCCTGATTGCTGCAAGAAACCATATGAAAGATGACTAGAGAGACAAATTGTAATTGGCTGTGATGTCCCTTCCCCCTGCGGCAATAACTACAAGGAAACATCCTCTAGCATCACACACAAAGAATGACCTCTTTAACAAGGTGCTGATTAACACAGGAGAGAAAACTTGAGAATTTGGAATGGAGCAAATTAAGCATACTGCAATCTATATTAAGATACCTGATTGTACCAAATGCATTCTAATGCTCCCCCCAGCCTAATCTTGCACTCTTCTGAAGCCTATTGACCCATTTGCCTTTCACACCTGTTTTTGCTGAATCACATTGATGCCTAGTTCACCAATGCCTTGATTTTAGAATTCTCATCTTGTTTAGAATCCATCCGTGGCCTTGCTTCTCCGAACTGTGTAAACTCCTCCAGTCCTAAAATCCTCTGAAATTTCGGTACTACTCCAATTCTGGACTCTTGCGCATCCCCGATTTACATCGCGTTAGCAGCTTTCAGCTGATTTGGCCTTACACTCTGGAGCTCTTTCTCTAAATCACACTGCCTACACCTTTTGTCCTTTAGGATGCTCCTTAAAAATCTTTGACCAAAAATTGAGGCCGGCTAATGCGAGTATAGCACCAATCCTAAGGCCTCCTGAAATGGCTCAGTGTCAAATTTTATTTGATAACACTTCTATAAATACCTTGGAAGATTTTACTTTGACAAAGCAATACAAAAATGCATGCTGTTGTTGTTTATCTTACTATCTTATTCTGATATCCAATCCTAGCATTTCTCTAATGTTGACAGTTCTGCTCAGGACTTATGTCAACATGTCAGTTTAGCTCATTATGTAACAATTGTGTCTTAGAGTTAAAATTTTTGTTCAAGCCTCACTCCAGGATTTAAGCATATAACATGACCTCATACCTCAAAGCAGCAGAGGGAGTGCTGCACTAGTATATCCATCATCCTTCAGGTGAAACCAAGCCCCAATTTGCCTGTTCCAGTGGTTTAGGTGGCCATTTCATGTCACAATTCAAATAGATAGTTCACCTCATGTCCTGGTCATCATTCCTCCCTCAGCAAAACCAATTAACTGGTCATTCATCTCATCTACTCTTTGTCATACTTATTATGCACTTAGTTGCTGCATTTCCCCACATAACAATGATTGCACTTCAAAAAAGAATCATTGGAAAAATTAATTGTAGTGCATGGGAATGTCCTGAGACATGTGATAAGGTCCTATATTAATGCAAGTTTTTCTAAACTTCATAATATTCTGCAATTATTTCCTTCCCTTGCTTTTTATTCTACATATCCCATTAAGCATTCCATTTGGCGGCTTTTGCTTTGTGAAGCTCCAAGTAGAGTTCTTTCCATTCCATCTAAGTACAGTATAGTAGAGTTCCCATACTAAACAAGTTGAGTCAAATGAATTACTGAAAAGCACTGCTTTTTCCACCCTCATCTCCTGAAGTCTCTGGCTCAAGCTGGATTCTAGCTTTATGGCACGGTCAGCCCAATACTTCACCCAAGTGGACTTTAGGAAGAATGAGCTGGCTATTTAACCATAATGGACAATACAGATTATGTCAATCCTGTGCTCCCCTGGTGTCCTTACACACCTTCCCACTAGAGACTGTTCCCTGCACAGCAATTAGAAGTAAAAACTCAAGCTGATTTCTATATTCCCAAGCCTAGGGTCATTGAGGGCAATTGTACTGATCCTACATCCAATCCAACTGACACATTGAGTTTGTTTAGCTCCCTAAACAAAGGGGAACTTTGATTTTTTTTAGTTTCTGCAGTTTAGTGCAGTGCATTTGTGCAATGCACTTGTGCAATTGAGGGGGGCTGTTGATAGCTGTTTTGGACTTATATACACTAGGGCCCAGGTTTTTCTGGAGCAGCGCATCTCACAGATACCCCTGTGGCTAGATTGTTTCCTCTCACCCTACAGCTCAAAAGATTTTGCCCTATAAGTTGTTGGAAGCGCAAGCTGTTAGTGAGGGCAATGAGAATCTGGCACTTTGGTGAACAATGGGATAAACAATGAACAATGAGATGTACAATATATCTCCTGAACCAACAAAATATACGGATTGAGAATGAATTGACAGAATGACCGAAAAGGAAATAGAATGAATTAAGAGTCAAATCAGATACAGAAAGAGAAGTAAAGAGAGGAAAAGGGATTGGATTAAAAGAGAAAAAAGAATGAAAAATAAAGATTTAGAAAAGCACTGAATTTAAAAACCTCTAGAAACAATTTACTACATACAGGGCTGAGACTCCATGGTTTAAATTGTTCCTTCTCTGGGTCGGAGCGGCTGAGTGGCATTGCAGGATCAGAAATGTACTTACTTTATTAAATGCAAGGCTAATTTCCTTCAGTGATTTTAGTTGGCAACTAAAGAAGCAATTTCATGAAACTCACAGGAGATTGAGGGCGTGCTGTCATTTTCATGAGGTTAACAGCAGAGAACCTGAGCGTCCAGGATCCTGTTGCATTCACAATTCACAGGGAGTTTCTTCCTTGCCACAAATTGCTAAAGATTTACACATTAATAATGGTGAGAACCATTAAACCAGCCATTATCTTGACAACAAATTCTGGGCTTACTGTCTAGATGTTACATCATCATACATAAATCTAGAAATTACTGTGAATAATATTAGTGATTAATGCTTAATGTGTTAATTCACTAATGGGATTCCTCAGTCTGCTATTTTAATGGAGATGTCAATACATTTATTTTAAATGGGTTAATGCTCCATTTAAGTAGCAGACAGAGGATGTCATGTGAACTCATTAAACATGTGCCTGTTAATATTGCCAATAATAATTTCTAGGCTGCAATATTCACCATCTATTGCAAGGCAAAAACTCTAAGAGACTCTATTTTCATGGAATAAGATCCACAAAGGCACCATTTAGTCAGTTAGCTCCATCTATTACTGTTGTTCATAGTGGGTGGAGCAGGGGAAGAATATAATTTAGTATATGTCATTATGATGAGAAGCAGGAACAAGCTCTCTGCTAAGCAGTACCCGTCAGATGTAACTTCAAGCCCCAACATTTATCTTTGCTTTTGGCGAATAGTTCCAGTTCTTAGTAATTTCATAGCAACCCTTTTATCTATATGAGAAAAGAAATATGCTATCGAAGCTTTTCCTCCTGCACTCTTCAGAACAGCTACACAAGATAAATCAACAGTAAAGTTGGGGGGGTGGGGGCTTCTGTTCTGAATGCTTGATGGCCAACAGAGGGTGGCAATGGTTGCCCCAGCCACCTGCCTACCTGGCCTGGGCACATTAAGAAAATTTCTTCCCAACCCTTCAAGGGCACCACAATATGGAAGCACCTTTCCCATCCTGTGCAGCCTCAGATACAGCCACCTCTATTGATGGCACTGCCAATGCTCCTGGGCTGCTGGCCCTCTGATCGGGCTGACAGCTGGAAGAGGCAGGCTGCTATCCTTAATGGAAATGTGGTCCTGGTGGCAGGCCTCTTAATTGACTGCTGCTGGTAAAATCTGTTCTGTGGTCCCACTGTTCACCCACACGCTCAGGACTCAGACTTGGTCCTGGCAGCTGGGCTCATAACATACCAGTAAAAGTACAGCCGATATTTCAGGCTAAGATAAAAGCAAAATACTGCGGATGCTGGAAATCTGAAACAAAAACAAAAATTGCTGGAAAAACTCAGCAGGTCTGACAGCATCTGCAGAGAGAAAGAGTTAACATTTCGAGTCTGTATGACTCTTCTTCAGAACTCGGTTCTGAATCAGTTCTGAAGAAGTCATACGGACTCGAAACATTAGCCCTGTCTTTCTCTCCACAGATGCTGTCAGACCTGCTGAGTTTTTCCAGCAATTTTTGTTTTTGTTTCAATATTTCAGGCTGTTGACCTTTCACCAGAATCCTTTCTGTTGAAAGATCATCGACCTGAAATGTTAACTCGGTTTCTTTCTCCACTGATGCTGCCAGGCCTACTAAGTATTTCCAGCATTTTCTGCTTTTATTTATCCAAGATACAGAAAATTACCAGGGAGGATTAAGCCAACTAGTTGCCCATGTTTTGATATTTGGTGACCATAAACAAGGATCACATGTTGAACAGCTGAAGCCTTATGTAACATATTGGCATTGCTATTTCACAGGCTCAAATGGCATTCTTACTTCTAACCACACACATGCAGTTTTATTGGAGAGTCTGTTCTTTCTGTGTTCCCTCCTCCTAAGGAAGGCAGTTGTGCTGCACTCCATCATCCAAAGTAAAATAAGATACTCATTAAAGGAACACCTATAGGCAGGAAGATATAATAATTTTCATAATGTTATTGGAATGTATTGTAAAGTACAGTAATAATGGTGTGTGTGTGTGTCTTAATTGAATTAAGGCAGCTGGTCTGAAGGCTTTGAGTATCAGAAGATAAGCTAGGTTTGAAATGTTAAGTAGGTAAACATGGGAGAAGTTTTAGAATGTGAGGTGTAAAGGCAACATTTGCATTTTAAAATAAACCAGAATTCAAACCTAGCTTGAATTCAAAAGAAGGGGTGAAATGTTTCACCTAGCCAGGAGAAGTTAAGAAACAGTATGTTTATTTTCCCCAAAGATTACTGGTAAAATTGGTACTATGATAGATTTTTATTATTAGAGAGGTGAAGTCCAAAGACATAGTGAAACAATGGGAACTCACATTCAAAGGGAAAATCTGTATAATGCAGGTGCAGTTGTGTGTAGGAGAGAAGGAATTCTAAGAACTAACACGTATGAAAAGCCTCCAGCCTCTTAAGCCTCAAGTCGCTATCTACACGAACTGAAGTGAAGAAAACTCACTTTGAATTTGACTGTTCAGGGTATCGTGTTACTTTGCCTGGGTCTTTTAAAATCCATGTGTTTTACTGCTGCCTTGACGGAAGTGTAACTGGGAGTTAGATTAACTAGGGGAGCTGGGAGTTATCATAGTAGTGATTTGTAACCCTACGTATGTGCTTAAAATCAGTTTTTTTTTTACTTAATAAAGGTTTAATTTAGTTTTGTAAGAAACCTATAAGACTCGGTGATCTTATTACTACTGAATTCAAGGCACGCATCTCGAAATACATACAAATCGCTTAACAGTTGTGGTAGTTGTTTCAAGTTTCCCTTTGGGATTTGAGCAGCTTGGCATTTACCTGCCATAACACTAAATATTCACACTATCACAACAGGAAATAATTATTAACATAGGGTTGTTTATCCATTATTCTCTTACAGATTATGGCTATTGCTGGGTAATGATTCCATAGGCACCATCAGCTTTCCAATATCTCAGCAAAGTGGCTGTTCTTCATGTGTGATCTACAAAGTAAATGTTGGCAAGCTACTTTTCAATGAAGGACATCACAGCAAATCTATTGTTACCCGACATTCACACATCCACACTTTCCAGCAGCGTATCAGAAACAGAAAGTCACAATGCTTTGTTATTTTTTCATTTTGTTTCACGAATGCTGAAGCCAATTGCACTGCCCTATCATTCCAATGGCTAAGATCAATTAATTCAAAACAGACCATGGGATGAAACAAAACCAACCATTTAGGTTTGTACTTTGAAATAATTCTGGCTTTTGACGAATTAATTCCATGACCTGCAACTATATAAACTCAGCCTTTCGCCCCAGGCAAAATACAAACACAGTTTGTTAAAAGAAACAAAAAGTTGCCCCCTACCCCCACCATCCTGATAGCTCAGCAGGTTTATCTGGTCAATAATGTTGTTATATAAGCCAGGCATGTCCCTAATACAACTTCTCTCGACAAATCCAGCAGCTGAAATAATAGAACTAGCCTCAGTGTTCCTGGGTTAGAAAGTGGAAAATCTGCCACAGCTTCTGCTCCTGATCATTATGTTTGGATATCAAGTGAAGATCAGGCTCAACTGTGATGCCTCGCACAATCAAACAGGCTGTTGACACTCAGTGTCTGGACTTGCACATTAACAAGAACAACTTGGGTTAAATACCCAAGAGTGAATGAACAGCTGTGAAAGCATACCCCAAGTAGGAGTCCATAGCAGCAGAGAAAAGGCTCCAATCTCCCTGCTCCGTGATCAAAGTGAACGAGCTGTAGAGCTCTGATCTGTGTTTTCGCTGTTCCACAAATGGTACTAGGCAAACCAGCAGTTACAGCATAGCTTCATAAATTGAGACTGTACAGTAATACATTAAGTAAATGCTAAACTATAAAAACAAGTGCAGCAGGTTTCATGGAAAAATGGAGAGGATTGTAGAATGAGATCCAAAAATACTAGTATACTTCACCGAGTACATTTGTTATTCAACTATCAGTCAACCAGTGGCTCTGATAATGAGGAGAGCCTCAAACCTGGAATAAACTCAAAATTCAACTCTTCATCATTGTATAGTCTCTACAGGCCAGACAAGATGTGTGTGTTTACAAATATTTTAAACAAACTGCCTTTAGAGGGATAGTATCAGTACACAAACTTTCTTGACAGTTCTTCTGAATTTAGACTCAATGTCTGGGTTCAGCCATCAAGAATGGCCACTTTGATGGGGTATTGGAGGCTGCCCAATACATGCAGCCATAATGCAAAATCGCTCTGCACCTTCAGGGGAGGACGTCAAGGGGGAAGAGTTAAAGAAAACACAAAAAGAAACAAAAAATAAACTAAAAAATAACTTCAAATCTGTTCTTCCACGTGAAATCCGTTGGTTCCTTGTGACCAAAGTATTAGCTGAACTCCATTGTGATAACAGTTAAAACTGGTATAAAAGAAGCCTCTTATTTCCTGTCCTACTAATCACGTAAACCAGCAAACAGATCCACAAATGCCCAGGGAATAGCCATAATTATCTAGGAATTTAAACTACTTGTACTTCTGTTACAGTGAAATCCTCAGCTTGTACGTATAGCCCACATTTAACCTGCTCAATGAGCATATAATGAATAAATGTTTCAACAAAGATAGGGAGAAAAAGAACTCAAAAAAAAATCACGTCTGCAGCAGTTTAAAAAGAAACTGAACAAAAATAACCTTAAAAAATACTTGATTCACAAGCTGTGCTATGAATGAGGAAAGTATGCGTTTGCCCACACAATGTTGGGATCATAACCTCAACTAGATAATTTCAGAAAGGCATCAAGCGAGGTAAGAATTGCTTCTACAGGGAGAGAGAAAGCAAGAGAAATTAGATGATGAGCTGACCTGTGTGAGTGACAGTGACAGGAGGCCTCAGGATCAGCTCATCTGACCGCATCTACAGCCGGGAAATAGTATGTGCCAGAAAGAAAATAATATAGAAAATGAGTAGGGAAATAATAGATTTTTTAAAGGAGGCAAACATTTAACAACATTTACATTTATATAGAGCCTTTAATGCAATAAAACGATCCAAGGAGCTTCAGAGGGGCTTTATAAAACAAAACAAAACACAAGGCCACGCAAGCAGATATGACAGCAGATGAAAAAGTGAGTGAAAAATGTAGATTTTAACGAAGACAGAAAAGTACAGAGGTTTGGGAAGGGAATTCTAGAGGTTAAGGCCAAGTTAGCTGAAGGTATATTCACCAATGGTGAAGCAATTAAAATTGGGGACACTCAGGATGCCAGAATTAGGGGAGCACAGGTATCTCAGAGGGTTGTGGAGTGCAAGGAAATTACAGAGATAGGGAGGGCTAAGGCAATGGAGAGATTTGAAAAAAAGGATGAGAATTTTTAACTCAAGTCATTGTTTAAGCAGGAGCCATTGTAGGTTAGCGCGCTGAGGGTGAATGGGATTTGGTACAAGTTGTCATGGGCAGCAGTTCTGGATGAGTTCAAAAAAATGGAGAATAAAACATGGGAGGCTAGTCAGGAGTACATTGAAATAACCAAGTTTAGAGGTAACAAAGGCATGGATGAAGTTTAGCAAATGAGCTGAGGGATGGGCGGAATTGGGCAAAGTTAGAGATGGAGCCTAGGAAATAACATTAATGCCCAATTCCATAAAATATGGGGTGGAATTTTACTGCTCCGTTTCAGCGGGGGCGGGGCTGTAAAATGCAGCGGGTGGTTCAAAAGTCCACTAACTTCAGCATGACCATAAAATGCCACCGGCATAAAATTCCACCCATGAGGTTCTGAATTTATATCTCATGGGAGAATACTAAATACAGAGACAACGAATAAAAATTTTAACTTGGGTGTCTCTATTGCAGCAGTGTAAGATCATAAAGAAATGAAGACGGAAGTAAGATCTAAATATCTTTCAAAACACGAGTACTGGATATAGCACACAATCTAAGAATAGCACCGAATATTTGAGCAGTCGCCTTCTCCCTCATCTCTTAACTTGACTGTTATCTTTTAAATGAACCACCATGAGTGGTTATATCATCATAGACAAGGTTCAAACTGAATTTGGAGTCCAAAAATAAATGGAACTAATCTGGACTGAAGAAAGATAAATTAGAGTATCTTCTAAATGGCGAGAAACTAGGAACTGCGGATGAGAAGAGAGGCTGAGGGGTCCAAGTACAGAAATCATTCAAAGTCAGTGGGAAGGTACAAAAAAAATCTAAAAGGCTAATGGAATGTTGGCCTTTATCTCAAACTGGCTCGAAGTTATCTACAGCTGTACAGATCTCGAGTTAGAGCCCAGCTGGAGCAATGTATTCAGTTCTGGGCTCTGCACCTCAGGAAGAATTTATTAGTCTAGGAGGGGATGCAAAGTCAATTCATCAGAATGACACTGGGGCTAAACGATTTAAATTATGACGACAGCTTGCATTGTTTAGGTGTATACTCCTTTGGATATAGAAGATTAAAGGGGAAAAAATGATTAAAGGAGCTGGTAGGATAGAAAGAGAGAAAATTCGGGTGGAAGAGTCCAGAACAAGGGGGTAAATACCCTTAAAATCTGAGCTAGGGTGTTCAGGCATGATGTCAAAAAAAGTCCTTCACACAAAGGTTACTGGAAATCTGGAACTCTCTCCCCCAAAAAGCTGTCGAGGTTAGCATTCGTTGAAAATTTCAAAATTGAGATTGATAGATCTTGTTTAGCTAAGTAGATCAAAGCTGTCCACAGTGCTCCAAGTGTGGTCTCACCAAGGCCCCATATAATTGCAGTAAGACTTCTTTACTCTTATACTTCAATCCCTTTATAATATTTATTCATGAATATCCAAATTTTGATCTAATTTAGAAATTTACTATACAAATAGCTTCCAGGATTTAATTTCAAATAACTTGTTATATTGTATTGTGTGCGCAACAGAACAATTGGCAATGTTCTTGTCCATCCCAACCACGGACAGACAATCAAGGGCTTTGATTAATATCTCATCAATAGTATCTCTAACAATGCACCAGTTCCTCCATCTTCAAATGATGTGTTAACCTAGATCATATGCTCAAGTGTCCAACCTTGTGGGTCAATGGTGAGAGTGCTACAAGCAGTAATGCATTAATGAGGGGTGGGGGGGGGTGGCGGATAGGACCAGGTTTACTATTCTTTTTAAAGCTGCATTCAAAACAGACAGTGACAGTCAGATTTGAATGACAAAACAACTAAAAATTTATTTATACCGTAAGTAATTCCTCACCACATAATAGCAGCTAAGGTACAGACAAAAGTGCTGAAGTCTTACTTCGAACTGGATGGTGGTGTTTGGGGGTGGCGGGGGGTGGGGGGAGGAGGTGGTTGGGAAAAAGCCTGCCTGGTTTCTTCTGAATGTTCCACTATGATATACCACTATATACGTGCAATAACACTGAAGTGCTGCTTTCTGAGTCGAATAACCGTTCTGCACAGTAAGATTCTATGGCTTGAATTTTGCACACGTGATTCAGCAAGCCCGGAACCAGCCGTGATTGCTGCTTCTGCCCACGATCGCCAGAAGAACACGATTTTTAACTGGCTGGCCAATTTAGGGTTCGGCCAGCGTGAAACACACCCCCACACTGGAGAAGGGCTACAGGCAGGGGTGGGAGTGTGGTGGGCGCCAGGTCCAAGGGGGGACCCAGTGGGGTGTTTTTAAACAGCTGAGGCAGCACCTTGAAGGCTGCCAGGAGTTCCAGAGGCGGCACAGGGAGCTGTCCAAATCGAAGCTGAAGCTATGGCATCAGCATCCGCTCAACACACCAGGCAGGCGGACAATGCAGGTGGGCACTTTGACCCCCGCTTCTCAGACAAGTGCCTGCTCACTCTCGTGGAGGCAGTGAGTGCCAGATGGGACATCCTGATACCACGGGATGGCAAGGGGAGGCCGCCCCACAAAACAAAGAAGGCCTGGGCAGAGGTGCCAGCCCAGGTCAGCAGGCACGACGTGGTGCCCTGCAGCTGGATTCAGTGCCGATAAAGGCTTAATGATCTTCTGAGCTCGGGAAGAGTGAGTACTAATTTAGCATGGTACTGTGTGGAGAAGTCTTGAAGGGTGGCCATCCTTTGTGGCGCTCAGGGGTGTAAGACTCAGAGTAATAGAAAGCACATATACCTGTGCCCGCTTAGGCTGGGAGATCAGACCAGTAGTCCTGGGTGCATATAAGCGTCAGGTGTGCAAAAATGGCAGGCACTTCAATCTGCTTCCCGGCTGCGGGTGGTGGTGTGAGCTTGGTAATGTGTTGCAGGTAGAGGGTGGTCTAATGAATGGACCGTTGTCTGTGCAGGAGAAGAGAAGCCATAATGCTGAGCGCACAAAAACGGGTGGTGGGGTGGCCAACCTGCTCATCCTGATCAAATGTGAGATGGATGCCCGAGAGCTCGAGTGCGAGCATGCACCAAGGTCATTGAGTGGTGGAGAGGCAGATGAAGGTAAGAGTCCAGTGGACAGATGTCAGACAGGCGGAGTCTGAAAATAATGTAGGGTACTCTCACCTCAAGATAACTTCTAATCAAGAGTCCCCAGTGATCCAGCAATGACAATGGCACCATGATGCTGCTGTCCATAGTCTCACCAGGCCGCCTAGCACGCACAATTAAAATGTGATGATTGATACCCCTGACATATTGTCCAGAGGCATCCAGGACCCTGAGGTCCCTCAGCTGACCCCAGAGGAGCCACACACAGATCCATCCATGTTGCACCCTCTCTTGCTACCAGGCACCAGCTCAGATGCAAGCATGTCGGTGGGCTGTTTTTCAACAGCTCATATGGTTGTGCAATTGTGGGAAGATCACAGCACACTCACATGAGGATCTGCGGAGGCTGAGAGTGCCCTGGGCGCCAGCTGTCGGAGGACTGCTGGAGACCAGGACGATGCTGAGTCCAAAGTAGAAGATGAGCCTCTGGAGTTATCCACCAGGCGGCAGATGCTGAATGTCCAGCGTCCCGTGTGGGGAGACCTGGCAGAGGTCCCTGAGGGTTTGCATGTCAGAGTCTCTGTCATGGAGGAATCCTTGAGGATCTCGAGCACTGCGTTGTCCCTGAGCACCGAGTGAATAGCCTGCTCCATTGAAAGAGTGGAGACTCTCATGGAGAAACAACTTCAGGAACAGAATCAGTGGTTCCTGATGTCACACTTGGACCTGCACTCCCACACACCGGCAGCATCCTCAGGAGGTCACTGCCAGTGTGAGAGATGAATGAGGTACCTAGTCTCTCTGCTAGGTGCCCGTGCAGCAATGGTGAGCAGGGAGGTACAGATGTGCCTCACACTGGCGGACGAGCTGCCCGTCATCTCTGTGGGCTCCTGTCACAGTCCTCCAGACGAGGGCGGCAGCTCCTCCGCCCCTCTGCCAGAGACCATGGCATCTTTTAAGGCTGTGACGATTGATGAGTGCCCAGCCATGTCGCTAGGTGCACCCTCCCAGGCGGAGCCTGCTCAGGCCTCGCCAGCCAGAGGATGATCGCCAAGGTCATTAGGGCTAACAGGACAGCATAGTCAGCAATCTGCCTCCAATGCCGCTGCCAGCGAGGGAGGGGGGAGTGTCGGTGGGAGCACCAAGATGTAGCACTCGCAAGCATTAGTTTAAGGGACCGTGAGCACAGGATAGGGCTATCATGGGTGACATTCTTTCATTTCATCAGTGTTATGTTTTGTTTTTGTGTGACAGTGGCAACAATATTTTGTTATGTGGCGTTTTTTGCATCTCTGGAAAAGATATAAATCTAGATTTTGTTTCAATGCCCTGAATGTCCTTCATGCTTCCCATAGGTGTAGGCCTCATCAGTGCCTTATGATAGACGGCAGGAGCAACAAACTTTATTACAGGGGTTGTGAGGCGGCATTGGGGTCATGGGATTCCCTCCTCAGAAATGTGAGAAAAGGCGGCGGCGCCCTTGCCATGAGAGTGAAGCCATGCCTTGGCACCCTAGCTGAAGGTGCATTGAGTCAAGGCCTCCCTGGTGTCCCTGCCTCCCTGAAGGTTCCTTAAGTCTGCCTCCACATCCTCACCCTGCCTGGGCTCCTCATCAGATCCATCAGTAGAGCTTTCCTCTGAGGCCTGTGGAGCTGGTTCACTATCTTCATCCTCCAGTGGGTCCCCCCTTGCCAGTGCCAAATTGTGCAGAGCGCAGCAGATGGTGACTATCAGCAACACACGCTCTGGGGGATATTGCAGTGCACCCCTGATTGGTCCAGGCAGCAGAACCTCATCTTCAGCAGACCCAATGGTCGTCTCAATCATCGCCCTTGTGGAGACATGACTCCTATTGTACCTCTCTTTCACCTCTGTCCTCGGGTGCCAGAGTGGCTTCAAAATCCACCTTTTCAAGACATATCCTTTATCACCCAGCAGCCAACCACCCAGCCAAGTGCAGGATATATGCATTATGGGAGCTGCCAGGGTTCTTTGCACAGACTTGCAGAATCTGGGTCTTGTGGTCGCATACTAACTGCACGTTCATGGAATGGTAACACTTTCTATTCGCGAAGGCACCCAGCTGCCCACTGGTGACTTGATGGCCGCATGAGTGCAGTCTATAGCACCCTATATGCAAGGAAACCCAGCAATAGCTGTGAGACCTCTGGCTCACTCAACCTGGCTGGCTTAGTCTGTTCAGTAATGAATGAATGTGAGGACCCAGCTCAGTGATGAGCCTGACACAACTGTGGACAGCTGATTAGGACACTCCCCCACTGCCCCCCAGAAAGATCCGGAAGCAAAAAAAATTTAGGGCTACTTTAACCCTCAGAGCCACTGGCATTGGGTGCCCACCCACACAGTTGGAGGCGATCTCCAGACCAATCATCTAGCATATTGATGTCCCTAGAGAGACGGAGCCTCCTGCTGCATTGGACCTCAGAAATGTTTAGGTAGCTGGATCGCTGCCTGTACACTCTGGCAGCAGGATGGTGGCATCTTCTGCAGTATCTGCCACATTGTTCTCCCTGCTAACCCTGTACCTCTCCTCTTACAGGTCTGTCCATGCAACATTGCCCACGGTACCTGTCCTCCTCTCCCTTCTGCCCCTCTCTTCCTCCTCAGTGGAGGTCCTCCCAGTAGAGTACACAATCCCCATCTGCTGAAACGCAGACGGCACTGTCTCGTGCACTGAAGGCTGCACTCGGTAGAAATGCTCCAAGGGAGTTGACAAAACAAAAGAAATCTCAAAACAAAGCAAAAACTTCAGAAGAAACCACAGCAAAAGGTCTGAAATCTCAGCAAACAAGCAGCAGCAAATTCTCACCTGAACTCTTAACAACTCACACAGGTAATGCTCAGCTCCACTTTTATCCCACCCTTGGATGAGAAAAGCGAAACAAACGAGTTGACCGCCGGCCTGTGTCGCCTGCACGACGAGCACAAAAATCACACAGGCAACGTAAAATTTACTTCAATTGAACTTTTAATTGCAAGTGGCTGATTAATTGTTGGCGGGTGCGCTTCCGAGTCCCGTGAGTGCCCAGCAACTGAAACATCGCGCAATGACGTCAAGACATACGTGCGTCTTCTTGCATTTTTTTTTAAAACGCTCTTCCGGGTCGGTCACGCCCACTACTAGTGGGTAAAATTCAGGCCTATGCTTCAGGTGACTGGTGTGCTTCCCATTATAGATTTATATATTATTTTATTATTCCTCTTCCAGCACAGTGTGATTGCTTGCATGTCTATTGGTTAGTTGCCCATGGCACAGATTTTTTTCCTAGGACTTCAATAAAAATCCTGTGGGCTCAGGTTCCTTGGGGTTCTGATGGATCCATGCAGCTGAGTGTTTCAACATAATTCTGGGTCCCTAAATAAAGATCCTTTAGACTTCAGCAGATCACAGTTCCTGACACATCTGAGACTATGTGGGATCATGCATCAAAATTCCTAAACATTCTACTACGTTCACACGTCCAAGTTTTGTTGCAGTTTTCTTTCCTTACAGTTCTCTTCCCTGCTCTTCTGAAAGTGCCAATTCATGCTTAAGGGTGATTCATGTATGCCAGCCACTCATTGGTACTTTACCGAGTAGCCCTTCTTAATGTTTGAACTCATCCAGTGAATTTCAGCTAAATATTTTATCATGGGAGTATTACCATCAAAGCGGAGGGCTTTCAGGGCTCAAAATTACCACCCCAACCTCCTGCATCACAGACTAATGTTGTAATATGCCTTTAAGGGATAGCAGCGTGCCTAGAGGGGAAGTGAAAATCATGTAATCCAGTCTTGGTTTCACTTGGGCCTGCGAGCAGAACACAGCACAAACAGCCCTGCTGCTGAGGTGTTCAAGCTTTCTATCCATGTATATATGTTCTCATGTGCCTAGTTTAAACAAATGAACCCACAATGTGTTCACACAATCCTTGGTGCATTTATATCGTTATGATAATAGGATAACTCAAATCCTGAAAATCAAGAACACAATTCCAAGCCACTGCATTCCTGTCCAGCATAATATCGAGACTGGCAAATTCAGGCCCACGATGAGGCTCCTGGTTAAAGCAGGCAAGAGCCTACATAAGATTCAAAACTCACTTAGCCAAATGCACCACTGCTCCCGTACAGCTAGATTGCTGTCCCGCCCCACAATCGAGGCAACACACTGCGGCAATAGCCATTAAATTTCCATCAGAAGCAAGCATCCCACTTAACATTCCCCCTCTGTAGCAGGGACACAGAGGCCAGTTACAGCACCTCTTCTGATATTCCAGCATGCCTAGAATTGAAGTTGAGACATTTCTCATAGCTCAGGCCAACTCCATCTTGTTTCTTGATCACGTGAGAAGAATCTCCCTATGTGCTTACTGCATAGAATACAAGAGCAAGGAGGGTATGCTAGAACTGTATAAAATACTTGTAAGGCCACAGCTGGAGTACTGAGTACATTTCCGGTCACCGCATTCAAGGAAGGATGTTATCAAACTGGACAGGGTCTGGAAATCTATGAGGATGTTGCCATGAATGGAGAATTTTAGTTTGGTAAAGGGGTTAAGGGCCTAGCTCCCTTAGCAGAAAGGTCAATAACCAGGGGGCATAGATTTAAAGTAATTCATAAAAGGATCAGAGGAGAGCCGAGGAAAAAACTTTTCATTCACGGAGAGGTCCGGAACATAATGCCCAAGTTAGCGTTCTAGCAATTTAGATGTGAAATTTAACTCAGTTGTGTTGGGATGGAGTCGTGTGTATTGGTAAAGCAGGATTCTCTTTAAGGAAAGAAAGCTCCACAGATGCTGTGCTGTACGCGCGATAGGTGAAAAAATGTGTTTGTGTTCAACCAGTTCGTCACTGATCAAATATTCAGCATGCTGCTAAGTTCGAATCAAAACAGCATTGATTATTTGAAAGACATGAAAGTCCACTTTGGTAAGAAGAATCTGTTAGCGCAACTAGTGTTTGTCATTGAGCACCAGCATATTAAGTGGAATACTTTGGTATTTTTTAGAACCAAACATAAGAATATAAGGAAATTAAGGAGGCTTTTTAAAAAAATAATATGTTCATCCTCCCACTCCCCGATGGTTTGGTTAGTAAACGGATTTCAATGTGGAACTGAGTTACAGACCGGCAGGTATGAAGTTCAATCTGTAATCTGCTGGGTTAGCTGATCTGAGTCAGAATGCTGATAAGTGGTTTCTACAACTTGGAGTCAAAATGCCTTAATACAGGAGTGGGAGAAATCAGGTAGTGTTCAGCTCCCGATACTGCGTCTGTGCATGTGAGCATGTATGCTTAAGAGGAAGAAACAGACCAGTCAATTTGATGATGCCCATCATAGTCAAATACTTTGCCAACATTTTATCTAGGCCTACACCTTTTTAACTAAAACTAACAATAATTAATACCGTTGAGCAAATAAAAGTGGGAGAAGCCATTTCTAAAAAAGGCTCTTCTTTTGTCACTTCACTTTGATTTATGACAAGTGCACTTAGAAAGCACAAGAGAAAGCCAGCTAGAAATATAAAAAACAGATAGTAAGAGTTTCTATAGCTATTTAAAAAAGGAAAGAATTAACAAAGTGAGTGTTGATCCAAGAGAGAATGAGTCTAGGGAACTAATAAGGGAAAATAAGGAGATGGCAGATGAACTTAACAGGTATTTTGCATCAGTCTTCACTATAGAGAAATAGCTGTAAATCAGGAAATGGAAGGGAGGGAGGAACTCAGGAAAATTACAATCACCAGGGAAGTGGTACTGAGCAAATTGTTAGAGCTGTGGGCTGACAAGTCCCTCGGTCCTGAAGGACTTCATCCTAGGGTCTTAAAAGAAGTGGCTAGTGAGATAGTTGATGCATTGGTTTTAATTTTCCAAAATTCCCTAGATTCAGGTTAGGTTACAAAAGATTGGAAAATAGTAAATGTAACCCCTTTATTCAAAAAAGGAGGGAGACAGAAAGGAGGAAACTATGGGCCAGTTAGCTTAACACCTGTCATAGGGAAAATGTTAGAAGCTATTATTAAAGTTGTTATAGCAAGGCACCTGGAAAAATTCATGGTAATTAGGCAGTGTCAACATTGTTTTGTGAAAGGGAAATCATGTTTAACTAATTTAGAGAAGTAACATGTGCTGTGGACAAAGGGGATCTGGTCAACATACTGTACTTAAGTTTCCAGAAGGTATTTGATAAGGTACCACATCAAAGGCTATTGTGGAAAGTAAAAGCTCATGGTGTAGGGAGTAACATATTGGCATGGATCGAAGATTGGCTAGCTAACAGGAAGCAGAGTGGGCATAAATGGGTCATTTTCTGGTTGGCAAGGTATAATAAGTGGCGTACCACAGGGATCAGTGCTGGGGTCTCAACTTTTAACAATTTATAAACATGACTTGGATGAAGGGACCGAAAGTATGGTTGCTAAATTTGCTGATGATAGAAAGGTAGATAGGAAAGTAAGTTGTGAAGAGGACATAAGGAGGTTACAAAAGGATATGGATAGGTTAAGTGAGTGGGCAAAGATCTGGCAAATGGAGTATTATGTGGGAAAGTGTGAAATTGTCCATTTTGTCAGGAAGAATAAAAAAAGGAGCATATTATCTAAATGGAGAGAGATTGCAAAGCTCGGAGATGCAGAGGGATTTAGGTGTCCTGGTGTATGAATCACAAAAGGTTAATATGCAGGTACAGCAAGAATTAGGAAAGCTAATAGAATGTTATTTTTTATTACGAGGGGAATTGAATACAGAAGTGAGGAGGTTATGCTTCAGTTATACAGGGCAATGGAGTACTGCGTACAGTATTGGTCTCCTTATTTAAGGAAATAAGGAAGGACATAAATACATTGGAGGCAGTTCAATGAAGCTTTACTAGACTAATACCTGGAAAGACAGGTGGTCTTATGAGGAACAGTTGGACAGGCTATGCTTGTATCTGCTGGGGTTTAGAAGAGTAAGAGGCAACTTAATTGAAACATAAGATCCTGCGGGATCTTGAAAGGGTGCTTGAGGAAAGCATTTATCCCTTTGCTGGAGGATCTAGAACACGGGGTCACTATTTAAAAATAAGGGGTTGCCCACTTAAGACAGACGAGGATTTTTTTTTTCTCTCAGAGGGTGATGAGTCTTTAGAACCTTCTTCTTCAAAAGGCAGTGGAAGCAGAGTCTAAATATTTTTAAGTAAGATAGTGGATTGGCAGTGGTAGATAGATTGTTGATAAGCAAGTAGGTGAAAAGTTATCGGGGTAAAAAAGTACGTAGAGTTGAGGTTACAATCAGTCTTGATCTTGTTGAATGGCAGAACAGGCTTGAGGGGACGATCGGATGGCCTACTCCTGCTCCTTGTTTGTATGTACACGTTATTCTTTATGTTGCATTAGCAACATTTGCCTGCTGGTCCTGTTTGCTCCACATCTCCGGTGGTAGCTGGAGGGAGGAAGATGGTGGCATAGTGGTAACATCAATGGACTAGTAATCCAGGGGCCCAGGCTAATGGTCTGGGGACATTGGTTCAAATACCATGTCGCCAATTCAATTAATAAAATCTGGAATTGAAAGCTAGTCTCAATAATGGTGACCATTAAAACTATCAGCGATTGTCATTTAAAAAACACATCTGATTTACTTGTGTCCTTTAGGGAAAGAAATCTGCCAACCTTACCTGGTCTGGCCTACATGTGAGTCCAGATCCATAGCAATGTAGTTGACTCTTAACTGTCCTCTGAAATGGCTTAGCAAACCACTCAGTTCAACGGCAGTTAGGGATGGACAACAAATGCTGGCCTTGCCAGCGATGCCCACATCCCATAAAAGAATAAAAATGCTCAATTTTAATTCCTTTAGTTCCTTTGCAGCATACCATATGGAGGTATTTTCTATCCAATACGTAAAAAGGAATTAAAGTATACTTACTATTTTTCTGAGATAAATGAAATGATCTTTCTGTGGGTTGTAGTCAATATTTAAAAATAATTGGCTGAGAAACAAAATGAGAGATAGGGTATGCTACAGCGGCCAGCCTGCTGAGTGAAACCTTTGAACCAGGCAGAGCTAGTGGTAGAACGTGCTTGGACAGAAAGATACAAGGATAAATCTGGCAATGAGAGCTACAATTACTCTATATTAAGCATATCAATCTCTGATACAAAATTTTAATTGTAGATGCTCATTTTAAATTAAAAATCAATATCATATTAGGTATGTAATCTGCAATGTAATTGTAATTAATACAGCCAATATAGTATTAATTCAGTCCTCAGGGAGTTTTAATTAAATTCCTGTAATGAAGTGTTAAATCATTGCACATAGCTCTCCTGTTATGCGCCCTGTCAATCTCTGCACAGCATTGCCTGTTGCATGAACTGCCCACACATCAATCCTGTTGTACAGCTGTTCACATGTAATTTCCTGATTGCCAACATATGTTCCAACCTGATCCCTTGCTGTGAAACAGGGATGTTAGAGCGTACAGCTAGAGAGTGATTGAGTATTGACAGGGAGAGAAGAAAATATGGAGAGGGGAGACCCAATATGGACATAGGGATGGGAGAATGTGAAGGGATGGAGAATAAAGATAAAGGAGATGATACTGTAGTCAGGACTGGTTACACTCAACTGCTTTTTTCTAGCCTTTGTCCATGTTAGAAAGGAGAATAGATTATAAAGAAGTTCTCAAATTCTCTGCCTAGAACAAGCAAATCGGAATTTAACAGAATGAGCAATGGATTAGAAATTTGATGGCACCACACCTGATCTTAAGATAGAAAACTATTGGCTAAACATGGCAAGAGGGGCTCTCACACTCATTATGCACTTATTGTGCTCCTGCATGTTATCCTTTTGCAGAGCAGGTATGTTCGAGCACTGACTTAAAGGAGTGACCTTGGCACCCTAAGAGAGGCACTAATGTCCTCTAACAGGATGGCAGGATGCTCTCCCTACACCTGCACCCACTACTCAGGGCCTGGGTTAGTGCCAACTGGGCTAGACTGCCCCAGTCTATGCCAAAATGTTTCAGTCCACAACGCCCAGACTGCTCAAGGTCAAACACCGTGGCAACTTGAAGTGTCCTCATTAGAAGCTCAGCAGCCCTCCGTTTCCAAAGCCGTAGCCACTGGGGAATGCTTTGGAGGAACACTAGGATTAGTAAACAGGCACATAAGGCTAAGTGCTTGTAAAAGGCTGATTTACAATTATTTCTGTTAACTATTATACAGTGACAGAATTCAACCATTTAATAGATTTTTTTGTTTTTGCTTTGGATGTGGTTATGTTGTCATATTTCTGGGGAAATGAAGGTAAGACCCAAAAGACTGGACTAAAGCAAGGCAATCAGATGATGGTAGTAAGCACAGTGATGATATATATCACAAGACTGTTGGTATATTAAAGATGAAAGGATGCTTCACGTGAAGTGCTCTTTGATGATCAACTAGCATTTTCTCTCAACAGATATTGCCCTCCCTGCAGGGCTGCTTAGTGTTGCTGGTTTTTGTTTCACATTTCCAACATCTGTAGCATTTATTTTTTATTCATGCACTTTTCCAGTCTCTCTAACTAGGAAGTCATTCATCTCCCAGCAATGTGATTGAGTAAATGCTACTTTTGATACATTTAAGCGGTTCCAGTCAGATTAATCGAACTATAACTTAATATAGATTGCATTTATGTAATACCTGCAAGCAACACAGCAGCAAATGATTTGTGTTAATTGCCTCTAAATCTGATAATCATGTTCTGAGAAGACCAAGGCTAAGAAATCAAAGATATTGCAAAATGTACCACATAGAACTGTTAACAAAATCAAAGCCCATGGCAGTGACAATGTGAATGCAAACTTGGCTAAGAGACAGAACGCAGCTAGAGAGAAGTGGCGAATGCTTGGTTATTAGATTGGAAGGAAGTAGGCAGTTCAGTCCCTGAGGAATTGGAATTAAAATCACTGCTCTTTTTGATATATATTAATGACATGGGCTTGGATATACAAGGCATAATTTCAAAGTTTGCTGATGCTACAAAACTTGGAAATGTAGTAAACAGTGAGGAGGATTGTAGCAGACTTCAGGAGGACGTAAGCAGACTGATGAAATAGACAGACACATGACAGATAAAATTTAATGCAGGCAATGTAAAGTGTTGCATTTTGACAGAAAGAATGAAGTGAGGCAAGAAAAACTAAATGATATATCTTTAAAGGGCATACAGGAACAGAGAGACGTGGGGATTCAGGCACACAAATCTTTGAAGGTTGCAGGACAAGTTGATAAGGCTGTTTTAAAAAGCATATGGGATTCACGGCATTACACATAGAGACAGGGTAACTTTAACTCCCAAAAACAGGTGGGTTGAAGTCAGGTGAGATGTAAACATTTTTAAACTCACCAAAGTTCATTCAACAGCATCTTCCAAACCCACAATCTCTAACACCTAAGAGGACAAGAGCAGCAGATGCATGGGAATACTGCCACCTGCAAGTTCTCCTCCAAGCCACACACCATCCTGACCTGGAACTGTAATGCTGTTCCTTCACTGTCACTCGGTCTAAATCCTGGAACTTCCTTCATAACAGCACTGCGGGTGTACCTACACAACATGGACTGCAGCAGTTCAAGGAGGCAGCTCACTAGCAATTAGGGATGGGCAATAAATGCTGGACATGGTACCAAACGCTCACATCTTAACTGGGTTTCTTTCTGGAATGAGACAGGTAAGGAGACCCAGAGGGCAGGATTGCAGGAGTGTGAGCCTCTGCAATTGACCGTGGATTTAAGGTTCTCTCAACTTGTTTGGATGAGAATGGGGGCTGCAGGATGGATGAGCAAACTGACCATGGCACTGTGGTACAGAAGCCATTCAAGTGGGGGGAGCAAAAAGGAATGTAGTTGTCGTAGGAGACAGTATAGGGAGGGGGATTGACACTGTTCTCTACAGCAAAGAGCAAGAGTCTAGACAGCTGTATTGCCTGCCTGGTGACAGGGTTTGGGACATCTGCTTAGGGATGGAGAGGAACTTGCAGTGGGAGGGGGACGATCCAGTTGTCATGGTCCATGTAGGTACCAATAACATAGGTAGAACTAGGAAAGAAGTTCTGCATAGTGAGTACGATGAGCTAGGAACCAAATTAAAAACAGAAACTCAAAGGCTATAATATCTGGATTATTGCCTGAGCTGCATGCAAATTGGCATAGGGTACATAAAATTAGAGATGAACACATGGCTCAAAGACTGGCGTGGGAGAAATGAGTTCCGGTTTGTGGGACACTGCACCAGTAATGGTGAAAGTGGGGGCTGTACCATTGGGACGGTCCACACCTGAATCATGCTGGGACAAGGGTTCTTGCAAACTGCATAACTAGGGAAGTAGAGAGGGTTTTAAAGTAAATAGTGGGGGCAAGGGATCAAATGTGGAAAGATGTGGTATATCAAAGAGTAGAGACAAGGTAAGAGAGGAGAATTGTAATATGGGAAATGAGGGTCAGAGAATGGCAGCAAGGGACAGAGAAAATACCTAAGAATGCACTGGGAATCAAGAGTAGACGTCACAAAGGTAACAAAAAGACAAAACTAAAGGTTCTGTATCTGTAGCATTCATAACAAAGTAAACAAATTAATAGCGCACATTGAAGTAAATGAATATAATCTGATAGCCATTACAGAGACATGGCTGCAGGATGACAAGGACTGGGTCCTAAATATTGAGGGGTATATGACCTTCAAGAAGAATAGGAAGCTAGGTAAAAGGTGGAGGGGTAGCACTATTGATCAAGGATGGCATTTGTGCAATAGTTAGAGATGATCTTGGTTCAGGAGATCAGGATGTAGAATTGGTTTAGGTGGAGATGAGGAATAGTGGGGGAAAGGAGTGGTCTACAGCACCCCCCTAACATTAATCACAATGTAGGTCAGAATCACAGAATCTTAACGGCACAAAAGGAGGCCATTCGGCCCATCGTATCTGCACCGGCTCTCCAAATGAGCATTATGACCTAGTGCCGTTGCCCTGCCTTTTCCCTGTACCCCTGCACCTCGTTTCTATTCAAATAATCAATTAATGCCCTCTTGAATGCCTCGATTGATCCTGCCTCTACCACACTTCCAGGCAGTGCATTCCAGACCCGAACCATTCATTATGTGAAAACATTTTTTTTTAAACAACGGACAAAGTATACAGAAGTAAAAACAGAAAATGCTCTGGAGAAGGCTCAGACAAGCTTGAAACATTAATTCTGTTTCTCCCTCACCACAGATGCTGTCAGACCTGCTGAGTTTTTCCAGCATTTTCTGTTTTTATTTCAGATTTCCAGCATCTGCAGTATTTTGCTTTTATACAGAAGTAGTATCGGGTGCTTGTGATAAAGGGATGGCAATAATCATGGGTGACTTAAGTTTACATATAAACTGGAAAAATCAGATTGGCAGTAGTAGACTGGATGAGGAGTTCATGGAATGCTTTCGAGATTTTTTTTTGAGAGCAGCATGTTCTGGAACCAGAGAGCAGGTTATATTAGACTTGGCCTTGTGTAATGAGACAGGATTAATTAATGATCTCAGGGCAAAGGCACCCCTAGGTAGCAGTGACCACAATATGATTGAATTTTACATCCAGTATGAAAGGGAGAAGGGTGGGTCTAAGACTAGTATTTTAAACTTAAATACGGTCAACCACGTGTGCATGAAACTGAACTAGCTGAAGTTAACTGGGGTACTAGGCTAGGGGGAAGATCAATAGAGAAGCACTGGCAGACACTTGAGGGGATTTTTCAGAGTATATTCCTACTATAAAAAAAAATTTCTAAAGGGAGGACCCACCATCCACGGTTAACTAAAGAACTCAGGGAAAGCATAATCTTAAGGAAAAAGCATATAACTGTGCAAAGATGAGTGATCAGATGATTGGTTATAATACAAAGAACAGCAGAGAATGACTGAAAGGTTAATCAGGAGAAAGAAATTAGAGTATGAGAGGAAGCTAGCTAAAAATGCAGAAATGGATAGCCAGAGTTTCTACAGGTATTTAAACTGGAAAAGAGTAGGTAGAGTGAACGTTGACCTTCTAGAGAGCCAGAATGGGGAGTTAATAGTGGATAAAAAGGAAATGAACAAGTATTTTGCTTCTGTCTTCACTGTAGAGGATATAAAAACATTCCAGTAATAGCTATATATCAGGAGGTGGAGAGGAGAGAGGACTTGGTGAAATTACAATCACTAGGAAGGCGATACTAAACAAACTGAAGGAGCTGTGGGCAGACAAGTCTCTGGGTCCAGATGGACTTCATCCTAGGGTCGTAAGAGAGGTGAATAATGAGATAGTAGATGCATTGGTGTTAACTTTCCAAAATTCCCTAGATTCTGGAAAGGTTCCATTAGACTGGAAAGTAGCAAATATAACCCCTCTATTCAAGAAGGGAGCGAGGCAAAAAACAGGAAACTGCAGGCCAGTTAGCTTGACGTTTGGTCATGGGGAGGATGTTAGAGTCGATCATTAAAAAGGTTACACTTAGGAAAACACAAGGTAATCGGGAAGAGTCAGCACGGTTTTGTGAAAGGGAAATCACGTTCAGCCAATTTACTGGAGTTCTTTGAAGGAGTAACATGTCCTGTGGCTAAAGGGAAGCCTGTAGACATAAAGCCTGTAGACATACTATACTTGGATTTCCACAAGACATTTGATAAGGTGCCACATCAAAGGTTATTGTGGGAAATAAAAGCTCATGGTGTAGGGGTAACATAATAGCCTGAATAGAGGATTGGCTGGCTGGCTGGCAGAAAACAGAGTATGATAAATGGGTCTTTGTCTGACAGCAGGTTTTGACTACTGGGGTCTTGCAGGGGTCTGTGCTGGGGCCTCAACTTTTTATAATTTACATCAATGACTTAGATGAAGGAAGAGAAGGCATGGTAGCTAAATTTGCAGATAACACAAAGATAGGGAGGAAAGTATGCTGTGAAGAAGACATGAGGAGTTTTCAGGCAGATAAGTTGTGCGAGTGGGCAAAGATCTGGCAGATGGAGCATAATGTGGGAAAATGTGAAATTGTTCATTTTGACAAAAAGAATAAAAAAGCAGAGTACTATTTAAATGAAGAATGACTGCAGAATTCAGAGGTGCAGAGGGATCTAGGCGTTCTTGTGCGTGAGTCACGAAAAGTTAGTACGCAGGTACAGCAAGAAATAAAGGTGGCTAATGGAGTGCTATCCTTTATTATGAAAGGAATTGAACATAAAAGGATAAAAGCAAAATACAGCGGATGCTGGAAATCTAGAACAAAAACAAAAACACCTGGAAAAGCTCAGCACGTCTGACAGTTAATGTTTCGAGTCCGTTCTGATGAAGAGTCATTCGGACTCAAAACATTAACTGTATTCCTCTCCGCAGATGCTGTCAGACCTGCTGAGTTTTTTCAGGCATTTTTATAAAAGTAAGGATGTTATGCTTCAGTTACACAGGGCATTGGCGAGACTGCATCTTGAATACTCTGTGCAGTTCTGGTCTCCTTATTTAAGGAAGGGTGTAAATGCATTGGAGGCAGTTCAGAGGCGGTTTACTAGACTGATGCCTGGAATGAGCGGGTTATTTTATGAGGATAAGTTGGAGAGGGTGGGCTTGTTTCCAGTGGAGTTTAGAAGAGTGAGGGTTGACTTGATTCAAGTATATAAAATCCTGAATGGTCTTGACAAGGTGGACGTGGAAAGGATGTTTCCTCTTGTGGGTGAGTCCAGAACTAGAGAGCACTGTTTTAAAATCAGGGGTCGCCCTTATAGGACAGAGATGAGGAGAAATCGTTTCTCTCAGATGGTTGTGCGACTTTAGAACTCTCTGCCTCAGAAGGCAGTGGAGACTGAATGTTTTAAGGCAAGGGAATATAAGGTTATTGGGGGTAGATGGGAATGTAGAACTCAAAACACAAACAGATAAGCCATGATTTAACTGAATGGCGGAGGAGGCTCGAAGGGTGGAATGGCCTACTTCTGCTCCTATTTCATATGTTTGTACATAATTCCTTCTGGAGATACATTAATGGATTTTCCCAAGTCGTTACATGAGAGACAGTGAAAGCACAAAGTAAGCAATCTACATTACTTCCACAAAACTGTTTTTACCAGAACTTCTTGTTACATATTTCAGCTTATATGGTGATCTGGAAGTGGGCACAACAGGTGGGGAAATACAATTTACTGCATTGCTGCAGCTTTAATAGGACTTTCATGAATGGAGAGCATATTTTCAACCAACAGCCAAACCATAATGTTTACAGATGCAGCAATGAAAGTGTTCCGACAGGAATTGGGTAAGAGGAAGTGCTGCCATTTCATCAGATAACATGTCCCAGAAAAGAGCAGCGAAAAGCACTTGGGAAGACTGGTAGCCACAGTGTTTAATATTTGCACAAGAGAACATGGAGAAAATACAAAGAAGCCTGATGGCCTTAAGAAGTTGCCATGATAAGGTCACTTAACTATTTCCTATGCTAAGCATATTACCAAAGAATGCATGCTGTAGTTCATCTCAATATGTTAAACCAGGGTTGTCCAACCTTTTTGCGTGAGGGGCCACATTTCAATTTCTTTTTCATTCAAGGGGCCAATGAGCAAATTTCAGAAAGATAAGGTTTGGCACAGCATTAAACATGGGTTAAAAAAAAATCAATTTCAAAGCAATAAATTGATCATTTAAAAACGTAATTAGTAAGAATGACCATTAAAAAGTGCCAAGCAGCAGAGCCACCCAATAAAACCTTATGCGCCTTTTCACTTTAGAAGCAGAGCTAGAGAGAGGCAGACCAGGCCCCAAATCCTGATCACTAGGGAAGAGAGTGGGCACCGGGGCCAAGCTAAGGAATTGGGTTTAACCAACACTGAATTTGCTTTTGCTTCTGGTGGTACACACTCTGAGCTGGCCTCGGAGAATTCATACAAAAGTGTGGGTCGAAAGCAGGTTGCCTTTCAGCCTGTGCTTTCCACCTCTCCCAGCCTGCTTTGTGGGAAGGTTTTTGAAGAGGGAGGAGGAGGAGGAGGAGGGGAGAAGGGTGTGTTATGTCTGCCTCACTCCCAGTCTCAAGGTTTTCACTCTCTCACACACTCACTCAGGCTTACTCACTCCCCACCCGGGCCCTGGAGGTTTGGACATTTTACCCCAGAGGAGGACAATTGTGAAGGTGCCAAGATGTGCTTCCTCACTCTGCCCTGTCGGAGATTCCAGCTGCCCCGGGCAGGGGGGTGCCAGGCAGACGCTGCTGCTGTAATTGCTGGTCCTCATGGCCTCCATCTTGGCCCTAGACTCCTTTAGGGGGCTGCCGCCTGCACAAGTGGGTGAGAGAGAGACAGAATGCACCCTGGTCACTCACCTTCACACTGCTCGCAGCTCCTCCAATCACAGACTTTTCCTCTCCCACATTTGCTGCTGATAGGTTCACAAACACAGGAAAGAAACAGCATGTGAATGGAGGAGCAGCTCCTTGCAGATCTGTCACTTCCACTTACCTGTATTTTGAACAGTGAGTCCGTGGGTTGGATAGAGATACATCATGCTGGATTGTTGTCCACGGGCCGTTAGGTTGGACAACTCCGTGTTAAATACTGATTGCTGACCATTTCTGCTCTTTCAATATTTATCATGCATGGTCATTATTACAACAGGTCACACATACCAGTGGAATTTACCAACAGGACTGTTATCACAGTGAGATCAACATACAGTCTCCAACTAAAAGCTTTCCAACCTAGTAGCACAATGTATCTTCTTTTAATCATTCATACACTGAGATGTAGACTGAGAACTTGGGTATCACTTTAAATGTTCATGACACTTGAAACACCTCAACGCTATTTGCAAGGCAAGGCAGAATACAAAAGAAAGGAGGAAACTGGTAGTGGAGAAGGCCCCAGAAATTCAGGGCATTGATGCTGTCCCAGGAACCCCTGCTTAAAACATTGGAAGAGATAGTGCTATCCTCCTATTACTTCTTTGCCCGCTACTCACTCATTGGCATACATTTATGTAACTGTTTTACTCGGAACTTGGTCACAGAGGACACTCACAGGAGGATAACAGAAACGCTTTAGGGATGTCCTCAAAGCATCCCTGAAGAGTTCAAACATCTCCACCAACTCATAGGGGTCCCTGGCTTGTGACCATCCAAAATGGAGAAGGTTTATTCAGGAAGGCAGCAAACACATTGAGGGGCTTCACCGGGAGCATACAGAAACAAAGTCGAAGTGTCACACAAACCTCCAAACATCCCATCTGCCTGACCCTCCTTCAAGCACCACCTGCCCCACATTTAGCAGAGCCTGCAGAACATACATTGGACTGATCAGCCATCTCAGAACCCATTGAGGTGGAGGGGAAGCAAGTCATCCTCGATCCTGAGGGACTGCCCAAGAAGGAGAAGTTATTTCTTTTTTGTCCACTACTCAATCATTGGCATATATTCAAGTACAACACCACAACACACAATATTTTACCTTGTTAAGCTCTGTTTGAAAGGGTGTTGTGCATCTAACATTTCAACATATGTTCTTGTTCTGTTCCTGCAGGCATTCAATGCAACTCAAGTAGAAGCCACAGGGGTTTATGGAAGCCAACAACTCGCAGCACAATACATCACTCATATCATCTATCACAAGCACTGATGCAGTGACATCAACCTTAGGAAATTTCAATGGTGAACTTCAGGAGTGTAGCACAGTGCACAGTTGAGATAACGTGGTGGTATGCCCTGTAACTCCCTGTGCTTTGCTGAATTGAGCAATTGCTATGGTGCTGTTGTTCTTCTTTAGGGAAAGTAAGGATGGTGTTTACGCTGCTAGGCAGTAAATTTTTCAATTGCTCGATGCATCTGTGTACCACAAATTGGCTTATCCTGTAGATATCCCCTGTGATAGCCTAGAGCGTGCTGGAAGTATAAAATTAATTGCTTTGATGACCTTGATTGATAGTGCCAATACTGCAACTGTGATGAAAGGATGTCATTGGAGTGCTTGCAACAGATGTCACAAATCAGTAACAACTGCCCTGCTGAACCTGAACCTGTAAAACGAGTTCTACTCTGACCCTGCCAAGTAGTTGTGCCTGCGCCTGTATTTCAGCTTGTAGGCAATCCACATCTGAGATAAGTGGGTCACCTTATAATACTTTCTCTTCCGATGAGCTTGATGAGAGAAGAGGAATTAAAGCAAGATCCATTACTTTACATTTCAGAAAGTATAAATAGAGCTCTAGCATTTTAAGGAAATACTTCTTCAAAGGTCACAATGGACTGACCACTAACACAATATAAAAGTGCACTGGCTGAGTCCAACAATGGGCCAACACTGCATTAAAAAAAGGGATTTTATGCACAACCTTATCATGGAGCTCTTTGAAAAACATGCAAGTACTTAAATGAAGCATTGGCAGGTTAGATATAGAAGCAGAGTTCTATATTAATAAATAAGGGAGGTGGCAAGTTTACAAACTTGCAATTTTTGGTCCCTCACTTGTTTATTTTGGGTGGCAGGTTCCTTCAGACACAATAAAATATAGAGGCTATAGTAGTCAAAATAGGATATCCAAGTATAAATTTGCTAATAATTTGCAATTTCCTTCTAATATTTCCTTCATGCTTCTGTTGGCCATACACTCTTAAGATTCTGTATGGCTTAATAACAGCCCCATATTGTGGAGTCAGATTGGTTCCATCACACCCATGTCTTTTTTTGCTGCACATTCTATAAGGTTACACCCTCACTGTGTTTACAATATTATGTCGTAGTTTATACCCAAATGCCAAGTATGACCCTGAATATGTCCAAACACTTTACACACCTAGCTCCCCCACATCATTTAGATTCATCTACAAGGTTAAACAATCTGCTTACAATCCTGTAAGCAAGATTACTAATAAACATAATAATAGAAACCCAGGACTGATTTCTTTGGGTTCCATTAGTCACTCCTACTCAACTTGAATAATGGAAATTTATAACTATTTTGGTTTCCTACTGTCAAGCCAATCTTCCATCTATTTTTCAGTTTTCTCTTGTTTCAGTGAACCATCGTTTTATCTACAGATCTTTTGTGAAAGATGTTTACTTGTAACAATTTCTCAGTTTCTTTTTTATTCATTCATGGGGTGTTGGCATTGCTAATCTATAACTACCATCCATAAATGAGAAGGTGAACCATTTTCTTGAATACAGCTGAGTAGTTTACTAGTCCATTTCCAAGGCCAGTTAAGAATCACATTGCTGTGGATTACATAAAGGAAAGATCAGGTAAGGACTGCAGATTTTTTTCCCTTGAAGAACATTAACAAACTAGGTGGGTTTTTAAGACAATCCAGTAATTTCATGGTCACCATTACTAAAACTAGCTTTTTACTCCAGGTTTTAAATTCCCCAGATGCCACGTTGGGATTTCCTCTCATGTGACTACACCATTAGCCCAGGCCTCTGGGTTACTACTTCATTAGGCTAACCACTATGCTAATGTACCCACCTAACAGAGCTATATGCTCAAAGAAATCCAATGCATTTATCAGGTTCAATTTCCTTTTCCTGTTGGGATTTACTTTATTCTTGTTATGATATTTTAAACTGATCTCTTTATGGGTTGTTGGTTCATTTTTCAACTACTGATCTTAAGTCATTTGGTTTATAACACAGAAATAACAATGAATGTGTTCACACAAATTCTAAAGTATACTGTATGAGCACAGGAGGTACATTTTATTGAAAGTCAGATAGAACTAGGCACAAGCAAAGTTTGTAGGTATCAGACCATTTCTACATGTAGAATCCAATGCGCCTTCATCAGTCCTGCTTATTAAAAAGACAATATTCCATGGTCACCCAACCTATTTGATATCTTCATCAATCATAAAGGATGGTCTTGGTATCCTATTTATTTCTGAAAGAACTGTGAAATTTCTGTTCAGTGAAGATACAATAATGGAATCATACAGCAAGGAAAGAAGTCATTCAGGCAAGTCTGTGCCAGCCCTTTGAAACAGCCCTGCAAATATTCTCTTTTCAATTATTCATTCAATTCCCTTTTGAAAGTTAACATTCAATCTACTTCAACCACCCTGTTAGACGGTGTATTCCAGATCATAACAACTTGCTGTGAAAAAAAATTGTGAATTATCTTAAATCTATGTCCTCTGTTTACCAACCCTCCTAACAGTGGAAACAGTTTCTATCCACTTTATCAAAGTCTTTCATAATTTTAAAGTTACACTGCTTTTTGTGGGCACTCTCAGGGATCTAGCACATTCCACTTGAGATGAACTTGTGGGTGTGCCTAAGTTACTGTTTGCAATGCTCAAGAGGATCTCTCAAAAGTATTCTTTAGAAGATTAAAAAGGCATAGCAATCAGAACCTGGGTTTCTGGTAGATATGTTAACACACAGTTCAGTGACAACAAAGTCCCAATATGTCATGTAAAAATGCTCCCAAAGATTTCTCTCATGATTCACATTCCTAGACAAATAACTGAAGGGCTTTTCCTCAGTCCACCCACAAGAATCAATGGCTAAGCTGTGAGCTTCAGTTATGGCAAAAAAAGGGTAAGTGGTTACTGAAAAGGTTGTCGCCCACCTGCACAAAGCTGTTACTCTGCACCCTCACATTTCTTTGCCAAGTTATGGGAGGCAATTTGATACAAGAAAGCCTGCTGGGCAACACTTGGACTTCAGAACATGATGGAGGCTAGCTATTCACTTATAGGTCTTTCCATATTGTGAAATGAATATTTGTCATATACCTGAAGAGGAAACTCTGAGACTTGGGATAATAGTTCTTAAAAGGCATTACCTAGAAAATGGGTACTCATATCAGAGCTTAGTGCCTATCACATTTCGATTGAAGTGGGGCAAGTAGTCTCTGATGAATGACCACATCCTTAAGTGGTGGAACTATGGCCTTATGGTCAACCATTATAAGATTACACTGTGGTCAGAATCATGGAGAATTGTACTGCTCATCATGTCATTCATGAAGAGTCCCAGATATCTGCTCACTTCAGGAGAGGTAAATAGGGTTCCTCTGAGGTTGAGTTGGCTCCATATCACACAAAGCCTATTCATGAGAGCCTCTCGATTAACTTGGTTTGGTGACTCCGTGTGTTTTACACTTACTAACCAAAAAGAAGCCTGGATTTTCCAACTCATGATATTCCAATGCCAGCAGTAAACAAATTGGTTACCACTGATCAATAAAGTTATAATAGCATCTCTTTCATTCCAAATAATTCAACAATTTTCTATGTATTCTAACTCATTTTGGAATTTACATATTATCTCCATCCTTTTCTGATGATGGGAATAAAACTTGTATTCACTAGTCTCCTCATTTACCCATTCGCAGCAAACTAAATAAGAATTCAGCTGGGATATTTCAAGGCCTCATACTTTAAAAGATTAAGATTTTGTTGGAGACATCCTTCATGTTAATTGCACAGTGCTTGGTGGAGTTTTGTTCTCATGGCCGTGCACATATCAGATTTACTGTTATTGCATGAGATTGATCCCAGAGTTTCAGCTGTACTGGTGAGCTAAAGTTGAGGTTTTCAAATGATTTTTTGCTGCACCCCTCCCCACTCCGTCTCAGAGATACATGTCCCATATGTTCCAAAAAACAATACACTGCGATTGAAAATCAGCAAATGTAAATCCCAAGTCCAAGCAGGAGGGTCAAATTTCTTACTTGGCTTTTGCCTTGTTTCCTTTCTCAGGATCAGCATCCTCAAATTTGTGTTTCATAAAAAATGATTCCATTCATTCACAAATACTGAACACCAAACGTTATGCTGACATAGCATGGAGTTAAAGCATGTTGATGTGGCATGAGCTCATTGCTCAATCCCTCCAAAGCATTTTTCACCAATGATCTAATTGAGATGTTAAAAACGACAAAGGGATTCCATTGGATAGATGCTGAAACTATTTCCTCTGGTGAAGGCGGGACAAATAATCTTTTTAGAATAAGGCCACTGAGGAATGAAATCAGGAAGCACTTCATCCACACAAAGGATAGTGAAAATCTGCAACTCTTCTCTGCACCCCCCCCATTCCATACCTTCCCCACCCTTGCACCCCAGCCCCACCCCCTGCACCTCCCAAAAGACTGTGGATGCTGGGTGATTGAAATTTTCAAGTCCAAAATCAATAGATTTTCATTAGTTCAGGGTATGATAGAACATAGGATCAAGACAGGTAAATGGAGTTAAGGTAGAGATCTGCCATGGTCAAATTGAATAGTGCAATAGGTTCGAATGGCTGACTGCCCTATTCCTGTTCCTCTATTTACTGAAGAGGTCCTATATATGTTTCTTTCTTATTCAGGTGGATGATGCTATGACTTGATTGTGGGCTGGAGGAGTGGACCGTGGTGGTTCTTTACACAATGAGGTACATCCTGAAATCCAGGGTAAGAGAGTTTTAGCAAAGCTAACAGTGTCCCAGTACTTACCATTCTATTCTGGCCCAAGAGCATTGCCTAGAACCAGAGGTCTGGGTGTGTCAGTTTAGCACTAAATACTGGGACGTCAGGGTCTTCATCTTGGCAGATAGTGACAGATGATTGAGGGGACCTGGCTTGTATGTGAGTGACACTGGCGCCCACATCTATAATTTGTGTCATATCAACAGTAGTGGCCATAATATGATAAGGTTTGAGGCCTGAATAGAAGGGGAAAGCAAGGTTACCCGATTGGAATTGGTTAGATTTTAGAAAGATGAGGATGAGCCAGTTGAGGTAAGATGGAAAGAAAAATTGGCACACAGGGCTGTACATCAACAATGGGAATGTTTTTAAAAAGGAGCCTGCAAAGGTGCTGAATAAATACATACCATGAAAAAAAGGAGACCACATCAAGTTTCAGAATGCTGTGGATAATCAAACAGGTTAGAAATAAACAAAAGCTTAGACAGCATACGGTTATGATAAAGATTACAAAGAAAAAAAAAGAAAAAATAAGAGTCGTGTAAGGAAAGAAAATATGCAGTATGTGGAGAGAATCTCAAATAAGTTAAAAGGAAATATATGCACAAACTTGACATGGGATCACTTCACTCAACCCCAAAGAGATGATGATATTTAATGCAGAATAAATGGAAATGAATGGGGATACTTAATAAGTACATTGTTTCGGTGTTTACAGAAGAACAGGAAGTCGCAAGAAGGTAAATCTTCAATTGTTTAAAAGAAATTGAATGATATTTCAATAAAGGAAAACATTAGAAAAGTTACTTAAGCAAAGGGAGGGAAAAATACCAGATTCTGAACTGATGCATCCAAGGATTCTGAGGGAAATAAGGCAAGGAATATCAAAGTTGCTAGGAATTATATTTCAGGATTCTATTGAAATTACATATGTGCCACAGGACTGTAGAACGGCCAATTTAAAACCGATTTTCAAAAAGGGAGATAGAGTTAACCTGGCTAATCACAAACTCAATAGTTTAACATCTGTGGTAGGAAACATTTTGGAATATTTAATTAAAGATGATATTACTAAATATCAAGATGAAGAGAAATGATGTGAAGCAGCCAACATAGGTTTCATAATTAAAGATTGTGCTGCAAAATCCGACGAAAGTTCTTTGAGATGACGACCTGATATGGTAGATCAGGGGAATGAATGATATGGCGTAGATAGACGTGTGACAAGATACCATGCAGGAGATTAATGGAGAAAAGTAAAAAGTATAGAATTAGCTACAGTGTAACAAAGTTTATTAAAGATTGGTTACAATGGAAGAAATACAAAATAAGAGTTAAGGGCAGTTTCTCATTGCAGATGCCTCACATGAGCACTTCTGATCACTATGTACATCAATGATTTGAACACAGAGCTAGAGAGAATAGTGTCCAAATTTGCAGATGATGCCAAAATAGGAAATGATTCTGAAGATCAAAAGAAGTCGCAACGGAATGTTGAGTAATGGTGGACTGGGCAGATTCTAACAGGTCGGAAGTGGGTTTGTTCACTAATGACTGCAATGTTCAGTTCCAGTCACAGTTCATCAAAAAAAGAAGCAGTCATGCCCACATTCAGCAAGACCTGGACAACATCCAGGCTTGGATTAAAGTGACAAGTAACATCCACACCACCCAATCATCAGGGAATGACCTTCTCCAACACGAACGAGACTAACTACTTCCCACAGACATTCAGCACTCAAGAAGCTGAACGCTATTCAGGACAAAGCAGCCCACTTGCTTGATACTCCACTAAACATTTGCTCCCTCCTCCACCACTGAGGCAATGTGGCTGCAATGGGCACTATCTATAGGTGCACTGCAGCAAGTCACTCTCAAACTGAATGCTAAATTCTACCATGGTCATTGTTTCCTAGGGAACTTTTACACTGAGATCATGTATTAAACCTGCCTCATTACACATTACTAGATCCAAAATAGCCTGATCCCTGGCTGGATCCACAACATATTGTTCTAGGAAATTGTCCCACATACACTATGAATTCTTGCTCATGGCTACCTCTGCCAATTTGATTTTCCCAATCTATCTGAAGATTAAAGTCACCCATGATTAATGTACTGCCTTTTTTACCTGCCCTCATTATCTCCTGATTTATTCACTGTCCTACAGTATAGCTACTGTTAGGGGGTTATAGATACCTCCCACCAGTGTCGTCTTCCCCTTGTTATTTCTTACCTCCACCCATATGGATTCTACAACTTCCGACCCTAGATAATTTCTTGCTATCGTACTTATTCCATCTTGTACTAACAGAGCTATCACACCACTCTTTCCTTCCTGTATGTCCTTTCAAAAAGTCACATACCCCTGAATATTTAGTTCCCAGCTTTGATCTCCTTGTAACCATGTCTCTGTAGTGGCTAAGATCATACCCATTAACCTCTATTTGTGCCGTTAATTCATTTGTTTTGTTCCAAATATTACACGCATTTAAATAAAGGGCCATTAATTTTGCCTTTTAACCATTTTTTCCTCCTTTTGCCCTGTTGCTGCTTTTTTTTAATGTCTGTACATTCATTCCCTTCCGGTCACTCTCTGGGTATCATTACCTAAATAGCTGCCCTGCAAAGCTGTCATATCATTTTGCTTTGTAAGTCTACGTATCCCCTCTCCAGAAGCCCCTCCCCCTCTAGCTGTCCTTGGGAAGCTAGTGGTGAGCCACCTTCTTGAACCTATATTCATGGGACATGATCATCTCTGGCAAAGACAAGGCCAGCATGTGTTGACCATCCCTAACTGTCCTCTAGAAGGTAGTGACGAGCAGACTTCTTGAACTGCTGCAATCCATTTCTCTGTAGTCTGTAAAGATCACGTACTATAACACCATGGTCTTTTCTCACTCAACACTCTTTAGTTTGGTGTACATATATTAGCCTTTAGCTCTTTCAATTTGCATAAAACTACAGTTATTTCTATTGAATCAGTAGACATTGGCCCACCCTCCTACGGAATCCAGATCCATTTTCCCATGGAAGGTTCTAATACTCATACAAATCATATCCACAAAATTGTAGACTGTTCCCCCGATGACTTCATCTAGATCACTAATAAAAGTAAAAAATATACTTTGAATGGGGAAAGGCTGGATAATGTAGATGAGCACAGGGATTTGAGGCTTCAAGCTTACAAGGTATTAAAAGCAGCAACTCAACTGGATAAAGGTAATTGAATACAGGGTTTCATGGCAGGCTGTATAGGTATCCTAGGTTCAGTTGCTTCATCAGTGATCTTTCCTTCAACATAAGGTCAGAAATCGGGATGTCCCCTGATGATTGTACAGTTTTCAATTCCATTTGCAACTCCTCAAATACTGAAGCAGTCCATACCTGCATGCAGCAGGGCCTGGATAACATTCAGACTCAGCCTAATAAATGCCACACAAGTACCAGGCAATGACCATCTCCAACAAGAGAGAATCCAACCATCTCCCCTTGACATTCAATGGTATTACAATTGCTGAGTCTCCCACTATCATCCTGGGGGTTATCACTGACCAGAAACTGAACTGGACCAACCATGTAAATAGTGTGGCTGCATGAATAGGTCAGAGGCTGGTAATTCTGTGGCAAGCAATTCATCCCGACTCCCCAAAGCCTGTCCACCATCTACAAGACACAAGTCAGGGGTGTGATGGAATACTCTCCACTTGTCTGGATGCATGCAGCTCTAACAACACTCAAGGAGCTCAACATGATCCAGGGCAAAGCAACCTGCTTGATCAGCACCTCATCCACCACCTTAAACATTCACTCCCTCCAGCACCAACACAGTGTCAGCAGTGAGTACCATCTACAAGATGCACTGCAGCAACTTATCAATGTTCATTCAACAGCACCTTCCAAACCCACAACTTCTACCACCTAGAAGGACAAGGGCAGCAGACGCATGGGCACACCATCATCTCCAAGTTCCCCTCCAAGCTACACACCATCCTGACCTGGAACCATTCTTTCATCGTTGCTGGTTCAAAGCCTTGAAACTTCCTCCTTACAGCTCTGTGGGTTACCTGTGTCACATGGATCACAGCAGTTCAAGAAGGCAGCTCATCACCACCTTCTCAAGGGCAATTAGGGAGGACAATAAATTCAGGCTTTGTCAATAATGCCCACATCCCCATAAACAAAAATATATAAACAAAAGTTGGACTGCAATAGAAAATCTATGTAAAGCTTAGTGAGACTACAGTAGGCGTAGCGGGTACAGTTTTGGGCTGCACCTTATAGGAAGGGTGTTGAGGCAATAGAGAGGGTGCAATACAGATTCAGATGCAACCTAGAATGAGAAAATATAAATACATAGCCTGTTTTTGTTAGAATTGAAGAATGCAGGTGACATGATCAAAATATTTAAGGGAAGGAATGCCATAAACAATAACAAACTGCATCCTGTGGTTGAAGGGTCTATAATGAGGGAGATAAATATCAGATTAAATGCAAGAGATTTAGGGTAGAAAGCAGGAGAACATCTTTGAAACAGAAGATTTTGAGGTGCTGAAATGTGCTATTGAACTTGGGGATTGAAGTGTTGATCACGTCAATATTTAAGAATAGGTTCTATAGGTAGTTGACAGAAAATGAATAAAGGGACTTGGGGAGGAGAGGAATTGGAACTATTGTTTGTTTAGAGAATGTTTGTCAACTGATTAGTCCAAACAGTCTATTTCTTTGTTGCAATTTATGTAGTTATGTAGTGTAGTTATTCAAAATTGGTATGGTATCTTTGGATCTGTCTGGCATGCTGATTATGGGGAATAGACTTTCCTGCTTATTCCTTGGGCAGGAGATTGATTGAATCCATACAGGTTGCAGAGAGAATGTTGCTCTATTTGGCTTCCAGTTACCGAGGTCAATGAAGATGAATAAACTTCATTGGCACTCACTTCTGTAGCTAGGCAAGCATGTGGCTTTTGTTGGGGGAAAGAACTGTTTTTAGCCATCTTCAATAACCCTGTTAATAACTTTCAATTTACTTTTGTATATATTCCAATCTTCTTCCTCACAGAAATCCTTAAACAGCAAATACTTATTTTATTTCTGTATACATGCTTTTAACACTGATCAATTATTTGGATTTTGGCTTTGATCATTTCCCTCTCCTAGGTAGTACACTTTGCACCTAATTTGCGTCCTTTGGAGTTAACGAGGTGCACTTCATTACCAATAGTTATTGAAAGGATGTTATTTTTCATGTTGTTTTCCCCTCAGTAAATTCACTGAAATAATTCTCTCTTGCCTCTTTCTCAATGAAATCTGTTCTCTTGAAAGCTGGTACTTTCATTTTGATAATTGCTCCGGCACAAAGCATAGTATCAGATCTAATGATAAAGCCATTATTAGCAATTAAGTGTTCCTCAACATATCCAGTTCACTGGAAAACGTGAGATCAAGTATGCACTGCACCCTCCTCCCTTGTTAACATGCTGTGCCAAGATGCATTCTTGCATAAGCTCACTTTGAAAGTGACCTCCAATCTGACCATTTTAATTCAGCATAATTACTCTAATTATTAGCTTCCCTTTCTCAGAAGTTCCCTTGATCTGCTAAAACATTCTGTTTAGCTCAGTTGCCATCCCCACCTATAATAGATTCCTATTATCAACTTATTTTTTTTCTCTTGGCAATTTTCCCCTTGCTGCCTTAAAAGCCTGTACCGCTTGCTGGGCTCTGTTCCATGGGGTAAAAGAAAAATACTGCGGATGCTGGAAATCTGAAACAAAAACAGAAAATGCTGGAAAAACTCAGCAGGTCTAATAGCATCTATGGAGAGAAAGACAGAGTTAACGTTTCGAGTTGAGTCCATATGACTCTTCTTCAGAGCTAATGAGAAGTAAAAATGTAATGAAATTTATACTGTTTAAAGGCGGCGGAGCAGGTGAAGCTAGATAGAAGACCAGCGATAGGTGGAGGCAAAGAAGAGATTGACAATGATGTTATGAACAAAAGGACAAAGGGGTGTTAATGGTAGTGGTACTGGCTAAAGGAGGTGCTGATGGTGGCATTAAGGTTAGAAAGCAGAATGTGGTAATAGCAGGTCAAGGGCAAGCACTCTGGAAAGAACAACATGAACAAGTGACAGATGGCCTTAGTGGGAGAGGGGACGTTCGGTGGTGGGAAAAAGGACTGATAAAAGGTGGGGGATAAAACAATGAATAAAAATGAAAGTAAATAAAAAATAAATAAAAATAAAAGTGGATAAAAAATAAAAACAAAATAAAATTTTAAAAATAAAAAATAAAATAAAAAATAAAAATGTCCACCCCTCCATCACCTTCACATGGTCCATCTCCATTATTTGACCTCTCTGTCTCAATTTCTGGTGATAGACTGTCCACCAATATTCATTACAAGCCCACTGACTCCCACAGCTACCTCGACTACAGCTCCTCACACCCTGCTTCCTGTAAGAACTCCATTCTCATTCTCTCAGTTCCTTTGCCTCCGTTGCATCTGTTCCAATGATGCCACTTTCCAAAACGGCGCTTCAGATATGTCTTCCTTCTTCCTTAACCAAGGTTTTGCACCCACTGTGGTTGACAGGGCCCTCCACTGTGTCCGACCCATCTCCCGCGCCTCTGCCCTCACTCCTTCCTTTCCCTCCCAGAACCATGATACGTTGCCCCTTGTCCTCACTTTTCACCCAGCCAGCCTCTGCATTTAAAGGATCATCCTCTGCCATTTCCGCCAACTCCAGCATGATGCCACCACCAAACACATCTTCCCTTCACCCCCTCCTGTCGGCATTCCGGAGGGACTGTTCCCTCCGGGACAGCCTGGTCCACTCCTCCATCACCCCCAACACCTCATCCCCCTCCCAGGACACCTTCCCATGCAATCACAGAAGGTGCAAAACCTGCCCTTTTACCTCCTCGTTCCTCACTGTCCATGGGCCCAAACACTCCTTTCAGGTGAAGCAGTACTTCACTTGCACCTCCTTCAATTTGGTCTACTGTATTCACTGCTCCCAATGCGGCCTCCTCTACATTGGAGAGGCCAAACGCAGACTGGGTGACCGCTTTGCGGAACACTTTTGGTCTGTCCACAAGCATGACCCAGGCCTTCCTATCACTAGCCATTTCAACACACCATCTTGCTCTTATGCCCACACGTCCGTCCTTGGCCTGCTGCATTGTTCCAATGAAGCCCAAAGCAAAGTGGAAGAACAGCACCTCATCTTCCAATTAGGCACTTTACAGTGCTGGACGTAATATTGAGTTCAACAACTTCAGACCATAACTCTCTCCTCCATCCTCACCCCTTTTTTCAATACTCATTTTTATTTTTTGTTTTTTATTTTTTTATCCACTTACTTTTATTTATTTTCATTTTTATTAATTGTTTTCTGCTCACCTTTTATCCTTTTCTCGATCTTTTTTCCCTCCACTGTCCCCTCCCCTCCCCACCCCCACTAGAGCCATCTGTCACTTGTTCATGTTATTCTTTCCAGAGTGCTTACCCTTGACCTGCTATTACCACATTCTGCTTTCTGACCTTAATGCCACCATCAGCACCTCCTTTAGCCAGTAACACCACCATTAACACCCTTTTTGTCCATGACATTTGTCAATCTCCCTTTTGCCTCCACCTATCGCTGGCCTTCTACCCAGTTTCACCTGCTCCACTCCCCTTAAACAGTATAAATTTCATCTCATCTTTACTTCTCTTTAGCTCTGAAGAAGGGTCATACGGACTCGAAATGATAACTCTGCCTTTCTCTCCACAGATGCTGTTAGACCGGCTGAGTTTTTCCAGCATTCTCTGTTTTTGTTTCTGTTCCATGGGGGTTGGTTTTCTTCTATTTATGTGTGAGCATGCAACAATGTTGATCAGCACGCTATTTGTTCCCAAGGGGCAGCTCAGGCCTCTACCATCCTCACTCAATTTTCATTTCCAATAGGGGTCAGGATAATAATGATCAAGAGCCCAGTCTATTTTTTTCCTTCCTGACCACAGGTTGCTGAAGCCAACAAACTGAGCCATAAAGGGACACCAACCACATCAGTACATCATCTCAAATATCCATCCATTCTGATTCTGACAACTGCTGTAGATAGGCCTGTCTTTTCTTCAATATTCAGATGCTCCCTGTTACAACCACGCTCCAACACCCATTTATTTATTCTGTCCCAATCTATTACTGAGTGCCTGAAACTAATATTCATTGTCAGATTTTAGTCATTTCTTTTTTGAATGCTAATTGCATGCAACTTTTTGGCATGAACCTACATTTCAAATCCTCACCTTGAAGCCTCTCTCTCAATAATCAAGCTAGGGAGGAAGAAGTGCATATTGGGAGCCAAGATTAATTAATAGAATGACATTGCTATACCCAACCAAAATAACTTTACTATGCCGAGCCATTGGAAATTTATCAAATATGGCAGCTCAATCAGGAAGGCAATAACCTCAAGGTAAATTTAAATAATTTACCATAGCTCATTGTCCTTTTAAATACATACAGAATTGGCTGCATTTTGAATATTTGAATGAGGCCTCTAGCTGAAACAAACAGATGACTGGGCTGCCCATGTAGGTCCCCCCAGGAAAATAACAACACATGGGAATGGGACAGCGAGTACATAAGCACAATTTTTGAGCTCCTTCTGCCCCATTGCCCTAGGTGGAGTGTCTTAAATTTGCTCCCAGTGTCTTAACTTTGGTCCCAACATGTTTTACAAACAAACATGGGAGGATGTGATAATTGGGCCTTACCCTGAGTTATTCTTTTAATAGTATTGTGATGACAATACTTACCAATCTATACATAATGACTAAGTTGGCAATGGGATTCGAGGAATGTTAAGCGTGTTTTTCAAAAATGAAGCATCTTCATCTATCACGCATAATGATAATGGTCTCTATCCTTCTGTCAAGGGAAATTGAATCGTTCACTCAAATAAATTAACCAATTTTGATGCACAGTAGCCCCAGAGTACAGATATTATGGCCCTGATAATAACTGAATAACTGCAAAGTGGGAGCTGGACAGGTTGGGGGAGGGAGGGAGATTTAGCAGCCAGGAAGCCCAGAAATATATGCTGGAGACCATAAATTTACAGGTCAATGGAATTCAATTTAAAGATACCTTTTTAACATCTCATAACAACTTAAATTACTGTGATATCTACCCGAATTTAATTAGGTTACTCACATGCATTCAAGTGCATCTCTAAACCTGGATGTGATATATTGATGCTGGATTATCCTTGATCCAAAAATCAATTATTTTAACTACCCACCCATATCCCCCAATCAACCTGTTCTTGGGGGTTAAAATTTCCCCTAAATATGTCTTGAACCTCAGGGAGGGACGAAGTCAATCAATTTAGACACAAGCATCTTGGAGGTTTTTGTTTGAAGGTAGATAATTCGAAATTAAGAACCACAAAGAAATTTTTTAAAAATATATTTTTCAATGAAAACCGAAAGCATTGTTTATCAATTTATATTTCTGGGCAGATGCCTGTGCTTACCATGGTGGACATGTTTTTCTTCACTTGAATTCAAGGACTAGCATCAAACACTCACAAATTCACAGATTAATCATAGCACACAGCAGACACAAAAACAAGTATCCTTTCCTTCGCAACAGTTACTTACTTCAGCTCCAACCTCAGCAGAGCTAGCATCCTTATTACAAGAATGTTTCCCTCTAAATTAGGTTTTAAAAGTTTAGATTAATTTTTCCTGAAATCTAGACACATTGGGCAGGACATTCCCTGCAGGCTTCTGCAAAGCCCTGGCAGGGTGAAACATGAATCAGAAACCTGCACTGTGTGGGAAGCAGTCACTCAATGTGATTTTCCCCAAGGCAATCAATTAAAGGCCAGAGGGAAAACTCGCCATCCAATTAAGGTTGGTGGGCGGGCTGGCAAAGCCGAAAGGCTAATCAGAGGCCTCCCTACCCGAAAGGATCAACAGGCTGTGATGGCAGGTAAATAATGGGCGAGGGGACTTCAAAATGGAGGTGCCCTCTCTTCAACTTATTAAAATTAAAATTTTTTAAATGGGTTTTGCACACAGGTCACGACTATGGGGGTGTCAGACTCTCTAACAAGGCAGCCTGCAGCTGCCGCAGCAACCCAAGCAGGCAGGGAGGGCCTCTAGGCTTGAATGGAGCCCTGGCTCCTGATCAGCCGCTGGGAGGCCACTTCTAGGTACCTAAATTGTCGGCGCAATCAATTATAAATAGTTCTGTCACTGCCTGCAGGAAAATCCAGTCAGCCTCCCATTAATTGGCCTAACGCAACCCTTAATGAGCCGTGTCATTTACCTGCCACCCTCCTGGCCATCCCACCTCTGCAAAAGTGGCCCAGGGGGAGGCAGGGTGGAGCCAGGGAACTAACACACTCGCTGGAGGGGTTATTTTTAGCCCCCAATTTAGAACGTCTAAGAGCTCACAGAGAAGAATTTCCATCTAATAATCTGGACTAGATTCAAACCTAGTACCCACAAGTGACAGGACTATTTACAAACTGACTGCACCATTTTTCTCACGCAGCATCACTTCAATGGAAAGAAGAAAGCAAATTCATTGAACCATTCCCAAACTTAGCCAAGTTTCAATGCAAGTTCCTCACAAACATCATCTCAGAACTATGTCAAAAGCACAAACAAACCATTAGTAGGATACATTTATGTTGGAATTTTGCAAAAGAAGAGAATTTGACTGAAATGGAGCTATTCAAGCTCTCTATATGATTCTGAAAGAATATCACTGGGGGCGGTGGGGGGGGACGCACATAAAGTCCCTGCCAAACCAAACATCTGGATTAAGGAGGACAAAATATTAAGGGACATTTAACTTCAAGGAAATGGGAAGGATGGGGAGAAATTTATTTTTTAAAAATGAATTGTGTTGATATGTCCTGTTTCAAAACGTTACATTAGTTTTTCACAATTAGTTTTAAAGGTGAAAGTAATTATAGCTAAACATTTGGAATCTAAACTCTTTTTCATGGGCAGAATTTTCCATTTGCCGGTTGGGTGGGCCTGACCGGCTCAGCGGCAGGTAGGCGGCCGATTGCCGCCGCCGAAACGGGCCGCACCGCCATTTTCTGCGGGCGGGCCAATTAAGGCCCACCCCGCGGGTAAGCGACTCCCGTGGAGAACGGGAAAATAGTCGCGGGGGCGGGCGGCCTCAGACATGCCGGTCCCAATGGGGAGCCGGCAACCTGTTTAAAGAGTGGCCAGGCAGCCTGCTTGAAGCAGTGCACCATGGCCACTCATAGAGAAGGACATGCTGGATTGAGGGCAGAGGAGGAGGAGGAGGAGGAGGAGGAGGAGGAGGGGGGCAGGAGAGGCCAGCAGGGGCCACTGTGCCCCCCGATTTTCAGATGCATGCCTTGCTGTCCTCCTGCAAGAGGTGGCTATCTGTCGGCACCTTCTGTATTCTAAGGATGGGAGGAGGAGGGCCCCCCATGTCACCAGCCAGGCGTGGGAGGAGGTGGGTGACGCTGTAAGCGCCCATGATGATGTGCGGCGCACAGGCACCCAGTGCAGGAAATGATTCAATGATTTGCTGCGCTCTGGACAGGTGAGTACCATGTCTGTCTTGGCCATTTGGCCCAAAAGGCAGCCTTAGCCTTTGACCCCTCCCCACCATGTATTGCTGTCGTTACTGCATCTGTTGCACGCTGGGTGGGCAAATGGGTACTGACCATGCTTACGTCAGCCTTAGTGGTTGAGGAGAAGGAGGATTCTCCCCGCAGCATATGTTGGTGTTTGTGGCATTTGAGTAGTCTGGGGGCAACCTGCGGGGGAGGCCGCTAGACACATACTCAGAACTCCAACACATGTCATATTGATGGTAATGAGATGGTGCAAGGGGAGCCTCAAGGTGTTTTGGGCAAGTGCCATCTGCTGGCATCGGCACCACACCTAGTTGTGCCTCCTTGGCACGGGCGCTAAGACCTGTGTGCTATTCAAAGTGATGGACGCCGAATGTATCCAAGGTGGCCGTTGGGGGAGCGGTTTGGGACCAACCGTACTATCTTCTGGGGACTGATCACCAGTAGTGTGGACAGGAGCCGCTGGGGGCCTCAGATGGGCCACTGTGGTTGGGGTGTGGCGTGTGCGTGCAGAGTACATGAGCGAGCTGCCCCAATAAATGCTCTTCTCTGTTTTGCAGGCAAAAAGTCACCACAATGCCCAGGAGCGCCAGAGGACTGGAGGTGGGCGCGTCCTCCTCCAGCGCCTCACACCCTTCGAGGAGCAGGCCATGGAGCTGGGCAGGAGGCAGAAGGCTGGGGTCCGGTGGCCATGTATTTGAGGTCCACAGTCCCATCCACTCTGTCTGCCCACCATCCAAACCACTTATGGCTGCTGCAATCATTAATGCTGAAACAATGCTCATTCACAGACAGACATTCTGATGTGTGGGTCATACAGAAGGGACCCTCGTCCCCTTGAGGAATCGCGTCTCCACCAGCTTCCAAAGTCACCTTATCCCATTTGTGACCACTATCACGATGGTCTAACATGCCATTGGATCGCTGCTGCACAGCCAAAGGCACCAGCGCAGACACACACACCTCGGTGGGGACTTTACTGTCGGCTAGTGTCCCGGGTCACAGTGGAGAGGGCACATCACAATCGCTGGAGGGGATGGTAGGGGCAGAAAGTGCCGATGGCGCCAGCAGCCGGAGGGCTGCAGGGGACGAGGCACATGCTGAGTCCAGCACTGATGACGTTATCCCCATTGCAGCAGCTGCAGGACAGGTGGCAGGAAGTGCGTTTGCGTCTGGCAGGGTTGCATGAGGGAATGGTTCAGTTGCTCTCTGTGACAGAGGAGTCTAGGCAGAGTGTAAGTGAAGGTTTGGCTCTCAGGGCAGAGCTTCAGGCTTCCTTCAATGAGAAATTGGCGACTCTCATAGAGAGGGGCTTCAATCGAAAGGAACATTTTATGATTGGGATACGCTCTGATCTGCAAGCCCTCACAGCGGTACTGGCCACAGGTGGTCATTCCCAATGTGAGAGATGTTGTGGGCACCAAGCATCGGCACTCAGTGCCCATGCATCTGCGGCGAGCAGGGAGGTCAAAAGGGACCTCACATCAGCGCAGCAGCTGCCTGTCGTCACTGCGAGCTCCTCTCAGGGTGCTCCAGATGAGGGCAGCAGCTCCTCCGCCCCTCTGCCAGTCAACGTTTCTTCCGCTGAGGCTGTGACAACTGGGGAGGTGCCAGTTCAGGAACTGGCCACTCCCTCCCAGGCAGAGCCATCACAGGCTCCACGGGCCAGAGGACTCCCGCCAAGGTCATCGAGGCCAACAGGACAGCAGAGTCAGCAGGCTGTCTCACAAGCCACTCCGAGCAATGGGGCGGCACCTCGACGTAGCACCCGAAAATGTAAGCATAATGTTAGGCACTCCACGGGTATGTCACTGGTGATTTTGTGTTGCCCTTAGAATAGGTACCTAAATTTTTCTTATTGCAAAGGAGTGTTGTTTGCTTTTCTTTTGGACATAATAAAGTCCACCTTTGTTACCATGGCAGAGGGTCTTTTGTTTGTGGTGTATTTTTCTTTTTCACATATTTATCATGAGTGGTTGAGTGGACATTGATGTTTCTGTACTAAGCCCTTAGTTGCAGCTGAACAGGTGGAAGATGTAGTGCCTGAGTGTCACGTGTGGAAGTGCCAGGCAATGCTGGTCCTGCTGATCCATGTGTGTGGAGCTAGCTGAAGGTTCTTTGGATTAAATTGTCCCGGGTGTCCCTGCCTCCTTGGTGTAAATGCGGATGGTTGCTCTGCCCTTCATCATTGCCCTGTGCTTCCTCATCCTCTGAGGCACTGCTGGATTCATCATGTGCAGCCTCATCCAGGGTGTCAAGGTCTTCATCGTCAATTCCATCCCCCCTTTCCAGCGCGAAATTGTGCAGGGCGCAGCAGACTACCACTATCAGAGAGACCCGATCTGGGGGGTACTGGAGTGCGCCCCCTGAGCGGTCCACACAACGGAAGCACATCTTGAGAAGGCCAATGGCTCTCTCCACCACAGCCCTTGTGGTGCCCTGGTTCCTATTGTACCGCTGCTCAGCTTCTGTTCTTGGACGACGTACTGGTGCCATGAGCCACCTTTGCAGGGGATAGCCCTTGTCACCCAGCAGCCAACCATCCAGCTGAGCCGGAGCACTGAAGAGCCCCAGCACCTGGGAGTGTCTGAGGAGGTAGGCGTCATGGGAGCTGCCTGGGTACCTTGCACAGACTTGTAGAATCTGCATCCTGTGATCAAACACTATCTGCACGTTCATGGAGTGGAAGCCCTTCCTGTTGATGAAGGCACTGGGCTCACCTGCTGGTGCCTTGATGGCCACATGTGTACAGTCTATTGCACCCTGGACGCGGGGGAAGCCAGCAATGGCCACGAAGCCTCTGGCTCACTGTGCCTGACTTGCCTGGTCACAGCGGAAGTGGATGAAGGTGGATACCCGTCTGAACAGAGCGTCTGTAACCTGCTTGACACAAGTGTGGTCAGCTGATTTGGAGACACCGCAAAGATCACCCACGGAGCCCTGGAAGGAGCCAGAGGCATAGAAGTGAAGGGCAACTGTGAGCTTCAGAGCCACTGGCATGGGCTGTCCACCCACACAGTTAGGGGAGATCTCAGGGTCAATCATCTGACAGATATAGTTGACCGTCTCCCTTGAGAGTCGGAGCCTCCATCGGCACTGCACCTCAGTCATATTGAGGTAGCTGCTTCGCCACCTGTATACCCTGGCAGCAGGATAGTGGCGTCTTCTGCGGCCCCTTCCACCTTGGACAACCTCTTGGCCCTGCGCCTGGCCTCCCAAAGGTGGCTCCCCTGGAGGCTGATTGGCCAGTCCTGGCCTCCTCCTTATTCTATCCCTCCCTTCCTCCTCAGGGGAGCTGCCTCCAGTGGAGATGTCAGAACCCATACCCCCAGGCTAAATGGAGGCCTCCGGAAAGCTGCAGGCCCGAGAAAGATTACTGTCTGCAGACTGGTTTCAAAGTACACAAGAAGCTCTTGGAATGTAATGAGAACTGATAACAATCACACAGGCAACTTTTAAACGCTTTCAGCAATTAAAACTTCGTGTAAAACATGAACAACCCCTCTGAGTCCACATATCTCGACATTGCATGAGTTTTCTTAAAAAATCTCCTACCCGCCTGCCCGTTGGGCCCGTGCTCCGACCCAAAGTTCACACGGGCCCCTCAAAATCCAGGACAATTGGCAAGTTAAGGGCCTTAACGAGGCCTTCAATTAAAGGCGGGCGAACGCCCTGCTGCTGAGCGTGCCCGCCGACCGAAATATCGCGCTGACGTCGGGACGCTCGCAGGACATTTTAAGTGCTGATGTGCGGGCTCCACCGCCCGCAAGTCAGCCGGAAATTTCTGGCCCATGTGATTTGTTCCCAGGCAGATTCTCTTTTGCATCTCTTGAAGTCAGTAGAACCCAAGAGATATATATTCAATTCACATCAAGCAGAGACGCTCTGCTGTTGTTCAAGTGGATTGTATCTGCTACTCAGTTATGGTTTGTTTCCACAAAATCAATTTTGTCACTTTTTTAAAAATTCAGTCCCTGAAAAGCTTTTGCTATAGTTGGTCAATGGAAACAGAGTTTAAAAGTAAGCAGAAGGAAATAGCCAGAACATGCATTTCCAATGCAGTTCTGGACAGTGGTGCTTCATGTAGTGATTGCTTTAGGCTGCCATCACTAGTAAATGGTCAGTTAGCTACAGGCACAATTCCTTTAACTATAGATTTTAAAGAACTCTGAATGGTATAGCACCAAATATATTCAGAGGTATGTGCTTTGAATTTCACAATATTTAACTTCACATTTAGCCATAATTGTCCTGTTGTAAGATTAATTATTGCCATAAATCCCAAAATATAAATATCCCTTTAGTGCTGAAGCAAAATATAGCAGATGCTGGAAATCTGAAATAAAAACAGAAGCTGCTGGAAGAACTCAGCAGGTCTAAGAGCATCTGTGAAGAGAGATCCCCCAGGTAAAATTCCCCTGGCAGCCTTCTAGCCTTGGCATGTCCACAATCTTACAGGGGTAGGTGAGGCCTAGGGCAGCCATCCGCCCTCGCCCAATTGAGGCCCTTAATTGGCTACTTAAGGACCTTTTCCTGACCGACCTCAATTCTAAGGCTGGCAGGAGGAGTTAGGAGGCAGGGGGGTTAGCCAAGCAGGTCACCCTGCTTGGGTCACTCCAGCACCTCCCTTAAGGGCCCCCTTTCCACATCAAGCATCCACCCCTTAAGGTCTGCCTCCTGCGGGTGCACCTTCCCCCCATGGCCTCTCCACTAAGACCCCTACCCTACTCTTCCCAACCCCCGGGCTCCACCTCCCCTCCCCGTTATGATACCCCTGGCACTTAACTGCTCCTAGACTCTGGGACTTAGAATCTTGGGAGTGCTTGTAGTCCCAGTCCTTGTCATTGCTGCCACTGGTGCTATTGGGACTACAGAGCTGCTGGCTAAATAGATTGACCAGCACTCTAAGGCAGTAAGTTCTGAATCCAGCCAATTAACAGTCTTCAGAGCTGCAGTGATTGGTGGAAATATGTTTCCCTGGGTAGGGCTGGGGCGGGGGGGTGGGGGGGAAGCGGGGAAAGAAATTGAGATACCCTGCCATCAAAAAAATACTGCCCAGTGTTACCATTTCAGGCCTGTGACCTCTCATCAGAACTGGGGGAAGTTAGAACTGTAATAGATTTGCAGCTGCATCAGTTGCATAGCCTAAACGTTTTGGTGAAACTTTGGAAGATATCTTTCATCAAATGGCACCAAAGTTATCAATACATTTACCCCAGTAATTCAGTCTTAAAAGCTGATTTGAGCAACTTGATGAGCACATTTATACACAAGTTACTATCAGTAAAATCTAATGATAGTAGCCAATAATTCTTTGAAATCTCACAAATTATATGGCAATCCCTGTGATCACGATTATTACCACCAACATTTCACAACAATGTGAATATGCAGATAATTGTCAATCGATATATATTTTTATATTAAACACAATAAATATTGCCAGTCCTTAACTCTCCCACTCCTGGCTACTACCTTACTCAATCACTGGCAACTGCTACCCACCTTTCCCAATCCTTCACCACTGCTACTTTCACTACCAAACGCCCACTTCCTGACCGCCCACATTTCCCAGTCAGTATTTGGAACTTAACTGAGGGCCACTGTTGGAATCACAACAGCCAGGTCTTGAAGTCTTCTTTGACAAGCTGCCTGGTGACACCCATTAGGTGTCTGCAGCTTGCAGGCTCAATGATCATGAGGTCCAGGCACAATATTACATGCACATTAGGCCTGTCCATCCAGACTCAGAGATTGATCCCTGTGCATTTTGGAAGCAATCAAATTTCTAGACTAATTAATTAATAACTTGTTTCTATGTCTGTGTTGAAGAAATAATTAACTCTGCACAACTTGCTTCAGGATATAGTTAGAACCCCAATTTATTATAAAATTGTTAAAATGAATAAAATGGCTAACCCCACCAGCTAACCCGACACAGCAAGACGGATGTGGTGGATGTCTTTCAACAACATTGTAACATATCTTTAGAAGTGAGGATAACCAGAAAATGCATAATCACAACAAAGCGACAACGGGGTTCAAGACGGCCTCTGGATTTTATTTATACTTAGGGCATTTTATCAACCAAACAATCTGAAAGCCCACGGAAGTCAATTGAAACTGCTTTGTGCCTTCACTGTGATGATGCTGCCATAGTGTTGAAATATTTCAATTCTCCTAATATATGCATATTCCTGAAAGACACCTAATAGATTAAAATTTTCAAATATGGTGGTCGAATCCATGTCATTGCAAATGTGTTGGACCGTAAACTCGTGTTGGGTACAGAATCTCACACACTACCCTGGGACTTATTTGCATGTAGCCAGCTTATTTAGGGCATTGTAATTAAGTGTTATAATTGTTGTGAAATTGACATAAAGGGAATCTGTAACATACTTGGACTGGCATTTTGAGGAATAATCATTAAACCAATTACTTCACTGCTGAAGGGACAGTTTGGTTCACCCCATCAGTACGATCTCACAGCAAGATCAACTCTACTGACTTTAACAAGTGGATAATGCAGTACTTTTACACCCAGTCAGAATTCAGGTATCACATATGTATGAATTCTATTTCAGAGTTGTACACCTCACAGTTTTGTATTCATTTAAAGCAAGTGTGATTGTTATTGTTTAAGCTCTTAAATTCCACTTTGTTGAAGACAGATAACAATGAAAATTTGTCAATTTGCTGAAGATGTGATCATCTAAAGCCGTTCAGTCACTGTCAGTCATTAGCAAAGTGCAGCCAAAAAGATCTTTGCCCACCTTGCAGCATTGAGAAGACGAAATAATACTAAACACATACAAGACACTATTCGGAATTTTTAATAGGTTTTGAACACACTCTTAATAGCAAGGCATGCAAACCACGAAATTCTCTCTTCCGAATTATATATCTGAACTTATCACTTCAATCAACCCTTTTAAACATAGGTAAAGGTTTCTATGGTTACAGGGTTGAGTCCAGCTCATCTCACAGTTTAAATATTAATAGCTGAGCAAGCAGCTTCAAAAAAACGTAAGGGCAAACATTGTCCAATTGCTCAGTCTATGTTGTGAACATAGTAAATTCAGAAAAATATACATTTGTAAAATATCTTTTTCATACTGGTTAAAAATGTCAAGTCAGATTATGAAAAACAGTTTCAACAATCTTTAATGGTCATTTTGAAATGTAATACAAATTAATATTTTCAAATGGAAATTACCATGTATCCTAAATAATACCATATTTCTCTAAACCAAGAAATGACTTAAAAAACAGGGATCCATACATCTAAATACTAAGCTAGGTGGCATAGAATAGAGTACAAAGTACTCTATATAGCAGATGTTGGAATTCTGTAACAAAAACAGAAAATGCTGGAAATTCTCAGTCAGGCAGCATCTATGGAGAGTTAGATAGAACCTTGTAGAGGCAACAGGGTCTCAGCTTCAGGCTCGAGAGCCAGTGAGAACCTCATGTCACCTCTTATTGGAAAGGCCCGATCAGGCACTTAACAGGCAGGCAGCAGGTCCTCCCTTGTGATCAAGGAACCCAGGGCAAAAGTCGAACCCACTGAGAAGTACTAGCCAGAGGCCTGCAGTTCTAGTGAACAATGCCGCCACCATGGATGCAGTGGCTACTGCCCGTACAACACCCACCTGAGACCTAGGATCACCGCTGGATCCCAGGCCAGAGGTGATTGATAGTGGAGTGGGGCGGGGCATATTGAGGGAAGGCAGTGCATTTCAGGATGTGGGGAGGGGGAATTGGGGGAGCTCTCAGCGTGCACCGCCCGACCCCCTTCCAGATTCCTCAATCAGGCATTTAACTGCCTTTGAATGAGGGGCCCACATGGCAGCCTGCAAGCAAACATGCCAGGGTTTGTTTGTCATGCTCCCTGCAAATCCCCCGCCTGCAGCTGTCTTAATACCAGTGGTGAACGGCTGAGGCCCTTAAGTGACAATTGATTGGCCACTTAAGGGCCTCAATTGGCAGCAGTGCGGAAAGGCTATCCATGTGCCTTCCCGTCATGGACTTAATCAGGGTGGAAGGGAGACAGTGGCAGTGACCCGCCCGCCACCCTCCCGCCTGATTAAATGCCCCCCAACTCCAAGCTTGCCATATGGAGTGCACAAGATTCCACCCACTAACTCTATTCCTCTCTCTCTACAGATGTGACCTGATCTGCAGAGTATTTCCAGCATTTTCTGTTTTTATTATGGTAAGTAGGAGTAGAAAGTTGCTAGATTAAGTGATTATGAAAAACTGGCAGGTGGGAGTTTATTATGGGGAAGTGTGAGGTTATTCATTTTGGACACGAGGAGGACATATCAAAGTACTTTATAAATGGTGAGGAGCTGGGAACTGTGGAGAAGTGGAGAAATTTGAGGGGTTGAAGTATAGAAATCCCAAAGCTAGTGAACAGGTACAAGAAACAATTTAAAAGGCTAATGGAATAGTGGCCTTTATCTCAAGGGGGCTCTATACAAAGGGGTAGAAGTTACGTTACAGTATTTAGAAGCTCCGGTAAGACCCCATCTGGAGTACTCCAGTTCCAGGCACCACATTTCAAGAAAGTTATATTGATATGGTTAGGGATTCAGTGCAGATTCTCCAGAATAGTACAGGAGTTTATCAGCGTTATATGCTAAGGACAGGTTCCAAAGGCTACACTTGTATTTCCTTGAGTGTAGAAAATTAAGGGATGATCTAATTGAGGTACTTAAAATGATCTACTTGGGTGATGAAACAGGCTCTGGGCTTGAATGGCCTACTGTGCCAAACTATGTCTCAAACTAAAAACAATAGCATCACTGCATTGGTCTAATTTCTACTGAGAACTATTCTGCATATGAACCACACGAGCATGTATTTTCTTGACAACATTTGAGCACCTAACAACCACAATGTGCTTTTATATAGCATAATCAGATAAAAGTTGACACCAACCCAAAGAAGCAAATATCAGTGGGGGTGACTTAAAGCTTAGTCAAAGAGGAAGCTTTGATGTTGAGATACAGAGGAGGTTATAGAGATGGAGAAAAGGCGGAGAAGTTTCAGGAGCGAATTCTAGAGTGGCCATAGGCTTTGACTGCAAATAGTGAGGCAAAGAGAAAGGCAGACATGAGTTTAGCTCCTGTGTCGGATTCATTTTGATGTTCCTCATTTTTAGCTTCACAAAAATCTTTACGAACAATTCCATTTTTACTCCCCATTCCTACAACGCACATGCGATGGCTCTCTAAACTCAGCAGAAATTTCTACATAATGCTGTGCATGCTTACCTTGAATTGCCAGGAGCATTTTAAAGTAAATTACCATTTGTGTAAGTCATCAGTTTTTTTAATACTTTAATAGAAAGGAGGTGACTTACGGGGTGGAATTTACATCCCAGCCACCCCCCACCTCCCCCCCAATCGCCAGCATGTTGGCGAGCAGAAGGGTGTAAAAAGGGTGCCATGACAGTGGTGCCATGCCCTTTGCTTACCCTGTGCCCAACAGAGGACCTCCCAAACAATACTCAACCGCCGACCCACCCCCCCACCACCACCGCCCAGAATGTTCCTAACACCCTGCCCTCCAACTCCCCTTGCTGGGGCCCTCACCTGCACTGCCTGTGAGTGTGGTGGAGGTAGATTTAATCTTTCAAGAGGAAATTTAAGAAAAATCTCAAGGGAAAATACTTGCAGGGCTTACAGGGAGACAGCAGAGGAGTGGGACTAGCTAAACTGCTCTTGCAGAGAGCTGGCACTGACTTGGTGGGCCGGATGGCCTCCTTCTATGCTGTAACCATTCTTCAATGCTATGATTAACACACAAATCCTCTAACAGATCTTCCCTCCATTGGAGGTTACTTCAAATTCATATCTGAATACTGTTTAAATGTGATGAGGACTTCTGTCGCTACCACTGTTTCAGACAATGACTTCCAGAACCCCATCAACCTCTGGGTGAAAAATTATTTCTCAACTCTCTTCCAACCCTTCTACCAATTATTTTGGATCTATGTTCACGGATGTTGGCCTCTCTGCTAGGGGAAGTAGGTCCTTCTTGTCCACTCTCTCGGCCCCTCATGATTTTATTCACCTCAGTTAAATCTCCCCTCTGCCTCCTTTTCCAGGGAGGACCGTCCTACCCTATCCAGTCTTTCCTCATGGCTGGGACTCTCCATTCCTGGCAGCATCTTCTGTTGGGTCCCCTCAGTTCCCTCTCTGGTGTAATCATGCCTTTCCTATATTGTGGTGGCCAGACTGCACCCAGTACTCTAACTGTGGCCTAACTAGTGTTTTGTACGGTTCTAGCATAAGCTCTTATATTCTACACATCCGTCAGCCTGTCCTGATACTCTTAGGAATCAGTGGAAATTCATTCCAAGGTCCAGGTGTTCACAGTTAAAGATAATGTTAGAGAAAGAAAGAGGTTAGTTTGAAAGGGCAAATATAAAACATAACTAGACGCTTGGTAGCAAAGAACTTGAGTATTGTTGAAAAAGAGGCATGTTGTCGAAGCCTTTTGTCTTGCATTCATCAGGACAGGTTTGCAAGAATACCAAATCTCAAAGGGAACAACAATCTATACTGCATGAGAAGAGGGTGCAAATTGGCTGACAAGTGGACTCTGATTGCTAGAGGCATTGCCATGGAGAAAGCACCAGGGAACAGTTGGCTGCCAAGCTTTTGTTCAAATTCAAACCAGACAGGTTGACTCTGATTGGTCAAGGCATAGCCTTGGGGAATGAAGTGGTAAATGGAGAGCCCCAAGCTTTTGTTTAGTTTGTTTTGTTTAGTTGAAAAACGCACAATGCCTGGACATGTTCTCTTTGTTTGCAAAGGACAGGCCCTGCACGTGAATACATGTAGCTTCTAGCATGCATAAGTGAGCCACCCTGTGAGCTGGACTAATGATATTAAATTGGTTATTAATGTAATTCTTAGCATGATCCTCCTTTTGTGCCATAATGAATTATCAGGGTGAATTTTACACCACCTCCTCCCTCATTCCCCCCACCAGCATATTTGAAATCGGGGGGGGGGGGGAGGCAGATAAAATTAAGCAGGTGGCCAGCCAGCCGCCTTCCTGCCCATCCCTTCCCAGTCCCCTATATTACAGGGGCTGGTAATGCTGCCTGCCCTTAGGCCTAGTGAGGCCCTCAAGTTGCCACTTAAGGGCCTCAATCCACTTTTGCCACAATTTTTCATACAGCTGGAGAAGGCTTTGACAGCACAGGCTGCTGTCAGGAAGGAAGAGGGGCTACCTCCTTTGGAGGATCCCTCTTTTGTATCTCTCCCCCCAGCCTCTAAAACCCTGACACCCTCACCCCCACCCACTCCCACAATCCCCTCAGCACTCCACCCACCCCAGCATCTCAAACCTTTGCCCAACCAAAATGCCCCAACTTACCTTCAAGTCCGGAAGACATCTTCTTTCCTGGGACTGATTGTAGTCCCATCAGTGAGCACTACTGTCTCCTGGTGCTGCTGGGACTGCAGAGCTGCCAGCCAATCAGTTTGACTGGCAGCTCTCAAGGGCAGGACTCCCTGTCCCTGAGGGGCAATAAGTCCCACTCTCAGGTAAATAAGGCCACCCCCAGCGTATTATCATTGCAGGGCAGCTGGATTTAAAGTCGGTGAGGTGCCAACCAATTGTTCGACTGAGCGCGGGTAATCTGCCCGCCGGTAACATTCACACCTAAGAGTCTAGACCTCTTCAGCTATAAACAATGCAATTAGGCCACACACAAATGGGATATTAGCTTCATGGAATGAGGTTTTTGCTTGGGGAAGTAGAAGAAACAGGAAAAGTCATATACCTGTCATTATGTCATCAATGACAAAATATAATAGATGCTGCAAGTATTAAACTGTTATGAATATTCTTGGTTCATATGTTTTAGGAGTATAACTTTTATTTTAGGAATTGAATTTTTTAAATGCAGGATAACTGAAAATACCTTGGGGGATGTGTAAGAGCGGGCGCGCAGAGGCGCGCCTCCAATCAGCGCCCCCAATTGGGAGTGCGCCACCATTTTACGTGGGCGGGCCAATTAATGCCCGCCCAGCATGACGTCCGCAAGGAAGCGCTATGCGTTCCCTGTGCGGGCCAGGAGGGGTATTCCCTGAGCCGAGAGTGCGCTCTTTCGGGCATGCGCACGACAGAGCATACTCATCTCCCTGAGGCTAAGTGCTGCCTCAGGGAGATCCGCTCTGCAGTATAAAATCTGAAATATAGAAAAAAAAAATTTCCCCTGACATGTCCCCTTGTGTGACACTGTCACATGAGTTGGGACATGTCCATCACTTTTAAATACACTTTAGTTACATTTTTAAAAACCTACATGAAACCTCATCCCGCCCGTGGATGAGGTTTCATGCTTTTTCTAATGCCCGCCAGGTCTCCTGGCCTGCCCACTAACCTTAAGGTTGGACTTGCAGGTCCATTAATTACTTTAATGACTCTGTCAATGGCCTCAATTGGCCATTGACAGGTCAGCGGGCGCACAGCTGATTCTGCTGAGTCCCCGCCTTCCTGAAAATTGAAATGAGGTGGGGTGACATTGGGAGTGCTGCCTGACGTCATCCCGCGTCATTTTACGCATTGGCGAGTGGACCCCACACCCCACTCGCTGACCGGGAAATCCTGGCCCTTGTTTGAGAAGCTAGTAAACAGACCTATAGTAATTGCACCTCAAAGGGTGGCCTATGTTTAATTTATAAGGTCAGAGTTGGAACTGGGAAAATACTAAACAACGGGTGACCCCTTTCTGGACGTTGTGATGGAGATTGGGAGTCTACAACTATCTCAATAAGGGATTTAATTTATTCATATAGTTTTCCAGAACAAAGGGAAAGGATTGAGAGTTGGTGACAGTTAGTTATAATTAGTTAGTAGTACTTGCTTTGTTTGACTCTTGTAAAGTAAAACTTTTTGTTCAAAACGTGGAATTTTGTGCCATTAATTCTTTCAGTTAAAACTGGGGGTTTGAATTTTCTTTTAAAAATTACTGGTCTCTATTGAGGTCACAACAAAACAAAAACAAAAAACTAGAAACACTCCGCAGGTCAGGCAGCATCTGTGGAGAGGGAATGTTTCAAGTCAATGACCTTTCATGTGAAAGGGCATCAATCGTAAATGTTAACTTTTGGAATGTTCCCAACATTTTCTGGTTTTATTGTATCTGTTACAATCCTGTTTTGATGTAATCACCTCATCACCTCATAGATTTGTGAAAAAATGTGCATTTTTATTCAAAGTGGAGATATATTTAAACTAAGAAGAAATTTAGACATCAGCATCCATGAAATGAAGTTTTATTAAAAGAGCCTTTTTGTATGTACACTGACCACAGGGATAAATATACTGGGAAAAATAAGTCATTCCCTACACATCAAGTGACAGCACCAAATGTTCCCAGATCAGACATAGTGTAGAGGAGTCAATCAAGCTGTAGGGCTTCATCTGCATTGTTCTTAAGAGTACATTTCAACAGCAAATGCAGAGGGAGAGCTTGTTATAAACACTTGTGTGACACCCCCAATTCCCATAATGCATACTCATGTGGCCTCATAGGATATGCTAATTAATGTGGAATGTGAAAGGGAGTTCTGAGCTACTGGATCCATGTTCACTGACAGATAAAATGAGAGCGCATGAATTCATTTCACCTGTAACCCATAACAGCCATCACAGATAATTAACATAGCCGCTCACTTTTTCTTCATTTGTCACACAGGTCTTTAAATATGCTGAATACAAGCCACAGCACCAATAAGGGTTCAGAAACTGCCAATTAAATATCTGCCTAACTTGTGCATTTTTTTTTGTGTTATCGATATTACAAGAGAGACCCAAATTAGTTTTTTTTTAATTCTGCACACATACCTTAAGTTAATAGTCAATGTTTGCTCCTCCGACTTTAGTAGATCACCGACAGCAAATGTAGCAGAGCCCAGGAAGCTTCGCTGCAAAACAGAAAAAAAAGTCTTCATTAGTTTCAAAATCCATAAGCATGACAGCTTCATCACAATGCCTGTAAATCTGTCTTAGCTTACAAGATAGCGAGAGTGAAGGAGGAAACAGCTAGATAGATCCATTATCCTGTAGAATTCGCCAGGACATCAGTGACACAGCTATCAATAACACTCAGCCTAATTTTCTTCTCGACAGCAGGCTACCTTTTTTCATTAAAAACCAATACAAGCTTGTATGGTAAAACACTAAACAAGTAATAGAAATTTGACATTTTATTTTGATGCAGGAAGGATAAGGAAATATATGTACGGACAGTAGGTTCATATCAAAACACATCTATCTAGAAAGTTGTCATTTTTTAGGCATCAATTTTCTTCACTAGCCTCTCTTTGTCTGCAAGTATTGGACTCCTTACTGAAGTATTTTCCCCACAGGTGCTAGTTATATTCCAATGCCTCACCACCTGCTCCTTCATCGCATGTGGCCTGATCTGCACAAGGCCATATTCAACTGTGGAGAGCATCATTGCCATTGCCAATTTCCATTCTATCCCCAGCAAATAATTGTATCTTCCAACTGGAGTTACGATCAGAAATGAGTCACTTTCCTTAAAGCCAGTTACCATTGTCCTAGCTCAGATCAGTTATCTCAGCAGAGAATGAGGATTGAACCTCAGACTTTCTGAATCTGTATGCTACAGATACTCACTGAATAAATTAGCTGAGCTATCAGGATTACTTCCCTTAGGTTACTCAGGTGACAAATGCCACACAAAGCTCAAATATTCTAGCTCATATTGACAGGAAAACGTGTCAGGAAGCTATCTTTCCCCATTTGACCTGTTTCTCATATGTTGATAAAAGAGCCTCAAATGACATTTTGGAAAATACACATGGTCTACACTGAGCTTCCATCTCCACTGACGGATAACACAACAGGTTAGTTACTAGTTCAGGCTTTCCAGAACTTAGCAATATGCTACAGCGACAGCATGTATTACACCATTGTCTTGAATTAAATTGACATTCAGTCTGTCTTTGCAAAAAGTGAGCAGGTACACATCCTAACATATCATAACCCAAATGGCAGGCTGCAATTTTTGCTTTTGAACTCAGTACTGTCGAAAACTAAACTGGACTTGAAAAGGATGTCCAAAATCCAGTCTCCAGTTTCAGATTGATAGGACTGCTCTGTTAGTAGTATACATGACTTTAACTAAGGCATCATCACAAAAGTTGCAAGTACCTAAGGTCATAAGAACTAGGTGGAGTAGGCCATTCAGCCCATCGAGCTTGTTCTACCATTCAAAAAGATCATGACTGACCTGATTGCGGTCTTAATGTGGTCTCAAAGTCCCCATAACTTTGACTCCTTTGTCAATCAAAAATCTGTCCAACTCAGCCTTGAATATATTCAATGAATTAGCTTCCACTGCTCTGTTGAAGAGAATTCCAAAGACTAACAGCCCTCAGGGAAGAAATTCTTCCTCATATCCATTTTAAATGGGAGACCCCTTACCTTTAAATTATGCCCCAAGTTCTAAATTCCCCCATGATTGGAAATGCTCTCAGCATCTACCCTGTCAAGCCCCCTCAGAATTTTATGTTTCAATAAGGTCACCTCTCATTCTTCTAAACTCCAATAAGTATTGGCCCAACTAGCTCAACCTTTCAACCCCTTCATCCAATGAACCAGTCCAATGGACCTTCTCTGAACTGTTTCCAATGTAAGTTTATAATTCCTTAAGTAAGGGGACCAAAACTATGCACAGTACTCTAGGTGCGGTCTCGCCGATGGCCTGTAACAGTTGTAGCAAGACTTCCCTACTTATATACTCCATTCCCCTTGCCATAAATTGTCTTTCTAATTACTTGCTGTACCTGCATACTGTTTTTTTGATTCATGTACAAGAACACCCAGATTTCTCTGTGCTACAGCATTCTGTCGTCTCTCCATTTAAATAATATTCTGCCTGCCAAACTGGACGAACTCACATTTTCCGACATCATACTCCCTCTGCCAATGTTTTTGTCCACTCACTTAACCTACCTCTATCCCTTTGCACACTCTTTGTATCCTCCTCACAACTTGCTTTCTTACCTATCTTATTAGCTTCAAATCTGGCTACAATAGTGAGTCCCTTCACCAAATCATTAATATAGATCAGAAACAGCTGAGGTCCCAGCACCGATCCCTGCAACACTCCACTAGTGACAGTTTTCCAACCTGTAAATGACCCATTTATCCTGACTCTGTTTCCTGTTAGATAGGCAATCCTCTATCCATGCTAATATATCACCAACACCATGAGCTCTTGTGCAGTAACCTTTTATCTGGCACCTTAAGGCAACCCCTTTAAATGCCAAGAAGAAAGAAGCTGCTGCAGCTGTACTTCTGTGCTGTTTCAAATGTCTGTATGGGAGGTCAAGGGTAAAGACCTAAACATCACACAACAGTGACACCTGGAGCCGTGGCCATGTCTACAGGAGTTCAAATACAAATCTGTCTATCACTTGCTAGGCCAACTCTACCTAATCATATGGACCACTGACGGCCCAAACACATCTGAGAAATCAATACAAAAAGTATAATGTATGTGCTAACATATGTACATATACACACAGACACAACTTATCTATTATGTTATAAAGTGCTTGCATGGGTCACAGAGGTCTTTGCAATACCGATTACAAATACGTTTCCCAACATTCCCATCACATGCCTCTCCAAAGATAAGGGTGTTTCTTTCCTAACCTTTCTCCTTCCCATTTCAATCTTCCATTCACTCATCTCCCTACTCTTCTCTCTCACATGCACGTGCATCTGCATACACACACAAACATTAATTCATTTCCTTCCGAAGATCATAATTACTGCAAAAAAAAAATTAAAGCCACCAATAAATTCTAAAAGACACTTCACTAAGATCTGAAGTGCAGTTAGGTTCTAGTCCTGGTCACTTGCTGACAAATTATATTTGATGCATTTAGGATAATAGAATCATCACTTTTCAAATTTACTACTGAATCTGATTCCACCAGCTATTCAGGTACTGCATTCCACTCACAAAACAATTTTCATTTCCCCTCTATTTTGTTTGCCAATTAGTTTAAAACTGTGGCCCCTGGTTACCTATTGTGCTGCTAATGAAAACAGTTAATCCTTATTTACACTACTAAAATGCTTAATCATTTATTAAATTATTTACCTCTATTAAATCTCCCCTTAACATCCTCTGCTCCAAGGAGAATAATCCTAAGAATAAGGTAGGCCTGGGTAGTAGATTTTAGTGTAAATTGACCGTTTTTAGACTATTTTCATATTATATTCATTGTTGTAAGCTAACAAAGTTAAGACGACATTTTATACTAACACTTGACCAAAGAAGCTGTTTTGCATTCTCATATTTCTTTCCGAAAACATTGCTGAACTGAAGTAGAAGAAAAGATGAAAGATACAAAATCTACTGTTTGATTTGTAATTCAGGGGAGAGCGTGAACACAGTCCCCCACTACCACAAATTTTGCATTCAAGTATCCGCATTTGGGGACATCGTAGGCGCCAGCACACCCGAAGTACAATGGGCTAGCCTCGTCCTGGGAGAACCACCTTCATGATCATGGTGTCTCCTCTGCCATATAAGTATAAGTTTTGCATTCAGCCCCTTATAATCACTTATGTGTATTAATTAAGAATTACTATATAATTAGCAATCAGCCAGAAACAGATGATTGACCAAGTAGTGTACCTCAATTAAGTTGTAATTGAAGAATTAGAATCAAGTAGTTGCTAAGGCTAGGTTATATTCAAAACTCTGTAAATTCCAACAAGTACTGCTGTAAGATTCTAGCCTTGGATGAGCATCAAATCAGATGTTATGTGCGAAGTTCAGCTTGCTCTAGCCTTGACCATCTCAAGAGTTGGGGCTGGGCAATGGAAAACTATGCAAAGTCAAATAAGAAACGGCACTGCGAAAGATACATTGTTCCTTCGGATGGACAATGTACACAGGTAGTAAAACTCCAGTTAAAACAATTCAGCAATTAAACTGAGCAATTATGAAATTACACAAACATGGTCCGAGATAAGGCAATGAAAATTTGGGGGCTAAAAGGGCTTCGAGCGACATCTTTGCGAGCTAGTTGTGCGCTGGATGCTACTGAAGCAGAATTTGCAAGAATTGCTGTTAGCGAAGGAACATTGCAACTTTATATAGGTCTGATCGCCTGGCAGAAGCTGTGAAAGTTTGCTTTGTACTGATAAGTATACTTTTTCCTTTGAAGATAATATTTTTCTTCTTTGCCGCTATTCGAGGGTCCGTCTTTGCCTTCACCGAATTAAAATGTTTTATTGGGTTATTTTTGGAATCGGGTAATGGGACAATTAAGCTTGAACAATCATGAATTAAATTAAAATACTCTAATGAGCTGACAAATTCTGGCGACAGGACAAGACCAAAAGACAAGACCAAAAGACAAGACATTTGATCAGTAAGTTGTTAGAAAAGTTGCTTGTGTTCTATGGAATTAACACTTTGCGACAGAAAATAGCATAAAGGTAACAAGTCTATCTCATCGCGGTTCAAAGAAAATCTGGCTCGCATGTCCAGCGAAGAAGCTAAAACGCGAATGTGAATGATTCAAGAAAGTGAACTCCAGTTCCATGTTACTGCTTTTATTGAAGATGAAGTCGGTGGTAAAATATGGCAGCCAGTAAAAGGCAGGAAGACCCTCTTGAATAGAGCATTTAACTCTTGTGCGAGTAGGGATGACAAAATTCTATGGAACAAGAATCAAGAGATCCAAGAGTTAAAACAGCTGTTAGAAAAAGAGATAAAAACAAAAAAACTACTGCGGATGCTGGAAATCCAAAACAAAAACAGAATTACCTGGAAAAACTCAGCAGGTCTGGCAGCATCGGCGGAGAAGAAAAGAGTTGATGTTTCGAGTCCTCATGACCCTTCAATTGAGTTCTGTTGAAGGGTCATGAGGGCTCGAAACGTCAACCCTTTTCTTCTCCGCCGATGCTGCCAGACCTGCTGAGTTTTTCCAGGTAATTCTGTTTTTGTGTTAGAAAAAGAACTCTGCTTAAAAGAATGGACTAACTTATAACTCCGGGTCCGTGATCTACATGGAGATGCTGATTGTACAGCGTCCATGTTGCATTAGTAAAGCCACCCGAGTATCAACGTAAGTCCGTTACTGCTGAGGCACAGGAGTTTAAACAGAAGTTTGCTTAAAAACCATAAAGAAAATTAATCGCTTGAGTCTGATCTGCAGGACATCAGATGTGCCCTCCAGAGAATATAGCAATGAATAACGGTCTAGGGGGGGACCATTCCCATTGCTCAACGAAGATACATGAGCTATAAGGGAGGTTAAAAAGGCGGAACGCATTCCTTTCCGCAATTTCGCGTGAAAACACACCAGCCCCAGCTTCTGTTTCGGTAGCAGCACGGACAACTGTCCAGGACCCACAAGACCAATCAGTAAACGTGGAGGAAAGATCTGTTCCTCTCTCTCTCATACTGAAATTAAAGCCTGAGAGAGAGAGAGAGTGTTGGGGACAATTCAAGATGCTGATGAACCTCTTGAAGTAAACAGACAGTGGGCAAACTTCAGCTGGGCAGAGTTGGAGGATAGCGATGTATAACGCCTTCTTAAAAGAAAACGCAGACCCCGAACTCCACAACATGCAGATTTACTAAGTAGTGGTTTTACTTTTTATGCATTGCCGGAATTGCAAACATAAATCTAAATGTAAAGAACCACCAGACCTGATCACTCCGTACCTCCGGTAATAGGCTGCATGATTTGTACGAGTGCTCCCAACATGTAACCCCTGGAACACCAGCGGCAGGGAAAAGTCAATGTATCTTCCAGGGTGCATTTATCAAGCAGCTACACCCAAAGGCATTGGGAATTTCTGAACCAAATGGCCCCCAAATTTTAACCAATCCTTAACGCCAGATTGAAGCATAGACATCCATTAAAGATCCTATTAAGATGCAGCCAGAAGCAGGCCGCCAGCAGGAGAATGAGCAAGGATCGGGACAACAACAACATCCACGCTCTGAGAGGACCTGGTATGTCTTGTTTCTATTGTGGTAAAATAGGCCCTTGTGTGCGTGATTGTAGGAATAAACCATCCTTATACCAGTCTCTCCCACCTCCCGCAAGAACTCGAAAATCACCTCAGATTAACAAACACTACCAACAAAATCAGCATAATTAACAAAACTCTCAAAATTCACCCCAGCAAAATGTTGCTAATTTGATGTTTTCTAAAATGGAAGGTGAGTTTAAACAAATGCTCAGTAGAGGGATGTCCGATGTGACGTTATCCCAAAAAGGGCAGTTTGCTGACAGACCAGCCCCGCTTGAGGGGTCAGGCCCCCTCCAAATGATCAGCAGTGGGATTCTGACATGACTGTGATAACAGGCCAGCCATTCCTGTGTTTTCGATGGCGGCCAAAAGCAGAACATGTTAATTGACATATGTTCAGCAGTCATAATCATTCTTACCTCACACTCTGCAACGGCCGGCAATGGTTGTGTGCTCCATTGAAAGGTAACAATGGTTCAGAAAACGTCGCGTTTGAAGGAGAGGCTTCCGAAGTCCAGTTAGAAAGTTTCTCCTGCACAGTTAACTCACCACTGTATATATATTTGTCATTGAGAATGGGAATAGTAGAAACTGGTATGTTAGACCCAGTATGGCAGGATCATCGACCACAACAATAATTGCCAGTGGTTAGATGCTGAGAATAAGAAAACGGTGGTAGTTTTGGATGTTCATTTGTTTTTGTAATTAAAAAGGCTTGTTTGTACAATCCCCCTGAACATGAAAATGCTCAGGTAGAACAGTCAATTCAGAAACATCTTGCTGTCTTTGCCAATAACAAACATGACTGGGGGGGGGGGGGGGTGAATGAAGGGGTGGAGTCCACCAACGGACCTCCTCATTCCTTCGTTAAACGATTCAGTCACTTGTTAAACGGGGTGCTGTAAGGTAAGGGACGTTCACAGCAAGTTCATCTACTCGACCTATAAAGAAACCTGGTGGTGGTTGGAAATCAAGTTCTGAAATACCAGCCTTTCCTCCTATGCAAAATACTGCAGATGCTGGAAATCTGAAACAAAAGCAGAAAATGCTGGAAAAACTCAGCAGGTCTAACAGCATCTGTGGAGAGAAAGACAGAGTTAACATTTCGAGTCTGTATGACTGGCTCGAAACACGAACTGTCTTTCCACAGATACTGTTAGGCCTGCTAAGTTTTTCCAGCATTTTCTGTTTTTGTTTCAGCCTTTCCTCCTGTTGTGCATGGAGCACCAATTCCTTCTGTCGAAAATTCCAGTTGGTTCTAAGTATTTTTCCACCATGGATATTTTTTAATGGATTTTGGAGTATTCCCATCAGGAAGGAAGATCAGTACAAATTGGCTTTTACGTTTGAAGATCAGATTTACACTTGGATTTGTTTGTCTGAAGGTGGTGTCAGTTATTCGGGAATTTTGTCCCGTTCGTTTAAGGCCTGTTTGACTCTGGATCTCGCTTCCACCCCCCAAAATAATACATTTTATACCCGTGTCCGCAAAACAAAATTGTCAGTCTTGTTATTGTTAATAAAATATAAGAGCCCTGGTTCTACGTAACCTCCCGGCTACTCGTCTTTGGATATTTTTAATGTAAGGGAAGGGGAACCTTTGCTGCCATTTTTCACAGTGGATTTCACATATATTTCATAAATGGGTGGCAGCAGTTTTGAAAGGCTTTTCTAGAACTGAGTGCTTGTTGCAGTACGTAGGCAACATCCTTTTAGCAACTGAGACTGTAAACAAACAACTGTTCTCGTTAAACAAACTACTAACGATCCTGACACACAAGCAGTTTTAAAAGTTAATCCGCGAAAGGCTCGACTGTCCAAAGAACAAGTGACTTATCTGGGAGTTGTAATTACCCCGCCGAGAACAAATCCTGATCCTCACAAAATAGAAGTTTTTCAGAGACTGCCTCTTCCTAGAACTGAAACTGTTCTTTGATTGTTTTTGAGTCTGATTCAGTTATCAGGGAAACTTTAATCCAAATTTTGCAGAAATGGCAAAGCCACTGCACCAACTTTTAAAAGTCCCAGGTGACAATATTCAGCCTGGTTAGGAAAAGTGCCACACTGAAGCTATAACAAACTTTAAAACGTCATGCAAGTTGTTATCTGATTGTACCTGATCCTGTTTTACTTTTTCACCTAATGGTTGCTTCTACAGAACAAAGTCTAACTGCTGTACTTCGCCAGGTGGTTGCAACCGATTGCATCCTCCAAGGGACAGATACCGCCTTTTCAGCATGTGAACGTCATCTACTAGCTACGTTTTGGGCGGTACAACGTTTTACGTACATCACAGGTTTACAGCGTATCATTTTACACACACCACTGAATTTATTGATGAAGCCTGGAGATTCTTTAATTTTATCACAATGGTCAAGTAAGTGGACTGTACAGATACATTGACATTACAGCAAAAAAAGACAACAGAACTATTTCATTTACTGGCTTATGAGGGAAATCCTCCTAAACGTCCACTACTTTTAATTGACTTTGAATCACATCAGTCAAGAAGGAACCCATTAAGGACGCTCCACTTGTGTATGTGGATGGCTCTTGTTATCATATTCAAGGATCACTACACACAGGCTATGCTGTAATATTACCAGGAAGAGTAATTAAAGGACGATATGTCAGACACTCTTCCCAATATGCAGGAATCGTTGCCCTTTTAACAGCCATCAAAGGGGAGGCAGTGGTTTAGTGGTATTGTCACGACTTGTAATCCAGAGACCCAGATTCAAACCCCACCATGTCAGAAGTTGGAATTTGAATTAAATAAAAAATCTGGAATTAAAAGTCTAACCATGAAACAGTTGTCGATTGTCATAAAAACCCATCTGGATCACTAATGTCCGTCCTTACTTGGTCTGGCCTACATGTGACTCCAGACCAACCATCTTAAATGACCTTGAACAATTAGGGATGGGCAATAAATACTGGCCTAGCCAGCGTCGCTCTCATCCCATAAATGAATTTTAAAAAAGAAACTTCTAACCAAGCATAAATGCTTGGTCAGATAGCGTCTACGCCATTTTAGCTCTTCCCTTATAACGCAAAAACTCTTACTGCACTAGTGAAGGTAAATTCACGATACTTGATGGAGAAAGACATGGACAGCCCTTAACAACCACAACCGATCGTGTTATATTGGTAAGGTAGCTGCCCATAAACCAGGACAGCTCCATTGTGAATCTAATGCAGAAGCTGCAGTATCAGGAGAATTATATAAGGAAACCCCAGATGAATGAAGTGGCAGCAATCACAGTACATGATTTGATAAATTCAACCACCCTACAGCTAGAGTATGAACCTCATGCTGTTGTTATCATATGGCACAAAGGATAAGCTACACCTCCAATCAATCCCTTGGGGTACAGATATTATCCTATTCCAAGTGTTAAATGCAGATCAGCTACTAATGCACAAAAGAGACAAAGCTCCTACTCTTTGTGTTCTTCCTAAGGTGGAACAAGAATTGCTATATCTATTCCACTCATATCCAGCTCGGTGGCCACTATTCAGCTGAAGTCACATATCAGAAATGTGCTGATTCAGCATGGTGGCCAGGTATACGAGATGCAGTCAACTTATACGTATCAAGTTGCCTGCTATGTCTTCAGCAGAATCCTCCTACTTGTTCCAACACAGTCCTTTTGAAAAGTGCACCATGCCCAGGACCATTGACTCATTTCAATAATTGATTTCATTGGGCCGTTGCCAAAAACTCAAAATAATTATGAATATGCACTGGTTGCGATAGATCAATTTACCAAATGGGTTTTCCCTTTAGAACTAATACCGCACTCATGGCTGCAAAGCTTTCATTGAGTGAGGTGATCTGTAGGTGGGGACGACCATTTCAAGTAGAAAATGACCAGGGATCACATTCTACAGGAGAACTTCTTACCCAGTGCAAAAAAAATTGAGGATTACACATACATTTCACATTAGTAACCGCCTGCAGTCTTCTGGAGTAGTGGAAAGAGGGAACAGAACTTTAAAAACAATGTTGAAAAAGTTACGCACAGAACATGCCACTCAATGGGCTAACATGTTACCACGGTGCCTCACGGCTACAAGATCAACTCCTCACAGAACCACAGGAATTTCTCCTTATTAGGCAATGACAGGGATACTCATTGAGAACACACGCCTTTTAACATTGATAGCAACAAGTTCTGTGAGACAGAAACCATGCACTTCCAAATAGCTAGAACAGAGAGCAGGCTATTCTGGATTTGGTTTTGTGTAATGAGATGGGATTAATTAATGATCTCTGAGTAAAGGATCTTCTAGGGAAGAGTGATCATAGCATGCTTGAATTTCAAGTTCAATTTGAGAGCGAGAAACTTGAGTACCACACTAGTGTTCTGGAGTTAAACAAAGGTAACTACATAGGCATGAGGGCATATTTGGCCCTAGTGGACTGGGCAGGAAGAATACAAAATAGGACAGTTGATGAACAGTGGCAGATATTTAAGGAGATATTCAGTTCCTCCCAAGTAAAATATATTCCAAACAGGAAGAAAGATGGTAAGAGGGTGGGAAAGCATCCATGGCTAAGCAAGGAAGTTAAAGATAACATAAAGGCAAAAACTAAGGCATACCAAATTGCAAAGGTCAGTGGCAGGCTGGAAGATTGGGACACTTTTAAAGATCAACAAAGGGTTACTAAAAAAAAATAATAAAAAGAGCAAAGGTAAATTATGAAAGAAAACTAGCGCAAAATGTAAAAACTGATGGCAAAAGCTTTTACAAGTACATAAAAGGACAGAGAGTAGCTAAAGTGAATGTTGGTCCCTTGGAGGATGAGACTAGGGAGTTAATAGTGGGGATCGCAGAAATGGTAGAGGCGCTTAATCAATATTTTTGCCTCAGTTTTCACGGTGGAGGACACTAGTACCACCCCAATAGTAACAGGTGGAGCAGAGGGTATAGAGAAGAAGGAACTTAGAACAATCACCATTGCTAGAGAAAGTATGAAGCAAACTATTGGGATTAAAGGGTTACAAGTCCCCAGGACCTGATTGATTGCCTACATCCCAGGGTCTTAAAGGAAGTGGCAGCGGAGATAGTGGATGCATTGGTAATAATATTCCAAAATTCCCTGGATTTTGGTAAGGTTCCAGAGGATTGGAAAAATGCTAATATTCAAAAAGGGGGGGAGGTAGAAAGTAGGAAACTATAGAACAGTTAATTAACGTCTGTCATTGGGAAATTGTTGGAATCCATTATTAAGGAAGTAGTAATGGGGCATTTGGAAAGTCAAAATGCAATCCATCAGAGTCAGCATGGTTTTATGAAGAGTAAATCGTGTTTGACTAATTTGCTGCAGTTCTTTGAAGATGTGACAAGCAAAGTGGATAATGGGGATCCTGTAGATGTAGTATATCAGGCCTTTGATAAGGTTCTGCACAAAAGATTAATACACAAGATAAGATCACATGGAGTTAGGGATAATGTATTAGCTTGGCTAGAGGATTGGCTAACCAACAGAAAGCTGAGAGTCGGGATAAATGGGTCTTTTTCTGGATGGCAAGCTGTAACTAGTGGGGTGCCACAGGGTTCGGTCCTTGGGCCCCAACTATTTACAATCTATATTAATGACTTGGATTCAGGGATAGAAGGTACTATAGCTAAATTTGCAGATGACCCCAAAATAGGTGGGAAAGTAAGTTGCAATGAAGAAATAAGAAATTTACAAATGAAATTGGACAGGTTAGGTGAATGGGGCAAAATTTGGCAGATGGAGTTTAACATGGAAAAGTATGAGGTTATCCATTTTGGTTGGAAGAATAAAAAGGCGACTTATTATTTAAATGGAGAGAAACTTTAGAATGCTTCAGTGCAGAAGGATCTGGGTGTCCTCATGTATGAATTGCTGAAAGCTAGAATGCAGGTACAGCAGGTAATAAGTATGGCAAATGGAATTTTGGCATTTATTGCTAAAGGAATAGAGTATAAAAATAGTGAAGTGTTGTTGCAACTGTACAAGGCATTGGTGAGACCGCACCTGGAGTACCGTGCACAGTTTTAGTCCCCTTACTTGAGGAAGGATGTCGTTGCACTGGAGGTGGTTCAGAGCAGGTTCACTAGATTGATTCCAGAGATGCGGGGCTTGTCTTATGAGGAGAGAATGAGCAGTTTAGGTCTATACTTGCTAGAGTTTAGAAGGATGAGAGGAGAACTAATTGAGGTATGTAAGATGCTAAAGGGGATAGACAAAGTAGACGTGGAGCGGATGTTTCCCCTTGTGGAGCATTCTAGAACGAGAGGCCACAGGTTTAGGCTAAGAGGTGGTAGATTTAAATCCGAGATGAAGAGGAATTACTTTTCTCAAAGGGTCGTGAATCTGTGGAATTCACTACCTCAGAGTGCAGTGGATGCCGGGACGCTGAATAAATTTAAGGAGGAGATAGACAGATTTTTAATTAGTAATGGGTTGAAAGGTTATGGGGAGAGGGCAGGAAATTGGAGTTGAGGCCAAAATGAGATCAGCCATGATCGTAATGAATGGCGGGGCAGGTTTGAGGGGCTGAATTGCCTACTCCTGCTCCTGGTTTTTATGTTATGTTCTAAATGCTGGAACAAACAGTCCTATTAAATGAATATGTGGCAAAGAACTTGGGAGTTTTGAAGAAGGGGATTAAAAAGTATTTTGATGCAAAAGACTCCATGAATAGGAAGTCAGAGATTTAGTCATGACACTCAACTACAGTAAGAAGGAAAATTTGTTTGATCAAAAATAGAAAGGACCATTTCCTCTAATAGGCAAGTTAAGTCCAGCCTTATACTTGATACAGATTGAGAAAGAAAAGACAGGCAAAGGTAAAGACTGATGTGATACCATTTTCTAACAGTTGAAAACAGTGAAAGAGTAAATACAACACTTTTGTTTTGTTACAGATGTATATTCCGATACCCTCGAGGATCAACATGCTACAAATAGGGATGGATACCCCAGAACCAATGCCTCCTTCCAAGAGACTGTGAGCAGAGTAATTTTGGCAATTTCATTGGTCATCAATGTAACCACTGTAATATGGTTGTTTTTTGTGACAAATGTGATTGGGCCACAGAATGATTACAGTTGAAGAGGGTGAAAGACTGATAATTGAATGTAATTGCATGAGATTTGGAGACATGGTATCACTTACATTTACTTACACTGGTGACAGAGTATGTGCTGGGCCAGCAGAGCAGAAAACGGTAATTCATTATATCAGTAAAGATCTTAGATCACTAAACTGGCCCAAACTAAGTAAAATACATTAGATAACTGTAAAATGCTGTACAAACATGTACTTATGTCAGGGAAACTTAACCCTCTACATTAAAAGTCCATAATCCAGTCAACATTGGAGGCTCAGTTACAGAAAACCAGGTACAGTACAGGAAAAAAATCAAACTGAGTGCCCTAAAATGAAGGAAGGACCAGTCAATGGGTTAGTGGTTACCCGAACATACAAGCAATTATACAAATAGCATAGCTTATGAAACTGTGCCTGTCCTCTTTACAGTTCAAAGGCATTTCCCTTCCTAAAGACCTGTGTCCACAAGAATACCAGGAATTTTATGACCAGCTACTGGCAAAAGTTATACAAAGACTTTGTGAATAAAAGCTGTGCCCAGAGTGGATAGGAAGAATGGTCAGATTTAGAAGGGTTGAGAATGTGAGCATAACAAAGAAGCTGAGCTTAATGATGGTGAAGGGAAGGAAAGAAGGTGGAAAAGAAGCATTCGGCAATGGTTAGGAATTGGTGCCATTGCAGGCATCCGGCGAGATAATGGTTACCCTGATCAGACCATTGTTCGCTGTATATCGTGCAAACTCAGGAATGGACCTAAGGCTGCCACTTTCGGTCCTGAAAAGTGCCCAGTCTACCTCAGAATTCCCTGTATTTGAAAATTTTGAGCAACAGGTGAAGCTAGTCATTTCATGCTGTTACTGTGCAGAAGCAACACCAGCAGGTGTTCGCCACCAACAGGATGCTGCCGTCAAGCCAGAAAGACACTCTGCCTATCACACAACTGAGTAATGAGACATATAAATTTCAGTGCCGATGTGATGCTAGGTATGTAGGCCGTACATCCCAAAGACTAGCGAATTGTAGCAAACAGCATGTCCCTTCAGTTGTTTGCAACAAGCAAGGTACAGACTGCGCCCAACCAGCCCATGCTTGCAAAACTCAAAACACAGTGTTTAACATTAGATGTGATTCTGCGATTGGACAACATTTGCTCAACAATCCTGAGTGTGCTAAGAATTATGCTGACAACCAATTTATTATCAGTTGGGGTCGCAATGTGGCACACTTACATGTGCTAGAAGCTATATTTATTAATGCACAGAACCCTGTTCTTTGCAGACAGAAAGAACATGTACACACATTGTGCCTGTTACAACTGAACAAAATAGGCATCACCATTCTCTAGTTCATTCCCCAGGTCAATGCCTTGACCAATCAGAGTCAACCTGCCTGGTTTGAATTTAACAAAGCTTGGCAGTTAACTGTCAATCATGTTAGCTGGTTCATTCTCCATGCCTCTACAATCAGAGTCCACTTGCCAATCACTCAGCACTCTCTTCTCATGCAGTATAATTGTTCCCTTTACATTTGGTATTCTTGCGAATGTCCTGATGATTGCAAGACAAAAAGCTTTGATGTGTCTTTTTTTCAGCGATACTCAAGTAGTGAACCTCAATTAAGCTGTAATTGAAGAATTAGTAATTAATTAAGTAGTTAAGGATTGGTTTTATTTAAAAGTCACTATTCTAAAAAGCACAAAAGCTGCTGTCAGCTGCTGTCCTTGGATGAGCATCAAAGCAGATATTATGTGCTGAGCTCAGCTCACTGTAGCACACTGGAAAATTGTGCAAAAGTCAAATAAGAAAAGACACTGCGACAGATACATTGTTTCTTTGGATAGACAATGTACGCATGTAGGCAAACTCCAATTAAAACAAATCAACAATTAAATTGACCAATTATGAAATTGCATGGACATAGTCTGAGATAAGGTAATGATAATTTAGGGGTTAAAAGGGATTTGACTGATGTCTTTGCTAGCTAGTCACATCCTAGATGCAATCCCGAGGCAGAATTTGAAAGAATTGCTGCCAATGAAGGAACTTAAGGGACACTAACTTTATATTGGACTGATCACCCAGCTGAAGCTGTAGAAGTCTGTCACGTATTGCTAAGTATACATCTTCCCTTTAAAATATATTTTTTTTTTAATTTGCTATTCGAGAGTCCATCTTTGGCTTATGGTTATATCTTGTCTGATCTCAAGTGTTTTATTGGGTTATTTTGGAAATGGGTAATTGGATAATTAAGCTTGAACAATTAGGAATTAAGTTAACTTAAAACACTCAGTAAAAACTGACAGTCCTTCATCACTGGTACCGTTCTACTAAATTTCCTCTGCACCTTCTCCAAGATTTGACATCCTTCCTAAAGTGTGATGCCCAGAATTTGACTCAATATTCCAGCTGAGGCCTAGCCAGTGTTTTATAAAGGTTTAGCATAACATTCTTGCTATTGTTCTCTATATGCCTCCAGTTAAAAATCCAAGGATCCCTTTTTTTTAATCATTCATTTATTTTGTTCAGTTGTATGTCTGATTTCTTTCTCATTGCACAAAGGCAGCGCGTGAAGGGAAAGAAAGTTAAAACCATCCCTTAGAAGATGCCTCCTGACATTATAGTATAGTGCAAAAGTGAAGACAGCTCAGACAGCATGCCATCCGACCTGTAAGGTGCAGCAAGTTGGGAGCCCCCAAGAGACAGGAGCGTCATAAAGTGAAAATGGAAAAACAACGAAGGGCCCAAAACAGGATGTCACCATGAGCTCTCCAAACTTTTCTGTGAAACAGATGCTGAACCGGTACATTTACTTTTTCATGTGAACAATATAGATCACCATACATTTATACAAGATGCTACACAGTTGGAGATGTGAACCAAATAGCTGACAACTCAGCATAAGACACTAAAAACATCTTGGAAAGACTTCATCTATAAGGAGGTTTTTGAAGATGGGGAAAAAGAGAGTAAAACTGAAGGTTTCTAGAAATAGCAATGCAGATTATGGTAGCAGGAAGGCTGAAGGTTCTGTCATCTTTGATAATGCAGAAAAGGGAATGCGCAGCAGAAGAGAGTTTCAAGAGTGAAAGATGAGAACAAGGAAACTAGCCTGAAGGAGTTTCAGGGGTTGGGTGGGAGAGAGAGACTGAGGAGAAGGAGGAACTTGTAGACAAGAGGATTTTGTAGTTGACACGCTAGGGGATGAAGAGTCAATGAAGTTTGACGAAACAGGGGGTGATGGGTGAGTGGGACTTTGTGCAAATAAAATGCAGGCTTTTGAGTTCTGGAAGAGTTACAGTTAATATAGATTATTTTAAGGAAAAGGGATTGGAAAATTTACGTCTGCAAATTTTGATAATAAAATGTGTGGACAAGTGTGCATGCAGACCCACATTCTTGAAGCCATTAGACAGCGTCAGCCTCTGCAATTGTCCAACAGGTTTGAGGTTCTCTCATCTTGTTTGGATGGGAGTGGGAGCTGCAGGGCGGATGAGCTGACTGACCATGGCACTGTGGTACAGGAAGCCATTCAAATGGGGGGAGCAAAAAGGAATGTAGTGGTGGTAGGGGATGTATAGCGAGGGGGGATTGACACTGTTTTTTGTAGCAAAGAGCGAGAGTCCAGACGGCTATGTCGCCTGCCCAGTGTCAGGGTTCAGGACATTTGCTCTGGGCTGGAGAGGAACTTAAAGTGGGAGGGGGTGAATCCAGTTGCCATGGTCCATGTAGTTACCAACAACATAGGCAGGGCAAGGAAGGAGGTTCTGCATTGTCAGTATGAGAAGCGAGGCACGAAATTTAGAAGCAGAACCTCAAAAGGTAATAATCTCTGGATTATTACCCAAGCCACATGCAAATTGGCAATAGGGGAAATAAGATTAGAGAAATAAATGCATGGCTCAAAGACTGGTGAGGGAGGTGGATTCCGGTTTGTGGGGTACTGGCACCAATACTGGGAAAGCGGGGGCTGTACCGTTGGGACAGTCTACACATGAACCGTACTGGGACTGATGTTCTAGCGAGCCACATAATTAGGGAACTGGGGAGAGCTTTAAACTAAGTGGGGGCAAGTGGGGAGGGCTTTAAACTAAGTGGGGGCAAGTGGGGAGGGCTTTAAACTAAGTGGGGGCAAGGGATCAAATTTGGGAAGATGTGGTAAACTAAAGACTAGAGGCAAGGCAAGAGGGAAAGATACTAATATGGGAAATGATCAACAAAATGTGACAGGAAGGGACAGAGTACAAATCTAACAGTAAATCAGCAGTTAAGACAAGATAATACAAAAATAATAAAAAGACAAAATTTAGGGCTCTGTATCTAAATGCACGTGGCATTTGAAACAAAACAGATGAGCTGATGGTGCAAATAGAAATAAATAAGACCGATCTGATAGCCATTACACAGACATGGCTGCAGGATGACATAGGTTGGGCCCTGAATGTTGAAGGGTACGTGACATTTAGGAAGGACAGGAAGCTAGGAAAAGGAGGAGGGGAGATTCTGTTAATTAATGATGGCATTAGTGCATTAGAGCGGGATGACCTAAGTTCAGGAAACAAGAATGTAGAAGCAATTTGGGTTGAGATGAGAAATGAAAAAGGCAAAAAGTCACTTATGGGAATGGTGTACAGGCCCCCCAATTGTAACCACACAGTAGGACAGAATATTACAGAAGAGATAATGTGAGCTTGTCAAGAAGGTGCAGTAATGATCATGGGGGATTTTAATCTACAGATAGACTGGGAAAATCAGATGGGCAAAAGTAGCCTAGATGAGGAGTTCATAGAATGTTTTCGGGATAGTTTCTTGGAACAGCATGTTCTGGAGCCAACTAGAGAGCAGGCTATACTAGACCTGAGCAACGAGATTGGATTAATTGATAACCTCATAGTGAAGGCACCCCTAGGTAGCAGAAATCATAATTTGATTGAATTTACATTCAGGTCAAGGGAGTGAAGAGTGCATCCAAGACTAATATTTTAAACTTAAGGGCAATTATGAGGGCATGAAAACAGAGCTAGCTGGAGTGAACTGGCAAATTAGGTTAAGCAATAGGTCCATAGAGATGCAGTGGCAGACTTTTAAAGGGATATTTCAGAATACACAGAATAGATATATTCCAATGAGAAAGAAAACTTCCAAGGGGAGAACCCTCCATCCGTGGTTAACTAAAAAAGATAAAGACAGTATCAAACTTAAAGATAAAAGAATATTTGCGAAAAGATGGGTGGCAGCTCCGAAGATTGGACAGAATATAAAGAACAGCATAGAATGCAAAAAAATTAATAAGGAGGGAAAAATTAGGGTACGAGAGAAAGCTAGCTGGAAATATCAAGACGGATAGTAAGAATTTCCATAGATATTTAAGTAAGAAAAGCGTTAACAAAGTGAACATCGAAAGTGAGTCTGGGGAATTAATAATGGAAAGTAAGGAGATGGCAGGAGAATTGAACAGGTATTTTGCATCGGGTTTCACTATAGAGGATACAAGTAACATCCCAGAAATAGCTGTAAATCAGCAAACAGAGGGGAGGGAGGAACTCAGGAAAATTACAATCACCAGGGAAGTGGTATTCAGCAAATTGCAGGCTGAGAAATCCCCTGGTCCTGATGGACTTCATCCTAGGGTCTTGAAATATGTGGCTAGTGAGATAGCTGATGCATTGGTTTTAATTTTCCAAAATTTCCTAGATTTGAGGAAGGGTCTATTAGATTGGGAAATAGCAAATGTAAATCTTTTAGTCAAAATGGAGGGAGACAGAAAGCAGGGAACTACAGGCCAGTTGGCCTAACATCTGTCACAGGGAAAATATTAGAAGCTAGTATTAAAGATGTTCTAGCAGGGCACTTTGCCTTAAACTTTTCTATCAGGCAGAGTCAACATGGTTTTGTGAAAGGAAATCGTGTTTAACCAATTTAGTGGAGTTCTTTGAAGGAGTCACATGTGCTGTGGATAAAAGGGAACCGGTGGATGTACTGTACCTAGATTTCTGGAAGGCATTTGGTAATGTACCATATCAAAGGTTATTGCCAGAAATAAAAGCTCATGGTGTGGGGGGTAACATATTAGCATGGAAATAAGATTAGCTAACTAACAGAAAACAGAGGGTAGCAATAAATGGGCCTTTTTCTGGTTGGTGGGTTGAACGAGTGGTGTGCCACAGCGATCAGGGCTGGGGCCCCAACTTTTTACAATTTATATAAATGACTTGGATGGAGGGACAGATGGTATGGTTGCTAAAATTGCTGATGACACAAAGATAGGTGGGAAAGTAAGTTGTGAAGAGGACATAAGGAGGTTACAATGTGACATAGATAGGTTAAGTGAGTGGGAAAAGACCTGGCAAATGGAATATAATATGGGTAAATGTGAAATTGTCCACTTTGACAGGAAGAATTTAAAAAAGCATATTATCTAAATAGTGAGAAAATGCAGAGCCCTTGAGGTTCAGAGGGATCTGTGTGTCCTAGTGCATGAATCACAAAAGGCTAGCATGCAGGTACAGCAAGTAATTAGGAAAGCTAATAGAATTTTATTGTTTATTACGAGCGGACTTGAATACAATAGTAGTGAGGTTATGCTTCAGTTGTACAGGGCACTGGTGAGATCACATCTAGAGTACTGTGCACAATATTTGCCTCCTTATTTAAGGAAACATGTAAATGCATTAGCAATTCAGAGAAGGTTTACTAAGCTAATACCAGCAATGGGCGGGTCGGCGGGTTGTTTTATGAGGACAGGTTAGGCTTGTATCCACTGAAGTTAGAATAGGAAGAAGTGACTTGATCGAAACATTTAAGATCCTGAGGAGATGTGGAGAGGATGTTTCCTCTTGTGGGAGAATCTAGAACCAGGGGGTCACTACTTAAAAATAAGGGGTTGCTCATTTAAGACAGAGATGAGGAGAATTTTTTTCTCTCAGAAGGTTGTGAGTCTTTGGAACTCTTCCTCAAAAGGCTGTGGAAGCAGGCCTTTGAATATTTTTAAGGCAGAACTAGATGGATTCTTGATAAGTATAGGGGTGAAAGGTTATCGGGGGTAGGCAGGAGGTTACAATCAGATCAGCAATGAACTTATTGAATGGCAAAGTAGGCTTGAAAGGCCCAGTGGCCTACTCATGCTCCTAGTTCGTTTATGTTCATATGTAAGAGGGGTTGGGAAGTTTCATGCACAGACAGCTTTTTTTTAAACTTGCTGTGCTGTGACAAGATCAAATGTATCAAGTGATATATTTGTGTTATTATTTGAAAGCCCTTTCATCACACAGGTCACAAGCAAATTTCTAACAGTGAAATGCTGATTTACATTTTGTATAAAAGGTCAATATCTTGTACATGCAAAATATTATTCATTAGCTGAACTTTTAGTTGGCTTCATTTGTGACAGGCAAAGATACTGGATTCATGAGGAGTTCCCTGTCTTTTGTTCAGGACAACTATGCATGCAGAATTTATTTATGTTTATGGAGCTACCAGCAAAATAATTTTTTTACCAAGACCACTGGGATGATAATTTTATCTGACTGCATTTTCAGGCCCAGATTTGCACTGTTTTGGCATTATATATCTAACCAAAAGATACAAGGCCAGGTTGAACCTTGGGCCTCAAATATTCCAACAGTCATACCTCCACAAGTAGCTTGGCCCCTCTGGAGAACTGAATTTTGGGACACACCTACCAGACAGCAGTCTCAGATAAATCTAGGAGGAGGTTGGGAGGGGAGGACAGCTGGAGGGGAGCTGATCATGGCGAGTAGGAATGCTGTGGAACTGGCAGCTTTTGCTCCTCCTGGTTCTTACCTTTTCGGTGGTGGCACTTGCTAGGTCACATCCACACCATCAAGATCTGAGCAGAGCAGCTACTATTCCTGGTCCGGTGAGGACAGCCTAATTTCTATGAATTGTTCTAAAACGGGTATTAGGTGCCTTATTAACATAGGCAAGGGTTCCAATGCCTGTTTTAGGCAGCTGGCATGGCACCTGAAAATAGCCTGAGGGCAATAAGGTGTTGGATGTTTTTCAGGTATGTTTGGTATATGTGGCATAGCCCTGGAAAATTGGGCATTTAAGCCCTCATTTCCTGCCTAAATGAACCCAATGTTGATCAATTTCTAGCTCAATAAGTTAATAAGACTTTCACAAATGAAAGTTGTATTAATGTTGCTACTGGAACTCAGAAGCCAAGAAAGCTGTATAGAACTACGCTGCAGTTAATTTCCATATATAGTGGATTGCTTTGTTCCTTTTTTTATTCTCGCAACTACAAAAGTTATCTGAGTTATTTAACTTTTTTCAGGATTTAAAACTGATTCAAACCAGTTACCAGGACAGTTAAGTTAAAAAAACAGCCAGACAAATAATTGAACAAAACACACACAAAGTCTACATTTGAATTGAATGACTTGGCCCTTCCTTCAGACACTTGTTTTCAAACTAACTAATTAAAACAACAAAATAGAATATACTGTGAAATGTTCTGGTAGTGCGTTAGTCATGTTATTACCATAGGTAATGCACATTATCAGTCAGAATGCACAAAATCTTGAAATATATCTAATGTAGACAGCAAAGGATAGCTACAATCATTTTGACTCCAATTTAAGTTGACAAATAAAAACTACGAAGATAGAACTTTTCAATTTGATTAACCTCCATTATAAAAACATAAACAACATCTTAATGCACTTTAATAATATCTCATAAATGAGATTGAGAGCTTTTTTCAAAAGACGTAAAAATGTAAGTAACACAATTATCTCAGCTGCATTTTCAGTGGCATTCTCTCACTCAATCACAAGTTTTAGCATAAAACAATGCTGTAATTAATTTAGTGTTTTCCCCCTTGTTTTATCAAGTACAGAAGTTATCCATCTTTCTTCAGATGAATTCAAATCTTAAGAATAAGTCTGAAGCAAAATGCTTAAAGTAAATCAGAAATATCTCCAAGAGGAAGTAGGTCCTTGAGGTGTCACCTGTCTCACTGTACATTATGGGGTCCACTGTCTGCTCACACCATTGCACTTCTAATTACCTCCTGAACAAGCAGACAGGGCACAGTGTCTCAACTTTGATTACGGGGGGTTAAAAATGTAGAGACAGATTAGGACACTCAGGTTTTAACAGAAGGACTAGAACCACAAGAGAATGGCACTGGGTGCACACAGTAAATTCAGTAAAAACATCTCTTCATGATACTTAACAAAAACAAAAATACCTGGAAAAACTCAGCAGGTCTGGCAGCATCTGCGGAGAGGAACACAGTTAACGTTTCGAGTCCGAATGACCCTTCAAAACATCATTATACTTGTTTGTTATATGAATTGTTGCACATGTAAATACACCTTTTCACATTTCACCCTAGTCACAAATCAATTAATTGCTCACAGAGACATCATACACATGGATCTATACAACTACACGTGTAGCCATCAAATAGATATTACCATAAATGGAGACTTGATTTTAGCAATGATTTTTTCTGTAAATGTTAAGTATCAGCATGTGCTCACATTGATAAGTCACAGGAAAGCAATGGACAAGCAAATGGGTGGGCATCATTATAGCCAACTCTAGACTAATGTCCCACTACAACAGCTCAGGGGAAGAAACTATTAATCAATTAATTGCCATTGTTCCCAGGCCACCAGTAGTGATGAAATATAAGCCGGTTTAAGGTGGGGGGCGGGGGGAGAGAAGTTGAGGGTGGGGTGGTTGTAGGGACAAGCAAGCAGTAATAGGAGCAGATAATCAAAAGATGTCACAGACAAAAGGATCAAAGAGGTGTTGAAGGTGGTGATATTATCTAAGAAAAGTGCTAATTAAGAATGGATGGCAGGACACTCAAGGTACAGCTCTAGTGGGGGTGGGGTGGAAAGACTGACAAGGTATTCGTTGTAGATTTAAAAATAATGGAAATAGATGGGAAAAGAAAAATCTATATAAATTATTGAAAAAAACAAAAGGGAGGGGGAAGAAATGGGGTGGGGATGGGGGGGGAGGGAGTTTAAGATCTAAAGTTGTTGAATTCAATATTCAGCCCGGAAGGCTGTAAAGTGCCTAGTCGGAAGATGAGGTGCTGTTCCTCCAGTTTGTGGACTCGAAACGTCGACTCTTTTCTTCTCCACCGATGCTGCCAGACCTGCTGAGTTTTTCCAGGTAATTCTGTTTTTGTTTTGGATTTCCAGCATCCGCAGTGGTTTTTCGTTTTTACACCAGTAGTGATCCTGCTCGCAGGGTTAGCTGTTGTTGCCTCTCCCCCTTGTCCTCTAGCTATTGCACATTCTGAGCAGTTAATTCTGTAAACATGCCTTCTTCAATTATATGTAGTACCTCATCAATATTTTGATCATCACTTAAGGTGTACATGAGAGTATTCAGTATCAGAATGGTCCAGAGGAAAAGGTCATGGTTCAAGCATACCAACACCCTGGTCCTTGCATGGGCCTCAAAGTACCACAACTGAAACTTAGCGCATAGGTTGTGTAGAGGTATCATGAACTCGAGTCTCATTTCCTTCCTGTATGCCAATTGAAGGTCAACCTCACATCTAGTTTATCATCAACACACTATAATTCTGAAAAATTGACCATTTCAACCTATGCCTTACCCCCACCATTACTATCTTCACGGATGCCTTTAACACCTTTAGGTTTGACTTTTCCAGTACCTCCCTGATTGGCCTCCTGCACTCCACCTTACGTTAAACTCTAATTCACCCTGCCTATATCCTACCACCAAAATCTCGCTTGCTTATTACCCGAATCTTTACCCACCTCCACAGGCCAGACTGTCCATCAGATTTCAAAATCCTTCTGCTGGTCTACAAACCCCTCCATGGCAACTTCCTCCAGTCTACATTTCCTGCTCTTCCAACTATAGTCTACTGTTGACTCTCCTTCCTCCCTTTATCTATTATTAATACAAGAGCTGTCAACCATGTTGCCCTTACACTATGGACCGCTCTGTCTTGCCACATCTTCAAAAACCTATATTTTTGGCTGTAATTTCAGCCACATCCACAATTTACCTTTATCCTGCTCAAGGCTGACATGAAGGGATAAAAAAATTGGTTAATTCCTGCTTTTGGATGCATGGGTTCATGGTTCACAACCAGTCTGCCCAGTGTTCTGGAGGCAAGCAGCTCGCAAACTTCATGCTGCCTCCTCATTTCCATGATTGCGGCGGGTAGCCTAGCTCGGCGTGTGCTGCTGGCTAGCCGATTGCTCAACTGAAAGCCCAGCAACATGTGTGTGCTTCAGCTAGCTTCATTCAACCTCTTTAAGGTAGTCTGCCACTCTTAAAAGGGAACCCCACTGACTGTAATGAAAGGGGTGACTTGATTGAAGTATGTAAGATCCTGAATGGTCTTGACAAGATGAACTTGGAAAGGATGTTTCCTCTTGTGGGTGAGTCCAGAACTAGGGGTCACTGTTTTAAAATTAGGGGTTGCCCTTTTAAGACAGAGATGAGGAGAATTTTTTTCTCTCCGAGGGTTGTGCGACTTTGGAGCTCTCCACCTCAGAAGGCGGTAGAGGCGGGGTCATTGAATATTTTTTAAGGCAGAGGTAGATAGATTCTTGTTAGGCAAGGGGATCAAAGGTTATCGGGGGTAGATGGAAATGTGTAACTCGAAACACAAACATATCAGCCATTATCTTACTGAATGGCTGAGCAGGCTCGAGGGACCGAATGGCCTACTTCTGCTCCCATTTCGTATATTCATATGAATTGGCTGTAAAGAGAAACATCCCTAATAGAAAAACAGGAGGAGAGAGGACTCCCAGGATCTCAGATGCAGCACTGAAGCAAATTGACAGGAGGAAAGAGGCAATGTTTTCGTGGGTGTGGGGGTGGGGGGTGGTGTTGGTCAGGAAACCCTTCAGAAGGCATGGAAGCAGGGAGGTCAATTCCTTGAGTTTCACCCTGAGGACCTGGCAGCTTTGCCACAGGATGTTCAATGACTTCATGAGGGTGGTCAAGGTCAAGGAATGCAACTTCCACCACCAACCTCTCACTGCTCGCTGCACCACACACCCATCACTCATCCATCAGCAGTTCCTAATAGTCAGGCCTACTATTCAGATGATCCACCTCATCCTCGCACAACAACCTCATGCAGCCTTCACACACCACCAGGTACACATAGTACATCACACTCACTTACATTTCTCCCTCTTTCTTTCAAGACAAGCTGACCTATAACTGCAGGGAGCAGAGCTGAACCAGAGGGAGACAGGTCACCTGCATCACTTTAACCCACTGGAGGAGACAGTGCTTCACATGATAGGACCAGCTGGAAGACAGGCTGTGGCATCTGGTACCACTGAGAACATTCAGGATGACAGTACATTCCTGTGTTATGGTCCTTCTAACATCCCATCTCACTCTGATCTGGTATGCAGTGCAAGTCACAGATAGTGTAATTATGGATTGCTTCTTTTCACCCCCAAGTAGCAAAAGCTACTTCACACCTCTGGTGAAGAAGCACAACTACTAGATCTGACACTCACAGCCATTAGCTCGGTTAATGGCACAACCCATACCTTAGAGGGCAGTGTAGACTCAGGATCTGCACATAGTGATTCACTAGGTGCAAATGGACTGCAACCAGCCCAGGGGGAAAGGAGCTTATGTGCCAGCTCTGTGGAGGGGGAGGTCTACTACAGGGACCTAGATCCAAGCTTCAATGGGCAGACAAACACTGATGAACATACACAGCGAGATGTTTAGTACATTTGCAGACTGTCAGATGCCGCTTGTCACTGTCAAGTGTAAAGACTTTTTTTCCTCTTATTACTGTGGGATACTTTAAAGAAGGCTTGTGGGGGCTCTGTCTTGTGTGTGTATGTGTGTGTGTCTCTGTGTGTCTGTATGTCTGTCTGTGTGTGTGACTAATTTAATTAAACTAAAGACAGTCAGACTGCAAGGTCTGAATCATCAAAGGGTGAACTTTAAAAACAGGCATTTTGAAATGGAGATAGGTGAGCTAAGATGAAGCTCCAGTAGATGCAGTGTGAATGGAATTTGCATTTGTAGGTACGTTGAGAGATTGTTTAATTTTCAAAGGGACATGATAAGATGTTTTGCAGCTGGCAAAATAGATGAGGAAAGTTATTAAGTTTATTTTTCCCAAAAGTGCTGGCCATAATGACAACATGAAAGATTTTTACATTCTAGAAAAAGTAACTCCCAAAACAATGGGATTTACAGATCAAAAAAGGAGAAAATATATTTAAAGAAAAATGGAAAGCTGTGTGGGGAGTGGCCATATGAGATCACAAAAGGTGGACTGTACGAAACAGACCTGTGAAAAAAGCAGCATTCTGCCACCCCAGAGAAGTGTTTGTTTGTTCCAGAGAGCAAGGTTTTGTTAAAAGCCTTGGAATTCCATTGTTGAGTAAGCGAGAAAAAGAAGGTGTAAAACACCTCCTTTATAGCAACAGTGGATGCTTATGGTAATATTGCTGGTTGTTTTATAGATTAAGAATCTATTTGAACTGTTGCCTGACAACAGTTTGGAATCTAGTTAAGTAGAAATCTTTTGGGAACTGCTGTAAGTCTAAGTTTAACTGTCTAACTGTAATCTTGTGTGTTTAATTTTTTTTTTCTTTTGCTAATAAATGTTTTAATTAATCTTTAAAATCTCCAAAGGTGGTAGTGAACTCTTTACTTCTGACTTCAGTACACAAATCTTCTCGTAATAAATACAAATTGCAAAATCTTTGTGATGGCTTGGCCAAGGTTCCCTTTGGGATTTGGTCAGCCTGGCAAATACCACCTGCCATATCATAACGCAAAGAACATGAAGAAGTCTGGCTTCAACGTGGCACAGAACATCTTGCAAAGCTAGGAACCCACCCTTTCCATGGAAGTGGTGGCCAACTCCATGATACCACTTGCAATCCCAGCTTTGATGCAGCGTCTGGTGGCCACTGTTTCAGCTTCTGCTGTAGCACTGTTGGAAGCCACCTATTGCAAATTGTTACTTGCAAGCTCAAACTACTGTTGTCAAGTGCTGAAAGGGCATGCAGGCTCACAGGAGTCTAGCAATGTGTTCTTCAACAGATTATGTGGCTAGTTGAGACGCTGCAATGGGTGAGTCCTGGGGCTCTGTGGAGTAAAACCTGCAGTCCTCTCACAGGGTGACAGCATTCATGCTCCCACCACTGCAACTCAGCCAGTGGCCCTGCTGTTGTTTTTCAGCCAGCTAGTCCAGACTCCTGCTGTCTACGCCGAGGTGGTGCAGTCTAAAGCTGGGCCCTCAGCCCAGAGCTCTTCAAGGTGACTCTGCCAGGCCATCTACAGTCTCCCCAGTGAAGTCAGGAGCCTTCCACCAGCTATGCTGCAGCAACTGGGATAGTATTCCATAGAAGCACTAGACTAGGCATGGGCACCCATGAGAGAGGAGCCAAGGGGATGCACAAGAGTAAATACTTCAGTGTGGTGACTTATGATGCAGAAGCAGTGCAGTAAGGAAAATTTGTAATTTCTTTAAAATGTCTGTGGAACCGGCAATTGTTTAAAAATGCTTGGAAAGGACTTTTAAGAGTTTGTATCAATTGTGAAGGGATCAATTGTAATTTTTCTGGGTAAGATGACATAGTGGTCCATGTGACCTGGTGACCATTGACCTGGAAGCATTACCAACAGGAAGGAGGTTAACAGTCAGAAGCTGTGTGGCAAGACAAAGGAGAGCTGTAGCAAAGGGGAGAACAGAGAAGGCACATTTACAAGGAGCTGTATATAATACAGTTAAAGATGGCAGAAAGCTGAAGACAGGGTTAGAGCAGGGATCGTGGATTGGGCAATTTTAGTGCTACTACTTCAGTTTTGCCAGAGCTGAACAGACCGTTTCACAATGTTTATTAAAGTGTTCGGATAAAGGTGTCTGTAGGGAATCTATGCCATGAAGACTATTGTGAAACTGGCTAAGGAGGTTGTGTAAAAGCATGCCATTCAGGTGACAAACATCACCAAAGACTTCAAATGGAACACAGCTGCCAGTGAATGTGACTCCAGGACCGAATCGACAGCGGGAAAATGTGAGATCCTACACGCCACAGGTCGAGTTAGAGAACTATGGAACTGCACGTGGTCCACATGTCTGCAGGGTGTGATGTGGGTGTCACGGACAGAATGTATGTGTTCTCTTACTGCCTGTAATCAGTGTGTTTCTTGTAGAAATAGATGTGTATTATCTTACCCTTGGAGTGTGCATTCCAATTAAATAATACAGCAGCAAGCTATTGAGAGTTTAAAATAAAGAAGATTATTTATTCTCATACACTTACCCTGAATTAACGCAACATCAGACACTCAGTCACTCATGTGCAAGTGCGCACACAGGCGCGCACACACAAAGATTGGATGCGGATAGATAGTGCACTTTAACAAATTAGTTACTTCAGTCTCTGATTTATGTTTTCTGGTCTCCCACTTGGGAGACCTCTGGTTTCCTGAATGTTTTCAATAATTTAAAGTTGAAGTGAGGGTCTTGTAAAGTGAAGGGTTCACGGTATGTGAGGTTTCTTATAGTTGAATATCTAGGCAGTTGATTCTCAGGTGAACTTTGAAACTGGAACAAGTTATGTACTTTGCTTGCTTGACAGCTTAGAGCTAGCTTCAGAGTCTAGTCCTCAGACTGGCTGATGACTGATGGCTCTGATGGATCTGCTGTGTCCTGGGGTAATAAAGGTGCTGTCCCTAAAAGTAGTTCTGATCACTTGCTGTGAGGTACCCTCGCCTATGTCCATATTTAATTAGATATTCTCCAGAGACTTGATACTGTCTTTAGTCCAAAAGCCAAAAATTGCATGACTTGCAGCAGCCATCTTAACAGCTTGTTTGTCAATACTTTTAAAAATTTAACACAAAGTTCATAATATGACATGCCTTTACCATGCAGGACATGGGCGTTTGTCGTCGTGTAAGATGTATCTTTGTTGTACTTAATTTTAATGACTTAAAGTGAATTTTACCTTTTTATTTGAAGGATTATTTGCCTGTTAATTCATGTTTGTGTTGATTCTGACTTGAATTAAAGTAAAAGTTACAAGTGAAATCTTGCCAGCAATTTCCTAATTTGGATTCGTTTGGTAAATTTGGTTATTTTGGTTTACAGCTCCCCCATGGGGATTGTAACAAAATGTGGTCTCAAGTCCAGGATCTGACCCAGAGACTGAAGCAGGTTCACTGGAACTTTTGCTTTTGCTATATAAGCTATATTGTATTGGGAAATTGACATTTGAGGCTCAAGCCTTTGTTGAAAGAGAGGATCTAACTCTCAGAGTCTTGAAACAGTTTATTTTATTAAATAAACTATATTAAATGAAAAATAATTTACAAGCTGTAAAAGAGCAGCTGGGGACATGAGATCAGGAGTAGGACCCTTGAAGGAAGGATTGGTTAGGCACCTGGGGCTTAAGGAAGAAAGCACCGGCTCTGTTAGTGATCAAGTACAAGTGGTCAGAATTGAAAAACAAATAAAACCGAGAAAGATTGACTTAGAAAGAGAGAAATTAGCAAGAGAGGAAAGAGATAGGGAAAGAGATAAAGAGGGAGATGAAAAAACTCAAAATGGAGCATGAGTTCTGATTGTACAAACCTGAGTTGATAAGAGGAACTGAGGCTGATGCGGAGAGAAGAGAACTGATTTGGTGAAGAATTTTCACTCGGTACCTAAATTTATTGAGGAGGGACTGGAGACGCGGCCTACAAATTGCCACAAACCTAATTGGCCAAAAGAACAATGAGCTACATTCCTACACAGTGTTCTGATAGTGAAGGCTTTGGAAGTGTACTCATCTCTTTCAGCAGAGCACTCACGTGATTACAAGGAAGTAAAGACAACTGCACTCATTGCTTACGTGTTGGTGCCAGAGACCTATAGGCAAAAATTTAGAAATTTTAAACTGACATAGAATTTGTCAAGGAAGAGCCCCGTCGACCCTGCAAGCCCTTCCTACTAACATCTGGGGGCTTGTGCCAAAATTTGGAGAGCTGTCCCACAGATTAGTCAAGCAAACATACATACTGACATACCCATTCACACAAAGTCACATAGTCATTCTCATACCTTACAGACAATGTCACAGACATCCCCATCACCTTCCCTGGGTATGTTCTGTCCCACTGACAGGACAGACCTACCAGAGGTGGCTGCAGAGTTGTATACAGTCGGGAGGGAGTTGTCCTAGGTGTCCTCAACGTCGACTCTGGAACCCATAATGTCTCATGGTATCAAATCAAACATGAGCAAGGAAACCTCCTGCTAGTTACCACAAACTCAGCTGATGTACTCCTCCATGTTGAACACCACTTACAGGAAGCATGAAGGGTGGGAAGGGCACAGAATGTACTCTTGCTGGGGAACTTCAATGTCCATCATCAAGAGTAGCTCGGTAGTACCACTACAGACCGAGCTGGACAAGTCCTAAAGGACATAGCTGCTAGACTGGGTTTTCGGCAGTGGTGATAGAACCAACAAGAGGGAAAAACCTACTTGACCTCATCCTCACCAATCTGCCTGTCGTAGATGCATTCATCCATGACAGTATTGGTAGAAGTGACCACTGCACAGTCCTTATGGTGACGAAGTCCCGTCTTCACATTGAGGATATGTTCCATCGTGTTGTGTGGCACTGCCATCGTGCTAAATGGGATAGATTTCAAACAGATCTAGCAACACAAAACTGGGCATTCATGAGGCACTGTGGGCCATCAGCAGCAGCAGAATTATATACAACCACAATTTGTAACCTCATGGTCTGGCATATCCCCCACTCTACCATTACCATTAAGCTGGGGGATCAACCTAGTTCAATAAAGAATGCAGCAGGGCATTCAAGGAGCAGCACCAGGAATAGCTAAAAATGAGGTGTTAACCTGGTGAAGCTACAAAACAAGACTACTTGCATGCCAAACAATGGAAACAGCAAGTGATAGCCAGAGCTAAGTGATCCCACAACCAACAGACCAGATCTAAGCTCTGCAGTCCAGCCACATCCAATCATGAATGGTGGTGACAATTAAACAACTCACTGGAGGAAGAGGCTCCACAAATATCCCCATCCTCAATGATGGGAGAGCCCAGCACATCAGTGCAAATGTCAAGGCTGAAGCATTTGGAGCCATCTTTAGCCAGAAGTGCCAAGTGGACGACCCCATTTCGGCCTCCTCCAGAGATCCCCAGCATCACAGATGCCAGCCTTCAGCCAATTCGATTCATGCCAAGTGGTATTAAGAAACAGCTAAAGGCATTGGCTATGGGCTCTAACACATTCCAGCAATAATACTGAAGATGAAAGCAAAGAACTGCGGATGCTGGAAATCCAAAACAAAAACAAAAACAAAAATACCTGAAAAAACTCAGCAGGTCTGGCAGCATCGGTGCAGAGGAGCACAGTTGACGTTTCGAGTCCTCATGACACTTCAACAGAACGGAGGGTCATGAGGACTCGAAACGTCAACTGTGCTCCTCTCCACCAATAATACTGAAGACTTGTGCTCCAGAACTAACTGTGCCCCTAGCCAAGCTGTTCCAGTACAGCTACAACACTGGCATCTACCTGGCTATGTGAAAAATTGCCCAGATATGTTCTGTACACAAAATGTAGGACAAATCCAACCAGGCCAGTTACCGTCCATCAGTCTAATCTTGATTATCAGTAAAGTGATGGAAATTATCGTCAACAGTGTTATCAAGCAGCATTACACAGCAATGATCCACTCACTGATGCTCAGTTTGGGTTCCGCCAGGCCCACTGAGCTCCTGACCTCATTACAGCTTTGGTCCAAACATGGACAAAAGAGCTGAACTCAAGGGGTGAGATGAGAGTGGGCTGCCCTTGACATCAAGGCAGTGTTTGACTGAGTATGGCATCAAGGAGTCCTAACAAAACTGAAGTCAGTAGGTATCAGGGGGAAAACTCTCCACAGAAGGAGTTATACCTAGCACAAAGGAAAATAGTTATGGTTGTTGGAGGCCAATCATCTCAGTCTTGGGACATCATTGCAGGAGTTCCTCAGGTTCATTTCCTTGGCCCAACCATCTTCAGCTGTTTCATCAATGACCTTCCCTGCATCATAAGGTCAGAAGTGGGGATGTTCATGGATGTTTGCACAATGTTCAATACCATTTGCAACTCGTCAGATACTTAAGCAGTCCGTGACCACATGCAATATGGACAATATCCAAGCTTGGGCTGATAAGTTGCAAGTAACATTCACAACACACAAATGCCAGGCAATAATCATCTTCAACAAGAGAGAATTTAACCATCATCCCTTGACATTCAATGGCATTACCATTGCAGGATCCCCCACTATCAACATCCTAGGGTTTAGCACTGACCAGAAATTGAACTGGACCGACCATATAAATGCTGTGGCTACAAGAGCAGGCGAGAGGGTAACTCACCTCCTGGCTCTCCAAAGCCTGTCCACCATCTACAAGGCAAAAGTCAGGAGTATGATGGAATACTTTCCACTTGTCTGGCTGAGTGCAGCTCCAACAACACTCAAGAAGCTTGACAACGTCTAAGACAAAGCAGTCCCTATGATTGGCATCCCATCCACCACCTTAAACAATCACTCCCTCTACCACCGATGCACAGTGGCAGCCGTGTGTACCATATACAAGGTGTAATGCAGCAACTCATCATAGTTTCTTCCAAACCTGCAATCTCCACCTAGAAGGACAAGGGCAGCAGATGAATGGGAACACTACCACTTGCAAGTTCCCCTCCAAGCCACTCACCATCCTGACTTGGAACTATATTGGTGTTCCTTCACTGTCACTGGGTCAAAATCCTGAACCCCTCTTCCTAACAGCACTGTGGAGTGTACCTACATCACAGGGACCGCAGCGGCTCAAGGTGGAGGCTCACCATCACCTTCTCAAGAACAATTAGGAATGGGCAACAAATGCTGGCCTTGCCAGCGACACTCATATCCCATGGATGAAGAAAATAAATAGGCTAGAGGAGCTGGGATTCTACACTTTAGAGGAGTGTAAACTGAACAGCAAACTGAGTGAGGTTTACAAGCTGATGAAGGGAGTGCATTGTGTTAAAGTTGTCAGTTTTTCCCAACTAAATGTTAGGGAGGAACAGTGAGCATAGTTTTCAGTTGTATGAGGCCAGATTTAGGTTTGATGCCTTTTCATAGAGAATAAAGGACTTCTCAACAGGCTGCTGGCTCGGACGGGCGATTTGCTGAATTCCTTCACAGCTGGGACTGTTTCTAACAGGGGTGGAGATTACCTCTTCCAAAAGGTAGGTACTTCAGGCAACTTCAAGGAATTATCGTGATCAGAGTAATCCCTTTGACTAGTTTTGATCATTAAAGGCGAGGGGATGGGATCAAAATGGTTGAAGAGCAATCTCTCAGATTTTCTTTCCCCCAAATCAATCTGGATTTGACGTTTCTCAACTCTCCCAGGGGATCACATGGTTTCTGTGATTGGGCGAACAACATGGTCTTTTCCTGTCCATCATTGTTCGCATGTTCATATTAAAAATATACAAAAACAAAGAAATCTCTGGGTGGGGAGGGTGGGATTTGTGCATCTATGACAGAAAACAGCTGAGAGATAGTTAGGACTATGCTCATGAAGTAGATATTCTAACAAGAAATAATAAACCAGAAGCTGGTCTCAGACTTGTAATTCTCTAATAAACCATTAAACAGCCAATGTTTGAAACAAAATGCCCCCACAAGCTCCTACAACAGTACAGAGGAATACTGACTGGCTATTCACGAAGAAACAAATAAACATTTTGCAGCCACTGAACAATTCCCAGGATATTTATATCATCATTAATAGAATCATAAGGAATCCAGCTAGGACTGACCATTATACACCCATAGGAGCAGAAGTAGGCCATTCAGCCCATCGAATCTGCTCTGCATTCAATGAGATCATGGCTGATCTGATAATCCTCGACTCCGCTTTCCTGTCTTATCCCCATAACTCTTGATTCTCTTACTGATTAAAAATCTGTCTATCTCAGCCTTGAATATACTTAACCACCCAGCCTCTACAGCCCTCTGCAGTAAAAAATTCCACAGATTCACTAACCTCGGAGAAGAAATTCCTCCTCGTCTCTGTCTTAAATGGGCGACCCTTTACTCTGAGATTATGCCCTCTGGTCCTAGACTCTCCCACAAGGGCAAACAACCTCTCAGTATCTACCCTGTCAAGCCCCCGAAGAATCTTATATTTTCAATAAGGTCGCCTCTCATTCTTCTAAGCTCCACTGAGTACAGGCCCAACCTACTCAAACTCTCCTCATAAGAAAATCCCTCCATACCCGGGATCAACCTAGTGAACCCTCTCTGGACTGCCTCCAATGCCAGTATATCTTTCCTTAGATAAGGGGACCAAAACTGTTCATAGTATTCCAGGTGTGGTCTAACTAGTGCCTTGTACGTTTTAGCATAACTTCCCTATTTTTATACTCTATTCCCTTTGAAATAAAGGCCAACATTCCATTTGCCTTCCCTATTACCTGCTGAACTTGTACGCTAGCTTTTTGAGATTCATGCACGATGACCCCCAAATCCCTCTGTGCTGCTGCCTTCTGCAGTTTTTCTCCATTTAAATAATATTCAGCTCCTCCATTCTTCCTGCCACATTTTTCCACATTATATTCCATCTTTTTAGTGTCTCTATTTAACATTTAGTTTAGTATAAGCGATCAAACTGTAGTGAATGTTTATTTTCTTGATGAAACCTGAACTTGTTGCTTCTTAATGCACTATAAGAAAAGCTTGCCCTTAAATTCTCTTTCCACTTTTTAGTTTTAACATTGTGTTAAACTTATCGTCATCAAATAGGTTCTAATCGTTTTGGATCCCTGCTCTGCAACAGCTCCAATGTTAAATCCTGCACTGATTTCTCATTCAAGCAATGAATCCAGTGTTATCCATTCGCATTTTTCCTTCTAAGCATCCCTCCAGTATTGGAGACAAACCCTTCTATGTGAAAATGCTTAGTTTGAGCAGGAAACAACAGAGTGGAGTTAATGCCATCCGGGCTTTTCCCCTCAAACACCACATCCCTCCATTTCACCACATTGAGCAGATAAAAGTTTCTCGATGTCTAAGTGCCTTTTAGCTTCTCATCAAGTGCTACAATGTTTTTTAAAGTTTATCTCCTGAGGGTCTGTTCAGGCTAAGATTATTTTTAAAGATGAGCATTACACCATGAATGATGTAACCTTGATTCACTTTCTAATGTACACCTATGTCCTTTTCTGGTCACAATGTCTAATTGTTGTATAATCGGGTATCTTGAGGTCAGTAAGTGGCTAATTCCTTTAGGCCAACACCAAAGCAAAATACTGTACATGCTGGAAATCTGAAATCATTAGAACAGTCATTGACCTGAAATGTTAACTCTGTTTCTCTCCACAGATAATTTCCAAATAAGGTGTTTAGGATTTTGAAAGGAATTGATAGGGTAGATAGAGAAAAATGTATTTGCTGATGGGGAGTCTACAACGAAGGAACATAACATTAAAATCAGAACCAGGCCACTTAGGAGAGCAGTCTGAAAACATTTTTCATCCAAAGAAGTGCAGTACACTCACCCACAAAAATGCAGCAGATATCTACCAATAGTTTTAAATTGGAGATTGATAGATTTTTTGCTGGCTAAAGGTATTAAGGGAGCCAAAGTGGGTAAAAGAAGATAGGATACCGATCAGCCATGATTTCACGGAATGGTGGAAGAGGCTTAAGCAGCTTAAGCAGCTGAAGCTACTCCTGTTCTTCCATCCCTATATTTCTTCATTGTTTCACGAAGTTCCAAAATATTTTTATTTTATTCACTGGGGGCCCAGAGGAGCAGGAGTAGTCTACCTGGCCCTACAAAAATACTCACAAACTCTGCTAGTCTTTATGCTCCGCCCCCTCTCCCAGGATTGTACCTGTCAGCCAGCTCAGTGTACCAGTCTGTTGATTTCCCACCTTTCTTACCCTCCTGACCAGAGCCAACTATCCTGTTGTCTGCCCCCCCCAACCACACCTGACTACCCTCCCAACCCAACTAACCCCCAACCATCTGACTAATCCCCGACTTGACCCAACCAGCTGGCTGCCTTGGAGTGTCTGTTCAGCACCTGCCGAAACAAGCCACAAGCAAATGAGGCCACATCACTAAGGTGGCTTGTCATCTCTCTCACATGCAAAAGGAAAAATTACATCGAATTATAGCACAGAAACAGGCCATTCGGCCCAACAGGCTATGCCAGGATTTATGCCCGCCATGAGTCTCCTCCCATCCTACTCCATCTCATCCTATCAACATAATCTATAATAAAAACAGAAATGCTGAAAATATTCCAAGACAGGCAGCATCTATGGAGAGATCAGAGTTAACAGTCCATGTTGATGACCTTTCGTCAGAATTGGGAAAAGTTAGAGAAGTAACAGGTTTTAACCAAGTACAGAGGCAGAGGGAGAGGAAGGGAGGGGAAAGAATAAAGGGAAGGTTTGTGATGGGGGAAGGCAGAGATTAAATAACAAAAGGGCGATGTTGCAGGGTAGAAGGAGATAGTAATGGGGTAAGTAAAAAAAAAAATTTAAATGGGGCTAGAGGGGCTGTAAATGGCAATGGCAAAATCATTGCCACCACTTGCTGTACAAGAAAAATGGGAGCTGTGGTTATAATCTGATATTGTTGAATTGGACTTTTGAGTCCAGAAGGCTGTAAAGTGCCTACTCAATAAATGAGGTGCAGTTTCTTGAGCTTCCATTGGGCGGTGAAGTTAGACTGGGAGTGGGGCAGCGCATTAAAATGACAAGTTCAGGGTTATGCTTACACACTGGACAATAGGCTCACCCCAATCTGGATATGATCTCTCCAACGTAGCGAGTAGTGAGTGGTGAGTTCCACATTCTCACCAGGTGTCGGATGCGATTGCAGGACCTGCTGGCCACCTGACAGCACACCTGACAAAAATTGTAATGATGATGATCTCTCCTCACCTCTAACTCCACAGATACACTCTCTTGGTCATACAACATTGCTCCTCCAATGTTTCTTTTCAGTCACTGGGTGATGTAGCACATATGGGCCAAATCTTCCAGTCTCTGGATCATCAGAGACTGGACATATGACTGAATCATAGAATGGTTACAGCACAGAAGGAGGCCATTTGGTCCATTGAGTCCATGCTGGCTTTCTGCAATAACAATTTAATTAGTTCCTCTCCCCCATCCTTTCCCCGTAGCCTTTCAGGTTCTGGATCCAATTCCCTTTTTAAAACAACAATTGAATCTACCTCCACCATCCCCACCAGGCAGTGCACCCCAGATCTGCGCAAAAAGGCTCTGCCCTATATCACCTGTGGGCTTTTTTGACAATCACTTTAAATCTGGCTTGTTTAGACATCAATCCCTCTGCCAACAGGAAATGTTTATCTCATTCCGCTCTGTCCAGATCCTTCAAATGGTCCTGAACACCTCCCTCAAATCTCTCCGCAGCCTCCTCATCTCCAAATAAAACAATCTCATCTTCTCCAAACCATCAACATTACAAAGACCCTCATTCCTGGAACCACTCTTACCCTCCCCAAAGTGCTGCGCCTAGCGCTGGACACATACTACAGATGCACATCGTGATCCTGTGGAAGTCCTGATGCGTGGGCCTAACTGGGAATTAATTAGGAAGTTTTAACTTCCAATGGGCAATTAATTCCCCTGCTCCCCGGGATCCTCCATCTGAGTCAGCTACTCCAGGCAGTTCCACAGTCCTTACCTGAATAGTTACCCAGGAAAGGTTAGACAGATTAAAACCTAGTCTAAAACCCGAGTAACTACACAACCCCCCCTCCCCTTCATCAACCTTCAACCCCCCGACGACCACATCAACCAGACCCGACTAGCCCCTGGCCAACACTTTGACCTGACTACCCCCCAACCACCCGATTACCCCGCTGACCAGACCCAACTATCCTTCTGCAGACGCCCCTCTACCCTAACCAGACCTGACTACCCTCCCAACCCAACTACCTCACTAACTACGCGACTAATCCCCAATTCAACACAAATACCCTCCTGACTGGACTACCCCCCAACCACGAGACTACTCCCCTCGACCAGACCTGACTACCCCCACCACCCGACTACCCTCCTGACCAGAGCCAACTATCCTGTTGCCTCCCCCTCCAAACACACCTGACTACCCTCCCAATCCAACTAACCCCCAACCATCTGACTAATCCCCGACTTGACCCAACTACCCACCCAAATATCTGCCTGACCACTTGACTAACCCCCTAACCCAACCCGACTACCCACTCACCCACCTACCATCTCACCCACCTCACCCATATGCCCACTGCCCCATATACCCACACCCCCACTTACCCATTCGCTCACCCATTCATCTACTTACCAATTCACCAACATTCAGACTGGATCTTCAAACTTACCAAAAGATAGCTAGTTCCATAAAAGGGGGAAGTGTCCTGTCTTCCCTGACTCTACTCCGCTCCAACTGAGTTCCCTGATGATCGCTGTGCTGTGCATTTCTGTGAAAGCCAGGCTTGAAAGACCCCATAAGAAATGCACAGCAGCATCGAGTCAGGGGAAATTTCGAGCGCAGTGGCAATCTGACTATCATTATCGCTGCTCGGAAGATCTGGGCGAACAACTCATCCACTGAATTTCTCAGAAATTCATCTAGCAAGAACTTTGCTTGTTGTCCCTGATGGCATAGGCAAGATCAGGGCCTCATCATGTGAGGAAGCACGAGGATGAGCTCGCATCTGACTGATCTACAAACATAGAAACAGGAAGAGGCCATTCAGTCCCTTGAGCTTGCCCTGTCATTCAATTAGATCATGGCTGACCTTTACCTTAACTCCATTTACCCACCTTATCTCCATATTCCTTATACCTCTATTAACCAAAAATCCTCCAATCTCAGTATTCAATGTTCCAATTATCCCAGCATCCACAGCCATTTGGTGGAGAGAATTTCAGATTTTTACTCATGTTTATGCGCTTCCTGATTTCCCTCCAAAATGGCCTAGCTCTAATCTGAAGATTATGACCCCTCATTCTTGATTGCCCCAAATTAGAAACAGTTTCTCTGTAACAACACTGTTGAAACCTGGTAACATTTTAAACACCCCGATCAGATCACCTCTATTCTCTACTCAAGGGAATACAAGCTACATTTATGCAACATGTCCTCATAATTTGACTTGCTAAGCCCCAGTACCATGCTGGTAGATCTGTGCTGCACCCCATCCAAAGCCAATCTATTCTTCCTGAGGTGCGTTGCCCAAAACAATGCTGCTTCAGGATGTGGCTGTCATTTCAACTTAGTTCAATTACAATTTTTGACCTTTTATTCAGATATTTGTGACTTGTTTCAAGGGAAAATGCTTCTTAACAGAAATTGAGCATCAAGATTAATGGTTGGATTTTCCTGCAACTGTGCCCCAACCCAATTTGGCTTTCTTTGCAGAGTAGAGGATGTTGCGTCTCTAGTTGAGCAAAAGATAAATGATAAATTTCACAGATCTGACACAAAGCTCATCACTTTAACATAATTACACGTTGCATGTTGCATGAGCTGAAATTGAATTCTGTTCAATCTTGCTGATACACCCAGGTTCAGTAACATCTAGCAGTCATCATTAAGGAGTGTATTGGAGCGTTCTTTTATTTTCAATGGAGATGTCACCAGGATACTGCCTTGCAAGTCATTTATTCACATTTATAATACTGTGATTGACGATGTGAAGCTACTGTTCTGTCCCTTTTGGTACCGTATTTGTTATAAGAAGCAAGGTAAAATTAGAACTTTGGGATTTTGCACTGCAACCGAGAGCAGCTGCTGGGTGCAAAGTTTGTGTGGTAGTCAATGTAGCACAATAAGAGCAGAAGAATTTTAGGAAACAGGAAAAGGCCATTGGTCACAACAATTTGGTTCTTTTCGACAGGCCAAAAATACCAATAAAGTTTACACAACAGATGGTTTAAGGAATGCAACCTGTCCAAAACACTTACGGCAATAACTAACCTTAGCATCTTGCCACTAGCATATGCTTTCCTTGTTATGTGTTTTTAATATAGCAATATTTTTAATATTACATTTTTGAAACAGTCAATATGCAAATCAAAATCTGCTGAATTTTATAATTAAAGTATTTAAGACTTCGACAAACCACTTCAGGATCTGTCCAACAACAATGGTTCCCCAAAGGAGTGTTCCAAAAATGGTTGTGGTACTGATGAGTGACAAAGATCAATAAGTTATAAAGTTAAGCCATCTAGTCCCTGCTGTTTACTTTATCCCAAGGTGTCCTGGAGGTGTTGCAACTTTCTCGGTCCTTGATCAAGGGCATGAAAAAATATAACCAGGTCTCTTGCTCCTGATTTCCAACCCAGTGACTCTTGGTGAAAAACATGCGTGTGTGTGGTGGTGCTGTGCAGACAGACAATACTGAACTAAGCTGTGATAACAATTACATTTTAATACTGATGAACTGATTGGACAGTTTTGTCTTTGCTAATGCTGAAAAGGTGAAAAACCAATCTTATAAAGTTCCCAAATGGTCAGACATGTTAAATTTTGCTTCATAACACATGCATAATATTGCAGCCAATAGGAAGTGAAGTGATGTGGCATCTTCTCACATTCCCCTCATCCAATTTCCTGCCAGTTACTCTATACACACTGATCAAAAGCTGAAACTATTTTACACTGATGTAAAACATATCTTACAACAGGCCACATAGAGAATATAGTGACAAGTTTATTTCTTGAAACAGACTGCACAGAAAACTCCATCTCATGTTATTGTGGACACTGGCCCCACCACCAAGAGCAACATGTCTCATGTGTACCAATTCAGACCCAGAAGGATTATTGTTCCAGGCCATTAATGTGGTTGGAGAGCACCCACAGAGGAGTGCAATGCTGGAAAATAGGTAAAATAGTCAAGCACAACCAGAGACTGCTCAGGCCTGCACATGTTCCCCTGCCTAACAGCTTTGAGATTCTCTGCATGCTATTGACTAGGCAAGACAAAACTTACTTTGTAGGGCCTTTTTTCAGCTTGCCCTCAATGATCTGCAGAGATCCCCCCCACCCCTTACACAAGTCCTTTCAGTCTGAAAGGGAATCCATGGCAGACTGGATACCAGCCTTTTAGGAAACCCTACGTTTGGGTGCCTTGTGACTACAGCTTCAGGAAAAAAGAGGTTGGGGTATGGTAAGAGGTGACCCCTCCACCACTGATTTTAAGGATACAACTGAGTCTGCTCCTGTTGCAGCTGCTGTCAACACTCCACCACCATCTCCCCACCCAAAACCACAGCAATACCAGGGTAACTTACAGACGGCAAAGATCATAGGCCAGTGCCTCTTTCCCCCGTTCTTTGAATTCAGGAATGGGTATTCCTGAAAGTAAACATCAGGAAAATCATCCCTTATAGAGCAGGAGTTACTTTCTGCGATGTTAGCAGATAAACACTTTCCTTTGACCAATATTCTAATACAGGCAGTAAATATTATATCTCAATGTATAACAAATAAACTTGACAAACAATAGTGCATCGATGTATCCATGTTCGTGCCCTTTTAGTTGTAAACGCCACAAGATTTCCACACAAGGGCTTCACCATAGCAATGCAGTAACAACTCAAGAAGAAGTGCTTAAAATGGATTTTCCTTTGCTTAAGCCAATTGTAAACCAGTTTAATTTCCTGGTTGCATCAGATATTGGAATCTGAGTTTTAACTTTTGTGAACAAACCACACAGCCAGGATACATAAATGTTATAGCTGTCCACGGCAGTTAAGACCATTACTGCTTTAAATTAGCTTCAAACACACGCCCATTTCTCAACATTAATGAAACTGTTAATTTAAACTGATCTGCTAGAACCAAAAGCAAATGCTAAAGTAAACAGCTTTCAAACAATTACATGAACTAGAAACACAGGGCAGCATTTTCCCCCCATTGGGGGGGGGGGGGGGGGGGGGGGTGGATGTGAGGGAGCGGGCAGGCAGGTTCCCGATTGGCGCCCCCGGTCAGGGGTGGGCCACCACTTTACGTGGGTGGGCCAATTAAGGCCAGTCCAGCGTGACATCCGTTCGGAAGCATGCGCACCAAAGAGGGCACAGATCTCCCTGAGGCAAAATGCTGCCTCAGGGAGATCGGTGGAAGTTCTAAAAATTTTTGGAAGGGCAGAAAAAATATTCCTGACATGTCCCCTCATGTGACACTGTCACATGAGCTGGGAAATGTCAATTTCTTTTATTTAAACAATTTATACACATTTTAAATCCCTCATGAAACCTCATCCCGCCCGTGGATGAGGTTTCATGTTTTCTCTGAAGGCCGCCTGGGCTCTTCGCCTGCCCGCCAACCTTAAGGTTGGACGAACAGGTCCATTAATTGGTTTAATTACTTTTTTAAAGGCCTTGAGTGGCCATTGACAGTTCGGCGGGTGTGCAGCTGAATCGGCTGCGCGCCCGCCGACCTGAAAATCTAAATGACACGTGGTGACATCGGTTCGCCCACCCAACATCACCCTGCGTCATTTTACGTGTCAGCAAGCGACCCCCCCCCCACCACCACCCCCCCCGCTTGCTGACCGCAAGATGCAACCCACAGTGACCTTTGTCAGGCCTACAAACAGTAAACAGACAGATATACATGAATCTCTTTCACCTCAGTCCCATCTGCCCATTTTGCACAGGAGCAAACTTAGGCCTGAACCACTGGAAAGTTAAGCTGTACAGCAGAGATGTTAACCAACAGATTTATCTCACAGGAAATGTCTAGGCTGCTTGCAATAAAAAGACGTAGTTAATTCAGATCAACAAGAGGTCTCTCATTACATAGCACAGTTTTTGCAAAACAAGCTGCAAATGCCCTTAATTTGCCTGTGTTCATAAATAATATATATTTCGTCTTGATATGATTGAAGCATATTGACTCAAGGAATAATAATTATTTAAATTCAGCTAGTTAAAAAGAAAATAATAATGTAAAAAATTCTGAAATATTAAGACACTTGGGAGCAATAAAGATTCAGTCAATGTTCTTATTCTGAAGCCCTCAAGTACTGTGGTTGAGAACGATACATTTATCAGAAAACTTAAATGCTATTCTAAAGATATCAGAAGGATTGAAATAGAAACATAGAAAATAGGAGTGGGAGTAGGTCATTTGGTCCTTCGAGCCTGCTCCGCCATTCAATATGATCATGGCTGATCGACTATCTCAACGCCATACTCCCGCTCTCTCCCCATATCCCTTGACACCTTTAGAGCTTGGAAATCTATTTCCTTCTTAAATATATTCAGTGAATTGGCCTCCACAGCCTTCTGCGTCAGAGAATTCCACAGGTTCTCCACCATCTGAGTGAAGAAATTTCCCCTCATCTCAGTGCTAATTGAGTATTATTTTTAAGAAGTTATCTTAACACACAGTAGATGGGTTGACAGCCTTTGCTGAATTAGTCAGAGCGTCCATTTGTCAGAGTGGAGGTGGTAGCTGACATGGGATGAGATAAGTTGGAAGATTAAAAGACTTTTTCCTCATGAGTCTTCTACCCCTCCATTGTGCATTGTGTTCCATGCACAAAGTGACCTACAAGCTAGTTCTTTCATGGGTGCAGTTTCATAAGAGCAGATGCCTCCAGTGCCTGACCCAAGTGGCTACTATTCCTGAGTGTGCCGTGATGATGAATCTATCAGCAGGAAAATCATAGGCAAGCCTAATACTGATGTACACTCACATGCATAGCTAACAGGGGTCATCGGACAGTAAGTACGAATGGGAATCCTTGCTATTTTGTCCCACTTTTCAAATTTTTGTCATTTTGAGGCCAGTTGTAGATACTCTACTGCCATTTTTGCTGAAAGCAGCTAACTCAGCATAGACCGAGATCTCTCTGATCTGTATTGCTCAGTTATTTAGTGGTTAACACATTGAAGTAATTGTGGGGGGGGGACTGAAAAAGATTTAAAGTGGAGACTTTCTGTCTTCAGAACGGGGCTTTATTATTTTCATGATCCTTGGATAGACTAATCCCCCATCTCCCACAATGTAGGATGTGCACATTGTAAATGGTCTTCTCCAGCAAGACACACACAGCCGCTCTATTCTATTTACATAAGAAGCAATATTAAATATGCAGCAACTACAAAGGACATACATAATACACCAACAGAAATCACATAAACTTGTATAGTTACCTTATAAATGTCGATGTCACTGCAATGCAACCATACAGGAAATTATTGATAAATCAAGCAAACTTCATGAGCAACAGGGTTGAAGTGTACAATTGAAATAAAAGAAATACGTATAAATCACTTTTGATTATCGCAGGAAATAAAGACGTGAGACTTGTCTTAGGGTTAGCTCCACTGGCGTGTTTGAGGAGAGCTGGCGCCTTGGGAAGTCAAGTTGCCACATAATTGTGAAGTTACAGCAATGAAACGGAATCTCTGTTTACTCTCCGCCCAAGACAACTTTTAGTAATTAGTTCATTACTTTTTGAAGCAGAACTAAGAGAATTTAATTCGAGATAATTACTCTTTTCCCTTTTATCAAGCCCGATTACAACCTTCAAAGGTCAGAGGCAAAACAGTTAGAATATGAAACATTTTAAAGTTAGGAACCAAATTTTCCATAAAGCAACTTATTACAAAATTTGCTTCAGATATGAATTCCTAATTATTAAGTAGCAACCGGCTACATAGAGCAGAATTCAATTCAACCCCTTGGGAGCGGGCTGGGGGAGTGGGGGGAGGCTGTGGAGTTTAATCACATGGAGAATCTGTCTCCTTTCCAACTCCCCCCTCCTCCTGGCCCAACAGGTTAAGGCCAAGCTAGGAAGGTTGAGGACAGCCTTCCCACCCTGAGGCCCTTAAGTGCTGCCAGCAGTATTTACCAGCAGGCTGGGAAAGGCGGTGGCTTGGTGGTAATGTCATCGGACTGGTAATCCAGTGACCCAGGCTTTGGGGACATGGGTCTGAACTGTACCACGGCAGCTGGTGGAACTTAAATTTATTTAAGAAATCCGGAATTAAAAAGCTAGTCTCGGTAATGGTGACTATGAAAACATTGTTGAATGTCGTAAAAACCCATCTGGTTCACTAATGTCCTTTAGGGAAGGAAATCTGCCATCCTTACCTGGCCTGACCTACATGTGACTCCAGGCCCACAGCAAAGTGTTTGACTCTTAAATGCCCTTGGAAGTGGCCTAGCAAGCCACTTAGTTGTGTCAAACCACTACAAATTCTACAAAAAGGATTGAAACTGGATGGATCACCCGACATCAAACTAAGCACCAGAAACGACAATGGCAGACCCAGCAAAGTCCTCCTTACTAACATCTGGGTGCTTACGCCAAAATCGGGAGAGCTGTCTCACAGACCAATCAAGCAACAGTCTGACAAAGTCACACTTACAAAATAATGTTTTACACAATATGTCCCAGACACCATCATCACCATCCACCAGAGATGACAGCACAGTGGTATACAGTTGGGAGGGAGTTGCGCTGGGAGTTCTTAACATCAACTCTGGACCCCATGAAGTCTCATGACATCAGGTCAAACATGGGCAAGGAAACCTCCTGCTGATGATTACCTAACACCCCACTCCCCCCGACCACCTCAGCTGATGAATCATGTTGAACACCACTTGGATGAAGCACTGGGCGTGTCTAGGGCACAGAATGTACTCTGGGTGGGGAACTTCAATGTTCATCACCAAGAGTGGCTCAGTAACACCACTACTAAACAAGTTGGCCAAATCCTAAAGGACATAGCTGCTAGACTGGGCCTGTGGCAGGTGGAGAAGGAACCAACAAGTGGGAAAAGCCTACTTGACTTTATCCTCACCAATCTACCAGTTTCAAAAGCATCTGTTCATGACAGTACTGGTAGGACTGACCACCGGACAGTCCTTGTGGAGATAAAGACCCATCTTCACATTGAGGATACCCTCCATCGTGTTATGTGGCACTACCATCATGCTAAATGGGAGAGATTCCGAACAGATCTAGCAATTCAAAACTGGGCACCAATGAGGCGCTGTGGGCCATCAGCAGCAGCAAAATTGTATTCAACCACAATCTGTAACCTCATGGCCTGGCATATCTCTCACTCTACCATTACCATCAAGATCAACACTGGTTCAATGAAGAGTGCAAGAGGGAATGCCAGGAGTAGCATCACGCACACCAACAATGAGGTGTCAACCTGGTGAAGCTACAACACAGGACTATTTATAGGTCAAACAGCAAAAGCAGCAAGTGATAGACAGAGCTAAGCGACTGCACAACCAAGAGAACAGATCTAAGTTCTGCATAGTGCTGCCACATCCAGTCATGAATAGTAATGGACAATTAAAAAACTAATCGGAGGAGGCAGCTCCACAAATATCCCCATCCTCAATGATGGGGGAGACCAGCACATCAGTGCAAAAGACAAAGCTGGAGCATTTGCAACATTCTTCAGCCAGAAGTGCCAAGTGGATGATCCATCTCTGTCTCCTCCTGAGGTCCCCAGCTTCATAGATGCCAGTTCTCATTCAATTTGATTCACACCACGTGATATTAAGAAACAGATGAAGGTACTGGATACTGCAAAGGCTGGTCCCTGACAACATTCCATCAATAGTACTGAAGACTTGTGCTCCAGAACTAGCTGCACTCTAAGCCATGCTGTTCCGGTACAGCTACAACACTGGCATCTAGACAGCAATGTGGAAAACTGCCCAGGTATGTCCTGTCCACAAAAAGCAGGACAAATCCAACCCCAGAAAATTACCATCCCCATCAGTCTACCCTCGATCATCAGCAAAGTGATGAAAGAAGCCAAATACAGAACTATCAAGTGGCACTTATTCAGCAATAACCTGCTCACCGACGCTCAGTTTGGGTTCCACCAGGACCACTCAGCTCCTAACCTCATTATACCTTAGTCCAAACATGGACAAAGAGCTGAACACAAGAGGTGAGATGAGAGTGACTGCACTTGACATCAAGGCAATATTTGACCGAGCCTGGCGTCTAGGAGCCCCAGCAAAACTAAAGTCAATGGGGGATCAGGGGAAAACTCTCCACTGGTTAGAGTCATACCTAGCACAAAGGAAGATGGTTGTAGTTGTTGAAGGTCAATCATCTCAGGCCTAGGCCGTCACTGCAGGCGTTCCTCAGGGTAGTGTCCTCGGCCCAACCATCTTCAGCTGCTTGATCAATGACTCCCTCCATCATAAGGTCAGAAGTGGGAATGTTTACTCATGATTGCACAAAGTTCAACACCATTCACAACTCCTCAGGTGCTGAAGCAGTCCATGTCCAAATGCAGAAAGACCTAGACAACATCCAGGCATGGGCTAACAAGTGGCAAGTAACATTCGTGCCACACAAATGCCAGGCAATAACCATTTCCAACAAGAGAGAATCCAACCATCTCCCCTTGACATTCAATAGCATTAACTTCACTGAAACCCCCCACTATCAACGTCCTGGGGGTTACCATTGGCCAGAAACTGAATTGGACCAGCCATATAAATACCGTGGCTATAAGAGCAGGAGAGTAACCCACCTCCTGACTCCCAAAAGCCAGTCCACTATCTGCAAGACACAAGTCAAGAGTGTGTTGGAATGTTCTCCACTTGCCAGGCTGATTGCAGTTCCAACACTCAAGAAGCCTGACACCATCCAGGACCAGCAGCCCACTTGATTGACACCCCATCCACCACCTTTAACATCCACTCCTCCACTTCCGACGCACAGTAGCAACAGTGTGTACCATCTACAAAATGCACTGCAGGAGCTCACCAAGACTCCTTAGGCAACACCTTCCGAATCCACGACCATGAAGGTCTAGAAGGACAAGGGCAACAGACACATGGGAACACCACCACCTGGAAGTTCTCCTCCAAGCCACTCACCACCCTGATTTGGAAATATATCATCATTCCTTCACTGTCGCTAGGTCAAAATCCTGGAACTCCCTCCCTAACAGCACTGTGGATGTACCTACACCACATGGACTTCAGTTGTTAGGAAGGCAGTTCACCACCACCTTCTCAAGAGCAATTTTGAAAGAGCAATAAAAATTCTGGCATAGCCAGCGACACCCGCATCCTGTGAAAAGAATAAAAAATAGGCCATAGACCATGTAGGAAGAACGTTCAGTAAAAGCTGGTGAACTCCCTGCAGGCCAGGTAGAAGAAGGTCCTCTTGATTGGGCACTCATGGCCCACAGAGGAACTCCTGGCCTCATGGGCCGCTTCTACTGAACGACTCTCCCCCATCTACCCCGTGCCCCCGGAACCTATCTGACTGGCACCAATAAGCTCCACTGACTCACCTTGATCCCAGGGCCTCCTCCATGGTCGTTGGCCCAGGCCTCCTGCAGTCCCAGTAGTGGCCACTGCTCCCAGTGACACTGCTGGAAAGAGAAACTGATGGCCCTCTGTTTGACCAGCAGCTCTTGGGAGGTGGTAGGGAGGGTGCATGTGCAGAAGCCCCGTTGGTATTGAATTCTGCCAGAGCTTCTGAATATGGTCATGGAGCAGTTGCTCCCGCCCATTTAAATTGAGCCCATCATCTGCAAAGAGTTAACAGTATAAACAAAATATTTAAAGACTTGGAGGCTTTCCATGTTATCTCAGTTTACTTGACAACTTGATAAACCGATAAATATTATGATAACACTGGAAAGGATTTAGAAGTCAGGAGCAGCACCAGCGCTGTGATCACGCTAGAAAGTGGAATGCCTCCTTTGTCTGATCATCAAAATTGAAACCTAAGATCAAGCACCCCCAAAAATAAATATCAGGAGTCTGAATTGGACTGGTTACACCAGCCCAAATCACAGGAATGTTAATGAAAGATTATTTTAAATCAAGAGAGCCAAATATATTGAAGCAGAGGACCACATCCATTTGACACAATTAGTAAGTGGGCCTTATATGAAAGTAGCATTCGAAATTTCCCAAATGGCTCTCAAAGGTATAAACAAATGCATCCATATTTTGCAATCAGGGGCAAAGTGAGAGCATTGACCACTGGCCTTGAAGAAATCTTCCCATTGAGATATAATGACCTCAGAAGACAGCGCTCTCATCCAGGTCTAACGATCTCTGTGACGTGGATTTTCTCTTTCCTAACATTAATTTAAACCTAGTGTCAAGGGAATCTCCAGACATCCAGCAACAGTGATGTCATCAACCAGAGTGAGCACCAAATTGCATTGAAGAATTCTCACATGCAGCAAATTAAAAGCACTGGTTATCCTTTACGCTTCAATATAATTGCACAGAGATTGAAAGAAAAATTAGAAGATGCACATAGAATTAAGGTGGAAGCTGAAATATCATAAACAAACCGAAACTTAAAAATACATGCAAGTTTATGTCATGATGGAGAACTTTAACGTTCCACAAATATAAGATCAGTTTTTCAGGGCCAGAGAACTTATTCAATAATAATTATGAGCTTAGTACGCTGTTAAGGTGTAACTTTTTCAAGGGTTTTTACAGCAAGACTAATAGTGTAAAAGTGAAAACACTCATCAATTCAACAATTTCTTATTGGTTACAGTCTGCAGGAACCTCAGCATCACATCCAATGGAGACGTATAGAATCACAGACAGCATCTTCTGCATTTCCACATTTAAGTGCATACATGTGGACTCCAGAAGTCGCTGCTAGTTTCACAGGAATAATGGTGGCGAACTCTATCAATTATGTCGCAATCACTACCAACAAAATCTGGGCCAACATTTCCAAACTCACAGGACTAGGCTGTGCTAGGGAATTCAGACTTAGGGCGAAATAGTCCCAGATTTGCACTAAGTTCAGCAGCGGGAGGGAAATGGGACATTTTACCTGTCGGCCGCAATGGCAGGTTTTTGCACTGTATCGTCCCATTCCCTGCTCGTCCCCCCCTCATTAATAATGCATTCACGGGAAATATGCCAGGTCGCTGGCGGGTGACCTCAGTGCTTCCTTGTTCTGGGTGCCATATTTAAAGTGCACCAGAGCGCATGCCTACCCCATGTCTACAGACCAGGCTTGTGCCAAACGACAGATGGCCCCGAAAGCAAAGGTGACAGCAGCCCCCAAATCTCTGGATGCAGTGGAAGGTCGCCACGATGTTCTCTACTCTCGCTCTGGCCACAGGAGGTCCACCAGAGTCACCAATCCAGCCATGGAGGCAGTGGCAATGGCAGTCAGTGCCACTGGACAACAGAGGAGGTCCGCCATCCAGTGCAAGAAGAGGATGATTGCTCTCATCTATTCCACCAGGGTAAGTCAGCCACCTCATCACTCTCAACTCACACAAAAAGCCCTCACACATCCACAGGGATCTCACAACACTACTAACTCTCACACATGCCCCCACATCCCCATCAGGCTCATATCCTCTGGAGCTCATGTTCTCACGCCGTCCATGGCCTCGGTCACCACACAAACATTCCACACATCCTGATCATCTGCCATGGCATTTATCCTGCTCAAACTCTCTCCATCTGTTTTCATGCAGGAGGAGCTGGCTCAGAACAGAAGGGAGAGGTCCAAGACCAGGGGTGGAGTGGCCACATTAGGCCCCTCATACTCACTTTCAGGAGCGTGCCATCGCGCTGACTGGTGATGACGTGGACTGTGCCTGCCGCAATGGTGAGGTTGGCAGCGAATACCCACATGTGTAATGTTGTCTTTCAGCTTCATTGACAGGCTTCGTGAGTGCTCACGCTGCATCCCCCCTCCACATGAGCAGATCAGTTGTACACTGCCAGACCATGAGTGATACTGGAGGGAGAAGTGTCTTTATCAGGCCTCTCAGAACCTTGTGCAAGCACTTTCCCAGTCATGCGGAGCCTTCATCCATCACACTCATCCTACTTTTCAATGCTGCTGCTGGGGTTCTCTTTAAGTTGTCCAGCTGAGCTGACCTGCATCTGCGCCCACCCACTGATTGCATTCCTATGCAGCACTTGTGCCCGTCCAACGCGAGGCTCCACTCACTTTCAATTTTGAAAAGATAGTAGTGGTCCAGTTCATGAGCTCCAACCCCGTTCCCACTCCCCCAGTCACCCATGTCCTTTCTCCTATTACTTTAGATCCCCTGGTATAACCTCCGACCTCGCCACTGTAACCTTCCAGCCCAAACCCTTGCCTTTCCAGGATGTCCACGTGAACGTGCACATTCCCTACCTTCCTGAAAATCCTACCCCCATCCACATTGACCTCCTCCTTCCCATCCCCCCTTTGTCCGTGTTTACCTCCATGTCCCCACCACCCACCTTCTTCGTCCCTTTTACTGATACCTTCGCACCCTCCCACTGCCCCCTGTTACTCTAACCATCCCCTCCTACCACACCCACCCTGAGTTCGCTCCCCAGGAGGCAGTCATTGACTCCACAAACCCCTCCCTTGCACCTTCACCTGGACACTCCACACCCCCGCTAACATCCCCCTCCACCCTTATGCTTTCCTCCCGCCCACGGACACCTTCCCCCTCTTCAGGTACCCTTCTTCCCCCTCTCAACCTCAACCCTCTGACACCTTTGCATCATCACATGTTGCTTGGGAGAATTTAGTTGCCAAGAAATTAAGGCAGTGGTGACCTTAGGCGGTCGAAGCAGAACTATTTCCTGTGATAAGCAGGTAGCAATTCTTCAGACAGTAGTTGGCATATTTTCCCAACAGCATCTGGCAAAAGTACAGCTTTCTGAGGCAGTGACAGTCATAAAAACTTAATGACCTCTTAGTCTCCAGACCCTGGCAAGTCAATATTTGTAGGTAGGATATCTTCTATGATAGAGCCTTCTATTTATCTATCCTCTTTCATGTCCTTATCCTCCTCCTGTTATAACATAAATGTATAGGGTACGCAAATTGGCATTTTAGTACAGTGCAATATTTTGGAATTATGGAAGATACAGAATTTGGATAAATAAAACAATCTTTGTCAGAGCTTTATAATATTTTTGTCACTGTTTTATGTCTCAGGTACATATTTATATCCAGTTCACACATTTGTGGTTAGGTATTCTAATGTTATTCTATAATCCAGAAATACCTTGGTTCCTAGCGTTCCAGACTAGAGAGGTTAGAGTGCAGTAGGAGTGAAACTCCAGTTTCATTGTTCTCTTCTAGGCTTCCAAGGTTGAGTAGCAGGTCAGCAACATGAATCAGTTCATTAATTACTGTACCAATTCTAAATAGTTCCAGCAAGGTTAATTCAATACCTTGGTCCACTGTTCCAACACACCACAATCACTCTTCCTTGGCACCTTCCCGTACAAACATAATGCAAGAGAAAGAATCACTGAGCCTCGCCAAGCATTAGCAGACAGGCATGCAGCTGCTAAAACTAGTCTGTGCAATGTGTCTCACATCCTGGGGGGCAGGGAAATAACTGACGTCATGTTTTGTGTTCATTAAGGAAAACCACAAGCTCCCTTGATGTCTTATTACACTGTGTGGTGCTGTTCAGAGCCATAAAGTTCAGAAAAGTCAACATCAGAGTGCAGAGGTTCATTGCTCCAGACGAGGATTTCATTTTTGGTGATTTCTTATAAAATCAAGAATGGACAGCAGTCAAGTGGGCCACAAAGAGTCAGACTGCAGGAGCCAGCTTTAAACAAAATGGATTCAAAATGATGACAAAAGCTCTCATTCAAAATAGAGACAGATATCAGGGAGGAAAACATCACTTTTCAGCTACCCAGTTCTGCCACCAACTGCTCGGGCTACACAGCAATTGCTCTCAGACTGTGCAGTTACTGGTCTCAGACTGGCAGCTGCAGTGTCAGTGAACCCTCTGTTTTACTAAATCTAGGACATGTGATGGACTGGATCTGTTTTTTTTTAAAACAAAATAAATGTGCATAAGGTCATATAATGCATTAGTTGGTAAACACAGCATCCATCAGGACTCTCAGGTGTGAACACAATCCTTCATGATTGTGTTGCAAAGGGCAATGACACTTCATTCTTCCTTCAATAATGTAGATTAGTATGTATTATCAATAATATAGATTAAGTTGGTGGCTTATATACATGTGTCCAAGTAGCTCTATCTCCATCTTAGAGCTTTTGGAGAAGGAACAGCCTTCCTCTGTCCCATGTGAGAGTTGTAGGACCAAACTGAGAGGTAGATTTATGAAAGAAAGGGAAAACAGTAGCAGGGTGGGAGAGCTTCAACGTATCCTGACCTGTCGCAAATATGCGGAGAAGGCATGGGCAGCCTCTTGGTGAGGACTCCTCTTTTCCAAATTCTCTCACTGAAGAACTTGGCTTAAGCAATTGATGACAAAGTCTGGTGCATACCACTGGACCTGGAAATCTAGAACAAAGTGGCCAGCAAATTGAAAGCTGGATGAGTTTGGGTGACGCTGCAACTGCAGAGGCCACGCTCCCCAGGCACGTAGTTTATGCCTGTGACGTCACGTCCAGTGATGATCCAAGTAACTGTCTGCATCAAAAATGGCGCAGACCAAACTCAGCTGGAAAAACAGTGGCACCTTAAACTGGAAACTGCAAAAATGCTATACCCTCTTCATGAAAAGAATGACTCGTCTGTTTTAATAAAAATGGTAATATTGAAGTAGACGGAGTATCAGATAATTATTGCATGAAGTTGTGATAGATCCTGAGATAACCACTTCAAGGTGTAATACTCCAAAAAGCAGTGCCTTTCTCATTTGATGAGAAACTGGCAGGTATTTTGACAATTTAAATGGACAGTGTGCTTCTTTATTCTGTATCTAATCCATATTGCAACTTTTCTGAGGAGTATGTGTTGGGACAGCATACAGGGCAATTTCCTCTGTATTTAATCGATGTTGTAAGTGCAGGAGAGGGGTTACGAGGGCAGGGCGAGTGAGAGTTGGCAGGGGAAAGAGGGGCAACAAGGGCTTGGGAGAGGGGCAGAGAGTGCTCAGGCCAGTGTGGGGCTGGATGATGCAGGCACAAACCAGTACTGGCACCAGCTGGCAGCCACACACAAGTGATGTCAGCGATTGGAGAATGGTGTATATGCCGGCAGACACAACGTGGTCTGAGTGTGTGTGTGCAACTGTTTCCTGTGCAATTTCTTCCACCACACTGAAGGCAAATGGTGTGTCAGCCTTGGCTCAGCTGATAGTAGTCTCGTCTCAGGGCAAAACGTTCTGGGTCCAAGTCCTACTCCAGGACTTTAACTCAAAAATGAAGCCTGGCACTCAGTTCTGTACTGTCAGAGGTGCCTACTTTTGGATGTGACGTTAAACCGAGGTCCTGTCTTTCCAATCGGAAATCCTATGGCACTGCTTTGAAGAAGAGCAAGGAAGTTATCCCAGGTGTCATGGCTGATACTTACCCCGCAATCAACATCACAAAACCAGATTATCTGGTCATTGTCACATTGTTATTTATGGGAGTTTGTTGTGTGAAAATTGGCTGCCACATTTCCTACATTACAACAGTGACTACATTTCAAAAGTATTTCATTGTCTGTAAAGAGTTTTGTGTAGTAGTGAAAGGTGATGCATAAAAGCAGGGGTCTTTCTTCTCTTTTCAGATGTCCTTCTTACTGCTGATGAGGAAATTCTGAAACTTTGGGACAAGTTTCTGCAAGGAGTTGCCTGAAGACTGGAGATGACACTCATCAATTGAGGGCTGTGTGGCTACTATTATTCCACCATGGTTGGACTGCAGAGAAGCGAGTAATTTTTGCTCATGTTCTGCATCTCCAGCTGGTAAAACCACTAGTCGGTGAGACATGGTCTGTATCTTTGCTGTGGTCAGAGGATGGTTTTAATAGCACACACATTTTATATGTTGTGCTGCTCACCATATAATTCATTAAAAACTCTAGTACTTGCTGTCCACCTTACAGATGGCTATTCCCTTGGTAGTGAGACTAAGCAGGTCCTCTTTGGGTTGGAGGTGATCCCAAGATAATAAGCCTGGCTGTGGAATTTAAGACAGAATTAACCCTCTGTAGAAAACTTGTTATTTTGTTATGTGAGTTAGACAGGGAACTGTTGTTCGTTGATCAATCAGGCTGACAGACTAGTGGAAATTGGAGGGTTCCATGTGTTACTAAGGGATGGGATTCTTCCAAAACATTTCCAAATAACCTTGAAAGTCAATGCCCTAACTAGTATAAAGACCCTGCCGTGGCAAGCAGCACAGAATTTTCCAGTCCTCCCATGCTGATCAAGTTGTGTGGTTTTAGCTGGTTAAGTTCCATCAGAATCCCAATGCACACTTGAGGGTCCTTAAGACCGGGTTCTGCCAACCTAAGATCTCTGAACGTAAGTTAAGTGAGGTGTGTTTCTACAGAGAGAAAGTGTGAGCTCCATGTCAGCAAAACTACCTATGTGGATTTCCCTCACATGCCAGATGCTAAGCTCGGCAGGTTCCAACAAAGCCTTGTTTTCAAAAGACTCAAACTATCACATCAGAAGTAGAAGCCATGCTTACATGAATAAGTGTGCTATTTTTCAATTTGTCTAACTGTGGTGAAAGACTTGAATGGTGAATCAAAGTTCCTATTCAAATTGAATGCAGAAATTGCTAAAATAGGCCACATTTTTCAATGCTCTCCAATCTAACAAAGGAGGAAGAAATACTGCAAGCCAAGAAGGAGCAAGAAGCTCTTATTCTTTTCCTGACAAGTTTCTTTAAGGACGTTAAGTCATTAAAAACTCATTCCATCAGCAGGCCTAATAATTTAATGCTGATGGACCAGTTGTAAATTTATACATTGGAAGATGGTATTTAGATGAGATCAAGTCCTGGGTAAATTTCCGAGAAGCTTCAAAACGTAAGGATTAATTATCAGTCAAAACAAGGAGTATAACAGGATACACAGGTACAAAGACTTAATCATACTCAACGTTTTGCATCTAGAGCAAATAAAGCAATGCTTTTTCGTAGCATGTATTCAATCTGTCAAAATATAAAAAGAGCTATGTGGTTGCATTGTTAAGAACCAAGGTCAGTGACAGTTTTCAAATTATTACATTTTAAAGGAATTTCCCTCATTCGAGTATCTGTAACAAAACCATCCGTAGGTATTTCAGGCAAGCTTTTATTTAATCTCAATCTTTAGGTATAAATAACAACTTCCCCCTAACTCAATTAAAAATGACATCCACGCTTCACATTAGTGCTTACTGTCTGCAACCGCAGTCAAAACTCAAGTCAGTAAGTACCACTGACAAAACGTCAACTGCTTCTCGTCACATGCCTTATAGTGGTTTATTTCTGGCAGTTGAACAGCTACGAAGAATGACAATACATTGAGGAAGCCACAAGAATGTATGGAGCTTTGAAAACAGAAAGAAATGCACATTTTAAAAAAAAACCTTTTGATAAATATCACCAAATTTGGTCGGTGATCATTCCACTTTTTGTAGTGGGTGTCTGATTTTATTGATATCTTTTCATATTGCAGTTTCCAGTTCTTAAGTCAATTATTTTCACTTCTGATTCTGAGAAGCCTAAAATTCATTTACAAATACCATAATATTACAAGACGTATTTATTACCTTTCCAGTCTCACGAGCCACTACTTCCTTCCATGCCTGGTGCTTTACAAAAGAAGACAGGCTGTATTAATTGAGGGACCTCATTGTCAGCTTCTGCGTTCTGATGTTAGTGCTGGAACGCTTTCAGTGTGTAAGCAATTTTATGAAAGAATCTACTAGCACTCAACATATAAAGTATTTACCCCCAACTTCTTGGCACCTCTCTGTTTTCACTGAGATCACTGAAGAATGTAGCGAATCAGACTAACCACTTCTTAATTGGCACATGCCTCTCTGCTCATTGGTTGTTGCTCTAAAATGTAGGTGGTTGTGTAACCAAACCACTTAGAAATCCTCATCAGTTTGAATCCACTTCTTTGATTTGGATTGATTAGATATGAAACTGGTCCCCTGCTAGATACGTAAAGGAAAAGCTCTGTTGGTATTTTAAAATACTAAAGTAACATTTACCAGGAGTAATCACTTAATGATTATTTTAAAATTAACGGGAAGGAAAGTTCCTTTTTTCTTTTCAAAATATTCTTTCAATGCCAATCTGCAGCAAATGTGTTACTAATGTAGATTGGTTTGGTACGCATGGAAAAAAAAGGATCAAAGTTGGTACCAACAGAAACTGCCCACCTTGAGGTAAGTAGAGTGATTCCCTTCAGTAGGGTTGGTAACATTGCTTTGCCTTGGGGTCTAGATCAGCTTAATCATAAATAGTTTACTGCAAAATAATGGAGCTCCTCTCCATAACCGTTGGCCCAGATTTTGCTCTCAGCAGTGAACGAACTTGCCGTGCACTACACTGACAGCCCACAGAATTTTCACAAGCTTGTCAGTGGCAATTTCCATTAATCTGACATCTGTTCCTGCATAGCAATCTCTACAGGGCATCGATGGCATCTATGAACAGGGAAAGCAAGAGCAAGGTGCTTCACTCAGATTGAAGAATCCTCACTGAGTCACGTGGGGTGAAATTTTAATTTAGCATTGCTCTAAGTCACAGAATTCTTTTCTCACACTTTCTACTTTCTCTCCTTGCAAGAGAAAAGAGCACACAACTCCAAGGATAAACCAGGGGTGGTTCTCCAATGAAAGCCACTTGACGGCCACTGGCAATGTGTACCCACCTGGTTCACTTTGAAGGAGGTCTTGTTCTTGAAGGCTGCAGGTATCAGTGAGAGCCTCCCAATGAAAGCCCGAGCCTCTGAGGCACTGATGCTCAGATATGCCAAGAAAGCTGATCCTCTGCCTCTAGACTGTGTGTTGGGGTTATCATCTCCTTCAAGTTGGACCTGTATTCACCCCCTGTGCCTTGTAGAGGGGCATGTTGCTGAGTTGAAGGCTGCTAATGATGCCACTGGCATTGCTCCTGCTGCTTTAGGCGTTGGTGTTGCTACTCCTCATCTTCCTTGACAGAGGTCCAAGGTAGAACTGCATAAGTTGCTCCCATGCTGCAGTGAAAGCTGACTGCAGGTAAGATCAGGTCAAAGTGAACAAAGTTCAAGGTTGTTAAATGACTTGCAAAAAATTAGAAATCACCCATGGTGCAGTGAAACCAGGCTCTCAGGAGAAGTATTTTGAGCACAAGCTTTTCACATGGGCGCCCAGCAGCTGCGCAGTTACAATTTTTAAAGGCCTTCTAGCCTGTCAGTTTCTGTGATCAATGACTCCCCACTTTCCCCTCACATGTTGGCCCAGGCAAGTTCCCAGGCAGCTTGGGAAACCTGTGCACTAGCTGTTAAAGTCTGAAATCTGGGTTAAAGCCCCAATTAATCAATTACTTAAACATTTAAATGACCGACCAAACAGTTCCATGGGGTTTCCTGCTCACTGGGAACATAGCCCGGTAAAACCCAGAAGTGAATGGGAGCGTGTTGGGTATTCGACCCACTGACATTAACCCCCACCCACCCACCCACCCTGCCCACACACAAATCATCTCCTTCGGCAGTTAATGTTCTGTCCATGGAGTCTAAAGCAGGAGTATAAAACAGCATATATAAATTACTTTTAAATGATATACAGAAAGAAGAATAAAGATCGGGAAAGACAGTTAGGATTAAGGGAGAGAGGAAATGAGATAGAAAAAATTGAAAGAATTTTTTTTTAAAATCCCAACCCTTATTTTTTTTTCTGTGGGAATGAGACACCACATTTGTACATTTTTTTTTAGGACCAGAGAGGCTATTCAACAGTAATTATCACCTACCACACCATTAAAATCTCACTTACTCCTGAATGAATCAACCCCTACTTTTTTTTTGTAGCTGTTTTTAGTGGAGAACTAGTGGGAAAGTACAGAAAGTTCACGTCATTACAGTTATTTCAACACCATGTCTGTTGGCATGGACTAAAACAGCGTACCCTATACAGGAGTGGGGTATCTCTAACAGCAACTTCTGCATTTCCACATCAACCTGGAGATGCATACTGCAGAATTTGCTGCCAGATTTTGCTCCATTAAAAGTGCTAATTGTCTCACTGTTATCCTCATTTCAAGTTCTGGCCAAAGACTCATGAGGGTGTCTGCTGGGCAGCAAATTTGACTTCCCCCATTCCCCTTTCCACCTCCCCCACCCCACCCCCTACCTTTTACCATAACTTTTACAAATACATTGGGGCAGGACTTTGAACAGGATGTATTCTCCGTGCATTTTCTTTCTTCTTTAAAAATCTACTTTGCCTCATCTTTATTGAAGGTTTTTTTAAAAAGAATAATCAATTTGGAAAAGGCTAGGCTAGTTCGGCCTGTGCCACCTCTAGCAGTCCTGTTTACAGATCAGCAAGACCTGTAGAACAAAAGAGGCAGATATGATAATCAGTCTATCACTTCTGTCCTGTCCCTGCACCACATTCTACTAGGCAAATGGATTCACGCTGAATTTCTGACAAAGTGTTAAGCAAGTGTCTGTACACTCAAAATGTTAACAGGCTTGTTCTCACTACGGTTGCTTTCTAACCTGCTGAGTGTTTCCAGCATTTTCTGTTTCTGATTTCCAGCATCTGTAATCTTTTGTTTTTTGTCCATTCTGCAGCTGAATGCAAATATGCAAACTCCCTCAAATAGCCCCGACTGCAAAATGGTGAGTCTTGTGTGTTAGTGTAAATGTGCCTAAAGTTTATTTATTTTGTTTCTTCTCCTATTCCTCTCCTGAAAGCACTGACAGTTCTATGGGTACCTTGTGATACCTGGTTATAATTCAAGTGTGAACACTGACAGCAATAACAACAGGCTACTCATCCATAGGGGAGCGGAGAGGAGGGATTGCAGTCTGATGCTGTACTCAGCTGACACCATTCACATACACTTTAAAACAGGTTTTGCTGGATAGTGATCAGGAGCAGGATTCCTTCTCATTGTTACATTCTAAATCAGGAATACTGAAGCCAATTGCAGTACCACATCACAACAACAACTCACATTTATCTAGCCTTTAGCATTTATCCCAAGGCATGTCACAGGAGTGTTATGAGACTAAATTTGACACCGAGCCATATAAGAAGATATCAGAACAGGTGAGCGAAAGCTTGGCTAAAGAAGTAGGTTATAAAGAAAATCTTAAAAGGAGAAGAGAGAAATGTGGAGGTTTGGGGAGAGTATTCTGGAGCTTAGGACGTCAGGAACTGAAGACACAGGTGCCAATGGTGGAGCACAGAAAATCATGGATGCTCAAGAGGTTAGAATTGGAAGCACACAAATATCTCAGAGAACTGTGGGCTAGGTCACTAAACATACTGAGCCATCATTAGAAGTTTGAAAAATTAAAACAGTTCATTTTTAGTTTTTAATTTAGCGGGTTACTTGCAACAAAATGAGCAATTTTACATCGAACTACACTAATGCCTACTGTGGATTAATTGGCTAATACCCAATACAATGTTCATCCGCAACCATTCATTACCTCCCAGGTAGCACGATAAATTGAGCCTGGATGCTCTTTGTATGTGATTTCTGCATGTCCAGGATTAAGATGAGCTACTGCCCTGAAAGGAGGCAGTGACATGTACCTCAATGCATGCTAAGAGAGGCACAGCGGGCAGTTCTAGGTTAATCCAAAAAGAGGTCTAGTTGGGACACCCGGCAGGAGAATAGGAAGTCAAGGAGTGCTGAAATGTGCAGGAATGCGTTTGGAGTGGCACACTACCCTAGAGGAGAGAAATGAAAGTGCATCACGACATGGGAGAGGAGTTTAGTAGGGGGTAAAGAAAAATTAAAGCAGAAAAAATTGGAAATAGAGGCGATGAGTTCATATTCAAACTTTAGGCAATATTACAAATGTGAGATTTTCTAAGATTATGCTGTTTTGGGACTGTGTAAAATTGAGGAATGAAGGGAGCCATGTGACCTGTTCTAAATTCTGTTGGCAACAAGCCTGGGTGGCCTGGTTGTTAAAGGTTAAAGGTGGGGGGGGGTCCAAGTTGTTTTCTTGGGAGGAAGGTGCAAGGTGTTCATGCATGTAGACAATGCAAAACAGCTGTGATTACAGTGAATAGACTGTTAATCTCCAAAGTCTCAGGGCCGTATTAAGAATCTCAGGTCGTAAACAGTTATACTTTAAACTGTCCATTTAGCTCCAAGACAGAATAGAGTTGGAGGTCTAAAGGATAGCAAAGTAGCATTTCCACCTGGATACAAGGCCCATGTAATTTGCATGGCTATGGAGATAAGCTTTGAGAGGGGGAAGAGTCCATTCGAAGCTATTGTAGGATTGGCTTACAAGATGTTCCTTAAAATATCACTGAACCTCACAGACAGGCCCAGTCCACCAGAATCTGAGAGAGAAAGGGAACCAAGAGAAAGAGGCTGCCATTCGCTATGGCTCACCACACAAGTATGTGGGTCTCAATTGAAAAGACTGAGTTTGTGAGGACTTAAACAAGACTGAAAGATTTGCCTAGCTTTGACTAGAAGGGGGGAATCTCAAGGATATCCTTATGTAAAATCAATTCAGGAGCCAGGATTTTTCCCTCATCGGGTGGGCTCGGCCAGTCGGGAAGCCACGATTTCACGCAGGCGGGCCAAGTAAGGCCTGCCCAGCGTGCATCGTGAGCAGCGGCACTCAGCGCTGCCTGTGCAGGCAGGGGGAGGAGGGGGATCCAGGCCTAGCACGCAGTCCAAAAGAGCGCATCAATCTCCTTGAGGCACGGAGCTGCCTCAGGGAGATTGAAGCGCCTTTTTAAAAAATTAGTAAAGACAATAAAAATTTAATAAAACATGTCCCCTCATGTGACTCTGTCGCATGAGCTGGGGCGTGTTTGTAATTCAAAAATAAAGTTTTTTATTTTATCTGTATTTGCTTTACAGAAACCTCACCCTGCTCGTGGATGAGGTTTCCTAAAAAATGTAAAGGCTGCTTGGCCTTTTCGCCTGCCCATCAACCGTCAGGTTGGACGGGCAGCGCAAATTTTAAGTTAATTAGATTGTTAATGGCCTTGATAGGCCTTTTAATTATCGGCAGGCACGCTGCCGACTCCGGCACGCACCCGCTGAACGAACCAGCACGAGAATGTGCGACGTCGGGACACAAGTCTGACGCCATCACATGTCATTTTACACTCGGGCATGTCGTGTGCACGCCCGCATGCCCAGCATAATATTCTGGCCAGGGATTAGAAGCTATCTGGCTGGTAAAGGAAAAGAAGCAAAGCAAACCCTCAGGGGCTAAGAAACACTTCAGATGGGTTCCAGGAGAATAGAGTCACTACTTAAGGGAGAGAGTAAAGTATAAACTTAGAGGATGATTTTAAGTTGCATTAAAGCATTAACAAGAGAATTTTTCTGTAGTTTAGAGTATAGGTTGCCTACAAAATACTTATGGTTTGCTTGTACAATAAAAGTCTTAAAACTTGAAATATTGCCATTCAATTCCTTTAATTTGGCCACTGAGAATTCAAATTTCCTTTTACAAGATATTGGGGCAGAATTTTCCCCCCGTTGCGGGGGCGTGGGGGGAGAGATTAGGAATGGGCGTGTGGATTGTATTGGGTATTAGCCAATTATTCCACAATAGACATTAGTGTAGTTCGATGTAAAATTGCTCATTTTGTTGCAAATAACCTGCCAATTAAGGCCCGCCCAGCGTGACGTCCGCAAGGAAGCGCTATGCGCTCCCTGTGCGGGTGGAGGGGGATTCCCTGAGCCGAGAGCCCACGGAAGAGTGCACTCATCTCCCTGAGGCTAAGTGCTGCCTCAGGGAGATCAGCTCCTGTCTGAAAAAATTTTAAAAACAGAAGAAATAAATTTCCCTGACATGTCCCCTCATGTGACACTGTCACATGACAATTTTATTAAAAATTTTAAAACCTACACGAAACCTCATCCCGCCCTTGGATGGGGTTTCATGCTTTTTCTTAAGCCCGCCAGGGCTCCCGGCCTGCCCGCCAACCTTAAGGTTGGACAGGCAGGTCCATTCACTACTTTAACGACTTTGTCAGTGGCCTCAATTGGCCATTGACAGGTCGTCGGGCGCACAGCTAATTCTGCTGAGCCCCCGCCCACCTGAAAATTGAAATGGGGCGGGGTGACATGGGGAGTTCCGCCCGACATCATCCCGCGTCATTTTACGCGTCGGCAAGCGGGCCCCGCCCCCTCCCCCCCCCCCCCCCCCGCTCACCGACTGGGAAATCCTGGCTTTGGTCTCTACAGGGGTCATAACAGCAAATATAGGAAAGCTCCAAAGATGCGTGCAATTGCATCAGCAGCCAGAAGAAATAATGCAGCATCTAACCCGTAAGGAATTCATAATCCCTTTAAATAGCGTTGGTGGGAGCTCCTTCAAGCTGTTTAGTATCGTGTTCAATTTTTCGAGGTTGAGTGGGCGTGGGCTGGAACGTGGCATTTGGAAATTGCAATGCTGGAGTCAAATCAACATTGCAAGCTCATTGATGTCGTCAGGCACAGAGCATAATCACAGATCGCAATGTGAAATGAATGTATCATAAATGGAACGGAAAATTGAGATTTTGATGTGAATGGGAATTCAACGCAGAGGTGGAAGGAGGAGCTCCATTTGCCTTTATCACTTGCTAAGCTTGAAAGAGTAAGTATTTTAAAATAGGAGCTTATAATTAATGCGGTATTAAATTAATACTTTAAACTAGTTAAATCAGTTTTTAAAAACTTCTAAGTAAAACAGGTGAATTAATTATATAAAATATTCATTAATTAAATATATAAAACAAGGTTAAATAAAGGTGACAGAGCAGGAGGTGTGCTGCGTCAGCAGCATGTGGGAGTTTGCGGAGAGCAGCGTGAGCCCAGATATTTGCACTAACTGTTGGCAACTCAAGGAATTTCAGCTCAGAATTGTTGGTGCCGGAAAATGATTTTAGGTGTATTCACAAAAGACTTTTGTCCCATAAAATATCATAAGATCAATGCTATAACTTCAATGGTCAAAGAAGGCGCAGATGCCTTCCTGACTAGAATAAGGTGTCATGAAACTATAACAAAAACAGAATTACCTGGAAAAACTCAGCAGGTCTGGCAGCATCGGCGGAGAAGAAATCAGTTAACGTTTCGAGCCTTCATGGCCTTTCGGCAGAACTGAAGCATAGTTAGAAGAAGGGAGAAATATAAATTGGTTTAAGGTGGGGGGGGGGGGGGGGAGGGGGGGAGGTGGTGGTGGGGGGAGAGAGAGACACATTGAGGGTGTGGTGATTGTGGAGATGAGCAGATAATCAAAAGATGTCACAGACAAAAGGGTCAAAGAGGTGTTTTGTCTGAGAAAAGTGCTAATTAAGAATGGAGGACAGGATATTCAAAGTACAGCTCTAGTGGGGGTGGGGTGGAAAGGCTAACAAGGTTTTAGTTTTAGATTTAAAAATAATGGAAATAGGTGGGGAAATAAGAATCTATATAAATTATTGAAAAAAAAAGCGGGGGGGGGAGGGGGGGGGGAGTGGGCGGGAGAAACGGGGTGGGGGGAGGGGGAGTTTAAGATCTAAAGTTGTTGAATTCAATATTCAGCCCGAGTCATGAAACTATGCCTCTTTATTTTTGAAATATGATTTTTAAAACCTTCTACTGGCTGGAAATTCTGTAACTTGGAATGAGGCAGAGCAAAGTACTTTAAAATGCGAGGCCACCTTCCAAGGTAAAGGTGAGAAAAGCAATTGAGATCGCCCCTACCCCCGCCAAGGGAGTGTGAAGAGAAACATTTCTTGTAATTTACAGACATCAAAACTCAAAACTATCTAAGGAGGATATTAAAAATGCAAAGTGCTGGACTTAAATCAACTCTAATCTTATTAAGACAATGGGGAACTGCTAACCAGCCATGATATACAATCTGCACTCCACCCAAGACATTTAAACACTATCTTTCTATTTTTAGACTTTACTTACCTCTCATGAATCTCCCTGAGACAGCACTTTGCCTCAGGGAGCAGTGCGCTCTTTTGCGCGCATGTGTGAAAGAGCGCACTTTGACAGATGGGGAATACCTCCCCCCCCCGCACAGGAAGCGCATAGCGCTTCCTGTCGGTCAGGCCGCTGGGCGGGCCTTAATTGGCCCGCCCACTCAAAATTGCGGTGGGCCCCGTTTCGGTGGTGGGGGTCGGCTGTCCACCCGCTGCTGAGCCAGTGGGGCCCGCACGCCATCCGAGGGCAAAATTCTGACCAATGACTGCAGTAGACAATGTAAACAAATTCCTCTGGAATGTACAGCTAGCAGGACTTTAAGAACTTGTTTGCCAAGCCAGAGGCAGAGCTTATCAGAGGAAAGATTTTTCTTTAAAAGTCTTCATTACAAAATCTACCAACAAACCAAGATCGCATAAGAATTTCAACACCTTCTACATCTGGCCGGACCCAAAGAACCAGCTAACTTAACTCGGCCACAACGCTTTAACAATCTACACCTCAAGAACAAGCAAAGAACATCTAACCATATATTCTTTTAACTTTTTATTTGGACTCTAACTTTCCCTACTTCTGATACCTCTGTGTGTGTGACAGCGTGTCTTTTGTTATTTTTCCCTCAGGTTCAGTGGCTAATAAACTTGCTCTTTCTTTCAAGAAAGCCTCGTTTGATTGGCTCCTTATTGTTCACTGCGTAGATAGCAAAAAAAGTACATTTGGATTCAGAAAAAGCATCCACATGGAAAATAAAGTGAGAAACCTTTGTTGTGGCCAACTGAGGAGGCTGAATAGAAGGGATTCAGTTCACTCCTCCTTGCCTGGTCGTAACAAAGGCAATGCAAAATGGATTGAGCTATTAGCTCTGATATCATTCACCCAAGGGTGTTCAAGGTTATAGGTTTGTGCTCTGCTAACCTCTTGATCATATATTTAACAGCTCACAGTGGTGTGAGATGGTTGCCATGGGCTGCAGAAACGTACATGTGGTTCTACTATTTAAAAACAAAGAAGTCAGAAGCAGAAAATTACAGGCGCACTAACTTGACTTTAGTTTTAGCAAATTTGTGGTTCTGCATGGGGACTGATTACGAGTTCTGTAGAGATCAGTGTTAGGTCCATTGACCTTCACCAGTGGTCTGTATGAAGGCATCAAGAGAACTGAAAGTTTGCAGATGCTACACAGATTTGAGAGTGTTCGGAATTCATATGAGAAAAGTAGATTATAAATAGGTCGGGGTATGAATGGACAATGTGCCTCATCTAGCAGAGGTCATTTAATGTAGGTAAATTAAGTTTTATGTATGTGAATAGGGACATCTCCACACACATTTATGTTATCTAGGAAGTCAGATACTACTATAATCAAACACAAAACAAAAAATACTACATTGTCTTCAGATAGGATCTTGGTTTGGTCTCATTTAAAATAGTGTGTCCAGTTTTGGTTCCCTCACATGGTAGGAGATATAGAGGTCCTGGAAAAGGTCAGAGAGGCACCCCATCAGCCTACTCTCAATCATCAGCAAAGTTATGAAAGAACCTGCTAACAATGCTCTCAAGCAGCATTGTTCACCAATACTCACCAATGTTCAGTTTGGATTCTGCCAGGACCACCCCAGGCATCATTATAACCTTGGTCCAAGCAGGGACACAGGAGCTGAATTCCAGAGGCAAGGTGAGAGGGACTGCACCTGACATCAGGGCAGCATTTGTCCTATTGTGGCATCAGGTGCCTGATTAAATGGAATTCAGTGGGAATTGGACACAATGCTCCATAAGATATAAGAACGTAAGAAATAGGAGCAGGAGTAGCTCATATGACCCACGAACCTGTTTTGCCGTTCAATACTTTCAAGGTTGATCTGCCTCAACTCTACTTTCCCACCCACTTCCCATTTGCCTTGATACCATGAGAGACCAAAAACCTGTTTATCTCAGTTGAGAAGAATAGGAGGTGATCTTACTGAAACATACAGTGTTCTGAAGGAGCTTGACAGGTTAGACACCGAGAGATTGCCTCCCCTGGCTGGGGAATCTAGAACACAGGGGAACAGTCTCAGGATAAAGGGTCGAGATTATGTATTAGTGGGGAGGGAGTGTAGTATATTGCCAGATCTGAGCATTTGGTTATGTTGCCTTCTTTTGCTGCTCTTTGGTGAGGTGTAAATAAAGTTAGTTCAATAGTGTGAGTCCACATGTTAATCTTTTCTCAGTGCAATACCCAACAGGCATCATCCTGCCCCCAAGACATTTTGCTGGAGGTAGGTTTGGAGGGGAAACAGCTACCTGCCCACAGGCAGCATATAGTCCAAATGTCAAAGGACAACTGGAATATTCCTGCAGCGTCGGGAAAACGGTAGATGCCTGGAGGCACCACATGGCGGCAGATCAGCGGCCTGTGCTCCAAGTTATCCGTGAGCAATCCCTAACCTCTCCCATGTCTCCCTAGCCACAGCTGCGGCCACTGGCCATTCTTTGGAGGGCTTCTTCCTCCACAATGATGGCCCAGCAGCTGTGGCCATTCCTTCAAATTTGCTGACTGGGCAGCTTAAGATAGAGGGCCTTCTCCAGCCATTAACTGGCCAATTCAAGCAAAATCACTATCAGCTGACTACTCCTGATACAATGCAGGTTCAAGAACCCCATTTGACACTAACATCAGGATCCCACCCAAAGTGCAAAATCCCGCCCACATCACTTTTATGGTGATTAGATCTAAATCATTTATCTCTTTTTCTGCCGCTACTTCATCTATCTTATTACAAATGCTTTGTGCATTCAGATAAAGAACCTCTAATTTTTTTACCACTATTCTTTGCATGGACCTTATTTGCTGATGCTGTATACAGTCAAACTCTCAATCACTTCTTCTCCCACTGTTGCATCATGGCTGCAGTATGTACCATCTACTAGATGCACTGCAGAAACTTACCAAGGCTTCTTCAACAGCACCTTACAAACCCACGACTTCTACCTATCTTTGCGTCATCAGCAAATTTAGCAATCATACATTCGGTCCCTTCATCCAAGTCATTGATATAAATTGTAAATAATTGAGGGCCCAAGCACTGATTCCTGTGGCACTCCACGTATCACATCTTGCCAACCTGAAAAAAGACGCATTTATCTCTACTCTCTGCTTCCAGTTAGCTAACCAATCCTCTTTCCATGCTAATATGTTACCCCACATCATAAGCTCTTATTTTGCATAATAACCTTAGACGTGGCACCTTGTCAAATGTCTTCTGGAAATCTAAGTACAGCACATCCACAGGTTCTCCTTTATCCATGTTGCTTGTTACTTCCTTAAAGAACTCCAATAAATTAGTGAAACATGATTTCCCTTTCACAAAACCATGTTGACTTTGTTTGATTGCATTGAGATTTTCTAAATGCCCTGCCTCCTTAATAATAGATTCCAACAATTTCCCAACACATGTTAAGCTGTAGTTTCCTGATTTCTGTTCCTTTTCTTCTTGAATAGAGGATCACATTCACTATTTTCCAATCTAAAGGGACCTTTCCTGAATCTAGGGAATTTTGGAAAATTAAAACCAATGCACCTACTATTTCAGCAGACACGTCTTTTAAGACCCTATGATGAAGTCCATCAGGACCCGGGGACTTGTCAGCTTTTAATTCTAATAAATTGCTTAGTACCCTTTCCCTGGTGATTGTAATCATTTTAAGTTCCTCCCTCCCGTTCAACTCCTGATTCACAATTATTTCTGCGATGTTATTTGTGTCCTCTACAATGAAGGCAGATGCAAAATATCTGTTTAGTTCATCCACCATTTCCTTAGTTTCCATTATTAATTCCCCATTCTCACTCTCTAAGGGACCAACGTTCACTTTACTTACACTTTTTCTTTTTAAATACCTGTAGAAACTCTTATTATCTGGTTTTATATTTCTAGCTAGATTTCTCTCTTGGTCTAATTTCTCCCTCATTAATCTTTTAGTCATTCTTTGCTGTTCTTTATATTCTGTCCAATCTTCTGACCTGCCACATCTTTGTGGAATGCTATGCTTTTTCTTTCAATGTGATACTATCTTGAACTTCTTTAGTTAGCCACGGATAGTGGGTCCTTCCCTTAGAGTCTTTCTTTCTCGCTGGAAATAATCTTTTCTGAGTATTCTGAATTTTTAAAAAATTCATTTGCAGGATGTGGACTTCGATGGCTGGGCCAGCATTTATTACCCATCTCTAGTTGCCCTTGAGAAGGCGGTGGTGAGCTGCCTTCTTGAACTTGAAGGTACACCCACAGTGCTGTTAGGAAGGGAGTTCCAGGATTTTGACCCAGCGACAGTGAAGGAACTGTGATATATTTCCAAATCAGGATGGTGAGTGTCTTGGAGGGGAACTTCCAAGTGCTGGTGTTCCTATGTGTCTGCTGCCCTTGTCCTTCTAGATGGTAGAGGTCGTGAGTTTGGAAGGTGCTGTCCAAGGAGCCTTGGTGAATTCCTGCAGTGCATCTTGTAGATTGTACACACTGCTGCTACTGTGCATCCGCGGTGGAGGAAGTGAATGTATGTGGATATGGTGCTACTCAAGCGGGCTGCTTTGTCCTGGACAGTGTCAAGCTTCTCGAGTGATGTGGGAGCGGCACTCATCCAGGCAAGTGGAGAGTATTCCATCACACTCCTGAAATCTCTTTAAATGTCTGCAACTGCATCTCTAATTTCCTAGTTCACTTTATCCAGCTCTGTCTTCATGCCCTCATAATTGCCCTTATTTAAATTTAAACACTAGTCTTAGATCCACTCCTGTCTCCCTCAAATTGAATGTGAAATTCAATCATATTATAATCACCATTACCTAGGGGCACCTTCATTATGAAATGGGAGGTGTCAGCTGTGGCTCAGTTCATAGCACCCTCGCCTTTGAATCAGAGGGTTGTGGGTTCATGTCCCACTCCCAGAAACCAAGAACTGTGATTGTACTCGAAAGAGTTGCAATCTGTGACTGTTGATAACTCGAAAGAGTTTCATTATGAGATCATTATTTAAACCTGTCTCATTGCTCATTACCAGATCTAGTATAGCCTGCTGTCTGGCTAGTGGTAAAACATGCTGCTCCAAGAAACTGTTCCAAAACACTCTACAAACTCATAGATTTTATAGAGGTGTTCAAATTCATGAGGGGGTCTGGACAAAGTTGGTAGGGAGAAACTGTTCTTATTGGTGGAAGGATCGAGGATTAAAGGTCACTGATTTAAAGTGATGAAAAGCAACGGTGACGTTAAAAAAAAAGCTTTTTTCATCAGCAAGTGGTTAGGATCTGGAATACCTTGCCTGAGAACATGGCGGAGGCAGATTCAATCATGGCTTTCAAAAGGGAATTGAACAATTGTCTGAAGATTAAAAAGTTTGCAGAGTTACAGGGAAAAGGTTGGAGAGTGGGGCTAGCTGAGTTGCTCTCAGAGAGAGTCGGCGCAGACACAATAAACCAAATGGCCTCCTCTGTGTTGGAACCATTCTGTGATTCTATGGGCAGAATATTAAGCTTGGCGGGCGGGCGCACGCCCGACCCAGCTGAGCATAAAATTACGCGCGATGACTTTGGGCAAGGGTCCCAATGTCATCGCGCTGTCCCGTGATATTTTGTTTGGCGGGCACACTGCAGACAATTAAAAAGGCCTGTTAAGGCCATTATAAAGGTAATTAATTCAAATTTATGTCCAACCTTATGGTTAGTGCGCAGGCGAAAAGGCCAAGCAGCCTTTGCACTTTTTAAGAAACCTCATCCACGGGCGGGATCAGGGCGGATGAGGTTTCCTAAAGCAAATAAAAATCAAATAATAATTTTACACTTAAATTAAAAACATGTCTCTGCTCAGAGTCACATGAGGGGACATGTTTTATGACATTTTTATTTTCTTCATTTTTTTTTAAAACAGCGCTTTATCTCCCTGAGGCAACTGTGTGCTTCAGGGAGATAAGTTCGCGCTTGGCCCGCTCGCCCTCCTCCCCCACCCGCACAGGTAGTGCTGAGCACTGCCACTCATGTCTCACGCTGGGCGGGCCTTAATTGGCCCGCCAGCGTGAAATCGCAGTGCAGTGCCGATCGGGGACAGCAGTCAGCTTCCCGACTGCGCCTGCCAAGCCCAGAGGCCAAGGTCAAAATTCTACATGTGCTTCCAAGTCATCATGCTCTCCTGGAACTTGATTTTGATCAACTTTGGGCATTAGAGATGGATGGGCTTAATGGGCCAGTCAGCACCTTTTCCAGGATTGTATTTTCATACGTTTGCAACGTGCGCTGAATTAACATTCATGTCCCTGAAGTGCAACAATAATGCTCTAAATGATTGTGCCATTGAATTTCCCCCCTCACCAATTCCACAACTCTGCATTGCGTCTTAAAATCACCGCAACAAATGTCACAGGTATACAGATAATATTTCTGCTTCTCACTTTGGGCAAATGGACAGCAAATGTTTCAACATGTTGATTTGGTCAATTAAATCATATTAGAATCAAGATGCATCTAATGATGGTCACAGTGCAGTAGAAATCACTATGACTAACCCAGGCTAATATGAATATTCCCAATATTCTTCAAAATTACATAAGAATTAAAAGGCCTTTGGTGTGACTAAGGATTTCAATCATTGGTCAGTGACATGACAAAATCCTACTTGACCCAGAGATGAGATTTCTTCTCCACATTTTTCCATCAACAAGACCACCACTGCAACATTTATCCTCTCTAATTCGACTCCTTCCCCAAATCCCATTATTACTTCAAGGCTCAACATCTTTAAAACTCTGCGTCAGCTTCTGTGCTTCCATCTTCTACAATTACTACATACACAAACTGCCACACACTCAAAATACCACTGTCTGTGTCCTTCCCTGCTAAAACCCATTACCCCGATCCTCATCCTCTGACGATGACTCCCCAACTTCCTACAAGTCATTTTCAAGATACTTATCCTTCCCTCAGGCTTCCACCCTTTGGAAATTCCTCTTTCTAAATTTCTTTTGCTTGCTTTTTCCCTTCATGCTTCCAAAACCTTTTAAGGGCTTTTCACGTCAACAGCTCTCATAGCCACTCCTCAACTCTATTCTTTTCTTTCCCACACAGTGTCCCTTTCAGTCCTTGATCTGTAAAGCACCCCAGGATGACTTTCTGACATGCAGAGCACAACATAATTGTAGGTTGTTGTTGCTGCCGGTCTAGCGATTTAAATAAATATATTTGTCTAAAAAGCTTCTGTAAAACTCCACCTGAAAATACTGCATAATGAAATTCTCAACAGTTCTTCCCCTGTAAATTATATTTGCCTGTGGTGCAAATTTTAACTACTACTGCTGCCAAAATCCAGACCCATGCCTTTGAGTAAAGTTTATAACAGGGTTTTGCTCAGAGCCCTCATTGACGACAACACCTAAAGGGCTATTGAAAAGTTTAGCCAACTGGACAGCTGAGTTGCATTTTCAGGAGAAGTAAACTTGCCAGCTTTGGCATGCTTCTTGAGACCAGTTGATGGAAAGTATTTTGCTCAAATGGCTTACTGGAGTGAAGGTACTTTTTTTTCCCCATCTGGTGCTTGCATTGTCAAATTTCTTTAAAAAATAAATAATTAAGGTGCTTTAAATATTGAAAACAATATTCCCAGAGAAGCCATCATGGAAGGTCACTATGCAAAAACAACGAGATTCATTATATGGAGAGAGAAGCTAAGTGTCACACACCCCGAGTCACTATTGCGCATTTCACAATGGCTACTTATATAAGGTACTAGTCTTGAATTAGACGGCCTATGCGACATCCACTGAGGATGTCACATGGTGTAGGAGGAAAAAGGGCGGGGCAACAAGAAAACAAAAAATAATGGCAGAAGCAAAATAGACACTACAATGATGTTAACAGGTCAATCTTTTATTTTCGGTTTCCACATTTTTCCTCCATTCTTTTCTCCTGAATGAACTCTCATTGTGGGGTATGATTCCACAACCACAGTAGTCTTAAAGTCATCTGCTTGGCTACAATCCGCTGTTGTACTCGGAGGTGACTACTCAATGATCATGGACTTAACTCCAAAGTTTGCCAGCTAGCTTGCCTTGGCTCGCTGAATTAAAGGATAAAGTGTCAAAATGGCTGACTGAAAATTACTTTTGATGCAAATCCATTTCAAAGTGAGTTTTCACATTGTTGGAGAAGATGAGGTTCACAGACAATAACTGAATGGTTAAGCGACAGACATGATGCTGCTGGTTGGTGGCAGTAAATCTGCACGAACATGGTCTAGGCCAATGGTCACTCAGTGATGGGTGTTTCAAACTGCAGCATCAATTGGTAACAACTTGGATGACTGAGCAATTCTATTTGATGTTCATTCTGCACATCCCATGAGGAGAGGGTTGGAAAAGATGGCCAACATGTTACCAGGCTTTAAAAAAAACCAGGCTTGTTAACCATACCCAAGAGGGCTCCCTGGACACCATGGTTGTGTGATAAATGAAAATATGAACTAACAACGGTTGCACAAAATATCAGAACTCTTCTTGACAGGCAAGCTAAAGAATGACCAGAGAATTGTGTGAGATGCATGAGAGCTAGTAGCTCGCTGTAGCAATCAATATTGCTACAATGAATAAGGACAGGCCTACTGGAGATCAACAATTAGCGTAAGGTGTGACTGGCAATATTTTATTCTAGTGCAACTAAGCAGAAGAGGTGTCACATACTACAGGTGTAGTATTTGCAATTTACAATGATATTATCGTGAAGTTAGACAGTGTTCTAAAAGGCATCAATGAATGTCTGAGATCTGTGAGATTGCCATTGAAACAGTAGCACTGTCTCATCATTATTAATGCCATGCACAGCGGAGAATGCTGGACCAATTCCCATACCATATGTTCGAAGATACTTCTGGCAATCCAATCATGTTGTTGCAAAACTGTTTCGAAGTCTATTAGGTGCTAAGATGTGAAGCAACTTAATGACCCAAATATCAAGTAGGAGCTGTGCAGTCCTATCACTGGAGGGTTTTTGTCAAGTGTATCGCCTTCAAATGATGCCAAGAGCAAGTGGACAGCACTGCATACTAATATACAAAGGCATTGTTGACATAATCAGCCTATTCACAGATTCCAATTCTGCTGCAAAGAAAGTATCCCACAAAATGTTAGCTCTCTGATTCATGCTAAATTGCAGAAAATCAAAGATCATTGATGGCATTAAAAAGTTAATAATATCCAATGCTTTGCAAAACATTCTCCGGTACAGTAAAGAACGTAGACACCTATCAGAACTACACAAGAATGCTACCTTTGTTTATGGGCAAAACTGAAACCAAGCAGAGATGTCAGAGTATTTAGAGAACTATTGATTAGGCTGCCATCAATATGGATGAAGTCCTTGGCAGAGTCATTATAGCAATATGAAATTGATTCCCATAATTGCAGGGAATAGTGAAGGCATCAAGTTAATGAAGCAAGCCTCCAAAAATTGAAGGAATCTACAAGTTCAGCAAAACAGACCAATTGGAGAGATGGTAATGCTCCATGAGAATGCAATAACTATTAACATCTCCAAGCAAAAGAGACAGAAGAGTGATTCTGGCAATTAATGGGGAATTTTATTGCTTTTGATGGGGAAATACTTGCAAATATCCTTCTCACATGCCTCAAGATGTCACTGACTCAACCATTTTAGACGCACAGTGACTTCAGAGAAAATTGTAGCTCCGCTGGTTTTAATCATTCCCCCGATTCAGAAGAAATGTGTGCAGTGGCACAAGGTCCTCCATATGATCTTCATTGTCTTGACGGATATTTTTGACATATTCAATTGACCAAATCTGTGGAAATTGATGTCCAAATTTGATTAGCTTGTATTTTGTGGCAGCTCTAAGATAAAAATGCTTGATAGAGTAGGTTCTCATGGAATGCTATCCTTGCCATTTGCCATCAGGCCATTGGAGTGAAACTCACAGAAAAGGTAATTGTTTCAAGGTCACGTGTTATGTTTGGAAAAGATTGCTAGCGGTTGTGAAGTGGGATTCAGGTTTATAGAAGTATTGAGCAACACTTCTTGATTTCTATATCAGGGAAATTCAATGAAGAAAATTGCTGTTCCTTAATGCAGGTGGTATGGGAAGTGAGTCCATGACTGATGATTATACATGGACTCTGCAAGGGGCTAATTTTAACGTATTGAAAAGCCTTTTCTTGCTCGGATCTTTCTCAATTTCCTCAGCAAAAGTGTGTGCTGGCATCATTGTGAATTGCAAACACTACACCTGCAGTACGTGCCATCTTTTCTGCTTGGTTACTCTAGAACAAGATGTGGCCAGCCACATCTTTCACTAATTGTTGATTTCCAGTCAGCCTGTCCTTATTCATTGTAGCAATATGGAGCAAAAATGTAGAAAGAGGAAGTTAAAAGATTGTTATAGCGAACTAGCTATTATTAGCTAGTGATTGTTAGCGAGCTTAGCTCTTAAGCACCTCATACAGTTCTCTGGTCATTCCTTAGCTTGCCTGTCAAGACGAGTTCTGATATTTTGTGCAACCATTGTTAGTTCATATTTTCATCTATTACACAACCATGGTGTACAGAGAAGCCTATCAGCTATGTTAACAAGCCTGGATTTTTACAAACCTGGTAATGTTAGGCCATCTTTTCCAGCCCCCTCCTCAATCGGTTAGCAGAATGATCATCAAAAAGAGCTGCTCAGTCATTCAAGTTGTTACCAATTGATGCTGAAGATTTACTGCTACCAGACAGCATTATCATGCCTGTTGCTTCATAGCGACATTAAACACAGCAGAGACCAGGGAGCACACAATAATTTCCACTGGAAAATACTTTAATCCGGGTAGACTGCAAGCCTGATCCAAGACAAAAGGGAGGTCATATGTGAGGTCTTCTTTGCAGTTGACTGCTCCAGAGATACACACTCAGAAGGATCAGCAGCTCACTGCAGATTGATTTGCTACAATGGAAAACAACTATGACCTTATTAAACCTGAAAAAAAGATAGGTCATATATCAACCAGCCTCAGGGAAACACTATACCAAACCCACAGTCACATTGGCAAAACTCAAATAAATATTGTCATCCAGTTCATCTAATGACTAACACCTTGCCAAATGATGCACTACTATAGCACTTTATCAGATAATGCACTAATACTCTTGTTTGGTTCAGGTGGTAGCACTCCTGCCTCTGAATCAGAAGGTTGTGATTTTAAGCCTCAATTCAGGACTGGAGCAAAAAATCCAAGCTAACATTTAAGATTAGTGCTGAGAGGTATGTCATTTGTTGAATGAAAAGTTAAACAAAGTCAAACGTCTGCCTTCTATGGCCGTTCGTGTGGATGTTAAAAATTCCATGGATTTTTCGAAAAAGGGTAAGTTGTCCTGTGTCCTGGACAACATTATTCCCTTAGCCAAAAACCACTGAAAATCAAATTAAATTAATTGCTTTTTCGTCTGTTTTTTGTGGGGCGGTACTGTATATAGAACAGCTGCCCCCGTTCACCTGCAATGACTTGCTTGTAGACATTTCTGATAAGGTGCTATATAAACACAAGTTATTTCTTATTGAATAAACATAAAAGTGCCTCCTCATAACTGAAAAACCAACTCAATATTTAGAAGACTTAAAAGGAGGGCCTGGAACTAACAGGTGAATAAAGCTCATAGCACAGCTGAAGGTGTTTTTTTTTCCACCCCCAATATGGATGAGAAATTGGACAGGTTACCACCATCAGTTGATAACAAAACAGAATTACCTGGAAAAACTCAGCAGGTCTGGCAGCATCGGTGGAGAAGAAATCAGTTAACGTTTCGAGTCCTCATGACCCTTCGGCAGAACGGAAGGGTCATGAGGACTCGAAACGTTAACTGATTTCTTCTCCACCGATGCTGCCAGACCTGCTGAGTTTTTCCAGGTAATTCTGTTTTTGTTTTGGATTTCCAGCATCCGCAGTTGCTTTTAGCTTTTTGTTTTTACCATCAGTTGATAGTTTGGTAAGTTTCACCTCCAGCATCTGCTACAGACAAGGTGATAGCATCTTGAAACTCATTGATCTGTGTGTCTCTGGGTGATAAATCAGCAGTCTGTGGAGATTGTAATATGTAAGGTGCAGGATGTTCCAAAGCTTGTTACATTGGTTCCTGCCTCGTAACAGGGGCGGGACCCTCTAGGAGTATTTTGATAGGTTCCCAAATCAGTTAAAGTGTCATTGAATAGCTCTTCTTGAGGCAGTCAGTTTCGGGAGTGTGGGGAGCAGCAGGAAGAAGCTCCATTAAATCCAAGTGCTGCTGTCAGCTCTGAGGAGCTGTTAAGAAGAGTCAGAGGAAGCCTAGATAATCAAAGAGGGCTCAGGGGAAGCCCCAGTAATCAAACAGAAGAAGCCCAGAAGACCTGAGGAGGCAGCCGATGGTTGGTGACTCCTTACTGCAGATGTTTGGAGCAGTGGTGTTCTGCTTGGCACGGCCATAAATGTGAAAGCGTGCTTGTAAGCTAGTGTTTGAGTGTACTCGGGAATCCAGAGAGAAGGAACCTTGGATGGCAAGACTGAAATCCTGTGAAGTGGACCATTGTTAAAGCCGTCTGAGTGGGAGCAACTTTTGGAGAGGATTCCAAGCAGAGTTCTTTGAAGGTGAAGCTGGGAATCCCTTGTGAGGCAGAGTTTCAACAAGATTGTTTAACTTGGTGCTTACGGAAGTTTGAGTGGGTTCTTCAGAAATCAATGGACTCTGTCTTGGTTGCATTTGTCATTTACCCTCTAGTGTTCGTCTGTTAATTCACATGTACCTCATACTCACCCTGCGAGAGGATACATATTGTAAATTGTTTTATCTTTCTGAACTTGTATAGTAGTTTGCCTTTGTTTGGTCAAAACCCATAGAATCTTTTGGCTTTATTCCAAAGCAGGTGTTCTGAATCTCAACCTTTATCTACTGTAAACAAAATGTTATTTGTCCCTAACCGGATCTCCGGGTCTAGCCAGGGATCATAACAAGTGAGGACTGCTGAAATCCCTGTTCTCTTCCCAACTGTATGCAATCAGTAAACTTTTGAGAGGAAGACATGTGTGTTTTTAAATGCCTGACTGTGTGAACAATTTGAATAACCAGCAGCAAGCATTTCATGGGTTCAGATAAAGAGGATTGTTTATTTACATGGTCACCCCCAAATCTAACGCTACGGCATTAATTCACAAAGTCACACACACAACGCACTCAAGGAAAATACAGTAGAAAAGAATACTGCGCTTTAGCAGGTCATAAGCAAAAGAATAGTTCCCAATTCACATTATGCCTTGTCCTGGAAAACACAAGTTGCAGGCCTGATGAAGAAGATATCTTCACTCCTGAAGGGTAGTTTAGGTAAGTCCAACAGCCAAAGACATCTGCCAAAGTCATTTCAGGATTCGCTCGTAGGGACAATGTTATGGCCTCCGGCTCTTTTAAGGAATAGGTGTTACTGGTGCTTCTGCTGCTGCTGTCTCTTACTTTCTCAATCAGCATTTAAAGGTTACAAAGGAGCAAACATGGTTGCCTTACCATGTGACCCTTCACAATTGCAGTTCCTGTTCCAAAAACGGTTGTGGTCTTGGGTTGATTAGCCACATCCTAGTTTATTGTTTGAAGACAATTATCCTGAGGGGGTTAAGACAATCACCTTCTTTGTTTCAAAAAAGGACTCATATAATTTGCGATTGTATTTTGATGCTATCAGGATGTGTGTAGTTGCCACCTTTTTGCTTGGGATGTCTCCTTTTGTCTCTGTTAGACAGTGAGTCCGTTTTTGAATACAGAAGCCTGGTCATCTGACCTTCAGTAGCCATCTTTGTAACACATTGACTTTTCCTCTATAAAGTGGACAATTTCAAAGAGTCCACATTGAATAAAGTGTGTGTCTTAAAAGTTAGGAATATGACATACCTTCACTGGGCATGACACATCTGAAGAAAATGATCACTGGCAAGATCCTCAATTGTGGCAAAACCATGGACATTGAGGCCATGTTGATACAAGCAGAGCTGCTCTGGTCAGGGGTCCAGAATATCAAAAAGAATCCTTTACAAGTTGGAGCAGAAGTACATAAATTGGGTAGGTAATCAAAGAGATACAGGAACATGCTGTAGCACAGCCTTGAGCTGTTAAACATTGTTGACAGCTGGGAAAATCTTGCAGCCGACCACATGTGAAAAACAATACATAGCAGTGTTAGCCTGTTCAAATGCCAAACGCTGATCTCCTGAAGAAGCGGCAATGACAAAAGCATCAACAACAGCAGCCTGTTGAATCCAGATGACTGCTTGCGTCTCTGAAATGTGGCAAGCAGATTGTCTCAGTTATACTTCAACAGTTATCAGCATGGTCATCAAGGCTGGCTTGCTTTCCAACAAGGATTGTTATCTTGGAAAGAAAGGATTGCTAACACCAGTCCTCCAGTACCTTACCCAAAGAGTCATTCGTCATATTTGAGCTTGGATTTCGAGTGTTGGCCAGCTGGTATGACATCACCATTAAAGTTAATCACGATTTCATGAACGTTAACACCAAATAATTTTCCGGAAAAGTGCATGAATGGAGAACAGGGGGGATTTACAGGCTTCCCCACGGTGAGTTTGGTGAGAGTGCATTTAATCAGGCAGGAGGATGGCAGATGGGGACCTTACTGCCTTCCTGCCTCCACCCCGTTTAAGTCCATGGTGGGAAGGCCATGCAGGGAGCACAACAAGCAAAATCTTACAGGGATTCAAAGACCTGATCGAGGGACCCAGCATCAGGAAGGGGGGCTGGGACCCGCAAAGAGCCACTCTGCCCTTCTGCTGACCCTCCTGCGCCACAACCTCCCTCCAATTATCCCTCACCTATCGCCTGGGATTCAGCAACGGTCCTAGGCTTTGGGTGGGTGTATCTCCAGCAGCAGTCACTGTGTCCCCAGAGGTGCTGCCGTTCAATAGCAATGCCAGCCTCTGATTGACTGGTAGCTCTCAACGGGCAGGACTTCCACCCCCAGGATCCTTGATCTCACGTTAGACCTGCGGCTGTCCAGTTAAGTGCCTGAGTGGCACTTAATTCTTGGGCCTTCCCTAAAAATGGTAGTGCGGGGCTCTCACAGGTGAGACCCCCATTGCCTCCATTAAACCCATCCCCAGGAGCGGACATACTCACTGACTTTTCTACTCCCCAGCCCAAAGGGGTTGAAGACAATTGTCAGGACCAAAATGATGCATGGATAAACAGTTAATTCTTACCAGAATAACATCTGGGAGTTTCTAGCCTGCATGGTTTAGTACAGCAGGTGTGACTGTAAAAATTCTATTTATCCAGGAAATACATTATCCTTTGTGTTTTTACTCCTGAAGCAGAATGCCTGAAAAATTACTTTTCATTAGTGCACAGTAGTGCCAACTGTCAGCAATGAAAAATATTTTATGTAATACTTTATGCCATTTGCTGCAAAAGTATTTCTGCGCAATCGGTTCCAGTTCATATGGTTCCAAAATAATAAATGTTCAGAAGAAAGTTACAGTAGTGGTTTCTTGGAGCAGTTCGGAACGATACTAGGTTGATCATAATTCCCAAAGTTACCCAATTACTGCAGAAGTTAATCCACTACCTTGAATTAGAATTTTAGCTCGAGATAAGCAAGCACCCTCAGATCAAAATGAACCTCATCCATCAAATCCAAAACTTCCATTAACTGATAAGATTGCTGTCTCTTCTCCCTCATTAACAAGTTACACACGTAGTTCCACTGTATAAACATTAAACATTTATTTCCTTCAGAAAGCTTTGTTCGGACCTCACCTGACAGAACCTTTCAGTTTAAGCGAGGTGCTTGAATCACCACTTTTGTTAAGGCTTCATCTGTCACATTAACATGCTGCTTGTAGTTGATCCCTGTATAAATAAAGTAGGTGCCTTCTCTAACGTAGAAGTTATCAAACTCTACCACAATGCAGCTTTATCGCTATCAACATTATGTGCAGAATCTTCTGTCCGGCATGCGAGGGTGGGCCCCGCTCACCGACACATAAAATGACGCACAGTAACGTCGAGCGTGCGTCCCAATGTCACCGCGCGTCATTCCGATCTTCAGTTCGGCAGGCGCACACCAAAGTCGGCTGCGCACCTGCTGGACTGTCAGAGGCCTGTTAAGGCCATTAATGAACTAATTAAAGTACTTGCCAGGGCTGCCCATCCAACCTTAAGGTAAAGAGCCCAAGGGGCCTTCGCATTTTTCATGGAACCTCATCCACGAGCGGGATGTGGTTTCATGGAGGGTTTATTAATTAAATAAAATGTTTTATGAAAATTCATACACATGTCCCAGCTCATGTGACAATGTCACATGAGGGGTACATGTCTGAGTAATTTTATTCTTTCTTTTTTCCAATGTTTTATTATGAAATTAATCTCCCTGAGGCAGCTCTGTGCCTCGGGGAGATTTTTGCGCTCTTTCGCGCACATGCGTGAAAGAGCGCAGGTCCTGACTCTCCCTCCTCCCCCTGCACGCACAGTGGGTGCTGAGCGCTTCCAGATGTGCATCACATTGGGCGGGCCTTAATTGGCCTGCCCACGTAAAATGACGGATCACAGCCAATCGCAGGCGGCGATTGGCTCTGCACCCACCCGTGCCCACTCCCAACCAGCCCGCCCGACGGGGAGAAAATTCTTTCATATGTAGAGGCAAGTGATCATTTTTAAAGGATATTAACCTTCAGCCTTTTTAACATAGTAAAAATGAAACAAGTTCATTATGATACACATTCCTCCATTCAGGTATCTGATCTTGTCAAAAAGACCAAAGGAAATGAATAAAAATGGTATACAAACATACATGCTTTGACAGGACCAAAAGAAGTACGACATAATTAATAATATATCACAAGCCTTTTCTCCCTGGCTCTCAATCTTAACACAATGGTCCTATTATGTGGGTTGATTCAGACTGAATATAGCAAGAGAATATCAGTTAATGTTTCGAGTCCGAATGACTCTTCATCAGTTCTGATGAAGAGTCATTCGGACTCGAAACGTTAACTGTATTCCTCTGCGCAGATGCTGTCAGACCTGCTGAGTTTTTCCAGGTATTTTTGTTTTTGTTTCGGATTTCCAGCATCCGCATTTACTTTTATATAAGAGAATATCAGTGCCTGATGAAGGGTTTTTCAACAGCAACCTGCATTCACATAGTGCTTTTTATGTAGCAAAATGTTCCAAGGGACTTCATAGGTGTGTAAGACAAAAATTGACACCAAGCCAGCACAGACAACTTTTTGGCTAGCCTAGATATGATGGGCAGCATAGGCATGTGGCAAAAAGCACTGATGGCAGGTAAGTCTTAAGGAGTATCTTAAAGAAGAAGGAGAGGTAGAAAGATTTAGAGAAGGAATTTCAGGGCATGGGCATGTGTGAAAGAAGTGTGTGATACACAAGAGGTCCGAGCTGGAGGAACGCAGTTTTCAACGGGTTATAGGAGGTTACAAAGAAGGAGCAAAACCATGGAGGAATTTGAAAACAAGGATGAGAATTTTAAAATTGGGGCATGGCAGCGCCAAGAACCAATGTAGGTCAATGAGCATGAGACGTTGAGTGAATGGGACTTGATGCAAATTAGGATAAAGGCAGCAGATTTCTGGAAGAGCTGAAGGTCATGGAAGGTGCAAGATGGGAGGCTGGCCAGGTGAGCATTGCAATAATTGAGTCTATGATAATAAAAACATAAGTGAGGGTTTTGGAGCAACTAGATTGAGGCAGGGGCAAGGTTGGGCGATATTGGAGATAGAAGTGGGTTGCCTTGGTGATGCAAAGTATATGAGGTCAGAAGATTAGTTCAGGATACAAGTAGAATGTCAAAGTTGAGAACAGTCTGGTTCAGTCTGAGAAAGTGACCATGGAGAGGGATATAATCCACAGTTAATGAACAGAGTTTGTGGTGGGGTCAGAAAACAATGGCTTCAATCTTCCCAATGTTTACCTGAAGGAAATTTAGACTGATCATAGAAACTTACTGCACATAAGGAGGCCATTCAGCCTATCATATCTATGCTGGCCAACAAGTAGCCATCCAGCCTAATCCCAACTTCCAGCTCTGGGTCCCATAGCCTTGTAGGTTAAACCATTTTAAGTGAATATCCAAGTGCTTTTTAAACGCAATGAGAATTCCTACCTCTTACCATCCTTTCAGACAGTGAATTCCAGATTGCCACTACCATTTGGGTGAAAATATTTCTCCTCGAATTCCTTCTAAACCTCCTACCCTGACCCTAAATCTATGCTGCCTGGTTAATGGGCATAGTCAGAGTGGATAGGAAGGCCCCCTTCCCCTTGGTTGAGGGGTCATTAACCCTCAACCAAGGGGAAAGGGCCTTCCTATCCTCTCTAACTACACCCATCATAATTTTATGGACTTAGAGGAAGTTTGGGTTAGTAGACAAGGGGAGGGGCAGGATGTGTCAGAAACAAGTGAATGGGCTGTCTCAATCTTAGGAGCAAAGATCTCCATGAATCCTTCTCATTTGCTGTTGGAAGTGAGGGTGGAGAGGACATGAAGAGAGGTTTAAGGAGGTGGTTAGTCGTGGAGAAAAGAAGTGGGCAAGCTGATCACCTACAAAGAAAAATAAGACTTGAATATTGTCAAAAAGAGGGACATGTTGCCAAAGCTTTTCATCTTGCACTCATCAGGACAAACACAAGAATACCAAATTTCAAACGATCACAACTATTTATACTGCAGGAGGAAAGGGTGCTGATTGGTTGATAGGTCAATGCTGATTGGCTGAGGCATTGCCATGAAGAAAGCATTGAGAACAATAGGCTATCCAAGATCCCTTTTAATTCAAAAACGGTGCAAGGTTTGAACGTGTTCCTTTTATTTTCAGAGAACGGTTCTCTACATGTGAATGTATGTCACTTCTAGCAAGCATAAATGAGCCATACTCAAAATGCCCATGCCTGAAAAACCCTAAACAAAATATATACTATTGGAAGCGATTCCACGATTAGGCAGCACATGCTGAACAACCCCAAGTGTGCTAACAGCTACACTAACATTCAATTTAAGATAATCAGTCCTGCTCGTAACATGGCTCATTTATGCTTATTGGAAGTGACACACATTCAAGATGAAAAGCTTTGGCAACATGTCTCTCTTTTAAAGCAATATTCAAATTCTGTACTATCAAGTGACAAATAAGACTGAAACAAAAGGTTTTCTTCAATTAAAAGTGGATAATCCCCAAGGAAAACAATGACAAGAACTGGGCACAATTAAAGGAACTAAAACTACTTTTGGATCAGCTAAACAATTAGTAGAAAAGAGGATAGTGGACAACTGTGGTAGTAATTGGGGAAGTTTTTTGTCTATTGAAAGATTCTGTAGGACAGATGGAAGGGACTCACAGGCTATGGCAGAAACATTAAATGGATCTTTTATATCAGTTGATGACAATGCTCAATTAGTAGCAATAAGTCATGCTGTTAACATCAAACCCGTTAATATTGAAATTAATGGGGATACCTTCTTAGAAAGGTTAAGGAGCTTGGCCTGCTAAATAAAGATGTCACCAGGAACACCCAACATGGCTGCTGGAAAAAAGGTGTGTCATTCAGATTTGACAGAAATCTTTGAAAATGTTACCAGTTTAGTGGATAAAGCCAACTCCGTACATATTGTTTGTGTCATTCAAGTTTGCCTGAATTCTTTGAAAAGTCGTCAATTTAGTGGATGAGGCCAACTCAATGCACATTGTCTACCTGGACTTTCAGAAAACTTTTGATGAAGTATTTCATAGGAGGTTGCACTGCCAGATAGAATCTTGTGGAATAGTGAAAATCAGCTGCAGTGGATTAAGAATTGACTGAAGGTCCATTGGCAGAAAGTGGCAGTCGATGGATATTGTTCTGTTTGTGGAGATCAGTTACTAATGGCGTCCCACAGGAATTGAACTTTGCTCATTATCTTCGGAAATTACCTAGATGTATGTGTTGGGGAAATGATCCGTTTATTTGATACAAAGCTACGATCGAGTGTTAGGGCATAGTAGATGCTAAACTGCTGCAAGCAGATCTTGATGTGTTGGGGGAACAGGCCTGTGTTTGCTTAACTTAGAAAAATGCATGGTTACACAGATCTAATGTTAAATTTATATACACCCTTACTGGGAACAAAATCAAAGCCACAGGTGAGCATAAAAGATCTGGGTTCTCTTGAAAAATAACTCTGAAAACATACATGACCAATGTCATGGGCTATATCTAAAGTTAACAAGACAGTAGATTACATCCATGGGATAATTAATTAGAAAACAAAACATGCCGTTTTGTCACTTTACAAGACCTTGGTTAGGATTCATTTTGAATACTGTCCAATTTTGCTTTCCTCATACGATGGGGGTATTGCAGCTTTGGAAAGAGTCCAGAATGCGGCCAGAAGTTTAATATCCAATTTAGAAGCAGATATGCAAATCCAGGTATTTAAGCCTATTTTAGATATGTTTAGGCTCAGGGGATTTGATCAAGGTTTATTAAATAATTAAAGGGCTAGTTTGTCTATGTGGACAAATTATTTCAACTGAAAGCATTAGGGAGGGGTCATGCTTGCAAGTTGCATAAGGAGAGATCTTTCTTTTCAGAGAGAACATGAAACAGATTAGCTGCAGGCTCTTACATTGAATGCATTGAGAGAGAACTGGAACTTCTAGCTGAATGGAGATCATATCATACAAGTTGCAGGTACTTTCTAATATAACTTAGGGTCGATGTGCTTTCCTGGACTTGTTTTAATCTCCCAATGCAGTCAGATAGGAATTTTCCAGAGTTTTTGCCCCAAATTGGCCTGGGTTCTTGAATTTTATTTGCCTCTCCAAGGAGATTACATGGGTCCAGGAGGGCATGGACTGCCTATACTGTGATGCGTAAGGCACCACAACTGTATGGGATGGGTTACATAAGAACATAGGAAGAGGAGTAGGCCATTCAGCCCTTTGTCATTCAATGAGATCATGACTGATTAAATTATTAATTGAGCTAGCATCTACCGCTTTCTGTGGGACAGAGTTCCAAACTTCCACCACCCTTCGCGGAAAGAATTGTTTCCTACCTTCTCTCCTGAATGGCCTGTCCCCTTATCCTTGACTCCTCATTATCAGAAAAAGTTTCTCTCTATCAATTCTTTTCAAAAATCCTCACTTAATTTATCCCTTAATTTTCTATATTCCAGGAAAAGCAAGCTTAGTTTATGAAACCTCTCTTCACATTCGAACCCTTGGAGCATTGGTAACATTGGTGAATTTATGCTGCACTCTTTCCAATCTCATTTTATTCTTTCTAAGGTGTGGTGCCCAGCACAATGCCCTAGTTGTAGTCTAACTCGAACTGTGTGTGGCTGCAGCAAAACTTCATCCACTTTATAATTAGAGGGCTAGAATATAAAGCCTAACCTTTTATTGGGCTTTTTGATTTTTTTGGTACTGGAGTGTTATATTTTATTGATGTGTACGTGGACCTCCAAATGGTCCTAGCTTTTCACCATTTGAATATTTTGGTCCAAAGTCAATAAGCTCACTATTTACCATACCATTAATCTTTGTGTCATCAGCAAACATGGATACATCAATCTATATTGTGTTATCTAAGTTGTTCATAAATATATTGAATAATTGAGGCCATAGCATAGATCCCAGCAGGACACCACTAATCACTTCCTTCCAATTTGAGTACATACGCATTATCCTTTCTCTCTTCTCCTGTCTAACCAGGTCAATATTAGCTTGCAGCTTCTTATGTATACCAAATGCCTCTAGTCCATACAATTTCCATGGACATGCCCCTATCTACCACTTCAGTCACTTCTCAAAAGAATGCAATCAGGTTTGTTAGACATGATCTACCTTTTTCAAATCCATGTTGGCTCTCTCTAATTAGCTCAAATTTCTCTAAATGTTCAGTCATTCTGTCCTCAATTATACATTCCAATAACTTACCCACAACAGATGCTATTCTAACAAGTCTATGATTTCCTCATTTGACCCTCACACCTTTCTTAAATAATGGAGTCATATTTGCAATTTTACGATCCAAATCAGGTACACAATTTTTTCACTTTGACGCAAGGAAAGTGAATCAGAGCAAAACTTTCCTTTGCTGTACTCACGTTTAAGATAGCACAAAAATATTACGAGACTTTCCAACAAGCAGTTAATAAAATGACAGCACAAGCAACACAATATTTGGCTGATAATGTCAAAAGCTGGAAAGAAAGTGATGCAGTCTCCTTAATTGAAGTGGAACCTAAGAGTCCATGAAATAAATCTCCTTTGGAATGAAGAGGAAGGTGTGGACCAATCTGCAGTGAAATTTGGTAATTTTCAGACTGATGCAATGTCTTTCCCTGACTGGAGAATGTCAATGCTTTCCATTTGTTTGTGAGATTCAATTATTACTGCTCGACAAGACAGCTGCACAGTATTAGATGCAAAGAAACATAACTGAGGCTAAACATGGGCTGTCTCTCATCTGATGTGCTCTGCCAGACTTACAGACATCTGTTTAACTCCATGTAGTGGCACAAGCTGCCAGCTGAGTAAATATATTTTAATGGTCTGCTTGGATACTTTAAAAAAATAGGTTTGACATTTTTCAGTTTCATATTTTGATGCATCGAGAAGGTGTGTTTCACTGAAGGACTTAAATACTCACAGTTTCTTGGGATTTCTCCTTGACATCGTAGACCGTTAACTTCACTCGTGTTTCCTCATAAATAGGATAGCCCGGTGGGAAAGTAGCGCCAGTCAAAAACACTGGATCTCTTGTTCCCTGCGTGCCACAAGCAAACAGGCCTGTCTCAGTAAGCTAACAGCTGTGTACCGGGCAGCATAGAAAGAAATGACAGATGAATGTACCAAAAATAAAAAAGGAAGCTTTAAAAGCTGCAACTCAGTAAAAAGCAGCCAAATCAGAGAAAGCCATACAGTATTAACAGCATTACCTTTAGTCTTTATGGACTCACAATCATCCTGAAACCCATCATTACACCAGCAGCAGTTTATCATGCGTTTAGCAGTGCCCCCAGATTACCTTGTCCCTAATTGTCATTTGTGCTGGTGTTCCTTTAAATACACTTCATGTTAATAATATGTATGGAAAAAATCCACTTCCTTCTTTATTGTAATTGTGATTTGACTACTGTGGAGCCAACATCAGCACTCCGATGAGATGCTGCAGCATTGTCAAGACCCCACTATACTCACGTGGAATGTTGATTTTAGAATTTTAATTGCACCCGCTGTGTGCCATTGCCTGTTGCTGGTGCAATTGCCATTCTAATTTTAAATCCTGCTGGAAAATGATTTAGTTAGAGGCTCAGCTCTAGTTTAAAAGTGCTTTTCTTGAAAGATCAGTAAATGGAATATGGAATCTAACCGGGAGAAAAAGACTCAAGACGTGTGACCATGAGGACATTTACTGAACCAATATTTTGAGCTTCAGCTTCATCCTATCCAAAATCAAATGCCAGCATATTATAAAACATCTGATCTAGCAAGCACTCATCTATTCTATGAAACATCTTTTGGGGTAGCTGGTGAGTCTTTATTCGATGAGATGGCACAGCAGACACAAATTTTACATAATACAATGGGCTGAATTTTCTCACTGATGGTCAAGTCCCACCATCGGGGCTGAAAGCGGGAGTCAACCCCAGTCCGGTGATGATTAGGACTCTGGAGCTGCATCTTGCCCGGTGGCAGCCAATTAACAATTCAAAGCTATGTTAGTGTCTTTGGGGAAGCCAGGATCAGGCAAACAGGCCCTGGCATTTGTTTTTGGAGGTGGGGGGGATGTTATGGTGGCAGTGCCTTGCGTGTGGGGCACCAATCCCACTGGGGGGTCCTCCATGAACCATGGGGCACCCATTACGGGGGGATCCTTCCCAGGAGCTGCTGGGAGGCCACCTGTTTACCTGGCTATCTCCCCACACATCGGCGGGCCCTCCTGACATGGGCAAAATACCGATAGGGGCGGCAAGTGGCCCTTAATTGGGCAATTAAGTGGCCCAATTGGCCGTCGATGGTGGCCGCAGTGATAATATTCCCACCACTGGCAATATGCCATGGCAGCAGTAAGAAAACATGCTCCCCTCTTGACATCTTCCTATGTCGTATTGGAAGTCCTCCTGCCTCCTAGAAAACAGAAAGCACTGTAAAAACTCAACTGGTCTGGAAAAATTCAGCCCACTGTGTTTGCATTCATAAAATGAATTTGCAAGATATCCAACCTTCCTTAGGTTAGTTACATGAAATTTCACCCAAAAGTATGTTTTAATGTAAATATAAGGCAGAGATTCCACTTGGAAACATGTGAATTTTTTTTTTAATGGCTTTCTTTGAAATTTACTTGTGAAGTTGTTTCTACTAATGTTAATTCTTCCCCTCTGCCTTACATTCCTAGGGTATGGTTCCACTGGGCAGAGACACCTCCTGGTACCTTACCTAAGGGCCAATGCCTATGTGTAAAGGATGACAGTGAATGTCAGTAAGACTGCTCAAACATAGGGGAAAATCACAGCTGAGCCCAACCTTATCCTCAAATTAAAGCAAAATACTGTGGATGCTGGAGATTTGAAATAAGAACAGAAAGCACTGTAAAAACTCAACTGGTCTGGCAGCATCTGTGGAGAGAGAAACCGGGTTAATGTTTCAAGTCCAATATTTGGACATCACTAGAACATTGCAGCAGGCCAAGGACAGAAATGTGAGCATGAGAGCAAGATGGTGAATTGAAATGGCAAAGTGACCAGAAGGTCAGGGTCATGCTTGCAGACTAAGCGGAGGCGTTCCGCAAAGCAATCACTCAATCTGCATTCGGTCTCCCCAATGTAAAGGAGGGCACATTGTGATCAGCGAATACAGTAGGATAAATTGAAAGAAGTATAAGTAAATTGCTGCTTCATCTGGAAGGAGTGTTTGGGACCTTGGACTGTGAGGAGGGAGGAGATAAAGGGACAGATAATACACCTCCTGCTATTGCATGGGAAGGTGCTGTTGGAAAGGGGTGAGGTGTTGGGGATGATAAAGGAGTGGACCAGGGTGTCACAGAGGGCATAACCAGGGCCCTTGCAGGTACCCATAGCCACGATGGAGTTCCCCTAGACTGCACTTTCCACCCCACCACCTCCACATTCAAAGCCACCTCCAGCATAACGCCACCACGAAACACATCTTCCCCTCCCCTCCCCTGTCGGCATTCCAAAGGGATGTTCCCTCTGCGACAACTCATCCCCTTCCTACCGCAAGCTGGAGAAACAGCACTTCATCTTGAAATCAGGCACTTTCCAGCCTTCTACACTCATTATTGAGCTCAACAGCTTCAGACCATGAACTCTGTCCTCCATTTTATTTATTTTTTGCCAAGTGCTAGTCTGTCTTATTTTTACTTTCAGAATGAGTTGACCTTTATTCTGCTATTAACACCTACTCTGGTCCACTACAACCATTACCACTCCCTTTGCCTTTTGTTGCATGACATCCTCAGTATTTAATCTCCCCTCTAGCCTATCCCTGACCTTCACTTTTGTTCCAGCTGACCCTTCCCTACTTTTACAAGAGCATAAAATCCATCACATTTCTATGTCTCTTCAGTTCCAAAGCAGAGTCATATTGGACTCGAAACATTAACTCTGTTTCTCTCTCCACAGATGCTGCCAGACCTGCTGAGTTTTCACAGCACTTTCTGTTTCTCAAGCTCCTGAACGGGCCTAAGGCTGTCACTTTTGACCCTGAAAAGTGCCCAGTCTACCACAGATTACGCTGGAAGGGCAAGGTATCTCAAAAATTTGAGCGACAGGTGAACTATGCAGTAGCAACACAAGCGGTATTCGCCACTAACTGCATGCTGATGTCAAGCCAAAAAGATGTTCTGCCTATCACACAAATCAGTAATATGGTATATGAATTTCAATGCCAGTGTGATGCTAAGTATGTAGGCTGTACATTCCAAAGACTGGTGGATCCTATCAAACAGCATGTCCCAGCCGCTGTTCGCAATGGGTAGAGTACAGACTGTACCCAACCAGCTCTTGCTTGCAAAACTCAAAACACATTATTCAACATTAGATGTGAATCCACGATTGAGGATTATTCAGCAAATGTTGTCCATTACGCTGACAACCAATTTAAGACGGTCAGTCGGGCTCGCAGTGTGATGCATTTGCATATACTGGAAGCTACATTTATTAATACACAGGGCCCTGTTCTTTGCAGACAGAAAGAATATATACATACATTGCGCCTGTTTCAGCTAAACATCGTAAGTGACTTATTCGCTGACTCATTCCTCAGGGCAATGCCTTGGTAATCAGGGTCAAACTGCCTGGTTTAAATTTCAAACAATGCAGTTAACTCTCAGTCACCATCAGTGGTGCATTCTCCATGGCAACGCCACTTGCCAACCAATTAGCACTCTCTTCACATACAGTATAAATTGTTGTTTTCCCCCTTATATTGGTATTCTTGAGTGTCCTGATTGTTGCAAGACGAAAAGCTTAGACGTGTCTCTTTTTTCAGCAATATATAATGCGAGTTGGCAGGCTATAGTGGGGATCACAGCCAAACCTGATCCTGTGCTTAGTTGAGTTTTTTTATACACATCTTGATTCAATGGAGACCCAAGAGTAATCTGGGTCATTTCTGATCTGTAAAAGCTCAGTGCCATGACAGCATCTACACTTTTACTCAGTACAAAGACGGTTCAATGGATTTAATGAAAGTAACAGCCCAGCTTGTCTTTAATACAGTCTAAGAGACTGGGGGAAAAGGATTCTAATTTTGTACTGCATTTGGACATATATGCACACAATCCATGCTCTAGCATTAAGTGAAACAACACTCTGCTTATGATAACAGATAATAATAACGTTGTTTACGTTTGCATCATCTATAAATGATAGCCACCCTGCAGCTAAACACAGCACATCACAGCAAATATCAGTATTTACATTTCAGCAGCAGCAAATAGTGAATATGTTTTATTCCAAACTGTCATTCATTCTCACAAAATACTAATTCTACCAAGACTAGCACTGCGCAGAGAATGAGCCACATTTATAGAAGCATGAACAGGAGGCTATCGGCAACACATTACCCTGTCACAGTGTAGCTTTGCTGCAAAAAAAATGTAAGTGGGCCTTACTGCCAGTGAGAAATTTGGAAAGCTTACAAGGAGCCTGGCTTAACAGAAAGAGACGGAGATACAGTAAAACATGCTATTTTCAGCCCATTTGTAGCCTAGCAGTCTGCCAATTTGTGACAGATCTCCCACGACAGTGTCTCCTCATCATTAGGAACTAATGTATTTATAAAAAAACTTTTACAGACCTGTACTATGGCGACTCTTGCTTTCGATATCTCTCCCACAGAGCTCTGTTGGTCTGCTTAATACTACTTTAATACTAAAACCCAACACCATAAGTCATGTGGGCAGATCAAGTGCAATGGCTGTGGAACAGCTCCATTACTATAATTTAATTTTAATATTCACTTGCTTATGCATACAAAAGCTGCCTTTGTGTGTACATAAATTCTGATTTTTTTCAAGTTGGAGGGGAGAGCAGTTGTGATTTATTACACAGCAGCCAGAATAGATGGCTGGTATTATTAAACAGACGTAGCAGCTGTTATGGGTTAGATGCTTACGGTTTTTATTGGTGTGCATCCAAATTAGTAGTAAGATGAATTCTACCTCAGTTTGATCAGTTTAAACCTGACACAGATTTGGCACATATAAATACAACATTTGAACTGACAAATGGAGACTGCATTAAGGGTTGGATTCAAACTGTAAGTGTCAACATAAATAGAGCATTTTGTGTCCTAGTAAATAAGTCTTAATAAAGCATTGCTTCTAATAACAGCAAGTTATGATTTTGGCATGTTTGTCAATCATAAAGAGGTACCTCCCTCACTGCCATTTCCAGAGTTAGATAAAAGTTTCAGGACAGTGTGAGGGCTGAATTCAATAGACCCTGAAATCTGGTGCTGGAATTACAATACCAGATTATCTGCCCCCTGTTGACACCAACAGAGGCAACACACCAAATTTGTGCTAGCTCCTGTTTTAAATGATTTCAGCATCCAGCCAGCACTAACTACTCCATTCATTGGCAGTCTTCCTAAACAGGGGGCCACTGCCACGAGTGACTAGCACCATTTAAAGCTAGCCTGCACCGAGATGTGTATTGCGGCTGAAGCAGGAGCTGAATTTGACCTGGAAAGGGCAGAAGAGCAGCAGAATTTGGGAAAGAGCATGCTCCAAGGTTTCTGAAATACTGCACTGGAGGTTTTGGTGTAGGAGGTGAAAAGGAGTAGAGATGTTCAGTATCCACAGGGGGCCAGGAGGCCCTCTGGATATACACTCAACGTGGGAACAGATATCTGTGGAGACCAAAGGTAGGAGTTAGGCCCAAGGACTTGGCTACAATGCTGCAGGAAGTGAAGTGACCTCACACAAGTGCGAAGGTCAGCAAATGCATCTTCAAATGCCATTTCATACCAACTACACCACTAGCTTCAGACACTACTCAATTCACCACACCCCCCCCCCCCGCCTCCGATTCACCTACTAACAAACTCTATCAGCACTCTCACCTGACATTCATATGCTTCACACTTCATCCTCACACAATGAACACTGCTGCGAGCCTGCTGGTACACACTGCCAGCTATTCAACCATGACAACCACATGAACTAAACAGATTGTACAATACTCACTGCCACATTTCACTCTCTCTTGCATAACAAGGTATCACAAAGCCAGAGGCAGCTGGAGCTTACCGGAGGGGGACAGGCACACATGCACATCCTGAACCCCAATGGAAGAGATCCTGCTGGCCCTTTTTGAGACTAACTTCCCCTCTATTTTTTTGTAATGATTTGTTTAGGCGCATGGGACCTTGAAATTTTCTTGTGGGACTTCACATGCACAGTAACTTAAAGGGGCTGATTTGTGCATGGGCTGTGTGGGAGGTTTCAGGTACTATGCTGCTTAGGAGGAACATTCGAGGTTGTGGACAGCAGAGGATCTGAAACCATCAAAGTTGACAGTATTCTCATAACTGATCCTTCTCGCATGCTACCGCCCACTCATCCCACACTCTCTTCTGATTTACAAGCTGCAGATGGCATAACTATGTACCTCCTACTTTCCCCCACAACAAAACATTACCATTGTTGTCCTTCTCCTTTCTGATACCCAAGACGTGCAACCTAGCCAGGCAACAGAGGAACAGCAAGAAGACGATGATAAAAACAGCGCATTCACTTGATTCCACACTTGAAGTACCAGCTAAGATAATGACCCTGCATGTAATTTAAAGAATGGGATAAAGACAGGAACTGCATGTAGTGAGACATTGTATAACTATATGGAAAAGATCAGAACGAACAAAACAAATGCTAATACCAGCCTCCATCAAACCGATTCTCATCAGTTCCAGTGCTGCAAAACTAAATCAAGACAAATACTCCCTTCATACTGGAGCTACAAACATTGTGAATTAGCAGCCAATAGATTCTAAGGTGGTCAGTATAATGGTGCAAAATCAGTTACTTTGGTATGTACTTAGCGTAAATAACTATATATTATTTAAAATCTTACATCTGTGTGCACCTCCAGTCTATAAAGCCTCATTTCCTGCTCACATTTTTCTGACAACTTTTTACCATTATAAATTCCCATTTATAATTGTTAATTATTTATAATAGCTTTTTGCTCTGTAAACTTGCCCTCCTGTACACACTCAATCTAACCACTGGGTGTACGGTTTTTCCCCACAAAGCACACAAAATGCTGTCTAAAGCTTTTACATTCCCTATTATTTCCTCTTTAATTAAAATTTCTAACATCCAAAATAAAGGTGCCACTGTTCAGGATTCTTTGGCCATTTCCCCATGGTTAAGGCTTGGATATTTTTTTTAAAGGTATTTAAAGCAAAGGTTATCTAAACAATGTCCATGGCTTGGGACAACCTCATGCTGAGTTGCAATTCTCTAAGTGGACAAATTCTAATCAGCGTATGGAATAGAAAATAGTTTCTTTCAGAGACCAAAAATTTGGCAAATGTTTGGCGACATTTGGTCATTCAGGAAGACATCTAGCATCTTGATATTGGCAGACTTTTATAATCTCTGTGGGTGAGGGAGAATGGTTTTTAAACATATCAGGACTCAGACATCAAACAATTATTTCAGCTTTTGAAGTCTAGGAAGGGAGGGAGCCATTGTCCTGTATGTACAGTGCAGAAGGAAATTTGAGGGAGGAGGGGGAAATTGGTCCACATTGATCCTTTATATCAGGAAAATGGGCACAATGGTGATAAGGATCAATTTTAGGGTATAAAGTCCTGCAACTGACCAGTACCCGGGGTTCTTGTGCAGTCACTGGTAATCCCAATTGTGCATGACACCTGCCTGAAATAGGCATTAGTCTCCTTGTGCATGCAAGTCAGGGCCTAACACCAAATTTGCATTAGAGGCAGTTCAGAGAAGGATCACCAGTTTGATTCCTGGGATGAAGGGGTTGTCTTATGAGGAAAGGTCGAGCAACTAATTGGTGTTTAGAAGAGTGAGAGGTGATCCTATTGAAACATAAGATTCAAAGAGAGCTTGACAGTATAGAAGCTGAGGGGATGTTTCCTCCAGAGCGGGAATCTAGAACAAGAGGGCACAGTTTCAGAATAAGTGAGATGGAGATGAGGAAGAATTTCTTCTGAGGGTTGTGAATCTTTGGAATTCTCTACCCCAGGGAGCTTGATGGCTGAGTGATTGAATATATTCAAGGCTGGGATAGGCAGATTCTTGAACTATAAGGGAGTCAAAGGTTATGGAGAACAGGCAGAAGAGTGGAGTTGAGACCAAGATCAGGTCAACCATGATCTTACTGAATGGTGGAGCAGGTTCGAGGGGCTAAATGGCCTACTCCTGCTCCAGGTAATAATCTCTGGAATACTGCCTGAACCATGAGCTAATTGGCACAGGGTCAATAAGATTAAAGAGGTAAATGCGTGGCTCAAAGATTGGTGTGGGAGGAATGGGTTTGAGTTCATGGGACATTGGCACCAGTACTGGGGAAAGAGGGAGCTATTCCGTTCGGACGGGCTCCACTTGAATCAGGCTGGGACCAGCGTCATGGCGAATCACATAACTGGGGTTGTAGATAGGGCTTCAAACTAAATAGTGGGGTGGGGTGGGGGGGGTTCAGTTGCATGGGAATATAAAATATCAAAGTTTAAGGAGAAGGTAAGAGTGCAGGTTAGTGACGAGGCTGATTGTTACCAAAAAGTGAAAGGAAAGGACAGAGTGTGTGAACGCCATATTGCACCAAAGAATCATGTAAGAGTAAGGAAAATTGACAATAGGGCAAACTTAAAGGCTTTGTATCTGAATGCGCGTAGCATTTGGAATAACCTATATAGAAACCACCGTCTGTTATTCCTTTTTTACTTACTCTTGGAATCCAAGAGTAAGATAGTACAAATAGAGATAAATAGGTATGATTTGGTGGTGATTACTGGGACGTGGTTACAGGAAAAACAGGTTTGGGAGTTGAATATCCAAGGGTACTCAGTGTTTCAGAAGGATAGGCAGGAAGGAAAAGGAGGTGGTAGCTTTGTTAGTGAAGGAAGAGATCAGTGCTATAGTGAGGAATGATATAGGCACTGGAGAGCAAGACGTAGAGTCAGTCTGGGTAGAAATAAGAAATAGCAAGGGAAAGAAGTCCCTGGTGGGAGTAATCTATAGGTCCCCAAGCAGTAGTTCAGCAGTAGGGCACAGTATAAACCAGGAAATACTGGGAGCATGTAAGAAAGGCATAGCAATAATCATGGGTGATTTTAATATGCATATAGACTGGATTAATCAAATTGGCAAGGGTAGCCTCGAGGGAGAGTTCATAGATTGTATTAGAGATTGTTTCTTGGAGCAATATGTTGTGGAACCAACCAGGGAGCAGGTTATTCTGGATTTGGTTCTGTGTAATGAGATGGGATTAATTAACGATCTCAGAGTAAAGGATCCTCTAGGGAAGAGTGATCCTAGCATCCTAGAATTTCAAGTTCAGTTTGAGAGCGAGAAACTTGAGTACCACACTAGTCTTCTGGAGTTAAACAAAGGTAACTACATAGGCATGAGGGCAGATTTGGCCCTAGTGCACTGGGCAGGAAGACTACAAGATAGGGCATTGAACAGTGGCAGATATTTAAGGAGATATTCAATTCCTCCCAAGTAAAATATATTCCAAAGAGGAAGAAAGATGGGAAGAGGGGGGAAAAGCATCCATAGTTAAGCAAGGAAGTTAAAGTTAAAGGGTTACTAAAAAAAAATAAAAAGAGCAAAGGTAAATTATGAAAGAAAACTAGCGCAAAATGTAAAAACTGATGGCAAAAGCTTCTACAAGCATATAAAAGGAAAGAGAGTAGCTAAAGTGAATGTTGGTCCCTTGGATGGTGAGACTGGGAAGTTAATAGTGGGGAACACAGAAAGGGCAGAGTCACTTAATCAATATCTTGCCTCAGTTTTCACAGTGGAGGACACTAGTACCACCCTAATAGTAACAGGTAGTGCAGAGGATATAGAGAAGGAGGAACTTAGAACAATCACCATCACTAGAGAAAAAGGTACTGAACAAACTATTGGGATTAAATGGTGACAAGTCCCCAGGACCTGATGGCCTACATCCCAGGGTCTTAAAGGAAGTGGCAGGAAAGATAGTGGATGCATTGGCTATAATATTCCAAAATTCCCTGGATTCTGGAAAGGTTCCAGAGGACTGGAAAAATGCTAATAACCCTTATTCAAAAAGGGGGGGGGTGGGGAGGGGAGGCAGAAAGTAGGAAACTATAGATCAGTTAGTTTAACATCTGTCATTGGGAAATTGTTGGAATCCATTATTAAGGAAGTAGTAATGGGGCATTTGGAAAGTCAAAATGGAATCCATCAGAGTCAGCATGGTTTTATGAAGAGTAAATCATGTTTGACTAATTTGCTAGAGTTCTTTGAAGATGTGACAAGCAAAGTGGATAATGGGGATCCTGTAGGTGTAGTATACCTGGACTTCCAAAAGGCCTTTGGTAAGGTGCCGCACAAAAGATTAACACACAAGATAAGATCACACGGAGTTAGGGGTAATGTATTAGCTTGGATAGAGGAATGGCTAACCAACAGAAAGCAGAGAGTCGGGATAAATGGGTCTTTTTCTGGATGGCAAGCTGTAACTAGTGGGGTGCCACAGGGTTCAGTCCTTGGGCCCCAACTATTTACAATCTATATTAATGACTTGGATTCAAGGATAGAAGGTACTATAGCTAAATTTGCAGATGACACCAAAATAGGTGGGAAAGTAAGTTGCAATGAAGAAATAAGAAATTTACAAATGGATATGGACAGGTTAGGTGAACGGGCCAAAATTTGGCAGATGGAGTTTAACATGGATAAGTGTGAGGTGATCCATTTTGGTCGGAAGAATAAAGAGGTGACTTATTATTTAAATGAAGAGAAACTTCAGAATGCTTCAGTGCAGAGGGATTTGGGTGTCCTCGTGCATAAATCACTGAAAGCTAGTATACAGGTACAGCAGGTAATAAGAAAAGCAAATGGAACTTTGGCATTTATTGCTAAAGGAATAGAGTATAAAAGTAGCGAAGTGTTGTTGCAGCTGTACAAGGCATTGGTGAGACCTCACCTGGAGTACTGTGCACAGTTTTGGTCCCCTTACTTGAGGAAGGATGCAATTGCATTGGAGGCGGTTCAAAGGAGGTTCACTAGATTGATTCCAGAGATGTGGGGCTTGTCTTATGAGGGGAGATTGAGCAGTTTAGGCCTATACTCACTAGAGTTTAGAAGGATGAGAGGAGATCTAATTGAGGTATATAAGCTGCTAAAGGGAATAGACAAAGTAGACGTGGAGCAGATGATTCCCATTGTGGGGCATTCTAGAATGAGAGGCCACAGTTTTAGACTAAGGGGCGGTAGATTTAAATCAGAGATGAGGAGGAAGGAATTACTGTTCTCAAAGGGTCGTGAATCTGTGGAATTCTCTACCTCAGAGTGCAGTGAATGCCGGGACGCTGAATAAATTTAAGGAGGAGATAGACAGGTCTTTAATTAGTAACGGCTTGAAAGGTTATGGGGAGAGGGCGGAAAATTGGAGTTGAAGCTGAAATGAGATCAGCCATGATCGTATTGAATGGCAAGGCAGGCTCGAGGGGCTGAATTGCCTACTCCTGCTTCTAGTTCTTATTTCTTATGTCTTTATTTAGATTTCCTCCCAAAAATGGTCAAGATTGAGGCATAGATAGCGCTGTGCCCTCACCAATAGGTTTTTCCAGTTCTACAGCAGCCTACCCAGTGGTCTTTAAAGGGACCACAGGATGCCACCAACGAAAAGTTTACTTGTCTCCCATTGCAGCAGGGAGGAGTACCTTCCTAGTTCCATAGCACTACTACAGGCCACTGACAGTTTACACTTAGTCATCTTCCCAGAGCTTACAGGAGGACAGCTATTGTCAAAGCAGTGGACTATCAATGCTCCCGCATCAGCCAGCTTGTTGCCTCCGAAGGCATGAGAGACTCCCACAGCTTGTCAGCAATACTATAATGCAGCCAAAAGCCCATTGGCGATCAAGGCTTGGGCTTCTCAATTCAAATGCATGCTAGAAGTGCAGCAGTTGTGTGGTAGAAAATGGGGATACACAACTAACTTCTAGCCGAATACTTCTAAACTGATTCAAAAGCCCAGCAGAGTAAACTAGCATAATAGTACATGAACAGAACAGACAATACCAAGTTTTTCTCACCATATTTGCTGTTATATATGATAGAGAGAGAGTGAGGGAGTGCGCGCATGAGAGAGAGAGTGCTAAGAGAGAGTGAGGGAGAGAGATAGAGAGCGCAGGAGAGAGAAAACACACACATGTGTTGAAAGGAAAGAGGCAAATGGGTGAAGGATGAGAGTGCCCATGAGCTTCTGGCCTCTCACCACTCTCTTAGAAGACATGTGTGGGAGTTGGTGATAGGTGCTGTAGGGTTGAAAGGGGAAGACACAATTTAAGTGGGTAGTTCAAAAGTGAAGAGGTAGCGGTACTGATTGAAGTGAGGAAGTGACAATAAGATTAATGAGTCCTGAGAAAGTGAATGGGTCAGGGTATGATACAATTGAGGACTAAGGAAGTTAAGCATGAGTGATTGGGGAAGCGAATGGGAAGGGAGCTGCAACCCCAACTGTAAATGCTACCTGTAGATATTGGTGGTGCCTCTCCTTGTCATACCACGTATGTCACTCACCCAAAGGGTAAAACAGAAATACAGAAAGGCAAAAAGAACACAGGGAAGCAAAAAAAAAGTTATGGGAGAAAGATGGTTTTGAAGAAAAAGAAGAACATGTATTTATAAAGCACATTTCATGTCCTCAGAGCATTCCATAGTGCTTTGCAGTCAGTGTATTCCTTTTGAAGTATAGTCACTGTTATGGAGACAAATATAGCAGCTAATCTGTTCACACTAAATTTCCACAAACGGCAAGGAATAAATGACTAGCTGCTTTTGTGGTTTTAGGTGAGGCCTTAGTTTAACTTTTTGCCTAATAGAGGGAGCTACCATGCAGCATTCACATAACTCTGATGCAAAATCATAGATAATGTACTCAAAACCAGGAAGGGGACTTGAAGCTATTAACTGCCAGATTCAAAGATAAGACTGCTATGCCTCAGCCAAATAACAAGTGAATAGCAAAGGAGTAGAGGGTGTAAGACATTAAGAAATTAATAAGAACATTAAGAAACATCAATACAAAGATGGCAGAGATAGGCAACGGAGGCCCCTTATTTTCTGACTTTCTGGGTGAAACTTATAACTTCAATGGGGTGTAAAATTAGCATTAGCAGTTTGGCACCCACTATAAGCCCCTTCTGGTTCCTTTTTTCCAATTCAATTATTGAAGAGTCCACATTAGCAGAGTTTTTATATATCCAATATGGACATGGTCTCTCTCAAGAACACACAGCAATTATTAAACCCAGAGAACTCATGAGCAGATTGGCTTAGGGATACTCAGAGATAGGTGTCCTACTGGAACTTAATCAGCTAATTACCACAGCTTAATAGCACAAAGAACTGATAATCCTTTTTTTTGTGACTTGTCCAGCTCTCATCGCCCATCTAATTGCGATCTTGACCTGGGGAATTATCTACAGCCAACTGGGAAGAAAACTACCCTTCAGGTTCCATCATCATCAGTCCACTGGAGTACCACACGCTTGCCTGGCTCTGATAGAAGTTCAAAAAGTTTGCTACAGATAATTAGTTTGACTCCATTCTCCCAATTTATCTTCATTAAAACAAAATAAAAACATATGGCTCCCTTGTGATACTGCTTACAGTAAAATGGAAGTTAGGGTGGGGGAGAGGTTAAAACAGCTGGTAAGTTAGCAGAGAAGGAAAGCAGTTGGAATGTGGTTAGATTTGTTTTTAGAATATTAATAAAGAAATAATATTTTAATAACTAGGCTAGCTATGATATTGCTCATATTAAGTTGAAGCGTATACTGTTTGTCTCAGCTATCTCTGCCATCTTTGTGTTAAAGATTCTCTAAACCTACTTTTCCCTGCTAGTTGCCACTGGTATGCCTTTCTGATGCTTTCTCCTCATTCCTTTGTCTTCCTTTATTTATCTCTTCCTTGGTGTATTTTTGTAGTCCTTGGTGTGTTTTTGTTCGTTATGTTGTTATAATGATATAAAGGCCTGCAATCACTCAAGGGTTTGGGTAAACACCCTGTGGGTTCACTTATTTAGACGAGGCATGTAAGAACAGCTATACATAGGTAGAAAGTTTGATGACATCAGCAGCAGAGCTGTGTGCATGTGCTCTGCTCAAAAGCAAAAGTGAAACTAAGACTGGATTGCATAACAACTTCCCTTCTAGTGATGCCCTGCTGCTATCCCTTGAAGGCATATTACAACATCCCCCTTTTTTTCAAATAAGTATAACTATTTACAATACATGTTCATGTTTACTTACCATTACATAAGTGAATCTATGAGCTGAATCTTTGGCTCAGTGAACGGGGGCAGGGCCCACTCGCCGAGGCATAAAATGACGTGGGGTAATGTCGGGCGTGCGTCCTGATGTCACCGCGTATCATTTAGATTTTCTGATCAGCGGGCGTGCAGCCGAATCGGCTGCGTGCCCGCCGAACTGTCAAAGGCCTGTTAAGGCCATTAATTAACTAATTAAGCCTATTGAGAAAGCTGCCCGTCCAACCTTAAGGTTGGTGGGCAGGCAAAGAGCCCAGGCAGCCTTCGTATTTTTCATGGAACCTCATCCATGGGTGAAATGAGGTTTCATGAAGGGTTTATAAATTAAATAAATTTTTTCATTAAAGTTCATTGACATGTCCCAGCTCATGTGACACTGTCATGAGGGGACATGTCTTAAATTTTTTTTCTTTATTAAAATTTTTAAAATTTAAAACTTATCTCCCTGAGGTACTTTTCTGCCTCAGGGAGATATCTGCGCTTTTTCGCGCGCATGCCAACTCAGGGAACCCCCCCTCCCCCCGCACGCACAAGGAACGCACAGCGCTTCCGGGTGCACGTCATGTTGGGCGGACCCTAATTTGCTCGCCCATGTAAAATGGCGGCGTGGACCCGATCAGGGGCGCCAAGCAAGTCCACGCCCGCCCACACTCAGCCCTGCACAAACCCCCCCGATGGTGGGAAAGTTCTCTGCTATGAGTCTCTAAAGCATAAAGGTAATCAGCTGGTACACCCAGATCTTGTAACAGTAGCCTTGTCTGGAGGTTTCTTTAATTGCTCAGTGATCTGTGGGATTGCCCTTCCTGGATGTTGTTCCTGGTTACATTTGGGGTCTAGCCCTTGATGTAATAGGATTGTACGGTGGTTGAGGAGCTGGAATGGATTTGATTTGTCCTTAGTTACACCTCATCATTGCACCTTTGTGTTTAGTAACTTCATAGGACTTTGGTTCTGAACAAATCCTTGTCATCTCAGTTGGTTGCCAAGTACCTTATTTGGGATCCTGGATGTGAACTTGTTGTCCCAACTGTAAACTTAACAACTCTTTACCTGCATTTTTATCATGCACGCTGGCCATATTCTCTTGCAGCTTTAAAAGATGCTCTCTAGTTTCTGAAAAAGTAAAATGGGTAAGAGTAGGTAGATTGGGACACACTGGTCTGCCAAACGTATACTTTGCCAGTGATGGAATAGTTGCACTTAAAGGCGTCGTTCTCAGATGTAACATTTTGATCACATAGATCATGTTTGGTCTATCTGCATTTGAGAATTGGGGATTTCATCATGCAAATCTTTCATTCAGCTAGGCTGTTAGATCTAGGATAATGAGGAGAAGTAGGGTGATCGATATCCCACTTCTCACACATATCCTGAAATGGCTTACCAATAACTTGCAGACCATTATCTGTAATGATCTTTCTAGGCACACCAAATAAACCGAAAATAGCACGTGGAGTGTGCGTGGCAATTGTGCTTGAGGTATTTTGCAATTGTTGAATCATGGGATGCTTGGTGAAGTAGTCAATGATGACAATGAAGTCAGTGTCATCGACACGAAAGAGGTTAGATGTGATTTTGGACCAAGGATGGTTAGGAACTTCATGTGGAATCAATGGTTCTTTGTGCTGAATTGGCATTTGCTCTTGACATTCATCACACTTCTTGACAACTACTTCAATTTCATTGTTCATACCCAATAGGCTGTCTCTCTTGGTGAGTCTTCTCATCCGATCTATGCCCATGTATGAGTGACAATGTTAGTGAAGAACATCTAGTCACAAAGATTCCCACATGATGACCTGCCTGCCTTTACAAATGACTCGCCAGGAGATCCTTGCTCATCCCTCTAAGGCCAAAATGGTCTCACGTGTTCGTGGGCATGCTGAATTGAATCAGGCCATCCTTCAATAATGGTTTTCCACAGTTTCTATAGCATGGAACCTTTCGTCGTTTCTTCTTGTAGCTGCTGGCATTTGCATTGCACAAAATGATCAATTGACAGACTTGTGTTCTGCAAGTGTAACGTTGCAGCTCCGTTGAAACTGCCAATTTTGTCGAAACCTTCTGAACATTTCAATGTTAGGCCATGAGCTAAGGCGATAGGGGTTGTTTCTGAAGTTGGTCTGCCATGAAGTCTGACTGATTCAATGGATTGCCACTAGTACAAGGTCACAGATTGCTGGTAGACCTACAATCACTGGGTCTTCAGTCTCCATGATGTAGAAAATCTGTGACACCCAGGAGGATTGATTATACTTGCACTCCAGGACTATGGATCCTGTACATGGAATTAGTAAACCGTTGTATGTCGAAAGTTTTGCAGTAGTAGGTTTTGCCATGGCTCTCCACGTCTGTGGATACATGTCTTGTAGAATCCACAGAGGCAGAATGTTGGCACTTGCTCCTGTGTCAATCTTGCCAATAATAAATAGCTACCAAGTTTTTAGGGCAAATTATTCAAATCTTAGCAAACACTCGGATGTTGTGACAGCATTTGTGTTTTCCACAAGGTTGACAGTGTGAAACATGGGTTCACCCCTCTTGGTCTCGTCATGCACATCATCATCATGTTTTGGTTTGTCAATCACCACAGGTATATGTCTCTGACAGGATACCAGATAGTCATTCTTACTGCTCCAAGGTACCCATTGTGTACGATCTGTTTGGATCAGTGCATGGATTTTTGTAGCTGCATCAGCCTTTGCTCTAGTGCACTGCCGCTGCATATGCACTTGGACTGCTTCAGTATCTGGGGAATCGTGAATGGTGCTGAACATTGTGCAATCATCAGCAAACATCCCCACTTCTGACCTTATGATGGAAGGGAGGTCATTGATAAAGCAGCTGAAGATGGTTGGGCTTAGGACACTACCCTTCACGCTAACTTTTTGTGAACCATGTACCAGGACACCCAGATCCCTCTGTACCTAAGAGTTCTGCAATCTCTCTCCATTTAAATAATATGCTGCTCTTCTATTCTTCCTGCCAAAGCAGACAAGTTCACAGTTTCCCACATGACATTCCATCTGCCAAATTTTTGCCCACTCACTTAACCTGTAGTCCCTTTGCAGACTCCTTGCGCACTCTTCACAACTTACTTTCCTACCTTTCGTTGTTTCATGCCTTTGTGACACTGCTGGGACTGCAAGAACTAATTGGCCGGCAGCTCTCAAGGGTGGGACTTCTTTCACTGAGGGGCAGAAGTCCCACTCTCTGCTTGTTAAGGCCACCCACAGGGTAATGTTGCTGCAGGGCAGCCTTTTAAATGCAGCCTGATTAAATGCACCCCACCCCCCACCCCCGCTCCTGCCATCAAACTTGCCTGAGGGGAGGGCACAAGATTCCACCCAGCGACAGAGGAGCCATCAATTTAATAAAGTCACTTAATTGTTGAGGAACAAGGTTAGAAGAAATTTCTTTACTCAAGTTGTTAGAGTAGAGAATTCATTGTCACAAGGGTTACTCAGATATCGACTATTTCATCTTTTAAGGAAATGTGGATTATCATTTGAATTAAAGGAAGAGAGTAAGGCAGTGGAATTTATTTTGGGTTGTTCCAGAAAACACGAGTCACAGACCTGCTGGTACAAATGGCCTCCTATAATGTAGTATCCTTTAGTTCTGTACATCCAACTGCAATTTTCCAATTAGTTTTCAAGAAGGAAAATGCTCAACTGGTGTGTAATTTGATTCCTCCCCACACTATCCACACATAAAACCACTTGATGTCAGTTCTGAGAGATTGTACTCAGTTCAGGCCAGAATTTGAAATGGGATACTGGTGACAAAGTCCTTGCATCGACAGGGAAATTGAACTTTTGAACTACATATTACATAATTTATCACAACTGTGTGTAAAACTAATCCAATGATGTTAATACAAAACAGACACAACTTAAATGCCCAGCTCTACAAACAGAGCTATTTCTTATAAGTTGACTTCTCTTAGGATTTGCAGCTGGTGGAGTAGCAAAAAATGTTTTTTAAAAATGACATTGGATCTCAACCAGGTTTAGTCGCCATACTCCTTCCCTCAATTAATTGGTGCAGTCCAATTCCATGCAGCGAGATGCACAATGTCATGGGAACTGAAATTTGCTTTTGGCACAAAGTAATCTCACATGGAAAATTTGAAGAATAGATTCGTCTCTCCCCATGTGAAAGAATATATCATCTAAATTAGCAGCTCAGCTACTTCCTTTGATTTTATTCTCCAGCGGGTGTGAAGGCCAAGTTCTCATGTGATTTCTCACTTTCAAATGTTTTCACAAACACTTCTATTATTTTATAATGTCTCATAGGGCAGAATTTTCTGATTGACATGTGGGGGGCGGGCCCTACACATCAGCGCGTAAAATGACACACAGTGACATCAGGCGAGCGTCCCGACGTCACCGCACACCATCACGATATTTCGCTGGGCAGGTGCGTGATGAAGTTCGACTCACGTCTGCCATTAATTAACGGACTAGTTAAGGCCCTTAAATCGGCAATCGATGGTGATTTTCAGGTCGGCGCATGGGCGCAATGGGCAGGCGGGTAAGAGACTTTTTAATGAAACTCATCCACGGGCAGGATAAGAGGGCTCAGTGGGGTTGTCAATCTGGTCTGTGAAGTATTTATTGCAGAAAGTTTTTTAAACTTGCCTCTGTGATCTGCAGCAGTTCAGAACGAATTCCAGCAGCTTTCTGTGCACTTTGAACCTTCAGCTCAGCACTCTGCAGTCAGTAATCTTTATCGGGCCTGCAGCTTTCCGGAGGCCACTCCTTAACCTTGGTATGGGTTCTGACATCTCCACTGGAGGCAGCTCCTCTGACGAGGAAGGGAGGGCTAGAATAAGAAGGAGGCTAGGAGTGCACATTCAGCCTCCAGGGGAGCCACCTTTGGGAGTTCAGGTGCGTGCACAAGGAGCGCAGGGCCAAGAGGTAGTCCAAGGTGGAAGGGGCCACAGAAGACGCCACTATCCTGCTGCCAGGGTGTACAGGAAGCAGCGACCTCAATATGACTGAGGTGCAATGCCGAAGGAGGCTCCGACTGTCAAGGGAGACAGTCAACTACATCTGTCAGATGATTGGCCCTGAGATCTCTCCGAACTGAGTGGGCGGACAACCCATGCAAGTGGCTCTGAAGGTCACAGTTGCCCTCAACTTCTATGCCTCTGGTTCCTTCCAGGGCTCAGTGGGTGATCTTTGCTGTGTTTCCCAATCAGCTGTCCACACTTGTGTCAAGCAGGCTACATACGCTCTGTTCAAGCTGCATTGACCTTCATCCACCTCAGCTGGGACCAGGAAAGCCAAGCACAGCGAGCCAGAGGCTTCGTGGCCATTGTTGGCTTCCCCCGCATCCAGGGTGCAATAGACTGCACACATCTGGCCATCAAGGCGCCAGCAGGTGAGCCCGTTGCCTTCATCAACAGGAAGGGCTTCCACACCATGAACGTGCAGATAGTGTGTGAGCACAGGATGCTGATTCTACAAGTCTGTGCAAGGTACCCAGGCAGCTCCCACGACGCCTACATCCTCAGACACTCCCAGGTGCTGGGGCTCTTCAGTGCTCCAGCTTGGCTTGATGGATGGCTGCTGGGTGACAAGGGCTATCGCTTGCAAAGGTGGCTCATGATGCCTCTCTGCCATCCAATATCAGAAGCTGAGCAGCGGTACAATAGGAGCCACACCTCCACAAGGGCTGTGGTGGAGAGGGCCATCGGTCTTCTCAAGATGCGCTTCCGATGCCTGGACCGCTCAGGGGGCGCACTCCAGTAGCCCCCAGATTGTGTGTCGGTGATAGTGGTAGCATGCTGCGCTCTCCACAATCTTGCGCTGGAAAGGGGGGACACAGTGGACAATGAAGACGTTGACGCAGTGGATAAGGCTGCACATGATGAATCCAGCACTGATTCTAAGGATGAGGAAGCACAGGGGAACGCTGAGGGGCTAAACGCTGAGCCGGGACTTAACCAAGGAGGCAGGGACACCCGGGAGACTTTAATCCAACGAACCTACAGCTAGCTCCACACAAATGGATCAGGAGGACCAGCCTTGCCTGGCGCATCCATACTCGGAACCTAAGTGCTAAATCTGCCAGGTCATCAGCTGCAACTAATGGCTTTGGACATAAACTTCAATGTCAACTCAAACACTCATGACATTTATCTTAAACATACAAAAGCAAAACAAAGGAGCCACCCTCAGCCATGGTAACACATCTGGTTTTAATTTTAACCATCCCAGTTCTCACACAATTTCAAAACAAAACATTAATTAAGCAGAAAAAAATAATAAGTACCTAATCTTGGGCCAACACAAAAGCACCAGTGAGAAACCCATGGTGTGCCTAAGGTGCCTTATGCTTATGTTTACGGGTGCTATGTCTTGGTGCCGCCCAATCGCTCGGAGTGGCATCTGAGACAGCCTACTGACTCTGTAGTCCTGTTGGCCTCCATGACCTTGGCGGCCGTTCTCTGGCCCGTGGAGCCTGTGCTGGCCCTGCCTGGGAGGGATCTGCCAGTTCCACAGCTGGCATCTCCCCAGTCGTCGCAGCCTCACCTGATGAAGCGGTCACTGGGAGAGGGGCAGAGCAGCTGGTGCCCTCACCCGGAGCGTCATGAGAGGAGCCTGCAGATACGACAGGCAGCTGCTCCGCCGATGTGAGGTCGCCCTGGACCTCCCTGCTCAGTGTCGATGGATGGGCAATGAGCTGGGAAGCTTGAAGCCCACGCCATCTCCCACATTGGCACTGACCAATTGTGGCCATTGGCACTGTGAGGGCTTGCAGGTCCAAGTGTAACCCCAGGAGAACCTGATTGTTCTTCTGGAGGCACTTCTCCACGAGAGTCACCAGTCTCTCCATGGAGGAAGCATGACGCTCTGTCATGAGGCTCCTTGCATCAGTGATGCTCCGCGTGGACTCCTCCATCACGGACACCAAGCGAAGCATAGTCTCATGCAACACTCCCAGATGCTTCTGCACACCCGGCCGCATTTCCTGTAGCTGCTGCGTCGCAGCCAACTCCAGAGGCACATCGTCACGCACCGACTCAGCATGCGCCTGGTCCCCTGCAGTCCTCCGACTGCTGGCGCCATCGGCACACTCTGTCTCTGCCAGCTCCTCCAGTGATTGTGAAGTGCCCTCTCTACTGTGCCCCGGGACACTAGCTGATGTTGCAATGCCCACCAATGTGCTAGTATCTGCGCTGGTGCCTGCCTCGCAGAAATGGTGTGACACGGGTGACAGGGCCCTCAGGTGTGAGAGGGGGCATCTGGAATTGCTCCTGGCGGACAGGCTCTGATGATGCTGGAATTAACAACGAGGACAGTGGATCAGTTAGTGTGCACACAGTGACACACTTCACCCCTTTCCTCCTGGCTCATTATGCGCTCAACCTTCCAGAACCTATGGAGATGAATATTGGTGGGGTGGTAAATAGTGAGGAGGATACCCTTACATTACAGGTGGATATAGACGGGCTGGTCAGATGGCCTAAGGAATGCCAAATGGAATGTTATGTGGATAAGTATGAGGTGATGCATTTGGGCAGGACAAACAAGGCACACACGTGAATACACGAGGAATGGTAGGACCGTGGGAAGTAAGGAGGATCAGGGGGACCTAGCTGTGCATGTCGACAGGCCCCTTAAGGTAGCGGGGCAGGTACATAAAGTGTTTAAGAAGGTAAATGCCATACTTGCCTTTATTAGCCGAGGAATATAATATAGGAACAGGGAGGTCATGTTGCAAGTGCAGAAAATGCTGCCTAGGCCACAGCTATAGTTCTGCATGCAGTTGTGAAATGCGCTTCACGGGGGGGATGTGCTTGGAGTGGAGGGAGTGCAGAGGTCGTTGACCAGGATGCTGGCTGGGCTGGAGAGTTTGACTTATAAGGAGACATAGCATAGACTGGGGTTATTTCCCCTGGAGCAGAGGAGATTGAGGGGTGACATTATTGAGCTTTATAACATTAAGAGGGGCATAGATAGGGTTGACAGAAAGGAACTTTTCCCCTTGGTGGAGGGATGAGTAACCTGGTGGCATAGATTTAAGGTAAGGGGCATGAAGTTGACAGGTGATGTGATGAATAACTTTTGCACCCAGAGTGTGTTGGGAATGTGGGACACACTGCCTGAAAGGGTGGTGGATGCAGAAACCCTCTTAACATGTAATAATATTTGGATGTGCAGTTGTGATACCATGGCATACAAGGCCATGGACATGGTGCTGGGAAATGGGATTAGGAGACTTTGAAAGGTGTTTGACGCACACATCTTCGAAGGGCCTCTGACTTTATCAGTCTGTGACCAAGCAATGTTTCAAAAAATAACAAATCAAACAATCATCAGTGCTATGGATGTTGGGAGGACATAGTGGATCTCACTGTTGGCCTCAAATATCTGGCCATTCCACCCCAGCCTCACCGACACCAGTTGACCTGGGCGCATGGCACCTCTCAATCTCCAGGACCTCCTGTCTGAAGCAGCATCATTGGGTGGGCCTGGCCGTCTCCAGTCCTTGAACTCTTAGACGCATTGTGAGCATTCTTCTCCTGAAAAACTGAGAAGGCCATTCATTGCGGCAATTTGCAAATGGGCTCTGTGCGCGCACGCCGCACCCCAACCACAGTGACCCATATCAGGCCTCCAGTGCCTCCTCTTCCCGCTACTGCTGATCAGTCACACAAAGATAGTATGCCTGCGCCCAACACCCCCCAATGGCCACCTTGGACACATTCTGCGTACATCCCTTTAGGAAACACATGGTCTTTGCTCCCATAGCCAGGAGGGGCAACTACGTGCTGCGTCGTGGGCAGCAGATGGTTCTTGGCCACGAGACCTTGAGGCTCCCCTTCCATAGTCTCATCACCGTGAATAGGACATGTGTTGGGGTTCTGAGTATGCGCCGAGCTGCATCTCCTGCAGGTTGCCCCCAGACTAGTCATGTGCGACTAAGAGCAACACATGGTGCGGGGGAGAACTCATCTCCTCATGAGCACTCAGGCTGATCTAAGCATGGGCACTATCTGCTTGCCCACCCAGCATACGAGAAATGCCCAACATGATTCAATGCGGTCACGACAGTAAGACTTGGGGGATGGCTCAAAGGCTAAGACTACCTGCTGGGTCAAATGCCCAATGCCAACATGGTACTCACCCTTCCAAAGTGCAACAAATCATTGAAGTGCTTACGGCACCGGATCCAGATGCGCCGCACCACGTCACAGGAGCTCACCACCTCCGCCACCTCCTCCCAGGCACATTTGGTCATGCGGGCGGGCCTCCTCCTCCCATCCTGGGGGACCAACACCTCCCGCCGTGCTGCCACCTCCTCAAGGAGGGCAGCAGGGCAGTCATCAGAAAAGCAAGGGCCTCCCGCTGGCCTACCCTGCAGCCTGCCCTGCTCCTGTGCCCTTCCCTCCAGCGCGCCCTGCTCAGCCAACCCCCTGTGGTGACCTGGAAGTGGCCATTGTGAGCAGCCTACAGGAGGCTGCCAGGCCTTCCTTTAAACAGACTGCCGGGTCACCATCGGACCCAGCGATCTGTGCACACCCGCCGCAGCCCGCACACCCCCGCTATTCACAGGAGTCAACAAATGCACTGGGCGGGCCTTAATTGGCCCGCCCGCACAAAATGGCGGCGCGGACCCAATCGCAGGCGCTGATCGGGTCCACACCCGCCCGTAAATTTAACTTCTTTTTCCTTTGCTGAAGACATCAACTCCTTGCTGGACAGAGTTCCAAGAAGCATGGCTGTCATCCATCACTTTGCTTAAAAAGCTATTATTTGAGTGTGAGCTTAGACACTGAATTTTGGCAGAATGTTCAGCTGTTCATCACAGCCAAATTCAACTCTGCCCTGTCTGGGAGGCCATAAATTCAGACTTCCAACAGAATTAGCTGGATGACCCTGATGAACTCTGGCTGGCTTTTTCCTTCCTGGGATGTGCAGCTAACTGTAGCAGCCTGCCACTGTCTCAGCTGAGATCAATTAATCCGACAGAGCTCAGGGATTGAGCCTAGGACCTTCCCTAGGTTTTCATGACTTAGTGGCTGTCGAGTAAGTTAAGGCATTTTACAAAATGCACTGTGCTCCGAAATCTGAAAACAGATGATTCTTTATTTAAAGAAGGTCAGCCTCATTTAATATTCAGGGCGACCTGCCACTGTACATCGGGCCTTTCACTGGACACTTCCCAAAGGGAGAGGGAAGACTGCAAAGCCACATCTAAGGTTACAAATATGTATTATAATACCATTTTTATTTGGAAATCATAATTTTTAAATGTAGGATAAATGAAAGCACGTCTGCTCTGAGAAGCTGGTAGCGAGACCTGGTTGATTACAGATCAAAGAGAGAGCAAGTTAGTGAAGCCATGAAATGCGGCATTGAAAGTTAAAGAATAGGAGCCTTGTTACCTATCTCTTGAGGGGGTGGTCTGTCTGTGAGTGCTCGGGAGGGGATATAAACTATTCATGTAATTTCCCCGGAGCAGAGGTTTGAAGGCAATTTAATTCACATTTTTATCTGGAAACAGGCCATGTGTGTCATGTTGCCATGCAGACGTGCTGTGGGGGTAAGAAGATTCTTCAGTTTTGATATATCTCCACTGTATCTGGAAGTCTGGGGGACAGTCTGAGTCCAGAGCAACTTAAAACAGCAGAGAGAATTTGCCAGCAGCCAGGACAAGGAGTAGAGAGGCCCTCAGGAATCAGGGGTGTTTTTGATTTGGAGTCACTGTGCAAGGATGCGAGTGAGACCCATGCTCAGGCTGGTGAAATCCAAATTCATGTATTCATTCATGGTGTCAGGCAGGAGTCACTGGCTAGGCCAGCATTTATTGCCCATCCCTAATTTCCCTTGTTAAGAAGGCATTTAAGAATCAACCACATTGTTGTGGGTCTGGTGTCACATGTAGGCCAGACCAGGTAAGGATGGCAGATTTCCTTCCTTGACAATCAGCAATGGTTTCATGGTCGTCATCAGACTTTTAATTCCAGATTTTTTTTACTGAATTCAAATTTCACCATTTGAACACGGGTCCCCAGATCAATACCCTGGATCTCTGGAATACTAGTCAGTGACAATAGCACAATGCCACCACCAAATCAGGGCTGGAGGATTCGCCTCGCTGGATGCTGGAGGGAGATTCCCCAAGAAACCCCTCCCCTCGGAAGACAGTTCTGAAACTAAGCAGAATTTGAGTAAATTCGTGGGAGCTGTGACACACGGTTTGGTTCCAGGACAACTGAATGACCACTCACAAAATTGTAACATGAAAGGAATTCTTGGTCGAAATTAAAAGTAGAACAGGGAGTGTTCTGTTGGAATGTTGGTTTAAAGTATAAGTGTCAATGAGATACAGAGTTAAGTTAGTAGTTTGTTGTGTGGTCTTGTCAGTTAATAATTGGGAATTCTAATTTCTTGCTAAAAGTTAGCGGTCTCTACCAGGATCGTAATATAGGGACTGCTATTGAAGGCAGCCTTTCCATAGAATGTATAAGACTGCTAATTGTTGGCTGGCTTTCCCACAATCATGTGGGGCAAAAATCAGCAGATGGTAAAACAATGACAGAAGCAGAAAATAGAATTTGGTGACAAGTCATTGAACAGCCTTCACAATTTGTTTGATGTTTGATGCAATGGAGCTGCTGCTATGAAAAATGGGTACAAGAAAGGTTGTCCTGTTTTGCATTCAAAGGCAGTTCATTCCCTCTGCAATAAAAAAATGGCTTGAGAATGGCACACCTTACAGAAGTTATAACTCTTGCAGTTCACTACCATGTACAAGGTAGCCAGCCCAAATATACATGTCACGAAATATTGCCCATCAACTTGCTTCATGTTTACTGCTGGCACCTGCCAACCTTACAAGATTTAAATTACTTATCATGCAGTTAAGATCATCAGATGTAGTAGCAGGAGTAGTCCACTCAGCCCATTGAGCCTGCTCCGCCAATCAACAAGATCATGACTGATCTGACTGTGCCCTTAACTCCACTCCCATCTGTCTCCCCTGACCCTGTCTAACTCAGTCTTAAATATATTCAATGACCCAGCAGCCTCCAATGCTCTCTGTGGAAGAGAATTCCAGTGACTAACAACCCTCTGAGAGAAGAAATTCCTCATCTCTGTCTTAAATGGGAGAACCTTCATTTTTAAATTGTGCCCCTAGTTCTAGATTCCCCACAAAGGAAATATCTTTCCAGCATGCACCCTGTAAAGCCCCCTCAGAATCTAATGTGCCTCAATGAGATCACCTCTTATTCTTCAAAACTCCAATGGTTCAGGAAGGCAGCTCACCACCACCATCTCAAGGGAAATTAGGGATGGGCAATAAATGCTGGCCTAGCCAGCGAAACGCACACCCTGTAGATGAATTTTTAAAAATAGCTCCAACCTGCTCGGCCTTTCCTCATAAGACAATATCTTCATCCCAGGAATCAGCCTAGTGAACCTTCTCTGAACTGCTTCCAATGGAAACATACCCCTCCTAAGTAAGGAGACCAAAACTGTACACAGTACTCTAGGCATAGTCACACCAATGCCCTGTACTGTCATATCAAGACTTCCCTACTTTTATATTCCATCCCCTTTGCAATAAAGGCCAACATTCCATTTGCCATCCTAACTACTTGCTGTACCTGCGTGCTAACTTTTTGTGATTCATGTACAAGGACACCCAAATCGCTCTTTGCCACTGCATTCTGCTGTCTCTCCCCATTTAAATAATATTCCGTGTTTCTATTCTTCTTGCCAAAATGGATAACCTCACATTTTCCCACATCATGCTCCAAGGCCAGGATTTTACATTGAACGTGCTGGAATGGACCCAACCCAAAATCACACAAGAGAAGACATCGGGTGCGATCCTGATGTCATTGCGCTTGCTCACGTCACGGTTGGTGGGCACGCGCAAGAAGCGGAACCATGCCCGCTGACAATTAAGCGAGCAATTAAGCCCATTAAGGAGCCAATTGTCAGCTTATCCACTTTTATTGTTGGCAGACGGGCCAATCGGCCAGGTGGCCTTCACGTTTTCATTACAAACTCCATCCAGGGCGGGACAAAATGTCCGGGGCTGAGTAAATTAAAAGACGACGTATGAGGGATGATGTGCTATGTGGTCTGCTTTCAGGTGCTTGAATTTGGAGTATTGACACAGTTTGCGGCAGTTTATTGAGCTTATTTCATTCTTACAGTACTGCAGCTCCCTGAGGCAGCTCCACAGCAGCCATCAGCATTCAGGGAGTGCCCACCCGCACCCTCACTTCTCTTAGCACCCGCCCTCTTGCTGCCACCCACTCCCCCCACCCCACCCCAGCAGCACTGAGCCTCTCAGTGCACATTTCATGCTGGCTGCCAGTTAATTGGCCAGTCAGCGTGAAATCACGGCCGGGGGCTGATCACGGCCGGAGGTGCATATCGCGTTCGCTTCTGGGTCCGATGATCACGAGCGCCCGACAAGCACAAGATTCAGGCCCAAGTGCTACATTTTTGCCTACTCACTTAATCTATATTTATACTTTTGCAGATTCTTTGTATCCTCCTCACAACTTGCTTTCCTACCTACCTTTGTATCATCAGCAAATCTAGCTACAATGCAGTTGGTTCCTTCATCCAAGTCATTAATATAGATCGTAAATAATTGAGGCCCCAACACAGGTTCCTGTGGCACTCCATCATACACCAGCAAGGCAAACATTAAAGTTGCCAATTGAAATCCTTGGCACACTGACATCTTAAAAGGATTTCACATTAAAAATTATTCTATCTTATGATGCATACTTAACACACAGGGTGATAGACTGGAGGGTGGACACTTGTCTCTCACTTTATGTGCTCCTTCAATCTGTACCTCAAAAATCTTAAATCTTGCTCGTCAGTGACACCTAACCCAAGAGAGCAGATCTGAACTGGAGGAAGGCCCAGATATTAAAACTGTTTACTGTTCTGGAGCAGCTCATCCTGGACATCCTATCTCTAGGAAGGAGGAGGAGGGAAAGCCAGAGGTCTCCATGAAGCTTTTCTCGTTTTATCTTGCCCCTCCCCTTCTCATCACTGATACACAGTCATGCAGGCGACCATACCACGATCACACAATTCCTTGCAGTACAAGGTTTGTTTAAACAGAGCCAAAGACTGTAAATGCCAGAAATCAGAAATAAAAACAGAAAATGCTGAACATATTCAGCAGGTCAGGTGGCATCTTTGGAGAGAGAAAGGGTTAACATTTAAGGTTGATGCCCTTTCATCAGAACTGGGCAAAGTTAGGAATGTAATAGGGTTTAAGCAAGTGAAAAGGGGGAGGATGGAAAGAGAACAAAGCGATATGGTGGAAAAGATAATTCTTGGAAACTAGTATGCTAACATGTCTAACCTTCTAACTTTTCCCCATTCTGATGAAATGTCATCAACCTGAAGCATTGACCCTGTTTAGATGATGGCTGACCTGCAGAGTATTTCCAGCATTTGCTGTTTTTATTTCAGATTTCCAGCATCCGCAGCACTTTGCTTTTATTTTGTGCTAATCTGTCTCCTGGAAAACCTCTCTCCCAATTCACTTACAACTCCACTTTCAAAATCTCAAACTGTCTATTCACCATGACATTTCTACGGCCACCAATCTGCTCAGCCACATTCACACCTCCACCCTGGTGCCCATTAAAACAATTACTTTCTCTCACCCTGGTTGCCACCCCAGTATGACCCTTCAATTCCACTCCTGTAAGTCTAAGGGATGCAGATTTGAACATATATAGTGGACAACTTGTTTAACCATTCACCTCAAAATGACTGGGCCACATAAAACACTAACAGATCCAATATTTTTAGCCTCTTGTCACAAACTCCTGTTCCTGGCAATTTTCTGAGGCTGAACTGGACTGTTTGAAACTTCGGTATCATATTTGGCATAGATGAGCTTCTGGTCACACAGTTCTGCCATCATGAAGACCACCGATTTTCACCTCATCGCCCAGCTCCTCCTTGCCTCAGCTCATCTGCTGCCTAAACTCTCACCTATTCCTTTGTTAGCTCTAGACTTGTCTATTCCAGTACACTCCTGTCCGGCTTCCCATCTTTTTTCTCCTTCAGATGTTAAGGCCCTAAGCTCTTGAATTCCGTCCTTACACTCTCTGCTTCTTTTATCCTCCTTTAAGACACTCCTTAAAACATACCTATATGACCAAGCTTTTGATCATCTCAGCTAATATCTCCTTACGTAGCTTGGTATCAAATTGTGTTTGATAACGCACCTATGCAGCATCTTGAAATGTTCAAGGTACCATACAAATAGCATTTGTTGGTGGTGTATGTTTTTCCCATTTTTCTTCACTGTAGTTTGGAAGAGCAGTCTATCAGCACTGACAATGACACAGATTAAAACAGCATCGCAAGTTCCTCTCATCATGATCTGAAAGCTCCATTATAGCTACACAAATCTCAGCGGATCCAGTTAGTGAGTTTGAAAAGAAAGCACTGGATGTCACAGTGCTCAAAAGACAGGAAGCAGGAACCTGCTGCTCACATAGCTACATGACTGCCATTAGTGACCCCTGTACTTTTGGAAATATAACAATGTGGTGAAATTGGGCCTGGTCCTGTTGCTTTTCAGTAGAAAAGCCCCTTTTAGTCCTTCCTTTACTTGTGTCTTCCTGTCTGAACTCTCTTAAATGCATCAAGTACAATCATCCTTCCAGTGATTCTGAATACATTATTTACCTTCTTTTACAACTAAATTTCCAATTCCAAATATTCTGATAACAAAAGTGCAAAAAATATTGTGGAATAGCAAAAAGAATCAGTAGAACAGACACTGAAAATAGTTCAAATTAAAATGAAAAACAGGCACCTTAAGAGCGCAATTATTACAAGGAGCATCCCTTCTCCTGCACTTCTAATGGGTGAATAGAAGGCATAGTGGAATGTTGCTGTAAATAGGTGGGAAATCATGATAGGGCATTGTGATATGTTTTCAAATACAGACAAATGCAGTTCTTGTACAATTTATGAGAGCGCTCTCCAGGCCAGCTGAACTGGCCAATCAGAAGGTCAGATGCTGCACTAATTGGGGACAGATCCAGCAAAAATATTATCTACGCCCCCCCGCCCCACCCCCAATTTCCATATGCAATTTCCATATTTAGGAAACTGATCCCACTGGCTGAAAAATACACTTCAGTGGCCCTACATCTAGTCATTAAAGGAGCTCAATCAAAACACAAATAGATTTATTACATCATATATAAGAAGCATGATAGGACGCTGTTGACTATAAAATTTATACACATACATACACGCAGATTAGGAATGGGAAGTGAGTCCAGAAATAAAAGCTAAAATAGATGTACAAATGAGTGTTTGGCTTGTCCGTGAGGAGTAGATGGTGAAACGTTGCAGCTGTTAAATTGGATGATTCCAGTAGTGCTGACTTTGGCAGTTGAGCAGTTAGTTTGGAGATTCTTGGTACTGCAGGTTAGCGGAAAGGAGTTCTCCTGTTTCCTTTTCGGCTGTGGCTTTGCTGACTTATGACTTGCTTCCAGCAATCAGAGAAAGTGTTTTCTTTCACCTGCAAACGCAGGAATGCCTAGTTCATGTTCTTCAGCTGTGAACTTCACAGCACACCCTCACATACCAAGCCTGGACCACCAAAACTAACACACAGAGACCAGGGTTGCAGTTGGCTTTTAAACCATTTTCTTGTGTATTCCTGGAGGGGAAAAAACAAACATGTCTTTCACCCAGAAACTGATTTCTTTTAACTCACATCATGTCCACAATCTGGGATGTAACTCGCGGGAGATGGTTTCTGCTGAGATGGTAATCAGCCTTCATTAACTCCACAACCACAGGAGATTACAGTTCAGTTTTTACGTTTCATCTTTTCCTTTGCTGTGTCTCTGTCTGCAGCAGACCTTAACACCTTTTTAGGTGAGACATTCCGTTCTCTGGACTAGTTGGTCAAGTGTAATCCACATAGGAATTTTCCAGCAAGTGGTTACTTTACAGTCTCAGCCAGCTTTTGCTTGTATGTCCTTTTTAAAAAAAATATACATCTTACTTAAAAGTTCAATATGTCATAAGTAATTCGGGGCTATGATCCAATGGTCATGACACTTTCCCACACGACAAATGAAATGAGATTCATTCTCATTTCATTACAAAAGGGGGAAAAATAAATAAATATAAAACAACAAACACACACACATTCATTCTCCTAGCCTTGGTCAATATTTCTTCTTCAGTTCTAACTTGGCTCCTTTAGGTTCTGGACAGGGCATCTGTAATCACATTTGATTTCTCTGCAATGTGTGCGATTTTTAAGTTGTACAGCTGGAGAAACAAACTCCAATGGAATAACCTGGAATTCTGTGTCTTAAACTTCTCCACAAAGTTTAAGGAGTTGTGGTCAGTGTAGACGGTGGTCTCTCTGTATCTATTTCAGACATATATCTCAAAATGTTTGAGAGCCAGTAATAAAACTAGGGTTTCCTTCTCTACTGTGCAGTACCGTTTCTGATACTTGTTTAGTTTTTTTTTTGGAGAAGCACCCAAGTGGTGTCTCTATCCCTGATTCGTCTTTCTGGAGGAGGACAGCCCCTACCCTGATGTCATTCACATCGATGGCTACTTTAAATGCCTGGTTAAAGTTCGGAGCTGCAAGCACAGGCTCACCTATTAAAATGGTCTTCAGCTTTTTGAAAGCTGTCTGGCATTTCTCAGTCCATACTACCTTTGCTTTTTTCTGTAGTAGGGCTGTCAGCGGGGCGGATACTGTGCTGAAGTTTGGGACGAACTTGCAGTAGAACCCACACATCCCCAAGAACCTCACGATGTCCCGTTTTGTTGTGGGAATGGGGAACTGTGCTACTACTTGTACATTTGCAGCCCTGGCCAGTACTTGTCCTTGACCCACTACGTGTCCTAGATAGGTCACATGAGCCTTAGCAAACTCGCTCTTTGTGAGGTTGACCACTAGGTCAGCTGACGGTACTTTCTGGAAGAGGGCTTTCAGTTGTCTTAAGTGAGTTTTCCAGGTGTTGCTGTACACTAGGAGTCGTCCAGGAACACTACACAATTAGCTAAACCAGCCACCACCTGGTTCATCAGCCTTTGAACAGTGGCTGGAGCATCTCGGAATCCAAATGGCATGACTTGACACTGGTATAATCCATCCGGAGTTATGAAGCCGGAGATTTCATTCCTGCGGTCAGTCCAGGGAATCTGCCAGTACCCCTTGAGTAAATCTATCTTTGTAATGTAGGCTGCTTTACCTACCCTATCTCTGCAGTCTTCCAGTCGGGATATCAGGTAGGAGTCGGCTCTGGTCACTGCATTAACTTTTCAGTAGTCAAGCAGAGCCTTGTGCAGCCATCTGGCTTGGGCACGAGCACAGCTGGGGAGCTCCAGCTACTGCTGCTAGGTTCTATTAGTTGGTGCTCCAGCATGTAGTTAATCTCCTCCCGAATCTGGACCAGCTTTTCTGGGCCTAGACGATAGAGCCTTATGGGAGGGGCCTCATCCACATCCACATCATATAGAGCTAGTGTGGTGCAGCCTGGCTTGTCCCTGCATTAGCCTTTAAATCCAGTGGGCAGCCATGTCAAGTCTGCTTGCTGTTCTGCACTTAGGTGGATGAATAAGGAGTCTAAGTTTGCTAGTATCTCTGTGTTGGTTATCTGGGTAGTAGGAGCCCACATCTCCCTCCAATTCATCCCCACTGCTACCCACATCCCCTAGGTCAGTGGCAATGGGACAGACAGTCACCTGCTCGTCCCCTTCTCGGCTATGATATCACTTTATCATGTTGCCGTGACACAGCCTTTGCTTTTTCCTCTGATCTGGGGTCTCAATTAAATAATTTACTTCCCTGAGCTTCTTTGAACCGGCTTTTAGGGGTTCACCTGGTATTGGTTGGAGCACTAACGCATAGTCTCCTGGCTGAAAGGTTTGGGCACTGGCATGTTTGTCTGCCTGTTTTTCATAGCTGTCTGGGGGGTTTTCAAGTGTTATCAGGCCACATCACAGGCTCTCCTGAGTCGCTCCAGGAACACTGCTACATAGTCTAACATGGAGGCTTCCTCCTTCGGTTCCAAAAACCTCTCCTTGATTAGTTTCAGAAGCCCTCGCAGTTGGTGCCCATAAACTAATTTAAATGGAGTAAAACCGGTGGACTCATTGGGTGAACCCCTGGTTGTGAACAGAAGGAAACCTAGTCCTTTATCCCAGTCATGGGGGTTCCTCGTGGCGATATGCCCTGATCAGTGTTTTTAGGGTCTAGTAATGCCACTCCAGTGACCCCTGCAACTGCGGGTGATACTCTGAAGACTTCAGCTGGGTCACACCCATGTTACCCATGACTTCCTGGAATATCTTGGACATGAAATTTGAGCTCTGATCCGACTGGATCTCAGTGGGCAGACCATACCTGGTAAAGAATTGGGTCAATTCCCTCACCACTGTTTTAGCAGATATGGCTCTCAGAGGAACAGCCTCTGGGAAGTGGGTAGCCATGTCCATGATGGTAAGGATATACTGGTGGCCCCTTTTGTTCCCTCATCAGCACCTCATTTTTAATGTAGTAGCCTTCAGGGACTGCCTCTGCTCCAGCTTCAGTGTGTGCAGTCTGAGCTAATGTTTTTAACAATGGGTCAGCTTCCTTGTTACCAAGGAAGATCTATTTATTACCTCCTTATAGTCTTATAGACACCCAAAAAAGGTTTCAGATAACCAGACCGTAGGATCTTCTGTCTACAGTACCTCTTCAGCCTCCACTGATGGAGCTTGTCCGGGATTCGCAGCCACAGTTGGGGCCATAGCGTGGCCTTCCATGCTCTCTGACTGACTCCCGTTCTCTGCCCCGATAAATCCCACTGGTTTTTCCGGTAACCTCCAGCAATTTGCCTGGAGGTGCCCTATCTTTCTGCAGTTAAAACACACAGGCTTCTTGGCTTCACTTTTCATTTCAGCACCACCCTTTCTGCCCTGAGGAGGGCCCCCAGCATTTCCTTCTCTCCCAATGGGCGCTCTTTTCTATCACTCTCCCCCTCAGTTGGGGTGACTAGGGGAGGGTCTCTTCTGGAACAAGGGTTTGTGGATCAGCTCATTATCATCAGCCAGTGTGGCAGCCTGCCTGGCTCCTGTTACCCTCTGTTCCTCTAGGCATGTACTTATTGGGAAGGCTATGGGTTTTTAAACTCCTCAAGGAGAATTATTTGATGGAGGTTTTCGTAAGTGTCTTCTGTTTTAAGTGCCCGCACTCACTGGTCAAAAGCAAGTTGCTTAAGCCTTTCAAATTCCAGGTACGTCTGGTCAGGCCGTTTCCTGAGGGTACAGAATTTCTGATGGTATGCCTCCGGCACTAACTGGTACATACTTAACAGAGCCCTTTTTGCTGCCTCATAGTCAGTGACACTTTCCTCAGGCAAGAGGGAGTGAACCTGATCAGCTTTTCCTGTAAGTTTACTTTGCAGTAATAAGGACTGGTCACTTTAACTGCTGTGCTAACAGCTCGAAAGGGGTAAAGAAGGCTTCCACCTCAGCTTCATCAAACTTGAGGCTTAAGCGAGCAAGTCGGGATGCCTCAGCCCTTAAGTCTGAGCTAGTGGTGTCTTCAAGGGACACAAGTAGGCTCCCTGCCCCTCAGCTCGAGCTGTTTTAGTTTAAAACCCCATTCTCTCTCTTCTCTCCAGGCCCTTTCCTGTCTTCCTTCGTTCCCTTTACTCTTCTCTTTCCTGAAGTTCTAATTTCCGCTGCTCCAATTTTAATCTCTCTGCCGCTACTCTATCCGTTTCATCGTCCTCAATTTCCACCTGATGACTGTTGGCCACCCCTTTTAAAACTTCTGGCTTTCGGGCGAAATTCTAATCCTAAATGCCTTGCTAAATCTTTTAACTGTTCAGGGGACAGAACTTCTATATCCTCAAAAGTAACTTCCCCCTTATTCTCCTAGAAAAGCACTGGCATCAAATGAGGACATTTTTACTCTTTAATAGTACAGTTTTTAAAATTGGTTTCAAAGGAATAATTTACTTTCCCAACATCTAATTTGTTTGTTTCGACTGTGGGGACAATTCCGGCACCAAGCCCCCAATTTGTTACGACCGGTCCCTGGGCGAGGATCCCCCAATTTGTTGTGATCCTGGACGAGGCACCCCAAATTGTTACGTTCCCTGGTGAGGAGGGATGAGCTGGCTCCCTTTCTTTATTCAACCCCCCTCGGTTGGTTGCAACAAGGTTAATTCAAGAAGGACCCCTTCCCTCGTGGATACCTTTTCCCAATCCAAATGTATTTATGTTTAAAAAGGAACCAATTTAACCAGGCTGTCTTGAGTCAAAGAAAGATTATTAGCCACTAAACGCGAGGAAAAATAATAAAAATGCAACACACCTACACACAGATTAGAAATGAGAAATCGAGTCCAAAAATAAAAGTTAAAAATAGTATATGAATCAGTCCTCTGGCTTGTCCGTGAGGAGTAGGTGGTGAAAGGTTGTGGCCGTTAAGTCGGGATGATTCCGGTAACACTGACTTTGATAGTTGAGCAGTTGGGTTGGAGATTCTTGGTTCTGTAGGCTTCCTGAAAGGAGTTCTCCTGTTTCCTTTTCGACTGTGGCTTTGCTGACTTGCGACTTGCTCCCAGCAATCAGAGAGTTTTTTTTTTACCTACAAGCACAGGGATGCCCAGTTGGTGTTCTTCCGCTGTGACCTTCACAGCACGCACACACATACCAAAACACCAGACCAGCACACAGAACTAGGGTTTGCAGTGGCTTTTTTAAACCCCTTCCTGGAAGGGAAAAACAAACATGACTTTCACCCAGATCTGTTCTCTGATCAACTTAGTTCATGTTCACAGTCTGGGATATAACTCAACAGGAGGTGGCTTTGGATGAGATGGTAATCATTTTCTATTATTTCTGCAACCACAGGAGATTGCAGTTAAGTTTGCATTGTATCTTGTCCTTTGAAGTGCCTCTGTCTGAAGTAGACCATGTCACACCTTTTAGGTGCAATGTTTCATTCTCTCCGAACTAGCTGATCAAGTAATCCACATAGGAATTTTCCAGCAAGTGGTTACCTTACAGCCTCAGCCAGCTTTTGCCTGTATGTCCTTTTTTTAAAAACACATGTCTTACTCAAAAGTTCAATATGCCCACAAGTAATTCGGGGATAGGATCTGTGGTCTTGACACTTTGTTCAGTAAACCTAATTTTGTTCGTTTAAAATTGAATCTTGTGGTTTTATTCTCTTAGTAGATAACTAAGGTTTCAAACTTTGTATGCCTTAAACAAAACAATATTGGTCTCTTACTGGATCATAACGATATGCATGTGAAAACACAAAAAATTGATTTGAACACCAATTTTTACTGAAAATGTTTACATAAACCTGCCCCAAAAACATGAAGAATATCCCATTTCCCTGCTCACGTATTGACCTGCTCGCTTCACTCTTATGTTTCTGCAAAGACAGTGCTAGAAGTGATGGCGTAAAGCCAGTAGTGCTTGCATATGAATTGCACAATGCTGGCTTGAAGCTCCAACATGAAAATCTTCAATACTGTCAGAACTAATGGTACTAGGGAGAACTTTTTTTAATCTTTGGTCTCTAAATATGTCATCTTGCTAGAGTCAACTATGAGAGAGACTAAATCTAAACACTGGGCTGTTAGTTGCCATTTGTCTATCCAAAGGAAAGTATTCGCAGATGATTTGAAAAAAGAAAAGAGGCAGTTAATTCTGATTACATGGTCATCATACTACATTTGAGGATCAGGCCCAATTTTATTTACATTATAGTACTTTTGTTTCAATTTCCGTCTAATTATTAGATCCCAATTCTTTACCTCCTTAATTATACAGTATCATTGGTATTTTTTTGATGCCCATCGTTTACTGTAATATAACGCGATTTTGTGGTCACAGTCTACTTTTCTTCTATAATTTTCTGATTCGATGTTTGTTGCTTTCAGGCTAACTTGGCATACTAGTTTTAAAACAGGTAAATTCAGAATGAGGACAGTTAAATTTTAGTGTTGGCTGCATTTGTAATCTTGCATTTTTTCATACTCTATATTATGATGGAAAATGTAATATTTCTGAATGGAGCAGTTAATACCCTCAAGTTGATGACACTAATTGATCGGAACCATGTAATTAACAATCAGGGAGGTCTAGTGGTGCAGTGGTAGCGTCCCAACCTCTGGGCCAGATGCTCCGAATTCAAGTCCTACTTCAGGACTTGATGGCTACGGAAGGTGCATGCATATTGATTATCAACCTGTAAATCCTGATGGCAGGTGGTAAAGAGCAGGAGATGTTCCTGGTCAGCCATACTGCAGTACTTTGCCAAGCATAATCATGGATAAATCCAATGGAATTCCACAGTCACCAACACCCTCTTAGGGCATGGCACCTGGAGGAGGAGGAATGAACAATCAAGTTTTTTTTTTACAGTTTAAACCAGTGAAATGAACAAGGTCGCATGGGCCAGTCACATTTTTCAAAAAAGGTAGCTTTTTGCCTTCATCAGGTAAGGAAATTAATTTCAGGTACCTAACATCGAGCTTCAAGCATCCCATGCTAAGGAACAGCAGAGCCAGCAGCAGAATAGAGTTTTCTCTGTTTTGCACCAACAATGTCCCACAACCCAAATTTCAGAAGGAAATGCAGCATTAGGCCATTTCCTACTTTCCACACTTGATGAGATAGCAAATCTAAAGTCAAAATACAGTTTGTGATCTTTAATATTATCTATGAACTAGGGCAATACAGTGTTCTTCCTGATTGTTTTGCAGCAAGTTTATTTAAATATTTTCAGGAAAAAATTGTGTTCAACTCTTTTTTTTGCACTGGGCTTATTTTTATATACATACATATATATTTGCCTATATCAACCTATTTTCTTTCCAAAGTTAATGTACTATTTTGCAGTGCTCAAGTTCCCATTTTTCCTTACAAATGGAATCAATTTTAACAGCTTCCTATCGAGTATCTTCTATATGATGTAATAAATGCATCTATTTGCATTCTGAGCTGAGAGGAAACAGTCTGGGAAGATTTAACTCAAGCCATACAGCAGTGCTAAACCAGCACGAACAACACAAATTTATAAAGTGTCTTCAATACTAAACAACATCGCAGATGGGGATAAACAAGAAAACGGATTATGATGAAATGTGAACAGAAAGACCAGGCATGGTAACCGTGGATTTCAAGAAGGTATTGAAAAGTGGAGCTGCGAAGGGATTTCAAGGGGAAGTTTCAAAGAATGAGGCCAAGGCAGCTAAAGGTTCTGCCACCAAAGGTCATTCATGGAGAGGACAAAAAAGGTCCAAGTCAGAGGACCAAAGAATACAAGGAGGGAATATAAGATTGGAGGAGGTTGCAGAGGTAAGGTTGAACAAGGCATGGAGGAAAGAACAAGCCACAGAAGAATCGAAATAGAAAGGCAACTAATGACGCACTTGTTGACTGAACACTGTTCGTGAATGGAGATTTGCTGCAAACTGCCTCGGCCAGAAAACAGGAAGGAAAATATATTTTTTTATATATCTACGTCGACCTGGCTACTGTATAATTTTTTTTTAAATAGACAAGGCTTTACCCTAACTAGTCATGACTCACACCAGGGGAATTTCTAACCTTCAGAAACCAGCAAGGACCTAGTTATCTTCAAAGAGATGCTAATGCCCTCTGTGACTGCAACAATCACATTCCAAAGAAATGCACCAATCCCCTCTGCATTTCTAAGGCAGGGCTCTGGCCAATGGAGATGATATGTCTGTAAAGGACAAAAGGGACCCTCACTTCTCTATTAAGCACCTCAATATTCCAGGCTTGGAAAATACATCTTCTGTCCAACACCTAGGAGAAGAAGTTGGAGGAATGTCACATGACCTCCCCCAAGCTGCTAGAACCTGTAATCTTGTTCTGTGGAACTGAACCCAGGCAGTCTACCATTTTATCATCCAACAGGTAGCAGCAGGAAGAGCTCTGATCGGGTGATCTACACTGTGAACTACTGGAACCATAAGACCTTAAGACATAGGAGCAGAAGTTAGGCCATTCGGCCCATCGAGTCTGCTCCGCCATTCAATCATGGCTGATAAGTTTCTCAATCCCATTCTCCCGCCTTCTCCCCGTAATCTTTGGATAACCATTAGAACTTCTGTATCTACTGAAACATTGGAACTTCTGCATCTGCGCCTTCAAGACTAATTCATCTCTATGTGCCTTCTCCCATCGTGGAAGTCATCACTTCTGGAAAGGCGGATCACCCTGCAACAGTTTCACCCTGCTAACCTCTGAAGGAATACACCATTGGACTTTTGATTCTGGACTCTGGACTCACGTGAAACCATAACTCTAATTTTTTATCATGGCGGAAGATGCAAGGCCCCTTTCCCACGTTTTGTGTGTAAAATAAACCAACCCTTTTATTTTACCTTATCTTGAGTTTGCTGTGGGGTTATTAATAGAGGATTGGATCATTCCAAACTGAAGGGTTGGGGAAAAAAACACCACCACTTATAAAAGGGCGAAATCAAAAATCAAAAACACCTTTCTGTTTACAGACTGCTAGTGAGAGGAGAAACCAGGGCTGTTTAAATTAATCCCCCTTCAGTCCGTGACAAAACTTTAAAAATGTAGTAGAACATTTCTAAAAGTTCTGAAAGTTTCTAATAATGGCTGATATCAACATAAAAAAGGCAGATGGTACTGGGGGAGGTGGCAAACAGTTACTGCGATCTACTGAATCTGGTTTGATTACCTTCAGGATTTCACGGAGTTATTCATGCTAAATTGGTACACTCTTTTTAATGTTTTCTTGTCTCATTTAGGAGGTTGCGGACAGGATGTAGGGAGGGAGGGGCGCACAAATAGGAGTCATGGTATACATAAGTTGCATACAACAGTATGGGCCAAACATATAGAATAGTTGGTATCCTCCCTTTCCATATGTTGGTATAATTATTACATATATGAAAATGGCTCATCTTTGGTGCCTGCATCAAATAGTAACCTCTTCATCTGCGTAACTTGCCATCAATCAAGTTATTCATATGAAACCAACATGCTGTGATATCAGAAATCAGTACATACAGCACGCAACATGCTCATCTCTATGAAATGTTTTCCTATTTTAGGGAAGCATGTTTTTTTTCTGTTTCATGGAGATTGTATTATAATTGACTGCAGAAAAAGAGCTGAGAAAAAACTTCTCAGAGGGACATCAGTGGAACCAGTCTGCAACCCATACAGTAATATTCTTCACATCTTAATTAACATAACTCCATATAATCTGTCATGAAACTAACATTTTTTCATTATATTATCGTGGTTTATTATAAAGTAGGTTTATGGGTGTGAGTGTAGATGGTTTGGTTTTGTCTGTGTGATTTAATTGAATTAGAGTCAGATAGACTGCAAGCTTGAAATTATCAAAAGAAATTAGGGGTAAAAGGCATTTGAAATGCTAATGAGTAAACATGGATGAGGGCAGCATGTAGGGTGTGAAGGAAAGTGAAGGAGTTGTTTAGGTTTCAAAGGGATGATAGGATGTTAACAACGAACAAGATAAGCAAGGCCAAGCACTATGTTTATTTTTTCCAAAGGCACTGAGCATATTGGCAACATGAAAGATTTTTATGTTATGGGAATAATAAGTTTCCAATGAGATATAGGACAATGGAATTTACAGATTAAAGAGAGAGAAACATATTTAAAGAAGAATGGAAAGCTATTTTGGAAGGCCATGGAAGATCTAAAAAGGCCATGTAAACAGCCTTAGGGAAGCCTCCAGCCTCTTTTGCAGAAGTCCGCTGTGTCCAGTAACCAAAGGTGGAGGAAAGCCTTTGGAGTTCCACTGTCGAATGGGTGCAGTGGTAAACTTGCTGGCTTGCTTATCTAAATTTAAAATCTATTTTGGACTGTCGCCTTAATGGGGGTGTGGGAGTCAAGTTAATTAGGGATTTTGGGATTTGTTGTAGTATTAAATAACAGCTGTCTTGTGTATGTGCTTGAAATCTTTTCTTTTGTTAATAAATGTATTAATTTAGTTTTTAAAAATCTCTAAAGATGTTAGTGGACTCATTACTTGGGAATTCAGTGCACAAATCTTCTTGTAATAAATAGAAATTGCAAAATCATTTGAACCATAGAAAAATTACATGTAGAAAGAGGCCATTGAGCCCATCATGCCTGTGCTGGCCAGAAAAAGATGACAAAGAAACTAGCCACACATTTTAATCCCAATTTCCAGCACCTGGTCCGTAGCCTTGCAGGTTATGTGATAGCGTGGTCAAGTTTCCCTGGTGGACTTGGTCCATCTGGCACACATCACCTGCCACGTCATAACAAATCTTTCTAATTTCAGTTTCAGTTTGTAGTTAATACCTGCCACAAACCAAATATTCAAGAGTAAGCCATAAGACACAATTTCTAGCCAACTCACAGTAACGACCATACTTTACCATATTGAAAGTAAGTTAATCTGTCAACCCTCTCTTATACAATTTAACTTGTATCTCAATATTCTTCATTGAGTGCCCCAGTACTGCTGAATTATTTTCGTGCATTATTTTTAACAAATCTATAGATAATTTCATTTTTAGATGATACAAGTTGAAGTTTCACAAAATGGTGGTGACAGTGAGCATCTAGCCAAGGCTTATACTTATCCCCCTTTAATATTTTAAATGTAACTTTCCACACTTCCCTTTGGACATCCCATAATAATGGACATCATTAAGATGGGCATAGTGATTTGCTCTCAGGCATCTGTCAACACAAGAAGCTCGACAGTACCTCACACAGTCCACCTTAATGAGCAGCTGCTACAAACCACATTTTTTCCTCTCTTGGCCTCTACTGCATGGCTTTTCCTTAAGCTCAGATCATGGTATCTATCACATAGGGAACCTGTGTTTTACCATTCCACAGCACAGCATGTAAGACCATCAAAGCAACACCCTATCATGCTGCTCTGAGACTCCTCTCTTTCGTTCCCTCAATCTTTTTTTGTTAATTTTCCAAGCTAGCCAAGCAACTGCAACAAGGGTTTTCTGTTTTCTGCTTTTTACTTAAACAGTCAGAAAAGGGATAATAAAAGAGCCAGTGTTTACAGCATGTATGAGATTTTTGGCTGCCCTTTGATTAAAAAAAGCCAAGCAATTAAAGACAATGCTGACTGTTTTCTACATCAAAAATAGTCCAAAATTAGTAATTTTTAAAATTTAGTAAAACTATGGCAATAGGTCAAAAAACTAGAGCCAGAAATTGAACCTTGAATCTTGGAAGTTATGACAGTTAATCAGTTGGGCCATTAATGTAAGCTCGCAGTGGGAATGTGTTTTGGCACAAAACGTATAAATCTTTTTGTGAAGAATAAAATACAAGACAACGATACCACAGGAGACAAGGTACAAAATGAGTCAAAATTAACTTTTCAATGGGAATTTATTATTTTATGTTTTGTAGGCATCCATATTTATGAATGCTGCCACGTTTTGCAGTTTTTAGAAGATTACTTAATTGAAAAAATTCTTTAATAGTTCTGGATACGTGGGAAGTTGGAAATATTTCAGCATATAATAAGAAACAATTGCCAGGACTATTCACACAACTGCTCTGTGCATTCTCTTTAGGCATGATTCAAGGGTGAATATTGCCAAAAAGAATATGATGGGGGAAGACTTTGAGGGTTTGCCAGTTAGGTAGTAGCTGGGTAATTAACCTTTTTCCTCCCAGTCAACAGTAAAGCTGATAAAAATAATATATAAACAAAACATCTTAGTGTCTTTGAAGTAGCAAAGTGTCTCAAGGCACTGCACAGACGCGTTATCAAACAAGGTCTGACATCAAGCTATATAGGGACATGCTAGAACAGGTGACCATAATAGGCTTGATCAAAGGGGTAGATTTTAAGGAGTGTCATGAAGGAAGAGAAAGAGGTACAGAGGTGGATAACTTTAAGGAGGGATACCAATGGCAGCTAAAGCATGGCTGCCAATGATGGGTTGAAGGAGATCAGGGATACACAAGAGGCCAGGGTTGCAGGAACATAGAGTTGTGGAGCTGAAGGAGGTTACAAAGATATGGAGGAGCAAAGTCATGGAGGGATTTGAATACAAGGATAAACATTTTCAACTCGAGGTGCTGCTGGACCGGGAGACAATGTAGATCACTGGGCATCGGGGTGCTGGATGAATGGGACTTGGTGTAAGTTAGGATATGGAGCCAGAGTTTCGGATGAGCTGAAATTTAATGAGGGATGGAAGATGGTAGGCTGACTAGCATTTATATTGGAGAACTATTTCCTGAAGAACACCTCTCGTGTAACAATGTTGTCAGAAGCAGTACTGCCACTGAGGCACCATCTAAATAACCTAATTTGTTAGTGTGCACAGTCCCAACTGGCAGCTTCATTCACATTGCCAATCTGCCAACAAGGACTGACTGCCCTGTAATGTAAATACAGAGTAAGGTCCACCTCCCCCATGTCTGATTAATGCGATAAGAGTGCTCTGTATCTTTATCTCTGAATGCTGAAACAGTTATTTACATAGTGGACATACTATTCTATCTCGCTTTAATATGCTTGAAAAACAGTTTATTCTAAATCTTTGAATAATTTGCAAATGCAAGATCTTTGGAACAACAAAGGAAACTGACATTTTAACAAAATTCCATTGTAAACACAACGAAGTATACTTTCTTCAGTATATTAGATTATTTACTAAACTAACAAGGTTTAGGAAAATTATAAGGCAAAATCCACGAAAAAGTTAACAATTTAATGTAAAACCTAGGAGAAAAAAGGTTCGGCAATTTCAAAATCTTTAATTTTGGGAAAGTTCCCCCAGTAGCTCAAATGGAAAATGGCCACTGTTGAACAGAGCCATGTAGACTCGGAAAGTCACAAAGTAGATCTATTCAGAGTTAGCTGATCTCATCAATAACGTCAGTACAAGTATTGTAGATCAACCATTATTCCGGCTGCTTATTCCTACTTTATCACTTGTCATTGTCACTTCACTATTTGTAGGGCCTTGCCATGCACAAACTGGCTGTTGGGTTTCCCACATTACAACAGCAATTATACTTCAAAAGCACTGCAATGTGCTTTGGGACCTCCCTGGGTCAAGAAAGGTGCTGTGTAAATGCCAGCCTTTCTTTTCTTTCTTATTTATCGACTTTGCTGGATGAGGAAAGGATAGCCTCTAATGCCTGCCATATAGCCAAGAAGCCTGTTGTCACTCAACAGCCTGGGGTCCCACATAAAGAATGATTGATTGAGTTCTCTCCTGGAAGGATGTCATCATCCACAGAACTCCACCCAGCATGATTCAGTGGAAGGGGAGAAAACTGAAGGGTGATTATGAAAAGAAAAATCTAAATTTGCTTCATGTTGCACTTGCTTGAAGAACCCAAATATAATTCATATTACTTTTTTAAAAATTATTATTCAAAAAAGGATACAATTTATAAAGATTTATGCACCAGTTTATTCAGCCTAGGAATTTCTGTAAACATTTCAGTTTCTACCAAGCAACATCAACACTTTGATCTATAACTGCACTTCCTCCACTGGTTCCTGCAGAAAGTACAACATTTCCTATCACAGGAATCCGGAAAATCAGAAACTTAGATCAATAGTTTCATTGAGCAAAATTCGCCTTTTTTAAAAATAAAACTGTTCTGCTGCATTTCAATCATCTGCTGAAATCAGTGAAATCAGAACTGGCTCCTTAAATGAAATGCTGGAACCAAACAGAACAGCAAGTGATTTCAAATAAGAAGTCACAGCCTCAAAGTAACCAAAGGTTTAGCTTGCAGCAGCTGGATCTGCTGTCTACAGGGAGCTCAATGATCATACGAAGCATCTTCAGCACCTGTCATTTTCTCCACAACGTAGCGGAGCACAGCAGTTGTCATTTTTTGTTCTGGGGAAATATTTTTCACACTTTAAAAAATAATAATCTTTTAAGAATTTCCTTCGGTTGCACAGCTAGAAGCTGTTCAGTTTGTTTCTACTATGGGTAATCTGTAATAAAAATAAATTGCTGCCCTGAATGCCATCCAAAACTTTTGAGAAATTGCATGCATCATTCTACTATTTGCATTTTACGAGGAAGCATAAAAGAGCGCCTTTTAATGCTATTGAGTCTGGTGAAAGCAATACGTAAGCAAGAGGCCCCTAATCTCTACACACTACTCACCCTTATTTCTTTTGCAATCTGCCATCACTATTTTTGTAGGTACATGATTGGAGACTGTTTTATAGGTACGAATGTACAGTGCATATCTGCAAGTTTCATCTCTGTACATATACACCAACCAAAGAATACTGAGACATAATGAGGCTGTGGAGCACAATGCACACATGAGCAAGCCTAATGATCACATCATCACACGTTAGCACATCTTGATTCACGCAAGTAGACTCCCAGAATCGGCCCTGTGCACTTAATAGACAGATCCAGGAGAAACTGCATCAGACAGCAGCACGTAAACCATGGGCCTCTATTTGCATCAGGTAGCAGGAGGCTGTGTCATTTACATTGAAGATTGTTGTCGATGGCAGGAGTATTATGCGCCTGCTGTCAACTGTACCTTTTCAGTGAAAAAAAAAAGGCCAACCAGTATCAAAATTGGCCTGTCACAATCCTCCCACTTTTAGGTCAAAATCTTAGGTATTTCCATAACCTTTTACTAAAGCTATGACTATCCTCTGCGATAAGGTTAAAAATTTGAAATCAGCTATTAAAAATGTAATCAGCTGAGGCTTCCAGGCACAGTTCACAGCTGCAACAAAATTGAGCTAATACAGTTTGTTGGGAGCTTACACCAGGCTTTCTTTACACAAAGTTTTGAACTGTTTATTGCTGAAAGGTTAGGTTTCAGCTGCAGACTACAGCCTTGCTCCTTCTTTTCTGGAGTGGCAATGCTGTCATTCTTTTCACTAACAAAACGTCAGAAGCGTTTCAAGGCAGATAGAAGTCAATTTATATACAGAAGGCAACTGAAGTTAAGCACATACAAGAGTGCCAATAATGCACTTACCTCCACTGTTTCAGTATTAGAGTATCTTGTCAGGCTCTGTTGTGTAGGATTTAAGATAGTGATCTGCACAAAAGAATTTGGTTTCCGATCACGAGCTGTAGCCACCAGTTCCTTGCATGCTGGTACAAAATGCAGAAAAGAATTGTAAGCTTGGCTTTCTAAAAGAAAAATCAGGAAAAAAAAACCTCACCACAGCACAGATTAGGTTTAGCCCCAGCAGAGCACTCTGCTGTAGAGAGGAACTCTCCAACTAAAGGAAGTCCTTGGAAGCAAAGCTTATTGAAGGAAGTCACATGTCAAAGCTTGTTTGGAGACTTTTCCATAACCTATACCATCCTTAATTTGATTTCCTGCCAATATTTTACTGCCAAATGTTCTTCAGTTGTCTGATCTGCGTGTGCACACATTACAGTGTATCACTGTGTTAATTCACTACCCATGTTTTATCAGGAAACAACTCACTTCACAATCTGTTACCCCAAACTATCCACTATGATTTTAAGCAGCAACAACAAAACATATTTTTTCAACAGAATTGAATAGTTTCTCCATACAGAAAACCTGCTTGTCTTTCCCACACTGCCTTTCACTCAGTGCTGTTACATATACAGGAATGGTTATACAACTTGTCATTAGCAAACAGCATAATAAAATCATTCACAACTCTCAAAGGACTGTGCATAGTGTATTTTTTTAACGATTCACAGAAACAAGAGCTTCACCAATTTAAAAGCAAGTTAATGAGACAGGAAACATTTTGGAAAACCGACTTGGCTGGTTACAAGCTGGTGCAGATCAATCTACTTAATGCATTTGCCAGAAGGAATGTAGTTCAGGAAATGAAATTTGTGCTTCAGTGTACCTTAAACAGAATTCTCCAGGAGCACTGTTAAAATAACATTGCACAGTAATCGAACACATATCAGTGAAATGCAATATCTGGGGAAAGGAACATGAAGGATTAAGAAGCAGAAATACTGCTTACTGATAATACCCAATAAGTTCATTAAAATCTATGTGGCAATATTAAAAATTATGGACATTTAGCATAATTTCCTTACACTTATATCGCTAACATTTCATCTATAATGAAGTAATCATAGCAACGTTCTCCCAGCACTGCCCTCCCCTTCCCCCTCCATACCCTGAACGTTATCACCATCATCCTCCCCTTAGTTTATTGGTCAATAATAAGGATGTAATTTTCTTTTAAAGAATGAAGCTTCATAATAAATTAAGCATGTTTTTTTTATCATTGTCACTGTAATTCCCTGGTTCCTTTTCATGTCACACTTAATTTGAAGGCATTTTCTATATTGTTTTTGTTCTGTGGCAGGTTTGTCCACATAGAAAATGGATCAATTGTTTCTAACAAAAAATTATTATCAGGTTGTGGGTGTTGCTGGTAAGGCCAGCATTTATTGCCCTAGAAGATGATGGTGATGGCCTCATTCTTGAACATTTTATTCTCATTTGTTAAAACTGAGAGGCTTACTAGGCTGCGACAGAGGCCATTTAAGATTGGAGTTCATGAACTGGAGTTCCATAAAGGCAATACAGGGTTTCCCTAAATACCAGTGAACCACTTGTTTTTTTATGACACAATCGGACAGCTTCATGATCAACAGCTTTTTAACTCCAGATTTGAAAAAAAAACAGCATTCTAATTTCTATTCAGGACTGACTTAACAAATGCAAATACATTTTTAGGGCAGTTAATGAAAAATCATGCTTTTTTACAAAACAGAAACTATTTGCAGGAAATTTTATTAACTCTTTAAAAACTTTAGGGAAGACACACATTTATCAGAGAAGTGTATTCATGTTCCCTTTTATTATTGGCAATAAAAATTATGGCTTCATTAGTGAGGAAATAAGCTCGCTCACCCTTTGCTTCATCTAAAATGAGGTTCAAGGAAAACAGAAGCAATAGCAAACTGAATTTGGGTAAAAGTACTTCATTTTTGTGAAGCAATGGTTACCTAAGTTGTGTATTTGACTCTGACACTGTGAAAGTTGGCCTTACCCATAACATTTCACTATATCCCAACAACTTTTGATCCTCAGTGAGCAGAACCATCATGGTCAGTAGTGAGGAAGAGCAGAGAAAGTAGCAAGGCTGGTTTCATAAACTATTTTGGCATCTGTCACAAATGCCCCCCTCAACTCTGGCAAATCTGGCAAAGTCTGACACCTCCTTGTTTAAATCAATAGTATTAGTCCAGATTTTTTTCTTGACTTGGGGGGGGCGTGGTGGTGGGTGGTGGGGAAGGGGCTGTTGACAGTAAACCGCCAACATTCGTGGTCATTACCCCTCTGCAGCTGACCGTAACTTCAGGATGCACAGAAATCCTGAAGTTACAGTCTGTCACTCAGGGTTCCAACACAAGCTGCACGGTGGACAACACCCCCCCCCCCCCACCGCCCCAAGAGTCAGCAATCACTGAACCAGCGAGGACTTCAACTTTGCTGCTCCCGCATGACTGTTAGAAACTTTGTAAGAAGTTAAACTTCGTTCAGTGAGGTGTAAATCGTCTTTTAGCAGTGATGTGATTAATAAAATTAGATCAACAACAGAACTTGTCCTGAAAAAATAATTTTATGTTTGTGGAATGTTATTACATGATTAATTAGAAGATTTCTCTAAGCTAATTTTTTTAATAATAACCTTTTTTAAAACTGTTTCTCAGAATATTTTACCTTCACCTTTATCTCTGACTCAACCTTTAATTTGGTTCATTCAAAAAAAACCTGATTTTTATTGCTTTAATATTTCCTGTCTTTGAAAATCCTTTGGTGCTAGGATAGCCTCGTCATCACTGCTGTTCCATGCTATGGATGCCCAGTAAAGAACATTACAATTAGTTGCAGTACCACTGCTTGACACTGGGGGTGAAATTCTCACCAGAGAGATTGCTAAATTACTTTGTGATCAGCGGCAAGCGCCCTTGCCACTGACTACAAACTCCAGGCTGATGTATTAGCCTTGGCTCGCTCTTAGCTGAATCAGAAGATCATTGGTTCAAGGCCCACTTGAGCAGAAAACGTTGGCTGAAACGGAGGGAGTGCTGCACTGTTGAAAATGCCATTTTTCCAATGAGATGACAGACAGAGGCCCTACCTGGTCTGTCTGGTGAACAAAAAAGATCCCATTCCAGTTTACAAAGAAGAGCAGGGAAATGTTTCCTCTAGGCTGCACAGGTGATCAGCCACGCAACAGTCCAGAACATACCACAGAGCGAAGCTAACCGACTGCTCATAGACAATGCTCCCTTTAAGACGCAACTTGCACTGCCATGCAGCAATCTTAAAGAAAGCATGCAGTGTGACAAACAAGCGGTGCACAAGAAGCGAAAATTAGAGGATACATTGAAGCAGGGTGGCCAGTAATAAGAAATCAGTGTACGTTTGGCAGTAAATCAGGAGAATCAGGAATGCAGCAAACAGAGAAAAGGCTTAGTATAATCTGGCAAGATTCAACAGGTATTGAAAAAGGGTAACTTTGGAAATATCATGAGAAGTACTAAGGCCAATGCTATGTACCTCATGAGATAAGAACTGGAATAGGGTCCTGGACTGCCCCAGCACACTTAACCTTATGCTCTTGAATATTGATCCGGTAGTCAATCTACATGTGTAAACTCAGGCCAAGAGTGGTAGCAAGCTACTAAATTGTGGGAGGTGCAGTAACTAAGACAAATTCTGTCAACAGACATGCATGTATGGATAACAATCAGAAGCAGCAATACAGGCTAATTCCTAACTCCGCAGTTCACTGTCACTGAGGCCAACTGTTCAACCCCCATTGCCACCCTGGCTGATTCAGTTCAATCAAACTTGGAACTTTCCAGTATATGCACAATTGAAAGTATTTCACCATAATTTGAAACAGACATCTTTAGTCAATATGTCTTTACTATATTTTTGGCAGTCATTTACTCTAGATATTGTTGGCTTCTGTGTTTCAGACTAGTCTCGTGGGTGACTCCTTATTTCCCTTGTCATTTAGAACAGTCCTATGCACACCTTTGCTTTGGATCCTCTGCTCACCTTCCTCACTTATGATGAAGTTGAGCAACCAAGTCGGGACAGCTAGAGCAAAAAAATTGGTTTGCAAAAGAAATAAGTTTCAATGATAAGAGTGCTCAATCAAATTTGTAAATGAATCAATTTTTCATTGATGTCACTGATGAGGAAAAGTAAATTTAAATCAGTTTATTCTGAAGTTTGATTTGAATGTTTTCCCCTGGATTATCCAAACCACACACATCCGTTGCGTCCAAAGAACACAAGGCTCCATGCTATTTAACAATAAAAATAGTTCATTAAGTAAATATGCATCAGAGTACTCTCCAAGTTCAGTACAGAAAACTGTGACAAAGAAAACTGAAACTAAAAAAGTTTTTTAAAAAAACATTATGTCTAAAAGAAGAAAAAGCAGTGTGGTGACAAACCTAGCTTCACAAAAGACTTGTTTAGTGCATGCCTTACAATGCATTGGATGGGATATGTAGAAACCTAATATGCTTCTGGGACAGCGGTAAACATCTAAGTGGAACCAATTTAAATGACAGCTGGAGACTTACTGACCATATTTTCCACTCAAAGGATGATTATGGTTCATATTACCAGTGGCTGTCTTGATTACTCAAGCTTTCTGTAGCCAATATTAAAAGCAATAAAGTCATTAACTTTTTTTCCACTGCACTTTAATTTGTATTTTGCTAGCAGCCAAGAGTGTGCATGGATACATTGCAATTCCATTCACGTGCATTTTTCATCATAAGAGCTGAATTATAAATTTACAGCCACTCATCATTTCTTTATGTTTGTTGGCAACTAGGTGAGGCAGCACAAGATTTGCACTTGATGATCAAAATGACTGGCATTTTAGCCATGCCCTATACACACCCTTTTCAGAATCATTAAAAAATCTCAATGGGGATGAGGGCAGTAATTATTCAAAAAGGTTGATATTAACAACTGAAAATTGCATTCACCTTACCACCTACCTCCCTCTGGAACTGTATAAAAAAGAATCAACTTGTTAAAGAGCCAAAGTTCCTTGCATTTACCTCACTTCTTTTGTTATGAGCTACAGCAGTGATGCAATCCCTTTTTGCACCAGAACAAAGCTTTTCCATAACTTGTCATCATGTCAGCTCAAAATAACTTTGTTAATTTTATATTCTTTCTCGGTGCCAGCACAGGTGCTTTACTCTTGGAAATGTCATGTGTGGGTGGAGAAGGGAAACTGGAATTAAATGAAAACTACTGGGAAGGTAAGGGAAAAATTTGTTGACACCACATTTAAGTAACTTCATAATTTATATTTATTTGAAAAAATATAAAACACTGCATAAAGAGTAAGTTTGCCCTGAAGTGTTAATTGTGTTACGTAACAATGGGCGGAGTTACAGTACCACTCAGGATTGCAATAGTAAAGAAAGGGCATGAAATAAGGAAAACAATTTGCTGTTGAGTTAAGGACTGTTTTCTTTTCAAAATGCAATATTCTCTCGTATTATCTCCTTCTGTCTCCACCAAGACATTTATTCTTATTAGGGGTGGCCATCACTGTGGCGCACAGCAGATAAATGATGGTTGGTATACCATAGAACATTGGAACATCTTCATGAATATTCAAATACTGTGCCTAATGGATGTAGCGATAATGGTGCAGAAATATAAAAAAATTACTCTTGAATGCAAAGCACCACAGTTAATAGCAATCTGTGTTATTCAGCAGTAGTTAAATGCTATGGAAGTCGCATTATTGTGCCTGACCTATAGAAATAAATGCATTGTACTAATAAGATGAAAACACAGCAGCTGGCTGGTAGACTTTTAATAGACAGCGGATGTGATGGATTAAGAAGCAGCTAGATTAACAGAGCAGGCTGCTTCTAACATAGCTGCAGCTATTTAACAGGCCTCTTTACAAGGCAAGGTGCCAGTCATCTTTTGCTGTGGCCCACTCCATCTTCAAAAAAAATTCTTTGAAATCATACCATTAGCTTCTTCTTAAAAAGATTTTAGTAATAGACTCATTACAAGTTGATTTCTGTGCAACAGAAACACACTTATGCATTTAAACACGGTATAATTAACTGGAGTAGAATACTTAGTACAGGGGTATTAGGCATAAGAGTCAGGAGCTAACTCCTGTATGCCTGAAACACTTCTTAATTATTTAGAATTTTAAGGGGCTTTAGGTGACTACTAGGATGTCTGCAAAACTGCCTTTACCAATTTGACAGCACAAATAACACAGATATAGATAGGGTGCAACACAATGAGCCTTTCGTTGGTCTTTTTTGCACTTATTTTCCGCCTGGCATTTGTGCACACAGGGGCTAATTTCTCCCCCACTGACAGACTATTAAAGCTATGAAAATATAAGAAGCTCTGGTTTTCACTGATTTTAATTTTACTTTCAGGAAATTTATTTTTTTTGTTAACCCATGCAACATGCAGTTCTTTAACTAAAGTTTATGTACATGTTATTTTAATTACTTTAAATGAGAAAGTCATGTGCATATATTAAATAGAATTTTCAATATAATGCATTTGTATAATGCCTTTCGTTCAGTAACAACAACAACTTGGATTTATACAGTGCCTTGAACGTAACAAAACCAAAATATGGCAAGCACTTCACAGGAGTGTTATCAAACAAAATTTGATGCAGAGCCACATACGAAGATATTAAGGTAGACAACCAAAAGCTTAGCAAAGAGGTAGATTTAAAAGGACTGCTGCCAGAGCCTGAGGCCTCAGCAGCTAAAGGCATGTCCATCAATGGTAGAGCAATTAAAATCGGGGATGAGCAAGAGGCCAGAATTGGAGGAGCACAAATACTCAGAGGGCTGTAGGCCTGGAGGAAGTTACAAAAATACTTGTATGAATAAGAGTTTCAATGGCAGATGAGGTAAGGCAGGGACAGAGCCATACAACATTAAGGAGGTGGAATAGGTGGTCTTAGTAATGAAATGATTAAGTGGTTGAAAATTCATCACCGGGTCAAATATGGCACCATGGTTGAGAATAGTCTGGTCTAGCTCATAACAGTTGTCAGGAAAAGGGATGGAGTCAGTGGCTAAAGAATAGAGTTTGTGATGGGCACCAAAAGCAAAGACTTCAGTCTTACCAATATTTAGTTGGAGGAAATTTCTGCTCATCCAGTACTGGATGTCAAACAAGCAGTCAAACAATTTAGAGACAATGGAGAGATCGAGAGAGGTGATGCTGTGGTAGAGCTGGGTTTCGACACCATACGCATGGAAACTGACGCTGTGTTTTCCAATGATGTCTGCAGGGGTGGCATGTAGAGGGGAAATAGGATGGGGCCAAAGCAGATTCTTGGGGCACCTGAGGGGATGGTGCCTGTTATCATGTGAAAAGCATATCAATGAGCTCAACACAATGTGTTACTTTCAGGAATTTATTAATGTAAACAAGTACACCACATCTCATCTCAATACCTCAAGGAAAATGTAAAATAGCTCCTGACGTCACAGGTATTGGGCCTTATTGGTCTAAGAATTGTATAACTTACAAATGCATAGAATATTTTATCTGATACTTCATGCAAGTATAACGATGAAGTCTCATTGTGACATTTGCTAAGACATGCTAGATAAAAGCAACATAAGGGGCTGAATTTTATGCTCCCCGTCAGCAGGTATGAAGGCAGCGGGACATATAAAATCTAGCAGGTGTCTCCCATTACCTACCCGTCTGCCACTGACCCATTTTTTTTTTACAGGAGTAGGAGAAACGTCAGGCTGCCCTCTCACCCTTAGGCCAATTGAGGCCCTTAAGTAGCTAATTAACAGCCACTTAACAGCCCCATCCCACCTCTGCTGGTATTTTACCAGCGGCAGGGGGAAGCCCACGCCATGCGGGAAGCCGAGCAGCTTTAGCTGTGCAGGCTGGTGTTGGGCAAGTGGGGAAACCTCCTTTGCAGGTCCCCTGGGCCCATCGGAGGCCCCCCTCTGCCAAGGTTATCCACCCCTTTAACCCCCTCCCTGGACCCTTGAACCTACCCACCCCCACCTTCTCATCGAGACCCCTGATCCCAGACTTAGCTGGGTTCCTCGGCGCGATGGGACTGCCTGTAGTGCCAGCTGTGGCCACTCCCAGCTGGCTGTGCTGGGACTACAGAGCTGCCGGCCTTCCGATTGGCCAGCAGCTTACAAAGGCGAGACTTTCTCCCGAGAAAGGGTTGGAAGTCTCGCCTTAAAGCATCTGACTTTTTAGTGGGAGGGCGGAGCCTGCAGCACCCTGTAAAATCCAGCTCAAGCATGCTGCAATTGTGTGCACTATTGAAAATATTTCAGAGTAATAATTCATCTTTGCAGGGAGTTTAATTGAGACATTTCATTAAAACTTTCAATAAAAATTGAAGGCAGATTTGAACGTATCACATACAGTACTATCTGCGCCTTGAGACATTAAGACATTTTGGTTTTTGAACTTACCAAGACTAAACTCCAGCTTTGGTTCAAATGGAACTTTGCCAGCACCTATAGATTAAAGAGAACTGATTAACAAAGTATTTTCTTTTTCCACAGTTAAGAAAACCATATGTTCGTATACTGGGTATACTGGGTAAATGTATGCATCATATTGTGAAACCCCTGTCATCTTTATCTTGTTTCTTCCTGCCTTCACTAACAAAGCTGCAGTAAGGAGGCAATTTTTCTTTTAAGGATTTCTGACAAAAAATCAATAAGGTGAAAAGCCCCTTATGACAAAAGCAGAAAATTCTTTAGCTTGTGCATCACTTGCAAAAGTATATCTAACTTATACATGATTTTCTTCCCACCACCACCTAATTTTGTTTATTTATCTTACATGTTAAGAGGGGGAACACAGTCTAATAGCAGAATAAAACCAATTCAACAGCTAACCCCAATTTAAAAAATACCTCATTTCATATTTCACTCTAAATAACATATTTTGATTAAAAAATATTAAAATAAATAGTGGAAATTGATGGTGCAATATTAGAGCTGCGAAGCTTCACTTTAATGGGTCTCACCAGAACACGTGATCTGCCCATGGTGAAAGATACAACGAGTCCATTGTCCCTGTCCTCAGACCAGAGGCTGTTACAAAGCAAGAATCAAAGACCAGAGAAAGACCAGAGATGACAACATAGGTGGTCCCTCTCTCCTGTCTAATGTCCAGAGGAATAAGCCTAGAGCAGACATGCCAACTCTTGTGAAATGATCAAGAGAGATGTGAATTCTGAGTCAAATTTAGCCTGTCAATAATCTTGCAAGACAGCACAAAAAACTTTGGATTTGTAACAATCTTTTTGTGGATGTGCATCCAATCTTGGACTGCACAGGTATATTTACTCTAGGCAGCTGACTGCAGAGTAAATCCAAAGTCTGTCGAAACACATAGCTTTATCAAGTTTGGAACCTGAGTGAAGCTGCCTCTCACAGGGATTTCCACCTTGTGCCGTTATATGACTGCCTGAAACTCTTACCAAAACTGCAATGCCAACGCAGATTCAAGCTCACTGGGTGATGTGCTTGTAGACAGGCGCTGCCTCTCACTCTGCGAGTTGAGTCCTCATCTTCTTCTGTTCAGCTCTCAGAATGCTGGCTGCTAGTTTTGACTTCAGTAGCTTACCACAAGGAGCACAGGCAAACAATATGCTCTGACCATCAAACTGAGAGCTCCTTTTCCCTCCCCCATTCTTTCCTTCCTCTGACACTACAGGCTTTAAATATCCTAACTCACCAAACCTGAGTTCTATTTTTTCATGTATTGCATCTAGACTGCTACTCCAATCCCAATTCTTGTTAGTGCTGTGGACATTCCTCCTATCCAAAGTGTCTCAATGTTATGTGTAAAGCAATCACTTATTCTCTATATTGACAGTGACTGGGGAGGGAGGAGTTAGTTCCTACACAATGTATATGCTTGCAAGAAAGAAAGTTGCAGGGCTTTGGGGAAATTTGAAGGAAGTGCTGCAAATTGGATAGCCATAGCCATAATCATACTCTAATAAGAGGCAGGATTTCTAAACTTTTTTGTAAAGCATTTTCAGATGTAGTAATAGAAGTTTCATAAAGAGCTCTGACCTGTTACAGAATAAATAAGCCACAAATGAGGCTTATAAACTAACTGTCAATATATATTAGTTTATGCTCAAAAAGAATAGAAAGCCATGATTTTTATAGCAAATCTCTTGATTTTTAAGAATTTGGCTCATGATTTATGAGGTAGTGGGGTTGGCATGCCTGCAAGAGGAAGAGAAATTATGCAGCTATCACTTCCAAAACAAAAAATGATTTATGAGAATGTGTGCTACCAGATAAAGTTTTATAGATGCAACAAAACACTTACTGCAGAGTGAACCTGTAAACATTTTTGAACAAACTACACAATGTAAATCAACACAATGATAAAACTGAAGTGAACTTCAATTATACAAGGCTTTTTTCCAATGTTAGCCTTAGACAGCAAGGAGGGGGTTAATTATTCTAAAATAAACACCTATTAAAATGTTCTTGTTTTAGCAATGTTTCCAAGCAGGTGTTATTGTTGAAACAAGTTACGCGTTTTTTTAAAAAGTGTGCTACTGTTATGATACAATGATAAATAGCATGATCATACCACTCGTACAATTCAAGTTACATAAGCCAAACTTCAACTTTAAGACATATTTTTTAAAAAGCAAAAATAATTGTATGTAAGTTCATTCATTCCATTTTGTTTAATCAAAAAGAACCTTGATGAATGACTATAATATTATAATTATCAATTTAATTTTAATCAGATCACTAATCACACCATAAATGTAGCCTTAAGGCCTAAAAATGATTTAAACCATTTGAAATCACAGAGTTTCATGCATTGTAAATCTTACTTATCAGTGGAGATGGTATCTCTGGTAGAGGGAGAATCTGATGGGTTCCATCTGGGCTTGTATTCGCTTTGATTTCCATGATGAGTTGCTGGAGGTATGCAATTCTCCTTTGCAAACCTTCAGAGTTTGCTTCTCGGAGTGCTGCAATCCAATCTCCACAGTCTGACTTTGAGACGGCTTCAAGATAAATCTCTGGCTCTCCACTCTGAAATGCTGCACTCAGAAAATCATTTAACACCTTCAGTAATCACGAATTTCACAAAGAAAGTGACAGGATTGATGCAATTATAGTGCGTAGCATTAGCCATCCATCTTCCCTGCCAGCATTTCAAATGCCTAATACACCTCTGAAAGCTACCTCTGCTGTTTTTACATTGTGCACTTTCTCACAGTCGCACAGCAGTTCCCTAAAGCAATTAATACAATACAAAACTAGGTGGCAGAATTATCAAGAAAAAGGACTCTGCACCAGCAGCTTCTGTTCTGCTGGAATCAGTAGTGCCCATTTTCTTAGAATCCAATGAACTGCGAGACAGAATTCTGGCAGAAAGTCTGCGGGGATTGACTAAGGTGAATGTGCCCATTTTCTCAGCAATAAAAGCTATATTTTATGCTTGGTTAACCTTCCATGCTTACCAGTGTGGCACTCATAAGTTTCTGATCATGATATGGCATGACACAACTTTCATGAACAGCCAACATATCATATGGGAGCATTACAAACATTTTTGCAACCAGAGGAATTGACAGAACAGGATATCACACTTGGTTAATGGTAAGACAGCCATATAACTCATGCACCTGCCTTCCTATGCTTACACATCCAAATAAGTGGACAAAGGACATGCTACTTCTGTTTCTGAAGATGCAGAAGGAATTTGGAGTCTGATCGCTCAGTCATTTTTAGATGGGTATGAGCATACAAACATACGAATGTGCACAGGACCATACAAAATAAGCGGGGCAGGCTATTTGGCCATTTGATCCTTCTCCACTATTTGCTAAGGTCATGGCTGATCTGATTGTGGTCTCAACTCTACTTTCCTGCTGAGCCCCTGTACCCTTTGACTGCCTTGTCAATCAAGAATCTATCCAGCTCTGTCTTAAAAATATTCAATGACCCTGCCTCCACCGCTCTCCGGGGAAGAGAATTCCACAGACTAATGACCTTCAGAGAAAAAATTTTCCCCATCTACATCTTAAATGGGAGACACCTTATTTTTAAACTGTGTCCCCTATCATTCCTGTCTTTCCCACAAGGAGAAACATCCTTTCAGCATCCACCCTGTCAAGCCCCCTCAGGATCTTACATGTTTCAATAAGATCACCTCTCATTTTTCTAAACTCAAATGGATACAGGCTCAATGTGTCCAATCTTTCCTCATAAGATAACCCCTTCATAATAGGAAATCAATACACCCCACACCATCACCCTAGAAATATGAACCATCAGTGGTCCAGAACCTGAATTATCACATCACAAGTTTATTGAGAGGCTTGGCCTGACCAATCAAAATAGCACCTGCACATCAATGCAGTTTGCAACAAATCACTAACAGCACTGCATTTGTGAATAAACTTCAGTCTCAAACTCTACCAATAATTCCTGGAACTGTAACCTTCATAAAATTAAACTCTACTGCAATGCACTTTTGTAGGTTAGGAAGCTTGTTCAATTGACACTCATTTAACAATTATATAAAGTGCACCATACACTTGTACAGCTCTCTGCTTAACTCAAAGACAAGCACACTGGAGGTCATTTTAACCTAATCCACCTGGTGTGAAGCAGCCAGGAGTGAATCTGTCCCCAATTTTATACCCTGCCTGATGTTACTTTCCACACAGGGGGCTGAATTTTGCCATTGGCGAGCAGGGGGCGGGGCCCACTCGCCGACGTGCAAAATGATGCGGGATGACGTCGGGGGGAACCCCTGACGTCATCGCATCCCATTTAAATCTTCAGGAAGGCAGGGGCACAGCAAAATCAGCTGCGGGCCCGCCGACCTGTCAATGGCCAATTGAGGCCATTGACAGGATCATTAAAACAATTAAAGGACCTGCCCGTCCAACCTTAAGGTCGGTGGGTCGGCCAGGAGCCCCAGTGGGGAATAGAAAACACATGAAACCTCATCCAACGGCAGGAAGAGGTTTCATGTAGGGATTATAAAAGTTTAATAAAGTTTTAGTGAAATTTATGAACTTGTCCCATCTCATGTCACATGGGGGGGGGACATGTTAAGGATTTTTTTTTCTCTATTTTTAATGTTTTCACAACTGTCAGCGACCTCCCTGAGGCAGCACTTAGTCTCAGGGAGATGTGCGCTCTTTCGTGCGCATGCACTCTCGTATTTGGGGAATCCCACCCCCCCCCCCCCCCCCCCCGCACAGGAAGCGCATGGCGGGGCCCGCTTCTCTGGCGGGGATCAGCTCCCCACCCGCCGGAGATTGGGTTGGGCCCGCCCACCCGGTAGGCAGAAAATTCTGCCCAGGGAATCTAAAATGCACCTCCAATCTGATCCCATGAGTTTCCCACCAGGCAGATTAGGATAAAATGATCCACAATGAGTTCACTATTGCATCTGTGACTATCTTTGAGCTTGTAGGCAGGCGTGGCTTGTTAAACTGTGCTGTTTGAAATTTACTTATATACTGTAATTTATTGAAATATCATTTACAGTGCCAAGGATGAAAGCATTGCATTTTGCATTTGTATTTTTGGACTTAAGATATCAGTGCCAGAAAATGACACACAATTAACAATTTTAATTAGATGCTTCTGAAGAGAGAATGAATTTAAAGATATGTATAGAAGGTGGCTTCTATTTTTCATTTCATCAATCCACTCATCCTTATGACTTCTCTGAACAAGATGATCAATTTAATAGCAAATTATGTTTATTATGGTGTTATGGCAAAATTTCTTTAAACCCGTTGAGATTGTCTCAAACACATGTCATATTGGACCTTTAAGAGCCAACAGAGAATTTCTTGAATTCAAACTAAAGTCCCAAAGTTTCCCAGTTTCTTCAATAATGTCTATTCACATGTTCATTGATTTGGATACTGTTTAAATCTAACTTCACCTGGATAAGAGTTGAGTGAGGGAAGGATGTATGATATGTTAATTCATAAGGCTTGGGGTAAATATTACACAAGGGGCTGGATTTCCATCAGGATGGTAGGAAGGTCAAGTCGGGAAACTCCCTGACTCTCCTTTAAAAGAGTCCCACCTGCCAAGTTTTCATTCCGTGGAGCTGGGGGTGAGATGGAATTGGGCAGATGACCAGGCCAGAAGACTAGAACACCCACCTCTGTTTCCTGGGACATTGTCAGTCCCTCAACCCTCAACCCACCCTCACTACCCCAACCACTCCATACCCCCTCATTTCTCCCTTGCCCCCATGCATCCTCCATACCCATTCACCTACTATCTGCTATAGGCAGACCTCAGGATGTCTTTGAAATGGTCAATAAAAAAAAAACTTCCAACAATCTAATCTCATTTAAACACACTGTACTGAAAAAAAACCTCTTTAAAAAGAGCTGTTCCAAAGAAATTAAATCCCCTCAAGTGGTCAATCTCCTGTATCAACAAACATCTATTTCACTAACTACACCAATGACAGCTAATCCTTTAGTAGTCTCTTTAAACTGTTAATATGTTTATACAGCTCCCTGCTGAGATAAGTAGTTCTTGGCCTGTTGAAATTCAGCCAAGCATTCATGATGGGCTCAGCCATAATAACAAATGCTCAGAAATGTAAACAATGAAGTCCAATAAAATTGAAAAACCAGGTGCCCTTTTTTCTGAGCTACACAAGATGCCCTGTCAATTAAAGCAGTCCAGTAGCTGGTGGTGGATTTTATTTCTTTAAGTGAAAGCTTCAGTTTTTAATATTTTAAAAGGACTGGGCATTTAAATCACTTCAGACTATTACACTAGAGATTCCAATCACTACAGTAAAAATGCATCCAACTTATAATACCACATCTAACTATTGAAACTAAAAGAACAACTTTTTAAAAATATTTCAAAGCCTGTCAATCAAAGAATTCCAGGAGCAAGTAGCTGTTTCTTTTTTTGGTTCCCCACTTGGGTCTGAGGTTCTACTATGGTTCATGTCTCCTCAGTGAACCATGCAAACTTACTAAAGGGACCTGACTCCACTAAAATTGTGGGGGTTTTAAACTGCCCACCGCTGCAATGGAAACGACAAGGGTGGGAGAGCTGTGTGCAGGCAGGCTACCCGCACCCTTATCCTTTGCCAGTGAAAACTCTCGGAAACAGGAATGGGGATGGGAATCCTGAAATCAAGTCCCACCTGCCATTTTTAAAGAGCTGCAGTGAAAATCTGGGCCAAAGTGTCTCTGTACAGTTTCTAACTTGGTGCCTCAATTTTTAAAATCAATGTTTGATGTGATTTTCAGCAAATGTATTTTGATCTTATTGTCGTGGTAGAATAGCAGATAAATCCAGAGACCTGTACTGTCAAGTACCTTAATACCTTATACATTTTAATTGTTATGATCCTCGATCAGACCACCAAGTTTCTGGTATGATCTGGATCAGGACCAATAACTTTTTTGTTTAAAGTAGATAAAGGTTGAGATCCCAGGTACTTACTCAGAGAATAAAGCCACAAGACTCTATGGTTTTTGAACAAACTAAATAAGCCTTATGATACATAGCCAGAAAACTAAAATAATTTACAATACCTATCTTATACTCTAACATTCAGAATCAACATGAGCTACATATGAATTAAAAGGCAAGCTGCAGTTGAACACACACCACACTGCACAATAAATGGCAGATGGGACCAAGGCAGATCCACGGATTTCTCAGTAACCCACCCAGATGTAACCAGTGAGAGTTATACAATCTCATTAAAAATCTGTCTCCCTCATGAGGGATTCCAAACATTTTTCACTTTCAAAGATCAAGTCTCTGAATTCCCTCAAAGTTGCTCCAACTTAGACTGTCTCAACAACTGTCCACCTCCCACGGTTTCAATCTCATCTCCCAAGACGACATTCCCCTGGATTCCCAAGTCTGCACACCAAACCCCAAAAATTGTGCATGGCTTCAATCCATTCAACTTTTCATTCCATCATTCTAACTGTATTTGATCTCTGATTCCAGAATGCATTACATTGCATGCCATCCTATCTCATCCACCATTTTTTCTCTTCAGCCTAGAGATAAATGCAGTAGGAAATTGGTTGTACTTCTTTTATTGCAGAGGCCTGGGAATGCCACAAGCCATGATCATGACCTGCAATGTTGGCCCTACTCTTGAACAGATCCTTTCCTTTGTTGGAAAGCTCATGATATATCAGAGCATTACGTCAACTGCCTTTTCTCAATTATTTACAATCAAAACCATCATTTCAAATGAATATTTTTTTCATACATGTTAGCGATGTGAGAAACAATGGCATTGATAGCCCTAGCTGCCCTGAGGTGGTGGTGAGGTCTCTCATGGTGATGGTACCCCCACAATAGTGCTAAGTTTGGAACCATAGGATATTGACTCCACAATGATGGAAGAAAGCAGCACACATCCATGTCAGGGTGGTGCATGGCACAGAGGGGAACTTGAAAGTGGTGACATTCCTAAGATTTTGCTGCTCATGTCCTTTTTTGTAGTCAAGATCGAAAGGTTGGTAGGTGATGTTCAAGTTGTGCTTGCTGACGTGTTGTGCAGATAGAACACACTATAGCCAGAGAGGATTCTGATTCCAGTGATGGAGGTACTAATCAAGGGAACCATTATGTCTTGGATGGTGTAAAACTTCAGGTGTTGCTGCAGCTGTGCCCATCCAGACAAATGGTGAGTATTCCATCACAATCATGACTTGGTTTTTCAAGATCAGAAGATGAGCCACTCAATACAGGGTATTCATCGTCGGTCCTAGTTTTGTAGGCAGTATTGATATAGCTGATCCAGTTAAGCAGCTGGTTCATGGTCATCTCCGGGTGTTGATAGCGGGGTTTAATGATGATAGTATTGCTGAGGGGCAGGGATGCTGTTTGGGCCATTTCTTGTTGGAACTGGTCATAACCTGATGCTTGCATGATGCAAAAGTTACCTGCCACTCATCATTCCAAGGCTGGACCACTTAAAATGATTCTGTAAACAAAATGAATTAAAAATTCCTCTGCCAGACCCCTCTCAAAATGTCTTGGATATGAAATAATGAATTTTAGGTGTAAGTAATTTTAGGCACGGACCAAATTCAGCTTTGCTTGCCTGATTCCTTGCATGCATTATCCTATTAAACTAGATCAAAGTCTAGTATCTCCCTCCCAACTGTCTTATATTCTGTTAATTGTTCAAGTTTTATTTTCCATTTTCGGTCTAACGTGTAGACTACCAACAATTTCCCACATATGAATGACATCTTAATCTTTGAAGCAATCATGAAACAACTACAGGCATTTATAAGGTTTCATAAAGGTAGGAAAACATTTAATAATCATATAACCTTTTCACCAGCATGATGCACACTCCATGAGGAACTGAAAGGTACATAAATTATGAAAGCTTGACATCTGAAAAAACATAGGCACTGGTTTTATATATTTTTTTTTTTGTTTTTTCCTTTTCCCACCTATTTCTATTATTATTTTTACAATTTATTTCCATATTGTTTTATCCCCACCTTTTAGCCTATTTCAATCCTCTCCCCCCACCCCACCCCCACTAGGGCTATCTGTCACTTGCTCGTCCTGCTTTCTACCCTTAATGTCACCATTAGCACATCCTTTAGCTAATATCACCACCGTCAACACCCCTTTGTCCTTTTGTTTATGACACCTTTGGCAATCTCTCCTTTGGCCCACCTATCAATGGCCCTCTATCCAACTTCACCTGTCCAAACCCCCTTAAATAGCTTATATTTCACATTTCTATTTCTCTTTAGTTCTGATGAAGAGTCATACGGACTCGAAACGTTAATTGTCTTCCTCTCCACAGATGCTGTCAGACCTACTGAGTTTTTCCAGCTATTTTTGTTTTTGTTTCAGATTTCCAGCATCCGCAGTATTTTGCTTTTATCTTACTGCAAAGTACTTTCCTGACGTTAGCTGAATCGCAAGCTTGAAACAGTGGGTGGATTTTAATGTAGGCGACAGGGGTCCACCTGGAGAGCCGACAACAGCCCCATGACGCCTCATTTTGGGAAGAGGCCCATCTCATTAAGTGCCAATTAGGCATTTAACTGGGCAACAGCGGGCCTTCCCCGGGATCAAGGACCTGGGGGGAGGAGATGCCGCCCACAGAGAGCTGCTGTGCAGTCAGAGGCTGGCAGCAACTTATTGTTCACCAGTACCACCGAAAAGGTGGTGGCAGCTGCCAGTAATGTACCCGCCTGAGACCCAGGATCGCCAAGGGACCCAGGCCACAGGTGAGTGATGGCGGGAAGGGGATCACAGGGGAGGTGGAGGCATGGGGGTCAACATCAAGGGCAGAAGGGTGGCTTTCAGCGGGCCCCCTCCTTCCTAATGCCAGGTCTCTAATCAGGCGCCGAGTGTCTTTGAATGACACTCCACCACCTGGAAGCTCACAAGCAACCCCAACAAGGTCACTTTTTGGGCTTCCTGCGCAGTGAGTTCCCCGCCTGCTGCTGGATGAATACCAGCAGGGGTGGAATGAGGCCCTTTAGTGGACATTAATCGCCCACTTAAGGGCCTCAATTGGCAGCGGCGGGACGGAAAGGCCATCCACCAGCCTTCAGATTTAATCGGTGCAGAGGCGGGAAGATGGCAGGGTCCCCACTCAGCACCCTCCCACCTGATTAAATGCCCCCCCGTCACCAAACTCACCACAGGGGAGGGTATTAAATTCTGCCCAAACTGTTCAAATTTTTTCAAATTTCCCACTTGCAGGTCATTCTTCAAAGGCGAATGCCACCAACTAGAAAGCTGTTACCAGTCCTCATCTAAAAAGGAAACAGCTCCAAATAAAGAAACATAGAACAGGAGTAGGCTATTTAGCCACCCGAGTCTGTTCTAAAATTCAATTAGATCATGGCTGGTCCATTCACCTGCCTTGGTTCCATATTCCTCAATACCTTTGTGTAACTGAATTGTATCAATCTTGGTTTTGAAATTTTCAATTGACCTAGCTTGGGAATGGTTGGGGTTGGGAGGTTGAAGGCAGCAGGTAGCATCGTACCTAAATGGTCCTAGGTCTAATTTTAAGATAATGCAACTTTCTTCTAAACTATATAGTTTATAGAAACTATAGTTTCCCTCTACATACCCTACCAAATCCTTTAAATATCTTAAACATCTCAAAAAGATCACCCATAACCTTCTATACTCAAGGGAATGCAAAATTAGTCTAAGCAACCTGTCCTCACAATTTAATGCTTTCACCATGCTGATGAATCCAAAATCCCCTTCTAAGGCCAATATATCCTTTCTGATTTGCAGCACTCAGAACTGAACTCAGTACCCCAGATGCAGGGCATTCCACGGAGAATGCACCAGGGAAGAGTTATCCTCTAAGCCAGTGTGATGCCAGGTATGTAGGCCGTACGTCCCAACTACTGGTGAATCGTATCAAACAGCTTGTCCCTTCGGCTATTTGCACCAGGCAGAGTACTGATTGTAATCAACCAGCCTGTGCTTGAAAAACTCAGAACATAATATCCAACATTAGATATGATGCCTTAATTTGACAACACTTACTGGACAATACTGAGTATGTTAAGAATTACACGAACAACCAATTTAAGATTATCAGTCGGGCTCGCAATGTGGCTCACTTACATTTGCTACATATATTCATGCGCAGGGACCTGTCCTCTGCAAGCAGAAAGAACATGTCAGACATTGTGCCTTTTTCAATTAAACAAAAGCATGGGGGACAACTGTCCCCTGGTGCACTCTCCATGGCAAGCCTTGACCAATCAGATTCCACTTGTCAACCAATCAGTGCCCTTTTCTCATGCAGTATATATTGTTGTTCCTTTTGAAATTTAGTATTCTTGCATCTGTCCTGATGCATGCAAGATGAAAAGCTTCAACAGCATGTCTCTTTTCTCAGCAATAAAAAGACCTTAGTCAGAAGTAGTCTATGACTCGATACTTCTGTAAAATCTAAACTTTTTGGTGTAATTTCCATTTCACAATTTCACTTTAAACCGATTTTGAGTACAAATGTTATTTTCATTTTAAGAGACTAGGATGAATTCTACATTGATCACCTTCTGCCAAGTCATGATCCCTTAATGGAAACTATTCCATTTTGCTGCAGTGCATCATCTTCATCTCCACCGGGTAATTTATTGGACAATGCAAATCGTGTTTTAGTTTTGGTTCTTCAAAGAAACGTTTTTTTCATCTCTTTTGCAAGTCTAAGCAACAGCCATCCTTTTCAACATCAACAACTTACTCTTATATAACACCTTTAACGCAGCAATTATCAATATAAAGTTTTGACACTGAGCCACATAAAGGAGATATCAGGACAGATGACCAAAAGCTTGATCAAAGAGGTAGATTTTAAAGAGCATTTTAAACATCCTGGGCGATACCATTAACCAGAAACTGAACTGGACCAGTCAGGTAAATACTGTGGCAACAAGAGCAGGTCAGAGGCTGGGAATTCTGAGGAAAATAACTCACTTCCTGACTCTCCAAAGCCTGTCCACCATCTTCAAGGCACAATCATGAGTGTGATTGAATAGCCTCCACTTGCTTGGATGAGTGCAGATCCAACAACACATGAGGCTAGACAACATCCAGGACAAAGCAGCCTGCTTGATTGGCATCCCATCCACCACCTTCAACATTAACTCCCTCCACCACTGATGCACAGTGCCAGCAGTGTGTACCATTTATAAGATACACTGCAGCAACTCACCAAGGCTCCTTCAACAGCACCTTGCAAACCTGTGACCTCTACCACCTAGGAGGACAAGGGCAGCAGACACATGGGAATCCCACCACCTGCAAGTTTCATTCCAATCCACATGCCATCCTGACTTGGAACTATATCCCTGTTCCTTCACTGTTGCTGAATCAAAATCCTGGAACTCCCTTCCTAACAGTACTGTAGGTGTATCTACACCGGATGAACTGCAGCGGTTCAAGAAGGCGGCTCACCACCACCTTCTCAAGGCCATTTAGGGATGGGCAGCAAATGCTGGCCGAGCCAACGACGCCCACATCCCCCAAAAGAATAAAAAGAGAGAGGTGGAGTGGCAGAGGTTTAAGGAGGAAATTCCAGAGGTTAGGGCCTCAAGAGCTGAAGGTATGGCTACGAATGGTAATGCAATTAAAATGGTGGATATGCTGGATGCTAGAATTGAAGAAGTGTAGAGATCTCAGAGGTCTGAAAGGGGTAAGGGGGTCACAGAGATGGGGAGGGACGGAAGCAAAACCATAAAGCGATTTGCAGACAAGGATGAGAATTTTAAAATCGAGGTGTTTAACTGGGTGCCAAGGTATGCCAGCAGGCCCAGGGGTGATACAGAAAAGTGACTTGGAGCAAGTTAGGTACAAGCAGCAATGTTTTGGATGAACACAAGTTTATGTAGGCTGGAAGATGGGATGGCAGCCAAGAGAGCATTGGGATATTCAAATCTAGAGGTAACAAAGGCATGGATGATGGTTTCAGCAGCAGATAAGTTGAGTCAAGGTTGGAGTCGGGCAATGTTATGGAGGGGGAGGAAGCAGTCTTGGTGATGGAGTGGATATGTGGTCAGAAGCTCATCACTACAACACCAAGATTGTGAATAGTCTGGCTGAACTTCAGTTGCCAGGGAGAGAGATGGAAACAATGGTCAGGGAACAGTTCTGGGGATCGAAGACCATGGCTCAGTCTTCCCATATTAATCTGGGAGAGGTTTCTGCTCATCCAATTCTGAATGTCAGGCAAGAAATGTGACAATGCAGAGAGGAGCCATGGGAAGTGGTGGTGCGATAGATCCAGGTGTCATCAGCGTAAACATGGAATCTGATGGGTTTTTTCAGATGATATTGCCAAGGGGCAGCATGTAGATTAGAAATAGGAGGAGGCCAAAACCTGTCAACTCCAGATGTAATGGTGAAACAATGGGAAGGGAAGCTAGTTTCATATGATTCTCTGGCTTTGATTTGATAGATAAAACTGAAAGCAGTTCCACCTTGCAGAATAGGCGATAGAGGAGGATTTTATGGCCAACTATGTCAAAGAGGCCACAGGTAGGTTGAGAAACATGAGCAGGGATAGTTTACCACATGCAATGTCCTTTATGACTTTAAGGACTGCTTGAGTACTATGTCAGGGAGAAAACCGAATTGGAGGGATTCAAACGTGGAATTGCTGGAAAGCTGGGTAGAGATCCGGAAGATCTTCAAGAGCTTTGGAAATGAAGGGAAGTTGGATTTGGGCTGGTAATTTACAAGGACAGAAGGGTCAAGGGTGGAACTTTTGAGGAGAACTGATGGCTACCGAATTGAAGAGGAAAGGGACAGTACCGGAGAACAGGGAGCCGTTAACAATGTCAACTAACAAGGGGACAAGGAAAGGAAGCATCTCTTGCAAGTCTAAACAATAGCTACCCACTTCTTTGCCCTAATGGATTCACCCTTAGTCCTTTCATCAGTTAGTACTCTTGGCTTCACTGTCTCCACTGACCTTAAGTTGGAAACCCTACATCTTCTCCATTGCTAACTTTGTTGCAAAACTCTTATTTTCTTCCCAAAATCCCTCAACTCTCTATAAAGCCTATAAGCTATCTATAAAAATATATATGAGATGCCATTTGGGGATCAAAGGTTGTGAGGTGACTATCACCTTCTTTACTAGATGGGTCTTGGCTAATGTTTCATTAACGAAAAGGAGGCTGATCCCAGATTGGAAGTCCTCTCTGGATCTACAGCCTCTCACTTCAACTCCTGTCCACCCTTTCTCGTGGTGAACCCTGTAAACCTCTACTTCATAGTGGAGGGATAGACGTTGGGAGGGTGAAACAATGTCCACCGCATCATGGAAGATGACATCAAGTATTTGGTACTTTCAGCAGATATGGCACAATGTTCACAGTGTGCACTGTGGTGAAGCACAAAAGTACGTCCATCCATTGCAGCTGCCAAGCTATCTAGTCATCTCCGATCCTCCTCGTCTTTGGGGTCATGCAAAAGCAGCCAAGAGTGCAGGGCAGTAGCACGCATCCTTCCTCCACGATGACTAAATGTCAGCTGTAAAGTGCAAACACACAACCCGAGTCCTACAGCAATGGAAGCAGGCAAAGGGACAGATGCAGTCACACTGGAAGTCATAATCCTCATTCTGCACATGGGTGGTCCTTAGATAATGGTCAGTCACCAGATGTACTGGAAAATATCATCAGTGTCAGGCAGCACAATGTGATGATTTAGCTCCCCTAATTAGGGATGCACAGCTAGCTGGTTTTCAGCAGAGGAGCTAATAAAAGGAGACCTAGACAAAGTTTGTTTCTTAAATTACTGCCTTGCATACCACAGCTGGAGTGACTCGATCTAGCTGACACCCTTAAAAACAGCCTAACAAACTTCTGTATTACAGACCACCTCTCTTAGGGAAACACTATAGCTGACCACCCCACGTGGAGGCAAGCACTGACATTTGATTCAACATGTTTCAAGGACCATCTCTGCCAAACTTGCAAAATCCAACATTCTCAGAGGAAGGCCAGAGGTGACACAGCTGCAGATGTTTCCCTAAGGGCCAAAAAGAACATGAATTGCCAGTTCTGTGGACATTCATGCTAATCCCACATCGGACTTTTTAGTCATGAGAGGACCCACGGAAGATGAAGAAATCATTTGCAGCTTGGACATACTCAAACAACAAGGAGCCTACCACAAGATGAGGTGCCATTCCGTACTCTTGAACAGAATGCAACAATATGCCTAACATTTGACAGGGAATCCTTCTCTCACCACAGCCTTTCAACCTCACACTGCCTCAGTCTATCTATTGACACCACCGTGTCATCTAATGAGTTGGAGATGGGGTGGAGCTTAAGGCAAGCAAGTATATTTTGCAACCAGGTGTGATTAACTGAGGAATCTCCATTCTGGTCAGGGATCATAACATTATGTTAGGCAACCATCTTTCTGGGTGCTTTCTAATTTAATCAACATTACTATGCTAAGTACACCTTCAGCATATTTCTCTTGTTCCTCCTTAGCTTCAGATACACTATTAAACATACTCTTTCTTGAATCTTCACTGTTCAATATTAACATGAAGACTTATCTCAAAGTTTCCTACTCATATATAATGTTCTCCTTTCCTCCTACAGTCCAACCTCCTCCACCTTCAGGTAACACGCCCTAACAGGGTGTTGGTGATCATGGACTTCCATTGGATTGGCCCATGATTATGCTCGGCAAAGTACTGCAGTGGTTTGCTGTTGCCTTCTGCAATGTGGCTGACCAGGAAACTCTCCCGCTCTTACCACCTGCCATCAGGTGTATTGGAAGGATTTACAGGCTGATAATCGTCCTGCTTGACCACGTTATGAATGCACCTTCCGTGACCCATCATGTCCTGAAGTGGGGCTTGAACCCGGAGCTTCTGGCTCAGAGGTAGGGATGCTACTACAGTGCCACAATACCTCCTACAATCCATAGCCTTTTACAGCCTAAGCTTGGAGTCACCTAATCGCTCGCTGAGAAACTCACCTTTTCTCCTAAGCTTTCAACCTGGCTCCACCCAGGATCCACAATAAAAAAATACAGTGAACATTTATTAAGTAACAAAACTCTTAATGAACTGCCTTAACATCTACACAGTGAGATGGAATAAAAATGGTTAAATATGTTCATGGTAACTCATCAGTGCTATTGTTCTTCAGGATACAAAGTATATTTGACTTTCAGAAAAAAGATAGATTTTTCTTCAAATCATTAAGCAGAAAGTGTTATTTTGAAAGAAAATCATTCAGTGAAAGGTTACAGTTGATCCTCTTAACACAAGCTACAGTGATGGGATTATGGCTTCTGTGATTCCAGTCATGGGTTTTCCTGCAGAATTATATATCCACTAAAGAATGTTGCTTGCACAAAAATGTGCTCAAAAACTTGGAAATAAAATGGCTGCCACAAAGGTTAGGCACAACAGCTTACAGTGTGAAAACTATAAATTCTGCACTTCTATCCCAATATTGCAAGATGCTGCTGCTATAAACAATGCAAGCTCAATAAGGATTCAGTCCTTAAAAGATGGACCAATTAGGTCAAAAACTAAAGTGTATGTTTTTAGCTCTGGATTTAACTGTCACATGTAAAGGAAGTCATATTGAGGCAAGTGGATAAAATGCTGAAGTCAAGATATAATGGCAAATCTATGCTCAAACCTTAGTAAGAACAATTTTGTGTAAAAGCAACATACTCATGGGTACCAATACCCCTCAAATCCTTCTTCCCATTCTAAAAGCAACATTCTCTTCCCTAGTCCACTCCTCAGTCACTCTCAACACTCATCCCCTTTCCTACACCACTTTTCCATACAAGTAGGAGATGCAAAACCTGCCCATTTGCCTCCTCCCTTCTCACCATCCATAGGTGCAAACACAACTTCCGAGTGAAGCAGCGATTTACTTCTTTCAAATTAGTATACTGTATTCGCTGCTCATGGTGTGGTCTCCTCTACATTGGGGGGACCAAACACAGACTGGCTGACCATTTCGTAGAAGACCTCCATTCAGTGAGCAAGCATGACTCTGAGCTTCCTGTGGCTTATCATTTCAACTCCCCACATTGCTGCAGCACTGACCTTTCTGTCCTTGGTCTGTCACTGTGTTCCAATGAAGGTCAACTCAAGCTTGAGGAACAGCACCTCATCCTTCAACTCAGCACTCTATAGTCTTCTGGACCAACACTGAGTTCAACAATTTTAGCTCATAACTTCTGACCCCATCATGTTTTGTGTGTTTTTTTTTTATTTGCTGGTTCAGTATTTGTCTGGTTTCTTTCTTAATCACTTCACTTTGCATACACATGGCTGCTATCCAGCCCTTCACACTTCATCTAGACATATCATTTGTTTTTTTATTTTACCCATTACAATCCCTTTGGCTTTTGAACCGTGAAACCTTTTGTCATTTAATCTCTCCTGTCCTCCACTCTATCACAGACCTTCCCTTGTGTTTCTTTTCTCCCCACCCTCCTCACTTTTTAAAAATTCATTTGTGGGATTTGGACATCACTGGCTAGGCCAGCATTTATTGCCCATCGTTAATTGCCCTTGAGTGGTGAGCTGCCTTCTTGAATCGCTGCAGTCCATGTGATGTAGGTACACCCACAGTGCTGTTAGGGAGAGAGTTCCAGGATTTTGACCCAGCAACAGTGAAGGAACAGCGATATCGTTCCAAGTGAGGATGGTGAGTGGCTTGGAGGGGAAATTCCAGGTGGTGGAGTTCCCACGTGTCTGCTGCCCTTGTCCTTCTAGATGGTAGTGGTCATGAATTTGCAAGGTGCTGTCTGAGGAGCCTTGGTGAGTTCCTGCAGTGTATCTTGTAGATGGTGCACACTGCTGCCACTGTGCATCGGTGAAGGAGGGAGTGAATGCTTATGGATGGAGTGCCAATCAAGCGGCTGCTTTGTCCTGGGTGGTGTCAAGCTTGAGTGTTGTTGGAGCTGCATTTCATCCAGGCAAGTGGAGAGTATTCCATCACATTCCTGACTTGTGCCTTGTAGATTGTGGACAGGCTTTGAGGTGAGTTACTTGCTGCAGAATTCCTAGCTTCTGACCTGCTGTTGCAGCCACAGTATTTATATGGCCAGTCCAGTTCAGCTTCTGGTCAATGAAAACCCCCAGGATGTTGATAGTGAGGGATTCAACGATAGTTATGCCATTGAATGCCAAGGGGCAATGGTTAGATTCTCTCTTTGCTCAAAATCTATCACGTTCCTAACTTTTCTCAGTTCTGATAGAAGTTCACAGACCTGAAACGTTAACTCTGTTTTCTCTCAACAGATGCTGCCTGGCCTGCTGAGTATTTCCAGCATTTTCTGCTTTTAAATTAACCCTTTTGTGCAATTTGGGCCTCCACAATAGAAGGAGAACATAGAGGCAATAGAGGGCACAGCATGCATTTACTAGGATGATATGCGGTATGGGGAAATATAAATATGAAGCCAAGACTTCAAAAATTGAAGCTTTTTTGTTAAAAGAAATTACAGGGGAATTTGACAGAGGCATCTAAAATTCTGATGTGATGAAACAAAGAAGATAGACCTGACTGTCTCCAGGGAGAGAGGGGACCAGAATGATGGAACACAGATATACAAGAGTTTAGGACAATGAACAGCTCAATGATTCAAACAGCGGAGTGTGGTACTGCTGCCGGCAAGTTTGGTAAAGGTGGAACACAGTGTCTACCCTGTTACATAAAAACACAACCTGGCATAAAGGCACAATTTCCAAAAGACATTTGATAAGGTGTCACACAAAAGGTTAATACACAAGATAAGGGCCCATGGAGCTAGGGTAATATTTTAGCATGGATGGAGAACTGGTTAATAGGCAGGAGGCTGAGAGTAGGAATAAATGGGGCATTTTCATGTTGGCAGGAATGATGAATGGAGTATCAGAAAGAACAGTGCTGGCGCCTCAACTATTTACAACCTACATTAATGATTTAGACAAAGCGATGGAGAGTAATATATTCACGTTTACTGAGAACAGAAAGTTAGGTGGGAATGTAAGCTATGAGGAGAACACAAAGAGGTAGCAAAGAGATTCTGGGCCTGAACTTCCTCAGAGTGGCAAACAGAGTCAAATTCCCAATACACTCCTAGTTTTTTACCTTAATTTTTTTCACCCTGTCCTGGCCAGGTCGGGCCTCTGGGAGAGGGGGGGTGGTATCAGCAAGGGGGTGTCAGGTCGGCACTGGGGTGGAGGTGTGCTGGGGCAAGGAGGACGGTGCGGTTGGGGTGGTGGGGGGTGGGGTGGAAACAGAGAAAGAATCCCTGTGGGTTGGGGAATGTTGCCCCTTGGGGGTAGGGGGAAAGTGGTCAGGGTGATGGAGGGAGACCCCTGGGGGGTCAGAGGTGTGGGGTAGTCCTGTAGGGTGGTTAGTTAGGGGTGTGTGGGGAGTCCCATGGCTCTGTACAATAGTTACCCAGAGATTAGAAGAGCTTCTAACTACCTCTGGGTAACTACTGATGTAACCTAGTCGGAACCATCCGAAGTTTGCAATTTAAATTGCATTTTCGTTTGGTTCCCAGTGCAGGGCAATTGGCCAGGGGAAGTTTGCACTTCTGAGCAATTGCTGTGCAAACCTTACCTGTAAACCTCTGAAGGGGATTCCCCAGCGCATCTTTGGGGTGCCCCCCAATACGACGCCCTGGAGCTCGGAAGATACGGAAAGGTTAAGTGGTTGGATAACACAGTGACCAATGGAGTATGAAGTGGGAGGTTATTCACTTTGGAGTAAGAATAAAAAACAGAATATTTATTTGAAGACATGAAATTTCTAAAAATTGATGTTCAGAGAAGCTTGTGTTAACGTGTAAAAGGAACACAAAGTTAGCAAGGTTAGCAGGTATATAAGTGATTAGGAAGGTAAATGGTGTGTTGACCTTTATTACAAGGGGATTGGAGTGCAAAGTATGGGACGGAATTAATGATCCGTCAGAGGAGAGTTTGGAGACAGGGAGCCATTTGATTGGGCTGAAGGGTGAGGAGTAGAGATCCCATGCCTTCCCAGCTTCCTCCTATCAAGCTCCGGGTGGGAAGGGAGGTCTTCCTGCCCAGAGGCCAATTGAGGTGCTTAAGTAGCCAATTAAGAGTCATTTAACGCCCTCATCCCATTGCTGCTGGTATTCAACTAGTGGCAGCTGGGGAATACACCACAGGAATATAGGAACATAAGAAATAGGAGCAGGAGTAGACAATTCGAGCCTCTCCACCATTCAACTGGATCATGGCTGATCTTCTATCTCACTGCCATTTACCCGCACTGTCCCCATACCCCTTTAATATCTAAAAATCTGTCAATCTCTGTCTTGAACATACTCAATGACTGAGACTCCACAGCCCTCTGGAGTAAAGAATTCCAAAGATACACCACCCTCTGAATGAAGAAATTCCTCCTAATCTCAGTCCTAAATAGCCTACCCCTTATTATGAGACTATGTCCCCTGTTTCTAGACTCGCTAGCCAGGGGAAACATCCTTCCTGCATCTACCCAATTGAGCCCTATAAGAATTTGTACATTTGAACGATATCATCTCTCATTCTTCTAAACCCTAGAGAATACAGGCCCAGTTTCCCCAATCTCTCCTTATAGGACAATCCTGCCATTCCAGGAATCAGTCTGGTGAACCTTCGCTGCACTCCCTCTATGGCAAGTATATCCTTACTTAGGTATACACAATTCTCTAGGTGTGGAATTGCAGTACTCCTGTACTCAAATCTTCTTGTAATAAAGGCGAACGTACCATTTGCCTTCCTAATTGCTTGCTGCACCTGCATATGAGTTTTCAGTCACTCAAGAACAACAATACTGAAGTTCCTTTGGACATCAACACTTCCCAATCTCTCAACATTTAAGAAATACTCTGCATGTCTGTTTTTCCCGCCAAAGTGGATAACATCACATTTTTCCACATTATAATCCAAATTCTTATCCACTCAATAAGCCTGTCTAAAACCCCTTGAAGCCTCTTTGCATCCTTATTCACAACTTACATTCCCACCTAGTTTTGTGTCATCAGCAATCTTGGAATATTACAACTGATCCCCATATTCAAATCATTGATATGGGTTGTGAATATCTGAGGCCCAAGCACTAATCCTTGTGGTACCTCCACTAGTCACAGCCTGCCAACCTGAGAATGACCCATTTATTCCTACTCTCTGTTTTCCTTCTGTTAACCTATTCTCAATCAATTTAAGTATATTAACACCCTATCCAGTGTGCTCTAATTTTGTTTATAAACCTCTTGTGTGGGACATTATCAAAAGCCTTTTGAAAATCCAAATACACCACATCCACTGGTTCCTTTTTTTCTATTCTACTAGTTACATCCTCAAAAATACACCAACAGGTTTGTCAAACATGATTTCCCTTTCATAAATCCATATTGACTCTCCCCAATCCTACCATTATTTTCTACCTGTCCAGTTATCAGCTCCTTTATAAAAGATTCTAGCATCTTCTCTACTACTGGGTCCGTAGTTCCCCATTTTCTCACTCCTTCCTTCCTTAAACAGTGCGGTTACATTTGCCACCTTCCAATCTGCAGGAATCGTTCCAAAATCTATAGCATTTTGGAAGATGACCACCAATGCATCCGCCATCTCTACAGCCACCCCTTTCAACCCTCTGAGGTGCAGATCATCAAGTCCAGGGGATTTATCAACTTTAAATCCAATTAATTTCTTCTGCACTACTTTTTTACTATTGCTAATGGGCAAAATCTTCCCAGATTTGCACAAAGTGTAGTAGAGGGTGGGAAATAAATTGTTTTACCCACCGGCTACAATGGTGGGTTTTCGCGTCATGTCGTCCCATTCTTACCTCATTAATTATGTAGCCACAGGAAACACGCCATCTCACTGGTGGGCAGCTTCCAATTTGCCCGCCATGCAATTACCTCACCACTTCCTCATGCAGGAGGCCATATTTAAACTACAGCCACGAACACACTTATCAATGTTTGCAGCCCACGACTGCTCCAGTGAAGACATAGCACCAAAAGCCAAGAAGAGTACAGCCCCCCGATTCAGTGAAGCATCCCTGGGACACCTTCTCGATGCAGTGGAGGCCCACCTCAATGTCCTCTACCCCCTCTCTGGTCACAGGAGGCCCGTCAGTCTCACCATTCTGGCTTGGGAGGCAGTGGCAAAGGTGGTCAGTGCCAATGCTGCAGACAAAGAGGTCAGCCATGCAGTGCAGAAAACGGTAAATGATCTCATCCATGCCACCATGGTAAGACAACCATCTTATCACTTGCCCAAGCCCATCACACATTCACTGGCATCTCACTCACTGCCAGCTCAAGGGACATCAACACTCATTCTCTCACACACACACCCTCACATTTCCATCTGACCTCATCTCCTCTGGAGGCTGCCTCCTCAACCCTCACCACCTTAAGGCCACTTACACAAATCAACATGTGCCTGCACACACACACACACGCACACACACTGGGATACCCCCCTTGCCCTGCAACCTCTTCCCTTGCCCAAGACCACTTCTTACTGTCCCCCAAGCAAGCCCTAGCCCTGCAGCTATTGAAAAGCCACTCCCACCTTACGGCTGGTCTGGTAGGTAAAGACCTGCCTGTGTGCCCCCCTAAAAATGATGCGGTGCGGCCTGCAAAGCCTGGTGCTGATGGCCATGAGTGCTGCCCGAAGCATGGTAGGCAAACAAACCTCAAAGACCTGAGCGAAGTGCAGCTCATCAGGTGTATGTCGCTTACATACAGTTGTGAAACACGTCAGCATGACTGGATGATCCAGCATGGGGGATGATTTCGGTGAGCAGGGCTTATAAAGAGATGCTAAAGTATTGAAATTAGATTCCTGATATGCAGCGGTAGGAAATACAGCCATTGACAGGTGGAGCAGACGATTGCAAACTGGTTTCACGACGGTGTGAGACCAATTTTTGGCCATCTTGCGTCTCTCCACCACCCCCCCACCCCGCCTGCCATGATGCTCAACGCCAACAGGGCTGGGAAATTCTGGCCAATGTCTTTTCAGTGCCTCATGCTCACTAGTCCCTTGTATTTGGTATTTTTGGGACAATTGCTGTATCTCTCTCTGTGAAGACAAACACAAAAGTATTTGTTTCGTTTCTCTGCCATTTCCTTATTCCCCATTATAAATTCTCCTGACTCTGGCTGTAATGTGTCCACATTTGTCTTTGCTAATTTTTTCCCTTTTAAATAGTATAGAAACTTTTACAGTTGCTTTTATGTTTCTCACCAGTTTACACTCATATTCTATTTTCTCTTTCTTTATCAGTTTCTTGGTCTTCCTTTGCTGAATTCTAAAAAGCTCTCAATCTTCAAGTTTACTACTTTTTTAGTCACTTTCTAAGCCTCTTCCTTTAATCTAATGCAATCTTTAACTTCTCTTGTTAGCAAAAGTTGCACAATTTTTCCTGTTGGGTTTTTGTTCCTTAAAAGGAATGAATATTTGATGTAAATCATGTATTAATTCCTTAATTGCTACCATTGTCTGTCTACCATCATAACTTCTAATGTAGTTTCCCAAACCACCACAGCCAACTTGCCCCTTCATAGTTTCCTTTGTTTAGATTTAAGATCTTCGTTTCAGACTGAACTACATCTCTTTCAAACTTAATGCAAAATTCTATCACATTGTGGTTCACTCTTGCCTAAAGGCTTCTTTACAGCAAGATTATTGATCATCCCTTTTTCATTACACAATACTAGATCTAAAATAGCCTGTTCTTCATACTGTTCTAGAAAACCATTTCATATACATTCCAGGAATTCGCCCTCCACAGCATTATTGCGAATTAGGTTTACCCAGGCTAAATGTAGATTGAGGTCCCCCATGATTACTTTATTATTCTTGTTACATGTACCTCTAATTTCCATGCTCTACATTACCACTAATGTTAGGTGGCCTATTACCAACTCCCACCAATGTTTGTTGCTCCTTGGTGTTTCTTAGCTCCACCAAAACTGATTCTACATCTTGATCTTCCAATCTAAGATCCTCTCTCACTAGTGTACTGATCTCATCCTTTATTAATAGTGATACCCCATCGCCTTTTCCTTTTTTTGCCAATCCTTCCTAAATGTCGAATAGTCTTGAATATTCAATTCCCAGCCATGGTCACCCTGCATCCATATCTATGTTACGGCAATTAGATCATACCCGTTTACTTCTATTTGTGCCATCAATTCGTCTACCTTGTTGTGAGTGCTGCATGCATTCAGACAGAATGCCTTTGATTCTGCCTTTCTAACGTTTTTCCATACTTTGACCCTATTTGATGCTGGCCTTTGTTTCCATTGTCTTCCAATATCGATTACGACTTTTCTTACGACCATTACCAGGTTTGTTTCTGTCCTGTCTGAATTCCCTCTCTGGTTCCCACCCCCCTGCCAAGCTAATATAAAACCTCCCAAACAACACTAGCAAATCTCCCTGAGAGGATATTGAAGAATCCTGCTCTGGACACCATGAAGTAGGCTTCCAGTCTGGAGTATGTTAACAGCAAATCTTTATTAACAACTCATAACTATGTGCATATTTATAGTAAAGGTATAAGTATGGAGTTGACCCCATTCCAGGTCTTAACCCAACTGTGTCCATCTCCAAACTGACCCTGGCTCTGGGTCAGATGTCTTCTTACATCACTGTGTAGGCGGTACTGTACTCAGTCTCACATTAACACTTTATATACCAGACCCTTCTTGTGGTGATGGTTGCTTTTAGGCCAGCCTTACTGATTAAGGGTCACATGGTCAGAACAGCTGATCAACACCAAGTGTGAGGAATCTCATAAGGGGGTGGAGTTTTCAAAGCCTAGGGGAATGTATTGTAGCCTTGCGAGAAGCGTACAGCTAATCCAACAGCTCTGTAAATGAAATTCAGTGTTCAACTAAAGAAGCCTCTCGGTAGTACATCTCTACATCTGGCAACGAGGATAAATGATCCTGGTGTTACCTCTTGCCCTACAACTGTGAGTATCTTATTTTAAAGGAGGAAAGAAAGAAATAGAATATATACTCAACAGGATGCCTCACTTCAGGAAGATCAACCCATTTGACTCCTCCGCGGAGGACTGGAGTCAATACATCGAGCGGCTCAGGTTTTATTTCCAGGCCAACAAAATAGGGGCAGAGGCAAAGCAATTCTCTTGAGCGTCTGTGGGAGCCAAACCTATAACCTTATTCCCACAGCCCCAAGCACGCCTGACTCCAAATTGTTCAGTGAGCTCGTGGATTTAGTGAAGAGCCATTTTCAGCCCAAACCATCGGTCACTATGCAAAGATTCAAATTTAATACAAGGGTGAGGGCTCCAGATGAATCGACTGCGACTTCTATTGCTAAGCTGAAGCAATTGTCAGAGCATTGTGATTTCAGAGCAACTTGAATGACGTGCTATGGGATCGGTTAGTTTGAGGCATATGCAATGACGCATTCAGCGTCGAATGCTTGCAGAAGTCGATATGACTTTTAAAGGTGCAATGGAGATAGCACTGGTCATGGAAGGCACGGAAAAAGATTCACAGGAGCTACAGAGCTTGAAAAATGGCACCGTTTACCAGTTTGGCAGCCAGTTGTGGTGCCAAAACTGCTGAAGCAGCTGCGAAGCGGGAATCGTTCCCAATCACCCAAAAATCAAAAAAATATACCGGAGGCAATTGCCCTGAAATTGAAATGTTACCGATGTGGGTGTAACCACACTCCTGAAACATGTAGATTTAAGGAAGCCAGGTGCTGTTACTGTGGCACAAGAGGACATTTGATAAAGCAGTGCAGAGCTTAGTCCAGAGTGCCAAGTAACTAGACATCAAAGATGTTAGAATTACATAACATGAAAGGGCCTGAAGTAACTGATTCTAACATTCACTCTCTTTTTAATCTTAAAGCAGTCAAGGCAGACCCTATTACAGTCACACTCCACGTGAATGAGAAGCCTCTAGTTATGGAGGTGGATACAGGGCTATCAGCCTCAGTGATGGGTGAGCACACATTTCAGTGCCTGAGAGAAGGTACCCAACCCTTGAGCCTGGAGAAAACTTCTGCCCAGTTGAACACTTACATGGGAGGTGCAATTAAAGGAAAAGGCACCGCCATGGAACCTGTGAGCTATGGGCAGCAGTCAGCCCAGCCCCCAGTAATAATACTTGAAGGACCAAACTTTCTGAGCTGTGATTGGCTAAAAGAAATCAAGTTAATTTGGTCCAAGATTTTTCAAGTGCAAGCAGGAGGACTGCAAGGTTTGTTGAAAAAATACAACAGTGTCTTTCTCAACAAATTAGTAAAAATAAAAGGCTTGCAAGCCAAGATTTATGCCGATCCAGAGGCAATTCCCCGATTTCTTAAGGCAAGACCGGTACCATATGCCTTAAGAGAAAAAGTGGATGCTGAGTTAAACAGGTTGGAAGGACTAGGCATAATATAGCCGGTTCAATTTTCAGAATGGGCAGCACCTTTCATTCCCATACTGAAACTGGATAAGACCGTCCGCATTTGCGGCGATTATAAACTAGCAGTGAATCAGGCCGCCAAGTTGGATAAATATCCAATTCCAAGAATTGAAGACTTGTACGCAAAGCTGGCAGGAGGTCAAACCTTCACGGAGTTGTAAATGAGCCACGCGTACCAGCAACTTGAGTTAGAAAACACACCCTGGGGGTATGTCACAATAAACACACACAAAGGCCTATTCCAGGATACACGCCTACCTTTTGGCATGTCCTCGGTATATGCAATATTTCAAAGGATGATGGAGAGTCTGCTACAGGGACTACCACGGTTTATATTATACCTTGATGATGTCCTCATAACTGGATCGACAGAGGCTGAGCATTTACCAAATTTAGAGGAGGTATTAAAAAGATTTCTGGAAGCTGGAGTTCGCCTAAAAAAGGAGAAACTCACTTTCCCAGCCACTGAGGTTACCTATCTGGGGCACCATGTAGACACACGAGGATTACACCCCGTGGAAAAAAAAAGGTTAAGGCGATAAAGGAGGCGCCTCTCCCCGCAAATATAATGGAACTCAAATTATTTTTAGGGATGGTAAACTACTACAGATGATTTTTATCCAATTTATCAACTGTACTGGCCCCCTTGCACAGACTGCTGAAGAAACACCATCGTTGGTCCTGGAAGGCTCCACAGGAGGAAGCCTTCAACGGAGTAAAACAACTGCTGCACTCCTCAACCTTGTTAGTGTACTTCAACCCATCTAAAGAATTGATATTGACCTGCGATGCCTCTCCATTTTGTGTTGGTGCAGTGTCGTCCCATGAAATGGACGACGGCTCTGAGGCAAATAGGTTACGTATCATGAACCCTTTCAGTGGCCGATAAAAGTTATTCGCAGATCGAGAAGGAAGGACTGTTAATAGCCTTCAGAGTTAGAAAATTCCACCAGTACTTACATGGCGGGCACTTTGCTATCATTTCCGATCATGAACCACTTTTGGGCCTTATCAAAGACAAAGCTATCCCACCGATAACCTCGGCAAGAATTCAGCATTGGGCATTATTTCTGTCCGTCTACAAATGCCTTTCAAGCACCGACCTGGGATACACATAGCAAACGCAAACGCTCTTAGCCATCTACCCTTGTAAGAAAGCATCGTGTGTACTCATGTACGCCAAGAAATCATCCTTGCATCAAATTTCTTAGACACATCACCCGTTTGTATGAAGCAGATCAGGAAATGGGCCAATTTAGATCCGCTTCTGTCCAAAGTGAGAGACCAGATACTTACAGAATGGTTAAATGAGCCAGTCTCCGAGGAAATGAAACCATTTCTTACCCGCAAATACAAATCAAGTTGTCAGGATGGCATCATACTCTGGGGACCAAGTCATTCCTGTACCAGGCAGAGAACTGCTTCTAGCCGAATTACAGAGCACTCATCCTGCCATTTCCAAGATGAAAATGCTCGCCAGGAGTTGTGTGGGGTGGCAGGTATAGATGCAGATATTGAGAAGCTAGTCAAGCACTGTCAACAGTGCCAACTGCAGCAAAAATTGCCAGCCGCTGCCCCCCTACATCCTTGGGAATGGCCTGGCCGGCCATGGGTGCGGATCCATATGGACTACATGGGTCCATTCCTAGGCACAATGTTTTTGCTTCTAATTGACGCACACTCAAAATGGATGGAGATTTTTGAGGTGAAACCACTTACGACGCATGCTACCATCAAAAGGTTACACCAATGCTTTTCGACTCACGGATTGCCCGAAGTTATTGTATCAGACAATGGAGCCGTATTTACAAGTGCAGAATTTCAGAACTTCACCAGTCTAAACGGCATTAAACACATCTGAACTGCGCCTTACCACCCAGCATCAAACAGACTAGCCGAGAGAATTATTCAAACTTTCAAGTCAGGACTAAAAAAATTGTCGGGAGGAGCCTTGGAAACCAAAATCTCACGCTTCCTTCTTAGCTACAGCTCGACTCCGCATGCAACCACTGGAGTTCCACCAGCAGAACTGCTTATGAAACGTCACCTCATAACGAGATTGAGCTTCGTATTTCCAAATCTGCCAGGGAGGGTAGAGAAGAACCAAGGTAATCAGAAAACAAGCCAAGATTTGCATAGTAGAGCCCGGAAATTTGTGGTAGATGAAGTCGTATATGTAAGAAACTTCGGTGGTGATCCAAGTTAGATCACAGGGATTATTGTCTGAGAGACCGGACCCCTTTCATATCAAGTTGACATGGAAGGTCAGATCGTTCATAAACACATGGATCAACTTCAGGAGCAGGGAGACACTTCCACAGTCAGTGTTGCCACCGAGGAATGGTTTTTTTCTCGGAGCACTGAGACAAACGATCACCAGCAGCTCCAAGAAACAAAAATTGTGCTTCCGAAATCTCTTGATACCGATTCCGCACAGATTAAGCACAAGCACCTCATCCATGTGCTATTATCGAACCCATAAGCGCCGAAGTACCTGATCGACCTGTTATAGACATAACTGATGTCTCTGTTGAATCAAATAGTAACGAAATGCCTGTTTCAAAAAAGGTACCCACTATAGCAGTTCCTGTTAGTATCGATCCTGTAGGAGAGCCTCAGGCTATAGAGTTACACTGCTCTACCCGAAACAGAAAACCTCCTCAACGACTTGATTTGTAATTGCTGGGCCCAAATATATAATCTGAATTCATGACAAAGTGCAAGTGCGATTATTTCTAAGATTTTTGATATTGTTTTCTTTTTCACCTGTAGAAAGTAATTTGTGTAAGGAATGTAAAACAAGGAATTAAAGGGATGTGATGATTATTGCTTTAAGGCCAGCCTTACAGAGTAAGCGTTACGTGGTCAGAACAGCCAATCAACACCGAGAGCGAGGAATCTCATAAAGGGGTGGAGTTTTCCTAGCCTGGGAGATTGTATTGTAGCCTTGCTAGAAGCAGGCAGCTATTCCAACAGCCCTATAAATAAAGTTCATTGTTCAACTCAAAAAGCCTCTCGGTAGTGCACTTCTACACTTCTACTCCAGATATTGGTCCCAGACCTGCTCGGTTGTAACCATTCCACATGGTACAGGTTCCACCTGCCCCAGAAATGGCCTCAGAAACCTAAAGTCCTCCCTCCTGCACCATCTTTCCAGGCATGTGTTTATTTGCTCTATCTTCCTATTGCTATATTCACTAGCATGTGGCACTGGGAGTAAACCGAAGATTATTGCCTTTGAAGTCTTGTTTTTAAATCATTTTCCTAGCTCCCTAAAATCTGTTTACAGGACGGCATCACTCTTTCTAGCTAGGTCGTTGGTACCAATGTGAACCACGATCTCTGGTTGTTCACCCTCCCCTAGAAGAATGTCCTGAGGCTGCTCAGTGTCATCCTTGACCCTAGCACCAGAGAGGCAACATACCATCCTGAAGTCACATCTACGGCCGTAGAAATGTCTGTCTAATCTCTGAACTATCGAATCCCCTACCACTATTGGTCTTCCATTCTTCTTCCCCCTCCAGTGCAGCTGAGCCACCTGTGGAGCCACGGACTTGGCTCTGGCTACACTCCAGAGAGCAACCATTGCCCTCACCAGTATTCAAAACGGAAAACTGTTTAGTGAGCAAGATGGACTCAGGTGGCTCCTGCACTACCTGCCTGGTCCTCCTAGAATATCTGGCAGTCGCCCATTCCCTCTATGCCTGCTCTCTCTTAACCTGCGGTGTGACCACCTCCCATGTAGGGAGACCATCCAGCAAATCCCATCAGGTTTCGCTGCAGCCTACCAGGGGTTGCCTCATTCACAGGCACTCTGTCCTTGATCAGAGGACGCAGTATCGGGAAGGGGGGGCCTGCTGAAAAGCACCCAACTGCCCTAGCTTCTGACCCCCTTCCCCGCTCACTGGCAACCCCGTCCCGATGACCCCCAAGCTGCCTATACTCACCTCTATTGATGGATCTATGGCCAATCCCTCCTGCAGGCTTAGGTGTAGGATTGGCAGTGGTCACCAATCCCGGTGGGACTACCAGTACTGGAGAACTACCCGTCTCTGATTGGCCAGCAGATCCTGGGGCGGGAGTTTCACTTTGTTCAGGGCTTAATTGAGTTGGAGGCCCAGTGCTGGCCACATAAGTACCTGCCTCAAAATAGGTCTGGGCTGCCGGGAGAGAAAAGTTTTCCAACCGGTGGGCAGGACACCCATCACCCATCTCAAATACGAACATACGAAATAGGAGCAAAAGTGGGCCCTTTGACCCTTCAAGCCTTCTCCGCCATTCAATAAGATCAAGGCTGATATGTTAGTTTTGCAAATTCCACATTCCCTCTACTCCTGACGACCTTTGATTTCCTTGCCCAACAAGAATCTATTTACCTCTGCCTTAAACATATTCAGTGACGCCTCCTCCACCGCCTTCTGAGGCTGAGTTCCAAAGTCACACAACCCCCTGAGAGGAAAAAATTTCTCCTCATCTCTATCCTAGAAGGGCAACCCCAACCCAACAGTGTCCCTTAGTTCTGGACTCACCCACAAGAGGAAACATCCTTTCCATGTCCACCTTGTCAAGGCCATTCACGATGTTATATAATTCAATTAAGTCAACCCTTACTCTTCTAAATTCCAGTCTGTCTAACCTTTCCTCATATGACAATCGCTCATTCCAGGTATCAATCTAGTAAATCTCCCCTGAACCACCAATGCATTTACATCCCTCCTTAAATAAGGAGACCAAAACTGCACACAATATTCGAGATGTGGTCTCACCAATGCCTTGTATAACTGAAGATTATCATCCTTATTTTTATGTTCAATTCCTCTCATGATAAAGGATAGCATTCCATTAGCCTTCTTAATTACTTGGTGTACCTGCATACTAACTTTTTGTGACTCATGCACTAGAACACCAGGGTCCCTCTGCACCTAGGGATTCTGCAGGCATTCTCCTTTTAAGTAATACTCTTTTTTTATTTTTCCTGCCAAAGTGAACAACTTCACATTTTCTGATATTATACTCCATCTGCCAGATTTTTTCCCACTCACTGAACCTGTCTATATCTGTCTGCAGCCTCCTCATGTCCTCTTCACAACATGCTTTCCTACCTACCTTTGCGTCATCTGAAAATTTAGCTACCATGCCTTCACTCCCCTCATCTAAGTCATTGATATAAATTGTAAAAAGTTGAGGCCCCAGCACAGACCCTGCGGGACTTTTTTTTATTGGTTCACGGGATGTGGGCGTCGCTGGCCGGCCAGCATTTATTGCCCATCCCTAATTGTCCTTGAGAACTGAGTGGCTTGCTAGGCCATTTCAGAGGACATTTAAGAGTCAACCACATTGTTGTGGGTGCAGAGTCACATGTAGACCGGACCAGGTCAGGATGGCAGATTTCCTTCCCTAAAGGACATTAGGCACATCCTGCCAATCAGAAAATGACTCACTTATGCATACTCTCTGTTTTCTGCCAGCCAGCCAATCCTCTATCCAGGCTAATATGTTGCCCCCTACACTATGATCTTTTTTTCCTCAATAACCTTTGATGTGGCACCTTATCAAACATCTTCTGGAAATCCAAGTACAGCACGTCTACAGGCTCCCCTTTATCCACAGCACATGCTACTCCTTCAAAGAACTCTAATAAATTGTTTAAACATGTTTCCCTTTCACAAAACAATGCTGACTCTTCCCAATTACCTTGAGTTTCTCTAAGTGCTCATCTATAGCCTCCTTAATGATCGACTCTAACACCTTCTCCACGACAGATGTCATGCTAACTAGCCTATAGTTTCTTGTTTTCTGCCTCCCTCCCTTCTTGAATAGAGGGGTTATATTTGCTACTTTCCAATCTGATGGAGCCTTTCCAGAATCTAGCGAATTTTGGAAAATTAACACCCATGGAGTCTTGTTACATGTGTAGCACTTTGGTGAGACCACACCTAGAACACTGTGCAACCGTTTTGTCTCTATATCTATGGAAGGATATACTTACTTTGGTGGTGATACAACCAAATGTCATTGGATTGGCTCCTGGGATGAGTTGGTTGTCCTATGATGAGAGGCTGAGAAAGTTGGGCCTGTGCCCTCTGAAAGTTAGAAGAATGAGAAGTGATTTCATTCAAATATTCAAGATTCTGAAGGGACTTGACAGGGTAAACGTAGAGGTATGCGTGCCCCTGGCTGGGGAATGTACAACACAGGAGTACAATCTCAGGATAAGGGGTCGATCATTTAGGTCTGAGATGAGGAGATATTTCTTCACTCAGAGGTTTGTGAATCTTTGGCATTGTCTACCCCAGAGGGTTGCGGGTGATCCATCAGTGAGTATATTTAAGGCTGAGAGAGAGAGATTTTTGATCCCTCAGGGTATCACGAGATATGGAGGGTGGGTGGGAAAGCAAGGTTGAGGCATAAGATCAGCAATGACCATACAGAATGGCAGAGAAGGCTCGAGGGGCCATATGGTCTACTCCTACTCCTATCTCTTATGGTAATTTCTAATCAATGCTAAGGTCATAGGGATAGATATCTGATGACTAGTTTCTAAAGCTATTGATGTTTACAATGGGAATTCATTCTCATGGCTTTGGGATTGGGCTATTTTTTAGACCATTGGATAGCACCTGAATAAATATCAATGTTCATGCTGCAGACTTCAGCTAATCCACATCAGTGATATTTAGATGCTTATGGTTACATGCTGAAGTCATTGCACACAAAAGTATTGGGCCCACACAGGAGGAAATGCCAGTTGGGAGGGTTCATGGACCTCTGTAATAGGAGTCAGTTCTTTCTTAAAAATCATATAACAATCATCACTGCAACCAAACCACAGACATAAACAGAGAATTGAGATCAATACGAAACCTTAGGAAAGAATCATCTGTTGTCATTTTCCAAAGCTCCTGGTATTTCTACCATTTCCTTTGCTTTTTTATCAATTTTCTCCCTTCCTTGCTTCTTGCGAGGGCATCACTCCTCACAGCAAGAGGAGAGCTGGGATTTTCACAGTTTAAAATAGCGAGAGGAGAGCTGGGATTTTCACAGTTTAAAACAGCGAGGTGAGCCAGGAGTTCAGAGTTCGGACATGGAGAGCAGATCTGTGTGAGAAGGGCTGCGGTGGCAGGAAATACAAACCGGCGGCAGAGGAGGAGGCCCAGCACACAGAGAGCGCACCTGCGTCAGGAGCTCAGCAGGGGCAGGAGATAAAAAACTGGCGGCAGAGAGACCCTTCAACCTGTTTCTATCTGTCAGAGCCAAAGTGTGATGTCACAGGAAAACAGGTAGGTGATTGGTGGGTATCGTTACCCTGTCTCTTTTGATTGGCCAAGTGGTTTGAATCAGGAGACATTGGCCGAGAGTTTCCAGCTCTGTCATGGGTGGGACCCGCCGGGGGCGAGGCAGCACCCCAGCCAGAAGTCCATTGACTTGTGGTGGGACCAGACGATCCAGATGGTGGGCGGGTGCGGAAAATCCCGCTCGTTATTACAGCTGAAGAGTACCGGTAAGAAATTCACTTTTAAACATTTAACATCCAAATTAATTAATTACGTAGAATAGAGGTGGCTGGGCAGGCGGTGTGTTGTAGCTGTAGTATGTGGGGCCTGGTGGATGCTGGTGCGATCACATCTGCAGCAAGCGTTGGCTGCTCGAGGAACTTCGGCTCAGAGTTGATGAGCTGGAGTCTGAGCTGCGGACACTGTGACACATCAGGGACGGGGAGAGTTACCTGGACACTGTGTTTCAGGGGGCAGTCACACCCCTCAGATTAATTACATCAAATTTGGTCCGTGGTCAGGTACAGGAAGGTGTGACTGTGAGTGAGGCAGGCATGGGGATCCAGAATTTAGCTTTGGAGGAGCCTCGGCCGGTGCCCTTGTCCAATAGATACGAGGTTCTTGCTCCTGGTGTGGACGAGGGCACAGACCGCAGGCAGGATGAGCAAACTAACCACAGCAATGTAGTACAGAGTGCCATTCGAGTGGGAGGAGAAAAGAGAAATGTAGTAGTAATAGGGGATAGCACAGTTAGGGGAGTAGATACTGTTCGCTGCAGCAAAGACAGAGAGTCCCGAAGGCTGTGTTGCCTACCTGGTGCCAAGGTTAAGGACATCTCTTCTGGGCTGGAGAGGAACTTGGAGTGGGAGGGGAAGGATCCAGTTGTCGTGGTCCACGTAGGTACCAACAACATAGGTAGGACTAGGAAAGAAGTTCTGCTTCTCAAGCAGCTCAGGACTAAATTAAAAGGCAGAACCACAAAGATAATAATCTCCGGATTACTACCTGAGCCACGTGCAAATTGGTGTAGGGTAAATGAGATTAGAGAGGTAAATGCATGGCTCAAAGATTGGTGTGGGAGAAATGGGTTCCGATTCATGGAGCACTGGCACCAGTACTGGGGAAGGAGAGAGCTGTTCTGTTGGAACAGGCTTCATTTGAACCATGCTGGGACCAGTGTCCTGGCAAATCGTATAACTAGGGTTGTATATAGGACTTAAACTAATTAGTGGGGGAGAGGGTTCAATTGAAGGGAAGTTTAAAAAATCAGAAAGAAACGAGAGAGCAGAGGTGCAGGGTAGTGAAGAGGCGAACAATAATCAAAGTGCCACAGGAAGGGGCAGAAAATTTAAGCAGAAGAGTGCAGCAGAAATTAGAACCAGAATGAGTAATAATGGTAAAAAGTCGAAGCTTAAGGCTCTTTATCAGAATGCAGCATTTGTAAGAAGATAGATGAGTTGACGGCACAAATAGAAATAAATGGATATGACTTGATAGCTATTACAGAGACATGGTTGCAGGCTGACCAATATTCAAGGGTATTTGAACTTCCGGACAAACAGGCAAAAAGGTAAAGGGGGTGGGATAGCTTTGTTAATAGAGGAAGGTATCAGTGCGGTGGTGACTAGTGATATAGGTGCAATAGATCGTGATGTGAAATCAGTTTGGGTGGAAATAAGGAATAGCAAGGGGAAGAAGTCACAGGTGGGAGTCATCTTAGGCCCCCGAAGAGGTCCTCACTGTAGGACAAAGTATAAATCTGGAAATAATGGAGGTGTATAAGAAGGGTGCTACAATTGTCATGGGTGATTTTAATCTGCATATTGATTGTAAGTAACTCTGCTCCTTACAATGTAAACTCATTGCAATATCGAAGTGACCCCTAGTATAATTAATCAAGCAAAGACAAAGCCAGCCTTTGGCCAGTCTAGTCCGTGCTTTCTGTGGTATTGCTAGAAATTGAGGGAATTAGATACCAGGTAATCCCAGCAACCATCCTGTCCCATAGAATCATGGAACAGTACAGCAAAGGAGCCTTGCAACTGAAAGGAGGCGAGGACAGCTTCGAGCCTTTATGGCACTGCTTGTGGGACAAGAGGAGCAGGAGCACTTGGCCCTCCTGCCTTATGTTGGACACTCCCATCAGACCCACCCTGTATACAAAGAGCACCCTGGGCCTATGTAAGGCCCCAAGCCAAGTGTGGAGGGTGTTTGGAAGCCAGTTACCAGTGGTGTCCAATATAAGTAAGTGTTAAGACTTTTATTGTTTAGTATTTACATTAATGACCTGGGTGTAGGTATTGGGAGAATGATTGCACGTTTGCAAGATTGCAAGTTATGCACATGGGCATATCAAACATAAGTACATCCGAGATGGGAGAAAGTGAAAAACAATGATGCAAAAGATAGAGATCTGGCTGCTTTTGCACATCAATCTCTAAATATTTGTGACTAATGTGGTGAACAAGGTTCTAGGGTGTGTACATAGGACAATCAACTATGAAACGAAGCATACTATTTCATCTCTATACAAGACCTTGGTTGAGCCTCAGAATATGGTCTCCAATTTTGTCCCCTGGGGATGATGTTCCCCACAAGATATGCATGCGCAGTCTCACAACTACATGTTGTCCTGTACATGTAGGCTGCTCACAAGTTGTCCCCTTCAAGTCTCTGTGCAAAAAATATTCAAAGGCGCTTTGCATTCAAATGAACAGGCTGCACACCGTGAAAAAAACTAGAGGTGACTTTGGTGGGAAATATCAAGACTTGGGAAAAGGTGCAGGGGAAGGTTAATTCCCATTTTGTTAATTAAATAGACTCAATGAATGGGAATTTCTATACTTCAGAAAAGTGTAGATTTTGGGGCGGTCTAACCTAAATTTCTAAAATAATGAAGGGATTAGGCTGATTTTATGTAGACCAACCATTTCAACTGGATAGGTTAGGGAGGAACAGAGGCATGATTATAAGTGACACAAGGACAAAACTAGGTTAGATGTTAGGCGGGGCTTCTTTTCCCAGGGGACAATGAACCAGTGGAACAGTTACCAGCTTGTGCAGGAGCTAGATCCAATTCTGGTTAGCGTGGAGGTCAACTCATACAAGAGTTAGATATTCCATAATGTAAATCAGGCCAATATGATCTCCTGGACCAGTTTTTATAGTCTAAAGAGGTCAAAGATGATTTTCCAATTTTTCTACTGAAATTGGCATGGGTTTTTATCATTTTCATCTCAGGATATTAAAGGGCTCTGGAAAGGTCGGAAGTATATGCATTGCAAGCATAGGTAAGAACAGGAGTAGGCCATTTGGCTGCTCGAGCCTATTCCAACATTCAAATAAATCAGTTGGCTGATCTGTACCTGAACTCCATCTACCCAGATTGGTTCTGTAACTCTTATTACACTTGCCTAATAAAAATTGACTAATTTCAGTTTTGAAACTTTCAACTGACTCCACTTCAACAGCTTTTTGAAGAAGGCTCAAATTTCCACTATCTTTTGTGTAAAGAAGTGTTTCCTGGCATCATGCCTGAATAGCTAAGCTCTAATTTTCATGTCATACCCCTTGTTCTAAACTCTGCCACCAGAGAAAGTAGTTCCTTTTTATCTACCCTATCAAATCCTCTAAGCATCTTATATGTCAATTAAATCACCTTTTAACTTTCTATGTCAGAAGCAGCTGTGCCTTCATCAACCAAGGCTCTTAAGTCTATAATTCCCTCCCTACACTTCTCCAGCTTTCTAGCTTTCTCTCTCCTAACTTCTTAAACCTACTTCTTTCAACAAGTTTTTGGTCACCTTTTATCTCTTAGGAATATAGGAGCAAGCGTAAGCCATTAAGCCCATCAAGCCTGCTCCGCCATTCAATATGATCATGGCTGATCATCTACTTCAATGCCTTTTTCCACACTATCCCCATATCTCTTTATGTCATTGGCACTAAGAAATCTGTTAATCTCTACTTCAAACATAATAATGAGCTTCCACTGCCCCCTAGGGTAGAGAATTCCAAAGATTCACAACTCTCTGGGTAAAAGAATTTCTCCTCATCTCAGTTCTAAGTGGCTCCCCCCTTATTTTGAAATTGTGTCCCCAGGTTCTAGACTCCCCAGCCAGAAGAAACATCTTACCTGCATCTACCCTGTCTATTCCTTTAAGTATTTTTTATGTTTCAATGAGATCACCTCTCATTCTTCGAAACTCTAAAGAATACAGACCCTGTTTCCCCAATCTCTCTTCATAAGACAGTTCCGTCATCCCCAGAACAAGTTACGTGAATCTTTGTTGCACTCCCTCTATGGCAATAATATCCTTCCTGAAGTAAGAGAACCAAAACTGCACACAGTTTGCCAGGTGCAGTCTAACCAAGGTTCCATACAATTGAAGCAAGACTTCACTGCTCCTGTACTCAAATCCTCTTGCAATTAATGCCAACATACCATTAGCATTCCTAACTGCCTGCTGCACCTGCCTGTTAGCCTTCAGTGACTTATTGACAAGGGCACCCAGATCCCTTTGTACACCTACACTTTTACATTTCTTACCATTTAAGAAATACTCTGCACATCTGTTCCTCCTACCAAAGTGGGTAACCTCACATTTTTTCCACATTATATTCCATCTGCTAATTCCTGCCCACTCACTAATCTGTCAAAATCCCCTTTGTATCTTCCTCACAACATACATTCCCACCTAGTTTTGTGTCATCTGTGAATTTGGAAATATTACACTTGGTCTCCACATCCAAATCATTGATATATATATTGTGAACAGCTGGGGCCCAAGTACTGATCCCTGCGGTACCCAACAAGTGACAGCCTGTCAATGTGAGAATGACCCGTTTATTCCTACTGTATGTGGCTCGGTGTCAAATATTATTTCAAATCACTCCTGTGAAGTGGCTTCTGACAATTTACTATGTCAAAGAGCTATATAAATGCAAGGTGTTATTGTACAGTCACAGATACAGTGTAGACAGCAAACTGGCTGACACTGGAGATGTATCCAGGGTTATCTCAGAAGAGATCTACTGCATAGATTTGGAAGCCATGCTGAGTTTAATGCTATATTGCAGAATGTGGAGGTCTTTTTGAAGGAGACAGGACAATTTTGCTGTGACCTTTCTGCTAAGCTTCTGTCTGCTTAGAAACTTCTTTAGCACCATTACAGGATAGTTGTGTTTTGTACAAGAGATCTTAGAGACAGATTTCATACCATCACTACTCTGTTTAGACTAGTTTATGGTGTGTAACACTATAGAAGAGGGAGTTCTGTAATGCCTTAATGCACTGTGTGGTAAGTAAACAGCCATATGTAGGAAACCCATCTGAAATAGGCAGCATCTTACAAATGACAGGACAATGACATACAAAAGTTGTAATATTGCTTCCCACGTCATCTTAAGCCTTTATACCATGCGTACATCAGTTCTAATTACCATCCATATAAATGGGTTTCTAGGCACTGGGCAATGTATTGAAGAAAGTTGAAAGGGCCAGTAATAAGAATTTAACAGTTTTTAGGTCATTTCTGTCACGTTATTCTCAAATTGTTTTGTGTTTTTTTTCTCAACAGGTATTTAAGCGACCATGATTTTCTTGTTGCCCTTTTTTCTTGGTTGCAGCACCATTTCTGGCATTGAGTACTTTACAATGGGAATCTGTCTACTGCAGCTGTTAGTAAGAAGAGGACCACCAATGGGGGAGGCCAGATGGCAAGAGGTCTGCTTTGTCCACCACCTGTACCAGCAGAACCTGTACTACATCCAGAAACAGAGGGGAGCATTACTCAATTTAATAGAGCATGGTGCATGTAGAGGCGCTATTTTTTTAGATAGATTGTGATATATGACTGGTTAGTTTTTCAGAAGCCTCCCAGTTCCTCAGAAGCATGCCAAAGCGATGGTCAGCTAGCAATGCCTGTTTGGTGGCATTTTGGCAGGCATGGCCAATGATATTTTCAGGCATTGTTATACTTACCAGGCAACGACGTTGAGGAGCTTCACAGAGTCAGAGTAAAGCTGGATCCAGAGATGTACTTATTGTCTGAGATGTACTTATTGTCTGCCATCCACATACTTTTTCTAATACACATAATATGACTACAGTAATAAAGTCAGTGACCCATCTCAGTGCAAAGACTGGAGGAAGGAGTGAATAGTCTGGTCAAAGAGTGAGTTGAAGTAAAAGGGCCAAAAACCTTGGCCATGGAGTGAGAACTGAAGGGCTAGAGTCTGAAACTTGTCTTTTGGAAGAGGACTCAAGAGGCAAAGTCAATTTCCCAGCCATACAGACACAACTGGAGGGAGGAGGTCACAAAGCACTGTCACAAAGAGGGAGCTGGAACAAGAGAGTCAGAAACCTAGACAGAGAGGCAGAATTGGGAGCATAATCCTGTCGTAGCACATAAAAAATAGTAGCAAGATGTAGAAAACTCATTGGACAAAATAGAAAGGAGAAGTAATAATACCATGAGAGAAAAGGCTTGAAAAGGAAAACAGCAAGTTATAAATATTATAGTATAAGCTTATGGTCACAAGTGAAAACACAAAGCAAAACCATAGAAACAGCTTAGTTGTTTTGTGACATTTTCTCTTGGTGTGCCAGCTTGTGTGTACATGTGGTAAAGTCAGAACTAAAATAAAGAATAAAATGTGTGACCTACAGGAAAAGCTGATCGAGATATGGGATCACTGCAAACTTAAGAGAAAATGTCAGTAAGCTCAGTATACGTTCATTCAGCTGAAACATTCAAAAGGGAACAGACAGATTTTTAGTCACACAGGGAAACAGAAGAATACAGGCTCACCAGCAAAGTCTTAATCCCTAGGTTGGAACATAGGGTTAATTGGTGGGACAAATAGACAGGCTGCTGATATTTTCCTGCTCTGGCCCTCTTATGAAATGATGGCATAATAATGCTAAGGGTAACAAGTAAGATTGGAAATTCCTCTTTTAAAGGAATATTGGGGATACTTGTTTCTTGCCATAAGTGATGAACTCCAACCAAATTGAATATTTCAAGATGCCCCCTGTTTCTGTGGTTGTTATTAGTAGATCGTAAATATACATGGCAAAGAAAAAACCTCATAAAAGCTTATGGACACATTCAAATACAAAAGATGCACAGCTCCAAAAAAAAAGCGATGGCACCAATAAATAACAGCAACTCCAATACAGTCTTGAAAAGAGGCCTTGGTCATAGGGTGATGCTGACAAAATAAGTTTTAAAAATATGTTTTTTATCATAGGATTCCAGAAGATACATCAGTGTTTCAGGATTCCTTTTATGTGAAAAATCAAACCTAATGTTTTTCCCTATGATGTGAAAACAAGTGGTTACACTGAGTGCACAGCAGGACATACATTATTTACTCTAATTTTAGCTGCATCCATTACTAGTGTTGCAGAGAAAACAAATACACAAAAGTGCATTTTTGCAGTGGTAGATGCAGAAGTTTATAAAGGGGGAAAGTAAGCACTGCAGATACAGGGATAGATTTCTGCTTTGGGCACAAATTGGCAATTCTGGAGCAAATTGGAGACCCAAAATTATGCCTGTTTAGAGAAGTGTTTTCTCACCCTCCTCCCCCCCTGGGGTTTCCTCTCACATTCATTTGCATATTGACATTTTGCAAATCTGTCACGAACCAGCACAATCAGGCAGCATTTTATAATGTGTGTTTTTTTTAAAATTTACTTTATTCCTTGATGTATTTAAGAGCGGTATCTTGTTAAAATTTGATTAATACTGTAGAAAATGGGTTCAATCACAAAAATTAGCATTTTGAATCATTGTTAATCCATTACCCATGAGAAACCAATCTTGGATTACTAAAAATGATGTTTAATAAATATACAAAACCATTTTGCTCCACCTGCTCCACCCCCACCAACAGTATAAGACCCATCACATTTCTACCTCTCTTCAGCTCGAGTCATACGGACCCGAAACGTTAAATTTGTTTCTCACTCCACAGACCTGCTGAATTTTCCCAGCATTTTCTTTTTTTATTTCAGATTTCCAGCATCTGCAGTATTTTGCTTTTACAGCACTATTTTCTTGTTCGATTAGGGTAGTGCTAAGCTCCTCAGTAAAAAAATTTTAAAGTTCATTCACGACCTTTCAAAACATACCTTTTTGTGTCCATGGTCCCAAAAGATTCAGCTTATTTACTTAGGGGCTCCAAAAATTGAGCGGAATTAGCGAAAACTCCCAATGGTGATTAATTCAATTTGGAGGCATGGCTAGTTGTGTGGCCACATCCTACTTCTAACATAATACTGTCATGAAGCTATTAATGTATATAATGTTATTGGAAATTATTTTTTTAAATAGAGGGTTAGTCTGTGTATATGTTAATTGGATTAAAGCCAGCTAGTGCTTTGATGTATAGTAGTTTTGAGATGTAAACAGAGAGATAAAGAGTACATTTGCATTTTGTTGAATAAAGCATTTAAGAAGGGGGGGTGAAATCTTGCACCTAGCTAGGAGACACCAAGAAATGTTTATACTACTAATAAAATTGGTACTATGAAAGGAGTTTTATTGTTAGAAGAGGTGGAGTTCAAAGGGCTTGGTGATACAGTGAGAATTTGCATTCAAAGGGCAAGCTGGGTATAACCTGAGAAGAGTTTGTGTGTGAAAGGCAGAAGCATGTAAGATCAAAGCCTGTAAGCCTACAACTGTCTTCAAGGGAACCAAATTGAAAGGAACCTCATTTTGAATTTGTAAAGTGAAATGCTTTGCCTGATGTCTGCTTAAAGTCTATCGGTTGTTGTTGCCGTAGTGAAGGTTAATTTGGGAATTTGTTAAAAGTTATGATAGTAGTAATTTGTAGCCATGTGTATATGTTTAATTTTTTGTAAATTAATAAATGTCTCATTTAGTTTGATATAAAAACCTATCGAGAACTGATGGTCTTAGCCCTGAATTTAGAGTTGCATCTCAAACATACCAATTGAAAATATAGGTTATGACGGTTGTTTCAAGTTTCCCTCTGGGATTTTAAATAACAGCCTTTACCAACTGCTGTGTCATAACAATACTATTCAAACTAGTACAAAATATTTCATAAACTCAGGTTGTGTTGAATGCAACTTGTATTTAAAATTCTACAATTTTTTATGCTACTTAAACTGCTATCTGGAAAATTGCACCAAAAAAAAACCCAGCAACATTATGTGAAACACCAGAGCACAAAGTTTAATTTCTATAGAAGATAAACCTTTTATTGCACTCCTCAAAGTTTCGGTGTTGACACTTTGGAGTAATTTCCAGCATTTTAGAATATATTGTCTGATGCCAAAAATAATTTATTCCGAAGGGGTTACAGATAAACAAAGAAAAGTACAGCACAGGAACAGGCCCTTCGGGTTACAGCACAGGAACAGGCCTTTCGGCCCTCCAAGCCTGCGCCGATCATATTGCCCATCAACTAAAACATTTTGTACTTCCGGGGTCCGTATCCCTCTATTCCCATCCTATTCATGTATTTGTCAAGCTGCCTCTTAAACACCACTATCGTACCTGCTTCCACCACCTCCTCTGGCAGCGAATTCCAGACACTCACTACCCTCTGTGTAAAAAACTTGCCCCGCACATCTCCTCTAAAGTTTTCTCCTCTCACCTTAAATCTATGTCCCCTAGTAATTGACTCTTCCACCCTGGGAAAAAACCTTCTGACTATCTACTCTGTCCATGCCACTCATAATTTTGTAAACTTCTATCAAGTCGCCCCTCAATCTCCGTCGCTCTAGTGAGAACAATCCAAGTTTCTCCAACCTCTCCTCATAGCTAATAACCTCCAGACCAGGCAGCATCCTGGTAAACCTCCTCTGCACCCTCTCCAACACCTCCATATCCTTCTGGTAATGTGGTGACCAGAATTGCACGCAATATTCCAAGTGTGACCTAACCAAGGTTCTATACAGCTGCAGCATGACTTCCCAGCTTTTATACTCAATACCCCTACCAATGAAGGCAAGCATGCCATATGCCTTCCTGACTACATTATCCACCTGCGTTGCCATTTCAGTGACCTGCGGACCTGTACACCCAGATCTCTCTGCCTGTCGATGCACTTAAGGGTTCTGCCATTTACTGTATAATTCCTGCCTGTATTAAACCTTCCAAAATGCATTACCTCGCATTTGTCCGGATTAAACTCCATCTGCCATTTCTCCACCCAAGTCTCCAACCGATCTATATCCCGTTGTATCCTTTGACAATCCTCTTCACTATCTGCAACTCCTCCAACCTTAGTGTCGTCTGCAAACTCACTAATTAGCCCAGTTACATTTTCCTCCAAATCATTTATGTATACTACAAACAGCAAAGGTCCCAGCACCGATCCCTGCGGAACTCCACTAGTCACAGCTCTCCATTCAGGAAAGCACCCTTCCACTGCTACCCTTTGTCTTCTATGACCAAGCCAATTTTGTATCCATCTTGCCAGCTCACCTCTGATCCCGTGCGACTTTACTTTCTGTACCAGTCTGCCATGAGGGACCTTGTCAAAGGCCTCACTGAAATCCATATATATATAACATCCACTGCCCTTCCGTCGTCGATCATCTTTGTCACTTCCTCAAAAAACTCGATCAAGTTAGTGAGACATGACCTCCCCTTCACAAAACCATGCTGCCTCTCACTAATACGCCCATTTGCTTCCAAATGGTAGTAAATCCTGTCACAAAGAATCTTCTCCAATAATTTCCCTATCACTGATGTAAGGCTCACTGGCCTGTAATTTCCTGGATTATCCCTGCTACTCTTCTTAAACAATGGAACAACATTGGCCATTCTCCAGTCCAGATGTTTGAAGTATTAAAGTGAGTTACAGTTGATTAAATTTTTGGATCAAAGGAAGGTAACGGATAGCACAACAGAAGGTTGCTAATGTTAATTTGGGATGATTTATCCTATAATAACAGCAGCTCACTGTAATAACACAGATATTGTAATATTGGAAATGAGATTCTAGTCTCACCACATAGGGCTCACTAATTCACTCGATCTTTCAAATATTATTCATTCACCTATCTACTGCTAACCTCCCGACGTGCACAAATATTCAGCATTCATAGACTTCTGCATGCACTTCCAAAAAACAACATTGTGGGGTGACTTGGAAAAGGTATATCGGTTTGTTTTTGAAAAGCAATAATTTCATCAGCAAGTGTTATCATTGCTGGGGAAATCACAAAGTTAGCAGGAATCAGTGACAGCGTGTGTATACATTAATTACAGACATATAAAAAAAGGCACTCTCCCAATATACATTAAAAGATTCATTTTACTCTTAGGGTTGCAAGAAATTCCTCATTGGGTCTCCTTTATTCTTTGGACTGTCCTCTGTATATTCCATGTGAAAGTGTTTTCATATCTATGCAATCAGTGTTGTTATGTCCATGCAATCAGAAGATTAAATTATATATGAAAATTGGTCGCGATTCTTTTAAAGTAACTAGCTAGAATTGTCTGGTGTCAGAAATAATTCCCCAAGCTTTCTGCCTCATGCTGTATTGATAATACAAGGTTAGAATTGCAGCTGTAATCAGAGACTGTGTATACCACTAACAAATTTAGTGTCTGTCCTGTTTTTTGTTTCAATGATGCACACAGGCTGTCGACATTGCAACTGAGCTAACTTTATTGATAACACATTTTCCTAACATAAACACATATGTGCAGTAACTAAATTCTATCAAGACAGGCTCCAACATGTACAATCTGACCTGCAACTCCCAGGTCAGGTGACCCCCCCAGCCCCACCTCATCTAGTACAGAGTACCGTAGAGTATCTAATACTGGAGTCCACTACCGCAATCAGCCCTTATCATGACATTCCCCTTTTTAAAAAAAAACTTTCATACAACTCAAGTACACAAAGTCTCTTATCTATTCTTTTCACTCTGTTTTGATCAGTCTGTTTGTCTTTTACTCATCTCTGTATCTCTGTGGTTTTTTCACAATTCTTCCACTGGATGTTCTGAATGGTGATGGAGCTAATTTTGAAGGACAAGAGGCCTTCTCCAGCTCTGTGTCACTATCACCCCTTGGATAGTTTTCAGGATGCTCAGGCTTTTTCTGGTTATCTGTTGCTTCACTGACGCATTCTGGTTTTGATCGCCAGCTACACTTTCTGGTTCAGAGCAGGGTTGTGTTTCATGTGTTTTCAGTAAGAATTTCCAGTTTCTCCTGCACTGCTGTCCATGTGAAGTCTGCACTGTGTAAGACCTTGATTCTCCTGTGATTTCTGTGACAACAGCAGAACAGGATTCATGCTGAATCCTCACTGTGTCTCCCATATTCAGGTCAATCAGAGGTCGGATGCCTCGATCAAATTACTGTTTCTGCTTCTGCTGTTTCCGTTTGAGCAGGTCCTGCATGCTGTAGCTCACTGGCTGTGGAAATAACAGTTGGGGTGCAGTTGGAAGTTTAGTTCTTAGTCTTCTCCCCATCAGCAGCTGCATTGGGGATGATCCAATGTCGTCTAATGGAATATTCCTGAAATCCAGCAGAGCCAGGTAGGGGTCTCTTGCGTCTGCCTTTGCCTTCTTCAACAGATGTCTGAAGGCCTGCATGGTACGTCCCATCATTCTGTTGGATTGTGGATATTTGGGACTTGACGCAGTGTGGCAAAACTCCCAATCCTGTACAAATTTGCAAAACTCAGTGCCTGAGAATTGTGGACCATTATCTGAGATGAGCACATCAGGTATGCCATAGCGAGCAAAAATTAATTTTAAATTATTTATTATAGTGATGCTCTTACGATCATTTCACAGCAGCACAGACTCAAAAAACTTTGAGTAATAATCTACTGCTAGTGGGTACTCACTGTTGTCAAGTGTGAACAAGTCCACTCCAATCATCTGCCAGGGCTTGTCTGGAACACTGTGCGGTCAAAGTGGTTCTTTTTGTTGCGACTTACTGTACTTATGGCACACTGCACACGTATTCACCATTTCTCCTGCCTGTGTTAAGGAAATTTAAATATTTGCCCACCACCACTCAACACATCAAGAGAAAGTCAAGCAAAATACCTCAACAGGGAGCCTTACCAGTTATGCACCACTCATCCTTGTCTCACTCAATGAACAACACGTAGAGCTCGAGGCTGCTTGCGCAAAGGATATGGACAGAGTTAAGAAGTAGTGATAGGTAGGATGAATGGACTCTGGTGAATGTTATTTGTTAAGGTAAACATGGTTTGACACTATGGCCCAACCAGTCCCTGTACACCTCATACGCCTGGCTGAGCTTGTTCACATATGGAATGACTTTTCCTTTGACTCCACCCACTTCCTCCAAATAAAATGAGACACCAAGGGAACCCATATGGGTCATAGATGTACCTATTTTTTTATGGAGTCAATAGAACATTCTTTGTTCCAGTCCTCCTTAGATCCCCAGATTGGGTGGGCACTTTGCTGGACTCTTCCACTCAGTCCTAAGCACGACTCCAAGCTTCCAGTCACTCTCATTTTATTTCTCTGCCTCATTCCCTCTCTAGCTTCTGTGCCCTCAGTCTCCTATGTCACTCCAAAAAAATTCAACATAAGCTTGAGGAACAGCACCTCATCTTTCATTTAAGCACTTTACAGCCGTTCACACTAAATACAGAGTTTAGAATTACAGATTATAAACACTGCCTCCATTTTTTGGATAGTGACTATTGGTATTGATTCGGCTATTTGAATTTACACCTACTCCAGACCCATCTTTTGTTTCTTCACTTGTCCTGTCACCACTCCCTTTTCCCTTGCACCATTATTTTTTTTTGCCATTGACTCCCCTGTCTTCCACCCTATCATAGAACTCTTCCTGCCCTTTGTACCTGTTATAGATCTAACTTTTCTAGTTCAGAAAGATCAACAACCTGAAATTTGATTTTCTATCCAAAGATGCTCCTTCACCTGCTTCCAGCTTTTCTGTTTTAATTTCAAATTTCTAACATCCACAGTGTGTTGCTTTCCTGTTGACAGTCTGGAGCTTTGGAATCAATTCTGTGTAGGCCTGTAACTTTTGGGCATTGGATGGCGGCAGCAGAAATGAGACCTCTATCTTATTAAGAAAATAGGTAGCAGTATCTGATAGCATTGTACTTTGAGAGAAAGTACAGGGGGACAGCAGGCATAAACTGGCTTAATTTGGTAATTCTGTTTTTGTTTTGTTTTGGATTTCCAGCATCCGCAGTAGCTTTTAGCTCTTAATTTGAGGTGTCTACTTCCATTCATTGAAAGCACAAGCTGTTTCTTCCTCTGGTTACTAGGTGTCTGGTCTACATTGTTCCCTTTCTGTGCATTTTCCTGCTGTGGGGTTGACGATGTTTTCCTCTTCCTCCCTCTATATTCATCATCAGCCTCCTTGGTTTCTTGAAGCTCTAAGTTGTTCTCAATTACAATTTTATGCAGTATTCAGCAAGTTACAAGCATTCTGGAAACTCTTGCTAGGTTCTATGTCAGGTCTCCACTGTTTTAATTCAGGCACATAAAACATTTTTAAAGTACTTATGATTTGCTCTATAATGCTTCTTGTAGACCCACAGGTCACATTATATCTGTTGCCCTCCTTTGCCTGTATAAGCCTGACTTGTGCCATAAACCATGATTGCAGGGGATAGCCCTGATCACCAAACATCCCATGAGTTATTAAGGCTTGTATGGTAGACTGTTGCAAGGTGAAAGTTTCCTAAGGATCTGTCATTCATAGTCAGGATAAGGCAATTGATATTGTATGCAAGCTGCACATTAATCAATTGAAAGCCTTTCCTGCTCAAAATTGAAGGGGTTCACATATGCGGTTTTGAGTGCAACATAAAATCTATTGATTGCTCCCTTCACCTGTGGACTTGCAAAAGTTTATAGCTCTCGCTAGTTTCACTAGGAAGTAATATGAATTCTGTAACCCTCTTTGAATAGAATGGATGTTGCCTTGTTGATTCAATGTGGCAAAGGTTAGCATGTACTGCCTGTAGGATCACAGATGCAAAGATGTTATCTGGTATAGACAATGCTGGCATAAGTGGCTGCATGTTTACAGCCAGCAGTTGATATGTTTCCCCAAATGTCTCCAGGGAAAAAGCACAGCTTTTTGTACCATTAGTGTTAAGAAATTTCTCTGTAAACCAAGGTGAGTTACTATCGAGCCTAGGAAAGAGATGCCTCATTCTAAGGCCTTCCAAGTCTAGCCTCTTTGATTTCCTTATCCTCTTTCTCTTCATGATAGAAGAATAGATATCTATTGGAAAGTCCATATTCCCAAGTGAAAAATTACATTTTCTCCAGAGTTAACTAAACTAGCTAGTGAAAGTCCACATAGACCTTAAAAAGCACCAAATTTTTATGAAAGGGCAATCAATGTTTGACAAATCTATTCGATGTTTTGACAGTGTAACTAACAGGGTAGCTAAGGAGGAACCTACGAATGTAGTATATTTGAGAAGGTATTCAATATACCACACAAAATTGCTACACAAGATTATGGCTCATGGGATTGGGAGTAATGGGGAACAAGGATTTGTCAAAGGACAGAGAACAGAGTTAGAATATATGGTCACTTAAAGGATGGCAGGTTGTAACTAGTAGACTGTCACAAGGTTCAGTTCTTTAAGCCTCAGCTATTTATAATCTATATCAATAACTTAGATGAAGGGATTGAGTGTAATGTATCCAACTTTACAGATGATACCAAATTAGGTGGAAAAGTAAGATGTGAAGAGGATGCAAAGAGACTCCAAAGGGATATAGACTGGGAAAATGAATGGACAAGAAGGTAGCAGGAGGAGTATAATATGGGGAAATGTGAAATTATGCACTTCTTAGGAAGAATAGGAAGGCATAAGTCATAAAAAGTAAGAGACTTGTACATGTTGCCAGAGGAATTTGCGTGTTTTGTACATAAATTCACAGAAAATTAACATGCAGGTACAAGCAATTAGGGAGTCAAATAGAATAAGAGCATAAAAACATGAAACAAGAGGAACTGGAGTGGGCCATTTGGCCCTTCGAGCCTCTTCCATCATTCAACAGGATCATGGCTGATCTGTTACCTTAACTCCACTTTCCCACACTATCCCCATATCCCTAAATTCCCTAGTACCCAAAAATCTATCAAGCTCTGTATTGAATATATTCAACAATTGTGCATCAACAGCTTTCAGGGGTAGAAATTCCAAAGGATCACAACCCTTTCAGTGAAGGAATATCACATCTTAGTCCAAAATGACTGACCCCTTATTGTGACCCGGTGTTCTAGATTTGCAGCTAAGGAAAACATTTTCTTAGCTTCTCTACTCTAAGCCCCTTAAGAATTTTACATGTTTCAATTAGATCACCTCTCTTTCTTCTAAACTCTAAGGAATACAGACATAGTCTACTCAATCCCTTCTCACAGAAAAAATCACTTATCCCAGTCTGGTGAACTTTTGTCGCATGCCCTCCATGGCAAGTATGTCCTTCCTTAAGCAAGGAGACCAAAACTGCTCACAGTACTCCAGTTGTAGCTGTACTAAAGTCCTATATAATTGTGGTAAGATTTCTTCAGTCTTTTATTCAATCCCTTTGAAATAAAAAAGATCACAATTTGCCCTCCTAATTGCTTACAGAATCTGCATGTTAGCTTTCTGTAATTCAACTATAAGGACACCAGATCCCTCTGAATGCAAACATTTCCCAGTCTCACTATTAAAAGAATATTCTGCTTTTTTATTTTTCCTACCAAAGTGGATAACTTCACACTTCGCCACATTGTATTCCATCTGCATTGTCCTCACCCTGCCTCTTTGTGACCTCCTGACCACTTACACTTCCAACTAACTTTGTATCATCAGCAAACTTGGGTACAATACACTCAATCCCCTCATCTAACTCATTAATATGGATTGCAAATAGCTGAAGCTCGGTACCCCACGAGTTACAGCCTGCCAACCCAAAAGTATCTGTTTTCTGTCTATTAACCAATCCTCAATCCAAGCTAATATATTACACCCAATCCCATGAGACCTAATTTTATGCAGTAATCTCGTGTGATAGCTTATCGAATGCTTTTTGAAAATCCAAACACACTACATCCATTGGTTCTCCCTATCCATCCTACTACCGTAGATGTTGCCATATAAGTTGATCTTTGAAGCCTCGAAAAGTCCCTCCATAAACAGGGGTCAACTCATCATCCGAGTATAAAATTGAACCGCTAGCGTGGGTGTGGGTGGTTGCCAGTTTGAAAAATCATCGCCATCCAATGCAAAGAGTGGGCATATCTTAAACTCCAGTGCATCTTCATCGCACAGCCCATGTCACCTGCTTGATCCCTTGCACCCAGTTATAAAGGTACCTATAAGTAAAACATGAGTTTGTGGGGTGAAAAATTGAGGCTGATTACTAACGCAAGTATAGCAGGTGGTGGCTGAAAAGTGGTGTCAACTTAAATGCAGAGTATAGGGATGGGCAATAAATGCTGGCATAGCCAGTGACCCCCACATCCCATAAAAGAATATAAAAACTGCAAAAACATTACTTCTGGGTCCAGAAAAATTGGGTCATCTCAAATGCCAGGTCGGCTTGTACGCCATACTTTACCATTATTACACCCTCAAAAAACTAACACATTTGTCAAATATGGTTTCCCTTTCATAAATTCACATCGACTTTGCTTAATCACATTATGATTTTCTAAGTGCCCTGTTACCAGGAAATGACTCTGGTCAACCGACTCCTAACTAAAATACAACTCATAAACAAAACTGCACCTCAATTGTCCTTTGTAAAACCTGCTATTTCCTTGTACTATTTTGGTTGATTTCAGCTCAACAAAGCGCATGACAATTGTCATCAGTTCCTCTCTTCTAGGGATGATGGTTATTCTGTAACGCTTTCTGGAATGTCTGAATGCTAGGCATGTGTAGCGTTTGGCTTGGTTGGGCCCTGCCAATAGTTCTGTCTAAGATCACACAATGGATACAAGTGCATGTCATGCCTGTCACAAAGTATAATAATTCTCATAATAATATTATTGTGATTTATTGTAAAAGTAGGTTAATGATGGTGTGTGTGTGTGTGTGTGTGTGTGTGTGTGTGTGAGAGAGAGATTTTAATTGAATTGGAGACAGCTGGTCTGGAGGCTTTGACTCATCAAAAGAAGCTGGGTTTGAAATACTAAATATGTAAACATGGCTGAAGTTTTGGAATGTGAGGCGAGGAGAATTTGCATTTTTAGATAAATCAGGGTAGTTTGAATTTCAAAAAGATGGTAGGATGTTACACCTAGCCAGAGAAGCTAAGCCAAGCAGCGTGTTTATTTTTCTCAAAGGTTACTGATAATATTGGCACCATGAAACTATTTATATCATAAGGAAAGTGAGGTTCCAAAGATATATGGGAACAATGAAATTTGCATTAAAAGGGAGAAAAATGTATAAAGGAGAATGAGGCTGTGTGTTAGGGAAGGCATTGTAAGATCTACCAGAAGTGTGAAAAGCCTCCAGTATTTGTGCATTAAGCCTGCTAGGAAGCGAGGAAAAGCCACTTTGAATTTTACTGTCTGGGGTATTGTATTAACTTGCTGGCATCTGTTTAAAAATTTTTTTTTAATTTTTTACCATCGCCTAAACGGGGGTGTAACTGGAAGCCAGATTAATTAGGGGTTTCAGGAGTTATTATAGTAGTAATTTGTAGACCTATATATGTAAGTACTTGAAATTTTTTCTCTTGTTAATAAAGGTTTAATTTAGTTTCCTAAAAAATCTCTAATAAGTCTTGGTGGACTTATTACTTCTGAATTCAGGGCACGTGTCTCGTAATAATATACAAATTGCAAAACCGTTGTGACTACGTGATCAAGTTTCCCTCGTAGATTTGTTCTGCCTGGCGCACATCATCTACTGCATCATAATAATGCCCACACAACCATACAGCTTTATGAGAGGAAAAAAGGGGGTATTGAAAAAATGCACACAATATACATTTGTCATGTTGGCAGTAGAGTGAGTGTAGAACACTGGAAAGATCAATAATCACAAGCAAAAAATGTAAATCCAGTTCCAATGAACAGACTTAGTTCTTCAAAGCCACCTGAGAAACAAAAATATGAATCTGCACTCTATCTAACTTTTAAATGCCTACATTAATATACAACACCTTTTCCCTGCAAAACTCAAGACACAAATGTCAAGGAATTGCATTTGCAGTGTTTCACAGCATAAAATGTAAAAGCTCTGTGGCAGATATCAAAACCACTTTTCTAGTTCTTGAAGTAGGAGACGAATGGGCAGGAGTGCAAATACGAACTGACAGAGCATCTGGAGTGAGTTTACTTTCAACTAGGGTCAGAAACATTCTCAATCAATTCAATTTGCAGCAGTTGCATCAATTAAATTATCAGACACTGTTAGTTACCCGGAACACAGTTGAAACCATGACTACTGAGGGTGTTGAAACTGCAGAGGAAGGGGGAAACAGAGGTTTACCTTTCATTCACTTTCTATGTCACTACAATAAAGAACTTGGCATTTGACAACTTGACACACATCTAAGTGGGGTTCTACAGATCCAGGTGGTTTCTTCTTTTCTGCTCCAACAGAATCACAATCCCCTTCATATCTGTTGTATTGAATAGGAAGTCCCAACTTGCTGAATCTATCAGGGTATCCGAGAAACAAAATTCCAGAATAACTGTCAAATGTTCCTACCTCTTACTACTCTGTATATTTCTGTATTCAGTGCAACGTCAAAGAATATTTTTCACAACTGCAGGGATGCCAGGATCAAGCTTTAACATGGTTTTCTAACACACTCGCTTGTGCATTAGCATTAGGCCCAGCTCCTCGAGTTCTTTTCTTAAGGCTCCTTAATCCCGCATCCTGAAATAGTTACACTCTGTTTTTAAAGTCCCAAAGATTTAATTAGTGTTTGAAGATTAAGCCAGTTACTGAAGAAACATCAAGAGTTACCAGGAGCAACACAATGATATAAATGTAACAATGACAGTTCGATTTTACAGCATTATTCTCAGAATGCCTACATCACTGGCAAGGACAGCATTTAGTATCAGCCTATAATTGACCTCGATAAGGTGGTGGTGGGCCTTCTTCTTTCAGCATGGCAGTCTATGTGGTAAAGTTGTTTCCATAATGGGTTGGGTAGGAATACTAGGACCCTGAACCAGTGACAATGAAGGGATGGCAACATATATCTAAGTCAGGATTGTGTGCAACTTGGAGAGGAACTTAGAAATAATGGACCTTCCATATGATAGAGCTTTCAGGTTTGGAAGGTGCTGCCAAAGAAACCTTAGCAAATTGCTGCTATTCATCCTGTAGTTGGTATACAATGTAGCCACAAGGTGCCAGTTGTGGAGGGGGTGATGCTTAGGTGCTGATGAAGCAGAATGCTTTACCCTACATGGTGTTGAATTTCAAGTGTCCTTAGAGCACTCTCCATTCAGACAAGCGGAAGTATTTCATCACACTCCTGATTTGTGTTTTGTCAGTAGTGGAAAAAGTTTGGGGAATCAGAAGATGAGGCTCTGACCACAGAATTCTTGACCTCTACCTACTCTAGTAGCCATGGCATTTATGTAGTGGGTCCAGTTCAGTTTCTGGTCAAAGATGCCCCCAGAATTTTGATGGTTGAGGACTTGGCAATGGTAATGCCAATTAATTTCAAGGTGAGGTGGTTAGGTTTTCCCTTGTTAGGAATGCTCATTGCCTGGCATTTTTTTTAAACCTTTTTTCAAAGTTTATAGTTACCAGCCTAAACCTGAATGCTATCCATATCTTGCTGATTATTGGCTGGTTCTATGCTAGAGCAATCTAAAATTTATCCTAATGTCCTGTTGTATTGGAACTTATGAATAATGGAACAACAATCGGCCATTTAGCCCCTCAAGCTTGTTTTGCCATTCATTGAGATCTTAGGTAACCTGTGACTTAACTCCTTTGCCCAATATCCTTTAACAGAAATCTATCAATCTTAAATTTAAAATTAACGATTGACCCAGCATCAATTGTCATTTGCAGAAGAGAGCTCCAAATTTGTACCACCAAGAAACAAAATCATAAATACAGTAGTCCTCACAAAGGCAGAGCTCCCAAATGTGTTGGCACTAATCAAACAGAGATGGCTTGGGTGGATAAGGCAGGGTAGAAGACAGTCATATACCCAAGGACCTTCTGTTTGGTAAGGTACCCAGAGCCAGATGCTCATTGGGGTGACCAAGGTCCCACTTCAGGGATGCTTGCAAGTGTGACATGAAACATCAACTATCGCACTTGGGAGTAACTAGCTGGCAAAAGAGGGAAATGCCAACATCCTCTGGGCTGGCGTGACAACTGGTAGTTACAGCAGGCTGGCAATGGGCATAAATGCCAAAGTCAACAGCCTGCAATGTCACTTGGCAGCTCCATATGTGGCGCTTGTAGCAGAACCTGCCTCTCAAGCATTGGCCTTCACAGCCATCAGCAAGGATGTACCAAATGAAAACACTCCATCTAAATGTATTGTTTGCTGTGTGTTCATTTTCTATCATAGTTGGAAGATGCCAACAAAGGATGCCTAAGTCTCTCAAAATCTCCACTGCTACTAGCTTTCACCATTTGGAAAGTATTCTGACCTGTCTTTTCTGGGTCCCAACTGGGTGGCCTCACACTTGCCTGTATTGAAATCCATTTGCCACAGTTTTGTCTATTTACTTATACTATTAAATATCTCTTTTAAGTATATGTTTTCACCTACACTGCTTACAATGCTGCCTATCTTTGTGTCATCAACAAATTTGATGTGGTTCTCTATTATATATAAGTCATTAATAAATACAGTGAATATTTGAGGCCCCAGCAGAACGCTATGGGATGCCACAAGTGACATCTTGGCAATTAAAGTGCCTGCCCACTGCTGCTCAGTGAACCTCCTAACTACGTCAGTAGCTTCCCTTCAATTCCATGAACTTCAACTTTAGAGGAACTTTATCAAATGCCTCTGGAAGTCCACATAAATAACGCCTCTATTCAATAAAGTGGGAGAGAGAAAACAGGGAACCACAGGCCAGTTAATGTGACATCAGTCATCGGGAAAGTGCTGGAATCCGTTATTAAGGAAATAGTGACAATGCACTTAGAGCATCACTGTATGATCAGACAAAATCAACATGGTTTTACAAAAGAAAATCATGCTTGTCAAATTTATTAGAGCTGTTTGAGGGCATAATTAGTAGGATAGATAAAGGGAAACCAGTAAACATGGTATTCTTGGATTTTCAAAAGACATTCAAAAATGTGCCACACAAAAGATTAACACACAAGATATGGGTCCATAGAGGATTGGTTAATGGATAGGAAGCAGAGAATTGGGATAAATGAGGCATTTTCAAGTTGGCAAGGTTGAACTAGTGGAGTGCTGCAGGATCATGGTTGGGGCCTCAGCTATATACAATCTATGTTAATAACTTAGATGAAGATACAGAGAGTAATCTATTCAGGTTTGCTGTTAATACAAAGCGAGGCAGGAACGTAAGTTGTGAGGAGGACCCAAAAGGCTGCAAAGAGATATAGAAAGGTTAAGTGAGTTTGCAACAAGGTGGCAGATGGAGTATAATGTCGGGAAATGTGAGGCAGTTCACTTTGGTAGTAAGAATAGAAAAGCAAAATATTTAAATGTCGATGTTCATAGGGACTTTGCATTCCTTCTATGAGTTCACCCAAGTTCCATGCAGGTACTGCAAGCAATTAGGAAGGTAAATTAGATGTTGGCTTTTGTTGCAAGGGGATTGGAGTACAAGAGGTTTTGCTACAATTGTACAGCAGTTTAGTGAGACCATGCCTGGAGTGCTATGTGTAGTTTTGGTTTTCATGTTTATTCGTGGTACAGCGAAAGTTCATTAGATTGATTCCCGGGATGAGCCGGTCATCCAATGATGTAAGGCAGCGTAATACCTCTAGCATTTAGAAGAACAAGAGGCGATTTCATAGAAACATACAAGATTCTGAAGCAGCTTGACAAGATACCCAGAGAGACTGATTCCCCTGGATGGGGAATCTAGAACATGAGCACACAGTCTCAGATAAGGGGTCGATCATTTAGGACTAAGATGAGGAGAAATTTCTTTACTCAGAGATGTGTGAATCTTTGGAATTCTCAATCCCAGAGGGTTGTGAAAACTCCACTATTGAGTATATTTTAGGTTGAGATAGATGTCTTTCGGTGTCTCAGGGAATCAAGGAATACGAGGGGTGATCGGGAGGGGGGCGGTGGTGGATGGGGAGGGGAGTGGAATTGAGGCAAAAGATCAGGCATGATCAAACTAAATGGTGGAGAACAATCATATTGAACAGCAAAGTCGAGGAGCCATATGGTCTTTTCCTGCTCCTATTTCATATATTCTTACACAACATACATAAACAATCCCCTGTCCACTACTTCAATCACCTATTCAAAAAATTCTATCAAGTTCTTCAGGCATGAGCTACCTTGTGTAAATCCATGCTGGTTCTCTCTTATCAGCTGAAAATTTTCATGATGTTCAGTCACTCTGTCTTTAATTATAAACTCTCAATTTCATGACAACAGATGTCAGGCCAACTGGTCTATAGTTCCCTCGCTACCCTCTCTCACCTTTCTGAGATAATGGAGTGACATATACAATTTTCCAATCTCAAAGAATGATTCCCGAGTTAAGAGAACTTTGCAAGATTATAGCTCACTGAGAACATTACAGATGCCCTATACCCTTTTAAAACCCTGGGTCAAGAACTATCAGATCTCTGGGATTTGTCACTCTTTAGCGCCATTACTTTCCTCATTGCTGTTAGTTTATTTCTGTTCATTTTGGTGAGGTATATTTAATAATTCAAAATTAGCTATCTTGGGATGTCTGGCAAGCTGTCCTCTTTCTCCAATGTAAATACTGATGCAAAGTAATTATTCAGCATATGTGCCATTTCTTCATTTGCATTTGTAATATCACCATTGTCAGTTGTTTTCTAAAGGGCCCACATTGCTTCTGACTATCCTCTTCTCCCGAATATAATTGTAAATGTTTTTGTGTTGATTTTGATATCCCTTGCAAGTTTCTTTTCATGCACACTTTTTGGGGTTCTTACTATGAATTTTGTCACCCTTTGTATCACTTCCATTCACCAGGATCTGTGTTATTTTTTGCATTCTTGTATTCTTTCCTTATTTAATGTTAGCAGTAAAAGTTGGCCTGTTTCATGTTAAATTCTTTTTGAACAATTCTCACTGGTCTTTTGTTATTTGACACATTAACAGATTTGCGCAGTTTACTGTGAATCATCTTTATCTTAATGAGCTCAAGTTGGTCTGACCTAAATTTAGCTGTTTTGCATTTCTCCCTTTCTAACACAACACTGAACTCAATCATATTATGGCCGATATTAAGCGTGCACCATTAGTTAGTTAGATTTAATTAGCAAGCTAATCACTATTAAATCTAATATGGCCTGCCTGCTTGTTGGTTTTTGAGACGTAATGGGTTGAATTTCTAAGTCCCTACACTACGACCATTCCTGCACAAGCAGGTGACAAGGCCCTGGGGTGGCATTTTACCAGCAGTGCTGCCAGGGCTGCCGTCCAATTGAGGATGGTAACCTGCCTCCCAGAGCTGCCAATCAGAGGGCTGTCAGGTCAGTAGCGCCACGGTTAAGAGGTGGCCACTGCTGAGGGCAGCAGGATGAAGGAGAGGGTGCCTCTATGCCATGGCAGCCTTGACGACAAGTATGTTTTCTTACTAAACCATGCCAGGGGAACAGGGGAACACTCTAGCAGCGGCCATTGCTGCCGGTGGGGGAGGTGTGGGGGCCATGGGCCCTGGACCATAAAGGAGGGCACCCTGGAACCTGCTGAGAGGCTGCCAAGATTTATTTAGTTTTCTACCCACGCAGTAGCAGCCTCTCCTGATGTTAGTAAAACACCAGCAGGGTGGGGAATGGCCCTTAATTGGCACACTGCCCAGTGGGTAACTGCGCTGAGGTTCCCACAATTGGTAATATGACAGTGGGAGGACGTCGGGCTCCCCGTCAACATCTTCCTCCACCATTTTGCCAGCCTTCCTGTCTCCCAGTCCATCTCCTAAGGGCTGATAAAATTCAATCCGCTGTTGCAGAAAATAATTGTGAATCCATTCAAGAAATACACATGAGCTTGTTTGCTTATCCCAATCAAGTTGGAAGGAGAATCCCTGCTAAAAACCACTTTCCCTTTACTACATGTTTGTCCAATGTTTTTGTTACAAATATGAAGTTTGTACGATTGTTCCATTTTGGAACTGCGTCTTTAATTTAGGATAAAATGAAGGGGGTTGTGTGACCCGTTCTGAATTCTGCCTGATGACAAGCTGGCTGTGGGTTGGAGGTGGGGGCGAGGGTGGCAGGATTGTTTTATAGCGAAGAAGGTGCAAGATATTCACACTTGTAGACAATAGCAGAAGCATCTGTGCTCCAAAATCCAAGGGAGGTGTTGAGAATGTCAGATTTTAAACAGTTGTACTTTCAACTATCCATTTAATTCCAAGATAGAATAGAGTTAGGGGTCTGAAGGATAGCTAATCAACTGACCACCTAGCCTGGATACAAGACCCATGTGATTCATGTTGCCATGGAGATAAGCTTTGAGAGTGAAGGGTATACAGAAGCCATTGTAGGATTAGATTACAATGTTCTCTAAAGGTAACCTTGAATTTCACAGGCAGGGCAGTCTGCCAGGATCTGAGACAGAAAGAGGGAGCAGATCAAGGAGGTACATCTCTATGCTTCATCATGCAGGAATGCAGATGAGATCTTGCGCTTAGATTGAAAAGACCCAATTCATGAGGATTTGAAATGAGGCTGGAGGATTCACCTAGCTTCAGCTAGAAGAACGTTCTCCAGGAAAGCCCTCACCGTGATGGACAATTCTGGGATTGAAAGTTACCGGGCTGGGAAAAGAAATGAACAGAAATAAACCCTCAGGAGCTAAGAATCACTTTGGACCCTGGGCTGCATTTTTGTCAGCTGTGGCCAGTTAAGTGGCTGCCACCAGGGCTACCATCCCTATTAAGGATGGCCACCTGCCTTCATGAGCTGTCGGCCAGAGAGCTGGCAGTGCCAACCCTAGTAGTGGCAATTGCTGGGGTTGCACCTGCAAGATGAGGGTGCATGGATGGGTGGCATCCTGAAGGTCAGGTAAGTAGTGTTTGGGAGTTGGGTGGTGAGGGGACTAGGTAGCTAGTCACCAGAGAAAGTTAGGGTGTGGTTTGTGAGGTGGGCAGTGCCATTGCCACCGGGCAGGGTGATGGGGTAATGTAGGGGGGCCATCCATGGGCCAAAGAATGCCTGGAACGGTGCCAGGGTTTATCCGGTGGCCTTCCCATGTGGCAGACAGACCCTAGCCATAGGTAAAATGCCAGTGAAGGCAGAAAGAGCTCCTTAATTGGCCAGCCAAGTGGCCCTATTGGGCTCTGGCCTGGCAGGTCATCTGTCTTTCCCCATCACCTTCCCATACCATCTTACCAGCCTTCGTGCCTCCCAAACAGTCCCTAAAAGATTGGTAAAACCCAGCCCAAAGTTTCAGATATTTACTTTTTACCACTGTCACTGAAAGTGGACGGAGGTAATCTATTCACCCTGCTTATTAGTCTCTTTGTCCGTAAACAACATATCTCAAAAACTAATGGGCAGATTTCAATAAATTTGGGATACATATAGGGTATGAACCAAGGAAGAACTGATTAGTTTTTGGCAAAGATGTGAATCTGGATATTGGAATTTTTTTAAAGAATCCGTTAACATTGGGAGATGGGAGCAAATTGACATTTTTTTCTTTCAAAAGTTGTGGGTTGCTTTATTTAGAATGTTGTTTGATTTAGAATATTGTGGATTGTCTCAGCTGCTGTGTGGAACTTGTCACAGCTGCCAAAATATGAGCAGAGTTTTCAGAGCAGGTTGTTAGATATGGATTGACCCGAAGCCTCCTCAGTGATGTGGAAGCTCTTAAAAAAAAATTTATTTTTTCAGCTTTGTGGTTGCAGAGCATCAACCAGGTAGGGAAAAGCCTCAAGGAAGAGTTGTATAATTGTAATAGCGTTAACACAGCGTGGTGGAGGCATGTGCTCTACTGAGCATCCTCTTCGCTTGTTCCCAATGTATTTGGCACATGACATGATAATAGTCAATTATTTGAAACTATGCCTTGAACAGTTTGTTCTGCAGATTCAGACTGAGAGTGTGCAGCATTTTAAACTGGAATTATGAAATATGTGGAAAGTATTAACTACATGATATAAGAGTTTCAAGAATCTGATCAAATGAGTACCGATTATACAGAATGACATAGCAACAGAAAACCCTGGCATTGCAAGATAGGACAGACAACATCTTAAAGAGAACGATAGGTTAACAGTTTAGTTGAGACTGTTCATCAGACCACATTTTGACAAAGGTATTACTCCCCTGGTTTCAGCCCACCAGCAGGACCCCGCCATCTCTTTAAAATCCAATCCTTAATTTCCAAATCTTTATTGCCTCCTTTACTGTTAGTTATTACCAGAAGGTGCACCAGAAAAACATTAAAACAGTAGCTGCATCCTAGATTATCTTATCTGCACAACAAAGGTCAACAAAACTCAATTCTTAAATTGGAAAAACACAGCAAGTATATCTGAAACATGGGAAGCTATTTTCTTATTATTATTCTGGCTGGTGTGTAGTACCATTCCTTCTGATCTTTTCTTAAGACTGTCACATTCAATGTCAGCTTCACTTCTCACAGCAATCTGCTCAACTGATAATATCATAGATTACAGGAGCCCCACGAAGCATTTCAAATGAGAGTCGGAGAGCGAAACATAACCGACAATAACATTCCTGGTACCTTGCGGATATCAAATTCGGAAAATTATTTGATTTTGAAATTTAGCAGTAGTTGTCAGCATATACAAAAAGTATACTGCTACCTTGGGGATTTCTTTTAACTTCCTTATATAACGTCTACTAATTACCATTAGAAGCTTTAGAATGATATCATATACATTTGACACTCAGCACTACTTCAGGTATCAGTTACTTCATTCTATAGTGATTAAAATGGAAATTACTTTGGCCACAAATAAGCATACTGACCCCCAGTGCCCTAATTCCTGATACCTGCTCCTAGGAGTAATGGGAGATTAAATCTACCTGAGTGCAACAATGGCATTGCCATTTTCATTTTAAAAAGATTAAAAACTTTTGCTCTTTCTACTCCTCTCATTGTATGAACTCATGCTGACGTTTCTTATTCATTCTTAGGCACTGCTGGCAAGCCCGACATTTATTGCCTAGAGAAGGTGATGATCAGCCACCTTCTTGAACTACTGCAGCCCACACGGTAAAGGTATGGCCAAAGTACTGTCAGGAAGGAAATTCCAGGATTTTGACCAAGCGACCGTAAAGGAACAGTGACATAGTTCCAAGTCAGGATGGTGAGTGCCTTGAAGGGGAACTTGCAGATGGTGGTGTTCCCATGTACATGTTACTTGTGGTAGAGGTCAGGGGTTTGGGAGGTGCAGTCAGAGAAGTCTTGGTGAGTTGCTGAAGTGCATCTCATAAATGGCATATAGTGCAACCATGGTGCACTAGTCGTGGAAGGGTGAATGCTAATTGTGGCAAATGGAGTGCTAATCAAGTGGGCTGCTTTGTCCTGAAAAGCTTACAATAGGATGTGGTGGAATCCTCCCATACTGTGTACAAATTTCACACTCATCACCAATTTATTCTATTAGCCTTGTTTATTTTTCATCAAACAACTGCACTTTTGTCTATTTCTGCTTTCATTCTAATCACCTGATGCCATTAATACATGTCTAAGACTCTTATGAGAAACAGTAAATTTTGTCAAGGATAAACAATAATGTCCTGACTGGTAAACTGCAGAACTACTGACTTCAAAAAATAATTGTCTTATCAGACACTAGTGTCTTCTTCCTAAAAGGTTTACTCAACAGCATAGGTATCTCAGTAGGGAATACATCAGTATTTATAAAATGATTTATTATAGTTATTTTACATGGAATTTCAACTCTCTTTGGTGACCTCTTTGCATTGTCACCACCAAACCTAAACCTAGTATTACTTTTATATTTCTCGACCTTAGTTCAAATTTCATTACTTACTGAATCAAGGTAAAATTTTAACCAATCTAGTTTGACGTACAGTCAAAGTGCAAGCACTGTCAAGCATTGCACAATAAATCAAGTCTGTGATTAACACATTCATGACAGGACTAAAAGTCCTTGTGAGCAGTATAATTCGTTAATATTTATTGTTATCTTTATCCTTTTCCTCAGAATTATCTTCATGTGTCATTTTGAGGGCCTAGCCTCTCTACTTTGATCAGTTTATCATAATGATACTTTGTGTCACGCCTGAAACATTTATTAACTGTTCCTTAGGCATTACTGGGATTCATTTACCTATTATTGTTGATCCAATTTTGTCTTCTGCTATAATACGCAGACCTACTAAAGTTGCTTTCATCCTCATTCTGCCCTTCATTAACCCTTCCATTGTATGGATACTGGTGTCCAGTGTCCAGACTATTTCAAAATCTGGCAATCATTGAGTGCTCTATTCTTTTTGTCACTGAAGAATGTCCCATTTGTTCCACGAAGGCTGAAGGAAATGACTGTTTCCTCTGGAAGTTTTTCAAGGCAGCCACATCTAATCCAATAGGGTCTCTCTCTCCAAAAATCAAACGCAGGTTAGAATCAGGAGCCTGTCCATATGAGGCACCACAGAACAGCCCAGCTATTTAAACATTGATGCTGATCCAGGATCCCCAGATAGTATTAAAAAATTGATGAAACTCAATCTGTTAAAGTCCATGATATTTTTCTCCATGAAATGACCATCTGTTTTTGAAAATCTATCCAAGTCTGATCATGCCTAACAGGCATTTAACAGATCAGCTTTCTCCCCTGCCATCCAACTCTAGTAGAAGGTCCAATCTTATCACTATTCAACTCATGGTCAATCCAGCTCACAAAATACTTCATTTCTGACAGGAAGCAAAACCCCAGCACCGTATTTTGTTTTCTCTTTGGTAGGAACGTAGCCGGTGTCCACATATCCACTTCATTCTTCCACTGGTCACATGGTTCAAAATCTGAGAACAGTGGGGGATAATCAAATGTCAACGTTTTACATTTGCTTTCTGGCATTTTGCACAATAGCTAATAGGATTGTACTTTTCTGTCTGATAAGCTTCTTCTTAGCTTCCAACCTTCTTCCTCGGGTAATCATGCTCTCCTACGATATTTAATTTCAGAAAGGTGAAGGATAGAACTGACGCCAATCTTTACAAACTTGTATATTTATTTACAGAATTACAAATTACAAACATACACCTCCTAACACCAACAACCACAGTTTTAGCCTGTGTCTATTTTTATAGCTGCTCCAGTGAATTCCCCAGTTTATACCCACCACCTGTACACAATTGAACACTATTAATACAGAATTAACAAAGGGGAGTTGGTTAGGCTCTCTTTTGTTGAAGATAGTCATTGCCTGGCACTTGTGTGGTGCAAATGATACTTGCCACTTATCATACCTAATGTTGTCCTGGTCTTGCTACATGCTTTATTATCTGAGGAGGTGTACAGTCAGGAGAGGGTTGCCCTGGGAGTCCTCAACATCGACTCTGGACTCCATGAAGTCTCATGGCATCAAGTCAAACATGGGCAAGGAAACCTCCTGCTGATTACCACCTAACGCCCTCCCTCAGCTGATGAATCAGTGCTCCTCCATGTTGAACATCACTTGGAGGAAGCATTGAGGGTGGCAAGGTTGCAAAATGTTCTCTGGGTGGGGGACTTCAATGTCCATCACCAAGAGTGGCTCAGTAGCACCACTACTGACCAAGCTGGCCAAGTCCTAAATGACATAGCTGCTAGGCTGGGTCTGCAGCAGGTGGTGAAGGAACCAAAAAGAGGGAAAAACATACTTGACCTCATCCTCACCAACCTGCCTGCCACAGATGCATCGGTCCATGACAGTATCAGTAGGAGTGACCACCGCACAGTCATTGTGCAGACGAAGTCCCTCCTTCACATTGAGGTTACCTTCCATCGTGTTGTATGGCACTACCACCGTGCTAAATGGGATAGATTTCGAACAGATCTAGCCACTCAAGACTGGGCATCCATGAGGCACTGTGGGCCATCAGCAGCAACAGAATTGTACTCAAACACAATCTGTAACCTCATGACCCGGCATATCCCCCACTCTACCATTACTATCAAGCCAGGGGATCAACCTGGTTCAATGAAGAGTGCAGGAGGGCATGCCAGGAGCAGCACCAGGCATACCTAAAAATTTGGTGTCAACCTGGTGAAGCTATAAAACAGGACGACTTGCGAGCCAAACAGCATAAGTAGCAAGTGATAGACAGAGCTAAGCGATCCTTCAACCAAAGGATCAGATCTAAGCTCTGCAGTCCTGCCACATCCAGTTGTGAATGGTGGTGGACAATTAAACAGCTTACTGGAGGAGGTGGCTCCACAAATATCGCCATCCTCAATGATGGTGGAGCCCAGCACAGCAGTGCAAAAGATAAGGCTGAAGCATTCGCAAAAATTTTCAGCCAGAATGCCAGGTGGATGATCCATCTCGGTCTCCTTCGGAGGTGCCCAGCATCACAGGTGCCAGTCTTCAGCCAATTCGATTCACTCCACGTGATATTGAGAAACAGCTGAAGGCACTGGATACCGCAAAGACTATAGGCCCTGACAATATTCCGGCAAAAATACTGAAGACTTGTGCTCCAGAACTTGTCGCGCCCCTAGCAAGCTGTTCCAGTACAGCTACAACACTGGTATCTACCCGGCTATGTGGAAAATTGCCCAGGTATGTCCTGTACACAAAAATCAGGACAAATGCAACCTGGCCAGTTACCACCCCATCAGTCTACTCTCAATCATCAGTAAGTTAAATGGAAGGGGTCATCAACAGTGCAATCAAGCGGCACTTGCTTAGCAATAACCTGCTCATTGCTGCCTAGTTTGGGTTCGGCCAGGGCCGCTCAGCTCCTGACCTCGTTACAGCCTTGGTTCAAACACGGAGAAAAGAGCTGAACTTCCGAGGTGAGATGAGAGTGACTGCCCTTGACATCAAGGTAGCATTTGACCAAGTGTGGCATCAAGGAGCCCTAGCAAAACTGAACTCAATGGGAATCAAGAAGAAAACTCTACACTGGTTGGAGTCATACCTAACACAAAGGAAGATGGTTGTGGTTGTTGGAGGTCAGTCATCTCAGCTCAAGGACATCACTGCAAGAGTTCCTCAGGGTAGTGTCCTAGACCCAACCATCTTCAGCTGCTTCATCAATGACCTTCGTTCCATCATAAGGTCAGGAATGGGGATATTCACTGATGATTGTACAATGTTCAGCACCATTCATTACTCCTCAGATACTGAAGCAGTCCATGTCCAAATGCAGCAAGACCTGGACAATATCCAGGGTTGGGCTGACAAGTGGCAAGTAACATTCGTTCCATACAAGTGTCAGGCACTGACCATCGCCAACAAGAGAGAATCCAACCATCGCTCCTTGATGTTCAATGGCATTACCATCACGGAATCCCCCACTATCAACATCCTGGGGGTTACCATTGACCAGAAACTGAACTAGACTAGGCATATAAATACTGTGGCTACAAGAGCAGGTCAGAGGCTAGGAATCGTGTGACAAATAACTCACCTCTTGACTCCCCACAGCCTGTCCACCATCTGTAAGGCACAAGTCAGGAGTGTGACGGAATACTCCCCACTTGCCTGGATGAGTGCAGCTCCTACAGCACTAAAGAAGCTGGGCACCGTCCAGGACAAAGCAGTCCGCTTGATTGGTACCACATCAACAAACATTCACTCCCTCCACCACCGGTGCACAGTAGCAGCAGTGTGTACCATCTACAAAATGCACTGCAGAAATTCACCAAGGCTCCTTACACAGCACCTTCCAAACCCAAGACCACTACCACCTAGAAGGACAAGGGCAACAAATAGGTGGGAACACCACCACTTGGAAGTTCCCCTCCAAGTCACTCACCATCCTGACTTGGAAATATATTGCCATTCCTTCACTGTCGCTGGGTCAAAATCCTGGAACTCTCTTCCTAACAGCACAGTGGGTGTACCTACATCACATGGACTGCAGTTCAAGAAGGCAGCTCACCACCACCTTCCCGAGGGCAACCAGGGATGGGCAATAAATGCTGGCCTAGCCAGTGACGCCCACATCCTGTGAATGAATAAAAAAAAAGTTGCAAATGAAACAAATCTTATGTTGGAGGGAAGGTCATTGATGAAGCCACTGAAGCTAGTTGGGCCTAGGATATTGCCCTGAAGGACTCCCGCAGCAATATCCCCAGCATCACAGGTGCCAGTCTTCAGCCAATTCAATTCATTCCATGTGATATCAAGAAACGGCTGAAGGCACTGGATACTGCAAGGCTATGGGCCCTGACAATATTCTGGCGATAGTACTGAAGGCCTGTGCTCCAGAACTTGCTGCACCCCTAGCCAAGCCTTTCCAATACAGTTTCAACACTTGCAGCTACGCAGCAATGTGGAAAATTGCCCAGTTATGTCCTGTACACATAAAACACGACAAATCCAACTCGACCAATTATCGCCCCATCAGTTTACTCTCAAACATCAGTAAAGTAATGGAAGGGGTCATCTACAGTGCTATCAAGAGGCATTTGCTTAACAATAACCTGCTCACTGATACTTAGTTTGGGTTCCACCAAGGTGACTCAGCTCCTGACCTCATTACAGCTTTGGTCCAAACTTGCATAAAAGAGCTAACTGCAGAGGTGAGGTGAGAGTGACTGCTCTTGACATCAAGGCAGCATTTGACCAAGTGTGGCATCAAGGAGCCCTAGCAAAACTGGAGTCAATGGGAATCAGGGGGAAAGCTCTCCACTGGTTGGAGCCGTACCTAGCATAAAGGAAGATGGTTGTGGTTGTTGGAGGTCAATCATCTCAGTTCCAGGGCATCACTGCAGGAGTTCCTCAGGGTAGTGTCCTGAGCTCAACCATCTTCAGCTGCTTCATCAATGGCCTTCCTTCCATCATAAGGTCAGAAGTGGGGATCTTTGCTGATGTTCACCATTCGTGACTCCTCAGATACCAAAGCAGATTCATATCCAAATGCAGCACAAATTGGACAATGTCCAGGCTTGGGCTGACAAGTGGCAAATAACATTTCCCCACTAGTGCCAGGCAATGACCATCTCCAACAAGAGAGAATCTAACCATCGTCCATTGACATTCAATGGCATGACCATCGCTGAATACCCCACTATCATGCGAACATGCGAAATAGGAGCAGATGTAGGCCATTCAGCGCTGCTAGCCTGCTTGCTCCACCATTCAATTTGATCATGCCTGATCTGTGTTTCAGATTCCACATTCCCATCTGCCCCGATAACCTTTGATTCTCTTGCCTAACAAGAATCTACCTACATCTGCCTTAAAAATATTCAATGACCCTGCCTCCACTGCCTTCTGAGGCAGAGAGTTCCAAAGTCACACAACCCTCATCTCTGTCCTAGAAGGACAACCCCTAATTTTGAAACAGTGACCCCCCCACCCCCCCCAGTTCTGGACTCACCTACAAGAGGAAACATCCTTTCCACGTCCACCTTGTTGAGACTGTTCAGGACCTTATATGCTTCAATCAAGTCACCCCTCACTCTTCTAAACCCCAGTGGAAACAAACCCAACCCATAAGACAACCCATTCATTCCAGGTATCAATCTAATAAACCTCCTCTGAACCGCCTCCAATGCATTTACATCCTTCCTTAATAAGGAGACCAAATCTGTAAACAGTATTTGAGATATGGTCTCACCAATGCCCTGTATAAATAAAGCATAACATCCTTACTTTTATGTTCAATTCCTTTCGTAATAAAGGATAGCTTTCCATTAGCCTTTTTAATTGCTTGCTGTACCTGCATGCTAACTTTATGTGACTCATGCATTTGATCACCAGATCCCTCTGCACATCGGAATTCTGCAGTTGTTCTCCGTTTAAGTAATACTCTGCTTTTTTATCCTTCCTGCCAAAGTAAACAACTTCACATTTTCCCACATTATACACTATTTGCCAGATCTTTGCCCACTCACTCAAGCTAACTATATCCATCTGCAAACTCCTTATGTCCTCTTCACAACATACTTTCCTACCTATCTTTGTGTCATCTGCAAATTTAGCTGCCATGCCTTCACTCCCTTCATCCAAGTCATTGATATAAACTGTAAAAAATTGAGGCCCCAGCACAGACCCCTGCTGGACTCCACGTGTCACATCCTGCCAATCAGAAAAAGACCCATTTATGCATATTCTGTTTTCTGCCAGCCAATTTTCTCTCCATGTTAATATGTTATCCCCTACACCATGAGCTTTTATTTTCTACAGTCACCTTTGACGTGGCACCTTATCAAATCCCTTCTGGAAATCCAAATACAGAACATCTACACTAATTTATTTCTCCTGATTAACCTTTTAGCCATTCTCTGCCCTTATCTATATTTTGACCAATCATCTGGCCTGCCATTCATCATTGTCAGTTATGTGTTTTTTCCGTAAGCTTGATGCTTTCCTTAACTTCTTCATAGTAGGAATATGCTTATTCTGAGTATTCTGAAACATCCCCTTAAATGTCTGCCACTGCTTCTCTATTAATCTATCTTCTAGCCTAGTATCCCAGTTAACTTCAGCTAGTTCAGTTTCATGCCCATGTAGTTGACCTTATTTAAATTTAAAATACTAGTCTTACACGCACTCTTCTCCCTTTCAAACTGGATGTAAAATTCAATCGTGTTGTGGTCGCTGCTACCTAGGGGTGCCTTTTCTCCGAGGTCATTAATCCCATCACATTGCACAATGCGAAGCCTAATATAACCTGTTCTCTGGTTGGTTCCAGAAAGTATCATAGAGCAGCAGTATCTCAAAAGCATTCTATGAATTCCTCATCCAGGGTACTACTGCCAAACAGATTTTTCCAGTTTATGTAGATTAAAATCGCCCATGATTATTGCCACCCCTTTATCACATACCCAATATTTCTTCTTGTATACTTTGTCCTACATTATGGTTACTGTTCGGGGACCTGTAGACCACTCCCACTAGTGACTTCTTTCCCTTACTATTCCTCATCTCCACCCAAACCGATTCTACATCCTGATCTCCTGAACCAAGGTCATCTCTAACTATTGCACAAATGCCATCCTTGATTAACAGTACTACCCCTCTGCTTTTACCTAGTTTCCTATTCTTCTTGAATGATGTATACCCCTCAATATTCGTGACACGATTTTTGCCATCCTGCTGCCATGTCTCCATAATGGCTATCAATCATATTATTTACTTCAATGTGTCATCCCATCCTGGGGATTACCATTGACCAGAAACTGAACTGGACTAGCCATATAAATACTGTGGCTACAAGAGCAGGTCAGAGGTTAGGAATCCTGTGGTGGGTAACTCACCTCCTGACTCCCCAGAGCCTGTCCACCACCTACAGGGCACAAGTCAGGAGTGTGATGGAATACTCTCCACTTGCCTGGATGAGTGCAGCTCCAGCAACACTCAAGAAGCTTTACACCATCCAGGACAAAGCAGCCCATTTGATTGGCACATCATCCACAAACATTCACTCCCTCCACCACCACCAATGAACAGTGATAGTAGTGTTTACCATCTACAAGATGCACTGCAGGAACTCACCAAGACTCCTTACACAGCACCTTCCAAACCCACTGCCATTACTGTATAGTAGGACAACAGCAGCATACGCATAGGAACACCACCACCTGGAAGTTCCCCTCCAAGCCACATGCCATCCTGACTTGGAAATATATCACTGTTCCTTCACTGTGACTGGGGAAAAATCCTGGGACTCCCTCCCTAACAGCACCTTCGGTGTACCTACACTGTATGGAATGCAGTAGTTCAAGAAGGCAGCTCACTACGCCCTTCTAAAACACAATTGGGGATAAATTCTGGCCTAGCCTGCAGCACCCACATCCTATGAAAGAGTATGCAGGAAAAAAAATTCTGAGGCTGAGATGATTGGCCTCCAACAACTCCAACCATCCTTCTTGTGCTAGGTATGACTCTAGCCAGTGGAGAATTTTCTCACCAATTCCCACTGACTTCAATTTTATTAGGGCTCCTTGATGCTGCACTCGGTTAAATGCTGCCTTGATGTTATGGGGAGTTACTCTAACCTCACTTCTGGAATTCAGCTTTTTGGTCCATGTTTGAACCAAGTCTGTAGAGACATCCAGAGCCAAGTGGTCCTGAGCATTGGTCAGCAGTTATTAGCAATTGTCACTTGATGGCACTGTCAAGGATATCTTCTATTACTCTGCTCATCATTGAATGTAGGCTGATGGGGTGATTGGATTGGATTTCTCCTGCTTTTTGTGCACAGAACGTAACTGGGCAAATTTTCACTTTGTTAGGTAGATGCAAGTATTGTAGACATACTGAACAGCTTGGCCAGGGGTGTGGCTAGTTCTGGAGCGCAAGCCTTCCATATTACAGCCAGGATGTGGTCGGAGCCCATAACCTTTGCAGTATCAAATGTACTCAGCTGCTTCTCGATATCACTTAGAGAAATTGAACTGGCTAAATACTGGACCTCTGGAGTAGACCAAGATGGTCCACTCGGCACTCTTGGCTGAATATGGCTGATAGTGCTTTAGCCTCATCTTTTGTACTCATGTGCTGGGCTCTGCCATAATTGCAGATGGTGATATTAATGGTGCCTCCTCCTCTTCCTGTTAATTGTTAATTATCCACTATCATTCATGACTGGATGTGATAGCACTGCAGAGCTTTGATTGAATCCATTGGTTGTGGGAATGCTTAGCTCAGCCTTTTGCATGCTGCTTCCGCTGTTTAGCATGCATGTGGTTCTGTGTTGTAGCTTCACCTCATCTTTGGGTATGCCTGGTACTGCTCCTGGCATGCTTTCCTACATTCCTCATTGAACCAGAGTTGGTCCCTTAGCTTGATGGTAATGGTAAAGTGAGGAATATGCCAAGCCATGAGATTACAGATTGTGGACGAATACAATTCTGTTGCCACTAATAATCCTTAGTGCCTCATGGATGCCCAGTTTTGAGCTGCGAGATCTGTTCGGAGTCTATTCAATTTAGCATGGAGGTGGAGCAATGCAACGCAATGGAGGTTGTCCTCAGTGCACCTACAAAACAACTGTGCCATGGTCACTATTACCAACACTGTCGTGCACAAATGCATCTACAACAGGTAGATTGGTAAGGATGAGGTCAAGTAGTTTTCCCCCATGTGGTGGTTCTCTCACCACCTATTGCAAGCCTAGTCTGGCAGCTATGTCTTTCAGGACTGAGACAGATCAGTGGTTAGTGGTGCTACTTCGCCACTCTTGGTAACGGATATTGAGGTCCCCCACCTAGAGTAAATTCTGTGCCCCTGCTACCCACAGTGCTCTTTTGAAGTGGCATTTAACATAGAAGAGTATTGATTCATCGGCTGAGGGAGGGTGGTAGGTGATAATCATTCCTTGCTTACAATTTGCCTGGTGCCATGAGACTTCATGGGGTCTGGAGTCAATACTGAATACTCCCAGGGCCACTCCCTCCCGATTGTTTACCACTGTGTCACAACTTCTGCTGAGTTTTTCCTTCGGCAGGACAAAACATGTCAAGGGACGGTGAAGAAGAATTCTGGGATGTTGGTTGAAAGGTAAGACCATGAGTATGACTATGTCAGGCTATTGCTTGACTAGCCTGTGGGACAGCTCACCCAATTTTGACACAAGTCCCCATATATTCATGAGGCCAACTTTGCAGAGTCAGCTGGGCTGAATGTAACTTTCACATGCCTGAGGCTGATGCTTAGGTCGATTCTGGATGTTCTACCCTGTTTTGTTCTTATTATACCTTGTCATTGCAGTTTGGTACAACTGAGTGGCTCACAAGGGCATTTCGGAAGTCAGTTAAGCATGAACCACATTGCTGTGGGTCTGAAGTCATGTATAGAGCAGACCAGTTAAGGACAGCAGATTTCCTTCTCTAAAGTGGATCAGATCAGTTTTCACCATTTCTGATAATGAAATAACTCCAGTATAAAAAGTAACCACATTTAATTTCCCCAGGTGCCTTCATGGGATTTAAACTTATATCTCTGAATCATTAGTCCAGGCCTCTGGATTACTAGTTCGGTATCATAACCTCTAGTCTAATGTTCCTCATTATTGTTTCATAGGATCGGCCTCTGATACTTCACCCAAAAGGGCATTATATGGTGAACCTTGGCAGCAAGCATTTGAAGGCTATTTGATCATGGGGATATCACAGCCAAGCTCAAATGTGTGCTTAACCAAAATACACATGGACACACTTTCCATAAAGATCATAGAATTCTTGCTTCCAGCTTTGTTGATGCCCCTTTGCCAACCTGCCAAATATCAACAAACTCAGCAGAAACTGGGAATTGAATTCCTGATTTGCTCAATGATAACTTCCAACAAAAACAAAAAAAAACAAAGGAACTTACCTCAGAAATTCCTTCACAAGGCACATTTTGCAGCAGTAAAGTGTTTATTTATGTGATTTACTCAATGCTCAGAAGCATTTGAACAGTGCCTGGTAGAAGTGAACAATTAGTCATCATGCGTTTTCACTCACCAGGAAATGACAAGCTCCTTATTTACAATGTTAACAGTGGATTTCTGGAACAGAGACAAACACCTTCTACTTGTAGAAAACCTTCATTGTTCAGCTAAATTTAACCCATTTGTCTTTCATCTATACTTCAAAAAGGAATAAACATCTACAGAAATTCAAAAGAACAGCTTGAACTCACTAAAACTGATTTCCATTCTCTGAGAATTTCAAATTTCAGACAGTCTGTGCAAGGAATTTAAAAGCCAAGTTTGTCAGGTTAGGAGCACATGACTTGGAGCCTGTTACACCCTGGTTACAAGTTAGAATAGAATTAATTATATCAAGGCTACAGTACATCAAAAACAACATACAGATATAGAAATTCATCTCGGCCCTTGTTTGCACTCAGAATCATTGCTGCACAGACAGCACATGTCCAATCATATGGGTGCAAGCAGGAGCCAAAATTGGTCAGTGACCTTCCTTATTAAATAGATGAGCTGCCAGTACTATTAGCATTGTTGACTGGTAAATTGCCTAATAGAAAAATGTTGGGAATGTTGGTCACCCCTAATACTATTTAAAGGCAGTCTGCACTTCTTAAAAGGGAAGTGCACCACAGGTACAGACAACGGTCACTGAACACTTCTTACAATGACAGGCATGAGAGATAATGCAAGGGCGCCTTGGTTGTCAGATACTGCTTTGGAGGTAACGATGCAGGAGGTTCAAGAGGAGGAGGAATGTCTTCCCAGCAGGTGGCAAGATCTCCAGACAAACTACTTAGCAGCTGTGGCAGAGCAGGTCTGCACTTGAAACATCATGCCACAGACCTGGTTACAATGCCAGAAGAAGTTTAATGGCCTAACCAGAGTTGTTAAGGTAAGACATCTAACTCAGCTCTTACATTACTCTCTGCTTAAGCCTACAGTAACCGTTATACTCACAAGCTGTTCACCCACCCTGCTGTTCACCAGCGCTCTGCTTCATCTCCTCCATTCATTGCAGCACACTTCACTCCACCTTCCAACTTCCAATTTAACACTCTGCACTAGCTACTTTCCTCACTATTACTTCCTCTAATTTCTGCCACCTTCATCGCACCTGTGCCACTATTCAACCTTGATGTGCAAATCCTCAAATCATCTACATGGCTGTTGTGAAAACTCTGCCTTCTTTCTTGTAGGACAACCTTGCAAGCGACAACAGTGAGTGGGCATGGACAAAAGGAGGAACAGCACCCAATAATGTCATCTCAAGTCAAGGAAGATTTCAGCTTCTCCACTTGATACACTCCCATCATCGCCATGAAGGGTGCATCTTGCAGTGTTCTTGGCCACCTTACATTCTCTCTTCTCACTGAAATCTGACCCTTACAGATTATGCATGATGAAATGCAACTGCGTTCACTAAATGCTAATCCTTGGCAAACTTTTCACTTTCAATGGGAAGAATTATAGAGTACTAGGGGTCAAGGAGCTAGAAGACGACAGCACCAATAAAGACATGATTGTAGCTTAGCAAGCGCTAGTTCTTTACAGGTTAGGCTAGCAGGATCTGTACTGGGATCCTGAAAATACTCACTTCTACTTCTTAGGCAGTCCCTCGGAGTTGAGGATGCTTCCGCTCTTGTTTGATGGGTTCCAGAATGGCTGAAAAGTCCAATGTGCAATCTGCAGACACTGCCACTTGGAGGGTCAGGTAGATAAGTTGTTGGGAAGTTTGTGCCCTCTGATGCCTTGACTTTGCCTCTGCATGCTCCTGACGAAGTCCCTCAATATGTTCAATGCCTTCCTGAATGAACCTCCTCCATTTTGATCAGTCACAAGCTGGAGATTCCCATGAGTCAGCAGAGATGTTTGACCTCCTCAGGGATGCTTTGAGGACATTCCGAAAGAATTTCTCCTGGGAGTCTTAGCCACGACTGAGTTCCCTGTAGAGCAGTTGCCTTCAGAGTCTGGTGTCAGGCATGCGAACGACATATCCTGCCCAGCGGAGCTGATTTTGAGTAATTAGCACCTTGATGCTGGGCATATTGACTTGGGGGAGGAAGCTGCTGCTGGACTGCCTTTCTTGCGACTGGATTTGGAGTGTTTTGCAAAGGCACCATTGGTAGGCCTTGTCTAGTGCTTTGAGGCACCTGCTGTAGGTTGTCCAAGTCTTCAAAACATATCAGAGTGTAATCATCACGGCTGCCCATCTTAGGTTTGAGATGCTGGTCCTTAAATACTCTCTTCCTTAGTCGACTGAAAGCTGAGCTGGCATAAAACACGAGTATGTGCAAGGGGGTTGGTCTGGGGGGCGGTTAGGGTTAGAAGGGTAGAACAATACAGGAAACAACTTTCTAGAAGGAAAACCAACATGCATGTCCTCTGGTAAAAGGCACAGATGAAGACCTCAAAGCCACAGGCTACATAAAAAGGCATGATAACTATAGTGCAGAATATTCTAACTGCACCAGACAACCTGCCAGGGAGCATGCGCACAATAGCATAGAACATCCGGCTCCAAGCTGGATGCAGTTCCTGAGCATGGCATAAAGATCACGCAGTTAACCATGGAGCATTTTCTCAGCTCTCTGAACATTGCCAAGAGGTCCACAATGATGGAACCTCTGGTGACAGCTCTAGCAGCTTTGCTGTGAGCTCAGACTGCTGCCATTGTGGCTTTGGGGTTTAGCATCGCCCCAGGCTTTCAATCAATGAAGAAGAGCATAAACAGGAGCATGGAGAGCATAGACAGGAGGTTCCCAGGCATTATTATACTCCTCCACACTGCTCTAATGCATCGCAGTGGAAGTGAATAGGCGCAGCCACATGACAGTAGCACAGGTCCCATAGGAGAGACTTATTCAGTCCTCTTGCAGCATGCCCCACATCTGCTTTCCTGCTAGCCTTTAAAGCAGTTCTCTTGTCGCTTCCACAAAACCAGGTGGCCTACACCATCCCGACAATGCCAAGGCACAGTAGTCTGCACCTCAACAGCCCATCATGGTGATCTCAGGTGCTCTGAATGGATGATCCAGGCTCCACAATTGGGGGAAACAACCTCGTATGAAAATAGGTCAACAAGCACAAAGGTCAGGCAGTAAGGGATTACATTAGAGTGATTTCAGTTCACCATTAAGAGAACAAAAAATTGTCAAAACCAGAATTTGCAAAATGTGATGTAAAGAGGGTTTTCTTCTGCATTGATATTGGTCTTCATATTCTTAGTTATCTAAGAGGAATAGAAGGATTAATTTGTGCCAGTCATGTGTTCTTTCACAGCCTTTTTATCCTGCATGTTTTCACTTCTCTCCAAAGGCATTAAGACAGGCTTGGGTGCAGTTCCATGATCACTGGTAGCCTTTTGTCATGTGATAGTAAACACTGGCAAGTCGCTCTACATGAAAAGTATCAGGTGCACAATCCTGCCCTCGCCCAGCATTGTACAAAGGTGTTATGTTCTACTGCAGGGTTGCTTTGCTTGCAAACTGGTTGCGCGCTTATCTGTCGGCGGGTGAGTCAATAACAATATACTGCAGACTCAGAGACCAAATATGAAATGAAGCACATGCTATTTATTTACATAGACAACAGAGCACTAACATGATGTGTGCTTCTCCAACCAGACCCTACTCTAGGCTAACATTAACATTGTAGTCCATGCTACTTTCAAGTAATGGGGGAGGGGTGTGGTAGTCTGAGGTGAAATACACCTTTTAAGAGAATGTGAGCAGATTGAAAGCGAAATTACTAACAAGGCCCTGGAATTTTTCTTTTTTACACAGCAGTCAGCTGATCATTCTGTATTGGGTCGTACAGTCACGTGGTCAATCTGCTCACATTCTCCTAAAAGGTGTATTGCACCTCAGATTACCACATCCCTCCCCCATTACTTGAAAGTACATTTTACAATATATTATCTATTTACATAAATAAAGTATTTACAAATTCAGTCTCTCAGGAGGCTTTTTCAAAGAGTTGACCGTTGTAGTTCTACAACTTCGGATAGTTTATCCAAGGCTTCCCTCCCAGGAGTTGTCTGTCCACTAGGCTCCCCAGTATGAACCTCTAAGTTTGCCTCTTTGACTCTCCGAGGCTCAACGAATTCTACAGGTACTTCCAAAGCAAGAGGAGTTCCTTCTACCTGTGCCGTAGGCTCCAAAAGGAATGTTTTCACATTCTTTCGGGCTCCATCGCATGCACTCCTGCTGCCCCTCCCCTCCTAGTTCAACATTATGAAAGACAACTGTCAGGCAGGTTCTGAGAATTAGGATGTTGGGCAAGGGTAAATTCAATACAGAATGATCAGCTGACTGCTGTGTAAAAAAAAAAAAAATTCCAGGGCCTGTTAGTAATTTCGCTTTCTCTTCCTGTGTGTCTTCTTTTGATGGGTTTTTTTCTTGGCAGCGCTGACTTTCATCTCAGCTTTCTTTTCAATTTCCCTATTGACCAGACTAGGTCCAGGCATGAGCTCAACTTGGGAGAACTCAGTGGTTGAGTCTTCCAGCATTTCCTCATCTTTCAGCTCCTTTGGAAACTCACGGGTCTCTATTTTTAAAATTTCTTGGCTCCCGCATAGCTGATTCTTCAGCTCTTCCAGTTCTTTTTTATATTTGCTAGTTGTTTCCTGAAGAATTAGGTATTGTTGTGCTTTCACGGTTAATTGATTCTTTACCTCGGCCAGAGATATGCGGAATTCATTCTGTTCTTCCTCATACGTTTTTAATGGTACAAATTGGGATCTGAGGGAATCTTGCGATATGCAAAAGTCCTTTAGCAGGTTTTCATTTTCTTTTTGGAGATTACTGGCTTCAACTTGAACTCTGTCCTGAAGCATCAGCTTTACGTGTTCCTTCTGTTGAGTCTTTGCATGCTACTTTTTCCAAATTGCAGCATTTCCTGCTTCTGATTGAGATCTCAGTAATCTCCCAAGATTGATCTCTCTTAACCAGTTTCTTCTGAGGAGACTTGGCCTTCTATCACCATTAGGGGAAGGTTAGCAGACTGGCTTCCATATTGTACTGGAACCTTGCATATACCCCTTATTCGTATGTCTTCACCAGTATATGTCTTTAATCTAGCATCTGAGTTTTCCAGTTTTAGTGAGTGGCCTCCTCCATTCAGATGTTTAAATGTGTGTTCTCCTACAACTGTCATGGATGTGCCTGTATCCACCTCCGTTCGGATGGGTTTTCTGTTGACTTCTACTGTCACATAGATTTACCCTGTTTTACCCATTTTTAAGTTGTGTAATGAATAAATATCTGACTCTGTTTGTTCTGGTTCCTCCATGATATTAATTTCACAACTTCTGCCTTTTTGTTTGAAATTTTGTCTCAATCTGTCTTTGCAATATCGCGTAATGTGCCCATTGCAATGGCAGTAGAAAAATGTGGTTCTTTTAAATTGTCGTTCATTTGCAGGCTGTCCAGTTCCATTTCTGCTATGATGAATGTGATTTTTATCCATTAAACTAATGCTTTTTGCTGGTCTGTTAATGGCGGCTGTTTCCCATCTTTCTGAGGAGCCCTGCGCTTCAGCGCCATTTCTAGCCGGTCCCTCCCTCCCAACGCGACGGACGGCACCATTTTGAGCTCCCTTGATTGCTTCTGAATCCCTGACCACGCTCTCCATTGCAAGCGCCAACTCCAGCACCTTGCTGAAGTCTAAATTTGTTTCTGACAAAAACCTTTTTTGAATGGCGTCTTTGTTAATCCCACACATTAATCGGTCTCTTAACATGTCATTAATCGACGTCCCAAACTCAGTACTCTGGCAGTTGTTTCAAGGTTGCTACATAGCAAGTGACTGTCTCTCCAGGGGCATGACACCTCGAATTGAATTTAAAACGCTGCGTTGTTACCAAGGATTTCAGCTGAAAGTGGCTTTTCACAAGATTCACCAGCTCATCAAAGCTCTTGGAGTCTGGGGCGTTGGATGCTGTTAGACTACGAATTAGGCCGTATGTTTTACTGCCACATGTCGATTAGAGGATCGCCCACCTCTTCTCCTCCCCTGATATGTCGTTGGCCAAAAAGAAAAACGTTCAGTATAATGTGACCAGTCATCGGTGATCTGATCAAACGATTCGATGCAGCCAAATTGTGACATACTGGAGGGAGGTAATTTCGACGACTGTGGTGAGGGCTGTACTTACAATTGGCCTGCAAGGCACGGCTGATTAACTTCAGTTGAGTTTTCGCGGCTTTCCTTGATGTCGTCGACTGGTCGTGTTTTGGCTCGTCGCCAGTTGTTATGTTCTCGCTTTGCTCGCGAACCAGTTTCACGCTTATCTGTTGGCGGGTGAGTTGATAACAATATACTGCAGATGCAGAGGCCAATGTGAAATGAAGCACATGCTATTTATTTACACAGACAACAGAGCACTAACGTGATGTGTGCTTCTCCAACCAGACCCTACCCTATACTAACATTAACATGGTAGCCCACACTACACAGCTATTGGGTCTTACAGTCACATGGTCAATCCGCTCATATTCTCTTAAAGGTGTATTGCACCCCAGATTACCACAAAAGGTGACAACATGAATACCAATGTCAGCAAGTCTGCTGATTTTGCTTTTCCTTTCCATCACTCGTGGGAGCAGAAGCCAATTTCTGCATCCTCCGGGGCTGGCCTAATGCCAGGTCACCAGGCCTGACACCAGGTAGTTCAGTGTAATTTAAGAACTTAAACATGGACCTTGGTCTAAATCTCTTCCTAAAAATAGGAAGTACATTTACTCACTGAACCATTAATTCATCAAATCCTACTGCACTTCAGGCATCTAATAACCTGCGTATGTTTGATTTCCCTTTTAAATTATGTTTCAAAGATGACATACTTGGCACACATCGGAGCAGTAGATTAGGTTAGCACTTTTGAAAAAAAATTCAACTCTGCTCCAAAACAGCCTGAGGCTAGCAGATTCTAAGCTACATTATATAAGGCCCAAAAAATCTCTCTCCTAGGGTGTCAACTGCATTCATAAACTAGATTGTAGTTTTTCAACTAAAATGGTTCAACAGAAAGTAGCCAAACAATTGTTACCAATGATCACAATTTACAAAATACAAAATTTATTTTAATATGTGTTACTTAATTAAATTCATCAAACCAATTTTTTTTTTAATTAAAGAAAACTACATAATCCTAGAATACAATCAAACACTTTTCATGGCAGTAAAAATCAAGTTGAAATCATCCAGAATTGAGTATCTGTCAGGTCAATACTCACTGATAGTTAATGCTGTGCTCCTGTTATCTCTGCACTCCACAATGTCGCATCGTTCCAGGACTATTACCTCAGCAGGGTCTGATGTCTGCGGGAAACGAATGAGAAAAATTAGAAATCCAAGCACCTCGACAAACTCCTACATAAGTGTCCACTGACTATGTGCAGCAGCTGTTGAAATGGTCCACCTCTCTTGTAATGAATTAACCACTGGGATTAGGAAAAGCCTGTGATTAGGCAAAGTCTACAGACAAATTCAATTGATAATTATTCTTCGAGGAACTCTGTCTCAGTCCACTCAACCTCAATAAAATGACATTTCCCATGCAAAAAAAAGAATTAACATTGTAGATGTAAAGCCACATTTACAGATACATCACCAATTTGACAAAGGAATATACAAAATCTATAAAGTAGCACATTAAAATAACAGTCACGGAAAAAACATCAGCAATATGCATGTCCAACAATATTGTTGGAAAACCCTTGATGTAGTGTTCAATGAAATGAAAAGGAAGCAAAAGGATGTCAGAAATGTTTTTACCTTCAGTAAACTGGTTTCAAATGTTACATCCAATGTTTCTTTGCACTGTGCCAAGAAGTGTTCAGAAAATAGTTGTCATAAATATATCAATAATACAGTGCAGTGCACTTGAGATCAATTTCAACATGATGAAAGCTTCTTTAATTCTAATTATTTTTGTCCGCATACAAATGGCGTTCAAAATTATAAGGCGTTTTGATCGAGGGAGAAACCGTTTCCTTTGGCAAGTGGATCAGCAACCAGAGGTTACAGATTTAAAATAATTGGCGAAAGAACTAGAGGCAAAATGAGGAGAAATTTTTTTCATACAGGTGATGGTTAAGATCTTGAATGCACCACCTGAAAGTTGGTCGAATCAGATTCCATAGGAACTTTCAAAGCCTAAATCTTAAATCTGTGTCTTCTGGTTAGTGAGTAGCCAAGTAAACAGTTTAGGTAAAAGCTAAATACTGCGGATACTGGAAACCTGAAACAAAAACAGAAAATGCCGGAAAAACTCAGCAGGTCTAACAGCATCTGCAGAGAGAAAAACAGAGTTAACATTTCGAGTCTGTATGGCTCTTCTTCAGACGTTTCGGACTCGAAACGTTAACTCTGTTTTTCTCTCCACAGATGCTGTTAGACCTGCTGAGCTTTTCCAGCATTTTCTGTGTTTGTTGTAGTAAACAATTTATCCTATTTACTCCATCAAAACTCCTCATGATTTAGAAAATATCTATTAATTCTCTCTTAACTTTCTCCGATCTAAGGGGAACAATCCCAGCTCTCCAGTGCCTTCACCATAACTGAAGTCCCTCATTCCTGGCATAATTCTGTAGCCCCTCCAAGCAGAAAGTTGAACTGTAACCTAACCAGTGCAATTTCAGGCATATTTTGTGCGCAAATTTATAGAAATTCTACTCCATAATATTTGATTTAATGATTTGTTGAGAAAAATTAGAAACCAGAGCACCTCTACAAGCTCCTACATAAGCGTCCATTGACAATGTGCAGCAGCTATTGAAATGGTCCACCTCTCTTGTAATGAATTAACCACTGGGATTAGGAAAAGCCTGTGAAGACTAACTTGTAGGATTGTGGGGGGGACAAAAACTGGCCTGGGGAACTAAATTAAACATAAACTAGGTTGTAGTTTTTCAACTAAAATGCTTCAAATCCTTTCAAAGTGCCAGCTCAGGCAGAGTGTCTGTCTTCTCTGCTATGAGATTCCATAGTTGAAAACCATTGTGAATCATATTTATAGACAGTACTAGTCAATTTGACATACAAATTTCTATAAAACAACAAATTATTAAATCAAATATTGTGGAGGAGAATATCTACAAATTTGCACACAAAATGCACCTGAAATTGCACTGGTTAGGTTACAGTTCAACTTTCTGCTAAAATTTATTTGCATAATCACAAAGGTAATGAACAAGCACAACCCAGCAGTGTAATAGAATGCTATTGTTTTGTTTCATTTTCTTTCCACCAAAACGTGCTTCTTGCTGTATTTAAGAGTGATACCATGTTGCAGTTTTATTAATACAGCTGAAAATGGATTTATAACCAAAAATAAGCATTTTTAATAAGGGTGTTGACTCCTTCACCTGCAAGTACCCAAAGCAATAAAAAAAACTATACTGAACCATTTAAGTCTCACTGATGTACACTAGTCAATTTCTTAGTAAATTAAATATTTTTTGATATGGAAAAACTTTTTAAATGTGCCTAGAGAGCACGTGCACATTGGAAATCGAATGCACACTCTTGAAAAATCCCCGAGTCTCTCCATCTCCCGATTTTACTTTTCTCCATTAAGGCCCTCCTTATAGCCTCTCTTTGACAAAGCTTTCACTCAACCCCACCCCCCACCTCTTTTATTTTTGAGCATGTTACCCATAAGCCCCTAAAGTGGCTTGGAATATTCTTCTACATGAAAGGCTCTATATAAATGCAAGTTGTTGGAGTCCAGGAACATAGAAGAGCATGTCAAGGCCTTGGAGGGGCTACAGAATTATACCAGAAATGAAGGACTTCAGTTATGGTGAAGGCACTGGAGAGCTGGGATTGTACTCCTTAGAACAAAGAAAGTTAAGGAAGAGTTAATAGATATTTTCTAATCATGAGGAGTTTTGATGGAGTAAATAGAATAGACTGTTTACTAGGCTACTCACTAACCAGAAGACACAGATTCAAGAAAATTGGCAAAAGAACCAGAAGGTAGTTGAAGAGACATCTTTTCTACACAGAAATTTGTTATGAGGTGCGCATGACTGCCCTTGACATCAAGGCCATATTTGACCGAGTGTGGCATCAAGGAGCCCTGGCAAAACTGGAGTCAATGGAAATCAGGGGAAAAACCCTCCACTGGTTGGAGTCATACCTAGCACAATGGAAGGTGATTGTGCTTGTTGGAGGTAAGTCAGCTCAGCTCAAGGACATCACTGCAGGAGTTCCTCAAGGTAGTGTTTTAGGCCCAACCATCTTCAGCTGCTTTATCAATGACCTTCCTTCCATCATAAGGTCAGGAGTGGGGATCTTCACTGATGATTGCACAATGTTCAGCACCATTCGCAACTCCTCAGATATTGAAGTAGTCCATGTCCAAATGCAGCAAGACCTGGACAATATCCAGGCTTGGGCTGACAAGTGGCAAGTAACATTCGTGCCACATAATTGTCAGGTAATGACCATCGCCAACAAAAGAGAATCCAACCATCGCCCCTTGATGTACAATGGCATTACCCCAATATCAACATCCAGCGGTTTACCATTGACCAGGAACTCAACTGGACCAGCCATATAAATACTGTGGCTACAAGACCAGGTCAGAGGCTTGGAATCCTGTGACAAGTAACTCGCCTCCTGACTCCCCAAAGCCTGTCCACCATCTACAAGGCACAAGTCAGGAGTGTGATGGATTACTCCCCACTTGCCTGGATGAGTGCAGCTCCCACAACACTCAAGAAGCTTGACACCGTCCACTATCCTATGATAGCACCTTCCAAGCCCACGACCACTACCATCTAGAAGGACAAGGGCAGCAGATAGATGGGAACACTACCACCTGGAAATTCGCCTCCAAGTCGCTCGCCATCCTGACTAGGAAATATATCGCCGTTCCTTCACTGTCACTGGGTCAAAATCCTGGAACTCCCTTCTAACAGCACTGTGGGTGCACCTATACTACATGGACTGCAGTGATTCAAGAAGGCAGCTCACCAGCACCTTCTCAAGGGCAACTAGGGATGGACAATAAATGCTGGTCCAGCCAGCAAAGCCCACATCCCGTGAATGAATAAAAAAAAATCTCTACTGCACCAACTGAGAGTGTAGTGGAATCAGATTCAATAGATAACAAAACTGCTTTTAGAGATGGTGAAAATAGTGAAATGTTGCCTACAGATAGTATTTTTTTCATTAGTTGGTTGATTTTTTTTATATACATAGTGCTTCATGCAGCACTGTTCATACTTTAAAAGGAAGCCAGGCACTTCCCTATGTTTTATCAACATTTTCCCAAGACCCAAGGACATGCATCATATCCAAAATATTTATTTGCATCGGTATCATGTTATTTCAGACAGGACATCAGCTTTTCCATTGCAGTTAAAGTTTAGAATCTCTGCTAAAAATATTGCCACCACAATGAACTGAATGAGTCATCTTTGATAATGAAGCCCAATGTCTGTATTTATATGTATGATTTTTTGATTTATAATAATGCTAAATCAAGCCCTGTAAGTAATTGAATATAGCCCAAGCAGATTAATAAAAGGATAACATGATCCCATTTTACCAATGATATCAAGAGAACTGTTTCTCCAGGTCAATTTGTTTCTGAAAATAAAACCTCACTAAGTATGTTGCTTAATTCTTTGGGCCAAACTAAAGTGGATTTAAGAAGGAAATCTTGGGCAGAATTTTACGTTCCCCACCACCGGGTTTGTAGGCAGGGACGGCTGTAAAACTCTTCAAATGGCCTTCCCACCGGGCTCGCGTCCACCCCGACTTCACTGCAATTTTACATTGGGATGGGTGAGACCTAGGTCAGCCCCTGTCCTTGCCCCAGTTGAAACCCTTAAGTGGCCTATTAAAGGCCACTTAAGTGCCATTTCCCGCCCAGCCTCAATGTTTAGGTTGGTGTGAGCAGATTAGGGACAGGGGTAGCCCAAAAAGTGACACTGCTCAGGCCTCGGGCGGGGAGTGGGGGCGGGTGGGGGGGGGAACCAACCCCCTAAAAAAGGCCTGGCCACTGGGGATGCTTCCTATCCCCCCCACCCCACCCCCACTGAACTCTCCACCAACGCCCCTACCACACTCTGCCTAGGCCTCATCTCTCATCCCCGCCTTCATCTCCTCTCCCACCCCAAGGCCCCCAAAACTTACCCGATCCCGGACTCCAGAGACTTTGGCCGGAATTTTCCAGCTTTTCGCGCCGGCGGGATCTTCTAGTCCCGCCGATGTGAATGGAGATTTCAAAGGCTCATCCGCGTGGCCGTGGGGGAGCCTGTAAAATTCTGGCCTCAGGCTCTGGAGGCTGCTTGCAGTCCTAGTTCTGTCCACTGCAGCTTCTGGCGCTGATGGGACTGGAGAGCTGCCAGCCAATCAGATTGGCTGGTAGCTCTCTGCGGGGCAATTTCCTCCAGGGTAAGGGATAGAAGTCCCACACCCATCCAACTAACACTCCTTGGAGCGTGAAATGGCTTCAGGGCAACCATTATCGGTGGGGATGGGGTCACCGTCGACTCCTCAGATGGAGGGAAGGGAAATTCTGCCATCTGAAAAATCCTAGCCCTCATGGCTAGTGCTGAGTAAGTTCATACAACATGCCTGGCATTACAACAACAATTTGCATTGATATAGCACTTTTAACATAGTAAAACATGTCAAACAGAGTCAGAAATTCAAATGTTCTGAAACTGAAGTCCAATTTTTGAACCCAAGGAAGAGCCTTTCCATTGTTTTCCTGAAGTACAGGTAGAATAACTTGTTTTTTTTTAACACAAACGTTCATCATCCCTACTTTTGCCACTTAATTATTTGAAATTAGTCTACAGAATATAAGTCTAAACATTTTGAAACATTCGGGGGAAAACTTTACTTAGGCCCATCTCTCTCCATTTAGCAAATTATGAAAAATTTCTTCTGAACACGAGTTCACTTTCTGCAGCCACTGATTTATAGAATCACAATGCAAAGGACAGTGAGAAGGAGAGGAGCAGCAAACAGACAGGAAGTGGATGGCCTTATGGGAGCAAACTGGAGGGGATAAAGAAATCTGTTTTCCACCGCCATATTTAAACACACTTCGAAAACTGATTTTCAACCTCAGGAAGACTGATGACATGGCAGCACTTAGGCAGAGGAAAATGAAGCAACCGTACTCATTCATATTTCACAGCCAAAATTCAGGTTTGCAAAGTTAAATCCAACTCTAAACTAGCTGAGTAATAAAGCTGTGATATTTAACTTGTGCTGCAGCTACACTGTGGCTGCCAGTCTGAAAGCAGCATTTGCCAGCTTCAACATGCGCTCAGCAGATTCCTGTCTTAGAATGTGGACTAAACTCAAGGTGAATTGGGGAGGTTTCACAGACATCCTTTAACACAGGCTTGTCCAACCTTTTCACGTGGGGGGGACCACATTTCAATTTTTCTCATACTCAGGGGTGGGGGGGGGAGGGGGCCGATAAACAAATTTTAGAAAGATAGGGTTTGACACAACATTAAACATGAATTTCAAAAATCAAGCTGACGTACGAAAGGAAGCAACTTGCTGAGCAAAAAACAAAATGTCACAGCAATAAATTGACAATTTTAAAAATGGGTAATAAATAAAGACGACCATTAGAGTGTGAAGGGGGTGAGAGTCTGTGTATCCAGCTCACTCACTCCCAGTCTCAGGTGCTCACTCACACACCCTCACCCACACTGAGAATAGGTGAGAGTGCCTGTTGGTGTGTGGGGGTGAGGGTGAATGAAAACCCTGAGACTGGGATTGAGCCTTTTCTCTTTTCTCTCACACTTTTCTCTCCTTCTCACTCTGCCTCTTTCTCTCTCACACACACACACACGCTCACCCCTCGCGCACACTCAGCCACCCTCACTAAATTGGCTGGGGTGGTGGAGGGGAGGTGGGGGAGAGCAGAAGAGAACCTGGAGCAAGGCCTGAGGCCTAGCGGTGTCCGAACGGGTGCCATCAACGGTGGCATCAAGAACCGTGGGAACACGGGGAGAACCGGGCCAGAGCACCAGGAGTGGCGTGAAAGCGGCCGGAGCCAGGCCAGAGCACCAGGAGTGGTGGGAAGGTGGTTGGAGCCACGGGAAAGTGTGGTGAGCGGAGGCCCTGCGCACTCCGGGGTCTCCCTATCTTCACATATTCACAGTTGCCAGAGTTCGCTGCTCCTCCAACCACAGCCTGGTTCTCTCCCATGTTTACTGCTGTTAGGCTAAATGGTGAGCAGCAAACACATGAGAGAAACAGACCGTCATTGGAGGAGCAGACCCCTGCAGAATTCTTCAAACTCAACGACCCATCTTACCGGCATTTTCAACAATCGCTCCGTGGGCCATGTAGAGAGGCTTCTGGGGCCGTAACGCCATTCACAGGTTGGACAATAATTTTTAATTTGAAGTAAAAAGGCAGGAACATCTACTTAATTAGGGAAAGAGCAGGTGTGATACAAAAGTTTAAAAGTTACAGGAGGTAACAGATTGCCTGAAACTCTTAATGTATGATTTGTACTGTACTGGAGATATAGTGCAAGCATTATAAATTTATGGCTTTGGTGCACTCAGGTTTCAGATTGGAACCAGCACCCGAGCTGTACTCTCACTTTCAATCACCACTTGAAACATGGAGGTAACAATGTAACTGCAACTTGCAAATACTTCTTAAAATTTGCAAAAATGTGATACAATTTGATAGATTTTTCAGATAGATCTTTCATTCCTAATGAGCAGATATTTAAACCATGTGAACCTTCAGTATTTCAATTGGTCAGAATTTAGCTTGTCTACAAATGGGTACACAGAATTTCATTTGGTACTGATTCAAACTGATTGTTCATAGATCTTAATGTATTATCACATAATGAGATTCAGAAATGTTAATTACCTAATTTACAAATAGAATGACTACCATGGCGCACGGAAGTTAAAATGAAGGGAAATCTTATAATTGTTAATACAATAAATCAATGGGGACAGTAGATAAAATTATTACTGATAGAAGGGGGGGAGACAATGGCGTGGTGGTATTGTCATTGGACTAGCATTCACGAGACCCAGGGTAATGCTATGGGAACTTGGTTCAAATCCCGCCATGGCAGATGGTGGAATTTGAATTCAAAATCTGGAATTAAAAGTCCAATGATGACCATGAAACCTTCGTCAATTGTTGTAAACAATCCCATGTCCCATGAATAAAAAAAAGCTTATAGCATCTATGATTGGTGAGATTTTTGTGTCTGCTTAAACACTTTCTACACCAAATTTCTTTCACAATTACATACTGTTAGTTAAAAAAATACAAAAGATAATACCTTGTTTTGTTCGCTTGTAGAACTACAAGTTGAACTTACACAGCACTCCCAAATGCACCTTACTCTTTTCACAAATTTAAATATTATCCTAAGCAATGAAATACTGTAATAATGTCAACCCCTCCTCCTAAGCTTTCAACACATCTCTGAAAAGGGTTTTGTAACTTTCAAACAAATAAGCGCAGGTTATTTTGAGAATGAGTAAAATTGAGGGTGGGGGATAGAATTTTAAATTGGCATTGCAATCCCATGGAGGAAGAGATAAGATGGACTCACTAATAGCTTAGGAGTACTCAAGGGGTTAATAGAGAAATCTTAGAGGCTGGAAATGTCAACAAAAAAGCCAAGAAACACAGCTGGTCAGTCAGCAACTGAAAGAAATTTATTTTAATGTTTCAAGTGGAACCTTCATGATAACTAAATTGTGTCACCTGAAAGTTAACCTGCCTTTTCTTTGTCAGGCGTGTACTGACCTACTAAGTATTTCTTCTTTTTTATAACAGCCCAAGCTGTTAGGAATAGTTACAGAGGTGAACTGGGAATTGTGCCATTATCCATGTAATTTATGCCATTCTTGAAGACTCTACATAATAATGATGAAATAATTTAATCGCTTAGACCCAACAGAATGTTATACATTATAAAATCTTGCAGCAGGTTTGCAGTCCAACACTCAGTTGCATCATACTGCACAGGTGCTTGCTTTCAATGCCTTCTAAAACCCTCGATAGCCCAACAAAAATCTTCCTTTTATGAAATTGCAAATGGCATATTATCCAGCAAAGCAATTAAATAACATTCTTTATGATCTAGACATAAATTGTACCTTGTTAACAGTTAATTTTTTTAAATACATGCCTTTTGTGTACTTGAAACTTTATGCAACATCATTTTCAGAAGCGTCTATATTTAGCAAGTCCGTTACAAATCCTGTAGCAAGTAGCTTCAGATGATTTAGGATTTAATGGCATGAGACGTTTGTTGAACAGCTGCAATGGCATCAAAGAGGATACTACATCAACTTTATTGGTAGTGTTTCTGAGACAATGCTTATGCAAGCTCATAAAACATGCACACTGTCTCTTCAAATGATGCTTCAAGAATGGAGACAACTGTGCATGATTGGATATTGCGAAACAAGGATGAAGCCAGTCTCTGTAGGGATTTGATCAGAGCTTTTAATTAGCCTACACAGGCACTGAGGTACCTTGTTCCAGTCTGCTGTACTAATAGTCACCTCATGGAAGAATGCTCAGTCATTTTTCACCGACAGCTCACTAACCAACAGCATTAATCCATCATCCTGTGACATCAGCTAGCTGGCATCAAGTTGACAGCATAAAACTGGCAATTTGCATTCATTCACTGCCACATCTGTACTACTACAACATTTTCAGATAAACTGACAGCCCCTCAAAAGTGAAAAATGACTGCTCAGAATTGGTTTTACACTACATATATTGTGTTAGAAGCTGCAGGGGTCACTCCCAGCTTTGCTAGAAAGGATTGCACACCGTTTTTGGTGAATATTTACACATGTTAGTAAGGTCACACCAATTTTCTTACAGGCATTCAAGAATACAAGTTAAAACAGAGCACATCATGATAATCATGAATTCTGATATCTAACCAAACATTTCGATGTTCCCAAAACATTTGTTTAACAAACATGCAAAGCAAGTCAATAGGTATTACTGACAACCCCTAGATCTGCTCTAGGTCAACTGAAAATTTTCAAAATTGGGATTGATAGATTTTTGTTAGGCAACTGCATTAAAGGTTACAGAATAAAGATGGGTTGATGGAGTTAAGGTACAGACCAGTCACGATTCAATTGAATGCTGAAACAGGTTCGAAGACTGAATGGCCTTCTTTGTCCTAATTTACTCCATTAAAATATCACTAAAACTCAAGTGCTCAAAAATATAACGTGAATTAGGCAAAAAAACAGCAAAAAAATTAAATATCTTACACCAATAGATAACAAAAGCAAAGAGTGAGCCGGAAAATGTTATCCTTAATGGTTGATCCTAATCCATTACAAAATGGAACAGTTTATTGAAGTGCACTTTCAGATTTTCAGCAGGACAAAGGTGAAATAACTTACAAGTAGAAAGAACCCAAGGGCATCATTATACAGCAGGCGCCCACTCACAATGCCTCTCCAATCATAATGAAAGATAAAGTTTTTACAATTCCCAAGAGAAATTAGAGCTAATGGAAAATCAAGGTACATTACATTCTTTGAGGATCTCGCACCATATTTTTCTAAACTGAAATTGGACACACAACTCAATGCATCATTGTGAAGCTGAAATTGCTCTCATTGGCGCACAAATATGTAGTACAACTAGCCATAACAAGATAAAATATGTTGTTTTATGCCTTGGTCTTTTATAAACAAAAGGCAACAAGAACAGCTCAGACCACAAGTAACTTTCTGACATGTTGGCAAAGCAGAACCAAAGAACAGACTCTGCTGTGCACCAAGGTCCCAGATGCCACATTGCCCACACTATGCCATTATCAGCTCATACTTTCAGGTTGCAGCACAACTTATATCTAGCTGAAATGTGCAAGAAAAAGTCTACATCCGCCTGATCTGCCCAATTTATTTCACCACACAATTTTAGACAAAATGAAATTTAGCAAGCATTTTTTCAGGAAGGTGGTATCCTTTTATTTAAAATGGGAGTGTGGGATTTAACAATCATTGGGCTTTCCTTAAGCCATCCATGTTTGTCTATCTTTACTTTGAAATAAATGAAACATTAAAACAAGAGAATATAGATTGTCTAAAATAAATGTACCTAATTCAACTTCAGTAAGTGGGATGAATGTTAATTCAAATGCAGAAGACAAGTGGCAGAACAACTAAAATAGCTTAAATAAGTGATCAGAGTCCCTGTGATCAGGAGAGAAATGGGAGAGAAGCAATTAATGTCATTAACTTGACCAAGAGGGTTTTGTTTCAATCTAATTTACAAATAGGTGCACACATGCCACCCCACAGATTTTGAACTAGCTGAGGATCTAGTATGCAAAATTAAATGCTAAGTATTCATCTTCAATTATGTCGAAACCCCTGTGCAACACAAATAGAGAGGTAATATTCTATTACTCCTTTTTACTGAATCGCTGCAGTCACCTTCAATTTTAAATTAATCACTCAGCTTCTTTTATTGGCCATTTATAGACTAACATTGTACCTCATTTGCATTTATGTAATTGCCACAGCCTCTTCATTTGTTCAGTTAAAAATTGTTCAAATACCCTATTATTTCAGTAACCAGAACTCAGTATTGTGAAGTACTTTGAGATTATGGATTTCACTCAGTATATTCATTAAATTGGCATCCATTGATCCATTTGTTCATTTCGGTCCAAATACCTAACCTCTTGCACACTGCACTAGTTCTGCAATTCTCCCTAGAGCGAACAGCCATATTTCAGATAATGAGATTGTCTGGGGGGTGCAGAACAAGATCCAGACGCTTCTCCAGAGAGATGGTGAAAACATCAGCAGATTTGTCACCTCAAACCATTTTCTCACACCTACGGAATGGTAATAGTAGAACATTGGCAGAAGCAAGAGATTGGTTCACACTTTTGGAAGAGCAAAACAAAGAGCAAAACAATTAAAATAATGTTTATTATTTCCTGGTAGCCAGATCTGCATTTTGCCTTTATTTGCTTCGATCTTCATTAAGTGACTCACTATGGATTCTAACTTAAGGTTATAAAGCAGTAGAGCGGCAAAATTAGAGGGCAAATCAGCACAGTGATATTAAAAAAAACAATTCTCAAGTGTTCTCAAGTGTATATTATGTCAGTCTCCCTAATTTTACAGTACCTATAGGTACTCATGGAATATGTTGGCCGCCACCTTTGTAACGCATTTAGTTGCTATACTTCGAGGTATATCTGTCTCATATGCGTGCAAATATGTTGTTGAGGTGTAAAATCTCTTCACTCAAATAAGCAATCAGAGAAGAATATATCCCAATCTCTAAAATAAGAATTGGGGATTTAAACAGTTAAATCACAAAGTCAGGGAGAAAATCTTCATTTCTGATTAATTCATCTCTGCTGGTTGTGACAGATTTTGTTTACATTTTGTTTTGAAGCTGGAGACTCACTCATTCTCCCCTGTGCTTATTTCATATCCTACCCACAAATGCAGGCACAAGTGAGAATAAAACAATTTATATTGTGTAAAATTTCACAGCAAAGAAATAAGCCATGCAGCCAACTGGTCAATTTATACTCCTCCTACCTGACTTTATCTCACTCTAGCAACATAATCTTTCTCCCTTATGTGCTTATCTAGCTTTCTTTTGAATGCATCTATGCCTCAAGCATTCCATACAATAGCTCCTCTCGAGATGAACCCCAGTGTATTGCTTCCACTTTTTATGGCTGTTAACCTGGTTGCTACTTTTCATGGTTTCTGAATCTGTACCCCTCTTTGCACATTTAACCCATTTAGACACTACTTTTCTAAGAAATAAATAGCATCCTTATTCTTCCTACCAAAATATACTGCCTAAAAATTATCTATATTGAATCTCATTTGCTATTTATTTACCTATTCCATTATATGCAAGTTACATTTTGGGATATTTTGACCAATTTTCCATGGAAAGGATTGGAGAGAGAAAAAGACAAGCTTAATGTTATAGACATGATTCATCCTCAGAGCTGAAGACTGAAAGATGTGCAACATTTTAACAAATCAGTAAAAAGGGAAGGAGAGTTAAAGAGGGAGTGATAACACAGCAGATAGAGCAAAGATAAAATGGAATTTATTGGGAGAATAGCATGCAACCTACTTCAAAAAATAGCAAAAACATTGTGCATTTATAGAGTGCTTTTAACACAAAAAGCATGGTATTTCACAGAGGCGTAATTAGAAACAAATGGGCACCAAGCCAAAGCAGGAGCTATTCAGAGCGGTGACCAAAAAGTTGGTCAAAGAGGATTTTCAGCTGGGGAGGTAGATGCTGGTAGGAGCTCATGGGCAATGAAGGATGGGAAGTGTTCAGAGATTACCATTCTCTTGATCAATACAACAGAGAGGCCATGTACGATAGCAAGGTCAAGAGTGGTGGCCATGAATAATTGTTGGAGAGTTTATATGGAAGAGAGGTGAATGGATGATAGGAGAGAGGAAAGGATAAGTTGAAATGGAAATTGAAAATCACTGAGGAGTCACATGGTGCAGAGGCTAAAGGGAAAGAAAGGAGGATAAACATCGCTAAAACAGGGGATAGGATGGAAGGGAACTGTAGGGAACGTTAAAGGAGAGGCGAGAGAAGCAGAGCAAGGTGAGGTGGGTGAAGGTAAAGAAGAGGCTGAAGTCACAGTAGGAAAGGCCAAGGGGTGATTTAGGAATAAGGGCCGTGACTGCGTGACAGGACATGGGATGGAAAATATAGGCAGGCAGAGAGATTTTAGTAAGTGGCAAGTTGTCACCGTGAGCCAAACAAAGCCATGACAATCCAATTGTCACAATAAGATCATGGATGGCAACAGCCTGGCTTATAAACGAATGGACATTCTGAGGTAAATGCGGAGAGGGGTGACGTTTGTCAATCTGCAGGTAAAGTCCAAAGGGGCAATAGTGGGTGGGGTAAGCGGGACAGGAAAAGAGATTGAGGAGGTTAACTCTCAACAGGCAGGATCAGAAAGGAAGGAAAATCACAGAGGAAAATGAAGCAGTTGGGAATGTTGCTTATAAGGAGGCAGCAACCAGTGATTCAATGGGTCCTTCAGAATATGAAGCACAGAGGGTGTTTATGGATTTGTTTAAAGGAGTTTTGAACTGGAAACAGCATTATGAGAGTCGGAAGGCAGAGAAGTCATGATGGTTTGGGGCACAAAGTGATGACTCATTGCACGGTTATAAGGAACTGAGGAGCTTGCAAGATAGGAGCAACAGTAGGAGCACAAAGATCCTGTTCAACCAATTCCAATGAAAGTGCAGTCAGCAGCCAAAGGAAGCAAGTGGAAAGCAGCAAGGTAGAGATCAAAGAGATCATTCAACAGCAAGAGAGCAGAATCCATCAAAAACAGGTTAAAGCTAACTCTGTGTACAGTGAAAGATGTTTTATGACCTCACCAACATTGTCACAGTAAGAATGCTGCTCTCTTGCTCATACCTCCAATCTCACTATTCACAATACTATCTCACTCTCACTTCTCTTCGCTCACCTGTAATCGCAGCACCATACTTCACTCTACTCTCCTCATAGTCACATAATCAGCACGATTGAAACCTTTAGTTCTGCACAAATCTTGCATGCTGCATATCAACTACTTGGCCACGTCAGGGACATTCTCTGATCAATAACAACTACCAGCATCAATGTAGCACATTTAACATCGTAAAACATCCCAAGGCACTTCATAGGAGCATTATCAAACACCCATTCGGAGATATTAGGACAGGTGAAAAAAAGATTGATCAAGAAGATAGGTTTTAAGTAGCACCCATTATAAAATAGTAACATACTAATAGAAAAAACAAACATTCAGTAATCAGCTTGAAATAGGTAAAGGAAAGGGTTGGTGCTGTAAATTTTATTTTCCAGGAAGTTACTTAAGATTTCAAGTCTCCTGAAACAAATCAGCGAATGTTTATTCTAAGGTGATAAAAGCTGTCCTGAGCCCGGAAGGGCCCCTGGTGGGAGAGCAACTGGGCAGATACCTTAAACAAACAGCATACTACAAATATTAGGCTTTTCATTTAACCTCATTAAATTAAGATGTTTGCTGAAATATGTAAGTTCATTTGTGTGCTTTTGAGTGAACAACCCCACAGTTCAACAGCCTGTTAAGGAATTAGAACAGATAGACTGGATAGTCAGTATATACAATTCACTCACAGGCCTCATGAACAGCTTTGGCCATAAATAAATGGTGACAGGACAGAAACAAAACTTGCAAGTTAGCTTTGAAGGCCAGAGATGGAATGTTTCTGGGGGAGGATGCAACTGATCTGGGAGAGCAAGGAGAACTGCCTAGGGTGAGCTAAGGAAAGGATGATTTAAGGTTTAGGCCTGTTTTATCAAGGACAGAAGGTATGTGCGAAGGCTCAAGTTAATGACAGGTGAATGACATTAAAAGGTGGGCTTTTCAACCCAAGGTTTAGCCAAAGAACTCAATGTTTTATAGGGCATTTCAAACTAAAGTAAATCTTTTTAGGACCAAAAAGCCGGTCAAAAATCCATCCAGGTGTTGACCCTCAGAAAGGTATAAACTAAGAGACTTTGAAAGGCCTCAGTGAAGTAGGCAGTGGAGAAGAACTCTCAAGGAAGATTCTGGTCCAATATTCCTGAGTGGAGCAAGAAGTCGAGATGACCTGGGGCACCAAGAAGTGAAGTGGAAAAGAAGAAAGAAAGAGCTTTTCGCACCTCCCAGCCATCCTGCTCGATATGAACCCGTACTTGGTACTTGTCACGATCATACATTTTTGCAGTATAACTAGTGAGTTATATTCCATCTTAACCTCAGGTTAAACTCAACAGTCCACCATATTGGTTGCAGTCGATCCTGATTGATTAGGTAGTGATATCATTTGTCCTTTGAAAAATTAAAATCACCAGATTCCTTAAAGGAGGAGAGAGGGTTACAGAGGTGGAGATCTTAAGGAAGTTACCAGCAGAGAAGCAACCTACCTATGAACACTCTACCCCATGGAAGAAAATGTACTGGCCATCACAGATAGGAAGAAATTTGTGACTATGGTTAGTGGCAATGCTGAAGGGGATGTTGCATAGGGGTTCTTCACACCCTTATCTTTTTATGTTCTTTTGAATGCAACCTTGCTAACCATACACACTCTGCATGAAAAACTGCATCTTCTTTCAATAGCCACTTCTTTATCTCCTTTCCATTCACACGAAAAGCCAACCCATGTCCTTCTCTTTCTTTTCAAGTGCTGAAGCCGTGGAGAAGTGGAAGCAGATCTTTCTAAAGGTGCAACATCATTCAATCTGACCTAATCAATCACCAACTTAGAAGCTGGCACCAGGTACACTTTAGAGGCTATGTGTAGAGGCGAGGTCTTCACATGATGAATCGCAGGCCACAAGTATGCAAGGATTAGGGCAAGGGGTTAGGACACTATAGTGTAAAAAGGTCACTTGGGTATCACAAAGTGTCATGCCAGAGCAAAAACTTGTGAGTGGTGTGGTGACCAAGGCTCTCAAATCATTAGAAGAGATGATATCCAATTGCACCATGTGCGCTATCAATCAACATACATGGGAATTCCTGCCCTCGTCATTTCAGACAACAGGCCACAGTTTGCTAACGAATACTTCAGGGAGTTCACTGAATCTTATGGGTTTGTCCACATGACTAGCTCACTGAGATACCCGCAAGCTAATGGTAAGGCCGAAAAGGGAATGTGGACAGTAAAGGCTTAATTAAAAAGAACATTAATCTGGCATTGCTAAATTATCGTTCTACCCCACCCTAGAAGGATAATCCAAAAGCAGGATTGTTTACTTTTAAGTAGAAGAGCTTGTACAGATTTACAATTGACTTACAGAGTGGAGGAATTGAAAAGCCAATAGCAGCCTGACAATTCTCATTCTGCCCAACAGAGTTTGAGAAAATGCATGGAGAGCTCGAATTCTCAATCTCCCCCAAGAGAATTGAAAACACAGTCCGATATAGACTGGTGAAACTGCCACAGTGGTTGTCTCTGTAAATCAGAGATGAAGTCAGAGACTTGGGGCGGAGGGGGAGGGGCGAGGTATGTAAACAGTTAGTGAATATGTAAATGAGACAATTCACATTACCTTGAGGAAATGCCATAAGATCACTTGACAATCATGATCAGGTTCTTGCTTGCAGCCTTGTGAAAAGAATGAAGTCTCAGTCCAGATTTAGTTATTCTTTATTATGTTTTGGATAAAGTTGACTTTAAGCTCTACCTCAGAAGACTCCAACAATAATCATTAACACCTCGAACACAAGAACCTTAGAGACACAACAGGTGCCAGCTTGCCGGAAGGTAAGATCACATACCAGCTCTGCTGTAGAGAACTCAGATGCTGGGCTGAATTTTACATGCTCCGGCAGGTGTGATTCTCACAGGGTGGGGCAGGTAAAATAGCGTGGGCAGCCATCCCACCACCCCCAAGCTCGTTCCCATTATACAGCAGGTGTTGAAATCAGCAGTCCGCCCGCCATATTCAAATGACCAATTAAAGGTCAATTAAGCTTGTTATCAAGCCAATGACCCTAATAATATGCTGCCCACGCCATAATACATTTGACGTGGGCAGCAGCAGGAAGTCCAATTTTTAACCTCAAATGGTTAAAGGGTGGGAAGAAAGGGAGGGGTCATTCTTCAGGGGTTGCCCTTTGCTGCTTGTACAGCGCCACCCCCCCCCCCCTTTTTTTCGTTCCTACCTGCGCCCCCTCTTAAACTTGCCCTCGCCACCCCACCGCCCCTGTCCCTAACACTCCTAACACCGCCCCCAACCCCCCCAGTCCAAGACCCCAGACTTACCTGCTCCGGGGATCCTAGGCCTTGGGCTCCTCTCTTCAGCTGCAGTCCCAGCAGCTACCATGATGCCCTCCTGTCGCTGCCGGGACTGATGGAGCTGCCGGCCAAGAGGGCTGGACTTCTGCCCCCCACTTGGCCCTCGTTAATGAGCCCCACAGCACTTTATGGCTTGGGGCTGCTCAGGGGTGGAGATGGTCGGTTGGCTTCACGTTGACATGGTTTTGGTGGTTGGTGGGGGGTGGCGTGCCGTCCACCCCCCTGTATTATTCAGCCCACTGACTTCAAAGGCCTAGGTAACCAGAGAAGTTTGATGGACATACAACAGAAAATGCTAGGTGCACTACAAATGGGATTGGGGGTACCTGTCCCACCCTCCCTTACACCAGCTTATATTTCACCACTTTTCTATTTTTCCTTAGTTCTGATGAAGAGTCATTCGGACTCGAAACATTAACTGTGTTCCTCTCCGCAGATGCTGTCAGACCCGCTGAGTTTTTCCAGGTATTTTTGTTTTTGTGCATCACACTGATTCCTGGGGTGGCAGGATTGTCTTATGAGGAGAGCTTGAGGAGATTGGGCCTTTGTTCTTTAGAAGGGTGAGGTGCGATCTCATTCAAACATACAGAATTCTTACAGGGCTCGACAGGGTAGATACAGGAAGGATGTGGGGCCTAGAATCAGGTTACACAGTTTCAGTTAAAAGGTTAGCCATTTAGGACTGAGATAAGGAGGAATTTTATCACTCAGAGGGTGATGAATCTTTGTAATTCTCTACCCCAGAGGGCTGTGGAGGCTCAGTCATTGAGTATGTTCAGGACAGAGATCAATAGATTTCTAGATATTAAAGACATCAAGGGATATGAGGATAATGCGGGACAATGGCATTGAGGTAGGAGATCAGCCATGATCTAGTTGAATGGTGGAGCAGGCTGAAGGGGCCGAACAGCCTACTTCTGGTCCTATGTTCCCATGGCTCAGAGCATGAAAGGCCTCCAACAATAACTTGTGCCCATGCAAAGCATGCTCTCCAACATGGGGAAATAACTCATAGGGGCACACAAGACAGGCATAAAGGATTGCACAAGCAGAATTCTAAACCATTTCTGTGAACGATTAGAGATAGATAGAACTGAGCTCTTGGGTTTTTTTTTGTTTAATTTTCGATTTGGCGTTGGGATTTATATTTGCAGTGAAGTCAGGGAGCACCTATAAAGCTGGGCTGGCAGAGAACATTTCATGGCTTGGGAGCAATGGACAAAAAACAGTACACGTGCAAGTCTGTTTTATAGACATTCACTCTCATTCCAGTAATTTCTTTGGTGTAACGTTTGCTCCCTAAAGTCCAAGAGATGCAGACTTGAAAATTTCTGACATGAAACTGCTTTCACCATCCATTACAAGATCTGGCTGGACTACTTCAATCATGGTTGCGTCACATTCTCCTTTGTTAAAACTGTCCAGGGTTATCTTGAAGAGCAAAGAGAGCCTTTCCAACAATCTCCGTAATGCACTTTCCTCTCCAACTCCAACAACAAGAGTAAGGATCTCATGCTACTCCTTACCTCTGGAGTTACCCCCCAGAGATCTCTCCTCAGCCACTTTCCCTTGCTCACCTATGTGCTGCCCCTTGTCGACATCATCCACAGATATTGGCCATGATTTTTTGGGTGGGTTAGAGGCAGGACTTCCACCCCTCACTTGGGGGGAAGTCCCACCTCAGCAGCTCTCCAGTCACAGCAACATCAGAAGCTGCAGTGGACAGGACTGGTAGTGCAAGCAGTCCCCAGAGTCGAAGTCCCAGGAGTCCAGGAGTCCAGGACCCAGTAAGTTTTGGGAGCCTTAGGGCAGGGAGAGGAGGTGAGGCTTGGGGTGGAAATGGGAAAAGGGGAGTAAGGGTGTTAATGGAGAGGCCAGGAGAGCAGGGAGCATCCCCAGGAGCCAGACATTTTGGTTTGGGGCAGGGGAGGCACCTGATGTTGAAAGGAGGTTGCTGATGGACGCAACCACCCAAGGCCTGAGCAGGGTTACCTTTTGGGCTTCCCCCTGCCACTGAACTCCTCCTGCCAGCCTAAAAGTTGAGGTCATTAATTGGTCACTTAAGGGCCTCAATTGGGGCAACGGCAGGGACCAGTCTAGGCCTCACCCGTACTACCGTAAATTGCCAAGACAGAAGGACAGGTGAAAGCCCAGTGGGAAGGCCATCCGAAGATGACCACCACCCCACCTACAAACCTGCTGGTGGGAGAACGTAAAATTCTGCCCATAGGGTCAGCATACACATGTAGCATGATGACATCCAGCTCTACTTTGAGCTGTTAATACTGCTCGTTAACATCCATTCTTGGATGAGCTGCAAATTTTTCCAGTTGAACACTGGGAATTCCAAAACAAACATCTTCCTACAAACTGCACCCATGCTACCACTGATTCCATCCAGCCCTCCCACCCTCAGTTCAGAATGAGTTTCCAATTTCAGCATTCTGGTTGAGCATCCAACCTCATATCCTCTGCATTACTTACTTTGTACTATCACCCACCTCCACCCTGTCTCAATCAATCCACTGCTGAAACTTTCATCCATACTGTTGTCAACTTCAGACCTCCCATCCTAAATGCTGTCTAGACTAACGATCATCATAAACTCTGTTGTCTGTTTCCTATCCCACACCAAGTCTTGCTCATCCATTACTCCTATCCTCATTGAACACAATTAGTTCCCAGGCCTCTGATACCAATTTAACAATCTCATCTTTGTATTTGCATCCCTGCAGGACCTCGCCTCTCCCTCTCTATAATCTACTTCAGCCTTAGAACCCCTTCAAAACCACCCATTCCTCTGACTTTGGTCATTTGTGCACCCCTCCCTCCTTTCACCCCACTATGGGCAACCATTCCTTCAGCTGCCTAGGCAGCATACTATGAAATCTCCTTATTAAACCCCTCCATTTCACCAGGCCTCTCTACCCCTTTGAAAGGCCTCCTTAAAACTCATCTCTTTTGATCAGGTTTTTGGATCACCCATCCTGAAATCGTTGGCTGTCAATTTTTTTTTCTGGTTATACTCCTGTGAAATGCTCGAGATGGATGGATGAATGGATGATGATGATGATGATGATGATACCAGTACTTATACAACTATCATCCATGAAAACGTACTAAACCTCCAATTCATTTACTTTCCAGCATTGCTACCAAAGTTGGAACTGCTGTTCCAATCGATGCAATAAAGTAAAGGGGATGTTTTCCACGTCCTCTAGGGTTTTATTCCCATATATAGTTTTATTTTCACACAGAGAAGTGTAACATACACTGGAAATTTAGATCAACTTGATATGAATTTCTGTTTTCCCTGCTCAGACCCAACCAATTAAAAAGCAAAACAATCTGTATTTATTTATTTAATGCCTTTTATAACTTCAGGACATTACCACCTTCTCAAAGGCAATTAGGGATGGGCAATAAATGCTGGCTTGGCCAACGATGCCCACATTCCATGAACAAATAAAAGAACGGTCATCTTAAAGCACTTCAAAGGCAATAAGGTACTTTTTTTAAATGTGGTCACTGTTATGCAGGAAAAGCAGCAGCCAATTTGCAGATAACAGTGGTCCCAGGAATCATAAATGGGATAAATGAGCAGGTCATCTGTTTTTGTGATGTTAACAAAGAGGTTAATGTTGGCCAGGAAAGGAGGAGAACTTGGTTACTCTTCTTCAGAGTGTCAGGAGAAATTTTGTGTCCACCTGAGAAGGCAGATTCATTTACTACCTCTGAAAGATGATACCTTGATTATATGCTCAAGTCTCTGACTCAAACAGTCATGGGTTCAAGCCCCACTCCAAAGGTGAGTGTTTATTACTGAACAAAGGCAGACAGTTTACCAAAAAAGGTAGTTTTTACTTCAAACTATGGTAAACAATTCTACACTATTTAAATTTGATCATGTAATGTGATTCAACTTACACTTACAATGAATACAAATATGCAGCTAGCGTATAGACAGGACAAAAACAAGCTGTTGTATAATCATGTTGGAAAATCCCGTTTCAGATCAATAGGAATGAAATGGACCCAGTGTAAGTTGGATGTTAATGGACATAGCCATGTCCACAGTGCATTCACTCAGTTTGAACATGCCCAAAAGGTACGATGTGAAACAACCAAATGTTGCATCTGTCTGTGTTTTATTTTTAAAAAACAAGAACTTAAATTTTAAATTTGCTGAAATTTATTTCATTATAATCGAAAACCTGCTGTGATTCACAGAGCTTCTTGCAGAACATATTGTGATCATTATTTATAGAGCTTGAAAGAGTATTTCGTTTTCATTTATGCTAAGATAATGTTGTATTCAGTTTTCAAAGAGTTAACTCCCACAGATACAGAACCTGTATAGAATAAAGGTTGAACAGTTTGGGCCTATACCCATTGGAGTTTAGAAGAATGAGAGGTCACTTTATTGATACATACAAGATCCCGAGGGGAATTGATAGGGTGGATACCGGGAGGGTGTTTCCTCTTGTGGGGGAGACTAGAACTAGGGTACACAATTTAAAAATAAGAGGTTTGCCATTTAAGATGGAAATTAGGAGAATTTTGTTTTCACTCAGAGGGTCATAAGTCTGTGGAATTCTCTTCCCCAGAAAGCTGTGGAGGCTGGATCATTGAATTTATTCAATGACGCAGCTGAGTTAGATAGATTTTTGATAGACAAGGGAGTCAAAGGATTATGGAAGGCAGACATTATGGAAGGTGGAGTTCACAACTAAATCAGCCCTGACCTTATCAAATGGCAGACCCGAAGGGCTGAACGGCCTACTCCTGCTCCTAAGTCTTATGTTCCTATGCTACTATGCATCACATTTATAATGTTGTTTAGATTGGGATTTAAATGGATGACTTAACAGGCGAGCCATTAAACTGTATACATTGCACACTGCATCAGCATTGAAACAATGGCAAGGTATTGAATGTATTGCGGACTATTTGTACCCTGGTGTTAGAACGGGCTTTTATTCAATACATCTGGCAGGGCAGCTTAGCTGGCCAGAAAATCCAGTGCCCGGAGCTCCCATTAAGGAGGAAGAAGGGATTCTTTCCAAGTGGCAACTTTGACAGCTTAATTGACCATCTCTCAAAGATTTGAGGAAGTCTCTGAAGGAGAGAGATGAAAACCTTCAGAGAGAGACAGAGATTCTACTCTCTAGTCACACTGCAAGGTCAAAGGACCCCAGGCTGAGGCACAAACATGCGTGGGGGGCAAAAGAAAAGCTTTAATACCAGTCAATTCAGAGATTTCCAAATTCCAAAGCTCACATGCAGCAGAGTTGAATATTTTATGGTACAAAGTACAGGAGGAAATAGATGTTTCCTGCTGGAAAACTGTATTCTGTTCACTGATCTGTCTCACAAAACCTCGGTTTACAATTGGCTTTTAGTCTCACCAGAGTGCCTTCCAGCCCACCTTCTGAAAAAGAGAGAACACATTTGAAGGCACTTGCGAGATCATAGTATCAAGTACACACAATGAGGAGTTTATTGCCATGGCAAGCTATTGTTTAACTAAATTTTGGGTAGCAAAGGAGCTTGAGAGACCACCCACATTGAAACCAAGAGAATATCTGCAGTAGACCTACGAAATTTGTAACACACCTAAATATCAGGTTATTTCTGATAGCTCCTTTGTATATTACTTTTATCAAGTTAAAGTTTTGCATCTAACACACGTCTGTTATGTTACCTTCAAAAGAAACCACATTCATAAGTGTGGCTTTATAGTTGGTATGCCTCATCATTTCATACCTCAAAGCACTACAGAACTCTGTGGTGCAGAGGGATCTGGGTGTCTGGTGCATGAATCGCAAAAAGTTAGTATGCAGATACAGCAAGTGATTAGCAAATCAAATGGAACATTGTAATTTATTGCAAGGGGACTGAAATATGATAGAGAAGTATTGCTACAATTGTACAGGCGTTGGTGAGACCACATCTGGGGTACTGTGTACAGTTTTGGCCTCCTTAGCTAAGAAAGGATACAATTGCATTAAAGCAGTTCAGAGAAGGTTCACTCAACTGATTCCTGGGATGTAGGGCTTATCAAATAAGGAAAAATTGGATTTACATCGTTTATGATTTCTTTCATGGCTTAGGGATGTCAACAGTATTAAAATATATCTGTGAAGCCTAGTGTCTTTCAGTATCAGTGAGGAGCCTAATATTTTTACTTCATGCCAGTCATGTGATATAATCTAACAATGATTCAGTCGTGCTGCAATGGGACAGTGTAAGCCTCACAAACCAAACATCGGAAATCAAGCATCAAGTCCTAGCCTACCCACAACAACAGCACAGAATATCACCTACTATCATTAATAATAATAAATTCTTCCTTAGGCAACTACATTTCTTTAATGAGGACTTTGTTTCTTTCAAGAAAAATAAATTTTACTGCCTGGTTTCTCCTTAAACCAGCCCCCGTTTGTGGCCTTCTTCCTGTGTCTGCCTCAACAATAAAGCCTACATTTTACAATCATTTTTCCCCCAAAACCTAGGGATGCTGTTGTCGATTGCAGTGCCCTTGCTGAAGCCTAGAGGTCACCACAGACAATTTAGAAAGATATACAAGAGCAGGGGAGTAATATCATGTGAATTTAACTATCCCAAGACAGAGTGGAATAAAGGCAATGCATTGAACAAAGTTGGGATACTTTTTAACGTCTGTATGGGGATAATTTTGCCTTCGTACAATTATGCAAGATGAGATGTAATGAATCCACAGCCCATTTTACATCCCTCAAGAGTTTTATTTACATTGGCCCGGATCTTCCAAAGAGCGGCAATCAATCCCATTGTCGGTTTGCCACTCGACTCGAACATTTCACTGATGTTGCCTCTGCTCTGTACTTCTTCCGGGACCTTCTGAGCCCGGCTTTCCCAGAAATGTGGAATGCACCATCCCTCAGAGAACTTCATCGAAGTGGAATTGAGTTGGGGGGTGGGCGGGGGGGGGGGAGGACATGGGCCCTCTTCACGGCATAGCAGCGGACTCTAAAGGTCCACTTTGAATGTTAGTGAAGAGGTGAGTAGATGAATGAGTGAATGGGTAAGCCGGTAAGGTGGGTAGGTGGGTGAGGTAAGTGGGTAGGGTGGGTGAAGTGGATAAGTGGGTGGGTTGGCAGCTGTGCGAGGTGACAGGTTGACAAAGATGACAGGCGTACGAGGTGGCTGTCAAGTCTGGTGGGGGGTTAGTCGGGTGGTTGGGAGGGTAGTCTGGTAGTCGGGTTAGGGAGGTATTCGTGGGTCAGTGTGAGTGATCAGTTCTGTAGTTACCCAGATGTTAAACTAGGTTTTAATCTGTCTAATATTTCCTGATTAACTATTCAGGTAAGAATGTTGGAACTGTCCGAAGTCTCCAACTCTAGGGATGGGGTAAGTTGAAACTTCACAGGCAATTTCCTCGTAGGTCAGTGTGTCAGGGCTTCCATTCAAGATCCCGACATGGATCTCAGTCGTATAGTCAGCCTCTGATGATTCAGAGGCCAGAAGGTTTAGGCCATTGATTTCAATGGAAATAAAAGTTGGGATCTGTAAGACAGGCTTTGAATTTACTATCACTCATCTTACACTATTGCACCTTTCGGCATTTATTCCAAAAAACAGAATTGGTGCTTGACTTAATTCTGAGAAATGATGTGAGGCAAATAAATGATGCAAAAATTGGCGAAGAGTTGGAAAAGAGCAACTACAACATAGGCTCAATGTGAAAATAGAAAAGGATAATGAAAAGTGAACGATAATGCTATAAAACTGGGAAAAGGCAAAGTTCAGTGAGATGAGAAGGGATTTACAAACAAGTCAATTGATCAGTAGGACATATTAAAATACAATATCGTTAATATATTCCTATAAAGCAGAAAGGGGATGCAAAGAATAAAGATCCATGGTTAACTGGAGAAATTAAACTAAATTTTAAAAGAACAGTATGAGATATAATTGGGGCTAATGATACTGAAGATAATTATAGAAATAGGCAGTCTGGTGGGGTGGGAAAAGGGAAACATAGGATCAGGAGTAGGCTATTTAGCCCCTGGAGCCTGTTCCTACATTCAATTAGGTCATGATCGATCTCCAACCTTTGCCCCAAAAATTGATCTAGCATGAATTGCAGTTTGCGGAAGAGTTCCAAAATTCTATCACTGTTTACATGAAATTAGAAGAGCTTAAAAAAAATGATGGAAAAGTCTGGCCCATAATATAAAAAAGAAATGTTTTTTATAGACAGTGAAGAAATCATTTAAGAGAAGAAGGGATAATAGAGTAAGTATAATTGTGGAGGAATATACTAATATTATGCATCCATTTTTACGAAGGATGGTGGAAGTGAGAATGTAGGTGGTATGGTATACTAGAGAAAGATATGGAGCAAATGTTAGCAATAACTATGAAAATGGAATTGGCTCTGAACTTGGGATAGATAAGTCATTGGTCCCTAATGATGTGCACCCCACAGTTTTGAAAAAAAGTCAGAGGAGATCAATCCTCCCTAAAGTTGCAAATGTTTGCCCTTGAACCGGAAGTAGCTAACATAACATATTTGTTAAAGGGAGAAGAGAAAAACCGACAGCTATAGGCCAATTGGCCTGATGTCAGTTATGCATAAACTCTTTGAATCCATTATTCAAGATTAAATTAGTAAGCATTTAAAAATACATGAGATAATCAAGTACAGTCACAAGTTAATTGACTAGGTTTGTTAAAGTAGATTATGTTTGATAGATGTGTTAAGGTCTTTGTAAAGGAAATGCAGATGATGTCATGGATGTGGATTTTCAGGAGACATTTGACGTGTTAGATAAAATAGACACATTGTATTAAATTGTTTTTAGCAGTGTGGATAAAAAGTTGGTTAAAGGACAGGAAAAAAGTAAGACAAGTGAATGTTATTCAGATTGGAAAAGGCATGGAAGTGATACACCAAAAGGTCAATGCTGGATCCACTTCTGTTTGAGGTTTTTAAAAGGTGATGTGGACAGGGAACACAATCTCAACATTTTCTGATAACTCAAAAGTAGAGCAAGGAAAACCGTAAAAGACTTCGAAGACACAGACAAATGGCATATGCAAATTAATGTGGATAAACGTAAGGCAATATATTTTGGGGGCAAAGTCGAGGAATGTAAGACCCTTACTGGAAAGATGAGAAAGGAAGTGGATGAACAAAGAGGCACAGGAGTTAAAATATGTAATTTCCTGAGAGGATGAGTGAAAGTAGATAGATAAGGCTATTTAAAAGGCAATAATATTTTAAGGTTTATAAATAACGATATGAATATAAAAGAACATAATTAATGATGATTTGTGGCATTGGGTATCAAATTATATAAAGGGCTTTAAAGCAGGGAAGAGTGATTTGAGAAACTGTACTGAACAATTTCCACTGGAGCAGAGCAGATTAAGGAAAATTTAAAATTATGAAGGGTTTTGATAAGATTGAACACAGAAAGACTATTTGCTCTGAATGGGGAGTCAGTGACAAGAGATCATCAGTTCAAAATTGTCTCTAAGAATTATTACTGAGGATAGTGGTTGAGTGAAATTTCTTTAAAAAGATGGCTGTTTAAGTATGGAATGATTTGCTACAGGGAATGGGTGAGGGTGTACAGAGACACTTCAGAGAACAATTCAAAACGAACCTCAGACTGTCTTATTCACTCCCTTTAGCCCTCCATTTTCCTCTTTAGATTTTTGAAAATGTTTCCTGAGAAGATGCAAAGAGGAAAATGGAGAGCTAAAGGGAGTGAATAAGACAGTCTGGGGTTTGTTTTGAATTGTTCTTACAATCAACCTGTGCAGAAACGAAGGATCAAAATGCCACTTTGCTTGCTGTAAGTATCGTTGGTCCTTTGTGCAATTGAACCCGTGATAAAACTCAAACATTTCAGAAAAACTTCCTGGTCTGTATGCCGCAAGCTAAATACTGTCTAAGCAGCTAGGCCATGAATGGAACAAATGATATTAAATTCTACTGAGTGGATAAAAAAAAAAGGAGCGACCGATGATGGACTTTACCCATGTAGTGATATGATCAAAATTACCTACTGTACATTATTCCCAGAATTTGAAGCAAATATCACATTTAAAAGTGTTAACGCTGTTTTGCTGCAATTAACTGTTTGAATATGCTTTTTGAGGAAGGAGAAGAGAGCGAGTGGTAGCCCACTGGCACAGAATGGTGTAGTATCAGGCTATGATGGACTGGGAGAACTCAAATTGGTACCTGAAATTCCTGGCAAACAATCACATATTTTAAACTGACTATGGAAGAGATTGATAAAAGAAATCATAAGAACTACATTGAAGTCGGTCACTGCCATACTATACAGCAGACACTTACTCCTATCATTCAAACAAGTTATGTGATATTCCCTCAAAATGTATCTGAATGCTGTAATTGATTAATTTGAATGACAACACTGAACAAGCATTAAACAAGGCAGCTGCACTGCTCCAAAGGTAGGCCAGATATTTGAATACTGTTACAATCTCTGTAGAGACCAATAACAAATGACTAAAAGCACTACTGACTAAATACTACTTTTTCTTAGGCAACTCATACTTTAAACTACAGAAAAGAACAATCCCTTTTATACTTATACACATCGCACTCCCCACAGAGTTACAATCCTAACGAGCAGTCTAGTTGCTCCCAACTTCTAATGGGTTCCCATTGTTAATGCATTCTGAAGCCAGATGATGAAGTATGAAACCAGACACCAATCTTTTTACTTAACACAGTAAAGTCTCGCCATTCGTGGGGGTTACGTACCAATGACATCTTGCAAACGGCGAAATCGCGAAGGGAGAACATGTTTTTGAATGGGATTCAATTAGGCCTGTTCCAGCCGTGCGAGGGCAGGCCTGGACTCACCAGCAAAATGTGGTGCTGTGCCTGCATAGGACAGCTGGACAAATTTTTCCCTTCCATCCACGAAGAATATTATAAACCCAGCTGTACCCAAATATCCAGCAGGAAGCTTGGCATGGGAAACGTCACTAAGAAGGACTAATTGCATGTCCTTTGGGTCACCCAAGGCTGGAAACTTGAGTACACATTTCTCTGCATTTAATTTCTCTAATGTTTTATTTGCCCTTAAAACATTCTCAGTTGTAGCATGTTTTATTATAGTACTTACTTCCAATACATCAAAACTGACATCAATTCTTGTCGGACTACATTGCAATTTTAACTATCCAATCAACCTTCTTAATTGCTCTGTTTCTTCATTAGATGTAATATCATCTTTCTGTGTTGGGCTATCGCGATTTATTGGGATACAAGTAACACTTTCTAGATATGACTGTTGATTCAAGGTTACTCCCGACCTAGTCTGCTTATTGTCTAAGCCTGTATATTTAAAGGCCCCTGAAGCCTGACTCCTAATCTTAAATTCCCTTTAATCTTATGACAAATTGTTGAAATTCCATAGAGCCTCCCCATAAAAAACATCATCAACATGTATCATAAAGATGGCTGAAAGTTTTCCTCAGTATTACCTGTAGAACATTGCTGGACCTGCTTTTAGTTGAATACAGCGTACTTTCAGCAAGACAGAGCTAACCAAGAAATATCATTCCCTCAATGCAGCATTCAATCCATAGACGAATTTCTTTAATTTCCACAGCTTCCCTTATGCGTCACCTGCCTCTCTAGGTGGTTTCAAAAACTCTTTGAAAATCTTTTACCCTGCAAAAATGTGTCTTTTATATTGATCAACCTACATTCCCACAAATATATGGCCAACAGAACTAAGAACATTTTCAGGATTCTTTCGCCGCCGTGGGGGGAGTCCCCGCCGTGGTGAGAGTCCACACTCACATCTTGATCTCCATGTCTCTCTTCGAAACTCTGAGCCACTAATCTCACTTTAGCCTTAAATGTCCCATCTGGGAGAACATTCTGCATACATATTCATCTATTTGATAAGACTGGCTGTTACTAGCTGGCACTTCAGAGTAGACATTAAATTCCTTCCAACTACACAATTATTTTCTTTTTTGCCTATTGATTTACCTTCTAATTTGTTGGCAGCCACCAAAACATTTTCGGTCATAAGGGCTTCCACTTCTAGCAGTTTTCCTATTGTTCTGCAGTTCTTGTTCTATTGCATAACCTAGTCAAGCCAAAGCCTCTACTTACCCTCCTAAGTACTTCTGGATGACTGCTACAGGTTCTCTCCCTCCCATGACCAAGAGGTTCTGTCACCAGTACATTATCATTTCCTAGAGTCACTCCCAGATACACTATAAGAACTCACACTGCTGTTACAATCCCAGCTGATGTTCATACTGAACAAGTCAAATCCTAGCATAAAACATGACTTGATAGATCCTAACTTTTTTTTAAGAAACCATGGAGGAAGGCGACTGAGCAAATTCACAGGAGTCTGCTGATGAACTTTTAACACAAAGAATAAAATATTTATTGAACAAGAAAAATAAACTATATTACACCAGACAAGAAGGTTGGAAAGATCTCAATACAAACACAAGATGATTATTCAATTCCCCAATAGTCATTTACCCAGTAATATCCTTACAGGCACATAAACCAGTGAAGAGTTACCACAAGCTTGACAAAAAGGCTCCTTGCTTAGGTCAGGCACACATGCAAACAATTTTCTTCCAGTGAATTCTTGAGCATTCACTTGATGCTTCTCACCCAACTCATATCTCTCCCCTTGACACCTATAATCACACTCTAAACTCACTGTTGCTTCAACTGCAGTGCAAACACAAATTCCCAAAAATCAGTCCCCTATTAGCCTTGTATCATTTATCTCAGAAAGCTGAAAATCCTTGCCTTCACTCTCTGACATGCACTGAACTCTCCCATCCTTCTCTGTGTCTCTGTGTCACTTGACCACTGTTGCTAGGCAACAGCCCTGTTTTTTCTACTTTATGTTTTTTTCCAAAATCACTAAACTTCTAATCCCTTTTTAACCCATCTCTTTAACTTCAGGAGTTGTAAAACCTCATTAAAAATGCCCTAAAAGACTGGCCTTTGTGACACAGGACCACCCAGACTTCAAGACACCAAGGCTCAAACCAAACCTACACGAAACTGAAATCCTTTTACCTTACTTAACACACAAATACATATTTAAGTTTGAAAATTATACAATTTTCCTTACACTTTCCATTGTTCCACCTTATTTTGCCAGTCCATAGATCTTATTTGGTAGAACAGAACTTGAGTGTTACTGAAAACAAAAGACATGCTGTCAAAGCCTTTCATCTTGCATTCATCAGGACAGGTACACAAGAATGCCAATTGTAAACGGAACAATAATTTATACTGCATGAGAAGAGAATGCTGATTGGTTGGCAAGTGGACTCTGATTGGTAGAGGCGTTGCCTTGGAGAGTGTGCCAGGGAACAGTTAACTGCCGAGCTTTTGCTTAAATTCAAACCAGGCAGGCCGACTCTGATTGGTCAATGCTTTGCCAGGGAATGGCTGTCCCCCAAGCTTTTGTTTAGTTGAATGCATGGACATGCTCCTTCTGTCTGCAAAGTGCAGGGCCCTGTTTGTGAATATATGTAGCTTCTAGCACATGTAAGTGAACCACACTGCAAGCCCAACTGATAATCTTAAATTGATTGTGCTAAGAATTATAGTGACAATCAGGATTATTTCACAAGTGTTGTCCAATAGTGGAATCACATCTAATGTTAGGCACTTCGTTTTGAGTTTGCAAGCACGGGCTGGTTGGGTACAGCCAAAAGGACATGCTTTTTGATATGATCCACCAATCATTAGTATGTATGGCCTACATACCTAACACCACACCAGCACTGAATTCACATATCACATTATTCATTTGTGTGATAGGCAGAATATCTTTTTGGCTTGACGGCAGCATCCTTTTAGTAGAGAATACCACTTGTGTTGCTACTGCATAGTAGCAGCGTGAAACGGCTAGCTTCACCTGTTGCTCAAATTTTGGGACACCTTACCCTTCCAGGGTAATTGGAGGCAGACTGGGCATGGTTCAGGACTAAATGGGGCGGCCTTGGATTCATTCATGAGTTTGCACAATATACAATGAGAAATGATCTGATCAGGGTAGCCATTATCCCACAGGATGGTTTTGATGCGTGCTATTTCAGCATCAAGTTTGCACGGTGAGCAAATGGCTCAGGCCCTATTTACGAGTTTGCTGATCGGTCCAATCTGAAAGCACATGGAACTGTAGGAATCTCAAAACGTACATTGACCAGTGAAGGTAGGCTTGCAGTAGACAGAAGTAGAGAATCCATTGGCAAATTTCTCAACTAGCACGTCAAGAAAAGGGAGCTCATTTGACTGCTCCATTTCAAAAGTGAATTTGAGCACAGGATGGAGGCCATTAAGTGGCGAAAGGAAATCCTTAGATGCAGCTGCGGATTCAAATACAGTAAACGTATCATCCACATATCGTAAATTTGCAAGGGGTAGGAGGTTAGGTGTCATTCCATCAAATAAGGTTTCTCGTGGAAACCGACAAAGATATTCACGAGAGCTAGGCCTAAAAGAGACCCCATGGCAATACCATCTATTTGGTCATACATGGTGTTAAAATTGAATTCAACTGCAGGAGTTGTGGAGTTCATAATTCTCTTCTCATGCAGTATAAACTGTTGTTCCCTTTACAATTGGTATTCTTGCGAATCTGTCCTGATGAGTACAAGAGGAAAAGCTTCAACAGCATGTCTCTTTTTCAGTAATACCCATAGATCTTGCCTCTTGTCCATCATCTTGGACATTGAGCCATTGTTTGAATTTACCTGTAGCTTTCCCTATTCTCCTGACAATAGTCTCATTCCTCCATTCATTGAACCTTTCTGGTATGCACGTCGCCCTAGTACCGAATCTAGGCAGTTGTCCTTTGGGTACGACAGCCCCGTTCTGAGTGTCAGTATCATTCTGCCTGTCACTATCCAGTCCCCTATCTAATGTATTCTGTTTCTCGTAACTGTCAAACACATGAGTATGTGAAGTACCGGGTGCCTCATTACTTTCTATTAATAGCTCAGATTCTGAAAATTTGTAATCAATCCCAATTAACTGAGATGAATGGGCCTTAATAGTTTGCCTACCATGTTGGAGAACCGCTGTCTTCCCATCACACCCAATCACCTTACTCTTTTTGACCCTCTCTTTTACAGTATACTAAATCCCCAGGATGAAAGTTTATCTCGGACAGTCTTATGTGATGCAGAAGAGCTCTCCAAATTTTCTCAGAGACTTTTGCCTTGATGAATGTCCTTCTCCCTGCATGTAAAGCAGTAAAGTGTGCAGAAATAACGGAACTAATTGTAGTCCCATCAAGGGTCGGGGGGGATTCACACAGCACAGAACATTGAATCCATTACATATTTCTAATCTCCAATTTGATTTTATTTTGATGTTGTAATGGTCATTGCGCCTCTGAATTTGCCTTTTCTTCCTAATGTTAAAATCAAGACGCATTGTACGGTCTCTTATTCTTAATCTGCTGTTCCCCAGGACTTTCCGAAATCTTTGTTCTATGATTTCAGGGACTTTAAAAGCAAAGCTCAGCAGCAGCTAGTCCCTATTGCTTCATTTCTCTCATTTTATTTTCATTGAACCATGAACACAGGAGGAGGTCATTCAGCACATCATGCTTGCTCTTTACAAGAGCTATCCAATTAGTCCGCACCATTGTTTTCCCAAAGCCCTATAAACTTTCCCCTTCAAGTTCCCCCTGCCAACCTATGCCCCACTTCCCACCCCCTTGGCCTTTTATGGCCCCTATGCCAACCTATGCCCCCGCAGCCCTGAACTTCCAACATGCTCTTCATATGGTGCTGAGGTTGAAGTTGTTTTGGTTTTTCTTATTAATGTTGTACATTAACTAAATGGCCAGAGAAGCTCATTAGCCATTCATATTACATATAATGAACAGCACAGAGACAGACCTTTGGCCCAGCTGGTCTACATTGGTGTTTATGCTTCACTCAAACCTCCTTCCATCCCTTCTCTCCTAACTCTATCATTGTAACCTTCTATTCTCTTTTCACTCAAATGCTTATCTAAATTCCCCCTTTTCTTATTCTTTCACCGAATGTGAGCATCGCTGGCTAGGCTAGCATTTATTGCCCATTCCCAATTTCCCTTGAGAATGTGGTAGTGAGCCACCTTCTTGAACCACTTCAGTCCATGTGATATCGGTACTCCCACAGGGCTGTTAGGGAGGGAGTTCCAGGATTTTGACCCAGCCACAGTGAAGGAACGGTGATATATTTCCAAGTCAGGATGGTGTGTGGCTTGGCGGGGGGGGAACTTGCAGGGATTGGTGTTCCCATTCATCTGCTACCCTTGTCCTTCTAGGTGGGAGAGGTCGTAGGCTTGGAAGGTGCTGTTAAAGGAGACTTGATGAGTTTCTGCAGTGCATAGTGGCCCCAGTGCGTCATTTACAAGATGCAGCCTCTCGCCAAGGATCCTTCAACAGCTCCTTCTAATCCCATGACTTCTACCACCTAGAAGAACAAGGGAAGCAGATGCACGGGGACACCACCACCTCCAAGTTCCCCTCCAAGCCACACACCATCCTGACTTGGAACTGTATCGCCATTCCTTCACTGTCGCTGGTTCAAAATCTTGGAATCCTTCTCAAACAACACTGTGACCATGTGCAACACAGCACATGGACTTCAGCGCAGCTGACCACCATCCTCTCAAGGGGAATTAGGGATGGGCGATGCAGGTTGGCATTGCCAGCAATGCGGACATCCCATGAATGAATTTTTAAAAATTCCTGCCACACTTTCCCCAACACACATTACTGTGAATGGCCTTCAATATTGAAGAGCATATCCATACAATATTTTCTGATTTTAGTGTTAGATATCGGGGGGAGTTTTTTAATCTAGCAGTGCTCAAAAAGAACTTTATAACTTTATAACTGTTGCAGAAGCGGGGGCAACTTCACTATTTCCAAGTAATGAAGTTTTACATTCAAAAACAGGATCAAGTATGAAGAATTTGAACTAACTAATTTCAGCCTTCACCTAGGCAAGTATCAGCGCTTTCAATCATTAACAAAGTCTTTTTCTGAAGTGATAATAGATACAGTACTGTATACAAAAGCAACTGCAGGAAAAACACTGGATTCAGGAAGGACAATAGTAGAAAGTACTGCCTTAGAAATTACTGTGTTTACTTTGTCATGGTACACTCCTTTGGTTGATGGCTGCAAAACTTATATGGCATAAACATATATTACATGGAGCGACAGCATGTAAAACAAAGAAGTGCTACAGAGGCCTGGTCAGAGGTGACTCCACAACATTGTGATGGAGACACAAATGAGGTTTGCAGGACATCTATTTTACCTCCAGGGCATATGCCCTGCCAGAGTGTCAGAATAATGGATACCTCCAGGCGGAAGAAGACGGGGCCAGCCAAAGAAGACCTGGTGAAGTACATTCAAGGAGGACCTCCAAGAGCGGGACGCCACTTGAGCTGTAGCAAAAGAGATTGCAGTGGACCAGGGCCTGTGGTGGAATCTTGCTGGCCCTTGTTCTGCATGAGACCAGTGGACTAAAGTCTAAGTAAGTAATAAGTTTATATGAATTTAGCAAGGGCAGCAAACATGACTGGACTGAAGATAAAAGCATTATTCACAGATGCCACCATCTGTCATAACACCATCAGGGTCCTATTTTGTTTGATTGTCAGGCAATAGAGAATGATACTTTTAATCTCGGTTGTTGTTACTCATATTGTACTTGTGTTCCACAGTAATTTTCTCAGAATGCTGTTTTGTTTTGTAATATTTATACATGTTAACATATTTTAAAAATAAACACAAGCTTCAAATTTACTATGACACTTCAAAGCAAAAGGTTTCACTTTAATATCAGGCCAAATCAAAATAAAATGGGTTAGTTATCACAATCAATGCTTTCATTCCTCCAAAATGTATTTCAAATCATTTTTTTTTGCATATGCCTTAATCCAGGCAGACCATAGCATTCATTGGTCACTTTTAGTGCAATAGAGTGAACATATTAGTGAGTAACCAGATTATATCCCTGGTGCCATGAATTCTCAGAAAAATGCAGCTAGACTCTGTGGCTAGGGCTTGGGGACAAAAACAGTGGGGACCAGTGGAGGATCAGGACTATTTCTCATGTCTGTCCTTTTTACCAAAAATATTGTTTCAAAGGAGTGGCATCACTAAGATATTTACAGAACACTGCATTTACACAAAGAGGAGTGGAATGATATTACAATTAACAATTCTTTAAGATTACAGGACATAAAGTCCAATGGAACTGAGAATCTACATGTAGGTCTAATTAAGTTTCAAATACAGTAGGTTTTTAAACCAATAAAGCATCAGTGTCATCAGCTGTAATCGCATTGCCAGAACACTTACTGTTTCGAGTTTAAAATGTCACATCGAGAGCTGACTTGCCCACGTGTATGGGTTGTCTGTGTCAATCTTTACATTTTTGATCCTCAGATGGTTAAATAAAATGGCCTTCGGAATTGGGGAGGCTAGTTTTTATTTTTAAAATGCCCCTCTTTTAACATAGCATTTTCCTAGAGGCAGAAAAATGGTGTACAAGCTAAAAACTTGAAAAAATGATCAGCCAGAGAGAATGGAGCTGCCACTAGGTTAAGGATTCGATATATGGCTAGAAGTGAATTATTAATTTGTTTCAAATACACTAGCAGATGTACTATTTTTCATCATACTTTTAATAAAAAGCAAAAAAAAGAACAATGAAAAAGATCAAGTGCAGTGGATATGCTAGACAGTTTAGCATAGTCAGCAGAAGGCTAGAGCTTCTGTGTTTTTCTACTAAAGAAGTGAAACACAGTTTCCCGAACACAACGGCTCTTACAAACACGGGCTTATGATCCAGCTTAGTGAGTATTATCAGCAGCTTTCTCTTGCAGTAATATAGTGCGTGGGATAATTAGTCATCTTTGTTCACAAAATACACCAAATTGCACTTTGGCTGGATTGAAACTGTGCGAGAAGATCCTTATATCTGAACATCTATTTTTTTAAATTACTCGTCACTTTCCCCCCCAAGCCAGGAAACTATTGATGTGCAAGGGTTCTGGCTGCTGGATGCAAGGATTCTTCCAGAAATTAGTTTGTGTAGTCTCAATCCAGTTCCAAGTCCAGCACTGACCCAAAGCAATCTCTAATTCAGTACTAAACAGCAACCTCATTCACACAGGCCACTGGATAATAGATGAACTTTCATTGAGGTTTTGACGGAAGTTAACATTTCAAGTCATTAACCTACATCTCTCTCTCCACAGGTGCTGCCTGTTTCCAGGACTTCCTATTTGTATCATTGAATAATAGTATGAGAATTGGAAAATAGTCACATTCGTGCAGTAAGACGTGCTTTTCTGACTGTGGATGCTGGAAATCTGAAACAAAAACAGAAAATGCTGGTAAAACTCAGCAGGTCTAACATCAACTGTGGAGAGAAAAAAGTCAACGTTTCAAGACTGTACGACTCTTCTCCAGAGCTAAAGAGAAGTAAAAATGTGATGAAATTTATACTGTTTAAGGGGGGTGGAGCAGGTGAAGTTGGAGTGCTTACCCTTGTCCTGCTATTATCACATTCTGCTTTCTGACCTTAATGCCACCATCAACACCTCCTTTAGCCAGTACTACTCCCATTAACTCCCCTTTGTTCTTTTGGCCATGGCATATCTAGCAATCTCTCCTTTGCCTCCACCTATCATTGGCCTTCTATCCAGCTTTGCCTGCTCCACCCCTCCTTAAACAGCATAAATTTCATCACATTTTTACTTCTCTTCTGAGAGTCATACATACTCGAAATGTTAACTCTTGGTTTTTTTTCTCTCTCTCCACAGATGCTGTCAGACCTGCTGAGCTTTTCCTGCATTTTCTGTTTTTGTAGTGCTTTCCTGACATTTGGGGCTGAGGCAACTTTGGAGCACAGCACAGTTCACAGTTTGAAAAAAAAATCTAATGAAGGTACTAAAGTAGGCCTGACAGATTAAAACACCGAGCAATCACTTGCTTTTTCACTTCACCAACAGAGAAGTTAGAAACATGAATGAAACTATAGGCAGGCTGGGTTTATTTTTATTTTGAGTTTTGCCTCTTCTAACAGGGGTTGGTGGGGGGTGGGGGGAAAGGGTAATGGCAAACCACGATTTTCATTTGCAGATAGTCAAGATTCCAGCCGTGCTTTCTGATGGCAAATCAGTCAAATCAACTAAAATAAACTAAAATAGCTCTGAAGAAATGTCACACAGACTCGAAACATTAACTTTGTTTTGCTCTCTCCACAGATGCTGTCCGACCTGCTGAGTTTTTCCAGTGTTTTCTGTTTTTGTTTCAGATTTCCAGCATCCGCAGTATTTTGCGATTAACTAAAATATTTTGTTTAGAATTTAAAATTCACCAATGGGTCAATCTTGGCACAGCTTCCTGCACATTATGAAGTATCAGCTCAAGCAGAGATGGATAATTCTGTGGAGGAAAAAGCAGGAGGTATAGTGAAAAGAACTCCTAACAAGATAACACGATGAAAAACATGGTAATCTTAAGCAGAAGGATCCTGTCTCAGAAATAACAGAAGTTAATAGGTAGGACAGGCCAGAAACCTGGAAAACACACCAGGTCAGAAAAGAAATACTTAATGGAAGAAGGTTCCTACTGAAAATCGAGTGCAAGAGGTCAACAATATGGGCTAGTACTGACAGATGGAGAAGAAGGGAACCAAGGCAGATTACAGAGAATGACTAACACAACCCAGAAAGGTAACAATCTAGGCTTAAAGAGAAATACAGTCCAAGGAACACGAAGAAGACTATGGTTAAGTTGGAATTAATGAAACATCATGGCAGTTCAGTAACTCCCAGCAGACACTGTAAATTTAAACCAGAGAGAATTTTTTTTTTGTAAATCGACTTAAGGTTAAATTTTTTTAAAAGAAAGAATACTTTCACTATCTTTTTAAGATATTTATTTAAAATCCCTCTACGGCAGAGACAGGGTTTAAACATCACATTGTTAATAAGATCAGATTCAAATCCTCAAATATAAGAAAATTAATGGAAATGTCTTTCTTCTAGAAATAGATAATTTATTGGTACTGAGAAGGGATTTTTTAAAAATCTTTTCAATAAAGTCGGGTGTATTTGCCTATTCTTTATGGATCAAAAAATAACTGCATGCCCAAGTTCAATATTGCTTTAGTACTGCCTTAATGGCTTAAAGCACTACATGTTATTCAATTCAAGTGATATAATCCTTCAGTGCTCAAGTTTTCAATCTGAATAACTATTACTGTAAGCTTTTGCAATTGAATATCAAAAAGAGTGAATTTACTGATCAAAGTTGCAGGCATTTCAAGACATCTTCCAAGTAATCCCTTACCTTTAATTACATATGCAAAGAGCTCACAGATTTTTCAGCTTCAGGATTGAGATGACCCATGCAACTGCTTCTGCCTCCCCCTTTTCTCCAGCCCACTTCTGCTCCAAAGCTCCACGACCCCATGACCCATCTAGTCTTCCAGCCATTACAGTCCCAACCTCCATCACCCTGCACTCTTTCCATATCCCCCAGCTTCCTCCAAGTTCATTTGCTGCATGCAATTCACCTTATGCTCCCTTGACAGGCTACCCTTGAACCAGCTCCCCTGTCCCACATATTACATGGTGTTAACATTCCCTTTCCTTTAGCACTACCCTGCTTCCATCCTGTCACATAAAAACTGAACCCACACAGCTACTATCCCATCTCTAATTCCCTTCTTCTCTCTCAAGATTAACATGTGGTCACCTCCTAGCTTGTTACCTACTTCTCGTGAAGCTACCAATTTGACTTGCTTCAATACAGTTTCTAGCCCTCTCAGAGCACTTAGACTGTCATGGCCAAAGTTGTGAATGACATCCTCTGTTAGTGTAACCGTCCCTGTTCTCCTCAACCTCTCAACAAATGTCATGGTTGACCATGCGACAATTCACTTTCATTCAAAGGACTGCCCTCATGTTTTTACATGATTACCTGCTCAAGCTCCATCGCCTCTGGAGCCCCTGAACGTTCATTACTTGACCCATTCCTCTTCCTCATCTACATGTTCTTTGGTGACATTATATGCAGTAATGTTATCAGTCATGTGTATGCTAACTACACCTAGCTCTAACTCTTCACCACCACCCTTGACAGCATGACTACCTCCATGTTATCAGACTGTATGACCAATGTTAGGCAAAAGATGCATTAAAACCTCCTCCAAAGCCATTGTGTACCTCTAACAGCACCAGCAATGAAGTTCACTCCTTTGCCATTCATTCCATTCCCCTCTCTAGCAACTTGCTCATGCTAGTTGCAAGTTTCAGCCTATTCAATCCAAAGTGGTGTTTCAAATCCCAAGTCCCATTGTGGAGACATACTAATTCCACCTCTATCACACTGCCCATCTCAGCTGCTCTACGACTGAAGCTCCTATCCACATTTTTGTCACCTCTAGGTTCAATTTCTTCAATGTTCTTCCTGCTAGCCTCCCATCTTCTACCCATTATAAATTCCTTTGTTCCAAAACTGGGCTGCAATAGCCTTTTCCACATTAAATTCCAAGTACCCTTCTACCCTGACTTGTATTAGGTGTGGGATAGAAATGGGCAGGGTGGGGCAGGATTCAGTATTAATACAAAGAGAAAAGAAATCAGGAAAACAACCAGACTGTGGTATATTTGTCCAGTGGTACCACCCGAGGAAACTTCCTGCCGTCAAGCCACACAAAGATTCATCTCATTATTTTTTAGCACCACAGTTTTAATGTTAGTTTGTCAATTCAAGAGGAATTGACATCTTCCTTAATAAAAGCATGAGAAAAGACCGCTCATCCGATTATTCAGTAATAACATCCTACCCTCTAGAGAGTGTAATAATTCTGCCAGCTAAAGATGTCAACTTGATTAAATTGATGCATATTATTAACTTCAAACTGGAAATCTACTAATAAATGATGAAAAGAAACAAGAAAAAAACAAGTTGTTGGTCAAATGCATGACAGTACATTTAAATTCTTCATCAGATACATCATTGATTAAATTAGTTTGAATTTGATCATGTTATGCACGGCTTGATATGAAATGTCAGTCCTGATTTTTGGAATGGGGTGTGCAAGGGTTGGGGGAAGGTTTAAATAGAGACAGAATAGTTCTCTTCCTTTTGTGCCACATTCTCATTAGCTGATATTTTGGGTGGATTTTTAACATTTCAACGCACTAGGGAACAGTGGAGCTGGTAGCATGTGGGGAGCGCAGAAGCATCTGCAGTGCGTTTGTCAGTAAGTTTTTAATTCTGCTACTGCATTTGGATCTGACTTCCACACTTCCAAACCAATTAGCAGGAGTGGGTGTGATGGCAACCCACATGACACAATTTCAGCTGAACCATTTAAATGAAAACTGCAAAGATGATAATTGAAGGGTTGTGAAGGTGGGGGAAGAGAGGAAGCATCTGGTACTAATAGACTCCCAAAGTGGCTACATTGAGCCTTGGCTCACAAACACCACCCAGACCTGATGCTAGGGAGATGTTTGTGAGCCAAGGCTCAATGTAGCCACTTTGGGAGTCCATTATTACAGATGCTTCCTCTCTTCCCCCACCTTCACAATCCTTCAGCTATCATTCAGGCTGTAAGGACCTGTAGGGAGACACTCTTCTCTGTCGAAAGAAGGAAAAAGCTTGTCTCAGAGAGCATGAACACATGGTGATCATGGAGGGTCACTGAACAGCAGGGGTGTAGTGCCACACCCCTGGACACAGTGCTGGAAGTAGTTTAATGACCTATTCAGGGCAATATAGAGTACAACAGCACACTCAACTACAGCCTTATATGTTACTTTACCCCAACACCCTCACTCTGAATTTCCAAGCTAATTCCTGAACATCATTCCTCAGACTTTCCTCACGTCCTCATCAGATCATCCACTACTGACACTTACCCTCATCTTAATTCAATGTCATGCCTATCCATCACACTGACCCTCAACAAATGTTGTACATCCATTCATTCATCACATTCCCATCACTTTCACTCATAGAACTCTTCCTTTTCTCCTTGCAGGAGAAAGGAGCAAAGATCACTGAGGAGAGACAGAGTAGCCCTCCTGCCATCTCAATATTGACAGCCAAAGAGGAGGCACTTGAGTCTCAGCGTGCCAAAGAAAGGCAGGTGGGGGCCTCCCAGCTACCTGGTGACAGAATTAAATATCGCACAGCCACATGGCATACAGCATTTACTCATCTTGACTTGACGTCATCTGCCAATGTTCATTTAAAACCTACTAACCTTAAAAGTTCTTATTCACGTCTCTAATCTCCCACAGATGGTGATGCAGGAAGAGTGCAAAGACTCCTGGGAGGTTGTCACATGCTTTGAGGAAGCACCATCACAGGACTCGTGCAGAGCATGAACCAGCTCAGGTACACCCATTTTGGTGGAACTGGTAATCTGGGTAGTTGGGTTTTCACATGGTGCCTTACAAATCACAAACAAGCAACAGCAGATGGTGGAGATAGGGACAGCAGCTGAATGCAAATGCTGAATCTGGGGAGGGCTGAGGAGTCATTGAAATAGAGGGTAATTCTGGAGCAATAACAAAAAAAAGTGTGAAGTACCAACAAGATTTCCAGTGGTATTGTGCATGCTTGAAGAGAGATTGGAGGAGTCCATCTCAAACATTAATGTCATGGCATCACAGGTCTTTGTGATGATGTCTCTTTCCATGGAACGAATGGCCCCCTGCATGGAGCATCAAACGCAGCTGCAGAACAAGTACATGTTAGCCCTCAACAATGGCTTTCACACTCCATGCTATCTTAAATGAGATTATCAAACTTTGCCATGGCCTGCCAGTGCCCTACTAATGCACAGCAAAATGCTCTCCAGCTCATTGGTAGCAGGGAAGTGTGGGTGAACCATGAGAGAGGAGAGTGGAGAAAGGGGACATGGAGGTGGGGCTCTGCTCAAAATGCTTCCACTTCTCACCCATTGTCCCCTACCTCAATCAGTGATCCACTTGCTGTTTTCTGTTCTGATGGTCGAGGCATGGAGCAGCCTTTGGGAAGCCCACACAGGTTCCAAAACCCTGGGGAAATCAGCACCGAGCACTTAAGGAGTCAGAGTAAGGATCCGAGTGACCTGCCTTCATCACTCCTGAAGACACAGGGGTTGTATCATGTAGGAATAGCAGAAAAAGGAAGAGTAGAAATTTGTCGTTGCTCAAGGGTGTGCAGCAGTTAGATTGTCAAGTTTCTGTTTATTTTTTGAGACATATAAAAATCACTTGTTTGCACCACTTTCCAATCTTGCCCACTTTTGCCTGCTACCTGAAACTGAGCAATGGGTGTCTGTGATAGAGATGCGTTATTGATTACAAGAATGTTTAGCGTTGAGGGAAAGGAGGGTCAAGTGGATTCAGCACGTGGCTGCATGATGGTTGCACTGGTGCAACTTAACTATATAGGCCCAGAGCTTCCGGTCTCCAGGTCACTGGAGACCAGACATATCCCCCAAGATGCTCTTCGGGACCTTTCGCAAGCCCCAACGCACTGACGCACTGAGTCCGTGGGAGTCTGCACTTCTAATAGGCGATTCCCCGGCTTCCCGGGACCCTCCGAAAAAGTCTCCAACTCGGAGTTAGAGTTACAACTTAATTACCTGAATAGTTACACAGGAAATGTTAGATGGAAAAATCCTAGGGTGGAATCGTCCCAGATTTGCACTAAGTGCTGTGGCGGGCGGGAAAAATAACGTTTTACCCGTCGACCGCAATGGTGGCTTTTCTCATCGTATCGTCCCAACCCTGCCTCATTAATCATGCATTCCCAGGAAACACGCTGTTTTGATGGTGGGCGGGCTCTCATTTGCCTGTCATACTGTTACCTCATGCCGGGCGCCATATGTTAAGTGCAACCGCACGCACACAGGCGCGTGCACACCTCTCAGTGCTTCCAGCCCAGGCCTGCTGCACTGAAGACATGGCCCCAAAAGACAAGATTTCAAATCAGTGACGCATCCCTGGGCGCCCTGTGGACATGGTGGAGCCCGCTGCAATGTCCTCTATCCTTGCTCTGGCTACAGGAGACCCATCAGTGTCACAACTCCAGCTTGGGAGGCAGTGGCATTGGTGGTCAGTGCCAATGCTGCACAGAAGAGGTCGCCATCAAGTGCAGAAAATGGATGAATGATCTCATGAATGACCAGGGTAAGGCAACCATCTCAACACTCTGAACTCACACATTCACAAGCCCATCACATATTCACTCTCACTCACTGTCAGCTCAGGGGACATCACCACTCACTTACTCACACAAACCCTCACATCCCCATTCGGCCTCATCTCCTCTGGAGACTGCCTCCTCAGCCCTTAACATCTTGAGGCCACTTCACAGATCAACACGTGTCCCCACATACACCCTAGGATGCCCCCTCTTCCCCAGTAATGCCCCAGCCCTGTAGCCTCTTGCCTTGCCTGAGGCAAATACTCCCCTTCCCCAAGCAAGCCATAGCCTGGCAGCCATTGAAACGTCACCCCCGCCTTTCGGCTGGTCTGGTAGGTAAAGACCTGCACGTGAGACCCCTAAAAGTGATGTGGTGCTGCCTGCGAAGCCTGGCGCTGATGACTATGAGTACTGCCCAAAGCATGGTAGGCAAACAAACCTCGAAATCCCGAGCGAAGTGTAGCCTGCCAAGTGCACGTTGCTTATGTTCAGTTGTGAAACACGTCAGCGTGCAATCACACTGATGTGCTTGGATGATCCAGTTTGGGGGGAATGATTCTGGCGAGCAGGGCTTATAATGATATGCAGATGTATTACGATGAAGTTCCCGACAGGCAGCGGCAGGAAACACGGCCCACCATTGACGGGCGGAGTGGATGGTTGCATACATGTTTCACAACGGCGTGAAACCAATTTTTGGCCTTCCCGCCATATTGTCCACTCATGCCGCCAAGCACGCCCACCGCCAGCGGGCAAGGAAAATTCTGCTCCTAGTTTAAACCTGGGTAACTATACAACTGACACCTCCTGACTACCCCCTCAACCCTGATTCTCCCCCTAACGCCTCAACTGCCTCCTCATGCCCTGAATCCTCCCAACTCCCACTTTCCCCCTGACCTCCTCCCCGACTTGACCTGACTAGCCCCCACCACCCAACTCCTCCCCTGATCCCCCCCACCTGACCTGAGCAGCCCCCACCACCTGACTTCCCCACCGACTTCCCTCCAACCAACTCGACCTGACTAGCCCCCATCACCCAACTCATATCGACCCCTCAATCCGAGCTGACCTGACTAGCCTCCACCACCCAACCTGACCAGACCCCACCATCCAAATCCCTCCAGACACCCTGACCCAACTGACAAGCCCCCACCACCCAACTACCCACCCACCAATCACCCAACAACCCCTGCAACTCAACCTGACTAGCTTCTGCCACTGAACCGCCCCCCCCGCCAACCCGACCTGACAATCCCTCCTGACCTACCTAACCACCTGCCACCCTACCCACTTACCTCACCAGCCCTATCCAGTTACACACCTACACATTCACCTATTCACGCGCACACCAAAGCGTTTCAGTGTGTTAATGAACACTTTCCAGATTACGGCAACTAGTGCTTTAAAAGGAGGGCATGGCTTGTCTTCCCCCAAACATCCAGTGCTAGGATGACTGCCACTCCTTGGAAGATTCAGGCCTCAGTAGTCATTATGAGGAAATCTCAGGCAGCAATATGCAGTGTCACAGCCTCATCATATGTTTGTTGTCCTCCTCCCTTGAAGGGTCAACACCTTGCACCTCCTGCAGCCGCAAACCTTGCTGCCGCATGGAGCACAGCACTCAATCATTCTGGAGATCCGGCCTGGTGGACACTGAAGGGCATCTCCAGGTCTGTCAAGGCACCTGAAGTGAATCTTGCATTATCCTAATTGATTGCTTAGGGAGATCAGACGCACAAAACCTTGAAGCGTAGTGAAAGTCACCTCTGAAAGTAGTGGAAATTGACTCCAAAGTAGTGGTAGCACACTCTCAGCACAACTACTGTGAGCAAAAGCTTCTCACTTAGGCAAAGAAACAGCTGTGAGGGCTCAGAGCTTATGGGATTTTCTCCAGCCATCACTGTCTTCTGCATCTCCCCACCCTCCCCAACCCTGCCCCACCTTGCTTTCACTAGCGAATTTCAGGAAGCACAGAAAACCTGTATTCCAACTGCAAAGTTGCAAACTCCTGTTAAAATGGCTGTAAATGAGGTATTAGCAAAGGTAAATTGGCAATCCTTCTCTCCTGAGGAGTTTCCTCACATGCAGTTGAACTATGTGTAATTGCATCCAGAAGTCAGCAGGCTGGAGCTGGCTTCCCGTCGCACTGTGAATTTCAGCACTTTTTAACCTCCGACCTGCTTCCTAGTTCCTAGCCCTGAAGTTGGAATTTAACTCTTGGTCGACTTACCGGAGTGCTCCCTGGTCCCAAGCGGCAACCTTCAGTTGGCCTCCACATTAATGCTGATGGATTCAAGCGGAGTAAAGTAGTTTACAAATTGAAATGAGACCGGATCCTATAATGGCTCCAGCCTCACGCTAGCTCAACTTGCATGAGTGTCACTCACTTCAGCTCTCACACATTGTGCTTATGTTCTCAGGGCATTGATCTCAATCCAGAGAAGTAAATTTTAATGTTTTTGTTAAATTGGTCGTGATTACAATAGAAAAAAATCACAACAATAAAGTACTGTGTTCATTTTTAATAGTATCTCACACTGAAGGTTTAACGAAATTAACGAACTGATTTGGCAGATGATGTTGAGAGAATAATACTTGCTTTCATAGCAGTAGCAACTTAATGAGTTCTATTAAATCCACCTTCAAAATGACTGAATCCATCTGGGGCCACAGTAAAAGAAAGAAATATTTAGCATTTTATGCAAATAAAATACACTTTGTAGCTTATTTATTGTGGAACTATCTTACCTTCCCTTTGGCTTCATTTCATTCGAGTGTCTAACATTCAAATTTATAAGCCTGCACGTATTATAAAGGTTGTTAACAAAAAGCATCAAATTCTTTCTCTACATATCCCAACGTCGAGCATAATAAGAAATATTAGCCTGACAGTAAGTTATCAGGCTCTGTGACAATTCTTTTTGATCAATTTGTGTGTCCCAATGCACCATTGACAATTTATCAGAATCTCATTCCTCTGTAAAAAGACAATCAAGCATTTTTGATTTTAGAGCCGTCAAGAAGTTACAATGAGTTTGTCAAAGATGTAAATTTGACAACAAATGGTGCAAATTCATGTTACAAATTGCAAAGAGCATAACCTTCAAGTATCGATGTTATGTAGAATGATCAAACTCAGTTTTGTCTTGCTTGCATGCGGTAAAGTGGAGTGCTATGTACCTTTCAGGGAGTGTAGTTAACTGACCACGTGGCTGTATCGACCAATTGCTATATAGCGCGGGCTACTTGGATAACAGGAAGTCTAGAGCTGGAGGTGATTGAAGAAGCACACATGGTGTTAGTGTCCTGTTCTTAGTTCCAATAAACCACCAATGTTTGTTCAATTAATCGGGGCCTCTGCCTAAATTGTCTCAAGCACCAACTGATGTGTTAATATCAAGGGCGCAGCTCTCATTCACTGGACAAAGTGAACAAGACAACTTAAAACATAAAATTGCGAAGACAACTTTCAATATGAAACTGAAAGGAAACATTATTCTCAATAACCACATGGATTATTTCTTGATAAATCAGAGTAATACGGTAATAAATCATTCTATGTGAATGTTATTATCTCTGAAGCATATACCTACACCAATGAATTCATGCTCCTGGTGAAACATTTAAAGGAAAGAAAGAGGAAAGAGAGAAACAGAATCAGCGGGATAAAAAAATCTCATAGATATCACCCAATTATCTTGATCCAATCGCCTTGAAAAGAATGTTGTTCCCAGCTTGCATATATCAATTATCCCAGAGTTTCAGTGTATTCTTTTGTATCGTGACAGCAGTATAGTGCTTTCACAAAGTATACATGCGTAGCTCAGTATTTCATATCCTCAATAATTTTCCCCTCCATTCATTCTTCCAGAGTCTGGGCAACATACTGAAGACAGCAACTGCAATCACAGTGATGCAACACCGCAGGCAGCAAATTTAAAATTGAATACATTTATGCCAAGTGGCACTTCACTTCTCTGGTGTGCACATTTCAAGAAAATTCTAGGAACACAGTTCCCTGGAGAATTTGGGATTTTTACAATTAAATATTGTGCATTCTGGCTCATTTCTAATAACGTTTCAAAAACCCTAAAAAATTACCACATGAGGAGGCCATTCAACACATTTTGTCTGCCGGCTCTTTGCCAGAACATTCCAAAAGTAATCGCATTTCCCCATTCCATCCCCATGGCCCTCTGCCTCCCTGAGTGTTGCCATAACATCTGTCTCAAATTATATTCTGCAACAAAACATTTGGCAAACAATCCTCTGTAGAGTTAATAGGTTTTTAAAATCTGAACAGTTTATCAGAGAGTCAATAAGTCACAATTTTAAATGCATTAGTATTTGGCGAACAACCAGGCCATCGTTTTCCCAAAGGGTACATCAACAGTCACTCTCTCTTCCCTTCATAAAGGCCCTCTATCAATCTCTCCCTAATTCTAAGAGATACAACCCCCTTCCCCAAGCAGCTGATCCATGTTCTGTTGGCACTCCTCCCACATGATACCAACACTCTCCCTCCCCTGCTAGTTCACACTGAAACTTGTTAATATTGGTGACTTTCTCCCCATCCCAACCCATGCAACTCCTTCCTACAATTTTCACTGGTGATTTTGTCCTCTCCTCTCCTTCAGTACACCTCCTTTAGTTCAGGCCATTGCCTTCCATGCCGTCTTCTCCCTCAGTTTCCACTAGCACTTTTCACCCTCCTTATTCCTCCCTCAGATCACACCATTCAATTCTGTCCCCTCCGTCAGTTTTTCAGCAACATTCCCTCCCCCACCCTCAACTCAATTCTCACTGCCACTCTCCTCTCAGGATGCCTCCTGAACCAGGGATGTTATGGGCAGGAATTCTCAATTAGTTTTAAAAAGTTTGAGATTTCAGATTTCCAATGCTGTTATAAGTGTTCCCATCCATGATAATATTTAATTCTCTGAGCAGGAGATCAGAGCAGGGCGCAGTTAGTTTTTAGCAGCTCAGGTGGTACATTTGACTCCAGCCGTAAGTTCCAACTAAACCATAGGTGTACATCAGTTTGTGTCTCCCAATACAACAGTGGCAATTTATCAGAGTCTTCTTCCTTCATAAAAAGCCAATCACGCATTTTTGATTTTACAGCCATCAAGCAGTTACAATGAGTTTCTCAAAGATGTGGATTTGATAACAAATGGTGCAAATTTGCATTGCAAATTGCAGAGAGCTTAAGTTTCAAGTATCGATGTTATTTAGAATAATCAAACTCAAGTCAGTTTTGTCTTGCTTGCAAAAGACAACATTTGGTATAAAACCAAACTCAGTCTTGGAAATACCATCAGTATATCAAATATTAAAACATTTATGATCCTTCAGATATGTATCACAAACAAACAATATTTGGATTAGTATTGAAATTTGGAAAAGGTTTTCTTCATAGTGCCTTCAAATTTACAGCTTTAGTAAAGCCAATGTCTAAAATACACAGAACCTATCCATACTTTGAGTATTTTAATATATATGAAATGCACATTGCAATCATCTATTATATTAGTACAAATTGGAAGTTATAAGCTAGATAGTTAGCTGTTTATCATGATGAAACAAAAGCAACTTTAGAAGGGTGTTATAACTATAGGAAGTAATACAGACAAAAATAGCTGTAAATATACTGTTCAACATCCTGTACCAAGGCTATTTCCACTTACAAGACATTATTACATGAAGTATCATATTGATCGAGATCCTGTTATAAATTTCTCAATATCTGCAAAATTCACACAAAGTACACTTATTTACACAAGAGGCAAGCGGCCTCACACATTTTCTTACATAGTCCACAAATGGCCTGATCAGCAGCAAAATGGGTTCTTGACAAATAGCAAGGAAGAAAGCGAAGATACAAAAATATATCTAAGTTATTCTATCATGTCCATCACCATAATGCATGAAGAATCATATTCACAACTGACTGTTGTGTAAGGTAGCTTCTAAAGGTGCAGATGTTGGAATATTACCTACCTGTGCCTGTTCTATATCTATACCATTAATTCATACTTCACAAATCTTTCATCTTAATATTTAAAAAAGTAGCACTTTGATTTTCAACAAACCAAAGAGATCATCACTTACCAAATGGTACCACAATCGTTGCATTCTCCAACACCCAGCCATCATTCCCATCTCCCCACATTCATAAAGGCACTGTACCCCTGCCAGATCCTGTTCACAGAAACTCGGTAATGCACGAAACTCCCAATTTTTCACAGAGACAATATATTTTCCTCTATATATTCCTCTAATTCACCAAGTTCAAACAGCATTCCATTTCCTCCCACCTTCAATTCTGCCTGGTACTTCTGTCCCCCTCCAAACATCAGTTGCACCTGGTTCTCTTCCTCCAACTTTATTCTTTATTCCCATACTTTTAAGTCAAGCTGGCACTCCTCCACCCTAAAATCTGCTCCTCCCAGCTTCTCTCTTCATTCTTTCAAAGCACCATTTCCAGCTCCTGCCCCCTCCTTTTCCACTTCACTGACATCTTTTTACCTCTTTCCTCTATTGCTGGCTATTTCCCTTCCCTTCATTGCCAGACATCATCCCTTTTTGTTTTCTTCTCCAATTATCATCCACTTATCCGTTACATTGCCAACCATTTTACCATGGCCCTGTCCTGTTCCTGACCCCAGCTGCCAAGGTACTGGTACCCAACCTGGGCATTCTTTCCTTTCCAAGTCACCGGTTATACCATAGGAGGGACTACTGAATAACGTAAGCAGGAACTCTGTTCCCTAAAGAGTTTCCATTAACACCACAGAGAAATCTGGAAATATGTTCCCTAGCAGTTGCAGCTGCATGGAGAGCAGAGTGATCCAATCCAGCACATCAACATCCAGATTCAAATAGAAGCCACACTAGGGAAAGCAGTGCCTACTCTGTGCCAACTATGTCAGCAAATGTTGGCACACTAATTGGGCCTAGAAACAGCTGATTGCCAGCACAACAAATTGATGGTTTTCATGCATAGAGGGACAAGATTTCCTTTTACCTATGTTTTTAGGATTTTGCTGTAATGAACAGAGAAAGCCTCCCCCCAGAATTTGTTGCCTTGAGTTTTGACTGTGCAAAGGGGTATTGCATCGCATCCATTTCAGTGAGCTGTTCAAATGAAACTAGTTATGTCAACTAAGGATTTGCTTCTAACCAAGTAATTCAAAAATGCATAGTTAATGCAAATGCTGATAACATGCTCAAAGACACCACTTTCAAACAGATTACATACATATTTTAAATTTTCCATTTGAAAATGAAAATTAAAACATGTGTATTAGATGAAAGGAGTCAGGACTATTACAGCTGACATGATGATAGCTGCATTACTTTTTTATAATTAGTTTGTTGAGCAGTCTGTCGATGCAAGTATGCCAGTCATTTTTGTATCAAATTTTGATCTGAGTATTTTGCATTTCAAGTCACTGATGTGGCCGATAAAATTTTCACCAGGTGGGGAAATCTTAAAGGTAGTTTGCAGGCTGTCTGGTGTGTGTTTTCCATTTCATCAGAGGAACTCACTTATTCAATATGCATCTGATTTCTCTTGGCTTTTGGCTACGCATATTTTGAACAAAAGAGATATTGGGTTGCATTCTTTACATTAATGGCAAGCAGTATCAGGCTGTGGTGCCAAAGTAGAGCACTACTTGTAAAGCCTATGGCACTACAGAGAGTCCTCACTTAAATGCATGGTTGCATTCTGATTCACCTTAGCATACATACCTTAGCATACTGAGAAGTGCACAGTGATGCTTCTTACCCAGTTTCAGTTCTAAGGCAGGGATATTGATGGGCAAACAGTGATTGTCTTGTTTTGGAGAAATTAACCAAAAATTGTGCAGGATCATAGTTCCTTCAAAGTATACAGGGCATGGCAGCCAGATTACAAAATCTTTGCTGTGCCTATGTGAGTGTATAGATTGCTTTTTTCTAACTCAACGTGCATTAACACATAATTTACCTGTCAATATCGAAAACTGGTGAAAGCTGACCAACAAGCTTCAAAATAAAAGCACGTGCAGCTGATGACGCAAAAAGGCCTCGAGTGCAAACCAATAATTTATGAAAAATAAATACAGTAAGTCCCCATGTAATGTTGACTCACTTAACAACTTTAAAGTGAAACAAAGTAGTTCGATATATCCATTTAACATTGACAGTTTCATTTGAACATTATTTGCCACAGGCTTCCTCTTTTGTCACCTGCCTGCTCACATGACCTTTCCCACAGCACTTCTATTCTCACAGTCAGTTCCACTTCCTCCTGCCAACCTTGCCTCCTGATTTTGCTTCCTGGCTTTACCTCCACCCTGGCGTTACTCCTGTGTTGCTTCTTAACTTTGCCTCCCAGCCTCTGTTCTTACCTTAGTCCCCGTGGTCTGTTCTTCCTGATCCATCCCTGGCTCATGCTGCTGGATCCTACTGCTGGCTTCACTCCTGGTTCCTGCTGCTGAGCTCGCACTGAAGTCCTGGGCTCCATCTAGTGGCAGAAGGTGGTTGGTGCATGTAGTCCTTGGGCTTCAGCTGCTACCTGCACTGACCAACTTTTGCCACTAGATGGAGCCTGGTCAATCTAAAAGTACTGCAGGTGAGTGTACTGCAATTATTTTAAACATTTTATACTGTACTGTATATTGTATTTCTTTTATATTTAGTGATGTATTTTATTTTGCAAGGTATTTCAGCTAGGAATGCACAGTGCTGCACATGCAAGCTACAGTATTTCAACTTGTACGTCGTTTTTTCCGTGCAAGAAATGTCCAAGGGAACCTAACTATGGCTTTAACATTGATTCCTGTGGGAACCTATGATTGTATGACAGTCATTTCACTTGAAGTTGAAATTTCCAAGAATGCAACTACACCTTTAAGTGAAGACTCCCTGTAATGCCATAGGCTTTGCAATTTAAGTGGCAAATATATCCAACCAACAATCTTTGTCATAAAGCAACAAAACACAAGTACTTGAAAACTTGAAGGGAAAAATCCAAATGCTGGAAGCACAAAATTAGTTGTTCATTTCTTGAGGGTGTGCTACCTGGAAAATTTAGAATCTTTGCTTTAAGGATTATTTTGGGGTAAATTTGCAGCAGTTTAAAAATGGGGAAAAAAAGGTTACATTTAGATTTTCAACAGACCAACCAGACATCAGGTCTCCAAAAGTCATCAGTCTCTCCCCAACATCCACATCTGTCAACCAAGTTCACAAAGACACTGTACTCTAGCTAACTCCCACCCCAGCTCTAATATTTAATTGAAACATTAGGCACAATTATAATTTTTAGATCCACTTGCAGTGGGTGAGGCCAGGAATGGGTCAGGACCAAGAAATTAATGGACTGGGCTTTGTGGTGACTTTTTAACCTCAGTCATGGCGTTAACATCCCAATTCCAGGTTTCCTGGCCAGAGTGGACAGACATGATGGCAACCCATACCTTATTCTTCAAGCTTCACTATTTAAAGGGATCCCAGCAGAGGTCAGAATGGATTCATTATAGAACTGTCTATAAAGGTCATGCTGAAGACTGTAAGGGCCCATAGAAAAAAACTTTCCCAGTGGGCAGGAGGAAGGGGGCAGTCTCTGAAACTAAGCAGGTATGTCTAGACTTGGCTCAGGAGGTCAGCTGCAGGACCTATCAAAGGGATACAGCGCTGAAAGAAGTTCATCCATTTCATCAGGGCTGGAAAGGTGAGTGGAATCCTGCATTTGAGCACTAACCCCCACACTAAAACTTGCCCAGCATTATCCTGTACAGCACTCCACAGACCAAGATATCTTACAGGTCTACACATCTCTCTCTCCCCCTCTCTCTTTAGCACCTCCTCACATCCCTATTGACTAGACACCACTGACATTCACTTTTAGCGTATCGCCATCTCTTACAGTCAGCTTCCACAAATGTTGCCTTTACATCTCAACACATTCCATTTCTTATACTCATAACTCTCTGCTTTCTCTCCTTGCAAAACAGTGCAAAACTCCAGAGAGAGACTGAGAATCAGGCAAGGCCTTCCAGTAATCACCACTCTGACTGCTGTGGAGGAGGTGGCAATGCAGATCAGAAGAGTGGTAGAGTGCATGTCATTGCCCATATCCCTTAACACCTTTGGTTGACAAACATCTATCAATCTCAGTGTTAAATTAAAAATCAATCTAGCAATTGCTGTTCGCAGAAGAGAGTTGCAAACCTCTACCACCCTTTGTATGTGGAAGTCTTTCCTAATTTCCCACTCCTGAAAGATCTGGCTTTAGTTTTTAGACAATGCCCCTAGACTCCCCAAACAGTGGAAATAGTTTATCTCTATTTACCCTCCCCTTCCCCTTCATATCTTGAAACTTTTGATCAAATCACCCCTAATCTTTCAAATTCCAGGGAATACTTTATGTAATCTCTTCCTTGAACCCCTGAAGTCCAGGTATTATTTTGGTAAATCTAGACTGCACACCCCAAAGCCAACATATTCTTCCCGAGATGGGGTGCCCAAAACTGCTCACAATACTCCAGATGTGATCTAACCAGGGCTTTGTATAACTAAAGGATGACTTCTACCCATGTATTCTAGTCCTTGAGAAATGAAGGTCAGCATTCTGTTCTCCTTTTATGATTAAAATATCACAAACAGTTACAGAAAATAATGAACTATGTACCTGGATATTTCCAAGTCCCTTTGGACCTCCACTGTTTTTATCTTTTCAACATATGGAAAAATACCCTGTTCTATCCTTTTTAGGTCTAAAGTATTAAAAGATTTGCGTTTTGTTTTGTCACTTGTCAAATAGCCATCATGACCCAATATATAAATTAATAATGTATAGTGTGCATTGCTTCAATATGAAACAATATCAAGATGATGTTGGACCATGACTGCAGATTTTACCGTAAAACCAAACACTCCCATGTACTATTTTTAAATCAAGTTTGCATATATGATTTTCTGTGAATTGGAAAATTTCAATTTTGAAAAATATGAAATATGAATGCAAGAGTTTCAGGAGTAACCCTTTAGAACAATGAAAGGGGAATGGAAGTCATGTGGTGGAAGGAGAAAGAGAGAGCTAAAAGATAGAGGCAATCGTCCATTTTTAAACTTGCCTCGAATAATTTGGCAGGTAAATAACAACTGTACGAATATCCAGTGAGTAAAGGTAGCATTTCATAATATTTTGGCTACAAATTTCAAGGACTGCAATTTTGGGTTGCTTCAAATCAAAATCTGGAATATACATTTATCCAAATATCCATTCTTAAATGCATGGATTTTTATTTAAAAATTGCACAGGAGTGGAAGTGTAGTTGCAATTCCTTTTGCCAAGTATATAAAATTCTCTCACTAACAAAACAGTGGCATTACTACTCATTTGCGAACACTATCCAGCTGCAGAGTAAACATGGAGCAGACAATATTTTACAATGTCCTAGTTTTATGAAAGAGTCCAATTCTTTTCCAAATCACAGTGGGCAAGAGGAGTAACACAAGAAAATAGAAATAAAGATAGTTAAAGAATGCTACATAACAAGCAAAAAAAAACAAACAAAACTTGAACCAATAAATAATTTATGTAAGAATGTACATAATTACATTAAGGCCAGGGTAGAGAAAATATTTGGATTAAAAATAATCACAAGGAAAGTTTACTTTTTGTGAGGCGACCAGTGATGAACTTCAGTGGATAAATACCATCTAATATGATACTGAACCATAGAGAATAAGTATGATCTTTTTTTATCCTGAGTTAACTGATATCAGTAGGGTAGTGAAGGCTGCACTATTGGCCTCAGCATGCTAGGCCAGGAACAGAGGAAAAGGTCAGCCAGGGCTCGTACCTTAAGCACCTTCTAGTGTAGGCATGGGTGAGGAGCTGAACAGGCAAATTGGATCTCCCGAAATCGCTCTGCTTTGTACCTCACTTTCTTCCTTTAACATTCTTCTTAAAACCTATCTTGTTGACCAAGCCATCTGCCTGCATATTACCTCATGTGCTTTGGTGTCTAAGTTTGCTTTGTAAGGCTCCTGTGAAGTAGGTTAGTTCATTTTATTTTGTGAAATGTGCCAAAATCTGTATAAAAGGAAGACACTAATTAAGTCGTTTTGAAGTATATTTTTAAAATGGGGGTCAATTTAGTTAAAAGAGACAAAGGGTAAAATTACTACAGTTCCTTAAGGATTCTTTTAACATTGCTGGTTGTCAAGGATATTCTCACCAACTACTTCAAGAAGCATGTTGTGAAACCAGATCACGTAGACCAGGAAAATCTCAGGTTTGATTTCTGGTTGCTGTTCAGTTTACTGATCTCAGCTGCAGAATAATTTGTGGGAAGCTCAAATTTAGAGTCTTTCCAAACCCGTTTTACAAAGCAAGAGGCTGTTTCCAAAAGCCAACTCAGTCCTCACATTTCTGATATGAACTGAAACCTACAGCTTTACAAGTGGTGTGAAATGAAAAGTGTGCTGTAGAGCTAACAGTTGCCTGAGTATTTTGCACCAGAGCTTGCCCAGGATGGCCAACATATCCTTAAATTTATTTAAATAAAAAAAGTACAAAGAGAAGCAGAAAAATGCAGCAAATAACCAACAGTATAATATATGACTTAAACTATCCCTAAAGTCTTAGGGCAGAATTTTCCCCCCATCGGGGGGGGAAGTTGATGGGTGAGCACGTACAGGCACACTTCTGATCAGTGCCCCCGATCGGAGGCGCGGCGTCATTTTATGTGGGCAAGCCAATTAAGGCCCGCCCAGCGTGACGCCCGTAGGGAAGCACTATGCGCTCCATGTGTGGGCGGGGGGGAATCCCCAAAATCGAGAGTTCGCTCTTTCGTGCATGCACACGAAAGAGCGCACTCATCTCCCTGAGGCTAAGTGCAGCCTCGGGGAGATCGCCTCTCCTGTCAACAATATTAAAAATAGAAAAAAAAAAAATGCCCTTACATGTCCCCTCATGTGACAATGTCACATGAGTTGGGACATGTTCATAATTTCCATAACAGCTTGATTAAAATTTTTAAAACCCTACATGAAACCTCATCCCGCCGGTAGATGAGGTTTCATGTTTTTTCTATTCCCTGCCGGGGCTCCTGGCCTGCCCATCAGCCTTAAGGTTGGATGGGCGGGTCCACTAAGCACTTTAATTGATCTGTCAATGGCCTCAATTGGCCATTGACAGGTTGGCGGGCGTGCAGCTGGTTTTGTTGCGCCCCCGCCTTCCTGAAAATTTAAATGGAGCAGGATGACGTTGGGAGTTCCGCCCAACGTCATCCTGCGTCATTTTACACGTTGGCGAGCGGGCCCCACCCCCGCTTGCCGACGGTAAAATCCTGCCCTTAGTTCTTTCCAGAAGATTTTAACTGAATCTCTGGGGGAATTTTAATCCCTAAAAATGGATGGGTTTGGGTCATGTGAGTCAAAGTGTTAACATTCTAAAATAGGAACTCACAGAATCACACAGTGCAGAAGAGGCCCTTCGGCCCATCGAGTCTGCACCGACACGTGAGAAACACCTGACCTACCTACCTAATCCCATTTACCAGCACTTGGCCCATAGCCTTGAATGTTATGATGTGCCAAGTGCTCATCCAGGTACTTTTTAAAGGATGTGAGGCAACCCGCCTCCACCACCCTCCCAGGCAGTGCATTCCAGACCGTCACCACCCTCTGGGTAAAAAAGTTTTTGCTCACATCACCCCTAAACCTCCTGCCCCTCCCTTGAACGTATGTCCCCTCGTGACTGACCCTTCAACTAAGGAGAACAGCTGCTCCCTATCCACCCTGTCCATGCCCCTCATAATCTTGTAGACCTCGATCAGATTGTCCCTCAGTCTTCTCTGCTCCAACGAAAACAACCCAAGTCTATGCAACCTCTCTTCATAACTTAAATGTTTCATCCCAGGCAACATCCTAGTGAATCTCCTCTGCACCCCCGCCAGTGTAATCACATCCTTCCTATAATGTGGCGACCAGAACTGCACACAGTACTCCAGCTGTGGCCTCACTAAGGTTCTATACAACTCCAACATGACCTCCCTACTTTTTTAATCTATGCCTCGATTGATAAACGCAAGTGTCCCATATGCCTTTTTCACCACCCCACTAACATGCCCCTCCGCCTTCAGAGATCTGTGGACATACACGCCAAGGTCCCTTTGTTCCTCAGAACTTCCTAGTGTCATGCCATTCATTGAATACATCCTTGTCAAATTACTCCTTCCAAAGTGTATCACCTCACACTTTTCAGGGTTAAATTCCATCTGCCACTTATCTACCCATTTGAACATCCCGTCTACATCTTCCTGTAGCCCAAGGCACTCAACCTCACTGTTAACCACCTGGCCAATCTTTGTGTCATCCGCAAATTTAGTAATCCTACCCTCCACATAGTCATCTATGTAATTTATATAAATGACGAATAATAGGGGACCCAGCACAGATCCTTGTGGTATGCCACTGGACACTGGCTTCCAGTCACTAAAGCAGCCTTCTGTCATCACCCTCTGTCTCCTACAACTAAGCCAATTTTGAATCCACCTTATCAAATTACCCTGTTTCCCATGTGTATTTGCCTTCTTTATAAGTCTCCCATGTGAGACCTTGTCAAAGGCTTTGCTGAAATCCATATAAACTACATCAACTGCACTACCCTCATCTACACACCTGGTCACCTCCTCAAAAAATTCAATCAAATTTGTTAGGCATGACCTCCCTCTGACAAAGCCATGCTGACTATCCCTGATCAAACCTTGCCTCTCCAAGTGGAGATAGATTCTCTCCTTCAGAATTTTCTCCAATAGTTTCCCTACCACTGAATTGAGACTCACTGGCCTATAGTTCCCTGGCTTATCTCTACAACCCTTCTTAAATAGCGGAACCACATTAGCTGTTCTCCAGTCCTCTGGCACCTCCCCTGTGGCCAGAGAGGAATTAAAAATTCGGGTCAGAGCCCCTGCGATCTCCTCCCTTGCCTCCCTCAGCAGTCTGGGACACAAATCATCTGGACCTGGAGATTTGTCCATTTTTAAGCCTGCCAACACCTTGTCACTCCCTGTATCAATTTGCTCAAGAACCTCGCAGTCTCTCTCCCCGAGTTCCATACTTCCATCCTCGTTCTCTTGGGTGAAGACAGATGTGAAGCATAACTCAACCATCTTCAAACACCTAACTTCCAGTTTTAAGAGACATGGAATGAGGGTGGGTGATCAATCTGCTCTTGGGAGGCAAGTCGGTCCTTGAAACCTTTCAAGGAGACTGCATGCATTAATTTTGAGAGGATTTCTATTTTCCCAAGCCTGGTGAAACCCAGCCAATAGAAGGTGGTGGAAAGGGCCGGGTACATCAGTTATATGCCTTTACGGTGCTGCTTGTGGACCAAGAGGAACAGGAGTGTTTCCTCTTTTCCCAATAAGCTAACCTACAAAACAACCCCTAACCTCACCCCATTCAAGATTTCCCCAGGCACAGCTTCATCACCTGAACAACCTTTAGAGATCATTCAACGCCTGCCATTTTCCCTGAGCTGATCTCCGTCCAATCTCTTCTCACCCCCGCAATTTCTCCTCAATATCCCCAATGTCCACATCTCTGCCCCTGATCTCCCCCAATCTGCCCCCCTCATGTGATCACCCCCAATCCTCTCACTCCAGCCACTCATGTGGTCTCTAACCTCAACATGCAAACTTACACCTGATCCTGGGCTACGGCCTTTCTTAGAATGTTCCTGCTCGACAGGCAGATGAGCCTTTTAATCAGGCTTGTTTCACACACCATGGAGTTATATCTCCCCCAGTGTCTGACATAATTTCTCCCTAAACCTGACTCAAAAAACCAACTCCAGTAAGTATTCTGAAGAAGGTCATTTGGACATTTGATTCCTACAGGACCGCCTACACTATCTCATATGGAAACAGACTGTCAAGGCAGAGAACTGAGAAGCCTAGGAAAACAACACAGCACTTACACAATTTATCTGGTACTCCAAAGGGAATATTTCAACATAGTAAAACAACAAGGTTCTTTCTCACTTGTCAGAAAATCCTTATATTAATCAATTTTAGTAGATTGATGCAAACAACAAACTCTTGGCTTTCTATATAGTCATTTCCTCATGGCATCTTGCAAAGGCTTAAAACAGCACACATCATAATTTCAACTGACATGAAATTCCTTTGATGGTTCAGCAATCCAAGATAACGAGTTTCATTTCTTCCGCAGTTGGCAACGTTATGTGCTTTAGTATTTCAAGGACATGAGGTGGTTTCTTAATTAGCTTATGAATAATAGCAATGGCATCCCCGAGGAAACGAGTTAGGTAGATAGCCTCCCTTGGAGATGTGGCGTTTTCTAAACAACTTAGTATATTGTTCAACCCAAATACCAAGGGAAATGATTGTTTTAAAAAAAAGATAAGGTTACCTTAAGCCAATCTTCAAACTTTAAAGTAGCATCAAACAACAAAAGTTACAGAAATGTTATTGTTGAAGTATGATGGAAATCTGCTTCCACCACAGAGACAATGCAATCGAACACAACACCCTCAGGCTAAGGAGGGGAGATAAAATATCAGACAGATGCCATGACTGCTATCATACAATGCCTGCTGAAAGTGAGCACCTGTGAAGGGCTCAGCTATGAAAGCCATATAGGGCATGAAAGCTTCCTAACACACATCAAAGTTCACAAAAGAAAGGATTCTTGAGCAAGGTACTGGAAGGTGGTTGGCATCTGTGTAGATGTACGCTAAATACAGGCTGAACATTTAGGAGAGATAAGTACAGAAACTCAAAACAGTAAGTTTTCGATAGTTCAACGCAGACAAACAGTTGCACAGGGAGCCACCATTACTGTTCAGGTTAGCTGAAAGCCAATGACTCTAAAGAAGCTCCTAAACATCTTAGAGTCATAGAGTTATACAGCGCAGAAACACGCCTTTCGGCCTATCGTATTTATGCTGACCATCAAGCACCGATCTATTCTAATCCCATTTTCCAGCACTTGGCCTGTAGCCCTGTATGCTATGGCGTTTCAAGTGCTCATCTAAATAATTCTTAAATGTTGTGAGGGTTCCTGCCTCTACCATCCCCTCAGGCAGTGTGTTCCGGATTCCAACCACCCTCTGGGTGAAAAATGTTTTCCTCAAATCCCATCTAAATCACCTGCCCCTTACTTTAAATCTATGCCCCCTGGTTATTAACACCTCTGCTAAGGGGAAAAGTTTCTTCCATCTACCCTATCTATGCCCCTCATAATTTTGTATACCTCTATCAGGTCCCCCCTCAGCCTTCTCTGCTCTAAGGAAAATAACCCTAGCCTATCCAGTCTCTCTTCATGGCTGAAACGTTCCAGCCCAGGCAACATCCTGGTGAATCTCCTCTGCACCCCTTCCAGTGCAATTACATTCTTCCTATAGTGTGATGATCAGAACTGCACACAGTACTCCAGCTGTGGCCTAACTCGCATTTTATACAGCTTCAACATAAGCTCCCTGCTCTTATATTCTATGTCTCGGCTAATAAAGGCAAGTATCCTACATGCTTTCTTAACCGCCTTATCTACCTGTGCTGCTGCCTTCAGGGATCTATGGATATGTACACCAAGGTCCCTCTGATCCTCTGTACTTCCTAGGGTGTTACCATTCATTTTGTATTCCCTTGCTGTGTTAGTCCTCCCAAAATGCACCACCTCACACTTCTCAGGATTAAATTCCATTTGCCACTGCTCTGCCCATCTCACCAGTCCATCTATATCGTCTTGTAATCTAAGGCTTTCCTCCTCACTATTAAGGCCACTCCCAGCCTAATAGATCAAGAAGTCTCCTTTAGATAGTTTGGTTTGTCAATTCATCGAATCATAGAATGGTCAAAGCACAGAAGGTGGGTATTCAGCTTTGTCTGTGCCAGCTTTTTGCAAAGAACTCAGCTGGTGCCACTCCCCCACCTTTTCTCCAAAGCCCTGCAATTTTTCCTCCTCAGATAATGGTCCAACTCCCTTCTGAAAGCCACAATTGAATCTACCTCCACCATGCTCTCAAGCGGTGCAATCCAGATCCTAACCCCTCAATGCGTAAAAAAGATTTTCCTCATTTCATTTCAATTCGCAGATTTCAATCCTGTGCTGAAAGAGGGATTTAAACAAATTTAAGATAGAGCCTATCACACGCACAATCAATTGGAACGAACAACAAAAGAAGCATAATTTCCTGTTCCCATTGCAACCTTTTGCTATGCCAAAACCAGGTTATGGTTGTTCTTAAAAAAAATCCATTCGCTGGTTTTCTACAATTTTCATTCTTCATTTGTGTCCACCCCATAATAACCCCAAGGATGAGATTTCATAGTTATAACGGTATCAAGATTTCATTTTCTTTATTTTTCACCACCTTAAAATAATGAAGATACAGTTCTCCTATACTCGATCCAAATTTGTTCAATTCAGCAGCATTCTTATAATCTTTGGTAAGAATGCTGCTGTACATGTAGGCCAGAAATTTCCCCCTGTTGAGGGGGTTGTGCAGGGGCGGGCGCGAACTCGATGACGTGCAGCCATTTTACGTGGGCTGGCTAATTAAGGGCCGGCCAGAAGCACTGAGTGCTCCCTGTGAGGACGGGCGGGGCGGGGAGGGATTCCAAGAGGTTCCCTGCGCTTTTTCACGCAAGCGCGCAAAAGAGCACAGAGATCTCCCCTAGGCATGGAGGTGCCTCCGAGAGATTTGGTTCAGTGCTAAAGTTTTAAATGAAGGTTTTTAACACTTTTAAAACATGTCCCCTCATGTGACACTATCACATGAGCTGGGACATGTCAAAGAATAAACGTATACATTTTTATTAGATTTTAAAATACTTCATGAAACCTCATGGTTGGACGGGCAGCTCATTAAATTGAATTAATTAGGTTTTAAATGGCCTTAATAGGCCTTTGACAGCTTGGCGGGCGCGCAGCCGCGTCGACTATGCACCCGCCAAACTGATAATCTAAATGACGCCCGCCTGACGTCACCGCGTGTCATTTTACGCGTCAGCGAGCGAGCCCCGTCCCCGGTCACCAACAGGAAAACTCTTCCCATAGAGTGAATTCTATACCATATTCAGTGGAAGGCCACACAATCAGTAAATCTCATCATGGCTATTAGCTTTGTATCTCCAGTGTCAGCAACAAATTTTTTGAATTTTAAAAATAAACTAAAATTAAAATAAACTAATTTCCCCCATTGTCCCAAGAGTATATGAGGATTTGCAGTTGAAGTGTTCGTTTCTGTAGTGATTGATTGGAGCTATTCATTGAGACTTCCATATTATTCATCATTAAAGTGGGGTAAACTCTCTGGGGTTTTCAACTGTATTTTCACTGAGATCCTAGGGTGCATTACACAAAAGCACTAAAGGACATGTTATGTCAATGACAGGCAATGCACTTAACCTTCCATCAAATGGACCTGGTTGGATAATTCTTGGCTCCTGCCCTCCTTCGACAAAACTTCTCAGTATTCAAAGATCATTCTGGAATGAAAAGCTAACCCGTGACTTCTCTTCTCCACCATAAACCATCTTCTTAAACTATGCTGCAATGTTTCCAACACCCTCACCTCCAATAACAACTGCAAGGAATCACAGAATCTTGTAGTGCAGAAGGAGGCCATTTAGCCTATCAAGTCTGCACTGGCTAGTTATAGATTTTTTATCCTAAAGATTAAGACTATTTATTCAGCTGCCTTTGCTGCTTCCCTCCCTTCCCCTAGCCCCCGTGATCAAACTTCCCCAAGTGTTTCACAATCATTCTAATCTAGTTCCTCAACTGATCTATGGGATACCCCTCCTGTTCCATTGATCCTATTCCTGCCAAATGTATGAGCACCCAACTTCCCTTCTATGCCTCCATGTCAAGTAATAATATTAACATTTCCCTCTCCTCAAGTACTCTCCCCCTCCCCTCCAAATCTGCCATCATCCTCCCTCTCCTCAAAAACACCCACCCTTGACCACTCAATTCTTGCAAACCATGGCCCATCTCTAACCTCCCTTTCCTCCGAAAGTTGTTGAATGTGCTATTGCCTCCCAAATCTGTGTCAATCCTTCCCACAGTTTGATGTTTGATTCCCACCAGTCAGGTTTCCACAGTACTCAAATGGCCTTTATCAAAATCATGAATGGCATTCTATGTGGCTCTGACCATGGTAAACTAACCCTTCTCACCTTTCTTGACTTATCTGCAGCCTTCAACTGGGTTGATCACACCATCCTTCTCCAATGCCTCGCCTCCATCGGCCAACTGGGTGGGACAGCTCTCACCTCGTTCTAATCTTATCTATCAAATTGCAGCCTATGAATCCCTGCAATGGCTTCTCTTCCCACTCTTGCACTGTTACCTCTGGAATCCCTCAAGGTTCTATCTTTGGCCCCATTCTATTTCTCACCTACATGTTGCCCCTCAGCAACATCATCCAAAAACACATTATGCTCCATATGTATGCCAACGACACTCAGCTCTCATGACAACCTCTCCACTGTCTCCAGTTTGTCACACTGCTTGTCTGACATCCAGTACTGGATGAGTAGAAATTTCTTTCAACTAAATATTGGGAAGATTGAAGCCATTGTTTTAGATCTATGCCAAAAACTCTATTCCCAGACCACCAGCTCCATCCCGCTCCCTGGCAACTGGCTCATGCTAAGCCAGACCATTCACAACCTTGGTGCTGGCTTGGATGCCAAAATGAGCTTCCGACCATATATCCATTCCATCACCAAGACAGCCTACCTCTACCTCAGTACCATCGCCAGACTCTTGCCCTGCTCAACTCATCAGTTGCTGAAGCCCTCATCTATATCAATAATCCCTAGTGATTATTGGGTCTCAATTAGATCTGGTAGTGCTAAATAGCAACCAAAAGACTCAATGAGAACCTTATTAAATGAGTTATTATTTGTACACTTCAATATATATTTCTTCAGTGCTCCATATGGCACCGTCAAAACTGGCCCCTAATTCTTTCCCTTCCTTTCCTAATAACTTGATCAAGTTTCCAATCTTTAAATTCCAATCCTTCAGGTTATATTGTGGATACAAAGTAGATTTACAGAGCATCTGATCAATTCCTTCATTGCAGCCGATCAATTCCTTCAGCGCAGCCAACATTGCAGTATAGTTATCTCAAAGTCTCTCGGCGCACGCAGTGCAAATAATGCAGCATGTTGAATATGAGGCCAGTGGTGGGATCCAGACTGATTTTGTTTCTAACTTTAGTTAAATTGTTTTCAGTGCAGCCAAAGTCAAGAATACAACCGGGCAAGGCACTGAGCAGAGACATGTTGTTTTTGTGTTAAAATCAATGCTCATTGCACAGTTTCCTACTTTATCTCACTGTTTCCCAGGACCTGAAGATGTCTTTGGTCTTACATTCCTCTGACATGCTGTATGTTTCAAAACCAAAGTATCATGTAATCACTCCATCTTGATTTACCTCATCTTCTCTCACACCCTCTTCAACTTTGATGATGTGTAACACAATGAGCTTCCTGATTCATAATTTAAAATAAATATATATAACTGCAACACTAGATTCTTGCCAAATTATTTATACATGGCCTTACAGTCGGCATCGCTTATTGTGTCAGTGCAATTTGCCTATTATATCTATTGGCCGGTATAACAAACAGAAGCTTACACCGACAACTGATGAAGCTGTCAGCTTCGCTGAAATTAAGTTCCTCGAACCGCCACCTGTCTGTAAGAGCATGAGTTAAACAGGCCAGGTGCATGTTGTCCAATTTAAATTGACCTATGTAAGCTTCAGCTGTGGCTCAGTTCATAGCACCCTCGCCTTTGAATCAGAGGGTTGTGGGTTCATGTCCCACTCCCGGAAACCAAGAACTGTGATTGTACTGGAAAAAAGTTGCAATTTGTGACTGTTGATAACTCGAAAAAGTTCCAAAGCTTAAAACAAAGCTGGAAAATGCCAGCTCAGTAAACAGGTAGGAAGATCTCATAGCAGAGACAGGAATTCCAGAGGCCACAGGAATTACTACTTAATGACAGGTAATTACAAAGTAACTCTTTTCGAGTCAAAACAATTAACTAAATTAACAATAACAAGGGATAAATCAAGCACAGCCCCTAATTCAGGTCAGCTGTAAAACCAAGGACAAAGTTTAAACGAAACTTACAAACATTAAATCAAAATGTGATTAAAGGGGTCAACAAAACACCCCAGTCCCCGCGGCGCCCACCAGGCATGGAAGGCCTCGATGGTGCCGGCAAACACCGCGTGCTCCCACTCCAGGGACACCCGGCCGCGAACGTAGCCGCAGAAGAGGGACAAACAATCGGGCGGGACTCCCCCCTCGATCGCCCGCTGCCTGGACCTGTTAATGGCCAACCTGGCCAGGCCCAGGAGCAGGTTCACGAGGAGGTTCTCCTCCTTCCCGACCCCCTTCCGCACCGGGTGTCCGTAGATCAGGAGCGTGGGACTGAAGTGCAAACAAAACAGCAACAGACGGTTTTTTAAATAACTAAAAAGGGAGTGCAGCCTAAGACACCCTATATAAACGTGGTCCACGGACTCCACAAGACCGCAAAAAGAGCAGGTAGTTGGAATGCTTACTCCACCTTTATAATTGGCACCTATGGCAGAGTTTGAACCAGGAATTGTAAGTTGGAATACTTCATTGAATGTCAAATCATGCACAGAAAACAAGAGGGCAAGAAAAACGAGTTAAGAGAAAAATAAAAGAGACCGAAAAAGATTTTTAAAATTACATTTTTTTAAAGCTCTAATAATTAACATCTGAAGGAATTGGATGGCACACTAGAAAAAGTTCATTTTCATTGCCAGAGTGATTGTTTGACAGTAATTAAGGCTTATCACACCATTAAGAATTTAATTATCCTGGAATGAACAAGCTCTAACTTTATCTGGCATGCTTAGTGTGTATCTATTATGTAAGTATCTCATCTTCACCGTTCCATGTGTTTCAATGCCAAACCTTTTGGCAACATACAGTACTGTTATAGTGAAGCTTCTGGAGGAGCAGGGCAACTTGGACAGCAACTTTCTAATTTCACCATTTAACTGTGCATGTGCAATTTACATTTCAACAACAGAGTCCTGATAGTCCCATTTATTTTTTTAACTGCAAAATCTGAGCAATGGTCTTGAATTGATGTGTATGTAATCTTCAGTTACACACTTTGCTGCGGTACTGAAGTTAACAAGTGCTGATTGGTTGGTCATAATCTTTTCGTCAATATCTGAACACCAGCTGGTTAGTTAAATAATATTTTATACATTCTTCAGGTTGATTATAACAAACATATCTTCTAAAATGACTAACTGCACAGCTTGAATAGCAAAGTGGCCAAATTCTAAAATAGTAATTTACTCTCACTTTGAAGAATGTATGAATGCCTAAAACAATTTATCTAATAAGCATTAGAACCTGGAATTTGCATGTTTTCTGAATCATCAAAGTTCAGTTAAGGTTAATCAGGAATTTACATGATTATTTTCTTTCGGACCTTTCTTCTGGCATAGTAAGTGTTGTCAGTAGTTGTGTTAAGCCCATCCTATTTGTTGTCATTCTCTGGCATATTTCACTCTTCAGAATATTTGAACCCAATGCCTTCTATTAACAAAATGTGATCATAAATCAGAGTTAATGTGGTCGGAATAAGAACTTTAAAACTTCTCTCCTTTAGCATTCATTGCTTTTTAGAATGGTTTGGTCTTTGCAATCTAATCCTTTTTCTTTACCAATCTATGTGTGCTACTTATCTGACTGTGAGTAGTGAGATGTATTATACTTTCATACTTTTAGCTGTACACTAGAGGGCCTCAGGAGGCAAACAAGCAATTACATTAAAGCATGCCCTCTTATATTGTTATATTGTATTATATATCTAAAGGCTATTTTCCAAAGATTCTGAAATTGAAAGAGGTATTACACTACAACAACAAGTTGCATTTATATAGTGTCTTTAACACAACAAAATATCCCAAAATGCTTCACAGGAGTATCAAACAAAATTTGATCCCAAGCCAATAAGAAGATATCAGGATGGGTGACCAGAAGCTTGGCCAAACAGTTAATTTTTAAGGAGCATCTTAAAAGGAAGAGAGAGAGGTAACGAGGAGGAGAAATTGAAGAAAGGAATTCAAGACTAGACCGAGGCAGCTGAAGGCATGACTGGCAATGATGGAGGAATGAAAATCAAGGATATGCAAGAAACCAGAATTAGGGGAGAACAGGTTTCCTGTAAGATTGAAGAGCTGGAGGTAATTTCATTGGGTGATTGGGCAACGCCATGGAGTGATTTGAAAACATCACTGAAACAAATTATCTGACTATTATCCCACTGCTGTTTGTGGGACCATGCTGTGTGTAAATTGGTTGCCGTGTCTACACTGAAGTACTTCATTCATTGTAAATTGCTTTGGGACATCTTGTGGTGGTGGAAGATGCTATATAAATGCAGGTTCTTTGCTACTTTACTCATTTACACTGTGAAGTTGAAAACAATGATTATGAACATTAACAAAATGTATCAAGTAATAGAAGGATTGTCTCACTTTCATACTTGAAGGGACTTCTGAGCCAAACTCCTGAATTTAAAATGATTAAATCACAGTTCAGCTTGAATATATTGAGCCTACAGATAGACAGAGAAGAGCTGGTTCCCCAAAATACTTACGTAGTCACATGAATTCTAATTGAAGAAGCCAGGGTTGGGGGAATGCTGAGCTCTTGGAAGGTTGTCAGGCTGGAGGAGGTTATGGGCATAGGAAGGAGCAAGACTGTGGAAGGATTTGAACAAGAGGAGAGGACTTTAAAAGAAAGGAGTCAATACAGGTCAACAACAACTTAGAGTGATGAGTGAATGGGATGATATGAGATAGGATACAGGCCGCACAGAGTTTTAGATGAGCTCAACCTTACAGAGGGTGCAAGGTGGGAAGCAGGTCGACAGGGCATTGGAATAGTCAAGCCTAGAAGTAAAAAAGAATGGATGAGGGTTCCAGCAGCAGATGAATTGAGGGAAGGGTGGAGCCAGGCAATGTTACAGAGCTGGAATTTTGTGGAGCTGGGGATGGAGAGGATATGGGGTCCGAGTGTCAGCTAAAGATTAAAAAGGACAGCTAGGCAGAAAACGTACTGGTTCCCTCTCAGACAGTGGCTAGGAAGAGGGATTGAATTGGTGGCTAGTGAACAGAGTTTGTTGTGAGAACACATTACAATGGTTTCGGTCTTCCCAATATTGAACAGAAGGAAATTTCTGCTTATTCAATACTGAATGTTGGACAAGTAGTTTGACAAATCAGAGGCAGTGGAGTGCTTGAGACACATGGTGGTGAGGTAGAGAATTTGAACATACCATTATAATTAACAGGGAAGAGCTTTTCCAGGGGAAACACAGAAGGAAATGGGGTTGGGAGAGGGAAGAGGGATACGATTGGAGTGGGATACAAGGAAATGATCAGAGATTGCTTTATTTGTGATTGACATGATGGGAGTAAGGAGAACATGTGAGGTGGAAAGATGGAGAGGATGGCCATGAATGTTGGTAAGCAAGTTCATATTGAAGGAGAGATCGGGAGGTTAGGAGGGCAATGAAATCAGAAGGCATGATGATTTGAGATGGAGGTTGAAGTCACCAAGGATGAGAGGTTGCTCAGTGGAGAGTCTGAGGAAGGAAAGCAGTGAAAGTATCACTACATCAGCCTGAGTGTTTATCAGTCCAAACAAGTACCAAGACACTGGGGACTACAATACTTTATTTCTCTGCCTCTCTCAGAGCTAAAAATGGCATCAATCTTTCTACCTGGCTGAAGCGTTTCCCAATACTGGTGAAGCCGGATGAGCTCCAAAATAAATGATTATGAATGAAAGGATATCTGGGAAGGGTTTGGTGCACGCTCAGAAATATTGCTCTATGCTTCCTCAGTCCAAACGAGACTCAATGAACATAGAATCGGGCATCAGCTACTGTTGGTCCATGAATTAAAGAAATAAAACATTGCAGTTGCTGAATTAACTGAGGCGGGACTCATGATTAATAATTACCAATTCATGGAGGACAGAGGTATTCTGCATTGCAGAGGAGCTGAGCATGTGGTCAGGATCGAGCACTCTACAATAAAACACTTGCAGTGTGGGATTCTATTTCTGATCATTTTTCAAATGCAGGTTGGTGCGCTGTCATGGGCAGATATTCATTACTTTTGTTCATACACCCACTGAGGAAGCCAAAGATGCAGCAAGGACAAATTCCATCAGCAGTTAACAGGGGTGATCGAATTCATTCTACCGCATCACAAATTCATCATGCTTGGAGAGATGAATGCCAAACCAGGCTGCCTCAGAAGTGGGTTAGAAATTATTTTTGACCCATTCATCCCTGGAAAAATAAACATTACTAACTCGCGAAGACTCCTCTCCTTCTATGAATCATATAGTATCACCATCACAGGCAATTGAGTCGGACATCGTGACATCCATGGGACAAGTACTGTGGCTGCAAGATCAGGTCAGAGGCTAAATATTATGAGGTAATTAACTCACCTCCTGACTCCCAAAATCTTTCCACCATTTACAAGGCACAAAGTCAGGAGTATGATAGAATATTCCCCACTTGCCTATATGAGGTGCAGCCGCAACAACACTCAAGAAACTGAACACCATCCAGGACAAAGCAGCTCCCTTTATCGGCATCCCACCTTAAGCATGCACTTCCTCCACCACCAACGCATAGCTGCAATATGTACCATATACCTGGTGCACTGTAGCAAAGTGCCAAGGCTCCTTCGACCATTTTCCAAACCCGTGACCTCTGCTACGTGAAGAACAAGGGGCTGGCACATGGAAAGAAAACCACCTGGAAGATACCCCTCCAAGTTTCACACCATCCTGGCTTGGTACTATTGCCATTCCTACATCATTGATGGATCAAAATCCTGGAACACCTTACCTACACCCAGCTCTGTGGGTGTATCTACACCACATGAACTACAGCAGTTCAAGTACGTGGCTCACCACCACCTCCTCAAGGGCAATTAGTGATGGACAATAAATACTGGCTTGTCAGCAATGCCTGCATGCCATGAATGGATAAAAAAGACTGGACTGAAACAGCAGTCAGATTAATAAGGAGCTGAATCATTTATTGTTCTGGAATCGCAGAATAGTTAAATCATACCAGGTTTATAGAGGCAAGAGCATCAACCAACACTGATCATCATCTGATCATTGTAAAAAGAATTACCCCTTGATTTCAACATAGGAGTACATCTCACATGACATATAATGTACAATGTGTCTATGAGAATGCAGAACTTATCAACAAGCACCCTGTCTCTGTGGCAACACAAATACAATATATTTGGTAGTCTGTCAGACAATACAGGCTCAGCCAGGACAGGCATAAGAACAGTCACAGACATTTTCAAAGAATTGAAATCCCACAGTGATGCCCTTGGTATCTGAATACATAAGTATTTGATTCTTTTGACAGAAATGCCCTATGGAAGGCTTAACAAGGCTTCGGTATTCCTAACATCTTCCTCAAGCTAATTCAAGATATAATGTTCCAGGAGCACGGGTCCACCTGGGGAACCACAAGTTCAAGAAGTTTTAGGCCAGATCTGGAGTAAAGCAGAATGTGTCCTAGCTTCAAACCTGTTCCGTCATGGAATGGACTTGATCTTCATCTGCATCACTGAAAAAAAATCACCGTACAGTCAACCTTCCAAATTTTTTCTTTTTCTAAACTGGACAACTTGGAGCATGTCATCCTCATTGATTAGGGTGCAAGTAATCTCAGAGTTGCATCGGACAGCATTGAGTCTCAGGCAACCAGATTTGGTTATTTGTTTCTTCAGCAAAGACAAGTGTTCAGAATATCAGCGCAATCACTGCAATACAAGACATCCAATTCAATGGACAGAGCTTTGAGGAAGTGGATGACTTACTTATTTAAGTAGAAAATTGCTATCAGATGTATTTTGTGAGCCAGATATGCTGAGGAAAACTTGCTTAGCAGCTTATTCAATGCCTACCCAAGGTCTGAAGTCAAAAGACAGTACAAATCAAATAAAATCTATGAAATACTTTTGCATTGTTCTGAAACGTGGATACTACTTAAGCTATACACTAATTTCAAATGCACTGTCAAAGGTTACTGCTGAGAATTTGATGGCTCAACTTTGTCTGCAACACAGACATAACAACAAAACCTGGACTTGAGAAGATTAAAATCAGCATTAATCACTGCTGCCAGGCAATCTTTGGTCACATCCCACATCTCGGAGATAAAATTCCCTTAAACCAGACACTGAAGTTCGGAACTCAAGTCTGGAAGAAATACTAACCTGCTCCAGATTGAAGGCAACCATGAACTCGTCCTCGGTTAACCTGGTCAGATCAGTAATGATCCAATGAACTCATTCAATGAAATGAAGCCATACCGCACAGCTGTGGATTGTTGATGGTACAGATTTTTGCAATTGGATTGCAATTTATAGGAACACACTAAGTTATACTGCTTATCTCAACTTCAACCAATAATTTCTTATTTATACATTGGGAACCCAATTTCCTCACCCAGACAATTAATTTTGGTACAAAGTTGTTAGCTCCTGTTGACAATCCTTAGAATCACTTTTGGTGTAAAGATAAAAATGAGGAGCCTCAGTAAAGTTCCAGGGATTGGCAAACTTCACCAAAAGGAAAAATAAGTTGAAGAGCAAGGCACAATATAGTTTAGCTCAAGAGTTACGGTCTTGAGAGGTGAGAAATCTCAAACGCTAGATTTTATTGTCAAATGATCTGGTGAAAAGTCACAGGCTTGAAATATTAACTCGGTTTCTTTCTGCACAGATGCAGCCAGACCTGCTGAGTATTTCCAGCATTTTTATTTTACTTCAGTGAAATAGTCATTTCCTGCTGATTAATTTAAATAATCATTTTACCAGACAAGATGAAAACCATACAAAAAACACATCAGTGCACCTTCTCTTATATTAGGGCGGTGATCTGGAATAGGGTTGATGGTGCAAGTAGGCTGCAACATGTCAAGATAAGACAGGCTGGGGCGACCAGCTGATCCTGGTATTCGTATTGTAGTTTCTGGGATTAATGCTATTGTTGAATTTACCGTTAATATATAGTTGAGTAAACGTTTAATTTAATATGTTTTAGATAATGGAACATCTGATCTGCATATCAGGACAATAAATAGCCAGATCAACTATACGCCCATCTGAAATAATCTACAATATCATGTGAATGTTGGCAGAGGCCAAGCCTTCCCTACTTCAGTGAAAAATTATATAAAAGTTTTATTACAGCAACGTATTGTACTTCAAGTGAAAACATCTTTATAGTTTTCAGTGCATGGAAACTTATACACACTGGAATCAATATGCTGCCGCAACGAAATGTTTCTGTTAATTTACTCCTGCCTTATTGCAGAACGAAAGGAGCATTGTATGTATCACTGCTTTTCACTTCAGGACACTAAAACATGAAACTGCACAGTAGAAGCAAACCAACCAGACAGGAGCGTAAAAGTCCACCCTTCCCTACTTCAGTACTAATAAATTTAAAATTCAATTTTGGTCTTGGGATCTGCCAATATTTAGGCAGTTTCTCAAAATAAATTTTAAGCCTTCCTTGGACTAACAATATTTAAAGAAAACTTAAATCACATCACTAGTAGTAAACATCAGATAACTTGGAGCAGATGTTTAGGCAATATAAGCACCATTTTTAGGTACATGTTGATTAAAAAAACGTTATGAATAACCCCAAATTGATCCAAATGAAGTCACTAAGTTCTGTTTGATTGAGTTCTCATCTCTGATAATTTTGCAGTGCCTTTTTCCCTTTTTCTAAGTGTAGTGATAATTACAAATAATTACAAATTACCCTAAAGGTATGTCAAGAAACCATGGTCTGGCAGTCAGAGATAAGCCTCACCTAATTAAACATAACTTTAGAACCAGTACCTAATTCTTCATATCCCACCACACAATACGTTCTAAGCATGTAATCTGCATACCAAAAAGAACAATCAATTTTAGAAGCAGTTGGAAGGTAAAACCCTCCCAACTCAGTGTTGCTGAAATAATCTAAGGTGCCTTATCTAAATTCTACAAGGTAAGTATTGTTCACAAGCCTATTATGAGAGTCCTTAATGTTGTCAATCAGACATAGAACAAGGAGCTAAGGAAGTTTGGCTTCATGATTAATGTTGCTCAACAAGGTTCCCTTTACGCAACTATAATCACATCAAATAGGAACTAATCCTATAAAAGCTTTCCAACCAACAAGTTCAGTATTTTTCCATAACATTTGTTATTTTATTATAAAATGGCAAAGGAACAATTCAGGCATGATCTAAACAGCCAGAGGTTTCTAGGCAGTGTAAAGCTGTTGCCAATAAAGCTTGTCAAATACCTAGGTGGATATTAAAAATGTTTTTTTATATGGGCAACACTGGAATGGCAGCTGTTATCGACCATCCATGGTTGGCCAGAGGGTATTAACAGTCAACCAAGTAGTGTGGGACTGGAGTTGTGTGTAGGCCAAACCAGTTATGAGTGGTAAGGTCTCTGCTCTGCAAGACAGTAGGAAACCTTTTATATGGGTTTTTATGACAATCATCAGCTTTCACAGTCATGTTTTCCCTGGGTGCTAGACCACAAATTCAATTTCACAACTTGCCATGGTGCAATTTGAACTCATGACCTTTGACACACTGATCAAATACCACAATCACAAAGCTACTATACACTAGAAATTGAAAGGAGTTAGTTAACCTTTCATAACTCAGTAGTGATATTGCATTTAGAATATCATAGGAAGTTTGGAGCACCATGCATCAAATAGATGCCGCCATTTTTGAAATGCACTAAAGATGACTGTGAGATTGAAAGCTGTAGGTTATGAGGGGTAATTTGCAGAACTTGGTGGAAAGATAACTGAACAGAGGATGTGATTTAGATTCTTTAAATACTGAAATATAATTAATGTTGATGTGTAATGACTTCTTCAGACAACAGAGGCTTTAAATTAACAAGCCTCAAATTTGATGAGATTAACATGCAATCCCTTACCTATAAAGCAGTAGCTATATAGAGTAGACCGCCAGCAACAGGAGTGTACCAGAGAACTTCTTCAGAAATTGGATAAAGAGTTGATTGAGAAAATGGGTGAAGATTATGTGGTTAAATACGGACTGAGATAATCAAATACTGCATGAAGCATGGTGACCTTATGCTACATTGGATAACGTTGCCGTTACCCATGTAGGAGTGAACAATATAAATTAAATCGGAGGAATATAGTCCACAATAGGGTACACTGTATATCACCTGCACAAGAAGTGGTCCAAATTGGTTAACTAGCTTTTCCTTCTTCCACACTTTCCTACATGAAGTGGTAGATGATCAACTGTTGTGATGAAAGACTGGGTTCTACAACTGTGGTATTGTTCAAGCTAATATATATAGAAAGGATTAAGATTTGAATGTGAATTATAGTTTAATGCCAACAAACATCCATTTTGAGTGAAAAGTTGAACTTCCCTAGGCAGTAGTGAAGCTAAGTAAGTACCTTCTTCTCTCACAAAAAGGCTTATGGATAGTGCCCAATTGATATGATCAATCCTGTGACATATCTTTCTCTACTTAATAGCATTTTGATAATCTTTGAAGATAGGCAGGGAAGGCCAATGCAGAAGTTGTTAGAGTTAATGTTTATGATCTTGCACAAATCAGATCAGCTGAACTATGAGTTTACAGGTTAAATTAACATTTTATCAATAATGAGCAAATAATTTTCATCCCAGTTCTGATATTTGTATTTAATATCCTCAGGGAAGAAAGGGTCTCAATTAGAGCCTTAATCAAATTTGAGTGTTCAGCACAGTAATGGGATGGCTTAAGTTATGAATGAGCCACAGACAAGCATGCTGTGAGTAGCATGTTACTCTAGTTTGCTCTCCTGAATTTTGGATTACAATCTGTCTAAAGAAGAACTTCAGTGATTAATATGCAAACATTAAGTACTATAAGAAAGATTCAAGAATCCCTATTTGTTAAACTTATATCTTTAAAGCCCATTTTCTTATTGCACTGTCTTTCCAAAGAAATGAGTGCAAATAAAATGGCAGCTGTTCTTTATAATAGTCTGGATTTTGCAATGAAAATACCAGTGAGTCTAACAGTATTCACCGTTATTATTGAATAAGTCGAACAGCAATTTCTCAGGTCTGGGCGAGCACAGTTAAACATGGAAATCAGAAATTGCAGTTCGAGATACCATAGGTTGCATTACATCGGTACCTCGCTGATAGATTCAGCGTTGAAATCGGTGCAAGGTGTTAGGTTGCGGTACTTACACCAGTTACCGACTAAATATGGTAAAGTGAGGGCTGGTATATTCAAGGCTTAAGTGACTTTTTAATGGTGTGATCAGTCATAATTATTACCAAACCAATTCCCTGGTCCTGAAAATTTAATCCTTAGAACCATGCAGTCTCATTCCTTCAGAATTTAATGAGCATTGGAGATTTTTTTTTTAAAAAATCAACATTTTTTTTACTTTTTCTGTTTCTTTTATATATCTCTCATTATCCCATCAATTCTTTCCATATCCTTATTTTTCCTTTCTGTATATGATTTAATCTTAATTTATAATTCCTGGTTTATGCTTCCTAGTTTTGAGTCTGGAGGTGAAAAATTCAATAATGCCTAGTTTTTGGGCACATGAGTCATGATGCACAATTTTCCTGCATCCAGTCACGCTGAGATAGGCAGCACACAAACTTCCTGTTATGTGATCATCAAAATGATTTCAACATACTGCCCAGAGCGGAACACGCTGCTGATTAGTTGTATGCTCAACAGAGGACCCAGTTTGCCCGGGCCTATTAAAGACACCCTAACCCTCTTTAAGGGGAACTGCACTCATTGAACAGGAGCTGCTGCAGACTGTCTGTGGAAAACTTGGCTAGAAGAAAACGTATGGCAAATGGAACAGCAGGCAAGGGAGAGGGCTCCCAGGGTTCCGACATGGTGAAAGATGCATTAGTGGTGGAGGTGGAAAGGAGCAGAGTCGTCATGTTTCCAGAGGGGGTTAGGAGACCCTCAAGGCACACCCTGAGAAGGTAATGGGAGCAAGTAACCATGGAGGTCATTCCCAGGAGACTGAAACTGGAGACCTGGCTGCAGTGCTGGTTCAATGACCTCACACAGGTGGTCCAAGTCAGTGAATGTATCTTCACATGACATCTCCTACACATCACACCACCAACCTCACACGCTGCTCAATGCATGACACGCCTATCAATCAACCATCAGCAACATCTCTCAGTCAAGACTCAGGCCGACCATTCAGATACTCCACCTACAATCACACAAGTATCAATTCTGCCAGGCTCAAAACCGACACTCCTGCTTCCACATACCTGCAGATATTCAACCATGGAATGGACATCATCCAAACATAATGCAGCACACTCAGTGACATGCTTCCCTCTCTCCTCCAGGACAAGGTGGTCCATAACCACAAGGAACAGCACATAACCGGTGGGGACAGGCATGCTTGCATCAACTGAGCCCTTTGGAGGAGATGGTGTTCCACATCATTGGGTAAGGTGTGACTGAAGCCATTACATCCAGTGCCACCACAAGTTCAGAGCTATATTCCTGCCTTATGCTTTTTTTCAAGTCCCATCTCACCCTCTTCTTCCCATATGACATGGTGCAACATGCAGACGGTGTGGTCATAGACCTGTTGCTTTCCAACACACCCACCTTTCCCCAACCCTTCCCTTCTGCATTTTTGCTCTTAGAAACCCAAGAACTAACGCCTGACCAGCCAGTGTAGCCTCACAATGAAATGCAAGAACTATACCTGACCTCTGGTGAAGAAGCACTATCACTTGATCTGACAATCACAGCCACCAACTCTGATAATGGCACTGTGAATTTAGAAGGTAGTATAAAGACAGGATCAGCAAATGGGGAATAACCAACTCCATGACAACGCTTGCAGGCCCAGTCATGATGCAACACCGGGCAGTCAATGTCTCAGCTTCCACTGGAGCACAGACTGAAGCCAGCAATGTCTGAGTGTTGCAAAAACTCGTGCTGAGATCAGGAGATCTATTATATCCATCCTTGTTGTCATGGAAGCCCAGCTTGAAGCCATGCAGGTTCAGACTGCTGCCATTATGGCAGCAAAGACCAGTACTCAAGGAGGCTTCAGGCTCTCACAGCAGCCCAGCAATCAGTGCTCCAAAGGATTACTAGGATCGCTGAGATGTCTGCCCCAACGGAATGTCAATGGCTCCATGGTCCACAAACCTGCTGACCTCTCTCAGGATGAATTCGATCGTGTTCCCACCTCTGTCAGTCCACCAGTGCCCTTACTGTTGCCCATCAGCCAGGCAGCCCAGATTGCTGCCACCCATATTGAAGTGGTACAGTTTGAAGCTAGAGCCACGAGGCCCAGAGCTCCTTGATGTCATTTTACAAGGTCATCTCCAGTGTCCCCCACTGACAATCAATAGCCTTCCACCAGTCATGCTACAGCCACTGGGGTAGCACTACATGGGAGCACTAGGCTAGACAAAGGCAATGCATGGCAGGCACTAAGGAACTGCACAATGGTATGTAGTTCAATTTTGTATGTATTGTCAGAAGTGTTGTTGCAAAAAGTTGTTATGGAATTTGTTTTGTTGCTGGCTTTTTATTTCAGGATTTTGGCTAAAGGGACACTGTGATGGTACGTACCAGATGGGTTGAAAAGTGGGTAATTGTGGAACAAAAGTGATATGGGGACAACATCTTAGAGGAACCAGAGTCTCAGTGTCCACTCACAGGCAGTCTATCCAGAGTGATCATGTCCTTGCTGCCTCTGCCCTGCCTCCTCTTCCACCTCCTTCCAAGCCAGTCTCCGAAGGCCTGGTGGCATGGGCTGCGCCCACATGATAGTTAGGCTATGGAAGATGTAGCACACCACCACGAACGTGGACACAGACTCCAGTGAGTACTGAAGGGCGCCATCCGCTAAGCAGTCCAGGTAGTGAAAACATTATTCAGGATGCTGATATTCTGCTCTATGGTGTTCCTGGTGGCTGCATGGCCCTCATTTCAGGCTCACTGTCCTCCCATAGTCAGATGCAGGAGGGGAATCATTAGCCTGGTAAATGGTGGATATCCCGCATCATCCAGTAACCATCCTCCCAAAGGTGGTGAGTATGGCTGACCAGCACAGGAAGAATGCGTAGTGACTTCTGATAGGCATTCACCGAAAGAATCTTCCAATCATGAACTCACACCAAATGGACGTTGATAGACTGGTAGCCCTTGTAGCTACAGAATATCTCCCTGTTAACACGTGGGATAGGCAGAGCCAGGTGTGCACAATCGATTGCACCCTGCACCATTGAAAATCCCACTGGCTTGGCAAAGCCACATGCCCATTCCTCCGGTTTCTCTCTGGTCAGTGAGAAGACGATGCAGTACCCTCTCCTTCCATCCTGGGCCTATGCCACCTCCTTGATGCACTGAAGGGCAGCAAACTGTGAGATGTTTCTTCTATCGCCTACTCCTGCCTGAAAGGATTCTCTGGCGTAGAAATATAGGACCCTGGTGATCTTGATGGCCACTGGCTTCACTGTCCTTGCCCTGCTGTGCAGATGATGGGAATGGTGGTGTTGAGGATTTGTACTGATAGCAGTGAGATACTGAGATTCCTGAGGGATGGACAGAGGCAAAGGAATCAAGACACCAATGAGTTGGGAATGTCCAGGCCTCTGTCTGCCAAGTTGGACATCTCAGAACAGCTGCTGGGACGTATATTAACATCACAGGCGATCCAGATGTAACATGATTTCTGGCCTCTCTCTTCATTCAACAGCTAATAAACAAACCAGCTTTTGTACAACTGTTGGAGGTGGCACATTTCAGTCATCACCTCTTCAGTGAAATGCAGGCACCTCAGACACCAATCCTTCTGAGGTGGAGATAGGAGAAGTGCTCTCTAAAGAGAAGTGTAAAATACTGTGCATGCTGAAAGTCTGATATAAAAACAGAAAATACTACAAATTCTCAGGTTTGGCAGGATCTGCAGATGGGAAACAGAGTTAACACTGCTCCCGAAAGATCCTTTGTGCATACATTCTTTCACTGAGTGCTCTCCTCTTCCTCCTCCTGCCCACTATTTTCCCTCTCTGCTGCCCCTGCTCCCATTTCAAGTCATGTGGCAGCCAAAAAGGGAACGTAACCATAGCCCCCATTACGGAAGCAGATCTTCTCCTGACAGCCCAACCAACTCCTCTGACCTTTTCAGGATCCACCACCAATGCCTTAAAAATCCAGAAAGTTGGCAGAACTCCTCCAATAACACAGAACACAGTGCTTTCATTACCTGTGCATCGCAAAACTAAAGTCAAAAATACCTCACCTGAAAGTTGGACAGTTAGCCCATTAAATAGCACATGTTCTGCCAGGAATGATTTTGAGAGACAGTAACTGGATCCACAAACACCAAAATGGTAGACTATGTGCCAAATCAACATAACAGTCTGTTTGATGTCATGCTGTACCCCTCTGCATGCTTCCAGCGCACACTTGGCACACTGGGCTGTACCATAAGTGGCCAAAAGCAGTCTGCCCAATATTATTTTAGTTCGGGGTTTCCATAGCATCGGCACCAGTGGTGTTATGAAGCCCAATTTCACAGCCTGCATGTTTCATTGAGGGTTCTTCCATCTGATTAGTAGAAGATCCTCACTGTTGTTTGCCCTGCTCACATATACCACAGGTCTTCTGTAGAGGGCCCTGCCCTGCATCCGAAGCCCAATGACAACAAGACTCCCTTCAAAAGCCAGCAAAAATTCTGTGGGCAACTGTCAGCGTAGGGCCATTCCTTCACCAATGGTTGTACAATCCAAGCCAAGGTATCTCAACAAGATATCATCTTGTTCCCCAACTGTCACTTTGATGGTCTTGTCTCAATTTTCATTGCACTCAGCGAAATGACCGGCTAACTAATTACAAAATTAATTTGCTAACATAAGTTAACATAACCATGAATCTAACTAATAAGAAGGATGATTGGAGGTCGTTAATAAAATTAAATACCGTGTACCCTCCCACTCACACACACAAAACACATTTTCTCCCAATGAAATGTCATGTTGTAATACAACCATAATAAAAAAACAAGCTAATTCTAAATTGCTCCATTTTAGGATCACAGAAAAAAATTTCCACGGCAAAATGATCATTTTAAAAAGCACAATTTCATCCGACAACAGAGTAACATTTCATAAAATTGGCAGGAGTCTGCTGAAAAAAATTCCTTTCACTTCTGAAAAAATGCCATTTCCCTCCCTCACTGTCATTCAATTAAAGCACGTTTCTAAGTTTGCATTACAGCCTGCCATTGAAAATCAGTGCAGAAGCACAGAGGGTAATTTTGTTGCTTTGAGATATACCTGATCAGAATATAATTGGTCTGTAATGGTTACACTTCCACAAAATAGTACATTTGTCTGTCCCAGAGGATACAGAAATGCAGTGAAGTACAACAAGACTGATCATAAATAAGAACCAAAGAGGGTATGAGAAAGATTAGGCAAATTAATGGAAGCTTAAGAAGTACTTCATCGGGATATTTAAATGGTAAATTGTATAAAGTAATTTTGGAATATTCATTCAAAATAAATTAGGTCATTGGAGCCAAAAGTAAATTTAAAGCAGATATATAAGGAAGAACTTATATATAGAAATGGTGGCCAGATGCCACAATCATGGCCAGGCCTTGCTCTGAGGGCATGAATCCCCACCTGCTGCCTTCTGCCACAAATTCAAGCATCTGCCCAACAGCCATGTAGTCAATCTGACTAGATTTGCTACGGGACTCTGCATTCTTCTATTTAAATGAGACCCTGCCGATCTTTCACATCCCCAGGTTCATTGCCCGATATTGGGCTCCCCCATACCCCTCAGCGCCGTAAGATCAAGGAATAAGGCCAGTCAAAAAGATTGATGTAAAAGTTGAATAGGCTATATGGGTTTTTGTTCAATTTACCGTTTGAAGAACAGAGAGGAACGTTACAGAAGTTATTTTTTGGGAGATTATATGGGTAGATACACATGATAAAGTGGGCTCTTGATAGTTTGTGCAAGGAGTGGGATTGATCGGTGAAATGGGTTTCTCGATCCACACTTTCCTATGCTTTAAATCAAACACACCCAACCTGGCAATAAGCTTAATCTGCCAAATAAAAATTGTGGAAGTAAATAGAATTCCGTTCATACCGATGATGAATTATCAGCATTTGCCATCATTACCCCTTGGAACTGACCGTAAATTCAGAATGTCGGGCATGCATTGATTAGCATGGAAATCCTTAAGTTACAGCCTGTCACTCAAGGCTCCAACATGTGGCCCCACAGGACTGGAAATCCTCACTTGTAACGGCATGTAATCCTAATTGAAAACATATGTAACCATCGAGAATTTCAACTTTCCTGCTCCCACATCACTGTTAAAAATGCCATAAAAAGTTACATCTTGTTCAATCAGGCATAACTGGGTTTTTAAGGGCAATGTGATTAATAAAATTTGATGAACCACAGAATTGGCCCTGAAAAAGTAATCTCATAATCATGAATTGCTGTTAATTGTGAGCTAAATTTTTTAACAATTTAAAGAATATTTTAGCTTCTGCCTTCACCACATATGTATTTCCCAATCTTTAATTTGCTTCATATAATAGTTTTTAAAAGTGATTTTCTTCTAGTGCTTTTAGTTTCCTGTTAGTATCTGTGAAAATCCTTTAATATGATTGGTTGCTTGGACAGCCTGATGACCTCAGTCGTGCTCCACACTGTGAAGGTCCAGTAAAGAACGCTGCAAGTAGTTGCAGTACCACTGCACGGCGATAGGAGGTGAAATTCTCGCCAGAGAGATTGCGGGACTTACTTAACGGTCAGTGGCAAGCATCCTTGTTTCACCAAGACTGCAAAGTCCAGCCCAATATATTGAAAACATTCTTGCACTTAATCCCATAATAAGGAAAAATAGTTGATTTTTTTTTTAAATATTCAATCTTGAGAGAACTAAATGGCAAATCCTCACTTTGTTCCAATTAAATTCCACTCATCTTTGATGCAACTAAAGTAATGTCATGGCCACAGATTCATTAGTGCAATTTATTAATTGTAGCTGCTGCTGCCTTGAGTCACAGTCGTTATTATGATATACATGACTGTCCTTTTAGTGTGATCTTAAGGTGTGATCTTATGTGAGGAAAGCCAATATTGTGTTGTTAATTGAACAGCCAGGATAAATTTCAGGACACAAAACATAACAATAGAGCACGCACTAAAGCCAATATTAACCCGTGTGCTAGATGGGGATTAGTAAAGTTCATTTCAAACATTGCTTTGGTAGAACTGTAGGTTCAGTATTTAAGTGAGAAATGAATGTCCTGATGATTTAAATTTCACCATACCACTCAAGCATAGTACATCTCTCCCAACAGAATTGGAGTTGTAATTTGTTCAACCGATAGGTCCACTTGCATTTACAAAATAGCATTTATTGCAAGGTCACAGCTTAGTTGCAGGAACTGGATAAGTAAGTAAATTTGGGAGTTGCTCGTTCCAGTGGGTCTCCAGAGAACTAAGGCCTACCTCTTTCCCCTCATACTTCTAACTGGCATTGCAGAGCAGGCAGTTCATACCAGGCAAGTTAGAACAGCTGGTGCAGCCTCCTGCTGTGAATTTCAGCTTTGAAATTGAAAACTGGAGCACAGACAGAGAATACACTTAGATGACAGCATAACCTGTCCCAAACCAGGCAGCGCTGCAAACCCAGAAGGATTGTATCCTGTTGATTATCTTGACCAGAATACGATCAAACAATCTTCCAGTTCAGATCGACCTTCAATCCATGAGATTAATCCTCATGATGTTGCTTTGCTCCAGATTTCTACAATTCTATTAATGGTGGTTATTCAGCAACATTAATTAAAGGTCACTCTGTTCATGTTTTGAAGGTTACGGCTGAATGTGATCCTTTTATTTAATTGGTTAAATAAGAATGACGACTTTAGTTTAAATTGACATTCAGGCGTATGTTTTCTATTTACATTGCTAGGTTTTCAATGTCAAGCATTCAATTTCTTTGTAAATTTACAACTTTCAAAAGAGAAGTTTGATATGGTGAGTACTCTTCAATAATAAGCAAACTGATTGTGAATTATTTTGGTGTTGTAAATATTTTACAATTGGGGTGAGAGAAGGAGAAAGAGAGAAAAGGAGGAGAACCTAAGGGGAGGAGGAAAGGGAGAGACGGAGAGGGGAAAGGAGAGATGGAAAGGGGAAAGGGAGCAGGGGAAGGAGAGGGGGGAATGAGAGAGGATGATGACAAAATGAGGAGGGACAAGTAGGGAGAAGAGGGGAAGGAATAGAGGACATAAGAGAGTAGTGGGAAAAGTGGGAAGGAGGAGGGAAGGGAGAGGGTGAAGGAAATGTGAGTAACAGGGAAAAGATGGAGAAGTATAGGAGAAGCGAAGGCTGGGAGAGAAGGGGAAAAGGTTGAGGAGACAGAGGAAGATGCGAGGAGACATTGGGGAGAAAAGAGATAGGGTGGGAGAAGGTGGAGAGAGGAATCAGGAGAGAGAGAGACACACACATACACACACACACACAGACTTAGGTATATGCCATAATCCTTATTGTTACTGGGTTAAAATCTGGAGTTTCCCACCTTACACCATTGTGGGTGGACTATAATAACAGCAGCTTATGCAGAAGACCCACCAGCGCTTTCTCAGGACATCTTAGGATGGACAAAAGATGTATGCCAGTGACACGCACTTTACTATATTCTTTCCTGGGATATGGGCATTGCTAGTAAGGCCAGCATTTGTTGCCTATCCCTAATTACCCTTGAACCTAGTGCCTTACCAGGTCATTGCAGAAGGCAGTTAAGGATCAACCACATTGCTGTGGGTCTGAAGTCACATGGGCCAGACCAGGTAAGGATGGCAGATTTCCTTCCCTAAAGGACATTAGTGAAGCAGGTGTTTTTTTACAACAGTCGGGGATAGTTATTATGGTCTCCATTACTGAGACTAGCTTTATAATTCCAGATTTATTAATTGAATTTAAATTCCACCAGCTGCCATTGGGAGATTTGAACCAATATCCCCAGAGTATTAGCCTAGGCTTCTGGATTACTAGTCCAGTGGCATCACCACTATCCCACTGTTTCCCCCAAACCAAACATATCTTAGTGGATAAAGTAAAACAGTGGCTAAAATAATTTATATGCTGCCCCAGGTGACATCATTTGGAGACAAAACTTCGACACCCAGCTCCATAGCACCATCACCTCTCTCAACCCTTCCAAATTGTTGATCCAACCCTGGATTCAAAATGTCCTCAAATTAAAGAATGAGAGAGTAAAAGCCATTGCCTTCAGCCCCCACCACAAACTTTGTTCTCTAGCTACCAACTCCATTCCCCTCCCTGGCCACAGTCTCAGGCTGAACCAGGTTCTTTATAACCTTCACGTTCCATTTGACCCTGAGCTGAACTTGGAATCACATAGCCTCTCTCTCACCAAAACCATCTATTTACACCTCTGTGATATCACCTTTCTTCACCACGGATTCAGCCGATCTGTTCCTGAAACATTCATCTATACCTTGGTTACAGAACAGCACTCGGTGAAGGTCACCAAAGATGATTCCTCAGAGGAGCTGAGCCCTTACAAGGGTGCACCATCATAGGACTCATGTAGATCATACGCCAATTCAGATACTTAATCTTTGGTGGGAGCACTAAGGAGGATAGTGATAGTTCACCCAGTGACTCTCATATCAGAAATTAAGAAGAGCACAAGGTCTTCACACAGGAATAGCAGTGGACAGTCTCCATCGGAGGACAGAACCCTCTCCAATCCCTGCTCAGCTGAACACAGATGCAGTACCTCTGGGGTTGTCAATGAAAAAGAAAATCATTGAGCAGCGGCAGACAATGTGTGATGCACAGATAGGCCTTCAAAGTGGGATCACCAGGACTGAAGACAGATTTGAAGACTCCACCTCAAGCACTGGTGGCGGTGAGGGTGGGGGGCGATGTCATGGGCAATGTCACAAGTCACCATGATCATGTCTTCTTCCAGGGATTAAGTGACCAGCACCACAAAATTTTATACGCCCTAATTAAATGCACACTTTCAACATCACTGTACAGATTCCAGATACCAACATGTCTGCCTCCTTAAAAAAGGTACCCTATCCCAATCTTCTCTTAGCCAACTTTTCATCTTCCACCCTCCATAATCTTAAATTAATCCAAAACACTGTTGCCCATATTCCAATTTGCAGAAAGCCCGTTCACCCACCCATTACCCTACTGTTCGTTAACCTACAATGACTCCTGGTTCAGCAGTACCCTTACTTTTAAAATTCTCACCCTAATGTTCAAATTCATTGATAGCTTCGTCCATTCCTTAGCTCTGTAACTTCCTCCAGCCTACAATCCTTCAATAATTCTGCATTCTTCTAATTCTGGTCTCTTGATTTGGGATAAATATGACATGTTTTTACTATTTTAATGCAGTCCTTCTCCATCTACCTGTGGTCCTTTACTAAATATGTCTACAACAGTACACAATATATTCAAACAGAACTTAGTTAAAACAGTTTCAATTCAGGTCTTTTATTCAGGATTCCTCAAACAGGCCCCTGACAGGAAATATTGTTCATAGAATCATACTGTGCAGGAGGAGGTCATTCAGCCCATCATACCTGTTCTTTGCTCTTTGCAAGAGCTATCCAGTTAGTCCCACTTGCCTGCTCTTTCCCCGTAGCCCTGTAATTTTTAGCCCTTCAAGTGTTTGTCCAATTCTCTTTTGAATCTTCTTCCACCAGCCTTATAGATCATAAGAAGTCACGCTTAAAAAAATTATCAGCTACCCTCTGGTTCTTTTACCAATTACCATAACTCACTATCCTCTGATTAATGACCCTCCTGCATTGTCACATGCATTTTAAACACAGGAAATGTAATTTAATACATGTTTCATCATTTACTTGCAAATGCTATTTTCTATACCTTATTTTGCAACAACCTTTATTTCAAATCTTCCATTTACTTACTGGCCACTTGCTGAAGTCACAATACTATTTATGATAGATCCCTTACATAAATCAATACTTGCAATTTAACTTGAATATTAATGAACAATGAAAATTGGGGTGCGCAAGAGGCCAGAATTGGAGGAGCACAAATATCTCACACATATTGGAGGAGCACATATCTCAAAGGCTTGTAGGGCTGGAGGAGGTTACAGAGATATAGTGAGAATGGAAGATCTGAATGCAAGGATGAGAATTTTAAAATTAAAGCATTGTGGGAGCCAGTGTAGGTCACTGAGCGCAGAGGTGATGGGTGAATGGGATCCATGTGATTTATGATATAGGCAGCAGAGTTCCAGATGATGCCATGTTTATGGAGGGTTCAAGGTGGGATGCCAGCCGGGATAGCACTGGAATTGTAGAGTGCAGAGGTAACATAGGCACGGATGAGGGTTTGAGCAGCAGGTGAGCTGAGGAATGGGCTGAGATAGGTAATGCTATGGAGGTGGATATAAGTGATCTTGGTGAGAGCTAGAGGGGTGGGAAGTGGATCAGAACATGTCACCTTCCCAGCAGAGGCTAAAGAGGAAGCTGCTATGATTCTAAAGTCATAAAACCCAGATCCTATGGGTACTTGTCTGAAAAGAAAGTTGCTTAAAGAGCGTCACATTTATATGTAGGCTCTGAGCTCGGTCGCTGAAAATGTGCTACAACTGACATGTGACATCAGGAGTTCAATTGTTCTGCATTCGATTATGAGAGTCTGGTAATTGATCTATGCTTACTGTGCTTGATTGGTTAAGCCTGGGTGATGGTTCGGAGCAAAGGAAACAGACATCACAGAAGCTACTAGAAGCTGAGCTGTCAGCATGAGTGCAGACATTTTGTGATTGTAGAGATATTTAAAAACTCTTGTAAATAAACCTATTGCACACTTAGAAACTAATGTAATCTTTGCATTGCTCTGAGATATATAAAGTATAAAACAAATCAGTGAAATGCAACAGACTCAAGTGAACAGCTCTCATTTGTGGCACCACCAGGGAAGTTATTTCTCCACTGCACAGACTAGTGAAGAATTTAGTAGTTTGTTTGGAATCTGTAGCAAGCCCTCATCTAAGAAGCAGCCAGGGACCAGTGGGTGCCTCCTCCTCCACAGAAAAAGAGACTGCAGCTCTGAAAGCGACAGGGAAGAGGACTGCACACTGCATACCATAGTAACTGTGATGCACAATACTAACTTTTTGGTCTTTGATTAGAACTGCCATCTGGTTGATCAGTGGAAACACAAATCCAGGGCCATGTAGAATGGCTGGTGTCAACTTGCTTATGACTGCAATCTCTTAGGGAAGCAGCACTTGCCAGATGTCTGGCCTTCCCCTTCTTGGCACCATAGTAGTCAGATGTGGGAGCCAACACCAAGCTGCCCAGGTTCAGTCACTTTGGACTTGATTACAATAAAATAGAATGTGCATTGACATTGTGTTTTGTTATTTTTGATGTCTAGAATCAAACAGGAAAGGGTGCACCTCTCCGTTGATGACTTCATCAGGTGGTGATTACTGGCACAGTGTAAACAGAATAGCAAAAGGACAGAAAAACATTGTTACTGAAACTCTCCACACACTTCAGGGTCTGAAACTGTTCCCTTCTGTATGCTTCAGCTGATTCTGGCAATGACTGCATCTTACAATTCTTAGCCAAACTTACTCCAAATATCTTGGAAGTGTAAAAGCAGAAAACCAAGAGCTACATGGTCACTGGCTCTTATTCTAAATTATAAATTAGGTTGCTTGATGAGTGGCCCACAGGAGGGGTACAAGTGAATTCAGGGGGATCGATTTTGGGCAAAAATTGGCATGAATATTTTCCAAAAAAAGTTACTTTCCTTGATTTTACAATGAAATCGTGATCATAACTGCATGGGGATTCTCCCCAAGTGTAGCATTATTCCTGAAATATTTTTGGGCACATTTTGCAGCTTAATTCATGAGCAAAATCTCAAAATAACATGGCTAAAGGAAAACTGAATTAGGATTAATTGTCTGAACCAGTCTGCAAAGTGCATTCATAGTTTTTAAATATCCAAATATAAAAGTAACATCAAAGTAATGTGCTCAAAGTTCTGTCAAATAGACATCTAGTGAGGTCTGTATTTTGTTTTCTACATTTGAAGTAAATTAAAATTCATTTAGCATTCTCTGCCATTGCAAACAATGCTGCAAATTCGGGACATTCAAACTTCAATCCTTGACAATTTCACTTCCTGGGGGCATGAGAACCTTGTGGCACCTGGTTCACTGTCGTTTAAAGGTGGTGTGCAGTAGTCGGCTTTGTGTAGTTGTGAGATCAGCGATTTTCCTCCTGCAAGAACTGAAACCATGGCATGTGGGGTGACTTAATTAGACAGGATGCAAAATCTCGATTTCCCGATGGCTGATTGAGATACAGAGATAAAGTCAGTGGCATGTTTGTGACGTGTCGAGCCTCATGCCAGCCTGTGATGGGTTCATACTTGTAATACATTTGCATCCCATGAATACTCATTCACCAGAAAGAATAAAGTTCTATGCACAGGATAAAGCCAGCGGCGCATGAGAACCTCGTGGCACCTGGTTCACTGTCGTTTAAAGGTGGCATGCCAGTAGTCGGTTGTGTGTAAGATCAGCGATTTTCCTTGTTCAACTCTACAGCACAAGGGGAGGGGAGCAGGAGAATGGGAGCTTGCTATGGAAGCTTGGAGCCGACAAGAGTGATTCAGTGGTGAGGGGTGTTGTAAAGTATTGGGCATAGTTCAGTAGGTCTTACTAATGATATTCGTAGTTTTAGGTAGTTCAACAGTATGTTTGCATTAACTACGAGAAACGGTATACATAGGTACAGTAAAGGTCCAAGCTAGGAGCTGTCTCCATGCTGGGTTCTACACATGGCTCTGCCCAACACTACACTAACCCCGAGATGCGGGTCATGCGTTCCCTTACATCACTGTGTGGGCGGTACTGTACTCAGTCCCAGGTAACCCTTTATGTGCCAGACCCTTACACTACACCTCCGCCAAAGTCTTTATCCAACGTATTTACAAGTTTTCCCAGTTTACCCCATGTATTACATCATTACTACTACCCCATCTCCACCCTTCAAGTCTCTGAGTTCATAGCTCCAGGCAGTCTGGAGGCCTTATAAACCTTTATATCTTGTTCTCCTTACTGTCAGAGGAGTGGTAAGCTCTGTCGCTGCAGGTAAACTATGTTGAATTGGAGGTTGTTCTGGTGTCTGGGTGCCTTTTCATCTTTTTCTGTTCCCAGGCATTGAATCACTCTTTGTTGATCTCCCATTTTTTGTTATAGATGATTGCTGGTTTATCCCGTTCTTTACGGTGGGGGGGGGAACAAACTCTCAGTTCATCGATACTTCATACTTTCGTTTTCTTTTTTCGTGAGGCTCGGTGCGAAGCATGTTGAAATTGACATTTCAAAAACGGAACCTTCATTCCTACTTGTTTCACGATTGCACCCAAGTCTATGATTATCATCTTATTTTCCAGTTGTTTTTTGAGCTTATGAATCTTTTCATCCAGCTCCGCAGCTACTCTGGTAAGTTGTTGGGCAGGATTTTCCATTCGACGTGCAGGGGTGGACCCGACACGCTGGAACGTAAAACGACGCACGATGACGTCGGGCATGCGTCCTCAGGTCATCACGCCGTCTCACGATATTTCATTCGGCGAGGGCGCAGCCAACTCCGTCAATAATTGATAGGCCTATTAAGGCCATTAAACAGGTAATTAACACGAACGTTACGCTGCCCGTGCAACCTAACAGTTGGCGGGCGGGCGAAAAGGCCAAGCGGTCTTTATGTTTTTTAGGCCATCTCATCCACGAGTGGGATGAGGTTTCCTAAAACTTATAATGATTATATAAAAACTTTTTCTGAAAAAAAGGATGTCCCATCTCATGTGACACAGTCACATGAGGGGACATGTTTCATTAAATTTTTATTGTTTTTATTTATTTATTTAAAAAGCGCTTCAATCTCCCTGAGGCACGGAGATTGAAATGCTCTTTCGCATGCATGGCGATTGGCTCCGTACCGCCATTTTACGCAGGCGGGCCAATTAAGGCCCACCCAGCGTAATATGCGAGCAGTAGCGGCTGAGCGCTACCTGTGAGGGCGGGGGGAGGAGGGAGAGTCGGGTCCAGACTCTCCCTCCTACCCCTGCCCTCACAGGTAGCACTCAGCCTTAATTGGCCCGCCTGCATAAATTGGCGGTATGGAGCCAATTGCAGGCAGTGGTCGGCCACCCGCTCCCACCAAGCCCGCCCGACCAATCAAAAATCCTGTCCAACCCATCCATCACACCTCTGCCCTCACACCTTCCTCTCCCTTCCAGAACCATGATAGGATCCCCCTTGTCCTCACTTATCACCCCATCAGCCTCTGCATTCAAAGGATCATCCTCCGTCATTTCCGCCAACTCCAGCATGATGCCACCACCAAATGCATCTTCCCTTCTCCACCCCCGTCGACATTCTGTAGGGACCGTTCCCTCCGGGGCATCCTGGTCCACTCCTCCATCACCCCCAGCGCCTCAACTCCCTCCCACGGCACCTTCCTATGCAATTCCAGAAGGTGCAACGCCTGCCCCTTTACTTCCCCCCTCCTCACCGTTCAAGGGCCCAAGCACTTCACTTGCACTTCCCTCAATTTGGCCTACTGCATTCGCTGCTCCTATTGCTGTCTCCTCGACATTGGAGAGACCAAGCGCAGACTGGGTGACTGCTTTGCGGAAACACCTTCGGTCTGTGCGCAAGCATGACCCAGACATTCCTGTCGCTTGCCATTTCAACATCCCCATCTTGCTCTCATGCCCACATGTCTGTCCTTGGCCTGCTGCAATGTTTCAGTGAAGCTCAACGCAAACTGGAGGAACAGCACCTCATCTTCCGACTAGGCACTTTACAGTCTTCCGGACTTAATATTGAGTTCAACAATTTCAGATCATGAACTCTCTCCTCCATCCCCACCCCCTTTTTCCAGTAATTTATAATTTTTTTTTTACAACTATATTTTTTTTCTTTTCCCTCCTATTTTTAAATTTATTTCAATCTATTGTTTCATCTCCAACTTTTAGCCCATTTCGATCCCTTATCCCCACCCCACCCCACTAGGGCCATCTGCTACTAGCTTGTCCTGCTTGCTATCCTTAATGTCCCCATTAGCACATCCTTTAGATGATATCACCACCATCAACACCCCTTTTTCCTTTTGTCTATGACATCTTTGGCAGTCTCTTCTTGGCCTTCACCTATCACTGGCCCCCTATCGAGCTCTCCTGTCCCACCCCCTTCTACCAGCTTATATTTCATCTCATTTCTATATGTCTTAGTTCTGATGAAGGGTCATATGGACTCGAAATGTCAACTGTATCCCTCTCCGCAGATGCTGTCAGACCTGCTGAGTTAAACCTAATATTGTTCAGTTTTCCTTGGATGAATGAACAAAAATGTGAAGGTGAAGCTGTCTGTAGGGGAGCACTAAGCTGATTTTAGCTGTCAATAAATACAAACTACATATATCCACAATGAATCATGAGAAGAGTATTGACCAGAGTTGTTCTCATTCCAACTAGCAGTAAATTGTAATAATCAGTGCAAAAGTACCACTTTACTTCTGCAATAATCTAATGTATTATTGCTTACAGACATAGATGCCATTTTACAATAACATTTTTCATCCAAAACTCTGGGGGGGATACCATTTTTACTGAATTTACCAAAAAAAACTAGAAGCCATTTGCCAATTAATATGGTTTATAGGTTATAATGGGCATAACCAGAATCCACAACCAAAAGGTCGAGGATTTTTCTTTACCTAGGAAGAACACTATTTAACTGCAAGTTGTTGTTCTTGAATGCTCCTGAAATTTACAAACAGAATGCTCTTACATGTCTATATTCTAATAATGATGGTTTCATGCTGCTTGTTGGCTCAAATCCTGGAGTTATCATTGACCAGAAACTGAACTGGACTAGCCATATAAATACTGTGGCTACAAGAGCAGGTCCGAGGCTAGGAATCCTGTGGTGAGTAACTCACCTCCTGACTCTCCAAAGCCTGTCCACCATCTACAAAGCACGTCAGGAGTGTGATGGGATACTCTCCATTGCCTGGGTGAGTGCAGCTCCAACAACACTCAAGAAGCTTGACACCATCCAGGGTAAAGCAGCCCTCTTCATTGGCACCCCATCCACAAACATTCACTTCCTCCATCACCAACACACAGTGACAGCAGTGTGCACCATCTACAAAATACACTGCAAGAACTCACTGCAAGGCTCCTGAGACAGCACCTTCCAAACCCATGACCATTACCACCTAGAAGGACAAGGGTTGCAGCCAGATGGGAACACCACCACCTGGAAATTCCCCTCCAAGCCAGTCACCATCCTGACTTGGAAATATATCACCGTTTCTTCACTGTTGCTGGATCAAAATCCTGGAATTCCCTCCCTAACAGCATTGCGGGTGTACCTACACCACAAGGACTGCAGCAGTTCAAGAAGGCAGCTCACCACCACCTTCTCAAGGGCAATTAGGGATGAGCAATAAATGTTGTCTTAGCCAACGACGCCCACGTGCCATGAATGAATGAAAAAAACCATGCAAGTAGTGCAGATAGTTCATGAATCTCTACGCATGCACACTCAATACCACGTTATGCACATATTATAGGTGCCAATAAATTTAAATTATAACATTTTCCTCCATTTTGCTGCTACAAATGTGTACTAGAATTGTTATCTTGCCAGATTATATATTGAATAGGTTTTTTTTGAAGTAGCAATGCTTTTGAACCAGAATTGGTTTGAAAACTAGCTAGCATCGTCTAAATATCAGTAAACTACCTCCAAGGTGCCCTCCAAGACGATCAAGATGCTTTTGGAGACATGATATATTGGGATGCAGAAACATCATGGATGTGCTTGTATAATGGGGTTAAGTTCTTCATTCCAGATCCCGGCTTCACTGTTGCCAAGACCAATTACCAATAGGACCTTCAATCTCCCAAAAAAGTTCAAACAAAAAATGTCTCCAGCCACAGTGCCTCTATAATCTAAGTAGCCCAGCATGACTTTCAAATCCCTTGATCTATCAAATCTCCTAACCTGGTATAAAGGATATTTTTCTTTTTGCTTGACAAGTTGACTGATAAGTCTAAATATAGAGATGTAGCTACCCTGGGAGAAGGGGAAGAGGTCACCTCTCACCCTAGCTGGAGTCAAAAAAAATCGACTTCACTTGGATAAGGTGTGCTGTGATCGCAAATGCTTTCATCTCAGTTGGATTGGGATTTGAAGGTTCCCATTTGAAGGTGCAACACTCTCTCTCCCTCTCTCTCAAGAATATCAATTTCCAAGGTGTCAGTACTGATTTCCTGAATAAAACCTACACAACGGTATCATCCTAAAAGTCATTTTAGTCATACTCATAGATATCACACAGAGGGGCAACACTGTCATCCTCCCCATTCTTCAGCAAAGTAAATTCAGATCGTTTGATTACTTAGTCCCAAAAGCTGAGCCTGTACCTGTAGGAACCCTTGCTTTGCTCCTAAACGACCAAAAGCCATTCTCCCAGTTATTTATTCACTGGTTTTGGATCTGGACTGGTAACTTCCATACTGATAAATGACACTGATAGCTTTCTCGATCTTGCCAGCAGTTCTTTTCCCTAAGTATTGTAATTATGCCGGCATGCTGCTGCTTTAGTGAATTTCCCACAGAGAGAATAATGTTTTACGATCTGATCATTCTGGGGAATAATGGAATGCGCTCTCAATCTGATTTGCAACCAAGCTAAGTTTGCAGATGTTAAGCATTATTTAAGATCAACTGAACACTACTTGGAGCGATTACGACTAGGGCATAGAAAACTGTTACTGAGTACATGCCCAATCTTATTTCTGGTGTAATATAGCCCTTCTTTACCACGTAGCATTTTCTGAATACCAATCTGAAAATAGTTTTTAAAAAAAGAAAACAGCCACAGCCAAACACTAATTGCATCACCACCTATTTGAAGCCAATAGCTGGGAGAAACTTTTCGGGGGCAATTATTTTTTTGGTAGCCATGAAGTCTTTCAATTTTTCATATTTAAGAAACACAACTACAGAGTATAACACAATTAGAAAACATGGCTTCTATCAGTCCAGCTGCCCTCCTGCTTCTCCCTGTATCAGTAATCTGTCTTGTTTTACAGTGCTTACTAGCAATTTCCATGACTTTCAATTTCACAATTTTAAGGTTTGCGATATGAGTACTGTGACCTACCATGGAGAATGTGGCCACCTTCAGGGATGCTGCAGCCAGGCCCATACAATAGGAGCCTGTGTTCAGAGCCTTTTCAGCTTTGGTGAAAGCTCAAGTGGTCTCCATGCAAGCTTTGGGGACCATCTTGAAGTGACAGGTGTCCACCTTGGAGAGATGAGTGGATCACATGAATAAGCGAATTCAAGGAATCACTCTTCCTCTGGAGCCTACTTTCCCACAGATGAGTGGAAATCACAAGTCTTGACCCCAGTGGAGCAGCAGTAGCTTAATATCAGCAGTGCCTTGTGCCCTCCCTCAAGATGTCAGCATGGCTGCTCCCTCACCATCCCTTTAAGTATGGTGTCGGAAAACCAGCCAGCAAATACTGTAGTCAGTAGCCGGGCCCTCTCAGGCTCCAGCAACCAAGTCTCCAGCTGGGAGCATTCCAAGGATCACCACATGAACAAAAACAGCTTTCCACCAGCTCTGCTGAAGCCACTTGGGGAGCATCTCACAGGGGTAATCGAGTTAAAGCATCTTTTGAGAAAAGCACTTTGAACTGATCAATTGGGTAACAAAATAATTCACTATAACTTGTGGTGGGAATTAAAATGCATCATCTTTTATCACATTTGGAACTTAATTGTTTATTTTCTTTGTAGCTTGTAACTCTGCATTCTTAAAATGTCACTAATATAAAAGTTGGTTGGATGGTTTCACTGTTCTTTCATGGATAATGATGGGAGACATGAAGGGGGCATGAAAAACTGTTAATGCTGAGAGATTTTTATTACTTTCATATTGTTAGTGAAACCACTGTTTTATTAAGTGCTCCTTGGCACCTTGAGCTGCAATGCATTCTGCTATACCTCTTTATTGCGCTTATCTCTCATCTTCATCTACTTCTTCTTTGAGTGATGACGTCTCTTGTTGCTTTGCAACCTCTAACTCCTCCAACATTGGCAAGTTGTAGAGAATGTAGCAAATTACAATGACGGTGCCCACTTTGGATTATACAGGAGGGAGCTCCAAGAGCAATCAAAGCACCTGAATCTTTGCTACGATGTGCCAGCCAACCATATTCCGGATCATGTTCCTGGTGATCCATGGCCCTCATTTTACCTGAGCTGTTCAGCTGTTGCTATTTATTGGGAAGGTAATGTATTGAGGATACTTATAGCCTGTTTGATGCAGCTGTAGATTAGGAGATGTGGGTGATGTCTCCTGTAGCAATCTGGAAAGAGACTAGGGTGAAGCAGTTAAGGGTAGAGGTGACCTTGACAGCATACTGGTTCAGCAGGCATTAAATCCTGCTTCAGGAGGCTTTATATTTATGTACCTGCCTGTCTGGTGAAGCACAACGTTCTGATGCACGTTTGTCTTTAGTAATGGGACACCCTGGCAGGAGTTTTTGCCACCAGATTCAGCTCCCAAATTAAAATGGTGGCCAGATCTGGTGAAAGGTCACTGACCTAAATCATTACCTGTTTCTCTCTCCACAGCTGCTACCTGATCAGCTGAGCACTTCCAGCATTTTATGTTTTTATTTCAGATTTGCAGCATCTGTGGTATTTTGCTTTGGTGTTGACATAGTGGCCAATTAGACTCTTATGGGAATGGTACAGGATATCACATTTTGTTGTTTTTACCACTCACCTGCCCCATTTCCCCCTGATACTTTGGATTAAAATCGAGGCCATAGTGAGACTATACAGTGACCTCTGGTGCTTTATTCTGTAGGCAGAATTAAGCACAGGGCTGTGTCTTTTGTTCCAATAATGCTTTTTATTAGATTTGGACTTTAACGCTAATTTACACTCGAAATTGCATAAATGTCATATTAATACACACATGTGGAGCTACTGAATCAAGCTGATGATCGAATGGTCACATCACAATGTTCCCCATTAAGTTAATTTCAGTTTTGAGCTAACAATATCCCTATTCTAATCCATGACAGTATATCATTACATAATGCAAATGGCACCCACCCATCAGTACCTCAGATTGGTAGAGAGTTGGTTATAACATATATACATCTGCTGGCCATGTTACAATCAAAGCCACAGTTTCCTCTAAACTTTAGAGCATCGCTACACACAAGAAAGCAGATAAACTACACATAACAGTGGGTAGATGCCTACTCGTGCGCAGTGAGGCTGTTTCAAAGAAAGCTGAAACACTCATTGTGTGAAGCCAACATAATGAGGCAAGCATGAATGCGGCACCATTCTTCAATATGCCTCAGTCTCACCAGCAAAGCAGTGCCACTCATAGCATGAAGACTTAGCATTTTCCAAGGCTGCAGAATTTTGTAAGTTACCATGCGCTTTTGAAAAGACATCAAAATCTCCCTTTTTAAAAAAAATTTGCGTTTCTCTAACATTCTTGTCACATACATCCATAAAGATTAGATACTTTGGTTGTTATCAGCCTCGATAACAGACACATTGGGCTGTATCTAATGGGGGCAACGGGGGGTTTTTCCCTTCGGCTGGAGAATCAGTTGAGTCCACGTCGCTTCTTTTAGGGAAGTTGCCACTCAGGCATATAACTAGACAACAGCAGGCCTTCCTTGGGATCAAGGACCTCGGGGGCAGAGGTCACATCTGCCAATCAGAGGCCAGCAGCTCTACTGAATAGCAGCACCACTGTTGCTGCTGCCGGTACTACACCCACGAGGCCTAGTATCGTTGCTGGATCCTTGGCTACAGGTGTAATCGTGGAACGGGGGTCACAAGGTGGGGGCTGCAAGAGAGGGTGTCAACAGCAAGGGCAGAGGGGTGGCTCTCAGCGGAGCTGCCCACCCCCACCCCCTTCGCAATACCAGGTCCCTCAATCAGGCACTGAGTGCCTTTGAATAAAGGACAGGTCCCCATTCCCCGGGAGCCCACTCGCATGAGGAGCCCCTTACCTGCCACTGGGTTAATACCAGCAACGGTGGGATGAGGCCCGTACATGGGCATTAATTGCCCACATAAGGGCTTCAGTTGGTGGTGGGGCGGGAAAGCCCTCAAGAGGCCTTCCCACCACGGGCAATCAGGGTGGAGGTGAGAAGGTGGCAGGAGGGTCACCCTCCCGCCACCAAACTCACCATGGAAGAGGGAATTAAATTCTGCTTATTGATACACATTCAGAAGGAAGGGAATAAGTTCACTCACTGGCAGTTTAGCCCTTTCAATTTTTACTTAAAATGTATTTATTAAGCTGTTCTCATATAAACTTTCATTTAGGAAAATTTTCAAAACAATTAAGTTTTATAATTTTGACACAGTGAACTTGTAATGTTTTAATGTGGTGTTAACCACAGCCTAATTTTAATTACATTGACCAAACTAAGAGTCAAGGAGGTCTCAAATTATTGTGCATCTGCCATTCTTCCTTTTGAGTAAAGTTATCTTAATATGTTTTCAACACCAGAGTAATTAATTTTGTCTTTAATATTTAATTTAGTCTATAGTGTTTAAAACAATTCAGCTTCTTACTGTATTTTATTCTAGTGCAAAAAAAACAAAAACTGAAATAATGTGGCACTGTAAAGTGTATGCGCTAAAATGCAGTTAATCAGCATCAAATATAAAATCAATGCAATTCTCCCAGGAAGAGAAGTTTGGGGGGAATTGGATGATGCAGTAGGTTGGCGTGTGGCGCCTGTGTTCCAATTCAGCCCACAGTCTTGACTTAAAAAGATGAAACAAGTTGGACAGTTTCAACTGAGTTCCCATTGGGCATGGCCTACTAATTAAGAAGTCTCATTAACGGAAGCTACATGACGGCTAATATAGAAAATGGAAAATAATCACATTGGTGCAGTACGACGAGCCACTCTAAAACTGGTGCAGGCAGCAGGAGCTTTACTCGCCATTTAATTGTGCTACACTTTATCTGACAGTGCTTGATGCTAAAACTGAAAGCCCAAAAAGGAGTGTTTATTTTAATTCCACCAAAGACATTGCTTAGCTTAATGAGCACAGAGCTCATGCAAAAAAGGCAAATTAATAACTCATTGGACATTAATTTGCTGTGACAGGGCATCTAACACCATTGGTTAGAGATACCCTGGCACATTCAGGTTTTTATATTTTTTGCATAAAACGTTGCTGAACGTGTAAGCTGATAATGGCACAGCGAGGGAAACAGCATCTGAGGCCTGAGTGAACGAGGCAAGTAACCGTGTATCTCCTTAACGCATCAGATTGAGGGATTGTGAAATTAACAGCTCAAGGATGAAGAAGAAAGTGCGAGTAAATTAGAGTGGGCAAGTTCAATGTCAAATTAGGAACTAGAGAAGTAAAGGATGTGAACGAAGGTTGAATTAAGAGAGTGAGAGAAAAGAGATGGAAAGGAAAGTAAATCATTAAAACAAAAATGTTACATTTTTAAAATTTACAACAATGAAAACCTGAAGAAATTAAATGCCATGCTTTTAAAGGTTAATTTTCAGTACTAGGAGGGTCGATTGGCAGTAATGAGCACATCACGTTGTTAAAAGGGTATGTAGATGGAAATGGACAAAACTCAAATTTGTATGGTCAGTATTGCTCCTACCTATTGCAGTAACAACAATTTATATTCATTTAGTGCCTTTAAGATAATGAAACGTCCCAAGTCTACTGTGCAAATGCAGCAAGTTTTCACCATTCAATGCATTTCGAGAGTTTGACAGACAGTAAGATGCCTTTTTCGCTAAGCTAATGTTGAAGCAGCGCAACTCAGCAGCAACATTTGGATATTTTCAGTTTAACTGTGCATCTTTCCCTCACCTAAGTTGATGTACCATTTGCCTATAAATAATAGCAAGTGCCACTAATCTCCCTATTACTTTGACAGCAAAAAAAAAAGGTCCTTTATGTTGTAATAAATGAGGCAAAAAGTAACTACATAAATCTGTTTTCTTTCTCATTTTAAATTATAGGCTGCAGGCCAATAGCTTAGGCACTAATAAAACACTTGTTCTATTCTTTCCATTTAAGAGCAAATACCTTTCAATCGCCTCAACATTTTTTTTGTATATACATGATCCATTAATTTTACTTTAAGCAGTTATCAAAGGACATGTGTGTCACGCATGTGATGGTCTGAAAAGGATTGCTGAGTGATTTCCTCTGCATTATACAATCACAACAGTTCCTGAAAGGAGCTGATCAACTTCGAAAGAACTCACCCAGTGAAATAAAAGATGAAAGAGTTCTTCAGGAAAGAGAATGGAGAGAGTGACAGCAGAGGCAAGGATAGCCGAGGCCAAGGAGCCAGCATCCTCAAAAGGTATGGGGGCCTCTATATCTTGCACAGTTCCAAAAAGAAGTATTCACAATTAGCAAATTGAATGTCAAAAGAAAGAGAACTAAAAATCCAGAGAATTTACATGGAAATAAAAAGATATCTTCCCAAATGTCTTTCATCTTGCGGGCATCCATTGCACTTCGGACTGTTGAAAGCATTTATAAAAAAGAAAAGCAGCAACTTCCTGACATGTCCTCAAGGATATATGTTGGAAATTTACAAACAGCCCCCAATCCATGGAAACTTCACTGAGAAATTACTGGCCTCAGGATGCTCCAATTTAGACCGCTGCCTGAAAAGTAGACAAGCTGGGTTGAATAGCTCCCTTTAACAGTCAAATATGCAAACTATGCCCCAGACCCCTGACAACTCATGAGCAATATCATAGAGGATTAGTTAGCATTCTTAGAAACATATTTGAATTGTTCAATTTTCACTGTTGTGTTGTTATATCATCTCAACTATTGGACAGATTATAAAGCTACTGTGTAGAATGACACAATAAGACAACACGCAGTAACTGTGAGGCACATAAATAAATAGGTGCACTTTTTTACAATATACTAATTCACTACACTACACACAAGATGTGATTTAGTTTTATATTGCAGCTCTGAAGGAAAGTTTGTGTTATTTCAGAAAAGGTAATTACTGGCAGTAGTATTTGCTATTAGAGTTCTTTCTGATGGCACAGTAAAAGAGATACCATGAAACATTGTTATTATGTTAGAGTTCGATATCAGAGAAATTGGCACCTTTTTGGTATTTCACAGATAGGTATTTCATTGTGAATCTGAAGTATTCTGTTGATATTTAGACTGAACATCTATCCCATCATGCACTTTTAAAAACATATAGGATACCAATTTAGATGAATTCACATACCATTGTTGGTTTTGCAACTCAATCACTGAATAAAGTGCTGTTAAACTTTATGTTAACGTTATTTTTATATATGAACAGAAATCCCAATCTGCCTGAAATTAGGCCATCATTCGAGCTACCAATTTTTTTTTAAAATTTGCTAGTGGGATGTGGGCGTCACTGGCTAGGCCAGCACTTATTGCCCATCCCTAACTGCCCTCACTCAGAGGGCATTTTAAGAGACAACCACATTGCTGTGGATCTGGAGTCACATGTAGACCAGACCAGGTAAGGACAGCAGATTTCCTTACCTAAAGGATATTAGTGAACCAGGTGGGTTTTTACAACAATTGACAGTGTTTTTGTGGTCATCATCAGACTTTTAATTCCACATTTTTTTGCTATGGTGGGATTCGAACCCAGGTCTCTAGAGCATTACCTTGGGTCTCTAGAATACCAGTCCAGTGACCATACCGCTATGCCACCGCCTCCAAATGTAAAATCAATTCAAATATTAATACCAATAGCTAAATCTAGACTAACATTATCAAGAACAATCCATACTAAATCATGTTCTTGGAAACTTACAAGACCTAAAAGGAAGGCAGTAAAAGGTCATTATGAAAGAAAAGGCAAAATTAGAGGTTATAACTAATCTTTGTAAATAGCTACAAAATTTCTAAATACTCAATGTGATGTCTAAACGTTTAAAATTTTCTTATGAATTACAGTTGCAGTAGCTGAAAATAAATAATTGATGGTATATTTATAGCAAGAAATAACTAAATATTTATCATGGGTATAATTAGTATTCTCTAGAAATGCTACACTTATAATCAGTACTTCATGGGCTAGATATCAAGAAGACTACAAATTCAATGATATAAAAACAGAAAATGCTGGAAATACACAGCAGTGATTCAAATTTAATAAATTGGTTGCTCAGTGAATAATGACCCAACATCATCTGTCAAACAAAAGACATAATATGCAAGTCTGTGAATCCCCACACGCACAGTTCCTATTCTGCACTGGAGCTATCTAGTGCCAACAACTAGCAGAATCATTGCATTCTCCATTTAATGGGAAAATAAGGTAAATCACTAAGATTAGGTTCTGTGAAATCTTTCATTAACGTCTTCCACTGTTTTATTAGAAAGTGGCAAATGCAAGGTCTGGATGATGACATTTGCCTGTTCTCTTGATCCATAGTCCTATGAGATATAAAGGACAAAATCCAGAACATTTACCCAACATGAGTTTTGGCACTTCTGGCAGAACTTATCTGAACACTACAATAAGGGAGAAAGCTACTTCCATCTTTCAAAAACCCTTAACAATTCATTGGCAGGGATCTTATAGGGCCCCAGTGAGTGTGTGGAAGGCATAGATGGGAGCGTGGGTGGGCGGTGGAGGCGGGGGGGGGGTGAGGTGGTGGTGGAGGGGGCGTATAATCAGGTGGGATGGTGGGAGATGGGATGCCTGTCACCTTCCCACTGCCACTGGTATTTTACCTGCCCTTAGGCCAACTGAGGCCAGCAAGTGGCCAGTTCAGGACCACTAAAGGCCTCTTCCTGCCGTTACTGGGTGGACACTTCACCACATTGGGAGACCGTGGCCTCCATAAAGTGTTGAGGGAGGCCCCCCAGATCAGACTCCCTGTGGCCCCTGGAGAGACCACCAAAAAGCAAGGGCTGCCCCATTGAGAGACCAACCCAACCCCCCCACTCCGTCAGCCAGGGGCCGGACGAGCCCCACAAACTTACCTGCACTCCGGGACCACCTCTATGCTGGCTGGTCCAGGCTGGCTGCAGTTACAGCAGTGGCCACACTCCCAACAATGCTGTTAGGGCCGAAGATTTGCCGGTCATCTCAGGTGTTGCAGCTCCTGGGAGCGTCCTTTAAAAGGGCGGAAACACTGACCTCAGGCAATTAATATAAATGCATAATCGTAAAATTGAGTTAGGGGTTTCGTGATTGGCCGAGGCAGGGTCGTTGCCAAATGTTTGGCCCATGAATGGCCACCACCCTAAAATCCTGGCCATTGTTTAAGAAGCTTCACAGCACTATTAACTGGCATAATGATAGCTTAAATGTCTATATAGTTTTTTTTCAAAATGTTCCAGGTAATATCATATTATTGATGTTTCCAATTTTATGAACACAATGTCCTTATTCCCACTGCAGCTACTTAGTTGAGGACAATTTTCAAATGTTGCTTTGAAAAATGTAACTAATACTTTACTTAATTATTCACTGACTAATTATACGTGAAAAACTAATTCTTACTATCTACCCTGGATGATGGAGAAATAATCTACCTGAATAGCTGAAAAGTGAAGGAAATTAAAAGGCTTTGTGCATCTAGCAAAATGATGGCTTTGATTGGGACAACAGATACAGCTGTCAAGAATTTTTTTATTCTTTCACAGGATGTGTGCACTTTTTAAAATTCTCTCATGGGATGTGGGCATCGCTGGCTAGGCCAGCATTTCTAATGCCCATCCCTAATTGCCCTTGAGAAGGTGGTTCAAGAAGGCCTTCTTGAACTGCTGAAGTCTGGGTGGTGTAGGTACACCCACAGTAATATGAGGGAGTTGCAGGATTTTGACCCAGCCACAGTGAAGGAACGGCGAAATAGTTCCAAGTCAGGATGGTGTGTGGCTTGGAGGGGAACTTGCAAGTGATGGTGTTACCATGCATTTGCTACCCTTGTCCTTCGAGGTGGTAGAAGAGGTTTGGAAGGTGCTGTTGAAGGAGCCTTGATGAGTTACGGCAGTGCATCTTGTAGATGGTATGCACTGTGACTGTGCATCAGTAATGGAGGGAGTGAATGTTAGAGGTGGTGGATGGGGTGCTAATCAACAGGCTGCTTTGTCCTAGATGGTGTCAAGTTTCTTGAGTGTTGTTGGAGCTGCACTCATCCAGGCAAGTGGAGAGTATTCCATCACACTCCTGACTTGTGCCTTGTAAATGGTGGACAGGCTTTGGGGCGTCAGGAGGTGAGTTACTCGCCGCAGGATTCCTAGCCTCTGGCCTGCTCTTCAGGCCACTGGTCAGAATTGTCCCAGATTTGCATGAAGTGCAGTAGCAGGCGCGAAAAAGGACATTTTACCCGTCAGCCGCAATGGCGAGTTTTCACGCTGTATCATCCCATTCCTGGCAAATTCTGCCTCATTAATAATGCATTCACGGGAAACATGCCAGATCGCTAGTGGGGCAGCCTCTGACACACCTGCCCCACCATCACCTCAGGCCTTCAGTAATTGGGCACCATATTTAAAGGGTGCCCCTGCACAGAGCTAGCACCCTCTAAGGGATCGGAATCTGCTGCAAAGCCATGGTTGCCAAATGGAGAAAACATGCTTCCCCCAAATTTAGTGATGCCTCCCTCGGGCGCCTCCTGGATGCAGTGGAGGACCGCCGTGAAGTCCTCCACTCCCGCAGGTGAACACCCTGGGGCCATCCACCCAGATCTACTGGGAGTGTCCGGCCTATACGAATCCCCTCTTCCTGTGACCCCAGCAGCTCTAGTTCCACAGCCAACGAGGGTGCCACTACCACACAGCAGGACCCCAAAAGCGGGGCCCTCCAGAGGACGCTTGCCAAGGTAATCACAGACGGGGTGTAGCAGTCAGCAGGCTTCCTCAACTCCGCTGCAGATGTTGGGGGAGCACCAAGACGTAGAGGCAGGGTTAGGAAGGTTAAGATGATGTAGGTGCACAGCTTGGACATGGGTGTGAATCACTTGTACATAATGTTCACTATTGTAATTAAACTCCCAAGAACGTCTTCTTGCCTGTGGCTCCTTGTTATGATGAGCAGTGTTCGTGTCACTCAGATGTTAAACCCTCGTTCCTGCACAAGATAACGGCAGGTGTCTCAGTCCAGGACCTCTTCCCTGTGCAGTGTGTAACCTTCAGACCAAAGTGATGGTCGGCTTCACACTCACTTGACACAGATGCCTACACCTTTATGGTGCTTGTCATTGCTGCCAGAATGTTGTGGGCAGGCGTCACAGAGTTCGGTCATTCTCCCTGTGTGCTCTCAGCACCTTTGAGGTGTGGCTGGCCCCCATCTCTTCAGCATCTGTGGCCAGTGACTCCTGAAGGGGTCAGGTGCTGAAGGCAGACAAAAGATCAGGTGCACTTAAAGTTTCACGGCTGTGTCTCCATGATATAACCTTGATCACAGGGCGCAAGTGAGCTGCCCTAATCCAGGCAGGAGTCAGACATTCACAGATGCTATGTAAAGATCTTTGGGGTGTTCTCACTGCATGTCATCATCATCCCCCTGGAACCTAGCAACTATTAGGGCCTTCGCTGCATCTCCATGAGATGAGCCTGAGCACTGAGGGTATGTGCGCTGCTGTCAGCCACACAAGAGTCAAACGTTCACAGACGCGAGGTGAGGATGTCAGGACTGCCCTCACTGCATCTCATCATCATCCTCCATGAATCTTGCAGCTATGAGGGCCTCCTGAGCACACCTGCCTCATTTGGCCAGTCCGATGGCCTCATTGCTGGCATCCTCATCTTCAAGGACCTCAACATCATCAACCCCTTCATCCTCATCGGTGGATACATGCAGTTCCTCCATCTCCTCAGTCAGGTCTACCTCCCGTTGCAGCGCCAGGTTGTGGAGCACACAGCAAGCGACGATGATGGGAACTGTATTGCAATGCTCCACCAGACCTGTCAAGGCACCAGACCCTCATTGTCAAATGCCTATCGTTTGCTCCATAAAGTCCAGGTCGCGGCATGAGCTTAGTTATACCATCACTCCACTGCAGGCCTATGCACGGGCATCATCAGCCATGTCCCCTGTGGGTAACACTTGTCCCCGAGGAGCCAACCCTGAAGCCTCTCTAGACCCTGGAAGATGTCAGGGATCTGAAACCTGCTGAGGATGTAGGAGGTGTGGACGGTCCCTAGGAATCATGCGTAGAATTGTGGTGGTCACAGAGCAGCTGAACATTCACCAAATGGAAGTCCTTGCGGTTGACGTAATTGACTGCTTGTTGCCATGTGAGGTCAGTCGATGGCACCCTGCAGCTGCGGAAAACCTGAGATCTGCACAAATCCCAGCACTCTTGCTTCCTGATATTCCTGATCCCGGGCAAAATGCATGAAGTTCTGTGCCTTCACAAAGATGGCATCCGTGGGCTCCTGGATATACTCGTGCGTGGAAGCTTGCGAGATCCAGCACAGGTCATCCGTGGAGCCCTGGAAGAAGCCACTAGTGTACAATTTGAGCGCCCTAGTCACTTTCACGGCCACTGGCAGTGGATGCCCTCCATGTCCCCGTGGCACCAAATCCTGCAGCAGGTGGCATATGTGACCGACCAGTTTCTTAGACGTGCAGTCTTCGGCAACACTGGTTCTTGGTCATCTGCGGGAATAACAGGCGCCGTCTAGAGACTGTGGGTCTAGCGAGGCACCTACGTGCGTGGCCACTTCCCTCACCACCATCCCCCCCCCCACCAGTCCAGTTCAGTTTCTGGTCAATAGAAATCCCTAGGTTGATAGTGGGGGATTCAGCATTCGTAATGCCATTGAATGTCAAGGGGAGATGGTCATTGCCTGGCACTTGCATGGTGCAAATGTTACTTGCCACTTATCAGCCCAAGCTTGAATGTTGTCCAGGTCATGCTGCATATGGGGATGGACTGTTTCGGTAGCTGAGGAGTGCGAATGGTGCCACTTCTGACCTTATGATGGAAGGAAGGTCATTGATGAAGCAGCTGAAGATGGGCCTAGGCTACTACTCTGAGGAACTCCTGCAGTGATGTCCTGGAACATGAGATGATTGACCTTCAACAACCACAACCATCTTCCTTTGTGCTAGGTATGCAACCCTGATTCGCACTGACTCCAGTTTTGCTAGGACTACTTGACGCCACACTCGGTCAAATGCTGCCTTGATGTCAAGGGCAATCACTCTCACCTCATCACTTATCTTGAATCCTCTAAAGTAGGAACATTAGCTGTATTATACAAGGCCTAAAAAGTAAAATGTCCTAGAAAGTATTTTAAAGAACATGAAAAATTATTTTTCAAAAACTGAAGATACAAGCAATTTGATTCTGAAAACTGAAATCATGTGAGGCTTTCATAAAAGCAAGGAACTCAATTTGCTCTGTTAAGCTTTAAAACTCCATTTGCAATCAATAACTTTATTTCCCCAGCTCTGGCCTTGTGTATCTCTATTTCAACTTTGTGTCCCCTCCTTCTTTCCCTTTATTTTACCTTCATCATGACTGCCTACAAGAAGGGAATTTGAGCAGAACAGCATACCTTGACTGTAGGAGGAAGCATCTAACACTTTTTCTTAATAACAGGGATTGGACTGCTTTGGTCAAACAACAACTAAAGCCTCAATCGCCACAAAAAATAAATCAACAAAAATGAAATAGTGACTAAAAGCTGTCGAATTCTGTGCAGAACGTTCATTTATTTTAACTAGAATTGAAAACTGATTAGATAGAGCAGTGAAGTATGTTGGTATAGTACACAGACAATCTACACAAATACTGATTTCCACAATACTACTGCTCATATAAATCTCAAAGGAAGTATAGCTAACTAGGCACTGCATGGCTGCGGAAAGAAAAATAAAACTGTCCTAAGATGCTCTACTAGAAAGATCAATGGGCAGAGAAGAAATGTGCCATCTGCAGCACTAATCTGCATACAATAATCTCTTAACCTTTAGGATATTGAAGATGACAAGGAAGCTCATTTTTATACAAAGCATGTTGAAATGAAAGCATTTCCTTTATCACGAGCCCACTGTGTATCAACTAAATACAATCCAGTTCTGGGTAGAGAGCTTGGTAATAAAATAAATGGTATCTGAAGAAAGAAAATTCCTTACATTTGCAATTCATGAGTAAAATAGCAAAACTGGAAGATGGTGGTACAACATTCTGAAATGTACAACTTCTATTATAAGCATTTTGGAAGTGTTCCCTATTTAATTTTTACTATTTCAGAAAAGCTACGGATTAAGTGACAATCAAAGCTTCTCAGGTAGCATATTTCATTTTCCAATTTCTAGTATTTAAATGCAAGCAGTTCAACTCAGAAGCAGAGGAGGAGAACACTAATGGACTGACAATGCAACCAAAAATAGTTAATACGTTGATATCATGGTCATGTATCAATACATTTTAAAACTACCTTTGGTTTCTGACAGTTCATACGAACAGACAAGAATATATGGATAGAGGGTACATCAGAAATAAGGTGCTCTGGTATTATTAAAGATTACAGAAGAAATTTCTCTCTCTCTGGTAGGAGTTATTTGCATTTTAATTTGCATTTGCCCTCTTCAATTGAGAGCCTTCATATCTTCCCAAGGGACTGCAGTTTGATGTGTTGGAAAGGTCTGCAAGCTCCTATGACCTTGAAAGCATGGCTTGCAGCAATATAGCTCCTAGTAGACCCACCCAAGCCAGACAGATCAAAAGGTAGGAGTCAGGCTAAAGGCAACCCTCCTGGGCGTGTGTGTCAAGCTAATGTTCAATCCAGGTAAAAATGCTTTCGCTATGCAAGTAACGCTGAAACAAGCCTGTTAGAAAGCTTAAAAATATAAACACCAACTATGGAAAACTAGAATCTGCTGGATGTAAGCAAGGTAATCTGATCAGAGTTTAAGATCTTGTTCTGGGCAGACAGATGTGAAAAAATAGGTGCTGCTTTCTAAGTGTGCTTCTTCACTTGAAAGGAAATACACTAGCTATAAAAGGAAAATATTGAAAGTCCTTTCAATCAGATATGGAAGGAGAGTTGATAGGACCTTAGCTATAAAAAATAAAGCTTTGAAGGGGATGAAAAAGTAAGGGGAGTGAGAAGAGACACAAGGGGAAAGGAAATTCAGGTATTGTAAAGAAACACAAACAAACCAAAAAGGTGAAAGCTGAAATGAAAATAATATGACTTTACCTGAACGCTAGGAATTAGAATAGGACTCTAAAGCTGGAAATTGCAGGTATTGTTAATTGGCCTGCTTGATTGGCACCCCAACCACAAACATTCACTCCCTGCACCACCGATACACAAGTGGCAGTTGCGTATACCACCTACAAGAATGCACTGCAGGATCTCACCCAGGCTCCTTAGGCCATACCTTCCAAAACCATGACCACTACCATCTAGAAGGACAAGGGCAGCAGATGCATGGGAACACCACCATCTGGAAGTACCCCTCCAAGCAACACACCATCCTGACTTGGAACTATATCAACTTCACTGTCGCTGGGTCAAAATCCTGGAACTCCCTCCCCAACAGCCTGTGGTGTAATAAACTTGGAGAGTACAGGACGGGTTTCTTGTAAGAAACAGTGAACTTTATTAACAGACTTGAGAGGAGATTACATGCTTGTTCCAAGACCAAAGCCAACAAACTCCACCCCTAAGATTCCACACACTTAGGGCTGATTGGTCTATACAGTCAGGTGATCCCCATAACAGTAAGAAATGGTTTAGCTTACAATCATTACATGCCTTCCCCTTTACTTATGTTTTACCCTCTTATTTACAAAACATCTGTCCCTATATTGTATACAGCTCGTGCCATTATAAATTTAGGAGGTTTTCGGTTTCGGGTGGAGTTATGCAACTCTACAGCTGGAGGTTTTTCCACTGGATTGACTTACACAGGAACTGCAGCTTCAGGGACATCCCTAGACACTGGCAGTTCAAAATTATTCACTTCACAGAGACATCAGATATGTCTATCCTTTGTCAATCTGGCACCTCAGGTGTCGAAGTTTCGAATTTGATTTCAGGTGGATTAACTGGTTGTTGGAGGGTTTCTCGACTTCTGAGATGATCCACATGTTTCCTAACAACCCTGTTTTCCACTTCTACTTGATTAAATAAAGGTCCTGTTTCAGAGACAATTGTACCAGGGACCCATCTCGGTCCAGTTGCAAAATTTCGTACAAAAGCTGTCTCTCCCACAGTAAACTCTTAACCTTTACTGTGAACATCATGACTCACTTTCTAACTACTCTGGTTTCTCTCCACCTTCCCCTCTAAATTAGGGAATACTGGACACAATCTCGTACAAAGTCAGCAATTCTGAAGGTGTTAAACCAGTGGCCGCTTGAGGAGTTGTGTGATAGCTGAACAGGAATCTTGAAATTCATGTTCCTAGTGTTCCTGCTGATAGTTTCTTCATACCTGTTTTAAAGGTTTGTACTGCTCTTTCTGCCAAGCCATTAGGCGAGGTAATGTCCCGACTTGCTTAATCCCATTTAGGTTCTCGAATCTTTGGTATTCAGTACTAGTGAAAGCAGTACAATTATCTGACACAATAACATCAGGTAAACCATGAACGCTGAAACTCTGGCACAGTTTTTCAATGGTTGTGGATGAAGTAGGTGATCTCAATTCAAACACACCCATCCATTTGGAATGTGCATCGATAATCACAAGAAACATGATATATAGAAATAGACCTACATAGCCTATATGTAGTCTAACCCAGGGTCGACCAGGCCATTTCCACGGATGCATTGGAGCTGAAATGGGCAACTTCTGCTGTTGCTGGCACTGGAGACAGTGCTTCACCATTTTTTCTATATCACTGTCTATACCTGGCCACCAGATATAACTTTATGCGAGCATCTTCATTTTCGAAACACCAGGATGTGCATTATGAAGTCCTTCCAATAATAGTTCTCTTCATGGACAGGAATAACTACTTTTGATCCCCATAATAAGATACCATCTTGACAATTCAGTTCAGATCAATGTACAAAGAATGGTTTCAATTCTTCAGAAACTTGTTCTTGTTATTTGACCATCCTTGTAACACTTGTTCATAGACTCTGGCTAACATTGGATCCCGATTCATCCAATTCTTTATCTGTCTAGCACAGACTGGTGAGGAGTCCAGGAAATTCAATGCAAATACTATCTCTTGAGGTACTAGAACATGTGTAATACTGTTAGGCAAAGGGACTGTGGGCATCTGCATTTGCTATATGCACACCCGTACGGTGCATAAAAGTGTACTCGTACACTGACAAAATTAAAGCCCATCTTTGAATTCTAGCAGAGCTAATGGTGGGATTACCTAATCTTCACTAAACAATCCTAACAGTGGTTTGTGACCTGACACTATGGTGAAGTGTCGACCATGTAAATATTGATGGAGCTTCTTTACTCCAAATACGATAGGCAAGCCCACTTTTTCAATTTGCGAGTAACCTTTCTCAGCTGCAGAAAGGATTCTGGATACATATCCCATTGGTCTTTCAGACCCATCCTCCATCTTGTGTGACAATACTGCTCCTACTCCATAGGGGGATGCATCACAAATGAATATCAATTTCTCAGATGGGTCATAGTGCAGTAGCAGACAAGACGACTGTAAAAGCTTCTTAACTCTAGTGAAGGCTTCTTCTTGCTGTGCCTTCCAGGACCATCTGTTGTTTTTCTTCAATAATAAATGCAAAGAGGATAACACTGTATATAGATTAGGCAAAAAATCGACCATAATAGTTCAACATGCCCTAAAAAGACTTGAGCTCTGTGGTGTTAGTAGGAGAGGACGCTTCCTTGATTGCCCTGACTTTCTCTCCTAATAGATGTAACCCTTGGGCATCCACTCGATGGAAGGTGCACTTTCCTTTTTGTTTAAAATGAACGCCAGCCTCTAAAAATATCTTTGGAACCTCTTCCAGGTTTGCCATATGTTCTGTTTTTGTGGATCCTGTAATTAGGATGTCATCCAGCTACACTAAAACTCAGGGAAGCCCTTGTAGTGAGCTTTCCATGATTCCCTGGAAAATCGCACAGGCAGAAGATACACTGAAGGGTAGGCATGTATACTGGTACAGGCCCTTATGCGTATTTATGGTGACATAGCTCCTCGATGAGTTGTCCAACTTGAGCTGCTGATACACATGGCTCATATCCAGTTTCGTATAGGATGTTCCTCCTGTATGTTTAGCATACAGCTCTTCAATCTTTGGATTGGGTATTTGTCTAATTTCACAGCCTTGTTCACTGTTAATTTATAATCCCCACAGATGCGAATGGTTTGGTCTGGTTTCAACACAGGGACTTGGGGTGCTGCCCATTCTGAAAACTGGATTGCCTGTATTATTTCTAATTTCTCCAAACGACATCATTCCACATCAACCTTTTCTCTCAGAGAGTAAGGCACAGGTCTTGCTTTAAAAAACCAGAGTGCTGCTTCAGCGTCCACGTGTATTTTAGCTTGTAGACCTTTGATTTTCCCCAACTCATCTCGGAATACTGAGTCATACTTTCACAGCAACTCTGGTTTTCCTCCAGTCTTGATCTGAAAAATTTCTGACCAATTAAGTTTGATTCCCTTCAACCAATCGTGGCCCAGAAGACTCAATCCTTCTCCAGTTACAATAATTATTGGCAGCTGAGCCGTCTGGTGTCTGTATGATACAGGTACAGAGGTGATGCCTTTCACCTGTATTGCTTCTCCTGTATATGCTTTTAACTGAGCAGTGGTTTTCTCCAAACTCAATGGATCAATACCTTCTCTGAGGTATTTAACGAAGTGTTCTCCCACCACTGTGGTCGATCCTCCTGTGTCAACCTCCATGACTAGAAGCTTTCCATTTACTTGAAGTGTAGCAGTGATTGGTTCAGTTTTCCTGGCCTTCAGATTGTGTAGGGAATAAACACCAGCCTCAGTAACTCCTGGCTCTTCTATTGTGTGCACTTAATTTAACTTGACTTGATGTCTGAAAGGCTGTCCTGATTGAGCTCTGCACTGTTTAACAACATGCCCTTTCTTGTGGCAATAGTGGCATTCTGCCTCTGTCCCTAGGTCAGAAGATTGGACAGAATATAAGGAACAGCAAAGAATGACTAAAAGATTAATAAGGAGGGAAAAATTAGAGTATGAAAGAAAGCTAGCCAGAAATATAAAAACAGATAGTAAGAGTTTATATAAATATTTAAAAGAGAAACGAGTTAACAAAGTGAGCTTTGGTCCTTTAGAAAGTGAGTCTGGAGAATGGATAATGGAAAACAAGGAGATGACAGATGAATTGAACAGGTATTTTGCAACAGTTTTCAATATAGAGGATAAAAATACAGCTATAAACCAGGAAATGGAAGTGAGGGAGGAAGTCAGGAAAATTACGTCACCAGAGAAGTGGTACTGAGTAAATTGTTGGAGCTGCGGGCTGACAAGAGCCCAGGTCCTGATGGTTTTTATCCTATGGTCTTAAAAGAAGTGTCTGGTGAGATTGGCATTGGTTTTAATTTTCCAAACCTCCCTAGATTTGGGGAAGGTTCCATTAGTTTGGAAAATAGCAAATGTAACTCCATTATTCAAAAAAGGAGGGAGACAGACAGCGGGGAACTACAGGCCAGTTAGCTTAACATCTGTAGTAGGGAAAATTAAAGAAGTTATAGCAGGGCACTTGGATAAGCTCAAGGTCATCAGGCAGAGTCAACATAGTTTTGTAAAGGGAAATTCTGTTTAAACAACTTATTGGAGTTCTTTGAAGAAGTAATGTGTGCTGTAGATAAAGGGGAACCAGTGGATGTACTGTACTTAGATTTCCGGAAGGCATTTGATAAGTGCCACACAAAAGGTTATTGTGGGGAAAAAAAGCTCATGGTATATGGGGTAACATATTAGCATGGATGGAAGATTGGCTGGCTAACAGGAAGCAGGGAGTAGTCATTCATGGGTCTTTTTCAGGTTGGCAAGATGTAATAAGTGGTGTGCCACAGGAATCAGTGCTGGGTTTTCAACTGTTTACAATTTATATAAATGATTTGGATGAAGAGATGAATGGGATGGTTGCCAAATTTGCTGATAACACAAAGATAGGTTGGGAAGTAAGTTGTGAAGAAGACATAAGGAGACTATAAAAAGATATAGATAGGTTAAGTGAGTGAGCAAAGATCTGGCAAATGGAGTATAATGTGGGAAAATGTGAAATTGTCCATTTTGGCAGGAAGAATAAAAGAGAAGCATATTATCTAAATGGTGAGAGGTTGCAGAGCTCTGAGTTGCAGAGGGGTCTGGGTATCCTAGTGCATGAATCACAAAAGGCTAATATGGAGGTGCAGCAAGTAATTAGGAAAGCTAAAAGAATGTTATCATTTATTGCAAGGAGAATTGAATACAAAAGTAGGGAGGTTGTGCTTCAGTTGTATAAGGCACTAGTGAGACCACATTTGGAGTACTGTGTACAGTATTGGTCACCTTATTTAAAAAAGGATTTATTGCATTGGAAGCAGTTCAGAGAAGGTTTACCAGACTAATAGCTGGAATGGGTGGGTTGTCTTATAAGGAAATGTTGGACAGACTAGGTTTGTATCTGCTGGAGTTTAGAAGACTAAGAGGCGACTTGATTGAAACGTATAAGATCCTGAGGGGTCTTGACAGGGTGAATGCGGAGAGGATGTTTCCTCTTGTGGGAGAATCTAGAACTAGGGGTCACTGTTTAAAAATAAGGGGTCTCCCATTTAAAACAGAGATGTGGCGAAATTTTTTCACTCAGAGGGTCGAGAATCTTTGGAACTCTTCCTGAAAAGGTGGTGGAAGCAGAGTCTTTGAATATTTTTTAAGGCAGAGGTGGATAGATTCTTGGTAAGCAAGGGGGTGATAGATTATCAGGGGTAAGTGGGATGCAGATTTCAGGTTACTTATTAAATGGCAGAGCAGGCTCGAGGAGCTGAATGGCCTACTGCTCCTTATTCATATGTTTGTATGTTCATATCCCACTTCACTGTAGCCTCCTTGATCTTCGCGCCATGCCCGGCGGTAGGTTTCTGCCCTAGCTGCAAAACAGCGTCATGTTGCAAAGCCTGTGAATCCCTCTCAGCACTCTCCATTGCTAACACTTTCTCCATGGCGCGCTTCAGGTCTATCTTAGCTTCTGTAAGAAAATGGCGCTGAACAGTGTCGTCGTTGATGTTGCAAACCAAACGATCTCACAACATGTTGTTTAGAGTATCACCAAAGTCACAGTGCTCCGTTAACTATTTTAGCTTCACGACGTACATTGCAATTGACTCACCGGGGGCCCTTACTCGAGAATTAAACTTGAATTTTTGCATGATCACAGAGGGTTTAGACCGAAAATGTCCTTTCACGAGGTCAACTAGCTTGGCGAAGGATCTAGAATTTGGCGCGTTCAAAGCCGTCAAGCTACAGATTAAGTTATAGGTTTTACTCCTGCAGACACTTAGGAGAATTGCCTTCTGTTTTTCCTCCGCCATTATTTCATTAGCTAGAAAGTAGAAAGCTAATAGCTCAATGTGTTGACTCCAGTCCTCGATAGATGAGTTGTATGGGTCAATTGTACCAAAGAGAGGCATTGCTGGTGAGTATATTTTTCTTTTCTTCCCATGAAATATCCAGATTACTCACAGTTGCAAGGCGAGCTGCTGCGTCAGTGCTGTTTATCCTCGTCGCCAGTTGTAATAAACTTGGAGAGTGCAGGACGGGTTTCTTGTAAGAAACAGTAAACTTAATTAACAGTCTTGAGAGGAGATTACATGCTTGTTCCAAGGCCAAGGCTAAAAAGCTCCATTTCTAAGATTCCCTGCGCTTAGGGCTGATTGGTCTACACAGTCATGTGATCCCCATAACAGTAAGAAATGGTTTAACTTACAATCATTACAGTGGGTGTACCTACACCATATGGACTGCAGCGGTTCAAGAAGGCAGCTCACCACCACCTTCTCAAGGGCAATTAGGAATGGACAATAAATGCTGGCCTAGCCATAGACACCCACATCCCATGAATAAATAAAGGAAAATTCATTCACACTAGTCAATGGGTGTCAATTAAATAATGGGATGTCGAATATTCAGGAAAGATAAGAATTGCCGACAAAAAGGATAGCGGCTTTATTTATTCAAGAAAATTTGTACGTTAATAGAGTTAATAGAGCTGAACTGATGTCACAGAAAAGATGCAAAGCATAAATTGAGAATGCCCGAAAGGGGTCAAAATTAATAAATTTGCCAAACAATTGCTTTGGTTTTGAATGAGTTAAAATTGGGCCTATTTAATGTGTTGAAGATCAGACTGAGACCAACTGGTTTCTTGAGCTGGTTCTAACAAGCAATCAGGGCAACTTTCATAATTTAATTGGAACCTTTTGTGACTAAAATATAGTTCAATTTGAGGAATTTTTAAAAATCAGCAATACAAAAGAGATAAAGTCAAAAAGATATAACATAAAAAGGAATGAGATATTAAAGGGCATTAACTGGGAAATAGTGAAGGATATCTTGGCTGTAAGATAACGGAACACATAATTTTAAATATGCCAAGCAAATATACACCCAGGAGAAATAAATTCAGCTAAGCAAGCAATCCTTCAGATGGATGGCCAGTCAATAAAAGGTGAAAATTGAAAAAAATATATTCAAAAGAATATACAAAGTCCATAGAGAGAAAGGAGGAGGTTTTTTTTTGGGAAGAACACCAGGATATAAAAACAACGTTCTGAGTGTTTAAAATTAATTATTACTTACTTAGACTTAGTCCGCTGGTCCCATGCAGGACAATGAGCAGCAAGACTCCACTACCGGCCATGGGCAATCACAGTTTCCTTCACTCAGCCTAGGTGGTGTCCCAGTCTTGAAGGTCCTCCCTGAATGTTCTTTGCCAGGCCTTCTTTGGCCGGCCCTGACTTCTTTTTCCATTCAGTGGTGTCCATCCTACTGACACTCTGGCAGGGCGTACATTCAGGATGCAAAATATGTGTCCTAACAGTCTCAGTCGTCTCTCCGTCATGACGTCTGCCAGTTCTCTTTAGCACTTCTTCATCGGTGATGCTGTCTTTCCATGTGATGCCCAAGATCTTTTGTAGGCAATGCTGGTGAAAGACACCAACTTGCATCACACCTTTGCTGTTCTCTTCCATGTCTCACTGGCAATTCTTGCAGTTGGTACTACTAGGAGTCATGTAGAGTCGCAGCTTCATGGCCGTATTGATGGTGCTGGATGCCCAGACTGTGTGGAGCCGCAGGAAGATCAATGCTGCTTTGTTGATTCTTGTGTGGATGTGATCTCTATATCACCCTACCTGGAGATGTTGCTTCCTGGGTAGGGAAAGTGGTCGATGTCCTCAATGTTCCATTGCTCAATGGTGATGGGAGAACCTTGTTGCCATCGAGCCATCGCTGTCGGGCATTCCTCCACCAGTCTGCCATCTCCCCCTTTTGTTGTGTGCCAACTTGTCCTACATGAAGACAGATGGAGAGTGTGAGAGCAGGATGCCTGCCAGGTCAGATGAGAAGGATGTCTGGCATGTGTGGGTGGTGAGTGGTGCCATGGACAGGATGAGGACACAATCTGCAGGGCAGATGAAGATGTGTGTGAGAGGTTGAATTCTGATGTCCCTTGAACTGGCAGTAAGTGAGATCCCTGCGGATGTGTGATGGGTTTGTGAATGTGTGAGCTGAGGGTGATGAGAAGAATGACTTACCCTGGCGGAACGGAGGAGATCATTCATCCTCTTTTGGCACTGAGTGGCTGTCCTCTTTTGCAGGATGTTGGCGCTGACTATTGCCTCCCATGCTGGATCCGTGATCTTGCGTGCTGGTGTTCACCCAGAGCGGGTGTAGAGGACTTCACAGCGGGCTTCCACAACATCCAGTAGACGCCCAAAGGAGGCATCACTAAATTTGGGAGCAGCATATTTCTTTCCTTTGGCAGCCATCAGTTTGCAGCAGCTTTTGACCCCTTAAGGACTGCTAGCTCTGCGCAGGGACACCCTTTAAATGTGGCGCCCAGGTTATGGAAGGTCTGACATGACAGCAGGGTGAGCAAATCAAAGGCCGCCCCACCAATGATCCAGCGTGTTTCCCATGAAGGCATTATTAATGAGATGGGATGCGCCGGGAATGGGGTGATATGGCACGAAAACCCATCATTGCGGTCGGCATGTAAAACAACACTTTTCACACCCGCTACCGCACTGAGTATAAATCTGCGATGATTCCACCTTATGTCTGGGGTTCATATCATGGAAGAAGGTGGAAATAATAATTCCCATACCAGGAGCAGACTGGGATACAGAGAGACCCATACATAATCGGGTGGGAAGGCAGGCTGTGGTGTACCTGTCACCACTCTCCCAACTCTGCAACCCCCCGCCCCTCCTGCACTCGATGTCCTAATAAAATCAGGGATGGGAAAGTTGAGAACTGCCTCGCCACCTGGATGCTGATAGACGCCCTTAAGTGGCCAATTAATGGCCGCCTAAAGAGTTCATCCCATCACTGCTTGTATTCTAGCAATGAAGAGTTTAATGAAGAGTACAGGAAGGCTTGCCAGGAGCAGCATCAGGCACACCTAAAAATGAGGAGTTAACCTGGTGAAGCTACAACACAGGACTAAGTGCATGCCAAACAGCATTAGCAGCAAGTGATAGACAGAGCTGAGCAATCCCACAACCAATGGATCAGATCTAAGCTCTGCAGTCCTGCCATGTCCAGTCGTGGATGGCAGTGGGCAATTAAACAACTAACAAGAGGAGGAGGCTCCTCAAATATCCCCATCCTCCCTGATGGGAGAGCCCAGCGCATCACCGTGAAAGATAAGGCTGAAGCACTTGCTACAATCTTCAGCCAGAGGTGGCAGATGGATGATCCATCTTGCCCTGCTCCTGAGGTCCCTGGCATCACAGATGCCAGTCTTCAGCCAATTCAATTCACTCCATGTTGTGTTAAGAAATGACTGAATGCACTGCATAATACAAAGGCATTGGGCCCGGACAACATTCTGGCCATAGTACTGAAGACTTGTGCTCCAGAACTAGCCGCACCCCTAACCAAGCTGTTCCAGTGCAGCTGCAACACTGGAATCTACTCCACAATGTCGAAAATTGCCCATGTATGTCCTGTCCACAAACAGCAGGACAAATCCAACTCGGCCAATTACAGCCCCATCAATCTACTCTCGATCATCAGCAAAGTGATGGAGGGTGTCGTCAACGGAGCTATCAAGTAGTACTTACACAGCAATAACCTGCTCAGTGATGCTCAGTTTTTGTTCCGCTAAGGACACTCAGCTCCTGACCTCATTACAGCATTGATCCAAACACAGCCAAAAGGGCTGAACTCCAGAGATAAGGTGAAAGTGACTGGCCTTGACATCAAAGCAGCATTTGACCGAGTCTGGCGTCAAGGAGCCCTAGCAAAACTGAAGTCAATAGGAATCAAGGGGAAAGTTCTGTATTGGTTGGAATCATGCCTACCACAAAGGAAGACGATTGTGGTTGTCGGAGGCCAATCATCTCAGCCCAGGACATCGCTGCTGGAGTTCCTCAGGGTAGCGACCTTACCCCAACTATCTTCAGCTGCTTCATCAATGACCTTCCCTCCATCATAAGGTTAGGAGTGGGGATGTTCACTGATGATTGCACAATGTTCAGCACCATTTGCAACTCCTCAGATACTGAAGCAGTCCGTGTCCATATGCAGCAGGACCTGGATAATATTCAGGCTTGGAATGATAAATGGCAAGTAACATTTGCACCACACAAGTGTCAGGCAATGACCATCTTCAACAAGAGAGAGCCTAACCATCTCCCCTTGACATTCAATGGTATCACCATTGCTAAATCCCTCACTATCAACATCCTGTGGGGCTACCATTGACCAGAAACTGAAATGGTCCAGCCACATAAATACTATGGCTACAAGAGCAGGGAATTCTGAGGCGAGTAACTCACCTCCTGACTCCACAGGAACTGTCCACATGGCACAAATCAGGAGTGTGATGGAATACTCTCCACTTGCCTGGATGAGTGCAACTCCAACAACACTCAAGAAGCTGGATACCATCTGGGACAAAGCAGTCCACTTGACTGGCACCCCATCCACCGCCTTCAAAATTCACTCCTTCCACCACTGTGCACAGTGGCTGCAGCATGTACCATCTACAAGATGCACTGCAGCAGCTCACCAAGTCTCCTTTGACAGCAACCTCTACAAACTAGAAGGACAAGGGCAGCAGATGCATGGGAACACCACCACCTGCAAGTTCCCCTCCGAGTCACACACCATCTTGACTGGGAACTACATTACTGTTCCTTCTCTGTCGCTGGATCAAAATCCTGGAACTCTCTTCCTAACGCACTGTCAGTGTTCTTTCAGCACATGGACTGCAGAGGTTCAACAAGTTGGCTCACCACCATCTTCTCAAGGACAGGCAATTTACCATTATAGAATGTGGCATGCAGGCAGAAAAGGAGAGAAAAGCATGGGAAAAACAACAAATGCATGATCAATAATTGGAATGGGATTTAAGACTACAGCTCAAATCAACATTAAACCAGAAGAGGGAAATTTTTAAATGTTATTTGAGCAAGAGCCTGAGTTTCCCAAGTTGCCTGTTTTTTATGCAACAAAGACATGGTATTCCAGGCAATCCTTAACTCTGCTAGGCTCCACTATGCACACTATGCCAAGTCAATGCCACTACCAATTATTTTACAATGGTATTTGGCAGCAAACAAGAACTACTTAGTAGACATAATGCTTATGTCTTAAGTGTCAGGCTAAGTGTTTAAACATGAAATTTTGGCTGCTGTCCACTTAGGTCTATGAGGAGAAGACTGAATGTGGTGTGTGTCTTACAAGCTGAATGGATGCATTAAAAAGGAAAGAATTGTTTATCATAATTTTGTAATATAACTCCTTGGGTTTTAGGAATAAGGAGACAGGACTGATCCCACGTTGCATTTCCACCATCTCCACCCTGCTGTGAAGTGTAATTTTGCGGTACTTGGGCCTTACCTGGCTGCCACCCATTTCGGCTGACCCAACCTGGAAATGGAGGCAGGTCAATTCTGGAGCAGGCCTGATGAAAGGTCTGCCTCAGCCACCAACTTTCTTGAAAATCGCGAGGCTGGTTGCAATTGGTGGCGGGAGAAATCAAGTTTGCTAAGAATTGCTGACTACAGCTTTAAGTGTGAGTACTGACTTCATACTTTCTCTCACCTTGCTGTTCGATATGTGAATGCCACTATAAAAGATGGACCCAGCCTAATGGAACCCTTATGAAGTAGTCAAACATTGCAGATTCCTTGGAGTCTTTACTCACAAGATCCCCCTCAGATCCCCCTCACAAGTAAACTAACAGCCCAACCTGTCACTGCTCTCCTCTGCATGTTCCTGCATCTGTCTTGTGTAGCTGCAGCAGGTTCCAGCAGAGTGCTGGAATTGAACACAACAGCTCATTTCAGAGGCTGCTATCCACGTACATCCTTGAAGTGAAGTGCTTCTCCCAGTAGCCCCATCTGACCACTGTACAGATATGAGGACATGTACTGTACAGTGCCATGTGCCCTCCTAACTTCACATCATTTCAGGTTGGTCTGTCTTCCAATGATCATGCTACACAGCAGGAAGCCATTCTTTGATGGTCTGCAATAATGATCAGTGAGGCAACCAAGCCTTCACACAAGCCACCCATCGCTTGTAAGGAACACGGAACTCACTAGTCCCTTATATACATGTGTGCTTTCTTTGCTGATGTTATACTCACCATGAAGCAAACACACATACTGACGTCCGGACTTCCTGCACTCCAATGCCAGAATGGCACAGTCATGCAGCAGCCAGGCGAGCCAGTGCACACCAGCCCCAAGGTTCACAGATGTAGACCTCCAGATTTTCGTGGATGAGGTCAGGTATAGGAGGGACATCATCTTCCCAGAGGGTTGAAAACTGTCCCCAACAATCACAAAGAAGGTGTGGTTGACATTGCTGATGGAGCTTCAATTGGCCCCATTGCTGCAAGTGGTTCAACAAACCTTGCTGGTGTGGAAATGTGAATAAGACTTCGAAGGTCCCTTAAGGTAGCGGGACAGGTAGGTAAGGTGGTTAAGAAGGCATATGGGATACTTGCTTTTATTAGCTGAGGCATAGAATAGAAGAGCAGGGAGGTTATGCTGGAACTGTATAAAACGCTGGTTAGGCCACAGCTAGAGTATTGCACACAGTTCTGGAATCCGCATTATAGGAAGGATATGATTGTACTAAAGAGAGTGCAGAGGAGATTTACCAGGAATTTGCCTGGGCTGGAGAGTTTTAGTTATGAGGAGAGACTGGATAGACTGGGGTTATTTTCCCTGGAGCAGAGGAGATTGAGGGGGGACATGATTGAGGTGTATAAAATTATGAGGGGCATAGATAGGGTAGACAGGAAGGAACTTTTCCCCTTGGCGAAGGGATCAATAACTAGGGGGCATAGATTTAAGGTAAGGGGCAGGAGGTTTAGAGAGGTGTGAGGAAGAATTTTTTCACCCAGAGGGTGGTGGGAATCTGGAACTCGCTGCCTGAAAGAGTGGTAGAGGCAGAAACCCTCATAACATTTAAGAAGTATTTGGATGTGCACTTGCAATGCCGTGGTATACAAGGCTATGGGCCTAGTGCTGGAAAATGGGATTAGAATAGTTAGGTACTTGTTTGACCGGCGCAGACTCGATGGGCCGAAGGGCCTTTTTCTGTGTTGTAGATCTCTATGACTCTATAAGAAGTCAGCTAGGCCTTTGGCCACACAGACTGTAACACACCCAGCAGCTGAGGGGACACGGGATGCATGCTGCTCTTTACCTTTGGAGGTGTGTATGCCCAGGACACTCACTCAGCTGCAGATAAACTCTGAGGCATAGTTGTCAAGGGGTCAAGTGACAACACCAACATGCTGCCTCGATCCATCTGGAGGAGCTTCCCTTCTTCATGCAAGACTGCAGTGCCATAATCACCTTCTCATTCTTGCAGGAGAAATGGGCAGACACATCCAGGAGATGGCCCGGAGCAGGGGTGAAATCCTAATGATAAGCATCAAGGTGATCAAGGAGGCTGCTAGGGAGAGGGCCAGGATCCTGCAGCAGGAACAACTTGGTTATGGCATGATCATCATCCCAGGAGCATATGGCCATTGAAGAGGCCCATACACACATGGTGTGGTGGTGGAGGTAGGAGGCCTCATCTGAAAGCATGCCAAGCACTGGATGATGTGGAAGGCCTCAGCACTACAGAGCCTTCAGGGTCTCCAAGGCTAACTCTCATCAATTCCTCAAGTCTCACATAGGTCGTAGCCATCTCAGGCCACCCCACCCCTCTCAGGAATCCCTCAAATAGCAGCAAGAGGAGTTGTTCTTCAAGGATGTATCACCACAGCAGACAAGTGCACCATCCACTAGCGCAGATACTAGCACAGTGGGTCTATGCATGCATTTAGAAACGGTAGCTTTGGGTGAGGAGCACAGCACTCGTGTACAGGAGAATGTGCCTGAGGCAGAGGCATATATCAACAATCCCTGTTCGAGTGGGGAGAACAATCACAGTGAAGCTCCACTAGGCAATGAGGAAGGGCCTCAGAAGTCACAGATTGGGATTCGGTACTTAGAGCAGCAAGAACAGATCAATGGCCATCTGTTGAAGTTCCCTAAGTCTGTGCGGGTTCATGGACTGCAAATGGAGGAGTCCATGAAGCAGCCTGAACTCAGCCATGTCTCTGGGCTTCCAGTGCACAGGCTCCTCCCATGAGACAGTGGCCAACTTGATTGAAAGCTGTATGCAGCAGCACCTGGAGTGCATTTGAGAAAAATATGATGTCCTGCACAGGATGCAGGATGCTTTATGTAGCCTGGAGCAGTGTTTTCAGAACCTGAGTACTCATGTCCATGGGATACATGAAGCACTGCGCAGCCTGAACTAGACAGTTGCACAGGTGGTCCAACAATGGCTGAAGGCTCGAGGAGAGGGGTTAGCCACACCCCAGCAACAGACTCCCTCAAGTCAACAGGAACGCCTACCAAGAGCCCAGGATGCGCTAGAGGAGGATGAGAGTCCCACACCACTGGTGGCACCCTCTTCATCCTCGGCCCCTCTGACAGAGGGCATATCTGTGTTACAGATCCCGGTGATGACGGCTGCTCCTGCAGGGATGCTGGCAGCGCAGTCCCGGGAGAGGCCCCAACAGGTCCCTACAAGACGAGGATGGTTGCCACAATCTTCACAGCCACAAAGCCAGAGGCATGAGCAAGCTGCATCCATCTCCTCCAAGGCAACAAGGGAAGTACATCGTAGGAGTGTCCAGATAAAGAGGGCAGTGCATCGGGTAAATCACTAAGTGGGTCACTGTGGCGCGTTGTAGGCGTTGCGTACAAGTATTAAGTTTGGCTCACTGTGTAAATCAATTTAATCTTTGTTACAATAAGATGCATTATCTTCATAACTTTGCGCTAAACAGTAGTAACAGTAGTCATTTGGTAGTACAGAACTTGAGTATTGCTGAAAAAAAGAGGCATTTTTGTTGAAGTTTTTTGTCTTAGACTCATCAGCATAATTCATAAGAATAACAAATTTAAATGGATCAACAATTTATACTGTATGAGAAGAGAGTGCTGATTGGTTGGCAAGTGGACTCTGATTGGTTGGGGCTTTATCATGGAGAATGCACCAGTTGATGGTGACTGACCGTTAACTGCCAACCATTGGTTGAAATTTAAACCAGGCAGCTTGACTCTGATTGGTCAAGGCATCACTCTGAGGAATAAACTAATGAATGGCTGTCACTTATTTTGTTTAATTGAAACAGGCGCAATGTGCGTTTATGTCTCCAAAGAACAGGGCCATATCTATTAATATATGTAGCTTCCAGCACACACAAATGTGCCACACAGCAAGCCCAACTGACAATCTTAAATTGATTGTCAGCATAATTCTTAGCACACTGAAGATTATTTAGCAAACATCCAATCGAGGAATCACATCTCATGTTGGACATTATGTATTGAGCTTTGCAAGCATGGGCTGGTTCAGTATGGTCTGTACCTTGCCCGTTGCAAACAGCGAAAGGGACATGCTGGTTGATACGATCCACCAGTCTTTGGGATGTGTGGCCTACATACCTAGCATCAAAATGGCACTGAAACTCATATACCATATTCGTCATTTGTGTGATTGGTAGAACGTCTTTTTGGCTTGATGGTGAATACCATTCGTTTTGCTACTGCATAGTAGCAGCATGAAAGCTTCACCTGTTGCTCAAGTTTTTGAGATACCTTACCTTTCCAGGGTAATCTGAGATAGATTGGGCACCTTTCAGGGCCGAAAGTAACAGCCTTAGGCCTGTTCATCAGTTTGCGCAATATACAACGCGAAATGATCTGATCAAGGTAGCCATTATACCTCGATGTCTTTGATGTGCCCTATTTCAGCATCAAGCTTGCACGGCAAGCAAATGGCTTAGGCGCTATTTACAAGGTTGCTGATAAAGCCAATTTTATAGTGCGTGGAACTGTAAGAATCCCAACGTGTACATTGACCAGTGATGGTAGGCTTGCGGTACATTGTGGTAGAGAAACCTCTGGCAGGTTTCTCAACTAGTACGTCAAGGAAAGGGAGTTCATTTGACTGCTTCTTTTCAAAGATGAATTTGAGCACAGGATGGAACCCATTGAGACATGTAAGGAAGTTGTTACATGCAGCTGTGGATTTAAATTTGGCAAATGTATCATCCACATATTGGAAGTATGCAAGGGGTGGGAGGATAAGTCTCATTCAAGACACATTTCTCACAGAATCCAAGAGCTGGGCCTAGAGAGGATCCCATGGCAACACCATCTCCATGGCAATGCCCCAACCAATAAAAGCCCACTTGCCAGCCTTCACTGGCCAATATACACGTTGCTATTCTTACAGTTCCACGTGCTCCAAGAATAGCCTTATCAGCAACCTCGTAAACAGAACCCAAGCTATTTGCTTGCTGTGCAAGCTTGATGCCAAAATAGGGCAGATCAAAGGCATCCTGCGGTATAATGGCTACCCTGGTCAACTTCAAAGGTAATTTTCTTTTGACAAATCATGCTTGCTAGTGGAGTCTGAGAGTCTACGAAGACAGTGTCTTCCTAAACACCAGACTCTCAACAAATAGCACCTCTTTCAGCCCATAATGGCTGAGATATTATCAGTTTGGAACACAGAGCCAAACATTGGATAAACATCCTTTGCTGAAGACAACATGGAGAGGTACAGTCACATGACCTAAGAAGCCGGCTTGTTTAACAGATTAACATTGTCTTCCTGAGCTGCAAGCTCCAGTCTGCTGTTTAACATCTGATTGATAGGTCACACCGAAGCAAGCCCTGGCCAGGCTGGACAACTGGCCCCCATCTAATCTGACTCTGTCAGATGTTTTGTATCATCACCTACAAAAATGATTCATCCCTGTGTGCCGACTTCATCTTGTCAACACTACCAGAAAAACGAATTTCACAACACCAATTTTTTGGCCTGCCGACCTCCGTGAAAGAATTCCCCTTTGGACTTTGGCTCTGGACTCTGGAACTTATGTGAACCAATATTTATTTTTTCTGTGGTCTCTATACTGTAAAATCTTCTTTTCTCTAACCGTCCCTTTACTGTATGAGTGTGGAGGGGGGAGTTGTGGACCCTCCTCTAAGGAGGTTTTTGAATGCCTTTCCATAAACTAACCTTCTGAATTAATCCTATCTCGAGTTTGCTATGAAATTATTAGCAGAAATCATATCACACAAAACCAGAGGGGGTTGGGAAATACACCACCACTTATTAAAAAAAAGCAATTCTAAACACCTGTTTACGGACAGGTGGCGAGAGGAAAAATCAATGCTGTTTGAACTGACCCCCCTCCTGTCTATAACCTGAATCTTTGCTGCATCAGATTGTCCCTTGCGATAATGGCGTCCTGGACAGACCTCGTTGTGAAGCACCAAGCCTGGTCACCTCCATGGTCATCCAGACCACCTCGAGCAGAAGTCTCATCTTCCCTGTCCCCAGATCCATCCTCTCCCAGGTCCTGTGCATCCTCTTCCTCAGAGGACATCACACCTTCCTCTGGCTCCACCTCTTTAAGGGTCACTCCCCTTTGCTGGGCCATGTTGCGATCATGTGAGAAATATGAGGTGAGTACTGCAGGGCACCTTCAAATGTCACTATTTCTCTATTGTAGTGTAAAAACATCGCTAATGCAGTGATTCATCACAGGGATCTGTCCTGCAAAGGTTAAGTTGACTCTTACGTTGACCTCTATTGTGTAAGTGTTGACATGCATTACAGCACCTTTTCCATTGAAGAATGTGCCATAATGCATTAAAAATGTTTTTCAAAAAGTCCCGCTGCCTCTGCTGTCATGTTTTGTGCTGTTTTAAATGGACTGATAGTTCTGGCTGTTAAAAAAAAATCTGCTTTTAAAATTTGAAAAAATCTCTACAGCTGCTCCTCTTCATTGAATGACAGGCACTTTGCTCTGAAATGGAAAGGGACACCATTCTGTTCCGTCAATTTCAGGCAATGTTTGTGGGAACTTTTGTTTTGACAGATGTTGCCATTATGAATGCTTGGCTGGGTTTCAAAAGTTCATACTGGCTTTAGGTCAGCAGGTGGTCTATTGATCTAAGAATTAGAGACACTTTTATGAAGCTGTAATACATAATATGCCTTTGATGTAGTTCCTTGTTTGTTTTCAACCGTAATAGTCATTTAAAGGATTCCGATGTCTTACATACTAGAGTAGTTTTTCCGAGTATCAGTGATAGTGGGCTTGAATTCAGAGTTTTATTAAATTGTTAGAGTTTTTTTTCAATGATTTGAAAGTAATTCCCATTGCTGTTGCATAGCACCTGAGGACTGTATGTAGTGGATACTGGATGAGTGACTATGGAGGGTGCATGTGGGGCATGGAGGTAACATTAGTGATCTGAGGTGGCATGGGGGTGAGTGGGACCTTGAGGTGGGTGAGTGGTGAGGTTTAGGGGACTTTTAAATGATGTTCGGAGCTGGACAGCTGTGGTGCACCCCATCAAGGCTCGCAAAATGCACTGCAAATTCGACCCCTGTTTGAAAAGACAAAAATCCTATGCAGTTACAAATGGGTCAGGTACAAATTTTGGAAGGCAGAATTAGTGCAAAGTCGGGTTCATACTGTACTCCTGTACTGGCATACCCGATCTTTCCTCATAACTAAAATTCTCCCGTCCAGGCAGCATCCTTGTAAATCTCCTCTGTACCCTCTCTAGTACGATTACATCTTTCCTCTAGCACAGTGACCACAACTACGCACAGTACTCCAGCTATGGTCTAGTATCTTATACATTTCCAGCATAACCTCTCAGCTTTTATACTCTATGCTTTGACTAATAAAAGCAAGTATCCTGTATGCTTTCTCGACCACCTTATCTACCTGTCCAGTCACCTTCAGGGGTCTGTGGACATGCACTCCAAGATTCCTCTGTTCCTTTACACTTCTCATCATCTGACCAGTTATTGTGTATTCCCTTGCCTTGTTAGCTTTCCTTTGCAATATGCATGGCTTGTAACACTTAATTTTACAAATATTGGTAAACTGTGTGTGTAGTTTAGATATAGAATTCAATATATTCTATTTATAGTCTCTCTTGTTATTGCTCCGTAAATATGCATATTGTTTGAACACTGCTTACTTCATCAACAGAGATTTTGTTGGTCATAAGTGTCAAATTCAGCATTATAGTTTGAAATGGTTTCCCTAACTTTTATTCTTTCATGGAATGTGGGTGTCGCTGGCAAGGCCAGCATTTGTCACCCACCCCTAATCCCCCTAAATGGCTTGCCATGTCATTTCAGAGGATGGTTAAGAGTCAACCACATTGTGTGGGTCTGGAGTCACATCTAGGCCAGACCAGGTAAGGAGAGCAGATTTCCTTCCCTAAATGGCATTATTTTTTTCAGTATTGATTCCACACTTCATTACACAGAAACTTAACTTCTTTTACAATATATACAGATTCAGCAGGAAAATAAATCCATCAATGGCCTCTTGTTCAGTTTGTAAATACAACATGCTTTTCTCCTGTTAGGTTTTCATCTGCTGTTTTTCTGCTGCATTACTATCGAGGAGATCTTTGAGTGCCAGTTTAGGCTTTTACAACAATTAATGATAGTTCATGGTCACCATTACTGAGACTAGCTTTATTAATTAATTGAACTTAAGTTCCACCAGCTGCCAAGGTGGGATTTCAACCCATGTCCCCAGAGCTGTAGCATGGGCCTCTAGGTTACTAGTCCAGTGACATTGCCACTATGGAACCATTTCCCCCTGGTAGAACACAAAAGCAAAACTGACAACAGTTAACAGCCTATTTTTAACTTTACTGTTTCATAATCAACATTCTCAAACGTGTTCATAATAAACAGAACATAAAGATCAGTTATGCCTCATTTATCTGTGTCTTGATCTGAAACAAGACAGAACTGTCACATAACAACAATTGACTCTTGCTTCTCAATGTTCAGCAAATACCTCTAATAAATAAGTCCAGGTGAACCATCGGTGTTTTTACATTACAGGAGTGTGGCCAACAGCACGATTATAGTTCTATTCTGTCAGCTGGCCCCACTGTACTCCAAAATATAAAATGTTTGGCAAACTGATAGTCTATAAATGTGTCACCAAACTAAAGGGAGTTGCTTTCAGAGCTGATCCCTCTACATTTACACTGTATACAATGCTGTGCCTCCAAATTACATGATGGAACTCAGTGTGAATGAAAAGTAAAAGGGGCATGGGAAATTAGTGCAGTCAGATTATTCTCCCTAAAGAAAAGAAAAAATAGGTAATGTAAAAGCACCTTCCGCCTAATGGTTTATTTATATTACAGAAGCACTTCAAAGAACATTTCTGCATTATTGCCTAAAATTCCCAGTGCTATGGAAGCAAGCCCACTCATGCTGCAGGGCAAATTCCACAGTACTCTGAAACTTCTATGTGCACTTGTATTCAAGTTGTTGACATACTTTCTTCAGAGTTAGGGGATGGTGCATGCTGAGCAGTGACTTCAAAATTAACAAATCACAGCTCCCTATGTCATCAGGCTGAGGAGTTCAGCCCACAGGCAGTAACAGAGTATGACGGCCTATATCTCCAGAAAAAATTTTTACATCATTCAAGTCCTTCCCCAGCTCTACCACCCCTAATCCCTCCAGGATACCTAGGGCCTCCCTCCTGCTGATCTCTCTTTCCCACGAGTGATATGACCACCCTTCCCCCCCAACCCCAAGCTCAATCTGCAGCATGCCAACTTCCCATGACAATGCCTAATTTGACCCAAACTCCCAATTTGCAGCCTGCCCCACGCTCCCGATTGACAGGGACCATCCGCAAGTGTCTCCGGCAGCTGGCCAGCTACTGGGTTTGAAACGAAATTTGAAAATGATAACGAGAGCTGGCCAAATGTCTCCAACCTTGCCAGGTCCTTCAGCCCTGTTTGGCTTCCCCTGTACCCTTGCTGCCTCCCTGTAAATATTGGGCTCAGAGTTGCTGGAACCTACAAACCTTTGCCACAGGGAGCACTTGAGGCAGAGACCATTAAACCTTAGAAGGGAAAAGTGTGCAAATATTTGAAGCAGATGATAACACAGAAATAAAAGAACAACTTGCATTTATATAATGCCCTTAGCGTAGAAAACAGAATCAAAATACTCTTCACAGAGGCATAATCAAACAAAAATGGACACCAAGCCAAAGATGGGGTTACTCAAAGAGTTGGCCAAAGGTGAAATAAAAAGGGTACATTTTAAGGGGGATCTTAAAAGAGGTGAGGTGAAAGGGCTTAAGTGTCAGTATGGTGGAGCATAAGGCCTAGCTGGCTGAAGGCAATGTAACAAGAGCAGGGTGAAAGGATAGGGGATACTCAAAAGACCAGAGTCAGAAGAATGGAGAGTTCTGGGGGGCTGGGGAATTTGTCAAGCTTGAGCAGCTTACAGACATAGGGATGGCAAGGCCCTGATAAAATTTAAACACAAAGGCTGGCCAGGTGCTAATGTAGGTCAGCAAAGAAAGAAGTGATTGGTGAGCAGGAGCTGGCATGTGACAGGATAGTAACAGCAGAGTTTTGGAATGAGTGGCTGAGCGAGCAGTTAAAAAAAAGTTGAGTCCAGAAGCAACAGGTGCCTGGATGAGGGTTTTGCAGTAGAAAGATTGAGGCAGGATGGGCAATTTTACAGAAGGAAAAGTAGATACCATGATTTTCCAAATGAAACACACACCCAAATGTAATACTCGATATTCATGGCCGAAGAATTAAATTTGCCTGATCATCACGTATAATAGGCATCTGGACTTCTGTAATGCTGCAGTCAAAAGTAGTGAGCAAAGTGACTCAGCTAAATGGTCTGATCCCACCCTGGTTTGCTGAGCGGCCAGCTCCCACACCCATATAAAATGTGTAATACTCAACTAAACTGAATGAGCCAACAGTGTTTATAGAGTGATCAAATGTAGCATGTGACACACGGACAAATCTCTCAGACCAACTTGGAGCAGTAAGGTATTTTCGTGAGGCATTCGTATGATCCTGTCCAAGTATACTTGGAATTAAGTTTATAAATGCCAAAAACTAATGAAAATAAGCGAGGATTCTCATTTATGCCTAAAAATGGACGAATGTAACAGAAATACCATCAAAATGCAACACTTGTAGTAAGTATGCGTTATCATTCACAACCGATCCAGAAAAGTTGTTCTTGACCAGCTGCAAAAAGTAACATTTTGATTTGTCACCATGTATAATACACACCCTAACTTCTAGGTACACTTTTAGGGGAAAAAAAGGTCTATTTTTTATTCATTTATGAGGTGTGATTGTCATTGGTAAGGCCAGCATTTGGTGCCCATCCCTAATTACTATTAAGAAGGTGGTGTTGAGCCGCCTTCTTGAACTGCATCAGTCCAAAAGGTGTAGGTACACCCACAGTGCTGTTAGGGAGGGTGTTCCAGGATTTGATCCAGCAATAGTGAAGGAACGGCAATATAGTTCCAAGTCAGAGTGATATGTGACTTGGAGGGAAACGTGCAGGTGGTGGTGTTCCCATGCATCTACTGCTCTTGTCCTTATAGGTGGGAGAGGCTATTGAAGGAGGCTTAGTAAGTTGCTGCAGTGCATTATGTAGATGGTACACCTTTCTGCCACTTTACACTGATGGTTGAGGGAGTGAATGTTTAAGGTAGTGGATGGGATGCTGATCCAGTTAATTTTCTGGTCAGTGATAACCCCCTGGTATGTCGGTGGTGGGGTTTCAGCGATGATAATGCTGTTGAATATCAAAAAGAGATAGTCAGATTTTCTCTTGCTGGAGATGGTCATTGCCTGGTGCATCTGTGGCCCAAATGTTATTTGACACATCAGCCCAAACCTGAATGTTGTCCATCCTGCAGGGGAGTGTTGCCTCAGCACTTGAGGAGTCATGAATGATACTGAACACTGTGCAAACATTAGTGAACATCCCCATTTCTAGCCTTATGATGAAGGAAAGGTCATTGATGAAGCAGCTGAAGATGTTTAGGTCCAGGATACTACCCTGAGGAACTCCTGCAGCATTGCCCTTGGGCTGAAATGTTTGACCTCCAGCAACCACACCTATCTTCGTTTATGCTAAATATGACTCCAACCAGTGGAGACCTCCCATCTGCCCCACCCCACCCGATTCTCATTGAATTCAATTTTGTTGGGGGTCCTTGACGCCATACTCAGTCAAATGCTGCCTTGGAGGGGTCTATCAGAAATGCATAGTAGCCTCAGTGTAAACCAGAAGATCTAGTTTGGCAGTAGAGGTGGAAGGTGCAATGGGAGTGACACATCAGGATCAGGAGCAATGCTAACCAGGAAGTCAAGTGAGAAGGAAAGGTAAATTCACAGAGTCAGTGCAGATGAGGGAGCTAATCTCTGGAATTAAGAAGGTTAAGGGATGTTTTGATTGAGAGTTTTAGAATTTGAAAGAAAGTGAAAGGGTAGATAGCAATAAACATTTTCCACTGGTAGGGAAGTCTAGGACAAAGGGGCATAACCTTAAAATCAGAGCTAGGTCATTCAGGAAAGAAGTTAGGAAACATTTCTTCATGCAAAGGATGGTAGAAGTGTGGAACTCTCTCCTGCAAAAAACAGTGGCTGTGAGCTCAATTAATAATTTTAGATCTGAAATTGCTGAGAGTTTGTTAGACAAAGGCATAATTCATCTCCATCCGTAGGTGGATGGTAATGAATTATGGATCAGGAATGATCTATTTGAATGGCAAAACAGGCTTGAGGAGCTGAATTATTGCCATTCCTATGTTCCTAGTTGAAGCAACAGCTTCAGGGAAGTGAGAAGAATACAAAATCAGGAGCAGCAGCAGGAACTTGGAGAGTCAATCCAGCCCAGTCCTTCAGAGGGTGTTGGAGGAATTTTGAAGAATGATTGAAACTCCTAGCCACAGGAAGCAAACAGAAAGAATCAAAAGCAGAGATTATTCAGCTGTGAGGATGAAAATCAGTAAGATCAAAGTTTGCTGAGCATAGAATGAAAAATTTCCAGCAAAGGAGGAAACTGTACCTGTAGAAACAGAGCAGGTACTGGAGTAGAGATAGAGGCAGGAAAGGCAGAGGTCACAGCCAAGCCTAGAAGCCCATGAAAAATAATTGACTTCAGCCCAGGAGAGTAGAGCTCAGAAGCCAGCTGTGCAATGAATATAGTCCTTAACTCAGTGATTGACAAGAGTCACAACAGCCAAGCAATACAGTGTAGTCCAACTGAGCAGTCTTGATCACAGTAGAATTCAGGAAATCAAATGTGAGCAGAGTTCTATTGGAAATACAGCAAAAGTATAGAATAAGCTGGGTCAGTGAATGACATGAATGACAATTGTGCTCTGCACAGGTAACAGTAAATATGTAACTTCAACTTGTATGGGCAGTTAAAATGCAGCCACTGTTAGGGTTCTTCAGCAATGGAGGAGAGAAAACTGGGAGAAAAATATAACAATAGATAGCCAAGAATAAAGCTGCATAAGAGGGAATTTGTGCTAGAAGCTGCTAGCCCAAGAACAATCTTTAGAAACTGGAGAGAATTTGATTGTGAAATTACTTTAGAATTATTCTAGCAAAGAGCTGGCATTGACATGATGGGCCAAATGATCTCCTTTTTTTGCTGTAAACTAATACGATTCTATAGCCCAGGCTCACAGGTGAAGAGAAAGAAAACAGTACATGAAAAATATATTGGCCCAGATCTTACAGTCTCCGGATCATCGGAGGCCAGATGTACGACCGAAGATGCGTGTCATGACCCTCAAAGTCCCGACGCACTGCTTCTGTGGGAATTTCCCGGGGTGCTTGAACTTCCAAAGGGCAATTCCCCTGCCCTCCCGGGGACCCTCCAAATAAGTCTCCGACTCTGAACTAAAGTCAAAGATTTCAGACAGTTCTGATGTACTTATCTGGATAGCTACCCAGGAAATGTTATACAGAAAAATCCTAGTCCAACTCCTGGCAACTATTCAACTGACTCCCCAGTCATTTGCATTGACCACCCACCCCCCCACCCGACTCCTCCCTCGAGCCCCCAACTCAACCTGACAGCCCCTACTACCTGACTGCCTCACCGACCAGACTAACCTCCGACTGCCTGACTACTCCTCCCAGCCCCACCTGACTACCCTCCAACCAGACCTGACTAGCCCCCACCATTCGACCATCCCCCAATCGACCCGCCTGTCCCTCGATCTTACAATCCCTCCCGACCCGACCACCCCGTCCCACTTACTCACTCACCCACCTACTACATTACATCCTACCCACCTACCACTTCACCCACCTGCCAACCTACCAACCTACCCATCTGCTACCCTATCACTCTACCCACCTACCACTTGATTCACCTACCATCTCACCCACCTGATGCCCTACCCACTTATCAAACCCCCCCTTCCCACCTATCTCACCCACCCTACCCATTTACTTACTTCCTCACCCAGCTACCCACCCTACCAATTCACTCGTTCACTCATTTGCTAACATTCACACTGGACATTTAAACTTACCTTATGGAAATTAGTGCTGTAAAATGGGGTTGTGGCTTCTGCGCTGATTCTCTTTGCTGCTTTCTGCCTGGAGTTCTGCACTGAGGGAGAACTCCTGCATCGTGGATCGGAAGTCTGGCCTTTTTAAACATATCTAGATAAGTGGATAGTTATTGTTCTGATCGGCGTCGGACGAAGTAGTTCTGACGCTGATCAGAAGATTTGGGCCATTATGTTACGTAGAACTGAGGCAAGCTCATACTTGAGAAAAGGCAATTTGACCCATCAAAGCTCAGTTTGTTAGTATGCCATGGTCCCTCTGTAATCATAATATCCAAAAATGTTTTGATCAACCCTGCTAGTACCCCTACCACGCTGCTTGCCAGATTACTATATTCCAAACATTTGTCATTATAAAGCAGTTCTTTCAGATATCTGTTTTAAAATTATTTTGCACCAGATTTCAGTTACGTCCTCTGCTATCTTCCTATTTACTTTTAAGTAAGAATCTAGTTTACCTTATTTATATCATTGGATACTTTTTGTAATTCAATATAATTCACTCCCCTACATCAGCAACAACTTTCCTCATAGCTTATCCCTTTACACATGGGATTAGTCTTGATGCTCTTGTCCACAACACACTTGTACTTTCTTGTGCTTAATTTGAATAATCTGCTAATTTAAATTAAAATCATTCAAAAATACCTCTTGAGCTGTTTTATTCAAATTGCCTTTATTGAATTAATGGATAATTCAAATCATTTTTAGCAAGAAGTAGGTCATAAAATATGACATTTTTATGCTGAAGGTTTTAGCAGTCAAGTTTTCAAACATGTCCTACAAGAATATGTATACACCTTGGAAAGAGATGAACAGATCCTTATTTGGTGACTCCAATCTCATTTTCTCCAAATTACCCACTTACATCACCCTATTTTTCAGCTTGAGTACTCATTCTCCTGATGTTTACTGATATTTGTGGTTGTGTTTTCCCTCCATAATCACATCTAACGCTAGACATTTTGTTTCGAGTTTTGCAACTTGGGACTGATTGGCCTGAACTCTGCCTATTATGATCAGCCAGTTGCTGGGGCATATGGCCTACGTAGCTGGCATCACACCAGCACCCAAAACAAAACGTCGACTATTAGGTATGATTTTGCGATTGAGCAGCACATGCTGAACACTCATGAGTGTGCTAATAGCTACACCAACAACCAATATAAGATAATCAGTCAAGCTCATAACATGGCTCATTTACGCTTGCTAGCAGCAACATATATTCATACATAAAGACCCATTCTGTAAACAAAATGAATATGTTCCAGCCTTGTGCCTTTTTTGAATTACCCAGGCAATTGGGAAGCTTATAGACCCTTGTTGCTTTCTCCATGGCAATGCATTGTCCAATCAGAGTCGACTTGCCAACTAATCAACATCCTTTTCTCCTGTAGTATAAATTGTTGTGATCATTTGAAATTTGGCATTCTTGCATTTGTCCCGATGAGTGCAAGATGAAAAACTTCGGCAACATGTCTCTCTTTGCAGCAATATTCAAGTTCTATACTACCAAGTGACTATATTTTATTTAATTCATTCTCAGGGTATGGGCATCACTGGCAAGGGCAGCATTTACAGACTATCCTTAGTTACCCTGAGAAGGTGGTATTGAATTTCTTTGTGAATCACTAATAGTGGTTTTATACAACTGCTACAACTGCTCAGAGGGTACTTAATAGTCAACTATGCTGGTGTGACACTGGAGACACGGATAGCCCAAGTCAGGTAAGGGGGTCAAGTAGCCTTTCCTAAGCAACAATAGTGAACCAGTTGTGCTTTTAATGACAATCCAATATCATTTTTTAATATCAGCTTCATAGTCACTTTTGCTAATATCAGTTCTTTGAAAAAACTGAATTCAAATTTTCAAATAGGCTTGGTGGGATTTAAACTCATGTTCTCTGAATTACTAGCCCAGTAACAAAACCACAGCACACCATGTCACTGTAATCCAAATTACTGGGATATATCACATGCCACCATCTTTGGCCTATGGAAGATAGAAGAATATACACTCCAACCATGGCTCAGACTATAAAACAACAGATAAACTCAGTCAACATTAAAACAGTAGATGAGCAGTATATTTATAGTAATTGCAAACTGTATTCTGCTCAACCATCCGAACAACAAAAGGTGTCTCTCATGTGACCCCTCACAACACAAATTGATCCTGGAAGCACTCTTGCTCACTAATTTGATGAAATACTGCAATGGGACCACTGTTCCACTGGTGGCTTAAGATTGGCTGCTCCCTTAGCTGCAATTCAACCTATCTCAAATTCCACTGAAGATAAGCCACAACAAAGGACATTAAAACTCATCTTCATAATTCAAACCAATTACTTTAAAATAACTGACATAGAATATTTGACCCAAATGCTTTCAAAGATTTATGACTGCTTGGAATTAACATTTTGACCAGCGAGATATCAGAGACACTTCCTGATAGAAACACAAAAATAGCTCTGCACTCCTCTTTGTCAACAGGAACAAATTACGGAAGTATATTAAACCATTTGGTATAACAGATCATAATTTATATACCTACAGCTTGCTTGCAGAAGCAGCTAGCAAAAAAGAATTTTAACCCTTTGTGTACCAAGCCCCAAGGAAAACTCAAACAAATAATCCATCACAAACTAAATACTTAACTTTGTTATAGCTTCATATCATGGCTTATTTTTGATATACAATGACTTATGTATTAAAATATTGTTTTCACTAGTAGAATGTGTTATGGAATAACGGACAGGACATGCCACAGTGCACAGTAGGCTTGTGTCCCTGAAAGCAACAGCTGTAAGGGGTACTTCAAAAGGTACATATTCATTTTAGAACTCCTGGCTCTTGAGGGTCAAACCATTTTATTTAAATAATAATTCACAGCAGTTGTGAACATATTCTATACTCAGCTACAATCCATAATCCAAAGCAGTGATATTCATAAGACAGAGTGGTCATGCCTCTAACCCATTTCCCATTGACCCATACATGGCTACTATACCACTTACTATATCAATTGTCTCTGGATCTCCATTCATAGTTCCTCAGCCAAGATTCAGGAAACAGGAAAAGCAAAAGAAACAGTTCATAAAAGGAAAAAGGTTTCACTTTATGACAGGTCTGCAAGAGAAGCCCTCCAGCAAGTCACAGCAGCATTCCAAAAAGTCAGTGAATATACCTTCTCAAGAGCTTGTGTCCTGCCGAAACGGTATGAAGAAGAACAAAATCTAAAAGAAATTTGTTTCTCTTCCTTATTGTTTAAATTCTGTTTTTTTTTTAATGGACAAATGGCTAGACTGATAAAATGGCTGGCACTGATCACATGATGGTAGGTCTGGAAGTTTCTGAGCAGTTTAAAAATGGACAAAGGTTAACATCTCCAACCCCTGTAATGTAACACTCCTTGCATTGTATAAGCATCCCAGCAAAACCAACATAAAGGATAGTAAACGAGACATCTGCACCACTCAGCTATGGACAAAGGCGGAGCTATTTGTGACTCCTCATCCCAACATCATGCTAATGGTTCTACAGTTACCTACTCAAAACACAATGGGTGGAATTGTCCGCTCCCATTGAAGGCAGGCATCATGGCGGGCATGAGCGGACAATATGGCGAGTAGGCCAAAAATTGGTTTTACATCGTCATGAAGCCAGTTTGTGATTGTCTGCTCCACCCATTAATGACGGCTGCGTTTCTTACCGCCGCACATCGAGAACCTAATTTCAAAACTTTAGCATCTCACTATAAGCCCTGCTCACCAGAATCATCCCCCGCACTGCATCATCCGGGCACATCGGCGTGATTGCACGCCAACGTGTTTCACAACTGTACATAAGCGACATGCACCTGGCGACCTGCACTTCGCTCGGGACTCTGAGGTTTGTTTTCCTACCATGCTTCAAGCAGCACTCGCAGTCATCAGCACAAGACTTCACAGGCAGCACCACATCACTTTTAGGGGGGCTCACGGGCAGGTCTCTACCTACCAGGCCAGCTGTAAGGCTTTTCAGCGGCTGCAGGGATAGGGCTTGCTCAGAGAAGAGGGAGAAGTGGCCTCAGGCAAGGGAAGAGGCTGCAGGGCAAGGGCTGTACTGGGGAAGGGGGGTATCCCAGAGTATGTGGGGGGCACATGTTAATCTGTGCAAGTGGCCTCAAGCTAGTGAGGGCTGAGGAGGCAGTCTCCAGAGGAGATGAGGCCAAATGGGGATGTGAGCGTGTGTGTGAGAGAGTGAGTCGTGATGCCCTTGAGTTGGCAGTGAGTGAGATGCCAGTGAATGGCCAACCTCTTCTTTGCAGCTTTAGCACTGACCACCACTGCTACCGCCTCCCAAGCCAGAGTGGTGAGATTGCTGGACCTCCTGTGGCTAGAGCAGGGTGGAGGACATCACGGCAGGCCTCCAAAAGGCATGCCAATGCTGAGCCACTGAACTCCAAATGGCTTTCCAAATGAGCTGCAAGCATTGAGAACTGTGTGTGCAGTTGCCATTTAGATATGGCACCCAGAGTCAGGAAACGGTGACGTAATGGCATGGCGGATGATTCAGAGGCTGGCCACCAGCGAGGCAGCGTGTGGCTGCATAATTAATGAGGCGGGAAGCTGATGATATGGCACTAAAACCCACTATTGTGGCTGGCTGGTAAAATGTTGTTTTTCACACCCGCTACTGCACTTAGTGCAAATCTGGGACAATTCCGCCCAGTAGGTTTTAACAAGGAGCCACATAAGCTAAAAAGCTCGACCCAAAACCACACTGTCACATGCCCAAGACTTGAGTTGCTTTAATTGCTTTACTTAAACAGCTTTTGGAATTTATCTTCAGCCACTGTTTAACCTCAGAAGGGAACCAGGCTAGCAGCCTGCCTCTGTCTGCCATCTTCCACCAACAGAGCAGCAACAGAACAAGGGCCCTGTCCAGGTCTTAAATTACCTGGCCCTCGTCTACTCTGCGTACCACTGGAGCATCCAAACTTCTGTATCTGTGCCTAGAAGATTAATTCATCTCTACGTTCCTGCTTCCATTTGGGAGTCATCGCTTCTGGAAAGGCAGATCACCCTGCAACAGTTTCAGCCTGCTAACCTCTGAAGGAATGCATCATTGGACTTTTTGATTCTGGATTCCGGACTCACATGAAAGCATAATCCTTATTTTTAACATGGTCTTTGCCCTGAACTCTTTTCTTTCCCTTAACCCTCTTTTATTGTATGAATGCGAAAAAGGGGCGGACATTATGAAAAACCCCTTCCCGTGTTTTGTGTGTGTTTAAGATAAACTACCCCTCTTACTTTACCTTATCTCAAGTTTGCTGTGGAGTTACTAATAGAGAATTGGATCACTCCAAAACTGAAGGGTTGGGGAAAATACGCCACCACTCATAAAGGGGGAAATCAACAATCAAAAACACCTTTCTGGTTATGGACAGGTAGTGAGTGGAGAAATCAGGGCTGTTCTAAATTAAACCCCCTCCTGTCCATAACAGAAATTGGAAGCTCACACCCGGGATTGATTCAGTTTGAATTTGACCAGAGTCTATGTTAAGAGATGAGCCAAATTAGAGATAAGAGTCAATTGGAAGCCAAAAGAGGGAAACCCGGTGGCTGGAACTAATTTTAACACAAGTAATTTACGACAGCAAATTCCTTGTCCTAACACTAGGAAAATGGTGCCCAAACATTTGTTCAGCAAAAGAATTTAAACAGCAAAGGTTTAGAGACCCTGAGCACAGATCAACTGAAAGCGGTAATTGGGAAGATACAGTTCAAATTGCCCAGCAAAATCAAAAGAAAGGAACTAATCCCATGTGTGATGGAACATCTGGATCTCACGTTACCAGTAGAACAGTTAGATTAAGAGCCCAATCATGACGCCGAGTCCCTTCCCTAGCCAATTTCGAGCTGGAAAAGCTTAAATTGCAGCTAGAATTTCAAGAGAGGGAAAGAGCGAAAGAGAGGGAAGCTCAAGGGAGAGAAAGAGAGGGAAGAGAGAGCAAGAGAACAAGAAAAGGAAAGAGAATTCCAGCTCCAAAAATTGGAAATGGAACTAGCAGCTCAAAGGAAGAGAGAGCGCAGACAGCCAACCACTGCAAGGGAAAATCTCTGTCTACCCGGTAGCACCCTCTATCCACCCACCCCCCCCCCTCCCTCACCCAAAACCACTCTCTGGGGCCCTCAAGAATGCGAGATTCCTTCCCAAATTTGAAGAGAGTGATGTGGAGTCATTTTTTACCACCTTTGAGAAGATAGCAGGACAGCTAAAATGGCCTCAGAATCTGGACATTTTTAATTCAAGGACAGCTGTCAGAGAAAGCCCAGGAGGTCTACTCCATGCTGCCTCCTGATGTGTCCCTGAATTACAAGCAGATTAAGGATTCCACCCTAAGTGCCTACGAATGAGTCCCGGAGGCATACCGCCAGCAATTCCGGAATGCTTATAAGAAGCCAACCCAAACCCACATCAAGTTTGAACAGTTGAAACAAATCGCGTTCGACAGATGTGTAAGATCTCTAAAAATCCCATGCACCCACGAGGGGTTGCATGAGTTGGTACTATTGGAGGAATTCAAAAATTGCTTACCCTCCAACCTGCGAATCCACCGAGAGGAGCAGAGAATCCTCACAGCCAGGGGTGCTGCCGTCAGAGCTATGACCTCACCCATAGGCTTGTACACTCAGGCAGACCCTTGCCAAACCATACCCCTGAGCAGTGGACAGATAAGCAGGGCGACCTAGATAGGAAAGGCCCCCCACCCAGAAAAGAAAACACAAAAGAGGGTGGGAGAAGCCCCCAGGCAGCTCCAAATAAGAACTCCCGGAGGCCAATGTGTGCTCATTGCAACAAAATAGGCCATTCCAGACTGAATGCTGGAGATTGCGAGGCAAACCAGTGGCCCAGTAGGGCTTCACATGACTAGTCCCCTGAAAAACGCCCCAATAGATAGCGCAGCATAGCAGGCAGAGCCTCTCACTACAGAAACTTACCCTTTGGAGGACATGGTGCTGTGTGTGTCTGAGCTGGACAAACTCCCAGAGAGTTTCCAGAGTTTTGTCCTCTCAGGAACCGTGTCCCCCGACCCATCCCAAAATATGAGCAAGTCCATGAAACTGCTCCAGAACAAAGGAGCCACTCAGTCCTTAATGTTGCAGGGAAACTTAAACTTACCCCTGAGTCCTCCTGGAAGGCCAAAGCGCTGATCAGCACTGGAACAACTTAGGGGTGCGCCTACTCCCAAACTAAAGACCCCAGCTAGGAGGCCATTGTTTGGTTTGGACAGTAGCTTTATGGGAATTTAAATGTGGAGCAGAGAAGTTCCCAAATTGGCTCAGAGAGGATGATGCCTTACTTAGTTGAAAAGCCACCAGGCAGTATAGCAAGAGCTGACCATCCATCAGAGGGCAGTAGTGTCCCAAAAAACACAACACCTACCCCTGACTGACCAGCAGAGGGACTCCAACCAGATTGGACCCCATGCTCACCCACCAGAATGCAGAATCGCAAGGTGACTGGACAGAGTTATCCACACCACGTAAAATGATTCATAAACACTAACCAGGCTACAGCACTGTACCCTCTCCGGTATGGATATGGGAGAGGACACTGCCAGAAGGCCATCTTCCTATCATCCAGGCCCAGAAAGGCTAACCCAATTTTCACAGCCAACTGCCTGTCTGTTGCTGTGCCAACCCAAAGCTCCTAGCAACAGAAGCTGGACCTCTCCAAGTGTGCTAACGCCAAAAACTGAATCCCCTAAAGAGGCCAAGCTCCCTTTAAAACACCCCCATTCTCCTGATCTTCAACCTACCCACAATCCCTGGGTCTGAACAGCTGAACCCCCAGGTTACCAAAGTGAACAGGCAGGAGCCAAGCTGGACAAGAGCAGCTCAGCCCTATGACCCCAGGGCCCGGCACCCACAGAGTGAGATGTTCAACATTCCCCGGCGAATCGCCCGGAGCAGCTTGACCATCACTCATTCTCTGAATGCTAACCACACTATAAAACCCCCATAACCTTTTGAGGTCATTTAACCAGGAGGTGGAATGCCTGACCTCCAACAGAGGGAAGTCAGAACTCTCGCACTGAATAGACTTCCCTAGGCAGATGAATTTCAAATCCTCCCAAGTCACCTAAGCCTTCCCAAATTGCAGGGCTGGACAAGGTCCTTGCAGACGCCCTGTCCAGGGTTTGAATCACAAACAGAAAGTGCAGCAGGGAACTGTCATTTCCCCTGCAAATGGTGTGTCTGATGTGGCAGTGTGAATGAGAGAACATAGGAACATAGGATAAAAGCAAAATACTGCAGATGCTGGAAATCTGAAACAAAAACAGGAAATGCTGGAAAAACTCAGCAGCTCTAACAGCATCTGTGGAGAGAAAAACAGAGTTAACGTTTCAAGTACATGTGACTCTTCTGTAGAGCTCTGAAGAGTCATATGGACTCGAAACATAGGAACATAGGAACCAGAGAAGGCCTGTCGAGCCTGTTCTGCCATTCAATATGATCATGGCTGATTGAACACTTCAATGCCTTTTACCCACACTATCCCCATAACCCTTTACGTTATTGTTAGTCAGGAATCTATCAACCTCTACCTTAAACATACTCAATGACCGAGCTTCCAAGACCCTCTGGTGTAGAGAATTCCAAAGATTCACAACTCTCTGAGTAAAGAAATTTCTCCTCATTTCGGTCCTAAGTGACTTTCCCCTTATTTTGAAATCATGTCCCCAGATTCTAGACTCCCCAGCCAGGGGAAACATCTTACCTGCATCTACCCTATCTATTCCTTTAAGTATTTTGTAGGTTTCATGAGGTCACCTCCCATTCTTCGAAACTCTGGAGAACACAGGCTCAGTTTCCCCAATTTCTCTTTATAAGACAATCCCGTCATCCTCGGAACAAATCTGGTGAACCTTCGTTGCGCTCCCCCTATGGCAATAATATCCTTTCTGAGGTAAGGGGACCAAAACTGCATACGATACTCCAGGTACGGTTTAACCAAGCTTCTATACAATTGAAGCAAGGCTACTCTTGTGGTACTCAAATCCTCTTGTGGTAAAGGCTAACATCCCATTAGCCTTCCTAATTGCCTGCTGCCCCTGCATGTTAGCTTATGGACAAGGACACCCCGGTCCCTTTGTACATCTACACTTTCTAATCTCATACCATTTAGGAAATACTCCGCACATCTGTTCCTTTTACTAATGTGGATAACCTCACATTTTACCACATTATATTCCATCTGCCATGTTCTTGCCCACTCACTAAATCTGTCCAAATCCTCCTGTAGCCGCTTTACATCTTCGTCACAACACACATTCCAGCCTAGCTTTGTATCATCCATTAACTTGGAAATATTACATTTGGTCCCCACATCCAAATCACTGATATATATCGTGAACACCTGGGGCCCAAGTACTGATCCTTGCGGTACCCTACTAGTCACAGCCTGCCAACATGAGAATAACACGTTTATTCCTACTCTGTTTTCTGCCTGTTAGCCAATCCTTAATCTCTGCCAGTATATTTCCTCCTATCCCATGTGCTTTTATTTTGCTAATCAACCTCCTGTGGGGTCTTTATCAAAAGCCTTCTGAAAATCCAAGTATACTACATCCATCAACTCCTTTATCAATTTTGTTAGTAACATCCTCAAAAAACTACAACAAGTTCATCAAACATGATTTCCCATTTGCAAGTCCATGCTGACTATGCCCAATCAGATCATGATTATCCAAGTATCCATTTACCACATCCTTTATAATAGATTCTAGCATTTTACCTACTACTGATGTAAGGCTAACAGGTCTGCAGTTCCCTATTTTCTCTCTCCCTCCCTTCTTAAATAGTGGGATGACATTTGCTACCTTCCAATTTTCAGAAACCATTCCAGAATCTATAAAATTTTGGAAAATGATGACCAATGCATCCATTATCTCTATAGCAACCTCTTTCAACACTCTGGGATGCAGAATATCAGGTCCCAGGGACTAATCAACTTTCAGTCCCATTAATTTCTCCAATACTACCTTCTTAATTATACTAACTTCCTTCAACTCCTCATTCCCCCTGCTCCCCTGGATCTCTAAATCTGGGAGATTTCCTGTATCTTCCTCAGTGAAAAGACACAAATCATTTAGCTTTTCTGCCATTCCTTTGTTCCCCATTATGAATTCTCCTGACTCTGCCTGTAATGGACCCACATTTGTCTTAGCCAAATGCTTCCTTTTTACATACCTATAGAAGCTTTTACAGTCTGCTTATATGTTTTTTTGCTAGATTGCATTCATATTCTATTTTCTCTTTCTTTACCAGTTTCTTGGTCTTCCTTTGCTGTATTCTAAAAACCTTTCCAATCCTCAGGTTCACTACTACTTCTGGCAACTTTATAAGCCTTTTCTTTTAATCTTATACAACCCTTAACTTCCTCTGTTAGCCACGGTTAACTGACTCTTTTGGGGTTTTTGCACCTTGAAGGAATGTATAGGTGCTGTAAGCTATGTAATAGTTCTTTGAAGACTATCCATTGCCTATGTACAGTCATACCCGTTAATGTATTTTCCTAATCCACCTCAGCCAATTTGTCCCTCATGCCTTCATAATTGTCTTTATTCAACTTTAACACCCTTGCTTCAGAGCGAACTACCTCATTTTCAAACATAAAGTAAAATTCTATCATACTGTGGTCATTCATCCCTAAAGGTTCTTTTACAAGAAGATTATTGGCCTTTTTCATTACATAATACCAGATCTAAAATAGCCTGTCCTCTAATCGGCTCCTCAACATACTGCTCTAGAAAACCATCCCTAACACTCCAGAAACTCATCTTCCACAGCATTAGTGTTCAATTGGTTTACTCAGTCTATATGCAGATTGAAGTCACCTATGATTACTATATTGCCCATGCTACATGCTTCTCTCATCTCCTGATTAAGACCATGCCCCATAGTACCACTACTGTTTACAGTCGCGGATCTGGCTGTCTCCACTCCCGGAAGGTGAGTGAAAGCCCCGAACCTCATCCTCTATTTATCCGCTGCCCGAGGAGAGGCCTCCCTCACAGGTCTGGCTGTTTCCTCTCCCAGAAGGTGAGTGGAGGCCCCGAGCCTCACCCTCTATTTATCTGTTGCTCCAGTAGAGGTGTCCCTCGCAGGTCCGGCTGTCTCTGCTTCCGGAAGGGGAGTCATGAGAAAGCATGCATATTTTTTCATTTCCTATTCTTCCTTCTTAAGATGATACATATACATATGAAAACAATGAAATAGAATTCATTTTTTTTCTCCAACAGTGCAAGCGTGTCCCGCCGAGATGGCATGGAGAAAAAAAACTAAAAGAAATTTGTTTTTCTTCCATATTGTTTAAATTCTGCTTTTTTAATGGACAAATGGCTGGACTGATAAAATGGCAGGCACTGGCCGCATGATGGTAGTTCTGAAAGTTTCTGAGCAGTTTAAAAATGAGCAAAGGGTAACACCTCCAACCCCTGGAATGTAACATTCCTTGCATTGTGTAAACATTCCAGACAAGCCAACACATAGAATAGTGGATGAGATGTCTGCACCAGCCAGCTATGGACAAAGGCAGTTTCAATGTTGTGCTAATGGTTCCACAGTTACCTGCTCAAAACACAATGGGTTTTAACAAGGGGCCTCATTAGCTGAATAGCTTGACCCAAAACCACCCTATCACATGCCCAAGACTTGAGCTGTTTGAATTGCTTTAATTAAACAGCTTTTATGTTTTATCTTCAGTCACTGTTTAACCTCAAAAGGGAACCAGGAATCCAGGCAAGCAGCCTGCCTCTGTCTGCCATCTTCCAACAGAGTAGCAGCGAAACCAATGCTCTGTCCAGGTTTTAAATTACCTGGCCCTTGTCTACACTGTGTACTACTGGAACATCTGAGCTTCTATATCTGTGCCTAGAAGACTAATTCATCTCCATGTTCCTTCTTCCATTGTGGAAGTCATCGCTTCTGGAAAAGTGGATCACCCTGCAACAGTTACAGCCTACTAACCCCTGAAAGAATGCACCATTGTACTTTTTGATGCTAGACTCTGGACTCACATGAAAGCATAATTCTTATTTTTATAGTGGTCTTTGCCATGAACCCCTTTCTTTCACTTATCCCTGTTTTATTGTATGAATGCAAAAAGGGGCGGACGTTGCAAAACCCCTTCCTGCATTGTGTATGTGTGTATAAAGTAAACTATCCCTCTTATTTTACTTTATCTCGAGTTTGCTGTGGGGTTATTATTAGAGGATCCTGCCCAGTAACAAGGGTGGGACCCTCTGGGAGCATTTTGATAGGTTCCGCAACCAGCCCTCACATCCCATTGTTTGGCCAAGGATTGTATCAGTAGCCAGAGAATGACTTGCAATGGCTTGTGAATTTTCAAGGGTCAGTGAACAACTCTTCTTTAGGGAGTCAGTTTGAGGTAGTCTGCTAGCCAATAAGTGTCACAGGTACAGAGACAGGAATAGGCCCTGTTAAGTAAGTTAAAAGAAGGGAGCAAAGAAATAGGCTCCGAATAAAAGAAAGAGCTGCAGTTAGCAGACTGACTCCATACTGTGGGCCGTTGGGCAGAGGTACCCCTTTGGAGCAGTAGTGTTCTGCTTGGCATGGCCAGAGATCTGAAAGTTTGCTTCATGTGTAAGCTAATATTGAGTCACTCAGGAATCCAGGGAGAAGGAATCTTGGAAGGCAGGAGTTTATCCAAAATTCTGCTGCCCGTTTCTTAACTTACATCAAATCCAATTCCTCAAACCCTGCGAGGTGGGCCATTGTTAAAGCATCCATTTGGAGAGAATTCCAAAGCAGGATCTTCAAAGGTGGAGATTAGAAACTTTTGTGAGAAAGACCAAGTTTCAGTGAGATTGGTTGACTTACAGCGAGACTAACATCTGGGTGGTTTCTTGAGAAATCTATGGATTCTGTCTTGGTTGCATCTGTCATTTACTTTGTAGTGTGGTGTGTTCAACCACAGTTTGTCTGTTAATTCACATATACCTCATACTTTACTTGAATGTTAAAGTATAAGTTACATATTGTAAATTACTTTATCTTTCTGAACTTGTGTACTAAATTTTGATTTTGTTTGTTCATAAACCAAGGAATCTTGTAGCTTTAATACAAAAGCAGGTGCCTTGAATCTCAACCACTAACAAAACATTACTGGTCCTAACTGGACTCCCAACCCCTCTTCCCCCTACCCCCCAACCAGCCCCCACATCCCATTGTTTGGCCAAGGATTACAACAATAGCCAGAGAATGACTTGCAATGGCTTGTCTTCTTGCTCCTGCACCATTACCTCTCATGTCCCAAGGATCTATCCTTGGCTTCCTCCTATTTCTCAGCTACATGCTGTCTCTTGAAGACATCAAGAAGGCACAGTGTTAGTTTTCACATGTACGTTCATGACACCCAGCTCTGCCTCACAACTATCTCAGCCCATCTGCTACTGAAACCCTCATTCACGCCTTTGTTGCTTCTAGACTTGACTATTCCAATGTGCATCTGGCTGGTCTCCCATATTCTGCCCTCCGTAAACTTGAGTTCATCCAAATCTCTGCTGCCCCTTTCTTAACTTACACCAAATCCAATTCCTCAATATCCCCTGTGTCCGTTGACCTACATTGCAACCCGGTCAAGCAATGTCTTGGTTTTAAAATTCTCATCCTTGTTTTCAAATCCTCCCATGGCCACTTTCTTCCCTATCTCTGTAATTATGTGCAACCCCATAACCCTCCAAGATATCTGCGCTCATCTAATTCTGGCATGTTGAGCAGCTCTGATTTTAATCGCTCCACTGTTGGTGGCCATGTCTTCATCTGCCTAGGCCCCAAGCTCTGGAATACCCTCCCTACACCTCTCCAACTCTTTTTCCTCCTTTCAGACACTCCTTGAAATCACTCCCTTTGACAAAAAGCATGGTCACCTGACCTCATAACTCTTTAAGTGGCTCGGTGTCACATTTTGATTCATAATGCTTCTGTAGGGCACTTTGAACACCTTATTACGCTAAATAAACTATACACGTTGTAGTAGAATGTCCCCCTGGGGTTCAGTAATCAGAAATGAACACAGTATTGAAGATAACAAATGCTGCCTGACTTGAGCATTTCCAGCACTTTGTTTTTATTTCACATTTCCAGAACCCTCAAAACTTTGACATTTGTACTGAATGTGGAGCTTGAACAGCTCAGCATAGCAGCCGGACTTATCCTTTAATAATTTGACAGTCTAGCTCCATGCTTAATTTGATTTTTTAATTGCTGCTCTGCAGTGAACATTCCCCAATCTCTTCCCGTCTTTCCCTTAGCTAGTTCAACACCATCCAGTAAGTATTTCACCTCTTTTTTTCTGAAAGCGGCACAGAGAAGGGGCAAGAGGATGATAGAGGATTTAATCAGAAGATAAAACAGTAGAGCATGAAGTCTTCAGCTTGATGCAAGGGGTACCTTGCATTTATTGTATTGCTTTAATCTGCAATAATTCTGCATGCTTGCAAATACTGCCCAAGTCCTAATATAATTATTTGGTTGCTTCTGATATTGTACTGTGTGATCTGACAAGTAGCAATATTCAATTTATTTTACCAATAAATCAGGCACTGCAACAATATCTGTGAATTACTGAATGTTGCAATGGTCCTGTGTGCAGATTGATTGATATTTCTTGGTTTACCTCAAAGAGCCTGCTGGTTTCAGAATATCTTGTATTTTGATTCTAATATTAAATCTTATTTCAATGCATCGCTAAACAAAGGCACAAGTGAGTGGCACATAATCAGAAGAGTAATTATTCTACTTTTCTACAATAAACAATCTTCTCGAAAGTAAAAACATATATTACCTCTGCATGTACTAATTGCACTGTCAAAAACAGCAGTTCAGTTTGCATCAAAACCACAAACCAAATTTTGCATTTCAAATTACAGACAAATATCATCCAATTACTCAGCACAACGAATATTAAGTTTCAACAGTTTAATAGAAACAGTCACTGCTCCATTGATCTTTCTGACAGTTCAAATTCTTGCTTCTGTATTGTATTAATGATCATTTCACTCCAGGGGGTCCTCCAAACACTGAAAACCATTGCATGTCCCCACTGAACACATTGAATTTTATTGGAAGGGAAGAAGTGTACATCTGCCAGCTAAGATGGATAGAGGGGGGAATATTGGAAAAATGGCAAGGAGAAAAATATATCTGCTTAACTATATTAACATCTTAAGTACCCAAAAACCTTCTGGTATGCTGTATGTTCATTTTTGTAAAAACTATGTTAATGTTCAGAATGTCAGGAGAGCAAGGTGGATTTCCCAATCAGCACAACGACAATGGTCTGAATCTTCCATTCAGGGTCAGAACCCCTATTTCCTCTAATATTTCAGTGCAGTCTTCCATTGTAGGATCCTTCCAAACTCACACAGCACAGCAAACCTCAGTGGGACAGGCAGAGAGAATTTGCACAGAAACCATGCCCGCTTTTTGTATCATGAGCTGCCATATTCTGTAAGTAAAGAGTTTAAACGTCCCAAAGCTTCTTTGAAAAGCTATCTACAGAAGGTAGGTTTGTAAGGGGTAGGGTGGGTGAGAGGGTAGGTTGGGTAAGCTAAGTGGGTGATGGGGTAGGTGGTGAGGTCGGGTCAGGGCAGGTTCAGGGGGAGTTGGGTACATGTGGGAAGGTAGTCCAAGGGTCGGTGGAGTGGGTGTCAGGAGCTATTCAGGTCAGGCCATTGGGTATTCTGGAGGTCGAGGGAGTTTGGAGGGGGGTGGGGGAGTTGGGTACTGTGGGCTAGTCAGATCAGGTGGGGGAGTCGGAGGGTGGGGTGCTAGTCAGGTCAGGATGGGGGGAGTCAGGGGTTTGGCGGGGGGGGAGCTGCAGTGTCAGTCGTATAGTTAACCAGGAATTAGAAGAGGGTCGGGTATTCTGCACCCGATCGGGACGGGCGTGCTCGGTGTCAAGATTGGAAAATCTTGTGAGAAGGCCCTATGCATGTTTCTTGGCAAAGCAAATCTGGGAAGTGATTGTCCCCTCTCTCCGTCAATGGCAGGCCACTTAATTTGAATAAATTTGCATTTCATTGTTGTGGCCACACGCTGGAATCACCTCCCCCAATGTCAAATTTGAATCCCACGTTGGCGTGATTTTAGAATGCTGTGATTTACAACTGCCTTTAAAAGACGTTCACCTGGCGACCTGAACATGAAGGGGAACTTGAGGTGAACGCACACAACTTAGTGGAGCGCTCGCGAGGATCCCAATGGAAGCAATGCATTGTGCAATCAATGTTCAGTATCATTTGCGACTCCTCAGATACTGAAGCAATCCATGTCCAAATGCAGCAAGACCTGGACAATATCCAGCCTTGGGCTGACAAGTAACATTCGCGCTACACAAAAGCCAGGCAATAGCCATCTCCAACAAGAGAGAATCCAACCATCGCATTCAATGGCATTACCATCATGAAATCCCCCACTATCAACATCCTGGGGGTTACCATTGATCAGAAACTGAACTGGACTAGCCATATAAATACTGTGGCTACAACAGCGGGTCAGAGACTAGGAATCCTGTGGTGAGTAACTCACCTCCTGACTCGCCAAATTCTGTCCACCATCTACAATGCACAGTCAGGAGTCTGATGGAATACTCTCCACTTGCCTGAATGAGTACAGCTCCAACAACATTCAAGAAGTTTGACACCATCCAGGACAAAGCAGCTCACTTGATTGGCACCCTAACCATAAACATTCACCCCCTCCACCACCGACGCACAGTGGCAGAAGTGTGTACCATCTACAAGATACACTGCAGGAGCTCACCAAGCCTCCTTAGACAGCATCTTCCGAACCCACGACCACCCCCATCTAGAAGGACAAGGGCAGCAGATACATGGGGACACCACCAACTGGAAACTCCCTTCCAATCCCACCATGGCAGATGGTGAAATTTGAATGCATGTTTCCTAGCTTTGGCAGCCATCAGTTCCCAGCAGCTTCCTATCCCTTGAAGAGTGCCAGTGCTGTACAAGGGAGGCTTTTAAATATGGCGCCCAGACTACTGAAGCTCCGAGGTCACAGTGGGGCAGGTGAATCCGAGGTTGCCCTGCCAGTGATCCAACATAAAACACATGCCTCTTTTTTTTAACCAATGTTCCACATAATATGGGGTGAAATTCTGCCATTGCTGTCGACAGGTCAAATGCCGATTTCCCTGCCCAATATCGACTTTGCTGATTTCAGGGGAAATCCTGGCCTAGGTTTTATTCTCTAACATTTCTTGGGCAATTAGAGAGGGCTTTAAGTTACACGGTGGGGGCGAGGGGTCAAGTGATGGAAGATGTAATAAAATAAAGAGTACAAGGCAAGAGAACAAGGTGGCAATAAGAGAACTGATAATTTGAGTGTGGCAAGAAGGGACAGAGTGTACAAACATAAGAATGCACCAGCAGATAAGGCTGGAGGTTGCAAAAATAATAAAAAGACAGAATTAAAGGCACTCTACCTGAATGCACACACAATGTGCAGCAAGGTAGATAAATTAACAGCACAAATGTAAGTAAACAGTTATGATCAAATTGCCATTACGGAATTATGGCTGCAAGGTGACTAAGGCTGGGAACTGAATGTTCAAGGGTATTCGACATTTAGGAAGGATAGGCAAATAGGGAAAGGAGGTGGGGAAGTGCTGTTAGTAAAGGATGAGATCGGTATATCAATGAGAGAGGATCTTAGATCAGAAGAAAAAGATGTAGAATCAGTTTGGGTGGAGCTACAAAACAACAAGGGGCAGCAAATGTTGGTAGGAGTTGTTTATAGGCCACCAAGTATGTAGGTGTATGGGCACAGAATAAATCAGGAAATTAGAGGTGTATGTAACAAGGTACTACAGTAATCATGGGGACTTCAATCTACATATTGACTGGGTAAACCTAATAAGCATTAATGCTGTGGAAGACAAATTCCTGGAATGTATACAAGGTGGTTTTCTAGGACAGTACGTTGAGGGCCCAACTAGAGAACAGGTTATTTTGGATCTAGTATTGCACAATGAAAAAGGCCTAATTAATAATCTCATTGTCAAGGAGCCTCTAGGGAAGAGTGACCATAATATGATGGAATTTTACATTAGGTTTGAAAATGATATGCATGGTCACCGTCGCTGGGTCAAAATCCTGGAACTCCTTCCCTAACAGCACTGTGGGTGTACCTACACCACAGGAATTGCATCGGTTTAAGAAGGCAGCCCATCACTACCTTCTCAAGGGCAATTAGAGTTGGGAAATAAATGCTGGCTTAGCCAGTGGCACCCACATCCCATAAATGAATTTTTAAAACCCAGACAACATTCAGGCTTGGACTGATAAGTGGTAAGTATCATTTGTGCGACACAAGTGCTAGGCAATGACCCTTTCCAACAAGACAGAATCTAACCATCACCTCTTGACATTCAATGGCATTTCCATCACTGAATCCCTCACTATCAACATCCTGGGGATCACCATTAACCAGAAACTGAACTGGACTAGCCATATAAATATTGTGACTACAAGAGAAGATCAGAGATTGGGAATTCTGCAGAGTAACCCACATCCTGACTCCCCAAAGCCTGTGCACCATCTACAAGCCACAAATCAGGAGTTTTATGGGATACTCTCCACTTGCCTGAATGAGGGCAGCTCCAACAAGACTCAAGCAGCTCAACACCATCCAGGCCAAAGCAGCCTGCTTGATTAACTATCCATCCACCACCTTAAACATCCACTCCCTCCACAACTGACGCACAATGGTTGCATTACATACCATCTACAAGATGCACTGCAGTAACTCACCAAGCCTCCTTTGACAGCACCTTCCAAACCCATGACCTCTACCACCTAGAAAGACAAGGGCAGCAGATACATGGGAACACCACCACCTCAGGTTCCCCTCCAAGCCACTCAGCATCCTGACTTGGAAATATATCGCCTTTCCTTCACTGTCGTTGAGTCAAAATCCTGGAACTCCCTCCCTAACAGCACTGTGGGTGTACCTACACCACATGGACTACAGCAGTTCAAGAAAAGGACTCACCACCACCTTCTTAAGGGCAGTCAGGGATAGGCAATAAATGCTGGCCTAGAGAGCAACACCCACATCCAGTGAATAAATAAAAAAAAATTAATTAATTAAAAGATGTGAAGATATCCACTTTGGTAGGAAAAGCAGAAATGCCAAGGGACCTAGATGTCCTTGTTCACAAGCCACTGAAAGCTAACGTACAGCTGCTGCAAGAGATTAGGAAGGCAAATGGTATGTTGACCTTTATTGCAGGAGGCTTTGAATACAGGAGCGAAGAAGTCTTGCTGCAATTGTACAGGCCGCACGTGGAGTATTGTGTACAGTTTTGGTCTCCTTACCTAAGGAAGGATATTCTTGCCAGAGAGTGAGTGCAGCGAAGATTCAGCAGACTGATCCCTGAGATGATGGGATTGTCCTAGGAGGAGAGATTCAGAAGAAGATTCAGGGCCTGTAATCTCTAGAATTAAGAAGAGTAAGTGGTGATCCCATTGAAGCACACAAAGTTGTTACAGGGCTTGACAGGGTAGATGCAGGAAGGATATTTCTCCTGGATGGGGTGTTTACAACCAGGGTACACAGTCTCAGAATAAGAGGTAGGCCATTTAGGATGGAGATAAGGAGGAATTTCTTCACTCAGTGGGTGGTGAATCTTTGGAATTCTCTATCCCCGGGTGTTGTGGAGGCTCAGTAATGGAGTATATTCAAGACAGAAATCGATAGATGTCTAGATACTAAAGATGTCAAGGGATATGGGGACGGTGCAGGAAAATGGCATTGAGATAGAAGAACAGCCATGATCTAGTTGAATGACAGGACAGGCTTGAGGGACCAAATGGCCTGCTCCTGCTCCTATTTCCTATGTTTCTATTCTGGTAATTAAGTCAGAACTGTCTGACATTTCCGACTCTAACTCCGAGTCCGAGACTTTTTCAGAGGGTCCTGGGGGAGCAGGGAAATTGTCCATCGGAAGCTCAAACTTTCCAGGGAATTCCCTAGGAGTCACTGTGTTGGGACTTCCAAGGGGTCCCATAATGCATCTTGGGAGGGGTACATCCAGTCTCTGAGTAAATCTGGGCCATAATGTGTCTTTGGTTGACAGAATTTCCACCGACCCCAGGCCCCAGCTGATTTCCTAGGGTCAGGGTGACATAAATAATGAGGGGAGACGCTTGGTCCTGTTACAGTGACCGATTAGATGGTGAAGTGAACAATTCCTATGGGAACATTCCATAACATTAGGACCTACAGTGTTCACTAAAGAACCATTCTTTCTTAGAATTTTCTCTACAACCAACTATCTAAATCAAATAAGTTTTATGAAATTTAATAGTCCCCACAGCAGCATATAGCAATACTGAACACGGGGTCAATCTGGTTTCTCGCTCCCAGCATTGCTACACTGCAAGTGATGGAAAATATGTTATACGGCACCAACCTTTCATTTCAGTCTTATTATAATCATGCCGTCCACATTTGGACAGGTGTATTATATACCTGATATCACTTCTGCCAGAAATTCACAGAAATTACCTTGGGTGATGGGGAGCCAAATTTAGCTAAGCCAATGTTTGGCCTATTGTAATTACCAGCTCATACTCACATAACAGAGAAAAAAAAATCCACCCACAAGTCTAAGAAAGAGATGATAGAGTGAATTTTCATCAGTTGCATTTGGGTGTAGTTCAAAGCAATGGAGAGAAAGTTATTTTCCCTCTACCAACTGAAAAGCTTTTCATGTGAAATGTATTTGAGTAATCGGATCTAGTTCTATTAGAGTTCAAAATCATTATATCCAAGATTTCACTTTGCAGTCTTATGTCTGTGATTATTTCATACACATAGAAATCACATAAATTATGGATATACAGAGATTATTTGGGACCTGAATGATATTATGATAGTAGATTGATGTTGATGGGGGTTATGGGTGGCAGAAAGAGAAAAATGATCATTTTATTAACGCCGTGATCACTATGTATTAAACATCAGTTTGGGTATTAAACTGAATGGTCAGCCTGCTTAACTTATCCCTAATTTAGCACATTTCTTTCTCTCTCACACACCCTTCCCTCCCACCTCACCCAAAGTGAAAAGTCCGAAAGATCAATGTACTGTTGTAACAAAGCTTTATTTCACATCATATTTGCAGCTATTGTGTGTCGCAATCGGTGTCACGTTCAATACTGTGAGGACAACCTAGTAGCACGCTAGCCTGATAATGTGGAAATACATTTACGGAGTAAAATTTTAAGTAACACATGCACAAGTTAAATTTCCCTTTGAAGGAGCTGGCAATCAACAAGGTTTGACACAGGAACAAAGGTTGTGTGAGCCCTGCATGTGAATTCCTTTCATATTTATTTAAAGATTAAAGATAATACCTGACATTCTCTGCTGCTTAAGAGCATTTAACATTTGAAAGATCCACATATGATAACTGTTGGGACAAACATTCCCTCTCTTTTGATTTGTACCGTAACAATTGTTGTTAAGAGACCTCTCAGAACTAGCATTCTGTATAAAATTCTCCACTGTGATATTATGAATGAGACAATGGACAAACTTGTCCTCTTGTGAGGTCACTGGAGTAAAACTGTTACAAAGCTTGAAACAGATAAATATGAAAAGGCTCAGATACAAGGCAACTTGTATAGGTTTCTGCCTTATCATCACGTAGTACATTGCAATTCAATCACATTCTATTTAGAATTGCCCCGTGTGCTAATATTCACAAAATGTCATGCCTTCATATGTATTATCTGATTATCAACTCACTGAATTACCACAGTAGGAGAGATGAATGATTTTTTTTTTGTTTGAGATAGTCATTATGTGGCACTTATGCAGCATGAAAGTTACCCTTCAGTTGCCAGTCCAAGCCTGGGAGTGAAGCTGTAAACTAGCTTCTTCAACAACAGAGAAGTTGGGAATAGAGCTGAACGCTTTAATTATCAGCGATTACTCATTACTTCTGACTGAAGGAAGGAAGATCATTGATTAAGTAGCTAAAGATGTTTGGGCTAAGGATTCTTTAACGAGTAACTTCCTCCTGACTGGTCTCCGAAAACTACAACAATCTTCCCTTGTGTCAGGTATTATTCTTGTCATAACAGGAATTTTCCTTTAGCCCCCATTAACTTCAGTTTTGTTAAAGTTCTTTGGTGCCGTGTTCAGTCAAATGCTGCCTTGATGTCAACAGCAGCTACATTAACTTCCTCTCTGGCATTCAGTTCTTGCATCTACACCTGGGTCAAAGCTGCAATGTGTTCTGGAGCAGAGTGCTTCTGGTAAAACCTAAATTGAGCTTCAGCAATAGATTATCAGTGAGCAGCTGTTCCTTGATGGCACTACTGATGATTCATTCCATCACTTCACAGATATTTGGGAGGAGTTTTATAGTGTGGTATTTGAAGAAGTTACATTTAGGCTATTTTGTGGACAGCACATACCCTAAACAATCTTCTACATTGTTGGTCAGATGCCAGTGTCATATCCATACTAGAACAGCTTGACTAGGGGAACATCTAACCCTTGTGAGCAGGAAGGTCTTCAGCACTACAGCTAGCATGTTGTCAGGATTGTGGTCTTTGCTGCATACTGGGCACTTAGCATATTGTTTCAATCAACAGTTTCAAAGTGACTGGACACCACGATCTATAACACTGAGGACTTTGGGTAGAGACCATGTAGGATCATCCAATTAGCACTTACATCTGAAGAGATTACAAATATTTCTGTCTTGTTTCTTGCAGTCATGCTAGTTGTTCTACCACATTTAGTAATGGGGATGTTCATGGAGTCTCCTGCTCTTCTCATCAATTGCCTAGTTGTCTACTACCATACTCAACAGTATGTGGTGGGGCTACAAAGCATTGTTCTGATCCTTTCATCGTGGGACCACTGAGCTGTCTGTAGTTTGTTTTGGTGTTTAGAAAACAGGGAACTCTGTAGCTTTGGGCATTGCACCAGGGTTGGTCTCCTGTCTTTATTATGATTTTTTATTTTATTCTTTCATGAGTAGTGAGTGTAGTTGGCAATGTCAGCATTTGTTGCTGCAACCTAATTGCCCTTGAGAAGATGGTGGTGAGCCATCTTCTAGAACTGCTGCAGTCCATCTGGTGTAAGTACAACCACAGTGCTGTTGGGGAAGGGGGAAGTTCCAGAATGTTCATCCAGCAACAGTGAAGGAACAATGATATAGTTCCAAGTCAGTGTTACAGATAGGAGGGGATCAGTTCAAACAGCACTGTTTCTCTCTTACCACCTGTCTGTAAACAAAAGGTGTTTTGAATTAGCTCGTTTTGAAGAATAATTGGTGGCATTTTTTTTAAACCTCTCAGTTTTTGTGTGATCCAATTCTACTAATAACCCCACAGCCAACTCGAGTTAGGGTTAACTCAGAAGGTTAGATTACTTTGCACCAAAAAAAAACCATGAAAAGAAGTGTTCGCAACTTCCCACTCCACATTCACACAGTAAAGGGAGGGATGGAGGATAGGAGCTGTAGAGTACAAGAAGCACAGAAAAACTGAATATTGGTTCATGTGAGTTCCAAATCAGAGTCCAATGAAGAAGGCTTTCACACAGGCATCCAATGGTCAGCTGGCTGGAGACCAGCGTTGTAAGAATCACTTTTTCAGGTGGCGTTGATATGGCAAGATGAAGTAGGCACGCAGAGATGGTGTCAGTTCTGTAGGCGAGGATACAATATCTTCCAGTAGAGTCAGGTTAGATAGGCCAATGGTCCCACCTGGACAGAGCTTACTTCTGTGTGGCCTCCCAGTTGGATGTTAAACAATAGATTGACTGCACAGCTCAGAAAAGATAATATTAAACTGCTCAAAAGGGCCAAAGTCTTGAGTCATGTGACCTTCCTTCTCCACAGTGACTTTAACAAAGAATGTTTATCCAGTGTCTGGAATTTGGCTTTGCTGTCAGGACTGAATGTCTCAGCCATTATGGGTTGAAAGGAGTGCAATTCATGTTGAGGGTCTGGTGTTTAGAAACCTATTGTCTCAACAAACCCACAGACTCTGCTAGCAAAGGGTGGCTTATCAAATGTAAATGGGATTTCAGGAGCTCCTTTGAAATTGGTCTGTACAGTCTCTTGTGGTCTGTTAGAAGCTCCTTAGGCATAACAAGGTGTGATCTTCCCTAAACTGAAAAGAGAATTATTTTGTTCTGGAGACCGCTGAGAGAATAATCTCCAGACAGAGGGTCAACCATCTTAATTGTCTTTGTTCTGCAGAATTGTCCAGTTTAAAAATAAGAAATAGTAATAAGGATAAAGTTTTTAAATATATACAGGGTTGGGTTTCTGTTCCGTGTTGGAGGAACCCAACATCAGGATGGTGTGTGACTTCAAAGGAAATTTGAAAGTGATGTTCCCATGCATCTGCTACTATTGTCCTTCTAGGAGGTAGAGATTGCGGGTTTGGAAGTTGCTGTTGAAGGAGCGTTGGTGAGTTGCTGCAGTGCATCTTGTATATGATACACACTGCCACTGTGTATTGGTGATGGAGGGAGTGAATGTTCAAGGTGGTGGATGGGGTGCCAATCAAGCAGGCCGCTTTGTCCTGGATTGTGTTGGGCTTCTTGTTGGAGCTGTACTTGTCCAGGCAAGTGGAGAGTATTCCATCATACTCCTGACTTATGCCTTGTAGATGGTAAACAGGTTTTAGGGAGTCAGGTCGTGAGTTACTCTCCGTAGAATTCCGAGCCTCTTATTTGCTCTTATAGCCACAGTATTTATATGGCTAGTCCAGTTAAGTTTCTGGTCAATGGCAATCCCCAGGATGTTGAAGGTGGGGGATTCAGCAATGGTAATGTCGCTTAATGTTCAGGGGAGATGATTAGATTCTCTCTTGTTGATGATGATCATTGTCTGGCACTGACAAAGAGTAAAGTATTTGCCAGGCCAGGAGGTCACAGATTGTATTGTTATACAATTCTGTTACTGCTGATGGTACACAGCACCTCACCGAAGCCCAGTTTTGGACAGCTACATTTGTTGTAGTCTGTCCCACTTAGCATCATTTTAATGTCATACTGTACAATGAAGGGTGTTCTCATCATGGAAATGAGTCCTTACCTTCACAAAGACTGTGTTGTGGTCACCTCTACTAATGCTATCAGGATAGACGTGTCCACAACAAGTAGGATGGTGAGGAGGATGGCAAATAGATGGCTTCCTCATGTTGGTTCCCTCTCGCCTCATACAAGCCCATTCTGGAATCTATGTTTTTCAGGACTCGGCCAGCTTGGTCAGTGACGATAAACTGACCCAATGTTTGTGCTAGGTATTGAAGTTTCTACCCAGAGAACATTCTGTTCCCTTTCCTATCTCCAAGCTTCCTCCACGTGATGTTCAACAGGGGAGAGTACTGATTCATCATTTAAAGGGATAGGAAGCAGTAAGCTATGATCAGCAGGACATTTCCTTGACCTTATTTGACTAGAAGTGCACTTGGAATTAATGTTGAGGATCTGCAATGTCACAATTTTGCAGCGGAAATAATAGGGACCTCTTCCTGTTTTCAGATGTTCCATGAACCGAGAACATGTAGGATACCCGACATGAAAACAATAACCACCACTCCTCCCAACAATGAAAAGTGAACTGGATGTTCAGTTTCATGTCCTTATTTAAACAGGATTTAGAGCCTGGAAATCCTCCAGTTCTCCTTTTCTGATGGAGCCATGGGGAAATTATAGCAATATGAAAAGGTTTTTAAAAATTAGCACACAGATTTTATTTTAGATTTTTTTTTACATTATGTTGCCTTCTCCCCTTCAATACAGAATGAGAAATATATGCAATCCAAAGCACTGTTTATTAGGAATTGATGATCCTTGCACATTATAAAATTGATTCCCCCTCCCCTCTGAAGATATTTATCCCCTGTTAAGTATGGGCTGGATGGAAACAGTCCTCTATTTCACTCCGGGGATGTCAGTTGATGGAGTAGACATATATGCCCTTGAAGAAAGAATAAGGTCTGTTTGAGTGCCATGATTTGATGGTTATTAAATTTCCTGCTCTTCAAACTTGAGAAAACAGACTTCAGCTGTCAGTGAGAGTTAAAAAGATACTGTCTGTTGAACTGCTTTAAATGACAGGCCACTTGGGTAGGTTAGAAAAAAAACATGACCATCTATTCCACAGTTTCAGTCGAGATCTTTGTTAACATTACCCAAGGACTGTTATTACAGTTGAGATTATTGTGAATGCCTGGTTGAGTTTCAAAAGCGACAAAAGTATTATCTCAACAAGGGGGCAGAGTTCACAGTTTGATTGACAGTTTAAATAGGCCTTTAAACAATTATCCATGTCCATGTCCAAATTCAGCGAGACCTGGACAATATCCAGGCTTGGGCTGACAAGTGGCAAGTAACACACACACCACACAAGTGCCAAGCAATGACCATCTCCAACAAGAGAGAATCCAACCATTGCTCCTTGATATTATCATCACTGAACCACCACCATCCCCCCACCCCCGCCGGCTATCAACATCCTGGGGGTTACCATTGATCAGAAACTGAACTGGCCTAGCCATATGAATACTATGGCTACAAGAGCAGGTCAGAGGCTAGGAGTCGTGTAACGAGTAACTCACCTCCTGACTCCCCAAAGCCTATTCATCATCTACAAGGCACAGGTCCCCACTTGCCTGGATGAGTGCAGCTTCCACAACACTCACCATCCAGGACAAAGCAGCCCGCTTGATTGGCACCACATCCACAAACATTCACTCCCTCTACCAAAAATGCACAGTAGCAGCAGTGTGTACCATCTACAAGATGCACTGCAGGAATTCACCAAGGCTCCTTCAACAGCACCTTCCAAACCCACGACCGCTACCATCTAAAAGGACAAGGGCAGCAGATAGATGGGAACACTACCACTTGGAAGCTCCCCTCCAAGTCACTCACCATCCTGACTTGGAAATATATTGCTGTTCCTTCACTGTAACTGGGTCAAAATCCTCGAACTCCCTTCCTAACAGCACTGTGGGTGTACCCACACCACATGGTTCAAGGCGGTAGCTCACCACCACCTTTTCAAGGGCAACCAGCAATGAGCAACAAATGCTAGCCCAGCCAGCGAAGCCCACATCCCGTGAATGATTTTTTTTTTAAAATCTGTCTTTGATGGAGGGACTAAATACAAGTTTTCTTGTTTTTATAACAGATTGAAGACTAAAAAGCTTTGAATCAGTTCCATGAATGGGAGTTTTTTCACTATCATGTGTGTATGAGTGAGAACTGTAATAGTTAGCTAGAGTTTTTTTCATCTCCTGAGGTCTGCCCATACTGGATATTAAATGAGTGGTTATGGAGGTGGGATGGGGGTATTTTTTTTATTCATTCATGGGATGTGGGCTTCATTGGCTGGGCCAGCATTTATTGCCCATCCCAAGTTGCCCTCAAGAAGGTGGTGGTGAGCAGCCTTCTTGAACCTGCATTCCATGTGGTGTGGGTACGCCCACAGGGCTGTTAGAAAGGGAGTTCCAGGATTTTGACCCAGCGGCAGCGAAGGTATGCCGATACATTTCCAAGTCAGGATGGTGAGTGACTTGGAGGGGAACTTCTAGGTGGTGGTGTTCCCATCTATCTGCTGCCCTTGTCTTTCTAGATGGCAGCGGTCGTGAGTTTGGGTTGGTCAGGAGGAGCCAGTGGGATTATGGGGTAAGGGTGGTGGGTGGAGGACATGAGTTGCCATTGAGGAGTAATTGGGGGGTTTGTGCATGGTGAGTGGGTGTGAGGGGTGATGGTGAGAGTGCCCAACAGCTTCTAAAACAACTAGGACAAAATCCCAGAGAACCAAGGCAGGTTGTTTCTGTTTCTGGTGTCATCAGGCCTGACTGTATACTGTCTCCGCCTCCCCAGAGTGTAAATTTGGTGTAATGGGGCCCTTTAAACTGAGGTGAGTCTGTCAAATTGGGAGATTTCCCTACTCAATGTATCCGCCTCAGTACCAAAAATCCGGCCCTAAACATAAGATTATCTCAAGTAGAATTTATTTTTAACATTTAGCTTTGTTGCTATTTCTCAGACATCTACAAAAAGGCAAATCATACAGGCATTATGGTCCATGATCTTGACAAATTGTGTATTCCTGAACATCACATGGCTCAAAGAAATGCCTACTCAGGTGAAAACCTACTTCCGTTTTATTCACAAGCCTAAGTTTGCAGTTCAATTGTTTAAATGTAAAATAGGCTTGTGTCAGTAGGAGGTCAGCGGTTTGCTGATTGAAGCTCTTCAAAAATAGGCAGATCACAAGATGTTACCATGAAAACTGATTTAAACCACCAAATTGCAACAGCTTTGGGTAGAAGTACTTTTTACAGGGGAAAATTTTGATTGAAAAGCCAGTCGTGAGACTGGTGGTTGCAGAGCAGAACTGCTTTGGAGAAAGGAGAAAGTACTACCAATGGATTAACGCTTTTTGGACAGTATACACAAAACATTATTTGGGGCACAAATTTAAAGTAATTTTCAAAAATTTTTATGATAGGTTCTTTACACAGCATAATACCTATTTTTATTTTTTTGGACTGTGGCTTTAAAATTGGACTGTGGCTTTAAAAACTACCATGGCTGCAGTTGAAAGACATGTTCACTGAAAAAAGATGAGAAATATCTACAATGTTCCTTCCTGGAACAGAGTGTGCCATAAAAGAATAGGATGATGCCGGAAACGAGTCCTGGACTAAGGGAACTGCCTGACAACAGCATTTTAATTGGCTCCTGACCAGGTGACCAGGGTTTTGTATGGTAACAGTGCAGGCAGTACTGCTTCTTGTCTGCAATGAGGGAAGACCTAAAACCTCTCTCTCTCCTGTGTTTGTAAGATTCCAGTAATTCTGCCATACTAGCTAGCTGGCTATTTCTCACAACTCTGTAACCCGTTTCTCTGAAAACCCCTGTCAAGAGGAAAAGGGGAAAAATCATCAGTAGAGACATTGAAAAGCAAGTTTTTCAACTAGTGAACCACAGGCTGAAAGTGCTGGGAGACCACCTTGTGTCATCAACAACAAACTGCAAGGAATTTGGAAGACATCAATCAAAATCAACCCATCTAATCCAATACTCTGGATTGGTGCTATTGAACTGTTTTATCACACCCTTAAAATCCATGGGGTGTGTGTGTGTGTGCTTACGTTATAGAGTTAGAAGTTAGCAGTTCATATTTCTTTCTTTTGCCACTAGCTAAAAGACAATTTGTTCAATAAACAGTTATTGACATAAGTTTACAAACCTGGTACTTGTATTCTGTTAACATAAATTAAATAATTAGGTAGACTTGGGGCAATCTGGTGGTTCGGTTAAACTTTTCACATTTGTCGCAGCTCAGGGAGCAGTGGGGCTTTGTATTACAGTGCACTATCCCCAGTGAGTCATGACAACGTTTCGGGGTTAGTGCAGGATATTTTGATACAAAAGACAATGACGATTTGGGTGTAGATTTAGTAAGTAATAAAAGCCAAAATGAAACACCAGATTGGTACTATCAAAAATAAAATGGCAATGGAAACTGCTAAAACCTTCCTACAATTGGAAGAGATGTCCCTGATAATTTTACAAGGGACCTCAAAAGCCAGGTTAATCAAATTGGCAAGTAAATTAAGAGTAGGATTGCCTGCCAAAGCTAGGAATGCAGAGATAATCGAAGAGATGGCACAGCATTTAAAACTGAAGGAATACCCAAGAATCCGAGTTCTCCAAGGGATGGTTCATTGGAATAGGCTCAAATTCAGTTGCAAATGGAAAGAATGAAACTAGAGGCAGCAGAAAAAGAAAGAGAATTCCAAAGGGAACAGGCAGAAAGGATATTTCAAAGGGAATTAGAAGCAGTGAGGTTAGAAATGGAGAAACATAAACTCGAACAGGAAAGAACAAAGAGAAAATGAGGAATAGAGAGAATTCCAGCTTCACGTGCTGACAGTTAAAAAAGAGACACCAGAAGGTGAGGCAGGACTTATGTCCAGATCAGAATCCAGTGGGGAGATGTTTAAATTTGTACAAGCTCTTCCAAACTTTGAAGAAAGAGGTGTTGAAGCATTCTTTATTTCATTTGAGAAGATAGCTAAGCAGATGAATTGGCCGAAGGAAAACTGGACATTGCCCATGCAAAGCAAATTAACAGGTACAGCACAGGAAATTTGTGCCTCACTGTCGGAGGAGGTTTCTGGGGATTATGATGTGGTGAAAAAGTCTATTTTGTGTGCATATGAGTTGGTCCCTGAAGCATATAGACAAAAGTTTTGAAATTTAAGGAAATAGCTTGGGCAAACTTACATTGAATTTGAAAGGGTTAAGCAAAATAGTTTTGACAGGTGGAAATGAATATTAGGAGTTAAAACTACCCATGACATTCTGAGAGAGTCCATTCTCTTGGAAGAAATTAAAAACTCCCTACCTTCTATAATAAGAACCCACGTTGAAGACCAAAGGGTTGCAACTACTAGACAGGCAGTAGTAATGGCTGATGATTATGAGCTGATCCATAAAGCTAAACCTTTTTTCCATCACCCCCATAAATTTGAAAAGGATAGAAATTGGGAGAGTGAAAGGAAGTCAAGGAGCCAAGGTAAAGAATGGATAGCTGGGAATACCTTGAGATCTCCTCCCCACATTAGGAAGGAAGGTACTGAGGGTGGAGATGAAACTCGAAAGCCTAAGTGTTTCCATTGTAATAAAGCGGGACACATTCGTTCAGAATGCTAAAAGTTGCGAGGGAAGTCTATGGAACTTATTGGAGTTTGTAAGAGTGAGTCCAAAAAAGGAACTCAAAAAGAAAATGCCACAGATCAAATGGTAGCTTTAACTATAAATAAGTGTCTGGAGGTAAACACTGCTGTGAATGCTGGTGAAGTAAATAAGGTAGATGAGAGATATAAAGGGTTTTTGTCTTAGGAAAGATAACCTCTTTTTCATCAAATGATGCAGCTAAACCCATAACTATATTAAGGATCGCTCAAACTCTTTTGCTTGAGAAGGGCCTAGTTTTTCCTCCAGAGAGCTCAATGAAAGCTCAAGTATTGATAAACGGGATAGGTGGAGAGTATATTCTGGTTCCATTGTACAAAGTGCAATTGGAGTGTGATTTGTTGTCCGAATCGGTGGTTGTAGGAGGGGTTAAGAAATTACCTGTGGATGGAGTTAGTTTACTCCTGGGAAATGATCTGGCAGGAGTGAAGGTTATGGCTTCGCCCATAATTATGGAAAGTCCGAGAGAGGCTAAAGAAACAGAGCAGTCATAAGAATAAGTGTTCCTGATATTTTTCCATCGTGTGTGGTGACCAGAGCAATGGTTAACCAAAGTCCATCACCAGAGGTCAAAGGAATGCCACAAGCAGATGTTAGAGTAGCCAAAACTTTCTTTAAGGATGAGGATAATTCAAAGTAAGTGTTCGGCAGGTCTTCATTAATTGAGGCTAGGAAAGCAGATCCAGAGTTAAACAAGTTAGCACAGTCAGCTCACACTGAAGCGGAGGCTCAAGGGGTTCTAGAGTGCTATTACCTTAAAAACATATTTCTGATGAGGAAGTGGAGACACCCTCACAGACCTGCGGTGAGGAATGGACGGTTGTTCATCAGATAATGGTACCACCAAAATATTGTAAGGAGATATTGCGAGTAGCACATGAAATCCCTATGGCAGGACATATAGGAATACAGAAAACCCAAGCATTGATAAACAGGCATTTTACCTGGCCAAGACTTCATAAGGACGCAGTGCAATCTTGTAAGATGTGTCCTACATGTTAGGTAGTAGGTAAACCTCAACATGTAATCAAACCAGCACCTTTAATACCCATAACAGTTTTTGAAGAACCATTCATTCAGTCGAGTATTAGTAGCTTGTGTAGGACCATTACCCAAAATGAAAGCAGGGTATCAATATATCCTTACAATCATGGATATGAGTACCCAATTTCCAGAGGCTATTCCTTTAAGGACGATTACAGCTAAAGTAGTAGTGGAAAAGTTAACTCAATTTTTCACTCATTACAGCCTACCAATTGAAATACAATCTGACCAAGGTTCTAACTTCATGTCTAAGATTTTCCAGGACATAATAAGCAATTTGGGTATCAAACAACTAAAGTCTACCGCCTATCACCCACAGACACAGAGAGCTTCAGAGAGATATCATCAAACTCTCAAAACCGTGATTAAGACCTATTGTCATGAATACCCAAAGGATTGGGACAAAGTATTAGATTTCTTATTATTTGCTACCAGAGATTCTCCCAATGAATCAACTGGATTTAGTCCATTTGAATTGATCTATGGTCATGAAATAAGAGGTCCATTAAAATTGATTAAGGAAAAGTTCCCAAAGCAGAAAGATGAATCCTTCATGTTGGATTACATGTCCATGTTTCTAGAAAGACTCACTGGAGCACGTAAAGTAGTACGAGAGCATTTAAAAAATCTCAAGCCAGAATTAAAGAATGGACAGACAAACATGCTACAACCAGAAAGTTCCAAGCAGGAGATGAAGTATTGGAATTGTTATTTTTGCAGGTGAACCCCTGAAAGGGAAATTCAGTGGTCCCTACAAGATAGTTAGGGGAGTTAGTAAAGTGACTTATCTGATAGAAACTCCTGAGCGTAGGAAGAAACAACGGTTATGTCACATAAACATGTTGAAGCAGTATCATCGCAGAGGAGATGATCAGAAAGAGCAAGTGTGCCAGGTGGAAGGAGCAGTGGAGGACGACAAAGGCAGTAAAAGTCAGGTAGAAGGAGAAGTAGACAGTGCACAAAGTGAACCACCTACAATTCGGCTAGCCAGTACGAAAATAATGGGATAGTTCAACACCGTGTTTTCGTATTTAGAGGAAGGACCAGGGGAAGATTTAATAAGGTTATTTAGGAAGCATAAGGAAATTTGTAGGAATACACCTAGATGCACTATGTTAACTAAACATGATGTGGAGACTCAGTGCCGATAAAACAACATCTGTATTGACTGAGCCCAGGAAAACGAGCTCAGTTAGAAACAGAGATCAAATAATTGCTGGAAAATAAATTGATCGAGCCCAGCCAAAGCAGCTGAAGTTCACCAGTCATGCTGGTTCCTAAGCCGGATGGATCCATTAGATTTTGTATAGAAATCAATTTTGTATTTGAAAGTGAATACAGTAATGAGGACAGATTCGTACCCAATTCCTCGTTAAAGGATTGCATCAATAGGGTGGGCAGTGCCTCATTTCTTTTTATGACCTATTGAAGGGGTACTGGCAAGTGCCATTAACATCAAAGGCTAAAGAAATATCTGCCTTTGTTACGCCAAGTGGATTCTATCAATGTCTAGTCATGCTGTTTGGGTTTAAAAACGCCCCAGTTACACTCCAGAGATTTATGAATCGAGTCATAGCTGAAGTACCTAACTATGTGGTTTATTTAGACGATGTCATAATATATGGTAACACATGAGCAGAACACGTAAAGCAGTTAGAGGACCTGTTTAAACAACTGCAATTAGCTGGCTTAGTCATAAATCTGGCCAAAAGCGAATTTGCAAAAGCAAGGGTAACTTACCTAGGTCACATTGTAGGACAAGGGCAAGTGTTGCTGAGAACAACAGAAGTGAACACTCTAATAGAATTTCCCATTACTAAAACCAAACGAGAAATTGAGGTTTTAGGAATGTGTGGGTTTTATAGGATGTCTGTGCCTCATTTTAGCACAATAGTTGTACCTCTAATCAATTTGTTAAGAAAGCAGGCAAAAGTGGTATGGTCGGCAGAATGCCAAGCAGTCTTTGAAAAGCTGAAGGCAGTCTTAATAAATGAACCCGTGTTGGCTGCCCCTGACATTTCCAAACCTTTTAAAATGGTGGTTGATGCTCGTGACTTGGGGGTAACTCTTTCGAGTTATCAACAGATCGCATGTAACTCTTTCGAGTACATTCACAGTTCTTGGTTTCCAGGAGTGGGACATGAACCCACAACCTTCTGATTCAAAGGCGAGGGTGCTATGAACTGAGCCACAGCTGACACCTCTGTGACTTGGGGGTAGGTGCAGTTCTATTACAAGATGATAAATTGGGGATAGAGTTGGGGTACTTTTCCAAGAAACTAAACCAATATCAGAGGAAGTACTCTACAGTAGAAAAAGAAACTCTGGCATTGTTGTTGTCTCTTCAACACTTTTAAGTTCATGTCCGACATGATAACAAAGAAACATTAATTTACACTGACAATAATCCGCTGGCGTTCATTGAGAAGTTTAAAACTCGAAATGTGAGACTGTTTAGATGGAATCCATTGTTTCAACCATTCAATGTAAAGATTGTTTACATTGCCGGTAAAGATAATGTGATCGTGGATGCATTGTCCCGGGTGTAAATTACTGACATAAATATAAGGGGGAAGGATGGATGAATGAAAGTAAGTCTTGCGTTTTGTTGCCCATGTTTCACATAAATTGTGATAAAACACATTATTTAAATGGTGTTCCATCCTTTTTAAGGGTGGAGGCATGTAAAGAACCTATTTTTATTTTTCTTGCACTGTGGCTTTAAAATCTACCATGGCTGCAGTTGAAAGACATGTTCACTAGAGCAGGATGAGGAATATCTACAATGTTCCTATCCAGGAACAGAGTGTGCCATAAAAGAACAGGATGATGCCGGAAAAAGCCCTGGGCTAAGGGAACTGCCTGACAACAGCATTTTAATTGGCTCCTGACCAGGCGACCAGGGTTTTGCGTGGTAACAGTGCAGGCAGTTCAGCTCGTAGCCTGCAAAGAGAGATCTAAAACCTCTCTCTCTCCTCGAAAGAGTTGCAATCTGTGACTGTTGATAACTCGAAAGACTTTCCTCAAATCTGTAACCTGCTTTCTCTGAAAACCCCTGTCAAGAGGAAAAGGGGAAAAATCACCTGCAGAGACATTGAAAGGCAAGTTTTTCAACCAGTGAACCACAGACTGAAAGTGCTGGGAGACCACCTCACGTCATCAACAACAAACTGTGTGTGTGTGTGTGTTTATAGGGGTTTAAAAAGGGGTAGAGTTTAAGTTATAGAGTTAGAAGTTAGCAGTTCATATTTCTTTCTTTTGCCACCAGTTAAAGACAATTTGTTCAATAAACAGTTATTGACGTAAGTTTACAAACCTGGTGCTCGTATTGTGTTAACATAAATTAAACAGTTAAGTAGAATTGGGGAAATCCAATGGTTTGGTCAAACTTCTCACTTTTGTCATGCTTGGGGAGCAGTGGAGTTTGATATTACAGCGCACTATCCCCACTGAGCCGTGACAAAGTTTGGGGGCTTGTCGGGGATATTTTGGAACAAAAGACGACAATTTGGGTGTAGATTTAGTAAGTAATAAAAGCTAAAAGGAAACACCACTATCACAAGTGAGTTGCGACAGCTGTCGTATTTTATGAAAAGAACCAGTTGGTTACTTCATAACAGCCTTGACATTAATAAAATGCCCAACAGCATTGTGGGCTGCCACTCTCTCCACTCACCTGATAAAGATAACTATGGGATCAGTAACATTGGGAGTCACATATTACTTGTGTGCATTTGATCTATGGAATGTCAAGGGAGCAAAAAGTCATTTTGCAAACATCGTCACCGTTGGTAGCATTCATCACTGCTAGCTAATTCTGTGACTGATGTTCACTGTTGTTTATCCATAATTTACAAATGAAAGCAATCATTAAATAATGAGAATGTAACACAATGAGTGCAGTGCTCCTCCCCAGCTATTTCTCCCTTCTTTATTTATTAACCTTTCACAACGCTTCTACAATCGTCATATTTTGTCAAGCCATGTGGTTGAATTAACCTTCAATGCTGAATTTTCCCCTGCTGCTGTTACAGAGAATCTGTTTACCTTCAGGTTTTAGCTTTTGGTATCAACATGACTTATAAAGTTAAATCGAACAGCCAATCACTAGGCCAGGAATCTACAACTGAATGACAAGGGGGGCCTTTTTTCTTTAATTTAGTCACAAATGCAATAAGAGCTACAATGCTGTTACTCAAGTGCCAATAATAATGAAAAACAAGACTGAGATACATATACAGATTTTACTGACACTTATAAATGTACATGTAATAATATCAATTAAAGAGGATTACCAACAACATTTTAAAGATTTTGACTAGAAGTTGCTAATTGAATGATGCTTTCATTCAATTATGAGCCACAGGTTGTCGACCCCTGCCCTAGACAGTAAGGGATGCCAGTAACATAATGCCACAGGTGCAATGTTAATAGAAGGTTTAAAACAATGAAACAAGCCATTTAATTATCAACTCCCTCCTTAAAATGAAACAAAACGTGATTTCTGCTGTTGGATATCTCTGGGGAGTCATTCGATATCTAGGCAGTACGCAGTTGTTTTCAATTTCAAGTAGGACAGTAAAGTTTCATTGTTCAATTGGCTTCTCAATTTGCTTTTTATGAAATTCATATTTGAAGATACTTGCTCACACAGGAGCTGAATTTATATCCTCAATCTGCTGGGTTCGTGATATCTGTGGCCATTTTCACTGTCCTGTCCCTCAGTCTTCGCAGATAAAGGCATGTCTTTAGTTTTTTGAATAATTTCATTTTTGTTTTTAAAGTCACTGTACTGAAACTTAATGAATATGCGAAAGAGTGATTTATCAGTCTGTAAACAGCTTTCCTCATTTCACAATCTTTTGAGCTGCCACAAAACTAGCAGCAGTTGAGCTACCTATTGATATCATCCACTTTGCGAACATGCTCCTAGATTTCTCTGCCCTGTTCTTCAGCTACAGCACCACTTTCTTTCAGGCTCATCCAATGGGATACCTTTCAGCTATGGCACTGCACTTTTTAGTGAAATGCTGGTCAAGATTTGATTTATTTTTGTTGGTGAATTTCTCATTGCAATGAGAGACATGGGGAGACCAGCCAAATTCAGGATGAATGAAAATTAATCAGTCCATTCATCTGGAAATTCTTGATTTTCCTCTTCAATTTTTCTCTTCTTTCCAGCCATTTCCAAAGCAGCCTCAAAACAAGACCCAGAATACATTTGTTCCTTCAATGAGAGGCACATGCTCATCAACACAGCCTTAGTACAAGTTTGCTCTTTGTGCCCCTGCCTGCACATGCTTACCAGCAGGGCATGAAGAACGTCAACTGTACTTCTATTATAATTGACTCATCAGCACCCAACTTGTTGTACATCCACCCAATCACGGAGCACTAATCCATTAATACCAAACAGTCAGAATGTGTCATTTTGGACGAGCTTTTCGAACAGATGAACCAGGGCCAGAGTGAGTATGATGTTTTACGAATTAATGTGCTTGCCTGTGCATGACCCACATGATATGATGGCAGGCTTTAGTGCCAGGCACCATTTTTCCTGGGAGTATTCAATAGACAAACATTTTTAGATAGCTGCTGTTTTTTTTTTATGTTTCTGCATTGGGAGCACATTAGAGGAATAATTCTCTGAAAACTCATTCCGTCAATGTTTCAAAAGTGTGATCATCCAGGAACCACTCAGGAGCCACACATCAAACGCCAGGGAGCTACAGGTTGCCTACCCCTAACCTAGACAGTAAGGGAATGCCAGTATCATAATGCCACAGTTGTTGCCACCAACTGCCTAACTGATATTATGATCCAGATGAGACAAAAGTTCCTCCAACTAATGACATCAGCAAAAATTTAAATCTTCTTTCGCTCCCACAACCATCTGCACTTCTCTGGCCTCCACTCATTTACGACTAAAGGTGCAGAAAGTGGCATATTGCTTGACTTGAGCACAGCTTTCTTCTCCACATCTGATCCATCATCAAGATCACTAATTTTCCCTTTAAAAAATTGCTTGCCTCCATCTCTACCTCTCTCTCCCCTTCTATCACCAAAATCCTAACCTACACATCCCACCTCACAGCTGGACTTGTCATCTTTTCTGTTTTTTTTAACCACCCATAAACTAGAAACATTCCATGACATTTCACCCACTAAGTCACCGGCCCCCACCCCACCACCCACCTCTGTGATTTCCTCCAGTCTTACGCCTTTGTATTTAAAATCCTGTCCTCTGCCACTGGTCAACTTCTTATTTCAAAGTTTCTTTGCTCGTTTTTCCTTCATCCTTGTTACCGTCTACTTTCTGGAATTCCCCTGTTCAGCACTGTACCTCTCTACCTCACTCCATGCTTTCGGAAACCTTAACATCTTCGAGTATAATTCTGACTTTCAGTGACGGTGTAGAAGGGGTCACATTAGATTGACCGCACATGCCCAATTTTAATTTCCAATGAAGCCACCCCTCTGCTCTTTGACCAAGCCTTTGTGCTTTTGCCCCTTTGATTACTGTTCACTGACTATCCACCGCACTGTAAAGAGCATGTTACATAAATCTAAATTGTCATAATAACATTAGAATGTTCCCTGCATAGTTCTACCAAGGAAAATAAAGTGCAGAAATACTCTACATGACAAAGGATTGCTCAAGGGATACGATCATACTCATCTTCCATATATTTAGCAAATATTATCAGCAACAAGAAATATTTAACTAACATGCCCACATGAATCAGATTTCATTCTCTTTCCTGATAATTAATCAATAGTCTGAACAAATTCATATTTGACAGCACTACCACAGATGGAATATTAGATGCAATTTTAAGCACCCAATTACAGGAAGGATATTAAAATCATGGTGAGGATATAAAGTTTATAAATGTGATGCATTACTGTTTGACAACACAGTGCATCAAGGTAACAAGAGGTAGTGCTTGTCTTTATCTGTTAACGTACATGAAATGGAAATCATAGCACCTCTGGAGTACAACTATCACAGAACGACCAAGTATCTCATGATCTGGGTGTCAAATACCTAAAAGACCAATAGCCAGATGCGTAACTTTGAAAGGGCTGAATCTAATTAATGAAGTGAACAACTAAGGAAAACATGTTCAACAATGCTCAGTACAGGAGAAGTGGAACACCTTTAAAGGAATAATGCTTAGAATTCAGGGTAAAAAACATGCTTAGAAATCAATAAAATTGGACTTACCCAAGATAATTCAGAATGGATTAACAAACAAATTAAAAGTCATGTAAAGAAGAAAAATGATCTACAGAGATATGAAAAGGAGTTCATCAATACTAAAAGTGCAAAAACACAATAAAGGCTGATCAAAGGGCAAAAGACAGGCTGTAAAAAAAAGTAAAGCAAAAGGTAAATATAACCAGAAAAATATTATTTCAGCACCATAAAAGAAAAAAAACAGTTGAAGAGGAGATGAAACACAATAACAACAACTTATATTTATAGAATTCCTTTAATATAATAATATGTCCCAAGATCCCTCACAGGAGCATTATAAAACAACATTTCATACTGAGCCACATAAGGTGATATTAGGGCAAAAGGCCAAAGCTTTGGTCAGAGAAGTAATTTTAAAGGGCATCTTAAAAGAGAAAAGAGACTTAAACCAGGGGACCAAGTTTAATTTCTCCAAGTTTACTGACAATAAAAGGCTAGGTGGGAAAGTAAGCTGTGAGGAGGATATAAACCTGTTAAATGATTGAGTAAGAAGGTGGCCGGTGAAATATAATGTAGGGAAGTGTGAAATTACTCACTTTGATAGGAGGAATGGAAATGCAGAATGTTGGGATTCAGAGTCCTTGTACGCCCTTGTATATGGATCACAGAAAGCTAACATGCAGGTACAGCAAGCAATTAGAAAGGCAAATGGTATGTTTATTGCAAGGGGTTTGAGTACATGAGTCAGGAAGTTTTGCTGCTGTTGTATAGGGCCTTGTGATCACACCTGGAGTACCATTTACAATTTTGGTCTCTCCTTACCAAAGAAGGATATACTTGCCTTAGAGGCAGTGCAATTAACATTCACTAGATTGATTCCTGGGTTGAGGGAGTTGTTCAATGAGTGGGTATTGAGTAGAATGGGCCTATATTCTCCAGAGTTTAGAAGAATGAAAGGTGATCTCCTTGAAATGTATATATTTCTTAGAGGGCTTGACAGGGTAGATGCTGAGAGGTGTTTCCCCAGCTGGAGAACCTAGAACTAGAGGTCATAGTCACAGGATAAGGGGTCGGCCTTTTACTACTGAAATGATGAGAAATTTCTCTCTCAAAGCAATGTGAATCTTCAGAATTCTCTATCCCAGAGAACTGTGGATAGATCAATGAGGAAGTCAATGAGGAAGGGAATCAAGAGTTGTGAGGATAGTGTGGGAAACTGATCAAGAGTTAATGGCTAAGGGTGTAAACCTGACACAAAATGTGGAGTGGAGTCCCATTAGGTGGTTGGTGTTTCCCTCAAATTAGCACCTTCCGGCAACTCCTGCAACCGACTAGGCCCCAGACATATAGATTTTCGTCTTTCCTCTGGATACCAGCCTATGAGGTCAGGGGGGTGGGGAAGTACAAATACTAGGCAAGTCTGCGCCTCCTAAAACTATGCCTGGGCTACGCAGCAAAAATAGAGAGGAAACTTTCAGCTTGGAAGGTGAAATATGAGGACTGTGCCCTGGCACGAACAATGACCCACATCCCACAGCAAGTGTATGCAAGACAGCCCTTATTGGCCGCGAGCTACATAAGCTTGCTGTCAACATTGCCACTCGACGAGAAACCAGATTAGCCAACACAGGCTCTATTCATGAGGCTAATCACACCTTCTACTGGCATGGAAAGGGCACTGAAGGCCACCATGAGCATGGTGTAGGCTTTGCAGTGAGTAACTGGCTGACACAGCCAATGAAGTCGCCAATAGCAACCTTGGAGTGCCTCATGTCCCTGTGCCCATCATCCGATGGTGGAACAGTCAACATCATATACGGCTATGCACTAACTCTGCGTGCCAGCATCTCAGACAAAGAGCATTTGTACAACTCCCTGGGTGACATTCTGAGCAAACTTTTAAATGGCAAGAGGCTATTCATCTTTGGTGACTTCAATGCACATGTTGGGGCAGACAGTGATTCATGGTCAACATGCCTTGGTCGTCACAGGGTAGGCAAGATCAACGATAACAGGCAATGCCTTCTTTAGCTCTATGCCCTGAATGAACTCTGCACCACCAACACCTTCTGTCAGGGCAGACATCAGCACAAAATATCATTGCGCCACCCAAGGTCTGAACATGGGCACCAACCAGACCTGGACATCACAAGAAGGTGCAATCTACCCGGTGTTCTTCACACCTACACCAACCGCAGTGCAGATTGCGACACTGACCGTTCTCTTGTCAGCAGCAAAGTGAAGGTGCACCTCCAAAAATTTCACAGTTCCAAACATGAAAGCCTGCCACGCATCAACATCCCTTACACAAGTAATGATGCCAAATACCACCCTGTTGCTAGAACAATTGCTAGCCACCAAAGGTTTATCAGGAAGCACCGATGCTGCTTTCGATGAACTTAGTGACTTCCAAGTTCGATCATCCATGAAGCAGCAGAAGCGTCATTTAGTGAAGGCAGAACCTGCAACAAGGACTTGCCTGAGAACTACTGAACTAAGGTTACATCTGATATTGATGCAAAAAAACAAAGCCTACATGATGCACAACATAAACCCAACAGCTAAGGCACTGCACTACCTGAAAGCAGCCAAGACAGCCATGCAAAAGAAAGGGAGATATTGCACAAATAAACACTGTGATCCAAACCACCTGTCACAATGGAAATCTATGAGTTATGTATGTAAGGATCAAGAGTGTGCTTGGTCCTACCATCACCAACATTGCCATCCTACAGTCACCAGGTGGTGAGGTACTCACCAACAGAAGTAAATGGATGTCCCGCTGGGCTGAACACTACTGTGACCTGTACTCCTGTGAGACAGACATCTCCCAGTCCACACTTGATGGTCTCCTGCAGCTTCCTGTTATGGGTGAGTTGGATGAAGAACTCTCATCATTTGAGTTCGAGAAGGCCATAAATGGCTTAGCAAACAGGATGACGCCCTGTAAGAATGGAATCCCAGCTGAGCTGCTCAAGAACAGAAAGTCCCATCTATTGCCATATCTTTATGACCTTCTCTGCTGGAAATTAGGCTCCATTCCACAGAAGATGGGTGATGCAAAAATCATCACACCAGACAAAAACAAAGGCGACAGAGGTGTCTGCAACAACTACAGGGGCATCTCACTCATTAGAGTCATGGAGAAGGCCTTTGCTAGGGTCATACTTAAAAGACTCCATCTACTTGCAGACCAATTGTACCCAGAAGCACAGTATAGTTTTTGAGGCAGGAGATCTACTGTGGACATGATCTTCTCCATATGCTGGCTACAATTGTAAGGGACAGGAACTCTTTAACTTACTTTCATGGATCTCACTAAGGCATTCAACACCATCAGCATACCCAAGAACTTTCTGTATGGTGAGGTAGCCAGAGCCAGATGATCAATAGAATGCCCAAAGCTCTGCTTCAAGAATGCTTGCAAGTGTGACATGAAGGCCCTAGACATTGAATATTGCACTTGAGAGTCACTCGCTAAGTGATGACAGAGAAAAATGGCGAAACCTCCTGTGGGCTGGTGTGCATCATCATGATGACCAGTGGCTACAGCAGCCTTGGCAACAGGTGCCAACACCAAAACCAACAACCCACCACAACACCTGATAGCTTCATGTGCAGCACTTGTGGCAGAACCAGCCTCTCAAGGATTGGCCTCTTCAACCATTGGAAAAAGTGCATCACTTGAAGACTTGAATCTGAAATGGATTTGTGTGTTACTTGTCCATCATCGTTCATTGATGGAAGTATTCCAGAACACTGAGTAAGTGATTAATGTAGAAGTTCAGCTACGACCTTACTGAATGGCAAGGCTGACTCAAGGGGCCAAATGGCCTATTCCTGATCCTATTCATTACATTATCGAAAGCATAAAAGATGCAAAAGGAATAAACTGAGGATTCTAATTATTGTTTTCCAACTATTCACAAGATGTACACATTCACAAAGAAAGATAAAAGTATTCACGAGGGAAGGCACAACTAACACAGGCTCCCCAGAATAAGTAAAGGAAAATTAATTACTTCAACACCTGGTTAAAAAGGATCAAAACCTATTTATCATTAGAGATAGGTGGTACTTATTCCAGTAAAGACAAGAGAGGCAAATTATGAGCAGTAACACTCAAAAGGTAACAGCATACTGAAAATAGGTGACCATGTTGTCTATATTCAAAGAAGCTTTTAAAACTAGACATGGGCAACTTCAGGCCCATTAGTCTCGCTGCCACATAAATTAAATCAACTAACAACATTAAATTTGGGGAGTATATGCACAATAATAACATTGTAAATAGTTACCATAGGGGAATTAACAGGGGTATCGCAGAATTGTTACAGCACAGAAAAAAGCCATTCGGCCCATCTTGTCTACACCAGCTCTCTTGTAGGAGCAATATACCTAGTGCCATTCCCCAGTCTTCTCCCCATACCTTAAGATCACACGTGACTCATCTCAATTTCTTTGAGAAAGTGGCTTTCCAATGGATTTTGGAAAGGCCTAGGATATGAATTTTGTTTTCCAAATTTCTGCAACTTTTCTGCCAAAATTACACCTCTTCGTCTTTCAAAATGACAATATAAAAGAAACAGGCTGAACGGTTGAAACCAATGAGTTTGGAGATATATCAGGGTGCAAGGAGGAAGTTCTAAGTAAAGTGCCCCAGAATTGTTTGACACACTATAATTTCTCAATTACATAAATGATCTGGGCTCTCAAACTCAAAGCAAAATGATCAAATTTGCAGTGGATACTGAACTGGAAGGGCAATAAAATTGAAGGAAGTAAATCAGAGGTTACAGAATATGTTGGATGATCCATTGTAAATTAAATATAATGCAAGCTACTGCACACAGGAATTACAACACATTCACTCGATAAATGATGTTGAAATAATTACAGGTGAAGTGGCAAGAAGCCTTAATGTCTTAATAGTTTCAACATTCAACCGATCCAAAACTGTAACCAACAAAACCAATAGAATGTTGAACTTCATATTCAAAATTGATAAATGCAAGTCAAAAACAGTTGTATTCAAACTGTACGACGCTGTATCTAGATTGTACTCAAGTAATGCATTCAGTTCTGGTCACCAATAACAAATGGGAAACATTCAAGTGCTCGAGGCAGTTTAAGGAAGAGCCTGAGGCTCTTCCCCAATCACAGGTATCTGAGTTACGTGGAAGCACTGGAGAAACTTGGACTTTACAACCCAGAAAGGAGGCTAGAGAGGTAGTCTGATAGAGGTATCCAAGACAGATAACAATATAGAATCATAGAATGGGTACAGCACAGAAGGAAGCCATTTGTCTCTGCCAGCTCTCTGCAAGAGCAATTCACCTAGTGCCACTCTCCTGCCTTTTCTCTGCAACCCTGCATATTTTTCCTTTTCAGTTAACGATCCAATTCCCTTTTGAAAGCCACGATTGAACCTGCCTCCACCACATTCTCAGGCAGTGCATTCCAGATCATAACCACCTACTGTATTACCATTAAAAAAATTTCCTCATGTTACCATTGCTTCTTCTGCCAATCACCTAAAATTTGTGCCCTCTGATTCTCGATCCTTCAACCAATGGGAACAGTTTCTCCTACTGTGTCTAGACCCCTCACAGTTTTGAATATCTCCATCAAATCTCCTCTCAACCTTCTCTTCCCCAAGGATAACAGTCCCAATTTCCCCAATTATCTACATAACAGAAATTCCTCATCCTTGCACCCTCTCTAATAACTTCACATTCTTCCCAAAGTATGGTACCCGAACTGGATGGAATACTCCAGCTGAGGCAGTGTTTTATACAGGTTTTTCATAACTTCCTTGCTTTTGTGCTCTATGCCCCTATTTATAAAGCCCAGAATCCCAATTATATGACCTCTCTCCTGTGTGGTGGAAAAGATAAATTCTAAATATGTAATACCTATCATGGGACTGAATGATTCTGATGAAAAGTCACCGGCCTGAAACATTAACTCTATTTCTCTCCATAGATGTTGTCTGACCTTCTGAACATTTCCAGCACTTCTTGTTTTTTTTTTCAGATTTCAAGCACGTGTGGTATTTTGCTTTTGTGCTCAGTGAGACTAGGGAGTCAAAGATGGAGGTGAGGGTTTGGTTGAGCAGACTGGTAACTGCAGAAATGTAATGGTGAATAGAGGAGCAATGTCTCGGTAGTAAGGGCTTTGAAAGTGCAGTTGTAAGTGAATTGGCAGTTTTTTTTTTCCCCTGGGGAGGACATAGAAGGAAGTGGGCTTGAAAGATGGAAGGGTAATGTGGGCAGAGTGCGATACAAGGAAGTGGTCAGAAATGGTCTCATCTTAGAAATGGTCTTATTGATATGATGGGAATAGTGAGGCCATGTAAGATGGCAAAGTCAAGGGAAGGTGCGGTGAATGTGGGTAGGGTTGTTTACATAGAGAGAGAGATTAAGGGAGGAGAAGAGGACAATGAACTCAGAGGAGAGAAAGTGTAATGAATTGAGATGGAAGTTGAAATCACCCTGGATGAGAAGTCACTTGGTGCAGAGGCTGAGGGAGGAAAGCAGTGAAGATACTTCTGAGAAAACTTTTGTTACTTGGATGGGTGGAAGATTTTAAATGAGACGAGAAGATTGGGACAAGGTGAGATGCTCAAAGGAGAAAAGCCAGCAGCGTAGTGGGACAGACCAAGGTGTGATTGGTGATAAGAGCCACATTGCCATCACAACAGTCTGGTCAGGGCAAGTGGTGGAAGGTGCAACCAGGTGTGGATGCTTCATTTAGGAGGAAGGTTGCTTCATCCCTTAGTCAGGTTTCCATCAAGCCCATGATGTCAATGCAATCATCCACAATAAGCTCATAGGTGGGAAGCATCATTCCCTCTAAGCTGCATAGCTAAATGTGCACTGCTGCGCAGAAACATGAGAAGAGCGCGAACGCTTAAACAAATCAGCCATGTACAACAAAGAAAAAAGAATTAGAGGATACATTGATGGCAAGTGCCTTTTTCACAAGTGAATGGACATTCTGGGGGAGTAGTGACAAGGGACAGTGACAAATGATCCACTATTAGCTCTGGTTCAGTTGCTAGCACTGTAACTTGAGTCAGAAGGTTGTGTGTTCAAGTTTCGCCCCAAAGACTTGAGCACAAAAATTTAGGCCGACACTCTGGTGCTGTACTGAGGGAACATTTGCACTGTCAGAGGAACTGTCTTCTGGATGAGACATTAAACTGAGGTCCCATCTGCCCTCTCAGGTGGATGTATAAGACCCTACAGCACCATTTTTAAGAAGAGCAGGGAGTTATGCTCAGTGTCATGGACAATACATATCCCTTGAGCAACATTACACTTCAAAAGTATTTCATTGGATGTAAAGCACTTTGGGATGTCCTGATGTCGTGAAAGGCGCCATATAAATGCAAGTCTTTCTTTCTTTCTCCACTGGCAGAGTCCACTGGGTCAGCAGTGGGAAAGGGGAGTTGAACAGGAAGCAGATTGGAAAAATTAACCTTTAATCCAGCATGCTGGAGGCAGTGATAAGTGTCTCAATGGTCCCTTCAGAGGATACCAAGAGAGGCACAAAGTGAAGCTGTAGTTTTATCTCCAGGGGATGGCTGCAGAAGGGCAGGAAGGTCAAGGAGTGCTGAAGAGTAGGGGTTTGGGAGAGAACAGTACCCAAGAGGGGAAAAATGAAAAGGGACATTCTGACAACACACAGAGGAATATTGGAATGTGGAACGCTATCACAAACTACAACTGAAGCAGTGACAACATTATCTAGTCGTCTTTTAAATTTGAAAGGGAAATAAGATTAGTGTAGACAGCACTGACACATACAAGATGGGTCAAATGGCATTCTTCTGTGCTGTAGATTTTATATCAGCTGTATTATTACAACCCTATTTGTATGTTAATCATTGTCACTTTCAGTCTGCCTATGCTTTGTGAATGTTAAGTAGCTTGATTTAGAAATCAAAGATTGCCTTTTAAAAGTAAACCATTAATTTGTCAATATTTTTTCAAATATGTCAAGTTGATAGATCCTTCATACAACTAGACTTTTCAATTGTCGGGTTGAAATCAATAGCCTCCATCTTTTTAAAAAGTGAAATAATCACAGCACGGACTGAAAATCTTTTCTTAATTTCTTATTCGATGAACCAGTTTTCTTGATATAACAAGGGGCAGAATTTTCCCGTCGGCGAGCGTGGGGCAGGGCACGCTCGCCGACGCATAAAGTGACGCGCAGTGACGTTGGGCGGGCGTCCCGACGTCACCACGCGTCATTCTGATCCTCAGTTCGGCGGGTGCGCAGCCGAAACTGTCAAAGGCCTATTAAGACCTGTTAAAAACTAATTAAAGTACTTAACTGAGCTGCCCGTCCAACCAGGCAGGCGAAGAGCCCAGGCGGCCTTTGCATTTTTCATGAAACCTCATCCACAGACACTGTCACATGAGGGGACATGTTTTAAAAGTATTTTTTTATTTAAATCTTAAAACCTTAAACTGATCTCCCTGAGGCACCTCTGTGACCCTTCACGCACATCGGGTTCACGCCCGCCCCCACCTGCCCCCGCACAACCCCAAAATTTCTGCCCAAAGGGGAGATGGTGGTGTCACTAAACTAATAATCCAGAGGCCCAGGCTAATGCTGATTTCCCCTCCAAGACACTCACCATCCTGGCTTGGAAATATATCGCCATTCCTTCACTGTCGCTGGGTCAAAATCCTGGAACTCCCTCTCTAACAGCACAGTGGGTGTATCTACACCGCATGGATTGCAGCGGTTCAAGAAGGCAGCTCACCATGACTTTCTCACCATGGCAGCTGGAGGAATTTAAATCCAGTTAATAAAATCTAGAATAGAAAGTTAGTCTCAGTAATGGTGACCATGAAACTATCAGCGATTGTTGTAAAAACCCATCAGCTTCACTAATGTCCTTTGGAAGGAAATCTGTCATCCTTACCTGGCCTACATGTGATTCGAGATCCACAGTAATGTGATTGATTATTAACTGCCTCTGAAAAGGCCTAGCAAGCTATTCAGTTCAAGGGCAATTAGGGATGGGCAACAATTGCTGGCCTTGCCAGCTACACCAACATCCCATGAAAGAATTATTTTTTTAAAGCTTCGGATTACATTGCCACACTTTCATTTTTCCTGCTGATGGAGTGCGGCTAAACTCTTCAGTGAATCCTCATATTAGTTAAAGTAGTGGTGTGGTCAAACCAATCTTCAGAAATTATGCCAAGATTTTCCTTGGACTCTCCTCCTCTTCCTTCAGGTGCCATGCCCTAAGAGGGCATTGGCGACCATTGTATTGGTCCATGATTATGCTTGGCAAATATTGCAGTGGTTTGCCATTGCCTTCTGCAGTATGGCTGAGCAGGAAGGTCTCCTGCTCTTTACTGCTTGCCATCAGGCACATTGGAAGTATTTACAGGCTGATAATCAACCTGTTTGGCCATGTTATGCATGCACCTTCCATGGTAGTCAATTCCTGAAGTGGGACTTGAACCTGGAGCTTTGACCCAAAGATATGGATGCTACCACTGTGCCATAAGACCTCCCCCATGCTTGGACTCTACAATTTAAAAAAATAAATTCAAAGCACTAAAAAATTCAACTTTTACCTGAAACAGAAAATATCCAAATTAAACGGTGAAAGCCAGAAACTCCAACCGCTGAGGCCAATGCACATATTCTGCTCTGCTGCCTTCGTAATTCCACAAACAGCAACTTATAGAAATAGCCCTTCATCTGTAGATAATGGTTTAAAATGAAAATCAACTTCCTGCTCAAGTAATATGCATAAATAGACTACAAACATTGGTAATGCATCATGGTGTCCTGATGAACATTTTAACAACAGCACAGAGATATAAAAATCTCACTTGAGGTTCACCTACAATAAAATTTGGGCATTGATACAAAGTGGTATTTGCTTCACACTAACACCAAACTTGTATTAATATCAGCCCAGAGTTCAGTTTTGCACCAGTGGCAGGTAACAGATTTAAGCTGCATTTATACAAATTATGTAACATAGTTGTGAGGCAAATCTACTTTGCACTCGTAATGTAAATGCACTAGAGTATTACGTGTGATCGTTATTCTAAGTTCTGGTGTTGGCCAAGTAAAACTTCTCAGTTTTCTTTTCCGCTGTTGTTTGATGAAATGCACTTGAGTATCAAAATGATAAGTATTAGACTGCACATTGCAAACATTGTTTTGCAGTTTGGTGCTCTATGCAGCATAGTGTGCATTATATAGGAGAGTCCATTAACAGGAAAACACAATTAAGGATGGCATTCAACAAAGGAAATTAATTGTATTTAAATGATGGTGGTTATAGAGTAGTGGGTCGCAGCATTGAGTCTTCACTCATCTTTAATGTGGAGCGAGAAATTGTAAAAAGGACAACTCCACTACGTGAGAGATTTTTAAAAAATTACAGTCCGCCCTCTGGTAGCTATCTTGTTTCTTGTTTTTAATGATGCATATAGGCCATCGACATTGTAGCTGAGCTAACTGATAACACATTTTCCTAACAGGAACACATATCTGCAGTGTCTGAACTCCATCAAGACAAACTCCAACATGCCATCTGACCTTCAACCCCCAGGTCAGGTGACCCCGTATATAGTACAGAGTACCATATAGTATCTAATACTGGAGTCCACAATCACAATCAGCTATTATCATGTCGGTAGCCAGCTGGAGATGCCAATCATTGGCCTTTGAACGGGCCAACTGTGTATCAACAGAGTTAGAAAATGGTGCACAACACTAAGTAGAGGTACTTAAAAGGACAAAAGGAGCAACAAAAGACAACAGGGTAAAATAACGGACATGAAATGGAGTGGTTCATTCTTACTTCTTACTTACAACTTGTGATATCAGGGCTCGATTCCTGGCCAACACAGTTGCTATATTATGAGTAGCTGAGACAGTGACAATCTTTTAAGAAATGAGTAGGTGAGCATTTATAGCAAGGGAGTTAGAAGGTGAGGGCAAGGAGAGGGGAGAGATGAGAGAGCAAGGCAATGCACTTCATCAAAGAGTTGCCAGAGAGACTTGGGGTCAAATAGCCTTCTTCACTGTTGTACATCTCCATGATTCTCCCAAATAGTCATAGCAAATTTGTAAACTTCTACTTTATCTTTTTTGAAAGATTTGCAAAAGGCCAAGAAAACAAAAAAAGGCAGAAATTTTAGCATAAATATTTAAAATAGTCAAATTACTGAGGAAATCTACAGAAATTGACTTTCGCTTAGCAAAAGAGAGTTAGTTATTTTTGGAATTACCATTGTTGCAATAATCCCACCAATAATCCTATGATTAAAATGAGAAGTGACATTGAGCTATTTTAGTTGTATCTTGTGGTTTGGCACAACAGCATTAGAGCAAAATAATTCAACACTATGACTAGGAATTTAACAGTTCACAAACTATTATGAAATGGGTTCAAAGGCATGGACCTGTTGTGCTGAATCACCTGTGTTTGGACTGTAAACACTATAGAACAGTGTAACAAGCTGCAAAAAAGAAACCTCTCATTCACAAAGACAGTAGTCAAAGGGTGACTTGAGTCTTTTCTCCATTTAAACCAACTGACAGAAAAGGAAACTAATCAACTGGTAGATTATTTGGCTATAAATTCTAAGATTATAGTGCCATGCCTACAGGAAAGATATTACCATATTCTGTGGAAAGGCTCTATGAATAACAAATGAAAGTCATCATTTTCTGAAGTCATTCATTTGCTACAAGCCATTCACAATAACGATTTCTAATTCATATCTTCATCAGAAAGGTAGTTATAAAAAAAGGGACATCTGAATATTTTACGCCATCTGATCCAAATATATTTTGAACCTCAATATGATTAACATGATTAGATCTGGGTAAGTGTGATCCAATGAATTAAATGATAATTAAATGTTAATTTGAAACTTCTTCTTCTCAGGTAATTTAGGGGAAAAGGACAAATTCTCAATTTTCATCATGGGTTGGAGCCGTTGGAACTGATTTATGCACCAGAGTCAACAATATTCCCAGCCAGTCTGCCAAGTCAGCCATCAGACAAAGCATTCATTTCTATTTTTCTAAATAGTGAAGTCTATCCAGCAATCTCACATGCAGATTTGCTCTTCTTTCATGGTCTGTTCAATATTTCCATTTCTATTTTATAATTGTACAGTATTGAATATTTTATAATTTTTTCTCAGGATGTGGGCATTGCTGACAAAGCCAACATGTATGAACCGCTGCAGTCTGTGTGGTGAGTACACGCAAGGTGCTGCTAGGTAGGGAGTTCCAGGATTTTGACCCAGAAATAATGAAGGAACAACAATATATATCCAAGTCAGAATGGTACACAACTCAGAGGGAATCTTTCAAGTGGTGGTGTTCCCATGTGCCATCTGTCCTTGTTCTTCTCACGGTAAAGGTTACAGGTTAGAAAGGTGCTGTCAAGAAGTGAAAGGCAAGTTGTTACAGTGCCATTTGTCAATGGTACACACTTTAGGCCATGGTGCAGCACTGGAGCAAGGAATAAATATTTAAAGGTGATGGATGGGGTGCTAATCAAGTGCACTGCCTTGTCCTGATTTCTGTCAAGCTTGGAGTGTCATTGGAGATGCACTCAACAACAACAACTTGTGTTTATATAGCACTTTTACTGAAATGAAACATCCCAAGGCGCTTCACAGGTGCATTCGAAAACAAAATATGACACTGAACCACATAAGGAGTGTTAGGTGAGATGACCAAAAGCTTGGTCAAAGAGGTAGATTTTAAGTAGTATCTGAAAGGAGGAGAGTGAGGTACAGAGGCAGAGAGGTATGGGGGGGGGTGGGTATTCCAGAGCTCGGGGCCAAGGCAACTGAAAGCACAGCTGTCACTGGTGGTGCAATTAAAATTGGGGATGCATAGGAGACCAGAATTAAAGGAGTGGAGATGTCTCTGATAGTAGTAGAGCTGAAGGAGATTACAGAGATAGGGAGGGGCAAAGTCATGGAGGGATTTGAAAACAAAGATGAGAACTTTAAAATCAAGACGCTGCTTGATCTGGAGCCAGTGGAGGTTAGCGAGCACCGGGGTGATAGGGGAATCGGATTTGATGTGAGTTAAGACACGGGCAGCTGAGTTTTGGATGATCTCAAGATTACGGAGTGTAGAATGTGGGAGACCAGCCAGGGGTATGTTCGAGTAATTGAATCTAGATGTAACAAAGCATGAATGAGGGTTTCTGCAGCAGTAGAGCTGAGACAGGGGCAAAGTCGTGTGATTTTAAAGAGCTGGAAATAGATGATCTTAGTGATAGCACGAATGGGAGTTTGGAAGAAAATCTCATGATCAAATATGATACCAAGGTTGCTAACTTTCTCTCAAACAGTTGCCAGTGTCAGGAATGAAGGGGGTAGCTAAGGAATGGAATTTGGAGAGGGGATGGAAAACAATGACTTTGGTCTTCATTATCTCCGGAGTTGTGTATAAAACTGGAGACTCTGCAATCTTCGGAAACCTACTTTTGGCCTTATGGTGTAGGTTAAGACACTGATGAAACAATTGAAGGTGTTTGTGCTGGGACACTGTCCTGAAGAAGCTGAAACAATGGCCTGAATTTTTCAGGTGGCGGGCGGGCTTGGCGGGAGCGGTCATAGAGCCGATCACCACCCACGATCGGCTCCGCGCCGCCATTTTACATGGGCAGGCCACTAGCCGTAGGGCTTAGGGCTACCTGTGCGGGCAGGGGGAGGAGAGAGAGTCATGGCCAGCACTCTTTCACATATGCATGCAAAAGAGCGCTTCAATCTCCCTGAGGTACGTAGCTGCCTCAGGGAGATTGAATCGATATTGAAATAATTAAATAAATGGTTTAAAAATTTATTTAAACACGTCCCCTCGTGACTGTGTCACATGAGATGGGACATGTTTTTATATATAGGAAAATTTTTTAATTAATTTAATAAAAGCTTTAGGGAACCTCGTGGAAATCCCCGCTCGTGGATGAGATTTCCTAAAATACATGAAGGCCGCTTGGCCTTTTTGCTTGCCCACCAACCTAAAGGTTGGATGGGCAGTGTTAACAATTAGGTCAGTTACTTTCTGAACGGCCTTAATAGGCCGTTTACATATCGGCGGGCATGCAGCCGACTCCAGCACACACCCGCCAAACGAAATATAGCGGGACTGCTCGATGGCGTAGGGGGACACACCCGACTTCATCGCACATCACTTTACACGTTGGCATGTCGGACTGGCCCCTGCAAGCCAACTGAAAACTCCTGCCTAATGCTGTAGTTCCTCTGAAATCACCACTGGAATTTGGGTCTTTCAGCCATGTTTGGGTCAAGACTGTAATGAGGTCTGGAGTTGAGCAGCCCTGGCAGAATCCAAACTGAGCATCAGTGAGCCGGTTATTGCTGAGCAAGCATCACTTAACACCACTGTTAATGCCGCCTTCTCCCCTCCATAAACTTGAAGTCATCCAAAACTCTACTGCACACGCTTTAAATCGCACCAAGTCCTGTTCCCACTTCATCCCTGCGATCGCTGACCTACGATGGCTCCTGGTCAAGCCAACTCTTGATTTTAAAATTATAATCTTTGTTTTCAAAAATTCTCCATGGCCTCGACCTTCCTTATCTTTGTAAGATAATCTCCAGCCTCACAAACCTCCGAGATATATGCACTCCTCTAATTCCGGCACCTGTGCATCTCTGACTTTATTATTTTTTAAGTCGTTCATGGGATGTGGGAGTTGCTAGCTGGGCCAGCATTTATTGTCCATCCCTAATTGCCCTTGAGAAGGTGGTGGTGTGCTGCCTTCTTGAACTGCTGCAGTCTGTATGTTGTAGGAACACCCACAGTGCTCTTAGGGAGGGGGTTCCAGGATTTTGACCCAGTGACAGTGAAGGAATGGTAAAATATTTCCAAGCCAGGATGGTGAGTGGCTTGGAGGGGAACTTGCAAATGGTGGTGTTCCAAACATCTGTTGCCCTTGTCCTTCTAGGTGCTAGAGGTAATGGGTTTGGAAGGTGCTGTCGAAGGAGACTTGATGAGTTGCTGCAGTGCATCTTGTACATGATACACACTGCTACCACTGTGATTCAGTGGTGCAGGGAATGAATGTTGAAGTCGTGGATAGGGTGCCAATCAAGCAGGCTTCTTTGCCCTCGATGATGTCGAGCCTCTGGAGCTACCCTCATCCAGGCAAGTAGAGAACATTCCATCACACTCCTGACTTGTGCCTTGTAGATGGTGGACAGGCTCTCCACAGAATTCCCAGCCTATGACCTGCTCTTTTAGCCACAGCATTTATATGGCTGGTCCATTCCAGTTTCTCATCGATGGTAAACCCGAACATGTTGATAGTAGGTGATTCAGCAATGGTAATGCCATTGAATGTCAAAGGGAGATAATTCGATTCTCTCTTGCTGGAGGCGGTCATTGCTGGGCACTTAAGTGGCAAGTAATCAGGTCAAGTCTGAACATTGTCCAGGTCTTGCTGCACATAGGACAGGGACTGATCAGTATATGAGGAGTCGCAAATGGCACTGAACATTGTGCAATCATCAGCGAACATCCCCACTTCTGACCTTATGATGCAGGGGTGGTTATTGATGAAGCAACTGAAGATTGCTAGGCCAAAAACCCTACCCTTAGGAATTCCTGCAGTGATATCCATAGACTGAGATGACTGACCTCCAACAGCCACAGCCATCTTTCTTTGTGCTAGGTATGACTCCAACCAGCACAGAGTTTACACCAATTCCCATTTACTTCAGTGTTGCTAGGGCTCCTTGCTGTAACACTCGGTCAAATGCTGCCTTTGTCACGGGCAGTCACTCCCACATAATCTATTTTCTTAAGCTCTTTTGTCCACGTTTGGACCAAGGCTATAATGAGGTCAAGAGCTGAGTGGCCTGGCAAAATCCAAAGCGACAATCAGTGAGCAGATTATTGCTGTGTAAGTGCTGCTTTATTGCACTGTCAACAACACCTTCCTAATTTTGCTGATGATCAAGAGTAGACTGATGGGCAGTAATTGGCCAGGTTGGATTTGTCCTGCTTTTTGTGGATAGGACATAGGTGGGAAATTTTCCACGTTGCTGGGTAGATGCCAGTGTTGTAGTTGTACTGAAACAGCTTGGCTAGAGCACAGCTAGTTCTGAAGCGCAAGTCTTCAGTACTATTGCTGGAATATTGTCAGGGCCCATAGCCTTGCAGTATCCATTGCCTTCAGCCATTTCTTGAGATCACGTGGAGTGATTCAAATTGGCTGAAGACTGACACCTGTGATGCTGGGGACCTCAGGAGGAGGCCAAGATGGATCACCCATTTAGCACTTCTGGATGAAGATGGCTGCAAATGCTTCAGCCATGTCTTTTGCACTAATGCACTGGGTGCCCCCATCATTGAGGGTGGGGATATTTGTGAAGCCTCCTCCTCCAGTTAGCTGTTTAATTGTCCACCACCATTCACGTTTGGGTGTGGCAGGACTGCAGAGCTTTGTTCTGATCCATTGGTTGTGGGATTGCTTAGCTCTGTCTTTTGCAATGCTGCTTCCCGTTTGGCATGCAAGTAGTCCTGTGTTATCGCTTCACCAGGACAACAGCTCATTTTTAGGTATGCCTGGTGCTGCTCCTGGCATTCCCTCATGCACTCTTCATTGAACTAGGGTTGATCCCCCTGCTTTATGGTAATGGTAGAGTGGGGGATATGCCATGCCATGAGGTTAGAGATTGTGGTTGAGTACAATTCTGCTGCAGCTGATGCCCACAGCACATCATGGATGCCCAGTTTTGAGTTGCTGGATCTGTTCAAAATCTATCCCATTTAGCATGGTGGTGGTGCCCCACATGTTATGATATGGCAGGTGGTATTTGCCAGGCTGATCAAATCCACAAGGGAAACTTGGCCACACTATCACAACGATTTTGCAATTTATATTTATTATAAGAAGGCCTGTGCACTGAAGTCAGAAGTAAGGAGTCCACTACCACCTTTAGAGAATTTAAAGATAAATTAAGACATCTATTAACAAAACAGGACCTAAATACACACACAAGATTACAGTTACACAGCTATAACAGTTCCCAAAATTTCTGCTTAACCAGACTCCCAACTACACACCCACTTTAAGGCAACAGTCCAAATAGATTCCAAATTTATAAAGTCATCCAGCAATTTTACCACAAGCATCCACTGGACAATGGACTTCCAAAGGCTTTTAACACCAGCTGCAATGGTGGGATTTGAACCCATGCCCCCAGAACATTAGCCTGGGCCTTTGGATTACTAGTCCACCACACCACTGCATCCCCCTAAATTGTTTAATTGTTCCACCATTGTTGGCCATGCCTTCAGTTGCCTAGGCCCCAAAGTCAGGAATACCCCCCTTATACCTCTCTACCTCACTTTCCTCCTTTAAGACACTATTTAAAACCTACCTCCTTTCTTCTGACCTAAAATCTCCTTATGTGGCTGCTTTGATTTATAATGCTCCTGTGAAGCACTTTGGGACATTTCATTACATCAAAGGCACTATATAAATATAAGTTTCTGTTGTTCTGTCATTTTGCTGGTGATTGAGAGTAGACTGGTAGGGTAGTATCTGTCGGACTGGATTTGCCTTACTTATTGTGGACAGGACATATTTGGGCAATTTTCCACTTTGTCAGATAGATGCCATGGTTATAGTTGTTCTGGAGCAGGCTAGTCAGAAGTGCTGAGCACAATCTAGAGGACAAATCTTCAGCACTGCAACCAGGATGTTGTCGTGGCCATTGGCTTTGCTGTATCCATTTTGCGCGACAGATGTCAAGAATATGCAATCAAAATTATTAACGCCCAGGCAGACTATTAAACCTAGATTTCTGATGTTTGACAAAGTTCCACAGAAAAGGCTCTAAACTAAGCTCAAAGCTGTGGAGATCTAAGGTAAATCTTGGGAATAGGCAAGAACTTAGCTGAAGAGGAAAACAATGAGAATTTAAAGAAGTTATTGCCAGGATACGGGAGAGTACTGAGTGGGTTGGCTCAGGGCTCAATGTCAGGACCACTACAATTTCTCATTTACATTAATATCTTGGATCCAGAATCTCAATGCAAATTAGTTAACATTTGCAGATGATATAAACTATGCAGTACAATAGAACCAGAGGAAGAACTCAGAAGTACCAGAATGAGTTCGGAAAAATACATATACAGGCAGTACTTTGGAAGATAAGGGTTAAAGCCGCAGCCAAATGTGAAGTTCTGCAAATAGGAAGGAAAAATAGGCAGCACATGTATTCCATGGACGATGAAAGAGATCTAGGAGTCTCAATAGATTCAACTTTAAACTTAACCAATGCAGAGAAGCTATTGCAAAGCAAATGTTAACTACATAGCTAAAAAATATACATGAGATGAAGTCACATGCTATCCTCATTTGGACATATGTCACAGTTCTTTAGTCATCACTGCATCATTGTCCTGGAACTCCCTTCCCAACAACATTGCAGAAGCCCATCAGCATATGGACTGCAGCAGTTCAAGTGGAAGATCCATCAACACATTCTCACGGACAACTAGAGATGCCCGCCTTGCCAGCAACACCAATATCAGATTTCTACAGTGCACTGGTCAGGCTGTGCCTTAAGTATTGCACCCAGTTGTGGTCAACAAGATACAAAGCAGAAATTCAAGCACTCCGCCAAAGAGCGAAGACACAAAATTATTCCCAATGACTCAAAGAACTTTGTGGAAACACTTGCATTTTGCACTGAAGATTGGTGGAATATAATGAAAATACAATTCATGTTTGCTACACTAAGAAACTGAATGAACAAAAATGTGAAAAATTATAATGAAATAAAATTGACCAAAACAGAGCAACTAATCCCTCAAAGTTATTTATGTTAAATAAAGAGACTCAAGTGAACTTGCTTAATTAGTAAGAATGTCTATTGATATGCCTTGTTACAACGGCAAGAAGAACAACAATTTGCACTTATACAGTACCTTTAACATAGTAAAACACCAGGACGAAAATCAAACAAAATTCAATGCCAAAACACACAAGGAGACATTATTAAGGTATAATTAGGAAATTATTAGAAGCTTGTTCAAAGGAGCAGGCTTTAAGGAGCTTCTTAAAAGGAGAAGCGAGAAGTAGGGAGGCAGTGAGATTTAGAGGGAATTACAAAGTTTAGAGTATAGGCAGCCTAAGGCATGTCCACCAATGATGAAGCAAAGAGAATCAGGGATGCCCAAGAGACCAGAATTTGAGGAGCTCAGTGGTTGTTGGCCTGGAGAGGCTACATAACTAAGAAGTGGCAAGCCAGTGGAGGAATTTGAAATCAAGGATGAAAATGTTCAAATTGAGAAGTAAAATGCTTTAGCACATTATTGAATTAATTCCAAAAGGAACAGCCTGGGATATCGGTTACGTTACTCTTGAGTTCCAACATTTTTGCCAATTCACTGGTAATTTAATTTTAAAGCACTTTATATCGTGCCTTGAAAATAGTCATATTCAGCAGATGGATTGTATCTAATTTGCATGCAACATTTACAAGTGGTTGCCAAGGAATGTGTATACTGTTGACAACTCTGACATGCAGAGTTATGTGCTCATCCAGCCAGGCAATTGTTGATTACTACACCTATGTTCAGTAATGTTGATTTGCATATTGCCATTACGGCAATATTCGTAACAGTTCAAAAACAGAAGCACTATTTAAGGGATAATATAAATGTCATGTTGTGATACATTTTATTTATTAAGCACATTAAATATTAAATTATACTCAGCTGTATCTGTAATTCAAAATTACACAAACCTGAAAAGTAGATGTAGAAAAATTGCTTTAATTGAGTACGTGCAAAGACCATAAACCTTGTGTTGACAAGGTATCTATTTTAGGTTGATTTTTTTCACATCTCTTTAATTCAATTAGCATCCAATTCCTTTTTTATATGTTACATGACTGTCATTCATATGTGCTAAATAAACCAAAGTAAACAATTAGAAGGCAATAATCAGACCTCAGCTAATGGGACATACTGAAAATAAATTAAATTACCAGGTTATTATGGCACCATCACCAATAACACTGTATAGGTGGTGACTTGTGTCAGCCTCACAGATGTAACTGCACCTTAGACAGAATCATGTCTTGCAGGTACTAATGGTATATGTGTGCATGTACAAGCAAGGCATCCTCAGAAATCGCTTAAATATAAATATCCTACTATCCATATTTCAGTCGGATGCATACATTTATACAGTACCTTTAACTTAGTAAAACATCCCAAGGCCCTTCACAGGAGCAAAATCAAATACAATTCAATGCCGAAGCCTACAAGGAGATATTATCAGCGCACGTGACCAGAAGCTGGGTCAAAGAAGCAGGCTTTAAGGAGTACTTTAAAGGAAAGGAGAGAAGTAGAAAGGCTGTGAGCTTTAAAGGGAATTACAGAGCTCAAGACTTAGGCAGTCTAAGGCATGACCGCCAATCACAAAGAAAAGAGAATCAGGGATGCCCAAGAGGCCAGAATTTGAGGAGCTCACAAATCTCAGAGATTTTAGGGTTGGAGGAGGTTATATAGGTAAGGAGTGGCAAAGCCATGGAGGGATTTGAAATCGAGGATGAGAATTTTTAAGTGGAGGAGTACAATGCTTTAGCACATTACTGATATAATTCCAAAATGAACAGCTTATGATATAGGTTTCAGTACTCGAGTTTTCAACATTTTTGCCAGTTCACTGGTAACTTAATTTTAAAGCGCTTTATATCGTGCCTTGAAAATAGCCATATTCAGCAGATAGACTGTATCTAATTTGCATGCAACATTTGAATGCTTGCCAAGGAATATGGACACTGTTGACAACTCTGACATGCACAGTTACGTGCTCATCCAGCCAGGCAATTGTCGATTACTACATCTATGCTCAGTAGTGTTGATTTGCATACAGACATTATCGCAATACCATCACAGATCCAAAACAGGAGCACATTTTAAGAGATCATTTTAATGTCATGTTATAATGCATTTTATTTATTAAACAAATTTTATTTATCAAGCACATTAAATATGAAAATACACTCAGCTGAAACTGCTATTCAATATTACATAACCTGGAAAATTAGATATAGAACAATTGCTTTAATGGAGTATGTGCAAGGACCATAAACTTACCTATTTTACGTTGATTTTCTTCACATCTCTCCAATTCAATTAGCATCCAATTTGTTTTTTTGACTGCCTTTCTTATGTGTTAAATAAACCAAAGTAAACAATTAGCAGTCCATAATCAGACCTGTTGCTCAACTAATGAGACATACTGAAGGTAAATTAGTGCCATAATAATCTGGCAATTAATCACCAATAACACTATAGAGGCGGTGACTTGTGTCAGCTTCTAAGATGTAACTGCAGCTTAGACAGAACTGACGTCTTGCAGGTACCAGGAACATGTGTGTGCACATACAAGTAAGGCCTCAGAAATATCTTGAAAATATAAATATTCGATTATCCATATTGCAAGCAAAGGTATAAATTTAATTTGTTGGCAAATTAATAGATTTTGCAGATAAATTTGTATCCATAGATTATATATTTCCAATTAAGATTGCAGATTTGGGTATTTTCAATATTCAACTTCATTTTAGATATTTGCATTTGTGACAATTTTTAAAAAGCAAATAGCCATCTGACACATAACACATGACTGGCCTTTTGATGATCTTTGTTTTACTAAGACATACTCCTGTTAGGGCCAATGCCAAGGTATTGAACATATTCAATTTAACTTATTTCAGTTCAGAAAATACTTTAAAATAAGATTAAGTGTGCACATGGATCATGCTTAGGCCTTTGATGCATACCTACTTACTGGGTAACACAAAACATTGGGGAAGGCCTGGGAGCAGTTTGCCTGACTGCCCTGTCAGCAGCAGATGTTGTGCAGTTTGGGAAGTTAAGGGAAGCTGTAGTGAAAATAGAGCAATTTCATACCATCTCCAAAACTTAACAATAAAAACAAGGTAAACATTATCCAGAATAATGAATATGCACAATAATTTATTTTGAGAAGCACAGGGCTATGGTCTGTTTGTTCACGCTTTGAGCTCCTGATAGTTTTAAGTTGGTTGAGGAGTGGAGATGTGGCCAGAATAAAATGGACACTGTAACTTAGAGGGCAGATGGGGGAAGTTTAGGATTGAGCGCATGGAAGTGTGCCTCCGATCGGCACCCCCAATTGGGGGCGCGCTGCCATTTTTCGTGGGCGGTCCACGTAATGCATTCCCTGTGTGGGCGGGGGAGTGGGGGGAGAGATTCCCTGACCTGGGAGTGCGCTCTTTTACGCATACATGCGAAAGAGCGCACTCATCTCCCTGAGGCTAAGTGCTGCCTCAGGGAGATCGGCTCCTGTTTAAAAACAGAACAGATAAATTCCCCTGACATGTCCCCTCATGTGACACTGTCACATGAGTTGGGATATGTCCATCACTTTCATTGACACTTTTATTAAAAATTTTAAAACCTACATGAAACCTCATCCTGCCAGGGCTCCCAGCCTGCTCGCCAACCTTAAGGCTGGACGGGCAAGTCCATTAATCACTTTAACTACTTTGTCAGTGGCCTCAATTGGCCATTGACAGGTCGGCGGACGCACAGCTGATTCTGCTGAGCCCCCGCCGACCTGAAAATTGAAATGAGGCAGGGTGATGTCGAGAATTCCGCCTGATGTCATCCCGCGTCATTTTACACATCGGTGAGCGGGCCCCGCCCCCCCGCTCAGGAAATCCTGGCCAGAATGTGGGGAAAAAGCAGGCTGTGCCAGGGCTTGCCACTGTCATATCATATTATTCTCCAGTACTCCTGGATACTCAGTACAAATGGGGATCAGCAGCAGTTACCCTAATAGGCATTTCTGTCTTAATAGAAATTGATTTTCATAGGCATGTGCCTTCATATTTCATTCCTTAGTCTTTTATGTGAAAGATTTGGGCCAAGATTTTTTAGTTGGCGTGGTTTGCCGCCCCACAATCTGAAGAGCCAGCGGGGAACACATCTCCGCCAATCCCAGCTGCCCCGCAGCCATTTAACACTCCATGGGGTATTAATTGCCTAAGGTCAAGACTTCCATCCCCACCTGGGGAAGAAGTCCAGCCTTAGGGAGCTGCTGGTGAATCAGGTGGCTGGCAGCTCTGTAATCCCAGCAGCGCCAGGTTCAAGTGGTGGCCACTGTTGGGACTACAGGCAGTCCCCGAAGACGATGAAGAGGTTATGAATACTAGACCGAAGGTAATTCTGGGGTATTGGCGGGGCCTGGTTGCAAAGCCCCAGTGAGTGGGTTCGGGGCTGGGTATAAGAGGTTGGGAGGCGGGGAGGAGGTTTAAAGGGGGTGATATGACCTTGTGGGGGGGGGGGGTGCCTTGATGGGTACCGGGTCTCCCAAAGGAGGTCCCCCTTTTGCCTTACACCAGCCCAGGCAGTCAAAGCCATCTGGTGCGGGCGTCTCCCTGCCGGGGGTAATATATTGGCGGGGTGGGATAATGTACTTAAATGGCCATTAATTGGCCACTTGAGGAGCTAATAGACCCAAGAGCAAGCAGGCCCCTGATGCCTCCACCATCCCCCCATAAAATGGAGGACAGGTTGGGGCGGGAAGTTAGGAGGCATGCAGGCCCCACATTGCATTTTACAGGCCCCTCCGCCTTCAAACCGGCAGGCAGGAGACCAGAAAATTTTGCCCTTGCTTTTAGGAACATAGTGTTGTATGTTTGTTAGTCTACCAGAGGAATGATTGCTGAGAAATTGGTGTGTCTAAACAGCAAGTGGTTTATTAAATATAACTGAACTATGTGCAGCTATACATGATTAAGTGTTATTTTGCTGGAGCCATGAACATTCTCCCCTTGACTACTTGTCATGTGTTCTCTTAAATCATCATTATGGAAGGTGCTATTTACACAGTCCCACACATTAACCCTTACAAACCCTAGTACTACACCTCCCCCCACCAAGACTTTATCCATTTTCTAACATTCAAGTTTACATACTACCCGATCACCACCCTGAACTGGACTAACCATATAAACACTATGGGTACAACAGCAGGTCAGAGGCTAGGAATCCTGTGGCGAGTAACTCTTCTCCTAACTACCCAAAGCCTTTCCACTACCCACAAGGCACAAGTCAAGAATGTAATGGAATACTCTCCACTTGCTTGGATGGGTGCAGTTCCAACAACACTCAAGAAGCTTGACACCATTCAGCACAAAACAGCCCCCTTGATCGGCACCCCATCAGCAAACATTCACTCCCTCCATCACCGACGCTCAGTCCCTCCACCACCGACGCACAGTGGCAGCAGTGTGTACCATCTACAAGATGCATTGCAGGAACTCACCAAGCCTCTTTAGACAGCACCTTCCAAACCCACAACCACTACCGTCTAGATGGACAAGGGCAGCAGAGACACGGGAACACCACCTGGAAATTCCCCTCCAAACCAGTCACCATCCAGACTTGGAAATATATCGCTGTTCCTTCACTGTTGCTAGGTCATAATCCTGGAACTCCCTCCCTAACAGCACTGTGGGTGTACATACACCACATAGGCTGTAGAAGCTCCATAAGGTAGCTCACCACCACCTTCTCAAGGGCAATTAGGGATGGGCATTAAATGCTGGCCTAGCCAGCAATGCCCACATCCTATGAATGAATATAGAAAGTAATCTGCTACTGTTCCTATGAAGTAATGTATTGACCTGTTCAGCTTCAGACTCTCTGTCAAATCCTGATGCAATTTGGAACCTCAAGGATCTTTTTCTCCAAAGCACCCAGTTTTGAGTTTGATTTGATCTTTCCATGAGTCCAAACCTCTCTAGGTAGTATAAATTTTGGATCCATGGCTTCTCTAAGCTTTTAGGTGGTTTACCCAAAGTTTTTAATCTTCCTTTCAGTATTTGAAGCTTTCCTGCCCTATTCAGCTTCTCACCGAGACCCGCTGCGATCACTGCCTCTCCCTTGGGGATCTCTCGGCTGGACTCAGCATTTATTTCTTCAACGCTGCAAAGCTGTTAAGAACTGCTTTGCTTTAAGTTATTTCAATAATTTCTTCATCCCCTTCTCCTGGAGCATTAAATATTTGCAGCTGCATTTTTTTTTTCTTTTGAGCTGCCTTGCGGTCGCCATGTGTAAAGGCGCCGACCTTGGACTCAGACTGCAGGGTTTTATGTAGTCTGCCCTTGCTCAGGATCTGGTTTTCCCAGTGCTGCCTTAAGTTTTACTCTTTTGAAGGGTTGCTCACCAGTTTCATGATCTTTGCTTGGTTCTCCGACTCAAAGCCTACGATCGCTGGATCAGGATCTTCTTTACAGACCACCATGTGCTGTGGTGCAGCCCGAGTGCCTTTAGAAGTTGATTTTTTGACTCTTCCCGGCTCTACTTTGTCTATAGAGCAGCTTTGGAGTTCTTCAACTGTGCCTTACTATGTTCTGTAGTTTTACAGGTTTGACATTTAATCTTCTTTAAATTGAATTTTCAGCCTCTTGGGGCCCATCGCTGCTGCCGCTATATTACAGGGTCCCACATCTGACACCATGTTGTATGTTGGTTAGTCTAGCTGAGGAATTATTGCTGAGACATTTCTAAAAAGTAACTAGTTTATTTGATACAACGGAACTATGTACAGCTATACATGACTAGGTGTTACACTGCTGAAACCATGAACATTCTCCCCCCAACTTCTTGTCATGTGTTCTCTTACATCATCATTATGGGAGGTGATATTTACACAGTCCCACACATTAACCCTCACAAACCCTAATACAACACATCGGAGTAGCCCATTTAGCCCATCGAGCCTGCTCCTCCATTCAAACAGATCATGACTGATCATCTACCTCCACGCCATTTTTCCTCACTATCCCCACTTTCTTGGATTTCCTTACACTCTCATAGCTTTTCTATCCCAAGCATTACAATGGCCTAAATGGAAGTTGTGATTATCCATGTTGCTTGCCACAGAAGAAAACTATGTAGAATCATTTTACTTATGTGGGTAAGCACTTTCACTGTTTGAGTGAACATACTGCTCAGAACTGAAGGACTGGGACAGGCATCTACTTATATAGGAAAACCAACTTTTTGTCTTTGGTGCAGGGCTGGGTGAGGGGTGGCCCACGCCTTTAAATGTGTTGGATGCTGGCATAGTTTTAGGATTTTCACAGGTATTTTGTTAGTTTGTTCACTAACGAGAATTGAGATTTTGGTAGGATTCTTTCACTAAGTCCGTTAACTTGGGCCATCCAAGAATCGGCACTGTCAGGCCATTGCCCAAATTACATGTTCTCTTGAAGGAGGTGAGTACCACGATTAAAATTTCCCAATACCAGAAAACTCAAATTCCCCATCTTACTCCTGATGGCAATCCAGCACAAAGTCCAAATCAATCACAATGTTATAATTTGCAACTGGCCCCTCAGTTATTTCCCAGGTGACATTCCCCTATGCCACAGACCAATACCGCAGTAATTCCACAGGATATTTTCTCCATAGATTGATGAGAATGCTGCCATTTGATTCTCAATGAGTCAGAATGTTAGGGGTTCAACCTCCTACGCAGCAGCTGAGCAATTCAGGGCAATATGGAGGATGTACTGCATTGTCAGAGGTGCCATCTGTCAGAAGGACAACCTGTCCGTTCAGGTGAATCCATAAGATTTCACGCACTCTTCAAAGATTTCTCTTGGTATATCAGTCAATATTTATCTCCCAAGCAACAAAAAATTTTTTTAAATCAACTCACCTCATTTGCAGTTTGCTGGACTTTGCTGCCTATATTTGGCTGCATTAACTGGCTCCAAATAATAGTAATTGGTTACACTTTAGTAATTTGTTAGCTCATAAGTAAGTTGGGACATGAAATATGCTGTTGAAATACAAGGTCCTCTCATTCTGTTATTGGTAGCTGCACTTAACTTTGAAGTGCTCCACAGGCTAATGCAGAGTTATATTACTCTGCAACTAACTCCTGATCTACGTGGCATGGGAGCATTTGATGGGACAGTGTAGGAAAGATTTTAGTGTCACGTGGTTTAAAAATGGTGAGGACTGGATGCTTAATATTCATGAAAATAAAGCGTTCAGAAAAGCTCAGGAAGGAAAAAAGGGAGGTGGGGTGGCAGTGGGATTAGGGAAGGTATTCTAGTGTTGGAAAGTGGGGACAAGGGCCAAATCCGTTTGGTTAGAGTTGAGAAGTCAAAAGAAGAGGATCACACTACTGGGAGTATTCTACAGGTCTCCAAATAGTGAGAGGGAAATAGCGGAGCAAATCTGCAGGGAAATCACAGAGATGTGCACCAACTATGCAGTGGGGGTATTGGGGGACTCTAACTACCCAAATATCAATTGGGATAACATTAGAGTAAAGGGTAAGGAGGGAGAGGAATTTATACAATGAGTTCAGGAGAACCTCCTTGACTAGTTTATTCTCAGTCCAACTAAAAAAGACACATTGCTGGAGGTCGGGAATGAGGTGGGTTAAGTGTCTATGGGGGAACACTTGGGTAAGACTGATCATCGTATCATAGGGCAGAATTTTAGGGGCAAGTTTTCAGGTTGGGGGGGAAACACCTGTAAAATTCCCTGGGTGACCTTCCCATCACCTACCCTGCGGGGGGCAGGTGAGGCCTAGGGCACCCCATCTCCCCTTACCCCAATTGAGGCTCTCAAGTGACCAATTAATAGCTGCTTAAGAACTGCTTCCTGTCTGGCCACAATTTTGACCCCCCAGAGGGCCTCCCCTCCAGTCACCACTGTGAACCCCTGGTATTCACGTGACCCTGGGCTCCCAGTACTTAGAATCTGGGGACTGCCAGTAGTCCCAGCAGTGGCCACAGCCCCTGGAGGCACTGCTGGGACCAGAAAGCTGCCAGATTGGCAGACAGATCCCCAAGTCAGAAATTCTTGCCGAGTAAAGGGTGCACGTCTCACCTTTGGTCAACAACGCTCCACGGAACATTAAGTGGCTGCAGGATTGCCGAAATTGGCGGGGATAGATTCCCTGCCGACATTTTCAGTGATGGGGCAAGACTCCATGCGAAAAGCCCTGCACATTAGGTTTAGGCTAGCAATGGAGAAGAACAAAGAAGAATTTAGAGTTGAACATCTAAATTGGAAGCGGACTAATTTCAATACGATGAGAAGGGATCTAACCAGATTAAATGAACAGCAGCCTCTTAATTGGCTGCTACTAGTAAAATAGCTTCCATGGTCCCACTGTCCTACGTTGGGACCCATAATGTGCTGGTAAAATCCCAGCCATTGATCCACCAATTCCTGCAAGACATGAATAGTGTCTCCAGAAATCCAAATCCATTAACAACTACTTTCTGCCCATTAATCTATAGTCCTTTTTTTTAAAAAGACATTTGTACTCATGCCTCCCTTTTCTGAAATTACCAATTAACGAACATATCTAGAGTCATATTCTTTTAGCACTTTAAGCACCTGGATCATAGAATCATGGAATCGTAGAATAGTTACAACATAGAGGAGATAATTTGGACAATCATGTCCATGCCAGCTCTCTACGAGAGTAATTCAGTTAGTTCCACCCCCCTCCTTTTCCTCATTACCCTGCAGATAATTATCCAATTTCCTTTTCAAAACTACGATTGACTGTGCCCCCACTACACCTTCACGCAGTGCATTTGAGATACTAACCACTCGTTACGTTAAAAAAAAGTTTTTCCTCATATCACCATTGCTTCTTTTGTTAATCACCTCAAATCAGTGTCCTCTGGTTCTCAACACTTCCACCAATGGGAACAATCTCGCCCTACCTCCTCTGTCCAGGCCTCTCATGATTTTGAACATATCTATCAAATCTCCTCCCAATCTTTTTTTCTCTAAAGACAGCATCACCAGCTTCTCCAATCTATCCACATAACTGAAGTCTGTTATCCTGGAACCATTCTTGTAAATCTTTCCTGCACCCTCTCAAATGCCTAATTGGACACACTTGGACTCAATACCCTAGTTGAGGCTGGGCTAGTGTTTTATGAAGGTTCACCATAACCTCCTCGCTCTTGCACTCTGTGCCTCAATTTATAAAGGCTAGGATCATGTATGCCTTATTACCCGCTTTTTCAATGATTTGTGCACATGGACTCCCAGGCCCGCCTGCTCCTGCATGCGCACACAACACCCCCCACCGCGCCTTAATTTTAAATAGCCTTTCCTTGTTCTTCCTACTAAAATGTATCACTTCACACTTCTGAATTAAATTTCATCTGTCATGTATTTACCTATTCCACCAGCCTATCTATGTCCCCTTCAAATTTATCACAACCCTCTTCAAAGTTCACAATACTTCCAAGCTCTGATATATCTGCAAATTTTGAAATTGTGCCCTGTACACCTAAGTGAAAGTTATTAATGTAGATCAAGAAAAGCAAGGTCCTAATACCGACTCCTGGGGAACCTCACCATATACTGTCCTCATGTCTGAAAGACAAATGTTCACCACTACCTTTCTGTTTCCTGTCACTAAGCTAACGTTGTGCCCATGCCGTCACTGTTCCTTTTATTCCATGGGCTTCAACTTTGCTGACAAACTGTTATATAGCACCTCTGGAAGTCCACATACACTACATCAATCAGATTACCCTCCTCAACCATCTCTGTTGCCTCATCAAAAAGATCAATCAAATTAGCTAAAAAAGGTCCTCCCTCATCAATCCACGCTGGCTTTCCTTAATTAATCCACATTTGTCCAAGTGATATTAATGGATTATTGTTTCTAAAAGTTTTCCCACCACCAAGTTTAAACTGACTGGCCTGTGGTTGACAAGGGTGTAACATTTGCAATTCTCCAGTCCTCTGGCACCACTCCTATATCAATGGAGGATTCAAAAGATTATGGCCGGAGGCTCTGCAATTTCCACCCTTACTTCCCTCAACATCTTCAGATGCCTCTGATCTGGTCTTGGTGACTTATCAACTTTAATTACAGTTAGCCTTTCTATTACCTCTTTATTAATTTTAGTCCAACTGTTATCTCAACTGCAATACCTCCTCTTTCACTATGACTTTGGCAGCATCTTTTCTCTTGGTAAAATATAGATGCAGGAATTCATTAAGTACCTCAACCATACTCTCTGCCTCTAGGTGCTAATTCCCTACTTGGTTCCTCATCAGCCCTGCTTCTCCTTTTACCACCCATTTACTACTTTTTTGCCTACATAGACTTTCCTTTTGTGTTGGCTGCCGTCTCCTCTTACTTTCTCTTTATTGCTCTTACTTCTGTTTACACAACCTGTGAACTTTCTACATTTAACTTGGTTTTCTTTTGTATTATCCACTTTTTCTGTTTCACTTCACTGTCCATCTCTTTCATCATCCAGGGTCATACAGCCTTGTTTATCCTACCTTTCCCCCATGTGGGAAAGTACATTGACTGCACCTGATAATATCTCCTCTCAATTTTCTTTTCAACAATGACAACTTGTTCAATTCAGTCAGTCTCTCTTTAAACCCAAGAGTTCAGAATCTAAAGATCACCGTCATCACCTCTTCTGAATTGTCAAGGTCGAAATTTCATTTTTACAGGGAGTGCAGTTAAACCAGCACATATTCCAAATGTTATACAGTTTTAAATTAACCCATAATGTGGTACAATTGAATGCCTTAATATACATATAAATTGAACTTTTTGACAACAGTTTGATGTTTACTGGATGCTTTCAGCAAACAGGCAATAATAATAATGCTTCAATTTAGAATTCTCTAAGAAAGTAATCCAATTCGTCAATAAGGATTGGTGGAGGAGATATTTGGAATTTAACAAATGCTTTCTGAAGAATACCCAAGGTTTTTTTTTAAATCAGTAAACTGAATTGAAAATTGGTTTGGTAGTAGAAAGCAAATAGTGCTAAATAATATTTGTGCATTTTAAATTTTTTGTGCTAATGGATATTATCTCACATGCATCCACACTAAAATCCTGGTACCATGTGTTGGCCGAGCAATTTAATTTTTCTAGATCTTTTTGAAAACGATCAATTTCGCTTGCACTGATTACACGGCTTTCCGATTTGGTGTCATTAGCAAATTTTATGATAGTCTGAGTATTTTCCTTCATATTGTTTGTTTAAGCACCTTGGGATGTTTTAAATTAAAGGTGCCATATAATTGCAAGTTGCTGCTTATAGAAGTATGTGTAGAATAGTCATGCAACCTGATTTTTCACTTCCATTTTCCTATTTGTCATCATCTTCTGGGCTCTGCAATCAAGATTATTCCATCAATTCCATGCTGCTTTATAATCTTTTTAAAAATTCCAATAGCAAAATATCTTATGGAAATCCAAGAGAATCATACCCCCTTCAATCACTAACTGAAGTTACTTCCCTAGCTATTTCCAGCAGATTCTTGAGGTGTGACCTATTAGGATCGATTTCACGTAATTAGCATCCCATATGCACCAGTTCTTGAGGCATAACAGTGCCAAAAATGTGTCAGATTTCAAAATAATATTAGAATGACACCAAACTGGCATAATTATGCCTTCCACTTCATTCACATCAGGTCAGTATCACATGCAAATCCCAACCGTGCATAAGGTCCAATTAGAACCAGATGCAGAACTATGCCATCTGCCTTTTCACCGACAGCCAAAATGCAGCATAGGGCTGGTACATCCATTGATTATATCTGTCAGCTGTGGACTTAACCCAGCCTCCAGCTTCAGGCATACTGCAATGCTGGCACATAGAGGCAGGTGCAATGGAGTGGCATAGAGGGAAACTCTCCCTACAACTACTTCAAGCAAAACCACTTATACTCCAGCAGCCATTGAAACAGTAGAAGTGTTGGGTTGGTCAATCTGTCTGTCAACTCACACATGCACAGTGTGGCCTTAATTTTAATGTCCTCATGCCAGGTAGGAGGGGGTCAGGGTGCAGGTAAAAATGAAAAAAATGTGGAATGTATCCACAACCTGCTTTGTAAAGGCCCATTACCTGTTTTTATAGCGATGGAGAGGAGGGAAACTTCAGAAACATATTTAAATCAGGCTTCTGCAGTGCAATTCTAAGCCTGATTTAAATTTCACTTGTTGAATGGGTTTTCCAGGGAGGAGAAATCCAGCAACGAAGAGAAGGTGACCAGTGTCGACTCCAAGTTAGTGCCTTTTACAACATTCTATGGATCAGAATAAGCAGGTTGTGCAAGTTGTGCCCATAAACCCTCAAGGAAGCTTGTGGCTACCTCTTTGCTGACCGCTGACCTTTCTTCCCCTCACCACGATTGAGTTGGAGGGGGGATGTCAACAGATGTCTATCTCTCCATGTCGCAATCACAACCAATTCTAACCCTTCAATTGCTGGCGGTGATTTGCCACCCAGCAAGGAATAAGGTTGTCAAATTGACCACCTGCCAAGAGGGAACTGGAAAACAAGTTCCTCAGCTTTTTTGGCCTCCTCCATACCTTCCCTAGCTCTCTGTTCATACCAGCATTTTTATTTTGCTTTTTATTTTTCCCCCATCAATGCATAGTCCTGTTCATCACATTGGCAAAGCCTGCCAAGCAGGTGGAAATATCCTTTAGAGCCTTTTGTGGGTTGCAAACATTTTTGTTTCCCTATTCTGTCACTCCCCTTTAATAGTCCAGATTCTTCTTTTCAATTTCATTAACAAACTATTTTTCCTTCTGATCTTAATGTACTCTACTGATCTACATATCTGGAGCTGCAAATGATTATGCATAGTCTGACCCACAAAATCAAACTAGTTATTAGTAGATTCAGTCTGGCAAGATTTGCGCTAGCTCTTAACTATATGGAACTAAATCTGCCCCATTGCTTCTGAAACCACAAGCTGCCTGCTGCTTTTGATATATATGCCCTATAGTTGTATACTGACAGCACCCATCAAGCTCTCAAGTAGTCAACCCTTACTAATATTAGACTTTCCAAATCATGTCCTTGTCAGTTTCTGAAGATTGAATTGCTTCAGCAGCTCTTATGCACCACTGCAAGGTTTATAGCGCACTTTAAATCAGAAAACTGACTTCTTCTTCGAAGCTTCAAGGGTGTGTTTCAGCTGGTCCATGCTTTATTGTGCTCCGACAATTAATAAATTTGTGACTCAGTTTAACTGAATCTGCAATGTGTCCACATTCTTCCCTTGTCAAGACTGATGTGAAGAATTTATTTAACAAATGTCATCTGATTCCTCCCACGGTATTTCTAACCAAATTATTCTGCAAAGAACCTGTCTGATCCGTAATACATCATGGTCATTGTGAATGGATGTTGCAAGTATTTTGATTGCTCTTAAAGCTTTCAGCAATTCAACTTTTCAGTTTTCCATAATTTCCTAATCCTAATAGGATAATATTAGTTATCCTCAATTTACTACTTCTTGACTCCTAGCCTTCAAGATTTGATATCTTATTTAAGGTAATTCTTAAGCTTACTTTTGACATCCATGTGCAGTCACTCTATGTGTGGCATTAACTATTATTCTCCCCTATTTCTCATAGGAATATATTTCCTTTCCACATCTCAAAGTTGGTTTAAATTTTTTCCTTCTTCCATTTTTTTCATTTCTAATTCCACTCAATCCAACGTAGAACTCTTCCTTTACAGCAACTTATATTACTGTGGGGCTCATTATACACTAGAGATCTCTGAGTGCTTTATGGGTCGAGAAAGAAAAAAGACTTGCGTTTGTACATTAGGATACCTTGCAGTTATGAAAGGCAAAGTGCTTTACAGCCCATGAAGCACTTTTGAAGTGTAATGTTTTAGTGTAGGAAATGTGGCAGCCTGTATGCGCACAGTAAACTCCCACAAAGAGCATTGTGATAATCTGTTTCAGTGATGCAGACTGAGGGATAAATATTGACTAATCACTGGGGATAACTCCCCTGCTCTTCTTCAAAATAGTGCCATGGGGTCTTCAGATGGGAGAGAAGGCAGGGCCTCAGTTTAACTTCTCACCTAAAAGATGCACCTCTGACAGTGCAGCATTCCTTTGATAAAACACTGGGGGTGTATGTCTAGATTTTTGTGCTCAAGTATCTGAAAGAATCATTTTCTAACTCAGAGGCAAAGTAATGAGGCTCAGGAGGAGGCAAAGACATAGTCATAAAGAAGAATCTTCAAAAGGCTTTCCAAATCAAGTATGGAGGCAGCAATGCAAAAATATTGAGGAAGCTCCAGATGGAGCAAAAGGTCATTTTTATCAATTGAACATATTGAATCTGATCATAGCTGTTACTATTGTTTTACCTTACTTTGCAATAAAGCCACTTGAGAATTTGGACTAAGTGTCAACTGTTAACTCGGTCTACCTTCACAGTAATTACACAGAAATACCAGAACCAGATTACAAATGTATTTCATTATTACACCCACCCCCAGTAACTAAGACATTCAGCACGCTTACAGGAGTAACTGACAGCACTACATGAGAAGATATCTACAGAAGACCTGAATTTGTTACAGTGATAAAGGTATGGAGTATCGTTCATTGCCAGAGATGATAGCCAAGGACTTCAACAATTTCTTTTAGATCTGATCTCAACCTGAACTACAATCTGAAACCTAACCATACAATGTTACCAGCTTCTAATTGTTAACTCGCTTCCAAATTAGTAATGACCTCAGGTAGATTTCTAACTACTAAATCTACCCTAATGTCTTGATCAACTTTGGTCTTGGTCAAAACGGTTTCTAGTGAACTTGACTCTAATGAACTCCAGCTAGGCCAATTCATTCATCACAATTAGTTCTGTGCTAAGCAAAATATATTTAATTAATCAAGGAAAAAAACTATTCTGCTAGATATTCCCTTTCTCTTAAATTATTTGTTTCTGGGATTAAATGCTCAACATGGCAAAGAATGGCTTTGGCCTAGGAGGATTTCAAAGATTGAAAGAAGCATAGCGGATTTGGTTCAAACCTTCATTCATATTGGCCCTACTGGACACTAACTTTAGCCTATTTGACGAGTGAGAAGATGTGAGGAGGATTTGTTCTTTTTCAATGACAGAAAAGTCCCAATGGAGATTAAGGTGGTGGCATATAGACCAAGTATATAAACAGTTCTTCCTGGATCAGAACTCCAGAGTGGATTCAGAGGGATGTTTTCTTTATGCCCGCATGCACAAACTGCAAAATGGATTTGTGGCAAAAGGGAAAAATAGTTGCAGAGAGTGACAGTTCTATCCTACACTGGCCTGAATACCCTGAAGAGGATATCAACAATATGGTCTTTGCATGAGTACCTGAATGTACCTGGTAAGTCTGATACACAGCATTGAACTTGAACATCCAGAAAATCAAGATGGCTGATCCATCAGAAACTGCTAATTGTAGGTATTTCCAGGCTGAAGATAGGTGTCTTTTCCATACTCATGAAGGAATTTAGAATTACAACAATAGCAGCTGGAAGGCATCTGGAGGCCAGGAATAAAAATACGCCATCAAATATTCAGAGTTCGGTAAATGGTAGTGGTAATGCACTCATATTTTGCTGAGTTGTGCTACTCATCATGTTGCTCACGCATGCCTGATACATGCTGTCTGCATAGTGAGGGCTCACATCTGTGCTCATCAGTTGTTTAATGGCCAACATGCAACTCTCTCCCTCCCTCACAGGGGAATATAAACAGACCCCCTTGTGATTGAGGTCTTCAAATTATATGACTTGCACTGAAGGATCAAAACTCAAGACAACTGCTGTATGTAATCTGATAGCTGAACCATGTGTGTCCAACTGTACTCCAGGACATAACTGATGATTTGCTTGCTATCCTGAGTCATTAATTGGACCTGGAGACCTGTCATTCCTGGTCAGCTCCAAATATCCCTGAAAACCTATGGCCTAATGGATCTGGGAGTTCTGGATATTAAAGCAGCAAGAAGTAGAGCCCTGTGTTAGGATGCCCCAATGTCTAATCCAGTCATATTCCAGCAACACCTCTGAACACATGGGATCCCATAAGCTTGCCTCTTACAAACTTGCACGCAAGGTAAATAAATGATAATTTTCTACATATGCCAGACAACCAGCTGATCAAAAAACAATAATGCCCAGCTTTGCTCCTTAATTGTCTGTGTCAAAAAGAATAAAACTTTTGTAGGTAGGCTAAACATTCAAAAATACTGTCCAATGGAAAGTGTTGAGGTTTGCTGCTTCAACTGGAGTCAGCATGAACCCAACCTCAGGACAAACAGCTGAACTTTGGTGGTAAGAGTCAGCTGTTGCCAGCTACAATTTGTACAGATGGACATAAGAAAATGGTATTCTGCTTTGCACATTTTAAATCTCATCTAAACCCATCTTTTATTTCTATAAATGTCTCCTTTGGCTTTGCACCATCATCCCTTTCATCATTTAATCTCTCCTGCCCTCCATTCTTTCAAATGACAGATGGCAGATTTCCTTCCCCAAAGGGCATTAGTGAACCAGACGGTTTTTGTTTTACAACAATCGACAGGTCATCATCAGACTTTTAAATTGCAGATTCTTTTACTGAATTCAAATTTCACCATCTGTCGTGGTGGGATTTGAACCCGGATCCCTAGAGCATTATACCATTCCAGTGACAATACTACTATGGCACTGCCCCCCTTAATGAAGCCAGGCTAGTCTGGGTGCTTTGATATGTAGTAGTTTTGAGATGTTAATCGGGTGAACAATAAAGGTAAAGTGTCCATTTGTATTTGTTGAATAAACCATTCAAGACTGCGGGTAAAATCTTACACCTAGCTAGAAGAAGCCAAAAAATGTTTATTTTTTTCAGCTTACTAATATAATTGGTGCTATGAAAGGGGTTTTATTGTTAGAAGAACTAAAGTTCAAAAGACCTAGGTGATACAATGGAAAATTTACATTCAAAGGGAAAGCTAGGTATATAAAGAAAGGAGTTTGTGTGTGTAAGGTAGAGGCATTTAAAACCTAACCAGCCTGCATGCCTCCAACCTACTTGCAAAGGAACCTCATTTGGAATTTGTAAGGTCAAATGTGCTTTGCCTAATGTCTATTTAAAGTCTATGGATTACTGTTGCGTTAGTGGAGATTTACCTGGGGGTGATTACTTCCGGGATTTGTTAAAAAGTTATTGTAGTAGTCATTTGTAGCCATGTATGTGTTTAATTTGTTGCTAAATTAAATGATTAATTTAGTTTTACATAAAAACCACGAGACTCGGTGGTCTTATTCCTACTGAATTCAAAGTCTGCATCCCGAAATTACAAACTGCAAAAATGGATTATGATAGCCATTTCAAGTTTCCCTCTGGGATTTGAACAACTCAGCCTTTACCATCAGCTGTGTCATAATACAGCTTGAACTTTTCCCATTCTCTACAAAGGTTATCAACCTGAAAAGTTAACTATGTTTCTTCTTCCACAGATGCTGCCAGACCTGCTGCATGTTCCAACATTTTCTGTTTTATTATAGGAATGTAACAACTAGACAGAAACAAATAATTTTCCATCATGTACGCTCCAGTGCAAAAATAATTAAGATACAATTTTATCACACTTGCAAATGGTAAAGTTTAAAACTACTTGATTTGAAATAGTCATATCCAAGTTGTTTAACCACTCCATTATTAAAAGAAGTTATAGCATTTTCAAATTATTTTCATGTCAATGCAGCATAACATACATCTCACTGCCAAAAAAGTTTAACGAGCATTCAATTATTCCATTGGCCTGTTGGAGGAGCAATCCAAGTCAGGCTCCATGTAACAATTTTACCGTTACCATCAGCCCAAAAACAAATACCCAACAACTTGACTAGCAAGTACATTACAATTTTCATTTGAACAGATCAGTTGTGTTTTTGTGGTTGTGGTAATTATGGTTTATCTGATGTGTAATATACCTTTAAGAAGAATGCTATTAAGGAAGATCACATGATCTTAGTACCCAATAGGAGAATAGCACAGGCTACCTCCGTCGTTAGGAGTTAGTAGTCAGTAGTTTAGAGGTAGAGTTTGAAGTGAAAGCACATGTTTAGTTGCTGCAGAGTGCCTTTGTAGATAAACTAAAAGTTTTCCACCTAAGAAGTGTCTGCTGATCAACTCTATCAATAGTACCAACTCGGCCACAGACTGGCAATAAGGATCTACAGGATCCAACAAACTGGCGACGAGGATAAAACAAGTTTAACGGAAGAAGTCAAGTGAAACGAAATGAGCACTGTATCTCGCACAGTAATTGTAAGCAGAAGTTCCATTTGAATCGATGAAGTAATTCCCTCTCAGAATGCCGCAATTCTGAAGAACTGGTCCTTTCGATCCAGCAACGGACGACTGGTCTCATTACATTGAACGACTCACGTTCTTTTTCCCAGTGAATAGAGATTATGGGGGAAGAGAAGAGGCAGGCAATTCTCTTAAGTACATGTGGGAATAAAACCTATGGCTTGATTAAAAGTTTGACAGCACCCTGTGCCCCAGATTCAAAAAAATGTTGATGAATTGGTGGACCTCATGAAAGGTCATTATCAACCAAAGCCCTCAGTAACGATGCAAAGGTTCAAGTTTAACTCGAGAAATAGAGCCCTGGGAGAGACAGTTGCAAGCTACGTGGCAGGTTTGCAACAGTTAATGGAACATTGTGAGTTTGGTACATCTCTAAACTACATGCTCCGAGATCATTTAGTGTGTGGTGTGAATGAGGACACAGTTCAGAAGAGATTATTGTCTGAAGTGAATTTGGATTTCAAGAAGGTGCTAGAGATAGCACTAGCAATGGAAAGCACAGTAAGAGATTCAAAAGCCATACAGGGCATGTAAAATGGTGCTGTCCTCCACATCGGGCAGGAAGCCCCAGCCAAACAGGGCGCAAAAATGCAAGAATTTGCTGAGAAGCGGGAAACAGACCCTGCTAGCAAGAAAATGAGAAAAAATGACTTAGCAATGAAAACAGCGAATGATTTCAATAGAGGTGGAAACAGTCTTTTAACAATTGGCAGTTTAAAAAAATAGAATGTTTTTATTGTCATAGAAATGGACACAATGAGACAGTGCAAGGAAAGAGTCCAGCAGATTTTTAAACAAAAGAAAAAACCCAGTGAGATCTACGATGTAGAAGAGCCTGAAGCAACAAATTCAGATATTTACTCATTGCTTAATTTGAAGTTTGGAAAGACAGAACCAATATATGTAACAGTGAAAGGGAATGGTAGACCTGTTAGAATGGGAGTAGACACAGGAGCTTCCACTACAGGAATTGGGGAATCAGGGAACATACCTTCAGATATCTGAATAATGGTGAACATCAATTAAATTTAGAAGAAACAACTACCCAATTAAAAACATACACAGGTGAAGACATCCAAGTCAAAGGCATAAGTAGAGTAACTGCCTGTTATGGAAGTCAACCGGTAATGCTACCAGTGTTGGTATTGAGAGGCAGAAGACCAAGTCTTCAAGGGTGAAATTGGCTAAGGTGAATTCACCTTGAGTGGCCAGTGATATTCCAAAAGGAAGCAGGAAGTGTTTCCGTTTTGGAAAAGGAGTGTGTAAAGACTCAACAACCTGAAGAACTGCAGGCTGTCTTAAGCCAAAACATGGAAGAACAGCAGAAGGAACTCGAAGAGACCATGCTTAAGGACAGGGTTCAAGATTAGGTGAGCAACCTCCGAAAGGGAAAAGAAAACCTGCTGAAAGACCTTCACACACTATAAGATTCCCTCAGGTCTAAGTTTGTACCTCTGGAAAAGTATGAAGAGAAACAGAAAGAATTTAGCATTTCTCTGAATAAACTGAAGAGTAAGTTGGCAGAGAAGACACAACAATGCTTAATTTTCCGGGAGGCAGCAAACAAATACAACAAAAGAGATGGATGAGCTGAAGAATCAGCTACATGAAGCCAAGGAGGCTTTGGAGGCAAAAGTCACAGAATTTTCTAAAAAGCAGACAGGTGATGAAATTTTGGGAGACTCAGCCACTGAGTAAACTCAATTCAGATTTGCATCTGAGAATAGTCTGGCCAATATTGAAGCTGAAAAGAAGGCCTAGATTGAAGTCAGCATTAGAAAGGAGACAGCACGTAGAAAGAAGACACAGAAACACAAATAAGGCTTTAATCCTGGCAGCAAACAAGTATACTTTCGTACATAAGCCTGGAAATCAAATCGTGAATGCTGAAGCATTTAGTCATTTGCCTTTACAAGAAAATGTTGAGGATGTCCCAGTTCCACTGGAACTCGTTTTATTGCGAAATTTCTTAGATTCCTCACCAGTATGCGCTCATCAGATCAGAGACTGGACAAGTTGGAACCCAGTCCTATCTCAAGTACGAGAACAAGTGCTTCATAGTTGGTCACAAGAGCCTGTATCTGACAAGACAAAACTACTTCACAGAATCACAGTGCAGAAGAGGCCCTTCGGCCCATCGAGTTTGCACCGACACGTGAGAAACACCTGACCTACCTACCTAATCCCATTTACCAGCACTTGGCCCATTGCCTTGAATGTTATGACGTGCCAAGTGCTCATCCAGGTACTTTTTAAAGGATGTGAGGCAACCCGCCTCCACCACCCTCCCAGGCAGCGCATTCCAGACCGTCACCACCCTCTGGGTAAAAAAGTTTTCCCTCACATCACCCCTAAACCTCCTGCCCCTCACCTTGAACTTATGCCCCCTTGTGACTGACCCTTCAACTAAGGGGAACAGCTGCTCCCTATCCACCCTGTCCATGCTCCTCATAATCTTGTACACCTCGATCAGGTCGCCCCTCAGTCTTCTCTGCTCTAACGAAAACAACCCAAGTCTATCCAACCTCTCTTCATAACTTAAATGTTTCATCCCAGGCAACATCCTGGTGAATCTCCTCTGCACCCCCTCCAGTGCAATCACATCCTTCCTACTTTAACAGAAGACATGAAATAACCAGTCAGGATGGCATCTTATTGTGGGGAGCAAGAGTGATAGTACCTCCAAAAGGAAGAGAGCCACTGTTAATTGAACTACACAGCGCACATCCAGGAATATCCCGAATGATGACCATAGCACGCAGCTATCTACGGTGGCCTGGGATGGATGGCAAATTAGAGAGTTTAGTGAAGAATTGTGTGCAATGTCAGCAACTACAAAAGTTATCTTCAACAGCTCCGTTACGCCCTTGGGAGTGGCCAGGAAGACCCTGGGTGTGGACACACATTGACTATGTGGGACCTTATGATGCTCACTCAAAATGGATGGACAGATATTAGATGAAGTCACCAACGTCTTCTGCTACAATTGAGAAGTTACGTCAAAGTTTTACCATTAACAGGTTAACAAAAGAAGTCATTTCTGATAACGGCTCGGCATTTACGAGTGCTGAGTTTCAGCAGTTTATCAGCCTCAACAGTAACACTCGTAAAAATTTCACCGTACCACCCTTCCTCAAATGGACTGGCCCAGAGAGCGATTCAAACAATCAAGGCTGGCATGAAGAAGCTAACTGGAGATTCCTTAGCAACCAAGGTAGCACGCTTTCTTTTCCATTATAGGACCATCCCTCACACAACAATAGTTGTCACACCTGTGGAGTTATTGATGAAACGCTGTCTCAGGATGAGATTGAGCTTAATAATGCTGAATTTAGAGGGGAAGGTGGAAAGGAGTCAGGGAAGTCAGAAAACTAGACACAATTGGCATAGTTGTGAGAGGAAATTTACTGCGGGAGAGACGTGAAGAACTTTGAAGAAGGACCAAAGTGGTTACCAAGTGAAATAAGTGCAGTGACAGGACCTCTATCTTACCACGTGGAGGTGGCAGGCTGAGTCACATGGAGACATGTAGATCATTTAAGGAAGAGAGAAACAAATCACCAAGAATTGATTCCACCAGTGTTCATGACCAGGTCAGCGTTTCCTGTTGAGAGAACTCAAACCAGTGAAGACATGTCTGATGTTCCTGTAAGAGTTGAGGATACAGATCCGCAGGTGCCCACTGAAGCACCTGAGGTTCAGGCAACTCTGGAAAATGAGGTTCCTGACAAAACATCTGAAGTTGTAGAGCTGAGACACTCTACACGCATAAGGAAACCCCCAGAAAGACTGAATTTGTAAATTACTTACCAGTGTAACTATTTTGCTGTCGAGGAAATTATACCTGTAAATATAAAACGTATGTTTGAGTAAAGGGGGAGGGATGTGGTAATTATGGTTTTATCTAATGTGTAATATACCTTTAAGAAGAATGCTATTAAGGAAGATCACATGATCTTAGTACCCAATAGGAGAGTAGTGTGGGCTACCTCTGCCATTAGTAGTTATAAGTGTAGAGGTAGAGTTTGAAGTGAAAGCACATGTTTAGTTGCTGCTGAGTACCTTTGTATATAAACTAAAAGTTTTCTGCCTAAGAAGTGTCTGCTGATCAACTCTATCAATCGTACCAACTCGGCCACCACTCAAACTGGTGACAAGGATCCACAGGATCCAACAGTGGTGCCCTACTCTTGGTGCCAATTAAAACACACAATGCAAAATCACCCCATTGGTATATCTGAAACGGTTCTATAAAGAACATGCTTGCTTCTCCAATACACCCCTCTGTTTTTGAACAATGATTAAGTGTACTAGGTCTCTCCAATTTCAATATGTCCAGCTCGCACAATCCCAAAAAACAAAAATCCTGTTGTAAAAAATTCAGCTAGAACAAGAATAAGTAATCGTTTAGCTATCGAAAATACAGATGTACAGTCAACATTTTTCCTTTGTTCAACGTGCCCTATTTAAATGAATTGTGTGTGAACAATTAACCAATTAACATTTGCAGATAAAGATGTCATTAAATTGCTACTTAAAAGCACTTTTCTAGAGACAAAACATTGAAAAGAATAATGATTAATATCCTCCTGTGTCTCTTGCCATTTATTTTTTCAGTATTTTTAGTTTCAGACAGTGAGTACTGATGAGAATTTAAGCATACATCTTCTGGGGACTGGCTGAGAAGAATTACTCAATCTGACAGTGCAAATCAGATAAATTACATCAGCAGATTCAGCTCAACCATTCATCCAAAGGCGTTATAACTTCATCCATGCCAACAGTGTTTTAGGGCCTGATCTGCGTGAATTCAGTGCAAACCGTACCATTTTTCCTCAAAATCACTGTCATTGCCAATGGAAGAATTTCCAGGTGCTTCATGGTAGAGGCAGAAATACTTAGGAGAAGAAGATTTCCAACATGGAGGAAGCAAAATCCCTTCTTTGCAGGTAAGGTCAGTGCTGCAGCAAGAAGGAAGGGAGGAAATTTGATGATGAAAAGCAGGAGGGAGAATAACAGTGAAGAGGAGATGAGAAAGGGGCAGAACACGAAAGTACTACTTTGGGCGCATGAGAAGAAGAAGAAAGAACCTGTGGGAGACAGTGCCATGGTGTCATAGAGTTTACAGCACAGAAAGAGGCCCTTCAGCCCATCATGTCCACGCCAGTCATCAAGCCCCTATTTACTCTAATCCCATTTTCCAGCACTTGGCCCGTAGCCCTGTATGCTATGACATTTCAAATATTCATCTAAATACTTATTAAATGTTGTGAGAGTTCCCGCCTCTACCACCCTTTCAGGCAGAGTTCCAGATACCCCCACCCTCTGGGTGAAAAAAATTTTCCTCAAATCACCTCTAAGCCTCCTGCCCTTTACCTTAAACCTATGCCCTCTGGTTATTGGCCCCTCCACTAAAGAGAAAAGTTTTTTTTCCTATCTACCCTATATATGCCCCTCAGTTTTGTACACTTCAATCAGGTCGCCCCTCAGGCTTTTTCTCCTCCAAGAAAAATAACCCCATCTTTTCCAATCTCTCTTCATAGCTGAAACGCTCCAGCCCAGGCAGCATCCTGGTGAATCTCCTCTTTGAGTGCAAGAAAGAGCATGCCACCATTAACTGAAAGGGAACTGAGAGGGTATTCGGCCTGTATTAACTGAGGAGGAGAAGGCGACAAAGCAAAGAACTAGCATTGTGAACCTTGACCTAAGACTGGTTTGGTTTTGGGGTGGGGCGGGGTGGGGGGGCAGTGTTGGTGGAAGAGAATGACATCATGAAAAAAACAATGCCGGTTTGAATGGTGGGGGAAGAATAGCGTCAGTTTAGATTGAGTGAGAGGGAGAAGAGTGTCATATAATCTGGCAGGATTGAAATAACTTTATGCCCTAGTTCCAAAAAGGGTAATTGTGCACGTATGAACTTGAATTTGGATGTGGGAGAGTGACTATATTCAGGAAACTTTGATGGCTGCTTCTGTTAAAAATCCAAATGCCACTTTCTTTTTCTATTAAAAGTCCATTGCCATAGACTTCAATATTTTGCAAAAGTCAGTCTTTCTGGATTGTCCATTCTCCAGCACCGAGCTTCACTATAATCCTTATCGAGTCTCAAATAAGCTGGATATAAAAGGTCCAACAGGCTTTTGTTTTTATACTGACTCTCCTGCCTGAAATCTGTCTTCCTGCCTGCTTTGAGGGTGTGTTCACAAAACTGAGACAAATTTTAAAGGGCTAGGGAATGGGATTGGAGCTGCATAATTCACGTGAAAGAATAGGTCCACGTCCAGCTTCACTGATGTTACCCTTTAAGTCTTACTGCATGAAGTGAGTCCAAGAAAGACCACCCTCTTCATAATGGAAAAACGGTGATCCAAAATACTTGGCTGATAGCATTCACTCTACCAGCAACACCGGGTGAACCTGACAATAAATGAGGAAGTTTGCAGGCCTAAAGAAAGCTTCCAAGAAAGGTATCAACAGTTTAGTGTAGCTGTCCCAATGAAAAAATTGTCTCCTATGAAGAGCAAAGTACTGTGGATGCTAGAAATCTGAAGTAAAATGGAAAGTACTGTAAATGCTCAGCAGATCTGGCAGCATCTGTGGAGAGAGAAACATGAGTTAATATACCGACCTGAAGTATTGACTGAGTTTCTGTTTCTTCATAAGCTCTTTTATCTTAGTCTGATCACATGATAAACACTCATGCAACGTTATATAACTTAGATGCTCACCATGCATGGAACATTATAGCACAGTATAAAATTCAAACTGCAATTTACAACTGAAACTGTGGTTCTATTGATATGTCAGAAGATGCACACAACCCCAATTGGCACGAGGCATGCTCATTTAATCACGGAAAGAATGGGCTACAGGATAGTCATCTGTACCACAGTATTTGCTCTTGATAGTTTTAGCTTTCAGGCCTCATCTTCCATTTGCAGAGTTAGGGTGGTACAGAACATAGCAGATCAAACGGGTAGGTCCCATAATGTCAAACCTCTTAACACCCTTTAAAAGAGACCACACGGGACAATGCAAGCAAAAAGAGGGCAGGAGAGATTAAAGCAGGAGGTTAACTCCCAACTCAGGGGATATCCTACTTGTTGCACCTTTCCCCTCTATTCAGAACCTAGCAGCAAAGTGCCAGCAACACATCACAACACCATGTCATTATTGCCAAGCATAAGTACAACTACTCCTAAGAATGCCGATAGCAAGTTTGAGGGAGTCACACCAGGTGAATTGCATTGCATGTGGAAGAACAAGTGATGGTGCCGTTCGAAAAGCAGGAACCTGCTGGCCAGGCAGCAAGCTTTCTTCCATCCTCAGTTGCTAAGCCTAGGTATTCAGACATCAACAGATGCTTTGAACAGTACATTGCTATCTGAGCAAGATTGTCCACAGGATTCACTTGAGTCTGATTGTTATGATCCCAGCTGATGCTACTGCTGGACAAGTCAGGTCCCAGGGTGGAACCCGGCTTGATCGATCCTAATTTTTATTTGTTTTAGATACGTGGAGAGTGGCTACTGAACATAGTCACAGGAGTCAGATGATGGCTCGAACTTGAACAAAAGAATAAAACATTTATTAAACAGGGAAATATCAACTATATTAAAATACTCCTTGGCCCACAGCAGTACCTTTACAGATATATACAGATTCATAAGGATAATACAAGTTACAAAAGCTATCTTATACTCTAATGTTTACAGTAACAATAGAGTCCACATAAACAAATAGGCGACCTATGGTCAGGCACACCACACTCTGAAACCAAATGACAGATGCCACTCCAAACAGATGCTATGGATCACTCATCAACTCCCCCCAGATGCTCGTCTCACTGTGAGCCAACTGGTGTCACTAAACTCCTTCTTTCCCACAAAGGTTTCTAATCTCCACTGTTAAAGAACCTGTTTTGCAATCTTCTCCCAAACAATGCTTTCTCTCAGACACCTTCCACATGGGTCCACCTCCAGGGTTTCGAACCCTCCTTCCAATATCCCTCTCCGCTGGATCGCCACATGTGTTCAAGCTTCTTTCTACGCACTCTCTCTCAAATGCTCAGCTGTGCCAACAGAACACCACTGCTTCACATGCCCATAGTAAAGAATTACAGATCTTCAGCTGTCTCCTTGGATCTTCTGGCTTCTCACAGGCATTTTTGCATTAGGTCTGCTTCCTGCAGCTCTCTCCCTTTAAGCTGGGAGCCTTTCTCTGCTCCTCGCTCTTAACTTCACTTAACAGGACCTTTTCTAGATTCCTGTTCATTCCTTTGACTAGAAGATCTTCTCAGGGCCCCTCTTCTTCTATTCTTTAGGGAAATCTGCTTCCTGCAGCACCCTCCTGTCCAACTTCTCCTGGCAGCTGGTTTCAACTTTAGTTTGGGGCTTGCTACCTATACTGCTTCTGCTGGCAACTCCTTTCAACTTTAGAGCAGGCTGACCAACTGGACTCAAACTGCTTTCAGTTTGTGTGTGTGGAGGGAGCCGGGGGGAGCTCTCTCTCTGGATCCCTGTTGCTAGGCAACAGCAGTTTTTTCTTCCTTGCGTTAACTTCCCTTCAAGAGTAATGAAATCCCATTAAAATGCAAGCATCTTTTAAAGTGAAACTAAAACTCAGGTTTCATCCTTTTAACCCACAAAATACAGAAATACAAAATTAGACATAAACTTAAGGATACGCCTTATTCCTAACACCCCCAAATACACATATAATTCATTAAATTGTCTCTATTTCTTAACACTGAGCAGAACACCCTGCAAGACCGGAATGGAATTGTGGGAGAGTCACATCTGTGTAATCATTCAGGAAGGCTCCTGGATTACAGTTTACCACATGGCTAGAGAAAGGAAAGACGAGGCTACTATCTCTTAAGGTGACAGCACATTCAGCCAATTTCACCCACTTACCAAATTGACTGTTGAAGATATGCAGACAGATCGATGACAAGCGATGCATGACAGCGGCCCACATTGATGGACCATTCCCAGTGCTATTTCAGGAATCAAGTCTGAGTTTTAGATTACCCAATCCCAATCAAATTCCACTGAAGCCTTGAAGGCAATCAACACACTTATTCCATCTGTTGAGGATTCAATTAGAAGGCTTTGTACGTCACAAATTGAAAGTTGGGCATGATAGGTTAATACTTTGAGAAAAGGCATTAGCACTAACAGGTGGCACAATGCAAGTTAATAAATTGATAATTGAACTCTGCGCAGAAAGGTTTTTATTGATCATTTAAAAAATGGTAGCAGAACAGCAATTCACTATTCATTAAGCTGCACAACCACCTTCTCAGTGTCATGCAGGTAGCAGGATCAGCTCAGGCACTTAATTGAATGCATTTGTGGAGCAGCACTTCAATCAACAATTTTATGGACTGGATTTTATGGGGAGACACAGACCCTGCCACCACCACCACCTGGGCTAAAAAGTCAGTGGGGAGCACATCCATAATCCCAGTGGCTGTCTCACAGCAAATTGATGCTGGGAACAGCATGAATTACTTTAAGGGGTGACTTCTGTCCCTTTCTTGGAGGAAGTCCTGCCTTAGAGTGTAGTCAGCCAGTCAGATGGCTAACAGCTCTGTAGGCCCAGCAGCACCAACTGGTGCAGTGGCCATCACTGGGACTACAGGCAGTCCCACAACACCAAGGAGTCCAGGGTTGGGAGTCTCAGCAAGAGGAGCAGGGGGCCAGGTTCAAGGGGCCTGGGGAGGGATTAAGGGAGGAATGACCTTGGAGGGGGGTACCTCTGATGGACCCAGGGGGCTCTCAAAGGAGGTCTTCCCTCCCCTTGCCCAACATTGGCCCATACAGCTAGAGCTGCTGGGCTTTCTACATGGCGTGGGCCCCTCCTGCTGCAGGTAAAATACCAGTGGATTTGGGATGAGGCCCTTAAGTGGCCATTAATTGGCCACTTCAGGGCCACAATAGCTCCAAGCCTCTCCCATCTCATGCAAAAATTCAGAAGGGGGGGATGCGGTTAAGGGGGCTGCAATGATATTTCTGCAGCATCATTCTCACTCAGTATCGTTTTCATACTCTGTCCTTAATTTCAGTTGGTCTCCCCCATTTATGTGCCAAAGTTGTGCAGCATGCAGCAGTTAGGATTTTGGGCATCCCATATTATAAAGCACCCACTGTTATGTTTAAGAATGTGATGTTGCTTATGGTAGCTTTATAATACTGATAACTGCATAAGGTGCCGTGTTTGTGCTGTTCCTTTTAATGTCTGTCCCTGATCCCAAGGAGCCCCTTTTTGTTCATATAGGCCTGTTCATCTAGGCCTAAAAGCCCAAATGGGCTCCTGTGCCATCCAGTGACCCCTTTACTCTGGATATGCTACGTTTGATAAAATTAGATAGCACACTAAATGGGACTACCGCTATTCAATAGAAATGTGTTGGTGAATCTGAAAAATGCATGTTACCTTTTGAACAATAAAATAGCTGATTCAGTTCAGCTAACCTGGAAGGAACTGGAGGAATGAAAGTTGAGGACAGTCATCACCAACCGGCAGCACTTTCCAGCTGCTGGAGATTGTCTACATGTCTACTTGAAGGAGATGTCACAGATCCATAATGGTTTCTCTGCTAAACCTAAACCAATGGATGCAAGTCTCCAACATCATCGCTCAAAAATCCTGTAGATGTCAGTAGGAAAGTACTTGATGAAACTAGCCCTTATCTGGTGCTATCCAATCTCATAGGCATCTTTTCTTTGTTCTTATTCACGTTCCAGTTAGAGGGAGCACTGAAAACAATCAACATACCTTGCAATTGAATTGCAGCACAGAGTGGGGAGCAGTAGGAGCTGAAGATTTTAAGATATATAGGTCAAGTATCCCTATTTGTCTGTTTAGTATCTTCGTTCAAGAATTGGACATCTCATGATAAAACAGCACAAGTGTCAAGGAAAGATAACACCGATGTCAGCACGAGAGGAGAAGCCGATTGGTGAGTAGTGCTTTTTTTTTTAAGTCTTCACCTTATTTCTCTTAAGTTTAGATAGTAGTCTATAAAATAGAGGCATGGCAGGGCACCTCAATCTCATGGAATGCATATCCTGCTCCATGTGACAGATCCAGGCCAGCCACATGTGCAGGAAATGTCATCCACTGGAAGAGTGCAGCTTCCAGGTTTCAGAGCTTCAGCAGCATATGGCACCAATGCAGTGCTTCTGCTAGGCTGAGAGTTCCATGGACAGAACATTCCAGGAGGTGGTTGCCCCAGAGCTCAGGAAAGCACAGGCATAGGCGAACTGGGTGACCAACACATTGTTAAGGAGGACCAGTGCAGAAATCCCCTGAGAGCAACTTGCACTAAGTTCTAAAAAACTGATGAGGCTGATGGATCCTATGGGGAGTGCAGCCAGAGCCAAGTCCACAGGACCACGGATGATTCAGCTGTACAGGTGGGCAGTTGGAAGATTGGGAAAACTAGAGGGATTGGGGTTCTATAATTACGGGAACATACAGACATTTCTGCCAATGCAGGCACTATTGCAGGATAGTATGTTGCCTCCCTCATGCCAGGGTCAAAGTTGTCATTGAATGGCTGCAGAGCACTCTGAGGTGGAAGATGAAGAGCCAGAGGTCATGATCCACTTCGGTACCAACAATATAGGTAGAAATAGCAAAGAGGTTCTGCATACATATTTTAGGGAGCTAGGAAAGAAATCAAGAAACAGGACCTCAATATAGTAATCTCCAGATTACCCCTAGTGCCACATGCTCGTGAGTACAGAAATAAGAGAATAGCAGGGATGAATTCACAGAGAGTTGGTGCAGGAGGGAGGATTTTCGATCCATGAGTAATGGGGTCCAGTTCTGGGGGAGGTGGGATCTCTACAGACCAGAGGGTTTGCACCTCACCAGGACAAGGATTAATGTCCACGCAGGACAGTTTGCTCGTGCTATTGTGGAGGAGTTAAACTAAACTGGCAAGGGGATGGGAACCAGGATGTAGAATTAAAGTGGTGCATAAAGCATTGGGAGAGACAGACAGCACTAAAGGAAGTAAGGTGGGATCAGGCTAAGGGAAAATAAAGTAAGATCTAACTCAGATTTAAAGTGCACGTACGCAAGCACAAGAAGAGTGGTGAATAAAGTTGCTAAGCTGCAAGCACATGGGGCTATGATAGTGTGGTGATAACGGAGATCTGTCTCAAAAAGGGGCAGAACTGAATACTAAATATCCCTGGATACAAAGTGTTTAGGAAAAATGAGAAAGGAAAGAAAGGAGGAGGAACGTTGATTAAGGAGAATATTACAGTGACGGAAAGAAAAGGTATCCTGAAGTGATCGAAGACAGAATCTATTTAGTTGGAATTAAGAAACAATAGTGGTGCCTTTACACTATTGGCTATATTCTATAGGTCACCAACTGGTGGGAAAGATAGAGCAGTGCAAATCTGCAGGTAAATTACAGAGAGATGCAAGAACTTTGAGTAGTGATAATGGGAAACTTTAATTAACCTAATATAGACTGGGATAGTAATAGTGTAAAAGACCGAGGGGGAGAAGTGTTTCTGCAGTGTGCTCAGGAAAGTTTTTTGATTGGTACGTTTCTGACATAACTAGGAAGAAAATATTGCTGGATCTGATTCTGGGGAATGAGGTGGGTCAAGTGGATCACCTGTAAAAAGTGGAACATTTAGGGAACAGTGATCATAGTAGGAGCAGTCCAGAGAAAAAAAATTATTTAGTGGAGGATGGCCAATTTCACTTGGCTGAGAACCAACATGCCCTGGGTAAATTGGAATGAGAGATTAGCAGACAAAACTGTAAAAGAACAAATGGGCTGCCCTTAATGAGGAGATAGTTCAGGTACAGTTGTGGTACATTCCCAAATCAGCTGCCCGGATGACAAAAGAGATAGAGAGTAAGATGAAGCAGAAGAAGGGTTCATTTGACAGATGTCAGGTTGATAAGACTAGAGGAACCAGGCTGATTATATAGAGCTGGATTTTTAGCTTGGCATGCAGGCGCATGCCTGACCTGCTCGAGCATAAAATGGCGTGTGATGACATCAGGCTAATGTCTCAACGTCATTCCGCGTTCACACGATATTTCGGTCAGTGGGCACTCACGAAAGCTGGAAGCACACCCGCCAACAATTAAGAGGGAAATTAAGCCCATTAAAGTTCTAATTGACACCAATTTTTTTGTGGTCCGTCCAACCTTATGGTTGGCGGACGGGCGAATCTGCCAGGCGGACTTTGCCAAGGGCGGGACGAGGTTTCCGTTATTAAATTTAAAAATATAAAAACGTTTGGACAGAATTTTCATCATCTATATGTTCAGGTGACTGATTCTGATGCGTGGACACTTTTTCTGGTTTTTAAAATCTTTATTGATTGCTTTTGAATTCTTCAGCTCCCTGAGATCTGCCTTCAGGGAGCTTTCATTCCGCGCTCCCCCGCGCCCGCACTTACATCAGCGCCTGCCCTCCTCCCGACCCCACCCCAGCAGCACTGAGCATTTCAGCGAACATTTCACACTGGCTGGTCGTTTATTGGCCAGCCAGCATGAAATCGTGGTTGGCGGTATGTTCCCCGGCTGTTCCTGGGCCAACCGCGCTCGCCCGCCGAACTAAAAATCCTGCCCATAAAATTCAGTGGTGAAATGAAAAAGGAAATAAGAGAGGCAAAGATAGAGCATGACAAGAGACCAGCAACTAACATAAAGGAAATCCAACAGTCTTCTATGTAAATAGTGAAAGGGTATTTAGACGAGGGGTGGGGTCAATTAGGACCAAAAAGGGGATTTATGCATGGAGGTAGAGGGCATAACTGAGGTACTAAATGAGTACTTTGCATCTGTCTTTACAAAAGAAGATTCTGCCAATGTCATAGTGAAAGAGGAGGCAATTGACACATTGGATGGACTAAAAATTGATAAAGAGGAAGCCTTAGTAAGACTGGCTGGGCTTAAAGTTGGTAAGTCACCAGGACCTGATAAGATGCATCTGAGAATGCAGAGGGAAGTAAGGGTATAAACTGTGGAGGCACTGGCCATAATCGTCCAAGCCTCCTCAGATACAGGGATGATGCCAGAGGACTGGAGATTTGCAAATGTTGCCGCCTTGTTCAAAAAAGGGTGTAAGGATAAGCCCAGCAACTACATGCCAGTCAGTTTTACCTCAATGGTAGGGAAGCTTTTAGAAACGATAATCCAGGTCAAAATCAACAGTCATTTGGACATTAAGATAAAAGCAAAAAACTGCAGATGCTGGAAATCCAAAACAAAAATAAAAATACCTGGAAAAACTCAGCAGGTCTAACAGCATCTGCGGAGAGGTACACAGTTAATGTTTCGAGTCCGTATGACTCTTCAATAGAACGAAGTAAAAATAGAAAAGAGGTGAAATATAAGCTGGTTTAAGGGGGTGTGGGACAGGTGGAGCTGGATAGAGGGCCAGTGATAGGTGGAGATAGCCAAAAGATGTCATAGACAAAAGGACAAAGAGGTGTTGAAGGTGGTGATATTATCTAAGGAATGTGCTAATAGGTGACAATAAGGGTAGAAAGCAGGACGAGCAAGGTACAGATAGCCCTAGTAAGGGTGGGGTGGGGGGAAGGGGTCGAAATAGGCTAAAAGTAGAGATAAAACAATGGATGGAAATACATTTAAAATAATGGAAATAGGTGAGAAAAGAAAAATCTGTATAAATTATTGGAAAAAAGGGGGATCGGAAAGGGTGGTGGGGATGGTGGAGAGATTTCATGATCTAAAATTGTTGAACTCAATATTCAGTCCGGAAGGCTGTAAAGTGCCTAGTCGGAAAATGAGGTGCTGTTCCTCCTGTTTGCGTTGAGCTTCACTGGAATATTGCAGCAGGCCAAGGATGGACATGCGGGCATGAGAGCAGGGTGGTGTGTTGAAATGGCAAGTGACAGGGAGGTCTGGGTCATGCTTGCGGACAGACCGAAGGTGTTCCGCAAAGCGGTCACCCAGCCTGCATTTGGTCTCTCCAATGTAGAGGAAACCGCATTGGGAGCAGTGAATGCAGTAGACTAAATTGAGGGAAGTGCAAGTGAAATGCTGCTTCACTTGAAAGGAGTGTTTGGGCCCTTGGACGGTGAAGAGAGGGGAAGTAAAGGGCCAGGTGTTGCACCTTCTGCGGTTGCATGGGAAGATGCCGTGGGAGGGGGTTGAGGAGTAGGGGGTGATGGAGGAGTGGACCAGGGTTTCCCAGAGGGAACGATCCTGCAGAATGCCGCCGGGGGGGTGAAGGGAAGATGTGTTTGGTGGTGGCATCATGCTGGAGTTGGCGGAAATGGCGGAGGATGATACGTTGAATGCGGAGGCTGGTGGGGTGATAAGTGAGGACAAGAGGGACCCTATCATGGTTCTGGGAGGGAGAGGAAAGTGTGAGGGCGGATGCGCGGGAGATGGGCCAGACACGGTTGAGGGCCCTGTCAACCACCGTGGGTGGAAAACCTTAGTTAAGGAAGAAGGAAGACATGTCAGAGGAACTGTTTTGGAAAGTGGCACCATCAGAACAGATGCGACGGAGGCGAAGGAACTGAGAGAATGGGATGGAGTCCTTACAGGAAGCAGGGTGTGAAGAGCTGTAGTCGAGGTAGCTGTGGGAGCCGGTAGGCTTGTAATGAATATTGGTGGACAGCCTATCACCAGAAATTGAGACAGAGAGGTCAAGGAAGGGAAGGGAAGTGTCAGAGATGGACCATGTGAAAATGATGGAGGGGTGGAAATTGGAAGCAAAATTAATAAATTTTTCCAGGTCCAGACAAGAGCATAAAGAAGCACCGAAGCAATCATCGATGTACCGGAGAAAGAGTTGTGGGAGGGGGCCGGAGTAGGACTGGAACAAGGAATGTTCCACATACCCCATAAAGAGACAGGTATAACTGGGGCCAATGCGGGTACCCATAGGCACACCTTTTATTTGGAGGAAGTGAGAGGAGTTTAAGGAGAAATTGTTCAGTGAGAGAATAAGTTCAGCCAGATGGAGGAGAGTAGTGGTGGATGGGGATTGTTCGGGCCTCTGTTCAAGGAAGAAGCGGAGAGCCATCAGACCATCCCGGTGGGGGATGGAGGTGTAGAGGGATTGGACGTCCATGGTGAAGAGGAGGCAGTTGGGGCCAGGAACTGGAAATTGTTAATATGATGTAGGGTATCAGAAGAATCACGGATGTAGGTGGGAAGGGTCTGGACAAGGAGAGAGAGAATGGAGTCAAGATAGCAAGAAATGAGTTCCGTGGGGCAGGAACAGGCTGACACGATCGGTCTGCCGGGACAGTCCTGTTTGTGGATTTTGGCTAGGAGGTAGAAGCGGGCCGTCCGAGGTTGGGAGACTATGAGGTTGGAAGCTGTGGAAGGAAGATCTCTAGAAGAAATTAGGTCAGTAACAGTCCTGGAAACAATGGCTTGATGTTCAGTGGTGGGGTCATGGTCCAGGGGGAGATAGGAGGAAGTGTCTGCGAGTTGACGCTCAGCCTCTGCGAGGTAGAGGTCAGTGCGCCAGACAACAACAGCACCACCCTTGTCAGCAGGTTTGATGACAATGTCAGGGCTGGACCTGAGAGAACGGAATGCAGCAAGTTCAGAGAGAGACAGGTTAGAGTGGGTGAGAGGAGCAGAGAAATTAAGACGACTGATGTCACGCCGACAGTTCTCAATGAAAAGATCAAGAGAAGGTAAGAATCCAGAGGGAGGGGTCCAGGTGGAGGGAGAATATTGGAGGCGGGTAAAAGGATCCGTTGAACAGGGAAAGGACTCCTGCCCAAAGAAGTGAGCACGGAAACGAAGGCAGCGGAAGAAGATTTCAGCATCGTGCTGAGCCTGAAATTCATTGAGATGAGGGCGCAAGGGTATGAAACTAAGTCCTTTGCTGAGCACTGAACGTTCAGCATCAGAGAGGGGAAGGTCAGGGGGTATGGTGAATACACGGCCAGGGCTGGGATTGGAAGATGGGATGGGGACAGAGGGACAGACATGGGTGGAGGGTCCTGGATGGGCGTTGGTGTTGATGAATTGTTGGAGCTTGCATTCGTTTGCACTTGAAAGAAAGAGACAAGGTTTCTTGTTGAGGCGTCGGATGAGACGAAGAATAAAATGAAACTGGGGGCACAGGCAGCTTAGAAATAGGGTGTGGCGGTGCTGCTGGAGGGAGAGGTCGAGTGTGTTCATATGGCGGCGCATGGCACTGAGTGTGGATCTCAGGATGCGACGAGAACAGCAGTCCGAGGAGCGTTGTATGTCCCAGAGATACCTGTAATCCTGGGTGGATTCGAAACATGAGGGATGGAACTTCAGTTGAAATCCACGTGGGGTAAGTCGGAGATGGAGACAGTCACTGAGGAAGGAAATATGGCTGTGAAAGCGAGTTTTAGTAAACACCTTGTCAAACACCAGGAGAGAAATGGAAAACAATGAAGGTGAACAAGGCAAAAGAGAGAGACAGAAATCCTGTCGGAGAGAAGAGCAATATTTCTTCAAGGTAGGCATTCCTTGAAGAGAAGTGGCAGTCAATTAAACACTAAAATAAAAGCAAAAAACTGCAGATGCTGGAAATCCAAAACAAAAATAAAAATACCTGGAAAAACTCAGCAGGTCTGACAGCATCTACGGAGAGGAACACAGTTAACATTTCGAGTCTGTATGACTCTTCAAGAGAACTAAGGAAAAATACAAAATTTGGACATGTTTGGATTAATTAAGGAAAGCCAGCCTGGATTTGTTAAAAGCTAACTTGACTGAGTTTTTTGTTGAGGTGACAGAAATAGTTATTGAGAGCAATGCAATTGATTTGTTGTGCATGGACTTCCAACATGCGTTTGGTAAAGTGCCACATAACAGGCTTGTCAGCAAAGTTGAAGCCCATGAAATAAAAGGGACAGTGGAGAGTATGGAAGCAGAAAATAGTGGTAAACGGTTGTTGTTCAGACTGGAGAATGGTATATTGCGGGGTTCCTCAGGAGTTGGTATTAGGATCCCTGCTTTTCCTGATCTATATTAATGACTTGGACTTGGGTGTACAGGGCACAATTTCAAAATTTGCAGATGGTGCAAAACTTAGAAGTATTATGAACTGTGAGGAGGATAATGATAGACTTCAAAGGGACATTGACAAACTCATGGAATGGGCAGACATGTCAGCTAAAATTTAATTCAGAGAAATGTGAAGTGACACATTTTGGTGGGGTGGAGGAGGAAGGGCAATTTAAACTAAAAGGCACAATTCTAACCAGGGTACAGGAACACGGGCTTGCAGGTATATGTGCACAAATAATTGAAGTTGGCAAGGCAAGTTGAGGAATTGGTTAAAAAAAGGCATTTGGGATCCTGGGTTTCATAAATGATGGTATAGAATACAAAAACAAGGAAGTTATGATGAAGCCTTATAAAACACTGGTTTGACCTCAGCTGGAATATTGTGTCCAGTTCTGTTCCCTTTAGCCAAGGGGTCGAAAACCAGAGGTGGACATGAGGAAAAAAAATATTTTATGCAGTGAGTGTTACAATTTGGAATGCACTTCCTGAGAATGTAATGGAGGCAGATCCAATCATGGCTTTCAAAAAGGAATGGCATAAGTACCTGAAGATAAAAAAACTTGCAAGATTGAGGGGAAAGGACAAGGGTGTGGGACTAGTTGGATTGCTCTTGCAGGGAGCTGGTGCAGGCTTGATGAGCCATATAACTTCCTTCTGCGTCATAACTATTCTATGATTCCATAACAGTTCTGTCCCTTATTCTGAGATTATGACCTTTAGTTCTGCACTCTCCAGCCAGAAGAAACAGCCTCTTTGTATCTACTCTTTCAAGCCCTCCAAAAGTTTTAAACATTTCAATGAGATCACCTCCTATCCTTCTAAACTCCAAGAATATAAATCCGTTCTACTCAATCTCTCCTTGGAGGACTACACTCTCATCTCAGGAATCAGTTTAGTGAACTTTCGCTGCACTCCCTCCAAGAGAAGTATATCCTTCCTCAGGCAAGGAGAGCAAATCTGTACACAGTGCTCCAGAAGTGGTCTCACCAAATTCCTGTATAATTGCAGCAAGACTTTCCCACTGTTATACTCCAGTCATTTGCAATAAAGGCAATAAATAATACCTTTCGCCATCCTAATTGCTTGCTATACCTGCATGTTAACTTTCTGTGATTTGTGTACAAAGACACCCAAATCCCTCTGAACACAACATTTACTAGTTTCTCACCTTTTTAAAAAAAAATTCTGCTTTTCCATTCTTGCTACTAAAGTGGGATTTCACATTACCCCACATTATGCTACATCTGTCACCTTCTTGTCCAATCAAGTAACCGGTCTATATCCTTTTGCCACCTTTTTACATCCATCTCAGATTATTTTCCCACTTAACTACATGTCAGCAGCAAATTTGAATACATTATACTCGGGCCTCTTCTCTCAACCACTGATATGGATTGTAAACAGCTGAGGTCCAAGCACTGATTCTTGAAGCACTTCATAAATACACCCTGCCATCCTGAAAATGACCCATCTACTCCTCTTCTATTTTCTGTCCGTTAGCCAATTCTCAATCCATGTTGACATATTACCCCAATGCCACAAATCCTAATCTTGTGTAACAACATATTGTGTGGCACCTTACTAAATGCCTTCTGAAATGTTACTTCCACTGATACCACCCCTGATCTACTCTGCTGGCTACACCCTCAAAAAACTCTAATGTATTTACTAAATACAATTTCCCTTTCAAGAAACAGTGTTGAGTCTGCCTAATTATGTGGTGATTTTCCGAGTGCCCTATTACTACGTCCTTAATAATAATTTCTAGCATTTTCTCTACTCATGATGTTGCCTAATTGGTCCAAAGTTCTGTGTTTTCTCTCTCATTCCTTTCTTGAATAGCAGAGTTACATTTGCTACCTACCAATTCATGGGGACTGTTCTAGAATCTCAGGAATTCTGGAAGATCGAAAACAGGATCCATGTGAGAAGACAGATTGGACCGCAGTTTCAGGAAAATGACATGTCTAGCAATGCAGTGCTCCTTAATAGTAAATTGGAGTGTCAGGCTAGACCTTGCGGCCTGGATTTTCACCGAGTCAGGTTGATTCAGGAGCCCTTTAAAAATGGCGGGCGGGATTCTGGGGTTCCAGATCCCATTCGGGGGCTGTCTAATTTTCGGGAGTGCCTTTAAAGGGTGCGGGCTGCTTCCTGTCAAAAGCTCGCATCCTGCACTCCCAACCTGGCCAGCTCCATTGCTGACATAGATAGCTCCTGGCCTCTGTAATTTTCATGGAGTCGGGCCGGGTTTTTAAAGAGCTGTGGTGCATGGCCCCTTAGAGGAGTGGTGAACCCTAGTGTGCATGAGAGGACCTTTTAAAAAGTAAGTTCAAAAGGTCTCCCTCATGCCCCCATGCCAATTTACACTCCGCCACCCACCCTCCCAATGATCCCTGATACCATCTGTGCCAAGTTCTTCACTTCCACCCACCGCCTCATGGCCCCTCATGCCCCTAAGCCAAGTTCTGTCCCTATGCCAGGCTCTGCCCTTCCACTCACCCCCTATGTCCCTCCATGCCATGTTCTGCCCTTACACCCACCCCTATGTCCCCTCATGCCCCCTATGCCAAGCTTTTCCCCCTCCCATCCCCTATGTCCCCAAACACTCGATGCCAAGCTCTGCCCTTCCACGCATCTCCTATGTCTTCTCATGTCCACTATGTCAGGCTCTGCCTTCCCATCCTCTCTGTCCCTTTATGCCCCCGATGGCATTCTGGACTTCGACCCATCCTTTATGTCCCCTCATACCCCCTATGCCAAGGTCTGCCCTTCCACCCATCCCCTCAGGCCTCTCATGCCCCCTAGCTAAGCTCCGGCACTTCTATGCTCATTGACCCACTGTACACTTTCAAGAACCAATAAACACCACAGTGTAAAGTGGGATGTTTAAAAAAACGCTTTGAAAAAATTTAACCCATTGATCACGTCCTCCTATGAAAAAAGTAGTCTGGACAGCAAACTAATAAAAGTGTCAATTATCCAGGCCCTTTGAAGTTTCAAAACCACAAATCACAAAATTTGAAACCACTTGACTTATGTCAACAAACATTGTGAAATTAACCACAGAGATCAGAGAGCCAGAGCTGTCAATCAAACAATGTTTCCTCTGGGGATCAGGTGTTCTGTTATTCCAATAGATATTTGGGTTCTCAGCCAAGGGTACAAGGATGAAAATCCAGGCCTGTGTCTCTTGGAGTGGAACTTGAATCTACTTCTTTCTCATTCAAAGGAAGAAGTGCTACCACTGAGCAATGGCAATGCACAAAGTTGGGATGCTAGCAAGCTCCTGCTCCTGATTGCTCAGTTCCTGTTGGTATAAGTATTCTTAGTAGCAGGAATTTCTATTCATACATATCTTCTTTTTTTTCTTATTTTAACATTGGAGAATACATCAGCATTATTTGCTTACACAAAGGAAAGCTGTATCATTTTAATTTTTTTTATTCACGAGACACAGGCATCAATGACAAGGCCAGCATTTACTGCCTATCCCTGATTGCCCCACAAAGTGGTGATGAATTACATTCTTACACTGCAGTCCATCTGGTGAAGTTATGTCCATGGTGCTGTTATTTGGGAAGATCCAAGATTTTGACCCAGCAATGATGACGGAATAGTGATATATTTCCAAGTCAGGTGGTGTGTGACTTGGAGGAAAACTAGGAGGGTGCCATGTTCCCATGCACCTGCTGCCCTTGTTCTTACAGATGATGGAGATCATTGCTTTGGGAGGTGCTGCTGAAGAAGCCTTGGCAAATTGCTGCAGTGCATTTTGGAGATGATATGCCTGGCAGTTGTCATGCTGGCAGTGGAGGGACTAAATGTTTAAGGTGCTGGACAGAGTCCGATCAAGCAAGCTGATTTCTTTGGATGATGTTGAGCTTCGGGTGTTTTTGGAGCTGCACTAATTTAAAAGTATTCCATCACACTCCTGACTTGTGTCTTTTAGGTAGTGGAGAGGCTTTGGAGAGTCAGCAGGTGAGCCACTGCACAATGCCCAACCTCTGACTTGCTCTTGTAATCACAGTGTTTATGCGGCTGGTCCAGTCAAGTTTCTGGTCCCCAAGATATTGATGATGTAGAGATTTGACAATGGTAATACCGCTGAATGTTAAGAAAAGGTGGTTGGGCTCTCTTCTGTTGAAGATTGTAATTGCCTGCCACTTGCGTGAAATGAATTTTACTTGTCACTTATCAGTCCAAGCCAGGATGTGGTCCAGATCATCCTGCATGCAGGTATGGACTGTTTCATGATCTGAAGAGTTGCAAATGGAACTGAACACTGCATAATGATCAGTAAACATCCCCATGATGGAGGGAAGGTCATTAGTAAAGCAGCTGAATGGATGGGCTTTGGAACTCCTGCAGCACTGTCCTGGGGCTGAGATGATTAGCCTCAAACAACCACAACCATCTTTCCTTTGTGCTAGCTATGACTGGCTTGCTAGGCCATCTCAGAGGGTAGTTAAGAGTCAAGCGGCATTGCTGTGGGAATGGAGCCCTATTTCAAGCAGATTGGGTAAAGACAGCAGGCTTTCTTCCCTAAAGGATATTAGTGATCCAGTTGGATTTTTTTACGCCAATCTAGTAATTTCATGGTTACCATTACTGAAACTAGCTTTTTATTTCAGATTTTAAATTCCCCAGCTGACATGGCAGGATTTGAACTCAGCCTCTGGATTTTTAATCCACGTCTCTAGATTACTTGCCCAGTGTGCTACATGAACAACATCTGTTCCCCTTACTGTGCTGTTAGATGGCAAAGCTTATCAAAACATCATGAAGCAGGGTTCCTATTTACAAATGTGATTCATGATTTCTGACCAGTCAGGTTTCTCTTTAAGAGTAAAGGATTGTTTGGACAAATGAATAATGAAGGAAACGATGTGGACACCAACAGTAATTTTACAGTTACTGTTTTCAGGTTCTGGAGTTTAGTGTGCGTGCAGTATTTAAAGTCAAATTGGAAATGAAGAATTGATTTTCTTTGCACTGACTTTAATTGCTAGAGAAACAAAAATTGAAATACTGCGCAGGAAAAGAAAACACACATCCATTGTTTACTTCTATAAGGTTTGCCTCCTCACAGCGTGAAAGAACATCACCGCTTCTCATCATGTATACAGCTGGTGGAGTGACAGCTGCTGCTGGGACTCAGCTACGATATACAACCACAATATGAAACTGGATCATTGCTAATTTTATTATGATATTTATTTAGTGTTAGCAATAGAAAGTCATTGTCCATTGATGTCAAAACAGGTAAAAGGAGAAAAGGTAATAGATTTTCTGTTATTGCCAGTTTTCTTAGCATACTATTTACAATCCTGTTATTACAGGTAGTTTTATGAGTGCCTGGAAAGCCTACTTCTCATATAATATATTTATTGCTGTCATTCAATATTTCCACAAGGATAGTTATTCATTCCTAATGCAGAACAGATCATTTTGTAATTCACAGCATTCTTGGTTTAAATTAAAAGAAAGCTGCAATCTAATTTATGACCCTGCTATAGAAATGCTGCTGCAGTCATCACATCACATGTGTTAATGGTTCTTTCCACAACATCAATTCCAACACTGCAGCACTGTACTTAAAGGGCTGAAATACCCTTCCAAAATCTTTTTTTTTTTGGATATTTATTGCATTCTCCAGTGTGTCCCTATTTTATGATACATTACAGGTTAACTTACAAATACATACAGATGAATCTCACGTAGTTCTGTACATTTTAGCACCATTACATATTTGATAAGGGTCAACATTTTCCCTTGACAGGAGGAGGACTTAGGACCAGAAAGAAGGGTGAATCAGGAATCGCACTGGCCATTGCGTATCGGTGAGATATGGGTCATGAGTACTTCTTGGGCTTGCTGATCTGAGTGGCATGAAACTTGAATCTTCCAAGTCATCCGATTATCTCTGGATCTTTTCATCTGGGAGGATCATGAAACTGTGGGGATGAGAGGAGTGTGTTGCACTCATTCACAAGCATCATTTACTCAAGCTAATGAATGTCCCACAAATGCTTATCTAAGTGTTCTTTATGGGCAGTAGCAAGTTGCATTTGAGGAACAGAGCTTCATGCTGCTAGAAGTGAGAACCGAATGAAAGTATGAATTGCACTGCACATTTGTTCTGGTTGCAGCAGGCCAAATACACAAGATTGGTTCTTGCATAAGGCATTAGGACCCCCTTCCAAGATATTTGGACCAAGAACTTAAAAACTAGACGCCGGCGTGCACCATACAGCCCCTCGAGCCTGCTCCAACATTCATTACGATCATGGCTTATCTTTGACCGCAACACATGGTATGACCAGACTATTTGCAGCTTGGTGCTTGTCAGGCCAAGGTGAAATTTGCAAAGTATTTTTTTAAATATCTGGCAAGTAAAAAATTATTCTGGAGTGACTTATATCATGAAATGAAGTCCATCATCAGTTTCGGTCACATTAAATTGTAAAAGCAAAATATTCTATAAAATGCTCAGTTTATTTACATCTCATTTAAACTGCAACCAACTCCAATTCCAGAATTGAAACAATGCTATCAAATCCAACTTGAAGTCCACTTGTCCCTTTTATGTTGCTACTTGTCACGAGAATCCACAAGTGTAAACATGGTCACTGCACTCCAAAGGGTCTAGGGTAAATTTACTAGAATAGTACCAGGGACAAGAAACTTCAGTATAGAGAGACTAGAGAAGCTGGGATTGCACTCTTTAGAGCAGAGAAGGTTAAGAGGAGATTTAGTAGAAATGTTCAAAATTATGAGGGGTTATGATGGAGTAAATAAGGAAAATGTGCTATCATTAGTGGGAATGTTAGTAACTAATAGAGACAGGATACTTGACAGAGAGCCATAGTGGAGATTAGGAGGAATTATTTTATTTAGTGAAGAATGATATCCAATACACTATCAGAAAGAATGCAGATTCAGTAGTATCTTTCAAAAGGGAACTGGATATATACTTTAAAAATACTGGGGTATCAGGAAACAGCAAATGATCAGGAATAATTTGAAGGCTCTTTCAAAGAGCTAGCAGAGGGACAATGGGTCAAATGACTGTCTTCTGTATCATAAGATTCTAGGAAAGTAATTATAATCCCTGTTGGATGGATAGGAGATGGCAGGAACAAGCAGGCAACAAAATGACAAAATAATCAATATAGTGTTGTGGTGCAGCATTGGTTTTCAAACCTTTCTGTGTGGGGGGACATCTACAAATACTGGCACATTCTGATAACCATTGCAGATATTGGCACATTGTCTGGGTCTCCAATAAATACAGCATAAGCTCGCTATAATGAATCCTGCTTATAATGAACCTCTGGTTTCAATGATCCCAATAGCAAGATCCAAGTTTTTACAATGGAAATGAGCCCCACTGCAATGAACACTGAAGCAGTATCTACCCAGATGCAATGATGGAATTCAAGCTGAGGCTAATTGAAAGGTAACCTATTGTATTGCAAACCCACATGACATATGCATTTATTGCCTGATAAGATAGCTTGCCAACTGTAAACAAACTCCAATGAGGCAGCGGGAATAAGGAAGCAACTGCAAGGAAGAAATGGCACAGGGCAACTGCAGTCACACAACATGTGAAGATGGTGAGCAAGAGATCACCTTTGTCTCTGAAAATAAATGGCAAATTTAGAGGAAAGAATTTTGTACTGTGACTCGTGAAGATCTTGATGAGATGGTCTATCACTGATTTGAGACAGCCAATGAGAGTAACATTCCACAATCGGACGTTGCATTCCACACAAGGGCCAAAAAATTTGGCAGTCGTTACCCTGGAACTGAGGGCCTTTGGACTGGTTGACAAGATAGAAACAGCGAGTATTGAGAAAAGCATGAATAATATAAAGCAATCTACACTGCATAGATTTTGCTTTAAGAGAATAAAATGGTGTTCAATTCAAATTGATCCTACCCTCATTTTCTAATGCCACAGGTCGCCAAACTCTACTATAATGATTTTCTGCCAGTCTGGAGAGGGTTCATTATAGTGAAGTCTGACTGTAATTCTATACTGTCAGGAATCTGCTATTCCTGCTTCCAAAACACAGTGCAAGCAACCAGAAGAAAACAATGGATTCATTGCAGAAAACTTTTAAAAACCTGTATATAGCAACATAAATAGCATGCTTGTTTGGTCAATAAATACAGAAAAAATTGAGTTCAAAAAACATGGTTTCCTGGCCTCAGACGTTAACATGAAAAAACCCCAGAATCTCTACATCATTCACAGACCCCAGTGCGAAAACCTATGGCGTACAATAATTGCAGCAAACAGAACCCAGAAATCATTTAAAAACAATTATACTTAAAAATGAAATGGAATTACAAAGAAATAGTGATTTAGTTTGTATTTATAATTATACTTCAGAATCTCTGTTTCATACTCTACAGGTATTAAAACTATCCCTGGAGGAAATTGGTTGCATTCACACCATTCTGAAGGAAGTTTAAAAAATCCAAAGTACTGACGGGTTGGACAACTGCAGCTCTCCCATGTTAAATTTTACTGAATACAAGTCTGAATTGTTTGCTGTACATACACCACTTACATGGAAAGTTGTTCCAAAAAAAATGGGTCACATTACAAAAGCAAATATAACAGATAGGCAAACAGTGTTGCAGCAATGTCTATACAATGATTTAGCTTCTACACAAACATCAAGTGAACAACCAAATAATAGCACATCTTCCTAAATGGCTGTATTATTTGTTGTTATATTAAATCATCTGCTAAAACAGAATAGTTTTGCTAGGTACATGAACAAGATTATTTTGGTGGAAACTAAGAACAGTTGAAATCATGTACCATCTCAAGAGTTAAAAGGAGTCTGAAAGTGACGGCACATAATTTAGATTGGTTTCTAATACAGGCACTGTGACAACATTTTTTTTCATGTAACTATCAGGAAAGCTCAAATCAAGCAGAAACCATTGCACATGGCAAACTCCTTTTAAAGGACAGTCTAATAATATAATTGCTAATTAATTGCTTATTATCCCTGTCGCCTATATTTTTAATGATTGAAAATAAATCATGGAACATTAGATTTCATTGTAACAAATATAGGAACAAAATGCACATCTAAAAGTGTAATTACTACCAATTGTCAACCTTTCTAGAAAGATTCCATTTCACGGAGTATATTTACGATAAGCAAGCCTTCATACCTTACAACAGCAGAGTAAAGATACAAATTACAGATTCTACTAATGAAGAAAATGACTAAACTACAACATGAAATTGAAAAACTTTGATGCATAATTAATCACGAAAGAGGATGCAAGACCTTTAGAAGCATGTCATTATGCTTGTGTTTTGACCTAGAGATTCTTTGTTTTATACAACTAAGTGCCAGAACCACCTAGAGTACTTATTACACATATTTATTTTGCTGCTCCACTGTCAGCACACTTATCAGCTAATTAAATTTTAAAGCTGTTTATACCACACCTTGGGGACAGTCTTCGTGTGCATAGATTGTATTCAATTTACATGTAGCTTTTACAAATGTTTGCACTGTTGAATTGAGATTTGACATGCATAGTTGCTTACTCAGCCACCCTGACAATTATCAATTAGCTCCAATACTCCTCATCCATATTTCAAAAAATATCACTTTGCTTTTCATATCTCTATTTGTTCAAAATATCTCAAGAAACAGTTGACACAGTTTGCAAAACAAATCTCATCAGAAAGTTGATTTCGGCACAGAACTCTTCATTTTGTTAAACTGCCATTGAATGACACCAGGAAAATATTGCGATCATAAAATGTGAAGCTTAATTGGAAAACACAATAAAACCTAGGTTGAAAGAGATATGGTGATTACTTACACTGCTTCTATTTTTCATTAAGAAGAGCAGGTTTCCTTTCAAGCGGCACCATCTTTCTGTGAGTTCTGCATGAGAAAATGAAACATTAATAAAATGGCATTTGGCTGGTGAAGGAAAAATGGTTCTGAAAGAAGATGCATCAGTAATAAAGGTCAGAGAAGAAAATCATTAGAAAATTCCTGATCCAGCCAGCAGCTGCGTACATATGACAGCCTGCTAAATGCCAGATAACTCCCCAGAAGGCTCTTCTTACCCTGCAGCTGAGAGATTTGGTGACTGCAGCAGAAACCATCTGTCTTTTCATTGGCTTCTCATCTCGCGGGGAAGGAGAAGCAGGAACTTGTGTGATTTTATGTAAAACAAGACGATGGTCTTTTTTTAAAATAAAGACAAAGCTCGTGATAATGTATTGCAGCGAGGTAAACTGGCTTCAGTTTATGCGAATCATTTTCAGCGAACCACGCAGACAGGTTGAAATATTAATCAGTCCTTTTTTTAAAAAATGTGACCATGCATTGTGGTTCATTAAGATGAAGCAAATTATTTTCAGCATGCAAAACATCAAATAATTTGCAAAACTAATTTAGCAATATTCAGTAATTAAAATACAAATCAGGGAAGCATCCTCTCTGACAAGCAGTTGAGGAAAGATTCTTAAAAAGTAACACACAGCAAAAATGGACAAGAACACCCCCATTTGAAATACAAGGCCTTGAAAAAAGTGTAGGGAAGCCAGGTAGCAGGAAACAAACCTGGCAAAGGTCAGGGACATGGACAACCTGCCAATCTTAATGGCAGGGCCTCATTTAAATAAATCTATACTAAGTAACATGCCTCACAACTGGATTAACTACTTGGCCGGTGGACAGGAGTGTCCATCTAGCAGCAAGGGACCACAGCTAGGGACTTGTGTGAATGGCAGTCAAAGGCGGGTAGAACAGTGGGGCAGGGGTCGGGGTGGGAGGGAGGGAAGGGGTGAGAGGGTATGGCCACCATTGGAGATGGCGGGGAGGAGAGACGGTAGTGTAGAAAGCTCTGAGCAGGATCAGGAAAGGGGAAAATAATCTGTCAAAGATCAGGAGCAGGGGTAACCTGGGGCAAGCGAGGCCCAGAACTTTCTCCTAAGGCCCGGGGGAGCACTTGTGGCCCACAGGGATGCCTAACTTACATTCTGGGTCACCTGTGGCCCAGGAGCTGGCTCCCAGCAGGTTATGTCTGATAGGTAAACAGACACTGACTCCTCATTTATACCTCAGGGTGAAATTGCAGGTTCAATCCTAATTATAACATCAGACCTGGTCTACATATTTAAAGTAGAACCACCCCACCTCCTTCCTGCAGGCATCATGCTTGCCTGTCAAAAGAGCAGCTTAATATCGGGAAATGGCACATAGGCGGTGGGGATAGAAGAGGGTAAGTAATTCGCATTATTTTAAATGCCCCATCCCCGATATTTTTTTCAACAAGTGGGGGTAGTTATCAATCAGGGCCAAAGTATATCTTGCAGAATCAAAGCAGATGCAACTTTCAAGTGCCATTGTGTGATGGAAGTGCAATTTTCAAGCAAATAATTGTGCGCCAAGTATATTTTGCCATGATAAAATTGTCCAAATATGAATACTGCCCATTGACCTGCAATGTTATATAATAGATAAATCTGATAATTTTGAAATACCCTACAACTTGAGAAGCTGGATAGATTCTTAGACAGATTTTTCACAGAATCACAGTGCAGAAGAGGCCCTTCGGCCCATCGAGTCTGCACCGACACGTGAGAAACACCTGACCTACCTACCTAATCCCATTTACCAGCACTTGGCTCATAGCCTTGAATGTTATGACGTGCCAAGTGCTCATCCAGGTACTTTTTAAAGGATGTGAGGCAACCCGCCTCCACCACCCTCCCAGGCAGTGCATTCCAGATCGTCACCACCCTCTGGGTAAAAAGGTTTGTCCTCACATCCCCGCTAAACCTTCTGCCCCTCATCTTGAACTTGTGCCCCCTTGTGACTGACCCTTCAACTAAGGGGAACAGCTGCTCCCTATCCACCCTGTCCATGCTCCTCAATCTTGTACACCTCGATCAGGTCGCCCCTCAGTCTTCTCTGCTCCAGTGAAAACAATCCAAGTCTATCCAACCTCTCTTCATAACTTAAATGTTTCATCCCTGGCAACATCCTGGTGAATCTCCTCTGCACCCCCTCCAGTGCAATCACATCCTTCCTATAATGTGGCGACCAGAACTACACACAATACTCCAGCTGTGGCCTCACTAAGGTTCTATACAACTCCAACATGACCTCCCTACTTTTGTAATCCATGCCTCGATTGATAAAGGCAAGTGTCCCATATGCCTTTTTCACCACCCCAATAACATGCCCCTCTGCCTTCAGAGATCTATGGACACACACGCCAAGGTCCCTTTGTTCCTCAGAACTTCCTAGTGTCATGCCGTTCATTGAATACTTCCTTGTCAAATTACTCCTTCCAAAGTGTTTTTGATCAACAAGGGAGTCAAGGATCATGGGGGCAAACAGGAAAGCGGAGTTGAGGCCGTGATCAGATCAGCCATAATATTATTGAACGCCGGAGCAGACTCCTTATGCTCTTAGCTCTTATATTCCTTATGTTCTCTTAAGCATTTCAATATGATTTTGGGAACTCAGGAAATTCCAGTAAGCAAGTTTCCTGGGGCCTCGCTCAGCACAGGCACCTCTACACCCTTTCTAGATCCAAATCCACTCCCAGGAGAATTAGAACATAAGAAATAAGAGCAGCAGTAGACCACATGGCACATCAAGCCTGCTCCACCAAGCAAAAGCAAATCAGTACCTGATGGGAAATAAGCCAACATCAATGATCTATTGAAAGCTCAAAACGACTTCAATCCAAATTATACAAACTTTAGTTGGGGAGAAACACTTCCTCTGCCCACTAAGGACTCAAGGCTAAGTTCATTGCTTCAGCTCTTCAATACTCATGGCTCCAAGCTCAATGGCAACAAAGCTAATGTAGCAAGCACCTTGCTATTAAAAGCTACAAATGGCTTCACTAAATATGCACCTTAATATACATGCTTGAAATGTCAATAACGCACACATATTTCTACTGCAGTCAAAAAGAAATCAGAAAACATCACGGTTGCTATCCAGTAAAATATATTTTCCCTTCACTTGTTTGGAAACAAAGTATGTCTCAAATTATTCAGGACAAACAGTTCTCAATATTTCAAACAATATTCATTATAGCTGAAGGTTGCATTATAAAAAATGTTTTAGAAAGGTTAAATTCAGAGTGACCTCTTTAATACTACAAGTGCAATTTGAATTCGGAGCAGGATTAGTTAAAATCGGAGTTGGTGGCTGGTGGGTTGGTGGGGGTGGGAGAGGGGTGGGGAGGCAGTGGAATCAGGCAGCATCCCGGAAGACAAAATCGGAGCAAGATCTGACTAATTTTAAATAGTGAATTTCATTAGATAAATTGTGCCTGCAGCAGGCCACCTATCCACATTTACTTGCAGTAGCAGTCCCAAGGTGGGATATTTAACGGTTGAATGCACCTCTTAAAGAGAGGTTGCATTCACTGAAAAAGAACATTGATTATATCTCAATTTTTTTGTGTTAGGCAGTATATATGGCTGGAAAGAGTGGAGTGATCACCCTCAGTTATTCATAAACCTCACTGGAGGTATTATGGCAGCTGTCAGTGACAGGATGGATGTGCCTTTCCCACAAAATGGGAAGAAGATGCACGACAGCCTCTCATTGAAAATATGGCATGAGATGACAGAGGAAATCAACTGCAGAAATATCACTTCAAAGATCTGGATCTAGTGTAGGAAGACATTCAATTACCTCACCGGATCAACAAATGGGCATACAGCTCATTTCCCATCTCTTACTTGCAAACTGGTCACAGTTCCTCCCCTTTCATTCTTCGGCATTTACGTCATTTACTATCCCTGCATAACATCCTCACCTCCAATCAGAAAGGCACGCTCTACTACCTCACTGGCCCACTCCAAAACCAGGAGTTAAGAAAGTTGTGTTGTCTGCCCGGCACCAAGGCTCAGAACATCTCCTCATGGCTGGAGAAGAACTTGGTGGGAGGGGAAAGATCTAGTTGTACTGGTCCACATAGGAAACAATGACATAAATGGAACAAAGAACGAGGTTCTGCAGGCAGAGTTTGAGTAACTGGATTCTAACTTAATAAGCAGAACCTCAAGGGTAACTATCTGGGCCAAGCACAAATTAGTATAGGGTCAAGCAGATGAGAGAATTAAATGCATTGATCAAACAGCATTGTGGGAAGAAAGAGTTTCAATTCAATGGCACTGGCACCAGTACTTAGGAAAATGAGAGTTGTTCTGTTGGGATGGGCTCCACTTAAACCAGGCTGGAATCCACATCCTGGCAGATTGTGTAACCAAGGCTGTGGGCAGGACTTTAAACTAAAAGGCTGGGGGTAGGGTGGGGGTGAGGACAGGGTCAGGTGAAGGAAATTTAGAAATCTAAAGAGGAGGGTCGAGGCAATCGAGCACTGTAGCAATGTGGGTAAAGACAAGCAGAATGGCACAGGAAGGAACATAGAACTTAACAGTAATAGTGCATCAGCGAATACAGTCCAAGCAAAGGATTCAGATACAAAATAAAATTGAAGGTTCGTTATCTGAGGCATGAAGCAGTCGTAATAAGATAGACAAACTCGAGGCACAAAGAAATAAATGTTTTAGATCTGATTGCCGTTACAGGGACATGGTTGCAAGGTGGCCAAGATCAAGAAATAAATATTCCAAGGTATACAACATTTTGAAAAAACAGGCAGAATGGTAAAGGAGAGAGGCAGTCCTGATACTAAAGAATGACATAAAGACATTAGAAGAAAAGATTTTGTCTCAGAAGATCAGAAAGTAGAATAAGCATGGGTTGCGATTAGAAATAACTAGATTCAGAAAATGCTGTTGGGAGTAGTCTATTAACCCTGTGACAGTACCTAAAACATCAGACAAAGCATAAATAATTGGAGCTTATAATAAAGGGCAATGCAATAATTGTGGGGAACTTTAATCTTCATGTAAACTGAGCAAATCAAACTTTCAAAAGTAGTCCAGAAAATGGCTTTGCAGAATGCATTTGTGATAGTTTCCTAAAATATGTTGTGGAACCAACTAGGGAAAAAGCTATTTTGGATCTACTGTTGTGCAATGAGGTAGAGTTAATAAGATTTTCTTCGCTTCTCTGAGGATTAGTGATCATAACACAATCGAATTCCATGGTCGGAAATGTCCCAGATTTCCACTAAATGCGGTAATGGGCAGGTAAAAGGATGTTTTACCCATCAGCCACAATGGCGGGTTTTCACGCCGTATCATCCCAAACCTGCCACATTATTTATGTATACCTGGGAAACACGCCATTTTCATGGCAGGTGGACTCTCATTTTCCCTCCTGCCATCACCTCACTGCTTCATCACACCAGGCGCCACATTTAAAGTCCAGCTGCGCGCACACATCTCAGTGCTTCCAGCGCATGACTGCTGCAGGGAAGGTGTCCATGAAAGGCAAAAAGACTGCAGCCCCCAGGTTTAGCGATGCATCACTGTAACACCTTTTGGATGCTGTGGAGGCCCATTGGGATGTCCTCTACCCCTGCTCTGGCCGCAGGATGGACAACAGCGTGACCAACCAGGCTTGGGAGGCAGTGGCAGCGGTAGTCAGCACCAACACCCTTAAAAAGAGGACTGCCACCCAGTGCCGCAAGAGGATGAATGATCTCCTCTGTTCTGTCAGGGTAAGTCACTCTTCTCATCACTCTCAATTCACACACACTCAAACCCATCACACATCCACAGGACCCTCACTCACTGCTGGTTCAAGGGACATCACCATTGACTCTCTCACACTAAACATCACTGTCCTCATCCTGTCCGTGGGACCACTCACCACTCACACATGTCAGGCATACTTATCCTCTGGCTTGGCGGACATCCTGCTTACACTTTCTCCATCTCTATTCATGCATCCAAATATAATTGTTTCAATGAAATCATTAACCATCCAAGTGCCAATAGATAGTGCCTTTCTCAAAGGAAGGTTTACAAACTCTGCTACTTCTATCAAGTGCTCCCACCGTGGCTTCAACATTGCTGCAGGTTGGCTGTTGTGGATAATATTGGAAACCTTGCAATGCTCATGGCCAATGAACCCGTGCCTGTGAGGGGACAACATATTAGAGTTCCTTAGCTGCTGCCATGGCTGTCTCACCAAGCTGGCTATTGGGCAATATGGTAGGTATTGATTGAAGGGTGCATGAAGGAGCAGACATCCTGAGAGAGGGCAAAACTTGCATGTCTCTTATACCATGGCCACTCCTGTGGGCATGCAGCTCATCACTCCTATTCATCTGAATAAGAGCAGACTACAGGAGTTGAGTGACACTTTGACATCAAAGGTTTGGGGTAACATATTGGCATGGATAGAAGATTGGCTAGCTAACAGGAAACAGAGGGTAGACATAAATAGGTCTTTTTCTGGTTGGCGGGTGTGACTAGTGGTGTGCCACAGGGATCAGTGCCAGCCCTCAGCTTTTTACAATTTATATAAATGACTTGGATGAAGGGATCGAAGGTATGATTGCTAAATTAGCTGATGATACAAAGATAGGTAGGACAGTAAGTTGTGAACAGGGCACAAGGAGGCTATAAGGGGACATAGATAGGTTAAGTGAGTGGGCAAAGATCTGGCAAATGGAGTATAATTTGGGAAAATGTGAAATTAACCATTTTGGCAGAATAAAAAATAAGTTTATTATCTAAATGGTGAGAGATTGCAGAGCTCTGAGATGACCCCAACCCACCTATTTCTGGAAGTAAAGATTCAGCCCTTGGAATTTGGAAAAAGGTGACAGCATTATAAACAGAAAAGCACTTGAGAACTGGCAGACAACAAGAATACATATTTGTTTTTATATGTGTACAGAAAACCTGAGCTGTGCAATTTAAGTAACAAGGTGATAAAGATAAGTGCAAGTGAAGAAGGCCTTTCAATTCGTGTTCACAGAAACCTGCAGTTCCCATATAATACTCAGAGGCCATTGTGGTACATAGTTTTCATGGCAAATCTTTATTCATATTTCCTTCTTCCGTAAGGCCACCTTGTCACCTTTGTATGTTATATCAAAGGCAATGTGGAATATCATAGTGTTTAAACTATAGTGTATGAACACTGCATATGTAGTGCCATTGTTACTATGCTACTACATAAAATAAACTACACATAATAACCAGACTGGGAACTACATTCATAACTTTTGGTTCTTCCTGATCGGAAAGGATTCCAAGTTGACATGTGAAACTAGGCCCAGATTTTCCCTCTGGGATCAGGTGTGCAGAGACGGGAGAATTCCCTGCTCTGCGAACATGACCTTTAATAAAGGGGGGGCTGCATTACAAGTCAGGCCCGCTGTCCCCGGAACGAGTGTGGATGTTGCTGGGTGTGGGGGCTGCCAGGTGTGGAGGTGGGCTGGGCAGAAGGTCTGCCTCTGTGCTCCTGCACTTTAAGTTATTTTTTAAAAATTAAAACAAAAAACAGCGTTCTAGCCCTCACCCCTCACACTCCCCATGCCTCATCCATGCGAAACTATGGCACCTCATGCCCTCCCACCAACTCCCAATGGCCCCTCATACCCCTTATGCAAACCCATACACCTCATAACCCTTATGCCCCCCCACATTCCCATGTCCCATTATAGCTCCTATGCCAACTTAATGCCAACTCATGCCAATCCATGCACCCCACCCACCACCCTTTGCCCTCACCCCTCCATGCCAACTCAACTAGTATCCTTTGACAATTCTTTTACAGTTCCAATGAGTTTATGCACCTTTTACACATAATCATGTCTAATTTTAACAATCCCAGAGAGTGCCTTACCTCTCCCAAATGTGTCCCGGGACCATATCCAAAGGGGTACCTTACCTCTCAAAAGGAGTACCCTGGATATCAAAATGAATCCATCAAGTTCAGGCCTCCTCTTACCTGGCCTAATCTGCACATTTCTACCAAAATCCCACTTCAGAGGAGGCAGCTGGTGATTTAAATGGCCTGCAGCCTCTATAAGCCACACATGCGCAAACCCAGGCCCAACTCAAACACATGCAAAAATAGGAAATGTCGTGTTCGAGGACATTCAAATTTCCATCCAATTCCAAGATTTTCATCACAAAGGAGAGCCCATCCATCATAGCGAAAATCTGGGCCTTACTGTTCAATATTTTAAAGAAATAAGTGTAGTACAAGACAAGTTCACCATTTTCTTAACCTTGGGTGACATCCACATTCATTACCCTAGGTGTTAGAACAAAACACGCTCGCAGTATACACGAATTAAAATTACTATTAATTTTGCAGTCCCAATCTTAATTTAGTGCAATTGAATAAAACAGATTGTGTGCATCACAGCACTCTGAAATGCACTTTCAAACAGGGCAATAAAACAATATGATTTGTGTTGAGTGTGCTGATCACAACAGCTGCAACCCTGCGGATGTTACAAATGGCCTCAGAATACTCAAGTTGAAATTGAGAAGAAACACAGAGCTTCTTGTTGATCACAATGCAGAGAACAGAACTGAGCTCCCCCAAGGCAGGGAGGTGGGAGGTGGTCTCTCATTCAAAGGCACTCAGTACCTGATCGAGGGACCCAGCGTAGGGAAGGGGTGTTGCTGAAAGCCACCCCCTGCCCTTCCTTCTGCACCACTCCCTGCCGCCCCCCCCACCCCCCACCCCCACAACCCCCCCACCCCCCCACCAACCCCCCAACACTCCCCGCAAGACCCCCATCCCGCCACTCGCTCACCTTTGGCCTCGGGTCCCTCTTTGATCTTGGGCCTCTGCTACCAGTGACAGTGCCTGCTATGGAGGACTGCAGGGCTCTGATTGAACAGCAGCTCTCGGGGGAGTGGCAGGGGGTGGTTGGGGGTGGTGATTTCTGCCCCTGGGGTCCTTAGTAGTGGAGAAGGCCCAACGGTAGTCACTTATTATGGCGGGCCTTCCAAAAAGGAGGCAATGTGGAGCTCTCGCTGCTTTTCCAGATGGCAGGGAAGACCCCCGTCGCCTGAATCAAATTCCACCCATTAGTGACCAGAAAGCTATCGATTGTTGTAAAAAGCCAACTGGTTTACTAGTATCCTTCTGGGAATGAAACCTGCCATCCTTTACCAAGTCCCGGCAGCACCAGGAAGTTATCAATGGCAGCTGCTGGGACCACAGCTGAAATGAGGAGCCCACAGCCCAGGATCCCTGGAGCAGGTAAGACCAGGGTCTTGGGCCAAGAGGGTTTAGGAGCATTAAGGACAGGGGCAATGGCGGGGAGAGAGTCGGTTTAAGAGGGAGCCAGTAGGAGTGAAGGGAGGGTTCAGTCTAAGCGGGGCCGCCCCACAGTCAGCAAAGGGCCTCCCCCGAAGAGCAACCTCCCCACCGCATCACTCCATCCTGCCATTTAACCGTTTGAAGTTAAAACCAGGCTTCCCGCTCCCACCCTGCTACCCATGCCAAACGTATTATGGTTTGGGTAGCATATTATTAGGGTCAATAAGCTTGATAAGAAGCCTAATTGACCTTTAATTGGTCATTTTAATACGGCAGGCAAACTACCGATTTCAACGCCCGCCAGCACTCTGTATAATGGGGATGAGCTCCGGGGTGGACGGGAAGGTGGTGGGATGGGTGCCCACTCCATGGGATGGGTGCCCACCCCATTTTACATGGTCATCCCCAGAAACAAGCCGCTGGGAAACAAGCCCAACGGGGACATGTAAAACTCAGTCCTCTGTCTCCTCACTAGCGTCTGGGGACATTTGCCAAATTTGTGAGAGCTGTTCCACAGATTAGTCAAGCGACAACCTGACATAGCCATACTTACACTTTACAGCCTGTGCTGCAGTCCCTGGTTATGTCTTGTCCCACCAGCAAGACAGATCCTGTGGGCGTTACAGGCTAGGCTAGCATTTATTGCCCTTGTTCTGAGGGCATTTAAGAGTCAACCACATTGGTCTGTAGGTAAGACCAGCAGATTCCCTAAAGGACATTAGTGAACCACATGGGCTTTTACATCATGGTCATCATTAGACTTTTAATTCCAGATTTTTATTGAATTCAAGTTCCACCATCTGCCATAGCAAGATTCCAACCCGTGTCCCCAGAGCATTGCCCTGGGTCTCTGGATTACTAACCCAGTGACAATACCACTATGCCATTGCCTCCCCCAAGCATTAAGTCAAACATGGGCAAGGATTACCACGCCCACCCTCCCTCAGTTCATGAATCAAGTTACAAGAGTAAACTGCGCCCATCACCTGCCAATTCATGTGCATGTACATTCAGAGCAAATTTTGAGGAAAGAACTATTTCCTTCATAAAACAATTGCCATGTTAGATTGCATTATGTTGTATATATTTATTTGCTGTGATCATTTTAGATCTCAGTCCCTACTTTTTAAGAATTAATAAACGGTTGCAGATTAACATATCAGGCTCTAATGCTATTGGCCATCTATAGTTCTATTCCAGTTTTCAGAATAAATCCCAAGAAAATGTTTCGTATGATTTACATTACAAATGTTTTAAACTTCTTCTATCAAAATATGGAGAAATTAAAAACACCTGCATTTTGTTACTGTAACAAAATCCTCCAGGAATTATACAAGGTAATAAGCATATGTGGAGAGATTTTCTTGTGATTTGATGTAATATGCCATATGGTTAACCAGTCATTACAACCAGATTGTTTTTCTGTGTTGGACATAGGAATTGGAACTATTGTTCTGAGCTTGGGTCCTTCCAGCTTGGACTCTGGGCATGGGCCTTTGGTTCTTAGCCAGATTGTAGACACAATCTGGTATCTGCTTAACACTTGTTTAATAGTACTACCTCTAAATAGGTTATAGAGTAGGCATGTAGCTCTTCGGCATGATTCCAACCTCTCTCTTGAGAGTCTAACACATGACTGACTATCGTCAGTGGTACATCATCATCTACTTATACATTAGCATATCCCATCTGTTAACTCTTTATACAACAAATATCAACAAAATTATTGTTTAGCACATGTAAGCATTTTGTCAAATATCTTTGAGTCAAATATTTTCTTTACTTCAAACTTTCAACAACTAAACCAAGATAAAAGAACATAATTTCTCAGAGCAATTCAAAATCTTATTTCAGAATTCACAGGGGGTGGAATCATCCCAGATTTGCACTAAGTGTGGTAGCAACCAAGGTAAACGATGTTTTACCCACCAGCCGCAATGGCAGCTTCTCACACTGCATCATCCCAAACCTGCTGCATTAGTTATGCATTCTCAGGGAACACACCGTTTCCATGGCGGGCGGACTCTTATTCACCCACCACGCCATCACCTCACCGCTTTATCACGCCAGACACCATATTTAAAGTGCAGCCGCACACACACATCTCAGTGCTTCCAGCCCAGGACCGCTCCACGGAAGACAGGATGGCCCCAAAAGGCAAGAAGATTGCAGCCCCCAGATTCAATGATGCATCACTCAAGCACGATTTGGACGCAGTGGAGGCCCGCCGTGATGTCCTCTACCCCTGCTCTGGCCACAGGATGGGCAGCAACATCACAATCCATCTTGGGAGGTGGTGGCAGCACCAACACCCTGCAATGGAGGGCAGCTACCCAGTGCTGCAAGAGGGTGAATGATCTCCTTCATTCTGCCAGGGTAAGTCACTCTTCTCATCATTCTCAAATCCATCACACATCCACAGGGTCCTCACTCACTGCTAGTTCAAGGGACTTCACCATTCACACTCTCACACATACCTTCATTGTCCTCACCCCGTCCATGGGACCACTCACCACCCACACATGTTAGGCACACTTATCACCTAGCCTGACAACATCCTGCTTACAATCTCTCCATCTATATTCATGCAGGACAAGCTGGCACACAGCAAGTGAGAAAGATTGCAGACTGATGGAGGAACACCTGAAATCAAGGTCCTTATGGAGTTTGAAAACAGTCATCCAGCTGGCCGACAAGGATTTGGACCATTCCTGTGCTAACGGTGAGGTTGGCGGTGCTCAATCAAGTGAGGATCCAGCGGTGCAACATCCATTAGACAACAATGCTGTGAGTGATTTGTCTTGTTTCACAGGCCACTGCCATGAACTAATTATTTCACCCTCCTTTTGCAGGTACATCTGCCAAACAGCCAATTTTCACAATATCATTCAGGTTCATTGTGAAGTAGGTTTATGGCTGTGGTTATAGTTGGGTCTGTCTGTGTGATTTAATTAAATTTGGAGTCAAGTAGACAGCAAGCTTGAAACCATCAAAAGAAGCAATTTGTAGGAATGTGCTTGACATACTAATGAGTAAACATGGATGCTGGCTTAGCAGAAAAGGTGTGAAGGGAATTTGCATTTTTAGATGAATAAAGGGATTGTTGGATTTCAAAGGGATGTTAGTCTGCTTACAACTAGCCAGATAAGCAAAGCAAGAGTGTGTTTATTTTCCCCAAAGGTTACTGACAATATTGGCAACATGAAAGTGTTTATATTGTGAAGAAGATACAGTTTCAAAGACATATGGGACAATAGAATTTACATATTAAAGACAGCAAAACATATATAAAGGATAATAAAAGGCTATGTGAGAGAAGACCATGTAAGATCTAACAGGAGTGTGAGAAACAGTTTTTAAGAAGTCTCCAGCCCTTTGTGCATAAGTCTGCTATGTAAAGTAACTGAAGTTGGGGAAAAGCCATTTGGAATTCCACTGTTAAGTGGGTATTGTGTTAATTTGCTGGTTTTGTTTTAAATCTAAAATCTATTTTGGACTGTTGCCTTAAAGGGGTGTGTAACTGGGAGTCATATCAATTAGGAATTTTAGGATTTGTTATAGTAGTAAGTGATTGTAGTCTTATGTATGTGCTTGAAATCTTTTATTTTGTCAATAAATATTTTAATTTAACTTTTTAAAATCTCTAAAGGTCTTGGTGGTCTCATTACTTCTGAACTCAGTGCACAAATCTTCTCGTGATAAATACAAATTGCAAAACCGTTGTGATAGCGTGACCAAGTTTCTCTTGTAGATTTGTTCCGCCTGGCACACATCATCTACCATGTGATAACAGAGCCCATGACCCAGGGCCTCCAATCAAGCCCCAAGGGAAGCTCAGAAGAGGAATCTGCTGAAAACCTCCCTGGAGACCTGTCACAGCGCTGAAACACTCTCCACCAGCGCAGTAACACACAGGTCGGTAGGACCTAGCTTTAGAGAAGCCTCAGGACCACAATTTGGTGAGCACATTGCACTGTCTGATCCACAGCAGGCAGTGGCAGGGACTTCCCAGGTCCCTAGCACTTGGAGGACTGCTGGAGGCCGGACATTTGCTGAGTCCGAGTCAGATGATGAGCCTCTGGGCTCAGTCATGTCACAGTTGCAGGAGCTGCAAAGGCAAACTTGGGAACATAGGAAGGGATGTGCTCTGCACTCTTCAGATTGCAAGGCACGATGGAAGAGTCCATTCGCCTTCAGGCTGAGGTGATAGCGCCAGCATTCCAACCCACCAAGGTCAACACTGGCCGTCATAGAAATCTTAGTCCAGGACATTGCTCCTGCACTGCTGCGCAGGCTGAACTCCATCGCCGACGCCATTGTTGGCCTCCAATAGTGTGTACATGAGAGGGGTGCGGGGCAGCCTGGTCTCACTCCAGCTACCCCCTCTCCTCAAGGAGTCAGCTGGGGGCCCTCGGGCACCCATAGGTAGGAGGATCAGCAGGTGTACCCCGTGGGCCCATCTATCCAGGTGACTCCGGGAATGTCAGGCCCATCCGAATCCCCTCTTCCTGTGAGCTTAGCAGCTCTAGCTCCACAGGCCAAGGAGAGGGCCACTGCCACACAGCAGGACCCCAAAAGCAGGCCAGGGCCCTCCAGGTCTCAGCCCTCTGGAGAAAGCCCACCAAGGTCATCACAGACAGGGCGTAACAATCAGCAGGCTGCCTCCACCTCCACTGTGGATGTCCGGGGGCAGGGTTAGGAAAGTTAAGAAGATATAGTTGCACAGCCTGGGCATGGTCATTAATCACTTGTACATAATGTTACTATTGTAAATAAACTCCCAAGAATATCTCCCTGCGAATGGCTCCTTCTTCTGAGGAGCAGTGTTCATGTCACTCAGATGTGAAACCTTGGTTCCTGCACATGATAAGGGCAGGTGTCTCAGTCTAGGGCCTCTTCCTTGTGCTTTGTGCAGCCTTCAGGCCAAAGTGATGCTCCGCCCTCACATTGCCTGGACATATTAGTAATGCCTACCTCTACGGCACTGGTCACTGCTTCCAGAATGTTGTGGGCAGACATCACAAAGTTCCGACATTCTCTCTGTGCTCTCAACACCAATAAGGTGGGGCTGGCTCCCATCTCTTCAGCATCTATGACCACTGACACAGTGCTCCTGAAGGAGTCAGGTGCTGATGGCTGACGAAGAACCAGGTGCTTTCAAAGTTTCAAGGCTGCCTCTCCATGATATGATGCTGATCACAGAGCACAAGCGAGCTGCCCTCAGCCAGACAGGAGTCAAACATTCACAGAGGCAACGTGAAGATATATGGAGTATCCTCACTGCATGTCATCATCACCCTCCTGCAATCAAGCGACTATTAGGCCCTCCACTGTGTCTCAATGACAGGAGCATTATCACAGAGAGTATGTGCACTGCCATGAACCAGACTGGAGTCAAATGTTCACAGATGCAATGTGAGGATCTATGGTGACTCCCCACTGCATGTCGTCATAATCCTCCACAAATCTAGCAGCTATGAAGGCCTACCGAGCACGCCTGATCAGTGCGAGGGCCTTATCACCGTCAATGTCACCTTCGGGGACCTCCTCACCCTCAGCACCATCGATGTCTTCCTGATCGGAGGAGACCTCCAGCTCCTGCACCTCTTCCTCAGCTACCTCCTATTCCCCGTTGCAGCACCAGGTTGTAAAGGGCGCAGTAGGCGACGATGATGCACGACACCCTCTGTGGGCTATATTGCAGGGCTCCACCAGACAGGTCCAGGCACCAGAACCTCATTTTCAGTCTCCCAATAGTTTTCTCCACCAAGGTGCGAGTTGCAGCATGAGCCTCGTTGTAACTTTGCTCTGCTGCAGTCTGAGGATGCCGCACGGGTGTCATCAGCCACGTCCTCTGTGAGTAGCCCTTGTCCCCTAAAGGCTAACCCTGCAGCTTCTGTGGACCCTGGAAGGCGTCAGGGATCTGTGATCAACTGAGAATGTAGGAGTTGTGGACAGTCCCTGCAAACCATGCACAGACCTGCAGGATGTGATTGTGGTGGTCGCACACCAGCTGCACATTCAGCTAGTGTAAGCCCTTGCAGTTAACATAGTTGACCCCTTGTTGCGACGGAGATCTGAGCGCCATGTGAGTGCAGTTGAGCGCACCCTGTTCTTTTGGGAAACCCGAGGTCTGGGCAAATCCAATCGCTCTTGCATCTTGGTGCTCTTGGTCCCGGGTGAAATGCACAAAGTTGTGTGCCATTGCAAAGCTGACATCTGTGACCTCATGGATGCATTTGTGGGTGGAGGCTTGTGATATCCCACAGGGGCCACCTGTGGAGCCCTGAAAGGAGCCACTGGAGTAAAATTTGAGTGCCGTGGTCACTTTCACGGCCACTGGCAGTGGATGCCCTCCATGCCACGGTGGCGCCAAATCCTGCAGTAGCTGGCAGATATGACCAACCAGTTCCTAGACATGCGCAGTCTTCCGCAACACTGGCTGTCGGTCATCTGCAGGAATGAAAGGCGGTGTCCACAGATCCTGGGTCTAGCAAGGCGCCGACCAACAACGGCTCACTGTGGCTCTTCAGCGGCGGGAGCCCCAGCTGCCCCTTCTTCCTCCCTCTGTGCAGCCTGGCACCTCCATCACTCTCTTCTCTGTTGTCTCCACTCACTGTACATCACAAGGCTTAGAGGTAGTTCACCAGGCTCCATGATCCTGATGTACTCGTCTTGCAGGATGAAAGAGAGACTCATGGGTTAGCTTGAGTTTACTAAGAACCTCTCTTGGTTAAGTCTGAAGGCAGCCCAGAGAGTGCTGGCCACCACTTAGATGGCCAGAGTTTAGCGTGAGATGGCTGCCCGAGATCCCAACCACCTCTGCCCCACTCCACCCAACCGATTGGCGGCAGCCTTGCCCATTGGACTGCATGCTGCGCTCTTACCTCAGGTGCAGGCATTCTCATGGCCCACATTACAAGGCTGCACTATTAGCTTGAACCTTGGGGGAAACTGGTCCAAACCGAGATGCTGATATTGCAAGGGGCTGTGAGCACCTCCACCAGTGACTGCTCCACGGCCAGCTTTAGCAAGGAGATTATAATGTGCCCAGTCGTCCAATTGTTCTGCAGGCCATTAAAGTGCTTTTTTTTCATTCATGGGATGCGGGCGGCACTGGCTAGGCCATCCCTAATTGCCCTCATTCAGAGGGCATTTTTATGAATCATTGCTGTGAGTCTGAAGTCACATGTAGGCCAGATCAGGTAAGGACAGCAGATTTCCTTCCTTAAAGGACATTTGCTTGCAGTCTGTGCCCAAGGGGTGAAAAGCTCTAGAGCACTTGGTGACACTTTCATGCCTCTGCATTGCTTGAGTGAGCAGATAAGCTGGAGGCCCAACTCCACGCATGTCAATGTGGCTGCATCTCATCTGTCTCGGCTGCAGAGGAATGGTCACTTTATACAAGGTTTCCCTAATGTGTGGCCGCTTCCCTCCCCTTGCACCCCACACGTGCTTGTGCACTATCTTCAACCGCAGGCAGTCCTTGCCCCCTGCTCCCCCCCAAGTCGCCTCAGCCACAAGCCACCTTTGCCCCCACCCCCAAGTTGCTTCAACCACAGGGCAGCCCTTGTCCCCATCCCCTCCAACATGCTTCAACTTTGAAGTCCAACAGGCGACCCAGGCCAACGCTGCACAATGTTACTGTGCGCTCACCTCTGAGTTCCCCTCAAAGTGCAGCCCACCAAGTGCAAGCCTTATACATGCTGTTTTGAAACACATCAGCATTATCTGTCCACTAGGATGGGGGGTGATGATTCTGACGGGCTGGTCTTACAATGATATGCAGGTGTATTACAATGAGGTTTTGAGTGGACACCCAGGACAACTAAAGAGCCCAACACAAAATGGCATTGAGCATACTTCCGGTGGTCATTGAGTGAGACAAACCTCCATCCAAAATTTAAAAGCCCCACACCCATTTTGCCAGCACAACCCAGATGGCCACAGATTTAAAATTGCCCTCAGTATCTCCATTAACCTTGAATATGTCCATTTTCAACATTATGCGACCTACACTATTTCAGACATTAAATATTTAAAGAAATAATCAGTAAGATTGCTCAATGGGAAATACCCATTTAAAAGATTAGCAAATATGACACAACTTTGAAAAATACTTGAATTAAAAGCTTTAAGTGAGTTTGTCACCATAATGAATTTTTAATGTATTTTACTATTCTCAATCCCTTCAATGGCTCTCCAAATACCCTAAATCACTCCAGGCCTCTTGGTCCTACAGTCAAGAGGACACACAAACAATCTGCTCTCTGGCTTATCTCAAACGATCTTTGAGCAATTAATAGGTGGCAAGACGATGGCTCAAGATCAATTCCTCCGCCATCAATCCTTCCTTCTGAAACCTTCACACAGGACTCAGGAGCAGAAGGAAATCAAGCCTACGATCCCCACTAATTGCCATTTTTTAAGGTTTCAATGCTTCCAACAGTCAATGTGGTCAACAAATTAAGTGCTAAAAGGAAAGTAAAATTATGTTGGCATTTTCATAATTTGAAAAACATTGTCAAAGGAAGCAAAACATTGATGATGATCCTAACTTGTATTGTTCATAATTGAACTCAATTGGCAACTCTTCATTTGTGAACTAAGGCACGATTGTCTACAGCTTTTTTTTTAACCTTATGCATCGCCTACACACTTTCTGCCAGGGTGCAATGGATAGTGATCAGATGTGAGAATACGAAACGATTTTCTCTTTCCAGATTAAATCTCATGTCTTGCTGATCAATAAGACGCAATACAAAAGCGAAATCCTTTTACTCAATTAGCTGTCAAAATAAAAACTATTTTGTTCATCACAATCGGCAAACTATGTTTTGTAAACGAAAATATTGTACTTCCAGCAGTGATTCAAGTGGCAGAGTTGACTTACTTCTAGCTGCTTATTTGAAAGCAATCTGTCTATATCTATCTATACTTATGCTCTTTTTTGATTTGAGTCAGTAGCACATTGTCACTTTAGAGAGATAAGATGCTATAGTGCGAGAGCCAATCAGATTTTGGCCAAATAAAGGTCACATTTAAATGAGGGCATAACAAGTTTTGACTCAATTTGATGCTTCTATTGATATGGGCCCCATTTACCACTATTAAGGACAAATGTGATGACATGCTGCTACATAGGTATGTAATTCCAACCAAAATTGCTGACCTGGATAATTGCTTATGTTGAAAAGCTATTGATATATTCAATACATTCAGTATTCCAGCAATGACAGCAAGAACACATTTCCATTGTACAGATACTATTTGCCAATCTTACGGTTCAAAATGTCCAGCTCATTCTGATCAAGTGGCATACCAAGTGAGTGCAAAAGGCGTTGATCCCATATTTTCTGAACTTTAAGACTCAAGGGATTTCAACCTTCACCCAGTACTACCACAACATCAATGGAGCAGTTGTGTTGTCGACCCAAAGCCAACATCAGGAGGTGCAAACCGTTTTTGGGTTTATGCCTTATTTGAAAGCAAGCTAGTGTCAAATGCTGAACCAGGAAACAGGACGAGCCCTGGCGGAGGGAGCCAATTCTAAAGGGGGTCGAGCACTGGCCAGCAAATACATTCTCCTAATCAATTTCTGGGCCTTGGGTGGTCACATTTAAGGATTGTCAATTAGCATATATAAGCAAGTTCTCATGCAAAACCGGTAGACCCGCCACAATCTTACGGAAGACCCAGGAATGGATCATTCAATGAGGCTGGAAACTGATTCCTCCTTCACCTCAGATTTATCCAGCCCAGCTGTTACTCCCAGTTAGATACCTCATCTCCGCTGTGGTACTGCAAGGCAGCAATTTGCTCGTATCACATTCCCAATTAATTCAGTACCTGCAGTTGTGTCTCAGCCACCTGCAGATGTCGATCATATAGGTTCCTCATTGTATTTCAATTATGGAATTAATAATTTGTTGCATAGCTAGAGTCTTTGGTAGCCAAAAACTTGTTATTAATGTTGATCTTCATCTTTGACCAGCTGCACGCTGTGACATGTGCCATGCATCATTTAGTGTTCCCAGTTTTACTTGATGCTCCAAAAGAGTGTCTTATTCATTCTCTATTTGCTAATCTAGTGCTCATAATTGAAAGTGGTCATTTCCACTAGACTCTTTGGAAGACATAAATGTTCTTGGTTTTTTTTGAAACATTGTTTTCTGCTAATTCTTGGATTTATTTTTTTCTTTGCTAATTTTCCTCTCTCCTCTCTGCCTTGAAGCCTGCTAAGGTCTGGTTTCATGTACATCAATTTCACTACAGTGTCTTGCACAAGAATCAATTTTGCACGTGTAAATCTAAAAGTTAAATGTTGCCAGGTTATTCTACGATGAGGGGCATCATAATTGAGACTGACATCTCACTGCTTCATAATGCTGTATTGTAAAACCTTATTTACTGAGTGGAAAGCCTGTTTACCATCAGATTGTTCTGATCTATTCTATCAAGAGGTTCTGATCTGTTCTGTTGCAAAATAATACCAAATATGTTTTTGTAATTGTGATGAAAATAAATGAGTGATGAAAATGACATGGGCCACTTTATACTAGTTAATTTCAAAACAAAAAAAAACAATTTAAATTATAAAGCTTCAAATATGATTGAAAAGAAAATGATTTTCAGCAGAAAACAAAATATCCATTAATTTTTAATATTGCTTGACACTTTATACTAATATTCCCCCTTCCTCTTTTAATCTCTCACACTGCACTTCTTAATTCCTTCCGCCCAAAAAATGTATCGACAGAACATTGGCAAAATCTATATTTATATCTGTGGGAACAAGAAAAATAATTCATTTCATAAATAAGGATGACTAAATCATGTGATAAACTCCTGAATTAGTTATGAAGGTTCTCCTCAGGATTGAAATAAAGGGATTACTCCATCTTGTCTTCTGTTGGTCCACGAGCGAAGGCAAATATTGTATGATATAAACTTCCAATTTCTCTCTGCCAGATCCAAAAATTGCCAGACAAAGCTGTAACTTAACAATAGACAGCCTTTAAAGAAGAGATAGTTCAAGTGTAGTCAAGGTATATTCCCACGAAGGGGAGAATTAGGGTAAATAAATCCGGAGCCCCCTGGATGACAAAAGAAATAGAGATTAAGATGTAAAAGAAAAAGTGTGTTTATGACAGGTGTCAGTTGGATAATACAATGGAGAACCAGGCCAAATTTGGTGCAAAGGGGAACTGAAAAAACAAGTAAGAGAAGCACTGACAGTGTACAAATGGAAAACAAAAACAGAATTACCTGGAAAAACTCAGCAGGTCTGGCAGCATCGGTGGAGAAGAAATCAGTTGACGTTTCAAGTCCTCACGACCCTTCGGCAGAACTGAAGTATAGTTAGGAGAGAGGTGAAATATAAGCTGGTCTAAGGTGGGGGGCGGGGGGAGAGAGAAGTTGAGGGTGGGGTGGTTGTGGGGATAAGCAAGCAATGATAGGAGAAGATAATCCAAAGATGTCACAGACAAAAGGATCAAAGAGGTGTTGAAGGTGGTGATATTATCTAAGAAAAGTGCTAATTAAGAATGGAAGGCAGGATACTCAAGGTACAGCTCTAGTGGGGGTGGGGTGGAAAGACAAACAAAGTTTTAGTTTTAGATTTAAAAATAATGGAAATAGGTGGGAAAAGAAGAATCTATATAAATTATTGGAAAAAAAGGGGGAGGGGGAAGAAACGGGGTGGGCATGGGGGGAGGGGGAGTTTAAGATCTAAAGTTGTTGAATTCAATATTCAGCCCGGAAGGCTGTAAAGTGCCTAGTCGGAAGATGAGGTGCTGTTCCTCCAGTTTGCGTTGGGCTTCACTGGAACAATGCAGCAAGCCAAGGACAGACATGTGGGCAAGAGAACAGGGTGGAGTGTTAAAATGGCAAGCGACAGGGAGGTTTGGGTCTTTCTTGTGGACAGACCGCAGGTGTTCTGCAAAGCAGTCGCCCAATTTGGGTTTGGTCCCCATCCACCACTACTCTCCTCCGTCTGGCTGAACTTGTTCTCACACTGAACAATTTCTCCTTTAACTCCTCTCACTTCCTCCAAATAAAAGGTGTGGCTATGGGTACCCGCATGGGCCCCAGCTATGCCTGTCTCTTTATGGGGTATGTGAAACATTCCTTGTTCCAGTCCTACTCCGGCCCCCTCCCACAACTCTTTCTCCGGTACATCGATGATTACATCGGTGCTGCTTCATGCTCTCGTTGGGACCTGGAAAAATGTATTAATTTTGCTTCCAATCTCCACCCCTCCATCATTTTCACATGGTCCATCTCTGACACTTCTCTTCCCTTCCTTGACCTCTCTGTCTCAATTTCTGATGATAGACTGTCCACCAATATCCATTACAAGTCTACCGACTCCCACAGCTACCTCGACTACAGCTCCTCACACCCCGCTTCTTGTAAGGACTCCATCCCATTCTCTCAGTTCCTTTGCCTCCGTCGCATTTGTTCTGATAACGCTACCTTCAAAAACAGCTCCTCTGACATGTCCTCCTTCTTCCTTAACCAAGGTTTTCCACCCACGGTCGTTGACAGGGCCCTCAACCGTGTCCGGCCCATCTCCCGCGCATCCGCCCTCACGCCTTCTCCTCCTTCCCAGAAACATGACAGGGTCCCCCTTGTCCTCACTTATCACCCCACCAGCCTCCGCATTCAAAGGATCATCCTCCGCCATTTCCGCCAACTCCAGCATGATGCCACCACCAAACACATCTTCTCTTCACCCCCCCTGGCGGCATTCCGTAGGGATCGTTCCCTCCGGGACACCCTGGTCCACTCCTCCATCACCCCCTACTCCTCAACCCCCACCTATGGCACCTCCCCATGCCCACGCAGAAGATGCAACACCTGCCCCTTCACTTCCTCTCTCCTCACCGTCCAAGGGCCCAAACACTCCTTTCAAGTGAAGCAGCATTTCACTTGCATTTCCCCTAACTTAGTCTACTGCATTCGTTGCTCCCAATGCGGTCTCCTCTACATTGGAGAGACCAAACGCAAACTGGGCGACCGCTTTGCAGAACACCTGCGGTCTGTCCGCAAGAAAGACCCAAACCTCCCTGTCGCTTGCCATTTTAACACTCCACCCTGTTCTCTTGCCCACATGTCTGTCCTTGGCTTGCTGCATTGTTCCAGTGAAGCCCAACGCAAACTGGAGGAACAGCACCTCCTCTTCCGACTAGGCACTTTACAGCCTTCCGGGCTGAATATTGAATTCAACAACTTTAGATCTTAAACTCCCCCTCCCCCCATCCCCACACCCACCCCCACCCCGTTTCTTCCCCCTCCCCCTTTTTTTTTCAATAATTTATATAGATTCTTCTTTTCCCACCTATTTCCATTATTTTTAAATCTAAAACTAAAACTTTGTTAGTCTTTCCACCCCACCCCCACTAGAGCTGTACTTTGAGTGTCCTGTCTTCCATTCTTAATTAGCACTTTTCTTAGATAATATCACTACCTTCAACACCTCTTTGATCCTTTTGTCTGTGACATCTTTGGATTATCTTCTCCTATCACTGCTTGCTTATCCCCACAACCACCCCACCCTCAACTTCTCTCTCCCCCCGCCCCCCACCTTAGACCAGCTTATATTTCACCTCTCTCCTAACTATACTTCAGTTCTGCCGAAGGGTCGTGAGGACTTGAAACGTCAACTGATTTCTTCTCCACCGATGCTGCCAGACCTGCTGAGTTTTTCCAGGTAATTCTGTTTTTGTTTTGGATTTCCAGCATCCGCAGTAGCTTTTAGCTTTTTGTTTTTATCTCAGTGTACAAATGGAGACTGACAACTAACATAAAAGATAATCCAAATGTCTTCTACAGGTATATAAATAGTAAAAGGGTGGTAAAAAGAGGGGGCAGTGGGGCTGATTCGGGACCCAAAAGGAGTCATCTTGGATTCGAAATGTTAACTCTGTTTCTCCCTCCAGGCCTGCTGAGTTTTTCCAGCATTTTCTATTTTTATACCTAAAAGGGGATTCATGCATGGAGGCAGAGGCATGGCTGAGATATTAAATGAATAATTTGCATCTGTCTTTACCAAGAAAGATGCTGCTGCGTGAACGAGGAGGTAGTTCAGACACTTAAAGGGTTTAAAATTGGTAGGGCGATATTACACAGATAGGCTGTCTGCACTTTAAGCTGGTAAGGCTCTCAGACTTGATAAGATACATTCAAGGATACTGAAGGAAGTGAGCGTGAAAATTACGGAGGCACTGGCCATCATTTTCCAATATTACTTAGACTCAGGGGTGGTGTCAGAGGACTGGAGAATTGTAAATGTTATGCCCTTGTTCAAAAAAGTGTGTGTGTCAAGATAAGCCCAGCAACTACAGGCCAGCCAATTTAAACTGGGTGGTGGGGAAGCTGTTGGAACCAATAATTCGGTGCAAAATTAACAGACTCTTGGGCAAATACAGGTTAATTAAGGAAAGCCAGCGTGGATTTTTTAAGGGCAAATTATGCTTAACTAACTTGCTTGTGCTTTTAGATGACGTAACAGGGAGGGTTGATGAAAGTTGCTCTTGAAATGGTGTACATGGACTTCCTAAAGGCATTTGATAAAGTGCCACACAAAGGATTTGTGAGCAAAGTTCGACTTCATGGAGTAAAAGGAACAGTAGCAAAGTGGATATGAAAGAGCAGTCATGAATCATTGTTTTTCAGACTGGAGGGGGTTTATAGTGGAATTCCCCAAGGATCGGTGTTAGGACCCCTGCTCTTCTTAATATATATTAATGATCTAGAGCTTGGTTTGGTGGTGCTGTGTTGCAGGTCACTCGGAGTTCAAATTGCTCTGGCCACATGCACTTTTACTTGCATGTTGTAATCTTTTGGATAGTGATGGTAGGGGCTCCAACATTCTTTCCATCACATGGCTGACCAGGAATCCCTCCCGCTCTTACCACCTGTCATTGGCCTGTGTTGACAATTGACTTTTTTGGCCGTGTTATGAACACACCTTCCTTGACCATCAAGTACTACAATGGGACTCGAACCCGGAGCTTCTGGTTCAGAGGCAGGGATACTACCTTTTTAAAAAATTTTTATGGGACGTGGGCGTCGCTGGCAAAGCCAGCATTTGTTGCCCATCCCTAATTGCCCTTGAACTGCCAGGCCATTTCACAAGGCAGTTAAGTAGACCCACAGTAATGTGGTTGACAGAGTCACGTGTAGTTTAGACCAGCTAAAATGGCAGATCCCCTTCCCTGAAGGACATTAATGAACAAGGTTTTTTTTTTAAATAACAATCGATGATAGTTTCATGATCACTATTACTGAGAATAATTTTATATCCTAGGTTTATTTGTGCAGAAGACCTCAGCTTGGTGTACAGAATATAATTTCAAAATTTGCGGATAATGTGAAACTTGGAAGTATTGTGATCTACGAGGAGGGTAGTGTAGAACTTCAAAAGGACGTAGGCAGGTTGGTGGAATGGGAGGACAGGTGGCAGATGAAATTTAATGTTGAGAAGTATTAAGTAATTCATTTTTGAAGGAAAAACACAGACAAAATAAATTAAAGGGTACAATTCTAAAATGGTTGCAGGAGCTGAGGGACCTGGGTGTATATGTGCATAAATCATATTGAAGGTCACAGGCCAGGTTAAGAGTGTGGTAAGCAAATCATACGGAATCCTGGGCTTTATCAATAGGAATATAGAGTACAAAAGCAAGGAAGCTGTGACAAACCTATACAAAACACTGGTTCAGCCTCAGCTGGAGTATTGTGTCCAGTTCTGGGCACCACACTTTAGGAAGGATGTGAAGGAATTAGAGATGGTGCAGAAAAGATTCACAAGAATGGTCCCAGGGATGAGGAACTTTAGTGAATTAAAAGATTGGAGATGTTGGGACTGTTCTCCTTGGAGAAGGGAAGGCTGACAGGAGATTTGATAGAGGTATTCAAAATCATGAGGGGTCCGGACAAAGTAGATAGAGAGTAACATTTCGCAATGGTGGAGAGATTGAGAACCAAAGGACACAGATTTAAGGTAACTTGCAAAAGAAACAACAGTGATAGGAGGAAAAACTTCTTCATGTAGCAAGTGGTTAGGATCCGGAATACATTGCTGATAGTGTGGTAGAGGCAAGGTTGATTGATGCTTTCGAAAGGGAATTAGATCATTATCGGAATGGGAAAATTTGCAGGGTTATGGGGAAAAGGCAGGGGAGTACCACTAAGTAAATTGCTCCTTCGGAGGGCTGGCACAGACATGATGGGCTGAATATCCTCCTTCTCTGCTATAACCATTCTATATTCTATATGCCTGTTTTGGACACTACTTACACGTCCTGCGAGCAGGGGCACAAGTAGATAACAACTTAAGGAAGCTGTTACAGTAGAACTATCCAAGAGTATTATTTTATTAAGTAGATGGAACAACTATGCATGAAACAAAATGTTGCCCGTGAACCTATTGCCTGGTCCAGCTCCTCACAAAATCATACTTTTACTGCTTGTCATGTATGTCAATATTCCAACTGGGCACACACAGAACTGTACAAGTTTACAATGCAGAAGGCAGTCACTCCAACTATTATGTCTGTGCCGGTTCTTTATCGAACAATCCAAAATGTATCCACTGTTCTGTGCCCTCCCCACAGTCCTATTTCTTCCTTTGCTTCAAATACTGATCCAAATTTGCCTTCGAAGATGTAATGGTCACTGCCTCAACTATTACCTGTAGTGAAGCTTCAACAAATCTGTCTAACAAAAATTTTCCTAACCTCTCTCTTCACTGTGACAATTTTAAATTGATGAATCATTCACCATTGGTACCTTAGAGAAATAAGGCTTTGCTTATTTCAATAAAAATTCTTCATAGTTTTAAAAACCTTTATTAAATCTCTTAGCCATCGCCATTAGGTGAAAATAGTCCCATTATCTCAAGTCTACACACACAACTTTGGTTTTGCATCCTTGGCATCAGTCTTGCGAATCTCCACTCTACACTGAGTTTAATGTCCTTTCTACAATAGCACACATACACGAGTGCACAATATTCTTGCTGCGACATCCCCAATGATTTATACAAACTTACTAATTTTTTGCTCTTGCAGCCTATGCACCAATTTATAAAACAAAATATTAGCCTCTCTTTAATTGTTTTATCAGCTTGTGAGGGTATTAGGCATTTTAAGCTGTTGGAACCTATGTTCATCCACAACCATCAGCATTACAAAGGATATACAGCACAGAAACAAGGCATTCAGTTGAACCAGACATGATCTTAATGAATGGCAGAGCAGCCTCGAGGGGCTGTATGGCCGACTCCTGCTCCTGCCTCTTATGTTAATCCATGCCAGTGTTTATAGTCCAATCGAGCCTCCTCCCATTTTTCCTCATCTGAATCTATTAACTTAACCCTCTATTCCCTTCTCCCTCATTGAGTGTATACTTCCATTCCACATTTTTCCACCTTCATTAAAACAGTAATCTGTTTGTCCATTCTGCTACTATCTGTGCCTCATTGAAGTCATTTAGAGTCCTCTTTGTTGTTTGTCACAACTCTACTTTAGTGTCACTAGCAAACTGAGATTGTGTTCATGATGCCCAATTTCAAATTATCTATACACACACACAAAGAACAAAAAAGTGCCATGCTCTAGGATACCACAAGATCAAATGAAAGCATCATCTATTTACCCTAACTCTGTTTCCTGACCTCAATCAGCTTTCAGTCCATATTGCCTCATTTCCTCTTATATTGCACTATATCTAATGCACTCCATTTACTTATCCAATCGGCCACTTCCTCAACAGTGTAGCAAACTTTCTCAGGTGTTGCGCGATCATCCAAGGACCCAAAATGGCAGGATCGATGCATGCACTTCCAATCGCAATGCACAGTCTTCCATTTTGGTGTAAGAGATAATTATTTTATCAGCAGCACATGCCGGAACAATTTAAAGCAAATCATGCAGATGAGGGTCACATGTTGTGAAGAGTTCATTCACCATTTTGGACCTCTCCAGCAGTCTGTCACCTTACACTTACCTCATTCAGTACAAGAATAAATGGGATGGGACCCACCACTAACTATTTAAAGGAATCATGCAGTACTTACAGGTTAATTGCTGGTTTACTTCTTCTGGCTATTATTTGACTTCTTTGCATTCTGTGTGTTGTGTGCTGAGTTCTATCACTCTTCAAAGATTACTGTCTACATAGAGAGCAACTTGACTGTTCCTGTTTGCACCACAAATTGACTGATTTCAGACACAGGTGGCCTGTTGGAGCTGTCTTTGGGTATAGGGCACGATTGGAAGAACTGAGACATCTTAGTGCAAGATAAGCTGTCAGGATAGAAAGTGGAAGAGGATACTGACCAGAACAGTATATTCGCAGACAGTCCTCAGGGAGCATTTCTCCTACTTCAACTCGACTGAGCAATGTATGGGGTACTTTCACTTTACCAAGGAGACTGTCACCAAACTATCTCAGCTGCTGCAGCCACAACTATAGCTTTAAACCAGAGTATGGACGGCACTGCCTATGGCTCTTACAGTGACTGTCACACTCATGGCTACCTTCAGGTTGCAACAGGTGACATTAGCAACATACCAGTTTGCAGTGCGCTGATGTATCAGGGAGGTCACCAGGCTCTCTACACCAAGAGAAACCTTAACTACTTCTTCCACATTGACAGAGAGAAGCAGGATGAGTGAGCATAAGGTTTCAAATGCATGGCAGACTTCCCCTTCCTGTATGGTGCCAATGACTGCACCCACGTTTTCTTGTGTGCACCACATCATTCTGCACCAGTCCTCTGTCATCTTACTTCAAGCTAGACTTCCAAGTTATAGGCTGGATATTGGGCAACAATTAGGAACCCAAGCACAGCTGTGCAGCAGGCCTACAATGAGAGCTATGCTGTCATAACGAACATTGAGAAAACCACTGGATCTTCTGGAGGGGTTTTAGATTACACTCCTAAGCAGGTATCCTGATTGGTGGTTGGCTTCTGCATGCTCCAAACCTCCACTATCATGAGGGAAAAGCCTATGCAGGCCAACAGTTTCAGGAGGAGGAGCAGAGCAAGAGAATGTGGAGAGGCAGCAACCAAGAGTGCTCCTGTCTGCCCTAACTCTCAAAGGAGGAGTTTAACAAATCAGATCTTCCATTTACCAAAAGTTCCGGAATCATACTCTCTCTTCTCACAACCACCATTACCCTCCTTCACTCTCCAATGGCTGGACTCGCCCTGACTCAAGTACAAACATAAAGAACACCACCAAACCCAAACACAAAAACAAATTCATCAAATAATGTCAACCTAATTCAGGCTTGTGTATTTCGTTAGTGCCTGTCCTTCACATTTCTTTGCCTACTCTATTGCTATACAAGGTGCTTCTTCTAGTGGCTACAGCTTGGGAAGTGGGAGGCTGCTGAGATTCCATGCAAACACTCAGTTTGGTCTTGGAGGATGACCTCAAGCAGCTTTGGGCCTAGAGAGCCTGGTTGCTGACTGTAGCAGTCTGGGTTAGCTGGCTGAATGGCACTAGCAACATTTCTGGTGGAGTGGCTGGCAGTGGAGAAAGCATGGTTTCATCCTGAGAGGGGACAGCAGAAGCCTCTCCCAGGACTCAAGGCTACTTTCTTGGGATGGAGTCTCAGCACTTATCATGCCTTGCAGGAGGATACAATGCAGGAGTGACATGATACACCAGAAGACCCACTCAACACTAGCCCCCAGAGCCAAGATGGCACTTACATGAGCTTGCACTGCAGCTGTTTGTGCTGTGATGGAACCTGATTCGTCATGCGGTGCTCTATCATTGTGGATTCCACGGCATTGCTCATGGAGCTGAATGGTCTCAATATTCTGTGCTAAGCTTTGCATCAAATTGGAGTTGGACTCCTCCATGCTCGGCAACATTGTGTGCAAGCTCTCCAGCAGACTGCATGGTCTATCAAGCATTTCCTGGTGCATGCTTATTAATCTCTTTGGTAACCTGGCCCAAAGTCTGTATCTAAGTCCACTGCAGCAGAACTAGCATACAAGCACCCAACCACCCCACACTTTTTTCCCATGCTATTCAATTTTTAAGCCTATTAATGAATTTGCAACTCATAATGAACATTTTTTGGCACAATGACACCTTCAAAGGGCTTTACACATAAAATTAGCAATATGATCTTGCTGCATGTTAAGCTACTGATACATATGATAAACTGCAGGATAACTCCGACACTGTATCTACCCTTTCAAATGTCAAGAATTTGCACAAGGCAAACCAGAAGTGGAAAAGAGCTAGAAATGATCATTGCAGGTCTGGAGGAGCAGCCAATGACCCAGAATGTCACAGCACATTTCACCTCAGGTACCAGTGTTTGAAAACACCAGTACAGCTAACATTTCCCAGAAATGTAATTAGTGACCTTGAGGAACTAGCACCAGGTGAGCCCAGAGAACAACTGTAGGGGAGCAAGTGGATGTGACAACAGAGTATATTGGCTGCCTGTGAAATTTGGGAAATACAGCAGTACAGCTGCATTGGGCAATTGCATGAAGATGTTAAGTATGAGGTCAGGTTGGAAAGGCGGTCAAAGTGGAGGATTGCAGTGCTGGAACAGGTTACAAAGGTTGGGAGGGACAAGACTGTGGAAGGATTTGAACCTGAGGATGAGGCTTTTAAAATCGAGGCATTTGCAGACATGAAGCTAATGTGGGTCAGCGAGCATGGGAGTTGGTGAGAGTTAAGATACAGACAGCATAGATTTGGACAAGCTCAAGTTTACAGAGGGCGTAAGATGGGAAGACTAGAGAACAATGGAACAGTCAAGCCTGGAGGTAACAAAAGCATAGATGCAGGGTTCAGCAGCAGATGGACTGAGGCAGGGGCAGAGACAGATGATGTTATGAAGATGGAAGTGTATGGTCTTTAGGCTGGTGAGGATATGGGCTCAGCTCTGCTCAACAACTGGTTCCTTAACCCAGTGCCTATGGAGGCAGTTGTCCTTGGTCATTAACAATTCCTGCAGATATGGGCAATCTAGCTCTGATAATATGCCAATATGCTCTCTAACACCTTATACCACTTGAACTGTATTTAAGATGCAAACAGACAATGAATGTCGCTTAGCATCCTAATTATATGCTATAGTTTGGAAGTATACACTGATGAAGCAGATTTGAGTTTCAGTAGCTGTGGTTCATTAACACATGTTAAAGAACCAGTGGTGGCATTTATAGATCAGATTTTCTGTAAGCTGGAGCATAAATAACCGGTAGCTGCAAAACGTGCCTGGTAATTATTTGGGTATTGTAACATTTTAGGCCCTACTTTGATGGAATTTAATTTTTTGTTCTAATCACTGTGACCTGCAATACGATCTTTCTTGTCAAGCCCATCTGGACATCTGGAGTGATGATATCCACATAGAGTTTTGATTTGTTTTTAATTCATGGATCTGGGGAGCATAACGTGGTACCAGAGGCATTATACAGAAACTCTGCGGTGGACACCAAATACAAACAACAGTAAGTGTTCAGAGTGTAATACTAGTGATAGTTCCTGCATTCCAAGCGAGAGCTTCAATTTAGGTAAGGATTTACATGAGGAGAATCAGGTGATCATCCAGTCAGAAAATCAATTTGGCAAGTCAGCTACAAAAAGGGTAATAGTTCTGATGCTCTGAGGGCAAAGTGCATACAAAGACTACATGCTGAGCAGAAAAAAAAAGTATGTAACTCCTGCTTGAAAAATAACAAATCACTTATAGGGGCGAGCCATCCAATGAGTGGACACCTCGAGCATCACAAAAACCAAACGTAAAACTTCAATGAGCTTACTGACCATGACTAAAAAAAATAGGTTAGTAGTTATGTGACATCTGGTCATGTATGTCAAGCTTCAAAGCCATCACAAACAGCATTAATGATTGCTGTAAAGCCTCGGGTTTAATTAGCTTTGTAGACCACGTCCTCAATCCAATAGAAATTGCTACATATTGGCATACCTTAGATTCTTCCCTTTGAGGCAAAATACAGCTTATATAAAATTAGTCAGAAGCTGGTGCAATTATATTTCTATATTTTAGACCTCTGACCTACTGGGCTTCTGGTTAAGCTACACCATTCACAAATGCAACCATTCTTTAAAAATGAAAAAAGGGATAGACTGAGTAACTGCAGGCCAGTCAGCCTAACCTCCTCAGCACTGTGAAAATTACTGGAAAAAATTCTGGGAGATAGTATTCATAGTCATTTAGAAAGGCACGGCTTAATCAAGGACAGCCAGCATGGAGGGTCGTGGCTGACTAGATTGAATTTTTTTTTTGAGGAGGTAACAAGGAGAGTCAATAAGGGTCAATATTTGATGTAATTTGCATTGATTTTAAACAAGGTCTTTGACTAGTTCTCACACAGCAGACTGGTCAGAAAAGTAAAAGCCCATGGGATCTAAGAGAAAGTGGCAAGTTTGATCCAAAATTGGGCAGTGGCGGAAAGCAAAGATAACTGTATAAAACACTAGTTAGGCCACAGTTAAAGTACTACATGCAATTCTGATCACAATACAGGTAGGCTGTGATTGCATGAGCGCGCGCAAACAGAGGATTAAGATGTTACCGGAACGGGAAAATTTTAGCTGTGAGGAAAGATTGAATAAGCTGGGGTGGTTTTCTTTACAACAGAGGCAGCTGAGGGAAGATTTATTTGAGGTGTATAAAATTATGAAGCATCTAAATAGAGTGGATAGGAAGGACATATTTTCCTTAGAAGAAAGGTCAATAACTGGGAGGCAGAGATTTAAAGTAATTGGTAGAAGGATTAGAGAAGGTGGGAAAGAAGTATTTGCACCCAGAGGACAGTCAGATTCAAACTCATTGCCTGAAATTGTGGTAGAGGCAGAAACCCTCATCAAATTTACAAAGTATTTGGATATGCACTTGAGGTGCTTTAATCTACAGAACCAAACGTAGCTCTTTGTCAGCCAGCAAAAATAGCAAAGGCTAAATGATTCCCTTCTGTGCCATAAATTTGGATTATCCTATGATTCAGAGTTCAGCATTTAGAGACAGAAGCCTAAGAATTAACTAGGTCGCAATATCACCTTCAGTCAAACAAAGTCAAAAAAATAAATTAAACAATCAAGAGTGCTGTAAGCACTATTCATGCCAGAACCACAATGATCAAGACAAACAATTTACTTCACTGACTTTTGCTATGAATTACAACTTATGCCAGCACAGGCAACAAACCAGCATTTAACCTCTTTGAAGCCAAATGCCAACCCTTCCCAACTTGGTTTCAATTTCTAGCATCCAGGTGATCTGTTGGCTCCAACATAATCTGAAGATGATGTTGAAAGACGTGCATTAGCTAGTTAAAGACGACTTGAAATATGACAAGACAATGGACAGAATCATCCCAGAGTTGCACTAATTGTAGTCGCGGGCATGAAAAAAGACGTTTTACCCACCGGCCGCAATGGTGGGTTTTCACGCCGTATCATCCGCTTCCCACCTCATTAATTATGCAGCCACTGGAAACTTGCCATCCGGCTGGTTGGTGGCCTATGAATCGCCCAACATGCCGTTACCTCACCATTTCCTCACTCCAGGTATCATATCTAAACTGCAGCTGCGCACATAGTTCTCAATGCTTGCAGCCCAGGACTGTTCCAATGAAGACATGGCCCTGAAAGCCAAGGAGAATTCAGTGACCCACCACTGGAATGCCCTTTGGAGGTCCATCGTGATGCGGCAGGACAGTGTGACCAAGTCTATTCTCAGACTGTGGTAGGATATCACTCAGCTGGGATCATCCCGTTTTGATCAGAGGAGATGAAGTTTGAGGTCAACTCCAATGATTAGAATACTTTGTTTTCATATCCTTCCAACCCCAAGAAAAAAGATGCACTCTTCACCCTCATTGCTCAGCTACACTACTGATTACAACTTCGCTTAACTCCTAAAAACTTACTGAACAGTGGAAAGCTGGACAAATACATTCAATTCAAAAAGTACAAGGTCCCAGGATAACTGCCACTTAAAAACTGGGGATGTGTGTTAAATAGATGCATCAAAAAAATTGAAGGTGCACATATATAAAATAAACATATGCTTGTCTGCCCTCGTCTTTCATGGTGGGGGAGATTGCAGGTTTGGATGATGCTGTAAGCCTTGGTAAAATGCTGCAGTACAATGTGGCTAGTACACACTGCAGCCATGATCCTTATAGTAAACAACAAAGTCAGTGAAACAGAAAAAGTCAATGTAAAGCAGTAACAAGGCAGGAAGATTTGAAGTTAACATTTTTTTTAATGAAAAGGACCATCAAATCACAATAGAAGCAATCTGTAACTCCTGTGACCACACATCCAGATGTGAGCAGCACAGGCATCATGTAGTTATTGTAAATTTACTTGAATTGTGTATTTATTTTTGGCAGGGCAAAATGATTATCTGACCATGCAGGAATGATTAATGATCCTTCATTTAATGTTTGTTGTAAACCAAGATCATCTACATTCAAAATAGTGCGATCTATTTTATAAACTAGAAATGAGCACGCAGATCATTACTGCACTGGAAGATGCTCATAGCTGGCCTACGTTGACAAAGAAAATGAAATACTTTGACTTAATTTAACCTCTCAATGGACCAGAAATTGCTGAGATTGTAATGATACATTATAAGAGCATGTCATGTCATCCAAATGTGAAATTACCCATTTTGGCAGGAAAAGTAAAAAAAAAATGAAGCACTTTACCCAAATGGTGAGAGATTGCAGAGCTCTAATGTGCAGAGGGATCTAGGGGTCCTTGTGCATGAATCGCAAAATAATAGTATGCAGGTGCAGCAAGTATCAGAAAAGCTATTAGAATGTTATCACTTATTGCAAGGGGAATTGAAAACAAAAGCAGGGAGGCTATGCTTGAGTTATACAGGACATTGGTGAGACCACATCTGGAGTACTGTGCAGTATTGGTCTCCTTATTTAAGAAAGAATGTCAATGTGTTGGAAGCAGTTCAGACAAGGTTTACTAAACTAAACCTGGATTGGGCAGATTGTCTTGAGGAAAGTTTGGACAGGCTAGGCTTGTTTCCACTGGAGTTTAGAAGAGTAAGTGGTGACTTGATTGAAACATATGAGATCCTGAGGGGGTCTTGACAGGGCCAATGTGGAGATGTTTCCTCTTGTAGGAGTATATAGTACTAGGGGCCGCTGTTTAAAAATAAAGGGGTTGCCCATTTAAGACAGAAGGGGAGAATTTTTTTCCTCTCAGAAGGGAGAGTGTCTTTGGAATGTTCTTCCTCAAAAGGTGGTGGAAGCAGAGTACTTCAATATTTTTAAGGCAGGGGTAGATAGATTCTTGGTAAACAAGGGGGTGAAAGGTTATCAGGAATGTGCAGTTGAGATTACAATCAGATCAGCCATGAGCTTATCGAATGGCAGAGCAGGCTCGATGGGCTGAGTGGCCTACTCTTGCTCCCAATTTGTATGTTCATATGTTGTTATCCATACATTAAAATGCAGCAATTTGCAGAGTAAAGGAGATACACCATGAGTTTTGATTCTTTGCAAATTGCTCAACAATTTGTGTCGCTCCATTGGCTTCGCCAAAGCTGATGGAAGTCCCAACTCACCATGGGCCTCCCTATTGTCGCTAATGACAATCATAAAATTGCTGGGTTTACAATGCTATTAGGAATTATTCCGACCAGAGCCATATAGGGCTGGTAATTAACACCACTGGGGACTCTGTTAATGACCTGATTTATGGGTCCTGAAATAACACTATCTTGGAGGTCCAGGAAGGGAAGAGTGAAGCTGTGGATTCTTTCTCCAGAAGATAATGAAGTGTTCCCAAGGGTTTTTTTTTAAATTCTTCCATTTGTCTCAGCTGCTTATTTGTGCTTGCCATCCACACTCTTGTCTGTGTCAGAGGTGATAATTTTCAGAATGCAAAGCTATTTCAACACTCAAAGTGAAATGGCCTACCCACTGAAATTATGACTGACCCTTCTGCTTCACCAACAATGGAGCACAGAAAAGATACAACCATGCGAACATGCCAAGTAGTGGAGCAGACAATCAGGGTGTTCAAATCAGGCTTCCAGTGCTGGATATGTTGGGTATTGTTTGACCTTAGTTGTCTGCTATAATACTCTGCACAATTTTGCCCTGCAGGAAGTACTGACCCTTAACCTGGCAGATAATATGCCGATGGATCTGAACCAGCCAACCCAACCATACCTCCTCAACTGAGAAAGGCATAGCTTCAGTGGGCAAGGGGGCTCAATATCAGCTATTGACACAGGTATTTGCACAGTGATAGTTCTCAGAGCCGTCCCCTAGAACTTCACCAGCATGACTAATGCAGACCAGAATTTCCACTGCGAGTCCGTGGAACGATTCCCTATCGTGGCACAAACAAAAGCAAGGACGAGATTGGAAGTGAAACAATGGTGCTTTTATTTAATGCAATAGCTTAAAGCAACAAATTTTAACAAATCAATAGAGAGAATGAGAAGCTATGCATTCTCATCACGAAAAATTAAGTACTGCATATCTTTACAATGACAATAAAGAAACCTTTCAAAGTATGAAAAAGTTACAAATTACTTGTCAAAGAACTATTTAACAGCATCAAGGGTAAGAAAATAACACTGAGTAGCACAACAGCAAGAGGAGAACAACAACCACAACATCAATGAGAAGAACAATTCTAAAAATGCGTCAAACTATCTACAAGAACCTGAGAATAGCTGAGAGTGACACTGAGTGAGAGCAAGTGAACTCTACAGGAGAGGGTCACCCTACTCCCTCCTGCACCTCAACCTCCCACAAGCACAAACCCATTTGCTAAGGGTACAGCATCCACACCTGGCCTGTCAGTCTGGATTAAGAAGGTGGGTTCCTGATGTTTCTCCAAGGAGAAAATGAGGAAGGAGGTGGGCTGCGACCACTGGCAAGTGCCTCCTGTGGAGGGTCAGCTTGCTGGCAGCATCACTGGATGGTCATTCTCAGCAAACTGGTTCTGCAAGGCTTCTGCAGCTAGCACAAAGCTTGAAGGTGGAAGTTAACCCTGGGAACAGATGCCTTGTTGCTCATCAGCTGCATCTGCCTCAAGGCTCTGGATTGTGTCCACAGTGGTTGCAGGGGGAAGGGGTGATACAGAATCAGCTGTTGTACAGGCATACTTGCAGCAAGCAATTTTTAAACTGCCCGCACAAGTGGTTGCCCGAGAGTTCGGAGGTGGCTATGTCGTATGAAAAAAAGTGGGCTCACCAGACAGGTGGGAAGAAGTTGGCATTGGTCAAGCATCGCCCCACCCCCCCCCACATTGGCACCAAAACGATGACAGGAGTGCCTAGGCCACATTGCCTGTTCAAGCCACCACTTTACCCGAGTGTAGCCTCCTCTTCCTCTCCCTATTGGATCGTCACCGCCTCAGTGCCTGGTACAGCTCCCCATCTGGTGTGGGCCAATGGGTAGGATCAATAACATGTTACAATGGTGCAGCATGTTAATTTGCCATGTATAATTCTTACCTGCACATTCAATGCACAGAGAAAAAAGGTAATTCACCCCAAGTGCTCATCTACTGAACAAGCATCTTCCCACTTCAATTTCTTTTTCCCACCCTGCTGTCAGGAAAGATTTTTCAACATGCAGCCACTGGAACACATGCCATTCACAAATATCAAATATCCCTCCCCACTCTCATCCTTAGGTGGCTGTTGGTCAATGGGAAAAACGAGGGCATTTGACACTCACCTTCTCTCACCAATGCAGTTCCAACCTCCACAAGGACCACACTAATTGCTCTGTGTTAACCATGCAGGGCCTTGCCTTCATGGGTGGGTAAATCTTCTTCAAGAAGATAGCACTTACGCCTGTCTATACATGTTCTCATATATTTTGTGTCATTTTGCCCTGCATGGAGAAAAGAGACACAGAGACAGTCAACATAAGTTGCCTACTGTGAGAAGCCTCTTCACGCATTCAAATCTTCTCTAGTAGCAATAAAGCCGTGGCATTCATCACTATGGAAAGGCAGCCCTTCCATCACATTGGAAGTGACTTATTTACCTTATGGCTCATTTACCTTTGGGTTCTGCTTTGAGCAAACAATTGGTGTAGGGATGTTAATTTGTTTACCAACAAAATGTTATGCTTTAACGAGAGAGGGTTCTGAATTGAATGCTTGTCTTTCCTGCCCTGGTCAGGTCATTATACATTTTTGCTGCACTTCTCTGCTGTCTGTGAAGGATGTTGAGAGAGCCTCTGTCACCTCCCTCCACGCTACCATGCTTATTGCCTGACAGGCCATTGTCCTAGTGGTTCCCAGCAGCCATTCTCACTTCCACTTCAACCAGGGATATCCCACATGTCCTCCTTTGAAGTTCTACAAGTGCTTCTTTTTGACTTCCTGAGGCATCTTTCTGTGGAAAAGTGCATTTGCAGAAAACCGTTAATTACTTTTGACTGCATTGTAAAAAAAAGTTATTTTTTTTTTTAAAAAACAGGTCTTTTAAATTTTAGTAACTTTTTAAAAGTTTGATTTAAGGTCATTTCAGAGGTTGCAGGTCACTCACCTCTCAGTGCCGCACTTTTACGGAGCTATGACATCCATTTTCATCTTTGTATAGCGCCAAGCGGTTGGTGATGGAGAAAAGCCATTAAGCAGCACAGTAACAAAGTCACAGATGCAACAATGACATTGTTGAGCTATTACTGTATTGCCATTCCAGCAATTTGTGGCGCAAACTGTATGATCCGAATGGTGACGTAAAAGTCCAATTATCATTGCCACTGCGAGCATTTTCTTTACATCAATTTCTGGCCGAATATGTACTTAATAGACTCAGTAGATGCGGATGAGACTACGGATCCAACATTACAGGAATGATCACTAACGTAAGACATAAAATACGGATACTCATCTAGGTTACTCAAAAAATTTTTAAAAGTCTGCAGATCATTTACACAGTTTTTTGCATCAGATTGGTGGTGTTTGCTAATAAATTATTAAATGTGAGTGGGTGATTGCTGCTCAGCAAACTCCTTAAAAAAAAACACCCTGCAGGGATACATGTTAAATTAAGTCTTTCATAATAGTAAATATAAATACAGTCTAATAGATGGACTTCAAAAAACAAGTTTATTGGATACAGAAGAAATCAATGTGTTTTCTTAAACTGCTCTACAGTATCGCAAGACAGGGGACAGTCGGGGTGAGGGAGAAAGAAAGAAAGAAAAAAAATCACCTCAACTTAATTCTGATATTTTCAGTTATTCTTTCGTTACACAATCAGCAGCAGTACAAGGCAGAAAGGGGCCAGCAACAAGGTCAACAGCAACCAGACAGAAAGTAAATTGACTTGCAATTTCAACAGGAAACCAGTGAACAGAGAATACCTGACAGCAAATCTGAAGAAACAATAACGAAGCTCACTCATAGAAGTTCTTTCCTAATCCTGCAGCATCCAATGAGAAAAGACAATTTTGCAGTAAATGGAAAACAACTGCTTCAAACGCACAGCAAGACAAGAAACCAAATGACTTCCCAGGCTATTGTAGTCTACTTGAAATCCTGCTGGGGACTTAAGATTCCACTGAGATGTGTGCCAATTCAGTGATTTACCATAACATTTGCAGAAATCTCGATATGTGAGCTGTCACTTATAATGACAGCACAAATGTAGACAGCTAACCTATCTGGTAAATATCTGTAGGTGCACTGCTTATAATTCAGTATAATTCAACCCAGCTGCAAAGCAAGAGATTTAACAGGTTTTTTTTAAAGTTATTTTCCTCCCAAATTATATTCATATCCTGCTAGATGTGTTCAAAATTAAGATCTGTATTCTTTTGAATTACATCAAACCAGAACGGAGAAGTTATTTTTCATGTATCTGGGCATTTACAGGAGATTAATTTCATTATTTTTAATATACTATTATGGCTTTACTCAGTTAGTCAAAAGATATGCTGTTTTATAACAATAAGATGGTCTTCAACCAAGTGTGACAGAAATGTGTTACAGAACAGCATTTGCACCCTATACCCAAGGCTTTTAAAATATTACTGGAAGATTTCCTATGGTTTTGTTCATGGTTAAGTGGAGGATGTGCTGTTTTATAACAATAGCATTATTATGCCACCTAAAGATTATCAGGGCAATGGATTTATGGCAACAGATCAATTAAAATTACATTTTTATTACATGGCATGCTGAAAATCCTATTGGTCCTTTGGAGATTGAACTCCGTGATCCTGTCCATTATTCTGAAAACCGTAAATAAGTGACCTTTAATTTAATATATTCCTTTAACTAACTACTGAATTTTTAATCTCTTGGCATTTTTAAAGCCAATGATATGCAGCAAAATGGTTTGCAACTTGATGGAAGTAGGTGATTCATATATAAACAGGATTATAGCTACACTGGGGAGTGACCCAAAACATTGGTAGCAGTTGGGTAATCCTAGACAGAAATAGGGTGGGCTGCTGGGGTTTACCAGAATGAGGTGGAGGATTACTGTCCATCAACGCCATGGAGAACAATCAGTGATATGACAGAACTATGCAGATTCCAGAGGTCAGTCAGCAGTGATAGTAGGGGCAGAATTTTGGAATTGGCAGTATTGTTTACTAGTTTGAGATTTCTGCAAACATTGCATTGGTAACTTTATGATCGCACATGATGTCTCTCAGAATCTTTCACTAGTTACAACATTTACATTTTCTAACTCTTGTGCTGCTTTCCTTCCCCATTTCCCACACCTTTCATCCAATGGCCTCACTGAAAAAACCAGCAGCTGAGACCCCAATCACCTCCCACAGGATTCCACCCTAAATATGGTAGTCAAACCTTCACCCACTATTCCATGACACTAGGTTATATCCAGATTTATTTTCCTAAAAAATAATTTTTGATGGCTTCGGCCAGGTTGCAAACATTTTCACCCTAATTTGTAGGATGAGAGCCTATGAAAGGATCATCAAATAAAAGTTTAACTGGTTTTGGATGCATGCTGGAATTGCACTTTACAACAATCAGCTCCATTAAAGGCAGCAATGAGAGTATATTGACTCAGCTTAGCTGGCGATCCATTGATTAGACAAACATCAACTCCTAAGTCTCCAATAAAGCAGGCTTAGAGATCATTTGGCATCAGCTCAGAATGGATGACAAAATTTGAGGCTTATTAAATGTGGCAAAGATAATTTTTGCTAGGTTCACTTTAAAAAAGGTGTCAACAGATTTTTGGGCAAGTCTTTAAATCAAAATTAAGTTCTTATTTACAGGAAGGTGTTTTTATTAAAAATTGTTTAAAACATCATACACTAATTTTAATAGCTGGATAACAAATACAGTAAACTTTTATTCAATACAGCAATCAGTAAGATGTTTACAAAGTGATAAATACAAAAGTTGATACATGACATTGTCCGTACTTTGAAGAGTACTAAGACCACCGATATTACAGAGGCATGTATGGCTACAACAGTTGCAAAACTGCACCAGCCTGGGCATTGGCAAATGATCCTTGCCATCAATAAAAAGGTCGAGCATAGAGTATAAATTGAGTTATCCAGGTATTATACAAATACACATTTATTCAACAAAATCACAATACAAGTATCACCAATCCGTGGTTCTTCATTTTGCCAAAAAAAACAACTCACTAGTACACTCCATGCCATATTTTTCATCATGGCCTTTTTACCAGCCTAACGGGCAAGTCAAAGAGTTAAATTATTTTAGCATCGCATTTACGCATAGAATATCCATCATACCCACTCAAGAGCTGGGGAATTTTACTGCAGCACTTTTTTCAGAGTTATTGCTGATGGTTCTCTGCAACAACTGCATATATGACATTTTGTAGCAGATTGCTCCAATAAAGAGACCACTGGTTGTATCCGGCAATATCCTGGAATATTGGTCAGGATGTGAAAAGATAGCATTTTCTCTAGATATGTTCCGAACAAATTTGTATGAAGAGGAAATGCTCATTTTCTTAAAGCATAAAGATAGATAGTAAATTTTAGATGCACATAAAGCTACATATTTAGTATCTTAAAAAAAACAGGACAGATAATAAAAATACCACTGCATATATAGCCGTGACTTCCAACTCACCTGCAACCCAAATACACTGATGTGAAGTAAGCCAGGCGCATCACTTCCCAAACTGCTTTCTGCTCAGTCATAGCCCTTTCTCTACTTCAACTAACACTTTGATGTCCTGTTGCTCTTCCTTTTGATTGTTATGCTCATAGCATGTACATTGCTAGGCAACCATTCCAAGGGTAATTTGCTGAGGCAACATTAATATTGTGCAACAGACATCAGAATAAATGTGTGTCATTGTTGTAGACAACGCAGTTCTCAGAAAAGGCATATGCTAATATAAATGCTGTATTTTGAAAGCACTGAATTTCCCTTCTATGCTCTTAAACCCAAGAATGTCATATTAAACAAATTGGAAATCTTCTATTAGTTAAATTCAATAGCAGACACTTCACTTCGAATTGACTTATCCAAATTTAACCACCTTAGTAGGCATTCATTTTCTCAACAACAGTTACCCTTCCTCTCACAAATTCATCAACTCTGTGTTCCACGTGCATGAGGGATCTTCTGGGTCTCTCAAGGGCAATTACTCATTTCAAGTCTCGACAGAACAAGTAATCAGGCTATTAAATTGAGAGTGCGTCACATGAGAATTAAGCCTAAAACCTGACCTCACTCAACATGCACTTGCAGCCAGAGTCCTCAGTTACTGATGACAACCAAGAATAGTGAACAATGCAGGAGCAATAAGGCCAACTTTAAGTGCAGATATCACTGTAATAGCTCAGATCAGCTAATTTGGTTTACATAAGTCAGCTGCCTAAATTGAGTTATTGTGGCAGCATCATTAAAATTAATTTTGCATTTTTTTTTAACCAAAGTATGGAAATGTAGAGGGAATTTCACCATTGAGATCTGATACGTTTATAATATATACATAAAAGAAAATTTAAAAGTTTCATTTTTTTACCTTCTTTCAACTTCAAGTGAATGTAGATGACTCAAGAAAACTGCTTTCATGAGTTTTGTGACACATGTTACGGCCACAGCTGATGTTATTTGCTGAGCAAACCAAATCCCACAGGGAAACTGGTCTCACTAGTCATAACTTTTTGTATTTTATAAATATGTGGGGAAAGCTACTGACCCCAGAAGCATAGAATCCCAGGAACACTTTTACAATATTAAAATTAAAAGATTTAACAAGACCCTTTTTTACGGAATGCCACCATTTTCCCAGAAATTTGTTAAAAACCATCCATTTTCAGACCTCCCTCAGGAAAAAATGAAACATCATACTTCAAAAAGACATTTTCATTCTCTCAACCCACTTTGTATTACTTGCTATACTTTTCTATATACAAAAACTATTACACTATGGTGTACGAATATATATGCTCAATTCTTTTGTAAGAATAAAGTTCATTCCAGTCCATTCTCAATTTCCCAACATTCAAGTCTTTTTGAATTTTAGCTCTTGACAACGCATCTGCAATTAAATGTTCTCATCCCGCCACATTTATACATTTTTAAATTGAACGGCTGCCATAACAAACTCCACTAGAAGAGTCTGGCAGTTTCTCTCAAAACTTTTCCAGAAGCTTCAAAGGATTGTGATACCGGTATATACAACTTTCCCAGATGAGCTGTTTGCAGCATACTCTTCAAAATGCTGTGAGGCTAAAACCAAACTTTTAGTCTCTTTTTCTATAGTTGAATATTTCTTCTGATACGCATTCAACTTCTGAGAGAAATACCCCACTGGTTTCTCAAGTCCCAGTTCATCTTCCTGTAGCAACACAGTACCACTGCCCACATCAATGACATCAACAGCCATTTTAAACTGCTCTGTACAATCAGGTGCTGCCAGCACAGCTTTCAAGCTGTCAAATACAGTCTGACACTTCTGTGGCCATTGGAATCTCCTGTTCTTTTTCAATAATCCAGCCAGTGGAGCAGCTTACGCTGCTGAAATTTGGCACGAGTTTCCGATTAAATCCATCCATGTCCAGAAACCTCAAAACTTCCCATTTCGTTGCAGGTACTGGGAACTCTACAGTAGCTTTTACCTTTGCATCTCATGGGGCTACTTAACCATGTCCGGTGTGGCCTAAATATCCAACTTCTGCAAATTCACTACCAAATTGGCTTCTTGTAGTCAGGCAAGCAGTTCCTTTAAATATCCTCCAGGTTTGACTGAATACCACCAAGTCAGCAATATGGACAGCGTAATTGCTTAATCCCTCAACCACTATTTGTTAGCCTTCGAAATGCTGCTGCTGCATTTTTCCTACAAAAGGACATCACTTTGCATTGATGTAAACCATCTGGCATCACAAAAGCCAATATCTCTTTTAGCCTTTCCGATAAGGGTACTTGCCAGTATCCTTACCGTAAGTTAATTTTTATGATAAACGCCAACTGTCCTACTCTCTTGATACAATCCCCCAATTGTGGAATAGGATATGTATCTGCCTTTGTTACTGCATTTACTTTGCAGTAATCAATACATAGTTTTTGTGATCTATCCAGCTTTGGCACCATTACAATGGGTGAACTCCAATTACTGTGACCAGGCTCTATGATGTCATTTTGACACAAGTTCAATTTCTTTCCACACTGAGCCAAATTTTCCTGAATTTAATATACATGGGTGTTGCCATATTGAAACTCAATCCCCCACGTGAATACCATGCAAAGCCAAATTTGTCTTCCCTGGTCTATTTCCATAAATTGCTTTGTGCGACTGCAACAACTCATCTAATTACTTCAACAGTTTTCTGGAAGGTAATTTAGTATCACACTTAGATTCTTAAGTTCCTCCTCATTGTCCAATTTAATCAGAGGAAATTCAATTTCAGAAGCTTTTATTTGTGTTTCTTCCTCCTCACCTACCACTACCAGTGTTTCCTTCTGTTTATCCTCTGTCAACTTATAACTGTACTCATTCTGGCTCTTTCGGCTGCAACTCCACTAATTTCAGTGAACTAAACACCTCAGCCTCATTCTAATCTGCTCTTCTGATTTAATTTATTTCATATAATGAAATAGACCTAAACCCTTCATGAATTCCACTAACTAACACACTCTTGCAATAACTCTTCTGGACAGCAGATGGCACTATATCAAAACATTAATGACTGGCTAGCCCCTGTATCTTGATTTAACCAGTCTTTCCTGCTCTTCCTGGAAAACATGGATGTACTTCCCTTTGCATATAAAATCTTAATGCTCTTATAACTACCTCGTAGTCTGCAGATTGTGTGTGCTAGCTTATCAGAGGGCTATTCATTGCTGTACCTGACAAACACACTAACATTAGAGTCCAAGCATCTCTTGGCCAATTCAACTGTATAGCTATCCTTTTAAATGAGGTGAAATACCTTTCAACTCCATCCTCTGTAAATTTAACTAAAAATCTTTGTTAGTGCCTAAATTAAATTCCTCAAAGGAATCAAAGTCACCATCTGAATCACTATACCCCTTTCCTCCTTTATTCTAAACTTCACTTTAGACAATTCATACTGTCTGGCTTCTTTCTCTCTCTGAAGCTCTCTCTCTCTCTCCTCCCTTCTTCCTTCTATCTTCCCTCAATTGCTAACTTCTCTCTCAAGTTGAAATTCAAGCTTTTGCATTTCTACTTCTTGCAATTTTTAATTTTATTTTCTTGCTCCTCCTTTCTCCCCCATGCATGCTTTTTTATTTCCATTTCTTTTAATCTGTCATTTTCCTCTTTCTCCTTTCTTCACAATTCAATTTTTCCAGTGCTCCTTGTTTATCTTTTTCTCCTAATTTAAGCCTTTTCAGTCCCATTTCTTTTTCAAGTTCAAAATTCTGCCTTTCTCCTTCTCTTTCCATATCAAGCTGCTTCATTTGCAACTGAAGTCTTACTACCTCTAGCTGTGACACACTAGTTTCAAGTGTTGTCTCCTCTAACTTTAAATGATGAGTAAAATACTTTAATCACATCAGCCTTATGAAATTCTGATTATATTTCTACCTGCACTTCATCTGCTAATTTTCTCAGCTGAGCTTTAGTCAGAGATTTCAACTGCTCCACAGTTACATCTTCCACTCCCAGGAGAGTCTTAGGAACTGCCAAAGCCATCTTATACTTCAACCACCTAAAAATCCTTCAACACAAAACTCCTGAGTTCAGTAGTCTCCTTGTATTCGTATCCTTTAAACTCACAAATCCCAATTCAATCAAGGAATTTTAAATCTTCTAAAGAGCCCCCAAATTTGTTGTGACCACGACCAATGTTATTTGCTGAGCAAGCCAAATCCACAGGGAAACTTGTCTTACTGATCATAACCCTTTTTTTTTGAAAAAACCAAAGGGAAAACTACTGATCCCAGAAGCATAGAACACCAGTAACACTTTTACACTATTTAATTTAAAAGATTTATTAAGAAAAATACTTATGCACACAAGATTAAAATTACACAGTTAAAACAGTCGTACAAAGCAATCCCACCACCCCCCCACCCACAAAAAATACACCCACTTGGTCAGAACACACAAGTAAACTACTTGGCAACAGCTCCCTTATGGATTTTTAACCATAAAAATCCAGTGATATTACATAAGGCAAAACTGCTGTCTCTTTAGTAAAAGGTGCACCACACGACTTCTCACTCTCTTCCACTCTGCTGTGAAAATCCGAAAGAAAGGTTCAGAAATAGGCTATTTTGAGTTTTCAAGCTAGAGAAGTCTTTGTTTCAATGGCTGCTTCAAATTCACAACTTTCCCGCCTTTTCCCGCCACAGACCTGGGATCAGAACCTCTACCCCACACAGCAGGACATCTCCCTCACAGCCAGAGCTCAGCTCAACATCTTTCCTTAAATATCATTTTCCCCTTTCATCCTATATTCCATTGTCTTAAGCACCTCTTTGAACTCAAACTTTTCCAAAATATAAAAATCTTTCATGCTTTCCTATTGCCTCCACTTTCAGGTCAAATAAAATTTAATAACCTTCCATTGTTTACACAATGTTCACCCAATGCCCAACCTATTTACTTGTAAATCCAACCTCACCAATCTCTCATTACAAATGCATGAAGCTAACACCTTTACCTTTCATCTCTCAGTACACACATGCACACAGGATACCACCATATTCCCAAGAATATTTTAAAAATAACATCCATCTTCACACGTGACAAACTTGGACTTGTATCAGCAGACATTCCCCATTCCAGAATCAGTGACTGCATCACTTGACAGAATTTGCTTGCTTGCCACGATGAGTCTACAGAAAATCTTTATGAATAGTGATCTCGACTGCTAAATATATAAGGACTTATGAAAACCACCTGTACTAAAACTAAACACTAATGAAACAACTCAGAGGAAAAAAGACAAAGGAAAAACGAGGGCAAAGAAAGAAGTGCACACTAAGTAGGAGAAAACATAACAAGGGAGACTACAAAGGTTCTAGAAGATAAAGGTACTAGGAGAGAAGTCAAAAAATAATTAGGAAGGCCAAGAGGAACAATGAAATTATCAAGGAACAGAAAATGAATAAAATATTCCATAGACAAATAAAAAAATGTGTAGTCAGTACAGGAGTAGTCATTAAGGGACTTTAAGGGTGGCAGAAATATTAATTACTTTGCTTCAGTATTTACCAAGCAGAGGGATCAGGTAGACATGACAGCGCACAATGAGATTAGAAGTCAAATAACCACAACAACTTATATTTAACACCTTTAACCTATTGAAGCATAAGGCATTTCACAGGAGCGTTATAAAACACAATATGACACTGAGCCACGTAAGGAGATATTAGGTCAGGTGACCAAAAACTTGGTCAAACAGGTTAGGTTTTAAGGAGTGACTTAAAAGGAGAAAAAGCATGGTAGAGAGCGTAGGGAAGGAATTCCAAAGCTTGGGGTCTAGGCAACAGAAAGCACAGCCACCAATGGTGGAGCAACTAAAATTGAGGATTGTCAAGAGGTCAGGATTTGAGAAGCACAGATGTCTTGAAGGTTTCTGGACCTGGAGGAGATTAGAAAGATAGGGAGGGACAAGGCCATGGAGAGATTTGAAAACAAGGATGAGAATTTTAACATCAATATGTTCCTCAACCAGGAGCCAATGTGGGTCAGAGAACACAGGGATGAAAGTGGAATAAGACTTGCTGCAAATTAAGAAATGGGCAGAGTTGTAGATGACTTCCAAGTTTAAAGGAGGGTAGAATGCAAGAGACCAGTCAGGAGTGCATTGGTATCATTGACTTCAAGGAGGTAATGAAAGCATGAATGAGGGTTTCAGCAGCAATGAGCAGCTTCGAATTGAAGGAGGACACGTCCTCTTTTTTACGGTACTAACTGCCATAAAGCAGGTAGGTTTAAAGGTCTGGTTGAAATTGACAGGCCAGGGAGAAGGTAAGTGGATAGGATTTGGGGCATGGGGGTGTTCAGAGGGCAGGATGGGGTGAGGGAGGTTCAGGTATTTGAGAGGAGGTGAGGGGGGAACTGGGACATTCGGGAGGGGGTCTGGTTGGGCCTTGGGGGTTATGGACTGGTCAGGTGGGGGGGGGGAGAGAGAGGAAAGAGAAAAAAAAAAGAGTCCCATGAGGCAGTCGCGGGAGTGGGGAATACTATGGGGGTGTGGTTAGTCAGGTGGGTGGAGTCCACTGGGTGGGGTCAGGGGTGTCCTGTGGGTGGGGGGGGGATCAGTCTGGGTCTTTACAATTGTTACCCAGAAGTTAGAAGAGGTTTTAATTTGAACATTCTCTGGGTAACTATTGGTGTAACCTTGTCAGAACCATCCGAAGTTCGCGTTTTAAATTGCATTTTCGGATGGTTCCCAGCACAGCGCAATTGCCCAGAGGAAGAAGTGTGCACTTCTGAGCAATTGCTGTGCAAGATCCAAGAGGGTTCCCCATTGCATCTCTGGGGTACCCTCCAATCTGACACTGGGGAGCTCAGAAGTTATGGCCCACTATAGGAGACATAATATATCTTTGGTCAGATACTGTACAATGGACTCAAATAAGGTCAGTATGTGAGGTCAGTGGACTATAGCAGAAAGGACAGCAAGCTGGTTATAAAACAAAAAGCAGAGATTAGAGGTAAGGGATAGCTATTCAGAGTAGCAGAAGGTGGGAAAGTGGGAAAGTGGAATCCCACAAGGATCTCTGCTGGAACCACTGTGGGTCACAGTTTATATTAATGATTTGGACTTCGGAATCAAAAACATAATTCCCAAATTTGTAGGCAACACCAAATTGGGATGGATAAGCAACAGTATGGATGATAGCAACAAAATTACAGGATGACATCAATAAGCATGAAGAATGGGCATAAAATTGGCAAATGCTTGTCAAAGTAGGTAAACATGATGTTCTTGATAAGAAAAATAAGGAAGTCACATACTACTTGGAAAATGAGAATCTAAATAAGAGTACAGGGAAAAAGGGCCTTTAGGAATACAAAATACATCAATCACTAAAAGCTGTGACATGGGTCAATAAGGCCACAGCAAAAGCAAACCATGCTTGGTTTATTTCTAGAGGCAGAATTGAAAAGCACAGATGTTACACTAAACTTGAAATCAAACCTAGGTTAGACCCAGACTTGGAGTACTGTGTACAGTTCGAGTCATCACACAGTGCAAAACAACATAAGGCTACTGGAGAGGATGCCAGAAAGGTTTGCAAGGGTGATACCAGAATTGTGAGGTTGCACCAATTAGGAAAGTATAAACAGGCTGGGTCTTTTTCTCTTGACAAAAGGCAGCAGAGGGGTGAACAAACATGTCTTTAAAAATTATGAACGGTTTTGAAAGCACAGATTCAGAGAAAAGAAAAGTGTTTCCACTTGTGCGGAAGAGAAAAACTAGGAGGCCATCGATATAAGACAGTCACCAAGAAATCACAGTATCTTTATAGTGCAGAAGGGGGCCATTCAGTCCATCTAGTCTGCACTGGCTCTCTGAAGAGCATTCCACCTAGTCCCACTCCCCTACCTTATCCCCATAGCCTTGCACACTCTTTTCAGGTAGCAATCCAATTCTTTTTTGAATACCGCGATCGAACCTGCCTCCACCACCCTTTCAGGAAGTTTGTTCCAGACTCCAACCACCCTCTGGGTGAAAAAAACTTTCCTCATCACATTTACTCTTTTTGCCAATTATTTTGAATCTGTGCCCTTTGGTTCTTGATGTTCTTAAGTGGGAAGAGTTTCTCACTATTTATCCTGTCCATACCCCGCAGGATTTTGAATACCACTATCAAGTCTCCTCTCGGCCTTCTTTTCTCCAAGGAAAAGAGTCTCAATCTATCCTCATTGCTACAGTTCTTCATCCAGTGAATCATTTTTGTGAAACTTCTCTGTACTTTCTCCAATGCCTTCTTATCCTTAAGTATGGTGCCCAGAACTGGACACAGTACTCCAGATGAGGCCTAACTAGCGTCTTAATCAAATTCAACATGACCTCTCAATGCCTCTTATTAATAAAGTCCAAGATACTATATGCTTTATTAACTGCTGTCTCAACATGCCCTGCCTTCTTTAATGACCTATGTACCTATACACCAAGGTCCCTCTGTTACTGCACCCCCTTTAGAGGTGCTCCCTTTATTTTATACTGTCTCACCATATCTTTCCTGCCAAAAGAAATCAAATAGAAAACTCACACGAAACTTTTTTATCCAAGAGTGGCAAGAACATGGAACTGCTACCATAGGGAGTAGTTGAGGAGAGTAGTTTATATGACTTTCCCTTAAATGCATCTAAGCACATGAGGGAGATGGGCAATTACACTGATAGTGTTGGAAGAGATTGAGAGGAGGCTTCAGTGGGACATAAAAGCTGGCCTGGGCTGGTTGGGCCAAATGGCTTGTTGCTATGCTCTATATTTTATGTAATTCTACAAACTAGAAATCAGTTCAGTGAACAATAAAGCTAAAACACAAAAAGTGAGCAGGACCACAATAGTTTTGAACTAAAAAGCCGACTTATATAAAGGAAAGAATTAACATGACAGAACATAATGTTGGGTGGCATTAATTAAGGAAAAATTGAATCTGGGAACTAATCCCATTACATTGATGAAACTGACACCAGAAAAAACAAAGGAACTCATTAAATATAATTAAATAAAGAGTACACAGCCAAGGTACTTAATGGTTATATGACAGAGCACTTACTAAATATATAACGAACTTACCACAGTTATTTCTGCCTTCATCAGAAGAACACACCTGTGTAAACTTCCAGTACAAAAATTAACACTTTATTAAATATAAAATCAAGATTTCAGAGTAGAGATCTTAATTACTTCAGAAAACTCCACTACAATTAAACTAATTACAAATTATGTTGTGGAGAATTTATATTATTGATGTTTATCCACAAATAGTTTCCTTCAATTATTAATAAAATACAATATTTCTTCCGACCAGTTTTTATAATTGCTACAGACACGATCTCTGATGAAATTCCTGTTCTAACAGAAATCCCAGAGCTAATTTAGGGAGGTGTTCTTGGATGAAATTGTTGTTATTTCGTTGTGGGTAATTTTGGGTTGGCAGTTCATTTTTACTTTTCACAGACTTTGTGGAGAGTAAAAAAAAAAATCAGGCATGGAATAAATCTAGCTTCTGGTTTGTTCGTTTTAAACCTGCAACCTCTGCTTCTGATTTCTCAATAGATATCCACATCCTCCATCCCATTTTCTCTAATGGAATGAAAACAAGTTCAGTTCAGAGATCTCTCCTTGCAACGTAGAACTGCAAGTTCCAGGTTCATTCCAGTGTTGGTCTTATTAAATTTTGTCCAAAGTCAAAAATTATCCTCTGTCTATATTTCCTTATTATAACTCAGCATTTTTTGGGGGCCTTACCTTTAGAAATAAGTCTCTCAAGGCATAACATTTACAGATCTATCTTTGGTTTAAATAATGTACATTTTATGCACATTTCAAGTAACATGCTCAATTAATTACAACAGAAAGGTCTTTTGTGTTTGACAAAAATAGAAAAATTAAGAAAATAACGAAGCAAAGAACGAATAAACCATCAACCCCATTCTCCCCCCAATTCACCCTATCATGGATTCAGTTCAACTATTTAATTGATGGAAAAGCTTTGCATAAATACTTCCTGATCCGTAAGCAAAGCTCCAGACAATCTACCCTTCTGCGCACTTCACTATTTACCACTCACTAACTCAGCTGTCCTTCAAATTATATCTTCCTCTCACAGGCCCAAGAGAACAGGAACTATTATTTTTCAAAGAATACATTGATCTCTATCTATACTCACTCCAATTACATCTCTTCAGTTATTTATTTAGTTGTCTTTTTGAATGAGTTGAATTAATACAACTGCTTTTACTGGAAGACAACCCCATACCACTTTCTGCAAGAGAAAATTTGATTTCTGCTATGTCCACTTTAAACCTGCAACCTTTGTTTCTGAACTCTCGATGTAAGTAATCTGCTGATATATCCTCCACATCTTTCATTCTACTTATGCTAACAAAATGAAAACAGATGATTCATTTCCACGAGCACTCCTCGCAACACCGGGCTGCAGGTTCCAGGTTCATTCTACGGCCTTTCAACTGAACATTCTTCAGCTCTTGAATATCGTTCACGACTTAGGGTGGCAGATTAGCCAGATTGACTTGATATTTCTGGTGCAGAGTGTAGAATATATGGTGTATCCCTCGTTAACAAACTAACAATGTTAAATCTTTTAGTAAATCATAAGCACAGTTTCAGGTAAAGATGACACATTGTTATGATCCCCAGCTGAGGTTACTACTGGACAAGCCTGATCCCAGGCTGGAACCCAGCTTGACAGATCCTAACTTTTATTTTTTTGATTAGATACGTGGAGAGGGGCTACTGAACAGAGTCACCGGAGTCAGCTAATGAATTTTTAACGAAAACATAAAAGATTCATTAAACGAGAAAAGATGAACTATATTACAATACTCCTTCACCCACAGCTATACACAGATTTGTAAGAATAACGCAAGTTACAAAAGCTATCTTATACTCTATGTTCACATTAAGTAGACATTCCATGTAAACCAATAAGCACCCTGTGGTCAGACACACCACACTCCGAAACCAAGTGGCAGATGTCACCTCAATCAGATGCTTTGGATCTTCCACAACTCCCCCCAGAAGCTTGTCTGAACATGAGCCAACCAGTCTCACTGAACCCCGTCTTTCACACTAGGGTTTCCAATCTCCACTCTAAGAGAACTTGCTTTGGAATCTTCTCCCAAACCAATACTTTCTCTCAGACACCTTCCACAAGGGTTCACCTCCAGGGTCTCAAACTCTCCTTCCAATGTTCTCTTCCCCGGGTAACCACATGCATTCAAGCTGTCTTCCATGCACACTCTCACCGACTCAGCCATCAACACTGCTTCACATGCCCATAGCAAAGAGTTACCGACCTTCAGCCGCCTCTTTGGGCCTTCTGGCCTCTAGCTTTAAATCTGCTTCCTATAAGCTTGAAGCCTTCCTTTCTGCTCCTCTCTCAACTTCACTTTACAGGACCTTTTCCAGGTTCCTGTCCTTCCTTTGACTAGAAGGTCTGCTTGGAACTTTCTCCTGTTCCACTCCCCTTAATTTTGGGGTCTCTTCTTTAGCTTGGGATTGGCTCTCTGTCCCCTTTGCTCCAGTCTCTCCTGGCAGCTGTCTTCCTAACTACCTGAACTAAAAGTGTTTCCAAATCAAACTGCTGTTTCTAGTTTCTTCTGTATGTCTGTCTGTGGGAGGAACCTGCCTCGCTGGACCCCGTTGCTAGGCAACGGCCCAGTTGCTCTACTCTTGTTTGTTTAACCTAGCCATAACAGTCGTAAAACTCTCATTAGAAAAGCAGGCACCTTTTAAAAAGTTAAACTAAAACTCAACTGGACATTTTCTTAACACAGATACAGAAATACAAATCAAACTTAAACAAACATTAAAGCTAAAACTCATTCCTATCACCTACAAATATAACTTAAAACTCTATTTCCTAACAACATCTATGATACATTTTTTCACTATTTCTAAAAGGTCACATCAACTAGAGCTAACAATACTGTTGCATTACATTATGAAACAGAAGTATTAGACAGCTGTGCCTACATACTCAGTGTAGCAAGCTATGCACCAGCAACTATTAAACAAGGAAAGCATATATTTAACATATTAGTCAAATATAAAATATATTTTAAAAACAAGTACACAGAGTGAATAGTTTATGACTATGTAATAAGTTGCCTGGACATCAGAACCTTCAATTGGATGACAAATCCAAGTATCCATCTTTATATAAAGCATATATTCTAACATTAAACAATTAATAAAGCAATTTTAAAAACCTTTACTGTTACTCAATTGTGGCAAATTAGACAGAAGGAAAAGGCAAATCAAACTTTCTCTGGGAGGTGACTCCAAGTTTTCGGTGGTAATTAAGGGGTATTCATTTTGGCCTTTTCATAAACTTTAGACAGATGTACACACAAAATAATTCTAACTTAACCTTGATGTTTTCTCTGCTTAGCTCTGGATTTTCTATACGTTTTCAATATGCCTTCCTTTTCGAAGCAGATTGGAGGCTTCCGGGCAAAGGAGAATAGTGCGGCTGAATTGAAGTTCATTTCATTACAGCAATAATGAAATGGAAGATGAAGACAGACTTAACATCACGATCAGCATCAGTTGCTAAACACAAAATAAAATGAATAAATAAAGTTAGTTATTCTCCCAATAGAAAATTCAAGCTCTACAAAACCTGAATGCATCTCTTTTCCTTTAAATCTATTTACTTTACTGAATGTTGCATCCTGGGTTAGAGACACTGTTGCCATAGTAAAGTATGTTGAAAGACAACTACATTTGTGAACTAAGCAATGCAAAATGAAGGGCAGCAATATTGGATTAATATTGTAAATATGAAAACAGTGTGAAATATTTCCAATGACAGTGACATTTACTTAATTTATCCTACATTTTTTCTTCATGCTCCCCCTCCCCATAATCCATTTAAGGCCCTAATCCTGGAGTACATTTCCACAGGTAGCAACAACCTTCAGCCTATGCGTAAACTAGGACAGCAAATGCCAGGAGGCCAAATCATGGTCAACACTGACTGGCCGCTAGCTTGTAATCTACCGAATGGGTCACCCAACACTAGCTTGTAATCTACAGAATGGAACACCCAATAAAAATCAGGAGCAGGAACTCTAAACTGGTTTCCTCACCTATTGTCTGGGAATGTTAAAGCTAATCGTATCACTCCTTATTGATAATCCAAGTAAAGTCAGCTAAATGAATCACACCACAGATTGATCCTAACACTGTGCTATTCCTTGTGAAGTATCACACCAGTAGGTGCATGAAGCCACTGACAACTCTTCGCTGTAATCATTCAAATGAGGTAACTGCAATTATAATTATCTATATCCCTGAGATTAAAATTGACCTTTGTTAAACACTTCAATGCTGTATATACACACACAAATACTTCTAGAGACACTCAGATATAGAGGTATATATTAAGGGACTTGTATACATACACACACGGTCAAAACAGGTTGCTCAGTTTTCACTACCAGTTTGAGGAATTGTTTAATTTGTTGTTGGAATACAGGCAGCATTGACAAGGCTGCATTTATTTCCTACCCCTTGTTACTTTATAAAAAGGTGGTGTTGGGTCTTCTCAAACTTGTTATTTTATATTCAGCATCAGCATTCCTGGCTTGTCGATGGTGGAGGGGCTCCAACGGGTCAGGAAGTGAAATACTCATCAGAAACAACCCAGCCTCTTCTCAGCTCTTGTAGCCATCTTGTTGGTAACTGGTTAAGCACCTGGTAATGATGACCTCAAGAATATTGATGGTCTGGGCAACAATGCTGCCACTGACAGTCAGGTGGAATTGTCCGCGTCTACTCTTCTTAAAAATGGCCACTGCTTGTCACTCATCAGCCCCAAGGCTGGATGTTGTCGAGGTCCAAATGTATGCTAGCAAGGGCAGCTTCATTACCAAAAAGATAAATGAATGGAGAAGAACACTGTAGAAGCATCAACAAACAGTTCCAGTGCTGGCCTTTTGATAGAGAGAAATCTGTAAAACTATCCTGGGGCTGCAACAATTGGTCTCCAACAGCCATGAACATCGATCTTTATGAGAGACTTCAGCCATTTGAGAGCTTCACCTGACCCTCGCAGACCTCAGTTATGCTCAGGCTCCACAATGCCATTAAATCAAAAAGCAGAATACTGCAGGTGCTAGAAATCTGAAATAAAAACAACACACATACTCAGCAGGTAAGGCAACATGTAAAGAAAGAAACAAAATTAACTTTTCAGGTCAATGAAAGGTCATCGACCTGGGAAGTTAACTGTTTTTCTCTTTGCAGATGCTGCCCAACCTGCTCAGTATTTCAGTATTTTCAGTATTTATTCCATGATGCAATTTTTGGTTGAATAATGCTTTGAAGCTGAAGTCATTGTCACCTCTCTTCTGGCATTCAGCTCATGCCCATACTTATATTAGATCCAGAATCAAATAGTTCTGGTGGAACCTAAATTGAATATCAACAAGCAGGTTAGAATCATTTCTGGAGATAGCAATTTTGCTATGTAGAAACCAGAATTCTGTGCATGAGACTCAATCAAAAGCTATTATTGCAAAGGTTAATGGTCCTATTATAATGTAGAAATAGCTATATGTATTTAGAAATATTGATCCATTCCCTTACTTCTCACATGTAACTATAGACACATATCAGTGTTAGTGTATGTTACTTATTGGTGTTTCATGTTACAATTCGGTGTTTGGTTGCTTTAATCTGCAAGTCTGGTCAGTGTGCTAATATCTGCCATTTTGAAGAGGCCACTCTTACATTATACAAGACTGTTAAATTCATTAATAGAATGCTACAAATTAACTAATTGTGTTCCATCAGAGTATATTCCAGACCACAGTGTATCACTTGATCGTTCAGAGAGAGAAGAGGAGATAAAAGCCATGAGGTAATAACAAACCTCAAAATTCATCCACCAGTCATTAGGTTTTAATGCTGCTACATCTAAATAAAATTCTCAAAAATAAGTAATCATATTTTACATGGATTTGAGCATATGCAATTTCAGTATATTGAATTAAATGTATTCCAAAAGATCATTTCATCTGAACCACAAGCTTCTTTTCCCACCATTCATAAAATTAGCTTAAAAACTACAACTACAAGTACCATGTGAAAAAGTTTAATATCTTGCACTCAATGGCTATTACCAGATTTTACCTTGAAGGTACCTATTTAACTTCTTGCGCCCTGCACAAATGGACAATGCCATTTCCATTAAACAAGATTTTCATACAAGGTTAATGCAAAAAGCCTCCATTTTGGCCACATTTAAATATTGTGCATATTCAAATGATTCTCAAATCAAATTTGTCAATGAAATTTATCAAAAAGAGTGTCTAAAATTCAATTCCACTACTTAAAATCAAGTTGGTATCCAACTTCCGAACACTTTGGAAGCGTGGTCAGCAAACTACCAGCCTCCAGCAACAATAAGCTACCACATCCCCTTATTAATTATTTTGTAGCTGAATCTCTGCACGTACTGCAGACTCTATGGCTGGACTCCACAGGCATGATTAAGAAAATATGCAGTACAGGCTTAATCTAAAACATCTTTGGTTGATGTTTCGCACTACACTTGCGCCTCAGAGTCACAAGGTTCCGGGTTCAAGTCCCACCCCAGGACTTGAGCACAAAAATTAAGGCTGATGCTCCAGTGCAATATGGCCTGCCCGCTCAGGTGGATACCAAATATCCCATGGCACCATTTTGAAGGGCAGCGTGGGAGTTATCCCTGGTGTCCTGGCCAATTTTTCTTGCTCACAAAAAAAGATTATCTTGTTAATATCACATTGCTATTTATGGGACCTTGCTGTGCACAAATTGGCCGTTGCACTTCCTGTAGTATAACAGTGCTTAATTACATTTCTAAACAATTTCATGGGCTTTAAAGCACTTTGAGACATCCAGTGGTCATGAAAAGCACTATATATGCAAGCCTGCCTTTCTTACAATCCTAATATAAATTCTAAACCCAGCATGTTCTAATAATAATAAACTGCAATACTCTCTGGTCCAAAAGGAACTGAAAACTTCTTGCAGTCACTGAACTTATTGCCCTCCTCACAATGCAATTAAGCCTGCTTCCTCAACGGTAGGCTATGCAATAACAATTTGAAAGGATAATGTGCATCTAATACTAAAAAGCAATTAGCCTAAATTGCAAGACTGTGGAAGCCAATCTTTCTGGAGCTCCCAGATTGGGCTTGGTCTCAAATGCATTACTAAATGAATAAAAAACATCATAGAACAATAAAAACTTGTATTTATACAGCACCTTTAATAAAACATTAATAATAAAATGAATAGGACACCAATGTACAGCAGGAGATTAACAACCACCTCAGGCTCCAATGACTTCTGTGGTTCAACCTCTGACAGCTCCATTCTGGTAAGCTTCAGCCAAATTTCAATATCAACTTGGCCTATATCCTAATGCTCAAATCCTATGACTCAAACATTAAGCTGTTGCTTAGCAACAAGCAAATGTTTCACTTGCATCAATCTGTAACTTGCTAATGCATATAAGAGCACACACAGTTCCATGGATTCATGAAACTACATAAATGAGACAACAGCTATGAATCACATCTTATAGGGATTTCCAAGACAGTTAATATGCACCAGAACACCAACATCCATTCGAAGAAAGCAGGTAAACAGTGCAGACTCTACATGGTCCAATTAATTCAAGTGTGAAAAGGAAAAAATGTATTTTCCACGTGCAAATCGAACAGGAATATGGCATAACAGCTCGAGGTTTGGTGTAACATCTGCAAACACTTCAGATCTACAAAACTTACATGCATCTAGGTGACTCAATTGGTGACCCAATTACATAAGTTACATCTGCCTGTACAAGAGTTTTAAATTCGAAAATTACATCTTGTTGTAGAAAATTTTCCTTTCCATGGAGATATACCTTCTGCAGCAAAATTTTACCCAGATGGCCAAAATGGCAGAATTTTTCCCCAAATAGGCCAATCCCAATGGATCAAAGATTAAAACCTTTATTAAAATCCCTCCCTGATGCAGTAGCAACACCTAGTGGTGCAGATTTCAATTTGCTTTGTGCTCCAACTGAAACAAAACTGATCCAATATAATTTCTCAGAAAGGTCATAAGCAAAGAGAGGTTGGAGAAACTTGGATTGTTCTCACTAGAGCGACTGAGATTGAGGGGCGACTTGATAGAAGTTTACAAAATTATGAGTGGCATGGACAGAGTAGACAGTCAGAAGCTTTTTCCCAGGGTGGAAGAGTCAATTACTAGGGGACATAGATTTAAGGTGAGAGGAGAAAACTATAAAGGAGATGTGCGGGGCAAGTTTTTACGCAGAGGGTAGTGAGTGTCTGGAATTCGCTGCCAGAGGAGGTGGTGGAAGCAGGTATGATAGTGGTGTTTAAGAGGCAGCTTGACAAATACATGAATAGGATGGGAATAGAGGGATAAGGACCCCGGAAGTGCAAAATGTTTTAGTTGACGGGCAATATGATCGGCGCAGGCTTGGAGGGCCGAAGGGCCTTTTCCTGTGCTGTACTTTTCTTTGTTCTTTGTTCAAATATTTCAGTACAAAGTCTTAGCCTCATAGGCAGCACCAATTGAGATACAAAATAATAACTGATAAACCCTGCTCTATTAAAAGCAATACCCTTGCAATATTTCCTAGTCCTTCTGATCCAAAGTCATTTTGCTGGATTTAACTGGTCAGCGTGTATACCAAGGCGTATCACAGGTTGGCAAGATTGAGTTTTCTGCCAATTTTCCATTTGCCAAGAGGCTTTCTTAACAAGGTTAAGATGATCATTTTCGCTACATATGCACAGAAAGAGACTGGGAGAAAAAAAAGTGAATGAAAATTAATAAAGTAATAGGATCACTAAGCCTCTACTTCTACTTATCACATTAAATCAGATAATTTAGCAGACTGATACTGTAAGGTTTGTGCTATGGAGCCAATCCTGCAAAATGGATTATGTTGATTGCTGACAGCATAAAGGCACAGAGGATTTCTACTGGGATATCAACACCATGCACTTGCTTGCTCATATGGAACAAGAATATCTCTGCCTGCATATTAAGTGACAGAATTCCAAGTGATGAAGTTTTCAAGAGGCTATTCCACAGGGAGAGAACACCAAGAGCTCATGTTTCTACTGTAAACGCCGGTTACTCCTGCAATAGTGCTTCGTCTTGATCTTATAACAGAACTGAATTTCAGTCCACAAATCTGCAATGTTATAACAAAATAAGACTTCCTAATCTTTTCCATTGACTTTATTGACCTTACAATCAATATTCCCTCTTTTTATTTTTGGCCATGTTCAGCCTGTTTCTTTCAATGTGTGATACCTTTAAATCAGCTGCACACTTGGAGAGAAAGCTTACAAGCAGCCTGCATGGTACCTTGAAGTTTGCTATGCAGCCACACACATGCGCAGCTTACAGGTAACATTTCTCTTGCTTGTTCAGCTTGTACATTGTAAGTAATGTTCTGCTGCCATCTGCCATACAAGGCTACCAAATATCAGTTTGATTCAATTCACAGCACTCACCTGAATCCAGTAAGTTGTGGTTTTAAACTCCACTCCAGGACATGAGCAAATACTTTAGCATGACAATTCAGTGCAGTACTGAGGGAGTGCAGCATTGCTGAAGATGTTACCTTTTGGATGAGACATTAAACCACGGCCCCATTGTTTACCGTCACTGAGCTGGCCAAAGCGCACGTCACTTTTTTGAAAGACAGCAAGGAGTTCTCCCTCAATGAATAACAAAGTTAATCACATGGTGTTGTGGGGCCTTGCTGTGAATAAATTGACTGCTCATGTAACAAGATAACAATTCTAAAGTAATTCACTGGTTGTGAATTTGTCCTTCCTAATCCCTTCATTAGTCCTCAGCCCCCCTACTTCTGTCACAATCCCAAGCTAGACTCTCTCTTGGATAAACCTGCAGCTTTCCTCTGTTGGAGCAACCCAAAACTGCTCACCCTATGCTCCTGCTGGCTTTCCCATCCAGCATGTGCACTGGGGGCTAAACTTGCCAAACTCCTTCTCGTTCCAGCTACCCCTCCCACCAGTGAGCCAGTGAGCAGAGTCAGCAAATCAAGCATCACTCCTTTCTGCATCTCCCTCCAGAATGTTAATTTATTTGCTATCCTATCCATGACTTTAAAGGAAATGATTACATCACCATGTCCTTGACAGAAACTGGGCTCATGGGCGACTGCACCTTCCCCTACTCAAGTTTTCTGCCTGGCTATACCTTCCACCACTTGCATCACTCATGCCATTGTGGTCCATATCACCAAATCTCACTTTGGTCTACCTCCCTCCTTCTCTGGCACTTTCTCCTCCTTTGAGCATCTTACCTTGTTAAACTAACGTCTAATCCCTCAAAAATGTTTGCTCTATACTGCCAGCGCAAGCCCCAGATCAGGTTTTTTACCTAGATATCCTCACTGCTTTCTTCCCGCAGCCGCTACGCCAAACAATTTCTCATCCTGGGTGACTTCAAACTCGTTTGCAACTCAACTTGATCTTTCCCCTCTGCGTTCACTTCCTGTTCTCTTGACCCTATCGCACTGAACTGCTGACCATCCTTCCCTCCCTGGTCTCTATGCTAAATGATATTGTAAACACTTCCCCATCCTCAGATACCTTCCGACCTCCTCCCTAAAAATGATATTTACTCTTGGCCCTTGTCAATTTCCACTCCAATGTACTTGAACATATCATCACCTCCCAAATCCATGTTCATCTTTCTTGCAAATCCATGATTGAACCTCTCCCACAACACTAAAAGCACCCCAAAGTCATAAATGAGATCTCATGTGGCTCTGACCACAGTACACTATCCCTCCTCATCATCAACCTACCTGCAACCTTTGACACAACCGACAATACCATCCTCCTCCAACATCTATCCTAAGTGATTCAACCGAGTGGGACTGCCCTCAACTGGCTCCATTCTTACCTATCCAATCGCAGCATGAAAATTTCCTACAATAACAGCTCTTGCCACCCTATTACCTCTGGAACTCCCATTGGTCTACCTGTGTCCCCTCCTATTTCTCAGCTACATGCTGCCCCTCAGCAGCATTCATTTAAAAACACAAGCTCAGATTCCACATCACTGCTGACACCACCCAGCTCTATGTCACCATCACCTCCATGAACCCCTTCATGGTCTCTGCATTTTCAAATTGCTTGTCTGATACCAAGTCTTGCATGAGCAGAAATTTCTTCCAACTGGAGAAACTGAAACTACTGTCTTCGGTCCCCACTGCAAAATCAGTTCTTTAGCCATCAAACCCACATCCCTTCATAGCCATTGACTCAGGTTTAACAACACTTATTGCAGCCTCAGCAATATATTTCATCGAGCTGAGCTTCCAACCCCAAATACCCCATAATGAAGACCGTCCAGTTCCACATCTGTAATAATATCCATTTCAGTCTCTACCTCTGCCCCTCTGTTGCTGAAACACTAATTCGCGTTTGTTACCTCCAAACGCCATTGCAATCTTGGCTAGTCTCCCATCTCGCACACTTTATAAAAACTTAGGTTCATGAATCTCTGTTGCCCATATTCTAATTTGCACCATGCCCCATTCACCCATCATCCCTGTGCTTGCTGACCTACATTGGCTCCCGGTCCAGTAAAGGCTGGTCTTAAAGTTTCCATCTTCATGTTCAAACACCATGCCCTTACTCCTTCCCCATCACTAACTTCCTCCAGTTTCACAACCCTCCAAAAAAACTCTGCATTCTACAACTCTGGTCTCTTGTGCATCTCTCACCTTCTTCATCCCACCATTGGAGGTTGGGCATTGAGCAGTCCAGGCCTTAAGCTTTGGAATTCCATCTAGGAATGGCTCCACCCTTCCCTCCTCAAAGGCATTCCTTGAAACTTACCTCTTTGATCAAGCCCTGTCCTAATATCTCTTTCAATTATGAGAGAAAAGTTAGTTTTGGAAATGCAGTGCATCCATGGTCCTTAAGCAATACACAATCATTTTCTTAGGCTTTAAATTTAAGGAATCCTATAATCAAGTGAGGATCAGGCAAAAGGAAGCACCTTGCTAGGAAAATTAAATCCATCAACTGAAAAATACAGCCCATATAGAATATAATTTTGATTCCAAATAATCTCTAAGGTGTTAAACCACTGATCTAAAAACAGATACTTGAGATAGAAATGCTTGAATTGTAATAAGTTTACTCTACTGAAAATGTACTATAAAATTCAAAAGTAAAAATTACTTGAGACTTTGACTCTAGTATAGAAAATACTAGATTCTGATTGGTTGAGGGAGATTCCCATTTTGAATGAGGTGGCCTCCATAAACATGTCTTTTTTTTAAATTTAATAAAAAAATGGTTTCCTTGAAACAACCACTGAGCTTTATTGCAATTTAAATATATTGGCCAAAATATTTTCCTGCTATCTTCCCTGCTCTAATCAGTTTTCAGGCAACCAGCCTAGACCCAAAATAATCTTGTACTCTATAGCCTCATTAGCAACGGTGCTAGATGGAAGCAGGTTTTCAATGCTTAGTGGATTTAGCAGGAATGCTGGATTAAAAGGGCAGTAGGTATTGTAGAAAATCCCAAAAGCATACACTCTTCAGCTTCACTCTTGCTAGAATTAGAAACAGGATCGAGAAGTGGAAGATGTTACAGTAAAATTAAAAATAAGACAAAGTCATAAAATAATGCAATAGGTTTTCCACAATGAGAAAGGGTGGGTGGAATTCTAAGTCCCATGGTGGGGGCAGGGAGTGTTTCCTGCTGCGGAGGCTGGCCAGAATCCACACTATATCTTCCAGTCCTGAAGTAATTGTGTATCCAGGGGTTTCGCGCTGTCTTCCATGGCGGGGTGGGCTTGATGGCACATGCCCCGCCATTGCATACGGGCGCCATATTTAAAAAAGGTGCCCAGACATCCACAACGTTAGATCAAAAACCAAATGTCTGCAAGGTCATCCGCAGGCCCAGCTCCGAAATTTAGTGATGCCTCCCTGCACGTCCTCCTGGACCATGTCGAGGTGTGTAGGAATGTACTGTACCTGCCTGATGGGAGGAGGTGGCCAAAGCAGGGATACCAATGCTGAATGGGCGCAGGTGGCTGATGCTGTCAGTGCCCATGGAGTGCACAAGAGATCAGCAACTGTGCTGGAAGAGGAAGAGGATGAATAACCTTATTTGCTCCGCCAGGGTAAGTCTCAGAATCACAATCTTTATAGTGCAGAAAGAAGCCATTTAGCCTATCGCTCTCATCAGACAGTTGCGTAAACCACAAAGGCTCCAATATTGCAGGGTCCAAGGCCCAAAGGCAACAGCATGTCCTGCCTCAGTCCTACTTCGGTACATCCATGCTGCGGTGGAGTTCCCACTGCACCTCCCTCACACTTCTGCAGACATGGAACACTGCATGGAAGGGGATATGCTTTTGGGGGGCGGGGGGGGCGTGGAACCAGTTTAGATGCAGAGGGAGCCAGCAACTTGCAATTCACATGCCTGTCTAAGCCTTCCCATTGCATGTGGATGTGCTCAGTACTCTGGAGGGTGCTGGTCCACAATCCTTCTGCCCAATTTGCACCATTGATGACGTACCACAAAAGTGGGCTTTCTTACAAGGGGAGGTATGTCAAATCCACCGCTCAAAATCCATGCATCTCCTCTCAAAAATACTCTAAATACTCTCTTCTTTGAGCAGAAGAAGCTCCATCACAATCGCATAGAATGAAGGGGGACGGGGGGGGACGGAGCTACGGGGTGGCAGCAGTTGTGACGGGTAGCCATTTTTCAGGTCTCTGACGGAATTCAAGCACAGGGCATCTGAGCTGCAAGAGTGGAGCAGTACAAAGCCATTGCCGATGGGGAGCTTGGCCTTGGGCATCTACCTAGTAAGGATTCATCCATCAATGCAAACCTGAGGGTCGAATGCGCCTCCATGTTGGAGGCAGCTGATGCTGTCACTTGCAGTCTTCTATCAAGATGAGGAGGACAAGGACAAGGACTCGGCCTCCCCATCAGTCATTAGCCCCAGCCCAGAGATGAGCCAGGAAGAAGAGGAGGAGAGCTCCACACCTGTAGAGGTGTCACAATGGTCACTTTCACCCTCCATCAGCTCAGGAACACCTGCCTTGGTGAGCATTAGTGATAGTTCACAATCTGATCATGTGTCCACAGGAGGAGGAGGAGGCAACTTCAGCTGAGCTCCCCGGCTCTCGGAGGGCTGCTGGAGAAGAGGCATCTGTGAGATCCGAGTCAATGACAAGCCTCTGGATTCTCCAACTGATGGAGAGTCAGCAAAAGGCGGAGGAACATCACGCAGAGCTGTTGGGAGCCAACACGCGAATCAGAGGAGTCCAAATGCCTGCTCTCTGATGAAGTGGTGCCCACACGTGCATGCATGGGAGGTCTCCATGGGGAGGATGGTGGATACTTCATCCAGCAGAATGCCCAGTTTCGCCAGAGATGCGCACAGACCTGCACTCCATCACCATTGCCACGGATAAGTTCATGCACTGACAACGCATGAGGGGAAAGGGGTACCTCTATGCTCCTCCAGGCGCCCCTTACCCTCAAGGAGTCAGGCCAGGGCCCTTGGGCATCCAAAGGGAGGAAGAGTGACAGCTGCACAGCCCTGAGCCATCCACTTAGGACTCTGAGGTTATCTGCTCCTTCTTCATCGTCTTTGCCTGTGACCCCTTCAACCTCATCCTGTGCCACTGCAGCTGGACCACAGGGGGACAGCCAAAGTAAGCCAGGGCTGTCCAGCCCTCAACTCTCCAGAGGACGGCCACCAAAGTCATCAAATGCAACAGGGCAAACAACTGCACAGGCTATCTCCACCCCTGCTGTGGATGTCAGGGCAGCACCTAAAAAAAGTGATAGTCCATGTAAAGATCAAGAAATTTTGATCTCAAAGTGATTTCACAAATGAACAGTATCACTGTATTAGCTGCAAATACATTCACTCACACTAAATAACGTCTACTATTGCCTTTCAGCATCATTATATAGGCTTTGTGAGACCTCCCCACCACCCAACCCATCACTAGCAGCTCAGCTGCGTGCAGCTGGACCACAAAGGATTCTGGGAGGGAGGTGTTCTGTGGCAGGGACTTTGAGCCTCATGTCAGCACTCTCCCGCACAAGTGGAGCTTCATCTATCACACTCATCTTTTAGTGCCCCGAGCATTTTCAAAGCTGCCTGCTGGGGTTCTCTTTCAGTTGTCCATCTGAGCTGACCTGCATCTCCACCCACTCCCATGCAGCACCTATGCCCATCCAACACGAGACTCCGCTCACTTGCAATATCGCGAAGATGGTGGTCGTCATATTTCTGATGAGCTCCCCCACCATTTCCAGTCTCCCAGTCACCCATGTCCTTTCCCCCATGCAACAGACCCCATGGCATATCTTTCAACCTCCCTGCCAACACCTTCCAGCCTGAACCCTTCTTATCCCAGGATGTCCAGGTGAATGTGCACGTTCCCGACCTTCCAGAGGATCCCACTCCGTCCACATGGAACTCCCTGACTACCTCCTTCCCAGTCCTCAGGATCGGTGTTTGCCTCAGTGCCCTCACCAACCACCCTCCTTCCACTACAGATGCATCTTCACCCTCACATCCTACCAGCTCCCTGTCCCGTTACTGTAAACATCTCCTCCTACCATGCCCACTGAGTTTGCTCCCCAGGAGACATTGACTCCACAAACCTCTCCTTACACCTTCCTCCACCCTCTCTCCCTCCTTTCTCACCCCCCCCCCCTCAGCTTCACCCCCGCCCCCAACCTTCCTCACCTTCTCTCCCACTCACCTAGACCTTCCTCTTTCCCCACCTGCTCCTTTGCCACATCCTTACCAGTCTATAGCAAAGTCCATAAAGTTCCAAAGCAGGGTCAAGACATCAAGATGGAAGGTGCTGTGAGCCCACGGCGAAGTCCATGAAGTTCCAAAGCCTCAACGAAGTCGAAGCTGCTGCGTGGAGATCTCTCATATCAGAGAGCTGCTTCACAGCAGAGCCACGTGCATGAGCATCCACCCACCATGCGATGCCACAAATTCTTCCAGGGTCCGGTAGCTGTAAGCCTCGAGCAGCATCTCCTTGGATTGTCAGCAATCTGAGTAAGGCCCTAAAGGCAAGTCGCGACTTCTGCATGTCATGGTCATCCAGACATGTTCTGGGCCAGCTTGTTTTCCCGCTGGCATAACAGAGAATCAGGTGTGTGAGGGGACAATTCTGGTCGGGCCTTCATTTGCATCCCATTAGCAGGATGCAATTCGACTTCACGCCACCTCCAGCAGGATTCCCAATCCACCATGGTGGGCAGCATCGGAAGATCCCACTGAAAATTCACTCCGGTATGAAACTGATATTTAGGCCTCGCGCCGAATTCTACATCGCCCCACCCCCACCCAACCCGTCACTGATCCCACCGGCAGGGGCATGGGAGAATTCCGCCCAGCGATTTCAGAACCTCTGAGGAACATAACTAAATATGAAGTTAAAAATAAATCATTTGTGAACTTCATCTCAGCGGTTGGTCCAAGGAGGCTGATAGTAATACAAAAATGAAGACAGTTTCAAGGTGCTTGAGAGTTTCCTGCCAGAATTAGTCAAAGCAAAAACCAAGAGCGCCATGCAATAAAAGGAATATCTGATGAAGATGCAGAGAAGACTGCTGGAAGAATAAGAACACCAAAAGACAATGACACTTTTTAAGTTCACAGGCAGGCACATAAAAGGGAAGGAGTGAGGAAAAAAGACGCAACATGATATCACACCTGCATTGCGGTCACGCACCCAATATCAAAAAATCCATCAAATATTTTTGGATAATTTTAGCATGGCACTTAACTGAGTAATATTCACTAAGCAAATCTGTATTGAAGAGTGGGAGGGAAAATAAAGAAAAAATCAAGCCACTCTGGGTTTGTTCGATGAAAACTTATAATAGTCCAGAGCCTCAGTAACCATGGTAACTAGGATAATATCCAGGTAAAAGCATAGGATACTAATATACTTATAGTTCCACTTTGCTTAAAAAAAATGCAGCATTTTAAGTAGCTTTGTAAATGTACTTTAGTTCTGAAAATAAGTTTCTCTTTAACAAGGCATCTCCAGCCCATTTGACCATGCAATGCCCTCCCCATTAACATTTGGAGACTTGTCAAAATAGGGAGAGTTGTTCCACAGACTTGAACAGATATGCTCTCTAGGGTTTGGCCAGCTCTGGTGCTACCGAGTCACTCAAAGTCTTCCACTCAGCACATTCTCTGCCTTTGCTGTCCTCTGTTTCTTCCAAGAGGTATTCAATGTGGATGAGTACTGATTGGAGAGCTGCCCCACAGATTTGTCTAGCAACAGTCTGAAATAACCAGACTCTCTGAATCATACCTTACAGCCAATGCACCAGACTCCTCCATCACCGTTCCTGGGTACGGCCTGTCTCACCAGCAAGACCCACCAGAGCTGTCAGCACAGGGGTACAGTTAGGAGGGAGGTGCCTTTGAAGTCCCCAACATTGACTCTGGACCACATGAAGTCTAATGGCAGCAGGTCAAACATGGCTGATTACAACCTACAGCCTTTCTTCAGCTGAGTCAGCACTCAGTGTCTCTTCCAAGAGGTACTCAATGAGGGCAACAAGGGCAGAGAATGTACGATGGATGAAAAACTTAGTGACTTGGTAGCACCAGAGCTGGCCAAACCCTAAAGGGTATATCTACCAGACTCAAGTAGTTACAGGTGGCGAGAAAAACCTACTTGATCATGTCCTCACCAATCTACCTGTCACAGAAACATCTTTCCATGATGCATTGGTGGGAGTGACCGCCACACAGTCCTTGTGAAGGTGAAGTCCCATCTTCACATTGAAGGATATCATCCATTGTTCTATGTGGCATTGCACTAAATGGCATAGATTCAGATCAGATCCAGCACCCCAAAACTGAGCATCCATGAGGCACCAAAGAACATCAGCAGTAGTGGAATTGTACTCCACCACAATCTGTAACCCCCCCTGGCCCTGCACTTACCTCATTCTATCAATCATTACCGTCAAGCCTAGGTATCAACACTAGTTTGAGTTTATTTATTCTTCAATGGGATGTGGGCACCACTAGCTAATCCAGCATTTATTGCCCATCTCTAACTGCCCTTGAGAAGGTGGTGGTGAGCCATCATCTTGAACTGCTGCAGTCCATGTGGTGTAGTTGCTGTTAGGAAGTGTGGTCTAGGATTTTGGCCCAGACACAGTGAAGGAACGTAATTATAGTTCCAAGTCAGGATGGTGTGTGGCTCGAGGTGCAACCTTGCAGGTGGTGTTCCCATGCATCTGCTTGTGGAAGAGATCACGGGTTTGGCAAGTGCTGTCAGAGGAGCCTTGGCAAGTTGCTGCAGCCCATCTTGTAGATGGTACACACTGCTACCACTGTATGTCAGTGGTGGAGGGAGTGAATGTTTAAGGTGGTGCATGGGGTGCCAATTAAGCCAGCTGTTTTGTCTTGGATGGCATTGAGCTAGTTGGAGCTGTACTCATCCAGGCAAGTGGAGAGTATTCCATCACACTCTTGACCTGTGCCTTGTAGATGGTGGACAGACTTTGGGGAGTCAGGAGGCAAGTTACTTGTCACAGGATTCCTAGCCTCTGACCTGCTCTTGTAGCCACAGTATTTATATAGCTGGTCCAGTCCAGTTTCTGTTTAATGGTAACCCCCCAGGATGTTGTTAGTGGGGGATTCACTGATGATAATTCCATTGAACATCAAGGGGCAATGGTTAGGTTTTCTCTTATTGGAGATGATCATTGCCTGACACTTGTATGGCCACATGTCAGCCCAAGCCTGGATATTGTCCAGGTACTGCTGCATTTGGACATGAACTGCTTCAGTACTTGAGGAGTTGTGAATGGTGCAATCAGTGGACATCCCCGTTTCTGACTTTGTGATGGAAGGTCACTGATGAAGCAGCTGGATGGTTGGGCCGAGGACACTACCCTGAGGAACTCCTGCAGTGATATCCTGGAGTTGACAGGACTGAACAAGAACCACAACCATTTTCCTTTGTGCAAGGTATGAATCCAACCAGTGGAGATTTTCCTTCCTGATTCCCATTGACTCCAGTTTTCATAGGGAAATAGTTGATAGTGGGAACTTCAGTGATGGTAATGCCATTGAATGTCAAGGGCAGATTGTTGGATTCTCTCTTGTTGGAGATGGTCATTGCCTGGCACTTGTGTGGCACAAATGTTACTTGCCACTTGTCAGCCCAAATGTAAAACAGCATACCTGGAGCAGTACCTAAAATTACCAGCGGTGAAGCTCCAATGCTATAAACACAGTCAGCCAAACAGTGGAAGCAGTGTGATATAGACAGAGCTAAGCAATCCCACAACCAGTCATGAATCATGGTTGACAATTAAACATTTAACAAGAGCAGAAAGCTCCACGAACATCCCCATTCTGAATGGTGACAGGATCCAGCATATCAATGCAAAAGACCTGGCTGAAGCTTTTGCAATTATCTTCAGCCAGAAGTGCTGAGTGGATGGTCCATTTCTGCCTCCTCCTGAGTCATCCAGTATCACAGATGCCAGACTTCAGCAAAATAAATTCTCTTCACACAATATCTAGGAACAGCCGAGTGCAATGGATACAGCAAAGGCTATGAGGCCCTGACAACATCCCGACTGTAGTACTGAAGACATGAGCTCCAGCCAAGCTCTTGCAATATGGCTGTAACAGTGGCATCTACCTGATAATGTGGAAAATTCCCCAAGTATATTCTGCCCACAAAAAACAGGACAAATCCAATCCGGCCAATTACTGCCCCATCAGTCTACTCTTGGTTATCAATGATGGACGGTGTCATCAGTGCTATAAAGCATAATTTACTCAGGACTAACCTGCTCACCAACGCTGTTTGGGTTCCTCCAAGACCAAAAACTCCACACTTCAGTACAGCCTTGGTCCTAACATGGACAAAAGAGATGAAGCGCGAGTGACTGCCATTGACATTGCGACAACATTTAACCAAGCGTGACATCAAGGAGACATAGTAAAATTGAAGTCAATGCAAATCAAGGGGAAAACACTATTGGCTGGTGTCATGCCTAACACAAAAGGAAGATGGTTGTGGTTGCCACTGGCCAATTATCTCAGCTCTGGACATTGCTGCAAGAGTTCATCAAGGTAGTGTCCACATTCCAACTGCTTCATTAATGATCTTGCCACCATCCCAAGGTCAGAAGTGGGGATGTTCGCTGATAATTACAATGTTCATTGAGTCACAGCTTTTCAGATAATGAAGCATTTGGTACCCACATGCAGGAAGACGTGGACAACATTCACACTCGAGCAGATAAGTGGCAGGTAATTTTCAAGCCACTCAAGTTCCAGGTAATGACCATCTCCAACAAAAAAGAATCTAACCATCTCTTCTTGATATTCAATGATATTACTATCTCTGAACCCACCGCCATCAACTCCCTGGGCAGTGATGGGGAACCTAGGCTAGTGAGTGGACCACATGACTGGCCCTCCATCTGAGTCACAAGATTGAAATCAGGTATGTGCACTAACCACTACCCTATGAATAAGAATTTGCAGGGTGTGCTGACTGAACAATAGCAGTGCTTAGATCAGTCATGGAGGGAGTGCACAGCTTTCACAGTCAACGTTGTGTGCAATCAGCACACACCTCAATTTACGTGCCCTTGCTTTGCACACGTATCACTTTAGTAATACCTGTAGGAGAAACTACGTGGATGGAAACCTTTGGAATCTGGCAATCCTGTGTGTGGGCAGTCAACAAAATATCTCTCAGGCCACAATCAGAACTCTGATGGGTCGCATGCGGCCCACCACTGTCCTGGGTGGTTACCATTGACCATTTATTAACTGGACTAGCCACAAATATACAACTACAAGAGGTCAGAGGTGTTAAGCTCCTCTCTATTTGATATAAACGTACCAATTATACACAGGGATTGGTGAAACAATAATGTGGGTTCGTTATTTGAAGGTAAGAGACTGAGAGGGTGGGGGCTAAGTATGGTACACCTAATTTCTACCCAACTGATTAAGTCATAGGTCTAATACATCATATCCTGTCAGTGGTGGTGATTGACAGCAATTTAAGATACACCCCTTTAAAGATGTATGCACATCATATCACAACAAGAGGTTGGGAATTCTGTGGAGTGTAACTCACCACCCAGCTCCTAAGCCTGTCTACAAGGCACAAGTTAGGAGTGTAATGGAATGCTCCCCACTTGCCTGGATCAGTGCACCTTCAGCACTACAAGAAGATTGACACCATCATAGACAAAACGACTCACTTGATTGGCAGTCCCATCCACCACCAATGCAGTGGTAACAGAGAGTGTACCCTCTTCAGGATGCACTGTAGAAACTCACCACTGTTCCTTCGACAGTACCTTCCAACCCCGTGACCATTTAGAAGTACAAGGGCAGCGGATGCATGGAACACCACTATCTGCAAGTTCCTCACCCTGACTTGGAACTGTATCACCGTTCCCTCACTGTGGCTGGGTCAAAATCCTGGAACACCCTTCCTAACAGCACTCTTGATTGTACCTACAAATCACATGGACCGCAGCAGATCAAGGTGGGGCCTCACCGCTGCCTAAAAGGGAATTTGGGATGGGCAGCAAATGCTGGTCTTGCCAGCAATTTCCACATCCCATTAACAAGTGAAAAAATCTTTGAACCTTATTAGACAACAATTACACCAGGCTTTCATGTCAACCACCACTTTTGGTAACTTAAGCAGGATTTGTGATCAGGAATTTCTGATTTGCAAGATGCAGCTTTCCTTTAAATTCTGTTAATACATGCAAATCAGTCCATACTTGCATAAACAAAAGCTGCTGCACAGGTTCTTTAAGGACTGAAGCAAAATCAAAACTAAAATGTTCTCATTTCAAAAGGTTCCTTTATTTCAGTATCTAACTGATTCAGCATGACTTAATGGCACTTTGATGAAACTGGAAAAGCAGCAATTTCACATCGTCATAGTCTACTGCTAGTATAGGTGCCAGGCCCCGTATCCAGGAAGCTCGGGACTGGATGCGTGTCAGATTTGGGGAATTTATGGATTTTGGGTCCTAGGCCTAGCATGTACAATGCACATAATACATGAAATAAAGCATGAGAAATAAAGAAAAGGGTTATTTTACTTTTATTGTTTTATTTTACTTTGTCATTTTCTTAAATTACATCTCAACTGAAGAGTCAGCATCAGAATGAATGTCTGTGGTAGTAGCTGGTGTACAGACATAGGCTGGGGAAGGTGAAGGTTGAGGTGCCATCATACCTCTTTTAAACATATCCTGAAGCTTAAGTTGTTTCAAATATGTGGGCCTTTCTTTCAGGAACACCTCTTGCATTTTGTATAGAACATGCTGCTCTGAAATGAAGCTCTTCTGTTCCATCCCAATTATTATTATATTATAATGAATTAGTTCCTCTGCAGTACTTATGCATCTGTCAATAGACACTTTTTCCCTGTTCATCAATGCACTATTTTCATCATCATTGTCATCACTCTCTCTCTTCGTTCTTATTCATGACCATGTCACATATTTCACCGTCTGAGGTCAAGGTGAACCAGAACATCATTGTCAATGTTCAGTCAATCCTCAACAGCTTCTTTGCCCAACAACTTGGCTTCAGCACATGACAAACTTTTGCATATGCCAATAAATCTTCAACAACTTTTTTTCTCCTCAAACACACAGAAACTGCTAAAATCAGGTTCAATTTCACCTTCACCATTTAGGAACATGGTAACTAGCCAAAAGTTGTGCCATCCATTTATCAAAATATCTTGGGGTACATTGACCCAGGCCTTCGCAGCACTCCACAGAGTACATCTATTTCATTGAATTCCTTAAATCTCAAGCCTCTATTGCATGCAGTGAACATTTTACTCACAAACTCAGTCTGGTCTTGAACACCTGTGGAATGTGGATGAGGGGCATACAGTTGGGGGGCAAATAAACTCCAGAAGCCTCCTGATAAGTATTCACATGGTGTTTTAGGCCTAACTCTTCATGGAGTACTTTCACTTGGACCACGATAATAAAGCGATACAATGGATACTTTTTGCTCAGACTCTGCCTGATCCGCTCTAGTAATGCTTTGTCTACATGGGCAGTCTTTGGCTGATGGCGTGTTTCCTATTATCCATTAACTTGGGCACATCACTGTCAGCAGAAAATGTAAGTAACTAACTTCTTTTGCTTCTTCAAATCATAAATGCTTGATGTACCAACACATTCTTCACTTAATCTCTTCACTGAGGCGCCCTTCTCTCAACACATTACTAACTCCACCTTCTGCTTAACACTCAGCGACAAATGTTTCCGCTTGGACTTCCTGCTGGCCCTTTCGACATGAAACCAGGGCTAACGAAGACTAGAATTGCATACAAACTTGTTCGAACAATGTTCGAACTGTGTGTAATCGACACAGGAATCGATGACATAAACAAACAAAGCCACAACTTGAAGTACTCTGCGTGCCAAATTCAAATTGCTACTCCTGTATGTTCAAGGCTGAGAGAGAGAGAGAGAGAGAGAGAGAGAGAGAGATTTTTAATCAGTAAGGGAATCAAGGGTTATGGGGAAAAGACAGGAAAGTGGAGTTGAGGATCATCAGATCAGCCATGATCTCATTGAATGGCGGAGCAGAGTCGATGGGCCGAGTGGCCTACTTCTGTTCCTATGTCTTATGGTCCAAGCACCACCTTACAGTGTAGTCAGTTTTTGGGTCCTTCCAGATTTTGGGATGCCGGATAAGGGGTCCGGTACCTGTATCAATTTAATGGATAATTTAAATAGGCTCATCAGTTTTTAAAGAGAGAATAAGAAAAGGTAATCCAAACCATTGAACCTGCCCCTTCCATGTACAACTTGTCCTGTCAGAGGTTAAGAAAACAAATCTCAATAATATTAGTATAAATCATGGAACACACACCATTCATTCACAACAATTGTATTGCAAAGTTGACCCCAGCAGCACATGATCCATCATCTTCCACATTATATTTGATCAATTGTGTTTGCCCTTGCAATCTGTAACCACGCTCTTAGAAACCTATTTATATCCAAGGACTTTATCAACACAGGATCAATTGCTTTTTCTTTTCAACATAATACCAACTCTGCAGGGAAAGAAGGGGAGGGTAATATTCTAATCTCTAGTCTCAGTTAAAATTTACTAGTCTTGTGCTCCTGCCTTGCTTGCCTTCTGTTTCCACTTACATGATCCTTTCCTCAGTGCCATAGCATTTGATTAGTTTTATTGATTTAGTTATATAACACAATGGGTCAGATGGCCTCCTTCTATGTTGTAAACCTCAATGGCACCTTTGTTGGACTGGACACTTTCAATAGTCACTTGTCATTTTCCACCTTTGCTACTGGACTTTCTATCCACTGTATGAATATTGTCTAGCCTGATGTTTATTCACATTAAAATGTATGTCATTCCTTTATCCCTCTGCTCAAATGGCCCAGATCTCCTAAATTGCTCTTACATGCATCATATGATTGTGTCATCAGCAAATGTTACAAGTAGGAAGCATCATTTATGGAGTTAGGTCACAGATAAACCTTGATCTCACTGAATAGCAAATAGGCTAGAGAAACTAAATAGCCTAGTCCTGTTCTTATGTTCCTTCCTATGTTTCTACAATTTAGATGGGGAAGATACTGCCTGACTAAACTCAACTTCTTTGAGGCAGTGACTACCCAAATGAACTGCGTAAGCCCAATGACATGGTGCACACTGACTTCCAAACTGTTTTGATAAAATTCCGTACATAAGGCTATGAATTGAAATCAAATGTGAGTATTCAGGATAGCCTCTGGAAATGGCCAAGAAGCTGGCTGAAGGGTAAAAAACCATAAGTAACCTAAGAGGAGTTATGCCAGACTGGGGAAAGTGCCTCAGGGTTTGGTTCAGTGTTCCTACTAGTGCTAACTTATTTTGAACTGGATTAAAAAGCTCAATTCAAAGTGGTTAAATTTGCACAATAAACTTGGAAGGGCAGTCAAATTGGAAACTCTTTCGAGTTATCAACAGTCACAGATTGCAACTCTTTCAAGTACAATCGCAGTTCTTGGTTTCCGGGAGTGGGACATGAACCCACAACCCTCTGATTCAAAGGCGAGGGTGCTATGGACTGAGCCACAGCTGACACCTCCAGTCAAATTGGAAGATGCAGCTCAGAAACTGCAGAATGAATTGGACATAATAGTGGCTAGACCAGTGGCAGATGAAATGTAATCCAGACACTACAAAGTGCTACACATTGGAAAGAAAATAGTAACAGACATAACTCATAAATGTGGTTGAAGTAGTGAAGGATAAAGCTGAAAAATACCTAGACATTAAACATGTCCAACCAAAGCAGATCAGCATTCAAAGCCAATAGGATGTTAACTGTATTGCCAAAATAGTGGGATGTAACTCAGGAGGAAGTAACGATCAAACTCTAATTCTATGGACAGATTGCCCTTGAACACTGCACCCAATTCTGGTCATCAAAACCGGAAGTGCAAAGGCAGGCCATAAGGTTCATCTCCAATGTTAGCGATGAGCTATGTGGAAAGATTATTGAAATGCAGGCTTTTCAGTCCAGAAAGGAACTGTTTGAGTGGAAAATAATAACATTCTTAAAAGACATGGAAAAAGTTAACTGTTAATATAAAATATGAGAGTAGAACGAGAGGACATAAGTAAACTCATTAAGAAGTAATATTAAGGTTGATATCAGGAAATTATTCTTCACGCAAAATAATCAATTTATGAAATAAACTTCCAGAGACAGTAGTGGCAGAAAAGTCCCTAGAAACAAAAACAACTGGATGCTACAAATGGTGGGACATTGGGACCTCTTCAGGCAGATGAGTTAAGATAGCCAAATAAGCTTCCTCATCCAAAATTCTTATAAAAATGTTAACTCCAAACATTTGTGTCCAAACATTTGTGAACAATGGAATCAGATAACCCAGTAACGACCCCTTTTGGCCTCCATTAATGACTTCCTCTAAGCCAAAATATGTTTGTTTGAAATTTCTAATCACCTTCTGCTTTTTCTTTCAAGCCAGTTTTTATTCAGTTGGCTATTTTTAAAGTTAATTTTAGGCTTAGATGCAGATCTAAAATCAAAATATTACTAATACAGGAACAGAAGCAAGCCATTTGGCCCCTCAAACCTGCTCCATCATTCAATAAGGTCATGGCTGATCTGATTGTAACAACTCCACTTTTCTGCCCAACCCATATCCTTTGACTCCCTTGTTAGTCAAGAATCTATCCTAAACTCTGCCTTAAAAACATTCAATGACCCTGCCTCCACCACTCTGGGAAAGAGAATTCTACAGACTCGCAACACTCAAAAAAACCTCACATCTCCACCTTAAATGGGAGACCCCTTATTTTTAAACTGTGTCCCCTTGTTCTAGTCTCTCCTACAAGGGAAAATATCCTTTCAGCATCCACCCTGCCAAGTCCCCTCAGGATCTTATGTTTCAATAAGGTCATCTCTCATTCTTCTAAACTCCAATGGGTACAAGCCCAATATATCCAACCTTTCCTCATAAGATAGCCCCTTCATCCCAGGAGCCAGTTGAGTGAACTTCCTCTGAACTGCTTCTAATGAAATTATGTTCTTTCTTAAATAAGGAGACCAAAATTATACACAGTACTCTAGATATAGTCTCACAATCACCCTGTTCAACTACAGTAAAACTTCCATGTTTTTATATTCCATTCCCCTTACAATAAATAACAATCCATTTGCCTTCCTAATCACCTGCATACTAACCTTTGGAGGTTCATGTGCCAGGACACCCAAATCCCTCTGTACAAAGAGTTCTGCAATCTCTCACCATTTAAGTAATAAGATGCTTTTCTATTCTTCTTGTCAAACTACTTCACAAGTTCCAACATTATACTCCATCTCCAAATTTTTGTGCACTCACTTAATCCCTCAATATCCCTTTGTAAACTCCTTTTGTCCTCTTCACAACTTACTCTCATGCCTATCTGTGTCATCAGCTAATTTGGCAACCATACATTCAGTCCCTTCATTCAAGTCATTGATATAGATTGTAAATAGTTAAGCCCCAGCACTCATCCCCATGGCACTCCATTTGTTATATCTTGCCAACCTTAAAATGACCCATTTATGCCTACTCTGCTTTTTGTTAGCTAACCAATCCTCAATCCATGCTAATGTTACCCCCCCTATGCCACGAGTATTATTTTGTGTCGTAACCTTTGTTTTGGCACCTTGTCAAATACCTTTTGGAAAATACACCATATCTACAGGTTCCCCTTTATCTACCTTGCTTGTTATGTCCTCAAAAACTCTAATACAGGCATAAGAAATAAGAGTAGCAGTAGGCCATTTGGCCCCTTGAGCCTACTCTGCCATTCAATAAGATCATTGCTGATCTGTTTGTGTTTTAAATTCCACATTCCCATCTATCCCCGATAACCTTTGATTCCTTTGCCTAACAGGAATCTATCTACCTCTGCCTTCAAAATATTCAATGACCCTTCTTCCACCATCTTCTGAGGCAGAGTTCCAAAGTCGTACAACCCTCAGAAAAAATTTCTTACTTGTCCCACAAGGGCGACCCCCCAATTTTAAAACAGTGTTCCCTATTCTGGACTCACCCACAAGAGGAAACATCCTTTTCATGTCCATCTTGTCAAAGTCATTCAGGGTCTTACATACTTCAGTAAAATTGCCTCTAACTCTTCTAAACTCCAGTGGAAACAAGCCCAGCCTGTCCAACCTACCCTCATATGATAACCCACTCATTCCAGTATCAATCTAGCACACCTCCTCTGAACCACCTCCAACGCAGATACATCCTTCCTCAAATAAGCATCCTTCCTCAAATAAGGAGACCAAAACTGCACACAGTTTTCGAGATATGGTCTCACCAATGCCATGTATAACTGAAGCATAACATCCTTACTTTATGTTCAATTCCTCTCATAATAAAGGATAGCATTCCATTAGCCTTCTTGATTACATGCTGTACCTGCATACTAACTTTTTGTGACCCATGCACGAGAACACCTAGATCCCTCTGCACCTCAGAATTTTACAGGTCATTCTCCATTTAATACTCTGCTTTTTTATTCTTCCTACCAAAGTGAATAACTTCACATTTTCCCACATTACACTCCATCTGCCTGATTTTTTCCCACTCAACTTATATCTGTCTGCAAATTCCTGGTCTTCTTCACAACATACTTTCCTACCTTCGTCATCTGCAAATTTAGCTATCATGCCTTCGCTCCCCTCATCTAAGTCTTTGATGTAAATTGTAAAAGGTTGAGGCATTAGCAGTCCCCTGCAAGACTTGCATTGCCAAAGACCCGCTTATGCATACTGTTTTCTGCCAGCCAATCTTCAATCCACACTAATAGTATAACATGAGCTTTTATTTTCTGTAATAACCTTTGATGTGGCACCTTATCAATAAATTAGTCAAACACTATTTCCCTTTCAGCCATGTTGCACCTCTGGCTGATTTTCTAAATGCCCTGCTATAACATCCTTCAGAGTAGATTCCAGCATTTTCCCTATGACAAATGTTAGGCTAACTGGCCTGTAGATTCCTGCTTTCTGTCTCCCTCCTTCCTTGAACAGAGGAGTTCATTCGCTATTTTTGAATCTGATGGGACCCTTCCAGAATCTAGGGAATTTTGGAAAATTAAAACCAATGATTTTACTATCTCACCAGCCATTTTTTTTTAAGATGCTAGGATGAAGTCCATCAGTACCTAGGGACTTGGTCAGCTTTTAACGCAAATAATTTTCTCAGCATATTGTCCCTTGTGATTGTAATTGTTTTAAGTTCCTCCCTCCTTTTCACCTCCTGATTTACAATTATTTACAGGATGTTATCTGTTTTTTCTACAGTGCCGACGCAGTTTCAAAGACACGTCCACTGAAACAGGATGACAGATATATACAATGTTGCAGTCCTGGAACAGTGTGTGCTATGAAAGGCAGGATGGTGCTGGAAAGAAGTCCTGGACTAAGGGAGCTGCCTGACAACAGCATTTTAATTGGCTCCTGACCAGGTGACCAGGTTTTGTGTGAGAGCAGTGCAGCAATATAGCTCCTAGGCTGAAAGGAACGGGATCCAAAACCTCTTTCTCCTGTGTGTGGAAGATTCCAGTAATTCGACAATAATAGCTAGCTGATTTTTTCCTCCTCATATCTCTATAACCTACTCTCTCTCTCTGAAAACCCCTGTCAAGAGGCAAAGGGGAAAATCACTGTTAGAGGCATTGAAAGGCAAGTGCCCAACCAGTGAACTAAATACTGAAAAGTGCTGGATGACCACACCATGTCATCACCAAGAACATAGGAATTTGGAAGGCAATCAATCAAAATCAGCCCATCGAATCCTGTATTCCAGAATTGGCGCTATTGAATTGTTTTATTCCACCCTTAAAATCCATGTTTTTGTGTAGAAGGATTTAAGAAGGGGGTAGAGTTTAAGTTATAGTGTTAGAAATTAGTTCATATTTCTTTCTTTTGCCGCTAGTTAATGACAGTTTATCAATAAACATTTACTTAAGTTTACATACCTGGTGCTCGCATTATTTTAACTTAAATTAAACAGTTAGGTAGAATTGGGGCAATCTGGGGGTTTGACCAAACTTTCACATTTGTCACGGCTCAGGGAACAGTAGGGCTTAACATTACAGCACACTATACCCAATGGGTCATGACAATAGCCTTCTCTCACTCTAATTTCTCCCTCATTTTTTGGCCATTCTTCAATTATTTTTTATAATCTAATATTCTGACCTGCCACTAATCCTCATGGAATTATATGCTTTTTCTTTCAATTTGATACTATCTTCAATTTCCTTAGTTGGCCAAGATGATGCATCCTTCCCCTAGAGTCTTTTATCACTTGAATGTATCTTTGCTGAGCATTAGGAAATATCTGAAATGTCTGCCAATGCAATCTACTGACCTATCCTTTAACCTAATTTCCCAGTTCACTTTAGCCAGCTCAGTCTTCATGCCTTCATAATTGCCTTTATTTACTTTTAAATCCCTAGTTTTAGAAACATCCTTCTCTCCCTCAAACCAAATGCAAAATTCAATCATGTTATGATCACTGCTACCAATGGGCACCTTTACGACAAGGACATTAAAAAACCCTGTCTCACTGGTCTTGTCTCAACTCAATAAGATTGTGGCTGATTTGTCACATAACTCCATATATCCATTTATGCCCTATATCCCTAATACCTTTGAAGAAAAATCCATCAAGCTCCATTATAAAAATTAATTGACCCAGCATCAATTGCCATTGCAGAAGAGAGTTTCAAACCTCTAAACACTCTGCTTAATAGTAATATTTCCTAATTTCACTCCTGAAAGTTTGGTTCCAATGTTTTGGCAGATGCATAGGAACACCACCACTGCAAGTTCCCCTCCAAGCCACACATCATCCTGACTTGGAATGATAATCACCATTCCCTTATTGTCACTGGGTCAAAATCTAGGGGCTGACTTCCTAACAGCACTGTGGCTGTACCTACACCACGTGTAGTGCAGCAGCTCATCACCATCTTTTTCTGGGCAATTATGGAAAAGCAATCAATGCTGCCTTAGCCAGCAATACCCACATTCTAAGAAAGAATTAAAAAACACCCTAACCTATCCTCTGTTCTGTTTAACTCATTTCCAATTTCTTCCTCCTGGTTTAATTACCTTGTGCCTTTTAGTTTTCTCTACCTGCAGTGCCAAAGCAAAATTTCTACCTGTTATTCTACTCTCCTCCCTTTTGCATCTGAACTGATCTCCTCCCCATTTGTTGGTTTAAAGTCTGTGCAACCACCCCATTTATCCTTTCCCCGGGACCTGTAAGGAAGAGGATCTGGTACCTAAAGGATTAACCCAAGATTGCGTAAAGTACCACCTACAGTGATGTAAAAAGGCATATGACCTAGAGCTGGAGCCAGTCTAGTAATGAATAGTGAAGTGTAAGGACCTAGCATGGAGTCCTCTCCATACCTACTGTAAATATGTACATCACAGAATCTTTAAAGTGCAGGAGGAAGCCATTTGGCCCATCAAGTCTGCACTGGCTCTGAAAGAACATTCTACTTAGTCTCACTCCTTTGCCTTATCCCCATAATCTTGCACATGCTCTTTTCAGATAGCAATCCAATTCCTTTTTAAATACCTCAATCAAACCTGCCTCCACCACCCGCTGGGTGAAAAAAATGTTTCCTCACATCACATTTAACTCCTTTTGCCAATTATTTTAAATCAGTGCCCTCTAATTCTTGATGCTCCCTTGAGTAGGAGCAGCTTCTCACCATTTACCCTGCGCCCATCAATAGCCTGCTTCGGCCTCCCAGCCAGTGAGAATTCCATCCTCCCAACCCACAGCACACCACAGAGCGAGAAGACCCTCGGCAGCCCTCCAAACCTGCAGCCATTTTGGGTTCCCTTCAGAGCGCAGCTGCCATTTTGAAATTGGCGCCAAAACCCAGAAAGAGCATGAAAATCCCTTTTTCACCAACAACTGATGTGCCATCTTGAAACCCTCTTCTCTCAAAGCTACACCTACACTAAGAATTTTAAAGATGAATCACATTTATTCACTCCCACCTCCAATGGGCTTCACCTATGACCCTGATCAGTGCCAAAATTGGAGCTATTAGAGGTATCAGGATTAAATTTTTTAAAAATCTGAGGCAGAACAAGTTAGCACATTACTTTATTCCATTGGGCCAATTGCAGACGACATCACTGCAAGGCAAACATAGATGAATCATCTGCTAAATTTGATGTCTTAAAATCTTTTGACCTTTACTTCAACCCAAAGATCCAATAAAAAACCTGGAACATGCCAAATTTAACAGGAGAGTCCAGCAGCCTGGGGAACCTGTCGATTCCTTTATCAATGATCTCTACCACATGGCAGCAAGGTATGAAAATTGCGACTTAAAATCTGAACTCATCTGAGACAGAACTATGGTGGGTGTAGCAGTAGATTCACTCTGACCTCCAAGCCAAAGATGATCTTACTCTTGACAAGGCTGTCCAGCCGCTTTGACTCTGAGCTGCGTAACCAATACAGGACCAGAGGAGAGAACACTTCATAGGGAAGAGGCTACACCTCAGTCCACCATAACAAGCCACAGAAGTGCTGGTGCCACCCAAGTCAGGGCAAGCCACCCCTGAACCACCCTGCCAAACTACCTTGCCAGCACTGCGGTGTGAAGCACCCTCACAGAAAAGACCAATGTCCTGCGAGTACTACCTAGTGCTTCCACTACCACAGACAGGCATTTCAGTAAGCTGTGCAAGTCGAAACCCCAGCACTGCACAGACAACCTGAAAACCATCCACAAGGTTGAGGCCAATGACCAAGACACACAGCCTCTCTTCTTGGATGAGATCAGATAATGTAGCTCTTCATTCTGGACTGCAGACGTCATGGCAAGTGGCCAGCTAACCAACTTTAAAGTTAGATTCAGGTGCCAGAGTGACAGTCCTATCCAACGAGGAACCATGGGCTCTGGGTCCAATGATGGACACCTCACTTTACACCACAGGGAAGTCCAACTCCCAGTCAATGGCACGATTCAGGAACCCTTGAGGTACAGCAATAAACAGATCACAGAGCTGATGTATGTCGTGCGAAATCAGCCCTTCTATATCTTCAGCAGTGATGCCTGCCTAGCTCTCGATCTTCTCCAGCCAGAAGAGGTGAAGTCAACCATGGTCTCCACCCAGCCAGAACTGCATCCTCCCAAAAGTTGAACCATGAAGCGGCATTCAAATGTTGACTTAGCTTGTAACCTCTCTTCTCTCGCAGAGTAGGTCTGTTCTCCATTCCAGGTCCCCAAACCTTCCCAAGGGCCAGACCAACCTACCGTGCATGAGGCTACCACAGCACCCCTTATGAAAGTGACCCCAGAGCCAGAACGACCTTCAGAGAAGCCCCTCAACCAGCAACAGCAGACATGCCAACCACTGCACAAACCCAACAACCTCCAGCCAGTGTGCCGAAACCACAGCATCTGCTGCAACCAAGTAGTAGCCTCATAGAATCTACGCAACTAGACAAAGGTGAGCTACCTACCCAGTTTTCTTCTATCCATAGAAAGGCTTTCCCTCAATCGCAAAAAGCTTCCAAATGTCCAAAAAGGCAAAAGAGAAAACTCCAAGAACCTGACAAATACCAGTTTCAGCTGCCCAGAAATAAGTGAGCATGACTAACTACAAACAATCACCGCCAAACCATCCACACTGACCAGGCATGGGGCACCATCCATCAATGGAAGCAGCAAATGAAGCCACACCTACATCCCAGTACAACTTGCAAACCACCACCAAGAGCAAGAACCTCCAGAGCCTGCCACTCTCCTAACCAGACAGCAAACGAGATGTGGCAGGGATACAAGACCTCCAGACCACCTGAATCTCTGATGTCAAGGATTTGAAGGGGGTGGGGGAAGATGGGGTTTAAGAACATTGTTAATGCATATTGTTAATTTTGTTAATGTTTATAATGAAATAGCATAGGGTTAAAATAGTTCATACTTGCAACATTAAAGTTGGTACACAAGATTTACAGTAAAATAAGACTTGAAGCAAACTGAAAGTAACATGACAGTCTTTATCCAGGGGATAAAGACGGGGGGTTGGGGGGGGGCGGGGGGGGGGGGGGGGGGGGGGGCGCACGCAGTAGAAGGGTCTGATACCTAAAAGGGTTAACAGGATACTGAGTATTGTACCACCCACAGTGATGTAAGAAGGCACATGACCGAGAGCTGGGACCAGCCTAGAAAATGAGGAACAATACGTAAAGGACCTAGCATGCAGTCCTCTCCATACCTACTGTAAATATGTACTTAGCTCAGTTTGATTCATAAAGACTTCCTTGTAACTTATACAACACTGCTTCATGGTGTCCAAGCAGTATCCTTCAAGAGTAGCGACAACTGGATATATCATGGTAACATTGGTAGAATCCATCAGGACCCTAATCCCAACCCAGTTCAGCTGGAGCCCATCCAAATGGTTCAGTTTTCACCAGCGTCAGTACTAATGCCAGTGTCCAACAAAATAACCATTTATTAGTTCACGTCTCACTGGGAGTTAAGAAAAAGCAGTGGCTATCCATCGATCTTCCAAAATAGTTCTAGCATTTATGAGGTTCCTAAAAATATTAACAATCTGGATCCCCCATTTCACCCTTTGCTTTCTTCATTACTCTGTAGTGTAATCTTCTTCAGCCAAGGGTTCTACAAACAATCTGTTTTTAAAAATGCTTCACTGATCTACAACTACATGATAAATCTCTGTACAAAATAACTATCTAGAATTTGATTAGTCTTCAATAGTGAAGAATAAAGAATTTAATTAATATAGCTACCATTTCCTTATTCCCTGTAATATTTCTATACAATTTATGCTTTAAAAGGCATATGGATTACTGAAGCAATGCAGGGAAATATGAGACAATGCACTTTGGAAGCATAAAAGAACATGTGCACTGAACTGTAAAACTGTAGAAGGCAAAGAAACAGGGCCTAGGGGGTAAGAAGCACATTTCCACCTGCTCTGATAACAGAGGGCACTGAGTGCAAAGATAAAGCAGAATGTATATCCTATATGGCTCAGCGACGTGGACTATGTACAGCAGGCACCTCAAAAACTCTGGAGAAGTACCACTAGCGCTGCCTCTGCAAAATCCTGCAAGTCCATTGGCAGGATAGGCACATCAACATCAGTGTTCTTGCTCAGGTCAACATCCCCAGCATCAAAGCATTGACCGCACTCCATCAGCTCCGCTGAGTGGGCCACATTGTCCGCATGCCTAACATGAGACTCCCGAAACAAGCACTCTACTTGGAGCTTTGACACAGCAATCAAGCCCCAGGGGGCAGAGGAAGCACTTCAAGGACACCCTCAAAGCCTCTTTGAAAAAGTGCAGCGTCCCCACCGAGATCTGGGAATCTCTGGCCCAAGACCGCTCGAAGTGGATGGAAAGCATCTGAGAAGGAGTTGAACACCTCCCATCTCATCACCAGGGGCTGGCTGAAGCCAATGTCAACAGCGAAAGGAGCACGTGGTAACCTGGGCACCACACCCACCTATTCCACCTACCACCGTCTGGCCCACCTGCAACAGAGACTGTAGGTCACGCATTGGGGTCTTCAGTGACCCGAACTCATTTTTAGTTTGGAAGCAAGTCATCCTTGACCCCGAGGGATAGCCTAAGAGAAGATTGCATCCAGTTTGAGCATCTTCTCTTAGGAAGGATATCACGGCCATGGTAATCCCTAGGATGAGGTGCTTCCATTATAAAGGGAGACTGGACAGATTGGGTTAAAGCAAAAACAGAAAATGCTGGAAAAACTCAGGTCTGACAGCATCTGTGGAGAGAGAAAAACAAAGCTAACATTTGGAATCTGCCTGACCCTTCTTCAGAGCTGTTGTGGACAAATTGGGAATCTTTTCATGACAAAAGCGGAGGTATTCAAATAAAAAAAAACAGGAGTGAAGACTTGATAAAGTAAATCAGAAAAAAAAGATTGGTATTGATTGGTGAACACCAGTGGGCATAAACTTAAGACCATCGCCATGAGAACAAAGTGTGAACTTAGGAAAATTTATTTATTTTTTTTTTTTTACACAGAACGTTTTTAAGACATCAAATGGCTTTCAAGAAATAAATGGTATTGGCAAAATCTAGAGCAGCTTTCAAAAAGTATTTGGATAAATACTTGAAAAAGAGAAGAATTTTTCAAGCATGGGGAAAACAGCAGAGAATGGGGTCAGAAAGCCGGCACAGAAGCAATAGGCCAAATGGCATCTGATTTAAAATTCTGAAGACATCTGAAAAATTCTATTATTTCACACTTCTCTTTCAGTTGCCCCAGTCCAACCACTTTACCCAAAGGATATTAAAATCCCCATGGTTATCAGCTCATCTGGTGCCTCTTTTACTTTAATAAAAACAAAAAACTACTGCGGATGCTGGAAATCCAAAACAAAAACAGAATTACCTGGAAAAACTCAGCAGGTCTGGCAGCATCGGTTGCTTTCTTGTTTCTAGCTAGTTCACTGAGTTGGAGGTTGGGGGAAACTGAAATTATTATTTAGCTGTCCTCATTTATTTCTGTCTGAACTAAGAACCTTAAAAAAAAAGCAATAAGTCACAATGTCCAGGAAGTAATTTCAATCGATCATAACTGTAAATAATTTATTTAAACTTCCAAGGGAATGCTCCACTCCTCCCTGCTCTTCAGAAGGTTGTCAAAGCAAACAGGATCATTTGCTGGTATTTCCTCCCTGGGAGATCAAACACAATTTAGTATCCCACCTACTGCACCAGATTAAAATCAATGGAATAAATCTGGGAACTTCCAGGTCACGTGGTCCATTTACCTAGCGAGCAATAGCGACACTAACAGTTTCAAAATAGGTAAGTTATAATTTGGTTACAATAGGAGAACTTATCTCCATTCAGTTCCATTGTGAGTGACCTGGGTCAGTGTAATTTTCCTTCACTATAACAGAAGCTTCACAATGTTAAAATTCATTGTAAGCAGGTTCTACTGTAAATTACAATTCTACATCAAATGATCTGCTACTAAAAATACTGCCCATTATTCAAGTTATTATAGGTTGAATAAATTTAGCATGCTCCATATTTCCAAAATAATTGTAAAAATAATGGATTTACAAAAGGCAGCATGATTAAAATTACAATGAGAAAGACCAAAGGTAAGACTGCAAAGATCCCATTAAGGCCTTCAAACTGGATCACCAGCACCACCTACTGGTACTTTTTGGCAATCGATTTCACTTTTATTATCAAAATCAAATTTAAATAGGAATGATCTGTGTGTTGTGGGGCAAGTTAAGAACCTAGAGATTATTGGTATCATTTTTATCACATGATCTATAAGCAATTGTATAACTGCATCTGTGAACCGAGGGAGCAGATGCTTTTCTGGGTTTTCTGGCTAACATCCGGAAAAGCATTGAACTTGAAATAAATTATTGAATCAGACATACAGGAAATAATTATTTTGAACAACTTGGTCAGTGGGTTGCATTTCACAATGTTCAAGGGAGCACCTCTTAGATTACCCTTTATCTATTATTGTGGATATCCACTGCACGACTATTAAACTGACTAAAACAAGTTTTGGGTCTTTGAGAGGACACGCTGCTAATCTTCTCAAGGCCAGGGTTTGAGTTAAAATGTAGTACAACGCGGGCTCAAATATGAATAGTTATCCATTTATCAAGTGATTTTAAATATCAAAACAAAAATAAATGTACCAAAATTAATGGCCCAGAATTTGCTGGAAAAATAACAGTAAATGCACATGGCATTCTTAGTGTGCAAAACTGGGGGATATAGCAAATCTGTTCAAATTGCTAGGTGATTTGCATCAATCTACCACTAGCCTCGACAAAAGGAGTAGCTTGCCATAACCTCCCCCATGCTTTAAGAAGTTATTGCATTTTTGCTGCTATGAAACAAATTCAACTTGCCACAGAAAGCTAAGCCTAATACTTAATAACAGTTTCATAAATGCTCCTGCCACAGAATGCAACCTCACAGCCCAATGTGAAGGAATTGGAATTGTGGAATCTCAGCCTTGCAAGTAATAAATTAATCCTAAAGGTTTTTAAAAAGTTACAGTAAGAAAAATTTATATCTCCTCTCCCTTAATCCAATTTTCTATTTCTCTTTCTGTATCTAGTTTGTCTCTAATTCACTCCATTGTCTTCTTTGTCATTCCTTTGTTACTTGGTTTATCCTTAAACCTCATTGGTTGAGACAGATCGATCCCATCAAATCAACACGGTTCCGGATGCCTCATTCCTAGTTTTAGCTGACACTTCCAGCAATTTGAAGCACTAAAGTTTGAGCCAAAGGAGGAGGGAACAAATCTAACAATTTGTGGCATTGACCCAGACTTTGCTGCAAGAGCGACAGTGAGGCCATCAGCATGCACCGTTTATGAAAGAATAACTTGCCATCAACTTTTGGCCTCCACACACATGCAGTTAAATGCAGAAATCAGGATGTGGCTGACTGAGTTTCAAGCTCCTCCACAAGCTTCACAACACATGGACCATAGATTCAGCATTGGAATACATGGAGGGCACAATTAGGCATTATTTGTGATGCACAACCACAAAACATACCAGGAAAATTTACTCTAGAATGGACAAGCCCTAAATGTCTCTCATCTCTCAATTCCATTAATAGTAACCACACTTCAAAAATACTCCATTAACTGCAAAATACTTTCAGATGCCTAGTGTTCATGCAAGTCTTCCTTATTGTCTCTTTCCTGCCCTTTTCTGTACACGATTTGGCATAGAATATTTCATTCTAACACACTTCTTGGTTCAGTGGCTCAGTAAGGATTCTTTGATCTGATTGGTTAAGGATACATGCTATTGCTTGACCTGTTCATATAGGTCTCAGATCCCCCGTAGGGGGGTGCCCCACCATTTTGGCTCTTGAATTACTACAAATTCCAATGAAAAGTTCCATTAAAAGTAAGTGTAAGGAACAGTGAGTGTCGTTCATTCACCACTGACCTCAAAATGCAGGTACATTTTTTTTTTAATTTTAACTTGCTCAGTAATGTTTCTTGGGTCTTAGATGGCACCTTTTGTATTGATCGAACATACACAAAAATTTCTCCATTTACACCGCTGACCAACTTGTTTCTCCCCTTGTTGGCCACCTGTTTCACTTGATACCCACAGTTTTTAAGTCCAAATATAAAAAGATATATAGTGAAATCTTAATTCAAAGTCACAAATCAACTTTTTTCTCATTCATTCGCGAGACACAGGCACCACTGTGTGGCCAGCATTAATTCCCTCAAGGTGGTGACATGCCACTTTATTGAACACATATGGTGTTACTAACACCCACAGTCCTGTTTGGGGTGGAGTTTCAAGACTTTGATACGATTATGAAGGAATGGCAATATTGTTTCAAGTTAAAATAACGTGTTCCCACACTCCTGCTGAATTTGTTCTTCTTAGCAACAGAGGTCACAGATCAGGGAGGTGCTGTTGAAGAAACCTTAGTATGTTGCTGCAGTGCATCTTGTTGAAAGTACACACTGTTGCCACTAGAAGGAAGGAATGTTTAAGGTTGTGGAAGGGGTGTCATTCAAACAGCCTGCTTTATCCTGGATGGTGTCAAGCTCCTTGAGTGTTGTTGGAGCTGCACTCATCTAGGCAAGTGGTCCTGGAAGAACCCAAGCTGAGCAATGAGCAAGTGCTGCTTGATAGCACTATCGGTGGCATCTTCCAACACTTTGCTCATGCTTTGAGTGTACATTGAGGACAACAGTGAATGAACTGGATTTGTCCTGTTTTTTTGCAGACAAGACATACCTGGGCAATTTGCCTCTTTGATGCTAGTGTTGTAGCTGTACTGGAAGAGCAGAGTTAGGAGGCACAGCTGGTTTAAGAGCATAGGGCTGCAGCACAATAGCCTTTGCTATATTCACTGCGCTCAGTGGTTTCTTGATATCACATGGAGGGAGTCTAATTGGCTGAAGACTGTCATCTATGATGGTACAGGTGGTGAAGGGGGCTGAGATAGATCAACACTTTTTTCCAAAAACGGTGGCAAACACTTCAGCCCCGCCTTTACACACACATGCTGGGCCCCACCATCATTGGTAATGGAGATGTTCATGGAGCTTCCTTACGCTGTTGATTTGTGAATGGTGGACAATTAAACACTTGACATGGCAGGACTGCAGAGTTTTGATCTGATCCATTCAGTATGGGATCACTTACCTCCAACAATAACATGCTGCTTCCACTAATGTATTCTAGAATATATTAGATCTTGTTTATCATCTTCACCAGGTTGGCACCTCATTTTTAGGTATGCCTGGTGCTGCTCCAGCCATGCTCTCTTGGGTTGGTCTCTTGGCAAGATGATAATGTTAGAGCGATGGACATGTTGGGACACAAGGGCCTGGATTTTCATTTGAGTTGGGTGAACAGAGTCAGGATAACTCCCAGCTCCACAAACCCAACTTTTAAAATTGGCTGCCTGGATATCAGATTTTCAGTCCAGGTGGGGGATTGGGTGGGCTGTATTAGAAGTCAGGGAGCCCCAGAAGTAGTGAGGAGGATGCTGGGTGCAAAGGCAGGCCAGGCAGAAGGCCTGCCTCAGGGCACAGTGTCCAAAAATTTGGGGAAAAAAAAAACAGAAATACATCCCTCTGGCCCTCACCACTGCACACATTCCCCATGCCCCCTCCATGCAAGCTATCTCATGCCCTGTACAAAACCCCCATGGTCCCTCGTAACCTCCATGCCAACTGATGCTCTGTAAATCGCCCCAATGGCCCTTTAAAGCCCTATATGTCAGGATGACAAGTCCTCTCAACAGTTCCAAGGAGCTTGACAGTTAATAAGTTTATGCACATTCATGCCTACTTTTAACAATTCCAAAAGGGCACCTGACCTCCCCCAAAGGTGTCCCAGGACCAGATCCAAAAGGGTACCTTCTCTTTCCAAAGGGGAAGCTATCCAATGAAATGTACAAGTTCAGGCCTGCTCTTACCAGGTCTGCTCTGCCCATGGGGTTTTACACTCCTAAGCTAGCAAAATCCGACTTGAGTGGAGGCAGCTGATGATGGGTGGTCAGCTGCCTCCATTAACCACATGGGCATGGAAAGCGAACAGCCCTCATGAAAATGAGCCCTCATGAAGCAACATGTTCAAGGGCAGGACTTCAAATTTCTGGTTCATCTGCTATTTTTGCCACAACAGAGGCTCTGCTTTTGGCGAAAATCCAGGTCAAGGTTACAGATTGTGGTGGAATATTGCTGATGGCAGCTGAGTGCCTTATGAATGTCCAGTTTAGAATTGCTGGAAATGTTCCAAATCTAGCCCATTTAGCACAGTGGCAGTGCCACACAACACAATGGATGGTCTCCTCAATGTGAAGATGGGTCTTTGTCTCCACAAGGACTGTGCAATGGTCACCCCTACCAATATTCTCACAGAAAGATGCATTTACAAAAGGTAGGTTGGTGAGGGCAAGGTCAAGTCGGTTTTTCCTTCATGCTGGTTCTCTCACCGTTTGAAGGTCCAGTTTGACAGATGTCCTTCAGCATATGGCCAACTCAGTTGTGATGCCAGCCACTTTCATTGAAGGGTCTCATCAATAGTACATTCTGTATCCTTGTTATTCTCAGTGCTTCTTTCAACATAGAGGTTTCTGCGAATATGGCTATGTTATGCTGTTGCTTCACTAGTTTGTAGGACAGCTCTCCCAATTCTGGCACAAGCCTCCAGACATCAGTGAGGATGACTTTACAGGGTCAAATGGATAGGAAGATGTCAGGTGGCCCATCCAACTTTATTCTTATTAGAACTTTATGTAGTTATTTGATGCTAGGTCATTTCAGAGGCATGTTAAGAGTCATTTGCATTACTGTGGGTCTGGAATCACATACAGACCAGACTGGGTAAAGACAGCAGATTTCCTTCCCAAAAGGACATTAGTGAAGCAGCTGGATTTTTCATTACATGGTCACCATTACTGATACTAGCTTTTTACTCTAACTGTATTTAGCCAGCTGCTACACTGGTATTTGAACTCCCCTTCCCCTTGACATTCAATGGCATTACCATCACTTAATCCCCCTCCATCTACATCCTGGGGGTTACCATTTACTGGAAACCTAACGAATCATATAAACACTGTGGCTACAACAGCAGGTCGGAGGCTGGGAATTCTGTGGCAATTAACCCACCACCTGGCTCACCAAAACATGTCCGCCATCTACAAGGCCCAAGTCAGGAGTGTGATGGAATACTCCTCACTTACCTGGATGAGCACATCTCCAACACTCAAGAACTCGAGACCATCAAGAACAAAGCACCCGAACCACCACCTTAAACATTCACTCCCTCCACCACTGATGCACAGTGGCAGCACTGTGTACTATCTGCAAGATACACTGCAGCAACTTGCCAAGGCTCCTTCAACAGCATCTTCTAAACCCGCAACCTCTACCACCTTGAAGGACAAGGGCATCCGATGCAGGGGAAAACCACCACCTGTACCATCTCCAAGACGCACTGCAGCAACTCACCAAGGCTCCTCTAACAGCACTTCTCAAATCCTTGAACTTTACCATCTAGAAAGACAAAGGCAGCAGATGCATGGGAACACCACTACCTGCAAATGTCCCTCCAAGCCACACACCATCCTGACTTGGAACTATATCTCTGCTCCTTTACTGGGGCTGGGTCAAAATCCTGGAACTCCCTTCCTCACAGCACTGTGGGTGTAGCTACACCACATGGCCTGCAGCGGTTCAAGGCAGCTGACCATCACCTTAAAGGCAATGAGGGATGGGCAATAAATGCTGTCCTAGCCAGTGACGCCCACATCCCATGAATGAATTTTTTAAAACTATGTCTTCAAATCATTAGTCCAGACCTCTGGATTACTAATCCAATAGTATAACCACAATGCTGCTGCACCCATGGGTGGCCATGAGAATTAGATTTTTAGTACTTAATTCCACTTTGCTGCCTATGTGCAAAAATAACTTGGCACTAACAGTCGACTGTAAATACGCAGCACAGCACACCACCTCAAAATGCTGGATCCAGATCAAGAAATGATCAACAGCCAAGTGCTAGAAAGCTTTATTCCTGCTCTAAATCAATCATTCAAGAATTCCAGTTAGAATAGTGGAGGTGAAAATCCTAGAATTCATTAAGAAACAATTAAAGGCTGCAATGTGGGGAAATACAGAGGATGTTTTTGGATGGATAAGCTAAGAAGCCCAAATAATTTCCTAATCTGAGATCAAACCATTTCCTCTGACTCTTACCTCTTCTGCATCCTTCCCCACTTTGCTTTTCTCCACCATTAGTGGCTGTGCTGTCAGCTGACAAGACAATGACCCATTATTTACAATTCTCTTCCTAAATCCCTCTGCCTCTCATTTTAGATCTGCTGCTTTAACCAAGATTTTGGTCACTCTTTGTAATTGCCTGTCCTTTGGCTCAGCGCTCTGATGTACATTGGGGCATTTTGTGTTCTAGGGCTACACAAATGCAACTTCCTGCCAGGTCAATCCTTGGAAGTCAGCACTTAAACATTTCCTGCACTGAACACTGGGAATCAATCTCTAAACAGCAACATATTCTGGATTTATTATGCTCTATGTATTGTAGCAATGTGCAAAATTTTGCAGTGTTTTTCAACATACCCTACTTTTAATAAAAATAATTTGCAGAATCAGATAATTTTTTAGGCTTTCGGGCCTGGGGCATTTTCCTAGACGACATGGAATGGTCCATTTTCTGGTGCAGCAACCTGTAATGAGGCTGGGCACATGCAAACCAAATTAAAAATGATGTGAAACACAATAGCATTTCCACCATATTAACTGGCCTTTTGTCGGGTGTTCACCGAGGTAAATGTTGGAATGCTAGCAGAGGGAAACTCAGTTCCCTTCCCCACCCCTAGGCCAGAAGTGCAACCAGGGTTTGACAATTATCTCCACATGGAGATATGCCTCACCTTATTTGAGCAGGGAACATGTCCAATGTGAAAATCAGAACCAATAAGTGATGCAACTGACCATTACATCATTGACACAATTGTGTACAAAGACTACAGCATCTTACAAGACACTTTGCTATGCAACATGCATTTCTAAATGTTAAGTATTTGTTGTTCCCATTACGTTTAATTCAAAATGTGCTAAAACTCGAGTTGCAAATGATGGGGAGGCGGAGTGGTTTAAGAGGAGACAGAGGCAGAAGCAGGTCAGTTTACATAGCTTGTATTTTATGCAGGCTTTACAGACCAATATGAAATATTCAAATGTAGAGACTAAATCCTGGCATAAACCCAAAGCGTTCATTTAAAATGGCAGCAACTCTTGTCTGTAAAGTTCAACAATCTGACTGGATTTTGCCACAGTCAGTGAAAGTTTACTTATCTGTGTGGACTTTGGCTGTAAAAAATCCAAAAGGAGGGGATGTTTTTTTCCCCTGCACTCTGACAGAGCTACACTGAGACTCTTTGCAGATATTGTAATAAAATTAACAACCATTTATGATCCAATATTTAGATTCTCCAAAAGAGGAATTTAAATCCAGTTGATCACGTGTCACTCAAGGCCAGGGAAATAACTAGTTCTAGATAGAAGTCATTCTTTTCCTTCAACATACTCCACAAAACTTCTCTTTGACCAAGTTTAGTCACTGTCCTAATATCTCCTCCTTTTGCTTGGTGCCAATATTTGTCTGGTTACACTCCTGTGAAGTACCTTAGGAAGTTTTCTGACATTAAAAAGATGCTAGGTAAATGCAAGTTTTTTTTCCATTCAGTCATACCATTGTTATGTCAACACCACTGCACAGCCCTCTTGATATCTAGCTTTTGAACCAAGTATTACGTTTTCTTAAGCCCTATCTTGATTCAACAACCAGTTTTTCTTCAGGCAATCCATCAGAACTTGGTTACAATCTATATTGATGACCTAACAAATGCACCTCTACTACTCAGAAAAGGAACACATTTGCCCATAAACGAGAGATTATTTTATAACCCACAGTCTATCACAGGATATTGTAAAATGCTTGAATAACATTTCTTACAGGCTTGATTCCATCTATCCATACTTAGCAGTTAAAATTAAAACAAAGCAGTCTTAAATCACATTGTCCTGCTTTCTTTTTCCTCCGAAGTACATAGCACAATGAATCATCCTTGTCTACTAGCTTTTATCAGTTTTGACACTTAGCTGTCAATGCCTGATTAGCTCCATCGCTTGCATGATTTGAGTAGCTCAGTTGTGCGAGCCAAGTCCAAAAATAATGCACCTCCAAAACAAAAGGAGAAACTAGTGTTATAAATTAAGATCACAATCAGAATTTTAACAGCACAGAAGGAGGCCATTCAGCCATCATGTCTGCACTGGCTCTCCAAATGACCATTATGACCTTGTGCCATTGCCCTGCCTTTTCCCCATACTTTCTATTCTATACGTTTCTATTCAAATAATCTAATGCCTTCTTGAATGCCTCAACCACACTTCCAGGCAACGCATGCCAGACCCGAACCCGAACAACACTTGTGTGAAGAAATTTTTTCTCACATCACATTTGCTTCTTTTGCAAATCACTTTAAATCTGTGCCCTCTCATTCTTGATCATTTTACGAGTGGCAACAGCTTCTCCCTATCTACTCTGCCCAGCCCCCTAATGATTTTGAGTATCTCTATCGAATCTCCTCTTAGCCTTATTCTTTCCAAGGAGAGCTATTCTCATAGCTGAGGTTTCTCATCCCTGGAATCATTCTTGTAAACCTCTTCTGCACTCTCTCCAATGTGTTAACATCCTTCCTATAGTGTGGCACCCAGAACTGTACACAATACTCCAGCTGAGGTCTAATGAGTGTCTTATATAAATTCAGCATAACCCATCTGCTCTTGTACTCTATGCCTGTATGAATAAAGCCCAGGATATCATATGCTTTATTACGCACAAACACACATCTTTCTGCACCCCCTTCAAAATTTCACCCCTTATTTTATATTATGTGTTCTTCCTACCAAAATGCAACACCTCACACTTCTCCACATTGAACTTCATCTGCCCACTCCACCAACTTGTCTACGTCCTTTTGAAGTTCTACACTGTCCTCCTTGCAGTTCACAACACTGCCAAGCTTATCATCCGCAAACTTTGAAATTGTCCCCTGCACACAAAGATCTAGATCATTAATATATATCAGGAAAAGCAAGCATCCCAATACCAACCCCTGGGGAACTCCACTACAAACTTTCCTCCAGCCCGAAAAATATCCATTAACGATTACTCTCTACTTCCTATTTTTCAGCCAATTTTGTATCCATGTTGCTACTGTCCCTTTTATTCCATGAGCCATAACTTTCCTCAAGTCTGTATCAAATGCCTTTTGAAAGTCCATGTACATCACACCAACAGAATTACCCTCATCTGCCTTTTCTGTTATCTCTTCAAAAAACTCCAACAAGTTAAACACAATTTCTCCTTTAGAACTCCATGCTCTCTCTTCCTCATCAACCCATACTTTTCCATGTGACTACTAATTATATCCTGAATAATTGTTTCTAGAATCTTGCCCACCACTGAAGTTAAATTGTCTGGTCTGTAATTGTTGGGCTTATCCTTACAACCATTTTTGAACAACTACATAATGTTTGCAATTCTCCAGTCCTCTGGCATTGCCCCTTAGCCTTGGGAAGGCTGAAAGTTTACAGCCAGTGACTCTGAAATTTCTACTCGCACTTCCTTCAATATCCTTGGATGCATCTCATCAGGTCCCAGTGCCTTGTCAGCTTTAAGTTCCAACAGTCTATTCAACACTACCTCCTTATCAATTTTGAGCCGTTCTAGTGACAGAGTTTCCCCATCTGTCACCATGGCCTGGGTAGCATCTACCTCCTTGGTAAAGACAGATGCAAAGTATTCATTTAATGCTTCAAGCCCTTTTGTCCATGTGTAAATTCCCTTTTAGGTCTCAATCAGCCCTACTCCTCCTTCGACCACCCTTTCACTATTTATATGCCTGTAGAGGACATTGGGATTCCCCTTTATGTTAGCTGCCAATATTTTCTCATAATTCCTCTTTGCTTCTCTAAAATGCTTTTTCGCCTCCCCTCTGAACCTTCTGTATTCCTTTTAGTTCTCAATTATACTTTCTACTTGACACCTGTCGTGAGATACCTCTTTCAAGTCTTAACCAATCAGCCTAGCACTTGGTAGCTAGGAAGCATCCTCCTGGGTTTACAAGGCACGGTGATGGAAGTGTCGGGGGTATGGCAACATATATCCACACAAGTTTACATGCTAAAACAAAAGGGTGAAAAGCCTCGCTGTCAATATATTCCAACTAAACCCTCCAGCGCTAATAGCCACAAGTAGAGCGGGAGGGATCCCACAATAACAGTCGCAACTTCGGCGGAAGATTCGCAGTGACTCCAAAGACATCGTGTTTCCGTCCACCAAAATCAGACCCAATTTTGCCTAGACTGAGTCCTCAAAAACTCTCGGTAAGTGCACTCTTCTCGCACTTGGGGAATCTCACTTCAGATCTACTGCGAAAATACTCCCATTTAGTCAGGGAATTTAGCTCAAGTCACTGACAAAAACAATCCGAAATTTCAATAGGCTTTAACACTGCAAGGTTCAGCCAAAACTGAAAGCGAATTCACTCAAATATATATGTACATTTAGTTAACTCTTGACAGCCATTTAAAAATCTTCCTGAATATCGTACACTCAACATTAGTTAAAATAAATAAGTAGGAATTAGTGGTTTCATTTTCTTCGACAAATCAGGAACAGCCAGCTCCAAAAGTCAACTAACCTGAGCTCGGCCCACGTTTAGCGGCGAGCACCCGTAACACAGTGTGCACGCAGATCAGTTTAGGCGGGTACTCCCTCTGCCCGCCTTTCTCACCTGTGTCGCGCTCTCCGCCTCCGCCACAGGTGAACGCTGCACCCTCTGACCTGGTCGCCTAGCGAGCGGCTCCTCCAATCACAAGTCCACCCCCACAGCTTCCTAAAAATAACGTGCTACAAAGAGCTGTGCTTTTCATACCGTAATGATCACGCTGGATGGAAAAGTCCCATTTTATCATAAGTTATCATCCAAAATCACGCAATAAAAGCAAAACACTAAATTGTTACGAGGCACAATCTGGGTAAATGTGCAGACTTCTCTAAAATTGGCCAATTATGGCACATAACAGGTGATTATTATCCTACTTCCGTCTTTCCATTGAACCCGGATAGTTTTGTCATATCTGGACTCATTTTTCCTTATTTTACTTCCGTATTTCAATGGGGACACTTAATTAGTCAAGGCTATGTTCATGAGTAAAATTGTTTCAGAACGTTATTCGTTTTAACCACTTACGTTATACCTGTAAGAAGCTGAGGTTATAAATTTGACGGTACCATAACTTCAGTGTTAGTGACAATAATAGTTGCATGCATACACCAGAATTAAAATTCAAGGAGCTGCCTGCTTTTTAAAGAAATGGAATAAATGCAAGTCTCCAATTTCGGAACACTGGGCCATGCGAGGTTCTTACCTGTTTTATTGTTATTTCATTGTAAACTACAATTGTATATTTGTTTTAAAAAAAATCTATTTCAATACAAATTGTCACGTGTTACTTTAATTAAAATCAGTTTGTCATTAGAGGACAAGAGAAGATTTAGAAGCTGAGTTGTTAGGGACTATATTGAATAGACCCCAAAAACAGATACAGGGATCATAATGCGCAATTAGCCTGCACCCATTTAATTTAATTCAGGCAGCTCGCCTGCTTTATGCAGCTTGCTTATTTGAATGATTGCTGCAAGCAGCCACTGCTAATCATGGTGTTCGTTAACTGCACGTATCGGCAGGGGCCGAAAATCATGAGCGCCGTGCACCAGTGATAGTTAAACTGCACCTCTCAAAGGGGAGGAGTATTGTAACTGGGGCAGGTGCCTGGCAGTCGTGCAGGAAGTGCAACTGATCTGAGAATGGAATAGCAGGCGAGAGAGGTTCCTCACAGGTTTTTGGATGCTGCAATGGATGCCTTGGTGGAGGACCTGAAATGTAGAAGAGATGTCTTGCATCTACAGAAGGCCAGATGACCCTCCAGGCACAAGCTGAAAAGGCAACAGGAGTGGATAACTGTGAAGGGCAATGCCAGAAGTGAAGCCCTGGGACCTTGATGCAGTGCCACAATCAGTTCAATGGCCTTGCATGAGGGCTCAAAGTCAGTGCATGTATCTCAGCAAAACATCCAGACAACCACCTACGTGTTTAACTGGGTGGGGAACAAGCATTAGACATAATCACTTTGGACAATAGACTCTGGCTGAGAAAGGAACTCATTCAAGTATGATCTAATCATGTAAACCAAGGACCTGGAATCAACTAGCCATGGTCATGTTTGGGTAACTGGTCAGTTGGTGAGAGGGGATCATGTGATGTCAACTAATCCTGTCCCTTTTTTTGTTGAAACTGCTTTTCTCTAGGCCACAGAATGGAAGCAGAAGAGATGCCAAAGGAGTAAGACTGAGTGGGGTAATCTCTTTCTATCTCACCCATCCTGTAGCTGGAGCCCTGCCTCATGTTTGACCATCCATTTGCTACAGGCAGCATTTTAAGAATCAACCAGCAGTTGCTAATTCCATGAGAAAAGATAAATCATTCATCAGCATCTTTAAAATCATCTTGGTACAGATCCTGAAAGATCACTGAGCTCAGAACCATCCTAGTCATCAAGCTACAAGATCCATATACCCCTGACTTTTACTAGACTTGTAAACTACTCAACCTATTTTTTTACCCACTTTTTAATTTATTGTGTGTGAGCCCTTAAATACATCTGTGAGAGAGAGTCAGAGCATTTTTTATTATTTTTATGTAGACCATCTGTTAAGTACAATAATATCATTCTCTTTTTAACATCTTACAAGGAAACCTGTCTGTGTGTATCTGTTACAGTCACAGCATGTAAACAGTTAAACATTCACTGAATTGACAGGCGCATCCTTTTTTTGAAAAAACCTGCTGTGGTCAACCAAGGAGTGGGGAGGAGGGGAGCCATTCAACCCCCCTCCTCACCTGATCATAACAGAAATTTGGGTCTGCATCTGTCATCAGACCAATACAGACAATGGGAAATTGGAACTGGGAAACCCATTAATTCCTAGAGGTATTTCAAAACTCCCATAAAGGTTTTCTTGTGGTTTACAGCACTAGAGTACTTAAAATGTCCACACTCAAGACTAGTACCTTCATAGAACAAAGTGCGGTAACTTGGGACACATTAAAAGCCCTCACCATTGAAGAGTTAAGGAGAGTGCTTGATATTTAGAAATGTGTTTTTTTCCCCCCCAAAAAGCTAGAAAATCTAAAATTCTAAAACTTATAGCCACACATTTGGCAATTAACCTGAAGAACAGGAGGTAGGCATGGAATCTAAAATGCATAGGCTAGCATTAGAAAATATACAGCTGGAACAGTGAAAAGTAGAACAAGAATTCCAAGCAATAGGAAAAGAAAGGGAAAAGGAGAGAAAGAAAAGAGTTCCAAGAAAAGGAATGGGAAAAGCAAGCAAGAAAGAAAGGTGAGAGAATTCCAGAAACAGGAGCAAGAAACCACTTTCCAGAGGGAAAAACAGGAAAGGGAATTAAGGCAGCTGGAATGGAATAAGAGTGTATCAGCTGTACCCAGTGAAGACACTACTAGTGAGTTAACTTTTCCTAGCTCTGAATGAGCTTTGAGTGCTCCCGTTTCATACCAAGATTTAATGTGGAGGATGTGGAAGCATTTTTGTCTAATTTGAAAAGCTTGCAATGAGTTTGAAGTGGTCTGTAGAGGTTTGGACCCTTCTACTACAAAGGAAAAGCCCATGAGGTTTATTCCCTATTGTCCAATGAGAGTTTATTAAACTGAGATTATCAAAAAATGCCAACCTGAATGCACATGAGCTGGTACTGGCGACGTACCCCCAAAAATTATGAACATTCTGGAAACGACCTGAGCAAATTTCATTGAGTTTGAAAGGGTTAAGCAACTTGCTTTCAACTGATGGAGCTGGGAGCTTAAGATACATCCCACATATGAAAACCTTAGAGATATGAATCTCCTCAAAATGTTCAAAAAACGTACTCTCCTTTCCATAAAAACCCATGTAGAGAAACAAAGATTCTCCAAAGCCAGACAAGCAAACATAATAGCAGGCAACTATGAATTGACACACAGACCCCTGACTCAAAGTAAACTGGAATCTAGTAATTCCTACAGGCTAAGGAGAGATAGGATGGATGTAGACGAAGCCAAAATAGGCTAGAGAGAAAAGGAGATTAGAGAGGGAGAAACAAATCAGTCTCCAAATTTTAAAAGAAGAAAACAAGATGGTAAACCACAAAGGGCCCATCAGTTTGTTTACTGTGTAATAGTCTGGACACATAAGGGACAAATGGTAGCATTCTAAAAGACCAACAGTGGATACTGCAGTCAAGGCAGTGTCTGTAGCCATGATGATGATAAGCCTATGTTCCAGTGTAGCCAAGGGCCAGAAAACCTACCAGAACTTTTTACATAAAGTGAAAATGACTCCTTTTGTATCCCGGGCACCAAGCAAAGAGATAACCATCCTCAGGGATATCGGTTGCCTTCAAACACTGCTTGTGGCAAAATTACAGAGAGATCACCTGAAAGGAGAACAAATACCACAGTGTTGGTAAAAGGGTTTACTGGCAAATGCTTTAAGGTTCCCTTATTTAGAATTTACCCACAAAATAGGTTGGTCACTAGTGTAATGATGGTTGGGGTCATTCTGAGCTTACCAGTGCAAAGGGTCAACCTATTGCTGGGAAATGACTTAGTGGGATGTCAGGTACTGTGTTCAGAAGATCCAGTGCAGTATATGTAAACTGGGGAAACTGAAGGGAACAAACATAATCCTGCATAGCTGCAGAGGGCTGAGGAAGTCAAAAAAAAATCCCACAGTGGATAGTAGAGCCAGTAAGGATTAAGGAGGCCAAGGTAGAGCCATTAGAATTTAAAGAGGCTTTGATGGAGCCAGAATCTTGTTTGATGTTGGGGTCTGGCCCAAGGAAAGTTTTAGTTTCAAACACCTGGTGCCTTCTGTCCTTTCTGCACCTCCCACTTTCCAATCCCCCCGCGCTCCCCCCACAACCCCACCCCCCCCACCCCCAACCTTCTGAATTCCTGTCATGTGTTGTCTGGGGTGTTTGGATTTTCACTGGCATCTGCTTGTGTGTTTTGGGTATCTTAATGCCAAAGATGCTGGGATAAAAGCAATAGAGGTTGAAGGGAATGTCCCAGAGGGATGGTTGGCAGAAGCCTTCCTCAAAAATTTAAATAGGGACAAGGAAAGTTCCCAAACAGGCAAGAAAAGAGTGAGAGAGGTGCCTCACCTAATTGAAATGCCATAGGGGGATGCAGCAGAAGCTAGGCAGCCAGCGTCCCAGAAGATCTGGAGAAGATTGGGGAAAACCCACCATCAAAGTGAAGGAAAAAGGAAGGTAAAATGCCATAAGATGAACAGCACTTGTGAAAATAACAAGAAAAATAAAAGTGAAGTCAGTGTGGAATTCCCACTGAAGAATCAAATGGCCAGGTTCTGAATTGAAATCTAATTGAACCCAGAAATTTTGCTTCATGACCCACTATGACAAATTGCAAGAGAAGAACCCAGATGTCTCACAAGGGCTTGAAAAACAGTTTATCATCCACTGTCACCCTGGGCATATGATTTATCAATGTGCCAGAGCCTGAACTACTAAACCCATGGGATATGGAAATAACAATTAAGGTGTTAAGAACTTTACAGTCAGTGCAGGAACAGAAATTTGCATAGTACAAACGGTGGGACAAAAAAGATGCCTCCACAGCAGCCTATGAAATTCGACCTCCTCAAAAACTCAAGTGTTGGACTTGAGTTTCCACTTAGCCCAAACCCCACTGAAGACCACGTGCCTGTTGGTATTAAAGTTCCCAAAGTACCACGAACAGATGCCAGTCAACACCCAAACCCCCTAGACAGCACTTAACTGAAATTTAGAAGGGGGGAAAAAAAGGACAGAAACACCAGGTTTTTGAAACAAATGCCAGACCCCGACACCAAAGGAGATTTAATTATAGTTGTGCCTCATCCAAAGAGGGCGAAGAGAAATTCAAACTTGAACAGAGAATAGCTGCTGCAGACATGCCAGCTTTAGCAGTTGTAAGATTGATGTGACTGAGTGTTTCAGTATGAATGTGTGTCTTTTTTTATTTTACTGAACAACATTGTAATGAAATGCTAGCTTCATTTCATTTTGCCTAGTGGGGAGATGTTATAAAGCCATGCTTTATATCGAAAATGGATTTATGTATTTATTTGGCTTAAAACCATTAGTTGAGTTTTATAAAGACTAAAGAGCAGCATTTTTTAAAGTGACTGAAGACAGCAGCTGCTATGATGGCTGAACATTTGCATCGGTGTACTTTACAAATTCCAAAGCCATTAAGATGGAGTCAGCCTGTCTAGAAAACCCCATTGGAAACAATAAGCTTGGGGGAGTGTGAATGGGTCATCTCCTGGCACATTCACAAAACATCCAGACAATTACCTGTGTAACTGGGTGGGGAATAAACATTGGATATAATCAGTTTTAACAATTGACTCTGGCTGAGAAAGGAACTCGTCCAACCATAATCTAAGTGTGTAAAGCATGGACCTGGAATCAACTAACTGTGACTGTGTTTGGGTAACTGGTCAGCTTGGTAAGAGGGGGTCATGTGATGAGCCAACTAACCACCTCTTTTGTGTTTAAGAAACTGCTTTTCTCAAGGTCACAGAACGAAAGTAGAAGAGACATGGAAGAATTAAGACCCTGAGAGGAGCTCTCTCTCTCTGTCTCCATCTATCCTGCAAGCTGGAGCCCTGCCTGCTGCTTGATCATGTTTATGCCACAGGCAGTCTTTTAAGAATCAACCCTGCAGCTGCTGACTCCATGCGAAAAGATAAATCATCTGTCAACATCTTTAAAATCGTCTCAATGCAGAAACCTGAAAGATCACCGAGCTCAGAACCATCCAAGACATCAATCTGCAAGATTCGTATACCTCTAACTTTTATTGGACTTGTAAACTACTTAATCTATCCTCCCACATTTTAACTTACTTGTGTATGTGTGTGTGAACCCTTGAATACATCTGTGTGAGAGAATCAGAGTATTTTTATTATTTTTATTTAGACCAGGTGTTAAGTACAAAAATATTATTTTCCTTTCTTTTTAAAAACTTACAAGGAAACCTGTCTGTGTGTGTCTGTTACAGTCACAGCACATAAAACAGTTAAGCGCTTGTTGAATTGGCAGGCATATTCTTTTTACCTGTTGCCGTAAAACAAGGAGTGGAAAAAGAGGACAACCATTCCACCCCTCCTCACCTGATCATAACATTTCGCACAACAAAATGTTTGTTACGTTGGGAAGTCTGCCAGAGAACCTAGAGTCAATGTCATGGAGCATGAAGGAGTCTGGTGTCAGCTTGGCAAAGGATTTTGCGCAGAGCTTGGAGCCCATTCTTAACAGCTTGGAAGTAGCGGCCAACTCCATTCACGCACCATGTTGCAGAGTCTGATAGCTGATGTCACAGCTTCTACTGTAGCACAAATAGCAACCATCCAAAGCCTGAGTGTGGCAGTGGAAGCTCAGACTGCTTTCATGAAAGGTCAGTTTGCTACCAGGCGAACTCAGACTGCCACCAACAAATCGCAATGTTCAAAAGGGCTTTTCAGGGTAATATGGCAGATGTTTTTTTATTCATTCATGGGATGTGGGCGTCGCTGGCTCAACTAGCATTTATTGCCCATCCATAATTGCCCTTGAGAAGGCGGCGGTAAGCTACCTTTTTGAACCACTGCAGTCTGGCAATCTATTCTCCAACAGATGACTAGGATTGCTAAGACCCTGCCTCGGTGGAGTGACAGTGGCTCCGTAAAGCATGAACCTGTTGTCATCCCTCAGGAAGACATCATTCACCCTGCCACTCCATGAATGCCTTCGCTGTTGCCTGTCAACAAGACAGCACAGACTGCTCCTGCCTATGCCAAGATGATGCAGTCCGCAACCAGGCCTTCTAGGCCCAATGTTGCTCGAGGTCAGCCTTCAAAAAACATCAGCATTTTCCTCCACTGAAAGTCAGCAGTTTTCTACCAGTCATGCTGCAGCCACTGGGATAAGTACTATCTGCAAAGGAGCACTAGGACAGGCAAAGACACACAGAAGACAGACGCTAAGAGAATGCACATAGGTGAATAATTGACTTTTGTATTCAGTAGGGTATCCTCTCATCTAAAAATTTGTCAGAGAGGAAATGTAAGCTATGGGACTGTAGGTGAATAGGGATTGCGGTTCCTGAAATCACATTCAGATGAGTTATTCACGGACAGCTTGGGCAGACCGGGGCTGTCTAGAATCTAGGTAGCATCCGCCTTTCCTCTTCCTCATGCTCCTGCTCCCCCTCCTCAGCTCCTCACTGTATAATTGGTGGCAAGGTCGGTCCCCTTGTGATGGTGAAGTTGTGCAGCATGCAGCAGGCCATCACGAACCTTAGACATTCACTCCCTCCACCATCGGTCCAAAGTGGCGGTAGTGTGTATCAAATACAAGATGCATTGCAGCAACTCACCAATGCTCCTTCAACAGTACCTTCCAAACCTGTGAGCTCCACCAACTAGAAGGACAAGGGCAGCAGGTGCATGGGAATACCACCAAGAACACAAAGTTCCCCTTCCTAACAGCACTGTGGTATACCTACACCACATGGACTGCAGCAGTTCAAGAAGGCAGCTAACCACCACCTTTTCAAGGGCAACTAGGAATGGGCAACAAATGGTGGCCTAGCCAGCGACGCCCACATTCCTGTAAAAGAATTGGGAAAAAAAAGCTTTATACCTGCTCTACTGAGTGCTGCAGGGCTCCTCCAGAGCAGCCCTACAAGTGGCAGTTTTGTTTCAGCATGTCCATGAGCTGCTCAGTCCCATTTCATGATACAGCATGGCTTTCATTGTATGCATGCTGCGCACATGTGCACGGGTTGCGCACCAGAGTCAACAGCCATGTCATCAACTTTGTCATCCTGTAGCTACTCTTTGGTTTGCCATGTTGCCTCAAATGCAGCTGGCACAGCATATTGCCCCGAATTGAAGGCATCATGACTGCTGGGATACCAGGCTTTGGCCTGCATAATTCTCTGCCTACGATTGCACACCAGCCGCACGTTGAGGGAGTGGAATCCATTTTGATTCCTGGATAGGATAGGGTTAACACGCAACACTCACAAAGAAATGTATGTGCAGTCAATGGCACACTACACCATAGGAAACCTGTATTCCTAGTAAAACCATGGGCTCACTCCATCTGCTTGTCTCCAGCAAGAGAGAATGAGACATAGTGATCTCTCATGAAATAGATAGACTCAGTGACTTCCTTTATGCAACAGTGGTTGGCAAACTGCAAGATATTGCAAATATCTCAAGCTTCAGCCTGGAAGAAACCAGACAAATAAAAGCTCATCACTGAAGATCGCTTCATAGCCACTGACAACACAGTCCTTGCCCTGCTGTGAGGTTGCAGTTATGGCTGCAGAGGGTGGTAGATTTCAGTGAACATATCCTTACTGAAGCATATATGTGCTGCACATTGTTCCTTGCTGAAGCTCAGGTAGGATAATTGCTCCTTGAATACCCTGGCAGATATGACTCACTGGTGAGAGCTTTTCTCCCATTCTTCCTCTTCCCTGCTCTACATGGCCTCAGTTCATTCTCCAGGTCGTGCTGTATTCCCAGGCGGATGCCTACTTGTGCACCCATGTCCGGGAGCAACTGGTTTGTGCAAAAATCTTGAAGCTAGCAAAAAGTCCTTCAACACCTACCACACAACTCCCTGTAGACTTTTGCAACTGGAAACATGTGTAGAAAATACCAAACACTTGTAGAATCAAAGCAACTGCCAGATGAAATCAACCAGCAGCTCATCTGCAAACACCATAGATAGCAGCGTTTAAGTTGACATTTGAAGCCTCAAAATGCTCCCAAAAACAGGAGCTGTGTATATAATGTAAACTGCTGCTGTTGGTGTCGGGGGTTGCCATTTTGAAATGTGAAAAATAATAACACCCGTAATTCAAATGAAATCAATGTGACATGTTTTATTGAATGAGTTAATTCTACACGGATGCCTTTAACCACAATCAAAATGTTTTCAAAACCGCCAAATTAACTGTCTTCGGCACCCGATGCAAAGAGTTCATCAAATTCATTTTGAGTGACTTTGGCTGTGGTGTCATCAGTCTGGATCAGATTTGGCGCTTTTGATTTCAGAATCATCCCTCCACAACAAATCATGGGCTGGATTTTAGGGGCAGCGTATTCCTTGCCCCCCCCAAGTGAAAAGTCAGTCGTCAGCCCGCCCATCCAAAACTCTGCTGTCCCACAACAATATTACATTGGGAGCAGCCTTAATTGTTTCAGAGTGGGACTTCCACCCCCATTAGGAGTAAGTCCCACCCTGGAGATCAGCCAGCAGCTCTGTAGTCCCCACAGCACTAGGATTGAGTGGTGGCTACTGCTGGGACTCAAGATCAAGCCAAGATCAAGCGCATTTGGTCTTGGGCATCTTCTTCAGGACAGATTCCTTCTTCCATTCTTGCATCAATTTTTCACTATCATCGAATTCCCTCGCTGTAGCATAGTAATTTGATGAGTTAGCAAACGTTACGACTTTTAGCTAGGTGCCAGCTTCGCACTTCATTCTTTTTGCCGGAGGACCCACTTCTGTTTGTTGTTTGCCCTGAGCAATCTGCTCTGTGTGGGCGTGTCTTAAGCTCCCACACATCTTGGCAACAGACAACCTGTATCTATGCACCAATTTATAAGGTGAATAAAAAATGCATGTCTAAAGTGAAAAATTGAGGCATGAACCGTAATGAGAGAATACATTTCTTAGCAGAAAACAGAGGTCAACTTATATGCCTAATATAGGCGTAAACATGATTTTGGCGCTGAGAAAATGGGGTTGTCTTATACATTGTGATCTATGGTATCTATTGGTCCCAATTAATAGCACTGATGGGTGGGGGAGCAGATCCTTCCTGCTACTAAATGTATGTTCAGCTGTGCAAGGTTAGGAAGGGACATTAGTTAGAGCACTGAATTCCAAAAATAGCACCACAGGTGTCAAATCAGAATTGCAAGTCATGATCTGCTTGTTCTCCACACTTTCTCACCATTATGGGGTCCAGCTGATTTGCCCCGCGAGCTTGTGGGCGCATCACAGACATGTTTTGGAGTTCTAAGAATACTTGCAGTGGCCGAAAACAGGCGCTAACAACTCCAATTTATCGCCCATCAACTTCAGGAATATTTGATCAGAACCTCAAGCAGATTCCAGTGCAGAGGATATAAGTAACATGAGCTCCTTCTTATTGATATAATAGTACAACAAATTTTATGTCATCATGCCTTAAATATGTCAAATTAAGTATAAACCCAATTAGAAATAAAAGGAAGGATTGAGAACATGAAAGTCCTTGAGATGATAAACATAATGTTTCTACCCAAGCTACTGACAATTATCAGAAAAATAAACCCTTTAAGGTCCTCCTCACTAATATCTGGAGTCAGGTGCCTAAGTCAAGAGATTGTCCAACAAACTAATCAAACCACAGCCAGACATATTCACACTAAAACACCTGTCAGCCAACATCCCAGACTCATTCATTTCCAGCCTGGGTATGGCCTGTCCTACAGACAGGATAGACCCAACAGGCAATGGAACAAGCATATACTGTTGGTTAAATGTGACCCTGGAACATTGGCTCTGGACACTAGAAGTCTTGGCCTCTAGTAAAATAAGGCAAACAAAACCTCCTGATACTTACCATTTGCTGAAATGACAAATCAGTGCTATTCCATGTTGAGCATCACATGGTGGAAGCACTGAGGAGAGAAAAGGGTCCACAATGTACTAGTGACTGCCACCACAATAGCTCAGTAGTACAACCGTTGACCTAGATTACTGAGTCCTGAAGACAGGTCTTTATCACCCATAAACTTCAGGAATATTTGATCAGAACCTCAAGCAGGTTCCAGTGCAGAGGATATAAGTAACATGAGCTCCTTCTTAGTGATATAATAGTACAACCAATTTTATGTCATCATGCCTTAAATATGTCAAATTAAGTATAAACCCTTTGTCAGGTGGTGAAGAAACCAATATGAGGAAGTAATGCACTTGACCTTGTCCTCACCACCATGTTACAGTTACATTTGTCCATGAGACCATTGTTAAGAGTGACCACTGCAATGCCTCTGAAGACAATGGGCCTTAACTTTCAACCAGCGTGGGAAAGAAATAACCAGCAGGAGTTAAAAGAAATAAATACATAGTTACCTGCCCTTGAAAATTACGCTGACCCTTCTGATTGCCGGAGCTGTTTGGGGCCTGCAATGAAAGATTCCTTGCAGGCCCCAGCAAAGTGCAGCTCCGGCAGATTCCAAAAGACCACACTCCCTTTTTAATGGCACTAACTACCGTAAAGCAGGTAAGTTTAAAGGGCCAGTGAAATTGACAGGCCAGGGAGAAGGTAAGCGTCTGAGGTAAGTGGATAGAATTTGGGGGTTGTGGGGGAGTCAGAGGGCAGGGGGGTTGGGGGATGGCGTGGGGGTTGGAGTTCGGGGGTGGAGGGGTCAGATGTCGGGGGATTGAAGGTCAGGGGTCCCATGTCAGGATTGGGGGGATCAGAGGTTGGGGGTGTTGGAGGTCGGGGTGGGCAGTCGGAGTTCAGGGGGTTGGAGGAATCCTGTGTGGGTTGCTCTGGGTGTTTGCAATAGTTATCCAGAAATTAGAAGAGGTTTTAATTCTTCTAACTTTTTCTGGGTAACTATTGGTGTAACCCTGACAGAACATCCGAAGTTTGCGATTTAAATCTCATTTTCGGATGATTCCAAGCGTAGGGCAATTATCCAGAGGAAGTGTGCACTTCTGGGCAACTGCCGTGCAAGCCTTTACCTGGGAACTTCCGAGAGGGATGCCCCAGGGCATCTTTGGTGTACCCCCAAATCTGATGCTGGGGGGATTCGGAAGTTACAGCCCAATATATCATATTTACAGTGAGGAGATATGGCATCTCATAACCAAGGATCTATGAAGTTTAGTGGGTCAACAGCAATAGCAAAATTGTGTACCACTAGAAATTGTAAACTTGCTACCCTCACATCCCTCACTCTCCATCACCATCAAGCCGAAGGAACAGCCCTGGTTCAATCGGTTTTGGCTGCACTAGGTTAGCAACTTATTCCAAGGTATGGAGCAGCACCAGGGATAATTTAAAATAGGGTGCCAACCTAATAAGCTACAGCACAGAGTTATCTGAATGCTAAACAGTAGAATCAGCAGGCTGTAAACAGAGCTCAGCTGTCCCAGAATTAACGGAACAGGGAAAAAAAACCTGTAACCCTATAACATCCAGTGGAGAATGGTGGTGGAAATTCAGGGAACTAGTTGGAGGAGGAAGCTCCATGAACATCACCATCTACAACCATAGTGGAGCCAAGCACACAAGACTCAAAGCCGAAATGCTTGCAGGCATCTTCAGCCAAAAGTGCCACATGGGCAGTCTTCCTCCCATGAGCCCAACATTCATAGATGTCAGTCTCCCAACCTATTCAGATCAATGAATGCATGTTAGGAAACAGCTGACTAACCTGGCTGTGAACAACTGGCAATTGCCACCTCCACCCCCTCACCCAGCCAAGCTATTCCAGTGCAGCATTCACCCACCAATTGGGAAACTGCCCATGTATGTCCTATCCACAAAATCAGGTCAGATCTAACATGACCATTTATAACCTTTTCAGCCTCCTCCCAATAGTCAGCAAAGTGATGGGAGAAGTCAGCAATAGTGCCATCTAGTGACAAGGACTCAATAATGACCTGCTCATTGATATTGAGGTGAGATTCCACCAGTTACTGTGTCACAGACTTAATCCAGACCATGGGTGCAAGAACTAAATGCAAAAGGAAAAGTAATAGTAGGTGTTCTCAATGCCAAAGCAAGCCATCCCAACAGAAATTGGACAATACCCAGGTTTGGACTCACAAATGGCAGGTAAAATTTAAATCATGCAGGAGTCAGGAAATTGTCATCTTCAACAAGATAAAACCTTTACCTTGATCCTTAACGGCTCCATCATTGCAGAGTACTCTTAATGTCACCTTTAGCACCTTCTTTAGCCAGTACCACCACCATTAACCCTCTCAGCTTTTGTTTATGACATATTTACCAATCTCTCCTTTGCTTCCACCTATTGCTGGCCTTCTATCCAGCTTCACCTGTTCCGCACCCCCCCCCCCCCCCCACCCCCACCCCCCCCCCCCCCACCCCTAAACAGTATATATTTCACCACATTTCTGCTCCCCTTATCTCTGAAGAAGAGTCATACGGACTCAAAACATTAACTCTGTCTTTCTCTCCACAGATGCTGTCAGACCTGCTGAGTTTTTCCAGCATTTTTTCTTTTTATTGCAGAATCTGGGTTGGGGACAGGAGGGAATGGAGGTTTATAATTAACAAGAAACTTAATTGGATCATCCATCATTGCTACAAAATCAGGACGGAGGATCGGACTCTACAACAAGTGGCTCACCTCCCTACCTGTCACTGGATCTGCACCATTCCAAAGGCTCAGTTTAAGAATGTGGTGGAAACAAGCATGGAGGCAGCAGCTCATCACTGAATGCAGCTAGTCACAGAGTGTGAACTTGGGAATATGGTGCAGTGAGGGAAGAGGGACCTGATAAGTGATTAGTTGGTGAGTATTTTTGTTTATTTCTCTTTCAAAACTTGTAATTTAGTAATTGTAATTTTTTTTAGCCCTAGTAAGGTTTATTAGCATACTAGGGCTCGTTGGGAGTAGTAGGCTTTATTAATTATTAAGTAATTAAGAAAATAATAATAAATTAATTAAAACATAATAAAGATGGCAGGGCAAGTGATGTGTTGCATCTGTAGAATGTGGGAATTCCCAGACACCAGTGTGATCCAGGTCAAACACATCTGTAGGAAGTGTCAGTGACTTGAGGAGCTTCGGCTCAGGGTCATTGAGCTGGAGGCTGAGCTTCAAATACTGTGATGCATCAGGGAGGGGGAAAGTTATCTGGACACTTTGTTCTAGGAGTTGGTCACACCCCTTAGGTTAGGGTCTTCTGATTTGGTCCGTAGTCAGGGACAGGAGGTGTGACTGTGAGTGAAGCAGGTAAGGTGATCAAGAAGGTAGATGTGGAGGAGCCTCAGACTTTGCAATTGTCGAAAAGGTTTGAGGTTCTTGCAGCTTGTGGGGATGAAATCAGGGGCTGGGCTGCAGGGTGGATGAGTGAACTTACTATGGCACCATGGTACAGGAAACCATTCAAATGGGGGAAGTTAATAGGAGTGTAGTGATAGTAAGTGATAGTATAGTCAGGGGGATTGACACAATTCTCTGGAGTCGAAAGCATGAGTCCTGATGGCTGTGTGGCCTGCCCAGGTTTTAGGGCAAATGCTCGGGGCTGGGGAGGAGCTTGCAGTGGGAGGGGGAGGAGCCAGTTGTCGTGGTCCACATTGGTACTAACAACATGGATAGGACTGGGAAACAGATTCTGCTTAGAGATTATAAACAGCTAGGGGCCAAATTAAAAAGCAGCAGCTCAAAGGTAATAATCTCTGGATTATTACCTGAGCCATGGGCAAATTGGCGTAGGGTAATTGAGATTAAAGAAATGAATGTGTGGCTCAAAGACTGGTGTGGGAGAAATGGGTTTCAATTCATGGGCCACTGGCACCAATACTGGGGAAAGTGGGAGTTGTATTTTTGTGATGGGCTTCACCTGAACCATGCTGGGCCCAGTGTTCTGGTGAATCATATAACTAGGGTGGTAGAAAGGGCTTTAAACTAAATAGACAGGGAGGGGATCATGTGAGAGGAGATGTAGTAAATCAAAAGGTAACAATGAAGTACTCGAGCAAATTAACAATTTGGGTAAAGATAACCAAAGTGTGGCAGGAAAGCACAGAGAGTACAAACTTAAGAGTGCACCAGCAGATAAGGCCATAGATTGTAAAAATGGTAAGAAGACAAAGTTAAAGGTTCTGTATCTGAATGCACAGAGCATTGATAACAAAATGGATGAATTGTTAGTACAGATAGATATAAATATGTATAACCTGATAGTCAACACAGAGACATAGTAGCAGGGTGACCAAGGCTGGGGACCTAAATATTGAAGGGTATTTCACATTTTAAAAGGATGGGAAGCAAGGAAAAGGTGGTGGGGTAGCTTTGTTAGTTAAGAATGTTATGGTACAGTAGTGAGAGATGATCTTAGCTCGAAAGAGCAAGATGTAGAATTAGTTTAGATAGAGATAAGAAATAGGAAAGGTAAGAGGTCACTTGGAGTAATTTATAGGCCCCCTAACAGTAGTTACACTGTAGATTAGAGTATACAGAAAGAAATAAATGGGGCACGCAAGAAAGGTACTACAATAATCATGGGTGACTTTAATCTACATGTAGATTGGAAGAATCAGATTGACAAAGGTAGCCTGGAAAATTAGTTCATAGAGCGTAAGCAGGACAGTTTCTTAGAGCAGTATGTTCTAGAGCCAACCAGGGAGCAGGCTATTCTAGATCTGCTAATGGGCAATGAGACAGGATTAATCAATAACCTCATGGTAAAGGAGCTTTTTGGTGACAGCGATCATAACATGATAGAATTTCATGTTCAGTTTGAAGGGATGAAGTGTAGGTCTAAGACTAATGTTTTAAACCTGAATGAAAGTAATTATAAGGGTATGAAAGCAGAGCTAGCTAAGGTGAACTGGGGAATTAGTTTAAACAGGACAGTAGAGATGCAGTAGCAGACTTTTAAGGAGATATTTAATAACTCAGCAAAGATTTATTCCAGTAAGAAAGAAAGATGCTTTGAGAAGGATGCATCATCTGTGGCTGAATAAAGAAGTTAAGGATTGCATCAAATTGAAAGAAACACTGTACAAATCTGCAAAGATTTGTAGTAGGTCAGAAACTTGATTAGATTTTAAGAACCAGCAAATAATATCTAAAAAATAAAGAGGGAGAAAATTGAGTATGACAGAAAGCTAACTAATAATATTAAAACAGATAGTAAGAGTTTCTACAAGTATTTAAGTAGGAAAAGCGTAACTAAAACTAGTTTTGGTTCTCTAGAGAGTGAGTCTGGGGAATTGATAATGGAAAACAAGGAAATGGTGGAGGCATTAAACAGGTATTTTGTATCTGTCTTCACTGTAGAAGACTTCAAAAACTTCCCAGCTATACTGGAAAATCACAAGGTGAACAGGAAGAAGAAACTTAAAACAATCACCGTCACTAGGGAAAAGGTGCTGGGAAAAGTATTAGACCTCAAAGCTGACAAGCCCCTAGGACCAGCCAGCCTGCATCTTAGGGTCTTAAAAGAAGTAGCTGCGGAAATAGTCGATGCATTGGTTTTGACCTTCCAAAATTCCTTAGATTCTGGAAGGGTCCCAGGGGATTGGAAAATAGCTAATGTAACACCTTTATTCAAGAAAGGAGGGAGACAGTAAGCAGGAAACTACAGGCCAGTTAGCCTAATGTCTGTCATAGAAAAATTGCTAGAATCCATTATTAAGGAGGTTATAGCAGGATACTTAGAAAATCATTATGTGATCAGGCAGAATCAACATGGCTTTGTGAAAGGGAAATTGTGTTTAATTAATTTATTAGAATTTTTTGACGAAGCAAGAAGCAAGATGGATAAAGGGGAACCTGTAAATGTGGTATACTTGGATTTCCAAAAGGCAGTGGATAAGGTGCCACATCAATGGTTACTACACAAGATAAAAGTACATGGTGTAGGGGGTAACATATTAGCATGGATAAAATATTGGTCAGCTAACAGGAAGCAGAGAGTAGGGATAAATGGGTCTTTGTCGGACTGGCAAGCTGTAACTAGTGGAGTGCCACAGGGATCAGAGCTGGGGCCTCAACTATTTATAATCAAGTATTTGCAATCTACATCAATGATTTGGATGAAAGCACCAAATGTATCGTAGATAACTTTGCTGATGACACCAAGATATGTAGGAAAGTAAGTTGTCAAAAGGAGATAGAGAGTCTGTGAAGGGATATAGAAAGGTTAAATGAGTGGGCAAAAATTTGGCAGATGGAGTATATAATGTGGAAAGATGTGAACTTGTCCACTTTGGCAGGAGAATGGAATAGCAGTATACTATTTAAATGGAGAGAGTTTGCAGAACCCAGTGGTACAGAGGGATCTCAGTGTCCTGGTACATGAGTCACAAAAAGTTATTACACACTGACAAGAGAGGCTACTGGAATGTTGGCATTTATTGCAAGGGAAATGGAATATAAAAGTAGGGATGTTTTGCTGCAGATGTACAGGACATTGGTGAGACCACATCTAGAATGCTGTGCACAGTTTTGGTGTCCTTATTTGAAAAAGGATATAATTGAGTTACAAGCAGTACCGAGAAGGTTCACTCAACTCATTACTGGGATGAAGGGCATAGCCTATTAAGAAAGGTTGAACAGATTGGGCCTATACCCATTGGAGTTTTGGAGAATGAGAGGTGATCTTATTGAAATATATAAGATCTTGAGGGGACTTGACAGGATAGATACTGTGAGGGGGAGACTAATTGTAGGGGACAGTTTAAGAATAAGAGATTGAGAGGAGCAGAATTTTTTTTCTCTCTGAGGGTCATTACTATTTGGAATTCTCTTCCCCAGGAAGCAGTGGAGGCAGGGTCATTGAATTCAAGGCAGAGTTAAACAGATTTTTGATAGGCAAGGGAGTCAAGAGTTATGGGGGGCAGACATGGCCGAACTGGTTGTAATCTCAACAGTTGAGACTACAACCAGTTCAGCCATGATCTTATTGAATGGCTGAGCAAGCTCGAAGGGCCAAATGGCCTACTCGTGCTCCTAAGTCCTATGTTCCTAATCAACACTCGCCTAGAAGGGCGGAGCTGCAGCAGCAAAAGCCAACTACCATCCAGGAAACAACAATGATGGCACTGACTGGTGGTCCTGCCACTGAACACAATATCCCTCTCCTTCACACCTATGCATTGTGGTTGCTATAAAAACTGTTGACAGGATGCTGTACAGTAACTTGAAAACCTGAGTTTAACAGCACTTCTTTCCTTGTGACACCTATCATCAAAAAGGACAAGAACAGCAAGTTCATAGCAAAACCAATACTTACAAGTTTCTCCTGAGTCACATACTATTCTGATTTGGGCATATATCACTGTTCCCTCATCATTGCTGGATGAAAATCTTGGAATTCTCTGCTTAACACCATCATGAGGATGCCATTAGCACAAGGACAGCAACAATTCAAGAGGAAGGCCCATCACATCGCCACCACCATGACCTCCTTGAGACAGCTTGGAATGAGCAATAAATATGACTTTACCAGCATTTCCCACATCCCAAGAACAAATTTTTGAAAAATGGAAAGCAACAATTTGCTTTTACATAGGGCCCTTCATGATCTCAGGATGTCCCAAAGCACTTTACAGCCAATTAATTAATTTTCAAGTGTAAGCACTGTTGCAATATGAGCAAACACAGCAGCCAATTTGCATACCTGAAGATCCCATTAAAAAATTGACCAGATAATCATTTTTAGTGATGTTGGCTGAGGTAAAATATTGGCTGAACTAAAATACTGGCCAGAAGCAAAACTCCCTGCCCTTTTTCAAATAATGCCAAGTGGTCTTTCCACCATCTGTCCACACACCTTTCCACATGAATAAACTAGATAGCAAATGCAAACAACCAAAATGTTTTATACCTTCTATAGCCAAAGATGTTGGGGCCAATTCTAGTTTTTTTTAATCATCTTCCCAGTTGCGATGCCTAACTCAACACAAACTTTGGACTGAATCTGGTACCATCCTGATCTGTATAGATCAATCCAATAATGGGCATTGCATTTACCATCTGGGGAACTTACATTTTTTAAAAATTAAACTCTGTGATATTTAATTATCAATATTAAGCTGTCTTTACTTTCTTTTCCATTAAATTGTTCTTGGAAAGTCTAATATTTAGAAAGCTCAGTTTTATCTGTAGCGCAGTGGACTCTCAACTAAATGAAATTCCAAAATTCAAATCTAAGTTATTAACTGACATTCATTTTCACAGTGGGTGAATTACGTCCTAATTACGTCCTAATTAGATTATGAAAGAAGAATCATCCACATTGCATAAATTTGGTCCAAAGCTGCAACTATGATAAATACCAACTTGGGAACAATTCTTACTTGCTATTTGCCTTCAAGTTATTTTTCTGTAAGTAACTTCCCTTTCACAGTCATTCTCGCCAAAATTTGACAAACGACACAGTGTCATATATGACTGGTCATTCACAGAACCAGTTGCAATACATCTGTTAATGCTCATTTAAGGCTCAAGGAAGCAAGGTGAGAGATGCCAAGGACATCACATTGAGCATGTTGACCAATTTTAACATTATTCAGTTCTACAGATCACATCATACTGATGAAGCAAATTCAGCTTGTGGAGTTAATTTAGAACTAAATTAATTCCATAACTTTAATTGGTTCTCTTCAGCAGCTGCTACATTGTTGTAGACAAACAAATACATTGAAATATCAAATCAAATTATTAATACGCAATAATTCTTTTTTGATTCTGCATGGTTTAATTCACCTATTGCAGTATGAATTCCACATGCCATATGCTTTGTTTGCCTGATAAGGTAGACCACCATTTGTTCAGTTAACAGGCATGAGGAGGCAACTACGACAATAAAACTAGCAACAGGCAACCTCAGCCAGACAACATGCTTCGTGAACAGCTATGAATAATGAGGACATTACTGAATCAGCAACACTGAGTCAGGGAGAGCTTTTGGAAACTTCTGGTAACAAGGATGTGGAAGGCCAGAATCAATAATCCCTTCACCGGTTGAGTTTCAAAAGGTAATTGCAACTGTCCAAAAGTCCACCGTCATTACCTGGAACCAAGGGTTTCTTGGACTGGCTAATGACATAGAAACAGCATGCATTGAGAAAAGCACAGGTAATATTAAGCAATCTAGGCTGCATAGTTTTTTTTCAATACAGTAGAATAAAATTATGCTCAATTCAAATTTGTTGTTTCTTCAATTTTCTGAAGCAGCAAATCACCAAAGTCTACTATAGTGAACATCCTGTTAAAAAAATCTATTCTACCAGGCCTGAGGGGAGTTGGTGAAAGTGAAGTCTGGTTGTATTGATCACACTCAGTAGGGTAAGTGTTATAGAAGCTTCATTACTAAAATAAATCAATACAGAATAACAGATAGCCAAGAGTGATTACAAGACAGCAATCTAATCACAGATTCAGAATAGTGTGAACATTTTAATGACGTTAGGAAAGTTTAAGATACAACATTGACATTTGTTTATTCAACTGAAAGACTTTTGTAAAGTTGATGTTGCATTATTCTGTGCAATTACAAAACCTATCTCAATAAAGATAAATACTGGATGGATATACTGTAGGTCACCATTCATTATTCTTTGTTCATTATTCATGGATCCTCACATGACATTGCGCAAGGTAAATCAATGTCACTATTATATATCTCTGTTGTCTTAATATTGTTGCTTCTATGTCTGTCTCTCACCTTGAGGTGAAAAACAGGTGAAAATTGAGTGTGTAAAATGGCAACTAATTCACTATCACCTGTTTGCCACCTGGTGATAAAAGTTAAAATTACTCTTCTTTTCTGTTACTGTGCCTTTCTTTTATCTTCTGTTTCTCATGCCCTTTCTCTTCTTTTTCACTGTCTCTTTGTCTTCTCCTCATCTCTTTTCCTTGCAGGTGGGCAACTGTTGCTGGTGAGGTTTGACACAATAGTTAAGGGAGACTATGAAAGCTCAAGCCGCATTTTCCAGGGGAGAATTGCATGGAAAATATAACCTATAGCCCTCAGTTGCTCCCACCCTATCCCTCTTGCTTTCTCCCACCCCAGCGCTGCTAACACACACACACATTTTTACCATTGCAGTACCCTTCAGCTTCCCACCAAGCTTGCTCCTATTACTTTCCATACTCCTTCCCTTTTGAATTACTTACCAAATTATTTATTCATCTCTCCACTTGTTCACCATTTGCAGACACATTTGTCCTAAAATGCTTATCCTCTTCTATTCTCTCCTCCACTCTGCTTGCCCCCACCTCTTTCTGCTATCCAATTTGTTGCCCATCATTGCTACATTGAATCCCTCATCCCACTTGCTACTGGCCCCTGTTCACTAACACCCCCTCCCTTCATATATTCCCCATACAGCCCTATCCCCCCCACTAACCAACTCCAAATTTCCATGCCACACAATAGCTGGAACAAAGTACTAAGCTGGAAAACCAGAAGTTTATTCTGTAAGCATTTATAGTGTAATGAACAGAACATAGAACAAGTGTTTTAAAAACAAACAGCAGTGAAGGGGGAGGACAGCATCTGGACTGTTGAAGCTCTTTTGATGTGTCTTTAAATCAAGTCTACATAAAGAAGTGGACATAAATATCCAATGACACTTTTTGAAGCAAAGAAATTCTCTCAATTTCTGGCCAATAATCATCCCTCAACCAACATCACCATAAAACAGATTTTTTTGTTTGTTATCATATTGTTGTTTGTGGGACTTTGCAGTGCACAAATTAGCTGCCAGTTTTCTTATGTTACAACAGTGACTAGATTAGCTACAAAGTGCTTTGGAACATTCTGAGATGGTGAAGGACACTATAAAGATGTAAGATATTTCTTTCTTTGACAATTCTCTGGGGAGAGGAGGGGGACGGTTTCAAACCACAGTGCTGTAACTGGTGACTGGAATGCCACTGGCAAGAATCACAGGATTATCTGTAGTCTAACAACAACAGTCCAGGTCTTCAAAGTCAGCCATTAATGCAGGGTTGAGTGAGGCAGAGAATTGATAAATTTTAGAGTACCACAAGTTCATTTCTGTCACGAAGTGGTTTCTTTAGAACCTTAAGATAAAAGCAAAATACTGCGGATGCTGGAAATCTGAAACAAAAACAAAAATAGCTGGAAAAACTCAGCAGGTCTGACAGCATCTGCGGAGGGGAAGACAGTTAACATTTCGAGTCCATATGACTCTTCATCAGAACTAAAGAAAAATAGAAATGAGGTGAAATATAAGCTGTTTGAGGAGGGTGGGACAGGTAAAGCTGGATAGAGGGCTAATGATAGGTGGAGGCACAGAAGAGATTGGCAATCCCTTTGGCAATCTTTTTTTTGCCTTCACCTATCACTGGCCCTCTATCCAGCTCTACCTGTCCCACCCCCCCCTCAAACAGCTTATGTTTCACCTCATTTCTATTTTTGTTTAGTTCTGATGAAGAGTCATACGGGCTCGAAACGTTAACTGTCTTCCTCTCCGCAGATGCTGCCAGACCTGCTGAGTTTTTCCAGCTATTTTTGTTTTTGTTTCTTTAGAACCTTAGTTCTCTGTCCCGACCTTCAACAATTTGTTTCCCGACGGGCAAGTCTTTAGGGGCTGGTAATGTACTAATTTCCAAATACAATCATCAACATTCTAACTTGTAACTAAAGAATGAAACTTTTTGATGGAACATGCCCAAACTTCAAATTCATTGCATAGAGTAACAATGAGAAGGTGATTTTTTTCTAAAGCTGGAAAGTTATGGGTTGCTGTAATCCATGATGGGGATTTTATTGTTAGTACAGGGGAAGTTAGTTGAGCTTCACTGTACATAATGAGTCATAAAATATAGCCCTCATAGCATCACTCAGCAATGCAACATGAGAATGCAAAAAAGAGTTGGAGAAAGCCACTTTCTATGCTTTTATAGGGATTAAAATCTATTCAGATTTGCAGTCTTCCAGCCAGCATCTGCCGTGGCCTTTTGAGGCTTTTTACAGGAATTTGTAGAGGGGGAACCTTGTTTAACAGGGAATGGGTGGAAAAAAACTTCTTCAGTAGAGAGGGAAGGCACTACACAAGTAATTGGCCAGGGCTTTGTTGTTGTAATGACAGCAAAATTGCCAGCGTTCACTGTCATTATAACTGTAAACTAACAGCAAATCCTGGGGGAGCATTTTCTCCCCATCGGGGAGGTTGGGCGGGAGCGGGAGCGGGCGCGGGCGGGCCAGCGATCGGTTGCATGCCGCCATTTTACGTGGGCAGGCCAATTAAGGCCTGCCCAGCATGACACACACCTGGAAGTGCTAAGCGTGTAGGCTGAATCAGGGCCTGCACTCTTTCGCGCGCAAGCGTGAAATCTCCCTGAGGCACAGAGCTGGCTCAGGGAGATGTGTTTGATTTTTTAAAATTTAAATAAAGGAAAAAAAAAAATTTTAATACCTGTCCCCTCATGTGACAGTGTCACATGAGCTGGGACATGTCTATGAATTTTATTAAAAATTTTTATTAAACTTTAAAACCCTTCGTGAAACCTCATCCCAGCCGTGGAGGAGGTTTCATGATCAATGTAAAGGCCGCCTGGGCTCTTCGCCTGCCCGCCAACCTTAAGGTTGGAGAGGCAGCTCAGTTAATTATTTTAATTGGTATTTAAATGGCCTTAATAGGCCTTCGACAGTTCGGCGAGCACTCAGCCGACTCCAGTGCGCGCCCGCCAAACTGAAGACCTGAATGACACGCGGTGACATCGGGACTCATGCCCAACGTCACCGCGCGTCAGTTCACGTGTCAGCGAGCGGGGCCCGCCCCCACTCTCCAATCCAGATTCTGACCCTGGAATCCACACGTGCACAATTAAATGTGTAAATCCAGAGATTGCTGTCAGTTCCTGTTCCTCCACAGGGTTTCCTATTGAAATCCCTACATATGGAAGTTTTAGAAATCACAAGATTTGATGCAAACTTCCACTTTTTATGTTATCAATCTCACTATAAAAACCCATGAAAAATTTACGCCTTGTTGGATTGGGTATAACTGGGTATTTAATGGGGCGTACTAAGTCATACTATTGCTGAGCAACTTCACTGGCCCTGAAAAACTAATTTTATATTTGCGAAATGTCAATTTTCTCCATTATGATATTAAAAATCCACAGATTTTTAATTTTGTGTTTGTTTATTACCCCATGTGTATGTCCTAATTTTTATTTGGCTCTCTAAAATTATTAAGAAGTGAAGGGCAATCAGTGCTTTTTACTCCCTGGTTTGCTTTCAGAAAATTCTTCAATACAATTGAGTGCTTAGCCTGTTTGATGACATCACTGTTGCTGGTTGCTGGAGATCCCCTATAGTTGATGCTAGAATGAAATTAATGCTAGAAAAGGTGGAAGTTCACAGACAGCTTTCTTTGAGGTTAACAACACTAACTTCACTTCATTGCTGACCAGAATGTCTAGGCCAAAATTATCTCATTGAGCGGCTTGCATAGCATTGGCACTTCAGTTCCTTAGTGCTTGTTCTCATGTGCTTTGTCTGTTCAAAGCAGGACACAAATCCTTTGGTTATTGGAAGTATTTTAGACTTGGATTTTAGTTGGAAATTCATCTGTGTCTCTGCTTCTCTTATTACTTCGCTATTAAGTGTGTGGTAGTGTTTATGAGATTCAATCATGTCGTTTTCCAGAAATGTTTGCCTTGCATGTTTATTTTACATCACATCAATGAAGTGAAATCACTAAAGCTGTTTAAGGCACTGGCCTTCTTCTACTGATGTCTCCTATGTTGCTATACTTGATTATTCATTTAAAGGATAAATACCTGGGGCAGAATTTTACATCTCCTCACTGGCGGGCTTGTGGAGGAGGGTGGCTGTAAAATTCTTCGGATGGCCTTCTCACTGAGCTCTTGCCCACCCCAGCCTCTCCGCAATTTTACAGTGGGACAGGTGAGGCCAAGGCCGGCACCATTGCCCTTGCCCCAATTGAGGCCCTTGAGTGACCAATTAATGACTACTTAAGGGCCATTTCCTGTCCAGCCTCAATTTTCAAGCTGGCGAGAGGAGTTCAGGGACAGGGGGAATGCTGGGAAAGTGACCCTGCTCAGGCTTCAGGCGGGAAGTTGCAAGGGGCTGGGGGAGGGGGAGGGGGAGGGGGAGGGGGAGTGCCCCTCCATCAGCAGCCTCCTTTCAACATCAGCTAACACACCACCCCCCCCCACCACCATAAAGGGTCTGGTGTCTGCGGGTGCTTCCTCCCCCCTTGGTTTCTCCACCAATGACCCCCATCCCCCTCTGCCTATCCTCCCCAGGCCTCACTTCCCCATCTCGCCCTGAGACCCCCAAAACCTATCTGGTCTTGGACTCCCAGAACTCAGACTCTGGGGGACTGATGGCAGTCCCAGCCAAAGAGGTAGATTTTAAGGAGCTTCTTAAAGGAATAAAGCAAGGTAGAGAAGCGGAAAGGGAGGGAAATCTAGAATGCAAGGCCTCGACAACTGAAGGTGCTGCCGCCAATGGTGAACCGAGTAAAATCAGGAATGCGCAACAGACCAGGATTGAAGGAGTGCAGATGCCTGGGAGGGATGTTGGAGAAGGGTAAAGAAATGGAAAGGAGCGAGGCCATGGAGGGATTTGAAAACAAAGATGAGAATTTTAAAATCAAGGCATTGCTTAACCGAGAGCCAATATTGGTTAGCAACCACAGAGGTCAAGGGTGAACAGGATTTGGTGCAACTTGGTGAGACCTGGTTCTGGGCAGCAGAATTTTAATGAGCTTAACTTTATGGTGGATAGATAATGGAAGGTCAGTCAGGAATGTGATGAAATAGTCACATCTGGAAGTAACAAAGGCATTGCTGCAGATCGCTCGGTACAGTATGTGCATTATCTAACACTTCATATGAAGAATTAAGAGTTTAGGCCCTCTTATATTGTAATAGCCAATCTTCCAGTAGTGCTACACACAGCAGTCTTTTGAATGTTGAGGGAAAAGAAGAAGCTAGAGTGCAGTAAAGGTTTATATATATATATATATAAGGGAACCACTCCATCTTTGCTCCTAGTAAATGTTTATTTTTATTCTGCAGTTCAGTCTATTTATTGCATTGACAGGGTTAAATATCCTCGATTCCTTGCTGATAAAACAAGTTTACAAGGTAATGGATCAGAAAACTAGAAAGCTGCTTGAGGTTCTTTTTTTTTAAATTTTGGTGCATATGTGAAAATTGAACAATATTATTGTCTTAAAGTTATGATGAATGCTAAGCATATGGAGCAATTATATTCAGCTACCATTTTACATGGCATGACTTTAAAAGCATTGTAAACTGCTTTCCTTGCACTCAAAAAGCACATGACTATGCAAAAGATTTAATCTATCCCACATTTTTTGATTTCTTCCTGTTTACAGCCATTTCCAAAATGCTTGGTCATTAAATTGGAGATGGAAAGCAATTTTCCAAGACAACATAAACAAGGCATTAAATTCAATGAAACTGACACATTACTCAATGGTTAATTTCCTGAAAAATAAAATTCTTCCACAATGCTTTGACTTATTAATATATTGATCCTACACAATTGAGTCCCTTTTAAAAAAAAGTCACATTAGCTCTCCTTCTCCATTGAAAATAATCAGTAATGAACTTCTACAGGCCACAGGAGCAAAACAGTAAAAGTGTGTGTTCTTAATGCATGTCAACCCAGTAATCTTCGATTTCCATTGTAATGATGTGGAGGCTAAATCTCCACAAATTGGATTAGCTTTGCTCAATCAGCATATTAAAATTCAATCGCTTCATTTAGCAGCCAGATCATGGCAGACATCTAGAATTTAAATGTGAATCAGACTTAATAAGCTAAACAGCTCTTGATGAACACACATTTTTAAAACAAAATAAATAGGCTTCAGAAAATCATCAAAATAATTACTGCTTATAAAATAAATACAGTATATGCATTATCTAAAATTTCATATGAAGAATTAAGAGCTTAGGCCCTCTCGTATTGTAATAGCCAATCTTCTAGTAGTGCTACACACAACAGTCTTTTGAATGTTGAGGGAAAAGAAGCAGCTAGAGTGCAGTAAGGGTTCATATATATATATATATATATGTATGGGAACAACTCCATCTTTGCTCCAAGTAAATGCTTATTTTTATTCTGCAGTTCAGTCTATTTATTGCATTAATAGGGTTCAATATCCTCGATTTCTTGATGACAAAACAAGTTTACAAGGTAATGGATCAGAAAACTAGAAAGCTGCTTGAGGTTATTTTTTCACTTTTGGTGCATATGTGAAAATTGAACAATATTATTGTCTTAAAGTTAAGATGAATGCTAAGTACATGGTGCAATTATATTCAGCTACCATTTTACATGGCATGACTTTAAAAGCATTGTAAACTGCTTTCCTTGCACTCAAAAAGTGGAAAAGCTCATGACTATGCAAAAGATTTAATCTATCCTGCATACATTTAAGAAATTTGTTGCCTTTGAGACTTAAGCTGTTCTGCTTTTCCCAGCCTATGGGGAAAAATTAAAATCTCCCATGATGACAACTCTATTTTTGCCACAAGCTTCCCTGATTTCTACACTTTTGCATCCCACTATTTTAACACTGCCATCTGGTGGTCTATAAACAACTCCCGAACTCTTGCATCCTTTGCAATTCCTCAATTCCACTCTATCCTTGGCATTTCTACTGCCTGTTCATTTTTACCGATATCCCTTCTTTCTAATGCTGTAATAGTGTCTCTTGTCAGTTTGCTACTCCTCCTTTTCCAATTTCGCTGTCCTTTCTAAAGGCTTTAAGAGCTGGAACATTTATCTCCCAGTCATACACAATTTGTAGCCAGGTCTCAGTCAGGATTAAAAATACACTGGGTGGCAGGCGAATTTACTCTCAAAGACCCCCAAAAGCCCCCAAAAATGCAATCACAGGGCTACCAGTGAAAGAGAAATCACCCCGTATGTGGGAGAGACGGAATATGTCAGGAGCTGCTCCTTCAATCACAGATTCTGTCTCTCCCATGCTGACTGCTCCAGCTCCTCCAATCAGAGGTTTCCTCTCTGCCGCTCTTTCTGCTCCTCAAGTGACAGAATCTATGATTGGAGGAGCGGCAGGGGCAGGAGAGAGGGATCCTGCGATTGGAGGAGTTGGAAGAGTTATTAGGGCAAGTCCCACCACAGGAGACTTTCAGTTGCGCTGTCATCAATTGCTTCTTGGCATCCTCATGGAGGCTGAGGAGAAAAAGCGGAAAATTAAAAAAGAGGAGGGAGTCTCCGCCAGTGACAAGGTTGGAGCAGGCCCAGGGGAACCATCACTCAACTCAGGGCCAGGTCTGAGTCTCAGCTGGGGGTGGGGCGCTGGCTGGGTCCAAGTCTCATTTGGCAAGGGGGTAGTGGGTGGTGCTGGCTGGGTCCGAGTCCTGGCTGGTGGGGGGATCAACAGTGGATCCTGCAGCAGCCAAGTGAGTGGGGGGTGGGGGTTGGGAAAAGGGGCATGTATGTGTAGGGGAGGAGAGGGGATGATTATGATGTGTGTGTGCCTGTGAAGCCAAAGGAATAATGTTTATTTGATATTTTACCTGAGAAAATGCTTGGAATTTATTCAGTTCATTTTTCAGTTGTCAGATTTTCAGGGCACCTTCCATGCACTAAGTGTGATGGTGGGCGGGAAAAGCAGCATTTTTGCCACCGGGCGCAATGACATTTTTTAATACCATATCGTCCACTTCCTGCCTCAGCAAATATGCATCACCAGGAAACATGTAAGATAGTGGGCGGCCGGCCTCTGATTCACCCGCCCTGCCATGACCTCAGTGGATATTAGCTCCAGGTGCCATATTTAATCCGCACCCACGTACAGCCTTCTCAATGTCTGAAGTCCAGGACTACTCCACTGAAGACATGGCTCCCAAAGGGAAGAAGCCTGCTGCCCCAAAATTTAGTGATGCCTCGCTGGATCACCTGCTGGACACTGTCGAGGCCTGTCAAGATGTCCTCTACCCGTCATAGCCAGAGGAGGTCCACCAATACCACCACTCCAGCTTGGTAAGCAGCAGCGTTCAGAGCTAATGCTGCACAGAAAAGGTCAGCCATCCAGTGCAGGAAGAGGATGAATGATCTCATCTATTCCGCCAGGGTAAGTCAACCATCTCATCACTCACAAGCCCATCAGGCATTCGCAGGATGACACTCCACAGGGATCTCACACACTGCCAGCTCAAGGGACGTCACCACTAACTCTTTCGCACACATCTTCACATTTCCACCTGGGCTTGTACCCTGTGTAGCTCGCGTCCTCATATTATGCACAGCTCTACCCACCATCCACACAAAGCTGGTATCCTTATCACCTGCCTTTCATGCATCCTGCTCACACTCTCCATTTGTCTTTATGCAGGACCAAGTTCATGCACAATAGGAGGGAGAGGTCCCAGACCGGGGTGGAGTAGCCAATATTAAGGCCCTCACTGCCTATGAGGAGCATGCCATTGTGTTTGCTGGAGAGGACCGGAACCAGGCCTGTGGCAGCGGTGAGGTCGGATGCACAAACCCAAGTGAGGACGCTACACCAGCTCATTCCTCAGACAACGATACTGTGAATGCATTGTCGTATCTTACAGTTGCCTGTTATGCACTAATTGTCTCTACTTGATTTCATAGGCAACTCTGGAAAGCACCCGAGGGCATGAAGAAGCCAGGCCCTTATCTCCAGCAGTGAAGTCACCTCAGATGAGGAACCAGAGGATAGCACCATTGGAGACCCATTACAGCACTCACCCCTGCCCTCCACCAGCACGGAGACACGTCTCAGTGGGACCTAATTCTAGAGGAGGCTTGGGGTCACAATCTGATGAGCATAACACAGAATCTGGTCTACAGCAGACAGAGCTAGGGACATCCAAGGTAGCTGGCATTCGTAGGACTGCTGGAGGCCAGGATCCTGCTGAGCCAGAGCCATATGATGCGCCTCCAGACTCGGTCCTAAATCAGTTGGTGGAGCTACAGCGACAATCACGGGAACAACAGGAAGGGTTGTCAGCTGCATTCCTCAGATTTCAATGTACGATGGAGGAGTCCATGCATGTTCGGTCTGAGGTAGCAACGCTGGAATTCCAACACACTGAGGTCAACACTAGTTGGATGGTAGCCGCCATGGAGAGTTTGGTCCAGGACATAGCAGCTGCATTGCGCCAGGCGCTGCACTTCATTGGTGTAGGTATTGGTGGCATCGATCAGTGGCTATGCGTGATGGGGGTTGGGCTACTCAATCTCACTCCAACTGCCCTTTCTCCTCAAAGAGTCAGCCAGGGGCCCTCAGGCACCCATAGGGAGGAGAACCAGCAGCTAGACACCCTGGGGCCATCCACCCAGGTGACTCCAGGAGTGGCCAACTGATCCCAATCCCCTCTTCCTGTGACCTCCATCAGTTCCAGCTCCACAGGCTGAGGAGGGTGCACCTGCCCCACAGCAGGAGACCCAAAGCAGTCCGAGGCCCTCTAAGTCTTGGCCCTCCAGAAGATGCCCGCCAAAGTCATCGCAGACAACATGGTGTAGCAGTCAGCAGGCTGCCTCCACTTCCGCTGTGGATGTTGGGGATGCACTAAGACATAGCGGTAAGGTTAGGAAAATTAGGAAATATTAGGAGCAAGACAGTGGCATGGTTTTTAATCACATGTATATAATGTTCACCAATGTAAATAGAATTGCACCTATTTCACATCTCCTCTTGTGTATGCCACCTTTTAATGATGAGCTGTGTTGTTGTCAGTCAGGTGTGACACCATGGTGCCTCCCCCCGCTTCTCGCAGATGTCGCTATCTTGGGCCTCTTTTTGATGTTGTCTGCTTCCATATCACCACAATGCGTGCCCATTCTCAGATCATTTCTGACATCAATGATGACTCTTCCTTAATATAAAGTGTTCTTGTGGAACCGCGTCCACATGCTTTGCTGGGTCATGTCATGTTCATTCTTGGCTGTGTAAGATTGAGCCTGAGGTGTTTACCCATCTCGTCTGCATTATTGAAAGGTGAACGTGTATGGTGTATAAGGAGAGATCTTTTAACGCATGGAGAAGGTCATGTATCCTGGAATTCCGTGTACTCTCTGTCATTGGCAGGTTTTTCAACCTATGAGCCCATACTCAGAGCTTGTGTGTGCTCTGGCCTGCCTTTCACATTGTCAATTCTCTGAGTGCACCTATTAGCTCACCTATAAGTGTGAGCATCTTCCCATCTCAATGTGCCAGAGCACTGCCCCTCACACGCACATTATTGTCCTTGCGCTCAAACCTACATCCTTGTGCGTTTCTCAACTTGCAATTGTGTGTATTGCAGCCACATGGCTCTTGACACAATGTCGGGATGCAGCACTGTGTCATGTATTGTGCGCAGCGTCCCCTCACCTAAACACCCACCGAGTTCGATGATGATAAAACAAAATGGTACTCTCAAGCAGTCAATGGAGCCTTTGAGTAAGCTTTGGAAATGCATATGGTAGCTTTAGACAATGCTGAAGGGAGCAATGGGATAGGAGCAAGGGTGTAGTGAAGCAGAAGTGTGCTTTTTAATATCAATGAAGCGTGACCTTAAGGGCTTCATTGTGTCTTAGCATTTTGGAGTTCACAAAGGCCAGGACTGACCATGAGGGCAGACTGTCTGTGTTAAAGAGGAGGCATTTTAATGTCTGGCGGGCAAGTGTACGAACTTGCTGGTTTTGTTTTAAATCTAAAATCTATTTTGGACTGTTGCCTTAAAGTGGGTGTATAACTAGGAGTCAGGTTAATTAGGAATTTTAGGAGTTGTTATAGTAGTAAGTAATTGTAGTCTTATGTATGTGTTTGAAATCTTTTATTTTGTTAATAAACACTTTAATTTAATTTTTAAAAACCTCTAAATGTCTTGGTGGGCTCACTAAAATTCTGAATTTAGTGCACACAACTTCTCATAATAAATACAAATTGCAAAACCATTGTGATACCGTGACCAAGTTTCCCTTGTGGATTTGGTCTGCCTGGCACACATCATCTGTCACGTCATAGTATTACCATCGAGGTTACACAGACTGTGTTGTGCTGTTGCTGGAGATGGATCTCCTTGAAGAGCTTTGTCATTCTGAAGGCATGCAGCTTTGAGTCCACTGAGGACATTAGAACAGCTCTTACCTCTGCTAGGCTGCCATAGCGACTGGGATGCTGAAGGGATGCTTGAAGAGGCAGCAGCTTTTGACACTGATGCTGGATCTCCCTCCTCCAGTTAGCACCTCATCTTTGCAAGGACACATGCTCCCGAGGCTTCATCATCCTTCAAAGGATCAAGAAAATGGTGAGCCTAATGTATAAGTACTGACTCTCAGATTGAAGTGCATGGTTGAAATGAGAGGGATAGCAATGCTGGTGTTCATGTGGGCCCACGATGGAGGGCACTTGTCCAAAAGGAAACTCACTGCAACTTGTCATCCTCCTCGTGGAATCTGGTGGCTATGAGGGCCTCATGTGCATGCCTGTCTTGTCTAGCCAGTGCTATGGCTTCTTCCCCTGCAACCATGGCTTCCTTGACCTCATCGCACTCATCCCTTTCATGGTCCTCCTCATCGGAAGAGACATGCAGCTCCTCCATGTCGGCATCTCGCAATCCCTACCCCCTTTGCTGCACCAGGTTGTGCAGCGAGCAGCAAGCCATGATGATCCATGAGGCCCTCTGGGGAGTGTACTGGAGTACTCCGCCAGACCTGTCGAGGCATCAGAATCGCATCTTCAAGAAACCAATGGTCTGCTCCACCAATGTTCAGGTAGAGGCATGAGTATCATTGTACCTTCTCTCAGCTGCATTCTATGGCTGCCGCATGGGTCTCATCAGCCATGTCCTTTGAGGATACCCTTTGTCACCGAGATACCAACCCTGGTTCCTGTGTGGTCCCTTGAAGATGTCTGAGACAACGATCTGCTCAAGATGTATGAATCAGGGCAGCTTCCTCAGTATCTTGCGCAAACCTGCATGATTTGTCCCTTGTGGTCACAGACCAGCTGCCCATTGAGCGAGTGGAAGCCTTTCCTGTTAATGTATGGAGTGCCTGTTGCCAGGGACCTTTTTTAGCTACATGAGTGCAGTCGATGGCACCCTGCACCTATGGTTTTCTGAAAATCACAGCAAAGCCCAGTGCTCTGGTTCCTGGCTTGCTTGATCTCTAGAAAGTCAATGTAATTGTGGACCTTAACAAAAAAGGCATCTATTACCTCCTGTGTGCACTTGTGCATGGAAGCTTGTGAGATCCCACAGAGGTCCCCAGTGGAGCCCTGGAAAGAGCCACTAGCGTAGAAATTAAGAGCTGCGGTGATTTTCAAAGCCATTGGCAATGGATGTCCTCCCAGTCCCCGTGGCGCCAACTCCTCCAAGATGTGGCAGATGTGAGCCACCGGATCCCTGGATATGCGAAGGCGTCAGCACCACTGTCTTGCGTTCATCTGCAGAAAAGACATACTTGTCCTGTATACCCTGGGTCTTGAGAGCCACCTGCACACGACATTTCTGTGAGCCTCATCCTTTGTGTCAGGCAGGGGCCCTGCTGCCCCTTGCTCATGAGGGTGAAGCTCCTCCCTTTGGTGAACCTGGCACCGCTGTTGCAATCTTCTCCGTCTTCTCTCCTGTCTTTAAGCAATTATGCAGGCAGCAATAAATCCAGCCTCCATCTTCCTGTAGGTCTCTTCTCTGCAACATCAATGAGAACAAGACATGAGTCAGCCTGGGCCTCCAAAGGTCTTATTTCTGTTGATGACTAGTGAGTGATTGTGGGTTTAAGGGCTTGGTTCTAGTGTCGGCACCTATTCTTCACTGAGGACCTGGCCAGCACAGGGTACGTTTCAAGGTGCTCCTCCCACCCTACCACCCCTCCACATGACTGACTGCTATGAAATTTCTTTTCCCATGTGCTTGGATGTGCTGCTTTCAGGCCCAGGTCTTGGGATCCTCATTCACTGCACTCTAATACTAAACCCTTTGGAATACACATGAGGACTCATATGTAGTGAGGAACTGAGATTATTTGACGGGGGTGGGTGCTGAGGCTTCTCATCTGTGAACCTGCCAGCACCAAAATTCTGAGCTCCTGCTTTTAACAAGCATCTGCAGCTTGACCAGTTGCCAAATTACTCCTGATCTTGTTAAACTCTAGGGAATTTCCATGCTGGAAACCCTCCCGCCCTCCTCCCATGAGACCTTTGAATGCCCTTGCACTACCTTTTCCACAGCTATAGGCTGCAGATGCCTCCCCGACTCCTGAGTGTGCCACCTGCAGCCCAGCATTATGTCAGAAACCCCCCCCAGACTGACGCACAAGACCACGCCCTGCGCACAACATGCTGAGCATGGCTGACACTGGACTGACATGCCATCCTCCTCACTGGACTGGGACAAGGGCAGACCTTGCGAAGTCAGGAATGTAGGCTGAAGTGCTTCTTCACTCTGCCATCCTCTCATTCTAGCCCCAGCTCTCTTATATCCCTCTGTAAGGGACTCTTCCCCATTCTGGCCCAGAGGACGCTTCCACCCCACACACCCCCAACCATGTGTCTGAGTTCAACTTTTGCCACTCTTCACCCTCCCACAGTCAAGTCCTTGCCCTGCATCACATTAACAAGCCACCCCTATCTTACCGCTGGTCTGGTAGGTAGAGCCTTGCCTGTGATATCCCCCGAAAGTGATGTGGTGCTGCCTGTGAAGCCTGGCGTTGAATCCAAGGTGGCGCGAGTGCTGCGCAATGCAAGATTGGTGAACAAATCTCAAAGTCACAAGCGAAGTGCAGGTTGCCAGCTGCAAGTCGCTTATATACAGTTGTGAAACACGCTGGTCTAATTGACTATTGTCAATTATTGTGCCTATTGACCCAGCGTAGGGAGATGATTCCAGCGAGCAACCATTAGAATGCACATGCATGATATTCAAATGTATTCGAATTACATTCCTGGCATGGTGAGACAGGAAACGCGCGCCGTCACTGAAGGCAGGAGCAGACGATCGGAACCTGTTTTCCCGCTGGTGTAAAATTGATTTTTTTTTGCTCTCGCGATATTTTCCGCTCCTGCCCACCATGACACCCGCCGCAGAACATCCTGGCCTCAATTGGAAACTCTTGTTCGAGTTCATCATTTACTAAATTTGAATCATTCAACGTAAAATGTGTCACTTCAGGTTTTTCCACGATCCCAACTTTTGGCTCAGTGTCCTAAAATGGTACTCATAAAATGGACCATCAGAATTCCCTGACTACAATAGCATGTCTCAATCACATGGCTCATTTTTTAATATGGCTACAAAGAACCACAATTTATGTTCCTTTCATCCATCCAATCTATATATCATTAAAGTGCGGATGATCATGCATTAGCTTTGAAAAATCACTGAAAGGTGAAATGTATGTCAATTAAACTATTTATCTGATCGTTAGCTTGGTGCTGCAGAATTAATTTGTATGTATTCCCCTTGTTGCACAGTTGGAAATTTGGTAGTCAGTATCCTGACATGTTGTCAGCTGTCACTTTAAACACAAGTATTGAGGGAAAAGAAACTTGAAATTAGCAGGACAAATCCAAAGCATGCCCAAGAGTGCTTGTAATTTTAAGATTTTAAGAACAAGCTAAGAATGACTAAAAGCATAATAAAGAGGAGAAACGTAGAGTATGAGAGAAAGCTAGCTAGTAATATCAAAAAAGTCCTTTGCAGCACAGAATTTGAGTATTGCTGAAAAAAGACATTTTGTTGAAGATTCTGTCTTGCACTCATCAGGACAATCGCAAGAATACCAAGGTCAGGGGAAGCAACAACTTTATACGGTATGAGAAGAGAGTGCAGATCAAGTGGAGTCTGATTGGTAGAGGCATTGCCATGAAGAATGCACCAGTTAATTGTGACTGACAGTTAACTGCCAAGCATTGTTTAAAATTTAAACCAAGCAGCTTGATTGTGAATAGTCAAGGCATTGCCCTGAGGAATGAACCAGTGAATGCCTATCACTTATTTTGTTTAGCTGAAACAAGCACAATGTGTGTACATGTTCTTCATGTCTGCAAAGAACAGGGCCCTGTGTATTAATGTATGTAGCTTCCAGCACACGCAAATGCATCACACTGCGAGCCTGACTGACAATCTTAATTTTTAACACACTGAAGATTATTTAGAAAATGTTGTCCAATCACAGAATCATGTCTAATGTTGGAAACCGTGTTTTGAATTCTGCAAGCACAGGCTGGTTGGGTACGGTCTGTACCTTGCCCATTCTGAACAGTGGCTGGGACATGCTGTTTAATACAATCCGCCAGTCTTTGGGATGTACAGCCTACATACCTAGCATCACACTGGCACTGAAATTCATATACCACATTATTCATTTGTGTGATAGGCAGAACATCTTTTTGGCTTGACGGCAGCATCCTGTTAGTGGCGAATATCACTCATGTTGCTACCGCATAGTAGCAGCGTGAAACAGCTAGCTTCACCTGTTGCTCAAATTTTGAGATACCTTGCCCTTCCAGGGTAATCTGAGGTAGACCAGGCACTTTTCAGGGCTGAAAGTGACAGCCTTAGGCCCATTTATGAATTTGCGCAATATACAGTGTGAAATGATCTAATCAGGGTAGCCATTATCCCACCGGATGTTTTTGATTCATCCTACTTCAGTATCAAGCTTGCATAGTGAGCAAATGGCTTTGGCACTATTTACGAAGTTGCTGATAAGTCCAATGTTATAGTGCGTCGAACTGTAAGAACTCCAATGCATGTATTGACCAGTGAAGGTAGGCTTGTGATAGACCGTGATAGAGAATCCTCTGGCAGTTTTCTCAACTACTACATCAAGGAAGGGAGTTCATTTGACAGCTCCATTTGAAAGGTGATTTTAAGCGCAGGGTGGAGCCCATTAAGATATGCAAGGAAATTATTACATGCTGCTATGGATTTAAACATAGCAAACATATCATCCACATATCGGAAATGTGCGAGGGGTAGGAGGTTAGGTGTCATTCCATCGAAGACACATTCCTTATGGAACCCAACAAAGATGTTCTCTTCTTATACAGCATGAAGTTGTTGCTTCGCCTGACATTGGTATTCTTGCGATTGTCCTGATGAGCGCAAGATGAAAAGCTTTGACAAAATGTCTTTTTTCAGCAATATCAAAGCAGATAGTTAGAGTGTTTAAGTAGGAGAAAAGTAATGAAAGCTAGTGTTGGTCACGGAGAGAGTGAGTCTAGGGAATTGATAACGGAAAACAGGGAAATGGCGGAGGCATTGAACAGGTATTTTGTGTCTGTCTTCACTGTAGAAGACTTAGAAAACTTTCCAAAGGTACTTGAAAATCAAGAGATGAAAGGGAGGGAAGAATATAAAACAATCACCATCACCAGGGAAAAGGCGCTGGGAAAACTATTGGACCTAAAGGCTGACAAGTCCGCAGGACCAGCTCACCTGCATCCTAGGTCTTAAAAGAAATGGCTGCAGAGATAGTAGAGGCATTGGTTGTAATCTTCCAAAATTTGTTAAATTCTGGAACGGTCCCAGGGGTTTGAAAAATAGCAAACATAACACCTTTATTCAAGAAAGGAGAGATAGAAAGCAGGAAACTATAGACCAATTAACCTATCATCAGTTACAGAATCCATTATTAAGGAGGTTATAGCAGGATATTTAGAAAATCATAATGGGATCAGGCAGAATCAACAAATCGTGTTTAACAACTTTATTAGAGTTTTTTGAGGAAGTAACAAACAAGGAAGTGAGAGTAGAACTGGCCATAATTTTTCATTCTTCCCTAGACTTAGGGGTGGTGCCAGAGAACTGGAGAATTTTTTTTTATTCATTTACAGGATGTGGGCTTCAATGGCTGGGCCAGCATTTATTGCCCATCCCTATTTGCTCTTGAGAAGGTGGTAGTGAGCTGCCTTCTTGAACTGCTGCAGTCCATGTGGTCTAGGTACACCCACAGTGCTCTTAGGGAGGTCCAGGATTTTGACCCAGCAATAGTGAAGGAACGGTGATATATTTCCAAGTCAGGGTGATGAGAACTTCCAGGTGGTGGTGTTCCCATCTATCTGCTGCCCTTGTCCTCCTAGGTGGTAGTGGTCATGGGTTTGGAAGGTGCTGTCTAAGGAGCCTTTGTGAATTCCTGCAGTGTATCCTGTAGATGGTACACACTGCTGCTACTGTGCGTCAGTGGTGGAAGGAGTGAATGTTTGTGGATGTGGTGCCAATCAAGCGGACTGCTTTGTCCTGGGTGGTGTCCAGCTTCTTGAGTGTGTGGGTGTGAGTGCATCCAAGCAAGTGGGGAGTATTCCATCACACTCGTGACTTGTGCCTTGTAGATGGTGGACAGTCTTTGGGGAGTCAGGAGGTGAGTTACTTGTTACACGATTCCTAACCTCTGACCCGCTCTTATAGCCACAGTATTTATATGGCTAATCCAGTTCAGTTTCTGGTCAATGGTAACACCCAGGATGTTGTTAGTGGGGCATTTAGTGATGGTAATGCCATTGAACGTCAAGAGGCAATGGTTGGATTCTCTCTTGATGGAGACGGTCATTGCCTGACAATTGCCTGACAAGTGGCGCGAATGCTACTTGCCACTTGTCAGCCCAAGCTTGGATATTGTCCAGGTCTTGCTGCATTTGGACTTGGACTGCTTCAGTATCTGAGGAGTTGCGAATGGTGCTGAACATTGTGCAATCATCAATGAACATTCCCACTTCTGGCCTTATGATAGAAGGAAGGTCATTGATGAATTGCAAACTTTACACCCTTGTTCAAAAAAGGTTATAAGGATAAGCCCAGCAATTACAGACCAGACAGTTTAACTTCAGTGGTGGGCAAGGTTCTAGAAAGAATTATTCAGGATAGAATTAGTAGTCACATGGAAAAATATGGGTTGATAAGGAAGAGCTAGCATGGATTTCTAAAGGGGAAATCGTGTTTAACTAACTTGTGGGAGTTTTTTGAAGAGGTAACAGGAAAAGTTGATGAGGGTAATGCTGTTGATGTGGTTTACATGGACTATCAAAAGGCATTTGATACAGTGCCACACAACAGACTTGTCAGAAAAGTTATTTCTCATGGAATAAAAAGGACAGTAGCAACATGGATACAAAATTGGATGAGCAATAGAAAACAGAGGGTAATGGTCAATGGATATTTTTCGAGCTGGAGGAAGGTTTGTAGTGGAGTTCCCCAGGGGTCGGTATTGGGACGCTTGCTTTTCCTGATAGAGATTAATGATTTAGATCTTGATGTGCAGGGGACAATTTCAAAGTTTGAGGATGATATGAAGCTTGGGAGTGTTGTAAACTGCGAGGAGGACAGTGTAGAACTCTAAAAGGACATAGACAAGTTGGTGGAGTGGGCAGATAAATGGCAGAAGTTCAATGTGGAGCAGTGTGAGGTGGTCCATTTTAGTAGGAAGAACATGGACAGACAATATAAAATAAGGGGTGAAAATTTGAAGGGAAAACAGGTCTGAAAGACCTGGGTATATGTATGCATAGATCATTGAATGTGGCAGGACAAGTGGAGAGTAATTAATAAAACATATAATATCCTGGGCTTTATTAATAGGGGCATAGAGTACAAGAGCAAGCAGTTTATGCTGAATTTATATAAGACACTTGTTAGACCTCAGCTGGAGTATTGTGTACAGTTCTGGGTGCCACATTATAGGAAGGATGTGAACACATTGAAGAGAGTGCAGAAGAGGTTTACAAGAATGGTTCCAGGGATCAGAAACTTCAGCAATGAGGATAGATTGGAGAGGTTGGGACTGTTCTCTTTGGAGAGAAGAAGGCTAAGAGGAGATTTGATAGAGACATTCAAACTCATGAGGGGGCTGGACAGAGTAGATAGGGAGAAGCTGTTGCCACTTGTAAAAGGATCAAGAATGAGAGGGCACAGATTTAAAGTGATTTGCAAAAGAAGCAAATGCAAGGTGAGAAAAAACTTTCACACAATGAGTGGTTTGAAACTGCAATGTACTGCCTGGAAGTGTGGTGGAGGCAGGTTCAATCGAGGCATTCGAGAGGGCATTAGATGACTATTTGAATAGAAATAATGTGCAGGGGTATGGGGAAAAGGCAGGGCAATGGCACTCGGTCATAATGCTCATTTGGAGAACCAGTGCAGACACAATGGGCTGAATGGCCTCCTTCTGTGCCATTAAAATTCAGTGATTCTGTGAAGATGGATAAAGGGGAACCTGTGGAGGCAGATTTCCAAAAGGCATTTGATAAGGTGCCACATCAAAGATTACGACATAAGATAAAAGCACATGGTGTGAGAGGATGCGGGGGGCGGGGTAACATATTAGCATGGATAAAGGATTTGTTGGCTAACAAGAAGCAGAGAGTAGGGATAAATGTGCATTTTTGGGTTGGCTAGTTGTGTGGAGTGCTACAGGGATAAGTGTTGGGTCTTCAATGACTTGGATGAGTGGACTGAATGTACGGTAGCTAACTTTGCTGATGACACCAATAAAGGTAGGAAAGTAAGTTATGAAGAGGAGGTAAGGAGTCTCCAAAGGAATATAGATAAGTTAAGTGAGTGGACAAAAAATTGGCGGATGAAGTATAATGTGGGAAAATGTGAACTTTTCTGCTTTGGCAGGAAGAATAGAAAATCAGTACACTATTTAAATGGAGAGAGATTGCAGAACTCTTGTGGTACAGAGGGATCTGGGTGTCCTGGTACATGAATCACAATAAGTTAGCATGCAGGTACCGCAGGTGATTAAAAAGGCAAATGGAATGTTGCCATTTTTTGCAAGGTGAATGGAATATATAAGTAGGGAAGTTTTAATCCAGCTGTATAGGGCCTTGGTGAGACTACATCCAGAGTACTGGGTACAGTTTTGGTCTTCTAATTTGAAAAAGGTGACACAAACATATAATTGTGATATTATAGATTTTGTAAAAAAGCTGATCTTCCTTTTTAAATGGATACAAGAAGCCTTAAAGATGGCTGCCAAAAGGCACCTGACCTATGTGGTCAAACTTCCAGAAAGCTCCAAGTGGATTACAGGTACACATATCCAGACATGTGAAGACATTTGAAATTCCATCTGCATTTTCACCAGGGTAAACAGAAACTCATTATGGCTTCCATGGAGATGTGAATAGTTCCTTCTCATCTCATCAAATCTGGGAGAACAGGAACCATTGAAGTTAATGGCTGAGACTGTTAAAAGGTTAATTACCTCAACTAAAAAGACAATGGATGGGACTATGCCTCCCAGACTAACCTAATACCTAATATGGAAACATGATTTGACAGTTTGAGATAGCAGCCATTTTAAGTTTTGGAACTGTATAAAGTCTGGCTGCAAATGGCCACTTTGTGTGCAGAACCATCTTGAACATTATGAGAGAGACACCTTGAAACAGAAACTGCTTCTCAACAAGGTTTCAGAAAAAGCTGTCAGACTGCGGTACTAAATCAGGCTACCAAGAGCCACCACCTGCAGTACTGTAAAACTGAAAACAGGAGCCTTCACTCACTCCCAGGACCTGTTCTGCTTGTTGAGTCCACTTGCAAAGGCAAACTCGAACTCTTCAACGACAGAAGCCATCACAGTTGCTAAACCGAACCTCAAGTTTCAGCCTCTTCACTTCAGAAAGTAGGAATTAAGCAATAGGCCTGCAATGATATATCACAGAGGCTGCCTTGAAATCTCATCGTTATCATTTGTATTTTTTATTTGTATCTGTATTTCAGTTAATAACTTTAACACATTTACCTAAGTAACTTTCAGCAGTAGTTTTTGTAATAAACTAAACTTTTAACTTGTTTAAAACTAAAGCTTGTCTGATGGGTTATTTTTAAATTGAACCATTCATAAATCAAAAGGGGGCTACACACGCATACAAATTCTTATCTCATGGACCACTTTAAGGAAATGCCTTTTACGTGGTCATGACAAAGGATATAATTGCATTAGAAGCAGTTCAGAGAAAGTTCAATCGACTCATTCCTGGAATGAAGGGCTTATCTTATGCAACAAGGTTGAACATGTTGGGCCTATACCCATTTGAGTGATTTTATTGAAACATAGGAAATCCTGAGGGGACTTGATATGGTGGATACCAGGAGGATGTTTCTTGTCAGGAAGACTAGAACTAGGGGACACAGTTTAAGAAAAGGAGGTCTCCATTTTAAGATGGAGATGAGGTTGCTTTTTCTCTCAGGCTGTTATTAGCCTGTGGGATTCTCTTCTCCAGAAAGCAGTGAAGGCTGGGTCATTGAATTTATTCAAGGCACGAGAGTCAATGGTAATGGGGGGAAGATAGGAAGGTGCAGTTGAGACCACAACCAGATCAGCCATGATCTTATAACTGATCGATTGGCAGAGCAGGCTCGAAGGGCCAAATGGCCTACTCCTGCTCCTAAGTCCTATGTTCCTATAATTTATTTTTTTAAAGGGCTACAGATGTGAGACTCATTCCCAATAAGTTACTGTGTGCCAAGTAGTTTGAATTTTCATTTTGAAAATGAAGTATGGATTTATTTATAATAAATTGACAAAAACATTTATAGATTCCAAGTTAAAATATGTAATTGCATATATTATTTTAATCACACACACACACAATATTTGTTTTTTGTGCTATTTAATCTAAAGATGAAAATCCTAAAAAAATTCAACACAAATAAAGAAGGTTATGTTATTACACGACTGCATCATCTAATAAAGGAGTTAATGAGAATGTAAAAGGAGCCCCTGAAAATCAAAAAGTAGCCCTTGAGAAAATTCACAGCGATCCCTCAAAACAAAGTTATTTTGACTCCTAGTCTCAGTGATAGCCACTACATCATGCCCTTTAAGCTGAATTTGCTAATTCATTTGTTTCATTTCTTATGCCATGTTCATTAGTGCGTAGACTTCTAATATGGTGATAGACATTGTCTTGATCTTAAGACCTGATGTTTTTAAACACACATTTTCACTTCAAAGACACTCCCTGTCTTTCATCACTCCTGTTATATTTTTATTAGTTAACTTGTTATTTCCTAAAAAGTTATAAATCTGAAGTGTTTACATTACCCTTAACACTATATGGACTTCACTCCCATCCCATTTTTCACACCACCCCGTCAACCCCCACCACTCCATCTCCGCCCCATCCCCCCACTACCCCACTACCCCCCCCCAACTCTTTGAATGGTTTAAAAACCTTTATACAACTCTATTTATCCTTTTAGCCAGGAACTTGATCCCAGCCTGATTCAGGTGAAGCTCATCCCAGCGGCACAAGCTACAAGCTCCCTGCTGTCCCATCTTTCCCACTCCAATGTTTCAGCCACGTGTTAACTTTCCTAAACAAAAACAAAAAATGCTGGAAAAACTCAGCAGGTCTGACAGCATCTATGGAGAGAAAGACAGAGTTAACGTTTTGAGTCCATTTGACTCAGAGCTTTCCTAACTTTCCTAATGTTTATCCCTATGCTAATTTACACCTGGTTTGGATAATATTATCCTCGAGCAATGATCCCACAATTTTTTTTTGTTGTGCACAGCCTGTTTAGTTCAATATGCGGTCATGCTGAACTGTACAGTATCTGAATGGAAGCAACTTGTGAGCAGCCTGCATGGTACGTTCACATTGCTGTGCAGCCACACACATTCGCTGTTTAGAGGGATCACTGCCTTCAAAGCCCTAAATTCTAATTTCATTCCTATTTCCAGTACTCCCTCAGGAGGACCCCCTCTCTATTTGTTCCGCCTTGGATCATGACAATTTGATCTCTCCCTCCATTTCTTGGTTCCTTTCCAGCCACTTTAAGACATCCCTTACCTTGGCCTGAGATAGGTGCCACACCCTTCATGCCTTCAACAGATGCTACCTATCATATTAAATATTGAATCCCCCGTAACATTTCTACCCTGCTTCTCAGCACTTTGGACTGCCTTCTGCTCCAGGATACCTAGGTTAGCATTGTGACTGGTGTCTACCACCGCACTGCTCCCCCCTCCCCGTCTTTCTCCCTATCTTCATTGGTATCAAGTGTATTGTACCTGTTGGGCAGGTTGACCTGTTGGGTCTGTTGAACTTCTTTTCTCTCTCCCCTCACTTCACCCTAACCTGCTGACTGACAGACAGACTGTCCTCTTCCGGCACCTGCACTTCCCTCTGAGGTGTGTCTTCACAGAACTATCCAGAAATTCCACAACCTTCCTTATGCAGCTCTAGCTTACAGATAAAGCTCTGACTCTAATGTAGGCTGATGATTGCACAGTGTTCAGTACCACACATAACACTTCAGAGTTGACTCTGAACTGGAGCGCTTCCAGGTAAAGACATTTCCTGCAGATGTGGCAGTCTGGGACAGTCCTGCTTTCCAAAAACTCACACTACAGTCCTAACAATGACAGTTCTAGTATTTATTTATTTGTTCATTGTTAGTTGCAGTTTATCTCTAGAAAAGACACTTGTAGTCTAGGTTTTGATGTTCCTGTGAGTGCCAAGTGAAAGGTGGCAGCTGTTTGTTAAACTTACACTTGCCTATAGATTTTCAATGGGCTTTTACGTGGCAAGTTGCTGTCAGCCAAACATCCAGCCAATGCAGTGCTCTCTACAGGGCATCTGGGACCTTTGTGAACAACAACTGTGTATCTCCTTAACATATTAGATTTAAGAATCATAAATGATCAGCACAGATTCGGAACCAGGATTTTTTTTAATGTGTTCCTGGAATGTGAGTGTTGTTGGCAAGGCCAGCATTTTTTGCCCATCCCTAATTTCTCAAAGGTGGTCATGAGCTGCCTTCTTGAACTACTGGAATCCATGTTTTGTATGACACCCACATTTCTGTTAGGAAGGAAGTTCCAGGAGTTTGATCCAGTGACAGTGAAAGAACATCACTATAGTTCCAAGTCAGGATAGTATATGGCTTGGAGAGGAACTTACAGGTGGTGGTGTTCCTATAGGTATGCTGCCCTTGTCCTTCTAGGTGGTAGAGGTCACAGATTTGGAAGGGGAGGCTTGGCACATTTCTGCAGTGCACCTTGTAGATGGTACACTCTGCTGCTGTTGTGCATTGGTGGTGGAAGATGGGGTACCAATCGAGCGGGCTGTTTTGTCTTGGATGGTGCTGAGCTTCTTGAGTGTTGTCTGAGCTGATTCAGATCTATGGAGCGTATTCCATCACACTCCTGACTTGTGCCTTGTAGAGGTGGACAGGTTTTGGGGAGTCAAAAGAGGAATTACTCACCACAAAATTCCCAGCCTCTGACCTACTCTTGTAGCGACAGTATTTATATGGCAGGTCCAGTTACGTTTCTGGTCAATGGTAACCCCCCAGGATGTTGATGGTGGAGGATTCAGTGCATTGAATGCCAAGGGCAAGCCCTTAGATTCTGTCTTGTTCGAGATGATTATTGCCCGGCACTTGCAAGGTGTGAATGTTACTTGCCACTTCTCAGCCCAAGCCTGAATGTTTCCAGGTCTTGCTCCATGCAGACATGGACTGCTTCAATATCTGAAGAGTTGTAAGTGGTACTGAACATTGTGCAATCATCAGCCTACATTCACATTTCTCATCTAATGATAAAGGGAAGTGAAAGTTAGTGCATTCAATGTCAAATCACATAGAGAAAGCAAAATAAAGGGAAAGATTAGATTAAGAAAGATAAAAAGCAAAACAATAAGTAAAAATATTTTTTAAATCTCCATGAATAATTAAAAGCTGAAGGAATGAGGCTCCACGCTTTAAAAGTTAATTTTCGACGCCAGAGAGGTTGTTCAGCATTAATTAGGATTTACCATGCTGTTAAAAGGGTACTTAGATTGGAATGGACAAACTGTAATTTTCTCTGACGCATGTAGTCCAAATCTATGACATCATGGAGGAACATCATGCTGATCAATACATTTGATTGGGGAGCCAGGCAGCAGGATGCTGTATCTGTGCAGCTTATGGAGGAGTTGGGCATCTCGGATGACAACTTCTGAATATTTGCATTTAACTGTGGATGTACACTTACTGGAAGTTGCTTTCCAGTTTCCGCATAATTAATGGTGAGGGATGGAGTCTCGCCATTGTTTTCACAGCAAAATCTGGAGCCCAGAATTAATTAGTTGATGGATTAGATTGATAACAAAGTAATTTGTAAGTACTCTGATTTCTCCCATGCACAGCTGAGTGTGAGACCAGCTCATGAGTGCAATAAATATTTTTGACCGTTATCAAGTGATTTCCATAAGAGTCTGTTACCCTCTTGTTACCTTATGATTTAGTGATTTCTGTGAAAAGTAGGAAGTTGGTGCATAATGAAAGAACTGTGTTGTGTCTATTTTGAACAATCTCCTCGATCAATAGGAATCGAGTAATTATCAGTATCATTTTCTAAAAATCTCAATGTATGGTGTTAATGGAAAGACTATCCTGTTCATGTTACTATCTAGCAACCTCATTACCTGGTGGTAAGCATGTTATTGTCCTGGTTGTTCTGTTTGATTGACAGGTTTCTAAATCAATGCTAGTCAAAACAGGAGAGGCGAGGGTGAGAGTTTGGTAGATAGTAATATGCAGTCTTCTTCTTCTTAGGCAGTCCCTAGGGATCGAGGATGACTTACTTCCACTCCAGTCTGTGGATTCTGAGATGGCTGATAAGTCCAATGCATGATCTGCAGGCTCTGTCAGATATGAGATGTTTGGTGCTTGAAGGGTCGGGTCGATGAGTTTGGAGTTTTGTGTGTTTAGTACTTTGAATTCCCCTGAGTGTTCGCAATAAAGGATAGGATTTTCTGCTCGGTGTGCGGGCACCTGCCCAACACGCCTCAGCGTGAACTAGTGGCGATGACGTTGGGTGAGCGTCCTTACATCATCGTGCAGTCACGTGATATTTTGGTTGGCGGGCATGCGCGAGAGTTGGAGCACGCCCACCGACAATTAAGAGGCCTATTAAGGCAATTAAGGTATTAATTAACTGCTATTTTTTGCTGCCCGTCCAACCTTACAGTTGGCAGGCGGGCGAATCGGCCAGGCGGCCTTTGCATTTTTGAGGAAACCTCATCGATGAGCGGAATGAGGTTTCCGACATTAATTTTTTTTAAAATAAAAATGTTTTGACATAATTCTTATTACGTTTATGTTCGTGTGAGTGAATCCTATGTCGGGACCATTTTTTCCGATTTTCAAAATCTTTATTTTTGATTTGAAAATTCTTCAACTTCCTGAGGCAGCTCCCTGCCTTCAGGGGGCTTTCAGTTTGTACTCCCCCGCACATACGCAGTCTTTTGCGCTTGCCCTCCTCTCGCCCCCGCCCCGGCAGCACTGAGCTTCTCAGCACACCTTTCACGCTGGCTGGTTGCTAATTGGCCAGCCAGTGTGAAATCACAGTCAGGGGCTAATCGCGGGTGGCAGGCTGTTTCCTGACTGCTCCCGGGCCAGCCTGCCGTGCCCACCTGGCAGCCCAAAAATCCTGCCCAAAGTCTCTCAATGTGTTTGAAGCCTACCCAAATAAATCTTCTTCATTTTGGTTGGTCACAAACCAAGGCCTTCCATGAGTTGGAGGAGATGTTTGAGCTCTTCAGGATGCTGTAAGACGATTCCTAAAGCATTTCCATTGTCCTCCTGGTAGTCTTCTGCCAGGATTGAATTCTGAGTAGAACAGTTATTTTGACAGTCTGGCGTCAGATATACGACCCTGCCCAGTGGAGTTGCTTTTGAGTGCCTTGATGCTGGGTATGTTGACTTGGGTGAGGATGCTGCTGTTGGACCACCTTTCTTGCCACCAGATTTAGAGAATCCTGCGAAGGCACCACTGGTGGTACTTCTCCAGTAGTGCCTGCTGTAGGCTGTCCAAGCCTTTGAAGCATAAAGGAGCACAGGGAACACTGTAAACCACGAGCTTAGTCTCGGGTTTGAGATCCTGGACCTCAAATACTCTTTCCCTCATTCGGACAAAGGCTGACCTGGCACTTTAGAGGTGATAATGAATTTCATCATCAATGTCTGCCTTCATTGAGAGAAGTCTCCCAAAATATGGTAAATGGTCCACATTTTCCAGGATCTCACCCCGTTGATCTAATCTACAGGGCAAGGTTGTGCTGTGGGAGCTGGTTCCAGGTTTTTAGTGAAAGGCCCATTTTCTAATGTGCTTTTTTGACTCACAAAAGCCTTTGACTCTGTCAACTGCAAAGGCTTATAGAGTATCCTCCTCAAATTTGACTGCCCTTAGAAATTTTTCACCATCCTCCACCTATTCCATGATGATACGTGAGCTGTGATCCTCAACATCAGAACCACCACAGGCCCTATCTTAGTGAAGACTGCGGTCTTCTCCATTTTCCTCTCTGCAATACTGCACCTCACTTACAGAAAACTACCTCTAGGCATGGAGATAATCTACAGAATAGATGTGAAACTGTTCAATCTATGCCACCATCAGTCCAAAATCACCCCAACTTCAATCATTGAGCTTCAGTATGCCGATGACACTTGTGTGTGCACTCACTCAGAAGCTGAGTTCCAGGTCATTGTTGACGCCTTGTCCAAAGTTTATACAGTGGTAGTTCCTTGGCCCTTCATAGCTTCTGCTTCCATGGTAACCACAGCACATTGTTGTCTGGCTGTTGAGAATGTCCTAAAGAGTAAACGTGACTAAAATGCTCATCTATGGTTCAGTAACTAATGCTCACCGATCTCCAGAAACCACATGACCATTTCAACAGTAACATCACAACGACAAAGTCACATCACAAAGCCATTTTATACTTTCAACCTAAAAGAAAATTGTCTTCAAAATTGTTTTACTGAGGCCATAAATGATATAACCTAGGAAGAAACACTTCAATGCTTCCAACTGCTTCACCAAGTGAAATAGCCATTTTTCCCCATCTCAAATATTTTTATAATTATTAAACTAATAAGTTCAAAGAAAATGAAAAAAAAGGCACATCCAGAATGCCCCTATGTTTCCTTCTCTCGGATTGCTTGCAGGAAGTGTCACCATTAATCATTGGTTCTAGGAGACTCTAAAACAATGCAGAAAACTGAGAGAGCCAAATAATTGCCACAGAGGATAACAAACAAGAGGAACAAAAAGTCCAAGAATTGTTAGTTGCTAAAATTGAGCAGAGTCAGGTTGAGCAGTCATAAAAGCTGGAATAGGGTCCTGAGGCAGAAAGTGGGAAAAATTTCTAAGCCAAAGAGCCTGAGGAACAACAGGTTGGCATCATGTGAGGAATTAGGAAGAATCTATAATGCTATTTGAGATAGGAGGGAGATATTAATACTAGAATTTCCACTAGGACATCATCAAGTGCAGTGATGGGCAACCTGTGGCCCACAGGCCACACTCGGCCCATCAGGGTTCTGAGTGCCCCTAGTGCGAGGTGCTTTGTTGACTGTTGCCCACACGCAGGGTTGCCAGATTCTGCTGGTTTCCATCTGCATAGTTTTTTTCCTACCGGTATTACTAAAGTGATATGCATTCAAGGCAAGAGTACATGAAGTGAGGGGTGAGCTGATTGCACACAATATTGACAGTGAGAGCTGTTCACTCCCTCTGCAGCACTCCCTCAGTCGGGAGTGTGCTCTTTCGCGCATGCGCACGAAAGAGCGCACGGATCTCCCTGAGGCAAAGTGCTGCCTCAGGGAGATCAGCTTCGATTCAAAAGTTGACAGAAAGGTAATAAAAAAATTTCCCTGACATGTCCCCTTATGTGACACTATCACATGAGTTGGGACATGTCCTTAACATTTATTTAAACATTTGATAAAACATTTAAAAGCCCTCATGAAACCTCATCCTGCCCGTGAATGAGGCTTCATGCTTTTTCTGAGGCCCGCCTAGGTTCCCGGCCTGCCCGCCAACCCTAAGGTTGGACGGGCAGGTCCATCAATCAAGTTAATTAGTTTTTTAATGGCCTTAATAGGCTGTTGAGAGTTCGTCTGTTGAAAGTCTAAATGACGCGGAGTGACGTCGGGACGCACGCCCGACGTATCCCCGCATCATTTAACGTGTCAGCGAGTGGGACCCACCCCCGCTCGCCAACTGGAAAAACCTGCCCAATATCAACATTTGTGGGAGGCCATAATTTCAGTTTTCACAGACAGATTCCGTGATAAATCTAGACATTAACTTCTGAGCTTCAGGAGTATAAAAAGATAAGAGGAGTGGTCATTTCCTGCTAGATTTTCCAACTTTAATTATTTGACCTCTTCCCAGGGGCAAAAGCGACGGATTTACAAATAGTTGGCAGGCTGCAAAAACTTCAGTCAACTATGAGTGGTATATGCCTATTTACACCACATTCATACAAGGAGTATCAGAACAGTAATTTAAAGAGTTAGGCCACCGTAGAAAAAGTATGAACATGTATCCAAATATACAATAGCCGTGTTGGTGAGTGTACTACCTTGAGAATCAAAAACAAAGCACAATCAGATTGAAATCAGGTCCATCAGAGCATCTAAACATCACAACTCTGCTCAAGGAACCCGAATACCATAAGCAATGGTAGGGAAATCGAGTAGATGATGTTTAAACTAAGAAAAGCTTTAATTTTTCTTCATATTGTTATGATCTCAGTAGAAACCAGTAACAGGTATTTACTAAAAGAATGAAGCCACACGGTTCATGGTTTAAATCAAAAGAATTTTACTCAACAAAAATCAAAGGGCCTGATTACTAATAACTACAATCAATCTTAAACAGTTATGTTAAAGGTGTTAAACTGTACAATGAACAGTTATTTATTCTCTAAACTGAACTTCTTAACACAAACTTTCTTCTATACCCATTTGACATGCACCCCAAAACACAAGTCAGATACTTATCAAAAATTGGAAAATTAACCATTCAGTCTGAGTACTGTTTTGAGGATTTGTATAACGCTTGAGATTTTTTGGGCCTTTGGTTTACTTCCAGCAAAGTTTTCCCATCCAATCTCCTCCAGCCGCCCTATGGTTGTAAACTCCCAGTTCAATACATCTAAAGTGTAGTCACCTCGCATCAGAACTCTCCTGGTTCTAATCATCTTTAACTCTGGAGTCTAAAACTGTCTCTCTCTCTCTCTCTCTCTCTTCACAGCTTGGCTATCCCAAGAAATCCAACTCACTGTTAGGGGTAAAATAAAAGCAAAATCCTGCAGATGCTGGAAATCTGAAACAAAAACAGAAAATGCTAGAAAAACTCAGCAGGTTTAACAGCATCTGTGGAGAGAAAAACAGAGTTAACGTTTCGAGTCTGTATGACTCTTCTTCAGAGCTAAAGAGAAGTAAAAATGTGATGAAATTTATACTGTTTAAGTGGGGTGGAGCGGGTGAAGCTGGATAGAAGGCCAACGATAGGTGGAGGCAAAGGAGAACTTGACAAAGATATCATGAATTAAAGGACAAAGGGGGTGTTAATGGTAGTGGTACTGGCAAAAGGAGGTGCTGTTGGTGGCATTGAGGTAAGAAATCAGAATGTGATAACAGTAGGGCAAGGGTAAGTCCTCTGAAAAGTCCGCAAAGTGGCCACCCAGTCTGCGTTTGGTCTCTCCAATGAAAAGGAGACTGCATTGGGAGCAGCGAATGCAGTAGACTAAATTGAGGGAAGTGCAAATGAAGTGCTGCTTCACCTGAAAATAGTGTTTGAGCCCTTGGTGAGGAGGGACGAAGTCAAGGGGCAGGTGTTGCACATTCTGCGATTGCGGAGGTAGGTGCCGTGGGAGGGGGATGAGGCATTGGAGTTGATGGAGGAGTGGACCAGCGTGTCCCAGAGGGAATGGTCCCTATGGAATGCCAACAGAGTGGGGGGTGAGGGGAAGATGTGTTTGGTGGTGGCATCATGCTGGAGTTGGCGAAATGGAGGAGGATGATCCTTTGAATACGGAGGCTGGTGGGGGGAAAAGTGAGGACCAGGGGACCCTATCATGCTTCTGGGGGGGAGAAGAATGTGTGAGGGCAGAGGCATGGGAGATGGCTCGGACATGGTTGAGGGCCCTGTCAACCACAGTGGATGGGAAACCCCGGTTAAGGAAGAAGGAAGACATGTCAGAAGCGCCATTTTGGAAAGTGGCATCATCAGAACAGATGTGACGGAGGCGAAGGAACTGAGAGAATTGGATGGAACCCTTACAGAAAGCAGGCTGTGAGGAGCTGTAGTCGAGGTGGCTGTCGGAGTCGGTGGGCTTGTATTGAATTTTGGTGGACAGTCTATCACCAGAAATTGAGACATAGAGGTCAAGGAAGGGAAGGGAAGTGTCGGTGATGGACCGTGTGAAGATGATGGAGGGGTGGAAATTGGAAGCAAAATTAATAAATTTTTCCAGGTCCAGACGGGGGGCATGAAGTGGCACCAAAACAGTCATCAATGTACCGAAAAAAGAGTTGTGGGAGGGGGCCTGAGTAGGACTGGAACAAGGAATGTTCCATATACCCCATAAAGAGACAGGCATAACTGGGGCCCATAGCCATATCTTTTATTTGGAGGAAGTGAGACAAGTTTAAGGAGAAATTGTTCAGTGAGAGAATAAGTTCAGCCAGACGGAGGAGTGATGGTGGATGGGGATTGTTCAGGCCTAGAAGTGGAGAGCTCTCAGACCATCATGGTGGGGGATGCAGGCGTAGAGGAATTGGACGCCCATGGTGAAGAAGAGGCAGTTAGAGCCAGGAAACTGGAAATTGTTGATATGACGTAGGGTATCAGAGGAATCGTGGATATAGGCGGGAAGAGACTGGACAAGGGGAGAGAGAACGGAGTCAAGATAGGAAGAAATGACTTCCGTGGGACAGGAACAGACTGACACAATCAGTCTACCAGGGCAGCCCTGTTTATGGCTTTTGGGGATGAGGTAGAAGCAGGCTATGCAGGGTTGGGAGGCTATGAGGTTGGAAGCTGTGGAGGGAAGATCTCCAGAGGAGATGAGGTCAGTGACAGTCCCGGAAACAATGGCTTGATGATTGGTGGTGGGGTCATGGTCCAGGGGGAGATAGGAGGAAGTGTCTGAGAGTGGGTGCTCAGGTAGAGGTCAGTAAGCCAGACAACAACAGCACCATCCTTGTCGGCATGTTTGATAACAAAGTCAGGATTGGACCTGAGAGAATGAAGTGCAGCAAGTTCAGAAGGAGACAGTGGGTGAGGGGAGCAGAGAAATTTAGACAGCCGATGTCACACCAACAGTTCTCAATGAAAAGATCAAGAGCAGGTAAGAGGCCAGAGGGAGGGGTCCAGGTGGAGGGAGAATACTGGAGATGGGTGAAAGGATCTGTTGAACGGGGGAGGACTCCTGCCCAAAGTCCTGAGCACAGAGACAAAGGCAGCGGAAGAAGAGTTCAGCATCATGCTGAGCCTGAAATTCATTGAAGTGAGGGCGTAAACGTATGAAACTGAGTCCTTTGCTGAGTACTGAACGTTCATCATCAGAGAGGGGAATGTCAGAGGGTATGGTGAATACATGGCAAGGGCTGGGATTAGAAGATGGGATGGGGTCAGAAGGACGGGAAGGGGTGGAGAGTCCTGGATGGGCGTTGGTATCAATACGTTTTTGGAGCTTGCGTTCCTTAGCACCTGAAAGGAAGAGACAAAGTTTCTTGTTAGGGCGTCGGGTGAGACGAAGAATAAAATGAAACTGGGAAGAGTTTCTGACATGTCTTCCTTCTTCCTTAACAGAGGTTTCCCACCCACTGCGGTTGACAGGGCCCTCAGCCGTGTCCAACCCATCTCCCGTGCCTCTGCTATCACACCTTCCCCTCCATCCCTGAACCATGATAGGGTCCCCCTTGTCCTCGCTTTTCACCCCACCAGCCTCCGCATTCAAAGGATCATCCTCCGCCATTTCTGCCAACTCCAGCATGATGCCACCACCAAACACATCTTCCCTTCACCCCCCCCTTCGGCATTCTGTAGGGACCATTCCCTCTGGGACACACCCTGGTCCAATCCTCCATCACCCCCAACAACTCACCCCCTTCCCATAGCACCTTCCCATGCAATCACAGAAGATGCAACACTTGCCCCTTTACCTCCTCCCTGCTCACCGTCCAAGGGCCCAAACACTCTTTTCAGGTGAAGCAGCGCTTCACTTGCACCTCCTTCAATTTGGTCTACTGCATTCGCTGCTCCCAATGCGGTCTCCTCTATGTTGGAGACTGGGTGACTGCTTGGCAGAACACCTTCGGTCTGTCCACAAGCATGACCCAGACCTTCCTGTCACTTGTCATTTCAACACACCATCCTGCTCTCATGCCCACATGTCCATCCTTGGCCTGCTGCAATGTTCCAGTGAAGACCAACGCAAACTGAAGGAACAGCACCTCATCTTCCGATTACAGCCTTCCGGATTTAACATTGAGTTCAACAACTTCAGACCATGAACTCTCTCTTCTATCCTCACCCTTTTTTTAATCCCTTTTTCTATATTCATTTTTATTTTTATTTTTTTATTTTTTACCAACTTATTTTTATTTTTATTCATTTTCAATTTTATTCATCGTTTTATCCCCACCCTTTATCATATTTTCAATCATTTTCCCCACCCCACCCCCTCAAGGGCTTTCTGTCACTTTTTCATGTTGTTCTTTTCAGAGTACTTACCCTTGTCCTGCTATTATCACATTCTGCTTTCTTACCTTAATCCCACTATCAGCACCTCCTTTAGCCCTTACCACTACCATTAACACCCCCTATGTTTTTTTGTTCATGACATCTTTGTCAATCTCTTTGTCCCCACCTATCATTGGCCTTCTATCCAGCTTCACCTGCTCCACCACCTTAAACAGTATAAATTTCATCACATTTTTGCTTCTCTTTAGCTCTGAAGAAGTCAGACTCAAAACGTTAACTTTGTTTTTCTCTCCACAGATGCTGTTAAGCCTGCTGAGATTTTCCAACTTTTTCTGTTTTTGTTTCACTATTAGGAGTCCTCCAGTTAACAAGAGGATTAACTCTTTTAGCCAGTGCACAGAATTTCAATTGAACTCTGCTTTAAAGAGATGTTGCCTGTTCCATAATCAGCTTGTTCTAATCTAAAAACTAAAACCCTGCTTGAGACCAGAGCCACGCCCCCAATCACTCCTATAATTAACTTCTTGTTGACCCTTTTTCTATTGTTTATCTCCCAGGCAACTTGGTCACGTGATCAGTTACTGGAAGCCAGGTGCTTCACAAGAAATCTTTCCAAGAAACCTAGCTTTTAAAGGGACCATCGCCGCAACATAAAACATAGATTTGCACATGGGCCATCACAATATACTTTAGGGAGGCGAGGTTTTTTACTCCTCCTTATGTGACAAGACCATCCCAATTTGGCTCCCACCTATTCTTTCCTTCTCCTAATGTACAGAAATACTCCTCAATCACTCAATACTGTTCATTAGGGATCTGTACATGAAAAACTTATCATAAACCAACTTATAAGCATTCCATGAGGTCCATATATGTCAGCAACGTAGACATCAGGATATAAATGCACATCTGTGCTAAGTCGTGTTTATTCCCAGTGAGATTTGGCGATTATAGTTTTGAGGGAAAACATCCATCAGTTTTTATGTGTTTCGTTGTGGAGAACAAATAAATCCATTCAGTTCACTATATGATTTGGCAATAATTTAATCTTCATAATCTACTAACTCGTAAAATATTTTGAATATTTAGAAAGAGTTAATGCACTTTAATACAGACTGCATTGTCCTAAAAATTATTTCATTAAAAATGTTCTTGCATATTTAAAGCCCATGCACTCACTGCCATGTAAATTAATCTTTTCAACAAGAATTACTGTGTTCTGTTCAAAATTAGCTTTGCCAAAAACAATGTAGTAGAATTCTCCTGCAATGACATACTTGCCATGGTAAGGCAAACATATAATCAAAAGAAACAAGATAACTAACAAATCAACTCAAATGAGCTAATCTGTTATTATTTTGCTTCAAATCAGCTTAGTTTAAAAAATTAAAATTGTTAAAATTGGTAAAACATGACTAGTTTCATTTGTGGTATTCTCCACTGGCGTGAGGGATTTCTTTCATCCTGCTTTGTGTTTCCTTTTATTTTCAAAATGTTTTAAATGTGACAATTGCAAACATTTTTGCAATTGCAATCTATTATTACTGACTTTTTAGTTTAATCTGAGTAATTGAGGAAAGGTTAGCACGAGGCGTTCTTGCACCTCACATCAGTTGTTTCAGAGTGGGCCAGAGAAAGGCCTAAGAGTAGGTGACTGTTACGATCCAGTTCAGGACTATTAACTTCTAAAGAAGAAATCTGAACACCCACCAATCAAACAACAGAATTAAGCCACAAGATTTCACGTTTTGAAATAAAAACTTTATTGTATATCAAAAAGAATTAAATGAATGAAGGTCTATTACTTGAACATTATGGTTGATAAAGACTTCTGCAACAAACTCAGTACTACTTTTTACTTTCCCCCAACCCTCCCAACTCCCCCCAAGAACTCCCTTATTTTATGAAATCTTGAAAGTTCATTCGCTTTTCCTGGGACCAACTCAAAAGGTATTTCACTGCTCTCTGGAATTCACCCCAATTTCTCTTCAATATTCCAGCTATTCTCCAAGGCACAAGGTTTTATGGGGGTCCTTCCATTAGCTTTTGGCTAAGTGACACTTCAACATTCCGTTAACGACCTCATGACTGTGAATTCCTCAGCTCATGCAAGGGCCGCCATGTAACTGCTGTGCAGCGACTTAAAACATCAGAAAGCACCTATGGTTTCCAACCCCGCTGCAATGGTTTCAAGCTGCAACCAAGCTGATTACTTCCAGAACTCCAAATGCTACAAGGTTAACCACTTTTTATTGACAGGATTAATGTAGATTTCTTCCAGTCCTTTTTCCCTTACCAACTTGTCTTATACTAAATACCAGCCCCACTCACAGGCTGTGTAATGGACAATAGATCTAGCATTTACTCTGCTTCAGGTGTAGGTCTGACTTCATCTCTTGACTTCCAAGGAACTACAAGTTACATAAGACCCAAAGCTGACACAGTCTCTTAGCTGCTTCTCTCAACCAGTCTTGCCTTCTAGCTATGCCGAAACTGAATTCACAGACACAGGACCATAAGACGTAGAAGCAGAAGTAGGCCATTTGGCCCATCGAGTCTGCTCTGCCATTCAATGAGATCATGGCTGATCTGACAATCCTCAACTCCACTTTCCTGCCTTTTCCCCATAACCCTTGATTCCCTTCCTGATTAAAAATCTGTCTATCTCAGCCTTGAATATACTAAATGACCAAGCCTCTACAGCCCTCTGCGGTAAAGAATTCCACAGATTCACTACCCTTGGAGAAGAAATTCCTCCTCATCTCTTTCTTGAATGGGCGACCCCTTAATCTGAGATTATGCCCTCTGGTCCTGGACTCTCCCACAAGGGAAAACAACCTCTCAGCATCTACCCTGTCAAGCCCTCTAAGAATCTTATGTTTCAATAAGGTCGCCTCTCATTCTTCTAAACTCCAATGAGTACAGGCCCAACCAACTCAACCTCTCCTCATAAATAAAATCCGGGATCAACCTAGTGAACCTTCTTTGGACTGCCTCCAATGCCAGTATATCTTTTCTTAGATAAGGGGACCAAAACTGTTCACAGTATTCTAGGTGTGGTCAAACTAGTGCCTTGAAAAGCTTTAGCAAGACATCCCTATTATACTCCATTCCCTTTGAAATAAAGGCCAACCTTCCATTTGCCTTCCCTATTACCTGCTGAACGTGTATGCTAGCTTTTTGTGATTAATGCACAAGGACCCCCAAATCCCTCTGTGCTGCAGCTTTATGCAGCCTTTTTCCATTTAAATAATATTCAGCTCCTCTATTCTTCCTTCCAAAGTGCATAACCTCACATTTTCCCACATTATATTCCATCTGCCAAGTTTTTGCTCACTCAACTTGTCTATATCCCTCTGTAAACTGTGTGTCATCCTCACCACTTGCCTTCCCAGCTATTTTCATGTGATCCACAAACTGGGCGATAGTACATTCACTTCCCACATCCAAGTCATTATTACATATTGTAAATAAGTGTGGCCCCAGTTACAGGTTGCCATCCTGAAAATGCCCCCCTTTATCCCAACTCTGTCTTCTCTTAGTTAGCCAATCCTCTATCCATGCTAATATACTACCACCAACACCACGTGCTCTTATCTTATTAAGTAACCTTATGCGCTGTACTTTATCGAGCGCCTTTTGGAAATCCAAATATAGTACATGTACTGGTTTCCCTCTGTCTATCCTGCTTGTTACCTCTTCAAAGAATTCTAATAAATTTGTCAGGCATGATTTCCCCTTCATGAAGCCATGCTGACTCTGCTTGGTTATATTATGCATTTCTAAATGCTCTGCTATAATGTCCTTTATAATAGATTCTAACATTTTCCCAATGATGGATGTTAAGCTAACTGGCCTATAGTTCCCCGCTTTTTATTTCCCTTGCTTTTTGAATAAGGGTGTTACGTTGGCAGTTTTCCAATCCTCTGGGACTTTTCCAGAATCTGATGACTCTTGGAAGATTCAGGTAAACTTAAAACCAAGAATCTCATTAAACTCCACCCATTTCCTTGGCAATGTGACACACACAGCCTGTTCCCAGGTATAAATGCAAATTAACTACCTTTTAATTCCAAAGCTTTCCTTAATTCTGGGAAACCATATAGCTTTTAATGGAATAACAGCAAACATCATGTCTCCGGTTCTTTAGCTACCTAATCCCACCTGCTGTTTATGACCTTATTTTTCTAGCTGTTAACCTTTTAACTCAACAATCTTTTAATTGTAATGAATTGTAATCCAAGCTTGTTTGAATTGCTTTTACCGGTTTCTAAATCAGGTACCCCCATTTTCTGCTGAAACTAAAAAACATATTCTAAAACATATGCATTATGAACTAGATATTTGCAACAAAACAGACCCACTGTGGGATTAGCAGGTAGACTGGCAGATGTGAAGAAAATGAGAGAGAATCTTACTTTCACATGAAATAAAAATTATTCCTTAAACTGATAGTCCTAATTTGCTCAACACTCACCTGGGATCAGAGATACAAATGTCAGTATATCCAAGACAGAAGTCTTTTAATCACAGATGCTGCCTGAAAAATTGAGTTAATTAGATGTTTAAGGACAGGAAAATGCAGTTTTCTTACAGGGACCTGCCATCTGAAAATACCTCGAGAGAGAGCTTGGAAATTATCTACTCTGGAAACATCTGCTCTATCCCTTCCCTAATAAAACAGTCTGCTCAGTATTGAGATTGTCAACTTGGCTTCGTCAACCCATTGCAAAACATGTTGAAGCACCAAACCAAAGTTGCAACTTCAGTTGAGTTACATGCCTACTCCAAATACATCGACTCCAAGAAATTAAGTAGATTAATTAAAATATATATCATAACTTTTTATCTAAACCAGAAGCTCCCAAAATCCATAATTTTACACAACTTTGTTAATGTTTTAAATGCCCGTGTCACATGTTTTTATCATAATGGAGTACATTGGGAACAGTAGCATGGTGATAATGCTACTGGACTGATAATTCAGAGACCTGGACTAATGGTCTGGAGATATGAGTTCAAATGCCACCAAGTCAGCTGAAGAATTTAAATTCAGTTAATTAAATAAATCTAGAATTAAAAGCTATTATCGATAATGGTGGCCATGAAACTGGATAACTTGCAATGTGGTTCATTTACACTCATTTCATGTGAGATACATTCATACACAGCGACCCATTCTCTGCAAACAAAACAAATATATTTTTTTAATTATCCAGGAGTTAGGGAAGCCTATAGTTCCCTGTTGCTTTCTCCATGGAAACACCTTGGCCAATCAGATTCATCTTGCTAACCAATCAGCACCCTTTCTCCTGAAGTACAAATTGTTGTGATCATTTGAAATTTGGCATTCTTGTGTTTGTTTTGATGAGTACTAGACAAAAAGCTTCAGCATGTCTCTTTCCTGCAATATTCTGCCGGATTGTCATAAAAACCCATCTGCTTCACTAATGTCCTTTAGGGAAAGAGATCTGCTGCCCTTACCTGGTCTGGCCTACATGTGACTCCTGACTCTGTTGATCTCTGAAATCTCCTAGCAAGCCACTCAGTTGTATTAAATTTCTATGGAAAAGTCAAATAAGTAGAGCAATTTGGTAAAAGCTCACTGCAAATATTATTTGTCATCTCCCAACCAACCCAATCCCTGCTGTAAACATGTAGATACTGACCTTTGTATTTCACATCAGGAGAAAACTGGAATAATGAGATGTATCACGTGTGTAATGCAGACGGATCTACTAACAGAAAAATATTAGTAGCAACATTGAGTCAGCAACAGTGGCAACAATTACAAATCCATTCAAACATGTGGAGTTGTGATTGTACAAGTGACACACAATAAAATGGGTCTTCTTTGCATCAAGAGATGTGCATATTACACTGAATGAATAACACTTGTCAGGTCCTTGCAGGTCCCTTTAGTGTTCTATTCAGGCTGCAACTTGGATTCTGTTATTAGTCGTGATCACCATGACACATAAGGAACACCAAGTACTTAGATGCAGTGCAGAGCAGGACCAAAAGACTGATTCCTAGTGTCAGTGGACTGAGATATGAGGAACAGCTTGAAGAAACTTTGACTCGTCACCCTTGAAAGGAGGCAAATGCACATTGCAAAGGTATGCAAGGCATTACGTGAACGAGAAAGTCAACTCTGAGCGTCAATTCAAATTAAACTACCAAAGTGGATCTATAGGACATAAGTTCGAACAAATAAAAGGCGAGTTCAAGATTAAAAGTAATAATTTAATGAAAACAGTGATCAATTCTGGAATAGTGCAAAGACTCTGTGGGAGTCATTCAAGAGACAATCACATGCTGTGGTGGGGGAAACCCACAAGTTTCTTTTCACAGAAGGATGAACTAGTAGATCTCCCTTATCGGTATTCTCTGTGATATTGGCCCCTGTAGCCCTTTACTGTGTTTCCTTTACCATGTTTTATATCTCTGCCAGACATTATGAATTACAATTACAAAAGTTAATAATACATTTCAATAGGAATTATTGCATTAGTTTTGGTGATTTCATTATATTAAGTAGCACAAGCAGAGTGAACATTACCAATAGTGACAAAAACAAAAACAGAATTACCTGGAAAAACTCAGCAGGTCTGGCAGCATCGGTGGAGAAGAAATCAGTTAACGTTTCGAGTCTTCATGACCCTTCGGCAGAACTGAGTATAGTTAGGAGAAAGGTGAAATATAAGCTGGTCTAAGGTGGGGGCGCAGGGGGAGAGAGAAGTTGAGGGTGGGATGATTGTGGAGATAAGCAAGCAGTGATAGGAGCAGATAATCAAAAGATGTCACAGACAAAAGGATCAAAGAGGTGTTGAAGGTGGTGATATTGTCTAACAAAAGTGCTAATTAAGAATGGAAGACAGGATACTCAAGGTACAGCTCTAGTGGGGGTGGGGTGGAAAGACTAACAAAGTCTCCGCATTGGGAGCAACGAATGCAGTAGACTAAGTTAGGGGAAATGCAAGTGAAATGCTGCTTCACTTGAAAGGAGTGTTTGGGCCCTTGGACGGTGAGGAGAGAGGAAGTGAAGGGGCAGGTGTTGCATCTTCTGCGTGGGCATGGGGAGGTGCCATAGGTGGGGGTTGGGGAGTAGGGGGTGATGGAGGAGTGGACCAGGGTGTCCCGGAGGGAACGATCCCTACGGAATGCCGTCAGGGGGGGTGAAGGGAAGATGTGTTTGGTGGTGGCATCATGCTGGAGTTGGCGGAAATGGCGGAGGATGATCCTTTGAATGCGGAGGCTGGTGGGGTGATAAGTGAGGACAAGGGGGACCCTGTCATGTCTCTGGGAAGGAGGGGAAGGCGTGAGGGCGGATGCACGGGATATGGGCCGGACACGGTTGAGGGCCCTGTCAACGACCGTGGGTGGAAAACCTCGGTTAAGGAAGAAGGAGGACATGTCAGAGGAGCTGTTTTTGAAAGTAGCGTCATCAGAACAGATGCGACGGAGGCGAAGGAACTGAGAGAATGGGATGGAGTCCTTACAAGAAGCGGGGTGTGAGGAGCTGTAGTCGAGGTAGCTGTGGGAGTCGGTAGGCTTGTAATGGATATTGGTGGACAGTCTATCATCAGAAATTGAGACAGAGAGGTCAAGGAAGGGAAGAGAAGTGTCAGAGATGGACCATGTGAAGATGATGGAGGGGTGGAGATTGGAAGCAAAATTAATAAATTTTTCCAGGTCCCGACGAGAGCATGAAGCAGCACCGAAGTAATCATCGATGTACCGGAGAAAGAGTTGTGGGAGGGGGCCGGAGTAGGACTGGAACAAGGAATGTTCCACATACCCCATAAAGAGACAGGCATAGCTGGGGCCCATGCGGGTACCCATAGCCACACCTTTTATTTGGAGGAAGTGAGAGGAGTTAAAGGAGAAATTGTTCAGTGTGAGAACAAGTTCAGCCAGACGGAGGAGAGTAGTGGTGGATGGGGATTGTTGGGGCCTCTGTTCAAGGAAGAAGCTAAGGGCCCTCAGACCATCCTGGTGGGGGATGGAGGTGTAGAGGGATTGGACATCCAACAATTTCCAGTTCCCTGGCCCCAACCGCTTCCTCTTCACCATGGATGTCCAATCCCTCTACACCTCCATCCCCCGCTCTACATTGGAGAGACCAAACGCAAACTGGGCGACCGTTTTGCGGAACACCTGCGGTCTGTCCGCAAGAAAGACCCAAACCTCCCTGTCGCTTGCCATTTTAACACTCCACCCTGTTCTCTTGCCAACATGTCTGTCCTTGGCTTGCTGCATTGTTCCAGTGAAGCCCAACGCAAACTGGAGGAACAGCACCTCATCTTCCGACTAGGCACTTTACAGCCCTCTGGGCTGAATATTGAATTCAACAACTTTAGATCTTAAACTCCCCCTCCCCCCATCCCCACCCCGTTTCTTTTCCCCCCCACCCGCTTTTTTTTCAATAATTTATATAGATTCTTCTTTCCCCACCTATTTCCATTATTTTTAAATCTAAAACTAAAACCTTTAGTCTTTCCACCCCACCCCCACTAGAGCTGTACTTTGAATATCCTGTATTCCATTCTTAATTAGCACTTTTCTCAGACAAAGACCACCACCTTCAACACCTCTTTGACCCTTTTGTCTCTGACATCTTTTGATTATCTGCTCACACCACACCCTCAATGTCTCTCTTCCCCCCCGCCCCCCAACCACCTTAAACCAATTTATATTTCTCCCTTGTTGAAACTATGCTGCAGTTCTGCCGAAGGGCCATGGAGGCTCGAAACGTTGACTGATTTCTTCTCCGCCGATGCTGCCAGACTTGCTGAGTTTTTCCAGGTAATTCTGTTTTTGTTTTGTTTTATATTTCTCCCTTCTCCTAACTATGCTTCAGTTCTGCCGAAGGGTCATGAAGACTCGAAACATTAACTGATTTCTTCTCCGCCGATGCTGCCAGACCTGCTGAGTTTTTCCAGGTAATTCTGTTTTTGTTTTGGATTTCCAGCATCCGCAGTAGCTTTTAGTTATTACCAATAGTGACACTGATTGCAACCACATACATACAAAGCTGTGTTTATATATCAGGTTGGTGACGCGATTACATGTGCTGAATGGATAACGTTCACCTTGTTAACCACCCTACTCTCAAACTACGTTGTTAGTGCTTGGGCAACTCTGCGTGAGGTATCCTAAAATTTGCCTGGGTAGGAGAGAAACTGGTGAAACCTTGGTATCAATAATTCCCTCGGAGATGACGCAGACGGAAACATATGTAGTAAGAAAAAAATAAAGTCTACGTTTCTTTTTTTTTCTCTCTCCGCTGCCCTAACCCCGCTCCTCCTCCTCCCCTTTACCCCCCCAAGCTCTCATTCACAAACACGGCAGCGGCGCTTCATTGACCAACTAAGATGAAGCAGTGCGGGGTCTTGTGTGCTGCTGTCGCGCTGACGTTTCTCACCGAGTTGCCCGGGGTAGTGGGGGGGAGGGGGGTGGTTTGTCTGCTTCGATAAACCGGCCTCTCGTTTGTCGGGCCGCTGATGTGAGCGGGGCACGGAGTGTGAAATAACAAGAAGGGAGCGTTTGGAACGTAGTGTTGCAGTGTGAGCGCGAGCACGGCGGCTGCCATGGTTTCCCTGGGTAAGTTGTGACACAGCATTCGTTTTTGGAACGTTGAGACGCCGCTGACTCGAACCGCGATTGTTTCTGGCCTTCACAATATGACTTGCAACATTATTCACTTGTGATCTTATTCACTTTCTGTCGGCGTTTTTTTTTTACTCGTCGTTTATACATCATTCGATGTCTCGTATTACAATCGTTCCGATTTTTAAAAGATTTTTTTAAATTGGTAGCGACAAGTGTGGCCAAATTTACATTGTCTTGGCGTTGAAGTAGTGTTCAGAGATCAGCTAGATCGCTTGGACTTGGAGAAGTTTTTTGCTCTGTTTATTAAACCATCTGGAATATCAATCTGATTTATTGAAGAATGCAGGGGGGATTTTTTGTCGTGTGGCTTTAACTTCTTGTGACATTAGAACGAATTGGAATCCATGTTCTCAAACTGACTAGAAACATTTTGATGCCTCTACAAGTGATGTTCTTTATCTAACTTGTAGCTGTTGTTTTGCGCAGAGTGTCAGTTCAGGTTAGCTGATATAAACATTACCAGTTGTGTTGCTTTTTGCTAACAAGTAATTTGCTTTCAGAAGTAATGCTTACTAGTTTTAACTTAGACAAAAGTAAAATACCGTGGATGCTGGGAAGCTGAAATAAAAACAGAAAATACTGGAAATACTCAGATCAGTCGTCATCTACAGAGAGAGAAACAAAGTTAATGTTTCAGGTCACTGACCTTTCATCAGAATTTAATTTCATTATTGCCACTGAAGGTGGGTGGAAGTAATGTTTTCACCTGTTTGTCTGTAAACTATATATCTCAAAAACTAATGGACAGGTTTCCATGAAACTTGGTATACAGGTAGCATATAGCCCAAGGAAAAACTGATTCATTTTTAGCAACAATGTAGATCCAGATCCTGGAATATTTTTGAAGGATCCATTTGTTAATCTAGGGTAAATTGACTTTTTCTTTTAGAATGTTGTGGGTTGTTTGATTTAGAATGTTGTTGATTATTCGGCACCGGGATTGGATGAGATGCATCCAAGGATATTGAAGGAAATGAGAGTAGAAATTGCAGGGGCACTGGCCATAATTTTTCAGTCTTCCCGAGACTCAGGGGAGGTGCCAGAGAACTGGAGAATTGCAAACATTACGCCCTTGTTCAAAAAAGGTTATAAGGATAAGCCCGGTAATTACAGACTAGTCCGTTTAACTTCAGTGGTGGGCAGGATTCTAGGAACAATTATCTGGGGTAGAATTAGTAGTCACGTGGAAAAATATGCGTTGATAAGGAAGAGCCAGCATGGATTTCTAAAGGGGAAATTGTGATTAACAAACTTGCTGGAGTATTTTGTGGAGGTTACAGAAAAGATCGATGAGGGTAATGCTGTTGCTGTGATGTACATGGCATTTGATACAGTGCCACGTAACAGATTTGTGAAAAAAGTTATTGCTCGTGGAATAAAAGGGACAGTAGCAACATGGATACAAAATTGGCTGAAAAATAGGAAGCAGAGAGTAATGGTCAATGGATATTTTTCAGGCTGGAGGAAGGTCTGTAGTAGAGTTCCACAGGGGTCGGTATTGGGACCCTTGCTTTTCCTGATATATATTAATGACCTAGATCTTGGTGTGCAGGGGACAATTTCAAAGTTTGCGGATGGTATGAAGCTTGGGAGTGTTGGAAGGAGGACAATGTAGAACTTCAAAAGGACGTAGAAAAGTTGGTGGAGTGGGCAGTTGGATGGCAGATGAAGTTCAGTGAGGAGAAGTGTGAGGTGATGCATTTTGGTAGGAAGAATATGGACAGACATTATAAAATAAGGGGTGAAATTTTGAAGGGGGTGCAGGAGCAGGAAGACATGGGTGTATATGTGCATCAATCATTGAAGGTGGCAGGACAGGTGGAGAGAGCAGTTAATAAAGCATATAGTATCCTAGGCTTTATTAATAGGGGCCTAGAGTACAAGAGCAAGGAGGTTATGCTGAATTTATATAAGACACTTGTTAGACCTCAGCTGGAGTATTGTGTACAGTTCTGGGTGCCACATTATAGGAAGGATGTGAATATATTGGAGAGAGTGCAGAAGAGGTTTACAAGAATGGTTCAAGGGAATAGAAACTTCAGCTATGAGGATAGGTTGGAGAGGCTGGGACTGTTCTTCTTGAAGAGAAGAAGGCTAAGAGGAGATTTGATAGAGACATTCAAAATCATGAGGGGGCTGGACAGAGTATATAGGGAGAAGTTGTTGCCACTCGTAAAAAGGATCTAGAACGAGAGGGCACAGATTTAAAGTGATTTACAAAAGAAGAAAATGTGACGTGAGAAAAACTTTTTCACAGAACGAGTGGTTCGGGTTTGGAATGCACTGCCAGGAAGTGTGGTGGAGGCAGGTTCAGTCGAGGCATTCAAGAGGGCATTAGATGATAATTTGAATAGAAACAATGTGCAGGGTAAGGGGAAAAGACAGGGCAATGACACTAGGTCATAATGCTCATTTGGAGAGCTGGTACAGACACAATGGGCCGAATAGCCTCCTTCTGTGCCTTTAAGATTCTGTGATTTTAGAACGTTGTGGATTTTCTCAGCTGCTGTGGTGCGATTTGTCATAGCCGTCAAAATGTGAGCAGAGTGTTCAGACCTGGTTGTTGGATGTGGATTGGCCTGAAGCCTCCTAAGTGAGACGAAAGCTCTTAATAAACTATTTCTTTTCTCAGCTTTGTAGTTACAGAGCATCGACCAAGCAGGGAAAAGTCTCAAGGAAGAGCTGCATAATTGCAATAATGAGTTACCACAACGTGGCAAAGTTATGCGCTCTACTGAGTGCCCTCTTCACTTGTTTAGATTTGTTTTAAGCCTGGTTCACTTTGAATAGCTGACTGGTACATTTTTATTCTTTGAAATCTTGGCTATACTTTGATAACATTAAAATAAAATCTTATTGTGCACTTTTTTTAATATCTGTGGTCAGTGACAAAAACTAGAAATTCAGTTGCAATTATAATGGGAAACATAGTTATTTTTAAAAATCTAAATATTTTTGCTACACTTTGCTCAAGAAAGCAGTGGTTAATGGTTACAGTTCCAAAAAGACCAGCAATCTTCTGGTACTTTTACCTAAAGAACCATTTTCACGTTTGAACTTAGATGGAGTGTCGGTAAGAAATTCAACTGTGGGAAGAGAAGTTCAGGTTTCTTCTTAAATTCTGCATGTGCCCTTTACAGCATTTACGATAGTGATCATAAGTGGGAAGGAACCATTCTAATTTCAAAAGAAAACTTACTTCCCATCTGCAAATTATTATTCTGGTGTCCCACCACTATCCAGCTGAGATTGACTCATTCATCACACAGCAAGGATCTTCCTGGTGTGAAGAATTCAGTACCATACAACATCATGCAGTGCACCTCTCCAAGTCTTTTCATCCCTCCAGGTCTCTTCATTTTTATTTTACATGACTTTATAGCTTAGTGGATTTTAAAACCTTTTGGATGTGGAACCATCTGCCAAGGATTCTGTATTCCTGTGTGTTCCATGCAAATGTACACATTCTTCCAGGATCACCCTATCTGTCCTAACTTACAAAACACAGTAACATAATGTCTACCAAAAACAAAACAAAAATGACTTGCATTTATATAGTGCCTTTAACATGCTAAAATGTCCCAAGACACCTCAAATAAAATTTAACCCAGAGCCACAGAGAGATGTTGGGACAGGGGATCAGAAGTTTGGTCAACGAGGCAGCTTTTAATGGGTGCCTGAAAGGAGAGAGAAGCAGAGAGGTTTAGGGAGAGAATTCTGGAAGTTAAGGCGTAGGCAGCTGAAAGCACAGCCGCCGCAGGTAGAATGAAGAAAATTGGGGATGCACAAAAGAGCACAAAGATCTTTGAGGATTGTAGGACTTGCGGTGATAGGAATAGGTGAGGCCATGGAGGAGTTTGAAAATAGGGAAGAGAATTTTAAAATTGAGGTGTCACCATACTGGAAGCCAGTATAGGTCGGTGTGTACCAGGGCAATGAGTGAATGGATTTGGCGCAGCAGGGTTTTAAATGTCATTGCAGAAAATGTCTTTTCTGTTTTTTCCTTCTCCGCCGATGCTGCCAGACCTGCTGAGTTTTTCCAGGTAATTCTGTTTTTGTTTTGGATTTCCAGCATCCGCAGTAGTTTTTTGTTTTTATCTTTTCTGTTGGTGTCCAGCAACAAAAATAACAAATTAAGAAACAAAACCAAATCTGAAATTTAATGATGGTTGTCAATTTTCTGACTTTTGGGGAACCCCTAAGATCTGGATATTTCAATTTGAAAACCTGTGATTACGTGAAGGATTGCCTAAAGAGACAGATTAGTGTTCTGGTTCCAAATCACTATCAGCCCCTGAATGAAATGCAACTGTACTTTCGCCTACTCAAAATTTACAGTAGGCAGTGAGTATGGCTCCACCACCATAAAGTATCTGAACACTCCATTGATTTGCAGTGAAAGATCCATGCACAAGGTTGTGGTGCTAATAGTTGATCAATTACTTTGATTTATCTCGGTTATCAACAGTTTGAATTGCTTTAAATAATGCAAGTTCTGTGGTGACAATATCACCGTTTACTTCCGGAAATAAAATGACAGAGTGGTTACCTGCAACTCCATTTGTATAGAACCACCTGAGCATCCACGAGCATCAGGATTGGTTTTAAGGAAACTGTGCTGCGCTACATCCTGTACACCACAGCAGCCACCTCCCCCTCCTCTCCACCCCGCTTCTTGTGTTCCACTCCTGTATTTTTTTTTTATTTTCCTTTTGTACTTCAATCCACCACTCCAAACCTAAACCCTACATTCCTCAAACCTCAAGCAAATACCCACTCTTCCCTAAGCCTTGGCCCTGGTTTCTACCTAAACCCATCTTTCCCACACCTGACTCTACCGGGCACGCAGTTCATGCAGCTCAATGTCCTTAATCTATGTGGGAGATATATATATCTTTAATCTTGATCTGGATTACAGTACTCAATCTTGGTAGGATCACAGAATTTTAGACTATTTCATAGCATATGTATCGATAGCTTTAAACTCTTAACTTTATAGTGTTTTGAAGTTTCCAGACATTTGATTATGTAAAATGTTGACTTCAGTGTTGTCATTGAACATCAAAGCTTTTGAAAACTTGGTGAATACGGATGCATCCTGATGGAGTGCATTATGATTCAGGGGAAACCATACAGAAATGCTTGAAAGCATTAGCAGCAAAGCAAATAACAGAGATCAGACCAAAGAGAGTAAAGTCAACAGTGCGATTTGGATGGATTTTGCACATTAACTTTTTTGTGGTGCACAATGACATTGGTTATGGGTAGTAAATGACCGCGCTGTTACAAGCATGGTTGCATTTCTGATTTTTACAAGGAATTCCTTAACTAAATTAAGCAAACAGATTTTAGAAGGATGCCTCTCCATTTCGGGGGCATGTTTGTATACGGTTTGGAATTTTTTTTTTGCTCTGACTTTCGTTGTGCTGAAGAAGATAATTTACTTGATTATTTACTGTAATTATTGAAGCTTTTTAAACTGATGCTTCTAAAGTTTAGCTGAGGAATACTGCCACATACTAATCTCATGGCAGCATGTAATTAACTCCTTGGGTAGTATATACATTTCATAAGATAGTGGACGAGGATGTCTGCCTTTTACGGCTTGGATCCGATTAACTTTACTCCAGGTTTGTTTCTGCCTCTTCTAGAAACCAGCTTAACAGAGGGGCAGCAACACCAGATGACATGAGCAAGGGGGAGGAATGGGGGCAGGGAGAAGATTTCTATAACTCTCCTGCATTTGCTTTGATTTAATAAAAAACTTTTTTGTCAAAATGTAATTGGATAAGTATTATTTGCTGTTTGACTTGTTTTTTCTTTTTCTCTCTTAGGCTCTGACTACCTCCAGTGTAACCCTGTGGTATAGTAATCAATGATGGATAAAATACTGGAAGCCCTCATCACTTCTTCACATCCCCTAACAGTGAAGAAGGGGATTGTGAAGAAAGTGGTAGATGCAGCTGAGAACTCAGTTGACCGAGAGCAATGCAAGGCGATGTTTGATCTCACGACAAGGTTAATTTTAATTGGGGAGGACAATTTCCAGAAACAAGTAGGTCTTCAGGTACTTGATGCCTATGCCAGGTACCATCGTTGTGAATTTGAAGAGTTCTTTAACAAGGGCTTTATTCTAAACCTTCTGCAACAAGGTTATGGATCATTAGATAAGAAAGATATCGCCATTATCGACTATATCCACATGGGACTAAAGCTTATAATGAGCTGCCCTTCTGTACTTGAAATCTTTGGCTGCATGCACACTGAGGTACTGCGATTAGTTTGTGAGAGACCAGAGCCTTTGCTGTGTGCTAGGTTGAGTGAGTTGTTGTCTGACTTTGTACACTGCATCCCAAGGGGTAAATCAGCAGTGCTGTTTTGCCAGCAGCTTGTAAGGACTATAACTCAGTTCCAGTGCAATGCTACACAGGAGGAAGAGATTCGTGGATTTATTTCTCAGGTGAACAAAGTAAGCAATTTGCTACAAAGCATTTGGAAAGCTGAGCCTGGTGCACTTCTGCCTTCTCTACAAGAGGTATTCGTAATAATCTCTGCTACAGGTAAGAAACACATCAAAGAAAGGGATTTTTTAAAAATGAAAAGTTGTTATTTTTGTAGACCCATTTCAGCATTCACTTTTAAATGTTTTTAAAAGGAGATTGTCCTTAATCCCTATTTTTCCATTCCCCCTCCTAAAGATAAAGACTTCACTGTGATACCTCACAAACAGTCACTCTTTGTGTCAGTGAGCTAATTAACTATTTGTAGCGTCAAAATCAAATCTGATCTTATCTCCACTCGACAGTCACGCTCATGTATGTTTTGCAGGGAGTCACAAATTTTGCATCAACAGCTGGAATTTGGGCTCATTTTCTCTTCATTTCCGCCCTAGGGCAGTGAAGCCACTTTAAGCACCACTGCCATTATCCTGGCTGAGAGCAGCTAACTAATCTCTGGAGATCAAGCCAGCGACCTTGCTGGCCTGTATAGTTCAGTTTCACATCTGGCAATTGTCTTACTTTTATTTTAAACTTAATTCTTCATGTTGGTAGCATTGTTTATTTAATATGTTTTTCTCCCTTTTTTTCTTTACAAAAATATTTTTTTTTTTCCTTTTGCCTTCTCTGATTCTTTCCTCCACAAATTAGTCTCCGAGTGGGGGCAGGGGAACAGCAGCCTATGTGTGAGGGCACATTCCTGTGTTTTTTGCCCACTTTAAAGTGAGGCAAAAATTTGACTCTTCATTCTCTGACCGTTACCCCTTCCAAAGCTCTCTGTCCAGGGGTTGGCTTGTTGGGGTGCCGATCAAATTACCACCCTCCCTTGTGGTGGGGGTTCCCTGCCCGCTATGCCCTCTACTGGACTCAAGTAAGTGGAACTTTCCAAGCATAAATAAATGCAATCAAGGTCATATATTTTGAAACTCTCTGCTGTGTGTTCTTTCCCCTTTAAGAATGAGTGACAATAACGTTTAGAATTCTTAACAAAATGTAATCAATAGACAGCTAAATTATCAATTATTGAGTCTACTTTTCAATTCTCTCTCGTATATAGGTCAGTTATTGAATGCTTTCTGGTTGCTGTTATGGTTTGGAATCAAGCTGATGCCCAAGTTCTACATTGAGTTGTTTCGCCAAACCAAGAAAGAGCCTTGTATCTGTTTGCTTTACAGATTCTATATTTGAACCATCTATTGCCCTAGCAAGTCTTGTACAGCACATCCCATTACAAATGATTACAGTTCTCATTCGAAGCCTGATCACGGATCAAAACGTCAAAGATGCCAGCATGACTTGTGCTCTCTGCAGGTAAGGAAGGGACTTGCATGTATGTAACACCTGTCACATCCTCCAGATATCCCAAAGCACTCCTGAGCTACTGAATTGTTTGTTGACTTAGTAGTCACCCTCGTGTGGGCAAATGTGGCCACCTCTTTGAGCAAGTACTGTTTAAAGCCCAAGTAATGATTAAAAATGGAGGGGCAGCACAATTCAGGGGGAAATAAAGCTGAGTCTATTATAAAACGGTGGTTGTTGTAATTGCCCCTGTGCAGAAGTGATGTGGGAGGGGTGGTTATAGAACAAGGGGGCACTACTTCAAAATTAGAGCCAGGCCATTGAGGAGTGAAATCTTGAAGCACCTTCTCCAAATAAAGGATAATGGAAATGAGCCATTGTTTCCCTAAAAAAGACTGGATCAACTTAAATTTTCAAGACCGAGACAGGCAGATTTTTAATAGATAAGAGTGTTGAACAATATGAAACAATGGCATGTAAATAGAGTTGAGGTACAGGCCAGCCATGATGTAATTGAATGGCAGAACAGGCTGAAGGGGCTGAATTATACATAGACTTAAAAGACTTCGCATGTCCAGAGACGCCATAAGGCAGTCAAAGCATATGCTTACAAAGGGGCTGAAGGGTCCACTCCTTTTCCAATGATGTGAAGCTAACTCTTAGTATAAGATTTGGGTGCAAAATGGGAGAAAATCTGAAGTAATGTCTTCTCATGGATTGGAACACAGGATATGATGAGCTTGAATTGCTAAAAGGGAGACCTTGAAAGCTACTCTTTGTTGAAATATGCTTCATCATATGCTTTCCAAGACCAGCATCCTAATTCTTTCAGGAGAATAGAATTTCTGCTGAGGGTGCAAGAAAATGAGCTTCTTTACTAGCTTCTGTTTAAAATGTTCAAGTTTTTGAAGGTACCTATATAAGTGAACATAACTGTGTAGAATTTCTGCTTTGGGTGCATTGAGGAAATTGCACCCAAAATGCACTTAAGTTGCACTGGTTAGGTTACCAAGAAAGCTTCCACTAAAATTAATTTGCATAACTACAAACATAAGATCTTCCATGAACTTGCTCAATCGGGCAGTGTACTAGAACTTAATTATTTCTTATTTTTCTTTCCATAAAGAGTATTCCATGATGCATTTAAGAATGGTAACCTGATGCAGTTTTATTTATGCAGTTCAAAATGGGTTTACCACCTGAGCTAATAATTTTTAACAAGGATGTTCAGTTCTCCACCCATGAGTAGCTTGAATTAGGGTCAGCAAAAGTGACTTTAAAAAAAACTCAGCATTTAATAGTTTCATTGGTATGCGCTGGTCAGATTCTTAGGAAATTAAATATTTTTTGATATAAAATGGCTTTTTAAAAATTCCTACTAATGATTGTGTGTCTAAGAAAACAAGTGCAATTTGAAGAGTCTTCCCTAACTAGAGCCACTGGCGGAATCTCGAGATTTTGACCTGGGGGGTGTGACCAGTTGTTGGGGCTAGGCTCGGGCGAATTGAATCTCAAACCAACGTAAGGTGACATGGAAAACATGAGCGTAAGTGACTATGGGCATAACTCACCTACGTTTTAAATTTTTCGCTCTTTTACTCTGGTCTGTCTGATTCCATCGAGATTGTGCTGGAATCTGGGGACATAACTAGCAGAAATAAGTCTCCCAGCTGGTTAAAGCTTTAAGTGGTATGGGCAAGTTACTTAATTGTATAGTTAGTAATCTTTCATCTCTGATAGCTGGTTTCACATCCAACTCAAATTGGTGGGCTGAACGTCTCCTTTTTCCTGGCAGTGATGATCCTGCACAATGTGAACTTTGGTACTCTCGACCCAGTTTCCAGTGGCTTTTGCCCCAAGCACAAACAACAACAGTTAGCATTTGTATAGCAATTTTACTGAAGGCAAATGTCCCATTGTGTGCACAGAGGTGTCTTCAGGCAATGGATGATGAGCCAAGGGATAGACCAAAAGCTTGAGCAAAAAGGTGCATTTTTTAAAAAGTCTTCAAGGAATAAAGGGAGGTGAAGATGTTTATGGAGGGAATTCCAGAGCGTTGGGCCCAGGTAGCTGAAAGGATAGCTACTGCATGTGGGAGAATAGAAAGAGGGCACACCAGTGGCTGAATCAGAGGACACAGATTTATGGGGATGCAGCAGGGGAGGGAGTGGGTGCTTATAGGGATGGGAGAGATTCTCAAGATAAGTGATAGAGGCAACCTATAAAAGGATTTAAATACAAGTGTAGGAGTATGGGAAATTTAATTGATGGCATGAAATTTTAAATTGACAGTCACAGACTGTGATTTTGGTCATTGCTATGGCAGGGGTGAAAACCTGATTGGAGAGATTCAAGCGCGGAGCTGAGGGAAAGATGGGCACCTTCACGGGATTGCTGGTGTAGGAAACTGGAAATGCTATTCAGGGAATGGTGGTGGATGCATATTCTTGGGGCAGAATAAAAGGATCTTTACTTTCCAACTGTTTTAGCCCCCTGCATGCTTGGCTCTGATGTAAAAAAAAAATCCATCTTATAAGTTTTTTTTTTAAAAAGAGGGTATTTTAATAAATTTAGTTGCCTGCAGCCTAATTACTGGATCCCAAATTAACCCTTTAAACTGTTTTAGTTGGATAGAGATATAACCATCAGGCCAAGACACCATCAGACACTGAATTAGCAAATAATGCCAATTATTTGAATAAAGGGTAAAATAGAACAACAGTACATTTATCAATTAACTAAAGGAGCAAAAGAACAAAAGGTTTACTTATCAATAATACACAATAGACTTCATGATTTCAAATGGATGGCTAGTCCAGAAGAAGCCAAAAATGACCTCAACTCTTCTCCCCAACAGGAATTTTGCTTCTGTCCCTGGACCTAGTGCTACCATATCTGTTCTTGCGCAGACAGGAATTCTACCTCTGTCCCAAAGAAAATACAGCACCAGGTCCCTTTGTTTGGTGTACGCAAACAAAATGGTTCCTGAAACCCTCTCTTATACCTAATTCTGGCATCACCCCACCTTGAGGTGTCAAGGAGAGTTTATTTTGATAGGGGTCTCTACTGGATAGTGTAGGTCGCTTTCTCACAACATGCTGTCACAGAATGTTTAAATCTCAGACTTCGATTCTAACATAGGAATGTTAGTAGAAAAATACAGAAATAAATATAATCTGATTTTCATTAGGTATTTGATTAATTACTTATTCTTTAATTAGAGTAATTGCGTTGGTCCTTCTAATGATCATCTGTTATTGGTTGGTTGCTACTTTACAATACTAGTGGTTAGTGTACTGAAACGTTTCAGAGCTTGACAGCAGGTGTTCAAATCACAAAATGGCTTCTTTTAGATAAGATGTTAGTACAAAATGGTGACTTGACTTTGTTAGCCTATTGCAGAATACATGTGTTTGTAAAAGCCTCTAAAAATGGTCAAGTTCAACTGGTGACTTAAATCCTACTAAAATAAAATCTAGGCTAGTTTACAATCTTCCCTATCCAACCAATAATCCCTATCTTGATGAACACAAATCATTTTGGTGTGTGCAGTGGGAAGGGTTGGGAACCCAGTTGTCTGCATGGCAGGAGGAGGTACAGACATAAGTGTAAGCAGAAGAAAAAAGATGCACAGAGATTGAGGGAGTTTTTTATTTTTTGTAATCTGAACCATGTCACTTATGAGTACTGCAGACTGGCATTCTACTAGCAGTGTCAATTTAAAATTAGGTTCCTGGGTTTAGAGGGTTGTCTTATGACGAGAGGCTGAGCAAATCGGGTCTATACTCTCTGGAGTTTAGAAGAATGAGAGGTGATCTCATTGAGACATACAAGATTCTGAAGGGGCTTAATAGGTTAGACACTGAGTGGTTGTTTTCCCTTGACTGGGGAATCTAAAATACCTGGCACAGTGTCTGGATAAGGGGTCAATCATTTAGGACTGAGATCAGGAGAAATTTCTTTACTCTGAGGATTGTGAATCTTTGGAATCCTTTACCTCAGGGATTGAGGATGCTCCATTGTTGACTATATTTAAGGCTGGGATAGACAGAATTTTGATCTCACAAGGAATCAACGGATATTTTGAGGAATGGGCAAGAAAGTAAAATGGAGATAGAAGATCAGCTATGATCTTATTGAATGGCAGACCAGACTTGAGGGGCCATATGGTCATCTGCTGTTTTTATTTTTAATATTAAGAAAATGGTAATGGGCCGTGTGGAAAATGTATAGGCAAGAGAGTAAAAAGTGCTATAGGAAGCTTTTGTTTAGGAAAGAAATTCTAGAATATTTATTTGAAACCCATATAATACTGTGTCAAATTGGCACAAGTAAATATTTACATGAATATGCAGCAGAGAAGGAAGCATTTTAAACATCTGTATGCAGAAACCATGGAGAGAGTTTAAAAATTTCTGATGCTATTTTTTTTTGTCTCCTGAAGGATGATCGATTGGCTGTCCTGGCCATTGGCTCAGCATGTCGAGACATGGGTGATTGCACTGCTCAAAGGATTGGCTTCAGTCCAGAAGTTCACTATCCTCATAGATGTCACTTTGCTTAAGATCGAACAGGTAAGTAGGGAGATAAACCAAGTGCAACTAATCCCTGAAGAGAACAGGACAGGGAAATTACTGTTACTGATGGGATTGTGTGAATGCTAATGAAGAGCTGTTAAACATATTTAACATTCCATTTGAATTTGAGTAGGGAGAGAAATTTTGTATGAACATTTTGTGAAAACCTATACACACCTGCCAATATGGACCCTCAGTTTCTGGAGAAACTGTAGACAAATGTTTATACAGAACAGCATGTTTAGTAGTAAATTGTATCCCTTACACTTTCACACCTGGAATGACTTAACACTCCGATGAAAGTAATAAATCTGAAACTGCCTTGTTGGAATATCAACATTGGAACACTTTTAGCTGTTGAAATTACTTGTTGCATTAATTATATGGAGGAGGTGGACAGCATTAACAGTATCAGCATTTCAGGTAATACAGAAAATCTGAAAAGAAACTTGAAGGAAATTTTCATATGATGCAATATTGAGTTGCGAAGATTTCAGTAAAGCAGAATGATGAATGCTGCCACGTAGCAATTGAAGTAGTTTATACTTTTTTCCCCTAATCTACTGATACCCGAGTCCATTTCATCTCATTGAAGACAGTTTCTCCACGCTGCTCAGTGAGTTAAACCATTTTACAACCTCAGCATCATTTCAAACAATTGTGAACCCTCGCAGCCAGCAAGTATGCATGATAGCAGCAGCAGGAATATGTCGGTTGTAATATATTTGCCCTGAAAGGACACATTATCTAAAATCCTTTTTAACCTTGCATTTGCTTGTTTGCTCCGGGGTCAGAATTTATTGTACTTGTGCTGCTCACTCTGTGCCTACAGCTGCTGATAATATGAATGCAATAAATTGTCTTGTCTTGGCTATGTTCCTGAAATACTGCTTTATTTGCAATTCACTGAGTTTGTAACTGTTTGGTAGAAGTCTTGTGTGTTTAAAATGGGGAATTGCATTAACAGTAGCTTAAGGATTTAATTGGGCGTAACCAAAATTTATAACTGCTTTTGCTTTTTTTCCACCACTGCCCCTTAGTTCATCAGGTCGAGATCAAGGCACTAGACTTTCTCTTGGGATCTCAACAAATGCAATTAAGAGAACTGTGAGAGTTTTCAGAGATGATTGCCTATATTTGAAATTTTTATTTTTTTCCTTTCCAATTTATTTTTTACCATTGATAACTTCTTTCAGTTGTGGGGATGGGGGTGTGGAGGTGATAAAACTCCATGTGCACTGGCCAGTCTTTAGTACTGAGACTCAATCTTTGGTCTGAGGTAGCTGATCTCAGCTCGGCAGAGGTAGAGATACCTGGCCTCGGTGTCCCTGGATCATGATGAAGAAAATCGACCAGGGTCTTTGTCCTTGATTGCTTTCAGTGTCACCTTCTAAAAGTGCAAGAGTGAGAGCTATTTCTGGCTCAGCTGTGATGTTCCCCTTGGTCAAAAAGTTTGAACATTTACTGTGCTAACTTTCACATGAGTAATGAATACTTGCTGAGGTACTGAAGCATGACTGGCACCCTGTGGATCCAAGCATAGAGTCGAAGTCTTCAGAAGCGTGTCTAAAGTAAACAAATTAGTGGGAAAATTATTATTTCATGGCTACTTATTGGTGAATATATTTTCTGTGTTAGGTATTTCATCGCCTTTGGTATCCTATTGTGAGGCCTGGTGCTTTAACGGTTCTTTCCCACATGCTGCTCAGTTTTCAGCATTCTCCAGAAGCCTTTCATTTAGTAAGTTATTCTACTTGTACTGTTCAGAAAGGAAATGTTTTGCTGAATAGTTAATATCTTTGCTTTCTAAGTGATTCTATTTTACTTAAGACTTTCGAAAATATTGATAAGATTATTTATGTGAACAACAACTAAGAAATATAACAAAAAAATTAAACTAGTCAAAATGAAGAACAGTTGCTATATATTAACTGGCTTCATTGTGAGCTTTAACTATTCTTATTTTTTTTTGTGTTTTATTAATGCATTGGTTGTCAATATCAAAACTAAATGTAAGATTCCGAAACTTAGCACGCCAAATTAAGAGCAGTCAAGAGAAGACGCAACAAAAGATTTGTAGAAGGGTTTAGTCCTGTTAAGCAATTGGCCAGACTAAATGTGAATTAAATTTGGCGTTGCTAAATGTATTGCAGGTGGGTGGAGAGGGTACAGTGAGTGGAATTCTAGACAAAGTTATAGTTTCATTGTTGAGGTAATGCACTGAAGCAATATTTTGTGAAGTGCTGGGATATATAGCAAGAGCAGTAAAATATAGATCTGTAGAGGTTATGTTACAATTCTACAATGAGCTCTTGGACCACATTTTTGACGTTCTAAGTTTTGGCTGCCTGCACTACAAAAGAAAAATGCTGCATTAACTTGGGAGACATTTGGGATACAGTGACATAAATTAAGGAGTGTGAAGTGACAAATAACAAGATTGACTCCCAATATAAAGGAGGTGAGCATTCAGGAAAGATTGGAGACTGTCAAGTTCTGCAGTGTAGAAGAAAAGTGGTTAAGGAGAAACTTCGTTGAACTACATGAAATATTAAATAGTGCAGAAACAGCAAAACTAGAATTTTACCTCAGGGTAATCAGGAGTGTTGGACTAAAAGACATAAATTGAAATTACTGAAAAGTAAGTTTAAAACCGGTTTTAAGGAGGGCTTTATTCAGTGATGTAGAAACATAGAAAATAAGAGCAGGAGTAGGCCATTCGGCCCTTCGAGCCTGCTCCGCCATTCATTATGATCACGACTGATCATCCAACTCAATGTATATTTGGAATGATCTGCCATGCCAAATCATAGAAACAAAAACATTGGAGAGGCACCAAAATAGGATTGAATGCTGCAGTTGAAGTGATAGGATATTTAATAGATGAGCGTGAATGGGCCGAATGGCCTTTTCTCATTCTTGAGTTTTTGTTTAACTGTTGCTGTTTTTCACTGTTCTCTTCAAAAAGCACTGTAGAAAATTATGCGATTAAAAACAGATTATAGAAAAACAGCAGCTCCATCAGTATTTGTAAAAATAAAAAAAATCAGGTTAACATTTTGGTTGTAATCTTTTCTCAAAACTACAGGATGATTTAAATTTGAACTTTTTAAAACTATTTCCTTTTTTCTCTAAATATTCTCATTTTAAATAATTATATACCTGATTTCTTACTTTAGAACGTCTAAGACTTGTTAAAGTTGCCAATTTTTTGAGTACAGTGACTTTTTTTAGGTAAGCACAGCAACTTTTCTGCACCAGTATTACACAGACAGTGAGCTAAATAGATATGAATGAGTTATTCCACATTTACAGTCAATGAATTACTTAATATTTACCATCCGTCCTCTATTAATGAAATTACATTGTGGCAAATTCTAAAGAAAAATATCAGTTCCACTCTGAATTGAATGCAGCTGAATATTCTTAGAGTGGAATGGTGTTCCATTGCAAGACTATTAGTTCATCCGTATAAAAAAAATGTCTGTGGGTTAACTATTAGAAACAAGAAATTTTACATTGATACATTTATGACTTTGTCATTATGGTAGGTTCTTTCCTTGCTGCTGCAAACATCTAGGAATCAAGCTAAATATCTTTCTCCACATCAATTCCTCCCTATGTTTAAAATTAGTTTTATTCCAGGTGATGTCAGGCCTGCTTGACAGCAGCAGAGTATGAACATAGGTAAAGGCAATGGGGCCTGAAGTGAGCTGGAGCAGTGAAGTCCAGGAGCTGAGAGAAGGGGTAGGCCAAGAAAAGCAGAGGGACAATAGGGATCAATACATGATAATCTTGCAACTGAGTTTACATGACTAGTCATTCAGGGTTATGACAAGCCACCTGAGAAAACAAATGGACAAACAGGATCACACAACAGGAATGCTTACTTGGAGATTTTGAGCAGCAGTAGAAAAGTCACAGTAACTCCTGGAAATGGTAATCCTGCCTACGTTTGGGAGTTGCAATTTCCAGTCTGCAAATAACAACAGTATTGAGAATTGGAACTGAAGGTCGGTGTCAGAAGGCCTTCAGACAAGGTAGCATCAGAATCCAGGGTATACAGAAACCTAACAGGAGCATTGTCCTGATGGGGAGCAGGACAAGGCATTGTTGGAGCCAAGTTTATGGGATTTGATTTTTATTTGTTTTTTAAAATTTTATAAATATATAGTGCAGTGGGTGAACAGCAATCGTGACAATTCTATCTCTGACAGTATAACAGATTTAAATTGGGAGGAAAGGGCTTTGTGTAACATGATTGGTGGATAACAAAAATAGCAAATAACAAACTTAGGTAATTAGAAAGGAAATAGTGGACTCGAGTCACAATGTGACAACAGTAGATTGCCAGGATAAAGAAGGGAAATGTTATTTCACACACATGCAAACATACAACACTTTGTGTGTAACTCCATGAACTGATCTTTCCACAGATTGTTCCTCACATTATAAAGCTAGTTCAGTTCCTGAAAGATGAAGATTCGCCTACCAGTAAAATCTTCCTCATGCAGTTGACTGAGTTGATGCATTGTATGATGTATCAGTATTCTGGGTTTCCTGATCTCTATGAACCTATTCTTGAGGCCATTAAGGTAAGAGCCTGAGACATAATTACAGGAAACAGCTGGGGCTGGATTTTACGATTTTGAGGTGCTGCAGTCCACATATCTCCCAACCCCAGGCGCAGTCCACACCCGCGCGCGCCGCCGCCCCCCCCCCCCCCCCAACCAAAAAAGGCTAAAGGTCCGTAGGGAGCCTGCCCACGATCCCAACGACTGCCCTTCAGCAATTTAACACTGGGAGCGATGTTAATAGCTTTAAGGCGAGACTTCTGTCTCTATCTCAGGAGGAAGTCCTGCCTTAGAGCCAATTGGATTGGATTGGGAGCGCTGGCCGCTGCTGGGACTGCAGGCAGTCCCACCAGAGTAAATCTGGGGTTGTGGGTCTTGGGGACTTAAGGGCTTCAAGGATGGGTCTCCGACGCCTCAGCTGCCCCACATATAATTTAAGACAGGTCAGAGACAGGAGGCAGGAAGGCTAGATTTTACATGGTCACCCACCATCGCCCATCTTCAAAGCTGCCAGCGGGGGAGTGTAAAATCCAGCCCTGATTCAGTTTCTGAGATTTTAATATGTTCTGTGTTTATAAAAATTAACAAAATCACAACCAAATCAACTTGCAGCTTCATGAAAGATCATGGAAATTAATGGCAATTTTCCAGCATTTATCCATTCTAACTTTGTATTGAGGTCATCTGAGGTATGTTGTATAATTCCTAGAACTGAAAATTGGCAGTTCACTAAGATCCAAGAATCATATCTCACATTTAGTTTTTATTCACTCCTTATGATGCAATTGTGCAATCCGTATATTCACTGTGTTTTTAGCAAAAAACTTCACATGGCTATTATACACAGATGTATTTCATTCCCTGTGATAACCTCCATTCAAATCATACAGTACCTCACTGTATAGCGGCAAGAAACATTCGCACCACCCATGTGCCAGGCAGTGACCACCATCAACAAGAGAGAATTTGACCATATCCTCTTGACATTCAATGGCATTACCATCGCTGAATCCCTCACTTTCAATATCCTGGGGGTTACCATTGACCAGAAACTAAACTGGACTAGCCATAGAAATACTGAGGCTACAAGAACAGGTCAGATACTGGGAATTCTGTGGAAAGCCTGTCCACCATCTACAAGGCACAAGTCAGGAGTGTGATGGAATACTCTCCACTTGGCTGGATGAGTGCAGCTCCAACAACACTCAAGAAACTTGACACCATCCAGAACAGAACAGCCTGCTTGATTGGCACCCTATCCACCACCATAAACATTCCCTCCCTCCACCATAAACATTCCCTCCCTCCGCCACTGACGCACAGTGGCATCATATACAAGATGCACTGCAGCAACTCACCAAGGTTCCTTTGACTGCACCTTCCAAACCCATGACCTCTATCACCTAGAAAGACAAGCACAGCAAATGCATAGGAACACTGCCACCTGCAAGTTCCCCTCAAAGCCACGCATAATCCTGACTTGGAACTATATTAACGTTCCTTGACTATCACGAGATCAAAATCCTGGTACTCCCTTCCTAACAGCACCTGGGTGTACCTACACCATGTGGACTGCAGCGGTTCAAGAAAGTGGCTCACTGCTAGCTTCTTAAGGGCAACTTAGGATGGACAATAAATGCTGGCCTAGCCAGCGATGCCCCCCATCTCGTGACAGATTTTTAAAAAAAAACATAGAATCAATCTTGATTATAGTACTGATACCTAACAATCATTAGGTTATGATGATAATCTAATCGTCACTGACACAATAATCATTCCTCAGCTAGCTGTTCAGAAAAATCAGGTATGCCATACTGTACTTCTAATTATAAATAAATTTAACTTAAAAGACAATTGTAGCATTGTATTATTTATGTATTTTTATAGTGGGGGAAGAAATACTCAGTCACTGTCTAAGTTTCTTCTTTAGTCAGTACTTTTGATCTCTTACAAAGTGCGTGCCACTGACACTCTTATGACCTTGCCATCACTTTCCAAACATCCGCTTGGCTTAACTTTTGTTTACTCATTTTCATCCATATATTCCCATTGCTATTGTTGTTACTGTATATACTTGTGTAAAAGTCGAGTTTCTGAGACCAAGTGTTTAGCAAAAAGTAGGGGGTTGACTAATACACAAGTAATATTTTTGAGAGGGTTTAAATCCACCTTCTCCTATCATCTCGCTATCTGTTTATGATGGTAGATCAGCTGGTTGCAGAGGTGCCACGCCAGTGTCTGTTCTCGCCAACCCCACCCCCAAAACTAGCTCAAAATGAGCCAAAAAGTATTTTTACTATTCTGTGCAGTCACGAGGAGCTGACCAGCTGCCATTGAATGAGTAGGTTTGCACCAAGGCGAGTTTGACTTCAGTGATGAGTGGGTGGTAAGTAGGAGTTTAGATTTTTGGCCAAAGGTCAGGGGTCAACGTTTACATGAGGTCGACTATTACTCAATTATATACGGTATTTTTGTATTTATCTGTTGCTCAGGGATCGACATTTTTGCATAACCTGTGTTTTTGTTGCCATACAGTGGATTATGAGACTATATATAAATTGATAGATAACTAAACATAAATTGGTGTTTGTAGGACTTGCCAAAGCCTTCTGAAGAGAAGATGAAGATGACTCTTAATCAAAGTGCTTGGACATCGCACTCAAATTCTTTGGCATCTTGTTTGTCAAGGCTTTCAGGAAAATCTGAAACTGGAAAAACTGGGTTAATAAACCTGGGCAATACCTGCTATATGAACAGTGTCATTCAAGCATTATTTATGGCTACAGAGTAAGTGGTGGAATTTGCTTCAGTATTGTAGCGAAATTAAGGCTTTAATATTCAACTGTACTAAGTTTGACCCAATTTTAACTTGTTAACATAATGTGGACTCAATAAGGAGATTCAGGACCCAGTTATATTGTTATTTTTGCACAATGCAAAAATATTTTGGATGAGTATTCATATCAAAATGACATAATTACGGAAGAGTCAGTTGAACCCTGCTTGCTGTAGACTATTCTCATGAGACATTGATTCCTATTGGATGCAGCGTTAGCACGTTTTAAAAATACTCAGGAGGACTATTATGCTTCCTAGATATTTTAGAAAGTTTTCTATTCTTTTAAGCAATAGAGGAAAGCAGATGCTCCCACCTTGCAGTTTTCTAACTATAAAAATCAGATGTATATGTAGATCTGGAGTATTGCGTGCAGTTTTGGTCTCCCTACCTAAGAAAGGATATACTTGCTAGAGAGCGAGTGCAGCCAAGGCTCACTAGGCTAATACCGGGGTTGGCAGGACTGTCGTATGTGAGGATAGATTTGTTCGACTGGGCCTGTATTCACCAGAGTTTAGAAGAATGAGAGGGGATCTGATTGAAACGTATAAAATTCTAACAGGGCTAGACAGACTGGATGCAGGGAGGATGTTTCCCCTGGCTGGGGAGTCTAGAAGCAGGGGCCACAGTCTCAGCATACGGGGCAGGCCATTTAGGACTGAGGTGAGGAAAAATATCTTCACTTAGAGGGTGGTCAACCTGTGGAATTCTCTACCACAGAAGGCTGTGGAGTATATTCAAGAAACAAATTGATAAATTTTTGGATATTAGGGGCATCAAGGGGTATGGAGAGAAAACGGAAATATGCCGTTGAGATAGAGGATCAGCCATGATCATATTGAATGATGGAGCAGGCTTGAAGGGCCGAATGGCCTAATCCTGCTCCTAGTTTCTATGTTTCTATCTCCTTCATTGCTGAACTCAACCTGAGTTTACGGGACGGTAGCACCATGGTAGTGTTACTGGACTATTAGTAATCACTGGACTAGTAGTAATCCAGAGGCCCAGATGAACGCTCCGGAGTCATGAGTTCAAACTGGGGGGAATTTAAATTCAATTAATAAATCTGGAATAAAATGCTGCTCCCATTGATAATCATAAAACTACTGGATTGTCGTAAAAGCCCACCTAGTTCACTAATGTCCTTCAGGGGAGGGAATCTGCCATCCTTACCTAGTGTGGCTTATGTGTGACTCCAGACCCACAGCAATGTGGTTTACTCCTAACTGCCCTTTGATACCTAGCAAGCCACCCAGTTGTATGCAGCAAAACCACCACCTGTTCAAGGGCAATTAGGGATGGCCAATAAATGCTGGCTTTGCCGGCAACACACACATCCCAAGAATGGATTTTTATTTAAAAAGACGTGCAGTTGCTGATAGAACTCTGAGTTGTCCACCATGAATCCCAGTTCTGACGACACTGGTTTGAGACTGATAACTATAGTATAACTGCAAGCATATGGTATCTGTGAATGTTAGGTAGAACTAGTGAACTTTTCCTTCGTTTCTCTAAGAGAAACTTTAACAACTCTAAAAATAGTAAATAGCCACGGTTTATTAAATATTACTTTTTTGTGGGGGGCATATTGCAGGAATTAGTTTTATTTCTTAAATGTTCTCAAAATTCCTTCAGTTTCAGAAGATCTGTTTTATCACTGAACCTAAATGGAGCTCGTTCTTTGATGAGAAAACTGCAACTTCTCTTTGCTTTTTTGGCTCACACACAGGTACCCTTTTTTAAAAAAAAACTACCCTTTCAGTAAATTTTGCAATTCAGTGTGATGGGTAAGCATTAGGTGCTTTTATCTAGTGATTGCTCATTTAAAAACCTTTGTGGTATGAGTTCTTCACTTTTGGCTTGGGAAATGAATTTTACAATTTTTGTGACATGAGCAAGATTTTTGCCACTAATACTGAACTTGGAGATGTGCAGAAGAGGGAAAAGTGACTGTTTTAAACTCTAGTAGAAATTGTCACATGTTAAATTAAGAGCTGGAAGTTATTGTATTTGATGCTCATCTTTGGAACTTTTGCACAGAAATATTTAAAGATTGACATTTGCAGAAAAGAGTACTTGACATTTTAGCAGGCCAAATGTTAAGAAGATTGACATTTTCAAATTCATTCTGGTTGAGTTTATGCATTCTTAAAACGTATTTGCAAATTTACTTGCAGTCTGTCTCTCTAAAAAGAACAGAAATCTAACAAAGATAGCAATATTTGTAGATGTTCAGTTTTCTACTTATTTCAGTTGATATAAAGTAATACAATGCAGTTTCCACCACTTTGCCAACAGAGAGCAGCATATGCTCCACAGAGCTTCTTTGAAGAATCAAGACCACCATGGTTCACCCCTGGGTCCCAGCAAGACTGTTCTGAATACCTCAGGTTTCTTTTGGATAGGTAAGCAATGTCCTTGTCTTGTAGCCATTGTTCTGAAATAGACATTGTAAACTAGGTCATTTCAGTACTACTTATGCGACAAGCATGTTACATGAAGGGAATGCTGCGCTTCTTGTCCGTGGAGAGAGTTTAGTGCGGTGTCAAACAGGGTAACAAGTCTTCCACTATCCTAATGCATCATAAATGTTCACTTTTTCAGCGCAACCTGGAGGTGATGGTGTTCCTATGAGCTTGCTGCCTTGTCCTTAATGGTAAATGTCATGGGGTTGGGAGATACTGTTTCATTAAAATGACTTGCTACAGTTCATCACATAGACAATGCACCAGTGGCGGAGGTGGTACATATTGTCTGTTGGCAGAGCATCAAACAGACTGCCCTATCCTGGATAGCGAAAAGCTTCCTGAGCGTTGTTGTGATTGAATACATTAAGGTGAAAGATCAGTATTCTATCATGCCACCTTGACTTGAGCCTTGTAGGAAGGCAATGGCATGACAGGAGGTTAACCATTGTCAGAGGGTAGCCAGCCACTGCCCTACTTTTGTAGTCACTGTTGATGTAGTTTGATATATCTTCTAGTCACTGGTGACTGCCTTCCACCCCTGGACACTGAAGGTAGGGATGGTGTTCAGCGATCTTGGTGCCATTGAAGGTTAGGTTGGTGCTTTTTCCTGTGGGAAATGGTCATTGCTTGAAAAGTATTTTATTTAATATTCCTTCATGGGATTGGGGATCACTGGAATTGCCAGCATCTGTTGCTCATTCCTAATTGCCCTTAAAGGTGGTGGTTAACCACTTTCTTGAAGTTCTGTAGTCCATGTGTTGTAGGGTACACCCACAGTGCTGTTAGGAAGGGAGTTCCAGGATTTTGACTCAGTGACAGTTATGGAACGATGATATAGTTCCAAGTCAGGATGGTGTGTGACTTGGAGGGGAACTTGCAGGTGGTGGTTTTCCCCTGCATCGGATGCCCTTGTCCTTCAAGGTGGTAGAGGTTGCGGGTTTAGAAGATGCTGTTGAAGGAGCCTTGGCAAGTTGCTGCAGTGTATCTTGCAGATAGTACACAGTGCTGCCACTGTGCAACCGGGGTTGGAGGGAGTGAATGTTTAAGGTGGTGGATAGGGTGCCAGTCAAGCAGGCTGCTTTGTCCTGGGTGGTGTTGAGCTTCCTGAATGTTGCTGCACTCAGCCAAGTAAGTGAAGAGTATTCCATCACACTTCTGACTTGGGGAGTCAGGAGGTGAGTTACTCACCGCAGAATTCCCAGCCTCTGGCATGCTCTTATAGGCAGAGTATTTATATGGCTGCTTCAGTTCAGTTTCTGGTCAATGTTGAAAATGGGGGATTCAGTGATAATGTTTGAATGTCAAGGAGAGATGACTAGATTATTTCTTGTTTGAGGTGGTCATTGCCTTGCACTTGTGCGTGTGGCATGAATGTTACTTGCCACTTTTCAGCCAATACCTGAATGTTGTCCAAGCCTTTCTGCATATGGACACAGACTGGTTCAGTATCGGATGAGTGGTGAATGATACTGAACCTTATTCAATCATCAACAAACATCCCCACTTCTGACCTTAGGATGGAGGGAAGGTCGTTGAGGAAGCAGCTGAAGATGGTTGGGCCTAGGACACTGCCCTGAGGAACTCCTGCAGTGATGCCCAGGGACTATGATGAGTGGCCTCCAACAACCACAACCATCTCCCTTTGTCTGGACAATGTCAAATTTTGCTGTTGGCTGACATGGGCTGCTTCATTATTGGAGGAGATGTGAATGCTGAACACTGTGAAATCATTGGTGAATAGCTCTAGTCTTGACCTTATGATGGAGGAAATGAAGCAGTTGAAGGTGGATGGACCTGGCTGCTATTGTGTCTGTCTGTCAAGAATTAACCTCTGTACATAACACTGATAAATTTCACAATTCCTTTAAACAAAAGAAGTAACTTTATGACTTACTGGAATAGTTAATGTATTTCAATTTGATTTCCTTAAACAGGTTTTTTTTTAGCAGTTTAGTTAGGAAAAATAGGACTAGCATTTAAATAGCACATTTCACAATCTGATGGCATCCCAAACTGTTTCGCCACCCGTGAATTACTTTTAGAGTGTAATCACTGTTATAATGTGTCAGCTAATTGGCAAGGTATCATAAACACTACTGAGATAAATGACCAGATAATTTGTATCTGGCGGTGTTGGTTGAGGGTTAAATGTTGACCACGACATCATGAGATCCTGCTCTTGTTTAAATGGTGCCATGGGATCTTTTATGTCCACCTGAGAAGGCAGGCATGAGATCTCGCATCTCATCCAAAAGACAACACCTTCTGAGATTGCAAAACGCCTTCAGTCCATTCAGCCTGGGGTCCTGCAATGGGGCTTAAGTCCATTGCTTCTGGCTCGGGTTACGGCCATTGACCCTTTTATCCTGCTTGAATGATTTTAATAAATAATTAAGTTAGCAGGTTAGTTGTATCGTCTGAGAGAAGTCGTGAATTATTGGCAAAGAGTGGAACTAGGATTCCTGTCTGGATTCTTATGCTACTTGCCAGATGGAACCATGTCAGAAAGGGAGATAATAGCTGGGTGAATTACCGCAGCCTGCAAAAGTTTCTACTTCCTGACAGAACTGCTCATTTTCAACTGGGACTTCTGATCCCAACCGAAGCAGAAATGGGTCACCACAGCCTCTCCGGCCTAAGTCCAGTGAGCACAGGAGAGCTGAAAGAAGGAGGGAGCATGCCCCCTTTTTATGGCACGTGCTGTTATATTCAGGTAAGTTTTTAAAGGTCTCAAGTCTTTTAATGAATGAGTGTGGGTTACTGAGTCGATGAATGAATGGGCACTTGGGTCGAATGGATAATCGGGGGTGGGGAAGGTTAGTCGAGTCGAGTTGGGTGGGCAGTTGGGTCGGGCGTTTAGTATGGTCAGGGTGTAGTTGGTCAATGGCGGGGGTGGGGGTAGTTGTATTGGATTGAGTGGGTGGCAGGGAGTCAACAATATAAACTGGTACAATTTTAAAGCAGTTGCAGGAGTAGAGAAAAAATAGGGAGTTTATGCATAAAATATTTGAAGGTAGCAAGACAAGTTGATAAAGCTGTTCTAAAAATATACAGGATCTCTGCCTTTATTAAAAGAGGTCTTGAGCTGGTTTCGCAGGAAGGTTGATGGTGAATTGTCAGTGTTCGCGGTCATTATTGTCTAAAACGTCAGCATGTCCAGAATGCACAGATTAGGGTGGAAATCCTGAAGTTGCAGTCTGTCACTAAAGGCTCCAGCACCATCCCCACACATTAGGAGCTGCAAATCATTGAAATCAACAAGAATTTCAATTTCCTCACTTTGCTGTTAGAACCCCATAAAATATTCCCTTTCATTCAATCAGGTCTAGCTGGGTTTTTAATGGCAATGTGATTAATAAAGTATGACGAACAACAGAAAAAATATTTATTTCGTTTTGGCGTACTGTTAAATGGTGAATTTTTTTCAGCTAATTAAATTTTTTTTTTTCCAAATGTTTTAGCTTTTACCTTCATCCCATGTGTATGTCCCAATCTTTAATTTTCTCTGTATAAAAATATTTGAAAGTGATTTTATTTTTGTTTTTGCTTCCTGTTTGTGTGTCTGTGAAAAATCCTTTAATGTGAATGGCTGCTTGGACAGCTGGATGACATCACCCCAGCCCCACCTTGTGAATGCCCAGTAAAGAATATTGCAATTAGTTGCTATACCAGTGCACAGTGATAGAAATGAAATTCACCAGAGAAATCACTGGATCAACAAGACTTACTTTTGAGGTCAACAATAAATGCTCTTCTTTCCCCACTGATTGCAAACTCTGGGCCCTTGAGTACAAAAGCGAGGAAATTATGCTAAACTGTTATAAATCACTGATTAGGGACTTGACAAGGTAGATGCTGAGAGGATGTTGCACCTTGTGGGGAATCTAGAACTAGGTGGGGTGCATGTTCGAGAAATTTCTTCTCTCTGTGTCATTTATCTTTGGAATTCTCTTTCCCAGAGAGCAGTGGAGGCTGGGCCACTGAATATATTCAGGGCTGTGTTGGACAGATTTTTAATCTACAAAGAAGTTGCGTGTTATGGGGCCAGGCAGGAAAGTGGAGTTCAGGCCACAACAGATCAACCATGAAATTATTGAATGGCAGAGCAGGCTCGAAGGGCTGAAAGGCCTACTCCTGCTCCTATTTCTTATGTTTTTATTAGGCCTAAGCTGAAGTATTCTGGGCACTTTACTTTAGGAAAGATGTCAAGGCCCTGGAGATAGTGCAGAGGAGATTGATACCAGGGATGAGGAACCATAGTGAAGAGGAGAGACTAGAAAAGCCGTGTTTGTTATCAGATCAGAGCAGGTGAAGAGGAGATTTATTTGAGGTATTCAAAATTATGAGCAGTTTTGATGGCATAAATAAGGAGAAACATTTTCCACTGTCAGGAGAGTTGATAACCAAAGGACACCAATTTAAGATAACTGACAAAAGAACCAGGTGCGGGAAGTGGAGAATTTGTTTTATGTAGTGAGTTGATATGGTCTGTAGTGCACTGCTGGAAAGGTTGGTGGAAGCAGATTCAACAATAACTTTCAAAGGAGAATTGGATATATACCAGAAAAGGAACAAAAAAAATGCAGGGCTAGGAAGAAAGAACAAGGGAGAGGGATTAATTGTACACTTTTTTTTAAAAAGAGCTGGCACCGATTCAGTGTACCAAATGATGACCTCTGCGCTGTAACATTCTATATGTTCATAATACCTACAGGCAGAAACTCAAGTTTTCCATGCAGCTGAACTGTATGTACCTTGCAACCCTTTTTCATTAAGTCTAAGGAAAAGAAAGTATAGTGATTCCCCACCCCCCCCCCCCGCTGCCAAATACACCTAATTTCATAGACTAATATAACAGTCAGAATGTTGCTTTAGTTTTAAACCTTACCTACGTGGAGCTGCTCCAGTAAGAACTTTCTACCTTCTAGATTTTTCCAATGATGGCGGTATTTGGGAATGTGTCCATGCAAACAACGTGATATGCTGTCATTATTGAATTCCAACTATTGGAATGGGGGAAAGAGAGGAGAGCAGTCACCTAGAATAGCTATAATAAGATGAGATGGACAGAAGAACGTGATGTTCATTTTATTTTACATTTTTTGGCTTTTGTTACCTCTGGATTTGACTCTTCCGATGCTCTTCTGGTCGATCTACCACATGACAAACTTGTGCTGGTCCAAAACTCTACTGCCATATCTTAACTCGCTCACTAATCTTGCTCAGCCATCAGTCATGTGCTTGTAGACTTGTACAGGTTACTGGTCCAACAATGTTTCAATTTTAAAATCCTCATCCTTGTTTTCAAAATCCACCATTTCCTCACACCACACACTCGTCCTCCCCCTCCCTCGTCTATGTAACCCTCTCCAACACTACAAGCTTTTGAGATTGTTGCACTCCTCCAATTCTGGCCTCTTGTACATCCCTGATTTTAATCGCTCCATCATTGATGGCCGTGGTTTCAGTTGCCTTGCAGCTAAACTCTGGAATAGCCTTCCTAAACTTCTCTGCCTCACTACCTAATCTCCTCTGAGATACTCCTTCAAAACCTATCTGTTTGACCAGGCTTTTGGTCCTGATATTTCATTCTATGGCTCAGCGTCAAATTTGATATTATTGATATATTTTTATATCTCTCTTGTTAAGCATCTTGGGATGTTTTACTATGTTCAGTTTGCTTTTAATTGTAAGTTGTTTTCAATTTGGCTTTTATAGGAGGCAAGGAGTCTCTTGGTAAAGACCAATGTAGACACATTTTTTATTTTCTTAAAGGCTGAATGACTGAATTAGGCATATACTCTTATTAGGCTAGCCTTCTGTGTTCGCTTCATGTAACAGTTCATCTACACTCCACCATGAAATCTATTTGTCTTTTTACCAACAATTTGGGGGAAAAATGGGAAATCTAGGATTAACCATCCTGACGTTCCCATAAAATGGGAATGTTAGGGTTTTGGGGCATTGAAAGCTTCACGCACAATTTTTTTTGTGAATTGAAAAAAGTGCGATAATATTCATCAAATGTTCAAGAAAAATATTTACATGGCGGGCCTTTTGCCCAGAGTGGAATTATCCCTGCAGTTGCTGTATATAGAAAATATCCTGTGTAAAGTTGGGGGCAGATAGGTACAAAAGACTGACTAATCACAAAGTAGGCCAATTTTTCAAGGCTTCAACTTATCCAAAATACGATAGTCCGGTTTCTCTCCCTCATAACGTCACCTGCTACCTGTCTTCTCTAAGCTTCAGGCTCTAATCTTTGGCCCGGCATGTTGATTTTAAAATTCTTATCCTTCTTTTTAAATCTGTCTGTTGTCTTGCCCTTCCAAACTTCAGTGACCTCTCTCTCCCTATCACCCCATATGCACCCTCTGGATTTCTCCTTGTTCATTCTTACTCGTGAAGCACTCTACCTACTTCTCTTCACCTTGCCACTTCCTTCTCTGCTTTCAGAATACATTCTGCCCCTTTGTGTCTATACAAGGGAGGACTTGAAATTCAGGTAAGCACTGATCTTCTTGGGACCCACATTGGTACTCTACGGGCCTCATTTGCAACAAAGTCTTGCTGGGTCAACATCCATGGCTTAAAAACAATGATCTGGAGAGATCTGGCTAATGCTGATTTTAGGAACATGTGACACTCCAAATAAAATCAGAACATCATGTGCTATTCTGTACTCTTAAATAGCCACTCTTTAAAGCAAATAAACTTTGGACACTGGAGAGCAGGATTTATTTTTCCTGTTGAAGAATGGAAGGTTATTGAATAGAACTATTAACATGCTGCAACCTGGATCAGAGGGAAGAGCCTCTAGGGAGTATATGGAAATAAAAACAGAGTAAATTTTGCTCTGGTAATAAAGTTAAAGAAAAATTGACCAATTTGTAATTATAATTCTGCCCACTTTAGGAAGATTAATATTTTTTTTTATTTTTACGCACACGACAAAATGGCCCAGTTGATTCCTATAATTATGGAGAATAGCAGATGTGAAGTTATTTTTTGGTCACTGTTCCCCTTTGACCTTTCTTTCAGGGTCCTCACGTAATGGTTTTATTCTTGCCCTTACCCCTTTCTAGCACAGTTTGATTCAGGCCTTCCAGCTGGGTACTGGGAGGAATATGTTAATCTAAAATATGGCTGGAAAAGCTGGCAGCAATGACATCGTGGGAGAAACATGTGCAGTTTAAAAATAAAGTAGTGCACTTGCAATGAGTCTGTGTGTATATAAACTTTGGATCATAACTACAGTAGATTTATAGACAAATCCAAATCATGTTTCATAGAAAATTATCTTTTGTGTTTTAAATTTCACTGTTGTGCCCAGTAAATCTCCCTTTGTTTCCTATTCTTCTCCCTCCAGGTTACACGAAGAAGAAAAAACTTGTAGAATTCTTCATGAGAATTCCCCACAAAGCAGTAGCGGTTCAGCATATGACTGCAGCTCTCTAGAGCATCCCGAGGAAACACCACCTCTCTCCCAAGCAAATCTGCCAAGAGTTGATGATGGGAAAACGCTAATAGAGAAGATGTTTGGAGGCAAACTGCAAACCACAATACACTGTCTAAACTGTAAGAGCACCTCTCAGAAACAGGAGGCTTTCACCGATCTCTCTCTAGCCTTTCCACCATGCCTTGAAGATGTTGTAGAAGCTGGACCCACACAGTTGCTTGCCCCAGCAGGCTATGAAAGCACAATGCCTCATTGTCATACTGCAGTAGTCTCTGATGCTCTTCACAGTGAGCCTCCTTTAATTCACGGCGTTCAGGTGGAAGAAATTGGACATGGATCAGAGGTGGTGGATGATAGGCTTCAAAAGTTTCCATTGCAACCCATTGCTTCTGTAGATTCCTGTAGTCTGTCAGTGCCATCTGATAAACTGGTCTCAGTTCACAGCAATAAATCCATTGAGCAGAATGACAAAACTAAATCTGTCCCTCATCTAATCAATTATTTTTTGGCCCCTGAGATTCTCAATGGAGAGAACAAGTACTACTGTGAAAAATGTGCCTCGTTGCAAAATGCACAGAAGGTTATGCAGGTAGTCGATGAACCTGAATACCTCATTCTCACTCTCCTGAGATTTTCATATGATTCAAAGAGTCACATAAGGCGGAAAATTCTGGATGATGTGGCACTTCCTCTTGTTTTACAGTTACCCGTTGAAAAAACATCTTCAAAATCACCAGCGCTCAGCCAATCCCTGCTGTCTGACTCACCTGAAAACCTGCCTAAAAAATTGAAATCCTCTGGTTCAGTAGACTCGAGTGATTCACAGCCAGTATCTTACCTCCTCTCATCTATTGTGGTGCATTCTGGAATGTCATCTGAGAGTGGGCACTATTACTGCTATGCCAGAAACACAAATTCAGGATCTGTAGGCCAATTATGCTATAAGGCTAACCTTGCAGGTCTGTCCCCTCAGGGTTGTGCAACAGATAATGATGATTCTAATACTTCGGTTATTTGGCATGATCCAAACTGCAAAGAGACATCAAAGGAGTGGTTTCTGTTCAATGACAGCAGAGTGACTTTCACATCCTTTCAATCTGTTCAGAACATCACCAGCAGGTTTCCTAAGGACACAGCATATGTCTTGTTTTACAGGAAGCAAGGTGCTAATTGTGGAGTCTACCCAGGTGCAATAAACGGACTGTGGGTAAATGGAGAGCCACCACTGCAGAAGGAACTCATGGATGCAATCACTAAAGATAACAAACTTTACCTACAGGTATTTTTTTTTTTGGTGAATTTTTTGGGGGTATGGGATTTCAGCTGTGGGAAAGGAATTTCAAATTTTATGCACCCAATGTTGGCAGCAAGCAGAACGAGATGCTGCACAAACCTTCCTCTACTCTGATAATTTTCATTAGAAGAGCACTTTCCCTTCCCTCCACCCCTTCCTCTATTGGACCAGTACACTAATCACAGTTTTGTGAGTCAATAAGCGAGAGGCAAACCTTTTGTGCTGTGGGCCTGCGGCTGTTGGGAGGTGGGTTTTAACAACCCAAATTTATTCACACACAACCCTGACAACTGGCAGAGCAAAGTTCTCATCCCATAGATCAAAGCTGAGTTAGAGCCCAGCTTCAGAAAAATCTGTAAATTTCAAAGTTCTACCTTGAGCCCATGAAGTACAGTGGAATTCTATTATACAATTGTTAGCTTCTCCTCCTCCTCCAAGCCCTTCCCCAGTAACCCAGTATGTTTGCTTAGTGAGTACTGGAGCAAACAGATGAGGAAGGTTAGAAGCTTGAACTCTGGCCTGTGTTGATCTCACCTATAGGGCGGAATTTTATGGCTGACGTGCAGGTGGCGGAGCCCGCACATCAGCGCTTAAAATGTCACGTGAGCGTCCCGACGTCAGCGCGCGGCATCGCGATATTTAGGTGGGCGGGCGCTATGAAGCGCAACGCATGTCCACCATTAATTTAAGGCCTTGTTAAGGCCCTTAACTCAGCAATTGAAGACGATTTTGAGGAACCCATGCTATCTTCGCCTCGGCGCACAGGCCCAACGGGCAGGCAGGTAACCGATTTTTTAACAAACCTCATCCACGGGCGGGATATGTGGGCTCAGAGGGGTTGTTTGTGTTTTTTCTGAAGTATTTAACGCAGAAAGTGTTTTAAACTTGCCTGTGTGATTGTTAGCAGTTCAGATCGATTTCCAATAGCTTTCTCTGAACTTTGAAGCTTCAGCTCAGCACTCTGCAGACAGTAATCTTTATCGGGCCTGCAGCTTTCTGGAGGCCTCCATTTAGCCTGGCTATGGGTTCTGACATCTCTACTGGAGGCAGCTCCTCTGAGGAGGAAGGGAGGGATAGAATAAAGAAGAGGCCAGGACTGGACAATCAGCCTCCAGGGGAGCCACCTTTGGGAGGCCAGGCGCAGGCACAAGGGGCGCAGGGACAAGAGGTTGTCCAAGGTGGAAGGGGCTGCAGAAGACGCCACTATCCTGCTGCCAGGGTACACAGGCGGCGAAGCAGCTACCTCACTATGACTGAGGTGCAGTGCCGAAGGAGGCTCCGTCTGTCAAGGGACACAGTCAACTATATCTGTCAGATGATTGGCCCTGAGATATCTCCTAACTGTGTGGGTGGACATCCCATGCCAGCGGCTCTGAAGGTCACAGTTGCCCTCCAGTTCTATGCATCTGGCTCCTTCCAGGGCTCGGTGGGTGATCTTTGCGGTGTCTCCCAATCGACTGTCCACACTTGTGTCAAGCAGGTTACAGACGCTCTGTTCAGACGGGCATTGACCTTCATCCACTTCCGCTGTGACCAGGCAAGTCAGATACAGCGAGCTAGAGGCTTCGCAGCCATTGCTGGCTTCCCCCATGTCCAGGGTGCAATAGACTACACATGTGGCCATCAAGGTGCCAGCAGGTGACCCGGTGCCTTCGTCAACAGGAAGGGCTTCCACTCCGTGAACGTGCAGATAGTGTGTGATCACAGGATGCAGACTCTGTAAGTCTGTGCAAGGTACCCAGGCAGCTCCCACGACGCCTACATCCTCAAACACTCCCAGGTGCCGGTGCTCTTCAGTGCTCTGGCTCGGCTGGATGGCTGGCTGGTGGGTGATAAGGGCTATCCCCTCAGAAGGTGGCTCATGACGCCTCTCCACCATCCAAGAACAGAAGCTGAGGAACGTTACAATAGGAGCCACGGCACCACAAGGGCTGTGGTGGAGAGAGCCATCGGTCTTCTCAAGATGCGCTTCCGTTGCCTGGACCGCTCAGGGGGTGCACTCCAGTACCCCCCCAGATCGCGTCTCTGATAGTGGTAGCATGCTGCGCTCTGCACAATCTTGCGCTGGAAAGGGGGGATGCAGTTGACGATGAAGACCTTGACGCAGTGGATGAGGCTGCACATGATGAATCCAGCAGTGGCTCAGAGGATGAGGAAGCACAGGGCAATGATGAGGGGCAGCACGCCGACCCGCTACTACACCAAGGAGGCAGGGACACCTGGGACACTTTAATCCAATGAACCTTCAGCTAGCTCCACACACATGGATCAGCAGGACCAGCACTGCCTGGCGCTTCCACATGTGGCACTTAGGTGCTACATCTTCCACCTCATCAGCTGCAACTAAGGGCTTAGTAAAGTGCATCAGTTAGCATTCAGTCAGTAACACCTTTCATCCCTTCCCCCCCCCAGCCTCATAAGTTGCTCACCCTTCAAGAACCTAAGGAGACGAACATTGGTGGGGTGGTAAATAGTCAAGAGGAGGCCCAAACATTGCACGCGCATACAGACAGGCTGGTCAGATGACCTAAGGAATGCCACATGGAATGTTATGTGGATAAGAGTTCGGTTAAGCACTTGGGCTAGACAAGCAAGGTACGGGAATACGTGAGTAATGGTAGGACTGTGGGAAGTCACAACGATTACAGGGCCCTTGCTGAGCAGACCCGTTAAGGTAGCAGAACAGGAACCTAAGGCATTTAACAAGGTCAAAGCCAGACTTGCCTTTATTAGCCGAGGAATAGAATGTAGGAAAAGGGAGGTCATGTTGCAAATGCAGAAAACGCTGTTGAGGCCACATCTACACCTCTGCGTTCAGTTGTGACCTGCGCTTCATGGGAGGGATGGCATTGGAGTGGGGAGAGTGCAGAGGTTCCTGACCTGGATGCATGCTGGCCTGGAGAGTTGGAGTGATGAGGAAACATTGCATACACTTGCAACATTTGCCATGGAGCTCAGGAGATTGACAGGTCACATTATTGACCTTCATATCGTTATGAGGGGCATAGAACGGGTGGACAGAAGGCAACATTTCCCCTTGGTGCAGGGATGACTAACGTGTTGGCATTTATTTAAGTTGAGTGCCATGAGATTGACAGGTGAGGTGCTGAGGACCTTTTGGACAGAGTAATGTGGGATGCACTGGCTGAAAGGGTGGTGGAGGTACAAACCCTCCTAAGATGCAATAAGTCTTTGGATGTGCAGCAGCAATGCCATGGCATGTTAAGCCATGGGGATAGTGGTCACAAATGGAATAAGGCGACTTTGGAAGGTGCTAGAGACGTACATTCTCAAGGTCCGAGGGACCTTTGTGTATGACCCACACGTCTGACTGTATCAGTCTGTGAATGAGCAGTGTTGCTGCATTAATGATTGCAACAAACATCAGTGCTTTGCAAGGTAGGGAGACAGAGTGGATGGGACTGTGGTCCTCAGATACCTGGCCGTGCACCCCAGCCTCGCCAACACCTGCTGCCCTGGCTGTCTGCCTCCTCCCCAGCTCCACAGCCTGCTCCCCTCACGTGGTGAGGTGCTGCAGCACGGTGTGCCCACCACCACTCCACTCTCGCTCCCCGATATTGCTCTCAGTTTTTGCCTGCAGAACAGAGAAGAGCATTTACTGGGGCTGATCGCTCATGTACTCTGCACGCGCACGCCGCATCCCAACCACAGTGGCCCATCTGAGGCCTCAAGCGGCTCCTGTCCACACTACTGGTGATCAGTCCCCAGAAGATAGTACGGCTGGTCCCAACCCGCTCCCCCAACGGTCACCTTGGACGCACTCGGCGTCCATCACTTTGAATAACACACGGGTCTTAGCGCCCATGGCAAGGAGGCACTAGGTGCGGCGCGGAGGCCAGCAGATGGTTCTTGGCCACGACACCTTGAGGCGCCCCTTCCACCATCTCATCACCATCAATAAGACGTGTTGGAGTTCTGATATGTGGGGGGATGGGGGGCCTCAAAGGCTAAGGCTACCTGCTGGGTCAAATGGCCAAGGCTGACATGGTAATCACCCTTCCAGAGCGCAACAAATCATTGAAGCGCTTGCGGTATTGCGTTCTGGTGCACCACACAGCAGCATGAGAGCTAACAGTCTCCGCCACCTCCTGCCATGCCTGCCTGGTGACGTGGGGGGGCCCTCCTCCTCCTCCCCCTCCCATCCTCCGGATACATGGTTGGACGCCTCTTCGAGGAGGACAGCAAGGCAGGCATCGGAGAACCAAGGGGCACAGTGGTCCCCCGCTGGCCTACCCTGCAGCCTGCCCCCCTCCTCCTCCTCTGCCCGATGACTGGCCATGGTGAACAGCCTAAAGGAGGCTGCCTGGCCGCTCTTTATACAGACTGCCGGTTCCCCATTGGAACCGGCGGTCTGAACACGCCCGCCACCGATTTAATTTTCCCGATGAACACGGGAGCCGGAGCCCCGCTGAGCAAGCCTTAATTGGCCCGCTCGCGCAAAATGGAGGCGCGGCCCATTTCGGCGGCAGCGATCAGCTGCCCAATCGCCCGTCAAGCGTGAAATTCAGCCCATAGTGTTTGTAGGAATAGTACAATTGATTTCAGCTGGGTTCAAGAGGGGGGCAGTCATCAGGTTCCTGGCCGTAGCCCAGCAACCACTGTTGAAGTGAGGACACTAGATGAGAGCAAAGTTGTGATGCTCTCCAAAATCAAAGCACGCCGACGCACAACCCCAAGGCTCACAAATTAATAAAAGCTACTTGGGCAAAATACTAGAGGGTGATTGGCATTGATGAAACTGTACTCAGCAGGGAGCTATTGCGTTTAGAAGGGGAAAGGAAAAATTTAGCAAGAGGTTAAATTTATATAAATGTTGACTGAGGGTAGGTGGTGCAACATGTTGGATTTTCAACATGCAATGTTGTGGAATGGCTGGTTTTCTTTTTCCTCTTACCTGTGCTGAATCATTTATTTGAGACTAAGTGATTCAGGGAGACAGTGAATGGAGGCTAGTTAGTTGCCTTCTCACAGAGAGGGGAAAGGAAACCAGCACAGACCTTTTATGGAGTCCCGAATGGACAACTCAAGTGGCACTTGTGGAAAAGTTAGAATGGGTTACCTATCTAGCATTTCTGCCACTAAAGTTGTATGGCCTGACATAAATTGTTCATGTAACCTCAAAAAAATAGATAATGTATTTAACAGTAATTTTAAATTCATGCGCTATCGAAATGACCAAGCACTTTGACTGCTTTAGTGACTGGAAGCCAGTGTCCAGTGGCGTACCACAGGGATCTATGCTCGGTCCCCTATTATTTGTCATTTATATAAACGACATAGATGACTATGTGGGGGGTAGGTTTAATAAGTTTGTGGATGACACAAAGATTGGCCGGGTGGTTAACAGTGAGGTTGAGTGTCTTGGGCTACAGGAAGATGTAGACGGGATGGTCATATGGGCAGATAAGTGGCAGATGGAATTTAACCCTGAGAAGTGTGAGGTGATACACTTTGGAAGGAGTAATTTGACAGGGAAGTATTCAATGAACGGCATAACACTAGGAAGTTCTGAGGAACAAAGGGACCTTGGCGTGTGTGTCCATAGATCTCTGAAGGCAGAGGGTCATGTTAGCGGGGTGGTGAAAAGGGCATACGGGCCACTTGCCTTTATCAATCGAGGCATAGATTACAAAAGTAGGGAGGTCATGTTGGAGTTGTATAGAACCTTGGTGAGGCTACAGCTGGAGAACTGTGTGCAGTTCTGGTCGCCACATTATAGGAAGGATGTGATTGCACTGGAGGCGGTGCGGAGGAGATTCACCAGGATGTTGCCAGGGATGAAACATTTAAGTTATGAAGAGAGGTTGGATAGACTTAGGTTGTTTTCGTTGGAGCAGAGAAGACTGAGGGGTGACCTGATCGAGGTGTACAAGATTGAGGGGCATGGACAGGACGGATAGGGAACAGCTGTTCCCCTTAGTTGAAAGGTCAGTCACGAGGGGACACGAGTTCAAGGTGAGGGGCAGGAGGTTTAGGGGGGAACGTGAGGAAAATCTTTTTTACCCAGAGGGTGGTGACGGTCTGGAATGCACTGCCTGGGAGGGTGGTGGAGGCGGGTTGCCTCACATCCTTTTAAAAAGTACCTGGATGAGCACTTGGCACTTCATAACGTTCAAGGCTATGGGCCAAGTGCTGGTAAATGGGATTAGATAGGTGGGTCCGGTGTTTCTCACGTGTCGGTGCAGACTCGATGGGCCGAAGGGCCTCTTCTGCACTGTGATTCTGTTGGCCATGTATCTTGCTCTTAGCAATGCAGGGATGACTTTGGCTAGTCGCTTCACATACAATTGCCCACAGATTTTCTTTTTTGTTTCTCAGCAGAAATTTGCATTAATCTGCCATCTCTTTCAATTTAGCACCCGCAACAGGAAATCTGGCATCTGTGAACAGGGAAAAGAACAGCAAGGCTCTTCAACCAATCAGATTGAAGTTCTCTTACCAAGCCGTGTAGAGTCCAAACCAGGAAGAAAACAAGGGGAAATAAATTATATTTAAATCATGTGCTTGAAACAAAATTAAGATTGGAAAATAAAGATAGGATTAAACTGGCATTTAAATGGGGCACAAAAAGTTTTTAACATATCTTCTAAAAAAACAAACTGCAGCACTAAGTTCCTTGAGAGCATGAGACTCTGCACTTATTAATTTTTCAGGTAATTATCACTTATTACGTCACTTAAAAACTCACTCGCTCCTAAATGCATCAGCCCTCACCTTACCAGCCATTTTGTGTACCCCAAATTGGCACTGTCACAATAGTTCATTGCCGTGGTCTGCAACAGCACACCCTGTGGAGGAGGGGAGTATCTCTGACAGCAGCATCTGGATGTCTATGTTAACTAGGTGTGTGCAGGCACCAGAAGTTGCTGTGGAATTTATCCTGTTATAAGGATGAGCACTGATAATCTCTTTGTTATTACAGCAAAATCTGGGCCACTAAGCTTTAGACACCAGTGTACATTGTAAACATTCATTTTATCCTTCTACCCTAAACAACTTTCTTACATGTTTTATACCTTTGACTGTTTATTGTTTCATCTTCATTTATGTAGATTGCATGTGCTGGTATCTTTTAGCTGCTTTCAATCACTCTTCATTTCACACTGTAAAGAAAATACAATTTTTTCCAATATTACTGTGGGATACTGTAAAGCAGGCTTGTGGAGGCTGTGTGCATGTTTGTGTGTGTCTGATTTAATTAAACTGTAGACAGTCAGACTGCACGGTTTAAATCGTCAAAGGGTTAGGCGTAAAAGCAGGCATTTTGAAGTGGAAATGAACAAGCTAAGATAGGATACAAGTAAATACAATGTGAATATGAATTTGCATGAGGAGATAAATGAGGAGTTGAACTTGTAGCTGTTGAATTTCAATGAGAAAAAAGGAAGTTTTACAACTGGCAAAGATCATAAATGAATAAAGCAAAGTTATTAAGTTTATGTTTCCCGAAAGTAGTGGCCATAAAGACAACATGAAAGATTTTTACATTCTAGGAAACGTAACTTCCAAAGAAAGCTAAGATCAATGGGTTTTAAGATGAAAGAGGAAAAAACATATTTAAGATTGAAAGCTGCATGGTGTGTGGCCATGTGAGATCTTGAAGGGTGTGCTGTGTGAAGGCAGACCTGTGAACGAAGCAGCCTCTAGCCACCCCAAAGAAGTGTCTGGTTGTTCCAGAAAGCAAGGTTTTGTTACAAACCTTGGATTTCCATTGTCGAATGAGAGGGAGAAAGAAGATCTGTGAGATATCTCCCCTATAGCAACAAGGGGTGCCTTGCAGTAATATTACCAGATGTTTTATAGACTAGGAATCTATAGGGACTGTTGCCTGGAAAATGGTGTTTATTTATGAGTGTAGCTAAATAGAAATCTTTTGGGACATGCTGTAAGATTAAATTTAACTGTGTAACTATAATCTTGTGTGTTTAAGCTTTCTTTTTTGTTAATAAATGTTTTAATTTAATATTGAAAATCTTGAAAAGTGGTAGTGGAATCTTTACTTCTGGCTTCAATACACATACCTTCTTGTAATAAATACAAATTGCAAATCGTTGTGATAGCTTGACTAAGTTTCCTTTTGGAATTTGGTCGGCAATTACCACCTGCCATATCCTAACATCACCAATTTTCACATTTTATCTTTACTTATTTCCCTGCCCCCTTAAAAATACTGGTGCTCTAAAGTTTTAAAAATGCCCAATGTAAACTTTAACTGCACTGAACTGCTGCACGGTCTCTTTTAAAATATAGGTGAACTGGTGCTAGGTATTCTTTGATTGTAAGCCGCTTTTGACAGCATATATGCATTCTTTCAACTTTACTAAGCAGATTTTAGTAACTGATCCTATGCAGTGGACAGAGGTGAAATTTCTAACTAATAATAAATTAGTGGGCCACGTAGACCTTATTGTCTCTGTAAAATGAGCATAGTAATAACCTGTGCTTTGTGATATATGTTCCTGTTCTGAGTCCAGGGACATATAAAAGGTTGGGACCTCACATTGTGGGGCATTGAAAGCTTGAATATGTCTGCAACCACTCCGTGGAACTAATTGCCACTCTGCCCACTGTTTTGGAACGTGAGTTGAAATAAACGTTGATCTATGTAATTAAAGACTTTCTTCCGAGTTGTATGCAGTGCTGTGGGGACAAAAAAATAGAAATTGACTTTTTCTTTTCCTTGTACCTTTCCACAGGAACAAGAGCTAAATGCCCGTACCAGAGCACTGCAAGCATCCTCTGCTACATGTTCATTTCGCCCACGCGGTTTTGATGATAGCGATCCACCGGGGAGTTGCGGCCCAAGTGGCGGTGGGGGAGGAAGTGGTGGCTTTAATACTATTAGCCGTCTTGTCTTCTGAGACTCCTTCAACAAGGCCAACTTTCTTCTCTCCCCTTCCTCCTGCCGACAAATGGGGAAATTGTGTATCACGTCACTCTATGGGTCAGAATCTATTGATGAAGTCTCAAGATGCTTCCAATTGTTCTATTTGTTTTCCCGGCCCACTTGGCATTTTGAGAAAAAATTGACTTGTACTAATTATTTCCTTGCTAATTCTTAATGTAGGGAAAAAGATGGGAAAAATATTCATGATTGCAATAATTTTTAATGTTTGTAGGTTTCTTAACCTTACAGCTGAATTTCACCCTAACTATATTTGCATGATGAATTTTGTAAATAAGACATTCAGCATTGTAATGTGTATTTGTATAAAGGCTGTAAATACATTGAGTGAACTTTTAAAACCCATAACTAATCAAAATATTGAGATGGTAATTTTTTAAATTGCCGCATTTCTATTATTGCATTTCTTTGTTATTTTTGAATGTGTAAACAACATCTTACAATTTCAGGGAGCAGTGTTTGTCACAGATTTGATAGTCATTTTGCTCTTTTTTTGTGTGATTGTGCATGTGTGCCTTGAGATCAGTATAGACTAGGTACTTCTAGGATGCAAGAACAGAATTTGAGAGTTATTTTTTCAGACCTTTTTTTTTGAAAATGCACATCCTTGGGAGAGGGAGGATAATTACTTATGTTTGTCATAGATGTAACTTAACATCTTAAATCTTGTTTACGTTTTGAAGTTTCTAAGAAACCCTGCCATCACTTGAAGAGATCTGAGGTTTATTGCACATATATACTAAATATAAAAGGCTAACACGGTGTTTGCCCCTGTGTGTGTTCATGGCTGATGCAGTGATTTAACTACTGAATAATTCCAAGCATTGTCAAACTTATGAATATGTTGAGAATTGTTCTAGCATTGGGCGGACTACAGTGCTAACTAAGAACTTATTATAAAACTGAATATTTATAAATATTTAAATGTATAGGACATACATATGATTAGGAAACAAACAACTTACTGGAAAAGTGTTGCCTGTTATTCAATAACAGGTTTTCACTAAATTATTGTTTGTTTTTACTTTAGTAATGCACTGTTATACTTTAGGATATAACTTTTTCAAAAACATTTAAACACAATTAGCAATGATTTCCAACTTCATTTAGAGACTAGCAATGATCAGTGACTGCTGAGTCATTTTTATTTTGCACCAGTTTTCCTTCAATTGGTATCTAATATCAGACACTGATGATACAACAAAACTATTCATTCTATTTTACATGGCTTTTTATTTTTGGCTTATTTTTAAAATAGCTCTATCGGCTTGATTTCATTTTCCCCAGCTCTTTTTGGAAAATCTTTATCTTACAAACATTAATATGTGCAGTTTCTTTTTTTGTTGTGCCCATTTTGTACCACAGGCCCTTAACAATAAAGCAGAACTGCTTGTTACATTCTCTTTTGGCTTCTTCATCTCAGAACGCTCTCATAGATGTCTTTGCTTACTTCATGGCAGCTTACTGCAGTTATCACATGCCCTAGTGTGATCTTTGATTTCAGAAAGTGCCAAATTAACATGATAATTGATTGTGACATAGGTTTTAACTACTAAACACATTTTAATTAACATTAACACAAAATTAATAAGTGAACAATAGCAACGATGTAGAAGTTTTACAGTAGCTATTAAACATGTATCCTGTAAGTGGATGACAACTAATAATCACAACTGTTGTGCTGAACTGTATTATTATATGGCAGTTCTTTTTCTCTTTCTATTGATAAAAGCGACATGACAATCATTCTTCACAGGTAAACTATCCACTTAGAACCAGCTAAACTGAGAAAATGACTGAAGAAAATAAATAATTTGTTACATTCAAAAGGAAGCTGAGAATCAAACATATTCTAACCATTGTTGAGATGTTTGTATTTCATTTGTATAAATTCTCTGGGATGCCTGCTGCAGACAAAATAACTAATTGAAACAGCCGTATCGAGAATGAATTAGGCCATGTATTACATGCGTGAAGCTGGCATTTGACCCTGATGTTGCATGACACAATTTAAAAGGCCCACACCAAATTAAACCTTAAACAAAATGTTTAATATTTATCTCGCTACTCCTGTACAAAGTTGTTAATTTAATGAGGCCTTCTGCAATGTTGGGTGAGGTGGGGTAGGGTTGGGGGAATCTTGGCAATGCTGACCGGCAATGTTCTGGCCATCAAAGGCAACTCTATAGTATAACGAGGACGTGGGGATAGGGCTAAGGAGGTACGTTTGCCTATTTGGTTGATTTCCTTAATTTGTTTTAATTGGTGTTGTTCTTATTTGTAATGTTTTGCAATGTTAAAGGTGCTATATGAATGCAAGTTAACTGAGTAGCAGGCAGAATTCGGGTGTGAGGAACTGTGCGGTCATCCATTTGGACCTGAAGTCAAAATATTTCCTTCGTGATGAGAGACTAGGAGCTGAGGAGCAGAAGGATTTTAGAAGCCCATGTATACAGATGACTTTTGTACCATGGTACAAAAAGTAAATTAAAAAGGCTAATGGATATTGGTCTAAATCTTAAACGTACTGGAATTCAAAAGTGAGAAAGCAATGCTTCAGTTATACAAAGCCTTAGTAAGACCCCATTCTAGAATACTGTGTTCGGTTTTGGTCACCTGAACACAGGATATTCTGACACAAAAGTTGAATCCTGCTGGTGCTGGAAATGCGAAATAATAATGGAAAACGCTGGAATTGTTCAGCAGGTCAGGCAGCATCTGTGGAGAGAGAAACAAGTTATTTCAGATCTTTCATCTGAACTGGATAAAATTAAAGATGTGACAGGTTTTATGCAAGGGCCCACTGGAGGGGAATCCTCGGCTGAAGGAAAATGAAGACATCGGAAGCACTGGTATAGAAAATGACATTATCAGAACAAATGCAATGTTCATTATGGCGAATCTGTTCAGTCTGTAAGCGTGACTCCAAGCTTCTGGAGGCTGGAAACAAAAATTTAGATAGCACCTACGACGTAATAAAACGTCACTTCAGAGGTCTATTATAAAATGAACTATGTTACCCAGCTACCTAAGGAGATGCACAGAAGCTTAGCCAAAGAGGTAGGTTTAAAGGAGCATCTTCAAGAAGGAGAGGAGAGATTTAGGGAGGGAATCACAGAACCTAAGGCAAAGGCATCTTAAAAATGGCTCCCAATTGTGGCACAGTTAAAATTGCGGGTGCACAATTAGCCAGAATTGGAGGAATGCAAAGATCTCAAAGGCTTGTAGGATGTTGCAGAGAGTGGGAGAATTGAGGCCAGGGACAGACTTGAAAACAAGGATTAGGATTTTGTCGGACCAGGCGCCAATGTATGTCAGCAAACACATGGGTGCTGGGTGAACAACACTTGGCATGAGTTAAATACAGGCAAAGGTTAGGACGAGCATAAGTTTATGTCGAGTGGCAGATGGAAGGCCATCTGGTGAGCATTTGATCAGTGAAAGGTAACAAAGGCATGGTTGAGGGTTTCAGCAGCAGATGAGCTGAGACAGGGTCAGACTCAGATCATGTTCGAGGTGAATCAATGAGGGAGAGGAGGTACTAGCGGGTTTAGTGGTCTTAAAAGTGAATAAATCCGCAGGCCCGGATGAGATGTATCCCAGGCTGTTGAGGGAGGCAAAGGAAGAGATATCAGAGGCCCTGGCTGTAACTTTTAAATCCTCTCTGGCCACAGGTGAGGTGCCAGAGGACTGGAGGACTAATGTTGTTCCATTATTTAAAAAGGAATAGACCAGGAAATTACAGGCCAGTCAGTCTAATCTCAGTGGTGGGGAAGTTACTAGAAAGATTTCTGAGGGACAGAATATATCTGCTCTTGGAGAGAGATGGATTAATCAGGGATAGTCAGCATGGATTTGTTAAGGGAAGGTTGTATTTGACAAATTTGATCAAATCTTTTGAGGAGATAACCATGAGTGTTGATGAGAGTAATGCATTTGATGTGGTCTACATGGACTTTAGCAAGGCTTTTGATAAGGTCCCTCATGGCAGACTGGTCAAGAAAGTAAGAGCCCATGAGATCCAGAGCAAAGTGGCACGTTGGATCCAAATTGGCAGAGAGGCAGGAAACAGGGTGATGGTAGAGGGATGTTTCTGTGACTGGAATTCTGTTTCCAATGGGGTTCCGCAGGGCTTGGTGTTGGGGTCCTTGCTGTTTGTGGTGTACATAAATGATTTGGACTTAAATGTAGGGGGCATGATCAAGAAGTTTGTGGATGACACGAAAATTGGTAGGGTGGTAAATAGTGAGGAGGATAGCCATAAACTGCAGGAGGATATCAATGAATTGATCAGGCAGGAAGAGCAGTGGCAAATGGAATTCAAATGGAAACGTGTGAGGTAATGCACTTGGGGAGGGCTAACAAGGCAAGGGATTACACTATGAATGGTAGGACCCTGGAAAGTACTGAAGATCAGAGGGGCCTTGTGCATATCCACAGATCCCTGAAGATAGCACGGCAGGTAGATAAGGTGGTTAAGAAGGCATATGGGATACTTGCCTTTATTAGCCAAAGCATAGAATATAAGAGCAGGGAGGTTATGCTGGAACTGTATAAAATGCTGGTTAGGCCACAACTGCAGTACTGCATGCAGTTCTGGTCACCACATTATAGGAAGGATATGATTGCACCAGAGCGGGTGCAGGGGAGATTTACCAGGATGCCACCTGGACTGGAGGGTCTGAGCTATGAGGAAAGATTGGATAGGCTGGGCTTGTTTTCCTTGGAGCAGCAAAGGGAAGTGAGTGAGAGGGGACTAATAGAAGTATAGAAGGTTATCAGGAGCATAGATAGGGTGGATAGGAAGGAACTTTTTCCATTAGTGGAGGGGTCAATAACCAGGAGGCATGGATTTAAGGTAGAAGGCTAAGAGGGGAGTTGAGGAGAATTTTTTTCACCCAGAGGGTGGTGGGAGGGGAACTGGCTGCTTGAAAGGGTGGTTCAGTCAGAAACACTCGTAACATTTAAGTAGTATTTAGATATTCACTTGCATTGCCATAGCCTCCAGGGCTATGGACCAGGCACTGGAAAATGGGATTTGTGTAGTCAGATCTTTGTTGACCGGTGCAAACACAATGGGCCGAATGGCCTCCTGTGGTGTAAACGTCTATGAGTCTATAATGTCCATTTTAACTAAGAAATTCAAAAATTAGGGAAATTAAATGGAAGATAGAAAATTATCTTAATGCTCCCCTGTTTGATTTCAATTATCATGTTTGGAACAAGAAACACCAAATATTGACTTATAAGAAAAACCGTCGAGAGCAATATTCAGACACAAGATTTTGGGGGGGAAAAATGACTGTGCTATCATTGTGGGCAACGTTTTTCAAAAACAGCAGGGGGAGCCACCCACCCATATACAATCAATTTTCAAACTGAAAGAAACTGCATCAACACAATTGTCTCACAAATCACTACGGTTAAATAATTATCATTTAAAATAAGAATACGTTATTGTGGTCTGAACTTCAACTTACCCATCACCTACAATGAGGGTTGCGAACTCTGGTTGGGGACATTCCTGGTGATTTGATCATGGGATCTTCTGACCAAATGACGTGGCCATATAATAGTTGATATAATGGCTTTTAAGCAATGACATTTGTAGTTGAGTTTGATCCTTGTAGTTGAGAATTTTTGCTCATGGTTTAGAGTCAGCAGCTGTTGTGCAGCAAGTTCCAAGAACTAGGAGGAGGCAAACTGAAAGCATGGAAGGGAATGATTCAAAGGTGGAGAGATTAGAAGAATGGAAACCAGAGGTGGAAGAAACGTTGATTCCACTGGTAGCTAACAGCAACTCACTGAAATTACACTGATAACTAATAGTAATAGTGGTAACACTCAGATTCCCCTTCTAACCAACAGTAATACAATTCAATAATCCATTGTTTATACAACTGTTGTAATAGGTATAATGCCCTGATATCCTACCTGTAACTAATAATAACCCAAAAGCCACTGATATTCGCTCTGAAACAATTGCCAGAATCTCCCTGCATTGTACAAGGCTCCTGCGGTGAATTATTAGCCCCTGATGGGCACTGAGACAGGCAGAGTTTCCTGGCTCTATCATCCCACCCTCCCAGGCCATTTTCCCAGAGGTGGAATTGGGGGATGGGGGTGGCTGCATAGCAGGGCTCCCGGCCCCAAGTTGAAAGTAGCCAATTCAACTGGTTAAGGGCTAAAATAATAATATTTCACCCCTCTCCTAATATTACTCAGTTCTGTTGAAGGGCATGAGGACTCGAAACATCAACTCTTCTTCTCTGCCGATGCTGCCAGACCTGCTGAGTTTTTCCAGGTAATTCTGTTTTTGTTTTGGTTAAGGGCTGATTAAGGCCTGTTGTTGGAGGCAAGCTGGGATTTTCCAGTTATCCTCCGGGTCCCCAAAGATGGCAGGGTCCAATGCCATAGCCTTCCAGTGGTATCCGGAGTGGCCAACACTCCAGGCAGGTTTAGAGGCCCTTCCTGCCTGCCTGGATTCAGCTGCAGCCACAGGTCCCCTGTGGTGGGATCCCCATCCACACGGTAGACCAGTCGCAAAGGCCAATTTTAATCTTAGATTTTGAAAAGTCGGAGGATGTCTCCATCTTGGGGCGTCCTCTCCCTCACTGACTTCCTATTGGCTGTCCAACTGAACGGTGAAACTGCCCTCTAGCCATTAATTGGCCAATTAAGGGAAAATTACAAGTGAATTGCTTCCCCACACAGTGCAGGTTTCTGACCCCCATTTGAGCCTTATGGCAGGCTCCTGACGCCCACGGGGGAACTCCTGCACCTTAATATATGTCATTTTTAGCAGGTCTGATCTCTCTTCCTATCTCCTTGAAGTCTGGCTTGTGCTCCGGTTCTGTGTGAAGGTGACAATTCTGAACTAGGATTCTCAATCATAGCTGATCTGTACTCGCACTTCACAAGTCAAAGCTGACCATCGCAGACTGTCCTGAACCAAAGCAAGAAATCGTACAAAGGGCAGTGCGCTTGTGTTTGTGAGACTTATCACAGGGTAAGTTGTCTTAAATTTAATTCAACACCAACATTACTAAACCACTCCTTGAGCTCGGAGTCAGTCAAAGGGTTTTCAAAAAATTATAGAAATTCCAACACTAAAAGAGGTAATTTGGCCCCTGATACTGGAGCTCTCTCCTTTCCACCCTAACGTCTTTTTATATTCTTTTCAAATATTTTTTGCATTCCCTACTTTAATAGCCACAATCCAAATGAATCCTTTGGTCTAATGGCCATCAGTTCAAGGGTCTTGCTTCTCCCTCCATACTCGTGTCTTCCAGTAAGAATCCTTGGTTACCATTCACTAGTTCCCCATCGTCCACCAGCGGAAATAATCTTTCATGATTTACACAAAGTCCCTAGCTTTCACTCACCCCTTTACTGGCTGCTCCTCCCTCAGTGCCGCTCCCATTCACTATATGTCTGCCCATTCCACCAGCCTATGTCTCCTTGGTTTATCACTATCCTCCTCACAATTCACAATAATTCCAAGTTTTGTGTCACCTGCACATTTTAAAGTTGTGCCCTACACACCCAAGTCTCGGTCATTAATTTAGATCAGGAAAAGCAGTGGTCCTAATACCGATCTCTGGGGAACCACACTTTACACTTTCCTCCAGTCAAGAAACAACTGTTCATCTCTACTCTCTGTTTCCTATCAATCAGCCAATTTCATATTTACTCAATGGGCTTGAATTTTGCTTACAAAGCATTTATGTGCATTTTATCAAGCACCTTTTGGAAGTCCATGTACACCGCATCAACCGTATTACCCTCATCAAGCCTCTCTGTTACTTCATCAAAAAAAACTCAATCAAGTTAGCCAAGTACTTAACACATTTGTCCTGGTTTGCCTCAATTAATCCGTATTTGTTCAAGTGGCAATTAATGGTGTCCTGATTATCATTTCTAAAAGTTTTCCTGCTACCGAGGTTAAATTCACCGGCCTGTAATTGCTGGATTAATCCTACATCCTTTGTTTAAACAAAAGTGTAACATTTGCAATTCTCCGCTTTTCTTGCACTACCCCTGTATCTAAGGAGGATTGGAAGATTATGGCCAGTGCCTTTGCAATTTCACCCTTACTTCCCTCAGTATCCTCGGATGCATCTGATCTGGTCCTGGTGCCTTATCAACTTAAAGTACAGACAGCCTTTCTAACACCTCTTTATCAATTTTTAGCCCATGCAGTGTCTCAACTACCTCCACTTGCACTATGACTTTGGCAGCATCTTCTTGGCAAAGGCAGATGCAAGTACCTCATCCATTCTCTCTGCCTCCCTGTGTAAATTCTCTTTTTCATCCCATGTTGACCTTATCCCTCCTTCTACCACCCTTGTATTATTTATATTCCCTTTTATGTCAGCTGTCGGTCTTTTCTCATACTGTCTCTTTGCTTCTCCTTTTTCCACTCCCCCTCTGAACTTTGTGATTCCAGCCTGGTTCTCACTCGTATTATCAACCCGACATCAGTCACATGCACTTTTTTTTGCTTCATCTTACCCTCCATCTCTTTCGTCATTCAGGGAGCTCTGGCTTAGTTTGCCCTACCTTTCCTGTCTTAGGAATGGGAAGGTACCTCGACTACACCCAAACTATCTCCTCTTAAAAGTATCCCATTGCTCAATCAAAATTTTGCCTGCCAATCTTTGATTCCAGGAAATGCTGGTTCCCATGGCCATCCTGACCCCATACCCAGTCTCCTGCTCGCCCCAAGACACCATTCCCCAATCTCCACTCCGGCCCTAATCTCCATTCCCAGTCACCCTTTTCACCTGAGGCCCAATTCCAGGCTCCTTCTCTTCACCCCAACACCCTAAATATTGGGATAGGGTGAAATTTATAAATACCCTGGGGCAAAACAGTATTGGAGGAAGTGAATGATTTACAAAAATAGTGTGCAAGGCAGCTCTGGGGAGTAGAACAATTTCAATGCCACCAGACATTGGAGTGGGACACACTATTTATGATAAGGTGGGCTAGGCTATTGGGGTGAAATAAAAACAGAAAATGCCGCAAAAACCCGGCAGGTCTGGCTGTATCTGTGGAGAGAGAAACAGAGTTAATGTTTCAAGTTCAATATGACTCTTCTTCAAAACTTTCGGACTCTTTTGCTTCAGTTCCAAGTAAGTCATATTGGACTTGAAACGTTAACTCTATTTCTCTCTCCACAGATGTTGCCAGACCTGCTGAGGTTTTCCAGCATTTTCAGTTTTTATTTCAGATTTCCAACACCTGCAGTATTTAAGCAGCTAGAGGAATTCTGGATCAGAATTATTGATCTGGAAGCCAAACTGCAGACACTGGGCAACATAAGGGAGGGGGAGAAATACCTGGACACTTTGTTCCAGAAAACAGTCATGCCTCTGAGAGCAGGGTTGTCTGTTTTGGTCAGCAGTAAGGGACAGGAGGATGTGACCATGAGTGAGGCAGGTAATGGGACCAAGCAGACAGTAGTGAGAAGCCTCAGAATTTGCAGTTGTCAAACAGGTTTGAGGTGCTCATAACCTGTGTAGATAAAAGTGAGGTCTGCAAGGTGGATGAGCAGGCTGGCTATGGCACCATGGTACAGGAAGCCATTCAAGTGGGGGGTGTAAACAGGAAGGTAGTAGGGGACAGTATAGTGAGGGGGATTAGCACTGTTCTCTGCAGCAAAGAGCAAAGATCCAGAGGCTGTGTTGCCTGCCTGGTGCTGGGGTTCAGGATATCTTCTCAGGGCCGGAGAGGAACTTGCAGTGGAAGGGGGAGGATCCAGTTGTCGTGGCCCATGTAGGTACTAACGACATAGGCAGAACAAGGAAGCAGGTTCTGCATAGTCAGTATGAGAAACTGGGTCCCAAATTAAGAAGCAGAACTTCAAAGATGATAATATTTGGATTGTTACCTGAGCCACATGTGAATTAGCATAGGGCAAATAAGATTAGAGCATGGCTGAAAGACTGGTGTAGGAGAAGTGGGTTCCGATTTGTAGGGCATTGGCACCAGTACTGGGGAAAGTGTGGGCTGTACCATTGGGATGCTCTACACCTGAACTAGGCTGGGATCAGCGTTCTTGTGAATTGCATAACTAGGGAAGTATAGAGTACTTTAAACTAAATGAGGGGGTGAGGGATCAAGCTTGGTTAGATGTGGCAAATCAAGGGGTAGATTCAAGGCAGGAGACCATAATAGTATGGGAAATGATAGAAAGCAGGAAGGAGCAGAGAGATAAAACCTAAGAATACACCAATAGTCAAGACTAAAAGTTACAAAGATAACAAGACAAAATTAAAGGTTTTGTATTTGAATGTGCATAGCATTCATAACAAAGCCAATGAACTGATAGCGCACATTGAAGTAGATAAATATGATCTGATAGCCATTACGGAGACAAGCCTGAAGGATGACAAGGAATGAGTCTTGAATATTGAGGTGTATATGACATTCAAGAAAAATAAGAAGCTAGGTAAAGGTGGAGGGGTAGCACTGTTAATCAAGGATGGTATTAGTGCAATAGTCAGAGATGACCTTGATTCAAGAGATCAAGGTGTAGAATCGGTTTGGGTGGAGATGAGGAATAGTAGGGGAAATAAGTCACTAGTGGGAGTGGTGTACAGGCCCCCTAACAGTAGCCATAATTCATGACAAAGCAAAGAAGAAGAAATATTGGGTGCTTGTGTTAAAGGGACAGCAATTATCATGGGTGATTTTAATCTACATTTAAACTGGAAAAATCAGATTGGCGGTAGTAGCCTGGATGACAAGTTCAAAGAATGCTTTCAAGATAGTTTCTTAGAGCAACACATTCTGGAACCAACCAGAGAGCAGGTTATATTAGACTTGGTATTGTGTAATGTGACAGGATTAAGTAATGACCTCAGAGTGAAGGCACCCCTGGGTAGTCGTATGTTTGAATTTGTAGTATGATTAAGTTTTACATCCAGTTTAAAAGGAGGAAGAGTGAGTCTAAGACTAGCATTTTAAACTTAAATAAGGGCAACTATATAGACATGAAAGCTGAGCTAGCTGAAGTGAACTGGGATACTATGCTGGGGGTTAGATCAATAGAGAAGCAGTGGCAGACATTTAAGGGGATATTTCAGAATATTCAGAATAAGTATATTCCTACTATAAAGAAAAACTCTAAAGGGAGGACCACCATCCATGGTTGACTAAATAAGATAAGGAAAGCATCAAACTTAAAGAAAAAGCATACAACTGTGCAAAGAGGAGTGGCAGGTCAGATGATTGGTCAGAATATAAAGAATGGCAGAGAATGACTAAAAGGTAAATCAGTAGAAAGAAATTAGGGTATGTGAGGAAGTTAGCTAGAAATGTAAAAACGGATAGCATAAGTTTTTACAGGTATTTAAAAAAGAAAAAAATAAGTGAATGTTGGTCCTCCAGAGAGTGACAATAGGGAGTTAATAGTAGATAATAAGGAAATGACGGATGAAACGAACAAATATTTTGCTTCTGTTTTCACTATAGAGGATACAGTGATAGCTGTAAATCAGGAGGTGGAAGGGAACTTGGAGAAATTACAATCACTAGGGAAGCTGTACTGACCAAACTAATGGAGCTCTGGGCTGACAAGTCTCCGGGTCCTGATGGACTTCATCCTTGGGCCTTAAAAGAGATAGCTAATGAGGTAGTAGATGCGTTGGTCTTAATTTTCCAAAATCCCCTAGATTCTAGAAAGGTTCTATCAGATTGGAAAGTAGCAAATAGAACCCCTCTATTTAAGAAGGGAGGGAGGCAGAAAACAGGAAACAAAAGGCCAGTTAGCTTGACACCTGTCCTGGGGAAGGTGTTAGAATTGACCATTAAGGAGGTTACAGCTGGCCACTTAAAGAAACTCAAGGTAATGGGGAAGAACCAGCATGGCTTTGTGAAAGGGAAATCATGTTTAATCAATTTATAGGAGTTTTTTGAAGGAGTAACGTGCACTGAGGATAAAGGGGAGCCTGTAGGTGTGCTGTACTTGGATTTCCAGAAGGCATTTGTTAAGGTGCCACATCAAAGGTTATTGCGGAAAATAAAAGCTCAAGGTGTAGGGGGTAATGTATCAGCATGAATAGAAGATTTTTTGGCTGGCAGAAAACAGAGAGTATGCATAAATGGGTCTTTTTCTGATTGGCAGGATATGACGAGTGGAGTTCCACAGGGGTCTGTGCTGCGGTCTCAATTTTTTACAATTTATATCAATGACCTAGATGAGGGGAGTGAAGGCATGATAGCTAAATTTGTAGATGACACAAAGATAGGTAGGGAAGTATGTTGTGAAGAGGATGTAGGAGATTGCAGACGGATATAAATAGGTTGACTGAGTGGGCAAAAATATGGCAGATGGAGTATAATGTGGGAAATTGTGAAGTTGTTCATTTTGGCAGGAAGAATAAAAAAGTGGAGTATTACTTAGCAGTATTACTGCGGCATTCCAAAATGCAGAGGATCTATATGTTCTAGTGCATGAGTCACAAAAAGTTACTATGCAGGTACAGCAAGTAATTAAGAAGGCTAATGGAATGCCAACCTCTATTATGAGTGGAATTGAACATAAAAGTAAGGATGTTATCCTTCAGTTAGACAGGGCATTGGTGAGACCATACCTCGAATGTTGTGTGCAATTATAGTCTCCTTATTTCAGGAAGGATGCAGATGCGTTGGAGGCAGTTCAGAGGAGGTTTACTAGATTGATAACTGGAATGAATGGATTGTCTTATACGGAAAGGTTAGACAGACTGGGCTTGTTTCCATTGGAGTTTAGAAAAGTGAGGGGTGACTTGATTAAACTATATAAGGTCCTGAATGATATTGACAAAGTGGACATGGAAAGGATGTTTCCTTTTGTGGGTGAGTCCAAAACTAAAGGGCACTGTTTTAAAATTAGGATTGTCCTTTTAGGACAGAGATGAGGGGAAATGTTATCACTCTCAGAGGGTTGTGCGACTTTGGAACTCTGCCTACGAAGGCAGTGGAGGTGGTGTCATTGAATATTTTTAAGTCAGAGGTAGATAGATTCTTGTTAGACAATGAAATCAAAGATTATCGGGGGTAGATGGGAATGTGGAATTCAAAACACAAACAGATCAGCCATGATCTTAATGAATGGCAGAGCAGGCTAGAAGAGCCGAATGGTTTACTTCTGCTCCTACTTTGTGATGTTCTTCTGTTCATATGTAAAAACAAGGCATTGCTTAACTGAGAGCCGATGTAGGTCAGTGAACACTGGGGTGATGGGTGAACAGGACTTGGCACAAGTAAAGACACAGGCAGCAGAGTTTTGGATGACTTAAAGTGGGTTTGGCAGATATTGCAGTGGGGTACAATTCATGAAATAGTGGAGCAGACAGGCATTGTGCACAGGGCACAATTTATAAACAGCAATTCGGAGAGAGATAGTGGGGTGGATGGGGTACAATGTAAAACATAGTGGGGCAGACATATTGGGGTCAGTGAGGCACAAATCACAGAACAGTGGGTCAGGAAGACATTGGGTTGGATGGAATACACTTTGTAACAACAATGGGACAGCCATATTTGAGAAATGGTAAACTTTATAAAATGGTGTGATAGGCAAATATGGAGCATGGGCACAATTTCAAAAATGTTGGGGTAGTCAAATATTGTGGTGGGTGAGGCACAATTTATAAAAACAGAAGAACAGGCAGATATTGGAGCATTCAGAGCAAAATTTAAAAATCAGAGGGCAGGGCACAATTCAAAAATGAATAGGGCAGGGAGATAATAAATTGGGCAGGGCATAGTTTATATTAACAGTGGGGCAGGCAGATATTGGGAAGATGTATTATTCATAAAACAGTAAGGTGTTGAAGCAGGTGACATAGTATTCCAGAACATTCAGTCAGCTAGGAATCTACACATTGAAAAAAGAAGTGTGCAAATGGTTATTGGATTAGAGCTTGAAGAACAATCCTGTTGGCAGACATTGGGCAATTAAGGACCAACAAAATGGTGTGCAGTGTAAGGATTTGGGATTTGAGTGGTCCAACATTACACCAATGTTTAAACTGGGAGAACCTGAAGCATGTGCAGTGGCACCAACATAGTTGAGATGTTGTGACTGTTTACAAAATAGAATTGAATGGGAAATATGGACACAGGAATCTATGAAGGCAACAGTTGACAAAATGATCAAAGAAAGTGGCAACAAAAAGTAAGATTAGTAAGGAAATCTACACAGCTGTAAGATTTTTAATATAAAATTTAATATAATAGTAGTTAATGTCCTGTGGTGTTGTACATGTGGACTCAAGCAAATTAAATCTTCACATGAAACTTAGTTAAAAGGTTGCCAATATTTGGGCTTAGACATGCAGATGAAATTCAGTTCCCATCTTAAGTATACATCTTTTCCTTATTTTTATGTTCTTTAATTCGATAGTATTTATAATTATACAGCAAAAGATAAGTAATTTGGGAAGCTGAGAGGAAGAATAGGTTGAACCAGGATTTCTGTGAAGCTAAGGTTAAGGAACTGGGAGGTGTAAAACCAAGGCTGTTTATTGTCATCAGGGGCAGGGAAGTGTCATTATACTGGGCAGAATATTGCCATCGGCATGCGGGGGCGGGCCCGACATGCCGACACGTAAAATGACGTGAGATGATGTCAGGTATGCGTCCCGATGTCATCACGCGTCGTTTCGATAATTTGTTCGGCGGGCACGCATCAGAGGTGGCTGTGCACCCACTGAATTGTCAACGGCCTATTAGGGGAATTAAAAAAGTAATTGACCTTATTAAAAACGCTGCCCATCCAATCTTAAGGTTGGCGGGCAGGCGAAGAGCCAAAGCGGCCTTTGTGTTTTTCAGGAAACCTCGTCCACAGGTGGGATGAGGTTTCCTGTAGGTTTTATAAAATAATTAAATAAATTTTGCTAAATTCACAAACATGTCCCAGCTTATGTTTAAATTATTTTTTACTTTATTAATAAAAATGTTTATTCTCAACTGAATCTCCGAGGCAGCTCTCCCTCCTCCTCCCGCCTGCACAGGTAGAAATGAGCGCAACAGCACGCGCATTACGCTGGGCGGGCCTTAATTGGCCTGCCTGCATAAAATGGTAGCGGGCAGCCAATCGCGGGCAGTGGGCGGTGATTGGCTCCACGCCTGCCCGTGTCCGTTCCCAAACAACTTGCCCACCAACTGAAAAATTTACCCCATTGTAATTATTTTACATTGGCAGTTTCCATTATAAATGTGGATATAGAACTTTGTATTGGAAATGTTGCCAGAAAGTATGTGAAGTTTTTTTTTAGTATTATTAGATATATTAGTTGATGTTCTGTAGTAAGTCACATAGGTTTACTTTCACCTGTCCCTCTCTCAGTCTCACTTCCTCTACTTTTGTTTTTCTCTTTCTCTTCTACTTCTCTCTACAGTACTTAATTCCTCTAATTGCTTCTTGTCCTATCTTTTCCTTTCAGGTGGTAGAATGGTAATAGCATGGCAGGTTGGGGAAAGGGGCATTGAAAATCTACAAGCTATATTTTGGGTAAGCTTGCAGGAAAAATATGACCATCAATGGCTCACTTTCCATTCTCTCCACTAGACACCTATACTTTCACCTTATCCCTTCATTCCCATCGTGTTCCCTACCATTTCACATTCCTGCTAACCATTCTCCTAATCATCACCGTTTATTCCTATCAATATCCCTACTCACTTAATCCCTGCATTCTAACTTGCTCCTTATACTTATCACGATGATATGACATGTGCGTGGAGGACATGAATTTTTAATTTCATCGGCTGATCAAATATATATTGAACTCCTTTAAAAGGACTTTTAAAAAGCAAGCAAAGAGTCTGACTCAAGATGGCTGCCACTGGTCACCTGATGGCAGGTATTACAAGTTGGCCAGTTTCTGGAAGGTTCCAATATGGATTACAATTAAGACATGCCAAGGCCACCTCCTATGGAATTTCACACCTGCTGATGTCAAGAATTACTTCAAAGATTTACTGAAACCATACTGGCTCTCACCATTTGCATTTCTATAAAACTACCTTTCAAGTGGAGGCAAAAGGTTATATAGCAGGTGGGACAATGGCTATATAGCAGGTGTTAGTCTTATCTCATCAAGATAGAGGATGGGTCGTTTAGGAGTTAATGGCTGGGACATTAAAGAAACTAATCTCCTTGCCCATAACAATAACCAAGGTCTGTCCAGACATGAGCTACTCAATTACCTTCTGGAATCACGATGGGGAGAGAGGTCATGTGACCAGAATAACCATTTTTGAAATGTCTTTTAATATAATACCCAAGCTGTTAAAAAAAAAGTGTCTGGAAGAAATCTGCCAATGAAGCAGTAACGCTTATGTATGTTGGTTGTAACTGGCTAAAGAACGATTGCTGAGACATAGGTATGTCAGAACAATAACAGGTTTTATTGGATGAACATAACTATATACAGATATGCAAGACTCGGTGCTACTCAGTCTAAGCCATGAGCATTCTCCTTCTTGACTCTTAGCCATGTGTCTCTTATATCATCATGTGGGCAGTACTGTTTCTCCATGAACCTGTTCAACCCTAAACACCCAAATGCTACAAAGGTCCCCAGCGGTCAGTATTGAGACCCTTGCTTTTCCTGATATATATTAATGGTCTAGATCTTAGTGTGCAGAACAATTTCAAAGTTTGCGGATGATACGAAGCTTAGGAGTTTTGTGAACTGCGAGGAGGACAACGTGGAACATCAAGAGGACATAGACAAGTTGGTGGAGTGGGCAGATAGGTGGCAGATGAAGTTTAATGTGGAGAAGTGTGAGGTGATGCATTTTGGTAGAAAGAACATGGACAGACAATATAAAATAAAGGGGTGGAATTTTGAAGGGGGTGCAGGAGCAGAAAGATTTGGGTGCATTTGTGCATAGATCATTGAAGGTGGCAAGAAAAATGGAGAGAGCAGTTAATAAAGCATATGGTATCCTGGGCTTTATTAATAGGGACATAGAGTACAAGAGCAGGAAGGTTATGCTGAATTTATAGAAGACTCTTGTTAGATCTCAGCTGGAATGTTGTGTACAGTTCTGGGCACCATATTATAGGAAGGGTGTGAACACATTGGAGAGAGTGCAGAAGAGGTTTACAAGAATGATCCCAGGGATGAGAAACTTCAGCTATGAGGATAGTTATGAGAAGTTGGGATTGTTTTCCTTGGAGAGGAGAAGGCTGAGAGGAGGCTTGATAGAAGTTTTCAAAATCATGAGGGGGCTGGACAGAGTAGATAGAGAGAAGCTGTTCCCACTCATAAATGGATCAAGAACGAGAGGACACAGATTTAAAGTGACTTGCAAAAGAAGCAAATGTGATGTGAGAAAAAACCTTTTCATACAACGAGTGGTTCGGGTTTAGAACACATTGCCTAAAAGTGTGGAGGAGGCAAGTTCAATCGAGGCATTCAAGAGGGCATTAGATGATTATTTGAATAGAAACAATGTGCAGGGGTATGGGGAAAAGGCAGGGCAATGGCACTAGGTCATAATGCTCATTGGAGAGCTGGTGCAGACACGATGGGCCAAATGGCCTCCTTCTGTGCTGTTAAGATTCTGTGATTCTGTGAAATGCCATATCTCCCCCTCTCTCTCAAGTTCATAATCCTATCTCTGATGCATTTTGGAAGCCCACCTCAGAGATAGAGAAATTCCATTGAAAAGAACCTCAGGTACAATTGCGTCGACTTTTGGAAGAGATGGATTACGGTTTAAAAGAGACTGTCTCCAGAAATTGGAGTTTATATCAGCCTCAATTCCACTGGAATTTCAAGAGCACCATGGAAAAATTCTGCCTCAGCCACATGTACCAATGAAGGACTCATAAACAGTGAGCTCCCTTTTCTTGCCTTTTATCAGTGAATTTTAATTTGGCCAAAGAGTAACTTTCTACTGTAGAACTTGTAATATTGCATGCGTGTGTGTGTGTGTTTGTGAGTGTACTGTGAATGTTGGGATGTGGGTTTACCTTTTTAAATATCTTTATATCTTTACCTTGGTGGATTTTTAGCTTAATAAAAATACTAACCCCTTTTGTTCGAACTCAAGAAAGCCTGTCAGACTGGTTTCCTTGCAATCAGCATGTAAATAGTTAAGCGCAGACATTGAATTAATACCTTCATCCAGAGACCAAAGTTCTCTAATCTTCAAATCATTTACTTCCTTCATTCCCCATCATCTTCTCCTTCACTACCTGTTTTTGTCAAAGCTTTGTTTACTTTCAAAATTTAACATGCTTTTTTTCCTCCTTTATAACACTAAAAGACATAGAAATTCTCTCCTGCCATGTCCTTCTGTTTCATCTTTTTCTCTCTCACTGTCCCCAATTGCACTCTCTTGCTCTCAGTTCAATACCTTCTAAAGATATAGAATGCAAGACCAAAGCTACAACAAGTGAGTAATCAGAACACTGTCATTTTTCTCACTTTCTGTTACATATGACCTCTTTTTATTTTAAATACTGAATATAAATTTCACCTCTAATGAATCTTCTAATTTATGCCCTCTAGTTCTCTAGGTCCCCCTAGCCAAGCTGTTCCATTACAGCTACAACACTGGCATCTACCCAGCAATGTGGAAAATTGCCCAGATATGTCCTGTACACAAAAAGCAGGACAAATCCAACCCAGCCAATTACCGCCCCATCGGTCTACTCTCAATCATCAGTAAAGTGGTGGAAGGGGTTATTAACAGTGCTATCAAGCGGCACTTGCTTGCTTAGAAATAACCTGCTCACTGATGCTCAGTTTGGGTTCTGCAAGAGCCACTGACCTCCTGATTTCATTACAGCCTTGGTCCAAACATGCACAAAAAAGCTGAACTCCCGAGGTGAGGTGAAAGTGGCTGCCCTTGACATCAAAGCCGCATTTGACTGAATATGGCATCAAGACGCCCCAGCAAAACTGGAGTCAATGGGAATCAGGAGGAAAGCTCTCTGCCGGTTGGAGTCATACTGAGCACAAAGGAAGGTGGTTGTGGTTGTTGGAGGTCAGTCATCTCAGTTCCAGGACATCACTGCAGGATTTCCTCAGGGTAGCGTCTTAGGCCAACCATCTTCAGCTGCTTCATCAATAATTTCCCTTCCATCATAAGGTCAGAAGTGGGGATATTCGCTGATGATTGTGCAATGTTCAGCACCATTTGCAACTATTCAGATACTGAAGCAGTCCATGTCCAAATGCAACAAGACCTGAACAATATCCAGGCTTGGGCTGTCAAGTAGCAGGTAACATTCGTACCACACAAGTGCCAGGCAATGACGATCTCAAACAAAAGAGAATCTAACCATCTGCCCTTGACATTCAATGGCATTACCATCGCTGAATCCCGCACTATCAACATCCTGGGGGTTACAATTGACCAGAAACTGAATTGGACAAGCCATATAAATACTGTGGCTACAAGAACAGGCCAGAAGCTAGGAACCCTGTGTTGGGTAACTCACCTCCTGATTCCCCAAAGCCTGTCCACTATCTACAAGGCACAAGTCAGGAGTGTGATGGAATACTCTCCACATGCCCGGATGAATGCAGCTCCAACAACACCCAAGAAGCTTGACACCATCCAGGAAAGAGCAGCTCACTTGATTGGCACCTCATCCACAAACATTCACTCCCTCCACCACCGATGCATGCTGGCAGCAGTGTGTACCATCTACAAGATGCACTGCAGAAACTCACCAAGCTTCCTTAGACAGCACCTTGCAAACCCACGACCACTACCATTCAGAAGAATAAGGGCAGCAGATATCAACTGGAAGTTCCCTCCAAAGCCACTCAGAGCCCTGACTTGGAAATATATTGCTGTTCCTTCACTGTCACTGGGTCAAAACCCTGGAATGCCCTCCCTAACGGCACTGTGGTTGTACCTACACCACATGGACTGTAGCAGTTCAAGAAGGCAGCTCACCACTACCTTCTCAAGGGCAATTAGGGATGGGCAATAAATGCTAGTGTCACCCACATCCCATGAATGAATTTTTTTTAAATTTGAAGATTAGCAACCATGCACAATGTGCTGGAGCCTAAATTAAAATATTCCATCAGAACAGCTGACTGATAGATGCTAATGGATCCTGAGAAATTAGGTACACTGAGCAACATGGCAGTCGGTAAAAACAAGAGACTGACCAAAGGAGGTAAAAAGGGGGCCAAGAAGAAGATCGTGGACCCCTTCTCCAAAAAGGATTGGTACGATGTTAAGGCTCCAGCGATGTTTAACATTAGGAACCTGGGCAAAACCTTGGTTACCAGGACCCAGGGAACTAAAATTGCCTCAGAAGGCTTGAAAGGCCGTGTATTTGAGGTGAGTCTTGCTGATTTGCAGAACGATGAAGTGGCCTTCCGTAAATTTAAGCTGATCGTGGAGGATGTTCAGGGCAAAAACTGTCTGACCAACTTTCATGGCATGGACTTAACACGTGATAAGATGTGCTCTATGGTTAAAAAATGGCAGACCATGATTGAAGCCCATATTGATGTCAAAACCACAGATGGATACTTGCTGCGCCTCTTTTGTGTAGGATTCACAAAGAAGCGCACCAGCCAGATTCGTAAAACCTCCTATGCACAACACCAGCAGGTCCGCACGATCCGCAAGAAGATGGTGGAGATCATGACTCGCGAAGTGCAAACCAATGATCTCAAGGAGATTGTCAACAAGTTGATCCCAGACAGCATTGGTAAGGACATTGAGAAAGCATGCCAATCCATTTACCCACTCCATGATGTGTATGTTCGAAAAGTCAAGATGCTAAAGAAGCCCAAGTTTGAATTGGGGAAACTGATGGAACTGCATGGTGAAGGAGGAAGTGGCTCAAGCAAACCATCAGGTGAAGAGACTAGTGCTAAAGTAGATCGAGCTGATGGATATGAACCCCCTGTCCAGGAAACTGTCTAAATATGTATAATAAAACATCTCTATCACAAAAAAAAATACATACTCAGATGGCACTAATCGATATTCAACCCAACACATCAAAGCTCTAAGCAAAAGTATTAGTTCCAACTCAAGGCTCTAGAGAGACGGGGACCTTCTAGTAAAAGCTAGTAAAAAGACAGAAACAAAGATTCATTAGATAATTTCAATTATATTTGTTAAATACATTTTGAGTTTATAATTTTGTTTAAATTTTATTTTGGGTATCAGAAGTTTCAGTTACTGAGCATGATGGTAAAAACATTGACAGAAATCACTTTGAGCCAATTTTGGCAACCTGATGGCCAGATTGCATGATCAGAGAGATGAATTTACAGAGACAAAATGTATTATAAATGTGGGCATAGGAATTTAGGAAAAGAAAAAGTTGACAAAAGAAATGTGACAAAAGTCAGCTAAAGGAAGCCAGTAAAGTTTTGGAGATAAAAAGCACATGCAGAAATAAGATTTTCAATAAGCTATTGACAGATAAATTTGGAATGACTGGCTTTTAATTGTAAGGGAATGTTGAGGTGATTTGGTCACTTTTGAGGAACTTTTGTGGAAGCTTTGGGATGTAGAAAAATGCAACTCTAAATATGTACAGTTGAACAATCTGATTCAGCAAAGGATCACCAAGAAAAAGGGTACCCTCCTAGTCCGTGCTGTGCAAAAATATTTTTCTTTAAAAACAAAAACAGTTTGTGACGGAAATACTCAGCAGGTCAGGGAGCACCTGTGAAGACAACAGATGAGTTAATGTTTTGGATATGGGCCTTTTGTCAAAATTATTTTTGACACAAATAATGCTTTGATCAATATCCATGTATAATATTTAGTCCGTTTCAGTTTTTTTTAAGGGAGAAAATTGCATTTTACACTTGAAAAATTACTTTCATTGAAAATTTTTCCCCTTTAAGTTGTATACTCCTTTAATGCTAAAAATATTTTTCAGTAGGACTAAGGATTGACTTTTGTTCTATTATTGAGAAATATGGGATAATTCTGAAGCTTCTTTAATGAAATAAATAAATACCTTAATGTTATGCTTTAATTTTTGTATGTTTCTTTAATAATTGCAAAGTCTATAATTATATAACTTTACATTCTACCTCTTAATTTCATCACCTATAATGTTTGATGTTAAAACATATTTGTATTTCAAATTGCTGTCACACGATTTGCAGTGCAAGAATTATATTAAAAAGTCTCAAATTATTAAAATATGACCTTTTTGGAATTTTAAAAATAGTAACTATAAACTTGTAAGAGAAAAGTCTTAATTCCCACAGCTGAATTATGCAAATAAAGGAGTTGTAGGAAAATACCAAACTTTATGTAACTCTCTTTTTAATAGAAGGCTGTTCATAATTCACTTCTCTGCTGCCTGGTTTATCCTTTTCTCAGACAGGGATCTGTTCTGTGCAAACAAAAGGAATATGTTCAAACCTTGAACCATTTTTGAATTACCCAGGAGCTTGGGGACCGTATAGTTCCATGTTGCTTTCTCCGTTGCAATGCCTCAGCAAATCAGGGTCAACTTGCCAAACAACCAGCACCCTTTTCTCCTGCAATATAAATTGTTGTGATTGTTTGAAATTTGGCATTCTGGCATTTGTCCTGAGGAGTACAAGATGAAAAGCTTCCGCAACATGTCACTCTTTTCAGCAATGTTCAAGTTCTGAACTACCAACTAATACTTTTTTCTTTCACGTTTTCAGAAGGGTGCTTCACCATCAACCATTTCTTTTATCATAAAATGGTTGAAAAGAGTAATGATTAACTCTGATTATTCCTTTTGTGCTCATAATACATTTATTGAAATTAAGATTGTATATTATCTTCACTGTGGGAATTGACTGTGAATCACCACAGGAAAGGCTTCCAAGATAATCCCAGTTTATGAAAGTTATTATAAGATGAATACAGACAAAGGAGGTCATCTGTTAAGAAAGAAAATATATAGTCCTGTCATCACATCTTCCAACTGCCTGTTGATTGACTCTTAAGTTTTCAGGCGGAATCATCTGCTCCTGTTTGCAATGGGTGTCGTAGTGGGTGGAGCAGAAAGTATCGAGAGATCAGAAAAATCAGTTTCACGTTGTCGTAAAACCAGTTTGCGATCATCCGCTTCATCAATCAATGGCACGCTGCGTTTACTGCCGCTGCACATCGGGAACCTAATTTCAATACTTCAGCATCTCTTTACAAGCCCTGTTCACCAGAATCATCCCTCCACGCTGGATCATGAGCTCACCATGCTGACGCTTTTCACAAATCTACATGAACAATGTGCACCTGGCAAGCTGCACTTCACTCAGGACTTCGAGGTTTGTTTGCCTACCTTGCGTAGGGCAGCACTCGTGGTCATCAGCACCAGGCTTCACAGGCAGCACCACATCACTTTTAGGGGAGGTCACGGGCAGGTCCTACCAGACCAGCCGTAAGCTTTTCAATGGCTGCAAGGCTAGGGTTTGCTTGGGGAAGGGCGAGAAGTGGCCTCAGGTAAGGGAAGAGGCTGCAGGGCAAGGGCTGTACTGGGGAAGGGCGGGGGGGGGGGGGGGGGGGGGGGGGGGTGTATCCCAGGGTGCATGTAGGAGGCGCATGTTGATCTGTGCAAGTTGCCTCAAGATGGTGAGGGCTGAGGAGACAGTCTCCAGAGGAGATGAGGCCAGATGGAGATGTGAGTGTGTGTGTGAGAGAGTGAGTGGTGATGTCACTTGAACTGGCAGAGAGTGATATGCCAGTGAATGTGTGATTTTAGACTGATGAGATATTTGCCTTCCCCTAGTGGCACAGATGAGATCATTCATCCTCTTTCTGCACTGGATGGCCAACCTCTTCTCTGCAGCGTTGGTACTGATCACCACTGCCACTGCCTCCCAAGCTGGAGTGGTGAGATTGCTGGACCTCCTGCAACCAGAGTGGGGGTAGAGGCCATCAAGACAGGCCTCCAAAAGGCATTCCAGTGATGGGTCACTGAACTCTTCTTGTCTTCACTGGAGCAGTCCTGGGCTGCAAGCATTGAGAACTGTGTGCAGGGTTGATGGTTAGGTATGGCACCCAGAGTGAGGAAACAGTGAGGTAATGGCGTGGCGGGCAATTCAGAGGCTGCACGCCAGTGAGATGGTGAATTTCATGTGGCTGCATAACTAATGAGGCCAGAAGTGGATACGGTGTGAAAACCCACCATTGCGGCTGGCGTGTAAAATGTCATTTTTCATGCCCACTACCGCACTTAGTGCAATTAAGGGATGATTCCTTCATCTCAACTACCTTAATGAAGTAAAAATTCTAGAATATGTATATAACTTTCTTATTCACATTTTCTAATTCTAACTGATTGCACTCCACAAATTACTTTTCATAACACAGGAGCTCAGGAACTATTGTGCCCCTTAGAAAAGTGATTTTCAAACTTTGCTGTGCAGGATTTCAATGAAAATATTGGCATAGTCCCAGGGACCCACTTTCATTATTGATGGATTCCCTGTCTGAAAGATTTGTCTGCTACTCAAGGGAAAACAGTGCCATGGATCATTTCTATTGCTATATCCTAATAAAAACTCTAAAATTGTTATTATTATATAGTAGCAAAATGACTTTGATAGTAAGTCAACAAATACAAACAAAAAACAAAATCTGATATCAGTTGGGTTGATATCTGATAAACTTGGGGATTTCTTCATGAACTGCCTAATATCCAATGATTCCAGTTTGAAAAACCTATGCTCTAGAGTATTACATTATTTTTGACTCTCCTTATGACATATTTCCCAAGCTATGTTTTTATCTATTGATTGAAATGACACTCATTGCTTTTCATTTGACTTTGTTGCATACATCTATGGCTCTGAAGGGATGGAGGTTCTTGTGATTTTTTGTTTTCTTTGAGGCCTGCCAACTTGTACCCAGTGTCTTCTAATTCTACTGTTTAAATTAAATCTCCTTATGACATATTTCCCAAGCTATGTTTTTATCTATTGATTGAAATGACACTCATTGCTTTTCATTTGACTTTGTTGCATACATCTATGGCTCTGAAGGGATGAAGGTTCTTGTGATTTTTTGTTTTCTTTGAGGCCTGCCAACTTGTACCCAGTGTCTTCTAATTCTACTGTTTAAATTAAATAACCTGCTTTCTTAAATATTATCCATGTCTTTCCACAGTTCAAAAATCTGGGTCATGTCCAGTCCTTAATTCTTGTTGTTCTCTCATACAGAATTTTGAATGCTATGACAACGCAGTTGAAAATGTCCAATTACACTCATGTGAAATGCCGTGGGATGTCTTACTATGTTAAAAGCGCCATATGAAGGAAAGTTATTGTTCGGGTCATGCAGTATATCTGAACAGGAGCCCTAGATACTGACCCAAGGTGTTAATTTGTTTTAAGTGTTTGATTCTCCCTCACCTTTATTTAGTAAAAGGGATCCCAAACTTGTGCAAAACATTCAATGTGTGTCCATTCCAATGATTTTATTTGTATAAAAATGCAAAAATAATCAGTTCATAATCTTTCCATCTGTTAACATTATGGTTAAATAGCTTACCAGTAATATAAATATAAACCCTTGAGATAACATTATCCAAAGAGTTTTGTCATTTCAGTTCTTGATGTGAAAGCTACTTATTATCTGTTTGAAGATTTAATGCTGATGTTATTCCCTGGGATAGAGTGGCTCAATTATTGAATTTGGCAGTATGAAAGAGTTGGACTAACATCAATAGAGGTATCCATTAACCTAAAGACGTTTCAGCATTCTTTCAGTTCTACCTTACATGTCAATTTTTGCTCCCCTGCATAGTCTGACTCAGCAGATCTTTCCAACCAGTTCCCCGATGAAGTCATCAGCACACTCCAGTTAAACAAAACATCTCGTAAGCTCATCACAATTAGTTGCAACTTTATTTTAAATGGGCGAGTCTAAACAATTTGAAATGCAGAAATTGATCATCCAATTAAAGAATCACTGTGGCTATGCTGTTTAGAAACACACACTCGTGTTGCAACAAATTTTATTGTACATGAGACACACTCTTATCTAGTGTGTGCAGTGACTTCGCTATTTGATGAAAACAAAATGTTGTCCCACCTCTTACAGATCTCTTTTCCAGCCCCGCAGCTCGTTCAGCCCATGATCCGTCAACAGTATCACTAAATATGTACAAAAAAAGCCAGTTAATTGTGTTGTTCTTTCCTTCCAAGTATGCCTATCGGATCAGTTTGGGGGGGGGGGGGAAAAGGAAAAAAAACTGCCGAACCAGATAAACCAGTCCTTTGTTTGCATGGGGGGGTGGGTACACGAGGAAGCTCTTTAATTTTATTTGTGCACCGGGGAGGGGGGGGTACTTTAATTTTTTTCTTCTCTAGACGAAGGCCTTCCATCTCCGTGGTTACCTTCTGATCTTGTGACTTTCCACTCCGCACTCATATTGGGAGGGAGTTTCACCTTCGAGCGAGCTCCAGGAATCCACTCGGATCTTTTGTGCTGCATTCCGCGGATTCCTTTCCCAGCCAGCATAATGATTTTCTCATGACACAACCCAATAGTGGGACAGGGTGGCATAGCAACCTCACACTGCTGCCAAGAAGAAGAGAAAAAAAAAAAGAGAAAAAAAAAAGTTCACTTATGACTTTCACAGGGATATGAAAAAAAAAATTGAAAATCCTTTTTTTTTAAAAAAAAAATTTAAGATCGGTTAATCGACGAATGTTGAATCTGACCGAGGTGGGCACTCGCTTTCATGAGTTATATTCTGGGTAGACCACTGTTTATGTTATTGCACCTGAAATCTAACACTTGAGTTTTCCCGATCACCAACCGCCGCCCCTCAAGGGGAGGTGGGGCCTGTGAAACGGGATGGGTTCCCGGGACCAGGCGCTGGGAATATCATCACTGCCGGGAAATGTAGTTTTCTAACCTTGACTGACCCACTGGGGATGGCACTGTTTTTCCTGGTAACAATGTGTAAGAATCATACACACACACACACTGTGGCGGACGCTCAGCACTGAAGGGAGGACCCAGCGTCACGGATCCCCAGTCCCTCCTAAACCTGCTCAACACGTACCAGTGACCAAGCCCCCCCATAAAAAAAACTTCCACCGTTTGGATTGGAGGAGCGCGGCCGTGACATCGCCTCCTCGCGCGCCCCCCCCCACCCCGGCGCGCGCAGCCGCTGGAGGAGGCGGGATTGGTGCTGCAGGGTGGGGATGGGGGTGGGGATGGGGTTGGGGAGGGGTTTTTTTAAAAAAAACTACAAATCCCATAATTCTGTTTGCGGACTCCTCCCCTCCCCACCCCATCCCCAATCCCATACCTACACACACACACACACACACACAGAGTGGCTCGCGTCAGCTCACGTCGCGCACGTCACAGAATAGTTGGATCGGTTGGAGTCGGTGAGTTTTGTTGGGAAAAGTCTGCAGACGGCAGGCAGCCGGAGGGAGCAGAGCTGTCAGTCATCCCAGGGAGCTGCGGCGCGAGAGTGTCCGGGCTGGGCCAGACCGGACAGGACAGGACAGCACAGCACAGCGCAGGAGAGAGCGGGAGAGAGTCAGACTCCACCAAGTGTGTCCCAACCATCACCCGACTGCAGCTTCTTTTTTACCCCCCCTCAGGCTTGAACAGGGAATTGGGGAAAGAGAGAGAGAGAGAGAAGGAAAAGAGTACCTGGGCTGTGCTGGGAAGTTGCTTCATACTTATTGGGCTGGGTTGGAGAGAGACGATCCCGGTTTGTCTTCCATCGTCATTTGCAGCCCTTATCCTGAGCAAGAAGATGAGCGGCGGCGATATCGTCTACAACGGCTGGCTGAGGAAGTCTCCACCGGAGAAAAAGTTGAGACGTTACGTAAGTTTTTTTTTTAAAAACGAAGACACACACTTTTAAGTATATGTGCAGATTAAAGTGCTTCAAGCCTGCATGCAGTGATGATGCTGCAAGCGAACCATATTGCAGAAGTTAATGTTTACCTGTGCAAAATTAATACCTCATTTTGAACAGTGATCGATTATTCCCTTCGGCACGACAGACCCTTAATACTGGCACTAAGGATTGCAGTAAATATATAGTAACCGGTGGCACTGGTCCTTTACACTTGAGTCTTGTTAGTGTGTAAACTAGGGCTTGTTTGGAATTGCTGTACGTGACAATTTTATTGAAAAGTCGAACTGAGTTATTGCATGGTCTGTGCGGTAGTGTATTCCAGATTTCCAGTGTTTGTAGATTTTTTTTGACTGGAGTCAGTATCCCTAAAGGTATGTTTTGATGTTCATAACTTTTTGATGCAATTTGAGAGGTTAAAGTCACACATGGCTGAACACAGGAAGGCTCAGATCACCGACATACGTTGAACAGTGATAGCTTTCAAGGGACGGTTGCTGAATCGAACAAACTGTCAGAAATCTAGTTTCCAGTATGGGACACACCCATTAACTTGGCTGCTGCTATGATTACATTTGAGGTAGAATGGGTGTTGATGTATTCTCATGCAGGTGCAATGCCAAACGACATGGAAGGATGAAGTGGCTGCTTGTAATGCGTGGAAGTCTCTTGCGAGGTCTTGGGTGGGTGTCCCCTCGTTGCTGCACGACTTGTTTTTTGGCAGGGGGCTAAATTTGTTTCGCCAGAGACATTTCTCGTTAACCGAAAAGGTGGCTTGGAAGGGATTGGCCAGACAGGGGAGAGATCGATCCCTGGATTCAAACGTATCTTAAATAATTTCTGTAGAAATCTGTAACCTTGACAGAGGTTTGTGACATCCATGAAGGTTTTATAACTTTGCTATTGAGCTCTTCGTTCAAGTAAGCTTTGGGTGGCCTAATGCTCACATGTAAAGTAGGATTGGAATTTTGTTCCTAGGCAGCACCTAACTTATTTTGAAAATGTAACTGTGCAAACTTTGCATACTTCATTCTGCCTGCAGATTTGAAGAGCCGATGAGCTAATTATTTACTGCAGCTTGAGAAAATAATTTCTACTGTAGGGACTTTGAACTTTTTTGGTTTTGCACTGCCTGTTTTACTTCTGGGTAAAATAATTTAAGATAGTCTTAGATAAAGACTACTTTCATGTGGCAATCTGAAATGGTCATGACTTAACACATTTGAAAACCATGGATCTTTGAGATACACTTTTGAAGTGTACGCTGGGGGAAGAGAGTTCTTTTCAATTTACGTTTTCATCAAGAGTTTTACTTGGTCACCACCATAAAATGAGAGCAGTAAATATCTCGCAACTGTCAACACCAAGCCTTAAACTTCAAGACCGTTAAAACTGGTACTGTGCAATTTTGTTATGGACTATTAGGTTGAAGCATTCAGAAGTGGGCACTTTCTGCTATTTGGTTCTACTGAAAAAGGATAAACAAAGTGAAAGGATACATTTTGTAAGATAGGTGTCAGGTATCCGATTGCAGTATCTATCTGTGGTTTCTGTATTTGCACACATAACAAGCCTCTGTTATCTTCTTGGTATTACTCAATATTGATAATCAAAATGTAGACTGAATAAATCTGAACGTAATGTGCATTTTCCTTTTGAGTAAGTACCATGTTCCCATTGTAATTTTGTAACATAAATCCTATTCTTAAATGATTTAGGATATAAATTACAATTGTTTGTTAGCAATGTTTTTAAGCCTGATGAAAGTGCACGTAAAAGTTTTTTTGCCCATGTAGATTGAGATGGTTAATTTACTCAAGTCTTGTTTGTGATAACACGAGAGAGAGAAAAAGGTTTGAGTGTAGGTTGCGTTGGTCTCCCTTGCTTTGGGCTTCTCAATTAAGAGAAGAACTTCTCTATATGTTGTACCTTTTACATCTTCAGTCCACAGCAAAGCACTTCACAGCCATTGAATTAGTTCTGAAGTGCAGACACAGTTGTTTTATAGGCAAATGTGAAAGGCAACTTGTGTACAGCAAGGACCCAAACATTAGTGAGATAAATAACCTCTTAATCTCATTTTGGTGTTGACTAAAGGATAAATGTTGGCTAGGATGTCAGGAGTACTTCCTTGTTCTTAAAATAATGCCACGGGATCTTCTATGTTTACCGTAAAAGGTGAATGATGCCTTGGTTTAAAGACTCATCCAAAAGATAACAGATATTGCAATGTCATGTTCTGTTGGTATCGTACTGAAAAGTCAGTTTTGATTATGTACCCTGAAGTGAGACTTCAATCCACAACAATTTGGAGGCGATTGCTACCATTGGTCTAAGCTGACACCTTAATTTTTTTCTTTTAACTTAATAACCCAAGCTACCTCAACTGATTGCAATACTCCCCCTCCCCCCACCACCCCTGCCCCTGCCCAGCACACCACCATCCTCCCTTAACAGCAAACAGCCACAATTTGCATTTATGTAATGCCTTCAATGTAATAAAATGGCCCTGTTTGTTTTAAAGGATTATCAGACACAATTTGTCACTGAGCTATATAAGGATGTATTGGAACAGCTGGCCCAAAGCTTGGTCAAAGAAGTAGATTTTAAGCAGCATTTTAAAGGAGGCGGAGAGGATTAGGGAGGAAATTCCTGAACTTAGGACCTACACATCTGAAGGCGTTGCCTGCAATGCTTGTCAAGGAAAATTAGGTATGTGCAAGAGCCAGGGTTGGAGGAATGAGTTCTTTATAGTCTTGTAGAGATGGCAATGTTCCCTCTTTTATCCATCCATGTGGGGAATGAATTTTGTTATGTACACCAGCATCAAGGTAATGTGCAAATGTGCACCATCAGTAGAAACAAAAAACTTCGATAAAATATATATATTTTTAAAAAGTTACCATAGGTATGGAAGAAGAAGAAAGAATACCATTCCCAGCCATTGACAACAATAGCATGCTAGTCCACGAGTTTACCAGATTTACTGATTCAATTTTAAATTTACCTTGGTGGCATTTGAATTCACAACCTCTAGATTTTAAGCACCACCACTACATTGCTATACATGACAGCAGCATTAGAAAGAACAAAGAAAAGTACAGCACAGGAACAGGCCCTTTGGCCCTCCAAGCCTGCGCCGATCATATTGGCTGTCAAACTAAAACATTTTGCACTTCCGGGGTCCGTATCCCTCTATTCCCATCCTATTCATGTATTTGTCAAGCTGCCTCTTAAACACCACTATCGTACCTGCTTCCACTACCTCCTCTGGCAACGAATTCCAGTCACTCACTACCCTTTGCGTAAAAACTTGCCCCGCACATCTCCTCTAAAGTTTTCTCCTCTCACCTTAAATCTATATCCCCTAGTAATTGACTCTTCCACCCTGGGAAAAAGCTTCTGACTATCTACTCTGTCCATGCCACTCATAATTTTGTAAACTTCTATTTTTTATTTATTTAAACTTTTATTATTATTAAATTAATTATTAAAATTATTTAAATATCGCTCTAGTGAGAACAATCCAAGTTTCTCCAACATCTCCTCATAGCTAATAACCTCCAGACCAGGCAGCATCCTGGTAAACCTCCTCTGCACCCTCTCCAATGCCTCCATATCCTTCTGGTAACGTGGCAACCAGAATTGCACGCAATATTCCAAGTGTGGCCTAACCAAGGTTCTATACAGCTGCAGCATGACTTCCCAGCTTTTATACTCAATACCCCTGCCAATGAAGGCAAGCATGCCATATGCCTTCCTGACTACATTATCCACCTGCGTTGCCACTTTCAGTGACCTGTGGACCTTTACAGCCAGATCCCTCTGCCCATCGATGCACTTAAGGGTTCTGCCATTTACTGTATAATTCCTACCTGTATTAGACCTTCCAAAATGCATTACCTCGCATTTGTCCGAATTAAACTCCATCTGCCATTTCTCCGCCCAAGTCTCCAACCGATCTATATCCCGTTGTATCCTTCGACAATCCTCTTCACTATCTGCAACTCCTCCAACCTTAGTGTCGTCTGCAAACTTACTAATTAGCCCAGTTACATTTTCCTCCAAATCATTTACGTATACTACAAACAGCAAAGGTATTTTAGTTAGTTTTTATTTTGTAGCTTGTATTTTAGCTATTTAACAGAAGAAAAGTTGAATTGGTAGCAATGGCTCAAGACAAGACAGACAAGATCATTTGTTTCAATTTGACCAGCTCAAAATAGAAAGAGCTGAGGAGGTTTGAATTGGTAGAAAATGTGGAAAAGGCAACTTGTATTTTTTTCGGCTTTTTGAGCGTTTTCTTTCCTAAAAACTCCTGTGAATAGTAGTACGTAAGCTCAAAGATTTCTTCACATCAACAAACGTAATCAGGCAGAGGTAAAGTGTCTGTGAATTTGGAGAGAGGTTGGCTCCTGTGAACTGTAGGGTGAAAGTCAGAGAGACACAGTGTTCCTGTAAATTAAGTGAAAATTGAAGGGTGAGAACTACATCTAGGAACTGGGGAAGAGAAAGTTGTGAAGAGAGAATGGAATCCTAGGGAGGGAGAATGACTGTTGAGGTAGTTTTTTGGGATGTAGTGGCATTTATTCCACCAATAGTTTTTTTTAAGATTAAAAATCTTTGAATTGTGCAGTTCACCGTTTTTAAAATAAACTGTCAAATGCATACAAAAGTGAACTGAGGAGAAGTAGTATTTGGAAAATTGCATATTTTAAAAGGTTCCATGAGATTACCTCACAAGAACATTTGCATTGTTGTTTGGAGGTCTGGGCTAGGAATTCAAAACTTTTCACAAACTCCCTAGGAATGTCCTTGTGTTTTAATATGTCAGATGTCTTTGGGATCAATCTTCCTTTAATGATTCCACGAAACCTGCTGCAGCAGTGGTATTAACTGGCCCAAAGATCCACTCACTGACTCAAAATAACTTACTAACTTTTTCAACTTGCCTCCTGCTCGCTGCTTCCCACCTCCCGACTCGCCTCACCTCTCGAATTGCTGACTCCCGCCTTAATCCTCTTGCTTGCCGCTCCTCTCCCTGATCCTCCTGCTTGTCTCTTCCCTCTTCTGAACCCTTACTGAGTGACAGCTTGGGAGAGGAGCAGCAAGAAGGAGGAAGCGAATGACAGGGGATGCAAACAGGAGAGTCAGAGCGGGATGGGGTGAGTGGGAGGGTTGGGGCGGGGAGTGGGAGAGGTGCTGAGGAAAGTGATATCTTCTGGCCCCGGGAACTGAGAGGAGTGGATTTCTGCTTTTAATTCCACCTGATCAATTACGTCAGGCTGGGCGCCCACCCATTAATTTCCTGTCATGGGGCAGTCTACTAGTTCTTTGTTTGTGGGCAGTAAACCTCCTTTAACCATCAGGATGTGTACGGTTGTAATAATTAAGTGTGCAGCACTTGATGGACTGTTGCGCAGATGCACAGGCATGCAGCTTAGAGCAAACACTGGCTACAGGGATGAGGAAGGGTGGGTGAAGTAATGAAAAATTTGAACGCTAGGGTAAAGCTTTTAAATTTGAACTGTTGCTGGAATGGGACCTAACGTAGGTTGATAGACATGGGTGAGTGGGACTTGGTGTGAGCTAGCATGTGGACAGCAGAGTTTTGGAGTTCAAGCTTATCGAGGGTGCAAGGTGGGAGACCATCCAAGAGAGTATTGAAATAGTTGAGCAAGTTGGGAATTGACACAGTTGAGTTGAAGTGACAAAGGCATGGATGAGCAGCAACTTGGATGAGGCAGTGGTAGAGACAGACAATCTTATGGAGGTGGAAATTGGATAGAGTGGATATGGGGTTGGAAATCATCTAACTAAAAATCATCCTGGCCTGTACCTACAAATGCTGTGATATCTATATTAAAAGCTTGTACTCTATCAAACCATGTCTTGAGAAAGCAATGTAAACTTGTACAAATCAAAATTATTAAAACAATGAAAAACTAAAGGCTGGCAATCTCAGAAAAAATAATAAAGTCTCTTGACTATTCCCAATGATACAGGCATCTAGTCCAGGCTTTGTAATTGCTTGCAGCTATTTCCCTTACTTTGAAAATAGAATTGTGTCTTTGCATTGATTCCAAAAAGGCCATCATGACGTATCTGCTTCTACAGATTCCATATCAAAAATGTTTATACTGAACTGCCTGTTGTCTTTGTAAGGTCTGGCTAAGTTTGAAATAGAGCAATATTCTGCAGTGTCTAATAAGATGAGAGGTAGAAGATGCAGTATGTTTAAACTTATGATTACCTTTCAATCCGCCTCTGCTGTATCATGAGAATTGGGTGTTTCACCTGCTGTTTGATTTTTTTTTTAACTTAGCTTGAGAAGTATATAATGAGATTAGGAAAACAGGATAGACACTCAACTTCTTGTAGAAGTGCTAAGTTCATAGCAATAATAGTTATTTGTAGTCTGAAGAATATGCTGGAAACTGAGCTGGTCAGCCAAGATATTCACATGCCTTTCTGCCTCTTATGTTTCCGTTCTGAAGAAAGGCCCACACCAGAATTTTTAGCACATCTTTTTTCTCCACATGTATGTTTCCAGTATTGTTGGTTTTTATTTCACATTTCCAACATTTTGCTTTCTAATCTTTTTTACATTTTGTGCCTTGATGATAGAAATGTCAATCTGAGGACTGCAACTGCAAACTTTCGGAATTGTGATGTTGTTCATCTCTTATAAATTCAAGTCAGTGTGTGTGAGTCATGTAGAGATTTTTCAACATGTCCATTTTTCACAGTGTGGTGACTATAAAATCATGATGTAGCAAAGACAAGAGGAAGTTGCTGAAGAAGAAAAACAACACTTGCAGCAGGAACATCTCTAAATGTAAAAATACATTCAGATTGAAACTAGATGTGTAATGTCCTGGGTTGTTATGTAAGAGGTAGTGGTGTCAGCTGTGTTTCTACTGACACTATCAGCATTATGGTTACTGCTGGTGGCAGTCTGATCAAGGGTCTTTGAAGCTGTTAATACTGCTATGTCTCCCTTGAGTTGGCCTAACCTGCAGTAATTGTTTCGAAAATGAGTTGTACTACTCTAAGCGCTCTTCCTTTCCCCACCAGTAAGTGAACCAGAATGTGAATGGTGACTTGCCTTTATTTCTCTATTTTTCTTAACCCTAAATTGATTTGCTAACGTTGGCAAATGAGGAAAACTGAGTGGAAAGCTCATGTGAGGTGAGGATTATGTAAATGTTGAGAACAGTGTTATAACTGAGTTTATTTAAAATATGCATAAATGTACTTAATGGAGTTGTCCTGTTCCTTTAGTAGCTAGCCTCTCTTATCTTTATGCATTTATACATTTGAAATATGAATACAAATGAAAGATACAGTTAATGTTGATTATGCGCTTTAAGGAAGACTGTTGGTGCGGGCTTAATGCTGGCCTTTTTTCATCGGATCTTGGGATTCAAATCCAGTTTGGATTGATAAATTGGATGTTTCCTCTCTTCTAGGCATGAGGATCTTGTATAGATTCAGCACTGATCATGGGACTACAGCACAAAACTGTTCCTAGTTTGGCCTAATCAGTAGTCCCGTTCCAAAATTTCATACGGTGACTGGTGTGACAAATGGAAACCAGGTGACACTGGGGCAATAGACATACTCTCCTGTATTTGGAACTTGGGCATTTGTTGGGGCTGAGCAGGGGGAGCTTGACTGAGGATCTGACTTAGGACTGCTTAATGCTGACACTGCCTGAAAGGGGAAGAGTTGCATCTTGATGAGCACACAGAAAAATACATTTCTATTGACTGTTAATATGGAGGAGGAACAACACCGAAACATGGATGTCAGAATTTTAGGTAGTTGAATCCAGCCTTGGTTTATTATTGGAAACATGTAGAAGGAATTAGACACTGATCCTGTTCAAAGTTCAACATTTCAGCTTTGCAAACATTGTTACCTCCTTACTTTCATCCTTCAAACGGGCCTGTTGGTAAGATGTGACACTATGCTATCTAATAGATTTTCAAATTGGTCTGGAGGAGTATCCAAAGGGTACATTAATGTGCTAGGTTTCTGTCTGCCTGAGTCATTGCTTGATTATTTTTTTCTGTGTGTATTGATTAATTAGCATTTTGATTTATTGGTTTCTATATACTAATAGTACTATTTTTCTTTGGATAACTGGCATTTGTCTTCTGCAAGTTAGGACCAGGGCTCTGGGGGAGTTTATCTAAATTTACAGGCAGTCCCCTAAACGGAATGTTTTGTAAATGTCCGGCAGCATTTAACTGACTTTCACGTGAAAATTCAGTGTTGGTTTTTCTTGATATGAACCAGGGTGCAACAATTTGAAATGAGAGAAGAAACAAAGTGCCATTTTTTTTCTGTATCTAGTAGCATCAGTCCTGAAACTCCAGAATGTTCAGTGATCATTATTATCACCAGACCACGCAAGTGCTTAACGTGCCATTGCATGAATGCAGGAAATCCCACACAAATTAGCTAAATATTTCATCATCTGATTCACATACTTATTGCTCATTTGTTTAAATCAACAGAACTATTCATTTTCACCAACAGTAAATTTCTGCAATTTTAGATGCCAAGTTAGAAATGAAAGTGCAGGAATATCACGCCTTCCAGATTGTGGTTTGGATTTGATGGCCCGTTTTTGATGGCGAAAATGTTTACTTTCCTTACCCTCCTTATCTGTTATGAATTTCAGTACACAGTGTAAGCATAGAAAATTTATGATGCAGAGGGGGCCATTCGGCCCATCATATCTGTGCCAGCTGGAAAAGTGCTTTGCAGCCTAATCCAATTTTTCTGCTCTTGTTCCCTACTCCTGTAGGTTACAGCACTTAAAGCGCATATCTAAATATTTTTAAATGGGATAAGGACTTCTGCCTCTACGACCCTTTTCAGACAGTGAGTTCCAGACCCCCACCATCCTCTGGATGAAAAAGAATTCTCCTCAACTTCCCTTTAATCCTTCGACTTGAAATCTGTGTCCTCTGGTATTGGCATGTCCACCAACAGTAGTAAATCTTTTCTATCCACTCTCTGGGCTCCTCATAATTCAATAGACCTCGATTAAATCTCCCCCCAACTTCCTCTAATCTAAAGAAAGCAACCTTAGCCAATCCAATCTTTTCTCATAGCAAAATTCTCTGTTTTTGGCAATATCCTTGTAAATCTCCTCTATCCTTCCTGGTGTGATCACATCCTTTCTGTAATGCGATAAGCAGAACTGTATGCATTACTGTAGCTGTGGTCTGTCTAATGTTTCATACAGTTCTACTATAATCTATCTGCTCTTATACTCTATTCCTCAGCCATTAATATGCCTTCTTAACCACCTTATCTATCTGCCCTGCTACTTTCAGGGGACTGTGGCCAGGCGCTCCACATGTGGCCTGAACACTTCTCAGCATTCCATCCTTTATCCTGTATCCTCTTGTCTTTTTGCCGTCCCTGAATGTATTGCATCACTTTTTTTCTCAGATTAAATTCTATTTGCCACTTCTCTGCTTACCAGACGAATCCATTGACATCTTCCTGCAGTCTACAGCTTTGTTCCTCACTCTGAAACCGCACAACCAATTTGCATTTCAATTGCAAAATTCTCTTAATCATGCCCTCTTGTTACGATCCCTACGGGAGAAACACAAACCACAATAACCAAATTTACTAAGCAACCCTTAAATGAAGAATTACTAACAAGATTTCACTTTTTGTATCTTTTACTTTAACATGAATCAGAAGCTATGCAAATTAAACATGAATTAACAGGCAAATGATACTTCAATAAAATGGTAAATTTCACTTTAAATAGCCAATACAACAAAGATACATTTTAGACAACAACAAGCACCTGCATTGCTCCCAGCAGACAAGTAGCACTACATGCAGTTTTAAAGTTCTCCAGCTTAACCTCTGGTACATAGAATCTTTCACTTTCCCACTCAATCGATTTAGCCCTGGAGTTGTATTCACTAGCCCCTGTATTCCATCTGAGGTCCCTGGAGACGGTCAAAACTCTAAACAGGACACTGCTGCACAACCTTCTTAGCTAGATTCATGACAGTCTTGATGGCACAGATTCTCCAGAGACTCCTTTATCTGACTCATTTAATAAGCCCTGTTTAAAAGGTTTGGTCAGTTATGGACAAACTGGCAAAACTGGACAGTATCAGAAAAATTGTCCCGTTCACAATGCCTGCTGTCACCCCATGTTCAGCTTTCTATCCTGTTTAACCATATGACACACACACAGCTTCTTGTAAATGTGCGTTCTCTGCTCTCCTTTGTCCGCTACTCTCCTTTGTGTCTGGCCACACAGCTTTCATATGTCAACTTCCTTCCTGTTGGTGCTGCTTTCAGGTCAAGGGTCACCAGATCACATGGACCAATATTTCTTATTATTTGAGGAAATTACAATTGATCCCTTTACAATTGATGCAAACTCAGAAGTTCTTGTCAAACATTCTTAAAAACAATTACAGATTCCACAGACATTTTAAAGAAATTTAAACAAAATTCTTACTGTACTGCTTCTGGGCCAAAGGTTGTCATGCTCTATAAGTCTAACTCATGGATATATACCACAAACACCAATGGACTCAGTACTGAGCCCTGTGGAACTCCACTGGAAATAGCCTTACGGCCACAGAAACACCTGTCGACCATTACATCAGCTTCCTGCTACTGAGAGAATTTTGGATCAATATTGCCACTTTCCCATGGATCCCATGGGTTCTTAGTTTTCTCACCAATCTGTCATGTGGGATCTTGTGGATTGCTAAAATCCATTTAGACCACATCAGACACGCTACCTTCACTGTTACCTCTTCAAAAAATTAAATCAAGTTAGTCGGACATAACCTTTCCTTTGCCTTATCCTACTCCGTATGTTCTTTGAAATCCAGGGGTCTAGATTTCGGAGTTCCAACCTTTCTCCTAGTAGGAATGTATTTGTTCTGAAGACTCTCTATCTCCTCCTTGCATAGCTCCCACTGCTCTAACACTGGTTTACCTTCAAGTTGCTCAATTCACTGATGCCAAATCACATCATGACTTAGTAAAATTGACCTTTCCGCAATTTGAAACTTTTTGACTCTTGGTCTATTTTATCCCTTTTCATAACTATGAAAAATCTAAATTAATTATCCTTTCCAGCACTAAAATTCACTCCTACTCAGACCTCTTCCATTGGCTCAGCTTTATTTCCTAAAATGACATCCAGAACTGTCCCATCTCTTGTTGTGCTTGCTATGTGCTGGCTAAAAACATTCTCCCAAATATATTTTAATAATTCTGTACCCTCTAACCTCTTAGACTGATGTAATCCCAGTTAATATTGGGATAGTTGAAGTCCCCCATTATTGCTGCCCTACTATTTTTGCACTTCAGCAATTTCCCTATATAATTTACTCTTCTATCTCCCTCTGACTGTTTGGAGGTCTATAGTATACTCCCAGCAGTGTGATTGCCCATTTTTTTGTTATTCTGTTCAACCCATATGGCTATATTTGGTGATCATTCTATCATATCATCTCTCCTCACAGCTGTGATTGTTTTTTTAACCAATATTGCAACCTCCGTTTTTATATCCATCTCTTTATCCCATCTGAAAACGCTATAACCAGGAATGCTGAGCTGCCATTCTTGCCCTCTTTTAAGCTACATTTCAGTAATAGCTGTGATATCATACTCTCTGTCTATCTGTGCCCTCGGCTCATCTGCCTTATTCATTAGACTCCTTGCATTGTAATAATCTTACACTAATCACTGAACAACTCCCCCTGTTTCCTTGGCCTTCCATGCTTGCTTCCTAATTTTATGCCGCCTTTTTTCAGCTTTGCTTCTCTCCCTTCTGAATTTATGCTTAGGTTCTCATTCCCCTTACAAGCTGGTTTATTAGTGCCAGACCAGCACCAGCAAATCACCCTACCCATGATATTGAACCCAGCCCTGTGGTGATGCAACCCATTTGGCTTGCACAGGTCCCACCTCCCACAGATCTGGGCCCAATGCCCCAGGAACCTAAAGTCCTCCCTGTTACACCATCTCTCCACCCATATATTCAGCTGCACTTTCCTCACATTTGTGTATTCACTGGTGCATGGCACCAGGAGTAAAATGGATATTCCTACCTTTTGCGGTCCTACTGTATAATTTCTTTCCTAGCTTCCTGAAATCTGCATGCATGACCTCATCCCTCTTTCTAACTATGTCATTGGTACAACAATGGGCCACAATCTCTGGCTGTTCACTCCCCCCTCTCAGAATGTTGTTCAGCAGCTCTGTGACAACTTCAGTGTGACATCAGAAAAGTAACATACTATCCTAAGACCAAAACTGCGGCTGCAGAAATGTCTGTCTGTTCCCTTAACCATAGAATCCTCTATCACTATTGCTTTCCAGACCGTACTCCTCTGCCCACCCTCCTTGTGCAGCTGAACCACTTGTGCCACTCTGGCCTTGGCACTGGCTGTATTCCCCGGAATTACCACCACTTCCTTCAATGAACACTGGTTAGGGAGCAAGATGCACTTGGGACTGCTGCACTACCCGCCTGGTCATCCTTGTCTTTCTGGTGATCACCCGTTTCCTCTCCGCTTATATATCCTTAAGCTGTGGGGTGACCACCTGAAGAACCATGCTATACATGCAGCTCTTAGCCTCGCGGATACACAGCAGCAACTCCAGCTGCGGCTCAAGCTCCGAAATCTGGATATTGAGCTCCTCCAGCTAACAACAGTTCCTGTTTGATTGGCACCCCATCCACAAACACTCACTCCCTCCACCACCAACGCGCAGTGGCAGCAGTGTGTATCATCTACAAGAAGCACTGCAGGATTTCACCAAGGCTCCTTAGACAGCATCTTCCAAACCCACGACCACTACCATTTAGAACGACCAGGGCAGCAGATAGATGGGAACACCACCACCTGGAAGTTCCCCTCCAAGTCACTCACCATCCTGACTTGGAAATATATCACCGTTCCTTCACTGTCGCTGGGTCAAAATCCTGGAACTCTCTTCCTAACAGCACTGTGGATGTACCTACACTGCATGGACTGCAGTGGTTCAAGAAGGCAGGTCACCACCACTTTTCCAAGGGTAACTAGGGATGGGCAATAAATGCTGGCCCAGCTAGCGAAGCCCACATCCTGTGAATTAATAAAAAAAACATCTGGTTGTCCAGAACATGAGAAATATCCTGGAGTTCCCATATGGCACAGGATGTGCATTTGGTGGGACTAAGATACCCTGTTATGTCTCAAGTTTATGTAGCAGTCTAATAAATAATCAGAAATAAAACTTGAGACTCACTTAGACTTGAGCCTACTTAAAGCTTACTGAATTTAACATTAGATCACTAACTAAATTTCTTGGTTTAACCTATTTAATTTAAAGAAAAAAGACAATGATTGTACTCACCAGCTGTCTACCTGTTTTCCTGTGGTGTCACTACTTGACCTTTGATTTCTCTGCTGCTGCTCAAGTCCAAGTTTTGATAACAGATTTGATAACAGCTCTTTGGCTGAAAAGTCATCCTAAGTACCTGTTACTCCTGTAGGTGGCAGTGTCATTAGTATTTTCAATGTTAAAGGTGTTGCTCTGTTTGACACAGTAGTTGCACTTTTATTGTGCAAGTATATTGTCCTGAGATTGTATTTTTTGGCAACTGGGTTCCCACAAATTTCTCAATCCTTTCTCAAATTTATATTCATCAGCCATTTTTTTCTTCAGTAACTAAATTTCTAATGTTCAAAATAAAGGTTTAAACTGAAAAAGCATATTAAATAATTAGTAACAGCATTAAATCTATCCATTGAATTGTCTATCATGCCTTTTATGTCTTCATTTAAAGGTTTTACTTGCAGGCCTTAGACCAGGCTTGTCCAACTTTTTAATGCGGGGTGGGCCACATGTCAATTTTTTTTTCATTCAAGGGGCTGATGAGCAAATTTTGGAAAGAAGGTTTGGCACAACATGAAACAGGAATTTCAGAAAAAATGCTGAGGTATGAAAAGAAACAACTTGGTGAGCATAGATACAATGACAAAGCAATTAATTGATCATTTTTTAAAAATGAGTAATAAATAAAGATGGCCATTAGAGTGTGATAGGGTGAGTGTGTGTGTCCAGCTCACTCCCAGTCTCAGGGTGCTCACTCACTCGCCCTCATCCACTGCGAGAGTGCATGTTGGTGTGTGAGGATGAGCATGAATGACAACCCTGACACTGAGAGTGAACCAGACTTAAGCACACAAACTTTCCCCACTCTCAGGCTAAACCACCCCCCCTACCCCCAATGCGTTCCGCCCACTGCCACAGGCTCTCCATCCACCTTACCCACTCTGAGGAAATGTCATATGGACTCAAAACATTAACTCTATTTCTCTCTCCAGACCTGCTGAGTTTTTCCAGCATTTTCTGTTTTCATTTCAGATTTCCAGGATCTGCACTATTTTGCTTTTACCTATAGGAATGAATGAGTAGTGCGAATGTGGCTGCATAGTGGATGCGAGGGATGTAAGGGAATTGGGAGAAGCACAACTGATGGCAAGGGATTGTAAAGGAGCCATAAAGGCTACATTTTTCCTGCTGCCATCACCCCAAATAAAGCCTGCAGCTGTTGGGTCTCCATCACCATACCATCCATCACCACTTACCTGAAAGGATGAAAGAACAAGACCATGGAGCGGAGGGGTGAGAGTAAGGAGATGATAATAGAGAGACAGGGAGAAGCCAAAAATATTAAGGGAATGGGCACCAGGGTGAAACATTAGAGAGGAGAAACAAGGTGCATAGAAGACCAGGAGAGAGAAATAGCTCTAGAATAAAGAACAGTTCAGAAATAAAGGGGAATCAGAAAGGAAAAACGAGAAGCAGGATATGATGGTTTCAAGTGCATGTATGTAAATATGTGCAACATGGTAAATAAAGTTCATGAGCTTCAGGCACTAGTTACCACATGGGACACTGATATCGTGACAATAGCAGAAATTGGGCTCAAAGGAAAGGATGATTGTGAATATAATAGCCCTGGTTACAAGGCATTCAGGAATGATAGGGAAGGGAAAAAGGAAGAGGTTATCAGTATTGGTTAAATAAACTATTATAGCGCTGGAGAGGGATGTTGAAGTTGAGGGATTAAAGACAGAATCTTAATATCTAATGGAGTGAATCTAATTGGTTTAAGGCTGGTACCTGTAGGTATCTCAGGATGAGGCCGAAATGACTTGCTGCTGACACTGCCATCTTTGGGGATGAGTATGTTCCTCTCCTTAGTTATTTAACTGTCCATCACCATTTGTCATGAAAATATAATAATTTTCATATTATTGTGATTTATTGTAAAGGTAGATTAATCATGGGGTTTGGATTAGTTTCTCTGTGTGTAGGTGTGTGTGTGTGGGTTTTAATTGAATTACAGACGGCTGGTCTGTGTGCTTTGATGTATCAGAAAGGAAACTAGGTTTGAAATGCGAAATATATAAACATGGTTGAAGTTTTAGGATGGGAGGTGTGAAGAATATTTGCATTTTTAGATAAACCAGAGTTGTGAATTTTAAGGAGATGGCAAGGTGTTACACCTAGTCAGCAGAGGCTAAGCCAAACAGTATGTTTAAATTTCTCAAAGATTACTGATTATGAGTGCTATGGAAGATTTATATTATGGAAAAAGTAAAGTTGCAAAAACATATTGGGACAATGGGATTTACATTAAAAAGGGAGAAACATGTATAAAGGAGATGAGGTTATACGTAAGAAGAAGAAATTCTAAGATCTAACAAGTGTGAAAAGCCTCCAGCCTCTATGAACCAAGCTGCTGTCTCCAGGAATCGAAGCTGAGAGAATTCAGTTTGAATATCAGGGTATTGTGTGCTTTGCCTGGGTCCATTGAAATCTTTGTTTTGTTTTACTATTGCCTTAATGGAGGTGTAATTGGGAGTTAGATTAATTAGGGGATTTAGGAGTTATTGTAGTAATTTGTAGACCTATGCATGTGCTTAAAGTCAATTATTAATAAATGTTTAATTTAGTTTTGTAAAAAACCTCTAAGACTCGGACTTATTACTACTGAATTCAAGGCATGCATCTCGAAATAAAAATTCAAATTGCAAAACAGTTGTGGCAGCTGTTTCAAGTTTTCCTCTGAGATTTGAGCAGTTCAGCATTTACCATCCACTGTGCCATAACACATTCATGACAGGATGTGGCAGGACTACAGAGCTTTGGACTGATCTCTTGGTTATGAGTTCACTTAGCTCTGTCTATAACATGCTACCTCTGCTGTTTGCAATACATGGAGCCTGTGTTGCAGCTTCACCAGGCTGACACCTCATCACGTATGCCTGGGTGCACTTCCAGGGGTGTCAGATACCCAAGTAACCATTCCTCAAGTAGCAGTTTGGACAGTGAGGATCAGTGGGCATTATATAAAAACTTGATTTTGTTTGCTGTTGCACTGTCCAGAAAGGGTCATTGATTAGGAATCATGAAAGACATCTATGATTATCCTCTTTCCCTTTTTCCACTTCAATGTAAGAGTGCTGAGACTAAGTGTGGCACCCCTAATGTTGCCTTGCCTGATGTCTACTGACAACCTAGTTTAAATATCAAAATTAGAATCTTTCTGGTCCGTATGGCTCAGCTACCCAGAATACAAAGGGTTGTAGAGGTATTAAATGGCACAGCAACTTAAATGCTGACCATACCTTTCTGAGTTCAAATTCAGTCCTAGCTGAGGATGACGGTCACCCCTGTCTTTTATCTTCCTGGTTCCATCACAACGCTTCCCCTAATTTGACTAAGTTAATAATGTTGGAGTGGCCACAGGATGACTGCTATCAGAAATGAAAATGTAGTGTCACACTGGCACAATAATGGTGCTCTTCTGAGGTTGGGGCTGAGTAACGGGAGCTTTACTCTACATGTTATTGTGTTTTACCTGATCCAGAAATGCTTGATGCTGACACTGGATGCCTGAAATTGAATACTAGAATTTTTTTCTGTGCTTCGAAAAAAAGATGTGGCGTCTGCTGAATTTATTCTGTTATCTCTTCCTCTCGTTGAACTCCCTGCATTGTTCTCATCTCCATTGGTATGCAAAAGAGTTAATTCCAACAAAGCAGTGAGTTCCTATTATGTGATAGGACAAGTCACAGCAAATCAAGAAACTTAAATAACATAAGCAATTGGAACAAGATAAGACATACAGTCTGTGAGCCTGCTCCACCATTCAGTATGATCATGGCTGATCTTGGACTTCAACATCACTTTTCTGCCTGCTCTCCATATCCCTTGATTCCCTGAGAGACCAAAAATCTGTCTGTCTCAGCCATAAATATATTCAATGATGGTGCATCCACAAGCCTCTGGGTTTTGGAATCCAAAGGTTCATAACCCTTTGAGTGAAGAAATTTCTCTTCATCTCAGTCCTGAATGATCATCCTGAGACTGTACCCCATGTTTTAGATTCCCGAGCCAGTGGAAACAACTTCACCATGTCTACCCTGTCAATCCCCTTCATAATCTTGTATGTTTCAATGAGATCATCTCTCATTCTTCTTAATTCCAGTGAATATAGGCTGAGTAAGTTGGACCTATCATAGGACAACCCTCTATCCCAGGAACCAATTCAGTGAACTTTCACTGTGCTGCCTCTAATTCAAGTATAGCCTCCCTTAAGTAGGGAGACCAAAATTATACACAGTACGCGTGGTTGCACCAAAGCCTTGTATAATTGTAGCAAGACATCTTCATTTCTGTACTCCAATCCTGTTGCAATAAAGGACAGTACGCCATTTGCTTTCCTAATTGCTGCTGCACCTGCATGCTATCTTTCTGTTCTTTTTAGAAGTATACCCAAGTCTCTGACCATCAAGATTTACAAGTTCCATGCCTGTTTAAAAAATATTCTGCTTTTCTATTCTTGTGACTAAAATGAACAACGTTATACTTCCCCACATTTCCATATGCCATCTTGTTGCCTCTCATTTAACCTGTCTGTATCTCTTTGCAGCCTCTTTGTGTCCTCCTCACAACTTACCGTCCCACCCAGTTTTGTAATGTCAACAAACTTAGATACATTACTCTTTGTCTAAGTCATTGATATAGATTGTAAATAGCTGAGACCCCAGCTGAGGCACCCCACTAGTCACAGCCTGCCAACTTGAAAATGCCTCATTTATCCCTACTCTCTGCTTCCTGTCCATTAACCAATCCTCTGCCCATGCTGATATATCACCCTCAACTCTGTAAGCCCTTATGTTATGTATTAACTTTTTGTGTGGCACTTTATCAAATGTCTTTTGGAAGTCTAGGTATACAGCATCTACTGGCTCCCCTTTATGCACTTTACTAGTTATATTCCTCAAAAAACTCTAAATTTGGCAAGCACAATTTCTCTTTCATAAAACCATGTTGGCTTGTTTTAATAATACTATGCTTTTCTAAGACTTCCTTAATAATATATTATAATAGTGTATATACTATTATAATAATAGATTCCAGGACGTTCCCTAAGATTGATGTCAGGCTAACTGGACTGTAATTGCCTGTTTTCTCCCGCCCTCCTTTCTTGAATAATTAGCATTAGAGTTGCTAACTTCCAATCTGCATTCCACAATTGAGGGAATTTTGGAAAATCATAGCACATCCACTATCTCTGCAGCTATCTCTTTTAGAACCCTAGGGTCTAGGCCAGCATCCCCTAGAGATTTACCCAATTTTAGTCTGAGTTTCTCCAGTATTTTTTCTCTGCTGACGTTAATTACCTTAATTTCCTCACAGTTATTAGCCCTTGGGTAATAACATTATTACCTTCGTGGTTCTACTTTTAATTTGGCTCCTAGCTGCTCATACTCCCTTAGCAGAACCTATTTCTTAGTTCTACCTATGTCATTGGTACCCATGTGCACTATGACAACTGAATCCATCCCCTCCCATTCCCAGCCCAGAGCAGATATCCCGAACTCTTGCATTGGGCAGGCAACACAGCCTTCAGGGGACACACACACTCAGCTGCAGGGAACAGTTTCTATCCCCCTAACTATACCATGCCCTGCTATTACAATGATTTTAGCTCCCCTATGCAAATAAATGACAGAGTTGTATACATTTTTTTTGCAGTCTTTGAATCTGCCACAACGAAAAGGAACGTGAACACAGTGGGGGCTACCTCACATGCCAGTTTTGTGGAATCCAAATAAAAATGAGTTCAATATAAAAGTAATGTAGGTCTATCACCATGGTTTTTTATAGACTTTTGGTATCCCAGGATTTTGCAAGCTATGTGTTACATTTTGTTGATGCTTGTTAAGTTGCTCAGTCATACAAATGCTTTTGCAGTAATTGCTGTTCAATTAACTGACTGCTGGAGTCAGTTTGGTGTTAAACAGTATAAAATACATCACATTTCCATTTCTCTTTAGCTCTGAAGTAGCGTCATATGGACTTGAAACGTTAACCCTGTTTCTCTCTCCACAGATGCTGCCAGACCTGAGTTTTTTCCCGGGTTTTCTGGTTTTTTTTTTCCAGATTTCCAGCATACTCAGTATTTTGTTTTTATCTTGGTGTTTAATTCACTGCCACTTCTCTTCCAGGAATGCCTACCTTGAAGGAGTACTGCTCTTCTCTCCAACAGGATTTCCATTTGTCTCTTTCACCCTGTTCACCTTCATTGCTTTCCATTTCCCTCCTGGTGTTTGACAAGGTTTTTACCAAAACCCACTTTCACAGCCATATTTTCTTCCTCAGTGACTGTCTGCATCTCCGACTTAGCCCACATGGATTCCAACTGAAGTTCCATCCCTCATATTTCGAATCCACCCAGGATTACAGGTATCTCCGGGACATGAAACATTCCTCGGACTGCTGTTCTTGCCACATCCTGAGATCCACATTCAGTACACACGTGACCTGTCTGTCTCCAGCAGCACCCGTTCACCCTATCTCAAAGCTGTCCTTGTCCCCAGTTTCATTTTATTCTTCATCACATTTGATGTCTTAACAAGAAACTTTTTACCTTCCTTTCAGACGTTAAGGAACGCAAGCTCCAACAGCTTATTGATACCAATGCCCATCCGATACGTTGCATCCTTCCCGTCCCTCAGATCCCATCCCTTCTTCTAATCCCAGCCCTTGCCGTGTATTCACCATATCCCCTGACCTTCCCCTCTCTGATGCTGAACGTTCTGTACTCAGCAAAGGAGTCGATTTCATCCCCAAACGCCCTCACCTCAATGAATTTTGGGTTCGGCATGATGCCTTCGTCTCCGTGCTCACTTCTTTGGGCAGGAATCCTCCTCCATTCAATGGATCCTTTCATCCTTTCATCCGCCTCCAGTATTCGCCCTTTACCTGGATCACACCGCCCCCCCCCCCCCCCCCAGCCTCTTACCTGCTCTTGAGCCTTTCATGGAGAACTGTTGGCATGACATTGGCCGTCTTAATTTCCCTGCTCCTCTTACCCACTCCAACCTGTCTCCTCTGAACTTGCTGCACTCCATTCCCTCAGGTCCAACCCTGACTTTGTTAGCAAACCTGCCGACAGGCAGTGCTGTTGTTTTCTGGCATACGGACCTCTACCTTGCAGAGGCTGAGTGCCAACTCTCAGACACTTATGCCTATCTCCCCCTGGACCATGACCCCACCACTGAACATCAAGCCATTGTTTCCAGGACTGCCACTGACCTAATCTCTGGAGATCTTCCCTCCACAGCTTCCAGCCTCATAGTCTCCCAACCCCAGACAGCCCACTTCTATCTCTTTCCCAAAATCCACAAACAAGACTGTCCCGGTAGACCCATCGTGTCAACCTGCTCCTTCCCCCACAGAAAACATTTCTTTCTATCTTGACTCCATTCTCTCTCCCCTTGTCCAGTCTCTTCCCACCTACACTCATGATTACTCTGATGCCCCATCAGTATCAATCAGTTCCACTTCCATGGCCCTAACCACCTCCTCTTCATCATGGACATCCACTCCCTCTACACCCCTGTCCCCGCCGGGATGATCTGAGGGCTCTCCGCTTCTGGGCCCGAGCAATCCCCATCCACCATCACGCTCCTTCGTGTGGCTGAACTTTTGCTGAACAATTTCTCCTTTTAAGTTGTCTCACTTCCTCCAAATAAAAGGTGTGGCTATGGGTACTTGCATGGGCCCTAGTTATGCCTGTCTTTTTGTGGGGTATGTGGAACGTTCCTTGTTCCAGTCCTACTTAGGTCCCCTCCCCCAACTCTTTTATCGGTATATTGATGGCTGTATCGTTCTGCTTCATGCTCTGGTTTGGACCTGGAAACATTTATCGATTTTTTTTTTTTCTCTTTCCAATTTCCACCCATCTATCACCTTCACATGGTCCATCTCCCACACTTTCCCTCCCTTCCTTGGCTTCTCTGTCTCCATTTCTGGTGATAGACTGTCTATCAATATTCATTACAAGCCCACCAACTCCCACAGCTACCTCAACTACAGTTCCTCACATCCTTCTTCCTGAAAGGACTCCATCCCATTCTCTCAGTTCCTTCGCCTGTCTTGCATATGCTCCGATGATGCTACCTTCCAAAACAGCACTTCTGACATGTCTTTCACATGTCACTGAGCTTTCCTTCACTGAGCTTTCCCCCCAAAGGTGGTTGACAGGGCCCTCAAACATGTCCGACCCATCTCCTGCACCTCTGCCCTCACCCCTTCCCCTCCCTCCCAGAACCATGATAGGGTCCCTCTTGTCCTCACTTTTCACCCCACCAGCCTCTGCATTCAAAGATTCATCCTGTGCCATTTCCGCCAACTCCAGCATGATGCCACCACCAAACACATCTTCCCCTCACCCCTGCTGTCAGATTCCGTAGGGACTGTTCCCACCATGACACCCTGGTGCACTCCTCCATCATCCCCCAACTCCTCATCCCCTTCCCATGGCACCTTCCCATACAGTCACAGAAGGTGCAACACCTGCCCCTTTACCTCCTCGCTTCTCACTGTCCAAGGCCCCAAACACACTTCAGGTGAAGTGGTGCTTCACCTGCATCTCCTTCAATTTGGTCTCCTGTATTCGCTGCCCCCAATGCGGTCACCTCAACATGTGGGAGACTGAACGCAGACTGTGTGACCACTTTGTGGAACACCTTTGCTCAGTCCACAAGCATGACCCAGACCTTCTTGTCACTTGCCATTTCAACTCACCATCTTGCTCTCATGCCTACATGTCTATCCTTGGCCTGCTGCAATTTTCCAGTGAAGCCCAACACAACTGGAGGAACAGAACCTCATCTTCTGATTAGGCACTTTACAGTCTTCCAGACTTAACGTTGAGTTCAACAACTTCAGACAATGAACTCTCCCCTGCCTTGACCCCCTTCTTAAATCCAATTTTTACAAACTAATTTATTTATTTATTTTATCCTTTTGCTTATTTATCAATTTTTTAAATCCTTTTTCCCCAACCTCCTGTACCCCCACAGTGCCATCTGTCACTTGTTTCTGTGTTGTGCTTTCACAGAGCGCTGCCCCTTGTTCTGCTATTAACACCTTCTGCTATCTTACCTTTATGCCACTATCAGCACCTTCTTTACTCTTTATCACTACCATTAACACTTGCTTTGTCCTGTCTCCATGATGTCTTTGTCAATCCCTCCTTAATTGTCACCTATCCCCAACCTTCTATCTTGCTCCACCCCCTCTTAAACAGTATAAAATCCATCACATTTCTACTCTTTAGCTTTGAAGAAGAGTCATATGGACTTGAAATGTTAACTCTGTTTCTCTCTCCACAGATGCTGCCAGACCTGCTGAGTTTTTCCAGTGTTTTCTGTATCAGTTTCCAAAATTGCTTTGTTTGGCACATCCATTTCAGTGTATTGCATTCAACTAAATTATTGTGGCTTCTAAAGTACCTTCCTGCATTGGTTTTATATTGTCCATTTTAAGTCAAACTGTGTAGAATAAAGCCATGTTAGGACCTTGCATCAGAAGCATTACCTGGAACATATGAAGCATTTAAAAATTGTTTTGGTTTATTCAGTTGTTTTGGTTCGTTCTTACTTTGGGAACTCAATTTACTTCTATTATTGTAACATTCTAAGAGATTCATGTTCAGAATTTATTTGCAAGAAGTTACACAATGGTAGAGCCTTGAATTTAAAAGAATGTTCCGAAGTTGGAGATCAGGTCTTTTTTATTATGTTGGATGAACAATTGGTCTTCAATCAAATTTTTGAACCAGCATTATTGACCTTGCCCTTATGCAGCAATGCGTTCAGCTATCTGAAGCGCATCGCGTGCATGCGCGTGTGCAAGTGCATGTCAGTGTGCGTGAGAGTGAGTGAGAGATGGCTACAGTTTTCTGAAGTATTAATGTCCTACGATGTTACAAATATCTGACTTTGAAACTTCTGCCTTAATCCTTCTCACCTCAGATGATTTTATTGAGCTGGAAAAACTCAGCAGGTCTGACAGCATCTGTGGAGAGAAAGACAGAGTTAACGTTTCGAGTCCGTACGAACTTGAAACGTTAACTCTGCCTTTCTCTCCACAGAGCATCATGTCAGACCTGCTGAGTTTTTCCAGCATTTTTTGTTTTTGTTTCAGATTTCCAGTATCTGCAGTATTTTGCTTTTATTTTATTGAGCTGTTCAGTTTGGTATTTTTCATTCTAGTTATTTTCATTGGGACAGTTTCTAGCCCATTAATCTAATGGAAATTACCATGCCAAACTCACTGGCCTGATTTTCTGGTCAGTGGTGAAGCAATGGCGTTCGTTGCTGACCTTGAGGAATGTTGTTCATAAAGACCTAATGATCACTCACTTCAGCTGTATCTCTATCAAGCAGTGGGTTAGTAGGCCATGAAAGGCAGTGTTGTTGCTTGATCTGAGTAATGAGATGGATCCAAGTAGATTGTTAGCATCTAATATGTTCTGTTTAATGAATGTTAACTACCCAGTACTTAGGTAATAAGGTGAACAGCTGCTGGGTGCTGATTTGCTAATTATACTCAATTGTATATCGACTGTCTGCAGTGGCTCAGTTCATAGCACCCTCGCCTTTGAATCAGAGGGTTGTGGGTTCACGTCCCACTCCCGGAAACCAAGAACTGTGATTGTACTCGAAAGAAGTTGCAATCTGTGACTGTTGGTAACTCGAAAGAGTTTCCACGGCTGCATTCGCAGCCAGCTGTCCCTGGAGAGGGAGCACGTGGTGTCTACCAGCATGATAGAGGCCTTCTGTGCTCGGTGGGCACAGTGGGGACTGGGGTGCTTTATGGACCCCATGAATCACATTTTGGTTTAATGTTTATAAAGGTGGCTTTAACGTTTGACTTTTTATTTGCAGTGTCCCTTTTAAAGGGTTGCATCTTGTTTTGTCCCTCGTTTTTCCTAATTTAGTTTAACTGGTTTCATTAAAAGAAAAGCACTGACTGTCTGGCGTGTTAGAGGGGCAAGTCCGCTCTGCAGTGGGCAATAAACATTCTCTATCTAAGCATCCTGGTCTCTTGTATCCTTCACATCCAGGCTTGAGTTAGCCAATATAGATGAGCTAAATATGCATGAGCATATTGGATTAGTTATCACAATATAATGAGATTTAAAATCTAACTAATTAGAAAGAATAAAAGTCAGTAGAAAAACTAGAACACTAGATTGGATTCTGTCAGGTTTTGGAAAGATGAAGAGCACAATTACTTGAGATCAGGTAAGCGGAGGAATTGGAAAATTGGCCTAAAGCAACAGTGGGTCATTTTTTTCAAAGAAATAACATTTCAAAGGCACAGAATATTTATTCCATCAAAAAGAAGGAAATCATTAGCTTTAAAATGCCATGGATACATTGAGGTTAGATAAAGGATTATATCAATAACCTAAAGACTAAAATAAGCAGTCAAGGGCGTAGAAAGGAAGGCTAAGAGAGAGAGTATGAGGAAAACTATCAAAAGGAACAGTGAGGTATTTTACAAATATAGCAGTAAATGAAAATTGTTAAGCGTGAGGAAAGAAAATTTAAGCGAAAGAAAGAGACATCAATTTGTAGAGGATCAAAAAAAGGCAGAGATACTTAATGTACTTCACATTGGCCTTTATTAAAGCGGAGGATATCAAGAGGAGGTGGTCGAGAGAACATTAAAACATAAGAAATAGGAGCAGGAGTAGATGACATGGTCTGTTGAGCCTGCTCCACCATTCAGTATGATCATAGCTGAATTTGGGCTTCAGCTCCATTTTACCCGTCTGCTCGTCATATCCCTTAATTCCCTGAGAGACCAACGATCTGTCTAACCCAGCCTTAAATGTATTCAATGACAGAGCATCCACAACCCTCTGGGGTAGAGAATTCCAAAGATTCACAACCCTTTGAGTGAAGCAATGTCTCATCTCAGTCCTAAACAATCAGCCCCCTATCTTGTGACTGTGCCCCTGTGTTTTAGATTCCCCGACCAGCAGAAACAATCTCTCAGCATCCATCCTATCAAGCTCCCTCAGAATCTTGTAAGTTTCAATGAGATTGCCTCTCGTTCCTCTAAATGACACCAAATATAAACCCAATTTACAGTGAGATGAGTGATATTGTGATAAGTGATGGGTAAATCATGGAAATTCATGGCTCATGGCCCATTATGTCTGTGCTGGCCAAAAAAGAGTTAAGGCTAATCACACTTTCTAGTTCTTGACCTGTAGCCTTGTGGGTTATGGCATTTCAAGTACACATAAAAGTACTTTTTAAAATGTTATGAAGTTTCCTGCCTCTACTCCTTTCCAGTCATGAGTTGCAGACCATCACCACCTCTCTCTGGTGGAATAGTTTCTCTTCAACTTCTCTCTATTCCTTGTACCAATTACTTTAAATCTAAGCACCCTCCCCCCGTCATTGTTCTAATTCCAGAGGAATTCTACTCAAGTGTCCTAATGGGACATCCAAAGATTAAATTTAGTGAACCTGCTCTGTACTAGCTCCAATGTAAATCTATCTTTCTTTGGATAAGGACACCAAAACTGTGAAGAATACTGCAGGTGTGTTCTCAGACTGTAAAGAGATTCTCCCCCTCCCCGCCCCGTCGCTCCCCCCTCCCCGCCCCGTCGCTCCCCCCTCCCCGCCCCGTCGCTCCCCCCTCCCCGCCCCGTCGCTCCCCCCTCCCCGCCCCGTCGCTCCCCCCTCCCCGCCCCGTCGCTCCCCCCTCCCCGCCCCGTCGCTCCCCGCCCTGGTTGACAGGGCCCTCACACCTTCCTCTCCCTCCCAGAACCATGATAGGGTCCCCCTTGCCCTCACTTGTCACCCCACCAGCCTCCACATTCAAAGGATCATCCTCCGCCATTTCCGCCAACTCCAGCATGATGCCACCACCAAACACATCTTCCCTTCACCACCCCTGGTGGCATTCCGTAGGGACCGTTCCCTCCGGAACTCCCTGGTCCACTCCTCTATCATCTCCTACACCTCAACCTCCTCCCATTGCACCTTCCCATGCAACCGCAAAAGCTGCAACACCTGCCCCTCTACTTCCCCCATCCTCACCATCCAAGGGCCCAAACACTCCTTTCAAGTGAAGCAGCACTTCACTTGCACTTCCCTCAATTTAATCTACTGCATTCGCTGCTCCAAATGCGGTCTCCTCTACATTGGAGAGACCAAATGCAGACTGGGTGACCACTTTGCGGAACACCTTCGGTCTGTCCGAAAGCATGACCCAGCCCTTCCTGTCGCTTACCATTTCAACACTCCACCCTGCTCTCATGCCCACATGTCCATCCTTGGCCTGCTGCAATGTTCCAGTGAAGCTCAACGCAAACTGGAGGAACAGCACCTCATCTTCCGATCAGGCACTTTACAGCCTTCCGGACTTAACATTGAGTTCAACAACTTCAGATCATGAACTCTCTCCTTCATCCTCACCCCCTTTTTGATCCCCTTTTTTCTAATAATTATTATTTTTTTTTATATATATATTTTTCTTTTCCCACCCATTTCTATTATTTTAAAAATTTATTTCTATCTATTGTTCTATCTCCACCTTTTAGCCTACTTCGATCACTTCCCCCCGCCCCACCCCACTAGGGCTATCTGTCACTTGCTCATCCTACTTTCTACCCTTAATGTCACCATTAGCACATCCTTTAGCTAATATCACCATCATCAACGCCCCTTTCTCCTTTTGTTTATGACATCTTTGGCAATCTCTCCTTTGCCTCCACCTATCACTGGCCGTCTATCCAGCTCCACTTGTCCCACCCCCCCTTAAACAGCTTATATTTCACCACATTTCTTATTCCTCTTTAGTTCTGATGAAGAGTCATACGGACTCGAAACGATAACTCTGTCTTCCTTTCCACAGATGCTGTTAGACCTGCTGAGTTTTCCAGCAATTTTTGTTTTTGTTTCAGATTTCCAGCGTCCGCAGTATTTTGCTTTTTTTTATATATATATATATGGTGGTTTCCCATTAGCTTTTGCAGGTTCTAGCTGATCAGGAGACTCTCCCAATCTTACCACCTGCCATAGATATATTAGAAGAATTTGTAGGTTGATAATCAATCTGCTTGGTCATGTTCTGAATGCACTTTCCAGAGGGTTGTGGGGTCATGTCCCACTCCTGGAAAACCAAGAACTGTGATTGTACTCGAAAGAAGTTGCAATCTGTGACTGTTGGTAACTCGAAAGAGTTTCCATGCCCATCAAGCCCCAGAGTGGGACCCTGGCTCAGAGGTAGGGACACTACCACTGTGCCATAAGATCTTGTACATGAAGATTATTGCATGATCCTTGTTACAAGTTCCTATTATTCCTTGAGTAATACTCTGTCCAATGATATATTTACTGTTAGTGTATCTACAAGCTACTCACACTGTTATTTTCTGCTTCTTGTTATTACTTATCTTTACCCATACTGATTCTACTTCCTAATTTTGAGCCATGACTCTTTCTCACAACTATCCTTATGTCATCCTTTATTATCAGGGCTACCTGACCCTACTATCTTCCTTTTCCATTCTGCCTCCTAATCTTGGTCACCTTGCAACTACATCTCTGTAATGGCTTAATAAAGTACTTTTTAAATATAGTCACTGTTGCTTTGCAGCCAATTTGCACACAGCAAGATCTCACAAACAATAAGTGTCTAATGGTTAAAAGGAAATATTTAGCCCAGTTGGTTCAGCTGAGGAAATATAAAGTGCCAGGGCCTGATGGGATACATCTTGGATCCAGAAGTAGTTGAGAGAGGAAACTGCAGAGGCTATAGAGAACTATATTTCAGAGACCCATTGAATGTGGATGTGTGCTGGAGGATTGGAAACAGCCCAATGCAGTAACCATTTTTTAAAAATGGAGGCAGACTGAGCTAATCCTGCTAATTACAGGCTGCTTAGTTTAACACACAAAGTATGGAAAATTTTAGCATCTTTAAGGATTAAATTATCACAGGCCTAGATAAATGGAAAATAGCTGTAAGTAGTCAGCACAGATTTCAGAAGGGATGGTCATAGAATTATACGGAACAGAAGAGGGTCAGTGAGCCATCTTTCTTCATATTTCTGTTTCCTCATACCAGGCAAGCATCCTAGTGACCCTGCAATATATCCTCTAAAGTATCAATATCCTCCTTATAATTTGGAACCCACTACTAAACACAGCATTCTAATGGAGATCTTATTGAAGCATTATGTAAGTTCATCGTTAGCTCAGCTCTTGTATTTTATATCTCGAGATAGTGCCTCAAATTCTGATAAATAGAAGAGGCCCTAGACCTGAACGTTGGTGAACACCGCTACCCACTATGAACCACTCTGAAAAACTGCCCTTAATTCTTACTCCGTTTTCTCTCTTCTAACCAGTTTTTGAAATCAAGTTTGCTGGGATCAAGAACATGGGATTATAGTGATTAAGTGCAAGAGGCTTAGTGCAGAGGACAGGAGAAACATTTTTAAGGGTTGAAGTTGTGGAATTTGCTTCCAGAGTAAATGGTTGAAGCAGAAACTATATCAACATTCAGGTTATGATTGGATAGATCTGTGATGAAAAACAGATTGACTGATACAGGAACAGTGTGGCTAAATGTGATTAAAACTATTGGCTTCCATGGAAAGTAAACACCGATACTGGTGGTGGGCTGAATTACAACATGAAATGGGTCACTTAATTGTACTTCTACGTGAAGCTTATTGTATCTGCAGGATGAGTGTAGTTGGCCTTTCTCGATTGAAGCCCCAGTCGTCTTTGAAATCTAGCTAATCAAATTATTGATCCTTTAAAGGATAGTGGATATCTAAATGGAAAATGCTGGAAACTCAGAGCCGATCAATATACATCTGTGGAGATGAGCTTATGTTTTCGATGTGAACTCTTATTCAGAGCTGAAACATGAGAGCCAGGCAGGCATAGTAACTCAATCAGAAAAAAGGGAGATGAGATATCATCAGTAGAATCATGTAAAAGATCAAAGTGAAATGATGTAATAATGGTAGTACTATGTCTGCCTGTCTTAGATCTCTCAGTTCTCAAGAGCCTGCTTCACAAAATTTAATTGGTTGGTGATTTCAAACACAACTTGCATTTATATAACACCTTCAGTGTAGCAAAGGCACGTCATAGAAGAATTCTTGAACAAAATTTTATAATAAGCCACAAAGATAGTGGGATAGGAGACAAAAGCCTTGGCCAAAGTTATGTTTTAAGGAGTGTCTTAAAGGAGGTGGAGACACAGCGAAGTTGAGGGAGGGAATCCCAGAGCTTTGGGTCAAGACAGCTGAAGGCACAGCCACCAAAGGTGGAGTGATTAAAATTGGGGATGCATGACAGGTCAGAATTATAGGGGTACAGAGATCTCAGAGGTTGTAGGATTCAGAGGTTACAGAAATCTGGAGGAAGAGGCTCTGGAGGGGTTTGAAAACAAGGATGAGAATTTTAAAATTGAGGCATTGTCAAACGGGGAGCCAGTGTTGGTCAGTGAGCACAGAGAAAATGGGTGAACGGGACTTGGGGAGTATTAGGATATGTGCAGCAGAGTTTTTGATGAGCTTAAGTTTATGTAAGATGGAAGGCCAGCCAGGAGAGCATTGGCAGAGTCAAGTTCAGAGGTAACAAAGGCATGTTTGAGGATTTCAGCAGTAGTTGAACTGAGGCACAGATGGAGATGGGCAATTGACCTGCTGTGAGTTTCAAACACTTACTGTTTTTTGTTTCTGATTTTGAGCAGCAGCAATATTTTACTCTTACCCATATTATTTCAAAGGTTAACTCCAGCTTCTAATCATCAAACATAAAGTTACAATTTTAATTGCTGTAAGGTACCAAAATTGAATGGGCTGTTCAATGACCAAGGGTCTAGAGTTCACACTTCAGTATTGCTGAAAAAAAAGAGACGTGTCTAAGCTTTTCGTCTTGCACCCATCAGGACACTTTGCAAGAATCAAATATAAGGGAAAAACAACAATTCATACTCTGTGAAGAGAGTCCTAATTGGTTGGCAAGTGGACTCTGATTGATAGAGGCATTGCCAAGGAGAATGCACCTGTGATAGTGACTGAGAGTTAACTTTTGAGCATTGTTTGAAATTTAAACCAGGCAGCTTGACCCTGATTGGTCAAGGCATTGACCTGAGGAATGAGTCAGCAAAAGGCTGTTCCTTATTTTGTTTAGCTGAAACAGGTGCAACGTATGTACATGTTCTTTCTGTCTCCAAAGAACAGGGCCCTATGTATTAATATATGTAGCTTCCAGTACATGCAAATGCACCACACTGCAAGCCTAACTGACAATCTTAAATTGGTTGTCAGCGTAATTCTTTGCACGTTGAGGATTATTTAGCAAATATTATTCAATCGCGGAATCACATCTGAAGTTGGACACTGTTTCGAGTTTTTCAAGCACAGGCTGGTTTGGTACGGTCTGTAACTTGCCCGTTCTGAACAGCAGCTGGAACATGTTGTTTGATACAATCTGTCAGTCTTTGGGACGTACAGCCTTTATATCGAGCATCGTACTGGCACTGAAATTCATGTACCACATTACTCATTTATGATAGGCAGAATGTCTTTCTGGCTTGGCGGCAGAATCCTCTTAGTGGTGAATACCACTTGTGTTGCTACTGCATAGTAGCAGCGTGAAACAACTAGCTTCACCTGTTGCTCAAATTTTTGAGATACCTTGCCCTTCCAGGGTAATCTGAGGTAGACTGGGCACTTTTCAAGGCCTTAGGCCCATTCATGAGTTTGTGTGATATGTAGCGCAAAATGATCAGAGTAGCCATTAACCTACAGAATGCCTTTGATGCGCCCTATTTCAGCATAAAGCTTGCTTGGTGAGCAAATAGCTTGGACCATATTTACAAGGTTGCCGATAAGACCAATCTTATAACATGTGGAGCTGTAAGAATCCCAATGTGTGTATTGACAAGTGAAGGTAGGCTTGCGGTAGACCGTTGTAGAGAATCACCTGGCAGATTTCTCAAGCAGTATGTCAAGAAAGGGAGTTAATTTGACAGCTCCATTTCAAAGATGAATTTGAGCGCAGGATGGAGCTCATTAAGACATAAGGAAATTGTTGCATGTAGCTGCAGATTTAAATATAGCGAACATATCATTCACATATTGGAAATATGTGAGAGGGAGGAGGTTTGGTGTCATTCAATCGAAGACACGTTTCTCATGGAACTTAAAGATGTTTGTGAGAGCTGGACCTAGAGGGATTCCCTTGGCAACACCATCTATTTGGGCAAACATGGTGTCATTAAAACTGAACTCAACTGCGTGAGTTGCTGAGTTCATAAGTTCAATGAACATTGATTCATGCGATGGTGGTGGGTCTAGATCACCATGACATAGTGCTGCAGCACAAATAGCTATGGCTTCCTTAAGTGGAACATTGGTGAATATTCTAGCAATGCCAGATGAGCACATGGATACAGCATTGCTATTGATGTGGAAGTCCTGTGTGGCCTTCGCAAATGTGAAGGAGTCCTTCACCATGTTTGTGGATACCTTGGTCAAAACTGGTTGTAACCATTTGCCCAACCATTTGACCAATTCGTGTTGTGCAGCACCGGTCATAGATAAGATGGGGTGTAAAGGGACATCACTTTTGTGTGTCTTGGGCAGCCCATACATACGTGGACGTATCAAACTGCGAGGATGAACCCTGTAATATATATCACGAGGTAGCTCATCGCTCTTACACAAGTCCAGCAAGCTTTTTTTAGCTTACTTTTGAGCAAGGCTGTCCTGTTATGCTGAGCGGCAGGTCCAATGGGTACGAATTTGGACCTATCATTATGAATGGTGTGCATTTTGCTGATATAGTCACACTTGTTAAGGATGACTATTCCCATCGCTTTGTCAAGTTTACTGATGTGTATGTCTGGGTTGGTCTTCAGGCCTCGTGTTGCATGTGAAAGTCAGACAGGTCGTTTGGAATCCTGCAATATGCGTGTGCTGGATCAGCTAGGCACACTTTAAAGGATTCAGTGTCTTCAGTGGATGCTGGTTTGTGGCGGGATAGTTGGGAGTAGAGGGGTTCGAACGCAGCAAATACCTCTTCCCGTTTGATTTGGGATGAAGACAAACCAAAAGTTCACACTTCAGTTGTCAAACGTGATTAACATTTTAATTGTCTGATCATTGAAAAGAATATATAATTTAATGAGCCAGTGGACTTTAATGTCAAACACAGCTTTATGTTTAGGAAAGACCTTAAATCTTCAGATTGTTGCTTTGCAGTGAGAACTGACTGGCTGAGGATATGTAACTTCCACCAGTAATTCAGTGGAAGCTACAAAATAGAAGATTTTGAACAATCTCCTTGAATGAGTTGGTAGAAAACTGAACTGTTATAGGCCTATTACACCAAGAACTATGTTGGTTTCTCATGTGGTCTTTGCTTTTTAGATGTATTTTACAGATCACCATCAATATTCCTTTGAAAATTACTAATTCCTGATCTACTTATGTATAATTTGGTTATTTCTGTTTCTTGCTCTTTTTTTTGAAAAACAGGATTATGTGGGTTCCTCTGTAATGCTTAGGAAACTGAAATTCCTTGAAAATAGGAAACCGCTTTAATTGTTTCTTTAGGGCATATTCAATTTGACCATGATGCCCAGAAGTTATCTAATTTCTAAATATCCTCAGAATGGGTTTTATTGGCTCTTTGATATCTTTTTGATCTCTAAGCCATTTCAGATCTGATAATTACCCATATAAAGACACATGAGAAGAAACAACTACTTAGGTCATTTGTCTTTGTTCCATTAGCCATAAATTCCACCCTTTTGGTGAACAGTGTATTTGGAGTGACATTTCAGCTGAACAATTTTTTTCAAAATTTAGAAAAATACACTGGTATACCATCAATTATATTTCTTTATAATTTGTTTGCTTCTGTATTTAGAATTTTGATGATGAACTAAATGTGTATGTGTCAAATGCCACCAAGGTCGCCTATTTCTATTATTATTTTAAAATTTCTTTCCATCCATTGTTTTATCTCCACCTTTTAGTCTATTTCGATCCCTTCCCCCCACCCCCACTAGAGCCATCAGTCATCCTGCTTTCTACTCTTAATGTCGCCATTAGCACATCCTTTAGTTAATATCATCACCATCAACACCCCTTTTCACCTTTTGTTTATGACATCTTTGGCAATCTTTCCTTTGCCTCCACCTATCACTAGCCCTCTATCCAGCTCCACCTGTCCCACCCCCCTTAAACAGCTTATATTTCACCTCATTTCTATTTCTTTTTAGTTCTGATGAAGAGTCATACAGACTCGAAACATTAACTCTGTCTTCCTCTCCACAGATGCTGTCAGACCTGCTGAGTTTTTCCAGCTGTTTTTGTTTCAGATTTCCAGCATCTGCAGTATTTTGTTTTTATCTTTGCGCAGCACTGATGGGTTAATAGCTGTAATTTGGAAACATGCTTTAGTATATCTAGGTTCACAACTTTTGCACACTCTCATCCTAGTTTCCCCCCTTGAATGGCTCCTATCTTTGCTCCAAGTCCAGGGGGCTCAGACTTGAGCATATCTTGCACATAGCAGATTTAGCCATTCATCACGAGGTATTGCTTGATCACATTAAGTGTAATTGAACTTCATTCTCTTCTCTGCCAAAACCATCAATTGTTCACAATTATCCTGGTTTGCAAAGATATCCACTGGGTTCCTTTTTCCACAAAAAAACATCACCTTAAACCCCTCTCCTCTGTCTATTCCACCCTCATATTCAACAAGCGCAAAGAACTCGTGGATTTTTTTGTCACTAAAATTGAGATTACCCATTCAGCTGTTTCTGCTTTCCTCTTCCCCACCAGCCACACCTCCTCCCAGGATTCTCCTGCACAGCCCTCAACCGACATCTTTCCCTAATTTCTCTTACCTTCCTTAATAACGTCATCAAGCTCATCTTGTCCACAAGACCCACCTATTGGTCCTCCTTGATCTTTTTCCCAACTAGCTCTCTTCCTTGACCTTATTCCTAATTGACCCTCCTCAAAAGAAGCAAACTATCGCCCCATTTCCATACTCCCCTTCTCTCAAGTCATTAATCATGTTGTCGTCCAAATCCAATCTCATCTTTCCCATAACTCTGTTTAAATCTCTCTAATCTGGTCTTACAGTGGCACTGAAACAGTCCTAATCAAAGTTTAAAAATTACTCCTCTCTGACTGTGACCATGATGCACTAGCCCTCCTTATCTTTCTTGGGCACAATCTCTATGCAGCCTCTGACATGGGGCTTCCCTAACGACTTTGCTCTGTTGCCCAACTCAGTGGGACTGCTCTTGCTTGATTCCATTCTTAGCTATTTAGTTGTACCCAGAACATCTCCAGCAGTAGTGTTTCTTCATGGCACTATCCTGTTACTTCTACCATCCCCCAGAGACCTATCCCAGGCTCCCCCCTCATCTACATGCTGCCTGCTTCTTGGTGATATCATTGGCAGATATGTGGTCAGTTTCTACCTGTGCACTGATGACATCTAGCTCTACCTCTCAACTGCCTTGGCATTACGTCTGCTCATCTGACATCTAGGGGAAAGGGACTGGGAACAAAGTTGGAAGATATTGAGTTGACTTTATGATATGTTCCTGCCTTTGATTGATATTGCCAAAGGAGTGGTCAACATGGTAGAGACTATTGGCTTGGCAGTGGCAGGTAGCCAATTAGGTCCAATAAAGGGCTAACTGGGGGAAGTTGATAGCGCCAATGGGATTTTCCTGCTGGCAGACAGGCCCCCTCGCCACTGAAGCCAGAGTCCAGAAGATAACTGAATGCAGCCTCCCAGGGGAAGGATGGGGGGCCATTGACTCCTCTTCTCAATCATCCCAACATGAACCTGCTAGGATGCGACTGCCACAGTAATTGGCCATCCTGTGGAGGAGTTCCCCCTCCACAATGATGGTCTCTCAGCTGTGGCTATGCATGATTTTTAACTTATAAGAATGCTGCACAGAGTACCACCATTTTTGAGGTGCCCTCGTAGTCTCCTGCCTGCCTCAGCAGTGCCCACCTCTCCTGATGACTGCTAGCTGTGGGCCCTCCTATTGGCCCTCCCAACATCTTGGTCTGTCTACTGATCTCAATTGAACAGGGTCCTGGAGGCTGCTTATTAATTAACCACTACCTTTAAGATTGCAGCCAATGTTGAGCCACGACCACTTCCAGGTTCCCAACCCTGAATTAAGGCTGACATCAGGATCGCAACTCAACCAGGAAAATTCAGCCCCCAGTCTTCGATGAGCCAAAATTTTGTCCAGTTAGCATTGGAAAGGCGAGTGCTGTTTTTGCCTCCACCACAAATTCCATGCCCTTGCCACAAATCTCTCTCCCACCATCATTTATCAGGCTGAACCAGCCTGTTCGTAACCTCAACTCCCTATTCAAGCTCGAGAGGAGTTTGAAACTTCGTTTCCTCTCTCTCTCTCTCTCTCTCTCTCTCTCTCTCAAAGGCTGTCAGCTTCCAACTCTAACATTGCTGAGCTTCACCTCTATCTTAGCACATCTGTGCTTGAAACCTTCATCCTGCTGTTGTCCCTTCCAGATCTAACTATTCCAATGCTCTCTTGCTTGGTTCTTCATCCTCTACAAACTTTGCATTCACAATTCAAAACTCTGCCTCCTGTAATCAATTCACACACCCATTGTCCTCGTTGGCACTATTAGTACCCCAGTACCTCAAATTCAAGATTTACATCCTAGTGTTTAAATCCCTCTCTACTCTAACCTCCAGCAGTACACCAGCCGTCCTCATGAGCTCGCTGTTCCTGATTTTCAACCTTGTTTGTACTTTCCTCTTCCTTCACCCTATCTTCTCTCTACCCTGGATTTTGCTGAAAATCTACCAGGTTCACCAGTTCTGAGATTGACTTTGAATAGTGAACTTCAGTACATAATAGCTTCTTAAAATGGATTTCCCTGCAAGACAAATGGAAAATAAAAGATAAAGCAAAAAATGCTGGAAATACTCAGCAGGTCTGGCAGCATCTGTAGAGAAAACAGAGTTAACATTTCATGTTGATGACCTGACCGTTTTGCTTTTGGAAAATAAAACATATTGAGGAGACAGAAGTTAATAGAGATGAAATTCTGAGGCACTTAAAAGAAAAATAGTGTCCCAGTAGATTAAGCTATAGTGGATTGTGAAAGAGTCCTTTTGTGTTTTACATAACTTACAAACAAAATTAGTTTTATGGGATCTTTTATGTCCAACATGGAGCATCAGCCTACATTTTTCTGTTCAAATCCTGGAGTGGGACTTGATCCCATAACATTCCAACTCAGAGGCAAGAGTGCTACCAACTGAGCCACAGCTGGCACCCAAAGCATGAGCCGACCCCTCACGGCTGACGTTGGTGAACAAAGACTTATCTCCCCATCGGGGAATTGAGCCTCGGTCTCACTCGTGACAGGAGGGATACTAATCACTATACTAATGTATAGAGGACAGATATGATTAATAAGTCATGCATGGCACATAGGGGAATGGTTTGCTGACCTACGAATACTGCCTACAATGTTTTTCTATTGAGATGTTTCTGTTAAGTACATTAAATTTTCACTTTAATTGAGTTAATTGTGCTTGTTATTATTCCTGCAAGAAAGGGTGGAGACATGATGGGAGACCATTAAATTTAGTCATTTTAGTTTAATTTTATTGATGGTTAAAGTACTGATGTCAGTACATAATCCTTGGGTTTGTTTTGGTCTTAACACTGGACTGCTTGGATACAAGTTGAATAAAGATTCATAAGGAACTATTTTTAATTTATGTACATTGAAAGAGAAACATTTCAAATCAGTTAAATGTTGTCTCAATCATTTGAGCATGTTGGTGTATTTGACCAGAATGAAAGGTTAAATGTTGCCTAGACCCTTGTCCTGTTTGTGCTGCAGTTATGGTGCTGTGAGATGTCATAACTGCAATGTGTAATTTCTCAAGTTACTGAAAGATAGCCACAGTGTGTTTCTCAGCCAATGAAATTCACTGAGCATCCAGCACTATTTTCTGCAGGTCCCTGGTGGACTCTCCATGACTTCGTTTATGTTGTTAGTTGCCAGTTTGGACTGAGTCCAGTGTTTCCTTTTCAGCTGATGGGTGGCTTCCGAGCTGACCAGCGCCGTGACTGTGATTTGGGGGTTTGTATGTGCACTGAACTTTGATTGAAGCAACTGTTTACAGCATGTTGCGGCAAGACCTTGCCAATATATGTGATGCTTTCCCCGCCCCCGTAGTATGTCCCAGTGGGGCACTGATGTAATGGTGGTAAGAGTACCTGACGCTTATTAGGCTGAGATTTTCTTCATTTTTAGTAGCAAAGCCTCTGTCAGTGGAAGTATGTTCTAGCTGCCTCCACGCCCAGGGACGATAAAATTAAGAACCAGCACTTCTTGGAAGTGAATTCTGCTTTTTTGTTAAAGGTACTTTGTAAATTCAAGAATTTTGGAAAAGCCTGAACAGGTTTTTGTGATGGATTTGTAAAGCTTTTATTTTGTTTCAACTGTGTAGATCGTAGATTTGTCCTGGAAATGTTACTTAACTTGCATGGATTTTATTTTTGATCCTGTGCACGATTGCCTAAATGTGCAAATGTGTAGACAAAGGATAGTTCTGAGACAAATATGAATTCAAGTGCTTTAACTAAACTGGTTAGTAATAGGTGCAGTTTGGCAAGTAGGATTGCAGTATCTATGAAACATAAGCAATTGCTAAGTAAAGTGGATTGCCCTAAAAATGTTGGAGTAGAGTGTGATTGTGACGGCATGTTCTGAACATTTAAACGTCTACTAACATATTCAGAGTTAATTATGGAGGAGAATAAAATTTCTTTTTGGAAGTTTTTTTTTTATTTTCTAAACTACAGATTTAGATTTTAACAATTTTTAAAATGGCTATAGTGTAAATTCTGCTCAGGAGAAAACATCCACCCACATCCTGTGCAACATTGATTTGTGGGTGTTGTTGGTGAACTTGATTGTTTTCTCAGCAAAGTGGACCAAGAACTATAATCTTTAATTCTGGCGTTGTGAACTGTTTGGCTGAAGTATTTTGAGGTATGAATCGATTTAACTTCCAAATTGCTTATTTTTGGTGTGCCTTCAGTTAAATGCTCATTGCTTTGTACAGGTTAATTTTACATATTTGACATTGTGAAGCAGAGGTTTGTGTACGATATTGTGAAGCAGAGGTTTATGTACGAGGGAATGAAGTGACTTGATCATGCACAGTGTGACAATATGCTAAATTTCTGGGCTCAGAAAAGCTGTCCACCTTACCATAATTTTATATTCATCCTCTAATTGAAATTAAGGTAATTTTCTTCTTCTTCCTCTTTCCCAGCATGATCCTTTGTGCCAGCGATTAGTAAAATAAAAATCCTATTATTGACCAGTTAACAAGCAGATTGTTCTACATTAGCATGTTATTGCTTCACTGAGCTCATTCAAACGAGAGTGAAACTTCAAATCATATTGGAGCACACTGTCTATAACTGTAGATAATCTAATTTTAAAAATCTGCAATTGGATCAAAGAAATTGCATACCATATTCTGCTCCTCACCTTGTTGCTATTGTCTATAGATTGTGCTTAAAGTGGAAATGCAAACTTTTTTTTGTTTCTGCAGCATAATCACAATTTTGGGTGCAAAATAGTTCTGAAAATATTACAGTTTCAATAAAGCAGTATTTCAATTCCAGTTGTTTTAGTGCAGACTTTTCAGCAGTTGTTTTCTCAATCATCAGCTTGCGTTGACTCATCTGGTGAATTGTGGATTGTTTTTTTGTCACTATTTGTGCTGACATCTAAGAGGAAAATCTAACAATGTAATATTAATGTTTTTAATAGAGCCTGGAAAAATGTTCTGAGGAACTACAGTGCCCTTTTGGTTTAAGTTTGTTTAGTCAAGAAGTGGGAGGGATTAGTTAGATCTCTGACGTAGATGATTTTGTTAATGTGAAAGCTAAAGCAATTTGCAGAGGAATAGAACCTTCAAGTTTTCCCTTAAAAGCTTGATCAGTTGAGAGTGGTGTGTGATTGATTTATATATTTTATATATACATTAACACATGCATGCATACATAATGTAAATTCTGTGAACGTATAAATGTTGTGGAATGTATGCTTATAAAAAAAATACTGCAGCTTGTTTGAGCTCTTGGTCCAGTTTATACACATGAATCCTATGCATAGATTTGCATTTGGTATTCATGAGTTTCATTCGAATTGTGCTTATAGCATCAGTGAGATATGAGCTAAACTAACAAGTGCTCTCTAGCACTTACCTGCTAAGTAAAGCAGGTTTTCTAGGGTAAGTTAAATGTTTATGGTGAAATAGTTACAAATGTCCAGATTGTAAGTTCTACATTACTCCATGAATGATTTTGTGCATTTTTTATTGATTTGCTCGCATCATTTTATTTTCATGTTCCTATGGATGACACTGCAAAGCTCCATTTTATTGCCCCTCCCTAGTTGTCCTGAGGAGCTATTAGTGAGCCTTGTCCTTGAACCATTATGCAGGGTATTCCAGAATTTTGACTTAGCAGTGATGAAGGAATTTAATACATCCAGGTCAGCAAGGAGAGGAATTTGAAGATGATGGTATTCTCATGATCTACTTGTTTTTCTGCAGGTCGTAGGGTAAATGGGACATCCTGTAGGGAGTAGATACTTGTAACCACAGTGTGCTGGCGGTAGAGAGGTTGAATATTGAGTCCAGTGGCAGGGATTTCCCTTGAGGAATGCTCTGGGCATGTGAAGTGAGGTGCGTGCTGTTTGCACACAACATTGATTGAGAGCAGTGCCCTCCCTCTGCCTCCAATCGAAGCGCTGCTACAGTTCAATCAGCACAAATTCTAGATATGCAAGTGCAGTTAGCAAAATTACCCTGTCCTGGGAGACCATCTTGGTTACGACACCGGTGAATGTGGGAGGTTGTGCTTTTTTTATGTTGCTGTTTCTGGTCATTTTCTCCTAATTATATAATGGATCGCACATGCCCGATTTTCAATCTTGTGGCCCACTGAGATGAAGGAGGGCTACTCGTGCGGCCTACTCACTAGCCTAGGTTGCCCATCACTTGTAGATGCTGATGAAGTTTTTGAGCAGTCAGGAAGTGAGTCAGGCATCAGAGTACCCGAGACTCTGCCCAACTCTTGGAATTGCTTTGATGTGGCTGGTTGACAACTGTAGAATTAGGTTGATTTGTAAAGTTTTTAGTTTTCCTTCATTATGGAACATATCTTTCTTTCTTTTCGTCTCCTGTGTCATCAAAATACAGACTACCGACAAGACCATTGACTGTCTGCTCCTCTAGTCACACATCCTCTAGAAACTCCTCCACAAACATTGCTGAGCTTGATCCAATTTTTCTCGTTTTTGTTGAGTCGCCTGCACTGTAGTTAAGCTGCTGATCAATGGTGGTTCCTAGGATATTGATGGAGGACTTGGTGATGCTAGTGCTATTAAAGGTCACTGGAGGTGGGTGTTTTCTATTGGAAATTGTGACTTACTGAGATGTGGTGTGAATGTTACCGGCCACTTGTGTGCTCAAGCCTGAATATTGTCTGGATTCAGCTATAGGCTGGTATGAGCTGTTTTATTTTTGGAAGGTTTGAGAATGAATCTGAACATGTTGAATCATAATTGAATAGCCCCTGGCCTTATGTTGGAGGAAAAGCGATTGATGAAGCAACTGCTGACTTTTGGGTGATTACTTCCATGAGGAACACTGGCAGCAGCAATGATCCTGGGCTGCAATGATTAGTTTCCAACATCCATGACCACTTTGCTTTGGAAGGTATGACTGTAGTCACTTCTGGGTTTTCCCCATGTCTTTCACTGCCATAAGGTTTGCTCGGGCTCCTTGGCATCATAGTCAATTGAATGCTGCCTTGATGTTTAGGGTAGTTACTCTCACCTCTCCTCTGTCATTTTAGCTTTTGTCCACATCTTGATCAAAGCAGGTGTGGAGCCAAAATGGTTCCAGCAGAAGACTCATCCATCACGAGGCGGGCAGTAATCAATCCTGTCAACCCCATTACACAATTTGTCAATAGAAGATATAAAAGGCTGAGTGTTCCAAAAGGCCCCCCCCCTGCCCCACCCAATCTCTTGCTTTTACTCCACTGCCCTGCCACCTTCCCAACCGAGAAGAGTAGAGGAGGGATTGTCTTGTCAGATGGATCGGTCAGAAACTAGGCATTCCCCATGTGCGGGTCTACAATACACATTTAGTTTTTAATCTCTCTTTGGCACTCAATGCATTGGTCACTGTATCTGATTTGCAGTGTACTGATGTCATTGAACTGTGGTTACATTGAGTGTATTCAGGGTAATTCCTTGTTCAATACTGCAGGTCATTTAGGGCATTGGTTCTCAAACTTTTTTGGTTGAAGGACCATATTTCAAATGAATTAGCAATCACCGACCTCCAATTCAAATTATAATACTACATAATACTCGTAATACAAAAGCGCTGGATGTATAGAGTGTTTTAATGAAGCTTTTAAAAAAACAGATAATTACTTAGAATAGCAATTTAAGAACTATTACACCGATGTCGACAGTGATGAGACAGAGCAGACAAACCAGAGATAAAGGACAAGCGTAACTCTACTAACATTCTAGTGCCTGCCAACTGAAATGCTTTTAATGTGGTTAAAGATTGCTTGTTAATGACATATGTACGCAGTTGGTTCACAGATCACATCCAATGCAAATAACTGTTGGCCAAATCAGTATTACCAGCAATTTCATCATACTTAGATGTTTAATAGGCTCAAAACAGGTTACTAATTTAGCTTTTTTAAAAAACTTCCCATAAACGTACCAGTTTCTTTCCCTCCAATCCAGTACTTACTTGAATGTGACATTCTCGGGAATGTTTTACAGACTTGTGCAAACCAAGCCCAATTTCCCAATGTTATTCAATCATGCAAAGAATTTACATTACTGCAACAACATGGTGGAAGATTTAAGTAAATCGAACTGACAACTTTCCCATGATTGCAAGAATTAAACTAACAGGAGATTAATACAAACAAAGTGCTAGAAATACTCAGCAGGCCAGGCAGTATTATAATGACACTTGTTAATTGCATTAGTCCAAATTGAATGTATCCAAGTATCATGGCAGTACCTCCCACCAAAAGTAAATGCGAGATTCACCACTGAAAACCACAGCAGCTGAGGCGTCCTTCACTGCAAAGAAGAGCGAGTATTAGTGAGCTTTGCAGGTGGACATCTTGTCAGCTACTTGAACAGGACTAACACAACTACTGCTAATTTATACAAAATGAATGGATTGCATTTTTTTCTCTTCCTTCTCTTTTTCCTTGTGTTTTTCTCTCTCACCTGGTGTGGAGTTTATTTTGCTGACCCTTGGAAAGTCTCTGTGGACCCAGTTTGAGAACCACTGATTTAGAGTGATTCTTTATTTCATCAATCCCGCAGCCACCCAAGATTTGGTGTAGTGACAGGTATTGGACGTAGTCTGGTGGGTTTGTCCTTGCATCTTGCTTTCAGAAAAATGAAATCTGGAGGAATATGCAGCTCCCTTTACAGGAACTGTTAGGTATTTGCTGGTTTGCTGTATATCTTTATATATCTGATTTATCTCAGAGCAATGCAGAGATGATAGGTTCTAAATCTACAACAGGTTTATTTACAGTACTTCACAATATCTCAGCAATTACAGGATTTCGACACACATGCTCTCAGTTGGAATCCAGGTCTGTTTCTGGAAGCTTCTGTCTGGTACCAGTTACTTTAGCTCTCTTGCTCCATCCACAGACTTCAGCAATCAAGTACAGTGAACACAGACCAACGTAATCAAACACAGATCAACTAAACCATTAAACACTATGGGAACAGATTAAAAATATCATGTTTAGCAGAAGAACAAGAGCAACAGCGCTTTTTAATAGTTTTTCAAGAGCTACAAACTATATTTAGCATTTAAAAATAGTTTATGATTTTGTGACTTCTTTGTGAAATTTATAATGGAGGCTATTACATAATATGTTTTATCCTGTCCATGTAACTGTTGACTTTTCTTTATGGAAGTGTTATGTTGCTGTGACTATTCAAATTCATTTTTACAACATTTAAAATGGTTGTGAAAATAATTTAAACAATTGCAACCAGGAAAGAACAGTTAAGTAACAATGTACCTCAAGTTGACTGCCTTAAACTTTGTGTAAACCTGAAATCTTCAAACAGCTGAGGTAATATTTGTTCAGTTTAATAAGAATGATCTTAATTTTATACAGTCATTGCAAGCTCTCCATTTTCACAAATCAAAATATACCTTGCTGCTTCAAATTGCACCATATGGTTTGAACTGGATACTGTATGAAAACCACATCAGGTTAGATTTTATATCCCACTAGGGGTGAAAAGTGCAACCCCTTTTGGTTTTAGCACACCAGCCAACAAGTCTGATTATAAATCTGATGAGCCATCCTGATTATTTATGAAGTTGTACATCAGGATAACTTCTAATCCTATAACCTCCCTATGGGAGCATTTTAGTATGGCTATTAGTTTTGATGTTTTCATGCTATGAAGAATATTTCAATGAACACAAAATAGTGTCATTAATTATTGAAAGTTGCACTTTTGGTGTCCCCAGTAGTCATTTGTCACAATTGAAAAGTGACATTTTTCATTTGTTTATGTTATATAGCTATCCCTCATTTAGCATTCTGAATGTCTTCCTAGAAAATGGCATGCTAAATGAAAACGTGCTTAAAGAAAAAAATCACTTTCCCACAAGAAAACATATAATAAGGATGAATTACATTCCTGAGATGTAATTTTTACATTAAAAACCTATTGGCTGCCTTGAACCTAATTGGCCTAAAAGTCCTTACTGACTCTTAATAATTTACTCTTTCAACATGCCTCCAGCTCGCCGCCTCTCCTGCTTGCCATTTCCCTCCCTGACCCTCCCATTGTAGCTTACTGATCTGACCTGCTCACCCTAGCCATTTGTTCCATCCTTCCTGCTCGTCACATCTCTCCCTGACTCTCCTGCTCGCCGCCCCACTGTTGCTCCTGTCTCGCTCTCCCATTTCCCTCTGCTGAACCCTTACCATGAGTGAAAGTCTGGGCGAGGGGGTGGTGAGACAAGTTGCAAGTGGGAGGGAGCAGGAGGACGGGAAGCAGTGAGTAGGAGAGTCAGAGAAAGAAGCAGCGAATGGGGAGCTCGGGGAGGGAAGCAGTGAAGTGGCAGGTTTTTTTAAAAAGAAGACTGAGCATGCTCATTAACTGCACTAAAATGAAAATGGCAGCATTGCTATTTGGGGAACATCCTCATTCACCAACCTCGCTAAAATGAATATGTGCATTAGAACGTGCTTTAAATGGGAAATACCTGTATTGTGACCTCAGTGGCATTGTTGTAAAAGTGTTTCACTTCTGTGATCGGTTTAAAGTGCTGGCATGGGTCAACAACTTTTTGGCAACAACACGGTGATATCATCAAATGAAAAGTTCAGCCATATAAAGCAGGAAGGTCACAGCCTATACTTCATTAGCTGATCATGACTAAAGTTTCAATCGGGCTAAATTTGGCCTTGACACTTTTGGGTAAGGCAGGCTGAGAAACATAGGCAAACATTTCCCCCCAGGTAATTTGCCATTTTTGCGGTATGTGTGTAGGGACTTCAGAGGAGGATGGGTTTATCTGCAATATCCTTTGTGGGTGAATAGCTTGCTGACCTTCTGTTATGCATGAATCATAGCCATTTGGGTGCAGTACCAGAGTGTAGAATTATGCTCAGCAAGGGGTCGCCCTGGAGGTGAGGGGGAGAAAGGTTGGCGAGAAAACAGTTTGTTGTCATTGGTACGCCGGTAATGAGCAGCAGCCATCATTAATGTTTACAACTGCATAAACTTCTATTTTTAGCTCCTGCTGAGAGCAGGGTTTCAAGTAGCTTTCACACTGTTCTGTGGAGACAGATCATGAAAACATATTGGACCATTTCAGACTGTGACGCACAAAACGCATAAGGATTGTATTTCTTTTTCCTTTCTGCGTTGTGGAGCTGCCAAATGCTTAGCACAATAGATGAACTTTTATTCCCTGGATGAAGTTGTGCTGCTGGTGGGTGGGAGAGAAATTAGGAAAATAGTTCTACAGACCACCTACTCTTCTCAAAATTTAATGTGTCAGTGGACAGAGGTGTGAAATGATTCCAGTTATCCAATTTACGAACTCTCACCAATTAAAATGAACTGCAGGAAAAAGATTTATAGAATATAGACTGATCTTCATATTATTGCAAAGCACAAAATATGAATTGTTTATTTAGCTGTTTGTAGGATGTCCTTGGAGATGGGGAAACCATGTGAACTATTTTTTTGTATGTGTATATATATAATATATATAATTGTAAAACTTGGTTAACATTTTCCTGTTCACAGGGCCACTGGCGTCCGCAGTTTGAGGAATAGAATACTTTTGGCCACCCAATGTCGGCAGCAATCACTGAGGAGAAAAAGCAGTGTAATTAGACAAAGTAGTGTTCTTCCTGTTTTGTCCCAACAATATAGCTTAGCTGTTCTCTACAATTTCCCGATTCAGTATGTTTTTTCTTTTTGCCAGTTCTCTCTGCCTTGTTTGGGATACATTTACTGATCACAGTTGTGATAAGGTTCCCTGTTGTTTGTTCTTAGTTTATCTTTGCAGGTCACTCTGTCACCCTTTTTTTCATCCCACTATAATCCAGAGGCACTGTAGCAGCCCAACAGCCATAATAGATTAGACTGAATTTGAACCCAGAACTTAACGTTGAAAGAACGGTTCCTTAATATAGTGGTGTCCGGGATGCAGCGGAGGACCAAATGCGGCAGTGAGCTCCTTTGATTGGACCAATGAAGATTCTTCTGCCTCTGTGCACAAAGTCAATTTGAACAACATTGTACTTCAGCTCAATTGAGGCTTATAAATAAACTGAAGCAATATCATGAAAGGCAAGAGTGAGTTGAATTTCAAGATTAGATTGCTTCTCTTTTCCAGTCCACTATTTTTGTATCAGCAAGATTATTTTAATCTTTTCATTCTCCCACCCACGCCGATTCAATGCTTTGATGGCGTAAAGTTCTAAAAGTACAAGGATCTCACCTAAATGGCCATTTACAAGTGGCTATAAACTGTCCGCTTAGGCCATAACAGCCAAGCCATTCTGGTCCCGACCAGTCACCCACACGTGTACTTTCCAGAATGAATAACAATCAGTGGTTGGATAACTGTTGATTTTTCATCCTCTCCTCTCCCTCCCCCTCCCCCTCCATCTTCCTAGTTTCCTCTGCTGCTCTATGTATGTGGTGCTGAGGCTAGTTGTAGCACTATTGCCCTGTGGGCTATTTGATCAAGCCAACATCTGATGTATAACATCTGGTCATATTCCTAATCAGGTAGTTAGGTGATTTTTTTTAAACTGAGCTGTACATCTAGAAATATGATTCCTGCATCATATCGATGGCTTACTTTAGAATATTATAGTAAGCAGGGCTGACAGTTGAAAAAAGCAAAGTGATTTTGAGGTTTTTATTCCTTAGCTTAATGCTGCGCTATGCTGCACTTGCAGTTTATTCAGGTAATGTTGAGTGTCTCTAGCGTTTGACTTTGGAGTAATTAAAAATTCAGGAACGAATCATTAGATCTGGTGCTGAATAACTTATTCTTATTTACTCTGCATTAATTATGTTTCTTCTGAGCCAGTGGTCTCTAAGTTGTATGTTTGGAACATCATCATTTTAATGCTAATATAATTGCGAGTAAACTCTGCATAAACATTCATTTAAAACTGAGATGCAAAGGAATTTCTGCTCTGAGGGTAGTGAATGTCTGGAATTCTCTATCCCAGAGAGTTGAGGAGGCTAGATCAATGAGAGTATTTAATGAGGAGGTAGATTTTTGAAATATCGGGGAGTTGACGGTTATTAGGAGCTGGCACGAAAGAGGAATTGAGGCCTGGGGCAGATCAGCCATAATTTTATTGAATGGCAGGGCAAGCTTGAGGGGCCGAATGGCCTACTCCTACTCCTGTTTCTTATGTTCTTATGTTATGGCTCTTGTGGTTTAACTTTTACTTGATGTAATGCAGCGTCCTAATTTATACTTTATAAGTACAATAACCTAAAATATATTAGACATAAAGTGTCAGTCTTGTGAAGATCTTGTACAAAATGTAGGGTTGCTAACTCTGGCTGGACATATTGGTGGAGTATCATTGCAGCCTGTCTCCATCTGCTCCATCCATACACTCCTGTCATTGGTTGGCCAACATGTCCATATTCTGAAATCAATTGGAAAGCAAATTGATTCTTCATTACCTAGTTGGGGGATTCTTTACCATTTGCTGAACAGCTTTTTTCTTTTCATACCTGTTGAACAAAATTGTTCAAATTTGTTTTTTTTACTGCCCCTGTGATTTTTCTCTTGGGTTGCTCGTAGCTGTGTCCTGGCAATTAGTATTTGATTCCTGGAGACTCCTGAGCACTTCTGGAGGGTTGGCAACTCTAACGTCATGAATAATGAAGACAATTATGCTGTTTGGATGGAGTGAACTCATGCGTCAAGGGGTCTTTGTGTTGATAAGTGCGTAGTATATTGTGGATGGTTTTATTGCTTTCTTTTCTGGTCTGTTGCATTATTAATAGTGCCCAGAATAATTAGCAGTAGCCTGCTGCTTTAATCAAACAGATCATTACCTGGCAAAGTCATCAAATAGGTTTGCAGCAGGGATGGGGAGGTATGAAGTGTTCAACTCGTGCTCGTTCTTGTTTTTTGCTAAGTGACCTGAAGCTGTAAAATGGATGGACAAACTGTCTGGAGTCGAGCAACTTCTGCTTCAGAGAGATGGAATTGCTGATGTGACTCCAGAGTTTTGTGACCCCCTCAGGAGGAGAGACTCTCTCACTTGTTGATGCAGCATTGAAAGTGTTGCGTCAAACAGCAGTAACCTGCATTTATTATAGTGCTTTAAAGTGTAGCATAAATCAGACAAACACTTCACAGAAGCGTAATCAGGAAGCAAATTAGATGCTGAGCCAAAGAGGATCCATTGGGAAGGATGACTAAAAGCTTGGACAAAGCTATTCGGAGGACCTAAATTGTTGGTTTTGGGAGGGAATTCCAGAGCATGAGGCCAAGGTGGGTAATGGCACAGTGTCAGTGGTTGGGTGAAGGAAGGGGTAAGATATTGAAGGAATTGCAACACGAGGATAAGAATTTTAAATTTGATATATTGGGGGAACTGAATGCTGATGTAGGTTACTGAGGATAGGGGTGATGTGTGAGCAGGACTTAGTGTGTGATAAGATATGGGCAAGAGAGTTTTGGAAGAACTAAAGTTTACAGAGAATGGAGGATTTTTAAAATATTCCTTCCTGGGATATGAGCATCCCTAGCAAAGCCTGCATTTGTTGCCCATCCTAATTGTCCATGAGAAGGTGGTGGTGAGCTGCCTTCTTGAACTGCTACACTCCACGTGGTGTAAGCACACTCACAGTGCTGTTCGGGAATTCTCGGTTTTCAACCCGGTAGCAGTGAAGGAACAGCAATATGATTCCAAGTCATGATATTGTGTGGTTTATAGGGCAACTTACAGTTGGTGATCCCATGCATTTGCTGCTCTTGTCCTTCAAGGTGATAGAGAATCATAGGTTTGAAAGGTGTTATTGTAGAGGGTTTGTGAATTGCTGCGCTGAATCTTGTGGATGGTACATGCATTGCTGCCACTGTGTGCTGGTGGTGGAGGGAGTGAATGTTTGAGATGATGGATGGGGGTTGATCAAACCGGCTGCTTTACCCTCGATAGTGTCAAACTTCTTGAGTGTCATTTGAGCTGCACTCATACAGGCAAGTGGAGAGTGTTCCATCACACTGCTGACCTGTGTCTTGCAGATGGTGGACAGGCTTTGCTGAGTCAGGAGGTGAGTTATTTGCTATGGAATTTGCAGCCACTGACCTGCTCTGGTAGCTACAGTATATATGTGCTTAGTTCAGTTAAGTTTCTGATCAATGACACAGATAGGCAATGTTATGAAGGGTGGAAGTGGGTTGTCTTTGTCATAGAAAGAATATAGGGTCGGAATCTTTTCTCGGGGTTGAATTGGATGCTGAGTTTGTGACAGTCTGTATCAGTCTGAGACTCTGATTAAAGAGGGGGGTAGCATTGATGGCAAGAATGCAGAATTTGTAGCTAAAGACAACGGTATCGGCCTTTTCACTGTTTAACAGGAGGAAATTTGCATCTCATCAAGACTGGATATCCGAAAAGCAGTCTGACTAAACAGAAATAGTGGAGGGGTTGCGGGAGGTAGATCTGGGTACCAATAGCTTACATGTGAAAGCGGAACCCATGTCAATGCATAAGGTTACTCAGAGGAGGCAAGTAAATCATTTATGGACTGCAGAGGTATGGATTCTTTACTGATAAAGGAAGCTATTGCTGAAGGAACTGTGGATTGTGGACAGTTGGATAGTTATGAATGGAGCAAAGTGAGAGCGATTTCACTGAACTGGAGAGCAGAGGAGTATTGGAGGAGAGTAGTGGGGTTGACTTTCTCGAGGTCAAGAGGTCAAGTAAGATAAGGAGGGATAATGCATCATCATCAAAAGAGGATGCCTCTTGCGACTTTGGTTAGGGCTGTTTTAATGCCCATGCAGGTCAGTTTTACACAATTCTTGGGGGAAATCTGTTAAACTTACTGAGTACTTTATTGACTTGAATATATTGATTGTGTAAGGGTGCCTGGTTGCTCTTTGATATGCTTAAAATTTAGTGACTGGAAGCAGAGTTTTAAGAATTCCCTTTCTTGGATCTCAAACTGAATCGCAGGTGTTGAACAGGCACTGATAGCTGCAAATGAGATTGGTAATTTCTATAATTGTGTTGGGGAGGAATCAAATTCTGAAATTGTTCTGTAAGTAAAAAAAATACCCTATTAACAGTTGCATTACTTAATGCTTTTCATACTGGACTTCCTGGGGGATATATAAAGATATGTTTTTTTAATTTATTAAGAGAGAATACTTTATGAAATTATAGTCCTCTTTTCCTTTGGTTGCTGATGGTGTTTCTCACAGAGAGTTCCCTGGAATGAGTCAGTGTTTGTTGGGGGTGCCCCACCCAGGAAAGGATTGCTTTACTTATAACATTAAAAACTAAATCTCCATGGAGACAGCCTTTATATCATTCCTAATTTCAGATGAGACATTAAACGGAGACCCCATCTGCTCTCTCAGGTGGGTGTAAAAGATCCCATGACCCTATTTCAAGGAAAACAGGGAAGCTCTTGTGCCCTGGTCAATATTAATGCTTTCAATACCACACAAACAGATGATATGATTATGTACCCCATTGCTGCATGTGGGGCCTTGTCTGCAAATTGACCACTTTTTTTCTTACAGTACAACAGTAACAACATTTCGGTAGTACATAATTTACTATGAAATGCTTTGGGATTTAGTAAGGTTCTGAAAGGTACTTTATAATTCCAAGTTTCTTCTTCACATCCATTCAACTCCTTGTGTAGGATAATGTTGCAATCTCCCACTATCAAGGTTCCACAAGTTGTCGCAGAACTAGGCTCAGGACATTGCTACCTTATATTGGTGCTTTGTTTTGGATCATGGGAAAATAGCATTTGTGTATTGGTTCCCAGAATTTGATCAGCTTAATTCGGTTCCCTTATCCCCACATCAGTATTGTAGACCCACAAAAAGATGGGCCTAGAATGCAGGATGAGAGAGACAGATCTAGCCGAGTAAATGTCGAGATTTGTTGCATAGACAACAATGCTCAGGTAACCCAAACATCAAAATTAAAATGGCTTTATTCCATTTTGCAAAGTTAAGATAATCTCCTTAATTGGACTGTTGCATTTATTTATGATAGCAAACAGAAGTTGAATCAATTAACATGTTGCTGTTCCAGTTTCCTGCTGCAAACCTGGTTAAAGCAATGATTATTCTATTAAGTAACTGCAGGTTGGTGGGTATCGCAGTGGATCTTCCCAGATGCCAGCCTCTCGTGAATCCTGAAGTTTACTTCAAAGTTATAGTCAGCTGCATGAAACCATTGTGTCAGGAGCTAGAATGGAACTTGCTGACACAAAGGCAGCCCTGTGTTGCAAAATGCTACAACAACTTCACACTCCTGCTGTCGCAACTGTCCAGCAAGAGAATGATAATTTTGCCAATAGATTTGCAAAACTCTGAATGTTTAGAATTAATTTAGAAAGTGGATGTCTGGTATAAACAAAGTACTTTAGTGACAGGCAATGGAAAGTTGGTGTATATTCAGCATTTTATCCCCTTTACCAGTTGTACACTTTGTTCTAGATTTTATGAGTTCATACTTTGGATAAATGCTATTTTGGATAACCCTAATCTGCATTTCTATTCATGCTGGATATGTGTGTTTGTACAGTGCACAAAATTTCACATCTGTTTGGCATTCCATAAACTGAAGGAAAATCTGGATGTAATTTGGTGGGAATTTGAATACAATTTTGGAATAGTTGCCAAAAGAAATCTGAGGAAAGCAGCCTAGTAAGGATGGCTAAGCAACTGTTGTTGTGCAATTGTAATCTATTAACTGGATTCTCATACAAAAAACTCAGATTTTTTAACCTTCCATTTAAAAACTCTTGTTACGGTGAGTTTGGCAACCTCTGCCTCTTGAAATCTTGCAAGCTTACCAAGTGTAAATGGATGTGGAAATAAACGTGTCAAGAAGACAGAATGTACCGTATATGGCAGCAGCAACCTACTGCTGAGTAGGCACTTCACTAGTCTACCTGTTGGTATTCAAGTAAAGTGACCAGTTGCCCTTTGATATACATTATCAACGTTGCCTGCTTCAATGGCCTACCCAGTATATTAATCCATTATTCTTACCTTTTGAGTGGGGTCCCGTTGCAGGTATTTTGGGGCTAATTTTCTACACTCAAAAGGTATTAAGTGGAGGTGATGGGCAGTTTAAATGCTATTGCATTTCACCGTGTTTCCTTAAAATGGGAAAGAAGCAATTCAGAAGCCTGTGTGTCAATTGGAAAACATATCTCAGGCTGAATTGAAAAATAATTGAATAATATTTTGTTGTGAGCTGAGAAATACAAGGTAGAAGCTGGGACACGAGCTGGCAGAGAGAATTTTCAAACAGGATGCTGTACTGGCTGTCAAGCTTTTTAGAGAAAAAGCTGCAGGATGTTTTGTGTAGGCTGAGGTCAAACGTGCTAAAGGAACAGTTAGAAGTCATAGTTTAAGTCACTAAGGACCCACTGGTGTGGGAAAGTGTGACATGTTCTTCATAAGTTATACATTTTGAAACACTTGGACTATGCAGTGATGCAGCACTTAAAAACAGATCAACTTAGGCTTCTGCACAGCATGGCACTACACACAAGACAGGAAAGACTGGAAATGTTGTAGAGACACAGCCACAATCCCATTGGTGGAATATATGAGAAGTAATAGTAGCAATAATAGTGTTTGTTTTTTTATTTGGGTCATGGGCTGTGGGCATTCCTGGCAAGGCCAGCATTTATTGCCTATCCCTAATTGCCCTTGGGATGTCTGATCTCATCTCACTAAGTATTTGCTTGATCTGCTTTTGGAGAGATTGAAACAGCACATGTGTGAAAGACACAACCTTCCAGTTCCAGTCACAAATGGGTATTATTATTACACCCCCTGGGTTATGCTATTGTATAAGCAGATGTAGAGCAGTGTGAGCCAAGTCCCACAAAAAGTGGCTCAGCCTACTTAGGAAAGTAACAGATGCCATTGAACATATCAAGAAAATATCTACCACAGAATTTGTCCCAAGTGGAAAGTTTGTCTCTATTTCCCCTTTCCCCTAACATCCTAATTTTTAACTTGTGTTCTCTAGTATTTGACTGTTTATTATAGTCAGCATTGTAGCTGGATTAATTTTGTCAATTACTCAAAACTTTGAAAGCTCTTTTTTTAAGGGCACCTTGAAATCTCTTATCCAGAAACAGCAAACTCAACTTCCTTAGCCTTTCCAATTACTCAAAATTCCTTACCCCTGAATCATATCAACTGCTTTACTCTGCATCCTTTTGAGGACAGTATCTTTCCTATGACCAACACCTCATTCAGCACTAATACAATTTCATTTGATTTGTACAGTACCCTCTCCTAAGGCATCCTATTTTAACTTCAGATACGAACTGTGTTGCAGTTTCCTATATTTGTTTGCCATTACTTCTATATTGCTTTCCTGATCACCACTAAATACTCTAAACCGCACTAGTAGTGCCATTTTGCATGGCATTGTTCTACTTGTTTGCAAAATGGCTTTGTTCAGAGCTGCAACCTGATCTTTGGCTTCAGGTGATTAACCATACAAACAGATAGCCATCTGTTCTCTGTGCATACCTGCTTAAAATCCCTAATGTCTTGCCTTAGTATTGTAGGTCTAGTGCACATGAAAATGTACTTATCCTGAAAGGTGCAGCTATACGCTGGAGTGCAAGTGTTATGGCTTCATTTTTGTTTGTTCATGGTCTGTGAGCATCACTGGCAAGACTAGCATTTACTGCCCATCCCTAATTGCCCTTGGGAAGGTGGTCGTGAGCTGCCTTCTGTAACCATTGCAGTCCATGTGCTGTAGATGCACCCGCAATGCTTTAAGGGAGAGGGTTCCAGGATGGGCCCAGAAACAGTGAAGGAATGGTGAAGCAGTTGTATAACTTTGAGGGGAGCTTGCAGGTGGTGGTGTTCCCATGCACCTGCTATCCTTGTCCTTCTAGGTGGCAGATTTAGGAGATGCTGTCATTCGGAGCCCTGGCTACTGCAGTGCAGTAGATGGTGCACGCTGCTGCCAATGTGCATTGGTGCTGGAAGGAGAAATTGTTTAAGGTGGTGAATGGGGTACCAGTCAAGCAGGTTGCTTTGCTTGGGATGGTGTCGAGCTTCGAGTGTTTTACAGGTTCGCTCATTAAGGCAAGTGGAGAGTGTTCCATCACACTCCTGACTTGTGCCTTGTAGATAATGGACAGACTTTTGGCACGTCAGAAGGTGAGCTACTCACCACAGAATTCCCAGCCTCTGCCCTGTTATAGCCACAGTATTTATTTATTTTTTAATATTAGATATCTCCTGGAGAGGGCTTTTAATTTAGTGACACTGATATTTGCAAGAACTTTCAAGAGCAAATTACTCAAGAATTACTCAAAACCTTGAAAGCTCTTTTTTTAAGGGCACCTTGAAATCTCTTATCCAGAAACAGCAAACTCAACTTCCTTAGCCTTTCCAATTACTCAAAATTCCTTACCCCTGAATCATATCAACTGCTTTACCCTGCATCCTTTTGAGGACAATATCTTTCCTATGACCAACACCTCATTCAGCACTAATACAATTTTATTTGAGTCTCTTAGTCAAGGTTAGTATACACAGAAATTCTGCTGGTCTCTGTCATTCTCAAGACAAGAAATTGACATGGCTGGGTTTCATGTCTCTCTCACTTGATAGTTGGAGTTTGTCAAATCTTGAGGAAGGCCACATTGTCAGCTAGTCTGGCCAACTGTTGTTCATTAGGAATCTGTGGTACTGGGGGAGGACCTGTCTTTTTGGGTACATTCGTGTAGATGGATCTGCCTGCTACCCTTGTTCTAATAGGGCTTTAACAGCATCTTCTACTGGAAATCCCACAAAGGCTGCGAGGTCATCACTAATCGAGGCATATGCTTGGGCACCAAGACCAAAGGCATGTCATCTTGTAGCATCTCTTACTTCCTCCATGATAGGCTGGATAGTTTCAGACCATTGATGAGAGCTAATCACCGTGTAAATTCCAGGAACGTCCCTTTTGCCAGATATGCTGTCTCACAGACCAAATTGCTTCCAGCTCAGAATTAGCAATTTTGATGGCTTGAGGTATTCTCTTTCAGAGGTACCATGCAGTATTCATGTCATTGTGTAGCAGATATAAAGCAAGCAGTTGACCATAAACTTGTGGTGTTGCTATTCCACCAGGAGCCTCCAGCTCTTGGATCTCTCAGTGCTCCAGCAGTTTGCTGAATCCCAGTGAGTTTTCCGCCATCACCGCCGTGGGCATCTTACCAACTTCTCCCCACCTCACTCCCCTCCTCCACAGTTTTTAATGGCTGGTCAAATTAAGTCTGTGATCAATGGTCACCCCCTAGGTTGTTGATGGTGATGGAATCAGTGGTGGGAATGCTGTTGAACATCAAGTGGAGATTATTAGATTCTCTTTTGGTTGGTGATGGTCATTGCCTGGCACTTGTGTGGAGCCTATGTTACTTGCCACTTGTCAGCTCAAGCTTGATTGGCTGCATGCAGCAAGACCTGGAAAACAATTACTGCTTCACTGTCTGAGGAGTTGTGAATGGTACTGAACATTATGCAATCATCAGCAAAAATCTCAACTCCTGACCATATGAGGGAAGGAAGGTCATTGATGAAGTAGCTAAAGATGGGTGAGACTAGGACACTACCCTGAGGAACTCCTGCAGTGATGTCCTGGGGTTAAGATGACTGGTCTCCAACAACCATAACTATTTTTCTTTGTGAGAGGTATGCCCCCAACCAGTGGGGAGTGTCCTCATGATTCCCATTGACTTCTATATTGCTAGGGCTCCTTGTCGCCACATTCAATCAAATGTTGCTTTCTTCTCAAGAGCGGTCATCTCACCTCACCTCTGAAATTCAACTCTCTGTCCATATACGGACCAAGGCTATGATGCAGTATGGAGCTGAGTGACCCTTGTGAAACCCAAATTGAGCGTTGTGTAAGTGCTGCTTGATGGCACTGTTGACTACACCTTCCATCACTCTGATGATTGGAATTAGACTGATTGAGGTTGCAATTGACTGGATTGAATTTGTCCTTGCTTTGTGGACAAGACATACCTGTGCAATTTTCCACAAAGTTGAGTAGAAACCATTGTTGTAGCTGTAGGTCAGTTGTGCATGCCTTATGGAAGGCTTGGGCTTGATGGGGCAAATGACCTTTCCTGATCTACACTTCCTTTAAAAATAAGATATCCCATCGGTCTTGCGCTATTTTGTGAATCTGCAAAATATTGAGCAATTTGTCAAATAAAAGCAACTGTATGGTACGATGTTTGGATGAGTATTTAAGGGAAGGATTCATGACACAGTGAGTTGATGGTAGACTTAAGGCTGGAATGTGTCATAATGTTGCTCAATGTACAAAATGTTGAATTTTTATTTTAAATTTATTCATAATCAGCATAAGTTTTTTGATTTAGAAAAGTCTACAAATATTTGTCTACACTTGGGTAGAAAGCTAAGCTGGCAACAGATTCAAATTTTGTGAATCCAACTTCTATGTAAAGTTAAATAATTATTTGGGAAGTTCTAAATTTTGTTGAAACTTTGAAACAAGTATGTTTTTAGCTGCACCTTCTATACCAGTCAAGTACTAGAAATTTAAACATAACGTTACCAAGAATTAAAAAGGTTTTATGTTCAGGGATTTAAAACTGATGATGTGGGGGATTTTATTTTAACATGGGGTGCAGAGGGTAAATAGGTATGAACTTTTTAATGCTTTACCCTATTCACCGTGTTTACCTGATGTACACCCCAGTGTTGCACAGTGTGACGAAAAGGCAACTGGAACTGAGCAGTGATGCTGGCGTCAAATGTTCCCCTTCCTGTTTAGGCCATTGCTTGCTTCAGTGCAGCTGCACCTTTGTTAGGCCAATTGTTTAAAAATAGAATTTTAAGTGCTGATGTGGATCTGGAAGGCATTTTAGAGTAAGTGAGCTCAGTCTTTAATTATCATTTAGTGCTTAAATGCTAAAGTAGTTTCAAAATCGGATGTGTATGAGATCCCAGTTCTGATATGTTTTTAAAGTTTGTGAATTTCTCATTGGCTCTGTTTAGTAATATACAGCTTTTCAAGTGTTGCACGTTTGAGACCTTTGCTCAGTCATGCCTGCTTACTGACTGAGAGCTGGTTGGTTAAAAGAGGCTTCTTTGGCTAAATTGTTATTACATTGTTTTTGGTAGGTGTGAACATAGCATAATTTGTGCTATTTTTGCCCTGTGCTGAGGCTGCAGAGTGAAGTGGTTGAATGAGAGTTTGAACCTGAGATGCTCTATGCTAATTATCGCCATGTAACGTTTGCATTCTGTTTTGTTTTCATTCCCTCAAAAATGTCCTCATGGCATCAAAATGAGAAGGAATTTTTTTTTATTTCTGCTCTCCTTTCCTCTCAGTATAGAGTGGGCAGATTATGATGTCACTCAGCTTGCAGCGCTGTTTTGACACCAGCGCTGCCGTTTTGGAGTTCAACACTCCAGCCAACCCTTAACTTCGCATAGCTGACCACGTTAAGCAGCAGGAAGAACACTCCCTGCCTTCCCAGCAGTTCAAAAGAAAGGGATCATCAACCACTTTATAGGTTAGTTGCTTGTTGATTTCTTGAGCCTGTTGCTACTATTCTACATGTATTTGGTTGCAAAGGTCTGCAGGGAGTGTGTGACAAGTGCTGAAGGGATTTTTGCTGATTTCAAAGCTTCCATACAAGCCAGTTGTTCCCAGACATTGGTGAACAACTGGGCCTTTCTCTTGGAATACAGCATGACTGGGAGTAAAATAGACTGACCATGTTCTGCGAAATATGGAATGGACTAGTGGGAATTGATAGAAACAAGTATCCAGTGCTCTCCAGCAATAACAAAACATGAGGTAGCCATCCACACAAGCTGCAAAGACCATATGTTTCCAAGGTAGTGTGTCAACCATCTTTCTTCCCGAGGGCAATTCTACAATAGAACAAGCTAACAAAGGAAATAGTCACAGCCCCGTCATTTGAAATCTGCAAGACCCATTTTTAGATTATTTCCATTTATAAGTTTCCATTATCAGACTACCATTTTAGCAGGACGCACCTGGTTTAGCTAGCTTTACCCATGTAAATATTGACAGAATATGGATATTAGTCTGTGATGCTGACACAACTAAAGCAGAATAAGAATGGCAGAGATGACACAAAGCAGGACAAGTTGATAGGAGTGGGAGCAGGGTTCTCAGTAGGAGGCCACATCGACCCAAGGTGTTCAGGGAGCAATTCTTCTACCTAAACCTCAGTAACAACCAATGTTTGAAACATCAGTGCTTCACTAAGGAGATACTGAAATCTGCAAACTGCTGCAGCAACAACTCCCAACCTCCAAGCAGGGCAAAGATTGTATTGCCTAAATTCAGAGGTTGTGAATGTGACTAAAACATTTACTAACAAAAGAAAAGAATAAGTACATACACAAGATTACAGTTACATAGTTACTTAATAATATAACAATTCCCAAAAATTCCTAGTGAACCAGATTCCCAACCACACACCCCTTTTAAGGCCAAAATAGATTTTAAATTTATAGAGACAATCCAGCAAGGTTACCATAAGCACCCACTCAACAGCGGAATTCCAAAGGCTTTTAACACAACTTTGGTTACAGGAACAGCAGACTTCAGCAAAGTGGCTAGAGGCTTTTCCCCAAGTCTGTTTCACACGGTGTACCTTTCAGATCTTACACGACCATGCAACACAGCCTTTCGTCCTTCTTTAAATATATTTCTTCATCTTTTTAATCTGTAAATCCCATTGCACCCACATGTCTTTGGAATTTACTTTTCCCATAATATAGAAATCTTTTATAAAAATCAACGTAATAGCCTGCCTTTTTTATCTTATTAGTTGTAAGCATCTTACCATGTCTCTTTGAAAACCAAAACACCTCTCCACTTATCTTAAAATGCAAATTTCATTCACACTCTATCTGCTGAGACTTTACCCTAGTTCACTCTTTAGCATTTCACATGCCCTTTTACACCTAACTCTTTTGATAATTTCAACCTTGTGGTCTATCCGTCTCTAATTCAATTAAATCAGCCACACAGACAGAACCATCCACACACACACACACACATATCCCCCACTAATATTATGAAAAACGTGATAATTTTGTGACATGATGCAGGCTGTGAGATGTGGGTCTGAGGCTTGCAACAGAGCCAAGTGTGTATGAGGATGAGGTGAAGCATATGCAAGTTAAATTTGAATCTTAGTTGATAGAGATTGTTGTAAAGTGACTGGGAGTGTGGTGATTTAAGTAAGCAATGGCTGAGTTAAGCAGTGCAGTAGGTCAGATGTGACATTTGAAAATGCATTCACTCACCTTGATCACTTCTATGAGATCATTTTATAAGGAAGTAAAATGCACTGATTATTCATCACTTTTTAGACATTTTTACAGAGAGCAAAATAAATGATTGGGGTGTACACATTAGAAGCTGAAACATCATAACACTTTAACAAATAATATTATTTTAAAGCTTGGAATTTTTGTCTGGATGAAAAGATTTGACATTATAAATATATGACCTGCTCTCCAGGGCCAAAGAAGTTCTTTAGCAGTAGTCACAACATAGTACACTGTTTAACGAGGTGTAACTTTTTAAAATTCTTTTAATAGTGATATTACAGTGTAAAAGTGGAAATTCTTGTCAGCTCAATGATTTCTAATTGATTGCAACCCTAATCCACTCCCCATGGGTAGGTGGTATTGTCACTGGACTAGTATTCCAGGGACCCAGGGTAATGCTCTGGGGACCTGGGTTCAGATTCCACCACAGCAGATGGTGAAGATTGAATTCAATAATAATCAATCTGGGTCTCAGCTACACACCCTCTGGGAATGTGTAGTATTACTAATAGCAGCTTCTGGATTTCCATGTTTAACATACACATGTCCAGACACTAGAAGGTGTGGCAGAGGCCAGAATTGTGGGAGCGCAGATATCTTGGAGGGTTGTGGGGCCATATGGAGGGTTTTGACAACAAAGATAAAAATTTTCAAGTTTTACCCATAGCTTGTGTTCCAGTCTTTTCTGATGAAGTAAATGAATTTGCCCATCAGCTAATTGTTAACCTTTGAGGAGAATGTGTTGACCAAGTGGCAAAAGCCAACGCAGGAAAACTCTATTCACGTTAAAATGAGTTGATCCGTCTTGAAAATGTTGACCACTTTTGTACATGGAAGGTTGGTGTCATGATTTTAATTTTAATTCCTATTGTTTATGCTCAAGATAGTGTTGTGACTGAATGACTGACACAGTGCCATTTAAGTTCTGTCATAATATAGTGCCATGAAATGATATGCTTCTGATTTAGTTGGCTGACTATCTATTGCAAAATTGATTTTAAATTTAGTAATTTTGGCCATGCTTATGAGCATGCTGTGCTGCAAGTGACTCATGGTGATATAACCTAATTTTTCTATGAACTTTAGTCATTACTGATCCGGAGGTGCCTCAGAGTCTGTAATGAAATTGTGAGAGAAAAGGTAACCTTCAAGCCTATGGTGTGATTGATCTGACTAACCTCAGTTGTTTGCCTGCTTTTTGGTGGAGAGAGGCTTCTTTGACCTTAATGAGCATTCTGATGCACAGCTCTTCCATGCTGTCTATTGTTTTATCGTAACATTCTTCACACATTTGGACTTCCATTCAATTGTGTCCACACAACAATGGATGACAGGATGTTTGGAAGTGTTTTTGACCCATGGCTGTATTTTGCTGCTGCAGTAAGAGCTGTTCTATTTTCAGTCAGTGGGTCTGAGCATACATTTTGACTATTAGATCGTGCACTCAATTGCTTGAGTTTGGAAGATTATCTGAAGTTCTTGGCACTATTTTTCACGTATCGGGCTTACCGTATTATTGGCATGATGTAGTGATCGCTGATCCCCAGGCGATCTACTCTCGATCATCAGGAAAATAATGGAAGGGGTCATCAGCAGTGCTATCAAGCAGCACTTACTTAGCAATAACCTGCTCACTGACGCCCATTTTGGGTTACACCAGGGCCACTCAGCTCCTGACCTCATTACAGCCTTGGTTCAAACATGGACAAAAGAGCTGAACTGGTGAGGTGAGAGGGAGTGCCCTTGACATCAAGGCCGCATTTGACTGACTGTGGCATCAAGGAGCCCTAGCAAAACTGGAGTCAATAGGAATCAGGGAAAACTCTCCACTGGTTGGAGTCATACTTAGCACAAAGGAAGATGGCTGTGGTTGTTGGAGGTCAGTCATCTCAGTTCCAGGACACGACTGCAGGAGTTCCCCAGGGTAGTGTCGTTGGCCCAACCATCTTCAGCTGCTTCATCAATGACCTTCTTTCCATCATAAGGTCAGAAGTGGGGAATGTTCATTGTGCAATCATCAATGTTCAACACCACGCCTGATGCCTCAGATACTGAAGCAGTCCATGTCCAAATGCAGCAAGACCTGGATAATATCCAGGCTTGGGCTGACAAATTTGTCACACCACACAAGTGCTAAGCAATGACCATCTCCAACAAAAGAGAATCTAATCATCGCCACTTGACATTCAGTGATATTACCATTGCTGAATCCCCCACTATCAACATCCTGGGGGGCGGGGGGGTTACCATTGACCAGAAACTGCACTGGACTAGCCATATAAATATGGTGGCTACAAGAGCAGGTCAGAGGCTAGGAATCCTGCGACAAGTAACTCACCTCCTGATTCCCCAAAGCCTGTCTACCATCTACAAGGCACAAGCCAGGAGTGTGATGGAATATTCCCCACTTGCCTGGATGAGTGCAGTTCCCACAACACTCAAGAAGCTTGATACTGTTCAGGACAAAGTAGCCCGCTTGATTGGCACCACATCCACAAACATTCTCTCCCTCCACCACTGACACACGGTAGCAACAGTGTGTACCATCTACAAGATGCACTGCAGAAATTCACCAAGGCTCCTTCGACAGCACCTTCCAAACCCAGGACCACTACCACTTAAGAGGACAAGGACAGCAGATAGATGGGAATACCACCACTTGGAAGTTCCCCTTCAAGTCACTCACCATCCTGACTTGGAAATATATCGCTGTTCCTTCACTGTCGCAGGGTCAAAATCCTGGAACTGCCTTCCTAACAGCACTTTGGGTGTACCTACACCACATGGACTCCAGCGGTTCAAGAAGGCAGCTCACCACCATCTTCTCGAGGGCAACTAGGGACGGGCAATAAATGCTGGCCGAGCCAGCAAAGTCCATATCCCGTGAATGAATAAAAACAAAAAGATTAGTGTAGCATTAAGAGTGATCTTTGGAAACCGTTCACAGCTACGTTTTCCTCCTGCACCTTCCCCAATCACCCCAAACCCAAACATCCGAATTCCATCAGTAACATATTACTGGTCCCTGTAATATTAAATGCGTGACAGTTTAAAGAGTTATCCTTAATTTATGAATACCAAAAGTCATAGCATTGGAAGCTCCAAGCCTTCTGTAGGACGAGATGAAAATGTTGGAGCAAGTTATAAGGGATTTTCTTTTTTTGAAAAATAAAACATTTATGCACAGCTGCAAAAGTCCACTTGCACACTAATACATAGTTAATTTTACAGCATAATTTTAATAAGTATTTTTTAACACCATGTATATTCTGCCCATGTGATTCTATTATAATTTAAATGGTAATCTGAGCCTATTCTGACGTCTAATACACTTTGTGATGCAGCTGCTCCCTACACTTTAAAAAATACTACGACTTTGTGCATAGGTAATGGTCAGTGGCATCAACTGAACATTAGTAAATAGGTGTTCTCTACCATTTTCTTAAGATGAGTTTTATATTCTCCCCTGGCTGTAAGAGAGTAACTGAAAAGTGTGTTACGTTTCAAGTTTCAACAATAGAGCAGAATTTGGGATCCATGTAGACCAAGATTCTGCATCACCCATTTAATTCTTTCACTCGTAGATGGTTCTATTTCGCCTTTATACACAGCTGAAGTTAAGGTGTGACTTCAATTACAGTCACAATGTCCATGAGGTACAGAGAGTTGCATCAAAGTTGCAGAAGTGCTGAATCCGACTTGTTGTGCATACTGATCAGTCTCTGAAGCTTTGGGACCAGTAGAAGATGGGAAGAGCCAGCAGAAAACTAGGTCTCTGCTGCTGCTACACTTAAAGCAAAGTGCATTGATTTTTCAATTATGCTGCTGGGTAAGCAGGATCTTCTAGGAGCTAATGGTGCTAATGTATACTGTGTCCTTTGGTCAGACTGCAGTGTATTTATGCAGGTGATTCCCTGCCTCCAACATCCTGCACTGTTTAAAATATGCTGGCTTTCAATGCTAGGTCAAAAAACTTAATGTTCTGAGTGTGAAAGCCACATATTTACACATAATTGGATAACATCTAAATATAGGGCTGTCTATGTCAATATCTTGCTTTAAATAAATGGTGATTCTAAAATCTATATATAGCATAGTTTTAAAGTTATCAAAGAAACAAATATCCTGCGTAGAATTTCTTAAACTTGGGGTTTCCTCTTGTTAAACACTTAAGCTTTAATCTAACAGCAAAAGATGAAAAGGAGGGTTTTCTTCTGAGATGACAATCTTTTCTAATCAACCTGGGAATATCAGAGTAGGGTAATGGAGCATTTTAAACTTAAGCCAGCTGCTGAGCAGACAACATTGCTGTATGTGGAGGCAGTTTTTCTGTCCACTAAGAATGTTAAGACAGCTCAAACTGAAGAGAGCTTTATAGTGTTCAAAGAGAGAGAGAGAGAAAAGTTTTTTTATTCATTGATGGGATGTGGGCGTCACTGGCTAGGCCAGAAAATGGTGGTGAGCTGCCTTCTTGAACTGCTGCAGTTCATGTGATGTAGCTACATCCACAGTGCTGTTATGGAGTCTTTCATTCTGTAAACGAGTTAGCTTAAACCATGGTCCAAGAGTTGAAAGCTTGGGGTGCTCATTTACCCTACCTTTCAGCTGCCACCAGGCAGGGTTCTAACAAAACACTGAATTGCAATTTAACTTTCTGCTTGTAATAAACCCCTTTACCCAACGTTTTCTCAGACATGGTTCCTAGTGACGCAAAAATAAACTAAAATGTTTAATTAAATAATGTGGTTTAAAATTCCTCCATGCATTACTTTTACTGTGGAAAGAGTCATGTACCCATTCATCTTTGCTTGTGAGGTACATTTAAGGCATTTGAATCATTCAAGATTGTAGAAGATACTGGAGTGCAGGAGTCAGCTGTTGTCTTCAGTTACTAGTTGGATAATTCACAATCCTTGGCTGAGAAACTCCATTTGGTTAACTAGATATAATAATGTATTGATTTAAATTCAGCTTTTCACTAGGAAGATATATTGGACCATTTTAATCATTTTGTGTATCCAAATATTTGAATACATCACTTGCATAATTGATAGAATAGTTAGACAACAAGTTGGCAGCCGCAGCACTAAAATGTTCAGTATCAATCAATACCAATTATGGCTAAAGATTATAGCTCAGCCATTAATCTCCTGATTTCCAGTCTTCCAATCTGTACTGACAATATAGCATGCAAAAACAAAGCTTTCCAAATCATAAGTTTGCACATTGACCAAGAAATTGGCAACACCTTCAAAAGGCCAACAATTCCCATACAGGTTGTGACTTTAAACCTATGACATAGACAAACAAGGGACTACAATACAAGTGCACTGGGCAGTGATTTGTAACAAAGCTGTAGGTGTACTCCAATATTTTTTTTATATTGGAGGGAAAAAGCAAAAGGATAAGAAGAGGAATAGAAGACACACGATAGATTATTTTTGATGGGGAGGAACTGCATGTTACCTCAGAAGAATTTTTTTTCCACTTGGTATATTTTGGATCGTACAACAATTATCAGCATTACAATTTGTAAATCTAAGAATAAAGTAATATTTACTCACACAAATACAAAAGCAAATTACTGAGCATGCCAGAAGTACTCAGCAGATCAGATAGCACCTGACAAAAGGCTATTGATCTGAAATGTTAGGCCTAATTTTAATTCTGTGCAAATGGATGGATTTTGAGTGAATTCAAATCCCACCTGTTAACCCCATTTCTCTCTCCACAGCTGCTGCCTGGCCTGCTGGTTATTTCTAGCATATTCTGTTTCTACATGCTATTTGCTAATAGCTATTGAAAAATATTTTCTATATGCATTTGAGGAATTAGCTATTTTCCTCGATATATTTTTGCCTAGTAGTAATCCTATGCGAATAAAATGTTAGTTTTCCTAAAACAAATGCATAGAAGCTAATAGATTTCAATTCTCATTGCATGGAGCTGCAGGCAGCAATTTAGAATTGTACTCTAATAACAGAATTTATCCAAAGTGGTGGTACATTTTTAGAGGGCTCATAATTTTTTAAATGATAATAACACACTCATTCTGATGGTTTCAGTTTGAAGGACCTGTCCTGTCCCTTTGTTCATTGCGGCACTTTCCTTCTATAACTCCACTAGTTAATGGTGGTACATTTTTTCTGTACCTTCCTCGGTAAATGTTGCTACTCTCCTCTTCTTACTCGTCCACCACTATCACAAATGCCATCCATCCCTTAGCATTTCTCTCCATTCCTAGAGTTTCTTTCTCTCCTTCCTTCCCTATCTCTGTCTCAGGCTCTCTTTTTGTCTCTTTCTCATCTTTCTCCCCGTCCCTCCTTTCTCTCTGTCTTTGTCTCTCTCTCTGTCTTTCTCTTTCTCTCTCTCTGTCACCCCCTTTCTTTCCCTGCTGTGTCTCTGCTGCTCCCTCTCCCTCTCCCTCTCTCTCTCTCTCTCTCGGTCTCTGCCTCTCTTCTCCTCCCTCCCTCTCTCTCGATCTATGCCCCTCTCTCTCGATCTCTGCCCCTCTCTCTCGATCTCTGCCCCTCCCTCTCTCTCTCTCGGTCTCTGCCCCTCCCTCTCTCTCTCTCTTGGTCTCTGCCCCTCCCTCCCTCTCTCTCGGTCTCTGTCCCTCTCTCTCTCTCTCTCTCTCTCTCGGTCTCTGCCCCTCTCAGTCTCTGCCTCTCTCTCTCTCTCTCTCTCTCTCTCTCTCTCTCTCTCTCTCTCTCGGTCTCTGCCCCTCTCTCGGTCTCTGTCTCTGCCCCTCTCTCCCTCTCTCTCGGTCTCTGCCCCTCTCTCCCTCTCTCTTGGTCTCTGCCCCTCTCTCCCTCTCTCTCGGTCTCTGCCCCTCTCTCCCTCTCTCTCGGTCTCTGCCCCTCTCTCCCTCCCTCTCGGTCTCTGCCCCTCTCTCCCTCCCTCTCGGTCTCTGCCCCTCCCTCTCTCTCTCTCTCGGTCTCTGCCCCTCCCTCTCTCTCTCTCGGTCTCTGCCCCTCCCTCTCTCTCTCTCGGTCTCTGCCCCTCCCTCTCTCTCTCTCGGTCTCTGCCCCTCCCTCTCTCTCTCTCGGTCTCTGCCCCTCCCTCTCTCTCTCTCGGTCTCTGCCCCTCCCTCTCTATCTCTCGGTCTCTGCCCCTCCCTCTCTCTCTCTCTCGGTCTCTGCCCCTCCCTCTCTCTCTCTCGGTCTCTGCCCCTCTCTCCCTCCCTCTCGGTCTCTGCCCCTCCCTCTCTCTCTCTCGGTCTCTGCCCCTCCCTCTCTCTCTCTCGGTCTCTGCTCCTCCCTCTCTCTCTCTCGGTCTCTGCCCCTCCCTCTCTCTCTCTCTCGGTCTCTGCCCCTCCCCCTCTCTCTCTCGGTCTCTGCCCCTCCCTCTCTCTCTCTCGGTCTCTGCCCCTCCCTCTCTCTCTCTCTCGGTCTCTGCCCCTCCCTCTCTCTCTCTCTCGGTCTCTGCCCCTCCCTCTCTCTCTCTCTCGGTCTCTGCCCCTCCCTCTCTCTCTCTCGGTCTCTGCCCCTCCCTCTCTCTCTCTCGGTCTCTGCCCCTCTCTCTCTTTCTCTCGGTCTCTGCCCCTCTCTCTCTTTCTCTCTCTCGGTCTCTGCACCTCTCTCTCTTTCTCTCTCTCGGTCTCTGCACCTCTCTTTCTTTCTCTCTCTCGGTCTCTGCACCTCTCTCTCTTTCTCTCTCTCGGTCTCTGCACCTCTCTCTCTTTCTTTCTCTCGGTCTCTGCACCTCTCTCTCTTTCTCTCTCTCGGTCTCTGCCCCTCTCTCTCTTTCTCTCTCTCGGTCTCTGCACCTCTCTCTCTTTCTCTCTCTCGGTCTCTGCACCTCTCTCTATTTCTCTCTCTCGGTCTCTGCACCTCTCTCTCTTTCTCTCTCTCGGTCTCTGCACCTCTCTCTCTTTCTCTCTCTCGGCCTCTGCCCCTCTCTCTCGGCCTCTGCACCTCTCTCTCTCTCTCTCGGTCTCTGCACCTCTCTCTCTTTCTCTCTCTCGGCCTCTGCCCCTCTGCTCTCGCTCGGCCTCTGCCCCTCTGCTCTCGCTCGGCCTCTGCCCCTCTGCTCTCGCTCGGCCTCTGCCCCTCTGCTCTCTCTCGGTCTCTGCACCTCTCTCTCTTTCTCTCTCTCGGTCTCTGCACCTCTCTCTATTTCTCTCTCTCGGTCTCTGCACCTCTCTCTCTTTCTCTCTCTCGGTCTCTGCACCTCTCTCTCTTTCTCTCTCTCGGACTCTGCCCCTCTCTCTCGGCCTCTGCACCTCTCTCTCTTTCTCTCTCTCGGCCTCTGCACCTCTCTCTCTTTCTCTCTCTCGGCCTCTGCACCTCTCTCTCTTTCTCTCTCTCGGCCTCTGCCCCTCTCTCTCTTTCTCTCTCTCGGCCTCTGCCCCTCTCTCTCTTTCTCTCTCTCGGCCTCTGCCCCTCTCTCTCTCTTTCTCTCTCTCGGCCTCTGCCCCTCTCTCTCTCTCTCTCGGCCTCTGCCCCTCTCTCTCTTTCTCTCTCTCGGCCTCTGCCCCTCTGCTCTCGCTCGGCCTCTGCCCCTCTGCTCTCGCTCGGCCTCTGCCCCTCTGCTCTCTCTCGGCCTCTGCCCCTCTGCTCTCGCTCGGCCTCTGCCCCTCTGCTCTCGCTCGGCCTCTGCCCCTCTGCTCTCGCTCGGCCTCTGCCCCTCTCTGTCCCACCTCCCCACCCCCATGCTAGTGTTGCTCTTCCTTTTTTGTGCCACTTTGAAACTCCTATCTTTTTGTGTAGATTTGAGTTTGATGCCATTGTATACATGGTGGGAATTGATGATGTTTTGGCAATGCGCATGATGCCCTGACCGTCAAAAACATGATGGGCGGAATTTTCCATTCTGGAGACTAAGTCCAATAGTGGGCGGGAAAGACGGCCTGATTCCCGCTGGGCCATGGGGCGGGGTGAACATGCCTGATCTTCCGATTTTCAGCTCATTAATTATGCATCTGTGAGGAGCTTGGCAAATCTCGTGGCAGGGCAGGCAGGAAATTGTCTGCCTCGCTATTACTTCATGGGGTTGAAGGTCCTGACACCATACTTAAAAGATATCCCCAAACTTATTCACTTATTGCAGACCAGGAGCTCTGCATTGCTCTTCCAGAGTCCTTGCGGCCACAGGTTATTCTGGAGAAACTCTTAGATATGAGCAATTACATCCAGGGACGTAACTAAGGCGCCTCCAGCATTGCCTTTCACTCACCCCTAGATAAAAGCACCGCCGGCGATACACCCATGGTTGGGCCAATACTCGCTGTTGCAGTGGTCCTCCTTTACTCAAAAAGAGAGGGCGACAGAAAGCAGGAAGCTACAGGCCAGTTAGCTTAATATCTGTCACAGGTCAAAGGTTAGAAGCTATTATTAAAGATGTTAAAGCAGGGCATTTGGATAAATTCAAGCTAACCGGGAAGAGTCAACATGATTTTGTGAAAAGGGAATTATGCTTAACCAATTTATTGGAGTTCTTTGAAGAAATAACTTGTTGTGGATAAAGGAGAATTGGTGGATGTACTGTACCTAAATTTCCAGAAGGCATTCGATAAGGTGCCACATCAAAGGTCATTGCCAAAAATGAAAGTTCATGGTGTAGAGGGTGACCTCTACACAGGGGCATGGATAGAAGATTGGCTGGCCAACAGGAAGCAGTAGGTATACATGGGTCATTTTCTGGTTGGCAATATGTAATGAGAGGTGTGCCACAGGAACCAATGCTGGGGCCTCAACTTTTTACAATTTATATAAATGACTTGGATAAAGGCACCGAAGGTATGGATGCTAAATTTGCTGATGATGCAAAGATAGGTAGGAAAGAAAGTTGTGAAGAGGACATAAGGAAGCTACAAAGGGATATAGGTAGGTTAAGTGAGTGGGCAAAGATCTGGCAAATGGAGTATAATGTGAGAAAAAGTAAAATTGTCTATTTTGGCAGGAAGAATAAAAATGCATATTATTTAAATGGTGAGAGATTGCAAAGCTTTGAGATGAAGAGCGATCTGAGTGTCCTAGTGCATCAATTGCAAAAGGTTAGTATACAGCTACAGCAAGTAATTAGGAAAGCTAATAGAATGCTATCGTTTGTGAGGGGAATTGAATACACAAGTAGAAGGGTTATGCTTCAGTGATACAGGGCATTGGTGCGACCACATCTGGAGTATTGTGTACAGTGTTAGTCTCCTTATTTAAGGATGTGAATGCGTTTGGAGAAAATTCACTAGACTAATACCTGGAATAGGAGGGTTGTCTTATGAGGAAAAGTTGGATAGGCTAGGCTTGTGTCCGCTGGAGTTTAGAAAAGTAAGAGGTGACTTGATTGAAACATTTAAGATCCTGATGGGTCTTGACAGTGTGAATGTAGAAAGGATATTTCTTCATGTGGGAGGATCTAGAACTAGGGGCCACTGTTTAAAAATAAGGGGTCACCCATTTAAGACAGATGAGGAGAAATTTTTTCTCTCGAAGGGCAGCGAGTCTTTAGAACTCTCTTCCTCAAAAGGCTTTGGAAGTAGAGTCTTTGAATATTTTTAAGGCAGAGCTAGATAGATTTTTGATAAGCAAGGGGTGAAAAGTTATCGGGGCAGGTTGTAATGTGTCATTGAGGTTACAATCAGATTAGCCATGATCTTATCGAATGGCGGAGCAGGCCCAAGGGCACCAGTGGCCTATTTCTGCCCCTAGTTTGTATGGTCCATGTTCACTAGCCTCTTGAATTTATAAAGGCCCTGCTGCCTCTTGCTACTCAGGCCCTTGCTTCTCAAGGCCCAGTGCCAAAGAGTGACGGGCCCTTCTGCTCATCTGGATGAGAGCCATTGCCAAGACAGCGTTGTCTGCAGCCTACATCATCGATGCCTCAGTGGATGTGTGAGCGAATTGAAGTGATACATTTAGTGAGCATGTCTTTTACAGGTTTCCCGCCATCTCAAAGCCAGCAGGCGAGTGCTAAGCCTTTCATCTGGCCTCCGTCTAGACATGGCATGCCCACCCCAGGTCGAGGACATCCTGGAGAACCAGAGATTGGGCGTTCCTCCTCTTCATACATGAATACATATGGAGACATTGCTCTTTGACCAGGGTGATGAAGAAGCCTCAAGCGTACACTTTTCTGCTTGTTACCACTACTCTCGAGGCTCTTATAGAGAGAGCATTTCCTTAGCACAGAAAGAATAACCACATCATCCTTCGTCAGCCATGACCGTTCACCCAGAATGATGGAGGTTTGGAGTTGCGAGTTGGTTGCTCTCCACCCGCCCTGCCCCTTGGAGGCATTGCCCCTCCCTTCATCTCTGCCTCTGACTGCAGCTGATGGCAAATGGCACGGGAAGAACGGCAGCTCCACACATTGCATGGATCTCAATGTAATGAGACCCATGAGTTGGGAACAAACCTGCTGCCGTGTGGCCTGCTTCATCGAAAGGAGAACACAACTGAGCATCTTTGACAACCAGTTGCCTCATAATTATTAGGATGCCTCTTTAGTCAGCCCCTTGTAGTGCCCTTGAACTCCAACCACCTGAAAATACCCTCCTCCCACCTCAGGGGATCTCAGTGACTGATTGATTGATTGATTAACTGTATGGTTAAGGCCAATTTGGGAAAATGGTGCACGTCACCGTTCAAAGTTGCTTCACAACCTTCTACCCTCTCCCTGTCACCTGCCAACTTAACACCTACCACCATAGGTCCATCCAATATCACCATTCCTCTCCCCTATGTCGCCCTTGAACCTTCCCACCCCCATTTCCCTGGACCCTATCACAATCCACCTCCACATACCTTTCCTCCCCGCAGAGCCGAAACTCACTACCGTCACCATGCCCACCCTGACCCTGTCCCTCCTGTTAACCGAGCCATCTGTCTTGCCCCCCCACCCCCTCTTGTGACCCACCCGATGAAACCTTCACCTACCAGACTGTCACCCTGGACCTGCCACCCTACCGCATCCCACTAGCCCCTCTGACTGTGACCATTCCATCCTATGACCAGTACCCTGAGCTCTCCCCCCAGGACCCCACCGTTCACCCCCAAACATTTCTCCCCCGTAAGCCTGCCTCCATTGTCCAGCCTTGACGTAGCGTTTGCTGACGGCACTTGGGTGAAGTTACGCAAGGTCCCTGAGAAGAAGGCAGCAACATCTGTGGACTTCAAAGTCATTGATGAAGTGAAGCTTGCTAGGTGCACGCCACTTATATACAGTCAGGAAGCAGACCATTTTAAATTCTTGCTGGTGGGGCACTTAATTTGGCATTGGAACGTAATTCTGGCGAGCTGGCTTTTTAATGAGCATTCATGGTTCATGGTTTAATGAGCAAATATGGTTCCTGACATTGATCAGTGGGAAACCAGACCTGCCTTTAACCTGCCATCAAAATCGGGGAACAAAATTCCAAACTAATTTCCTGCCAGTGGGAAACTGACTTTTTCCATCACACCAAACTTCATGCCCCTGCTCACCACGATTCCTGCTGCTGGCGGGAGTGGAAAATTTCCCCCAATGATAGGGATTTTATCAACGCGACAAAATACTTTTATTTAAATAAAAGTAAACTTTCAGTAATAATGAATGATACATCTATATCTTTTCCTGTGCTTAGCTCAAATCAAAGTGACACAACTTTGATTCTTTTAGGAGAATGTTCAATTTAAATAAAAGGTTGTTTTAAAAAAAATTGTGTGACCCAGCAGAAGTTGAATCTATAATGTGTCAGGACAGTGGATTACAGCCCCAAATTACTTATGGGCATATTGCACTTTTAAGGAAGGAGTGTTTTTTAGAAAAGACATACAAGCATAAGCTTGTACAGAATGTAAAGTAACCACTTTGTGCAAAATTCCTCTGTGGATTATATTTGACGGACTAGTCCAGAAAGACCATGGAATGTTGCACCTAAAAAGGTGTCCAGGTCTACTTCAGACAAACACTTGAGGAGAAGAAGAAATGAAATGCAAAAGCCTGAACTTGAATCTCATGTGGTTGTGAAGACATTGGAGACTAATTACTACATCTCAGCAGAAAGCATCTCAAGTTGAGCTATATCTCAGAATGTGGAAATAATGTGAGTTGAAAGAAACCGGACTCTGGGTGAAAGACATGTTTGTTTTTTCCCTTCCAGAAATACACAAGGAAATGGGCTAAAAAGCTAGCTGCAGGCCTGATCTGTGTGTTCTAGTTCTGGTGTGCTAGTGAGTCACAGCAGAAGAAGATTGACTAGCGCCCCTTTGCAGCTTGCAGGCAAAGGTTTTTTTCTCTCTCTGTTGCTGGAGGCAAAGCTGCAATCAAAAAAGGAAACGGGACAGCTTCAACTAAGCTGCAGAACCAAATGTCTCCAAACCAACTGCTAAACTGCCAAAGCCAGCTGCACTGGAATCACCCAACTTAACAGCCACAACTTTTTGCCATCTACGCCTCATGGACAAGCCAAAGACTGATTCGTATATCTTTTTAATTTTTATTTGGACTCTTTATCATTTCTGATCTGTGTGTATGTGTGTTGCATTTTTATGATTTTTTTCCTCTGCTTTTTAGTAACTAATAAAATTGGCACCTTCTAAATCATAGAAATACATTTGGACGGGGAAAAGGTATCCACGAGGGAAAAGATTCCTTTTAAATTAACCTTGTTGTGACCAACCGAGGGGGTAGAATGAAGAATGGGAGCCAGCTCATTCCTCCTCACCCGGGAGCATAACAGATTGGGGTCCCGCTTGGGAAATTAACAAATTGGGGGAACCTTGCCTGGGGACCGGTTGTAACAAATGGTTTTCAAAAGGAAAGCCAATGAATATTTGAAAAATAAAAATTTGCGAGGATATAGGAAAGGCAATGTAATGGGATTATGCGGATGGATCTTTGAGACCCAGCCCAGGCCCAAAATGTTGAAAAATTTGATAATTCTATGATTGTAACTGCGCAATAACAAAAGGTCATATTCAAGATAAAAGTGGGAGATACATCTTTGTAAAAAGAACAGTCCTTATAAATGGGGCTCTTAATGATATAATATGAGTGTTCTAAAAGGAAAAAGAGCTAATTGGATGTCCTGATAAGTGTTGATTTCCAGTTATCACCTTTCATGTGAAATAAAACTACACTTTTCATCCAAATTTGGTTTTTAGTACAAAATTCGTCTATATAAATGTCACCCTTCCAAATGGTACTGTACCTTTTAGATTCTGGGTTGGTATTAATAAACTAATCAGCTTCTGTGTGCATTGATACTTTATTCTGTCAAGGGATTGACATAATGGACTGTTAGTAGGATTGCATTTTGAAACCACACAGATTACCTCATTGCATTAGTGAACATAAAATGGAGTACTTGGTGCAGTGTTCCAGGGCTCTTGCAGCTACTGCAGTTAAGGTAAGATTTAAAAGGATCTACAGCTTCATCTTTCTACAGGGATATGTACTGATGAGCAGTATCTTGCATTCATATAAGTGCATTTTCCTTCATTAAACAGGAGGCACAAATATATTGCAAGAAAAACTGGGCAAAAATATTATTTAAATCACTATCAGATCCACTCTGTTCATATAGAGTTTTGCTTTTTTGTAAATTGATTACATTTTTTACAAAATACTGTTCTATTAATGTATTTAAAAATATAATGTCTGCTTCTATAAGAAGTCCATATTCATTTTAGCACAGCCTTGCTTCTGGCTCCAATTTATGCCTGTCTTTGGGAACTTGACTTTTTGCAATGAAAGTTCTCGACTAAAGTGAAAATGTTTGGCATGGTCTGAACTGAACCATGTGGGCTAGGAATAAGACTACAATCTGCATGTTGTATCGAACAATAGAGGCTGGAGAATTGCCTTGATAATGAGTCATAGGAGGCCTGATTTTAACTCTGTGAAAGTGAATGTGTTAACATCATGCCCCATGAGTAAACTGAACTAAGCCCAGTGGTGGCAGTACAACTTGCCCCCAGAGCCCGTAGTTTAGAGAGAAAAAATCATCTGCTTCCAGTTGTTTTTTTCTGTGTGAGATCCTTGTTGGAGTTTTTATGTGTCTGTTTTCATAGGTGAGGGCAGGGTTAGGCTTAGCTATGGAATCGTGAAATTACTGATTCTTTTAAGTGTTCCTTGTGGTGATTGCACCCTGTACCAAGTACCCCATCGTATGGCTCAATAACCTGTGCATGCTTCCTGACTAATTAAGAATGGACGTGACACCACAAGACTGGCTGGGCCACGGTCCTCAGGAGAGAAGGAAAGAAAGTTGGAAGAAAGCAAAAGCACCTATTTGTGATCTGCCTTCTCATTTGGCCATTTTGAGATTACAGTCTAGACAGTTCAAAACATTTTCTTCGCATCCCCATGCAAAATGACTGTTTTGATTGTCAGTTGTAGCTCGGTTGGTAGCACTCCCACCTATGAGTCACAGTGTTCTGGGTTCAAGGCCCATTCCAGGGCTCAAGGCCCATTCCAGGGCTCCAGCCCAAAAATTAAGGCTAACACTCTAGTGCAATGCTGAGATGAGATGTTAAACCGAGGCCCCATCTGCGTGCTTGGGTAGATGTAAAAGCTTCCATGGCACTACTTCAATGAAAAACGGAGTTATCCCCACTATCCTGACCAATATCTATCCCTCAGTCAACACCACAAAACAGATTACCTGGTCATTATCACATTGCTGTTTGTGGGAGCTTGCCGTGCACATATTGGCTCTCTGTGTTTCTTAGATTACTTTTGAAGTGTAGTCACTGTTGTATTTAATTGGTTGTAAAGTGCTTTGAGACCTCCAATGATCATGAAAGTCACCATATAAATGCAAGTCTTTTTTATGGTGCGGAATAATGTGCAATAGTGTCTGCCTGTACCACGTTTCTGTTTTCACTGCATTTCATTGGTTTTACATTAACACACAAGCAAGTAATGTAAGTTTGCAATGAAGCCTTTTACACATGGTTTTGCTTGAGTAGCATCTTGTATCCTATAGGTTGGATAGAATGCTATGTCCTCCATGAACACCCATTGTTAAATGTAAGTTACTGTGTCAAGAGGACATGAAATGTTCTCCAAGATCTTTTAGGTGCTTGGTCAAAGTGCGACAAAACTAGATCTGTTGAGGATTGTTGTTCCGATTGATTTTTGGAATCAGATTTTTATCGATGATTATTTGTGTGCTTCAGAAGTTATTAGATCTTCAAGTGCAACACACAATCAAGTACAAGTGCTTTCTCCCCTCCTTCCTTTTGGTGAATTTTCTAGGTTGCCATAATATAGCGAATATTGGTATTCCATAATTTGTTAAATGTAAGTTCTAAAATACGTTGCTATTTGAAAGAAAAATAGAACTTTACTCATTCCTGCAGCTGACCGGTTGTTCTAAAACTAAGTTTAAAAACATTTCTCTAACTTGGTAATTAAAAGGACCTAAAGTTGTAAAAAGGTTATTTTTGGGACTGTTTTGGAATTGAAATTATGGGCCATGTGACACTAGGAGGTTGTGCTGGATTGAATTCTCGACTTCAGAAAATTATATTTCTATTCGGGAGCGGTCTTTCACTCTTTAAAGCATACCTCTCCTCCTGAACTGAGAATGGAAATTTGTGTAAAATACTGACTGAATAGAGGTTTTGAGTACTTGAGAGTACAGCTGTGCAACCTGATGTTAAGAGCCTGTAAGTGTTAATTGTTATTGGATTTATGTTCAATTACATAGTTTAAGATCATTAATTAACCTCTGACCTAGGAAATAATGGTTTCATTGAAGTGCTTATATTTTTGTGCTTTGATTTTCATCTTGATTTCTCTTTCCTCCCCTCCCTTTGTGGTATCTGTCTCTTTATCATTTGCTCTTTCTCTGACTTTTTCACTCTTTTCTCTCTCGCTTTTTCTTCTTCCTTCTCCATTTCTCTCACTCTTCTCCCCCCTCCATGTTTTTTTCCATTTCTCTTTTGTAATATTTTTGTACTTTAGTTTCATGTGCTAAGTCTTTTGGATAGTTTCAGCCTTCTTGCATTTTGTCCTTAATGAAACCTTGTGAATATTCTAATGTCAACTGAGAGAGTTTTTTGGGGGGATTTGGATGGGGTTCGGGCTCAGGTAAAGCAAGGATAAATGAGGAAATCAGAAAAGGATGAAGCAGAAAAATTGACGATAAATGTAATGTACAGAATGTTTAAATTGTTCCATTGAATATTTCCTTGCCCAAAAGACATCTCCAATTAACATAAATGGAAAAAAAGCTTTATTATCCCACACAGCGGGGGTGGAATCTCGAAGCATTGTTTTACAGTATTAAATATATATATCTCTTTGGTTTCCAACACAATACTAAACCCTATCTCGTTGCTTCTCAGTTTTTTATTTCAAATATCTACTTGCAAGTTTACACAGATTGGCCATGCAATTCTGGATGAGAAGCAGGGAATATCTGGTGGTATAGTATTCAGTTTTCCCTGTTGTATCGAATGGGGAGGGCAGAGGGGTGGGGGAGTTAAATGGTGCCTGGAAAATGAAAGCATTCCCTTTGGGCTTCACTTGCTTTGTAATGCTTGTTTTTATTGATCGGATGTAACAGAGCTAAAGAGGTAGGGCTTTCTGCTCTCGTCTTTCAGTGATAGTGATATGCACTGTCACTGGGGACTTCATGAACCTTCAGAAGAATTGTTGCTTGCCCTGTGGATAAAGGAGTTCTGATGGGCTGAGGCTGCATTTATAAGCCTTCTTTCTCTATTGAGCAGAAAATCTTTTGCCATCATGTTGTGCTGCAGCCGGGAAAATACTTTACGACAACAGTGAGGCTTTGTGTGTTGTTGATAGTTTCCTGTTACTGATTTTCAAGTAGCTGTTTTAATTCGTAAAGGGACAACAGTGCACAGAATTTAGCAGTTGTAAATTAGTTTATGAATCTCTGGTAATTTTCCGTTCCAATGCCAAAAGGTGTTGAGTCATATGGTACGTAAAGAATAATATTGTAGGAAAAATTGTATTTAAATTTGCCCATACTATACCATACTATAACAGCGTGATGCAGTGCAATGTCTTTGTCTATCTAAATATCTAGCAACAGTGGCAAAATTAAGTCCAAAAATTTAAATATATCACATATGTTAAATCATTGAAGGCTTGTCTTATGTACTTATATATTGTATGTTTCTTTATAGTATTGTATACTATAGTACTTGTTTATAATTTTTCTTAATGTTTAGGTTTATAGCATATAGGGTGACCTTTTGTTATCTGGCTCTGTTAATTCTTGTTTTCAATCCCTGCATGGCCTCAACTGCACACCCACACTCTACCCCCCCAACCCCCTGATTTTCATCACTCCACTATTGATGGCCATTCCGTCAGCTGCCTAAACTCTGAAATTTTCACCCTAAACCTCTTTCACCCCTCTACTTCACTCTTCTCCTTCAAAGCACTGCTTTATGCTCACCACTTTGACCAAGTTTTTAGTCAACTGTCCTAACATCTTATGTGATTTTTGGTAGATTTTAATTGATGAATGCTCTTGTGAAGTGTTTTGTGATGTTTTACTACATTAAAGGTGCTATATAAATGCAAGGTGTTGTTGTAATTGACACCTGCACCATTTGTGGCAAGGACTATTGTTTCAGTAACTGGGCTGCTCAGCTGCTGCTGATGTTTTAACATGGCAAAATAACTGAACTGTTGTTGATGCTTCCATCATCATCTTTCGAGATGTGTGGTTGCCTTACTATATTATGGTATGTTTGTTAATACCAACTTAACATGACGCAGGGGAATTGCGGAAGGAGTCGCTGTGATGATGTTTTCTCAATTTTCCTATTTCCCTAGGTCTCCTGTTTAGACACCCTTTGTCTCTTCAATATATCAATGCTATTTTCCATTGCTGGATTGGAATTATCTGTTAACAATATTTCGTTCATAATTTCTCTCTGGTTTCATCTGTTTCTTATGTGTATTCCTCCCCCCCCTCCCTTTTTCTCATTGTATTAATGTGCCTGTCTTAATATTCAGTTCTTTAAAAAAGAGTCTGAAGCTAAAAAGAAAGTGTTTATTCTATGCACAGATTTGGATTTGACCTGTGTGTTTCTGGCATTTTCTGTTTTTATTTCAGATTTCCATCATCGCAATATTTTGCTTTTTACTTGGTACAACTATTTATTCAGCAAATGGAATATTTACAGATGTGAAGGGAGGATGCATACCTTGTGAAGTCTTTCAGTCCATGTGCTGTATAGCAAAAGAAGCTGAATAAGTTTTAAAGTCTGATTCTGAAAGCTGCTCCATGACTTATAGTAGTACAGTTGTTGGAAGAACATGCATTGTTTTCTTTCTGATGTGGTTATTGCACTGTAAGAGCTACTCTGCTGTTTGCACCTGTTACTGCCTAAAGTGGCTTGGTATCATACTTTTTCATAATTCTCCTGTGAAGCTCCTTGGGACATTTTATTACATTAAAGGCTCTATGTAAATATAATTTGTCATTGTTACTGCTGTTAATATATGTGGAGTATTTTAGAAACTAGAATACTTCAAGAATTTGATGGAGCAACATGAATTATCTTCAGTTTCTGTTCTGAGGCTCTTCCGATTTTAGATTCACAGTATTGTGTGACAAAGTCTTGACATGACGCTCAGTAACACTGAACAAGTTCAGTAACTAGAATGGTGAATTTTTGGTGTCCTAATTAATGACTGTCGCAATGGAGAAATTAATGGAATAAAAATGAGGAATGCTAAGCAATGACACATTTAGCTTCCAGTCATAACAGAAGCTGTTACCAAATTGCGTTGACACCAGCAATTCCCAATTTCCTTGGATTACACTGTGAACTTTTTTTTAAGAAGTCTGCTCAACCATAGCTCCCTAAAACAAGAGTATGTGGTTTATGTTAATAGTCTTTAGAACTGCACAACAGCTACATGGACTGGTCAAAGCTCAATCTTGCAGTGCCTAGTGCTTCCCTAATTCAGTAACTTCTTAAATGGCTAGATCATTGTACCAAGATGAATTATCTTATACCATGTATGATTCTGTTGGTCCTTGGGAAACACTGATTGGAGCGTAGATTTGAAAGTATTATTTATGTAAGGAAGGGCTTAATGTGGCATTGAGACAAATGGATACCCAGCAGTTATGCGAAGTACTTCCAACCGTCACAATATAAATTGTTCAGTATTTTTGGGAAGAAAAGAACAAGCATCTGTACATTACTTGACCAGTTCTCAAGAGTCCCTGGTGCAGTGCCATCACTGTTGTCAAGCTGGCAACCGTGGCAGCTAATTCCTGGATCACTCATTTGGGCATTACTAGCTTGCTATACCTTTTGAGAGCACCTTGCTGCCATGTTCAGTACATGTCGATCAGCTGAGCTCCCTGGTAAACCCAATGAATATGCAACTGCTGCTGTACAGACTGTGATTGGTCAGGTTCTGGAGAGGGAATTCAACCACTTCCAGAAGATGCTCAAACTGTTCCATTAACAGAGGCCCTGACTGCTTTTTTGGAGGCCTGGATGGATCACATACTGAGGCAAATGATAAAATTTCGGTCATCTTACACACAATTTTTATTTTATGTTGTTTATCCTGTGAAATAGCTGGTCACTGCCACACTCAATTTTATCTGACAAGGCTAAATCACATCTGGCAAAAAATAATTTTCACTATTCCTTACTCAAATTTTCAGCAACTAATTCTAAAAAAAATCAGTTGTGCTATTATACAGCTAAATAAAAATTGATGTTACATAAGGGCATTGTGAGCATGTGTTAACAAGTTGTAATAGACTGGCAGTTTGAATTTTTTTTTCTCTCTGGTGTTAAGCTTTCCCATTCATATTTAGCCATTGGAAACCATATCATTAGTGCAAATATTTTCTTACTACTCCATGTTAACTTAATTTTTTGATGTGTAATTTAATTAAGGGGAAATAGTGCTTGACAAATTTAGTAGAATTCTTTGAGGAGGTAACAAGCAGGATTAATAAAAGAAAACCAGTAGATGTAATATATTTGGATTTCCAAAAGGTGTTCAATAAGGTACTGCACATAAGGCTACTTAATAAGATAAAAGCCCATGGTGTTGAGGGTAGTATATTAGCATGGATGGAGGATTAGCTAACTAATAGAAGGCAGAGTTGGGATAAGGGGGGTATTTTCAGGATAGCAACCTGTAACTAGTGGAGTGCCATAGGGATCAGTGCTGGGGCCGCAATTATTTACAATATATACTAATGACTTGGATAAGGGAATTGAACGTACTGTTGCCAAGTTTGCGGATGACACAAAAATAGGTGGGAAGGCAAATGGTGAGGATGACACAAAGACTGTACTGAAGGATATAGACAGGTTAAGTGAGTGGGAAAAAACTTGGCAGATGGAATATAATGTGGGAAAATGTGAGGTTATGCACTTTGGCAGGAAGAATAGAGGAGCTGAATATTATTTAAATGGAGAAAGACTGCAGAAAGCTGCAGCACAGAGGGATTTGGGGGTCCTCATGCATGAATCACAAAAAGCTAGCATAGAAGTTCAGGAATAGGGAAGGCAAATGGAATGTGGGCCTTTATTTCAAAGGGAATGGAGTATAAAAATAGGGACGTCTTGCTAAAATTATACAAGGCACTAGTTAGACCACACCGAGAATACTGTGAACAATTTTGGCCCCCTTATCTAGGGAAAGATGTACAGGCATTGGAGGCAGTCCAGAGAAGGTTCACTAGGTTGATCATGGTTTTGGAGGGATTTTCTTTTGAGAGGTTGAGTAGGTTGGGACTGTAGCCTTTGGAGTTTAGAAGAATGAGAGGCAACCATTTTGAAACACACAAGATTCTTAAGGGGCTTTACAGGATAGACACTGAGAGGTAGTTTCCCCTTGTGGTAGAGTCTAGGACCAGAGGGCATGATCTCAGAGTAAGGGGTCACCCATTTATTACAGAGATGAGGAGGAATTCCTTCTCTGAGGGTAGTGAATCTTTGGAATTCTTTACCGCAGAGGGCTATAAAGGCTGGGTTGTTAAGTATATTCAAGGCTGAGATAGATTTTTAATCAGTAAGGGAATCAAGGGTTATGGGGAAAAGACAGGAAAGTGGAGTTGAGGATTATCAGATCAGCCATGATCTCATTGAATGGTGAGGCAGACTTGATGGGCCGAATGGCCTACTTCTGCTTCTACATCTTATGGTCTTATGTCCAGCAAAAATTAACGAAAACCTACCGCAGTGCTCCCCCACCTAACTGCATCCCCTTGGCCTGACCCCATCTTTCATGTATTTGTAAAAGAAATATACTGGTATTCTTTTTTGGCCTCCACAAGATCTATTTAATCATCAATGAATGATCATAATTCCATTCTCCTCCAGAGCTACAGCCCTCCAAAAACTGTGTGTTCCTGCAACTCTGGTATTCCCCATTCCCTGCGCTCCATATCATTGGTAGTACCTTGAGCTGCCTGGGCCCCAATCTCTGGAGTTGCCTCCTGAAACCTCCCTGCCTCACTGCCTCTTTTTCTTCTCTCAAAACCTTTGACCGAGCTTTTGGCCATCCCTCCTAATATCTTTCTCTTGTCAATTTTTGTCTGATTCTGTGGAACACTTAGGTGTTTTTCAATGTTAATAATACTATATAAATGCAAGTTGTTGTAGAACATCACAACAAACCTTATCCTTTGTTGACTAAATTTACTAAATGATTTAAAAAAGAACATAAAGATACACAATATGAAATATTTATAGTAAAAGTGTGGTCTGTTTTACTTTTCACTCTTGTTAGCAAAAGAAAATCAAAATCCTGTTCAATTCTTGCCTAAAAGTCATTGCTTTTAAACTTACGTCACATCAACAATTTCCAGTTCCCTGGCCCCAACCGCTTCCTCTTCACCATGGATGTCCAATCCCTCTACACCTCCATCCCCCACCAGGATGGTCTGAGGGCCCTTAGCTTCTTCCTTGAACAGAGGCCCCAACAATCCCCATCCACCACTACTCTCCTCCATCTGGCTGAACTTGTTCTCACACTGAACAATTTCTCCTTTAACTCCTCTCACTTCCTCCAAATAAAAGGTGTGGCTATGGGTACCCGCATGGGCCCCAGCTATGCCTGTCTCTTTATGGGGTATGTGGAACATTCCTTGTTCCAGTCCTACTCCGGCCCCCTCCCACAACTCTTTCTCCGGTACATCGATGATTACTTCGGTGCTGCTTCATGCTCTCGTCGGGACCTGGAAAAATTTATTAATTTTGCTTCCAATCTCCACCCCTCCATCATCTTCACATGGTCCATCTCTGACACTTCTCTTCCCTTCCTTGACCTCTCTGTCTCAATTTCTGATGATAGACTGTCCACCAATATCCATTACAAGCCTACCGACTCCCACAGCTACCTCGACTACAGCTCCTCACACCCCGCTTCTTGTAAGGACTCCATCCCATTCTCTCAGTTCCTTCGCCTCCGTCGCATCTGTTCTGATGACGCTACCTTCAAAAACAACTCCTCTGACATGTCCTCCTTCTTCCTTAACCGAGGTTTTCCATCCACGGTCGTTGACAGGGCCCTCAACCGTGTCCGGCCCATATCCCGCGCATCCTCCCTCACGCCTTCTCCTCCTTCCCAGAAACATGATAGGGTCCCCCTTGTCCTCACTTATCACCCCACCAGCCTCCGCATTCAAAGGATCATCCTCCGCCATTTCCGCCAACTCCAGCATGATGCCACCACCAAACACATCTTCCCTTCACCCCCCTTGACGGCATTCCGTAGGGATCGTTCCCTCCGGGACACCCTGGTCCACTCCTCCATCACCCCCTACTCCTCAACCCCCACTTATGGCACCTCCCCATGCCCACGCAGAAGATGCAACACCTGCCCCTTCACTTCCTCTCTCCTCACCGTCCAAGGGCCCAAACACTCCTTTCAAGTGAAGCAGCATTTCACTTGCATTTCCCCTAACTTAGTCTACTGCATTCGTTGCTCCCAATGCGGTCTCCTCTACATTGGAGAGACCAAACGCAAACTGGGCGACCGTTTTGCGGAACACCTGCGGTCTGTCCGCAAGAAAGACCCAAACCTCCCTGTCGCTTGCCATTTTAACACTCCACCCTGTTCTCTTGCCAACATGTCTGTCCTTGGCTTGCTGCATTGTTCCAGTGAAGCCCAACGCAAACTGGAGGAACAGCACCTCATCTTCCGACTAGGCACTTTACAGCCCTCTGGGCTGAATATTGAATTCAACAACTTTAGATCTTAAACTCCCCCATCCCCACCCCGTTTCTTTTCCCACCCCCCCGCTTTTTTTTCAATAATTTATATAGATTCTTCTTTCCTCACCTATTTCCATTATTTTTAAATCTAAAACTAAAACCTCTAGTCTTTCCACCCCACCCCCACTAGAGCTGTACTTTGAATATCCTGACTTCCATTCTTAATTAGCACTTTTCTCAGACAAAGACCACCACCTTCAACACCTCTTTGACCCTTTTGTCTGTGACATCTTTTGATTATCTGCTCATCTCCACAATCATCACACCACACCCTCAATGTGTCTCTTCCCCCCCCCATCCCCAACCTTAAACCAATTTATATTTCTCCTTTCTTCTAACTATGCTCCAGTTCTGCCGAAGGGCCATGAAGGCTCGAAACGTTAACTGATTTCTTCTCCGCCGATGCTGCCAGACTTGCTGAGTTTTTCCAGGTAATTCTGTTTTTGCTTTTAAACAATATGTTTTGAGTTTCAAAAACAAAGCTTTCTTGGTGGGTCAACCACTGAGGATCTAATACATTTACCTGTGGATTTGCATAGTTTAGCACATGCCAATAATTGAAAAACTCCCATTGCAATATCCCATAACTGACAGATATGAATTAGAATTTGGCATGTAAAATGATCACTACATTTCAAAGGACCAAACAGTAGCTGGCATCTAGAATCAAACTTCTGCAACTTGCATGATCTACAGACCAAAGAACCTGTTTGTTACTTGCAGATGGGTCTTAATTTTGAACTTTCATAAGCAAAAGCAGCTTCCATGTTAACTTCAGTATATCCAGAATATTGACTTATGTTCACACACAAGCTTGACTCAATGGAATTGTTACCCACTAATTTGGACACTAGCCATGTGTGGTTAATTGGGAATTCGGAAGTGAGCAATTGCATTTTGGATTTATAAATAAAAAATTATTAATAGTCTTCCACATGTCTTACCTAGCATTTATCCCTCAACCAACACCATCAAAAATTGAATAAGTCACTAATCATATTTGCTGTGTTAGTGGGGGGTGGGGGTTCTTGCTATATGCAAATTGTTGTGAAGCACTTTGTAAAACCTTTAGGACTGAAAGGTGCAGGTTCTTTTGTAGCATATAATACAGAAATACTCTGGGTTCCTTCCATCATAAAGCACACCAGTTTCTACAGAAACAAATAAATAACTAAGACCATTGTTTTGTAGTTTTCATGGGAAAATGCACAGAATCATGAAAAACCAACCACAAAACACTGGTTAAAAATTCCATGTAACAAAAATAGAATCTGCCTTAGTTACTGTAAATCATTGGGTCCAATTATAGTTGGAGACTTTACAAAATGCAAACCCTAAAATACTGGTAAAAATTGATTGTAACTGTTGCAATGCTGATTATTAGCAGTGGAGTTTTAGGCAACGATTCTAATGTTTTTTGCTTTTCCACAGAAGTTATTACAACATACATGTTGGAGAGTTGGACACAGGAGTATTTTTCTCCTGCAAGTACAATAATGTAAATGAAAACCAAATACAGATTTGAAAGAAAATAAGTCCTCTACCTGCTGAGAATATTTTGAACCGAGTTTTATAACTCCAAGAAGACCCATTCAAAACTGAAAGGATGAAGATGACCTGTCTTTCAAATGTTTTTTAGAACCCACTGTTAAATAAATGTCTTTCCTCCCATTCTTAGGGGTGAAAACACATGGACTAAAGTTAATTTGGCATCAGTTTGACAATGCCACTCAGAGAAGCCACAAGGATGGCAGCATGGGAAGTCGAAACATCAACACCAGTTTAGTAAGGACTGAGTTTCTGATTCCAGCAGACTGTTAGTGAAAAGTAAAGGAAGCTTGACTTTTCATTAACCATGATGTACTTGACCTGGGAATGAGTGCTGCTGGAACTGGGTGAAAAAAAGTGTTTGAATGCCAAACTCTGAAATTCACCTTCCTCCCAAGAATTTGTTTCATAAAGCAATTAAAATGTTATAAACGTTACCATTTCTCCTTTTGCAGTTAAACCCTGATGAACAGTTTAATCATTTGCCATGATTTTAACATTTGGAAGTTGTTAATTGGCATGTTTGATTTTAACTCCAGTCACTTGATAGGAACGGATTTTGAAGTCAAGTGAACGAAATTATTCTAAGCACAAAAGCAAAATATTACAGTTGCTGGAAATCTGAAATAAAAGCAGAAAATGTAGAGTATTTCAAACAGGTGATGAAGCATCTGTGGCGAGATAGAGTTAACGTTGCAGGTTTGTGACCTTTCATCAGGTTCTGATGTAAGACCATGGACCTGAAGCGTTAACTTTGTTTCTCTCACCTTTTCTATCTCCACAGATGCTGCTTGACCTGCTGAGTATTTCCATCACTAGTGTATCCTCAGTTTGGTTCAACTCTCTGAAGTTAATGCTCAATCAAAAAAACTACTTTTTAAGCTGTTTTCCTTCAACTGTCTGAAGATCGCTAATCTAATCTTACCTACAAAGGTAGGTAAGATCATTCTATTAAAACTATGAATATTTTTGATCAAAGGAAACAAATCAGAATTGCCTGAAACATTTCAAGGCTTGTAACTAACTGTGTGCTTTACTGTGTTCCTTTTTTGATTCATTTTTAACTGCAGTTTCTTTAAAATGCCTCAGATTGAGTTAAAATCCTTTCTTGATGTTGAATCTTAATGCCAATGAGGAGATTGCTTGTGAAGTAGATTGAAGCAAGAAGCTGTTAAATCCCGGCTCAATGGCACAAGGGCAATTCATTGTAATTTCCTGTACTTTTTCAAGCATAACTAATGTAAGCACTTGTTTTAATGTAGCATAAACATCTGTTAATGCTCATAAATGTACGGTATTGCATGTCATTAAGTGAAGAGGGAATGGAAAGACAAATGGAAATTCAAGCATAATGAGATTACCACATCAGTGATGCACCTCCAGTGATTCACTAAATTACATCAACACAAGTGTAATATTTATTGTAGCCAAGTGCAATGAAAACAAATTTTACTTAAATAGTGCTTGGTTGGAGCGCAACAAAGTTTTTGTGAGCCACATGCTATTTGTTTATGTTTTCGTTGCCTTTTCTGCCCGATTAACTGCAGTGTAACTCCCACACATTAGTTTCTTTACTTGGTCCAGAGTCTCAAGCAGGGTAATGCCATCAGACTTGTATCTCATTTATATTGTAGCTCTACTTGTGAGACAGTGCTGCAATATCAGTGAGTGACTTGAGTTACCACCAGTGGTGGGAAGCATTACGCCACAAAATGGTGGTGCCAGGTTACTGTCATGCAAAATTGCAACGGCGACAGTTGTACCAACTAGGTGTGTGCTGTTATTCTAGTCTTTGTCACTGTTGTGCTGTGCTCTATAAATGAACCAAACTTGAAACATGGGGAACCAGTTCATATTGAGTGGCAATGATTCTGCAAGATAAATTTGGTATTGAGATGAATCAACAAAATATCTAGATTTTTTTTTAAAATCATGTGGTTGACTACAAAAAGAACCGTAAAATTTTGTTGCACAAAAGGCGGCCATTTGATCTTGTCTGTCCCAATTCTTCTCTAGAGCAACCCAAAGGTAATCCTACTCTTTGCTCATTCCCTGTAGTCTGCCTCAAGTATTTGTCTAATCCTCTCTTTGAAAGGTGTGTTGCAACTGATCCCGGTGGCGAAGTATTCTATGCTTTAATAATCTCTCTCATATTTCTCATTACATCTCTCATTCTTTTAGTAACAGTTTTTAAATTGATTTCACTATCAGTTTGCATTTGAAATAACAATTCTGTGTTGTTGCCTATGTAGCTTTTCCTTTAGTGGGGGAGGGGAATACGTTCTATTGGGCGTGTGGGAAGGCAGCAATGATTAGTGGTGGTCTCTTCGAGGATGAGGGACTGAAGCTGATTCTGGATGGGATGATGGATTTATTTTTACATAGCCATGGTTGATCTGAGTGTTCTTCTGCAGCTGGTGACTGTTATTTTCAGACTATTGTGTCTACTTCCTGTGTGTCAAAGGTCTTTGGAGGAGGGTGGTGTAAAGATGAGAAGCTGGCAGGAAAGTGACCAGACTGCATGTCGCAGGGCAGGCTCAACCGCAGGAACAGCTGGTGCATCGACTGAATTCACAGGCAACAAAGGGTAAAACTATGGTGAAAATAACTTCACAAATTGCAGATAGACTTTCAATCGAAACGTTCCTGTTGAGTTGAGTTTTTGTTTTGCGATCTGAAGCATTAACAGGCAGCTTTCCCCTGAAGTCAAGCTGAAGTAGGAGATGCTGCGTGAAAGTGAGAGTCCAAAGCTTGGGGCGTGATTCCTGCAGCTGCAGTCATGTCAGCGTGCCCTAGTTTTCTCTTCAGAAGGTGGAAATCCTTTCACTATATTGTAGGGAATGTACAGTTATTAGCAAGATACAGTGGTCAGTTTAAAAAAAAAAAGATTGCATAAAGAAACTTGAAAGAATTATGATGTTTTCTGTAATGTTGTTTCTGATAAATCCATTATACATTTGTCTTTGAAATCATGAAAGTTCACATAATGATTGAGATTCGGACACTAGTTAACAATGATTGCTGGTAACGTGTAAAACAAATACAGTCTGATAAAACTGTTCTACCTTGGGAGTTCAGCGTGTTAAAGTATCTTTGAGCAGCAAGTCTAACTTTACTTTAACAAAAGTAATTGAACAAAGCTTTTAGTGCTCACTTTTCTAGTAGATTTTCTGATTGTTAATTTTGTGCATTTTTTCTATTTTAAAAAAGTTTTTTTTTTCCTGCCAATTAGTTTTGTTACTGCATGCTTTTGTTTTTAAACTTGGACTCCCTAGTATGTATGGATTATGTGCCTGAGGTCCAGGCTATTAATGAATTATAGTAATTTCAGATTTTTTTTTTTCTTGTAGCTTTCCATTGGTTAGTATTTCACTTGGCTGCAACAACTGGAATGGCGCTAGATGAGTCTTTGTATGAAGTGAAATCAGTTGTGAAGTGTGTGCTCCAGAAATCTGTTGAATGAGAGCCATTTGGTGTACTTTTTTGTTCTTGAATCACAGTTTTGTTACGCTACTATTAGATTGTCTTATAATGCTTCAAGCAAATTGATGTAATGGGGCGGGAGTTTTGGGCTATTTTTGTAATCCCCTAAAATTGGGATTGACGGCGTTGAGACCAACAAATGTAAAAATCCTTTGAAAACAGGAAACTCAGCCACTGTGTGTGTGTGTGTGAGGAACAGATGATCAGGATGATAGCCAGCTGAGTGGAAACTTCCAGTGAGCCTGTTTTTTCCTTGTTTTGCTCAGTGCACAACTGAGCTTCCTGGAAAACTCACAAAAAAACTTTGGTCTGATCATTTGAATTTTGTGTAGCCACACATGCAGTAAATAGTTTCCCATTGTGTTCTGAACTGCCGTCACAGTAGTGCAAACAATATTGTTTTTTTCCCTGATGGTTCAATTTACCTTATTTCCTAAACCCAATCAATCATGTTGTCTTCCATTTGTCTTAGAATCACAATGAAGAAATATTTCAAACATATGTTTTGGGAAGGAAAAATTGTAAAAGATGTGGTTAATCCGTAATTTGCATATTATATTAAACATTGGTAATTGACATGATACCTCACATGTAAATGGTAAAAAAATCATTTTGGTATTATTTAAAGTGCCAAGGGTGTGTTAATAGATCATATCATGCTTGACCGGTCGTTACTACATTGCACTGATGGGCTCTTATGTAGAATCCTCTTGCTCCCTTTGTTCCTAAATATGGTAGAGCTGATCAGTTAAAATTTAAATGTTGGCTCAGTGCAGAACATTTAGCCCCAAAACTCAAATTGTAAGAGATTTTGGCCAAGATTTTCACATCAAAATAATGGTGAGGCTAATGGCACCAGCTGCTGTTTTTGAACAAATGACACTGCAACTTCAGGCAAGTATCAGCTGCATGGTTAAACTCAGACATCCAAAGGTGTGGTCCAGGTTGCACCACCCAACCATTAGCTTAATGAAAAATGGCATCTTGCTGTCTAGCTCACCATTGAATTGCATTGAATGGTGTGAATTTGTTGTATTTATGCAGTAGATATGAACTAAACTCACCTCAAAGTTAGATCTTGTCTGCTTAAGTGTTAAGTACCCATTTAATTACATGTTAAGTGCCAATCAACCTCTCTGGCACTGAAAATTAACTTTATTACAAATGTGAGTCTTATTTCTTTAGATATTAATTATTGGAGATTTTAAAAATGTATATTTTTGCTTTTCTATTCTCTTTTCTCTCTCTCTCTTAATCCCCATTCTCTCTTTTCTTCTGATTTGGCATTGAATTCGCCTTCATTAATTCACACTTTTCCTCAGACCATCTGCAATTTATTTCCTAATTGTTAAATCTGATTGATTAAGGAGAAACACCATTGTTTGCCTTGTTCATTCAGGTCTCAAATGCCCTTTTCTCTCAATGTGCCATTATTAACTGGCACTTCCAACAACTTTTTTTAATTCATTCACGGGATGTGGGCTTTGTTGGCTGGGCCAGCAATTATTGCCTATCCCTAGATGCACTTGAGAAGGTGGTGGTGAGCTGCCTTCTTGAACCGGTGCAGTCCATGTTAGGAAGGGAGTTCCAGGATTTTGACCCAGTGACAGTGAAGGAACGGCGATATATTTCCAAGTCAGGATGGTAGCGACTTGGAGGGGAACTTCCAGGTGTTGGTGTTCCCATCTATCTCCTGCCCTTGTCCTTCTAGATGGTTGTCATGCAATAAAAAAAAGAAAACCTGAATGTGCAAAGGTATTTCTGTCTAACAACAGATGCCATTAGATGCCCTGCTACTGCAACTTTGTCCCAGTACCTTTTTGTTCCTGTTTAAGTTTGGGAGCTGAAGTTTCATGGATTCAAATCCCACCACTGGGCTTGAGCACAGAGCCTAGACTAACAATTCAGTGTATTACTAAAGAAGTGATGCAGTGTCAGAGACCATGTCTTTCAGATCATCCATTAAACTGAGCCCTGTCTATCTACAAAACAAGATCCATGGCACTATTCGATGACAATTGGGGGAGTTCTTTGACCAAAAGCTATCCGTTAGATAATGTTAGCTGCTCAGATTAACTGACCATTTCTGTCGTTGCTGTTTGTGCAAGCTTGCTGTATGCAAATTGTTGCCACATGTGACTAGAGAAGTGACTATTATTCAAAAGTAATTAACTGGTTGTCAAGTGTTCTGGGACTTTCTGACAAGTTGAAGTGCTTTATTTTTACATTATGAGTTAATTATTTCTGAGGTTAAAGTGGTTAATTACAATTTAATTACAGCTGCTGAACTAGATTGTAAAAATGTTTTTTCTGTTTTATTTCCTGTTTATATCGTTCTGTGGGGCTAAAACTTTGGAGCTAGTTGCTACTACATCCTGTTCTAGTTTGGGCCTGGCTACCTGGTGAATTTCCGCCTTTGTTTACCACTTTTCCCCCACTTGAAGATAGCAGCCTAATGTGTCATGAGCAGGACAACTCATTTATGGTGAATAAACAATTGAAATTTGGTTTTATTGGGAGGTTCAGGAATTTTATGATGTCTTGGGAAAAGATAGCAGCCTAATGTGTCATGAGCAGGACAACTCATTTATGGTGAATAAACAATTGAAATTTGGTTTTATTGGTGTTTTCCCTTAGAATTGCAAACAGGTGACCTCCTTATAACAGTAACATTCGGAATCGGGAGTGATTGTGTGGCTGTTATTGATAATCTGTTAATTACAGGTGCAATGCTGTAACCCCTAAATGGCCATAGGCAAATGGGAAGTGGAATAACAAAACCAGTCCTTAGAGAAATGGATGAAGATTGTTCAGGCTGAGGGCAAAGATTGGAAGGTGTTGCTGTCATATGTAGCCATGTATAGAACAACCCCACACACGAGATGGAAAAGAGCCCAGCTGAGTTGCTATTTGGATGCAAAATACACACCAAAATGCCAGATGTGAGGAACATCAGTGTCGATCCAGAGGTTTGAGTTCATGACACAGAGAAAAGGGGTGCTGCAAAGTTTCATCCAGACCACTGCAGGGGAGCTAGATGGTCTGATGTGATGCCAGGTGATGGAAGTACTGCTGAGATGGGAGAGTCCAAGTAAGATGGATACAGCATTTTACCTCAAGCCGAACATTATCATCACCAAGAAGGGAAGCAGTGTGACTATGCAGTTGCCAGAAGGAGTACCAGTACTGTATGGCAGAAATTCTTCATATGTCAAAAAGTATCGTGGTGACAAAGACACAGCAGCAGATGAACCAGATGTAGGACCGGAGGTGAAGCTAACATCCAGCAATCCAGAGGCCCAAGCCAGCAATGCTGATGACTGACAGACAACTTGCTATCCAGAAGGAAAAACATTGGTTCCAGAGGGGATGAAGACGTTTCATAACCCTGATGTGATGACCAGAGTCTTTGAGACACCAAGTGGACCACGCCATGAGAGGAGACCACCAAAGCGCTATGAAGGTTCTGTGAGATTTGGTGACAGAACAAGAAACTGAATATTAAATCAGCTGAACACTGGTCTTGTAATTTTTAAGCTCCTGTTTGTGATGTTTGCCACTGCACGAGAAAGTAATTGGATTGGATCCTTTGAGGAGCATCGAATTACATACTGATGATTATCAAAAGGGATGCCATGGTTAAATAGTGAAAGAGAAGTAATAATTCCAGAAAGTGAAATACTGAACAAAAGACTGAAACTATATTGAACAGTGATGCACTGAACTTAGCTGACATTCATAATTGAAGAAATTCATTTGCTCAGTGAGTTAGAGAAATAATGATTTGTTAATTTATTTGTAAAATTTATTGCACTATGTTTAGTAAGGGATGGAGTCTAAGCTACATACATCAAGCAGAAAAATCATGGTCTTATTTTTGGTCTAATAAGGGAAGGATGTCATGATGATGGCTGTGTGTGTGTGTGTGTGTGTGTGTGTGTGTGTGTGTGTGTGTGTGTGTGTGTGTGTGTGTGTGTGTGTGTGTGTGTGTGTGTGTGTGTGTGTGTGTGTGTGTGTGTACTTGAGCATTAGAAACTATACGGAACTCAGATAATATAATGTTAGGTATGCTCTTCTACATTTGGGGTCATTTGACTTGGGAGGAGTTGAAGGTCAGATAACACATATTAGGGAGTTTGCCAGCATGGCAGATTAAATGATGATCTTGCAGTTAAAGCTATGACTTTGAGTGTTATTCTTTCAGTTTGAGATGTGACAATGACCAAGGTGGCCTTCATTTGCACCTTCTGTGTCAGAATGTCATTTAAATTTGTAATTGATGTCATCCCAACCACATGGCCCTATTGCTCAACATGTCAATGGTGTTACATGATGCAGCATTGCATAAAAAAATGTAGAGATCACAGGAAAATATGCACTTGAAGATTCAAACTCAACAATGGATCCTAAATGCATAAACTTCCCTGTATCATAAGATACAACATTAAGCAGATGTTACCAAGGTTTGAATTGAAGTAAACAACAAGTAAATCTACAAGTAAAACAACAAGTGCATCCGCAGTAGTTTTTTTGTTTTTAACAAGTAAATCTTATCTGTGGTGACAGAAGATGGAAACTGGAACATTATAATTGGAATGGCAAAGCTCATAAGCCCTTCTTAGTTTTGAAGCTAACAATGTGATTGAACATTGCCGCCTTTCTCACAATTCATAAACAGGTCCATTTTTACATAATCATGTTGTCATTCCTGTTTTTCTTGCAGTCACTTCACATCACTTACAATTGTACACTTAGAGAGATGGCATTATAGCTCAGTAAGTAATGACTTCAAATACTTACAGGTGAATTTGGAAAATTAGGGAGAAGACATTCTTACCTTTAAAGGATCACGTACAATATAAATGCTTCCATTGTTCTTTCATTCTTTGTATTACTGTGGTTTGTTGCTGCATCATGCTGGTTAGCTAGATTTTAATATGTGGTTTGTGGTTGATGGTATCATGGTTGCAGTGTATGGGGAGTAATTGTATATTGCAGATTGGGTTGAGAGTAACTATCCTGTGCTGATTACTGCTGATTTAATATAAAATTACAATAGAGATGATGCTACCTGATGACAAGAAAGTCCAAAGGAGGGTTCAAATTCTACAGGTTCACATATAAATAGTCGTTTGGTCGTACAGAACTTGACAATTGCTGAAAAAAGAGATATGTTTAAGCTTTTCATCTTGCACTCATCAGGACAGCTTGCAGGAAATACCAACGGCAAAGGGAAATGCAATTTATACTGCATGAGAAGAAAGTGCTGATTAGTTGGCAAGTGGATTCTGATTAGTCATGATTGCCATGTGGAATGAACCAGGGAATGGCTGTCCCCAACTTTTGTTTAGTTGAAAAGGTGCAACACGTGGACATGCTCCTTCTGTCTATAAAGGACACGGTCCTGTGTGAATATATGTGACTTCTAGTATGTATATGTGAGCCACACTGCGAGCCCGATTGAGCATCTTAAATTGGTTTTCAGTGTAATTCTTAGCACAATCAGGATTGTTTAGAGGAATCGCAATGTTTTGAGTTTTGCAAGCACAGGTTGGCTGGGTACAGTCAATAATTTATCTTTTGCATACAGCCAAAGGGACATGCTTTTTGCTCCGATCCACCAGTCATTGGGATGTACAGCCTACCTACCTGGCATCACACCGGCACTGAAATTAATATACCACATTACTCATTTGTGTGAAAGCAGAATGCCTTTTTAGCTTGATGACAGCGTCCTGCTAATGGAGAATACTATCCGAGTTGCTACTGCATAGTAACAGCATGCAACAGCTTGATTTACCAGTTGTTCCAATTTCTAAGAAAATGTCTGAATCTTTATTCATTGAACCTATGAACTCAGCAACTCATGCAGTTGAGTTCCGTTTTACAGGCACCATGTATGCTCAAATAGATGATGTTGCCATGGGATCCCCTCTAGGCCCAGCTCTTGCAAACATCTTTGTCGGTTTCCACGAGAAATGCCTCTTTGATGGAATGACACCTAGCCTCCCACCCCTTGCATATTTCTGACACATAGATGATGCACTTGCTATATTTGAATCTACAGTTGCATGTAAGAACTTTGTTACACACCTTAATGGGCTCCATGCTGCACTCAAATTCACCTTTGAAATGGAACAGTCAAATGAGCTCCCTTTCCTCGATGTGCTGGTTGAGAAATCTGCCAATGGATTCTCTACTGCTGTGTACTGCAAGCCTACCTTCACTCATTACGCGTAGGGATTCCTACAGTTCCATGCGCTATAAGATTGGTCTTATTGGCAAATTTTAAAAGGGCTCGAGCCATTTGCCCACCGTCCAAGCTTGATGTTGAAATAAGGTACGTCCAAGTCATTGCAGGATAATGGCTACCCTGATCAGATCATTGCTCGCTATATATCATACAAACTCGTGAATGGGCCTAGGGCCGCCACTTTCGGCCTTCAAAAGTGCCCGTCTACCTCTGACTACCCTGGAAGGGTAAGATGTCTCAAAAATTTAAGCAACAGGTGAAGTGCATGAATGACAGAGCTCAGTTACCAACCTGTTACTGAATCAGATGGTCATGGTACTTCAGTACAGGTTTAAAAGTTCTGTGGACAGAGAGGCATGGGTAGATTGCATAGGGCCCACATTTTACGTGTTGTGTAGCTATTTTTGGCAACCCATTGAAACCTTCTGTGGATTCCTGAACCCCCGCCTGTCTGAGAACTCCCGTCCAGCCCCACATCATTTCCTGTTCATCCATTACCCTATGCTCAATGACCTACATTGGCTGTCAGTCCCCCAGCACTTGAAATTTAAAATTTATCTCCTTGTATTCAAATCATTTCATTACCTCCCCCTGCATACCTGAAAATCCCTTCCTAACAGCACTGTGGGTGCACCTACACCACATGGACTGCAGCGGTTCAAAAAGGCAGCTCACCACCACCTTCTCAAGGGCAAATAGAGATGGGCAATAAAATGCTGGCTCAGCCAGCAAAGCCCACATCCCACGAATGAATGGAAAAAAAACTTAACTTTTTCCAGGTTTACAACCCACCAAGCAACCTTTGTTCCTCTAACCCTGGCATTCCTGTTCCCTTCACTCCATCATTTACAGAGATGGGGGAAGGACCAAATAAGGGAAGGGGTGGTAATGAAGCGTTTACAGCACAGTATGATTTAAATACAAGGATGAGAATTTTGATGAGGTGTTAGGGGACAATCTAAATAAACAGCGTAATGGATATGGGATAGATACAGCCAATAGAATTTTGGATGAGTTGAAGTACAGCCTGTATCTGCTTGAACAAATATAATGCCGGATCTCAAAGGTTTAAAATCCCTCTTTCTGACAATATATATTGCCTTTATATATATATATATATATATATATATCTGGTGCTAGGGCTGAGCAAACAGTTGGTTCCCATTTCCACATTGAACAACTATCACTGCCAGCAACCCCTGCCCAACCCCCACTGCTTCAATCCTTATATTTGGACAAACTTAAAGAACTTTTTTTGTGGTGAACAAAGTTGTGGGGCAGGGTGAGGGGGAAGAATCACCATATCAGAATATGGGGCAAAGAGGCGGTCTTTAGAAACAAGGGGTGGAATTTTACAGCCCTGTCACGGTGGGGCCAGGGCCGTAAAATGCGGCGAGCCGTTCAGAAGTCCATTGCCTTCGACGGGACCGGAAAATTCTGCCCAAGGTGATGCAACCAACACCCAGTAAGAAGGAAGAAAATGAAAGCAACAAAATCAAAAAGGCTTGGTGAGGGGTTGGAAGGGAGGGCTGAGCCGTGAGGATGACATGAATGCCCGAGAGTTGGTGAGTGGCCCAGGGCTCACCTGTCAGCCTGCCTTGCTCACGCATTCACAGTTCATTCACTCACTCTTTGCGACCCTAACTCTTTGCCTCACTCCAGTCCACGTGCCCAGCCTGGTACATTAAATTCTCTCAGACCCAGCCTCATTGACTTTTGCCTCAATCCACTCCAGTGATGATGTGTGCAGTGACGCACCGCAGTTCTCAAAAGCATTGGTTTGCATATTTAGTCGACTGATAAAAGCAGGTGCCTTTCTTTGCTTCTTGTCCCCCAGGAGATATATGAAATGTATTTTTGACTGGTAAACTTGTATCTTAAATTAAATTCCTTTTCAATTTGATTTTTAGACATTATGATTGTGAAGTGGATAGATAAACTTGAAATCCAAAAGAATTTCAAAAATTATTAAATATTCAGTAGAGAGAGAGAGGGATGTAGACAGTGCGGAAGGCACCCCACATTCTACACATTGATTTCTGGCAGGCCCTTTGCAACCTTCTCCCCTCCTAGGGGTCCACAGACCCAGTTGAGAACCCTTATTCTAAGGGGTAACATGAGGTGAGCTGAGAGTGACTGCCCTTGACGTCAAGGCTGCATTTGACCAAGTGTGGCATCAAGGACCCCTAGCCAAACTGGGATCAATGGGAATCAGGGGGGAAACTCTGCACTGGTTGGAGCCATACCTAGCACAAAGGAAGATGGTTGTGGTTGTTTCAGCTCCAAGACATCACTGCAGGAGTTCCTCATGGTCATGTCCTCGGCCCAACCATCTTCAGCTGCTTCATCAATGACCTTCCTTCCCTAATAAGATCAGAAGTGAGGATTTTCGCTGATTATTGCACAATGTTCACCATTCATGACTCCTCAGACACTGAAGCAGTCCATGTCCAAATGCAGCAAGACCTGGACAATATCCAGGCTTGGGCTGACAAGTTGCAAGTAACATTCACGCCCCACAAGTGCCAGGCAATGACCATCGCTAACAAGAGAAAATCTAACCATCACCCCTTGATGTTCAGTGGCATTACCATCACTGAATCCCCCACTACCAACATCCTGGGGGTTACCATTGACTAGGATTGGAACTGGACTAACCATATAAATACTGTGGCTACAGGAGCAGGTCAGAGGCTAGGAACCCTATGACGAGTAACTCACCTCCTGACTCCCCAAATCCTGTCCACTAGCTACAAGGCACAAGTCAGGAGTGTGATGAAATACTCCCCACTTGCTTCGATGAGTGCAGTTTCCACAACACTCAAGAAGCTTGACACCATCCAGGACAAAGCAGCCCACTTGATTGTCACTACATCCACAAACGTTCAATCCCTCCACTGCTGGTGCACAGTAGCATCAATGTGTGTCATCTATAAGATGCACTGCAGGAAATCACCATCGCTTCTTAGACCACACCTTCCAAACCCATGACCATTACCAGCTGGAAGGACAAAGGCAGCAGATAGATGGGAACACTGCCATCTGGAAATTCCCCTCCAAGCCACTCACTATCCTGACTTGGAAACATATCGTTGTTCCTTCACTGTCATTGGGTCAAAATCCTGGAACTCCCTAAAAGCACTGTGGGTGTACCTACACCATATGGACTGTAGTGGTTCAAGAAGGCAGCTCACCACCACCTTCTCAAGGGTGACTAGGGATGGGCAATAAATGTCAGCCCAGCCAGCAAAGCCCACATCCTATGAATGAATGAATAAAAAAAAGGAAAATGAGTGTTGCCTCCTTCATTTGCAGCAGTGAGTGAATATGCAGCTGTAACATGGTTTTGAACATATCAGCGTCTGCTCCATTAGTTAGCTTTGCCTTTTAAGAAAGTGGTCCATGATACCTTATGTTCACCCTAACCACAGGACAGCCTAATTTGAATTCTGTTAATTTGAAATGACATGCAAATAAAAAACTTCAGTATGAAACTATTAAAATTGCTTAATTCACACTATTGTGTGTTAGAAATTTTAACAAACTGAAAGAAAGGCTTTGAATTTGGCTGTAGGCATTTATTATTTTAAAACTGACTTTGCTAGTTTTGCTGTTTGGTCTTCTTTCGGTTTCTTCTATTTCACTTGGGTTGCCACAATGCTAGTTGATCACCCTTGTCCATCTCCTCCTATTCCTCTGATAATGCCACTGCGTTTGTCTCTAGCCACCTTTCTATCTGCTCTTGGGCCCTCCTTCCTGGCAGTCATATCTCCATCACTCGCCTTAGCACATTCCCCCCCCCCCCCTCTCTCTCTGCAACAAATGACCAAACTATCTCAGTCTCTTCTCAGTTACTTTCTTCGAAGATCCCACAATCTTCACTGACCCCTAGTCTGCTGGTTCCTGATTTTGCCCTTTCTCATTACTCTGTGTTGCTATTTAGTCATTAGCGGCATATTCATTCATCCCAGCAATCAAACCTTGTGATGTGTTTCACTAGTGACTTATTGATACTGTTCCATAAAACAAGGGCAAAAATGCTGCAGTGCTGAGATAAGTTAAGGCTGGAGCAGAGATCTCTGCTACGTCGGTTTGCTAAACCCCGTTTTGGGGAAATGCAATTCCATCACACACCAGTATGACTTGACAGTTCCAACACTACATCTTTACAGCTTCTCTGATTTAAAGTTCCTAAATTAGTACAAGTACTGAATTTTGAGGACAGTTGTATTCACTCTTGTTTACTGATAACTGGATTGTGAATGTCTGTTAAGCTCACACATTTGTTTGAAGACTTTTCTTCCTTTGGTTGGACTCAATTCCAACAAGCGTCTGAGTAAAGGAGGCTATTGCGTCACCCACTCCTTTCCATCCCATTTTATTTAAACTAGGATAGGAAATGGCTTTAAGTTTAGGAAACTGTTGTACCCTTTAATATGTTAGCCAAAGGAAACTTTGTAAAGTATACAAGTGACAGAGTATGGTGCTGGGTGTTAAGTTAATACTTTAATAACAAGGTGTACAGTACTGGATTTATAATCTCTTTAATACAATACATAGACCTTATATGTTTCATATCAAGGCTGGTAGAAATTCAAGGCCATGATTGCTTATCCTGTTTCATTAGCAGAGCCTGTTGTAGCAAAGTGGAGAAGTATTTCCTGATGGTCCTTTTGGAGAATTATTGGTGTTGTGAATTAGCTGACATTTTAGTCTCCTGTTGCTGGAGATGGCTAGAAAAAAAAACTTTGTACAGTGCAGAATCCTGAAAGGTTACATCCAGCTCTTCCAATGTGTTATTTAGTTAAATAGATGCTACTCATGGTTTTGACCCACTTGGACCCAGAAGATGCTAGGTTTTATTCTCTATGTTTGTTTCATTAGTTGATCTAAGCAAGGGTGTGATGAAATTGGCCTTTGCATTGTTGGGCTAGCGTGAAGGAGAAAGATTTATCTAGAATTCCTGCTGCTAATTGCAATACATGATTCCAAAGATGAGAGATGATTCTGCTATATTTGCCCCTATATTGGTTGAATTGCTTGCCTAAACCCATGACGGTTTCTGGTATTAAGAATGCACATTTTGACATATAAGAAGGAAGCTGGTACCCACGATGAGCAAGCCCAGCCCTCCTTCCTCTAGTTATTTCTTTTAAATAAACTATTCATGAGGAAATGTTAGATCTAGACTGTGATAATGAGTATGTTTGTTGTACCTTAATGGTAGATCTCCTTCCAGAGTTGAGTCAACAGGACAGTTCACTACTTGTTTTAAACCTCAAAATACATTAAAATGCTTTTTTATAATGCAGGGAGAGGAAATTTATTAATTAGCCCTTTGAGCTTATCTGTGAAGCAGATGAATCTAAAGGAAGGAATATCAACTCAGGGATGTAAATTGTGGTCACAGGAAAGCCTAGATCCTCCCCCAGCTTAGGTCAGTTGAACCTCTAAACATTTCTCCAATCATTTTTATTTATGCACAGAGGTGTTTTTTGTGCAGGATCCTATCAGTAAGGAATTATGCATTATGTTTAGCTTAAATATATGGGCAATGAGGGTTGCAGAAGTTAAATGTGAAGCATGATTAACAGACTGAAGATACAACAGATTGAAGAAATTCCAAAACAAAAGTAAGTACTGGAAAACATAGATGGTTTGCCAACTGTGAGCAGTTAACCCTACTGGAAAAAAATCATTTGGAGGGAACAGGAAAAAACTGGTCACAGTTATATCTCATATTCTGACCTCAGAAGTAAATTATTGTCTTTCAATGTACATTTTATTTGAAGTTGGGAGGTTGATCGAGTTGTCTAAATCTGGCAAACTTCATTATCTTCAACATAAACTAAGTCGGCCTATTTTAGGTTATCGTGGGGTCATAATTTAGTTTGTTGATTATCCCAATATAATTTTCTACCACTTGTGTGTAGGATTTTTAAAAATCTAAATGCCGAGCATTTAATGGGTTAAAATTCTATAAACTCAGTGAGGGCAGAAGAATGTCTGATTTATAGACGTTCTGGAAATGTTGGTGTCTTAAACATTTAGCTTTCAATAACCATAACAGTGTAAGCTTTTACCAAATGTTTGACCCCTGTCAGTTGGATTCGAAGATCCAAGCGAATTCAGCCGAATAATTCCATGTCAGATGCAATTCACTTACAAACAAGATCTTTAAAAATTGGCCACACAAAAGTTGTGACCTTTTATAGAAATCTTTCACGATAACAAGAATTTAGCACCATTTTGACATTCTGAAGTACTAAAGAATGGAGTTGGCAAGGCAGAGAGCCGAGTTCACCTAACTTTCCAGATTTTAATTTTGGCATGTGGCTTCTACCACTGAATATTATACAAAGCAATCTGAAACCTAGAACCTGTTTAGATTTTTCTTTTATTCAGGGAGTGCTGTCACTGTTATTTTAAAACACTATCTGTAGCTGTCCTGAAATGTGGACAATAAATACAGATAATGCTGGAAATACTCAGGAAAAAAAAGTTAATGTTCCAGGTCAGTGACCCTTCTATTGACCTGAAATGTGCCCAGCTGTCTTCTCTGTCTGTCTGTTTCTCTCTCTCTCTCTCTCTCTCTCTCTCCTCAGAAGCTGCCAGACCCGCTGAGTGTTTTCTGGTTTCATTTCAGGCTTCCAGCACCAGGTATTTTGCTTTTGATTTACTGAAATATGGATGTCTTTTTCGCATAAGACTTGGTTATCACTCACTTCCCAAGGATGGCCCTGAGTATTGTGCGGTAATTGCGCATTATGATTTTTAGATGTCATAAATTGGCCGTTCTGTTTTTAATCCAAAATGCATTTATAAATTTTTGGAAATGAGGCTGCTAATGAGCAAAAAGTCTGTTTCTAAAATGGCGTCAGACAAATTGGGCTATTTTTGCGTTTCTAGTGCAGACCTGCGGATAAAAGTAACCTGAATTGAAAGATTGCATGACGCACACAGCATTATTGACAAATTAAAAACCTGTATCAGAGGAACTGAACCAAAGTAAAAGCAAAATACTGCAGATGCTGGAGATCTGAAACAAAAACAAAGAACTGGAAAAACCCAGCAGGTCTGGCAGCATCTGTGGAGAGAGAAACAGAGTTAACGTTTTGAGTCCAATATGACTCTTTGGAACCCAAAGTCTCATTTTAAATCTATGAGTAATGTATTATTCTGTGCATCAATATACAAAAAAGGAAAGTGAGAAAAGGCCAGCAAGCATCACAATTAAATGATGCAGACCTGAGCATTACCCTTCCTAACTAGCAATGATGCTAATTCCTGGGTGCGGCAAAATCATTCAGAGAAATAAACCTGTGCATGTCATTCCTGCTAAATATTGTTTACGTATTTCACAGAATGATGCAGTACATTTTAATCACCAGCTATTTATTTGTTGAAAACTCATTTAGAAAGGGAATGTTTGTTTATATTCTAAACCTAGATTATGCAACATGAGACTAATTAACACTTGTACTTTCTTGAGCTGTGCTGGAACTGACCTGCAAGGTGAACATAGTGTAATTTTGTACAGTTTTACTTAATTAGCTACCAGTGGTTATATTATGAAAAGCTCTGAGATGTAATTTGTATTCCTTTTGTATTGTTGAAAAATATAAATGTTGACTTTGTCAAGCATGGCTTATCTGGTCACTTGTGAAATATCAATCCTATCCCACAAGTTATTGCAGTGTATCCTCTATAACAGTAGTGTGGAGAAATACCAGTGAGAATATCAGACTGCTGCAATAACGCATATTGTGCTGAAGTTATGTATGATGGTCTTTAACATGCAGAATATGCCATTTCTAAGCCAGGATTTTCTGGCTGGCCTGCCACATCCCCTGCGGCGGGTCCCACCATGGTGGGGCCGGGAAACCCTGGCCTTATATTTTTGAAAATATGATTAATACTGAAGAAACCAAGTCAGTTTGTCTTTGTGACTTATCTGGTTACTTGTGGAATATCAATACTACCCCACATATCAGTGTTAAAATGTAGGCTTCGAAAGCATAAATGTTAGTTTATTATTGCAATCCAACTTTTCCAATACTTAGGATAAAAGAAGTGTAAATTGAAGATTGTGTGAGGCACATATTACTATTGACAGATCAGAAACCATTGTGATATCAAAAGCAGTTGCAACAAATTTTCTTAAGCATTAAGATTACTCTTCCTCCCTCCCCACCATGCCCAACTGCTCAGTAGAGGATCTGCACAATCAGACCTGCTACCTGTAGTGTTGGCACTAGAAATTCAATCTCACACACAACAGTGTACAGAGAGGAATATTCCCCAGCAACATGAAGCACCTCATTCACGCAAGGTCAAAACGTCTTTAACTTTGGATTGACCTTCACAATCAAACTTTTCTTCAAGGAAACCCTGTGCTTAATCCTGGATCCTGCCAAGGTTCCAATCATCTTATTCCAACAGGAACTCACCAAGGCTCCTTAGACAGCACCTTCCAAACCCTTGACTGCCACCATCTAGAAGGACAAGGGCAGCAGACACACCACCTGGAAGTTCCCCTTCAAGTCGCTCACCATCCTGACTTTGAAATATTTTGCCATTCCTTCACTTTCACCACTGGGTCAAAATCCTGGAACTCCCTCCCTAACAGCACGTGGGTGTACCTACATCACATGGACTGCAGTGGTTCAAGAAGGCAGCTCACCACCACCTTCTGCAGGGCAATTATGGATGGGCAATAAATGTTGGCCTAGCCAGTGATGCCCTCATCCCATGGATGAATTAAAAGAAATGACCACATTTTCTCTCCCAAATAGGGCATCACACCTCCTTACCTGAAAATATATCTTGCCGTTTCACCTATGAGTCTTAACTCTTATGCATGTAATGGTAACTAAAATAAATCATGCCAACAGTTAACAAGGTGCAAGCAGGACTGAAAACCACAAATCATAAAAATCAAAATAATTACTGAATCAAAATTAAATTCTGTAAGTGAAAAGGGAATCCCATCAGTTTGCCCAAATTATTTTTGGAAGAAAATGTTGGCTGCTGTTTTATCAGCCCTGTTGACTATACATTGTTTAAGTTTGTATATTTGTTACCAGTTTGTATTAAAGTTCAGCAATTTTATGGGACAGTTTGTGTCTATTAAACATTGTCATCTGAGGCATAACTTCAGATAGAGCTGTGGGGCTTCAATTTGGCTTTAGGTTGGTTGCCTTCTGGCCCTCTGTTTTGCTGGAATTGCGAGCTATGCCCCTCAAGATTTTTCATGCGTGTCTTCCAAGTTTTTCCCTGCTGCCCAGAAAGTTGAACCTGTTCATCTAACAACTTATTTAAACAACGGCCGGGATTTCCCGGCCCCGCCGTGGCAGGACCTGCTGCGGGGGGATGCGGTGGGCCAGCCAAAACTCCATTGACTTTCGCTAGGACCGGAATATCCCGGCGGTGGGTGGGGCAGTAAAATACCGGCCAACATTTCCCTTGTCCTTGAATTATTTTGTTGAATTATTTAAATGAAATTGAATCTGCTGAATAGGATACCTTTAATTCAAAATTGGAATAAAACTTGTGAAGAAAGTTATGTATTTTTGTCCAGTTTGGCTTAGTGGTTGTCCCTTTAAATCTCGTCATAGTGGATAGACAGTTTTTTAAAAAAACAATTGCTATTTTATTCGGATCCCTGTAGAAGCCAGTTTTAATTGTACTGCAAATTTGTTTATGGGGTATGGGTGTTTCTGGCAATACCTACATTTATTGTCCATCCATAATTGCCCTTGAGAAGGTAGTGGTGAGCCACCATCTTGAACTGCTGGCAGTCTGTGTAGTATAGGTACACCCGGGGAGTTGTTGAGTAATGTTCCAGGATTTTGACCCAGCAACGGTCAAAATTCGCGGCCTCCAACAGGGTCTGACTATGGTTTCTGTATGCACCATCTTCAAGAGGCACTGCAGCAACTCATGAAGGTGCCTTCAACAGTATCTTCTAAGCACTCAACCTCTACCACCTAGAAGGACAAGGGCAGGAGGCACATGGGAACACCACCAACTGCAAGCTCCCCTCCGGCTTGCTGACTTGGAACCATCTCATCGTTCCTTCACTGCTGCTGGATCAAAATCCTGGAGCGCTCTTCCTAACAGCATTGTGGGTGTACCTGCATCACATGAACTGCTAGGTATGACTTTGGCTAGTGGAGAATTTGACCCTAGTTCCCACTGACTTCAATTTTACTGGATTTCCTTGATGCCACACTGGGTTAAATGCTGCTGATATCAAGGACAACCACTCTCTACTCTACTCTTGAAGTTAGCTCTTCTGTCCATGTTTGGAACAAGGCTGTGACAAGGTTTAGAGCAAATTTATACTGGATGAATCTGTACTGAGTAGGTAATACCACTGACAACACCTTCCATCGTTTTGTTGATGATTGAGAGTACTCTAATGAGGCAGTAATGGGCCGGATTGCATTTGTCATGCTTTGTCTGGACACACATTACCTGGGTAATTTTCCACATTGTCAGGCAGATGCCAGTGTTGACAGGTGACAGGACAGCTTGTTTGGAGGGGCAGCTAGCTCTAGAGCACGGGTAGGCACTTCAGTTTTAGGTATATGTAGTGCTGTTCTTTACATGCTCATCTAAGCTCCTCATTGAACTCGGGCTGATTCCCTGGCTTGATTGTTATGATAGAGTGAGGGATATGCTGGGTTAGAGGTGGTGGTGGAGCACAATTCTGTTGCCCCTGATGGCTCACCTCATTGATGTTAGTTGTTAGGTCTGTTCTGAATCTATCCCATTTAGCACAGTAATGCCACACAACACAATGGAGGTGTCCTCAATGTGAGGTCAGGATTTCATTTCCACAAGGACTATGCGGTGCTCACTCCTACCAATACTGTCATGGATAGGCATCTGCAGTGGGTAGATTGGTGAGGATCAAATGCAGTCTTTTTTTTCTTTTTGTGTTGGTTCTTTCACCACTTACTCAGGCCTAGTCTGGCAGCTATGTCCTTCAGGACTTGGCCAATTTAGTCAGTAGTGTTCCTGTCAAGCTATTCATTGGTGGACATTGAAGTCTCCCACCCATTCTGTGCCCTTGTTACCCCATTGCCTCTTCCAAGTGGTGTTCAATATGGAGGAATACAGATTCATTTGTTGAGGGAAGAGTGGCAGTAGTAATCAGCAAGTGAATTCTTTGCCCATGTTTGCTCTAATGCCATGAGACTTCATGGGGTACAGAGTCAATGTTGAGGACTCCCTGGTCACTCCATCTTGACTACATACCTATGTGCCGCCGCTTCTAGTGGGTCTGTGCTCCCAGTGGGACCCGGATGGTGAATGAAGAGCATGGGATGCTGTCTGAAAAGGTACTATTCTGACAGCACTCAAAGCTGTGGGCTCTAATTGGATACTTTTACCCCAGAGCAGTTGGAGGAAGTTACCAATTACATCCATGCATTCTGATCACGTGCAATTTGCAGAGTTTGACAGATTTCTTTTAATTGATGTAGAGGTTGCCCTCACCCTGTGAGATGCTGTATTTTTGTCAGAACTTTGGAATAAATTGGAAATTGAATTCCCAGCATTATTTCTGGCAGGTTTTGGATTTAAAATATTACATACTCAATATTATTCCTAAGCCAGACCACACTTGTGATTAATAGTGTTCTTTTAGTGACATTTTAAAATTGTTTACTGTGAGTGGATTTCTGTCATATCAATCATGTGTGTCTCCCCTCTTTATTTTTGGCTGCAAGTTCATTTTAAAAGTGCAAGGTCAGAATAGCTACATAAAGTGAACTTTGGAATGCCTTATACGATCATTTTCTTTGTTCGTGGAAGTGTAAAAGACTACAAGTTGTTTTAATAATGTATTTGAAGATTCAATTTAAAATTGGGAATTGGGTGACATAAGGGTGGTGGGGAGAGGAGATACCTGCTAACCCAAAGGGAATTGGGGAGGAGCTTGACTGCATTGAGTTTGGGGAAATACCTGATGATTTGAGTGGGTCAGTTTGCTTGGGGCCCCTCTCAGTACTACCCATCTGGGGTCTCCAATGCTCTAAGACACATCAGTTACCCTCCTGGACTTCACCATTTAACTGAAAGACTCCCAGCTCCTGGAACCTCTACCCAGTGTTGACAAATCTTTAAATTGCCATTCCAATGCTGCTGACTGCTAAGACTGCCCTCTGTGTTCTCAAATTGCTGAATCTCCGTCTATTCTTAGCTCCGCAGGCCTCCCTCTCCAATGTTCCCAGATCCCTAGACTTCTCCCAATGATTCCAGATCAGAGACTTCCCACGATGTTTTGAGTGGCTTTCTCTACACCTTTCATGGACTTCATGAATACCTTCCCACTGATTTCAGACCCAGTGGTGCACCTCAAAATACGCTGGACCCTGAGACCCCATTCTACTAAGCTTTAGGCACCCTTTCCAGTGCATCTGAATCCTAGGGTTGCCTCAATACTGATGAATTAGTGTACACTATACTATTTGACAGCATAACGACTATTACTAAACTTATTTAGATGTAAAATGGTGAGGATATTGAAATTGCTGCCTAACAAGGTGGTTGACGTAGATGGCATTGGTATGTTTGTGGCGAGGAAATAGAGGAATATGAGAGCGGGGTGGAGGAGGCTTGTGTGGTGTATAAACATCAGTATTGACCAGTTGGGCTGGATGAGCTTGGTTCTGTGTATATCTGTGTGATTTTTGACTCATGAGCATTATCAAAAAATGTCACCATTAAAAATTATTCCTGTTGTCTCATTGGTTGAAATGTTTTGGCTCTTTGCATAGAGGTTCATGTTTCATGTTGATAGAGTAGAAGTTTTGAATTTGAACAGAAGTGTGATCAGTTCTTCTGTTTGTGTTTCAGTTTTCATTAACCACGGCCCCTTCATGAACAAAGTAGATTGGAGTTCCCTCCAATGGCAGGAGGTGGGCACCAAAGCAGTAGAATTCAGTCAGTGTCGAGTTCATACTTCAATTTTGTCCCAGCTGGACTTTTGACACTGCTAATATAAAAATATTATGCTGAAGCCAAATTTTCTGTGTTAAAGTATAGCACGTAGAGGAAACATAAAATAAGTTTATCAAGAGAATCACAAGTAGAAATCATCGCGGTTGAAAGCTTAGTGCTTTGGATTTCTTTTGAAAATAAGTATACTTCGAATCGTGTGTGCAGGTGTGCTTTGGCTTTCCGCTCCGAAATGCAAATAGTTTGTTAGATTAAGAAAAGAAAGTTAATGGGCAGAATTTTACGCCAGTGGGATTTTGTAGTCGCACTGGAGTGAATGGACTTTTGAATGGCTCACTGCATTCTACCGCTCTGCCCTGACCACCACCACCCCGCCCCTGGCAACGGGGCTGTAAAATTTCACCCCATGTTTTAGAAAATTTTGGGAGGGATTTTCTACACTCAAATTCTCCTAGTCCACTGAAAATGGTAGAAAAAGTGGCTTCCTTTAACAAACATTACTTTTGGTTGGATTCTGTGAAAGCTTGTTTGGATGTCCCTGAGTATTGTCGGTAATAGCAAAATTAAATAAAATATAAAATGTAGAGATTTTAAGACATTGAATTGTAAATCAGAAGGCAAATAAATCTACAAGTTCTAGAACTCTGAACTAAATAACTTTGCTGAAACATGAAACAAATGCATAAACAGCTGATCAGTCAGCACCTGTAAAGAGAAAACAGGTTCATGTTTCTAATACTCTTCAGCAGAACTAAAACTAAGTTAAGTGAGCTTTTTGGAAAATTTGGGGAAAATGTAATAAAAGAAGCAAAATAAATTCCATTCAGTAAGGCCAATTTTAGGGTGAGAATAATGATATTACAAAATCTGTAAACTGCTTAGTAGAAAACTATTACATAGGATGTACAAGTGTAGAAACAAGTCATTTCGCCAAACTGATCCATGCAGTGTTTAAGCACCACATGATCCCCCTTCCACTTGCACTCTTTCCCCCCTCCACCCTCCAAATCTAACCACATTAACCTAACCTTCTATTCCTGTCTCCCTAATGGGTTGATCTAGCTTCCTTTCAAATGTATCTATGCTATTTGCCTTAACTACTTCCTGTCATGGTGCATTCCACGTTATAACCACTCTCTGGGTAAAGAAGTTTTCACTGAATTCTCTAGTGGATATATGAAGTGACTATCTTGTATTTATGGCTCCTAGCTTTGCTCCTTCCATAAGTGGAAACATCATCTTTACATACACCCTATCAAACCCTTACATAAAAGACCTCTGTCGTGTCACCCCACCTTCGCTTTTTTTCTAGAGAAAAGAGCCCAGCCTGTTCTATTATTGCTAATAGATTATAATACCACTGAAAAGTTATACCTAACATCCTGTGTGATTATTTTTGCACTTTCTCCAGTGCCTTTATATCCTTTCATTATGTGGCAACCTGAACTGTTCACAGTACTTTGTGTAGTCTAATCAAATTTCTATATGAGTTTAACATGGCTTCTCCTTCTCTCCTCTAGAAATGAACCCCAGTCCTTTGCTGTTTTTTTTTTAATGGCCTTATTAATCTTTTTTTAATGATTTTGCTTTTCTGTACGCCTGGATCACTGCTCCTCTATTCCAGTTAAGACTCTTATTTTTGAGTATTTGGTCTCCTTACCTTGCTACCAGAGCGTGCCACCTCACCTTTATCTGTAATGAAATTAATCTGCCAATTATATGTCCAATTTGTAAATTTATTTATGTCTTGTATTTTGACAAAGTCTTTCTTGGTATTGACTATACCCCACAATTTGGTGTCATCCATAAATTCTGGTAACATATGTAAAAGGTCATTAAGATGATTGAAAGATTTTCAAAACACCAAATGTGCAAATAATGTGGGTGAGAGGACAAAGGACAGGCCCAATGTAAAAGAAAAGCGAAGAAATTGGAGCAGGGGGGAAAAATCTGCAAATGCTGGAGATCTGAAGCGACTAGGGAAAATTCTGGCAAAACACACTGCACCCACCAGTCTTGAAAAAGGAATTAAAAGGTTAACAGCAGCAACACAGCCTACCCTATTCTCCAGTATCATCACCCTCACCAGTACAATATTTTTTTTAAAATGTTCATCTGTAAATCATCAACCAACCCTTTGGATACTGGCAGACTCAACCTATATCGCCAGCATCCCTGCTGTAAAGAACATGACCGTTATGGCTAAGTCATTATTCAGGCTGGAGAAAGGGTGAGGAACTAATTGTGCAGCTTGTGTTGAGTCTGTTTAAAACAGTGTAAGAGACCAAAGATGGTGGCAATCAGAATAGAATTTCAAGTGGCAAGCCACAGGGAGGCCAAGGTTGCACAGACAGGACAGAGGCATTTGGCAAAACGTCCCCTAATTTGAATTGGAGAGTGCATGATGGCCAATAAATGCAGTATATTAGAGTGGAGGAAGTGAATGTAAATTGTAGTTTCACATGGGAGCAATGTTTGGGGCCCTGAAGAGTGGTGTGGGAAGAGGTAAATGGACAAATGTTGCATCTGCTGTAATTATATGGGAAGGTGCCAGCGAGATTGGCAGCTGGAAGCAGGGGTGGTGAAAGCATACCTCCCCTGGATGGAATAGCCCCTTTGAAAAGCAGAAAGGGAGGAGAGGAAGATGTGCAACATTTTAAATTTTGTACAGAAGTGGCTGATGTTTATCCCCTTTTGACTTAGGAAGAACAAACAACTTGAAGTATTAATGCTTTACTGCATCTGTGGCCTTGGAAGCCACAAGATTTAAATATAGAATCTGATTTTTTTTTTAAAATCCCATATATTTGCTCATAACAAAGAATGATTTATGTGAATGCGTACTGCAAATTGGCAAAGCATAGAGGAGCTTTTGTTTTGTGATTGAACAGGGTGCTGATGTCAGTTCTCTTGCCTCACATACAGAATTATTCTAGCATTAAATTGATCATTGTTCCCTAATGCAGGGAACTTTTCTTTCACAGTTATTAAATTGTCTAATTTATGTGATTGCTTTTGTTCTGTATTTTGACTGTGCCAGTTATGCAGAACATGAGTCATTTAGATTGATGTAAATACTAATGAGCACTGTATCACACCGTGACGGGAGTGACAAGCCCCAAATTTATGCAGAGAATATCTCACCAGCTGACAAGATGAGTTACTGATGTTAGACAAGTGTTGGACAAGTGTTGAAGAACTGTTGACTTTAAAATATCGCAGGCACAAATGGGTTATCTTCAGGAATACAAAATGCTGCCCTATATTTTGAAGTTTTTTCAGCTATTTAATAAACCAGTTAGCTGTAAGGTGTTTAGTTAACCTATGTGGGATAAAAATGATGGCAAATAATAGCAATTGACTTATTTTTGTAGGACTGGAAGTAAATAAGAGTGAACCAAAACCAATGTCTAGAACAATGCCAATAAGTAGTAACATGATGGCACTTTGTGGATTAAAATACTCCTATCCACTGATTTGGATGAAAGGAACAAATGTATGGTTGCTAAATTTGCTGATGACAAAGATTGGAAAAGTTGGAAAGTAAGTCGAGAAGGGAACATGAGTCTGCAAAGGGACTTAGGTTAAGCGAATGGGCAAAATTTTACAGATGGAGTGTAATGTGCGAAAATATAAACTTGTCCACTTTGGCTGGAAGAATAGAAGATCAGTATACTATTTAAATGGAGAGTGATTTCAGAACTCTCTGATGCAGAGAGATCTGTGTGTCCTGGCACATGAACCAGGAAAAGTTATTATGCAGGTACAGCAAGTGATTAGGAAGGCAAATGGAATGCTGCTGTTTATTGCAAGGGGAAGGAATATAAACGCAGGGGTGTTTTGCTACAGTTGTACAGGGCATTGATGAGACCACATTTAGAGTATTGTGTACAGTTTTGGTTTCCTTATTTCCGACAGTACATAAGTACATTAGAAGCAGTTCAGAGAAGGTTCACTTGACTGATACCTGGGATGGAGGTGGGGGATTATCCTATGAAAACATGTTGGACAGGCTGCTTCTGTATCCATTGTAGTTTAGAAGATTGAGAGGTGATCTTATTGAAGCATATTGGATTCTGAGGGGACTTGACAGGGTGGGAGAGACTAGAACGAGGGGACACAGTTTAAAAATAAAGGGTCTCCCATTGAAGACAGAGATGAGAAGAAATTATTTCTGTGAATCTTTGGAATACTCTTCCCTGGCAAGCAGTGGCGGCAGTGTCAGTGAATATTTTTAAGGCTGAGTTGGATAGATTCTTGATTTAACATGAGAGTCAACGGTTATCAGGAGTAGGCAGAATGTGAAGTTGAGGCCACAATCAGATCAGCTATGATCTTATCGAATGGTTGAGCAGGCTCACGAGGCCGAGTGGCCTGCTCCTGCTCCTGGGTCATATGTTTACATATTCATATAACTCTGCTTTAAAGAAATTCAGTTTAACACATTTGCATTTTATTTCTTCAATTTGCATATGCTGTTTGGCACACATTTGGAAGCAAAAACATTTCATGGACTGTGATAAAGCAGAAATGTAGAGGTTCAGGGTTCCCTGGAAATGTGGTTTTAAAAATAATTGCAAGTTTCCCACCTTCTCTTTGTGCACCTGCCCCCCCCCCCACCCCCCCCGGCCAAACTCAAGTTCATTTGCTTCCTTTCCTTTTTCCTTCTCACTCTTCTCCACTTCCTCCTTCAGTTTCCCCATTGAAAACGGAATATGATGTGAAGTATCATTCCTTGCTTCTCCTTACAACAGTGTATAAAACAATTATTCTATACTACAGAGCTTTTCATTCACATGCAAAGCAAAAAGACCTTGTGGAACTGAGATAATGGTGATTTACACACCAGCCTCAGGGATTAGCCATTAACTAGTTCGGTTTCAGTTGATGCTACACAGGAACTTTGAAAGCTACGAGTGTTACCTGGGTTGAATTTAACTGTCTGGCAAAGTGCACTGAGATACACCTGAGACCATGTAATTTTCATTCTCTATTGATGAAAAGTAGGGATGATGCCAAAACCGGTGATTTGCTTTCAAGCTGCTGTCAAATGATTTTCATTTACACAACACAGCCCTTCGATAATGTTTTGAGAACAACATGTGCAAATTAATGTTTAATCTGGATAAGGATCACACGACTGCAGCATTGAGAGAATGCTGGAGAATTTCTGTGCAGCTGCTTGGGTTCTCTAGCATTTGGCATCCGGAGCTGTTTACTGGAGACATTTGGCATTTGCACAATTTCAAAGGCTAGGGCTGTGGATAATCCAAGTAATGGTGCTGTGCATGAGAGGTGAGTGAGATCAGTTAATCTGTTCATTAGTTTTTAAAGATTAAGAATTTATTTGTGGCCATTCTGAGTAAGGCCATAGAATATTAACAAAAGTAGTTGACGGTGATTTGAAAACTTATGAACTTGTCTTGCTTCATGGTTTCCAATGGTTGAAGTTTCTAGCATTTCAGCTTTTATCCTCTCTTGGTTCAAGAAAACTGCCTTAATAGTTGATTTCAAGACCTTTCCTACCCTCATGTCACCTTTTTTTTGTATTTTACTGTTGGTGCTGTCTGGTGGTCTAGTACACTGCACCGTTGTTTAGAATAAATGATGCTGCAGTTGGCCACACATGCTCACAAGAGGTGAAAAAAATCAGCCTGTGTTCCTAAAACTAATTGCTTTCTAATTACTCTCTCTGTGTTTGTGGATGTTAGGTGAGTATGACATGCTTGGATGCTCACCATTCCCCATGATTGAGTAACCTGCCAGTGCAGCAAGGGTGTAATTACAGTTTGATAAGATTACCTAGATAGTTTCTATTATAAAAAAGGACATAGAAAATTTTAAGAAGGCGGCCAGGGTATGACACTAAAATAAGGGCTAAGTAACATCTGTGTGCCCCAATCTAATTATTCCACAATGTTTAAACTCACTTCACTTGAAGACCATACTTGGTCTTAAATCCCCATGTGTAACACATGGGAAATTGACTAGTATTTATGTGTTCTAAGGAGAACAATACCAGCTTCCCTACTATTGCCACATGTTACCTGATCTGAACCCTTGATTGGGATCCTTGAACAAGAATACCTGTTACTTTCGGCAAAAGTATTTTATAAGCCCCTGTGAAGCCTTATAAAAAGTTGTTTTCAAGTTTACAGAGTACTTTTATTCTGGGATTTTAAGCAGATCTCTTTATAATACATGCACTAGCCTACAATGATTATCTTATCTGAAGTTACTGCATTATTTTACAGAACCAGCTACTGAAATTATTGCATGTTGTACAAGACACCTTTTCTAGAGAATCAGAGACACTGTGGTAAGGAGAATATGTGGGAAAAGGATATACTTATTTATTTGCAGCTTCCAATATTCTCATTTAGAGATACTGCATTCTCATTGGCTCAGATTTTGTATGTGAATGCCGAGTCTCTCAGCAAGACCCTGGTATAGCTAAGCCTCTGGAGGAATAGGGCACCTCGGATAGCGACTTTCTGATGTTGGTTTAACTGCACAACACCAGATGCTGCTGTCCGTTTTACTCCTAAATGGTGAACACTGATAACCTCACTATTATTTGTGCTGTAAAATCTGGGTCAATATCTTCACTCTTCTAGCTTTTATGCATTGCAGCTGTGAACTCATTAAACTTGAAATCCAAATACACAATTACAAAGAAACCAAGTTTTGTTTAAATGAGGATTGAAGTAGATAATAGTTTCCAATAGCTGCACATGCCTGGACTTGTGCACCGAATGCTGAAATGTTTAGTTTCACTTTTTGTGGTCATGCCTGCATATTTACATTGTCTTTCTTCATAGAGCATTTGTAGCTGCATAGTCAAAAAGACAGCTCATGACAAGTGAAGTAAGGTATGGTCAGTTTAACTAAGGCCTAGGTAGAAGTCGCAAGATCAATTTAGTAGCTGTGATTAAGAGCCAAGAAAGGCCATTGGAGAATGAGTGTCTGAGCAGGAAAATACATATAAAAATGAAACGAGGACGATGACAGGGAAAGAGTTCAAGCAACAAAGGATGGAACTAGTTCAATGACTAGTTCACCTACATCTGGTAACACACTGCTAAAGTCTCAGCTGGAGAGCAAAATTAAAGAAACCAGTTTTGCTTTTGTATGCCTCCTTGGCTCCCTGACATTATTTATGCCCTTCATATCAAAACCCAAATGATTCATTAAAGTTGTTTTTGGGAACAAATCCTGCCTGGCTTACGCTTGACAACAGTCCCACACCAATGTGATTGACTCTTAACTGCTGTCTGACCTGGCCTAGCAAGCTATTCAGCTGTAGCAGGGTAACCAGGGATGGGCAATAAATGTGAGCTTTGCCAGCAATGTCCATGTCCTGACAAAAAATTTTAAAAGAATTTAACTAACAAAATGCTATCCGGAGAGCCCTTAAGAGCCTTAAAATGAGCAAAAAATTAACAGCGGACAACCAATCTGGCCAGTGAATGCCTTGGCTGGGTTAGTGTGCTGTCTCCATCATTGACCCATGTAATCAAAACAAAGTAGCTCCATAATTGGAATATATGTTGACCCTCCTGCTGACAAAGCCTTTAAATATTATGCAAAAGAAAAGGTGAGCGCTCTAGCTTGAGAGTCCCCAATCTGCAAGATGCCACTCCCAGTTGGGTGTTGCTGAGCAGCATTTTAACCCCCCAGCTGGGAAACCCATGTGTTAGCCTATTCCAAGTATAGTAGTTTGTATCGCTGTGTACTGATATGTTAGCATGCATTCAGCACCACAAAAGTGAGATGAGGTGTATCAGATCCCAGCAAGCAGGCAACTTTTGTTTTAGCATTCACCTCAGATGAGTAGTGCTTAATGGAAATACCATTCACACCCAGAAAGGTGAAGACTTCAGATAAACCTGGATTGTTGATTTGGGGCTAGAAAATCACAAAAGATAATGAAACACAAGGAATCCATGGTCAGGATTTAACAGCCCCACCATGGTGCCTCCCCTCAGCGGATGTGATGAGCTATTTAATTCTCCATTCAGTTCGGTGGGACCGTAATATGTCACCGAGCAGAAGGGCCATAAAATCCTGACCCTTGGTTACTTTATCAGAATCCAGTGTAAACTGGTATCAATGGATTCTGATAACTATGACTAATCCAACATCATGCTGAATGAGATTAATTTTCTTTTTAAGTGGATTATATGAAGGAAGTTTAAGATAATTAATGCTGCTTTATGTCAGAAAAAGTCTTGGATGTCAATTGGATTCCATTTTCAATTTGAATTAAAGTGTCTAAGAAGCAGATGTAAAGAAACCCTATGAGGGTTAATTTTGGACAGAACCTAAAGGGGTGAGACCAAGAGTAAACAGAAGGCAATAAAGTTTCGAGTCAAGATTTCATTTTTACCAAAATAACATATTTTATGTAATGGACCAAATGAAACTTCTTCACAGGAGGCAGTTTATTCTTTGCATACGAAATAGGAGCAGGAGTAGGCCACTTGGCTCCTCGAACCTGCTCCTCCATTTATTAAGATCTGATTGTAATGTCAACTCCACATTCCCGCAATCCCCAATAACCTTTGCTTATCAAGAATCGACCTAACTGTGCCTTAAAAATATTCAAAGACTCTTCTTCCGCCGCCTTTTGAGGACGAGAGTTCCAAAGGCTCAACCCTCAAAAAATTTCTCCTCATCTCTGTCTTAAATGAGCAACCCCTTACTTTTAAACAGTGACCCCTAGTTCTAGATTCTCCCACAAGAGGAAACATGCTTTCCACATCCACCTTGTCAAGACCCCTCAGGATCTTATACGTTTCAATCAAGTTGCCTCTTAATTCTTCTAAACTCCAGTGGATCCAAACCTAGCCTGTCCAACCTTCCCTCATAAGACAACCCTCCCATTCCAGGTATTAGTCTGCTAAACCTTCTCTGAACTGCTTCCAATGCATTTTCTTCCTTAAATAAGGAGATCGATACTGTACCCAGTTCTCCAGATGTGGTCTCACCAACGCCCTGTCTAACTGAAGCATAACCTGTCTAATTTTGTATTCAATTCCCTTCATAATAAACGATCACATTCTGTTAGCTTTCCTAATTACTTGCTGCATCTGCATACTAACCTTTTGTGATGCATGCACTAGGACGCCCAGATTCCTCTGCATCTCAGAGCTCTACAAACTCTCACCTTTTAGATATGCTTTTTTATTCTTCCTGCCAAAATGGACAATTTCACTTTTCCCACAATATACTCCATTTGCCAGATATTTTCCCACTCACTTAATCTTTCTATAACCCCTTGTAGCCTCCTTATGTCCTCTTCATAGCTTACTTTCCTACTTATCTTTGTATCAGCAAATTTAGCAACCATACCTTCAGTCCTTTCATCCAAGTCATTTGTATAAATTGTAAGAAATTGAGGCCCCAGCACTGATCCCTGTGGCACACCACTCATTACATATTACCAACCAGAAAATGACCCGTTTATGTCTACTTTCTATTTCCTTTTAGCTAACCAATCTTCTATTCATGCCAATATGTTACCCTCTACACCATGGACTTTTATTTTCTGCAATAACCTTTGATGTGGCACCTTATCAAATGCTTTCTAGAAATCTATGTACAGTACATCCACTGGTTCCCCTTTATCCACAGCACATGTTACTTCTTCAAAGACTTCTGATAAATTGGTTAAACATGATTTCCCTCTCGCAAAATATTTTCTCCCTGATTAATATTTTCTCTCTGAATATTCCCTCTTCAATTATTTGTTGAAATCTATAATTTTGACCCTGATTTTATTTCAATTTCTCCACTGATGAGACAGGCTGTTTTACCAAAAGTTTTACGAAAAGTACTGAGAAAGGTTGCAGATTGATAACAGTTCAGGTTTCAAGACAGTCTTCTACAGTAATCTCAACAGCATCATGTTTTTCGGAATTCATTTTTCATTGTAAATAAATTTGGAAATCTCCCCATGTGATACCCCATTACCTTTTTCACTTCATTGATTTCATTAAAATAATATCAACATTTGTTATCAGAGGAGCAAATTGGAACAAGAGGGAACATAATCAGAGTCTTGGAAATTACACTTTTATGAGTGCAGAGATGTTATTGAGTAACTCAAATGACATTTCTTGAATTAATTTGCTTACTGCAAATTGCCTTAAATCTGGTATGCGCTTCTTTTAAATTATTATTAATCCAGAATTTAACTATTTGATCATTCCCAGGGCAGAGCAGCCACATTGTTCCCATGTTGCTTTAGGCTTTCTGATACTACATTGAATGAACTTTTTCAACTTGACATTCATGTATTCATGTTCTTTTTTTTTTGGTTTCTCTCCCTGTTTTGATTTGACTCTGTTGTCTTGCAACCTTATTTTTCACTAGTTTATTTATCACTTTCTTTTAATAGCTTTGAACATATGTCTTGTGACAACTCATGAACAGTGATTTGGAGTCAGTACCACGTGAGGTTGTTACATTTTCATTTCTATTTCACTCTGACTTCCAACATTGTTTAATTTAATGAAACTAGCAGAGACCCATAAAACATTTGGGGTGAAATTAGTATTTTTATTGCAACAGTACATCTTTAAATGCAGGATTTCTAGTTATTCTTTCACCAAAAACTTTAACAGAATCAAAATTTCTCACTCTGAAAAAAGGTACACAAAGCTGTCCATGTGTAAAAACAGACCTAGAAATATAAATACAAATTTTGTCAAGAATTTGGCCTTTTGAATTGTTTACAGTCGTAGAATATGAACATCTAACTGGGAGCTGTTTTCTCCTGAGTTGGAAAGGCAAGTTTACACTTGGACTCAGTTTTATTCAAGAAATAATAAACACTCTATTTTCTTGAAACTGAGCTGTTATAATTTAAGCATCTATTGTTTATTCAGTTCGGTGGGACCGTAATATGTCAGCAAGCGGAAGGGCCATAAAATCCTGAACCTTGGTTACTTTATCAGAATCCAATGTAAGCTGCTGTCCTGTTTTTTTTTTTAACTATGGACTGTCAAAAATCCATTCCTATCTGTGTAATATTAACTTTAAATTGATATTTTATTGGCAGAAACAATAGTCATTCTTGGAAAGGAGACTGGTGTCAACAGCTTTTTTATAGCATGTGTGGAATGTATGTGGGTGGCCATTTTGAATGAAATTACAAGTTCTGGCTAAAAATTTTCTTTTAATTTCAAAACTTCTGGAAAATGATTATTGATGCTTTGTATGGTTTAACTTGAGACCTTTAAATCAAAAAATGGTTTGATTAGTTGGTATTTTAGTATTTTAGCATCTTCTGTCACGTCTAGCATTATGCCACCACCAAACATATCTTACCCTTTCAGCAGTTGGAAGGGAGAATTTCCTCCATGATACCCTGGTCCACTTCTCAATCACTTCCCACACCCTGTCCCCTTCTGAAGGCACCTTTCCATGCAAATGCAGGAAATGTAGCATCTGCCCCTTTCACAATCCAAGGCCCCAAACACACTTTCTAGATGAAGCAGTGATTTACATGTACTTCTTTCAATTTAGTCTGTTGTATTAACTACTGACAATGTGCTCTCTTCTACACTGGGGAGACCAAACGCAGATTGGGGGACCGCTTTGTGGAACACATCTGTTCAGTCTGCAAGTATGGCCGAGAGCTTCCTGTGACCTTTAATTTTAATTCTCCACTTTTCTTTCACACTGACATCTCTGTCCTTGGTCTTCTGCACTATTCTAGTGAAACTCAATGTAAGCTAGAGGAACAGCACCTCATCTTTTGATTAGGCACCTTACAACCTTCTGGACTCGACATTTAAGTTCAACAATTTCAGACCGTAAACTTTGTGGCCTCCACCCCAGCCACCATTTTGTTTCCTTTTCTTGGCACGTTTTGGTTTTTCTCTTATTTTTGCTTTCAGATAGCAGCACACCTGCTCTCAGCACATCTTCTATTTATTTGTTTCTTAACTTGCCCATCACCGTTCCTTTTAGCCCTATAATACTAACTCTTCTGTCGTGTCTTCCACCCTCTCACAGACCAAGCGGCCTTCGTGTTTTTCTGGAAACCTCATCCACAGGTGGGATGAGGTTTCCTGAAGGTTTTATAAAATAATTAAATAAATTTTGCTAAATTCACAAACATGTCTCAGCTCATGTGACACTGTCACATGAGGGGACTTGTCTAAATAATTTTTTACTTTATTTATAAAAAAAAAAAGTTTTATCAACTTAATCTTCCTGAGGCAATTCCGTGGCTCCAGGAGATTGCTGTGCTCTTTTGCACATGCGTGAAAGAGCGCAGACCCCGACTCTCCCTTCTCCCCCCGCCCACACAGGTAGCGCTGAGTGCCACTGGCCGCGTGTTATGCTGGGCTGGCCTTAATTGGCCCGCCCGCGTAAAATAGCGGCGCGCAGCTGATCGCGGGCGGCGATTGGCTCCATGCCCACCCACCATAGGAAAAATTCACCTTGTCTTTATGCAGCCTTTGACATGGTTGATGGTACAATTCTCAAGTACCACTCCTCCTTTGTTCAATTTCATGGGACTCGCCTCACTTGGTTCCACTCTATCTGATCGTAGCCAAAACATCCCAACTAATGACTTCTCTTCCTACCCTGCACCATCCAACACACAGTTTCCCAACTATCCATTGTTAGCACGCCCCTCTTTCATATTATATACTGATCTTCAGAAGCAACATCTGCAGAAATGGGGTTAGTTTTCACACTTAGATGATACCCAGGACTATCTCTTTCAATCCCATCGGTCTCTGTACAGCCAGACTACTAATCCAACATTCAGTCTTGAATGAGCTGCAATTTCCTGAAGTTATACATTGTGAAGAACTAAACCATTGGTCAGGATTTTGCAGTAGTAACTTTCTAATAACTGAAAGTTAAAATGTAAAAGCCCAAAAAAGTCTGCGGGTGAGTGTAAGTGCAAGGAACAGCTAATGCCATATGTCCACTGCTGACTGGAAAATCCTAGTCAATGACTTTGACCCTGATGCAATGCCCACTGTCTCAAAATAAACCAGCCAGTTGAAAACCTCCAGTATCCTATTCATCCCTGAGTGGAGTTTCCACATCCACGTTTTAATCGTGAAGATAGCCTACTTTCACTTCTGCAACATTGTGTGCTGCTGCCCTCCTTCAGCCCATTTGTTGTTGAACCCTTGTTCATGCCTTTGTCACCCTACCATATTCAACTGTTCTAATATTCTTCCAGCTGGCCTCCAAACCTGCATCCTCTGTGAATTTCAGCTCGCCAAAGGCCTATCTATCCCTATATTGTACCACACTAAGTCTCTCACACTCGCCATCCTGGTCCTCCCTGTCTTCCAATATGTGAAATCTAAAATTTGCATCCTTGCACATTCCTTACCTCCAGATTTACAGTCTAGAGATGGTGTTGATAAATGAAAAGTTGGTGTTTTGAGGCATGAGACATTTCCGAATATAATGTGATGCGTGTTGCCAATTGTTGAATGTGAAAATGGACTACCCACATTTATAAAGGGAGTGTCTTGTATCAGCACTTGAGAGGATATCTTGGTGGATTTGCCAAAGATCAATAATGGCTGTTACTAGGGGGGGTTTTGTTGCCATCCTGATCAAGAAGGAAATTCCACACATAGGAGGAAGTCGGCGTGAGGGGCGGGGGGGAAGGTGGTGGAATTCCTGTGTCTAATAATGCAAAGCCCTTGAAAATGTTTTTGAAAAAATTGTTAAATGTTATCTATCGGTCCCGTTTCCTCAATTAAGCATTGGTAGATGCAATCAGCTTTTTGCTGAAATAATTTGGGGTACATTTAGAGCAGAGGAAGACTGACTTGATTTGACTACCTTCTCTCAAATACCCACTTACTACTTCTACTCCAGAAATTGGACTATGGGTATAATTAAACTCGAGCTTTCCTCTTTGACAAGAGAGGGTCAGTGCTGAGTGTCTCAAAGAAGAATTTTTTGAGCCCATGAAGAGTACTCAACATGGATTGAATAAGTTATTGCTATTAAATGTGGTCATGTGAATTTTACTGGGATTTTTCCTCTCTGTGAAAACAGCTCTGATAGTAATCCTTTTTGTTTTTATCTAGTTTCACTTACAGTGCTTAGAAACAAAAATGTTTCCAGTGTCACTTTAAGCAATTACTTCTCCATCTGTCAGGATTGTGCAAAATAAAATATTCCTGTCCAAATCACAGAAGCTAGTTACTGCTGAGAGGAATATGGTCAACTTTGGTTACAATTATTTTTGCTAGAAATATGCAGCATCTTTAAGGAGCTAATTGAAATTTAAATCTTCCTTCCCTCGTTTATAACCCGTGAATCTACTGTGGTATGATGCAGCATGTTGTGTGTTGTTTGTCTGACACGAGCAGTTTAAATACTTTTGATTAGAGTTGAAAGTAAGCTCCTAATGAATTTTGTAGTTGAAATGCTGTCTCACTATTTGGGCCCAGCTTAACACTTATGCACTTGAGCATGTGCCAAAGCCAGCTCAAACATCCATGAGTCCTGAACAAGGGTCTGTACTTGACACATTTTAACATCTTTATATTTTTCTTGGTTCCGATGCTGGTGGGTCTGCCGTATTTTTAGACATTTTATGTTTGTAGATTTTTCTTTTGATTGCCTATTTGCAGCACAGCCACACATCTCAAAACGTCAGCACCTTGAATTGCCAACTATAAATCCAGATCCCATCTGTGACCAAGATACTAATTCCATCTCTGCAACATTGTCTGCTTTCCACTACTGCTAAGAGACTTATCTATGCCTTGTCACTTTCAAACTCGGTGGGTGGAAATTTACGCTGATAGGGTTTTTTCAGGAGTTGGGACCATTTCCAAACCTCAAACCGCATGGATTTGCAGTGCTCCCTGTGGCGCAATCTTCCAAGAGGCAACTTGTTAATTGTCTAACTCCTTGTCTGCCACCTGACCCTGAGGCTGCTGGGCCAGTAGAGGGCCTGCAATGGAAGCCTGCTGGCAGTCCCACCTGATGAGGTGGGTGCTGCTGAGGCGGGCAGGAGGCCGCAAGGGTGCCTCAAGATGAAGGCAACCTCGGAAGAATTACTAAGTTTTAAAAACTCCATGTGGTCAAAGTTGCCAGTTGCATCTGTGACCTTCTGGCATTTACTAAGGGATGTGGGGGAATAAAGCAGACCTAGCTGGACCCCAGCCTGCAGCCAGGAGACCAGCTCCCAGACTTGGCGCTCAACAGGAGACTGCTGTGCTGCTTGGAAGATCCAAGGGAATCCTCCCTGTCCCCCTGCAACACGCCCTTCATTGATCGTTAATGGCTACCTGTGGCTGCCAGGCAGGGCGCTGCTGCCATTGTTCACTCACCTCTGTCTGGCAAGATCGTCTGGATTGTCAGGAATGTGTTGGCCTGCCAACCCGATGGCCTAATCTGCAAGTTTGCTCCCAGTCCTGTTTTCACACTTGCCTGTGGGGTACATGTTGATTCCACTCAGTGACTCCAGCACCATCCTTGCTGTTCTTTCATTCTCCACGGTCCATAAACTCCAACTTGTCAAAAACAGTCAGCCACACATCTCTCACTAATTCACAGTAGCCCATATTTATGAAATCTTTAGGTCTATATCCCCCCCCATAACATTCTGTACACCTGACTTTGACCTTGTCCCTTTAATCTGCCATTAGTGACAGTTCCTACAGCCACCTTGATCCTATTCTTTCAAACTATCCCCCTCAAGCTCTCTGCTTCAGCATCTCCCTTGGTCCCCAAAGCCTATTTCTTTGAATTACTCGTAAATTACCCCTTCATTATGTCTATTTATGAAGGACCCGGGACATCTTCTGTACATTTTAAAAACTCTTTAGATTACTCGCCATTATTTTCAGTTTAACTATGTTTTGGTCCTCCAATGTAATGTCTGCAAAATAAGTCTATAATATATACAGGGGTTGCAGATATTTGCCCTTAATTGACCAGTTACAGAATGAGAATATTGAATCATAGTTTCTGAAAACATATCCTTCTTTGAACCAGGAGTTGTGACCTTGCTCTTGATTGCTGTGCAGCTTGTGCTGAAGGGGTTAGACTTTGTGTGATGTATTCTTGTGCAGCATATAAATGCCAGTTTATGACTAATCAGCATCTGAACAATGACATGACCTGAAACTGAATTATTGTGAAATATCTGATTTTCCCTCTCTGAGGACTGCAGATTTTCTGGACCAAAGAAGTATATTTTTTTCTTAACTTCCACATACAGAATCAGAACACCTTGTAATATACTAAATGTTTTCCAGTTGGAAATGTTGGGGCATTTTTTGTAGTTTAGCGTTTCACTGAAATGAGGTGGGGAAGATTAATGGAGGTGGGGGGGACGGGGGTTAGCTGTGTTTTTCTGAGAACTGAAGAACTATTGCAGATTATTCTCTGCTGAATATTGTGTCAGAATAGGGAAGTGAATTTTCTTGACCTGGGTGGATTGGAATTGTTTTTCCACACTGCCCTTAAATTGAACTGCATTGGAAAAAGAAATGTCAACACGGGTCCTAAAATACAGTAAGACCTCACTTTAACTTGCCCCGTTTTAAGTTATTTTGATTTAACGTTGCGTTAATAATAGGGTTTGTGTGTGCACTTAGCATTGTGACTCGTACCAGGTGTGACGTAGGATTGTGTGACTCGATTGGCGCTATTTTGGATCAGCCTCTCCCATTCCCCAACCCTCCAGGCTGCCACCAAACCTCCCGCTGGCCATGCCTCCAGGTGCGGCTTACCTCCACAATCCTGCAACTCAAAGCTGCTCTCGCTCCATAGGTTGCTTCCAGCCTCTCGCCACTCATCTACCGAGCTGTTGTTCACAGCGACCATTAGCACCATGTCCAATATAGGCAACTGGTTAAAAATGCACCGTCTAAGTGGTGGGAGCTGTGTGTGTGCATTTTTTATATATTTTTGTATTTATATACAGTGAGAGCACCAGCAATTTTAAAAAATTACCATATCTCAATACGAGCTTGATACACTGCTTTGCTTTGATGGCTGTGTTCCTGGCAGTACAGCTACAACAGTTACTAAATGAAAAGTCATAAATACTGAGCATATTTTGTTCCCTTATTTTACATTTCCAACATGTGTTGCTTATTTTTTTTACTTATTACTATTTACCAGTTTGTTTATAAACTGGTAGGAGATATAGCAACACATCTTCAAAAGATTGTAAAATGTTATTGTGTTAAGCAGGTCCCCAGTTAGTTTAAGTCAAGTTGTGTCCTTTTTGCAGGGGTGTTACGGTATGGTATGATTTTTCCCCCCAAGAAACACATTTATAATTAGTTTGTTACAGCACCAAGGTATAATTTAAAAAATCAGTTATTTTTACTTTTGAGGTTTGAGCAATTATAGCAGTGAAGATTGTATCTGCTTTTTCTGCACAAGAAACCTGTTCTGTGTGCAGATTAGAAACCTAAACTGTATAGTCAAGGCTGAGCTGTGCGTGATCATCATCATCATCTTGAGTTCTCTGCCCAAAGGCAGGCCTGACCCACAGCAACCTGATCCCCTCCACGTGTAAGGTAAGGAGGCCGAATCCACTCCAGCTGGAACAGGGATCAAACCCCATGCTGTTGGCACCAATTTGATTCATATCAATCATCCAGTCAACTGAGCCAACCAGCATCCCCGAGAAGTCAAAGTTGCTGTGGCAACATAGATATTTACATGCATGTTGTAGCTTGGAGCTATGGATAGTGATGATAGAGGCTTCAATTTCCTTCCATCACATGGCTGACCAAGAATCTCTCCCACTCTTGCTGCCTGCCATTGGTGTATGTTGGAAGGATTTACAACTAGATACTCAACCACGTTATCAATGCACCTTCTTTGGCCATTAAGTCTGGGACATGAACCCAGAGCTTCTGGCTCTGAGACAGGCACAAGACCACCTCAGGTGCATTGATCTGTTAGTAAATTGTTTATGTCGTAAAATACATGGATTTTGTTTTTGAAGTATTGTTTTTGGAAAAGCTGTAATGGCTGTGTATGCTTTACGTTGTTTGGGTGTCCTATTGTTACTTGCTGAGCATTACTTTGTTCTGTTTATTACTGTGTTTTGTTGTAATGAAATTGTTTATACAATTCGACTTCTTCCCTTCCTCAAAGGAACATTCAAATAATTTCAACCTGCTGTGAACAGGTGTGATTCGGTAGCTCAGACCCATTATTTTTGGCAATAAAGGGCCATGTGAAATTTTTGACATTCAGAAGCATTAAATCATCATTTGTAACCAGAATAGAACAATTTTCAATTTTGTTGGGAACTTCTGGTTCAATTTTATTTCAAGATTCTAAAAGCTTTGACTTTAATGGGGATGCATTTTCAAGTTGTTCTATTAACCATTTATCTTGACTGCAGGCTTCAATTAGTTTTGCTTTCAGTTGCTAAATGTTTAGTTTGTTTTCAGTTTCCTTTTTAGGCAGAATGATTGATTAGCAATTTCAACCTGTGCTTTCAGCATTTTGATGTTCAGTAGCTACTTTTCCTTGAAGAAATTACAAAGTGTGGGGAAATGAGAAGGAAATAATTTTTTTAAATCAAATGCATTGTTATTCCTTCTAAGAATTATAATAAAATGCATCTCCTTAAAAAGATTAAGAACGCTACAGCTCTTCTGTAAACTGTGCTCTTTAATTATTTGGATTTCTCAGAATAGCCTCAAAGCACTTAACAGGCACTATACTTCAAAGCATGTTACATAGGCAAATACAGCAGCCATTTTATGCAAGACAGGCTCCCACAAACAGTAATGACTTTGGAACCTGTTTTGGTACTGGTGATTGAGGAGGAGTGTTTTACCCAGGACATAACAGAAGGTCAGGTTAGCAGGTATTTCTGTCCAAGGAGGATTATAACTGCAATTAAGCTTACCTTGAATCTGGTTTCCAGGATTCGTCAAAACTCAATATCCATTGTTGCATATATAAATTCTTATGTTCTTTCAAAGCGTGGTGTCTCATGATCTTGTTGGGTTTCACAAAATATCTGCATTGTTCTTCAGCTTTTGTTTTTTATCGAAAGATCCAATTATCCCCTTAGACAGTCCAAGGTATTTCTGATATAAGATGCAAAGAATTCCAGGTTTCGTGTCAATTTTCACACTTGGTGTAAGAAGTACAGTAAAGGTGTACGTTTTAAACACTGAAAATCTCAGTATTGGATTAAGATGGGATTTGCACTTTGTGTAATATTGAGTCATAATTTGTGCAATATTGGGGCATATTTTGTGGTAGCAGGGCAATTCATTTGGTTATACTTGCTCTTGCTGTTTAATTGCAATGGCATATTGCACCACAAGTTGCTGAAAATGCGAGCTGATAGAATCACAGTGAGGGAAACAGGCGCTTTCATGAGTAAGTAAACCAACTGCGTATCTCCTTTAGTAGTCAGATTGAATGATTAAGAGCGCAAGGACTGAGAAGGAAGTATAATTTAGAGTGGGTGAATTCAATGCCAAATCAGGTACAGAGGGAGAAGAGAGTGAAAGAAGGATTGAAATAAGAGGAGAGAAAAAAGAGACAAAGGAAAAGTTTAAAGAGAGCCTTTTTAAAATATCCGACAACAATCAAAACTTGAAGAAATGAGACTTTACATTTGTAATCTTTAATTTTCAATGCCAGAGAGGTTCATTTGAAGTAAATAACACTTAGCATGCCATTTAAAGAATCTCTGGTGGCTAATCCAGGTTTAATTAAATATGCATGACTTTAAATGGCTCCAAGACAGGCTTGTTGCATCATTTCAGACTAGCTTTAACTTTCTGTGCCGAATTTAGTTTGGATCTACTGTGCAAATATGGCAGCTTCATGCCATTCGATGCATTTCAGTAGTGAACCAAGCATCGAGGTACAGTTTTCAAGAAGCTAATGGCAGAGAAATATAGCTCAAATAGCAACTTTTGAATTTCCATCCATCTGTTCTTGCCCGAAGTTGCTGTGACATTTGTGCAAAAAAAAATAGTGATACAATTAGCCTTGCCATTATTTTGACAGGAAATTATGGGCCAAGATTTATACCAGCACTTATGTGTGAAACCACAGAAGTTCACAGAATAAAAGGAAGTCATTCAGCCTAGAGCAATCCAAACTAATCCCACAACCCTACTCTCTCCCTAGAACTGGGGCCAGATGTGCAGCAGTGACAGTTTCTTAATATTCCTTTCATTTTTGGCATTTTAGAGTATATGCTTTAGCAAACGTTTGCGCAATAGTGTTACCATGTTATGCAGTTGCAGTGCCTTTATATCTTCATCCATCACCGTTAACTATTCCCCACGTTGTACAGGGATTCACTTGCACTCTTTCATTCAGTCTATCATGTACTCTTGGTGAGCAGGACTATGCAATCTTGTTAAGGTCCTCTAATAAGGATAAGTCAGAATACTCCTATGATCTATAATAGAAATGGTTTTGAGCCATCAGAGTTGCTTTTGTTTTATTCAGAATCTCCCATTTAATTAGACACCACCCACTTAAGTGTATAAAATGCAGGGTTTCTGAATGTTCCTTAGTTTTAATTTATTTATTGTTGGTTGGAAGAGACATCCGTTTAAAAATCCCACTAATTTGACAAGATGACAAAATGTTATTGATAACTACCCTATCTGCTTCTATAACGGTGAATCAGTAACCTTCATTGTTTCAATATTTTATGCTATTTCTTTGACATTCTTGCAAAATAACAGATGCTCCAAGGTTATGCAGAATTGACCTCCTTTGCTCTCTGTTTCCGTTGTTCTCGCCATTCCTTTAAATGGATGTTACCTAAGTGTATACATGCACTTAAATTTTCATGGCCAGAATGAGAGATACTTAACTGCTTTGAGGATGCTTTCACCAGAGTTCAGTTAATGGTTCCAATTGAGTATCAGAGACTACAATGCAGTATGAAGCTATCACAAATCTGATACATAAGTCATAACTTCTTGAAAGCTGTTACTCTATGTGCAAGTCTTGGTTGAGTGCAACTTGGGCTCCAGGCCACCAAAGTATTTTGACCCCCGATATAAAATTTGTTGAATATTAATTGCGAACCAAGGCTCCAGTTTATGTATTTGAATGTATAATTTTTTTTCTGGATGTTTCTTTATGTGATGCAGTAATGTACAATCCCATCAAATGATTGGATTCCAGAACCAAAGATCAATCAACCGGATTCTAGTACTTCAATGAATCAGTTCCAAAATGTTGAATAAATCCTTTAACTTGTTATTAAATAACAGAGAAGACGACTGCTGCTGGAACCAGTTGGGTCCACTCAGCTCTACAAGTTGATTGGTTTGGTCACCAATTACGTTCTATATTCTGTCATATTTGTTCCACTCCTCATAATAAGATTCATGTAGCATACCAACAACAACTTGTATTTATATTGTTCCGTTTAATATAGAAAAACATTTCAAAGGCTTGGGAAAACATTCACCAAACCAAAGGATATATTAGGAGGAGTGCCCAAGAATTCAAAGAACTTGTTTATGCAGAAGAAGGTGGTGCAGAGACTTATGGTGTTTATTCCAGAGACTCTGGCTTAAGCGGCTGAAAGCATGGATAACACTGGGGTGAAGAGGAGGGGAAAGAGAAACTGTGATGCGTGCCACAATGGGCCTGTCTGAGAGTGCCACAAGAGGCACATGGAGTAACCGTTGGCTTGTTCAACTACTGAAACTAAAGCAACTTTTTGGTGTGAAAGTATCAGCATCAAAATTATGCAATAATTTCTGCACTTGTGGCTTGCAGTAATACAGAAAATAGATGTTGATGAATTATTAGTGGTTCTCAGCTGTTTTATATTGATGTAGTAATAAATGGCGATGTCATTTAATTGCCATCATTCTTCTGTATGGAAAACAAAAATGGCATTCCTGAGAGCTGATCAACTAAAATGACCTCTTTATCTCTTCTTTTAAAGTATGCCAGCAATGCAGACGGATAACATCAAATGCCAAACGGCTGAAGCTTTGCAGGCTTGTACCATGAAATTCAAAATTTCAGTAACTGCTTTGAACTGGTCAAAGTCATTTTTCACAGTTTACAGACAATGATCTCACTTCAACAGCAATGACTTATATAGAGCTTTTAACATAATAAAACATTCCAAGGGACTTCACAGGAGCGTTATATAACAAAGTACAACACCAAGCTACATAAGGAGATATTAGCACAGATGACTAACAACTTGGTCAGAGCTAGGTTGTAAAGAGTATCTTAAAGGAGGAAAGTATGATAGGTGTTGGGAGGGAATTCAGAGGCTGGGCAATTGAAGGCATGTCCACCAATGGTGGGGCAATTAAAATTGGAGATGCTTCAGAGGCCAGAATTAGAGAAGGGTATACGTTTCAGGAGGTTGTGAGGTTGGAGGAGGCTATAGAGTTAGGGAGGAGCAAAGCCATGGAGCCACTTGAAAACAATGATGAGAATTTTAAAACCAAGACATTGCTTGACTGGGAGCTATTATAGGTCAGCAGACACAGGAACTTGTTGCAAGTTATGACACAGGCAGCAGAGTTTTGGATGGCCTCAAGTTTGGGAAGGGTAGAATGTGGGAATTGAGCCAGAAGTGGGTTGGAATAGTCGAGAGCAACAAGGACATGTATGTGGGTTTCAGTAGCAGATGAGCTGAGACAAGGGCAAAGTCAGGCAATGATATTGAGGTGGAAATAGGCAGTTTTAGTGATGGCTGGAGTATGTGGTCAAAAGCTCATCTTGGGGCTAAATATGACACTAAGATTTAGTATTAGACTTTTGCCAAGAAGGAGGATGAAGTCAGTAATTAGGGACCAAAACCAATGGCTTCAGTTTTCCCAATACTTAATTGGAGGAAATTACGGATTATCCAGTCCTGGATGTCAGACAAGCAGTCTGATAATTTAGCACTTCAAGAGAAAATATTTTGTTTTCATATTTCTAATGTCATAATACTGGAGATGGATGAAGACAGAAAGGGCTAAAAAATTATGAAAAGTATAGCAACATATTTGGAGACATAAGGATTTAGAGGCAAAGAGAGACTTGGAGTGATGGAGAGAGGGAACAAAAGAGAGAAGGAAAGAATGAAGGTGAAGGGCAGAGTGTCCATGCATAGAGAAATGGAAAGCTACAGAATACAATGGAAACAAAATGAGACTGGAAATGCAAAGTGATAGAGCCTGGAGACTTGTCATATCGTTAATCAACTAGTGTTTATGTAATCTCACAACCAAACAAATTTTGGGATGTGTCTGAACACTGAAGATAATGTCCAATTTGGTTAATCCCTCAGTTTCAGCAAATGAATGCCTGCCCTGCTAGTTCTGAGAGATTGGTTTAGTATAGATTTGATTTACCCAGAAGAGGATTTGTTTGGTTGTGCCAGTACCACATTTCCGTACATAGCTACATTTGTTCCTGAAATACTTCTTAGAAAAAGACAAGTAAATGGTAGTTTAATCAGGGTATATATATTTACTTTGGAAATTGTACTGAAGTGGGTATTAATGGTGCGCTCATAATCAAAAGGTAATTTTCTGACCTGTACATTTAGAGTTGAGTACCATAAGGCAGATGAACTGCCTGAATTATTGTTGATGCGGTAGATTTTTCTGATGTATTTAGCAAAAAAAAGTATTGTTTTCTTTAAATCATAATGTTGTAGCCTGATTGTGATGTACAGTGACAGCTTGATTTTGTTTTTCAGGGTTGATATAATTGTAATCCAGTTGAGATGGCATTTTTAGCATTCATTGTTGGCCCTATTGTTTTTCAGGAACTTTTAAAAGTTTTCTTTTCTTGTGCCAAGTACATCTGCGTTGCTGTAGCATTGTAGCAAGCATATTTAATTAGCTGAATTAGTGACAGTAAATGAGCTGTAGGATTAGGAGAAAATATAGTGCAGAGATATTTCTCTAACTCGTGGAACTTCCTTTGAGAGGACTTCTGATATTAAAGACCTCCTGCAGTTATTTGCCTGACAGGAAGAAGTGTGGATTGATTATTCGGTATTTGCGCGGGTTGCTTGGACAGTGGACTGGATCATGTCAAGCTGTGGAAGTGCTGTGCTAGGAAGGCATGAGGAGCAATTCCTGTTTACTGTTCATTTTAACTTGAGTCTCCAATAGGAATAACCCAGCTGCTTCCCTTAAGACAGTCATTTAACTACTGTTCATTGTATGTGTGTGTGAGATATCTTTATTTATGAGAACCACAAGTGTTACATTCAGGATCTGCTACAATCTGAAATGGGTATTGAAGATCAAGTTAAAGGCACTATAAAACTCTGATATTTATTGGGAAGTTAAATTTGATAGTACAGTGTTACCAAAATGTTAGCTACCTGCCTAATGTGGCTAATTGGGAATCCGGATGTAGCTAATTACAGCTTTGGCCAGAAAATAGGAAAAACAGGAACATAGAAACATAGGAAATAAGAGCAGGAGTAGGCCATTCAGCCCTTGAGCCTGCTCCGCCATTCAGCTAGATCATGGCTGATCTTCTACCTCAACGTCAATTTCCCACACTATCCCCATATCCCTTGATGCCTTTAATATCTAAAGATTTGTTGATCTGTCTTGAACATACTCGATGACTGAGCCTCCACAGCCTTCTGAGGTTAAGAATTCACCAACCTCTGAGTGAAGAAATTCCTTCTCATCTCAGTCCTAACTGGCCTACCCCTTATTCTGAGATTGTCTCTCTCCCCCCCCTCTCCCCCACCCCGTTTCAAGACCTCCCAGCCAGGGGAAACATTCTTCCTGTACCTACCCTATGGAGCCCTGTAAGAATTCTGTATGTTTGAATGAGATCACCTCTCATTCTTCTAAACTCCAGAGAATACAGGCCCAGTCTCTTCAATCTCTCCTCGTAGGACAGCCCTGCCATCCCAGGAAACAGTCTGGTGAACTTTCGTTGTACTCCCTCTACGGCAAATAAAATGAATAATAAACATAGCTATCTGGACACATGAAAACATAAGAACATAAGAAGCAGGAGTAGACCACATGGCCCACCGAGCCTGCTCCGCCATCCAATACAATCATGGCTAATCTTGGGCATCAACTCCATTTTCCTGCCCACTCCCTGTATCCTTAAATTCCCTGAGGGACCAAAAATCTGTCCATCCCAGTTTTTAAGTGTATTCAACAATGAAGCATCCATAACACTCTGGGGTAGAGAATTCCAAAGATTCACAACCCTTTGAGTGAAGGCATTTCTCCTCATCTCAGTCCTAAATGATCGGCCTCTTTATCCTGAGACTGTGCCCCCGTGTTTTAGATTCCCGAACCAATGGAAATAATTTCTCAGCATTCACCCTGTCAAGCCCCTTCAGAATTTTGTAGGTGTCAATGAGATCGCCTCTCATTCTTCTAAACTCCAGAGAATATAAGCCCAAGTGTTTCAGTGGAAGTCACTATAATAGTTACCCAGAAACAAGAAGTAGTTTAAATTCTTCTGACTTTTTCTGGGTAACTATTGCTGCTAGACGGTCGGGACCATCAAAGTTTGCAATTTAAATCACATTCTTGGATGGTTCCCAGTGCGGGGCAATCGCCCATCGGAAGTTTGAACTTTCCAGGCAATCGACATGCAGTCTTACCTGGGAACTTCCAGGGGGGTGTTCCCTAGCGCAACTTTGGAGTACCCCCCCACACCCCACCTCCACGTCCACCCTCCCTCCACCTCCACCCTCCCCCAGCTGCACTGCCCTGGAGTTTGGAATTTACAGGCCATGGACTGAAAAGCTTAGTACAAAATTGTGGGAGATATAAAGTAAATAAATGTGAAGAACCTTTATTTGTATTGTGTGCAAGGCATTTTCCATTAAAATTAATGCATGTGCCTTAAATTGTGTTCGCATATCTGTGGCTAGTCAGCAGTTTCTGTTGACCAACTTTTTGTTAATAGGCATGTTGTAGTACATGAAGTGCATACCACCCATATAACAATGCAACCAAGCTACAGTTTTACAGCCCTTGGATCAGGTTCACCTTAATTTCTGCAATTATTATTTGAGGTTTTATTAAGGGTAGTAAAATTATGTGTGTAACTTGAATAGCTTTCAGTCAATTTAGTGGAATTTTTCAATAGACGACAACTATTACCAAATTCACATACACCCGAAGCATTTAATATCAAACTGCTTAGTCTCTTTTCTAGCAAAATATTATCAGGTGCCACACCAATAACTTGAGTACTCATTTTAGCATTGTGTACAATAATTCCATAGCTACATCTGAACAAGTGTTCCGATATCAATTGACCTGAGCATTGACTGCCCAGAAGACCTGTCTTAGGCTAAATGTTTACCCAAGTTTTTAAGTCAGGTATTAGAATTTTCTAGCAAAATGTAGAAGATTATTAAAAACCTCAATTGTCCATGTGTTTCATAGCCCTATACACCACGTTGTAGTGTCACCCCTGTAGCATTGTGTTCTTTAAGCTCTTCAGGCTATAATTTGGAATGGCACTAAATGTTTTTGGAGTGAAGACCTCCTGAATAGGAAGGGACTTTGGTGCAATGGAAAGGGATTACCATATGTATAGTATTAAAATACATATAATTGCTAATGAAAGTTTAAAACAGTGCAAGTATTCACCGTGTTTCAAATACTGCACTTAGCATTATGCAGCAACCCAGTAATGTGACATTGTTGAGATGTGTTATGGAATATACAATCTGGGACCTATACTTAGTTAAAATTTAAACGGCAGCCAAATGCCTGCAGAATTAGAATGTTCTTGACCATTTTGTGATGGCCAAAATGCAGATCTAGGAGCAGATTGAGCTATTCTCAGGGTCCAGTGTAAGTGCAATTGAAGACTTGTATTTCTGAACTATCTACTTACAGCTGTTTAATTAAAGCACGATATTTGAAAGGACCTTGCAAGGGAGCTTGGCTAATTGTGCACACATGCATGTTTGAAGCTGCCATGTTGCTGAGTCTACAACATGAGTCTTCATGTTGACTGATGAAATGGGTCCAGTGTAAATGCAACATTGGCAGCTGTTCCAACTCGTCATCACAGATTAAGGTACATGAGAAGTGCACCAGTTTATATGTGCACAAGTGAAAATACAGGGAATGCACACATCAGGACAGATAGAAGAACAGTTTAGTCATAAGTAAATTTCTCTTCCTATTTTCCTCCCCTTCCCCCATGATCAGTGAAAAATAGAGTCCATTGGCTGAAAAATGGCCCTTGATTGACTTCATTATCTTCCTGCCTCTGTGGAGAAGGCTGCCAATTCCCACGGTAACCCACCCTTGGAACAGTCGTCTGGAGGCAGCATGGCGTTAGGGGGCCGTACTGTTTGGGATTACCGCTACCCACCCTTCAGCCTCCATCTGTCTCACAGGGTTGGAAAAATTAAGTGTTTACTTTTGGACTTTTCATGCATACTCTAGATTTTGATTTGTATATCTACTTTTCTGTGCAACGGTCAGTCTAGAACAAAGTTGTGATTTATAAGTTCTCGTACCAACTTAGCTTTCACAAAAGATGCTTACTCAAATTTAACATTACTTGAAATACCTATTAAAATTTGTCTTATGCAAAGTTGATGCCTCCACCATCCCTGAGCCCCATTTTCCTGTTTTGTCCCTTTCCTTTTCCTCCATTGAAAATGCTCACTCTTGCTGGGGTACAAATCCCATAGACACTGGCAGTCCTAGTATCTTGTCCTTATCTGATAACCACACCTGCGCTCCCAGTAGGACTTTCACCCCAAGAAATCAGGAATGGGAATCCTGACTAATTTTTAACCCTCCCTAGGTCAGGAGTGCTGAGACGAATTGTAACAGCCGCCCACTGCTCCAACGAAGAACAGCAGTAGGGATGCTAGTTGGATAACTGCACAAACCAGAAATCAAGCTTGGAACCTCTCTGAACTGCAGTAGTTAACTCACATAATGAAGTTTCATTGCATTCTGGAATGTTTGTTGTGATTTCTTGGTTTCCAGCAATTTTGGTTAATACATTACCTACTTACGACTAATTGGGAATACAGATGTGGCGACTTGCATTTCTGATTATTAAATAAAAAATGAGTAATGGACTTTTGCATGTGATCACAGTATTCAAATTCAAGTGACACATGAATGTGCACTTAATTTCGTGCATTTGTTCATAAAATGTTTTGAATCTGTTTTGATTGTTGTGAGAGCTTTGCTTGATTGCTGAATGGTGGCAGGCATTGAGTAAATATACCCATGTGAAGTACATGTACATGTAATCTTTGAGTGTATCTAAGGCAGTTTCTACTAAAATTACTACATGTGACTAAAACATTGTAGCCACATGTGTAGCTAGGCAGCAGTTTTTATTAGACAATCATTTGGCAGTTGTTATGAAACGTAGTTACTTTAATTATGGAAGACCTTTGGTGTATGGTAACAGAGTACAAAGAGGAATGGCTCGTACTGAATAGCTCAGTGTCTTGAATTTGGAGAGACCTTGGCCTCTAGTATCTATAACTCTGTATTTGTTCCCTGCTCACTGTTGCAGCATTGTGTATTCAAGGCTGCATTATTTAATCGTGCTACATCCCAACTCCCTAAAAGAATCAAACAGGAGAAAATAACATGCAATTTAACTCCACCAAGACATGAACAAATGGAAGACTTATGGTGGTTAATTGTGAACCTTTGAGCTGGAATTCACTTTTAACTGTCGATATAAAATTAACTTTGTTTTTTAATGCAATACTACATTCAGAAAATTATTTTATAAGCACTTTTGGTTCCCCTTTGTGTTTTGCAAAACTGGTTCTCTGGCAACATTTGGTACCTGCTGCAACATGTAATCATGGCCCATGTTGACCAGTTCTGCATGAATATTGTCTAGCAGCATTTGCTGGATAGCAATCACAAGCAGGAATACTGGCTTAATTCCCCTCTGGCTCTTGCCGCTGCCCAAAGGAAAAACTAAAGATTGCTGCAGCCAAAATTTGGCACCCAGTTGCTATCTTGGGAATTTGAATCTGGGATCTCCTGATCTGTGTGGCTTAATAATACACTTGGTTTTCTTGAAGCTGTTAATTAGAGATGAAAATAGTCGTGTTTGGAAAATTATGTGAGAACAAATTATTTCCGAGGTGTCATTCTTCCTCATGACTAAAATTTAGAAATGGTGTTTGTAGCGCTATTTGTTTGAAACTATTTGGAATGATTGCAAGAAAGAGGACATTTAGAGTTCAAATTGTTGATGTGAGAGCTCTGCTCTTAATAACTAACTTTACAGCTTGTTGGCGTTGTAACAGTGTTTGCTGCGGCTCAACAAACAAAATAGGCCAAGGACATTGTATAATAAACCATTTTGTTACTTATAAATGATGCCTTTTCAAAGGATGCAGTAGTGTGTCTTTTTCAAGAAACATGGAAACTATTGTCTGTCCTACCTCCAAAGCAAAATAGAATAGTCCCTTTTGCAACAGCTCAGTGGGTGTGTTGAAGGGCTGTGTAGACCAGGGGGGCCCCAGACTTCATTCCTCCGAATCAGAAGGTTGAGAGTTTAAGGCAAATTTCATGACCTGAATGCAAAATCTCAGCTAACACCTCAGTGCAGTAAAGTGCTGCACAGTTAGCGATATTGTCTTTCAAAAGAGTCATTAAACTGAGGACCTAGTTACTTCCCTGTTGGATGTAAAAATCTTATGGCATTATTCAGAACAGGGAATTTGCAGTATCTTTGCCAACATTCCTTTGTCAACTACCAGCAAAACAGGTGAACAAATCTTTTATCTCATTTGGTGTTTGTGGGATCTTGCTGATTGGCTGCCATATTTTACAAAGCAGTAGCAACAACAATGACATCTGCAAAAAGTAATTCATTGGCTATAAAGCACTCCGATGTTGTCTAAGGTTATGAAAGGTGCTGTTTAAATGTATTTTTCATTTTACTCTCTCTCTCCATCTCCTCAACCTACACTCTGGCCCCTTCCCTAAACTAGATTGATGCAAGAAGGGGTTGAAACAATAGATATCAATGTTCTTATTTAGGGAGAGGAAATTAACATGATTCTTAATCCTAATTACCAACCAACATTTCCTTCTCGAAGTCTGCATACGCAGGCTGAGTGAAGCTGTGGTTGGGAATCACAGTGATGGTATTCACAATTAAATAGCTCTCTGAAGGTCAGTCTCCACACTTGTATCTTGCAGCATGATGGAATATGGTTCGATAGACAGTGAAGGCAGAATTACAGAATGGTTACAGCGCAGAAGGAGGCCATTCAGACTGTCTCTGAATGAGCCATTCACCTCATGCCATTCTCCCGCCTTCTCCCCATAACCCTGCACATTCTTCCTTTTCAGATAATGGTCTAATTCTCTGTTGAATGCCTCGATTGAACCTGCTTCCATCACATTCAGGCAGTGCATGCCGGACCTTAACGACTCGTTGCGTGAAAACGTTTTTCCCCATGTCGCTATTGTTTCTTTTGCCAATTACTTTAAATTCATACCCTGTCGTTCTTGATCCTTACACAAGTGTGAACATTTTCTCCCTATTTACTCTGTTCAGACCCTTCTTGATTTCGAACCCCTCTATCAAATCTCCTGTCAGCCTTTTCTTTTCCAAGGAAAACAGTCCCAGCTCCTCCAATCTACCTTCATAACTGAAGTTCCTCATTCCTGGAACCATTCTCGTGAATCTTTTCTGCGCACTCTCCACTGCCTTCACATCTTCCCTAAAGTGCGGCATCCAGAACTGGAAGCAGTGCTCCAGCTGAGGCTGAACTAGTTGTTTTACACAAGTTCAACATAACCTCCTTGCTCGTGTATGACCCTATTAATAAAGCCTGGGATACTGTATGCTTTATTAACCGCTCCCTCAACCTGTCCTGCCATCTTCAATGATTTATGCATGTATACACTGAAGAACCTCTGCTCCTGCACCCTCTTTAGAATTGTACCCTTTAACTTATATTGTCTCTCCATGTTTTTTCCTACCAATCCGAATCACTTCACATTTCTTTGCATTGAACTTCAACTGCCACTTGTCTGTCCATTCAACCAACTTGTCAATGTCCTTTTGAAGTTCTACACTATCCTCCTCACAGTTCACAATGCTTTCAAGTTTCAAGGTCCAAATCATTAGTATGTATCAAGAAGAGCAAGGGTCACAACATTGATCCCTGAGGAACTCCACTACAAACCTTCATCAGCCCAAAAAACAACCATTAACCACTACTCTGTGTTTCTTGTCACTCAGCCAATTTTGTATCCATGTTCCTACAGTCCCTTTTATTCCATGAGCTATAACTTTGCTTACAAGTCTGTTGTGTAACAATGTATCAAATGCGTTTTGGAAGTCCAAGGACACTACATCAAGAACATTGCCCTCATAAACCCTCTCTGTTACGTCTTCAAAAAATTCCAGCAAGTTAGTTAAACACGATTTTCCCCTTATCAAATCCATGCTGGCTTTCCTTACTTACCCCACATTTGTCCATGTGACTATTAATTTTGTCCCAAGTTATTGTTTGTAGGAGTCTGCCCACCACAGAAGTTAAACTGATTGGCCTGTAGTTGCTGGGTTTATCTTTACATCCTATTTTGGACAAGGATGTAACTTTTGCAATTCTCCAGTCCTCTGGCACCAACCCTGAGTCTAAGGAAGACTAGAAGATTATTTTCCTCAGTATCCTTTTGGGTGCATCTCATCTGGTCCTGGTGCATTATCAACTTTAAGTACAGGTACCCTGTCCAATACCACCACCTTTGTCAATTTAAAATCCTTTCGGTGTATTAATTACCTCCACTTTCACCATGGCTCAGGTGGCATCTTCTTCCTTGGTAAAATCGGAAGCAAAGTATTCATTTAATACCTCGACTATTCTCCTGCTTCCATGTATAAATTCCCTTCTTGGTCCCTAATCAGCCATACTCCTCCTTTGACCACCTTTTTACTATTTATATGCCTATGGAAGACTTTGGGATTCTCTTCTATGCTAGCTGCCAATCTCTTTTCATTTTTCATATTAATTCATGGGATGCAGGCATCACTGGTGAGGCCAACATTTATTGCCCATCCCAATTACCCTTGAGAAGGTGGTGGTGAGCTGCCTTGAACTGTTGCAGTCCATGTGGTATAGGTGCACCACAGTGCTGTTAGGGAAGGAGTTCCAGGATTTTGACCCAGCGACAGTGAAGGAATGGTGATATATTTCCAAGTCAGGATGATGTGTGGCTTGGACGGGGAACTTTTGGTGGTGGTGGTGTTCCCATCTATCTGCTGCCCTTGTACTTCTAGGTGGCAGCAGTTGTGGGTTTGAAAGATGCTGTCTAAGGAGTCTTGGTGAGTTCCTGCAGTGCATCTTGTAGATGGTAAGCACTGCTGCCACTGTGCGTGGTGGTGGAGGGAGTGAATGTTTGTGGATGATGTGCCAATCAAGCGGGCTGCTTTGTCCTGGATGGTGTTGAGCTTCTTCAGTGTTTTTGGAGCTGCACTCATCTAGGCAAGTGGAGAGTATTCCATCACACTCCTGACTTGTGCCTTGTAGATGGTGGACACACTGTGGGGAGTCAGGAGATGAGTTACTTGCTGCAGGATTCCTAGCTTCTGAGGTGCTTTTGTAGCCACAGTATTAAGTGGCTAGTCCAGTTCAGTTTCTGGTCAATGGTAACCCCCAAGATGTTGACAGTGGCGGAGTCAGCGATGGTAATGCCACTGCATATCAAGGGGTGATGGTTAGATTCTCTCTTGTTGGAGATGGTCATTGCCTGGCACTTGTATGGTGCGAATGTTATTTGCCACTTGTCAGCCCAAGCCTAGATATTGTCAAGATCATGCTGCATTTGGACATGGACTACTTCAGTATCTGATGAGTCACTAATGGTGCTGAACATTATGCAATCATCAGCGAACATCTCCACTTCTGACCTTATGATGGAAAGAAGGCCATTGATGAAGTAGCTGAAGATGGTTGGGCCGAGGACACTACCCTGAGGAACTCCTACAGTGATGTCCTGGTACTGAGATGATTGATCTCCAAGAACCACAACCATCTTCCTTTGTGCTAGACATGACTCCAACCATCGGAGAGATTTCCCCCAATTCACATTGACTCCAGTTTTGCTCGGGCTCCTTGATGCCACACTCTGTCAACTGCTGACATGATGTCAAGGGCAGTCACTCTTGTCTCACCTCTGGAGTTCAGCTATTTTGTCCATGTTTAGATTAAGACTGTAATGAGGTCAGGAGCTGAGTGATTCTGGCAGAACCCAAACTGAGCGTCAGTGAACAAGTTATTGCTAAGCAAGTGCAGCTTGATAGCACTGTTGATCCCTTCCATCACTTTACTGTTGATCAAGAGTAGGCTGGTGGGATGGTAATTGGCCTAGTTGGATTTGTCCTGCTTTTTGTGTACAGGACATACCTAGGCAATTTTCCACATTGCTGGGTAGATGCCAGTGTAGTGGCTCTACTGGAACAACTTGGCTAGGGACACAGCAAGTTATGGAGTACAAGTCTTCAGTGCTATTGCCAGAATATTGTCAAGGCACATAGCCTTTGCAGTATCCAGTGCCTTCAGCTATTTCCTGATATCATCTGGAGTGAATCAAATTGGCTGAAGACTGACACTGTGATGCTGGGGACCTCTGGAGGAGGCCGAGATGGACCATCCACTCGGCACTTCTGACTGAAAATTGATGCAAGTGCTTCAGCCTCATCTTTTGCACTGGTGTGTTGGGCTCCCCCATCATTGAGGATGGGGATATTTGTGAAGCCTCCTCCTCCAGTGAATTGTTTAATTGTCCACCACCATTCACGACTGGATGTGGCAGGACTACAGAGCTTAGATTTGACCCGTTTGTTGTAGGATCGCTTAGCTCTGCCTATCACTTGCTGCTTATGCTGTTTGGCACGCAAGTAGTCCTGAGTTGTAGCTTCAGCAGGTTGACGCCTCATTTTTAGATTTGCCTGGTGCTGCTCCTGGCATACCCTCCTCATTGAACCAGGGTTGATCCCCTGACTTGATGGTAATGGTAGAGTGGGGGATATGCCTGGCATGACGTTATAGATTGTGGTTGAGTACAGTTCTGCTGCTGCTGATGGCCCACAGCACCGCATCGATTCACAGTCTTGAGTTGCTAGATCTGTTCGAAATCTATCCCATTTAGCATGGTGCTAATGCCACACAGCATGATAGAGGTATCCTCAATGTGAAGATGGGACTTTGCCTCCACAAGTACTGTGCGGTGGGCACTCCTACTCATGTTGTCATGGACTGATGCATCTGTGGCAGGCAGATTGGTGAGGATGAGGTCAAGTATGTTTTTCCCTCGCCACCTACCGCAGACTCAGTCTAGCAACTATATCCTTTAGGACCTGGCCAGCTCAGTCAGTAATAGTCCTACTGAGCCACTCTTGGTGATGGATATTGAAGTCCCCCACCCAGAGTACATTCTGCACCCTTGACACCCTCAGTGCTTCCGCCAAGTGGTGTTCAACATTGTGGAGTACTGGTTCATCAGCTGAAGGGGGGACAGTACATGTTAACCAGCAGGAGATTTCCTTTCCCATTTTTTACCTGATGCCATGAGACTTTGTGGGGTCCGGAGTAGATGTTGAGGACTGCCAGGGCAACTCCCTCCCAACTGTATAGCACTATGCTGCCACCTCTGCTGGGTCTGTCCTGCCAATGAGACAGGACATACCCAGGGATGATGATGGTGGTGCCTGGGACATTATCTGTAAGATACGATTCTGAGAGTATGACTTATGTCAGGCTGTTGCCTGACTAGTCTATGAGACAGCTCTCCCAATTTTGGCACAAGCCCCCAGATGTTAGTAAGGAGGACTTGGCAGGGTCGACAGGGCTGAGTTTGCCGTTGTTTCCGTTACCTAAGTCGATGCCGAGTGGACTGTCCAGTTTCATTCTTCATAGACTTCGTAGTGGTTTGATACAACTCACATGGCTTGATAGGCTATCTCAGAGAGCATTTAAGAGTCAACCACAATTCATACTCCCTCTTTACTTCTCTTATTTGCTTTTTCACTCTAACCTTCTATATTCAGCCTGGTTCTCTATTATATTATCCACGTGACATCTGTCAAAAGCACAATTTTTACTTTTCATGTTTATTTATCTCTTGGGTCATCTGGGGAGCTCTGGATTTGATTGCCCTACCTTTCCCCTTTGAAAAGACTATACATTGACTGTGCCTGAACTATCCCTTCTTTGAATGTATCAGTTGCCTTTTTCCTGCCAACCTTTTGAATCCAATTTATTCAGCCCAGATCCATTCTTACCCCATTGAAGTTGGCTTTCCCCCAGTTAACTATTCTAATTCTACATTGTTCTTTGTCCTTTTCCGTTGCCAAACTAAAACTTTTGATACAATGGTCACTGTCCCTAAATGTTCTCCCACAAATATTTGATCCACTTGGCCCAACTCATTCCCAAGAACAATGTCTGGCCTCCCCATTTTTAGGACTAGAAACATACGGCTACGGAAAATTTTCCTGAACACACCCTAGGAACTCTTGCCCCCTTCTACCCTATGCACTACTACTATTCCAGCTATATTCAGATAATTAAAGTTCCCCATTATAACTACTGTAAACTTCTTGCACTTCTCTGAAATTTCGTTGCAAATTTGTACCTCTACATCCTTTCCACTAGTTGGTGGCCCATTGAGAGGCAATATAATTGCACTTTTTTTGTTCCTAAGCCATAGCCAAATAGATTCTGTCCTTGACCCTTCTGCAACATCCTCTCTCTCCAACACTGCAATTCTCTCCTTATCAATATTGTCACTCTCTGCCCTTTTCTTATTTTCTTATCTTTCCTGAATACCTTGTATCCAGGAATATTTAACACTCTGCCCTTCTTTCAGCCAAGTTTCTGTTATAGCCATAACATCATTTTCCACATGTCAACCTGCATGTGTAATTCACCAATTTTATTAACCTCACTCCATGCATTCACATTTATCCCAGATTTAGACTTTACTGCTTTCTCCCTTATACTGTCCCCACCTAATAACTTGCTATTCCCTACTGTAGTGCTTCCCTAACTCTCGCAGTATTCTGTGCACCTTGGTATTCCTGTCTGATATTTCCTTCTGTTTCCCACACCCCTGCCAAGTTTGTTTAAACCCTCCCCAATAGCACTAGCAAATTGCCCCGCAAGGAATTCAATCCTGGCTTTCTTTGCTGCAACCCTCCAGCCTGTACAGGTCCCACCTTCCCCAGAGCTGGTCCCAATGTCCCAAGAATTTAAAGCCTTCCCTCCTACACCATCTTTCCAGCCATGCATTCATCTGCTTTATCCTCCTATTTTTATACTCACTTGTGCATGGTACTAGGAGTAAGCTGGAGATTAACACTTTGGTGGTCCTACATGTTAATTTCCTACCTAGCTCCCTGAATTCTGACTCCAGAACCACATCCTTCTTTCTGCTTATGTTGTCCGTACCAATGTGTACCACGTGGCCTTCCATATGGTGCCCAAGTACCCATTCTTCAGGAGAGAAAGATATTGGAGGGGGAAAATTTAATGATACCCTAACTCTACCTGTTTCAGTCTCCTGTTATTCTTCCAGTGGGTCCTTATTTGTACAATTATCAGAAAAGGTGGATCAAGGAGAAGGTGGACAGCTTGTAACAAATAGAGTTTGTGGGTCATCCAAGCAAAATGATTTCTCTTGCAACCCTTCAGGGTGGACCTATTATTATCTCCACCAGTGAAGGTGGGCAGAGGTAATGGTTTTCCCCCTTGTTTGTTAGCCTGTTTGTAAACAGTATATCTCAAAAACTAATGGACAGGTTTCGACGAAACTTGGGACAGAGCTAGGGAATGGCCCAAGGAAGAATTATTTGTTTTTTGGCAAAGATGTGGATTCAGATTGGGATCCTGGAATTTTTTTTGAGTGATTCGTTAACATTAGAAGATAGAGAAAAATGGCTTTTTCTTTTAAAATGTTGTGGCCTGTTTTATTTAGAATGTTGTGGATTGCCTCAGCTGCGGTGGTGGCATTTGTCACAGCTGTAAAAGTGTGAGCAGAGTTTTCAGAATGGATTGTTGGATGTGGATTTTCCTGAAGCCTCCTCAGTGAGATGGAAGCTCTTATAAGATTTATTTTCTCAGCTTTGTAGTTAGAGCATCAACCAGGCAGGGGAAAAGCCTAAAGGAAGAGCTGCATAATTGTAATAATGTTGAGTTCACAGTGTGGCGAAGGTATGCACTCAACTGTGTGCCCTCTTCTCTTGTATTTTTAATATAACCGTAAATTTTTAAAAAACACAAAGTAATTGTAAGCATTTCTACACTGTGGAGAAATAGTTGCCCAACATAAATTCACTGATGTAGTGTCAGTGATCTTGTCTCCTTCTTCCACTCTTTTTATAGCTCAAAACAATCGGTTTTATGACAACACTATACAGTAGTAAACGCATTAGAAAATTTTAATGGCACTGACAGTTCAATGGAATGATGTTCTTGGTTTATTTTCAGGCATGGAAGAAGCGTTGGTTTGTACTTCGAAGTGGCCGTCTGACTGGAGATCCAGATGTGTTGGAATACTACAAAAATGATCATGCAAAGAAACCGATCCGTGTCATTGACTTGAATCTTTGTGAGCAAGTGGATGCTGGGCTGACCTTTAATAAGAAGGATCTTGAGAACAGTTACATTTTTGATATCAGAACAATTGACCGTGTCTTCTACCTGGTAGCAGACACCGAAGAAGAAATGAATAAGTGGGTTCGATGTATCTGTGATATCTGTGGGTTCAATCCTACTGATGAGGGTAAGTGCCTTAGCTTTGATTATTTCCAGTAAGCGCTGCTGTTGATAGCATAAACATGGCGTTACTTTTAGACAGTTTGGTCCCTAATTAGAATGAAGAGATTGCATCCTGAAAATTCCATTACCATGTGGCCATATTAGAAGCAATATCTGGATAAGCAGGGGTGGGATCTAATTAAGCTGAAGAAGCTGTGGCCTAAGTGGGGAGGAGGAACACATATTAAGCCAGCATGTAAATGGGTGAATGCATTGGAGCACCATGCAACTGAGCAAAATACATCATACAATGCATGTCACATGGTAAGCTCAGCATCACTAGCATCCAATAAGGCCAAGGGCTTCTGGGGCTTTAAATTTTTGAAGGTAAGTCAACCTTAAGAACTTCAAAAAACTTACCATAGCACTTCAAGCATGCTGACCTTAAGGGAGTTACCCGTGCTGGTGACATCAGAAGGGGACATGGTCTTATTGCTCCTTTTCCCCGCCAGTCACTCTGGTGGATCCCTTTGACAATGGCTCACTCCTTGCTCCGGCTCAGAGGCCTGGCTGCAAGGACAAAAAATGGTAAGGCCGTACTTTGAATTGTTGTCAATGGTGTTCACTGTTTCATCGCTGCTGCTGACCGGAAGATCTGGGCCGATGCATGGGTAACTTATCTGTTAGCACTTCAGTGGACGTGCCAGCAACCAGCCCATATCTCCTGCGTAGCCTTGGCTCTTGAGTCAGGAAGTCATGCATTCAAGCCCTACTCTAGAGGTTTGAGCATGTAATATCGGCTGACACTTCATTTTCATATTGAAGAGGTGCTCCAATGTCAGAGGTGACATCAGTCAAATGAGATGTTAAATCAACTAAGCCATTATCTTCTGTACCCCTCCACAATTTCCGCTTCCTAGGCACTGACACCATCCCTTTCCCTGGCAACTCTCTGGGGCTAAACCACATTGTTTGTAACCTTAGTGTCATATTTGAACCTGGGGTGAGCTTCGACCATATACCTGCGCCATCACTACCTATTCTACCTTCATAACATCGTCTGATTCCGTTACTGCGTCAACTCATCTGCAGTGGAAATCCTCATCCATGCCTTTTGTTGCCTCTGGACTTAATTATTGCAAAGTATTCTTGGCTAGCCTTCCACCGTCTATCACCTGTTTGAAGGGCTTTGGGATATCCCAAGTTTATTGAAAGGGGCTGTATAAATCCAAGTTTCTTCCGTTCTTCAAGAGTGAAACGGAGGGAAAAAGAATGAATAGTTTTCTAAGCACAGCTTGCATGACAGGTTATGCCCCCCCCCCCACACCAAGGTTGTTTCAGAGGAAGAATAACTCTGATAGCCATTCTGTTTTATGAGTTGTCAGAAGGTGACAGCTCTGTGTTTTCACAGTAGTAATGAAATTCAAGTTTTCTTCCAGAGTATTGTTTTTGTGAAACCGTGTGCAATGTCTAACAGGTGGAAAGGAGTATGTTGCCAGTGAAATTGTTTCCTCCCTTGCACTTATAGGGGGACGTTCCGGATAAGAAAAGCAATTGGCTTACTAAACATCTTGATATGCAAATTCTCACCAACCAGCATCCAGTTTATTGGATTATCCGTAACATCCTAAAATTTTCTTAACTGATGTAGTGTTTCATTTAATTATTTGGAATTGTATTCGACTATCTATTATTATGTTGCCTATGAAATCTACATTTAATATTGATTTTTTTAGGAAACTATTAGTACGAGTGGAGCGCAGGCTAGTTGCTGCATCATAGTGTAAACTCGAGCAGCTTGAAATGTGTGTAGCTGCTCCCTTGCTGTTTTCCCTTCAGCTATAAACTCCAGTCTGCAACAATGTATGGCATTCAGTAAGTGCTCCCCTAAAGTTGTAGTTGCATTCCAGAAGATCGTGATTTTAAGTGAAACAACTTTAAGTAAATCATAGGTTCCCGTAGGAATCAATGTTCAAGCCAATCCCCCTCTCTCTCTCTCTCTCTCTCTCTCTCTCTCTCCCCCCTTTCTGAAGTTAGGGAGATGAACGTGTGTCTCAAAGACTGGTGGAAAAGTGGCTTCTGGTTGAAGGGGCACTGCCATCAGCACTGGGGAAAGTGGGGGCTGTACTGTTGGGACGGTCTACACCTGAACCGGCCTGGGACCAATGTTTTTATGAACCACATAACTAAGCAAGTCCAGGGTTTTAAACTAAATAGTCAGGGATCAAATGTGGAAAGATGTTGCATATCAAAGAGTAGAGAGGAAAAAAATAATATGAAAAATGAGGGTCGGAGAATGGCAGGAAGGGACAGAGGGGAAAAAACCCTAGAATGCACCAAGAATCAAGTCTAGATGTCACAAAGATAACAAAGACAAAACTAAAGTCTCCGTATCTGAGTGCATGTAGCATTCATAACAAAGTAAACGAATTGATAACGCACATTAAAGTAAATAAATATGGTATGATAGCCATTATGGAGACCAAGATGACAAGGATTTGGTCCTGAATGTTGAGGGGTATATGGCCTTCAAGAAGAATAGGAAGCAAGGTAAAGGTGGAGGAGTAGCACTGTAAATCAAGGGTGATATTTGTGCAAGAGTTAGAGATGACCTTGGTTCAGGAAATCAGGATGCAGATTCGATTTGGGTGGAGGTGAGGAATAGTAGGGGAAAGAAGTCACTAGTGGGAGTGGTCTACAGGCACCCTAATGGTAGCCACAGTTTATGTGCTTGCGCAATGGTGCTTGTGATAAAGGGATGGCAATAATCATCAGTGATTTTAATCTACATATAAACTGGAAAAATCAGATTGGCAGTAGTAGCCTGGATGAGGAGTTCATAGAATGCTTTCGAGAGAGTTTCTTAGAGCAGCACGTTCTGGAACCAACCAGAGAACAGGTTAATTTAGATTTGATATTGCGTAATGTTGCAGGATTAATTAATGACCTCAGGATAAAGGCACCCCTAGGTAGCAGTGGCCACAATATGATTGAATTTTACATCCAATGTGAAAGGGAGAAGAGTGGGTCTAAGACTAGTATCTTAAACTTAAATAAGGGCAACTATGTGGGCATGAAAGCTGAGCTAGCTGAAATAAACTGGGATACTAGACAAGGGGATAGATCAATAGAGAGCAGTGGCAGCTATTTAAAGGTATTTTTCAAAATATTCAGAATGAGTATATTCCTACTATACCATCCATAGTTAACTAAAGTTCAGGAAAGCATCAAACTTAAGGAAAAAGCATATAATTGCGTAAAGATGAGTGGCAGGTCAGATGTTTGGTCAGAATATAAAAATACAGCAGAGAATGACTAAAAGGTTAATCAGGAGAAAGAAGTTAGAGCATGAGAAGAAGCTAACTAGAAATGTAAAAATTGATAGCAAGCGTTTCCACAGGTATTTAAGCAGGAAAAGAGTAGGTAAAATGAGTGTTGGTCCTCCAGAGAGAGATGGGGGAGTTAACAGTAGATATTAAGGAAACAGCGGATGAAATTAACAAATATTTCACTTCTGTCTTCACTATAGAGGATATAGTAAAATTCCAGTAATAGCTGTAAATCAGGAGATGGAGGGGAGAGAGGAACTTGGTGAAATTACAATCACTAGGGAAGCGGTACTGAGCAAACTGATGGAACTGTGGGCTGACAAGTCTCCGGGTCCAGGGTCTTAAAAGAGGTGACTAATGAGGGAGTAGGTGCATTGGTGTTAATTTTCCAAAAATCCCTACATTCTGGAAAGGTTTCAACCGACTGGAAAGTGGTAAATATAACCCCTCAATTCAAGAAAGGAGGGAGGCAGAAAACAGGAAACTGTAGGCCAGTTAGCTTGATGTCTGTCATGGGGAAGGTGTTAGAGTTGACCATTAAAGAAGTTATAACTGGGCACTTGGAAAAACACAAAGTAATCGGAAAGAGTCAGCATGGTTTTGTGAAAGGGAAATCATGTTTAATCAATTTATTAGAGTTCTCTGAAGGAGTAACATGTGCTGTGGATAAAGGAGAGCCTATAGACATACTGTACTTGAATCTCCAGAAGGCATTTGATAAAGTGTTACATCAAAGGTTATTGCGGAAAATAAAAGCTCATGGTATAGGGGATAGAGGATTGGCTGGCTAGCAGAAAACAGAGTATGCATAACCTCAGATTTTTGTTAAGCAAAGGAATAAAAGTAAGGATGTTATGCTTCAGTTATAAAGGGCATTGGTGAGACCAACATCTCAAATACTGTGTGCAGATTTGGTCTCCTTATTTAAGGAAGGATGTAAATGTGTTGGAGGCAGTTCAGAGGAGGTTTACTAGATTGATGCCTGGAACGAGTGGGTTGTCTTATGAGGAAAGATTAGACAGACTGGGCTTGTTTCCACTGGAGTTTAGAAGAGTGAGGGGTGATTTGATTGAAGTATATAAGATCCTGAATGTTCTTGACAAGGTGGACATTGAAAGGATGTTTCCTCTTGTCGGATTGGCAGGATGTGACTAGTGGAGTCCTGGAGGAGTCTGTGCTGGGGTCTCAACTTTTTACAATTTGTATCAATGACTTAGCTGAGGGGAGTGAAGGCATGGTAGCTAAATTTGCAGACGACGCATAGGTAGGAAAGTATGTTGTGAAGAAGACATAAGGAATTTGCAGGTAGATATAGATAAGTTGAGTGAGTAGGCAAAAATCTGGCAGATGGAGTATAATGTGGGAAATTGTGATGTTCACTTTGGCGTGAAGAATTAAAAAGCAGAGTATTACTTAAATGGAGAACGGCTGCAGAATTCCGAGGTGCAGAGGGATCTAGGCGCTCTCGTGCATGAGTCATAAGTTAGTATGCAGGTACAGCATGTAGCCAAGAAGGCTAATGGATGCTATCCTTTATTATGAGAGGAATTGAACATAAAAGTAAGGATGTTATGCTTCAGTTACAAAGGGCATTGGTGAGACCACATCTCAAATACTGTGTGCAGTTTTGGTCTCCTTATTTAAGGAAGGATGTAAGTGTGCTGGAGGTGGTTCAGAGGAGGTTTTCTAGATTGATACCTGGATTGAGCTGGTTGTCTTATGAGGATAGGTTGGACAGGCTTGTTTAAACTGGAGTTTAGAAGAGTGAGGGGTGATTTGATTGAAGTATATAAGATCCTGAATGGTCTTGACAAGGTGGACATTGAAAGGATGTGGGTGAGTCCAGAACTAGGGAGCACTGTTTTAAAATTAGGAGTTGCCCTTATCGGACAGAGATGAGGAGAAATTTTTGCTGAGGGTTGTGTAACTTTAGAACTCTCTGCTTCAGAAGGCAGTGGAAGTGAGGTCACTGAATATTTTTAAGTCGGAGGCTGGTTGATTCCTTTGCTTAACAAAAATCTGAGGTTATCGGGGGTAGATGGGAATGTGGAACTCGAAACACAAACAGATCAGCCATGATCTTATCGAATGGCGGAGCAGGCTCAAGGGGCCGAATGGCCTACTCCTATTTTGTATGTTCATATGTTTGTTTATTCACGCAGAAGTTCCCAGTGCATAGAGTGGCCAGCAGAGGGAGAGCAGCCAGTCTGCCATTAGCTGCACTCTTTCGTAAAAACCTCTTCACTTTGCGCAAAGAACATCCATTTTTGTTTGATGGATAAACTACATTAGAGTGCATTTATCTCTAGATTGTAATAATTTTGTGCCCATTAACAAGTAACACATATATTAAAAACCTGTTGAGAACAAATAGAAACACAGATGCTTAAAAGCGCAGTGTACTTTTCTGCATTCACTCAATTCTTCCCAATTTTCTGATCTGAATATCTGTCCATTACAAAATACTTGTGTGAACGGCACTAACCACTCCTTGCAGTAGGTGACACTGATGAGCAGGTCATATTTGTGCTGTATCTCTGCCTTAATTTTTCAAAAAGGGGTCAGCACTTGCCATTATTCTTGCTGCTGTTGCCTATTGATGAAGTTTATTGCTATCTGCAAAGTGAGCTGATGTAACAAATCATGCTGAAACGATAAGTTATGGCAGAAAGGATTCTGTCTGTTGAACTTTGTTGAAATCAAGCTTTTGTCAGATATCCAAGTTTATTGTCTTTTCTGCAAAGCAAGAAATGACCTTGTGCCTTGCATATGAGACTCTGATGTTACAGAAGCAGGTTAAATGGGGGCCCAGACAGGCCGGGTATCCTTTTTTTCTGATTTTATTCTGGCACGCAGAAACAAATTAGATCACGTTTATTTTCAGCTTATCAATTGCATTGACAGAACTTTGGAACTTGATACTCTGTCTCCGATTTTAACCTTATGGGGAAATGTGTGCAATTAGCATGATTGATTAACATACTTCCGACCATTCCTTAAGGATGATTTTTTTGATTCAATACACAATGCTAAGAATATAGACTGCAGTTGAAGCCTTACACTACCATTTCATTACTGTGCATTTGCCTTGGTCTGCTGGGTTACATGGGCCCTCAGCTATAGTAGTAGGCCAGAATAATTGAAAATAATTTGAACGTTAGTCATGCAGTGAGAACATATGTGTAGGAAGAACCAGGAAATAGCTGTTGATCTGATCTGGGTCAGGGTACACTACTACAATTAGTCTTTGGAATGAGGTCATTGCAAACATTGTGTAACTATACAACCAAAAACATAGTTACAGCATTAGAAGCTAACATGAACCCTTTGATTATCAAGTTTGCTTTCCCTGAGTTTGTTTACCAGATATTTATACATCTTTCAGGCACTCAGGATATCCCAACCTGCTGCATAAACAATTGATTACTTTTGAGTAAGTGCACTTGTGTCATTAGGTGGGCAATATGGAAGTGAATTTACATACAGCAGGGCCCACAACCATTAAATAAGATAAACGACCAGTTGATCTGCTTCTAGTGGTGTTAAGGGCACTGGGAAAACTGTCTTCTCCTTTTCGATTACTGCAATGGACCTTTATATCACCTGAATAAGCAGCAAAGGCCTCGGTTAACATCTTTTTCCAAAGGTGACATCTCCAACAGTGCAGTATTGCACTTCAGTGTCAACATGGATTACATTGAGTCATAGAATGGTTACAGCACAAAAGAGGGCCATTTGGCCTGTTGTGCCTTCACTGGCTCTCTGGAAGAGAATTCACCTTTGTCACTTGCCTGCCTTTTCGCTATAGCCCTGCAAATATTTCTTCTTCAGATTATGATCCAATTCTCTTTTGAAAGTCACAATTAAATCCGCCTCCACCACACTCTCAGGCGGCGCATTCCAGATCCTAACCACTTGCTGCGTAACAGAAGTTTTTCCTCATGTCACCGTTCCTCCCTTTGCCAATCACCTTAAACCGATGTCCTCTGGTTCTTGTTTGTTCCACCAATGGGAACAGTTTCTCCCTATCTGCTCTGTCCAGGCCTCTAATGATTTTGTATACCTCTATCAAATCTCCTCTCAGCCTTCTCCTTTCCAATGTATCAGCCCCAGCTTCTCTAATGTATCTAGATCATGAATCTTTTCTGCACCCTCTCTAATGCCTTCACAACCTTCCTAAAGTGTGGTGCTCAGAACTGGATGCAATATTTCAGTTGAGGCCAAACATATTCAAGGCATGGAGTGAGACTTTAATCACAGCCCTCTGAAATGCCACCAACAGGTGCCACTAAAATTGATAAATATTTAGCTTGATGAATGTTTTCACAGATCAAATAGATGTAGTATTGCAACTATGGACTTAGCATGTACACCTGACTTCAGACAAACACTACTTGATTGGATCCCATTGGTTAAACCGCAATCACCTTTCACTTGGTTCTCCATATTGCCCCATTGTTCAGAATTCATGGTTCTCGAATAATCTGTTCCCAAACTTTGGCCTGGTTCTTCCAGCCCCGCTGTGGCAGGACCCACCGTGGGAGATTTGGCGGCCCAGCCAAAAGTCCATTGACTTTTGGCGAGACCGGATGATCCTGGCGGCAGGCGGGGCTGGAAAATCCCGGTCTTTGTATCTGTTGGCTTGTATGGATATTGCCAGCCATTGGACTGGAAGAAAGCACAGTCAAGATTTATGAAGACTGTCTATCCAACATGTCCACAGGTATTAAAGCCATACTCGAGGGGTTTTGCAAACCTCCTAAAGGCAAAAAACATAGCAGAAATATGGTTCAAGTGTAGCTTTGAAATTAAAAGAAGGCTTCTGTATGTTGTCTCAACAATACATATCCATTTATCAGGTTTGTTTGCTTCCTAACCACCTCCTTATGGTTGTGTTTATGACTTAAAAACATTAGTAAGAAAAACAAAACAATCAGAAAGGCTTTAATAAGATGGAACCTTCTCTTCACCAACTTGCTTGTTTAGAATGATGAGATTTTTTAACTGCAGATATAGGGGCTTGGCTCTGATGCCTTCCATAGTCAAAAAGCTGATATTCTTCATTATGAGCTCAAGCATGGAGACTGACAATTCCGGCTAACTAATGGAAAGCTGGTTTTGCTCATGATATACACCTTAGTATGAGTCAGCAATTTTATGAACAGATTTACAAAGAAAATTCCCCCCTCCCCCCAAATTTATGGTTTTTTGAATCAGTGAACTTTGGTCAGGGATGTGTATGGTGTAGACCTATAAACATATTCTCTGAATAGGTTCGTAGAAAGCCAATAGTCATTTTAAGACAAATTAACTAGCATTGTTATTAGCCATGCCTCCTCCTGTTGAGCACGCAATAGCTGGGAAAAAAGGGACTTTGTAATTGATTGAAGGGATTGTTATTATATGGCAGGTGGTAATTGCCAGGCTGATCAAATCTCAAAGGGGAAACTTGGTCAAGCTGTCACAACAATTTGTATTTTATTACGTGAAGATATGTGTATTGAAGTCAGAAGTAAAGATTCCACTACCACTTTTGGAGATTTTAAATATTAAATTAAAACATTTTATTAACAAAAGAAAAGAAAACTTAAACACACAAGGTTCCAGTTACACAGTTAAATTTAGTCTTACACGTTTCCCAAAAGATTTCTACTTAGCTAGACTCACAAATAAACACCCTTTCCCAGTCATCAATACATATAGATTCCTAATCTATATTTTTTAAAAATCCAGTAATATTACTGCAAGGCACCCACTGTTCCTTTGGGGGAGGGGGGTATTTCACAGGCTTCTATTTCCCTCTCACTCGACATTAGAAATCCAAGGCTTGTACAAAACATCTGGCTTTGTGGAACAATATCTGGGGTGACTAAAGGCTGCTTAATTCACAGGCCTGTACTCGCACAGCATACTCCTCAAGATCTCACATGGCCACACACCCCTCATACAGCGTTCAGTCTTTCTTTAAATGTGTTTTTTCTCTTTCATCTTTAACCCCATTGCTCTTGTTACCTTTCCCAAAATATAAAAATCTTTCATGTTGTCTTTATGGCCATTACTTCTGGGAAAAATAAACTTTATAACTTTATTCATTTATGATCATTGCCAGTTGTAAAACTTTCTTTTATTTCTCTTTGAAATTCAACAGCTAAAAATTCAACTCCTCATTTATCTCCGAATGCAAATTTCTATTAATGTTGTATTTGCTTGTATCCCATCTTAACTTGTTCATCTCCACTTCAAAATGCTTGCTTTTACACCTAACCCTTTGATGATTTAAACCTTGTCGTCTGATTGTCTTCAGTTTAATTAAATTAGTCACACACACGCAAACATACACACAGCCCCCACAAACATGCTTCAGAGTATCCCACAGTAATATTAGAAAAGTTATACTTTCTTTACAGGATGGAAATTGCAAGGAGAAAATCGAAAGTGAACTAAAGCATAACATTTTAGACAGTTTGTGTCATATGAGATAAACACTATCTACCAGTGCCATGTCACCTCTGATACTACTATATTGCTGGCTATGCTTACTGTATCTTAACAGGTCAACCCTGATCACTTGCTGAAAGACTACCTATAACTCTTGATCTTTGCCGGTCTCATCTCTAATTTTGCTCAGTTTAGGTGGTGTTACATTCACTAGGCGATTGATCTTTATATCTACTTCTTTTATCTCATGGTTTACTGAGATAAACTACAATTCTTGCAACTGCTCAACCCCAGGATAGCAGGGCCTTCTGTTTCAGTGATGTAGAACATACAGTTAATATCTTTTCTTTTGTGTGTCCACCTGATTTGAGTTGTTCCCTGCTGTCAAATCTCAGTTCCCCTGTTATAAAAACAAAAAACTACTGCGGATGCTGGAAATCCAAAACAAAAACAGAATTACCTGGAAAAACTCAGCAGGTCTGGCAGCATCGGTGGAGAAGAAAAGAGTCGACGTTTCGGGTCCACACGACCCTTCAACAGAAGACCCTTCTGTTGAAGGGTCGTGTGGACCCGAAACGTTGACTCTTCTCCACCGATGCTGCCAGACCTGCTGAGTTTTTCCAGGTAATTCTGTTTTTGTCTCAGTTCCCCTGTATTCATTAATGTGGCATTACTCGGTTTCAGAGCACCTTTCCTTGTGTCCCCATTTTCTTTCAAATTTTCAGCAATGATCTGGGGTGGGATTTTCCGGTCCCTCCTGCCAGCACGATTTTCCGGTCCCGCCGATGTCGATGGAGATTTGAATGGCCTGTCACATCAGTCGCTGGGGAACCTGCCACGGTGGGGCTGGAAAATCCCAGCCCTGAAATCTACGGTCTGACTTAGATCATATTATTCTGTGCTCCAGTATCAAGCTTCAGCCTCAGATTTATGGCTGTGGGCTTATTTCTCACCCTCTTCCTGATCTGAGTGGTTGTATGAATTTCTTTTTGGGAATTGTTGCATCCAGCCATTTCATACAGTTGTATGGTTCCTATGACTATTGTGTCCTCAAACTCATTGTCATCTTCCAGGATATGGGTGTTTTGGTTTCTTCTCCTTCTCGTTCTCCTTGTTGCTCTGGCTCTGACTCTAACTCAGTCACCATCTTCTTTCTTTGTTCTGCACATCTTTTCCCAGTGATTGGTCTTTCCAAAAGTTCTGCAGTTTGATCCATATGGTGGACATATCCTTTTATTTGTGAACTCGTGGTCATCCACAACTCCTCCACATCTTTCTCTCTGGTTTGCATTCTTTTGTTGCTGTTTCATTGCATCAACCCTGCTGCCTTTCTCCTGACTTAACTGAAAGCTAGCCATTTTGGTAGTCAGCACCTTCAGCTGTCTGCTCGTGGTTTCATGTACTCTGGCAGTGTCTACAGTCTGCTATACGGTGAGCTTGCCCTTTCCAATCAGTTCTTTTGGTGCTTCAGAGTTGCAGAGCCCCATATGAGCTGATCTAGCATCCTTTCATCTATGCCTTTAAATTTACATTTTTTGGCTGTATTTTTCAATCTTGTTATGAAATTGTCAACAGGCTCACCTAGTTCCTGAATTTCATATTGGTAGATATAATGATTTGACTTCAGCTGTAGATTTGTGCTGAATTTTTCAAAAATCTTGTCTGGGTTTCTGCTGCTTTATTCACTCAGCTCCCAGCTATTAAACAAATTTAACTTTCTCTCTCTTGCCCACAAAAGGATGTAGCTGATCCTTTTCTTTTAGAAAGCTACTGAATGTTAATTCGCACTTTCGTTTAAACTTCTCATGCCTTTATGACATCATCAGCCTCCCAATTCATCATAGGCTGGAGTTGTGTGTTTATTGCTGTGGCACCACCCATTTCATTTTTGCACAATTCACTCAGGTTTTTCTCGCTCTCTCTGGCACTAATTCAGGTTGATTTTTTTTTCAACTTAATTCAGCATTAAATTTGTTTAAAATGTTTGGGGTTTTGCTCACAGACAAATACTGCCACCATGTTATGTCTTCTGCTTCCCTTAAGTTAGAAGGAATCACACATTAGACTCAAAATGCTGGAGCTTCATCAAGTGTATTTTTTGACGCTCTCTTTGTGGCTGGTGGACTGATATGTTATGATCTTGGTCGAGGCCAGTTATGAGTTGATTTTTGTTTTAGAATCCAAAAACCCAGTTATTTCCTAAAAGACTAAAGCCGCAATGTTCATGGTGTGAATCAAAATAATTTTACTACACAAAATCATAGATTGTAGTTATCAGTATTGATGTCCTATCTTAAATAGTCAGTTACGTTAAAGATATTAAAGGTACATTGAACACAGTTACTTATGCTCTAAATCACACTTACTAATCCAACTTTCCTTCTACACCCATTTGACTTACACCCCCAAAAGTTCAAGTCAAAGACTTATCAGACCAGTGGAAGATTAACCACTTGGGCTGACTACTGTTTCAAAGATTCCTATAGGGACTGAGATTTTTTGGGCCTTCTGTTTACTTCCAGCAAGATTGTCCATTCAAATTTCCTCCAACCGTCCCACAGCTATAGTCTCCCAGTTTAACACAGGCATCACTAGGATCTTGAGCATAGCCACCTCTGGTCAGCACTCTCCTGGTTTTTATATTCTTTAACTCCTGGAGTCTTGTATTTAAGAATTCTCTCTTCGCAGCTTGGCTTTCCCAGAAATTCAACATGCTTTTAGTTGCGTCCTTTCATCATCTTTTAGCCAGCGCACACAACTTGAAGTGATTCCTGCTTGAAAGAAATGTTCTCTCTAGCCAGCCTTTGTGAACTAAACTCGAACTACTTGACATAGAACAACACCCAGTGATCCATTCACCTTACATCTGGTTGACCTCTCTTTTTTCCCCCCGATTGTTTATCTCTCAGGCAGCTTGGGTCACATGATCAATTACTGGAAGCCAGCTGCTATTTACAAGAATTATTCTTTCAGAGAAACCTATCTCTTATAGGGACCATCATCCCAAAATAAAACATTGCTTTTATTCCCCAAAAGCACTTGGGCCATCACGATAAACTGTTACTAGGCACATGGCTACAGTGCAACAGTGAATGTGGCACCCCAGGATATATATATATATATATATATATATATATATTTTTCACATGACAACTAGTTCCTTTTTATGAATAGTATAATAATATAACAGGCATGTTCTGTAAAATGTAACATTACTCCATTGCAAAAGAGGTTTTATTATTTAAAGTACAACATTCACAAAATGGATGTAAATACTAACAATTTATAGTGACCTATTTCATTAAACTATGCTAGATTACTCTGTATGTAAAACAAAAGTGACATTTGTAGATTAACCTTTGTATTTGCATAAACCTTTAACAGATCAAAACAACCAAAACCTCGGTTCCCATTTGGAAAAGAAATTTTTAAAACCTTAGTTACAAAGCATTAATTGCACTTGCTGTTTAACCTTCAGCAAAGTTTAACCTTTCAATAAAGATGATCTGGAGCAGTGAGTTTACCCAAACAACATGAAGTTTTTAAATACAGGGTACGGGGGAGGATTAAAAAACAGAAGAAAGAGCATATCAGACAGTGCACGAATGTTTGGAGCAACTCTAGCTGTAGTCATGTGTCCCATTTGATCTCTCTGTAAAATTAAATTAGAGTTCTATTATAACCGGTGTATGACTGCAGCATACAAGGTATTATTTGTCTGATATATTTCAGTGTGAAATGGATCATCTTTGACAGTGTCTACTTTAATTTGTCATCAACAGATTTGCCAGTGCAGTTGAAGGAAGAAATCCTTGTTTCTTTCTGGGAACATGTAATGTGTAGTTTGTGTGTAGGTGGAGCTTATAAAGCAAGGGACTTTCCCACACAAGGCATGAATCAGCAAACACAATGACTGTTTGGTATTCATAATATTGTTTGGCATTATGATTCCTCTGTTGGTATATAATTCAGACACAACCAATTAGTCAGGCTTATGGTATTTTAAATACAGTACACAAAAGAGCAACAAAGTAGTGTTAGTAGAAAATGACTGTGAGCAGATTCATTTATTGTTCGAGACAATCTGATTCTCAGAGCTTTTTGTATTTGAGTTGAACTCATCCATATGAAGCCTTCCGAGTAGAGCCAGAAGCCAACTTGCTTCTTGTCCGATAATGTGGATCATAAAACTAATTCTGTCATGTAGGTCTTGCTGCCAACTTAATTCTGATGGTGTCCATACAAGACAAGGGGTTAACTTGTCATTGTCACCACAGAAAGAGAAAGGGCAGAACTCACTCTAGTATGTTCGCAGTATTGCACCGTCTGTGGGGCCAAAGTAGCTGTAAGATCTTTGCAGCATTCACTCACAGAAGATTATAACCAAGTGGCCAACTGAGTGGTTCTGAAATCAGCCCACTGGACACAATTGATTGCTGAGTATGCTGGATCTCGCAATATGAAAAGGATAATAACCCTTGGGCCAACTTTTAGTAGGTTCCCAATTTACAAGTTGGTGCTGACGGTGCCTTTCACAAGATAGTCTTAAGCAATGTTTTCTCTAAGCTGCATGCACACAGAAACCTGAAAGTTCCCTCACAGGTTGCACACCAGTTGGTCCCTTTAAGTTACCACCCATGCAACCATGCAAAAAACTTTGAAGGGCTCATGCAGTTTGTCTGTGCACAACAACAACAAAATTAGAGGGTACATTGGTCTTTAGGACATTGCTAAGGTTTCTTGTTCAGAGCTTTCTCAATGCTACATTGTCTTGATGTTCAGAATCATACTCAACCCTATAGAGCCATGATGTACGAAGGGGCTATAATGTATGTTCAGAGTGTGTCATGGAAAAGGTATGGGTGCTTGGACAGGAAGGTTGACTTCTTGAACAATTTCCTAGCAGCAAGTAAAATACAACGGAATTACTATTTTAAGTAATCCAGATTCCTTCAGCTCAACTGCTCAGGAAAGCGTTTTATGAAAGAGAGTTCATTGGCTTCCTGGGACAGAATTTTGCGTTTCCCCCACCAGTATGTTTATAGGCAGAAGGGGGGCAGTAAAATCTTCAAATAGCCTTCCCTCTGGGCTCTCACCAGCCCTGACCTCTCAAGTGGGCGAGATCTAGGTTGACCCCACCCCACCCTTTCCCCAATGAGGCCCTTAAGTGACCAATTAATGACCACTTAAGTGCCGTTTCCCACCCAGCCCCAATTTTCAGGTGGCGGGACCTTGGAAAGGGCTGGAGGTTGACCTTGAGAGAGGCCAGGATTTAGCACTAGAAAAACTCTAACCTTTTTCTGTTTAGCATGATTATTTTGGACGTGCTCGATACAATCTGCCATATTTGACTGCATTGACAACATGTTTTTGGCGCTTTCGTGTTGCAGTGCGGAATCCGAGAGAATCTCTACACCTTCATGGTATCGCCCAGGGGAACGGGCGGGCATTCATTGGAATTTTCAGGGTCATCGGCCTCCTCGGCTGGAGAACCTACTGCATCTACAATGGTATCATCTGTCAGTTCCACCATGCATCATACGGCATCGTCTACCTCTGCATAAGTTTCCATGGTTGTCTCTACTGGAATCTTCATACCAGCACCCCCACAGGCAAGGGGAAAGTGCCTTGTCATCGTGTTGGTTGGCATTACCCTGCTCCTCCTGGTTCTCGTTGTCTTGTGCAGCCGTAGCCTGTTTAAACCAAGCGTGGTTGAAGCAGTTTGCAATTGTGGCTTCCTTCACCACCTTCCATGCCTTTTTCAGCATTAAAATGGCCCCTTAGTACAGTGGGATTGTTGTCCCACTTCTTACTGATGATGTTAATAGCCTGAGAGATCAGTTGCCTTCACTAGTGGGTTTTCATGTTCCTAATCACCCCCTGATCCATCGACTGGAGCTTGGACATGGTGTTGGGAGGCAAGAGAATCAGCTTGATGCTCTTCAGATTGGTGATGTCGAGGTGCGCAGGGCAGTTCTCTATGATAATAGCAGTGTTCCTTTTCCTTCATTGATATGTTTTGTCCACTTCCCTGACCCATTTCTCAAAAATGCTGGAGGTCATCCAGGCATTTTTATTTGCCTCATTCTATGTGGATAGCGTCTTGACTTTTGCAAAGCACCGTGGCTTCTTCGACTTCCCCATCACAAGAAGTGGCAGCTTTTTGGCGCCATTCATGTTGGTGCAGACCGTAGCAGTGATGTGTCCCTTGCTCCACTTTCTGTCATTACACATGCACCCTTAAACATCAAAGCGTAGCCTGGCAAAAGACAGCAAAACAGTCCGGTTTCATCCGTGTTAAAAATGTCTCTTTGGCTCCAAAATGGTCTTGTCCATGTACAATCATGTGTCATGGCTATCATAATAGCAACCCCCACCCCCCATCACTTGCTGAGCAGAAGACAATGTCGTGTGTTGTCTTGAATTGGTCCAGCCATCCATTGTTGCAGATGAACTCCATGTGTCCCAGCTTCTTCGCCATGACGACACCCCTTTCCTGCAGGATTGAGCCGGAGATTGATATATTCTCTACTTGTGCTGGGTTGAATGTACCAGGTTAGCAGAGCTTATTTGATGTCGGGATAGATAGTCATTCTGATCCTCTTCTTGCTGGAGAAAATGCCTGTTTGTTGAACTGTTCCAAGATGTTCTCCTTGGCCTTCAGAATGGTGGACAAACTTGATGGGGGAATCTCCCACTCTTTTATGATGTCTGCCTTACACCTCATAGCACAATTTTCCACTTGCTCCATCAACTTTTCTATCCAATCGACAACACTTAACTTTCTTACAGGTCCTGCCATATTTGCAAGCTTTACAAGTTGCTTCACGGAGAAATTTGAGTGCGCTTAGACCCAACCACTTTACTCAGGCACAATCACATGCCCCCTGATTTCAACATTATTTCTCTTGGCGCCAAACAAAAGTTTGGCTAACCCAATCACTGCAGAAATTTGGCTATTCACGGGCATTGTTCCATTGCTTTTGCTATTCTGCCAGCGGGAATGGTTGATAACTTCAACACAAGCAGAATTTCGTGCCGGCCAAGTTTGACTCATCAAGATTCCACTGTATGTTGATTTTAGTTGGTTTGCTACAGTAAAAGTTTTTAAAAAGTGAAATCCTATCCAGTGGTTTTCTTACCATTGGTGTTGTGGGGTTTCCTCCCTCTTTAAAAGTTATTACTCACTGTGGGGATCATATCAAACCCTTCACAGGGTAGAGGTGACAAGAGTTCTGGATGAGGCAGTTTGTGTAGGGTGGAGCTCTGGGCATTTGAGAAATTAAGTCTGGAGATTACAAACTTGAACATGGGTTTCAATGACAGTTGGGATGAAACGGAGATTTTATTTTCAAATGGATGTGCACAGTCTTGATGCAGGAGTAGATGTGGAGTTTGAACCTATGGACAAGGTTGAATGGGACAACAAAGTTATGCACTGTCAGATTGATGTAAAGTTAACATATAGGAAGGGAAATGATTATCAGGCTAGACTGTGGAGTTTGGCTATCATCACCATGTTTCCAGGCTTAAAAAAAAGTTTAATGCCTTGATTTGCAATTAAAACAATTGAAGCAAATAAGAGTTAAGCAGGCATTAAAACGGAACACTATAACCCAATCCAGACAAAGTGACTTGTGGTTGGTTGATTTCACTTTTCCAAGTGTGCTTTGAAAATATGGCTGGAATTTTATGCCATCCACTACCCCGCCGGTCCGAGTTTGCAGATGGGCCAGAGGCATAAAATCAGGTGGCATGGCAGGTGCCTGCCTCCACTGGGATTTTACCAGTGGCAGAGTAGGTGTGGGGCAGCTCACCTGCCTGTCCTTGGGCCAATTGAGGCCCTTAAGTGGCACCCTACACCTGACAGAGTCTCTCCCACCCCCCCACCCAACTACACCCCCCCCCCCCCCCCCCCACCCAACTACCCCCCAAACAGTGATTGCCACCCCAATTTATTTCCCCCCACCTCACTTTGGTCTCCCGATCACAGCCCCTCGTCTCCCTTGCCGGAACCTGCCTGACTTAACTTGCAGCCCAGCCTCTATGCAATTCCTCTGGGGCACTGGCTGCAGTTCCAGCAGTGGCCACCACTCCGGCTGCTGGGACTGGAGAGTTGCCGGCCATCTGATTGGCCAGCAGCTCTCTTGAGGCGGCACACCTTCCAAGTGGGGCAAAAGCCATGACCTAACCCACTTAGCAGCCTGATGGTAAAATAAAATCATATCTTTCTGGCCCTGTGGAGGCGGGCTTGCTACCGACTTTTTGGGGGGTGTGGGGGCAGTGCCAATCTTTTCAATGAAAAATACAGCCTATGCCCTGAATGCAGTCTACTTATTGTACTGGTGTTGAATGGAAATTGAATGTGATGCCAACTATGTATTGAATTTCCTTCATTTGATACCTCAGAATTCCAGTATTTAAACCTGTTGAGGTGTCTGTGTCACTTTTCCTGGAAATTCTCAGGTGGAAATAATGATTTATGTCAATTGATGACCTAACTGAGGCTGATGGATGAATCTGAGTGAGACACTTCATAATGAGATTATAATTTAGCAATATAAAGAAAGCTATTTTACAATTTTCAAATATAAAACTGCAATTGGTAACTTGAGACATTGAAGAGATCTAGTCAGCCAAATGCATATTTGTGTCTGAGAAGCTCTTGCATGTCTCTTTACATATTTCACAATATATAAGCCCTTGGCATATTCAGAATAGTTGTTTATACCTGGATGATGAGTAGCAATTTAGAGTGCTGATTTTTGCAAAGCATTGGGGTTGCAGGGATAAATGCCATTGCTAGTGTTTCTGTCTGAAGTACTGCTGAGTGGGACTGGGTACTGTATTAGCTATTAATGTTCGTGATGTTGAGGCATGTGAAGAGAAGTAGAGCAAGAAATAATAGAGTTAATTTTGATCTGTTTTCACTATTAAGGACGTTACAGAGTTGCTATAGCTGGTAGGTAAAAATTATGTCAATATTGAATCCTTAATTTGATGCAAGATTAGTCCTTGCTGGGATTGGATTGCTGGCTCTGGTTGTATTCACCTCAGTAAGTGCCAATCACTTGGCTCATATATTTATCAGTTCATTATAGTCTGGGAATGTTTCCATTGACTGGATGGAAGCCTGTGGTGCCTATATTTAACAAAGGGAGCAAGTCAGTGTCTAGCAAATGTATGCCAATTTGACATTTGATACTTGAAGGAATTATTAGAGATGCTCTGCACAATTATTTTGAAACAGTGCTGCTTACTAGGGATTCTCGAGGTTCTCTTGAAAATGTAAATCCTGTCTTGCCAACTTGACAGAAATTTTTGAAGAGGTGACAAAATTGTTTGATGGCAAATAGCCTGTACAGGCCCCACCACTTAAAACATCCCTGCTTATCCTGAACAGCTGCCTATATCAGGCAAATGACCCGTATTAAGCGCGCCAGCTATTTTGGGCAGCTGTTCCACATTCCCTTTTAACCAGCCTGGTTATTGACTATTTCTTGTCACAAAATTAAATTGAACACATTATAAACTTTTGAATGAAAATATGAGAGCTGACTCACCCTTTCAACTCAACTCTGACTATCATTGGAACAGCTTTGCTCTGGATCCTAAAACTTTTTGACCTCCTCCGTTCTTTTGCTCCTGACCTCTGCCCTGATGCTTGTTGAGCTTCGCTAGTCTTTGTCCCAGACCCTGACCTGTTGAGCTCCTTGGGGGGGAATTTTTCCAGCACTGGTTTGGAGGCGGGGGCTGGGAAAATGATAAAATAGTGCTTTGGACCAACTCACTGACATTTCCTGCCTCTGGCCGGTTTTCCCAGGGAATGGCTGCGTGCCTGGAAATCAACCTGCTTGGCTGTGGCAAGAAGCCAATTACAGCCACTATAGCATCAATTAACTGGTTTCCTAGGGCAATGGCAGTTTGCCAGAGACGCACAGGGCCCCTGCTGTGTGCAACTTGTCTCATTACAAAAGGTGAAAGCATGGTGTGAGGGTGGAGTGCCATGAAATGAATATGCAGTGTTATCATCAAATGAGTATATAGGTTTCAATTAGCACATTCACAGGCAAAAGCTTTCAAGTGGAAGCATTTCCCCCACAGACAGATCCACCTGGTAGTTCTGGGCGTTAGGACATGTCTGCCAGTTCCAGCATTAGTGGTGCGCCTCCATGTTGTGGTGCTTTCTCCCTCTGTTCACTGGACCAGCACATACTATTTTTAGTGGGGCTGCCAGCCACCCTTCCCTTTGGCCCCTCTGGTCCTTCCATATCTGGTACCAGCCTGGAGGTTGCTTTTTAATTGGCCATCTCCGGAAAGCTCACGCCCGCTATCCTACCACTCCCTCTTCTGGGTTCCCAACCCGGAATTCATCTCGATGCCGGGATCAGCATACTAATGACAAAATTTAATCCCTTATCTTTCATTCGGATGCCTGACCCCAGCTCTGCCGCTTTTGCATGGGCTTTGGTTACAGTATCCACCTGGTATAGCAGGCCAATCAGGCTGACACAATTACCCACATTAGCGCAGTCCTGTAGGGATCTGGGTTACGACCTTAGTTTTAACCATCTTTAACAATGATTTGGATGAAGACGTTGTTAGTACAATCCTTATACCTTTGTGGTATCAGCAAATTTATGTGGGAATTAGGATTTTGAGCAAAATACTTTGAAGGCTGATTTAGATATATTGGTGACTGGGCTCGGTGTCAAAGTCCTTATGTTGATAATTTCAATGTACTAAGGCATTTGCATCATGGTAATTCTAGATTTGCTTGTCATGCTTGACTGCAGAACAGATAAGAGACCTACCTCATTCACAAAATACTTAAAACTCAGAGGCAATGTTATGGGGCTGTAGAGAAGGCAAACAAGTTGTTTGGGTAGTATAGCCTGAACAGTGAAATACAAAGCCACAATAAATATTCTTTAGAAGTCACATGTGCAACTCTATATTAACTAGTATGCTTGGTTTTGCTCCACTCACCAGTCAGGGGAATATCAAAGCCTTGGAGGGAGTCCAAAGGAGGACCATCACATTGATCAATTCCTGGGTGATTTATGGTTCTTCTTTGATCTGTCATGAAAACATACTTCATGCCAAATATTATTTTTAATCCACCAGCTGGAAAACCTGAATTAAACTTTTAAAAACAGAGAAAAACCGAGACTAAGTGTGACTTGAACTCGTAGCCAAAGATGGCTACCCAATTTGCACCACTGTACCCTCCTCATTCCAATCCATTGAGATGGAGACACCATACCTGCGAAGACCCATCAAGGGCAATGACCTCAGGAGAAAATGAGTGAGCCACTTATCCTTTCCCCATTAGCAAGGCATCAAGGCAGTCACCTGGGATATTCAACAGAGGGTTCCCAAACATGAACTCATCAAGCTACAATGGAAATACACTTTACATCCAATCACTTGAAGAATGGAACCCTGGCTGAGAGAGAGGATTCCAAATATGCACTGATTAAGTTACAAGGGGAATATACTGGTAATGACCATGTTTGAATCACTGGTGATGGCCATGAGACAGACCACCCTTTGTGTGTTTTAGCTTCTACTTTCTTTGCAATAAGAGAAAAAGCAGCTGACAAGCTCCCAAGGGACGATCCAAGCAGGGTTCCTTCTTCCTCCCTCTCTCTCCAACCTATCTTTCAAGCTTTGAACCCTGTTTGCTGATCGTGAACACCCAGGGATGCCCCTTGTGCAAACAGGGACTCCTTGAAGGAAATAAAGCTGAGCTCTTTATTAAAACTCAAGAAAACCTGTCTTGGTTGTGCATTCTATGATCACAGCACATAAATGGTTAAACATGCACTGAATTGGTAGTATATCTTTTTCAGAAAATTCTGTTGCAGTCAAATGAGGAGTGGGAAAAGAGTGGGTGTCATTCGACCCCTCCTCACCTGATCGTAACAAATTGAATAGGTTGGTTAAGCTGGACAGAATAAAGAGGACTTGGGGGCAGGGGCACCAAATAAGAAGTCACAGTGTTAGGTTAGAAGCCAGGAAATATTTATTTTGTTATCGAGGTTGATGACTGTTAATATTGCAAAAATGTGTGGTGTGCCTGAATTTGCTACAGGTGTTAAAAAGGGAGCTGGGTGAATTCCTGTGGGTAGAATGTATCTGAAATTACAAAAAAGCAGGTGGAGCTAGCAGGGATTAGTGTTAGCAATTTTGGTAGACTCCTGGAGTTTGCTTGTCTTTGGGGATCAGAGAAGAATTTCCCAGGTACAAAAGCATCTGCAGTATTTTTCTAGAAATTTGAAATAAAAACAGAAAACCCTAGAATACTAGAGGCCAAGTGGCAACTGTGGAAAGAGAAATCGGCGTTTCAGGATGTCCTGGATCCTGATGTCCTCTCATTAAAATATTCTCAAGAATTCTCACCTGGGGACGCGGTGGCATAGTGGTACTGTCCCTAGGCTGATAATCCAGAGACCCAGGGTAATGCTCATGGTGGGTTCGAATCCCACCATGACAGATGGTGGAATTTGAATTCAATAAAAATCTGGAATTAAAAGTCTAATGGTGACCATGAAACCATTGTCGATTGTCGTAAAAACCCATCTGGTTCACTAATGTCCTTTGGGGAAGAAAATCTGCTGTCCTTACCTGGTCTGGCTTACATGTGACGCCAGACCCACAACAATGTGGTTGACTCTTAAATGCCCCCTAAACAAGGGCAATTAGGGATGGGCAATAAATGTTGGCCTAGCCAGTTACACCCACATCCCATGCACGAATATTAAAAAAAAAATTCCCAGAGTGTTTTTTTCATATATTTTCCTGATTGTTTTTCCTCTGATTTTTTTTTTTGTTTTTAATACTTGTCCCATGGGATTGCCTGTCTGAGAGTGGATGATGCGACACATGAGCAACATCATTTCTGCAAGGGACTTGATGAATGGACCAGTAAGTCTGATCACCTCTACAGGTGAATAGGATGGAGCACTTCAGGACTTGAACACCATGCCTGCAGATTTGTTTGTGTTTCAGAGTTTTACATACTGCTAGGTTCTCCGAGTTTGGCACCTCAGAACATTTGGATAGATCTTTTATCACTGCTGCACACTCAATGGTGGTAAACCTTAAATCCACCAATTAGGAAATGGCACTGTAAGGTTAATTCCCTTCAAGTCCTGCCAAATTTAAATAGGCAATCCAAAAACTGAATAAAATATTAGAAATAGAAACTGAGCATTCCGTTGGTAATTGAGCACTTCAGGTGAGTCCTGATAGGCGTAGGAAGCCATTCACTTTGGTCACGACCACTCTGCTTCTGTCCTTATTACAGCCTTAGCCCAAATACGGACAGCAGAGCTGAATTCCAGAGGTGAGGTTAGAGGGACTGCCATCAAGGTAGTATTTGACCGAGTGTGGCATCAAGGAGTCCTGGTAAAATTGAAATTCGTGGGAATCAGGAGAAAATTGTCTCCTGGTTGGAATCATATCAAGGACAAAGGAAGATGGTTGTGGTTTTTGGAGGTCAATTATCTCAGTCCCAGGACATCATTGCAGGAGTTCTTCAGGGTAGTGTCCTAGGCCCAGCCATCTTCAGCTGCTTCATCAATGATCTTCCTTCCATCTTAAGGTCAAAAATGGGAATATTCACTGACGATTGCACAATGTTCAGTTCCACTCACAGTTCCTGAGATAATGATATATTCACATGCAGCATTCTGGACAACATTCAGGCTTGGGCTAATAAGTGGCAATGACCATCCCCACCAACAAGAGAGAACCTAACCATCTACACTTGGTATTTAATGTCATTACCTTCAACGAATCCCCCATCTTCAACATCCTGAGGGGTTACCATTGACCAGAAACTCCAGCTGCTGTTAGGAGAGGGCATTGGGACAGGCACTAGCCTTCAAAATGCCTGCACCCTCACTGAGCGCAAGCAGAATTTTGAAGTGGCAGTCAACTCCTTAAAGATCTTCCAGGCAGTCATTCCAAGCAGACACTTCAACTCCTTTACCAAGGTAACATCTTGCTGTCAATGCAGGTTAAGCCAGCATTTCAGCTCAGGATCCCATCTTGGCCACCTTGGAGGCTCTTCGCCTGAAGGAGTCATTGAAAATTGACCTTTCAATGTTTAGGAAAGGAGAGAGTTCACCAATAAAGTTGAGGTGGTAAATAAAGGCTGGCTTTCAGATGACAAAACAAAGCAATTGGGAACATTTCAGAGTGAAAAATAGATGGAGGTGTGAGGGAGTGGGGAGGTGTTTAGAGTGGGGAAGAGAGAGGGAAGGGGAATAAGTAACCGGATTCCAGATGGGAAAGATAGTAGGGTAGAGAGTAGTCAACAGGTAGATGTGAATACAGTAATCCAGAAATGTACCTTAATCTGGGGCGGGGGAGGAAGAAAATCAAATTAAAATGATTAAACTTGAATGTAAGAAGCAGCTGAAATAAAATGTGGAACTGTTTGTGGTAATCAGGAACAGGATAGTGGGAATATCAGAAATATGTTTAAACCCATAGGATGGAAATGAATTTAACATTCACAGATATAGAGTATGCAGAAGGAACAGAAAAGGAGGCAATGACATCAGATATGTCAGGGTCAAATAGAACATAAACTAAGTTGATCCTATGGGAGGAAGTAAGGTACATAAAGAACTACTTTAGGATAGAAATTTCCAATGGGAAAAAGATCCAGGCTAATGCTTGTGATTTGCTAAAGAGCACCAGGTCAGCACAAGGAGGATAGATTGCTCTGTGAAGAGATAGTGTTTTTGAAAAATGGATATATCCTTGGAATCAAAAACTTCAGCCATTCAAACATATAAATTGGATTCTCAGGAGGTTTGGAATTAGAGTTGGTAAATGTAATGCATGACTGTTCCATGACTCAAGTGTGCAAAGCCAGCCATTAGAGCCGGTGCTCATCTTAACCTAGCATTCTTAAATAGCTCACGAAAATTAAATCATGCAAACCAAGGGTAAAGTCACTGCAAATTTAAAGCAAGCTGGGATTCGGTTATACCAGAGATGAGGAGCTTTGATGCTTTAAAGTTTTGAACTTTAAAAGAGCTAACTTCAAATAAACTTTTTAAAGAATGAATATAAATGTGTTAGAGCAAGAAGTTTGTTAATATTTCAGTAGAAGACAACCTTTTAAATATTAATGCTGGGCACGTGAAACAAATACAAAGAGCTGGATTTTAACTTTGCGGCATGTTGGGAGCAGTAGGTGGGATCTAGTAGCGCATGGGAAGACGGAAAGTAAGTGCAGCATTTCTGTCGGTGACGTTTAAATGCAAACGCTGTATTACCATATTTCTGGGTTTCCCTACCATTTGGTGAGATGTCAGCCTGCATGAGGTGACATTAAAGGGACATGCCAGACAAACAATTTGCTGGAGTTGGAAGCACAACAGATGGAATTGACAAAATGGAGTCCAGACATTTAAAGGCTGTGCCTCGTTATACTGACGGCTCCCTGAAGGTGATGCTGAGGTCTGTAAGAGCCCACAACAGGAATCACTGCAGACCTGCAGAAGACAAAAGCCATAAGAGAATCCCCACCACCCAGGAATACCACCAAACTACAAAGGTTTATGGGTATGGTCACGTTTACTCTACAGACACCGCCAAAAGTAACCTCCTGGCACAAGTATTTTCAGTGAAATCATTCACACACAGCAGACAAGAAAACAGCTGTGAGGTGTATTTAGACCTTCCTTCCAGAAGTGGGGATGTTCGCTGATGATTGCACAATGTTCAGCACCATTCGTGACTCCATGGATACTTGAAGCAGTCCATGTCCAAAAGCAGCAAGATCTGGACAATATCCAGGCTTGGACTGACAAGTGTCAAGTAACATTCTGGCTATACAAATGCCATCAAGAGAGAATCTAACCATCGCCCCTTGACATTCAATGGCATTACCATTGCTGAATCCTCCACTATCAACATCCTGGGGGTTACCACTGACCAGAAGCTGAGCTGGACTGGCCATACAAATATTGTGGCTACAAGAGCAGGTCAAAGGCTAGGAATCCTGTAGTGAGTAACTCGTTTCCTGGCTCCCCAAAGCCTGTCTGCCATCTGCAAAGCACAAGTCAGGAGTGATGGAATACTCTCCACTTGCCTGGCTGAGTGCAGCTCTAACAACACTCAAGAAGCTTGACACTATCCAGGACAAAGCCAGCTTGATTGGCACCCCATCCACAAACATTCACTCCCTCCACCACTGATGAACAGTGGCAGCAATGTGTATTATCTATAAGGTACACTGCAGGAACTCACCAAGGCTCCTTAGACAACACCTTCCAAACACACGATAACTACCAGCTTAGAAGGACAAGAGCATCAGACACATGGGAACACCACCACCTGGAAGTTCCCCTCCAAGCCACTCACCATCCTGACTTGGAAATATATCACAGTTCTTTCACTGTCACTGGATCAAAATCCTGGAACTCGCTCCCTTACAACACTGGATATGCCTACACCATATGGACTGCAGCAGTACAAGAAGGCAGCTCACCACCACCTTCTCGAGGGCAATTAGGGATGGGCAATAAATGCTGGCCTAGCCAGCAACACCTACATCCCGTAAATGAATTTTTAAAAATTTCCCTGTCGCATTGTGTCATCAGTGCCCTCAGTTGCCACTGTATTCTCACCCGACTTTCACTGTTGTGTGCCAGGAATTCCGTGGACCCACAGTTCATTTGCAAAAGCCACATTAATATCATTGTAATCGAGCAATTAATATATTGAAGCTGACAACCTGCCTCTGTTAAAGGGATTGAGTGTGTGCAGCCTAATGCATTGAGTTAAATGCAGAAGTTAGCACGTTAGAGCTGGCTTCCCAACACACACCTATTTTTCCAGGTCTTAACTCTAGCTGCATCCAACCCACATGCTTGCTCACATTAAAATCTACCACTCCTCCCCTGCCCCCCCCCCCCCCAAAACCTCATGGGACCAGCAAGCTCAAACTCAACAAGCCTGACCCTAAATCGATTACCTCTATTTCCTTTTTAACATGTTAAAGTTACTTGTACAAAGGTTTAATTCAGGGCTTTGCTCTCAATGAGGTTGATGTCTTGAGCAAACTGAAACCCCAAAACTAGTTGGTCCCAGAGTATTGAGTGAAACTGCTGAGATTTGTGAAGCACTGCAAATCATTTTGATCGTGTTAGTGGACACTAAAGAGGTAGCACTTCATTGGACGCAGGCTAACATGGTATCCATTTTCAAGAAGAATGATAGAGCATTAGTACACAGTCTCAACACTGTTTTAGATGAGGAAGAACCTTCATGGCCAACTTCCTTAAGATCTTTTGATGAAGTGATTCCTAAGTGGACAGTAGTTAATCCTACAAAGTTATGTTCTTCAACTTCCAAAAGGTATTCGATGGTTCCATGGGCAGAATTTTTTCCTCGTCAGGTGGGCGGGAGCGGTCGGGAAGCCGACCGTTGCCCATGATCGGGGCCGGACCGCGATTTCACGCTGGTGGGCCAATTAAGGCCCGCCCAGCGCGAAACGTGCGCTGCAGTGCTCAGCGCTGCCTGTGTAGGGGGGAGGAGGGCAAGCGCGAACTTCGTGCGTGCACACTTGGGAAAAGCTCCCTGAGGCACAGAGCTCCTCAGGGAGATGAGCAGTTTTCAGAATAAAAAAATAAAGAATTTTGAGGTGTAAAAAAAAAATCCCCTCATGTGACTCTGTCACATGAGCAGGGACATGTTAGAAATTAGGATGAATTTTTTTTAATGATGGGTCGAAACCTCATCCCGTGGATGAAATTTCACAAAAAATGCAAAGGCCGCCTGGCCTTTTCACCAAATTTAGATCAATTAGATTGTTAATGGCCCTAATATGCCTTCTAATTGTCCCCGGGCGTGCTGCCAACTCCCGCACGTGCCCGCTGACCGAAAATATCGTGTGAATGCGCGATGACGTTGGGACACTCACCCGACGTCATCGCACATCATTTTACACTTGAGCGGGTCTGGCGCGCGCCTGCCTACTCAGCGCAAAATCCTGGCCCATGAATGGCTAGCTAAACTCAAAGCCATGGGGATTCAGGGGAAGATTAAGAAACTCATCGAAGGGCAGTAATCTCATAGCGAGAGGAAGTCCTAAGGCTCAATGTTAGGAGCAACTACTATTTCTAAGTTACTTTGATATCTTGAATTCAAATGATCAATTTATATTGGTTAAATTTGCCAATGATGTCAAATTTGGAGGAAGATGTGGAATTCCTGAAGATAGCTCAGAAATTACAAAATAAGTTAAACAAGGATGAGTGGGCCTGATGAAATTGAATACAGACAAAGAATTGCACACAGAAAAGTAAAAATGGTTGAAATACTCCATAAATCATGTTAGAGTAGTTAAGGATGAAGCTGAAAGGGACCTGTGACTTGAGTCTTGGTAGACGCGATGCTCAACAGGTCCAGCCAATGCAGAGAAGCAATGAATAATCCAGAAGAATGTTAACAATATAGTAGAACACAAGTCAGAGGAAGCTCTGGTCAAAGTACACACTGGGTACTATGTCAGACTCTAGACATCATGAAAAAGGAATACATTCAAACACTGGAGGGAGTGCAGTAAATAGCTGTGAGGTTAATCACTAGTATCAAAGATCTGAGCTGCGAGGAAAGACTTGTGTGACTTGAGCTTTTCACCATTGAAAAAGAGATGCCTGGGGTGAAATCCTAAAGAAGTAAATAAGTTAACAATACAAAAACATCAATCTAGATTACAAGAATACAACTTCAAATCAGACTGAGAGTAGAAAAAGAGGACACAAGTTTCAACTAGCAGAAGGTAATTTTAGGGTTGATACGAGGACTTTTTCTCTCTCAGAGAAAGTAATCAATGCTTGGAATAGACTTCCATGAAGACTGAGAACACAGTAACCCTGGAATCATTTAATAAGCAATTGGTGCTATAATACACTGTATTGAGAAGGGGCGGAGTGGCAAAGAATGCATCGGATTCTGGATGCATGAAATAATATGGACTGAATTTCTTTCCTGATCCATACGTAATCTTCTGCATCCTTCACAACAGGATTCAAAATACATTGGTGGGGGGGGTTAGGTGCCACGACATCACAGGGGTCAGGGGCCCTATAATGATATTGGTGAGAGTGACTTGAATTGAGTAGACTTTGAGAAGAAGGCTGCCTCCTGTAACAACCTAATGGTCCACCAATCGAGAATCCACCTATTTGTATCTTGACAGGGCATGGTATAACATAGTCGGCAATGAAATGGAGAGGGTCGTTTCCCCGAGGCAATAAACACAGATTGAGAGAGATGCACTAGCCAGAGAACTGGAATTGATTCACAATGGGGATGAACCCATTGTGGTAAATAGAAAGTAGATGAGCTTCAGGCGTGTACACTAGGATATTTCGCAGTCTTCTTGTGTGCCCTTGCAATGAAGATCAAGGCTAACATTGACACGGCTGTTTGGCAGCAAGAGGCCAAAGACATTTTGAACTTTGCCTTGGATTAGTTAGATGTAAGGCATTTAAAGCTGATGTCACTGTGTAGTCAGAATTTGCAGGAGAAAGGAGAGACATCCTGCCCTTTTCAAAATGGAAAATATTGTCAAGTGCAACAGCCAACAGAGGGAGAGAGCCTGTCCCAATTTAATTTCCCTGTAATCTTGTGATGGTGTTAGTTGGGGAGGATGTTTTAGTGCATTATTGTGAATTTGGAATTGTATTTAGGTGATGAGCAGAAACTTTTCAGATGGCAGGCAATCTTAGCTCATGGATGATGACACCTTTCCCACTGAAGCTTCCCTGCCTATGATGTAAATAATGCAGCAAGGTCATGTCTTGTTGTATGGACTTCATCCTATAATACATGTAAAGCTGAAAAGTTGAAATGATGCAGTCACTTTGGAGCCCCCAAAAATCAAAAAATAACCCCCAAAAATCAAAATGTAGCCTTCAAGAAAATCTAAATGGAGCCCTAGAGGGAAAAAACTTATTTTGACCCCTGCTTCACAGGGCTATGTCTGAACATAAAGGACATTCATCTTGGCGACATGTTAAAATGTAATTTCCAGCTGCTATCTGGCGCTAAAAAGCATCTAATTAGAAATTATATAAGGCATCGAGGAGAGATGCAATTTCTAAGCCATTAACCCCTTTGCTGGGTTTTTAGCTTATTCAGATTCTGTTTGTTCAAGCCAATCGACAAGAAGCTGTTTCATTCATCAATGTAGGGGCGTCAGACCAGGGCCATCCCTAGGGGGGTGCGGGACTCAGGACACATCACACTGTGTGGGCCCTCCATAACATTTTTAGACAAGTTTCCTCTGATGGCTGGGCCCCTGAGTGTGTGTATGAAAAGGAGCACCAGCAACATCCCAGCTACTGAGCACTTGGTCACAAGCACGTAATACACTATTGACTGTGATAACTGTGTCATATGTAAAACTACACCTTGCTTCCAAGGCTGAACATAATTGTTGGCTCTCCTTTTGTTAAGAAGAAATCCGTGATCTCTATGGGATTCTGTTATAACATTTTGACTAACACACCCCAACTGGAAAAAAACTTTAAGGGTGGAATTTTCCAGCCTTCACGATGGCGGGATCTTCTGGTTCCGCCAATGTTAATGGAGATTTCATTGGCCTCCTGGCCCCCCCACAGGAAGACTGGAAAATTCTGGCCTAAACATTGGAGTGAGGACATTCACTGCGTTCAACTACTTCTTTAAAAAGTACAAACTCAATGCAATAAATAATGCGACTTAAATGACTGTCCATCTTCCAACGTTAAGCAAATGTTAGTTGCAAATGCGTACTGGGAGAAAAATAAAACAAGCGGAGGGTTTAAATTACCTGTGACCAAAAATAAACACAGCAAGTGAGTGACCCCCAGGTTGGACGCTGTGCGCTATATGCTGGCTATAAAGATGTTAACTGTTTCAGAAACTTCATCTTGCCCCTCTGTGCTGAATGAGAGTTGGAATAAAAGCTGCTCCACTGCTGCCGCCTAGGTCAGCACTGCAGTCTCCAAGGGGGATGGACGGTGCTGAGCCCACACTGCGCTTCTGGTTGCCCGGCCTGCCGCCTTGGCAGGGATTTATCCCAATTCATGTGGTTTTAATCTGCTTTCTCTTCTACCCTTTTATGAGTTTTGGAGAGGGGATACCTGCTTCATTTATTCGCTTATATCCAACAGTAAACACTCATCTTGAACTTAAAGTGCGAGAGACCTCAAATCAGCTGGTATGTACTACAAACTATTACATCTGACACCATGATGTCAAAGTGTGAGGCCTGGGGCGGTCACTCCGATTCGCCATACCCAAGGGACAGCTCTGTGTCAGGCATTGTCATCATTCCTTTCTTTGTTTCATTCTTGATGAAGGTGAGAGAATTCCACAAGCAAGAGGTTTGCATGTGTACCACCAGAGACTGAACTTGGAGACAACGAGAGAAGTTTTTAGGAGTTGGGAGTGTAAATTGTGCTGCATAATATTTTTCAACATCTTGGGCAGTGGTTTCTGTCTAATTGAGGTAGTCTCATGATACAGCATTTTCCTCATTTAAAATGACAAGAATGTCATGAGCATGCTATTCTTTTGTCACTAAGCAATTTATCAATAATCCATTTCTGCCCAAGAAAAATGCACATTTTGCTTCATACGTGGTTTTGCTGCTTATGGAAATTTGTTGTCAAGATGTTCAACAACGGGTAATTTTGCTGGGGAGTGGGGGAAGCGCAGGCAGAGTTTGAGAGACGGAATAGTTTCACTGCTGGATCAGCTTTGTTAATACTCAAAATATTATCTTGCCTCCCAAAAGAACCTCCCCAAAATGATGATTTAGTCCAGTATCTCATTCCAGTTTGTGAGAGTACAATTCAGTTGCTGCTGGGTTTCTAAGAATGATCAGTGAAATAGGATTTTAAAAAGTTATGGAACTACTCTTTACCTACAATGCCTACATTTCTCCAGCCACAAAACCTGTTTGTCAAACTGCAGAGGGAAGAATTTGACATCTGGAAAAAAAAAAATTTCTTCTGGAGTCTTTGACATATTTTGAGCTCCAGAGAAAATGTCTTTGAAACTTTGTGAAATACAGAAAGATTGTTCTACAGTCTACCCATTACATTGAAATACAGTTCTGTATAATTAACATTTCTAGTGCATCTGGTTTAATTTTTCATACAGGATGCAATTTGGTGAAGCTTTCAGAATATTAGAATGTTTTCAGAATGCACTGCCACAATTTGAATTTAATTTTCAAATAAATTGTAGAATGATCAATTCTTTGAATTTTCAAATATTGATCTAACCCCCTGCCGTGTTCCCAATTAATGTCATTAAAGTTGAACGTCATTGTTAGGGTTCTTTTTATCTCAATACATTTATTTATAACACTACTCTTTTTATGCCCTGTTATAGATGCAGTTAAGCCATCGAATCCCTCTGGTAATGCTGGTACTGAGGTACCTCTTTCAGTACAGCCATCTGTACGGCCAGCAGTTTGCATGGGCTCGCTACCTCCCCCCTATCAGCCGATCAGCGTGCGACATCTAGAATCGTTATCCAGTCAGGAAGATCCACAGGATTATCTGTGGTTAGCCAACTGTGAAAGTAAAAAGCCTGAACCTGCCAGGTAAGATGAGTGCTTGGGAAGAGTTTCAGTATCATTTATGAACTCCATTAGTGCTACACTGCTTAATCTGAAGAGTTTTTTTTTAATGTCCTGACACAACTTCACAATTTGTATAAATAGAATGTTATTCATTTGAAATAGGAATGGAAGTTGTACTTTTTGTCAGTGGTTATCGACTGTCTTGATTTTAAGTGATTTTTTAAAAAAATTCTTCGTATGAAAGGCTACTCATTTTGTGTGGTTTGGAATTGAGTTTTCAGTTGATTTAGGCTTGAGGACTGGGTAAGCTCCTCAATGTTGCATTTTGACCAATGATGACATGATTGTTTCTTTGATGCTGATCACTTGCAATGTTGTAGGAAATATTGAATATTATTGTCTAGGGATGCTGCAAAATTTACAGAGAGTTGATTGTGCCCTGTTTTTATTGATGAATTTAGTTTGTTGCCTGGCTAACTTACATACATGTGTGATAGTGACCTATGTGACAAAGTTGAAAATATGAGAATGGTGTTTGCTTGGTTAATGGACAAGGAAACTAGGAGGTGAAACTGCCCTCTCCCTGCCTCTGTTCAGTTTTTGCATCTTTGAAGCTATTACCCCCAAGCTCTGTCTTTTTTCCAAAATCTCTTGCTCTGTTGATTACCTGATTTCCTTCAGTCTTTAATCTTCCCCTTTTCATCAAACTTATAACCTGTATACTTTTTTTTAAATGAAGAGGTCATTAACTACTTATTAGAATCACATTGTCATGGAAACCAAAGTTTTTTAAAAGTGCTTCATTCTAATTTTGTCTGCCTGGCAGTACAAAACAAAGCAACTCTTTCATTTGAAATTGCACAAACTTATCAGTAAAAATGGTCTCCAGATGAAAACTTGCACACAACAATACTATCCTGTTTTTCATTGGAATCCATATCTACACAGGCATGAAAAGACTTATCCCAGCTAGATTTGCAAATGTCAGTAAACAAAACAGATTAGAAGTGGGACATGCAACCAATCCAGCTCCCTTTCAAAGCTACAATAATTACCACATATAAAAGGAAACCCCTGGAGCACTTAGTCTTCTTCTTTGTGTTATTCGTCCTTCAAGATGAAAATGATCTTGTTCCTCATCTGGGATGTTTGGTATGGCTCCAGTGGGTACAGGTGACTGCTAAAGCCAACCTGCGCCGGAAGGTTCTGCTGCAAATAGGACAGGATACCGTAGACGATTGAGTTTTGGATGAGTTGCTGGCTTGGGATTTCCTCCCTGTGTTTTTTCTTTGCGTCTGCTTTGTACTTGCTTTCAAAGGAGGCCACACTATTTTTTGTTTGGTTACACCAGGTGCAGCAACCCGGGACGAGCTTCTCAAGGGACTCAGTCAATATCAAAATTCCTAAGTGAAGCACTTCCTTTGTAGCGCTTCCTTAGAGAGGCATGAGACCGCACCCCAGGCTCGAGTTTTCCATAGTATTGTCAAACGTTCTGGCTAAGTGACCAGCCGAACTCAGTTGTGACTATCTCAATATGATGCTGATGCTTGGCATGCTAGCTTGGATGAGCACCTGCGAATTGATCTTCAGAAGCTTCCAAAGTCAGGATAAATGAAAATGGTTGAGCTTCTTGGCATGAGGCTTGGACACAGTCCAAATCTTGCATGCGTACAGCCGAGTGGGTGGGACTATTGCTCAATAGACTTTGTTTGGTAGGCAGACTTTACTCCTCTTCATTCCCAGACTGATGATGAAAGTATGCCGAAGGCTACACTTGCTTTGGGAAATTCTTGCATGTGTCTCGTCATCAATATAAACAGCTTGAGAGAGAGTGCTGCTGAGATAAGTGAACTTATCCACTGCTGACAGGTCTGGCCATGGACTGAAACCTTTGGCTCAAGATAGGACTTTCCTGGAGCAGGCTAGTGCATTACTTCAGTTTTCTTCATGCTGATCATAAGGCCGAAGTTGTCTCATGCATTGGAGCACAAGTCCATACTACGTTGCATGTCCTGAACCAGCTCTGAACCAGCAGCTAGTGCACAGTCATCGGCAAACAGGAAATCGCAAAGTATGTCTTTGGAGACCTTGTGCTTTTCCTAGAGTTGCCTCAGATTCAGCAGCTTCCATCCATGCACCATCTGATTAGAACATGGCAGAGGAAAACATGCTGATGAGGGTCGGTGCTAACATGCAGCTCTGTTTAACTCCATTAGTGACTGGGAATGGGTCAGAAGGTTCACCATCATCCAGGGCATGTCTGAGCATGAAGTCATGGAACTGTCGAACCACTGTGATGAATGGAGCACTTAATAAAGAAAGTATGAACTGGGACAGATTTAGAGAAGAGACAGTGGAGAACACTGAAGCCTACAGTGAAATGCACCATCATTTGTCAAAAAGCTGGGGCATGTAGCTGACTGCGGTAGCCACTTAAAATGAATGCGGAAGAAGACTGCTGTCACATGGGCAAGGGTGGAGCGAATCAGCAGAGAGCAGAGGTCACATGAAATATGAAGCATAAAAGGAAGCTAAGTGTACAGAGGGAAAAGGAGACTGCAAGACTTGAGAGCAGGGACACCGGGGAAGAGGAACGAACACAGATTCTCACAGTCAGAGCCTCCAGTGTAATACAGAGAGAGTAAAACAACAAGCAAACCCCCACTCATTGTCACAAACTCAAGTATCATTACATTGTCTGTAATTCTGTGCATTAAAATCAAGTTGTCTCCTAATTTACTATCTAACATTATGTATAAAACAGAGGATAAGTTTTGAAGTAATAAATAAATAAAAAGGATTTTAGAAGCAACAAAACAAAAATGGTTTCTGGTAATTAACTAGATGAAATTAGGTAGGGGCCCCAGCAGATAGTTCCTACTTCCTTTTCAGGGAAAGACATTCTTTAAAAAAACTAGATCTGTTTAATTGATTAAATCATTGTATGAGAGGAAAACTCCAAGTGGTAGACCCACTTGATAACAGGAAGGTAAATGCAAAATTGTCACAAGGCTCAGTCAGGTGAAGGGTATTCTTTAAACATTTGAAAGTAGGGCGAGAAATAGCAAGACCAAGTTGTTTTGGAAGAATTATACAGAGTAAGGAAAGAACTTGTATTTATATTGCTGCTTTCACGTTCTCAATGCCCCAAAGCATTTCACAGGCAGTAACTGGGGAGGTGATGGCGTAGTGGTATTGTCACTGGACTAGTAATCCAGTGACCCAGGGTAATGCTCTAGAGACCTGGGTCCGAATCCCAGCACAGCAGGTTGTGCAATTTGAATTCAATAAAAAAAAATCTGGAATAAAAAGTCTAATGTTGACCATGAAACCATTATTGATTGTCGTAAAAACCATCTGGTTCACTAATGTCCTTGAAGGAAGGAAATCTGCTGTCCTCGCCTGGCCTGGCCTACCTGTGACTCCAGACCCACAGCAATGTGGTTCACCCTTAAATGGCCTAACAAGCCACTCAGTTCTCAAGTGTAATTAGGGATGGGCAGTAAATGCTGACGCCCCCATCCCATGAACGAATAAAATAAAAATTACTTTTTGAAATCACTTATGTCATGTAGGCAAATGCAAATGTTTGTCACACTGAGGTCCCACTAACAGGTTCTGATTTTGGTGGTTTTGCTTGAGGGTTAAGTATTAACCAGGACGCTAAGAAACCACCCCGGCCCCCTTCAGGTAGTGCCGTTGGTATCTTTTCTGTACATCGCGTGAAAGGCAATGCTTCCAATAATGTAGTACTCCTCTGTCACTGCACTGAAGTACCGGTTATATTATGTACAGCACTCCAGTTCTGGAGCAGGGCTAAAACTATGACCTCTTGTCAATATATCAGTTATTACATTGTCAAGGTCCAATAACAATCATCTTGTTGACTGACAATTACATTGTTAAGACAATTGCATTGTTAAAACAGGTGATGGGCATTGGTTCACCTATAAATGGGTACACCGGTGACACTCCAGGGGAAAAGGAATTGGGAGGCTGTCACTACTGAGCTGTCTGAAGAATAAACTTGCTTGAGATAAAAGATTAGCTTCAGACTCATTCTTCCTTTATATACAATTATTGGAATTAACACTTGTAACTCAGAAGTGAGTGTGTTAGCACTAAACCAAGTTGCCATCAGCATGGTCATTAAAAGATTGGCCTTCAATGGAGTAGCAGAAAAAGCAGGGGACAAGCAGTAATCTGCACAGAAGAATGGTAATGTATGGCAGTATTATTTTGGTATGATGGAATTATGCCATGGAGGGATTTTAATATAAGAACAAGAATTGTGACGTTGGTATTGCATGATGGCACTGGGCCAATGGAAAACGGCAAGGGCAGAGCTAATGGAAGTGCAGGAGAATTGTACGTGCAGGAGAATTGTACCTGCACTAGATTTCTCAGAGCTGTGATAACAATTATATTCTGTATGATTTTGCAGCTTTCATTGTTTAATGCTTAGGGCTAATGTTTCAAAAGATGCTTTAGAAATGCACCTATATTGAATTCACTCACCATGTTATGTGAGTTAAACATTTGGCAGACCAATTTAGTTTAAAACTACCAAAACAATTGAAACATGCAGTATTAGGACATATAACCTGGAAATGGATTATTTATAGATTTTCTCTATATTTAGCAGCATCTTTCTATCTACTTTATCATATTTTAACATCTAATATGCCTTTTATGCACTTTTTCTGTTTTCTTAATTTCTTCTTCACACATCAATGTCGCATTCTTATCATTTTTCAACTGAAATACAAAGGATCCCTCCAGGAACCTAGTCAGGATGCCTGGACTCTCTTAATTGATATCTGTATCATCCTAATGTTTACCTAACAGCACTTACAAACTTGGTAACTTCAAAAGAGCACGTACTTCCAATTTAGTAGAACACTACCTGTTTTTTGCCTTGTACATTACTCTTCATAAAACATTGCATCCTCTAACCTACTATGAGCAGTGGTTAGTATAAAGTCTTGCAGTAGAATGCATCTGTTATAGATGCAAGGAGATTCAAAACAATATTGTTGCAAATAAAAGAGAACACTGATGTTGAATCTAGTATTTACAATTATCCTCTGACCACAGCTAATTTTAAAAGTCACCATTCCTTCAATTTGATAATTGGAGCATGGCCCCGGAGGTCTAGGTCAGATTGCCTGGATTTGTGCAGCTCCAACGACTCAAGAAGCTCGACAACATCCAGGACAAAGCAGCCTGCTTGATTGGCACCCCATCCACCACCTTAAACATTCATACACACAATGGGTCAGTGGTGGAGTATGTGTACCATGAACAAGAGGCACTGCATCAACTCACCAAGGCTGCTTTGACAGCAGCTTCCAAGCCTATGACCTATACCACTTAGCAGGACAAGGGCAGCAGATGTATGGGAACACCACCAGGTGCAAGTTCCCCTCCAGGTCAAACGCCATCCTAACTGTTTTTTCATTGTCGCTGGGTCAAAATCCTGGAACACTCCTCCTAACAGCACTGTGGGTGGTTCCTCAACACATGGACTCCAGCAGTTCAAGAAGGCAGCCCAACATTACTTTCTCAATGTCATTTAGGGATGGGCAATAAATACTGGCCTAGACAATGACACCCACATCCCGTGAATGAATTTTAAAAATTAGCAGCTAAATACTAAGCCGGACTCCAAATGTTTGACTACCATGAGCAATACCACAGAAGTGTGTTCAGCATTTGCCTGTAATCACCCCACTAACATATAAATCTAGAAACAGTCACTATTAAGTGATGAAAACACATGATATAGTCTAGTTATTGCAAATAACTTTCAATTTTCTTTTTTAAAAGGAAAACTCAAATCATCATTTTCCAAATGTTCTAGAAGCATCTTTTATAATTCCTTACAAGCCAAAGTAATTGTCATAACAGACAGTTGGATCCTTTGATGGTGAACTGTAGGGGTTTCCTTGATTGAGCTAATGTGGACCAGGTAGCCACCTTTATTTGTATTTGTGGTTTATTATGTGTTGAATTTTTTAACTCTTAAATGTTAGTTAAACTTTAATTCTGTAAGCATATAAATGGTAAAAAGGTAGTAAAGAGGAGTGGGGCCAATTAAGGACCAAAAAGGGAGTCAACGCATGCAGGCAGAGGGCACGGCTGAGGCACCAAATGAGGATTTTACAACTATTCCTATGAAGGAAGATGACATTGCCAAAATAGTAGTAAAAGAGGAGGTGGTTGAGATACAGGATGGCCTAAAGATTGGTATTCGGTGTATTTGATTGGCTGGCTGTACTTAAAAGTTAGTAAGTCACCAGGACCAGATCAGATGCATCTGAGGATGCAGAGAGAAGTAAGGTTAAATTGCAGAGGCACTGGCTATAATTCTCCAATACACCTTAGACACAGGGATGGTGTCAGAGGGCTGGAGAATTGCAAATGTTACACCCTTGACCAGAAACTAAAGCCAATCAGTTAAACCTCAGTGGTGGGAAAGTTTTTAGAGGTGATGATCGAGAACAAAATTAAGTCACTTGGACAAATGTGGATTAATTAGGGAAAGCCAGCATGAAATAGTGCTTAACTAACTTGATTGAGTTTTTTTGATGAGATATCAGAGATGGTTGAGGAAGGTAATGTGGTTGATGTGTATATGGACCTTTCAACTGCTGTTTGATAAAGTGCCACATGATAGATTCCCCAGGAAAATTGAAGCCCATGGAATAAAAGGGACAGTGGCATCATGGATACAAAGTTGACTGATAACAGGAAACAGAATGCAGTTTTTAATGGCTCTTTTTCAAACTGGAGGCAGGTGTACAGTGGGGTTCCCTAGGGATTGGTACAAAGGCCACTGCTCTCCTTGTTATATTTTAATAACCCAGACTATGGGGTGTGCTGGGCTCAGTTTCAAAATTTGTAAATGACAAGTAGTGGAAACTGAGCAAGATAGTGATAGACTTGGAAGAGGCAGGCTGGTGGAATCGGCAGAACGTGGTGGATGAAATTTAAGCAGAGAAGTATGAAGTGGTGCATTTTGGTAGGAAGAATTAGGAGAGGCAACATTTTTTTTTAAAAAGGCACAATTCTAAAGAGGGTGCAGGAAAAGAGAGAACTGGGGGTATATGTGCACAACTCATTGAAGGTGGCAGGGCAGGTTGAGAATGTGGGTCAAAAAGGTTTAAGGGATGCCGGTCTTTACAAATAGAGACATAGGCTGGAATTTTCCGGCCCCAGCCACCATCTTCCGGTCCCACCGAAGCCATAGACTTTTGAATGGCATGCTACATCTGCCGTAGCAGGCCCCGCCGCACCGGGGCTGAAGAATCCCAACCATAGAATATTAAAGCAAGGAAGTTATGATGAACCTTTATGATAAAACATAGGTTTGGCCTCAACTGGAGTATTGTGTCCAGTTCTGGGTACAGCACTTCAGGAAGGATGTTGGAGGCTTTTGAGAGGCTGCAGATAAGATTTACGAGAATGGTTTCAGGGATGGGGAACTTTGAGTTACATGGATAGATTGGAGGAGCTGGGGTTGTTCTCCTTCGAGCAGAGAAAGTTGAATCTTTAATAGAAGTGTTCAAAACCATGAGGGAGCTAGGCAGAGCAGATAGAGAGAAATTGTTCCCATTGACGGTGCAGTCAAAAACCAGACGACATTAATTTACGGTGGTTGGTAAAAGAACCACCGGCAACATGAGGGAAACTGTTTTCATGCAGCAAATGGTTCAGATCTGAAATGCACAACCTGAGAGGATGGTGAGGGATACAATTGGGGTTTTTTAAGGGGGGCAGGATAAGCACCTGAAGAGAGAGAGAGAGATTTCAAGGCTTCAGGGAAAGAGCATGAGAGTGGGTTTAGCTGGGTTGCTCTTGCAGAAAGCTGACACGGAGATGACGGACATGCCAAACAGCCACCTCTGCTGTAACCATTTTATAAGTGAATATGTGAACTAAATGTGTGTGATTGCAAGCATCCATTATATAACCAGGCCGGGGCAACCACTAGGTAAACTAGGCAGTTGCCTGGAGCGGCAAAATTTTTGGTTGTGGGTTGGCGGGGTGGTGTGGCGACAAAAATCATCTTATTTATCAAGCTACATTGATAAACAAACAGGCTTCAGTAGTGGGAACGAAAGATCTAGATCTACATGGATCTAGATATACATCCACATATACTGACATACATATAGAATTCCATATACTTATATTGTAGTCTTGCCCAAAATTTCATATTCCTCATTCATACAAGACTTCCAAAACTGCGAACCATTAAATAATATCAAAGAACGTAAATTGATCGAGCTCACTCTATCGTAATGATTATTGGTTGTGTAAATTGTGCCTAAAATCACCTAGCAACTGTCGCAGGATTCCACATTTTGCATCCACTATCTGCAATGAGTATTTTCAAATGTATAGCACTGCCAGATCAACAATTAAATTTCCCTCTGCTCTATTCAACAATGGGGAAGATTTTCTCTGTGCCTTAGGTTTAGAAAAATCATAACCTGTTTATAATGAACAGATTTACCATTCAGTTGCACTTGCCACAGATAAGATTTTTTTCCCCAATCTGTCTTAGCTCCACTGTTAGAGCACCCCTCAGTTTGTAACTGTGAATGTTCTACTTTCAGCTCCTGTAGCCACTGATAGGACAAAATTTTCAATCTTGACAGTGTTCCCACACCTGTTTGGACCTAAGTTGAAGCCGTCTCCACACTCAGTTAATGTAAGATCCTTCTGGATAGAATGCAAAGTGCTTTTCATACTATCGTAGAAGAGAGGCCTCTTTTGCACCACATTGAGTTCATTATGTCCATCTTGGATCATTTCATCCCATCAGACAGGGCAGGATTCTGACAAGGTTCAAGGTGAAAGGAAGGGATGTTGAGTCATTGCGGAATCCACCCCAAAAATCTCTTGACGTGATTTCAATCTATTTGCTGACCCTCTTGTTTCACTTGCTCTTCCTGACCATCCCGGAATCAGAGAGAGTGAGAGTTTTCAAGGTTAAAGCTTTTCTGATGCATGAAGCTTTTGTAAATTGTTGCAGTGAATTAGAAAGCAGCGAATCTTGTAGACTTCAATGTACAATAAAGATGTTCACAAAATAAATTGAGTATTGATGAAGAAAAAAGAGATTATTGAAGCTTTTCATCTTGCACTCATCAAGACAGCTATGCGAGATACACCAACAGTAAAGGAAACAACAGTTTATATTGCATGAGAAGAGAGTGCTGATTGGTTGACAAGTGGACTCTGGTAAAGGCATTGCCATGGAGAATGCAACAGAGAACAGCTGCATTCTTCTGCATTCTCCATGGCAATGCCTCTGCCAATCAGAGTCCACTTGCCAACCAGTCAGCACACTCTTCTCATGCAGTATAAATTGTTGTTCCCTTTACTGTTGGTTTATCTTGTGTAGCTGTTCTGATGAGTGCAAGTTGAAAAGTTTTGATAATATCTTTTTTTCAGCAGTACTCATGTTCTGTACTACCATCGACTAAAATAAATTGACTTCCAGTAAGTGTATTATTTCACCCTTGAGAAAGACTTTCATAGCTTGGTTTCATCTATGGCACTGGCCCTTCAAGAAAATGGTATTAAGTAATCTACTGATACTTCAGTAACTGTTAAATATTAGTTTGTATGTTGGAGCATTAAAAATACAACAGCTATTCAATTATTTGCCTGTGCTTCAGTCAAATTTTATATACTTTGTTCAGTTTGTGATTGTTGTCAATTATAGTTTGACAGGATATACATGGAATTCATTATATCCTGCAATACACTGCTTTGTTGTCAGCTGCATTTCAATGGAAGATGGCACTTTCATGCAAATGAATGTTTCCTTTTGTTTAATTAAGATCTTTATTACATTCTGCACTGAAATTAGATTTAGCTGAGCCTTTATGTTGTCATCTTCCATTTCCTCTGTGAAATAGCCGAACCTCATCTTTTGCCACAGAAGAGGGGGACGAGTATCTTCTGCTGGAAGATTTTGAAAGCAAAAAGCATCCGTTTCACAACCAGTGAGTTTATTGAACTGCAAATGGGTCTACAGTGGAAACGTAGATTCGTTTGCAGTTCTCAGCATTTCAGAATTGATCTGTGTGCCAGAAATGGTTTGGCTTTCCACTCTGCAAACTACACTCTTGCCACTGCTTGAAATTCTAACTTGATACATCTGCTTCCTACTAACCCTTTACAGTGGCTTTTGTGAAACTTTGACAAAGAGTTTGGGGGAAATGGCATGGTGTGGGACTCATGCTTGGTGAATCCTGAGTCCTTGGTAGAGGTTGCATGGCACTTATTTTTTAATCAAATATTAACCAATGTCGACCCTTGAGAAAATGTTTGAAATGATCCTCTAATCTGATTAATTGAAATGGATACCTATATGAATCGATTCTAACCTCTTCATATGTTGGTGGTTAAGCAAATTAAATACAGCCGAATCCAATGATATGTAAGGTCTGTCTAAACACTATAAAGCAATTAAAGGAACATTCCAGGATAAGGCATTAGTGAGTTATCTTTGAAAGTTATGTTAGGTGCAAAAATGTCACCAATATCTTTTTTTTAAGTGGTTAACTTAATCAGAGTTGGCATTTGTATGTACATCCTAAATATGTTTTTATATATAAAATATATATAACGTATAGTATATCAAATATTCACATGGATAATTGTGTCTGTGCACTATATTATACAGAATATTGTAGCAGGTTGATTAAGGGCTGGTTATATCAGCTGAGGGTTGATGAAGGTCATGTACCCAGAAGAATGGTATGGCCTCTTTAAGAGCCTCCCCTTGAATGATAATTGGACTTGGATTGGGAAGAAACATTCCTCAGCCAGCAATGCATGAAAGGGGAGGCTCAAAGCAAGTAGACACTGAAAGAGGCTAGGAGTTGAGGAACTGAAATGTGGATCCAAGCCTCAGTATTGTACTCATTAGTCCCTGACACAATAAAACAGCAAAAGCAACTTCTATTTATACAGCACTTGTAACGTAAAATGTCCAAAAGTGCTTCACAGAAGTGTTATAAAGCAAAATAAGACACTGAGCCATGTAAGGCAATATCAGGGCAGATGGCCAAAAGCCTGGTCAAAGAGGTAGATTCTTAAAGGAAGAAAGAGGGGTGAGGAGAGGTTTAGGGAGGGAATCTCGAAGCTTATGGCCTGGGCAGCTAAAGGCATGACCACCATTCATGGAGGAATTAAAACGGGGATTGTTCAAGATCCCAGAATTATGTGAGCGCAGATATCTCAGAGGCTAGTAGTGGAGGAGCTTACAGAAATAGGGTGGGGCAAGGCCATGGAGGGATTTGAAAACAAAGAAGAAAGTTTTAAAATTGAGCTTTTGCTTAACAGGGAGCCAGTCTAGGTCAGTGAGCACAGGGGTGATGGGTTAACAGGACTTGGTGCAAGCAAGGGCTCCGGCAGCAGAGTTTTAGATGATCTCAACTTTACAGAATGTAGAAAGTGGGAGGCTTGCCAGGGGTGTGTTTGAATAGTCAAGTCTAGAGGTAACAAAATGAGGGTTTGTTTCGGCAACAGATGAGCTGAGGCAGACGAGGTGGAAATTGTCTTAGTGACGGCGCAGATATGTGGTCAGAAGCTCATCTCTGAGTCAAACAGGTTGTGAACAGACTGATAGTCGCAAACAGTCACCAGGGAGTGGGATGGAGTTGGTAGCTAGGGAATGGAGTTGGCACCGATGACAATGGTTACAGTCTTCCCTAAATTTAGTTGGAGGAATTTTCTGCTGATCCAGTCCTGGATCGTGGATAAGCAGTCTGATAATTTAGCAACAGTAGAGGAATCAAGGGAGGTGGTGGTGAGGTAGAGCTGGGTGTCATCAACCTACCTGTGAAAATTAATGCTGTTTTCTCCATATTGCCAAGGGCAATGTGTAGATGAGAAACAGAAGGGGGTCAAGGATAGATCCTTGGCGGACACCAGAGGTGACAGAGCAGAAAGAAAAGCCAATGTAAGTTTTACTCTAGCTACGAATAGATAGAAAAGAATTGGGACCAGGTGTGTGCAGTGCCCCTTAGCTGGACGATGATGGACAGCCATTGAAGGAGGTTGGTGTGCTCAACTGTGTCAAAGGATGAAGGCTAGTCAATAATTAAGCTGCCCTTTGAAAAGATCATTACGGACCTAATGTGCTGACCTCTTTGGTGGTCCTGAGGACACCAGTATATTTTATTAGTCATTGATTATTCTACAAGATGTCCCAAGGCAATTCCATTAAGGAGCACGACCTCAGAAACCTTATGGGATGAATTGGAGATGTTCTCCAGATGGGGAACCTGAAGGAAATCTTAATGGGCCAGGTACTTCCTGTGTGTACAAAGTGATAAAAGATGTTTGTACCTTGCTCCACATCAAGAGCTAAGGACCTTGTGTGCCCAACCTCAAAATGCTGGCCTTGTGGAGAGTTCTATGAAACTCTCAAGTGCATGTCAAAAAAAAAGTGATCAATAAGGATTGGAAAAATTGGGTTATCCTCGTGCCTTAAATCATTCTTGCGGTTAGTGGGGAGCCCCAGCCTTCCCCTGTTGAGCTGTTGCGTGGGCAACAACCTTGCAGAATCCTTGACAAGGTTAAAGAGAAACCCTCCAAAAATATTGTTGAACACATAATGAAGGTGAGGGAGCGGATGGAGATGGTTACTCCAACGCGACCATCTTATGGTCCTTCTCTACATCTGAAAGCAAGCTCTTTGCTTTGTGGCAAGGACCTTGTGATGCTATAAAGGTGGTGAACTATAAAGATCAGGTGATTTCAGAGAAGGAAACCTGAGCAGATCTACCACACAAACTACTTTAAGCCATTGAGAGAGAGAGGCTCTGACAGTGGTGGAGAAAATGCTAGGAAGCCCGACCCCAAGATACAAAGAACAGTTCACCTCTCAGGTGAACTAACTGCAGATCAGTATGGATAACTTCAGGGCATGGACCAGACCACGTATTTACATCTCAACCCAGGAGGACAAGGGTAATCTGTTGTGTTTTGGTGGCACCACCTGAGCTGACAAAAGTAAGACCTTGCAGAATCCGAGAGGTCAAACAGAAGATGGTAAAGCAAGACAAAAACAAAAATTGCTGGAAAAACTCCACAGGTCTGACCGCATCTGTGGAGAGGAAGACAGTTAATATTTCAAGTCCGTATGACTCCTCATCAGAACACCATCGTTCTGATGAAGAGTCATACGGACTCGAAATGTTAACTCTGTCTTCCTCTCCACAGATGCTGTCAGACCTGCTGAGTTTTTCCAGCAATTCTTGTTTTTGTTTCAGATTTCCATCATCTGTAGTATTTTGCTTTTATCTTAATGGTAAAGCAAGAGTTAAGAGGATGTGAGACTAGGTGTGTCTGAGTCAAGGATGTCACGTAATGAATGGAGTGTTTAAGCCTGAAACCTAATGGGAACTGAAGGTTCTGTAATGACTTACGAAAATTGAACAAGGTATCCTAATTTGATGTTTACCTGATGGGACTCTCATGGGTTAAACACTTCCATCAAGCCTCCTTTCAACTCTCTGCTAGAATGGTGAATTGATTGTGATTGGAGAAAGCTAATTATCTCACCACCTTGAAACTGAGCAAAGGATACTGGCGACTGTTTTAATAGTTCACAGGCTGTATTTTCAGTTGCCGGCAGGGTGGGGTATGATTTGATAATAGCAGTCCCGGTAGGCATTTCTAGATCCCAATGCCTCAAGGATACACTCCGATTTTCAAAGTGAGGGCAGGGTTGGAGGAGGGAGGTGGGAACCGGCTTGCCTCCAATTAACAGCCTGTTATGATCCTTGAGCACCTTGTTAATGGGCCAGAGAGGGCAAGAATGGAATTTTCAACGTGGAAAGCAGTGAACCCAAGCAATCTGGTGCACATTAGTGCAAGGCTGTCCGGTTCACCAATGTGGGGAGAAGCAAAGATTTTTTATAAGGTGGAAAACATCGTATCCTGGGGGATCTTGCACAGGATCATGCGTATTACCTCTCATTTGGCCACTTCCATAAAGGCCAGAATCCCATTTATAGGTTCCCGTCACCAATTTGAAAATCAAGCCCACAAAAGAGAAGATGGCTTTTGCAGCTCCTGAGGGTCTACTGGTTAGTACACAGTGACACCTTCCAGAAAGGTACTGTAAGGGTTGCTGATGGCCACTGCCTGGGCTCCAGTGTGCAGATTGCCAATGCTTGTGGATCCATACACCAGTTTTTGGACTTAGTAGGAGGAATGTGTGTGACATGCTGATGTTTGGTGTTGCAGCAATCAACTTTGTGATGAGCAGCAAAAAGACCTTGTGCACCATTGCAGAAGTTATACCTCAAAATTTTAAGGTAGCTAAAAACCTGCATGATAAGTGGCGTAAGGCTTCTCTTATAGGTTACTTTATTTTGGGCTTTTTTTAGGATCACATACCTAGTTATTTGACTATGGGAAAATACCATAAATCCAGTTATGCAAGGTGTTTTGTTTCAATGAGAGGTGAGCACTGAATAATGATGTATGAGCCAAGATATTCATGTGTGGATGGATGGAGGTATAGATTATTCTATACTTTCAAAAATTGGCAAATACTCGTCCCAGAATTTCTTTTGGAACTGTTTTGCACAGGTTATAAAGGTTCATCTACAATATTGTACATTAAAGGTTATTATTGCAGTTACCAGAAGTTGAGATTTACAGTTGTGTATTATGGAATCATAGAATGGCTACAGCACAAAAGGAGGCTAATCAGCCTGTTGTGTTCTCGCCAGCTCTTTGCAAGAGCAACTCAGGTAGTCCCACTTACCTGCCTTTTCCCCATAATCCTGGACATTTTTATCTACAGATAATTATCTAATTCCTTTTTGAAAGCCACGCTTGACTCTGCCTCCATCACATTCTAAGGCAGTGCACTCCAGATCCTAACCATGTGCTGCATGAAAATGTTTTTCCTTCTGATTCTTGACCCTTCTACCAATGGAAACAGTTTCTCCCTATCTATTCTGTGCAGGCCCCTCATGGGTTAAACACTTCCATCAAGCCTCCTTTCAACTCTCTGCTCTTTAAAGAGAATAGTCCCAGCTTCTCCAATCTATCCACATAACTGAAGCTCTTCATCCCTGGAACCATTCTTGTAATTGTTTTGTGCATCCTTTCTAATGTCTTGACATTATTCCTAAAGTGCAGTGCCCAGAATTGGACACAATATTCCAGTTGAGGCCAAACCAGTGTTTTATAAAAGTTTACCATAACTTCCTTGCTTTTGTGCTCTAAGCCTCTTTATAAAGGCCAGAAGTTCATATGCCTTTTTAACCACTTTCTGAACATGCTCTGCTACCTTCAATGATTTGTGCACATATACTCCCTTTAGAATTGTGTCCGTTATTCTATATTGCCTCACCTTGTTCTTCCTACCAAAACCCATCATTTCACACTTCTCTGCATTAAATTTCATCTGCCACACATCCACCCATTCCACCAGCCTAGCTATGTCCTTCTGAAGGTGCACGATACAGGCATTTCGGCTTCTGACACCGGAATTTATGAACCATTCTGGGTTGTTACTGGATTAAAGCATTTATTTATCTCATGTAACTCAGACTAAACCATTTTGATGGGCTTTTAGATTTTGGTGTAAGGTGACTGATTAGTTGACAATGCTGTTTCGAACAACCTTTGGTAACTTGCTCTGGTTAAGCAACATTTTTTAACAGAAGTTTATACGTTTGAATAAAGGGAAATGTGTGTAATTTCTTTTTGTTTCCTCTGAGTACCTAATTATATCAGTTAAATGCTGCGTCATGTTGTATGTGCTCCGAACATTGCAGAATTTCATTACCTTCAGAATAAAGTTTTAAAAAATAAATATAGAATAAATAAGATTAAAAATATATGTAAATAAATATAAATAAAATAAATCAAGTTTAAAATAAAGTTCTGGACGCTGCACTTTAGAAAGGATGTGAAGGCATTAGAGAGGGCGCAGAAAAGATTCACAAGAATGGTACCAAGGATGAGGGACTTCAGTTACGTAGATAGATTGGAGATGTTAGGACTGTTTTCTTTGGCGAAGAGACGAGACCTGATAGCGGTATTCAAAATCATGAGGGGCGTATATCGAGTAGATAGGAAGAAACTGTTCCCACTCATGAAAGGATCAGGAACGAGAGGGCACAGATTTAAAGTAATTTGCAAAAGTGATATGAGGAAAAACTTTTTCATGCAGCGGGTGGTTATGGTCTGAAATGCACGGCCTGAGTGTGTGATGAGGGCAGGTTCAATTGAATTGAAGCATTCAAAAGAGAATTAGACTGTTAACTGAAAAAGGAAGAATGTGTAGGGTTACAGGAAGAAAACAGGGAAATTGAACTAGATGAGTTGCTCAATCGGAGAGCCGGTGTAGACATGATGGGACAAATGACATCCTTCTGTGCCACAACAATTCTGAGATTCTGTTTGTTTGGATAAAACTCATTGAAAATATGGGTAAAAAGAAAATACTGAATCAAAAACAGAAAAGGCTGGGAAGACACCGCAGGTCAGTCAACTCTGGGGAAAATGGATTAAATTTAGTGTTTCAGGTGAAGGAGGGTTCACACCTGAAATAGTAACTTGTCTGTCATCTCCATTGTAATATTTTCTTTTTTTTCTGTTTTTCTATGAAAATACTGCTGTGCAGTCTGTCAGGTATATGCACATTCTCTCGTAATGTGATGGTGAATTATAAAAATACATTTTTTAATTCTCTTATCTTCTCACTCTCCATGTCAGAAAATCCAGTCAAGCAAATAACTTTAACTCACTGTCCTTAAATGATTGGTGTGCCAAATCTTGGACTTTGACCCTGAACATGTCCAACATGGAACACTGAAGGGCCAGACAAATCTTGTTCAAACTGCCATAATGAAAGATTAGCTATTCTTCATCTAATTCTACATGAACAATAAAGATATGCATTTCATAATGAAATAAGATTTTCTCATTATTTTCAAGAGAAACATTTAACAAAGACCAAAACCTGAAAATTAATGCAAACAAGTCACACGCTTACTATGATATATTTTGGAAGTATTATCCAGGTTGGATTCAGGTTTTGTTTTTCTGCCATATTGCTTTAAGGACAACCTGAGGAGCAGATGTTCTCTAAGCATCAAAGCCTAAGATGACATTAGCAGTGGTGCTTATGTCTGTAAAATTATCTGTAAAACCCAAGTTCAGTCAAATTTATTGATGATCAAAACTTTCTTAGAACTTTATTGTTTCTGGAAACTATTAATGTTATTTTGCTCCTAATCAACCTGTCACAATTACACATTCTCCATTGTTAGAATGAGACTGGACTCTAGTTTCTGTCCTTTTAAATTGTTTGCATTTTTCCCAGTATGGCACTTACATTGATTAAAGCAAAGTTAATATATGTTTTCAGATTGTATCGAAAATGTATGGAACCTGAAAATGGTGAAAATGCAGTTGATTGCACCAAAATTTCCAGTTTTGGTGTTGGCTTTATTCTCTGTGGCCAGTTGTTTTAAAAAGAACAGCAGCTCTTCTTCTGTTCTCTGCCCAAAGGCAGTTCTGACCCACAGCACCACAACTTCCAAACTTCCACCACAGGCAGGATAAAGAGACAGGTCCCTAATCCACCCTTGCCAGAGCAGGAATCAAACCCCATTCTGTTGGCACCGGCCGTCGAGCCTACCACCGCCCCCCCCGACACACACACACACACACAACATGCACTTTACATGCATGTTGTAGACTGGAGCCGTGTATAATGACAGTAAAGGCTCCAATTTTGTTTCAATCACATGGCTGGCCAGGAATCTCTCCCGTTCTTACTGCCTGTCACTGGCTTATGTTGGAAAGATTTACAAATGGATACTCAACCTGTTTGGTCTTGCTATGGATGCACCTTCCTCAGCCATCAAGTTCTGCAGAGTGGGACTTGAATGTGGGGCATCTGGCTTAAAGGCAGGGTCGCTACCCGCTATGCCACAAAACCGCACCACAGCTCCTGTAGATATGCATAGATGTTCTTCAGAAATTGGCGTCGTTAAAGTTTTATTCACAATTGCTGAGAAATGTGTAATCTGTATGGGTAATGTGTTTTTCTTTTAAACACCAGGATGAGAATTTTAAATTTGAGGCATGGGGAAACTCTTTCGAGTTACCAACAGTCACAGATTGCAACTTCTTTCGAGTACAATCACAGTTCTTGGTTTTTCCGGGAGTGGGACATGAACCCACAACCCTCTGTTTCAAAGGAAGCAGGATTCAATATAAATTGGTGAAGACGAGGGTAATGGGCGAGTGGGACTTGATGCAGTATAGGGTATGAGCATCAGAGCTTTGGATGAGTTAAGGTTTACGGTGGGTGAAGTTTCAGTAGGTTTACATCTGGGTTAAAATTTCTCATTAAATAAAGCACTGAAGTTTGATTTGAAGTTTAAATGTAAAATTTCTTGTCTGCATGTTTGCATTCCAGTTGATTTACTTTCTCTTGTCTGCTGATTGAAGTGATTATTCAATGTGTGTACTTGTAGCAGCCCTACCCTTTCTTTCATTATTGGTTAAATTAGAAGCAGGTGAGATCAGCAGGCCAGCACTGAAGGCATACCTTCTGTGTCATTTCCTTTTTGCAATAATTACAAAAGTTCAGCTAAGCATTCTAATCCATAGATTACCCAAAAGAAAAGTTGGGGTTGCTAAATCGCCTCCATATAATCAGTTTTCACTAAAGGCAGCTAATTGCAGACTTGATTTGCACTGATCACTTTTCTAATGGTGCTAATGCGTGAGAAACTGTTTTTGAGGTGTTCTGCTTTGTTTTTCAGGTTGCATACAGATTCTTTGACCAAGTCCACCTCATCAGAAACTGACTGCAATGACAATGTACCTTCACACAAGCCCCCGGCACCTCCTGCATCTAAACAGGCTATGAATGGCTTCTTTTCTCAGCAAAGTTTTTATGATTCTCCCCCACCCAGAGTTACTTCCACGTCCACAGATTCAAGTCTTTATAACCTGCCAAGGAGTTATTCTCAAGACATAATTGCTGGAACTTGCTCTCCATTGGCTGCTGATAGTGAAGGAGATTTATATGTATTTAATACACCCTCACGGATATCTGGTATAGAAAATCATATGAGACAGATGTCTGTCTGTTATGACATTCCTCCAACACCTGGAGGCACTTATCAGATTCCACGACCTTCTGTAGAGGGGACCCTGAGTCAAAGTTGCTCAAAGTTGGAACCTATACCAGATGTTCCCCCACCTCGCCCACCAAAACCTTCTCTCTCTCTTGACCGTTCTCCTGTGGACACCTATTGTGTACCACGCTCATCCTCAGAGGCCGACACTAATTACAGCGTTCCTACGTCAGGCAAAACTCTTCGAAGCAATACCATTGGCACTGTGGAAGGCCATTGGCTAAGAAAAGGTCAGTTCAGTGGCTTGAGTAAGTAACCGTACCTTCTCTGATCTCTCTGTTTATCCACCGAATCATAAAGACCAGGAAGGCCCTGGGTTCCATTGCCAGGCTGTGTTGAGGTATCTGGTTGCAGCTACGATTGTAATGAGAGTGCTGCAGTTGGTCTCACTGCTGCTCGGTTAATGAGAGGAAAAGCAAAGCAGCTTCCTGCTCTGATTACTATGCAATGTCCCCCTCCTGCTGTTTGTGTGTGTGTGTGTGTGTGTGTCAGTCAAGTGAGGACAGCATTGGACTTGGCATGATTCTCTCTCTGGTTGAATAATCTAACAACATTTGATGCTGAGGTGCATGAGTACACTAGGAGTCCATGGAATTTTGTCTAATCAACACCTTTAGATGGAGGAGCGAAGGGAAGTGGGTTTGAGGGAAGAATGTTTTCTGAAAATGTGGAGTTGTCACCTAAAGGACAAGCTGTGAAGCCAAAAAAGCTGGTACACATTGTCCAGAAATATGACTTGGAAATAGTGGCATGAAGAAATCAAGTGTTCAGATATGCCTGGAAATCTGTACTCTAAAATACCCTGTTGATTGGCTTGTTTATAGAGTGTAGAGCAGTTTTGAAGGGAAAAAATTAATTTTTGAAAGGAGGTATATTTTTCAATATAAACCTATTTTCATAATAAATGTATAAACAGGAGGAATTTGTTTCTATTGTTAAAGTGTACTCTACTGTATAAAATAACTTGATGGTCACCTGTTGACCAAGCATGGTTCAGAAATGCCACTAACTGTCATGACATTACTTTAACATGTACAGATTTTTTCAGAGTTTCCGAAGAGGGATCTGTAAGTCATTGAGCCTAGCACATGTCTGAGCTTGTCCATTAGCAACTTCAGTGCATTATGCTCCAGCAGGCACAACTGTCAATTCTGTGGAACAGGGAACCATGATATGGCTGTCTCAATTGTATCACATAATACATAAAAATGTTCCTGTTGTGCAGTTCTAGAATTATAATGTATGGGATAGACCCTCAGGCAGTAGTGTTAATGTATGAGCATTTATTTTCTTCAGTTTTGTTTCATTTCTAATTGTCTTTTACTAGCAACATCCTTGTTAGCCTGCTTAAATTTCAGGTACTTCTGCCACCTATATTCTGGAGCTAAACCAGCCAGGCATGTGTCCATGTACAGCCATTAATTGCTATCAAATTAGAATGATAGGATATACTTATAATGCAAAAAAATTCTCTTATCCCAACTTTTTTTACTTTGTATGTAATAATTTATTAAAAATCTGTTAGTACCTTGGTGCGTGATAAAGGAAAATTAGCTTTTCAGGTTGGATAGGAGCTTTGATTTGTGTTTGGGTGACAGCTACTAGAGATTTAGTTGCTGAATGTGAGTGTTGACTCAATAGGGATTGGCAACCCTTTCATTCCTCGATATTAAGTTATTGCCATGGTGTGATAAAAGTGACTGAATCTCATAGAGAAGCTGCAATAGTCAGACCATATGCCAACTTTTCCCCTTTCACGCTTTTTATCTTCCTGATACCATTTATGAAATTATCAAATTCAACCTAAAATAGGGAAGGATTTCAGTTTGGGGTAGTTACAGGCTGGGATCTCAATGTATTATGCAAGTACAAAGAAACAGGAGTAGGCCATTCAGCCTGTCGAGCCTGCTCCGCATTTAATGAGATCATGGCTGATCATCTATCTCAAGGCCACTTTCCCACACTATCTCCATATCCCTTGATGTCATCAGTCTCCAGAAAGCTATCAATTTCTATCTTGAACATACTCAACGATTGAGCTTCCACAGCCGTCTGGGGTAGAGAATTCCAAAGATTCACCACCCTCTGAGTGAAGAAATTCCTCCTCACCTCAGTCTTAAATGGCCTACCCCTTATCCTGAGGTTATGTCCCCTGGTTTTAGACTCACCAGCCAGAGGAAACATCTTAGCTGCATCCACCCTGCCACGCCCTGTAAGAAATTTATAAATTTCAATGCGGTCACCTCTCATTCTTCAAAACTAAGGAATACAGACCCAGACTCCTCAATCTCTCCTCATAAATCCCACCATCCTAGGGATTAATCTGGTGAACCTCCATTGCACTCCCTCTATGGCAAGTATATCACTCCTTAGATAAGGGGAACAAAACTGTACACTACTCCAGGTGAGGTCTCACCAAGGCTGTATACAACTGCAGCAACACATCTTTACTCCTACACTCAAACCTCCTTGTAATGAAGGCCAACATACCAATTGCCTTCCTAATTCCTTGCTGCACCTGCATGCTAACTTTTAGTAATTCATGAGTAAGGTCACCCAGGTGTCATTGGATTGCAAAAATATTTTTTTGAAAAAAATGTCAGCCTTTGGGAAATGTGACATCAGCTAACTTTACTGTCAGTAATGTTATTCTCCTTCTAATTAGCTAATACCATGTAATCCCCTCCAGCTAAGTGTAGATAGCATTCGGCTGCTGTTGTCACCTGAGAGTAGGAAGCATGCATGAGTACATGGGTAGATTCCTCCCTTTGAGGAGGCACATCAGTTCCATTTCTCCTCCCTTGATGGGGAAGTTGGCACATGGCTAATTTCTGCTATAAACTAGAATTACAGCATGCTGTGACCATGTGTCCGTGCACTGACTCTTTGACACTTTGCTCTCAAATCTTTTCAACATTTTCACTTCTTGAATAGAAAATTGCTGCCGTTTCTAACTTTTAAAAACGTCAGGTCAGTATTAGAGTGAGTTTTCTGTTTTGAAAGGCCTGGTAGAGTGCAGTAAAGATCAAAAATAAAAGGAGGCGCAGGCTGAAGTAAAACCCTGACATTAAGTAACTTCTGTGCAATTAATCATTTTATTTCATATTTGTAATGAATCCATTTCTTTGCAGCTTTAAAGCTGTTACATTGTTACTGTAAAATTTCAGCACATTAACTTATTTCGGTACAAAAGATCCACCTTAGACATCTACTAGTTATAGAGAAACAACCACTTTTAAATGTGCAGTACCCCCAGCCCTTAATGTCTTAAAAATCTGTGCAATTTCGTAATGGGCAAAACAAATGTCATAATATTTGAAAGCAGTCTTGACTGCCGTTTTTATAGGAAAGCGACACCAAAAGTTTTTGTAATTCAAACCATTGGTTTTGTTTTTACTTTGAATGAATTAGGCATTTTCCAACATCGAATTTAACATATTCTGGTGTTAGTGTTTTACTTTCTTCCCTGGGAGAGCACCTTGGTTTTAGCAACCTCACTCTTGAAACACCTTCTTTTACAGACTGTGGCCCTCAAGATAGCTATGATATTCCGAGAACATTTTCAAATTCGGTCGATCTTGGGGAAGGGTTTAGTAGCTACCTAGTAAGTATGTTTTACTTATTTTAATGTAAGACATCACAAGGCTGTGTTTGTTTATAACGTTATGTTCTTAACCCTTTTGGTTTCAAAATATAAAAACATATCTTTTCAGTGTATATTGTAAGGTACAATGGGGCAGTGTTAAAATAACCAAGTAAATCATGTAGCCTGAATCGTGACACCCAAAATCATAACTTTTTGTAATTCTCTGTCCAGGAGACCAGTTATTACCAAATACAGTATTTGTAGAAGAGATGTTAGACCATAAGACGTAGGAGCAGAAGTAGGCCATTCAGCCATCGAGTCTGCTGTGCCATTCAGTGAGATCATGGCTGATCTGATGATCCTCAACTCCACTTTCCAGCCTTTTCCCCATAACCCTTGATTCCCTTACTGATTAAAAATCTGTCTATCTCAGCCTTGAATATACTTAATGACCCAGCCTCTACAGCCCTCTGCGATAAAGAATTCCACAGATTCACTACCCTCAGAGAAGAAATTCCTCCTCATCTCTGTCTTAAATGGGTGACCCCTTACTGTGAGATTATGCCCTCTGGTCCTAGGCTCTCCCACAAGGGGAAACAACCTCTCTGCATCTACCTTGTCAAGCCCCCTAAGAATCTTATGTTTCAATATGGTTGCCCCTCATTCCTTTAAACTCCAATGAGTACAGGCTTAACCTACACAACCTCTCCTCAAAAGAAAATCCCTCCATACCCAGGATCAACTTAGTGAACCTTCTCTGGACTGCCTCCAATGCCAGTATATCTTTCTTTAGATAAGGGGACCAAAACTGTTCACAGTATTCTAGGTGTGATCTAACTAGTGCCTTGTATAGTTTTAGCAAGACTTCCTTATTTTTATACTCCATTCCCTTTGAAATAAAAGCCAACAATCCATTTGCCTTCCCTATTACCTGTTGAACTTGTTTGTTCGATTTTTGGGATTCATGCACAAGGACTCCCAAATCCCTCTGTGCTGCAGCTTTCTGCAGTCTATCTCCATTTAAATAATATTCAGCTCCTCTATTCTTCCTGCCAAAGTGCATAACCTCACATTTTTCTACATTATATCCCATCTGCCAAGTTTTTTGCCCACTCACTTAACCTGTCTATATCCCTCTGTAAACTCTTTGTGTCACCCTCACCACTTGCCTTCCCACCTATTTTTGTGTCATCTGCAAACTTGGCGATAGTACATTCACTTCCCTCATCTAAGCCATTATCATTGAGTAATTCTTAAAGAAATGATGTAATAATGTCAGCCATGGCTCAGTTGGTAGCACACTTATCTCTGAGTCACAAGTTTTTGATATAAGTCCAAATGCAGGGCATGAGCACAAAACTCTACACTGACACTCCAGTGCAGTGCTGAGAGAGTGTTCACAGTCAGAACTGTTGTCTTTCAGATGAGACTTGAAACCAAGGCCCCATCTGCCTATTTGGATGGATGTAAAAGATCCCATGGCACTATTTCAAAGAAGACCAGTCAAATTATTCCTGGTCTCCTGTCCAAGATTTATCTCCCAATCAACTCTCAAAAAAAAATCAGATCATTATATTGTTTTTTGCAAGAGTTTGCTGTGCCCAATATAGCTACCTCATTTCCTACATTATAACATTATATACATTCAAAATCAGAAGTACTTCATTGGCTGTCAAGTGCTGTAAGACATCTGTTGGTCATTAAAAGTGCAATATGAATGCAAGTCTTTATTTTTCTTTATAGAATTTACTTTTTAGGTTGCTTTCTAGATTAGTCCCTCATATCTCATAACTCAAACAATAATTGACTGTTGTATTCTTCTATAGTAGGCAGTGTTTCTGCAGTAGATCAGTGTTCAACCCTTGTTGTTTTGAGGTACAGTCTCAAATGCTTGTCGTGCATTTGTCTAGTCACTCCTGTCATTAAGTCAGAGTTGCAAATTAACGCCACAAAAACGTTGAGATTATCAGTATAGCAATGACTTGTTCAACGTGTGGCCAGCGGGCCAGCTGTGACCCACAAAGCCCCCAACGTGGTGCCCAGAGGCAGTTTTCAAAATGCTGGTAAATGGAGTGGAAGTTTCTGAAAGAAACTGCTCCTCCAATCACGGGCTGCTCCTCTCCCGTGTTTACAGCTGATAGCTCAGTAGCCTATCAGCAGCAAATGTGGGAGAGAAGTAGTCTGTGATTGGAGGAGCAGCAACACTGGCAGCAATGAGTGCTCTAGAAAAAGAGGTATCGGCGGAGGGAGAGAGAGAGAGGCTGGCTACCAGGCTGGATGGGGGAGGAAGACGCTGCTGGGCAGGAAGAGACTGGATGCGGTGGTGTGGGCGGGAGGGTGGAGAGACTCGCTGCCTGTTGGTGTGGGAGAGAGAGGGATTGGGGTGGAGGGTGCAGATGGTGGTGCGAGTGGGTAACGAGACTGTGGCTCACTCGCAGTCTCAAGGTGCCCACTTAGCCCCACACCCACCTCCACACGCCAACACACAATCACACCCACTCACAGTGGGTGAGGGTGAGTGAGTGAGCATCAAGAGATTGGGAATGAGCCAGACAAACAGACTCTGTTCCTCTCACACTCTAATGGTGACCTTTATTAATTACTCCTTTTTTAATTATCAATGCATTGCTTTGACATTGCTTTATTTTTGCTCAGCAAGTTTGTTCTTTTCTTCATACCTCAACTTCATTTTGAAATTCATGTTTTATGTTGTGCCCAACCTTATTGCTCCAAAATGTGCTCGACAGGCCCTTCAGTGAGAAAAAAATGGAAATGTGGTGTGTCCCCTCAAGTGAAAAGGTTGGTCAAGCCTGGATATAGCAGAATAGATATACAGCGTAAACATCCACTGTGTATCATGGCTGCGCTATGTGTTATTTCAGATTACAACTTGCTGACACTTCTCCAGCAGCACCTCCCAAACCAGTAACTGCCACCTCGTTGAAGGACAGGGGCAGCAGATGCATGGGAAGACCATCATCTTCAAACTCCTCTTTAAGTCACACACCATCCTTACCTATGTCGCAATTCCTTCAACATCGTTGGGTCAAAATCCTGAAACTCCCTACCTAGCAGCATTGTAAGAACCTTCCACACAGGTTGCAGCAGCTCAAGAAGGCCCACCATTACCACAACATCTAGGCATTGGCATTAAATATTGCCCTTGCTAGGAATGCCCACATCTCAAGAATGAATGAAAATGGAGTAGGGAGGAGAGGAAATTCAAATGGCCTGTAACCCATGGCAATCCTCCTCCCTCCAGGCTCACTACCAGGGCAAGGTATCCCCCAATATCTCAATAAGTAAACACAATGCTTGACATGGTATTAAACCAAACAGATACAAATGAGGTCAAGATTTTAATTCATTCAAAACCTACCCACTTAGAGTTAAAATAGAGCCCCTCATGCCCTTCTTGTGCTCGAGACATACCAAAGCCCTTTTACAGCCAGTGAATAACTTCTGAAGAGTAAGCATAACAACCAAGCTTCACACTGCAAGGTCTCACAAACAGCAAATGGCCAGTTGATCTGTTTTTAGGATGTTGGTTGAGGACACTGGGAAAACACTACACCCCTCTTTGAAAACTGCAGTGGGATCTTATACATCCACATTGGTTTAACATCTCCTCTGACAATACAGAACTTCCTCAGTACCACACTGAAAAGTTGGTCTAGCTTATGTGCTCAGACCTGCAGTAAAGATTGAACCCAGGACCTTCTGATTCTGAGGTGAGAATGCTGCCATTTGGCAAGCTGACACGAAAGGGAGTGCTGTCCTACACTTTCTTCTTGACAATTTAAATTAATGTTTTTTTTTAAATTACGACTATTTTCCCTTCAATTTTAAGCAAAAGAAGGGTATGATGCCACTGGCAAGTTTGTGTAATGAAGAAGCTGACCAGAACTACGTACCCATGGATGCCAACTCTCCACCACGCCTACAGTCAATCAGCCACACTGAACCAACCCAGGACACAAATTATGTAGCTATGACACCCGGTCCTTTTGATTTCCCTGCACTGGGAATGCAGGTACCACCTCCAGCACACATGGGTTTCAGGGTAAGCCCAAAAACACCTCCCAGGAGGGCAGTACCTACTGCTGATTGTCAGCCACCGCCAGTGGACAGGAACCTTAAACCTGACAGGAAAGGTAAGAGTAGATCTGTACTGCTTTTACTTGTTTCAGTTTGTTTGTATTTATTGTGGTTTAACCCTTCTTGTGTTTAAAAATATGACATGATTGTATAACGTAAATATTTTAATATTTTGTGATTCATCACAGAAAGCATTCTCAAAAAGTAGAAATATTTTATTTGAAATTCAAGATAAAATTATTTTGAAATGTTTGGTGTAATTTGGAGTTCTGCAAGAGGTGTCTATGATTCTCACATTGAAGTGTAAGATTTTAAAATGAAAATGTTTTTTGAAATTGAAGTGTTCACTGCACAATTTGGGCAAAAAATGGAAAATTTGCACTGATGCTATTTACTCGTTGCAATGCCAATTAGATTATAAATTTGGATTCAACATTGCAATTTTTAAAGATTATATTTGCAGTGTTGCAATTATGAAATAAGTGAGAATAGAATTGAATTTTACGTATTACTTTAGGATTTTTTTAATACAGTCGAAAAATATGCTTGAAGGACTCTTCCAGATTCAAAATGATGTATCAGAGCCTTTTCCAGTACTACTGTTCATGAGAAAAGCCTGATCTAGTTTATGTGGAAAATAATGGTGCTAATCCTGTTACAAGGTCATCTGCAGTCTCTAAATGCTTTTGGTTTGTTAGCATTAAATTGCTTTCAACTGCGAAGCAGACTTTCCCAATAGCATATGCGGATGTATGTTGAATGGATTCTGATCCTTCTGTCAGAGTTTATTTTCTAAGTTTGTGACCAAGAAGTGCTATTATCCAGCCAAACATGACACAGTAGTTTAGTTGCACGGCCAAGATTGGCTTGGGCACTTCACTGTTTTGGTTGAAATTATCTTTTAATTGACATTATTACATTAAACCACCTGAATTGTTCCTTTTCAGATAGTAAATTAGCTACGTTGATTCAATCTTCTGCTATTTTAGAAATGGTGAAATGCTAAAATGTTTTGATTTGTGTTTGGAATGTTATTGTATCTTTTGTCTGCTTTTATAAATTTGATGTGCTCTTGTACCTGGGCCTTGCTGCAAAATGCTTTTATCGTAAAGCTGTCACTGGTGAAGGATGCTATTAGCTGAGTTTATACTCAAACATCACATTGCATTTGCTGCTCAGACCTTGGGTTAATTTTAACAATACCTGCATTAAAGTAATGTATAAAAATTATTTTTAATGTTTCATTAGGAAGTGAATTGAAGTTTCTTGCATCACTGTTGTCACTAGGCATATTTGGCATCTTGGTGCCAATAACTATAGGGATGGGAAAGAAAAACACCCTTCCGGGAATGCATTTCAGCACCTCTTTGCTCCCACCTCAAAACTTGGCCCTCTTGCTTTATAGCTCCAAATGCTCTTTGAACACAACCAAAGTTTGGAAAAACAAAGCCTACAATTGTTTTGCGGGGCGTTTTACACAATCAAGTGGACACAGCACAAATATGATTTATTATCTTTCACCAAGATCCTAGTGACAATATATGCATGTTAAACTTTGAAAAACATGACCTAAATAATCTGCTATCCTTTCTTCGTTCTTTGCTTCTATGCAATCAACGCTCCTTGTCACGCAACACCCATGCTACTCAGATTGTTAGACCGATGTGGTACTGGTGATTACAGAGTATGTCACCACCACCCTTTTGAGGGATGATGTACCCCTATAAAAGTAGAGTTTTCCAATCCAGTAGCTTGGTTGTAGATAGACTATAAGCACATAAATTGAAGGCAAGCTTGCATGTACTGTCACTGAGCCTAAATTGCATTGCTGCAGTGACAGAAAGCAATCATTTCTTTTGTAGAATAGTATTGGGGTGCTTAAAATTTGTTTGAAATGTCAGTTACTTTTATAAGATAAAATTCCAGATTTTTGCTCAGAACGTATATTGAGTGTTGATTTGTTACCATATTTGATATGTTGAGAAAAGTCTAATCCGTAACGATCAGTGACTTACACTTCCACGTAGATTGAAAGACACTGAAAATTTGTTATTTTACATTGTTACTGTAACTGGTACTTGTGGTTTATTGATATTGTGACACTTGGGTTTGTGTTCAGAAATGTTTTATCATAAATTGGGAGTATTTTCCCAATGTTGTTAAACAATAATGAGAAACGCGTGGATTATCTGATGCCTGTGCAGACTTAGAGGAGAGGGAAAAGGGAGGTTCATGAGTGGAACTGATTCCAGAACATCCATATTGTTTGGGTTTCAGGATTATATAAATTCTGTGAGGTTTGTTAAAACTTTGAGAAAAGATCCCATGGGAGGGGGTGTCAGAAATTTTCTTTTTCCTATCAATCAGTTTCCTGCAAATTTTGTTGAAGCCTATGAAGATGATTATGAAAGAAAACAGCATCCTCAGATGGATTGGTGTTGTTTAAGATACTGTCAGCCGGGCAGTGTGAGGTCTAGATTTCTTAGGCAATGATTGTTTCCTAATGGGGAGCAGACTATGAAAGATACGCAGTTTATTTTATAATCCTTAATGTGTGGTATGGCTGTTTTTAAATAAAACTATATATACTAATTTCTAATGGCATTTTTTTGTCCATGGGGAGGAATTGTATCAATTAGGCATATATATGTTGTGGTTAGCAAAGATGCATATTTGTGCTGATCTTTGCCTCCTGAAATGCAATTGCTAAGTGGAATCAATAGCACTTACAGGCAAACTTTCTATAATACTGCAGATTCAGATTGTCATGAACATAATTGCAGGAGTTCCTCTGGGTAGTGTCCTACACCAAACCATCTTCAGCTGCTTCATCAATGACCTTCCTTCCATCACAAGGTCAGAAGTGGGAATGTTCGCTGATGGTTCACCATTCGCAACTCCTCAGATACTGAAGCAGTCCATGTCCAAATGCAGCAAGACCTTGGACAATTTCCAGGCTTGGGCTGATGAATGGCAAGTAACATTCACCAGGCAATGACCATCTCCAACAAGAGAGAATCTAACCACTGCCCCTTGACATTCAATGGCATTACCATTGCTGAATTCCCCCACTATCAACATCCTGGGGGTTACCATTGACTAGAAGCTTACCTGCACTACCCATATAAATACTGCAGCTACAAGAGCAGCTCAGAAGCTAGGAATCCTGCAGTGAGTAACTCACCACCTGACTCCCCAAAGCCTGTCCACCATCTACAAGGCACAAGTCAGGAGTGTGATGGGATACTCTCCACTTGCCTGGATGAGTGCAGCTCCAACAACACTCAAGAAGCTTGACTACACCCAGCACAAAGCTGCCTGCATGATTGGCACCCTTTCCACAAACATTCACTCCCTCCACTACCTAACACCGCGGCAGCAGTGTGTACTATTTACAAGATGTACTACAGGAACTCACCAGGGTTCCTTAGATAGCACCTTTCAAACCCATGACCGCTACCATCTCGAAGGACAAAGGTAGCAGACACATGGGAACACACCACCTGGAAGTTCCTCTCCAAGCCACTCACCACCCTGACTTGGAACTTTATTGCCGTTCCTTCACTGTCACTGGGTCAGAATCTTGGAACTCCCTCCCTCATTGCACTGTGGGAGTACCTACACCACATGAACTGCAGTGGCTCAAGAAGGCAGCTCACCACCACCTTCCCAAGGACAGTTAGGGACAGGCAATAAATGCTGGCCTAGCCAGTGACACCCACATCCCATAAATTAATTTTTTTTAAATTACTGCAGAGGAGATGTTTTCATTGTAGATATATGAATGCGTTGTTGCGGAAATGTAATGGATTTTTTTTTAATTTGAAGCAGATTTTCAGCAATTGAGAGTTAATTGTAACATGGCACTGTGTGAACAACTATTTTCAGAAAGTTTTGTAGGTTTTGTTCCTACTTCTAATAAGCAGGCTAGCATTTGAGTTTTGTTGATTTTTGTTTGTGCTCGTCAAGGTAAGAGGATATCCCTTGTCTGATTACAGCTTCCGTGAATTCTGTGAAGCTTTTGGATGTTTTACTATAATGCTATGAACATATGGCTTCTGCAGTGCTAGGGAGTTATACATTTCCACTTGTGGTACTCGGTGGGTTCAGCCGTTCTGAGGTCAAGTATATTGCATGGGCCAATGGGGTGGAAAGCTCTTTCCAGTCTGTCAGAACAATGTACTTAAACTCCAAAGAGCGCTCTCCATTGCACCAATGTTTCTCCCATAGCCACACTAGCCATTTCATTGTTTTCTCATTTGGTACCAATCTCTTGCCAGTTCTGTTTAAGAGACCCACTGGAAAATGTGTCAGACGTATTTCATATAGACCCTTTCAACCCAACAGAGAGAGAAGACTTTGTTCCATCATTCTGGGCTGGATTTTTGCCTATGCCACAGAGATAAAATGTGTGTGCCAATCACTGCTGTTACTACTTGACAATTAGAGGAAACAAAAATGAACATACAGCCCATCTGAGAATGGCAGTCAATTCATGACATTGTGCGGTGGGATCAAGATTACTGCATCATTTTTCCTCCTACCCACCCTCTGCAAATTCCTGATAGTGGGCATATTATTGGAGCAAGTGACCAGCTATATACTTCTGGGGAAGAAAAACTAGTGAGAAAATAGCCCTGAACTGATCTTTCACACCAGCTGAAGCAGCATTAGTGAAACTCTTGATCATGGAATGACTAAGGATATAACAAAATCCAAAATACTTAGTACAGGAAGGCCTTTAAAAGGACTTGTAAAGAACTGGCAGCAAATAAAAATACTTCGAACTGCTGACAGAGAGAGAGCGATGGTAAAATGTTTAATGAAAAATAACCACCATGGATCATCATTATCATTGGGTCCCTGAGTCTGTCCCTGCTGGACCATTTTACCACCAAAGCACTGTCAACATAGAAGAGGTCCTAAAGCAATCCCAGAAATACATGGGAGGCCAATGTACAATTGCTCCTTAACAGCATGGGCCTTGCCATCAACAAGGCAGAAGCAAGATCACTGAACCATATAGGCTGGAAAAATTGTTAGCGGCAACATCCTCTTGTAGATAAACCCCCTAAATGACATTTGGTCCCAAGTTCATTGGTGTATAATCAACATGGGGAATCTGTAATTTTCTACATTCTGGGGAAGCACCTTTGTTTAACTGCAGTAAGATTGCAGCCACTCCACTCACATTTTGTGGAAATTAGAGAGAGGTATTAAGCACTCTCATTTTGCATTTCTGCAGAATAATCCAAATTAGCTTTCGTTCTAGAATGGCTAGGGAGAAAATAGCTGGCTCCATAGATGCTGCATTTACTGTTTTCCGTGCTGATTCAGATGAATTTCATTCGCATGGACTACTTATTCTGATTGGTTTTGTATGAAATATATATATTAATTCACACACATTTCAGTAGCACCCTTTGAAGTATTATAGAACTATATATAGCAAGTGGGTATCTAAAATATCCTGAAATTGGCCAGAATATGACTCTTGTCACTAGAAATCACCAACCATGTAAGTTCAGACTTGACTTTGGCAAAGAAACCAGCCGACTCTTGATCTGATTTTTATTGGGAGACAGGCTTACATTCGCATCAGTTCAATTATATCTTACAACTTGAGGCACAAGTAGTAAAGGTTTTAAGAATTGTGTACACAGTATATGCTAATGCATGTGTAAAATATGTAAATTGTTTTTTTTTAAATCCACCTGTACTGCAGACCAACAGCATTAATAGGGCATTACCACATCATTCACTCAAGGATTCAATTGTTGAGCTGAGTTAACAGGCCTGATGTGTGTGTATGTATGTGTGTGTGAAAGAACTGTCACTTTGTACTACATTGTAAATCAGTTTACACCAGGCTTGTCCAATCTTTTCAGTTGAGGGGGACCACATTTCCATTTTCTTCCCACTCAAGGGGCCAATGAGCAAATTTCATAAAGGTAAGGTTTGGCACAACAAAATGTGATTTTAAAATAAAGTTGAGGTATGAAGAAAAGAAACAACTTGCTGAGCAAAAATAAAGCAATGCCAAAGCAACAAATTGGTAATTAAAAAAAGGAGTAATTAATAAAGATCACCATTAGTGTGAGAGAGACAGAGCTTGTTTGTCTGGCTCATTCCCAATCTCTTGATGCTCACTCACTCACCCTCAGCCACCAGTGAGTGGGTATGATTGTGTGTCGGTATGTGAGGGTGAGTGAGAATCTTGAGACTTCAAATGAACCAGACCCCCCCCCCCCCCCGGCCACACATACACACTCTCTCTCCCAAGCGCTCTTGCTCCCGCGTGCCCCCCTCGCTCCCCCGTGCCCGCTTCTCTCTCCTCCCCCCTCCATCCCCACCTGGCCTGTCCTGGCAGTGAGTCTCTCCATCCCTGGCCCGACAGTGAATCTCACCCTCCCCCACCCAGCCCGGCACTGTGTGTGTCTCACCCTCCCCCACCCGGCACAGCATGACACTGCAGTCCCTCTCTCCCTCCACCAATCCCCTCTCTCCCTCTTCCACACACACACACAGCCCCCCCCCCCCCCCCCCGCCTAACCTGTTTTACCAGTGCGCGTACACTGCCACCAGTGTTGTTGCACCTCCAATCACAGACTGCTTCTCTTCCACATTTCTCTGGGGCCACACCCGATCCACGGGCCACTCATTGGACGCCTGGTTTACACTGTTGTACTTTCAAATGGTTGCAGAGAGTTGTTTCCTTTCTTGTGCCAATTTCTCCAGATATTCACTCTCTGCTGTTGTACAATCCCATAGACATCTGCTGTTTAGCCTAAATGGCTAATGTTAATGTCATCCTGAATGGCTAGTGTCAGCAGTCTATTTAGTCATAGAGAACATCACTGCCAAACCTAATCCTGTCCAATATCAAAACAGAAAAAGCTGGAAATACTCTGATGGGTAGGCAGCATCTGTGGAGAGAGAAACAATTAACATGTCAATTCACTGACCTTTCATCAGAATTGCAAAGAGTTGGAGATGTAACAGGGTTTAAGCAAGGACAGAGTCAGGCAAAGGGGGAGATGGGGAAAATAACAAAAGGGAAGGCCTCTGATAGAGTTGAAAGGAGAGGAGTGATTAAATGACAGTGGTACAAGGCAAAAGGGGATAATAAAGAAGTAAAAAGACAATACCTCAGTCTAGGGGAGCTGTAAATGAGAAGGACAGAATCTTCAACAGCAGCAGCTGTACAAAAAAATGGGGCAGTAGTTATGACCTGAAATTCTTGAACTCCATATTGAGCCTGGAAGGCTGCAACATGACTGATCCATAGATGAGGTGCTGTTTCTCAATCTTACACTATTCTAAAGAAGCTCAACGTAAGAGGCCAAAGATAGAGGTTAGTGGAGCAGAGAATAAAATGACAGCACCTGGAAGTTTGGATCACACTTCCAGAATGAATGGAGGTGTTCTGCAAAGTGGCAACCCAACCTGTGTTTGATCTCCCAGTGTAGATGATTGTTAATTTAGTATGCTCTATTCACTGTTCACAATGTACAAATGATTGAAGAATGGACCAGATTGTTGTGATGATTCCTTCAAAATAGTAAAAAGGAAGGGCAGGGGGATTCTTTATCATCCCCAACACCACCTTCCCTGACCATGGCCTGCCCATGCAACCGTAGGAGATCCAACACCTGGCCTTTTACCTCTTCCTTTCCCGATGCCCTGGGCCCCAAACGCTGCACCCAGGTGCAAAGGTGATTTACGTGTACTACTTTCAATTTAGTACACTGCATTCGCTGCTCACAATGCAATCTTCTCTACATTGGGGAGACCAAACTTGATTCAATGACTGCTTTGCAGAACCATTCCACTCACTCTTAAAAATGTGACATCAAGCTTCTGGTCGCCTGTCGTTTTAATTCTCTGCCCCACTCCGACTCTGCCCTCGGCCTCCAGCACTGTTCCATTGACGCTTACAGCAAGCTTGAAAAACTGCACTTCATCTTTTGAAGAGATGCTTTTACAAACTTCCGGACTTAACTTTGATTTCAACAATTTTAGATTATAACCTCTGCCCTCTTTTGTTTTCTTGCTGGATGGAAGCTCTTGGTGATGATTCTGTTCTTCCCATTTACAGGTCCTCTGGACACATCTTTTGTTTCTTTTCTTGTCCCATTACCATCCTCTTTTGCCTGGCACGATCATCCCTTTTGTCATTTAATCTCTCCTATCAAGATTTCCCCTTTGGTCTTTCCCTCTTCCCAACCATCTTCCCTGCCTCTTTACTTAACTAAAACCTGTTACATTTCTAACTTTCCCAGTTCTGATGAAAGGTCATTAATCCAACATATTAGCTGTTTATCTCTCTTCAAAGATGCTGCCTGACCAGCATTTTCTATTTTCATTTAAATTTCTAGCATTTCTAGGTTGGAGTCTTACCCAGCAGAAAGGAAGATGGTTGTGATTATTGGAGGTCAATCATCTCAGTTCCAGGACATCACTGCAGGAGTTCCTCAGGGTAGTGTCCTAGGCCCAGCCATCTTCAGCTGCTTCATCAATGACCCTCCTTCCATCATAACGTCAGAAGTGGGGATGTTCGCTGATGATTGCACAATGTTCAGCACCATTCGCGACTCCTCAGGTACTGAAGCAGTCCATGTCCAAATGCAGCAAGAACTGGACAATATCCAGGCTTGGGCTGACAAGTGGCAAGTAACATTCGTGCCACACAAGTGGCAGGCAGTGACCATCTTGGTGTCGGTGCAGACTCGATGGGCTGAAGGGCCTCTTCTGCACTGTGAGATTCTGTGATCTCCAACAAGAGAGAACCTATCCATTGCCCCTTGACATTCAAATGACATTACCATCACTGAATCCCCCACTATCAACAGCCTGGGGGTCACCATTGACCAGAAACTGAACTGGACTAGCCATAGAAATACTGTGGCTACAAGAGCAGGTCAGAGGCTCAGAATCCTGCAGCAAGTAACTCACCTCCTGACTCCCCATCTACAAGGCACAAGTCAGGAGTGTGGTGGAATACTCTCCACTTGCCTGGATGAATGCAGCTCCAACAACAATCAAGAAGCTTGACACCATCCAGGTCAAAGCAGCCTGCTTGATTGGTACCCCATCTACAAGTATTCACTCCCTCCACCACCTTACACAGTGGCAGCAGTGTGTACAATCTACAAGATGTACTCCAGGAACTCACCAATGTTCCTTTGACAAGGTTCCAAAATCACAGCCATTACTATCTGGAAGGAGGAGGGCAGCAGGCACATGGGAACACCACCACCTGGAAGTTGCCCTCCAAGCCAATCCCCATCCTGACATGGAAATATATCGCTATTCCTTCACTGTCGCTGGGTCAAAATCCTGGGACTCCTTCCCTAACAGCACTGTGGGTGTACCTACAGCACAGGGACTGCAGCAGTTCAAGAAGGCAGCTCACCATCACCTTTTCGAGGCAATTAGGGATGGGCAATAAATGCTGGCCTAGCCAGCGACGCCTACATCCCATGAATGAATAACAAAAAAATTTCTGCAGTATTTTGCATTTGTACTAATCCTGCCCAAACCTGACAATTACATATGCAGTCCCACCAAGGATCCCTGAGTGGCATTTAGGGGCAGAATTTTACGCCAGTGGGATTTTGCAGTCCCGCTGAAGTCAATGGACCCTTGAAACACTTGCTGCATTTGACGGCACTGCATTATATGGCCCCACCCCTGCCACAGTGGAGCCATAAAATTCTGCCCTAGGAGCAGAAGTGTTTGCTGATTTTATTTTTACCACCACCACCACTCCCAACTCCCCCACTACCCCCAACTGAGAGGCACCATTACAGACTGTAACGCTCCTTGCATTGCTCCATATTGATATCAGTTAACTCAGCTAACTGGCAACCAAATCTGGGAGCTTCCCATCAAGCAGGGCTTGCTTTTTTGTTGGACAACTCCATTAAGCAATTGGGAAACCCTGGTTGCCCAGTTCAAGGAGGGCAAGCCTATTCTCCTTTCCCTCTGACCAGAAGTTTCTGTTTAACATAGTGCATTACTCAGCAGCCTACAATGAACTAACCTCCTTTGTGCAACTTGAGGGGGGAAGCAAGTTTGAGTCTCCAGCCATCCTTGGGCTTGAAGCCATTACTGCCCATGGGAGCCAAGTATTCATCCACTTGCTAAAGCAAGCAATGGAGGTTTTTTGAGAAAGTAGTTTAATTTTAGCCTTAATGCCAGTGATAAATGTGTTTTGTTTCCTGTGTATTTTGAAAGATTGAGGTAACGGCTAAAATTGAGGATGTGGCTTTCAGAAGTCTTGGTGTCTCCAAGACGTTTATTGCTAAACTAACCACATAGGAGTGAGGCTGTTTATTGGAAGTGTCTGATGGAATAGAGGATGGGCAATAAAGTTTAAGGTTTGCTTGCAACATAGATTTTTATGCTACATTCCTGAACTGGAAATGCTGCCCCACCTTAATTGAATACCAACTTGGCGATCATTCACGTTATGTGGACCATGGAATAGCAGCGGAGAAAATAGAAATGCAGCACACTAGAGAAAGCGGAAGTTTTGGAAGTTAGAGCCAGGCACATTGATTGGATACAGCAGAGGAAGCTTTATTCAGCATCTCATCGTGCATGGAATTACCTGCTGATGACAGCGGCTGTCTGAAAAGGAAAGTGGAATTGAAAATAAAAAGGAACTCTGAGGACAAAACTTAAAAAGATTCTAACATAAAAATGAATTTGGCTGATAGCATTTTCTTTGCAATAGGCTGCACTGCCTTGCAACCAGGGATGGGCAAAAATTAGTCACTCTTCCTATAAATGATGGCTATCTAGCAAATCCTGCTGCAGCGTGTCTATTTGTCAGCTGAGGACAGGGTCAGGTTGGAGTGTGCTACCCTTCTCCCTCTCAAAATTCTGTCGGTGTTTACTGTTCAAACTCTTCTACGAAAAATGGCTCCTTGGAAAAGGCATCTGAGGGTAGGTGATCTCTGTGGAGCTTTTTGAAAAAGAAGTGGATGGGAGGAAAAATGTCTTTTAGGTTGGTGGTTGTGACAGGAAGGGTTCAGGTGTTTGTTCGACGCTAGAAAGTTTGTCTGTACCCTGGGAAGTATTCTGCATTTACCCTTTTGTAATTACCTGCTTTGTCTACACCACTTAGGACATTTGCATGCTGTGGCTATTTACTCCTCTACTTAAAAAACAAATAAGTAATGCTTTGAGCCTCTAAGCATGAGCATGGTGAGGACTGGTTGATTGGCCAGAGTTACATTTATTGCTTTTGCTCCGCTGGTTAACACTTGCACTTGCAATTTTGGCAAAGCTAACTGGCTAAAAGCCTGACATTGCAGTAATTTTACAGACAAAATTATAACCAAAGAGTCTTCTTTTCTCATCAATTAGGTCAAAGTCCTAAAATATTAAGAGCTAAACCTGTTTTAGAACGAACTGATACTCAAACCATAGGTGACTTTACTCCAAGACGACACAAGGGTAGGTAAAGTTCAGCATGCTATATTAAGATGGCTTGGAACTTTAACTGACTAAAACTTTCAGTAATGATTGATACAATGCAATTAACCCTCCCATCAGCAAGTTGCATACTTGTTCAATTAATCAGTAAACATTATACCTCTGTTTGTATTTTAGGTTTATTTTACACTTTTTGATACCTTTATACAATGGCTAAGTATTCCTGAATAAATCATGAAATCTACTATTTATGATCCATAACTATCTACACTTGCATTCTAACAGCTTATCTGGTTGCTTATGCTCCTGTTAAAATGAGGTTTTAAACTTTGTCATCAGTAAGTGGTTAAATTTTAACCTTGAAAGCAGTATCGACTGACAATTTAATTACACTGCATTTGTATACGTATGAAAACGAACTATTGTACAGCAACTTCATATCCTGAACTGAGGAAAACTTAAGAATAAACTGCAAACTTTTGTTTGGGGTGGCCTCTACTGTTCAGATGAGAGTATGCAGAAAAGTTCCAACATATTAAATGTTGCGGAGAATACTTTTTAAAACCCTATTAGTTTAGTCTTCTTTGTATTGCTAAGCAATTTACATTCTAACATGAGGAAAACTACATTTATATAATACATAAAATCCATAATTGAAAGTAGTTTTGTTCCTTGAATATCCAACGACAACCTGCCTTGTAAACCTCTAGTCTTCCATGGTCAGGGCAAGAAGAATTGAGGCAGATTAAGCTACAACTTTATCATTTCCATTTTATTAGCAGGCAAAAAAAAAATTGCAAAATAACTTTAAAATCTTAGTGTTTCTTTTGAAATAGGTTGGATTTTAACAAACAAATATTTGGTTTGGTGTTCCTCACAAGTTCACCAGATTGTATGTGCATAATTCCAGAAAATGGTTTGCACCTTTACAGAATTCAAAGGAATAGTATATTTTAACTTGACTGTGTGATTGACGTTTTAGGAAAGATTTTGAATCTTGCCTTTTTAGAAGGAAGTCTTCTTGGCCAGCAGCACGCTTTGAAAACTCAGGAGTGCATTGCCCAAGATTTTCCAACATTTCAAATGAATGGATAGAAAATCATTGGTCATGTCTGCCTTAGCTTCTCATTAGGCTGCTGGCCAGTGAAGCTCCCCACGGTATTGCTGTCTTGTAAAATCAGCATCATGTGCATAATGCAGGCTATTTGCAATACTTGCTATTGGGGCTGGGAGATCAAATGCTGTCTGTTTCTAATTAGTGCAGCTACATTATGAAATTTCCTCACTAGCTTGCAGCCAACTTTGTTTGCCTGAGGCAACACCACCAGTAATACATTTGTTGATTTTAGACATTCTAATATTTTAGTTGATTTTAGTTTTGTGCAGTCATCAGATGTTCAACAGCAAGTACTTAACCAAACCATTTTCTAAAATTAGCTACATGTTTAAAACATTTGGCTTGCATTTCTGAGAACCTGAAGTTGATGTTTAAACAAATTTAATGTCAAGGGTTTTGCCAGATCTTGATCTTTTCCTCAGGAGGGTGGGGGAGAGGTAGATGGAGAAACCACATTTCTTGTTTTCCCACACTTCCTGAGAAATTGGCCATGTCCTCCATGATGCCAGCTGATTTTCCAGTGGTTACAATAATGATCCATTGTAAGTCCAAGTGTGTAAAACACAGTTGAACCTTCTTGGTCAAATATATTTGAAAGCAAAACATTTCGTGTTTAATGGAGAGTATTTTCAGAAGACCCAATAATCCCAATTAATAACTGTCTGCAATATTAGTTGCAAGTTGTATACTTTTCCAGCTTAAAATGATTCTCTAAATAGTAAACATGCCACCAGCACTGTTTAACATTTTGTATGTAGTATGTAAAATGATGACACCCAGCAATTTCCCCATTCTTTTTATACAGCAAGTATATTCATGTGCACTTTTTATACCACAGTTAAACCTGCCCCATTGGAAATTAAACCTTTACCTGAATTTGAAGAATTGCAGGAATTAGCTCCAGTCAGATCGCCAGTGACCAAAACCTTTACCAGAGAGTAAGTCTAAACTGTCACTTATTGTTATCTGATATGTGTTGCACTTTTTGTCATTGCTTCTGTTCAACAGGCTTTGGATAAATCAGTCGTTAAGAATAGACTTCCTGATTATGCATTAATTTGTGTGTTTTAATGTTTATGGAATTTTAAAGATTTAAACTGCAGAGCACTGTGATAAGACACAAAAAGGGAGTTAGCTAAAGTTAGCATGGAGATTTGAACAAAGTAACCAGAAACTTGAGTTTCCTGTTCTGACTCTACTGTCAAGCTGACATTCCACCTGGATCTTGTATCCCCTCCTACCAGTGCAGTCCTCCTTTCTCTTTGACAACCTGAGCTCTGTCTCCTAGGTCATCTTCAGTTCAGGTCTAGGGTCCAAAAATAGTTTGAATCCAATTCCCACTTTCTGCAGGCCCACATTGTATGCCAACTGACCTGGATTTTTCATTCTCAAATGATATATTCCATACCAACATTGTCTTTTCTTCTTGTACCACTCTATTCTGGAGCATAGATTCATTCCACCAAGAGAATTAAAATTAAATGCATTAAGTTTACTTAAAGAATAGATTTGGTTTTTTTAAAAAATAAATATGTAACCTTGTATAATGAACTTTTATTTTTTTTACTGAAAGCTTTGGAACTGTGCGTTGTCAGTTGTGGCATTGTGCTTTTATTTGCTGAAGGACTATAAATTACTGGTCCCTTCATGTATCACCTATAAGTATTGATATTAAAAGCTGAAACCCAGCAAAATTATTAACTTGATTGAATGAATTCTGTGATATAATACTGTGGCACAGTATCATAAGAGTATTTGATTTACTGGGTCCGCACCCTGTTCTACAGGAAGAAAAACTCTCATCGCTGTAATAACAAAACAAACACCAGAATCTATTTGTTGCATTTGGCTTGTGTATCAGCTGAAAGAATGTAATCCTTGCAAGCCAGAGCTTGTTTGTATCACCTTATGCTGCAAAATTAACCACATTGCGCAGGAACGCATCAAACTCTGACTGGGAAAGGCCTAGTTCTGAAATGTTTAATTGCTTAGATTGATTGCATAAATCCAGTTTTTATCTTTCAGATTAAAGTCATATTCTCCAGTTTATTGATTATTAGTTAAATAGAGATTAAGTTATATTAAGCCTGATAAGTCTCCATGTGTTCACTTTTTTGAAGAAATGTTTCCATTTTAGGATCATGGAAAATTGCATTTTCAGTCCATATCCATATTGCTTGAAGACTGTGTGTAAAATATTAACTGGTTGATTTATACATTGGCTGCTTCTTCATGAAGGTTAACTTACTTTGGACTTGGCCACAATGTTAGATTCCATCAAATTTAGATGATTTTTGGCATTAACTTGAATTTTTTTTTAAATACTTAAAATATCATTCAGAAAAGTAAATTCAGAAAAGTACATCAGTGCATTCTCAAGTGCATTCCTGATAATGAGTGTATGCTTTTTAGGTGCCTCAAACCTAGCTGTGTAACACCTACTGATTACTCTACAGATTCACTATCAATAGCCAAGTTAGTCTGCCTTTCATTTTGTTTCCAACGCTTGGCTTGAGGGGTTGGGGTGAGGATGCAGGAAGTGGGCTAACTGGGGCTAAATATAACTGAAAGAGAGAAAAAGAGGAGGTACTGGTTATATGGGATATAATTGTCAACCCTTGGAAATTGTTGGATCATTTTTGATGGGAATCAGAGGGAGAACTCTCCACTGGTTGGGGCCATACCTAGCACAAAGGAAGATGGTTGTGGTTGTTGGAGGTCAATCATTTCAGTCCCAGGACACTGCTGCAGGGGTCTCTTAAGGCTGTCCTAGGCCCAACCATCTTCAGCGGCTTCCATCAATGACATTCCCTCCATCATAAGGTTAGAAGTGGAGACGTTCACTGATGATTGCACAATGTTCAGCACCATTCACGACTCCTCAGATACTGAAGCAGTCCATGTCCACAAGCAGCAAGACCTGAACAGCATTCAGGCTTGAGCTATGGCAAGTAGCATTCACGCCACACAAGTATCAGACAATGACTATCTCTAACAAGAGAGATTCTTACCATCTCCCCATGACATTGAATGACATGATCACTGAATCCCCCATTATCAATATCCTTGGTTACCATTGACCAAAAATTTACCTGAACCTTCTTTATTTATTCAGGGGATGTGGGCGTCTTTGACTAGGCCAGCATATGCTGCCCATCCCTAATTGTCCTTGAGAAGCTGGTGGTGAGCTGCTGCCTTGAACTGCTGCAATCCATGTGATGAGGGTACACCCACAGTGCTGTTAGGAAGGGAGTTCCAGGATTTTGACCCAGCGGCAGTGAAGGAACAGCGAAATAGTTCCAAGCCAGGACGGTGTGTGCATGCCACAGTATTTATATGGCTGCTGCAGTTCAGTTTCTGGTCAGTGGTAACCCTCAGGATGTTGATAGTTAAATTATAGCCATATGAATATTGTGGCTACAAGAGCAGGTCAGAGGCTGGGAATTCTGCAACACATAACTCACCACCTGACTCCCCAAAGCCTGTCCACCATCTACAAGTCACAAGTCAGGAGTGAAATGGAACACTCTCCACTTGCCTGGATGAGTGCAGCTCCAACAACACTCAAGAAGCTTGACACCATCTAGGACAAAGCAACTCGCTTGATTGGCACCCCATCCACCTGCTTAAACATTCACTTCTTCCAATACTGACGCACAGTGGAAACAGTGTTTGCCATTTACAAGATACACTGCAGCATCTCACCAAGGCTCCTTCAACCTGTGACCTCTACCACCTAGAAGGACAAGGGCAGCAGATGCATGGGAACACCACCACCTGGAAGATCCCCTCCAAGCCACTTACCATCCTGACTTGGAACTGTATCGCCATTCATTCACTGTTGCTGGATCAAAAATCCTGGAACTCCCTCCCTAACAGCACTGTGGGTGTACCTACACCACATGGACTGCAGCGATTCAAGAAGGCAGCTCACCACCACCTTCTCAAGGGCAATTAGGGATGGACAATACATGCTGCCCAACCAGCAAAGCCCACATCCCATGAAAGAATAAAAAAAACATTTTTGAACACTAAATGTCTTTGGGTAGTGTCCACATAAAGAAAATATTTTAGAAGTCAGACCTGTGATGCTGAAATTTACCCACACAATTTGAATTCCAGATGAGTTGCAAATTCATTGGGCCATAACCTCTGGGCTCCCCAGCATCGGATTTGGGGGTACCCCAAAAATGCACTGGGAATCCCTCTGGGAAGTTCCCAAGTAAGGGTTTGCACGGCAATTGCCCAGAAGTGCACACTCCCTCTGGACAATTGCTCTACGCTGGGAACCATCCAAAAATGCGGTTTAAATCACAACCTTTGGATGGTCCCACTAGCGTTATACCAATAGTTACACAGAAAAAGTTAGAAGAATTAAAACCTTTTCTAACTTCTGGGTAACTAGTGTAAAGACCCAGACCGATCTCCCCACGGGACTGCCCCCACAGTCCCGACCCTCCAGGGGACCCCCCACTGTATTCTCCAGCCTCCGGCCCCCATGGGAATCCCCCACCCGCACGGGACTCCTCACTCGACACCCCCTTGCAGGCCCAACTCTCACCCCCTGACCCGACCTGACTCCCCCACCCCCCCCCCCAATGTCTGACCCACACCCCCCAGAAATTCCAGTTTCTCCCCCCCGCCCCCAGCTCCCTTGATGTCTGACAACCCCAGCTCTGCCGCCGTCTGATGTTTGACCCCCACCATCGCCCCCCTCCCAATGTTCCCCCCACCACTCCAACCCCCAGATGTCTGGCCCGCTGCACCCCCTCACATCCCCTCCCGATGTCCAACCCCCTCCCCCCATCCCCACCGATCTCCGAACCCCACCACCACCACCACCCCCTCCACCCCCCCCACCCCAAAATCCATTTCACTTACTTTCCTCACTTACCTTCTCCCTGCCCTGTCAATTTCAATGGGACCTTTAAACTTACCAGCTTTATGGCAGCTAGTGCCGTAATATATGGGGCGTGTCTCCTTCAATTTGACAGTGCTGGACTTCAGAGACAGCTACGCTGCCTGGATCTCACCCGGCCTGAGTTGGATGGTCAGCCGAGAAAGGCAAGGGAGAAATTTGGCATAGGTAAATGTGCACAGAGTAGCATTCCAATGCTGATTGCCACTCAGAGGAAGTTATGGCCCATTGTGTTGCATGTAACCCTACCTTCTATGAGGCAAATATAACAATCCCACAACGTGAGAATTTCTGATGTTGAGACTGAGCAACTTTCCTTTACCTGCAAACCAAAAGAAACATGTAAGAAATGTGTGCAGGAAATGGACCATTCTTTATCTTCTGCCACCCTTATTTTCTAGTTCCCTATTTTCTGGTTGGATCATAAACCACCTGCAAAAGAGAGTTAGCTGGATGATCAGCAGCAAGGCTTCTGGCTGTGCTGTTCTTCAGCTGGCCATTAGGTGATGCACAAAGGCAAGCTGATGACAACTTGGACTTAATATCATTTCCAGAGCAGCTGATGCAGCGCTTAGTACAGAGCCGTACACTCTTAACACCGATGCATTGCACTGGAGTCTTTTACCTATGATGCAAAAGATAAGGTCCCAGTACTTGAACTTTTCGATAAAGTTAATAAACTTGTTTTCTCAGTTGCTTGGAAAAATAGTGTTCTATGCCTCAACATATTTCTTCTGCTGTTAATTGACGGTAGAAATTAAAACATTTTTTGTAGTGTTTTATGTTAAAATGAAAGGAAGAACTTGCATTTAATATAGCACCTTTCATGACCTCGAGCTGCTTCAAAGCACTTCAAAGTCAATAAAATACATTTGAAGTGCACTCAATTGTTTTAATGTAGGGAATTGCAGCAGCCAGGTGACACACAGCCAGGTGACACACAGCGAGGTGACACACAGCCAGGTGACACACAGCGAGGTGACACACAGCCAGGTGACACACAGCCAGGTGACACACAGCCAGGTGACACACAGCCAGGTGACACACAGCCAGGTGACACACAGCGAGGTGACACACAGCGAGGTGACACAGACAGCGAGGTGACACACAGCCAGGTGACACAGACAGCGAGGTGACACACAGCCAGGTGACACAGACAGCGAGGTGACACAGACAGCGAGGTGACACACAGCCAGGTGACACACAGCCAGGTGACACACAGCCAGGTGACACACAGCCAGGTGACACACAGCGAGGTGACACAGACAGCGAGGTGACACACAGCCAGGTGACACACAGCCAGGTGACACACAGCCAGGTGACACACAGCCAGGTGACACAGACAGCCAGGTGACACACAGCCAGGTGACACACAGCCAGGTGACACAGACAGCGTTGAAAGAAATTAATTAATCATCTGTTTTAATGATGTTGGTTGAGGGATAAATACAGGTCAACACAATGGGAGAAATACCCTTTTGAATAGTGGCGTGGAACATTTTGCCCACCTAAGGGGACAGACAGGACCCTAGTTTAGCCTCTCATCAGAAAGTCTGCACCACAGATAGTGCAGTACTCTCTCGGAGCTGCATTGAATTGCCAGTGTCAATTATGCACTCAAGTCAATGACCTGATTGAGGTGGGTGCAAGTGTTGTGCTTAGGCTGCCTGCTAAAGGCTCATTTGAATCCATTGTTGCTACTTCCATTAAGGAGATTAAATCAGTTTAAATCCCATTTTAAAAATTGGACATTTTCATCTGCCCTATTATTGGGATTATTTGCCTACATCTGGCAAAAGTAGACTAAATGTCAAGAAACAGGATACTACTTCAACAATTTTTTGTGGCATTGGGCATAACTCATGCAAAAAGCTTTTTGTAGGCTATGAATCCGTCCCCATGGCACCTAGTCACCTATTTTCTATTGATGTCCTATGTGATTGTCATTTTTTTTTCATTTTACATGAATGGACATTTTATCCTAATTACCAAAAGCTGTTTTACTTGGAAAATTAATTTGAAGAAGTTGTTCCAAACATTCTGTATATCAATAAAATTGGACCAACACCAGAAACAAGGAACAAACTTGGAATTATCTCAGCTTTTTACTCTGGTTCCTTTACACTATTTATTTTATTAATTAACCTGAGCGTGATTTTTATATTGCCATGAGTTGAGCATAATTTGTGGTTTACTCGTAAGCCTCCAGTTCAGTCCACAGCCTCACTATGGAGGTGCAAGTACAGTTTTATTCTTTGCAAATGGTGATCTTGTATATGGGAGGATCATAAAGTGTAACTGTTTGGACTGTTGCTTCTTTTCCTCCCCCAATAATCCCTAAGAATCAGCCTCTCCAGGTTTCCTGTCAATCCCCGACCAGCCTCCATACACAGCACTGCTTCCAGCACTGATTCACAGGAGGACAGTGAGGAGAACTACGTGGCCATGGAGTCTGCTCCCTCCACAGACGATCCAGTATGTAACCTTCAGATTCATCGATTTTAATGTAGCATTATCATGTCATGGTCTCAGCAGAGAAAGTGAAAATATGGTGCAATGTAGGTATAGAGCATTTAGAAGCATTCACAATCAAAACTTGCGGCAGTAGTGATCATCCTTCTGATTTTAACATAGGCAATATGTTGATTTGATTCTTCCCATGAAACACTTCTTTTTAAAAAAACATCCTTTTATTAGTAAAAACTTGCATAGTATAACTGGGTGGCTACTCAATATTACTAAAGTAAAGGTAAGATGTTAGTTATCTGGCTGTCTGTATAAATGCTGTATTTGGATACCAGGGTAAGTTGTTTCCAGCCAAACCTCATCTTTTGCAAAAAGGGATTAAATTTGTCCTTATGTTCCAAAATACCTAGGTTGGAATAATGCATTTGGAAGGACTCCTCGTATATCTGTGAATTCTCTCATTTTGCTTATATTTCTCTTTTTAATCGCTCTTTTTCTTTCTTTGATTTCTTTTAGGATCTATACTAGAAGCTGTCTTACTTTTATTCTTGCTCCTTTTAGGGCATCAAAACTCCTGTGTTACCTTTTCCAGTATTGTCAACTTCTATTACCATTTTTGTATTGTTTTCCCATCAACCCACTTCTTTTCCTCTCTCAGGATCTGTGCTATTCCACATCATGGCTTTTTCTTGTAGTTTTCTGAAGCTTTCTACTTGCTCTGGTTTCTCCTTTCTTTAAGTTTACCATTTCCTTTCTTCCTCTCCATTTCTTTTCAGTGAAGAGTCCTTCTATTGTACTGTTCCTATTACACCCATTGAGCGGGAAGTATCAGGAAGGGAATGGACAGAAGAGATGAGGTGGGATGATTTTGGAACCACAGCTTTCATCTCTGTAAGCAGCTGTTTTACTGTAAGACTGTATTTTTAATGAAAAAGGTTTTCTGTGTAAAGAATTGTTACTTTTTGGTCAACCATTCTTGAGCACCCAGTTGAGTACACACTATTAATGCGTTACAGGTATACAGCATCTGAAACACAATAATGATGTTTAATGAGGTGTTTCTGCAACTATAATGTCTCTTGAATGATGGGCTTATAGGAAGGCATAATGTGTTATAAAGCTTCTAGAGGAGCTATAAATACTGTCCTTAATTCTTATCAGAAACCTGAGTATTGTAGAGTCTTTAAATAGTGGTTTTGTTTCAGCTAGAAATATATTAGTCTATAAGGTACTTGTGGTTTTAAATGACCCCAGCTAATGGTAGTGAGATTGCAAGAGTCACTAACTTGTGATTATTTTTGTTGTTACTGGACATAATGAGATTTATTTGCAATTCTGGAAGTGACAGCTATCACCCGATGTGAGCAAATCCAGAATCATAATATGTCATGTATTAATGGTCACTCCAGTTAATTTCCTGCTGAAATAGAATACAGAAGAGCTCATTTGAGCTCCTCTAAGCTATTTCCCACCCTAGAGTGCGAGGAGAAATATTAGGTCTCGGCTTTGGACATTGACACGTAACCAGTATAGGTCAGGTTGATGTTTTCTTCCCGCTAGGAAAGTTCTTCGCTTCCACATGTATCTTTCAGCAGCCAAATTAACATTACCATTTGTACGTAATTTAGAAATGCAGGTTCCTTCTATTAATTAATTCCCGCTATTATGAAACAATTAGATCACTTATTTTCACTTTAATTTAACTTTTATGACACGTACCTCACATGATATCATACTGCCTCTCAAGGATTTTATTTTTTAAATTTTTAAACAAAATGAAGCAAAAGAATATTGCCAGCCCTTGGTAGTCACACAATCTTTGCGTGCTTCTCTTCTGCCCAGATATCTGTGCGTTAGAGACCCAAACTGTCAATTAAAGTTGACTACATTAGTTGAATGAGCTTTTTCGGTCGGTCCTTTGCTAATGGAGGCACTGCTGAAGAAAAAATAAGATTTTCCTGTGGCGACTTGACTAATGTCTGCTACAAAGTGATTTCAGAGGGGCCTGTTTGCTATCAGACACATCTCCCCTCTGACTGGATTATAAAATTGCTTTATTGTGTAGCCTTTCAACAACCTCCAACAAGCAGAAGTGGAACCTGGATTACTACACTGATGAAAACAACTGTTTGATAAATGTATCTTTAGTATTGCTGAAAAATTGAATGCATTAGCTAACTGGTGCATTCTCCATGGCAATGCCTCTACCAATCAGGGTCTACTTGCCAATCAATCAGCACTCTCTTCTCATGAAGTATAAATTGTTGTTCCCTTTACATTTGGTATTCTTGCAGATTGTCCTAAAGAGTGCAAGATGAAAAGCTTCAACAGCATGTGTCTTTTTTCAGCAACATTCAAGCCTGTACTATTAAATGACTGAATGTACCTTTGGTACATTTATTCAATGTTTGATGTGATTATAGTAATGTTTAACAACCTAAATAGATTTTCAAATGTAATTATTTTACAATGGCAATTTTGTCCACTAAGAAGCAACCTGTTCTCTGTTGCATTGCAACAGGTTGTTTGGGAGGATTGGTGATATTAAGCTGCACGTTTTGTCCCCATGGTAATGTCGAATTTACTCTCTGACTTTTTTGCAGACCATAAAACAAGGAGCACAGCAATGTTCTGATGGGGGAAGCAGTTTAACAAGATCTAAAGGTGACAAACAACAAGTGGAGTACTTAGACCTGGATCTAGACCCTGGCAAATCAACACCACCTCGAAAGGTACACTTTTATACAGTACTGCTGACAAGAGTTTGCAGTCCACCGCACATAATGCTTGAAATGTATCTGTAGTTGGCTACAAAAACCAGCATCATAGCCTTGCTATTCAACTATGCTGCATTCCACTAGGAGCATTTAAACATTGCTTTTTATAGGAGCTACTTTTGATTTGGTAAGTCACCTCATGGAGTCTCTAAATAATGGTTTTATTTCAGTCATTTCAAATCTTCATTCAAGCCAAAGGTACAGCTCTAAAGAGCTGCCAGTGTTAAAGGCTGGTCTCCAAGTATGCTGGAATGGCTGTTTATTTACATAGGGCAGAATTTTGCCCTTGGTGGGCGTGTGGGCCCCACCAGCTCGGCGGCGGGCAGACAGCCGATCCCAGCCACCGAAACGGGGCCCGCCGCCATTTTAAGTGGACGGGCCAATTAAGGCCCGCCCAGCGGCCTGCCCGACAGGATGCGCTATGCGCTTCCTATGCGGCGGGGGGAGGGAATCCCCATCTGTCAAAGTGCGCTCTTTCACGCATGCACGCGAAAGAGCGCACTGCTCCCTGAGACAAACTCCTGTCTCAGGGAGAATCGTGACAGGTAAGTAAAGTGTAAAAATAGATAAATATTGAAATTATTAACATGTCCCCCTCATGTGACAATGTCACACGAGATGGGACATGTTAATAATAAACACATAAAATGTATTAAATATTTTTAAAACGGACATGAAACTTCATCCCGCCAGTGGATGAAGTTTCATGAATAATCTGGAGCCCGCTGGGGCTCCTGGCCTGCCCACCAGCCTTAAGCTTGGACAGGTAGGTCTTTAATTATCTCAACTAGCCTGTCAATGGCCTCAATTGGCCATTGACAGTTCGGCGGGCAGACAGCTGATTTCGCTGTCCGCCCGCCTTCCTAAAAATTTAAAGGGACCCGGATGACTTCGGGGATTCCTCCCATCATTCCATGTTATTTTCCCCTCGGCGAGCGGGCCCCGCGCCCCAAATCGCCGAGGGGAAAATCCTGACCATAGAGTTTGGCACTTCAGATCTCTAATGGTGCTGACCCAGATGTGCCCAATTCCACTTTGATACTGTCATGTATTCAGCCATTACTAATTTCCCTTGGCTTGGACACCTCCAAGGTTCTCCTTTGTTACTGAGTAAAACCTGAATAATACTGCCATCTTTATGGGTTTTTTGTTTGTTTTATTTCAGAAAAGCAATGGTACAGGTACAGTACCAGCAGATGAAAAAGTAGATTATGTATTGGTGGACCAAGAGAGAACACTTGCACTGAAGAACACCAGAAAAGCATGGACTGACGAAAGACAGTCTACAGAGTCGGAGGCCCCAGTTAAAAGTGCAAAGTGACCTCATGCTGTCATTTAACAGACCATCATGCCTTGTTAAGATGCCTTTACGTTCCTGCCGCTAATGGCCTTCTAGCCAGTGTGCCCTACGCGAGTAAGCCATCGATCTGTTTATAAAGCGGTCAGAAGTGATTAATGGCCAGTGACTCAAAACTTTACATACAAGCAACATACATCATCAAAAAGGGGAAATTATTGGAATCAAGTTGATAACTGTAATTAAGTGCAAGTTGTGTGGATTTTCATGCATTGTCTGTGGAGGCTACCTTTGACTCTGTATGTTAGCTGCATTTGGACTTTGGATGCTTCAAGCGCTCTAATGTTCAGTTTTAAAATGCTATTTGAAAGAGTTACTTCGGGTATAGGGAGAAGCTGTTAGTAATTGCAGGAATCTGGCCTCAAAAGTCAATCCCGTCTATGTAGAAAATAACTTCACGTTTTTTAATTCTAGTCCAAATCATGGAAAATTTTAAACATCCAGTCTGAAAAACACATTCTAGCTAAACTAATTTTCTAATTTTTTTTAAAATTGAAGTCTAGATTTATTTAAGCTAGGTTTAGTTGAGGCAATTTTTTGACACATTAGACTTAACTAAAGTAGTTACAGTAATACTACTAATATATCATTCAATCTCTAGAGCAACATTGCTGGCAGTGACCTTTAGATGACCATTATCAATAATTATTTACAAAAAGAAAATCCCACCAAATTCCTTTCCGGTTTTGAAAGCAGAATGAACCATAGATACCAATTATTTCTCATTCTTCGGTGTATATGTCAAAATTGCTAATGCAGAGGAGGTGCACTCACTAAACAGTTGTTGAGTTCGTAGCTCTAGAAAGTTGAGATTTTATTCCTTTTGACATGGTTTACATGCCTGGATTCAAAAGTAATCTTGCAGAGTGCAGATTCTGCAGGGTAGAGTCGTGCATTCCTTATCACTGATCCAGAGAAAAGCTAGTTTGATATTCCACAAAATGGCTCATAATTTTATGCTCAGGTGGTACCTTTTGGCAAATTCTAGTGTGCTTGTATCTGAGAGTCTTGTTTCAAGATACACAAATTCCATTTTAGCTCTTTGGTTTTGAGCCCTACGCAAAAAGTGTGCATTTTTTTGCACTACTTTCAGCAGTAAATTTTTTATGGATTTACAGATAGTTGCATTATTCCTTTTGTATTTGAAGATCAGGGATGCAGTACTTAGATTTTAAAAATGCCCCCTGCTGTTTATAATAGCAATTAAGTTATGTGAATCCCCATTTCCAGGAGCCACCTACATCATTTCACTAATGTAACCACCGCCTTATCTTGGGAATGTGATAATTATGTTGTACATAAAACCTTTTTCTCTTCAGATCACTTATAAAGTGCTTACAAACTGTAAATGTACTAAAAAATTACTAACATTTGTATTTACAGAAATTGTCTATATGCCTAAAAATGTCATTAAATCTTGAATGAATGACGATTTTACCTGTATGTTTGTAGTTTTCCAGCTCACAGGCTTTGTATCTAAAATAAATATCTTGGCTGAAGAACCCTTTTCTCAATGTAAATTGCACATAGCGATGGTTACTCATTATAATGAAGCAGTATACTACTTGTATTTTAATGCAAGTTATGAAAATGTCAGTCATAATGTAAATGTAAAATTAAATCAATGACAATATTCCACCCAGGGTGTTTGAACTTATTTTCTAGTCATTTGTGCAAATATCCAGATGAACTGAAACTTATCGCACAACTCACAACCCAAACCCCTCTCCACCATGGACCAAATGATATTTAGGCTGTTTAGTCATATTCAATGACAGTGCAGTGTGTTTTGTTAAGTAAGAAAAGACCATTGGGTGAGCTCCACCTACTTATGTTCTCTTTCTATTGCATTCATATGCACACACACCCTATTGGCCATAATGAGTTTGATGTGTATGTAGATATGCAATTGATGTGTGCACAAATGGCTAGAATGGCGCATTCAAAACTCTGCTGCCCTTATCCTAACTTGCCATTCAGCCATATTTGCTGACCGACATTGGTTCCTGGCCTGACAGTACTTTGATTTTAAAATTCACAGCCTTGTTTTTAAATCCCTGTATGTTCTTGCCTCTCCCTTCTCAGTAACTTTCTTCCCTGTGACCCTTTGCGTTCTTTGCACTCCTCTTCCTGGGCTTTTACGCACCCCCAATTTTAATTGCTCCATCATTGCTGGCCGTGCTTTCTGCTGTTTAGCCCCTTAGCTCTGGGATTCCCTTCATGAACCTTTCTGCAATTACAACAGCTTCTATTTACATTGAACCTTTAGCATAATAAAACATCCCAAGACACTTCACAGAAACGTTATCAATAAAATTTGACACAGCCACAGTAGGAGATATTTGGGCTAATGACCAAAAGGTTGCTTAGAGGTTTTAAGGAGCATCTTAAAGGAAGAAAGAGAGGTTTTGAGAGGGATTTGATTGCTTCTGCAGTGCTTAGTGTCTTGATCTTTGGGAATGTCAAGCAAATTCTGGATTTTGTTTAAAGTATCAGAGGTCTTGAAGTAAAATGTTGGTTTTTTTATAATAAAAGCGGAGGAGAAAAACTTGAGATTTGATCTTAACGTATGGCTTACCAAAGTAAAAATGGAACATGGGGTGCAAGTCATTTTAACCTTAGAGTCTCCACATAACATCTTAACAGGAAATAGTGATGTAGACTTGAGCTGAAAATCCATACCCCTCATGCACTTCCAGTGTAAATGTGCCAGGAATACAGCAGAGGTCTGAAAACTGGGCTGGGACCCAGGTAAGCAATTTCTTCCCAAAACAAAAATAAAAACAGAATGCTGGAAATACTCAGCAGGTCAGGAGGTATCTGTAGAGAGCAATAGAGTTAACGTTTCAGGTCAACGATGACTCTTCGTCAGAACATTTTTCCAAAAAGTACCAGCTAAGACAACAGATTCTCTTATGAGTTGTTTAGAGTTTCTCCGACCTGCATATGGAAACGTCAAAGCTGGTGTTGAAGAGGCTGCAGAAAAATGGGCCGAGCAATCCATTCATCCCTTTTGAACAAAGGCACCAGAGTTTACTTAGGGCTTTATTATTCTAATCGGAACTTTGATCAGAAAGGTGGTCTGTAGACACAGGAATTTCACCTCAATCAGGTGCCTGGTGCGAACATTGAATACAAAAACAAGGCAGTGATAATGAACCTAAACAAGACTTTGATTAGCAGTTTTGAACACCCCAATGTAGAAAGAATGTTGGGGCTGTGGAAAACATTGAACATAGGTGACACCAGTAATGAAAATATAATCGTTATGATGGGAGACTTTGAAAAACAAGGACTGCGTTCACTAAAGGAGGGAATGTTAACGAGAATCTAAAAGAAATGTTAGCATTTTGAACAGGGTCGAGAGGCTAAATAGCAAAAGGTAATTATTTTGGTTTCTGCATTAATAACAAAGAACCACAAGTTTACTAAAAGCATTAGGGGCAGGTTAGAAACATTTCTCTGCAGTGTAAGTTCTTTGGGCTCAGCACAGGCCTGTGCGTAAAGAAATAAAGGGAAACAGTGCAAAAACCCAGGTCAGATGACTGGATGCAGAGTGCAATTGCCAAGAAATGTCACAGTCAGGGGACAGGGAGAGGTCCCAGAGAGGGTTAAAACTTAAAATTGAATGTATTGAAAACATCTTGAGTAAATGAGTGAAACTAGTTACCCTTTGTAGGTGGGGTAAATTCATGAAAATAAATGTAATTTGTGCCTTTGGTATCAAGAAGCCACGTGGTTTTGGTCTCCTTACCTAAGGAAGGATATACTTGCCATAGAATGAGTACAACAAAGGTTCACCAGACTGATCCCTGGAATGGTGGGATTGTCCTATGCGGAGAGATTGGATCTGTATTCTCTAGAGTTTAGAAGAATGAGCGGTGATCTCATTGAAGTATACAAAATTCTTATGGGGCTAAAAATGCAGAAAGGATGTTTCCCCTGGCTGGGGAGTCTAGAATCAGGGGAGACAGTTTCAGATTATGGGGATAGTGCAGGAAAATGATGCTGAGGTGGAAGATCAACCGTGATCTAGTTGAATGGCGAAACAGGCACAAGGGCTTGAATGGCCTGTGTTCCATCTTAGTGATGCCACATTCCAGTGCCCCTAGGTGTTGCTAAGGGTTTAATTGTCCCAAGTGCCAGGTCCTGAGAAGCACCATACCCCAGTTCTTGCCATATGGCATTTCTTCAGGGAGACTGTGCTCTGGCAGATGAAGGCTGGGTCCTGACGACCCAGGATTGGTGGTAGCAGTATCGGAGGTCAAGCTTTTGCTTCTACATAAGGGTGTGTGAGGAGGCAAGCAGGCATGAATATTTACGCTGACAGCCACAATGCCGTTTTCTTGGCACCTACTGCAGCTGGCTGCTTTCTAATCCTAATTAGCTGGTCCCCTAAATCCTGTTAAATAATCTTGTATTCTGGCTCTCAAACTGCCCCAAAAAATTACATTTTCAATATGTGGGCACACTACTGGCTGTCTGTTGTCAACGCTTGACTCCTGGAGCGGATGCCCCCCACCCTGTCCCCCTATCCCATGCAAGCTAGCCTGATCTAACATGCTCACACTCTGTATTCTTTGGCTACAGACTGGTCTCAGTTTTCTCTCCCAATCTCTGTGACCTCACCTCCCCATTGCCACTTTTTGACATTGTGCTGATCCAGTCTGGATCACCCTTTCCATCTATGACTGCAGCCTCCACTACCATCTTACAGCTCCAACCTGCTCCAGCGTAGGTCTCTGATCAGAGCCACCAATGCATTCATCATCAAGCCCATTCCACCTCCATAACTCTCATGCTCCTCTCCCAAAGTCTTGCAGGACCCTTCTGAAAGTTTTAATCCCCATCCCTTCCAGCGCTGAAGCTCTGTTTTCAATTTTGAGATTAAAAGTATGATATCTGTGCATACATAACCCTATTTGGAAACTCCAGCGGAAGTGAATCGTAAAATTATAGAACATAGAAGTAAGCCACTTGGCCCTTCATCCCTCTGCTGGCTCTTTCCCCGAAGACCTGTAATTTTTTCCTCTTCCAAGTATTTGTCCAATCGCCTTTGAAAGTCACTATTGAATCTGCTCCTGTTACTCTTTCAGGCAGTGCATTCCAGACCGTAAGGACTCACTGGTTAAAGTGTCCTCATGTCTGGTTCTTTTGCCAATTACCTTAAATCTCTATCCTCTGGTGAGTGACTCTTCTTCTTACTGGAAAAAGTTTCTCTTTATTTACTCTATCAACATCTTTCATGATTTTGAACATCTCTATAAAAATCTCCCCTTAATCTTCCCTACCCTAAGGAGAACAAACCCTGCTCCTCCAGTCTTATTGTGTAACTCTAAATATTCATTCTTGGTATCATTCTAGTAAATCTCTGAAACCTCTCAAATGCCTTGAATCCTTCAGAAAGTGTGGTGCTCAGAATAGACCACAATACTCCAGCTGAGGCCTAAATGGTGTTGTATAAAGGCTCAACACTGCCTTCTTGATATTGCACTCTATTCCTCTATTTATAAAGCCAAGTGTCTATAGGTCCATTTAACAGCCTTCTCGACATGTCCTGCCGTATTCAATGACTTGTGCACGTAACTTCCAGGTCTCCCTGATCTTACATCCCATTTATAATACCATTTAGATCAGGCTTGCCAAACACGCAGCCTGCAAGCCACTACCGGCCTGCCAAGTCTTTCTATCCGGCCTGTGGACCCCGTGTTCAAAATGTCAGTAAGTGAATTCAAAGAACTGCTCCTCCAATCGCAGGCCATTTCCCTCCTGGGTTTGCTGTTGCTAGGATCATTAATGAGACAATCGGTAGCAAATGTGGAAGAGAACCAATCTCTGATTGGAAGAGCAGCTTTCTTTAGCCTGAGTCCTAAAAATATGGCGTGACAACAGCAGTGAATCTGAAAGGGAGGTTTTCAGGGAGGGGGGGGGCAGAAGCGTCAAAGCAGCTGCCAGACAGGGACAGAGTGGCTGTCGGGCAGGGGGGAAAATGGTGCTGTACAGGGGGAAGGTGGCTGCCGAGTGGGGTCGGAGTGGCTGCTGAGCAGGGGAATATGCCTGCCGAACAGGGGGATAGTGGCTGTTGGGCGGGGATGGAGTGGATGCCTGGCGAGGGGAAGAGAGCGACCACTGGGTGGGGAGAAGAGACTGGCTACTGTTGGGTGGGGGAGAATCTGGCTGCTGGTGGGAGGGGAGAAACTGGCTGCTGGTGTGAGAGTGTGTGTGTGTGTGTGTGAACGAGCATGTTTGTGTTTGAGAGTGTGTATGTTTGAGTGAGAGTGTGCATGTAAGCACGAGTCTGGCTCGCTCCCAATCTCAGAGTTTGCACTCACCCTCACCCCCACCCCCAACACCAACTCACATAGTGGTTGTGGGTGAGGGTGAGTGAATAAGTATCCTGAGACTGAATGTGAGCCGGAAAAACATGATTTGACCCCCTCACACTCAAATGGTCATCTTTATTAATTGCTTGTTATGTTAAATCATCAATCGCTCTGACATTGCTTTATTTTTGCTCAGCAAGCTGTTTCTTTTCTTCATAACCGAACATATTATTGAAATTCATGTTTAATGTTGTGCCAAACCTTATCTTTTCTAAATTGGCTCATCTGCCCCTTGAGTGAGAAAAGAATTGAAATGTGGCCGCTCGCACGAAAAGGTTGGACAAGCCTGATTGAGATTATATTGCTTCTCCTTATTCTTGCTCCTAAAATGAATCTCTTCACACTTCCCTGCATTCAATTTCATCTGCCATGCATCTGAGCATTTCAGTCTATTGCCTTCTGAAGTCTGTAACCATCTTCCTCACTGTTTACTATGTTTGCATTTTGTTTCCTGTGCAAACTTTGAATTTATGCCCTGTATACCCAAGTCCAAGTCATTTATATACATCAAAAAGCACAGTAGTCCTAATACTGACCCCCTGGGAAATACCACTGCACACTTGCCTCCAATCTGTGAAAAACAACCATTCACCTCTACTCGGTTTTCTGTCCCTTAGCCAATTTCTTATCCATGCAGTCACTGCCCTTTTAACCCAATGGGCTTCAAATTTGCTGACAAGTCTATTATGTGAATGAGAAAAGTCAGGAAATTATAGACATGCTTGTTTAATATCTGTTGTAGGTAAGTTATTGGAATCTATAATTAAGAGCAGAGCTGAATAGAGAAGGCCAACATGGATAAATCATTTCCAACAAACCTAATTTAATTTTTTTTAGGAAGTAACTAAAGTAATAGACAGGGGAATGTATATCAATGTACTTCATATGGACTTCTAGAAGACTTTGGATAAGATTCCACATAAGGGACTTAACTAAAATTGAAGCTCATTGAATTGAAGGCAATTTAATGACCTGGTTAGGAAATTGGTTAGGCAGTAGAGAGAAAGTAGGAACGTAATGGTTATGTATTTGAATTAGAAGGAGTGATTAGTGGTGTCCCACAAGGACCTGTGCTGTGGCCTCAAATATTCACTATATTTAATGATTTAAATAACATAATAGAGAGTCACATATCCAAGTTTCCCAATGACACAAAGATTAGTGGTCTCATCAGTAGTGGATATGGGAACATAAAGTTACAAAGAGACATTGATAAATTGATTAAATGAGTGGGTGAATCTGAGGCATGTAAGTGTGAGATCATCTGTTTTGGACCCAAATAAGGATTGATGAGTATTATAAATAAGTTAGGAACAGTGGTGGGCCAAAGAGATTTAGGAGTCACATCACTAAAATGTTGTAGTCGGCTACAGAATAAAATCAAAATGTCTAACGAAACATTAGCCCTTATAACCAGAGAGCTAGAATAGAAAAGGAGGAAGTGTTTTTGCAGCTGTACAAAGTCCTGGTTACACCACATTTGGATTACTTCCGATAGCTATGGGCTGCACCATAGAAAGGGTTTATTGTCCTTCAAAGGACTGCGGTGCAGATTCACCATAATGTTACCAGGCTCCCAGGTTAGATTGAGAGGAGAGATTACATAAATCTGGCTTGTATTCCCTGAAATATAGATGGTTCAGGGTGATTTGATTGAGGTTTTTAAGATTTTGATATGAACTGATTGGGCAGGAAAAGAGAGCCTTTCTGCTCGTAGGGTATTCTAGAATAATGAACCTGGCTGTCAGTATATTTCATTTTAAAATCTATATTCTTACTCATCATAAGAGCTCTGGCTTAGGATGCCCTCCCTATCTTAACTTTCTCCCCCTAGTCTGTACCTGAAATTTCTCCTCTTGGTTGCCAGCTGCCGCTTAATGGTAGCACTTTCACCTCTGGATCAGAAGGTTTGGATTCAAGTCCCACCCCCCCCAAGACTTGAACATAAAAGTCAAGGCTGACACTTCAGTGCAGTACTGAGGGAGTACAAATACCAGCATTTAGCTGAGACGCTAAACCAAGGCCCCATTCAAGCAGACGTAAAAGTCTGCCCTTTCAAGCAGATGTAAAAGATCCCATGATACTATTTTGAAGATGAGCGGGGGAGTTATCCTGGGGTCCTGGCCAGTAATTATCCCTCAAAAAGCATCACAAAAACAAATAATATGGTCAATATCACATTGCTGTTTATGGGAGCTTGCTGTGCACAAATTGGCTACCATGTTTCTTACACTACAACAGTGGTTACATTTCAAAAGTATTTTATTAGCTGTAAAGATTTTCTGAGGTCATGAAAAGTGCTATACAAATGCAAATTTCTCTTTCTTTCTCTTTGTGAAGCTTCTATTCAACATCTACTGTTTTACTAGCCAGTCATTGATTTCAATCCATGTTCCTCCTCCAGTTGAGTAGTTTCATATTTGAATGTTCCCTGTGCTTTTCCATAACTACTCCAAAGCTAATTGCATTGTAATCACTGTTTCCAAATGCTGTCCCACTGTAACATAATGCACTTATGTTCTTATGAGGAAATCGGCAGTGCTGGATTGTATTCTGGGGAATACAAGAAATAGGAACTGGAGCCGGCCATTAGGCCCTTCAAGCCTGCTCCTCCATTGAACAAAATCATGACTGATGTTTTACCTCAACTCCACCTTCCCACACTATCCATACATTCCTTAATTCCCTAAGTAACCAAAATCTATTCAACTCTATTTTGAACATACTCAAATTGGAAGTATCTATGGCAGGGGGTTGTGGGTGCTCAAAACCCCTTAAGTGAAGAAATTTCAGTTCTAAATGTCTGACCCCATATTCTAAAACTGACTTATTGAATTGGGAACATACTGATCCATAATGTTCTCTTGGAACCGCACAGAGCACCTGGCATCGAGTTAGACATCTGAAACGACAATAGCAAACTCAGCCCTGTCGATGCTGCAAAGTCCTCTTTACGAACATGTGGGGGCTAGTGCCAAAATTGGGAGAGCTGTCTCACAGACTAGTCAAGCAACAGCCTGACATAGTCATCCTCACGGAAACATACCTTACAGACAATGTCCCAGACATCACCGTTATCCATCCCTGGGTATGTCCTGTCCCACTGGCAGGACAGACCCAGCAGTGATGGTGACACAGTGGTATACAGTCGGGAAGGAGTTGCCCTGAGAGTCCTCAATATTGACTCAAGACCTCATGAAGTCTCATGGCATCAGGTCAAACATGGGCAACGAAACCTCCTGCTGATTACTACGTACCACCCCCGCCTCAGCTGATGAATCAGTGCTCCTCCATGTTGAACACTACTTGGAGGAAGCACTGAAGGTGACAAGGGCGCAGAATGTACTGTGGGTGGGGGACTTCAAAGTCCATCACCAAGAGTGGCTTGGTAGCAACACTACAGACTGAACTGATCGAGTCCTAAAAGACATACCTGCTAGACTGGGTCTGCGGCAGGTGGTAAGGGAACCAACAGGCGGAAAAACATACTTGACCTGATCCTCACCAACCTGCCTGTGGCAGATGCATCTGTCTATAACAGTATCGGTAGGAGTGACCACCACACAGTCCTTGTGGAGACAAAGTCCCATCTTCACATTCAGGATACCCACTATCTTGTTGTGTGGCGCTACCACTGTGCTAAACAGAACAGATCTAACTACTCAAGACTGGGTAGCCATGAGATGCTGTGGGCCATCAGCAGCAGCAGAATTGTACTCAATCACAATCCGTAATCTCACGACCCAGCATATCCCCCACTCTACCATTACCACCAAGCCAGGGGATCAACCCTGGTTCAATGAAGCATACAGGAGGGCATGCCAGGAGCTGAAAATGAGGTGTCAACCTGGTGAAGCTACAACACAGAACTATTTGAGGGCCAAACAGTATAAGCAGCAAGTGATAGAGCTAAGCGATTCCACAACCAATGGGTTAGCTCTAAACACTGCAGTCCTACCACATCCAATCGTGAATGGTGATGGAAAACTAGCAACTTACTAGAGGAGGAGGCTCCACAAATATCCCCATCCTCAATGATGAGGGAGCCCAGCACATCAGTGTGAAAGATAAGGCTGAAGCATTTGCAACAATTTTCAGCCAGAAGTGACGAGTGGATGATCCATCTTGGCCTTCTCCAGTATCCCAAATGCCAGTCTTGAGCCAATTCGATTCACTCCATGTGATATCAAGAAATGGCTGAAGGCACTGGATACTGCAAAGGCTATGGGCCCTGATAATGTTCCTGCAATAGCACTGAAGACTTGTGTTCCAGAACTTGCCGCGCCCCAGCCAAGCTGTTCCAGTACAGCTACAACACTGGCATCTACCTGGCTATGTGGAAAATTGCTCAGGCATGTCCTGTATACAAAAAGCAGGACAAATCCAACCTGGCTAATCACTGCCCCATCAGTCTACTCTCAATCATCAGTAAAGGGGTCATCAACAGTGCTATCATGCGGCACTTGCCGAGAAAAAAACCTGCTCACTGACACTCAGTTTGGGTTCTGCCAGGGCCACTCAGCTCCTAACCTCATTACAGCCTGGGTTCAAACATGGAGAAAGGAGCTGAACTGAGGTGAGATGAGAGTGACTGCCCTTGACATCAAGGCCACATTTGACCAAGTGTGGCATCAAGGAGCCCTAGCAAAACTGGAGTCAATGGGAATCAGGGGGGTATCTGTCCGCTGGCTGGTGTCATACCTAGCACAAAGAAAGGGGTTGTGGTTGTTGGGGTCCGTCAACTCAGCACCTGGGCATCACTGGAGGAGTTCCTCAGGGTAATATCCTTGGTCCAACCATCTTCAGCTGCTTCATCAATGACCTTCCTTCCATCATGTCAGAAGTGGGGATGTTCACTGATGATTGCATAATGTTCAGTAACATTCGTGACTCCTCAGATACTGAAGCATTCCATGTCCAAATGCAGCAAGACCTGGACAGTATCCAGGCTTGGGCTGACGCGTGGCAAGTAGCATTCATGCCACACAAGTGCCAGGCAATGACTATCTCCAACAAGAGAGAACCTAACTGTCGCCCCTTGACATTCAATGGCATTACCATCTCTGAATCCCCCACTATCAACATCCTGAGGGTTACCAATGACCAGAAACTGAACTGGACTAGCTATATAGATACAGTGGCTACAAGAGCAGGTCAGAGGTTAGGAATCCTGCAGCAAGTAACTCACCTCCTGACTCCCCAAAGCCTGTCCACCATCTACAGTGCACAAGTCAAGAGTGTAATGGAATATTCTCCCCTTGCCTGGATGAGCGCAGCTCCAGCAAGACTCAAGAAGCTGATCACTATCCAGGACAAAGCAATCCGCTTGACTGGCACCCCATCCACAAACATTCACTCCCTCCACCACTGACACAATGGCAGCAATGTGTACCATCTACAAAATGCACTACAGGAACTCACCCTTCCTTAGACAGTATTTTGCTTTTTGCTCCTTAGACAGCACGTTCCAAACCCCATGACCTCTACCATCTAGAAGAACAAGAGCAACAGACACATGGGAACACCACCACCTGGACTTTCCCCTTCAAGCCACTCACCATCCTGACTTGGAAATATATCGCTGTTCCTTTCCTGCCACTGGAACTCCCTCCCTAACAACACTGTGGGTGTACCTACACCACATGGACTTCAGCGGTTGAAGAAGGCAGCTCACCACACCTTCTCAAGGGCAATTATGGATGGGCAATAAATGTTGGTCTAGCCAGCAAGGCCCACATTGCGGGAATGAATGAAAAAAAAATCCTCCCCTTTTTTGCTCCTTTGTTATTTTTCCAGCCATGTTAGGATAATTGAAAACAAAAATAAAAATACCTGGAAAAACTCAGCAGGTCTGACAGCATCTGCGGAGAGGAACACAGTTAACATTTCGAGTCCGTATGACTCTTCAACAGAACTAAGGAAAAATAGAAGAGAGGTGAAATATAAGCTGGTTTAAGGGGGGGTGGGACAAGTAGAGCTGGATAGAGGGCCAGTGATAGGTGGAGATTGCCAAAAGATGTCATAGACAAAAGGGCAAAGAGGTGTTGACGGTGGTGATATTAGCTAAGAAGTGTGCTAATAGGTGACATTAAGGGTAGAAAGCAGGACGAGCAAGGTACAGATAGCCCTAGTGGGGGTGGGGTGGGGGGAAGGGATGGGCTAAAAGGTAGAGATAAAACAATGGATGGGAATACATTTAAAAATAATGGAAATAGGTGGGAAAAGAAAAATCTATATAAATTATTGGAATAAAGGGGGATCGGAAAGGGGATGGGGATGGAGGAGAGAGTTCATGATCTAAAATTGTTGAACTCAATATTCAGTTAAGAAGGCTGTAAAGTGCCTAGTCGGAAGATGAGGTGCTGTTCCTCCAGTTTGCGCTGAGCTTCACTGGAGCAATGCAGCAGGCCAAAGACGGACATGTGGGCATGAGAGCAGGGTGGAATGTTTAAATGGCAAGTGGCAAGGAGGTCTGGGTCATGCTTGCGGACAGATCGAAGGTGTTCCGCAAAGCGGTCACCCAGTCTGCGTTTGGTCTCTCCAATGTTTCCACTAGTTCTGTTGAAGAGTCATACGGACTCGAAACGTTAACTGTGTTTCTCTCCGCAGATGCTGTCAGACCTGCTGAGTCTTTCCAGGTATTTTTATTTTTGTTTTGGATTTCCAGCATCCGCAGTTTTTTGCTTTTATCTTAGGATAATTGAAGCTATCCATTCATTATCACCCATTTAAACTTCTGGCATTTTTCTGCAATTTGCCTGCAAATTTGTTCCTTTAGCATCATCTCATTACTTTCTGGCCTATCTTCTACATTTGGAAGTCTTGTGGTGCAGGGGTTAGCATTCCCTGCTGCTGCTCTGGGTTCAAGTCCCACTCCAGGAATTAATGGCCAAGGTAGGTGTGTTCATAACGTGGCCTAAAAGGTTGAGTGTCAACTTGTAAATCTCCAACATATGTCAAGGGCAGGTGGTAAGAGCAGGAGCATTTCCTGGTCAGCCATGTGAGGGAAAGAAATTGGAGCCACTATTCATAATTCCAGGCTACAACAGGCATGTGAAAGTGTATAACAAAAACAGAAAATGCTGGAAAAACTCATCAGGTCTAACAGCATCTGTGGAGAGAAAAACAGAGTTAATGTTTTGAGACTATTCTTCAGTGTATGTGAAAGTGTATGTTACCACAGCAAATCAAACTCCTTAGGGGGCTGGTTGGATGGGTGGCTGGTGTGGATCAGATTGGTGCCAACAGCACAGGATTTGGTCCCCATCCTGGTTGCAGTGGATTCAGGTCCTGCATTCTTGCCCTACCTGGGGTGTAGGTTTTGGTGCTTTCAGACAGATTGGCCTTTGCTTAGAGAACTGAAGAAGTATACACCTAGCAGTGTAATAGCCCCAATATTGTTTCTTAATTATAGTCAAGTAGATTCTGTACAAGTAAATATCCTGTTCCAGTGCTAACACAGTATATTTGATCAATACTGCCACTGTTTCTTTTATTCATTATCTTCCTTGAAAACATTGTAGCTAGGAATAAAAAGTGCCCATACCTCCTCTTGTTTTTGTCAGATCTTTGTTATCTCCACTATATCAGAAACCCATGTGGCTACTTGCGCCTCCAGCTCTATGTGTCCATATAATACAGGTGTCTCCAGCAGCAGAACTGATCCCCATGTTCCATTCCAAGACCCCGCAAGTCCTTTCTCCTACACCATTCTCCAACCATATGTTAATCTATCTCCCCTTACTGGTTTCATACTCACTGAAATGTGGCATTAGCAGCAATCAATAGATTATTGCTTTTGGAATCCTGCTCTTTGGTGCATGGTTTACAGTAGTGTTTACAGAAATGCCTGATAATCAAAACTCCTATATTTCTAAATTTCACTATAACTTTCTTGTGCAGTCATTTGCTCCATGGTGCTATGGATGTGCTTCGGACTGCATTCATGTCATCATCTTCATCAGTATTCGGTTCCCTGTTCATACAAAGCATTCCTTGGCTCGCATTCTAAATTCCAGCATTGCCTCTGCTCAATTCTTCCAGTACGAAAAAATTAAAATGGCTTTCTTGTATGTCTATTTGTGGCAAGTTCTTGTTAAGCATGTCTCTTCAGCTTGCTTTCGCAGATTTTTTTTTTTCACACCTGGTACCTTTTTCCCTTGTTAGCCTGGTTAATACTTATCCCTCACCCAACATCACGAAAAACAAACTACCTGGTAATTTGGTCATTCTCACATTTCTGTTTTTGGGAGCTTGCTGAGCGCATATCGGCTGCCAAATTTTCTACAATAATGGCCACACTTCAGAAGTATTGCATTGGCCGTAAAACGGCTTGGGATGCCGAGGTCGTGAAAGGTCCTGTTTAAATGCAGACCTTTCTTTTTCCTTGAATATCCTGCCAGCTCCAGCAGACCCATTTACTCTTTTCAAAACTCCTCCTTCCATGCCTGTTGAGGCAGGTGGTTCTGGGGAGGGGGTAGGATGGTAGTCATGCATGGTTCCTTCCCAACTCTTTTTCAAAGATTGTGTTGTCAGGTAGGATTACTAAAATTGCCTTTCCTTTGTTCACAGTGATCCATTTTTTCTGTGTTTCAAATCATTATTGCACTTAACTGATTGTTCAGATTACAGAATGGGCCTCTAAGCAGCTTCGGGAAACATTAATCTACATTTATATTGTGCCTTTAATGTAGTAAAATATACCAAAATATAATACGTAAGCATTATCAAACAAAATGCTACACCAAACCACGTAACGAAATACCAGGACAGGTAAAGAGGTGGAAAGTCGGAAAGAAGATAATTCCAGAGGTGTGAGCCAATGCAGCTGAAAGCATTGCCACCAATGGTGGGCCAATGAAAATCAGGGTTGCACAAGAGGTCAGAATTGGAAGAACACAAAGCTCTTGGAAGGCTGTAGAGCTAGGGAAGGTGACAGAGGTAGGGAGGGACAAGGCCATGGAAGGATTTGAAAGCAAACATGAGAATTTTAAAATCAGGACACTGCCAGACTGGAAGTCAATGTAGCTCAGAGAACACAGGAATGATAGGTAAATCAGATTTGGTACGAATTAGGAGGTGGGCAACAGAGTTTTGGCTGAGCTGAAATTTCTGAATGGTGCAAGGTTGGAGGTCAGCAGAAGGAACATTGAACAGTAAAATAGAGGGCTTTTCTTCCTTAATCAAGCTGGAACAGTAATTAATAGGCTTCTGCCTTCTATATCCAGCTCTCTGACTTTATTTCTATATCATTTCATTCAGTATTAATTTTGTATACACTCTCATCTCTATTTCAGTTTGTTTATTATTCTTTCTTTCTCCCTTTAAGAAAAATAGGCAGATGTTTGCTTTAGTAATTCAATATAACCTTAAGTACTTCAATATAATCAAGCTAGAGTTGCTGTGAGAAAGTTTGCAAGAGTGCTCCAAGTTTGTTTTTTTGGCAAGTGTACACACACTTTAACAGGGAAAACATACAGAAATAAGATCTAATGGTCATGTTAGAGAGTATGATACCAACCATAATTTTCCATGGGAAAGAAGCAGCTTGAGGCATTGGCTGAAGTTCCATTCTTGTTTATATTGCTGTGAGACCAGCTGTCTGAACAACATTTCCCTTATCACTTGTCAGCTGTCAGGCGTGTTTATATTCTCCAGAGACCATATTTATAGCTTTTTGAAAAAAAAAGTTTCCATTTGCCATTTTATATCAACTATTTGACTAATTGTAAATGACCATAACCATTACTCACAACCCAACCTCACCATATTCCCCTCACCTTGTTAATCTACTGTATGCCAGATGTTATTTTCTGCTATAACGACGTAATGGAAGAGGGCCATTAAACAGCAAGAGAACTGCTGGCAAACTGCATCTAATACTATTGCTTTTAAAGAATGTGCAACAGATTGGAAACTAAGATATTTCTAGACTGAGAAAATCTCATAAATTTAGTTATTTGGTCATATAACTAATTCAACTTTACAAATATCATTCTTGAAAAGCCTCACTCAGGAAAATCAGTGAATTGTAGTTTATCATCTGCTATATGCAAGTTGGAATAATATCATGGAAAACATCACAATGATATCCAGTAGGGGTGTAAACTGTTTCTATATCAGGTACAAACATCACAATAGTCAACATTATGATGATGTCAAACATCATCTCTCTAGGACTGGCATTTAATGTTCTGTAAGTATAGGCTACAACAGGATTTGTCTAACACAAAGGCCAGAATTTTACGTTTGATGGGAGGGCGGGCCTGACCGACTCAGCGGTGGGTGGGCAGCCGATTGCCGCCGCTGAAACGGATTGTGCCGCACCGCCATTTTCTGCGGGCGGGCCAATTAAGGCCCACCCAGCGGGTTAGCGACTCCTGTGGAGAACGGGAAAATAGTCGCAGGGGCGGGCAGCTTCAGACTGCCGGTTCCAATGGGGAGCCCTCAGTCTGTTTAAAGAGAGTGGCCAGGCAGCCTGCTTGAGGCAGTGCACCATGGCCACTCGGGGAGCGAGGAAGGGAGCTGTGGTTCCACACGAGCATGAGCAGGAGGAGGGGGGCAGGCTGCAGGAGAGGCCAGCGGGGGGGGGGGGCACTGTGCCCCTCGACTCTCCAATGCATTCCTTGCTGTCCTCCTTCAAGAGATTTCCAGCCGTCGGGATGTGTTGTATCCGGAGAATGGGAGGAGGAGGGCTCCCCTATGTCACCAGCCAGGCATGGGAGGAGGTGGATGACGCTGTGAGTGCCCATGACGATGTGCGGCGCACTGGCACCCAGCGCCGCAAAAGATTCAATGATTTGCTGCGCTCTGGAAGGATGAGTACCATGTCAGCCTTGGCCATTTGACCCAGAAGGTAGCCTTAGCCTTTGAGCACCCCCCAACCATGTCTTATTGTCGTTACTGCATTGGGCATTTGGCGCATGCTGGGTGGGCAAACGGGTGCTGACCATGCTTACATCAGCCTTAGTGGTTGAGGAGAAGATGGGTTCTCCCCACAGCATATGTTGGTGTTTGTGAGATCTGAATAGTCTGGGGGCAATCTGCAGGGGAGGCCACTAGACACATACTCAGAACTCCAACATATGTCATATTGATGGTGATGAGATGGTGCAAGGGGTGCCTCAAGTGTTGTGGCCAAGTGCCATCTGCCGCACCTAGTTGCGCCTCCTTGCCATGGGCGCTAAGGCCTGTGTGCTATTCAAAGTGATGGACGCCGGATGTGTCCAAGGTGGCTGTTAGGGGAGGGGTTGGGAGAAGCCGTACTATCTTCTGGGGACTGATCACCAGTAGTGTGGACAGGAGTCACTGGAGGCCTCAGATGGGCCACTGTGGTTGGGGTCCGGCGTGCAGAGTACATGAGCGATCAGCCCCAATACATCCTCTTCTCTGTTCTGCTGGCAAAAAGTCAACGCAATCTGCGGGAGTGGCAGAGGACTGGTGGTGGGCACACCCTGCTCCAGCGCCTCACAACATTTGAGGAGCAGGCCATGCAGCTAAGGAGGAGGCAGGAGGCCAGGGCGGTGAGGCTGGGGTCCAGTGGCCAGGTATGTGAGGTCCACAGTCCCATCCACTCTGTCTGCCCACCATCCAAACCACTGATGGTTGCTGCAATCGTTAATGCTGCAACACTGCTCATTCACAGACTGACACACTCTGACGTGTGGGTCATACACAAAGGTCCCTCGTCACCTTGAGGATTCACGTCTCCACCACCTTCCAAAGTCACCTTATCCCATTTGTGACCACTATCCCCATGGCCTAACATGCCATTGGATTGCTGCTGCACATCCAAAGACTTATTGCATCTTAGGGGGTTTGGGACCTCCACCACCCTTTCAGCCAGTGCGCCCCACATTACTCTGTCCAAAAGGTCCTCAGCACCTCAGCTGTGAAACTCATGGCACTCAACTTAAATAAATGCCACCACGTTACTCATCCCTGCGCCAAGGGGCAATGTTGCCTTCTGTCCACCTGGTCTATGCCCCTAACGGTATGAAGGTCAATAATGTGACCCCTCAATCTCCTGTGATCCACGGCAAATGTTTGTGATGTTTCCTCAGCACTGCAACTATCCAGGTCAGCATGCATCCAGGTCAGGTACCTCTGCACTCTCCCCACTCCAATGGTACATAACATGCCATGTGGCATTCCTGAGGCCATCTGACAAGCCTGTCTGCATGGTTGGGGCTCCTCTTGACTCTTTTCCACCCCGCCAATGTTTGTCTCCTTAAAGTCTTGAAGGGCGAGCGACTTATGAGGCTCGGGGGGAAAGGGATGAAAGGTTTAACTGACTGTACACTAACTGATGCACTGTCCTTGTTGTTAATTTCAGCATTGCCACGCCCATAGACACCGCAGCCACCCCCACCCCCCCACCACCACCTAGGCCCAACATGTGCAACTTGTGGCACATCATTTCAGCCAGCCAGGCACCAGCGCAGACACACACACCTCGGTGGGGAATTTACCATCGGCTAGTGTCCCGGGTCACAGTGGAGAGGGCACTTCACAATCGCTGGAGGAGATGGTAAGGGCAAAGAGTGCCAATGGCGCCAGCAACCGGAGGGCTGCAGGGGACCAGGCACATGCTGAGTCCGGCACTGATGATGTGCCTCTGGAGTTGTCACCAATGCAGCAGCTGCAGGACAAGTGGCAGGAAGCGTGTTTATATCTGGCAGGGTTGCATGAGGGTGTGCTTCAGCTGGTCTCTGCGATGGAGGAGTCCAGGCAGAGTGTAAGTGAAGGCACGAACCTCAGGGCAGAGCTTCACGCTTCCTCCACTGAGATTGGCGACTCTCATGGAGAGGGGGTTCGATCGGATGGAAAATCTTCTGATCGGGTTACTCTCTGACCTGCAAGCCCTCACAGCGGTACTGGCCACGGGTGGTCATTCCCAATGTGGGAGATGTTGTGGGCACCAAGCATCGGCGCTCAGTGCCCATGCATCTGTGGTGAGCAGGGAGGTCCAATGTGACCTCATGTCGGCGCAGCAGCTGCCTGTCGTCGCTGCGAGCTCCTCTCAGGGTGCTCCGGATGAGGGCAGCAGCTCCTCCGCCCCTCTGCCAGTCAATGTTGCTTCCGTTGAGGCTGCAACGACTGGGGAGGTGCCAGTTCAGGAACTGGCCACTCCCTCCCAGGCAGGGCCATCACAGGCTCCATAAGCCAGAGGACACCCGCCAAGGTCATCGAGGCCAACAGGACTGCAGAGTCAGCAGGCTGTCTCACAAGCCACTCCGACCGATGGGGCGGTACCTAGACGTAGCATCCGCAAACGTAAGCATAATGTTAGGCACTCAACGGGTTTGTCACTGGTGATTTTGTGTTGACCTTAGAATAGGGAACAAAATTCTTCTTATTGCAATGGAAAAGTCTGTGTTATTTTTTTGGACATAATAAAGTCCACTTTTCTGACCATGGCTGAGGGTGTTTCCTTTGTGCTGCATTTTACTTTTTCACAGACATATCATGAGTGTTTGAGTGGACATTGATGTTTCTGTACTAAGACCTTAGTTGCAGCTGATAAGGTGGAAGATGTAGCACCTAAGTGCCCAATGTGGAAGTGCCAGGCAATGCTGGTCCTGCTGATCCATGTGTGTGGAGCTAGCTGAAGGTTCATTGGATTAAATTGTCCCGGGTGTCCCTGCCTTCTTGGTGTAGTAGCGGGTCGGTGTGCTGCCCCTCATCATTGCCCTGTGCTTCCTCATCCTCTGAGGCACTGCTGGATTCATCATGTGCAGCCTCATCCAGGGCGTTAAGGTCTTCATCGTCAACTGCATCCCCCCTTTCCAGCGCAAGATTGTGCAGAGCGCAGCATGCTACCACTATCAGAGATGCAATCTGGGGGTTCCTGGAGTGCACCCCCTGAGTGGTCCAGGCAACGGAAGCGCATCTTGAGAAGACCGATGGCTCTCTCCACCACAGCCCTTGTGGCGCCCTGGCTCCTATTGTAGCGCTCCTCAGCTTCTGTTCTTGGATGGCGGAGTGGCGTCATGAGCCACCTTCGCAGGGGATAGCCCTTGTCACCCAACAGCCAACCATCCAGCCGAGTCGGAGCACTGAAGATACCCGGCACCTGGGAGCGTCTGAGGATGTAGGCGTTGTGGGAGCTGCCTGGGTACCTTGCACAGACTTGTAGAATCAGCATCCTGTGATCACACACTATCTGCACGTTCATGGAGTGGAAGCCCTTACTGTTGACAAAGGCACCGGGTTCACCTGCTGGCGCCTTGATGGCCACATGTGTGCAGTCTATTGCACCCTGGACGTGGGGGAAGCCAGCAATGGCCGCGAAGCCTCTGGCTTGCTGTGCCTGGCTTGCCTGGTCGCAGCGGAAGTGGATGATGGTCAATAGCCGGCTGAACAGAGCATCTGTAACCTGCTTGACACAAGTGTGGACAGCTGATTGGGAGACACCGCAAAGATCACCCACCAAGCCCTGGAAGGAGCCAGAGGCATAGAAGTGGAGGGCAACTGTGAGCTTCAGAGCCGCTGGCATGGGGTGTCCACCCACACAGTTAGGGGAGATCTCAGGGCCAATCATCTGACAGATATAGTTGACTGTCTTCCTTGACAGTCGGATCCTCCTTCGGCACTGCACCTCAGTCATATTGAGGTAGCTGCTTCGCTGCCTGTATACCCTGGCAGCAGGATAGTGGTGTCTTCTGCGGCCCCTTGCATCTTGGACAGCCTCTTGACCCTGCGCCTGGACACCCAAAGGTGGCTCCCCACGAGGCTGATTGTCCAGTCCTGGCCTTCTCCTTATTCTATCCCTCCCTTCCTCCTCAGCTGCCTTCAGTGGAGATGTCAGGACCCATACCCCCAGGCTAAATGGAGGCCTCCGGAAAGCTGCAGGCCCGAGAAAGATTACTGTCTGCAGACTAGTTTCAAAGTACACAAGAAGCACTTGGAAATCGATGTGAACTGCTAACAACCAAACAGGCAACTTTAAAACACTTTCTGCAATTAAAACTTCATGGAAAACACGAACAACCCCTCTGAGTCCACATATCCCACCAGTGCATGAGTTTTATTAAAAAATCTCCTACCCGCCTGCCTGTTGTCCGACCCTAAGTTCGCACGGGCCCCTCAAAATAGTGGACAATTGGCAAGTTAAGGGCCTTAGTGAGGCCTTCAATTAATGACGGGCGAGCGTCCCGCTGCTGAGCGCGCCCACCGACCGAAATATCGCGATGCCGCGTGCTGACGTCGGGACGCTCGCAGGACATTTTAAGCGCTGATGTGCAGGCTCCGCCACCCACACGTCAGCCAGAAAATTCTGCCCAAAGTGTTTTTTTTCCCATATGGCAAGTGATGTGGGCCAGAAAATCAGGAAGCCTTTTTTGATTAAAAAAATGTATTGTTTTTATTTGCATTATTCTCCGGTTTGAATTCTTTATGGCTAGTATCACCGTATGTGAGGAGCTAAACAGAACAGGTACATACGTTATTTCTCAAAAGGTAGATCATAAGTCCAGGGTTCAGAGAGACTAAATGTACGGGGGTCCAGAAAGCATGAGCTGTTAAGGAAAGCTCAATGTTATACATAAGGTGTTAACTGATCAAAAAGGGTAAAGTTATCATATACACTTTAAAAACTTCCTTGCCATGCTCAAAAATTGGCTATCCATTTAATATACCGGAAGGGCAATCTTTTACTTCGATTTTTTTGCTTGGACATGTCCTCAGAGGGAGTTGAAAGAATCAGGACTAGCCTAAAGCATGGGTTAGATTAAGCACATCCTGGGCAGAAAATAATGAAAGTAGTGAGTTATATTTTTAAGGGTTGCTGCACGTAGGTTCAAGATCTTAATTTTAAGAAGAATAACAATGCATGGTGGCATAGCAAGAGCATATATTACATCATGGGCAATACAGTAATTTATAATGGTAGCACTTTTTTTGTAGAACCTCAGTAAAGACTACATCCTTTATGTTCTGATAGAACCTATGCTTTCAAAGCCTGTTATTTTTTGAGACAGACCCTAATTGAAAAGGGAAACTGGGAATAGAAACTGGAAGGGTCTGTTTCCAAGGAACCTAAGACTGAAACTGAGATTGGAAACCAGAACTTTTGGGACACCTGGAACTGAGTGAAATCATATAAAAGGACAGAGAGCCATCAGAGCTCAGATGATGATTCTAGCGGTGCAGGCTGAAGAAGACGGCGATTAGATCCAGAAGCTGAAAATAGGGAAAAATACAGGCTGTTTCTGTTATTTGAAGATAACATTGGTGGATCTACGCCAACCAGGCCATTATAAGCAGATTTGAAGAGCTTCTGCAGATGTGGGCCATTTTCCTCTGCTGTCTGATTAGTTCCTCGCATCTTTTATGTTCACCTGAAGAGCCAGATGGGGCTTCAGTTTAACATCACTTCCAAAAGACAATGCAGCCACCACTCAGTATTGTACTGAAACTTCAGCCTAGATTACACGCTCAAATCACATCCTTCTGACTCAGAGGTGATAGTATCCTGTCAAACTGAAATGCTTAAGAGTCATTTACCTGAGTGCAGCCAATTGGGCAATGGTTCTCACCAGTATCATGCTCAAGAATCTCTTGAAACAAATGGGTTCCTGCTATTGTATTTTTATGCTTCAGCAATCATATGCTAGGAGGTTAGCATTTCCATATTTAATACAGTATTTCAACATTAGAATGCCAGTATTGCAGCAAAAACAAACCATGTGCTATTGGAGCACCTGTTTAGTAAACTGTAGATTATTAGTTTTATAGGATGATGCATTTAACGTGCATTATTTCAGAATTGTTTAATTTTAAAATAAATAGTTTTTGAAATTATATAAAGGGAACAAGATGTAATGCTACAGATTGTTCTTTTGTGAAGCTACCACGGTTGCTCTCTAAAAACAAGCGAGCTTGCATTTATATAGCACATTTCAAAACTTCAGGACTTGCCAATGTGCTTCCCAGCCAATTAAGTACTTTTCAGCTATAGTCACTATTACAATCCAACAGGATCCTACAAACAACGACGAGATAAATGACCACATCACATTTCAATGATGTTGGCAGAGGAACAAAGTTGGCCATGACACCAAGAGAAGTTTTATTTGAAGAATGCCATAGGATCTTACACATCCTCCTGATAAGGCAGATTGGTCCCAATTCACTGTCTCATCTGAAACACGGCAGCAGCTCCACCAGTGCAGCACACATTTACTAAGTGTCAGTTTGGGTGATGTGTTAAGTCTGCAGTGGCATTTGAGTCCATGACCTTCTAATACAAAGGCCATTGCTGTTACAGCTCAGATTGACATTGTGAAACACGGTATAGTAAAAACAAAGTCTTCCGGAATTCTATTACTTTTAGCCTATAAAAAATAATAATTGCAAGGTTTAGTATTGATGTTGCAAGCTTTAGCAACATCATGGCACTAGGGAACAAGTGGGCCCTGACAGGACAATTAATCTCAATGCTATAGCAACTGCATCAGACCCAAAATGTTGAGGATAACTTTGCAAGACTCTATTTCTAGCATATAACCTTGCTAAACGTAGTGTGGTTGCAGAATTGACACTTAAGTATTATAGGGCTATCTCTAACTCATGCTAATATTTAGTGAGGCTCCATACAAATAGCAAAATCTTCCTATGGGGGTATACTTTAACTGCGGTAAATGCAGAAGGAATCCTGCAGTGGCATGTTGACCTTTATTGCAAAGGAAGTGGAGTACAGGAATAATGAAGTCTTGTTAGAGTTTTACAGGGTTTTGGTGAGACTACATCTGGAGTAGTGTTTGCAGTTTTGGTCTCCACATTTAAAAGATCTATTGCCTCGGAGGCAATACTGCGAAGGTTCACTAAATTGATCCATGGGGTGGGAGGGTTGGCTTATGATGAAAGCCTGAGCAAATTAGGCCTATTTTCTCTGAAGTTTAGAAGAATGAGAGGCGATGTCATTGAAACGTAAATGATTCTGAAGGGGCTTGATAGAGTAGATGCTGAGAGATTGTTTCCGCTAGCCAGGGAATTTAAAACACGAGGGCACAGTTTCAGGATAAGGGGCCAATAATTTAGGACTGAAATGAGGGAAAATTACTTCATTCAAACTGTTGCGAATCTTTAGAATTCTCTTTTCCAGAGGCTTGTGGATGCTCCATCATTGAAGACATTCAAGCTGGTATAGACAGATTTCTAGTCTCTAAAGGGATTTAAGGGATATGAGAGATGGGCATGGAAGCACAGTTGAAGCCCAAGATCAGCCATGATTGTATTGAATGGTGGAACAGGCTCAAAAGATCATATGGTCTACTCCTGCTCTTACCTCTTGTGTTCTTGACTACAGGACCCTCATTCCCAATTCTGCAGTAATCAATTTCAGAATTGCAAATTCATAAAATTTACTCTCAGATTCCAATTTTGAATGAATATATTGTGGCTCTTGTTAAGCATAAGGTTTTCTCAGCAACTAACTGAAAATACATGATTGAGGTCATGTTTATTTGGAAAGGGAATGATGGATTAGCTGAACTCGAGACGAAATGGAAACAATTTAGCAGTCACTATAGCACACTAATGGACTATCCATTTACTAGAGTCCACACCTTTCGCAAATCTAAAACTGCACTAAAGTACTTACTACTACTTCATCAACATGTCTAAGGGCCATCCTTGGAAGCAAGTAGGCAGTGTGATGTACAAAACATGGACCAGCTTCCAATTGAAAATGATAAGGTGCCACATCAAAGGTTATTGCGGAAAATAAAAGCTCATAGCATATGGGATAACATATTAGCATGGATAGAACAATGGTTGGCAGAAAACAGAGAATATGCATAAATGGGTCTTTTTCTGATTGGTAGCATGTGACAAGTGGAGTCCCACAGGGGTCTGTGCTGGGGCTTCAAGTTTTTACAGTTTATATCAATTACTTAGATGAGGGGAGTGAAGGCATGGTAGCTAAATTTGCAGATGACGCAAAGATAGTAGGAAAGTATGTTATGAAGAGGACATAAGGAGGTTGCAGACAGATATAGATAGGTTGAGAGTGGGCAAAAATCTGGCAGATGGGGTATAATGTGGGAAAATGCGAAGTTGTTCACTTTGGCAGGAAGGATAAAGAAAGCAGAGTATTACTTAAATGGAGAACAGCTCCAGAATTCCGAGGTGCAGAGGGATCTAGGTGTTCTAGTGCACGAGTCACAAAAAGTTAGTATGCAGGTACAGCAAGTAATTAAGGCGGCTAATTGAATGCTATCCTTTATTACAAGAGGAATTGAACTTACAAGTGTTATGCTTCAGTTGTACATGGCATTGGTGAGACCACATCTCGAATAGTGTGTGCAGTTTTGGTCTCCTTATTTAAGGATGTAAATGTGCTGGACGTGGTTCAGAGGAGGTTTACTAAATTGATACCTGGAATGAGCAGGTTCTCTTATGAGGGAAGGTTAGATGGACTGGGTTTGTTTCCACTGGAGTTTAGAAGAGTGAGGGGTGACTTGATTGTAGTATATAAGATCCTGAATGATATTGACAAGGTCAATGTGGAAAGGATGTCTCCTCTGGTGGGTGAGTCCAGAATGAGAAGACACTGTTTTAAAATTAGAGGTTGCCCTTTTAGGCAGAGATGAGGAGAATTTTTTTCTCTTGGAGGGTTGTGTGACTTTGGAACACTGCCTTCAAAGGCAGTGGAGGCAGGGGTCATTGAATATTTTTAAGGCAGAGGTGAATAGATTCATGTTAGGCAAGGGAATCAAAGGTTATCGGGGTAGATGGCAATGTGCCATTCAAAACATGAACACATCAGCCATGATCTTATTGAATGGGGGAAGCAGGCTCAAGGAGCCAAATGGCTTACTTCTGCTCCTATTTCGTATGAGAACAGGTGGAGCCTACACTGCAGAATGAAGGCAAGAGAAAGATTGAGAATCTGGATGAAAGTGTATATTTTTAAGATGGACAGTCATAACCCAGAGGAGACTAATAACCATTCACAACTGGACAGAGATTAATCAAATTTGAAGACTTAAAGCAATCTGAAAACCTATGATATGCTTTCCTGCACAGAAAATATCCAAGGCAGCGCAAAAGCAATTAGGGAAATCTGGATATAATTTGGATTGCGAGTTATTCCTTAGTTGAAATGAAGAATAGACGGTGCCTTCCCCACAGGCATGAGGTAATGACAATATATATTGTTTACAAAGTGTGTTAACCTTGCTTATGGGCAAGGAAAAACAACAGTGGTAGTTTGACCAGTTATACCTAACTCACCTTATGTGTAGGGAATCTGACGTAATTTGAATCTTCTTTCACACATTCAAGCAGATGTATTTAAATATCAGATGATATGACAAAAGATTAAAATATATATGGAACAAACATCATTAGTATATGTGCTGCATGGTGCAGCATTAAGCTCAAATGCAACATATCTCAATAAAGACAAAATGGCATTTTTTGGGAAAGTTTTTTCATAAAAACACAAGTGCACGTTAAATTACAACAGTCCTGTAGACTTGTACATGAATTGTTTTTAAAAAATTACATCTTTTGTGTGGATTAGGAGAACTATATTATTTTCCACTAACAATTCAATGTTACTAGGTCCATTTTGGATACTTGGTTTATGACTTTTAAAATAAATCTCTTTTTGTAACTTCAATGCATTCCATGTTGAACCACAGTTTTACTAAGACCATGGACAGCCAGCTTTGGCTTATTTAAGGCCACTGAATAGAATGCATTACACTCTCGAGTAAATTGAACTGGACATGTATTTGGGAATAATATGTTATGCTAGAGGCTTTGACCACAGGTGAGCACTTAAGTCCATATGTTTCAGTCTGTGGGCCCATTATGACAGCCCAGAACAGAGTCTTTCCTTTCTTCAAGATCATCTTCAGTTAAGATCATCTTTCTCCCTCACTGTGGCACTGGGTTACTTGAAAGTCTAAAATGTTCCTAAAAAGCCTTTTAATTACCAAGGGAATGGTTCATCAAAAACAGTAGTACTGTGATGGTTTCAATTTTGGGAATATGGCTGGAGAAGTTACAGAATGTACATGGTTTAAAGAGGGCTGCATTTGGTCCAACAATGAGTTTTTCCAGGTATTTCTGTTTCTGTTTATATCGGCCAATGATTGTTCCCTACTGCACTCTGGACCAACACAGAAAAAGTTCAGTAAAGATCTGTGCCTGAAATTTCTGTTGGGGTTCTCTCAATCTACTGCCATAAGCAGCCAAAAACAACCACTTACACCAAAGTTCAAGCGTAAGATCAGAAAAACACATTGGAAATTCTCCCTAGTTCTTCAGCTGATTGGTGGGGTGGTGCTTAAAGCCTTATAGTTGAACTATTAGCATTGGAGCAGGTGTCTAAAGCTGGCAAGATATTGTGAATTATAAAATGTTGAGCTGCAATTTAACTGCTTAGTTGAAAATAAAAATGGAAGAGCCTCAATTATTCATTTTAAGATTTAACAGAACTATCACTTTGAAAAATCAGTCCAAATAAACTCAGAAATATATATATTGGAATCTCCAATAATTAATTCCAAATCAGATGTTTTATGCGCACAACCTCTCATAGGCTGCTGTGTTAAACCGTAAGAGAAAACCAACAAGTTCTCCAGCCTACAGGACAACGCAAAATGTTTAATGTTATAGCATAGATCAATTATTTTTCAAACATTTTATTTGTCTCCCAGAAATTTATTTCTGTCAGGTTCCCATTCATGGTAAATAAATTCTACAAGGGCTAGTTCCACTACTAGAAGGAATTAATGCTGCATTGTAGTTACTAAATACAAATGCCTAATTTCAGGAGAAAAAGTGGTATTAAAAATGCTTTTAAAGAGCCATTCATTTTAGATACAAATTTTAAGAGCGCACATTCATCTCCATGGGACAGAAATAATTTAGGATAAGGTATTCAGTCTGGAAAATGTTGATTAATTGAACTCAACTGACAGCAGGTACTATAGTCTGTGGAAATTATGCAATTGTGGAATTGTAATTGATCTGCCATTAAAATATGGGTCTGCTGAAGAAGAGCTGAATTTTATTTTTGTGTATGATGTTTGAATTAAAAATTATTATGCTTATTTATTGTTCATAATAATATCACTATATTGTATGGCTGAGAGGACAGAGAGTTATAACACTGTCCCTTTACCTAGACCTTCCGGCCAGTGAGGGAAGAAAGTCTTGTTTCTGATGGCTGTAAGAGACCCAAGTCAAATGAGTTTGGAAAATATCAGCTGATTGGTGCAAGATCCACATCACCAAAATTGCCATCAAAAATGTTGGCAGTCTCAAATGCCCACAAGAACTTGGTGTAACAAACCAGGTAGTGCAGATTGATGCAGTAGGAGATGCTTTTCTAAGGCTGGATGTTAGAGCTAAAGCACATTGTTGGGCCAAGAATACAGGGAGCTTTTTTTTCCCTCGACACAAATGACTATAGCCATGTATGCCTGCTCAGAGTGTTTGAAGCTGATATACAATGACAAAAAAAAGGAAGGAAAAATATTCTAGTCCTTTAGAACTGAGGTCTCTGGCCTTAACGAATGCAAATATTCATCAAAAATTGATTACTTAAGGCATCAATGTTGGTTATTTTTCAGTGGAATTAGAACATATTCTTTCACGTCTGTCTTGAGTTCCATTGAGATAGACTCACTTAAGTGTAAAATCCAATAACAAACTTTACCATGCACAAGATAGGAGCTGTGCACTTCAGCAGATAGACATAATCATCCATAAGTTCTAAAAGGGAAATGCTCGGATATGTTTGTCACATCAAAGTCTGAAGCAATATGATCTTCTCATTAATGCAAAATCTATGTAACACCACCATTAGATTTTCCCCACAGCGAGAAACCTGCCGCTCCATAGCTAATCGGAAATCTTCTTTCACTCCCTTCGTAATACCTCGGGTTACAGTGTGATGTCTGCAACACAAGTGAAAAAAGGCTAATTATCCATCTGGTTACACATTCTTGCCAACTGTAAATAACTTTTCATTCTTTGACTATACCCCACCATAAGAAAATTTCAAGTTAATAAAATTTAACTTAAAGATTGATAACATTTAATTATATAACGTATGCATAGAAATGTCATTAGTATTTGGAATAATGTTTTAAATTCATTGAATTTTTCGATCTGAATCAATTTTTCTTTAGTTCTGTCTAGCCAAATTCCCAAGTTTGTGATTAAAATATTTTTGTACTAGTTGTATAATAAGTTAATTGGTGAGTACTTAAGGACATTTAGAAGAATAAAGATTCATGACCAATCATGCTTTCTAACTAAAGCACACAAATCTGAAGTGGTTGGCTTTTCTTTTAAAGCAATAGTGCAAATTCATTGGAATGCATAACATATACTTGTTGCTGTGATAAATGCTCCCTTGCTGCACTCATTTCATAATAACTTCCAAAATAGTCATAGACATCCCTTCAAAAAAAAAAGTACTGAAATAATCATGACAAAGTTTGCATTTTGTGAAGTACGATATACTAAAATGATCACTGTATGGCATGATGCTTAAATCATGGATTGTGTAAACGAAAAATAGAAAAATAAAGACATCTTTAAAAATTTTAAAACCCATGGGTTAACATGGTGACAAACACAGCACATGACGAACAGGTCGTGTGGTACCTGTCAGCTGTCTGACTGCTGGGCTGCAGTTTGAACTCCTGCGGAAGAACCCCCAGTGGAGGGCTAGAATTCCTTGAAAACAGTAAACATCAACAGTACATTCAACACTCACACATATTCACCAATAGCACAAAACTTCTACCTGTTACCAACAGGAAAAAGATAACTGGGAGGAATTGAACAGAGTACACAATAACTTTCAAATTCATAATTTGATACCACAAGCACAAACTAGATAGGTTTTTCATTAGTTGAAACATGCAACATAGTAAAACACAAGACATATGCACACCTTTCGAACCACTAGTTTAAAAAAAACAGGCATAGTGAAATTAGGAAATAATGCTTTTACAGCAGAGAAAATGTGTGCAGGATTTCATCATCACATCTGTTTATGAATAAGGTCAAGACTTCCTATTTTTCCCCTACAACCTCACCAGGCCATGCATCTCCTGTAACAGGAGAGACAGATGACTTCATCTCAAACTTCCACAATGCTCTTCTATTGGCAATTCATTTGCCCATTTGTTGTTAATAAAATATTTCACCAGTGTAGAAGCATAACTGGAAGCTTGGGAGTGTATAACTTCACAGTTCATTTTCTTCAAGATTATGCATGCATAACTGCTTTTGAAAAAATACCAAAAAGATGTGATAACATGCCAAGTTTTACACAGAATGGTCAAAGTGGAACTATTTCTTTATCCAAATCAGACACACAGTTTTTCATTTTTTAAGATCAAAAGCAACTCTAGACTGCCAGAGTTAATTAAATACTGAGGAAAACGCAGCATGAGTTTGTTCCCACAATAATAGATAATGGCAGGTTGGTAAGATGATCAAATTCAAGGACACAGCTCTATGAAACTTACACATCCTTCACACCTGCACCCTCCCCCCATCCATCTTCAAAAAGGTTTTATGCCATATTAATTCATATACAGGCCACACTCTTTAAAAGAAAGCATAAGAAAAGATTTAACTTTGGGTAATTTTAATAAATTAATACTTTATCCCAACAGGAGACATAGGTTTTAGTATGGCTTGAATATACGTCAATACAACATCCAGGATTTGTTGCAGACTACATAACAATCCAGAGTAAGAATAACTAATTCGCGGATCACCAACTTCATTGAGGTGACAATGCTTCCAATTTATCTGGGTCAGAATCAACATTTGGCAGGCAAAGCTGTAACTGAACAATGGGCTACCTTTAAAGAGATAGTTTGGATGCAGTCAAAGTATACTTCCACAAGGGGGAAAGGTAGGGCAAACGAATCCAGAGCTCCCTGGATGAAGAGAGAGATAGAGGGCAGAATTTTACACCAGCAGGATTTTATGGTCCCGCCAAAGTCATTGGAGTTTAGAATGGCTTGTCACATTTTACAGCCCCCTCCCCATCACGACGGGGCCATAAAATTCCAGCCAGAGAATAAGATGAAGCAATAAGAAGGGTGCATATGACAGATGTCAGGTGGATAATACAATTGAGAATCAGCCTCAATATAAAAAGTTCAGAAGGGAATTAAAAAAGCAAAGAAGAGGAGCAAAGCAAGAGTATGGAAAGAGACCGACAGTGGACACAAAAAGGAATCCAAAAATCTTCTATAGGCATATAAATAGAAACAAGGGTGTTAAAAAGGAAGATCGGGGATGATTAGAGACAAAAAAGGGGATTTAGGCTTGGAGGCAAGGGGCATGGCTGAGGTATTAAATGAATACTCTGGATCTGTCTTTACCAAGAAAGATGCTGCTGCACAAAGCATGGTGAAAAAAGAACTAGTTTAGACACTTGATTGGTTTAAAATTGATAAGGTGGTGGTATTGGATAGACTGATTGCATTTAAATTTGATAAGGCACCAGGACCGGATGGGATGAATCTGAGGATAATGAGGGAAGTGAAGGTAGAAATTGCGGAAGCACTGGCCATAATTTTCCAATCACACCTTGATACAGGGAAGGTGCCAGAGGACTGGAGAGTTGCAAATGTTACACCCTTGTTCAAACAAGGGTGTAAAGGTAATCCAGCAACTACAGACCAGCCCACCTTGGTGGTGGGGAAGCTTTTAGCAGCAATGATTTTGGGACAAAATTTATCGTCACTTGGGCCAATTTGGGTTAATTAAGGAAAGCGAGCACGGATTTGTCAAGGGCAAATCATGTTTAGCTAAAATAATAGCAAAATACTGTGAATGCTGCAGATCTGAAATAAGAACAAATGCTGGAAAAACTCAGCAGGTCCGGTAGCATTTGTGGAGAGAGAAACAAGAGTTAACGTTTCAAGTCCAATATGACTTTTTTGGAAGAAGTTCAGTTCTGAAGAAGAGTATTATTGGGCATGAAACATTAATTCTGTTTCTCCCTCCACAGATGGAAACACAGCGAGTGGAATGCACTGCCTGAGAGTGCGGTGGAGGTGGATTCAATCATGGCATTCAAAAGGGAATTGGATCAGTATCTGAAAAGGAAAAATTTACAGGGCTAAGGGGGAAAGACCGGGGAGTGGCATTAGGTGAACAGCTCTTGCAGAGAGCCACCATGGATACAATGGGCCAAATGGCTGCTTTCCTTGCTGTAACCATTCTATGACTCTATATACCAATAATGCCAGTGCTAGCTCCATATTGGAGCTATCTACTCTAATCCATTTTAACTGTTCTTTCCCCATGCCTATTCAAGAGTTCAGAAAATATCAATTATTTCGGGGAAATCGTAACATTTAGAGTAGCTAAATATGTCATTTAGAGAGTCAGCTCATGAAATGTGAATAAATAAATAAAATTGTAAAGTTAATTTTACATAAATGTCCATTTTGTATAACAGGCCTAAAAATCATCTTTTGATTTTAATCTGTCCAATACAAGTTTCAAATCCTTCTATAAAGCAGGGGGGAAACAATTTCCAATTAATCCAATCACAATTCCTGACTACTTTGCAGTTTTAATTATACAAAGTTTTAAATACATCAGCAACATGTGTATTAAAAATGTAGATTAAATCCAATTTCTAAAAACAACTGTGCTGTTTGGTTTATTCAGGCCAGCAACTTGAACTGCCCAAATGTAAAAAGGAAACAGTAGATTAGCACAGCTGGCTACAATAGAAAGGTGATTTTAATATGACAATTATTTTCCACATAAGAATAATTCCTCAAGTTACCCGTTGACTAAAACAATTTTTCAACAGGAAAGTTAATTATTGCAGTGCTGTTTACTTCTGAAATTCTCAGAAGAAAAGATAATTTACTGATCAAGAGAAAAAATGGACCTTACCTGCAATTCCAAAAATTCTTGGTTCCAGTAATCTATATTATAATACAAACACTCACGCGCACGCATACACTCACACATGCATACACTCACACAGAGATCTGTGGCACTTAACCAGAGTTCTACCTCAGTATCCAAATGTTAGTATCTAAGCCAGTGGAACAATAATAAGAAACAAAGTCAAGGAATGGGGAAAATACTACTTTTTCTTTTTTGTCACTTATTACCTCCTCCTATTTTCAAAGTGTTGATGCCTTACTGAAACACAGGTAAAGGAGTGCTAACTGCTCTCCAGTACTTATCCAAAACACTGCCTCTCCTGCCAATGCAAGGTGGCCCAAAGATAGCCACTGATCCATGTCAGCGCATGCGCACTGGTCCACATGTGCGCAGAAAACCAAAGACGTTGAGAGGCAGGAAGCAGAGGGTGATGGTAGAGGGATGTTTCTGTGACTGGAAGTCTGTTTCCAGTGTGGTTCCGCAGGGCTTGGTGCTGGGACTCTTGCTGGTTGTGGTGTACACAAATAATTTGGACTTAAATGGAGGGCGTATAATCAAGAAATTCGCGGATGACACGAAAATTGGTAGGGTGGTAAATAGTAAGGAGGGTAGCTATAAACTGCAGGAGGATATCAATGGACTAGTCAGGTGGGCAGAGCAATGGCAAATGGAATTCAACCCAGAAAAGTGAGAGGTAATGGACTTGGGGAGGGCTAACAAGGCAAGGGATTACACTGGTAGGACCCTGGAAAATACTGAAGATCAGAGGGACCTTGGTGTGCATATCCGCAGATCCATGAAGGTAGCAGGGCAGGTAGGTAAGGTGGTTAAGAAGGCAATTGGGATACTTGCCTTTATTAGCCAAGGCATAGAATACAAGAGCAGGGAAGTTATGCTGGAATTTTATAAAATGCTGGTTAGGCCACAACTGGAGTATTGCGTGCAGTTCTGGTCACCACGTTATAGGAAGGATGCGATTGTACTGGAGAGGGTGCAGAGGAGATTTACCAGGATGCTGCCAGGCTGGAGGGTCTGAGCTATGAGGAAAGATTGGATAGGCTGGGGTTGTTTTCCTTGGAGCAGCGAAGGTTGAGAGGGGACCTGAAAGAGGCGTATAAGATTATGAGGGGCATAGATAGGGTGGCTAGGAAGGCACTTTTTCCATTAGTTGAGGGGTCAATAACCAGGGGGCATAGATTTAAGGTATGAGGTAGAAGGCTAAGAAGGGAGTTGAGGAGAATTTTTTTCACCCAGAGGGTGGTGGGAGTCTGGAACTCTCTGCCTGAAAGGGTGGTTGAGTCAGAAACTCTCATAACATTTAAGAAGTATTTAGATATTTACTTGCATTGCCATAGCCTCCAGGGTTATGGGCCAAGTGCTGGACGATGGGATTAGCGTAGTCAGATCTTTGTTGAACGGCACAGACATGATGGGCCAAATGGCAACTTTCTGTGCTGTAAACGTCTGAGTCTACGAGCATCAACACCATCAGATGCCTATTCACCAACAGGAAGACCACAGCCAATTCTAATCTTGCACTCATCTGATGTCCACGTGTGCATTTCAGTAGAAGTACTGGATAGTGATCAGAACTGGCAATTTTGGTCAACTGTCCCCTCGCTAACCCAGGTACATTGTGACAAACTACAATTACAAAACTTGGATTTTCCAGATCTGAATGGTAAAGATAATCACTGGATGACTCAATAAACCATCCAGAGATTTTAAAACTGTTACTAAATTGAGGAAAAGAGAAACAGCCTAACAATTTAACGGACGTTTAAAAAAGACAACTTAAAATCTTGCTTGTTCTAAGGGCATTCAAAATCACAAAAACTTAAATGTTTAAAGAAATGTTAATTAAATCGCTAATCTCAGGTAGTTGAAACTACTGCTGGCCTTCTCAGAAGTTCAACCCTTTCCAGCATCTTTTCCCCTTAGTAATTGCAACACATTCTTTGTAACATGCTGTAACAAAGCAAGGAGCAACATTAGTTACTCAAACAAACATAATGAAATTCCAACATGAGTCACAGTGTGCATAATAATTGTCTTACAAGCTTAGTACTCACTTTATTAGAAGACCTTGATTTGGCAACAACTCTAGATGAATTTTACCACCTTCTGTGGTTCTGAGATAAGCAAATTCTTCCAACATGTCAATGTCGACAGACGTGATTAAGGACAAGTTGACTATTGTTATTTTAGTACAACACTTAGTTCATTTGTAATAAATTCACCAACTATGCAGAATGTATTCTTCTACCACTAATCTGGGAGCACATTCGTAATTTAATATCTCTCACCTGTTTAATTTATTCTGATGCAAGAACATCACGTCTTATACAACACTTGAGATATAAACAAACTACACAGAGTTATGTTGAACATACAACACAGAAACAGGCTATTCAGCCCTAATGATGTTTATGCTCCACATGAATCTTCTCCTTTTTCATTTATAATCATCTCAGCCTTACAGCATACTTTTCTATTCCCTTTTCCCTCATGTACTCTAATTGTTAGAAGTTATAGCAAGATTACGAAATGTTACTTCAGTATACAGATATCCCGTTTAAAGAGCGTTCTAATGACGCATTTCCATTTCAGTATGGTTTGAAAAGTAGGGAACTTACCCGAATAGTGCTGCCTCCATTTTCGCTTTAGTGTGGTTACTGTACATGTGCCAAGAACCGCAATGGTAACTGCGCATGTTCAGTCACAGACTAGAGTGACATACTGGAGCCAAATGGGTGCATAATTCAGTGTTTTTCTTTTCAGTAGTTGGTGGGAGCTGAAGATATGAGATTTGACTTCAGTTTACTGTAAACACAAATTGCAGCACAACAAAAACTGAAGTCACCACTCAAACTGGAGTGATTTCAGAAGCAGTACTGACACCAGGGCTCCCTTAACCAACTATTCAAACCAGGCAAGAAAGTTTGTTTTAAATTAAAGAATTGGGCATGTACGCAACCAGCTAGCACATGCAGTTTTATATTTCTTTTTAAAAAGGCATTTGAAACCTGGGCAGAGGGGAAATAACTGGAAGGTGAGTACATTATAGTTGGAGGGGATGCAGTTCTACAGATGAAAACGTTGGTATACCTCGATGGGAACTGTGAAGACATCAAATGATTGAACTTGGAAGTTGCTTTTGGAAGTTTAAGCAGTTCAAAGATATTTTGTAGAAGTTTCCAAAGTGATGATTATCCACATATTATTATATGGATCTGAAATTTGGAGCATGAGAAAGACTGATGGACAAAAGATAATAATAGCAGAGATGAGCTTATTGATAGGAATATTGGGGAATATCCAGTAAGCAAAAAAAAAATCAAGAATGATATAGCAAGAATTGCTTGGTCAAGAAACAGCATTTATGCAAAAGATCCAAGAGACTAAAGAAATGTGTTGGGCACATTTCAAGAACGGAAACAGCTGGATTACCTTCCATGACACGCATGAAAAAAGGCAAGGATGGCCAAGGACAGACAATGCCAAGAGTGACTTGTCACAGGAAGGGCTACCAATGACAGAAACAGCCACGCTAGCTCAAATTGACAACTGTTAGATCTCCTCAACATCCTGGGGAGCTAGGGGTTGATAATCAAACTGTATCATGGAGCAATAGGCTTGCCAAGACAAGCAAGATGGTTTTGAAGTGTCATGAGAAGAAAGCCTGGCTTGCCTTATGTTTTTACTGCCCGAGTGTCATATACAAAAAATGCTTGTGCAAAGAAATAAGTGACAGTAATGATGACAGATGGGATTAAAGTATAACTTTGGTGTCTAGGGTAATAAACACCGGTTGAGGAATCCATTAAACATAGCATAGAGGGATAACTTAATAAAAACTGCTCTTCAAACAGGTTAAGAACAGCGAGGTAGGAAGTCTTGTTTGAGGGAAGTAGCTTTGGAGCAAATAACTATGACTGTTTACATGGATGAATTGTCTTCAAAAGATTCAGGAATAGATATGTCATGCGATCTTATTTGTGACATGTACCTCTGATGTATGCAACATGTGATGTATAAAGGAGAATGGTTTTCAATAGTTCTTCAGATGGCTAGCACTAAAATGTTGTAGGGGCATTTCCTTTTCCTGTGATTATAAATTGAAGTGAGAAAGGTCTGAAAAGTTCAACACAAAATTCTCTCACTTTTAAAGGGTTGCTTTGGTGTGTTCAATTCTGCAATATTTCAATGTTTAGATCACTTGTTAAATTATTCAAACTTTGCACTAATAATTTATATCTTCTGAGCTCCTTGAGCACGTTACAGTCTTATAGTACAATATCCAATTACTTAAATGTATTTTGACATAAAGTAGCAGAAATAAACACTGCAATAAGAGGTTAACACATAGAAGTTCACTAACACAGATTACATTGACCTAAAACATTTTTACACACTTCATTGATATTTTATACTAAATCTAGAGGTCATATATACTTTGGTTTCCGTTCTTTTGAACTCCCAATTTCTTAGCACAACAGTTAAAATAACAAATGTATATGAAGTCCCAAAATGCTTCTCAATTAATTAAGTTCAGTGTGCCAAAAGTTGTTAGTCAACTTGTGCATAGTCAGATCGCACCAACATCAAATAAGATGAAAGACAAGTCCATCAGTTCTGCTGGTGTGGACTAATGACAAATGTTGGCCAGCACACCATTATAAACTGCCTGTTCTTCACAGTGCAGTGACATCCTTTACGCCCACCTGATCGGCCAAACAGGGACTCAAAATTTTACATCTCAATTCAAAGAAAGCACCTCCACTAATGCAACAATCTCTCAATACTGTAATGAAGTGCTGAAGTCTTTGGAATACAATTTGAATCCATGACCTTCTGACTCAAAAACAATAAAGGCAGATTAATAAATAGGATGGCATCTTAGAACTTCCTAGCATATAATAAAAAACGTAAAAGGATACTTGTGACATAATTGAAGAAGTTTTCATACTGAAACGATCCTTGCTGACAGATTTTGTCAACTGCTTTGAGAAATAGGTTCTCTCCACGAGGCCAGTCCAGTTGGAGCAGTACAATCACATGACCTAAAGCTAGATCATCTCGTATGTCTGTAAAGGCTCTCAACTACAAAAAGCAAAGTTATTTGTTAAATTTCCTGAAGGAAACAAGAAATTGCAGAACTATTTTTTCAGCAATTTGGTTTTATTTCATGTTGTCAAAGGCTGAATATCTCGATTTACAACTGAAAAAACTTAAATGATGATGCGGTGACACAATGCACTAGTGTACAAATGTGTATTGCCATTATTGGGATGGCCACTGCTGAGGTCATGGCCAGTGACAGGCCTGAAATCATGAAAGATGGGAGTATCCTCATACTCAATCCTTTTCCACACATCCCACTTCCCTCTTAGCCTACACGCTCTTCTGATTTACAAGCTACTGATGTTGTAAGCATGCACCTCTTACTTTTCCCAACTCTCCACATGACAACATTACATTTTTCCTTTCAGATACCCAAGAGGTGCAACCTGACCAGGCAGTGGAGAAACACCAAGAAGAGAGTGATGATGAAGATATAGTACTGTCATTTGATTTCACACTCGCAGCCATCATCTTGGACACTGGCACTGTGTGTATCTTGAGGATAGAACAGCAGCAAGATTTGAACATGGTGAGACACTGGCCATCTGTAGTCTGAAACAAGGGCAGAGGGTGAAGATAGCACATGTGTCAGCTTGCTGGAAGGTAAGGTTGGAAAGGAGTTCCACTGCAGAAAACTCAGATGAGGGCTTCAATTGGGCAGCTGATAAAAGAAACTGATGAGTGTACACAACAGAATGCTTGGGGCATTGGGAAGCATGTCATCAATGTCAGAGCATGGAGGAGTCCAGCACCACCTGGCAGAGGGCTTTGGGCAGATTGTGGAGCCCAACCTTTCCAGCATGAAAGTGGTAGTAACTCATTCACATGCTCAAACATAATGCAGTAGGATGATGTCACAGCCTGCATTGCAGCACAAGCAGGAGCCACTCAAAGTCCGAATGCTGCAGTGGAAGCTCAGATTGCTGTCATTCAAGGCCAACTTGCTGCCACATCAACTCAGACTGTTGTGATCATGGCTGTGAATTAGTGTGCGCAAAGGGCTTGCAGAATGTCACTGTAGTCTAGAAATTTGTCCTCCAATAAATTACTAGGAGTGCTGAGGCATCACCCTGGGGAGTGGCAGTGGCTCTGAGCGCAAACCTGCTGTCCCCTCTGAAGGTGATAGCCTTCTGCCTGCCATCCCGCCACTCTACCAGTGCCTTTGCTGCTGTGCGTCAGCCGACCAGCCTAGACTGCTGTCGCCAAGGCCCAGATGGTGTTGTCCATCACTAAGGCTTCTAGGTCCAGAGCTGCTCGAGGTCATTCTCCAATGCCATCTGCAGTTTCCTCCACTGAACATCAGCAGCCTTCCACCAGCCATGCTGCAGTTACTGGGGTAGCATCATGTGGGAGCAGTAGGACAGGTAAAGGTACATAGAAGACAAGCACTATGGGAATGCACATGACTGATTGGCATGATTTATAAATTTGGTTAGGAATGTTAATAGCAGTTTTTAATTTTACATAGTAACATTACAGTGTCAGCTTGTGTACAAAAAAGGGAAGGTAGGGTGCTGTTGAAGAGTGGGGAATTAGGGCTGCAGTTACTGACACCACACTCAGATGATTTTTTCACGGACAGCAAGGGGCTCCCTAAGTTGCCTCTCCCCTTCTGCTTCCTCCTCATGCTCCTGCTTCTTAGCTGTATGCCATGTAGCTATTATCAAGGTCTGTCTCCTCATAATGGCAAGGTTATGCAGCATCCAGCAGATCACCACAAAACTTGACACCTATCCAGCTAAAAATCACACAGTTCCACCCAAATAGTCAATACATTGAAAGCATTGTTTCATCACATCAATGGTCTGCTCTATCACATTTCATGTGGCAGCACGGCTTTCATTGTGCGTGTGCGCTGCGCACTGGAGTCATCAGCGGCTGGTCGGCCCTTGCTGTCCAGAAACCACCCACTGGTTTGCAGACTTCTGCAGAATGAAGCATCATGGCTGCTGCCAGGATAGTGGGTAGTGACCAGCACGATTTGCTGTCTATACTCACATACAGCTGGATGTTGATGGAGTGGAATTGCTCTTAGCTCCAGTATATAGGCAGGGGTGGCATGTGGTGCCAGGAAATCGATAATAATGAAATTAAAGGCACCTAGGACAACAGGGAAACTTGCAATCCGAGCAAAGTCGTGTGCCCTCTCTCTCTCTCTGTCTGCCCCTCTGGAGAATGAAATGTAATGGCCTTAGTGGCCTCCCTGATGCAACAATGGACATCAAGCTGCAAGATATTGCAAATCTCCAGCCTGGGAGGTGTCAAATGGATTAAAATTCATCACCACAGTCATCTTCACAGCCACTGACTTTGTAGCCCTTGCCCTGCTCCAAGAATATAGTTGCAGCTGAAGCAGGTGACAGATTTTAGCGAGGCTGTTCTTACTTAAGTGCAGATGTCACTCACATTTTCCCTTGCTGAAGTTCAAGGAGAATTTCAGGCGGATATGATCTCCTGGTGGGGGCCTTTCTTTCCCCCTCCTCAGGTGGAAAGTTTCAGCAGCTTGTCCTACTCTGTATGGTCTCTGTTGGCTCTCCAAGTCAAGCTGCATTCCAAGGGAAATGCCTACTTGTCTGGCAGCAACCAGTTTGTACTTTGAAATAAGGAAAAAGTGCTTTGCACGACTCCCTGGAGACTTTGGTACTTGAAACAACTATAGAAGGCACCAAACGCTTATGGAATTGCAACAATACTCAGCAACTAACCTATAAGCAATTGATGATCTCTTGAAAGGCACTGATGAGGTGTCCTTCATGTTGCTGAATGAGTGTTCAGCTGTGCGAGGTTAAAAAGCTGAAGCATGAAGCTCCAAAATGGCATCCCTGGCATCAAGTCAGCACTGCATGCTGATTGACATCATGATCTGCTTACTCTGCATACTTCTGGTGGATGTTCAGTGTGTGCTAACACCTGCATCAATATGGCGTCCGGTGTGATTTGCTCTTCAAGTGTGCATGCATGCCACGAATACCATTTGGAGCTCTAAGGGCACTTGTACTGTCCAAAAAATAGAGGCCAACATGCCCAATTTATCACCCAATATATTTTTTGTCCACAATTCCCCATGTGGTGGCCTGGTGACATTCTCCGAACAAACACCAGTAAGAGGCCAGATAAATCCTTAGTAAATAAAAATATAGCAAGTACTGAGATGCACACTTCCAGCAATCAGCTGTTTTTTTCCTCTAATCTGGAGCAAGGGCGGGAGTGTCAGAGTAAAGAAAAAAAAAGCTAAAAATCCAGATAACATTAAATACAGTCTTCCCCGATGGCCTACTGGGTGAATGTACAGCCAATTGCAGTGCTGAGCCAGATATTCCTAGTTTTGACTCACAGTTAGTGCTGAGTTAACACAACTCAGCTAAGAAGCAAATGAGACACTACCACTGGCTTCAGTACCTGAGGATGGCAGAGGGGCAGGGGAGTGGGACGGTGCAGTTCTTGATCATGATTATTATCCAGTGACCCATGACCGAAAACACAAACACCAAATGCATTGGGGAACTCTAAGCTTCTGAAAGGCACTATATAAATGCAACCTCTTTCTTTCTTCTTCTTTATAGTTAGCCATCATGCTAGCATTCATTACCCATGTTTACACACCAGATTAGTTTAGTTGAATAAAGTATTCGAGTGCCATGCAGCTGTATCTTGCAGGCAAGATCCAGCCTCCAGGAAGGAAGAGACAAAATGTATTGCATTTCACATAGATTTTTTTTTGTGTTCACCAGAACTGACTCAAGTCTTTACTTACAAATGCTATAAATTATTAATATTAATGAAGAAGTTCAGTCAGTCAGTCGGCTTACCTTAAAGCAGGCCAACATTAACTGAAGGCAATATGGCATCATAGCTTTGCTTGTACAGGGCAACAGTTTAAGGTCTAATGCTGAAAGTAAATGGAGTATAAAAAATAAAAATGGCAGCAGTACAGCTGGATCTTCTGAGAAATTAAGCAGAATTATAATTTCTGTAAATTCATATAATTTCTTGCACATGTTAAGCAAATTATGCAGCATATATAAATTGTCAGGAATTAATGCAAATGTTAATGTATTTAATTAGAATTTTTAAAAAAAAACATACACTAGGATAATTCCACTCTTTTTCCTTTCCTGCTTTCAAGTGGCAAAAATGAAGCTCAGTTAAGATGCTGGGAGGACAACCATTTCCTAGACTTCCACTTTGCTGTCATTAATCAGAGACTAGTTGCAGTTCAGAAGCAGTCCTGGTTTTGTCCTCCATTTGTTGTCTTTCTACAGTGGTACAAGTTCAAGCACTCAGCAACATTTGGTTAAACAATCTACACTTCTAGGTTAGTGCTTTTATAATTATCACAAAAATACAGGGCTCTAACTTGCTCCATCCTACATGGAGATTTGTGTCAATATCTTTATGCAAGCGCAGGGGTAAAACTCAAGGTGCAATATCTATTATTTTGATGTCTTCCATCACTATCACCAAGAATTCTATAGAAAAGAACACAAACTTCTTTCATCATCTGCTTTGGTTTTGTTAGTAAAAGCTCTAAAGTTTTAGAGGGGCACAAATAATCTGAGTACTTAGTTTTGGAACAAGTGGTAAGAATCCACTTGTCCCAACTACATCTCATGCGTGAAAATGAAAAGACATCTCTTGCACAGACATGGCCTTTTCCAAGCTTATAAATTAGATTCATCATTCTGAAACATTAGCTCTGTTTCTCTCTCAGAGTGCTGAATATTTTCAGCATTTTCTGTTTTTATTTCACACTTCCAATATCTGCACAATTTTATTTTTCTATAAATTCTCCAGTTGCACTCCAAACTATTTCACACATTACGAAAGGAAGTTGGAAAATATACACCATAAATACCAATACACCTACTTTTGAGCTAAACTAATTGTACACCTCGCCCTAATACGTTTTGCCCAGGTTGAACAGGTAAACAGGTTACCATGGCACTGTAGAGATGTACTTAGATCAATGCGTACAATGATCAACTTATAAGGAACACTTGTGTGTGATGCATTAGCCTAGTTTAGAAGGGGAGCAGGCACTGCCAAATCACAACTTCTTCATAAACCTCAGTTTTCAGGGGGAAAGAGATAAAAAGATTAAAATTAGCATATATCTGAATAACTCAATGTAGTCCATACCTTTCCTAAATCTAGGTTTCGTTTTTGGAGTTTCCTCCTGTACTTTCACAACATCTTGTGTACATGGAATGACACTGCACATAACATCCAACACCTTATCACATGTCATCTACGGAAGGAAAACAAGAGGTCAGATTCATGATTGACTTCATTACATTGTCAAATGATGAGAAAAATAAATTACAAGGTCATATTTATCAACTTAAATAGGAACATATGATTTTAGACAAACAGTAAAGGCCATAAAATCTAAATAAATTCTTCCATTTTTGACAGATCAAACTTATCTATCCACCTTTCTCATCATACTCTTCATTTTCAGAAATGCATCCAACTGTCTCTTGAACCCATTCTTATGGTTTGTCCTAGCAGTCTTCCCAATCATTAATGGCACAGGTAAATTTAAATACTTGGTTTAAAAAGAAAAAAAATCTCCATGCATGAATCAAATAGTGCAGTCCATCTCAAAAGAGTGTGGTCAAAACAGTGGATTCCTCAGCTAACAAATACTAATGTATTATAAATTTTTCATTTTACTTTTACACCTGTCCATAAACAAGCAGCTAATTTAGTTTCATTCAGGAGCAGAGGCAGCAACCAGCTCATTCCTCATCTACAATCATCCTACTTTGCAGAATAGAGTTACAGAATAGCAAGAGTTGATGCTGTCTTTCAACCTTGGTAAGGGATAGCTTCTCATCTTCACATAGTGCCCATTATTTAGATTAGAAATTAACTGTATGAGAAACTCTCAGCTGAATTCCAGTAACCCACCACGCCAATTACTTGCTGCATTAACCCAGAAGGCCACTTAGATCATCAGCCCTACTGACTAACATGTATATCAAAAATATGCATCCAAGTGATCACGTTTTCAAATACGTTAACAAGGTTTCCCATATCTTATCAAAATTCATCAATATTGCAAAAGGAGGCTTGAAATTTGTAAAATGGGTAGGCAAAAGTCAATTTCTAAGTTCTCAGAATGTATCACCATTGTGTACTTACTCTGTATTCTCCTAATGCAAAGTGACAGGCAGCCATTTGGATTAATGCTCTTTGTTGTTCCAGTGTGCCCTGACTCATGACATGTTGCTGGGCTCCTTGAAGAGCGCCTAACTGATGAAGACTGTTAATTGCTTTTCTGTATTGGCCCTTCAAAAGAAAAAATTCAATTACATACTAAGGCAATAAAAAAGGTAAAGACATCACTTAAAATATTTATATAATCCCATTACGTACATAATAAAAAAAGTCAACTATTTATGGCATGTCTTGAGGTCACTTCAATAGTCCTGCTTTCCCTTAATCAGCAAACTAACATTTGAATAATAGATTATAGAAATTGTAATTGCTTTTATTCTTCTAATAACTAGTGTGGTATCAAGGTTACTTTTATCCAGTATCCTTTATCCTCTACCCTTTTCCATTCCTTCTCTGTCCTCAGCAGCAGAGAAGACATAGTCACGTAGTGAACTACACCACAGCACAATGCACTGGTGCCAACATGGCATACCATTGAAATGCTGGATGGTATACTGTATTTCTAAATTTAAGATTAATTTAAGAGTTTACTTTAAATAACTAATCTAGCATTAAAATCATCTTTATTTCTTTCTAAATGTGAATAACATCAAAAATAAAGTTCAAACTTAATCCAAATAAAATGTTTCTGCCCATCTATACTATAAGTTGTGTATGCATGAATGTGGGATTCCCATTTGCCTTCTTACTGGGTTGCAGTAGTAGTCACTGTCTCCTGGAAAATGGATCTTTCACGTCAAGATAGACATTTGCACATATACGTATTTATTCGGCATATTACATTCAGCATATTACATTAGCATCCAAACATAGGAACCAACTTCCCAGAAAAGAATTGCATTAGAGTGGTGGGGAAGGGAACAGATCTGCCCTTGGGAGAATGGCACTGTACTAGCAATCAGGGGTACATTGAAAAGTTTCCCAACGTGGCAAGTCACAAATATGACCAGATAAAACATACATAAAAGCTGACAGATTTTCATAAAAACCTAACTGCTTCAATGTCCTTCAAGGGAGGGAGTTGCCATTACTTGGTTTGGCGTATACGTGGCTAAGGTTCCACACTTCATGGTCAACAATGCCCTCAGGTAACTATGGATGGACAATATGTGCAGTCAAATTTTAAAAAGAGAGGATGCTCAGAGGCTAAGTGGACTGTGGGGGGACAAATTACATTGTATTAGCAAATCTGAGAGTTCTGATAACGATACTTTTTTTGGGGGATTTATAGTTGGGTAGATGAGGAACTTTTATGGTGGCTGTATATTGGAGAATTTTTGTTTGAATGTGATTGTGTAAATTCTCGGTGGAACATGAATGGTAATGAAAGTAGAAAATAATCAAATAGAAAGAAAAAATATTAACTGAAATACTTATCCAATAAGGAAGAAAATTCCCAAAGAGATTCAATAGTCACAAGGTAATAGACACAAGATAAGAAATTTTGTGAAGATAACTTAATTAACTTCAACCAATAAATTCAGAACAAACCGCTAGTTAATAAGACTAAGCAGATATATTTGACAGCAAAAAGTCTTCCTGTGCTTCCACAGTCAGTGTGACCTCAAATAATTTACCTGGTATACAATCATGTCAGTTATGAATATCCTCAACCACAGCCAAGTTTCAGTCTTCCAAGACATGCAGATTCGTGTGAATTCTTGAGAGTGGAAAAGAATAACAAATAAATTCTACAATATATCATAAAATAGTGATTAATAGTACATCTCAGTTTAAGGAAAAGTAGAAAAAAGTTTTTCAGTACTTGCAAGTACCCTTGCAGAGATATGCAACCACCAGAAGCAAATATTATGCTGCAAGAATTCCAGTACATCAGCAACTCTGGAATATCAATGACACATGTAGTTAATATAAAAGGAAACTACAATTCTGAGTCAATCAATCCCATGCCTTATGTCATTGCCTGGTGACAAAAATGGAGCAGAATTGTCCCTAATTTACGGGTTCCCATTTCTGAACATAGTTTCTGAAATTGCATGCTAAGTTATTTTCTATTGTTTTGGCAATGCATGAGGTATGCTAAAATGTTAGTCAAGCCAATACTGTTGATGGGTAATGGACACTCCTGCTCCTAATTCGTATGCTCATCTACGAGGGAGTCAAAGGGTATAGGGGGTATGAAGGAAAGTACAGTTGAGGCCACAATCAGATCAGCCATGATCTTACCGGATGGCAGAGCAAGCTCGAGGGGCCAAATAATCTACTCCTGCTCCTAATTTGTATTTTGACATGTGTCTGGAAAAACCATGATCATTGAGCACATCCAAGTGATACCTTTTCATATGTATTATTGCTGTTTGTGATTTAAGTAAATTCCCTCTGGTTGCCAGATTAACTTCTGAAAGGTAACTGGTTTTACTGGTACAGAATTGGACACTTTTGACATACCAGCTGGTTAAGGTTTCGATCCAATTCTTATAGCTATTTCTGAGAAAGATGGCAACCAATAGAGAATTTGGAAACCATCCCTTTCTGAGGCTTCTTTATTATTTAGGCTTCTTTCGCAACCTTTTAAGCATTCAAAAGTGTGCAGCTATAGTTCTTCCCTAAAATTATTTTTAATTAGGAAATTATCAAGCAGCACTGTTTAAAACAACATCAATTTTGAATATTTGCAGTCCCCTTCGGGTGTTTTGATAGGTGTAAAATGAACCCATCACTTATGATTATCCACAAACTTTTCAGAAATTAGTGAGAAAACAACTAAAAAGGATTGTTGTGCAAATTGTGCTGGAGAATAGGAATTTATTTTATGTGGTAGTTCCCCAGATGCCTTGATAAAGGTCAGGGAACCATAGAGAGGTGATCTAAATTGAAGAACTTTCAAAGTAAGTTCACAATGCACAAAAACTATTTATTATGGATATCCTTATGTATAGCATTAAACAAGGTGTGACAGAGTGATGAAAATATCAACACCAGAAATCTACTGTTGTGTCTTTCTTATTAAGTACCTAACTGCTTCAAGGCAGAAGAATGGGCAAGCAAAAATATGGCTGCCATTTGACTGACCTCAAAGAGTTTCTGCATTTTTCAGTATAGAAAGTAGAGGTTTTACTACTATTCACCTACACAAGGCTCCCCAAGTGAGCAGATGCAGAAGAAAAATTGAGTTTTATAACTGTACTTGCAGAACACTCAAGGGCAACTAGGCCCAGCCAGCAAAGCCCACATCCCATGAATGAATTTTAAAAACTTGCAAAAACAACATACACTGGGACCACACTATAGCATGGAACTCAGTAATAATGTGAGTGCCCTGGAATCCAAAATTTTCATTTACGTTTATTCACAGAACTGTGTGAAAAGTGGAGCAAAGTGTTAACTAAACCTAGGAGAAGAGTGTCAACTCATGTAGGCCATGTCACTCAGGTTGGGAGCTAAAGTTGAGTGCAGTGAAATCACTTCCACCGTGTGGAAGCTACAGTGAAGCTGTAGAGATCCAGTGTGTAACTTAGGGCTGGATTTTACATTCCCTCGCTGGTGGGTTTGAAAGCTGGGGGGGGGAGGGGGGGGCAAAAACAAGTAATATCCAGCGGGTGGCCTCTCCACTGTCTATCCCACCCACCCCGACCTGTCTAAAATTTTGCAGGAAGCAGGGGAGGAATCGGGCAGCACACCTGCCCTTGGGCTTATTGAAGCCCTTAAGTGGCCAACTGATGTCCACTTAAAGGCCTCATCCCTATGCTGCAGGTATTTTACCACGCCAAGCGGGAAGCCCAGCAGCTTTAGCTGCACAGGCTGGTGTCGGGCAAGGGTGGGGAAACCTCCTTTGGGACAACCTGGGCCCATCGGAGGTACCCCACCCTCAAGGTCATCCTCCACCCCTTGCCCCCCCACTTGCCTCTTGAACCCAGCACCCCCTATCCCCCACAACCCCCTCTCCACACCACAACCCCAGACTTACCTGTCAGTTCAGGTTCCTCAGAATTGGGGACTGTTTGTAGTCCCAGCGGTGGCTACCAGTAGCCAACAATCCAAGCAGCCTGCAGCTCTCTAAGGTGGGGCTTCCTCCTGAGAAAGGGGCAGAGGAAGTCTCACCTTAAAGCAATCAACACTGCTCCCAGCATCAAATGCAGGGTAACCACTGGGATTGTGCCCTTGGTTAGCATTCCATAGCTGGGACAATCACTGGAAAGTTCGTCTGCCTGTCATTGGACCTACCTAGACATTGGCTCAGGCTGTTTTCTGACTTGTTATCTCTGACCCATTGCTGCTATTTAATGGTTTAACAGTTTACCTCTGCAGGTTTCAGCACCATTTGTAAGAGTTGCCTTGTCACTTTTTTTAACCTTTAGTTCTTATACTTTTATTCGCCTTTCAAAATTTTAAAGTGCATGCCAGGCCATTTACTGTATTGATTTATTTAAATGAAACCCACTGGCTTTATTTATTTTAAACTTAGAATGCTGTTGTACCTATTTCAAGCTCAACACAAGTTCATGACAATGAGAAAAATTATGAAGCAGGATTTAAAATCTGAACATACATTATAGAGAACATGTGACTGGCATCTTGGGAATTCTCTGTCGGATGCCGATTTAATCAGTAGTTCTGCTTTATTCTTACTACTGGCTTGGCACTTTTGAAAGGACTCCTTTATAGTTTGGCCTCATCCATAATGGGGTCTTGAGAAATGGGCCCCATGGACCACATTATAGCAGGGTTCCAGTGTAGTTTGCACAGGCATAGCTGATTCATAAAAATTTAAAAACTTGTCCTTTGCTTTAATAACATCCCCAATCTTAATCACTGGAGAAAAGCCAAACAGATGAATGGCAGTAAAATCATGTAACTCTCTGTATAGATAAGAGTCGGAGCATTTCAGCTGCGGGACGTGATAGCAATCATGCTTTTCTTGTTTATACCCTTGGTATCAGCACCATTTTAGCTTACAATGGCACTGATGTAACAAGGAGGACTTCTGTCATCTGGAAATCAGTCATCAAGCAAGTTTCCACAAAATCAAAAGCAACAATCATATTTTAAATTTGTTAGACTTTAACAGTTGAATCAGTGGAAGATCTGTACCATAAATGGAGTATTACTTATAGTACAACACACAATTATGAGTAAATTAGAAAATGATTCTCATGCAGAAAACCTGAAATGGGATTGAATCATTCAATGCTTTCACACACACATTAGGCCAGGAATAAGTTAACTAAGCCAGTAATTTGATGCAATAATTTGATGCAACAATCTCTAAAATATAGGAAGATAAAACAAAATCTTGTGTATTTTCACAGATAGCTTGAAAAAAGTCAAAGAAATCCTCTCCTCGCAGATAGGTTCTACAGAGAAAAGATAATTTAATCTCCATTATAAAAATGGGATCAGCCCTACCTTTCTCCAAAGCCTCTTGAGAATGAAGCAACTCCCAACTTTCTCTTGCAAGCTTAAAGTTCTCAAGAACATCAATTGAGTTTGGCAATTCAACCTTATTGACAACAATGTGACGGTTACGCCCTTTTCCAGAACATTCTTCATCATCTGAACTCTAAATTTAAAAAATGAAATAAATTTAGCTTCTTTAAAATTTAAATGTTAAGCAACTAATATTGCTTTATGCATTACCTTTTACACCAATTTTCCCTCTTCTGAATAAGTTAATTCCTTCCATGGTCTCTTGTACCTCACACAAGTGGTTGCTCCTTGTGTGCAAGTCTCAGCAATGAACATTCCTAGGCTACTCAACCATGAAGGACAAGGATTATCACAGCTGAACCTGACTCGCTCCTTGTCCTAAGCAAATATCCACACACAGACATCCAGCAAGGATCGGTAGATCTGCCTTTCTCAAACTTCAATCTACCACATGTGCAGCACAGGGTAAGCTGATTGTCTGGCCTGCAGGAGAGCACACATGAAGGAGCACTGAATGAAACAGGAAGGTCATCAGATAGACCCGCAGTTACCAAGGCTTCAGGTGGACACCAGGCAAGTTCAGCCTTGTTCGAGAGGAATTTATTCATTAATTTTTAATTACGTAAACTTAAAGTCAAAGAAAGAGCACCCAAATACATATTCTCCCAGGTAAAATGAATATTATAATTTAGATTAGGGTGTTGGGGGTGAGGTGTGGGGAAGAATGTGTGATTATTAATCCATTTGAAAAGAGATCCTTCAACCAAAAACCCTCGAGAACTACAGCACCAGATAACAATTTGGGCTGGAAAATCTAGCTGATTCCACCCCCCCCACCTCTTCTTCAGGTGTGCAATGGTCAATTGCACATGGTAATTATCACATCAAACTGGCAGCAGTGTTTCCTACATTGCAACAGTGACTACACTTAATTATCAATTAGATTATTAACTTGAGATGGGTAGCAATAATCCACTACTCCCTATAAAGTACATATTAAATATGATAAAACTGTAACAGTGAAAAGTTACGAGCAGAAATTCTGAGTTGAATTGAACCAAGATGATATCACCCTAGGTGCCCTTTCTTCATACAGTCGATCAACTGGAAAACCCAGTGTGCATAACTAAAGGTCAGCAATGTGGAAAGGGTGAAGCTCAGCTACAACACTGGCATCTACCTGACAATGTGGAAAATTGCCCAGGTATGTCCTGTACGCAAAAAGCAGGACAAATACAACCTGGCCAATTACCACCCCAACAGTCTACTCTCAATCATTAGTAAAGTGATGGAAGGTGTCATCAACAGTGCTATCAAGTGGCACTTGCTTAGCAATAACCTGCTCACTGATGCTCAGTTTGGGTTCCGCCAGAGTCACTCAGCTCCTGGCCTCGTTACAGCCTTGGTTCAAACATGGACAAAAGAGCTGAAATCCAGACGTGAGATAAGAGTGACTGTCCTTGACATCAAGACCGCATTTGACCGATTGTGGCATCAAGGCATCCCAGCAAAACTGGAGTCAATGGGAATCAGGGGAAAACTCTCCGCTGGTTTGAGTCATACCTAGCATAAAGGGAGATGGTTGTGGTTGTTGGAGGTCATCATCTCAGTTCCAAGACATCACTGCAGGAGTTCCTCAAGGTAGTGTCCTAGGCCAACCATCTTCAGCTGCTTCATCAATGACCTTCCTTCCATGATAAGGTCAGAAGTGGGGATGTTCGCTAATGATTGCACAATGTTCAGCGACATGCGTGACTCCTCAAATGCTGAAGCAGTCCATGTCCAAATGCAGCAAGATCTGGACAATATCCAGATTTGGGCTGTTAAGTGGCAAGTAACATTCATGCCACACAAGAGCCAGACAATGACCATCTCCAACAAGAGAGAATCCAACCATCAGCCCTTGACATTCAATGGCATTACCATCACTGAATCCTACACTCGCAATATCCTGGGGGTTACCATTAACAGAAACTGAACTGGACTAGCCATATAATTACTGTGGCTACAAGAGCAGGTCAGAGGCTAGGAATCCTGCGGTGAATAATTCACCTCCTGACTCCCCAAACCCTGTCAACCATCTACAAGGCACACGCAAAGAGTGTGATGGAATACTCCCCACTTGCCTGGATGGGTGCAGCTCCAACAACACTCAAGAAGCTTGACACCATCCAGGACAAAGCAGCCTGCTTAAATCGCATCCACAAACATTCACTCCCTTCACCGACGACTCATAGTGGCAGCAGTGTGTACCATCTACAAGATGCACTGCAGGAACTCACCAAGCCTCCTTAGGCAGCACCTTCCAAACCCATGACCTCTACCATCTAGAAGGACAAGGGCAGCAGACACATGGGAACACCACCACCTGGAAGTTCCTCTCCAAACCACTCACCATCCTGATTGAAAATATATTGCCGTTCCTTCACTGTCGCTAGGTCAAAATACTGGAACTTCCTCCCTAACAGCACTCTGGGTGTACCTACACCACACGGGCTGCAGCAGTTCAAGAAGGCAGCTCACCCTCACAAAACAACACAATTGGTATGTTTAGCAGAGCTAACTAAATCAATACACATCGATGCTTGTATGGTGATAGTGCTGATTCCATTCATGCTAACCTTAATATTTCATCTCACACTATTCTGAATTTGTTAATCGTTGTTAGAGTGTAAATTCTGGCATAACTAATTAGCAATAGGTCTCAATGCCACTTGATAATCTTGTTAAACATATTCACAACCTGTCATGAGATTGTTTGAGATGAAGAGAGATTGAATGCCACAGGTACAGTTACATGTCCTTAATGACTTCCACTACTGACATCTTAGTGCTGTATGCCAGTCAGATGTAAACAAGATTAGAGTGTCAAATAAGGATTGGCGAGAGAGTAGTTGCACAACATGTCAGGATTTGAAAGAAAGGAAAGGTTGGAAACAGAGCAACACGTGGAGAATTGAGAGGTTATTGGTGCTTTGCTTGAGAAATCATAATAATCTTGAAATGGGAGATTGATGATAGTGGCAGACATGAGGTTGAAGAAGAGCAACTGAATGGTTGAGAACTGAGAAAAAGATCAGCTGGCAGGCTTCATGGACATGATGGGAGTATTCAAGGCTGAGGGAGAGCAAAAATATGAACAACCATACAGTTTGAGGTGGCCCAGTCATATTTTACAGCAGATAGCCAGACTTGTCAATCACCTAGTGCTTACAAGAGTTTATGGCCTGAGAATTTGAGACCATGGAGAGGAAGACCATCTGAGATGAGGGCATTAAACATGGAGGTGAAATTACTGACGAAAATGTTAGTAGAAACAAAAATGTCATCATAGGTGGTAAACCACTGGAGAGGGAAATCAGGAATTGTCTGCATGTGAAAACACCCCTTAAATAGATCCCTTATAGCCACCACCTACTTGACTGATAGTACAGTCCCCATAATGTTTAACAGGTGCATTCAAGTCAATGTGATTTGCCCTCTATATACAGACAGTATATATCTGCGAACAATAACATTATATCAGAGATTGACATGGCCTCACACTAAATGTATTAGCTGATTTAAATCGCAAATGGCTCATGGAAATTTCAGGCAGCTTCCCTTATTTGTCTGCACCATTAACTTGTGCAGACTATGGGATGCAGCTGAAAAGCAGAGACTTTGTCATGACCAAAACATACACAATCCATCCATACATATGATTCGAATTAACTTAAGTCATGCGGGCAGTACTCACACATCTACAATTAATCTTTCATCTACCAAAATGCACATAAGAAGGAATTCATTACTCACAAAGTGTAAAAAATTTTTTAAAAAGGTTCACATTTCCTACAGAACGAAGAATACCACCAACATTCATTCTTTGTGCCTTTCGTTAGACTGAAGGTTATTGTTTTTGAACTAAAGGGTCAATTGGTGAGGGGTGTGTCCTGCAGAACACAGCATGGGGGTCTTTGTTTTGCCCATCACTCATGTCATATTATGCCTCATTAAAACATTTGTTAGCTATGCAAAGACTGCACCAGGTGTACACGGCAAATCCTCAGCTTGTCAATGTATAATTGTTCCTTTGATTGATAGTTTTCTAATCAGAATCCTATTGCTGGTTAAATCTATATGGCAGCCATTTGATTGTATGTGAAGGCAACAGCTAGGCTCTATGGCCTAATACAAGAACATTGTCTCATTCGCATAATAATATATGATCAGGAAATTTATGGAAGTCAGTGTCCACTCCAGACCTTGCTGTTTATCAGATGGTGTAAGAAACAGTCTCTGAATAAGTTATTTTAATCGATATTATGAACTGAAGAGATTTTTGATGTTTAACTCGATAACTATTAGTAGTATCTGTATTGCTACTGTGCAATACTAACTTGTGAATAATTCACAGGTTTGTTTTAGTTTTTACGATACAGCGTTTGCCATTTATCTGAGAGCTTTGAAGTGCAGTGGGCACTCTGCAATTTCTGATGTACAAAAACTTGGTAAAAGGGTCATTATTGATTCTGTCACGTGCAACATATAAAAGGAAATCCAAAACAAAAACAGAATTACCTGGAAAAACTCAGCAGGTCTGGCAGCATCGGCAGAGAAGAAAAGAGTTGACGTTTCGAGTCCTCATGACCCTTCAGCAGAACTGAGTATAGTTAGGAGAGGGGTGAAATATAAGCTGGTTTAAGGTGGTGGGGGGGAAAGAGAGAAGTTGAGTGGGGTTGTGGTTGTAGGGACAAGCAAGCAGTGATAGGAGCAGATAATCAAAAGATGTCACAGACAAAAGGATCAAAGAGGTGTTGAAGGTGGTGATATTATCTAAGAAAATGTGCTAATTAAGAATGGATGGCAGGACACTCAAGGTACAGCTCTAGTGGGGGTGGGGTGGAAAGACTGACAAGGTATTAGTTGTAGATTTAAAAATAATGGAAATAGGTGGAAAAAGAAAAATCTATATAAATTATTGAAAAATGAAATGTTTAGCCTAATACAAGATGCCTGAGTCTTCATATGGAGCTGCAAAGCAAACAATGTGAACTGCAAGAGCATAAATACCAGATCCGCCCCATCCCAGCTTGCCAGTGGTCCAGAAAGGTGTGTGGGGGGGAGGGTGTGTGTGCGTGTGTGTGTGTGTGTGGGAGCGGGCTGCTTGATGCAAGCAGAAAATGGTATGAGGTCACTAGTGGTGTGTGGGTCAGCAGTGTTTGTCCCCACCCTTTAGTTTAGCAGTGTAGTCAGGCCAATTGAAGGATTCTTAGTTGATGACAATATTTGCAGCTGAAGTAAACAGGCTGCTATCCAGCACTGTGATCAAACAACTTCTTGTCAAATGAGAAAGGAGTCAATCTTACACGTTGTACTATGCAGTTGCCAAGAGACTAGAGCTTTCTGGATCCCATGTTAGCAGATAAATTCAAAATGGCAATAGTACCCTATATTATTCAGGCCGCATAACCAAGAAATTGGATGGTTATAATGTTCTCCAAAGACCCACTACTCTCAAACTGGCAATCAGTCCAGGTATGCAAAGTTCTTGAAGTTCAACTTCTACCCAAGTGAAGCCATTTGGTCTTTCAGCAGCACAAGTTTTTCATGAAATGTGCAGCTGATCTATGACTTGGTCACTCATTATAACCACCCTCATTTAGACAACTGGTTCCTAAGTATTCCATCTCAAAAGGCAATTTGGAATATAGTCTGGCAGACGATAAATTAGTACATCTCTACAAGAAATAATATTTTTGCATGCCTTAGTGACAGAATCAGCTTCATACAGGATATGAAAGAATAGTGGATTAAGGTCAGTTGCCTTCAATGCCAATCTGGAGCAACAAAACAGTAGTCAAGAATGGGAAAAAATCATCCGGATCTTGTACTTGTTCCTTTAGTGGCATAACGCTCCTAGACAAGTGTTCCGTTTCAATACCTTTAATGTCTTTTCCTCGACTATTATGATGGGCAGATTATTCCTCAAAAATGGCATGTTTTTACATTGCTCTGTACGTTTATTTTAAGTTAACTTATCATTGATTTAGTTCCTCTTGCCTGACAAATCCAAGTACTTGAAACAAATATTAATAACAAACACATTTTTGTTGTAGCGTGCTCACATGTTGCACTACAGGTGACATTGTGACACTCAGATAGAGTAGGTAATAATCAATACAATGAGGAATATACTGCTTATAAAGACAGGAAACACTTATGCCCAAGATGTCTAATATCTTTCATTAGCTTTCTTATAACTGTATAGCTTTAGCATACTTAAAGCTTTATTCATGAGTCATCCTTTTTATATTCAAGATCATTTTCAGTGCCCTTCTCTATAACCATTCCAATGTATATGCATCTTTTTTGTGGTGTAGTGAAGAGAATTGAATGTATTAAATCCACCTGCACTCTGAACAGTATGTTGCAAAGCCATAGCACAACCCCAAGGGATATATTCCATAATCCTGAAAACATACTGCAATATCTATCTACATTATTTTTTGGAAAAAAAGTCAATGTCTCGAGTATAACTTAGAAGGCTGGCTAGTCCAAGGGATACATAAATAATTAAATAATGATTAAACTCCAGGTCTGGATCAATTTACTGACCACCAACACTGTTTTATGAAGCTACTTAAAACACTAGAATATCATTACGTCAACCAGATTTTCTCAGTCTGGAAAGAACAGTTTCCAACCAGCTTCTAGATCTTTAAAATTGTATAATTGGATAGCTTACAAGGAGCTAGCACTCTCATTGCCTATCTTCCCTCTTCCATTATAACATCACAGTAACATACATCAGTCATGTGCTATCCTGGATACAGTAAACTGAGGGGGTGTCCCAAGAAAGCAATCAACTACATCAGGCATCCTGTGTACAAGAACAAGTTGAAGGGAATTTGATGAGAGGAAGAGAGGTTATAATAGTTTTGGTTATTGAAATAGTTTAAATATTTCAATAGCAAATGGAAAGTACAATGGGAAAAGTTGTTAACCTGACAGGCAACAGGGTATGGGGTAGATGGTGACACTTTGGTTTGCCTTACTTGATGTTTGACACAAGAATGGGCTTTCAGCCTACGCGCTAGAATATTTCTTACCCAGAGAAAAGCAAGACCTTCCCTATTTGGCTCAGTTGGTAGCGAATTCCTCAACTGAAATCAGGTAAATACTTCTGCTTACTATTGGAGAAACCTTCATAGGAATGTTCTCAATTATTGCCAAAGCCAACTTTGACCAGATCATAGTACAATCATATAGATTTACTGGAAGGAGAAAATCTCTCAGAAAAAAAGAAAGAAAAAAAGACAAGCACAAAGATACAGAAACTACATCGTACATGGCATTCAGGAAAGACAGGGAGCTAGGAGAAGGTGGAGGGGAGGCTCTGTTAATTAATGAGGGTATTAGCACAATAAAGAGGGATGATATAAATTCAGGAAACCAGGATGTGGAAGTGGTTTGGGTAGAGAAGAAAAATGAGAAAGGCAAGAAGTCACCTGTGGTGTACAGGCCCCCTAACAGTATTCACAAGGTAGGACAGAGTATAAAGGAAGAAATAATGGGAGCTTGCCAGAAAGGTACAGCGATAATCATGGGAGATTTTAATCTACACACAGACTGGAAAAATCAGACAGGCAAAAGTAGCCTAGATGAGGAGTACATAGAATGTTTGCGGGATAGTTTCTTAAAACAGCATATTCTGGAGCTAACCAGAGAGTAGGCTATACTAGACCTGGTATTGTGCAACGAGATAGGATTAACTGATGATCTCATAGTGAAGGCACCCCTAGGTAGCGGCGATCGTAATACGATTGAATTTTACATTCACTTTGAGGGAGGGAAGAGTGGGTCCAAGAGTAGTATTTTAAACTTAAATAAGGGCAATTACGATGGCATGAAAGCAGAGCTAGCTAAAGTGAACTGGCAAATTAGGTTAAGGGATAGGTCAATAGAGATGCAGTGGCAGACATTTAAAGGGATATTTCAGAATACACTGAATAGCTACATTCCAACGAGAAAGAAAAATTCCAAGGGAAGAACCCACCATCTGTGGTTAACTGCAGAAGTTAAAGGTAGTACCAAACTTAAAGAAAAAGCATATAATTGCACAAGGATGGGTGGCAGGTCGGAAGATTGGACAGAATACAAAAAACAGCAAAGAATGACTAAAAGGGAAAAATAAAGAGGGAAAAATTAGAGTAGGAGAGAAAGCTAGCTAGAAATATAAAAACAGATAGTAAGAGCTTCTATAGATATTTTAAAAAGAAAAGTGTTAACCAAGTGATCGTTAGTTCTATAGAAGGCATTTGATAAGGTGCCAAACCAAAGGTTATTGCGGAAAATAAAAGCTTATGGTGTAGGGGATAACATATTGGCATGGATAGAAGATTGCCTAGCTAACAGGAAACTGCAGAAAAACATTGGAATAGTCAAATCTGGAGGTGAAGAAGGTACAGAGGAGGGTTTCAGCAAAAGATGAGCTGAACAAGGGCCAGGATGGGTGTTATTATAGAGGTGGTACCAGGCAGCTTTTGTGATGGTGAGGATGTGGGGTCAGAAACTGAGCCCAGCATCAAATACAATAGAAAGGGTGTGAATAGTTTTGTTCAACCTGAAAAAATAGCAAGACAGGAGGATGGAATCAGTAGCAAATTTGTGACAAGGGTCAAAGATGATGGCTTCAGTCTGTGCAATGTTTACAAAAAGCTTGCATTTATATACTGCCTTTAAATTGAGAAAACATCCCAAGGTACTTCACAAGACATAATCATACAAGAATGGAGCCCAAGACAAATAAGGCAGGAAGGGTGACCAATAGCTTGGTCAAAGGGGTAAGTAAGGAAGGTCTCAGAGGCATGGGGGTCAGGGAGACCAACCGCCCCAGATTTTATGGAATTGTCCCGTAATTGTGCTGGTTGTCCCATGTTATTTGAGGCTGGGATGTCCTTTTTCCCATATTTGCGATGTTTGAGCTGTGCACTCTTATTTGATCTTCTCTCCGGCAGCCTAAAAGGCTCTGGCACCCCACCCCCACTTCCAGCCTCACAGCTCTGGAGACATTCTCTGTGATGGAGCTGATATGGGTTGGAATCTCAGGTCGGGACCAATAGGACATTAAACATGCAGACAATAAGGCTGAGCCTGAGACAATAGTCGGGGAGGGGGATGGAATTGGTGGTGAGGCTTTAGTCATCCAAGGTTTAACTGGGAAAAAAATTACAGCTCATCCAAGATTGGATATCATCTAAAAAGTCCAATAACTTAGGGGCAGTTGTGGAGTCAGGAGAGATGGGAAAAGAACAGCTGAGTGTCATTAACGTGCATGTGGAAGCTGACCCATAGTTGAAGATGATTTCATCATGAACAATATTGCAAAAGGTCTGAAACCTGGCCATTTCCAGTAGGGAAAAAAATAACTTTCCAAAAATAATGAAAAGTTCAGGAGGTATAGATTACTCACCAGTGTTTTTTCCCTCCCTTCTCCAAGTTTCCGTCTTTTATGAATGTGTTTACTCCTATCAATATCCACATCACCATAGATATTTGACAAATCATCCAACAAAATAAGAGGAACTTGGTTGCTGGAAGGGCTAGATGCTAAAAAGAAAATTATTTGAAGCTGTTAAATCAATATGCATCAAACAGCATCAGCATTAACAAGAACATATCTACATTTACAAAGTGCAATGCAGCAACTCAGAAAGGTTTTTTCAACAGCACCTCTCAAACAGTAACCTCTACTGCCTAGAAGGAAAAGGGCACCATGCACATGGGACCATCATAACTTGCAAGTTCCCCTCCAAAACACATCCCATCCTAACTTGTAATATATCAGTATTCCTTCATCGTCACTGGATCGAAATCCTGGAACTCCCCGAACAGCACTGTGGGAGTACCTTTAACATGGGGAGGCAATGGTGTAGTGGTATTGTCGCTGGACTAGTAATCCAGAGACCCAGGGTTTGAATCCTGCCACAGTAGTTGGTGGAATTTGAATTCAATAAAAAAATCCGAAATTAAAAGTCTAATGATGACCATGAAACCATTGTCGGTTGTTGTACAACCCCATCTTGTTCACTGATGTCCTTTAGAGAAGGAAATCTGCCATCCTTACCTGGTGCTGGTCTGGCCATGTGACTCTAGCAAGCCACTCAGTTGTATCAAACTGCTCAAAAAAGGAATGAAACCGGACAGACCACCTAACATTGTAAACAATAACGGCAAACTCAGCCTGTCGAGACTCAAAGCCCTCCTTACTAACCTGCTTATCTGGGGCTAGTGAAAAAATTGGGAGAGCTGTCTTACAGACTAGTCACAGAATCAAATCTTACAGATAATGTCCATCATCATCCCAGCAGAGTGGTGGCAGAGTGGTATACAGTCAGGAGGCAGTTGCCCTGGGAGTCCTCAACGTCAACTTCAGACTCCATGAAGTCTCATGGCATTAGGCAACAAAATCGCCTGATGATTACCATGCACTGCCCTCCCCAGCTGATGAATCAGTGCTCCATGTTGAACACCACTTGGAATGTACTCTGGCTTCAATGTCCATCACCAAAAGTGGCTCAGTAACGCCATTACTGGTCGAGCTGGCTGAGTCCTAAAGGACTGGGTCTGAGGCAGGTGGTGAGGGAACCAACAAGAGGGAAAAACATACTTGACCGCATCCTCACCAACCTGCCTGCCGCAGATGAGAGTATCGGTATGAGTGACAACCACACAGTCCTTGTGGAGACCAAGTCCCGCCTTCACATTGAGGATACCCTCCATCATGTTGTGTGGCACTACCACCGTTCGAACAGATCAAGCAACTGGGCAACCATGAGGCGCTGTGGGTCATCAGCAGCAGCAAAATTGTACTCAAACACAATCTGCAGCCCCATGGCCCGGCATATCCCCCACTGTACCATTACCATCAAGCCAGGGGATCAACTCTGGTTCAATGAAGAGCGCAGAAGGGCATGCCAGGAGCAGCACCAGGCATGCCAATCTTCAGCACAGGACTACTTGCGTGCCAAACAGCATAAGCAGCAAGATAAGCATTCCCACAACCAACGGATCAGATCTAAGATCTGCATTCTTGCTACATCCAGTCATGGTGGTGGACAATTAAAAAACTCACTGGAAGAGGAGGCTCCACAAATATCCCCATCCTCAATGATGGGGGAGCCCAGCATATCAGTGCAAAGGATAAGGCATTAGCAACAATCTTCAGCCAGAAATGCTGAGTGGATGATCCATCTCAGCCTCCTCCACAGATCCCCAGCATCACAGGTGCCAGTCTTCAGCCAATTTAATTCACTCGATGCGATATCAAGAAATGGCTGAAGATACTGAATACTGCAAAGGCCATGGGTTCTGACAATATTCCAACAATAGTACTGAAGACTTGTGCTCCAGAACTTGCCGTGCCCCTGGCCGAGCTGTTCCAGTACAGCTACAACACTGACAATCTACCCAGCCTGGATGAGTGCAGCTCCAACAACACTCAAGAAGCTTGACACTGTCCAGGACAAAGCAGCCCGCTTGATTTGCACCGCATCCACAAACATTCACTTCCTCCACCACCACCGCACAGTGGCAGCAGTGTGTACCATCTACAAGTTGCACTACAGGAATTTACCAAGGCTTCTTTGACAGCACCTTCCAAACCCATGACCACTACCATCTAGAAGGGCAAGGGCAGCAGATAGATGGGAACACCACCGCCTGGAAGTTCCCCTCCAAGTTACTCACCATCTTGACTTGGAAATATATCACTGTTCCTTCACTGTCACCGGGTCAAAATCCTGGAACTCTCTTCCTAACAGTACTGTGGGTGTACCTACACCACATGGACTGCAGCGGTTCAAAAAGGCAGCTCACTACCTCCTTCTCAAGGGCAACTAGGGATGGGCTATAAATGCTGGCCCAGCCAGCGAAGCCCACATCCTGTGAACGAATAAAAAAAATGCAGACTGCAGCAGTGCAGGAAGGTGGTTGATTATTACCTTCCCAAGGATAATTAGGGATGGGCAATAAATGCTGACCTTGCCAACACAGCCCACATCCAAAGAACGGATGCCATTTTTTAGGAACAGCATTACCATTTGTTTTCTTCACAGAATATATTGAGTAAGAAATGCTCTGTTAAACATTTATAAAATTAAAATCCAGCACTCTCTTGGATACAGATCATTAACATTAACCATGGCACATAACACTAGAATCTACAGAGCAATGTCTGATATACTGTTCGGAGAGAGTCAGCATTCAAAACAACATAGCAATTCCTCTTAATTCTCTTCAGTGTTGGTTCTTGCCATCTTTCTTGCTAATTGGTCAACTGAATTATACAGGCTTATTTCTCTAGATTTCTCTAAACAGGTTTTTAAAATTGCTAATCATACAAAAATCTGAACAGAAGTGTACACGTTGCAAACAGAAAGGGATGGTTTAATTTGTTAACACAAGTGAAAACAAAGTGATTCCTGAAGTCATTTATCAACATAAAGCTTTCTGGGATTGAACCAACACGAAGAACATCAGCATGGACAGCACTACTGAAGTAGAATTTAAGCTATTCACGTGATACAAGACAAGATCAGTACATACACGTCAAGAACTCAATAATAAATGTCACATAAAATAACCCCAACTTCAAATATGGATAAAGCAAAACAAAGTTTTCAAATGACTTCTCTGACACACCACAGAATCTTATTAAAACATTCACATATAATTACAATTCTTACTTCTAGGACAATGAGAGGCTTGTTACAAAACAAGAATAAATCGAAGGCATCCAGCTGACATCAGAAACGTTTAGAACAAAGACTGACCAATCCTTGGCATTCCAGCCTGCAAATTCTGTGTAATACCCTTTGTAGATCGCCACAATGACGTAGTTGAGAAGCTTTTGCACCCTTGGCGATCCTTTAAGCAATGCCACCGGGAGCAACTTGCTCCAGGTAGGGCCATCCATGGCGGTACGGCCAGGACCAGGTGCCAGGCAAAGTGTGGTCCAAAATGTCCTCAATGGCAGAACACGCAAAGCAACGCTGTGCGTCTCACCCGCTGCGAAAGCGGAAGAGCGCTGCAGCAGCAAGGTAGTCCTGATCATTGTGGTTTGACTTATCACCAAAATCTGACCAAAATTGTGTGTAAAATGATGGCGTCCCCAAGGTCCCCACATTAACCAAAGTCAAGGGCAGGCTTCTACCAGGATTCATTTGCCAAGTCCTGTGGCAATAGAGAACTGGCAATGGAGACAGGGCTGCGAACCTGCAAGTCCCTAGTCAAGAACCTGAACACAGGCGAGTGATGCATGAAGGTTGTTGGACACCTGTGTCGGGACAGAGGTGTCTTTGGGAAGCAGCATCTGTGACAGTCCTCTTCATGATACTCTCCGCTCACCCAAGTGGAAGGGACTAAACATGGTGCCCTAAAAATAAGCTGCCCGACTTTCTCCTGGCTGGGGGAACCGCACCCTGCAGCGCCATCTTTGTGGTCAAAGAGTGAAAACTCTAAATTTTCGTAGTACAGAACTTGAGTATTGCTGAAAAAAGAGACATTTGAAGCTCTTCGTCTTGCACTCATCAGGGTACTTCGCAAGAATACCAATATAAGGGGAAAACAACAATTTATACTGTATGTGAAGAGAGTGCTGATTGGTTGGCAAGTTTGATTGGTAGAGGCGTTGTTATGGAGAATGCACCAGTGATGATTAACTGCCAAGCATTGTTTGAATTTAAACCAGGCAGCTTGACCCTGATTGGTCAAGGCATTGCCCTGAGGAATGAGTCAGTGAATGGCTATCACTTATTTTGTTTAGCTGAAACAGGTGCAATGTGTGTACATGTTCTTTCTGTCTGAAAAGAACAGGGCCCTGTGTATTAATTCCAGTACACACAAATGCGCCGCACTGCATCTTAAATTAGTTGTCAGCGTAATTCTTAGCACACCAAGGATTATTTAGCAAATGTTGTCCAATCGCGGAATCATATATGTTGGACACTGTGTTTTGAGTTTTGCAAGCATGGGCTGGTTGGGTACAGTCTGTACCTTGCCCATTATGAACCGCTGCTGGGACATGCTGTTTGATACGATTCATCAGTCTTTGGGATGTACAGCTTACATAGCTAGCATCACACTGCAATGAAATTCATATACCACATTACTCATTTGTGCGATAGGCAGAACATCTTTTTGGCTTGATAGCAGCATCACGTTAGTGACAATTACCACTCATGTTGCTACTGCATAGTAGCAGTGTGAAACCTGTTGCTCAAACTTTTGAGATACCTTGCCCTTCCAGGGTAATCTGAGGCAGACTAGGCACTTCTCAGGGCCAAAAATGATGGCCTTAGGCCTCTTCATGAGTTTGCATAATGTGCAGCGTGAAATGATCTAGTCAGGGTAGCCATTATCCTGCAGGATGCCTCTGATGCGCCCTATTTTGGCATCAAGCTTGCATGGTGAGCAAATGGCTTGGGCCCTATTTACAATATTGCCAAAAAGGGTAATCTTATAGTTTGTGGAACCATAAGAATTCTAAAGCATATATTGACCAGTGAAGGTAGGCTTGCGGTAGACTGTGGTAGAGAACCCCATGGCAGATTTCTCAACTAGTACGTGAAGGAAGGGAAGTTCATTTCACAGCTCCATTTCAAAGGTGAATTTGAGCACAGGGTGGAGCCCATAAAGACATAAGGAAATTATTACATGCAGCTGCGGATTTAAACATAATAAATGTTTCATCTACATATCAGAATTATGCGAGGGACAGGAGGTTAGATGTCATACCATCGAAGACACATTTCTCACGGAAGCCAACAAAGATATTTGCGAGAGCTGGGCCAAGAGGGGATCCTATGGCAACGCCATCTATTTGGACATACATAGTGTCATTAAAACTAGAACAAGGAAAAATCCTGACACACATTCTCACAAATCTTCTACTTCCTGCGGCTGAGGAAATCCTGCCAGAGACACGGTATGGCTTTAGACCTTCCCGAGGAACCTCTGTCATGGTCTGTGCTGCCAGACAAATCCAAGAAAAATGTTGAGAACAAAACCAGGAACTCTTAATTGTATTCATTGACCTGACCAAAGCATTTGACTCAATAAATTGCGAGGCTCTCTGGATTGTGCTCCAAAGATTTAGATGTCCAAGAAATTTCATCACAATCTTGAAATTGCTACATGATGATATAACTGCAAATGCCTTGAGCAGGAGATCTGAAACAAATGCCTTCAAAATCAGGACTGGATTCAAGCAAGGCCGCATGATAGCCCTATGCTATTTACAATCTGACAGTGGTATTCACCTCAAAGATCAATTGCCCTCTGGTGTCAGTATTAAATACCTCCTACATAGACAACTCTTTAACCTCAGTCGTCTCCTTGTCAAAACTAAACTGACCACCAAAGACATTCATGATCTAAAGTCTGGATGAATGCAGTATCATTGCCTATGACTCCAATGTCTGGAACAGAGACATTGGGAAAAACAAGATAGGAAAGGTCAATGCAAGTGGCACCCTTCTGCTGAGAAAGTGTGCTCAGCATGGCCTCATTATAACAAACACCATTTTCCTCCAGAAGGCAAAATACAAAACCATATGGAGGCATCCTAAATGAAGCATTGGCATCTCCTGGATTATGTCATTGTTCAGGTCAAAGGTCTAGGTGATATCAGATTTGCAAGTCACTGTTAAACTTATCAATTCTGCATATAAGAAATTTGGCCTCTCCTTGAATGTTGCCAAAACAAAACTTACATCATACTGCACCTGGTCAGCCAAATATTCCATCTCCCATATACACTAATGGAAAGACTCTGGAATGTGTTGAGCACTCCCCATACCTTGGCAGCTGCCAAAAATCCATCACTGACGAGGAAATCCAGCACTGGATCAGCTATGCTTGCTCAGCCTTCTACAAACTACGGCAGTGAGTGTTTGGCAACAAAGGCCTCAACAAGTCAACAAAGGTCCTAGTGTACAGGACAGTTGTCATCACCACACTCCTGTACTGCAGTGAGACCTGACTGTGTATCAATGACACATAAGAGGGCTAGAGAAATTCCATCATCAATACCTCTGTCACATCCTCTGGATTCAATGAAAGAACCATCAAACAAATGCTAGTGTCATTCTTGAAGTCAACTGCACAAACATTCAGGCAATACTCCTGCAAAATGAACTCGATGAATGTCCGGCTATGTTCGGATGTCCAAAAAGTGACTCCCCTCCACCAGGTCTTTTTATCTCAACTCTCAAAATGGCCAACATTCCAGGGGAGGACAAAGAAAACACATCAAAGACACTATGAAGCTCTCCTTTAAGCACAGCAGCATTGACATTAATGACTAAAAGGATCTTGCTATCAATTGTTCAAAATGGCAGCAACTTGTCCATCAAGCTACATCATGCTTTAAGGCACATCTCAATGATGAGGCAGAGTTGCAGCAGAGAAGGAAACAAAAGAAAGTAAATCCTGCACTCTGGATCCCAGTACCTCATGGGACATTGTGTCCCATACGCTCAAAGTGGATTGAGAACCAGTCTGTTCAGTCACATGAAGGCCACAGCAGAAACTCGCAACCCTGTGTAGAAGTCATCCTCGAATCAAGAGACTGATGACGATTTTATGTAGTAAATGAAGTACACAATATAGTTTATTCATTTCTGGAAGTTATCTTTGCCAATGTTAGGTGTCATAGCTGACAGAACCAAAGCAGACTTCAATGGTCGAAACCTGTGATTTGGATTGAAATGGTGCCAGATTTTTCACAGCTGTTACAGAGCGAATAGAATACCTTGGCAAGTTATTGCTACCTAAGTGTCAAAGTCTCTGTCACTATATTAAGTTGTCACTTTGCATGTTTTAAAACTTTGCCATGTTTCATAACTGCTTTTGTGGAAGGGTGGCCTCAAATAAATAGGAACTGGGACAATTTCCACTTGCATGCTAAACCAGCAATGTTAGCACTCATTGGCACATTTTCAACAGGTTTACATTGATGCTATCATTCAGTCTCCCAATCTATGAAAGCAGTTTGAGAAGGATTGCTGAATTAATTCTGAATGTTCAAAGCAAGGCTTTTTTTTGTTTGTGAGCAAAAATGTCTTTTCCCTCTCAATAAATATTTGTCCACTTCTCTTCCTAACTCTCTTCAAAGTACCTCTGTCCCTTTCCTTCTCCCCCACCCTCAAATCAAATTTCTCTTGGCTTTGCCTCATGTCAAAAGAGTCTCGCTATCTTTTCTCCAGCTTATTCACAGCCTCCACAACCAGGTCCACAAGACGGTTTTCATAGTTTCCCTTTGCTATTGTGCCCTGGAACTGGAACTCTCCATATCTTCATCTTCAATAGTGAGTCTCGCTTTCTGCCCTTCCCAACATGGGGGAATCTTTTTCTTTTCTCATCCCCTAGTTTGTCGCACTGCTGCAATAGATATAATCAGGAATCTATTCATTAGAAATACTCCACTTATTATTCCACTTCCTCATCCTCTTGACCATTCTTTCATTGGCTCTCTCTTCTTTTACTTCCTTTTGCTCTCATTTCTATCTACTTTCCCTTTTGTTCCCCTTACTCTTCTGTTTTAATTCATTCTTCTGTGTCCTTCTGCAACACTTCTTCCCATTTTCTGCAGCATTTGGGTTGATATATGGTAAAACTGCAAATGCAGAGGGACAAGTGAAAGATGGAAAACGCAAAAATCAGCAAGGTGCAGGCCATTGAAAAGTACTGGGTATCCATGAGGCTCTCTGGGCCATCATCAGTGGCAAAATTATGTTCAACCACAATCTGTAACCTCATTGCTAGGCACTTCCCTCACTCCACCATGACCATCAAGTAAGGAGATCAATCTTAGTTCAATGTGGGTTGTAGAAAAGCATGCCACAACAGCACCAGACATACCTGAAAATGAGATGTCAACTTTGTACAAAACTACATGCATGCTAAACAGTGGAAAAAGTATGCCAAAGACAGGGCTAAGCAATCCTACAACCTGCAGTTCAAATCAAAACTCTGCAGTCCTGCCATATCCAGTTGTGAATGGTGGTGGACAATTAAACAACCAACCAGAGGAGGACACTACGCAAACATTCCCATCCTCAATGATGGGAGATGCCCAGCATGTTGGTGTCAAAGGCAAAGCTGAAGGATTTGTAAATAGCTTCAACCAGAAGTGCCAAGTCGATGATCCATCTCAACCTCCTCCTGAAGTCCTCAGCATCACAGATGCCAGTCTTCAGACAATTAAATTCATTTCCACGTGATAAAAACAAATGGCTGAACATGCTGGATATCGCAAAGGCTTGGGCCCTGACAATATACCAGCTGAAGACCTGTGCTCCAGGACTAGCTGCACCCCTAGTCAAGCTGTTCCAGTACAGCTACAACACTGGCATATACCTGTGGAAAACTACTGATACGTCCTGTCCACAAAAAGCAGGCCAAGTCCAATTCTACCAATTAGCATCGCAACAGTCTACATAAGAACATTAGAATTAGGAGCAGGAGTAGGCCATCCGGCCCCTCAACCCTGTCCTGCCATTCAATAAGATCATGGCTGATCTGCCCCAGGCCTCAACTCCTCTTTCGTGCCAGCTCCTCACAACCCTCAACTCCCCGATATTTCAAATATTTATCTACCTCCTCTTTAAATACTTTCAGTGATCTAGCCTCCACAACTCTCTGGGGTAGAGAATTCCAGACATTCACTACCCACAGAGAAGAAATTCCTTCGCATCTCAGTTTTAAATGGGTGTGCCCTTATTCTGTAGTTATGTTCCCTAGTTCAAGGTTCCCTCACTAGTGGAAACATCTTCTCAACATCTACCCTGTCAAGCCCCCTCAGAATCTTCCACGTTTCAATAAGATCATCCCTTATTCTTCTAAACTCCAGCGAAAAAAAGGCCTAACCTGTTTAGCCGTTCTTGATCAGTCAACCCTTTCATCCCTGGGATCAGCCTAGTGAATCTCTTTTGAACTGCCTCCAATGCCAGTATATCCTTTCTTAAATGCAGGGACCAAAGCTGTACACAGTACTCCAGGTGCTGCCTCACCAACACCCTGTACAGTTGTAACAAGACTTCCCTATTTTTAAACTCCAACCCCCTAGCAATACTGGCCTAAATCATTTGCCTTCTTAATTACTTGCTGCACCTGCATGTTAACTTTTTGTGTTTCATGCACAAGAACACCCAGATCCCTCTGTGTTGTACTTTTTTGGAGTGTCTCGCCATTTAAATAATAGTCTGCCTTTTCATTTTTCCTACCAAAATGCATAACCTCATACTTTCCTCCATTAAACTCCTCTGCCAAGTTTTTGCCCACTCACTCAACCTGTCTAAATCCCCTTGCAGATTCCTTATGTCATCATCAGCACGTGCCCTCACACCTTTTTTTGTTATCATCAGTAAATTTCGATACATTACACTCTGCCCCCTTCAAGTCATTAATATAGATAATAAATAATTGAGGCCCTAGGATTGATACTTGTGGCACTCCACTAGCTACGTCTTTCCAACCTGAAAAAAACCCATTAATCTCAACACTCTGTCTTCTATATGTTAACCAATCCTCAATCCATGCTAATACATTACCCCTAATATGATGAGCTCCTCTCTTGTGCAATAAGCTTTTTATGTGGCACCTTATCGAATGCCTTCTGGAAATCCAAATACACTACATCTACCGGTTCCCCTTTATCAATTCTGCTTGTTGTATCCTCAAAGAGCTGTAGCAAATTTGTCAAACATGATTTTCCTTTCACAAAACCACGTCGACTGATTGCGTTAAGCTTCTCTAAATGTCCTGCTATTTCTTCCTTAATAATGGACTCTAGCATTTTCCCAACTACAGATGTTAGGCTGACTGGCCTATAGTTTCTTGCTTTTTGTCTCCCTTCCTTCTTGAACAGGGACATCACATTAGTGGTTTTCCAATCTGCTGGGACCCTCCCAGAACCTAGTGAGTTCTGGAATATTTCGACCAATGCCTCCACTATCACTGCAGCCACTTCCTTTAAAACCCTTGGATACAGGCCATCAGGTTCTGGCGGCTTGTCTGCCTTTAGTTCCATTAGTTTGTCAAATACTTTGTCCCTCGTGATAGAGATTGTTACAAGATCTTTCCTTCCATTAGCTCCTTCCTTATCTAATATCTTTGGAATGTTTATAGTGTCCTCCACCGTGAAGGCCGATGCAAAATATTGGTTTAGATTATGTGCCATTTCCCTGTTTCCCATTATCAGTTCTCCAGTTACATCCTCCTCACTTTAGCTACTCTCCTTTTTATATACCCGTAGAAGCTCTTGCTGTTTGTTTTTATATTTCTTGCCAATTTACTTTCATAATCAATTTTCTCCCTTTTTATTAGCTTTTTAGTCATCCGCTGCTGGCTCCTAAAAAATTCCCAATCCTCTGGCCTACCACTAGTTTTCGCTGCTTTATATGCCTTAGTTTTTGATTGGATATTCTCCTCGACTGCCTTTGTTAGCCTTGAGTGGTACATCCTTCTCATCAAGTCCTTCTTTTTGACAGGGATAAATCTTTGCTGAGCATTATGAAATATCTGCTTAAATGTCTGCCACTGCTCATCCCACTGACCTTCCCCTTAGTCTATTTTCCCAGCCCGCTTTAGACAACTCTTTCTTCATAGCTCTGTAATTGCCCTTATTTAAGTTGAGGACATTGGTTTGAGACCACAGTTGCTCGCCCTCAAACTGAATTTGAAATTTTACCATGTTGTGATCGCAACCCCCTAGAAGATCCTTAACTTCGAGATGTCTTATTAATCCTACCTCATTACACATTACTAGATCTAAAATAGCCTGTTCCCGGGTAGGCTCTGCAACATATTGCTCTAAGAAACAATCCCTGATGCACTCTACAAATTCGTCTTCGATGTTACCCCCTGCGAATCTGATCTGTCCAGTCAATATGCAGATTAAAGTCACCCATGACAATTGTAGCGCCCTTCTTACATGCCTCCATTATTTCCCGATTTATACTTCATCCTACAGTGAGGCAACTCTTCGGAGGCCTATAGGCAACTCCCACCCGTGGCTTCTTGCCCTTGCTATTGCTTATTTCTACCCAAACTGATTCCACATCACGATCTAAGGCACCTATATCACTACTCACCACTGCACTGATACCTTCCTTTATTAACAAAGCTACCCCATCTCCTTTTCCTTTTTGCCTATTTTTCCGGAACATCGAATACCCTTGAATATTGAGTCCCCAGTCTTCGTCACCTGCAACCATGTCTCTGTAATAGCTATCAAGTCATATCCATATATTTCTATTTGTGCCATCAACTCATCTATCTTCTTACAAACGCTGCATGCATTCAGATAAAGAGCCTTAAGCTTTGACTTTTTACAGTTATTACTCATTCTGGTTCTAATTTCTGCTGTACTCTTCTGCTTATATTTTCTGCCCCTTCCTGTCACACTTTGATTATCGTTCACCTCTTCACTACCCTGCACCTCTGCTCTCTCATTTCTTTTTGATTTTTTAAACTTCCCTTCAATTTTAAAGTCCTATCTACAACCCTAGTTATATGATTCTCCAGGACACTGGGCCCAGCATGGTTCAAATGAAAGCAAAATACTGTAGATGCTGGAATTCTGAAACAAAAACAGAAAATGAAGAAGTTTTCCAGCATTTTCTGTTTGTGTTATGGTTCAAATGAAGCCTGTCCTAACGAAACAGCTCTCTCCTTCCCTAGTACTGGTGCCAGTGCCCCACGAATCGGAACCCATTTCTCTCACACCAATCTTTGAGCCACGCATTTACCTCTCTAATCTTATTTATCCTATGCCAATTACCCTACGTGGCTCAGGTACCAATCCGGAAATTATTACCTTTGTCGTTCTGCTTTTTAATTTAGCCCCTAGCTGCTCATAGTCCCTCAGCAGAACCTCTTTCCTAGTCCTACCTATGTCGTTGGTACCTACGTGGACCACGACAACTGGATCCTTCCCCTCCCACTCCAAGTTCCTCTCCAACCCAGAAGAGATGTCCTAACCTTGGCACAAGGTTGGCAACACAGCCTTCGGGACTCTTGTCTTTGCTGCAGAGAACAGTGTTTATTCCCCTAACTATACTATCCCCTATTACTGCTACATTTCTCTTTTCTCCCCCTACTTGAAAGGTGCTCTGTACCACGGTGCTGTGGTCAGTTTGCTCAACCTCCTTGCAGTCTGTACCCTCATCCACACCGGGGACAAGAACCTCGCACCTATTGGACAAAGGCACCAGCTGAGGCTCCTCCAAATTTAAATTCTGGATCCCCATACCTGCCTCACTCACAATCACACCTGCCTGTCCCTGACCACAGACCAAATTTGATGTAATTTATCAAGGGGGTGTAACTACCTCCTGAAACAGTGTCCAGGTAACTCTCCACCTCCCTGATATGCCGCAGTATCTGCAGCTTGGACTCCAGCTCATCAACTCTGAGCCGAAGTTCCTCGAGCAGTCGACATTTACTGCAGATATGGTCACCGTGGATCGCACCAACATCCACCAGTCCCACATACTACAGCTGCAACACATCGATTGCCCAGCCATCTCTATTCTATTTAATCAATTAATTTGGATATTAAATATTTTAAGTGAATAGATGCAGGAAGGATGTTCCCGATGGTGGGGGAGTCCAGAACCGGGGGTCACAGTCTGACGATACGGGGTAGACTATTTAGGACTGAGATGAGGAGAAATTTCTTCACCCAGAGAGTGGTGAGCCTGTGGAATTTGCTACCACAGAAAGTAGTTGAGGCCAAAACATTGTATGTTTTCAAGAAGGAGTTAGGTATAACTCTTGGGGCGAAAGGGATCAAAGGATACGGGAATAAAGCTGGAGCAGGCTTACTGAGTTGGATGATCAGCCATGTTCATAATGAATGGCGGAGCAGGCTCGAAGGGCCGAATGGCCTACTCCTGCTCCTATTTTCTATGTTTCTATGTTTAACTGTACTCTTCAGCTGTAAATAACATCTGATTCAAACCACTTGGCCAATCAAAAGAGACAGGGAAGAGGTACCCACCAATCACCTACCTGTTTTCCTGTGATGTCAAACACTGGCTCTGACAGGTAGAAACAAGTGGAAGGGACTCTCTGCCGCCAGTTTTTATCTCCCACTGCCGCTGTCCTTCTCACACAGGTCTGCTCTCCGTGTGCTCCCGGCTCTCCTTTCCCTGCTTTAAACTGTAAAAATCCCAGCTCTCCTCTCGCTGCTTTAAACTGTAAAAATCCCGGTTCCCTTCTCGCTGCTTTAAACTGTAAAAATCCCGGCTCTCCTCTCACTGCCTTAAATTGTAAAAATCCCGGCTCTCCTCTCACTGCCTTAAATTGTAAAAATCCCGGCTCTCCTCTCGCTACTTTAAACTGTAAAAATCCCGGCGCTCTTCTCGCTGTTTTAAACTGTCTACTCTCAATCATCAGCAAAGCAAAGGAAAGCGCTGTCAAGAATGTCAAGCAGAACTTACCAATAACCTGCTCACTGATGCTCAGCTTGGATTCTGCCTCGGCCACTCAGCTCAAGACCACATTAGTCTTGGACCAAACATGAATAAAAGAGCTGAATTCCAGAGGTGAGGTGAGAATGACTGCCCTTGACAACAAACAGCATCCAACCGAGTGTTGTATCAAGGATCCCTAGCAAAACTGAAGTCAATGGGAATCGGGGTAAAACCGTCCACTGTTCAGAGTCATACCTAACACAAAGGAAGATGATTGCGGTTGTTGAAGGCCGATCATCGCTGCCCTAGGACATGGCTGCTAGAGTTCCTCAGGGTAGTGTCCTAGGCTCAACCATCTTCAGCTGCTTCAATGACCTTCCCTCCATCATACGGTCAGAAGTGGGAATGTTCACTGATGACTGCAGTGCTCAGTACCATTCGTGACTTCCCAGATACTGAAGTAGTCCTGTCCATATGCAGTAAGACCTGGGCAACATTTTGGCTTGAGGTGACAAGGGGCAAATAACATTCGCACCACACAAGTGCCAGGCAATGACCATCTTCAACAAGAGAGAAACTAACCATCTCTGCTTGACTTTCAACAGCATTACCACCTCTGAATCCCCCACTATCAACATCCTGGAGGGTTACCATTGACCAGAAACTGAACTGGACCAGCCATATAAATACTATGGCTACAAGAGCAGGTCAGAAGCTGGGAATTCTGCTGAGAGTAATTCATGTCCTGCCTACCCAAAGCCTGTCCACCATCTTCAGGTTATGTCAGGAGCGTGCGAGAATACCCCTCCATTCACCTGAAAGAGTGCAGCTCCAACAACTCTAGGCTCCGCACACTCCTGGGCAATAAATGCTGGCCTAGCCAGCGACACCCACATCCCATGAAAGAATTTTTAAAAACGTATGTTCTCTCATATGGCGCGATTTCGAGTTTTCCTTATTCTCCTTCCTGCATTTTCATACAGGTGAAAATTAATTGTAAAATATGGAAATTTCTTTGGATACAAGAGTTCTGATTTTGGTCTACCTGAGACAACGTTATTTTCCTAAGAATCCCTGAACTAACCTTGAAATAGAGATGGCTGGATACTGCCGACATATTGGAATGCATTCTTGAAGAAAACCAGTAATGTAGAATAAACAACTTGATGTTTATACTTCCTATGGCCTTCATCGTCAAAGTTGTTTATATACCTGCATAAATCTTTCATCCTATGCAGAATTTCACCACAATTCCTGAAAGATAAATTTGACAGGTAATCTAGAACTCAAGGATGAGTGAAATATGTGAAAAAAAACCGTTAAAAAACCCTCAATATTACATTGAACCATGGATTTAGATTTCAAGCTGCAATACAGTTTAAATCGGTTGTTAAGAAATGTTTGTTCATGTTATACCTATACATTTTGAATAGTCAGCACAAGAAGAATGAAAGCATTGCAATAACAATACTACGTATGGGCTGATTCTGAATTACAGGATCAATCTTTTCTCTAGTTCACTTTTAATCTTTGTATTTATAGGATCAGTGCTTCAACCCAACCAAAACTTTTTTTATATAAATTGAGAAGCTAAGGCACAGGAAAGTATCAATGTTTCATATATCATGAGGGAAAAAAATAAGGATTAGTTAAAGTAGGTTACTGAAACTTCAAGGGAGGAAGAAAATGCTGAAGAGAGGTAAGGGTTCAATAGCTTTGAGAATATGCATTGAGTCTTGATGTCAACACAATAAGAATTACAAGCAGGATAAGCATGTAGATTGAAATATATACAGCTTGAGGAACAAGAAAGTTCAGAGGAGCAATGAATATAGAAACACTGCCAAAATGTCAGGTTGCAAGCATTTTTTCTTTGCAGTTAGGTGGATTTTCATAATATACTAGTGAGAGATCTGATCTGAATTTTTACCAATCTTAACTCAGGATTATTTCAAAAAAGTATTCAGTGTCTTCAACTTCTAATAAGATCGGGCAACTTGATTCTCAACAAAGGATGATGAGAATAATATGTTGCTTGATTCTATACAGTTTATTCAAACATACTAACATTGGATCATGTAAATAGTTGATATTAATTTATTCATTATTTTCTCAAGGCCATTTTGCCAGTCCTATACTGATTGGAGGAAGGAGGGTAGAAAAAAGAAGGGAAACTATCCCAGGGGATCTTCTTTCATAGTATTCAAGTGTGCTTGGCTCAGAGTAGCTATAAACTGTATCCATGGAGATGTCTGTGCATTGGACACACCTACTTAAACAACGTTGGATGGCAGCCTGGAAACAGTTAGCTTGCAAAATGGTTAAAAACTTTGTATTAGATCATTTAAAGAACTCTCCCCACCCACTGGCCCCACAGGAAAAAGGATAAAAAGAACTCCTCAGATTATAATAGCGTGTAATTTGGTAGAGTTTTCTACAATGCTTATCCCAGAAAGCAGTGGACCAAAATGGTCAATCAGAATTCTAACCTGTTTGCTTTGTCCATTTGCCACTCACACCTCATTGCCACAATAGACATGATTTCAAACAATCTGTCCCATGGTTCCATTATCAACGATGACTTCTCAGTCAGTCCTTCGATGATATATTTCTGAGTGCTTCGTTTGGTGGGTGACTTTATATCAGCTGTTTCTTGGGAACCTAGCAGAAGATAGGAGTTAATTAATTTTTGTGTTAAATGGTTAAAACACAAACAGACCAAAAGCAACCTTTCCATCCACTGCAGATCGATCTTTTAATTTCCTTAGCCTAATTCTGAAAAATCCATCCATTCAGATCTTATACAAGGAGCCAATGCATATTTCAAAGTCAAATATTCTCCATCAAAACATTTCTGACAGGTCCAATTTACTAGACAAAATATTGGAACTAATTTACTTTTTAAATTCAAGACTATAAACGGTCCTCAGAATTTGCCAATTCTGATCGATCGCAAGTCTTAAAACTAAAGGATATGCTCCTTACAGATTAAGTAATTTGTACTAACATACATGATTGAAGTGTTCCTTCTTCTCCCCACCCCAAATGTCTCCAAATATATGACACTGATCAATAATTTTTCTACATTACAGGTAACATTTAATTACTCAAGAAATGCAACACTAGCTTAAAAAGGGATGATGAAATCAAACTCTGACTACTCCAGGGAGTAGCTGGCACCAGGATTCCACGTAAGAAGTAACTTCTGAATCAAGCAGTGCTGTTAGTGAGCTACAGTGAGCATAAATCAGGTACTTTCCCCAGTGATAGTGAGAAATGACAGGAACGGCAAAATTTCCTGCCAAATGACAGTCTCTGCATGAGCAGAGGAAAATTGTACATACAGGCATAGTGCCAGGTCGCACCTACTTCTCTCACAGCAATCTTCCAAAATATGAACTTAAATATGGGTAGGGATGCTTTAATAAGGTGATAATGAAGTAACATTATGTGTCACATAAATCTCATTAAGGCCATAGGGAAGGAAATTTGCCATCCTTACCTGTTTTGGCCTACATGTGACTCCAGACCCACAGTAATGTGGTTGACTCTTAAATGTCCTCTAAACAAGGGCAATTAGGGATGGGCAATAAATGCTGGCCTAGCCAGCAACACCCACATCCCATGAAGGAATTTTTTTAAAATACTGAATATAAAGAAGGACTGTACAAAACAGAACATAAGTGTTCCCAGGTATATTAGAACATAATCCTAACTTGATATGGGTAATGAGGTGAATCAGAGTCCTAGTCATTTACGGCACTGGTGGAGGCCATTCGGCCCATCAAGTCAATGGATAGACCATTGAAGACACCACAATGGGTAGATCACTGTCAGTTTCTCTAAGCCAGCAAACCATTTGTATTTTTCATGGTTGCCAGTCCCTTTAATCTGATGTAAATGCTATTGCCCACCAATTCACGAGCCTGACTGGGAAACATAGACATGACTAGTCATGAAGCAGATCGAAATCCCTCGTCTTCCAAAATGTAAAGTCTCACCAGTAGTCGCTCTAAGCGACTTCAGTAATATTTCCTAGCAGTCAGCTATGGGATAAAGCAAAGGCCTAGGAATAGTGCTCCAGCCTATCTTTTTTTGATGAGGAAGATGTTTGGAACAAGGAGACATAAATGAAGGGAAGCAAAATAAAAAAGTCTAACTTTGCAAAAATAAAACTATATCGGACGTGCTGGAAAAATTCTACTTACACAGGTTTATGCAACTGATCATTAATAAACTATATTATTAAAAGATTACTTTCTAACAGCAATAAAAGCAATTCTTTCTCTTATTACTGGTCCAGTGACTGGGCTCTTAGAAGAATGCATTGCATTACCTTGATGCTGATTTTCCAAAGAAGGAGATCTGGTAACGTAACCAATATAAAACTCTGCTGCCTTGTGGAGATACTGATACAACAGATTGGCAGGTAATCTCACATCAGGGTTATTAATAATTAGAGGTAGGACGTCACATACTGCAGATACAAAAGTGCATTGTGTTATTGAAAAATTTAAATTACGACAGGAAAAAGATGTCTCATATGTCATATGGCACTACAGTTAATTCCAGACAAACTGTTAAATTAGACACTGACCCTCCTTCAAAAAGGAGAGCAGTTTTAGCTCTTTAGTTTTATTGATGCCTTTTTATGTTAAAGAAGAAAAAAAAAATGAAGGAGTATTTTTTGGAAGCCAATGATGGACCCCAATTCTTGAATTATAACACAATATCACTGCAAGAATGACAAATAGACACAAGGGATTTTGCTAGATATTCAAATAGTACAGGGAGCAGCAGCCACCCAGCACCTCTCCAAACTAAACATTTCTCATATGTCCACTTAGATGAATATCAGCAAACTGTACATCAACAAGGGCATCACATCTGAGCCTGACCAATATCCACACACATGCACACTGCATTGTAAGTAGCAATGAGAAATAGAACCCTGCTTCATTATTCTCCTGCCTAGCCTAGGAGCATTAAGATGCACTGCAGAACTGCTCTGGTTGTGATTAACTTAGTACAAGCCAGTGATAAAGACTGGGATTTTACAATTCTAGATAACTCAGAACTACACCATATGGTGCATTTACCAATACATTCATCAGCAAGTTCCAACTCAAAGCAATCCAGGAACTATTACAAACTCATATTTTCATAAAGACTTTTTACTTTCTTACCAAATAACTTTCTAAAACAGTTGACAGGCGAGTCTTGATCATCAAGGTTTTCAGCTTCCAATAACGTTTCACCAAGACTGACCTAATTTATGGAACAAAATAAACATACCCAAAATATTCATCACCATCAACTCATTCATAGTCAAAAATCTTTCCAAGTTTTCAAAACCTCCATTGTTAAAAGACTTGCATTTAGCACACATTGCATTTCAAGCCCTCAGTGTCACACATGCAAAGGTCACAGTAAACTGCACAATTATCTATAATGATAAAGGAGACCATTTGCCCCATCTAGCTCATCCTTTTATAGAAATCCATGGCCCCCTCCCCCATCACAATGTCCAACCACTTCTTAAATACTTCTACCACACTTCCCAGAAAATTATTCTACAAATCAATCACTATGAGGTAAATGCTTCCTGACATCAGTCCTGAACTTACCTTTCAACAGGATGCTCTAAGGTTCTTTGTTTAGCAGTCATGGTGAAACATGAAGTGTGCCAGATTAGCCTTTTCTATTTCACTTAGTCTCTTAAATGTATATTCTTCTTTAAGGTGTCCTTCTTATTCAACCCCTTTGAAGACTGAAGAATCTAAGTTTTTCCTAACAAGTGCTTGATTGTTGGATTCTTCTATGAACCAATCACTGTTAAGTAAACATTAACTGCCTGAAAGAATGGTTAACAATGTGGCTGACTCCATTTTGAATGGAACCTATCACTGGGTGTGCAAATGTTAGGCTCTTTTTAACATGGAATGATATTTTTAATATGAAAACTAGAGTCCTATGACCCCCAACTGCCAATTTAGATCAGAATTAGCCAAGGCCTATCCCATGTACACTCCAGCCAGCTCCATGGACAATGGAACAGAAGAAGCTCAGCAATGGTTAAGTGTTGAATTATTTTTGTGAGCCCCAGAGGTACAGTAGTGCTCATGACTTCCACCTGGCCCTGCAACTTTCATTGATAACCCAACCTGATCTTGCAACCTCAATCCAGCGAGTTGTATTAGGGCACCTGATAAGCATCTCTCAGCTTGTCTGTGAAACTTAAATGGGGCTCTGGCTTCAAGTGGTAGGGGCTTCTTCTTTGCTGGAACAAGAGGCCAACCAATGTGCTCCACCAGCTGGTCGTCCATAAGTCAAAATCAATTCCCTTGTCTCATGTTCTGTTTCTATGCCTCTCTTTCTCTTCTAACCATGTATATATTGTTCGTCTCTCATGCTCTAGTCTGTTCTTTTCTATTTCTTTCTGTTGTTCTCTTTCTTCTATCAATTTAATTGGATGTCGTGGCATGGAAGGAGATACTACAAGCTGGCAAGGTGCATTTTGTTATGCCACTTCCCTCAGCATCTCATACTTCTACACTGTTTTGTGTTGCTTCTCCTCTTCATGTCGCGTTACTTCCTTTCCCACTATCTACTCACAGCTATAGTGTCTATGCCCTTTTCCCACTGCACTAATCCCTCATTCGCTACGTAACCACTAACCCTTACACTAACATCAGCTTTCACGTATTCTCTATAATCTGAAGTCACCTTCTCCCCACCTCTTAAACTTCCGTGTGTTCCATCCCCTTCACCTGTTACCACCATTTCAATCTAGTCACTTGACCCAAAATCATTAAACCCTATTGCCCTCCCACATCTCGTTGCCTATTCTACCTTGCTTTCATCCCCACAGCCCCTCTGCATGTAACTCTTCTTCATTCTGGCTCACAGTGCCATACACCTACAACCTCGAATCACTTCCCTCCATAATGCTCATCTGAAAAGCACATTCCACAGAATGGTTACGGCACAGGAGGCTATTTCTCATGTTCTTGCCAGCTCTCTACAGAAGCAACTCTTTCCATCACACTCCCCTGTCCTTTCACCATAGCTCCACAAATTTCTCTCAATTGAATCTGCTTCCACCACACTCTCAGGTAGTACATTCCAGATCTTAACCACTCACTGGGTAAAAAAAAAAATCCTCATGTTGCTGACAGTTCTTTTACCATTCATTTTAAATCTGTGTCTTGACCTTTGTGCCAAAGGGAACAGTTTCTCTCTCTATTCTATGTAGACCCCTCACGATCTTGAGCATCTCTTTCAAATCTTCTCTTAACCTTCTCTTTTCTAAGGAGAACAGCCTCTCCAATATATATGTATGTAACTGAAGTCCCTTATGCTTGGAAGCATTCTTGTAAATCATTCTTGTAAATCTTCACACCCTTCCCAAAGTGTGGTGTTTAGAATTGGATGCAATACGCCAGTTGAGGCCAAACCAGTATTTTAAAAAGGTTCAACATTACTTCCTTGCTTCTGTACTCTATGTCTTTAATTCGAAAACCCAAGATCCTATATGCCTGTTTAACCACTTTTCACTCTTGTTCATGGGTTTCACAGAACAGAGTAGCCAGCAATTCATTTTTAAAGTGTTTAAACTGCCTAAATAGAATATAATAGAAATAGAATACCATGTTCCATTTATGTGCACTGTTATAAATATTTTAATAAATATAAAGCATTTTGGTTTCCCAGTGCAGAGACACCTGGAGATGAGGGACAGAGACACTGGATTGTGTAGAGAGTTGGGGTTGTGGGGTAGAGGAGAGGGGACGAGGGGGAAACCAGACATAAAGCTGACAGGAGTGGAACCGACATTTTGGGGCTACTTAAAATTGGTAACAGAAGCAGGAGAGGAGCAAGATGCACCAAAATTTTTAGGGTTGGAGATATAAGACATTTTAAAAAAGCAGCAAGAAAAAAAATGTAGTCGGAAGGAATTCAGGCAACAGATATAGTCCACAGTATATTAAAAACAGCAAGATTTTAAAGGTACTGTAGTTATAGGTGGCATTATGGACATAATATGGGTAATTAACAAAAATGGGGGCAACCTAACGTTACAAAACAGCTCCAAAACAAACCTGTAAAAAGAGTCAGGTTTTTGCTGAAAACAGTTAAGATTGTAACTTCCTGAAAACATCAAACTGGGAAGACAGTACAGTTAAGCAATCTGTGCTGTCTGGTTTTCACAGTCATCAATTTAAAGCCCAATTGTCAGAGAATTTTGTAAAGAAATTTGTGCAGAGCAGTAGTAATGTAGAATTGAAATACTGAGCACAGAAGATGAAACTGTGGCTCACAGTAAATCATCAGTAACCACCACCCCTCATGTGAAATCCCTTAAGTCCCCTCCTCTGTACCCAACAAACTGAGCAGTAATTCTCGGATCACAAACTTCCGTTCACCCCTCTCCTATCCCCATGAAAGCAAATCTAGGGAGAAGATCAAAAATCCTGCCCGTTCTCGGATCTCCTGCTTACAACGATAGACCAGAAAACAAATCCAATTCAACCCCTCCCAACAAAATTACTGAAATTGAAGCATCTTTTTCATATTGTATTGTACCCCCTCTAAATCCTTGCTGTAGTGTGGGACTCAATACTTTATATTACTCCAACTAAGGCCTTATTAATTTTTATATAAGCTCATCATTATCTCTTAGCTTTTAGTTTTCTTACTATGTGATAACACCAAGAATTCACTTATCTCTTCTGCAGCCTTATTAATCCGATGTGCTACCTTTATAGTTCTGTAACAGGTACCCTCAAATTAATTTGCTCTTTCACATTATTGATCCTACTTCCATTTTGAGTATAATTACTGCTATTTCTTTTTACTAAGATATATCACTTCACAATTAGAATTTCTGTCTCTGCTGTATTTATAAGAGCAGAGGACATGTGAGCAAATAGAAGGGAAACAATAATGCCACCTAATGTCAGGATGTCTGCAATTACAACATGACAGTCAAATGTCAAAATGGGTTCTTGCCATTATGTTCTCATAGAAAACTGTGACTTAAAATTCATGACACAGAAACAAGTTTCATATGCACAGAGAATGCACACTGGTCACAAGAGTCTTAACGTAGTTATAAAATCTTTATGGATTAAGGGTGCAGCTACAAAAATAACACAGCAACTTTAAGTGCAGACACTAATTAGACACATTAGAATGTCTATTTTTAGCATCACAAGCCTTTGCTTCTTTTATTACTTGGATTTTTTTATTTCAATAATTCACACGAAGGTCGTCTGCTCTTTCACAGATCTCCTGTGGTCTCCTTTTTTAAAACTGAATGAGAGTTAAAAAAAATCTCAATGTACTTCAGCAGTTAGAAAGGATAAGCATTTTACTCACAAATTGGTAAGCACTAGAATTCTAACATATCAACCACATGAAGTCATATCTCAATTGGATGAGTTTTGTCAGTTCTTGTCCAGAGCATTAGATAGGACTACAATATGCATTTCTACTCACTCCCTTGCCTCCTGTTGACCAATATTTGGAGTACTGTTGGCGAGTGAACATGTAGCATTCCATAACCTAGATCACATTCCAAGCCACTGCACAGGATTGGTTACAGTTGGTAACAAAGACCATCTTTGTTTTCTTGTTATAGAGTAAAATCCAGATTTCAGCAGAAAAAGGAAATATAATCTATTATTTGTTTGCAATCTTTGTTTTTCACCTTTTAGGTAGGAGAGGACCAAGCTATTTAAACCATTATTTCCTTCTCTATATTTTCCAAGTTTTATTTTATCATGTACAGGCCCTGACCAGGAAAGTAGGGAAGAAAATTGCTCCCAGATACCTGACATTGCCACTGTGCAATTTCCACTAGGAGTTGTGACCTGTGGTTATCCATTCTGACCCATAAGGAATTGTCCAACCTCTGCTAAGCATCACCCCCAAAGAAACTGTTGGGGTCAGGTCCTCACCAAACCTTGGACTTGACCTCTCATGTTCCAGTTTGCCACTATGTGCTATAGGCTTTAAAAATTGTAGAAAACAGCACATACAGAACGAGCAGATTAGAAAGAAAGCGTACGATAGGCACAAAGAACTAAGCACTGCAGATAGCCTAGACGAATATAGGAAGTGCAGGGACGAAGTAAAAAAGGAAATAAGGAAATCAAAGAGAGGGCATGAAAAAAGATTAGTAAGTAAAGTTAAAGATAACCCAAAGATGTTTTACCAATACATTAATGCAAAAAGGTTAGTTAAGGAAAAAGTAGGACCTATCAGAGATGAAGATGGAAACTTGTGTTTAGATGCAGAGGCTATGGGAAGGGTTTTGAATGAATATTTTGTCTCCGTGTTTACAAAGGAAAGGGAGGATATAGATATAGTAGTCCAGGAGGAACACTGCGAGATATTAGACGGGATAGTCATAAAGAGGGAGAAAGTACTCGAAGGGTTGAAATCCTTGAAAGTTGATAAGTCGTCAGGGCCAGATGGATTCTTTTCGAGGCTGCTGAAGGAAGTCAGGGAGGAGAAAGCAGATGCTCTGAGGATGATTTTCCAATCTTCCCTAGATACAGGGGAGGTACCGGAGGACTGGAGAAATGCAAACGTAGTTCCACTGTTTAAAAAGGATCAAAGGAAATGCCAAACAATTATAGGCCAGTTAGTCTTACATCAGTGGTGAGCAAATTAGTAGAATCAATCCTGAGAGATAGGATTAACAGTCATGTGGAAAGGCATGGACCAGTCAGGGATGGTCAGCATGGATTTGTTAAAGGAAGGACTTGCCTCACAAATTTGATTGAATTCTTTGAGGAAGTGACAAGAAGGGTTGATGAAGGTAGTGCAGTGGATGTTGTGTACATGGATATTAGCAAGGCATTTGATAAGGTCCCACATGGCAGATTGGTCAGGAAAGTAAAAGCCCATGGGATTCAGGGTAATGTGGCAAACTGGATAAAAGGTTGGCTTTGTAACAGGAAACAAAGGGTAATGGTCGATGGATGCCCTTGCGAATGGAAAGTTGTCTCAAGTGGTGTTCCACAGGGCTCGGTGTTGGGACCCTTGCTATTTGTGTTATATATTAACGATTTGGACGTGAACATGGGGGGCACGATTGGGAAATTTGCAGATGACACAACGATTGGCCGAGTAGTGGATAGTGTAGAGGATAGCCATAATCTCCAAAACGATATAGATGGGTCGGTGGAGTGGGCAGTAAAGTGGCAGATGGATTTTAACATAGAGAAGTGTGAGGTCATACATTTAGGGAGGTCAAACAGTTACAGGGGTTACAAAATAAATGGGAATATACTAAGAAGGGTAGATGAAATGAGAGATCTTGGCGTACAAGTACACAGGTCCCTGAAGGCAGCAGTTCAAGTAGACAAGGTTGAAAAGAAGGCATATGGAATGCTCTCCTTCATTGGCAGAGGTATAGAATATAAAAGTAAGAATATAATGTTGGAATTGTATAAAACACTGGTGAGGCCACAACTAGAGTATTGTGTGCAGTTCTGGTCACCACATTACAGGAAGGACGTAATAGCTCTGGAGAGAGTGCAGAGGTAGTTTACAAGACTGTTGTCAGGGTTCGAAAAGTGTAGCTACGACGAGAGATTGGATAGGTTGGGGTTATTTTCCTTAGAACAAAGAAGGCTGAGAGGTGCCTTGATTGAGGTGTACAAAATTATGAGGGGAATAGATAGAGTGGACAGGATAAAATTGTTTCCCTTGATGGAGAATTCTATAACCAGGGGACATAGATACAAGATAAGTGGCAGAAGGTGTAGGGGGGACATGAGGAAGAACTTTTTTACGCAGAGGGCAGTGGGTGTCTGGAATGCGCTGCCCAAGTTGGTAGTAGAGGCAGAAACTTTAAACTCTTTTAAAAAGTACCTGGATCTGCACCTAAAGTGCTGTAAACTGCAGGGCTATGGGCCGGGTGCAGGAAGGTGGGATTAGAAAGGGCACCTGGGTGTCCTCGGGCTGGCATGGACAAGATGGGCTGAATGGCCTCCTTCTGTGCTGTAACTTTTCTATGGTTCTATTATTTTGTTTCAGTAACAGTTTCTCCAAGTAAGAGAAACTACTGCAATCATTTTAAACTTATTTTTGTTAAACTTAACAGAACAGATCCAAAGCAAATGCTGAAACGAAACACATCACGCCAGCACAGTAACAATGTACGGGCTAGTTAACATCAGTGAAAAAAAAAATTAGATCGGTATTACATGAATATACGTACCCCATGCTGTACCACAGATTCTGGGAACCGTCTCAAGAGCAGCAGCAACATTTCTGCTCTCTCCAACGTGTTGAAGCACTGCTCTGTGGCTTTAAGAAGCATTTCACATTGTATTCTACCTGGAAGGGTCTCAAACAATCCTGAAAAGTAATTTAACAGAGTTTTAAATCTCAAAAGTGTACACTATAGTATTTGTATTTCAAAATCTCACAAAGGATTCATATTTGGTTCATGCAGACCTTTCAGATAGGATATATAAGGTCAATCAAACTTCACAAACTTCACACATTGTCGATAATTCACATTACAAATTATATTATCTTCCTCAAAGAAACAAACACTACATGTCACCAGAAATGTGGGCTATTCTATGAATAGAGATGCCAGCTTGGGAACTCTTGCTCTATCTCTACACACTACATTCAACATAGGACAAGCACTGGCTCAGTGTGTCTCAATGTTAGCTTCAAATCTAGACATCATGCTGACTACTTAAGAAAACTTTTTATAACCCTTTAAGAAGCAATTTTGCTGTGCAACATGGAAAGATAAATCCCTTTCTTTTCTGGGAAAATACAATTTGAGTACAAACTTTATGCCAAAGGTAGCAGTAATCTGGAATTCCCACTCCAAAAGGCTGCGGGTATCAGGACAATTGGAGCTTTGAAGACAGAAATATATTTTTATTAGGCGGGGCATCAAAGGTTATGGAGTAAAGGCAGGTAAATGGAGTTGAGGTGCAGATAAGTCATGACCTAATTGATTATGTCTCATCAATTTTCCGTGGCACTGTCTACGATTAACTAGAAGAAATGTCTTTTAGCTTTTTGTTTTAACAGGCTTAGAGAGATTGCAGGAAGCAAGAAAAAGCATTCTACCATTAGACTGCACCACAGATAGCAGGCACTTTCATGTGAATGTGATTTTCCCACGATACACAATGGCTGGCATAATGTAATATTGTTTCCTAAATATCTTTTCATAAAATTAGAAAATGTTTCCATTTTTAAAAAGCCAAGAGGGAACCTTCTTCTACCATCTCTCCATTTCCAATTGTGTACATATACAGCGCCAGCCATTACTCAATGCCTACATGTCGACATACAACCGGTACATTGCTCACGCAGGCATTTTAAGATAATGAAGAAGGCTTTGAAATCTCACTGTCAGCAACTTGGGTTAGAAATAAAGGAGTCAAATCCATTTAAGAGGTGTTCAGACAGTCACATTAATTTAAAGCAGTATGGTGTCCAGCTCAACAAGCCAGCAAGGAGAGCTTGCAGGAGTGGCAGTGGCTGGAGTTATGATTTTAGTGTTTTGCTGTTTGAACCTTTCCATTTGAATGGAATAGGCTTTGATCTTCCAGCAGAAACATATGTAGTGGCAGGAGTTATTTTTTAAAAAATAATCTTTAGAATTGTCTTCCTAAATGGAGTTGGTGTACTTGGTGACCGCTTTGGTGCCTTCGGTGACGGCGTGTTTGGCCAATTCCACCGGCAGCATGAGGCGGACGGCGCTCTGGATCTCCCGGGCCGAGATGGTGCGGCGCTTGTTGTAGTGGATGAGGTGCGACGCCTCGGAGGCAATGCGCTCGAAAATGTCGACAACGAAGGAATTCATAATGCTCATGGCCTTGGACGAGATCCTGGTGGAAGGGTGGACCTGGGTCAGCACCCTGTACACGTAGATGGAATAGCTCTGCTTGCGAGATTTTCTTCGCTTCTTAGGCGGCTTCTTGGTGACTTTAATCAGCGACTGTTTCGACACCTTGCGGGACGCTCCGCCCTTTGTCGCAGCCGCCAAGTCAGGCATTGCACTCAACTCGGACCAACACAAGTCACATGTGGTAGGAGTTATCGAGAACACAAGTGACTTAGTACTGGATAGCAGGTAATTGGACTTTAACAAGAGTAAACAGCTGTTTGCACAGTTTGAAACAGACAGCCTGCAAAATACTGTTTAAGTGGCACCTTTGCAATTGACGCCTATGATCAGCATCATTTACTCAACGTAAGCACCTGTTGCAGCAACAGTATAAGTGACAGGGGTTCAATTGGCACAAAATAGCCTGTAACAGGTCAATGAATAGCAGTTGCTGGGAGTAAGACTTGCCATTGCCTGTTTAATGGCAACAATATCTTGCACTGGAAGTTGCTGGAGATGCGGGATGGAAACTGCAAGGCATCCTCCACAGGGCATTTGGGATCTAAGTGAACAGGACAAGCAATTGTCTTTCTCCTTAACCAGATTGAACTATTCTGAAATTAACAGCTGAACAAGGAAATGCAATTTAGAATCTTGAATTAAAATGTCAAACCAAGCAGCGAAAGACAAAGAAGGGGGAAAGAAAGGTTGGATTGAGAGAGAGAGAGAGAGAAATAAAAAGCAAAAAAAATTAATAACTTCAAGATGGCAGGACAAGTTGCGAGAATGGTTAATAAAGCATACAGTATCCTGGGCTTTATCAATAGGAGCATTGAGTAAAAAAGCCAAGTGTCATGACCTTAAGACATGAAAGAGATAATAAACTGTTTAAATCAAACCTTTACTTTTTTTTTGTTTATTTAAAAAGTGAACTTTGCTGAACCAAAAGATGGCTGCTACAGGTCGCATAATTCACAAGGTGGCTACAGTTTTGGAAACTTTCAACAGCAGTACCAAGACAAAAGCTCAACCCTCATCCTTGTGGAATCTCACAACTCTCATTGTGAGGGCACATTACAATCAACAAAACCAGGGACCAGCAGACGATCTGACTCCCAAGCCTGGTCCTACAACAAAGGGAGAGCCATCAAAGCTTATTATACCTGCAAAAGCTCTAATAGCCACCATCTATCTTCTAAGGTAAATGATGAAATTCGGTCAGAGGCATAGAAACTGCTCATTAGCCTGCAACTGACTCATTAATGGGCAACATCACATGACCTAAGCTTCTGACCTTGGAAAGATTTAATGTTACATTTCTAGACTCGCAACTCAGTCTGCTGTTTAACTTCCAGCCAGCAAACATCAACGCAGGACACCAGGCTGACTAATAGCCTGCATCAAACTTAAGCCTCCTCAAAGCCTGTTTCTCTAGAAGATTCCTGTCAGTGCCTGCTGAATAGACCAACCTCATCTCACTGCATCACCATCAACTTCAAAGAAATTCTGCGACTCCTGCTTCAGCTAGCTGAACCCGCCTGAACTGCAACTCCTCCATGAAGGAACCCTCACAGGACTCTGACTTTCTGGACTCTGGCAATCATGTGAACTGATATCCATATCTATGGTTCTTTTTCTTTTAAGCTATTTATAGTTGTAAAAATTTCTCTTTCCCATCTTCTTATTGTGTGACAGTGTGTGTGTATGACATTGTGACCATTGCCCAGGTGTATGAATTAACTATATTTCTGATTTAACCCTAAAGACAGTTTGCTGTGAGTCAGTTTAAAAAATCACCTCACAAACAGAGGGTTTTGGGGAAACATGCCACAGCCTTTTTCAAAATTTAAAACACCTCTGCTTCTGGACAGACAGTGAAAGAATAAAGGAGTTCAGGTTTGCCTCTCTCCCTTGTCTGTAATAAAGGAAGTTATGTTAAACCTATATAAAACACTGGTTCGGCCTCAACTAGAGTACTGCGTCCAGTTCTCATAAGATCGTAAGAAATAGGAAAAGTAGCAGCTCATTTGGCCCATCGAGCCTGTTCCACCATTCAATATAATCTTGGCTGATCTGATTGTGGCCTTAACTCCAATTTCCTGCTTGACCCCCATAACTCTTAACTCCCTTGTGAATCAAAAATCTGTGTAACATTGTTCTAGGCACCACACTTTAGGAAGGATGTGAAGGTATAAGAGAGAGTACAGAAAAGATTCATGAGAATGGTTCCAGGGATGAGGAACTTCAGTTACGTAGATAGATCAGAGAAGTTGGGGCTGTTCTCTTTGGAGAAGAAAAGGTTGAGAGGAGGTTTAATCCAGGTATTCAAAATCATGACAGGGTCTGGACAGAGTAGATAGGGAGAAACTGTTCCCATTGGAGGAAGGATCGTGAACCTGAGGGCACAGATTTAAGGTAGTTGGTAAAAGAAGCAATGGCGACATGAGGAAAAACTTTTTTTATACAATGAGTGGTGAGAATCGGCAATGCAGTGCCTGAGAGTGTGGTGGATATAGGTTCAATCAAGGCATTCAAGAAGAACTTGGATTATCATGTAGAAAAGAAGAATGTGCAGGGCTATGTGGAGAAGGCAGAAGTGTGGCACTAGATGAATTGCTCCTTCAGAAAGCCAGCACAGACAGAACAGGCCGAATAGCGTCCTCTCCTGTAACCATTCCAAGATTCTATGAATGAAACCCCACGCTTGCAATAGTTAATTCAAGATGACAATAATTAACCTTATCACGTTGTTATGCAGTTACTTAAGACTTGAAATGAAGACTTCACTTTCTGTGCTGAGTTTACTTCGTTTACACCTTGCAACTACAGGAACTTCAAGTTGCTCAATCTGCTTGACAGAGAGATGCCATTTTTGTAAAGATAACAGCAGAGCAGCACATCTCCAATAGCAACTTCTAAATTTCGGCATTTAATCACATATGTCCTCAGCTGAATTTGCTGTGGCAAATTGCACTTGAATAATGGTGACCACCATTACCCTAATCTTTATTTTGACAATTATTATGGGCTAGTTTTTCTTATTAATAAAAGATAATTAAAGCATCATCCTCTGGAAGAAGTGAGAATGACCGATGTCAATTTTTACAGCATTACCCACTGACTTCTATGGAATGGTGTTAAATTATGAGAAACCGATAAGAAAACAGGAGTTTATTTTTCTTAATTCAAATTTCCATACTTCAAATTATCCAACAGCTCATTTAAAGCAGTAAATTCCCACTTCTTTGAGTTATTTACATATCTTAGTTGAAAGTACTGGATAATCCAATATTTTAGTACAAAATATATTCAAATTATTTGAAATAAAACAAATATTACAAAGTTACTGAACTTGTCAGTGAACTGTTTTTTCCGCAATCATGTCAAAACCAGCAGTGGTGCCATAGCACACAATTTTCTTATGCGGCGGGTCCAAAACCTGTATACAGGAATCAGATAAAACACTAATAACCCAACTATAGGACCTACTAACAGCAGATAAGAAGCTTTGTGACAGTTCTCAAGCACATATGATTGCTATTGAACTATTGTAGTCTGCTAAATTAGACTGTCTCACTTAACTGCATGAAGTCCAGTTCATCTCACTTTTCTGTCATCAATATCTCTATGCACCCCTTATCTTACAATGACATATTTTGTCAAATTTAAGCAAAATTATTTCTCTTTGCTGCTTTGCTCTTACGACAGGAACATCACTGAATGTGTGCAAAATTTAAAACAGTGTCACATGCACACATGTAGATAATGCTCAAATTAGAAACATAGGAAACATTAGGGCATAGAAGGAGGCCATTCGACCCATCGTGGCCATGTTGGCCAAAACAGATATCCAGCCTAATTGCACATTCTACCTCTTGGCCCACAGCCCTGTGAGTTACAGCACCTCAAGTGCATAACCAAGTGTATTTTTTAATGCAATGATGTTTACTGCCTCTACCACCTTTTCAGGCAATGAGTTCCAGGCCCCACCACCCTCTTGGTGAAAAATTATTCCTCAACTACCTTCTACAAATTACTTTAAATCTATGTCCCCTGGTAACTGACCTCTCTGCTAATGGAAATAGGTCCTTCCTATCTGCTCTCTCTAGGCCCCTCATAATTTTACACACTTCAAGAAATCTCCTTTAGTCTCCTCTGTTCCAAAGTAAACAACCCAGCCTATCCAAACTTTCCTCATAGCTAACATTCTCCATTCCTGGTAACATCCTCATAAAACTCCTCTGTACCCTCTCTAGTGTGGGCACATCCTTCCGGTAATGCAGTGACCAGAACTATAAATAGTACGCTAGCTGTAGCCTAACTCATGTCTTATACGGTTTAGCATAACCTCCCTGCTTACATCCTAACAAAGAAAAGAATTAAGATGCAAAACAGACCTCCTTTTTTGCTATATTAATTCAATTCGTAACGGTACACACAAATATTTATTTCAAAAATAGCAGTCTTCTCGATACAAAAAAATTATTGTTGAATTACAAGTCTCTAATCCAATCAAAAGGATCAGATGACTATATAAATTATGACAGCTAAACTCAGTTAAACTTGCTAGATTAGATTAGTGCCTGTAATTTGCTGACCATCAACTTGCATATGGATGTTACTTTATTTTTTCCTAAACTGGCATAGCTTTTCACTGGGGACAGCTTTGACATTTTTTGAAAGAGATGCTATGTTGTCTGGAAGAACTTTCAGTTTTATGACACAGAGCACCATAGAAACAGCCATTCTAGATTGTAAATTATTCAGAATTTCACTGCCTTCTATGTAATGTAGCATACAACTTGATCCAATAATAGCAACATGCCATGTGAATTGAGAAACCTGCTATAGAAAATTCTTACAAACACTTTACTGTGATTCCATTCATGCATCAATTTGAATTAACCTGCAGCAAATGTGTACCCAAGCCTCCACCAGCATTGTTTCTTCAGTCAGAGGGTTGGAAGCAGACAAAGATAGCTTGGATAAAAACAAAAAACTACTGCGGATGCTGGAAATCCAAAACAAAAACAGAATTACCTGGAAAAACTCAGCAGGTCTGGCAGCATCGGTGGAGAAGAAAAGAGTTGACGTTTCGAGTCCACATGACCCTTCAACAAAACTGTTGAAGGGTCATGTGGACTCGAAACGTCAACTCTTTTCTTCTCCATCGATGTTGCCAGACCTGCAAAGATAGCTTGGAGTTACTCATCTCCAGTTTCTCCCTTCATTCATTTCTCTGTCATTCAGTATTCTCAGGTCCCCTGAACCCTCTCTAAATAGCACTGTACACTGGCGAAATTATGACAAATTCCATTTCATGGCACCCCATTCAGTAGTAGTGAGTTGGTTTACCATTGTTTGGGAAACACGATACAGGAAATTAAGAAACGTTAACCAATATTTTACCTCGTAAAAACTGTGTTTGCTTGTCCTGGGCATCATTACGCAGTGCTGCTGTAATAACGCTTATTTCCCTCCATACCATCGGCTGATCAGGAAAATTTACAAACCTGGTATTTAAAACAAAATGCACTGAGATACTTGTAATGCATAGACAATAATTCACTGTTCTGAAAAACACACCATTACAAAACTATAAAGTTCTCTCAGTTCCTTCGCCTCCATCGCATCTGCCACTTTCAAAAAAAGTTCCTCTGACATGTCCTCCTTCTTCCTTAACCGAGGTTTTCCACCCACGGTGGTTGACAGGGCCCTCAACCGTGTCCTGCAAATCTCCCGCGCATCCGCCCTCACACCTTCCTCTCCCTCCCAGAACCATGATAGGGTCCCCCTTGTCCTCACTTATCACCCCACCAGCCTCTGCATTCAAAGGATCATCCTCTGCCATTTCCGCCAACTCCAGCATGATGCCACCACCAAACACATCTTCCCTTCACCACCCCTGGCGGCATTTCGCAGGGATCGTTCCCTCCGGGGCACCCTGGTCCACTCCGCCCTCACCCCCTACACCTCAACCCCCTCCCACGGCACCTTCCCATGCAACCGCGGAAGATGCAACACCTGCCCCTTTACTTCCCCCCTCCTCACCGTCCAAGGGCCCAAACACTCATTTCAAGTGAAGCAGCATTTCACTTGCACTTCCCTCAACTTAGTCTACTGCATTCGCTGCTCCCAATTCGGTTTCCTCTACATTGGAGAGACCAAACACAGACTTTGCGGAACACCTTCAGTCTGTCCGCATGACCCAGACCTCCCTGTCACTTGCCATTTCAACACACCACCCTGCTCTCATGCCCACATGTCCATCCTTGGCCTGCTGCAATGTTCCAGTGAAGCTCAACGCAAACTGAAGGAACAGCACCTCATCTTCCGACTAGGCACTTTACAGCCTTCCGGACTGAATATTGAGTTGAACAACTTTAGATCATGAACTCTCTCCTCCATCCCCACCCCCTTTCCGATCCCCCTTTTTCCAATAATTTATATATATTTTTCTTTTCTCACCTATTTCCATTATTTTTAAATGTATTTCCATCCATTGTTTTATCTCTACCTTTTAACCTATTTCGATTCCCCACCCCACCCCCACTAGGGCTATCTGTACCTTGCTTGTCCTGCTTTCTACCCTTAATGTCCCCATTAGCACATTTCTTAGCTAATATCACCACCGTCAACACCTCTTTGTCCTTTTGTCTATGACATCTTTTGGCAATCTCCACCTATCACTGGCCTTCTATCCAGCTCTACCTGTCCCACCCTCCCCCCACCTTAAACCAGCTTATATTTCACCTCTTTTCTATTTTTCCTTAGTTCTGATGAAGAGTCATTTGGACTCGAAACGTTAACTGTATTCCTCTCCGCAGATGCTGTCAGACCTGCTGAGTTTTTCCAGGTATTTTTGTTTTTGTTCTAGATTTCCAGCATCCGCAGTATTTTGCTTTTATTATAAAGTACTTAAGTCTTGAATTCAGGCTAATTGTGGTCAGCTCAGATATATCAACCCAAATAAAACTGGGTAAATTATAGACGAATAGAGTATAGTTTGATGTGTAATTTTATGATAAGTACAGTGTTTCACTACCCAATGCAGACGTATCTAATTGGAAAAGTGCATGAGCTATCATCATCACCCTCTTGTTGCCCAAAAGGATTTCTCATTGATAACTTCAATAATTGATGGTACAAGCATCGAAAATATTAAATGCTTCCTTTTTGGGATTAAAAAGGGAAAATTCTCCTGCAATAATGATTGTTTCATGTTCATAGCCTACACAAGCTCCCAAGGATTCCAATGAATGGTCTGTACCCAAAATGTTAGCCTAGCAGTTTTCTGTTCAGGTGTATTACCAACATTTTGTTTTTAATTCAGATTTCTAGCATTTGTAGTTTCTTCTTTACATCTTCCTTAGAAATGCCTGGCAGTAACACAAAGCACTTTATTGCTGCCTGTTTTTGTGGAAAGTTGTTTGTTGTGTTACTTACATGTCATAAAGGAGTCTTCCAGCTGAAGCTGTTCTCTCAGCATTTCGCTCAATCATGTACATTTCATACTAAGAACAGAAACCATTAAATATTAATTTTTAAAAATCCAGGAAACTAATCCAAAGCATCTAAATATGATTTCATAAAAGCATTATTCAGTTATAGCTCAAGAGGGATAACTAGAGACAGTAAAAATTGGGTTTCAAATATCAGGAATCTGACTGACTGACTGAACCCCCATCCCGCTGCCTCCCCCATTTCATTAGCAGCATGTGTAACAACAGAAAAAGGACATCAGATAATAAATCTGGCAGTGAAACGGGCAATTTCACAGTGAGCTCCAGAACCACTTAAATCAAGAAACAAGCTTTCTGTGTGATCTCACTCCAGCCACCTGTCAATAACCCATCCCAGCCAGCTTTTATGTTGCCATCTGGATCCTGGCTTAGAGAATGCTGGCACTAGAAAGATTTTATCTTTCCCTGTGCTAATTTCATTCTGGCACCAGCTGAAGGAGTTTTTTGGCATCCAACAATGGTGATGTCATCAAGCAGGCTAAGCAGCCAATCATATTGAAGAATTCTCACAGGCAGCAAACCAGGAAATAACAAGCAGGTTTCATTGTTCACTTTTTTATCATTTTAGTAGGAGTGAAATAAACATTGGGACATATATATAGCTGAAGCTGAAGCATCATAAACTTTAGAAAATAAAAAAAAACTATGGAATTTTTAGAATGGAATGAAACAATTTGACATTCCAGAAATACAAAATTAGATTTGTTTAGGCCAGAAGGGTTGTTCAGTGGTAATTATGATTTAGTACAGCATTAAGGACCCAGTCACACCTTATTCAATGGCTTAACTTTTTCAAGGGTTTTTACAGCAAGACTAATAATGTAAAAGTGGAAGTTCACGTCAAATCAGTGATTTTGAATTGATTTCCATCTGCAAAGACTTCAATAGGGCACCCTCTGGGGGGGTGGGGAATCACTGACAGCAACTTATGGGTTTCTGCATTAAGATACACATGTGCAGACACCAGAAGTTTCTTTCAGTTTCACAGACTAATGATGGCGAACATCAATAGTTTTGCTCTCAATACATTCATAAAATCCAGGCCAGCAAAACATGTTGAAACTACCTTTCCAATTCTGTTTATTGCTAAGAACAAGAATAATTAAAATATTAGTGGAGGGGAAGGATGACAGTAAATTAGTTTAAAACATTTCAGTACAATTTCCCAATAATACTGACACAAATATTTCAGTTAATCCATGATTGAAATAAACTGCAATTTGATAATAACCAACACAACTGGAGTCAATGGGAATCAGCTAGAAAACTCTCCAACTGTTGGAGTCATATTTAGCAGAAAGGAAGATGGTTATGGTTGTTGGAAGGCAATCATCTCAGTTCCAGGATATCACTGCAGGAGTTCCTCAGGGTAGTGTCCGAGGCCCAAACATCTTCAGCTGCTTCATCAATTACCTTCCTTCCAGCAAAAGGCCAGTAGTGGGGATGTTCGCTGATGATTGCACAATGTTCAGCACCATTCACAACATTCAGATACTGAAGCAGTATATGTCCAAATGCAGCAAGACCTGGACAATATCCAGGCTTGGGCTGACAAGTGGAAAGTAACATTCATGCCACACCAAATGCCAGGCAATGACCATCTCCAACAAGAGAGAATCTAACCCGTTGCCCCTTGACATTCAATTGCATTACCATCACTGAATCCCCCACCATCAACATCCTGGGGGGTTACCATTGACCAGAAACTGAACTGGACTAGCCATATAAATACTGTGGCTATAAGAGCAGGTCAGAGGCTAGGAATCCTGAGGAGTAACTCACCTCATGACTCCCTAAAGTTTGTCCACCCATCTACAAGGCACAAGACAGGAGTGTAGTGGAATATTCGCTACTTGCCATGACGAGTGCAGGTTCAACAACACTCAAGAAACTTCACACCAACCAGGATAAAACAGCCTGCTTGATTGGCACCCCATCAACAAACATTCACTCCCTCCACCAACGATACACAGTGGCAGCAGTGTGTATCATCATATACATGATGCACTGCAAAAACTCACCAAGACTGCTTAGACAGCACCTTCCAAACGGACAACCGTTACCATCTAGAAGGACAAAGGCAGCAGGTGGATGGGAACACCGCCACTTGGAAATTCCCCTCCAAGCCACTCACCATCCTGACTTGGAAATATATCACGATTCCTTCACTGTCACTGGGTCAAATACCTGGAACTCCCTCCCTAACAGCACTGTGAGTGTACCTACACCATATAGGCTGTAGCAGTTCAAGAAAGCAGCTCAGCACCACCTTCTCAAAGGCAATAAATGCTGGCCTAGCCAGCAACGCCCACAACTGATTGGTTAAGTGGTCCAATGAGTGCAATGACAGAGTGCCATGGTTTCACTCCCACAATTTCAGTTGTGGTGGCAACAGAGGAACTGAGTGAAATTAAAGATAGGGCAGACTTCAGAGAACAGTTGGCAATGGATTAGAATTACAATTTAATTAAATTGTTCTGTTCATGTCATAAGTTACAAAAGCAAGATGAAATGTACCTCTGAATTTCCACATTAAAATCATTGCTGGATGCACAAATTATAATGCATGACTGTAATCTTCATGATATTACTCAGTGTCAAAAAAAATTCCTGCAACTGTGTTTTTTCTACCCTGTCAAAATTGAAATACTTTTCTCCATGACAGATTACTTATTGGATTCTATCTTGCTGATCACAGCACAGGTGATTAAAACTGATTATTACTAGTTATTTCAATAAGCTCCCAGTCTTGCAAAATAAACACTGTCACTGAAGGATGTTCCAGAGGAACCAAATAAAGTGGTTTAATACATTAATGTCTGTTGAGTGAAGAGCCAGTAGTACCCCTGTTGGTTGTCTGAACACTTGTTCATTTCCTACAATCACAGGTTAACTAAAGCAATTAGAATTGATCAATAGATTGCTCAGGAGGGTGTCAAGCCATTCAATTCAAACATATCATGCAATTGACATCATGGGGATCTTTTTAAAAATAATAACAGGTTTGCTTTCAAGCTACATCTGAGATGAGGATGAGAGTCAAGTCTGGGCAATGGGTAGGTCCATGCTTCTTTCTAGATCTTAACCAGAAGCCTGTGATTGTGGTCTTATATTTGGTTGCCTGCACTAAGTTCACCAGGCTGTCTGATGTCACCATGGATACGAATCTAATCCGAAGACTATGTGATAGCAAGTAGTGACATAAATGATAAGTGAATTATTTCAAGAGTCAGTTTTACAACTCGCATTTATATAGTACCCTCGACCATAGTAAACATCACAAACCACTTTGCAGGAGTGTTATTAAACAAAATTTAACACTGAGCCACAGAGATATTTGGTCACGTAGAAGCAGAATGACTTAAGATAATTAATTTCTAAGCAGAATAGACTCTTCATGGTCTCCCTTTTATAGCTTTAAAACCTTTTGCATGCATTAAGGTAAGCACAAAAGAGTCCTGCCTTCCAAAGCCTCAACTGTGCCCCTGTCAAGCCAAATTGTTCTTTGCTGTCTTAAAAATGTAGCTTAGCATTAATCATTGAAAATTAACCAATGCGACAAAAACTTATGCCAAATTATGGGACATTTTGCAATGAACATCCATTGAAATCTGGGTTGAGACTGCCCAAACCTTCTTTGTGATCCTTAGAGAGTCAAAGGAGTCTTTTTTCCTATTAGTCAATACTGGATTTTATGTGGGTCACAGAGGTTGGAGAAATGGTAATAAACTACTCTGCATATGCTACAGTGTGTTACACAGTATAAAATATCCAGGAGTTATAAGGTTGGATTTTAATCAAAGGATGGAGATTTTATTAAAGAGTAAAGCAAAAAAAAACCTTTAACTTATTCTTAAGCTTATATTAATTGCATATTAACGTTTAAAAGAAATGTTACATTCATGGTCTGAACAAGTCACAAGGTAAAGGCTGTGTGATGCACTAATCTTTAAATCTTGTAATACATACTCTATGAAGCTATCAATCAATGATTAGCTATGCACCCTGAAGAGAAATGCCAATGTCAATGTATATCAATATACACTGTACAGGCCTGTCATTTGTTGAACAGTAAACCCTGCACATGCCTGTCATTTGTTGAACAGTAAACAATGTAGAGCAGTCTGCATGACTTTTAAGTAATATAAATTCGACAGAGTTTCTGATCATTATTATAGTTTTCCAGCTGTCGCTGTACTAGACTGCTCAATGTCAGTCATTGGGAGATGGGCACTGTAGGTTGTAGGTTTTTTTATTAGTAATATACATCGTACTGAACTGTGAAACAGTAAACTGCAGCCCCTTATATATAAAAATGGGAATAATTTGATGGACAGTGAAGATGATTGTTGACAATGGTTGTAAAGCCATAAACGCTCCAAGACATGTTCCACAATAACCCCATTATCATCATCTTTACTGTCCTGTCTCTCCCACTCCTCCGGCTTACACCGACCTGGATACCGAAATCTGTAGGGTACAAGGTCCTGGCGGTGATTAGCCAGGCTTTGGCGGCCCAGGGATCCTCCGCCACTAAATCCCGAGCCTTCTTCACCAGAAATTCGCACTCCACCTGCGCCGCCATGATTCCACCAGTTGGAGTGGAGAGCCAGTGCGCAGGCGCGCTAAACTGGACATGCGTACACCGGGGCTGGAACTGCGCCTGCGCTAATACTCCAGCTCTCATTGGACACCTCGTTGACCAATGGACAGCATGATTGAAGGATTGGCTTTAAAAAAACCTCCCCAGGGTAGAAACTTCCATTTATATAGCGCCTTTCAAAAACCTCAAGACATCCCAAAGCTTTTCACCGCCAAAGAAACAGTTTTAATGTAGACAAACACAGCAAGTTGATGACCAGTTATCAGATAAATTACCAATTAAATTGTTTTAAAACAGAAAATGCTGGAAAAACTCAGCAGGTCTGACAGCACCTGTGGAGAGTTATCATTACGACTCAGTATGACTCTTCTTTAGAGCTAAAGAGAAGTAGAAATGTGATTAACTTTATACTGTTTAAGGGGGGGGTGGAGCAGGTGAAGGTCAGTGATAGGTGGAGGCTAAGAAGAGATTGACAACGATGTCATGGAAAGGACAAAGGGAGTGTTAATGGTAGTGGTAAGGGCTAAAGAAGGTGCTGAAAGTGGCATAAAGGTAAGAAAGCAGAATGTGTGAATAGCAGAACAAGGGTAAGCACTCTGTGAAAGAACAACATGGAACAAGTAACAGATGGCCCTTTTGGGGGTGGGGTGAGGGGATGGTGGTTGGGGAAAAATGATAGAAAAAGGGATAAAACAATGAATAAACATAAAAATAAGTAAATAAAAAATAAAAATGCATTTTAAAAAAGGGATTAAAATGGGGTGAAGGTAAAGGAGAGAGTCAATGATCTGAAGTTGTTGAACTCAATGTCAATTAAATTGTTTTGATGTTCTTGGTTGAGAGATACATGTTGCCAGGCCACGAGGAGCACCCCTGCTTTTCAAATAGGATATTTTACATTTACCCAAGAAGGCAGGCAGGACCCCAGTTTAATGTCTTCAAAAGGTAGCAGTGGTGAAATTGGGTTCCGTTGGGTAACATGAGGTCCTTTAAAGTTTCAAAATTGGCATCAGTAGCACATGAGCTCACTTCTGATGCAAAGTGCACTAGCTGCAATATTGGTAAAAGGATTGGGATGCATCCATTGACAGTATGCAGAGATCATCAGCCACTTACAGTCTAGTTGTTGGTATATTTCTTCTGGCTTTTCGTCAATTCTACTATCCTCTAAATTATACAAACGATCAGTATCTGAGCAGGTGGTTGTGACTGAAATTGCACTCTGTGTCTTCACTTTCACCCTCTCCTTGCTCTTTCTCCACTGCCTGGACAGATTGCAGTGTTTGGGTATCTGAAGGGGAAAAGGGGCAAAGCTAGAATTATGGTGATCAGGGAAGAGGAGGATGTAAGAGGTGCATGCTTCCACCATCAGCAGCTTATGTGTTAGAAGAAAGTGTGGATGAGGGAGAAGTGAGATGAGAGGAGGAGGGTTAGGTAGGTGAATAACTTCATCCACATTGACTTCTGCCCCACCAGGTACTACAGCCTCAGCAATGTCCCTTCCCATAATAGCCCAGTCTTCTGCATGGAGGTTAGACAAATTGGCATGCTGCCTGCAATCTACTAAACTGTGTGGGTTTCTTTAATAGCACACCACATTCATTGCCCCCATTTTCAGGGACTGAACCATTTAACCCCCAGCACCTCTGACAGTGCAGCACTCCTTTAACATTGCACTGGATTGTCAGCTGACAAGTGCTCAATTCCTGACATGTGGCTTGAACACACAACCTTTCATGCAGATGCAAAAGTGTCACTGAGTCACAGCTTGATGTATTACTTCTTGAAATTGAAATTACTATTGCAAGGTGCAGCAGTTCATTTATTTAGATGTCGGGTTCAGGGAAGAATGTGGTTAGGAGCATTTCTCACTCTTCTGCAAATAGTGTCATGGGACATTTAACAATCACCGGAACCAGCAGATTCAGTTTAACACCCTAAAAAATGTGTGATTTTTCTTGATCTCTAATCTGGATAGGATGCAAAATAAATTGCTGAGGGAAGTAATTGTGGAAATTAGAGGCTCTGATCACAATCTTCCAATCCTCCTTGGATATGGGAGTGGTGCTAAAGGACCGGAGGGTTTCAAATGTTACATTCCTTTTCAAAAAAAACACTGGAAGTCCTGAAGCTGATTGGCCAGGCACCAGGAACAGTTGTGCACGCACACTCAGCTTGCACTGTGTCCGCTGGCAAATGCACAGTTTCTCCCACCACTGGCAAAGAATAGTGGTGAACACAAAAAACTACTGCGGATGCTGGAAATCCAAAACAAAAACAGAATTACCTGGAAAAACTCAGCAGGTCTGGCATAGTGATGAACAGTTGTTTATCACACAAGAGGGCAGCATACAATTATGTCAACTGGGGGTTGGTATGAGGTCCACAGCTTATTTTCAAATATATTAATAACCCAGTGCTACTTTTAAGAGGTATGCATTCAAAGCTTCTAGAGGCTGCAAAGCTTGGAAATGTAGTTAACAGTGAGGAGGATAGTAGCAGACTTCAGGAGGACACAGCCAAACTGGTGAAATAGACAGAGACATGGCAAATGAAATTTAATGCAGAGAAATGTGAAGTGATGCATTTCGGAATGAAGAGAGGCAATATAAGCCAAATGGTACAATTTTAAAGGGGGTTCAAAACGAGAGAGACTTGCAGGTTCACATATACAAATCTTTGTAGGTGCTAGAGCAAGTTCATAAATTATTAAAAACACGTGCTTATTATTTGGCACTATAAGTAGAGGAATATAGCGCAAAAGCAAGGAAGTTATGATAAACCTTTATACTGGTAATCATTGGTTAGCTCTCAGCTGCAGTATTGTGTCCAAATCTGGAGCCCAGACTTTAGGAAGGGTCTAAAGGCCTTGGCAAAAGTGCAGAGGAGATTTACTAAAATGACATGAGGGATGAAGAACTTCAGCAATATGGATAGTCCAGAGAAGTTGAGATTGTTCTCCTTAGAGGGGAGGAGATTAAGGGGAGATTTGATAAAGGTGTTCACTACTATGAAAAGTTCGATTAGACAGAGGAAACGGGGAGAAACTGTTTCCACCGGCAGAAGGGTTCAATAACCAAAGGACACATTTAACATAACTGGCAAAAGATCCAGGTGGGAGATGAGAATTTTTTTTAATGCATCATTATGATTGGAACGCATAACCCGAAAAGGTGGTGGAAACATTCAATAATGACTTCCAAAAGGGAATTGGATATATACATAAAAAGGAAAATATTTGCATGTTTTTTGGGAAAGAACAGGGGAGTGGGCCTAATTGGATAGCACCTTCAAACATTTGACAGAGGCACAATGGATCAAATGTTCTCCTCCTGCACTGTAAGATTCAATGATTCACTCTCAGAATACTGATGCATCAGTCCAGACTATGGTGCTGAAGCTCTGAAGTGAGGCATCACTCCACGACTCAGAGCCAATCTATGATCACAACTAAGCTGACAAAATTTATTGAATTATAAAACAAAACTACACATTTCATTAGGCTGTTAACACGAGCATGAGATTTTCAATCACAAGCTGTGCATGCTGGAATTGTCACCCACATAAATACAAAGAAGCTCTCTCTATCACATGCAGCACGGCAGAACGATCTGTCAGTACTTGTATTAGAGTTTTCTATCCTGTTATTGGTGCTCGGCTATGGCAAGTCCTTGATATTCTTCAGTTATCTGAATAATTCTTCCTGCTACTTATGGGACAAAGTATTTTCAACCAATCAGCTATCAGAAATTATTTGGCAGAGGATTGACTTAGAATATCACACAGTTAAAAGTCCTGCCAAACAACTTAAACATTAGAATTTAAGACTAACTTTGGTGGCTTATTCATATTTTAAAAATTAACTTATTTATCTTTAAAGCTACTCAATTATTAAAATCACACTGCTGATAACAGTCTGTTGAGCAATGAGATCTGGAAGGTGTTATGGACAAGAGGGCGAGGTGGATTGAATTATTATTACTGTTCCCCTCTTCTGCCCATGACAGCAATAGTTTTAATTTCTAATTTAATTTGTTTCTCTTAGTATCCTTTCCCTCGTTGAAATGGGCTGTGTTTCCCAAACCTCGGTTTATGAGGTCCAACGTTAAAAATAACCCCACAGCAAATTCTTTAAGGTGAAACAAAACTAGGATTTATTAACACATTCAAAACCCAAGGGATTGATCACGGCACAAGTTCACACTCACGAGTGTACAAGGTAGAGAGGCAGAGAAAGAAGGAAAAGAAGTTACAAATTTTGAGTGATAAAAAAAAGTCAAAAGGTATTGGAATTAATTCACATAAGTACAGTCCAGTAAGTCAATGCCCAGTGAAGGTTCTTCCAGATGGCTTTGTCTGGCAGAATTCCTGGTCTTGGTCCTAGGAATTCGGCTGAAAATGCAGCAAAGCATTCTTGCAGCTGAATTGTCCCCCCATCGGGGTTGGGGGGGGTGGGGCAATGGCGAGGGCGAGGGCGGGCGTGAACCCGATCAGCGCCCCCGATCGGGGATGCACCAAATTTTACATGGGCGGTCCTTAATTGGCCTGCCCAACGTGACGCTCGCACGGAAACGCTGAGCACTCCCTGTGCGGGCGGTGGGAGGAATTCCTTGAGTCGTTCCCTGCGCTCTTTCGCACATGCGCCCAAAAAAGCGCAGAGATCACCCTGAAGCACGGAGGTGCCTCAGGGAGTTCAGTTTGACATGTGTAAATTTAAATAAAGGGAAATAAAAACTTTTAAAACGTCCCCTCATGTGACACTGTCACATGAGCTGGGACATGTGAAAGATCTGAATTTCAGGTAAGGTGAGAGTGACTGCCCTTGATGTCAAGGCAGTATTTAACCAAGTGTGGCATCAAGGAGCCCATACAAAATTGGAATCAATGTGAATCAGGGAGAAAACATCATGGCCTTTCCTCCAATATAAGGTCAAAAGTGGGGATGTTCACACTGCTCAGTACCACTTGCAATGCCTCAGATACTGAAGCAATCCATTCCCCCTTGCAAAAAGATGTGGGCAACATTCAGTCTTCATTGGTAAGTGGCAAGTAATATTCAGACCATACAAATGCCAGGCAATGGCTATCTCCAACAAGGGAGAATCTAACCATCTCCCTTGGACATTAAATGACATGACTATCACCGAATCCCTCACCAACAAGATTCTGGGGGTTTCATCGACCAGAAACTGAACTGGACTAGCCAGATAAATAGCTGCAAGAAGAGGCCAGGGGCTAGGAATTGTGTCGTAAGCAACTCACCTCCTGGCTCCCCAAAGCCTGTCCACCATCTACAAGACACAAGTTAGGAATGTAGGATTGCCAACTGTGATGAAATGTATTCCTGGAGGTTTCATCACATGACTTGCCCCCACATTCTAGCCATCAGTCAGCCAACACATCCATCCTTGTGAGGCACTGCCCTTCTACACCAATTGAAAAGCAAAAAGAATCATTACTCAATTGGATGCCTGTCAGACAAACAGCTTTTGTTTCCCATTTTCGATATTTTTATATCTGGTAATAGAAATGTTCAAAGAAAATAACAAAAAAAAGAGTTTTAAATGTCCCGATGATTTTTCTCCAGGGCTGCACACAGCTGTGTTCTGGAGATTGAGCTTCAATCCCTGGAGACTCCAGGCCAATCCTGGAGGGTTGGCAACCTGACAGGAATGTGATGGAATACTCTCCAATTGCCTGGATGGGTGCTGCTCCAGAAACACTGAAGAAGCTTGACAGTTACCCCATCCACCGCCTTAAACATTCACTCCCTCCACCACCGGCACACCATGGCAGCAGTGTGTATCACTTACAAGCACCGCAGCAACTCACCAAGGCTTCTTCAACAGCAACTTCTAAACCCGCAACCTCTATTACCTTGGAGGACAATTGCAATGAACAAGTGGGAACACCGCCACCTCCAAAGTTCCCTCCAAGTCACACACCAACCTGACTTGGAACTATATCATCGTTCCTTCATTGTCACCGAATCAAAATCCTGGAACTCCTTCCCTATATGCACAGTATACTTACACTACACAGACTTCAGCAGTTTAAGGTGATTTACCGCCACTTGGCTCAAGGGCAATTAGAGATGGGCAATAAATTCCGGCCTTGTCAGTCACATTCACGGCCCAAGAACAAATAAAAAAAATTCTATCCTCCTCAACTCCACTCTACTGCAATTCAAGTAGGCAGTAAAAACAGGCTTCCAATTATATCACTGCAAAAATAAGACTGACAATGCATCCAATCTAACAGTTACATTCTTAAAAGCTTTTTGAATTTTTTTCTGTCTTCGCCTTATTTACACCTCTTTCATCTTTCATCTTTTTCTTATCGCATTTCTCTTTGATTCCTTTCACTGTATTTTCTTTTATAACCTGCCTGGCTGTGAATTTTGTGACAGCTAAAATAATAAAAGCAGAAAAGCAATTGGGGGAAAGTACGTATGTGGAAAAGGAAGACAGAATAAGCAGAAGTGAAGTGTTTAATAGAGAACTGCACAGTTTGTCTTGTTGTTGACTCTACCCAACGTGTTGAGACAGATCACCATCCATAGCTAAACCTCCTGGATGATAAAGATTTGTGAAATTTTCCTTTGACCTTCAGAAAGTAAACAAGTGAAACTAAATCCTGTCATTACTTGCAGTTCTATCCCATGGTTAAGTCATATTTGCACCTACAGTTAAGGATCCATCGCACCCTATATAATTGATATAAAAGCAGAAATGCTGGAAATTGTCAACTGGTCAGGCAGCATGTGTGGAGGGAGAAACAGAGTTAATGTTTCAAGCCAATGACCTTTTGACAGAACTTAGACCTGCTGAGTATTTTCATTATTTTCTGTTTCTGTTTCAGATTTTCAGCAACTGCAGTATTTTGCTTTCGTATACTTAATAGACTGTCAATATATTTGCATTCTTTTTGTTGAACAGATATTTAAGTAATTTTCCCCTGGAGTGAATTGAGTTAGGATTGTGTAACAGACAGAATCAGGAGTAAACTAAAACCCTTGCACCCTTTCCCCTATTGTCCATAATCAGTGTGGTTTTTGGAGAGGAAAGTTTGTGTTTCTTAGTCTCCAGAGTGTGTGGTCATTTTACATAACAGCAGCAAGCTTTCATGGGTTTAAGTAATGAGGATTATTTATTCACGCATTCACTCCAAAAGTCTAAACCTTACATCAATCACTCAGCACTCACACACACATACACACACACACACGCATGAGAAAAAGAACAAAGTTAGAAAGAATAGTATACCTTTACAAGTTGTAAACTAAAGGATAGTTCATAGTTCACGTGTCTGGTTTGTTGTTCCTATGTACCTATGTAGGAGAACATTCATTGTGGGCCTGGTAAAGAAAGGAGACTTCTCCACTCTTGAATTGTAGTTTAGATTCATTGAAATGGCTGAAGCCCAATATCAGGATTATTGTGTGTTTCCCTCAAAGGGATAAACGTTCAGCAGATCACAAAACAAGGCACTTGTGCAGGGCCAGCGCATCCACTAGATGCATTCAGTAGTTGTCTAGGGTGGCCAGCAAAATACTGCCGGTTTTTAAAAAATACAGAACTGAAAGGTAGTCAGATTTGTATTGATGAGCAAATAGCAAATTTGTTTCCACTTTCCAGCAGATTAGGTTATTTATACTGAACAGAAGAGATTGTGTCCATTATTCCAGCTGTGTTTTCCTTTCAGAAATAGTGGTAACATTTTATCTTCAGTACTGTTTTAATAGAGTTTTAAAATGAGTTGTGGTGCCAGCTGGGCCACCTAAGCATGGTCATTGTGACAATGTGCTAGTACACCCACCATCCTTTAATTAGGTGTGAATCATGGCATCTTTTAGTTACAGTCAATGTGCTATTGAAAAGCAGATAATGTAATGAGATTGCATACAATTCTCTGATAAAATTTAAACTATCCTTATTTGGCTTTTTAAGTGCCTCTGTTGTTAAACTCAATCGAGTGTTTGTGTTTTATTTCTCTTCCAAAATGTAGTATAGGGGGAGAGTTGGGACAAATTAGCACAATAGTGGCAAATGCTACTGCATTTAGTAACACATATAGAAATGAAATGTAGACATTTTAAATTAAGTTTTTGACAAGAAATCAAAGTCTAGTAACTGAACGGCAATATCTTTTAAAATTATAATTAAAAATAGCTTTCCAATTTTGAGAGGTTATTATCTTAGTTCTGCGCTGATGGAACTTGGCAAGTCTGATACAACATTTTAATATTTCCTATTAATGGCAATAAACTCTCTGCGCCATAATCTAGCTTAACCACTATATTAAAATCTGTGGTGTTCATAGCTGCCAGTGCATATTCATTTTCAGTGAAATATTTTTCTTTATGGATATTCTGGCTTCAAGATTCTTTGTTATCACAATTACTGCACCAGCAATCTAGTCAGGTGGACGTACTTTGGAATTTACAAATATTTTGGGGTTCTTTTTAACTTTTTGTACTAGAATAATTGTTGATGTCCCATTTGGAACTTTTGTTCCATATGATCACAAATGGGTTTGGGAACCCTGGCACAATGTCATATGAGTGTGAAATATGAAAAGGAGAAACAGCCAGGATTCTTTACTAGGAGTAAGGGGGACAGAATTGATCGTGTTTGAAATCACAAAATCAATAGCATTGAATTACAACTCAGAATTCATCACAGTCAAAGAAATCAATTTTTAGGGTTACAAATATTTTGAAACAGCAGTTCACAGCCAGTTAATGTTCTATATGGTGAGGCTGCAGAAAGGAAAAATCACAAATGAACGTATTGGGGTAGTTTCAGATGTTATAGATGTATTGGCCATTTGCATGTTTAACCGCAATGATTAGGATATTTTAGGGGATCGATGCTTTAAGCAACACAATTTCATTCGTGTTTTAAAGAAAAGAGAAATCGTCACTGGAGAAATTTGAGTTGCCTCAAAACACTTGTTTAAAATGACCAGACATTTTCTTATGACATCAGCCCTAATTTGACCTGCTTCAAGGTAATACAGGTATTTATCAATGGTATATTTGAAAGTCCCACATGAAATATAAAGATTGTAAATCTCGTCATTGCCTAGTATATCAGTGTCTCTACCAAGGACCAAAATTCTAACAGTTAAATCATCATGTAATATGAATGCAAAAATGTTCATTTAAATTTTTTTTATTGTTTAGAAGTTGTTTGAGAGAGAACGAGATTATTCAGCAGAGAGCTGGATGTAAAGTATAACCATGGCGTGGCGTTTTCAGTCGTGCTAAAAGTTAAGAGTGGGAATATCTTTTCTGTAGTTTAGTGTATTAGTAGCTTACTAAATAGTGTTTAGGTAATGTTGCTTTTAGCTTGTTTGTTACAGTAAAAGTCTTAGAATTTGAATTCTAGCCATGTGATCCTTTCAGGCAGCCACCAGGTATTCAAACATATCTTTAAAAGTTATTGGTCTCTAAGGCAATCGTAACAACTCTGGTGTGGTGAGGGTCTCCTGCACAGTTACAGGAGTATCCAGTCACTGTGGCATCCTAAAGTGCTGGTATCCCTGGCAGGGGGGATGGTCGAGAGGCTTTCAGCATCAGGAGATCCCTGAGAGGTGACCCAATAGCAACAGCTACTGCTCATTTGCCGTCCTGAGGTCCAGTCAGCCCTCCATGCTTTCCTGACAGGACCTGGTGAAGACTCCAGATGCCTCATTCCCCCCTCTCGCCTTGACACTGGCTGCTTGACAAGATGGTCAAATACAGAGTCAGGATGTATGAACAAAGCCCCTGAATGAGCTAAAAGCTCTGAAGAAGGGTCATATGGACTCGAAACGTTAACTCTGTTTCTCTCCCCACAGATGCTGTCAGACCTGCAGAGTTTTTCCAGCATTTTCTGTTTTTATTTCAGATTTCCAACTTCCACAGTATTTTGCTTTTACCCCTGACTGAGCTGCTGAATCTGGCTCTCCATGAGAGCTGCCAATGCCTCGATGAAGAAAGCCATGCATTCAGAGGAGAGGGCAATCGTAGCACACCTGGATGGACTCCTCCACTGTTTGTGCCAGGGCAGGCTGACACTCTGGAACCTCTGCCAGATCCGCATGCACCTCCTGTTGTATGTCCAGCATCCGCTGCCAGAGGCTCATCATCAGTATGGGGCTCAGCACCTAGCTGGCCTCCACCTCTCCTCTGAGTGACAGAGGCCTGGACTAACCCAGCCTCCGAAAACTGGGCTGGAGATTGTGATGTGCTCAGACCAGTATGTGATTCCCTTTTAGCTGATGCGCACAAGCCCACTGAGGTGTGAGTATTTGAACTGGTGCTAGGTGTGGCGCAAAGATGAGATCCCTTCTTCAGAGGTTAATGTTGATCTCTCGGAGCTGTTCACTACAGGTGCTGACGACTGACCTGTGGGAGAACAGATAAAGATCACAATGTTCCACTCTTCATGTGCGGTTGATTGAGAGATTGCTGTTTCTCGGTCACACACCCTCGCCATGTAAGCCATGACACAAGGTCACACCCTCCCAATTCTTCAGACAAAGCACACAAGTTCCTCCCTCCACCACTTCTGCACACTGCAACCTCTTTCCAACAATACCACCTCCCCCACCACCCCACCCACAATCTCCTCCCTGGACTGAGCAATCGCCCCTTGGATTCCAACCAACATCCTCCCCCAGGCCAAACTCCAGCCTCTCCAAGGTCAATGGATCTGAGCCCCTGGTGACCGGCCAGCTGAGAATCTCCTCCTCCATTAGTGTCGTAAAAGCCAGGTTGGGCACACCCCATCAGTCCTAATGGGCATAATGGGCTCTCTTCTCCTGCAAAGATTGGAAGAATGATGCGTCTCACCTCCGGAAAGATCAAGATCCAGCCGTTATGGTTGAGCCCCACCCCAGTCCCCAGAGCCATACCGGGTGGAAAGCCTATTGATTCTGCCTTCTGGCTATTGTTCAATCATTAACCCATTCCCACTTGCCATACACAACATCCTCACAGACCCCCATAGGTGTCTGTCCACATTGAGAAAGTGGAATGTAGGAGATCATTCAGTCTCTTGCAGTGTTGCAGCCATGTCCTCTGGATGCCCCACAGCTGCTGACCTCCTCTGCCACCTCCAGCCAAGCTTCCTTGGTCTGACAGGGAGGTCTCCTCTTGCCATCCTGTGGCATTAGAATCTCCAGCCATTCCTTCACAGCCTGGAAGAGGACTCACAGGGAGTCATGAAACCATGGGCCATCCAGCTTTTTGGATCCCTCATTGCTCCTAGCAGCTGCAGCAATGAGAGTGGATTACTTTTCCACTGTGGGGGGTGCACTGGATGGGGAGATAAAACTTTCTCCTTTGAAGTGGGACTGTCACAAGATGCAGCTGGCACAACAGTCACCAGGATGGCAACAGCTGTTCTTTCTTAAATCTCAGCTATCATTGCTGCCTTGCCTCAATTATTCAGGCATGCCAAAGTTCCTGCCCCTCATGATGCCCTCCTCAGTATCTGCAGCCCTTTAAATTGTACTCTGGAACCTTCTTTCGGTTCATAGAAAGGGGTAATACAAAACATGTTCTTTAAAAAACCATTCTAGATTCATTACAAATAAACAAATGCTTTACTCTGGAATTACACTGTTGGTGGTAGAATTCAGAAGTGAAATGTAGTTTCTTAGGAACAGCGTTACACACAATTGTGTTACAGCAATAGAAACCCCTAAAACAAATTGACACTTGTGAGAGTGAATAACTCTGCAAATTATGCAAAGAAAAAAACACTCCCCTAAAGCTACCCCCCTGCCCTAGGATGTCCAGTCGGCTGGCTGCTAATTGGCCAGTTGACGCCTAATTGCGCCTGAAACATCGACTGTGGGAGCAGGTGCACTGGCCGCTCTCCCTTCCACCTCCATGATCCTGCTGGGAAGCATTAAATCCTGCCTTTAGTGTGTGAGAAACTATTTTTCTGAATGAGACTTCCTATTTTCCTATGTGCATCTTCCAGTCCAGTGCTCACAATAAAAATTAAATATGCTGCTTTTTTCCATCTATTGTCTCCCATTCCTTCTCTCCTGAAGGTATTGACTCCTTCCTGAGCTATGGTTCTATTTGTAGATATGTGAGTACCAGTGAACCCTCAATGTATGTGCCTTGAGTTAGAGCAGGTAGCCTTTGCCTACCAGGTAAGCACCACAGTTCAGTTCAAACCCTATCTTTGTCTAATATCTACACCTGCACTTCCACTAGGGATCACTACATAGCAATTGGGAACAGGGATCTGGCTTTAGTTTCTTTAACACAGGTGCGTTAGGGTTGCCAACTGTGATCAAATGTATTCCTGGAGGTTCCATCAGTTGACTTGCTCCCACGCTCCAGCCATCAGGCAGCTGACAGATCCAGCCAGTGACGCAATGCCTTCCTTACACCAATCGGAAAGCAAAAAGACTCATTACCCAATTGGATGATGCTTGACTGTCAGTCAAACAGCTTTTTGTCCCCATTTTTAATATTTTAATATCTGGTAAAGAGAAATATTCAAAGAAAATGACAAAAAAGCAATCTTTTTTAATGTCCCGATGATTTTTCTCCAGGGTTGCATACTGCAGTGTCCTGGGAGATTGATCTGCAGTTCCGGGAGACTCTGGGCCAATCCTGTAGAGTTGGCAACCGTAAGGTGCACAGAGTCCAAATGTAGGCCCAAATCTTCTGGTATCCGTATCATCGGAGTAGGGACCCATAAGCTGGGAGATTTGCATCAGGACCCCGCAGAAGTCCTGATGCACACACATGCACTGAAATTGCCAGGAAATTTAAACTTCAGATGGGTTGATTTCTACAGCCCAGGACCCTCTGTGAAAGTCTCTGACCCTGAGCTCAGATTCGGAGACTTGGGCCAGATATGCTGGACTTACCTGGATACTTCCCTGGAAAAGTTACACTGGTTAATATCTGGTCAGGTTCAGGGATTAGCCATTGTGACTCAACCGAGCATAACAATCAACTCCCCAATCATCCCCCGACCTGACTAACCCCCCAACCTGACCTGAATACCCCACACCCAACCACCTGAGTAGCCCCCTCCAACCCAACACAACTACCCTACCAACCACCTGGCCATCTCTTGACCAACAGACTAATCCTCTGACCTGATCACCCCCAGGCTCGACCTGACTACAACCCTCTCCCTACCGTCCCCGTCCCTGCCCCCTCCCCCACCCCCACCCCCACCCCAACCACCCACACCCACCCCAACCACCCACACCCCAACCACTCACTCACTTACTGACTTGGGCCTTTAAAAACTTAACTGAATATAGTAGCTAGTGCAGTAAAAAGGGAGTGTGCCCTCTCCTTCCTTTGACTCAATTGCACCTGCTAGTCTTACCCTGGAGCGGCTGTGCTGATCAATTTGTTTCAGCTGGGATTGGAAGTCCCGGCTGAAAATTGGCAGCTCCATAGGGGCGCAGAAAACTTGGCAGGCAGCAGTAATGCACCCAGCATTGCACTGACTGGAAATTCTGGGCTGTAATATCCCTATCAGCAACCCCTGCCCTCCCAGCTGGGACCCAACCTGATCTAAATGGCTCAGCGCCCATAGCCGTAACGCAGTATGCTTTGGTGAATGTCTCGACATTTTAGAAACCTGGAGCATCTTTTCTCCAGTGAAAATAAGTCTGGTTTCGTGACTCTCTTTACTGTATACAATTTTAAGCCCCAGAATCGTCGTGGTCAATCTTCCCTGAACTTTCAACATAGAACTCAAATAAATAACAATAAAATTTGTTAATTTATTGAAATCCCACTTAAGTTGATTTTTATTATGTGAGGGGGAGGGACGAGCCACAAAGCTAATCCACAATGTGTTATGATCCCTGTAGAGACTAATGTTTGAAGAGAAATTCGAACATCCAGTGATTACCTGAAAGAAATGATGCCACAACATTCCACAGTTGAAAACGAATGAATTTTATGACACAGCACAAGAAAGAAGTAAAGCAAACACTACTAAATAAACAAACATTTATAAATTGGAATACTTGCACAATCATATAATTCTACAGCATCCCCAAAGGAGGTTTTTGGCCCATCATGCTGTGCCGGCTGTGTGCAAGGGCTTTTCAATTTAGTTCCATATATCTTGCAATCAGACTGATTTATTGCTCCGCTTCTTGTCAGGTAGCATTGGCTGCTTTCTTGTGGGGACAGTACTCTGAAGTGTCAAGCAGAGCAAACATCTTAAACACCCACTTCTTACAGCAGCAGTTCTACCTATTATCAGCCTGCATACAGGTAAGCATAAAGAAATATTTTCCAAATGTTTCCCATCAAAAATAGGCCTGCCATCCAAATAGCTGCAGCAGTGGCAGATAGCTCGCTCAGAACCAGCACGTTTCCTTTGTGAGCAACAGAAGCTCACTTGGAAAATGTAACGAAGGCATGATTCATCAGGAACAGATGTGTGTCATTGGAGAGGCATTCGACCTGAAGCTCCTGTCCTTCCAACACATCACAAAATCAATCCTGACAAAAGAAGCTTTCAGTTTCCACAAGTAATCCAGTGGTTCCTTGATCTAATCTAGACCTCCAATAAATTCCAGTAAAGGGAAAGTTAAAGCCTTCCCTTCAAATGGGATGGAACTATGCTCTGACACATTTGTAGAAAATTCATTTGCCTGCTACATTAGTCAATGTTTTACACCATAGTTACATGTCTTTGTTAAATAGCAGACAGAGTAGTTTGATACAATCAACATGTTTGGCTGCTAATATTGGAAATATTTATGTCCCAACAGTTCTTGAGTTTCACAAATACTATTGAACAATTGCAAATGTAATGATGGAAACCTATTATGATAGTTCCCAGGAGCCACCACATTAACTTTACAATTCCTGTCTTTGATTTCCTCCATGTCTCTATTGCACCTTCTGCAACTTTCTTCAGCCATACTATTCTGTCCTGTAACTCTGGTATATTGTGTATTCGGACTTCCTTCCACTGTCTCAATTATAAATGAGACTTAAGCTATTTGAACCCTATTCTCTGAACTTTCTCCCTAAATCTCTCTCTCCACCTTTAAAAAAAGTTAAGTTAAAGATACTAACAAATGCTAGTTGTTACCATAATAAGCAGCTCTACATGTTGCTTATTTTGTGATGACCTTTTGGCTGCGTTTCTTGCCATATAAGTCAGCCATATTGAGACAAGCTTTTCACTTGTCATTGTTGTGGTTGAACAGCTTTCAGAGCTACTATCATTGCAGACCAATAAGTGCCAGTCCTATTGTGATTGATGTTTGACATCATGATGCTGGATGCCACCAGGATAGTTGAGCATTATGTATTAACAGTTTTAAGCATCTGCTGGATATCATTTTGATGTTTGCAACACGAAACTGCCTACCCCTGCTGAATGCAGTACTTCCCACTCACTTCCTGCTCAGGAGCCCAGGTGAAAGAGCTAAACTGTTATATTTTATTGTGTGGATTAATTACTGTCATGTGGTTCAGTGAAACCAATAGTACATTTAGTCCTTCTTTAGTTTCTCTGCCCTTCAGGATATTGATATAGTGAGAGCACTTGGAAAATTCTGACTGTGGCATAGTAAAAACTGAAGCAAACAGTCTGCTGATCTACACTGTGCTGTAACAATTTCTGGCCAAATAAAATAATCAATGAGCCATATCGTGCTAGAAAAATAACAGGCATGTTCATGGCACACATTATTAATATACAAATCAAGTCTGGTGCTATCACAACTCTACATCTCTGCTTTGAACAAAATAATAGCTCATGGTGCAGGGATAACATAGAAACCACAGATAAAGAATTGGTTAGCTAACAGAAAGCAGAGAGTAGGGGTAAATGTGTCTTTTTTGGGTTGGTAGGCTGTAACTAGTGGAGTGCCACAGGGATTAGTTCAAGTTCAATGATTGTAGTGCTTTCCAGTCTAAAGTCTTTATTGAGCTCATGTAAAATGGCAACGTACAGAGAGATTGCCTTATGGCAGAGATCACAGTTGGGGACAATTGGACCTCTAGGAGTGATGGTTGTTCTGTACTCTGTATAGCTAGTGTGATCCCATCTTCTTGGCTGGCCGATTGCTGTGAAGGAACTGCTTTGTACTGTGAAGGAACTGCTTCGCTAGTTGTACGTATGTGCTTGCAGTTGCTCCAGTATATTTGGTTGTTCACTTCCACCATGAACAATCGAGGTGACAATGTCTCTACGCATGTCCCAAGTTTCCACATAGGCTGACACCTGTTGAAAGCGTTAAAGGTTTATACCCCGACTGGCTCTCCAATGCTCAGCTCTGGCAATGGTTTGGCAGTCTTGTCAAAATGAAATTTGGCTTTCTACCATTCCACCTTGATTTTTTTCACTCACGCCTGTTACTACTTCTGGTTTCAGCAGCTTTATTGCTATCGGAAGAGTCGTTTGCTTGATGACATTAGACTAGACTACTTTCCATGTGTTCAGTCGGTGTGTTTCTCCACTCAAGGATTGCCTTGTGTCCTTCTGTGCTAGATTTGCTCAATTTCTTGATAATTCCCTTGGTGATTTTCACTGCTGACTCAGCCTTTCCATTCGACTGGGGATAGTGCAGAGTTGGTGTATAGTGCTGAATTTCCCAATCCTTTGTGAAACAACTGAATTCTTTACTCGTGAATTGAGGGCCATTCATTGTCACTCATTACAATGTCTGGAATGCCATAATGATTGAAGTGCTTTCAGGCATTCTACTATTTCTCTTGTTGTCATTAAAGTCAAGTGTCTAATTCCCAGTAATTGGAATAGTAGTCGACTGAGACAAAATAATCAGTTCCTGCTAACATAAAGAGGTTGACTCCTAGCTTTATCCATGATCTGTCTGGGATGTCATGCGTCATCAATGGCTCCCTAGCTAGTTTAATTTGGTACTCATTACAAGTACCGCATTGGTCTCTGTGATCTTTCATTTCATTGCTCATGTTTGGCCAATAGAGCACTTCTCTTGCCTTTCTCAGACTTGATTCAATTCCTTGATTGCTTGCATGGATGCACTTCAGCATCTTTCCTCTTATCACCTTAGGGATCATGACTCTATTTCCTTTGTGCAAGATGCCATCTTGGGCTGTCAATTCATCTCAGTATGCCCAACATGCTCTTGTGACCAGGTGTGTCCTTGTTGCTCTGAGTCCATCCTTTCATCACTACCTTGTTGGGTAATTCACTTGATTTGAGTAAGGTGTTTGTCTGTCAGATTCAATGTCTCTGCTGGTTGTGACTTACTGAGATCATGTCGAACTGCTGCTTTACATTGAATCTGGAAGATTTCACATTCTGCTGTAGCATCCTCAACTTTCTTCATGGTGCTGCTCTTGACAGGATGACTGCAATATATGTCTCTTTCCCTTGCTTGTATGTCACGTCCAGATGATATCTCTGTTAAAAAAGGTAACTTTTTGCAGATACTTTGGAGTAGATAGTGGTTTGAGAAAAATGCTTTGAAGTGGCTTGTTTTTGGACTCCATTATTACTTTGTCTCTCCCAAGCAGGTATTGATGAAAATGCTCACAAGCAAAAACAATAGCCAGGGACTCTTCCTTGATCTGAGCATAGCCTCATTCTGTTTACAATGGTGCTCTGGATGCAAATGTGACTGGTTGTCCTTACTGCATTAGGATTGCTCCATGACCTATCTCACTGGTGTCACACTGCAAGGTGACTTCATCATTGACTTCATCATTGACATTCATCATAGTACTTCAGCACTGGTGTTGTTGTTACTAGTTGTTTGATTTTAGTGAACGCTGCTTCTTGCCCTGAGCCCTAATACCACTGCACATCCTTGGCAGTGAGCTTGCGTAATGGTTCACAAACTGATGACAAATTGGCCAAATATTTTGCTAAATAGTTCATGAATCCAACAAATTGTTGCACTGCTTTCACATCAGTTGGTCACTGCATCACTGCTACAGCTCTCACCTTGTCAGGATCCAGGCAAAGGCCTTTTGCTCTTAATACTTGACTTCAGGCATCTTCAACTCTCATTTTTTCTTGTTCAGCTTCAGGTTCATCTTGCAAGCTCTCTCTAGCTGTTGTATTAAATATGGATTATGGTCAGCTATGGCTTCTTCCATTGTGTCTCCACATCCAGAGACTAGTAGATCATCCATCATGGCTTCCACTCTGGGAAGATCATTATCTCATGTTTTTGCGTTGATACACTTCTGGAGCCGTGGAAATGCCAAACAGCATGCACAATCATCTGTATCTCCTGAACGGCGTCCAGAATGTAGCTAGAAAGCTGCTGCTTTTATCAAGCTTCACTTGCCAGTAACCATCCTTTACGTCTAGGGTAGTAAAGATATTTGCCTTGGCAAGTTGTGAAAATTCCTTCGATGGTTGGTATGGGATAATGAGATCTCTTCAACATTTTATTTAGATCCTTTGGATCTAAGCATACTCGCAGCTTTTTGGGTTATTTCACTGTTACTATGCTGCTAATCCAGTCTGCAGGAGTTATCACTTTCTTGATTACCACCTTCTTTTCCAGTTCTTCTATCCTGTCTTTTAGGCTTCACTTGAGGGCAGCTAGAACTCTTCTTGCCAGCTGCTGAATTGGTCTTACACTCTCATCTACTTCTTAAGTATATTCTCCTGGTAGACATCCAAACCCTGTGAACACATCTTTGTACTCCTGTAGGATCTGTTCGGCAATCAATGGTATTATGTGCTGCGACATATTGGAAATCTCTGTTGGCACGTTTAAGGTTACCAGTCCAAGCTTTGACTTGCTCCTGCTGAGATGGGTGGCTGTTGTGTACTATCTATGATCTGGAACTCTAAATCTTTCTTCTTGCCATTGCATTGGGCTTGCAGACCAATTTGTCCTCTCGGTATGAGCATCGTGCCATCATACAGCCTCAACCGTACTTTCGAGAGTTTCATTTGCAGATTGCCATCATGAGCCACTTTACACAGGTTTGTGCAGGTCATGATGTTGCATGGCGCACCAGTGTCTATCTGACATTTCTTGTTTGCTTCCTACTCTCCTTCTGCAGTCATCATTGTAACAGTCACAAACCATTTATCACCTATAGACTTGACTGAGCCAACCTGTTGTATGGTGTATAGTGCTTCATTAGACTCTCCTGCTGATATCTCTCCAGTGGCCATCTGTATAGGCTGGTTTTGCTTCTTTTTAGCCAAACGCCTGTGTGCAAAATTATTTGGCTTCTTGCAGTTAAAACACTGCTTTCCCTATGCTTTGCAACCCTTCTTATGATGTCATCCGCAATATTTGCATTCCACCCTCATGTTGCTACTGCATAGTAGCCGTGTGAAACAACGGTGACATAGATACACGGTGAATGATTCCCTCACATTTGCAGAGACCATACAGGACATGCATTTGATAGCAATGCTGTGTCCATGTGTTCACAGAATGTTATGCCACAGAAGGAGACCATTCGGCCTATCGTGTCTGCACTGGTTCTCTGAATGAGCCATGATTTAGTGCCATTGTCCTGGCTTTTCCCCATATCCTTGCACATTGTTTCTATTCAAATAATCATCTAATGCCCTATTGAATACCTCGACTGAACCTGCCTCCACCACAGTTCCAGGCGGTGCATTCCAGACCCGAACCACTCACTGTGTGGAAAGTTTTATCTCACATCACATTTGCTTCTTTTGCAAATCACTTTAAATCTGTGCCCTCTCGTTCTCGATCCTTTTACGAGTGGGAACAGTTTCTCCCCATCTACTCTATCCAGCCCCCTAATGATTTTGAACACCTCTTTCAAATCTCCTCATAGCCTTCTTCTCTTCAAGGAGACCGCCCCAACCTCTCCGATCTATCTTCATAACAGAAGTTTCTCATCCCTGGAACTATTCTTGTAAACCTCTTCTGCACTGTCTCCAATGTGTTCACATCCTTCCTATAGTTTGGCACCCAAAACTGAATACAACACTCCAGCTGAGGTCTAATTAGTGTCTTATATAAGCTCAACATAATCTGCCTGCTCTTGTACACTATGCCCCTATTAATAAAGCCTAGGATACTGCATGCTTTATTAACTGCTCTCTCCCCCTGTCCTACTACCTTCAATGATCTATGCACATATACACCAGATCCCTCTGCTCCTGCACCCCCTTAAGAATTGTAGTACTTACCTTATATTGTCTCTTCATGTTCTTCTGACTAAAATGCATCACCTCACACTTCTCCACATGGAACTTCATCTGCCACCTATCTGCCCACTCCATTAACTTGTCTGTGTCCTTTTGAAGTTCTATACTGTCCTCCTTACAGTTTACAATGCTTCCAAGTTTTGTATCATCCACAAACTTTGACATTGTCCCCTGCACACCAACATCTACATCATTAATATATATCGGGAAAAGCAAGGGCTCCAATATCTACCCTTGGGGAACTCCACTACAAACCTTCCTCCAGCTTGAAAAATTATCCATTGACCATTACCCTCTGTTTCCTATTACTCAGCCAATTTTGTATCCACGTTGCTACTGTCTCTTTTATCCCATGAGCTACAACTTTTCTCACCAGTCTGTCATGTGGCATTGTATCAAATGCCTTTTGAAAGTCCATGCACACCAGAGCAACACCATTAGCCTCATCAACCTTCTCTGTTACCTTTTTAAAAAACTCCAACAAGTTAGTTAAACATGATTTCCCCTTTAGAAATTCATGCTGGCTCTTCTGAATCAACCCACATTTTTCCATGTGACTGTTAATTCTATCCCAAATAATTGTTTCAAGAAACTTCCCCACCATTTAAGTTAAACCGACTGGTCTGTAATTGCTGGGCTTATCCTTACAACCTTTTTTGAACAAGGGCGTAATGTTTGCAATTCTCCATTCCTCTGACATCACTCCTGAGTCTAGGGAAGATGGAAACGTTATGGTCAGTGCCCCTGCAATTCCCACTCTAACTTCCTTCAACATCCTTGCATGCATTTCATCCGGTCCCAGTGCCTTGTCAACTTTAAGTACTCACAATTTATGCAACATTTCCTTCTTATCAATTTTGAACCCTTCTAGTAGCAGAGTTTCCTCTTCTGTCACCATGGCCTTAGTAGCATCTGCTTCTTTGGTAAAGAAGTCATGCCCCCAGCCTCCATGTGTAATCCCCTTTTTGGTCCCTAATCAGCTCTACTCCTCCTTTTACCACCCTCTTATTATTTGTGTGCTGATAGAAGACTTTCAACACTTTATGTTGACTGGCAGTCTTTTCTCATATCCCCAGTTTGCTTCTCTTATTTACTTTTCCACCTCCCCTCTGAACCTTACGTATTATACTTGTTTCTTGAGTGTATTTTCTACCTGACACCTGTCATAAGCACACTTTTTCTTCTTTATCTTAATTTCTATCTCCTTTTTAATCCAGGGAGCTCTGGATTTGTTTGCCCTGCCTTTCCTTTTTGAGGGAACATGCCTTGACTGTTCCCAAACCATTTCTTCTTGGAAGGTAGCCCATTGTTCATCTACAGATTTTCCTGCCAACCTTTGGTTCCAGTCTATCAGGCCCAACTCTGTTCTTGCCCCATTGAAGTCAGCTCGCCCCCATTTAATTATTCTTACTCTGGATTGCACAGTCCTTTTCTACTGTCATCCTAAACCTTATGATACAATGATCACTGTCTCCTAAATGATCTCCCATGACATTTGATCTACTTGGCCCAACTCATTCCCAAGAACCAGGTCCAACAGTGCCTCCTTTCTTGTTGGACAGGACACATACTACTGTAGAAAATTCTCCTGAACACAATCTAGGAACCCTTGCCCCTCTCTGCCCTTTACACTACCACTGTCCCAGTCTACATTTGGATAATTAAAGTCCCCCATTATAACTACTCTATAATGTCTGCACCTCGCTGTAATTTCCCTGCAGATTTGTTCTTCTACATCCTTCTCACTAGTTGGCAGTCTATAGACCACACTGTGCCATGTAATTGCACCCTTTTTGTTCCTTAGCTCTAGCAAAATTGATTCTGTCCTTGAACCCTCTTTGACATCCTCTTTCTCCAACACTGCAATGCTCTTCTTAACCAATACAGCCACCCCTCCTACTCCTATTCTTCCTTTGCTATCTTTTCTGAACACTTTGTACCCAAGAACGTTTAATACCCAGTCCTGCCCTTCCTTGAGCCAGGTCTCTGTTATCACCACAATATCATATTTCCACATGGCAATCTGCGCCTGTAACTCCCCAATCTTATTTACTATACTCCATGCACAGTATGCCATGCATACATACATGCACAGTAACCCTGATTTAGACTTCATGACTTTCTCCCTTACTCCGACTCCACCTATTAACTTATTCTTCACTATACCAGTGCCATCTGTCTCTCCCAGTATTTTGTGCACCCTGGTGTTCCTCTCTAATACTCTCTCCTGATTCCTACACCCCTGTCAAGTTAGTTTAAAGCCCTCCCAACAGCACTAGCAAAACACCCCGCAAGGAACTCAGTCCCAGCTCTGTTCAAGTGCAACCCGTCCAGCTTGTACAGGTGCCATCTTCCCCAGAGCCAGTCCCAGCATCCTAGGAATCTGAAGGCCCTCCCTCCTGCATCATCTTTCCAGTCACGCATTCATCTGCCTTATCGTCCTATTTCTGTACTCACTTGCACGTGGCGCTGGGAGTAATCACGAGATTACTATTTTTGAGATCCTGCTTGCTAATTTTCGACCTAGCTCCCTAAATTCTGATCACAGGACCACATCCCCCTTCCTAAGTCATTGGTACCAATGTGGACACGACCTCTGACTGATCACCCTCCCCCAGGAGAATGTCCTGCAGCCATTCAGTGACATCCTTGACCCGGGCACCAGGGAGGCAACATACCAGCCTGGAGTCATGTCTACTGCTGCAGAAACACCTGTCTGTTTCCCTAACTAAAGAATCCCCTATCTCTATTGCTCTTCCTTTCTCCTTCCTTCCTTCCTATACAGCCAAGCCACTGGTGGTACAACAAACTTGGCTCTGACTGCACTCCTCTGAGGAACTAGCACCCTCACCAGCTTCCAAAATGGAAAACTGATTTGTGAGCAAGGCCTCAGGGGGCACATGCACTATCTGCCTACTCCTCTTGGACTGCCTGGCAGTCACCCATTCCCTTTCTGCCTCCAGACTCCTAAACTGCAATGTGACCACCTCTCTGAACATGCTATCTATGTAGCTCTCAGCCTCACAGATGTGCCGCAGTGACTCCAGCTGCCGCTCGAGCTCTGAAACCCAGAGCTCAAGGTTCTGCAGCTGGTAGCACTTCCTGGACGTGGTCACCTAGGACACTGGTAGTGTCCATGACTTCCCACATATTGCAGGACACACATTCCACTCGACTGAGCTGCCCTGCCATGTCTTAACTTTATTTTACGTTGGTTTATTTATATTACTTTATTATACTGGCCCTGATTTTCCCTTATTCCTGGTGTTTCTCTGGTATAGCTACATTCTAAAAAATAATGCACTTTTCTAATTTACAGCAATTTAAACACAGTCCCTAACAGCAGTTTCTTACCAACCAATGAACTTATTATTTGTTTTTCCTCACTCTCCTTTCAAACTCAGCGTGGGCCAGTTCCGAGCAGCTGACTGGTCTCGATGCCTCTCCGACTCTAGGTAAGTGGTGTAGGCTTCAAGCCTTGGTCATGATTTATATCCTGTCACTCTGGGTTGCTTCCTTGCAGGTCCAGCCACCTCTCCGACTCCCAATGTTATTGCTAGCTTATTCACTAATGTTCCACTTAAGGAAGCCATTAAGGAAGATATTTGCGCTGCAGCACTATATCATGGTGATCTAGACCGCCATCATTGTGTGAATCAGTATTCATTGAGTTTATGCAACTCACGCAGTTGTGTTCAGTTTTAATGACATCATGTATGTCCAAATAGATGATGTTGTCATGGGATCCTCGTTAAGCTCAGCTCTCGCAAACATTTCTGTTGGCTTCCATGAGAAACGTGTCTTCAATGGAATGATACTTAGCTTCCTACCCCTTGCATATTTCCGATATGTAGATGATACGTTTGCTGTATTTAAATCCATAGCAGCATGTAATAATTTCCTTACATGTCTTAATGGGCTCCACCCTTTGCTCAAATTAATCTTTGAAATGGAGCAGTCAGATGAACTCCCCTTCCTTGATGTATTTGTTGAGAAATCTGCCAAGGGTTTCTCTACTACAGTCTACCACAAGCTTACCTTCACTGGTCAATATACGTGTTGGGATTCTTGCAGTTCCACACACTATAAGATTGACCTAATCGACAACCTTGTAAATAGGGCACAAGCCATTTGCTCAACATGCAAGCTTGATGCTGAAGTAAGGCTCATTAAAGAGATCCTGCTGGATAATGGCTACCTTGATCAGATCATTTCGCGCTGTGTATTGTGCAAACTCATGAATGGGCCTAAGGCCATCACTTTCAACCCTGAAAATTGCCCAATGTACCTCAGATTACCCTGGAAGGGCAAGGTATCTCAAAGATTTGAGGAACAGGTGAAGCTAGCTGTTTCATGCTGCTACTATGCAGCAGCAACACAAGTGATATTCGCCACTAACAGGATGCTGCTGTCAAGCCAAAAACGTTCTACCTATCACACAAATGAGTCATGTAGTATATGAATTTCAGTACATCCCAAACACTGGTGGATCGTAACAAACAGCAAGTCCTTTCCGCAGTTCACAATGGGCAAGGTACAGACCATACTCAACCATCCTGCACTTGCAAAACTCAAAACACAGTGTCCAACATTAGATATGATTCCGTGATTGGACAACATTTGCAAAGATCTATGCACATGAACTCCCAGGCCTCAGTCTCTGCACACTCTTTAGAATTGTGCCATTAAGTCAATTTTGTCTCTCCCTATCCTTTCTGACATAATGTATCACTTATGTATTAAATTCCACCTGCCACTTGCCTGCCCATTCTGTTAGCCCATCTATGCCTTGTTGCAAGTTGATCGCATAATCCTCACTGGTTGCCACACCTCCAAGTTTGGTAACATCAGCAAATTTTGAAATTTTACTCAAATATATCAAAAACAGTTGTGGTCCCAGCATAGACCCTTGGGAAACACCACTGTCTACCATCCTCCACCTAAAAACCAACCATTTACCACGGCTCTGTTTTCTGTTCTTAAGGCATTTTTTTTTTAATCCAAGCTCCTATTCCATGAACCTCAATTTGTTAATCAGCCTTTCATGTGGTACTTTGTCAAACACTTTCTTAAAATCCATATGAACAACATCCATTGCAATCCCTTCATGAACCTTCTTTGTTATTACATCCAAAGATTTAATTAGATTAGTCAAACACAATCTGCCTTTTACAAATCTGTGCTGGCTATCCTTAATTAACTGAAAGCTCTCCAGATGCCTGTTATTGTTTCCTCGATTACTGTTTTTAAAACATTACCAACCACTGATGTTAAATTGCCAGCCTGTAGTCACTAGGAATATCCTTACATCCTTTCTTGAATAAGGATGTCACATTTGCCATTTTCCAATACTCTGGTACCTCCTCTGCATTGAGGGAAGATTTGAAGCTTATGGCAGGTCCTTCTGCTATTTCCGCCATTCACTTCCCTTAGCAACCAGTGATGTAAACTATCCAGGCCAGACAACTTATCCACTCTAAGCATAGCTAGTCTTTCTAGTATATCTATCAATTTTCACCCCATCCATTACCTCCACCATCTCTGTTTCTAATGATATTTTGCCAGCACCCTCTTCCTTAATAAACATCAATACAAATTGCTCATTAAGTATTCTAGCCTTGCCCTCTGCCTCCAAGCATATGTCACCTTCTTTGTCTCTAATAGGCCCCACCCCATCTCTTACTGCATACTTACTATTTACATATGGGAGAAGATTTTTGGGTTCCCTTTTATGTTAACTGCCATTCTATTTTCATATTCTCTCTTTGACAATTTAATTTTTCTCTTCACTTATCCTCTCAACTTCTCTCCTGAAGAATTCATCTGACATGCATCATACATGCTCTTTTTTTGTTTAACCATATTCTCTACATCCTTCATCCAAAGAGCCCAGCTTTGGCTCCCTTGCCTTTCCCTCCTGTTGGAATGTATCTAGCCTGAAACATCTCTTCCTTAAAGATCACCCATTCATAAGTTACAGCTATTCTCGTCACAGTTTAGTTTCATTTTGCCCTCGCCAGATTTTCTCATCCCACTGAAGTTAGCCCTCTTTCAATTACTTTAGATTTTTCCTTGCTTTTCTCCATTAATTTAAACCTTACAATATGATCACTCTTACCCAATTGTTCTCCCGTAGACACTTGATCAACTTGATCCACCTCATTCCCCAGCACCGCCTCCTTCCTAGTTGGACCAAGAACATATAGGTCAAGGAAGTTCTCAGAAATTCCTCTTCCTCTTTTCCCTTTACTCTATAATTATCCCAAACAATATTTGGGAAATTAAATATCCCAATATCACCAACCTATAGTTCTTGCGCATCCAAGTGATTTCCCTGCAGATTTACTCCACTACCTCTCACTCGCTATTTGGAGCCCTAAAGAATAACCCCAGTCGTGATTATGCCCTTTTTGCTTCTCAACTCTATCCAATGGATTCTGTCAAAGGACATCCTCTTTCCAACACTACAATGCCTTCCTTGATCAGGACTGCCAACCCACCTTCCTTTTCTCATTCCCAAAATGAACACACTGTATTTGTGAATATCTAATGTGCAATCCCCACCATTCTTAGGCCACGTTTCCATCATTACCACTATATCACATTCCCGCATTGCTATGTGCTTGTAGCTCATCAACTTTATTCATCACTCATTATACCTATACATACATACAAAGCCTGTCTTTGTATTCCTTTCAGTGCTTCTTAGCCTGCTATCTAATAAGATATTACTTCCTTTTCAAGTTCGATCCAACACTCACTCCTTTATTCCTCTCTTTACTTCTATATGCTGGTTCCCACCCCGATCAATTTAGCTTAAACCCTCCTCAAATACCTTAGTGAACTTCCCTACAAGATCATTGGTTCCAGTCTAGTAGGAGTACAACAGGAAGAAGCATGAACCAAACTGGTCCCAATCCTCCAAGAATCTGATGCTCTCCCTCCTGCACCATGCCTCAAGCCACGCATTTCGACTCTCAGTGGCATGTGGCACTGGGAGTAATCCAGAGATTATTAACCTTTGGGGTCCTACTTTTTAACTTCCTTCTTAGTTCCTGAAAGTCAGACCGTAGGGAGCCAATACCTGCCCTTTGTGATTGGTACCGACATGTACAACTTCTGATTCACGCCCTTCCCCATGCAGAATACAGTATTCTGCACCTTCTCCATGTCTTTATCCTGGCACCAGGGATGGAACACGCCATGAGGGATTCATGATGACTGTTACAGAAATGCCTGTCTGTCTGCACCCCCATCTATGGAATCTCCTTTAACGACTACAATTCTACCTTTGCTGTTCCCTCCTCTGCAGTCCCTTGCCCATTGGTGTCATCGTCTGGGCTACATTCCTTCATGGTGTTATCACTCCCAGCAGTCTCCAATGCTGAGTACGGGTTTGAGTGTAGCACACACATTGCGCCTCTTTCTACTCCTCTGGATGGCTGCCTATCTACTATCCTGAACAAGCACTGCCTGTGGGATGGCCGCCACCTGGAACCTCCCTGAAGCTTCCCTGATGCTCCACGGTGACTCCAGCTGCCCATCAAGCTTTTTTTTTTTTTTGTAAAAATATACTTTATTCATAAAAAATCTTCAATCACATTCAAAACCATTTCAAAAACAACATTACAAGGGTACAATCCAGGTTAAACTTTTACAAAATGTATCACCAGGTGCATCAGTACAAACAATATTACAATCATTTACAGCCTTTCATTTTGATCTGTACAGCCCGAGGGGCTCTAAACAGTTCCCAGTCTCTCGGTGCGCTGTGGTAGAAAGGTCTTAGACAGCGACCCTTCCCCATTGCGCCTTTGCGGCAGCTGCCCCAAGCTTTAGTGCGTCCCTCAGCACGTAGTCCTGGACTTTGGATTGTGCCAGTCCGCAACAATCGGTCGGGGACAACTCTTTGTGCTGGAAGACCAACAAGTTTCGGGCAGACCAAAGCGCGTCTTTCACCGAGTTGATGATCCTCCAGCTGCAGTCGATGTTTGTCTCGGTGTGTGTCCCTGGGAACAGCCCGTAGAGCACAGAGTCCTGTGTCACAGAACTGCTCGGGATGAACCTCGACAGCAACCACTGCATCTCTCTCCAGACTTTCTTTGCAAAGGCACAATCCACAAGGAGGTGAACAACGGTCTCTTCCCCACCACAGCCACCTCGAGGGCAACGTGCAGAGGGGGTGAGACTCCTGGCGTGTAGGAAGGATCTGACGGGGAGGGCCTTTCTCACCACCAGCCAAGCTACGTCTTGGTGCTTGTTGGAAAGTTCTGGCGATGAGGCATTCTGCCAAATGACTTTGACAGTCTGCTCGGGGAACCATCCCACAGGGTCCACCCTCTCCTTTTCCCTCAGGGCCTCTAGGACGTTACGTGCTGACCACTGCCTGATGGACTTGTGGTCAAAGGTGTTTTTCTGCATAAATTTTTCCACCAGGGACAGGTGGTACGGCACGGTCCAACTACTTGGAGCGTTCCGCGGCAGCGTGGCCAGACCCATCCTTCGCAACACCGGGGACAGGTAGAACCTCAGCACGTAGTGACACTTGGTGTTTGCGTACTGAGGGTCTACGCACCGCTTGATGCAGCCACACACAAAGGTGGCCATCAGTATGAGGGCGATGTTGGGCACGTTTTTTCCCCCTTTATCTAGAGGCTTGTACATCGCGTCCCTGCAGACACGATCCATTTTCGACCTCCAGATAAAGCGGAAGATGGCTCGAGTGATCGCCATCGCGCAGGAGTGTGGAATGGGCCAGACCTGCGCCACGTACAGCAACAGCGAGAGTACCTCACACCTGATGACCAGGTTCTTACCCGCAATGGAGAGGGAGCGTCGCTCCCACATGCCCAGTTTCCTTTTCACCATAGCCACTCGCTCCTTCCAGTTTCTAACGCATGCCCCGGTCCCTCCGAACCATATCCCCAGCACCTTCAGGCCGTCAGCCCTGACAGTGAAGGGGACAAAGGATCGGTCAGCCCAGTTCCCAAAGAACATGGCCTCGCTCTTCCCACGATTTACCTTGGCTCCCGAGGCCAGTTCGAACTGGTCGCAGACGTGCATCAGTCTGCGCACCGACAGCGGATCCGAGCAGAAAACGGCGACGTCGTCCATGTACAGGGAGGCTTTTACCTGAGTGCCTCCACTGCCTGGGATCGTCACTCCTCTTATGCCCGGATCCTTCCTGATGGACTCGGCAAAGGGTTCTATGCAGCACACGAAAAGGACAGGCGAGAGAGGACAGCCCTGCCTGACTCCAGATTTAATCGGAAAGCTATCTGTTTCCCACCCATTGATTGAGACTGCGCTACTGATGTTAGTGTAGAGCAGTTGGATCCAATTTCGAATTCCCTCCCCAAAGCCCATTTTGGAGAGCACATCCCCCATGTAGGTGTGCGATATTCTGTCAAAGGCCTTCTCCTGATCCAAGCTGATGAGGCAGGTATCCACACCCCTGTCCTGTACATAGGCAATCGTATCCCTGAGCAGCGCCAGGCTGTCAGAGATCTTCCTGCCTGGCACAGAGCAGGTCTGGTCAGGGTGAATCACCAATTCCAGAGCGGATTTGACCCGGTTGGCGATGACCTTGGACAGAATCTTATAGTCCACATTCAACAGTGAAATGGGTCGCCAATTTCTAATTTCCTCCCTTTCCCCCTTGTGCTTGTAGATGAGGGTGATGATGCCTTTCCTCATGGATTCTGACATGCTGCCGGCCAGGAGCATACTCTCGTACACTTCTAGCAGGTCTGGGCCGATCAAGTCCCACAGAGCCGAATACAACTCCGCCGGCAGGCCGTCGCTTCCGGGGGTTTTACTCTTCTCGAAGGACTCGAGGGCCTTAGTCAGTTCGTCAGGAGTTAGCGGTTTGTCTAGGCTCTCCCGCGTACTGTGGTCTAAGACCTCCGTGATAGAGGACAGGAAGGACTGGGAGGCCGTGCTGTCCGTGGGCTTCACGTCATACAGTCCGGCATAAAAGGATTTGCTGATCCTCAGAATGTCGGACCGTGATGACTTTACTGAGCCGTCTTCTTCCTTCAGGCTGCTGATCACAGAGCGCTCTCTGTGTACCTTTTGGAAGAAGAAACGTGAGCACGTCTCATCCTGCTCCACGGAGCGGACTCTGGAACGGAAGATGATCTTGGAGGCCTCCGAGGCAAAGTGCGAGGCTTGCTGGCCCTTCACCTCTTGGAGCTCCTCCTTGACATCGACCCCCATCGACTGCAGCCGGAGCAGATTCTGCATCTTTTCCTGGAGTCGGGACATTTCCCTCTGTTCCTTTCTAGCTTTCTGGGTGCCTTTGCGGATGAAAAACCTCTTGATGCTTCCCTTGATCACTTCCCACCAGTGTGTCAGGGACTCAAAGAGGGGTTTCACGGTTCTCCAACCTTTGTAATCCCTCTTGAGCTCCTCAATGTTCTCTGGGGTCAGCAGTTGCACATTTAGCTTCCATGCCCCCCTGCCCACCCTCAGGTCTTCCTCCAAGTGGCAGTCCGCCAGTAGGAGGCAGTGGTCAGAGAAGAACACCGGCTTGACCTCGGTGGATCTGACTGTGAATGCACGGGACACAAACAGGAAGTCTATCCTGGAACGAATGGACCCGTCTGGCCGCGACCAGGTGTATCTACGCTGCGCTCCGTCTGCAGGGTTGCTGAAGACGTCGTGCAGCTTGGCATCCTTAACTGTTTCCATCAGGGATCTGGACGTAGCGTCCAATCTGCTTCCGGCCCTGCCGGATCGTCCAGCCGCATCGATGATGCAGTTGAAGTCCCCGCCCAGAATGACCGGCCTGGAGGTCGCCAGCAGCAGTGGGAGCTGCTGAAAAACCTCCAGCCGCTCAGCCCCTTGTGCCGGGCCGTACACGTTAATTAACCGGAGTGGAGCGTTCTTGTACATTACGTCTGCTACGAGGAGTCGCCCGCCCACCACCTCCTTGACCTCGGAGACGGTGAAGTTGCCTCCCCGCAGCAGAATACCCAGGCCGGAGGAATGAGAGTCGTTTCCGCCCGACCAGATCGATGGCCCGTGGGACCACCATCGTGACCATTGCCTGTAGGAGCTGAGGTGCGGTATCGCACACTCCTGCAGAAACAACAGGTCAGCTTTGACCTTGGCTAGGTAGTCCAAGGTCGCAACACATCGCGTAGTAGATTTAATGCTACGCACATTTATGGATACAATCTTTAAACCCATTTTAAAGCATTTATTCTCCTACCAAACCCACTGTCTCTGAGAGTCCCAGACCTTTAGTCTGCTCCTTCATACCCGTAGTGAGCTCAAATTCCTTCACTTTGGATGGGCTGAGGTAGATCTCCTTGGCCGTGTTCTGCTCCAGTGGCATCTGGAGGTTCACGTAGAGAGCGGGTTTTGAGATGACCTTTGCTGGAGAAGCTTCTCCAAAACTCACCCCCTCTGGGGGGTTGCTGTTCCCGGCTTCCTGGAGCTGGGGTGCGATGATTGCCTCACTGCTCCCAGATTCCAGGGGCTGTGGTGCACTGGCCTCCTCAGGTTGCAGGCAAAGTTGGGGTGCGCTGGGCTCCTTGTTGTCTCCAATTTTCTGGAGCTCGGGTGTCTCGTCCTCCAACGCCCTGGAGCTTTGCCGCCTCTTCTGTCGGTGCCGCTCTGGCACTTCCTCATCCGAAGAGCTGCTGCCCTTGTCATCCGTGTCGGATGGGAGACGCCTCTTGCCGCTTCTCTGGGAAACGCCTTTGCTTCTTCTTCGCTCCCTCTTACTTTTCTTGTTCTTCACCGTCCGCCACTCCCCCTGCTGCTTTTCCACTGCTGCCTCCTCCTCCATTGATTCGCTGTCCTGAGGACTGGAAGGTTCAGGGGGTAGTGCTGTTGATTGGCTCTCTGTTGCCTCAATCTCTTTCTCCACCTTGTCTCTCTCTGTGTCCTCCTTTGTCCCGTTGAGCTCCCTGGGGGCCTTGGTGGTTGGAGTGACACGGAACATTTCTTCTGCTTCCCCCTGGTCGGCTTTGGCTGCCTGTGCGTAAGTACGGCAGCGTTTGGGGCAGGTCCTGTAGAGGTGACTTGCCTCGCCACACAGGTTGCAGCACTTGGCCTGTTTGCAGTCTTTTGTCTGGTGCCCTTCCTGTTTGCAGATCTTGCAGAGGGAGGCGCTGCAGTTGGCCGCCACATGACCAGCCTTGCCGCATGAGCGACAATGCTTGGGTTGCCCAGCGTAGACCAGGTAGCCACGGTTTCCCCCGATAGCGAAACTGGAAGGAGGGTGGAAAATGGCTCCCTTACCATCGGTCTTTAGCGTGACCTTAAACAGGCGTTTGCCTGTCCAGATCCCCAAGTCGTCTCGAATCTCAGTGCCGCTCCCCACCTTATCGAAGTACCTGGTGAGGAAGGTGACCACGTCGGCGACAGGGACGAAGGGGTTGTACACATGCACCATCACCTCACGTTCCCGTTGCAACGGCAGAGAAAAGTGCGGCTCCGCCGTCAGGATCTTCATCTCCGGCAGGTCTCTCTTCTCCTCGAACACCCTCAGGAGCCGGACGCAGTCTGCCACTCGCTTGAACGTCACGTCAAAATAACCCCCTTTGCGGGAGTCATGCAGGGTGAAGATCTCCGTAGCTTGGAAGCCGCACGCCTTCAACAGGATCCTCCTGGTGAAGAAGCCCCGATCCATAGGTGATCCTCCTTCGTCGCTGTGGTTCACCGTGACTCGGACGGTGATAGGTAACCCACGGTATGGATTCGGATTGCGATTGGTTATCGCCCTTCCATCCCGACCTTGCCTTGGCAGGACCATGGTGTCGCCCCTGCAACACTACACTTGATCTTAGCCAAAAGGCCGAGAAGCGTCCAGCTGCCCATCAAGCTTGGAAAGCCTGAGCTTGAGCTCAAATAGCTGATGACATTTCCTACACACATGGTCCCAAAACACTAAGTTGGTATCCCATTTTCAGGTATGCCTAGTGCTGTTTCTGACATGCGCTTCTACACTTCTCAATGCACCAGGGTTGATCCCCTGGCTCGATAGTGAAGAATATGCTGGTACAAGAGGTTACTAATGTGCTGAAAAACAATTCTGTTGTGACTGACAGCATACTGCATGTGATTGGATGCCCATTTTTGAGCTGTTATACCTGTTCTGAATGTGTTCTGTTTAACACGGTGGTAGTGCCACACAACACAATGAAGGATGCCCTCAGTGTGAAGTCAGAATTTCACTGTCACAAGGACTGTGCAGTGGTTACTCCTATCAACACTGCAATGGATAAGTTCATCTACAGCAGGTAGAGTGAGTGAGCGTGAGGTCAAGTAGGTTTTTCCCTCGTATTGGCTCTGTCACTGCCACAGTCCTACCTGGCAAATGTTGGACATATGGACCCTTAAGTTCTTCCACCTAAATCATATCCTGTGCCCTTGCTACCATCAGTGCTTCTTCCAAGTGGTGTACGACATGGAGTTCTGATCCATCAGCTAACCAAAGGTGGTAGATGGTAACCAGGAGGTTTCCTTGCTATGTTTAACCTGATGCCAAGAGCATTCATGGAGTTCAGAGACACCCTGCAGGACCTCTCCCTCCTTACTGCATACCACTGAGCCACAACCTCTGGTGTGAGTGCCCTCTCGGTAAGACAGGATATACCAAGGGATGGTGATAAGAGTCTGGGATGTTGGCTAAAAGGAACGATTCTGTGAGTATGACTTCTTCAGGTGTTTCCTGATTGGGAAAGAAAAATACTGCGAATGATAGCAATAGAAATTAAAAACAAAAATTGCTGGAAATACTCAGCAGGTCAGGCAGCATCTGTGGAGAGAAAAAGAGTTAATGGGCTGTAACTTCCTTGGAGTGGCAATAGCTTCAGATTTGCCACTCCATGCCCAATTACCCAGGCGATTTTCCTCCAAGCCTGCCTTTGCCCGGCCTTCCGACTCAGGTCAGGCGAGATCCAGGCAAAGCAGCTCGCCCTCGAGGCCCAGTGGCGAAGACCAGCTCCGTCGAAGTGAAGGAGAACACGCCCCCATTTTTACAGCACGAGCTGCCGTAAACCAGGTAAGTTAAAGGTCCCATTGAAATTTATAGGTCCTTGAAGGGCCAGGGAGAAGGTAAATAGATAAGATTTGGCGGGTGGGAGGGAAAAATCAGAGGCACGGTGGGACCTCGGGAGGGGGTCGGGGTCTCGGGAGGGGTTGGGGTGGTCAGACCTCGGGAAAGGGGGTTGGTCAGATCTCGTTTGGGGGGGAAGGGGGGGTAGGGTGTGATGTGGAAGGGTGGGATGGGGGCGAGTCGTCAGTGGTCAGTGTGGGGGGGCTGGTGGGATGGGGGCATGGGTCAGTTAAGGGAATTTGGACTTCAGTGTATGGAGTGGTGGGCAGCTGCACCTCATGTGGGTTTGGGAGGTGGGGGCTGGACCTCATTGTGGTTGGGGTCAGACCTCGGGAGGGGACAGTGGAGTGGAGTGGAGTGGGGGTCCGGATCTCAGTGAAGGGGGTGGGATCGGTCCTCAGTGGAAGGGATGGGACCGCATATAGGAGGGGGTGGGTTCTTTGGGAGAGTTGGGGGGGTGGCTGGGTCTGCATGGGGTGTAGTTGGGCCAGATCGGGTATTGGGGTTGGGGTTTGTCAGGCCAGGTCTGCTGCGATTGGGGGGTGCTAGGGTGTGGGGGGATACGTCAGGTTGGGGTCGGGTCATGGGGATGAGAGTCAGGCCTGCAGTGTGTGCCTGTGCAGGTGGGGTGGAGTCACATGGGTTGTTTGGGGGGGGTATAGACAATACTGTGGTGGGGGGGTGTGGCTAGTTGGGGGGTGGGGGAGTCCCACGGGGGGCGGTTGGTCTGGTTCGTTACAATAGTTACCCAGACGTTAGAAAGATTTTAATTCTTCTAATTTTTTCTAAGTAACTATTGGTATAACCCTGTCAGAACCTCCAAAGCTTGCAACGTAAAATTGCACTTCAAATGGTTCCCAGAGCAGGGCCATTACCCAGAGGAAGCATGCGCTTCTGGGCAATTGCCATGCAAACCCTTACCTGTGAGGTCCCCCAGTGCTTCTTTGGTGTATCCCCCTAATCCGATGCTGGGGAGCTGAGAAGTTACAGCTGAATGTTTCAGATCGATAAATTTCAGAGGTTTCAAGTCAATAGAATGGGGAAGGAGCAGGAAGAACAAAATGAAGGTCTGCGATAGGGTAAATAATAGTAGAGATTAACGAATAGAGATTAACGAACAGAAGATTTCATAATGCAAAATCCAAAGAGAGTGATAATGAGTATAGTAAACAGATGAGGTGTGAATGGCTATATAGCAGCAATATGAATGCAACGTGAAGTGATAAAGAAAGAAACAAGCCAGCAAAAAAACACATAGCACAAGATGGAGGCAGAGGTCATGATCTAAAGTTGTTGATCTTAATACCAAGTTCAAAAGGCAGTCAAGTGTAGAGACAAAAGATGAGTGCTGTTCCTTGAACTTGTGTTGAGCTTACTGGAATCTGTAACAGGCTATGGACAGAAAGGTCAAAATGGGAGCAAGGTGAAAAATTACAATGACAAGCAACAAGAAGCTTGGGGTCATGCTTGCGGACTGAATAGAGGTGTTCTGCAAAGTGTTCACCTCGTCTATGTTTGGTCTCCCCCATGCAGAGGGGACCACATCTTGAACAGCGAATACAGTATACTAAATTGATAGTACAAATAAATCACTCTTTCACTTGAAAGGAGTGTTTGGGACCTTGCCTGGGGAGAAGGGAAGAGGTGAAAGGACAGGTGTTGCATCTCCTGCATTTGCACAGAAAGGTGCTGTAGGGGTGACTCAGGAGTCGACCAGGGTGTCACAGAGGGAACACTCCCTTTGGAATGCTGAAAGGGGAGAGCAGGGTGAGACGTGTTTGATGGTGGCGTCACTATGGAGCTGGTGAAAATGGCAGGAGATGATCCATTGAATATGAAGGCTGGTGGGGTAGAAGGTGAGGACAAGGGGAACCCCATCATGGTGCTGAGAGGGAGAGGAAGGGATGAGAGAAGTGCATGAAATGGATCAGACATGGTGAAGGGCCTTGTCAACCCTGGGTGGGAATCCTTGATTGAGGAATAAAAGACATATCAGAAGTGCCAAAGGTTTCATCATCAGAATAGATGCAACAGAGAAAGAGAAACTTGGAGATTGGAATGGAGTCCTTACAGGAAGCAGGGTGTGAGGAAGTGTAGTCAAGGTAGCTGTGCGAGTCTGGGTTTGTAGTGAACATAGGCTATCTACCAACCACCTGAAATGAAAACAGAGAAGTTGAGGAAACGAAAGGAAGAGTAAGAGATGGACCAGGTGAAGGAGAGAAGGATGGAAATTTGAAAAAAAGTCAAAAAAATTTTCCAGTTCATGACGAGAGGAAGTGGCACCAACACAAGTCATCAATGTGCCAGAAAGAGAGATAAGAGAGGGGGCCCAACTGAAATAATGAATGTTCTACATATCTCACAAAAAGACAAGCATAGCTCAAGGATTGGTTAGCTGAGAGGAAACAGAGTAGGCATGAATGGGTCATTTTTGGTTTGGCAAGATGTGGCAAGTGGAGTGCTACAGGGATCAGTGCTGGGGCCTCTACTATTTACAATTTATATCAGTGGCTTGGATGAAGGGACCAAATGTATGATTACTAAATTTGCTAATGGCACAAAGATAGGTAGGAAAGTAAGTTGTGAAGAGGACCTTGCAAAGGGACATAGATAGGTTAAGTGAGTGGGAAAAAATTTGGCAAATGTGAGAAAACATAAATTTGTCCACTTTGGCAGGAGGAACAGAAAAGCAGTGTACTACTTACATGGAGGGAGATTGCAGAACTCAGTGGTACAGAGGGATCTGGATATCCTGGTACATGAATCACAAAAAGTTAGTATGCAGGCACAGCAAGTGATTAGGAAGGCAAATGGAATGTTATTATTTATTGCAAGGGGAATAGGATATAAAAGTAGTAATTTTCTACAGTTGTAGAGGGGAGTGGTGAGACCATATCTGGAGTACTTCGTACATTTTTGGTCTCCTTATTTAAGAAAGGATATAAATGCGTTAGACGCATTTCAGAGAAGGTTCACTCAACTGATACTTATGAAGAAAAGTTGGATAGGCTAGGCCTGTATCTATTGGAGTTTAGGAGAATGAGAGGCGACCTTATTGAAACATTAAATGCTGAAGGAACTGGCAGGGTGAATGCTGAAAGGATGTTTCTCCTTGTGGGAGAGATTAGAATTCGGGGACATAGTTTAAAAAAAAAGGGGTCTTCCATTTAAGACAAGATGAGAAGAAGTTTCTTATGAGGGCCGTGAGTCTTTAGAACTCTCTTCCCAGAAAGCGGTGAAGACAGAGGTAAATAGATTCTCGATTAATAAGAGCATCAAAGGTTATCGGGGTAGGCAGAATGTGGAGTTGAGGCCACATTCAGATCAACCATGATCATATTGAATGGTAGAGCAGTCTCCAGGGGCTGAATGGCCTACTGCAGCTCCTAATTTGTATGCTTATATAACCCATGTGGGTATCCATAACAACACCTTTTATTGAAGGAAGTGAGTGGAGTTGAAGGAGAAGTTGCTCAGGGTGAGAACAAGCTCAGTCAGGTGGAGGAGGGTGATGGTGGATGGGGATTGGTTGGGCCTCCGTTCGACTACACTCCCACACATGAGAGGCGTTTGTTACTTTATATATATTGTAGCTTGTACTTTGATCATTTGACAGAAGAAAAGTTGAATTTGAGTATTGCTGAAAAAAGGGAGGCATGCTGTCAAAGCTTTTAGTCTTTCACTCATCGGGACAGTTTGCAAGAATTCCAAATGTAAAAGAAACAACAATTTATACTGCATGAGAAGACAGTGCTGATTGGTTGACAACTGGACTCCGATTGGTAGAGCATTGCCATAGAGAATGCATCAAGGAATGGTTGCGTCTCCATGATAAGACCATGATCATAGAGCTCAAACGAGCTGCCCTCAGCCAGACAGGGGTCAGATATTCACAGAGGCAATGTGAAGGTCCTTGGAGTGTCTTCACTGCATGTTGTCATCATTCTCCTGGAATTTTGCCGAGTATTAGGGTCTTAACACATGTCCATGACATAAGCCTGTGCACTGAGGGTATGTGCTCTGCCATCAGCCACATAGGAGTCAAACGTTCACAGGTGCAAGGTGAGGATGTCAGGTCTGTTGTCACTGCATCTCATAATCCTCCATGAATCTTGCAGCTATTAGGGCCTCATGAGCACGCCTGCCTCATCTGGCCAGTGTGATGGCCTCATCGCCATCATTCTTGCCTTCGAGGACCTCATCGCCCTCATCCCCTTCGACATCCTCATCGGAGAAGATGTGTAGCTCTTCCATATCCTCCTCAGGCAGATCCTCCCTCTGCTGCAGCGCCAGGTTGTGCAGCGCACAACAAGCTGTGATGATGTACGACACCCTCTGGGGTCTGTATTTCAGTGCTCCACCAGACCTGTCGAGGCACCGGAACCTCATTTTCAATATGTCTATTGTTTGCTCCATTAAAGTCCAGGTTATGGCATGAGACTCGTTATACTATCGCTCTGTTGCAGTCTCAGGCTGCCACATGGGTGCCATCAGCCATGTCCTCTGTGGGTAGCCGTTGTTCATGAAGAGCCAACACTGCAGCCTCTGTGGATGCTGAAAAATGCCAGGGATCTGAGACCTGCTGAGGATGTAGGAGTCGTGGGCGCTCCTTGGGAATCGTGCACAGACCTGTAGGAAACGTTTGTGGTGGTCACAAACCAGCTGAACATTCAACGAGTGGAAGCCCTTGTAGTTATCATAGTTGACTGCTTATTGCCATGGAGATCTAAGTGCCATGTGAGTGCTGTCGACTGCACCCTGCAACTGTGGAAAGCCAGAGATCATCACATTTGTGCACTTGCTTCCTGCCTAGCTTGCCTGATCCCGGGTGAAATGCACAAAGCTCTGCCTCTGCACAAATATGGTGTCCATGACCTCCTGGATACACTTATGGGTGGATCCCGTGCAGGTCACCTGTGGAGCCTTGGAAGAAGCCACTGTCGTAAAAATTGAGCACCATGGTCACTTTGATGGCCAATGGAATTGGAGGCTCTCCATGTCCCTGTGGCACCCCCAAATCCCGCAGCAGGTGGCATGTGACCGACCAGTTCGCTAGACATGCATAGTCTTTGGTGACCCTGGTTCTCAGTCATCTGCAGGAATGATAAATACCATCTATAGACTCTCGGTCTAGCGAGGCACCTACGATCGACGGCTCGGCGTGAATCCTCAGCTGCGTGCACAGGAGGCCCTGCCGCACCTTCATCTTGAGGGTCGTGCTCCTCCCATTGGTGAGCAAGGCGCCTCTGTCATACTCTTCTCTGCTCCCTGTAAGGCATGATGCATGCCACTAAATCACCAGGCTCCATGATCTTGATGTTCTCCTCCTGCAGGATCAAAGAGGGAGACATGTGGGTTAGCATATGTGTCCTAAGGACCTCTCTTGGTTAAGCCTCAAGGCCCCTTCACGCATGTTGGGGGGTGCTGGCCACCACTTAGATGGCCAGTGTGTAGTCGCTTCATGGCTGCCTGAAACCCCATCCACCTCAGTCTCACTCCACTTGATTGATTGACGGCAGCTTCAGCCACTGGACTGCATGCTGTGGTTTCAGCTCAGGCCTTCTCCTAACTGGCACTGCAAGGCTGAGCTGTTAGCTTGAACCATGAGGGATATTGGTCCAAGCCATAATAAAGATACTGCAAGAGGCTCTGAGCACCTCCACCAGTGACTGCATCATGCCCATCTTTTGCAAGGGGATTCTACAACTTGCTCAGTCGTCCAATTGTTCTGCAGCCCCCTAAAACGCACATTAATTTACTGTCTGCGCCCGCGAGGTGAAAGGTTCTGGAGCAGATGGTGACACATTCATGCTTTTGCATTGCTTGAGTGGGGAGAAAAGTTTCAGAGGCCTGACCCCAAGCATGTCAATAGAGCTGCAGCTGAACAGTCTCAGCTGTGGAAGAATGCTCGCATTTTACAGCCTTTCCTAGTGTGTGGCCGCTTCCCTACCCCGCTCCCACATGTGCTTGTGTGCTTCTTTCAGTGTGTGCTGCCTTGCACCACCCACACCCCCACCACCCCCCTCCCCACTCCCCAAACCACCACCACCCTGGTCCCACCCGAACTGGAGTCCTTGCCCTGGCACCACACAAAGCCAGCCGGGAAAAAGTGATTTGCCTCGTGAGAGCTGCCAAAGGTTGTGGGCACTCACCTCAGAGTTCCCCTTGAAGTTCAGCTTACCAGGTGTACGCCTTTTAAAGGCAGTTGTAAATCACGACATTCTGAACTAGTTAGACCACACCTAGAATACTGTGAACAGTTTTGGTCCCCTTATCTAAGGAAAGATATACTGGCATTGGAGGCAGTCCAGGGAAGGTTCATTAGGTTGATTCCGGGTATGGAGGGATTTTCTTATGCGGAGAAATTGAGTAGGTTGGGCCTGTACTCTTGGAGTTTAGAAGAATGAGAGGCGACGTTATTGAAATATATAAGATTCTTAGGGAGCTTGACAGGGTAGATGCTGAGAGGTTGTTTCCACTTGTGGGAGAGTCTAGGACCAGAGGGCATAATCTTGGTGTAAGAGGTCACCCATTTAAAACAGAGATGAGGAGGAATTTCTTCTCTGAGGGTAGTGAATCTGTGGAATTCTTTACCACAAAGGGCTGTAGAGGCTGGGTAGTTAAGTATATTCAAGTCTCAGATAGACAGATTTTTAATCAGTAAGGGAATCAAGGTTATGGGGAAAAGGCAGGAAAGTGGAGTTGAGGATTAGCAGATCAGCCGTGATCTCATGGTGGAGCAGACTCGATGGGCTGAATGGCCTATTTCTGCTCCTACGTCTTATGGTCTAAGTCACACCTACATGGGAGGTAAATTTGACATGGCGGAATGATTCTGGCATGTGGACTCAATGATGAGATGCAAATGCATTAAAATTAAGTTCCCAAAATTGGACGGTGGGAAACGCGGCCTGCCATTGAGGAGTGGAACAGACGATCGCAAACTGGCTTCATGATGGCATAAAATCAATTTTGGCCTTCTTGCCATATTGCCCACTCACACCTGCCATGACGACTGCTGTCAACCGGAGTGGAAAATTTCATCCGATGTATCTGGCCGTTATTTTTAAAGATTGTTTTACAAAGTGTAGCTTGAATGCTGAAAGGGTGTTTCCCCTTATGGCAGAGGCTAGAACTAGAGGAAACAGTTTAAAAATAAGGGGTCTCCCTTTTTGGGTGGATTACTCTGTGAAATTCTCTTCGAGAGAGCAGTGGCACCTGGGTCATCGAATATTTTTAAGGCTGGGTTAGATAGCTTCTTGACTGACAAGGGAGTCAAAGGGTATAGGGGTTGCCAGGTAAATAGAGGTCACAATCAGATCAGCCATGAGGTTATCAAATGGTGGAGCAGGCTTGAGGGGCAGAATGGCCTACTCTTGCTCCTAATACGTATGTTTGTAGAATAATTGACCTTTACTCTTAACACACGTCCCCTGTTTCTCACAAACAAGGGCAAAGATCAGAATTGACTCAGCATTCAAATACTAATTGTGTAGCAGAAAAAGCCCTGGGGCATTGCACCTTAAGATAAATAATCAGTCATAACAATCCTACCATCCATCTTATGCCAATTATTTATATTTTGAGATAAAATGCAAATAATTTTTTCTCTCTCTGAAATGTGGTCTTTTCTGGCTTGTCATTGAAATCCATATACAAGAAATTCTGAAATTATGATCTCTTGTTCAGCTGCTGGCATCAATTTGGATTCCATGCTTTTAAAAGTTCTGTAAGTTAAATGAGTTTAACATATATTACTGACCTATCACAAACCAGTTTGTCTGAGCTCAAACTGAAGAATGTACTGTCTCAGACAAGCAGTGCAAATCTACACTTTGCTAGCCCCATAACAAACTTCTGAAATCCTATAACATTCCCATTTCTAATTGGTATATCCCTGATGCACGGTGCAGTAGAATGTTGAGGCTTCATGATATGATTCAGCTCATGATATTATGCTTTGACCATGCAAGCCTAAACAAGTCACTGCCTCTTATAATTTAGGAAACAGGAAAACAAGCAGTATCTTGAGCAAGTCTGCACTGTGATCGTGGGAGAAGTTTCAAAAAACAAGCAGCATGGTACAGACTGTGCTGAAATTCCTTCACATCTACTTTTACAAGGTTTGAAGAGAAATATACAATTTTGGCTTTTCTGCATATTTATTTCATAGCCATCAACTTCATAATTAACAATATGCTAATGTATCACATTCACATTGTACTTTAAAAGAGTAAAGTGATCTAGCCAATGCCCAGAAGCTTCATTATGACTAGAGGAAGGACTAGATCTCTGCTAATTAGATTGGAATATTTTTTTTAAATTGTGCTTGGAGCTCCCCTATTCACTTTTGGATCTCTGCTAATCTTGATCATGCAAATCCTACCAATTTGCCTGAACATCTTGGCTGCCATTCTGGACTGAAGTCCATTATGTCCATCTCCTTTTATTGTCCCTATGGCCTCTCTTGGTTCCTTCCCTCCTGTCAACCAATAATGTCACATTTTATTTCTCCCTTCTTGATTACTTTGTCCTCACCAATTCCTGCCCCAGCCAATCACTACTACCCTGCCTTTTTATTCTCCTGATGTTCCAGGCTTTAATACACCCACATCCATCCTCTCTGCCTCTCTTTGAGCTTGGCATCTCTATTTCCACAGAAAAGGTTATTCCCCAATCACCTCATTGTGTCCTTCACATGCACCCCTCCACCCGGATATCCCCTTCCTTGTCTCTATCCCCATGAGTCATGGATGAGCCACCCATGCTGGTTTCCTGCAAACAACACCCCTACTACTCCATTCTCCTCTCTCAATAACATTCCTGCACAGCATATCTGCTGGGAGCTAACACTGCTCACCTCTTTCCCATTACACTCACCATTGCCCCCTTAGACAATGCTAGCAAATCAGTTAACTCGCTCTGTATTTCTTTCTAGAATTGATGCTTGCTTATTCATATACAAGGCCCTTGTTATTCACATTATAATGGGTGATTGCATTGAAATCTTGGGTTTCATTGATACTTGGTTCATGGGTGGCAACAGCTTGTTCCACATCAAAGCTTCATTCCCTATTTACGCTGTCTACCACCTGTCCCACTTAATCCAGGGCAGTGGCAGAGTGGCCTCTTGACTCTTTCCCTATTCCACTGGCACCTTCTTTCAAACATCCCACCATTCACTTAAAACCTTTGTTGTTTACAGCCGACCCCAGCCCTGTCTCAGGATGATCTCCATCCTTTCTTTCCTCAGCCACTGCAATGTACCTTCTCAATCTGCAGCTTGCCTCGTCTCTCTCCTCTGAACTATCTGCCAATTAAACTCTCCTACTGACATTCAGAGACATCCCTTTGAGCTTGGCATCTCTATTCCCATGGTCTTGATCACAGAAAAGACTATTCCACAATCACCTCATTATGTCCTTCACATGCACCCCTCCACCCAGATATCCCCTTCCTTGTCTCTATCCTCATGAGTCATTTACATCTGTACTTCCACTTATTTAGCCTTTGCCCTTCATTTACTGTTATATTTCTGCAACTGTAGATTTGCTGAACCACTCACTTTCTGCCACCTGTGTTGCCCTGGGTTTGACAAAATCTTTACTCTCTTCCATCCTGGTTGGTCTCCCATGTATACCTCCCGTCTTTGCTCTCAAGTCCAAGGGGTAAAGCATAACTGACAGAAAACTGGCATAGTCATCAATCACCAAATCTGTTGGCACACATCAAGCACTACCATACCTTGCTGCACTCTGTCAAAATGATTCACCACTTCAAGACCACCCTAGACAGCAAAGATATCCATAGCTTTTCTCCACCATCAACTGTCTCCTTAAATCATAGAGTCATAGAGTCACGGAGGTCTACAGCACAGAAAAACGCCCTTCAGCCCATCAAGTCTGCACCAGTCAAACAAGTACTTAACTATTTTAATCCCATTTTCCAGTACTAGGTCCATAGCCTTGTATGTCATGGCATCGCAAGTTCACATCCAAATACTTCTTAAATGTTATAAGGATTTCTGCCTCTACACCCTTTCAGACAGTGAGTTCCAGATTCCCACCACCCCCTGGGTGAAAAAATTCTTCCTCACATCCCCTCTAAACCTCCTGCCCCTCACCTTAAATCTATGCCCCCTGGTTATTGATCCCTCCACCACGGGGAAAAGTTCCTTCCTGTCTATCCTATCTATGCCCCTCATAATTTTATACACCGCAATCATGACCCCACCCAATCTCCTCTGCTCCAGGAAAAATAACCCTAGTCTATCCAATCTCTCCTCATAACTAAAACTCTCCAGCCCAGGCAACATCCTGGTAAATCTCCTCTGCACTCTCTCTAGTGCAATCACATCCTTCCTATAATGCGGATTCCAGAACTGCATGCAATATTCTAGCTGTGGCCTAACCAGCATTTTATATAGTTCCAGCATAACCTCCCTGCTCTTATATTCTATGCCTCGGCTAATAAAGGCAAGTATCCCATATGTTTTCTTAACCACCTTATCTACCTGTCTTGCTACCTCAAAGACCAGTGGACATGCACACCAAGGTCCCTTTGATCCTCGGTACTTCCCAGGGTCCTACCATTCATTGTGTATTCCCATGTCCTGCCCAAGTGCATCACCTAACTCTTATCTGTATTAAAGTCCATTTGCCACTGATCAGCCCATCTGACCAGCTCGTCTATTACCTCCTACAATCTAAGGCTATCCTCCTCACTATTTACCACCCTACCAATTTTTGTGTCATCCACGAACTTACTGATCAACCCTCCTACATTCAAGTCTAAATCGTTTACATATACCACAAACAGCAAGGGGCCCAACACCGATCCCTGTGGAACCCCACTGGACACAGGCATCCAGTCACAAAAATACCCCTCGACCATCATCCTCTGCTTCCTGCCACTCAGCCAATTCTGGATCCAATTTGCCAAATTGCCTTGAATCCCATGGGCTCTTACCTTCGTTATCAGTTTCCCATGTGGGACCTTATCAAAAGCCTTGCTGAAGCCCAAGTAAACTACGTCAAATGCATTGCCCTCATCTACACACCTGGTCACCTCTTAGACCAATCAAATTGGTCAGACATGACCTCCCCTTAACAAAACCACACTGACTGTCCTTGATTAATCCCTGCCTCTCCAAGTGTAGATTAATTCTGTCCCTCAGAATTGCTTCTAATAGTTTCCCCACCACTGAGGCTAGACTGACTGGCCTGTAGTTCCCTGGTTTATCCCTTCCTCCCTTCTTGAATAATGGTACCACATTGGCTGTCCTCCAGTCCTCTGGCACCTCTCCTGTGGCCAGAGAGGTATTGAAAATTATTGCCAGCGCCTCTGCTATCTCCTCCCTTGCCTCACTCAACAGCCTGGGATACATTTCATCCAGGCCTGGAGATTTATCTACTTTTAAGCCAGCCTGCCTAAATCTTTCTCTGTCACCTTCAATAAGCAAGGATCTGACAGAATTTGCCATCAAGAAAGATCCATGTATTTACCTCTGCTGCTTCTCCCACTTCCCTAATATTGCCAAACCACTCCACCCACCACAGGCTCAGCTCCCCTCTCCCCTCACCCTGAACCTGCATTTCTTTCCTCACTCACTGCTCTTCATGCTCTCCCACAGCCAATCTTAATGATGCCAATCTCCTGCCCCTTTGATTCCATTCCCACTTATCTTCCCTTCCTGGCCAACATTATAGATAACATTGTGAACAATTCCCTTTCCTCGGATACTATCCCTCTCACTTTCAAAGTCACCATCATCATTCCCTCCTCAAAAGAAAACATTCTCCACTCACTGCAAAGTACTATCCCATCTTAAAACTCAGTTTCCTCTCCAAAGTCTGAGACTGCTTCGCTGCCTCCAAAGTCCATGCCCATCCTTCATGGAACTCAGAGCTGTATCTCTTCAATCAGGCTTCAGTCCCTGTCTCAGCACTGAGACAGCCCTAAGAAAAGTCACAAGTAACATTGTGATTTATCATAAGCATTATCCCTCCTAATCTTTACATTTTCCTTTGAGACAATAGAGCACATCACCCTCCTTCAACACCTTTCCTCCATTGTACAGCTCAGTATTACTGAAGACCACAAAGCTTCACATTTCTTTGCCAACCTGTGCTGAATTCATCATTTCAGAAAGGACAGAATTTTCTGTGCTACAATTAGTATCAACACTCCAATAAGAAATCAGGTAGGATTCTTGCGCTTGAAAAGGATCACTCCTGCAAAGTACATCTGTGTGGCGATCAGGTGGAAACAGGATTGGGCTATAATGCCATGGAAACAGGATCGGGCTATAATATCATGCCTGAATAATATACACTTTTCTCTTCTGATAACAAAGATGGTCACTTGGGCACGGTACAAATTATCATCAAAGTGTCATCATTTTTACCAAAGAGTCAGCAGTTGTAAGAGGGGAGAAATTTGCAATAATGTTACACTACTCAAAAAAGGGCAAGAATGTACTTATTGTATAAAGACAAGCAATAAAAAGTTTAAGTTAGAAAGACTTCACTGAGTTATGATTTTTAAAAAGGAACAAAGTAGTTAAATGTTCTGGGAACATTCGCACTAAACAAAGACCACATTTCTGATGGAGATTAGTTTGATAACTCTTTAGATTAATTAAAAAAAAGAAATAATCGATTGATTTTAATTTGGTCTCCAATTACATGCCCCTTCTGTCCTTGATTTACTTTTTGCTAAAGGAACAATTCAGCACGTTCAACAAAATTACATTCCATTAAAAACAATAACTCAGGAAGAAAAATCCATCCATGGCTTATTAAGGAAGTTAAGGGTAGTATTACATTAAAAGAGGCTTATATAACACTGCACTACTGAATAGTAGTAAGCCTGAGGTTGGACAGTGTTTTAGAAAACAGCAAAGGGCCACCAAAAAGCTGATAAAAAGGAGAAAAAAAGTAGAATATGAAAGTAAACTAGTCAGGAATATAAGAACAGATTGCAAGAGCTTTTACAGGTGTACAAAAAGGAGAGTAAACATTGGCCTCCAAGAGGCAAAGACAGGATAAATTATGAATGAGGAAATGGTAGGGACATTGAACAAATATTCTGTGTGTCTTCACAGTAGAAGACACAAGTTACATACCAGAAATAGAGGGTTACCTAGGAACTAATAGGAATGAGGCGCTGGCGTAGTGGCATTGTCACTGGATGAGTAATCCAGAGACCCAGGGTAATGCTCTGGAATTTAAAGCCTAATGATGACCATGAAACCATTGTTGATTGTTGTAAAAATCCATCTTGTTCACTAATGTCCTTTAGGGAAGGAAATCTGCGTCCTTACTTGGTCTGGCCTACATGTGACTCACTCAAGATCCATAGCAATGTGATTAAATCTTAAATGTCCTCGCCAGCCATTCAGATTGTATCAAACTGCTAGAAAATCAAAGGAATGAAACTGGACGGACCACCCGGCATCAACCTAGAAATTGACTAGAAACGATTCTCAGCCCTGTCGACCCTGCAAAGTCCTCCACACTAACATCTGGGGGCTTGTGCCAAAATTGGGAGAGGCTGTTGCTTGACCATTCATAATCATGAAATCATACCTTACAGATAATGTCCTAGACACCACCATCACCATCCCTGCCGGTGTCCTGTCACACCGGCAGGATAGACCCAGCAGAGGTGATGGCACGGTGGTATACGGTCAGGAGGGAAGTTACCCTGTAAGTCCTCAACATCGAATCCAGACCCCATGAAGTCTCATGGCATCGGGTCAAACATGAGCAAGAAAACCTCCTGCTGATTATCACGTACTGCCCTCCCCTCAGCTGATGAATCAGTGCTCCTCCATGTGGAACAATAGGTGGCATGGGCGCAGAATGTACTTTGGGAGGGGGACTTCAATGTCCATCACCAAGAGTGGCTCTATAGCACCAGTACAGACCAAGCTGGCTGATTTCTAGACTGGGTCTGCAGAAGGTGGTGAGGGAACCAAGAGGGAAAAACATAGTTGACCTCAACCTCACCAAACCTACCTGTCACAGATACATCTGTCCATGACAGTGTCAGTAGGAGTGCACAGACCTTGTGGAGATGAAGTCACGTCTTCACATTGAGGATACCCTCCATCGTGTTGTGTGGCATTACCACTGTGCTAAATGGAATAAATTTCAAACAGATCTAGCAACTCAAGGCTGGGCATCCATGAGGCGCTGTGGGCCATCAGCAGCAGCAGAAATATACTCAAACACAATCTGCAACCTTGTGGCCTGCCATATCCCCCACTCTACCATTACCAACAAGCCAGGAGCAGCACCAGGCATTCCTATGAATGAGGTGTCAATCTGGTGAAGCTGCAACAGGACTACTTGTGTGCCAAACTGCATAAGCAGCAAGTGATAGAGCAAAGCAATTCCAAACCAACAGATCAGAGTGAAGCTCTGCAGTCCTGCCACATCCAGTTGTGAATGGCAGTGGACAATTAAACAGCTCATGAGGAGGAAGATCCACAAATATCCCCATCCTCAATGATGGGGGAGCCCAGCAGATCAGTGCAAAAGATAAGGCGTAAGCATTTGCAACAATCATCCACCAGAAGTGGCAAGTGGATGATCCATCTTGGCCTCCTCCGGAAGTCCCCAGCATCACAGATGCCAGTCTTCAGCCACTCCACGTGATCTCAAGAAATGGCTGAAGGCACTGGATACTGTAAAAGCTATGGGCCCTGATAATATTCCAGCAATAGTACTGAAGACTTGTGCTCCAGAACTTGCCATGCCCCTAGCCAAGCTGTTTCAGTACTGCTACAACACTGGCATCTGCCTGGCAATGTGGAAAATTGCCCAGGTATGTCCTGTACACAAAAAGCACGACAAATCCAACCCAGCCAATTACTGCCCCATCAGTCTACTCTTGATCATCAGTAAAGTGATGGAAGGGGTCATCAACAGTGCTATCAAGTGTCAGTTGCTTAACAATAAGCTGCTCACAAATGCTCAGTTTGGGTTTCGCCAGGGTCATGCAGTTCCTGATCTCATTACAGCCTTGGCTCAAATATGGACAAAGAGCTGAAGTCCAGAGGTGAGGTGAGAGTGACTGCCTGTGACATCAAGGCCACTTTTGACAGAGTGTGACATCAAGGAGCCCGAGCAAAACTGGAGTCAATGGGAGTCAGGGGAAAAACTCTCCGCTGGTTGGTGTTATAGCCAGCACAAAGGATGATGATTATATTTGTTCAAGGTCAATCATCTCAGTTCCAGGATATAACTGCAAAGGTTCCTCAGGGTAGTGTCCTAGGCCCAACCATCTTCAGCTGCTTCACCAATGACCTTCCTTCCATCATAAGGTCAGAAGTGGGGATGTTCGCTGATTGCACAACGTTCAGCATCATTTGCGACTCCTCAGATGCTGAAGTAGTCCATGTCCAAATGCAGCAAGACCTGGACAATATCCAGGCTTGTGCAACAAGTGGCAAGTAACATTCGCACCACACAACTACCAGGCAATGACCATCTCCAACAAGAGAGAACCTAACCATCACCCCTTGACATTCAATGGCATTACCATTGCCGAATCCCCCACAATCAACATCCTGGAGGCTTCCTATTGACCAAAAACTGAACTGGACTAGCCATATTAATACTGTGGCTGCAAGAGCAGATCAGAGGCTAGGAACCCTGCAGTGACTAACCCACCTCCTAACTCCACAAAGCATGTCCACCATTTACAGTGCAAAACTCAGGAGTGTGTTGGAATACTCTCCACTTGGCCTGGATGAGTGCAGATCCAACAACACTCAAAGCTTGACACCATCCAGGGCACCCTTTCCACAAACATTCACTCCCTCCACCACTGACGCACAGTGGCAGCAGTGTGCACCATCTACAAGATGCATTGCAGGACAGGGCAGCAGACACATGGGAACACCACCACCTGGAAGTTCCCCTCCAAACCACTCACCATCCTGACTTGGAAATATATTGCTGTTTCTTCACTGTCGCTGGGTCAAAATCCTGGAACTCCCTCCCTAACATCACTGTGGGTGTACCTATACCAGATGGACTGCAGCAGTTCAAGAAGGCAGCTCACCACCATTTTCTCAAGAGCAATTAGGAATGGGCAATAAATGCTGGCCTACCCACCCAGGTCCCATGAATGGATTTTTAAAAAAAGCTGAGAAATAGTATTTATGGAACCTAGAGGACTAAAATCCAACCTGATGGCCTACATCCAAGGATTCTGAAGAGATAGTTGCAGATTTTATGATTTTAGAAAATTCCATGGATTCTAGAAGAATCCCAGCAGATTGGAAGTCAATAAATGTAACATTACCATTCAAGAAAGGAGGGAGAGAGAAAACAGGTATTACCAGCCGGTTAGCCTCACATCAGTCATTGGGAAAATGCTGGAATTTCTTAAGGAAATCTTAACAACATACTTAAAAAATCATAGTGCAATCAGGCAAAGTCAGCATGGTTTTAAGAAAGGAAAATAGTATTTGAGAAATTTATTAAAGTTTTTTGAGGATGTTACTAGTAATGTGGATAAGGGGAAACCAGTAGATGTAGTGTATTTGGATTTCTAAAAGGCATTCGATGAGATGTCACACAAAAGGTTAACAGTTGCTTGGAGGTGGGGTTAATATATTAGCACAGATAGTGGATTGGTTAACAGACAGGAAGCAAAAAGTAGAGATAAACATTGTTCTCATCAAGCTGAGCAACAGTTTTCTCATTTTTTTGCATTTTACATCAACTTTCAGTAAGCTCAAATTATAATATGTTTAAATGCAGAGTAAAGCTTTTTCTATTTTATGTCAAAAACAGGTTTTAGCCATTTTAGGTCTGCAGTTCTGAGCATTAGGCGTCATTAGGTATGAATCTGTTCCTGACAATAGTTGCACTTACGAGAGCTTAGATTGAGAACAAATCTATGCCACTAACAGGCACTCAACAAATAAGTTGCCCAGACTGTTCCGTATTTTGGAGCTCAAGCAGTGGCTGGAGTCACTGCGGCGCATCAGGGAGGCTGAGAGCTACATGGGTAGCACATTCAGAGTGGTGGTTGCACCGCAGCTTAGGAGCATGGAGGCAGAAAGGGAATGGGTGACTCCCAGGCAGCCCAAGAGAACCAGGCAAGTAGTGCAGGAATCCTCTGGGGTCCCACTTACTATTCGGTTTTCCATTTTGGATACAGGTGAGGGCACTGATTCCTCACAGGAGTGCAGTCAGAGCCAAGTTTGTGGCACCATGAGTGGCTTTGATGTACAGGGGGGTTGGAAGGAAGAAGAAAGGTATAGCAATAGTGATAGGGGATTTGTTAGTTAGGGGAACAGACAGGTGTTTCTGAGCTGTAGATGTGACTCCAGGATGGCATGTTGCCTCCCTGGTGCCAGGGACAAGGATGTCACTGAGTGGCTACAGGTCATCCTTCTGGAAAAGGGTGAGCAGCCAGAGGTTGTGGTCTATGTTGGTATCGATGAATTAGGTAGGAAGGGGGATGTGGTTATTATGACACAGCTGATGGTAAAGGCTGAATTGTTCAAATCCCAGAGGGAAACTTGAAACAACTGTCATAACCCATTTTTGCAATTTGCATGTTTCGAGATGCAGGCTTTGAATTCAGTAATAATAAGACCACCGAGTCTCCAGAGGTTTTTTATAAAACTAAATTAAACATTTATTAATACAAGAAAGATTGTAAACACATACATATGTCTACAAAATTACTACTATAATAACTACAATAATCCCCTAATTAATCTGACTCTCAGTTATGCCCCTGTTAAGGCAACAGTAAATCTCAGATTTAAACAGACACCTGGTGAGGGACACCCTGGACAGTCGCATTCAAAATGAGTTTCTTTCAGCTCTGGGTCCTTGCAGACAAATTTGTGGCTTACAGGCTGGAGGCTTCTCACACTTGTTAGATCTTAAAATGCCTCTACCTTACACACAATCTCCTTTACACACACAAAAACAAAAAGTGCTAGAAAAACTCAGCAGGTCTGACAGCATCTGTGGAGAGAAAGACAGAGTTAATGTTTTGAGTCAGTATGACTCTTCTTCAGAGCTAATGGGGAGTAGAAATGTGGTGAAATATATACTGATTAAGGGGGGTGGAGCTGGTGAAGCTGGACAGAAGGCCAGCGATAGGTGGAGGCAAAGGTGAGATTGCAAAAGATGTCATAAACAAAAGGTCAAAGGGTTGTTAATAATGGTGGTAGTGGCTAAAGGAGGTGCTAATGGTGACATTAAGACTGGAAAGCAGAATGTGATAATGGCCGGACCAAGGTAAGCACTCTGGAAAGTGACAGATGACCCTAATGGGGGTAGGGTAGGGGGAGGGGACCGTAAGACCATAAGACATAGGAGCAGAAATTAGGCCATTTGGCCCATTGAGTCTGTTCCGCCATTCAATCATGGCTGATAAGTTTCTCAACCCCATTCTCCCGCCTTCTCCTCGTAACCTTTGATCCCCTTACCAATCAAGAACCTATCTATCTCGGTCTTAAATACACTCAATGACCTGGCCTCCACAGCCTTCTGTGGCAATGAATTCCATAGATTCACCACTCTCTGGCTTAAGAGGTTTCTCCTCATCTCTGTTCTAAAAGGTCTTCCCTTTACTCTGAGGCTGTGCCCTCAGGTCCTAGTCTCTGCTACTAATGGAAACATCTTCCCCACGTCCACTCTATCCAGACCTTTCAGTATTCTGTAAGTTTCAATCAGATCCCCCCTCATCCTTCTAAACTCCATCGAGTATAGACCCAGAGTCCTCAAACGTTCCTCATATGTTAAGCCTTTCATTCCTGGGATCGTTCTCGTGAACCTCCTCTGCACCCTCTCCAGGGCCAGAACATCCTTCCTGAGATACGGGGCCCAAAATTGCTCACAATATTCTAAATGTGGTCTGACCAAAGCCTTATAAAGCCTCAGCAGCACATCCCTGCTTTTATATTCTAGTCCTCTTGAAATAAATGCCAACATTGCATTTGCCTTCCTAACTACCAATTCAACCTGCAAGTTAACCTTAAGAGAATCCTGGACTAGGACTCCCAAGTCCCTTTGCACTCTAGATTTCTGAATTCTCTCCCCATTTAGAAAATAGTCTAAGCCTCTATTCTTCCTACCAAAGTGCATGACCTCACACTTCCCCACGTTGTATTCCATCTGCCACTTCTTTGCCCATTCTCCTAACCTGTCCAAATCCTTCTGCAGCCTCCCCGCCTCCTCAATAATACCTGTCCCTCCACCTATCTTTGTATCATCTGCAAACTTAGCCAGGATGCCCTCAGTTCCTTCATCTAGATCATTAATATATAAAGTGAAAAGTTGTGGTCCCAACACTGATCCCTGCGGAACTTCGCTATTCACCAGCTGCCATCCTGAGAAGGACCCCCTTATCCCCACTCTCTGCCTCCTGCCAGACAGCCAATCTTCTATCCATGCCAGTATCTTGCCTCTAACAGCATGGGCTCTTATCTTACTGAGCAGCCTCCTGTGCGGCACCTTGTCAAAGGTCTTCTGGAAGTCCAAGTAGATAACAGTGGAGGGATGGTGGAGGGAAAAAAAGATCGAAAATAGGCTAAAAGCTGTGGATAAAACAATGAATAAAAATTGGAAATATATTTTAAAAATAATAATAATAATGAAAATAAGTGGGGGAAAAATAAAAATTAATCAATAAAAATGAATATAGAAAAAGGGGGGATCAAAAAGGAGTGGGGATGGAGGAGAGAGTTCATGGTCTGAAGTTGTTGAATTCAATGTTAAGTTCAGAAGGCTGTAAAATGCCTAATTGGAAGATGAGGTGCTGTTCCTCCAGTTGGCGTTGAGCTTCACTGGAACATTGCAGCAGGCAAAGGACGGACATGTGGGCATGAGAGCAGGGTGATGTGTTGAAATGGCAAGCGACAAGGAGGCCTGGGCTATGCTTGAGGACAGACCAAAGGTGTTCAGCAAAGCGGTCACCCAGTCTGTGTTTGGTCTCTCCAATGTAGAGGAGATCACAGGGAGCAAGCGAATGCAATAGGCCAAATTGAGGGAAGTGCAAGTGAAGCACTGCTTCATGTGAAAGGAATACTTGGGCCCTTGGACGATGAGGAGGGGGGAAGTAAAGGGACAGGTATTGCACCTTCTGCGATTGCATGGGAAGATGCCGTGGAGGGTGCTGAGGTGTTGGGGGTGATGGAGGAAGTCTGGTCCGATGATGCCACTTTCCAAAACAGTGGTTCTGACTTGTCTTCCTTCTTCCTTAACCGAGGTTTCCCACCCACGGTGGTTGACAGGGCCCTCTACCGTGTCCGACCCATCTTCTGTGCCTCTGTCCTCACACCTTCCTCTCCCTCCCAGAATCATGATAGGGTCCCCCTTGTCCTCACTTTTCACCCCACCGACCTCTGCATTCAAAGGATCATCCTCCGCCATCTCAAGCATGATGCCACCACCAAACACATCTTCCCTTCACCCCCGCTGTCGGCATTCCGTCGGGACCGTTCCCTCCAGGTGACCCTGGTCCACTCCTCCATCACCCCCAACACCTCAACCCCCTCCCATGGCACCTTCCCATGCAATCGCAGAAGGTGCAACACCTGCCCCTTTACTTCCCCCCCTCCTCACCATCCAAGGGCCCAAACACTCCTTCACTTGCACTTCCCTCAATTTGGTCTACTGCATTCGCTGCTCCCAACACGGTTTCCTCTACATTGGAGACACCAAATGCAGACTGGGTGACCGCTTTGCTGAACACCCTCGTTCTGTCCTCAAGCATGACCCAGACCTTCCTGTCACTTGCCATTTCAACACACCATCCTGCTCTCATGCCCACCTGTCCGTCCTTGGCCTGCTGCAATGTTCCAGTGAAGCTCAATGCTAGTGTTGTTGGGGGGTTTTAGACTAACTCGACAGGGGTGTGGGAACCAGAGAGGAATAACAAGGTGCACACAATACTGTGAGACGCAGATAGCACTAGAATAGAGAATAGTAAGTTAATAGGCTAAGTTGAAGTAAGAGAGAGAGTAATGAAGTCTAAGTTAAGGTTATATACTGCATGTATGTGAATCCACAAAGTATAGCAAATAAGATAGGCGAGTTACAGGCTCATGATTGCCTTGTGGAATTATGATACTGTGGCGATAACAGAGATCTGGCTCAAGGAAGGGTAGGACTGGGTGTTAAATATTTCTGGGTACAAGGTGAATGATAGGGGAGGAAAAAAGGATGGTGGCTGTATTGGTTAAGGAGAACATTGTATTGCTGGAGAAAGAGGATGTCCCAGTGGGTACCAGGACAGAATCAATTTGGCTAGAGCTAAGGAACAAAAAGGGTGCAATTACATCATTCAGTGTGGTTTATAGGCAACCAACTAGTGAGAAGAATGCAGAGGAACAAATCTGCAGGGAAATTACAGAGAGGTGCAGACATTATAGAGTAGCTATAATGGGGGACTTTACCCAAATGTAGACTGGGACAGTGGTAGTGTAAAGGGCAGAGAGGGGCAAGGGTTCCTAGATTGTGTTCAGGAAAATTTTCTGCAGTAGTATGTGTCCAGCCCAACAAGGAGGCACTGTTGGACCTGGTTCTTGGAAATTAGGCGGGCCAAGTAGATCAGGTGTCAGTGGGTAAACATTTAGGAAACAGTGAGCATTGTCTCATAAGATTTAGGATGATGGTAGAAAAGGGCAATGGGCGATCCAGAGTAACAATAATTAACTGGGGGAGAGCCGACTTCAATGGGGCAAGAATGGAGCTGGGCCAGATAGACTGAAACCAAAGGTTGGTGGGAAAAATCGTAGCTGAACACTTGGCTACCTTCAAAGAAGAAATGGTTCGGACACGGCCACAGTATATTCCTCAAAAGGGAAAGGTAGTGCAAACAAATCCAGGGCTCACGGGATGAAAAAGGATATAAAAATTAAGATAAAGAAAAAAAGTGTGCTTATGACAGATGTCAGGTAGAAAATACAATTGAGAACCAAGCTGAATACAGAAGATTCAGATGAGAGGTGAAGGAGCAAATAAGAGAAGGAAGAAAGATTATGAGAAAAGACTGCCAGCCAATATAAAGGGGAATCCCAAAATCTTCTATTAGCATATAAATAGTAAAAGGGTGGTAATAGGAGGAGTAGGGCCAATTAGGAACCAAAAAGGGGATTTACACATGGAGGCAGGGGGCATGGCTGAGGTGTTAAATGAATACTTTGCATCAGTCTTTGCCAAGGAAGCATATGCTACACAGGCCATGGTGACAGAGAAGGAATCTCTTGTCACTAGAAGGGTTTAAAATTGATGAGGAGGTGGTACTGGATAAACTGTCGGTACTTAAAGTTAACAAGGCACCGGGACCGGATGAGATGCATCCGAGGATATTGAAGGAAGTGAGAGTGGAAATTGCAGAGGCACTGGCCGTAATCTTTCAGTCTTTCCTAGATTCAGGGGAGATGCCAGAGGACTGGAGAATTGTAAACATTACGTCCTTGATCAAAAAAGATTCTAAGGATAAGCCCAGCAATTACATAAGAAATATAAACAGGAGACAACCATTCAGCCCCTCGAGCCTGCTCGGCCATTCAATAAGATCATGGCTGATCATCATGTGTTTCTCCCACATTCCCATCTAACCCCGATAACCTTTGATTACCTTGCCTAACAAGAATCTATCTACATCTGCCTTAAAAATATTCAATGACCCCGCTTCAACCAGCTTCTAACGTGGAGAATTACAAAGTCACACAACCCTCAGAAAAAATTTCTCATCTGTCCTAAAAGGGTGACCCCTAATTTTAAAACAGTGCCCCCTGTTGTGGGCTCACGCATAAGAGGAAACATCCTTTTGATGTCCAACTTGTCAAGGCCGTTCAGGGTCTTGTATACTTCAATCAAATCACCCCTCACTCTTCTAAACTCCAGTGGAAACATAACCAATCTGTCCAACCTTTCCTCATAAGACCAGTCAGTTTAACTTCAGTAGTGGGGGAAGCTTCTAGAAACATGGAAAAATGTGGGTTGATTAGGAAGAGCCAGCATGGAATCCTTAAGGGAAAATAGTGTTTAACTAACTTGAAGTTTTTGGAAGAGGTAAGGGAGGGTTGATGAGTGTAATGTTGTTGATGTGGTGTACATGGTCTTCCAAAAGGTATTCGCTACAGTGCCGCACAAAATACTTGAGAGAAAAGTTATAGCTCATGGAATAAAAGGAGCAGTAGCAACGTGGGTACAAAATTGACTGAGTAATAAGAAACAGCGAGTAATGGTTAATGGCTATTTTTTGGGCTGGAGGAAGGTTTGTAGTGGAGTTCCCCAGGGGTTGGTATTGGGGTCCTTGCTTTTCCTGATATGTACTAACGATCTAGATCTTGGTGTGCTGGGGACAATTTCAAAGTTTGCGGATGATAGAAAACTTGGAGGCATTCTAAACTGTGAGGACAGCGTAGAACTTCAAAAGGACATAGACAAGTTGGTGGGGGCAGATAGGTGGCAGAATTCATTTTGTTAGGAAGAACATGGAGAGACAATATAAAATAAGGGGTATAACTCCACAGGGTGTGTAGGAGCAGAGGGACCTGGGTGTATATGTGCATAAGTCACTAAAGCTGGCAGGACAGGTGGAGAGAGCAGTTAATAAAGCATACAGTATCCTAGTTCTTTATTATTAGAAGCATGAAGTACAAGAGCAAGGAGGTTATTCTGAACTTGTATAGGGCACTAGTTAGACCTCAGCTGGAGTATTGCGTACAGTTCTGGAAGCCACACTTTAGGAAGGATGTGAATGCATTAGAGAGAGTGCAAAACAGGTTTATAAAAATGGTTCCAGGGATGAGAAACTTTCTGTTATGAAGATAGATTGGGCTAATTGGGATTGTTCTCCTTGGAGAGGAGATGGCTAAGAGGAAATTTGAAAGAGGTGTTCAAAATCATGAGGGGGTGGATAGAAGAGACACAGAGAAGCCATTCCTGCTCATATAAAGGGTCGAGAATGAGATGGCACAGATTTAAAGTGATTTGCAAAGGAAGCAAATGTGATGTGAGAAACAACTTTTTCACACAGCAAGTGGTTCAGGTCTGGAATGCACCGCCTGGAAGTGTGGTGGAGACAGGTTATTTCGAGACACTCAAGAGGGCATTAGATGATTATTTAAATAGAAACAATGTGCAGGGTTGCAGGGAAAAGGCAGGAGAATGGCATGGAGTCATAATGCTTAAAGAGTCAGTGCAGACATGATGGGCCGAATGGCTTCCTTCTGCACCATAACAATTCTGACAGATGAAGCTGGGCGGGTGGAAGGAATGACAGTGGGAGAGCATTTTGGTGGTAGTGATCATAATTCAGTTAGTTTTAACATAATTATGGAAAAGGACAAAGATAGAACAGAGGTCAAAGTTCTAAATTGGGGCAAGGCCAATTTTACTAAACAGAGAAGTGATTTAGCAAAAGTGGACTGGAAACAGCTACTTGAGGGTAAATCAGTGACACAGCAGGGGGAGACATTCAAAGGAGAAATTCAGAGGGTTCAGAGTATACATGTTCCCACAAAAAGGATGGGATGGCTAAATCTAGAGCTCCCTGGATGTCAAGGAACTTACAGGGTAAGCGAAGATATAAAAAGAAAGCTTATATCAGACACCGAGAACTCAATACTACAGAAAGCCAAGAGGAGTATAGAAAGAGGAGGGTTGAAATCAAAAAGGAAATTAGAAAAGTAAAGCAAGGACATGGAAGAATATTGGCAAGCAAACACAAGGAGAACCCAAAAATGTTTTATCAATACATTAAGAGGATAACAAAGGAAAAAGTAGGACCCATAAAGACCAGAGGTAAGCTGTGTGTGGAGGTGCAGGATATGGGTGACAAACATTCCTTTCAAGTGAAGCAGCACTTCATTTGCACTTCCCTCAATTTAATCTACTGCATTCACTGCTCCCAATGCAGTCTCCTCTACATTGCAGAGACCAAACGCAGCCTGGGTGACCGCTTTGTGGAACACCTTCAGTCTGTCCACAAGCATGACCCAGGCCTTCCTGTCGCTTGCCATTTCAACACACCACTCTGCTCCCATGCCCACATGTCCGTCCTTGGCCTGCTGCAATGTTCCAGTGAAGCTCAACGCCAACTGGAGGAACAGCACCTCATCTTCCAATTAGGTACTTTACAGCCTTCCGGACTTAACAGTGAGTTCAATAACTTCAGATCATAAACTCCCTTCTCCATCCTCACCTCCTTTTTCTAATAATATATATATTTTATATACATATAGTTTTCTTTTCCCACCTATTTCTATTATTTTAAAAATTTATTTCCATCCAATATTTTATCTCCACCTTTTAGCCTATTTCGATCCCTTCCCCCCAACACCTCCCCTCCACTAGGGTCATCTGTCACTTGCTCATCCTTTCTACCCTTAATGTCACCATTAGCACATCCTTTAGCTAATATCACCACCGTTAACACCCCTTTGACCTTTGTTTATGACACCTTTGGCAATCTCTCCTTTGCCTCCACCTATCACTGGTCCTCTATCCAGCTCCACCTGTCCCACCCCCTTAAACTGCTTATATTTCACCACATTTCTATTTCTCTTTAGTTCTGATGAAGTCATAAGGACTGGAAACATTAACTCTGTTTTCCTCTCCACAGATGCTGTCAGACCTGCTGAGTTTTTCCAGCTATTTTTGTTTTTGTTGCAGGATATGGGTATGGTTCTTAATGAATACTTGTGTTCATCTTCACAAAAGAGGGGGACAATGCAGACATTGTAGTTAAGGAGGAGGAGTGTGAAGCACTAGATGCAATAAACATAGGGAGAGAGGAAGTATTGAGGGGATTAGTATCCTTGAAAGTGGATAAATTGCCAGGGCCGGATGAAATGTACCCCAGGCAATTATAAGAACCTGGGGGGGATAATTGCTGAGGGTCTGACCATCATTTTCCAATCATAACTGGTTACAGGCAAGGTGCCAGGGAAATGGTGGTCTGCTATCATTGTACCTTAGTTTGAAAAGGGAGCGAGGGATAGACCAAATAATTACAGCCCAGTCAGTCTGACCTCAGTAGTGGGCAAACTATTGGAATCAATTCTGAGGGACAGGATAGGCTGTTGCTTATAAAGGCATAGGTTAATCAAAGTCAGTCAGCATGGATTTGTTAAAGGATGGTAGTGTCGGATTGATTTGATTGAATTTTTTGTGGAAGTAACAAAGTGGATTGATGAGGGTAGTGCAGTTGATGTGGTCAACATGGATTTTAGCAAGGCTTTTGACAAGGTCCCACATGGAAAACTGGTTAAAAAAAATAAAAGCCCACGGGATCCAGGGGAATGTAGCAAGCTGGATACAAAATTGGCTCAGTGGCAGGAAACAAAGAGTCATTGTTGATGGGTAGTTTTGTGGCTGGAAGGCTGTTTCCAGTGGGGCTCCACATGGCTCAGTACTAGGTCCCTGCTTTTTGTGGCATTCATTAATGATTTGGACGTAAATGTAGGGGCAATGATCAAGAAGTTTGCAGATGACACAAAAATTGGCCACATAGTTGATAATGAGGACGACTGCTGTAGACTGCAAGAAGATAACAATAGACTGGTCAGGTAGGCAGAAAAATGGCAAATGGAATTCAACCCAGAGAAGTGTGAGGTGATCCATTGGGGAGGTCAAGCAAGGCAAAGGAGTATACAAAAAATGGGAGGATACTGAGGAGGTGCAAAGAACATAAGAACTTGGAGCAAGAGTAGGCAATTCAGCCCCTCGAGCCTGCCCCGTCATTTATTACGATTATGGCTGATCTCATTTCAGCCTCAACTTCAATTTCCCACCCTCTCCCCATAACCTTTCAACCCATTACTAATTAAAAATCTGTCTATCTCCTCCTTAAATTTATTCAGCATCCCGGCATCCACTGCACTCTGAGGTAGTGAATTCCACAGATTCACGACCCTTTGAGAAGAGTAATTTCGCCTCATCTCTGATTTAAATCTACCACGCCTAAGCCTAAAACTATGGCCTCACATTCTAGAATGCCCCACAAGGGGAAATATCCACTCCACGGCTACTTTGTCTAACCCCTTTAGCATCTTATATAACTCAATTAGATCTCCTCTCATCCTTCTAAACTCTAGTGAGTATAGACCTAAACTGCTCAATCTCTCCTCACAAGACATGCCCCACATCTCTGGAATCAATCGAGTGAACCTCCTCTGAACCGCCTCCAATGCAACTACATCCTTCCTCAAGGGGACCAAAACTGTGCACAGTACTCCAGGTGCGGTTTCACCAATGCCTTGTACAGTTGCAACAACACTTCCCTATTTTTAGACTCTATTTCTTTAGCAATAAACGCCAAAATTCCATTTGCCTTCCTTATTACCTGCTGTACCTGTATACTAGCTTTCAGTGATTCATACACTAGGACACCCAAATCCATCTGCACTGAAGCATTCTGAAGTTTCTCTCCATTTAAATAATATCGCCTTTTTATTCTTCCGACCAAAATGGATAACCTCACACTTATCCACGTTAAACTTCATTTGCCAAATTTTGCCCCATTCACCTAACCTGTCCATATCCATTTGTAAATTTATTTTTTCATTGCAACTTACTTTCCCAGCTATAGTACCTTCTATCCCTGAATCCAAGTCATTAAGATAGATTGTAAATAGTTGGGGCCCAAGGACCGAACACCTGTGGCACCCCACTAGTTATAGCTTGCTATCCAGAAAAAGACCCATTTATCCCAACTCTCTGCTTTCTGTTGGTTAGCTAATCCTCTATCCAAGCTAATATGTTACTCCTAACTCCGTGATCTTATCTTGTTTATTAATCTTTTGTGCGGCACCTTATCAAAGGCCTTCTCGAAGTTCAGATATACCACATCTACAGGATCCCTATTATCCACTTTGCTTGTCACATCTTCAAAGAATTCTAGCAAATTAGTCAAACATGATTTACTCTTCATAAAACCATGCTGACTCTGATGGATTGCATTTTGACTTTCCAAATGCCCCATTACTACTTCCTTAATAATGGATTCCAACAATTTCCCAATGACAGACATTAAACTAACTGGTCTATAGTTTCCTACTTTCTGCCTCCCCCTTTTTTGAATAAGGGCGTTATATTAGCATTTTTCCAATCCTTTGGAACCTTTCCAGAATCCAGGGAATTTTGGAATATTATAGCCAATGCATCTACTATCACCGCTGCCACTTCCTTTAAGACCCTGGGATGTAGGCCATCAGGTCCTGGGGGCTTGTTACCCTTTAATCCCAATCGTTTGCTCAGTACTTTTTCTCTAGTGATGGTGATTGTTCTAAGTTCCTCTTTCTTTATACCCTCTGCTCTAACTGTTGCTATTGGGGTGGTACTAATATCCTCCACCATGAAAACTGAGGCAAAATATTGATTAAGCATCTCTGCCATTTCTGCGTTCCCCACTATTAACTCCCCAGTTTCATCCTCCAAGGGACCAACATTCACTTTAGCTACTCTCGTTCCTTTTATATACTTAACTTTTTACATATATATACTTTTTATATACTAGAAGCTTTTGCTATCAGTTTTTACATTTTGTGCTAGTTTTCTTTCATAATTTACCTTTGCTCTTTTTATTATTTTTTTAGTAACCCTTTCCTGATCTTTAAAAGTTTCCCAATCTTCCAGCCTGCCACTGACCTTTGCAATTTGGTATGCCTTAGCTTTTGCCTTTATGTTATCTTTAACTTCCTTGCTTAGCCATGGATGCTTTTCCTCCTCTTACCATCTTTCTTCCTCTTTGGAATATATTTTACTTGGGAGGAATTGAATATCTCCTTAAATATCTGCCATTGTTCATCAACTGTCCTACCTTGTAGTCTTCCTGCCCAGTCCACTAGGGCCAAATCTGCCCTCATGCCTATATAGTTACCTTTGTTTAACTCCAGAACACTAGTGTGGGACTCAAGTTTCTCGCTCTCAAACTGAGCTTGAAATTCTAGCATGCTATGATCACTCTTCCCTAGAGGATCCTTTACTATGAGATCATTAATTAATCCCATCTCATTACACAAAACCAAATCCAGAATAGCCTGCTCCCTGGTTGGTTCCACAACATATTGCTCCAAGAAACAATCTCTAATACAATCTATGAACTCTCCCTCGAGGCTACCCTTGCCAATTTGATTAGTCCAGTCAATATGCATATTAAAATCATCCATGATTATTGCCATGCCTTTCTTACATGCTCCCAGTATTTCCTGGTTTATACTGTGCCCTACTGCTAAACTACTGTTTGAGGACCAATAGATTACTCCCATCAGGGACTTCTTTCTCTTGCTATTTCTTATTTCTACCCAGACTGACTCTACGTCTTGCTCTCCAGTGCCTACATCATTCCTCACTATAGCACTGATCTCTTCCTTTACTAACAAAGCTACACCACCTCCTTTTCCTTCCTGCCTATCCTTCTGAAACAGAGTACCCTTGGGATATTCAACTCCCATACCTGTTCTCCCTGTAACCACGTCTCAGTAATCACCACCAAATCATACCTGTTTATCTCTCTTTGCGCTGTTAACTCATTAGTTTTATTCCAAATGCTATGTGCATTCAGATACAAAGCCTTTAAGTTTTCTCTATTGGCAATTTTCCCCACTCTTATATGATTCTTTGGTGCAATATGGCGTTCACAAACCGTCCCTTCCTTTCACTTTTTGATAACAATCAGCCTCGTCACTAACCTGCACTCTTACCCTCTCCTTAAACTTTAATGTTTTATATTTCCCTGCAACTGAACCCTCCCCCCCAACTATTTAGTTTAAAGCCCTATCTACAACCTCAGTTATGCGATTCGCCAGGACACTGGTCCCAGCCTGATTCAAGTGGAGCCCATCCAAATGGAATAGCTCGCTCTTTCCCCAGTACTGGTGCCAATGTCCCATGAATTCGAACTCATTTCTCCCACACCAATCTTTGAGCCACACATTTACCTCTTTAATCTTATTGACCCTGTGCCAATTAGCTCCTGGCTCAGGTAGTTATCCGGAGATTATTAACTTTTTGGTTCTGCTTTTTAATTTAGCCCCTAGCTGCTCATATTCCCTCAGCAGAACCTCTTTCCTCATTCTACCTATATCGTTGGTACCTACGTGGACCACGACAGCTGGATCTTTCCCCTCCCACTCTAAGTTCCTTTGCAGCCCAGATGAGATATCCTTAACCCTGGCACCAGGTAGGCAACACAGCCTTCGGGACTCTCGATCCTGGCTACAGAGAACAGCATCTATTCCCCTAACTACACTATCCCTGATTACAACTACATTTCTCTTTTCTCCCCCCACTTGAATGGCTCCCTGTACCACGGTGCTATGGTCAGTTTGCTCATCCTCCCTACAGTCCCCGCTCTTGTCCACACAGGGAGCAAGAATCTCAAACCTGTTGGATAAAGGCAAGGGCTGAGGCTCCGGCAGTGCTATTTCCTGGATCCCTCTACCTGCCTCACTCATAGTCACACCCTCTTGTCCCTGACCACTGGCCGAATTTAAGGTAGTTAATCTAAGGGGTGTGACTGTCTCCTGAAATACAGCCCTCCAGGTAACTCTTCCCCCTCCCTGATGTGTCACAGTGTCCGAAGCTCAGACTCTAGCTCAACAACTCTGAGCCGGAGTTCCTCGAGCAACCAACGTTTGCCAGAGATGTGGTCACTAGGAATCAGAATGGGGTCCACCAGCTACAACACATCGCCTGGCCCTTCATCTCTATTTTATTTAATTAGTTTTTCAATTTCCTACTGGTCTTTAATTAATTAATTTAATAAGGGACCTTGGAGTGAGTGTTCACAGATCCCTGAAGGTAACAGGACAGGTTGATAAGGTGGTTAAGGCGGCATAGTATTTAATTTATTAGCCGAGGCATAGAATACAAGAGCAGAGAGGTTATGCTAGAACTAAAAACATTAGTTAGGCCACAACTTGAGTAATGTGTGTAGTCACCACATTACAGAAAGGGTATAATTGCATCAGAGAGGTTACAGAGGAGACTTACAAGGATGTTGTCAGGACTGGAAAATTGCAGCTATGAGGAAATATTAGGTAGGTTGGGGAACAGAGGTGGTGAGGAGAGATTGAATTGAGATGTACAAAATTGTGAGGAGCCTGGATAGAGTGGATTTGAAGGGCCTATTTACTTTAGCAGTGAGGTCAGTGACTAGGGGCATAGATTTAAAGTGGTTGGTAGAAAGATTAGAGGGGAGATGAGGCAAAATATTTTCCACCCAGGGAGTTGTACGATCTCAAACTCACTGCCTTAAAGAGTAGTAGAAGCAGAAACCCTCAACTCATTTAAGAGATGTCTGGATATACACCTCAAATGCCGTAACCTGCAGGGCTATGGACCAAATGTTGGAAAGTGGGGTTAGGTTGGGTAGCTCTTTTTTTGGCTGGCACAGACATGATGGTCCAAGTGACTTCTTTCTGTTCTATAAACTTTCAATGATTCTATTATAAACCTTGAGCATTAGTGGCACTAAAACCAACTTTGAGATGGTACCGCAGAAAATTTGAGTAACTTCTGCATAATTTATACCAATGTTCCATTATACATACAAGAATTACCATCTATTGTACAATACAAACTATGGCAAACATAACCTGCAAAATCATCTTAAAATCATTAAAGAATTAAAACTTTGCAAAGAAAATATTGGTAACATCGAGATTTCAGAACTATTTTCAACCACGCTATGTATGAAAAAGTGTCAAATTAAAGCCAAAATGATTTTAATGCAGTGCCTAAGACTCCTGTACAATTATGTTTGAAGAATATAACTGTAGAATCCAAGGAGTGTAAGAGTGGCAAATCACCACTGAACTCGTTTGAATGAACTAACAAGTGAAAATATGATACTGAAAAAAAACTTTAGAAAAAGTATTGTTTATTCCATATATATTGCAAAATCATTTAGGTCAGCTCAATTTATTTTTAAAGACCGTTTCCACTGGCTCAATTATCCAATGAAAGGTACCAAACTAATTGCCACGCACATGCAATTGATCACTAAATGGAATACGCCTTCATAAAAATGACTTGGAGAAATTCAGGGATTGTGACAATCAAATTCTGTGACAATCTGCTTCCATTTAGCTTGAATCACTGAAAGCCAGATGTTGGTATTTTAATTTTTAATAAAAACTGCTTTCTTTTTTGGCAATAGATAGTACTTACACTAAGTCAGTTCTAATCTAATAAAACTCTAGGGTCACTGATTGTGTTAACATTTCCCATCAACATTTTCTATATTCACTAGAAAACAATGGAGGTGAAAAACAAATGCAGTGTAGTACCATAAAGATTGTCAATAACAAAGAGCAGAAAGTTCTTAAAGGCAATGCAAAATCAGGTCAGCCAAGAAATCACAAGACATTGTGGAAGACGATGAAGAATCCATTGTCCATTTTGTTTAACGGTGTTAGTTCAGTCAGTGTTGTAAAATTCCGATTTCATTTTCTCAGTACTGTATTTCGTCAATGTGATCAGATTTGTTAAGATTATATAGTGCAACTCAAACATTCCCTGTATAATAAAAGCACAAAAGATGAATTAACATTAATGGCCAGAGGTCTGAGACATGAATATGTCCCAAAAAATATCGAGGGTCAAGATGCACAAGGTAGCTCCTTGGGAATGGTCACATTCCCAATTATGTAAATGCTGAAAAAATGTTTAAAAAAAATCTATTCTTGAAGTTATAATTATTGATCATACCTGTAACAAGGAATGTTTCATATTAATAGCCACTAGAGACTAGTGTTAGAGACTATTTTTAGAATATGATAACAACTAAAATTATGGCAATAAATGACTGGAACTTTTAAAATTACAGATGAATTTCAGAATTGGTTTTATGACCCAAACTCGAAAAAAAAATGTCTGGTGAGAAATTTCCACTGAATTTTAGGCAATTGTGAATACAAAAGCACAGGTCAACTTTGGATTAGTTTGTATCGCCTCATATATGCTACTTCAAAACACTAAGGTACAGGGTTTCTTACCTCTGTCCAGTGTTTCAGTGCTAAAACAATAATCAACCCAGCGATATGATTAAAATACTGTTAAACTCCTGGAGTTTATATTTTCTAAAGGGAAATACAAATGACAAAACTGAAACAAATTTCCACTTTCCAACACAAATCCATAGGACAAAGGCTCGCTGATACTCACAAAACTCGGATCGCACTCCCCTATTAGAACGGATTCCGTCACCCCTCTCTTAAGACAAAGCTTGAACTGAAACTCATTATTTGGCACAGATCCTAATATGGGTAAATATTGGGTCTTTGAAGTCCTACAATCTTTTACTGTTCATTATTGGAGCTAGTACCACAATTTACTTTGTTGTAAGTTAAGGTTTTACAAGACTCCTAATGATGCAGATAAACATTTCACAAATGTACTCAGTTAAATCATTACCACTTAGTCTCTATGCATTGTCAATTTCTCTCTCATTATTCAGCAGGTACTATGCCTACCAAGTTTAGTCAGATAATGCAGAAACATTAAGCTCATGATGACTTTCCTAAAATACAAGTTATTGAATGAATGGCAACATGTCAAAAAGGTTATAACAGAGATATTTGCTAAAGACAACTGACCAAAATATGTTTGATAATGATCTGAAAATTATTTGGAAGGCTTTCCAAATGTGAAGTAAAGGCATGAGCTGAAAAATCAGGAAGAGCTTTGTCAGATACAATGCATTCCTGCATAATGATGCTTCAGTAACCTTGTTAACCTAATGCATCAAAACAGGATTGTTGTGGTCTACAGATGTGATGGATTTGTTGAAATATTATTGTAATTCAAAGCTGAAATGCTTTTATTGGCAGTTTGTCTCTTTTTCTGGATATAGTTTACACGTCAAAAGATTCTCCAAACACTTCAGCATTTGAGTGTGAATCTGGGGTTTCATGGATGCCCAGTTTTTAAAAAAATGAAAATGACTTGAGAAATAAAATTCAAGGAGAATACATAAACAACTTCTATTTAAATAGCATATTTCACAAAAAAAAGTCTCAAGGTGCTTCACAGGAATGTCAAACAAAACACTGTGCCACACAAGGAAATATAAGGGGAGATGAATAGGGGTAGGTTTTAAAGGAGTGTCTTAAAAGAAAGAAAGATAGGCAGACAGGTTGAGAAAAGCATTAATAAACATATGGAATTTTTCAAAATGAACAAAGTGTCAGATGAAACAAAAGTTGTGATTAAAAACCATTTTAAAAGGAGATTAATGCAGTAGCTAAGGATTGACTACTTACAGATCAGACAGAAAAAAGAAATTCACATATCAAGTTTTCATAATCAAACATTTGCGTTTACAAGCACTTGGGAAGGCTCCCCTAGAAATTACAGGTGTATCTGGTGACACTAAATCGCAAACATAACAGGTTTGCATTCCTAAACAAATAGCTGGAGAGTGCACTAATAAAAAGCCACAAGCATTTTGATACTCAGTTGCTGTTACATTTGTACTGTATGCCATGTTTTGGTATTACACTGGTTCCCATTCATCAAAACAAGTAGATACAATTTAATGCAATTTAAACACAAGACAATGCTCTACCCAAATTTACAAGTTCTATGTTGGGAGACTGCAAATATTTAAACTGTAACTTTTCTCACATAAATAATCTTTGGTAAAGATTAAATACCTCAGCCAATGTAACACAATCTGTTTCTTTGCAATTTCTGTTACCTGCGCTGTTAACAAAGGTTTTCAGTATTTTCAAAATAAATCACAAAATCAGACCAGATTAATAACCAACCGTTTATTGTGCAATATCCATCTGATCCATCATAACCTATAGCTCTGATTCAAGATTTAATACTCTACATGAAGTCGGTTCTGCCTAGTTGTAGTATGTTTTCATTAAAACAGTTGCACACATATTTACAAAATTCACATTGCCTTACCATCCCAATTTCTTTTCCTATCCCACACAAGCTAAATAAAGGTACTCTCCTCTCCCACAGAATAGAAGAGCTACTCCAAACAAGGAGGAAAATAAATGCAACGTGGGTTTCAGACTATGACAACACAAAACTATACAATCACTACATAAATATGGCAGTATCAGTAGATATGCTAGCTACACTTACATTAGCACGAGTGGACTTTTCCTCCCACTCTACCAATGGCAATATCACACTACAGGCAATGATAAACAGAGGTACAGGCAATGACTGCTTTTCTTCTTTGAACACTATTACAGCATTGACTCAGGTCTGGGGAAATTGATTCACAATATTTCAAGTTGAAGTAGAAAAGTAATCAAAATAAGGCACAATGAATATTACCTACATTTCGATAAATGGAGGGGAGCCAGACTTCAGTGTTACATCATTGCAGAGAAATATAATTGCGTAACATTCAGTGGAAATAAACCACATAACATTTTGGAACTGAATCAGCATAATCAGTTAGCAGTACCTCTCTTTCCTTTGATTACTATATACTGATTTAGTGCAGTTTTATGGAAAAAAAAGCCTATAAAACCGCACTGCGCAGAGAATTCAAAATTCATCTCTGAACCCCAGCTGTCAGTAGTGCAAACTACTTACTGTTTTACTGTAAAAGCAAGATCACTGGTGATTGTTTGTAATGTTGCTGTACATAAAAAATTGCACGAAACAAGGATCCCAAGATACAGGGTCTTGTCCTATTACACCCAGTTTAAAGAATCTTGAAACATTGGTGATGTCGATGGTTTAAGCCCATCTCACTTCCACCAGCAAACAAAAGGTCCAAGAAAAGTCAACTCCTGGGTGTTCTTTTTTTTTTGCTAACATGGACGTAACCATACCTGACTTATACAACAACTGCAAAACAATGTTGGCAGCATATACTGGACATTTTAATTAAAATCTCCACACAAGGGTATTCATCACTTTTTACAAAATATATTTTGCATTCAATTATTTGTAGCTTGTGAAGAAAAAGAAAGCTGCAGAAATCTGAGTAAAGTAAGTTGCAGCACGGAAGGCCCTTGCTTTGGTTGCTGAACAGTTTTAGTCCTGCTTTGAGTGCTCCTTAACATCTTCCTCATCTGTATATTCTGATGGTTCATCCCATGGTTTCAGCAGCCGGCCTATGTAGTCATATTTTTCTGCAAATGAAATAACCAAAGATTTTAATTCAATAATACATCATGCTTTTTTAAAAAATCAACTTTTTATTTCCTTCATAACTTAGTGCACCAATGCATACCAGTTTAAAGTTTTTGTTTTAAATGCTGTTTTTTGGGGATACAGGTATTGTTTAGCAGCCCCCATCTTTTTCACTGGCGTGGGCTATTGCAAAGTCATGGAGGAGAATACAGAATTTGGTAATAAATCGTTACCCAATGGGCAACCAAGCAGAAGAATTTTAGAATAAGTTAAATACAGATTAAAAACACTGACTTGTAAACAATCAAACCTGTATTTCTACTCAATTCATTCCATTTTAAACCAAATCCCTCTCATTTACAGCAAAATGATCAGAATTGTACTTTGGTGGAAAATTTGATGAACCGCACAAATCACTAAACTTTACATAGGCTATTATGAAGTATGCAGACATCTGAGTAATTCATAGAATCATTACAGTATAGGTGGCCATTTGGCCCACCATGTTTGTGTCAGCTCTCTGCAAGAGCAACTCACTAAGTCCGACTCCCCCACCCTTTCCCCATAGTCTCACAAATTTTCTCTCTTCAGATAATGATCCCATTCTCTTGGCCTCAATTGAATCTGCTCCTGCACCCCCTTTATAATTGTACACTCTTAGACAGTGCATTGAAGGTTTTAGCCACTGTAAAAAAAGTTCCTCACATTGCTGTTGTTACAACCGGGATGGGAGAAGTGCGCAGTTGATCTAGCTCCACTACTCCACAGATTGTACCATCAGGTTAATAGTTTAATTTACTCACTAGAGTGGCCAATTGTTTACCTTCACTACTGGTACTCAGAATGAGAGAGACTTAAACCATGCTTCTTTGACGAAACAACAAAATTATTAGTTTACCATTAAACTGGTCTTGTCAAATAGAAAGGCAAAGCTTATCAACATCCAGAATGGAATATGAAATTATACTAATTACTCTTGAGATACCTTAAGTCTCTCACACAAACACACAAAAAGAAATTAAATAAAAATAGAAATGGAGGAATTCGGCCAAAGCTTAAAAGTCAATGGTTCAATGGCAAAGGACGGAGTCCTTGAAGATGAACCATTTTCTGTGATTAGTGCTCATGACACTGTTGCTTCTTTTGCTATAAATCGGTGTTCTCATTTTCGACCCTCCCACCAACAGCAATAGTTTTCCCCTTTCTACTCTGTCCAGGATCATGATTTTGAGCTCCTCCATCAAATCTCCCTTCAATCTTCTCTTCTCCAAGGAGAACAGCCCCTACTTTTCTCATCTATCCACGTAACTGAAGTTCCTCATCCCTGGAACCACTTACCAAATCTTTTCTGCACTCTTTCTAATGCCTTCACATCCTTCCTAAGTGGTTCTCAGAAATGGACACAATACTCCAAGTCAGTCTGAACCAGTGTTTTATACAGTATTATCACAACTTCCTTGCTTTTGTACTCTATGCCCCTATTTATAAAGTCCAGGATCCTTATTAATCACTTTTGCAACCTGCCCTGTCACCTTCAATGACTTGTGCACATATACCCAAAGATCCCTCTGCTCCTGCACCCACTTTATAATTGTACCCTTTATTTATGTTGTCTCTCTTCATTTTTCCTACCAAAACGAATCACTTCACACTTCTCCACATTAAATTTAATCTGCTACTTGTCCACCCATTCCATCAGTCTATCTATACCCTCTTGAAATTTATCACTTTCCTCTTCACAGTTCACAATACTCCCAACGTTTCTGCCATCTGCAAATTTTGAAAGTATACCCTGTAGCCCTAAGTCCAGGTCATTAACACTTATCAAGAAAAGCAGGGCCCTAACACTGACCCCTGGGGAACCCACTATATACCTTCCTCCAGTCCAAAAAAACAACTGACCATTCCCAACTGCTCTGCTTCCTGTTACTCAGCCATTTCCGTCTTTATGCTGCTACATTCCCGTTTATTCCATGAACTTTAATTTTGTTGACAAGCTTGTTATGTGACACATCATCAAATGCCTTCTGGAACATCAACTACATAACCCTCATCAACCCTCTCTGTTAGGCTGCTTATTTTTTTTTTCCTCTGCTTCCATCACAGCACAGCCAGGTCATTAATAACATTGCTGTAATAAAGTGTGCTAATCATCTGCAGGTGCTGGATACTCTTCTAAATCAATGCTCTGCACTAATCTACAAGGGCTGTTGCTTCAAAAGAAATAAAACATAGTACGGCCAAGAATTTTCTTGACCTGGCTAAGGCCAATATTACCACAAAACATCCCCCGATATTCAATCATCAACTTCTGCCGAAATTTCCTGGAAAGTTCATTTAACATAGGCCAGCACATAAAAACTGTTTACACCAATTTCCAACAATCTATGTTACAAAAATTGAAGTCTGAAACCATCAAACCATCATTTATGCACATAAGGCACAGGCATTTTAGGAAAATACAATTGTGGAAGCTTTTCTTTTCATGGAGCAGGTTCTGTTGCCTTCGAGATATACTGCAGAGAAAATGCAGAGATATAGAAAGAACAGTACAGGTCTTAGCAGTGAGAAATATTTTTAAAATGCTAAATATCAGAAAGCGATTTTTGGGTCCTACTTTGCCAAATATAATGCAGAAAACTCAGTTCTCTTATCTTATGTCATTTATGCTTGAATTTTCTTAGAAAGGCAGAGCACAACATAATTCTTCTATCTTTGTTGCACTGAAAATGACAAAGAAATTGCAGACCAACACCACAGAGAAAATTCTAAAACATACAGATCCAAGCGTGTTAGTAGACTTGGAGCATAGCGTCTTCAATCACTGTGTAACAACAAAGAAAATGTAATGTTGAACTATAAAACATATACATAACGGTACAAATCAGAACACGCTAATGTTGAACCTGTACAATACTTTGGCTAAAAAGCACATTTGGATCTGTGGACGCAGTAGTCATAAGCCTGCTTTGCAAGCAGATAATTTTTTGATGTTTGTGCTGTTGACAGATACATCAAAAGTTTAGGCATGCACTGGCCAAGATTTTCAGAGCAAAATCTTGGGCAACAAATATCTGAAGCCCCACTTTAAGCTTCCATTCCACTAAGGTAGATTTGCATATCATCGCACCAATGTCAGGGGAAAAAAGGGGAAAAGGAGAGGACGACAGGGGGGTGGGGTGGGGGAGAGAGAGAAAGAAGGGAGAAGGGGGGGGAGGAAAGAGGGGGGGAGGAAAGAAGGGGGGGGGAGGAAAGAAGGGGGGGGGAGGGAAGAAGGGGGGGAGGGAAGAAGGGGGGAGGGAAGAAGGGGGGGAGGGAAGAAGGGGGGGAGGGAAGAAGGGGGGGAGGGAAGAAGGGGGGAGGGAAGAAGGGGGGGAGGGAAGAAGGGGGGGAGGGAAGAAGGGGGGGAGGAAAGAAGGGGGGAGGAAGGAAGGGGGGGGAGGGAAGAGGTGGGGAGGGAAGAAGGGGGGGAGGGAAGAAGGGGGGGAGGAAAGAGGCGGGGGAGGAAAGAGGCGGGGGAGGAAAGAGGCGGGGAGGAAAGAGGCGGGGGAGGAAAGAGGCGGGGGAGGAAAGAGGGGGGGAGGGAAGAGGGGGGGAGGAAGAGGGGGGGAGGAAGAGGGGGGGAGGAAGAGGGGGGGAGGAAGAGGAGGGAGGAAGAGGGGGAGGAAGAGGGGGGAGGAAGAGGGGGAGGAAGAGGGGGGAGGAAGAGGGGGAGGAAGAGGGGGGAGGGAAGAGGGGGGAGAGGAAGGGGGGGGGGTAAAGGAGAGAGGAGGGGGAGGAGGAAGGGGGGAGGAAGAGGGGGGGAGGAGGAAGAGGGGGGAGGAGGAAGAGGGGGGAGGAGGAAGAGGGGGAGGAGGAAGAGGGGGAGGAGGAAGAGGGGGGAGGAGGAAGAGGGGGAGGAGGAAGAGGGGGGAGGAGGAAGAGAGGGAGGAGGAAGAGAGGGGAGGAGGAAGGGGGGAGGAAGAGGGGGGGGAGGAAGAGGGGGGGAAGGAAGAGGGGGGGGAAGGAAGAGGGGGGGGAAGGGAGGGGGGGGGGGGAGGAGGGGGGGGGAGGAGGGGGGGGGAGGAAGAGGGGGGGGAGGAAGAGGGGGGGAGGAAGAGGGGGGGAGGAAGAGGGGGGAAAAGAGGGGGGGAGGAAGAGGGGGGGAGGAAGAGGGGGGAGAAGAGGGGGGAGGAAGAGGGGGGGAGGAAGAGGGGGGGAGGAAGAGGGGGGAGGAAGAGGGGGGAGGAAGAGGGGGAGGAAGAGGGGGGGAGGAAGAGGGGGGAGGAGGAAGAGGGGGGAGGAGGAAGAGGGGGGAGGAGGAAGAGGGGGGAGGAGGAAGAGGGGGGAGGGAGGAAGAGGGGGGAGGAGGAAGAGGGGGGAGGAGGAAGAGGGGGAGGGAGGAAGAGGGGGAGGAGGAGGACGGAGAGAGAGGAAGGAGAGAGGAGGAAGGGGGTGGGGGTAAAGGAGAAAGGAGGAAGGGGGTGGGGGGAAGGAGAGAGGAGGAAAAGCAGAGGAGGGGAAGGGATGATGGAAGAAAGTTTCATTTCCATAACGCTTCAGGACATTTCAAAACTTTCCATATACAAATTAATTATTTCAAGTCTAGTCACTCCAGCCATGAAGGTGAACTCAGCAACAAAGTCGTAGACACCATTGAGAAATTACCAGAGTTTTTAAAAAAACATACATAAAAACTTAAAAACATGAATGTGTTAACTGAGTAAAGAACATTGCCCTAAAAATTTCCTGATCCTTGGATCTTTTAACATCTAGGTAAACAGTTCAGCAGACATTCAGTATTTCACCAGTATCACCCTAGATTCCTTTCAATTTCTGGTATGGGGCTTGAACGGGCAATCTTCTGATTCAAAACAATTATGCTAGTTAATCGCTATAGAGACAAATAAATCAGAAACACTACTTTAAAGTACACCATGACATTATGCTGCGGCTCAGTTGGTAGCACCACTCCGGAGTCACAATGCTCTGGGTTCAAGTTCCACTCCAGAACTTGATTGCAAAAATCAAGGCTGACACTCCAGTGCAGTGCTAAGGGTGTGCTGCACTGTGGAAATGTCAACTTTTGGATGAAACATTAAACTTGAGGCCTCATCTGCCCGTTCTGGTGAATGTAAAAGGTCGCACGGCACTATTTTGAAGAACAGCAGAGGAATTATCCCCGGTATCCTGGCCAATATTTATCCCTCAATCAACTTTACAAAAACATTGGTGTCTGTGGGAGTTTGCTATGCACAAAATTTACTACCACGTTTCCTGTATGACAGCAGTGACTACACTTCAACAGTATTGGCTGTACAGCACTTCGAGACATCGTGCGGTCCTGAAAGGTGTTACATAAATGCAAGTATTCCTTTTTCATTGGAAAAACAGTTGAAAGGTTCAAATTAGTGAGAAGTAAAATAAGGACATCAAGAAGCCCTTCACAGAATAATCAACCTGAAGAATGAAATTCTAGGTACTGTAGCCGAGGCATTAAATAGGGCATTCAACTCTTTGGGCCTGTTTCACCATTCAATTAGATCATGGTTGATCTGTATTTTGACTCCATTAACCCTCCCTTGGTTTTACACCCCTTAATACAATTACCGAACGAACATAACTACAGCTTTTACATTGGTTTTAATGGAAAATGTGATTCGATACAAGTTCTTTCATTTAAATTGCACTTCTCAGGAACAAAATACAAATTTAATGAGAACTTACTGTACTCCAGATGTCATCTAACCAGAGCTTCATACAACTTTAGCATAACCTTTATCTCAAGGGTGGAGGTTAATACTTCATTAGCCTTTTTGAGCTATCTTTTTAAAAATTCTGGCATAATTTATGGACTGTTGGATGTTGTGATTGAACTGCAGTGGGATGGAGTGGAGGCAGCTAAGGTTAGGAGCAAGGCTGCAGATTTTTCTATATGGATGAACGATCTGCTGAATGGCCTTCCTAGTTCAATGGCCTTGCAAAACTGAGCAGCAACTCCAATTAAAATGCACACCTAAACAAAACCTAGCTCTCCCAAATTCACTTGAATCATAATTTAGTGCCAAAAGCAAGATCAAGTATTGTTTTCAAAAGGTTTGCATTACATTCAATATTTTTACACAATAGTTCACTTGGTTATCTTTAATTCAATTAAGCTATTTAATCATGCTAATGTTAAACCCTAAAAATTAGAAATTCATAGTTAAAACTAATGGCCTGTTAAGATGAAAGCAAAAAACTGTGGATGCTGGAAATCCAAAACAAAAACACCTGGAAAAATTCAGCAGGTCTGTTAAGATGACACTGCTAAGTTGCTACTGGAAACAGCTGCACAGCACTTAACAGATTGTTCAAAATCAGTTTATTAACCAAAGACGACAATAGAATGATGTTCACAATGACTACACATTGCGTTAGAGCACAACCAGCAACTAATGGTCATTTCAAATCCTATCAAATACACGTTCTTTTGAGCATTGCTACCTAGATAACCTGCCATTCCTCAGCCAATTCCTCGTGTAACTGGGAGTGAGAAATGCATCAGAAACATGCTCCACTGCAATACCCACTCATTTTGCACCCATTAAATTTTATATCAGAAGCCCATCAGGTGCAAAGAAGCACTTGTTGGCAGAAAAATGTAAAAAAGGTAGAATGAGTGTCATAATGCATCCTATTACACCTTGACTTACCCCTAGCATAAAGGATACCATACAAAAACAGGTGTACCCTGTTTCTGTAGTGTGCTGGTAAGGTGCTTTCATTTTGTCACAGGACTTCTATATTGAATGTGCTGGAAAATCTTTGAACCTGTACAGAATTACAATCATGAACATACTTTTTTTGTATTTTCTGTCTGCTAAGGTGAAACATGTCATGTTGCATGCCTTAAAATTATAGGCACCATTATTCCTTTGGAATCTAGGGCACATCCTTTAACTGTATTTGACTTCCTTGGTGGAAAACAGGAAGATGACGAAAGGAAAAGCAGAAAGTCAGGCTACACATGAAGCATTCAGGGCCAATCAAATATCTCAATCCACAGATTCTATTTCCACCTCACCCCAAAAGAATTTGCTAAGTAAAGCTGTCCAGGGGAGTAATGCCAGATGCTGTAAGGTGACCTCCACATCACCTTTGGCATACCGATTGCATTGTCAATTGCAGTTTTAGTGCTCATTGCACATTTTTTTTGCCTGACTCCCTTCAGGCAGAAGCAGGGAGCATGTTGCTCAGTCAGCTCCCCAACACTCCATAAGGCAGGTCATTGAGTTTTTTTTTGCAGCTGAGTTCATCACTTTCTGTACAGATTAAATATCCCAGCAGCAAAGTCTCCAAGTTGGCAAGATTCCCCAAAGTTCAAGAAGCCATCAACGGAGCCACATGGGAATGCACATTTCCTTCATTGATGGTGCATCATACATGCAATCATGTGTAGAAAGAACAGAAGACAACCAGTGAGCCTATCACATATAGCCATGTTGCAAATTGCATTATGAACCTCAATATTCCCTACTTACCAACAACTAACTTCCAAGATAAGAATGTTTTAATTTTATTTTAAAACCCCAGGTACTTCAGGGACAATAGTCTCTGACCACGCCCCAAAAGTTGATTAAAGCGTTTTCCAAGAGATATAAAGTGATCATGAGATACATTGCTCCATACCTCATACCTTCATGATTTTAAATGCTGAAATGAAACCTTCTCAAAATCTAAGCTTTTCTAGAGTAAGCAGATCAAGTTCTCTAAGCCTATTATCACAAACAAGGGCTTTTAAGTCAACAATGCATTACTATTAATAACCTTCAGCCGACAACCAACTCCTTATCCAACTCAACATCTCTCCTCTAATGGGGAGAGGCTTGACCTTATACAATTTACTTTGTGGCACTTTGGTGAGCATGTAGCATGTCAACCATGCCAACTTCATTCAACAATCTATTAACTTCAAAAAAATGTAACTAGATTAGTAAGACTTGACTTTCTTTTCCAGAAGCCATGCTGAGGATCTTACAAACGCTTTCCCTGTCCCAGTGGTAGGGCAGAGTATTCATAAACCCTCCAATCAGCTTTCTGCTCTTGCCACAGGACCAAAATGGCTTTGATCAAAATCATAAACGACATCCTGGGTGACAAAGGCAAACTATCCCTCCTCGGCTTTCTCGACTTGTTTGCAGCCTTTTATACAGTCACTCACATCATTCTTCTTTAATGCCTCTCCAATGTTGTCCAACTGGGTGGGACTCCACTTGTTTGGTTCAATTCGCATTTATCTAAACTTTGTCAGAGATTTGCCATCAATGGCTTCTCTTACCGTTCCCAGTTACTGCTGGTGTCCCTCAAGTATCTATCCTTGGCCGCCTCCTATCTCATCTATGTGCTTCCCCTGTGACATCATCTGAAAACAGCAGTTTCCATATGTCTGTTTAAGATGCTCAGCTTTACCTCACTGCCAATTCTCTCAAAGCCCCCACTATTTCTAAAATGTCAGGCTGTTAGTCCAACATCCAATTCTGGATAAGAAGAAATTTCCTCCAATTAAATATTGGGAAGACTGAAGCCATCGTCTTTAGTTCCTGCCATAAACTCTGCTTGTGGAGTAGGTGGGAAAGCGGAGTTGAAGCCCAAGATCAGCCATGATCATATTGAATGCAGAGAAGGCTCGGCGGACCATTTGGTCTCTTCTCCTGCTCCTATTTCTTATGTTCTTACATTTTTATGCTCCCTTGCCGCCAACTCCATCCCTCTCCCTGACATCTATCTGAGGCTCATTCAGACTCTTTTGCAATGCTGGTATCATATTTGGCCCCGGGATGAAGTTTCAACTACATATCTACTTTGTCACTAAGACCACCTATTTCCACCTCTATAACATCACTCTGATTGCCTCCTTAAACCTCTCCACCTCACTTTCCTCCCTTCTGATACTCCTTAAAACCTGCCTTTTCGACCAAGCTCTTGATCATCTGCCCTAATATTGTGTTAAGTAGCCCGGTGTCATATTTCACTTTATACTGTCTCTGTGAAGCGCCTCGAGGTGTTTTATTACGTTAAAACCACTATATAAACACAAATTGTTGGTGTTATAATTTTCCCAACTAGCAACCAGCCTGTAACCAGTTAAACTAGTGGGACTAAGGTTTCCTGTTCTGGTTTGCTGCCCTTTTTTAATATTGGCACACTATGAGCCACTCTCCATTCCATGGGAACATTCCTTAACTCCAGGGAAATGTTAGATATACAAGCAAAGGGCTTGCTAAGCGTAGCTTCCACATCTTTAAGAACCTTCTAGTAAATGCCATTGGGACCAGTAGTCAGATGAGCTTTGTGAAGAGGGCGTTAATGAACAATAATTGAGACCTCTCTGTCTCAATTTCTGGTGATAGACTGTCCATCAATATCCATTACAAGCCTACCGACTCCCACAGCTACCTCGACTACAGCTCCTCACACCCCGCTTCCTGTAAGGACTCCATCCCATTCTCTCAGTTCCTTCGCCTCCGTCGCATCTGTTCTGATTATGCCACTTTCAAAAACAGTTCCTCTGACATGTCTTCTTTCTTCCTTAACCGAGGTTTTCCACCCACGGTGGTTGACAGGGCCCTCAACCGTGTCCGGCAAATCTCCCGCGCATCCGCCCTCACACCTTCCTCTCCCTCCCAGAACCATGATAGGGTCCCCCTTGTCCTCACTTATCATCACACCAGTCTCCGCATTCAAAGGATCATCCTCCGCCATTTCTGCCAGTTCCAGCATGATGCCACCACCAAACACATCTTCCCTTCATCCCCCCCCCCGGCGGCATTCCGTAGGGATCGTTCCCTCCGTGACACCCTGGTCCACTCCTCCATCACCCCTACACCTCAACCCCCTCCCACAGTACCTTCCCATGCAACCGCAGAAGATGCAACACCTGCCCCTTCACTTCCACTCTCCTCACCGTCCAAGGGCCCAAACACTCACTTCAAGTGAAGCAGCATTTCACTTGCACTTCCCTCAACTTAGTCTACTGCATTCGTTGCTCCCAATGCAGTTTCCTCTACATTGGAGACCAAACACAGACTGGGTGACCGCTTTGCAGGACACCTTTGGTCTGCCCGCAAGCATTACCCAGACCTCCATGTCGCTTGCCATTTCAACACTCCACCCTGCTCTCATGCCCACATGTCCGTCCTTGGCTTGCTGCATTGTCCCAGTGAAGCTCAACGCAAACTGGAGGAACAGCACCTCATCTTCCAACTAGGCACTTTACGGCCTTCTGGACTGAATATTGAGTTCAACAATTTTAGATCATGAACTCTCTCCTCCATCCCCACCCCCTTTCCGATTTTCCCCCTCCTTTTTGTTTTTTCCAATAATTTATATAGATTTTTCTTTTCCCATCTATTTCCATTATTTTAAAATGTATTTCCATCCATTGTTTTATCTCTACCTTTTAGCGTTTTTCAATTCCTTCACCCCACCCTGCCCTCACTAGAGCTATCTCTACCTTGCTCGTCCTGCTTTCTACCCTTAATTAGCACATTCCTTTAGATAATATCACCACCTTCAACACCTCTGTCCTTTTGTCTGTGACATCTTTTGGTTATCTCCACCTATCACTGGCTCTCTATCCAGCTCTTCTTGTCCCAACCCCCCCCTTAAACCAACTTATATTTCACCCCTTTTCTATTTTTCCTTAGTTCTGTTGAAGAGTCATGCGGACTCGAAACGTTAACTGTGCTCCTCTCCACAGATGCTGCCAGACCTGCTGAGTTTTTCCAGGTATTTTTGTTTTTGTTTTGGATTTCCAGCATCCGCAGTTATTTGCTTTTATGAAACCAGGATAGTGTGTTGAAATGACAAGCAACAGGAAGTCTGGGTCATGCTTGTGGACAGACCGGAGGTGTTCCGCAAAGCCGTCACCCAGTCTGCGTTTGGTCTCCCCGATGTAGAGATCACCACATTGGGAGCAGCGGATGCAGTAGACCAAATTGAAGGAGGTGTAAGTGGAAGCCTGAAAGGAGTGTTTGGGCCCTTGGACGGTGAGGAGGGAGGAGGTGGTTAGAGCTAGGGAACTGGAAATTGTTGATATGACGTAGGGCATCAGAGGAATCACGGATGTAGGTGGGAAGAGGCTGGACAATGGGAGAGGGAATGGAGTCATGATAGGAAGAAATGAATTCCGTGGAGCAGGAACAGGCTAACACGATCAGTCTACTGGGACAGTCCTGTTTGTGGATTTGGGAAGGAGGTAGCAGCGGGCTGTCTAGGGTTCGGAGACTATGAGGTTGGAAGCTGTGGAGGGAAAATCTCCAGAGGAGACGAGGCCAGTAACAGTACTGGAAACAATGGCTTGATGTTCTGCGGTGGGGTCGTGGTCCAGGGGAAGGTAGGAAGAAGTGTCTGAGAGTTGGCGCTCAGCCTCTGCAAGGTAGAGGTCAGTTCGCCAGACAACAACAGCACCACCCTTGTCAGCAGGTTTGATAACAAAGTCATATTTGGACCTAAGAGAACGCAGTGAAGCAAGTTCAGAAGGAGACAGGTTAGAGTGGGTGAGAGGGGCAAAGAAACTGAGTCGGCAGATGTCACAGTGACAGTTCTCAATGAAAAGATCGAGAGCAGGTAAGAGGCCAGAGGGAGGGGTCCAGGTGGAGGGAGAATACTGGGGGTGGGTGAAAGGATCCGTGGAACAGGGGGACGACTCCTGTCCAAAGAAGTGAGCATGGAGACAAAGGCAGTGGAAGAAGAGCTCAGCATCGTGCCCAGCCCGAAATTCACTGAGATGAGGGCGTAAGAGTATAAAACGGAGTCCTTTGCTGAGTACAGAACGTTCAGCATCAGAAAGGGGAAGGTCAGAGGGTATGGTCAATACGTGGCAAGGGCTGGGATTAGAAGACGGGATTAACATTTCCACTTTTCCGCTCTGAAGAAGGATCATACGGACTTGAAACGTTAGTGCTGTTTCTCTCTCCACAGATGCTGTTAGACCTGCTGAGATTTTCCAGCATTTTCTGTTTTTGTTACAGCTTCTTGTTTACCTTGTCAAAACTCTTCATAATTTTGAACACCTATATCCCCATAAAGCTCTCTGCACCAAGGAAAATAATTCCAGTTTCTCTATGCAATCAAGTCTTTCATACCATTCTAGTAAATCTTTTCTGCACCCTCTCAAAGGACCCTTCTGAAAGTGTGGTGCCCAGAAATGGCCATAATACTCCAGCTGGGACCTAAAGCGTAGTGTATAAAAGTTTAGCATAACTTCCTTGCTTTTGAAGTCTCTAACGGGTGGGTTTGGGTTGAGTAGGATTTTAAAATGTTAAAAACCTCAAACCTGACTTGAACCTGCTTCAAAACTTCCCACTTCGTGTTTTAATATAGGCAAGCAACTAACCCTCTCCCGGGGGGGGCGTAGGTTGGTCATTTAAACATTATAATGAAGCTGCATGCCTCATTGGGTTTTCCAGGCCTCAGGAAATCCAATAGTTAAAGGGAGGCAAGGACTGTTGGATCCAGCAAACAAGTGATCTCACCACTTACCTGCTGGATCCAGCTTATCTGCTTCCCCCCCTAACCCCCGAGCTACAATTTCCCAACTCTTTGCCACGCCACCCCCCAACTTCCCCATCCCAGGTCTTTCCAATCCCTCCCTCCTGTGCACTTTCCAGCTGCAGCCTGTGATCTTCCCGTTATTGCCTTGTGCATGCCCCCCCCCCGACCTCACCAACACCTACAATGATCTTCCCTCCAGCCTTCCATCCCTCAGCCTATCTGACCCTCCCTCCTCTCCCTGGTTACGAAAAGCTTACCAGCACGATAACTAGCCAACCCCTCAACCTGGCTGCAGCCAGGAAAAGGAGGCAATAAATGTTAATCAGGTCCAGCCGTTAAAGTAGTCAGAACCTGAGGGAAACCTATTCTTCCAGGTTTCCTGACCGCAAGACAGCCAATACCCACATTGAGCTAACATTGGGGCCTATGTCTTTACTTTTAGTGACAAGGATCCTGTGTGCTTTTTTAAAAATCTCAACTTGTCCTGTCACCTTCAAAGCTTTGTGTACATACATTTTCGGGTCTCTGCTCCTGCACCCCATTTAAAATTGCACCATTTAGGTTATATTGTGTCTCCATATTTTTTCTATCAAAATTAATCACTTCATGCTTCTTTGCCCTAAATTTCACCTGCCATGTAATTTGCCATCTGTCTATTGCCTTCTGAAGTCTGTTACTATCCTCTGCAGCGTTGGCTACGTTTCAGAGTTTGGTGTCATCTACAAGCTTTGTAATCGTGTCCTGTATATCCAAATCAAGGTTATTCATATCAAAAAGAACACTAGCCCCAACACCAGCCCCTGGGGAAAAAGACTGAAACATCCCTCCAATATGAAAGGGAATATATACATCAACTGCAGTACCGCCAATCCTCTCCATTACTTCATGGAAGAACTCAAGTTAGTCAAAAAGTATTTGACTTTGACAAATCTGTAACAAACCCATATTGTTCCCCTGACCAATTCCCTCTGTTGCTCCTTCATGTTCCCCTCCATAGTCAGAAGCTAGGTACCAAATTAAGAAGCAGAACCTCAAAGGTAATAATCTCTGGTTTATTACCTAAGCCATGTGCAGATTGGCATAGGGCAAATAAGATTAGAGAGATGAATGTGTGGCTCAAAGGCTGGTGTGGGCAAAGTGGGTTCCAGTTCATGGGGCACTGGCACCAGTACTGGGGAAAGTGGGGGCTGTACCATTGGGACGGTCTACACCTGAACCATGCTGGGATGTGTGTTCCTGCGAATTGCATAACTAGGGAAGTAGAGAGAGCTTTAAATTAAACAAGGAGGGTGATCCCAAGCTTGGGTAGATGTGGCAAATCAAGGGGTAGATTCAAGGCAGGACACCATAATAGTAATAAGGGAAATGAGGTTCATAGGATAGCAGGGAGGGACAGAAATAAAACCTAAGCATACACCAATAGTCAAGACTAGATGTTACAAAGATAACAAAAAAAAACTAAAGGCTCTGTATTTGAATATGTGTAGCATTCATAACAAAGTGAATGAATTAATAGCGCACATTGAGGTAGATGAATATGATCTGATAGCCATTACGGAGAAGTGGCTGCACGATGACAAGGCTTGAGTCCTGAATATTGAGAGGCATATGACATTCAATAAGAAAAGGAAGCTAGGCAAAGGTGGAGGGGTAGCACTGTTGATCAAGGATGGCATTACTGTAATAGTTAGAGATGACCTTGATTCAGGTGCTCAGGATGTAGAATCAATTTGGGTGGAGATGAGGAACAGTAGGGGAAAGAAGTCACTGGTGGGAGTGGTATACAGTCTCCCTAACAGTAACCACAATTTAAGACAAAGTGTACAAGAAGAAATATTGGATGCTTGTGATAAAGGGACAGCAATAATCATGGGTGATTTTAATCTATGTATAAACTGGAAAAATCTGATTGGCAGTAATTGCCTGGATGAGGAGTTCTTAGAATGCTTCCGAGATAGTTTTTTTTAAGAACAGCACATTCTGGAATCAACCAGAGAGCAAGTTATATTAGACCTGGCATTGTGTAATGTGATAGGGTTAATTAATGACTGCAGAGTGAATGCACCCTTAGGTGCAATATGATTGAATTTTACGTCCAGTTTGAAACAGAGAAGAGTGGTTCTAGGGCTAATATTTTAAACTCAAATAAGGGCAACTATGTGGACATGAAAGCTGAGCTAGCTGAAGTGAACTGGGATACTAGGCCAGGGGATAAATAATAGAGAAGCAGTGGCAGACATTTAAGGGGCTATCCCAGAATACTCAGAATAAGTATATTCCTACTATAAAGAAAAATTCTAAGGGGAGGACCCACCATCTGTGATTAACTAAAGAAGTTAAGGAAAGCATCAAACTTAAGGAAAAAGCATATAACTGCGCAAAGATGAGTGACAGGTCAGATGACTGGTCAGAATACAATGAATGACAGAGAAAGACTAAAAGGTTAATCAGGAGAAGGAGATTATAGAGTATGAGAGGGGGCCAGCTAGAAATGTAAAAATGGATAGCAAGAGTTTCTACAGGTATTTAAAAGGGAAAAAGGTAAAGTGAGTGTTGGTCCTCTAGAGTGACAATGGGGAGTTAATAGTAGATAATAAAGGAACTGACATGAAATGAACAAATATTTTGCTTCTGTCTTCATTATACAGGGTACAAAAAAATATTTCAGTAATAGCTGCAAATCAGGAGGTGTAAGGGAGAGGGGAACTTGGTGAAATTACAATCACTTGGGAGCAATATTGAGCAAACTGATGGAGCTGTGGGCTGACAAGTCTCCGGGTCCAGATGGAGTTCATCCTAGGGTCTTAAAAAGAGGTGGCTGATGAGGTTGTAGATGCGTTGGTGTTACTTTTCCAAAAACTGCTTGATTCTGAAAAGGTTTCAACAGACTGGAAAATAGCAAATATAACCCCTTTATTCAAGAAGGGATGGAGGCAGAAAACAGGAAACTACAGGCTAGTTAGCTTGATGTCTGTCCTGGGGAAGGTGTTAGAATCGATCATTAAGGAGGTTCTAGCTGAGCAATTAAGAGAAACTCAAGGTAGTCGGGAAGAGTCAGCAATCATGTTTAACCAATTTATTAGAGCTCTTTGAAGGCATAACATGCACTATGGATAAAGGGTAACCTGTAGACATGCTGTACTTGGATTTCCAGAAGGCATTTGAAAAGGTGCCACATCAAAGGTTATGGTGGAAAATAAAAGATCATGGTGCAGGGGGTAACGTATTAGCATGGATAGAAGATTGGCTGGCAGAAAACAGAGTATACATAGGCGGGTCTTTTTCTGATTGGCAGGGTGCGATGAGTGAAGTCCTGCAGGGGTCTGTGCTGGGGCCTCAACTTTTCACAATTTATACCAATGACTTAAGTGAGGGGGGTGAAGGCACAGTAGCTAAATCTGCAGATGACACAAAGATAAGTAGGAAAATATGTTGTGAAGAGGGCATAAGGGGGTTGCAGACGGATGTAGAAAGGTTGAGTGAGTGGGCAAAAATCTGGCAAATGGAATATAATGTAGGAAAATGTGAAATTGTTCACGGTGGCAGGAAGAATTAAAAAAAGAGGGTATTACTTAAACAGAGAGCAGCTGCAGAATTCTGAGACGTAGATGGATCTAGTTGTTCTAGTGCAGGAATCACAAAAAGTTAGTATGCAGTAACAGCAAGTAATTAAGAAGGGTAATGGAATGTTACCCTCTATTACGAGGGGAATTCAAAATAAAAGTAAGGATGTTATGCTTCAGTTATACACAGCGTGGTGAGACCACATCGCGAATATTGTGTGCAGTTTTGGTCTCCTTATTTAAGGAGGGGTGTAAATGCATTGGAGGCAGTTCAGAGAAGGTATACTAGATTGATAACTGGAATGAGTAGGTTGCCTTATGAAGCAAGGTCACACTGGAGTTGAGAAGAGTGAGGGGTGACTTGCTTGAAGTATATAAGATCCTGAACGGTATTAACAAGGTGGACATGGAAAGGATGTTTCCTCTTGTGGGTGAGTCCAGAACTAGGAGGCACCATTTTAAGATTAGGGGCTGCGCTTTTAGGACAGAGATGAGGAGAAAATTTTTTCTCTCATGAGGGTTGTGCAACTTTGGAACACTGCCTCAGAAGGTGGCATCATTGAATGTTTTTAAGGCAGAGGTAGACTGACTCCCTTGCCTAACAAGAATGTAAGGCTATCGGAGGTAGATGGGAACGTGGAATTGGAAACACAAACAGATCAACCATATTCTTATTGAATGACAAAGCAGGCTCAAAGGGCCTGCTTTTTCTTCTATTTTGTATGTTTGACTCTCTGGAGTTTGTTGCTTTTGATCCCCAGGTTTCAACCCCACTTCTCCTTTCTGTGTTAGTATGTTGGATCATTGGTGTAGCACCCAAGGTCATTATGCAATTGCTCTGGACATATTAACGAACCTCTAATTTGTGGGCAATTCTCCACTCCTTCTCTGTGCCAATTCCACAGGCCAGTGTCCAGCAGTGCACTACCAATTTTTGCTTCTCACCCACTTTAGATTAATTCCTCCCCCAACTCTGGATATTTTTCAAGGTTGAATCTAGTCTGTCTACAATGTGAATTTATATGGCACCATTAATGCAGTAAGGCATTCCAATCTATTACTGCTCCTCTGCTTTCTGATTGCCCTGATGCTGTTCCAGGTTTGATGTCCATAGTTCACCTCTGTGCCTCACTTTGCATTAAAAAAAACCCCATCAAAGTACCTATTGCGACCTAAATAGCAGTAACCCTTATGGCTTCAACGTCCTCTCTTGACCTCCCTACCAAATGCACCCACTGGAGGGCACACTTCTCATCTCATGACTCCCGCCCACCAATGCCCCATTGGACAGCTGGTAGACCAACCACTTGCATTTTCCATCAGAATGTCTGCTCGCTCATGAACAAGGTCCTTGACATCCAAAACCTTTTTTTGTGGATGATTACATTATCATGGCTTTGATTGAAACATTGCTCATGGAAGCCAACATCTTATTCCTCACTGAAGCTTCTCTGCTTGGTTATACTTTCCACCACCTGCCCATCCTAAACTATCATGATACTGACGTGAGTTTAACATCAATTCACACATTAGTCTCGACCCTTACTCCTTTGTGTAGACGGCGAGTGGGGGGAGGGGGAGGGCAGGTGTGGAATATCCTAAAAATGCTAATAGCCTTATTATACATTTTTGTCAGCAGTAGACAATTACACACTTTAAACCTAAGAACCTACAATAGAAGCACAGCATTAACGGGCCAGTAACCTTCAAGGACAGAAATGGTTTGTTCTATGAACAGAGCCAAATCAAGAGATGATCAAAAGACTTACATATACTATCTCACATTTTCTCAGCTGTCCTAACCCAACACGTCGTGAGAAAAGCAATGATAGTGTCAAGCAGGCATATTAAAGAAGATTACACAATTTATAAGATAACATAATGGATTGTTTTATGTATTAATTAAAAATAACCAGAATATGTCAGAGTATTTTCACATTAGCAAGAAGTTACCAACACTATAAATGGTCAAAAAGTCATTGGAACTTTAAGTTCTAGCTTTTATCAGCATAAACAGGTTAGAACCAAGTTAGAACTTCCAACTTTTCTTGAAGAGTCCTCCTATGAATCTATACCAGAAATAAGTACATTAGTAAGTGATGGAGTGGACTATTTGTCCCTTTTAAGCCTACTCCATCATTCAGCAAGATTATGGCTAATCTTTTACTCAACTCCACCTTTCTGCACTACCCTGTGTCCCTCAATTCCCCGGCACCAAAAATCTATCAACATCTGACTTGAATATACTCAACATCTAAACATCCACAATCCTCTAGGGGTAGGGAATTCCAAAAGTTCACACTCCTTTGGATGAATAAATTTCTCATCTCAATCCTAAATGGCGGACCCAGTGTTCGAGATTCCCCAGCCGGAGGAAACATCATCTCAGCACCTAACCTGTAAAGCCCCTTATGAATCTTACATGTTTCAATTAGGTCACACCCCATTCTTCTAAACTCTTGGGAATATAGAACTAGTTTATTCAATCTCTCCCAACAGAACAATCCCCTCATCCCAGGAACCAGTCTAGTGAACCTTTGTTTCAGTCTCCCTAGGGCAAGTGTGTCCTTCCCTGGGAATTTGTTGTTACTTAGTCCTATTAATTTCTCCAGTACTATTGCTTTTCTAATAATCACTTCAAGTTCCTCATTCTTGCTAGACCCTTGGTTCTCCATTATTTCCAGAATTTATTTTGCATCTTCTACCAAGAAGGCAGATACAAAGTATTTGTTAAATATCTGGTGCCGTTTCTTTATCGTCCATTATAATTTCACCCCTCTCTGCCTTTAATGGGCCCTTTTACTTTAATTTTTTTCCTACTTACATGCTTACAGAAACTTTTACAATCTGTTTTTACGTCTCTTGCTAGCCTGCTCTCATTTTCTTTCCTCATCAGTTTCTTGGTCCTCCTTTGTCAAATTCTAAATCTGCCCAATCTTCAGGGTTGCTACTGTTTTTTGGCAATATTATAAATGTTCTCCTTTGATCTAATACTGCCAGAGATGATTGCTGTGGTGTTTTTGTGCATTAATGGAATGTATATTTGAAGCAAATTATGTACCAAATCTTTAAATGCTAGCTACTGTTTGTCTACCATCATCTTTTAATGTAGTTTCCCAATCTACCCTAGCCAACTTATCCTTGTGATTATGTAGTCTGCTTTGTTTAGATTTAAGATCCTAGTTTCAGGCTTAATTTAATCACCTGAAAACTCATTGTACAATTCTATACAATTATGGCGATGCTTCCCTGTCAGCTCCTTTACTGCAGAGTTATTAATTAACCCACTGTCATTGCACAGGTGGTGAGTAACTCACTTCTTTACTCCCCATAGCCTGTCACCATCAGCAAGATCCAAGCCAAGAGAGTGATGGAACACACTCCACTTGCTTAGATGAGTGGAGCTCCAACAAAAGTCAAGAAGCTCAACACCAGCCGAGACAATGCAGCCCAAATGATTGGCACCCCATCCGCCATCTTAAAGATACACACACCCACCCCCACACCACCACCACTGGTGGGACAGTTGTGTACCATCTACAAGAACTAGCCAAGTTTCCTTCAACAGCACCTCCAAACCCACAACCGCTACCACCAAGAAGAGCAGCAGATATATGGAAACACCAAACCCAGCAGGTTCCCCTCCGAGTCACATACCATCCTGACTTGGAACTAAATCGCCATTCCATCACCATTGTTGGGTCAAAAGCCTGGAACCACCACTGCCCCCAGTACCCCCTCTCCTCCCACAACAGCATTGCGGGTATACTTACACCACATGCACTATAGCAGTTCATACTGCTCACCACAAACTTCTCAAGGGCAATTAGGGATAGGCAACAAATGCTGACCTTGCCAGTGACACTCACATCCCAAGAATGATTTAATTTTTTAAAAAAAGATCCAAAATAGCCTGTTCTCTAGTTGGTTCCTCAGTATATTGATCTAGAAAACTAAACTTGTATACATTCCATGAACTTGTTCAATCTTTATGAAGATTAAAGTCCCCTTGTTACATGCACCTCTAATTTCTTGATTGATATTCTGCCCTACATGACAACTACTGTTAGGGGGAAAATAAGCAATTTTCAATGGTTTCAGCTTCTTGTTGTTCCTTTGCTCCACCCAAACTGATTCAACTTAATTTTCTGAGCTTAGATGCTTTCTTTCTCCTGTCTTTATCCCATCTTTATCAGGGCTGCTTCTCTTTTTCCTTATTGCCCATCTCTTCTAAAAGTTAATCTCAGTCACTGTAAACAGTGGTTTGTATAGTATGATTAGAAAGCATGAAGCCACATAACAACAATTCCTAGTTGTCAAACTTGTTTAAAAGGTGTCTGGATATGGATTATCCTGTAAAAGCCCAAGGTGAATATTGGGCATCTCCTGACAAGATAGAATGCCAAATATGAAAGATCACCAACGTGCAGGGGTACCCAGCATGTTGTGTCAGCAGCAACTCTGCTGGCTTGGTCACGTGAGCCAAATTGTAACAGCCACATCCCTAAAGACATGCTGTGGCGAGCTTGGTCTCGGCATGAGGCCAACAGGTGTCCACAGCTGCAATACGAGGATGTCTGCAAGCTAGACTTCAAGTTGACCGGGAATCAAGTTGATGCCTGGGAAGTCCTTGCTGCTGACCAGAATGCCTGGAGAAAAGCAATCAGGAAGGGCATGGAAAAGCCAGAGGACAAAAGAAATGACCAGATGGCAGAAAAGAAAGCCCACCAGAAGGAAAAAACATTAGTCAACCTCAGGTCAACACTATTCATCTGTGCCAGCTGTGGAATAAGCTGCCATTCACAAATTTGTCTCCACAGCCACAACAGATGATGTTCAATACAGAAGCAACATACGCCCTGGGTGAAGTCCATCATCTTCTGAGATGGGCGGATGCCAATACATACATTTAGCCTATTGGGGCAAAAACATGATAGCCTGGTACCTTGTCCTTTGAGCTCCTCATCTTGTTCCACCCTACTATCCACTACTCCAGGATCATCATGAAGAGAAGATCATGGCTTTTCTCCACTATCAAACATTTCCATAAATCCCTCCGTCTTCACCTCAAGCAAGTGGGAGGAGCTCAGGGACTTTTTCATCATGTAGACTTAGGTGATCTTATGCTCTTTTCTCCTACTTTCCTGGCAAGTCAAACTTCCACCAGGATTCTCTACACCCCAGCCATAAACCTACATCTTTCTCCAATGTTCACCTCCTGCTCCCTTAACCCCATTCCTACTGAACTCACCACAACTTCCTTTTCTGGCCCCCATGCTAGCTACCAGTGCAAACAGTTGCATCTCCTCAGGTACTGCTCGCCTCTTTTAAAATTGCCATCATCACCAGCTACTCAAAAAATCCACACTCATTCCCCTCTTCTTGCAAATTATGTCCCCTTTTCAATTTCATTTTCCTCTTTCGAGTTCTGTAACGTGTTATAGCCTCCCAGATCCATGCCCAACTTTCTGATAACTATTTGAAGCTCTCTAGGTTTCCTTCAAGCAACAACATAAACTGCCCTAATCAAAGTCATAAATTATATTTTCTGTGCCTGTGACCATGATGTACTACCTCTCCTTGACCTTCTTGCAGCCTTTGACACACATGACCACATGCTCTTCTTCTCCTTCACTGTCCAGTTCAGTGGGAATACATTTTGTTTGGTTCCATTCTTAGCTAGAACACTTCCAAGTGTTTCTATACCAACAATGCACCATCATCAAATTTCCTTGGCATTTATTTATCCTTGGCCCCCCTCCCCTTCCTCATTTATATGCTGCCCTTTGGTGACATCAGCCAAAGACACAGATTCAATTCTGACACAGACAATGACGACACACCATTCTACCTCTCCATTACTTCTCGAGCCCTCCACTGCCTCTGTCATCAGACTGCTTCTCCAGTTCTGAATGCGTTACAATTTTCCCAATTAAACACCAAGATGAGAGCCAGTGCAGGCACGATGGGCTGATTGGCCTCCTTCTATGCCATTAAGATTCTATGATTCTACGACCAAAGCCATCATTTATGGCCCTGATTCAATCTTTTTCTTATTCATTCACAGGCTTTTCAGGCTGGGCCAGCATTTCTTGCCCATCCCTAGTTGCCCTTGAGGAAGTGGTGATGAGCTGCCTTCTTGAACTGCTGCAGTCCATATGCTGTAGGTACACCCACAGTGCTGTTAGGAAGGTGCTTCCAGGATTTTGGCCCAGCGACAGTGAAGGAATGGCAATATATTTCCAAGTCAGGGTGGTGAGTGACTTGGAGGGGAACTTCCAGGTGGTGGTGTTCCCAACTTAACCACTGTATCAGGTTGAAGCAGACAGTTTCTACTCCCAGCGACCTGCTTGATCTCAAGATGGGCTCCTGAGCTGACTCTCTCCGTGACCGGGACATCCTACCTCTACATCCATATCATTGCCCCCTCCGCCCTTAACTCAGTCCATTTGTTGCTGAAATCTTCATCCATACTTTTTGTCAACTCTAGGTTAGTTTATTCCAATAAGCTGGCCTCCCAGCCTCCACCTTCTAAATTTCAGCTCATCCATCAATCTGCAGCTCATATTCTGTGCTACAAGTCTTCACCTCTGTCCGCAATACCCTACTATGGCCATCAGTCCCCCATCAGCTGAAATTTCAAACTCTTATCACAGTGCTTAAATTCCTAATGGTCTCAACCCTTCCCAATCTCTGCAACCCCCTCCAGTCTTAAAGTCTCCTCTCTTGAAATTCTCTCTAAGTCTGGCTTTTTGTGCAGTCCTTCATCCTATTATTTGATGATTATGCCTTCTGCCATCTAGGTCCCACACTTCTAAATTACCTCCCTAAACCTTTTCAAATTTAAGACCCTCTTTGACCAAGCTTTCATAATTTCTCTTTCTTGAAGTCCAAAAATTACATGTAATTTGAATATTAGAATTTAGAACAAAACAGTACAAATGAAATGGAAATAGGGATTTTAACAAAACCTTTACTATACAACCATCTCAATATGCCTTCCCTCAACAGCATCAATTGCAGAATGTCAAACATTCAACAGAATGTTGAATACTTACCCATAAATTGCATCTCCCATTCTCTAACACTTTCCATCTGTACAGCATTTAAATCGGACAGATCGTCAAATTCATCCCTCAGAGCTTCTTTATCAAGACAGAAAGTAGCCAATCCTCTAGAGGCATCTCGGCCAGCAAATATGCCATAGGGACCATCTGTTTAAAAAAAAGTTTCAGAAATAGATTAGAAACTCCTTGAATTGGCAGCTGACAACTGATAATTGATTTTGTCCCAAGCTTTTATAAACAGCAATTGACAAAAGAAATTCAAGAATATTTAATCAGAAGTAATACCTCTAGGCAATTTAACATGAATAAGTTGCTACTCATGAAACTATTTGGGAATATAGAATGGCCATTAGGTTTAACAAGCTTGTTCCCTTTTTAAAGGAATCAACCTTACTCATATGCCTTCTCATGAAATCCTTCATTTCATTCCTCAGAAATACACCCAATTGCCCCTTGAACTCATTTTTACAAAATCCCTAGATGGCCTTCCTGAATATTTCAATATTTCACTTGATCAGTTAACTGGAAAGTATTAATATATCGTTATTACTCCATTTAATTGGAGTATAGAACACAGAAAGACAAGCCTATTGACTCAATTCCTTGTAGAAATACAGTTTCAATCGAGAAACAAGGATGGAGGGCCATGCCACCACAATCGCTGAAAAGAATCTAAAAGGGAAATGGCAGATCAGTAGTAATTTGTCACCAGGCCTGGGTTGGGTTTAAAGCCTGAAAAATAAAAAGACTGAGAATAGAAATCGAATAGTTCTGAAGTCCCAAGCCCTTAGCCTTCGATTACAGTCGAGAGAAGCAGACTTATTTTCCATGGGTCTAACAAACTGCCACTGTAACAAGCTGCTGCACTGATCTACAAAACATGTTGAGCTGGTTCAGCATGCTCACAAAGCAACACTGAAGCTCAGCACCAAAACAAAGCAAGTTATTAAAGACAATGAACAAAAAAAATCTTAAAACACGGGCAAATATCCAAGTGAGTTCAGAAAATAGAATATCCAAGCAATACAATGAAAAAAATTCCTGTGGTTAAAGGAAGTCCACGTGGCCTCAACAGCCTACACTAATGGGATGCCTAGTACAGGCTCAAGCAAAATCTGTCCAGTCTCCAACATGCATACCTAAGACTTGTGATGCAGAATTCATTCACAGATCACTCTTCCAAGACTCAATCTACATAGAGTTGTAACATAAAAGTGCCTTCACAGCAGACGTGTTTTGATGATGTAATGAGTGAAATTGGTTGCCAGAGGACAATCACAAATCCAGGACATCACTGCACGAATTCCTCTGTGAAGCTTGTTCAGCCCAACCATTTTCAGCTGCTTCAACAATTACCTTCCACCTAAGAACTGAAATGGACTGTTCACCTCTATCACAACTTCTCTAATAATGAAGCAACTTATGCCAACCTGGAGGGGGGCTTGGATAACATTTAGTTCGGGCTGACAAGTGGTCAACAACATTTGTGCATTATTGACCAACAGTTAAATTGGACCAGCCATAGCAAGGCATGCCTATAAGTTGAATACTCTACGACATGTGGCTCATTGCCTGAGCCCCCAAAGCTTCTCCCATCATCCACAAAGTTGAAGTCAGGTGGGTGTAGGAATAATCAACATGCTAGGTGTAGCCATAACAATCCATTAGCACAATGCCACCTAGGACAGAGCAATGTGTTTGACTGGTGCCCTTGCCTTTAGGATCATTATCCACCTCCTCCATCATCGACATACTGGCTACAGGATGTACAATCTATGGGATACATTCAGCAAGCAAAAGTTACTTATATTAAACCTGTAACAACTGTCAGGGCAGACAAGATTAGCAATGTTGCTGGAACACATTCACTTCGAAGTTCTCTTCCAAGTTGCACATCGTCCTGCATTGGGCATACAGCACCATTCTTTCATCACCAGAGGTCAATATCCTGGAATTCCCTGCCTAACAACCATTTGGCATCACCATCACACAAGGGCTGCTAAAGTTCAGAGGCAAAAACCACCTTTTCAGGGGAACTCAGAATAGACAATAAATGCAGCATTGCCAGTGCCACCCACATCCCATGAGAAATAGTTTTGATTTCAATATAGGTCACTTACAACTTTCAGCTACCTAAATCTTCCTCGAGGGAGGTGAATAATCATAAGTTTTTGAAGTTATTTTTCTAGATGACGTTAGATAGTGGCAGTGGGACAGGGAATTCAAAAGAAACAACATTTCCATAACATATTTGATTAACTTTCTATACTTATTCACTTTCAATCCTATTCTTAACCAATTACTCAGGATTTTCCCCCAAAGGAATTGTTTCACATAGCATTATTTGATCATGACTGCAGTCTATTTCACAGCTACTATTCTATAGATTGGTTGGAGGTGAGGTGGTGGAATTCCAACCGTTAGAATCACACAGGGATTTTTTTTTATATTTGTGTTCAAGGTCAGTAATAGATTTCAATAATACAAGATATTAATCCATTCTTTTTATCATTTTTTAAAATTATGGATAATCCCTTTCTTCTGTCTTTTGAATTGAGTTTCTTTTAATAACAATGTTTTAAGTCTTAGGAATTATCCTAGTGACTTCTCATTAAATGCTATGAATCATCTAATGGAAGATAGGGCCTAAAAACCACGCACATGCAGCTACAGGAAAATAATGCACTCGCAACAACCTACAATCAACTGTTTTGTACTTAGCTTCATGGTGACAATTTTATTTTCAGAAGGATACATACCCAAGTTACATTCCACTTTTGCCAAGGCTCTTGAACATTTAGCATTCAATTTTTCCCCAAAATAAATGATCCTATTATCCATATTAAAGTCAGTTGTTCCTTTGTTGATCCACTTAATTTATTCAAATAAAGTCAAATATTAACCGGTTCCCCTTGCCAGCTGACCGCAACTTGCTCTTAAGTTCTATAACATAGTGAGCTGTTATCTTCAACATCATCAGTATTAAAACAAAACAAAACTGGTCTCCTCACAACTTGCTAATTATCTTAAAGTTTTTATCATCTACCACTTTCTCATTTTGTTCATCAATCTAGTTTTCAATCCATCTAACCAATCCACCTTCAATTATTCCTTAAAAGCATTACATGCTGGACTTCAACTTCTGAAAATCCAAGTCAGTTAGAAGCAGTCGGCAGCCTATGATTGCAATTCAATTAGCTATCTCATCAGAAGGAATTCAAAAAGATTTGTACAGCATGATAAAATGCTTCTAAAATCATGTCAATTGCACCTTATTACCTCCAGGCTTTAAATGAATATCCCAAAATTGCTCTTCTGCATTAACCATGTTATTATTTTACCATTGTCTGATTCATGCGTCATTCTTCTTGATAGCATTACTTAAGTTATTCTCCATTCCACATGTACAGTCTTGTACACATGCAAATCCAAAAAATATTCAGTGCTTCACCTACCTCCTTGAGGATTTTAGAGTGATTCGTATCTGGTCCAAGTGCCATGTAGGCATAATCTTTGAATATAACATTCATGTTTTCCAAAAAGTTCAAAGCTGTATGCTTATATACATACATTCTTCCTGTATCCTGTTGTAGGACAGCTGTCCACCTGTTGCTCTGCTTTGATTCTCCAACTTGAAGCAACACACTCTGAGCACACTTGGCCATACTTCAATGTGATGGGATCAGTTGCCACATTTACATAACTAAAATGATTATTTTACATTCACATTGTATTAACAGTATAGGAACAGGCCATTCAGTCCAGATCCTCCTCTCACCCTTTCATTTAGGAATAGAAGCATATGCTTTCGCCCTCATGTATCTATTCAGTTTTGCCTTAAATGCATCTATGCCAGTCATCTCAACTACTCCTCATGGTAGCAAGTTCCATTCAGAATCACAGACCTTTATCTTCAGGGTCTGCCATGCAGTCAGTTCTGGAGCCTGGGCTGGTTTTCACCAGTGCACCCACAAATGGGAGATGTATATATCTACAATCAAGTACACTCTTAGGAGTAATCCTGCTGCCTACATTTCAAAGAGCTGGATTTTCCTGTGAAAATAATGGTGAGTGATTCATAGGCAAACAGAGCAGCAATATGCAGCGAGTGTGCATGCACAGTTAACTGAGAAAAACTGTAAGCTACTGTCTAAGGTGCACTGCCCCACCGTGAGCCCCATGAAAATAGCATCTTTCTGCCTAGCCCTTTGGCAAATGACTTGATTGACATGAAATTCTGGTGCTTGCAAGGTAAATACGGACTAAATTTGTCACAAAAAGTTAGAGTTTGTCCATTACAATCTAAGTGCCCTTTTAATAACATAGTTAGAAGATTATAAAGGCAGTTTAAATAGATCTTCAATTTGTCTAGCCTGCTACAGAATGGCATGAAAAATTTAATCTTTTGGGCATTTATTGCCCATCCCTAATTGCCCTTCTTCAGAGGGCATTTTTTAAGAGTCAACCACATTGCTGTGGGTCTGGAGTCACACATAGACCAGACCAGGTAAGGACAGCAGATTTCCTTCCCTAAACGACATCAGTGAACCAAATGGGTTTTTATAACAACTGACAATGGTTTCATGGTCATCATTAGGCTTTTAATTCCAGTTATTAAATTATTAAATTCAAATTCCACCATCTGCTGTGGTGGGATTTGAACCCGAGTCCCCAGAGCATTACCCTGGGTCTCTGGATTACCAGTCCGATGACAATACCACTATGCCATCGCCTGGTATTGAGCACTAAATCTATTTCATATGTATATTTTGTTTTAAATACAAAAACAATTAAAAATCCTATGAAACACTTGTCAACTTTTCTCATTACTGATTCGTCAACTTTTCTCATTACTGATTCTTATACTCATTTATGATGGAAACTGCTTGTACTTATATAAATTGGTGATGCTATAGTACATTTTACCTCCAATGATGGTACTAAAATTTTAAATGTCTTATATAATCTTACAGACCATAGAAATTTATGGCACAAGAGGCAATTCAGCCCATCTGTCTGTGCTGGCTGAAAAAAAGCTACCCAGCCTACCCACCTTCTAGTTCTTGGCCCACAGCTTTGTAGCTTATGGGTCTTCAAGTGCATTTCCGAGTACTTTTTCAATGCAATGAGTTTCTGTCGCTGCCATCTTTTCAGGCTGAGAGCTCTAGGTTTCCACAACCTGCATGAAAGAACTTTTTCTCAACTCCCCTCTAATCCTTATACCAATTAATTTAAATCTATGACCCTTGGTTGTTGACCTCTCTGCCAATGGAACACTACATAGGCCTCAATTTTGTACACCTCAATTAAATCTCCCCTCAGCCTCCTCTGTTCCTAAGAAAACAACCCTAGCGTATCCAAATCCTAATAGCTAAAATTCTCCAGTCCTACCAACATTCTTCTCCTCCATACCTTCTCTAGTATAATCATAGTTTTCCTGTAATGCAGTGACCAGAATGTCTAACTCGTGTTTTATTGTTAACCTCCCTGTTTACTTTCTATGCCTCAACTAATGAAGAAAAGTATCTGCTGTGCCTTCTTGACCACACCTTATCTACCTATCCTATCTTCAGGGGTCTGTGGACATGCACTCCAATGTACCTTTGTTCCTTGACACTTCTCCATATTCTACCATTCATTGTGTATTCTCTTACCTTATGTTTCCTCCACAAATGCATTACCTCACATTTCTCCACATTGAATTTCACTTGCCATCTTTCTGCCCACTTGACCAGTCCATTGATATATCCATGCAGTCTACAGATTTCTTTCTCACTATCAACCACACAGCCAATTTCTATCATCTGCAAAATTCTTAATCTTGCCCCTACATGTAAATATGGGTATTGAGCCAGACTTTGCTGTGAAAATAACAGCAAATGACTCATGCAAATCTGATGGCAACTTGTGGTTAATGCATATGCAGGTTAACTGTAAAAAAATGTAAGCAGCTGAGATGCACTGCTCCGAGCTGCATGAAAATAGCATCTTGCTGCCTAGCTGCTGTTCAAATGCCTTAATCCATGTGGAATTCCTGTACTTGCAGGGTAAATGCAGTCTAAAAATGGGACAAGAAGTTAGGAGTTTGTCCATTCCAGTCGAATAACATCTAAATCTTAATTACTGCCAAATATCTTTCTGGCACTGAAAATTAACTTTTACAAGTGTAGAATCTCATTACTTCATCTTTTACTTATTGCTGGTTATTTCTTAAAAATACAAAAATTTAACCAAGGTTCTTAGTCTATTTTATCTCTCTCTTTTAATTCAGGCTCTCTTTCCTACCATTGTGATCGATTTGACATTGTATTCACTATTCTATCTAACATATCTTGGTTTGGAGTCTGCCTATTAGCGATTTTTCAATTTGACTGGTTAAAGAAACACACAATGGATTGTCTTGCTTGCATAGGTCCCAGATGCCCTGCAGGGGTGCTGCACTGTTTGGCTGATGGCCAAAGGTCCATGGACAAGTGCAAATCTGACAAACAGCCATTTGCTCATTGCTCACAGCAAAGTATGACCTATTATCAAATCAAACAGCATAAAGAACAGAATATGACTTTAAAATGGGGAATTAAATATATTTATGCGCCTTTCCCTAATTAGCCGACAGTCTCTAATCCCACTTCACCTCAGAACTACACATGGTCCTGACTCCTCATATACATCATCACAGGAGACTGACAAATAGCTTAAAAAAAATTTGGAATCATTTTGTTGCTATTCGTAATGAGGTTTTTCACTTTTGTTTGCCCTGTGATAATTCCTCCAATTGTCCTAAACTAACTTTTCTGTGAATCAAGGCTTCATTGCATTTTAATTTATTCTATTTTTTAAACCGAAGGAAGGTGAAAATGAACATCCCTTTACCTTCATTCACAGGTTAATAACAATTTCAGGTAAGTATTAAATGCAATATTCACTCCCATGATGTCAATCATTTATTTCCTCTAAAATTACCTGTGCTGTTGTTCCACTTATTTGATTGGCCTTAATCATTCATTTCACCTTTTGAGGTATTGAAATACTCCATGGTCAGACTAAAATTACCGGCAGCTGCCTTCACCAGCCTAAATAGTAAAATGATCTACTTAAAACAGGCAACTGACAACCTGTACACTATCTGCCCCCCATACTTATTTCTACCCAATTTTCCTCGTTCACATGCCCTGAATTATAAAATCACAGAATGAGCACAGGACAGAAGGAGGCCAGTTGGCCCATCAAATAAATGCCAGCTCTCTGCAAAAGCAAGCCAGCTAATCCCATTCTTCTGCCCTTTTCCCATAACCCTGAAAATGTTTTCTCCCTTCAAGTGCTTAAATAATTCCATTCTAAAAGCCATGATTGACTCTGCCTCCGCCACCCTTTCAGACAGTGTACAGTTATGTTCTGGAATGCACTAAGTAATAAAATGTTTCCTCATGGGACCTTTGGTTCATTTGCCAATCACCTTAAATCTGACAATTCTACATCAGGTTCTGGTTCTAGGCCTTACTGCCGATGTGAACAGTTTCTCTCTATCTACTCTGTTTAGATCCCTCATGATTTTGAACACTTCTATCAAATCTCCTTTCAATCTTTTGTGCTCAAACGAGAACAACTCCAGCTCCTCCAACCTATCCATCTAACTAAAGTCCCTCATCCCTAGAACCATTTGCGTAAATCTTTTCTACACCCTCTCAATCCTTCACATTCTCCCTGAAGTGTGGTGCCTAGGATTGGACACAATGGTCCACCTCTGGAGTATAAAAGTTCATCATAACTTCCTTGTGTTTGTACGCTATACCTCTATTTATAAAGCCCAGGATCCTGAGTGCTTTTTAAACCGTTTTCTCAAACTGCCCTGCCACCATAATGATTTATGCACATCTAGCTTGAGTTCTCTCTGTTCCTGCACTCCCTTTAGAATTGTACCCTTTAACTTATATTGCCTTTCTTCTTTCCAAAACAAATCATTTTGCACTTCTCTGCGTTAAATTTCATCTGCCATGCGTAAACCCTTTACACCAGCCTACGTCTTCTCAAAACTCTTCAGTTCACAATACTTCCAAAATTTGTGTCATCTGCAAATTTTGAAATCGCATACAGTATACCCCAATCTAAGTTATTAATATACAGGAGGCATCATGAAAAGTAGTGGCCCTAATACCGACCCCTCCAGTCCAAAAAACCAACCATTCTCCACTAATCTGTTTTCTGTCACCCACCAACTTCTTACCCATGTTGCCCCTTTTATTTCATAAGTTTCAATTTTGCTGGCAGGTCTATTATGTTGTCTTTATCAAACAGCTTTTGGAAGTGATATATACATCAACCCTGCCTCTCTGTTCCTTCATCAAAATACTAAATAAAGTGAGTTAAGCACAACTTGTCTTTAAAAAAGCCCTTATGAACACATACTCAGGTTTTAAAAGTGGAAACTGTAGAGATAGTGAATGAATTGAATGTGATCTGCCAAAAATTACTAGATTCTGGAACAGTCCCAGGGGATTGGAAGGTTGCAAATATAACACTGCTATTCAAGAAGGAAGAGAGAGAACAAAAGAAACTAGATCCAGTTAGCCTGAAGGAAAATGCTGGAATCCATTATTAAGCACTATCCTTAATTAATCCTTGGGGAGGCGGTGGCACAGTGGTATTTTCACTAGTTCTGGGGACCTGGGTTTGAATCCCACCATGGCAGATGGTGAAATTTGAATTCAATAAAATAAAACCTGGAATTAAAAGTCTGATGATGACCATGAAACCATTGCTGATTGTTGTAAAATCCCATCTGGAGCAGGGTTGATGAGAGTGATGTGATTGATGTGTATATCACTTCCAAAAGGATTCATGTCCTTTAGGCAAGGAAATCTGCTTTCCTTTCCTGGTCTGGCCTACAAGTGACTCCAGACCCACAGCAATGTGATTGACCCTTAAAATGCCCGCTAAACAAGGTCTACTGGGGGTGGGCAATAAATGCTGGCCTAGCCAACGACACCCACATACCATGAATGAATTAAAAAAAACTTGTCCAAGTGATTGCTAATTTTGCCCCTGATTCTTGTTTCTACAAGCTTCCCCACCTCTGGAGTTAAACTAACTGGCCCTTAGAGGCTGGTTTATCCTCACATCCTTTTTTGAATAAGGGTGTAACATTTAGAATTATCCTAGCCTCTAGCACCATCCTGTATCTAAGGAGGATTGGAAGATTACGGCTAGTACCTCTGCAATTTCCATCCTTGCTTCCCTCAACAACCTAGGAGTATCCAATACTACAACACTAATTTGAACTACAGTTGGCCTTTCCAGTACCTGTTTATCAATTTTTAGCCCTGTATCTCAATAACCACGTTTTTACAGTGACTTTGACAATACCTTCTTCCTTGGCAAAGACAAATGCAAAGTACTCATTTAATACTTCACCTATGTCCTCTGCCTTCATGCGTAGGTCTCCATGTTCCCTAATTGGCCCCACCCCACTAATCATTCTTTTACTAATTACATTTCTACAGAAGACTTTTGGATTCCCTGTTATGTTAGCTGCCAGTCTGTTCTCAAGCTCTCTCTTTGCCTCTCATTTCCCTTTCCACTTGCCTCTGAGCTTTCTATATTCAGTCTGGTTCTCACTTGTACGCTCAACCTAACCTCTTTCACACATCCTTTTTTGCTTCATTTTACATCTCTCTTTCATCATCCAGGGAGCTCTGGCTTTGGTTGCCCTAGTTTTCCCCCTTGTGAGAATGTTCCTTCACTGTACCTGAACCAGCTCCTCTTTAAAGGCCACCCATTGTTCAATTTATATTTTTGCCTGCCAATCTTTGTAATTTACCAGGACCAGATCCATTCTCAACCTGCTGAAATTAGCCTCCTCCAATTAAGTATTTATAATCTAGACTGCTCCTTGTCCTTTTCCAAAACCAATCTAAAGCTTATGATACCATGATCACTGTTCCCTGAATGACCTCCTATTGACACTTGCTCCACCTGACCCACCTCAGTCCCCAGAACCAGATCCATTCCTTCAGCTGCAACCCTCATCAGTCACAGCAGCCCTCTGTTTAACTAAACTGATATATAAAAATATAAAGTATACTTCTACAGCAGTAACCAAACGCAGACACAAGGTTCTCTTATCTGAAGTAACACTCAATACAAGGTTGCCAGCTTATAATAAACAACTGGGTATCTGACTATTTAGGTTCTGATTTTCAGCTTTGTTAAATTAAGTGGGGAAATTCGGCTCTCATCTGTATTCTAGGTCTCCTTTGGTACTAAAAGCAGACTACGGCAGCAATACAGGGAGGTAACTCCCTAATATAGACTTCAGAATGGGGATCTTGACACATGAAGGCTGCTCCTTCCCCAAAAGGATCAAAAATCAGGTTCCATTTTGTTCATCTTCTGTTTACTTCCATTTCCTGTTATACCCACTTTTGCTAGCATTACGATTAGTCATTCTTTTACTAGGACTGAAAATTGACAAATCTCCTGGGCCTGGTGGTCTATATCCTCAGTTTCTAAAAGTATATGCTGCAGATGGTGGATGCATTGATTGCAATCTCCCAAAAATTCCTAGACTCTGGAACAGTCCCTGTCGATTGGAAGGTAGCAAATATAAAACTGCTATTGAAGAAAGGAGGGAGAGAGAAAAAAGGGGAACTATGGGCCAGTTAGCCTGACATAGGCCATCAGGAAAATGTTGGAATCCATTATTAAGTAAGTGCCAACAGGTTACTTCGAAAATCATAGTACGACTTAGAATCAACACGATTTTATGAAAGGAAAATAGTGTTTGACAAATCTATTAGATTTTTTTTGAGGATGTAACCAGCAGGGTAGATAAAGGGGAACCAGTGGATGTAGTACAGATGGATATCCAATAGAGATTCAATAAGGTGTCACCCAAGATAAGGGCTCATGGGGTAGTGGGTAACATATTAGCAAGATTGGAGGACTGGTTAAAGGACAGGAAACAGAGAAGGAATAAATGGGCTTTTTAAAGTTGGCAAGCTGCTACTACTGAGGTGCTGCAAAGATTGGTGCTGGGGCTGCAGTTGTTTACAAACTATGTTAATACTTGGATACATTACACTCATCCAGGTGTGCTGATAATACAAATCTAGATGGGAAGGTAAGTTGTGAAGCAAACAAAGTGTATGCAAAGGGAAATAGATAGGTTAAGTGAGTGAGCAAGATGATGGCAAATAGACTATAATGCAAGGAAATCTGAGGCTATTCACTTTGGTAGTGAGAATAGAAAAGCATTTTTTTTAAAAAAGGTGAGGAACTATTAAATGTTGACATTCAGAGGGGCCTAATACAAGGAGCATAAAGTCAACCTGTTGGTACAATACCAATTACGAAAGCAAATGGTATGCTGGCCTTTATTGATGAGGGTTGGAGTACGAAAGTGAGGCACACTTGCTGCAATTCTACAAGGCTTTGGTAAGAGTACACCTGAAGTACTGTGTAGTTTTGATCTCTGTACTTAGGGAAGGACATACTTGCCTTAGAGGGAGTGCAACGAAAGTTCACTAGATTGATCCCTGGGCGGAGAGGGCTTTGAGGAGAAATTGAGTAGAGTGGAGTTGTTCTCTCTGGAGTTTAGAAGAATGAGAGGTGATCTCTTTGAAACATAAAAGATTCTGAAAGGCTATGACAGGGCAGATGCTGAGAGGCTGTTTTACCTGGCTGGAGTGTATAAAACCAAGAATTGTCTCAGATGAGACAGCCATTTTAGACTAAGATAAGGAGAAATCTCATCATTCACTAGATTGTGAATCTTTGGAGTTTTCTAACCACAATCCCCTCCCCAAAAGCTCTGGATGCTCAGTCTAGTTTATTCAAGGCTGAGATTGACAGATTTTTGGGCACTAAGGTAATTAAGCGGGGTGGAGTTGAGGTCAAGGATCAGCTGTGTTCCCACAATGCCAGACATGATGGATACCTCAGTTTTAAATAGAGAAGACGTATAGCATTAATTCATCAGAGAGGAAAACTGTAGATATGAGGAAAGGCTTGAGAAGTAACAAAGTATTTCCACTGGAATGGAGATAGTTAAGAGGAGGTTACTAAAATTATGAAGAGGTTTGATAGTATTAATAGGAAAATCTATCTCTTGTTAGGGAGAAGTTGTTCATTTAAAAAAGTCATAAACAGAGTGAAGAAAAATGTAATGAAATTTTTATGTTGCAACATGGAATGCTTTGTTATAGAGAATATCTAACACAGAGATCACTATGGGGAGAAAGTAGTCGGACCAGTTCTGAATTGTAAAGAGCTGCTGGTGTGAATGCAATGCAACAAATGGCCTCCTTCTTGGTCATGTACGTATATGGTTCTAAGGCCAAAAATCATAGTACGACTTAGAATCAACACGATTTTATGAAAGGAAAATAGTGTTTGACAAATCTATTAATTTTTTTTGAGGATGTAACCAACAGGGTAGATAAAGGGGAACCAGTGGATGTAGTATAGATGGATATTCAAAAGGGATTCAATAAGGTGTCACCCAAGATAAGGGCTCATGGGGTAGTGGGTAACATATAATGAGTAGCACAAACAGACATAACTTTGGCTTTAATCATGATGTCTGACCTAAACGTGTCCAGGGCCTAAATGGAACACATACAATGTGATGTAACCAAAAGCTGCCTTTTCAGTTTCTATTCATTGAAATTATGTTAACTAGATACAGCGTGTTCAATATTTTGTGGGAAAAAAAGTAGTCCAACTTACCTTTTCTTCTCATCCTCACGTTGTTTTGCCGCATAATAACTGCAACAGTTAATTACAAACCTACGAAATGGGAGATTATATATACATTGTAAGTAATAGCAGCTGCCTTGGATAGTAAATTACAACAAAGCACAATCCAAGTTGACTATTTAATAAATCAGTTCAGTTTTACTTAGTTTGGAAAGTCTGAGTCTTGATGCTTACTAGCTTGCAACATACTGTCCAGGGTGGCTACTATTATTTAAACACACGCAAGGCTACTCTTATTTAAACACATGCAAACTTCCACTTTGAAATCTAGTTTTGTAATTTCTGCAGGTTTCACAATTAGGTCTTTACAGGATTTACTGTTCAATATTGCAGGAATATGAAAATGTTAACAATTGGAAAATATTGTTTTAACTATAAGTTCTAGATTTTAATGGGAAAAAGAACTATTTAGAAGGATCCAACCACACCCCTCTCCCTGTAAAAGAAAACTCTACACACCCTGCACCCTATTGCAGAGCACCATAGTTTACAACTGGACAAGAAGGGGGAAAGACTTGTATTTTGTTCTATAGCTCAGTTTTTAAAACCAAACTGATTTAAGAAAAGGTCTCTTAGTATTGTGAGATAACTCCACTTAGAGATCAAATTAATATGGTGCAGAAAAAATGAGCAGGGTTTGTGCTGAATACCAACTTGCCTGCAGTTTTCACCACAAATTACTGGTGTAGCCAGAAAGTCAAGCAAAGTCCAAAAGACGTGAATTGCATAAACTTCAACACTGTATTGCAGACATAACCAAAATTCCAGGTATTCCACTAGATAGTTAAAATCCCAACTAAGGGCTCCTATAAAGTCCAGTTATAAGTTTTAACACACCATCTTTTCTTCATGGTATCTACAAATGTCAATTGTCTACATTTTCATCCTGGCATAAAGATAATGGATTTTGTGATGGTAACAATGGCAAAACTCAGTTTTTGCCATCATTATGCCAGAGATTGACAGAAGCTTCTGGAGTCCTCCCATGCGCAGAAAAAAACAGAATTCTACATTACTCCAGAGGCTGTTGAGGCATCACCAGACTGCAATTAATGGGAAATCAATTGAACTGATGAAAACTTCTACTCCTGTGCTTGTCAGCCTTGAAAAAAATTTACAGTTGTTGAATGAGCTGTTCCTAACTCAGTAATTACTGAGAAACACCTTCACTGGCCTTCAGAAGCTAATTTATCATTTTATATTTATAGAATGTCAAATTTCAATATTATGATTAAAAAAAATTTAAAGTTTTTTTAAGCTTTGTTTTAGCTTCTAACTTAATGCAATTGTTCACTTATTTTGCTATCTGAATTAAACTAAAATTGAAGGATATTAAGTGTTTTTGATCTGCAGTGTGTGAACACTTGAATGTCATTGGCTGCTTGCCCACTTGCTGATATCACTACTACTGCACTGCACTCCAAGGGACCACATCCCCTCCCCCAAACCAACTTGGCGCCAGATTGAAACTATCATTTGGAAGGGGAAAACCATGCCAAAGGTCACCAGTTCTTAGTGAGCCGATTTCAACAAGGCAATCCCATTGCTTCACCACTGACTGCAATATCTGCCCATCTAGTACTTCTGCAAAGTCTTCAAATTCTTTTCTCCCATACCTAGCCCACTAAAAAAAAGCCATGGAGAGAGAGGCACAAGCTTCAGGTTGGTATCTCAACTCTAACTCGCAGTGACTCAGTTATTACCATTCCTGTAGGACAACTTGTCAGCTGCTCATCGAAGGCCTCCTACATTACTGTGGTAAATTACAAAGGTAGTCTTTAGAGGTCATATTTAAGTCAGGTTTAACTTTCCAAGAGAGATCAAGATTACAAATTCAGTCAGATTGTTAACAAATGAAAAGAAATCCAACATAGGCGGGTAAACAACATAGCACGAATAATCTGGAGAGGAAGCTAAAAGACCGGCGGAGAAGAAATCAGTTAACGTTTCGAGTCTTCATGACCCTTCGGCAGAACTGAAGCATAGTTAGGAGAAAGGTGAAATCAACTCGCAGACACTTCCTCCTACCTCTCCCTGGACCATGACCCCACCACAGAACATCAAGCCATTGTTTCCAGGACTGTCACTGACCTCAGCTCCTCTGGAGATCTTCCTCCCACAGCTTCCAACTTGATAGTCACCCAACCTCGGACGGCCCGCTTCTACCTCCTACCCAAAATCCACAAACAGAACTGTCCTGGCAGACCGATCGTGTCAGCCTGTTCCTGCCCCACGGAACTCATTTCTCGTTATCTTGACTCCCTTCTCTCTCCCCTTGTCCAGTCCCTTCCCACCTACATCCGTGATTCCTCTGACACCTTACGTCACATCAACAATTTCCAGTTCCCTGGCCCCAACCGCTTCCTCTTCACCATGGATGTCCAATCCCTCTACACCTCCATCCCCCACCAGGATGGTCTGAGGGCCCTTAGCTTCTTCCTTGAACAGAGGCCCCAACAATCCCCATCCACCACTACTCTCCTCCGTCTGGCTGAACTTGTTCTCACACTGAACAATTTCTCCTTTAACTCCTCTCACTTCCTCCAAATAAAAGGTGTGGCTATGGGTACCCGCATGGGCCCCAGCTATGCCTGTCTCTTTATGGGGTATGTGGAACATTCCTTGTTCCAGTCCTACTCCGGCCCCCTCCCACAACTCTTTCTCCGGTACATCGATGATTACTTCGGTGCTGCTTCATGCTCTCGTCGGGACCTGGAAAAATTTATTAATTTTGCTTCCAATCTCCACCCCTCCACCATTTTCACATGGTCCATCTCTGACACTTCTCTTCCCTTCCTTGACCTCTCTGTCTCAATTTCTGATGATAGACTGTCCACCAATATCCATTACAAGCCTACCGACTCCCAAAGCTACCTCGACTACAGCTCCTCACACCCCGCTTCCTGTAAGGACTCCATCCCATTCTCTCAGTTCCTTCGCCTCCGTCGCATCTGTTCTGATGACGCTACTTTCAAAAACAGCTCCTCTAACATGTCCTCCTTCTTCCTTAACCGAGGTTTTCCACCCACGGTCGTTGACAGGGCCCCCAACCGTGTCCGGCCCATGTCCCGCGCATCCTCCCTCACGTCTTCTCCTCCTTCCCAGAAACATGATAGGGTCCCCCTTGTCCTCACTTATCACCCCACCAGCCTCCGCATTCAAAGGATCATCCTCCGCCATTTCCGCCAACTCCAGCATGATGCCACCACCAAACACATCTTCCCTTCACCCCCACTGACGGCATTCCGTAGGGATCGTTCCCTCCGTGACACCCTGGTCCACTCCTCCATCACCCCCTACTCCTCAACCCCCACCTATGGCACCTCCCCATGCCCACGCAGAAGATGCAACACCTGCCCCTTCACTTCCTCTCTCCTCACCGTCCAAGGGCCCAAACACTCCTTTCAAGTGAAGCAGCATTTCACTTGCATTTCCCCTAACTTAGTCTATTGCATTCGTTGCTCCCAATGCAGTCTCCTCTACATTGGAGAGACCAAACGCAAACTGGGCGACCGCTTTGCAGAACACCTGCGGTCTGTCCGCAAGAAAGACCCAAACCTCCCTGTCGCTTGCCATTTTAACACTCCACCCTGTTCTCTTGCCCACATGTCTGTCCTTGGCTTGCTGCATTGTTCCATTGAAGCCCAACGCAAACTGGAGGAACAGCACCTCATCTTCCAACTAGGCACTTTACAGCCTTCCGGGCTGAATATTGAATTCAACAACTTTAGATCTTAAACTCCCCCTCCCCCCATCCCCACCCCGTTTCTCCCCCCTCCCTTTTTTTTCAATAATTTATATAGATTCTTCTTTTCCCACCTATTTCCATTATTTTTAAATCTAAAACTAAAACTTTGTTAGTCTTTCCACCCCAGCCCCACTAGAGCTGTACCTTGAGTGTCTTGTCTTCCATTCTTAATTAGCACCTTTCTTAGACAATATCACCACCTTCAACACCTCTTTGATCCTTTTGTCTGTGACATCTTTTGATTATCTGCTCCTATCACTGCTTGCTTATCTCCACAATCACCACACCCTCAACTTCTCTCTCCCCCCGCCCCCCCACCTTAAACCAGCTTATATTTCACCTTTCTCCTAACTATGCTTCAGTTCTGCCGAAGGGTCATGAAGACTCGAAACGTTAACTGATTTCTTCTCCGCCGATGCTGCCAGACCTGCTGAGTTTTTCCAGGTAATTCTGTTTTTGTTTTGGATTTCCAGCCTCCGCAGTAGCTTTTAGCTTTTTGTTTTTAAGCTAAAAAACCTGCTGTGCTGAGAAACTTCCCCAGAATACCAAATCCAAATACAATAAAGAGCGTGGCAACCTGGGAGGCTCTAAACTTATACAATGGGCAGCTTATGTGAGAAAAATAACTGAGGCATCAAACTGATCATTAGAGTTGAAGGTAAAATTAAAAGAATTTGCAAATTAAACTTTTTTTGATACCAGGGGTGCTCATTAAAAATTGTTGACATGCTACAGATATGGCAATAGTGACACTATTTTGACCACATGCATTAAGTAAATACTTTTTATATAATACAGATAAACGTACTCAAAAGTTTGAAACTTTCGCTTGAATTTATTTGATACAACATATCTTTGTGCAACTTCTAGTTTTTTGCTCAGCAATTGCAAGTGGGACTTTGACTCTAAAGTGATTGCTGAGAATGTAATGAAATGCAATACATCACCCCCCACCCCATCCCTGTTCTCCAGCCACAACATAGAGTGCTGCTTGCCTTTTGCCATGACAGGCCCTGTTGGAGCTGCTCGTTTGGTTTATCTTACTTTGTTCTGGCAGTTATTCCAATTGGTCAAACCGACCAGGGCTCTCCACACAACATTGCTGGCTTTTCCATAATGCTGAAATCCAGCATTCCACCAATGTTAAAAACCATTTTAGCAGATGACAAATAAATAGTAACCATGGAAGTAAGGCACAACACAATAAGCAAAAACCTCTTTTTCTTAGATATGTTATTTGGCATTTTCCTCAATCATGACTTAGTAACACTTCTGTAACTTTGGGAACTCCTGGAGATTAACATATTTTCCAATTACTTTTCATAGATAACACCAATGCCTTCTGTTCACTCCTCCCCACCACTGGTGACACTAGCGCCAGCCCTGGCTGCCATTTACTTTTTCTCACTGGCTACAAGCTGAAGATATTTAATGAGAGCTGCAAAGATAGGATTTCTGCAGCTGTTTTTTTTAAAGTTTAAAAAAAAATATCTTCACCATTCTACCATATGCCCTCAGTCTGATTCTTATTCACCCCTTGCAGGCTTTCCCTTCATTCAATTGCAGTTTTCTCATCATTCACTCGCTCACTGGTTTCTCCTGGAATCCACTGTCAACATTTAAAATCCTATCATTCTACCATCGCCCTACTTTTCTATTCCCCAATGGCAAAAATATTGTCCTCAACCACATAATCAATGGACATCATCTCAAAAAAAGAGGGCTTCATACATGTGCGCATCAAGAAAATCCACCCGATAGTTCAACCCAACAAATAAAACTGCAAGGATTCAGGCATTATTCCAAAGGGGTCTCACAGATAAACAGATACAACAACAATTAAAGCAGAGACACGGTACATCTGGCCCAACTGGTCTATGCTGGTGTTTGTACTCCACATGAACCTCCTCCCCACCCTATCAGCATAATTCCTTAACAAAAACAAAAAGCGCTGTAAAAATTCAACAATTTATATTTCACCATATTTTTACTTCTCTTTAGTTCTGAAGAGTCATGCGGACTCAAAACATTAACTTCTTTCTCTCCACAGATGCTGGCAGATTTGCTGAGTTTTTCCAGCACTTTTAGTTTTTGTTTCAGATTTCCAGCATCCGCAGTATTTTGCCTTCAGCATAATTCCTTTCTCTGTCGCATGCTGAACTGGCTTCCTTTTAAATGCATTACACCAACCTCCCCGACTACTAGTGACAAGTTCCCCCATTGTAACCACTCTCTGGGCAATGTCTCTCCTGAACTCCTTAATGAATTTATTATTTTGCTAAAATCAGTGCGTGTGGCGAAAATGTCGCAAACATGAGACACGAGTCAACAATTTCTAATGCACATCTGATACAGAAGAACATTTAACATGCAAATTATCTTAATTTGACTTTAGACTCTAATCAGGTCATTGGTTTAATTGATGCCTCAATTTTTTTTGCATTTGGAGCCTAGTATGTTAGAGCCTCTCCACTTGCCACCATTTTCATCGTGTCTGGATTTGCTATTTTGGGGAGCTTCTCAGCATACACACATATCAGATGTCATGGACAGCCACAAACATGAGCAAGCACTGAGAACAACACATTTAAAAAACAATCAAACACACAACAGCAAAACACTTTGCATACAGATGCTTGCAGCAGAGAAATTACACCAAAAAACTTACACACAACACTCACAAGCACTAATATCAATGAAACTCAGTTAGCATTCTAACATGTGAAGCGAATCACAAGGTATGCAAAGGTATTATGGACAAAACCAGAAGCAACAGATCAAATTAAAACAACTCTCAAAGGCACCAGTATCACAAATACAAAACATATAACATGAATGTAAGTTAGCAACTGGGACAAAATAAAAGTATCCCGTCCCAGGTTAAGCCCTTATGTGTCAATATTTTATCTCCTTTCATCACCCGACAGTTTTCTCTGCCTCCTCCTCTTATGTGTAGATTAGAAGTTAATGATGCCAATGAATTGGATACAGCATTATTTATTAGTAATTTAGCTTTGAAACCAAGTTTTAGATATTAATTAGTCCATGCTTACTCATCAAGATTGCTTTTAACTTCCAGTTTGTTTTTAATACTCAGTAAAATTTTTGCAGTATAAGCTGGTGGTTTCTATTGCTGGTTTTATACTTTTGAATTTCTTAAAGTGGAGAAATATAGCTCAAACAAATTTTTTAGACTGATACGTTTATTAGACCAGAATGGTCAAACAGCTGGTTAAAAAAGATCCAAGTGAGAAATCAAGTCAAATATAGCTTTTTAAGATCAAAAAGGTTTATTAAAAGAATCACCTATACTACACCCATGAATATTGGAACTGGGATATGGTATTAGGTGTCAGCTGTGGTTCAGTGGTCAGTATTCTTGCCTCTGAGTCAGCAGGTTCAAGTCCTATCCAGAGTTTTAAGCACAAATTCTGGGCTGACACTTCAGTGCAGTACTGAGGGAGTGCCGCACTGTCAGCTGCCACATTTTTCAGATGAGATCCCATCTTTTCCCCCACACAGGCGGGTAATGTACTCAACCATTGTCATCTTTTGTTTCTTTATTATCCCATTATCAATGCCTTTTGTCTTGCACCATCACCCCCTTTGCCATTTAATAAGTTCTGCTCTCCATCTTATCACAGACCCTTCCTTTAGATTTTTCCTGCCCTCCAACTACACCTCCGGCCTTTTTTTATCTCTGGCTGCGCACTATAAATTGTTAAATCTGTAACTTTTTCCAATTCTAACAAAAAAGGTCATCAACCTGAAGCATTAACTGTTTCTATCTTTACAGATGCTGTCTGCCCTGAGTATCTGCAGCATTTTTATTTTCAGGATGCCCCTTTCTTCAGTAGCACTTATCAAAATGATCACTCGTTTTAAAACACATTTAAGCATTAGCACCAAATAGTTGTTACCAAGATCCATTTAACTACGAAGTGTCAAATAAGAGTCCTGATCACAATTCTCAGATTTGACAGTCCTGGGATTGGCTGCGTAGCCCCTTTAAATGCGTGCGATTTGCTTTTGCCAGTGGGTATGACCCAATCCAATGAACTCTAAAGGTCCTATCACTGACACTAGACCCTGAAAAATAGTAAGTTTATCAGTTGTTTTTGTGCCTGTATCCCTGCTGTTTGAACCCCTACCCCACTCAACAAGTCTCTCCCCTGCACCCCTGTCTCACCAATTTTCACTCTGGGGTCACACCAAGTGTGAAGCCTTAAAATGGGCCCACAGCAGAAAAGTTTGGGAAGCACTGACATATGTTATACACCCAAGCACTTCCTTCAACCTCTGAATAGCCACCTTACTGTCTTTCATTTCTTCATGTACTTAAGAACAATATAGATCACTAATCATGGACTATCAGGAAGCAATGACACCTATGCAAAAAGGAAAGAACTGCCTAGACTACAGGCTAGGAAATGTTGGTACCATTGCATAATGCTGCTAATCTTACTGCATCTATGTGATACATACTGGCAGGTTGATTTGACATGCAAATGGATATTAGAGGCATCAAGGGGTATGGAGAGAAAGCAGGAATATGGCGTTGAGATAGAGGATCAGCAATGATCATATTGAATGGCGGAGCAGGCTCAAAGGGCCAAATGGCCTACTACTGCTCCTAGTTTCTATGTCTCTATCATTTTCAGAGTGGTGTGTGCAAACTGGGGGGGGTTGAGGGAGGGAGTTGGCTGGGGTTGCCCCTGATTCCTATCCAATGATCCTTGCTAGAAATTCACTTATGGAGATCGGATGCAGACTCATCTGTGGTGCCCCTCCACAAATGAATAACACTGGTACTTTGTGAAACTGCCTAATAAGTTTCAAAATTCACCTCTACACCAATTACATTTATACTGTATTCCTTGTGTCAGAACTATGCCATCACATGCTAATACAGCATTACTATCTAGTAAGGTTTTCTAATAACATGATTGGAATGCATACAGAAGCATATTTTTGTTTCAGATTTAAATAGATGGGTAAAAACATTTTAAAAAAAAATGTTAGTATCAAAACTAAAGCACAAATGCAAGAGAATGTAAGGATCCAATGGGGAGCCCCAAATAAAAAATTTCAAAGCTTCAGTCTGAAGTAATTTAAGTCAGCAGTTTCACTATCAGGTTATCTTTGCTGCTGGCATATAAAAAAAACAAACCAATGAAACATCTTATTTTCTGCCCCATATTCCTTGGCTTCTCTTGATTCACCTTGGTTGCTTCTTAATTTTCAAGTCATTGTAACCTTTTCTTTAGTTCATAATGCACAAATTAGGTATTTTGGTATGAGGTATCAGTTTTAGGAAATGAAACTGAAAGGTAGCTACTTGGCACATAAGTGCATGTGCTAATATTATCCAAACTCAGCTTTTCTAGTGCATCGGAAGAAATTGCAACAGTTCCCATTCTGAAGATGGAGTAGTAAAAATGGATCATGCTAAGGAATATTATGAGTCACCAGGAATTATTCTGCTGCACCTATCAGGACTAATGGCAAACTTGGAGCATACAACCGCCCATTCCCCTAAAGAGTGAGCGGTAGGGAATTTTAAAATGAATGCAAAAAAATACCAGTGAATATGCTTTCAAATGCAAAAAAAACACCTAGTAAGGCAAAAATAACTCCAGTGCCACAGAACACAAACATTTATTTCATATCAGTTTATCACAAGTCAGTAGCACTTGTGCCTCAGAGGTAGCGGTTCAGACTCCATTGCAGACTTGAGCTAGGGTGACAGAGTGAATTATATTCTCAGAAGTGTAGACTTTTGGATGAGATATTAACAGAAGCCTTGTCTGCCTATTCAAATGGACCTAAATGATGCTGTGGCATTATTTTGAAAAAAGAGCAGTGCTCTCCTGGTGTCCTGGCCAACATTCCTGCCTCTATCAGTAATTCCAAAAAGAGGGAATGAGGTCATTAGTTGGTTTGCTGATGGTAAAACCTGGCTGAGAGCAGATCAGCTGCTGTGTTTACCCTACATAAGAGACTACACTTAAAAAGTAATGTAAAACACTTACAACATCCTGAGGAAGAGAAAGGCACCATAGAAATGCAATCTGTCTTTATTGCGAAACTTAGAATATAGGTTTAAAAGATTATGCAAAAACAGCATTATACTTCATACAAATATATGCAGAGATAACCATCCTGTGACCACTAACACCCCTTTGTTTGCTCTTTCTCCCTTTCTCTAAAAAACAAAATTAAATAATGCCTGTGGCACAGAACTGACTAATGAGTTAAAAATTCTATTCTGTACATAACAGATTCTTGACAAATCTATGTTATTAGACTGAAGCCAATATCCTGAGCACCTTGGTGGTAAAAGGCTATTTTAAATTTGGCACAAAGCAGAAATCAGTTGTAAATGGGGCCCACAGAGGCCTTATAACAAGATTTTAGCTTATTTTTAAAAACATATTAAGTCAAGGAGAGCTGTTTCAAAAGTATCACTTAAGCATAAAGATATTTGAAAATCTACAGTACTTTAAGCATACATGCAACAGTACCACAGCTAGTAATAAGATAGTGCACGTTCTTATCTTTCGCCAACTCAACAGCTCCAAATGCTGAGATTAGATCACAATTATGTCAGTTCATTGCCAAGTTCACCACATAGGCAAGCCTCGAAGCAGCTAGCATAATGGTGCATATGCTACACATAGAATATATTGTCTGTGACATCATATTTAAAAAGAGGAACTTAGCTGCAATTTCCTGGTGGGAAAATATTATGTTGCTGATTCCATGAGGCAAAATTACTTAAAATCAAAAAGAAACTTGTAGCATGCTGTTGAATACTGACCAGCTTTGGAAGTATAACACAAATTCAATGAAGACAATAGAACATCAGAACACCTGAAACGTGAATCCTACTTTTGTCTTTCCACAGATTCTGACTGATCTGCTCAGTGTTTCCAGCATTTTCTTTTTTAGATTTCCAGTGCCTGCAGTATTTTGCTTTTCGGTTTCATTTACTGCTCCATCTCTGCTAGGACTGCTCAACGCCTTGAAGAGTGTGTTGTTCAACACTATTTTTATTTCTTACCCCCTTCACCTCCATTTCAATCCATTTTCCATCTTGTATTTGATCGCATGCTCACTAAGTCACTTTCATAATCACATCTCCCAGCAACTGTACCCCACTCCAAACTATTCCCCATGATTTAATTCCACTTTTCCTGCTTCAGATCCACTCATGATCAGATATCTTGGTGCTATTCAGTGTTCCATGTACCCTGTCACTTTAAGATTTAACTTTGCCACCATGAGTCATCGAATGCATGTTCTTGATCTTTCTCTTCAGCAACATCGACTGAAGGTTCTGACAAAGGGTCACAAGGCCTGAGATGTTACCCTACCTTCCTCCCTCTACAGGTGCTGTCTGATCTGATTACATAGTCTTGTGTAATAATCTTTTGGCTAGTATTTCTCCTAGGACATTGCTCAAACTAAGTTGGGGGATGTACTGTTTCATAAAGATTGGGAATTATACCATGTAAAAGTGTAGCTATAATTGTATTGAATCCTTGAAGTAACTCCTGAGTCCATTGCAGGTCAGGTTGGCTTTCTAAGTGTTTTTGAATTGAAAAATTTGATTTGCTGAACATATGTTTATGTCTGTTTAGGGTGGATCTCGTCGGGTAGAGATTGCACCGCAGAAGCAAACTATTGATGAGTCTGGATTGCTTTATGTTGAAGCAAGTTTTTATCCAGGAATTAGAAGCATAGTCGTTTGTGTAGTACTTGACGCCAGTTCCTTGGCATTGGAGGTCGGCCCACTTTAAATATTCAACCTCCCTCCAAGCCGCGTATCTATTGATGGGTTTGGACCTTCGGATAGTATCTGTCCATCCCATATCGATAGCGAATTCATCCAGGCCTGCTGAGTTTTTCCAGGTAATTCTGTTTTTGCTTTATATGTTTATGTTACTCTGTTTACAGACATTCAGCCTCCTGTGTCATATGACTGTTTTTGCTGTTTGACACGTAGGGAGAACTATGATGGGCCAGAAATATGCACCAGGCATACTGTTGCTCAGTAGGTTTTATAACATAAGATAACAGCAAGATAAAAGCAAAAAACTACGGATGCTGGCAACCCAAAACAACGATACCTGGAAAAATTCAGCAGGTCTGGCAACATCTGCGGAGAGGAACACAGTTAACATTTCGAGTCCGAATGACCCTTCAACAGAACTAAGTAAAAATAGAAGAGAGGTGAAATATAAGCTGGTTTAAGGGGGTGGGTAGAGCTGGATAGAGGGCCAGTGATAGGTGGAGATAACCAAAAGATGTCACAGACAAAAGGACAAAGAGGTGTTGAAGGTGGTGATATTATCTAAGGAATGTGCTAATTAAGGGGAGAAAGCAGGACAAGCAAGGTACAGATAGCCCTGGTGGGGTGGGGTGAAGGAATCGAAAAAGGCTAAAAGGTAGAGATAAAACAATGGATGGAAATATATTTAAAAATAATGGAAATAGGTGGGAAAAGAAAAAGCTATATAAATTATTGGGAAAAAAAGGGGGGGGGGGGGAAGGAAATTGGAAAGGTGGTGGGGATGGAGGAGAGAGTTCATGATCTAAAATTGTTGAACTCAATATTCAGTCCGGAAGGCTGTAAAGTGCCTAGTCGGGAGATGAGGTGCTGTTGCTCCAGTTTGGGTTGAGCTTCACTGGAGCAATGCAGCAGGCCAAGGACGGTCATGTGGGCATGAGAGCAGGGTGGAGTGTTGAAATGGTAAGCGACAGGGATGTCTGGGTAATGCTTGCGGACAGACCGAATGTGTTCTGCAAAGCAGTCACCCAGTCTGTGTTTGGTCTCTCCAATGTAGAGGAAACTGCATTGGGAGCAACAAATGCAGTAGACTAAATTGAGGGAAGTCAAGTGAAATGCTGCTTCACTTGAAAGGAGTGTTTGGGCCCTTGGACAGAGAGGAGAGGGGAAGTAAAGGGGCAGGTGTTGCACCTTCTGCGGTTGCATGGGAAGGTGCTGTGGGAACATCAAGCCATTGTTTCCAGGACTGTTACTGACCTCATCTCCTCTGGAGATCTTCCTTCCACAGTTACCAACCTGATAGTCTCCCAACCTCGGACGGCCCGCTTCTACCTCCTACCCAAAATCCACAAACAGGACTGTCCCGGCAGAGCGATCGCGTCAGCCTGTTCCTGCCCCACGGAACTCATTTCTTGCTATCTTGACTCCATTCTCTCTCCCCTTGCCCAGTCCCTTCCCACCTACATCCGTGATTCCTCTGACACCCTACATCATATCGACAATTTCCAGTTCCCTGGCCCCAACCGCCTCCTCTTCACCCTGGACATCCAATCCCTCTACACCTCCATCCCCCACCGGGATGGTCTGATGGCTCTCCGCTTCTTCCTCGAACAGAGGCCCGAACAATCCCCATCCACCACTACTCTCCTCCGTCTGGCTGAACTTGATCTCACACTGAACAATTTCTCCTTTAACTCCTCTCACGTTCTCCAAATAAAAGGTGTGGCTATGGGTACCCGCATGGGCCCCAGCTATGCCTGTCTCTTTATGGGGTATGTGGAACATTCCTTGTTCTAGTCTTAGTCCGGCCCCCTCCCACAACTCTTTCTCTGGTACATCGATGATTACTTTGGTGCTGCTTCATGCTCTCGTCTGGACCTGGAAAAATTTATTAATTTTGCTTCCAATCTCCACCCCTCCATCATTTTCACATGGTCCATCTCTGACACTTCCCTTCCCTTCCTTGACCTCTCTGTCTCAATTTCTGGTGATAGACTCTCCACCAATATCCATTACAAGCCTACCGACTCCCACAGCTACCTCGACCAAAGCTCCTCACACCCCGCTTCCTGTAAGGACTCCATCCCATTCTCTCAGTTCCTTCGCCTCCGTCGCATCTGTTCTGATGATGCCGCTTTCAAAAACAGTTCCTCTGACATGTCTTCTTTCTTCCTTAACTGAGGTTTTCCACCCACGGTGGTTGACAGGGCCCTCAACTGTGTCCGGCCCATCTCCCGCGCATCCGCCCTCACACCTTCCTCTCCCTCCCAGAAATATGGTAGGGTCCCCCTTGTCCTCACTTATCACCCCACCAGCCTCCGCATTCAAAGGATCATCCTCCGCCATTTCCGCCAACTCCAGCATGATGCCACCACCAAACACATCTTTCCTTCACCCCCCCGGCGGCATTCCGTAGGGATCGTTCCCTCCGTGACACCCTGGTCCACTCCTCCATCACCCCTACACCTCAACCCCCTCCCACAGCACCTTCCCATGCAACCGCAGAAGATGCAACACCTGCCCCTTCACTTCCACTCTCCTCACCGTCCAAGGGCCCAAACACTCATTTCAAGTGAAGCAGCATTTCACCTGCACTTCCCTCAACTTAGTCTACTGCATTCGTTGCTCCCAATGCAGTTTCCTCTACATTGGAGACCAAACACAGACTGGGTGACCGCTTTGCAGGACACCTTTGGTCTGCCCGCAAGCATTACCCAGACCTCCATGCCGCTTGCCATTTCAACACTCCACCCTGCTCTCATGCCCACATGTCCGTCCTTGGCTTGCTGCATTGTTCCAGTGAAGCTCAACGCAAACTGGAAGAATACCTCACCTTCCGACTAGGCACTTTACAGCCTTCCGGACTGAATATTGAGTTCAACAATTTTAGATCATGAACTCTCTCCTCCATCCCCACCCCCTTTCCGATTTTCCCCCTCCTTTTTGTTTTTTCCAATAATTTATATAGATTTTTCTTTTCCCACCAATTTCCATTATTTTTAAATGTATTTCCATCCATTGTTTTATCTCTACTTTTTAGCGTTTTTCAATTCCTTCACCCCACCCCGCCCTCACTAGAGCTATCTCTACCTTGCTCATCCTGCTTTCTACCCTTAATTAGCACATTCCTTTAGATAATATCACCACCTTCAACACCTCTGTCCTTTTGTCTGTGACATCTTTTGGTTACCTCCACCTATCACTGGCCCTCTATCCAGCTCTACCCACCCCCTTAAACCAGCTTATATTTCACCTCTCTTCTATTTTTACTTAGTTCTGTTGAAGGGTCATTCGGACTCGAAACGTTAACTGTGCTCCTCTCCGCAGATGCTGCCAGACCTGCTGAGTTTTTCCAGGTATTTTTGTTTTTGTGTAGGGGAAAACAGCTTTTTGTTTTTAATCATGAGATAAATATTGTGTGAGCATTCCTCACACCTGAGTATGGAACTTAGAAAAATTTTAAAAATGTCAATCATTTGCAATCTACAAAGGCATAATACTTTATTGACCCAGGACTCAATGTCTGTAACCTCTAACTGACCCAACCAGCTACTGATCAGAAGCCAATTGATTTGAAGAATGCAGAGCAATTGAATTCAGAGAAATCTGATTACGCTGTAGCAAAATACATCATACCAAAGAAAACACACAATGATCCTGCCTTTATAAAACAGCGTGACTTCTTTGACCCTTTCAGGGGCCTTAACCATGAACAGCACGCAAGACAATCCATTAGCATAAAGAAAAAATATACCAAACATTGTGATTTGAAAGGTAGATAGGTGTATCTGCTCCTAGCCCTTAATCACTTGTGCTTTGCAACCATTAGTGGGTACAAGATCTAAACATTTTTTTTACATTTTGTGGTGAAATGCCTAGCACACATATTTGCTTAAAGCTATCCCCAATGAAATCATGAATTAAGCATAATGAGAAACAACAGTGTACTCTACAACAGAGCATTAATACTCTCAAGAGGCTAGACTGGCAGGGGGATTGGAACCTGAGTGGGGAGACACAAGAGAGGGAAACAAAGATAGGAATGAAAAACAGACAAGGAGAAAGCTAAAGTGGAAGGCATAGGAAACAAGGGTTAGCATCAAATAGGGCCACAGTACAAAAAAAAGTGTAGAAATGTTAAAAAGACAAGTTGAAAGGCACTGTATCTGAATGCACGGAGCTTTCGCAATAAGGTAGACGAATTAACAGTGCAAATAGATGTAAACAGGTACAATATGATTGTGATCACAGAGACATGGCTGCAGGGTGACCAAGGCTGGGAACTGAACATCCAAGGATAATCGATATTTAGGATGGACAGGCAAAAAGGAAATGGGGGTGGCGTGGCATTGTTAGTTAAGGATGAAATCACTGGGATAGTGAGAGAGGATATTGGCTCAGAAAACATTAGTAGGAGTTGTCTACAGGCCTCCAAAGAATAGTGATAAGGTAGGAGATGGCATTAAACAGGAAATTAGAAAGCCATGAAACAAGGGTGCTACAGTAATCATGGGTGAATTTAATCTACATATAGACCAGGCAAACCAAATAAGCGAAAATACAGTGGTGGATGAATTCCTGGAGTATGCACGAGATGGTTTTTAGACAACTCTGCAGTATACAAATATTTTTCCTCATCTCCCCTGTAGTTGTCAATTGCCAGTGGAAACAGTTTCTCATTTACTCTACCTTAATAGCTCTGAATACCTCTATTAAATCTCCCCTTGACCTTTTCAGTTCCAAGGAAAACAATCCAAATTTTCCCCTGTAAAGTGCTGATCTTTAATTAATGTTGATTCATATGAAAATGCTCTTTCAATCCATTAGTTCTAACTATTTAATTGATTCAATGTTCTCCCCCAATTTAATTCATTTATCCTGCTTCTGCCAACTCTTAATTTTTTATATATATTAATGGCACCTTCACCAATTCTGTTTTTAAACTCAGTAACCTTTTCATTCATTTTTACTTTTGACTTCTTCCTCCTCCATTTCCCATATCGCCACACACTCTTCTCCCGATGTTCTCTCCAGTCTCCTCTACACTTCCCTTCCTTCTACATCCTAATGGACTTCTGTCATGGCTACAATAATGCAGCCAGTTCATATAGCCTCAACCCTTATTTTGAGGTCCTCGAGCAACATTTTCTCTCTCAGCCCCAATAAGCCTCTTTCTGTATTCCACCTACCTACCTTCCAAACCTCTAACACTGTTCTACCTAGCCTTTTTTAAAAAAATCATTCTAGTGATGTGGGCTTCGCTGGCTAGGCCAGCTTTTATTGCCCATCCTTAATTGCCCTTGAGGTGGTGGTGGCAAGCTGCATTTTTGAACTGCTGAAGCCCATGTGGTGTAGGTATATCCACAATGCTGTTAAGAAGGGAGTTCTAGGATTTTGACCCAGCGACAGTAAAGGAACAGCAATATATTTCCAAAGTCAGGATGGTGAGTGGCTTGGAGGGGAACTTCCAGGTGGTGGTGTTCCCATGTATCTGCTGCCCTTGTCCTTCTAGACGGTAGCAGTCCTGAGTTTGGAAAGTACTGTTTAAGGAGCCTTGGTGACTTTCTGCAGTGCACCTTGTAGATGGTACACATTGCTGCTACTGTGCTTCGGTAGTGGAGGGAGTGAATGCTTGTGGATGGGGTGCCAATCAAGCGGGCTGCTTTTCCTTGGATGGTGACAAGCTTCATAAGTGTCGTTGGAACTGTATTCATCCAGGCAAGTGGAGAGTATTCCATCACACTCCCGACCTGTGCACCGTATATGGTGGACAGGCTTTGGGGAGTCTGCAGATGAGTTAACCGCTGTAGGATTCCTAGCCTCTGACACTCTCTTGTAGCCACAGTATTTATATGGCTAGTCCAGTTCAGTTTCTGGTCAATGGTAACTCCCAGGATGTTGATAGTGGGGGATTCAGTGATGGTAATGCCACAATGTCAAGGGGCAATGGTTAGATTCTCTCTTGTTGGGGATGATCACTGCCTGGCACTTGTGTGTTGCAAATGTTACTTGTCAGCCCAAGACTGGATATTGTCCAGGTCTTGCTGCATTTAGACATGGGCTGCTTCAGTATCTGAGGAGTCACAAATGTGCAATGTTGAGCACCAATCAGCAGCAAACATCCCCATTTCTGACCTTATGATGGTAGGAAGGTCAGCTGAAGCATGTGAAGATGGTTGAGCTGAACACACTACTCTGAGGAACTCCTGCAGTGATGTACTGGAGCTGAGATGATTAACCCCAACAACCACAACCATCTTCGTGTTAGATATGGCTCCAATCAGTGGAGAGTTTTCCCCCTGATTCTCATTGACTCCAGATTTGCTAGGGCTCCTTGATGCCACACTCAGTCAAGTGCGGCCTTGATGTCAAGGGTAGTCACTCTCACCTCACCTCAGGAGTTCAGCTCTTTTGTCCATGTTTGAACCAAGGCTGCAATGAAGTCAGGACCTGGGTGGCCCTGGTGTAACCCAAACTGTGTGTCAGTGAGCAGATGATTGCTAAGCAAGTGCTGCTTGATAGCACTGTTGGTGACCCCTTCCACCACTTTACTAACGATCAAGAGTAGATTGATGGGGTGGTAATTGGCCCGGGTTGGATTTGTCCTGCTTTTTGTGCGCAGGACATATCTGATGCAACTTTCCACGTTGCTGGGTAGATGCCAGTGTTGTAGCTGTACTGGAACAGCTCGGCTAGGCGTGCTGCAAGTTCTGGAGCACAAGTCTTCAGTACTTTGCCGGAATATTGTCAGAGTCCATAGTCTGCAGTATCCAGTGCCTTCAGCCGTTTCTTAATGTCACGTAGAACAAATTGGCTAAAGACTGGCATCTGTGATGCTGAGGACCTCCGGAGGCCAAGATGGATCATCCTCTCTGCATTTCTGGCTGAAGATTGTAGCAAATGCTTCAGCCTTATCTTTTACACTGATGTGCTGGGCGCCCCCATCATTGAGGAAGGGGATATTTGTGGACCCTCCTCCAGAGAGCCGTTTAATTCTCCACCACTATTCACGGCTGGAGCTCTGTCTATCACTTGCTGCTTTTGCTATTTGTCATGCAAGTAATCCTGTGTTGTAGCTTCACCAGCTTTTCACCTCATTTTTAGGTATGCCTGGTGCTGCTCCTGGCATGCCCTCCTGCTCTCTTCATTGAACCAGGGTTGATCCCCGGGCTTGGTGGTAGTGGTAGAGTGGCCGGGCCATGAAGTTACAGATTGTGGTTCAGTACAATTCTGCTGTTGCTGATGGCCCATGGTACCTCATGGTTGCCCAGTCTTGAGATGCTAGATCTGTTCGAAATCTCTCTCATTTAGCACGGTGTTAGTGCCACACAATACGATGGAGGATATCCTCAATGTGAAGGTGGGACTTCATCTCCACAAGGACTGTGCGGTGGTCACTCCTACCAATACCGTCATGGACAGATTCATCTGTGACAAGCAGGTTGGTGAGGATCAGGTCAAGTATGTTTTTCTCTCTTGTTGGTTCCCTCACCACATGCTGCAGACCCAGTCTAGCAGCTATGTACTTTAGGACTTGACCAACTCAGTCAGAAGTGGTGCTACTGAGCCACTCTTGGTGATGGACATTGAAGTCTCCCACCCAGAGTACATTCTGTGCCCTTGCCACTCTCAAGTGGTGTTCAACATGAAGGAGTACTGATTTATCAGCTGTGGACAGTGGGGGGGAGCTAGACTTCATGGAGTCCGAAGTCGATGTTGAGGACTCCTATCCCACATTAACTTTGCTCTTTCAGATGTACCTTCCCTGTCTATCCGAACCTTGACATGTCTTCAGAGTTTTGGTCCAATTACCCTTGCCCTAAAGACACCTTGTCTTGACTCCCTATATACTATTCAATCTTCTATAGTTTGCATCTGTAACATCTAAATACCAGTCATTTCCATTTTTCACATAATAAAAAAGTCATGAAATTCGATCACAAAAACAACAGTAAAAATACAGACTATATTTAATAAAAATTGAATGATTTAGTAATTACAAATTAGTGGACTCTCTTACATTACATAAACAGCCCTCGTGTTATAAAACCCACTGAGCAACAGTACGTCTGGTGCATATTTCTGGTCCATCATAGTTCTCCCTACATGTCAAACAGCAAAAACAGTCATCTGACACAGGAGTCTGAATGTCTGTAAGCAGGGTAACTTACCTGCTTACCTTCAGCAAATCACATTTTTCAGTCTTAAAACACTTAGAAAGCCAATCTGACCTGCAAAGGACTCAGGAGTTACATTAAGAATTCAATGAAATTATACCTGCACACTTACATGGTAAAATGCTTCAATCTTTATTTGTTTTTATTCATTCATGGAATGTGGGCCTTGCTGGCTAAGCCAGCATTTATTGCCCATCCCTAAGTGCCCTTGAGACAGTCGCGTGAACTCCTCGAAGGTGGCGGTACATCTTCCAACTTAGTTTGTGGAATGTGATAGGAGAAATACTAGCCAAAAGATTAAAAGGTTATTACACAAGATTGTGTATTTGGAAGTTTACAAAACATAATCATTATCTTTTCATGAAATGCAAGGATTGGATCAAAATTGCCAGGAACCCATGTGGATATTTTACATTTAATAATATTTTGTGAAGCACTCCACTACTGTAGTTAATTGAACTTACGAGAACTGAAACTGAATTTCATAGCTCCCTGCACAATAATTTAATGTCAAAAGATCAGTCATGTACAACTTTTGATTTAACTGTATGCAAATGTTTCAATTTGATTCCTGAATTTGAATTCCATGTCTCATCGCTTTCAAAAGCCACTGATTCACAGATATAGTAATTTAAATATTTTGGCATTAAATTCCTACTTCCTCATTTAATGTTGATTTAAATCAAGTTACTGTATAATTTCACTTTAGTGGAAAAAAATGACCTTGAATTATTAGAAGTCAGCTGTATCAGTGTGCACCTGATGATTCAGTACCAAGAGCTAAAGAGGACAGAATTACCATCCACACATCCTCTTTTTGAACATATACATTGTATGACAAAATTCATGTGATAGAAAGCTGAATGGGCATGGAATCTTAACTATCCACTACTTGGCCCATAATACTGTCATACAGGCATTATTGCACAAATGATAATCACTAAACATACCAACTAGCATTACATAATTTGAGAGTCTGCACAGACCTGACGAGTCTCCATTCTTTAATAGTTTTTAGGCTTCTGGGGTGACGATAGGTTACCCTAGATGGTTTCTTCAAAGAAAACTACAAATTTTGTGTATTAAGTGTATTTACATATTAAGAACAGCTGTACTCAGGGCCAAAACTTGCATGTGCAAATTTAGCTGAACATTAGCGCTCAGATTTCCCTCACTGAGCTACCAATGAAAACATGACAAGTCGTCAACGCCCAAATTCAAAGGTGATAAGCAAGTCCTTGAGGTAGAGTAAGCGGGGTTACAGATTACAATTTTCTGGATGAAGGACAAAAACTGGTGCACTGGAGACAGCTAGGAGACTAAGTTGATAAGTTACCAAGGCTAGATCAGATGTATCCAATGGTACTGATGAAAGTAGGGGTGGAAATTGCAGAGGCAATAGCCACAATTTCCCAATCATCCTTAGATACAGGGGTGGACTGGAGAATTGCAAATTTCAACCTTTCTTCAAAGAAGGGTTTAATGACAAGTCCACAACTACTGGTCAGTCAGTTTGGTGGGAAGGTTTATAGAAACACTAATCTGGTGCAAAATTAACAGTCACTTCGATAAGTGCAATTTAAGGAAAATCATAATGGACATATTAAGGGAAAATCATGTTTAATTTTATTAGTTTTTTGCTGAGGTAAGAGAAGATTGAGGATAATGTGGTTTTGTGGTATAGGTAGACTTATAAGAGACATTTGATAAAGCATCAACTCTGGACACCACACTTTAGGAAGGATGTGAAGGCATTGGAGAGGGTGCAGAAAAGATATGAGAATGGTTCCAGGGTTCAGGGACTTCAGTTACATGGACAGATAGGTGAAGCTGTAGCTGTTCTCTTTAGAAAGGGTCGAGAGAGGTTTGAAGAGGTGTCCAAAATCATGAGGTCTGGGCTGAGTGGATAGGGAGAAACTGTTCCTATTGGCGGAAGGGTTGAGGAACCAAGCACACCAATCTAGGCCAATTTGCAAAAGAACCAAAAGGCAACATAAGGAAAAACATTTTTTTTAAAATGCAACAAGTGCTGACATTGAGGCAGCATTTGACAGAGTGTGGCATCAAGGAGCAGTAGCAAAACTGGAGTCAATGGAAATCAGGTGGAAAGTGCTCCACTGGTTGGAGTCATACCTAGCACAAAGGAAGATGGTTGTTGGAGGTCAATCATCTCAGTTCCAGGACATCATTGCAGGGGTTCCTCAGGGTAAGGTCCTAGGCCCATTCATCTTCAGCTGCCTCATCAGTGACCTTCCTTCCATCATAAGGTCAGAAGTGGGGACATTTGATGATGAGTGCACAATGTTCAGCATCATTCATGACTCCTCATATACTATAGGAGTGCACGTCCAAACGCAGCAAAATCTGGACAATATCCAGACCTGGGCTGACAAGTGGCAAGTAACATTCACGCCACACAAGTGCCAAGCAATGACCACCTCCAACAGAAGAGAATTTAACCATCACCCCATGACATTCAATGGCATTACCATCACTGAATCCCCTACTATCAACATCCAGGGGGTGGGGGGGTGGTTACCATTGACCAGAAACTGAGCTGGACTAGCCAAATAAACATTGTGGCTACAAGAGCAGGTCAGAGGCTTGGAATCTTGTGGCGGGTAACTCACTTGCTGACTCCCCAAAGCCTGTCCACCGTCTACAGTGCACAGGTCAGGAGTGTGATGGAATACTCTCCACTTGCCTGTGTGAGTGCAGCTCCAACAACACTCAAAGTCTGACACCATAAAACAGCCCGCTTGATTGGCATCCCATCCACAAACATTCACTCCCTCCTCCACCACCAACACACAGTGGCAGTGTGTACCATTTACAAGGTGCACTGCAGGAACTCATCAAGCCCCCTTAGACAGAACCTTCCAAACCCACAACCATTACCATCTTGAAGGACAAGGGCAGCAGGCACATGGGAACAGCACCACCTGGAAGTTCCACTCCAAGCCACTCACCACCCCGACTTGGAAATATATAGCCATTCCTTCATTGTCGTTGGGTCAAACTCCTGGAACTCCCTCCCTAACAGCATACCTACACCACATGCGCTGCAGCTGTTCAAGAAGGCAGCTCACCAACACCTTCCCAAAAGCAAATAGGGATGGGCAATAAATGTTGGTCTAGCCAATGACGCTGAGGTCCCATGAACGAATAATAAAAAAAAGTAGTTAGGACCTGGAATACACTGCCCGAGTGTGTGGTGAAAGCAGTTTCAATCATGGCTTTCAAAAGGACTAGATAATAACAGGAAAAGAGAAAAAAAGTTACAGGGCGAGGGGGGAATGGCAAGAGTGAGACACCAGCTGAGTTGGTCTTACAACGAGCCAGAAATGACAAGGCAGACCAAGTGGCCTCTTTCAGGCCTGCAACCATTCTATATCCCCCCAACGTGGTGTCAACTATGGCTCAGCAGCACTCTTACATCTAAGTCAGAAGGTTGTGGGTGCAAGTCCCACTCCAGACTTTGAGGATAAAACATTAACTCCTGCCAACACCGCAAAGTATTGTCAAGCGCCAATGCCATCAGGTGAAGTGCTTTCTTTAAAAAGTTTAAAAGTTACTAAAATACCAGTCCAATGCGAGTCCATAATTCACCCCATTTAAAGTACTCCCTCCAGTTGCGGTACACAATTATTGCACTATTGACAGGTTGTTTAATGAAGGAATATTTTTGAAGTAATCTCTCACCAGCGTAAAGGGTCTGGACACAAACACACAAAAGAGTTTAAAGAATAACTTCAGGAGAGAGACTGAGACACAAGTTCTTTAGTATTCTGATGCACTGTGTCAAGAACTGCCATTAACCCAGTCATGTATGCTTGCCTACTGGGCATTACTGATCAAAAATGAAATGCTACCAGGTCTGCATACTTAAATTTATAACACCAAAGCAAGGCATAACCATTTCAGACTTGCTGATTATGTAAGTGACTAGAATATTAACTGAAATCTTTTGGATGTATTTAAGTTCCATAATTCCATACAAGACAGACAGCACGTCTCAGTGTTGTACTCTTCCATTTCTACACAGGGCTTTAATGGAACAGTTATTGATCACTCAAACCTGTGGTGATGTAACCAATAACCATCATGCAACACTACACTGATATCATCTAACAGCACAAGGCGAGAAAAGTTTATCCATGAGTGCATCAGTTTTCTTTGTGGCTTTTATAAAGCAATATTGACCCCACATGCTTTATCGCTAAGTTTATAAAAAGTGCGCATATTACTTGACGAAGGAAACAATATTCTTCCAGAATCCAACAATTTCACTCCCCAAGATGTCAGGATATTGTCAGCAAAAAGTACCAACACCACAATCATGTATACAACATCAACTTATATTTATATAGCACTGGTAAAGTGATAAAAAGTCAAACAAAATATGATACCAAACCACATAAGGAGATATTAGCACAGATAAGAAAAGCTTAGTCAAAGAGGTAGTAGGTTTTAAGGAGTATCTTAAAGGAGGGAAAGAGGCGTAGGGAACATATCCGGAGCATAGAGCCTAGGCAACTAAAGGCGTAGTCTCCAATGATGGAGCGAATAAAATTGGGGATGCTCAAGAGGTCAGAATTAGAGGAGATACCTCAGAAGGTTGTGGGGCTGGAGGATATTACAGAGATTGAGGGGGTTGAGGCCATGGAGGGATTTGAAAAAACATGAGAATTTGAAAAACAAAACATTACTTGACTGGAAGCCAGCACAGGGGAAATAGTTGAATGGGACTTATTGCAAGTTAACACACGGACGCAGAGTTTTGAATGACCTCAAGTTTACAGGGGGTAGAATGTGGAAGGCCAGCCAACAGTGCGTTAAAATAGTCAAGTCTGGAGGCAATTTCGGCATGAATGAGGGTAATATTTGTATTTTCTCAATGACAGGATTTACCAGGCTCTTGCACGAAAGTCGAGTTACATTCAACTTTTGTTCCCAGCTGAAGATACTACATAAAAACTTCACCTAACTGATAGCAAAGACTGAATTAGAAGTAAAATTCTCAAAACTTTGGGAATGCAAAACCCTAAACGCAACTAATCTTCGGCAGTTCGAAACTCGAGTACACACCGCCTGAATAGAAAAGCACTGCAAACGCGCGCAGCCACAGTAACTTTACGCTATTACCACTTCTGAGTCCCACCAATTAACAAGAAAACATCTTCAGGTCCGTAACAAGATTTCACTGTGCAGTGTATGTTTGACAACAAAATTACTCGCCAGACACATGCTCGGAAGCACTTGGGGAGGGGAAACTCTGCAACTATCGAATAAAGGCAATTATTTAAAATCTCTACTTCTCACCTCTCCAGCTTAACTGATGGATGTTGTGCTGGAGTAAAAAATTATACCCAGTATTAATGTGCTGCTCTCTCTTCCTGTACGTGAGCAGTTTGCATACAAATACACCAAGAATAAATGAGTGGGAAATGCAAACACACAAATTGCACATAACTGAGTGATCATCGGCTCACAGTATACAGCGAAGTTGTACAGGCAGATGTCTATCTGCATTCCGCGGCAGTGGATGTAGAGCCCCTGTGTTTTTGTTTATTAGGTGGGTAATTTTGTTGTTGCACTGACCGGGTCCGTAGAATTTCTTCCCTTTGGTCACATCGAAGACTTTGCCGTTGACGGCGAGCAGGAGCCGCGGGTTCTGAAGCCCGTCGTACTCACGCAGCTGTTCCAGGCTGAAATCGCGTTTCTTCATCTTGGGCAGCTCGGGCTCCTTGCTCTCGATCTCCGAGCCGGCCCTCCTCCTCCGGTACAGTCTGTACACCCCGAGCAAAGCCAGCAGCAACAGACAGACGTTAAACACTAACCCGCCGACGCCGAAACCGGCCATCCCGGCCGCTTCCTCCTCCTCCACAGATGGACCAACCCCCTCGCCGCCACCAGCACCACCGCTATTCCCTTCCACATTGTCCGCCATAATGCACGTTAGCAACCCCGCCAGCAGCGCGTACCCACTCCAGTATAACGGCATCCCATTGGCGGCGCCTCCGCCAATCAAACGCCGTCCCCGGGGCCTGACGGGGGTTGTAGTCCTTCAAGCGTCTGCGCCTGATACGTCGACAAACGCAGAGTCCAGTGCGCGTGCGCGGGCCAGTCTGGCGCAGGACTTGCTGCCTACGTGGCGCCTCTTCAGAATCGGCACGTGGAGTGTAGATAAGTCCTGGGGCAATGTATTGGAGTGGAGTTTACTGTTAGGAGAGTCTCTTTCACAATTTTTCGTGATATGGTGGCATAGCGACGCAGATGGACATGGGATTTTAAGCTATGGGTTACCAACACAGGAAAACTTAAAACGCTTATAACACGAACTCGTAACTTCAGTGCTAAATGATATATTTAGATGAACGTGTTTGTTCTTGAGTATAATCTTTTGGCCCAATTTTGTTCTTGGATGTATTTTTCCACACTTATTACATTGAGAATATATTTCATGTTATTTATCATCCTAATGGAGATATACCAACATTAAAAATGTAAAAATACTGAGGTTTTGTACTAAAAATGGCAGTTTCTGGCAATAGTTAGAATCCAAAGATATGACGTCTCCTACTATTAGGTTCTAGGGGGCAAAGCTCATGAGTAGTGGGGTCTGAGGTAAATCCCCTGAATGTTTAGCCTTGTTTGTTGAGGATGATGAACTGTACAAGATATAAGGCAGTCTTGTTCAGTGGTTAGGAAACTTATGTAGAAACAGCAGGATTAAGGAAAAGTACATCAAAAATATGACGAGAAGCAGAAAAAGTCTGAAATTGTGAAAGTTGCGCAGAGAAAGACCAAAGAAATTAGAGAAGGACTGAGACAAGCCGAAATAAGTAACACCTAAGGGAGATTTAAAAAAGTAAAACAAAACATAAAGGGGAAGTAAAATTAAAATTGAGCATCAGATACAAATAAAATAAAAATGGAACATGTTGCACACCGGAACTTCTAAAGACAGACAGAAGAGAGGAGATTGTTGAGTGTAGATGGAGAGTATTAGATTCAGTAAGTAAATTCCCTCGGGTAAGTGATATGACCAGTCTAGCATTAGAGACTGAACCTTCAAGGATTGGAGCTGAAGAGCAGCACAGTAAGAACAGCATTGATTTGATGAAGGGACAAAGTGCTAGAGGAAGCCAAGAAGGAGACACAGGATAAAGATTGATAAAGTAAGCAAAAATTAAGCTACCTAAGAGATCTTATTAGCGAACATATACCAGGCACAGTCTAATCTGCAGAAAGGTTTAAGGTTCCAGAAGAAAAGGGGCTTAGAAAACCAGAGAGGAGGACCACCACTTGGAAACTATGATCTTACCACGTTGTCCCCCCTGTCTTTTTAACTACCGTTTCCAGATCAGAGAGAGATTGTGATCTTAAGTGATTCATGCTCAATGAACGGTGATGTGTGTTGTGATGGCAATACCTGAAGAATCGTGAGTGTCTGACTGAAACTAGCACAGTACACACTGAGTAATGGTTAGAAGGAAAACTGAAGGGCCCAGGTAGGGATCCAGTGGGAGTGGTCCATGTAAGTGTAAATGAGATAGGAAAAACATAGGGACAATAGCCATATATATGAAAAATGGCTCAAAATCTCAAGGATAGAGAATTTAAAATTGTGTTTGGGAAAGGAAAGGAAAGAAAATTTGTGGAAGAAAATGAGTGGTTGCTAGACTGTGAGAGTACAACATTGCTACCTTCATAAATAACTGGGAATACTTCCAAAAAAAAACTGATACAGGAGAGATGAGTCATCTGGGGACAAATAGGTTTTGAAGCAGCAATAGAAAATCATTTGTGGAAGGGGAGGGCAGGTGGAAAAAAGTTAGGATTCCAGAAATTGTAGAATAAAAGGCAGTAGCAGGTAGGTTTGGACACTGATTATCAGACAAACATACAAACCATGGCAGATACTAGGGAACTATGTAACAAGGAAACATGTATGATAAGATCTATATACATGAATGTTAGAAGAGAGAACTGCAAAATATTGTTAGCAAGTTGATTTGCAACATTTATTTAAAAATATTTAAAAAATAACAAAGTAGATTGACCTATCTTGTTTACTTTTGTTCCTATATGGCATGTTTTCTAAAGGGGTTTTCAATATGTCTCACTTACTCTTTAATCATGAATCTTACTCCTAACTTTTCCCCTATGCTAATTGCTCCATTGTGGGAACTGAAGGAGCCCAAAAACCTGTAGCTCACTTTTATTACTTAATAACAACAATGCTTTTGTTAAGGGGAGGTCATGTCTGACCAATTTGATTGAATTTTTTGAAGAGGTGACCAGGTATGTAGATGAGGGCAATGCATTTGACGTAGTCTACTTGGATTTCAGCAAAGCTTTTGATAAGGTCCCACATGGGAGACTAATAACGAAGGTAAGAGCCCATAGGATCCAAGGCAATTTGGCAAATTGGATCCAGAATTGGCTGAGTGGCAGGAAGCAGAGGGTGATGGTCGAGGGGTGTTTTTGTGACTGGATGGCGGTGTCCAGTGGGGTTCCACAGGGATCGTTTGTGGTATATATAAATGATTTAGACTTGAATGTAGGAGGGTTGATCAGTAAGTTCGCAGATGACACGAAAATTGGTGGGGTGGTAAATAGTGAGGAGGATAGCTTTAGATTACAGGAGGATATAGATGGGCTGATCAGTGGCAAATGGAATTTAATCCAGATACATGTGAGGTGATGCACTTGGGCATGACAAACAAGGCACGGGAATACACGATCAGAGGAGCAGAGGTGGGGTCATGATTGAGGTGTATAAAATTATGAGGAGCATAGATAGGGTAGACAGGAAGGAACTTTTTCCCTTGGTGGAGGGATCAAAAACCAGGGGGCATACATTTAAGGTAAGGGGCAGGAGGTTTAGAGGGGATGTGAGGAAGAATTTTTTCATCCAGAGGGCGGTGGGAATCTGGAACTCTGCCTGAAAGGGTGGAGGAGGCAGAAACTCTCATAACATTTAAGAAGTATTTGGATGTGCACTTGCGATGCCATGGCATAAAAAGCTATGGGCCTAGTGCTGGAAAATGGGATTAGAATAGTTAGGTACTTGTTTGACCGCCACAGGCTCGATGTGCCAAAGGGCCTTTTTCTGTGCTGTAGACCTCTATGACTCTATAACTTGTAGTTATATAGCACCTTTAAGATAACAAAATTCCCAGGCTATTATAAAACAAAATATAACAAAGGAACGTATTAGTACAGATACGTGGTCAAAGCTTGGTCAAAGAGGTTGAGAAAGGTGGGTACACAATTGGGAGTTAACAATACATTCAAGGACTTTGCTGAGGAAATGAGGTTGGAGACATGGCAGTGGTGTGCAAGGATGGAGGGGTTAGTGATTGAGTTTTTGAGGAGAGTGGTGATGGAAAATGTGAAAGAGCAACGCAATGAAATTTACTGACAAATGACATGTAAGTCACATTATATTTTTGTAAATAATGGGAGATATATTTCCTAATAATTTTATTAGGAGGGGTATAATGCCTCAACAACTTGAATTTATATAATGCCTTTCTGTAGCAAAACAACCCAATGCACTTCATCAGTTATCAAAACAAGGTTTGACACAGAGTGACATGAGATATTAGGACAGGTGAACAAAAGCTTGGTTAAAGAGGTAGGTTTTAAGGAGTGTTTTAAATGAGGAGAGGTGGAGAGGTTTGAGGAGGGAGTTCTCGAGCTCAGGGCCTAGACAACAATGCCACCAATGGTAGAGCAATTAAAATTAGGCATGCAGAAGAGGCCATAGTTAGAGGAACACAGAGAACTCTGAGGGTTATGGGACTTGAGGACACTACACAAATAGGGAGGGGTGGGGCTAAAGAGGGATTTGAAAATAAGGATGAGAATTTTAAAATGAATTAATTGCCAAACTGGAGAACCAATTTGGATAAACAAGAGCAGGTATGATGGATGGCAGCGACTTGGTGCGAGTTAGGATATGGGCTGCAGAGTTTTACAGAGGGTGTGAAGTGAGAAGCCGGCATGGAAAGCATTGGAACAGTTGAGTCTAGAAGGCATGGATAATGGTTTCAGCAGCAGTTAAGTTGAGGCAGGGCTGGAGATGGGCATTATGGAGGATTAAGTGGAAATCTTGGTGTTGAAGAGGATATGGGGTAGGAAGCTCAGCTTGGGTCTTCATTAAAGATCAGCACTTTTCAGCAGACGCTTCTCAACAGCCCTTGCCCTGCCCATCCAACCCAACCACCATTATTGTAAAGCTTGTCATGAGGTAATTGAATATTGCTCCACTTTGAGAGGATCTTCTCTATTGGTGCATGTTCAGAAGTAGTTCATGAATCTCGCTGGTCTTGATATTTGAAGAACAGAAGAATGCAAATGGAGGGGCAAAACCCAAAAGCCCACTCAGAATCAGAAGCCAAATCAGAACCTGCAATTGTAACTGAATTAAATCAATAAATTTTCGCTTATGGGTTTTGTGTCTTCAACTGTGTGGAGAGCATGCTATTTGCATGACACAATCTCAGCTTTTTTTATAGGGACATTTTATAAATGGAAATTGGAGGAGCCAGGTGCACCACAATGGATGTTGCACACAGAACAAGAGCAGAACCCAGGTTTAATTATAGAATGGTTACAGCACAAAAGGAGGCCATTCAGCCCATTGAGTCTGTGCTGGCCCTGCAGGAACAATTTAGTTCGTTGCACTCCTCTGCCCTTTCGCCATAGGCCTATATTTTTTTTCCTCTTTAGATGATGTATCATTGCAATTACTGCTGGATTGTCAGGAGCAGAAGGGATATGGTTTTCCCCAGTAATGAGGAAGAAATCTGCAGTTCTTACCAAGAAGGCATAGATGGATTGTGCCCTGGTCTTGATAGAAATTTCAGAAATTCTTTGCATTTCATTATCTTCCTATTTATCCATCCACTGTTGCCACTGATCCCAGACCTTATGTTATGTGGTGCATTTATTTCAGTCATCCTAACAATGCAATATGTCCATTGAGTGAATACCTAACTTTGACTTATTCGTGGGTCTGTTTTATGCAGCCTTTGGAGTACAAGGGAAAACAGAACGTGAGGGAAAGGATTGGAGGTGGTCGAGTTACTTTCTATTGACAGCCAAATCTTTAATGCTAAATTGTACATATCCCTCCTGCAAAGATGAGCTAATATAACATGCATAATGAAATAAAAATAATTAATTTAACAATACAAGAACTTTCTCTGCCAAATGTTTGTCAGAGGGAACTGAAGCACCGGCTGTAATAGTGAGATTGGATTCAGATGCAGCAGTCTCCGGTTTAAATATTCACCTGAACTGCAGCTCAATTTCGCCTCCATTTCACCGATCAACTTCCTGAGCCCCAGGAATCCTATGCAGGTCATGATCTCATTAACATCTCCTAAGGACATTAGTTGCTGCAATAAGCACCCATATATCTGCACTAATCAAAGCCCCAATTTAGGTAAGGAGGATGCTTGCAGGTATTCACACGCACCTCTGTTTAACTTCTTTTAGAGTTAAAACAATTAACTAAATTAAAGTAACAAGGGACGCACCTCTGTTTAAGCCAGATGTGGGTGTGTTAGATCTGGATTGCAATGCATTGTAGAATTCAGTTATTTTAACTACCCACCTAACCTCAAATCACCTATTCTTGGGAGTTAAATTCCCTCTGTTGTGTTAGATATTTTGACTAAGATGCTGTTGGTTGATGTTAAATTTGAGCTTGAGACCGAAGATCAACATATTTCCTGTTCCTGGATGTCAATCTTGGCACAAAAAACATTCATTAATGTGTTAATAAACAGCTGAGTGACTATTGAAAGCAAGTTACAAGGTAGCAGGAAGAATCATTCCACCTTCCTGTAGTGCAGCATTGTTCCAAACATAACTTCACTACTAAGAAGCAAGAATACAATTGGGCACCATTAGACACTGGCAAAGTTCAACCCACACGTTCTGGAAATTACAGATCTGGAAATCAAGCGCTGGTGAATGTCTTGTTCTCTCAGAATGGAAGTATTTTCAAAGGAATGAAAATGCATATATCTTCACAAAAATAAAGAATAAGAACAGTAGTGGGAATTAAAATTCAAAACTCAAAGGCAAGGAGATAGTGACTTTTGAGGTGTGTTTATTAACACCATGTGTACCTACATTAATAGCATACCAATGAATAAATATGCATTTTAAATGTTACATTTTCATATTTCTAGTTCTTAACAAGTTTTGCATATTACGGGAGTGTATTGCCTGACTAACATTACTAGAATAATTTACTTTGCTTAGTGTTTTTAGTATGGGGGTGTTTTGTGGCGCAGTGATGGTACCCCAACCTGAACCATAAGCTGTGGGTTCAAGTCCCACTCCGTGATTTACTGGTCACAGATGTATTCATAATGTGGTCAAACAGGTTGATATCAACCTGCAATCCTTTCAAATGCCTACTGCAGGTGGTAAGAGCAAGAGAGTCTCCTGATCAGCCAGAACATGCAGAAAACAGTGGCAAACTGCTGTAGTACTTTGCCAAGCATAACCGTGGACCAACACGAGAAAGTCCATGCTCACCAACACCCTCTTAAAGCACGGTGCCTGAACAGTGAGAGAGTCTATCCAGTGCTACAAGTGATAAATTTGGATGGGTTGTTTTTACCTAGTAAGAAAGCTAATTGGAATTATGAATATTTGGCAGCACTTGAGATTTTTTTTTACTGTGTTTTGGAAGATAACTTATATCTCACCCATTAGATAGATATACTTAACCATTGTTTTCATGTTCCTGATCAAGCTATTGGTGGAGTCCAATTCAGCTACAACCTAGTGGAATTAAAGAGAAGAATCTTGCTTAAGATCGTCAGCAAGAGCACACCTTCATTAATTATGAGCATTGATGGTTTTAATGAAGATAAAAATGCACAAAAAATATGAAGTAACATAAGTGTGAATATAGCGCCTGAAGACAAGTAATAATGTATATTGTTCCAATGTTAAAACAGAATAGTTATCAAGGAAGAACCAAGGACATCACAGATGATGGAGGAAATTCACTTACAAATTAAATATGTTACTATGAAGGAAAAGACTAGATGATTTTCAATACAAAGAACTGGATAAGATTACAAAGGAAAAGTTTATTAAAGCCCAGGATGTGTGGATCATAAAATGATGTAGATAAACTGGACAAACTAAGAGCATAAAACCATGAAAAGGAATCAAACAGCTAACAAAGGGAAGAAAATGCAATTATTGGTTGCATTAATGATACATAAATATTTCAAGTAATTAAAAGGTACTAAAGCTAGATGAAAAATATATAGAATATTTAATGAACTGAAGATTGAAAAAATGTTGAATATTACAGGTAAGCTAGAAGTACTGTATCAGAAAATAGGCAAGCTACAAAGCATGACCAGTGAAGGCATGTTATATTCATAACTTTTAAGATTCAATGTCAACTGTTTCTTTTAAAAATGGTTCATTTCAATGTGCTGCTGCAAAGATGGCCACTGAAGGTCAGCTGACCTGGCCTGTATATTCAAAAACTGACTGTCTATCAGAGACAAAAGGGTACATCCCAGTTGAAAAGATGTCAACTATACATAACCCTAAAGACATTCCTGAATTGAATAGGTCTTTTTTTGAAACAAAGGTGATCATCTTAACCCCCTGTCCCCGGATGAATGTCATTTATTGTTGATTTAAATTCACCATTAATTTCATTCTCCATCACAACTGATGTTTGGTTGGTTGAAATTTTTTTTCCAAGACTTGGACATTAAAAACATGCAGACAGATTAAAATGGAGATCAGGAGTTAAAAAACTGAATAAAGTCTTTTACAGTGTGCTTCAAATGTGTAAACCCTGATGACAATTTAGTGACTAATTTTAAAGGAGAACAGAAGAAGTTGCTGAATCAAGAGGGCGAGAAGCAATATGATAGGGAACTTCTCCTTGGATTCCATTACAACTGCCAGTACCCAGATAGATTGTCAACAACATTGCTGCTTCTGGCAAAGTTAAATGGACCAAACAAATTGTAAAAACCTTTGGACCCATTACAAAACTCTTAGGGTCCAGAATGTCCAAAATCCAATGCAGATTTTAAAAAAAGCAACATGAAGAATGCAAAATCAAGGTACAATATTTTAACCAAAAATGAAAAGCTGTTTTGGAGGAGTTTAATGCTACAGCCGTTAACACCAATGCAGGCCAAAGCTATGTGGTTGCAGGTGCCCTGTCAGGAGTTTAAAGAACAAGGGATGGTAACAATATTTTAAAGCCTGTTGAACTTACGGGGTTTATTAAGATTATAAAATAGTATTGTATGTTTATAATGAAGCTTGTTTTGTGAATACGATATATCATTGTGTAACTCGTAATATGCTGGTTGTTAAAGTGTTTATGATGTTTAAAACTTTAAGTATTTCAAACATTGTTGCAAAGACAACTTTACCATGGTAAAGCTTTATTTTTTTCTGGGGGGGAATTGTGGTGGTTTTGGGGGGGTGCAGGGGAAGTGTCATGTGACAATCTTTGTCTAGGGAATCAGTAATTGGTTTTAACAATGTTTGAAAAGTTCTAAGAGTTTGCATTAATTGTAAAGGTATCAATTGTAATTTTCTCGAAATGAGGAGTATTACTGGTCATTTTGACCTGGCGACCGTTGACCTGGAAGCAGTACCAACAGCAAGGTTAAGATACAAAAGCTGTGGCTGGCAGACACAAAGGAGAGCTGGAAGCAGAAGATGATCAGCAAGCAGTTGCAGGAACTCTTGGAGTCAGTTGTGCAAGCAGGCTAAAAAGGCTTAAAACCTGGAAAACCATGAATAGCTCAGAGACACTAAACAGCTGGACATTTTACCAGAAGAGCAAAACTGTGAACTATGTTATTGGTTGGTTGAAAAGGAACTCTGGAAAGCTGTGGCTTCAGGACTGTCCTGACCCAAGGGAGAAAGGGTTCGCATAAGTGTGCCTTGCTAATCATAATCATACTGGTAAAACTCAAAGGTGAAAACTATTGTTGGATAAGACTCCTGACCAATACTGCGTGAATAAAGAACAGCAAATTGTGGAACCATGCAGCTACATAGTGCCACATTTGTGCCATGAGTGATGTGGAAGATGCATCTTTGTTGTAGCAACTATTTAAAGTGAAATTTACCTTTTTATTTGAAGTATCATTTAATTCATGTTTAATTTACATCAATTCAGACTTGTGTTAAAGTGAAAGCTACAGAAAGTGGAATTGTTAGTAATTTCTTCATTGGGGGTCATTCAGTAAATTTGGTTATTTTGGTTTATGGTTCCCCATCAGGTATTGTAACAGTAAATTACTCATATATTATGGGAATGCTACACATGCACTTTATCAGTTATATAACACTTCCAAAAATTCAAAGGTGCAGAACATGGAAAGAATACAAGCAATACCACTGCAAGAGACGTAGGATTTGGTCTAATTTCATGATTTAAACTTAAAAAAATTTAGCTTGTAGATATGGACTCTAACTCAAAATACTGAAAATGGTTAGAAGTTGTTGATACCCAGGATGCTTTACAAGCCTCCAGGCACTTGTCTTGGTGCAATAGGAATCATACAATAAGAACAACTTTAACAAAGTGAAGCTTGGAAGATTAATAGATGTCTTGCAAAGGGTTGTATTTAATGAGAAAGACATGAGGGGTCAATTTTTGGTAGCACATTCAGGTGTTAACAACCCTGAGCTGGCCAAAGTGAGAACTTGAGCTGAAGCACAATTAATTAGGTAAAGGAGTTGAAGTTTGTACTAGGAACAACCACCTGGTGGCTCAATAGGGGCTGATTGCCTCAAAATGCTTGCTAACACTCATGAAGGAAGGTTATACAGCATTTTAGCAGCTAAAATTTATTCTCAACCCCCTCTCTAAATAGCAACCAGCTATTTGAAACCAAACATAACATTGATGCCAACTTCAAGCATGAGCAGAAGTGACTCTCACTATTTTATGTTCACTTGCTGCTGGAACTGTGAAATGGACCTCAAACATATTGGGAAAAATTTTGGGACAGAGTCAAGATTTCACTAACATATATTCTGCAAATTCTGAGGATTTCAACTAAGGAATGTGCAGTGTGCTATTCCACTTTAGCGGACACCATAAAGGAATTACTAGGAGAAAGGGAATTGGTCATGGGCATCTTGCTAAGGGACCACCCACCCCGGTCTGGATGAGGATTGGGAGGACATGAGGCCAAGCAGAGCAGCAATAGCTGCTCCTGGAGGACAAGATGGCATCCTTTCCTACCCTTGCAGGTCAGGACATCCCTCTTCTGGACCTCCTTTAACAGGATCGCTACTTCCAGTTCTGAGAACCTATGCCCCCTCTTCTGTTCCTGGACCACTGTACAACATGCCATCGTGTGCAAGCCAACACATTCCACTCATTCAATGGAAATGGGTGTGGGGAGCCTACATGTAGTGCTCCACGAAAATTGCATCTAACCAGTACTTGAGCTCGAAGCCTACCAGGTTTGTGTTTCAGCGTGTCCAGACAAATTCAAATCAAAGGAATCAGCAATTAGAACAGAAATTGTGGGCTAAATACAGACTTTCAAACATTTAGTGCCCTTTTGTCAAGAAAATGTATTAAGCTTTAATGGAAACAGCAAAGAGTAAGAATTAATGAGTTAACATAATGAACAATCAGTTGAGATGGGTTAGAAGTTAAAGATCAATGGATGTCATAAATAACTTAAGGAACAACTGTAACTCTTTCGGGTCACAACCAATTAAACTAAATTAACAAAATCAGGGATAATATAAAAGGCAGCCCCTTAAAGGGAAACTACAAAAACAAAGACAAAATTTAAAGGAAACTTACCAACATTAAATCAAAATGTGATCAAAGGAGTCTATAAAGCACCACAGTCCCTATGATGCACACAAGATTACAAGGGGTACTTAATGGTAAATTAGACAAATTGAACTACCGATTGAAAACAAAATTATTGTTCTAGATTTTAAATACACACCTATTGATAGGGGGAGGGAAGGACTGAATGGAGAAAAATGGCAAAGATCAGGTAGGTGAGTAGGCAGGTTAACATTTCAGGTCTGTAACCTTTTATCACAACCGTTTTCTCCATAGATGTTGCCTGTCCTGCAGAGTATTTCCAGCATTTCCTGTTTCCATTTCAGATTTCCAGCACCCACAGTATTTTGTTTTAATATTTGAGATAAAATGATGAGTTTTAAAGTCCAAATGAAAAACTAGGCTAATTTTAGAAAGATGAGTGAATTTAGATGAGATGAGAAACAATAAATTAATACACAGGACTAGATTTTTTATAGAATAAGGAACCTGCAAAGTTGAAAAATAAATGTATACAATTTATAAAGACTACTTCAAATTTCTAAATGTTGTGACTGAATAAAGCGGTTGGAAACTAGGAAGGAAGCATATAAGGCTTATTGGGATGATAAAAATAATAGAATACAAGATAATGTGGGAATAAATTAAGAAATATATAATGAAAGCAATGAGGAAAAGAAATGAGAACACTGGAAAAAAATTTAAAAAAGAAAAAGCAACTTGTTGAATGTGAGTGGTATCCTTAAGAGAGGATAGGGAGTTAGTAAAGGATAAATATAAATTGGCAGGATATTTATCAAGTATTTCATTTCTGTAATTATAAAAGGGGACATTGGTGTGCAGATAAATTATGAATTAATTAAAATCAAGTGATATTATAACACTCTACTAATACTATAACAATTAAATATCCATCTGTCAGCTCAGGTGTGACAACACAGCTGAATGAAATCACTCCTTTGTTGTCAATGCTAAACTAAGTTGGCCTCTTCAGTCACCTATATCCCTCTCTGTGACAAGTCACTCTTAATAACAGAAATGAATTAAGCTATTGCAGGATAAAGTGCTGGAATCTAATGGGATACATGCAAGGATGCTGAGAGAAATGGGAAAAGAAATGTACAAAATCTTCAATTACAGATTAAATCACTAAACATCGAGATGTAGAGAAGATAATCAGAAGCAGCCAACAGTAATTTTAGAAACTAATATTGTGTTTCATGAAAAGATAACAGATATGATGGATTGGGGGTGGGGGGCAAGAAATAGCAGTGAATTTGGTGTATAGGAACTTTCAGAAAGCTTTTGAATAAGTGTTAAACCAGAGACTACTGGAGAAGAATGAGAGATAAGGAATTAAGGAAGTAGTAGCAATTTGAGATGAAACCTGATTGGAAGGGAGGAAACAGAACACAAATTAAAGCACGGTTCTGCAGAGGTTAGAAGTGGATAGCGTGACCCACAGGGTTTGGTTCTGGAACAACTTCTGCACACCATTAGGGTTGTCCAACATATGGCCCGCAGGCCACAATCCGGTCCATGGAGCCAGTGTTCAAAATACAAGTTAAGATTCTGCAAAGAGCTGCTCCTCCAATCACAGGCTATTCCTCTCCTGCCTATGCTGCTGATAGGCTCAATAGTGAGGGAGAGAAACAGTTTGTGATTGGAGGAACAACAGTAAAATGTGCGCAAGTGTGAGAAAGCGAGAGTGAATGTGTGTGTGTGTATCTGGCTCACTCCCAGTCTCAGGATGCTAACTCACCCTTAGTCCCATACACATGCACACACAATGGGCATGGTTGAGGATAAGTGAGTGAGCACCCCGAGACTGGGAGTGAGCTAGGCACACACTCTAATGGTCATCCTTATTAATTGCTCATTTTTAAAAATCATTTATCGTTTTGACATTTTTGTTGTTTCTTTCTTTCATACCTAAACTTTTAACTTGAAATTCATGTTTAATGTTGTGCCAAACCTTATCTTTCTGAATTTGCTCATCAACCCCTTGAGTGAGAAAAAAAAATTTAAATATGGCCCCTCACACGAAAAGGTTGGACAACCTTGGTGTACATGAATGATGTGCGAGCTGGAAACATGGGTTTGAGAGATACTGCCTTGGCAAGGTGGCAAATGCATCTTGTAGATGTAGCCACAGTACATTGGTGGAAGTTTCAGCTAGTGGAAGAGTATTGAGATTCCTTTTGCAGCATCAAACATCCAAGTAAAATGAGAGTATCCCATCACACTTAACTTTTGTCTTAAGGTGGAGATGATGTTTTGGGGAGCAAAGGGAGCCATTTGCTGCAGAGTAGCCAGAATGTGTGTGTGTTTCTGGATCGTGGTGACTTCCAGAATGTTGACATCAGGGTAACTGGCACTATTTGCAACATTGGCTGGCGGGAGAAAATGGGCAGACTTTCTATTGTTGGAGATGGATTTTTGGAACTTAAGTCACTTCCACAATTGAGGAAAAATGAAATGCTTTTAGACACTTTGCCCTTTCAGACCAATCAACGTAGGCAGTTTGGTTAGAATCACCACTTGCTTTCTCCAAAATTCTGGAGAAGCCTAACAACTTCAATGTGGAAGTTACACAAAAGAATAGATCTTGCCAATTCAACATAACTAGCCATAAACCCAACTTGTGCTAGGATGTATTTTCGGGTCTCCATAAGAGTCAGTTTTTAAGTTGTGCTATGACTGCTCTTTCAAAATTTGATTCCCTAATTGTAAGCAGATCAGAGAAAATTTTGCAGTTGAAAATAGAGATTCAGTGGCATTTCTTAAATATTTGAAGCTTCCAAGACTGTTTCAAAATATTTTTCAGAAATTCAACCTATTCTTAAACCAAGCAACAAATAATGCATCGGACAAAAACTGAAGTCAGACCACCTGTCACTTAAATAGTGCAAGAGTAGAAATGGTCAGATAAGGCAAGGGTGTCCAAAATATTCTTGCCAATTCGCTCTTGAATCAGTCAACTCAGCCTTATTTGGATTAATCTGTTTGTTTGGCCCGTTTGAATTTTGTAGGCCTGAAGGTTTGGAAACAGCTGATTTTATCAGATCTTATTGATAGATAATTAATGGTTCATAGTTCTGATTTAGGACTTATCAGCAACTCAGATGTATGCCACTTTATAGCAACATGGATTTAAAAGTTTATCTGGACCGTAAAACTCATAGTGCACACCTTGTGCAACCTATCAAAACAAAAGCTTGGACACCTCAGACAAAAGTAATGGTATAGGCAACATTCTCAAAATACAACTCTTTCTCCAGTGGCATTTGTGGGAGCTATTAAGTGGTAGGAGAAAAGTAAATCTACTGCACTTGTCAAAGTAGAAAGTAACTTGGTGCACTGGATTTGTGCATGTGGATCAGAGGGGCATTGTAAATTTTATGTATTCTCAAAACATTAATTACATAAAAACTGGTGGAAAAATACATCTATGACACCTATGTATACAAGTCACATGATTTGTCATGTGTACAAGTGTTGCTCTAATGTATTTACAAATGTATACATTTTTAGCTTTAACTGATTAGAGGTACATGCTTACTTTGATAAATTTATCAAGGTACCACAATTTAAAACTGTTGAAAGACTCTGAATAATTTTTTGCCAGGTTGTGTACACTCTTCTTCCACCTCTGATCTTTACATCGAAATACCAGAAATCACAAGATATACACAATTCATGTGATATTTGGAACCAAAAATTACACAAAAAGAATTATACCACATAGTTACCCTGTCCTGTACAGTTATGAAGGATGACTAACATTAACATGTTTCAATTTCTATAAATGCAGAAATTTGAGATGTTGCTGTAGTTTTTCAAATTGCACATACTGAGCAGAAAGAGAAGTTTTTGAAACCTACATCTTTAAGTGACTGTGAAGATCTGGTTAGCACAGCAGTAAAGGCCAGACACTTCCCCACAAAGAAACAAAAAAATCAGAAACCAAAGTACACAGTCACATTTTCCATACCTACCAGTGTCTAGCTCAAAAGCAACTTTGGCAGAAGCCTAGGAAACAGATCACTTGAACAGTAGACCAAAAACAAGTGACAATATTAAAATAAATTCAAATACATAAAGTGGTACATGCATTTCAGAATTTTAAAACGTGGCATACAATAGCCATCATAGTGACAGAGTCAAGTTCTCCCCTCTCATCAAAATTAGTCTCCAAAGAATCACAGTGCAACCAGTTACATTTTCTGATTGATTTTGTATGTTTTTATATGCATTTTTATAAAAGTTGAGAAGATTGCCACAAATTACACACGCTAATGCTAGATGTGCACACTTATTTCATTAGATGAAAAAATTAGGGTAAATATTCTAAACTGATTACTTTAAATGGTATATACAATCTTTCATCCAAGTATTTTACAATTGTTTCGTTCAGTTGGGTTTAAGCCTGGATTATACATTAAGGTACGATATGAATGTTATTTCAGCAAATTAAATCATGTACAGCTGCAACATATTTATAATGGTAGTTATGTGGATTCCACACTGCTACTGTTCATTCTAGCCCTCTGATTACCAGCAGTAATTCATGTTTACTACCCAGACTTTCCTACCACACATTCAAGTCTGAACAGATAGGAAGACCAATAGATTGTTTTCACTGGTTGCATTAGGATGCTACTCTTAATAGCATATATTTAAATATAATAAATGCGTCTGATTTTGAAGTTTTTCCAGTAATTTTCACAGATGTGAATACAACCTTTCAAAATAAACCAGCAACCCACCCACCTTTTGCGAAGTATAATTTAAAATAAATGACACTGTCTTAATAATTCCCAAGAGCAAAATTAAACAAAATCACTTCAGCAAATGAGCACTTAAGTTTTTTTGTAAATTTTCCACAAAAAATTAACATTTTACAACAATATAATGGCATTAAAATATTACAAATCAATTTGTGCTTTACTGAAAGCACACTATAAGCATAAAATAATGAAACAAAACCAGACCCCCCCCCCACCCAGTACCTCCTGAAGTGAGAATAATTTGTTATTTTATCTTTACCTGCATAACAAGATGCAGATGATTTAAGCAGTGCAAGATATTAGTGATTCAGAAGACCATTTTTAAAAAGCTGCACAATCTTCTTCAGTTTTACTTTCATTCAAGCCCAAACCATACCATCTATGCGAGTCATTCTGTAACAATCTCCACTAAATTGTCAATAACTAAGTAACCAACTGCTTTAAACCTAAAACACTCTGCATCCAGGATGATGCACAACCATTTTCGACACACTTTGTTAATTAAATTATTCATTCAATTATGTTGCAACCTTGGTTATACCATCTTGGATGTAATAGTTTTCCTTTCCAGATTTTATTCTCTCCCTACCCAAGTAATTTCAATTGTACACTTCCCAGAAATAAATTTATGCACTCTGATATAGGTATATATAATTAATAATTAACAATAGGAGGAACTGGCTGCCAAAGCACTATGGTAATGGACTAAAAAATAAATTTTCTTCTTTAAGAAGTATGAGAAATCCTCATTGAAATGTAAGGCATCCCAAATTCAAATGTGTAATTTTTGCATATTGTGCAGGAATGCGTTTCTGTAAACAGTAGCTCAAGGTAATCTTGAAAATCAAAATGAGGGGTGTGACAAATTGATTAGATTCCAAGCTCCCCTCCTCCAAAACAGCTGGCTGAAAGCTCAAAACTTGGACTTAGTAGGTTTTCCCACCCCCCAAACTGAAAGTAAAAGAATATTTTCAAGTTTTTTTCTTTCATTGAGGCAGTGTCTAAAAACTGGACAAGGTCCTTGAGCTTAAAATACTGATGCGATTTGTATAAGCAGGGAGACGTGATGCAGAAAGTCTACTTCTCAGGTGTTTCAGGTTCAGTGGTAGTCATGGCAGCAGTATTCGGGCTCCTGTTCTCCTCAGATTTCCCAGATGATGCATCCCATTTGGAAGGATTTGTTGAGACCTGAGGCTTATTGGTGAGTAAGGGCTTAGCAGCATTTACTGGTTTACCAGTAGAGGAGTTTGATAGATGTCTTCTACGACCACTGTCATCAGCTCCAGAAGAACGTCTCTTTCGACCAACCTCGTCACCAAATGGGGGCTAAGAAATAATAAGTATTATGAAAACATTTCAACAAACAAGAGAATCAGAAGCATAATTACAAGTACACTGTAAGGTAGAGCAGAGAACATTTGTGACAACACATAATTATCTTTAAAATGCTGAAGCATGCAAGCAGACTATTTGACTAGATCAGAAAAATATAAAATTAATTAATAGCTTCAAGATAGTAGTGGATATGTATCAACCAGACTCTTGTACAAAATATAGCAAGATAATTATCTGGCTGGAATCAGGCTTAAAAAGATCAGACGAGCATAAGTAGTTTACAGGCTATATTATTTTTGTGTTTCTGTGACAGTTTCAGGGTCAGGTCTGAATAGCAAATATGTAAAACTACTCTAAGCTTTGCTTGACTATGCTGGAGAATTAATTGCAGGGTTTAGCGGCCATCTTCTAGATTGGACAAATGACTTGAATGGTCATCACCTACTCATTGACAGTGCTCAAAGACAACGATGGACCACAGTCAAAAGATCCTGCAGTATTGATAAAAACTATTGATACAAAATTCTGATTCATCTATATTTATACTTATTTCATTGTTATTGTGCCTTGTAAAAAATATGCATGATTTTTCTTATTCACCAACATTTGTTATCTTTGTAAGGAGCATGGATAGAGGAGGAGAAATCCTTCAGACTGGTCTGTAAGGAATCCTACATAGGCAGATGATCGTTCTTCATTACGCTGTGTACAAGAGACCATGTTCTGTATTTAAAATAGTTCAGAACAAGAGCCCAGAAACTGGCCTGCTGGAAGGGGTGGGTCCCATTGTGTCTATTATTTAAGAAGTTGGGGGTCTTTAATAAACTGGTATTTTCTGCATAGTGTAGAATTTCTATGAGATTAGCTAACCAGCATTGATTCTCTCTCTGGAAAGGCAATTTCCAAACAGGCAACAATTCTAAACAATCCTGAGAAACATCAGAGTTACTTAGTTCAGAATGCCTCGTTCACATTCCTAAGTTGGTACGATGGCATTCGTGTCTCCCCTTATTGCCAGAAAATGACCCACAACATGACTTAATCTAAAAAGCTGACCTCAAGCTTGGTGACAAAGGGAGGAGGTAGCCACCCTGACATTTTGGGTACCTGTTCTGTATTCACAGGTCAGAAGGGTTTGAATAAGTGATTGACACTGGGTAAGCTACCAACTCCCAGAAAAAGGACATATTAACAGGTGCTCGGGAACAGGGGGCAGTCCTGGGAGGTGGCAGTGCTCGACAGGCAGCTTCCTCTTCCATCTGAAGACAAAGAAGAGGACAGCTGAGGGAAAAGTTCCCTAACAATTCAGCTAGAGAGCAGAATGCTGTTATCATAAGCTGCTGAGATCAACACACTGTGCCAACCGTCCGTTTGTCCTCTGGGATCAGTAAACTGCTCTCAAACTGTCACGGGTTGTATACTTTTATCTGTCTAATTAATTAATGCATTGCATCTAAACTGTTTCTTCTTAAACTTAATAAACTATCTTAAAATTACTTTTGAATAGCTGACTGCCTATCTTAGGTATCTGTGGTCCCCCAATCCAAAATCCTACAATTATACCAGACTGGCAAAACTGTTTCAACTTCAGGCCACTACATTTTCTGCCATTGGCCCTGAGGCATTGGGAGAGCCAAAAGGGAGATTGAGCCAGCGTAGATGGGAAAGTGGTGGCCAGCAACAGCAAGTGGCATTAACGTGGAACCCAAGGAGAACACTGCTGTATCTGGGCCGGATCCACATTAAGCAAAGTTCTTTTTAAAGACTTACCTATTTGGTGGCGACCCCTTTAAAGTCTGCTGCTTTTGCTACATGTAGACTTTCAGGGCAAACAAATTTGGTAAATTTGTTAAAGGAGGCAACAAATGTTGCACCCTTTATTTCCATATGCAAAGACTTTTCAGTGTGGAGCTTAAACAACTTTTTTATACCAAACCAATATGACGCTAAGTACATTTCTGGTTTGGAATGTTTGCATGCATGCAGCTCGCCGTTTTGAATGCTTTGGCACCATAGGCCAAGGTCTTACATATAGTAGGAATGGAATAGGATCATGACCAAAATGGGCAAACATTCCAACCAAAATAATGTTCCTAGGCAATTCATCTCCTTTCCAATTTGATGGCTACAACTGTTATTTGTGTATACATGCCGACCAAGTGATGAATAAATTAGCCGATTACAATTATAGATGGAGTAAACTTTTTAAACCATTCCCAAGTACCTGAAGAAATGCCCTTCTGTAATGAAGAACAAAATGCTAAATGTACTCACATCAACTCTGAAGTCCTCAAGACGCTTGAACTTGCTAAGGTATTCTTGTAGTTTGGGGTCAATTGGTAAATTCTTGGTTTGAGTGTACTTGAGAAAAGCCCAGAATTTTTCCAAACCATAGAGTTGGCCTGAAATGAAGGCACTCAAAAGTCAGTATTTTAAATCTAAAATAACTCAATTTACTAGTACACGATTGCTGTAATTTCTTTATAAGAGTTTAGAATCTGAAGGCTGAATACTTCTTATGCCATCAATGTATCTTCTATTCCTGTTACCATGCACATATGAAATGATTTCTAAAAGTAATAATTTTTCCCTGTAATATACCTGCAGACTGTTAATCTCATACAGAATACTACCTAATTAGCTGGTGTTTATTGCTTTGGAATGAAGGTTACCCGCTTCGTAGTCTTTTACGGTTTCCTCTTGGAAGTCCTTGAATATGTCATGACGAAATCTTCTCTCTAATCCATAACTGTAAAATCTAAACAGGCACTCCAACCCATATCTGGAAAAAAAAACAATGTGGAAAAATAAAGAGGAAAAAAAAATCAAATATTTTCAACTTAATGCAAACAAAAAATAAAGTTAGAATTTAAACAGTAGTGCTGTGTAACTCAAGTTGCTGCACTCATTCTGGCAGTAACTGTTTAAAGTATGAGACTTGTATGAGCCAAATATGCAACTGTACATAATACAATTAAGTTTAACATGCAATTGACCTAGTGGGAACCTATTAAATAAAAGTTGTGCACAGAGTAATAGAAAATAGGATAGAAGACAAATTACTTGGTACTACCACAATTTCCTGACAATAATGGTGTCACCTCTAAGTCTGAACTGTACGCTGGAAAGCTCCACATTACAATTAGTGTGGATCTGCTACCTGAAACAAATTTTTTTCTGATGGATTCAGTAAGCCAGCCAGTTAGTAACCTCAGCATTCCTTTTGCACAAGAATCAGTTGTAAATGTGTGCAACTTGCTTAGATTTTTCAACCTGAATGGTTTAAAACTTTTCTAGACACCTATTCAGATTTTACCCAGACAATTAATTCTAATTTTAGTATCCTTCTCCTGAAAAACATTGAAGGAAAAAATACAAAATGCTTCTCACTGCTAATTAATTTTCTACATTGAATTCAAAGTCCAATGTAGTTTGAGCCTGATGCATCATTTTCCAGCAAGACAGACAGACTTCAGGGTGTGCCAAAGCACTTTATAGCCAATGAAGTACTTTTGAAATGTAGTCACTCTTGTCATGTTTGAAATGCAGCAATTTGCACAGAGCAAGGTCAAACAAACAGCAGTGTGATAATTTTTTGAAAGAAGGTCAGCATTCACATATAATGCGATCATCCCAAGGGAGGGATATCTAGGTCAGTGGCAGTCAGGTAATATTTTATCAGTTTGCCTTTCACTATTTGCCCAGGGCAGCAGTAAAACATAAGGAACCAGCACAAACATTGCAATTCTTCGCAAAACTGTTGTCTTAAACTATTTGGTCTAGAAGCAGCAAAATCTCTAAAATACACCATACAAAACAGATCAAGTCAGCAAGGAAGGAGCTTTGTTTGAGGAGGTTGAACCTTTCAAGTAGAAGATGGCTTTGCCTATGGTAAGATGGTTAGCAATTCCCTTGGTTAAGATCACATGCAAACAGCAGCATACCAGAAGAGTCCAAAATAAAAGTGACATGCTGATGGGGAAGGTGGTTCAAAGGGCCTGCACCTTCAGATGCTTCAAGAATAGAGCCAAAACTGGCCATCCTAACCTCAAATCAGCATAGCTCGGTCATAGTGCTCTTACACTGGTTCAATTATTTGAGCACGTAATCTAGGGGAAGGGTTGAGAGCAGAAGTGTGTGAAATGGGTCAGACATGATTGAAGGCCCTGTCAACCATGGTGAGGAAAAAGGAAGCCATATCAGAGGAGCTGGTGTGGAAGATTGCATCATCAGAACAGAAGTGATGGAGATGGAGAAACTGGGAGAATGGGATGGAATCCTTACAGAAAGCAAGGTGTGAGGAAGAAGCAGCTGTGGGAATCAGTGTGCTTATAATGAATATTCGTTAATAGCCTGATTGCCAAAAATGGGTACAGAGAAGTCAAGGATGAGAAGAGAGAATTCAGAGATGGACCTTGTGAAGGAAAGAAAAAGGCAGAAATTGGTGATGACGAGTTGAGAGAGCAGGAACTGGCACGTACCCCACAAAAAGGCAGACATAGCTCGGACGTATACAGACACCCATAGCAACACCTTTAATTTGCAGGAAGTGAGGGGACTCAAAACGATTAGCTGTTCAACGTGAGAACAAGTTCAGCCAGGTGGAGGGTGGTGGTAGTGATGGATTAAAACTGATAGGGCCTCTGTTTAAGAAAGGTAGGGAATGGGGGTGTAGAGAGATTGGACATCCACGGTAAAGAAAGAAGTTACGGCTAGGAAATCAGAAACTGTTGAAGTGATGGAGGGCATCAGAAGAGTCACGGATTTGGGTAGCGAGAGGCAGAGATATAACTTTCCCTGATGGGTATGGCTGAACCAAGGTGTTTAAACTCCACTACCCTAGTTATAAAAAGAGATCACAAAATCAATTAGCTAAAATCTGCTTTCCAAAGGAAACAATGTTTGAATTAACGAAGATTAAGCACTCTGTTCACATCAGTGGATGAAATGAAATATAGTTAATAAAAACTTTTGCACATTGTTTTAACAAATTAGGTGAAACTCAAACTTGAGGTACAAAGGAAAATTTAAGATGGTATACAGAGGATATTAAGAAGCGTAGAGGAACTTGAGAATGCACATCCACAAATCCCTGAAGGTTACAGGGCTGGTTGATAAAGATAGTTAGGAAGGCATACAGGACACTTTTCTTTGAAGAGTATTGAGCAGGGAGATAACACCAGAATTGTATAAAACACCAGTTAGACCACAGCATTGAGTTCTGGTCACCCACTGCACTACAAGGACCAGAGAGGATACACAGGAAATGTTGTAAGAACGTTGCAGGAACATAAGAATGTAAGAAATAGGAACAGGAGTAGACCATTCAGCCCCTCGAGCTGTTCCGCCATTCAATAAGATCATAGCTGATCTTGAGTTTCGATTTCCACATTCCCATTTAACCCGGATAACCTTTGATTCCCTTGCCTAACAAGAATTTATCTACCTCTGCCTTAAAAATATTCAATGAATCCGTCTCTACCACCTTCTCAGGCAGAGAGTTCCAAAGTTACACGGCCCTCAGAAAAAAATTCTCCTCATCTCTGTCCTAAAAGGGCGATCCCCAATTTTAAAACAGTGCTCCTTAGTTCTGGACTCACAAGAGGAAGCATCCTTTTGATGTCTACCTTGTCAAGGCCGTTCAGGATCTTGTATACTTCAATCAAGTCACCCCTCACTCTTCTAAACTCCACTGGAAACAAGCCAATCTGTCCAACCTTTCCTCATAAGACAACCCACTCATTCCAGGTATCAATCTAGTAAACCTCCTTTGAACCACCTCCAATGCATTTACATCCTTCCTTAAATAAGGAGACCAAAACTGCACACTATTTAAGGTATGACCAATGCCCTGTATAACTGAAGCATAACATCCATACTTTTATGTTCAATCTCTCTCATAATAAAGGATAGCATTCCATTAGCCTTCTTAATTACTTGCTGTACCTGCATACAAACCACCAAGGTCGTTAGGAAGGCTTTCCTACTAATTGTGTGTTCCTTTTGAGTACACCCAACTCTCTTAAGATCAACATTTAAACGTTTCAAAAACAAAAATAGCTGGAAAAACTCAGCAGGTCTGACAGCATCTGTGGAGAGGAAGACACCTAACGTTTTGAGTCCGTATGACTCTTCATCAGAACTGAAGAGAAATAGAAATGATGTGAAATATAAGCTGTTTAAGGGGGGTGGGACAGGTGGAGCTGGATAGAGGGCCAGTGATATGTGGAGGCAAAGAGAGATTGCCAAAGATGTCATAGACAAAAGGACAAAGAGGTATTGACAGTGATATTAGCCAAAGGCTGTGCTAATGGTGACATTAAGGGTAGAAAGCAGGATGAGCAAGTGACAGATGGCCCTAGTGGGGTGGGGGGGAGGGATGGATCGAAATAGGCTAAAAGGTGGAGATAAAACAATGGATGGAAATAAAATAGAAATAGGTGGGGAAAAGAAAAATATATAAAAAATATATATATAATTGGGGATCGGAAGGGGGTGGGGATGGAAGAGAGAGTTCATGATCTGGAGTTGTTGAACTCAATGTTAAGTCCAGCCTTAAGTCCAGAAGGCTGTAAAGTGCCTAATCGAAAGATGAGGTGCTGTTCCTCCCAGTTTGCGTTGAGCTTCACTGGAACATTGCAGCAGGCCAAGGACGGACATGTGGGCATGAAAGCAGGGTGGTGTGTTGAAATGGCAAGTGACAGGAGGGTCTGGGTCATGCTTGCGGACAGACCGAAGCTATTCTGCATAGCGGTCACCAAGTCTACGTTTGGTCTCTCCAACGTCGAGGAGACTGCATTAGGAGCCGCGAATGCAGTCGCCTAAATTGAGGGAAGTGCAAGTGAAGTGCTGCTTCACTTGAAAGGAGTATTTGGGCCCTTGGACGGCGAGGAGGGGGGAAGTAAAGGGGCAGGTGTTGCATCTTCTGCAGTTGCATGGGAAGGTGCCGTGAGAGGGGGTAGAGCTGCAGGGGGCAATGGAGGAGTGGACCAGGGTGTCCCGGAGGGAACGGTCCCTACGGAATGCCGACGGGGGTGGGGGGGGTGGGGGTGAATGTGTTTGGTGGTGGCATCATGCTGGAGCCGGCGGAAATGGCGGAGGATGATCCTTTGAATGCGGAGGCTGGTGGGGTGATAAGTGAGGACAAGGGGGACTGGGAGGGAGAGGAAGGTGCGAGGGTGGATGCGCGGGAGATGGGCCGGACACAGTTGAGGGCCCTGTCAACCATCGTGGGTGGAAAACCTTGGTTAAGGAAGACATGTCAGAAGAACTGTTTTGGAAAGTGGCATCATCGGAACATTTCATGCCATTTAAAAAGTATTCTACTTTTCTGCTCTTACACCAAAGTGAATAGTCTCATGTTTCCCTCATAATAGTCCATCTGCCACATTGTTGCCCAGTCACTCAAGTGTCTATTCTTTGCAGCCTGTGTTTGTCCTCCTCACAGCTTATTTTCTCACCTGAATCTGTAGCGTCAGCAGACTTGGTTACATTATTCTTGGTCTCCTCATCTAAGTCATTACTATAGATTGCAAATAGCGGAGGCTCCATCTTGGATTCTTGCAGCACTCCAGTAGTTACAGCCTGCCATCTTGAAAATGCCCCGTTTAGCCCTACTATCTGCTTCCTGTCTGTTAACCAGTCCTCCATCCACGTTAATATATTAGCCCAGCTCCATGAGCCCTTATCTTACCTATTAATTTTATCTGCTGCACCTTATTAAATGCCTTTTGGAAATGCAAGGACACTACTTACTCGCTTTTGTCTACTCTATTAGTTACATCCACAAAAAGATTCCAATAAATTTGTCAATCATGATTTTCCTTTCATAAAACCAAGTTGACTTTGTCTTATTATATTATATTGTCTTATTATACTATGATTTTCTAAGTGCATTGTTAAGACTTCCACGCTAATGAATTCCAACATTTTCCCAATGACTGATGTCAGGCTAATAAGCCTGTAGTTCTTGGTTTTCTCTCTCCTTCCTTTCTTAAATGGTGGTGTTACAGTTGCTAACTTCCAATCTTCTGCGACAGTTCCAGAATCCAGGGAATTTTGGAAAATCATAACCAGTGCATTAACTAGCTCTGCAGCTACCTTTTTTAGAACCCTAGGATGTAGGCTACCAGGTCCCAGGGATTTTTCTGTGTTTAGTCCCTTAAGTTTCTCCTAAACTTTTTTGTCCACTAATGTTAATTACCTTAAGTTCCTCACTCTTATTAACCCTTTTCAGGTTCATTTCTTCTACTGTGGAGACAGACAAAATATTAGTTCAAAGTCTCAGTCATTTCCTCATTTCCCATGATAATTTCTCCTGTCTCTGCCTCTAAGGGACCAACATTTACTTTAGCTACCATCATCCTTTCATATACTTGTAAAAGCTCTTACAATTTACTTTTATATTCCTGGCTAGTTAACTCTTATTCTATTCTTTTCCTTTTTTCCTTACATACCAACATTTCAGTTATCCTTTGCTGGTTTCTAAAACACTCCCAAATATAGGCTTACTACTATTCTTTTGCAACATTATAAGCCTCTTCTTTTAATCTAATACTATCCTTAACTTTCCTAGTAAGCTATGGATGGATCTTTCTTGCTTAGTTTTTTGGTTTTCAATTAAAAGTTTTTTTTTGAAAATGTAATTTATTCTTTACATGTTTCTCACTGTTTATTTGCTACCATACCTTTTAGTATATTTACCCAATCAACCATAGCCAGCTCTCTTCTTAAATTTAACATGGAATTCAATTGTGATGAAAGGTTGAGCAGGTTGAGTCTATTCTCATTGGAGTATTTAGGGGAGTCGATGGCATAGTAGTAATGTCACTGGACTAGTAATCCAGAGGCCCGGGCTAATGCTCTGGGGACACAGGTTCAAATCCCACTTAAGCAGCTGGTGGAATTTAAATTCAAATTAAAAGCTAGTCTCAGGTCCATTAATGTGGTCTGGTCTACATGTGACTCTAGATGCATCAAACCACTGCAGTCTAACAGGAATGAAACCAGACAGACCACCAGCTCTTGACCTAGGCACCAAAAACAACTTCGACAAACCCAGCACTGTCGATGCTGCAACATCCTCCTTACTAATCTTTCTTACTATCTGTGGGCTTGTGCCAAATTAGGGAGAGTTGTCCCAGAGACTAATCGAACAAAAGCCTGACCTAGTTATTCTCACCAAATCTTACCTTGCAGACAGTGTCCCAGTCACCACCTTATATGACCTTGTCCTTACCAATCTACCCGTTGCAGAAGCATCTGTCCATGACAGTATTGGTATGGGTGGCCACCGCACAGTCCTTGTGGAGACAAAGTCCTGCATTCACATTGAGGATTTAAAAAAATTCTTTCACGGGATGTGGGTGTGGCTGGCAAGGCCAGCAATTTTACTGCCTATTCCAAATTGCCCTCTAGATGATGATGGTGAGCCGCCTTCTTGAACTGCTGCAGTCCAGGTGGTGTAGGTACACCCATAGCGCTGTTAGGGAGGATGTTCCAAGATTTTGACCCAGCAACAATGAAGGAATACCGATATAGTTCCAAGTCAATAGTGCATGGCTCGGAGGGAAACTTGCAGATGGTGGTATTCTCACGCATCTGCTGCCCCCATTCCTCTGGATATCATCCATCGTGTTGTATGGCACCACCACAGTGCTAAATGGGATAGATTTCAAACATGTCTAGCAACTCAAAACTGGGCATAATGAGGTACTGTGGGCCATAAGTGGCAGCATTGTATTCAATCACATCTGTAACCTCATGGCACAGCATATCCCCCACTCTACCCCTGCCATCAAACCGGGGGATCAACCCTGGTTCAATTAAGTGTGCAGGAGGGCATGCAAGGGGCAGCACCAGACATACCTAAAAATGACACGTCAACCTGGTGAAGCTACAACACAGGACTATTTGCATGCTAAACAGCAGAAGCAGCATGCGATAGACAGAGCTAAGCGATCCCACAACCTACAGATCAGATCCAAGCTCTGCAGTCCTGCCACATTCAGTCATGGATGGTGGAGGACAATTAAACAACAGGAGGCTGCAGCTTCAAATATATCCCCATCCTCAATGATGCCCAGCACATCAAGGCTAAAGCACCTACCCGCAACCACCTTTAGCCAGAAGTGCCAAGTGGATGATCCATCTTGTCCTCCTCCTGAGGTCCCCGGCATCACAATTGCCAGTCTTCAGGCAATTTGATTCACTTCGTGTGATATCAAGAAACGGCTGAAGGCACTGGATACTGCAAAGGCTATGGGCCCCAACAACATTCCTGCAATAATACTGAAGACTTGTGCTATAGAACTAGCCCCGCCCTTGGCCAAGCATTGGCACCTGCATCTTGTCTATTGTTGTAAAAACCCATCTGGTTCACTAATGTCTTTTAGGGAAGGAAACCCGCCATCCTTACCTGGTCTGGCCGACTTGACTCCAGAACCACAGCAACGTGGTTGACTCTTAACTGTCCCGTGAAATGGCCTAGCAAGCTACTCAGTTCTAGGTCAATTAAGGATGGGCAACAAATGCTGGTCTTGCCAGCAATGCCGATGTCGCTTGAAAGAATAAAGGATCCACCCGGAAATGTGAAAAACTGCCCAAGTATGTCCTGTACACAAAAAGCAGGACAAGCCCAACCTGGGCAATTACTACTCTCGATCATCAAAGTGACGGAAAAGGTTATCGACAGTGCTATAAAGCAGCACTTACTCAGCAATAACCTGCTCACTGACACTCAGTTTGGGTTCTGCCAGGGCCACTCAGCTCCTGACCTCATTACAGCCACGGTCCAAACATGGACTGAAGTGCTGAACTCAACAGGTGAGGCAAGAGTGACCGCCTTGACATCAAGGCAACATTTGACCAAGTGTGGCATCAAGGAGCCCCTAGCAAAACTGAAGTCAATGGGAACCAGGGAAAAACTCTCCACTGGTTGGAGTCATGCCTAGCACAAAGGAAGATGGCTGTGGTTGTTAGTAGTCAGTCAATCACCTCAGTCCCAGGACATCACTGCAGGAATTCCTCAGGGTAGTGTCCTAGACCCAACCATCTTCAGCTGCTTCTTCAAAAGACCATCACTTCATCATAAGTCAGAAGTGGGGATGTTCGCTAGTGATTGCACAATATTGAGCACCATTTGCAACTCCTCAGATACTGAAGCAGTCCGTTTCCATCTGCAGCAAGACCAACATTCAGGCTTGAGATAAGTGGCAAGAAACATTCACGCCACATAAGTGCCAGGCAATGACCATCTCCAAAAAAAGAGCATCTAACCACCGCTCCCCGACATTCGATGGCATTACCATCACCCAATGCCTCACCAGCCATATAAATACAATGACTACAAGAGCAGGTCAGAGACTGGGAAGCCTGTCCACCATCTACAAGGCACAAATCAGTAGTGTGATGGAATACCCTCCACCTGCCTGGATGAACACAGCTCCAACAACACTCAAGAAGCTCAACACCATACAGGACAAAGCAGCCCGCTTGACTGGCACTTCATGCACCACCGAGGCTCAGTGGCAGCAGTGTGTACCATATACAAGACACACTGCAGCTACTCACCAAGGCTCCTTTAACAGCACCTTCCAAACCCGTGACCACTACCACCTAGAAGAACAAGGGCAGCAGATACATGGGAACACCACCACCTGCAAGTTCCCCTTCAAGCTACGCACCATCCTGATTTGGGACTATAAGCGCCCTTCCTTCACTGTTGCTGGGTCCAAATCCTGGAACTCCTTTCCTAACAGCACTGTGGGGGTATACCTAGGCCATTTAGACTGCAGCAGTTCAAGAAGGCACCTCACCACTACCTTCTCAAGGGTAATTAGGGATGGGCAATAAATGCTGGTCTAGCCAGCGATGCCCTCATCCCCTGAACAAATAAATAAGTTTAGGAGAATGAGAGGTGAAAACATTGAAACATAGATTCTGAGGAGGGCTTGATGCTGGGAGGATTTTCCTCTTGTGGGGCAATCTAGAATTAGGGGGCAGAGTTTTCAGGGGTCTCTTACTCAAGACAGGGATGGAGGAAGAATTTCTTCCCTCAGAGGGTTGTTTGTCTTTGGAATTCTCTTCTCCAGTGAGGAGTGGAAACTGGATCATTGAATATATTCAAGGCTGAGTTTGACATATTTTTGACTGACAGGGAAGTCAAGGGTTTGTGGGGACAGGTAGGAAAGCAGAGTGTAAGCCACAATCAGATCAGCCATGATCTTACTGAATGGTGGAACAGGTTCGAGGGGCTGAATGGGCTACACCTGTCCTGTTTCTCATGTTATGTTCTTATGCATTGTGATCAATTCCCCAGCCCCCACCAAAGAGGATATTATCTACGAAATTACTAATTAACCTTGCCTCATTGCACAATACCAGATCTAAGCTAACTTTATCCTTAATTGATTCAACCAAACTTTTCTTGAGAACTATCGCAAAAGCATTCTACAAATTCACCTTACAGACCATCTTTACCAATTTGATTGGTCCTGTCTGTAAGAAGATTAAAGTCCCAACAATTATTACAAGCTTCAATTATTTCTAGCTTAATGCTCTGTCCAACGGTATAACTGTTAGGCAGACTATAAAAAAGTGTTCCCACCCGTGTTTACTTTTTTTTTTCTAATCTCCACCCAAATTGATTCTACTTTCTGATCTTTTAAGCCACAATCCTTCATTACAAATGTCACCCTTTACGATCAGGGCTACTCTTCTTCCTTTACCAGTCTACCCATCTTTTCAAAATGTGTATCCTGGAATATTTACTTACCAACCTTGGTCACCTTATAACCATATTGTCATTTCCTTAGATTTCCAAATCTCCCTTCACCTGAACCCCCCTGAACTGTTCAGTTTAAAGCCCTATCCACATCCCTGGTTAGATGATTTGCCAGGGCACTGATCTCAGGCAGGTTTCAGTGGAGCCCATCCAAATGGAAATCCCCTTTTCCCCAGTAATGCTGCCAATACCCCATGAATCAAAATTCCTTCCCACACTACTCTGAGTCACATGTTTAAATTCTCTAATCTGCTTGACCCTATGCCAAATGGTGTGTAACTCAGGTAATCCAGAGATTATTATCTTTGAGGTTCTACTTTTAATTTAGATTCTAGCTTCTCAAACTCTCTTAGCAGATCATTCTTAGTTCCTACATGAACCAGGACAACTGAATCAAACTCCTCCTCACGCCAGGTTCTTCTCCAGCCATGAGGAGATGTCTCTAACCCTGACACCAGGCAGGCAACACAAACTTCAGAACTCCCAATCTCAGCAGCAAAAAACAGTATCTATCCCCCTGACTATACTGTCCTTATATCACTACCTCATTTCTTCTTCTCACTCTCCCCACTTGAATGGCTTTCTGCAGTTTACCATCCATACAGGTAACAAGTATCTTGTATCTGACTGTCAAAGCAAGGGCCAAGGTTCCTCCATCACTAAACCTTGGGCCCCCAAACTTGCCTGACTCTCAGTCATAGCCTCCAGTCATGATCACTGACGAACTCTAAAGTTCGACATAACCGAAGGGATTTGAATGCCTCCTGGAACAAGTGTTCAGGTAGCTCTCCTCCTCCTCAGTGCCCTGCAATGTCTGCAGCTTGTACTCCAGCTCTCTGCCAAAGTTGAGCTGCAGGCCCTTACCACAGATGTGGTCGTCCAGGATCGCAATGCTTTCCACAAACTCCTAGAAGTCACAGCCCTCTACCTTTCCTGACAAATCTGTCTATCCTTACTTATTTGTTAACTAGTTAATCACTAAAGTAATAGTGCATCCGATTTTCACCACTCCATCATATTGCCTTCAGCTACCAATTCCTTCAGCCTTACTTCCTCCCTAAACTCTCCCCACTTTTCCTCCTCAAAATGTCTCTGATCGAGCTTCTGAATACCTGTTCTAATATCATATTACGATGTCAAATTCTGTTTTATGAAGCACCTACGATATGCCTTGGAATGTTTTATTACATTAAACATGTTATATAAACACAAGTTTCTGCTATGTGAGGACCAAAATCTTTCATTTGATCTGCATCAGGGATTGCTCTTTCTTTTTCTATACTTTGTTATTGCATCTTCCACTGTAAATTATTACTGATCATTATACCTGTAATTGTCTTTTGCATCCTCAAGAGACAGCTGTTTAAACTCTTCATACATCTTCCTGTTGAAGTGATCTCTGAGGAAGAAGGACCAGAAACGGAACAGCGTGTTCATTTCCTGGGACTGCCCAATTCCTAACCTCTTCCTCTCTGAAAAGAAAAGATTATGCAATGAAATCTGTGGCATTCCCAATGTCCCTTTAAAGTGAGCTTGAAAGAACCTGCAAAACAGATGCCAGAACCAGAGCAGTGTAATATTTTGGAACGTGATTTTAAGTGGAGAGTAAAATACATTAAAAACTGCACTTAAATTGGCTGAGATATGGTGCGGCTGTGATTTAGGATTATAGCCAGTACACAAAACTGGTTACAGCCATCCACATTTGTATGTTTCCGAGCTGCCTTACCTTCTTTGACGTTGCCTGTATTCCGTAGTTAATTGTATCTGCTGATCATGATATCGATTGTCATTACCACTAATCTGACTCATCAGGGAATATTTTGAACATACAAATGAGGAGTAGGAGTAGGCCATGAGGCTCCTCGAGCCTGCTCTGATATACAATATCATGGCTGATATGACTATAGCTTCAATTCCACATTCCCACCTACCCCTGATAACCTTCCAGCCCACATCAAGAACCTACCTACCTCGGCCTTAATAATATTCGAAGATTGTGCTTCCAAATCTTCTGAGGAAAATTTCCAAAGATTCAAGACCCTCAGAAAGTATTTCTCTTCGTCTGTCTTAAATGGACAACCCCTTATTATTAAGCAATGACTCCTAGTTCAAAACTCTCCCTCAAGAGGAAACATCCTTTCCACATCTACTCTGTCAAGACCCCATAAGATCTTACATGGTTCTTACTCTTCTAAACTCCAGCGGATACAAGCCGAAGCTATCCAACCTTTCCTCGCAAGACAACCTTCCCATTCCAGGTATTAGTCTAATAAACCTTCTCCAAACTGCTTCCATTGCACTTACATCCTTCCTTAAATAAGACGACCAATGCTGTACACAGCACTCCAGGTGTGATCGCACAAATGCCCTGTATAACTGAAGCATAACCTCTCTACTTTTGTATTCAATTCCCCTAGCTATAAATGATAACATTCTATTAGCTTTCCTAATTACTTGCTATACCTGCATACTACCCGTTTGCAATTCATGCTCTAGGTCACCCAGATCCCTCCATATCTCGGAGTTTTGCAATCTCTCACCATTTAGATTTTTAAAAATTCATTCACGGGATGTGGGCTTCGCTGGCTGGGCCAGCATTTATTACCCATCTCTAGCTGCTCTTGAGAAAGTGGTGGTGAGCTGCCTTCTTGAACCGCTGCAGTCGATGTGGTGTAGGCATACCCACAGTGCTGCTAGGAAGGGAGTTCCAGGATTTTGACTCAGCAATAGTGAAGGAACGGTGATATATTTCAAAGTGGTGGCATTCCCATCTATCTGCTGCCCTTGTCTGGTCGTGGGTTTGGAAGGTGCTGTCAAAAGAGCCTTGGTGAATTCCTGCAGTACATCTTCTAGATGGTACACACTGCTGCTGTGCGTCGGTGGTGGAGGGAGTGAATGTTTGTGGATGTGGTTCCAATCAAGCGGGCTGCTTTGTCCTGGACAATGTCAAGCTTCTTGAGTGTTGTGGGAGCTGCACTCATCCAGGCAAGTGGGTAGTATTCCATCACATTCCTGACTTGTGCCTTGTAGATTGTGGACAGGCTTTGGAGAATCAGGAGGTGAGTTACTCGTCACACGATTCCTAGCCTCTGACCTGCTCTTGTAGCCACAGTATTTATATGGCTAGTCCAGTTCAGTTTCTGAATACTCTTCTTTTTTATTCTTCCTGCCAAAGTGGACAATTTCACATTTTCCCACGTTAAACTCCATTTGCCAGACCTTTGCCTACTCACTTAACCTATCTATATCCCTTTGTAGCTTTATGTCCTCTTAACAACTTACTTTCCTATCCATTTTTGTGTCGTCAGCAAATTAAGCAACCATATCTTTGGTCTCTTCATCCGTGCCCTTGATATAAATTGTAAAAAGTTGAGGCCCCAGCACAGATCCCTGTGGCAAACCATTCTCCTCTACGTCTTCCAAACAGAAAATGACCCATTTATATCTACTTTCAGTTTCATGTTAGCTAGCCAATCTTCTATCTATGCCAATACATTACCTCCTACACCATGAGCTTTTATCTTCTGCAATAATGTTTGATGTGATACCTTATCAAATGCCTTCTAGAAATCGAAGTACAGCACGTCCACCAGTTCCCCTTTATCCACAGCACATCTTACTTCTTCAAAGAACTCCAATAAAATTGGTTAAACATGGTTCCCCTCCCACAAAACCATGTTGACTCTGCCTGATTACCTTGAAGTTTTCTAAGTTTTCTGCTATAATATCTGTAATAATACCTTCTAACATTTTCCCCATGACAGATGTTAAGCTATCTGGCCTGGAGTTTCCCGCTTTCTCTCTCCCTCCCTCCCTTTTTAAATAAACATGCACTATTTTCCAATCTAATGGAAACTTCCCTGAATCTCATTAGCCTGCAGCTCCAACAATTTGCTCAGTACCACTACACTGATGATTGTAATTTTCCAGAGTTCCTCCCTCCCTTCCATTTCCTGATTTACAGCTATTTCTGGGATGTTAGTTGTATAGTTTATAGTGAGGACCGATGCAAAATACCTGTTCAATTCATCTGCCATCTCCTTATTTTACATTATTAATTCCCCAGACTCACTTTCTATAGGACCAATGCTCACTTTGTTAACTCTTTTCTTTAAATATCTATAGAAACTCTTAGTGTCTGTTTTTATATTTCTAGTTAGCTTTCACTTGTACTCTAAATTTTCCCTCCTTATTAATCTTTATCATTCTTTGCTGTTTTGAATATTCTGTCCAATCTTCTGACCAAACATTCATCCTTGTGCAATTATATGCTTTTTCTTTAAGTGCGATACTATCTTTAACTTTTTTAACTTTAACTTTAGTTAACCACAGATGACTGGTGCTCTCCCTTGGAGTTTTTCTTTCTCATTGGAATGTATCTATTCTGTGTATTCTGAAATATCCCTTTAAATGTCTGCAACTACATCTCTATTGGCTTATCCCTTAACCCAATTTGCCAGCTCACTTTAGCTAGTTCCTGCTTTCGTGCCCTCATAATTGCCCTTACTCAAGTTTAAAATACTGGTCTTGGGCCCACTCTTCTCTCTCACACAATGTAAAATTCAATCATATTATGATCACTGCTACCTAGGGGCACCTTCACCATGAGGTCGTTAATTAATCCTATCTTGTTGCACAATACCAGGTCTGCTATAGCCTGCTCTGGTTGACTCCAGAACGTGTTGTTCTAAGAAATATCCTGAGAACATTTAATGAACTGCTCATCTAGGCGACCTTTGCCCATCTGATTTTTCCAGTCTAAATGTAGATTAAACTCCCCTGTGATTATTGCCGTACATTTCTGATAAGCTTGCACTATGTCTTCCTTTATACTCCATCCTACCGCATGGGAAAACAAGGCGGTTGACAAAAGTGCAACAATCTTCATTGTCTGGCCCACTGAAAATACTCCATTTGATATTCAGGTGCCACCTCTCTTTGAAGTCCCAGAAAAAAAGATGTCTTTTTCTGTAATCTATAGATTTTGGTTTCACATGATGCAGCTAAGTGCAGTGGATGCCAGTACGCTGAATAAATTTAAGGAGATAGACAGATTTTTAATTCGTAATGGGTTGAAAGGTTATGGGGGAAGGGCGGGAAATTGGAGTTGAGGCCAAAATGAGACCAGCCATGATCGTAATGAATGGCGGGGCAGGCTCGAGGGGCTGAATTGCCTACTCCTGCTCCTAGTTCTTATGTTCGAAGAGGAGCTTTGTGACATTTCCATATAGCATTTCAGAGAAACTCAAGAGCTACAAGGTTTATGTATGGCAGAAATCAAGTATTGTGCAGTTTGTCCATTTCAGTATTCTTCTGCATTCATTTTTTGTTTATAAATAAATTTGATTAGCTTGGGCCTGAAGAGCATACTACATCTATGATATTTCACACGAATAGACATGTGTCTGAGATGAGCAGGCCAAGCATTCTTCTGGTGTATAATCCTTTGAAAAAGTATAACCTAATCCTATACAATGCTCTTTTATTCATGACATGCAAAAACACTGTAGGTCTCAATTCACTCAAGTTCATACAAACTTCCTTTTGCACCGCGTACAAGTCAAATGCAGGAGAACACCAGAACTATAACAATGAGGTTCTATGGAGCTACTAGAAACTTAATATTTAACACAGGACCCTTAAGCAAAGAAAAACAGAGTCTGTTCTGGATTAAAACGCAGGTGCCAAAAGTGTCAGTGGCATTTGTAATTACTTGCTACACTACCCAAAAATACCCTTTTTGTGACAACTTACCAGATTAAAGTATTTTCCTTTCTTCACTTTGCACATTAGAAAAACATTCAAGTACGATAATGTATTTTAAAGCGGCAAAGATATCTTCAAATGAAAAACATTGCACAAACTGTAGTAGAACTGCTACTATTTTTGATGAATGACATCCGTTGTGTGCACTGTGCTCAGATTATCCAACCTCAACTTAAAACCAAATACAGGAAACAGGCTCACCATTTAAACACCTCCGACGATATTTGTGGTAAACTTGTTGGGTGAAGCCATTTTCTCTTAAAAGCTCATGGGAAGGATGCTGGAACTTGGGTAGAGAGTTTGGTGTACAGCCGTAACTTCCAACAAATGTTGTGCCTTCCGAAGGACTGGCATTTGAACTACTAAACAGACAAAATAAAAATGTCAGAGCTAGGAATTTTATTTTATTTTCTTCACTACATTGTCTCCCATCATATTTCTTGTGAATCCAATGTTGAAGCTGGCCTGTAATTTCTGCACTTTTCAGGTAGGAGTTTTGTTAGTCTGTGCTGGTTACCTCAGCAAAATTAGCCAGAAATCATCCAAACCGACATGGAGAAGTGCAGAATTTTATGTGCAAGTACATTCAATACCATCTTGTGCGCCAGATTAAAAAACATTTAATCAGAAGTTGGTCCTGCCCACAAAACTGGCCAACCCCCAGATCAAAATGATCACTATTGAGTTTCCACTAATTGCAACCATTTGTAGGCCTTCAAGCAGGCTTAAAATTAAACTTTAAAAAAATGGCAGACTGCCACCAAGACAGTTTAAAAGTCTTTGAACCGTTTTTATATTTATCAAGAAACCGACTACTGTGCACAAATCTAACTTGTAAATGGTTGTGTATAGTTTTTAAAAAAATCAGTTTCAGTTAATTAAAATTAGGTTAATCATTGGTGGTGGACTATACACTGATTAAAAATTCTGATTTTAGAAACATAGGAATGGGTGGTCATTTAGCCCCTCAAGCCTGTTCTGGTTTTCAATGAGATCATGGCTGATCTGCAACCAACTCCGTGCACCCCATCTTTGCCATATATTCCTTAATAACTTTGGTTAACAAAAACTTATCAATCCACAGATTTGAAATCAACAACTGATCTAGCTTCAACTATTGAATGCAGAAGAGTTTTAAACTTCTACCACTTTGTGTGTGTAGAAGGGCTAACCAGCAGAAATAGTTTCTCTCATCTATCCCATTTGTTTTCTGTAATATTGTGAAAACTTACATCGCTTGCACGGTGTTCCATGCCCAGAACTGCTCACAATACTCCAGGTGTGATCTATCCAAGGCTTTGTAACTGGAGCATAACTTCTAGCCCCTTGTATTCTAGTCCTTTAGATATGAAGGCCAGTAATCCATTAGCCCTTTTGCTTATTTTCAATATCTGTTCAAGATATTTTTATGATCCACATACCTGGCTGCCACTCCGCAGCCCCCACCAAATCTCTTTGTAAATGGTGAGAAGTTAGGAACTGTTCTATCCTTCTTAGCTCCAAAGTGATTGCCTCTCATTTGCCGACATTGAAATCTATTTGCTACGATTTTACCCATCCTTGTAATCTATCAATATCGCTTCATAATTTCATGCTTCTAAAATACATTTCTTAGAATGCCGGCCATTTTTGTGTCATCAGCAAACCCAAATATGTGGTTATCTCACCACCTAAGCTGTTAATAAACAGTGTTTAGTAAGGGTGCTAAACAAAGATCCTTGTGGGACACCCTTGTGAATCATATTTTGTCCATTATCTCTACTTTGTCAATTCTACTCTTCCAATTTTTTAACGAGGTCAATAAGTTGCCTTCAATTGCATGAGCTTCAACAGTAGCTGTCTCTTATGAGGAGCTTTTGATACCTTCTGGAAGTCCATATAACTAACATTCATAGCCACTCCCCCATCCACTATTTAGTTAACTCACCCAAAAAATTCAAAAGCAGGTTAGTCAATTATGAACAAATTCTTGCTCTGGCCCTCTCTGATCAGCTGAAAAATTTCAAGGTGTTCAGTCACCCTATCTTTAGTTATAGACTCTAGTAATTGTCCTGTCAACAGGTTAGGCTAACCGATCTATAATTCACTGATGTCTCTCTATTTAAGAAAGGGAGAGAGGGACACGCATAATTTTCCAGTCTAAAGGAATGGCTCTTGAATCAAGAATTTGTGATTAATCCAATTTCAATTAATTAATAAAAAGCTGCGCCCAGGTTACACCTCAAATATAATCAGGGAACTATTTTACTGTAAATTTTTAATGTTATGTTCTAAACGCAGCCCAATTATGCTGGTTCATGGCAATATGCCAATTAGTCTGAGCAGAAACCTAAAGGGAAAAACATTTCTCACAACTAGCACAATTTGTACTCCAATCATGCCCAAAATGGAAACTTCAGACCGTTATACCATGGGTTGCCCTCTGTCTGTTTGGGCCGGTGGGCATGTCTGATCCTGCTCTATTTCTTCTGCTGCCATGGCTTTCATATTCTCCCTGTATAGGTGTATAATTGCTGCTTTGTGTTGGTGTCAATGGCAGCAAAAATATTTTTACGGTTTAGGATTAACTGCCAGGAGAGCAGTGTAATTTGGGTGTTACAAAATAGGCAAGCAATTAATTTAAATTGAATGCCAACATTTCCAACAAACCCCAGCTTCAAAGAAGGATCCATTAATTACTTTTCTGCGAAGCTTCTGAGAAATGGAGTTGAGAAGTAATATCAATAACCAAGCATATGTCTCAAAAGTGGTCAGAGATTCTTAACTTGGAATATTCCAGACTAACATTTGTTTTTAGCTCTCATGAATATAGTCATATGCAAGTAACTACTGAGCTTTGCTGATACAGAGTAAATCTGGAATACTACTGCTGCATGAAAAAAAATTTGCTTAGTATGTTTTCTACTGCTAAGGAAGTCTTTGTTAGTTTAGAATGGCATTTCTGGCATTTGCAAGTTAGATGCTGATCTTCCACAAACTTCAATAACTATTTCACTGTAGGGCTAGATTTTTCACATAGCTAAAGGCTAGATTCCTACCCAATCACCAACAAATAGTAATACACTTGGGTTAAATAGATCTGTGCACATGTGAATTGCACATTCCTGTAGCATAAATAACTGAATGTTTCCGAATTCAGCATAAATGAATGAAGGAACCCCCTAAGATTTAATACCTTAATAATGATATTTTCTGTGAAGAGGCAAGTGAACATATGCAGTCTATTGATCATGCCATAACAGATGTCAAGGATACAATTATTGTACGTGTGGTTGCATTTTCTATTTTTGTGGAGGACTAAGGAAATTGCTACTTATGCATTTGATATATATCAACAAAGCATTTTTGTAAAATTGATGCAATAATGCAAGTATCATGATATTGGTTTATAATTGCATTGGGTTTCCTATTTTTCTAGATAAAAATAATGTGATCAGATTATTAACAAATGCTATAAACAAAAGCATTCACCTAACAGACGATGTTCTTGGTCTGTGTTCTTTCGAATCCATAACCCAGCCAATATGACACTCAAGTGGTGGATTTGAACTGTGCCTTGTTTTTCTTTTCCTTGGTGTCTGCAATAACAATTACCTTGGAGTTAAAAACTACCAATAACTTAGCTTCTGCCTCAGTAAGTTAACTTTACCCTCAGTGCACACATTCACACCATGCATTTGGGCCAAGTCACTGTGAGGTCAGAAAGGGCCTGAGGTAAAGAGATTATGATGTTAAATAGGGATGTATTGCAAGACTAGTACTGTATAAAATGAATAAAATGGTAATGAAACATATCCTGCTTTAAATTCATTTGAGTTTACAACATAAATTGAGATAACAAAACAGCCTGAAAATGTTAAATGGCTTATTACTGATAATTCAGGTTCTAAAGCTTTCATTCTATTTTATGGAAATCTTCAAATCACTAATTGAACGAGGATTATCTTTTCTGAATTTCCTTGAAAGCTAACTCACTTTCTGAGAGAGAAAATAATGTTTGATAAAATAATGCTATAGGAGGCCATAAATTATGTTATACCTATAATTTGTTGAGAGAAAAAATGAGACAGAAGGAGAGGGAGACACAAGGAAAAAAATGGCAATCACAGCTAAAGGATAACATCCAAATTGAGATATCTTGTAACCAGACTTGTACCATCCTATACACCTGAGTAACGATATAGACGGACGCTACATAAGGAGAACCTACAGAAAAATCCGACCAAAAAACTTTTATATTTATGATTTTTAAAAATCATACGACAAATAAGACTGGACTAATAAAGATAGTGATAATTTTAAAATTTCAAATGAGCATTAAACTGACGCATATCTTGCAAAGCATAGTTCTCATTGGCTGCCTATTCCCAGCTGTGACATGGCATCACTGTGTATGGCCTAAGTGCATTCCGAACTGGGCCAAAATAATGCCATGTAAGATCTTTACTTTTTATCTTTATTTTAAGAGAAATAGCATAAACATTTATTATACCTCAATGTCTATGGGTCGTCCTTCTTTGACAACAGGATAGAACCGTGGTGTTTTATTGGGATCCTGTAGCCTAGGTGTACGTGGAGTCCTTGGGGTTCTGGCAGGACATACTGGAGATTCTGGTACAGTTGTAGGCAAAGAACGGGCTATGTTTGATGGTGGGGCCTCAGCAACACCAAACAGCTTGTTGGCTAACTCTTCAGCATAATCTGTCAGACACAAGCAATTCAAGATTTGTTTTTGTTTTAAATAGTAGCCAAGTTTCTCTACCACCACAGAAGTAATTTACCATTTAAGTACCAGTCTTCGCTAGCATTTGGATTCAGCTCTTCTCAGGTTAATGCCCTTTAATTCTCAGCCAGGTACTCCAAAAATGCAAAAGTAGTAGTTGAACAATATTTTAAAAGCCATGGGCTAAAAAGAGGATGGCAAGCATGCAGGCAAAGGTTGCAAGCATTAACCATATTCTTTTTTGTTTTAAGGTTACTGTACACTCATAATTCTACACCCCTAAGCAGTAAACGATGTCTTAGTCATTTAGATTTTACTTGTGGTAAAATAGAGGGTAGAAAGGTAACAGGAACCCATGTGACAAGCATCAGTTGCTAATAGGATTGATTGAAGCCTGTCTATGCCTTGATTTGCATCGCCAATTTTTGAAGGTGACAGGAAAATTTGAGGAAGCAATTTTTAAAAATCATACAGGATCCATAGCTTTATAAATAGAGTCATGAAGTAGAAAAGTAAGGAAGTTATGCTAAATCATTATTATCATGGGTTAGACCTCACCTGGAGCCTCTAATTATAAACACCTACTTTGAGGATGCCAAAGCTTTGGAGAAAGTACAGAGGATGTTTATTAGAATGACACAGGGACAAAGGACCAATTATAGGGAAAGAGTGGAGAAGTTAAATGGAGATTTATCAAAGAATTATAGAATAATTAGTGGTATTGGCAGAACACAAACCAGCCATTGGTGAACAAGTAATGCTTGATAGTAGTGTTAATGACTCCTTCCATCTTTTTGACGATTGAGAGCAGGCTGAGGGAACAGTAATTCATTGGGTTGGATTTGTCTTGCCTTTTGAGGACAAGACATACCTGCACAATTTGCCACATTTTTGGGTAGCGTTGAAGTTGTTCTAGAGCAGCTAGGTTGGAGGCATGGTGAATCCCAAAGCACAAGTCTTCAGCAGCACAACTGGGATGTTGCCAGTACCCATCTGTAGTAAATGCTGTATGCAATGCATTCAGTCACTTTTTGATATCACTTAAGTGAATTGAATTGGCTGAAGACAGGTTAGGAGATTGGGCAAAGAAGTGGCACATGGAAAACAACGTGGGGAAGTGTGATGTCATGCACTTTGGTAGGAAGAATAGAGGCATATACTATTTTCTAAATGGGGAGAGAATTCAGAAATCTGGAGTGCAAAGGGACTTGGAAGTCCTAGTCCAGGATTCTCTTAAGGTTAACTTGCAGGTTGAGTCAGTAGTTAGGAAAGCAAATACAATGTTGGCATTTATTTCGAGAGGGCTAGAATATAAAAGCAGGGATGTGCTGCTGAGGCTTGGTCAGACCACATTTAGAATATTGTGAGCAATTTTGGGCCCCGTATCTCAGGAAGGATGTTCTGGCCCTGGAGAGGGTCCAGAGGAGGTTCACGAGAACGATCCCGGGAATGAAAGGCTTAACATATGAGGAACGTTTGAGGACTCTGGGGTCTATACTCGATGGAGTTTAGAAGGATATGGGGGGATCTGATTGAAACTTACAGAATACTGAAAGGCCTGGATAGAGTGGACGTGGGGAAGATGTTTCCATTAGTAGGAGAGAGTAGGACCCGAGGGCACAGCCTCAGAGTAAAGGGTAGACCTTTTAGAAAAGAGATGAGGAGAAACTTCTTTAGCCAGAGAGTGGTGAATCTATGGAATTCATTGCCACAGAAGGCTGTGGAGGCCAGGTCACTGAGTGTATTTAAGACCAAGATAGATCGGTTCTTGATTGGTAAGGGGGTCAAAGGTTACGGGGAGATGGCGGGAGAATGGGGTTGAGAAACTTATCAGCCATGAGTGAATGGCGGAGCAGACTCGATGGGCCGAATGGCCTAATTTCTGCTCCTATGTCTTATGTCTAAGACTGGAATCTATGACGGTGGGTCCATGTTCCCTCCAAGCTGCAGGGTCACAAAGGAACCCAAAGCTTCCCGTACACAAGCCAGTCCCTGAGAGTTATTGCACATGTACGGCCACACAAAATAATATAAAGGGTCCATGTACTTAAACAAAATCAACCATGCACTACATTGAAGTCCCCCACCCAGGGTATATTCTTTGCTTTTGCTACCCTCAGTACATCCCCCATGTCGTGTTCAACATGAAGGAGTACTGGTTGAGTGGCTGACAGAGAGCGATAAATGCTAATCAAGAGATTGCCATATAAATGGTTTACCTGAAGCCTTGAGGGGTTCCGAGTATCAAGGACTCCCAGGGCCGCTCCCACCTGACTGTGTTCACACCACTGATATGTCAGTCCTGACATTGGGCAGGGAATACTGGGGATGTTAATGGCAGAGCCAGAGGCATTGGCTGACAGTCATACTTAGAAAATCATACCTATGTCAGCCTGTTGCTTGACCAGTCTGTGGGCAACTGTCCCCACATCAGCACCAGACTCCAAGATGTTGGTGAGGATAGCTTGGCAGGATTGTTGTGTCTAAATTTTGATGCCTAGCTTACTGCCAAGTGACCAAACCAGTGGGCTTTTTATGGATACCAAACTTTTATTCCAAACTCATTTAGTTTTTATTTAAAATAAATTCAAACTTATAAGCTGCCATGGCGGAATTTTAATAGTGTTCTCTGAATCATTAGCTCAGTGGCTTAACAGTAACACTACAGCACCCCTGTGCTGTCTTATTGCTTCATAGATCCATACACAAACATAAATGGGGTTTCTTATTTTCTGCAAGCATGTCAAATAGAAACATTGATAAAATCTGGTACAAATATTTGATCCACTTTGGCTAAAGCCATAAAAACAAAATGGATCAATTTGCATTACAGATATAATACAGTAACTGTGATCTAGTCTATTTCAATTCGCAAATAGAATTTACTTCAGAAGTAAAAGCAAATGTCACCCATCACTTTTTATGCATTAACTTCAGCTAATGAACTTGCTCTTGAAATCACAAAGAGGAAACTGGAATGAGGCATTCTTAAAGATACTCTAATGGAAGGGGTCATCAACAGTGCTATCAAGAGGCACTTGCTTAACAATAACCTGTTCATTGATGCCCAGTTTGGGTTCTGCCAGGGCCACTCAGCTCCTGACCTCATTATAGCCTTGGTTCAAACATGGATAAAGGAGCTGAACTCCCAAGGTTAGGTGAGAGTGACTATCCTTGGCATCAAAGCCACATTTGACCGAGTGTGGCATCAAGGAGCCCTAGCAAAATTGGAGTCAATGGGAATCAGAGGGTCATACCTAGCACAAAGGAAGATGGTTGTGGTTGTTCGAGGTCAGTCATCTCAGCTCCAGGACATCACTACAGGTGTTCCTCAGGGTAATGTCCTCAGCCCAACCATCTTCAGCTGCTTCATCAATGACCTTCCTTCGATCAGAAGTGAGGATTGTTCGCTGAAGATTGTTCAAGTTTCAGCACCATTCATGACTCCTCAGATACTGAAGCAGTCCATGTCCAAATGCAGCAAGACCTGGACAATATCCAGGCTTGGGCTGACAAGTGGCAAGTAACATCCATGCCAGACAATGACCATCTCCAACAAGAGAGAACCCGACCATTGCCTCTTGATGTTCAATGGCATTACCATCACTAAATCCCCACTATCAACATCCTGGGGGTTACCATTAATCAGAAACTGAATTGGACTAGCCATATAAATACTGTGGCTACAAGAGCATGTCAGAGGCTAGGAACCCTGCAGCGAGTAACTCACCTCCTGACTCCCCAAAGTCTGTCCACCATCTACAAGGCACAAGTCAGGAGTGTGATGGAATACTCCCCACTTGCCTGGATGAGTGCAGCCACAACATTCAAGAAGCTTGACACCGTGCAGGACAAAGCAGCCCGCTTGATTGGCATCACATCCACAAACATTCACTCCCTCCACCACTAGCAACAGCATGTACCACCTACACGATGCAGTGCAGGAATTCACCAAGACTCCTTCGAGAGCACCTTCCAAACCTATGACCACTACCATCTAGAAGGACATGGGCAGCAGACAGATGGGAACACCACCACCTGCAAGTTCCCCTCCAAGTCACTCGCCATCCTGACTTGGAAATATATCGCCATTCCTTCACTGTCGCTGGGTCAAAATCCTGGAACCCACTTCCTAACAGCACTGTGGGTGTACTTACACTTCATGGACTGCAGCAGCTCAAGGCGGCAGCTCACTACCACCTTCTCAAGGACAACTAGGGATGGACAATAAATGCTGGCCCAGCCAGAGAAGCCCACATCCCATGAATGAATATATTTTTAAAAAAATCAAGAATTAGGTGTTTGGTGTAGACGATACTGGTCTTACCTTGGTGGGCCTTTGGTGGTGCAGGAGGCACCTCCTGGTTTGGATCAACAGGTGGTTCAGGTGCGAGCGTATCAAAATGCTCTTTACTGATCACATTCAACTTCTTAAAATTCTCAATTTCTTGCTATATTGTTGGTAGAAAAGCAAAAAGAATGTTATTTTGGGATAATTTTCACTTGAACAGGTGGCTTATTTGTTTACATGGAGGTTAAAAGCCCACCAAGACTAAATGGGCCAAATGGCCAGTCTCCAGGTTGTAATTTATGTATTTATGCATACTGATCAGGTTAGTCCATAGCAACCTTGTGACCCACGTTCAAAACTATCATCTGTTTAGTCCAAGAGAACCACAAAACCAACAAGTAAAATACCATTTTTTTTCTTTTTAACAGTTGTGGCACCACCTGCATCTCATCTTCTGAGCCTCCCTCTTGTTTCAACTTAACTGGCTACGGGCTTAAGTCTTATTCTCCCTGGTTTCCATGCTCTGTAGGATTTGGCTTCAATCAAATAGTGAGCTGCAAAGGGGCTGTAATGCTGACTATCTCTGCTCTTCACCTATTGCTCGCATCCAGGCTAACTCCTTCCCACTCTTGGCTTCCTGCTCCAGAAGCTGAAGTGAGGAAGTGTTTGGGGGCAGGAATCGAGTGACTGAAATACTCTAATTCCACCCTGCGATTTAAAACATCAATCACAATTCAAATCTTAGAAAGGGGTGAGAAAGTCATGTTTGATGTTCATAAACAAAAAAAAAATCACAAACAGCTCATTAAAAAAATTAGACTTCCAAACTGTTGCCTTAGGATAGACCTACAACTTCATCTCATCTTCCCAAGGAGCTGATTCAGTATCAGAGGGGGGGTGGGGGGGCGGTGACCATGCTGGAGTTACTCAAATCATTTTATTGCATATATTTAAGTGCAGATCACAACTTTGGGACTGATATAGGAGCTAATCCAGAGCCATCCCATTCAAACAAAGCATGCTACTGACTGGGATGATGCCACATACTCAACTTTTTCGTATGGAAAATATTAATGATTAAATGCACATCCTATTTCAGAAGAACTAAAGGAGTTCATAAAACATGCAATGACACTGCAGCACTAATACTCATTTTCCAATTTTGATTCACATCTCCAGAAAGTAGACGAGAAGAAACTATTTATATAGCACTTCATCACATCTCAAACATTCCAAAATGCTTTACTTGAAATTACTTTTTAGTGGAATAACTATTAATAGGCAAATATGGTAGCCATTGATACAGCAACTAGATGAATAATCACTTAATATGTTTTTGGTGGTATTGACCGAGGGAAAAAAATATTAGTTAAGGCATTTGGACGCTCCCTGCTTCAGACGAGGCCTTGCTTCAACCTCAAAATCTAACAAAGCAGCAATTCCCATACGAAGAGACACCCATTGAACAGACAGCATATTATAACTGCCAAGTTCAAATTGAGAATCCAGTTCAGTATGTTTCTCTAGTCCCTAACACCTATCCCCATCAGCTGCAAGTAAGTGCCATGTGGAGAATGGCAAGATAGAGGCTCAATATTGCTCAAAACTTTGCAGCACTGATACTCATTTTTTCCTAATTCTTATGCCTCATCTTCCCATTCAAATGTCAAGTATTTCTTCTGAATTGGTTTTGGATGAGTAAAAGGCTAACATATTTCAGCATTTTTTTCATACCTTTACATGTTCTAAATATAAGTACTATATAGTATATATAAATATATACATATATTAGGGGGTTTTAGTGGCACATCCCACTGGACAAGTTTCAAACCGTGAGATACATATGTCTTCGCTCCAGGAGTCTGCATTTAATTCCAACAGAATAGACAGTGCATAGTTTTCAAATGTAGGTCAATATACCATACATCACTATGTAAGGTGATAGCTTTTTATTAAATCCATGTTATAGTGTGCACAGCATGTTATCACTAATTAGGACCTAACAGAATATTTGATTTAAGGTGTAATAAAAATGGGGGCACATTAATTTGATGGTCCCTTTAACAGAGACATCTTAACACACAATACGATTACATTTGATAGAGCTACAGACTCAAGCCACTAACCAAACCTAAAAGATTAGCAAAATGTAGCCAGTCTGGAATTCACCTTTATTGTTGAATATTCTGGCCCATTTTCTTCCATCCAAAGATCTTGTTCATAGTAATACAAGCCGTCATTGATGGCCTTTGCCAGCTCTGTTGTGATTTTTGCTCGTGAAACATGATTTCCTGTACGGTCGCCACCTGGGTGTTTGCGCATATGAGGAGGAGTCTGAGTCACAATCAAGATCTTGTTCACATCGCGATCATCAATTTCATAGTCCGAGTCATCATCTGACCAATCGGTGAAGGTATTCTTGCGTCCTTCTATCTGTTCCATTTCTTCATCAAACATGAAATCCAATTCCTCCTGCTCTTCTTGCTCCTGTTTGTGAGCTTGTTGAGGTTTGGGTGACTCATTTTCCTACAAATCAGCAAAATTAGATAATTTAATTTTCATTATTTTATACAAACATATGAACATAAAAATTCAGAGCAGGAGAAGGCCATTCAACCCCTCCAGCCTGTTCCGCCATTCAATAAGATCATAGCTAATCTGATTGCAGCCTCAACTCCACATTCTGCCTACTCCTGGTAACCTTTGACTCCTTTGTTAGAATTACCTACCTTTGCCTTAAAAATATTCAATGACCTGGCCTCCCCGACTCTCTGGGGAAGACAGTGCCTCAGAGAAAAAATTTCTCCTGACCTCCGTATCAAATGGGAGACCCCTTATTTTTAAACTGTGTTCCCTAGTTCTAGTCTCACCCACAAGGGGAAACATCCTTTCAACATCCACCCTGTCAAGTCCCCTCAGGGTCTTATGTTTCAATCAGATTGCCCCTCATTCTTCTGAACTCCAATGGATATAGTCCAATCCCTAACCTTTCCTCTTAAGATAACTTCCCCATCCCAGGTATCAGTAGAGTGAATCTGCTCTCAACTGCTTCTAAAGGATTTATATCCTTTGTTGAACAAGGAGACCAAAACTGTACACAGTACTCCAGATGTGGTCTCATTAATATTGTACAGCTGTAGCAAAACATCCCTACTTTTATATTCCATTCCCTTGCAATAAACAACAACATTCTATCAACATCCTGGAGGGTTACCATTGACCAGAAGCTGCACTGGGCTAACCATATAAATACTGTGGTTACAAGAGCAGGTCAGAGGCTAGGGATCCTGCAGCGACATAACTCACCTCCTGACTCCCCAAAGCCTGCACACTATCTACAAGGCACAAGTCAGGAGTGTGATGGAATACTCTCCACCTGCCTGGATAAGTGCAGCTCCAACAACAACATTCAAGAAGCTTGGCACCATCTAGGACAAAGCAGCCCACTTCTTATTTGTGGATGGAGTGCCACTCAGTTCCTCCACCACCAACGCATAGTGGCAGTAGTGTGTACCATCTACAAGATGCACTGCAGGAACTCACCAAGGCTCCTCAGACAGAACATTCCAAACCCACAGCTACTATCTAGAAGGACAAGAGCAGCAGATGCATGGGAACACCACCAAACCTGCAAGTTCCCCTCCAAGCCATACACCATCCTGACTTGGAAATATATCGCCATTCTTTCACTGCCGCTGGGTCAAAATCCTGGAACTCCTTTCCTAACAGCACTGTGGGTGTACCTTCACCACATGGACTGCAGCGGTTCAAGGCAGCAGCTCACCACCATCTTCTCAAGGACAATTAGGGATGGGCAATAAATGTTGGCCTAGCCAGTGATGCCCACATCCCATGAGTGAATTAAAAAAATCCACTTGTTTTTCTAATTACTGCTGTACCTGTCTACTAACCTTTTGCGATTCATGTACCAGGACACCCAGATCCTTCTGTACAGTAGGGTTCTGCAATCTCCCACCATTTAATTAATATGCTGCTTTTCTATTCTTCCTGCCAAAGTGGACAAGTTACATTTTCCCACCTTATACTCCATCTGACAAATTTTTGCCCACTCACTCAACCTGTCTATATCCCTTTGCAGGTTCCTTATGCCCACTTCACAACTTAATTTCCTACCTATCTTTTTGTGTCATCTGCAAATTTAGCAGCCATACATTTGGTGCCTCAATCCAAATCATCTATATATATTGGAAATAGTTGAGGCCACAGCACTGATCCCTGTGCCACTCCATTTGTCACACTCTTACCAACTGGAAAACTCATTTTATGCCTACTCTCCATTTCCTGTTAGCTAACCAATCTTCGATCCATGAGCTCTTATTTTGCGCAGTAACCTTTGATGTAGCATGTGATGTGGTTATAAGCTATGAAGTTACCTTTTGGTACAGCAACAAGGAGCAGAGTTGGTTTATCTTGATAAGTACTAGTCTTAAATGTTTTTGTCAGGGCTCATTATTTAAATGTTTCAGAAATGAGACTTACCATAAAATTTCTTGTGAATCATCATTACATGTCTTTTGCAGAGGGATACAAGGGTTGAGCGACTTGAGCTAAATGGGGAGAACCTGGGGTTGTTCTCCTCACACCAGAGAAGATTTAAGCCAGCTATAATAGAGGTGACCAAAATCACAAAGGGTTTGTTCCCATTGACAGAAGGATTGTCAACCAGAGGAGCTGTTTGTTAAAGTAATAGCAAAAGAGGCGAAATGGTGAAAATTTTTGATGCAGGGAATTACGACCTGGAATGCACTCTGAAACAGTGGTGCAAGCAGATTTAATAGTAATTTTCAAAAGAAACTTGGACAAATACTTGAAGGTGACAAATGCAGGGCTAGGAGGAAGGAGCTGGGACTAATTGGATAGTTTTTCCAAGAGTCAGCATAGACATGATGGGTTGAAAGGCTCTGTGACAACATGTTTCTATGGTGGACAATCACCATTAAATTACAATATGGCAACTGCAACAGGCTCCCATCAGGTTTCTCCAGGATATATCGTGCTTAGATGACATATTGCAAGCATACAGACTTTTAATGTAGAATAATTACACAAGACATTTCATAGAAAAAGAAGAAAGCTTATGTGGATGTGTAAAGGTTTCGTCACAGAGCTGATTTGAAATGTCTTTCAAAAGCATGGAAAAGTGTCAGTGAGGCTGAAGAGTTTAAGGACCGTATTTCAGAGAGGAGGGAAAAATGGCTGAAAGCTTCACCATGAAAGATGGAGCAAGGAATAGAGTTAAATGAGCAAAAGATGCTGGCAGTGGAGTTTTGGATGATTTAAAATTTATGGAAGATAAGCCTAGCTTGAAGACAACATAGAAAGCAGTGGGATCCATTATCTGACAGAAGCTAGTCTGTATTTTGAGTAATCTGTAATGAAAAGTGGCTCAAGGCCAGGCATAAAAAATCTACTTTATTGCGATTGGTGGGTAAAACGGGCACTTCAAAACTTGCCCTAGACCCTACAATAAAGAGAAATGTCACACAAACTACTGCCATGTGTGTCAATAAGAGGTTAAAATAAGTGTGTTAAAAAGGAAATGGTCACAATTACCTTCCCCACAACCATAGGAATGTGTACCCATTTAGCCTACTCCTGTAATGTTTGGAGTTGTCAAAGTCTATTTAAGACAAAATAAAAAAACTAGGATCCGAGTAAAAGAAAAGACAACTCCTTTGAAAGCTTAAGACAAAACATTATAGAATTACATAACCATTTTCCCTGTATTCTCCTATTATATATTATGGGCTAAAAAGACTTTTAAAATTTTCTTTGATGGGAAGGAGGAGAAAAGGAGGAATTAAGAAATCATTCTAAATTAGGCATTGTCATGACTATAACTGTCCATTTTGCATTGCAAGCTATACATTTTAAGTCATGAGAGCTGCAGAGATTGAAAATAATTAGCAAGACTCCAAGAAGTGTATTAATCTGAAAAATCATTAGCCAACAATTTTGAATGGAAACATTCAAATTCAAGCTTTAGTTTTGAAGAGTGCAAACATGATTTGTTTTAATCCTTGCATAACAGGATTTTCTTTTTTAAAAACTAGTGTAGAGGTTGTACCAAAAAATAATTTACTAAATGCGGCTGTGACTATGACAACTTGGAGAAATAACATTAAGAATCTACAGTCTAAGGCAAGGGACACTTCAATGGCTGCATGCACTTGCCCCTCACAAAGGCTACTTTCTCTTAGATATTAATGCTGAATGCAGATCTTTTAAAGGTTACAAGAACTTGTGGATATACATTAAAACTGGTGAAAAGAAAGTTCAGCGCAGTTGGCAAAACATTTTTATGCAAACAGTAAAGATAAGGTAGCATTAATGATAAGGTGAAGGTAAGATCGTGATGGCAAAAACCTTTGATTAACTTAGACAATCAGATCTTGTGATGGGGAATTCTGGGTTTTATGCTGGATGGACGAGCTAAGATGGGCCAAGTGATCTCTCTCACCTGTTTACAAATTTTTGGGCGAATTCAGCGAATACTGTATATAGCACAAACAGAAATGAAATTTTAGTAATCTTTATACAAATGGAATTTTTAAATATGTGCACTGTGACAGAAAACTATGAAGCACATCCCCAGTCTACAAACTTCAAAAATCTTTATTTGTCCAATGTGTCTCTATTCTTTCCTCTAAAGTTTATTTCCTGCATGTTTCAGTTACCTGGGTGGGAGGGGGTAAGGGAGCAGAGGTGGAAGGAGTCTGCTGATTGTTTTACACATTTTGAACATTTTTATCTCCTAAACAAAAACAGAATTACCTGGAAAAACTCAGCAGGTCTGGCAGCATCGGTGCCTACATCCGTGATTCCTCTGACACCTTACGTCACATCAACAATTTCCAGTTCCCTGGCCCCAACCGCTTCCTCTTCACCATGGATGTCCAATCCCTCTACACCTCCATCCCCCACCAGGATGGTCTGAGGGCCCTTAGCTTCTTCCTTGAACAGAGGCCCCAACAATCCCCATCCACCACTACTCTCCTCCGTCTGGCTGAACTTGTTCTCACACTGAACGATTTCTCCTTTAACTCCTCTCACTTCCTCCAAATAAAAGGTGTGGCTATGGGTACCCGCATGGGCCCCAGCTATGCCTGTCTCTTTATGGGGTATGTGGAACATTTCTTGTTCTAGTCTTAGTCCGGCCCCCTCCCACAACTCTTTCTCCGGTACATCGATGATTACTTCGGTGCTGCTTCATGCTCTCGTCGGGACCTGGAAAAATTTATTAATTTTGCTTCCAATCTCCACCCCTCCATCATTTTCACATGGTCCATCTCTGACACTTCTCTTCCCTTCCTTGACCTCTCTGTCTCAATTTCTGATGATAGACTGTCCACCAATATCCATTACAAGCCTACCGACTCCCACAGCTACCTCGACTACACCCCGCTTCTTGTAAAGACTCCATCCCATTCTCTCAGTTCCTTCGCCTCCGTCGCATCTGTCCTGATGACGCTACCTTCAAAAACAGCTCCTCTGACATGTCCTCCTTCTTCCTTAACCGAGGTTTTCCATCCACGGTCGTTGACAGGGCCCTCAACCGTGTCCGGCCCATATCCCGCGCATCCTCCCTCACGCCTTCTCCTCCTTCCCAGAAACATGACAGGGTCCCCCTTGTCCTCACTTATCACCCCACCAGCCTCCGCATTCAAAGGATCATCCTCCGCCATTTCCGCCAACTCCAGCATGATGCCACCACCAAACATATCTTCCCTTCACCCCCCCTGACGGCATTCCGTAGGGATCGTTCCCTCCGGGACACCCTGGTCCACTCCTCCATCACCCCCTACTCCTCAATCCCCACTTATGGCACCTCCCCATGCCCACGCAGAAGATGCAACACCTGCCCCTTCACTTCCTCTCTCCTCACCGTCCAAGGGCCCAAACACTCCTTTCAAGTGAAGCAGCATTTCACTTGCATTTCCCCTAACTTAGTCTACTGCATTCGTTGCTCCCAATGCGGTCTCCTCTACATTGGAGAGACCAAACGCAAACTGGGCGACCGTTTTGCGGAACACCTGCGGTCTGTCCGCAAGAAAGACCCAAACCTCCCTGTCGCTTGCCATTTTAACACTCCACCCTGTTCTCTTGCCCACATGTCTGTCCTTGGCTTGCTGCATTGTTCCAGTGAAGCCCAACGCAAACTGGAGGAACAGCACCTCATCTTCCGACTAGGCACTTTACAGCCTTCCGGGCTCAATATTGAATTCAACAACTTTAGATCTTAAACTCCCCCTCCCCCCATTCCCACCCCGTTTCTCCCCCCCCCTCCCTTTTTTTTTCAATAATTTATATAGATTCTTCTTTCCCCACCTATTTCCATTATTTTTAAATCTAAAACTAAAACCTTGTTAGTCTGTCCACCCCACCCCCACTAGAGCTGTACTTTGAGTATCCTGTCTTCCATTCTTAATTAGCACTTTTCTTAGACAAATATCACCACCTTCAACACCTCTTTGACCCTTTTGTCTGTGACATCTTTTGATTATCTGCTCCTATCACTGCTTATCTCCACAATCACCACACCCTCAACGACTCTCTTCACCCCCCCCCCACCCCCACCCCACCTTAAACCAGTTTATATTTCTCCCTTCTCCTAACTATGCTTCAGTTCTGCCGAAGGGCCATGAAGGCTCGAAACGTTAACTGATTTCTTCTCAGCCGATGCTGCCAGACCTGCTGAGTTTTTCCAAGTAATTCTGTTTTTGTTTTGGATTTCCAGCATCCGCAGTAGCTTTTAGCTTTTTGTTTTTATTTTTATCTCCTAGTCTATCTGGTGCCTCACTTTTAATAGTCTTCTTGTTTTGCTATTTTTTATTTCTCTACCACAGTAGCAGGTTTTAAATCTTAAGCTGATCGGTGTTTTTATATTTCACATATTGGAAATTAAATTTTGAAAGCAAATCCATGATCTTCAACTTTAACTGGGTTAATGCAAGGACAATATTGGGTATCACTGGACAAGGGTTTCAAGTTCCATTGGAGGGTGGGGCCAATTCTTTCAAAGACCTTGAAGGGGAAAAAAAAGAGGTTAGATTTGAGTCCCAGCATTTTTCTTTGTGCTCCGCCAGGACTACGGCATAAAAGATCAAAACGCTACTCAATTATCTTTTACATTACAATCAGGAGGGGCGGGGAGAGGGAAAGTAAGTAAGGGGAGAGTTCGAAAGAGAGAAAACACAGGAGGACAGGATAAAGAGAGAAGAAGCAAGAGGGCAGGAAAGAGGTGGCGAGAAAATCAGATGAGCAGGAAAGATGAATTATTTTACCAAAAAAGGGAAAGGAGGTTGCATTTTGAAAGGAAAGGAACAGAGAAAGCAAGCACATGTTAGTAAAATAACGACAAAGGAGAGCAAGAGAGAGCGCGAAAAAACACAGAAGATGGAAATGGTGCACACCAATGACACCATAAAGATTGGGACATTCTTACAGCTCATTCAGGGTCCACTATTTGTGACACACTCTTCTGGTTCATTGTTTCAACCAAGATTGGCACCCTTACACTATAACAAATTGTTTTTTTGAAACTCTAAACCTATGCTCCATTTAACTGACAAATTTTATCAAGTTGATTAAGTGATGCGCTATAAACTATAGTTAAACATTACAGAATTGCTAAACTAAAAAAAAGCTCGAGATTAAAAGGAAATTTACTTAAAATTCAAGAGGAAACTATGTGGCTAATAGGCTATCATACTATCATTTAACCGCTGAAGCCCTAGGTTTGTGTGCAATAAACGTGTGTTAGGATGAAAAGTCTCCTCTTTAAAAAAATATTAAGGATTCCTACTTGAAAAGAGTTTGGATAGTTTCCATGTTAACTAACCCAAAATACATATCGCCAGCAACTGTGCACCATTTGACAAAATTGAGTGTGGTAAATACAAAATATTATACTGGGTACATAAGTGTATTCGATACTGACAAAATTGGAAAAGCTATCCCCAAATATTCATTATGGGTTCTACTACTGGACAAATTAGCTTCCATTAAGTGAATTTCTGGTTACACTCTAAACCTTACACATGCAAGAGTCTCCTCAATACACATTGCACCCTTATCGCAGACATTAGTTTGGGCAGCTAACCAAACAAAAACATGCATTTGTTAAGTCTCAAAGGTTGCTTAGTAGAAGAAAGACATGAAGTTAAAGGTATACTGTAGTACAGCTTACTTTGTCTAAGGAATAAGTTTACAATTCAGTATAGACCCTACATCACTCTAGTTTCAATTACAATATATAATTTAATACATGATGATGTCAGAACACTTTCGGCACTAAGGGATCTGGCATTAAATTAACTTGCTTCATAATGAAGTACATATTTCATAGATGAGGATAAATTCATGTATACCTTTGGACTGAGTTGCGATGGACGGTGTCTCTTTTTCACTTCTATCCAAGGATCAGATTCCAGATCAGGCAAACTTGTAGAAAGTCCCTTAGACATTGTCTGGAGGTTATTGGTTTCAACATTTTTCTTTGCGTCAACAGGACTTCCCACCCTAGGAGAGCTAGGAGCAGATTCTGAAAGTCACAAAAGACAAAATACTTTACAATAACATTTCTTGCCACATTGCATAGGATTAATTACTTACAAATACACAATCTACAGGCTACAAGCAGGCCATTTGGCACAAGTCGTCTATGGCAGTGTTATACTCCACATTAGTCTCCTCTAATTGTAATTACCTCTACACACTGTCCATATCTTTCTGTTCCTGCTCCCTCAAGTATGCAATAAGCCTCAACTGTGTCAATGCAACCTACTTCAGCCTTTTCTTGTGGCAAGTTTTACATTCTTACCATTCCATCAAAAAATATCAAATCCTTTTAGGTGTTTTGCTAGATCAATTAGTGGCTGTTCTATATTTATGCCCCCTTGTTCAATACTCACCAACAAGTGGAGACCCTTTCTCTATGTCAAAAACCTATATTGATATAACATCTTTAACATGATAAAATCTCAAAGCGCTTCACAAGAGCATTATCAAACAAAATTTGACATCTGCATAAGGAAATATTAGGGCAGCTGACCAAAAATTTGGTCTAGCTGTTAGATTTTAAGGAATTTCTTGAGAAGAGGAAGAAAGGCAGGGAGGTTTAGGAGGGTATTCCAGAGCTAAGGGCATTGGCAACTTAAGACACACTCAAGAGGTGAGAGCAATTAAAATTGGCCAGCATTGGATGAGCACAGATAGCTGGGGGTAGAAGGGCAAGAGGAAATTAGAGAGCTAGGAAGGAGCAAGCTCATGGAGGGATTTGAAAACAAGGGTGAGAATTTTTAAACTGAGGTGTTGCTTAACTAAGAACCAGTGTAGACTAGGGAGCACAGGAGTGGTGGGTGAAAAGGATTTGGTGAGAGTTAGGACATGACCAGCAGCTTTGGATAACCATAAGTTCATGGAGGGTAAAACATGGGAGACCAGCCAGGCATACACTGCAAGGTTTGGATCTAAAGGCAACTGGAGGCGAGGGTGGAGGAGACAGCAGAAAAATTTAAGATGACGGTTTGGAGCAAAGAAGGGGCTCTTACAGGTTTTTGAACATCAGCCCGATAGAACATAAATTTTAAAGAGATCTCTTATTCTCTTTTCCAGAGAAAAGAGCCCCAGAGCTAAAGCAGCATGTAACCAAAAGAGTGCAACATTAACTGAATGCATCTATAACATCATGGGAAGTTTGGAATTTGGAGAGAGTAGAAATTTGGTGAAGGGGAACTGCTTCTTTTTGCCTTTAACATTGGGGTTTGTGTAAGCTTAAGGCATAGAGTTGCAGAGTTAAACAGCATATGAGAGCCAGCAGCAGCAAGGCCTATTAGAATCAGAGGCACAGACACCAAACAGGGAAAAAAAAACTTGAGAAGTTGCATCATAATCAGCACTGAGTTTGCAACAGTGCAAGTATCTTACAATTAATAATTATTATTGATAAGTGCTTTTAGTGGTTAATGTTTGATTTACTAAACAGTTAAATAGCCTTAAAGCTAACAAAAATCTGTAAATAAATATAGACTAAGATGTGGCAGGACAGGTCGTGTTTCTAGACTGCAGTACGTGGGAGTTGGTGGATCACAGCGAGACTATCCTACTATAACAAATCTGGAGACAATGTCTTTCAGGTTTATATTCATTTAGCTGGAGCGCAGATTAGTTGCAGATACTCTGACATAAGAGGTGGGGTAGGAGCGTCTGGAAAGTTTGCTCCAGACAACGATAACACCCCTGAGAAAGGTACAAGATCAGAACTCCAATGTGCTACTGATAACATGCAGAGTAAAGGTAACCTAGATGAGATGATTCACAAAAACAGATCCTATCAATAGGTACAGTGTACTTGCTACCCACGAGGATAAGGATGAAGACCGCTGAAGGGCAGCCAGAATGCTGACCATGGCACCTTGGAGTTAAGAGGTTGTCCAAAGGGAAGAGCAGATGAAAACCTAATGTGATAGTCATAAGGATTCAATAATTAGGGATACAGACAGCATCTTTTGTAAGTAGGATCAAATGATATGGTATAATGCCTGAGTGTGCGGCAGAGCCAAATTCAAGCACGGCTTTCAAAGGAGAACTGGATCATTTTCAGAAGAGGAAAATGTTGCAAGTATACTAGGAAAAGGCAAAGGAGTGGCATTGTTTTTGCAGAGAGCAGTACAGACACGACAGGCTGAATGGCCTCCTGTGTTGTAACCATTCTACGATTCTATGTCCACTAATTCCTTATTTTAATTTATAACATCATGATGGTCAGTTTTTGAGGGCCCACATTACTCTTAAACAACCTCCCCTTTTCTTCCTGGACAACTTTAAAAGTTGTGCTGATTTTGATACCCTTGCAAGTTTCTTTTCAGGCTTCCTTTCCATAGCTCTGCTTTGACTCTAATCATCTAAAAGTTTGATTTTGGCAAGCAGAACTCTTTCTCCTTAGGAGGATAAGCTAGTTCTGTATAATGTTAAAATTTTGTTTCGAACACCTCCCAGTGTTTTTTTTTGTCATTTATACCGATAACAGATTTGCCCAATTAAGTTGGCCTTGCCTAAATCTAGAATCTTAGTAGCTGTCCGATGTTTCTCTCTTTTAAACACTGAAATGCCAATCATATTATGGTGACTTTCAGATAAATGTCCGGCACTGTTAGGCTGTTGGCTAAATCTAGCTCATTACTCATTATTAAATCTAATATGACCACCCCCCTCATTAATTCTAGGAAATATTGGTCCGGATTTCACATGAAGATGTTGGCCCTGCCCACCGGCCAGAAAGTCAGGGCAAGCCTGGAAGCCATGACTCAAATTGATGAGGTTCAGGTAATTAGTTGCTAAAAGTCATAGCTTCCGCCCCGCTGAGGTGGAAATGTCCTGCCTCCAAAGTTGCCTGCCAATTAGAGGACCGACAGCTCCTCAGTCCTGGGATGCCAGAGGAGCGGTGGTCAGGGCTGAGGCTGCAGCAGGCCCAGAAGAGAGCCAACTATGATTGGGGACTGCCTGGGCCGATCGGGCAGGCCCCAGTGAAGTGTAGGGGGACAGTAGGGAAAGAGGATGGCATGCCAGACACCCTAAAGAAACCAATATTGAATCAAGGACGGGGACTGACCAAAGTTAACTTAAGCAAATTAATAGCAATGAAAAAAATGGCACAAAAGTGTCTCAAATCCCCAGGACCACTTTTTAAAATCACAATGTTTTAAAGGAAAAAAAAGTGGGAGCATTTTAGGTGCCTGAACTATGATTTTCAAAAATAACAGAAAATACCGGAAATACTTAGGTCAGGCAGCACCTGTGGAGACAGAAATAAAATTAATGTTTCAAGTTGATTAACCTTTGTCACAACGCCCAATGACCCCAACATTAACACTGTTTCTCTCTCCATCGGGATTGCCTGACCAGAATGTTTCCTACATTTCTTGTTTTATTTCAAATTCTCAGCACCTACAATTATTCTGCATTTTCATGGTCTTCTAAAATTCTCAATTCAGGAACCATTCCTTTAGATTGGAAAATTATATGACACACTGCTATTTAAAAGACGACGAGAGAAAGATACCAGGTTCCTAACATCTATTTTCAGGGAATTACTAGAGTCATAATTAAGTATGGAGTAACTGAATACCTGGAAAATTTTCAACTGATAAGAGAAGAACCAGCATCATGAATTTTTTTGAAGAGATGGCTAAAGTAACGGACAGAGGAATGTCTATGGGTGTTATTTACAGCAAGTTTTTTTTACATTGCATTGCCTTTACATTGCCTTGTTTCACTTTAACACCTGTCACTAAATGGGGCCTGTATTCTCGTTTAGAGCTGCAAATTTTGTTCTAAAGGCATTTTACACCAGTCTGAAGGAGGGCACGTGACCCGATTGGCACCATTTTGGAATGGCCTTTCATACTCCCTGCTGACCCTCCGGTTCACGACCCCCCCGGCTCCCTGACCCACTAGTGGTAAGGATGATAGGCAGATACTCTAACTGACAGGGTGTGACGAGTGGCATCCCGCAAGAATCCATGTTGGGGCCTCAACTATTCACTGTATTCATTTAACGACTAGGTGACGGAATAGAAAGCTACGTATCCAAGTTTGCACATGACACAAAAATAAGCATCGTTGTAAGTAGTATAGATGGAACCATAAAATTACTAATTGACATTAATAGATTAAGTTAACTGGACAGAATTGTGGCAAATAGATTTCCATATAGCCAAGTGCGAGATCATCCACTTTGGACCTGAAAAGGATAAAAGAGTACTTTCTAAATGGTAAAAAGCTAGAAGCTGTGAAAGTCCAGAGAAACTTATAGGGGCATATACATAGATCATTAAAATGTCATGCAAAGATCCAAAAAAAAATCAAACAAGTGAATCTAATGTCAACCTTTATTTCTAGAGGATTGGAATATCAAGGCTCAGAAGTCCTGCTGCTATTCAAAGCCCTCGTTAGACCATGCTAGTTAGTTCTATCTCAGGAAAGATATATTGGTTTTGAGGAGAGTGCAGCCAGGTTCACTTGAATGATACCTGGACTCCAAGGGTTAAATTACAAGGACAGTACACAAACTAGGTTTGCATTCCTTGTAACTTAGAGATTAAAGGGTGATTTGATTCAAGTTTTCAAAATATTAAAAGGGAACAGATATGGTAGGTATGAGAAAAACAATTTTGCTGGTTAGGGAGTCTCAGACTAGGGAACATAGCAAAAATTAGAGGCAGGACTCTCAGGAGTGAACTTGATGCTGGGTCAATTAAACCACACCCCCCCCACCCAAAACCCCGAGATTGATAGATTTCTGTTAACCAAAAGTATTGAGGGATATGGAAACGCACATACATGGAGTTAGCTCACAAATCAGCCATAAGCCCATTAAATGGTGGAATAGGCTCACGAGTTTAAATTTTAAAGTTTAACTCCTGTTCCCATGTTCCTATCCATTTTTTTTCCATGTTCCTTTCCATATTTTTTTTCCCTATCAGTCAAATCCCCATGTAAATCTTGCCTGCACTTTCTCCAGTGCTTCAATATCCTTTTAGTAAAAATCCCAGAGCACGCAAATATTTAAGAATTGATCAGTTTTAAACTTCCAAAACACAATGGTGCAAGTAGTGAAGTCTGTCTTACATACAACTACAAAGAGATCAAGCGTCTAGTGTCTGAGATAGTCCTGAAGCTGATCAGCAGAAAGTCATAGTTTTTTTTAAAACCGCTGAAATTGGCACCTCCAGTGCTGCAATTACCCCAAAGAATTTGATTCAGTTACTGTACTTCTCTAATTGAACTATTTCATCAGCCTTTTTGATTAGACCATGAAAAAGCATCAAAAAGCCAGCAAGACCAGTCTGACAGAGTTGCACTTTTGTTTCAGACCATCTCCTTCTCCCAGCTGAGGGAGGAAGCACAATGCTGGTACACAGCAGCAAGGGAGGGGAAGAGAGAGTTTAAAAAAAAAATGCATAAACTAGTTGAGAAATTCGCCAAAACTTTTTGAATATAAAAATGAAAATATTAGGAATGTTTGTTAACCACACTCTTGTGACAAACATATAAAGGAAGAATGTCCAATACTGAACTACTATTTTCCTTCTTCAATATTTGCCCTGTCACCATGGCCACTTGCCTCCATATATTCTTTTTCAGCAGTAAGGGAAGGCGACTTCCAAGGCCAATGCCTGTCCTTCCTTAGCCTATAGCAAGCATACGTGCTGTAGGGTAAAGACAGATAAAGTGTCAGTTTACACTAAATTGAGGCATGTTACTTTGCTGGTTCATGTCCAATAGCCTTGCTGTGGACTGCGATATTTGGGGCTGCAAGTTGAGACACTAATGCAAGCACTCAAACCAGAGGTGACAACATAAAGGCACAGCAGCAGTCAACTGCCTGATACTCAAGTTGCGTGCATTACCAATTTGGATATTGGACTAGTATTTGAACTAAAAGATTTACAGTATGCTTACCAGTTTGAGAGCCATACATCTGTCCAGGTACAAATTCTGGACAGTTAATTAAACGGGAGAAGTCAGTTCTTGGAATGTCAGAAACAGGTGGGCCTGGAATAGGCCATTTTTCAGGACTCTCTTTTTTCCTCATTTTCTGGTCCACGATTTGTACCTCCGTACTCCCTTTTAAAGCCTAATTGATTTTGAAAATACAGCAATAGCATTGGTAAAGAGACTAGAAGATTTTTATAACATACCACCTTAGTTAATACATAATAAATGCAAAAGTTCAGAATAATCTATCAGGCAGTAGGTGGAAAAGGCCTGGAATTATTCAAAATACAATTAGATAATATGATGAGTTAAATGTACCAGAAAAACAAGTTTCCAGATGCATGCTCTTATTTCTGATTTTTGTTATTTGTCTGCTCTGAAGCATATTTCAGTGCTATGCTATTTTTCTTCATTTTTTCTGATGCATTGTGCCATACAACTTCTTAACTATAATTAGAGAATTTAAACCCCTCCTCCTCCAAAACATGAATTACAAGAAATCACATTCACATGTCTTGAAGACTCCTTTCTCTGCTTTAAATTCATAAAGTAAATAAATTGGACAAGGTGTTTGTTATTGCAAGAGTCTAATTTTTGACACTGACTTTATCCAATGAGCTTTCAGAATAATCTTTTCAGAAATACATTCTAGAATTTATCCTGCAATTCTGTAAACTCCATCTCTTAACATTTTACATTACTATTACAAATATGGTCTGCTTTCTTCTTTGAAATGAGTTTAACCTCCATATACAAACTAAGATAGCCTAAAAAAGCCTCCCAACAATTTCAATCAGTCAATGTACTTCAGTTGCACAGAAGTCCTGATTGTAAACTATGCCCATGATTCTCTATTTGGAAGTGAAAGAATCTAAAGCTGCAAAATCACTGAAAGCTAATGGGGGAGAAGCTCCAAGTAACTCAAAATCAGAAACAAAGGACAAGGCTGTAGCAAGAGCTTGTTATATGGAAATCAAAACTTATCAAAAAATGAGGAGGGCTATGGTAAGCAATCAAAATCCTTCAACTTGAACTGTCATAATTAGGAGCTCACAATGTTATGAGAAAAAATTAGTAAGGCATGACAGACCCTATATGCTTAGGCCAATGGGCACCATTTGTACTGGTCCTGCAGTTAAATTGAAACAGTGCTGCTCCAGACAGCTATCCTGTAAGCTTCTAAAAAGCCTGCACACGTTTGCCCAAGAAGCATCATATACTTAAGTAGAGGTGTCCTGCTAGGTTTAACTATTTTTTTATTCCATGGGGAGATTGTGGGTTTTCACTAATCCTAAGTAAGTATAGGATTTTGAACGCTGTTAGTCAACCCCCTACACACATAGAAGTCTCATGCTTTGTACAACTTAAATACTGAAATCCCTTACTCCAAACATGCAGAAAACCTAAAATTCAGCATAAAACAGGGTGGGAATCGATTGATGTCAGGGAGTTGAGCATAAGCTACCCTCTGCAGGACAAGAATGAAACAAATATTGGATCTCCTCGTAGATGAAATCCATGAAGTTTGTTTTAAGTTGATTTTGTAAAACAAAGTGCTTATTGCTTTTGTTGTGTTTTGGGGACAGTGTCACCATTTCCTACTGAAAGCCACCACTTTAAACTAATCTTCTCAAGGGTAAAGTATTTAGTGGACACTTTTGAGGCTACCAAGTGAGTCAGCAGGTCAGGAATGCTAAAATAGTCTAATAATCACACCCACCTCAGCCAATCTGGGACCACTGATATCACAAATATAGATTTATTTCCTCTCATTTGTTGTGCTCTGATGCTGTTTAAGCTCTCTTCAGACAGATTTCTCCCATCTTCAAGATCAAACACCAATTTATTCTGAAAGCTCGACCAGGGTATCAGAACATCACATTAAGAGGTAAGGCTAAATCTATATGAAGCACTGGTTAGGCCACTGTTGTTATGTGCAGTCTTGGGTGCAATGTTATAGAAATGAAAATAAAGTCAAACACAAATAAGATTCACCAAGATGAAAAATTATGAGAAAAGGCTTAAGACACACGTGTTCAATACCAAGTCATTTCCAGTTTAATAGAGGCTTTTAAAATTCTAAAGTTTTGATAGGATGAATAGGGAGCAATTATTTCCTCTGGCTTAGATGACAATCTAAAATTTGTCACTGTGTGAAGGGAGTTGAGACAAATTTGTTAAAGCAGAGAACGCAGTTAAAACGTGGAATGCCATCACAGGGAGTAGATGAGGCAGAGTTCATGAGAAACATAGGGCTGTAACCTCTGAGCTCCCCAGCATCAGATTTGGGAGGTACCGTGAAGATGTGCTGGGGAATCCCTCTGAAAAGGTTCCCAGCTAAGGGTTTGCATGGCAATTGCCCAGAAGGGCACACTTCCTCTGGGCAATTGCGCTGTGCTGGGAACCATCAGAAAATGGGGTTTAAATCACAAATGTCCGATGGTTTCGCCAGGGTTATACCAATAGTTACCTAGAAAATGTTAGAAGAATTAAAAGCTCTAACTTCCGAGTAGCTATTGTAAAGACGCCCCCCGCACGACTCCCGACCCCCCAGGGGACTCGCAACCCCCCAGACTAACCACCTCCTCCCCCACAGAATTCCCTGTTCCCTACCTGCCGATCCCCCGGCCATGGGATTCCCCTCACCTAACACACCTCCTGCCCCTGTGGGGCCAACTCTTACACCCCACCCCGCCCCTAATGTCTGATCCCCACTCCATGAAATTACAACCCCCCAGGCCCCCCAAATGTCCCTCCAACATCCTGACTTCCTTCCCCCTCCCCCACCTCCTTGAAGACAGAACCAAAGTGGTTGCTTTTAATTGCCCTAACATTTCCTTGTTCTCTATTATACATTCCCCCGTTTCAGGCTGTAAGGGACCTACATTTGTCTTCACTAATCTTTTTCTTTTTACATACTCGGAGAAGCTTTTACAGTCCGCTTTTATGTTCTTTGCAAGTTTATTCTATTTTCCCCCTCTTTTGGTCCTCCTTTGTTGAATTCTAAACTGCTCCCAATCCTCAGGCTTGCTACTTTTTCTAGCAACTTTATATGACTCCTCGTTGGATTTAATACTATCCTTAATTTCTTGTGTTAGCCACAGTTGGGCTGCTTTTCCTGTTTACATCTCTTGAAGAAAAAGTGAAGAAATATTTGAAGCACAGGAAGACATGTGTATTGAAGAGAACAAGGCAGTTGAACGATGGCCCTAATTAAGAGTTGGTACAGTCAAAGGACAGAATAGCTTCCTTCTGTACTGTAATTTATCATTCTAAGAAAGAAATTCATTTAAATTATTTGTACCTCAGTGAGAATAACTTTATTATACAATGGAACACTATTTGCAAGCTTTTGGACAAAAATCTTCTCTACTAAATTCTTGCATGCATACAGAAAGCTGCAGGTCAATTGCTTAGCAGCACGACACCATTGGGCTTCCCATCTCCCACCACCTCCCTCATCCCCTTTTCAGGGAATCAAGATTGGCCAGGATAGCTTTTGCCAAATCTGAAGGCGGCTTTAGAGTTCTGCATATTGAATAAGGTATGAGTTATAAGTATTGAATGCACATCTCTATCAGTCTTTTCCATGATGCTATGGTATTACAATGGGACAAGAAATTGAGGCAGGCCTTAAGAACTACCTCAGCTGACTGAAGCTGCATGGGTGCTCTTAAGCACCACACTACTATCTAAGCTAATTGGCCCTTCTAAAATGGCAATTACTAAGAAAATCTAGCTTTGTCAAACTTCTGAAAATAAATTTCAAAAACTATCATAAAACTCTAAGGAACTAAACTGACTTTTAAGAAAGGCAACGAGCCAAAATGGCGAACCAAAACAGACATGAGTTAATAGTGCCACTCGAGAGTAAAAAAAGTTTGAAGTGCAATTCAGAACAAACCCTAATGTTCAGCCAAGTAAGGGGAAATTACAGATAGTAAAAGGCTGCAAATGAAATTCAAAGGATAGTCTCCTTGGTGGTACTTCAATTCATGAAGAAAAATAAGATTCATATCTGTACATGGCAGGCAGAAGAACTTGTATATCATTGTGATTTAACATATTGTTTCATAAACAAGGGCGCTGCATGCCATATATGTACAGAATGTCAATTTCTTTAGACATATTCAAGTTTCAAGATTTTAAAAACATATCGTTTTAACAGTGCATATACAAAACATTGTCTTTTAGTTGGGCCACGTCAACGTGTCAAGCATATTGGAAATAGCATGCATTTTCAAGTAGCAGTTCAACACTGTGGGAACTTTAACACTACTATATGCTACAATTTTGCATTTGTGGTGTCATTACATTATAGTTTCAAGATCACTGGATTTGTGGCCATTAGTTGTCACCCTCTCCTCTCTGAGCCTCACAACAAGATTTGATCAATAACTTAAGCTGAGACTCCAGTGCAGTAATTCAGGTAGATGCTACATTATCAGAATACTGTCTTCATAGGAAATATTAAACCATGCCTACCTGTTCAGATGATCATTTAAGATTCCATGACACTATTCAAACAGCAGGAAATTCTCCCAGTGTCCTGGCCAACATTTCCACCCACTTCCTCCCCCATCTCCAACCACCCCATAACAAACACCAAAAAAGATCAACTAGTAAATCAATCTCATTGATGGTTGTGAGGCATTGCTGCCATTTCCCACTATATTTCATTTTTTAAAAATCACATTACTCGTGGGAAACTCAAGATAAATCATTTTTCTCAATACGATTAGAAAGGGAGTTACTGTCATTTAAAAAAAGCTAGCATTAACCTGTTAGTTTACAGCAAAACTTAAATTTATTTAGCACCTTTAACATTGTCAAATGTTCCAAGGCACTTGACAGTTGCATTATCAACCAACTATGTAATTTGGGAATGCACAATAGGCCAAAATTGAAGGAGCAGCATATCTTGGAATGTTGCAGGGCTGGAGGTGGTATAGGGATGGGGAAGAGTGAGGATATGAAGAGATTTGAAAACAAGGACGAGAATTTTAAAATTGAGGTATTGTTAAACAGGAATCAATGTAGGTCAGGGACCTTAGAGGTGATGGGTGTGCAGATCTCAATTGTTAGGATATGCTCAGAGTTTTGGGTGAACTCAAGTTCTCACAAGGAGAGAGGCTGTGAAGTGTAAACTCTAACAATAGCTACTGAGCATCTAAGTAAGGAGGTATGTAACAATGATGTCACACAGAAGAGAATGAGGAGAATCTGAGAGATGAGCAGAGGCTCATGCCCTAGTTCTTCGTTATCATCTACATAGTTGAGTGCGTAAATGAAGGTTATTTTGAAAAAGGATCTTTGCCTCCAGCCAGATCTCCGAGATTGAGACACCCAACATCCTCCAAGACAACCCAAAGACAACGATAGGTTGTGAGCAATGGGGGCTCCAACAAGAGAGACCAGCCAAGAAAACAAATGCAATGACCAAGTTCAGCCCCATATCCTGCATTTCACATTAGGCAAACATTAAGACATTACCTCCAAAATGAGATTTACATCTGTGGTCAGAGCCTGTACCCGGTGGAAACTAGCAATCAGGGAAATGGGTAGAAAACCTTGTTCATCCATCTTTCGCCGTAGAAAAAAATCTCTTTCCAGGTTCTCTGTACTGAAGTAATATTCGCTAAAAAAAAATTACTGATGTTAAAATACTTCCCAGCTGTCTTCATTAGGAAAGCATTGCTACAGGAACACAAGAAATGCTCACATACATTTGCCGTTTTATGTACTCCTTCAGTAAGGTTTCATCCACTGTGTACATCTGTGCTCCACTTCCATCATCATAATAGTACATCATGTTAGTGTTGTACTCTGGTATATATTGGTCAGAGGTGTCATATGAATGCTTGTACCCATATGGGTAATCGTAATTCACTGAGGAAAGAGTAATCTAAATCAGTTGTGTTAATGAAATTTACATTCATACTTTAAAGTTACATCATATAGTGCCCAACATCAACTTCCATAATTGCGCTGAGTACAGTTATTTCACGGGACTGTTTGAATTTGCGTACAACACACATTAATGAAATATAAGGCTGGAAAAGAGTATATTATTCACTTGCTCTAACAAAGCTTATTTCGCCAAACTGCTACTGTAATTTCAATTTCTTGGAGCAGAAGTATTACAGCAGACTTTGATGGAAACCCCAATTTCCTTCAAGAAAGGGGAATTTCCTTCGAGAAACACTGATGAAACATGATGTGATATCGTAAAAGTACCTCCTTCTGGAATTTAAAAATATTTCAGAGAAAAGTGTCAAAAAATCTATTCATCAATGAAGTTTACCTATGCGGATCCTTCTTGACTGGAATAATTAAAACAATGAATGGAAATACAGGATGTGATAAAACACTGGAAAATCCTGTAATCTCATGTGACAAAAAAATGTTACCTTTTCACCCAACACAAACCAGTATTTTTGTCATGAGTCATTCATCATTCCTGTTGCGCATCGTCTGGTAATCTGCTCTTAAGCCAAAAGACAAACCCTTAAACTCTAGAAAATTGACCTTAGGGCTTAATGTTTGTGGAATTCAGCCAGATCAAGCAGCAGATCCGAGACATCAATTATCTGTTCAGTTTTAGGAGGGTGGCTGCACATCCATATAGAAACATGCGAGGTCAGAATTAAGTTCAACTTTGGTATGTTCTATAGAGAGCCAGTTAATTGTTAACTGTTGAGGCCTCTACATGAATGAACCAAGCCAAGGCACCGCTACCAGGTTTCCTTAAATATTATTGTGTATTTGAATTTGTAGATGTTTTTTTAAAAATGGTTATCGTCTGTACAGGGCAATGGATTAGCCAAATATCCTGGGATGATGTGCATCTCCGACACATTCCTTCTTTACCTGCTGATGCCATGTGCTTACCTGGGTGTCCAGTATTTTAAGTTGTAAATGGACTTACTGTCGATGGGATTGGTAAACCAATACTGTTCACTTACCTCGCGAGTTTCCCCTGCCACGTCCTCTTCCGCGACCCCGACCTCTACCTCGGCCTCTGAAACTTCCTCGCACGCCGCTGCCTTCACTTCTAACACTGCCAACTTCATCGGCATCATCTCTTCTGTCTCTATCACGCTTGTCATCTCGGCGCCAACCTTTACAAAAATGAGTCTCTGTGTTATTCAAGTGCAGTTCCTAAGAAAAGTGCTCTGAAATTTTGTCCACTTGTAACCGGGCGCAATGCAGACCCACCAGCAGAGGTGAATACTGCTGAAGCACACAGGGGAGTGCGACGGTGTCTCAGAAACCTCAGAGCCATCAGGGTGGAAATGAAACCTCTCCAGAGTGAGGCTTATGGGTGCAATTGTTTTCTTTTGTTTAATTTTATAGCCCTCCAGGGATCAGAGGAGGTTTCAATGCCCCTCCCATCTGCCACTGGAAAGCTGCCTATTGCTGCTGCTAACCTCCCAGCTCTTCAGAATCTGGGAAAAACCTGACAACTTCACCAATTTGCTCCCAGGTGAGCACTTAGTTGCTGCTTGGGGGTAGATGGTGGCTAGTTTGACTGTGCCTCAGGCAAGATCACTAGGAGACAGGAATGTGTTAAGGAGCTGATCCTACATTTTCACATTTTACTTCCGGTCCCACCAAAGATATCTCCACGGGACTAGGAATGTTCTGTCCATTTTGTCTGTACTTTGTCAGTCTGGTTGCTGAAAATCTGCTCAAACGCAAATTATCAGGTCTAGATACAATCCAGTGAAACTCTTACATGGGTAATTTGCTTTAATCAAAATTGCTATATAAACATTTCCAATAGAAGCGCCAATGTAAAAGAGGTCCACACATTGCTATTCAGTTTTTATGTTGAGTCATGTAGTTTCCACTCTAATGCTGCCAACGATCACCTGATCACCAGCCTGTAACATTTCCCTGCAATACCACATGATGCTGTATAATCTTATTTCTCAATAAATTACTCAGCAAATTCTCTGGGAAAAAAAAGTATTTTGGAAAAATTGTTTTCCTCTCTAAATGTTCTTAATGTCCATGGTAACAATTTGAACAAAAGCACAAAATTTAACTATATTTTTCATAATAGAAAGTGACCATTGAATTTAATGTATTTTAGTATCTTCATACAAGTTTTTAAAGCCTTAATCTCTCCAACAAGGTGCAATGTTATTAAGAAGGACTGTCATTATTAGCTGAATGGAGATTGTACATATGCTCAAACTGCACAATTTCCCAGGACAAATCAATACCAGTTAACTGAACTGCTGGATATTTTTCTTCAGCTTCTAGTGATTCTGCTCAGCTGTTCTTCAGAATTCTTTGAAGAAAAAAGAGAATAAATTCCAGATGCTTTACTGAAGCAAAATTTATAGCGGATTTTTTAAGAAGTGCGTAGAATGAATAAATTAGTTTGTATAGATAACAACAGTAATACTGTTGCACTGTGCTTTAAACTCCAAAAAGGTGCTGTGCATTTTTACTTATCCATATCTGAGCCCATGTTATAAAGACAAGTTGAATATTGAGACGAAGTATTACCTGTGCTTTGCCGACAATTAGAAAATGCACATCTTCTAATTGCTGATATCCAAGAGACAAGGAAAGCAAAGATATGCACTCATGTCCTTCGCAATCAGCTGATTGTCAAGGTTCTATATAAAACAATCCTGGGTATATTTAAGCAAGCATCAAAAACTGCATTGTGCTTAAAAAAAATATTTAGGTCACTTACTTCTTGAATAATCATTTCTTTTGTTGTTTTGTAGCGATCGTGTCGTATCGGACTGAGATCGTGAACTGTTACGTGAGCTAGGCCTTTCTTGACCATCTTGTTTCACGTCTTCTAGGTGTAATGGAACCCATTTATGCTTGTTCGCTAAAATGTTTTTAAAACAAAATAGAAGTAATTGTGTGTGCTTACATTGGAATATCCTTCAATGTGATTTTATAGGAGCCAAACGTTCTAAAACGGGGAAATTATTTAAAAAAGTCTTTTGATCTGAACATCTAAACCAAAATATTTTCTCCCAAACATAACTAATGGTTTTCTACTTGAGCCACGATCTCTGAAAAGGAATTAGACTCAAAAATATGAAAACCATGAACAGAAATAGGTACACGAATAGCAAGAAGTTGAATTATTTGACTTCCCAAGTCACAAAGAAATGCAAAAGGAGTTTAAAAAATGATCCATTGATCATTATTTTATACCAGTGGACTATCAGCGAAGTACCACCACTTTCTACAAATGAATCACTTAAAAAAAAAAAATTATAGCCCACTGACAGCAGGCCATTGTACAGCTCTGAACTGTACAACTACGTTTTTTATAAGATCAGAGACACAAAGAAAAATAGTTTCTGTTAATCTACTGGTCATTTTAGCTTTATCCATGAAGCATAGTTTGTTTTATTTCAAATGACACACAATAGGTTCTAAATTAGATAACAAGCAAGGCAGAGAATACTTATTCTTATAATGGATTTATAGTCATTTGCTGGCAGTACAAAAAAAATTATGCATCTTGGATCAACTGTAAAAGAATTAACTGCACAAAACAGTCCATCCCAGTGTTCGTGGTCCATGTTCCTCCCACCCTATTCGTCTCACCCCATCAGCATATTTGCTTCTTTCTCATGACTGTACATAGTTTCCTAAAACACTGAAGTGCAACTTTGAACAAGGGCACTGAGAGTTGGATGAACGAGGGAATCTTAATCTCTTTCTAAAAATCTAATTTTGTTTGTATTTAATGTTTAACTTCGAACTGAAATTTACTATTTAAAAATTCTAAACTTCATCCAGGCTTAAGCAGCGATATAGAGGAAACTAGCTTAAACTGGTTTTTCTGTACCTGGTGCTGAGCTAACTCTTTAGTTTCAGGGCATATAAATAGGATGACTTTTAATGCGACCTTGAACAGAAGTGCTGGGAGTTGGGTCATAAAGGGAGTTAGGTGAAGAAGTAGGGAAGGAGGTGCTCCTTTCCTTTTTCTAACTTTGTCACGCTGTAGGAATTGGCTCTTACTATACTACAGAGGAAGAAGCTAGCTGTTTGGCAAGTATCTGGCACGTGGTTAAGGTTTATTCTATTCCTAAGGTTTAAAATAGAATACAAACTGGTAAAGTTAATAAAATACATAAAATGGAAAGTAATTAATTGACTAAAATAATTAAGTAGTTCATCAAAACACATCAAGATGGCGGGACAGGTGATGTGTCGTGGTTGCAGCATGTGGGTATTCCTGGATGCCTGTGATCAAAGGCAAACACGTCTGCAGTGTTTGGAGTTGGAGGAGCTTTGGCTCAGAGTCATTGAGCTGAAGGCCGAGCTGCAGACACTGCGCTGCATCAGGGGAGGGTAAGTTACCTGGATACTTTGTACCAGGAGGCAATCACACCCCTTAGGATTGGGTCTTCTGATTTAGTCAGCAGTCAGGGAGAGGAGAGTGTGACTGAGAGTGAGGCAGGTAAGGGGCACAGAGGTTATGAGGGCAGGAAATTAATCCATGGATCAAAAGATTAGTGTGGTAGAAGTGGGTTCAGGTACATGATCCAGTACTTTGCATCAGTCTTCACTACAGGGGATGCAAGTAATATCCCAGAAATAGCTGTAAATGGCGGGGGGGGAGAAATTATCACCAGGGAAGTGGTACTGAGAAAATTGTTGGAGCTGCAGGCTGACAAGTCCCTGGTCCTGATGAGCTTCATCTTAAGGTCTTAGAAGTGGTTGGTGAGATAGTTGATGCGTTGGTTTTAATTTTCTAAAATTCCTTAGATTGGGAGAATGTTCCATTAAATTGGAAAATAGCAAATGTAACTCCTTTATTCAAAAAAAGTGAGGGAGACAGAAAGCGGGAAGCTACAGGTCAGTTAGCTTAACATCTGTCATAGGGAAAATGTTAGAATCTATTATTATAGATGTTATAGCAGGGCTCTTAGAACAATTCAAGGTAATCAAGGAGAGTCAACTTGGTTTTGAGAGAGGGAAATCATATTTAATCTAATTTAATTTATTGGAGTTCTTTGAAGTAGTAACATGTGCTCTGGACAAAGATGAAATTGGTGGATGTATTGTACTTAGATTTCCAGAAGACATTTAATAAGGTGCCACATCTAAGGTTATTGTGGAATATTTTAACAAGTGATGTGCCACAGGAATCAGTGCTGGGGCCTCAACTTTTTGCAATTTATATGAATGACTTGGATGAAGGGACCAAAGTAATGGTTGCTAAATTTGCTGACAACACAAAGATAGGTAGGAAAGTAATTTGCGAAGAGAATATAAGGAGGTTACAAAGGAATATAGGTAGGTTAAGTGAGTAGGCAAACGAACATACAAAGTAGGAGCAGGAGTAGACTATTCAGCCCCATGAGCTGCTCAGCCATTGAACAAGGTCGATCCGATTGTAACCTCAACTCCACATTCCTGCCCAACTTCGATAACCTTTCACCCCTCTGCTTATCAAGAATCCATCTACCTCTGCCTCAAAAACATCCAAAGACTCCGCCTCCACCACCCTTTGAGGAAGAGAATTCCAAAGACCCACGATCTTCTGAGAGAAAATATTTCTCCTCATCTTGGCCTCAATGGGCGACCCCTTATTTTTAAACACTGAAATCGTCCATTTTGTCAGGAAGAATTAAAAAATTAACTAATTGGTGAGAGATTGCAGAGCTTCGAGATAGAGCGTTCTGGGTGTCCTAGTGCATGAAATGCAAAAGGTTATTATGCAGGTACAGCAAATAATTAGGAAAGCTAATCGAATGTTATCATTCATTGCGAGGGAAATTAAATACAAAAGTAGGGAAGTTATGCTTCAGTTATACAGGGCATTAGGCGACTTGATTGAAACATATAAAGATCCTGAGGGGTCTTGACAGGATGGATGTGGAGAGGATGTTTCCTCTTGTGGGAGAATCTAGAACTAAGGGTCACTGTTTAAAAATAAGGGGCTGCCCATTTAAGACAGAGGTGAGGAGAATTTTTTTCTCGGAAGGTCATGAGTCTTTGGAGAACTCTTCCTCAAAAAGCAGCGGAAGCAGAGTCTTTGAATATTTTTAAGGCAGAGCTCGGATTATTGATAAGCAAGGGGGTGAAAGGTTATTGGGGGGGCGGGGTTAGTTGGAAATGTGCAATTGAGGTTACAATCAGATCAGCCATGATCTAATTGAATGGCAGAGCAGGCTCGAGAGGCAGAGTGGCCTTCTCTTGCTCCTAATTTGTATTTTTGTTTTAAATGCACCTATGCCATTTGCCTCAATCTATCCATTCTTACCACTCTGGGTAAAGGAGGGGAATCAGAATAATCTCCATGACGGAACTGTTGACTAAAACAGATTATCAACAAATATAGAATGAGTTATTATCGCATGAAATAATCTAAGCTCAGCATGGTTTAGAAGAGGGCTTTATTTTGAAGTTTATGGTGTGCCAAGTAGTAAATAATGCAAAGTAATATTTGTGTCATCCACTACAGGTTGGATGAATCACCCAGATCCCAATAAAAGCCATTACAATGGGCTGCATAACTTCAATGCAATTTATGTTCACACAGCTTTCAGAATCTTGGAAATTCTGTTTCAGCAGGAGGCTATAGCAGAATGTACCTGGAGAGAAGTGTATGACACCAACTGGAAGGCTAAATGGTGAGAGAGAAAAAAAAATCTCTTTCCAGAAAGCACGAATGTCTATCTGCAATTTGTTACTGATTTTTTTAAACTTGGTGAACTTTGGCTGGAAAGCCATTTTTCCAGAAATATTGATTGCTGCAATGATTAGAACAAAACATTAAAATAAAACTATGAAATAATAATGATTGTGCAATTAACAACAATGAATAAAGATACACGATAGGCACTGATTTGCGTGTGTTTTATTCCTATGCCGAATATCTTATCATGGTTGTATATGGATGTTACTACATACAGACTTCCAGAAGGCACTTGATAAAGTCTCAAAGCCTCTCATAAGAAACTAAAGTTGAAGCTCATGGAAGGGAAGGGAAATTATTAACCTGGTTAGGAAACTGGCTGAACAGAAGGTGACACAGTAGTAACATTTCATCTTTTCATAGAAGAAACAGAAAAATTCCTCACCAGCTGTCAGGCTGAGCATGTCCCGATTCACTATTTACCAATCATCTTGAATTTAAACCTAGATCCCCTCCTTCCCCTGCTCTCCAAAACTTCACCTGTAAATAAGGTGCAAAAGTGATTCCAATGGTATTTAGTCTGGGAAGAAGGGGAGAGCAATTTGAATTTCATTTGTCTGATTTGTCATCTGCAAAAAAATTTGAACGTGTTCTGTTTATTCATAATGGCCAAGTTCATATCCCTGTCTGCTAGAGGTGCCAGCAGCTCCACAGCAAAATTTCTGCAAAAGAAACCATGACCGCCATAACCAGCCTACGACAACTAGTCTTCCTTTATTTGCTTTGACCGTTGCAAATTAGAAAGTAGAAATTTTGAAAAATTTTTGTGAGTGCACAGTACCCTCTCTTAACATTGGTTTTTGTTACTCCCATTGCTAGATGGCTCAGTAGGTAAATGCATCATATAGTGTGATACTAACCATACATAATATGCTAATTCCATGTCTAGCCCCTAGCCTCTGCTTGTCAGATATCACCAGGGAAGTAAAAATTTGTTAACGCTGCCTCAAATTCTCACTTAGGAGTAAAGATGGGGCTACACCTGAATATCCTATTTCTGATTCCTAATAAGTAATCCTTGCAGGAATACAAGCACATGCAAGAGGGAGTGGAGGAATTAAGTGCAAGAACAAGAGGAAACAGAGGGGGATGGTGGGCAGCAGTAAAACCAAGAAAGATTCTTTTAAATACATTTTTGGGTGTGGTGTTGATCCCCATTTTATTGCCTAGGGGGATCAGGGCAAATGTAGTTACCAAGCAAGCTCAGGGCCAGGTCAGCACGTCAGCAAACAGTTACAATCTCGGCAAGGGAAGGAGGGTTGTTTGCTATGTGAAAGTGTGAGTCATCTATCTGATGCTAATTTTCCAGATCTACTCACTATCAATATTTCCTCCAATTTGGGCAACATGTTTTCAATTTATACTTCAGCAATAAAAAATGTAAAATCTTGATCTGAAAAAACCCAAATTGAGCTACTAGATTGATCATAAGAATCTTCCCAAGGAAGACGACGTCTCATTCAGATCTTGTCAACAAGCTTAAAACAACTGGATTGGAGAGCTTTCACTTTGAAAGAAGCTGAAAGCTGTGTCTGTTACTTGAAATTCAGCCTGAGTTTTGCAACATGACCAAAGCAAGTACTAGAAGGAAATTTCTATCCTAAGCTCTTCAATTTGCTCAGTTACAGAGAACTGTAAATGGCTCCTGAGGATAAAATTCAACCTTCTGCATTTGGAGTGAAGACCAGTCACCTCCAAAATAAAAAGTTGAAAAACAAAAGAAAAACGTTGCATCCTTGTTCAAAAAAAAGGGAGTCAAATAAACCTGTTAACTACAGACCAGTCAGGCTAATGTGGCAATGGGGAAATATCTAGAGACAATAAGAGGACAACATTGTCACTTGAAGGTTAATAAATGAGAGCCAACATGGATTTGTTAAAGGCAAATCATGTCAGTCAAACCTGCTCGAGTTCTCCGATTAAGTAAAGAAAAAGGTTAATAAAGAATCTGTATGTGGGTTTTCAAAGGTGTTTAAGTGCTACAATATAAATTTGTCAGTGAAAATCAAGCCCATGGGATTAAAAGGGTGGCGGCAGCGTAGCTACAAAATTGGCTATGAGATAGAAAGCAGGTGGTAGTGATGGATGTGTGTTTCAGATTGGAGAGGAGTATACAGTGGTGTCTCCCGGGGGTCAGTATTTGGACCATCCTTCTTTTCAATACATATTAAAGGACTAGGGCTTGGGTATTAGTGACATAATTTCAAAATTTTTTTGCAGATGACATGAAACTTGGAAATGTAGTAAACAGCAAGGAGGACTGTCGCAAGCTTCAAGAACACACACCTGGCAGATTAAATTTAAGGCTGCGTTTGCTGACAACGCTGTGCATGCGCAATTCAACTGTTTCTCTGCCATGCTTGCTGTTTTGCAGACACATGCAGCCATGAGCACATTGTTATCAGACTGACAGCAGAACAGGACTTCATAGATCTGACACTGCTAGACTGAAATTAATTCAGTGTCAAAGAAAACAAACGTTTTGCACCATTTTAATGCAGAAGTGGATAATTTAAAGCAGCAAACTAATGAACAGAAAATCTTGGAGACACTCAGGCAGCATCTTGCGTTGAATGCCTCTAGAGTTTTCTGTTTCCAAGTTGCAGCATCGGCAATATTTTGCTGGTCTCTTTTGTGAATTATTAATGATGGTTCTTTGACAATCATGCAATATTAGGAGGGGGAGCTGGTCCTGAAGATGTTAAGATGCATACATTTCCTGCCTAAAAAACCCATGTTTTGAATGCAGCAGAGTGACATCTGCCTGGACCAGTGTGCATGTGCAGATGGCAATTTTGCATTGGCAGGAGACACTAAATTTAATGCCATGAAGTGTGGAGTGGTGTATTGTAGAAGGGCGCTAAAACAGAGAGACCTGGAGGTTTAGGTTTGTTGGTGGCAGGTCAAATTAATGAGGCCATTGAAGTATAGAGGACTCTGTGCTTTATAAATAAGAGGCTTAGAGTGCAAATGCAAAGAAATTTGTAAATCAATTGTTAGGCCTCAGGTGGAATAATGTTTCCAAGGCTTTGGAGACTCTGCAGAGAGAATTAACTAGAATGGTATAGGGATGGGGGTCTCCAGTTATGTGCAGAGACTAGAGAAACTGAGGTTGTGGTCCTTAGAATTGAAATGTTAAGGGGAGATTTAATTTAGGTGATGAAAATGTATAAAGGTTTTTATAGAGTTGGACAATTTATCTTGCAGGAAATGTCAGCAACCACAGGGAAGATGAGGAGAGTTTTCTTTTTATTCAGGCCGCTGCATCTGAAATGCATTGCCTGAAAGGGAGGTAGAAGCAGTTTCAAAAATAACTTTTGAATGTATATCCAAGGAATTAGATACACATTAAAAAAATAACTACTTGCAGGGCTATGGGGAAAGAGCAGGAGAGTGGGACTAATTGGAAAATCCCAAGAGCTGGCACAGGTACCTCCTACTCTGCTGTAAGGTTCTGATGTTAAGTCTGTTGAATTATTGAATGACATGACAGGCCTTCTGTATTGCATGATTCCACAAAGACTGACTCTGATTAATCCGTTGAGGTTGAAGGCCCAACTCCCCAGCTGCTGTCTAACCTACCCTTCAGGCAACATGGAGCGTTTGTTAAGTTGAACTTTGTGAGTAGGAGCATGCCCCCGGAAATTGCTATCTATTCAGTGACTTTAAAACGTAATACCACCAAGCAATCTCCGTTTGATGCCGTGTTTGTCAGTGCCAGCACATTTTAACCCAAACTTGACAATGAATTCCAGTAGAACCTTGAAAACCAACAGATGACTAACTGCAGCATAAGAAGTTCTACCTATCAATAGGGTTGCTTGCACAAACATACAAAGTGATGCTTTGATTTCAGGCACTGCAAAGCACATAATACTGTGGATAAAACTTTGAATATTCTAAAAGGATGTGAAAAAAATAATTTTGTCTAAAAAAAAGTACAATCAGAAAGAACAGCAAGCAAGGAGAACAAAACCCCCACAATACAGAAATGATGCATCAAACCAGGAAAGGCAGCCTTTGTCTCTCAACATTAAACACTTGTACTGGGAATATACCCGCAATGATTCTAAAGCTTGCTTCCTCAGCATTCTTAATGTACTGAAGTTCTCAAAAGGTATGCAAGTACTCAAGTTCTCAAAAGGGCTGTGGGTGGCGAGGGAGGGGGGAGGGGGAAGGTGCAGTTGCTCAAGCCCCATTCTAGAGAATTAAGCCTGTAATCTAGGGCAACACTTCAGTGCAATAGCGCGAGGGTGCTAGAGTTGAAAGTACTGTCTTTCGGATGAAATATTAAACCAAGGCTTTGCCTACTCTCTCAAATAGATGTAAACGATCCTATGGCACGATCTGAGAAGGAGTGGGGGTTGCAGGTGGTGCCTTGGAAAACATTTAACCCTTAAATCAACACTGAGAAACAAGATTATCTCACTGCTACTTGTGGGACCTTGCTGTGTGCAAGCTGGCTGCCATGTTCTCCTACATTAAAATAATAACTACATTTCATAGTACTTCACTGGCTGTGAAGCACTTTTGAGGCATCCCGAGGCCACAAATAAAACTACAAAGTGCAAGTTCTATTACTGGCCATCATTGGAGAAAAAAAAATTTAAGTCTATATTTCAGAAAAACCATTTTTTAAGTAGTACTGTAAATACATGACTTGTGGATTTGTTTAAACATCCAACCCCGGTAGCAATATCATAATGGTCTCCATTTTGTTTTCATTTAAAATTTTAGGAAATCAGTTAAATAACAGCACTATGCAAATACATAAGCCATTAAAGTATTATCAAGATTATTAAAAAATGCCTACCAGCAAGAAGAATTTGGTCAATTTGTAGTTACTTGCATCTGAAGAAAACACTTGCCCGGAAATAAGAGCTGCTTATAAGAAACCCAGCCATCAACCATATTGGGGGGGGGAAACATATGAAGAAAATGTATTTATGCCTCAGTTACCATTATGGGCAAGATCATGAGTTTGTAGTGTAAATTGTGACCTTACTGTTTGGCTGGTTTACTTATGGAAATGAACTGAAAGAAACTAAACTGAAAACTGCTATCTGAATGCAGACTGGAATGATGCAGAAACTCTTAATTTATCCATATGCACTGCTAAACTTTTCACAGGGATTAGAGACAAGGTGATTTTGTTAAGGTTCTCCTATCAAGCTAAGTCACACCTTTGATGGTTTAAAAATATAACAATTAACTTTTAAAGCCCCATTTAAGTCTGCTTTCACATTTCTTCTAAGGACCCACAGCAATGTCTGTAAGGTGCAAGTGTGATCACAACACTGTTGGAGCTATTTGACTCCAAGTTGAATATTATATGAAGTAATAAAAAAGCAAAATACTGCCAAAGGTGGAAATCTGAAACAAATGAAATGCTGAAAATACTCAGGCCAGGAATGTAACCTCTCCTGCCTTCCACTCTGTCAGACATTCCCTTTTGTTCTTTCTGCCTTTTCCCTGTCTCTATACTTGCTAAAAACATGTTACATCTTTAACTTTTAAAGTTCTGACGAAAAGTCATAGATTTGAAATGCTAACTTTTTCTCTTTCCATAGATGTTGCCTGTCATGGAATATTTCCAACTTTTTTTCATTTAAATGTATTTGTTTTTCTGCATTATCATGCTTGTGAACCTCAGATTTGGAGAAGGTTAGCTAGGATGCAGGAAAGGATCACAATATAACCCTTAGGAGTTTCTGTACAAAGCATGCTACCTTTCTTCCCCTTTTGTGAAGATCCCTGGGATTCATCTTCAATGGTTGACTTTTCCTCGTCATCATTTTGCTGTGTTTCTCGGTTTTCTTTGCTTTCACTGTTGTCTTTCTTTTCAGTCTTGTCTTTTTTCTTATTTTTATTCAGAGGCTTTTTGTTTGGTTGGTTCATGATGTTATGGTGCTATAAAAATGAAAGAGATTCAAAAACTAATATTCAGAATTGCACATTTCAATACAGTATAACCTTTCAAATCAACTATCCAAAAATCCAGTGATTATCCCATGTATTCTAAGTTAAAACCATCTAAAAGCAGCTATGTAGCAAGGGTATACTGGTAAATTCAATCTTTGGGCCAAATTCAGCCAGAGAAATTCAAACTTGAATAGCACAATATGTAGAATAGAGAGAGAAACTAATTACCAATTCCTCTGGTGTGGGAGTCAAGCATTAGCATTAAAATTATAGCTCGGTCATGGTGGCTTTGCACAAAGGATAATGCGAATCTGGAACTCTCTTCAAAGTTATTGATGTTAGTCAATTGAAAGTTTAAATTCTTATGGCAAAGGGCTCAGGCACAAGATAACAAGGCGGAAGTTAAGTTTTACAAAAAGACAAGAGTTTAAAACAAAGTTCCACTTAATATGCTGGAGTAGATGGGGGAAATAGATCAGTGTTTTCCCCATGGTATATATTTGTGGGTCACAGAAGAAACTCCTTCAGACATTCTGAGCTAGTGATCAACATGTTGAAACTTCTTCTATATAGAAAACAAGCCTTTGCCATCAATGACAGGTGGAAAAATATGATCAGAATGTTGTTATAAACCTTTAGTGGAAAGGAAAAGATAGTGGTCAGTGCACAGAGTAGGTGTATCTTAAAGGACTGCATTCCAAAGCACTCCTGGCTGGTCTCCCACATTCTATGCTCCATAAACTTGAGGTCATCCAAAACTCTGATGCCCCTGTCTTAGCTCGCACCAAGTCCCGTTCCCCTATCCTGCGCTCGCTGATCTACAAGCAATGTCTTGATTTTAAAATTCTCATTCTCATTTTCAAGTCCCTCCCCATCTCTGCAATCTCCTTCGACCCAATGCCTCAGAAATATCTGTGAGCCTCTAATTCTGGCCTCTTATGCACTTCCAATCATAATTGTTCCACCATTTGTGGCTGTGCCTTCAACTGCCTTAGCCAAAACTCTTGAACTCCCACTCTACACCTCCCTGCCTCGCTTTCCTCCTTTAAGACAATTCTTAAAACCTACCTCTTTGACCAAGCTTTTAGTCATCTGACCAAATATCTCCTTGTGTAGTTTGGTGTCATACATTGATTTATAATGCCCGTGGTGCGCCTGAGGGCTCATTACATTAAAGGTGCTACATAAATATTTATTGTTGTTACATGACAAGGTAATTTCCCCTATTGGATAACAAGTGTGCTTTTGGGGAAATAGTTTGAATGCAAACAGAGAAACCTTTTATAATCTCAGATACAGATTGAATTAAAAGATTAATTCTTCACTAGAGAAACCATTTAAAAGGCAGTGTTGCACCTCGTTTCATATTGGGGGAATCATTTCAATATAAAAGCAAGTGCACTGCATAGTAACATACCTCTTTATTAGCGATTTCCCCTGGAGTAGGCCAGTTTGTGATGTCACTAAAGTCACTTGCCTAAAATAGGAAGAAAAAGTATATCATTCAAAAATTCAACAGACTTAACACACAATCTTACAGCACAGAAGATGCCATTGGACCTGTTCTGGCTCTCTGAAAGAGCCATCTGATTAAACCCAGGCCCCTGTTCATTTACCACAAAAAAATCTGCATTCCAAGCATATATCCAATTCTCTTTGACAAGTTACTATTGAACCTACCTTTTCCACCCCCTTTTTCCAGATCATCACTTGCAAAAAATTTTTTCCAGATCATCACTCGTAAAAAAATTCTCATCTCCCCTGTGATTATCGAACCTCCTGGAAAGAGTTTATCTTTAATTTACTCTGTCAAAACCCTTCATGATTTTGAACACTCCTTAAATTTCCCCTCAACATTTTCAGCTCTAAGCAGAACAATCCCATCTTTCCATATAACTGAAATCCCTCAGCCCCTGTATCATTTTGGTAATCTCCTCTGCGCCACCCTAACTATATGCAAATGAGATGAGGCATTTAATGATCGTTTCATGACAAGGTGTAAAATAAATCACAGGTTTAAAAGTTGCTGATATTTATTAACTTCAAGAACTTAGGTAACTTGAAGAGCATGCAGTTGCAACATCAGGCTCCTTTTATAAAAAACTGACATATTATGGGGGTACCTCCTAAAATGTCATTCCAGCAATGGCAGCTGATGGATAAAACTGCAACAGTGTGGATTCTCAACATTAAATCCCTAATTGCATCCATTCATCAATACCTCTGTGACTGTCCTCGCATTCCAAGGTGCTTTACTGGATCATTACAAAGCAAAATTGGACACCAAGTTGCATAGAGAGATATTGGGGCAGCTGGCCAAAAGCTTGGTCGCAGATTCAGTGTCTTCAAGGAGGAAAGCGAAGTAGAGAGGTAGAGGAAAGGAATTCCAGGGCATATGGGCCTAGGCATCTGAACGTGCGGCCACCAAAGGTGGAGCAATTAAAATCAAGGATGCTCAAGAGGCCAGAATTAGAGGTGGTGCAGATATCCTGATGGTAGAAATTACTGACATAGAGAGAGGTAAGGCCATGGAGGGATATGGAAACATAAAATGAGAATTTTAAAATCCAGACATTGCTTAACAGGAGCCAACATAGATTAGTGGGCACAGGGGTGATGGGTGAACTGGACTTGGTGTAAATGACAACATAGGAAGAAGTTAGGAAGACTTCAAGGCAACTCTGGCACATGTATTATAACACACACTAAGTTTTGCTTATCCATCACCCTGTGCTTACTGACCTACACAGGATCCTGATTCACCAACAGCCTGATTTTCAAGTTCTCGTCCTTGATCATATATAGATTTTTTTTTTACATTGTTCCATGGTCTCACCCATCTCTATTTCTGTAACCTCCTACAGCCTTACATACTCCAAGAACTATGTTCCTCCAACTCTGGCCTCTTGTGCAATCCCCGCTCCTTTCACTGCACCATTTGTGTATTCAGTCATCTTGGCTCTAAACTCTGAAATCCCTTTCCTAAACCTCTCCACCTCCCTCTCTCCTCCTAGACAATTATTAAAAGAGATAGATTTTAACAAAGCTTTTGGCAATCTATCCCAATATCTCCTCCTTCAGCTCAGTGTCAAATTTTGGTTGTGCTCGTCTGAAACAGGGAGAAATGTTTTTAAGTTAAAGGCGCAATATAAATATTAGTTGCTTCTGTTGATCGAATAGGTTTTGTGAATATGATAAAATTGCAAACAGGTCACTGCTGAATAGAATCAAGTGTGCATATGCTGCACAAAGTCCCCCATGCTCATCACCCCAGTGTCCCTGTGGTTGCCTTTAAAAATCTCTCATCTAAAAGCCCTCCAAGGCTTCACTACATTAGCTTTGCAATCTTAAACACTATTTCTTAAAATACATCCTCCAATTGTGGTTTATGCCTGCCACCTTTTCCATTCTACCGATGACAAATCCTTCAGCCACTAACCCTTCACATTATGGGGTTCCCATCGAAAATCTCTAAATTACCCCCTCCTTTCAAACGTTTTGTCCAAACTTATTTCTTTAAGCAGTGTCCTTCAACAACTTCTTTCCTATTTCTTGATCAGTGTTCATTAGTTTTTCAAGGCAAGCAGTACATAAATTTATGTGCTAGCAGCAACAAATGCACAAATTGCTTCCGTTTGTTGTTGTAAGCCTTCAAAGTCAAGGATTCTTGGGATGCCAGAAACCTGATGACTCATCGAAAAGTGACTCAGGGCTTGAATAAGATAGCACTGTCACAATTATCCTGCAGCTCACTGTAATCGGCTATTCTTATAGTGAGGACCCAGACAGCAGACAATAGCACACAGAGTTTCCTTTGAAGAGAGGGGTGGGAGAATAACATCAAGCCAAAATCCATGGATACTTTCCACAAATAATAGCTTTAGGTGACTTTTTTCATTTGGTTCTAAAGCTCAGCAGCTTTCGCCCGAAAGCCTCTGATCTATGTGCTATGCAGAGCAGAGGCCTGTAAGAGATGGGAGAGGAGCAAAGTGTGCAATTCAGACCAAGTATTATACATAAACTAGTAAGAGGAAATATTACAAGCTCACAGGGTACAAATTTCATCAAAAGAGCGGTGTTCACAGGTAGTTCAGATTTTTTCTCCTCCCTTTTACCAACCCCTCAATGAGATACCGTTTGGTGGTGGAGGGTGAATATTTGTGGAAAGGGTGCCATTCAAGCGGGTTTTGTCCTGGATGGTGTTGCACTTCTTGAGTGTTGTTGCAGCTGCACCCATCCAGGCAAGTGGAGTATTTCATCACACTCCTGACTTGTGCCTTGTAAATGGGGAAAGGTTTTGGGGAGTTAGGTGGTGCATTACTCTCTGCAGAATTCCTAGTCTCTGACCTGCTCTTGTAGTCACAGTGTTTATATGGTTAGCTCAGTTCAATTTCTGGTCAATGGTAACCCCCACGATGTTAATATTGGGGCAGTGATGGTAATGCCATTGAACATCAAGGAGCGATGGTTGGATTCTCTCTTATTGGAGATGGTCATTGCCTGACACTTGTGGTGCGAATGTTACTTGGCAGCCCATGCCTGGATATTGTCCAGTTCTTGCTGCATTTGGGCATGGACTGCTTCGGTATCTGAGGAGTCACGAATGGTGCTCAACATTGCACAAATGGTGCTCAACATTGCACAATCAGCAGCAAACACCCCACTTCTGACCTTATGATGGAAGGTCGGTCATTGATGATGCAGCTGAAAATGGTTGGGCCGGCCTGGGACACTACCCTGAGGAACTCCTGCAGTGATGTCCTGGGACTGAGATGACTGACCTCCAACAACCACAACCATCTTCCTTTGGTTGGAGTCATACCTAGCACAGTGGAGATTTTTCCACGATTCCCATTGACTCCAGTTTTGCTAGGGCTCCTTGATTCCACACTCAGTCAAGTGCGGCCTTGATGTCAAGGACAGTCATTCTCATCTCACCTCGGGAGTTCAGCTCTTTTGTCCATGTTTGAGCCAAGGCTGCAATGAGGTCAGGAGCTGAGTGGCCCTGGCAGAACCCAAACTGGGCATCAGTGAGCAGGTGATTACTAAGCAAGTGCTGCTTGATAGCACTGTTGATGACCCCTTCCATTGCTTTACTGATGATCAAGAGTAGACTGATGGGGCGGTAATTGGCCAGGTTGGATTTGTCCTTTGTGTGTAGAGGACATGCCTGGGCAATTTTCCACATAGCCGGGTAGATGCCCGTGATGTAGCTGTACTGGAACAGATTGGCTAGGGGGCACAGCAAGTTCTGGACTAGTACTATTGTCAGGGTCCATAGCCTTTGCAGTGTCCAGTGCCTTCAGCCATTTCTTGACATCACGTGGAGTGAATTGAATTGGCTGAAGACTGGCATCTGTGATGCTGGGGACCTCCGGAGGAGGAGGTAGAGATGGATCATCCACTTGGCACTTCTGGCTGAAAATTGTAGCAAATGCTTCAGCCTCATCTTTTGCACTGATGTGCTGAGATCCTCCTTCATTGAGGATGGGGATATTTGTGGAGCCTCCTCCAGTGAGTTGTTTAATTGTCCACCAACATTCACGACTGGATGTGCTTCACAGCTAAATTTGATCCGTTGATTGTGGGATGGCTTAGCTCTGTCTATCACTTGCTGCTTATGCCGTTTGGCACACAAGTAGGCCTGTGTTATAGCTTCACCAGGTTGATGCCTCATTTTTAGGTATTCCTGATGCTGCTCCTGGCATACCTTCCTACACTCTTCATTGAACTAGGGCTGATCCCCTGGCTTGATAGCAATGGTAGAGTGGGGGATATGCTGGGCCATGAGGTTACAGTTTGTGCTCAAGTACAATTCTCCTGCTGCTGATGGCCCACAGCACCTCATGGATGCCCAGTCTCAAATGGCTAAATCTGTTCGAAATCTATCCCATTTAGCACAATGGTAATGGCACACAACACAATGGAGGTCATCCTCAATGTGAAGGCAAGACTTTGTCTCCACAGCAACTGTGCAGTGGTCATTTCTACCGATACTGTTATGGACAGATGCATCTGCAGCAGGCAGAGTGGTGAGGATGAGGTCAAGTATGTTTTCCCCTCTTGTTGGTTCCCTCACCAACTGCCACAGACCTTGTCTAGCAGCTGTGTCATTTAGGACTCGGCCAGCTCAGTCAGTAGTGTTGCTACTGAGCCACCTCTTGGTGATGGACATTGAAACCCCCACCCAGAGCACATTCTGTGCCCTTGCCACCCTCAGTGCTTCCTCCAAATGGTTTTCAACATGGAGGAGCATGGAATCATCAGCTGGAGGAGGTTGGTACAAGGTAATCAGCAGCAGGTTTCCTTGCTCATGTTTCACCTGATGCCATGATACTTCATGGGGCCTGCAGTCGATGTTAAGGAGTCCCAGGGCAACTCTCTCCTGACTGTATATCACTGTGCCATCACTTCTGGATTACCAGCGACAATACCATTCCGCCATCGCCTCCCCTTATGGGAGAAACATGGAACTTTCTTGGTCTGTCTAGATGGACTACTTTACTTTTGCTTCTTTGGTCATTGTTACTTTCAGAGTAATTTAACGATCATTAATGTGGGCATCAAGCTCACAACCTGCTCAGCAACAATCAATGCCAAACACAGTGCTATGTTTATTTCACATAATACTTAGGCAGTAACTTGTTTAATCTTTTTTGAACTGATGTTCTTGTAGAAGATTCAAATGGAAAGGCTGCAGCAGCAAAATCAGTAGAGTTAATAAATCTGGGCTCTGCCTCTTGCAGTATGAATCTTAATAAAGGAAACTACGATAGTATGAGGCGCGAGTTGCTATGAAGGATTGGGAAACGTTACTTGAAGGGATGATGGTGGATAGGCAATGGCAAACATTCAAAGAGCACATGGGTGAACTGCAACAATTGTTTATTCCTGTCTGGTGCAAAAGTAAAACAGGAAAGGTGGCCAAACCATGGCTTACGAGGGAAATTAGAGATAGTATTAGGTCCAAGGAAGAGGCATACAAATTGGCTAAAAAGAAACAAACCTGGGGATTGGGAGTTTAGAATTCAGCAAAGGAGGACCGAGGGATTGATTAAGAAGGGGAAAATAGAGTACCAGAGTAAGCTTGCAAGGAACAAAAAAGCTGACTGTAAAAGTTTCTATAGGTATGTAAAGACAAATGTAGGTCCCTTACAGTCAGAAACAGGGGAATTTATAATGGGGAACAAAGAAATGGCTGACCAATAAATACATACTTTGGTTCTGTCTTCACAAAGGAGGACACAAATAACATACCAGAAATGTTGGGGAACACAGGGTTTAGTAAGAGGGAGGAACTGAAAGAAATCAGTATTAGTAAGGAAATGGTGTTGGGGAAATTGGTGGGATTGCAGGCAGATAAATCCCCAGAGCCTGATAATCTACATCCCAGAGTACTTAAAAGAAGTGGCCCTAGAAATAGTGGATGCATTGGTGGTCATCTTCTGAGATTCTATAGACTCTGGAACAGTTCCTACAGATTGGAGGGTAGCCAATGTAACCCCACTATTTAAAAAGGGAAGTAGAGATAAAACAGGGAATTACAGACCAGTCAGCCTGACATTGGTAGTGGGAAAAATTCTAGAGTCTATTATAAAAGATGTAATAGCTGAGCACTTGGAAAACAGTGGAAGAATTGGACAGAGTCAGCATGGATTTAGGAAAGGGAAATTATGCTTGACAAATCTACTGGAATTTTTTGAGGATGTAACTAGTAGAGTTGATGAGGGGGAGCCAGTAGATGTGGTTGATTTGGACTTTCAGAAGGCTTTCGACAAAGTCCCACATAAGAGATTAGCGTGTAAAATTAAAGTGCATGGGATTGGGGGTAGTGTATTGGGATGGATAGAAAACTGATTGGCAGGCAGGAAACCAAAAGTAGGAATAAACAGGTCTTTTTCCGAATGGCAGGCCTTGACTAGTGGGGTACCGCAGGGATCGGTGCTGGGACCCCAGCTATTCTTAATATATATTAATGATTTAGATGAGGGAACTAAATATATCTTCAAATTTGCAGATGACACAAAGCTGGGTGGGAGGGGAAGTTGTGAGGAGGGTGCAGAGATGCTTCAGTGTGATTTGGACAAGCTGAGTGGGCAAATGCATGGCAGATGCAGTATAATGTGTATAAATGTGAGTTATCCACTTTGGTAGCAAAAAACAGGAAGGCAGGTTATTATCTGAATGGCTATAAATTGAGAGAGGGGAATGTGCAACAAGACCTGGGTGTCCTCGTACACCAGTCGCTGAAGGTAAGCATGCAGGTGCAGCAGGCGGTAAAGGCGGCAAATAGTATGTTGGCCTTCATAGCAAGAGGATTCGAGTACATGAGCAGGGATGTCTTTCTGCAATTATACAGGGCCTTGGTGAGACCACACATGGAATATTGTGTGCAGTTTTGGTCTCCTTATCTGAGGAAGGATGTTCTTGCTATAGAGGGAGTGCAACGAAGGTTTACCAGGCCGATTCCTGGGATAGCGGGACTGACATATGGGGAGAGATTGAGTCGGTTAGGATTATATTCACTGGAGTTCAGAAGAATGAGGGGGGAAATCTCATAGAAACCGATAAAAATCTAACAGAATTAGACAGGGCAGATACAGGATGGATGTTCCCGATGGTGGGGGAGTCCAGAACCAGGAGTCACAGTCTGAGGATAACGGATAGACCATTTAGGACTGAGATGAGGAGAAATTTCTCCAACCAGAGAGTGGTGAACCTGTGGAATTCACTACCACGGAAAGTGAGGCCAAAACATTGTATGTTTTCAAGGAGGAGTTAGCTCTTGGGGCAAAAGGGATCAAAGGATATGGGGAGAAAGCGGGAGCAGGCTATTGAGTTGGGTGATCAACCATGATCATGGTGAATGGCAGAGCAGGCTCAAAGGTCCGAATGGCCTACTCCTGCTCCTATTTTCTACGTTTCCCCACCACCCCACCCCACCTTCTGACAATGGTAAATCTTGCTGGCATATAACTTGATAGGTGCTGCAAGTGGTCCATGGTAGAGGTACCATGGTTGAGTGTTCATTCTTCGCAGGCAAATGAGGTTGTGGAAGTTACCAAAAAAGATGTACACTTTCTATCAGGTATCACTATGGTCAGAAGCAGAAACTCTGGCTTATTTTGTTCCCTCCTAAGGTAACAAAGTAACTCAACAAAAAAAAAACTAATTTTCAACCTTTTGTAATGCTTGTATTTGCAGGATTCAGGTTAACCAACTCTATTGACTTGCCGATGCTTCCTGACCATTTGAATCTGCTACAAGTAAACAATGCAAGAAACAACCAAAAAAAATTCACTGACCCAAATGCTGCTGTGAAGAAAATGTCATTGTATTTAGCACTGATTCACACACACAAGATCCTGCATGACAGTTTAAAAAAAAGCAGGACAGTAGGTGGAAAAGGGTCAGTTGAGAGGTAAAGAAAAATGTGACAGAGGAACTGAAGTGTGGATGAAGTGCAAGAAAAACCCAGCAAACTAGCAGGAGCTGGTGAGGCAATAAAATCAGGGGACAAATATTGCAAACAAGCAGTTAGAAATCATATGGAAAAAATGAGTCAGATTCACATTTCGGGTTTTGCCTTTGTCAGAACTGGTGAAGGATCCATACTCAAAACGTTAACCTGTTCCTTGTAACTCTTTCCAGATAGAGTAACCTGAACAAGAATACCTAAAAAAAGCATACAACTATTTATATTTACAGCACATCTCTAACATAATTAAACATTCCAATGCTCTCCTCAGAGCATTATAAAACAAAGTATGGCAGCTGAGCTACATAAGGACATATTAGGTCAGATGACCAAAAGCTTGGTCAAAGAACTAGTTTTTAAGAAGTGACTTAAAAAGAAGCAAGTGTGGTAGAGAGGTGTAGGGAGGGAATTCCAAAGCTTGAGGTCTAGGCAACTGAAGGCGCAGCTAAAGGTGGAGCAATTAAAACAAGGGGTGTTCAAGTGGCCAGAATTAGAGGACAGCAGATGACATGGAGGTTTGTGGGGCTGGAGGAGATTAGAGGATAAGGAAGGCTGAGGTGAAAGGGATGTGAAAGCATGAAAATTTTAAAATCAAGACATTTATTGATCGGGAGTGAATACTAGTGGCTGAGCACAGGAATGACGTGAATGGGTGCAAGTTAGGCATGGGCAGTGGGGTTTTGGTAGCCTCAAGTTGTTTACGGACAGTAGAATGTGAAGGCACCAGCAGGAGTCAAAGTCATGAATGTAGATCAGCCTAAGACAGAGGTAAAGTCGGGTGATGTTACGAGTGGAAATAGGCAGTCTTAAGTTATGGCACAAATGAGGTCAGAGCTCATCTCAGAGCCAAATATGACACCAAGGTTGCAAACAGGTTGGCTTATCTCAGACTGTTGCCAGAGAGGGGGATAGGGTCAATATCTAGGAAATAGAGAATGGTGTAATACCCTTCAGAAATAAAGAAAATTAGAAAAGTAGAAAGAAATTGGAATTTGGAAAAATAAGTCAAGGCGGAATATACAATTTGACACAAAATTTACATTTCCAGTGTGCATTACCAGTACAAATTTGATTTATCATTTTATCAACTCTGAAATGCATGGTGTCAAAACATTTTCCGGGTGGTGTTGGGAGTGCAGGAGGAAGAAGAACAGAGAGAAAAAGGTAAAGGAGAAAACGTTATTTCAAGGGTGGCAGGGGGGGGGGGGGTTTGGCCTATACAACTAAAAGTACAGCAGATTACACAACTATTTTTTGGCCACACCCAAAGTTTAAGAAACACTTTGCTGGGCAATTCATCAACAAAACTTTCTAATATAACCATCTAGTTTATTGGTTTCTATGTATGGTATAGCTTCATTATATAGCCTCACTAATACCAAACAAGGACAATCCTTTAAAAAGGATATGATGGATTATTTTACATACCTTTCCAGTTTTCTTTGTTTTGGGCTTGCCTGCCTTGATTACTTTGGTTGAACTTTGTTGCTCTGAAAATTAAAGTGCTCAGTTAAGTCTTTTGTACACAACTGAAAATTCAAGAATTCAATCAAAATAAAATACATTACAGCAAGGATGAGATACTGCATGTGGATTTAGCCAACAACAGAAAGCCCACAAAATGCACTCCTTTTAAAGGTGAGACTCCTATAAAGGAAAATGTTTCCTTCTTTGTGCCTTGTAATGATTTCTCTGTACTCTATACACAAAATCAAGTGAGCTGTTGGTTTTCACCCCATCACTCTGAAGCCTGCACAAGAGTAGCCAGGGAACACACTCCCACTGATACTTCCCCTTGATTTCCTAGTCCTGGGAAACAAAAAGATTTGGCATGTCAATGGAGCAAATCCATACCTCGTTAGTTCATGATGCAAGATATTAAGGTTCCATTGAATAAGACATTAACCTTCCATTGAAATTCACCTCATATTTCCATCATAAGGTTCTAAATTCACTTACCCTTGTACAAGAGCATTTTCAAAAATTAGAGAATCAGACATTTCTGTCTTCATGGTTGACAACACAAAAAATTCTGGAAATTATGGGAAACAAAAGGTACAGTGGAAGTGAGGAACTTAAAGTTAATTAGTGGGACAAAGTGTTGACAAATCTCCAGGGATATTGGCCTGCATCTGTTGGTTTTAAAAGAGGTAGCTACAGAGACAGTTAATGCATTGGCTTTGATCTTCCAGAATTCCCTGGTTACTAGAACTGTTTACATGGATTAGATAGTAGCTAATGTAACCCCACTACTCAAGAAAGGAGGGAGATAACGTGGAACTATAGGCCAGTTAGCCTGGCATCAATAGCAGAAAAAATGTGAAAATCTATTATTTAGGGGCATGAAAACTGAACACTTCAAGAATCATAACATGATTTAGGCAGTCAATTATGAATTATGAAAAAGAAATAGTGTTGAAAAATCTGTTAAGAGTTGTTTGAGGTTATAGATAGCAAGGTGGGTATGATCAGGGGAAAAACCAGTGGACATGACTTATTTGGATTTTCAAAAAGCATGAGATAAAAGTACCGCACAACCGCACTAAGTTACGGCTTGTGGGATTGGGGGCGATACATTAACATGAATTGAAGATTGCCAATGGATAGAAAAGAGGGGGAAAACTGGTCATTTTCAGGTTAGCAAGCTGTAACTATTGGGGTACCGTAAAGATCAGTGCTTGGTGCTCAGCTACTTAAAATCTATATCAATGACTTAGAAGAGAAGAGGAGACCAATTGTAATGTGTCCAAGTTTGCTGATGTTACAGTTAGGTGGGAAAGTAAGTTGTGAGGACAATACAATAGCAGATGGAATGTCATGTGGATAAGTGTGAAGTTATCAACTTTGGAAGGAGATAGAGAAACAGCAAATTTTTTTTTTATAAATAGTGAGACTGGAAAATGTTGGTGTGCAAAGGGGCACGTGTGTCCTTATACATGAATCATAAAGGTTAACATGCAGGTACAGCAAGCAATTCAAAAAGCAAAGAGTAAGCTAGCCTTTATTACAAAAGGGTTATAGAGTATCAGTGTGAAGAAATCTCACTGGAATTGTATATAGCCTTGGTGAGAACACACTTGGAATATTGTGTGCAGTTTTGTTTTTTTTTAACTTAAGTATGATATACTAGCTTTGGAGGTAGTGCCATAAAAAAATTCACTAGGCTGATCCCTGGGATAAGAGGACTATTCTATGAGCAGAGATCATTTGGTCCAGGAATATATTTCCTAGAATTTAGAGGAGAGGTGATCTCATTGAAAGATATATATTTTTTTAAAAAGGCATTATAGGGTCGACGCTAGAAGGATGTTTCCCCTCGCTAGGGAATCTGGAACTTGGGATTGCAGTCCCAGAGTAAGGGTCATTGAACATATTCAAGTCCGATTATCAATAGATCGTTGGATATTAAACGGGTTGGAACATAGGGATAGTGCAAGAAGGTGGAATTGAGGTAGAAGATCAGCTGTAATCACATTGAATGGTAGAGCAGGCGCATAAGGGATGAATGGTCAACTCCTGTTCCTATTTCTTTAGGCTATTTTCTTACAATTCTCTAACGATTGAAATGTAACTATTAATACATTCAGACATGCAGAACAAGTCATTGGTCTAGAGATATGACTGCATACCACAAAGCCATGAAGCAAAATAAGTGCAAAGAAATCATTTTCATTTTTAATGAATTAAGCTATACACAAAGTGGTGTTCTACAAGGATTGGTGCCAGGACCACTGCTGCTCACCACTTATATAAACAATTTGGACTTGGAAATTGAAGTATGTCAAAATTTGTGGATGACACCAACTTTGGTTAAGGACTTAGTTAAGTGTTGCGAACTGGCACAAAATACAGAAACAGATTAATAAACTTCCAGGATGGGTACGTAATTGCCAAATGAACTTAAATATAGGCAAGTGTGATATGGTACATTTTGGTAGGAAGGAAAAGGAGACCACCTACTCCTTCGAAAATAAAAGTGTCTCAATGGGGCACAGGAGCAGAGCGATCGGGGGTACAAATGCATAAATCACAACATATCAATGCAGATTAATCAGGCTACAAAACTTACGTGCAGAGGTTTATTTCTAGAGAATAGAATTGAAAAGGAGAGCATTTACATTAAACTTGTACAGTTACAGAGGCACTGGAGAAGGTGCAAAAATGATTTACTAGAACAATACCAGAACTCGGAGGCTATACCTATTAAGGAGGATTTTACTGGCAAAGATTCCATTCTCTGGAAAAAGACGGAGGTGTGACCTGGTAGATATTGAAGATTGGGTTTTTTAAAAAAAAAGGTTTCTCCTGACTTCCCCAGAGTGCAGAACTTGCTACCGCAATTAACAGTTGAGGTGACTAGCAAAGATGCAAGTAAGGGGACACTAGTTAAACACATGCAAAAGTGAATAGAAGGATATGTTCCTAGGGTTAGGTTAGAAAACTGGAAGGAGGCTCATGTGGAACACAACACCGGCATGGATCCAATAAGTAGAATGGCCTGTTTCTGTGCTGTAAATACTATGTAATACCAAGTGTACAATGCTCACAATGCTGGTCCTTCCCAATGTCCATAAAGAGAGATAACTTGATAACAAAACGTACAAACAATGCATTCTTTTAAAATACATTCACGGGATATGGGCATCAGTGGCAAAAACTGGCATTTGCTGCCCATCTCGAAGTGCCCTTGAGAGGTAATGATGAGCCTGCTTGAACCACCATGCCAGCATGTTGTGAAGGAAATGTTAGGGAGGGAGTTCCAGAAATTGACCCATCAACAATGAAGGAATGGCATTGTATTCCCAAGTCAGAATGGTATACCTGATTTGAAGGTGATGGTATTTCCATGCACCTCTAAAGGAGCGGTAGAGCAAGCGTGGGTGGGGATGGATGAAAAAGAGCCAGGGCAGAGACAGAGCACGTGGGATGGTCAGAAGAATAGTTACATCACGAATCCCATTAAAATTAAAAAGATTGCACACACACTAGAGAATTTTCCCCAAAACATTAAAAACATTTAAGACAACTGCATAAGTATATTATCTTTCCCTCTCCTCAGGTACCATGCCCCAAGAGGGCATTAGCAACCATGGACTTCCATGTGTTGGTCCATGGTTATGCTTGGCAAGGTAGGGCAGTTTTCCATTCCTTCTGCAGGCTGTAGCTGATCAGGAGACTCTCACTCTTACCGCATGCCACAGGATCACTGGAAGGATTTGCGGGTTGATAATCTACCTGTTTGGCCACGTTGTGAATGCACCTTCTGTGGCCATCAAGTCCCAGAGTTGGGGACTCACACTCTGAGCTTCTGGCTCAGAGGTAAGGACGTACAACTTTCAAAATAAGACTTAAAAACACAAAAAGATCCTTTACAGGAGGTCAAAGCCAGAACTATTCTTTTTAGTACTTCTACATAGCTTTCCAGATGCTCCAAAACTACAGTTTTAAAACAGCAGCTGACTTGACATCATTGTACTTTAAGCAAGGGAAATGGTACACAAAATGTAAACTGTTTGAAAATGTGATTACATGCAATAACCAAGGTCCAGCAGTCAGGTCTTAAACATTTTTAAATTTCACTTTAACAACAACTGTTTCTGGGAAACCTCATCTGCTAAAGTAGAAGAAAAATTCACATGGACTGCAGTTCTCTGAAATTCTTTGAAGAATTTTACAACCTTCACGACTACTAATCTGGTCATTCAGAAATCTATATTACATCGTTTCAACCTTTTCAGTCTTGTTCAAAAAGAACTGTTGCCACAAAAGTAGCTTTCTATCACACCAACCTTCAAGCAAATGGAGCTGGGGCAGGGACAAGCCAGTTTTTAAAAAACAACAGTGTGTAACTGGTTGGCCAATGTTCCAAGAAACTCTCTAAACATTCTATGTTGATTATTTAGGTAATAAGCATTCTATCATTTATTTTAATAGAATGCACAATTATGGATGATCGAAAGCAAACACACTTCCTTCATATAACGTGATATGCATCTTCAAGCTGCCTGGAACACAAAATATGGACAGCTATCATACAAGCTGAGATAAGTAAAAATGCTCTCTTCCACAAACTGACATTTATACACAGTCAAGACCAAACATGATCAAATGCATGTACATTATGGAGCCCTGCAATTTACCCAGGAATTACATCCCAAACCACTGCATTCAATACATGTAAATGCAATCCCTAACAAGCAAGTTACAACTTTTTTTAAAAAAAAGTACTTTGATTTAAATTAACACACTAAAACGCTTTGTTCCCAAAACTAAATTTGGATTGGCTACTTGGTTTCAGGAGAAATTGCAGGAGAGCGAATCACTAAAACTTTAGGCGAGCTAACCAGAACTATTCTCAAAATTTACTTTCCTGCAGCTCTTTCAGCATGAAGGGCCTTTATTAATATGTAGTGCCTTTCCTCTTTTGAGCATTTGCACATTTTCCCACAGATAGCATTCAGTGAAAATACTTGTGGTTTTGATTCCTTATTCCACAGCAGAGGCCAAAAATGTAGAATTTTACAATTTAAGTTGACAAGTCAATACTCATCTACAATGCATAGACCCATGGGGAAAAATAATTCCTAAGACACTGAAGCAGTGTGTGCCCATATGCAGCGTGATCTGGATAACACATTCAAGCTTGGTCTGTTAAGTGGCAAGTATCATTCTTGCCACACAAGTTCCAGGCAATGCCCATCGCCAACACAGAGAATCTAATCATCGCCCCATGACATTCAATGGCACTACCATCGCAAAGGGTCACCATCAACCAGAAATGGAACTGGATCAGCTATATAAATACTGTGATTACAAGAGCAGCTCAAGGACCTGGATCACTGGCCTATCATCATCTACAAGACACAAGTCAGGAATATGATGGAATACTCTCCAATTGCCTGGATAAGTGCAGCTCCAACAACACTCAGGAAGCTCAACACCATCCAAAACAAAGCAGTTCACTTGATCGGCACCCCACCCACAACCTGAAGTATCCCACCACCAAAGCACGGTGGCAGCAGTGTGTACCATATACAAGATGCACTGTAGCAACTCACCAAGGTTCCTTCGACAGCATCTTCCAAACCCGCGACTTCTGCCACCTAGAAGGAAAGGGGCAGCAGATACATGGGAACACAGCCGGCTACAAGTTCCTTTTTAAGCCACATATCATCCCTGACTTAGAAATATATCGATGTTTCTTCACTGTCGCTGGATCAAAATCCTGGAACTCCCTTCTTAACAGAACTGTGGGAGTACCAACATAAGATAAACTGCAGTGCTGCAGCACTCTGATCTTGACTCATTCTTTCCCAGAACACCCAAGTGTGGAGCTTATCTTTTTCCCTTTGCAACTTTTAAGCATTTAAAACACAATTTTACTGATTTTTCATACCCTTCAATATTCAGGAAGAGGTGAAGGACCTATGTGACACTTAGAAAGGGCAGGAAGATAGGAAAAGGTGGAGGGGTGGCTTTGTTAATTAATGATGGTATTAGCAGATTAGAGAGAGACTACCTTTGTTCAATAAACCAGGATGTGGAAGTGGTTTGGGTTGAGATGAGGAATGATAAAGGCAAGAAGTCACTTGTGGAAGTGGTGTACAGGCCCCCTAATTGTAACTACACTGTAGGGCAGAGTATAAAAGAAGAGATAGTGGGAGCTTGCCAGAAAGGTACAGCAATAACATGGGGGATTTTGATTTAAATATAGACTGGAAAAGTCAGATGGGCAAAAGGTTGCATAAATGTTCATCGAATGTTTTCAGGATAGTTTCTTAGAACAGCACGTTCTGGAACCAACCTGAGAGCAGGCTGTACTAGACCTGGTATTGAGCAACGGGAATTGATAGCCTCCTAGTGAAGGCACCCCTAGGTGGCAACGATCATAATATGATTGAATTTTACATTCATTTTGAGGGGGAAACGAGTGCATACAAGGCTAGTATTTTAAACTTAAATAAGGGCAATTATGAGGGCTTGAACTGGCAAATGAGATTATGGGATAGGTCAATAGAAGTTCAGTGGCAGACATTTAAAGGGATATTTCAGAATATGTACATTCCAATGAGAAAGTAAAATTCCAAGGGGAGGGCCTACCATCCGTGGTTAACTAAAAAAAAGTTAAAGACAGGATAACACTTAAAGAAAAAGCCAAAGACGGGTGGCAGGTCAGAAGATTGAAAAGGATGTAAAGAACAGCAAAGAATGACAAAAAGATTAATAGGGAAGGAAAAATCAGAGTATGAGAGAAAGCTAGCTAGTAATATAAAGACAGATAGTAAGAGTTTCTATTGATATTTAAATATGAGTTAACAAAGTGAATGTTGATGCTATAGGAAGTGCGTCTGGAGAATTAATAATGGAAAATAGGGAGATGGCAGATGAATTAAACAAGTATTTTGCTTCAGCCTTCGCTATAGAAGACACAAGTAACATCCTAGAAATAGCTGTAAATCAGGAAATGGAAGAGAGGGAGGAACTCTGGAAAATTACAATCACCAGGAAAGTGGTATTGAGCAAACCATTGGGGCTGCGGGCTGACAAATCCCTAGGTCCGGATGGACTTCACCCTAAGGTCCTGAAACAAGTGGCTAGTGAGATAGTTGATGCACTGGTTTTAACTTTCCAAAATTCCCTAGATTCGAGGGAGGTTCCATTAGATTGGAAAACAACAAATATAACTCCTTCATTCAAAAAAGCAGGGAGATAGAAAGCAGGAAACTATAGGCCAGTTAGCCTAACAGCTATCATAGGGAAAATGTTAGAAGCTGTTATTAAAGATGTTATAACAGGGCACTTAGAGTCAACATGGTTTTGTAAAAGGGAAATCATGTTAAACCAATTTATTGGAGTTCTCTGAAGGAGTCACATGTGCTTTGGATAAAGGGAAACTGATGGCTGTACCGTACTTAGATTTCCAGAAGGCATTTGATAAAGTGCCACATCAAAGGTTATTGTAGAAAATAAAAGCTCATGGTGTAGGGAGCAATATATTGGCATGGATAGAAGATTGGCTAGCTAACAGGAAGCAGAGAGTTGGCACAAATGGGTCTTTTTCTGGTTGGCAGGATGTGATGAGTGGTGTGCCATAGGGATCAGTGCTGGGCCTCAATTTTTACAATTTATACAAATGACTTGGATGAAGGGACTGAAGGAATGGTGGCTAAATTTGCTGATGACATAAAGATAGGTAGGAAAGTAAATTAAGAGGACATAAGGAGACTACAAAGTGACAGACTGATTAAGCGAGTGGGCAAAGATCTGGCAAATGGAGTATAATGTGGGCAAATATGAAATGGTTCAATTTGGCAGGAAGAATAAAAAGATTATCTAAATGGTGAGAGATTGCAGAGCTCAGATTCAGAGGGATCTGGGTGTCCTAGTGCACGAATCACAAAAGGTTAGCATGCAGGTACAGCAAGTAATTAGGAAAGCTAATAGAATATCATTTTTTGTGAGGGGAATTGATTACAAAAGTAGGGAGGTTAAGCTTCAGTTGTACAGTGCATTGGTGAGGCCATATCTGGAGTATTGTGTACAGTATTGGTCTCCTTATTTAAAGACGGAGATGTGTTAGCAGTTCAGATAAAGTTTCCTATGCTAATATAGGAATGGACGGGTTACCTTATGAGGAAAGGCGGGACAGGTTAGGCTCGTGTCCAATGGAATTTAGAAGAGTAAGAGGCGACTTAATTGAGACCTTTAAGATCCTGAGGTGTCTTGACAGGGTGGATGTGGAGGGGAAGTTTCCTCCTGCGGGAGAATCTAGAACTAGGGGTCACTGTTTAAAAATAAGGTACACTCATTTAAGACAGAGATGAGGAGAAATATTTCTCCGAGGGATTCTCTGCCTCAAAGGTGGTGGAAGCACCTGTCTTTGAATATTTTTAAGACACAGCTAGATAGATTCTTCATTAACAAGGGGGTGAAAGGTTATCAGGGGTGGGCAGGAATGTGGGGTTGAGGTTACATTCAGATCAGCCATGATCTTACTGAATGGTGGAGCAGGCTCGAGGGGCCTAATCCTCCTCAGAATTCATATGTTCTTCCCTTTCAATCTTGATGGTGCCCTTAGAGACATTAGCCTGGTTTCTCAACTAAAACATCCAGTAGAAGAAAAATCAAGGATTTTCACTGCCTCTTTCAAAATAATCCGACTATCTTCTTACACTTATATATCAAATCATAATTAACTATAACTGCTATTTTTGTGTATTATACTTACAATCATCACTTGCAATGTTGGTTTCAAAGCTACAGTTTAACTGACATTCTGTGAAACAAACTGGGCAATTCAAAACACAGAAATCCAACTTCCTACATCAAAAATCATCCCCAGTTCCAATAATGATTCAAAGTAACCTTCCTGCAGTTTATAAGATAAACTATTTTACTGCTCAATGCCATATTCAATTGCACCTTGCATAAATGCTTGTCAAATTTACTAAAAGCGAAAATTCACCTCAATCGCAGATAGTTTGATATTATAATAGGGGTGTGATGTCATATTAGATTCAGCCACAAGCAGGCAAGTAGAGGGGGTTTTGTATAATGGCAGGGCAGCCTGGTAATACGTTACATTGATGCATGAACATACTGCATCATAAAGTCAGTCTTAGCTGCACAATGCAATTTCCCGAACTGCTACTTATGTGTTCAGTTAGGCCACTGGGAGCCAATATCTGAGGGAACTGACATCTTATTATTTACTTTATTTATAGGCACATTCTTTAAGTGCAGCCTTCATACAAAATAAGCAATTTGCCAACACACACCTTTTTTGATCGTGGGGTGAGCAAAACTGGAGAACTACCTCAAAAATAAACTATTTTAAAATTATCTTAGGTAATCGCTCTGTTACGCGACAGTCTCTTTGTTTGGCAAATATACAAAGCTTTTGCCTGCAGAGGGCAGGCTTGTCAATTCAGTAACAAATCAGTAACAAGGGCAGCTGTTCAGCACTGGGCAATAAATTACCAGATACAGTACATAAGATCATAAGAAATGGGAGTAGGCCATTTGGCCCATCGTGCCTGCTCTGCCATTCAATAAGATCATGGCTGATCTTGATTGTGGCCTTAACTTCACTTTCCTGCCTGCCCTCCATAAATCTATAACTCCCTTGTCAATCAAAAATCTGTCTAACTCATCCTTGAATATATTCAATGACCCAGCCTCCATTGTTATCTGTGGAAGAGAATTCCAAAGATTAACAGAGAAAAATTTCATTTCACCCCAGGACTTAAATGGGAGGCCCCTTGTTTTTAAACTGTACTCCCTAGTTCTAAATTACCCCATGACAGGAAAATCCTCACGGCATCTACCCCATCAAGCCCCCTCAAAACCTGATGGAGTATGTCTCAATAAGATCACCTCTTATTCTTCTAAACCCAAACGAGCATAGGTCCAACCTGCGCAACATTTCCTCATAAGACAACACCCTCATCCCAGGAATCAGCCAACTGAACCTTCTCTGAACTATTTCCAATACAAGGATATCCCACCTTAAGTAAGGACACCAAAACCATACAGAATACACAAGGTGCAGTTTCACCAATGCCCTGTACAGTTCTAACTTTTATACTCCACCCGCCCCACCACTTGCAATGAAGGCCAACATGCTTTCTGCCTTCCCAATTAGTTGCTGTACCTGCAAGCTAACTTGGAGATTCATGTACAAGGACACTCAGAACCCTCTCTGAACTGCAACATTCTACAGCCTCTCTCCATTTAAATAATGTTGCTATTCTATTCTTCCTGCCTAAGTGGACAAGCTCACATTTTCCCACATTATACTCCATCTGCCATACATATCAGTCACACTCCATTTCATTGAGCAGGAACCTAATTATTTTTAATTAACTCTTAGGAAGTATGCACCGCCGGCAAGGCTGGCTATTACTATCAATCCTTGGTTGTTCTGGGCCATATCTTTGAACCACTACAGTCTGTGATGCATTCTTTGTAGTGGTTTGACAAGTCAAGTGATTTGCAAGGCCACTTCAAAAGGCAGCTAAGAGTCAATCACATTGGCTTGGGCCTGGCCCAGTGAGACAGCAGAGCCTTTCTTAAAAAGCACATTAGTGAACCAGCTGGGTGTTTATGACAATCTGACAGATTCACACATGTGATCTATAGCATGGAGTATGAGAGAAAAAAAGTAAGAACCGCTGGACGAAAAAAGATGAAGAAAATCCATTTAGTTCACTGTCTCATATTCTGGTAGTCGCATGACAGAATGAAAATAGAGTTGTTGAATAATCATGGCAATCTATCTCGATCAACAACCTACACCAGACCCAGAATAAGGCAAGAAAAAACAGTGGTGGAAAGCTTTGGGAACTATAAGTCCAAAGCTAGCTGCTCTTCCTAAGCATGTTATTTTACCATATGAAATATCCAACATAACAGATGGGGAATGAGACAGATTTTGAAGGAAGCAAGCACCTTGGCAAGGTGATGGGGTTCAAGAAGAGAATTCACTCATAATGAACACTAGATCAGCGAGGGGTAACTGTGCACTAAATAGTTACACCAGTAGGACGAAGGGTTGGTGGATCAAACATAGATGATCTTACACCAAAAGTTCAAACTGCTTTGTACTACTTAATGCTAACAAAACAGTACATTGAAGCCTCGTAAAATAGAATCTCATGCTTGCTTTAAATTATAACACTGCTGTTTCAGCAGTTCAGACATTGGGGACAGCGCTGTAATATAAAAGCGGCAATTGCACAACTGTCCTGACAAACAATAAGCCTCTTCAAAAGACACGTTCGCCATGTTTCTTGAAACAGCAATGTCGACATCTATTTTTCTGGCCAGCAAAAAACTCATCATAACTCGTATAAGTATCTCGTTTGCTGGTCTTTAGGGACACCCCTGGTCATCAGGGAAGCTCTGCAGTCAGGAACAAAGTTCACAATTCCTAGCTTTGAATACACAATTTCAGTTGATTCAATGATTTCTGTATTTTTGCCAGTGCTGCAGAATTCAACCGCAACATGCTGCTGTAATGCAAAGCAGATAATAAAAGAAAAGAAGTCTCTACATGCTGCAAATTTAAAGATACTCTGAACCAGGGCACACACAAAGAACAGCTGAAGTGTGCACATGATGTTCACAGATAATATAACTTTCAGTAAAACACAGGTTTCAAGATCTTGCCAGGTCAGAAATCAACCAACTTATTTCAGATAGTTCCTGAAATACTGTCTAATATTTACTACACGTATAAAAAATATTGTACTTAATAGAATAAATTGTGCCCATGTTTAATGATATTAGGCATCCAGTACAGATTACCTGAACTATTTTGAAGGCAATACATGTACTCAACTGTACTGCCTGCTAAGTTTTCATAGAATAACAGAAAGGAACAGGAGTTCAGGAGTTGGTCATTTAGCCCCAAGCCTGTTCCGCCATTCAATGAGATCATGGCTGATCCATGACCTAACTCCAGATATGTGTCTTTGCCAGATACCCTTTAATACCATTGATTGGTTAACAAAATGTGTGCCTGGGCCAACGCTTTCAAAGAGCTACCCAATTAGTCCTGTCCCTATTCTTCCTGCACAGCACTCCAAAGCTTTTTCAAGTATATATCCAATTCTTTTTTGAAAGTTACTATTAAATCTGCTTCCACCACTACTCTTACAGGCAGTGTATTCTAATACAACTTGCTGTATACAAACAATTCTCATTTCTCCCCAGTTCTTTGCCAATTATTTTAAATTTGTGTCATCTAGTTATAGGACCTTCCTCCCTGTGAAAACAATTTCTCCATAGTTGCTCCATATTAACCCTTCATTATCTTGAACACCTGTTAGATCTGGCCTTAACCTTCTCTGCCCTAAGGAGAACAATTCTAGCTTCTCCAGTCTCCCCACAGATCAAAAGTCTCTCTTCCCCCAGTATCAGCTTCCTTGCTTTTATACGCTACGTCTATATTTATAAAGCCCAGGATCCCGCAGGTTTTATTTTAAAAACCAGTCACAACAACTTGCACTGCCACCTCCAAAGATTTTGTATATCCTAACTCCCAAGTCAGCATCATTATAGCACAGGAGGCCACCATTCAGTCCATGTCTTACAGTCCAAATCTATTATATTAACAGAAATTGCAGATCAGGTAGCATCCCAAAGCCTGTCCACCATCCACAAGGCACAGCTCAGGAATGTGATGGGATGCTCTCCACTTGTCTAGATGAGTGCAGCTCCAACATCACTCAGGAAGCTTGATATCATCCAGGACAAAGCAGCCCACTTGATTGTTTATGGATGGGGTGCCATTCACTCCTTCCACCACCTACACACAGTGGAAGCAATGTGTACCATCTACAAGGTGCACTGCAGAAACTCACCAAGGCTCTTTCAACAGCACCTTCCTGACCCATGACCACTACCATCTAGAAGGATAAGGGCAGCAGATACATGGGAACACCACCACCTGGAAGTTCACCTCCAAGCCACTCACCATCCTGACTTGGAAATATATTGCCGTACCTTCACTGTTGCTGGGTCAAAATCCTGAAACTTCATTCCTAACAGCACAGTGGGTGTACCTACACTGCATAAACTGTAGTGGATCAAGGCAACAGCTTATCACCATCTTCTCAAGGGTAGTTAGGGATGGACAATGAATGCCAGCGATAGGAGTAAGAGGGAAGAGAAGGAATTAGGAAATAGGCACTATTTTTGAGCCAACTGCCTAATATCACAAAGGAAATTCCAATTTCCCTCTATCTTCAGGCTACACATTTAGCACCTTTTATTCCAGCATGCCTGAAATTGATGACTTTCATTGAGGGGTTGACATTTCCTAATTAGGAACCCAGCTCCCTGAAGGTCAAAACTAGTGATATTTTTCATCCCAGCATTATCAAGTACTCTCACTAGACTTGAAATAAGTACAAAATACCATCATTTTCAAATTAAATTTTCTCTTCAGTTTTCCATAGGCAAACTTGGAAGATCTAGAAACATTGATTTAAATAGACCAAAAAAAAAATCACATGAACAAAATTATGTACAGGTTCTAAACATCAAATTTGGAACACCTTTCCATAGTCTTCCCTTTGGCCCTGGAGTTTGTTATGCAAATGTTATGCTAGTAATAAGCAGAAAGATGCAAATAGTAAAAAGTATCCTGTCTTAAAGAACTACTTTGCATGCGTGTGCTACACTTAAATTGAGGTCTTTGTGATCACATTAAGTGTTTCAAGGATAGAAGGAACTATCAACAAAAACTTTTTAAATGGTCGACATTCACAAAACTTGTAAAGTCAGTATCCATACATTAACGACTAGAATAGCAGCGCACGGTCTATAGCTAGTTTCCCATTTTCACGATGCTAAGAAGGTCATAGGTCAAGAGATTTCCCACAGCAGCAAGGGTGTAATTTTTTTTAAACACTTCACAGATAACTCAGGTCTTGATAGCACAGCTGACAAAAAAAAGTGGATAGTTCAAGAACAAAATTGTATACTAATTAAAAATGTAACCACAGTGCATAGAAACATTTCAAATAAATTTAACATGTTAAGGCTTAGCTTCAACTGTTACTTGAGGTCAGAAAATGGAGGTCAAAATAATATTTAATTGACAGTAAAAGACATTAGGTCTAGTTTTCAAGCACAGCATTCATAGGAGAAATGTACCGACACTGATCTCAGATAAAGAGTACTTTATTTTTATTCATTCATGTGGTGTGGGCTAGGCCAGCATTTATTGCCCCAGTCCATGTGGTGTGGGCACACACATAGTGCAGTTCGAGAGAGTGTTCCAGGATTTTGATCAGCATTGAAGGAATGGCAATATATTTCCAAGTCAGGATGGAGTGTGGCTTGGAGGAGAACTTCCAGGTGGTGGTGTTCCTAAGCATCTGCTGCCATTGTCCTTCTAGATGGTAGCGGTTGTGGGTTAGGAAGGTGCTGTTTAAGGGTCTTGGTGAGTTCCTGCTGTGCATCTTGTAGATGGTACACACTGCTGCCACTGTGTGTCAGTGGTGGAGGGAGTGAGTGTTTGTGGATGGGGTGCCAATCAGGTGGGATGCTTTGCCCCAGATGGTGTCAAGTTTCTCGAATTTTGTTGGAGCTGCGCTCATCCAGGCAATGGGAGAGTATTCCATCACACTCCTGACTCGTGCACTATAGATGGTGGACAGGCTTTGGGGAGTCAGGAAGTGAGTTACTCGCTGCAGGATTCCTAGCCTCTGACCTGCTCTTGTACCACAGTCTTTATACGGCTAGTCCACTTTGGTTTCTGTTCAATGGTAACCCCCAGGATGTTGATAGTGGGGAATTCAGTGATAGTAATGCCAATGAATTTCATGGGGCAATGGCTAGGTTCTCTCTTGTTGGAGATCAACAGGCACTTGTGTGGCACGAATGTTACTTGCCACTTACCAGCCCAAGCCTGGACATTGTCCAGGCCTTACTGCATTTGGACATGAACTTCTTCAGGACCCAAGTCATCACGAATGGTGTGGAGCACTGTGCAATCATCAGCGAACATCCCCACTCCTGACCTCATGATAGAAGGAAGGTCATTGATGAAGCAGCTGAAGATGGTTGGGCTGACAACATTACCCTGAGGAACTCCTGCAGTGATGTCCTGGAATTGAGATGATTGACCTCCTAAAATCACAACCAGCTTCCTTTGTACTAGGTATGACTCCAACCAACGGAGAGTCCCCCCCCCCAACCCCGATTCCCATTGACTCCAGTTTTGCTCGGGTGCCTTGGTGCCACACTCGGTCATATGCTGCCTTGATGTCAAAGGCAGTCATTCTCATCTCACCTCTGGAGTTCAGCTCTTTCATACATGTTTGAACAATGACTGTAAAATTAATAGCTAATATCAAAGTAATTTTGTTGTGAAAGAATTCTACATTTCAAAACAGAATGCAGGGATTTCACAATAAAAATCAAACAGTTTGAACTTAAATTGTTGCTTCAATAATGCTTACCTCTCCAACCCATAAAGTAAACAAAACAAGTATACAGAGGACCCAAATTACTAAATTAACTCGTGCACACGATTGGCAATTAGCTATGCGCAAAATTCTATAGTGCTGCAATCAATTTTACATTTAAGGCGATGCAGTGAAGGGAAAACAAACCAGTACCTAGTTTAAAGCAGTTAGCAATAGAGGAGACATTGAAGAAATTGAGGCCATTTACTTCAGAATGGGTTTAGGGGAGGTTTTATTGCGAGTCCTTAAGCGATTAAATCAAAGGAACCCCATTAGCACAATGGAGACTCCCGCAAACTATGAAATGGGTGGAAGCTTAGAAGACTGAAGTGCACAGGGATTTTAGATTTAATGACTTTACACAAAAGGAGGAACACACAGCAGGAAAATGCTGAAGGGAGAACTGGACAGAAACAAGCAGAGTCTTTCTATTGGACAATGTAGAATTGAAAGTATGGAATGAAGGATTAACTGATGCCTAATTCTAGTTCATTCCACCAGTGGACTACAAAATATTGTTTCCATATCAAAATTCTGCAATGCTACAATGGTTCCCAAGGCACCAGAGTGTTTTATAGTAGTGTTTCCACAATTAGGGAGTGATTTTCCATTTCAGCTATATTTTCCAAATGCAGAAAGTAAAATTTATTTATCTCCTTAATTTTGGGAAGCAGTGCAGGGTAAAAATTAGTTACCAAGAGTATCTTCCTAGCCCACTCTATCAGATTGACAAAAAAAGTGAGAGCACATTTAATAAGAGGAAAAGGAATGGCAGTTCAATGTTAAAATACAACGAAGCAAATCTAAGTAGACCCAAGTGATGAACAAAATTCTCTATTGTAAATTCTCCATGATCATGGCAAACTTTGGACCTTACAGCAATTAAACCATGAGTAATTAAAACACTACTGTCCTCAACATTATAAAACTTTCTGCAGTTTTGAGATAGAAAAAAAAATGCACACACAATTGCAATTTCCCCACAAACACCACATCATAAACAAGTAATGGCAGTGAGATTTACTATGACCCAAATCATCTGGGATTGCATACGTACAAAGGTGGAAATTGGACAGGCAATTAGATCAGAATCACAAACCACATCTTGTATGATTTGGGCTGCCCATGAGCCCTGGTAATCTGGTCCATGAAGGTGGTCACACAATTCAGTTCTATTTGCACTGAAGTTTCTTACTAGCTGATTTGTACTATTTGAATTTATGGGCCTGAAGGTTTAGAAATTATTCTTAGTGTTTTTGGATAAAATCTTAAATCAAATCTTAGTATTCACAAATTTAGATACATTGAAATTAATGTTTTATTAAAACTTTATGTGTGGGCCATGAAAAAACTCAAATATTCCTGCCCTGAAAATAATTGCAGTCTTCCTCGGAATGACTTTTTTTTTTAAAGCAATATTTTACCTTTACTAAAGGAAGCTAAATGTGAATGCCAGTATTTTTGTTTCAACTGCACTGATTTTTTGCTAAAATTAACGTGAAGGATTTAAGTAAATTTTTCGGTACAGTACAATACTAGCTTTTTACACCTGTTCATGATATTTTTCAGTATGCATTTCTGCTTTATATTTTTTGAAAGTTTCCAACTTGAGAAGATGTCTAACACATTTAAAAGTGTACTTGCTATTGTGGTGAATCTGTCTTTCAGAATATTTGATCTTGCCCTGTATTTTGTTTAAATTGAGTTATGAACATGCTGGTATGTCACAACTTTTGTTATAAAGCGGGTTAAAAGGAGGGTATAACATAAATAGGAAAGATATTGCCATGTGTGCTTTGGTGACTTAACTTTTAGTTTCTGGGGGTAAATGTTATTCTCCGTTTTACATCTCATTTTTCTGCAAAAGAATACAGGCAAGATGAAGCACAAGAGGTGAGTCTCCTCACAAGGTACAGACTAGGTGGCTAGAATTCATTAATGAAGCCATGGGGCCTCAACAATGATAAGGGAATCTGATCAACTTTTAAAGTTTTTAAGTGGCATTGAAAAATAATTGGTGTTCGCAACACAAATAACTAAACTGAATTTAACGTATTGAAGCTCAGTATAAAATGTGCAGCCTCAATTTCACCAGTAACAAGCCATGTCAAATGTCCTTTTCGTTTGAGCTACTGCCTTTTAACTCTTATTAAATAATGCAAATTCCTCTAAGTGGTAATTATAGATTCTACTTGGTCACATCACACAAAATGGCTTCTGCAAGTACACTCACACTAGAGGACAGCAATAAGTTAGTATTAGGCGGCTGCAACAAATCACACAGCAAAATTATCAAATGATACAGGATCAATTATGGTTATTCTAACAAGGTATAGGGTAAAAATACAAGGTACCTGAATGGATGTCAAAAGGACAATGCCTCATTTAAAGGAATTGGATTGCATAGTATTAAATTCACACAAATTCTTCCAATCCAATGTTGTCTACACTTTCAAATTATAGTGTCATTAAACTACATGCACAAAAATTAAGCACAACCTTCCCTAAAATACTTAGGCCTCAGGTCTCTTAATATCTGGGATGACTAAACAAAACCTGAAGTCTGTTCATACCACACAATATTAGAAACAACAGGGATCACCTGCTTTCAGGGAACAAAAGGTGCAGCTGCAGCTCTTAGAGCTGGCACAGTTCCAAGACACTAGCTAAGAAGCCACACTTTTACCTTTTCAAACACTTATTCCTAGGTGATTTTCCAGGAGCACTTAAGGGAGTAGTTGGTGTCAAATTTTGTTTGACAATGCTCCTGTGAAGTGCCTTGGATCCCCAAATCAATTTCGTAAGAACCAAAATTATAAGGGATACACTATTCCTTCAATATTCTGCACTAGGTTTTAGTGGTACAATAAAATCAATATAGTTGGCTTCGAGTACATATAATAGCAAAGTATCAAAATCCAACTCTCTCTGCAGGAACATAGGAGTCACTTTGGGCTGCCAGAGCAATTCACTGATTGACAGGAATTAAATTGATCCACCAGATCAAGATTCCTCAGATACAAACTTGCCTGGAATCAAGCTAATTAAAGCCCTAATAGGATACAACAGTAGTTAACTTTTTGCCAAGTCAAAATTTCCCGATATATCCAGTCAGCACTGACCATAATATGTTAAAACTTCCACACCAGCTCCACTGCTGGCCAATGTATAAAGGGAATACCCAGTGCAACATGGAGCTGCACAGAAAGGTCCTAGGTTTGATTTCCTTTTGTTGACATTTAGAACATTTGAGGCCCCTGGACTATATAATGGGTGGGAAAAAAAAACACAGCTGGGAATTCTTTCCTCAATGCTGCGATTGTTGGGTAAAAGAAGGATCCAACTTAATGCAATACTCTCTGGAGTCAACTGCCACACGACATCCACTGTTGAAACCTAAAATGAACAAATTCTTGGGCAAAGTACAGAGTTGGCCAGCATGCATGGGCCCACACAAAACCTTTTTTAAAAAAGGTAGAGAAACAAAATTAAACTGTACTTTAATTATATTGTCACTTTTCTCCCAGAAAAGTGCTTTGATTCTAAATACAAAATGTTGTAATGTAGGTCCCATTAATAAGATATTAGAAACAACACCACTTATGTTCTTTATGAACTACATATCAACCAAACTCACAACTGGTATACCATATGTTCATGCCTCCAAATGGTCACAGGTTGAGTTCTTAAAGGTTTGCAACCTTAGTGTCATATTTGATCCCAAAATGAGCTTAATACCACAAATTGCTAAGACTGCCTACTTCCACCTCCATAACAGTCACACGTACCTCAGTTCACCTGCTACTGAAACCTTCATGGCATGCCTTTGTGACCGCCAGACTTGATTGCTCTTTCGTACTGTTGGCCAGTCTCACATTTTAATCCACCAGCACTATAAACTGGAGGTTAACCAAAACTCTACTGCCAGTGTCCCAAGTCACATCAAGTCCCATTCACCCATCAGCCCTATGATCAACCTGGAACCTATGCCTCGATTTTAAAATTCTAATCCTTGTTTTCAAATCACTTCATGGCCTCGCCAGTCCCCCACCCCTCATCCCCACGCCCTCCTAGATCTCCACACTTCTTGAATTTTGGTCTCTCGGTATCTCAGATTTTAATTGCCACACCACTGGTGGCAGTGCCTTCAGCTGCCTAGGCCGTAAGCTCTGGAGCTCCTTCCTTCAACCTCTCAGCTTCTCTAACCCAATTTCCTCCTCTAAGACACTCCTGAAAACCTAGCTCTTTAACCAAGTTTTTGGTCACCTACCCCCATATCTCCTTATGTGGCTTAGCTTCATATTCTATGTATTTTATTATGCCTGTGAAGCACCTTTGGGTGTTTTATTAAGCTAAAGAGGCTATATAAACACAAGGTGTTGTTAAACTCAATTTGGGAAGGGAAATGTTGAGCGGGGTGGGGTGTCAACAAGGGTGTGAAGGCATAGCAAAGGTTAGCCAATTCCCAATAGCAAGGGAAAAAGTAAAAGGTTAGGGCAACTCACCCTGGGATGCTCTTGCACACCTCCTAGCAACTGGTTAGAGCAGCTTTGGCAGAGGCCTGGGAGCAGGTCGCCTGCCCGCCCTCTCGGCAGGGGGGTGGTGCAGGGAGACCTAAAGAGGGGGGAAGAAAAATAAATTTTTAAAATAAAGTGATGGAGAAATTTGATCTCCAGCCCAATCAAATTTCATCCCACGGCAAAACAAGTTCTTAGCTCCAAATTAATCTTTTAACTTTAAGGGTTTAAATTACATTTGGAACACTGTCATCATGAGAAAAGCATCCCCCCCGCCTCCTTTCCACCAATTTTCTCACTTCTCCTTAGAGCATTAATTATCTTCTGGGATATAGTTCTACCAGTGCCAAACATGATCTGGTAGCTTGCCAAGCAGCCATTTTTCTTGCGAAAGCCAAGACAGTGGCAGTCTCATAACAGCTCATATTTATACATCACCTTTAACATAATGAAACATCCCAAGGCACTTCATAGGAGCTATGTACAATAATTTATGATATCTAAGGAAATATTAGGTCAGATGATCCTCGGCTCAGTCAAAGAGGTAGGTTTTAAAAATCTTAAAGAAGGCAAGGGAGGTAGAGAAGTGTAAGGGGGAAAACTCCATGGTGGAGCAATTATAATTGGGATTGCGAAAGAGGTCAGAATTAGAGAGTGCAGATATTTCATGAGGGTTGCGGACTGGAAGAGATTACAGACATAGGGAGGAGCAAAGCCATGGAGGGGTTTGAAAACAAGGATGAGACTTAAAATAAAAAATGTTGGCTCCCAGGCAAGCAACATACGTCAGTGGGCACAGAGGTGATAGGGAAAAATGGACTTGCTGCGAGTTAAGACATGGGCAGCAGAGGTTTGAATGACCTCAAGTTTACAGAGGGTAGAATGCAGAAGACCAGTCAGGAGTGCATTGCAATAGTCGTGCAACAGTTGTAGGTAACAAAGGCATGGATGAGGGTTTTCAGCAGCAAACGAGCAAACGAGGGATGAAGTTGAGTGATGTTACGGAGGTGGAAAAAAGCAGTCTTAGAGATGGCACGAATGAGGTCAAAAGCTCCTCTCAGGATCAAATGTAACACCAAGGTTGCGAACAGACTGGCTTAATCTTAGACTGATGTAAGGGAGTGGGATGGAGTCAGTAGTTAAGGAATGTAGTTTGGGGCAGGGACCAGAAACAGTGGCTCCAGTCTTCTGAATATTTAACTGCAGTCTGAATTTAGCAACAGTAGATGAAGCAAGAGAGTTGGTGTGAGGTAGAGCTAGGTGCCATCAGTGTACATGTGAAAACTAATTTTGTGCCTTCAGACAATGTCACCAAGGGACAGCAAGCAGGTAAGAAATGCGCAGGGGCCAAGGATTGATCCTTGGTGGATACCAGAAGCAATGTTGTGGGATAGCAAGTGATTCTTTGGCTACAATTAATTAGATAAGAATGGAAACACATCAGGCAGTCCCACCCAGCTGGACGACGGTGGAGGGGCATTGAAGCAGGATTGTACGGTCAACCGTGCCAAAGGCTGGAGACAATTAGAGAAGGATGAGGAGGGAAAGTTTACCTTAGTCACACAGGATGTCATTTGTGACTTTTATAAGAGCCATTTCAATACTGCGGCCAGGGCAGACACTTAATTGGACGGAGTCACATATAGAGTTCAGGGAAAGATGGGAATGGATTTGTGAGGCGACAACATAATCAAGGAATTTGGAAAGGCAAGGGAGGTTGGAGATGGGGTGGTAGTGTGCAAGGACAGAGGGGTCAAGGTGTGTTTTTTTGAGGAGGGGGGTTTTGACAGCAGATTTAAATGATGGATAACAACGGAAGAGAGAACTATTTATAATTTCAACTAACATGGGCGCCAGGAGGGGAACTTTAGTGGGATTAGAATAGAGGGAACAGGAGCTGGGTCTCATGGACAAGGTGAGCTCAAAAAGAGGATAGGAGGGAAACTGGAGAAAGATGCAAGTTTAGGGATAACTCAAGGAGGAGCATTAAATGAAGTGTGGCCAGACAGGCTAGTGGAAGGGATGGACAGGGCAGAGGCAACTAATCTAATTTTCTCAGAGTGACAAAGAAATCCATGAGGTCCTTGCACTTGTTAGAGGCGAAGGTGGATGGAATAGGGAAGAGGGGTTTAAGACGACAGCGTGCAGACATAAAAAGAAGCCGGGGTTATCTTTGCATTCCAGGATAATCCTGAAATAGTGAGCAGTTTTAGCCAAGAGTAGGACCCAATAGTGTTTTAAGGTCTGGCAGTGGTAGCTAAACTAGTTATGTGCCCCATAACCTTTCAAGTCTGTGTCCCTTGCACTTAAGTGGAGGTGAGGGCCACGACAGGGGGAATGGCCAGGGTGAGCTCGTGTAATGATTTTATTGGGACTAGATCAAAGACGTTGGTGAAGATGCAGTTGAGTAAATCAGTAGCTGCAGAAATGTTGTCACAAATGAAGGGCCAAAGGTTAGATAGATGGAATCTGAAAGTGCATTAAGTGAATTTGGGGATAGCTTTATCCAGGGCCTGATTCCTTCCTCACTTATTCACTTCAATTGTGCCACTGGTTTGTGATCAGCAATAGGAAAGCTGCTCACAGCCTAAAGATGCGTAGATTGAGATAAGTTCCAACTAAGTTGGGAATTAAATCAATGTGGGACCTTCCTGGTCTGTGTGGTCTTTACCTTATGTTTTAAACAACTAAGCCACTGGAGAATTGAACACAAAAACTTTTAACCAAAGCTACCCCACTAGATGACACGACCACTGATTTCAAATATTTACTAGGCTTGTGCACTTGCCAATTGACATGCCCAAGTAATGCTAAGAAGAAATCTCAAGAAGTAATACAATCTGGATAACATGCTGATCATAAAATAGCATTTTTGAATAGATGCATTTTCAAAGCTGAAAGGCCACATGTGCTAGTTAACATAGTATTAATTTCAAACAGGAAATGGCTGATTTACATCAAAATATAGATACAAAAGGGAAAATCCTGACACTTGCAGCCAACCAGTGATCATAAAGTCTACTGGCTGCAACCCTGAAGTAGAACACACAAACATACGAATGAGGAGTAGGCTACTTGGGTCCATGAGCCTGCTCCGCCATGCAGTAATAACATGGCTGATCTGACTGTAACTTCCACATTCCTGCCTTTAACCCCTTGGTTAATCAAGAATCTATCTAGCTCAGCCTTCAGTCTTCAAAGGCTTTGCTGTCACTGCCTTTTGAGGTAGAGTTCCAAAGGCTCACAGCCCTCAGAAACAATTTCTCCTAAATCGGTCTTAAATGAGCAACCCCCTATTTTTAAACCATGAACCCTATGAACCCATGATTCTCCCACAGGATGAAACATCCTCTCCACATCCACTCTGTCAAGACCCCTCAGGATCTTAAAGGTCTCAATCAAGTTGCCTCTTAGTTGTCGAGACTCCAGGCAATACAAGCTGCTTTTGCAGTTCAGATGGTCCAAAGCCAAGGATTTAGAAACAGATTTTAAAAAAGGTAAACATGCCCAAAACAAGGTTAGAAGAACAAAGATTTCATGCCCAAAAGGATTGGGCTTCTTGCAATGCCTATCAAATTATCTACACTTGCGAAGACTTAGATAAATAATAATGGTCCTTTGGGCAATGAGTCAGGAACCATGTAACAATAACAGCAAATGCCTTCTGAACAGGACAGGGAAGGATAATAGTTTGTTGAGAATAGGGATACCAGAAATATGGCTGTCAATGCCTCCAATGCTAAACCTAACTTGCTTTGTAATGTTACCAGGGGAGTATATAGTAATGCACTGCAAGTATATTATATAAAGTGAAAAAAATGATGCAATCACCACCAGAATTCCTCAGCAATCAATGTTAACAGTAAATTAAATTCAACTACATGACATCGAACATTTTCAGTAACTTCTCACCATTTATTCAACGTGATAAGAATTTGTTAAACAAGATATTCAAACACTAAAAACGAACGGTGTCGAAGGATGCAAGTCATATTCTTCAACAAAGTTACTGCTATTTGCTACAGACATATCTGCCGGTAACAGCTGGAAAGAAGCAAGTCAGGTTTTAAAAGTTAAGCATATGCCTACGACCATGTAAAATATCAGTTTCGGTTATCGGGCACAGCCGGTTCAATATTCCGTTCCAACACTGTTCACTCACCTCCCTCCAACACTATTAAAACCTGATTTCCTCCCATGAAACACGGCCTGCCTATAGTGGAACTACACGTGCTAGACTGAAATTTGATCAGAAATGGGGGATGGGCATCATTCAGAATGCGCTGTAATCATGAATGCGCTTTCATCAGCAGATTCGACTACTTTCAGCTTCCCTACGAAAGTGAAACGATTTAACTTTGGGGGGAGACAGAGAAATCTAACAAATCCACAATTTTCAAAACCATATATTCTATTGGAATATCAAGTTAATAGAAAAACCACCACGTTTCTTTCCAGTAGGATTATGGGTAAAGCCGCTTTGATCTTTATTGTCTGGGTTAATGCAACTTGCTGATACCAACCCAGTACTAGTAAACTCAACAAAACCGTTTACTTTCGAGTGTAAATCATTACAAAGTTGCTCACGGTAGCGAAGAATGAATTGCATTGTGATAAGGATCATGTACATAAATTCTGTCAAACTAAAAATAAATTTGATTAAATCCCCAGGAATCGATTTCAAGTTTCCCGACTGACCTCCTTCCTTGACAGCAACAATATAGAAAACCTCGACAAGGCTGCAGTAAACAGCAGTTCTTTCATTTAAAAATTATGGATAGATTTCACTCCAGACTTCTAGTGTAAACAGACCACACCTCTTACAGATTTGCTTAACCTGATGCCCATTTATGTAAATAAAATGGGTGAATGACACATACCAATATGGCAACACAGCATGAAAACATGGACTGTATACAGATTAAAAGAACGAGTACTCTTAGGCACGTGGGCTATAAACTAATCCAATCAGATATTTCACCAAACCGAAAGACTGTCCACACAATTTTAAAACAGCAAGTCAGATTAAGAAACGGTTAAAAGCTCGTTTTAAAATGGATGCATGCCACCATTTTTTAAAAACGCTATTTTTCCCCCCAAACTATTTACTAAATCACAACTTGGTCAGGTATAAATAGCAAACCACAGGCGATTAGAAAAATAAAGGTTGTCGCCACTCGACTGTCACCTTGTAGCTTTCCTTCAAAAGACCCCCTCAGTCAGATTTTAAATAAAGATCCCGTGCACAAACCTGTCTCCTGGCTGCTGACATTCATGCTGTTGGCAGTGACCATGTTTTTCTTCTTGGTCCAGGGGTTGATTTTAGGAGGGGGCGCCTCCGTGAATTTTTTCTGCGACTTCTCCGTCGGCTCCCTCTGGGTTTGGTCGTTTTCCTTATTCTCGGCGTCGGTCGCCACCTCCAGCGCGCCGCTTCGCTGTTCGGACTGGTCTCGGCCTCCGGGCTGGGGCTCCAGCCTCGCCGATAGGCCGCTGCCCGCCTCCTCGTCCATCCCCGCAGCCGACGACAACGTGGAGCGGTCGCGGGTCACCGGCTCATCTTGAGGGCTGCCTCCGCTGCTGCTGCTGTTGCTGCTACCCGACGGCTGAAGAGATGTGTCGTGATCCGTGGGCTGAAGCATGGGGGACTGAACCTCCGTGGCCATCATGCGCTGCACGGCTGGGCCGCTCTCCAAATTCACCGCTCCTCCCTTGCTCTCTCTCTCTCTCTAATAATTGGCTTTTAAATATTCACGATTTACTGTCAAATCAAAATACAAGATGGGCAATTAAAAAGTGTTCCCTCACTTCATTAAAATCCCTACGGTCACTGGGATCAAAAGCATAAAGGCAGCGAGTGGCTCTCTTCTCCCACCTCTCCCCCCCACCCCCATTCCCGAAAAAGGGCAAAGTTTAGGCGATTTAAAAATGGAGGGGGAGAAAGCGAAAGGAGCAGCTAATAAAAAACGAATAAAACAGTGTCAGTTGGGTGTGCAAATCAAACAGCTGCTCTAATGTTACTTGAAACGGGGGGGGAGGTTTACAAAATGTATTTTAAGGTAACAAATATACGCGTTCTTTCAGTCTAGACGCTATAATGACCACGCGTCCTGTTGCTCACCTCCCCTTGAGGGAGGAGGGGGGAAGAGGGGGTGTGGATGTGAGCGCTTGATCAGCTGCTTAAAGCGCTCTCGCCGGCTCTCGGCCACCACGTGTGAGCGCTTCACACTGACGTGTCCAGACTTCGGGATCTCTTCACCGGCCTAGGGCCGCCTCCTCCTCCCGGGCTTCGGGAAGCTCTCTCCCTCCCTCCCTCCTTCCTTCCTTCCTCTAGCCTCAGGAGCCCTCCGCCAGCCCGGGCCCCTATCCCTCCTCGGGGATTTCTCCGCCGCCTCCTCCTCCCGGGCTTCGGGAACTTCTCCGCCGGCCTAGGGCCCTCTTTCTCCCCCCCACCCCCCCACTCCTGGGCCGCGGGAGCTCGCCGCCAGCCCGGGCCCCCTCTCCCTCGGCCCGGGCTTCGGGAGCTCTTCCCGGGGCCGCCTCCCTTCACACCATTGTTACGACATCCAGCTGTTACTGTGGAAACAGGCCTTGTTTACTGTCTGTACCCCCCTCCTCCTTCCCCTGAGTCCGGTGAAATGTTTAAATTTTTATCTTAGACCAAAAAGCACGTGAGAGAAATTTGAACCCGAGGATTCTATAACGATCAAGACGGGGAACGAGGCCGCCAAGGGTCAATTCAATGCCACACACCAGCCCAACAATATGAAGGGCAATGTCCTAATTCTCCCCTTACCTTGGATCAGCATCTAAAAATACACCCTCTCCCTCTCTCTCTCTCTCTCAAATCGCTTTGGAAAAAAAAAATCCCCAAGAGGGAAAACGTGTTTTCTCTTTTAGCTTCAATGTCTCAGCGGGATTTCTTCAGGCCCCGGGGGGTGTGGAAAAAAGAAAACGAAGGAGCGTCCTGCGGGAGGAAATTCCAGCTCGCGAACTGAAAGCAGAAACCGGGAGGAGTCGAGCCAGCACCAGCACAATATGGTGGACTAGAGAGAGAAAAAAAAGGACGAGTCGCTCCCCCTTCGGAACTCGAGCACTGCAACAAACGTGGTTCCACGCCAGCCTCCTCTACCCACCCCCCCCTCCTCTTTTTCCTTTCCACTCCCCCCCCCCCCCCCCCCCCGGGAGACCGCCCAGCAGGAGCAGCCTTTCTTCTTTAATCCAAGGAGCGCTCCGAATCTTCTCCTTCCTTTCCCTCCACTTACTGCTGCACCCGCCGGCCATCCGCTGCCATTTGCGTAAGTTCACACATGCTTTCCCCGCACCATTGTCGATCGACAGCTCGGTTATGGCGCTGCGCCTGCGCACTGTTGGCTTCGTCTGTGTTTTTTTGGCTCCTCTACCGTCCCCGGGAGATGGGGTGCGTGGGTGGGTGGAGGGGCGGGATTACGCATGTACGTCTCGCTTCCCCCCACCCCCCACGGCGCGTCGCCTTCCTTTTCAAAACACGCTGCCGGAAGTGCGTGTCCATGTTGCAGCATGATCGGTTTCAGAGCAGGGTGCATGCGCAGTTCACTGAACAGCGTCTTCCCAAATTCACATTTCTTACCTTCCTCATCAATAGGAAATTATCACATCTCATCCCCAGTCCTTTCAGAAGAGCCAAACTGCCAGCAAAGACAACTTACTGGGTGAGTTGCACTCAACGCTGTGGGACTGGAGCAGCCCAGAGCGGCTGGAAGTGTATGAGATTTCACTTCTAACGGACAGCATGCCACAATTCATGAGGAAAGGCATCATCACCCTCATCTACAAGCAGAAAGGGGGAAAGGAAGGAAATTAGCAACCACCTTGGAAAGAATTTTGACCAGGTCAAGTGACCCTGCACTGTAGCCAGCCGCAAGATCTCAGAGAGCCTCATCCTACTCAGGGATATGATTGCCTATGTGCAGGATAGGGGGGGGGGGGGGTAGATACCTGCCTCATCAACCTGGAACTGGAGAAGGCCTTTAGCAGAATATTACACACACACACATGATGACTGTGCCCTCCAATATGGGGTTGAGGGAGGTAATTTTTTTTTGGGGGATGCAACTGCTCTACACAGCATCAATAGCAGAGTTTCAATCAATGGGTGGGAATCGGAAATCTTTCCAATCAAATCTGGAGTCAGGCAGGGTTGTCCTCGCTCCCAAGTCCTGTTCGTGTGTTGTATCGAACGTTTCGCTGAGTCCATCAGGAGGGATGCAGACATAAGACGGAGATGTGCAGGTTAAAGCCCCCCCCCCGTACATAGACAATCGCCATCTTCTGCTCGGATCCACTGTTGGTACGCAGACTGATAAGCATCTGAGACCAAGTCGAACTGGCCTCGGGAGCCAAGGTAAATCTTGGCAAGAACAAGGCCAGGTTCTTTGGTTCGTGAGCCAACCAATCTTTTCACCATCAGGTCAGACTACCTGATATGCTGGAGATATGGTTTGGTGGGGTTTGAGCATGTGCTAAAAACTGGATGGAGTGCATAGCTCTAGTGAAACAAAAGCTGAACATGAGTGGCCTGTTGGTCTTGTGCCGATAGCAAGCTCACCATAGAGTATGTCTTTGGGAATTCAGCCATCATCCATGCAGGCTAGCATATTTCCATATTTGGAACTCTGTCCTGCCAGGAGATGCCCAATATCTGTCCTAGGTCAGAGGTGGAAGCTGGTCAGCCACTTTTCCTGGCTTGCATAAGTTGTCAATGCTTCATTACTGTAAAGATGGGTACTGAGAACACAAGCACAGTACATAAGGAGCTTTGATTTCTGTTAGTTTGCTGTTGGTCCACACTTGTCTTCCCAAATTTGACTTAACAGCTGTGACCTTGGCAATCCTGGTGCTAATTTTGGCGTCAAGGGACAGGTTGCTTGTGATTGTTGAACCAAAGTATGTGAAGCTGTTGATGACCTCCGCAGTGAGGCTTGTCAATGTTGATGGAAGGTGAAGTCGCTAAGTCCTGGCTCACAATCTTGTTCTTCCTGACACTGATTGTCAGCCTAATTTCCTTGCAGGCCCAAGAGCACTGATCTACAAGCTGCTTCAGGTGAACTTCAGTATGAGATGTCAGTGGTGTCATCAGCAAATAACATTACTCCTATGAGGCATCATGGGACATTTTACTACAGTAAAGGCACTATAAAAATGCAAGTTATTGTTGTTTTACACAAGTTCTCTCTAATTGCCCTTGTCCAGAAGCAGATGCTTTTTGCCTTCAGCTTAGGTGTTTTATTACATTTTTTTTGTGTTTTATAAAAGTATATCTTTGCCTAACTTCACACCTGCCTCAGCTCATCTGCTGTAGAAACCCCCATTCACGCCTTTGTTCCTTTTGACTTGACTATTCCAACGCTCTCCTGGCTGGCCTCATATTCTTTCCACCATACATTTGCCCACATCCTTACACCAAGTTCTGTTCACCTACGTTGATTGACTTACATTGGCTCTCAGTCATGCAACACATCAATTTTAAAAATGCTCAATCTTGTTTTCAAGTTCCTCTATGGCATTGCCCTCCCCATCTTCTCCAGCCCTCTAAGATAATGAAACTCACCTACTTCTGGCCTCTTGAACTTTCTCAAATTGGTCCGCCATTGATGGCTGTGCTTTCAGCTGCCTAGGTGCCAAGTTCTGGAATTCCTTCCCTAAACCCCTCTGTCTCTCTTCCTTTATCTTTGACCTAGCTTTTGGTCATTTGCCTTAATGTTGCTTTATGTGACTAGGTGTCTAATTTTGCTTTTTAAGGCTCCTGCAAAATGCCTTTGGACATTTTATTACATTCAAGGTAGTATATTAAGTTGTTGAGAACTGCTCTGTATTTTCTGTTTCTTTAAATGCATTTTTATGACATCAGTGTACCCGCACTAAAACTTGCTTCTTCAGTTGCAGATTTTTAAATATGCTGTACCTGAATGGTGGTTAAATTAATTGACATTTCATTTTCATACCTAAGGATTATATGTAAATAATGGATTATGTGCTGTCCTTGGGGCCCCGATTTTTCACATTAATTTTACATTGGAGCACATTCTAATGAAATTGGCAAGAAATTTGAGCGTACTTTTACATTGGGATTTTTGGGTCTAACTTCCAGGTTATGTCCACAGAGGAAATTCCAAGTCTACTCCCAGGCCTTGGTCATTACCTTTTACCCATAGTTATCTATTTACTTTTTAAAATTACAAATTTTGATTTCACCATTCTTGTGATGGCACAATATATGCCATAATAATCAAGTGCAAAAAATTGTTCCAATTTCCCCTTTCATTCTTTCGATGATCTTAAGTTCCCTAGTTATCAACCACTGGAAATGGACTTTCCTTTTCAGAATACCCAAATGCTATAATCTTGGTAGAGACCAGCAATATTTTCAATTTTGTTTTAGCAAACACTTGGGTTTTGGATTCTAAAAGAATGAATCCACAGGCTCATAGTTTAAACAAAAAATTATTACACAAAAATCAAAGAACATGAATAATAACTACACTATCTTAAATAGTCAGTTACACTAAATGTACAATGAACACAGTTAACTATACTCCAAACCAAACTTATAAATTTAACTTTCCTTCTACGCCCATTTGACTTACACCCCCAATAACGCAAGTCAGTTACTTAAGAAATTGGAAGATAACCCACGATCTAAGTACTGTTTCAAAGATTCATATAAGGGCTGAGATTGTCCCTTCAAATCTCCTCCATCTCAGTAGACTCTCAATTCAACACAGGTGGCACTAGCGTCTTAAGCATAGTCGCCTCAGGTCAGAACTCCCCTGGTTCTACTTTTTAAAATCCGCAGTCTTGCATCTTAAACTCGCTCTCCCTCTTCTCAGCTTGGCTATCTCTAGAAGTTCAATTCAGTGTTAGTTCCTTCAGTTATTAATGTTTCTACATCCTTTTAACCAGCACACAGAATTTCAACTGAACTCTGCTTGAAAGAGATGATTTTTTTCCCCTGTAGAAAGCTTGTTCTAAATGAAAAATTAAAATCATGCTCGAGACAATCTGCTCCCCCCCCCCCTATAATTAACCTCCTATTTTTCTATCATTTAGGTCACAGGCAACTTGGTCACCTGATCAATTGCTGGAAGCAAGGTGATTTACCAGAAATCATCTCCTACAGAAATTGAGTTCTTAAAAAGACCTTCATCGCAACATAAGACATAGGTATTTCCCCCAAAGCACATGGACCATCAAATGTGACACAATACAATGCAAACAATCAATCACTTGCATTACTGTAACACTGTTCATGGGTTATAAGGTTTCTTCAAACATTTTTCTTGAGTAAAAGAAACAGTGAGAGTTGTGGTGGTAACCTGAGAGAACAAAGCTTGCTATGATCCCCATAGAGACCAATAACTTTTAAAGAGAGATTGCTTCCCAAATGACCAATGGAAATAACTAAAGAACAAGACTTAACATTAAGATTTTTATTGTAACAAACAAACTAATTCAACATAAATCAAACACTACTTAACAGGCAACTAATACATTGAAAAGATACTCTAACATTAACCAACACAATTAAGATGTCATCCAGCTTCTTTTGCTGTGCGCCACACTTCTGGCAAATCTGTAGCATTACAAGGACAAGTCCAATGTTACTCTTGGCTGTCCAGCAGGCTTGCTTCTCCCTGCTACACTAGGTCAAAACTTCCAGCGTCCTTCATAAGTCGCTCCACTCAACCTTAATCTTCCAGATCCAAGGCCCACCTCGCAACTCATTATTCCTTAAATTTCCAAAAGTCCAGTTGTTTCAGTTCACTTCCTTTCAATCAGAAAATGAACTCTTACAAGCATCCTGCTTCTCCACAGCAGTAGTTGCTTTCTCCCTCTCCCTGTGTCTCACAAAGCAACTGTCCCTTTACTGAGAGTTACTGTCTACAGGAAAACTGTCACTTGATTTCAATACATTTGAATTTCACCTCCATGGCAACCAGACCACATTGGCATGTTTCTTCTGGAGTGCTTCCAGAATCCCCACTTTTACCTTAATTTAAATGAGACATTTTAAAACATAACTGTCTTGTAAAGTCCAGCACTCCTAAGGTTTGATCAAAGAGAATCAGCTTAGGAGGTCTAGATTAGGTATTTCAGAGCCTAGACTGGTTGAAGAATTGGTCACTAATGTTGGGAACAAAGTTGGGGGTGGTAACAGGGATATATAGAGGCACGAATTAAAGGAATGGAGATCTCAGGGGAATTTCTAGCTTGTAGAAAGTAATGCAGATAGACCACAGAGAGATTTAAACACAAGAGTGAGAATTTTAAATTTGAGGTAATGGAGAACTAGAGTCCAATGTAGGTCGACCAGGGAAGGGATGAACAAACAGTCAGGATATGGGATCAGAAGATTAGTTTGTGGTTAACTAGGTGACTGAGGTAGTGACCAAGGGAGATGGCGTCTGGAGCAGGGATATAAGACTATGGCTTTGATCTTCCCAAAACTTAGCTGGAAAAAATTATGGCTCATCCAAGATAATGTCAGACAAGCAATCAAACAGTTTAGAGGTAGTGGAAGAGCCAAGAAAGAGGTGAGAGGTAGAGCTGTTGGTCATCAGAACTTTTGTGGAAGATGTCCTATTTCTGCAAATTATGTTACGAAAGGCAGTATGTAGATAAAGAGGGGCACAGTGCTAAGGATGGATTCTTGAGACTCCCAAAATGATAGCGCAAAGAAAGGCAAGAAGAGGCCAGTGTTAGAGATACACAAAAAACAATCTGATTGGCATGAGTGGAACCAAACAAGGAAAATGTAATTGAGCTGGATAACAGAGGAGATGCACTGGGACAGCAGTCCACAACATATTCCAAAGTTTTCATAGAGGGGGCAGGATATTGCACTGATGGCCACAGGGAGTGTGTGAAACTTTGGTTAGGGCGTTTAGGTGCCACCGAAATGGGAGAAATCTGACTGGAGAGATTCAAATTGGAATAGCTGGAAAGATGAGCATAGGTCTTGAAGTCAACATGTTCAGAGGATAAGGAAGTTCAATTTGGTGTAGTATTTTGAAAAGCCAGAGGTTGAGTATTTTTTTTTGGATAATGATGGTGGCTGTTTTGAAAAGGAGGGGTCAATATCTGAGGAGGGGGAACAATTTACAATTTAGCATGGGGCCAGGGAGGCATTTTTGGTTGTTAGTAGTTTAGGGGGAAATGGGGTTGATGAAGCAAGGGTGAGCAAGGTGAAAGCAGATTTAGGAGCTGATCAGATAGGCTGGGACAATCCGACTGAAGAATACAAAGTCAAGAACTAAAATTGTTTAAATCAATGGCATGGGGAGCCACTGAAAGTTCAAGAATCCACAGAGTGACAAGGGTGCAGGCAAGGGTATTTTGCAGGAGTTGGAGATCGTGGAGAGTTAAGACAGGAAGGCCAGCGAGAAATGCATTAGATATATATTTTTTTTAATTCTTTCATGGATTTGGGTATTGCTGGCAAGGTCAGCATTTGTTGCCCATCCCTAATTTCCTCTGATCTCTTCGGCCATTTCAGAGGGCAGTTAAGAGTCATCTACATTGCTGTGTGTCTGGAGCTACATGTAGGTCAGACTAGGTAAGGATGCCAGATTTCCTTCCCTAAAAGGACATTCCCACCATGGTAGCTGGTGGAATTTAAATTCAATAGGGAAAAAAAATCTGGAATTGAAAGCTAGTCCCTCTAATAGCACCATGATGCTATCATTTGATTGTTGTTAAAACCCATCTGATTCACTAATGTCCTTTTAGGGAAGGAAATCTGGCATCCTTACCTGGTCTGACCTACATGTAGCTCCAGACACACAGCAATGTAGATGACTCTTAACTGCCCTCTGAAATGGCCGAAGAGATCAGAGGAAATTAGGGATGGGCAACAAATGCTGACCTTGCCAGCAATACCCAAATCCATGAAAGAATTAAAAAAAATATATATCTAATGCATTTCTCGCTGGCCTTCCTGTCTTAACTCTCCACGATCTCCAACTCCTGCAAAATACCCTTGCCTGCACCCTTGTCACTCTGTGGATTCTTGAACTTTCAGTGGCTCCCCATGCCATTGATTTAAACAATTTTAGTTCTTGGCTTTGTATTCTTCAGTCGGATTGTCCCAGCCTATCTGATCAGCTCCTAAATCTGCTTTCACCTTGCTCACCCTTGCTTCATCAACCCCATTTCCCCCTAAACTACTAACAACCAAAAATGCCTCCCTGAACCCAAGACCCATAGCCATTAGCCTGAGCCTCTGGGTTACTAGTCCAGTGACATTACCAAGTTGGAAAGCCTGGGCCAAGGAGCAGAACATAAGCTACCAAAATTTACATTTCCTTGTCCAGCCCGATAAGCAAGACCTCAAATGTGTTATGAAATGAAAATACAGTAGGAATTCTAGTCTCAGTAAGGGTCCTATTAATTAACTAATTAAAAGCACAGGGTAATCTTCTGAATGGGGAAAAAATAAGTTAAGGAAAAACATTTGTATAATTGATATTTTTTGAATAGTGATTTTAAACTGAGGGTGAATATAAAAATGTCATGCAAGAAGCATTATAAATTCTGTTTAGCCATTGATCATTTACAAAGCATGGAGAGAAGTGGGGGTGAACAGTCAAGAACTTTGCAGAAACATTGAGACTCTCTAAATTCCATGTCTTAGCGACTACATTACCGATAACACACTGTCCCCATTCATGTCATTGTAACAGAACTCAATGTCCTCATATCAGGAGCGCTATGCAGAATGTCTGGTGCCAGCCTGCTTATAACCAGTAGCTTTGAAAATATGAAACATATTAAACTCTCAAAATGGCAATTATAAACATAGAAATATCTCCTGAAATGACATTTAGAATTAAGAACTATTTGATTATATCTCTGCTTTAGTGAGCAGTTCAATCTTATGTATGACAATTCCACTTTGAAAGGAAGGAAGCAAGTTTTGGTGTTGAATATTCAGCTTTGAAGAACATGATCGAAATATATATTCTGAGGAAAAGTATTGTAAAACAACCAATACAGCCGCAGTTGTTGAAGCTTTTAAGTTCTATTTGTATGTCATAATTGGTATAGTACGTTACGGACAGGAGGGGGTTCAACTTAAACAGCCCCGAATTCTCCTGTAACCACCCACCCATAAATAGAAAGGTGTTTTGATTTGCTTCCCCCTTTATATGTGGTGTATTTCCCAACCCCTTTTTTGGTATGATCCAAGTTCTATCAATAACCCCACAGCAAACTCGAGATAGGATGAACTTGAAGTGTTAATTTATTTGCACGCACTCAAACGTGGGAGGAGGGTTGCTACATAGCCCCCTGTGCACTCAAGAGTAAAAGAGCTATAGAGGAAAGAACGAGTTACAGGGCAAAAACCACAGAGAAAAGAATTATTGTTTCACATGGGTCCAGAGTCCAGAATAAATGTCCAATGAGATATTCCTTATCTGAGGTCAGCAGCTAAAACTGATGCTGTATAATTCACTTTTCCAGTAGAGCTGACTTCCACGATGAATTGGCACATGGAGATGAATCGATCTTGTAGGTGATGGTACAGAAGTTCCAGTAGAAACTAGGTGGGGCCAGGCATTCAAATCTAGGCAGAGCCCCTTTTCTGTGTTGCTGCTTGCAGATAGTAAAATGGCAGACTGAGCTTTGCAGCTCCACAAGGCAATATTACCGGCTCCACCAGCTAGAGGTTCATATATGACTCCCATCTCTCCACACCACTTTTGACAAAGGACGTGTATTCCTCGTCTGGGTCCCCGAGATAGTTAAATGTCCCAGCCATTAAGAATTGAAAGGAAGGTTGCAGGGTTCTTTGTCCTAGCAGACTAGTGGACTCTGGGGTTGGCATGCAGATGGCCTTTGTATAGTTCTTTGAATTTGGTTTCTGCAGCACAAGGCGGGGTGATGGGGGGGGGGGGGGGTTGTTAGGGTCTCTTCAGAGGTAACGAAGTGTAAGCTTCTTCAAAACTGCCAAATAGCTCCTTTTGTTCAGGGTCACAGACATACATAGCTTTAGCCATTTGAAAAGGGTCTTTGTCCAGTTTTTAAAATTTTAGAAATAGCCATTAGGATATCCATATATATTTTACAAAAATATACAGTGTGAGGGCATAGTCCCATTACAAGTAATGATGCTAATTCTAAAATTCCAGTCGCAATAATACCATCATTTGGGAGAGATTTTTCTGCTGCACTGTGTACAAGTCTCAATGAAGACGTTTAGGGAATATATGATTCCTTGGAGCTCCAGCAGTCTAAAGGTTTGGAGAGACATATGGGGGGACATTAAAAGGAGGAATGATTGATTATGCTTTGGACTTTCAAAAGTACCCTATTCCACCTTTGCTTAATGAATACCACCTATGAAACTCCGTGACCTTGTTGCACTTGAGGGAATAATTCATAAATTCTTCACTCTAGTTGCCTTTAAATAAAAGGAGCATTCCATCTTTCAGGAGTTTTAATGAAAATTGTAAATGATTAAATTTAATTATAAAATTCACATATAACATTGAGCTAACTCATCAATTTTCAGTTACAACATTTCCATGCAAACTGTGCTAAACTCAAACCAAACATCATGGTTTTCACACATGCATTCAAAATTTAAGAGATTAAGATGAGATGATTACAGTGTAATCTCAATTCCAGTGTAGATTCAACAAAGCAGTTTTAACAAATTGGAACTAAAATGTCAATGTTATTTCCAGTTATTTCAGATAGACAGAACTTGCAATATTTTTATTCATTAAATAAAAATGTCACCTTGTTACATCAGGATCATGGTTTCCAAATTTTGTAGGCAGTATATAGTACAACGTAGCACCAGATTTCTCATTTTTACATTGTGTTGTGCAGATTTCTATTACATTTGTTCAAGTCAGTTTTAATTTGTAGTACACACATTTAGTTTATTACTTTGTATTTATTCTTGTAAAAAATGCAATTTGTATCTGCTTTCCCTGCATTCCATATTTAAGTCAAAAAATAAAATTAAGCATGCTTCAACCTATCCAATACTTTACTAGTGAAAATGTAAAAACTATTCAATCAAGTTGACTGTTAATGCTGCTAAGAGCATCTTGGTTGCAACACTTATGACAATATAATAGTGTTAGTTTCAATCAATTTTGAAATATCAGACTAATAATAATTTGTACTAGGTTAGAGTACAGTGCATTTTTTTTGTTCCTGTAATACTAAGTGACTTTCAACCAGTACGGAACAATTAAGTTCTCTGTCCTCATTACAAAGTTGCTTCTACAATTCTTTTGCTTGCAGCAATAATTTGGACCAGCCGTAGTGCTGTCAGATATAAATGGGAAAAAAAATCACATGACAAGATGACTGGAATCAGCGTGGCATCCAATGCTCAGTTCTAGATGGAGTACTTCTGAAGAAAGCGGTCAAATGCATCATAAATGGCTCGCCTGTAAAAAAAGTTGTTGAATTTTGAAGAAATGTGCAAGAGGTGGAATGTGATTATTTAGCACCTTCAACAGGAAATTTAGTATACTCATACCAGTTTATCCCTATTATAGACAGTTAATCAATGATGGAGCTTGTGAACAAAGTACAACAAAAAGAGAAGGGACACATTTGATCGGAACTCTAAACATATCCTGAATTCGCACACACAAGTCTGAATTTTTACACTCTGAAGCTACAAAGCAGTTCCCAACCAATAATAAATCTCATAACCTTTGTCATTACAACTTTTATATTTCACATTGTACTCTCATCCTACCCTAATAGGAACACAAGTGATTATGCCTTCCAGCAGTGCATGTCTCACCCAACCCAAAAGTGTCCATCTGTGCTTTTCCCCACTTGGCTCAAGCCCTTCTCAAATGCATCTGCCCGCATTCCCCATTGTGTCCCAACCATTTAAGTGCCAAGACTGCAAACCATATTTTCAAAGCAATACATAAAGCAGTACTGGGAACCAGGGCTGTTCCAGCCTATGTAGCAAATGAGAAAGAACACCCCAACTCCTATTTTTATATGGAATGGGAACCACTTACATCAGGTACAGGCCATTTGGCCCAACTGATCTATGCTGGTGCTCATGCTCCACATGAGCCTCCTTCCATTTCTCTTGATCTAACCCCATCAGTATAACCTATTTCTTTCTTCCTTGTGCATTTAAGACAACTTCACCCGAAATGCATCTATGCCATTTGCCTCAACGAACTCTTGTGGTAATGCATTTCACAATCTTACCACTATTTCAGTAAAGAAATTTCTCCTGAATTCCCTAATGGATTTATAAGAGACCATCTTACATTTATGACACCTAGTTTTGGCCTCCAGCACAAGCCTCTGTACCTTATCAAATCCTTTCATGATCTTAAATACCTCTATGACGTTACCCATGAGCCTTCTCTTTCCTGGAGAAAAAGAGCCCAACCCATTCAGTCTTTCCTGATAAGTAGATCCTCTGGATTCTGGTATAGTACTTGCAAACCTTTTTTGCATCTTCTCCAATGCATCTATATCCTTTTTTAAAATATAGAAACCAAAACTGTGTACAGTGTGATGTAAACCAAGGTTCAATACCAGCACATCATTTCTCTGCTCTTCAATTCTATTCCGCTAGAAACGAACGCTTGTGTTTTATTTGCTTTGTTTTTAAAAACATGGCCTTATCCACCTGTAATACTACTTTTAGTGATTAATGTATCTATGCACTGAGACTAGACAGTTGAGCAAGCTGGGAGATACCTAGGCACATATATAAACACATTCCATATGTTTCTGAGTATATGAGTATTCACCTTCAACATTATCTTGACACCTGCCACAGATTTCATACACCTTCTGGTCCTTTATACCTCCATCAGTTGTCCTCCAATATTCAACTTTCAATTAGCTTCTGGACTTCACTCACTACACCTGTTTGTAAACTTGGACAACATTTTGTTAATGCTCCATATTGACTCCACCCTACCTACTTCAACATTATCCCACCATGGGACCTCTGACTTTAACTTTGGACACCTTCCTCTTGTCTCCAATCCATTTCCCATCAGATTTTTATGTATTCTAATTGCTATGTAATCAGGCCCACGTAGCTTGAGATTTCCCTGTGTCCATATACATGCACATTTTGGCTGCCGCTGCAGACTCAAGTCCATCGCTTCTATTTCCACTTTTTGCTCCCTTCTTTCAGCCCAATTCCATCTTCCTGCATTATCCCCATACCTTTTAATTCCCTTAGTACTCAAAAATCTATTGACCTGTCTTGAATACGCTCAACGACTGAACATCCACAGCTTTTTGCGGTAGAGAATTCCAACAATTCACAACCACTTGAGTGAAGAAATTTCTCATTTCAGTCCTAAATGGTCAACCCATTATTCTGAGACAGAGACAACTGTGATCGAATACCCCAGCCAGGGAAAACATTTTCTCAGCAACCATCTTGTCAAACCCTCTAAGGATTTATTGTATTTCAGTTAGATTATCTCTCAGTCTTCTAGACTCCAGGAAATATAGCCGAGTCTACTCAATCTCTCTTTATAGTTCCATCCCACGAACCAGTCTAATGAGCCCTCATTGTACTCGCTCTAGGGCAGGTATGGCCTTCCTAAGATAAGGAGACCAAAACTGCATACAGTACTCTACATGTGGCCTCAAAAATGCCTTGTACAAATTTTATTAAGTCTTGTTTACTCTTATACTCCCATTGTTTTATTAAAAAAATGCTAAAATACCATTTTCCTTCCCAAATGCTTGGTGTACCTGCATGTTAACTCTGATTCATGTACAAGGACATCTTTGAATGCAAAACATTGCCAATCTTTTCACCATTCAAAAAATATTGCCTGAATATTTCAGCATTCATCTCAATTAATCATACTCTCCTTTGAGTTCACTGCCCTCTTATCTCTCCCTCCATGTAAACTCCCCAACCCATATTCACAACTACTCCCTTGACAATGCTATCTCATGTGGCTTTGTGACTTCCATGCTATCAATCACAGATAAGGTGATCTCTGATCACTTCCTTGTATAACTCTCTATCCACATACCCCTCCCACAGCACTCCCCTACTTCTTTCTATATCTGCCCCTGGGAAAGAAAAAACTTTCCCCCAATTCACTTATAACTGTACTTTGAAAATTCCAATTGTCTCACCTCTGGTCCTCCATTCATCACAACATTTCTGCAGCTGATTTGGTCAACTGGACCTGACCACCACCTTTAATGCCATAGCCCCACTAAAACTATTACTCTCTCGCACCTTGGTCAGTCGCCCTGGTATTACTCTCATCTCTTAAATTCAAGGGATGCAGACATGAATGGATATGGCTGACAACTGGTTTCCTCATTCCCTACCAGATCTGGTTGGACTAAACACAGCATTATTGGGTCCTGCTCTCCTCTGCTAAAACAATGTTCCCTCTAGGCTGCAAGGCCACACAGCAATCTGATATTCTCATGCACAGTTGGCTCCTTTGTTACCGCACATGTACGGCTTTTGAGAAAAAATTTTAAGGGGCTGCACACAACCTAATTGCCCACTCACTCCACTCTCAAAGAAACCCACCCTTGATCCCACTGTTGCTTCAGACTTCTGTCCCATCTCCAACCTCCCTTTCTACTCCAAGTTCTGAAATGTGATTTTGCCTTCCAAATTCACACCTAACTTTCCCAGAACTCCATGTCAGAATTCATCCAGTCAGGTTTTTGCTCTCATCACGGCACCAAACAGCTCTCATCAAAGACACAAATGACATCCTATGTGACTGCAACAAAGGTAAACTATCCAACATTGCCTTTCTCAATCTGTCTGCAGCCTTTGACATGGTTGACCTCACCATCCTCCGCCAATGTCTTTCTATTCTCCAGCCGGGTAGGCTTGCACTCACTTACTTAATCATAGTCAAGGCATCACTTCCAATAACTTCTCTTCCTGCTCCCACAAGCTTGTCTCTGGTGTCTCCCAAGGATATGTCTTTAGCCCCCACTTTTTTCTCATCTAGCTTGAGAAATGGCCCTTGGCAACATCAACCGAAAATAGTGCTAGTTTTCACATGCATACTGATGACATCCAGCTCTACCTTTACCTCCGCATTCTCATCTCCTCCACTGCCACTAAATGCTTGATCAGCATGTAGTACTGGATGAACAGAAACTACCTCCAATTAAATATTGTGAAGACAGAAGCCTTTTGCCCAGATCTTCCCCACCAAAGAGGATGTGCTACAGGACCCCTTGGAAGTCCCAACTCAAGGACTTAGCAGGAACTGCCCAGGAAGCTTCAACTTCCGAGGGACCACCAAAAGATTCTCCAACTCTTGAGTTGAACTTGGAGACTTTGGAGGGTTCCGACTTATTTACCAAAGAAACATTAAACAGAAAGAAACCATGTCTAACTCCTGGGTAACTATACAACTGACACCTTCTGACTCCCCCCGCCGACCCTCCAACTCCCCCTAGCCCCCCAACCTACATCTCCCCGACCCTCCCACACCCTCCCTTCCACCCTGCTGGCACCCTACCCACACTACCATCTACCTCACTCAAACTCATTCACTAACACACTGAAAAGCTATTTAAAGATCCCAAAGCTTTTCGGTGTGGTAGTGAATGAAGACTTACCAAAATATAGCAGCTAGTGCCATAAAAAGTAGATATGGCTTGGCTTTCCCTGACAATCCTGCACTCCACATTTCTGAAGAGGCCTGGTTTGGAAGTCTGGGCCAGAAACGCGGAGTTCCTGTTTAGTTCAAAAAAATAGCAGCGGAATGGCAATCCGGTTGTGACTGCCACCCTTTGGAAGATTCGGCCCACTGTCTTTGGTCCCCACTACAAACTCTGTTCCCTAGTTATCAACTCCATCTCTAGCAACCGTGAGGCTGAACCAGACTGTCTACAATCTTAGTGACCTATTTGACCCAGAGATGAATTTCTGACCACATATCCACGCCATCACAACAACCGCCTACCTATTTCCACCTTCCTAACATCGCCCCTTTCTGCCCCTGCTTCAGCTCATCTGCTGCTGAAACCCTCATGCATGCCTTTGTTACCTTTAAACTTGACTATTCCAAAGCACTCCTGGATGGCCTCCCACTCTCTACCCTCTGTAGTACAGAACTATTCCGTTGTACCCATAAACAGTAGCTATGAGAAAGACTTACCTCTAATTTCAATTTCTAATGCAACTTTAATTTAATAGCCTGCCTTTCCCTTTTATGATACCTTTTGCATCTTTCTCTTCTCCCCTCATTATCAAAAATCAGACAATAATGCTCTATATTCAGCATGCACATCCAGAAACAGCACAGTTAAACACAAGGAATTTGTGTTGGCATCAACATTCCCTCAAGTTGTGCAGCAACCCAAACGTCCTCGTGCAAGCTGCACACAAGTCAGTCCCTCGTGTGTGAGCAGCCATGCAAAATAATTAAAGGAGTAACATACTTAAACTCCCCGTGTACTCCAAAAAAAACCTTAGGGAATAGGTTTGGAACTAAATTCAAGCAAAATCTCAATACACTGGAAGATCGTTAATAGATCATGTTTAGGCAATGCAGTGAGCAGTATTCTGCAATCCAAGACTTCGTTTTGGGATGGTAGGGGGGAGGAAGAAAGACTTTGGTTGAAAATGGCCCTTTAAAGTATTCTTCCATCTGAAACTTGAGATGAAACAATTATCATGGTTTTAGATATCTCCGATTCATTTTCTGTATTGGAGTAGGTTTCAGAAAACATCCTGCAAATGGTACTGAAGTCTGGTTGATTTAAAATACTAATTAGGGTAAATTTTTGATTTTTTAAAATTTAAAAATATTGCCCTTACCAGATGGAACCAGTTCTCACTTAGGACATTTAAACACACTATATCCATTAGAAGCTGGCATATGAGCTGAAGAGAATCTTTGTTTGTGTGCGTGGACCTGGAGTGTCCCTCTGGGCCTTGAAAAATACAGCAGGCTGCTGCCGGGCTTGCCGCCTTGGTGTTGTGCTTGACCCCTTGGTCTTGATACTCCTTTGAGGACCTACCCATAATTGCAGAGATTCCTATGGCCCAAAACCAGTGAGCTGCCTGCCTGAAGCTGCCCGTTTGCCAATGCAGCTCACCAGTTAGTTTCAAAAGAGACCCTGACCTCAAAATCATGGTAACTTCTTCACCGCCAGAGTGGCCAGTCAGAAGATCTGCTGGTTGGCTGCTCAGAAGTTAAAATCTGCCATAATGACATAGATTTGAGTTGACTGACAAAAGTACCAGAGGCAAAATGAATTTATTTAATGCCATGAGTTGTTGTGATATAGAATGCACTGCTTGAAAGGATGGTGACAACAGCTTCAATAGTATCTTTCAATAAGGAATTAGGTTAATACCCGAAGGGGAAAAATATTACAGCATGATGGAGATAGAGCAGGGAAATGTAACTACTTGGATAGCTCTTTAAAAGAAGCACAGGCGCTATGGGTTGAATGGCCTCCTATGTTGTATCAGTCTATTATTCTATGCATCAGCAAATTATCAAACCAAGGAGTCATCCTGTCCTCATGTGCACAATTTCAAACAGAGGTGTAACTTTCAAACAGAGATAAATGCTCGCAATCAGGAGTGGGAACACTGGCTAACTTGTTTTGTTCTCCTTACAAACACAGAGATACTACAAATTGCTATCATACTCCTAAGGTGCTGTGCCATAGCAGCATTCTAGCTTCGAAGTCAGAATGTCATGGGTTCAAGCCCTATCCCACAGACTATCCCGATGACATAATCCAAGCTGATACTTCTGCATCGTTGTGGGAGAGTGAAGCACAATCGGAAGTGCAGTTTTTCAGATGGAATGTTAAATCAAGATCTTGTCCTTGTCCATAAAAGAGCCCATGGCACTATTTGAATAGATCAGGGGAGTTTTTCCTAGTCTCCTGGCCAACATTTATTCTGCAACTAACAGCTAAACCAGATCTTTTCATATATTTCACTACTGTTGTTGGGACTTTGCTGTGTTCAATTTAGCTGCTGTGTTTCCTACAAAAGTGACATTTCAAGTACTTCTTTGACAGTAAAACGCTTTGGAATGTTCTGACATTGTAAAAGGCTGAGAAAGAGTGGTAACAGGTGTGGGAGGAATAATGAGTGGTAGATTGATCAGGCAGGCGAAGATTAAAAAAAAGACACAAAGCCCAAAATAAAGGGTTTCCCATTCACCCATGCCAGCCAGTAAAGTCATCATGAACATATCTATAAGGTAGAGTTCAAAAATTGGAAGACAGTAATTTCATCCTCTTGTATATTACCAAATAGTTAGCTAGATTCTCACTTGTCCCCTCACCTGGGGACAGTGTTTGATATGGGAAGAATAATCAATCACCTACCAAAAAATTAGTGTTTGGATCTATATACTCGGCAATTTCTTCCCTTTAAACAACAGATAAATGCCAGTTTGGTAACTTTTCACTCCTTTTACCTGAACAGGCCTTGTTTGAAGAGATAAGCACTAATGTGACCACCTTCCAAGTATCTGATTTCACACCCAGGCCAGATTTCATTAAGGCTGCGCACTCCGGCTCGGGGAATGTAGGCATCTTCCTTTGCTTGGACCACTATGATCAGACTAGGATCTACTGGCACTGTAATGTAAATCAAAGGAAAGATAATTAGAACTTCCAGAAACAGAGCATAATTTCCTCTAATTGTTTAGAACTAATGAATACTAATTGAAATGCTCCACCAGAGAGAAAGCACAGAATTTAGTACAATAGGCAGAGGTACAGGTTTTGGTTAACATTTGTTCTTTTTAGGGCACGAGAGCCCACTTCTGCTTCAAATATTTATCGAATTTTCCCCATTAAAAGATGCAATGGTCTCTTGCCTCAACCATTATAATTTCATGCTCAACAACTCTATGTAAATAACATTTTCCAAGCCTGTCTCAGTGATAATTTTAATTGCCACCTCACCACCCCAACTTCAGACAATATTTCTTCCTATTCTCCCTATGAAAAGAAGCTACATTAAAATAAAAATCCTCATCTGTGCCACCAGAAGTAGTCCCACTAGTTCACGTTTCAACTCAAATATTTTCCCAATCTTGCTATCATCTTGTGCTCTCTGTCACTTTCATATTTTGAGAAATGGAGTACCAAAAGCTGCAAATGTCACTCTTATTTGAGAGTTAAGCAATGTTTTGATTCCATATGCCCACTAATTCTTTGCTCTTCCACTATTTCTAAAATGCAAAATTTACTCGCCTTTTTTATGGCTTTATGCATCGGTACACCAATTTTCCAGAAATTATGTATTGAATACATCTTTGTTCACGGTTCACACTCTTCCATGATTGCATAATCCCAGAACTATATTCCTTCCATTAAACTGCATTCATAGTTGAATTACTTTTCCACATTAAACCTCATCTGACATCTGTCTGCCCATTCTGCTAACCTATCAAGGCCCTCCTGATGTTTAAAATAAAAATCCAGTTCTCCACAGAGTTTACCAAACATCCTACTTTTGAGAGATCATTTTGGCATTCTGTTCACCCCACCAAAATCCAAATCATCTCTATTCAGGAACAAAAGTTGGCCCAACAGTGACTCCTATTAACCCTAACCTTTTGTTTGCTGTAAACAAAATGTCTACTCATGTGCATCATGCTCTGTGACACACTTTACTGAACAGCTTCTGGAAATCTCTATATTAACCGCATTCCTTCATCCAGTCATTTCTTAAAAAGAGAGTATCAGGTTTGTCAAACATGACATGCCTGTAATAAATCCTTGCTGGTTAAAACATCCACTTCTAAATGCTTATTACTTTGTCTCAAATTATGGATTCTCAGAGTCTGCAACAATAATAACTTGTTATTCTAAGAGCTTATCTACAACTTCTATTAGACTAATTGGTCTATGATTACCCATATTATTATTACGGTCGTTTGGTAGTACAGAACTTGAGTATTGCTGAAAAAAGAGACATGTCTAAGCTTTTCATCTTGCACTCATCAGGATACTCGCAAGGTTATCAATATAAGGGGGAAAACAACAATTCATAATGTATGTGAAGAGAGTACTAATTGGTTTGCAAGTGGCATTACCATGGAGAATGCACCACTGATGGTGGCTGACAGTTAACAAGTGGTATTCGCCACTAACAGGGTGCTGCCGTCAAGCCAAAAAGACATTCTGCCTAAAACACAAATGAGTAATGTGGTATATGAATTTCAGTACCTGTGTGATGCTAGGTATGTAGGCCGTACATCCCAAAGACTGGATGATCTTATCAAACAGCATGTCCCAGCTCTTCTTCGCAATGGGCAGGGTACAGACCATACCCAACTAGTGCGTGGTTGCAAAACTCAAAACATGTCCAACATTAGATGTGAATCCGTGATTGGACAACATTTGCTGAATAATCCTCAATGTGCTAAGAATTACGCTGACAACCAATTTAAGATTGTTAGTTGGGCTCACAATGTGGCACATTTGCATGTATTGGAAACTACATACACAGGGCCCTGTTCTTTGCAGACAGAAAGAACATGCACATACATTGCACCTGTTTCAGCTAAACAAAATAAATGACAGCCTTTCGCAGACTCATTCCTCAGGGGCAAGCTGCCCGATTTAACTGCCAAGCATTGTTTGAAATTTAACCGTCAGTCACTATCAGTGATGTATTCTCCACGGCAATGCCACTTGCCAACCAATCAGCACGCTCTTCACATACAGTATAAATTGTTGTTTTCCCCCTTGCATTGGTATTCTTGCGAGTATCCTGATGAGTGTATAATGAAAAGCTTAGACGTGTCTCTTTTTCAGCAATACTTATATTATTCTTCTTGAATAAGACTTGCATTCTTGAAGATTGAAAATTATGGCCAGAGCTACAGTTTTTGGAACTTTGGCATCTGTGAGACACTGCATGCAGAAAAGGGCTACGTGCAATATGTAATTATTCCATGTGGAGCACTTCAGAAAATCTTTGAAAAAATATTATAAGGTACAATATAAATGTAGTTTTTCTTGTCGGTGTATTTTAATCCACCTTGGTATAAGGATTTATTTTCTAATTTATATTCAAATTCTATGTGAACAAAGATAGGGAAAAAAAACTTTTGAACTTTATTTTCTTTTGGTTTTATTCCTTGCATTCATTAGTGCCATGTGGGCTTAGAGGCTTTTTTTGAATGGGCTGCAGCGGTTCAAGAAAGCAGCTCACCACCACCTTCTCAAGGGCAACTGGGGATGGGCAATAAATGACAGCGAAGCGCACATCCCGTGAATAAATTTTAAAAAACAATTATTCTATTGGAAATTTTAGCCTTAATTGGCAATTATCTAAGTAGCAAAATTGTTCTTTTAAGTCTTTATTCCTGGCTTTTGTAAGTCTTCAAAGAGGGATAACACGTATTCAGCATACACAAAAAACTGAGGATTTAAGTCAAACACAATTTCATTTATGTATCAAAAAGAAAACTGGTGAAATTTAAAACAAAAAGCAGCTCTACTTGATATTTTATCCATAATTCTCACTGTGAGCATGGTGCCATATACCAGGTTTAAAAGCACCAAAATCCGAGCAACCAACATAGAGCAACATTTTTTTTCTTGGGCAAGTTGGGTGGGGTTGGGGGGATTTTTATGCAGATGAGCGTGTCAGTACTAAATGGGAGGTTTTCTACGTTTGGCACAAAGTACTAGCAACTTCAGAAGAGCAATCATTTTGCATCAGTATGTCATTTTAAGAATCCCGACTTACCTTGTCGTCTGAAACTACAAGTCCCGATAGGCCTTGGGAGTTTCTGCACATGCACGGAAAGGGAGCAGGATGTGCATGTGCAGCCCAGCATCTGAGTTCTTTGGGCAAGGGACAAGTTCTCAGGGCGCCCGCGTGAAAAAATAGTGCCAAAACCTGATCACAGGTCCCAGGAGCAGGGTGCCATAATCAAGGGAGTCCCAGGGCAGGGGATAGGGGGAGGGAATGGGGAGAGCTCCCATAGAGGGAATCCAGGGAGAGGAGATGAGGAGAGGTCCCAAATAGAGGGAGAGAACCAGGGAAGGAGCCACCAGGAGGAAACCACCAGTAGGAACCACAGCAGGGAAGGAGCAAAGAAAAAGGCTCCAAGCAGTAAAAGGGCTGCATTTAGCGAGTTTCAAGTAGTGAGGGCTTGGGAAAAGCCCTGGAGATCTGGGAAGACAGAAGGTTGGTGATTCCTTGCTGCAGACTGTTGGGGCAAAGATAACCCTTTGGAGCAGCAGTGTTCTGCTCAGCGTGGTTGAAGGGCTGAAGTTGTGCTTGTGAGCTGCAGCTGGAATGCAGATTCAGGAATCCAGCTGAACAGAGCCTTGGGAGGTGAGCAGTCGTTGAAGTAGTCCAAGTGACTTTTGGAGGGGATTCAGAGGTTAGATCTTTGAAGATGAAGACTGGAATGCCCGTCAAAGAGACAGAGTTTCAGTGAGATTGGTTGACTCACAGTGTTTACTGGTGTCTGGGTGGGTTGCTGAGAATTTTGTGGGATCTGTCTTGGTTGCATCCTTTTTGTGCAGTGTTTTGTGTTTGACCACTGTTTGCCTGTTAATTCACATTTACCCCCATGTTAATCCTGAATGTTAGAATATAAGACATATATTGTAAATTGCTTTATCTTTCTGATTTATATAGTAAAGTTTATTTTGTTTGTTCAAAAACCATGGAATCTTGTGGCTTTGTTTGTTAGCAAATAGCTTGGATCTCAAACTTTGTCTACTTTAAACAAGGAGTTACTGGACCCTAACTAGATCTTACCAAAAACTTAAGGGTCTGATGCAGGATCATAACACATTTCTATCATTTGCATTACACACATTCAATGCGATGACTAATTCAGTGTTAAGCTGGAACAATGGTGTACTGTGAGCTCTCACTATTAAACGGGAAGGTGGATGTGAGATAGGAAATGGAGACATGATCTTCAGGCATTTGGAGAAGATTAATTCAGGAAAGAGAAAGTGAAATGTGGAAGAGTGTGAATAGGTTACTATTGCAGTTTTATATCTTAATGTACAAAGCGTCAGAAGTAATATAGAGATAAAGAAGTAAAAATTGGATGATGGGTGATCTTATTTATTGAGGACATAGTTACAACCAAAGTACGTTCTCACTGATGGAGCATATCTACACTGACTTAAGAAATAAGGGATATGCTACCATGCTAGAAATACATTTACGGATAACAGTACGAAATAAGTTATGGAATGTTTCTGTAATTTTGGCACTTAGAATAACAATTGCAATAATGATGAATTTTATATTTGTCTACCTTGGGATAGACAGTGTGTTTGTGGTGAAATTGGGAAGTGTTCTGAGAATGCAACCAGGACTGTTTCACTGATTAATGCTGAAGCCCTATATGAAAGGACACAATTAGATTCATTTCCAGGTACAGTTGTAAATGGTTACCAAAATTTAATTAGGTGCACACTGCAAATAAAGATAGTCAAGGATAAAGATACTTAACAGCGCTTTAATTGGCATTATGCGGAAGCTAGTTCAGAACAACTGGTTGGAAAAAAATGGCAGATCAAACATTAAAAGTAACATAGACCAACTAAGTGTAAAGGGGCTGGATCAAAGACAGGGGTTCAATGGATAATGGTTACAGCAAAAATAATTTTTAAAAATCTGATAGAGGGATAATAGAAGGGAAAACTGAGGAACTTAAGTATTGAAGGCAAGCAAAAAAGGAAATTAAGAAGGCTAAGAGAGAGTAAGAAAAAGGATTCAATTAAAGGAAAAACAAGGGTTATTATAAGCTTGTAAGTAAAAGGATAGCCAAAGAAAACATATGACTATTTGCGATGAAGGGAGCCATCTTGTATTTGAGAGTCAGAAATGGCTTGCAATACTTGCTTATCAATTTTCAGAGAAAGATGGAAGTGGAACTGTAGATAGACCCAAAGTGTGCATGGAAGAATTATGAAAGATGTTAAAAATCAAAAGGAAACTATTACAAAGGTTGCGCAATTAAAAGTAGAAAAGTCACCTGTTCAGAGAGCATGCATCTCAACATTTCAGGAAGTTTGACAATACATAGAGAGGCTTGAATGCAATTTCCTAAAAACTTTTGTCAACAGGAATTGAACAAAAGAACTATAGAATTTTTGAAAGATTACATGCATGTTCAAGGAGAAACAGAAAGCCTGCAAGCTGGAGGCCAGCTATTTAGTCTTAACTTGGCTGTGGATAAAATCTGTGGAATCATAATATGGAGCCAAATTACTTAACACTTAGGAGGTACCAGCAAATTAGGAATAGTCAGAATTGACTTCTAAAGGGTAGGTCATGCTTAACTAATTGAATTTTTGATGAAATCGCAATGTGCAGATAAAGTGAATGCAGTAGCTTTTTGGAAGTTGTTTGCTCAAGTGTCACATAAGAGACATTACGAAAATAAAAGGCATTGCTATTAAAAGAAAGTTTTTTTAATTCTTTCATAGGGTGTGGGCATCACTGGCAAGGCTAGAATAATTGCTACAACTAAGGGGTTTGCTTGGCTATTTCAGGTTGAGTGTCAATCTGCAGTCACATGTAGGCCAGAGCAGGTATGGATGGTAGGTTTCCTTCCCTAAAGCACATTAGTTGTTTTTTTAAACGACAGTTTCATGGTCACTAGCTTTCAATTCAGATTTAATTAAATTTATTAACTAATCATATTTTAATTCTGCCAGCTGTTGTGGTGGAGTTTGAACCTGTGTCCCTACAGCATTAGCCTAAACCTCCGGATTACTAGTCCAGTGACATTGCCACTATACCACTATGCTAGGGACAGAAAACAAAGAGTATGTGTAAATTCATGGTTTTAGGTATTAGAATGTGGGTTGTGGAATGCCACAGGAATCTGTGCTAGAACATCTTTTGTTTCCCATTTTTAAAATTTGCATAGGCACACAAGTTGTGATACTGAAGTCTGTAGATAATGCCAAATATGGGGAATTGCAAACCATGAAGGGAGATGCAGAGTGACATATATATAGGTGACAGATATAGTTCAATGTGTGGAAAGACGAGTTAGTACCTTTTGGGAAAAAAAAGTGATAGTCCTTAAAGGTAAAACCATTAAAAGGTCAAAGGAACAAAGATTTCTAGGGGTGGAGATGCATAGATCTTCAAAGAGGAATGCAATAGAGAAGACCATAAAAACCAAATGGGATTCTGGATTTTATACATAAAGATATTGAGTACAAAAGCAAGGAAAATATTTTGAATTTGTAGAAGACATGGGTTGCAGATGGAGCATTCCAAGTCGTTGTGCCATCCTATTATAGAATACAGTAGCTATTAACTAGAGTTAAGCTAGGAATGAGAGACTATAGTTTTTGATGAATAGAGAGTTAAAAATTGAGGGGTATTTCACTGTAACAGAGAAGGTTAAGTGGGGGGGGGGTATGATAGATGATTTCAGATTTATGAAAAGTTTTGAGGAATTCATAATCAAAGACTGATTTTCTGTTGGCGAATCATTAATGGAACTAAAGGCTCAGTGCTATCACTGGAAGAACAAAAAGATTATTACCAGAAACTCTTCTAGTTATTGGAGCATGGGATGTTTACCAAGAATGGTAATTGAAACAGATTATAACTTCATTTAAAAACAGACTTAAGAAAAATATAAAAGCATACAGGGAAACAAGCATATCGCATTAGACTAGAGAACTTCAGTTGGATCTGTTATGGTGGACATCAGTGCACTCTATTGATATGTAAGATTCGTGACATTCAATGCAAGTTTGTTGAGTAATATTCAACAGCTGATTAGCAATAATGAACAAGTCAAGGATATGTAGATGCTTATAATTATTTCTCATTTAAATGCAATGTTTTTGTCTGTCCTGCCCTGCCAGGATTGGCTCCATGTTTGAGAGTACATACAAGCCTAGGTCTCTGTCAATGCAATTATCAAGTGAACTCAGGCTGGGACAAGTCCCAACTGATTTCAAAACTCATCTCATGCCCTCTGCTACTTTCCCAGGGGGAAACTGCAGTTTGCCTCTAAGTAGCAAAACACCCTGACATCACTGTTGACATTGGTCATGAAGATGTGAAGCATGCTCTAGCACAGAGCTCTAAACATAGGTAGTGATTTATAGTAGCAATAGCTACTATAGTGCCCAAAGTGAAAGTGAATCTGAATCTTTCAATGAATCTCAGAATAAGGCGCAGGTCATTTAAGACTGAGATGAGGAAGAACTTTTTCATTCAGATGGCAGTGAATCTACCCCAGAGGGTTATGGAAGCTCAGTCATTGAGCAAGTTCAAGATAGAAATCAATAGATTTCTGGATACCAACGACATCAAAAGATATGGGGATGATGGGAAAAATGGCATAAGGGGTTGATGATCAGTCATGATCTGTTTGAATGGCAGAGCAGACTTGATGGGCCGAATGGCCTGCTCCTGCTCCCATTTCCCATGTTCACTAACTTCATTTTGTAACCTGCTTTATCAATTCTCTCTAGGGTTCTTTGGAGCAGTAACTGATGCTGAGATTTCCATGCATATTGTCAGCCTTCCAAGTACCTCAACCAAGTTGCCATTCTCCACATTTAAGTTTAGACAGAGTTTGGCGGACTATTCCAAAATAGAATCCATTACTGTTGAGCCAATCCTACTATGACCAAATCAGCAGCTGAACCATTGCGTGAATCTTTTCTCTTCCTTTCTGGGTATAAAGACCAATTGTTAAAACCTAACTGCTGCCTTCACTGAGATAAGTTAACTGCATGATGAATTTACCCAACAAACCATCAGGAAAGCCCCGAGTGGTTCCTAAATGATAAATGAGGCAAAGCTTCAATAGAATACATCATTTCAGTACATAATTTGAAAATAATTTGCACTCATTGAAAGTTTTAAATTACCTGAGAAATTTCCAATGTGTGTACATTCATCCATGACTCCTTTCATGAAGAGTATAGATTCTCGTGCTAGGGAGGCCTTCCTGTTTTTCATCTTTAACAGCTCATGATTTATAGTGGATGAATATTTGCTCGTACTTGTTGACGACATTTGGTGATTCAGGCAACCAGTGTTTGAGGTACCTTGAAGCAGAATTCCTTGTGTAGAGGCATTTAAAGCAGCTGTGTTGGTACTAAACTGAGAAATTGTCGCAGTCCTCATCATTTCTCTCTTCGCATTTAAACCTATCATATCTGTGGTAAGTTCATGGTGTTGCAAATTTTCCAAACTGGATGGGGTGTTCTTCATAAAATCTTGGCCCATTTTAAAGGAATCTGTCTAAATATCAAATACTTGAAAGTTTATAAATAATTTCAAAGATATTTTGATAAGTGTTCATAACAAGCATTAGACTAAGTATTTGTTCAACTTCTCTTTTCTCCCTCCACTCCCAACACTTACATATATGCAGTTGGAACAGGAATCTTAGACTATGATCAACAAAGAAATGCCAAGCCAAATTTCTCCATTTTGGGAATGCTGAAGACAATTATAACGCTCTTCAATTGAGACTAGTGCGTCAGTTTCACAGAAAACATTTATGCACAAACATTGAAAAGTAGGAATTTCATTCATTTTAATTAATACAATACCCAGCAATTTTCCCTCATTTGAATACCCATTTTACATCTTTCCTACAAAGACTTTTTGCTCAAAGAGAGTTGAGTGTACATAATTCTGTCAAGTGATCTTTTCTACAGACACCAGTCTGCCAGCCAAAAAAAAAAGCAAGAGGTAGGGTCAGTCAAAATCTACAACAACTGAGGCACTAAAGAACCTTCGTGAACATCATTTGCAGAGGATAGGAAAGTCAGACAATCGTGCTGGGATTCAAATTTAATCCCCTCCAAATTAGATGAAAGTGCTTTAAGCTAGAGCTCCCAACAATTTCTTTCTCCTCACTCCTGAAGTCCTTCTTTACTTCCCAACTCCCATGTTATTTTTCCTGCAGCGGTAATGGGAGAGAATGGAAGCTTAGACAGTCAGTTATAAAGCTTCACAACAGCGGACACAAATCCAACTTCATGGTCAACTGACAAAAGGTGTACTCTAACAGGACAAGACTGAACCCCTTAGGTTTCAGCTTTCCTGAAACAGGGATGTTCAGTAGCGAATATTACTTTCTTTAAAAAGCCACCCAAGGACAACTAAGTCACCCAATGACATGGTTTTAATGTCTAAGGCTGAAGTAAATAATTTCATATACTTATCAAAAAAGTTAAAACTCATTCAATAGCAGGAGAACGTTTGCAGCATGAAACAGTGCCACGGATTCATGCAAATGATCTCCTATGATCAGGTCCCTTGTCTTACATGGGTGAATGGTTTAAAAACAGGCATCAATCACTTCCCCACAAGGGCAAATAAATGCAGCAAGTCACTTTGGACTCCTTTCTCATTTCGTAGCAGCTGGCTTTTGACTATCTGGATGCTGTCTTTTGAAAGGCGAGGGATTTGCAAATGACTAGCATTGCTTTAACAGTAAAACAAGAGAGGGACAGAAGAGAGGCTGTATTTCAAGTAAGCAGGGTCAGGTAAGCTAACCATTTTTCTACTAATGCTGGGAATATGCAAAACAACATTGCAAAATTAGAAATGAGCTTTGAAGGGAAATTACAATATCGACATCCTAGGTCAACTAGGACATTATTTGGGAAATTAAGATACTGGATCTGGGTTAAGTATCTGGAGGAGGGGTAGGCATAACAAAGCAACAAAATATAACAATGCACTCCTGGCTGGTTCCCTTCTGTAAATTTGAAGCTATCCAAAACTTTGCTGCCCATAAATAACTCGCAGCAATAACTCTTATCGCCCCTTTGCTTGCTGACCTACATTGGTTCCCAGTCAAGCAATATCTTGATTTTAAAATTCACATCCTTGTTTTCAAATCCTTCCATGGCCTCACCTCTCTCCATCTCTATAAATCTCCTGCAGCCCCAGAACTCTCCAAGATATCTGCGCTCCTCTAATTTTGGCCTCTTGTGCATCTTCAATTTTAATTGTTCCATCATTGGCGGGCATGCCTTCACTTGTCTAGGCCCCAAGCTCAGGAATAGCCTCCCTATCTTGCTTTGTTCCTTTATGCACTCCTTAAAACCCACCTCTTTGATCAAGCTTCTGGTCATCTGACCTAATATCTCAGCTCGGTGTCACACTTTGCTTTTAATGCTCCTGTGAATTGCCTTGGGATGTTTCATTACGTTAAAGGCATTATATAAATATAAGTTTCGGTTGTAGATTGGCAATGCAAGTAAGAGGCAATGCACTTATAGAGGTAATAGAGGCACCTTGACAGACTTTAGGACCATTTGGATAGAGATTAAGGATGTTATAGAATTCCTGGTCATGAAAAGATGAACAGTAAAATGATTTTGTACATCAAGGGGAATCACAGCAAGCCCTTTTAACTTGGTTTTGGCAGCTATGTTGGATGATACAGTTACAGATTTGAAGCAGGGCATCAGCATACAATTCAAGGAAAAAGGCAGCATTTCCAATCTCATGAGACTAAAGATCAAAACTGTAATATGGCAATGCATGATTCAAGAAGTTTTTTTCAATGATAATTAAGTTACACTCAACATTCTTAAATGGATCCACAGCATGTTATTTATCAGTTTTTTGTGACCTGTCAGCTTAAAAGAATCTAGGTTATGTTCACAACTGCACTGAGTCAAATCATACAATAAACCCATGATTATAATTCAGAACAATTTCCTCTAGTTTCTGCATTCACTGTAGATTGCATTTCTCACAAAGCGTTCTCTATAAAATAAAATTTAAAATATGGCAGCAAACAGGAGCAATATACCTCAAAGTTAACGACAGCCTTGTACCACTGGATTATGCAAATAAAGTCAAACAAGATGTTCACTGTACATTCCCAATCTTTGATAACCAAGAAACAACACAGCCAGGCCAAATGATTTAGGCTAAAGCTACAAACTGGATTTAACATAGGAAATATATATAGAAGCCAAATAAACCATTAGACAAAAAAAATGAAAAAAAACTTGCATTTATATAGTGCCTTTGATGACCTGAGGATGTCCAAAAGTATTTTTGGAAGTGTAATCACTGTTGTAATTAAGAGAAATGCAGCAATATATATATATATATATATATATATATATATATATATATAAAGGTCCCACAAACTGCAATGAGACAAATGAAACTCTCGTGTGTTGCTTAGTGATGTAGGTTGAGGGATAAACTTTGGCCAGGAAACCAAAGAGAAAAAAAAAATCGCTTACTGCCCTTCAAATAGTGCCGAGATCTTTTACAATGGTCTCAGTCGGCAGATGAGGTCTCAGTTTGAAGTCTCACTCCCTTTGCATTGCACTAAAGTTTCAGCCTAGATGCTGTCCTTAAGTTTCTACAATGGACCTTGAATCCTTGACCTTCTGACCCAGAGGTGACAGTAAAATTCACTGTTTACTTTAAATAGTTTCCATGACCAAAATAATTTGTTTGAATTTTTAAGTCAAACATATACAGGACATGCCTCTGCTCCCAAAGAGCACTCTCCAACCCCCACAACATTGAAGATAAATGGTTAAATTTAGTAAATCAATAAACAGCAGCTGCTGAACAAATCCCTTCTACCTTTAAAGTAGAAGACAGTTCCTTTTAAAGACATCAACAGACACTACTTAATAGGACAGAAACTTTATTTCCACCATTTAAGTGGATGGGCTTGTGAATAAAAGTCTCAGTTTTCTGGTAAATTGCTTACTAGATCAAACAAGAAAAAAAACGTTTTTGGAATATCTGTCTGGTGTAACATGCCCTTGATGGCTGTGATAGTTCAGACATTAGGCTCTGTTTCTTCTTGGAGGTAAACATGGCCACAAATAATCTGACCGAATTAGGTCCAATTTGTAGATGGTGTCCATCTCCCAACTCCTGCTCAATGGCCTCCAAAGTTAGCAACAATTCTCCATAAACAATTTATTTCTTGGCCCTCAGGCTCAAAGGTAAAAGGGATAATTTAAAAGTGCAGCTCAAAGACTTCAATTTAGAATATATTGGCCAAACTAAATTTTTAGCAGAATGATTTTTTGCTAAAATGTAGGGTAGAATTTCATGTTCAATCATGATCAGGTGTATCAAGCAAAATAATGAACCTGCGTTTATACAGTGCAATATCAATCCAAAGGGCTACATGAACTGCTTTTAGAAGCTGAATAATTCATTTGGGAAAATATACAGCAGCCATCTTGTGCACAGCATGGTCTCATATACAGTACATTATACTTACAGTGCAAAAACAAGCCATCTGGCCCAACTGGTCCATGCTTATATTTCACACGAACCTCCTCCCAGTCCTCCTGATCTAAACCTAGCAGCATAACCTTCCATTCCTTTCTCTCACTTGTGCCAGATCATAATAATTCACTGCATGAAGAATTTTCTCCTCATCTTGCCTTAGATTTTTTTTTTCAGAATTAGCTTGAATCGGTGTGCTCTGGCTACTGACCCTTCTGCTGCTGGAGTGTTTCTCCATCAAAACCTTTTATGATTTTGAACATTTTATTATATCACTTAAGAGCCAGGAAAGGAAAAAAGCTTGCTTTTGCTTCCAAATGATTTTACAAGCTTGAACAGTGTAGTATAAGGATGAATTATTAAAAGCATTCTTCCAAACTCTCTGTTTTTGTATGACTAGAGTTATCATAAGCTTCTCCTGTTTCACGAGCAGATGTCACTTGACATTCCCTCGTGCAGTACAATGTCCAAAAGCACACTATGCAAGAATACTCTTGCAGATTTTTTGAACCATTGCTTTCAGCATCAGGCATGGGATAACTCTTAATTTGAAGTTGTCAGGGCTTCCCTTAATTGGCAACTTCAGTAGCAAAGTGTCCAACTATATGAAAGCTATGAACATACAGGCCAAAGACACAAAATACACAGTATATCACCGCAAATGAATTACTCCCAATGGCTCAATAAATGTATTCATTATGAAAGATATAAAATGAGTCTGACATGTATTGCGCATATGCTGACTGGCAGCTCAATGCTTACATAGTTGACTGACATATCACATGCCTTTTAAAAATGTTGCATTTGTTTTGGAGGGGGGGTGGATTTGGAAAAGCGGTGGAAATCTCAAATAATTCATGTAACCATTTCTTTTCAGTACCAAAAGCCATTAATTGTTTCACTTTACAAATTGTGTGATTTTAAAGTGACAATTCAAGATAGGAAGGGAAAGAATAAATTGTTGTCTTGACATTTAGTATCCAGTTTTAAATTAAACCTGAGGTGATATTGATTAACTAAATTAGCTTATAACAAGAGACACTGTTAACAAAATGACCAAATAATTATATAAACTGGGCACAGTTTGATGCTGGAAATAGAGGTCTCAAGTTGTTTGTGACTTTGGTTTCAATGAAATATCAAAGGCCCAGATTTAAATGGGGCTGTATTATACTGGGACCTTAGTCCTCAGATGACATGCTACCATTGGAAAATCTTTGAAAGCAGTTTATATAATTTGAAATAACCCTATGATACAAAGGCAATAAAAATATTCAGTGCATAGGTATGTAGCACTTTTCAAACTAAAACAAACTTACTCCACAGTACTCTAGCAGTCTGATAATTTCTTCTTCATAAACAGTTTCTGTAGCATACTGCTTTTCCAGCTCTCTCCAATTCACGGCTTTGCTTAAAACACCCTGTGAATAGCATCAATAAAATAAGACAATATTCTGTGTACACATACTTAATACTTTAGAAGGCTGCAGCTACATTTATGTATTTCAACAGATCAATTTTCCATTGTTCAGACCAGGGAGAGATTTGTCCTACTTACTATATTCATGATTTGTAAAGTTCAGCATTGTATCATCAAACATAAAACTAACACACTTATCGATTGAGAAATTCAAGTATTCACAACAAATATATTAACTTGCATAAATTGATCTTGGAAAAATTGATCTTGGAAAAAATAAAACCACTAACTTAAATGGCAAGGTTATATCATTGCCAGCTTGTCTTTCTTGCAGATTTCCTTTCTGAAGAAATTAAAGGAATTAAAACTGTAGAAGCCTTTCCACCAGTCATATCTGTGCCAGTTCCTTGCTAACGTAATCCATATGTAATTCCATTGCCTTGCTCTCTTCCAACAGTCCTGTATCTTCCTCTGCTTCAAATATTTACCCAAGTTTCTCCAAAAAGATTCAAAGGATTGCCATAACGAATCCCTATGGCAAAGCATTTCATGCTCAAAAGCTGCACGTCATGACATATCTCTTGACCTCTCCTGCCACAGTTATCATTTTAATGATGACCCATCACTGACTCTCCAACTAGGGAAAATCGTTCTTCCCTTTTGATTCTATCAGAGCCCTTCATAATTTTAAAATACTCCAATAATTCTTGGGACTTCTTTCCTCCAGTAAAAATAGTTTCAGTATCTCCCATCTCTCCTCCTAACTATTTTTTTCCATCTTTGGCATCGTCTTGGTGAGTCTGTGTTGTACGTACTTCATATTTCTAAGGTCTTAAAAAGAAAACCCTGGAGTTGCATGTAGTACTCTAACTATTAGCTTATACCATACTAAAATTCTACAGACCTTGTATCATCCACCTCCAATTGTATTTTCACAAAGTTATTATTTGTACTTTTAAACATCTGTTCTTCCACTCCTGCTAACACCTTTTGAATGTATATTCCGATTATTTGTTTTTCCTCTCAAAATGCATTAGTACATGCTGCTCCACATTAAATATCACCTGACACATATTTGCCTGTTCCACTAATATGTCAAGTCCTCAATAAAGCTTTCACAGTCCTCTTTGGTGTTTACTGAACCTCCCACTTCCATGTTATCAGCAAATTTCAACATTATGATCCCGAAGCTCAAATCCAAATCAGCTTTATAGACTGAAAACTAAAGTGGATTCTGTATTGTTGTAAAGATCTAGTTCATGGTTCATGTGTTTCAGAATATAAAGTTTAGCTTCAGGAATTAAAGTTTAATTGTAGAAAAAGTGGATAAAGGCAATTAAAGCAAGCTTGGAGTCTATTAAGCTTAAAATAAGTTGGAGCCATGGTGCCTTAAAAGGTTCACAGTTAGAAAGGGAAGATAATTAAAATACTAGGCTTTAGAGATTGCCAGAAAACCTCAAGAAAGATCAGTTCAAATTGTGACCCATGTTTGTACAATAAAGTCAGAATAGAAGAGATAGAACCATAAACAGCAAGCAGGCTTACTTAGCTAAAGAGCTGGAGATATGATGGCTGCAATGCTTGTAAGAACAATGGAAGTCCAGAGAGATGATTTTGTTTTAGGAGGTATTCAGTAAACCGTGAGAGATTGCAAAACCCACTTATTTCATCAGATGTCCCAGACACCACCATCACCATCCCTGGGTATGTCCTGTCTCACCAAGGTGGCGGCACAACAGTATATGGTTGAGAGGGAGCTGCCATGGGAGTCCTCAACATCAGGATATTAAAGGAAGTAGCTACAGAGATAGTGGATGCACTGGTAGTAATCTTCCAAGAATCTTTAGATTCTGGAAAAGTCCCAAACGATTGGAAAACTGCCAATGTAACACCCTTATTCAAAAAGGGAGACAGACCAAAAAAAAGGTAACTATAGGCCAGTTAGCTTAACATCTGTCATTGGGAAAATGTTAGAGTCCATTATAAAGGATGTAGTAGCAGAGCATTTAGAATTACATAATCTAATCAAGCAGAGTCAGCATGGCATCATGAAGGGGAAATCATGCCTGACAAATTTATTAGAATTCTTTGAGGAGGTAACTAGCAGGATAGATAAAGGGGAACCAATAGATGTAATATATTTGGATTTCCAAAAGGCATTCGATAAGGTACCGCACGTAAGGCTACTTAATAAGAGCCCATGGAGTTGGGGGTGGTATACTAGCATGGATAGAGGATTGGCTAACTAAAAGAAGACACTACACTCAGTTCTGCCGAAGGGTTATGAAGACTCGAAACGTTAACTGATTTCTTCTCCACCGATGCTGCCAGACCTGCTGAGTTTTTCCAGGTAATTCTGTTTTTGTAAAAGAAGACAGAGTTGAGCTAAGGGGGTTATTTTCAGGATGGCAACCTGTAACTAATGCAGCATTATAGGGATCAGTGCTGGGGCCTCAATTATTTAAAATATATATTAATGACTTAGATGAGGGAAGTAAATGTGCTATCACCAAATTTGCAGGTTATACTAAAATAGGTGGGAAGGCAAGTGGTGAGGATGACACAATGAGTCTAAAAAGGGATATAGACAGGTTAAGTGAGTGGGCAGAAACTTGGCAGATGGAATATAATGTGGGAAAATGTGAGGTTATGCACTTTGGCAGGGAGAATAGAGGAGCTGAATGTTATTTAAATGGAGAAAGACTGCAGAAGGCTGCAGTACAGAGGGATTTGGGAGTTCTTGTAGTTAGCTTTTTGGGATTCATGCACAAGTTCAACAGGTAATAGGGAAGGCAAATGGAATGTTGAACTTTATTTCAAAGGAATGGAGTATAAAAATAGGGAAGTCTTGCTAAAACTATACAAGGTACTAGTTAGACCACACCTAGAATACTGTGAATAGTTTTGGTCCCCTTATCTAAGGAAAGATATACTGGTATTGGAGGCAGTCCAGAAGTTTCACTAGGTTGATTCCATGTATGGAGAGATTTTCTTATGAAGAGAGGTTGAGTAGGTTGGGCCTGTACTCATTGGAGTTTAGAAGAATGAAAGTCAACCTTATTGAAACATAAGATTCTTAGGGGTCTTGACAGGGTAGATACTAAGAGGTTGTTTCCCCTTGAGGGAGAGTCTAGGACCAGAGGGCATAACCTCACAACAAGGGTCACCCATTTAAGACAGAGATGAGGAGGAATTTCTTTTCCCAGAGGGTAGTTAATCTGTGGGATTCTTTACCACAGACAGCTGTAGAGGCTGGGTCATTTAGTATATTTGAAGCTGAGATACAGATTTTTAATCAGTAAGGGAATCAAGGGTAATGGGGAAAAGGCAGGAAAGTGGAGTTGAGGATTAGCAGATCTACCATGATCTCATTGAATGGCGGAGCAGACTCGATGGGCCAAGTGGCCTATTTTTGCTCCTATATCTTATGGTCACCTCTGGACCCCATGAAGTCTCATGTCATAAGGTCAAACATGGGCAAGGAGACCTCCTGCCAGTTCCCACTTACTGCCCCAAGGCTCCTTCAACAGCACCTTCCAAACCCATGATCTCTACCACCTAGAAGGACAAGGGAGGCAGATGTATGGGAAGACCACCACCTACAGGTTCCCCTCAAAGTCACACAGCATCCTGACTTGGAACTACATTGCAGTTCCTTTACTGTTCCTGGATCAAAACCCTGGAATTCCCTCCCTAGCAGCAGTGTGTGTAAACCTACACCACGTGGACTACGGTGGTTCCAGAAGGGTGGCTCACCACCACTATCTCAAGGGCAAATAGGGATGGGCAATAAAATGCTGGCCTAGCCAGTGAGGCCCACATCCCAAGAAAAAATAAAAACACGATCAAAGGAGAAACTGTAAATGAAGAATCATTAACTTAAAGGATAGTTTGAGGACATCCCAGAGCAGTGTAAGGTCATTATGGAGATGGGTGGAGCTTCGGGAAATTCTCTGGTTTCAATTTATCCGGGTGTTTGCTGAAAAGTTAGTTGCAGTTTGCACGTGATGCAGTTTGCAGCCCACAGAGAAGACAGCCAAAGTAAATGACATAATGCACCGGAAACAGAATAAAACTCTAACTTCATCACTGACTGTGTGGAATGTGGATGAGGCTTAATTTTAGTTTGAATGTTGAGAACAGAAGTGGAAGATTGCCTCATTTGAAGCTAGGGGAAAATATACAGTGGGCCACAGTGTCTTATTGCAAAAGAAAATAACTAGCTGAGTTAGCTTGGAAGTATTGAAAAGTAACCAGAACAAGGGACTGGGGTATCCAGAGTCAAGACGTGGTAAATGGAAGTTTTACCTATGAGAATAGTTGGAGCTGAGGAGAATTCTCCAGAGGACTGTGGCATACTTATGGGTGGTCCCTGCAGAAGTAAATAACTAAGATTGATGTGTTTTATAAGACAATTCTTGAGGTAAGAAAGTAAACCCAAGTGCGTAACATAAGCTATAATGTTAACTTAATTATATTTGCTTTAATTCTTTTATAAACAAAGTTTTTTTGGTTGAAAAGTGAAATCTTGTGGCATTGTTCTATGAGTTAAAATGATGTATTCAGATTTCTTTTTAAATATTAATGGTCCCTAACCAGATTGTAACAATATTAACCCAAAAGAACCCAACTTTCTATCCATCTTTAATCTGGCTATCTACTAACCGAAACATAACCACCTACTTCATCCAACATTTGATCTATGCTGCTATATTTTCTCATATCATATGCATGAATTTTCATAACAAGCCAACTTATCAAATGCTTTCTTAAAATTAATATACATCACATCTACTGCACTCACTTCCTTTACCTATCCAACCGATCACTTCTTCAAAAAAAAACTCAACAGAACTTGCAGAAGGAGCAAAAACCTTGGCTACTTTTGATCTCCCTAGTCCAAAGGTTTTGAAGTAATTACAGTGCCTTTACTGCATCCAAGATCAGCCAAATCAGCACATCAAATCTGATACAGTCCTGTTTACATAATTCAATTACAGCTGAATTTAGTGACTCAGCAATCAGCTGCAATAACAGTATTGCAATTAGTTTTTATTTTCCAGCTTAACTATTTAGATTTAATATTTTTTGCCTTCTACATTCCATCAAATTTCACACCATGTGGGTGAAATATCATCCACTACAGAAATGTAGTGTATTTAGGTCTTACAGTGAACAAGATTACAGATTATAAATTCCATTTTCCTGCATCACCTCAAAGGTCAAATCCTGCAGAATTGTTCTCTTGCTGTTATACCCCTGGTTGTCCTAAAAGTCATACCTCCTTCAATGGGTTTTTTGCCTGTATTTACATTGGCTCCATTCTTGGCCTCTTCTTGGTCAATTACCTGCTATCCCTTCGTGGTGTCGTATGAAAGTACCTTTTACTGTCCACTCCATCCACTCAACCGTTTAATTTTTCAGTCACTAAAATCCTGTCCTTTAGAACTCTATCTTGAAACTACTGCACCTTGCTATTGCCCTCCTTCTTTGCCTTTGAGAATTCCTGGCATTGCCTTCAATTTTCATTCATTAACACTCAAAATTCCTCTTTTTCCTCCTAGAGAAGGCCTTTTCCCCCCATCATAAAATGCTCTGAAATTTAAATATATGACAACAAGGTGTTCTGCAAATTAAGCTCTTCAGCCAACGAGGTAAATACCAATCATTTGCACTTTAGAAGTGGATCTTATTCTGGAGCCATATTCAAGGAGGATCCGACTGTGGCACAATATTAGTCTTACACATCAACTGCATTAAAAGACAGCCATATATGTCTATTCCTTCTGTTTTATAGTCATTTTATTAATGAATTTAAATAGAACAGATGAAGGGATGCTTACAGACTTCACAATAAGTGTTGTGTTATATTGAATATTAAAGTATGCAAATATGCAAAGACACATAGAAAATCTTTTCTTCAAAGATTGCAAGCTACAAAGGTATCTTTACATACACTGCTGTATGTGACATGAATCAAAAGTTACTTGACAAAAGGTTCAAAGGTAACTTTTAGCAACCTTTCTACAAAATAACTCCCAACCCTGAAACAATTTGGGACACAAAACCGAAAGATCACAGAATACATAGACCTGAGTAAACCTGGCCTATGCACCAACTGAAGCTGAACAGCCAGAGGCAACTTATTTCCATTGCTCCACAATATCAATCCATGGTCGTCAACTCTCAACCCCCAGCAAAATGAAATAATAGTAAGGGATTTCAAGTAATCTAAATCATATGTTTAATGAGTAAATGTGGAATATAATTTCTTTTGCATGAAGGAAGAAACATTTCTTAGCTCCAATCTATCTGCTATTTCCTTTAGTCATGGGTTAGAAACATTTTCAAAAAATATTATTTTGATTAAATTCTATACTCAACTTAGGGAAATTAAATACTCTAGAAATTCAGACACCCAATAGCAGCATTCTTATTGACTCAATAGGCACAACCTAAGGGAAATATCTTTCATATCCTACACCAATGAGTTGAGACTGACCAAATTCATTTCACACAGGACATCAACAATCACAGACCTTCACCTAGCACTATGAGTGAATTCGAAACGAAATTTCAGAGTTGTTTTCAAATCTAATATGCTAATCGACTTAAAATTAGTTAACAAGATTTTCTAAGTTTGAAAGTAACTTGGAGATAAATTATCAGAATTTACTCAAGTCTGATGAGGTTTAAATATTAATGATGAGGGGGAGACACAGAGAAATTTAGCTTCAGGGCTAGATGGTTGAAGGTATGACTGGCAATCATGGGGCAAAAAAAGTGGGAGATGCAAAAGTGGTCAGAATTGGAGGAACACACAATTCTTGGTAGTTTATGGCTTGCAAAGATTATAGAGATGGTGGTCAGGTTGTGGGGACGGTGGTGGTGGTGGGAGGAGATGAGGCCATGGAGTGATTTGAACAGGGGAATGAGCATTTTTAAAATTGAGGCATTGGTGGACCAGGAGCCAATGTCGATCAGCACAGAGATGATGGGTAAATAGGACTTGGTGTGGGTTAGGATACAGGCAGCAGAGTTTAGGATAATCTGAAGCTTATGGAGGTAGCAAAAGCATGCATTAGGGTTTCAACAGCAAAAAAGCAGAGGCGGGGCAGAGAAGTACAATGTTAGGTGGTAGAAGGTGGCCTTTGTGATGGAGAGGAAATGGGCTTGGAGGCTCAGGTTAGAGTTAAAGTTAAAGAGTAATGCAAAACCTGGTTCAGACCAAGATAGGCGGATGAAATCAGTGGTGAAGGAACAAAGTTTACGGTTAATATGGGGAAATTGCAACACTAAACATCAGACAAGCCATCTGACAACACAGCAGCAGCGAAGAGATCGAGGGAAGAGGTGGTGAGGTAGAACTGAGTATCATCAGTACATATATGGAACCTAACATCTCATCTTCAGAAAAGATTGCCATGGGGCAGCATGTAGAATACAAATAGGAGCAGCCCAAGGACAGATTTTTAGGTGTCTCCAGAGGTAACAGATCAGGGGCAGGAATAGAAGTCATTGCAGGAGATTCTCTATTTGTGACAAGATTGATAAGAGCAGAACTAGGCGAGGACAGTTCCACTCTGCTGGACAATCAAAGAGAGGTATTAGAGTTGGATGATATGCTCAGCTGCATCAAAGGCTGCAGGCAACTCAAGGAGAACGAGAAGGAATAGTGCACCATGATCACAGACACACAATATATAATTTGTGACTTTGATTAGGTAACTCTCAGTGCTGGAGAATGGGGCAGAAACCAGATAGGTACAACCATCAAGTCGCAGGGAAAATGGGCATGGACTTGGGAGGTAACAATACATTCAAGGATATCGGAGGCTAGAGATCGAGCTGTAGTTTACAAAGGAGGAGTTTTTTTTTAACCGTAGAAGGGGGGGATGAAAAGAGAACTGCACCCAATGGGAGGAAACTTTTTGCATCATCAGCTAACTCTGGGTGGGAGACTTCAATGTTCATCGCCAAGACTGGCTCACTACTGACCTAGCTAGCTGAGTCCTAAAGGACATAGCTGCTAGAGTGGGTCTGTGGCAGGTGGTGAGGGAACCAACAAGAGGGAAAAACATATCTGACTTCATCCCCACCAACCTGTCAGTATCTGTAGGAGTGATCACTGCACAGTCCTTGTGGAGATGAAGTCTCAGAAATTCAGTGGGAAAAGGATGGGGAGAGCTGGAGGTCGATCTCATGGGCAAGATGAGCTCAAATGAGGCATGAGGGAGATTGGAGAGGAATGTGAATTCAGAGATAAGGGTCTGGTGTTGGGGGGTGGTGGAGTGGGGGGAGAGAGGGGGGGGGGGGTGGAGAGAGCAGTCGGGGGGTGGGGGGGGCGGGGGAGGAAGCAACCTTGGCTTAGTGGGCAGATGGGAGGGATGCAGCAGAGGCATATAAACTGATGGTCTCAACCTAAGTGACAAAGAAGTCCACTCAGATAAGAGCAAAATACTGCAGATGCTGAAAGTCTGAAATAAAAACAGAAAATGCTGGAAAAACTCAGCAGGTTTGACAGCATATGTGGAGCGCGAAAAACAAAATTAACGTTTCGAGTCTGTATGACCCTTCTTCAGAGCTCCGAAGAACACACACATAAGGCACACAGAAATATGGATTTTAAGGGTGGGATAAAACAGTTCAATAGCACCAGTTCTGGAGTACAGGGTTCAATAGGTTGATTTTGATCGATGTCTTCCGCTCTCTCCACAGATGTTGTCAGGCCTGCTGAATTTTTCAGCATTTTATGTTTTTGTTCAAGTAGTCCACTCATGTTGGAAGTGAGGGTGAAAGGAGACAAGGAGGGGGATCAAAGGAAACAGTTGGTATTGGACTGCATTCCAGGATGATCCTGGAGTAGTGAGCATTTGCAGCAGAAGAGAACAGTGCTTGATGTGGTCCAGCTGATCTGGCAACGGTTGGCTAATCCAATTGTGTGCAATTATGTTCAAGTCTGCAAAAATGGGGGCTGTACCAGTGGGAGAGGCCACCTAGGTGGGAGACAGCAAGAGTTTTACTGAGGACAAGGGAATCAAAAGTGGAGGTAAGGGTGCTATTGAGTAGACTGACATCTGCAAACATAACAGGGGCTCAAAGGCTAGACAGTTGGGAGTCTCAAACTGCTGCCATAAATGACTTGGGAAGAGATCCTTTTCCAGAGGTTGATTCAAAGGAAGTAGGGTTGGAAGGGAGAACAGAATGCTGAATGATAAGGAATATAGGAAGGGATCAGAGGTGGTCTAATCTGCAATTCAGTTGATGGGAAAAGAGAGGCTATGCAACATGGCAAGGTCAAGGGGTTGGCTGTGAACATGGGTAGTACGGTTTATGTGGTGGGAAAGATTGAGAGGACAGGAAGCTAGAAACTCAATAGGGAGAAAACTAAATCAAGGTGAAGGTTTAAATTACTGAGAAGTCACTCAGGCGCAGAGGCAGAAATCAGTAAAATCCATGTTTCTGTGTGCCTTATGTGTGTGTGTGTATATAGAGGGATTTAAGAAGGGGGTAGAGTTCAAGTTATAGTGTTAGAAATTTAGCAGGTCATATTTCTTTCTTTTGCCACTGGTTAATGACAGTTTGTTCAATAAACAGTTATTTACTTACTAAGTTTATAAACCTGGTGCTCATATTCCGTTAACCTAATTTAAACAGTTATGTAGAATTGGGGCAGTTTGGTGGTTTGATCAAACTTTTTCACATTTGTCACGGCACGGGGAACAGTGGGGCTTGATATTACAGCGCACCATCCCCAGTGAGTCATGACAATATCTTAGTGAGAAGCTTAACAAGGAGCTTGGGTGGGCGATAGAGAATGAGGACTGTAAAAGAGAGGCGATAAGAATAGAACAAAACGAGATGCTCAAAGGAGAAGAATGTGCCAGAGGAATAGGGGATAGATCAAGGTAGGGTTGGCAAGCAAAGTCACTGTGAGGCACACTGGGTAGGAATGACAGTATCATGCTGAGCAGGCCCGAGGACATTACAAATTTTTAACAACTTGTAAGACTGCTTTAAAAAAAAATGGACATTGCTGATCTTTAAGATGGCTGCCACAGGTTACCTGACTTTTGGAACTGCAAGCTGGCAAAGCTTCTGGAAGCTTCTAAAAGGTGGATTACAATGAACATGCCTAGACCATATCCTTGTGGAATATCGCACCAGACTTACACCAAAACAGCAAGGACAATAAGGTCTTAGACTGTCTGTCACCAGGACTACTTGGTATCAAAGGAGACCTCAAGAAGCTGTTTATGCACAAAGAATGTGCCAAAGACTCCTATCTGCCTCTATTTTATGTCAATGGTTTTTGACCATGGGAAGGGGAAATTCCTTCGTTAATATGAATAGACTATCGATTGTTTTTCACTGTGCATCAATGACCAGTCATCACATGACTGGAACTCTGATTTTTCAAAGTCTTTTATTATAAACCCTACTTGTTTTTTGCAGCAGATGATTAAGATCAGAAGGAACATCATTGCTGAAATCAGGCTATAACATTTAGCCTCCTACCAGGCCACAAGGCTTAAAGTTTTAATGCCTCCTTGAAAACCTGTTTTCAATATATCTCAAGTATTTCTGGAAAAGGGAAACTGGTCCTTTAGCTTTAAGTATTATCAAGGCTGCCTACTCTACTTGCTGCATATCTCTTATCCCAAAGGAACTCTACAAAATTCTGTCTTCAGCTATCTGGGCTCATGTAAGTGGAAACGCCCCTCTCATTGGACTCTTACAAACACTTGAACTGTTAACTATTGTTTGGTTTTAATATTTATAGAAGTGAAATTCCTTTCTTTTACTCTATCTTTCTTGTGTGTATGTGGTATGTGTGAAGTAGCAATAAACCTTTTTGGGAAAAGTGCGTGAATAAATAATACTACTGGTTTAAAAATCCATGAAAGTCTGCTGCTAGTGACTTTGTAAAATCTGACCACACAGAAACATGGAGGTTTGGGAACACATCTCAGCCTTACCTAAATTAAACCACACTGACTATGGGCAGAAAGGTAGAAGAATTAGGGCAATTCAGTCTGTCTCTCTCCTGTGTCCGTAATAGTATGCAAAACTGTGAACGGGGGCTTGTAAAGAGGCAGCTATGAGTGCTAAGCCCTTCACTCGATGCTGCAAAAGGCATAGAAGGAAGCTGCAAGCATGGACCAGATGCATAAAACACTTTCAAACGAAAGCATACAGTGTTTAGGATTAACAAATGGCAGTGTCAAAACAATTTGGTGCCTCTTCCTCCTCCCCATGGTATTGGGATAGTGAGATAGAAGCAGAAAAGTGAGAATTTAATGTGAAATTTATTTTGTGCAGCATACCAAGTTATGAACTATTAAAGGTTACTTTAAAAGTTAGTTAGCTCAGGGCTTAATATTTATAATTTAAATTGGAAACCAGAAATCAAAACTCAACATTACTATCAAGGATTTCAATTCCATTTTCATAAACGACTTCATAAAGAATCCATAGTGCAAACGTAACAAAACAAGAAGTTAATTGAAACAAATAAACTCACAAGGCTAGCAGGACCTTTTCAGAAAGTTTAAAAACCTTCCACTCAGTCTCTACACACACAACGTTTAAAAATTTCTTCAGATGCAACAAAGTAACAAATCATAAATCTGAAACCAATTATAATTACTCACTGTAGTAAAAACTCCCGAAGCTGTGGACCAAGACAGGCAGGGTACCAGTGGTATGGGTTTGGGCCAGTTACTTGCAGCTAATGATGCCATCTGTAAATAAAATATTTAGTCTGTCACTGCAATTAATGGAAAGCAATCTTCTCTGGAAGCCACAGATCAAACTTCTTGCAAGATAAAACGCAAACTTGCTTCTTTTACTCAAAGTCAATTGTTCTAAAATTCTATAATAGCAGTAGATATTTCAGTGTATATCCTGAGATGACCCATATGCTCTTGGAGAAAAACCAATGTTTTATTTTGGTGTCATGGCCCCTTTAAGAACTAAGTTTCTTTGGAAGATGATTTCTTATAAAAAAAGCAACTTGCTTCCAGTGACTGATCAAGTGACCAAGCTGCCTGGGAAAAAAACGATAGTAAAACAAAAGGGGTCAAAAGAAGTTAATTACAGGTGGGAGTAGATTGTGTGTGGCGCTTGTACTTTCAAGCAGGTTAGTTTACAACAAGCTGGCTGCAGGGAACATCTCTTTCAAGCAGAATTCAGTTGAAATTCTGTGTGCTGGCTAACAGGGTTTAAAAACCTTGATAACTGAAGGACTCTAACAGTGAGTTAGACTTCTGGGATAGCCAAGCTGAGAAGACAGTTTCTAGATGCATGACTCTAGAGTTAAAGTACATTAGAACCAGGAGAGTGATGACCTGAGGTAGCTACAATTAATACTCTAGTGCTGCCTGCATTGAACTTGCATTGAGTCTACAACCATGGGACTGTTGGAGAAGATCTGAAGGGCCAACTTTACCGGAAGCATGTGGAAGGCCTAAGAAATCTCAAACCTTATACAAATCTTTGAATCAGTACTCAGATCAAGTGGTTAATCTTCCAATTTCTGATAAGTATCTGACTTAAGTTTTAAGGGTGCAAGTCCAATGGGTGTAGAAGGAAATTTGAGTTAAGAAGTGCAGTTTAGAGTTCAAGTAACTGTATTCATTATACTTTTAATATCTTTAATGTAACTGGCTATTTAAGCTAGAGTATGGTTATTAACATACATGTTCGTTGATTTTTGTGTAATAAAATTATTTTGTTTAAACAGTGAACCTTGTGACTTCATTCTTTTAGTAAACACTGGATTTTCAGATTTCCAAAAAGAAAAACTATTGCTGGTCTCTACCGAGATCATAACAATTCTTCAAATCTGACTGATTTAACCCTCCTGTCTCCATATCATTCTTCCCATTTTTCTGCCGTGCTCATGTTTGTTATGCTCCCATTTGATACAACAATCAGCCTCTCTCTTATGTATTGCATTTCTGCTCCAATCCCTCCAATGCCCATTGCAGTCTAGCCATTTCTGACCTGGTCTACCCATCCCAACCTCTTCTGCCTTTATTCCCTTCTCTTCCCATCCATTTATCAAGTAATCCCATGACTTTATCCACTCCACAGGTCCTCACTCTTTCAGTTAAATGAAACTTTGTCAAAAAGTCTAAAGCCTTTACATCTGTAATTTAAAAATACAAAAGTTCTACAATATGCAATGAAATATCCAAGTTTTTTTTATAGCATGTTAAAATGCTATTTCATAGTTTTACAAAATTCTGTCAACTCAATTATTTCAAAAATGATCAGAGTATGTGGCAATGATAAATCAATATTAAATTGATCTTTTCTATACTCAGGAAAGAAGCAGAGGCCAGCTGAAGCCAAGCCAAGGGAGCAGAGATTTCAGTGGTAAAGCCCAGGAGGAAGTAAGCTGACGGAAAATGGAGCCATGAGGGAGTGGCAAAACAGATAGAAGGACCCTGAAATCACCAAGCAGAATCTCTAAATCTAACAGCCGAAGTATAGGTAAAAAGTTGAGAGGCTGGGTGCGAGAGGGTCTGGCAAACATGAGAAGTGGGGGGATTGACCTCTAGTAACTATATGACCAATAATTAACATTTCTTTACTGAAATTCAGGATAGAAATACCAAACCTAAAATTGAGAATCACTTAGAATAGTGGACTTGTAGCATTTCCAACCTTCATTTTCCTCAGATATGATACCTGCTCACTTTTGAACAGTTCAGCAGCTTTATAAAATGGTGAAACTTACATGACCTCCCATTGATATCCCAGTCATTCCTAGAGGTCCATAACCCCCTCTCTCCAGCCAATGAAGAAGAGCTGCAGACTCTAGGACTAGAGCTCCTCCCATCACAAAAAGATCAGAGACATTCCTTAAACTTGACCTCCTGTCCAGAGAAAACAAGATAGAACAAGTGAAACCCAAGGCTATTTAACAGCAGCTTTAACATTTTCCCCTTCAAACCATCTTGTTAAATGTATATCATCATCACTATAAAGTACAATAGAAATCCCTTAGTGCAAGTTACTAAAATCCATGATTCTTTCTTGAAGATGCCAACACATCCTGATGGATGGTTCATGTTTTCTCGTACCTCAACCAAGTAACCATTCTTGATGTATGAGCCTAAATGATGAAGCTCCAGGCTAACTGACCACAATGGAGGCAAATATTGAAGAATCCACCCCTATCCCCATCCAACCTCATGGGCCACAGGATAGTGATCAGTGGTGGGCTGGCTGGCTCAGCTTCCCCTCCCAAGATCAGATATGGTCATTGTACCACTTCTGTTGTCATGGAAACTACTATTCACTGATTAGTGTGGATATAATGCAGCACTGGAAAAAAATTCCAATTAACTCTTATCCTATATGGAAGCCCCATAAGATATCATAAAATTCAATAGACTGGCTTTTATTTAACAGTGCGCAGGAGGGTCTGAATGCTAAAGGTGGTGGATGAGGTGCCAATCAAGTGGGCTGCTTTATTCTCAATGGTGCTGAGCTTCTTCAGTGTTGTTAGATCTGCACCCAGTCAGACAAGTGCAGAGTATGGTATCACATTCCTGACTTGTAAGTGGTGGAAATGTTTTGGGAAGTGAGAAGGTGAGTTACATACCACAGAATACCCAACCCCTGACCTGCTCCTGTAGCCACACTATTTATGTGGCTAGTCCATTAAGTTTCTGGTCACTGGTGGATCCCTGGCTGTTGGTAGGGAATTCAACAATGGTAATGCAATTGAATGTCAACGGGAGGTGGTTCGATTCTCTATTATTGGAGATAGTAATTACCTGGCACTTGTGCGGTATGAATGATATTTGCCACTTCTCTCAGCACAAGCCTGAATGTTGTCCAGGTCTTGCTGCATGCGGGCAGGGTTTGCTTCAATATCTAAGTTGCAAATGGTACTGAACACTGCAATCATCAACAAAACACCCCACTTCTGACCTTATGATGGAGGAAATGTCATTGATGAAGCAGCTGAAGATGGCTAGGCCTAGGACACTACCCTGAGGAACTCCTGCAGCCATATCCTGGGACCGAGGTGATTGATCTCCAACAAATACAAACATCTTCCTTTGTGCTAGGTATGAATCCAGTCGAGTTTTCTCCCAGTGACTTCAATTTTACTTTGGCTCCCTGACACCACACTTGGTCAAATGCTACGTTAACATTAATGGCAGTCACTCTCAGCTCACGTCTGGAATTCAGTTCTTGTACATGTTAGACCAAGGCTGTAAAGAGGTCTGAAGCAGGATGATCTTGGTAGAATCCAAACCAGCCATTGGTAAGCAAGTTATAGATAAGTGCTGCTTGATTTTGCTGTCGATAACACATTCTACTTTGCTGATGATTAAGAGTAGGCTGATGAAAAGAAAAATTTGCATTTCTACAGCATCTTTCACAACCTCAGGGTGTTCCAAAAGTGCTTTAGAGCTAATGAAGTACTTTTGAAGTGTAGTCACTATTATAATGTAGGAAGCACAACAGCCAATTTTCGTACAGCAAGTTCCCACAAACAGCAATGGGGCGGCAACTGACCAAATCACATTTTGCCTGCTTTTGTGGGCAGGACATACCTGGACAATTTTCCACGTTGTTAGGTAAACGACAGTGATGTGTATTCATTGCAATACAGCTACAATAAATGATAGGATTCTGAGAAATTTGAGCAAAAGGGACAGCACGTCCACAGATCCTTGAAGGTAGCAGGATAGGTAGATAAGGTGGTTAAGAAGGCATAAGGGATATCTTCCTTTCCAAGGCACAGAACATAAGAGCAGGGAGGTTATGCTAGAACCTTCTCTTATGTCTATTTTTTTAAGTTAGAACTGTCTAAAACATTAGTTAGAGGTACAGTATTGCAAAGGGTGTGATCACACTGGAGAGGGCACAAGTAGATACTGCTAGGACTGAAATTTTAGCTACATGGAAAGATTGGACAGGCTGGGGCTGTTTTCTTTGGAACAGAGGTGGTTGAGGAGAGATTTAGATGACGCGTATAAAACTATGAGGGGCCTTGATAGAATGGATAGGGAGAACCCATTTCCCCTCGTAATAACCAGGGAGCAGAGATTTTAAATTTTTTTTGATTTATTCTTTCATGGGATTTGGGTGTCGTTGGCAAGGCCAGCATTCGTTGCCCCAATCCCTAGTTACTCTTGACCTGAGTGGCTTGCTCCGGCATGTCAGAGGACAGTAAAGGGTCAACCACATTGCTGTGTGTCTGGAGTCAAATGTAGGCCAGATCAGGTAAGGATGGCAAATTTCCTTTCTTAAAGAACATTAGTGAACCAGATAGGTTTTTATGGCAATCGATGATAATTTAATTGCAACCATTACTGAGGCTAGCTTTCAATTCCAGATTTATTAATTAATTTAATTTAAATTCCACCAGCTGCCATGGTGGAATTTGAACCATACACCCAGAGGATTAGCCGAGACATCTGGATTTCTAGTCCAAAGATACCATCATTATGCCACTGTCTCCCCATTGCAAAGGATTAGAGGGGAGTTGAGAAATTTTTGCACCTGGAGTGTGGTGGGGGTCTGGAACTCTACCTGAAGGGGTGATTGGGGCAGAAATCCTCGTTACATTTAAAAAGCACTTGGCTATGTATTTGAAATGCTGTAATCTATAGGGACTACGGACCAAGAGCTGGAAAGTGGTACTCGGCTAAATAGTTCTTTTTCAGCCGCCACAGAGACGATGGGCTGAATGGTGTAAATTTCTAGGATCCTATGAACAGCTTGGCTAGAGGTGCATAATTATGGAGCACAAGTCTTCAGAATAAAAGGATGGGATGCCGTTGAGGCCCACAGCCTTTGCTGTATCCACTGTACTCAGCTGTTCCTTTATATGATCTAGAGTGAATGGAACTGGCTGAAGACTGGCTTTTGTGATAGTAGGGATTTTAGGAAAAGTTTACTCAGCACTTCTAGCTGAAGGTATTAGCCAATGCTTTGGCATTGTCTTTTGCATCCACATGCTTGACTCCGCCATCAATGAGGTTGGTTTTTCACAGATTTAGATTTCATTTCTGGTAAAGCTGTTTATCAAATCATCCACATTAATTTTAATGTGGATCCCCAAACCTCCCTCTTCCTCTTTAAGATGCTTTTTAAAATTTCTCTCTTTGCCCAAGGTTTTGGTCTCATGTCTTAATATATTGCTATGCGGTTCAGTGCAAAATTTGGATTGATAATTCTTCTGTCATATGCCTTGGGATGTTTTACTAACTTCAAGGGACTATATAAATGCAAGTTGTTTTGCAGTAGACAGATGTGTTTTGGAAAACACATCAACTCATACAATTTTAACTGAAACAAAATACTGGAAAAATATAGTTAACGTTTAAGTTCTGATGAAAGGTGATTGACTTGAAACATAACCGTTTCTCTCTTCACAAATGCTGCCGGACCTACTGAGTATTTCAGGCATTTTCTATTTTTATTTTGATTCCCAGCATTACTTTTGCATTACTGAAAATATACACTTGTTTTAGCTAGTCTACAATTCAACTAGTCTGTAATTACTTGGTTACAAATTTTAGGAGTAAAACTAGCAATCCAATTTCTTGTCTAGTTATCTCATCTCCTAGCACAGAGTTGATTTCAGAAAAATGGATCCTACGTTACTTTTTAAATTAACATTTCTGTGTACTGCACATAAACATAATTAGACAGTTAAATCCAAATAGCTACAATATATTATATAAAAATCTTGCCCTTGCATGATTTCCTGCCTGGACCTGACTTCCCACTCCCCACTGTTTTAATTTTTGTGTCAACTTTTTCTCAATTGCTGTGGACAAAGCTTCTAATCACAGAAGTTTCAATAAGGTGAAATTGCTTCCAACTTTTAAATGTTGATTTTCCTGTTTGTTTATTTTGCTTCTTTCCTGTAGGTATTTATACATTTACATAAAGTATGTTTAGCAGAATTAATCGCTCCTATTCCACATTTCTACCCCTGCGCTTGCCAGACACAAAATGCCTTGCGCTACACTATTCCTGCCCCATCCCTTTTCAGCTAGGTGGTCAGCCTAGGGACCACTCCTGTCTTCTCAGCCATTCTCCAAACTAGTACTCCCCAGCCTTCTACCTTGGCTTCTCAAACCATTCCTTCTGAGTAGTATTTCATGCCAACCTACTTAGTGGCTGGCCACTTCTTGAGCCATTCATCTGTTTGGGCTGGTGCCTTCTGCTCCCGCATCCAGGGAGATCATCCAGAATTCTTGCTCCTAGAGTACTTTCAATTCCTGCTGGTTCACTGTCTAGGTGTCATATGAGGCCATGATTGGATTTAGGACAGAATATCTCAACACAAATTAAAAATGATCACTTGCACAACTTCATCATAAATAAAATGTCAAAATGTATTGCTGTCCTCATGAAAGGAGGGGAGACAAATATGGGGAAAAGCGGTGGTGGAAGGAGCAGAAGAAACAAGTGAAACTGAGCAAGAGATCACAACACAGGCAAATCTTAGATTAAAGATACTCAACAAACCAATTTTAGATTTGAAAAAAATGTAATTTCTATAGTTTTGAAGATTCCCTAAACTACACAACATTCCCGAGCAGAATAAGCAAGCAAGAAATCCACAACCTGTCCTAATGCAGCCTCCAGGTACAAGAAAATAATGGGAAGGTCTTGCCCTTGTCTCACCCCATCTGTAGAAATTTGATTTCATTCCAAATCTCCTCCATTTTGGCTCACCAGGATCAGAACTAGTGAGAAACTACGGGCCCTAACCCTTGTATTACATAATTTCTTATGCCACCAGGGGCTTCCAAACGTTACAGCTACAAGAGAGGAAACACCTCCTTGCTGTGTAATATGGAAAATAAATAATGTCTGGAAAAGCAATTTTCTAAAGCTAATTCTACCGAACAGAATGCCTTAATGGATAACAGCACAATTTGACATAATGCCATATTTTGTGACCTCTGAAACAGGCTGTAAATTTCAATCCTAAAGTCAATACCAGCATTTGCAATCTCAGCACATGCACATATAATACAAAAAAAAAGACAAATATTACTTTGTCGAATTATTTACTAATGCTGATATTACGAACAGCACCATGGATTTCAATACTGGCACTGATAGTACCCCAAGTTGTTGTATAACAATACTAAAGCAATATTTCAACAGCATAACAGAGACAATAAATACTAACTTAGTCTATGGACTTTGGCTATAGCATGCCTGTGACAACATAATTTTGAGCGGGTTCCCAATTCTGGGCATCAGTGATACTTTTATATATTATTTTATAAAAGTGATTAACGACAGGGCTACAAGTAATTGCTTCTTACTATCTGGAAGTTTAACAAAGGGAACACAATACTTAACCATTATTAATTTTTCTCCAGGATAATTTATAGCAGACCTATGGAATAAAACCATAATTAATGCTGGGTTGAGTACATCAAGGACAAAAATCTCAAAAAATACCTCCTTCAAAAGCTTGGCTTCTTTTTACTGGAAGGATCCATGATAGGTTGGTTCCTCTTCAACATTATCATGGTTATTAAACATGGTGATTACAAATAGTTATATTTATTTAGTGCTTTTTTAACACAGTGAATGTCCCAAAGTGCTTCATGGACAAGGTGGTAAATCCCAAGATCATTTAGCTCTGCACTACTGTTTGTAAGATTCTGAAATTAGGACCTCAGTTTTGTCCAGGTTCCAATTTTCACACTAAATTTTTCAAGGAATCAAACTGTTATGCCCCATGATGTATTTGCATGTTTAACCAATCATTAATTACTAAATGCAACATTGAGTGTTAACAGCAGAACATCATTACTGCACCACTGAAACCACACTGAAGTATTATACATGGAAATTTCACAATCAGTATCTCAAAAATTAAACAGATCTAAATAATGTTTAACCTAACAGCCCTTTGTTCATTTTAGCAATCTTTATTGAAATAAACATTCCTTTACTTATCAGGGCTATAATAGTTTAGTGCTCTTAACATCCTGCAGGACCAAAAACAACTCGAACAAATCATAATCTTGTTTTGCTCACTAATTTGGCTAATTTCCTAAGCATGTTCAACTCTGACCTTAACTCTTACCATTACGCTCTTCTACCCACTGTCTCATATGTACTCCTTGAAGAATAGTCCTTAACAAATGTCACATGGTACCCTACTACAACTATTACTGCTACTGCATTTGAATAGTGCCTTTAATATATTGAAACATCCCTAGACGCAACACGGGAACATTATCAAACAAAATATGATACCGAATCACACAAGAAAATATTAAAACAGATGACAGGTAGGTTTTAAGCAGAGTCTGAAAGGAGGTGAGAGGGGCAGAGCAACAGAGTAGTTTAGGGAGGGATCTCTAGAGCTTAAGGCCTAGGCAGCTGAAAACATGGCCACCAAGGCAGAGTGATTAAAACAGGGAATATGTAAGAGGCCAGAATTGGAGGAGCACAAAGATCTTGGAGAGTTGTATGGCTTAGAGGAGGTCATAAAGATAGCAAGGGACAAGACCATATAGCAATTTGAAAACAAGGATGAAAATTTTAAAATTGGAATGTTGCCAGGCTGGGAGCCAATGTAGTCAGTGAGCACAGGGTTTATGGGTATAAAGGACTTGCTAAGAGTTAGGATACTGGCAGTATTTTAGATTACCTCAAGTTTATGGAGGCTGAGGTAACAAAAGCATGGCGAGGGTTTCAGCAGCAGATGAGCTGAGGTAAGAACAGAATTGGGCGAAGCTATGGAGGTGGAAATAGGCAACCTTGGTGATCTGCGAATGTGTGATGGGAAGCTCATCTCTGGGTCAAATACGACACCAAGGGAGCAAATTGCCTGGTTCAGCCTCAGACAGGAAGAGGGATAATGTCAGTGGCTTGAGAACAGAGATTATGGTAGGAACTGAAGACAATGGCTTTAGTCTTCCCAACGTTTAGTTGGAGGAAATTTGCACTTAATACTGGATAAAGGATAAGCAGTCTGACAATTCAGAAGCAAAGGTGCGGTCAAGAGAGGTAATCGCGAGATGGAGCCAAGTTTCACTAGCGTATGTATTGAATCTGATTTATGGATAATGTTGCCAAAGAGCAGTATGTACTATAAATACATATTGTGCCTTTAACGTAATAAGATGTCACAAGATGTTTCACAGAAGCATTATAAAACAAAATACAACAGTCACAAAAAGAGATATCAGGTCAGATGATGAAAACTTTTGTCAAAAAGGTAGGTTTTAAGGAGTGTCTTAAAGAAGGAAAATGAGATGAAGAATTGTAGGAAGAGAATTACAGAGCTTAGGGCCTAAGCAACTGAAAGCATGGCCACCAATGGAGGAGTGATTAAAATTGGGGATGCATAAGAGGACAGGGTTAGATGAGCGCAGACATCTCAGGTGGATTGAGGGGTTGGAGGAGAAAACAGAGATAGGGAGGGGTGAGGCCAATGAGAAATTTGAAAACAAGGATGAGAATTTTAAAATCAAGAGATTGCTTGACCAGGAGTCAATATAGGTCAGCAAGCACAGGGGTGATAGATGAACAGGTCTTTGTGAGGGTAGGACAAGGCAGTGTTTTTTGGATGACCTGAAGTTTATGGAGAGAAGAATGTGGAAGACCAGCTAAGAGTGAGTTGGAATGGTCAGGTCTAGAGGTAGCAAAGACATGAATGAGGATTTCATCAGAAGAGCTGAGGCAGGGGTAGTTATGGAGGTGGAAATAGGTGACCTTAGTGATAGCACGATTACATGGTCAGATGCTCAAGTCGGGATCAGCTATGACACCAAGGCTGTGAAGAGTCTGGTTCAGACTCAGACAGTTGCCAGGGAAAGGGATGGAGTCGGTAGCTAGGGAACAGAGTTTGGAGCAGGGACTGAAAACTGGCTGGATGTCATTAGCGTACATGTGAACTGTGCTTTTCAGCGTTGTTACCAAGGGGCAGATTGTAGTTGAAAAAGAGGGGATCAAGGATAGATCCTTGGGGGACACCAGAGATAATGGTGCAGGAAGAGAAACCATTGCGATACACACTCTGGCAACAATTAAGTAGATGAGAATGGAACCAGGTGAATGCAATGCCTACCAGCAAGACTATGACAGAGGTGGTAGAGGAGGATGGTCGGATCAATTGTGTCAAAGGCTGCAGACAGATTGAGAAGGGATAGTTTACTTTTGTTACAGTCACATAGGATGTCATTTATGACTTTGATAAGGGTTGTTTTGGTACAGTGGCAGGGGAAGGACACTAATTGAAGGGATTTAAGCATGGAGTTCCTGAAAAATTGAACACAGATTTTGGAGGTGACAACACATTAAAGGATTTTGGAGTGAAGAGAGAGGTTGGAGATAGGTGGTAGTTTGCAAGGATGGTGGTGAGGTCAAGGGTTGGTTTTTTAGAGGTGACAATGGCAGATTTAAATGAGAGAGGGGGACAGCACCTGAAAAGAGTAAACAATTTGACTAACATGGGAACCAAAAGGGGAAGATGGGCAGTCAATAGGTTAATGGGAATAGAGTTGAGGGAGCTGAAAGTGGATGTAGATGAGAAATAGAAGGGGGCCGAGGATAGATCCTTGGGAGACATCAGAGGTAACTGTGCAGGAGCAGGAAGAACAGTCATTGCAGGTGATCCTCTGGCTATGACCACATAAGAATGGAACCAGGTGAGTTGGCTCCCACCTAACTGCATGATGGAGGAAAGAATTACAGAAAGATAATATGGTCATGAAGTCATTTTCCAGTCACATAGGAAGTTTACTGTGACTTTGATAAGGGCCATTTCAATTCCATCTCATCTGGCTTAAATAGGTCATATTTTCAAGAAATCTCTAGGGTTTCGTCTTGATCCAACTGTTGCTTTCATTCTTTTTATCCTTTTATGCCAGTGATGTGATTTGTATTAATTTAGCTATTTCCCCTGCATCAGATCTGATATTACATTTTAATCTAACTGAACAAAATGGCAGGCAGTCTCGTTTTTTTTAAAAATTGCACCCGGCTATACTTGGTCTGTTTGAAACACTCCAGCTAACTTCATCTCAGTTTACAACTTTTGGAAATCTACAATAAAAACTGCTAAATGCAACACATGGGAATTGATGCTTTTTTTATTTTTCTGCCCTGCAGCAATCACTTCTTCTAATCTCTTGCTGAAATTGTCTTTCCAAATTCTTTTCCACAAATCTTCTATTCTGATGGCATACAGACCTCCTGAAGAGAAAAAAACTGTTTGGCTCATCTTTCTGTTCCAACTCTAATCTTGAAGAACTTAGCAAGAACATTCTTTCACTGCTCCATTCTACTCTACTATTATGGCTAAAATATTGGGCCAAATCTTGTGCCATATGCCATTAGTTAGACATTTTCCTGCACCTTTACAGTGTAACTTATTGGAAGTGCAAGCTGATAATGGTGTGGCGAGGACAGCAGTGCATCAGGGACCTACATCAACTGAAACACCAATAATTTCATTGGTTAAGGGGACAGAATTTAAGGATTGAAAAAGTCACAAAGGAACGAAGGAGGAGGATAACGACAAATTAGAGTCAAATCAGGTAAAGAAAGAAAAATAAGGAGGGAAAGAAAGACTGGATTGCGGGAGAAAAGACACAATGGAAAAGCAGGAAATTTAAAAAAGTTCTAAGAAGAATCTACTCCATGCAAGAATGAGACTGAATACTGCAGCTTAAATACTTCCCTTTCTGGGCCAGAGAAGTTGATTGGCATGACGCTAACTATTATTTAATTAAAAGTGTACTTGCGTTCTTAGTGCATTCCAGTGAGGTCTCAAAATAACAGGTAGGATTAGGGTAGGATACCATTCAGTGGAGAGACTAAATTGACCAGCAAGTTCTGGAGATTCACTGCTCCAGACATATTTCAATATCCTGAACTTGCTGGCTGATTTGTGCATTAATAGGAGAATATGTCATGAATACATCATTTGTTTTCCAGCAAGATTTGACCCCATGAGTATCCTATCGGTCCGTCAGAATCCTCCATTCTTTGAATCGTTACCGCTATTTTCACTTTATCTCCTGTCTTAATCACTCATTTCAAGATCCATCTTCCTGGTCAAAAATTCACTAGTATTCACCCCATCTGTAAGAAAATGGATTCTTATTGTTCAAGCTTCTGCTCTATTGCCTTCAGTACAATTTACAAAAGCTGCTGGTTGTTAGGTTACCTATCACCTTGAAAGTTCTGGTCCACTCCATGATCCAGACTCAACCAGCTCAGCTGGCTAGCCTCCATAAACTTAATCTCCTCTAAAGTGTCACTGCCTGTATCCTAACTCGCACCAAGTCCGATTCACCATCACACTTGTGCTGGCTGGCCTACGTTGACTCCAGGTCTAGTGATGCAATTTTAAAATTCTCATCTTCTTATTCAAATACCTCCATGGCCTCACCCCTCCCCATCTTTGCAATCTCCTCCAGCCCTGCAACCCTTCAAGAATGATGTATTTCTCCACCTTTGCATTCTTGTGCATCCTTCACTCCTCAACTGGTGACTGTACAAGTGTTTAGTTCCTCAGCTCTGGAATTCCCTCCATAAGCTCCTCCACATCTCAGCCTCATTCTTCCTTTAAGTGGCTTCTGAAAACCCATCTCTCTGACCAAGCTTTTGGTCACCTGTCCTGATGTCTCCTTCATTGGCTCGATGTCAATTTTTGTCTGATTACACTTAAGTAAAACGCTTTGGGACATTTTACCGCTTTAAAGGTGTTGTATAAATACAAGTTGCTGATTACTTCAGGTTTCTTTTACCAAGTCAAGCAGAGCCACTAGTCTTATATGATGACCAGATTACAAAAAATATTGCACAGTTCAGTTTGAGAATTCTACTTGACAGCTTCCCTTGAAAAGTATCTGAAGAAAACCCTACTTACTGTTGCTTGCTTTGCTTCAACCTTACTGTAACATCCAATGCACCATAACACATTAAGCATAGAATACAATGTGCAAACCAGCCATTTTCTATTTTGAGGAATAAAAGCTGTTTTGCAATTTATAAAGTATACTGTTTTAAAAAATTTAAAAGAGAACATTTCAGAGATTGTAGCATTTCAAAAATTTTAAAAGACACTGTTTAAAACAAAAATCAATCTTCAAATCCTTAGCTGAATTTGGGTTTAGCTAAAGTGAAATGCACTTTGGCACACACAGCCTATTAATTGTGAATTTGTTTCAAATTAAGATTCACCTGTAGAAGGACCTATCACATCCTCATTCTTTTGATTGATAGCACGCCTAACGCAATGCGGCATCTCTCCAATCTTGATTGATTCTGGGAAACGCAGACATATTTTGTCCAGCTGCCATTATAATTACCCCATTTGATTTGTTGCTTCTGCTTAAATGAAGGCCTAATGTCAGATTGATTCACACGACTCATAAAGGTCCTATTTGATAGATGATCTAATTTTGGTGATTCACACCTCTCTCAAACACCATTATGAATCTAGGAAGGTGGAAGCCCCAGTTGAGGCATTACAAATGCTGTTGCCAGGACAAAACTGCTAGAAATACAGCCCCAAGTTTTGATCTCCTTCCATGAAACATGAATTTTATGGTAGGGAGGAAAATTGCCCAAAGAAAGAAATGCAAAGCCTTCCTCCCGCTACACAAGACCCATTTGCTTTTCAAAATTGGGAAAAATAAGCCCCACAAAAATCATAAGAAGCCAACGGCTAATGGAAAGAAGTTTTTTGTTGATAAAAGTTCTATCACTGTCCTATCAACATGCAAAGGGCCTTCCTAGGGAAACAAAATCATCTATAGCTGGGTGGCACTCTACATCTATGAGGAGTTAGAGAGAGGATGGATCAAGGATATATTGACCTATAAAAGGTCTCCCTTAAGTCAACAATATCTACCAAATTTGATGTTCTCAATAAGAAAGTATCTGTGCTGAGATTGTCCAGCATGTCCTGGCTGAAGACAAGGGCCCTTTCTAATCAGACTAGTCAAGTGTGAAGTTCAATAAACTTGGTTGGAGCCTCCAAATGGTACATCCTAATCAGAGAACATTTTTATTTAGATGCACCCTTCCTAGTAACAGAAAAAGTTCTCCACAACCAAGTTAGAAATAATTATGGAGATCGCTGCAGAAATCAACATGTGCCCTTTAAGACTCTGATGCTCTAAGATGATCGACATGTTTAGCTGAACCAGTCAGAGACAGCAAAAAAGATCAAAGGCAATCTGGAGGTTGATTTATCAGGAGTACTTCTATACAATAGGTCATGAGTTGGGAGCTCTTCCATTTTCTTAAAACTGTTCAATTGGAGCAATCCATTAGTATATCTAGATTTACATTGTAGTCTATACCCCACAGAAATATCAAGACCAAACAGACTGAACACTTCAGATATCAAAGAAACTTTTTTCTTTTAAAAGAACTTTTATCTCAATTTGGGCTTGCCATTTCCGCCATTCAAGGCTAAGGAGTCTCACTGGGGTGACATACAAATTTAGCAACTGTAAGGATTAGGAGTTGTGAAGAAAAAATTTAAGCAATTCCCAAGATTGACTACATCAAAGTGTGGACCATCACAATTCTAACACAGTTTTTCAACCATAGAATCGCTAGGCCAGCCTTGAATTTCTAACTCAAAGTTCTGGATCTGGACAGAGTACTGAGTCTGGGCAATAAAACAAAGACCTCACCCATACAATGCCATTTCTTAGGTACAGATAAAACTTAAGTGCATCAGAAATCCCCTACTTTAATTATACTGCGACCTTATGCTAACGGCATGGTTCCTGCTCAATGACAGGGTAACGAGTTCTAAGTTTTACACTTGACTAGGAGGTCAAGTCCAAGGGTCAAACATATGAATTAGGAGCAGGAGTAGGCCACTCGACCCCTCGAGCCTGCTTCGCCATTCAATAAGATCATGGCTTATCTGATTATATTCTCCTGCCTACCCCTGATAACCTTTCATTAATTAAGAATCTATCTAGCTCTGCCTTAAAAATATTCAAAAGCTCTGCTTCAACCATCTTTTGAGGAAGAGAGTTCCAAAGTCTCTCAAAGTCTGAGAGAAAAAAAATTTCCTCATCTCTGTCTTAAATGAGCAACCCCTTATTTTTAAACAGTGACCCCCTCGTTCTAGAATCTCCCACAAGAGGAAACATCCTCTCCACATTCATCCTGTCAAGACCCCTCAGGATCTTATATTTTTCAATCAAGCCACCTCTTACTCTTCTAAACTCCAGCGGATACAAGCCTAGCCTGTCCAACCTTTCCTCATAAGGCAACACTCCCATTCCAGGTATTAGTCTGGTAAACCTTCTCTGAACTGCTTCTAACGCATTAACATCTTTCCTTAAATAAGACGACCAATACTGTACACAGTACTCCAGATGTGGCCTCGCTAGGGCCCTGTACAACTGAAGCATAACTTCCCTACTTTTGTATAAAAGCAAAATACTGCCGATGCTGGAGATCTGAAACAAAAACAAAAATAGCTGGAAAAACTCAGCAGGTCTGATAGCATCTGTGGAGAGGAATACAGTTAACGTTTCGAGTCCGTATGGCTCTTCATCAGAACTACTTTTGTATTCAATTCCCCTCACAATAAACGATAACATTCTATTGGTTTCCTAATTACTCGCTGTAATTAGCCTTTTGCGATTTATGCAGTAGGATACCCAGATCCCTCTGAATCTCAGAGCTCTGCAATCTCTCACCATTTAGATAATGTAATTCTTTTTTATTCTTCCAGCCAAAATGGACAATTTCACATTTGCCCACATTAAACTCCATTTGCCAGATCTTTGCCCACTCATTTAACCTATCTATGTCCCTTTGTAGCCTCCATACAATCTCTTCACAACTTACTTTCCTACCTACCTTTGTGTCATCAGTAAATTTAGCAACCATTTCTTAGGTCCCTTCATCCAAATCATTTATATAAATTGTAAAGATCTGAGGCCTCATCACTGATCCCTATGGCACACCATTCGTTACACCCTGCCAACCAGAAAATGACCCATTTATGCCTACTCTGTTTCCTGTAAGCTACCCAACGTTCTATCCATGCCAAAACGTCATCCACTGCATCATGAGCTTTTATTTTCTGCAATAACCTTTGATGTGACACCATATCAAATAGCTCTGAAAATCTAAGTACAATTCATCCACCGGTTCCCCTATATTTACAGCAATGTGACTCCTTCTAAGAACTCCAATAAGTTGGTTAAACATGATTTCTCTTTCACAAAACCATGTTGACTCTGCGTGATTACCTTGAATTTTTCTCTGTGCCCTGCAATAACATCTTTAATAACAGCTTCTAACATTTTCCCTATGACAAATGTTAGGCTAACTGGCCTATAGTTTCCTGCTCTCTGTCTCCCTTTTTGAAGAAATGAGTTACATTTGCTATTCTCCAATCTAATGGAATCTTCCCCGAATCTAGGGAATTTTGGGAAATTAAAACCAACCATCAACTATCTCACTAGTCACTTCTTTTAAGACCCTAGGACAAAGACCTGGAGATTTGTCAGCCCGCAGCCCCAACAATTTGCTCAATAGCACTTCCCTGGTGGTTGTAATTTTCCTGAATTCCTCCCTTCTATTTCCTGATTTAAAGCTATTTCCGCGATGTTACCTGTATCCTCTATAGTGAAGACCAGGGAGACCTGGGAGGTGGTGGCGTAGTGGTATTGTCACTGGACTGGTATTCCAGAGACCCAGGGTAATTGTCTGGGGACCTGGGTTCAAATCCCCCCATGGCAGATGGTGAGTATTTGGATTCAATAAAAATCTAGAATTATAAGTCTGATGACGACCACAAAACCATTGCTAATTGCAAAAACCCATCAGGTTAATGTCCTTACCTGGTCTGGCCTATAAGTGACTCCAAATCCACAGCAATGTGGTTGATTCTTAAATGCCCTGTGAACAAGGGCAATTTGGAATGAGCAATAAATGCTGGCCTAGCCAGTGACACCCACATCCCATGAACAAATAATAAAAAATACCTATTCAATTCATCTGCTATCTCCTTATTTTCCATTATTAATTCCCCAGACTCACTTTCTATTGGATCAAAGCTTACTTTATTAACTTATCTTTTTAAAATATCTATAGAAACGCTTTCTCTCGTACTGTATTTCTTTCCCTCCTTACCAACCTTTTAGTCATTCTTTGTTGTTTTTTATAATGGGCCTGAACTTCCTCGGAATAATAATCAGTATTGGATTGCCACTCCTCACCCAATTACTTATATCAGATTTTTCGATCCTATCTCACCCAACCTTCCGACTGAGGCTGGGCGAGGTCTAGGCAGTGCAAAGCCCCAAAGACCAGCAGCGAAGTACAGGAGAGTCAAAGGGAAAGACGTCACGCCTCTTTTTTACGGCATTAGATGCCTTAAATCAGGTAAGTTTAAAGATGCATTGAAAGTTAAAAGTCCTTGACAGGCCAGGGAGAATGTAACTGTCTAAAGTAAGTGGATAGAATTTTGGAGGGTGAGGGGAGTGATCGGAGGTCTGGGGGAGATTGTAGGTCGGGGGGTGCCAGAGGTCAGGGGAGTCAGAAGTCGGGGGTCGAAGATTGTGGGGTCAGATGTCTGTGTTGGGGAAGGTCTGGGGGGGGGGGGGGATCAGGTATCGGAGTCGGTGGTCAGGGGTCTGGGCCTTGCCGGTGGTGGTGGGGGAGGGGGGGGGTGTCAGGCCTTGGAGGGGGACAGGGTCAGGCCTCAGAGGGGGGTCGGGAAGTCTGAGGTCACTGGGAACTGGGCGTTGGGGGGGGGGGGGGATGGGAGGCCGAGTTCGGTGGGTCGGAGGTTAGGGGAGCGGGTTAAAGTTCCAGAGAGGGTGGGTGTATCAGAGGTTGGAGGTTGAGGGGTGGTTAGAGGTCAAAAGTCGGGGGGGTCAGGCATTCAGGGATGGATTGTTGGGCCTCAGGAGGGGAGCATGTTGGGCTTCTGGGGGGTGGGGGGGGGTCAGGCCTCGGGTGGGGTCAGAGATCAGGGAGTCAGAGGTCGGGGGGTGGTTGGAGGTCAGGTGGTCGGATTGGAGGTCAGGGGGGGTGTTGGGCCTTGGGGTGAGGGGGTTGGGCCTTGGGGGAAGGGGCAGGTCGGGCTTTGGGGAAGAGGATGAAAGGCCTTGGGGGGGTTCTGGGCATTGGGTTGGGGGGGGGGCTGGTGTCAGGCCTTGGGTTGTGTCAGGTCGGGTCTGCGGGAGGGTGTCGGGCCTGGTTAGGGGGAGGGCGAGTAGTTCCATGCAGATGGAGTGGAATCTCATGGTGGGAGGTTAGTGGGAGACTCCTGGGGGGTGTGGGGTTGTGGGTTGGAGGTTCCTGTGTAGGGTGTAGGTCAGGGGTGGAGGGTTGGGAAAAGAGACCCTTGAGGGGTCTGATGTGTGGGGGAGTCTCGCGGTGGGGGCAGGTAGTCAGGGGTTGGGGGTAGTTCCCTCTGGGGTCGGGGTGTGTGGGGAGTCAGCCTGGGTCTGTACAATCATTAGCCAGAAGTTAGAAGAGGTTTTAATTCTTCTAACTTTCTCTGGGTAACTATTGGTATAACCCCGGCGGATGTCTGCGTTGGGGAAGGTCAGAGGTCTGGGGGGGAAGGGGGTGTCAGATAGATATTGGGGTTCGTGATTTAAACCGTATTTTTGGATGGTTCCCAGTGCAGGGCAGTTGCCCAGTGGAACTTGCACTTTTGGGCAAATGCTGTGCAAACCCTTACCTGGGAACCTCCGAAGGGGATTCCCCAGCGCATCTTTGGGAATCGCCCCAAACCGACACTGGGGAGCTCAGAAGTTACGGCCCATTCTGTCCAATCTTCAGACCTGACAGCCATTTTTGCACAATTCTGTGCTTTTTCTTTAAGTTTGATACTATCTTTAACTTCTTTAGTTCAAAAGTCAAAGAAGAAAATCCTGATTGGACACCTTGGCTCATGATGTAACTGAGTTGCATTAATATGATCTCGAATTTCCTGGTTTTCCTCCAAACTTGTTTTTTCCTGATTGTGCCCAAGCTGTGAAGCAAACATCAGAAACTTATGAAGCGGGAGATGGTGGCAGACTGCCAATGTCTCTGGACGAACACGGAGGCCCAGGCTCTGGGGACATGAGTTCAAATCTCACCACAGAGGCTGGTGGAGTTTGAGAGACCATGAAACTATCAACAATCATCACAAAAACCCACCTGGTTCACTGATGTCCTTGAGGGAAGGAAATCTGCCATCCTTACCTGGCCTGGCCTACATGTTTCTCCAGACCCACAGCAATGTTGATGCCCTCTAAATGGCCAAGCAAGCCACTCAGTTCAAGGGCAATTAAGGATGGGCAACAAGTGGTGGAACAGGCTTGAGGGGCTGAATGCCCTCCTCCTGATTCTACCTCCACTGTGTCCCCTCGCACTCACTACAAACCTAGGTGCTCTGTGACAGGGATTAGGGTTTGGGATGGGGAGGGCGGTCTGGGATGGGATGGGGGCAGTGGGATTAGATGCAGGGTCTGGGATGGGTGTGGGTTATGGCATGTGGTAAGGGGTCTGGCATAGGACGTGGGGTTTGGGATGGGATGCGGGGTCTGGGAGGGGGTGAGAAGTCTGGGATGGGTTGAGGGGTATGGGATGGGGTGGGGGGCCTGGGAGGTCTGGGATGTGGTAAGGGATCTCAAACATTGAGGTATCAAGCTCTATCTTGAGGAACAAAGCTCCCTGCTCCAAATCCATTTTTTTCTTGTTTTAGTTATTGAAAGAGGCTACCATCTGGAGAAATCCACAACTAAATATACACAAGGACTGACGGAGAATCTCAAGCATTCATTGTTTTACAGGCTAGGCCTGCATAGAGAACAGTAGGCTTTGTGCAAAAAAACTATTATCCCATAGTAAGCCAAGTGTCATTTAGTGATAGAGAGAAATCCCTCCAGTCCAAGCATGCGTAGAGGAATCAACGAGAAGAAAAACAAACAGGTAAAAGTATAACTAAACATCGTGTGTGCCAGATTTCTCTCCAAGAACTCAATGGCAAAGAAAAGTGAAACTGGGAGTTGGGAGAATTTTCTCAAAATTAGGTGGGTAAGAGATGAATTCTCTTGCGGATCTTAGGCATTTACAGAAGGCAGGTGCAAAGGGTCATACTGGGAACAAATCTTGACAGCATCAAGACAAAATACTCCAGTGCAATTCCTCAAGCAATCCAAGGTTAAAAAAAGGTGTGGGATGTCTGAACACCAAAGAATGAAGATTTTGATTCAAAATTATGTCTGTTATGGAAACAATCCAGCATTCTTAAGAATTATCAAAATTTAAACAGAGAAAGCAAAATATTAATTTCTTGGAGGAGAGGGAGGGAGAGACTAAGCATGAGGGGATAATGAGTACAGAAACACTTTTAATACTTACATTTGATCTCTAGGTTTTCTGTAGCCATGTAAAAATACTGTCAAGGAAAATAGTTAATCTTACAATGTACTTTAAAAACAGATATAGAGGGAGAACAGATTAAAGAAATTTTTAAAACACAGTAAATATATATACAATCTATATGACTTAGATGAGGAGACTCAGTATAACCCATCCAAGTTTGCTGATGATAAAGTTAGGTGGGAAAGTAAGCAGTGAGGAGGACCCAAAGAGGTTGCAGAGGGTCGGGCTAAGAACATGGCAGATGAAATACAATGTGGAGAATTGTGAAGTTATCAACTTTGGTGAAAAAATAAAAAGGCAGATTTTGTTTTGAATGGGGAAAGACTTGGAATGCTTGCTTTCAGAGGGACCTAGGTGTCCTTGTACATGTATCACAAAGTTAACATGCTGTTACTGCCAGCAATTAGAAGGAAAATGGCGTATTATATTTTGTTACAAAGAAATTGGAGCATAAGAGTTTTTGTACAATTATACAGGGCATTGGTGAGGCCACATGTGGAATAGCATGCACAGTTTTGATCTCCTTATTGAAGGAGGAGTGTAACTAAAGTTCACTGACTTAGCAAGGTAGATGCTGAGAAAAGTATTCCCCTGGCAGTGGCATCTAGGACACAGATTGGGATTTTACCAGCCTCTGAAAGTCAGGCTGGGAAGCAGAAGGGCTGGTAAAATGGTGGCGGAGGGAAGCTTCCATGCGATATTTCGAGAGGCGAGAACAGCAGCAGCTCGGCCACCCACCGACCAGAGGCAGGCAGCCAATTAATCCAATTGGCCATTCTACACCCAACCCCCGCATTCTACCAGTGTCGGAACAGTGCCTAATCACCTGGGAAGATCGCAGGACCATTGAAGCAACCTCTCAGCAGTTTCCCAGTGGTGGGGGCTCGTCCTTCCCAGAGGCTCCACGGTCCACAGAGGGGTTCCAAAGAGAAACTCACTGGTCACAATGGCCACCCCCGCAGTTCTGACTCTGCTGCCAGAGTGTTCACTCTGACGATCTCTGGGCCTCTCTCCCTGGTCCTGCCACAGTAGAAAAAAATTCTTACCCGCCCTTTGAGTGGATTTCAACAAGGAGGCATCCTCTTTTTCTCCCTGCTCCCTTAGCAGCAGCCTCCGCCTTTATCGGTGACCATACTGGTGGGGCCAGTAGCTTGGAAAGACAGGCTGCCAGCTAAGAAAGACAGGCCGCTGTCCTTTCCTTATTTGGCCATCTGCAGAGAAAAGCTGTCGTGGCCCCACTGCCGTCAGTGTAGGCTCAGGTCTTGCATTCCAGCCAGATAATGGGACTTCACTGTTGCCAGTAAAATTCCAGCCAGAGTCATAGTCACAGAATTGAGGTGGTCAGCCATTTAGGACTCAAGTGTAGAGAAAGTTCTACACACAAAGGGTTGTGAATCTTTGGAATTCTTTACCCCAGAGAGCTGTGGATGTTCAGTCATCGAGTATATTTGAGGTATAGATTGATAGATTTTTGAGAATCAAGGGATATGGAGATATTGTGGGAAGGTGGAGTTGAGGTAAAAAAAATCAACCATGATCTTGTTGAATGGCAGAGCAGGCTCAAAGGGCCAAATGGCCTACACTTGTTCCTATTTCTTATGTTCTTAGGTCTGCATACTCAATATTAAAGGCTGTAGGAAATATCTATATATATCATACCTGATATAAGCCGCAAGAACATAATATTTAAATAGATAATCTGACCACCTGGATTTCTTGTTTTATGAAGTACTCAGGCCTAGAAGATACAAGGAAGAAATTGGCAAGAGCTCAAATCCTAGCCAGTGGAAAAATTATTCCTTCCCACCTCTTGGTAATGAGTAGCTACTTGGATCATCTAAAATAGCTAACACTACTATACATAGGTTAACTCATTTATTATATATAAAAAAATTGCACCTGCCTGCTTCACCCAACTCTCAAGCCAATGTAAACAGACTGAAGGTTACTGGAAAGTATAGACACAGATGATCAAATACTCTATGGAGCACTGTGGCTCCCACTCTGCTCTGAAAAACAGAATGAAACGTGCTGGAACTGAATATTATTTAGATAACCCAGAGCTTTCGGTCAATTGTTTTCAAGGTTACAAAGAAGTTTAGCATTCAGGAGTTTTACTCAGTCACTATTTGGCACACACAAAAGATTAAATAGGTTAAGAGTTCAGGCTAGCCCAGAGGGCAACACAGTCACTTAAACGCCATGACTTAAAATTGATTCATTTCTTCAATCCTTGGAGACACCAGTTTCAGTAACATTGGTGCGAGGAAGCACTCAGCAGAAGAAAGATGTCACTCAAGCCTCTTACTTTTCTCCTGTCAGATGGGCAAATACCGCATTGTCAATGACCTGGAAGCAAACACCTGCACGTTTGCATCAGCTGGAAAGGATTCATACGAGAAGCGAATCAAGTGAACAAAAGGTAACAAGGTCTAGAAAGAATCACAGGATCACAAAATCACACAATGCAGAAGAAGCCCTTCAGCCCATCAAGTCTGCACCGACATGTGAGAAACACCTGACCTACCTACCTAATCCCATTTACCAGCACTTGGCCCATAGCCTTGAATGTTATGATGTGCCAAGTGCTCATCCAGGTACATTTTAAAGGATGTGAGGCAACCCACCTCCACCAACCTCCCAGGCAGCGCATTCCAGACTGTCACCATCTACTGGGTAAAAACGTTTTTCCTCACATCCCCCCTAAACCTCCTGCCCCTCACCTTGAACTTATGTCCCCTCATGACTGACCCTTCAACTAAGGGGAACAGCTACTCCTTATCCACCCCCCTCGTAATCTTGTACACCTCAATCAGGTCGCCCCTCAGTCTTCTCTGCTCCAATGAAAACAACCCAAATCTATTCAACCTCTCTTCATAACTTAAATGCTTCATCCCAGGCAACATCCTGGTGAATCTCCTCTGCACCCCCTCCAGTGCAATCACATCCTGGAATGCAAATAAAATTAAGGTGATCCATCACAGTACAAATAACATACAATCTTTTGGAAGGAATAGGTTTGATAGGCCAGTTTATTTTATATTTCATGTGGGTACTTGTATCTATCCTTCCCACATTTTCTTCTTGAACATTCCTCAAGTAATAGTATAATAATAGTTACGACAGATCCATCCCCCACTAACTCAGCTGGTTATGGTAGTGAGTAGCTGATCCATACAAACTAGGTTCAATAACATGGATTGTACTGCTCTAATCTCAACTAGAGTAGTGATAAATGTACAATTGACCTCAATGCCCCAGATTTTTCAGGCGGGGGGAAGCAAAACAGCAAGTTTCTCACTCTTGTTCATTATTCGTTGAACCCTACTGGAAGTGTACATGTAGAAGCCCAATTTTAGACAGAATTGGGCTATGTTTGAGTAAGGTGAAGAAAACGGGAAGAAAAAGAACTCCTGTTTATGTTAAGTCCTGTCTTCACTATTTAGGGATCATGACCTCAGTCATGGTTGGTTCTTCCAATAAGGTAGATGACGATCACCTCTGAAATTATGTTTAGAATCATGTTAAATTCTTCAATTTATAAATAAATTATGTCCACTAGTCTCTTGATAAAAGAAAAAAATACATGTTATAACAAATAAAACCTTAAAAAACATTCAGGAATTGCCTTACCATTTTTATTCTAAAAGTAAAAGCTATACTTTCCATGGTTGTTTTAGGAAATGTAGTTTATTGATCTCACCTTTTCCAAACTAAGCGCAATTCTAAAATCTCTCAAAATACTTAAGTGTAGCATCACAACAATTATTGTGACAACAAATTTCTAAACGTGCACAAAAGGATATAGTAAGGATTTTCCAGTAAAAGTGATCCAATGCATGCCTCCTTTATCATTGGACGAGCCATCAATGTACGTCTTCGCCAGTAAAACTTGGAATAGTTTAAGGAAAATGAGTTAAATGGAATGCTTAATATGCAAATTCTAATAAAAGCCATAAACAATTCAAAACCACATTTTTAAACACGGTAATGCCACCTTTCAGTTCAATATGTCAGTGTTTCCCAAACTTTTTTCTGCTGTGGCCCCATTATAATGCTTAATACTTGATGTGACCCCAGAGTGAAAACTGCGGGAGGGGGAGGAGAGTTGTTGAATGGAGTGGATGTTCAACAGTGTCGATACATGCACAAAAAAAAACAAGGACACCTACCATTTTGCAGACTCTGTTGGCATCAGCAATCAGGCATCAGAGCTCATTGGATTAGGCCAAAATTTTTTTTTTTTTTTTTAAAAACACATTTAAAGGGGCCTGACAACCAATTCCAGGATTGTCAAATCCTAGTCTCCACTCTGTAACCTCTATTGCTGCCTTGAAGCCTGCGACCCCAATTACACGTCCCACAACCCCACTGGCGGTTGAGACCCACAGTTTGGGAACCCCTCCAATAGGTACTTATTATGTGATTGCTTCAAGTGACAAAAGTTGCAACATCCAGAAATGGAGATCAGTTAACTTAGCCCTGACTAGTAATACAATGTGGAGCCTTCATGGCTTTGGTTCTTTAGTACCATACCAGGTAACGCATTCACCATATTTTTGGATGGGGGGAGGGGGAGGCAGAGGAATTGAGAACAGTGCCTTTTTTTATTGAAACCAGTTGTTCTGAAGATGTTGACTTATTGATGGAATACTGTTCCAGAGACACACAGTAACACACTTTATTACTAGTCAGGGCTACGTTAACTGATCTCCATCTGAGCAGTGATTGGGTTCCTGCAATTGCTGTAAGCACATCTGGTCTGACAAAGGGAAAAATCATACAGGATTTCAACTCCATATTGTTAGTTTTTGGTCCCTTCTTAGAAAGTACATGTATCTGTACAGAGTAAAACGTGTTAAAAGTGACCTCCATAATGGATACCCCTCATGCTGTAGTCATTCGACAGCACCTCACTCAAGTGACCATGAATGTGTTGCATGAGGGGTATCAAAACATAGTCCAATCCTACCTCATACATTTGTAATAATTTGGAATTTGGTATGACCTGGAAGCAGCAAAAGATGAAGGAGATAAAAAGGGCAGGACCAGGCTCAACTATAATGCCCCCTCACAGTCAAGTAACCAACTAGCACTTTTTGTCAAGGCTTATGAATAATAATTATTTGGGTGACCATGGTATCATATTCCAGCAAAATTTCAATGCATTTTGAGCAGAGAAAATATTTGAAGCAAAGGTAAATGATGCTGTGAATACAAAAATAACCCCATCACAATTCTAAATTTGTTTTAATGATACAATATTATGTCATGTATTCAAGAAATCAGGCTACTTTAAGTAAACCAATTTTGTTATATTATCCACTTACATGGTCTCCAGTGCCAGCCAGATGAACACATACAGGTCGGTATTTACTCTTCCATTCTTTGGGAACTATGAACTGAAACCTGCAGCAATGGCAGTGTGAGTAACTTCACGTTGCTAGTTGTACAATGATGTGATAACCATAAATCCTAAACACACAAAACTGGTCTGAAAAAACAGCTGATATATGATTAATATCTCAGCAAACTAACAGGAAAGCTGTATAATCTGTTCATGGTGTGAGGAAATACAATGAACAGCTCTAACTCAAACTAGCAAAGCTGAAGCTTTCATGACACAATGGCCAGGATTTTACCAGCCTTCTGGAGACTGACTGGGAGGTGGGAGCAGGTGACCAACCCTCAGGGAGAAAATTAAGGAACATTTTGGCATGGGAGTCCATTAGGGCAAGTGATCAGGGGTGGGGGCTGGGGTGGTGCTGCCTGATCCACAGGAGTGAAGTTCAGCCAGTCAGTAGTTAAAGGCGGGCAGCTGATTGATTGAACTAATTTGCATATTAATGGCCATTTTACCAGTATCACAATGGCCTCCCACTGAGATGGGAGTACGCCTGGTACATTGAGGCAACTTCCAGGTGGGGAGAGAGAGAGAGAGAGAGAGAGTGTCCATGCGTCTCCAACTCCACCACATTCAACCCACTGATCACCAGGTTACGTCTGCCTGACCGTGGCACACTAATAAAAAATTCTCGCTAGCCCTTCAAGGGGTTATCAACTTCCGCCATCACTAAAATCTCTACCACGGTCCCACCGTTCACCCACCAGCAGCAGGACACAAGGCATGCCAGTAAAATTTTGGCCATTATGTTCTTAATATCCGACCAGATTTTAAATATGGTTTATATATTTCCATTCATTATTAAATAGAATAAGATTGTTTTTGTTTCTCCTCCAGATAACTAGGTAATACCAAACATTAGAATTCAGAATATATTTTGTTTTATAATGCTCCTGTGAAGCATCCTGAGACATTTTATTACATTAAAAAGGTGTTATGTAGTTGTTGTGTAGATTATGCTAAGTCTTGCATTCGTGTCAGCATAAACTTTTCCCTCCTTAGCCCTGATTAATTCACAACAACATCATATCCATCCCAATTCTGAACTGAACAGAACAAAATATCTATTTAATTATATACTCATTTTTAAACAGCAATCACTCTGAAAAGTGACCTTGCATAGAACACAAGCCATTTTTTCCCCACCCCAAAGAAACTGACACCATTTCTAAACCACCCCAAAAGATATCACCCCGCACTGAAATCATAGAAATCAGGTCTTCTGATCTATATTGCTCAGTGCTACACAAAAAGTGCATTTACCCAATGATAGTTACTTCATTTTAATTATCAGTTGTGCAGCACCATAAATTATTGACAATGTAACATTTTTTTAAATTGGTTGTTAGTTGGTCTGTGATGCAATAATAATGTTAATTATCTCAGTAATAAATCTATAAACTGTAATGTTCAAATTTCACAATCACAGAAATGATACGGCGCAGAAGGAAGCCATTCACCCCATAGTATCTGGACTGGCTCTCCACATTAGCAAGTCATTTAGTGCCATTCTCCCGCCTTTGCCTCATAGCCCCACACATTCTTCTTTTTAGATAATTGTCTAATTCCCTGTTGAATGCTTTAATTGAACCCGCTTCCACCACACACTCAGGCAGTGCTTTTCAGACCCTAACCACTTGCTGCGTGAAAAAGTTTTTCCTGATGTCGCTTTTGCTTCTTTTGTCAATTGTTATAAATCTGTGCCCTCACATTCTCAATCCTTTCATGAGTGGGAAAAGTTTCTCCCTATCTACTCTATCCAGACCCGCCATGATTCTGAATACCTCTATCAAATCTCCTCTCAGCCTTCTTTTCTCCAAAGAAAACACCCTAACTTCTTCAATCTGTCTTCATAACTGAAGTTGCTCATCCCTGGAACCATTTTTATGAAACTTTTCTGCAGTCTTTCCAATGCCTTCATATCATTCCTAAAGTCTGATGCCCAGAACTGGATGCAATGCTCCAGCTGAGGCTGAACTAGTGTCTTATACAAGTTCAACATAACGTCCTTGCTCTTGTACTCTATGCACCTATCAATAATTCCCAGGACACTGTGCTTTATTAACCACTCTCTCAATGTGCCACCTTCAATGACTTATGCACATATACACCCAGGTCTCTCTGCTCCTGCACCCCCTTTAGAATGCTGCCCTTTATTTTATATCGTCTCTCCACGTTCTTCCTAGCAAAATGAATCACTTCACATTTTATGCATTGAACTTCATCTGCCACCTGTCCGTCCATTCCATCAACTTGTCTATTTAAGTTCTACACTATCCTCCTCGCAGTTCACAATGCTACCAAGTTTCTTATCATCCGCAAACTTTGAAATTGTGCCCTGCACACCAAGCTCTAGATCATTAATACATATTAGGACAATGCAAGGGTCCCAACACAGACCCCAGGGGAACTCCACTATAAACCTTCCTCCAGCCAGAAAAACATTCATTAGCCACTACTTTCTGTTTCCTGTTACTCAGCCAATATTGTGTCCATGTCGCTTCTGTTCCATGCAACTGGTGCAGAGTGGAATCACTGCAAGTTTGGCGAGAAGAGAGTTCGTTGGAGAGAATTTTCTCCCCATCGGGCGGACGGTTCAGGAGCGGGCGCGGAGCTGATCGCCACCCACAATCGGCTGCGCGCTGCCATTTTGTGTGGGCAGGCCAATTAAGGCCCGCCCAGCGTGACACGCACTGTGGTACACTGGCGAGGCTAAGAGCAACATGGCTAACATGTTAAGAGAGGTCATCACATCGCAGCTTAGGAGCCTAGAGGCAGAAAGGGAATGGGTGACCACCAGGCAGCCGAAGAGAACTAGACAGGTAGTGCAGGGTACCCTGGGGTACCGCTCGCCAATCGGCTTTCCATTTTGGATACTGGTGAGGGCATTGGTTCTTTGGAGGAGTGCAGTCAGAGCCAGGATTGTGGCACCACAGGCAGCTCAGCTGTACAGGAGGGGAGCAAAAAGAGGGGAAGAGCAGCAGTGATAAGGGATTCCTTAGTTAGGGGAACAGACAGGTGTTTCTGTGGTCATAGACGTGACTCCAGGATGGTATGTGGCCTCCCTGGTGCCAGGGTCAAGTATGTCATGGAGCGGCTGCAAGACATCCTTCTGTGGTAGAGTGATGAGCCAGAGGTCGTGGTCCATGCTGGTACCAATGACTTTGGTAGGAAGGGGGATGAGGTCCTGAAAGCAGATTTAGGGAGCTAGGAAGGAGATTGGAAAGCAGGACCTCGAAAGCAGTAATCTCAGGATTATTCCCAGTCCCATGTGTAAATGAGTACAGAAATAGGAGGATTGAGTGGTTGAACACATGGCTGGAAAGCTGGTGTAGGGGAGAGAGCATCAGGTTTCTGAGGCATTGAGACATGTTCTAGGGAAGGTGGGAACTGTACAAGCCAGACGGTCTACACCAGAACAAGATTGGGACGAATATCCTCGCAGGGAGATTTGCTAGTACTGTAGATAAAAATCAGAGCAGGGAACGGGAAATGGAGAATTAGTGAATGACTCCGAAAGATAGTAGCAGCACAAGTTAAAAAGTGTATAGCACAGGAATTTGGCAGTATCAAAATGGCAGATATGTAAATGCATGGAGTATAGCAAATAAAGCCAATGAGCTGAGGGCACAGATAGATACTTGGCAGCATCTCATTGCTATAATGAAAACCTGGCTTAAAGGGGCAAAAATGGCAGCTCAACATCCCCAGATATAGAGTTTTCAGACAGGATAGAGAGAGAGATAAAAGAGATGGGGGTGTATCATTATTGGTTAAAGAATCAGTTACAGATGTGAGGAGGGATGATATACTAAATGAAGCATAAAATTAGGCCATAAGGGTTGAGCTCAGGAAATAAAAAGGGGCAAACACATTGGGGGTCTATAGTATACTCCAACAAATAATGGAAGGAAGTTAGAAGAGAAAGTATGTAGGCAAATTTCTGAGTGCAAAAACAACAGGGCACTAACAGTTGGGGACTTCACCTACCCTAATACCAATTGGGATACGAAGAGTGTTAAGGGCGCAGGAGGCACAAAACTCTTGAACAGCATTCAAGTGAACTTTCTTAGCCAGCACGTGACAGTCCAAGGAGAGGGGATGCAGTTCTAGATTTAATCTTAGGAAACAAAGCTGAGCAAGTAGATGAAGTAGCAATGGGGGACCATTTTGGAAATAGAGACCATAATACAATTAGATTTAGCATCATTATGGAAAAGGACAAAGATAGAACAGGAGTAAAAGTTCTAAACTGGTAGAAGATAAATTTTACAAAGCTGAGAGGTGAACTGGCAAAAGTGGACTCGATACAGCTACTAGAAGGGAAAACTGTGTCAAATCAGTGATAGGCATTCAAAAGTGAGATTCTACGGGCACAGTGTAGACATGCCCCTAAAAAGAAAAAGGGTGGCACTGCCAAATCTAGAGCCCCCTCGTCATCCAGAAGCATACAGGGTAAGATAAAGCAGAAAGAGAAAGCTTATGAAACTCACAAAAAGCTTAATACTGTAGAAAGGAGTATAGAAAGTACAGGGGCGAAGTAAAAAAGGAAATTATGAAAGCAAGGAGAGGATATGAAAAAATATTGGCAGGAAACCCAAAGGTGTTTTACCAGTACATTAAGAGCAAGAGGAGAACTAAAGAAAAGGCAGGGCCTATCAGAGACGTGCATGGTAACTTGTACATTGATGCTGAAGATGTGGGCAGGATTCTCATGAGTACTTTCTCTCTGTCTTCACTAAGGTGAGGGATGATGCAGATATTCTAGTTAAAGCGGAGGAGTGTAAAATATTAGATACAATTAGTACAGTGAGAGAGGAAGTACTGGAGAGACTTACATCCTTGAAGGTTTATATATCACCAGGGCTGGATGGATTGTATCCCAGGTTGTTAAAGGAAGCCAGGGAGGAAATAGCAGATGCTCTGAGGGTCATTTTCCAATCTTCACTCAATGCAGGTGAGGTATCAGAGGATTGGAAGTCTACGAACGTTGTACCAATACTTAAAAAGGGTGTGAGGGATAGGCCAGAAAATTATAGGCCAGTCAGTCTAACTTCAGTGGTGGGCAAATTATTGGAATCAATTTTGAGGGACAGGATAAACAGTCACTTAGAAAGACAGATTGATAAGGGATAGTCAGCATGGTTTGTTCGGGGAAGATAGTGTCTTGCTAACTTAATAGAACGTTTTGAGCAAGTAACAATGAGGGTAGTGCAGTGGATGTTGTCTACATGGATTTTAGTAAAGCATCTGACAAAGTCCCACGTGGCAGACTGGTCAAAAAAGTGAGATCCCATGGAAAACAGGGGAAGGTGGTGAGTTGGAAGTTGGCAGTTTTTTAAACATATTCTTTAAATATATAAAAAGGAAGAGAGGGGCCAAAGTCAATATAGGCCCCTTAGAGAATGTGGCTGGGGAAATAAAAATGGGAAGCCAGGAAATGGCAGAGGAATTGAATAAATACTTTGTTTCAGTCTTCACGGTAGAAGACTCTAATAGCATTCCAAAAATACTAAATAATCAAGGGGAAAAAGGGAGGCAGGAAATAAATGCAAAACTATCACTAGAGAAAAAGTACTAGGGAAACTAATGGGGCTAAAGGCCAATAAGTCCCCTGGCCCTGATGAGTTGCATCCTAGGATATTAAAGGAAGTGGATGTACTATCGCCAGGTTTGCGGATGACACAAAAATAGGTGGGAAGGCAAGTGGTGAGGATGACACAAAGACTCTACTGAAGGATATAGACACGTTAACTGAGTGGGCAAAAACTTGGCAAATGGAATATAATGTGGGAAAATGTGAGGTTATGCACTTTGGCAGGAAGGATAGAGGAGCTGAATATTGTTTAAATGGAGAAAGACTGCAGAAAGCTGCAGCACAGAGGGATTTGGGGGTCCTCATGCATGAATCAAAAAAAGCTAGCATACATTCTCAGCAGGCAATAGGGGAGGCAAATGGAATGCTGACCTTTATTTCAAAGGGAATGCAGTATAAAAATAGGGAAGTCTTGCTAAAACTATACAAGGCACTAGTTAGACCACACCTAGAATACTGTGAACAGTTCGTTATCTAAGGGAAGGTGTACTGGAGGCAGTCCAGAGAAGATTCACTAGGTTGATCCTGGGTATGGAGGGATTTTCTCATGAGGGGAGGTTCAGTAGGTTGGGCCTGTACTCACTGGAGTTTAGAAGAATGAGAGGCAACCTTATTGAAACATATAAGATTCTTAGGAGGCTTGACAGAGTAGATGCTGAGAGGTTGTTTCCCCTTGTGGGAGACTCTAGGACCAGAGGGCATAATCTTAGTGTAAGGGGTCACCCATTCAAGACAGAGATGAGGAGGGATTTCTTCTGAGGGTAGTGAATCTGTAGAATTCTTTACTGCAGAGGGCTGTAGAGATTGGGTCGTTAAGCATATTCAAGGCTGTGATGGACAGATTTTTCATCTGTAAGGGAATCAAGGGTTACGGGGAAAAGGCAGGAAAGCGGAGTTGAGGATTATCAGATCAGCCATAATCTCAATGAATGGCGGAGCAGACTCCATGGGCCAAATAGCCTACTTCTGCTCCTACTTCTTATGGTCAGTTTTCAGTGGTGTTCCACATGGGTCAGTGCTGGGCCCTTGCTGTTTGTTGTATATATGAATGATTTGAACTTAAATGTGGGAGGCATGATCTGGAAATTTGCAGATGACAAAAAATGGCCGTGTAATTGATCGTGAAGATGATAGCTGCTGTCTCCAGAGTGATATCAATGCTTTGGCTGAATGGGCGGGAAAGTGGCAAATGGCATTCAATCTGGAAAAGTGTGAGGGAAGTGCAAACAAAGCAAGGAAATATCCAATAAATGGAAAGATATTGAGTGAGGTTGAGGGATTGAGACACCTTGAGGAGCATGTCCACAGGTCCCTGAAGGTGACAGGACAGGTGGATAAGGTGGTCAAGAAAGCATACGGAATGCTTTCCTTTATTGGACGAGGTAATGAATACAAAAGCAGGAACGTATTGATGGAACTGCATAAAATGCTGGTTTGGCCACGGTTGGAATTTTGTGTACAGCTCTGGTTACATTACAGGAAGAAAATTTTGCTCTGGAGTGATTAGAGGAGATTTACAAGAATTGTTAGGGCTTGAAAATCGTAGCTATGAGGAGAAACTGGATAGACTAGGGTTGTTTTCCTTAGACAGAGGGGGCTGAGGGGTGACCTAATTGAGATGCAGAAAAATGACGGGCCTAGATAAGGTAGACAGGAAAGACCCATTCCCCTAGCTGAAGGGTCAATTCTCATGGGGCATAGATTTAAGGTGAGGTAGGATAGTGGGTATCTGGAATTCACTGCCTAATTTGGTGGTTGAGGCTGAAATGTTCAACTCATTTAAAAAGTACCTGGAACTGCACCTGAAGCGCTGTAACCTGTAAGGCTACAGACCAGGTGCTGGAAAGTAGGATTAAAAATTAGCAGCTAGTTTCTTTTTTCTCTTTTTTTGGCCAGCGCAGACATGATGGCCTGAACGGCCTCTTCCTGCGTCGTAGCTTTTCCATGGTTCTATTTATTCCATGATCTTTAACTTTGCACACAAGTCTGTTGAATGACACTATATCAAACACCTTTTGGAAGTCCATGTACATCACATCAACTATATTTCCCTCATCAACCCTTTGTTATCTCTTCAAAAATCTCCAGCAAATCAGTTAAACAGGATTTTATCTTAAGAAATCCATGCTGGCTTTCTTTAATTAACCTGCATTTGTCCATGTGACTATTAACTTTGTTCTGAATTATTGTTTCCAAAAGTTTCCCCATCACCAAAGTTAAGCTGATTGGCCTGTAGTTGTTGGGCTTATCTTTACAGTCGTTTTTGAACAAGGGTGCAAACATTTGCAATGCTGTAATCCTCTGGCACCACCCCTGAGTCTAAGGAAGACGGAAAAATTATGGCCATTGCCTTCACAGTTTCCACACTCACTTCCCTCCGTATATTTGGATGCATCTCATCCAGTCATGGTGCCTTTAAGCCTTTCCAAGACCACCTCCTTACCAATTTCAAACCCTTCTAGTGTCTGAATTACCTCCTCTTTCACCAGGGCTTGGGTAGCATCTTCTTCCTCAGTAAAGACATGTAAAGTATTCATTTAATAACTCAACTATTCCCTGCCTCCATGCATAAATCCCCTTTATGGTCCCAAATCAACCATACTCCCCCTTTTACCACCCTTCTACTATTTATTTACCTATAGAAGACTTTGGGATTCCATTTTATGTTAGTTGCCAGTCTCTTTTCATTCTCCCTCTTTGCTTCTCTTATTGGCTTTTTCACCTCCCCTCTGAACCTTCTATATCCAGCCTGGTTCTCAATTGTATTTTCTACCTGACATCTGCCATAAGCACAATTTTTTTTCTTTATCTTAAATTTCTTTCTCTTTTGTCATCCAGGGAGCTCTGACTTTGTTTTCCCTATGTTTCTGTTTAACAAGCCAAAAATATTTTCAGTGCTACATTTTGCATGACCAAGACTACATGGATATAAAGTATAACTAAAATAAACATGCAATTTGTCTGTATTATATTGAACAGCAAATCTTCAAACTGGGAATAGATATAGCGGTGGAAAATTTACCATGTGGTCTTGTAAATGACCTTGACAAAAGAAAGGCTATAGATTTTGGATTTGGTTAAGTGATCTTGAGCTTATCACCACTAATTTTTGGGGCAAGAAGTTGTTCTTGGCCCCCAAATATTTAATGGCATAATGAAATCTTGAAATTCACCCACTTCATTATGCTGTTACAGAAACTGTTGCTTAATGTTGGGTGAAAACCATTAAACATGGCCAGATTAGATTAGGTACAGATTAATTGAATCTTAGAGCAGGCTATCTGAACCAACACGTATTTGTGGTGTTTTATTCTAATGAGAGCACGAAAGTGAGAGAGATCATGTGCAAGGCACATGAGTACACACACATACATGTTGGATTAGTATTTGGTTTAATCTCATGATTAAGGTTTTTCTTTACTTTTTATTTGTGGCTTTGTACTATGGCTAGAAATAATGAACTGGTTAAGGATGTTCATTCCCAGGATGCCTTATGGTTGAATGCATCAATTCACAATTTAGCTGACTGTGCTGTTATTTCAAGCTAAAGGATGCGCAATTCCAGCCTGTTGACTTGACGTTAGTCATAAATATATTGTGAAATGAGATTGCTATGCTAGTGACAGGGAACGGGACCATGGATCCAAGATGGTAAACAAGTTTGCACCTGGTGTTTTATAGGAACTGCTTCATTTCTGGGGTCTTTTTCACAATAACTACTGTCATGCTGTAATGATTCATTTGGGATAGTATGCATGACTAGAAGTGTGCAAAATTCTTGGGCTTTCCTTCACAATTTTAAGAGACACAAACAAAGGTTGATAAGGCTATGCCTTTACTCAAAGAAAACAAAAAGGAATAATTGAGTTCATTTCTGTGTTTGACTACTACTTTTAGACATTGAATGTGTCAAGACTTGGTTGAACAGAGGAGAAGGTTTAAATTGAAACCATGTCAGATATGAATTTTCTCACACAGGCCTTCTCCCATGGTCAACATGGGCTTCTTTTCTCCCCTTTCCTGATTCCCCTTGAACGTATATGCAATTTGCCTCTACCTCTCCTTGTGGTAATGAGTTCAATATTCTCATCACTCTAAGATTTCTTGAATTCCTTATTGAATCGATAGGTGACCATATTGCATTTGTGGTCCTCAATTTTTGAAACCTCACAAGTGGCAACATTCTCTCCATATCTATCCTATAAAACGCAAACACCTTCATAATTTTAAAGGCCTCTAATAGGTCACCTCTGAGTCTCTCTTTCTAGAGAAAGAACTCCAGCCTACTCACTCTCTCTCTCTCTCAAGAGTTGCACCCTCTGAGTTCTGGTATCATTCTTGTAAATCTCTTATGTATTTTCTCCTGTACTTCCAAATCCTTATTATATGGTCAGTACTCTAATTTTTGTTTAACCAAGGTTATATGCATGTTTAACACAACTTGTCTGCTTTTAAATTCTATAATACTTGAAATGAAACCCAGTGCTGTGTTTGCATGTTTTATAGCTTTGTTAACTGCACTGCTATTTTTATGATGTGAATCTGTACCTCTAGGTCCCTTTATGCCGCTCTCTCATTCAGGCTCTTATTTTCAAAAGGTGTAGATGGCATCCTTATTCCTCCTACCAAAATGCATAACCCTCACATTTATATTGAAATTCATTTACCATTTACATGTCCATTCTACAAATTTGTTAATGCCCTGTGTTCTGTCGCAGTCTTCCTTAGTATTAACTATAACCTCTAATTTTGTGGCATCTGCAAGTTGATATTGTACGTCAGAGACCAAATAATTTATGCCAATGGTAAATAATGGTTCTAGCACCAATCCCTGTGGAACACCACTGCTAATTGCACATTAATTGTTTTTAATTGTACACAGGTGGTGGGCATTAACTGGGGATTCACTTGTGCCTCGGTGTCAGCTGTGGCTCAGTTCATAGCACCCTCGCCTTTGAATCAGAGGGTTGTGGGTTCATGTTCCACTCCCGGAAAACCAAGAACTGAGATTGTACTCAAAGAGTTGCAATCTGTGACTGTTGATAACTCAAAAGAGTATAAATAGGAACAGCTGGGGTGCACCGCCACCCCAGGAAATTACATTTTGATTTAAAGTTTAAGTGCCTGTTGTAGTTTTGTCTTTTAGTTACTGTGCCCCTTTAAGGGGTTATCCGCTTTCATTAGTTCATTTGATCTTTTTGTTAATTTGTTAAATTGTCCCTAATTTTATTACAAAAACAAAAAGCGCTGGAAAAACTCAGCAGATCTGACAGCATCTGTGGAGAGAAAGACAGAGTTAATGTTTCGATGACTCTTTTTCAGAGAAGAGTCATACGGACTTGAACCGTTAACTCTATCTTTCTCTCCACAGATGCTGTCAGACCTGCTGAGCTTTTCCAGCATTTTTTGTTTTTGTTTCAGATTTCCAGCATCCGCAGTATTTTGCTTTTACCCTATTTTGTTAATTGGTTTACTTTCAAAACCCAAATAGGAGCAGATTGAAACTGTGATTGTTGGGTGAGGAGGTGCATCCTTTTAAGATGCATCCCTGTAAATAAATGATTTTATAAAAAGAGTATAAAGATTGGTTCCAGTTCTATTCTTCTTTCTGGCTTTCTGAAATACATCAACTGTTTATCACCTTCTGCCAGTCCAAGTAACTACCATTAATCCCTGCTCAGTTCTGTTTTGTGGTCACTTTGCTATCCATTATGCTACTTACCCACATTCCACAGTCATGAGACTACCAATTAGAACCTTATCAAAGGCCTTTTGAAAGTCCATGTATATTATATATGCTCTCTCATAATTTATTGTCTTCAGTTATTTGAAGGTTGCTAATCATGGTTCGTGACAGACCACTATCTCTAGCAGTCTTTCCATGATATCACACTATCGTAATGGGGCAAGTAGAAGTGGCAGGTCCCAAGAACTACCTTAGCCGTTATGGGTACCCACACTGTCAGCATTATTAAACACTGCACTCTAACCATCTGAGCTAACCAGCGCTATGTATTATGTACATTGCATTATCCTCATCTACCCTCTTACTTCAACAAATTGAATACATTTGGTCAAGCATAACCCCTTTTGAAATCTGCTCTGCCTATTGCTTTTATATATTGGGTTTCTACAAATTTTCTATTAGATCATTGAGTGAAGTCTCCAATATCTTTCCTACCACTGATATTAAGCTAACTGGTCTATAGTTCCATCTCTCTTTTTTGAATACGAGAATGTCAGCTGTCTGTCAGTCCTCTGGCATCATTCCCTTTCATTAAGTATTAGTACCTCTGCTATCTCTTCTTTAGCTTCTTTGAATAATTGCGGAGATAATCCATCTAGATCCGTGATTACAGTAAATCTTTATAAGTCACATGCCAGACTTCAGCTGGAGTATCGTGTTCAAATCTGGGAACCACACTTCAAAATGGATGTCAAGATGCAGATGAAATTTAAATGTTTAGCATCAAGGATGTGGAATGCAGTTGTGGAGCAACTAGAAAACCTGGGATTGTTCTCAGAGCATAAAAGGTTAAGAGAAGATTTAATAGGTGTTCAAAATTATGAGTAATTTTGGGTAAATAGGAAGAAACTGCTTCCACTGGCACAAGGGTCAGTAACCAGAAGGCACAGATTTAAGATAATCAGCAAAAAATCCTGGGGGAGATATGATGATATGTAATGCACTGCCTGAAAGGGTGTTTGAAGCAGATTCAATAATAACTTCAGAAGGGTATACAGTACTTTAAAAAGATGAAAATTTAGGACTATGGAGAAAGAACACGGAATGGGAGTAATCGGTAGCTTTTTCAGAGAACCAGCTCAAACATTCAGAGAACCAGCTCCTTCTGTGCTATATGATACTGTTTGATTAGTTTATTATCTCCCTCCTTCCTTTCTTAAATGTCTTGATAAGTATTTGATCTCTTCCTCTAAAGTCACATCCACCTTGTTATTCTCCCTGGTTAAAAAACTGAGGCAAAATAACAATTCAATATCTCCTGCATTTCACTATCATTACCTGCGAGTGTATCTTGTGCATCCCTTATGTACTCTTATCCCAATCTTAATTTTTCTTGTTATTTATGTATCATAATGTTACTATTTTTAATATTCTTTGATCATTTCATTATTTCTCTTTGCCTTCCTAATCATATAACTTTCCTAACTTCTTCATAATCTCGCTCATTATCCTCTGCTTCATTATGTATTTAGTGCGTACTTTTATTAAATTTCAGTGTTATCCTTATTTCGTGACTTTATTAGCTAGTTTGTCCACGATTTTTAATGAGATATACTTCTCCTGAACTGTACTAATATTCTTATCAAATATTTCCCACTGCTGTTCTTCATCTATCAGCATTTTTTCAGTTTACCTTCCCTATGTCCAACCTCATCCCCTCATAATTAGCTTTTTTCCCAACTTTTGTCTGTCTTATGTTTTTTGCAATCATGATATATCTTACTATGTTGTGATCATTATTCCCTAGATTTCCCTCCCTACCCCCACCACCCCCCAACATGCCTACTTCTCTTAATTGTTCTGGTTTGTTTCCCAATACTAAATGCAGCAGTTATTCCTCTCTTGTTGAACATCTTTGATCAGCTTAACTTCTGCATCCGTCCAGTAGGATCAGCATCCCTACTGTTTCTGGATGTTGGCAAAAGCAATCAACTTAGTATTGGCTAAGTACTGCCCTACACTCCATTTCTAAATTCAAAGCTATCAACCACGGTAAAAATCTAGAACCAAAAATATGGTCTCCCTGTTAGCTTTGTCCAACAGCTTCCAACTAATTCAAAATGTCAGGGTCACAGCAACATGTGGTAGAGGCATTTCATCTTTAAGGTTTGATGAAGGAAGCATTTTACTTCCTGAAAACTTAACCCCTTTTTCAATACTAAATGGCAATTGTAAGCTATCTAAAAAAAAATGTTACACTGAAGAACTGTGGTATAGTCAAGTGACATAACACATTAGTTTTTTCATTTACTGCCCCATAAAAGGAATGAAAGATTATCCGACAATTTTTGGCAGCACTAGTTTTTGATCTTGACCAAAGTATGAAGGCCAAGGGAGGAGGAAAAAAAATTCCAAGAAAATAGCAGGAAATGATCTAAAGGCATCAGTCACAACTCATGTTTGCATTTATACCATACTAATAATGCAAATGAATGGAAACTCAATTACATAAATAACCATTTAGGACATCATCAGATAACACTTTGATCACATAGTTCAGGAAAGAAATGCAAGAACAGTGAGAATTCAGTTGTGTGCTTTTATTTCCTTACCTAGCTTTGACAGATTCAGCTGGCATTATCCCTGGTAGATAATGATCCAGTGGGGATACAAAGTGCCCATCCAGGATCTGACAATCAGCCTGTTCCTCCATCTGTAACAAATAGCTTTCAGTTACAATTTTATTCATTCAGGAACAGAAAGAAACAATTTTTTTGATTTTGAATGGTTACTTTCTCACTCCTCGGGTAGCGCGGCACCAAAGACCCAGATTTTGTTGGCAGCAGTGAAAAATCAGCATGCACCGTTCAACTGTTCAACAGCTGCCCACAAAGCTTTCTCAGCCTTCTGACTGTAGACTTGCTCTAATCCAGAATCTGATCCAGCACAGCACCCTCTACAAGGTAACTATGGCATTCGGAAGCAGGTCAAGAAACAGCAAGGCTCTTCAACCAATCCTTATGTGACATGCTGTCTAAGCAGGACACATACATTTGATTTAAATTCTGTACAGAAAGTAAACTAAAAATTGGAAGAGACTTGAGATTAAGGTAGAGAAATAAAAGAAAAAAAGAATTTGTAACTAACTTGTGAAGAAATGAGACTTAACACCTGTGAAATTGAACTCCAAAGCCTAGAAAGCTGATTTGGCAGCAATTATCACTTAACATGCCATCAAAAATTCACTTACTCCTGAATGCACTTGTCCTAACTTTTTACTGGGGTATCTTTGATAGCAACCTCCAGATTTCCATGTTTAACTGCACGTGTGGATGCCAAAAGTTGCTGTCAGATTTTCTCTGTTATAAAAGTGAACATTTTTAACCTCACCCTTATTAACTATGCAAAATTTGGACCAAGCACCTCTGAACCAAGAAAGCAGTCAGAGACCCTGTGCTAAGCATCTCATTTTCACAGTGGACATCCAGTTCCTCTACACACCTGCAGCCCCGAATAGCAAGACCTGATGGCTCTCCATTTCTTCCATTAACTGAGGCGCAACCAGTTCCAATTCACCAGTAGCCTCCTCTGCCAAACTGAACTTCTTCTTACATCGAACAACTTCCCCTTTGGCTCCATTCATTTCTTTCAAACAAAAGATATTGCTATAGAAACATATGGCTATTAGCCAGGCCTGCCTTTAAATGACATATATGGTACATGCTTTGGTCCAGTTCTACTCTGGTCCCCTCAATCAACTCTTGTTCCAGGGCGCTAATGACTGTCATTGCCAATTCCTGCCCTTGCCCTGAACTGGAACATTTCAAAAACTTTATTTCTAATTTCCACCCTTCTCTCAAACTCTTCCCTTCCTCAATTTCTCTATCTCCTGTTATGAAGATGTGCTATACAGAATATTAATTTGTAATTTAATCAGCTAGTCAGGATAGCTATCAGTATCTAGAAGGCCAGACAATTTATCCTTGGAGCAATGAGACCAATTATTGTCCCTGCTAAGTTCACGTGGCTTAGCACTGACCAAGGACTTTGCTGGTTTAATTATACAATTCAAAAAAATCTTTAGTGAGGTATTTTCTGGAATGGCATAATCAGCATATTATGCCTCAAACATGCTGGTTTCTGCACTGTCCTTCCAGTCGCAAACTTGCATCCTAATTTCCTGGGACACTACTTTGCATACTCTGCAGCAAACATAGTGGTGTTCAATCGATTACAGAAAGTGGCAAGGCCAGTGGCAGGTCCCAAGAATTTTGTAGTGCTTTCACTCAAAAAAAAAAACTCAGAACATACATCTACTACTATGATGCTTGATATGTTGTGCCTCCCGCCTCTGCTTTCCCTCTATAATGATGACAGTAGTGAATGATGAATAGTCAAAAAGCCTTTCCAACTATTTTGTCCTTCTGAATGGGGTGGAGGGGATCCTAAAAATAAATTCTTCAGGCACTCACAGGACTTTGATCAGAGAAAGTAAAGTTATTAGTACGAGAAGAGCAAAACAAAAACACCCCAAAAATTCAATTCAAAACAACAGTGAAGCTGCAAAACTTGAATAGTCCTGTCAGATTGAAAATTGTCTGAAATCCACAAGATGAGCTTATGTAAGCAGGTGATGTCAGGTCCAACAGCACCTGGAATTTTAAGTGAAACTGAATGCCACAAAAAAGAGTAAATCCAGGAATTTAATCTTGCAGATGTTTTCAATGGTGGTTGAGCTATGTTAATAAGCTTTCTTAGATTTCAGGGAAGAGCTACAGAAAGTGGCAAGGTGGTACAGATGTTCCCAGGAGATTAGAGGTAGTGTACAATTTGGCTTAACTCACTTACGCCAGTCACATTGGAGTCACATGTTGGCCAGACCAGGTAAGGACAGCAGATTTCCTTCCCTACAGGACATTAGTGAACCAGATGGGTTTTTACAACAATCGATAATGGGTTCATGGTCATCATTAGATTTAATTCCAGATTTTTATTGAATTCAAATTCCACTGTCTGCCATGGCGGGATTCGAACCCGGGTCTCTGGATTACTAGTCCCTGGATTTGTTGGTCCCACCCTTTGTCTTTACTGGAATATGCTGGCCCTGTACTCTCCCTATTTCCTTCCTGAATGAGTCCCACTGCTCTGACGCAGATTTACCTAAAAGTAGCTGCTCACAGTCCACTCTGGCCAAATCATATCTGATATTAAAATTGGCCTTCCCCCAATTTAGAACTCTGATTTCTGGCCCATCCTTGTCCTTTTCCATAACAACCTTGAATCTAACAGAGTTATGATCACTATCTGTAAAATTCTCCCCCACTAATACCTCTACCACTTGCCTGGCTTCATTCCCTAAAATTGTAGGACCTTCTACGCACTGGCTTAAAAAGCTCTCCTGGGTGCATTTTAAGAATTCTGCTCCCTCTACACCTATCACATTATGACTAAACCAGTTAATGTTGGTGAAGTTGAAATCCCCCACTATTATTACCCTGTTATTTTTACACTTCTCTGATGTTTGCCTACATATCTGCTCTTCTACTTCTCTGACTGTTTGGGGGCCTATAGTACACTCCCAGCAATGTGATTGCTCCTTTTTTGTTTTTAAATTCTACCCATATGGCTTCATTTGAGGAGTCTTCTAAGATGTCAACCCTCCTTACTGCTGTAATTGATTCCTTTATCAATACTGCGATACCCCTTCCTCTTTTACCTCCTTCCTTGTCTCGCCTGAAGACCCTGTATCCTGGAATATTGTGCTGTCAATCCTGCCTCTCTCTCAACCACGTCTCTGTGACAGCAATGACATCATACTTCCATGTGTTAGTTTGTGCCCCCAACTCATTTGCTTTATTCGTCAGACTCCTTGCATTAAAATAAAGACCATCCAACCTTGCCAAACTCCCTTGTGCCTTAACTGGCCTATAATTTCTATGCCTTCCAGACTCACTTGCTCTCTCTTCTAATTTTGGCTGTGCATCTCCCCCTGCTGAACCTCCTCTCAGGATCCCAAACCCCTGCCAAGTTAGTTTAAAGCATCCCCAACAGCAATAGCAAACCTCCCCGCAAGGATATTGGTCCCATTACGTTGAGGTGCAACCCGTCCTTCCTAATTTCCTTCCCTAATATATTATTTTCCTATCTCATGAACCCTTATTTTGTGCAAAAACCCCTTGTCTGGCACCTTATTGAATGCTTTTTGAAAATCCAAACATGTTACACCCAATGATCTCTCCTTCTCCATGTTACTAATTATATTCTCAAAAAACTCCCAACAGCTATGTCAAATATGCTTGCCTTTTCATAAAAATATGTTGACTCTGCTCAATCATTCTTTAAGTTCCAAATGTCCTGTTATCATATCCCTAATAGATTCTAGCATTTTCCCTACTATTGATGTCAGGCTAACTGGTCTGTAGTCTGTTTTCTCTCTCCCTCCTTTCTCGAATATTGGGATTACATTTGTTGCCTTTCAATCCACGGTGACCATTCTAAAATCCAGGAAATTCTGAAAGATCAAAACCAATTCATCCATTAACTCTGTAGCAAGTCTTTTAAGGGTGCAAGCCATCAGGTCCTGGGGATTTGTCAGCTTTCAGTCCCATTAATTTGTCCAGTACTATGTCATTACTAATACCCTTAAGTTCCTCATTGTCACCTGACCTTTAACTCGCTATTTCTGGAATGCTTCTTGTGTCTTCTACTGTGAAGTGAAGATGGATACATAGTATTTGTCTAATATCTCTGCTATTCCCTTATTCTCCATTATTATTTCTCCTGTCTCCGCCTGTAAAGGATCCATGCTTACTCTCACGAATCCCTTCCTTTTTACAAACCTATAGGAGCTGTTATAATCTGTTTTTGTCACTAGCTAATTCACTCACATCTTATTATCTCTGTAATCCTTTGCTGAATTTTAAAATCCTCCCAATCCTCAGGCTTACTACTCTTTTTGGCTACATTATAAGCCACTTCCTTTAGTCCAGCACTATTGTTAGAAATTTCCCTACTAATGTTAGACTGACTGATCTATAGTTACCTGATTTCACCCTTTCTGAACAGAGCCTCCAGTCTTCATATTGGGGAATTTTGATTAAAAGGAGACTGTACAGTTTGTGTACCATTTTCCTAATGTCTCCAGTAACATTGTTACCATGCAAATAAAATGCAATGTAAACAAAGAGGGTACCTTAATACATGGTCTATCTCAGAAGAAGTCCATCATCTAAGTTCATTTACGATTTCCTACATAGCAAGTTCCTAATCTCAAATATGGTATCACAGGGTGTTGCCTGGCGTTGGCTTAATACTGGTCCATAGAGATGAAAATACTGAGCAGCCAAACATTCTCATTCCCTTTGTGTATCACCTAGCTGCAGCAGAGTTCAAGGAGTAGGGAAGGTGCATGGTGAAAGGAAACACGATGATTAACAAACAGCATCCAAAACTGAAATCAGTCTTTGTTCCTATTTTGGGTAAGCTGTTTTATAGGTATTTATATATGAAATCCACGGAACTTGATCTTCAATCTCCCCACCTAAGCTTCTCAACGCTTCTAGTTCTGCGATGAACCTGTGAATGGCCAGTGCCACCCAATGTATTTGCATTGTGAGTATAAGCACATGTAAACTGACAACCAGTTTTAGCTCTCCACCACCCAAAATTTATGGGAAGGTGCCTAAAGGAGGCTAGATATTGTTCCATAGGGACTGGAATATTGAGTCATGAATCACTCTTGACTAGCTGTGTTGTCTGACATGATTGAGTCAGAACTTTCCCCAGCTCAACATTAGCAAGAGTGAAGCTACTGTTCAGTTTTTAACAGAAACTTGATTCTACCCTCCTCTTGGCTACTCACAAAGACCAAATCCAATATTGTGCAACTTCAATGTCCTGCTTGGCCTCAAGCCGGGCTTCACAATCCACAATCAGCCCATTGTGAGGAACCCGTTTCTGGAAAATTTGAAGAACATTGAATTTTGGACATTCTGCATCCTGAGTTATTTTTTTAAAGTTTGCGATATTACTTCGGGGCTTTGAAAATTCCATTCTTCAAGAAACCATGCGTCAAGATAGATGTCCAGCAGGGAATGCCTGGAGAGGGAAGAAATACTTTGTATATCCAAGTTAACAAAGAACTGTTGCCAGGCTCAAAGCTCTTGCTGTTTGGTTAAAAACACCTTGCCTAAGGGAAGTATTCTTTAAACATCTTAGTCTTTAAAACTCTAAAAGAGAGTGTGGGTGCCTTAGAAGCAAGCTGCCTGAAAAAGACACTCTCTTTCCCTCTCTCTTCACACCTTTGTGTTAAACTTTCCTCAGAAATGTCTCATCAGGATAACTCTTTTTTTGAGAGTTCGCAAAGTTGTGATAAGTGAGAGTCAATAAGGATAGTTTCATCAAAAAAACGTCTGAAGGAACTTCCAGAACTATTATGGCCAGAATTCTGTTTGATCAACAGCGCCAAGATCTTTTTGAATTTTCTCATTTTAAAAGAAACTTTCCCATTCTCTAGCCTCTGCAGGGGACTGTTTATTTTGTCCTGTTTTATGTCTGTGAGTGTTAGGGGGTTCGTATATTTTTTTCAAAAAGGAGAAATCGTTACACTTCTAAACTACAACTTGTATGTTAACCAGTTTATTAACTTGTTTTTAAAAGTAGTTTGTTTTATAACAAATTGATATTTTAATGTTTACTTAAAGAAGCTTGGTTAGTGTCTTTTTATGCTGGAAATAACAGTATCAAAGGTAAATAATTGGCTAGTTTTGTGGGTGAATTAAACATTTAAACTACTGTTACAACCTGTGGAGAAGTGGGGCTAGAATTAACTGCGCACTCCTCCCATCTTGGTCAGTAACACCATCATCAACATAATTTCTTTCCACCTACTTCATCTCCACTACTACTAAAGCCCTCAACCATACCCTTCATATCACCGGACTGGGCTTTTCCAAATCCTCCTAATCAGCGTCCAAAACGCTTCTCAAAAATGCTCCAATTCAGCAGCAACTAATTTTCACTAACCTCCATGGGCTCTTTGTACCCACTGCACTGATTTAACTGACAAATCATTTCATGGCTCATTCTATCCTCCCTCTCCATCCTCTTTGATGTCTAATCACAGCTCATGTTTTCTGCACTCAAGTCTGAGCCACTACTCTCATCCCCTCCCTCTATCCTACTAGTAGCAACATTATTGTCTTCTTGAGTTCAAGGTCATGCCTAAACATCTAATTCTTGCTAAGTTTCTCCCAACCTTTGAAAGCCCTCTCAAAACTAACATCTTTGACAATGCTTTTGGTCATCTCTGCTATCCTCTCCTAATTCCCACCATGCCTGATCTGACCTGCCCTGTTTGACAAGTTGTTTTCTACATTAAAAGGCTCAATCAAAGTGTCAACTATTAGTGAAAAACGCATCATGGCACAACTGGACTCATTTGGAGGGAAACATGGCTGCACACAGTTGGTAGCTGAACTTGGTAGAGGAAATGTCCAAATAAACCTACAATGGTTACGTGCACTATATTTGACTATCCGTGAGAAACTTTGCATGAGTAAGACTAGAGTCAGTGCTTGCCTGCTTTCACAATTGAGACAAAAATTTGATTTATTGGGGTGTACAAGTTAAATTAGGCAAAAAAGCTTTGAATGATGTTTTATCTTGTTCAACAATACAATCAGAAACAAAAATAGTGCACCTTTACAAAAGGCCATTTCATCACTAAATGATTACCTTGTCAATGAATATGGGGTAGTCTCTTGGAACCAACTGTTGACATTTTTCTCGGTTTCCTATTTTTTTCCTAAATTCAAACAACCTGCAATTAAAAATAAAACTATGATACTTTCAAAACATGCTTTTAAAAAATATCCAATTAAATGCAAGTCCCATATCAGTCCACATTATAACTATAGGCAACCAAAGGTACAAAAAGCCATTCTGTTGCTTATTTACAGCTGCAATTTTCAAAATTTGATCATTGATTGCTATCAACTACTAATAGCAACTAAAAAATACAACGTTTGGCTTTATAATTTTTAAGGCATTAAAAATCTAAAAATAAATCCTACAGATTTTAAATTACTCTAAAGATTTTAGTCTAATTAAGTAAGCATATGATGCCACCATATTGGAAAACCCAATACCCATAACAGCTGTAGTTCAACCCATCCTACTGAACTCCTAAACTCAGCTACTTCACCATAGAGAGACACTGGGTATATATGAGATATTTTCCATCCAGGGTTCTCTTTCTTTGACTGCAAATGTGAAGTGAAACGAATGGTTCAGGTCTGGAATGCACTGCCTGGAAGTGTGGTGGAGGCAGGTTCAATCAAGGCATTCAAGAGGGTATTAGATGATTATTCGAATAGAAACAAGGTGCAGGGTTTTGGGGAAAAGGCAGGGCAACAGCACTAGGTCTTATTGCTCACTGGAGAGCTGGTGCAGACACAATGGCTGAATGGCCTCCTTCTGTGGCGTTAAGATTCTGTGATTATACACACACACACACACACACACACACACACACACACACACGCACACACACGACTGTATTCGAGGAGGCTTTTCAGGCAGAGGAGGCAAAGTAAACATCAGAGTTCATCGCCCCACTGCATTAAACCTTCAATCTTTTTCTACAAGTCAGTATAGCAGCTTTAGCGCTAATACCCATGACTGCTGTACAATTACTCAAGGTGGAAAACATTGAAACAAGTCAAGGCTATGCATCCTGTGCATACACATGTAGCATGCAGTTTAAAATTTAACCAAAATCTTCTCCACTCCACCCCAGATTTGAACAACTGCTGAGGATCCACAATACATATAAAATGGCAAATCCAGTATAGGATTGACAAAGGCAGAATAGGAGAATGCAGAACACTTGAATTTGCTGCACCCACTCCAAAATTCCTACATCAGGTAAAAGAAAACCTTATCTAATACATTATAAAGAATGCAATACTGGATAAGCTACATCCCACTCATTACTGTGACTCAACTTAGATGCTCCAAGTCATCAGATCAGTTCATTCAAGAGGTCAGACTGTACATCACAGCTCATCAGATAATTAGAAGGAAACATTTAAAGTTACACTAAAAATTTATTTTTTTCACCACACATCAGTAGTAAATTTTACTTCTTTCTCTACTATTCTTTAGTCAAGATAAGCAACTAGTCTGAAAAGCAACGTTTGTCCACGGACACCAATTAATCCGTATTGCAGCTGAAAGGTGATATGTTTCAATGTTGCTGAAAAGGAGGAATCATTTCCCCACATGACAAGAACAAACTCAATTTAAATACATAGGCTAGCTTCAAAAGCAGTCCCTCAAAAGAAATCCTGGATCACAAGGACACCTCAACAGTGCAACACAAAGTCATGTTGAACGGAGGTCAATAAATGACACAAACAGTATCTTTATATAGTACCTTCTGAGATCATCCGGCTTTCCCCATCCTTGAATGAAAAGTTTTGAAAGAAGGAATCGCCTGTAGAGAACGTCCAATTTACTGACACCCATCCGAAGGAGCAATTACTCTTAACAGCACATCTAATTAAAGAAAGACGCAGTACTTTTTAAAAAAAAGCATAATCACATCAGGATCTACATTACGATTATATAAAATAGTTACTGTAGCCAAAATGACTTAAGAAAAATCATATTAGAAAAATTCATTCATAAAATCTAGTTCTTCCACAGACCAATGTACAGTGGTCAAGCCGAAATCTCTGGCACTTTACAAGTTACATGTATCCTATATTAGACTACCACACTTACCTAACACTAGTTAAAATACCATTAAAATACTCTAATTCCTGAAAGAAATATAGAAATCCTGAGTAACTCTCAGCCTTGCTAGACCCCAAAATCAATAATCATTTTGCCCCATGGAGAAGCTGATTACTTCAGTCCACATTTAGTCTACATTTATCCCTTCAATAGAACCTTACAGCACAGAAATAGGCCATTTGGGCCCTCATGCCTGTGCCAGCTCTTTGAAAGAGCAATCCAATGAGTCTCAACCCTCTGCTCTTTCCCCATAGCTCTGCATTTTTTTCTTTTTCAAGTACATATGCAAATTCCTTTTGAAAAAGCTACACTACTATTGAGCCTGCTTCCCCACCCATGCAGGCAGTACATTCCAGATCATACTGCACTGCATAAAAATATTACATCTTGCCTCTGGTTCTTTTGCAGTTTACCTTAAATCTATTCCTCTGGTTACTTACACTGCTGTCGGTAGAAACAGTTTTTTTAAAATCATGCATTCATGGGATGTGGGGAGGGGGTAATGGGTGGGTCGCTGGCAAGGCCAACATTTAGTGCACATCTCTAAACGTCCTCGAGAAAGTGTCAGTGAGTCACCTTCTTGAACCACTGCAGTCTGCCTGATGTAGGTACACCCAGTGTTGTGCAATAGGATGTTCCAGAATTTTGACCCTGATTTTTTTTTTAAGAACATGAGAAATAAGGGTAGGTCATATGGGGCCTCAAGCTTGCTCTGCCATTCAATATGTCTTTCTCCTGAGTTCCACTTTCCTGCACAATCCTACATTCCCTTGATTCTCCTAGTCTCCAAAAATACATGGACCTCAGTCTTGAATATACTCAACGAATCAACATCCAATGCCATCTGGAGTGGAGATTCACAAAGATTCACAAGCCTTTGATTGAAAAAATTTCTCATCTCAATCCTAAATGGTCGACTCCTTATCTTGAGACTTGACCCCTAGTTTTAGACTTTATAGCCAGGAAACAACAGCCTTTGAACACTTGACCATATAGATGCTGAAAGAATATTATACATTTCAATGAGATCACCTCTCATTCTTCTAAATTCCAGAGAATATAGGCCCATTCTACTCAACCTCTCCTCATAGACCAACCCTCTCCTCCCCAGGAATCAATCTAATAAACTCTTATTATACCTCCTCTAGGCATATATTTCCTCACTTTATTTAAGATGTGGCCTCATTAAAGACCCATATAATTGCAGCAAGACTTCTTTACCTTCATACTCCAACCATCTTGCAATGAAGGTTAACATACCATTTGCTTCCCAATTGCTTGCTCTGCCTGCAGGATATTTCCAATCAAAACCCTTCATAATTCTGAACACCTCCATTGAATCACCCCTGAACTCTTTCTGTTCCAAGGAGAACAACTGGCTTTTCCAGTCTCTCACAATGCACCCTCACCAGTGAACTATCTACAGTTTTAATTTATTTCCATATACAGTTAAAATCAACAGGCATGTCAGCAATGCAGTACCCACCATATTTATGTGACAAAACAATCACAATTTATAACATCACATCACATGAAATCATTATACATTACAGGTTGCTAATGCTCAAATATCTGTTGTGTCATTATGACCTTGTCATTATGATCGTAAATTTCTGGAGTTGATTCATAAGAAGAATAACAATTTTATAGTGTAGAGTAGGGAACAGGAATGCCTATGTATTGGGTAAAAAAAAAACACTTAAAACATTAACGAAAGGGGAAAGACAGACTATGTTTTATAAACAGATGCTTCATTCTGGCAAGCCATACAAGTTAATAGGATGAGAAAGATATCACCTACAAATATTTTCAAACATTTAAAGGTTTTTTTTAAACTCAACCTATTAAAAAAGGCCAACTGTATCTTTTTCTTCTCAAATATTTAGTCTTAGCACTAAATTCCTCTCTTATGAAGTACCATGTACAATCAAGAAGGAAAATGATTTTCCTTTCAGATATAAATCATATAAAGGAAATCAATAAAACATCACAGACTGTAGCTATAAATTTATGTTCAATGATGAAAATGCCAAAAAAAAAGTTTAAAACAATGTTATCATTGTCAAGCACAGATTTGATCAATACCAAGGGCTATGCACATGTCCCTGGCTAACGTGAAAAAAAAAATTCACCATGAAAAGTCACTATTCAGTTACAGATACAATTTCCTTTTGTCATCTTGTATCTTTTAATTTGGAATTAGGACAACTTATTGTAAGGTCTAATTTAGCCAATTGTGTAGATATTTTCATAAAAGAGATAATTTGTAGAAAAGTGGCAATGCTTCATTTGTTACTATTTTGACCTTCAACAAACGCAACAATCTACAACCACCATCACAATTATAACCCACTACCAGCAACCTTTTTGTTGAATGGCCTTACAGCTTATACATTTGGGAATATTAAAAAAATGTACTCTTCCCCGATATTCCAGTTACATTTATCTGTCCATTTAACACACTGAAGAGAAAACCAACATAACCAACCACTCCAACAGGCTTGAGCAACATTTGCACACTAGCAATTCCTTTCCTCACATGATAGCTAGCTGACCAGCACATCATCCATCCCGGTTAACACTATCCACTTAAAGGACTTTGAGCAAGGCCCCAGTGAGGCAAATGTTGACCCCCATCTCATCTTCCTCTTCACTGTTTCTATGCTTCCCTTTTTTGTTTCTTTCCCCTTCTCTCACTTGATTCCAAGGCTCCTGTTCCCTCCCCTCACCCTGCCTCCCTTTCTGCCTCCTTCCCTAGCCCTGCGTTCCCCAAACCCCACCTTTAGTTTGATTCAATTAACTCTCAACCATCTACAAATAAAAATCAAACAATCTGACAAGCCTCGGAGACTGACATGGCGTATAACTCCTTAATACAATGATAAAAACAAAAAGCTAAAAGCTACTGCGGATGCTGGAAATCCAAAACAAAAACAGAATTACCTGGAAAAACTCAGCAAGTCTGGCAGCATCGGCGGAGAAGAAATCTTCTCCGCCGATGCTGCCAGACTTGCTGAGTTTTTCCAGGTAATTCTGTTTTTGTTTTGTCCTTAATACAATCCTCCCTAGACACACTAGACACACAATCTTCTTGGAGAGATGAAAATAACATTAGGAAACAATGCTTGACCTAAAAATGGTTTTTTTGACTTGAACTTGACTTGTGTAGTTGAATGGGAGATTAACTAATGTCTCCAAAATTTTGCAATTTTTGTGTCTATTGCAGAATAAAACTAATTTCCAGCAGTAACAGAAAACATAAAAAAATGAATGTACCATCAAAATCTACAAATCAGAACAGGAGCAAGAACCATCCTCTAAATATTTTTTTGACAATTCTTTTGACCACCTGGCTGGCTTCCCTGATAAATTAGGCACCTATTGCTGGAAATATATTTGTGACATAATAGACAAAAAAACCATGAAATTTACTAGGAAATAAAACTTAGCACATCTAGGGCCTATACATGAAACCTGAGCCTAGTATTTCTGCAAATATGTTGACCTATCACTGTTAGCTTCAGCTCCCAGCATACCTGTGTGCATATTTCTGTCGATTGACACCCTTCACAGAGCAAGGCATAACTTGATCTTTGTAAACCTGACCCTACTTCCATATTAGTTCACCAATGGATAATTGCTGACAAATACAGAAAATACTGAGTGTAAATAAGTTGTTTCTTTAAAATAAAAAGCAACATAGAGCATAAACTTTATAAGGTGGTTTGGACAGGGAAATATCTATACAAGGAGTTGATTATTTATTTATGCAACCTATGTTTACTCAAAGATTTCTATTTATTCTTCTAAAGCAATTCAATTATTTGCACCCTCTTCCAGGACAGTACTTAAGATATTGTTGAAAAGAGAGACGTTGCCAAAGCTTCTCGTCTTGCACTCATTCAGTGCACGGGGTGGGGGGAAGAGGTGTGGTATACACAGGAATTATTCTAAATTAATTAAGAAAGTAATTGAATTAAGCTAACTAAACAACATAAAGGAGTCCATAAAACAGTGGGAGTTCGGAGAGAGAGCGCGCCCACAAAATAGCAGAGAGCGCAAGCCAGGAGTTTACAGATAAAATCTGTAAGTGATGTCACAGGAGTCCAGTAAGTTGATTGGTAGGTAAGAATAGGCCTTTCCAGACTCGGCAGAGGAGACAATTGGTGAGTGACAGGTAAGTTATTTTATTATACCATACTGTGGTAAACACTTTATATAGACTTTAAGGTACGTCAGTGCGGCTCGGCCATGTGGAATGTGCATCCTGCAGGATGTGGGAAGGTGTGCAGGCACAAAGTGCCCTCGAAGACTACATCTGGAGGTGGTGTATCTGCAAGGCTGAGGGTTACGTAGATAGCACGTTTAGCAGGGCGGTCACATCGCAGCTAAGAAGTGCACGGGCAGAGAGGGAATATTGACCACCAGAGTATCTAAGAGAAACAGGCAGGCAGTGCAGGAATTCCCGGAGGCTCTCTCACTCTCTAACCATTTTTCCATTTTGGATACTGGTGAGCAAGATGCTCTCTCAGGGGGTGTGGTGTAGCAAGAGCCAGGTTGTGGCACCACAGGTGGCCCAGATGCACAGGATGGGAGGAGAAAGAGTAGAAGCGCTATAGTGGTCGGGGATTCCATAGTTAGGGGAGCAGACAGGCATTTCTGTGACCGTAGACATGACTCCAGGATGGCATTTTGTCTTCTTGGTGCCAGGGTCAAGGATGTCACAGAACGGCTGCAGGACATTCTTTTGGGGAGGGTGAACAGCCAAAGGTCGTGGTTCACATTGGGACCAATGATATAGATAGGAAAAGAGATGAGGTCCTAAAAGCAGATTTCAGGGAGTTAGGAAGGGAATTAAAAATCAGGACCTCAAGACCAGCAATCTCAGGATTATTCCCAATGCCACGTGCTAGTGAGCATAATAATAGGAAGATTGAGCAGTTCAACACATGGCCAAAGAAGTGTCATAGGAGAGTGGGCTTTAGATTTCTGAGGCATTGGGACTGGTTCTGGGGCAGCTGGGACCTGTACAAGAATGGGTTACACCTTAACAGGACTGGGACTAACGCCCTCACGGCGAGGTTTGCAAGATAGTTAAGGAAAGCCAGCATGGATTCATTAAGGGAAAATCATGTTGAACTAACTTGCAGATAACTTGGAGTTATTTTGAGGAAGTAACAAAGAAGGTTGATAAGGGCAGCACTGTTGATGTGGTGGATATGGATGTTCAAAAGGCATTTGATACAATGCCACACCAAAAACTTGAGAGCAAAATTCTCTCTCATAGAATAAAAGGCAGAGTAGGCACTTGGATAAGAAATTGGCTGCGTGACAGGAAATAAAGAGTAGTGGTTAATGTATGTTTTTCAGATGGGAGGAAGATTTGTAGTGGAGTTCCCCAGGGGTCAGTGTTGGGACCCTTGCTCTTCCTGATCTATATTAATGACCTAGACTGCAGTGTTCAAGGCATGATTTCAAAATTTGCAGATGATACAAAGATTGGAAATGTTGTCAGCTGTGATAAGGATAGCCTTGAACTTCAAAAGGACAGATGGGGCAGACAAGTGGCAGATGAAGTTCAGTGCGGAGAAGTGAGAGGTAATTCATTTTGGCAAGAAAAATATGGTGAGACAGTATAAAATAAAGGGAGAAACTCTAAAGGAGGTGCAGGAACAGAGGGCCTTGGTGTATATGTACATAAGTCATTGAAGATGGCAGGGCATGTTGAGAGAGCAGTTACAAAGCATATAGTATCTTAGGCTTTATTATTAGGGGCATTGGGCACAAGAGTAAGGTGGTTATGTTGAACTTGTATAAGACACAAGTTGGGTTTCATCTGGAGTACTGCGTCGTTTTGGGCGCCATACTAGAGGAAGGACGAGAAGGCATTGGAGAGAGTGCAGAGGAAATACACAAGAATGATTCCAAGGGTTAAGAACTGTAGCTATGAGAATAGATTGGAGAGGTTGGGACTATTTCCCTTGGAGGAAAGGCTGAGAGGAGACTTGATAGAGGTATTCAAGATGCTGAGGGCTATGGACATGGTAAATAATGCGAAACTGTTCCCACTCAAGGAAGCATCAAGAACTAGAGGGCACAGATTCAAAATAATTGGCAAAAGGAGTAAGGAACGTGAGGAAATTTTTTTCACCCAGAGGGTGGTTGGAGTCTGGAACGAGCTTCCTGAGAGATTGGTGGAAACAAGTTCGATTGAGGTATTCCAAAACGAATTAGATGGCTATCTGAAAAGAAGCAATGTGCAAGGTTATGGGGATAAGGCAGCGCGGTGGGACTAAGTAGGATGCTCTTTCAGAGAGCCAGTGCAGACCCGATGGGCCGAATGGCCTCCTTCTGCAAGGTAAAGATTCTGTGATTCTGTAATGCCATATAACTTGACATAGCTATCATGTCAAATCTTTAAAATGGCCCTAAAAACCCTGAAGCCTAAACCAATTGTAAATCAAGTGTAGCACCTGGCTCATTGTCACCAATCTATTTTCAGACCCAATGTTTTATTTTTCTTTACCATGTCTCATACAAAGTTAAGAAATTTTTGCTTTTTGACCATTATCATTTTAACATTATCAACCTCTCATACAAAGCATGCCATAGACAGAGCTAAACAATCCCACAATCAGTGCATCAGATTAAAGTTCTGCCACATGCAGTTGCGAATATTGGTGGGCAATTAAACAAATAAAAGGAGTGGGGAGTCCAGCTCGAGTGCAAATAAAAAACCTCAAATATGTGCCTCCATCTTCAGAGATGTCTATGACATCTTTTGGCAATCTCCTCCTATCACTGGCCCTCTATTCAGCTCTACCTGTCCCACGCACCTTAAACCAGCTTATATTTCACCTCTCTTCTGTTTTTCCTTAGTTCTGTTGAAGAGTCATACGGACTCGAAACGTTAACTGTATTCCTCTCCACAGGGGAAAACTCTTTATTGGTTGGGGACATGTCTAGTACAAAGTGGCTGTTGGAGGCCAACGATCTCAGCTTCAGATCATCACCACAGGGGTTCCACAGGGGAGTGTCCTATCAAGCATCTTCAGCTGCTTCTTGATGACTTTCCCTTCAACATAAGGTCGGAAAGAGGTTGTTCGCTGGTGATTGCAGCATTCAGTTCCATTCACAACTCCTCAAATAATGAAGCAGTACACGCCCATATCCAAGATCTGGACAACATTCAGGCTTGGGCTGCTAAATGGCAAATAACATTTGTGCCATACATGTGCCAGGCAACAACCATCTCCACTTGACATTTAACAGCATTTCCTGGGTTGAATTACCAACATTAATACCCTGAAGGGGGTCATCATTGACCAAAGTCTGAACAGGATCAGCCACATAAATACTATGGCTACAACTGCAGGTCAGTGGCTGGGAATTCTGCAGCGAGTGACTCAATTACTGACTCCACAAAGCCTGTCCACCACCTACAAGGCACATGTTAGGGGTGTAATGAATACTGTTCACATGCCTGGATAAGTGCAGCTCCAATACCACCATGAAGCTTGACACCATCCAGGATAAAGCAGCCCACATCCACCACCTTAATCATTCACTCCCCCCACTAGTCTACCGTGCCTGCAGTATGTACTGTAAGATGCACTGCAGCAACTCACCAAGGCTTCTTTGGCATCATTTTCCAAATCCGTGACCTTTACCTCTAATGGTAGCAGATTCATAGGATCACGATCACCCGCAAGTTTCCCTTCAAGTCACACAGCATCCTGACATGGAAATATACTGTTCCTTCATTGTTGCTGGGTCAAAATCTTGGAACTCTCTACCTAGCAACACTCTGGAAGTACCTATGCCACATGGACTGTAGCGGTTCAAAGGACAGTTACCATCACCTTCTCAAGGGATAGGCAATATATTCTGGCTTCGTCAACAACATCCATATTCCATGAACAAATTAAAAAAGAGACGATAGAGTTTTCCTTCAGTAGTGTCAAGAACAGATTACATGTTCAAGTGCTGACTGTAGTGGGGCTTGAATCAAAGAAAGTTGCCAAATGAGCACTGACAGTTAAATGTAATAAGCAACATATAAATAAATTTACTATTCAATTTAATTGAGGTGGTAAAGTGAAAGTGGATTTTTAATTCAATTTTCCTTCTTTTGACTTTTACTATTGCATCTGTACCTCTCGACAGTTCACCTAAAATGAAGCAGTAACACTAAAGTCAATTACAAGTATTTTAAGCCAATTGTAAGGAAGGTTTCGGATCATGGGTCAACATGAGGTAGTATGCCTCATGGTTCCCTCTTTTGTTCATTCCACTTGCTTATTCAAATGCTATCCTTTGGCGATATCATTCAGAAGTTCAGGTATGTTTAATGACACCCATTCCATCTCTCTACATCTTTCCAGCGATCCCAACACTTCTCAGTTTTTGAATCTTTACCTCAAGATACCTTTCTTATGCTCAGTGTCAAAGACCAATTATAAGCAAGCAGTTGTTGCCCAAGCTGCAGTGTATTTCTTAATGCTCAGTATCTGGGTAATTCTAACAAACCAAGAGTTAAACAGAAACCCTTGTTAGTATTTTGTAAGCCAAATAATCACATGCCCATACATGATGTCCTTGATCCCAGAAAGCAGTGCAATATACAATCTACAGTTTAGAGTATAAACTACAAGCAAGTTTATTAATAGCCAAGAAAACAGTACAAGAGACTAATAGCAAATTTACAGTAACAGAACACAACTATTCCTACTTGTAATATAGAAAATAAGTTGTGTCCTTAGCATTAAAATTTTCAGTAAAATTAGTTTGGAATCGAGGATCTTTACCATAACCTTATGTTACTAAGCTCCCACAATGTCTACTAGAGCAACTGAAACAAGTCTCATATTTTTGTTACTGTATTTGGCTTGCAAGATACATCACAAGAAAGTCAATATGGGATTAGGGCTACTAAGGGATAGACAGGATATTAGAAGCAACAAAACGGAAGAAATATTACATCACTAATGGAGAGGGAAACAGTTAATGTTTCAAGTCCATATGGCTCTTTTTCAGAGCACAATAATAGACAGAACACATTTCAGTATTTCAGCTCTGAAGAGTCATACTGACTCAAAATGTTAACTCTTTCTCTCTCCACAAATGCTGCCAGACCTGCTGAGTTTTTCAAGCATTTTCTGTTTTTATTTCAGATTTCCAGCATCTGCAGTATTTTGCTTTTATAGTAAATCATTATTCTACTTTGGTATTTACCCAGGAGGCAGATCAGGTGGAGATGACATTGGAAGATTAGATTAGATTGATATAGCCACATTTAAAATAGAAAAGGAGAAATATTAAATAATCAAATTCAAAAAGGATAAAAACCCTGGTGCAGTCAGATTGCATCCATACATTTGAAATAAAATCTGGAGAAGAGGTAGCAGATGTACTATCACACATCTTTAATAATTTGCTAGAATAAGATGTAGCCAGAGGACAGGCAGATAGCTAACATTATTTCAATATTTAAGGTAGATACAACATGGCTAGAGAACTATAGACCTGTCAACTTAACATTGGTAGTGGTGCAAGAATGCAGCTCACCACCACCTTCTCAAGGGCAACTAGGGTTAGGCAATAAATGCTGGCCCAGCCAGTGAAGCCCAAACCCCGTGAATGAAGGGAAAAAAAAAAGGAAATTCCTACTGCAGGAGAAAAAAAAAGTCCTATACGGCTAAACTCACTGAACCTTTTAAAGAGTTAACAGAGAGTAGACGAGTGGAATGCAGATGTAATGTATCTAGATTTCATTAGCACCTTCAATAAGGTGCCACACAATAGATAATGAAGTTTGAAGTTAGAGCATGCAGAGAAAAGTAGCAAAATGGATAGCTAGTGGGCTGCAAGAGAGAAAGCAAAGGGTTGGGGTAAAGGGTAGCTATTCAGAGTGGCAGAAGGTGGAAGATGCTGTCCCACTAGGATCAGTGCTGGTACTACTTTCATTCATGATCTGTATTAATGAGTTAGATGCTAGAATTAAAAAACAATTTCTAAATTTGTGGATGGCACTAAATATTTTTGGCGGTGGGGTGGAAGAGGACAGTCACAGGTGAGGTTGACTGTAACGAATTACAAGACAATGTTCATAAACTTCCAGATTGGGCATAAAATTGTCAAATTAAATTTCAAAACAGATAAGCATGAGGTATCACCTTTTGGTAAAAATAGGAAGCTCATATTACTTGTAAAATAGGAATCTAAATGGGGTGGAGGAGCAAAGGGATCTTGGAATACGAATATACAAATCACTAAAAGTAGCAAGGCAGGTTAATAAGGCAAGCAAACAAAGCACTAAAATTTATTTAGGAGAGACAGAATTCAAAAGCAGAGAAGTTATTCTAAACTCATACCTAGCCTTGGGCAGACCACACATTACAACAGTGACTACACTTACAAAGTATGTCATTGACTGTAAAGCACTTTGGGATGTGCTAAGGTCATAAAAAGCACTATAAAAATGCAGGTTGTTTATTCCTGTTGGAATCTTAGTATATGCAAAATGTTTGCATGATTCCCTATAAGTCACTGCATCTCAATAATTCAGTTTATGAAACATTTTGATGTGATAACACAAATGCAACTCTTTCTTATGAAAGGAAGCTGTTCAATATTAAATTATACAATTAACACAGCGTGCAGTACAATAACATCCACTACATTTTTTCACAATACAATAACTCCTTAATGCAGCCTTAAGCTAGAGATTCCACATTAATTTGCAAGGAATTCATTGCTTCAGTAACTCCAAGTTTTCCTGGCTCCCAGTTAGCCCTGTATTGCTTTGACAGGTTCAAAGCTGTTCTCTCCCCATCACAACCTCTCCCCTCTTGATCTTTCATTCTTCCACATCCTGTTGGATTTCTCCCTTGCCTCTGAGGAGACTAGTCTCCAGACTAATGTGAGGCCCATATAGCATTTACGTGGCAGGTTTGAGGTTCAGAGACCAGTTGCCTGTGCACTTAGTTTGCTATGCTTGCACTTGCTTTGAAAGGGCTGTGACCAAATTTCTAAATCATTCCTGAACACTGCCATGGATGCTGAAGCCTGTACACAGACAACAGTGACCATTCAATTCCTTGCTGCCTCTCGCCCAGCAACCCCATTCCCCTCTGCAGCCTCTCTCACCACTGCCATTCCAGTACTTAGGCTGATGCGCCACCACTCACCTTCCCATTGCTTGCTACTCCTCCAATAACAAGCTGTTTCTCTCCTGCACTAATAAGCCTATGAGAAGCAAGTAAGGGAGAGAAGCAGCCCCTGATTGGAGGAGCAGCTTCTCAGGGGTTCTTTAACTTTCACGTTCACGGGGTAGGTTTTCTCTCATTGGTTGCCCCTGTGATTGAATTGTCCTGGGCTTTTTTGGGGGCTTGAGGGCAAATTCATCTACCATCTCCATGTATTTTGAACCCTGCCTTCAATATAAGAAATTAAATACGGAATTCAAGAGACTTCTTTGCCCGGAGACTGAAGAGAATATAGAACTTGCTAGCACAGGTTGTGGTTGGGACAAATAATACAGCTTAATTTAAGGAAAGGCTAGATAAACACATGAGGGAGAAGGGAATAGAGGGTTATGCTGATACAGTTAGATGAGGAAGTATGGGAGGAAGCTCGAGCGGAGCATAAATGTTGCCATGGACAAGTTGAGCTGAATGGTCCGTTCCTGAGCTGTGTATTCTATACTTATTAATCTCTTTAAGGTTCTATGACCGAACAAAGGAACTTGTGTCAGGATGTAAAACATCCACAGGATGTCACTTATAATGGTTCTACTTCCCAGAAAACATCACAAGATATAGCTTGCCTTTTTGCCAAATTCAAGCCTGCATAGAAACTGGAATTTTTTCTTTTACTAATACACTTAATTAAAAAGTTACAATGACCACAACCTATTAACTGCTGAAACAACCCAAGAGATGCAATGCAATAGATCTTTGAAATCAAATGAATAAAAGGGGCAGGTAAAGAAGAATGTAATCTAAGGCATTACTTAATGATACCTGTAAGCATAACAGCATCTGTTTCCTGGCTGCTACGTAGCTAATAGAACATTGATACAAAAGCAAAATTCTGTGGATATTGGAAATCTGAATTAAAAACAAAAATGCTGCAAAAACTCAGCACCTATGGAGAGAAACATTGACCAGAAATATTAACTCTGTTTCTCTCCACAGATGCATATCCAACAGTGTTATTTTCTTTAAATTAACTTGTTTTTAACCACAAAAAGAACCAAAAACAAAATACTACAGGTATAGTCAAACATTCTACCTTTTGTCACAGTCATCAGTGAAATTTCTAAAAGCCTTTCCAATGTTAAAATCTGTATGAGCTGAAATTTCTGAACTCAACCTCAGTAAAATCAAAGCTAATCACTTCAGTTCCCAGCAACTCTGCACCCAAACAAAAAACTCCAGATTAAGGCCCAAGATGCACAACACTGTCATGCCATTCAACACCAAACTCAGCCTCCTTCCCCACATTTAATGCATATCTAAATTCTCAAAAACATCTGAGGTCTCCAACTCTGTTGCTCCCTCACTGCTGCTGAAACCCCACTTGCGCCTTTATGGCTGAAGTTTGATTTCTCCAGCATTGCCGCCTCACCTCCAGTTTCCAGAGTAATCCAATTCAGAAGTTATATCCTCACCAGTATCAAGCCCAGCATTATGTCAAACTTCATTTCCACATCATGCCCCCAGAAAACTGACTTCAGGATCCTCATCATCACCTTCAAGTTTCTTCACAATCTCAATAATAAATTATCTGCAGCCCCATGTCCCCTCAGGGAGCAGTTTACTCTTCAAAACAAAAAAATCCAGAAGCACTCAGCAGGCAAGGCCACATCTCTGGAAAAGGAAAAAAAGTTCATTTTTCAGATGTATAGCCTTTTATCAAGTTCTAACAATGGGTTTTATATCTGGAGTGTTAACTTATCTTTCCCATTGAGGTTACCTTACTTGCTATATGTTTCCAGCAATTTTCTGTTGTTTCAGATTTCCAGGAAATACAGTATTTTATTTTAAGAACTTACTCATTGCTTCCTACTCCCTCACCCACTCAGTGCCTGCCTTCTACAAATTGCTCTCTGAATATCTATAACACACCTCACAGCTTTTAAAGCCTTCATAAATATTTTCTATTCAATAACTAATTTTGCAACTTTTCTATTCCTTCTTTATCTCTCCATTTGGTATCAATCTGTCTTCCACTGTAAGCCACTCACGAGGATGCTGTAGAAATGCAAATAATTGAGAAACAAAATGTACCCAAAAAAATCCACAACATTAGAAGTGTTCTAAGGCAGAGGAGGCCTCACTTCTGAAAAGGTTCAAAATGTTTCGAATGGTTTCAAGTTAAATAACATATCAAGATTCACAGGATAGTTCAGTTCAGAAGGTGGTCATTCAGCCCATCAAGTCTACACTGGCTCTTTCAAAGAGAAATCTCATTAGCCTCGCCACCCAGCTCTTACCCATATCCCTGCATTTTATTTTCCTTCAAATATTTTTCAAATTCCCTTTTGAAAGCTGCTACTGAATCTGTACCCATCACTTGATCAGGCAATATTTCTGCTAACCCGCATGGGTGGCTGTGCAGCGCTTTGATAGATACTGCACAAGCCTTGTGCTAGGTTAAATACTGCACTTCGCAGCTGCATAACAAAGTTTAAAGGTACTGAACATTGAAAAAACTGGTCACGCAAAACAATAAGATTTTACAGGGAACATTCCAGTCCATTCCAAATTGCATTAATAAAAGTTTTACCTCATGTCACCTCTGGTCCTTTTGCCAACTTTAATCACTGCCCTCTGATCATTGACCCTTCACCCACTGGAAACAGTTTCTCTTATTTACTTTGTCTAATCCCTTTATAATTTTAAACACCTCTATCAAATCTCCTCTTGGCTTTAACTGTTCTAAGGAGTACAACCTCAGCTTCTCCAATCAAAGTAATCTGTCATCCCTTGCACCATTTTAGGAAGTCTCTTCTTTATCCTAGCCAACACGTTCATTTCCTTCCTAATACGTGTAAACAGAATTGAAGATAAAGGGAGGAATTTTATGGAAGCGATGGGGGTCTTGGCCACCGAGTGCCAGCAAGAGACCCGCTTTGCCTCCTTTGGGGAAACCCTGCCGAATTATGAGCCAAATAGGTAATTAACAGGTGGGCAGCATGCCTTCCATGGGATCAGGACCCTGGGGATGGGAGGTCCTGCCGATAGTTATTGGCCAATCAGAGGCTGGCTGCTCTTTTGTTCAGCAGCGCCCCTGGGGAGGCGGCAGCTGCTGCCGTAACAACAACAACAACCAGAGGCCCAGTATTGCAGAGCAACCCAGGCCAGAGGTAAATGATCGCAGGGGAGGTTTCACAGGGTGGGGGCCACGACAGGAAGTGGTGAGGGAGGTCAGGAGCAAGGGATGGGGGCTGGCTTTCAGTGGGCGCTCCCTTCCCGATGTCAGATCCCTCGATCAGGCACCAAGTGCTTTTGAATGAAGACCATCTCCCCGCCACCCTCCCACATTTGTTGGTCATGCTCTCTACATGGCAACAGACCGGCCTGTCACTGGTTTAATACTAGTGGCGGCAGGATGAGGCCCTTAAGCAGGCATTAATTTCCCCTCGAGCTTCAATTGGCAGCAGGGTGTGAAGGCCGTCCACTGGTCTTCCCACGACAGAATTAATCAGGGTGGAGGTGGGAAGGTGGCAAGGCCTCCACCCACCACCATCCTGCCCAATTAAGCACCCACCCTACCAAACATGACACATGGGTGAGCACAAAATACCACCCAATATTCCAACTGGGGTTAAACCAGAAATTTTATCTAGGATTAGTATAAATTCCTGCATTTTGTACTCTATGCCTAAAGCTCAGGATTCCATCTGCTTTATCAACCTGCCCTGCCACCTCAAAGACTTACACACCTAGGTGTGTACAAACACACCCAGGTCCCCGTGTTCTTTCACCCCCTTTAAAAATGTACCACTTAGCTTGTATCGTCTTTCATTCTTCCCACCACATGAAAGAAAAAACAAACTTGCAATTATTTAGCACCTTTCACAACCTAAGGATGTTCCACATTACAAAAATGACTGCTTTACAAAAAAATGTAAAGAGGGGAAATGTAGCTACCAATTTGTGCACAAGAAAGTTCCACAACAGCAACAAAATAAATGGGTTTTAGTGATCTTGGCCGACATATAAATGTTGGCCAAAACATCAGAACACCCTCGGCTCTTCTTCAAAAAGTACCATGCGATCTTTTACATCCAAATGAGAGGACAGACAGGGACCAGCTTTAAGATTTTATCAGAAAGTCAACTACTCCATTATTGCAGCATTCCTTGAGTTCTTCATTACTACACAGATGTGTCATTTTAGATTATATGCTCAAGTCTCTGAAGTGATGCTTAAACCTACAACCTCCTGACTAGGAGACATGAGTATCCACCGCTGAGGCACTACTGTCATCCTAGAAAATTAAAATCTATATAAAAACCACTCAAATTTTGCTCAGACCATTAAAAATGCTACACGGAAACATTCTTCAGCATTTGAAATTATTCCATGGCCTAAGTGTTGGACAGAAGCGTTGAGATTTTAACAGGCTTGGCAGTGATTCCTTTTGTTCAAGTTTTAAGTTCTGTGCACGTATGGACTCCATTTTCATTAATTGAGAGTAGCTTTGAGGGAACTTATGCATAAAGTTACAAATTATGCATTTTGTAAATTTATGCATTCGGTGGTTTACACTAAGCTCATTCTGACCCCAACCATTTCAGCAATTTGCAGCAATTCTTCACATTGTTTTCTAAAATCTCAATCTAAACGCTCATGAAGATTTTTTTTTTCTAGAATATTAGCCCAGGTGCTCAACAGCTAAATGTCCACTTTTCGTCAACTAAAATAAATCTTCAACGACTATAAACATAGCCAGAACAAAAGTAACCTTTAACCTTGGATTCGAACCCCTTTTCAATCCAATCAGTTAGTTATTCGCTTAAAAAAAAAGAAAGCAATTACCAAAACACATTAAAAAAAAAAATCTGTAATGTGCCCTTCGGAGCTCCCCGACTTGAGGTAAAGTTTTGTCCTCTTTCGCCGGTAGCTTTTCACCAGCACCCTAGACTGGGCTGAACCAGGCCGGACCATCCAGCTACAAGTCTGCAATTCAAACGGGCGTCAGAGGATAGCTCTCGGCGACCACCTAAATCGAAAGTCGGAATAAAATTAGCTCGACGGATTGTTGACCCTTAACCTCTATGTCATTCACAGACACTACAAACTCTCGCTGATCCCACTGACAAGGCCTCCTCCATCTTGCAGCCGCCGTGTTCGGCAACCGTCCAATCAGCACTCAGGACGGTCGACACTCGTAGTATCGCGAGTGCTGGGCTTAAGGCAGCCAATGGCCGCCGTAACTCAGCTCATTCATTCATTCTCTCACCCACCCACCCACTAGCAGGTGAGAAAGGATATCCGTCCCATCTGCATTCATCTATCCAGAGAGGTCCCCACATTGTAGGCGTTTCTTCACTGATTCCATGGTTTTGGCCTTCACGAACTTATCTGCAAGTTTGATGTTTGTGTTGGGCCCTCTTGTGTAAAGAATGTTCCCCATATCAGTGATAAAATTACTAGTTTGAACCTTAAGACCCCTAATTCTAAGAGCTGAGTGGATGATCCATCTCAGCCTCCTCCAGGAGGTCCCCAACATCACAGATTCCAGTCTTCAGCCAACTTGTTCACTCCATATCAAGAAACAGCTGAAGGCACTGGATACAAAGGCTATGGGCCCGGACAGTATCCCAGCACTAGTACTGAAGATTTATGCTTCAGAACGAGCTGCACCCCGGTCTAAGCTGTTCCAGTACAACCACAACAATGGTATCTACCCAAAAAAGTGGAAAATTATTGAGGCCCTGTCCACAACAAAAAAAGGAAAATCCAAACCGGTTAAGTATCATCCCATCAGTCTACTTTTGATCATCAAACATGGAAGGTGTCGTTGACAGTGCTGTCAAGCGTCATGTACACAGCAATAACCTGCTCACTGATGCTCAGTTTGGGTTCCGCCAGTGCCCATTCGGCTCCTGACCACATTATGCCCTTAGTCCAAACATGAACAAAATAACTGAACTGAGATAAGGTGAGAGTGATTGCCCTTGACATCAATGTAGCATTTGATCAAGTATGGCATCAAGAAGCTCTAGCAGAATTGAAGTCAATGGGAAAAAGGAACCTAGCACAAAGGAAGATGGTGTGTTTGTTGGAGGCCAATCATCTCAGTCCCAGACATCGCTGCAGGAGTTCCTCAGGGTAGTGTCCTAAGCTCAACCATCTTCAGCTGCTTCATCAATGACCTGCCCCCTCCATCATAAGGTCAAAGTGGGGATGTTCACTGTTGGTTGTAGTGTTCAGTAGCATTTGAAACTCCTCTGACACTGAAGCAGTCTGTATCTTTTTCATTCATTCCTGGGATGTGGATGTCGCTGGCTAGGCCAGCATTTATTGCCCATCTCTAATTACCCTGTTCAGGGGACATTTAAGAGTCAACCACATTGCTGTGGGTCTGGATTCACATGTAGGCCAGATCAGGTAAGGACAGCAGATTTCCTTCCCTGAAGGACATTAGTGAGCCAGATGGGTTTTTGGTCGTCATCAGACTTTTTTTTGTTGGATTCAAATCTCACTATCTGCCATGGGATTTGAACCCGAGTCCCCAGAGGATTACCCTGGGTCTCTGGAATACTAGTCCAGTGACAATGCCACCACCTCCCCCCTCTGTGTGCAGCAAGACCTGGACAACATTAAAGTTTGGGCTGATAAGTGGCAAGTAACATTTGTGACACACAAATGCAAGGCAATGACCATTTTCAACAAGAGAGAATCTAATCATCTCCTCTTGACATTCAACAACATTACCATCTCTGAATCCCCCACCATCAACATACTGGGGCCGGGGATGGGGGGTGGGGGGGGGGGGCGTTACCATTGACCAGAAACTTGACTGGACTAGCCATACAAATATTGTGGCTAATAGAGCAGGTCAAAGGCTAGGAATTCTGTGGCAAGCAACTCACCTCATTCCTTCTTAAAGCCTCTCCACCATCTGTAAGTCATAAGTGTGATGGAATGCTCTTCACTTGCTTGGTTAAGTGCAGCTCCAACAACACTCCAGAAACTTGATGTGAACCAGGACAAAGCAGCTGGCTTGATTGGCATCCCATCCACCACCTTAAACATTCATTCCCTCCATCACCAACACACAGTAGCAACAGTGTGTACCATCTACAAGATGCACTGCAGCAACTCGTCAAGCTTCCTGATACAGCACCTTCTACAACATCTACCACCCAGAAGGACATGCGCAGAAGACACATGGGAACACTACCAACTGCAAGTTCCCCTCCAAGACACACACTATCCTGAATTGGAACTATATCGCCATTTGTTCACTGTCACTGGGTCAAAAACCTCCCTAACAGCACTGTGGGTGTAATTACACCACATGGACTGCAGCAGTTCAAGAAGGCAGCTCACCATCATCTTCTCAAGGGGAATTGGGGATGGTCAAAAGTTGCTGGCCTTGCCAGTGCACTCATCCCATGAAATAATTTTTAAAAATATAACTTTCTATGCTTTTAACAATCCTCTTAAAAAAATCTTTCTTCTAAGGTTGAAAAGCCAAAGATTTTTCAGTCTTTCTTCATAACTGGGAATCACATTCATGATTATCTTCCAGGCTTTTCTCTGCATTGCTTCTAGTATTTGAATACATCATTTGTTTCTTGGCAATTCAACAAAGTATTCAAAGATGGTTTGAACCAGCAGAGTATAGTTTTAGTATTACTTCCTGTAGCTTATATTCTACAGTTTTGGCTATGTGGTTCAACATTTTATCAGCTTTGTTGATTGTTGCTCTGCATTTGTTGAACATGATTAGTGTAGAATCTTAGACTCCTCAGTCTCTATCACCTTCAGCACACCCCATGGAATATGTTTGTGGTCGATTTACCCTTCCTACATGTGAGTGTAGTGCTATATGCGTCTATATTCAATTTCCTCTGGCATTAAGGTGTTTGACACCCTTGAAAGTGGATAAATTGCCAGGCCCAGATGAAATGTATCCCAAGCTGCGAAGGGAAGCAAGGAAAGAAATAGCAAAAGCTGCGATCATCATTTTTCAATTGTCTGTAGCTACAGGCAAGTGTTGGAGGACTGTTTCACCTTGCACCATAGTTTAAAATGGGAGGAAGTGGTACCTGAGTAATTACAGGCCAGTCAGCCTAACCTCAGTGGTGGGCAAAGTATTGAAAAAAAATGAGACACTGTATAAATCATTTAGAAAGGTATAGATTAATCAAAGACAGTCAGCATGGAATTTTTAGAAGAATGTTATATCTAACTTGATTGAATTCTTTGAGGAGGCAACAAGGAGTGTCAATGAAGGTAGCATGTTTGATGTAGCCTACATGGATTTTAGCAAGGCTTTTAACAAGGTCAGATGTGTGACCTTAGCCCAACCATCTCCAGCTGATTCATCCTCCATCATAAGGTCAGAAGTGGGGATATTTGCAGAGGATTGCACAGTGTTCAGTCCCATTTGTGACTCCTCACATACTTAAGCAGTCTGTGCTCAAATGCAGCAAGATCTGGACAACATTCAGGTTTGGACTTATAAGCAACAAGTAACATTCTTGCCGCACAAGTGCCAGGCAATGACCATCTCCAACAAGATAGAATCTAACCATCACCCCTTGACATTCAATGGCATTACCACTGCAATATACCCCACCATCAACATCCTGGGGGCTGCCATTGACCTGCAACTTAACTGGACAAACCATATAAATATTGTGTCTACAAGAGTAGGTCAGAGGAGGGAAATTCTGTGATGAATAATTCACCTCTTGACTCCTCGTAGCCTGTCTACCATCTACAAGGCCCAAGTCAGGAATGTGATGGAATATACTACTCGTGGTATGCGTGCAGCTCCAACACCATCCAGGATGAAGCAGCCCACTTACATGGCACCTCATCCACAAGTTAAATATTCATTCCCTCCACCATCAGCGCACAGTGATGGCAATGTACACCAATTACAGGATGCACAGCAACAACTAACCAAGCCTCCTTCAACAGTACCTTCCAAGCCCACAATCTCTATCAATTCTAAAGACAAGGGCAGAGACAGATGGGAAATCCCCCTCCAAGCCACACACTACCCTGACTACGCAACAAGTATATGAAACATGGTAGCAGCAGTGATTACACCAATCTAATGAAGCGTTGGTGCCATCGACAGAACACCCACGGCATGAAACTGGAACAAAACCTAATTGAACAACAATCTGCAAACGTACCTAAGAAGGAGGTCAACAGGAAAGCAGTAGCGATGGCAACACCAGGTAAGCAGTCGCTGTCCCTATCCCATTCGTTTGAAAGTCTCACGGTCCCGCACAGAGGCCAACATTGGAAGTCGTGGCGAGAGAACCTCTTAAGGTATCGAGCAGCCTCAGATCTCCTTACCAAAAAGCAGAAGAACCAGGATAGTTCATTCCTCTAAGCCAAAGGACCTATTGCCGACGAGGTCCACCTGAGACAGTGGGTACAAGAAACCTCCGCAGACTTCAAATCTGTCCTAAAAGCAGGTTAGTATGATCCAAACAGAGATTTCACTAACCAGGGGAATCCGTCGAATTGTTCCTTACTTACTGACCCATCCAAGCTAGCTAGTTGCTGCAAGCATGGGGTATTAAAGACAACCTCATACTTGATCAACTGCTTCACTCCATTAGTCAGACCGAACTAAGGAAGTGAGATCGGCCCCCATCCGCCAACACACCAAGGCGTTGGTGATCTCCGCTAAATGCTTAGGCCCAAAGGCGGTAGCCCTGCACACTCAAAAGCCCACCAAAACAGCCAAAAGGGCGTGAACCCTACAACAGCCATCTTGAAGTGCTTATGCTGCAGGGCAAAGAAGCAGCAGACAGCGAGATTTCCCAGCAGAGGGCGCAGAGTGTTTCTGATGTGGGAGGACAGGACACTTCAAGCAGTTCTGTAAATTTAAAACCTCCTCTAAGGGAAGAAAGCAACAAAACAAATATAGCACACAAGGCACTCAGAAAATTGACCATCAACAAACAAATGCTATCAGACTTCCTGGGAGAAGTAAAGAATCATGAAAAAGCCTACTAGTCCGTCACAATGGAAGTTATAGGTTCTAAAACCAACTTTAAGCTTGATACTGGAGTTGGTGTTTCCTGATAATTTAGCATGGCTCAAAACAATTCCCGTCCAGCCATCAAACATTGAACTTCAAGGACCAGGTGGAATGAATCTGCAAGTGTAAGGTTAGATCACAGCCACCTTCGGCTGTCTCCTTGGATCTCCTGGCTTCTCGCAAACCTATTTTACTTTAAGTCTGGGTCCTGCAGTTTTCTCCCTTTAAGGTTGGAGCCTTCCTCTCTGTGTCTCACTCTTGACTTCACTTTTCCAGAGTCCTGTTCTTCCTTTAACCAGAAGGTCTTGGGACCTTTCTCCTGTTCCACTGCCTAGTTTTGGCTTCTTCTTTAATTGGGACTTACTATCAGTCTCTCTCCTACGCTGCTTTTCCTGGCAGCTCCTTTCAGCTGAACTGAAACTACTTTTCAGTTTTTCTCCATCTCTGTTGGTCCCTCTCTCTGGACCCCTGTTGCTAGGCAATAGTACAGTTTTTTTTCTACCTCTAGTTTGTTTTAACTTCCCTTCAAGAGTCATTAAACCTCATTAGAATGCAGGCATCTTTTAAAGTGAAACCAAAACTTAAGTTCCCCCTTTCTTAACACACCAATACAGAAACACAAATCAAACTTAAACTTAAAGCTAAAACTCATTCCTAACACCCACAAATACACATATAACTTATTTAAACTATCTCTAGTTCTGAACACTTTTCAGCTTGAGACCAACCATAAACCATTAATCACCCACTTGAATTCCACAGAGATCGTCAAAATGCCCCTATGCATTGAAAGGTTCAGGCTTTGGTTGATGCGTTACCAGTACACATCTGTGTATGTGCCAGGAAAGGTGCAGACCACAGCTGATGCCCTATCCAGAGTGATGATGGACAAAGCTGTTGCCGAGGACTTCATACTTGTATCCGAGGTGGAAACATTCTCCTGAACCATAATCAATTCCTTGCCAGTCTCCACCAGAAAGCTGCAAGATGTACGGAGAGCACAGAAGGAAGACGTGGAACATGCCTCAAGTCCAAGAACTCTGCCAAGACGGTTGGTCTAAATATAGACCTGTTGAGCAGCTCTGCCATAAATATCATGAACAATGCAGGCATCTAATGATAGTGGATGATCTCCAGGTCTTCAACCACCGCCTGGTCATTCCCAAGATGATACAGAAAGAGATCCTCCGTAGGCTCCATGGAGGCTATCTGGAGATTGCGAAGTTCAGAAGACGAGTACCGCAATCTTTGTGGTGGCTGGGCATTACACATACTATCCAAGATTTTGTTTTCTCTTGCCACACCTGCAAAATTAATAGCCAGCTATGCACACAGCCCCTGGTACCATCCTGGTTGGCAGAAGCAAGATTTTCAAGGCAAAGCATACTTCATTGCCATTGACTTCTACTTAAGGTGATTGGAAGTGACTAGACACACTACTCCAGCTGAGTCTGTGATCAGGGCACCACAGACCATGTTCTACACACACGGATTTCCATACAAAATTGTCTCAGATAACGAGCCACAATTCGTCATTGACCACTTTAGAAAATTTGCCAAGGATAATGGGATCACCCATGTCACCAGTTCTCCCCTCCACCCTCAAGCCAATGAAGAGACTGAAAGAGCCATGAGAACCATCAAGACCTTAACGACAAATAATTCTGACTGGAATTCAGCCCTGCTGTACTACAGAGCTACACCTTTAGCTAATGGTTTCTCAGCAGCAGAATTGCTCATGGGCCAACGGCTAAAGACACATGTCCCTCTGCTGCCAAGGAACGTCCAACCTAATGTTTTGCCAGCTGACCACAAAAGGATGAGGAACATGGAGACTGGCCTCCGTGAGAAGCAGCAGCAGTGGTACAACTCCAGACATGGGGTCAAGATCTAACCCACTTAACACCAGGCCAGAGGGTTTGGATTCGGGATTGTAAATCAGAAAGTGTGGTCCTTCAAAGAATGGAGCATCCACGATCGTACCTGCTCCAAACACTGTCTGGTACTTTCAGATAGAACAGGAGAGCCCTGATTTCATTGGAATTCACAAGAACACAGGTTTGATTACTACATAATGTGGGATGGAGGTCCCAAGGTACTTCAAGCAGCTTGTGGAATGCTAACCCACCTAATGACCCAGTTCAAGACCACCTACTCTGCTCAGCGGCCAAAACAACATGGTCAGGGACAGTTGTGAAGCTACCACAAAAACTTAACCTCTGACCAGTGGACTTTGAGGGGAGGAGGTGGTAGAGCAATCACAATGTAAATAGTTTAAAGGAAATGCAATGTAAATAATTTTTAAAATAGTTTAACATCGTTATTAAAGAAGTTGACAGTATGTTTGGGGGTAGGTCCCATGTAATGGGTTAATAGAATAATTATGGTAATGAGTGATGTACATGATGATGCAACAGTGACATCAACAGTCATGCGCTAGAAACTCTGTACAGCAGATGGGATAGTCAGCACTCAGGATAAAGGTGCCTACTTAGTAGCTCATCATGTACATACTGTAAATAAATCAGTTTGAAGTAACTACCTGAGTCAAACTGCAGTCTCTCTAGATAAAATAGGCCATGAAACCAGCATATGAAACATTAATCCCGGTGTCCTGGCCAATATTTATCCCTCAATCAATATTACAAAAACAGATTATCTGGTCATTATCACATTGCTATTTGTGGGAGTTTCCTATGCGGAAATTGGCTGGTGCATTTCCTACAGCAGTGACTACACTTCAAAGGTACTTCATTGACTGTAAGGCACTTTGAGGTGTCTAGTTGCCATGAAAAGCACTATATAACTGCAAGTCTTGCTTTTTTTGTTGATATAGTTGCTTTGGTTATCTACTGGCTGTTACTGTTCAGTCATTTTCATTTCTTCATGCCAATAGTCTTACATTCTCACTAAGTGGATGATGTTGATAATTTGATGCTGTGCTGAGTTAGCATAAATTAGAATTGGAATTCATACAGAATTCCCATGAAAACTACTGTCAATGCAGGAAGTGGAAAGTATCAAGCACCAGGCACACTTCTTCTAGGTTAAATGTATTAATCAAACTTATTTGTGATTGGGATTTACAAAAGTGATGATATTGGCAATATAAAGCACAAATGGTAATTCTGATGAACAGGGAGTAGGGCCCAATCCTAAAATGTTCCTTTAATTGATCTGCCTGCTGGTTCATTCTAATACAATTTGTGCTCTCTTGGCACTAAACAAGTTACATGTACCAATGTAGATTTTTTAATTCAAAATAAAGCATGCTATTTGCAGCCTTCAAACATTGCAAACATTGCTGCTGACCAATGAACCAAGAAAAGCAATAACTGAAAGTCAAAGAGATTAAGTGAGCGAACTGGATTTGGAACTAGCTCCCTCCAGCTAAACATAGCTTGAAGCAGCTAATTGTATATTGATGAATAATGCATATTGACACGTGCACTTACCTCCCCCTGGACTATGACCCCACTACCGAACATCAAGCCATTGTGTCCAGGACTGTCACTGACCTCATATCCTCAGGAGATCTTCCCTCCACTGTCTCCAAACTCAGTTCCCCAACCCTGAACAACCTGCTTCTACCTCCTTCCCCAGATTCATAAACAAGACTGCCACAGTTGACCCATTGTTTCAGCCTGTTCCTGCCCCACTGAACCTATTTCTTCCTTTCTCGACTCTATTTTTTCTCCCATTGTACAGCCTCTTCCTACCTACATCTGTGACTTTTCTGATATTCATGTCGCCTCAACAGTTTCCCGCCCCAAACCTCTTGCTCTTCACTACAGACGTCCATCTCTCCATACATCCATCCTCTACCAGGATGGTCACAGAGCTCTCTCTCAATTTCATTGACTTTGTTTCCAATTTTGACCCTTCCCTCACCTTCACCTGGTCCCTCTCTGATTTTTCCCTTCTGTTCTTTGACTTCTCTGGCTATATTTCTGGAGATAGGCTATCTACTAATGTTCACTACAAACCCACAGACTCCCACAGCTACCTTGACTACACTTCCTCACATCCTGCTTTCTGTAAGGACTCCATTCCATTCTCCCAGTTTCTCCTTCTCTGTCGCATCTGTTCTGATGATACAATCTTCCACATCAGCGCTTCTGATATGTGTCTTCCTTTTTCCTCAACTGAGGATTCCGACCGAGCGTGGTGGACAGGGCTCTCCAACATGTCCAATCCATTTCACGTATCTCTGCTCTTACTCCTCCTCCTCCCTCCCAGGACCGTGATAGGGTTTCTTGTCCTCACCTTCCAGTCTCCATATTCAAAGGATCATCCTCTGCCATTTCCACCAGCTCCAGCATGATGCATCCACCAAACACATCTTCCCCTGCCCGCCCCTAACAGCAGTCTGAATGGACTGTTCACTCTGTGACATCATAGTTCGCATCTCGGTCACCCTTCAAACCTCCTCCTTTCCCTATGACACCTTTCTGTTCAAGCGTAGGAGATGCAACACCTGCCCTTTCACCTTCTCCCTTCTCATTGTCCAAGGCCCCAAACACTCCTTTCAAGTGAAGCAGCAATTTACTTGTACTTCCTTCAGTTTAGTAGTGTATTCATTGCTCATAATGTGGTCTCCTCTACACTGGGGAGATTAAACGCAGACTGGGTGACTGCTTTGCAGAACACCTCCGTTTAGTCTGCAAGCACGAGCCAAGCTTCCGGTTGCTTGTCATTTTAATTCTCCACCAGCACCTCTCATGCTGACCTTTCTGTCCATGGCCTGCTACAGTGTTCCTGTGAAGCTCAACACAAGCTCAAGGAACAGTACCTTATCTTCCAGCTCGGAACTCCATTGCCTTCTGGACTCAACGTTGAGTTCAACAATTTTAGATCATAACCTCTGCCTCCATCTTGTTCTGTGTTTTTTTTCTTCTCTTTTTATTTTGCTGGGTCATCTTCACCTTGTTTCTTTATCCCTTCATGTTCCATTCAGATGTTTTTTTATTTAGCAATTAGTATTTAGTTGAGCACTTGAAATGCCATAGCATACAGGGCTAAGGGCCAAGTGCTGGAAAACGGGATTAGAATGGGTGGGCACTTGATGGCCACACGGACATGATAGGCTGAAGTGCCTGTTTCTGTGCTGTATAACTCTATGACTCTATTGATGCTTCATTTAGACACAACCTTTGTTTCTTTACTATATCCATTGCCACTGCTGTTGTATCATGGGATCTTTTGTTATTTAATCTCCCCTGGCCTCCACCCTATCATAGACTTTCTCCTTTGTTCTTCCCCACCCACCCTCCCCCACAATCCTTTCTACTGGCTTAAAAACTCTTACATTTCCATCTTTATTCAGTTCTGATGAAAGGTCAGCGGTCTGAAACGTTAACTCTGTCCCTGTCCACAGATGCTACCTGACCTGCTGAGTTTTCCAGTTTTTTTGTTCTTATTGCATATTCATGAAAACACTGTAATGTTTTGTAATTAAGTCAATACTGTACAGTAGTGCATTGTTCAGGGAGATTCCCTCCCCACTAGGACAACAATGTAATTAATAACTAAACAGGGTTTTTTATTGTCATAAAAACAGAAAATGCTGGAAAAACTCAGCAGGTCTGACAGCATCTGTGGCGAGAGAAACAGAGTTGACGTTTTGAGTCCGTACGACCCTTCTTCAGAGCTACAGAGAAGTAGAAATGTGATGAAATTTATACTGTTTAAGGGGGTGGAGCAGGTGAAGCCGGAAAAAAGGCCAGCAATAGATGGGGGCAAAGGAGAGATTGACAAAGATGTCATGAACAAAAGGACTGTTAATGGCAGTGGTAAGGGCCCCATGGAATTCATTTCTTCCTATCTTGACTCTGTTCTCTCTCTCCCCTTGTCCAGTCTCTTTCCACCAATATCCGCGATTCCTCTGTTGCCGTACGTCATATCAACAATTTCCAGTTCCCTGGCCCTAACCGCCTCCTCTTCACCATGGACGTCCAATCCTTCTACACCTCCATCCCCCACCAGGATGGTCTGAGGGATCTCCGCTTCTTCCTTGAACAGAGGCCCAAACAATCACCATGCACCACCGCTCTCCTCCATCTGGCTGAACTAGTTCTCTCACTGAACAATTTCTCCTTTAACTTGTCTCAGTTCCTTCAAATAAAAGGTGTGGCTATGGGTACCCCATGGGCCCCAGTTATGCCCGTCTCCTTATGGGGTATTTGGAACATTCTTTGTTCCGGTCCTACTCATGCTCCCTCCCAAAACTCTTTCTTTGGTACATCAATGACTGTTTCGGTGCTGCTTCAAACTCTTGTCTGGACCTGGAAAAATTTATCAATTTTGCTTCTGATTTCCACCCCTCTATCACCTTCACATGGTCCATCTCTGACACTTCCCTCCCCTTACTTAACCTCTCTGTCTCCATTTCTGGTGATAGGCTGTCCACCATTACAAGCCCACTGACTCCCACAGCTACCTCGACTACAGCTCCTCACACCCTGCTTCCTGTACGGCCTCTATCCCATTCTCTCAGTTCCTTCACCTCCATCGCATCTGTTCCGATGATGCCACTTTCCAAAACGGGGCTTCTGACATGTATTCCTTCTTCCTTAACTGAGGTTTCCCAGCCACTATGATTGACAGGGCCCTCAACCGTGTCTGACCCATCTCCTGAACCTCTGCCCTCACACCTTCCTCTCCCTCCCAGAACCCTTGTCCTCACGTTTCACCCCACCAGCATCCACATTCAAAGGATCACCCTCGGCCATTTCCGGCAACTCCAACATGATGCCACCACCAAACACATCTTCCCTACAACCCCCCGTCAGTAATCCGTTGGGACCGTTCCCTCTGGAACACCATGGCCCACTCCTCCATCACCCCCAACACCTCACCTCCTTCCCACGGCACCTTCCCATGCAATCACAGAAGGTGCACCACCTGCCCCTTCGGTCTGTCCGCAAGCATGACCGAGACCTTCCTGTTGCTTGCCATTTCAACACACCATCCTGCTCTCATGCCAACACGTCCACCCTTGGCCTGCTGCAATATTCCAGGGAAGCCCAACACAAACTGGAGGAACAGCACCTCATCTTCTGATTGGGCACTTTACATCCTTCCAGACTTAACATTGAGTTCAACAAATTCAGACCATGAACTCTCTCCTCTATCTACACCCCTTTTTTATCCTTTTTTTCAAAATTCATTTTTATTTTTATCCATTTATTTTTATTTTCATTCATTTATTCATTGTTTTATCCCCTTTTTTTTATCTCTCCCTTCTTATCCCATTTTCAATCCCCCTTTTTCCCCCACCTCTGCCCCCTCCCCCCACCCCACCCCACCCAACAAGGGCCATCTGTTATTTGTTCATGTTGTTTTTTTCAGAGTGCTTACCCTTGTCCCACTATTATCACATTCTGCTTCCTTACCTTAATGCCACTATCAGCATCTTTTTCAGCCCCTACCACTGCCATTAACACTTCCTTTGTCCATTACATCTTTGTCAATCTCTCCTTTGCCCCCACCTATCGCTGGCCTTCTATCCAGCTTCACTTGCTTCACCACCCACACCCCCCTTAAATTGTATAAATTTCATGACATTTCTACTTCTCTGTGGCTCTGAAGAAGGGTCAAGGGTCATAAGGACACGAAACATCAACTCTGTTTCTCTCTCCAGAGATGCTGTCAGACCTGCTGAGTTTTCCCAGCATTTTCTGTTTTTGTTTCAGATTTCCAGCATCCGCAGTATTCTGCTTTATCCTTTTTATTGTCACCACTGCCTTTGACTCGTTTCTATTTGATTGTATCTATGGTAGTACAGCCCTGAGTGAACAAAATTACAATTGAAGAAAAGCTGTCTCACTTGTAATACATTCAGGCGGTATAAGATTTCAAGAGTATCTTATGCATGACATCAGCAATTACTTCTTTTGCAACCATAATTTAATCTTGTATTCATTGGTTTGAGAAAAGGGAATTGACTGGCTTATAAGTAACTAACTATATAATTATTCTGTTATCTCTGTACATAATTTGTTTCCAAGCGACAGCGACTCAAAAATAGAAGCTGTAGCTCGAGTTTCAAATTCCTAAAGCAAAGCACTATTTTAAAAAGGGACACATGGAGGCTGTGGTTATTTGAATTTAGTTCTCAAATAATGCAAATATTTTGTTGACTGTTTTAGTTTTCACAGTAAAGCAACATTATAGGTTACTAGGGGAGGATTTTTAAAAAGAATCAACAATGATAATTGTTAGCAATTCCAGGAAGGGAGCAAAATGATGTGACTTCACAGAGAGTTCTGGAAGCCATCAGGTGCAACCACTTTTTTCTTTTTCTTTAAAAAAATGTCCTAATAACATTTTCAAGCAAGCTTCTTGACACTGATTAAAAACATGCAAAAGCGATAACATAATTATATTACAAATGTGTAATTACGTCACTTACAAATGATCTAAACGTGATGCACTAATAACAAAAACTATACTGTGAACACCTTGGTTCTTTTCAGTGTCAGCTTCGGTTAAATGGTAGCCCTCGTATTTGAGTCGCAGGTTCTAGGTTTAAGTACCACTTAAGCATTCAGTGCGGTACTGAGTAAGAGTTGCACAGTTGGGGGGTGCCATCTTTCCAAGAAGACATTAAACCAAGGCTCCATCTGTTCTCTCAGGTGGATATAAATAATCCTATGGCACTCTCATAATCACAGAACAATACAGCACAGACTAATTTTTTTTAAAATAGTTCTTCTTGTTATTAAAGTTGCTGACCCCTGTATTGGACAGAGGGCTCTTTCCAGGCTGCTGTAGGTGTAAACGAGGAATCTCTTACAAGTTTGTTGGGCATTACTTTTCCTTCTGACTGATTAATCTGTGCTAACCATGTGACATCAGTATCAGCCTTGGTTTAGTGGTAGCAGTCCTGCCTCAGTCAGAAGATCAAGAGTTCAAAACCCACTTAAGGACTTCAGTACATATTTCACTACTGAGGTGCCTATCAGAAGAGCTGTTTTTCAGATAAGACAATGAACAGAGGCCCTTCTGCCGTCTCAGGTCCCATTCACTATATTCATACAAGAGCAGGGGAGTGATCCTGACATTCTGGTCAATATTTATCCCTTGACAAACCTCACTAAAATGTCATATTATCTGATATTACAGGGTCCTATTGTCTCGGAGCCTCCTTTCTCCTACAAGCAGTTGTCCTAGAAAAGTCCCCAACCATCAGACTCTTTCAGCTTTGTTACTATTCTTGAACATCACCTTGTTATGCTCAGCTGGCTGGGGAAGGTTTCTCCCCAATCCAATTATAATTACCTTTTAAAAGTGAGGTTCTTAAAGGGGCCAAAATCTTACTCAGGCATACATCAGCCTGTAGCTGACAAACTGACCTTTAATTATCCTACTATACATCCTCCCTTTCCCCTTCCACTGCGGCCATAGAGCTATCAGCTCTGGTATTCTGATGGTGTGTGCTCCCATGCCTGATGTCCCACCTCAACACAATAGGGCTACAGTGACAAAAACCACTGGGTAACAAAGGTATTTCTTTCTTTGTTATACTGCATCCATTTGATCACTTGGTCACTTAGAGAAACAGACAACCAAGTCGGTAGTACTCTACTGTTTCTACAGCCCTTGTTTTTTATTCTTTCACAGGATGTGGGCATCGGTGGCTAGGCCAGCATTTATTGCCCATCCTTCATTGCCCTTGAGAAGATGGTGATGAGCCACCTTCTTGAATCATTGCAGTCCATTTGGTGTAGGTACACCCACAGTGCTTTTGGGAAGGGAGTTCCAGAATTTTGTCTCAGCAACGATGAAGGAATGGTAATAGATAGTTCCAAGTCAGGATAGTGTGTGGCTTGAAAGGCACTCCTTCACTACCATAGGGTATTGTTGTTTGCTAGGAAACAATTCCCTATTCGGGTAGAGCATGAGATGTTCTTCTCCATCAACTATTTGGGTAAGTACAGTTCCCAAACTCAATTGAGGCAACGGTTTGAAAAACAAGTTCTTTGCTGAAGTCTGGAATCATGAGCACAGGATTATTATACAGTGCTTGGCTCAGATTCCTAAAAACAGCCTATGCCTGAAGGCTCGACCACATCTGGATTGGTGCCTCAGTTCCATAAGGGGATTTGGCCAAGTAACGAAGTCTGGAATAATTCATTGGTAGTGACTGAAAACATCTAAAGATTGGCCCAGATTTGATTCTTACACCCCAGGTAAGGCCAGACTTTCATAGCTTCCAAATTCTGTAACTGAGCTTCACCACCTGGTGCCCTACAGTGTACCCTAAGTATTTGGTCTCTGACAACCCGATGTTGCACTTCTCTGGGTTTGCCATGAGCCCTAATATGCTTCGGTTAAATATGGCCTCTACGTAAATGAGAACCCCAGTCTCCACTGTAAACAATTATGTCATCCAAGTGCACTGCCTTGTACTGGGTATGAAGCCTCAACACGGTCCATGAATCTCTGGAAGGTGTTTGGGACCCCCACACAATTCAAACTGCATGATTTTGTACTGATTGAGTTCCTCAGGAGACACAAAAGCAGTTTTCTCTTTTGTGGACTTCATTAAAGGAATCTGCCACTACCATTTGGTCTATCCTAAGGTGCTGAGTTGAATAAGCAACTCATCCACCTGAGACATCAGGTGAATTTGGATTCCTCATTTAGTTTCTGAAAGACAGAACCATCAGTTCCCATTGGATTTAGGAGCTAAGACAAAGGGGGTGCTCCATTCACTATGTGATTCTTCAGCCATGCCTTTTAATCTCCTGTTCGCCTCCCTCCATTTGGCTTCTGAGATTTTGTAAAGTCTTATCTTTATTGCCACCAGGTCATACCAGATTGTCCTCGACCTCCCAGGTTGGGATCTGACTACGTCACGATTCTGATCCACCATGTTCTGAGCCTGCCTACATAGAACCCCATTCAGTTCATTAGAGGTGAGCTGTTCTTTGTACTATGGGGTCAGGGTCCCTTAACGGTTCCACCACTACTACATGGGCCTCTTCCAGAGCTTGCTTGGTCTCCATCAGTTCTCTAAACATTTCCTCTGTTGGGATTGGTCTCTTTCTTCCTCCATGGAGACACAAATCCCACTTCTGACATTGTATGTGACATGGTCCCACTGTCTCAGAACTTCCTTTCATCTACCAACAGTAGTCCTAGAAAACTATCCAAGTCCCAGCCACTTTCCGCTTGCTTCCTTCTCTTGAATTTCACCCTATTATGCTTAGCTGTCTGGGGAAACTCTCTCCCCATTCCAGGAGGAGTGTGCTGCAGGTCAAGATCACTGTGAAGGAGACCGGGAGGTATGAAGCAAGTTGGAGATCACTGTAAAGCAGACTGGCAGGAGTGTGCAGCAGGTCAGGGTCACTGTGAAGCAGACCAGAAGGTGCATGCAGTCGGTCAGGATTACCGTGAAGCAGACTGGGAGGAGTGTGAAGCAGGTCAGGATTACTGAAGCGAGAGGGGGGGGGGGGGGGAAATCAAACTGTGACATCACAGGAAGGCTATGAGTTGATTGGATGATGGGTAGTGAAGCTTTGTTTCCCTTCCTCAAAAGTAAGGAAGTTAGTCTAAGGACTAGGGAATTAAAAAAAACTATTTTTGTTTTAAGGGTTAAAAAAAAGCATTTCAGTTCACCTTCTTATATTTAAGTGATGACAGAAAAGAGAGTAGCTAGTAAATCTTTATTGCAGTACGTTTTATTATCTAATTGATAGAGGAATGGCAGGGCAGCTTTGACCCCTGAAGTGCAAATCCTGTTGCATGTGGGAACTTCAGGACATTTCCTGTGTCCTGTATAACCATTTGTGCAGGATTTGTCATGAGTGGCAGCCACTTGAGCTCTGGGCTTTGGAGCTGGAGCAGCAACTGGCATGACTGCGGCAAGTCCATCAGGTTAAGAGCTGTGTGGATAGCATTATAGTAGGTGTGGTCACCCTGCACGTTAAAACTATGCAGGAAGAGAGGGAATGGGTGAACACCAGAAAGTCAAGAAGAAATAGGCAGGTAGTGACGGAGTTCCTGAGTACAGGTTCATCTGACTCTCCAACCAGTATTCAGTTCTGAATACTAATGAAAGTGATGCTTCACCTGATGGGTGCAGCCAGAGCAAAGACCATGGCCCCAGTGCTGGTTCAACTGTACAAACAGGAGCAACAGTGAAAGGAGATTTGATAGTTAGGGGAACAGTCAGGCATTTCAGCGGCCACAAATGTGAATCCAAGATGACATGATGCCTCCCTTGTGTCAGGGTCTAGGATGTCACTGAATAACTGCAAGGCACCCTGAGGGGGCAGAGTGAACAGCCAGTGGTCGTGGTCCACATCGGTACCAATGACATAGGTAGAAAGAGAGATGAGGACTGCAGTCAGAATTTAGGGATCTAGATAGGAAATTAGCAAGCACATCCTCAAAAGTAGTCATCTCAGGATCACTCTCAGTTCCATGCACAATTGAATATCAAAATAGGAGAATACAACAGAAAAATGCCTAGTTGGAACAAAGGCTTTAGATTCTTGGGACATTGGGATCAGTTCTGGGGGAAATAGGACCTGCACAGGCTGGACAGGTTGCACCTAAATAGAGCTGGGACCAATTTCCTTGTGAGATGATTTCCTACTGCTATTGGAGAGGGTTTGAACTAACTTGGCAGGGGTGTCAGAACCAGGGAGTAATACTAGAAGGGGGTATCAAGGTGCAGGGAATATTAGGGGAGACAGATAGTACTAGAGCAATAAATAACAAGGTATTAGGCAGGTTCAGCGTAAGAGGGAAAAGTAATGAAGTCTAAATTAGGATTACTAGCTGTTGCTAGCTAGCTGTTTCACGCTGCTACTTTGCAGTAGCAACACAAGTGGTATTCGCCACTAACAGGATGCTGTCATCAAGCCAAAAAGACGTTCTGCCTATCACACAAATGAATAATGTGGTATATGAATTTCAGTGCCAGTGTGATGCTAGGTATGTAGGCTGTACGTCCCAAAGACTGGCGGATCGTATCATGCATGTCCCAGCCGCTCCTCGCAATGGGCAGGATACAGACGGTACCCAACCAGCCCATGCTTGCAAAACTCAAAACACAGTGTCCATTATTAGATACGATTCTACGATTGGATAACATTTACAAAATAATCTTCAATGTGCTAAGAATTACGCTGACAACCAATTTAAGATGGTCAGTCGGGCTCGCAATGTGGCACATTTGCGTGTACTGGAAGCTACATATATTAATATACAGGGCCCTGCTCTTTGCAGACAGAAACACGTACACACACTGCGCCTGTTTCAGCCAAGCATAATAAGTGATAGTCATTTGCTGACTCATTCCACAGGGCAATGCCTTGACCAATCAGGGTCAAGCTGCCTGGTTTAAATTTCAAACAATGCTTGGCAATTAACTGTCAGTTGCCATCAGTGGTGCATTCTCCATTGCAATGTCAGTTGCCAACCAATCAGCACTCTCTTCACGTACAGTATAAATTGTTGTTTTCCCCCTTATATTGGTATTCTTGTGAATGTCCTGATGAGTGCAAGACAAAAAGCTTAGACAGGCTTCTTTTTTCAGTAACACTCAATTTCTGTACTACCAAACGACTATAAGTATACAAATGCTGCATAGCAATTCCAAGAATGGCACTTGAAACCTATAAACATCAAACAAGTTACCTCATGTCTCTGTGTTTCATTAGAATTTACCCACATGGGAGCAGCAGAACTGTTGAAGAATTGGCAATTAGTGCAACACATACTCTGGTTCATTCAGGCTGGGATATGGTAGGCAGAAGGACAGGTTAAGCAGTTGTAAACACAGCTACTACTATATACAAAATTGTTGACTGTGACTATTATGATTGTGCTTAAATCAAGCACATTTTATTTTGAAGTATTGTGATACGTTATGGACTGTTGTATGTATTACATTTTATTTTTGAGGGAATCATGTGCCTAAATGAATTGTTTCTTTGAAAAGCCAGAAGTATCTATCCGTTTCAGAACATTCTTGTTGATTGAACTTTTGATGCATGTTATTTCAGGTAAACAAAAAAAAAAAATTGGGGTATTTTCTTCAATACAAGACATGAAAATAAACGTAGTTACAAGTTGCCCTAACCCACCTCTAAAGTCTCTTGCTTCATCATGCTTAAAGTGGCATGTTAAAATAAGCCTTTTCTAAGTGTGTATCAGTGACCTGTGAAACATGACCAATTCCACAAGCTGGAGCACGTAATTCCAGTGCGTGGAATCCACTCACGTACGGCTGATAGGTAATTCATAAGAGACAAAATCAGAAGGGAATTATTATTGTCCCATCAGGGAGAAATATTCCAATGATCTCCATAATATACTCTGATACACCGTACGTTAAAGCTCAAATAAGTAAAGAATGAAAATATGTCAGCTTTCCACTAGAGATTCAAAAAGTTGGCAGTAGTCTTCAATATTCTGTTGTTTTGGTTCTGGTTTTGCTTGAAGAAACATGACTAATGATTTGTCAACATTATGTGATGCATTTAAAATGTTTACCCAGTGACCATTTACTTAAAATGTTGTATTTTTTTAAAAACTTAAAGCTTTGTAATTATTACATTATATAGAGAAAGGAATCTACATATTTTGTAACAGTGCAGATGCAGAAGTTTGGCAAAGGATTATGAAAAAAATAATTAGTGGAATACTTAATTACTTTAAAAAAATGAAATTGCATCCAGTTGACTAAAATGATAAGTTTTGCATCACAACCAATTTATCAGAATAATTAGGCATTCAGACAAAGCTTAATTTTTCAGTTTCACTAAAGCTTGATTTAATATTTTCCCAGCAGCCAAAATGTGTTCTGATATTTTCTCCACAAGAAATTTTTATTTCTTAGTTAGTCCAAAGTCCTGTTAATTTGATAAGAATGAAAGTCAAATATTGCAATGAAATAAAAGCAAACTTCTGTAGATGCTGGAGATATGAAATAAAAACAGAAAGTGCTGAAAAAACTCAGCCAGTCTGGCACCATCTGTGGAGGGAGAAACAGAGTTAATGTTTCAAATCCATTATGGTCTTTCTTCGGTTCCAGAATTTCTTCACTCAGAGGGTAGTGAATTTTCGAAATTCTATACTCCAGAGGGGTGTGGGGACTCAGTCATTGAGTATATTATGATGATGTCTAACTTACCATATTGTGGAATGGGGACTGGAAACTCCTGGCATGCCTTGGCAGTTTCATGCATGTGCAGGTGGCACATGTACAATCCGGCAGTTAAAGGGCTCCACCTTCATGTTTTTTTATTCTTTCATGGGATTTGGGCATCCCTGGCTAGGCCAGCATTTAATGCCATTCCCTAACTATCCTTGAGAACATGGTCATTCGCCGCCACCTTCTGAACCACTGCAGTCCATGTGGTGTAGGTACACCCACAGTGCTGTTAGCAAGGGAGTTCCAGGATTTTGACCCAGCGACAGTGAAGGAATGGTGATTTAGTTCCAAGTTAGGATGGTGTGTGGCTTGGAGGAGAACTTGCAAGTGGTGGTGTTCCCGTGCATCTGCTGCCCTTGTTCTGCTAGGTGGTAGAGATCAAGGATTTGTAAGGTGCTGTCAAAGGTGTCTTGGTGAGTTGCTGCAGTGCATCTTGTGGATGGTACACACTGCTGCCATTGTGCGTCAGTGGTGGAGGAAATGAATGTTTATTGTTGTGGATGGGGGGGCCAATCAAGTGGACTGCTTTGTCCTCGATGGTGTCAAGCTTCTCGAGTATTGTTGGAGCTGCATTCATCTGGGCAAGTGGACAGCATTCCATCACTCTTCTGACTTGTGCCTTGTAGATGGTGGACAGGCTTTGGGGAGTCAGGTGGTGAATTACTCACCGCGAGATTCCGAGCCTCTGAACTGTTCTTATAGCCACAGTATTAATATGGCTGGTCAAGTTCAGTTTCTGGATGTTTATAGGCTATCCCCAGTGATGGTAATGCCATTGAATGTCAAGGGAAGATGGTTGGATTCTCTCTTGTTGAAGATGGTTATTGTCTGGCACTTAAGTGGCAAATTGCATCTGCGCCACACATCATCCCAAGCCTGAATGTTGTCCAGGTCTTGCTGCATGCATATGGACACAGACTGCTCAAGTATCTGAGGAGCCATAAATAATGCTGAACACTTGCAACCATCAGTGGACATCCCCACTTCTGACCTTATGTTGGAGGGAAGGTCATTGATGAAGCAGCTGAAGATGGTTGGGTCAAGGACACTACCCTGAAGAACTCCAGCAGTAATATCCTGGGACTGAGATGGTTCACCGCCAACAACCACAACCATCTTCCTTTGTGCTAGGTATGACACCAACTAGTGGAGAGTTTTCCCTGTGATTCCCATTGACTTCAGTTGGGCTCCTTGATGTTACACTTAGTCAAATACTGCCTTGATGTCAAAGGCAGTCACTTTCACCTCACCTTGAGCTCAGCTCTTTTATCCATGTTTGAGCCAAGAAGTCAGGAGCTGACAGCGGTGTACCCGAATAAACCAGGTCATGTGACTGGGAGCGGACACCATAGTCGAGAGAGTCTCAGGCAGGGGGGAGGGGACAGGGAGAGGTCCCAAAAGGGGGGTCCCAGACAGTAGACAAAGAGAAGGGACAGGGAGAAGTTCCTGTTAAGGAAAAAGAGGGAGGAGCAGAGAAAGAGGCTTCACTCAGAAAAAGGGCTGCAGTTGGTAGACATTAGGTAGTGAGGTCTCAAGAGAAACCCCTTAACTAAGAAGTACACTAACAACTAATTTAAGATTATCAGCTGAGCTCGCAGTGTAGCTCACTTATGCGTACTAGAAGCTACTTATATTTACATACAGGGCCATGTCCTTTGCAGACAGAAGTTGCATCTCCATGCATTATGCCTTTTTCAACTAAACAAAAGCTTGAGCGACAGCCATTCCCTGGTGCATTCCCAAAGCAATGCCTTGCCCAGAGTCAACATGTGTAGTTTGATTATAAACAGAAGCTTGGCAGTTAACTGTTCCCTGATGCATTCTCCATGGCAACGCCTCTACCTTTCAGAGTCCACTTGCCACTCATGCAGTATAAATTGTTGTTCCCTTTACAATTGGTATTCTTGCGAATCTGTCCTGATGAGTGCAAGACGAAAAGCTTTGACAGCATCTCTCTTTTTTCAGCCCCCTCATATATCTGTGGCACCTTACATCAGGGTCATGATGTAATAGTCATGAGAGCTCCCTGGGAACCTAGCACAAACATGCAGGATTTGCCTTCTGTGATCACAAATTAGCTGGGTATCCAGAGCGAAATACTTTTAGATTCATGAATCTCACATGCTCCTGCCAGAGAGCTCTCAAACCCACATGTATGCAGTTGACGGTGACCTGCACTTGTGGACAACCAGATATTGCTGTGAGTCCCACATTCGGCATCCATGCGGAACTGAACATAATGGTGAGCTCTAATAAAGAGGGCATCTAGCCCCTATGCAATTGTGTGTCACTGATTGGGAGATGCCACAAAGGTCTCCAGTAGAGCCCTGGAAAGACCCACTGGCAAAAAAGTTCAGGGTAGCACTGACCTTCAATGCCACTAGTATGGCATGCCTTCCAAGTCCTTGCAGCCTCAGTTCTAAGGAGAAGCTACCACATCCCTGAACAAGCGAAGGCACCTGTGGCATTGCCTTTCGCTCATTTCCACATATGAGCAGTGCCTCCATTATACCTGTGGTCAGGCCACTGGTCTTCATTGCTTTTGCCCCTCTCTGATAGGATCTTGGACATCTTGGGGCCTCGCTCCCTCTTGCTGCTCATGTCGCTGCTCCTCCTGGACGCGTGTTAATCAACAATGGGCCCTTCTTCTCCTCATTCATATTGGAGCAATAACCAAAGCAGGGTTGCCTGCAGCCTGAATTCTCTGTGCCTCTTTGTATCTGTGAACAAATATATTAGATTACTTTATTAAGCTTTGGTTTACCAGGTTTCCCTCCATCTCCAAGCCAGTAGGCCAGTGCTAAGTCCTTGGCCTGTCCTCCATCAAGACGTGGCATCCTCAGCCCACCCCTTACAGGTGAAGGACATCCTGGAGGACCACAGGTGGGTGCCCCTCCCCTTTATAAATGACTGGGCGTGCAGATATTGAACCTTGACCATGGTGATTACAGCCATGTGAGAGAATCCTCCATCAGGCAATTATCAGCTTGCCTACATGATCCTAGACACTCTATAGAGAGAACATGGCCTTGGCATAATGGAATGAGTTTATTGTGGGATTAGTGAGACTTGAAGTGTGCATCTAGCTGCTGCCCAGCAGCTGTGCCCCTTGAATCAATTTACCTCCATCCTCTTTTTCATGTCTGTCAGGAACAGATGGCCAATCATACCTACTCACCTCCAGCTCCAAATCTTAATGGATTCTTACAGGAATGCCCCATTAGTCATGGAGCATTGCTCCTTCAATGGGCATTTGAACCTCGAGAACAGTACTCAGCTGAGCCTGGTTCTCCATTGCTTGAGCAAATAATTAATAGAGTGCCCCTTCACTCGGCCCAAAAGAGGAGTCCCAAACTCCTCTCACCTGCTTTGAGATGGCAGCCATAGAATTTTTTTCCTAATTCCACAGTTATGACAGAGTTCAAAAAGCAAAGTGGAAGATGGTTCTTCTTCAATTTGTAAGTGCTTCCAGCACATTCCAACCTCCCCGTCACCCACCAAGCTCCTCCCATGCTCCTCCACAGTCACCACCTCCTAATTCCACTCCCTCCTGTGACCACGCAGCCTCCCCAGTTACACCTGGCCTCATTATCATTTATGTTGACATTCCTGTTCACCCCCCATTCCCTTTAATGTTGATGTCCCCATGCCCCTTGTTAATCTGACCTCTCCTGCTTTTGAGACCAGCTGAAACATTACTTTTGAGGATGACCCACCATGAGACCAACCATAATCATTCCCCGGACGGTCTCTTAAGCACGCCGCTGACAGTCTGGCCTCATTCCCCAGGCAATCTCTTAAACATGCCCTCCAGACAATCTTTCACCCTTCTCCTCTGCTCCTTCCTCCCCACTCCTAGTCCTGCCTCCATCTCACCCTTCCCCTTTGGCCCTCTTCCCCTACCCTAGTACTCCATCTCATCCTTACCCCCTGGTCCTTCCCCCCATCCCAGTCCTACCCCCATTTCACCCTTTGACCCGCCTCCATCCTAGTCCTCCATCTAATCCTCGCCCTCTGGTCCTTCCCCCCACCGGCCAGTCCCGATTCAAACCCACCCCCTCCCCACTGGTCATGTCTCTTGCGCCCAGCCTTGGCGCAGCTTGTGCTACCAGCACCTGATATGAAAGAGTGAAGGGTTAAAAGGAAGATGAAAGCAGCGTCTGCTGACTTCAAAGTCGTGGATGAAGTGAAGCTCGCCAGGTGCACGCCGCTTATATACAGTCGCAAAACAGAACATTCTAATTACCTGCTGACAGGGAACTTAATTTGGAGGGGGAATTCATGACATGCTAATGCATACAATGGGATTCCCGACATGCTCATTGGGAAACTTGACCCATCTTGAAAGTCGGGGGGACAAAATACCATTTTTTGCCACCGTCAGAAAACTGATTTTTTTGACTCACGCCAAATTAAGTGCCCCTGCCTGTCACTGCTGGTGCGGGCAGAAGATTCCACCCTCCAACTCTGAAGTTGGAGATTTTGAAGGGATCCAAGTTACCTACATGAATAGTTAACCAAGAAACATTAGACAGAAAAAAAATGTCTAACTCCTGGGTAACTATACAACTGCCCTCACACACTCCCAGCACCCACCCGCCCACCACCGATTCCCGACCGACCCTCCGCCCACCCAACCCTCCAAATCCCAACCCTTTGACCCCCGACCCCACCCCGACACTCCAGTTCTTCCTGACCTGACCACCCTACCCATCCTTCTGATTATCACCCTACCCACTCTGCCTCCTACCCAGCAATACTCACCAACACACTGAAAAACTATTTAAACGTCCCAAAGCTTCTCAGTGTTAGTGAATGAAGATTCATCAAAATACGTCAGCTAATACTGTAAAATGGGGGTTTGGCTTGGCTTCCCCCAACGATCCTGGATTACGAGGAAGGACTCCGAGAACAGGTAGACACTGCATTTCTGAAGTGGGCTAGTTGGAGGCCCAGGCCAGAAGTGCGGACCTTCACCTTAGTGCAAAAAAAAGGAGCGGAGTGGCAATCCAACAGTGATTGCCACTCCTTGAAAGATTTGGCCCCTTGTGACGCAGTTCTTTCAGGTAATAACTGGAGGTTCAAATTTCCTTTTTTTAAAAAGTTAATAATCTCCCTTGAGACCTTAACAATGGGCAGATATTTACAGAATGCAGAACAGCATTCACTCACACAAATACAGACCCAAACAAACATGGACTGTAAATAAAAACAGAATTACCTGGAAAAACTCAGCAGGTCTGGCAGCATTGGTGGAGGAGAAAACAGTTGACGTTTTGAGTCCTCATGACCCTTCGGCAGAACTGAAGTATAGTTAGGAGAGAGGTTAAATATAAGCTGGTCTAAGGTGGGGGGCGGGGGGAGAGAGAAGTTGAGGGTGGGGTGGTTGTGGGGATAAGCAAGCAGTGATAGGAGCAGATAATCAAAAGATGTCACAGACAAAAGGATCAAAGAGGTGTTGAAGGTAGTGATATTATCAAAGAAAAGTGCTAATTAAGAATGGATGGCAGGATACTCAAGGTACAGCTCTAGTGGGGGTGGGGTGGAAAGACTAACAAAGTATTAGTTGTAGATTTAAAAATAATGAAAATAGGTGGAAAAAGAAAAATCTATATAAATTATAGATTTAGTCTCCTCTACATTGGAGAGACCAAACGCAAACTGGGCGACTGCTTTGCAGAACACCTGCGGTCTGTCCGCAAGAAAGACCCAAACCTCCCTGTCGCTTGCCATTTTAACACTCCACCCTGTTCTCTTGCCCACATGTCTGTCCTTGGCTTGCTGCATTGTTCCAGTGAAGCCCAATGCAAACTGGAGGAACAGCACCTCATCTTTCGACTAGGCACTTTACAGCCTTCCGGGCTGAATATTGAATTCAACAACTTTAGATCTTAAACTCCCCCTCCCCCCATCCCCCCACCCCGTTTCTTCCCCCTCCCTTTTTTTTTCAATAATTTATATAGATTCAAGAAGGTGGGCTACCTTCTTGAACTGCTGCAGTCTGTGTGATGTAGGTATACCCAAAATGCTGTTAGGGAAGGAGCTCAGGATTTTGACCCAGTGACAGTTAAGGAAAAGCGATATATTTCCAAGTCAGGATGGTGAGTGGCTTGGAGGGGAACTTCCAGGTGCTGGTGTCTGCTGCCCTTGTCCTTCTAGATGGTAGTGGTCGTGGGTTTGGAAGGTGCTGTCTAAGGAGCCTTGGCAAGTTCTTGCAGTGCATCTTGTAGATGGTACACACTGCTGCCAATGTATATGGAGGGAGTGAATGTTTGCTGATGGGGTGCCAATCAAGTGGGTTGCTCTGAGCTGGATGATGTCAAGCTTCTTGAGTATTGTTGGAGCTGTACTCATCTAGGCAAGAGGAGAGTATTACATTACACTCCTGACCTATGCCTTGTAGATGGTGGACAGGCTTTGGGGAGTCAGGAGATGAATCACTCACCGCAGAATTCCTAGCCTCTGACTTGCTCTTGTAGCCACAGTATTTATATGGCTAGTCCAGTTCAGTTTCTGGTTAATGGTAACCCCCAAGATGTTGATAGTGGGGGATTCAACGATGGTAATGCCATTGAACGTCAAGAGCCGATGGTTAGATTCTCTTGTTGAGATGGTCATTGCCTGACACTAGTGAAGCGCGAATTTTACTTGCCTCAAGCCTGGATATTGTCCAGGACTTGCTGCATTTGTGCATGGACTGCTTCAGTATCTGAGGAGTCGCGAATGGTGCTGAACATTATGCAATCTTCAGCAAATATCCCCACTCCTGACCTTATGATGGAAGGAAGGTCACTGATGAAGCAGCTGAAGATGGTTGGGCCTAGGACATAACACCAGCATAGACCAATTGGGCCAAGTAACCTTCTCTATACTGTAAATTCTATATCATGTAATTCATACCCACAAAACCTCTCTAAAGTTAAGATTGTTTGAATATTCAAAATCATTTGATAAAACATCTCCAACTGGTTATGCTTCACAATTTCACTGCCACTGAGTATAAACCCATGCCATACAGGAAAGTGAAATACTGCAATGTCCACCATAACATCCTGGAACAACAAACATCGCCCCCACCGTCAGACTTTATAGACAGCCCTGTGCACCTCCTGAATTGTGGGTTAAATTGTTCTGGAAAAATGTCTGAGTTCAAAAAGACTATACTCTCACTGCGGCTCAAAAAGAAGAATATTTTCTAACTGCCCTATTGTCGCCAATATATAATATATTCCTACATAACAGACACCAAACCAAAAGAAAAAAAAATTACACCACAAACAAAAATAAACATACATGTGGATATGACAGGAGAATAAATTAACATTTCAATACTAATTGGTAAGGAAGAACCTGCTCCAAAGGGAACTAGGTTTGGTACAGAATATCCTTTTATTAGTAGAAAATGTGAGGAATGCTTACAAAGCATTTATAAATATTTTCTACTTATCATGCTTTACAACATACACTATATTACAACATAATAAAGCATTCACTGTATGTAGTACAGCATTACACAGTGAAAGGGAGAAACAATTGCATTTTTAAAAATGAAATAATTTTTCTGCTAAGGAAATTTATTTTGAAACCCTTGGTTATTAATTTACAGTAATTATTTTTGGCAGTGCCTAACAGGACTGAATATGTAAGCAAATGAAATATTCTTCTGTTTGAAATGAGTCAGTCTTGTTTAAGAAACTGTATTAAAAGGTTTTGGAGCAGGGCCACTTACTGGAAGAGTCAGGAACAACCCATTCAAGAACTCAGCTCAAAGTCCATGTTGGCTACTGACAAACATGCATTCAGCAGATGCCATATCTTTTACTTTGCTGGTCTGGTGAGCTTGTTTAACCAATACACTAGGATGAAACTTTAAATTCAAAAATTCAATGAAAAAATACAGCACCATCTCTATAATTTATAAAATGTTAAATTTTTTGTGAAATTGTTAAAACAAATTCTCACCAATTCTCTCCTTTTCCTTCCTGAGGGCATCAACATTAGTATTGCTTACCCTGGCACCTCATTCTACTGATCATGTATTATGCGTGAACTTAGGTGGTGAGGGTTAGCAAGTTATTTGACTGTATGGGACATCACTTTTCAGCCTGGTCCTGACCTCATCTTTAATTCAAATATGCTCTACGAAAAGGATTAACTTGTTTATGAAGAGATATGGAAACTGATTTTTCAACTCCCTCTCTCAGGAGTGTTGAACCAATTTTAGTCATTCTAGTGCCACCCCAGCTGCTGAGATCAGCTAATAAAGCATAATTGAACCTAGGACATTGCTGTTTTGTATGGTTCAGTTACTCACAGACATTGGAGGATGTTTAAGAAAAAGGAATTTACAATGCAATGCAGTTTTCTCCTTCCCAATCAAGGCTCTCATCTTCAGGTAGTAGCTTAAGACAGGATACTGTAAATATTTATCACTACAATTTCTCCTTTAGTGATAAATTACTAAATCTACTTGCATACTATGCAAGTAGACTTTGTGCTATGATACTGAGCCACACTAGCTTATCTGTGGTCTGTCCCAAATGATCTGGGATAGTTTTAGGAATACAATTTCTTTCTCTCAGTGCCCTTAGGTGAGAGAGGGGGAGAAAGAAATGATTAGCTGAGGTTCCCATTCCAGATCGTTATTTAGTAATCCCTGCTACAAAATTCATGTATGAACATGAAGTGAAAATAGGATCACGTACAGTTCTGGTAGTCCATGTGGTCAACAATACTGAACATCTAGGCTCACACGCAAAGCGACCATTTGGATGAAGTAGTGGAGAACTATTAAAAGTTTAATAAAATTGTAATGCTTTTCCAGCAGGAAACTTTTTTTAATCCTTGGGCTACCTATTATTTGGATAATAATTACCTCACGAAATCTGTAAGTAATTAAACAATTATTGTGACTGAGTTGAGGGCAGTCAGTCTTGTTCAAGGGATATCATTGCTGTATTAGGCTTTTAAGCAGGGTCAGTTCTGAAGATAATCAGGCACAAACCATTCTAAAAACTTTGTTCAAGCAGCATGTTAACTGCTGATAAATGTCTATACAGCAGCACGTATTGTATCATTTACTGGGCAGTTTTGGTGGTGATGGGTGCAGGTGTTTGTTTAAACAAATACTTCAGGGGAAAGCCCCCATAATTATTCTATTTATTTAAACAATACCCACGATACCTAATCCCACCACGGCAGTTGGTAGATCGCTGTATAAATTGACCCTAACTTTAGCTAAAAAATCCAAAGTCTTTGTACCTACCATCCACTCACCACTGAAGTCAAACTTGCCCTGGTGCAAACCTACTCACTGATAACACACCATTGAAGGCCGCTGTTCATCTCTTCCTGTTTGCGCGTGTCAACATGTGATGTCAAGGCTACCACCTACTGGCACGTGCTGCGATCCTGCCAATCCTGCCCTCTAAAATGACAACATGTTATCAAGAAGAAACAGCAGATACACAGCCAGTTCAAACTTAACGTCATTGAGATTGCAGAGCAGACAAATAATTGCGCAGCAGCTGGAGAATTTAAGATGATCAGGACTGGGAGCTAAATATCCAAGGATATACATCCTATCAAAAAGATAGGCAGGTTGGCAGAGGGGGTGGGGTTGCTTTGTTAGTAAGAAATGAAATTAAATCGATAGCAAGAAATGACGTAGGGTCAGATGATGTAGAATCTGTGTGGGTAGAGTTGAGGAACCACAAAGGTAAAAAAACCATAATGGGAGTTATGTACAGGCCTCCAAACAGTAGTCAGGATGTGGGGCACAAGATACACCAGGAGATGGAAAAGGCATGTAAGAAAGGCAAGGTTACAGTGATCATGGGGATTTCAATATGCAGGTAGACTGGGAAAATCAGGTTGGTAGTGGATCCCAAGAAAAGGAATTTGTGGAATGTCTACAAGATGGCTTTTTGGAACAGCTTGTGTTGGAGCCCACTAGGGAACAGGCAATTCTAGATTTAGTGATGTGTAATGAGGCAGATTTGATAAGGGAGCTTATGGTGAAGGAACCCTTAGGAGGAAGTGACTATAATATGATAGAATTCACCCTGCAATTTGAGAGGAAAAAGCTGGAATCAGATGTAATGGTATTACAGTTGAATAAAGGCAACTACAGAGGCATGAGGGAGGAGCTGGCCAGAATTGACTGGGAGATGAGCCTAGCAGGAAAGACAGTGGAACAGCAATGGCAGGAGTTTCTGGGAGTAATTTGGGAGACACAGCAAAAATTCATCCCTAGGAAGAAGAAGCATACTAAAGGGAGGATGAGGCAACCATGGCTGACAAGGGAAGTCAGGGACAGCATAAAAGCTAAAGAGAAAGCATACAATGCGGCGAAGAGCAGTGGGAAACCAGGGGATTGGGAAGCCTACAAAGACCAACAGAGGACAACTAAAAAAGAAATAAGGAGGGAGAAGATTAAAAACGAGGGTAAACTAGCCTGTAATATAAAAGAAGATTGCAAGAGTTTTTTTTAGATATATAAAGGGTAAGAGAGAGGCAAAAGTGGATATTGGGCCGCTGGAAAATGACGCTGGAGAAGTAGTAGTGAGGAACAAAGAAATGGCGGAGGAACTGAATAGGTACTTTGCGTCAGTCTTCATGGTGGAAGACACGAGTAACATCCCCAAAGTTCAAGAGAGTCGGGGGGCAGAGGTGAGTATGGTGGCCATTACCAAGGAGAAGGTGCTAGGAAAACTGAAAGATCTGAAGGTGGATAAATCATCTGGACCTGATGGATTATACACCAGAGTTCTGAAGGAGATAGCTGAAGAGATATGGAGGCGTTAGTGGTGATCTTTCAGGAATCACTCGAGTCAGGGAGGGTCCCAGAGGACTGGAAAATCGCTAATGTAACCCCCCTGTTTAAGAAGGGAGTGAGGCAAAAGACGGGAAATTACAGGCCGATTAGCCTGACCTCAGTCGTTGGTAAGATTTTAGAGCCCATTATTAAGGAAGAGATTTCAGAATACTTGGAAGTGCATGATAAAATAGGGCAAAGTTAGCATGGTTTCATCAAGGGGAGGTCATGCCTGACAAATCTGTTAAAATTCTTTGAGGAGGTAACGAGTAGGTTAGACAAAGGAGAGCCAATGGATGTTATTTACTTGGCCTTTGACAAGGTGCTGCAGAGAAGGCTGCTCAGTAAGATAAGAGCCCATGGTGTTAGAAGCAAGGTACTAGCATGGATAGAAGATTGGCTGTCTGGCAGGAGGCAGAGAGTGGGGATAAGGGGGTCCTTGTCAGGATGGCGGCCGGTAACTAGTGGAGTTCCGCAGGGGTCAGTGTTGGGACCACAACTTTTCACTTTATACATTAATGATCTAGATGAAGGAACTGAGGGCATTCTGGCTAAGTTTGCAGATGATACAAAGATAGGTGGAGGGACAGGTAGTATTGAGGAGGCAGGGAGGCTGCAGAAGGATTTGGACAGGTTAAAAGAATGGGCAAAGAAGTGGCAGACAGAATACAACGTGGGGAAGTGTGAGGTTATGCACTTTGGTAGGAAGAATAGAGGCATAGACTATTTTCTAAATGGGGAGAGAATTCAGAAATCTGGAGTGCAAAGGGACTTGGGAGTCCTAGACCAGGATTCTCTTAAGGTTAACTTGCAGGTCGAGTCGGTAGTTAGGAAGGCAAATGCAATGTTGGCATTTATTTCGAGAGAACTAGAATATAAAAGCAGGGATGTGCTGCTGAGGCTTTATAAGGCTCTGGTCAGACCACATTTAGAATATTGTGAGCAATTTTGGGCCCCGTACCTCAGGAAGGATGTTCTGGCCCTGTAAAGGGTCCAGAGGAGGTTCACAAGAACGATCCCAGGAATGAAAGGCTTAACATATGAGGAACGTTTGAGGACTCTGGGTCTATACTCGATGGAGTTTAGAAGGATGAGGGGGGATTTGATTGAAACTTACAGAATACTGAAAGGCCTGGATAGAGTGGATGTGGGGAAGATGTTTCCATTGGTAGGAGAGACTAGGACCCGAGGGCACAGCGTCAGAGTAAAGGGAAGAACTTTTAGAACAGAGATGAGGAGAAACTTCTTTAGCCAGAGAATGGTGAATCTATGGAATTCATTGCCACAGAAGGCTGTGGAGGCCAGGTCATTGAGTGTATTTAAGACAGAGATAGATAGGTTCTTGATTGGTAAGGGGATCAAAGGTTACGGGGCAAAGGCAGGAGAATGGGGTTGAGAAACTTATCAGCCATGATTGAATGGCGGAGCAGACTCGATGGGCCGAATGGCCTAATTTCTGCTCCTATGTCTTATGGCTTTATCGAAGAACATCAGAGATTGGAGGAATTTCTCTACACATCTTAGGTTCCATTTGCGCTTCTTTTGTGGGCGGGGTTGGCAGGAACAGTTTCCAACGTGGCAACTTTACCATACGACAGGATGAGAGATGGTGGATTTCAACCCTCCGAAACTATTACTTGTGCAAAAGTCGAACCCCTACTTTTTGGCTAAAATTTTAATCTTAGAAACTCGACTTTTACATGAGTATATATGTTACTTCATTGGCTATAAAGTGCTTGAAATGTCCAGTGTCGTAAAAGGCCCTATATAAATGCAAGTCTTTTTTTCACAATTATATAGGCAATGGGCCGCACTTAATTTCCTTTCCTTACAGAGCTTCAAACCCACCCTAATTTTTTGTATCTAAAAATCTCCCCTTGACATGCAACAAAATTACTATTGCTGAAACGCCACCACCAACATCCTAGGTGTTATAATTAAGCAGAAACTTAACTGGGCCAGCCATATAAATACTGTGGCTAGAAGACTGGGAATCCTGCGGTGCAATTTGGCCAAACCAGTGCAAAGCATAGTGGAATTTTAAGAGCAAATTATGTTCAGCGCAAATTGATTTGCCTTCATCTTTTGTGCTGGTTTAAAAAAAACATGGTGCCCAAAGTTAGCCCCACCCATAAAGCTGGCCACACCTCTTGATCAAATTAATCACTGTGGCAAGTTTCCGCTAATTGTGCCCATTTGGGTCTTTTTGGAGGCTGAGAGCTGATTCTTCTGGGCACACTTACACTAATGGGCACTTTTAGATGCTTCACCTCCTGACTCCCCTTGTCCACCATCTACAAGGCACAAGTCAGGAATGTGATGGAACGCCCTCTGCCTGATGAGTGCAGCTCCAACAACACTCAAGAAGCTCGATACCATCCAGGACAAAACATCTCTCTTAATTGGCACCCCAGCCACCTCAAACATTCTCTCCCACTGATGCATAGTGGTACCAGTGTGCACCACTTATAAGATGCACTGCAGTAGCTCACCAAACCTCCATTGATAGCACTTTCCAAAACCTGCGACCTCTGCCACCTAGAACAGGATAGCAGATGCATATGGGAACACCACAATCTTTCCCCTCCAGATCACACACCATCCTGATTCAGGAACTATAATCGCTGTTTCTTAACTGTCTCTGAATCAAAATCCTAGAACTTCCTTCCTAACAGCACTGCGAGCACACCTACACCACATGAACTACACTGGCTCGAGAAGGAAACTCACCATCACCTTCTCAAGCGCAATTAAGACTGAGCAAAATACTGACCATGCCAGCAGTGCTCACATCCAATGAGCAAATAAAAATAATTGAACAGATTTATAATATACAACTGCAACAATATACATGAAATTCTCAATGCTTAAAATTGAGATATTTTATATCAACCAGAACAAACTGTGATAAAGCCCTAGAATCCACAAATCTGCTTCTATATCATGGTTAACATAAAAATTAGGAGCAGGAGCAGGCCATTTGGCCCCTCAAACCTGTTCTGCCATTCAATAAGATCATGGCTGATCTCACACCTGCCACCCCAACCCCTCCCCTCATAACCCTTAACTACCTTGACAATCAAAAATCCATCAGTGTTGGAGGGAGTGAATATTTGAGATGGTTGGGGTGCCAACCATCAGCCTCGAATCTATTCAATGACCCAGCCTACACAGCTTTCTGGCGGTAGAGAATTTGAAAGGTTAATGACCTTCTAAAAGAAAAACATCCTCCTTCTCATCTTCATCTTAAATGGGAGACCCCCTATTTGTAAATGGCGCCCCCTAGTTCTAGACTCCCCCATGAGGGGAAGCATCCTCTCGTCATTTACTCTGTCAAGCCCCATCGGAAGCTTACATGTTTCAGTAAGATCACCTCTCATTCTTCTAAACTCCAATGAGTACAGGCCCCAACCTGCTCAATCTTTACTCATAAAACAATCCCTTCATCCCAGGAATCAATGCAAGTATATCTCCCCTTAAGTAAGGAGGCCAAAACTAAAAGGTACTTACCCAGGCTTCTTTCTCAAAAAAAAAAGCAAAATACTGCAGATGCTGGAAACCTGAAACAAAAACAGAAAATGCTGGAAAAACTCAGCAGGTCTAGCAGCATCTGTGGAGAGAGTCCATATGACCCTTCTACAGAGCTCTGTTTCTCTCTCCACAGATGCTGCTAGACCTGCTGTGCTTTTCCAGCATTTTCTGTTTTTGCTTCACTCTCAAACTTGGAAATCTCTCCCCTAACTTTTAGTATATAATATATTTTAAAGGAATCCTGTACCGATTTTTAAAAAAAAAACTTGCACATTTTAATGTAAATCACATCAGTGAAACACAGCACGATTTTTTTTTGGTCTTCAATATCCTCTCGATAATACCATACATACAGGTTTTATTTTAGAGCATTTTTTTCTCTAATCTTGTCTGACTTCATCCATTTACATCGGTTGATTTCTTCTCGGGTTAAACTTTAAAAAAAATCAGTGATCCGTAGACAACAAACAGTAACATTATATCTACCTCCCCCCTTCAGTTCTCATGTCCTTCTGGTTTGTCCGGAACATTGTATCAGGTATGCAGTTCCCTTCCTCTCAGTGGGGTGAAGTTGTTACACATCCTGCTGTCCCGTCGGCTTTCATGGGTTCGTCCGCGGGAGCCGTCACTTCCGATCATGAATTTGTTATGAAAAATAAAATAAATCTGATTAAAGTCAGGAGATATTGCTGAAAATGGCGGAGATTCAGGGGGAGGCGGACGAGAGAAGCCCCCTATTGAAGTCGGAGTCCGGCAGGTGAGTGATCGGAGTAGCTGCCGGTAAACATGCAGCAGCCAGAGACAGGGATAAGAGTGATGGCCATTCGGCAGGGCTGCTTCTTCATCTTACATACATCAACACAGTCCACACACATGTCTACACCTGATATAAAACCAGAAAAATGGTCATGCGCCGCAGCATCTGGAAGAGAAAAGATAGGAAGAAGCGATTTGTTGGTGATGATTATCCCCTGACATCTTCCAGCCTTTCTTCCCTCCCAAACCTGAGCTCATCCAAAACTCCGCTGACCCTTCAACCATCACCCCTGGTGCTCGCTAACTTGCGTCGGTTGCCAGTCCAGCAATGGCTCGATTTCAAAATTCTTACCCTTATTTTCAAATCCCTCGCCCTTTTGACCTTTCCATGAACTCTGCGTTCTTACACTTCTGGCCTGTTGTGCATTCCTGGTTTCCTTTGCACGTCCACCAGCAGCTGTCTAAACTCTTGGCATTCCCCCCTAAACCTGTCTGCCTCCCCATCTCTCCTTCTTTACAACCCTCCTTAAAACTATTTGACCAAGCTTTTAATCACCTGTTCTAATGTCTCCTTATGTGGCTTGATGTCAAATTTTGTGTGATAATGCACCTATGAAGTGCCTTGGGATCTTTTATGCTGGTAAAAGTAGTTATATAAATGCAACGAGTTATCCCAGCATCGCATGCATTATGCATCAATCCCAGAGATAGTGAAAATACTAGGTTTGCCTGCTGTGTTTGCTGACAAAACAAGAGTGATTACACTTCAGCAGTAATTTATTGGTTGAGAAATGTTTTGATAGCTGAATGATATGAAATGCGCTATATTAAAGTTAGGCCTTTTGAAGTTGAATCATAGCAATAGCAAATCACATGTCTTAAAGATGGGTTTTTGATGTAAAGAACAGTCACATTTGGAATGTTAACCACCTGCCTTTTTCAGATGCTGACTGATTTTTTGTTTATTATCCTTATACCTGTGAGGAGACACTGCAACTTGCAGCAACTTCTACAACGGATAACCAATTTTTTTCTCAGTCAGAAATCTTATTCAGGAATTGTTAGCAGACTTCAGTTACAGTTGTAACAGAGGATTGTTAGTTTTCCAAGCCTGGGTGGTTTTAAAAAACAAGCTTTAATGTACATTAATACAAGCATTGTTTTTTTTTAAATATGACTTCCAAAGTTAGCCATTAAATACAAAGTGAATAATGCAACCTGTTTCCTTCATGAAGTCTCATTCACGTTCACCAGACCTTTAACCTTCCTGGGTCACCGTTAATGCAAATGGACACTGTGTTTCCCAAGAGTGCTCTATTAGAGAAAAATGTCCCATTTTTGTGTAGGTGCGCATTTACAGAGGCCACACATTCAAGTGTTTACTCTGCTTTTAATCTTTCATCCTTCATCTCTGTTCTGCTGGGTTTGTTTATTATACATAGGCCAAGTGGCCTTCCAGGCTTTCATAGTTCTAACTGACTTAGCAATATCTCAAAGCTATCTCTTGCTGTGATATGCCATCTCTTAGTAATTGCACCTCTATTTCGGTGACTGATTCACAAGACTTAGCCTGGTTTCTCCACATTCAGTCCCTGGCTAAAATACCAAGACAAAGCCTGCTGGGACACCTTTGCCATTTAAACCACTTTAAAATATTCTCACAGGAATTGACACATAACCAGAATAGCTTCTAAACTGAGGTATGGCATGGTTTTCTGGTTTGTGTATGCATGATTATATAGCATTGGCTATTCTTTTCCATTCATGCAGAAGCACGCTAATTTAAAAAAAATTCATTCTTGGGATATTGGCATTGTTGGTAAGGCTGGCATTTGTTGCCCATTCCTAGTTGCCCTAAGAAAGTGACCAGACCTTTAAGTCACCAGACCTTTAACCTTCCTGGGTCACCGTTAATGCAAATGGACACTGTGTTTCCCAAGAGTGCTCTATTAGAGAAAAATGTCCCATTTTTGTGCCATTCAGCTACTTTGGGTTGCACCTAAGCACAACATTATGTGTAGGTGCGCATTTACAGAGGCCACACCGCTGTAGTCCATGTAGTAGTTTTCATAGCAGTTTGATAGAAATGTGTGGCTTGCTGGTCTACTCCAGAAGACAGGGCAGTTAAAAGTCAATGATGTTCTTTTGAATTTAATGTGCACTATTTGCAAATGACATTTCATATTATCCTATGCATTTTTCATTCAAGCCACCCTCTCGCTCAATCTCTAGTTCATAGCTCCCCCCAGTTGGATTTCCCTCTCACAGGACCACTTCGTTGCCATGTTGGCTGAATTTCTACTTCCTCAGCACCCACCTCTCCACTACCCCTCCACCTTGGCTGAATTTTATGGTCATTTACCACACGCTGAGAATATTTCCCAGGCAGAGGCAGTTTGCTGAATAGCACCTCCTCCTGTGTCCTTTGTTTCCTCTCTCCTCATCTTCCTTTCCTTTCTGCCCCCTCTTCACCTCATTCTCTCCCCATACTTCTTTCCCCACACCTATCTACTTTCCCTTCCCTCCTCCTTCAGCCTCTCCACCTGCTTCACATCCTTTCATTCTTCATCCTCACTCGCTTCCTGCTATCTTACGCCCTCCATTATTCCCTCCTGGCCATCCTCCACCTTTTCGCTTGCTTTCCTTCTCACTCCTCCCCTTTCCTTCCACCCCCCTCTTCACATATGCTTCCCTTTTTTTCTCTCCCATCATCTACCTCCTTCCCTTCCATCCTCCTAACATATCCCTTCCATCCTCTAAACCATCCCTTCCACTTTCATACCCATCCCCTTCCCTCTATTCTTCTATCTCCCATTTCCCCTTTCACCTTTCTCAAACTCCTCCCTATTTGTATAATAAAAGCAAAATACTGTGGATGCTGGAGATCTGAAATAAAACAGAAAGTGTTGGAAAACCTCAGCAGGTCTGGCAGCATCTATGGAGAGACAGAGTTAACATTTCGAGTCCAATATGACTCTTCTTTGGAACTGAAGAGAGATAGAAAAATGATGGGTTTTATGCTTTTGGAAAAGGAATGGCGGCAGGAGGCAATGGCAGCAGGAGGTAGGGTCAGGTGGAACAAAAGGGAAGGTCAGAGATAGGTTAGAGGGTGGAGAGATTAAATTACAAAGATGATATGGAACAAAAGGCAAAGAGGGTGGTAATGGTTGTAGTAAATAAACAAAGCTCCTCCGCATTAACTTCTCTTCATCTCTCTCTTTCTCTGTCCCTACCTATCCTTTCTTCCTCCCTCCCTCAATAATCCCATTCCCATCCTCCAATTCTTTCCTCCCCACCATTAATCCTCTTCACCCATCACCTCACCATCCCATCTCTCTGTTCACCACCTTGGCCTAATTATTTCTCCTGCCCTTTAACTCCTTTTGAGTTGAATACTGCACAGGGTTTTGACTCCCCTTACACAATGCCTTAAGAGATTGACTAATAATCTACCAAGTATTCAGGAAGATAAAAAAAAAAGAAAAAAACACCCCACAGTACAAAACAAATCAGAATAAGGTTTATTTGCACGTTTGATTTATTTGTATTTTATTGCATTGAGGGCTTTGGTAAAGTATCATAGTGCAATGCAGTCAGTAATAGTTAAGCACAGTTCTGTCATTTGGTAGACTGGTGACTGTATTGTGATACAGATGCACCCCCAAGTTAAAATCAAATGTTATAGCCAAGAGTAATTTTACTGCATCATGGTTTGCTCAGCACTCAGCACAATGCAGTACAGTTTGCTAAGTTTAATTTTGAAGAATTTTCAAGGAATAAAAACCTGGGTAAGTACTTGAAGGTCTTGAGTTAGAAACATGGATCATATTGTGGGCCGCATACATTGTTGAAACCCTTGAATTAGGATTTATGCACCAATGAGACAGCAGTACTGAGAACAGCCGCTTTCCAAAATTCAAAAAGAGCAAACCAGGAAATAAGAATTGGATGGACATGTAAGGCTGAGTTGCCTGGGCATCAAAAGCTGAATTGTCATGGCTTGGGGACATACATGTACCACAGGCTGCAGTTTAGAATACCTGGTATAAAGTTTTCTATACCAGAAAGCCCAGTTGGTGAAGGATAGAATTGGAGCCAGTCTTTACAGACATATATTTATTTTAAAAAGTTACACATTACAAGGATGCACCTCCTAACCCAACAACCGTAGACTTAGTCTTGTCTACAGGGACTCAAGTGAATCCCCAGTTAATACCCACCACATGCATCTAATTAAACAGAATTAATATACAATTAACACAAAGATATGTAATATGCTTGGTTATAAAGGTCATTCCACTTTTTAAAAGCTTCTGATTTTTGTCAAATTTCTATTTAGGTATTTCCCATCCCATAATACCCTAGGCTGCAAGATCTGAATGTTACCAGCACAGCCATAATGTACTGCATTATGCTGTATGCAGTGCTTTTTTGCTTTCAGACAGGTCACTCTTGAGCTCCTACAGTACTGTTTATTTTACTCATTCTGTGGAAGCTGCATTTTCCTTCAACAGGCTTGTGAACGACAACAATAGCTTTTAAACTGGCTTTAAAGACCATCCCAGCTTGCACTACATATGTGGAGTAAAAAGGCTTAGTTGGCTTGAATATTACACTCAAGTCTGCACATCCAGCATATTTAAATGTGTTTTTCATAGAACATTGTAGTTTGGAAAATAAGCTATGGTAATTAATCTTGCATATACCCCACCTTTTCTTATTGACACATCTACCAGTTCAGTATTAAATAAATAATAAGTACCATGGTTCCACTGTGACCCAGTGATTCAGCACATTGACTCCACAGGAGTATTTGGTTAGATTGAAAGCTGCCTGCATGCATATGGCTACATAGGTGAACGGTTACCGTAAAATGTAATATTGCTTTTGTTGCAAATTATTTTGTTAAAAAAAAATTTCCTGTTATGAACAGTGTTCCTTTCACCGCCTCCTAGATATCAACAATGTATGGTGTCCAAATTTCAGGGGGATAAAACTGTTTAGTTGGCAGTGAATCTGTCTGATAAGTAGTGTGGTTTGGCTTCCTTTTGGTCCAGATGTGCCAGCTACTTAAAATTAATTATAAATTGGTCTAGTTTACATTCAAGCTGCTTTGCAATGTACAGTTTGGACTAAATATACAGCATTATGGTTGCCAGTCCAGCTGATTCTAGATCCAGTTTTTGAACTAAGGCACAACCATGGTGCAACAGAAACTAGTGTTGACGTAGGGATTTAGTTACATTAATAGCTCCATGTAACTTCAGTATTTAAAACTTACTGCAAGTGCATTTGGATTTTTAAAATTTTATTTTTAAATTTCTCCTAGCCCTGATTTTTGGTGCTATACTATATTTTTCCAACAGTAGGCGGGGTCGGGTGGGGTGGGGTGTGGAGTGGGGGGCCGCTATAATCTGACATCTGGAATTTTCTGTGAGAACTCAATCCTCGAAGGTGAGGATGCCAACGATGAGGCCATTGTACTGGCCAGGTAAGCCAGGCCCTCATAGCTGTACTATTTGTGGAGGATGATGATGAGATACAGTGAGGACAGTCCTGACATCCTCACCTTGCATCTGAGCGTCTGACTCCTGTGTGGCTGATGGCAGCGCACATACCCTCAGTGCTCAGGCTCATGTCAAGGAGATGCAGCAGAGGCCCTAACAGTCTCTAGATTCCAGGAGGATGATGACAACATGCAGTGAGGTTACTCTGTAGATCTTCACATTGCCTCTGTGAATGCCTGAATCCTGTCTGGCTGAGGGCAGTTCATTTGTGCTCTGCGATCAGGGTCAAATCATGGAGATGCAGCCATGAACTTTAAATGCACTTGATCCTTTGTCAGCTTTCAGCACCTGATCCCTTCAGGAGCACAGCATCACTGGTCACAGATGCTGAAGAGATGGTGGGCAGCCCCACCTCAAAGGTGCTGAGAGCACACAAAGAGAATGACAAAACTCTGTGATGCCTGCCCGCCACATTCTGGCTGCAATAACAAGCACCATCGAGGTGCAGGCATCACTAATGTGTCCAGTGAGTGTGAAGTTGGACAATCACTTTGGTCTGAAGGTTACACACTGCACAGGGAATACACCCTGGACTCAGACACCTGCCTTTATTTTGTGTGGGAACCAAGGTTTCACGTCTGAGTGAGATGAACATTGCTCATCATAACATGGAGCTAAAGGCAAGGAGACATTCTTGGGAGTTTATTTGCAATAGTGAACATTAAATACAAGTGATTAACACCCGTACCCAGGCTGTGCAACTACATCTTTGTAACCTTCCTAACCCTGCCACTATGTCTTGGTGCTCTCCAACATGCACAGCAGAGGCGGAGGCAGCCTGCTGACTGCTATGAGCTGTCTGTGATGACCTTTGTGGGCGTCCTCTGGAGAGCCAAGACCTGGAGGGGCCCAGCCTGCTTCTGGGGTCCAGTTGTGTGGCAGTGGCACGCTACCCGGCTTGTGGCGTTGGAGCTGCTGGTGTCACAGGTAGAGGGGATTCGGATGGATTGGACATTCCCAGAGTCATCTGGGCAGATGGCCCCAGGGTGTGCACCTGCTGACCCTCCTCCCCATGAGTGCCTGAGGGCCCCTGGCTGACTCCTTGAGGAGAAGGGGAAGCTAGAGTGAGATCGAGCTGGTCCCACCCCTTTCACATTGACGCTGTTGGAGGTCAACAATGGCGTCAGCAATGGTGTTCAGCGTGCGCAGCACTGCAGGACCGATGTCCTGGACCAAGGTCTCCATGGTGGCTGCCATCCTACCGGTGTTGACCTCAGCATGTTGGCATGCTGGCGCTATCACCTCAAAGTGAAGGTGGACGGACTCCTCCATCAATCCTTGCAAACTGAGAAGTACAGCAGACATCCTTTCCTGATGTTCCTGAGCTTGCCTTTGCAGCTCCAGCAACTGAGGTATGACCAAGTCCAGACGCTTGTCATCTAACTTGGACTCAGCAGATTTCTGGCCTCCAGCAGTCCTCTGAGTGCCGGAAACCTGACAAGTCCCTGCCACCGCCTGCTGTGGATCAGACAGTGCGATATGCTCACCAGATTGTGACCCCGAGGTTACACTAGAACTAGGTCCCACCGAGGTGTGTGTCTCTGCATTGGTGGAGAGTGTGGGTGAACATTGTGACGGGCTTTTGGGGCTTGACTCAACCCCCCTGGGCTGCTTCCCAGATGTACTTGCGGAAGCAAGGAGAGATAATTAGTGCATGGCAGGGGACTGCGGAATAGGGAACTCACTCTTAGCATGGTTGTCTGATGGATGTTGTACTGCCGGATCCTCACTTGATTGAGCACCACCAACCTCACCATCAGCGCAGGAACGGTCCAGACCATCCCTGGCCAGCTGGATGACTTTATTTTCAAAGTCTGTGAGGACTTTGATGTCGGGTATTTCTCCACCAGTCAGTGGCCTCTCCCTTTTGTTGTGTGCCAGCTTGTCCAGCATTAAGACAGATGGAGAGAGTGTAAGCAGGACGCCTGCTAGACCAGATGATAAGGATGCCTGGCAAGTGTGAGTGGTGAGTGGTGCCATGGACGGGATGAGAACATTATCCGCAGGGCAGATTAAGAGGTGTGTGAGAGTGAATGGTGATGTTCCTTGAACTGCCAGTGAGTGAGATCCCTGTGGATGTGTGATGGGTTTGAGTGTGTGTGAGTTGAGAGTGATGAGAAGAGTGACTTACCCTGGTAGAACGGAGGAGATCATTCATCCTCTTTCGGCACTGGGTGGCCGTCCTCTTTTGCAGGGCGTTAGCACTGATCACCGCTGCCACTGCCTCCCATGCTGGATTTGTCACCTTGCTTGTTGGTCTTTGCCCAAAGCAGGGGTAGAGGAATCACGGAGGGCCTCCACTGCATTCAGTAGGCACCTGAGGAAGGTGTCGCTAAATTTGGGGGCAGCATGTTTCCTCCCTTTGGCAGCAATGACTTTGCAGCAGCTTCCGATCCCTTAGAGAGTGCTAGCTCTGTGCAGGGGCATCCTTTAAATAAGGCATCCTGATTACTGAAGGCCTGAGGTGATGGCAGGGCAGGTGAATCAGAGGCTCCTCTGCCAGTGATCCAGCGTGTTTCCCGGGAATGCATTACTTATGAGGCAGGACGCGCCGAAAATGGGACGACATAGCGTGAAAACACACTCAAGCGGCCATCGAGTAAATGTCCTTTTTCCCGCCTGCCACCGGGGATTGTGCAGATCTGGGACGATTCCGCCCTCTGGTTAAAAATGCTTAATTTTTGTGATAAACCCATTTTCAGATATATTCATTAAACTTGCGCCATGCAACCAATTTTTAATATATTAAGGAATATTTTGCAAATTTTTAAAGAAAAATTACGTTACAAAAAACTGTTTATAGCTGATATGAGTTTGGCAATATGCAGATAAATTTGAGCAGAAACATGAGAGAAAAAACTACTTTGCGTAACTAGTGCAAATTTGAGCGCAGTTTTTCTCTGATCACAGCTTTCACTCTTGGCCAGCATGTTTAAGAACATGCAATCGTACAAGTTTTTCAATTTTGAATGTGACTTATGCTGGTGCTATAATAATGGATTCAAAGAAAAAGAAATTGTAGTGCCGGACTCAACGAGATTTATTTTTAAATTGCTCAAAAATATCAATAAAACACCTTAAAAATGACTGTTACCTGCTGCATGTAAAATCCTGGGGTTACTTTTGCACCCAGTTTGAATCAGCATAATTGCAGAAAGTTTGAATGATTGCTTGGAAGCGGAGCCATTATAACAAGGTGTGGGAAAGGATCAATGGACTAGCATAAAAGAACAAAGAACAAGCATAATATTTTGGAAAATTCTTGCACCTGCATCTCCTTGATCTTTCATGGCAACTATTTGAACATGGCTCAATTATTTCTATCTTTGGGTTCAATACACAGGAATCTTCCAGCTCAAAGTTTGTTGTTGACTTGGCCATGTCATAGTGCCACCTACAGGTATTGCAGGAACATGAAGACACAATGGAGGAGAAATTTGTTCATGGAAGCAGCGCTACGTAGACATACGTCAATCCACCAGGGGAGGCAGTATGTTAGCCTCTACCTGCACAGTTTGTGCACTTTTCATGGTTAATATCATTGAAGAACGCTTCACTGGCAATCAGGTAGTGGCTTGCGGCACTGCCTCCATTGGTGAATCAGCGTAAGTCTGCTTAATGACCCTATGTGAGCAAATCTTTTCCCCAGTGCATTTTCTCATTCTTATTGACTAACAGGGCAGTTTTCAATGCATGTTGAGATGGAATGTGGCGACCCACTTTTCGACCCCCCAACCCTCCAACTGCCTCTATGTGCTCTGGCCATTACCAAACAAACTGTCCTGCTACCTATTCCTGGTGTTGGATGGGACCAGACATCCATTGCGACTATCCTTACAGCTAGCTTTTGCATGCCTTGTGCATTTCCTCCTCCCTGCCAAACAACCTCACTAGCCTTGGACATTTTATTTTATAAGTGTGGTGTCTCATTCCTTCAGTATTTAATTAGTGTTGGACATATATTTTTTGTCTCTCTCTCTCTCTTTTTCTCTCAATTTGATCTTTCTTCCCAATCATTATTTCACTTTATGTACATGATTTAAATCTAATTTATACTTTCTGGTTTGCAGTTTGCATGCCTCATTGTGGATTCTTCAATCTGATTGGTTGAAATGCCTCACTGTTGCTTGCCCTGCTCCCAGTTGCCACAGATCCCCTGTAGAGGGCCCTGTGATGGACCAAATGATTGATGACAACAAGCCTCTGCTCAAAAGCTTCTGGAAACTCTGTGAGCAGCTGTCAGTTTCACCACTGACCTGAAAATCCATTGTACTTTAAAATATTTATGCTGCCAATGAGTCACAGAATTTAAACAGGCTCTATGAGTATTTGGTGTATCGGTATCTATGCTTTCTTTGAGTTTCTAACTTTAACCTGCACTTGGGAACTTTCCAAAATGATGGCCAAATACCTCTGGAGAAAATTTATTGGTAGTCTAGTTCTAAAGTATTAAAACATGCACCATGCATATAAAGACTTTTAAAACCATATTTTTATTGGAACAAGAATAAGATAGTTAAAGCTTATAACTTGATAGTTAAAGCTTATGAACATGGAACTTATCTAAAATATGTAAGGGCCCTACTGCGCAATTTACACACAGCTCTTTTTGTTGTGAATTATTTGGTTGCTATTGCTCAGATAAGAGTTACATAAACTGTTGTCTGCATGTGTACTCCAGTCAGTTTATATCCTAATGATGATTGTTATATTCTCTTAGTCTGTTTATGCCTTTCTCTCATGTGGGTGGAACCAGTATATTGTACTGTGGGACAGTTTGACTAATAAGAGGGAGCAAAATGTGGCAAATGTGTCTGTGCTCTACCCTTGTGATTTCAGAGGTACCTATCTTCTTTATTGCTCTTCTTGGTAATATTCAAATAAAGGTTGAAATTATATGAAAGAAGAGGGGAACTGTGCATACAGTACATGAATGAATTGGTCTTAAATTTGGTTGCTGGCAGATGAATAGCATCTTCTCTTCCTTCTCTGCTTCAACAGCATCAGGATGAGGTAGATCTATCAACAACTTTGTTTAATAGAGTAGGAGCTCAAGGAATCTGGTGATGGTAATGTCTTGTGTACAAAATCTCAATTGTCTAAGTAGTGAAATTTGTTGTAACCACGAGGTTTATCAGATTGTTATCTTTTGGAACTGTGCCTTTAAGGCAAAACAAAGGGGTCATGTGAGCAGCTCTGAAGTCTGTTTGACAACAGGCGTGGCACGATTAAAGATCAAATGGAGGCCCAGATTGTGTTGCTGGGGATTTGGGGGAAGTTGTTCATGCTTGGATACAATGGCAGCAGTCTCTTGAGTTCACAAAGGGTGAACTTTGATTCCCCCAGTGTCCCAGAAAGTTGTTGAAAGTATCGGGTTGTGAATAGTTGTGCTGTGACCTGCCCATTTACTTCTAAGATGAAAGATTGAGGTCAAGAATGGCTAATCAACATTTCTACTTGGATGCGAGGCTAATGTGTTTCACATTGACATGGGGAAGAGTGCAGAAGAAGCCATTTGTGAGATCAAGTCCAGGCTTCCCTATAAATCAATGAATGTCACAGCCAGACATCAGTTTTTGTGTGGCCAGCAGAGAGGAGAGGCTGCTTGGCTTTGCGGACTACCACAGCCAGATGTGGGAGGGAGATAGTATCTAGTCAAAAAGATGCATCCCACAGCCAGAGAGGAAAACTCATCGAGACAGGCTTTGCTGTTGGTAGTGAATTTAGGAAATTCCCTGAGAACTAAGGGAAACTTTGAGGTAGTCATTCACATTACTACTCAGCAAAATGGGGAAAAATTGAACTTATTGGAAGCTGGAAGCGACGGTGGACTGTTTGCTATAAGGAGTGTTAATCTGTGGCGAGTGAGATATGTGATAAGTATAAAAGAGGAATGTTTCTTTCTGTGGTTTAAAATATAAATTGGCTACAAAAATAGCATTTAGTCAATAGTGTTTTTAGTCATTTGTTACATTAAAAACCTTAAAACGTGAAATCTTGCCGCATTATCCTTTTCAGCTACTAACTGGAAGTTTGAATTTCTTTTTAAACATCATTGGTCTATGGAGATTGTTATAAATGAAACAAAGCTAAACAATGATTCCAAATAAATGGTTTTTTTTGCAGTGAAGACACATTGGTTGAGACATTGCAGGAAAATCGAAGCCGCTGGACATCAATCCGGATAATGTACCTCACTATGTTCCTCAGTAGTATCGGTAGGTATTGCACTCGGAGTTAACCACTGAGATCCATTTTATGTATAAAGATTAATTGTGACGTAACTGGACTACATTTGAGTTGAATTATCTTTTTACTCCACTCCAATGGAATCTCACTCCAGAGATTGAGTGCAAAGATCTAGCTGACACTCCAGAGCAGTACTGAGGTAGTACTCTGCTGTCAGAGGTGCTATCTTTTGAATGAGACATTAACCGAGGCCTAGTCTGTCTTTTAAGTAGGCGTAAAAGATCCTGTGGCACTATTTTAAAGAGCAGGGGAGCTATCACTGGTGTCCTGGCCAAAATTCCCAGTATATTTGGTCATTATCATATTACTGTTTGTGTGAGGTTGTGTGTAAATTGACCACTGCTTTTCCAACGCTGCAGCAGTGACTACGGGCAGGATTTTCTGGTCCCGCTTGTCGCGGGACCGGAAATTCCTGCCGAAAGTCAATGGACCTTTTGCTGGCTGTCAAATTTTCCATTCCGCCCATGACGATTCCCGTGATGGGCAGGACCGGAAAATCCCAGCCTACACTTCAAAAGTACTTAATTGGCTGTCAAGTGCTTTGGGGTGCCCTGAAGTTGTGAAAGGTGCTATATAAATGCAAGCCTTTGTTTACATGTGACCTTGGGACAGCAAACACTTTTAAATATTGTACATTTATATTCATCCCACTTTACTCCTGAAGCATTATGTAATAGCTAGTAAAGTTCTGCTTTCCAAAATCCATTAAGTTAATACTTTTCATTCAGCATTTAGTTTTCTTTCTCTCGCAGCCCTGCCTATTTTTAAAAAAACATTATGTTCCTGTGCCAACCTAGGGTGTGGGCAGACTTTCTGACCCCAGATGATGCTGCTGTTTATGTGGAGGTGTTTGAGGCAAGCCTGCCATCTGATATATTTATTTACTTTATTTCCCCCTCCTCCACCCCCAGCCTTTGGATAAGTCCCTAATTGCACAGATGAGGAATTATCATTAATGCTCTATAACATGTAGATGTCACTGTATTTTTTTTAATCTTCAGCATTCTGCCAGAGTAGATTATTTTCTGACATGTCTTAAAAAAATTGACTGTAACAACATGCCCAGAAGCATCAATGTGATCTCAGCAGCATAGTAGACAGTTGGCCATTGGGGGTAGAAGGAAAGGAGACATCAGGCAGGAAGTTGTTACTGGATTGCTCTCAAATACTTTCTAGTGGGCCAGTCCAAGTCAGCATTGCTTGAGGACAGGAGGCAGATTGCAGAGCTGTCACCACTAAGACCAGAACATAAGGAGGAAGGAAATAAGTTTTTTTCAAAGTGGGTAGCTTAAAAACATGGGGCTGGATTTTTGCAGAGTTAGAAAGACTTCACTGGCCTTTAAAAATGGTGAGAAGGACTTGGATGCAGAAATAGCCTCCCTCCCCATTTCTGACGGATCCAATTTTTGCTGGCAGGGAAAAGCGGGCAGGACGTGACTCATGCAGGTGTGAAACCCAAACTCCGCAGAGCCATTTGCAATTCAGGCTGAGTTCAAACAGACCCTATTTTAGCTGTTCTGAAGGCCTCAACCCACAGTGTCGAAGTCATGAATTGATGGAGTAGACTTTAAAACTCTTGAAGGATGGATAGGTCTGTTTAAGTGTCATGATCTGAAGTTTACATTAAATCCCCTGATCTTTGAACTCAAAAAATATGTAAACTGTCAATGAGAGTTTTAAAAAAAAACAGTCTGCTGGACTGTTTTGACTGACAGGCCATCTGGTGCAGATTAGAACAAAATTACCATCTGTTCGTGCAGTTTCAATAGAGTTCTTTGTTGACATTTTCCAAGGGCTATTATTATGTCATTATGAATGCTTACCTGAGCTTCAGAAACTACATTTATCCCAGCAGGGGGTTCTGAGTTCACAGTTTGATTGACAATTTAAGAGGATATTAAATGATTAGCTGTCTTTGATATGGGGTCTGAGTAGAAATTTATTTGTTTTTATGAGATTGAACACTTGAGGAGATTTAAAAATTTAAATGGGTTTCATGAATTAGATTTTTTTCACTATCAAGCGCGCATGAAATTGTTAAAAGCTCCTGCGGACTGGCCATGGTGGATACTGGATAAGTGGCAATGGAGGTGGCATGAGGGGCTATGAGAGTGCATGGGGATGGGTGAAGGGGTGGAGGAGTGAGAGCTCGAGGGCCTAACAGTTTCTAAAACAATTGGAATCAAGTCCCAGAGAATTGAGTCAAGCCTTCTATCCAGCCCACCTCGGCACTTGCCCATCCCCATGGCCATCTAGGATTTTTGCTTCTGGGGTTGGTGGGCCTGACTCAATTGCATTCCCACCTCCCTGAACCAAAAAGTTAGTCTAACGGTGTCCGTTTAACCTTGGTGGGTCTGCTGAGTCAGGAAATTTCCCAACTCAAGCTACCCACCTTGATTGAGAAAATTCGGCCCATGGTCTTAAGATATGAAAGATCAGACTTACAATATTCATTTGATTTGATATGTATTTAAACAACAATGACTAAAACATAAATATCTTTGTTATGAAGAAGGCTGTACTGACTATATATAGTAAATTATCTTTTTTTCTGCAGGTTTCTCAGTTGTAATGGCTTCTATATGGCCATTTCTTCAAAAGGTTTGTGACTTTCTTCTTAGTCATTTCATATTGAATTACATAGTGTTGTATGAATCACAATTTTCAATACCTGTATAACTCCAAGCTGATTTCAGATCAGGATTATTTAAGCTGTCAGTCTTGGCTCTGTGGTAGCGCCTTTGCCTCTAAGTCAGAAAGTTGTAGGTTCAAGTCCCTCTCCAATACTGAGGGAGAGCTGCACTGTTGAATGAGACAGTAAACCACATGCAAATTGGCTACCATGTCTACCTACAGAGCAATAGAGGCCACAAATTAAAAAGGACTTAATTGACTGTAAAGTGCTTTGGGATGTCCTGAGGTTGTGAAAGACGCTATATAAATGCAAGTTCTTTCCTTTTTTTCTCTAAAGAATTCTCTAATATAGATACGTATCCTAAGAGTAGATTGTACCAGATCAAAGCTTCCCTTTTATACTGATATCAGTGATTATCTGGAGGACATGTGTTTTTTGAAGCATGTGATGATGGCTTTTTAAGTCACCTCATGTAGACACTTTTCTTTCCACCATGGTGCTCCCACTTGATTATGATTGAAGAATGCTACTTGAAAGTGAGCCTAGTTCACTCTCACATAGGTGGTACAGCAAAGATATTAACATTAGGCACAGACTGGAAACCTATTGCTGCCTAAATTAAATGTTAAGTGGAAAGGTTATACTGAAGTGCCAAATACAGATTAAGTAATCATAGATGGAAAAACGTTAGACATCCTTAATAGTGACTGATTAAGATTGTTTGTTTTTAACATGCTTTAATTTATATACAGAAAGTTGTTTAACATTGCAATATGCTTCTTTACTGCAGGTGGATAATTCTGCAGATGCCAGTTTTCTTGGATGGGTCGTTGCTTCTTATAGTCTGGGACAAATGGTTGCTTCTCCACTATTTGGTGCATGGTCAAATTACAGACCAAGAAGAGAACCTCTTATTATATCAATTTTCATTAATGTTGCAGCAAACATACTTTATGGCTATGTACATGCCCTTCCATCACATAATAAGTACTATTTGCTGCTTAGTCGAGCATTTATTGGATTTGGAGCAGGTAAGACCAAGCTTGTGTGAAAGAAACGCAAGTAGCACTGTTATGAATTTTAGCAAAATGGACAAATTCTAGGGTAAAGGCTAAGTTTATTGGGCTATCCTTATATTCTGATTCAGAAAGCATTGAAAACTTAAATACACATAAATAACAGGGTCATTTAAGAAAATTTGCTAGGCTTTAGTTTGACTCTGAATATTCGGGTTTAATTTATATAACGCTGATTGTTCTGTTAAAATCTTTCCTGAAACTATTATCGTTCCATTTGGCTTATTCAGTTTTCTAAATATCATCAGTGCCCATTCAGATCCAAAAGCCATTTTCCCCACTAATCAATTGCTTTGCTGATGATCTCCTGAAATGGTTCTGCGTAAAAGTTGGATCTTTAGGTGTTGCGAATCATTTTTGAAATAAAAGTCCTCTTCAGTAATGTGCTGCTGAGATTTCTGTTCAAATAGTTATTTTACAGAGTAAAAACAAGTTTCTGGTGTGAGTGAAGGATTCTGTCTTTGAACACGTCAGGTGATTCTTGCAGTCCTGTCAAGAATTAGATAACTTACATAACTGCTGGAGTTCATCTGAAGCTTTAATTTAATTCAGTTGATGTTGTGTTATTTCCTGTTTTTGTTAGGAAACCTTTTTACCTTCAATAAACAAGTCATGGGGCCTCTTCATCTCTTTCCCTCTTTTGCCATTGTCTTTACCCTGCAGTGGGAATTCTGACAACTGTGATCCTTGATACAGCTCAGGGATGTGATCCTGGTTGTGCTGCCATCTTCAACTGAAACTAATTGTACCAAAATGTATGCACTGATACATAGATGTTGTGCCATGTGGCATAACACAAGTAATACTTCTCCAGTGATTAGATGATGATGGATAGCCAGTTTGTGTGACAAATATGACCTGGCTAGTTCTGTTGTGTTTGTCCTTCAGCATATTGCCTGTTGGTTCCAAGAGTCAGGTTTGCATCAATGGTTAGTGGTACAAATTTGGTGTCAGCCATGCTTCAGTTGGTAGCATTCTTGCCTCTGAGTCAATACGTTTTTTGTTTAAGCCCAACTACATAGGCTTGAGCACAAAATCTAGGTTGACACTCAAGTGCAGTACTGAAAGAGTGAGAGGTGCCATCTGTCAGATGAGATATTAATCCGAGGCCCCGTCGAATCTCTCAGGTTGGTGTAAAAGATCCCGTGCCACTATTTCGAAGAAGAGTGGAGGAGTTCTCCCTGGTGTGTTAACCAATATTTATCCCCCAACCATCGTCTAAAACAGACGATCTATTCGTTTTCTCATTGCTGTTTTGTGGAACCTTGCATATGCAAATTGGCTGCCGCATTTCCTACATTACAACAGTAAACTGCACATCAAAGTATTTAATTAGCTGTAGGGTGTTTTGGGACACCCTGAGGATATAGCAAATGCAGTACTTCTGAAGTGTAGTCACTGTTGAAGGAAATGTGGAGCCGATTTGTGCACAGAAAGATGCCACAAACAGCAATGTAATAATGACCAGATAATCTGAGTTTTACTGATGTCAATTGAGGGATAAATATTACACTGGCCACAGGAGAGATCTTCTCTGCTCTTCTTCAAAAAGTGCCATGGGATCTTTTACATCCACCTGAGAAGGTATATAGGACCTTGGATAAATGCCTCATCTGAAAGATGGCACCTTCGACCATGCAGCACTCCCTCAATACTGCACTAGAGTATCAGCTTAGGTTTTTTGCTCAAGTCTGACACTTTAGACAAAGCATTAAACTATACAGCATAGAAAGGTATAGGTTTTATTTCTTGTCCCTGCTGAATTAGTTGATCTTAAAGCTTGTAATGGTGCTAAAATATGTCTCGGTGTCCTTGGGCTAGGGAGGGAGAAAATCAGCCAAAGAGTCCTGTTCTTGATTGCTATCTGTAAACCCTGGCTACTAAGTGTGATTATGTTGATGTTAGGTAGTGTCAGGATCAGTCTTTGGGTATGAGGTTCCCCTTAGTTGAAGAGTTTGTTGGCATTGACTCAGTATATGAATGGCTGCTTGGGTGAGGTGCTGCAGGGTGACCAGCACCTTTCAAATTGTACCCCAACTGCTTACAGAAGAGGGCAAAAGGAAAACATTTGGCCTGAAAGAACTTTATGCAAGGCTTGCAGGTTTTTTCCCTACAATTTTCTCCCTGCAGTTTTCTCTTTTCTGATGGTACTGGCTCTTGCTTGTGCACAATTCACAGAAAATGTCACCCCCCTCCCCCCACCAGGACCTCTGTCAAATAGCCATTCTCCATGTGGAAAGCTGGACAGTGCATCTCAGTATAGGTTTTCATATGGTTGAGAACGGCAGTCAAGCTCAATCCTGATTTTGCTCCCTGGTGGTTCAGGTGCACTGACGCCAACTGTGGGAGTGCAGTATTCACCTGGCTGAGAGCAGCAAACTCAGCACAGATCAAAAATTAACTCTGGAATTTTCTGGGCTGTATGATTTGGTATTACACCTCATGAATGAAATATACAGTAAAATATAAGTTTGGATATTAGAGGAATTTTTTTTGATGTGAAAGTTTCAGTGGTCTTTTGGTCTCTTTTCAGTTCCACCTTCAGGGCTTGGTGGTGTTCACAGCTTTGTCCAATCTAAAATGCAAAGTGTACCGTAATCTTCGACTCTCAATTCTTGGGGGCCCTACTGAGGCAATTTCTCCATTATCTGTGTGGGCACAGGATAAATTTAGGGCAAGACCCAGTTACACTAGATTACAACATCTGGAAAGCCTCACACTTCATTCTTGTGCAGGAAGTGTACCCTGCCTCTCACCTGTCAACTAGTAGGTGTGCCTGAATTTCTGGGCTGGTGTTTATAAAATAAAAAAAGCTTAATGACTTTTTTTTTCCTTTTTTCTTTCATGGGATGTGGGTGTCGCTGGCAAGGCCAGCATTTATTGCCCATCCCTAATTGCCCTTGAACTGACTGGCTTGCTTGGCCATTTCAGAGGGTAGTTAATGCTCAGTTGGGGATTAGCATTCACTGACCAGCACATCAGGGCATATAATTAATTTAATCATGATCTTAATTACAAATCAGAGGTGTCCATCTTGTTTTTTGTTTTACTTATATGTTTAAATGTGGCAGGTTCATAAAGAAATGTATCAGTAAAGATGGTTTAGCAGCGCAAATGCAACTTGCTTCAAGGTGTGCAGATTACAGCATCAAGGGAATAAAGAATTTCCAGTTAATTCCCTAGAAGGTTGTAGGAAATATGAGCATTTTTATCAATGTGGTTAGAACATATTTTTGCAATATAAATATCTATGCTAAAGCAATAAAACTTTGAGAATGTAAATGTTTCCAAAGTGTTTCACCAGATGCAGACTCAATTTGTCTCGCCATTAAAGCAGGGAAAATTTCTTGTAGTTTGAGGTTAAATTTGCTATGAATCCACATGAAAGGTTTTTTCTTATTTATGGGATGTGGGCATCGCTGGCTAGGCCAGCATTTATTGCCCATCCCGAATTGCCCTTGTTCAGAGGGAATTTAAGAGCCAACCACATTGCTGTGGGTCTGGAGTCATATGTAGGCCAGACCAGGTAAGGACGGCAGATTTCCTCCCCTAAAGGACATTAGTGAATCAGATGGGTTTTTACAACAATCGACAATGGTTTCATGGTCATCATTAGACTTTTAATTCCAGGTTACTATACAAGATAAGAGCTCATGGGTTGGGGGTAATATATTGGCATGGATAGAGGATTGGCTAACGAACTGGAAACAGAGGTCATGATAAGTGGGTCATTTTCAGGTTGGCAAACTGCAACAAGTGGACTGCACAATGATCAGCGCTGGGGCCTAAATTATATGCAATCTACTGTATATTAATAACTTGGATGAAAGGGCTGAGTATATCGTGAGTATTGCTGATGATACAAAGATTGGTAGGAAAGCAAGCATGAGGAAGACACAAAGGATCTGCAAAGGGATATAGCTGGGTTAAGTGAGTGGGCAAAAATTTGGCAGATGGAGTATAATGTGGGAAAATGTGAGGTTGTCCACTTTTTTGGCAGGAGGAAGAGAAAAGCAGAATATTAGTTAACTGGAGAGAGAATGCAGAGTGCTCTGGTACATGAATCACAAAATGTTAACATGCAAGTACAGTAAATAACTAGGAAGGCAAATGGAATGTTAGGGTTTATTGTAAGGGGACTGAGTATAAAAGTCAGAAGTCTTGCTACAACTGTACAGGGAATTGGTGAGATCACACTTAAAGTACTGCTTATAGTTTTGGTCTCCTCACTTAAGGAGGGATATACTTGCATTGGAGATATTACAGACCAGGTTCACTAGGCTGATTCCTGGGATGAAAGAGTTGTCTTATGATGAAATGTTGAGCAACTTGGGCTTATACTCACTGGAGTTTAGAAGAATAAGAGGTGATCTCATTGAAACATGTGAGGTTCTGAAAGGGTTGATAGAATGAATGGTAAGAGGATGTTTCCTCTTGTGGGGGACCCTGGAACTGGGGGCACAGTTTACAAATAAGCCATTTAAGGTGGAGATGAACAGAAATGTCTTCTCTTAGAGGTTCATTAATCTTTCAAATTCTCTACTCCCAGGAAGCTGTGGAAGCTTGGGCATTGACTATAAATTTTTGATTGACAAGTGAGTCAAGGGTTATGTGGGGGGGTTGAGGGTGAGGCGGCTGTAGGAACGTGGAGTTCAGGCCATAATTAGATCAGCCATGACCTTATTGAATGATGTGCAGGCTTGAGGGGCCAATTTGCCTGCTTCTACTGCTAATTCTTTTGTTATTCTTATTTAAGGAGGCACTGTTTTTCTTAAAGGGTCTTTTTTTACGAAAAGCTTATTTATTGTTTAGTGAATGTTGAATGCTATGCAGCAAATTGCTTAAACAATTATTCTTTTTGGAATATGTCAGTGCAATGGAACTAACATGGGTAATTTCTTTACCACTGTCAAAGAGAACATCTTGCTACTCTAAAAGCAGATTATATGGTCACTGGCTGAGGGACAGGAAACAGAGAGTAGTGATGAATGGTTGTTTTTTGTAAACGAGAAAGGTAAACATGGGGTTCGCCAGGGGTCGGTACTAGGACCAATGCTTTCCTTGATACATATTTATGTCCAAGACTTTGGCATGCAGGACAAATTTTCAAAATTTGGAGATGACACAAAACTTGGAAACATTGTGAACTGTGAGGAGAATAGTGATAGACTTCATGAGGACATGGACAGGAATGGGTGAACACTTGGCAAATAAAAGTTAAATGCAAAGAAGTGTGAAGTGACAAATATTGGGAGGAGAAGGATCAAGGAGAGGCAATATAAAATAAAGAATATGATTCTAAAGGAGGCGCAGGACCAGGCGGACCTGGGGGTACATGTGTGCAAATCAATGAAGGTGGAAAGGCAGGTTGAGAAAGTGGTTTAAAAAGGTACATGGGATCCTGGGCTTTATAAACAGGGCAGTGGGTAGAAGAGCAAAGCAGTTACGATGAGCTTTATAAAATGCTGCTTCAACCTCAACTGGAGTACTATGTCCAACTCTGGGCACTATACTCTAGGAAGGATGTGCAGGACACTTTAGGAGGGTGCAGAAAAGATTTACTAGAATGGTTCCAGGATGAAGGACTTCAGTTACATGGATGGATTGGAGAGAAGATTGAGTGGAGATTTGATGGAGGTGCCCAAAATCATGAGAGGTCTAGACAGAATAGATGAAGAGAAACTGTTTCAATTGCCTTCAGTTGCCTAGCTCTGGAATTCGCTCCCTACACCTATCCGCCTCTCCATCTCCCTTTCCTCCTTTAAGGCACTTCTTAAAACCTATCTCTTTGACCAAGCTTTTGTCATCTGAGCTAATACCTCCTTATGTGGCTAGGTGTCATACTTTGCTTTATAATGCTCCTGTGAAGCACCTTGAAATGTTTCATTTTGTTAAAGGTGCTGTATAAATATATATTGTTGTATTGGCGGATGGGTCAGGAACCAGAGGGCACCAATTTAAGCTGAATGGCAAAAAAACCAAAGGCGACATGAGGAAACGCTTTTTTATGCAGTGTGTGGTTAGGGCCTGGAGTGAAATGCCTGAGATTATGGTGGAGGCAGATTCAATCATGGCTTTCAAAAGGGATTTGGATAATTACCTGCAGAGAAAAGGGCAGGGAGTGGCACTAGCTAATTTGCTTTTGCAGAGAGCTGGCGCAGACTCAACAAGCCAAATGGCTGTCTACTGTGTTGTAATCATTCTATGATCCTATATTGCTGTCTGTGGGAGTTCTTTGTGTACAAAATATGCTACATTACAACAGGAACTACGCTTCAAAAATTAGCTGGAAAATATTTGGAACATCCTGAGACTCTGAAAGGCTTTATATAAATGCAAGTTTTCCTTTCTTTTAGAGCGTTTGCATTTTATCACAGAGGCATTTTCTTTATTTGTTAAAAATGAATATCTGTTTTAATTTGTGTTATATCGATGCAGTTTTTTTTACAAGAGATTTCCCATTTTTCATTTGTTTGTGGAGTTTGGAAAGGATGTTGTGACAAGGCCTAAAGTTTGATGGCCTGATCTACCGGAAACAAAAATTTCAGTTAGAAATTCAATTTGTTACTGTATTTTATTTGGAACAACTAGGGAACTAACGATTTAACTTCAGACTTTTTATCTTTTAAGTTGATTTTAGAATTTAATAGTAGATAATGAGCTTAATTGGAAGTCATACCCCTTAGGTTAAGTACAACTTTAGAGTTGGTCAGTATAGGGACAGGAGGGTATGACTGAGTCAGACAGATATGGGGATCCAGAATGTAGTGATGGAGGAGCCTGAGCTCTTGACTTTGACCAACAGCCATGGGGTACTTGCTACGTGTGAATGAGAACAAGGACAGCAGAGTGGATGAGCAAACTGATCATGGCCCCATGGTGCAGGATGCCATTTGAATTGGGGGAGTGATAAGAAATGTGTTAGCGATAGGGACACTGTAGTCAGGGGGATAGTTACTGTTCTCTGCAACTGGGACCAGAATGTTGTGTTGTCTGTCCTGTGACAGTTTAAGGACATCTCCTCATAGCTGGGGACAAACTTGGAGTGTGAGGAGCAGGATCTTGTTGTCATGCACCACATAGGAACAAAAGAAATATGTAGAACTGGGAATCTTGATCTGCTGAGAGAGTTTGGGGAATGAGGATCCAAATTAAAATACATGACCTCAAAGGTGGTAATCTCTGGATTGTTACCTGAGACACATGACAATTAACATAGGGTCAAGCAGCTTAGAGAATTAAATGTGTGGCTCAAAGAATGGTGTGGGAAGAAGGGGTTTCGATATCATGGGGGTCTGGCACCAGTCCCAAAGAGGGAGCTGTTCTGTTGGGATTGGATCCGCTTAAACTGGGTTGGGGTCAGAGCCCTGGCGAATTGTAGATCTAAGGCTGTGGATAGGGCATTAAACCAAAAGAGATGAGAGGAGGAGGGTTCAGGTGAAGGGAGGTTTAGAAATCTAAAGAGAAAAGCTGAGGCAATAGAACAGTGTAGCGATTTAGGTAAAGACAAACCGAGTGGGAAAGACAGGGACAGAGAGTTGAATGGTAATAGTGTTTCAATGAATAAGGTCCATGCAAATAATAGTAATTAAAAAAATTAAAGACTCTTTATCTGAATGCGTGAAACATTTGTAATCAGATAGATGAACTACTGGCACAAATAGAGATAAATGGTTTAGATCTAATTGCCATTACAGAGACATGGTTAAAAATGACCAAGGTTGGGAAATAAATATTCCAGGGTACACTGGAACCATACATTGTAGGACTAACTAGGGATAAAGCTATTTTAGATCTAGTATTGTGCAATGTGGCAGGGTTAATAGTAATCTCATAGAAAAAGATTGGCTGAGAAAAAAATCACTATAATACAATTGAATTCTATATTAAGTTTGACCCAAACAAGAATCTTAAACTTAAACAAAACCAACGCATAATTATGAGGGGAGAGCATGAATAAGGATGATTAGATAAATAGACTAAAAGGTATGGCAATAAATAAAGTGGGAAATACTTAAAGAAACAATTCAAAATGTTCAACAAAAATATGTTCCATTAAAAAACAAAACCTCAACAAGAAAGATCCTTCCTTAGCTTGCTAGGATAGTTTAGGATAGTATTACATTAAAGAAGAGACTTATAATGTCACAAAGAATAATGGTAAACCTGAGTATTGGGAATGTTTTAGAAACCCAAAAAGAGTGATCAAAATGTTGACAAAAAGAAAAAAAATAGAACAAGAGTAAACTGGCCAGGAATATAAAAACATATAGAAAGAGCTTTTGCAACTGTATAAAATGGAGGAGGGTAGCTGAAGTAAATGTTCGTCCCTTGGAGGCAGAGACAGGAGAAATTACCATGGGGAATGTGGAAATGGCAGAGATATTTGTTATGATATGACAGGTGGTATTTGCCAGGCTGACCAAATCCACAAGGGAAACTTGGCTATGCTCTCATAACGATTTTGTAATCCACCTCCATCCTTATGGAAAAATAAACTGTCATAATTTTAAAAGACGGTTTCATTTTCTCAACCCATTTCGCATTATTTACTGTACTTATCTATATACACAAAACTATTACACTATCAGGTGCATGCATTAACATGACAATATATACAAATCCTTTGTATCAGAGGTCATTTCAGTCCAGTGTTCATGTTTTAAATGTCCAATTTCCTTTGAACTTTAAAACTCTTGACAATGCACCTGCAATTAAATTTTCACATCCAGCCGCATGTATAAATCTGTAAATTAAACCGTTGGAGTAATAAACTCCATCTGAACAGTCTTGCACTTCGGTCTCGAAATTTGTCCAGAAATTTTAAAGGATTGTGGCCTGTATAAACAATTGTTTCTGACGAGTTGCTTGCAACATAAACCTCGAAATGCTTCAATGATAACACCAGACCTAGAGTCTGTTTTTTGATGGTTGAGTATCTTTTCTGATGTACATTCAGCTTCTGTGAAAAATATTCTACCAGCTTTTCAATTCCTGTTTCATCTTCACAGCATCAATACCCAAATCACTTGCATCAATTGCCAACTTAAACTGCTTGGCATAATTAGGTGCTGCCAAAACTGGTGTAGTAGTCAACACAGTTTTTAAACTGTCAAATGCATTTTGACAGTCCTGTGTCCATTGAAATTTCTTGTTCTTTTTTAGCAGTTCAGTCAATGGAGCAACCACACTGCTAAAATTTCATACCAACTTCCTGTAAAATCCACTCATGCTCAGAAATCTCAAAACTTCCTCTTTTGTTGTCAGCACTGGGAAATTCACGATGGCTTTTACTTTCACATCTCTTGGAGCTACGTGGCCATGTCCAACAGTATGGCCTAGACATGTAACTTGCGCTTTTGCAGTTTCACTCTTAGCCAAGTTCACCAGCAAATTAGCTTCTTGCAGTCGATCAAACAGTTCCTTCAGATGTTGTAAATGCTCCCCCCACGTTTGACTGAAAACTACCAAATTGTCAATATGAACAGCTCAATTGCTCAGTCCTGCAATTACTTTGTCAGTCTTTGAAATGTTGCTGTTGCATTCTTCATACCAAATGGCATAACTTTAAACTGATATAGTCCATCTGGCATTGCGAAAGCCGTTATTTCTTTTGTTCTTTCAATATCCTCGCAGCAGGCCAATCTTTGTGATAAACTCTTGATTGTCCCGCTTTCTCAAGACATGCTTCCAATCATGGAATAGGATATGAATCCGCTTTTTGTCACTGCATTTACATTTCGATAATCCACACACAGTCTTTGTGTTCCATCTGGTTTCAGTACCAACACAATAGGTGAACTCCAGTTACTGCAACGAGACTCTATATGTCATTCTGAAGCATGAATTCGATTTCTTTTTGTACTCGAGCTAATTTTATTGGATTTAATCTATAAGGATATTGCCTTATCGAAACTGAATCTCCCATATCTTTGTCATGTGTAGCTAAATTTGTTTTCCCTAGCTTATTCCCACAAATAGCCTTGTGTGACTGCAATAGTTTTTCCAAATCACTTTGACACTTGTCACAGAGGTAACTCAGTATTACATTTAAATTGTTAAATACCTCCTCATCATCCAATTTGATTAGAGGAAAATCAATTTCAGAATCCTTCATTTCTACCTCTTTCTCTTTATCCACCACTATTAATTACTCCTTTTGGTTATCTTCCCTGTCAAAGTATATTTTAAGCATATTTACATGATACACCCTCTGCTTCTTTCTTCTATTTGGAGTATTTATTAAATAATTTACTTCACTCAGTTTCTTTTCAATCCCGTAACGCCCGCTAAACCTTGCCTTTAATGGTTCACCTGACACTGGTAACAAAACTAAAACCTTTTCTCTAGCAACAAATCTACAAGCTTTTGCCCTCTTATCTGCATTTGCCTTCATCACCTGCTGTGATATCTTTCAATGTTCCTTAGCCAACTCACATGCACTGTTCAATCTTTCTCTGAATTTTGCCACACAATCCAGGAGAGTAGTTTCTGAACTCTGACCCACTAGTTTCTCCTGAATCAACTTAAGTGGTACCCTCACCTCATGACCACAGACTAATTCAAAAAGACTAAATCCTGTTGATTCATTAGGGGCATCCCTAACAGCAAATAACAAGAACGGAATCCCTCAATCCCAGTCCTGTGGGTGGTCTTGACTGTAAGCTCTCATCATAGTTTTTAAAAGTTTGATGCCATCTCTCTAAAGCACCTTGTGATTCAGGATGATAAGCTGATGACTGAAACTGTTTTATCCCCAGGATGTTCATTACTCCCTTAAACAGCTGTGACATGAAATTCGAACCCTGATCCGACTGTATTTCTTTTGGTAACCCATATCTTGTAAAACATTTGGTCAACTCCTCTACAATTCTCTTTGATGTAATATTTCTTAAAGGTATCACTTCAGGAAATCTTGTAGGTACATCCATGATTGTCAGAAAGTACTGATTTCCACTTTTGGTCTTAGGGAGGGGCCCCACACAATCAATCAGGACCCTGGTAAAAGGTTCCTCAGATGCTTGAATTAGAATTAAAGGTGCAGGTTTAATCACTGCTTGAGGTTTTCCTGTCATCTGACATGTGTGACATGTTCTACAGAAGTTGACCACATCTTTATGCAGCTCAGGCCAATAAAAATGTTTTTGTATTTTCGCCTGAGTTTTCCTAATTCCTAAATGTCCAGCTATTGGAATTTCACGAGCTACCCTCAATATTTAATTTCTGTATCCAGATGGTATAATTATTTGATGTACTACCACCCACTTCTCATCTGCGGGAATATGAGACGGTCTCAATTTCCTCATTAACACATTACCTATAAGGTAATAACACTCCGGAATACAGTCTGCCTCTGTTTCTGAATAAGCTGTCTGATATAAGTTTTTTATTCGTGAATCCTTCTGCTGTAACTCTACCAATTTCGTTGAGCTGAACACTTCTGCCTCATTCTCTTCAACCTTCTCTTCCTGCACAATCTTTTCAAAAACAGATTCAGCTAATTGGACATCAGCATCCTTCCCCTGCCTTTTAGATTCCTCCTTTTCATGTTTCAGCCTGTGATTTTGTGACCTCGTTACTACAAAATCTGGAAACAATCCAGGATGTTCTTTCTGCAACACCTCTGTTGAATGCATCTCCACAGACTGCTTGATTACAGTAGGCATCACCAACATCTGTGACCTAGCTATATCATTACTTAAGATAAATTGAACCCTGCAATGGGCAATTTTTCCACTACTCCAACAATCACCTCATCTGTTTTCCACTTACTTTTTAAATTTACCTTCCACAATGGAATAGGTCTATGGACTAGCTGATAATCATCAGCTATCTCTGCTGCTTGCCTAGCCGCTTTAACCCTCTGTTCTTCCACATGAGTTCTAACTACCGAAGGAATTGAATCTTTAAATTCTTCCAAAATAATTACTTCTCTGAGAGCTGTATATATTGTCTCTACCTTTAATGCCCATATTCACCGGTCAAAATTACTTTGTTTTACTCTCTCAAACTCAATATAAGTCTGACAAAGCTGCTTACTTACATTCCGAAATTTCTGCCTGTACGCCTCAGGAACCAACTCATATGCACTCAGAATAGCCTTTTTTACTGCCTCATGATCCACTGATACTTCTTCTGACAACAACACATATACCTCATGAACTGTACCTACCAACCCAGACTGTAAAAGCAATGTCCCGATTTCTTGTGGCCATTTCATTTGCATAGCTATCTTCTCAAACGAAAGAAAGAACGCCTCTACATCCCTTTCCTCAAACTTCGGAAGAGCCTGCACAAATTTAAATATTTCCCCACTGGGCTTTGGACTAAAAGTGGTTGTTTCCAGATCAGAACCTTCCTCAGCATCTGAAGTGTCTTTTTTACTTCCAACCTTTTAAGCTGATATTCTCTTTCCCTTCCCTTTTCTCTTTCCACTATTGCTCATTTCTCCCTCTGGAGGTTAAGTTTTCTCATTTTCATTTCTCTTTGAAATGCTCTCTCTTTTTCCTTTCCCTTTACTACTGCTTCCAGCCTTTTCAATTACAATTCATTTTCTCTTTCTTTTTCTGCCCATTTAGAGTTGCTGTATTTGCCACTCCACCTTGATCCACTCCTATTAGTAAATAGTTTTTTCTGTATGTCAGTTAAATGCTACCACTAGACGGATGTCCTTGGTAGTAGATTGCTCAGTGTTGGAAGGGAAATGGGTACATAGAAATTAATTGGACCAGTACTTCTCTGTATAATTTTAGTGCTTGTTTTCTGATTATAGACTGATATCAGTGGCAGCTTTGGGCAAGGCTGCAAAGTAATTGGTTTCACCCTGTGTAACATAAGAACAAATTATGGCTGGGGAGACAGCAGTAGAGATTTAATTTCCTGTTTTGTCCCTTGCCACTCCAACCCTCATACGACTTAGCTGATCTTTGACAGTCTCTTCAGTGCAGGTGCTGAATTAATAAATTTAGAATTTTTACTGCATAGTAGGGAGGTCAGACTTGTGATAAGATTGCTTGAATGTGACCATTGATTTCAGGAAATTGATGAGAATAGCATTTATATTATAATGGTAATTAGGCCACCAGGAAATAAAGACTAACTTCACACTCTTTGGCCGCAAAACTTGGCTCTGTGGTGCCCCTGGTTTTGGCACAATGCGAGTAGGGAGGGCAAAATAATGGTGTGGGGCACACTCCTAATGACTTCTAGCATAGCCTGTGCTAATCGGCATCTTTTGAAGAGTGTTATTGTGCTCCATGCATGCCACAGGAGCATACACAGTAGGCAGATTGCAACATCAGTGCCTAATGTTCATTTAACCCATGACCTGCCATTTTGGACCTTCCTAGTTCTGTTAATGCCTTCTTTTAAATATGCACAGCTGAATATGTGTTCAACTGCTCAACTAACACAATTTAAGGACATTGCCATGGAACTTTCAGGCCAGGTGATTTTGATTTTGTTTTGCTGCTGCAGTTAGTGGAAGTACTGTATACGCATTATTGGAGGAATTGACAGAAGTTCTTTCAGCCAGAATGGAGTGGTGCTGGACGTTTTGGAAGGTGTGGATCTGAAAAGCCGCTAAACAGAAAATGCTCTCAGTCTTGGGGGCTTTTGTTCCAGTTCTTCTTGAGCTGCAGCAGGACATAGTCATGGATCAGAGGCAGTAGAGAGAAGGTGCTGTTGGTAGAGGGAGGAGGGTTCTCACTTTGGGTCTTTAGAGAACACTTCACCTATCTCCACCTCGGCCAGGAGCAGTGTCTGCAGTGGCTACGCTTTAGCAAGGAGACGGCCACAGAACTGTGTCACTTCTTTGAACTGGGTCTGTAGCTGCAGAGCAGAGCAAGGACAGCACTGTCAGTGGCCACCAAGGTCACAGTGGCCCTCAATTTCTACACCAGCGGATCCTTCCCAGATACAGCTGGCAACATCGCAAGATTTCTCAGTTTGCTATGCATTGCTTCATCTGGGCGGTCACCAAGTCCCAGTACATAAGGAGAGGGGAATTAATTATCTTCTCTCTAAGCAGAGAGAAGCAGTAGGAATGGGCACATAGTTCTGCAGAATTCCCAATGGTACAGAGAGCCACTGATTGCAAACATGTGGCTCTGTGGGCACCACATTTCAACAGGGGGATATACTCCCTGAATGTTCACCTGCTGTGTGATCAGACTCAGAAAATTATGCTAATGGGCTTTATCCAATTTTTAGCCTTTGAATGTTAACACACATTATGAAGTCCAACACTCAAGAGGAGTATTTCAATTTCTCTATTCCAGGAATATTTACAATGACAACTTAATACCTGCATGAGCTCAATACCAATTTCATAATCATATGAGTGATGTAATATCAGCATAAGATAAAATTAACTAGCATTTCAGATTTGACAGCTTTAGTTGTAATTCAAAAACAGCAACCATCTCGATGAAGTAAGGTCACTTTTGAAAAAGGAGTACATCTGTTCTTGTTGGATTTGTGGGAAACCCACTAGTGCATGCTTGTGTAGACATTCGAGACTAAATACTAAGAGCATGTTTCTATTTCTTGATGTACTGCTTTCTTTTTTGTTTAGGAAATGTGGCTGTTGTAAGATCATATGTTGCTGGTGCAACTTCACTTCAGGAAAGGACCGCTGCTATGGCAAATGTCAGTGCTAGCCAGGCACTGGGTTTTATACTGGGGCCAGGTACAAATCTTGTATTTCTAACAATATTTTGGCCATTAACAAGTTGGTACTGATGAGATTCACAAGTGGACACATTACTTACCACCAGCCCACCCTCTTCCTCCATGTGTTTCCTGCTGTGTGTTTTATTTTCAGTCTGCATTTTTTTGCCTTATAATTGCTTTACTGAGCTATCAACTTTGTTCTTGTCTAGTTATTGAGTTGAACATGTCACATTTAATGGGAATTGAAGCTGAAAGTACAAAGGAACTATTCTGATACTGCTGGTAGTAGCACTGCCACAGAAAAGGAAAAGTTGAGTTTGGTAGTTCACAAATCTTCTCCTTTAACCTCACCTGCTCCTTGTCAACATGGCTAGGTTATTACCATTCTCACTCCTGAGTCAGAAAGTTGTGTGTTTGAGCCCCAATGTAGGATTTCGGTTCATAATCTAGGCTGACACTCCAGTGCAATACTTAGGGAATATTGCATTGCCAGGAGTCCTTCACATGAGGTACCGATCTAAGGTCCCATCAGTTAGTTAAAAATTCTGTGGTACTCTTTGATGAAGTGCCAGGAATTCTCCCAGCATTTTCTCTGAACGAACACCGCCAAAATAGATTATTGGTCAAATTGGGATTTCCCAAAGATCTATCTTCTAACCCACATCTCCATGTAAATAATAAATCTATTGATTGATCAGCATTATTCACTTCTTAACTGATAATTCTATTCTACATTAATCAACTTCATCCAGATTCCTCAGGGTAGTGTCCTAAGCCCAACCATCTTCAGCTGCTTCATCAATGACCTTCCTTCCATCATAAGGTCAGAAGCAGGGGTGTTCGCTGATGATTGCAAATTGTTCAGCACCATTCGTGATTCCTGTGATACTGAAGCAGTCCATGTCCAAATGCATCAAGACCTGTACAATATCCAGGTTTGGGCTGACAGGTTGGAAGTAACATTCACGCCACACAAATGCCAAGCAATGACCACCTCCAACAAGAAAGAATACATTCTTGCATATTCTGCACTGCTTGCATTTGAATACAGGCCATTGTCAGCTTTGACTGTAGAAGCCATATTGACTAATAATGTTGCTGCAATGACATTAAGATCTGAGAATAACATAAGAGTGGAATAGAAAGTATTGCACTGAATTGAATTCCTACCCCTAGAGCTTTACTGTCCTGTCAACTGTTAAGTTAAGAGGTTGGCACAAAAGCTTAATGGTGCTACAAAATCTTTTAGAATGTCCATGGACTAAGCAGTCCCTTTTACTGTTCTTAGACAGGTGCGGTGGTACTTTTAGGCTTTTAATATATCTGTTAGTAGATGTTGATAAAATGTTTCCCCTACAATCATTTCTTAATTGACCCTTGACATTCAATGGCATTACCATCACTAAATCTCTCACTATCAATATCCTGGGGGTTACAATTGACCACAAACTGAACTGGATTGCCATATAAATACTGTGGCTACAAGAGCAGGTCAGAGTCTAGGAATCCTGTGACGAGTAATTCACCTCCTGACTTCCCAAAGCCAGTCCACCATCTACAAGGCACAAATCAAGAGTGTGATGGAATGCTCTGCACTTGCCTGGATGAGTGCAGCTCCAACAACTCTCAAGAAGCTTGACACCATCCAGGCCAACACAGCCCACTTGATTGGCACTCCTTCCATAAACATTCACTCCCTCCTCCACCGATGAACAGTGGCAGCAGTGTGTACCATCTACAAGATACACTGCAGGAACTCCTTAGACGGCACCTTCCAAACCCACAACTGCTACCATCTAAAAGGACAAGGGCAGCAGATATATGGGAACACCATCACCTGGAAGGTCCCCTCCAAGCCGCTTATCATCCTGACTTGGAAATATATCGCTGTTCTTTCATTGTTTCTGGGTCAAAATCCTGGAACTCCCTCCCTAACAACTGTGGGTGTCCCTACACTATACGGACTGCAGCGGTTCAAGAAGGCAGCTCAACACCACCTTCTCAAGGACAATTAGTGATGGGCAATATATGCTGGCCTAGCATCCCATAAATGAATTTTTAAAAAATCACACCTCTTGTGTATACAATTTAAAATTCCTCTCATGAATCAGTGACTGACTTGATCTCCTCCATGCCATTTCATGAGAAATCTTGCTGTTTTTAGTTCATTAGAAATATGGGTTTTTACTTTCTTTTGCAAGATCAATTATCGCTATGATGACCTGATCTTGGTTACACTCTGAGCCCTCATTATCTCCACTGACCTTGAGTGGATCTCCTGCAACAACTCCACTACTAAATTTGGTTCCAAGAAGCTTGGCTCAGCTTTCATGCCAAACATTCTTTTTCCACTCAACAAGTCATCATTATCTATTTAAACCCAAGATCATTAAAGGCTTGAATACTGCTGCCAGATCTGGGGAGTCTCCTCTAACTCAGCCCTTCTTGAGAAGAAATTAAATGTTTGGCATAAAAGATGAAGCCAGACTTCTTGGAGGCAATGTTAAAATGTTAGAGTTGTAAACAATCTATTGGAGATGAGCGGGGATAATGAGATAACCTGGAGAGGTGCATGGCCTCAATGGAATGGAACAGGGAACAAAGTGTAAGAAACTGATTGTTTGGGTGACATTAGCTACTCCCAACATGGAGTGTTCCAAGTCATTTGGAGATTCAGGGCTTGACCTATATTCAGTTGCACTTGCCTTTATTGGTGGAAATTTGATTCTTGTTTGAAGGCTCAAAAAGTGGGCTGTTGTTTATTTGTGGTGGATATTCACTTCCAGGAGAAGAATTAAGTTCACTTGTGCAATTCTGGTTTTAATAATTGTGCTCTGTTTAGCATTAATATATTTTATTGATGTTCAAAAGCAGGAGAACTATTGTACTAATTACCTTAAATGTTAATATTCACAGAGGTAGTTAAGTTGGTTTTCTGAATTTATTCTGGTTCAGCTTTGCAGGCTGCTATGACAAGCATTGGACAAAAAGGAGTGTCTTGGAAATTAATTGACCTTGAGTTGAACATGTACACTGCCCCAGCTTTCCTAGGAGCTTTTCTAGGAGTTGCAAATATTGTGCTTATTATTGCATTATTCAGGTAAATACTAATGGATGCTTTATTTTACCAAGTTCCATGATATCATAACAAGATGGTGGAAATAATTAAATTCTGCAGTTGTTTCTAGAATTTTTAAAAAAAATGCTTTCCTGTGCTAGTCATTAAAATTTCATACTGGAGTTTTGTTGACAGTGATTTCGTAGCAAAACTTGTTTTTTTAACTTCCTTCTTTAAGTATTTTCTTCTCAGTGCAAATCAACATGGTGTGTGCTCCCATGAGGGATCTGTTGTTATTTCTCATGAGTGTTCCTTTGTGACCAGTTGCCTGGAGTGTACCTGTGTAATGGGAATTATATTTCCCCTCTCCACCCCTCTAAATAAGATGGCATTCCATCCGAAAGGATGTGAGATTGCATCCAAGACTCTCCACATGTTGTGTCCTTTTGGAGAAGTTACCGAATGCAATGGTTGTATTTCATGTCCTGGTGGTTGGATTAAGGGTAGTTGCCTGGAGTGAATAATCTGCTGACTGTCTTGGCGAGGGTGAAAGGGTGAAATGGTCAGACACAAAGTAAGCGGACCATGTGAAACAAAGTAAAGCTATTGAGACGTAAGGATGGTGGCTGGGCTAGGAGGCACATTTATTCCTGAGACAAAGCCTAGAGAAAATCTAGTTCAAACTGGTGGAGTAAAGGTATTCCCTCTCTCTTGCTATCAGGAGCCTATGTTTTCATGTTTGGGTCATGGCAGTTCTGTTCCTAATGGAGTGTAATGGAACACTCTCTGCTCGCCTGAATGAGTGCAACTCCAACAACACTCAAGAAGCTTGACACCATCCAGGACGAAGCAGCCCGCTTGATTGGCACCACATCCACAAACATTCACTTCCTCCACCACCAATGAGCAGCGGCAGCATTGTGTCCCATCCACAAGATGCACTGCAGAAACTTACCAAGGCTCCTTAGGCAGCACCTTCCAAACCCACAACCACTACTACCTAAAAGGACTAGGGCAGCAGATACAACGGAACACCACTGCCTGGTAGTTCCCCTCCAAGCCACTCATCATCCTGACAAGGGAATATATTACCATTCCTTCACTGTCGCCAGGTCAAAATCCTGGAACTCCCTCCCAAACGGCACTGTAGGTATACCTACAGCACATGGACTGCAGCAGTTCAAGAAGGCAGCTCACAACCACCTTCTCAAGGGCAATTAGCTATGGGCAATAAAAGCTGGCCTAGCCAGTGACGCCCACATCCCATAACTGAATAAAAAAGATATAGGTCCACAGCAAAAAATTGGCACCAAATTCGCAATCTCGTTCACAACCATATCTGTTCTGGCAAATTAAAATGTCACATCCGCAGAGGAGAAGGGCTTTTATTCTGCAACTGAGTGGAGTGTGCTTAAAGGCAATGCAGAGTATCTGAAATGGAAGGTGTTTTGGCTACCAACACCCACACCCTTCATCTTAATAAGTATAAATATTTTACAAACACAAATGAAAATAAATATATGAAAGTGCATATCAACAGTCATGCAGATTCAGTTCTTAAATACAGTCTATTCCATAATAGTTGAGATTTCATGATATTAAAAGAAATAAAAATTCTATAAAGTAAATTTTAATCATAATATTTTTATTATCTCAGTGGAGCTTGCTACAACATTATGTTGAAACCTGTCCCAAAATGTTATGATCATTATAAAATTGTGTATTTAATTTTAACATTCAGATCAGAGACCAATTCTAAACAAACATTATTTTTCAATTGACTCAAGAGTTTGTTCAGTATAATGTAGTCAGTGTGCAAACTGACTCAACTAGAACAGAAGTTCCTGGATTCAATTCTCAGAGCCTTAGGCTAATGGACTTAGGACCTAAGGTTAGGGTAGAAAAAATCAGCCTGGGTTCTTGCTCCTAATCATTACTCAGTGACTCACTTAAAATACATATACCTGAATTTTCTTTTCAAAACCGAAAATCAGCCATTTGTGATTATGCTCTTTGTCCAGCTTTTGTACGAATGCTGCGTTCCTTAGTCGAGGTGAGATGGCCCAACTCATATAGATCTCTACTACCCTTCCCTTCTTCCATATGCAACAGGCAAACATTACTTAAGTTTAAGTGTAAAATTTAAGTGAAATGTTAGTATACCGTAGAGACCAGTAACTTTTAAAAAGAGACAAATTTCCCAGCAACCGACAGAAATTACTGAAGGACAAGATTTCATGTTTTAAGACTTTTGTTGTAATGAACAATCTAAAATCAACATAGATCAAACAATACTTAACAGACAACTAATGCACCAAACTAAAGAAAAGGTACTTTTGCATTAACAAACTAACAAAATCAAGATATGTCTTACAACCATTTTTGCTATGCAGCGCACTTCTAGCAGATGTGCAGCATTACAAGAACAAGTCCAAAGTTACCCCTGGCTCTCCAGCAGGCTCACTTCTCCCTGCCACGTTAGGTTGAAACTCCCGCTGTTCTTTGAAAGTCGTTACTCTTAGTCTGAGGTTATCTGGTTTCGACTTTCATCAGCAAGGTCCGCCTTGGCAACTCCTTGTTCCTTAAATCTCTAAAAGTTCTGTTGGTTCTATCCACTTCCTTTTGAACAGAAAACCAACTCTAACAAACATTATGCTTGTTTGTTAATACAGAACAGACCTTCTCTTTTCTTCACGCAGCTGCTTTGTTCCTCTACATAGCAGTATCTGCTTTGTCTTTCTCTGAGACTCAAAAAGCAGCTGTTCCTGGTGTGCAAACTGTGACTTGATATTTCAATAGGTTTCTTTTGAGTTTTCCCCCCATGGCAGCCAAATCACATAGGCCAAGCTGAGGTGCTTCCAGAATTCTCTGTCTCACTTTAAGTTAAAGGAGACATTTTAAAACATGATCATCTTGTAAAGTCTAGCGTTTGTAATAGACAATAACAGTAAAGACTGGCATTCAGACATGACTCTCTTGGATAAACCCTTGCTTTAACAATGGCCCAAAATTTGCGATGAGAATAATAGTGCTCACTATCAGTGCTCACTGTTAAACTGGAGGAAATTTGACAACAACTTCTGGGGTATGCATAGGTGCAGTTAAATGTGGGAACCCAAAAGCTCTTGTCAGAGATACCTGAATAACTCCAATTGGTGCAATGTTGCAGTCTTCACCAATAGAATCAACATTCAGGCTATTGCACAGGTCTGAGCTTGGGGTACTTACCCACTAGTCACATGCTAAAAATGGCTGAATATTTTAGGGCTAGTGCATTTGGGCTTAAGTGATTTTTTAACAGCATGATAATTGCTGCTGAACAACTATTCTGGCCCATCAAAATTTATTTTATAAGTGTGGAGTCCCATTCCGTCAGAAGAGAATTAATATTGGAGATTTTTTTATTTTTTCAAATTTCTCTTTTATCTCTTCCTTAATCTACTTTGATTTGTATCTCCTAATTTTCATTGCGCTTTCAGTACATCCTTTAAATCTAATTTCTATCCTTTTCCTGGTTTGGACGCAGTGTGGTTCGATGAAGATACTTCTATTTGATTGGTTGAAGAGCCTTGCTATTGTTTGCCCTGTTCACCAGAAGCCGCAGACTTCCTGTAGAGTATGCTAGTTTGAAAAAGATACTGGATCATTGAAAGTCTCTCCTAATATGCCCACAAAAGATCTGTTGGCATTGTCAGTGAGGTGAATGGCAAGCACCATTCCTTTGCTGTTGGAGAAAAATGCAGACTATTGTAGCAATTGGGCCACAGCAGACTATTATTTTTAAAGTATATGTACAGCTTTTCAATTTTAAATTAAGTCATTTATGTCTGAATCACAATTTTAAACACCTCTACAAGAATATATTTGTTTTCTAGTCCAAATTTAACCTTAAATATGTGTTTTTCTTCCCCCAGGGAGCACTGTGGTATTGAATTGAATAGAGTGAAAGGTATAAATGGTAATATCCAAGGTAACTCATTCACATTTTCTTGCGATTTCTGCAGAATCAAATTGATATATGGCTAGTGTCCTATGTAGTGATTCTGTGTTTTTGTGTAGAAATTCCTGAGGTGCTTGAAAATTCCTTTGGCAGCATTGATCTGATTGCAGTGGTGACGTCTAACATCCTGTTCTTCATCATCCTATTTGTGTTTGCTATTTTTGAAACGTAAGTGTTTTTCAGATTTACAAAGCTATTTTTCTTTTCTGCGCTTAATTAGCAAACTTGGTTTTGTTTGACCCAGATTTTTTTCTTTTCCTACCTGGGATGTGGGCGTTGCTGGAAAGGCCAGCATTCATTGCCCATCCCTAATTGTCCTTGAGAAGGTGGTGATGAGTTGCCTTAAACCATTGTATTCCATCTGGTGCAGGTATACCCACAATGCTGTTAGGAAGGGTGTTCCAGGATTTTGATCCAGTAACAGTGAAGGAATGGAAATGGAGTTCCAAGTCAGGATGGTGTGTGATTAGAGGGAACTTGCAGGTAGTGATGTTCTGATGCATCTGCTGTCCTTGTTCTTCCAGATAGTAGAGGTTGTGGGTTTGGAAGGTGCTATCAAAGGAGACTTGGCGAGTTGTTGCAGTGCATCTTGCAGATGGTACACAGTGCTGTCACAGTGCACAAGTGGTATAGAATGAATGTTTAAGGTGGTAGATGGGGTGCCGATTAAAGGGGCTGCTTTGTTCTGGATGATGTTGAGCTTCTTGAGTATTTTTGGAGATGCATTCATCCAAGCATTGGAGAGTATTCCATCAAACTCCTGACTTGTGCCTTGTAGATGGCGGACAGGCTTTATGGAGTCAGGAGGTGAGTTACTCACCACCGAATTCCCAATTTCTGACCTGCTGTTATAGCTGCAGTACTTATATGGCTGGTCCAGTTAAGTTTCTGATCAATGGTAACTCCCAGGAAATTGATAGTTTTTCTAATCATCAATAGATGATGTACCAAATGAATAGCAGTTCACAGGATCCATTCTTCAACTTGTTAAATATGAATGAAAATAATTCAACCCCCATCCTCAAGCTCTATTTGAATGCATTGACTGTAAGCCCATAGCAGAACAGCCCCATATTTAAAAAACAGTATAAAATTATAATTTTGAGGTTTAGAAATTAGATAATTAAGCCCCCATGGTGGTGGTGGATATGGGCCTCTAAGACCGTATGTATAGTCACATTACATCTTAGAATAGCGATGAAAAGTTTGAATGTTTTGTCGCTGAATGTTAAATTTAAAGGGTGTAATTGAAGTGACAAATTTTTCTGTAAAATGGCTTAAATTGGATTTGAAGTGAATTGCTTGGGAAGTTCTCAAATTTGGATGGATCAGCTTAGAGTTTCTATATTTAATCCATGCACATAATATTAATTATAAAGAAAAATACTTGAATTTATAAAGTGCCTTTATGACTTCAGGATGTTCCAAAGCACTTCATTGCCAATGAAATACTTTTGAAATGTAGTCACTGTTGTAATGCAGGAAACATGGCACCAGTTTGCTCAAAGCAAAATCCCACAAACAGCAATGCAATATTGACCAGATAATCGTTTTTGTGCTGTTGATAGAGGGGTAAATATTGGCCAGGGCACTGGGGAAAACTCCCCTGCTCTTATTAGAAATAGTGCCATGGGATCTTTCATGTCCATCTGAGAGGACAGATAGGGCTTTGGTTTAATATCCCACCTGAAATATGGCATCTCCAACAAGGTAGAACTCCCTCAGTAATCCACTGGAGTGTCAGACTAGATATTTTTGCTCAGATCTTGGAGCTGATCTTGAACCCACAACCTTCTGACTTGGAGGCAAGAGAGCTACCAACTAAGCCACAACTGACACAGAAAGGACTAGACTGTGGTTGCTCCCTCGCTCAAGTCATAAGCTTGTGAATTCAAAGCCCACCCAGAGACTGCAGCAAAGAACCACATATGACCCAGATTTATTGGCCCAGAATTTATAGTCAGCAGGAATGTGTAGCATTTACCATTCACCTTAAGAAAAGCTGCGAAACAAAGTTTTAGTGGGAGCAAAGATGCAGACTTCCTCTTTCTGACATTAATTTGAATTTGCTGCCTCTGCAGGGGATCTGTGGTGTCCAAGAACAGGCAGGCAGCCAATTAATCAAGCAATCAGATTGAAGAATTCTCATGGATGGTAAAACAAAAAATATAAATGAAATCATTCCTCCTGTCCTGCTTGTAGCTACTCCTACCAGGTGATCTGCTGTCATGGGATATGTGGATGACATTCCATGACTAACCATGGGACTTATACCATGTGAGACCTCAGACTCTGCGCAGGTGTCTGGGCACTTGCCTTCCTAAGCATCATGACAGTGCCTGGGGTGTGACACACATCTTGCTGGTCTCTGCCTTCTGAGCCATTGCCTACCAACTTGTTAGGATATTCTACCTCATCCACCATTTCCAGTCTTTGTATACTTTAAAAGGGTGATGCCCCTACACCACTGCAGCCGAAGCTGATGCACCTCTCACTTAATTTTGCATGCCGAGTCGAGATCCAGAGATATGGCAGCTGGTGTGCACAATCAGCTACTTGGAGTCCTAAGTGAGAGTTGGAGAGTTGTGGGACACCTGTTGTTCCTACCCACCACCCTTTTTGACATGGATGTGCAGCTTGATAGGGGATCAAGGGTATTGGCTCTCACAAACATCTCCCATATGCCCCAAAACCATTGTACAGAAGGCAGAATAAAGATTGAGGTGTACAAATGAGATTAGGATAGAAACTTTAATAGAAAAACATAAAATGTTAAAAAAAAAAGTTTTTAACTTTATTTTGTTACAAAGTTTGCAACACTTTAGTTTACCCCCGACAGAATGAAACTCCGCACTTATAAACTTATTTTTTCAGGGCCAGAGAGATTGTTCATCTGTAATTATGACTTACTACATTGTTAATAACTTACTTTTTCTTACATATTTGTTCTAGCAATGTGGGCATCGCTGGCAAGGCCAGCATTTATTGCCTATTCCTAATTGCCCTTGAGAAGGTAGTGCCGCGCTGCCATCTTTGCAGTCCATGTGGCGTAGGTACACTCACAATGCTGTTAGGTAGAGTTCCAGGATTTTGACCCAGCAATAATGAAGGAATGACAATGTACACCCCAGTTATGCTGGTGTGTAACTCGAAGGGGAACTTGCAGATGGTGGTACTCCCATGCATCTGCTGTCCTTGTTTTGCGGGTTTGGATGGTGCTGTCAAAGAACCCTTGGTGAATTGCTGCAGAGCATCTTGTAGATGGTATCCACTGCAGCCATGGTGAGCTGGTAGTGGAAGGAGTGAATGTTTAAGAGAGTGAATGTTTACCATGTTTGTCCTGGATGTTGGTGAGCTTCTTGAGTGTTATCGCGTCTGCACTCATCCAAGCAAGTGGAGAGTATTTCATCACACTCCTGACTTTTGCCTTGTAGATGGTGGAAAAGTTCTGGGGAGTCAGAAGCAATGTTCCCTCAGATTGCAGAGATGCATGGTGCCCCAAGCAACGAACAAATAGACTGTGCACAAGCAACGTTCCCTTTAAGGTGCAAGCATGTGTGGCTATGTGTTAATTTTAATGGGTTGTGTACTATGACAAGCTGGCTGCCAACAGAAAACATTTGTGAGAAGGAACATTGCTCAGGAGGTGGGTTATTTTCTGTAGAATACCCAGCTTCTGACTTGCTCTTGTAGCCATGTTATTTAGGTGACTGGTCCAGGTTGCAGACGGATATAGATAGGTTGAGTGAGTGGGCACAAATCTGGCTGATGGAGTATAGTGTGGGAAAATTTGAAGTTGTTCACTTCAGTGGGAAGAATAATAAAGCAGAGCCTTACTTAAACGGATAATGGCTGCAGAATTCCGAGGTGCAGAGGGATCTAGGTGTTCTAGTGCATGAGTCACAAAAAGTTAGTATGCAGGTACAGCAAGTAATTAAGAAGGCTAATGGAATGCTATCCTTTATTATGAGAGAAATTGAACATAAAAGTAAGGATGTTATGCTTCAACTATACAGGGCATTGGTGAGAGTGCACCTCGAATACTGTGTGCAGTTTTGGTCTCCTTATTTTTGGAAGGATGTAAATGCGTTGGGGGCAGCTCAGAGGAGGTTTACTAAATGGATACCTGGAATGAACGGATTATCTTATGAGGAAAGGTTAAACAGACTGGGCTTGTTTCCACTGGAGTTTAGAAGAGTAAGGGGTGACTTGATTGAAGTACATAAGATCCTGAATGGTCTTGACAAGGTGGACATGGAAAGGACGTTTACTCTTGTGGGTGAGTCCAGAACAAGGGGCACTGTTTTAAAATTAGGAATTGCCCTTTTAGGACAGAGATGAGGGGAATTTTTTCTCTGAGGGTTGTGTGACTTTGAACTCTCTGCCTCCGAAGGCGGTGAAGGCGGAGTCATTGAATATTTTTAAGACAGAGGTAGATATATTCTTGTTAGGCAAGGGAATCAAAAGTTATCAGGGGTAAATAGGAATGTGGAATTCGAAATACAAACAGATCAGCCATGATAAATGGCAGAGTAGGCTCGAGGGGCTGAATGGCCTACTTTTGCTCCTATTTCATATGTTCGTAGTTAAGTTTCGGGTCAATGGTGACCCCCAGGATGTTGATGGTGGGGGAATTTAGCAATGGTAATGCTTTGGACTGTCAATGGAAGGTGGTTAGAATCTCACTTGCCATTGCCTAACACTTGTGTGGTGCAAATGCTAGCCATTTATCAGCACAATTCTGCAGTCCAAACAATGACTCTCAATGTCATGGAGTGTCCGCTAACTAAACTTGAAAGTGGGCTTAAAGAACTCCATCTAGTCACTGACAAGGCTATTGATTGGCTCTGTGACTATGTACACTCTAAATAATCACAAGTCTGAATGCTGTCCACGTCTTGCTGCATGTGGGCATGAGGGCCTCGTTATCTGAGGAGTTGCTAATGAAGCTGAAAATACTGCAATCATCAGCCAACATCCTCACTTCTGACCTTATGATGGAGGCAAAGTCATTAATGAAGCAGTGGAAGATGGTTTGGCCTAGGACACTGCTTTGAGGAAGGCATGCAGCCAGGTCCTGGGGATCATTGGCCTCCAACAGCCAAAACAATCTTCCTTTGTATGACTCCAACCAGTGGAGAGTTTTCCCTCTGATTCCCATTGACTTCAGTTTTTCTAGGGCTCCTTGATGTCACTATCGGTCAAATGCTGCTTTAATGTTAAGCGCAGACATTCTCACCTCGCTTCTGGAATTCGACTCATTCATCCATATTCGAAACAAGGCTGTAATATGGTTCAGAACTAAGTGCTCCTGGCTGAACATAACCTGAGCATCGATGACAAAAGGAGAAAATGCTGGAAAAACTCAGCAGGTCTAACAGCACCTGTGGAGAGAGAAACAGAGTTGACGTTTCGAGTCTGTATGACCCTTCTTCAGAGCTAAAGAGAAGTAGAAATGTGATGTAATTTATACTGTTTAACGGGGGTGGAGCAGGTGAAGCTGGATAGAAGGCCAGCGATAGGTGGGGGCAAAGGAGAGATTAACAAAGATGTCATGGACAGAAGGACAAAGGGAGTGCCACACCACCACAAGGGCCATCTGTTACTTGTTCATGTTGTTCTTTTCAGAATTACCCCTGTTCTGCTATTATCACATTCCGCTTTCTTACCTTTGCCACTATCAGCCCTTATCATTACCATTTACACTCCCTTTGTCCTTTGTTCATGTCATCTTTGTTAATCTCTCCTTTGCCCCGACCTATCGCTGGCCTGCTATCCAGCTCCATCCCCCTTAAACAGTATAAATTTCATCACATTTCTACTTCTCTTTAGCTCCGAAGATGGGTCATACAGACTCGAAATGTCAACTCTGTTTCTCTCTCCACAGGTGCTGTTAGACCTGCTGAGTTTTTCCAGCATTTTGTTTTTGTTTCAGATTTCCCGCATCCACAGTATTTTGCTTTTATCTGAGCATCGATGAGCAAGTTATTGGTGAGTATGTGTCACTTTGCTGATGATTGGGAATAAACTGATGGGGCAATAATTAGCCAGATTCAATTTGTCCTGATTTTTGTCGACAGGATATGAATGGACAAATTTCCACATTGTCAGGTAAATGCCAGTATTGCAGCTGTACTGGAACATTTTGGCTATGGGTGCAGCTAGTTCTGGAGCCCAGGGCTTCACACTACATCTGGGATGTAAGGGCCCATGGCCTTTGTTGTATCCAGTGCCTTCATTTTGTGATTTGGAGTGGAGTGAATCAAATTGGCTGAAGACAGGCTCACTCCATCCTGACTGTCTACCACTCTGCCAGCACACCTGGTGGGTCTGTGGGTCAGGACATACCCAGGGATAGTGATTGAAGAGTCTGGAACATTGGAAGGTATCATTTAGTGAATATGACTATGTATGGCTGTGATGATAGGGATGTCTGGAGGAGACAGAGATGGGCCACCCACTCGGCACTTCTTGCTGAGGGTGGTTGCAAACGCTTCAACCATGTCTTTTGCATTTATGTGTTGGGCTCTGCCGTCATTGAGGATGGGGATGTTTTTGGAGCCTTCTCCTCTGGTTAGTTGTTTAACTGTCCGCCACCATTTATGACTGATGTGGCTGGACTGCAGAGCTTAAACCTGATCCATTGGCTGTGAGATCATGGAGCTCATTCTATAGCAGACTGCTTCTATCATATATAGCATGCATGTCACCTGTGTTGTAGCTGCACCAGTTTGGCATTTTATTTTTAGGTACACCTGATACTGCTCAGGAGACATGAGTTCAAATCTGCCCATGGAAGCTTTGAAATTTGAATTCAGTTAATTAAATAAACCCGGAACGAAAAGTTAATATCAGTAATGGTGACCATGAAACTACCAGATTGTCGTAAAAACCCATCTGGTAAACTAATTCCTTTTAGGAAAAGAAATCTGTCATCCTTGCCCAGACTGGCCCATATGTGACTCCAGACCTATAGCAGTGTGGTTAACTCATGACTGCCCTCTGAAATGGTTCTGCAAGCCACTCAGTTGCATCAGACAGCTACGAAAAAGTCCAATAAGAATAAAACTGGATAGGCCAATCAGCATTGAGGCACCAAACATAAAGGTGCACCTGCCCAGTTGAACCTGGAAAGTCCTTTTCACTAACATCTGGGGACTTGTGCCAAAATTGGGAGAGCTGTCCATAAGACTAATCAAGCAACAGCCAGACATAATCATCACCATATCATACCTTACTGCCAATGCTTCAGGCTTTTCCATCACGATCCCTGCATACATCCTGTCCCACAGATCCACCAGAGCTGGTGGTAGACTGTTATACAGTCGGGAGGGAGTGACCTTGGGAGTCCTCAACATTGACTCTGAATCCCATGAAGTCTCATAGCATCAGCTCAAACATGGGCAAGGAATGTTCCTGCTGATTACTATCTACCGCCCTTCCTCAGCTGATGAATCAGTGTTCTTCTATGTTGAACACCACTCAGAAGAAGCACTGAAGATAGCAGCGGCACAGAATGTGCTCTGGTTGAACTTCGATGTAACCTATCCACTATGCTACAGTACCCAATATTGAACAAGACTTAAGTTTATCTTCAATATAAATTAAAAACAAAAACTCAGCAGGTCTGGCAGCATCTATGGAGAGAGAAACAGAGTTAATGTTTCAAGTCTTGTTTCCCCTAGCGGAATGGTCAATTACCAGGGGGCACAGATTTAAGGTGATTGGTACAAGGATCAGAGGGAATATTAGGAAAAACCTTTTCACCCAGAGGGTAGTATGTTTGGAATTCGTTGCCCAAATTGGCAGCTGAGGCAGAAACCCTCAACTCATTTAAAAGGTACCTGGATCTGCACCTGAAGTGCTATAACATACATGGCTATGAACTGGGTGCTGGAAGGTGGGATTAGAATGGGTGGCTAGTTTTTTCAGCTGGTGCAGACATGATGGGTTGAATGGCCTCTTTCTGTACCGTGACCTTTCTATGGTTCTGTGGTTCTAAGTCCAATACAACTTCTTTGGAACTGCCGAATTTTTCCAGCACTTTCTGTTTTTATCTCAGATCTCCAGCATCTGCTGTATTTTGCTTTTATTTAACTTTTTCTTCGGTATTTAGTGTGATAATGGTAGATAATTAGTTTAAGTTGACATTGTTAATGGTGATTTCAGGCGGATCATGTCCCTTCTACTGTTTACAACGGGCAAGGTACAGACTGTACCCAAATACCTGTGCTTGCAAAACTTAGAACAAAGTGTCCAACATTAGATGTGATTCTGTGATTGGACAATATTTGCTAAATAATCCTCAATGTGCTAAGAATTACGCTGACAACCAATTTAAGATTGTCAGTCAGGCTCTCAGTGTGGCACATTTGCATGTACTGGAAGCTACATATCTTAATACCCAGGGCCCTGTTCTTTGCAGACAGAAAGACGTATACACATTGTGCCTGTTTCAGCTAAACAAAATAAGTGATAGCCATTCGCTGGTTCATTCCTCAGGGCAATGCCTTGCCCAATCAGAGTCAAACTTCTTGGTTTTAAATTCAAACAATGCTTGGTAGTTAACTGTCAGTCACCATTAATTGGTGCACTCTCCATTGGATTGTCTCTACCAATCAGAGTCCACTTGCCAACCAATCAGCACTCCCCTCTCATACATTATAAAGTTGTTCCTTCCTCTGACATTGGTATTGTTGTGATTGTCCTGATGAGTGCAAGACAAAAAGCTTCAACAGAATGTCTTTTTTCATCAATAATCAAGTTCCGTACTACCAGACGACAATTTGGAAACAATGATGATGATATGAGGGATTTTAAAAGCAACGGTTATTAAAGTGAAAAAAAAGCATTATTGCCTTTCTCTTCTATGTTTAAATACTGTATGGGGAAAAGGGTTCAATTTTCCACCTGTAATGGAGCTCACCAAAAGTATGAAATTCGTTTTGGGAAAAAAACATGCTTGACTTTTTGTAAGATTACAAAACAAAATTCTTTACCGGAGTTCTATTCATTGTTTACTATATTCCTTTTCTCCCAGAGTAAATCTTAGCACAAACCAAAAAATAACTTTTCTAGTCATAGCACCAAATGCTATGAAAATCATCTGATTCAACTGTTAATATTTAATATAAAGATGGCAGAATTCTCTGTGCATATGTTTGCACTGCAGATAAAACATGGGAAACCTATCCCCTTCTAATTTCTGGCTATCTTCAAATTTTAGATTAATAAAGGTTATTGCAGATTGAAAGTGGTTTGGCTCAATGTCTTGGTTAGATGTTGTGTGCAACTTTGGAATAAAGGCCAAAAGGGCCTGTGTTCAATTTTCCCAATCTGTGTGTTGAGTTAGACAATTTCAATCAGTGTGGTGTCTGAGTTCATTGATCTTGGAGTAGAGAAGGGAAAGTTAGATGGAGTTCCTGCTCCAGATCACTATCTACTGACTATACTGAAGGGTGATAGCAGCATCATTCTGTTCTGATATTCCTCCATGGTCAAATAGTCTGCCAGCACTCGCTTGTGAGGACCCATACACAAAGAATGGATACTTGGATGAGGTATCAAAGGGCACCTGGTGTCCATGGAACTATATAAAAGGAGTCGATCCCTTCAGGACAAAATGGGGAAGAATGTTAATTTCCTGTTACACTTACTAAATATGATTACCAATATGATAAATACTAAAAATAATACAGTGGACCACCAAAAGAACTTACAGTAGTAAAAGTAAATCTATAGAACTTGTACAATCAAAGTTGAACGCAAGGGAATCAAAGACCAATAAGCAACATTACAAAATAAATGTATAATTAGTGTTTATAAAAACACATAAGTTAGTGCAGCTGTTTTAAAAAGATGATTTCCTTTTGAATCCTTTGCAGGATAGCCACCCCATTAACCATGGACATGTATGCATGGACTGGGAAGCAGGCAGTCCTGTACAATGGGATTCTCCTGTTGGGTGTTGGTGTAGAATCCATTGTTGTTTTTATGACAACAAAAATCCTTACAAAAAGGTAACTGTAATAAAAAATTTTGATTTTCATAAATGTTTGAATTTATATTTATTGCAGTACCCATTTGGCTTGTTTCCTTAACAGATTTGAGGATCGTTTATTGCTGCTTGGAGGATTTGTTTTAATTTTTCTTGGCTTCTTTGTTTTGCTACCATGGGGAGACCAGTACCCACAAATCCAGTGGACAGGTACAGTTTGATTAGTCTTCAAACACTGAAAGAACTCGTGATGTTTTTGTTTTTTCTAACTTTTTGTTATTAGTGCAAGTGCAATGTGTGTTCGTTGTTATCTTTTGCTTTTAAATGTGCTGATTGTTTTGGGGGTTTTTGTGGATTTTAATGTTTTTCTTGACGGTATGCCCAGAAAGACATTTTGCTAATTGCTGGAAATTTCCAGAACTGCAAACAGGAAGTTTTGTTTCATGTTATTGATTTCTTTTGCACTAATAAAGGTCACTGTTGTTAATTATCTTGTAAGTAAGTTCAGCTTAAGAATGAAGTCATGCTACCTTTGAAAATGACAAAGCATTAATGGGTTCAGGCAACTTAGCACAACACTTAAATTCACAGAAATATTAAAGGGAACTGAGAATAACTTGGCTACACTATTGTTAAGGAGATCACCTTGCTAGCAGTAGTTGTCTTACTCATTTCATATGAAAGGGGAAGGGCTTATGATTTTCAGCTGGATTCTTCACTATTCAATGATTACATGGCTGTCAGAGTTACTGGTGTTGTGTGGTAATTACTGTTTGGGTACACTGAGTTTAGAGGGACATTGTTTCTATAACAATGCTGGCAGTCAGTCAGTCAGCTAGCACCAGACTGTAGTAAATAGCCACCTGGTTAAGCTTCGTCATTGGAGACTTGACATTTGGAAAAACCTCTCTTGTGCACGGTTGCATGAATAACTGTAAGTAGAGAGTACAGAGAGATTAAAAAAAACTTATAGAATTATGCATTAATTGAAGCTAATTGGTCATGGTGGGAACAATAAATAAAGTACTTGGACCTTAGAAAATGTACCATGGGAAGGAGCCAAAGCTAGGAATCTTTGGATGTTACAGTAAATTAATGTACAGTGGAATAATGCACTGAACACAAAACACAAGAATTAGAACCAGGAGTGGTTCTTTGACCTCACTCCATCAATCAATAAGATCATGACTGATCTGATTGTGGCCTTAACTCCACTTAATGTCTGCACCCCGCCCCCCTGCCCCCAAATAAAAACCTTGACTGCCTTGTCAATCAAAAATCTATCTAACTCAGCCTTGAATATATCCAATGACCCAGCCTCCACTGCTCTCTGGGGAAGAGAATTCCACATACTAACAACTTGCTGAGAGAAAAAATTTCTCATCTCAGTCTTAAGTGGGAGCCCCTAATTTTTAAACTGTGTCCCCTAGTTCTAGACACCCAACAAAGGGAAACAACCTCTTAGCATCCGCCATGTCAAGTTCCCTCAGGATTTTAGATGTTTCAATAAAATCACCTCTCATTCTTCTTCACTGCAGGGAATTGTACATTTAATTACACAGAATCTAAGTATTATTGATAGATCATTAGAATAATTAAAGGTTAATTACTGTTGAGAAGGGAATTTTGCAGATTGACGGGTGCTTTTTAAACTTTCAGCTCTAGGTCAGAAGAAACCAGCACTGTTAATGTCTTAAGTTAGGTTTAAAAGGTAACTATAATGCTAATAACTGAAAGAAGTGGTAGGCAAACAGTATTACAAATAATAATTCTGTATCATCCAGTATCAGTAAGATATCATTGACTGGAAACTGAACTGGACTAGCCATATGAATGCTGTAGCTACAAGAGCAGGTCGGAGGCTCAGAATCCTGCGGCGAGTAACTCATTTCCTGACTCCCCAAAGTCTGTCCACCATCTACAAGGCACAAGTCAGGAATGTGATGGAATATTCTTCACCTGGGTGAGTGCAGCTCCAACAACACTGAAGTAGCTTGACACCATCGAGGACAAAGCAGTCTGCTTGATTGTCACCCCGTCTACAAGCATTGACTCCCTCCACCACCAATGCACAGTGGCAGCAGTGTGTACCATCTACAAAGTGTACTGCAGGAACTCACCAAGGCTCCTTAGACAGCACCTTCCAAAACCCATGACCACTGCCATCTAGAAAGACAAGGGCAGCAGATGCATGGGAACACCACCACCTGGAAGTTCCCCTCCAAGTCACACACCATCCTGACTTGGAAATATATCGCCGTTCCTTCACTGTCATTGGGTCAAAATCCTGGAACTCTCTCCCTAACAGCACTGTGGGTGTACCTACACCATATGTACTGCAGCAGTTTAAGAAGGCAGCTCACCACCTCTCAAGGGTAATTAGGGATGGGCAATCAATACTGGCCTAGCCAGCAATGCCCAAATCCTATGTATGAATTTAAAAAGTGGAATATTTTTACCTTCTGTCAGTCATGTAATGATATATATTCCTTCGGTAGAATTTTTTAATGAATGAACCATAGTCATATGTGGCTGCTGTAAAACTATGGAAAGTATGAAAAAATTTTATCCGGCTCCCAGACTATTCATGACCAATGCCATGGGAGATGTATCAGATAGCAAAATAACTGATATATCAGAGAGATTATAATTCAGAATCTTGACATACTATTTTGGATTAGATTATAAACATCTCAGAGTTTAAAAGGTTTGCTGTGAGATATTCTGGCCTCCCTTTGTGTTTTATTCTCAATCAATATTTCTAAAGCAAAAATTGATAATGTGGGCAGTGATATGAGTCACACTCAGAATAAATAAAGGATATAAGATACTGGCAGTGTGTTATGAAGCAGTGATACATTGAGCATTTCTGATGGAGTCCTATTCTGCATTGAAGTTAGGATAGTTTAGAAATGCCAACAGAAAGTAAAGGTAGCATGATTCTTTTTAATTGATATTGATATGAGCTGGTGATAGTGTAATACTTGCATTTATATAGTGTTTTTCACATCTAAATAACAGAACAGTTACACATTGTGTGTAATGTCAGCTCCCATGTATTCTCTCACTCTCTCTCACCCCTCCCATCCATCCCATCATCACCCCCGGCCACACAGCATATTGCTGGAAGTTTGTACCATTGACTATTCATTAACTGTTAATAATACAAAACCAGCAAATACTGTATTTTTGGGCGAGAATTTGTTAGGATTAGAATAACAATCTGCAATAATAACGTAAACATACAAAATTTTAAGCTACTATGCCAGAGCCACCATTTTCCACAGATGTGGGCTGCAGCATAACTTCATTTTCTATGGAAAGTATTATTCAGGAATAGGTAAAAAAAAATTCACTCACTTACTCATCTGTCACTGTTGCTGTCCTTGAAGGATCTTGGAGATTGGTAGAATGATAAAATTGATGGTTTCAGACTTTTATAATAAAGTTGAAGTATAACAAAAACTTCTTTGGACTTGCAAGGGTATCTGTCACACTTCAGACTATTAATATGGGTTTTTTTATTTACAGTAGTTATGGAATAAAGGTCAATGCATTAAACAGGAATTTTGTAGTGGGTTTTACATATTTGCTTGCAGTATCTATCCCATCATTTTAGAGTCCCTTGATCTATTTATGCAAAATGTTTGGCTGTGAAAATAGGCAACAAATAATGGCACGGCTGCCTTATCATCATGGCTGCAGAACAGGATGGCCTTCATCTCAGTGGGTCCATGATGGATTGCTTTGCAGGATGCGTCTCTGGCCAGTCCTGGCCTGCTGCCAGAAGATCGCCACCACTCCATCTTCAGGCTCCAGCCTGGGGATTGTTTGGTGTATGAAAAATCCAGACACTGTGAAGAGCGCCCTCAACTGGCATTTTAATTGGCCAAATTAGTGAACTGGTGGGTAACATCACTCCCCAGCAGACCAGTATGCCTGCCAGTGGCGAGAAATTGCCAGTACATCCACCTCCAAACTCCCCTCCTTCTTGGGATGAAAATTCTGTCTTTAATGCCCTTTAATTATTAAATTTCACTGAAAAGGAAATTAAGCTGTATCAGAATTGTATTTAAATGTTTTTTTTAATGCAACATTGTGCATAATTTTAAAAGAAAAGCTTCTGAAAAAATACCTATGCCACACTAGTGTAGGATTTTTTTTAAGGGCGGGATTTTCCGCACCCGCCCGCTACCGCGATCTTCTGGTCCCGCCGCAAGTCAGTGAACTTCTGGCTGGGGCAGAGCTTCGGGGCTGGAAAATCCCGCCCTAAATCTGAAAATAGTAGACAACAGATTGCACCATCTACACTGCATAAGTAAACTGCTAGTGATAGTTTAAGTGGTGTGCTTACTAACTTTAATTATTTTACCAGCTAATCTAGCATTTCACATACAGAATGATAGCCAAATGTAATCCTACTTAAGGTGAAGTCTAAAGGGCGGAAGGTTCTGGACCAGAATGCAGATAGAATTAAGTCATAATTTTAAAGTCCATACATTTGATCCTTATTTTTATGTAATACTTTGTTTTTCTATTTTATATAATATAAAATCATATGGAAATCTGAGAAGCAGAAGATGTACTTAGAGCAGAGATTATTTGTAGTACAGGCTGAGGAGCTAGGAGATGCAAAAATTAAGTGCTATGGCACCACTATTGGCAGAAACGTGTCATTGCAAGTGTACATGGGCAGTTTCTATTATAAAGGTAAACCTAGCAACTTGTCATGAAAACAAATTGCTGGATTGTGCATCAGATGTAGGATACTTTAATATGGCATTACTTTCATTTGTGTTCACGTTTCTTTGAAACAGCTAATTGCAGAGGCAACTGCATGTATTAAAAATAACCTAATTAATTTTTCTATCATTGACAGAGATCAAGAATATTTCCAACTACACTTCTGCTGAAATAAAGTACAATGAGTCATCCATAGTTACTTGGAATTTCTTTATGCAACCTTCACTCGATCTCAGTGCTGAGAGAATAGGCTGTCCTTTGCAGCAAGTGTGGTGTCAGTATGTTCCCATTATTCATCTATCTCAGTACATCCTTTCTGCTACCCTGATTGGAATGGGATACCCAGTCTGTAATGTTATATCTTATATATTGTATTCAAAAATTCTTGGACCAAAGCCCCAGGTAAGCGATGTTTAATTATAGTAAAATGTCAACAGACATATAAGATCAGAAGCATAAAAAGAACCAATAACATGTGTTTCTGCAAGTGTATGGCTGTATTTGTATGATCACCTTTAAATTTTTGTGTAATTGTAGCTTTTAGCCTTTGGTTCCCCTCTTATGTTTTTCCATTTTAAATTGGTGTAATCCAAGACCATAACTAGGGCACGTACTTTGACTGGTGTGACAAGATTTGCAAGTTTCAGATTCCACAACGTCCTCAATTTCACTTCACTGGCACTTTAATTTCAACCAACAATGTATTTTAGAGGAGGTATTCTGTCTTCCTTTAACTAAATAACATTGAAGTAGTTTCTATTTGCTTGGATATTCGCCACAGAAACAAGGTGGGGTGGGGGTGAAAATTCAAAGGGCCAGGTTTATATTGCTGCCCTTGGCTACTCTGCCTCATTCTCTCAGGTGGCGAATTGTAGGTATGGAAAGAGACCACAAAATAAAAAGAACAAAGAAAAGTACAGCACAGGAACAGGCCCTTCGGCCCTCCAAGCCTGCGCCGATCATATTGTCCGTCAACTAAAACATTTTGCACTTCCAGGGTCCGTATCCCTCTATTCCCATCCTATTCATGTATTTGTCAAGCTGCCTCTTAAACACCACTATCGTACCTGCTTCCACCACCTCCTCTGGCAGCGAATTCCAGACACTCACTACCCTCTGCGTAGAAAACTTGCCCCGCACATCTCCTCTATAGTTTTCTCCTCTCACCTTAAATCTATGTCCCCTAGTAATTGACTCTTCCACCTTGGGAAAAAGCTTCTATCTACAGAAATTGATGTACTATAACATCATACATTGTTTGGTATCTGCAACAGCCATCCCCATGGTGGGTTCCTGATCTCAGCCAAGATCTTAGGAGGTAACTTGATGTGCTTTCAGAATTTAGATCCATCAGAGGCTGAGCTTTACACTGACTGAGTGATTCAGATGGGATTAAGAAACTTGACTGTAACAGTAAATGTGTTTTATAGTTAATTTTCACTTCCAACAGTATACCTATATCTTTATTTTGGGGCTAAACAGCATCAGCACACACAAAAAAAGCTTCAGCTGAAAAAGAAACTTTCATCTTGCCCAACTGAGCAGAACAAGCTGCCTCTAGCATTTTTCCCAACCCCTCTATTGCTATGAAAACACAACTGCAAATTTGCCCCTTAAGTGACATGACTTCACATGTAGTTGGCAAGGATACTTAAAAACATTAAGAACTGCTTGTGTTTAACCTCATCACAACTGATTGGTAATTCTTCCCATCCTTCCTGTGACCACTATTACAACCAGTTTAGAAACAGATGAACTGGAGCAGGGTAGAATTTTTGAAACCAATTCTATAGCTACTTAAATAATTTTCTTGTGCAAGAGTGTTTGACATCTAACTTTGTTTTCATTTTTAACCTCTTAGGGTGTTTATATGGGCTGGCTAACAGCCTCTGGAAGTGGAGCACGCACATTTGGACCAGTGTTTGTTAGCCAAGTTTACACTCGTTATGGGCCTCGATGGACGTTTGGCCCCATTTGTGGGATAGTGATGGCTGCTATAATACTAATGGGTTCAATGTATAAGAGACTCATAGGATTCACAATCCAGTATCAGAGATTACAGTAACAATGGGCAAAAAAAAACATTTATGTATCCAGCCTTGAAACCACATTGATAAAATCTAACTGATTTGCACTTTATTTTATATTAAATTGCTGTAAATTAAAATGGTACAGAGAAATGATTATAACTGTCATTTTTTGCTTTATATATTAATGTAACTTACTTAACATTGTTTTATATGCAACTTGTACTATAACTTGTACTAATTAGTAGGTTAATAGCTTTTACACTAAAATTGGTGCATCATGACATTTTCAAGTGATAGCTTTAAATAAACAATTTCATTGGCTCCTAATTTTGAAATTTCAAGAATAACATTATGAACCAGTTTTGTATGAAATGGATTAATATAATTTTGTCCACAAACATTGTTTGCATATATAACCATGACTTGCAAACCAAGGAGACCCCCACTTAGTGCCAGGTTATCTGTACTTATATCTTTTATCATATTAAAGTTGATAAGAGATTGGGCATTAGAAGGAAATTTAGGGGAAATATTGTCATTGGCACATTTTTACCTCAGGATGAGTTTTTAAGTAATTTTATTTGTACATGTTTCACTGAAAAACTCAAACAGATTCTCCAAAAACACACTACCAGTCTCAAAAAATCTTACATTTCAGTAGATACAAAGTGCTCTTGAAACCACTGACAGCCAGTGCACCGAAGTCTGTTTACAACTTAAAACACTAGATATGTAGGTAATTGCGAAGTAGAAGTGGGTGAAAAAATTACTTTTGTAAAATTGCAAACTTTTTCCCATTATGCATAGCAGCAAAGAAACCTGCAGAACTCTATCACAAGAATGGAGGAGTTTCTCTGCTGTTTTGGATGCTGGCTAAAAAGATCTCCATTACACAAAAGCCAGAAATTAACAATCTAGGGAGAGAGAATGGAATCAGAAATCTAAACAGAAAATGAACCAAAATCACATCCTTCCAGAATTAGGCACGATCCTAGGCGAGGATGAAAAGGAATGTTACAGGAAATGGTGCCAATGCTAGTCTACTACACATACAATAACCATTTTGAAATTAAGAACAGATGTGATAACAGATAACTGATCCAAGTCCCATAGCTGTCTCTGATTAACAAGTTTCACTGCATCATGCACATATTCATATTTACAAGCATCTGGTGGAGTGGAGGCATACAGTAACCTGGTTTTTCTGCTAGGTTTATCAGCTTAACTTAGCTGAAATCAGCCAAAACAGTGCAGAAGACCCTGGAATTTGAAATGCACGTATTAATTGAGTTTCCCAATCTTTAATGCTGGTTTAAAAAAAACCATTGTGCAGGAAGCTTGATCACCCAAAAGACTGGCCACAATCTAGATCAAAATCATGTACATGGCAAATTTCTGCCAATTGCGCCCATTCAAGGAGACTCGTTTTTTTGGCACTCGGGAATGACTAGGCATGTTTTTAAAAATATTGAATTTACTAAAAAAATTGATTAGCATACACTGATAAAACTAGATGTTTCTATTTTTGTTAGTAATTTTCAGTGGTTTAAAATCAGGTTACTCACCAATGGAGACACATTTACTAAAAATACTTTAATACAGACCCATTTTCAGCTGCATTAATAAAACTGCACCAGGTTACCACTTAAATACAATGAATTTTTTAACACAAAAATTATGTTCTATTATGCTGACCAATTGCACTGATTAAAAATATTTACAATAATGCAAATAAGTTCAGAAACTTGAACTGTAAACTAACCGGCTCAAGTTGCAACTATATTACCTACTTGTACCCAAAGTTGGAAACTATAACATTATGTCCTTGATGGAGGGGAAAGATTTTAAGTCATCTCAATTAACACAACCTAACAAAGAAGCAGACTGAGTGTTAGATTCAGTCTACTGGAAATTCCATCTCTGCGTCAGATGTTTTCTTTAATGGCCTCCAACTTGGCATTTGGTTTTCTTGCACCAGCTTTCATCATCATCCTGTCTGACTTTTCCTTCATGAAAATTCTATTAACTAAAATTTTCTTCCTTCCAATCTTCCAATTTCTGCTTCTATTGAACATTTTTAAATATCGCAATTTATTAAGTTCATTTAATTTTAAATGCATTAAATTACCAGTGTAGCCCACTGGATTAGGTAACTGCTACTAATTACCAATTTAGGTCAACTGTAAATAACTTCAGTGATAGTTTAAGTGATGTGCTTACTAACTTTAATTATTTTACCAGCTAATCTAGCATTTCACATACAGAATGATAGCCAAATGTAATCCTACTTAAGGTGAAGTCTAAAGGGCGGAATGTTCTGGACCAGAATGCAGATAGAATTAAGTCATCATTTTAAAGTCTAGTCTACCTGATGGCATACTAGAGGAGTAACACTGTGCCCTTGTGATCTGTATTGGATATTTGTGATATTGTTTATGTATTACTTCAATGTTTTCGAATGTGAACCAAAAAAAATTTGGAAAGGAAAATGCTGCAGAGGCTGAAAATCTTAAATAGAAAACAATGGCAGTTCATCAACCTGATTCATCAACTCTTTCTCTCCACAGATGCTCAGATTTTGTTTTTAAAATTTAAATATTTGGTGAGAAAAGGCCAGATTACAAATGTTAAAGTGTGCTTTATTTCACAGTAAGGTGAGCATACAGAACAGCCATTATGATTGAATTTAGGAAGCCCTATTTATACAGCTTAATTGTGTATAGAAAACAAAATTTGAAAACTGTCATATCAATCATTGGTCCACTTAAAACAAGATGGTCCATCACTTCTAATATGTTCCCTTCTATGAAAGCTTTTAACTTTCCCTAACAAATTAGATTTTTTTTTTTGCAACCTTCCTAAGTGCCTATGTTTTCTATCTCGCTATTCATAACCAGAAAGGGGAAGTGAAGATTATCTAATGTAATGGATGAGGGATTTGATTGTTGTGACAATCACAAATTGGAAAGCATCACTACCAGCTCAATACCATTTTAAACTATCTTTCAGCTCAGCCGCTCTTTCTATTGAAAAAAAATTGTGATACGGAACACCCAACAGTACTTTTTTTCCAAATTGTGTAAAAAGTCAAAAGACCTGGAAATGTGAGGGGTTCGCTTTAAGGGGAATTGAGAAAGTAGACTAGAATAAGAGCATCAAAATACAAAGCAATTATTGTATTAAAATAGTCAACTATATACAACACAAAGCAATATGATACAAATATATGCATGATTTACATAATTCACAGTAATGCAAGGAAAAGATGGGCAAGTCTAGACTTCAGTTTCCACAAGAGACTTAATTTCTGCGCACATTTCTGCCCCCCCCATACCAATTATGACCAATATCACACAACACAAACAAATTCATGCTATGTCAGCAATTTGTGTTAGTTGCACTCCCAACTTCAGCTGATCATCACTTTTCAGCCAAAGGCCAAGGTTGGACCCTGGAGATTAAAAACAAATTAGTACTATTTAATACTTAATGATTTAAAAATCAAAAAAGTATGAGGCAGGAGTACAATGGCCAATTTTCTCAACATGCTTTGCACATGTAAAATACTGGAACACGGGCTGACAAAAGTGGAACAGAGACAGAGTGGCCTGCTCGCTACTGCCTCCACTGTCTCAGCTTGTCGAATCAAGCATCAGATGGCCAATTAGTCGCCATCCGGCAGGAAGGCAGCCAATTAGAAGTGCGAAGGGGGCCTTCGTGCCCAATCGGGAATCTGAGCCAGGATGTTATGTAGGAGAGGGGTTCTGCTGTTTACAGGAAGTCGGTCATGGCTACAAATTTAAAGGTCCCTGCCCTCTCAATCTTTCTTTGTTTTTATGGCAGGCTCCAAAAAGTTAAAAATTAGTTTAAAAAAAAAACATACAGGCGCTGCCACTTCCACCAGCAGAATCTGCTGGCTACAGAGCCATGGTTGTGGTGGTAGACTTTTTCTTCAGCCCATGTGCCACCTGTTCATAGCTGTTGTAAAACACTCCCAAACCTTTCCACATCTGGATGCCCAAAAAATGCAGCAGGCAACAAAAAATTGTAGATGATTGGGTTGTTAACAAGCTTAGCAGCTTGTTAATTAGTAATTTCAAAACGGCAGGTGGGTCCAATTTCTACGCCTGCTCACCTTCTGTAATTTCGGACACTGGCATGGTGACGTTATATTGCCAACCTGAAATCAGCACGCCCTATTTTACATTTGTCTGGGGAGAGTGGTCTACCCGATTTGCAGTTTCAAGGTTTTCATTTTGCACAAGAGAGTGTTAAAAAAAGAATCCAGGATAAAGGAGGTATGTCATGTAAAGGATTAAGTGAAATTCCCAATTACATTTTGGGAGAAGAAAAGAAAGAAATGTTCCACTAATAATGGATGAAAATGTAAAGCCACAACATGCCACAAATAGACAAATGGTAAAATGGTTGAAATCAGAAGGCATCCACTACAGAAGTATATAAAATGTCTATATAAAATTATCTTACAAAAACAGAAGTTCATTTACAAGTTTATATAATTTGTATAAATCCCTTTTATACATAAAGCAGATAAATACAACTCAACAATCTGCCATTTCAACTGTTTTAACACTGCATTGATATTCACTCAAAAATACTTTTAAATGAGCAATAGAAAAAATAAAAATCTTTCATGTACATTAAGCATTACAAAATATACAAAATATTTACAGTATTGGTTCAATATTTACACTTTGCTACATTAAGATCTACCACCTTTGTTTTATAACATTTTTCAGTTTGGGCTTGGTTAGTTATTGTTACTCAGCAACACAAGTTCCAAACTACTTTTAGAAAAGGGAAAACAGCATTACGCAGAATACCAGAAGAGAATATTGCCAAACTTCTGACTTCACATTACAGCAGATGAGCTTGCTTCACTGGATTCTATGTTGGTTTGTTTGATTTGCCAGCAATCCAAGGATTGAAGAGAGGCACTGTAGCTTCTCTTTCACATGGTCAGGAATCTTCTCATTTTGCCCATACCTATCAAAACAAAAACATTTTCATTTTTCATTGAGATGAGGAAGTGGCCAATCCTGTATAAAATCAATATCAGCTTTAAAAAAAATTTAAAAATGGTACACATTCTGTAATGCTCACCAAGGGAGCCAAGTGTGGAGATGAAAGTAAAGCAGAATTTGTACAAGTTGCTAACAGTACAATGATTGGATATGCAGCTGTTTGTACCAATGGTAAAATGCTAGAATAATAATTACATTTAGAAGCAGATTATGAGTGCAGTGTGACTGCATAATAGAACTATAAATATGAAATAAAACCAGAAGATGAAGGGTACACATCCAAAACACAACCTCTTTTCACTGATGCTCAACCTATTTATAATTCCAATATTTCTTTTATTTTAGCAGGATTGTTTAAGTCAGATTTAAAATTCTAAATAGAAAATTCTCATCCACATTTCCCTTTCAGCGTTTATAGAAATGTCAAGCATTTTGCCATTTAGCATGACAGAATTTAAAGTTTATGAAAAATTGAAAATTCTGAATTAGAATTATTCTTCCCACTGCATATATGACTTGTATAACAACTTTGCTTACAGTTAGTTACTAAGAGTTCGCTTTCTCTGGGGTATTTTCATTATAAATTTTTGAATCTCTATTCAATCACAGCTGAGTTTTCAGCAGCCTCATGACCACTTGCAGACTGAATATTTAGGACCTGCTGCAGTGATTTCACACAAATCCTCCTTTGGAAACATTTTCAAGGTGGCAACTGTATACCTTTGAAGACAATGTCTTAAGTAGATATCCTAAACATGTGCCCCATGAAAGGCATTAGAGGTTTATGAATATTAAGATTCCCAGATGGTTTTTGTTACCTTATAACAGCTAGCCCATACACAAGGGGAACTGCAGCCTGACACCGGATTAGAAATGACAGCATTCTAGCAATTAGTGTGCTGTAAAAAGCTATTTGTGATCAGGAAATAAATATATCAGTATTTTATCTAACTATGTGTTACTTAAATCCAGTTAGTTATCCATGTTGAGGGGGTATCTCAGCAGGGAATCAGATAAATATATGAGCCAAGTCTTGGTCTGCATCTGTTTTTGTATCATGGATTAGACTAAACTGCATTCCATGTAAACGAGCTTAGATTGAATAACAGTGTTATGTATATTAAAAAAAAAATTACCTGACTGCCTGGCCCTGAGGAGATGTGTAAACAACAGATGCGACTCCAGCTTGCACCAGGAGCTGGGAACCATCATTAAATTGAACCCAGACTTCACCACTGATTAGCTATCAAAGAGTAATAAACATTATTTGTAGACTTAACCACTTCATTCCATCAATTATTTCAAAATCCAGTGCATTAACTGAAACTCTTCTAATGATTCCTATTTTTGTTTAAGACCAAAAACATCTTTCATACTTCCTGATACTTGGTGTTAAAAATGCACATTTCACTCTTTACAGACAGTGCGTATGGATAGCAAAAAGACAGATGGGCTGAAAAAAAGGAGCATTATGAAAAACATTTTCAAATAAAGTATCACCTTCAGTAATTGCTTTTTAATATCGAACCTTTCTACTGGTTTAATTAACCTCAGAGACTTATCAGTTTAGCTATTCTTATTCATAGTTCATTCTGGTTTGGCCTCTCAGTCTCTTTCTCCTACAAACAACACGGCACAGGGAAGGTATAAAGTTAAACATGTGACTTTAACTTGGTAGTCCCTCTGATAAAGTCCCTGGCTGTAGTTGCTCGCCCACCACATTAAACAAAGGTATCAATGGTTACAAAACCAAGACAATTCTCGAGTTAACATACAGTTCAGTCATGATCTAATTGAATGGCAGAACATGCTTAAGGGCTGGATTCATAAAATCATATAATTTTTTAAAAAATACTTTCATGGGATGTGGGCATTTTCTGGCAAGGCCTGCATTTGTTGCCCATCCCTAACTGCCCTTGAACTGAGTGGCTTACTAAGCTATTTCAGAGGACAGTTAAGAGTCAACCACATTACTGTGGATATGTAGTCATATGTAGATCATACCAGGTATGAATGGCAGACTTCCTTCCCTAAAGGCCACTAGTGAACCAGATGGGTTTTTATGACAATCAATGATAGTTTCATGGTCACCATTAATGGGGCTAGCTTTCAATTCCAGATTTCATTAATTGAATTTAAATTCCACTAGCTGCTGTGGTGAGATTTGAACACATGTTCCCAGAGCATTAACATGACACCACCCTCTTCCCCAAATTTAAGGCACAGAAGGAACCCATTCATCACACCATGCCCATGCTCTTTTGAAGAGCAAATACATTTAGTCCCCGATCCTCGTGTTTTGTATGTAACCCTGTTAATTCTTCATCAAGTACCTGTAAAATTAACTTCTAAAATTATTTATGGTCTACTTTAGTTTCTTTGAAACAGAAACATGCCCATTCTTACCAATGGGGACGACCAACTTAATTAAAGCCCCAAGTACTATTCAGAAGTGGAAAACAGGGTAGGATTAGATTTTCTGTTACTTTCCTCCAGGCTTAAATTTAATAACCCAATTGACGCATGTTGAGAACTAGGAGAATAAGGGTTAGAGACAGCACAGTTTTATTTCTCTACAGGAAGAAACAAATCAGTGTTCTTCAGAAAAGGCGGCAGAGAAGACGGAGAAGGAGCTTGGATCCCACAAGAGAAAAACCAAACTAGGACTTTGGATGGATCAGATTTGAAGGACCTAATAATCTTAAGCTTGCACAATTGCTGGTTTTATTTTCACCCTCTCTTATGCTAACTCAAATTCTCAAAATAATGATAAAAGCAAAATACTGCGGATGTTGGAAATCTGAGACAAAAACAGAAAATGCTGGAAAAACTCAGCAGGTCTAACAACATCAGTTGGGAGAAAAAAATAAGAGCCAATGTTTCGAGTCCGTATGACTCTTCTTCAGAGCTCTGAAGAAGTTATACGGACTCGAAATGTTAAATCTGTCTTTTTTCTCTCCACAGATGCTGTTAGACCTGCTGAGTTTTTCCAGCATTTTCTGTTTTTTGCCTCAAAATAATGACATTGGCATAAAATTAAAGTGAAGTAGATCACACCTTTTCTCACTCAAATGTTCCCAAGATGGAGCTTTCAGAATTATGGAGAAAGGAATTTGGCTTTTCAAACAGGAAATCCTCCAATTCACTGAGTGGCAGTGAGCCATATCATAAAATTCTACTAGCCTAACAATTACCAAATAATTTGTTCATGGGCATGGTTGTACAAATATACCGTAGTATTTTGAGATGAATGAATCATTATGCATACCTGGGAAGCCCAGCCAACGTTGGGTACAAATACAGATTTCAGCACCTGTCCTGGACTTGGAGATACCACAGTCTGTGTAGAAGGTGCAGATTTATTTTTAGCAACAGTGGTAGTTGTTAAATTGGAACTTTCATATGAACAAATCTGCAAGGTCAGAAGCAGCAATCAAGTTGTGTTATTCCAATTTGAAAGTAACATTCCTTTCATAACGAAGTATATACAATAATGTACACAGTATATTAAAAGAATAGACACTCAAGCATTTATGGAACCGTACCACACAGCATAGATAAGCAGCTTCTGAAGATGTGGAGAGAAAATTTGAGATTTTATTTTTAAAGTACTGAAAGTAGTAATTATAATAAAAGGAATGAAGTACTCAAGTTAGCATATGTGGCTAAAATGGTGTCATCATTGCCACACCTGTGGTTAGTGTGCAATTTCTATTAAATAGCCCTGATTTAATTTCATGACAGAAAAAGAAGAAATCCATCATAAAGAAAGATAACTGCAAATAAAGAGAAATCCTGCTTGGGAGGTTGAAGAGGCAAACAAGTAAACTGCATGACTGCAGTAAATTCAAAAAGCATCCATAAATCCAAAAACACACTATCCCAACTCTCTAACATTGACAGGTGTGCAAGCATTGGCTATCAAGAGGGCATATTCTATTGGTGCATATCACAACACAAAGGGCTGCCAACAGCATGGAGCCAGCCTATACCGATTTTTAAAAATCGCAATGGAACACGTCTTTACATTAGCCTAAAGCATAGTAGTTGCTGCTATCTGAAGATCAACCTTACTCCAACACAGGGAGATTTGTCTTTTAAACAAGAAGATTTCTCATATCTTATGAATGTGTACCAAGCTAACCAATCTATCCTCATTGACTTTAACCCCTCCTGAAGGCATTTTACACAGCATCCTATCTTGGACGAATGATATATTTATTTTGAAGTTTAAGTTGCATCATTCCGGGCAAAACAGAGCATAACCCATGCTGCACCGAAGGAAATAATGCTAAAAAAGGCATTTTGACAAACTTTCAGATAAAGTGATCTGCAGCATTGTGTTTAATACTTGAAAAAAAAAGCGTGAACCGCTTTATTTAGATGTTAATAAGACTTGAATTACTGGAAAACAAATTGATTTCACCAAAGTAACGCACATATCAAAAACATCCAAAAAAAGTTGATGTCCTAAATGCTATTCCTTGTTGCAATTATATGGAAAAATGTTGGCATTAAGGCATTTTGCTTTCTTATATGTAAAATATATGGATTGGTTACTTACAGAGGGACTGCTGCTTGCAGCCTGGCTAGAAGAGATATGCTGGATCAATGGTTGCTCCCCTGCTGCAGATTTTGGGTCCACTGAAGGAGTTGGGGACAGCATTGGATCGATATTGGATGGCCGTCTATCATAAGGAAGCATATAAGGTTATCAGGCAATGAACCATTCAAATAGTCACCATCAAGCCTCAACAGTGCTTTTAAATTCATTGCATTTTTCCTATTTCCAAACTTGTTCCAAATTGTATACAATGATTCATAAATCAATGTTTTTACCTTCCAATGATTATTGGAAAAAATGACACCCGCTTTTCCTTCCTTTCTTCTTGTACAGCAATAATTGATTCCAGATCAAGGCAAGTCTGATGAGCCTATTAGATACAAATAGCTATTTATGATCTTGGGATATTTATATTTTAATTTTGAAGTATAACTTTGTTACTCTTACATACTTGTTAAACTTACTTTCCAAATTCAATGAAAGATTCCTGCTTTATATCACAGTAATTTTCCCAACAATACTCATTATGTTGCGCATTAAGGAATTGGAATCCGAGCATTATTCAGCACCCTACATGCACAATGTCCTCAAAATTAAGTGAATGGAATAGTCTAGCCACAGAGTGGCCTTCTTTCCCCAAGGTCAGTGTTTCTGAATTGACTGTCAAAGTGCAGGCTCCCACTCGAAATCAATAAAAGGGACTCCAGAATACATAAAGAAAATGAGCAGATATCCAAAGTGACAGGTCTCATTATTAAAACAAGGGTGATTCAACAAGGAATTTTTATAATTACTTTTGTTTCATTATGTATAGGTTTTGGCATCCATCTCTAGCTACAAGCTGTTGAAAATAAACTTTTTGACTTCAGCAGCATTTAATCCTACTAATTTAGGGCTAAGTTAATTTTGAACATTACTCATTTTTACCCTATAGTATGTTGCTTGTGTAGTTTTAGAACTTATGGTAACCACTGACATTGATTCACGATATAAATTAATATATAAATATATATGTATATTTGGATGAAGTTCAACAGTTACCTTGTATCTTCTGATGCTTATTTGTGATTGAAATTGCTTTTTCAAAAATATATTGCTCCATTTCAAACTGTAATCAAAGCTTTGACTCATTTAGTCCAAATCAGGATAGGGGGATAATTTTTAGTTACAGGTCACAAAATGCATTATTATGGATTGTCATAATTACAAATGTCCTATCTAGGTCAGAATTTATCTGAACTGTATTAAGTCAACTGCAAGAATCCCATGCAAACTTTTTTTTAAATAACAGAAGAGTATGCATAATTCATGCATTACACAAATACAGAATATTTAACAATATGAAAACAGACCAGCCACATCAGGAATAACCTTTTTACCTCGTGAGCATGTTCCACATAAGAATTCACTTCTTCACCTGGTCCATTCATTTTTGCTCCTTTGAGTGTGTGAGATTTCCCAGACTTCTCTATGATTCGAAGAAACTCTGATGTCTTGTTAATTTTGGCTCCTATTAAACAAGTTATCAATGTAGTTAAAAACCCACAAGCTAGTAGCACCAGCATCTTGTTGTACACCATGTTTAAGCACTTAAGACTCACCATCATAAAAGCAGACTTCAACATCAGCTTGTGGGCTATTCTCCATCAGCATGCATTTGGCATATTTAGTGTACAGTGTAATCTTTGGGGTTTTGGATCTCACCAAATGGACAAACTTAGATGCATATTGATATTTCTTCCAGTATTTTTCTGAAACCAAATTTGTAACAATGACGGTAAGATATAAATGAATGAAACGCAAGGCCAATTGTTCTTCCTGCAATTTTTTTTTAAAATACACTCATTGAACAGAAGAGTACATCTAAAACAAAAGCAAAACACCTGAAAATGCTACAAATCTAAAACAGAAAATGCTGTAAACACTTAGCAAGTCAGGTAACATCTGTGGAGCGAAAGAGAGTTAATGGGCAGAATTTTAATTGCCAAGCAGAGGCAAGTTCATGCAGGAAGTTAAAGTGCTGAAATTTGGCACCAGGTTGGAAATATGATCCCACCCTATATCCGGGTTTTTAACTCTGGTGAGTTTGCAGGTGAACAGGAACATTCTATTGAGCTGTCGGTAGATAATTAAAATATTTTAATCTCAATTTAACTCACTGTTTAACCCATAATTCTTCAGAGTTCCTGAGCTGTGTAGAATTTGCCAGGGTTAATCAAGCCAGAGGACAGCGGAACTTTCTTGTACAGTCAAACTCATCGGCTGGGAAAGACTTCAAAGAAGTACTGCCCGGGGGCTGGTGCTCACACCACTTCTGAGAATGTAATTTCACTGCTTGACAAGTGTGTTCCAATTTCTTGGAAACCATTCCACCCATTTTAGATTTCACTCATTTTGACCTGTACTTCTCTGCAGCATGGGAGCAGTTTGCGCAGCACTGCTTTGGAGCTCTGATAAGAAACAACAGCAGTGGGAGCAATACCAGCAGCAGCTGTCTTTTCCTCAAGCACAGGCTGTGTGGTGAGGATGGAAGGAAAACATTTTTGGAAGGCAACTGTAATGTATGCTGTGAGATGACACAAAGATGAATATGAGTGTCATAGCTGGCGATTCAAATGGGTATATGAGGAGATACCTCAAGAAAGAGGAACAAGTGCAGCTGCAAGGTGGGTTGGTCTGAGGATCATTGTGCAGGAGAATGCTGGGAAAGCCAGTGTGGGGTTTGGCATCTGAAAATGAGATGTCACTCACCTTTCCTACCCTCCTGTGTACCTTGAACCTCTAGGGGCACCTCTTTAAAGAACACACTCCTGCTGCTAACTTTCTTGGCCACTTCTATTCATGCCTGCTTCATTTCAGAGCCTGGCTTTTTCCTCCCATTCTTGGGAAACATCAGCACACTTCAGTCCCTCTGTTCCCACTGAAGGACCTCTGGGGTAAGAGTCCAAGACCTGGAGGACAGCCTGTTATGTCTCCTTTCCATTCTTTCGGTTGATGAAGCCTCAGGAATCAATGTACAATTTAGCCATTCTAACCCCAGCTCAGGGTCCCTTAAACCAGATTTCCTTCCTTTGACAGATGTGGAACGTCAACATGCCTGTCCTCTGTCTTTGGTTGGGAAATCTGAAAACAGGGTGTTAATGCCATGGCTGAGTTAAAGGGACACAGCAAGGCTATCTTCAATTACAAGCAGGTTCCAAACCACTAAAGCACCATCCCACCCCCAAATAAACTGTTCAGAGAGGTCTATTAAGATTCTGTCCAATGTTTCAGGTCAATAACCTTTCAGCAGACTGTGAGGATGTTGGAAATGAACAGCTTTCAAGAAAATACTTGCATAAAGGCATTTGCTTAAAAGCTGTTCATTTTTAACATTCAGTTCTGATGAAAAATTAGCAAATCAAAATGTTTACCCTCACCACGGAATGCTGCCTGATTCTCTCATTTCTAGTACTTCCTGTTTTTAATCAGAGTACATTTACCCTTAAGGCTTTCAGGTAAAATAATCATCTATTAAGAGCTGTGGTAAGTTATACTTTGTAAAGCATTTGGGCGAACTACCATATCATAAACATCTCATTATAAAAATAAAAAATGTTTGATTAATCATGTCATCGCAAGATGGTGTGCAGTATACAGTGACAAGATTCAAACAAATACTCAACGGGAAGGGTAAAATAGACCCACGTTTTCATTTTAAAATCAAAGCTGTGTGTAAACAAACTTCCAAGCTGATGACCTGAACAGAGCTGGCACTTTTCTCATTTTAAAACAGAACTGAGTCCTAGAACTCAGCTCGCATAAAGTTACATATACCCATTCTGCCCTGTTACTGACAATGGAATATATCCAGGCCAAAGATTCTCCAAATAAACAGCTTCAGATGCTGTCTATAGTATTGAAAAATCAAATAATTCTCAAAGTCTAATATAAGATTCCCCAATAAATTAATTTCCTATAGTAATTTAAGCTTAAAAATATATTAACACATGAATTACATGAAGTGTTCATGCACTATAAGAATGGTTGTTTCCAATTATTAAAAAGTTATTTTTGATCAGTTTAAGTGTGTATTTCTGATCAGGTTACTCCCTTTTCCTTAACACTACCCCATCTCAATAGTTGGATTTTAAAATGAGTGAAAACAAATTCTGCTCCATTCTAGTTCTGTTTGCTACCTGGGCCCACAAAATTGTTAATTTATCCATTTAAATTATTGGAAATAAAATAAAACACTAAGTTGTTAAATTCTTATTTATGCTTCCTTTTAAAATTGATTTTTATAACCAATCGTTTTAAAATTTTAAAGCATTAATTTGGACCGTGACAACAATAGCCAGGCATATTTAACAAGTCGGTGTACATTTCTGTTTATTGGGTAACTGGAATGTGTTATTTATACATAATGTACATCAACAAGACAAAAATACTCAATTAAACCAATTAAATTATGCTCTAAATAATTTCTTGCAACCAAAGCTAGATATCCTGGCAGTCTTCCATAACATTAAAAATACATGAAAACTCAAGAAAATGTTATCTTCAACAAGTAAAGCACTGCCTATTAATAATGGATACCTGGCAAGTTGTCAAAACTGTAAACAAATACATCTTCTGGTGGAGGTGGAGGTCTGTCTTCCAATGGGAAGCCTCTTCCCTCATTTGGGTAATAAATATGGATCTGTGAAGAGTAAATGTCAAACACATGAAACAGTGTAATTATGTGGGTAATGCCTAGTGTAATGTATCATAACATTAACTTTACTTCAGTGAAACCTTGAGTGAAATCTAGATATTGTTGCTAAAGTGATGCAAGTGATTTACAAAATATTTTTCTTCAAGTTTAGTTGACCAATTTGAATATAGTTACTGGAATGCATTAGAATATGACATATAGAAACCATAAGTATTGGCAGAAGTTATCTAAACAACCTGTGTTTAGAAGAAACCCTCCTACGCCCCACATACAGACATTCTCATTTGTACAAAAGAAAACAAAGATCCAAGCTATTGAAACAAATATCAAAATTTTAAAATAACCTACCGTACTTCCATCAGAAGATATTCTAAGTACCTCCTTCACATGCTCTTGAGTGCTGCTTCCTTTTAGAAGCTCCATACATACTTCTTCTGAGTCGAGAATACTCACCTGAAGAACAAGTTTAATTATGTATAGCAATATGTTAATAATAGAGATATTCAAACATAGAATAATTTATTGCACAGAAACAGGACATTCGGACCAACTGGTCTGTGTAGGTGTTTATACTCAAGTCGCCTCCCATTTTATCTACTAATTTCTATTTTTAAGCATATCCTTCTTATTCTCTTTTCTGTCATTTACTACTTTTGTTTCATTTTGAAAGCATCAAAGCTATTTAACTCAACCACTTCCTGTGGTGGCAAGTTTCACATTCTAACCAGGCACTAACTGAAGAATTCTCTTCTCATTTACATATTAGATTTAGTAATCCCCATCTTTAGTAATACCCATCTTGTATTTATGGCCCCAAGTTTTTGATTTTCCCATAAGTGTAAACATTCTCCTCATAGCTACCCTGTTTAGCCCATTCATAAAGATTTCAATCAGATCATGGCCAAAAAAAAGCTCTGATCTGTTCACTCTTTCTGGATAGCTGCAATTTCTCAGTTCTAATACAATCCTTAGAAATCTCGTTTGTACCTACTTTAGGGCTTCTATGTTTTTTTAAAATAGTATGGAGGCCTGAATTGTGCACAGTATTCTGAGGATGGCCTGACCAGGCCCTTTTACAAGTATAACATAATTTCACTGCTTTTGAATTCTATACCCTGAGAAATATATCTGTAGTTTTGAGGTACTGGAAAAGCACATGCTACAGGATGAAAATACAATGGAAACATACAATGGGTTAATTTAACCTTGTAAGAATGCCTTTTTCCCCCAACCATACTATATCATTAATGCGATAGGCCAGTTGGATCAGTGGATGACAGCAAATAACCAAACAGTGAAATTAGAACGGAGTTGCAGCACAATTAACTAACAATAATATTGGCAAGTTAGGCGATAGCTGGGAGACTGTAATTTTACATTTAAACAAAAAAAAAAATTGTGAATGAGTTCAGCTATATGAATAAAATTAATTCATTAAATAATTATAAAATAACATTCTACCAGCTGAGCTGTTGGGAATCCAAATTCTGTGCGTAACTGGGCAAAAACAATTATGGATGGGGAACAAATGAAAGAATAAAAATACATTTCAGAAGATCCCAGGTTCAAAATGTTGCCTCATTCATACAACAGTAGGTTGCATGTTCAAATCCCTCTAATATAGTACCGAAGTGCTGCACTGTCAACGTCACTAAAACCGATTATCTGTTCATTATCATATTGCTGTGTGCAAATTGGCTGCCACATTTCCCTAAATTACAGCACTGACTACGCTTGAAAAGTACTTCATAGACTATAACCTTTTTGACACTCTTATCTCATGAAAGGTCTGTTATAATTGTAAGACTTATTTTCTTTTCAACCTCATTTGAAATTCAAAGGGAATAAGTTTACAGTTAAAAGTCAGTTACTGTTTTATTTGATAAGTACAGCGCTTGATCCTTAAAAGGTATATACTGGACCTGTATTACCCATTGACGCAACCATTTTCTGTTGTCAGTCTCTGCTTCATCCTGTTAAATGGTTAGCCTAACCAAAATATAAGATCTTGAACAATATGATATTATTCCTTTTCAATCTTTATCATATTATGACCACTGTTTGATAAATGTTCCCTTACTATGAGATTTACTAATTCTGGCTCATTACTTAGTACTAAATCTAGTACGGTCTGCCCACTTGTTGGTGCTAGGAAAGGGTTCCAGAAGGTGGTTTTAGAAGAACATGTTGATGGGATTAGATGATGGGTGAGAGGAGGTTCATGTGGAGCTTCAACACCGGCATGGATCAGTTGGGCCAAATGGCTTATTTTGTGCTGTAAATACTGTAAGTACAGAAAACACTCTGGAATGTACTCACGAAATTCACTACCTTTCTAACTCAAGATACTCTGTTTTTGCCTAAACCATTTGAAAATTAAAGTCCCCTTTAAACAAGGCTGCTTTTGATACAAGCCTCTCTAATTGGAGAGTCAATATATTGTCATTTCATTGTTGCTAAGGGACGCCTGTAGACTACTCCCATTACAGTTTTAAGTCCTCTCATTCCTTAATTCTAACTATACAGATTTCTTTCCCTGACCTATATTCTGAGGAGTTGGGTAGTATATCTTAGATTTGCAAGGAAAAGACCGATCTGTATGGCAGGGACATAAACAAATTTAAACGAATACAGTATATTGTTTTGTTCCCATGCAAATGATTATATTTTTGTTCCTCTTTACAGGTCTCCAGGACACACTAAACCAGAAGATATGCTTCCAACCGTTAAAATTGTCTCCAGTCAGCCACTAAAATGAGACTCCTTTGTGGTCTCAAGTCTGCCCTACTGAGACTCCTCCATGTACAGCATGGCACTACACTAATATGTTGCACCGTCACACGGCGTGGTGAATGGCTTCTAATAAAGCCATTGTGGAAGGAATCAAATAATACTAACACAACATTAGAAAGTATAGGTCATTTGCTCTCCTTAACAGCAAGAGCTTAAATAGCTGAGAAAACTGTACTGTCTACACTAGTGTGATTTTCTATGCAGTGAAAAATATAAGCTCAAGCTGATAGAGAACACATTTCATTGAAAGATTCAAATCCTTCAACATTTGATTTCTTTCTTGCTCATTATAGCAGAAATAAGGGTTTACCGTTTTTATTTCCCAACACAAAATTGAAAAGCCATTTGCTCACTTCACATGCCCAATCATCTGTCAAAAAATACATCTACGCTTTGCAAAAACACTCCCCTCCACCTGACTGAAAAGGTTTTCACTTTGAAGGACCTTGCTATCACAATTTCATTGAGAATGACTGCATCAGTATCCTGACAGAAACTTGACTCATGGTGGTGGCAGTTTATTGAAGTTTCAGGCCTTCCATGCTCAAGCCACCACAATGGCATGTGGCCCGTATCATCAATTAACATCTTGTGCCTCTTCCACAACTTCCCTTTTCAGCAACTTGCATTAGCTCTTTCATTGGTCTTTAAAATCCTTGTCCGTCTCTAACCAAGATATCCTCCCTTACTGTCTGCACTGAGTAACTGCTAGTCACTTCAGATTGCCTTGTCTTCACCCTAAATTTGTGGACCACCTGCCGTCCCTATGCCCCTTTCATCCATTTACTTGCTTCTACCCATTTTTATGTTTACCTCCTACCCATATTTATTACCTGCTCAACCTTGCCATCTCCCACGGCTTCTCTGGTCCCATGGTCACCATTACAAATTCATTTTCAATCAGTCCCTTCTGTCTTTCCTACCAATATCTCCCTACCATAGCACACTTCCTTGTCTCCATCCATGAGAAAAAACACTCCCTAAATTACTTAGAGCTGTACTTTCTAAGTCCCAGTTGTCAATCTTTTGGCCCTCCATTCAGCACACTATATCGTCAACCATCAATCTACTCGACCACCCTCATGCCCACTTTTGATGCTCCAGAAAAATCTTTATGTTCACTGATTCTGGTCAAGCATCATGCTAAGGAGTCCAAGAGTGGCCAACTTGAGAAAAATCAATCAAGCACACAACTGGTTCAGCCATCTGTAAGATTTAGCTGGACCATTCCATATCTGCCAAAAGCAAAGGCTACTCCAGAATTATCCTGAAGCAAAGGAATTCTCAGCCTCTTTTCTCCACCACCAACCATTTCTTTAAGTCCTTCCCCATACCCTCTCTAATTAGTATGAGGAGCCCATGGACTATTGCCATAAAGATAAAAAATCTATTCATCTGCTTGCCTGTCTTTCTTTTGCCAAGCCAAGACTTCCCCAGTTTTCCCTCATGTCCTCTGAACTGCTCATCTTATTCACAAGACCCAATTCATACTCCCTTAACTTCATTCCCACTAAATTGCTGACCACCCAACTTTCCTCCCTGCCCTCTATTCTAGTTGACTAGAAAGGTTTCCACTCAAGTCCTTCATTTTCAAAACCAGTCATCACCCCCTCTTGAAAAACCCTGCTCAATTCCTCTGCCCTAGCAAATCAAAGCCCCATCACCAACCTCCCTGTCCTCTTCAAAATTCCTAAACATGTTGTCACCTCCCAAATTTATACCCACTTTCTTGTAACTCATGTCTGAATTTCATCAATCAGGTTTCTGCCCATGTCATAGCATAAAAAGTCTGAAACATACTTACAAATGACATCCTCTGTGACTATGCTGCTTTACACCTCTAACCCTGCCACAGACTTCAACATAGTCATGATACCATTTTCATCCTACACCTTGCCTCCTTTGCCCAGCCCATTGGGATTGCCCTCACTTGGTTTTACTCCTACCTATTTAAGCATACCCAACAAATCTCCAGTGATCAGTTCATTTCCCACCCTGCAAAGTTACCTCTGGAGTCTAAAGATGTGTCCCTTATATTTATTCTACATGCTTTCCCCTAGTGGCCACCCACAGATGTACGGTTAACTTTCACATATAGATTGATGACACCGAGCTCTATTTCTTCAACTGTCTCAACCCTCCACTGCTTGTCAGGTTCGCAGTCTTCAATAAGCTGCAGTTTCCTTCCATTAAACATTGAGAAGACCCAAGCCACAAACTCAGTGTGTCAAAGATTCCAGTTCCTTTCTCAGCCACTGATGCAAACCAAACCAGACTGTTCATGATCTTGGTGTTTTAGTTGACCCCAAGCTTTTCTTCTGAATGCATATTCTTGATGACATCCATCAGCTGCCAAAACACCTATCCATGTCTTTGTTATCTCCAAACTTTAATGCTCTCCTGGCTGATTTCCCTTTCTCCAGAGTGCATGAAGTTCAACTCATCCAAATCTCTGCTACCTTTATCTTATCCTGTAACAAGTCCCACTTGGCAATCACTCCTATCCTTGCTGGCCTACTTTAGCTTCTGGTTCTTTCAATCCAAGCACAGTATCAGCTTTGGCTCGGTAGTCGCGCACTCACCTCCGAGTCAGCAGGTTGTGGGTCCAAGTCCCACTCAAGAGACTTGAGCACAAAAATTTAAGCCAACACTCCAGTGCAGTACTGAGGTAGCGCTACACTGTCAGAGCCACCATCATTTTATTGCTAAGTTAATTCAAGGCCCTCTCGAGTATATGTAAAAGATCCTATGGCACTATTTTGAAGAGCAGGGGAGTTATCTTTGGTGTCTAAGCCAATATTTATCTCTCAACCAGCATCACCAAAGCATTCTCACATTGCTCTTTGTAGGACCTTGCTGAGTACAAATTGGTTAGAGTGTTTTCTGCATTGCAACAGTGACTGCAGCCTAAGTGTAAAAGACTCTGGGGAGCTCAGATTGTGAAAGATACTAGGAAAATGTCCAACATCTCAATTTTAAAATTCTAAAGCTGGTGCTCAAATGTCTTCATGGCTAAAACAGCTGAGGATTACTGGTTATAAACCCCTTGAATTTTTTCAGCTAGAAACTGAAACAACAATTTTGTGTGGCTTTTCCTTTTCAAAAAAGTCAAGTCCCTCATCAAGTTTGATAAAATTCACTAAAAGTCATAACAATTAGTTATTGTTCTGGTACAGAATGTTTAGGGATGCTTCCTGTTATAAGTTTAGGGGTCTTGTCTTTGATAAATTGCAGTCTTAATATGTTACATTTAGGAGCACTATGCAGTATCTAGCTTTACAAAAGCATTATTCAGGGCTGAACAAATAATTTCTGTTTAAATTTAATTTCAGTTTATGAGATTAGGGCTGAACTTGCTACCTGTCTTCTCTTGAGCCATTAGGCATGGATGGCCAACTGCCCTTCATCCAGTTCCTGAGCTTTACTATCCAGGACTGAGACACCCTAAAGTCATTAAAGATATGACTTGCCACAGCCTCTAGAGTCCACTGGTGCTTGGAGCCAATCTGGCAAGCCATCCACCTGAAATTGCTTTTGTATCTGGTGTTTCTTCAGGCACGGGAGCCCTCAGTTAGTGACTTCTGCAGCTGTTGCGATGGACCAAAAATGTTAGTTCTGCACCACGTTGCCCTGATCTCATCTTCCCCAAGCTGTATGCCCATAACCCTACTCAGTATTCATGTCATTACTTATTTAGACACTATAAAGTTCTCCCCCCAGGTTGCCTATCATATGAACTTGGATATATAATGCCATTCCTTCATCATTGCTGGGACAAAACCATGAAACTCCCTAGCTGACAACCCTGTAGGTGTACCTTCACCAGATGGATTGCAGTAGTTCAAGAAGTTGACTCGCCATTATCTTCTCTAGGGTACCTACCTAATGATGGGCAATAAATGCTGGCATTGCCTGTCATACATACCCAAAAATGAATTCAAAACACAGCAAGGACAAAAAGCCCTCAGTTCTTTTGACACTGGCACAGCTGAAATATTCATCTAAACTCTGACCATAGGTGCCTTTAAAGGCATCTAGTCATTGAAGGCAGGGAAATTTGTCCTTTGCAAACATGAGAGAGAATACCATTGTGTAATTTATTGTTAAGAAAGCCGGGCTAATATCTGAATCATTATGTACCTTGTAATCCCTCCACTTCTGTTCCATTCGCCACAACCAAGTGAAAGTAAAAGCAGTCAACCTATGTCCGTGATTACCACATACCATTGCAAACCAATCATTGCATATCTTAGTTTCCTTGGATTGAGTCACAGGATTTCCAAGTGACAAGCAATAGTTTACTTTTTAGCCTATCTAATCAACAGTCTTTTCATCTGCACCCTCACCCAGCAGGAGCCATTTGACCTGGTGAGCTGTTCATCCATGGGATGACGCAAGATATCTGGTCTTCCACTTGTGTAACTGCTCATGAGGCCATAAAGTGATCAGCGTGCATAACTAGCTGTTCAAATTTTTGCATCCCAATAAAGCAAGCAGATTCTTAAATTAGCTGAAACTATTTCCATAAATCCATCCATTAACACATCAAAAGGCAGTTTATTAGCCTGGTAATGTTCTCTCTCCCTGTCAACTTCTTGCCCACTGTTTCTCCTGCTCACTGGCCTCAAATCCATATTATTCCTTCTTCCCAAAATCTGCATTGCACTTGAGGTCTAATTGAAAATCATGCACTTTCAGCTAAAACTCTTTCTTTTTCAGCCACTAATCTCACTATCACAAGCTTGATCTCCTTTCATTTTAAATTACCTGAATCACGAGTCAGCTCAGTATCCCAGAGGCTGCCCGAATTGTTACAAAATTAGAGTATTGCCTTAGGTAGTCACTTGGGTGCAACGGTTTTCTGTTTTGCCCGGCCTAGCTCAGGGATGTAGAGGCTAATTATATTGCGCCAAGTGCTGTCTTTCTTGAGGTCAATCAGGCCTAGGATTTTCTGATGTGGACGGCATTTTAATATATTAAGCAGTACTTTTATCCACTATTAACCTATGTTTCTGCTTACTATCAAATCAAGAAATTTCCCTACAATTTCTACAGCCAATACATTTATCGGTAATAAATTGAAGTTGTAATCCTTACCACTGCATTTTTGGTTTTCTGACGGATTGGTTTAAGTCTGTGGGCCCTCAACGGTGACACCAACTCTTGCAATGTCCTCATCTGATTCTCAGCAGGTCGTCTTTCCTCTTGTATGAAGCTGTGTTGTTTCAAAACTTGACGACAGTTATACTGTATGTCTGCTTGCCTGTCATCTCCTTTTGCAGAACCCCATCCAGGTGGTAAAAAAATCCCATCACATTTCTGAACTCCTATCTGTTTTTTGCAGCAGCTCTCTTCATAAAAAGCATCACTTTTTATTTTGTTGCTCGGATTTTTTTCCCACGCATTTGCTGATACTACTTCATTCATAATCTGCTGCTTTCTTCCAGTGTGGAAACTTCCACTAGGGCTACTTGTGGCACTAACATCCACTGTATTTTTGAATGGAGCTAGAAGATAAAATGATTCATATGTTAAACTTAAATGAATAAATCTTAATCTAAATTTGCCTAAATATTGTACAAACTTATGTATAATACCCAAGTGATACTCTTAGAGATGCTTTTCAGAAAACCGGACACTACTTCAGCAAGAGAAAAAAAATTACAATGGGCTGGATTTTACACTCCCCTGCCAGGGTTTCAGGGTTTGAAGGTTGGGGTGTAGGGCTCGTAAGATCCAGTGCACAGCTCTTCCGCTGCCAACCCCTGACCTATATGAAACTTTATTTGGGGGTGGGGGTGGTGGAGAGGAGTGGTGGGTGCCTCAGTTGGGCTTCGGCTTATTGAGCCCCTTAAGTGACCATTAATTGGATGCTTAAGGGCCTCACACTGCCTTTCCCTGCCACTATCTTACTTGAGCCAGCGAAGGCCCACACCACGTGCCTGGCAACTAAAGCAACGCAAGCTGGTATTGAGCAAGAAGGGTGGGGGGCCTCCTTTGCAGGTCTCCTGTGCCCATCGGAGGTACCCCTCTCCTAAAGATCACTGCCCCCTTTTGCCTCCCCCAACACATCAAGCCAGGGCTTGCCAACCTGACCCCGGTGAAATCCTCCCCACCCACTATGATGTCCAGCTTTTGTGACAAACTCCATTGGAGACTGCCAGTAGCCCCGGAAGTGAACACCACTCCTGCCTGGCACTTCCGGGACCACTGAGGAGGCGAGAGAGAGTGACTGCCCTTGCCATCAAGGTGGCATTTGACCAAATGTGGCATCAAGGTGCCATAGCAAAACTGAAATCAATGGAAATTGGGGGGGGGCTGCGGAAACTCTGCAATAGTTGGAGTCATACCTAGCACAAAGGAAGGTGGTTGTAATTGTTGGAGGTCAGTTATCTCAGTGCCAGGTCATCACTCAGGGTTGTATCCTAGGCCCAACCATCTTCAGCTGCTTCATCAATGACCTTCCCTCCATCAGAGATGGGGATGTGCGCTGATGACTGCACAATGTTGAGTACCATTCACAATTCCTCAGAGCCTGAAGCAGTCTGTGTCCATATGCAGCAAGACCCAGACAACATTCAGGCTTGGGCTGATGTGTGGGGTGAATATTACTTGCCACTTAAGTGACAGGTAACGACCATCTCCAGCAAGAGAGAATCCAAGCATTTCCCCTTGATATTCAAAGTCACTATCATTGCCGAATGCCCTACTATCAACGTCCTGGGAATTGCCATTGATCAGGAACTGACCTGGACAAACCATATAAATACTGTGGCAACAAGAGCAGGTAAGAGGCTGGGAATTCTGCAGCGAGTATCTCACCGCCTGACTCCCCAAAGTCAGTCCACCATCTACAAGCCATAAGTCCGGAGCATGATGGAATACTTTCTACTTGCCTGGATGAGTGCAACTCCAACAACACAAGCAGCTCAGCACCATCCAGGACAAAACAGTTCACTTGAGTGACACCCCATTCATCACCTTAAACACTATTCCCTCCACCACCGACACAGTGGCAGCAGTGTGTACCATCTACAAGATGCACTGCAGCAACTCACTGCATGGATTCTCCAATAGCACCTTCCAAGCGCACGACCTCTACCGCCTAGAAGAACAAGGGCAGCAGATGCATGGGAACACCATCACCTGCAAGTTCTCCAAGCCACACACCCAATCCAGACTTGGAACTATATTATCATTCCTAGACTGTTGCGGCATCAAAACCTTGGAAGTCACTTTCCAGCAGCCCTGTGGGTGTACCTGCACCAGATGGACTGCAACGGTTCATGCAAGTGGCTCACCACCCAGCACCTTCTCAAGAGCAATTAGGGATGCACAATAAATGTTGGCCTTATCAGCGATGCCAACATCCCTTGAAAGAATAAAATAAAAATTAAGTCTGATCAGCATGCTGGCAGATCTCCAGCCAGTCAGCTCATTCTAAAAAGATGAATGACACAGATGTAGTACAAGGGAAAAAAGTTAATGAAATCAGCGCACTTCTCATTGTATAAACACTTTTGAAATATCTACATTTTATTGCATACCATTTTCAAACCAGCGTTGTGTTGTACCAATCTGCGACATCTGCTCCAAGAATGGCCCACTGCACACAGGCTGATAAGCAAAATTTGGGCTATGAATAAAATTAGGAAAGATAAGTGCCTTGTTAACAACTTGAGAGGTTGGCTCCTAGTTAACTAAAAAATTTAAGAGCAACAAATGAGAAGAGGTCATTTTAATTTTCATAAGGTGGATCAATAGTGAAAAACACATATCTGACCTCACACTCACTCAAAAGCTACCATTACCATGAAATCATCGAACATGTTGAATACTATTTTGTCACAGATCAAGGAAAGGATCTTTCTAAGCTTGCCAAACTGCTTCTTGACAAATTACTATCTGAAGTCACAAATTTTAATTATGTATTTTATTCTACACAAGGTTTTGCCTAGAGCTCTCAGCCTTCATTTAGCTACTCTGGGTCCCCACTATAAAATGTTCCACTGAAACCATATCTCAAGGCTGCGTTATTTCATAGCTGTGTCTTTTGCTTGTGCCAAGTGCTTAGGCTTTGATCCTACCAGTGTCAGGGTCAATATTGCATGCATATCCCAACAGTTTCTGGTCCTCATGCTCCAAAATAAATTAATAAAGGTGCTGTATAAAATCAACAAAACAATTAAATGGATGCTTTTAAGTTTTCTTTTCTTAAAGTGGGTGGCTGTGTTCGTAGTGGGAGGTGGCTTGTGGTTGCATCTTCAGAATAAAAATTTTGGAGTCCAAGACTTTCCCACGTTATACCGAGTTCACACTACAGTGAACAGTGTAGTAGTTTTCCTGTTAAAATTCATGTTCTATATTATATTTATACAAATCATTTATTGCTATCAATTGTATCCAAGCTTTCACCATCTTCTAGCCCACAGCACCCGCACTGCTAGGTTACAATGGATGAAGATGTATTGTTTGATGAAAAAAACTTGTACTTACTTTGCTGTCTGCTTGACAGGTGGAGATATGGTGGGTTCATCATGTGAGCCAGCAACACCTAAACCGTCTCTACTGAACTGCTGACTATCTGTGTAACCATCTCCATACAAATTTGCAGGATTGTACATTCCAGGTCTGGCAGACTTTGTCAGTGCATCAACAGAGTGACATCGCTCCAAAATACTATTGGGCTTTTCTGGGTCCAGGCTTTGAAAGGTACCAGAACGATCAGTGGAGTGTGCTCTGCGAAGCCATCTAGAGTGGGGTCGTTCTTCCTCTGCATGTTGTATAGTTTTCCCCCTGCCACCTCTGATAATTTCAGAATTTTGTACACTTCTCTCACTAAAGACTGTACTGCCTTCCATGGATGAAGTATCATTGATAAGTCTATTGTGTGAGGTAATGACTGCCATTTTGTTTGGAAGAAACTGTCCTATTACTTGTTTAGTCTTTTGATGCAAGCGTCCCATTGTACTAGTACTAGAGGATCCTGTTCCAGTGGTAAATCCTGTTGAAATTGTGGCATGCCCACTATCCATTGAGTCCTCTACAGTTTCTGAATTTTTACTTCTAGATGAAGGGCACTTCATCATGAATGAATGGTCTAATACACCAGAAAGACTGATACGGTCTACTGGATTTTTTCGAAGCAACTGGTAGATTAGATCTCGAGCCTCATTTGAAATAAATGTTGGCATTTCATAATCTGCCAGCATCACTTTGTTCAATGTATTTTTAACTGTGTCAGTGTCAAATGGTGGCTTTCCCACCAGGAAGGTATAAAACATGCACCCAAGAGACCACACGTCAGATTCAAGGCCATGAGCACTATGTGTTGCGATCTCTGGTGCAATGTAATTGGGAGTGCCACACATGGTGAAATGCTTTTCGTTTGGCATTTTCAGCTGTGCTGCTAATCCAAAATCAGCGATCTTTATGTTCATATCGCTTGTAAGTAGAAGGTTGGAAAGGGTGAGGTCCCGATGCAGTATACCATGTGAGTGGAGATATAGCATTCCAGTAACAATATGATGCATGAAGTGTCGAGCTGTTCAAAAAAAGTTAATACATAATTATTTCAAATAGTTTTATAGAAACAGTTCCCTTCTTTGCCACTTGAGTTACTTTCTTTCCTCAGTGTATCTTTGGATAATTAAAGTCACCTATTATTACAGCCTTGTTATTTTTGCATACGTCTCCAATTTGTCTACCCAGCTCTTCTTCCAATTCATTTCCACTGTTGAGTTCATGATAAATTCTGACTAGATTGTTCCCTTATTTCTCATTTGCAACCAATTAAATTCTTTCTTCCACATCTCAAATATACAAGTTTGGCTTGCTTTGGCAACTATACTTGATTGGATCCACTGGTTGGTTAGCTGATTTGGATAGCTGGGAGATTGGACCAATAAGAGTACAGAATAATGGGAACAGTGTGCAGGAGAGGAAGTGACTCCAGACGACACCTATATACACATAAGCACAAGGTACAACAGTGGTGAGAAAGGCCAACAACATCTGAGTGCAGAGCTCAGCAGATATGAGTACAAATCCAAGAAAACAATAATTGGTTTGCACAAAGTGCCTCAAGAACTGTGTAAATTTCTGGGCACTACAGATGGGTTCCTAACTTTGGAAGAAGTGCAAAAAAGGGAAACTAACTTGATAAACGGATTTTGGCACCTGTGCAATGTTACAAGTCTACAACAACAACAGCTTGTATTTATATAGCACCTTTAATGTAATAAACATTAAAAGGTGCTTCGCAGAGGCATTATAAAACAAAATAGGACACCAAACCACATCAGAACTGATGGCCAAAAACTTGTGTAAAGAGGTAAGTTTTAAGAAATGTCTTAAAGGAGAAAAAGCACAGTAGACAGGCAGAGAGCTTAAGGAACTCCAGAGTTTAGGGCCTAGGCAGCTGAAGGCATGGCAACCAGTGGAAGAATGATTAAAATCAGGGATGCTCCTCAGAGGGCAGAATTAGAGGAGCACAGGTATCGGAGGGTTGCACGGCTGGAGAAGATTACAGGGTAGGAAGGGGCCAAAGATTATCAGGATTTGAAACCAAGGGTAAAATTTTAACATTGAGGTTTGGTTAACCAGGAACCAGCATGGGTCATCAAGTACAGGAGCGATGAGTGAATGAGACATAGTGTAAGCTAACAGATAGGCAGAGATTTGGTTCAGAACAAGTTTATTTTAGCTGGAACACCAGAGTCTAGCCAGGTGAGCATTGGAACAGTCAAGTCAAGAGGCAACAAAGGCAATGGATGAGCAGTTCAACAGATGTGCTGAGGCAGGGGAGTAGGAGATTGTATGGAGGTGCAACTAGGCAGTCTTGACGATGGAGCTGATATGTGGTGTCAGAGCACAAGAATCAGGAACAGTAAGCCATTCGAGCCTGCTCCGACATTTGATAAGATCATGGCTGATCTGATTGTGGCCTCAACTCCACTTTCCTGTCTGGCCCCATAACCCTTTACTCCTTTGTCAATCAAAATTTTATCTAACTCAACCTTGAATAAATTCAATGATCCAGCCTTCATTGCACTCTGGGGAAAGAAAATCCCACAGACTAACGGACCTCAGAAAAAAATTCTCATCTTAGTCTCCCATCCTGTCAAGTCCCCTCCAGGAGCTTATATACTTCAATAAGATCACTTCTCATTCTTCTAAACTCCAATGGGTATAGGCTGAACTTGCTCAATCTTTCATCATAAGATGACCCCTTCACCCCAAAAATTTGTCAAGTGAACCTACTTTGAAATGTTTCTAATGCAATTATATCCTTTAATTAAGGAGACCAAAACTGTACACATTACTCCAGATGTGGACCTCACCAACGCCCTGTACACCTGTAGCAAAACGTCCCTACTTTTATGCTCCATTCCCCTTGCAATAAACACCAACATTCCATTTGCTTTCTTAAACACTTGCTGTAATTGCATACTAACTCTGTGATTCATATTCCAGGATACCCAGATCCCTCTGTATCTGTTCTGCAGTCTCTTTCCATTTAAGTAATATTTTTTATTCTTCCTGCCAAAGTTGACAAGTTCACTTTTCCCACATTTTACTTGGTCTGCCAAATTTTTGCCCACTCACTCAACCTATCCAAATCCCTTCGTAGACTCATGTCCCCCCTGACAACTTACTTTCCTACCCATCTTTGTGTCACCAGCAAATTGAGCAACCATACATTCAGTCCCTTCATTTATGTCATTTATATAGAGTGTAAATAGCTGAAGCCCCAACATTGATCCCTGTGGCACTCCACTGGTTACAGCTTGCCAACCCGAAAATGACCCATTTATCCCAGTTCTCTACTTCCTGTTAGCTAACCAATTCTCTCTCCATGCAAATAAGATACCTCCTACAACATGAGCTCTTATTTTACGCAGTAACCTTTGATGGAACACCTTATCAAATGCAATTTGGAAATCCAAGGACACCACATCTACAGGTTCCCCTTTATCCACCTTGTTTGTTACTTCCTCAAAGAAAGAGGAATTCATCTCTGGGGCAAACACTATCCAAGGTAGCTCAGTTTCAAACTGCTGCCAGGGAGAGGGATAGAAATGATGGTTAGGAGAGTTTGTGGCAGGGACCAAAGACAATGCTTTTGCTCTTCTCAATATTTATTTGGAGAAAATTCCTGTTCATCTACAACTGGATGTTGGACAAGCAGTGTGATAGATCAGAGAAAGTGGAGTCAGGAGAGGTAGTGCTGACATAGACCCGAGTATAGACATCGTACATGGAACCTGATGTGTTTTCAGATGGTGTCTCCAAGAGCTGTTGTACAGATGAAAAATAGAAGGAGGCCAAGGATAGATCCCTGGGGAAGACTCCAGAAGTAAAAAGTGCGGGAATGGAAAGAGAAGCTATTGCAGGTGATTCTCTAGCTATAGTTCGACAATTAAGAACAAAACCAGACAAGAGCAGTTCCACACAGCTGAATGATAGAGGAGTGTTGGAGGAAGATGGTGAAGTCAACTGTGCCGAAGGCTGCAGATAAGTGCAGAAGGATAAGGAGGGATAGTTTACTTTAGTAAAGTACAATGTAATTTGAGAGTTTGATAAGCACTATTTCTGTACTGTGGTGTGCACGAAAACCTGACTGGTGTGAATCAAGTGGAATTACAAGAATGCTGGGCAGAGATTTGGGAAGTGACAACACACTCAGGTTTTGCAGAGGAAAGAGGTTGGGGAAAGGGCAGTAGTTTACAAATATTGGGGGTGGGATGGTGGTGGCAGATTTTAAGAGGAAGGTGATAGTAGCTGGGGAAAGGGGGCTTTATAAATATCATAAGAGGCGAGGAAGGAAAGTTGGGTGGTCAACAATTTGGTGGGCATAGGGTTAAAGGTAGCAGAAGGGGTTGCATGGACAAGATGAGTTCAAAGAGAAGACAGCATGAAATGGGAAAAAAAGTCCTGAACAAGTTGCAAGTTCAGTGTTAGGTCCGCAGGGAATATTCTGAGAAGTTTGGCACTTGGGCGGTGGGAGAGGGAGTGGGGGGTGGGAGAGGGAAGGACGTAGTAGAGGCAGGTGAATGGATGATGACCAAAAAGTCTATGAGGAGCTCTTTGCACTTGCTATTGGAGGAGGGTGTTTACGGCAGTTTGTGGGGGAGAAGAGAAAGCCAAAGTGTTTTGTATATCGATATTTTCTTTAAATATATGGAGAAGCTAAACAGAGAATCATTATGACACATAACCATGAAAAGGTATCACTATTTTTGATACAACTTTCATTTATGTATATGTCCCTTTTAAATGTTTTCTGATGGTAGTTACCTTCATCTTCCGAGAAAGTAGCTTTCCTGTTCTTTAAATATCTGCTCATCTCGCCATTGTGACACATCTCCAACACTAAATAGACATAATTGTTGTCTTCAAAATAATTGTAAAGCTGAAAGAAAACAAGAACCATCTTGAAGTGTTTTGACGTTAGAATAAAGAAAGACAGTTAATGAAAAGTAACATTTTACCTCCAATATAGAGGGATGCTTCAACTGACAGTGAATCTCCACTTCATTGCGGACTCTTTGCACCATTCCTACTTTGTGCATGGCCTTTTTGTCAATCTGGCAACAGAAAACCATTTTGCATCAAGATAGGCAGAAATGTTAATCAACAATACTTATAATAAAGGTTGTCTATCCTCAGTAATTGATTATTAAAGTACCAGCCTTATGAAAATAATATTCATTAATTGCTTAGATTTATTTAATGAATACATATTGTCATTGTAATCATGTAACTTCAGTAATATATAAATAGATTAATTAAATTATGTTCTGTTCATTCCAGGAGTATTTCACAACTATTTTAAAATTTCACTGGAGTGCAAAATTGTATACCTGGTTAGGGAAAGTGATTATTCAATCCTTTCATACATAAATTTAAGTTGATGGCATTGAAGGTTGCATTATTAGCACAGTAGGACAGGAATTGCAATTCCTTACCTTCATGCTCCTGCACATCCCAACAATGCCAAGCGGATGTGAGACATTTTCCCACGTAATAGGGCATATGTCAAGGGGAAACTTGGTATTCTTTTTATACACTGTTCTATTTTGCTTTTAACTTTTCCAAGTAGGAGGACATTAGGACCTTGAGCTGTATACTGGTGCAGTGTCTTACAACTCCAATGTACTACAGAGTAGTATAGAATGATTTCAACAATTAGGTTCCCAAAACATTAAGCAATATTGATGAACAGTCACAGGACCTTTCAAGTGTCTGAAAGTTAAACTGTAGTGTGGATTCTAGACAAGTAACGCCACATTTATATTGTCTGGCTAGAATTCCAATTATTCTTTTCAGGAGAGCAATTTGCACAGATCCACTCTTTGCAATTAAGTAGTAAATTTTTGGCAATGCCCACATTGTCTAAACATCTTAATTAACTCCAGGTTAGTTAAAAGTATCCAAGAGTTCCAACAGACCCTTCCAGTTTAATATGCCACTTCTCTCTATCATATAAGGCCAAGACTCCAGAATTATACAATAACTTCAGTGATGGTGTGAAGCAGAAATAGTTCATAAATAGGTTAAGGTTTTCATGCAAACACACCCCTAAATGTCCAATTCAATTTGGAAGTGCAGAAAACTGCTCAGAGTTAGTCATAGTTTGCATTATCAAAAAACAACAAATTTATATGGAAACCCAAAATATGGCATATGTTGGAAATTTGAAATAAAAACAGAAAATGTTAGAAATATTTATCTACAAAGAGAGAGAGTTAATATTTCAGATAAATTACCTTTCATTAGAACAAATTGCCTTTAACACAAGGAAATACCCGAGGCAGTTCACAAATAGGCATTGTGCCAGGGAGAGATTAGGTGGGGTACCAAAAATTTAGTCAAAGAGATGATTTTTGAGAGGGTTTTTAAAAAGTGGTGGAACATTTTAGGGCAAAGTTCTAGAGAGTACAACCAAAGTGGTAGTAGGTTCTGTCACCAATAAATGGATTAAGGGGGTACAGAGAAGGTCAGAATCAGAAATTGAATCTTTACATACAAACATACACAATAGGAACAGAAGTAGGCCATTTGGCCCCTTGAACCTGCTCCACCATTCAATAAGATCACAGCTGATCTGTTTGTGTTTTGAGTTCTACATTCCCAAAAAAACCTTGATAATCTTTGATTCCCTTGCCTAACAAGAATCTATCTACCTCTGCCTTAAAAATATTCAATGACCTCGCTTCCATGACCTTCTGGAGGCAGAGAGTTTCAAAGTCACACAACACTTAAGAGAAAAAAATCATCTCCTCATCTGTCCTATAAGGGTGACCTCTAGTGTTAAAACAGTGCCCCCTAGTTCTGGACTTACTCACAACAGAAAACATCCTTTCCATGTTCACCTTGTCAAGACCATTCAGGATCTTATATACTTCAGTCAAGTCACCCCATACTTTTCTAAACTCCAGCAAAAATAAGTCCAGTCTGTCCAACCTATCCTCATAAGACAACCCGCTCATTTCAGGTATCAATCTAGTAAACCTCCTCTGAACCACCTCCAACGCATTTACATCCTTCCTTAAATAAGGGGATCAAAACTGTACACTGTATTCGAGATGCGGTCTCACCATGCCCTGTATAACTAAAGCACAACATCCTTACTTTAAATTCCTCTCGTAATAAAGGATAGCATTTCCATTAGCCTTCTTGATTACATGCTGTAGCTGCATAGTAGCTTTTTGTGACTCATGCACTAGAACACCTAGATCCCTCTGCACCTTGGAATTCTGCAGTGGCTCTCCTTTTAAGTAATACTTTGCTTTTTTTTATTCTTCCTGCCAAAGTGAACACCAAAGTTTCCCACATTATACTCCATCTGCCAGTCACTCAACCTATCTATATCAGTCTGCAAACTCCTTGTCTTCTTCACAGCATACTTTCTACCTATCTTTGTGTCATCTGCAAATTTAGCTACCATGTCTTCACTCCCCTCATTGCAGTCATTGATGGAAATTGAGGCCCCAGCACACATCCTTGTGGGACCCCATATCCTGCCAATCAGACAAAGACCCATTTATGCATACTGTTTTCTGCCAGCCAGTCAATCCATGCCAATATGTTACCCCCTACACCATGAGCTTTTATTTTCCGTAATAACCTTTGATGTGGCACCTTATCAAATGTCTTCTGGAAATCCAAGTACAGCACGTCTACAGTCTCCCCTTGATCCACAGCACATGTTACTCCTTCAAAGAATCCTAATATAAAATTGGTTAAACATGATTTCCCTTTCACAAAACCATGCTTACTCTTCCCAATTACCTTCTGTTTTTCTAAGTGCCCAGCTATAACCTCTCTAATGATCGACTCTAACACCTTCTCCATAACTACGTCAAGCTAACTGGTCTATGGTTTCTGTTTTCTGCCTCCCTCCCTTCTTGAATAGAGGGGTTATATTTGCTACTTTCCAGTCTGATGGAACCTTTCCAGAATTTAGGGAATTTTGGAAAATTAACACCAACACATCTACTACCTCATTAGCCACCTCTTAAGACTCTAGGATGAAGTCCACCTGGACCTGGAGACTTGTCAACCCGCAACTCCATCAGTTTGCTCAGTACTGCTTCCCTGGTGATTGTATTTTCACCAAGTTCCCCTCTCCCCTCCACCTCCTGATTTATAGCCATTACTGGAACATTTTTCATATTTTAGGAAGTAGTATAGGTCTAAAGGAAATTGCAAAGGTAGTGCAGGGTAAATCAAGCAGAAATTTGTATGCAAAAATTTTAAATGTGATGTTTTGGATGATGGGAAGCCAACATAGATCAACAAAGGCAGGCATGATGGGAAAGAGGGATTTAGTGCAGGCAGGTCTAGTTCACCTCATGATTGGCTAAGGTGGGGATGGAGTTAATAGCAAGGGCTAAAGACAATAGCTTCCCAATATTGAATGGTGAGAATTGTATGACATTAGTCTTTGATTAATCACAAACAGATCAAAAGCACTTTGACAGTCTGAAGGCCAAGGAAGTAGTGGAGCTGGGTGACATTACCATTCACATGAAAGCTGACCCATACCCTGATGTCACAAAGGGATAGCACGTAGATTTGGCAAGAGGGGAACAAACAATAGATCCTTGTGGGACTCTGGTGAGGATTGTATAGAAGAGAGAAGAGAAGCCATTGTTGGAAATGCACTGGCTATGTTCAGGTAGGTAGGAATGGAATCACACAGTAGTAGCCCCAGAGAAGAGATATTGCAAGAGGCTCATGTGGTTAACTGCATTGCATGCAATAGAAAGATTCAGGGGACTGAAGGGTGATTGCACTCAAAGAGGATGTCAAATGCTGGAGGGTTGTGCCAAAGGAAGAGTGAACTAGAGGAATCTAAATAGAATTTTGGGAAGGATGGGCACAGATCTGAAAGTCAGGATACCCTTGAGGGACTTAGAGAGGAAAAAGTAGTTAGGGGATGAGTAGTTATGAGGATGAACAGGCCAAGTTTTTTTGAGAAGTAATGACAGCAGTTCTAAGGAAGGCAATGTTGCTTGAGGAAAATGGCAGTCAACTTAAGATGGTTCAGTAGTTTCAAATCGAAAGTTTAAAACAGGTTCTGTTGATACAAGTGTGGAACCTCTTTTTACAAACCTAGCCAGGAGTATAATCGTTTTCATTTATTCTAGTATGGATTTTAAGTCACGGTATTTACAAGATAAGGAAAGTTCAAGATTTATCTTTACGATTTGATTAAATATTGCATTCTTGAACGCAATAAGTTATGCCACTATAATAGATGAAAAGATAAATAAGATAGTTTATTAAAAATCATAATGTAAACATACCATTTTTATCGCTACCTCCAGACCAGTGCTCACAGATTTTGCTCTATAAACGCATGCAAATGAACCCTTCCCCAGGAGCGTTAAGACCTTGAAATCCTGTAAAATAAACATTTGAAAAGATAACATAGTTTACGCGTGGATTTTAGAAAAATGTGATACTTTTTTCCATCAGCGATTACAACACAACGATGCAGTTACGGTTAAGCTACGTGCAAGTAGCTAGTTTAAACGGCTTCTATATTTTAAGTGCTCCATCCTGCTCACCTCGATGGTATTCTCGCCATCTGTAACTGACATCCTCACATTGCCCGAGACCCCACTCTTGCATTTTAAGAAAATGTAATTCAACACTCGATCAAGCATTTTAGAACAACCAGCAGGAACAGAGACACTGTTCATTTGATTGCATTACCAGCCGGCTAACGATTAAGTGGAATCAAAGGCAAATGACTGAGTCATTAAAACACAAGCCCGGCTTTATTCCCGCGTTAGAACCGAAATCAACGGCTTCTCATCGCCAGGCAACAGCCTTAACTATTAGTTACGAGCTCTCCAAGGTCTGACCAAGCGAAACATCAACTGTCGTTATCGAATATTTACTATGAAATATAAACTGCCGCCTTAATTAAAGTTTAAAATACATTTGTCATGTGGCACTCACTGGAATTATAATTTGAATTGCCTTAAGTTTCTCGTAAACCAAATATTTTATAATTGCTGATTGAAAGTCATATTACAGTGAGCTTTTTATTGTAACCACCTAGTTTCCTTTCAGCTATCTGCTATTAAACTCCACAGTATAAGTGTAATCCTCTATATACACACGCGTATATGTATTTATATATACGTAAACCCACTTACAATTTCTATACAAAAGTAATTTCCCTCATCAACATCCATTAAAAAAAAAATCCAGCGTTTCCCCGATCGCGTATTCTATACATTGACCACTTGGTGTAAATTTATCTTTGACTAGTTTGATTCTCGACACAGGCGACTTACTTTGCTATCTAACAGACTAATATCCTAGATCCTTTGACTACCTGAAATACTTCTCTCTCATAACCACCTCTCAAACACCACATTTCCAACCATCACCAAGCTGAAAATCCTAAATTTCTTCAGTTTTTCTATACATCAAACTTATATCACTAGGGATCAGCTTTGTTATTCTTAGTGCCTCTACTGCCTGAACATCTTTCTTGCCTCTCAGATCAGATCAAGACTTGTCCTGATCAAAGCATTTCAGATTTGGTCATTTCTTCTTCAGACTTGTATTCCACTCTTGGTTACTAGTTCAACATTTTAATTGGCTTTAATTCATTGATGTTCTGCATTGGGTAGACACTCTGAACATTGAATCCACCATAACTCCTTTGTATCATTCAGCTTCACCTTAAGCTAATTCAATACAAATCATTCTCTGGCAGTATAAATGTCACTTAACTTTGTGTGCACATATTACATGTGTCTACATTAAATTTCAGCCACCATTATTCTGTCCACATTTATTTTATCCAACTCATTAATTCCAAATGATTTCTTCCCATTCTGCTGCCCCTCTTCACTTAATTGCACTAAGTCCTCAAAGATACAACTATGTATCTTGGACTGTTAGACATAGTCGCAGCCTTACGCCAGAAGCCCCTCAACAAAACTCCTCTGAAGAGGTGCTGTTACACTGCTGGGTATATATAGGCCAAATAGCAGAAAGGAGATGGAGGAGAAAATTTGGAAACAAGTTGAAGAGCGTTAATTTCAATTATCCAAAGATGGAATGGGTGGGGGAAATGTGAAGAGATAGTTTCAAGGGCAAGGAGGGGAAAGAATTCCTGAAGTAAATACACAAGAACTTTCTTGATCAGTATGTTTCGAACCCAACAAGGAAGGAAGTAGTGCCGGTTTCAGTCATAGGGAATGAAGTGGGGCAAGAATTTGGGAACGCGAACATGATATTATGCTTAAGAGTAGTTGTACTCAGTTTAAAAAAGCAAGAAGAGAACCAGGATTTTCACAGTTTAAAACAGCACAAAGAGACCCAGGATTTTCACCATTTAAAACAGTGAGAGGAGAGCCAGGATTTTCACCATTTAAAACAGCGAGAGGAGAGCCGGGATTTTCACCGTTTAAAACAGCAAGAGAGCCGGGAGCACACAGAGACCCAGGAGCACACGGAGACCAGACCTGTGTGAGAAGGGCAGCAGCAGCAGGAGAAAAAAACCGGCGGCAGAGAGTCCCTTCCACCTGTTTCTACCCGTCAGAGCCGAAGTATGATGCCACAGGAAAACAAGTAGGTGATTGGTGGGTATCACTTCCCTGTCTCTTTTGATTGGCCAAATGGTTCAAATCAGGAAACGTTAATATAGCTGAAGAATACAGTTAAGAATTTCACTTAAAATATTTAACATCCAGATTTATTAAGTAGAATAGAGATGGCTGGGCAGGCAATATGTTGCAGCTGCAGTATGTGGGAGTTGGTGGACGCCAGTGCGATCACATCTGCAGCAAGTGTTGGCTGCTCGAGCAACTTCAGCTCAGAGTTGATGAACTGGAGTCCGAGCTGCGGACACTGTGACACATCAGGAAGGGGGACAGTTATCTGGACACTACTTCAGGAGGCAGTCACGCCCTTAGATTAATTACATCAAATTTGGTCCATGGTCAGGTACAGGAAGGTGTGACTGCGGGTGAGGCAGGTATGGGGATCCAGAATTTAGCTTTGGAGGAGCCTCAGCCTGTGCCCTTGTCCAAAAGGTACAAGGTTCCTGCTCCCAGTGTGGATGAGGGCACAGACTGCAGGGAGGATGAGCGAACTGACCACAGCACCATGATACAGAGCGCCATTCAAGTTGGTGGAGAAAAGAGAAATGTAGTAGTAACAGGGGATAGCAAAGACAAAGACTCCCAAAGGCTGTATTGCCTACCTGGTGTCAAGGTTAAGGACATCTCCTCTGGGCTGGAGAGGAACTTGAAGTGGGAGGGGAAGGATCCAGTTGTTGTGGTCCACATAGGTAGGACTAGGAAAGAGGGACTACACGCAGCTTGGGGCTAAATTAAAAATCAGAACCACAAAGGTAATAATCTCCGGATTATTACTTGAGCCCCACGTGCAAATTGATGTAGGGTAAATAAGGTTAGAGAGGTAAACGCGTGGCTCAAAAATTGGTGTGGGAGAAATGGGTTGCGATTCATGCGGCACTGGCACCAGTACTGGGGAAAGAGAGCGCTGTTCCGTTAGGATGGGCTTCATTTGAACCATGCTGGGACCAGTGCCTGGCAAATCGTATAACTAGGGTTGTAGATAGGGCTTTAAACTAATTTGGGGGAGAGGGGGGTTCAATTGAAGGGAACTTTAGAAATTCAAAAATAATCGAGAGAGCAGAGGTGCAGGGTAGTGAAGGGGTGAACGATAATCGAAGTGCAACAGGAAGGGGCAGAAAATATAAGCAGAAGAGTGCAGCAGAAATTAGAACCAGAATGAGTAATAACGGTAAAAAGTCAAAGCTTAAGGCTTTTTATCTGAACGCACGCAGCATTTTAACAAGATGGATAAGTTGACAGCACAAATAGAAATAAATGGATATGACTTGATAGCTATTACAGAGATGTGGTTGCTGGGTGACAGAGACTGGGAACCCAATATTCAAGGGCATTCGACATTCCAGAAAAATAGGCAAAAAAAGGAAAAGGAGGTAGATACCTTCGTCTCTTAACAAAGCTATCTTTGGAATGCTTATAGTACCCTCTACCATAAAGACCAATGCAAAATATTGATTTAAATTATCTGCCATTTCCCTGTTCCCCATTATCAATTCTCCAGTCGCATCCTCCAAGGGTTCCACGCTCACTCTAGCTACTCTCTTTCTTTTTATATACCCATAGAAGCTCTTGCTGTTTGTTTTTATATTTCTTGCCAATTTACTTTCATAATCAATTTTCTCCACCTTTGTTAACCGCTTTCCTGCAGTCACATTCTTTGGGTTTCTTGTTCATCACTTTTTAGGCCCTAACCCTCTTCAACCCTATCAAAGCTTATAAATGGGTCAAGTTCATTTGGAGCCTTGATAAAGCCTTGTGCAACTTTTATTTCCCCATTTTAACAATCCCATTAACTACCTCTGTTCTTTTATTGCTCTGACCACCTGTCCAATCTGCAAATGAACTTCAGGATTGGGCTAAACAGCGCACTTCTACATGCATTTGGCTAAAACCAACCAATAGCCATTTCAGTGTGTTATCACTCAGTAAAATCCTCAATAGACTTCCAATCTTCAATCTAATCTTTGAGTTTATTTTGAGATTTTGTACCTTACCACAACTACCAGCACTACTGCAAAGCACTTCCCATGTGGTTTAGAGCAAGGGACAAATGTTTGATAACTATATTATGTTGTGATCACTAATCAAGATTGAGAAGGTCAAAAGATAAAAACCAAAGTAATAAATTGGAAAATAGGATGATTTTAAGGGGATTCCACTAAAAAGAAAGGACTAGCCAATAATGGCACATCATGAATGAATTAAAAAATGGCATAATGTGAAAGTAAGAAACATACACTTAAGTAAAAGGCTGACAAAAGAGAAAATGAAAAAACAGTCAAGGTAAAAAAGAAACTACAAAATAATATCAAGGAACATAAAAAAAGGACACAAAAACAAAAGAAAAAAAAATCCAGATAGGGATGCTAAAGGACAGACACACAGTAAGCTCATAAAAAATGACCGCAAATGACAGAAAAATTAATCAGTATCTGTGTTTACCAGGGAGACTAACAGGATGGATATTACATAAGGACAAGAGATCAAAAAAAGATATAAAGACACATAAGATAGAAAGCAGGTGATTAATAAACTAATCAAACAGAGGATAAAACTTCTGGTCCAGATGGATTACATCTGCACATATTAAAAAGGTAAGATAGATATAGCAGAGGCACTATTTCATGCATATTATAATTCATTAAAAAAAGAGAATAGTGCTCAAGGAGTGGCAGAAAGCTAATGTGATTCCTAGATTTAAAAAGGAGAACAAGTTCAGGGAACTACAGACCAATTAGCTTAACACCAATGGTAGGAATGGATTTCTTACTCAGACCAAATAGGAAATCATCTAGAAACTGAAAGCATATAAAGTAGTGAGCACAAATTTCAACAGGGAAGGTCATACTTGACCAGCCTTATTGAATTATTTAAAACAACAAAGAGCACACAAAATAATGCAGTAGATAAAATATATTTGTATTTTCAAAAGGCCTTCGATAAGGTACTGGACTGTAGATTTATGATTAAGGTCAGAATATATTGAGTCAGATGACAAGCAGCAGAATAGATAGCAAGTTGACTAAACAGAAAACAAGTAGGAGTCAAAGTTAGTTAATCAGGATGGCAAAGTGTGGGAAGCAGTATTCCATAAGATTTGGTGCTGCGACCACTATTGCTCACAATTGACATAAACAATTCAACTTGGGAATCGGAAGCACAATTTCAAAATTTGTGGACAACACCAAATTGAGGTGTGTAGTTAATATAGAGGACGAATGTGACAAAACACAAGACCACATTAAAAACTTTCGGAATGGGCAAATGAACTTCAATATAGTTAAGTGTATGATGGCATAGTTTGGTAGGAAGAATAAGGAGGCCACATAATCCTTAGAAAATCAGTGGCTAAATGGGGTAGAGGAACAAAGACATCTGGGGAGCAGAGGCATTGGAGGTTTACAGATATACAAGTCATTAAAAGTAACAATGTATGTCAATAAAGCCATAAAAGAAAAAAATACATAGCACTAGGGTCATTTGTAAAAGGTTAGAATAGAAAAGTGGAGAAGTTATGTTAAACATATTTATAAAAAACTTGGTTAGAACACATATCGGTGTACTATGAACAGTTCTGGTTTCAACATTGTAAAAAGGACAAGGGGCACTGGAGAAGCCGCAAAAAATAATTTACTAAAATGATAGCCAAATTGAGAAATTATACTTATTAGGAAATATTGGACAGCTTGGGGCTCTTGCCTCAACAGAAAAGGAGATTGAGGTGTAAAAAGAGGGGCTGGAGGGTATTGAGAGGGATTAGGCATTGCAAGATTTAAAATGACCCGAAGCTTTTTGCATTATTGTGCTCAGGATGGTCATGATCCAACCCAACATTTTATGCTGCTCAGTATGCCCCTCAGAGTTTCTGTACCTGTTGTCTCCCTATTAATGACTCAAGCCTACACTAGCTAGTTGTCCAAAATACTCAGGATGTAAAATGGGTAGCTCCAGTAGGACATATTTGATGATGGAAGGTTTCAAGAAAACAGCTAATCTGCTGTTGCAAACTCCGTAATAAAAAGAAAAAATAATAATAGTAATACTGGAGTCATGAAGGTCTCTTATGCGTCACATTTGCATTGATCATTAACCAACAGTTGATTGGGCTCATTAATTATAATGAAGAGTAAGTTCTGTCTTTGAGGGCTGGGATTCCTCCCATTCAGCTCCAGGTAACTATACAAGGCTTTGCCAAGACATAGAATGGCCCAGTCAGGTCAAGGCAGGAAAATAATCGATTTCCTGCTACTGGTACCATGTAGCCCAGAACAATTTATCACATGGTCAGATTGTTGGCAACTAAAATGGCTCCCCCACCAGGCTTACCTGATGAGGATGGTTCCTTGTGTTCCAAAGAAATCACATTGGGCTCGAAATATTAACTCTCACGTTTCTCTCTCCACTGATGCTGCCAACCTACTGAGTTTTTCTAGCACCTTCTGTTTCTATTTCAGGGTTCCTGGAACCCCTGTAGGTCAAAGAACATGGCCTGCCAAAGGGCAGACAAGCTTTCAGATTAGCCAACAGTCACCCAAGGGTGATGTTGTCACTGCTGGAGCGGTCTGGCAACCCCTAGAGTATCAGCCTATAATCAACTTGCATTAAAAGATCACATCATTTAAGGTCAAGGAAGCTGACAGCAGAGACCCCAGGATTGTGCAGCACCTAGGCGTGACATAGAAACATAGGAAATAGGAGGAGTAGGTCATTTGGCCCTTCGAGCCTGCTCCGCCATTCAATACGATCATGGCTGATTCTCTATCTCAACTTAATGCTCCCGCTCTCTACCCATACTCCTTGGTGACTTTAGAGTCCAGAAATCTATTTCCTTCTTAAATATGTTCAGTGACTTGGCCTCCACAGCCTTCTGTGGTAGCGAATTTCACAGGTTCACCACCCTCTGAGTGAAGAAGTTTCTCCTCATCTCAGTCCTAAATGGCCTACCCCATATCCTGAGACTGTGACCCCTTGTTAAAGACCCCCCCTCCTAAACCAGAGGAAACATCATCCCTGCATCCAGTCTGTCAAGTCCTGTCAGGATTTTATGTTTCAACGAGATTCCCTTTCAGTCTTCTAAACTCCAGTGAATATAGGCCCAGTCGGTCCAATCTCTCCTCATACGACAATCCTGCCACTCCAGGAATCAGTGACTGGGATGTACCTTTGACAATGTGGGAGAGGCACTGTATGATGAAGCATGTCTAAACTCTTGTCTCTCTCTGATCAACCCGACTCTGTTCAATCACACGTTTATGAACGTCACAGGGAACTGAACTTGGCAACCTCAAATATCAGGACACTGATAAATACAGTAAAGCTAAAGGAAGTGCACATGGAAGCAGAAGGGCTGACTATTGTCCAGATTGGTCTTTGAGGTCAGATGGACAGGCAGTGGCCAGAATCAATCAGAACATTGAACTTTACCCTATAGCAAAAGAAAAATATAGTCATGGAATGGGTTTCTTGGTGTCACCAAGAGTTGATAAAGTTGTCACAGTAGTGACGCCAGTCAGTGATAGCATCTACTGTCATTATTATCCTAAGCCCAAACCTATTAATATCACACAGGTTTATCTCCCAACAATTGAGACGGATGAAGACACAATTTTGGCAGTGTATCAAAAGATCCAAGAAACTGTTGATGCATGTCCAAAGAGAGCGCGTCTGGTAGTTATGGGGGAACATTAATCCAAAGTAGAGAGCAAATATACAACATCTAGCTTGCAGCAAGCATGGGCGTGGTGCAACTAATGAAAGGGGGCTAATGCTCTTTGATTGGTTAGAGGCCAACCAATTGCTTGCCCTAAATACATGTTTCCGTCATAGACATAGTTAGCAACATACATGGACTTCCCCTGGTAAATGTCATAAGGATCAAATTGATCATATAGTCAATAGAAGAGAAGGGCTAGATTCCAGAGCCTTGCCTAGTGCTTGCTGTGGTCCTGATCATCAATTGGTATGGAGAGATCAAAGCAAGAAGTTGGTGTCATAAGCTACAGAACAAGAAAAGACCCAAGAGAAAATTGGAATTCATCATGAGAAATTCAATGGAATTTGTAGTAAAAGAACAAAGAAAAGAGATGGCTATCATTATCAACAGTGCTACTGACTGCATTAGATGAACATAGCTTGAAACATGAAAATGCAAAACAGCCATGGACAACAGTTGAATAGTTAGACCTAATAGAGAAAAGGTGTGATGCAAATACCAGTGGTATACAAAGCAGAAAATACCTCAAACTGTGGGCTAATCTGAGGAAAACATGTATAAAAGCCATAAACAACTGACTGAGCAGAAGAGCTGAAGAAGCAGAAGCTTTCAAGAATAGTAACAGCAAGAAAGTATATTCACTAGTCAAGGTCATAGCTGGAAAGAAGTGTGCAAACCCAGGAATAAGTAGAAGAATGAAAACAAAGACTTGTTATATGATAAGGACAACACCAGGTTGAGATGGGAAAATTATTGCGGGAAACTGAAATGAACTAGATTAGATAAACAAAGAAGAATAGAAGTTAAAATAATAAGAGTTAGAGACTGGGGTACTGATGGAGGAGATGGGAAAAGTTATAAAGAATATCAAAAGTGGAAAGGCAGAAGGGCAAGATCAGGTACCAGCAGAAGCATTGAAATCATAAGGCGAAATAGTAGTAGATGCAATGAAAGCGATTATTGGTGAGATATGGACAACTGAAGAATAACCCCCGAGTGGACCATATCTGAGATAGTCACAACACCCAAGATAGCACAGACACAGGACTGTCCAAAACATTGTAAGCTAAGTCTCATCAGTCATGCATCTAAAGTATTACTTGACATCATCAGGCAGGGAGTCACTCCCTGTGTGAACAGGGACGTGGCAGAAGAGCAGTTTGGCTTTATTCCTGGAAAAGGTGGGGCTGACACTATGCTTGTGCTCAGAAATCTCATGAAGAAATGTGAAAATAAGCAGGAAGCCCAGCTCTGGCTCACGTTCATAGACAATGCCAAAGCTGTCCAGCATGACTTATAGACTTGTGCACCCAAACAACTTGTGTAGCTGAGACAAGAGCTTTAGAGAAATACTTCAGGAGACCTCAGAATTGGTATATAAGCCAATTACAAATTAAGGAGGGAATCGGGCAGAGGCATCTTCTGACACCCATTGTTTTTAATGCTGTGGGAGGGAAGATAATGAGTCTGGTGCAAGAAGAGTTACCAGGGAGAATGGCTGCATCATATGGAATCTCAAGTCTACAGGTGACACCACACTCATAGCCAGAACAAAGGAAGGGCTAGGAGACTATGTCAACAATACTCCTCAGTTATGTACATTCCAAAAGACTCAAAGACCAACATTATAGCTCTAAATGGCAGTAGAAAAGTCAAGTTTAGAAGCACCAACATAGGAGCAATAAACAATTTCAAGCCAATGGCTTAATGATAAACACAAAAATTACACTCAAGAATGAAGTTCAGGTTAGATTAGCTGAAGACCAGTGATTTAAGTAGCATCTGGAAGTCCAAAAGCATCAGCATGAAGCTGAAAAGGAATCTAGTACAGTCGCTAATATGGAGTATTGCACTCTATGGATACAAGAGGTGGACTCTGAAGAACGAGGATGAGGCGCAGATAACAGCTCTTGAAATGCAGGTATGGCAGAGGATTACCAGAATCAGCTGGATGGACAGAAAGACAAATGAGTGGGTTAGATCAAGAATAGAAGTTCAGGAATCAAAAGGTTTGCTAAGTACAGTTAAAGAGAGAAAGATAGCCAAGTACAGACATTGGAAAGAATGATGGCAAGAACTAAAGGAGGATGAGGGGTAAAAACTACTTAAGGAAGAAGAAAAATCAGATGGGTGGATAACATTGAGATGTGCACTGAGGGAGGCATAAAGAAAGCCAGGGAAGCAAGATAATGCCAATGGGCCCACTAAGGCTTTGGTGAAAACACACAAACAAGGGTGGGCCAGGATCAATAAGTTGTGACAAAAGCAAAATACTGCAGATGCTGAGAATCTGAAACAAAAACAGAAAATGCTGGAAAAATCTCAGCAGGTCTAGCAGCATCTGAAGGGTAATACGGACTCAAAACGTTAACTCTGTTTCTCTCCCCACAGATGCTGCTAGACCTGTTAAGTTTTTCCAGCATTTTCTGTCAACTGTATTAGTGCTTCATGCTGGTGGACTATGAAGTTTTATCAGTATAGTACTGTATTTGTTTTGGTACTGCTCCAGCAAGAAAGAGCTCTCAGTTCAAGACACATCATTAATTTAATAAATGTGGTGAAAAATTTCTGGGCTGGCACTCGGAGAAAAAAAATCCAGAAAGATTGTCATAAAAAACCCTATAAGTTCACTGATGCCCTTTAACAATTTGTACCAATGGCCTACATATTAACTCAGTCCACACTACCTGGTTGACCGTCTCCTCAAACTAAAATTGCATAAACAAGGCATTCAGATGCAAAATAAAAATCACAGTTACAATCTCAAGGCAAACTAGGGATGAACAAATGTTGTCAATTCTTTATATAAACTCTTTGGAGTTATCTGAAGGGGTTGTTATCTCTTGCAGAAAGACTGAATAGCAACTGGTGTGGATTTCTCATTAGCTTGGCTGGGAGGCTTGGCTTCCGGGAGCATCAGACGCCCCTTTTGTGTGAACAAAACAAACCACGTTGGCGCCTTGTCAGAGGCGCAATCATTGGCAATTTGCTACCAGAACAATGTCGGTAAAAATAAACTCAGGACACCATAAACCAGACAACTGGCAAGAGGAGGGGGACGGAAGGCCAGCGCGAATCAACTGCCGAGATCTGGACGGAAGCCGCCGATGGCAATAGGGCTACAACTCCGATTAGTAACCGAAATGTACGGTGAATAATCGACTCTACCTTTATCTTGTCGCCAATGCAGACAGTCGCCATGCCGTTGGTCGGTGTGTGTGAGCCACTGCCCCGGTAGGGCGCGGGCTCACTGATCGACTACACACTGCCTCACTCCCTCCACCGCGCGACACAATCTCTCCATTTTCAAAAAATCCGCCGTTTACACCCACAACGAGGCTCCACTGACGTCATTGATAGGGGACGGTAAAGAAAAGAATACAACAAACAAAAAATAAAATCTAATTTCTAACATAATAAATCACGGCAATAACCATTCGGATACATTAAAAGGGCACGCTTCAACTCAGACTTTTCAAAAATATTTGCGTGACTTTATTGTGTCACGTGACTCGCCCCGCCGACTACAACGCATGTGCAGACCTCCTGTTTGGCTTGACGGCAGTGAAGGCAGTTTGAGTGGAGTTTATGAAATGGGTAACGTTTAGAAATGATATGTACGGTCTTGTCGCACTCTCATCAGCCTTGGGGTTAATCGTTGTACGAGGGCACACGTACAGCTATAATTTCTTGATATTCAGAAGCTCAATAAAGCAGCAGTGTTTGGAACGGAGGTTTCAACATTTCGAGCCTGCATGACTTCTTCAGCGCTTTAGCTGCCGGACTTGTTGAGTTTTTCCAGCATTTGTTTTGTTTTTATTTCAGATTTCCAGCATCCGCAGTATTTTGATTTTATTTGAAAATATTTTTTTTCTTTCATTGAGAACAATGACTCAGTGCAAAAGTAGTGTCGCCTGACGCAGCGGTGGAATTGATCTCTGTTTTCGTGGGCTAATTTTAGCCTCCTCCCCTCTCCCCCCCCATTAATTGCGTTGAAAAAGCTATTGATGTGAAAAAAGTGTGTGAATCTCGCATAACCGACTTGCAAGTTTGAGTTATTTGTATGTTTTTAATGTAAATAGCAGCACATAGGACTAAAATGACCAGATTTTTCAAAAGTCAAAACCAGGTTGGTGAATCTTTAAAAGTCTCTGCCCCAGAGGGCTGTGGAGGCTCAGTTGTTGAGTATGTTCAAGATTGAGTATGATAAATTTCTACATATTAAAAACATCAAGGGATTTAGGGATAGTGCAGGAAAATGGTGTTGAAGTAAAGATCAGCCGTGTTCTCAATGAATGGAGGAGTGGGCTTGAAGAATTGGCTTACTCCTGCTATGATTTCTTATTGAAAAGCCTTGGGAAGGTGGGTTCCTGTGATGATTGACATGTTGGGTGACCAATGGCAGGAGTCTGGGGGAAGAGTCAATTGAAGTTGTGTGGTCATGAAGAACAAAGAAAAGTACAGCACAGGAACAGGCCCTTCGGCCCTCCAAGCCTGCTCCGATCATATTGCTTGTCAAACTAAAACATTTTGCACTTGCGGGGTCCGTATCCCTCTATTCCCATCCTATTCATGTATTTGTCAAACTGCCTCTTAAACACCACTATCGTACCTGCTTCCACCACCTCCTCTGGCAGCGAATTCCAGACACTCACTATCCTCTGCGTAAAAAATTTGCCCCACACATCTCCTCTATAGTTTTCTCCTCTCACCTTAAATCTATGTCCCCTAGTAATTGACTCTTCCACCCTGGGAAAAAGCTTCTGACTATCTACTCTTTCCATGCCACTCATAATTTTGTAAACTTCTATCAAGTCGCCCTCAATCTCCGTCGCTCTAGTGAGAACAATCCGAGTTTCTCCAACATCTCCTCATAGCTAATAACCTCCAGACCAGGCAGCATCCTGGTAAATCTCCTCTGCACCCTCTCCAACGCCTCCATATCCTTCTGGTAATGTGGTGGCCAGAATTGAACGCAATATTCCAAGTGTGGCCGAACCAAGGTTCTATACAGCTGCAACATGACTTCCCAGCTTTTATACTCAATACCCCTGCCGATGAAGGCAAGCATGTCATATGCCTTCCTGACTACCTTATCCACCTGCGTTGCCACTTTCAGTGACCTGTAGACCTGTACACCCAGATCCCTCTGCCTGTCGATGCACTTAAGGGTTCTGCCATTTACTGTATAATTCCTACCTGTATTAGACCTTCCAAAATGCATTACCTCGCATTTGTCCGGATTAAACTCTATCTGCCATTTCTCCGCCCAGGTCTCCAACCGATCTATATCCGTTGTATCCTTTGACAATCCTCTTCACTATCTGCAACTTCTCCAACCTTAGTGTCGTCTGCAAACTTACTAATTAGCCCAGTTACATTTTCCTCCAAATCATTTATGTATACTACAAACAGCAAAGGTCCCAGCACTGATCCCTGCGGAACACCACTAGTCACAGCTCTCCATTCAGAAAAGCACCCTTCTGCTGCTACCCTCTGTCTTCTATGACCAAGCCAATTCTGTATCCATCTTGCCAGCTCACCTCTGACCCCATGCGACTTTACCTTCTGTACCAGTCTGCCATGAGGGACCTTGTCAAAGGCCTTATTGAAATCCATGTAGATAACATCCACTGCCCTTCCATCATCGATCATCTTTGTCACTTCCTCAAAAAACTCGATCAAGTTAGTGAGACACGACCTCCCCTTCACAAAACACGCTGCCTCTCACTAATACACTCATTTGCTTCCAAATGGTAGTAAATCCTGTCACAAAGAATTTTCTCCAATAATTTCCCTACCACTGACGTAAGGCTCACCAGCCTGTAATTTCCTGGATGTGATGACATCTCCCAGACTATGTCCAGCCAGAGTTGTTAAAACACCCAATTATTGAAGATAGCAGTAACAAACCACATACTTTTGTTTCAATGACATTTCGGCCTCATTTTCTTAAGAACTGAACCAAGACTTTGTTTGTTACAAGATCTCAGCCAGAATCCTCTCTTGCACTCTAACTTTATTGTGCAATGCACAATGGAAAGACCAATCTCCATTTAAAAGCCTTGTTTATTTTCATTTGCAACTGGGTTCTGACAATAGATGTTTTCAGCTAGAAGCTGGATTTTAAACTAGCAACTGTATCTCAAGCGGGAAAGCACACAGTCTTTCAATGAGAAGTTTGATTGAAAGTGCCACAGATCAACTGAATTTGCCTGCCATCTTCTTCAGTGCTGTTTGGTGGTTAACCGATGAACACTGTCCAACTACCTCTTAAAGTGTGACTTGCAGTTGGCAGACTATGTTGTCAATCTTCTGCTGTCACCCAGAGGCTGATTCCCTCCTGGCTCCCAGGTAAATTACCCCTGTGACCTCCTATAAATCAGGAGTGTGATGGAATACTCTCTACTTACCTAGTTGAGTACATCTGCAACAACACTCGAGAAGCTTGACACCTCCAAGACTTGATTGGCATCTCATCCACTAACTTAAACATCCATTCAGTCCACCACCAGTTTACTTTGGCTACTGTTTACAGAGTGTACTGCAGCCAGTCGCCAAGATTTATTTCGCAGTATCTCCCAAACTCTCAACTTACACACCTAGAAGGACAAGGGCAGCAGATGCCTGGAAACAACATCATCTCCATAACCTTATCCATGTCACAAACTGTCCTCATTCATCATTCTTTCATTGTCACTGGGTCAGAGTTTTGGAATTCCCTACCTGATGACTCATGGGAACATCTTCACCGGCCCAGTCGACTCTGCAAAGTCCTTCCCACTAATGGAGACTTATGCCAAAATTGGGAGAACTGTTCCACAGGCTAGTCAAGCAACATCCTGATGTAGCTATACTCACAGCTTACAATCGTACCTTGCAGCTAATGTCCCATACTCCTCCATCACCATCCCTGGGTGTATACTGTCTCACTGGCACATAAGAGGATGGCACCCAGTAGTATACATTTGGGAGGGAATGGTCAAAGGAGTCCTCAATATTGACTCTGGATCCAATGGACTCTCATGCCACCAGGTCAAATTTAGACAAACGTGGCACTGCCACTGTGCTAAATGGGATAGATTTCAAACAGATTTAGCAACTCATGATTGGGCATCCATGAGGCGCTGTGGGCCATCAGCAGCAGCAGAATTGTACTTGAACGTAATCTGTAACCTCATGGCCTGGCATATCCCCCACTCTACCATTACTATCAAGCCAGGGTATCAACTCTGGTTCAATGAAGAGTGCAGGAGGGCATGCCAGGAGCAGCATTAGGCAGACCTAAAAATGAGGTGTCAACCTGGACAAGCCAAAACACAGGACTACTTGCGTGCCAAATAGCATAAGTGGCAAATGATAGACAGAGCTAAGCGATCCCAGAACCAGCGGATCAGATCTAAGCTCTGCAGTCCTGCCACATCCAGTCATGAATGGTGGTGGACAATTAAACAACTCAGTAGTGGAGGAGGAGGCTCCACAGATATCCTCATCCTCAATGATGGAGGAGCCCAGCCTTTCAGTGCAAAGGATAAGGCTGAAGCATTTGCTCCAATCTTCAGCCAGAAGTGCCGAGTGAATGATCCAGCTCTGCCTCCTCCAGAGGTCCCCAGCATCACAGATGCCAGTCTTCAGCTAATTTGATTCACTCCATATATCAAGAGACGATTGAAGGCACTGGATACTGCAAAGGCTATGTGGCCTGACAATATTCTGGCAATAGGACTGAAGACTTGTGCTCCAGACCTTGTCGCGTCCCTAGCCAAACTGTTCCAGTACAGCTACAATGGCATCTACCTAGCTATGTGGAAAATTGCCCAGGTATGCCCTGTAGACAAAAAGCAGGACAAGTTCAACCCAGCCAATTACTGCCCCATCAGTCTACTTTCGATCATCAGTAAAGTAATGGAAGGGGTCATCAACAGTGCTATCAAGCAGCACTTGCTTAGCAATAACCTGCTCACTGATGCCCAGTTTGGGTTCCACGAGGGCCACTCAGATCCTGACCTCATTACAGCCTTGGTTCAAACGTGGACAAAAGAGCTGAACTCCCGAGGTGAGCGTGTCTGCCCTTGACATCAAGGCCGCATTTGACCGAGCGTGGCATCAAGGAGCCCGAGCAAAGCTGGAGTCAAAGGGAATTGAGGGAAAATCCTCCACTGGTTGGAGTAATACCTAGCACAAAGGAAGATGGTTCTGGTTGTTGGAGGTCAGTCATCTCAGCTCCAGGACATCACTGCAGGAGTTCTTCGAGGTAGTGTTCTCGGCCTGACCATCTTCAGCTGCTTCATCAATGACTTTCCTTCCTTCTTAAGGTCAGAAGTGGGGATGTTCGCTGATGATTACACAATGTTCAACATTCGCGACTCCTCAGATATTGAAGCAGTCCATACCCACATGCAGCAAGACCTGCACAATATCCAGGCTTGGGCTGACAAATGGCAAGTAACATTCACAGAAGTGCCAGGCAATGACCATCTCTAACAAGAGAGAATCTAACCATTGCCCCTTGATGTTCAATGGCATTACGATCACTGAATCCTCCACTATCAACATCCTGGGGGTTACCATTGACCCGAAACTGAATTGTATTAGCCATATAAATACTGTGACTACTAGAGCAGGTTAGAGGCTAGGAATCCTGCAATGAGTAACTCACCACCTGACTCTCCAAAGCCTGTCCACAATCTACAAGGCGCAAGTCAAGAGTGTGATGGAATACTCCCTACTTGCCTGGATGAGTACAGCTCCCACAACACTCAAGAAGCTTGACGCCATCCAGGACAAAGCAGCTCGCTTGATTGGCACCACATCCACTAACATTCACTCCCTCCATCACTGACACACAGTAGCAGCTGTGTATACCATCTACAAGATGCACTGCAGGAATTCACCAAAGTTCCTTAGACAGCACCTTCCAAGCCTACGACCATTGCCATCTAGAAGAACAAGGGCAGCAGATAAATGGGAACACCACCACCTGGAAGTTCCCCTCCAAATCACTCACCATCCTGACTTGGAAATATATCGCTGTTCCTTCACTGTCGCTGTGTCAAAATCCTGGAATGCCCTTCCTAACAGCACTGTGGGTGTAACCACAACACGTGGACTGCAGTGGTTCAAGTAGGTAGCTCATCACCTTGAGAAAAGGGCAACAAGGGATGGGCAATAAATGCTGGCCTAGCCAGCGAAGCCCACATCCCGTGAATGAATAACTTTTTTAAAAAAGCCTCCTGCTGATTACACCTACCGTTGTCCCTCTTTGATGATGAATCTTTACTCCTCCATATTGAACACTACTTGGAAGAAATACTAAGGGTAGCAAGGACATTGAATGCACTCTGGATGAGCAACTTCAATGTTCATCACAAAGAGCGGCTTTGTGGCACCACTACTGACCAAGCCTGCCAACTCCTGAAAGATATATCTGTCAGATTGGGCCTGAGGTAGGTCATGAGAGAACCAACACAATACTTGACCTTGTCCTCACCAAGCTACCTGTGGCAAATGCATCTGCCCATGACAGTATTGGTAAGACTGACCACCACACAGTCCTTTTGGAGACAAGTCCTGTCTTCACACTGAGGACACCATCCATCGTGTTGCACAGCATTGCCAACCTGCTAAATGTGGTAAATTCAGAACAAATGTAGCAGATCGAAACTGGACATCCACAAGGCACTGTGGGCCATCAGCAGCAGTAGCCTTATATTCAAGCAGAATCTGTAAGCCATGGCTGGCACATCTCTCACTTTTTACCATCAAGCCAGGGGACCAACCCTGGTTAAATGAGGCGTGCGAAAGCACATTCCGAAGCAGCACCTTGTCAAAGACAAAGCTGAAGCATTTGTAACCATCTTTTTGCCAGAAATGCAGAATGGATGATCCATCTTGTCGTCCTCCTGAGGTTTACAGCACCACAAACAGCAGTCTTTAGCCAATTTGATTCGCTCACGTGATATCAAAATAGTGGAAGGCACTGGATTCACCAAAGCCCATGTGCCTTGCCTGACAATGTCTTGGCTGTTGTAGCGAAGTACTCCAGAACTAGCCGAACCCCTAAATAAGCTGTTTCAGTTCAGCTACAACACTGACATCTACCCAACAATGTGGAAAATTGCCCAGTTATGTCGTGTCCATAAAATGCAGGGCAAATCTAATCCAGCCAGTTACCACCCCATCAGTCTGCCCTCGATCATCAGAACAGTTATGGAAGTTGTCACTGATAGTGTTATCAAGTGGCATTTACTCATCAATTACCTTCTCACCGATGCACAGTTTGCATTCCACCAAGGCCAGTCAAGTCCAGACCTCATTAAAGCTTTGATCCAAGCATGCACAAAATAGCTGAATTGTTGAAGTGAGATGAACATGATTGCCCTTGACAAAAGGTTAGCATTTGACCAAGTGTGTCATCAAGGAACCTTTAAAAAATTGAAGTTAATGGGAATCAGGCGGAAAACTCTCCACTGGTTGGAGTCATACCAAGCACAAACAAAGATTGTATTGTTGTTGGAGGCCAATCATATCAGTCCCAGGACATTGCTACTGAAGTTCCTCAGACTACTGTTCGAGATCCAACCATCATTAGCTGCTTCATCAATGGCCTTTCCTCCATCATAAGGTCAAGTGGGGATGTGCAATCATCAGCGATCAATGTTCAGCATCATTCCCAACTCCTTAGATAGTAAACAGTCTGCGTCCACACACAGCAAGGCCTGAACAACATTCAGTCTTGGGCAGATAACTGACAACTAACATTCACGCCACGGACAGGTAGTATTGAGGAGGCAGGGAGGCTACAGAAGGATTTGGACAGGTTAGGAGAATGGGCAAAGAAGTGGCAGATGGAATACAACGTGGGGAAGTGTGAGGTCATGCACTTTGGTAGGAAGAATAGAGGCATAGACTATTTTTTAAATGGGGAGAGAATTCAGAAACCTGGAGTGCAAAGGGACTTGGGAGTCCTAGTTCAGGATTCTCTTAAGGTTAACTTGCAGGTTGAGTCGCTAGTTAGGAAGGCAAATGCAATGTTGGCATTTATTTCGAGAGGACTAGAATATAAAAGCAGGGATGTGCTGCTGAGGCTTTATAAGGCCACATTTAGAACATTGTGAGCAATTTTGGGCCCCGTATCTCAAGAAGGATGTGCTGGCCCTGGAGAGGGTCCAGAAGAGGTTCACGAGAATGATCCCAGGAATGAAAGGCTTAACATATGAGGAACGTTTGAGTACTCTGGGTCTATACTCGATGGAGTTTAGAAGGATGAGGGGGGGATCTGATTGAAACTTACAGAATACTGAAAGGCCTGGATAGAGTGGACGTGGGGAAGATGTTTCCATTAGTAGGAGAGACTAGGACCCGAGGGCACAGCATCAGAGTAAAGGGAAGACCTTTTAGAACAGAGATGAGGAGAAACTTCTTTAGCCAGAGAATGGTGAATCTATGGAATTCATTGCCACAGAAGGCTGTGGAGGCCAGGTCATTAAGCGTATTTAAGACCGAGATAAATAGGTTCTTGATTGGTAAGGGGATCAAAGGTTACGGGGAGAAGGCAGGAGAATGCGGTTGAGAAACTTATCAGCCATGATTGAATGGCGGAGCAGACTCGATGGGCCGAATGGCCTAATTTCTGCTCCTACGTCTTATGGTCTTACACAAGTGCCAGGCAATTACCATCCCCAACAAGAGAGAATTTAACTATCTCCCCTTGACATTCAACAGCGTTACCATTGCTGAATCCCCCACTATTAACATCCTGGGAGTTACCATTGACCAGAAACTTAACTGGGTCAGCTACATAAATACTGTGACTACAAGAGCTGGTCAAAGGGTAGGAATTCTGCAACGAGTAACTCACCTCCTGTCTCTCCAAAGCCTGTCCACCATCGACAAGCCACAAGTTAGGAGTGTGATGGAATACTGTCCACTTGCTTGGATGAGTGCCGCTCCAACACTCAAGAAGCTTGATACCATACAGGACAAAGCACCCCACTTGATTGGCATCTCATCTACCACTTTTAAAACATTCACTTCTTCCAGCACCAATGCACAGTGGCAATAGTATGTACCTCTATAAGATGCACTGTAGCAACTCGCTGAGCTCCTTTGACAGCATCTTCAAAACCCACAACCTCCACCAACTACAAGAACACAGGCAGCTGATGTGTGGGAACACCACCACCTGCATGTTCCCCTCCAAGTCACACACCATCCTGACTTGAACTATATTGCTGCTCAATTTCTGATGCTGGTTCAAAATCCTGAAACTCCTTTCCTGACATTACAGTGGGTGTACCTGCACCATATGGACTGCAGCAGTTCAAAAAGACAACTCGCCACCACCTTCTCAAGTGCAATTAGGGCTGGGCAATAAATGCTGTCCTTGTCAGCGACTGTCACATCCTATGAATGAGTATTTTAAAAAAGCTTGTGCCCATCTTTCCTACAGCTCGTTTGAATCCCTCCAACAGGTTTTTGCCCCTGCCACAACACTGAAGCGGGTGTTGGCAGAATCACAAAGCACCCTAAGTGACTGTGACTTGCCTTCATCCTTTGGCACAGTTGACCACACCATTCCCCTCCAACACCTGTCTATCAGCAGCTAGTTGGGACTGACTTCACCTGGCTCCTATTTATGCAGTCCTAGCCAGAGAGTCAACTGCTGTTATTTCTCTCCTGTTCCTGCATCATTGGGCCATAACTTCCGACCAGTGACAGAAAGTGCTGGCCCACAGAAATTAGAAAAAATAAATGCACCCTTACCTGGCCTTGAAAATTGCATTGCCACTTCTGTTCGCTGGAGCTGCTTGGAGCCTGCATCAAAAAAAATCCTCGCAGGCGCCAACGAAGTCTAGATCCAGCATATTCAAGGAGGCCACACCCATTTTTTAAACTGCCTTAAAGCAGATAAGTTTATAGGGCCAGGGAAATTGACAGGCCAGGGGAAGGCAAGTGTCTAAGATAAGTGTATAGGATTTGGGGGTTGGGGGTGTCTGGAGATCGGGGGATCTGAGGTTTTGGGGATGGAGGCCCATGGTTGGGGTTGGGGGGTCCGAGACCGGAGGTCTGGGGTGGGGGGTCCAAGGTTGAGGAAGGGGTCTGGGGGCGTGTGGGGGGTCTGGGGCTGGTGTCCGAGGTCTGGGGGCGTGAGTTCCGAGTTCTAGGGGAGGTGGGGGTCTGGGGGGGCTTCTGAGGTCTCGTGGGGGTGGGGTTGGGGGTCTGGGAAGGGGGGGTTCTGGTGTCTGGTGGGGGTGGTGGTCTGGAATGAGGGGTTCTGAGGTCTGGTGGGGATGGGGGTCTGGGCTGGGGGGTTCTGAGGTCTGGTGGGGGTGGGGTTGGGGGTCTGGGAAGGGGGGGTTCTGATGTCTGGTGGGGGTGGTGGTCTGGAATGAGGGGTTCTGAGGTCTGGTGGGGATGGAGGTCTGGGCTGGGGGGTACTGCAGTCTGGTGGGGGTCTGGGTGGAGGTTCTGATGTCTGGTGGGGGTGAAGGTCTGTGGGGGTCTGGGGTCAGGGGTTCTCAGGTCTAAGGGGGATGGGGGTCTGAGGTGGGAGGGCTCCAAGGTCTGGGGTGGGAGATTCCGAGGTCTAGGAGGGGTGGGGTCTGGGGTGGGAGATTCCAAGGTCTAAGAAGAGTAGGGGTCTGTGTGGGGGGGGGGGTTCGGGGGTGTTCCGAGTTCTGATTTCTAGGGGAGATGGGGGTCCGGGGGATTTCCGAGGTCTAGGGTGTGGGGGTCTGGGGTCAGGGGTTCTGTCTAGGGGGAGCGGGGGTCTGGGTTGGGGGGGTTCCGAGATCTGGGAGGGGCGGGGGGTCCAAGGTCTTGGGGGAGTGGGGGCTTCTGAGGTCTTGGGGGTCTGGGGTGGGGTTTCCGAGGTTTTGGGGGCGGGGGTGGGGGGGGGGGGTTGGTTCCGAGGTCTAGATGGGGTGGGGGCCTGGGATGGGGGGTTCCGAGGTTTGGGGGGGGGTGGGGATTTGGGATGGGGAGTTCCAAGGCCTAGGGAAGTTGGGAGATCCCTGGGGGGAGTCCGAGGTCGCGGAGCGGGTTCGAGCTCGCGGGAGGGAGGGAGGGGGGCTGAGGTCGGTGGGGTTGTCGGGGTAGATGGGGGCAGTCCAGTGGTGAGAGGGCGGGGGGTGTGTGGGGGTGTCCCTTAGAGTTGGTCTGGGCCTTTACAATAGTTACCCAGAAGTTAGAAGAGGTTTTAATTCTTCTAACTTTTTCTGGGTAACTACTGGTATAACCCTGGAGGAATCATCGAAATTTGTGATTTAAATCGTATTTTCGGATGGTTCCCAGTGCAGCACAGTGCAATGCAATGCAATTGTCCAAAGGAAGTTAGCATTTCTGGACAATTGCCATGCAAGCCCTTACCTGGGAACTTGCCAGAGGGATTCCCCAGCGCATCTTTGGGATACCACCCCCCAAAATCTGAAACTGGGGAGTGCGGATATTATGGGCCATTACCTTTGGGACATCCTCAAAAATCTTTCCTTGACCCCCTCTTTCTCATCCAGAAGTTATCTGTCTGCCAAAAATGTCAGATTCCACAGAAGATCATAAGAAATAGGAGCATGAGTAGACCATTTGGTCCCTCGAGCCTCCTCCGCCATTCAATAAGATCATGGCTGATCTGATCATGACCTTAACTCCACTTTCATGCCTGCCCCACCATAACCTTTGATTCTCTTGTAGATCAAAAATTTGTCTAACTCAGCCTTGAATATATTCAATGGTCCAGCCTTCACTGCTGTCTGGGAAAGAGAATTCCAAGTGACCCTCTAAGAGAAAAAAAAATCCTCCTCACCTCTGTCTTATCTGACATCAGACAGCCAACTTGACCTCACCACCACCTCCCCTACCACTCTACTGCTTCTAGATTTGTCATGCTACTTGTCCGATACCCAAAATTGAATAAAATGAAATGTCCTCCAACTAAATATTGGGAAGACCAAAGCCATTGTCTTCTGTCTCTGCCAATGACTTCACTTGCTGATTACTGCCTGAGGCTGAAACAGACTGTTTGAAATCTTGGCATTCTATTTGACTCTGAGTTGGACCTCTGACCACATATTCTCTCCATCTCCAAGACCAACTGTCTCAGGGCAAACAACATCAAGGCGATCAGTATAAATGATACAAGGACATCCTAAAAATAGCCTTACAAACTTCTGCATTGTAGACTACCTCTCTTGGGAAAACACCGCAGCTGGCTGGCTCATGTGGAGGCAAGCATTGAAATTTGGTTTAGTATGTGTTGAAGTCCACCTACAACAAATTCGCAACATCTAATGTACCTAGAGGTAGGCCAAAGGTGGCACAGCTGCAGAAGTTCCCCCAAGCATCAACAGCATTAACTGCCATTTCCGAGTACACCCATGCTGATCTCACACCGGCTCTTCAGTCACGAGAGGACCCACAGAATATGATGAGGTCACTTTCAGCTTGGCCATACTCAAGTAATGAGGAGTCTACCACCAAGATAGGGGATGGTAAAAACGTTGAAATTATTGAGTTAAGGTATAGAAGGGAATTTGTAAACTAAACAATGGAAAGGAAATAGAAGAATAGTCCAGTCTGGAAGTGACAAAGGTATGGAGGAGAGTTTCAGCAGCCAATCAATTGATGTTCAGTGAATAATATTATGTAATATGACATTCTTGATATTTTACTTTGTTTAAATTCTTATTTTGGACAATAGAATTTTCAGTTAAAAAAAGCAGTTGAAGAAAAAAAGCAGACTTTTTTGTGATTTGATTGCTTCACATTTTTTCCTTTATTGGTGGAATCTCCTGATTGGTCATTCAGGATTGGCTGATTTGCATGAATTTAATAGCCTCTAATTTTCTAGCTGCTTTCTTTGCTTTGAAATTTTACATTATGTCTTTAATTTGCTGCTATTGTACTTAGAAGCAATAAAATATGGTGCTGAAAATGTGAAAACAAAGTATGATAAAGGAGAAGAGTGTGCTACTTGTAAGATTTTTAATATATTATGAATAGATTCTTTATATTCTCTATAATCTATTATGTTGATTTGGTCGTTTTGAATCACATACCTTTTGGGAATTAATTGCCCCCCCATACTGACTTTCATTCATTCATTGGCATGTGAGAGAGATTGAAGAAACTGTGATGCATTTCAGAATGGCTGTATATGAAGCTTACTTTTACACAGTAAAAAAGTAAGTAAATGTACTTGGAAATAATACTTTTTTGTAAGTTTAGCTTAGGGAGTTAAAAAATCTCAATTGGGTCAAAGAACAGAAATGGATCATATTTCAGAGTAACTCTATATAGGTCTTAACTTCACATAATAAAGTTGTTATGCGCACATGGTAAAACATGATTTTAGTGCTATGTTTAAGCTGAAAGGGAACTTAAAACTCGTGATTGAGCTCAGCTAGATATTTCTATGTTTAGTTGTTGCTGAGCTATTGTTGCCATAGTTGCATGTAAATAATCAAGAAAGCTTATTATAAGTGGTGTTTTAAGTGCCAGCAACACTACACTTGAAATGGATGTGTTTCTTTACACTTTCTAACCACTAAAATTGGGCAAACCTACAATGGACGAAATGCCAGACAGGGCTTCTCACAGAAATGAATTATACCAAGAGGAACCGGTAAGTACTAGGAAGCCCTGTACCTCAAATAATCATTAAAAATATGTATTTTCTGTTGTAGTTTTTCATAGAACTGTATAATAATTGACAGTGTTATATAATATACTGCAATAATCTGTTCAGAAAAATGTAAGAAAATTACAGATATTTGTGAATGCTCTTAGATTTACAGCAATGATACCAGAATTGAGAGGTTATATTTATCAGAAAAGATTGAATAGGCTTGGGCTTTTTTCTCTAGAAAAGAGGGCTAAATGGAGAAATTATAGAGCTCTTAAAAATTTTGGAAGCGTTTGATAGAGTAGATGTAGAGAAGATGTTTTCGCTTGTAGTAGGGGAGATCAGAATAGGGACTATAAATATAAAATAATCACTAATAAATCCAATAAGGAATTCAGGAGAAACTTCTTTAACCAGAGTGGTTGGAATGTGGAACATGCCTCCGCAAGTAATAGTTGAGGTGACATGGGGAAGCTTGATATCACATAAGGCAGAAAGGAAAAGAGGATTATGTTGAAGATGAAGAGGGCTGTGAGAAAGTTTGGAGGAGGGGGTTGGAAGAGGGCCCTGTTACAAACTTTGGATACTTGCCTTAATTGTCATAAGTCATTAAATTGTGTGTGCAATAGTTGTATATTATCATGATTGGTCCAGCATTTGCATTCAAAATAACAGTGAAGCTGCTATTAACAGGCAAATCACACAGCAGCTCTATGCAAGGACAGATGTGCAGGCAAACACAAATATCTGAAAGTATCTGTCTGAAGTGCTCCATCATTAGCTTTGAAAATAGCATTTTGCTGTTTGACTCCACATTCAAATACATTGAGTGGCACGATGTTCTAATACTTGCACCACAGATACAAACTGAACTCGCCACAAAAAGTTGGTGCTTGTTCATTTCAGTCTAAGTACCCTTTTAATGGTATGGTAAGAGTTAGTTACTGTCAGTCAACCTCTCTGGAACTGAAAATTTAACTATTGCTAGTGTGGAGTCTCATTCCTCCCTTAAACTGTTGTTGAGAGATTTCCTTTTTAAATATTTTTATTTTTATCTTTCTCTTTGTCTCACTTTTCTCCCCCTTCATGCAATCCTTCTTTCCCTCTTATTTCTCATTCTGTGCCCTATTTGATATTGAATTCACCATTCTAATCTTTCACATTCAAACCTTGTGATGTTAATTTCACAATCCTTAAATCTGGTTAAGAAGGTGCACGGTTGCTTGTGTTGTTAACACAGATCCCAGATGCCTTGAGGAGGGCACCATACCATTTTCATCTTACACTTCCAGCAATTCAAAGGACAAAATTTCATGGAGGTTAAAAGGAAAGGGCAAGTCTAAGTAATGGTGGGTGTCATTTGTTAGCCAGCTGCAGCAGTATTTGGGCCATTAAATCTCACTCAAATGAAATTAATCTATCTGCTACTTTAGTAAACTTATTAAATGGATTAACAATGAGAAATTCGATATGAATGACATTTTACCCCAAAAATCCTAGAGAAAGAGAAACCTCATATAAATTGTAGTGTTTCAACTCTGGGAGTACTATGAAATTGTACAATGTACATGAGTTGTAGCAGTGCAAAGTGATGTAATTTGAGTGAAACAGTACTTACTGAAAATAAATGAATTAATGCCGTTAGTAATAAATAATTAAATGCTTGATGTAATCAGGAAGTTAACATGTGACCTGCAAATTCTATTCTTTCTTTACCTTTAATTCACCTTCCATACCTGATTTGATTTTAACTCACTTGTTCCAATTCATCCTCTTTCTCTGTTGTTCTGCTGTTGTTTTCTCAAAACTTTAATCTCACTGTTGGTCCTGTTGTCCATTAATGTCCCAAATGCCCATGCTGCAGTTATCAGTTTGCACTTTCAGCAAATTAGATTTGAGGATGGGACAGCCACGATTCAGTTGGTAATAGTCTCGCCTCTGAGACAGAAGGTTTTGGGTTCAGGTCCCACTCCAGGACTTGAGCACAAAAATCAAAGCTGACACTCCAGGGCAGTACTGAAGGAGTGCTGCAGTGTTGGAGGTGCCATTTTTTGGGTGAGAATTCAAACCAAGCCACCCATCAGTCCTCTTAGAAAGAGATCCCATGGTACCATTTTCAAGCTATCCCCTTTGTCCTGGCCAATATTTATGCCTTGATCGACATCACAAAAATAGATTATCTGGCCACTATCACATTGCTGTTTGTGGGAGCTTGCTGTGCAGGAATTAGCTGCTGCAATTCCAACATTACAATAGTGACTATTGGCTGAAGTTTACAGATGCCATGGTCCCCACCCCCCTGGCTAAAAATCGGGGTGGGGGGGAGCCCACCCACGATCCCGACAACTGCCCCGCAGCAACTTAATGCTGGGAGCAGTGTCAAATTGCTTAAAGATGAAACTTATACCCCTAACTTGGGAAGAAGTCCTGCCTTAGAGAGCCGAATGGATTGGAATTGGCAGATAAATTGAAGTTAGAATCACATGAAGAGGCGGGGAAAGCAGATATAGTTGAGGTAATAGCACAGCATTTGAAATTGGAAGAGACCACATTCTCCAGGGTGTGCGTCAATTAAGTTTTGATAAGAATGCTTAAAAGAGTTTTGTGATTATAATCAGAACTTAAGGGAGGAAATTTAAAACTAGATAATTAAATAGATAACAAGAAATAGAGTAGTTCTCATTGGCACTCCTGTTTTGGCAAGTGAGACCAATAGAATCATCAATGGATTAGTTCTATCATCATGATTTTTCAAATGGTCTAAATGAAGCTAGTGTAACTTTGCTGTTGGCATCATTCTTTGAGAAAACGGAATGTTTTAAGGCGAAGCGTCATGTTCAAAAGGCATGAGAGGCAAAGTAATTGGGAAGGTAACTCGCCTCCCTATCCCTGTCAACTCCTTCACATTTACAATTCCCCTGCTTGAGATCTCTACTCTCGACCAATTCTGAACCCTTACACATCCCTATTTTCATCGCTGCACCATTGGTGGCCATACCTTCAGTTCCTCAGGCCCGAAATTTTGGAATTCAATCCCTAAGCTTCTACCTCTCTATCTTCCATTAAGTCCCTGCTATGAAGAGCCCGTTTTTGAAAAATTTGAAGGACGTGGAATTTTGGACATTCTTCCTCCTGAGTTATTTTCAAAAGAGCAATATTAATTCGGAGCTGTGAATATGCCATTCTTTAAGAAACCACGGATCAAGGTAGATGTCCAGCAGGGAACACTTACTGAGGGAAGAGATACTTTGTATATCTAAGTTAACAAAGAACTGCTATTGCCAGGCTAAAGACACTTGCTGATTGATTAAAAACACCTGGCCTGAGAGAAGTATCCTTTGAACATCTTAGTCTTTAAGACTCTCAAGTCAGAGAGAGAGTGTGCGGGGGTGCCTTATAGGCAAGCTGCAAGAAAAAGTCTCTCTCACCCTCTTTCTGCCCTACCTTTTGAGTTACATGCGGTCTTGAGTGAGTTAAACTTTCCTCAGAAGCATCTCATCAGGATAACTCAACTTTTTTTTTGAAAGCCTGCAAAGTTGTGATAAGTAAGAGTCATCAAGACAGTTTCACCAACAAATCTGTATAAAAGAACTTCCAGATCTATTATGACCAGAATTGTGTTAGATCATCAGCGTCAAGATCTCTTTGAATTTTACCCTTTTAAAAGAAACTTTCCCATCCTCCAGCCTCTGCAGGGGACTGTATTTGTTTTAACCTGTGTTTTGTTTGTGTATGTGTATAGTAGTTCGAATATCTGTTTTTTAAAAAAAGGGGAAAGTCGTTACATTTCTAAACTACAACTTGTATAATAAACCGTTTATTAACTTGTTTATTAACTTGTTTTTTAAAAATGGTTTGTTTTATAATTAAGTTTTTTGTGTTTACTGAAAAAAGCCTGATTAGAGTCTTTTTATGCTGGGAATAACAGTATCAACGATAAACAGTTGATTAGTTTTGTGGGTAAATAAGACATTTAAACGATTGTTACAAGCTGTAGAGAATTGGGGCTAGAATTAACTGCGCTCTCCACCCATCACAGTCCGTATCACAGCATTGGGGTCTTTTATGGGATTTGAAGCATGGACAATGAGTGATTGGATGCAGATTAATAATAACTGTTAAAGGATAAAAAGACAGATACCAGGTTTCTGATTCATTGGTAAGCGACATGGCTTTGGAAATTGCTATGACTTTTTTAAAGATGGAAGATTTATCCCTGACTGGTTTACAAAAAGTAACCAAGGCTAAGCTAAGGGAATTGGCAGATAAGTTGAAGTTAGAGTCAATTGAAGAGGCGAGGAAAGCAGATATAGTTGAGGTAATAGCAAGGCATTTGAAATTGGAAGGGATACAAGAGAGACCACATTCCCCAGGGGGTGAGCCAATGGAGTTAGCTAGGATTCGGTTGCAAATGAAGCAGCCTGAACACGAAAAAGGAATGGAGAAACTTAAACTTGAACAGGAAAGAACAGAAAGAGAGAGCATTTCAGCAGCTAGAACTGGAATTTCAGGCAAGAGAGGAGGAACAAGAAAGAGAATACTAGCTTAAAAGGCTGAAATTTAAAACAGAGGCACCAGATGTTGGGGAGCGTTTTGCAGATGGACATGTTCAGTCGGGCGAAGTTTAAATTTGTACATGCTCTTCAAAAGTTTGAATATCCTTACTCTTATGGATATGACAACGTGATTTCCAGAGCCCATCCTTTTGAGAATGATTACAGCTAAGGTCATGGTAGAGAAGTTAACCCAATTTTTACTAGATATGGATCACTAAAGGAGATCCAGTCAGATCAAGGTTCTAATTTTATGTCTAAAAATTTTAAGAACGTAATGAGTAGTTTGGGCATAAAGCAGTTAAAGTCCATGGCTTACCATCCATAGACACTGGAGCTTTAGAGAGGTACCATAAAACTCTAAAAACAAAGATTAAAGCATATTGTCATAAATATCCCCATGATTGGGACAAAAGACTGGACTTTATTTTATTTGCCACCCGAGATTCACCAAACGAATCTACTGGTTTTAGTCCTTTTGAATTAATCTCTGCACATGAGATAAGAGGTCCTCTGAAATTAATTAAAGAAAAGTTTTTAGGACAGTTAGACAACATGTTCTCATACTTAAGAGGTAGGACAACGAGAAGATCTAGCGAGGTTACTTATGAAATTCAAAGGAATCTGTAGGGGTGAACCAGGGGGTACAACTTTAGCCACACATAATGTGGATTTAGGGAGGTCTTCTCCTATAAAACAACAGCCTTATCATTTAAGCCCAGAGGAACAGGCTCAAGTAGAAGCAGAAATCCAACACATTGAAAAATCACTTAATTGAATTGATGTTGGCTGCCCCTAACAACTAAACCCTTCAAGGTGACAATCAATGCCAGTGACTTGGGGGTGGGTGCAGTCTTATTACAAGAAGATGAATCAGGCAAAGAAAAGCCAGTGGGATACTTTTCTAAAAGTTAAATCAGCATCGAAAACGTATTCTACCGTAGAAAAGGAAACCCTAGGATTGTTACTGGCCTTTATAGAAAAGTTATGACTCAGAATGCCAGGCTGTTTTGATGGAATTTGTTACTATGGCCATATACCTTGAAGGTCGTCCATATTGCTGGAAAAGATAATGTAATTGCTGATGCGTTATCCAGAATGTAATTTTTGTTAGTATAATATAGAAATAAAAAGATCAGAACCTATATGGAGATTCTGTACAGGGAGTGAGCGAGAATGGGTGAATATATGTTTAAAAGGTTTATATATATGTTGTGTTATGATCCCCAGCTGAAGTTACCACTGGACACGCCTGATCCCAGGGTGGAACCCAGCTTGATAGATCCTAACTTTTACTTTTGTTTGTTTAGATATGTGGAGAATAGCTACTGAATAGAGTCACCAGAGTCAGCTAATGAACTTGTAATGAAAGAATAAATCATCTATTAAACAAGAAAAGATGAACTATATTACAATACTCCTTCACCCACAACTATACCTTTACAGATATATCAAGATTTGTAAGGATAACACAAGTTGCAAAAACTATTTTATACTCTAATGTTCACAGTAAGTACACAGTCCATGTAAACCACTAGGCAACCTGTGGTCAGACACACCACACTCTGAAACCAAGTGACAGTTGCCACCTCAACCAGATGCTATGGATCTCTCCTCAACTACCCCCCCCCCACCCCCACCCTGCCCACCACCACCCAGACGCATGTCACACCGTGAGCCAACCGGTCTCACTGAACTCCACCTTTCACACGAAGGTTTCCAATCTCCACTCTCCAGGAACTTGCTTTGGAATCTTCTTCCAAACCGACACTTTTTCTCAGACTCCTTCCGCAAGAGTTGACCTCCAGGATTTTGAAATCTCCTTCCGATGTTCTTCTTCCCTGGGTCACCAAATGCATTCAAACTGTCTTCCACACACTCACCCTCACCAACTCAGCTGTCAACAGCACTACTGCTTCACATGCCCATAGCAAAGAGTTACAGACCTTCAGTTGTCTTTTTGGACCTCCTGGCCTCTTGCAAGCTGTTCTCACTTTAAATCTGCTTTCTGCAGCTTTTGTCTCTAAATGTGAAGCTCGGAGCCTTTCTCTCTGCCCCTCACTCTTAACTTCATATAACAGGACCTTTTCCAAGTTCCTGTCCTGCCTTTGACTAGAAGGTTTCTTGGGACTTTCTCCTGTTCCACTCCTCTGGATTCTTAGGGACTTTCTTCTTTAGCTTAGGACTTCCTATTTGTCCCTTTTACTCCAGTCTTTCTCTGGCAGCTACTTTCAACCAACCTTAGCTTGGGACTGGCTATCTGCCCCTTCTAGGTTGCTTCTGCCTAACAGCTGCCTTCAAAAACTAAGTTAACTCCAACAGCTTCCAAATCAAATTGTTGTTTCTAGTTTTTTCTGTGTGTGTGTCTGTGGGGAGGGACCTACCTCTCTGGACCCCTGTTGCTAGGCAACAGCCCAGTTTCTCTACTCTTGTTTGTTTAACTTAGCTGCAGCAGTCGTAAAACTCTCATTAGAAATGAGACACCTTTCAAAGTGAAACTAAAACTCAATTTAACCATTCTTAACACACACACACAGAAATACAAATCAAACTTAAACTTTAAAGCTAAAACTCATTCCTAACACCTACAAATATGAATATAACTTACTTAGCCTATTTCTATTCCCTAACAGTTGTTTTCCTATATGTTTTGTAATGAAACACATTTGAAAATAACGTTTCATTCCTTATGGGTGGAGGCATGTGAGGAACTCGTTTTTGAAAAAATTGAAGGACATTGAATTTTGGACATTCTTCCTCCTGAGTTATTTTTAAAAGTTTGCAATATTAATTCGGAGCTGTGAGTATGCTACGCTTTAAGAAACCATGGGTCAAGATAACTGTGCAGCGGGGAACATCTGCTGAGAGAAGAGATACTGTGTATATCTAAGTTAACAAAGACTGCCGTTGCAAGGTGGGAGACTCTTGCTGATTGGTTAAAAACGCCTGGCCTAAGAGAAGTATTGTTTGAACATCTTAGTCTTTAAGACTCTCAGTCAGAGAAAGTGAGTGTGTGGGGGTACCTTAGAAGCAAGCTGCAAGGGAAAAGACTCTCTCTTTCCCTCTGCCCCAGCTTTGTGTTAAATGCGGTCTTGAGTGAGTTAAACTTTCCTCAGAAGCATATCATCGGGATAACTCAACTGTTTTTTTTGAAAGTCTGCAAAGTTGTGATAAGTAAGAGTCATCAAAGGCAGTTTCGCCAACAAATCCATCTGAAAGAACTTCCAGACCTATTGTGACCAGAATTATGTTAGATCAACAGCATTAAGATCGCTTTGAATTTTACCCTTTTAACAGAAACTTTCCCATCTCCAGCCTCTGCAGGGGACTGTGTTTGTTTTGACCTGTTTTGGTTTGTGTATGAGTGTATGTAGGTTCAAATATCCTGGGTTTTTTTAAGTAAAGGGGAAAATCATTATACTTCTAAACTACAACTTGTATGTTAACCAGTTTATTAACTTGTTTTTAAAAAGTAGTTTGTTTTATAATAAATCAATTTTTTTGTGTTTGCTGAAAGAAGCCTGGTTAGAGTCTCTTTATGCTGGGAATAACAGTATCAAAGGTAAACAACTGGCCAATTTGTGGTGAATTAGACATTTAAGCTATTGTTACAATCTGTGGAGACGTGAGGCTAGAATTAACTGTGCGCTCCTCCCATCACAGTCCTTAATACTGCTTAAAACCTATCTCTTTGACCTAGTTTTTGATCACTTGCCATAATATCTCTTTATGTGGCTCAATGTCAGATTTCCTCTGGAAACATTCCTGGGATGTTTTAATTATGTTAAAGACACTATACATGCATATTATTGTTTAAGGTGAAAAATCAATTATATTTAATATTAAGAAGTCTAAACTGATATGCACTAGTTATAGTTTTAAGAGTATCTGAAGTTCAGAGGTTGTTACTGAGCACTGGAAACTATCTCGCTTGACCATGAGATATGCAGAAAAGGAGACATGAACCAGGAAAATATGGACCGTGTAGTCTAATACTTCGATGATCACAAATAGACTTGAAAGGTTATAGTGAAAAGTATAGGCATAGATGGTCACATATCATATGGAGCATTGTCATTCCGAGTTTGTTAACAATAGGTCAGGTTGAAGAATATTAGGTACTTATGTTCATAAATCAGGAGAGAATAGTTCTTATTTAATCTTTCTATGTTCTGCACAGCGTGAATACTGCAATGTCACAAAGCCGGAGTTTTCAAAGAAGAATGAGCCTAACCAGCAATCGAAAGATGTTCTTTTCCATCTTCCAGCTATTGTCAAAGATATCCCTCACAGAGAATCAATCCTCCGCATTTGCCCCACTGCAGACAATAGCTTTATGCTCATGGGACAGGATGGTCTGACTTCCTTCTGGTCGTCAGGCCTGATATTTGTGAAAAGCAAGCCTCTCTTTGTGAGTAATTACAGAAGAACTGTAGTGTTCTTTTCATGAGGGGGGTGGGATGGAGGAGGTGCTCAGAGGTGGATAAAGGCAAAGTAGTTTTGTAATAATGTACTCACTAAGACCACACAAACATTTTAATTTGTACCTTTGGGCTTCATGAACTTTTCTTTGGATAAAATCAAATTTACCATGATTTTGTTTCACAATCGAATAGGGTATACAACAAACAAAAAGTACCATGAGTTCCCCTTTAAACAGAACAAACCTATGCAAACAGACATCAATAATGCATGCTAATCTGTTACTCGGAGGTATTACTTGAGCAGAAGTAATACTCTTCTGTATTGCATGTGATTTTCATTAACATGATTTTCATTTAATATTCTGCTAAAATTGAAAAACTAATTTTCACAAAGCAGTTCTATCTGTTGCCTAGTTGCAGAATCACAAAACCACCTTGAGCTGAGATAAATGAGCTCAAGTGTTCTAGATCACTTTAGAGCCATGAGCTTGAGGTTTTGGTCAATTTGTTTAGAGACCAGGCAAATTTCCCTGCAGAAATTAAATATATTGGATAGAGTCCGTAGTAGGGAAAATTATACATAGTCAGAAGAAGGATAATGGGGAGAGGAGGAGATTATTTAACTTACTTTGTTCAGTGTTTTTCTTGTCTCTCCTTAGGAGCCAATCAAATGAATTAACAAACAACTGAAATAAAAATAACTAATGAAATAAATAAATATTGTGAGAACATTTGCTGATGCAAAACTTTTATGGTATTTCAGGTGCAGGAAGAAAACAGAAAGTTCAAATGGATTGCTGATTTCATCCTAATTAATCAATACAACAAATTCGTGATTGGAACATGGTATAAACATCTGAAAAAAATTTATACAATATAAATGACATTTCAAAAGTATCTTTGTTTTAATATGATATCTCGCTTGTGATGTCTCCTTCAACTTACCTACACCACAAATCTTTCCCTTATTCGCTTATTAGCGGAGGCTGGGAGTGGTTTCCTACCTGTTCTTCAATGTAAAGGAAGAAAAATAAAGAAATGTTTTCAGTGGACTATTGATTGTACCTCTGAGCTGTCCATCAGGAGTCCCATTAGGTTTAGCCAGGTGCTAAGCCTCTTAGCTGTCTCTGTATGGATCAAAATAAGGTGGGAAATAGAATGCTATGCTGTAGTAAGTTGGTATATAGCCACTCCTCCCTTCACCCAGAAATAAAAAAGAACAGCTATGGGATAACATGAGGCTGTAACACTAGAATGTCGATCATTTTGAGGACTCCTCGAGCAGTGATGTCAATTTTTTGATGTAACTGAAATCTTTTGGTTAAATCATTGTAAATACTCATGGTCAACATACTCAGTAGAGGTAATTTACTTATCTCTGCTGCCAGTGTGGATCCTCAGTGGATTGGAGTGCACTAACAAAATTAACTATACGTTGTTATAGCTCTATCTCTGACCCATAATTCCATTGTGTGAGGATTCCTGTCAGGAGCAGAGCTTTACAAAGTTGTGTTTTATATGTGCACATTCATTACTGGTTATTATGTATATATTCATTGTTGGTTAGCTTGTGTGCCTGGAAGAAGCTTTATTAAAAGACTGCCAGAAATTGTACTGAAATAGGAACATTAACACTTTTATATATTCACAGATTGTCTATGACTTTAGATAGAATGTGCACGTGTTAAAAACAGATTGGGTCTAGTGGCTGGGTCACAACTGTTTAAGGATGCACCTGAATGGTGAGGCTCAAGGTTATCCAGATTTTGGGCCTTATGCCTCACTTTAGTGGTGAAGCATGAAATGCCTGTCAGTGAGGAGGTATCCAAGTTAGGTAACCAATATCACAGGACTGGGGCCTTTGACAGGGCCAGAGTTCAGTCAGGATAAGCGTTGGCAGAGGAAGACAAGTATGATGGTGGCAATATGGGGTGGTGAGGATTAAATGTGCAGTTATGAGGGGCATTCCTGCTCCCTGCCCTTTCCACTTTCAAGTTAGTTATCATCTTTGTTGCAGGTGATGTAGCTGGCTATCTCAGCAAGCCATTTTTGGCAAATTCAAATGGGCATTCAGTCCCTTGCCTACAAATGTAAAGGGCTTAACATCTGCTTAAGGTGTGGCAAAGGACGCTTCTTGTTTGTCCTTAGCTAATATGGTAGATGGCACGCTTCTATACTCAGTAATTTGCTCATGTTTCCTGTCTTCCAAATTTGGGGCCTTGTGTAGCCCAGAAAATCAGGTGCTGTGTGAATCAATTTCTCAGCAGTTGGACCAGAGTTGCTCCTTGGCAGAACGATATTAAAAGCGTTTCCTTTATTACACATTGTAATGGGGGTTTATTTCAGTAGTAATACGCATCATGCCACTAGTAATCTGCAGTTCCTCTCAGAAGGTAGCAGCGAGGCTTGGTGGAGTAACACTAGCAGTCACCACTGGTTTTGGGACAAAATTTCTAGCAGTACACCTTGTGATTTACTCTCTTCCACAGATAAGATTAAATAAAACATGATTTTAACAGTGAATCGAATTAAATTAAAAAATAATAAGCAAATATTTTTGAGAAGGCAGGTTTCCTATTAAGCTCCAAAATAATGATTCATTTGCACTGAATTTCGTACTGGTGACAGCTGAAGGGAAAATTGTGGGAAATGTGCTGTTTAAAAAAATGTAAATGTAATCTGAAATTTCTATAATAAATTTAAGGTTATTTTCAAGTTTAAAAAAAATTGGAATTTGGAAGTCAAGAATGAAATATATAGAGAGCTCTTATGAACAGTTTTTCTTTAGTTGCAAAAGCTATTAAGTGTTTCCCCAAATTTAAAGGGGAAATTCAACATAGTAAACACCAAGAGCAAACTCAATTAATTTGCAGAATCTTCAGAACCCTGAGAACAGCCTTGTATATTTCAACAGTTATAATGGCTTGCTGCTTTTTTATGAGTACAATATTTGATCCGGTCAAGCGACTGTGACATATAATATGAAATGCACTTTGCAAGTCTGACCTGCACTTGTGTGACATGTAGGCACTAGCTACATTTTAATTATTTAGATGGACGTCAGCCATCTAATTTTGCTTTCCTTTCATTTTTTTCTCTTAGATGAGTACAAGCCTACTGACGTAACATGAAGTTCAAAATAAGAACAATAGCATCAATAAAAGATGTAATTGGAAAGTAAAATAAATCAGAAGAAGAAGCGATGGATTAATGCTAATCTAGATAAAACTATATCAATTTCTTAGATATGTTTTCTTTGAATTGTATGTTAATTAGTAGCCATAATGTCTTCAGTACTGTCGTTTCAGGAACAATAATAATTAAAATTTCAAAGCAGGTTATGTTATTGCTGCATAAACATGAATAAATCATGATCATATTTTGACCCTAGTGATCGAGAAATCCGTATGTATGAACTCTCCAACTTTGAACCGTATTGTCAAATAATTGGCCTCGAATCTGTACCTCTTCGACTAGATTACAGGTAATCCTTTTTGCTACTTAATGCGATTGCAGATAAGGATGAGTTAAGTGAATTCCATTCTTTACAGGCTATCTGCAAAGTTCTTGCAACTCTTGTTAAATGTTAGAGTGATATGAGTAGTATTCTGATTCCCAGGTGAATAACATCAGAAGAGTGACAAAATTTTATACTTTACATTGGTACTCTACTCAAACAAGTTCTGAAAATAGCCACAAAAGCACAACACAAATATTATAAACACATAATTAAATCAAAATCCCCCATTACACTCCATTTTAATAATTGAAGAGGGCCACCACTAACTTCTCACATTTACAGTAATGCCTTACCAATGATTCCCACATCAATATCGACAACAACTTGCATTTATACAGCACCCTGAATATAATAAAGTGTCCCAAGCAGCTCCACAGGAGTGTTATCAAAATAAATTTTTTAGACCAAACCACAAGAGGCATTAGGACGGCCGACCAAAAGCTTGGCTATAGGGTTTTGTGTTAGCAACATCTTAGAGGAGAGGTAGAAGGATAGGGAGCTTTATGGAGGAAACTCCAGAGCTTAGGGTCAAGGCACTTGAAAGCATAGCCACCAGTAGTACAGCGATTAAAATTAGGGGTGCACATGAGGCTAGAATTGGTGGAGGTCTTGGAGGATTGTAGGGCTGAAAATTAGGATAGAAGCAATAGAGTTTTTCATCAGTTCAAGTAATGGATGGTGAGGTTAGGAGGCCGACCAGGAGAGCATTGGAATGGTCAAGTCTAGAAGGCACAGATCAGGATTTCAACAGCTGGTGAGGTGAGGCAGGGATGGACGGGTAATGTTACAGATGTAGAAGTAGGCTGTCTTGGTGATTGGAAGCTCATCTCAGTCAAATATGATGTCATATTTATGAATAGTCTGACTAAACCTCAGTCAGTGATCATGGAGAGGGATGTAGTTATTCGGTAGCTATGTAATTAGTAGGGAACCGAGTTTGTGACAGGGACCAAAGACAAGGGCTTTGCTCTTCACAATATTTAGTTGGAGAAAATTTCTACTCATTTAGGACTGGATATCTGATGTGCAGCATGACATATCAGACAGTGAAGGGGTTGAGAGGAGTGGTAGTAAGGTTGAGTCAGGTGTCATCAACATGTGGACCTTACATGTTTTTTGATTATGTCACTGAGGACAGGGATAGTTAAGAAATAAGAGGGAGTCGAGGACAGATCTTTGGAGTCTCCAGAGGCACCCATGACCACTACCATCTAGAAGGACAAGGGCAGCAGATAGATGGGAACACCAACACCTGGAAGCTCCCCTCCAAGTCACTCACCATCTTGACTTGGAAATATATCACTGTTCCTTCACTGTCGCTGGGTCAAAATCCTGGAACTCCCTTCCTAACAGCATTGTGGGTGTACCTACACCACATGGACTGCAGTGGTTCAAGAAGGGAAGCTCGTCACCACCTTCTCAAGGGTAAATAGGGATAGGCAACAGATGCTGGCCCAGCCAGTGAAGCCCACATCCTGTGAATGAATTTTTTTTTTTTAAAGTGTGGAGCGGGAAGAGACGCCATTTCAGATGTTTCTGTGGCTACAACTGAATAGATGAGAATGGAACAAGGCGGGGGCAGTCCTGCTCAGTTAGACATTGGAGGAGTTGATGGCTGCAGACAATTCATGAAGGATGAGGAGAGAGAGCATAACAGAGCCGCAAGATGCCAAGAATTAACTTTTTATAAGTTACCTGTGAATATGCTCAGTGTTTCACATATGGATATCAATGTCTTTATATACATCTTGTTTTCTTTAGTTCCACAGGAGATGATGAGTGTGTGATCCTCTATGGTGATGATCAGGTATGTCTTTAACATTTGAATCTTACAAATTTTGCTTGTGAAGATTTGCATCTTAGTTGGCCACAGTTTCAAATCCATCAATTTTTATAGATCAATTCAGCTAATCAAACACAGTAGGGCCCAAAAGACTTGTTTCTGCTTTGCAGACATTATGTGCTGGAGATATTCACTTCTGACCCTGTTGGATATCTGGGGTCAGGGCAAGGGTCACAATAATATAGCTTGGACTGGCATGTTTGACTCTATGAATGCCAGAAGCGAGGCATGAGAAAAGTAGTGCCAGATGGCTACATGAGATGACCATTTGTGGGCTCAACCTGATTCCAGGAAGTGAGGCTGATTGATCTTTCCTTGACAGCAAGGCCTAGTCAAGCACAGCATCCCTGAATTGCAGTATTTTCCAGGCTGTGATCCCAGCCTGGAAATCCTTTAGAGCCCCCCTTCCAATGCTGAACTGTCCTGTGTGCCAATGCATTAAGGTTAATAGGGAGGCAGGCCCAGGGAAATTCTGTGTAGAAGTTCCTTCCTCTTGACTGCACCCCCTTTTCATAATGCAATCGTGTCTGAGGCAAAGGAACGCACCAAGCCCCATCACAAATTGAAAAATAACAGGATTCAGAGTGGGGGTTTGTTTCTGAGCCCTGTCAGAATTACCATTGCCATTAGATCTCCTAAATTTAACTTGGACCTCAGGAAACTAATGAAGCAAAGCACTTTCGGCCCCAGTGGTTTTATGCATGTGTGTAGTTTAGTTTTATTCAACCATGTAAGTAAAACAAATCCTTCTGAAAGATGTTTAAACATTAATATTTTTGAAAGCATCTATTTTTATTCCTCCAATTTTCTGCCCATACCCCATCTCGCCTAAAAATGCCAACTTGTGCTGAGGTGCAGTTATAGGGTCCTAGCAGGATTCTAGTTCCTCTCCCCAGTGGCTATTGTTCATTTGTCATTTAAGCCTCAATAGACTATTTGATTGTGAGAATGTCACCAGGCCATTAATGTCCTCAGACTTACATTCATAAATTAGTAATGCCCAGCATTGAAATGTAGTGAATAGGAGCAGGAATCCTACAGTTTTTTCCCCGGTTTCCTAGCACAGGATACTGAGACATCAAGAAAGGTCTAGTGGGCAGGAGCTGTTAAAAGGACAGTGAACTTTTGATATACTTTTAATTTTCTCTTTACTTTTTTGTTTATTTGTTGGGCAGTGGGTGGTGGTTGATGGCAGAAGAGTTAGGTGAAAACAGGGTATATGCAAATACTGTCTGTAAAATCATTAGAAAGCTAATTCCCATAGAGGCATTTGCAAAACCTCAGCAAAACAAAAAGGTCTTGCAAATTGTTGGAGCCATGCCTGCTTTGCAGGTGTAAAATGAGCGCCTAAATGCCAGTATGGCAGGCAGAGTTTCATACAAACATTTCATGCTGGAAGTGTGATGCCCACCGTATTGTTAAAGGCATTATAGGCATTAGCTCCTCTGCCCAACACCAACTTCAGAGCCTCTTTATAAAATTTGTTAATAACTGACCACAGCATGTACCTTGCATAGTGTGTGTTTGGCAGCCAAGCTGGCAGTCCTTGAAGGAACTGCTGAAGGCTGTGACCATAAAGGTAAGTTTTGAATTTTTTAAAAACTTATTGTGGAGCTGGGAAGAGGGGGGGGTGCATAAACCTTCAACACTACAGTTGGGAGATTGCCAGGTCCAGTGCACTTAGTTGTTTCTTGATGTCATGTGGAGCAAATGGAATTGGCTGAAGATTACCCACTGTGATGGTGGGGTCTCAGGTGAAGTTCGAGAGGGTGCATTTTCTCAGCTGATTGGAAATGGTTGCCAACACGTTCACAGCTGGATGTGGCAGGACTGCAGAGTTTGACCTGATTTCTTTTGGTCTGGAGGTCATTTAGCTCTGAATGTGGCATGCTACTTCTGCTGTTTAGTATGTACACAGCCCTGTGTTGGTGCTTCACCATGTTTTGAAGTGGGTGCAGTAGCAGAATGGCCTGGGTGTATATTTGCATAGATCATTGAAGGTGGTAGGACAGGTGGAGAGAACAGTTAATAAATCATATAGTATCCTGGCCTTTATTAGTAGGGGCATAGAGTGCAAGAGCAGGGAGGTTATGCTGAATTTATATAAGACACTCGTTAGACCTCAACTGGAGTATTGTGTACATTTCTGGGCACCACATTATAGGAAGGAAGTGAATACGTTGGAGAGAGTGCAGAAGAGGTTAACAAGGAGGGTTCCAGGGATGATAAACTTCAGCTATGAGGTTAGATTGGAGAGGTTGGGACTGTTCTCCTTGGAGAGAGGAAGGCTAAGAGGAGATTTGATAGAGATGTTTAAAATCATGAGGGGTTAGACCGACTAGATAGGGAGAAGCTGTTTCCGCTTGTAAAAGGATCAAGACGAGAGGGCACAGATTTAAAGTGATTTGCAAAAGAAGCAAGTGTGATGTGAGAAAAAACTTTTTCACACAACGAGTGGTTCAGGACTGGAATGTACTGCCTGAAAGTGTGGTGGAAGCAGGTTCAAGGAGGGCACTCAGGAGGGCTTTAGATGATTATTTGAATAGAAACAATGCGCAGGGGTACGGGGAAAAGGCAGGGCAATGGCACTAGATCATAATGCTCATTTGTAGAGCCAGTGCAGACATGATGGGCCGAATGGCTTCCTTCTTTGCCGTTAAAATTCTGTGATTCTGTTGGCACCTCATTTTTAGGTACATCTGGTGTTGTCCTAGCATGCTCCTCTACACCCCTCAATGAATCAGAGTTGTCTATCTAACTTGATCTTGATGGTGATGGAGCAATGAATGATTTGCTGGTCTCTGACGTTACAGATTGTGGTGGAATATAATTTTACTCCTGCTAATGGCTCACAGTACCCTCTGAGTGCCCAGTTTTAAACTACTAGGCCTGTTTCTAATCTATTTCACTTAGCACAGTGATAGCGTTACATGACGCAACAGAAATGGCATACTTAGAGTGAAGATGCGAATTTGTTTCCACAAGGACTGTGTAGTAGTGATCAGCTTTACCAATACTGTCATGGACAGATGCATCTGCAACAGGTGGATTTGTGAGTACAATGTCAAGTTAGCTATTTACTTATATTGATTCTCTCACCACCTGCTGAAAGCTCAACCTGACAGCATTATGATTCAGAATTCGACCAGCTCAGTCAGTATTGTTATGACCAAGCCACGCTTGGTGACAGACATTGAAGTCCCCAACTCAGAGTACGTAGCTGTAAAGAAGAGTTATACAGACTCAAAATGTTAACTCTGTTTCTCTTTCCACAGTTGCTGCAGTCCTGCTGAGTATTTCCAGCATTTTCTGTACATATTTCGGATTTCCAGCATCTGCGGTATTTTGCTTTCATCAGAGTACACCTGTGCCTTGGTACCTTCAGTACTTCCTCCAAGTGGAGTTCAACATGGAGGACTACTGATTCATCAGCTGAAGAAAGGCAGTAACTGGCAATCAGCAGGTTTCCTTGCCCATGTTTAACTTGAATCTGTGAGCTTTCATTGTGTTTGGAGATGATGTTGAGGACTCCTTAAAATTGGGTAACCTAAAAACTGCACAAAGTCCCGTAATTTCTGATTCTGAGCCAAAATATGTGCAAGAAAATTATTTTTTTGTATTTACCATTGCAGCTCTTGTGGAAGTTATTGTAAAAAAGCTGCTTATGACTGGTGATTAAGTAAGTTAGAATGGAAGAAGAGGCTAGCGTGTTATAGTAGATAAAAATAATGTTCTACTTTTCACAGGGATGTGTCAATATCTTCCTCATGTCAATGGTGGGGGAAACCCTGAGGTAGGAGAAATAATTCTATTTTCAGAAACAATGTAACTGGATATTGCCTGTGAGCTAAACTTTTATGCCCATGTTGTGTAATGTAATTATTTGCTATTATATAACCAGTTTCTGCCACTTCAGAAATACAGGTCTAGCAATTTAGGTGTGCATGGTATAATCCCTGTGTCTGAATAGTACGGCCTGAGCTGTCCCTGATTTTGGACCTCAGCTCTCATTTTATGGTACCGGTTAACTGTGTCGAGCTCCTGGCCAATCAGTACTGAAGATTCACCTACATATCAGCAGCAAAATGATTCATTGTCTCAGAAATTACAAGGAGTTCTCCAATTTTTCCACTGTAACTTTAGCAGAAGATCAGTGGAATCTACTGAGAAATTGAGTAAAAAGCCATTTGTGCCATTTCTCTGACTGCTGCCGATCTTTCACTGAAGTACCCCCAGAGAGTTTTCAGCTTTATATGTGTTTTGTATACTATAGTGCTCCTATCCTTAGCATTTCCTCTGATTTACCATGCTGTGGATGATTTGCTAATATTAAATGACCTCTCTGTCTGTATGCACTTTGTCCATAACTCTTAAGGTGTAAACTTCCTATGTTGGATTTCCTCATACATTCTTGACATTGACTAATTTAGATGCAAATTTCTCACAACTGATTTGTTATGTTTAATATACATAAACCACTAAAAAAATCATAACTTCGTAACTAAGGAGTGACAAAAATCTATTAACCCAAAAAAACCCAGAAACTCAACCTATCAAATCAATGGTTTTACAAAGTGCTTTGCCCCAGTAAATAATCTAGCCTGAAGAAGATACACCAATTTTAAAAAGAATTCAGATTGAACCAGCCAAATTGCACTAGGACCTTTTGCTTTTGAACAGTGAATGCAGAAGTGAAAATACATTTATCCTACCTCATGCATATATTTCTGAAAAAAAAAATTATTTTTGCCACTTCAGCAAATCATTAATATTCATTCCTGAAAGTACTTTAATCTGCAGGAATTGGACAAAGGGTCCGACAGTGGATGGAATTCCAAGCATTACCATTGAGAAACTTGCAAATAATGAACAAATCTCCTACATACGTTGGAAGGTTCACAATGATTGGGTGACAGAGGTAAAGTGTTACAGGATGATTTGTGGGGCCTCAATGGCTCACTTCTGTCAAGAAATCTTACCGATTAATTTGAAAATTTAGATTCAGTTGCTTTTTTTTGCAGATTAAATACATTCGCTCTATCAATAAAATTATATCAAGTTGCAATGAGGAAACAACTGCACTAGTCATAGGTAAGATTTTTTGTTCTAGCAATTAATGTTACTTGTATTATGGTAGCATATCAGAACCATTTTTCACTGCAGGAGTTCCTTAGGACAGTGTCTCAGTCCAACCATTTTCAACTGCTTCTTCAATGATCCGGAGTCCATCATAAGGTCAGGAGCGGAGCTGTTTGCTAACTCTTCCATTGTGTTCAACTTGGTTCACAACTTCTCAAATAATGATGCACCCCATGCCACCCACAACAGGACCTGGATAACATCCAGGCTTTGGCTAACGAATATTAGGTACCATTTGCACCACTCAATTGTCAGGTATCGACCATCTTAAACAGGAGAAAGCTCAGCCATCTAGCCATGGTCTTCAAACAAAGCAGTTTGCTTTATCAGTAGCCCTGTCACTTTTTATAAAGCCCTTGTGAAACTTTAAACTTTAATAATTTTGAATATACAAATGATAGAAGCAGACTGTAAGCAACATGTGAAAGCATAATTCATAAAGTTTCTAAATACTAATGTTATTAATGCTGTCTTAATGATACTGGAACTGAAAATAGTAACAGTAGGTGAACTGTTAGAAAACAGGATTGAACAATGTATCCCAAAAATGTGATTATGTTGAAGCCTAAAAATTTTAACTGTTTTGTGTTAAAATGTTATGAATTGCGCTTTCACATGCCGCTTACAGTTTGTTTCTATCATGTGTACATCTAAAATTATTAAAGTTTCACACGCACTGTATAAAAATCCTTTGTGATAGATCTTTCATGTTGCTGGATCAATATCTTATAATTTCCCTATCTAAAACAAATTGTGGGAGCACCATCACTGCAAGAACTGCAGCGATTCAAGGAAAGAGTCCACGACCTTCTCAAGAATGGGCATTAAATGCATCCCTGCAACCTCGCCCATATCCCAAGAATTAAAAAACATTTCAGACATATTATGCAGCAGTTACAAAATGTGAATTTAAGTTGTTTAGATGCTTTCTCGACATTGTACTTCAAAATATATATTACAGGTTGCGTCATTGGCACAAAGACCTTTCAGCAGAAGATGAAAGAAATTCAAGATGCAGTTCATAAGAATAGACATTCCCAGCCAGGAGGGACTGTTCTGCAGAGGAGATTGAGTTGTGATGAAACAGTATTCTTAATCTCAAAAGGAGTAAAAACCTTTGACTTTTGTAAAGAAAAGAATCTGGTTGTCACAGGCGGGTTAGACAGAACTATTCGACTGTGGAACCCTAACCTCCCAGGGTAAGAAAACATGTGAAAAATATGATGCTTTGAGAGAGTTATATCAGGACAGTTGAGCTGCCTGTTTTTGTATCAATTTCAATTTCAAACTGAGGACAGGTAGTTATTGCAGTATCCTTCAATAGATAGAGTTAGTGAGGTAGATAGGGAAACCTAACTTGTTTATGCTATTTATCATTATTTGATGGTATAAATAAATGAGCCCTAAAGTTCTTTGAGGGTTCTTCTGTTCTCTGCTATTTATCTTGAGTTTTGCCAATCTCCCAGTAAAGTTATAGCAGGAAATTTGGAGAATCCTCATGGAATTTCAGATTATTGTATTACCAGAAGAAATGGAGCTAGCAAGATGGATAATTATTCTGATGTCTTGCTTAACTGTTGGGTATTATAGAGTATTTATGGATAACATTTCCTGGGGAGATCAAATGGATGGGGTAAAGACCATTATTGGAGAGATTGTGCGCAATCTGTAAAACCAACTTCCTTGACGTACAGTATGGCCTTTTTGAACTCCATGCTTTTTTCTGTTAGTCTCTGCTGATTGCCTCTGCAAGTGTTCCTAGAGCTCCAAAATGGCACGCTGTTGCTTGGACTGATCTGGAGGAGCCCTTCAGTACGTGGCGGAGCAGTGTCGAGATTATGGTGATTTGCTCCATGCTGCAAAACCTCACCATCATGAGGGGGTCAGTTTGAGCCACGAGAAGGAGAAAGGGAGAAGGAACAACCTCTTTCTGCTAATACAGTTGGTGAAGTATTCATACGAGTGCTATGTGCAACCCCAATTCCCCCTTCATCCACCAACAGTCCTATAACTTACCTTCCCTGTGTCACCATCACAGCACCTGCTTAACCATAATGCAAAGTTAAAAGACACCACAAAATACACATTCCCAACCAAATTTATTAATTAAAACATGTCATCTTACAAGCAAAAGTCACATAATCACCCTTGTGTATTCCCTTAGTGTCTATCTACCATGCGCTTTTGTCTGCCCTTGTGCTTCTGTGCATTCCTATCACAGTTGTTTCAGCATGCTAATGGTCTGTCCCACCATATATCATCTGGTAGCATGGATTTCATTGTGTGCATGCTGTGCATGAATGTGTGGGTTGCACAAAGGAGTCATCAGCCATATGGTCAGTGGATAGCCCTTGCAGCTCAGTGGCCACCCTTAGATTTATCATGAGAATTTAGATGTAGCTGGATAATGGGCTGCAGCAGAATGAGGGCATCATAACTTCTGACATGATAGGGCAGGACTCCTGCGTGATTCACATTTCATGTCAATTTCATCACACAGCAAATGAACATTGAGGAAGTGGAATATAATTTAGTTGTATAAGACAGAGTTGACATGCAGCATCCGCAAAGTGATGTACATGCAGTCAATGGCACCCTGCAACATGAGTAAACCTGCATTCCTGGTGAAGCCATAGCTTGCTTCATCTGCTTCTCCCTGGAATAAGAGAATGAAATATAGTTAGCTCTCATTGAATAGAGAGCTGCAGTGGATGTTGCAAATATCTGCAGCACCAGCCAGAAGGAGCCTGATGCTTATAAGCTCATCACCACTGTCATCTGGACAGCTAGTGACAGTACAGTCCTTGTCCTGCTCTGAGGTTGCAGTCGAGACTACAGCAGAGGACAGATTTCAGTCAGGATGTCCTTACTGAAGCACAAATGTCATATGTTGTTCTTGAGAATTGCTCCTTCAACACCCTGCGTGGATATGGTGTCCTGCTGAGGCCCCTTTTTACTCTCTTCCTCCTCAGTCTTCTAATAGCTTGTCATGCTCTGCAGGGACTCTGTTCGCAAGATTACAAGAAAGAGGAGCAGGAGTAGGCCACTTGGCCCATCAAGCCTGCTTCACCGTTTAATAACATCATGGCTGATCTGATTGTAGCTTTAACTCCACACCTGCCTGCTCCCCATAGCCCTTGACTCCCTTATAGATCAAAAACCTGTGCAACTCAGCTTTGAATATATTCAGTGACCCAGCCTCCACTGCTCTCTGTGGAAGAGAATTCCAAAGACTAATAACCCTCTGAGAGAAGAAATTCCTCCTCATCTCCATCTTACATGGAGGACCCCTTGTTTTTAAACTATGCTTCCCTAGTTCTAGATTCCTTTATGAAGGGAAACATCCTCTCAGCATCTATCCTGTCAAGCCCCCTCAGAAATTTAAATGTTTCAATAAGATCACCTGTCATTCTTCTAAACTCCAATGAGGATAGGCTGTTCATTCTCCCAGTCATATCCTATTCCAAGGGAATGCCTACTAGTCCACCCATGTTTGGGAGTAACTAGTTTGTATGTAAACCCTGAAGTCGGTATAAAATTCTTCGATTGCCACACCACTCCGTGTAGACTTTTGCAACTTTAGCAACTATAGAAAGCATCAGACACTTATAAAATTGAAACAGCGGCCAGAAGAAATCAGAAAGTAGTTGACGATCCCTTTAAATAGTGCTGGAGGAGTGTGTGAGGGTAGGGTGGGGGGGATCCTTCCTGCTGCTGAATACATGTTCTGTTGAGCGAGGTTAAGGGGGGAATTACCTGCAGCATTGAGTTCCAAAATGGCACTGCTGGCATGAAATAAGCATTGCATGCTGATTGATGTCAAGATCTGCCTAATGACACCTGGCAGCTGTTCACTGTCTTCAGGCCAGCATCTTCACCAGTATTGCATTGGGTGCAATTTGCCCCACAAGTGTGCACGCAAACCATTTTAAGGTCTAAGGACATTAATAGCATCCAAAAAAAGGCATAGACAATACAAATTTCTATCCCATGGAGTTTGAAGCTCCACTCTAGGTCAAGCAGGGGACCAAGTTTACTGACCATCTGGTGCAGCCTTTCTAACGGCTGTCAAGTAGTTGGGAAGGGGAATGAAATGAATGGCGAGAGTACAAGTTTTGTGTAGAGGTCAAATATGATTGTTTCAGTTTTCCCAATAATCAGTTGAAGAAAATTTTGGCTCATCCACAACATGATCTTAGGCAGTGTGGCAGCATGAAGGTAGTTGTGACATTGAGACAAATGATGGACATGTAGAGTTGGATCTTGTCAGCACAGATATAGAAAGCAACCCTTTTCATCAAGAGAGGAGAGGTGTCAGTGGCAAAAAAAGGGTGAAGGATGAGATATACAAATTGTGCCTAAGACCTGGAAGGTGACAAGTATGCTGCACTGTTCTGGCAACGCTAACCATGCTGTTTATTGGCCAGAACTCAAACGAACAAACCTAAGCTGGTACTCCAATGCATTACTGGAGTAGTACTGCACTGTCAGTTGGATGTAAAATATACAATGCTACTATTTCAGAAAAGAGCTGGGAGTTACTTATCCCTGTTGTCTGGCTAATGTTTACTCCTCAATCAACATTAAAAAAATCAGATTGTTTGATCATTATGACGTTGCTGTTGTAGGAGCTTGCTGTATGTAAATTTGCTGCTGTGTTTCCTGCATTACAACAGTGACTACACTTTAAAAGTACTTCATTGGCTGTAAAGCGCTTGGGACATTCTTTGGTCATGGAAGGTGCTATATAAATGCAAGACCTTTTTCTTTATTCTTCTAGGTGTGGTACTTTACACTTAGCTGCAACTACTTTCATCTGCCGTTATTCTGTATATTTTGGAATTTTTTCCTTCATACTGTAATTTCTAAGTTGCCTCCCCTTCCTTTCCCAGTTTGGTATCATCTGAAAATGTGGCTGTTTTGCAATGAGTTTCTGAATTCTCCATTTAAGAGAGTGCGCCCGCCATTGAAACAATGTATTCCCCAGGAATGCATAATTAATGTGGCGGGTTTGGGACGATATGGCATGAGAAACTGCCATTGCGGCCAGTGGGTAAAATGTCGTTTTTCCTGCCCACTACCACACTTAGTGCAAATCTGAATATTCATCATCTTGTCTTGGTCCACAGTTTCAAACCCATTTACACCTTTTTGAATTTTGCTGCTTCTGTGATTTCTCTTTTAATGTAGGACTGATCACATTTTTTTTAGTATTTTGCTGCTGCTGTTTTTTCTCGGCTGCTCTGACCGCCTTTTTATTGTGTTTACGCATTTTCCTATATTCACCACAGTGAATTTCTTAAAGATCATTTTCCTCCTTATTTCGCTTTTAATTTGTTTGTCAATCCAAGTAGGATAACATTGTTTAAGCTTTATGAGTTTAGGAATCCTGTTTAGTATCTGACATGATTAATATTACAACAGTATAAGCTATTTCAAATAAAACTATTGTTTACAAGGACGTCAACCCATTTTAAGGAGATTTTGGGTGGAATCGTCCCAGATTTGCACTAAGTGTGGTAGTGGGCAGGAAAAACGACGTTTTACCCGCTGGCCGCAATGGCGGCTTCTCATGCCGTATCGTCCCAAACCCGCCACATTATTTATGCATTCCTGAGAAATACGTCGTTTCGATGGTGGGCGCACTCTCATTCGTCTGCCACGCCATCACCTTGCCAGGCCCCACATTTAAAGTGCAGCCGTATGCACACCTCTCAGTGCTTCCAGCCCAGGACTGCTGCACAGAAGACAGGGTTGCCTCGAAAGGCAAAAAGATTGCAGCCCCCCCAGTTTAGTGACATGTCCCGCAAGCGCCTTTTGAATGTCGTGGAGGCCTGCCATGATGTCCTCTACCCCCACTGTGGCCACAGGATGGGCAGCATTACCAATCCAGCATGGGAGGTGGTAGTAGCGGTGGTCAACATCAATGCCCTGCCAAACAGGTTGCCACCCAGTGCCGCAACAGGATAAATGGTCTCATCTGTTCTGCCAGAGTAATTCACTCTTCTCATCACTCTCAACTCACACACTCACAAATCCATCACACATCCACAGGGATCTCACACCGCAAGGGGACTAATTCCCTCACACACCCTCACGTAAGAACATAAGAACTAGGAGCAGGAGTAAGCAATTCAGCCCCTTGAGCCTGTGCCGCCATTCAACACAATCATGGCTGATCTCATTTTGGCCTCAACTCCAATTTCCTGCCCTCTCCCCATAACCTTTCAACCCGTTACTAATTAAAAATCTGTCTATCTCCTCCTTAAACTTATTCAGCATGCCGGCATCCACTGCACTCTGAGGTAGTGAATTCCACAGATTCACAACCCTTTGAGAAAAGTAATTCCTCCTCATCTCTGATTTAAATCTACCACCCCTTAGCCTAAAACTATGGCCTCTCGTTCTAGAATGCCCCACAAGAGGAAACATCCGCTCCACGTTTACTTCTCTCTAGCATCTTATATACCTCAATTAGATCTCCTCTCATCCTTCTAAATTCTAGCGAGTATAGGCCTAAACTGCTTATTCTCCCCTCATAAGACAAGCCCCACATATCAATCTAGCGAACCTCCTCTGAACAACCTCCAATGCAACTACATTCTTCCTCAAGTAAGGGGACCAAAACTGTGCACAGTACTCCAGGTGTGGTCTCACTGTATAATACCTTGTACAGTTGCAACAACACTTCCCTATTTTTAGAGTTGGATCTTGTCAGCGCAGATATAGAAAGCAACCCTTTGCCTACTGACGACATTGCAAAGGGTTGCAAATGAAGTAAAGGAAGGGGGTATGGTTGGAACTTTGATTTAAATCAGAGATGGTCATTTGAGAATGAGAGGTGAAGTCAATGCTGCAGGTCTATTGGATGTGTTAGGACAGATATCAGTAGAATCATTGAAGGGACAGTCCTGTTACTGAAGCTGGAATCAAAATAGGGAATGCTGGAAAAACTCATCAGGTCTGGCAGCATTTGTGGAGAGAAAAACAGAGTTAATGTTTCGAGTCTGTATGACTTCTTCAGAGCTGGATATCTCTGCAAACCGATGGCCTAAAGATTAGGAAAATCAGCAGGAGGTTAAGCAGATTGGTACTGGTAGGTTGTGCAGTTGGTTAAACTTTGGCAAAAGAACTATGTGCATTTGAATCCCCTAAGCCTTGGTCCTTGGCAACTAATGTTTAAGCTCCCTGAACTTGGATAAGTGTGGTGTATCCCTATGCTATACTAGGAAAACAGAAACTCTACCTGCATGTTTTCCTTAGTAGCTTGATTTGGTTCTTAAACCTGGTGATAGGTTTCCATGCGTGTCCATGCCTTGTCAAAAAAACTACTTTTCTTTTGCTGTTTCTTTCTTTACTTCTCTCAGTCAACTAAACTTTCTTCGTGTGGAAACTTCAGCAAGACTGTCCTTCTAGTACCAGCAAGTTTCAAGGAATTGGACTATACAGTATAGCATTACAAGCCGAACTTCAACTTCTGCTCCACTCTGAGAACTATTCCCCACATTTGCCTTATATCTAGTGACCCACTTCCACTTCCACCTGATTCTATCTTACTGTCTACCAACATGAACGGATTATTTTACTATCATAGCCAGAGTCAGGAAATACCACTAGGAGGCAGAGCTAACCCAGCAATATGGATATCATATCCTTTTCCTATTTCTACTTAGTTCTGTTGAAGGGTCATGAGGACTCGAAACGTCAACTTTGTTCTTCTCCGCCGATGCTGCCAGACCTGCTGAGTTTTTCTAGGTATTTCTGTTTTTGTTTTTGTTAATATGGATATCACTTTGTCAGAAGATGTTTATGGAGGCAGATTGGATGGGAAGGCAGTTATAATGATAATGACTGGCTAAACAAATTATAGGGAAGTCTCCTCTTTTTGACAGCTGCTGCAGATTATACATAAAGTGAGTCGGAATGTCTCATTTCTGGGTGATTTGATCTTTTGCTGGTGATCTTTTTCTACAGACGACCAAATGGTAGACTGAATGGACACAATTCACCTATCATCTTCCTCAGTATTTCTGCGGGAGACAGTAGGATATTTTCTATCTCCGTAGACAAGATAATTAAGGTTTGAAAAGTCACATTCTTCATCGTTTTTTAATAAATGTATAATTTTATTCAACCCTCCCAGAAAGCATCCTGTAAAAAAAACAAAGTATAAAAAGGACATACATGTCACCAGGTGAGCGAAGAGCTGCAGCCTTTATATATTATTTTCATTATCATTATGTCATATGCCAGTGAGATGATGGCCTTTTCATTATGGATCAAAAAGGTTTATTATGATTTGTTGAGGTGTGTATTTGGCAAACAAAAAGCTTGTCGAGCACTTTATTTTTGTGATGGTGATTCATTCAGAGACTTGCCGATACTTACGTGAAATTATAATCACTGCTTTCCAGCACCAAATAAAAGTCTAGGACCTCAATTTTTTTTCTTTCAACCTTGGGTAGGAATGAAACATTGGGTTGTTTTTAATGGCTGGGCTTCATTTGCAGGTTGCTTCCAGCGGGAAGGAGCTGCCCAGTCGTTAAAATTATGCGGTCAGAGGGAACTGGTGGAAGGCCAGAGGGAATGGTCCCCATAGTAAGGAAAGTAAATGGGCAAAGGGGAGTGGAATTCCTTGTTGCCAACAAGAAAACAAAAAAAAAACTTCCTTTACTGAGTCTTTTCCAGTCTTGGCTATTATTTCTAGGATGTTTGGTCTGGCACAGAAACCACCTGTCAGGCCTCAGGTTAAAATCACAAATCAGGTCCAAATACAGTCAAAACGGTCATATTTAAAGAAGATTCTCCTGTAATCAGTTTCTAAGCCTATATGCTTCAGGTTAAATTGCAAATTATAGTTTTTTTTAAGACAAGTATTTATTCTGAAGCAAAATAAATTGGATAAAATAGTGATGTAAGTACTTAACTTTCACTTACATTTAAGTGTTTCCTGAAACCAAAACAACGCAGCAATTTTTAGAGGTCTCCCCACCCTCTCAGTCTTTTAACTGGATCCAGGATTGAGGTAAATTGGGCACTTCAATTAATGATGTTGTGAAAGACTGCAGTAATTGTACCTCATCCAGTCAGCTTCTTGTATCTCAGGTTAAAGGTTTATCATAATGAGCAAGTCTGTTTAAGGAAGACACACACTTATTGAATATTCCAGTAATTAATAACTAATTCTATTTTTCCTGATTATGAAGTGAAGGACAAGTCTCATTGTTGTCCATTTATTTGTTTATTATATCAAAGGCAAGACAAAGCCCTTCATAATTTTATATGGGGATAAATTGGTCAGGTTCAGGTATCAAGATGGTTGCTGAAATCAGATTGAAAAAAAATCTTCTCAATAGTTTTTCTAGTGTTTACTGGTTACTGATCAGTAACTGAAGACCTAATTTTAAATATATATGTGAATTTATTTGGTTGCATAAGAGCAATGCATGGGCAATTCAGTGCTCCTTAATATTTATGTCTTCAGATTAGATCTCATCAATTAGAGGTTTAAAACCCAATATAACCTAGTCAGCCAGGCATTCCTATAGTGACTACAAACAAATTTACATTTGAACCACACCTTATACAGCTTTTGTTTTCGCTGAAGCAACAGATACACAGGTCATATAGTATGGACTACTTTTCTTACATCTGCCAATCTTACATCTTTACTATCCATCACAGTGGATGGGATCCCTGGAAATTAGTGTTTCCAAATTCTGATCTGATTCAGAAGTAACATCCAAAAATGAACACAAATACGGTGCAAGTGTTGAGAAATATTGTTTAGTCTTCTTCACCTAGACAAGGAATTGAATTACAAACTTAAAAAGATGTACAATGAAGTGATTTCTTGAGCAAGTTTTAAACCTGCAGAAATTATGATGGACAATAGGAGTGTGGATTACAGAGGTTCCACTGTGTTTATTATTATATAGATAAGAAAGTACTTTAGACTGAAACTGTTCTCTTCGACATTATTCTCTCCTATAAATTATCAAGTGGCGTATGCCTTCATAGCAATGATATTTCAGCGGTGGTATCTTATTGAGGTCGATCTTTTAGATTTGGGATATTGAAGATCAGACATGCCTCATCACTGTGAAACCTAAAGATAGTCAGATCAATGGAGATCTGGCTGCTTGTTATCATTCTCAGGAATTGAAGGCACTCTACATTGCAACTGATTCACTGGCACTGCTACTGTACCAGGGCAGGTAAGCAATGGAAAGTATCTTGCTGAACAAGTGTGGACATTACTCATGGCATCAATTACAGCCAAATGAAATCAAACAGACATAAGAAACCGAAATAGATTTCTCAAAAAATCACTAAGAAGAATTATAATAAAACTGATTATATTGTTTGAGGGCACTGACCCCGATCAGAATTTTGTGAATAGCTAGCTGTTTTATGTTTGAAGTTAGATTAGTACAGGCAATATTGATTAAAGTTAATGAATCCAATGGTATTTTATCTGCAGAGAGGAGCTAAATAGAGGTATGTCACACAAGAAACCTGTTCTATGTTGCCAATACAATAAGTTAATGAGACAAGTCGTCACTTGCTGTGAAGAATCTGTAAGTAAGCAAACTGTTCAAAGAAAAAAATATTTTTGTTGAGAATGTGATATTGCGGCAGTGTTTGTAATTATGAATGGATTCAAGGGCCTTTTGTTTATTTTAAGCATTTGTGACTTATGCAGCCAGGCATGACTATTACATGATCTTTCCCATCAGGAGTATTGGGTAGTCTGACCTCATTAACTTTGACAGTTCTGTTCTTGGCTCTGCTACTAGGATGTGCTTTGTTGGTGCATGTAGGTCCCTCCTTCATGATTTTCCGACTCCTTGTTTAGCCTAATGACATGTTTTCACTTGATCCTATGTTTGATGATCTGACTAAGATTGAGAGCAGGATTAAAAATGAATCTCCTATCCCTTGAACCATGTATTTTACTTTGTCCTAGATCCCTTGTTTTCCCCTGAAAGTAATTTCTCTGATGCCATTTAACTTTGAATACTGTGTTTCTGAGCTGCAACGCCATTGTTTAAATTTAATTTACTTTTGAGTGGGGTTGGTGGGATACTCCCAGCTTTGCAATTGCAAACCATGGGAAGAGATTTAGGTCCAGCTTTAAGGTTCCTCTAATGGTGAACTCCCCTTTTCATCAAGAGAGGAGAGGTGTCAGTGGCAAAAAAAGGGTGAAGGATGAGATATACAAATTGTGCCTAAGACCTGGAAGGTGACAAGTATGCTGCACTGTTCTGGCAACGCTAACCATGCTGTTTATTGGCCAGAACTCAAACGAACAAACCTAAGCTGGTACTCCAATGCATTACTGGAGTAGTACTGCACTGTCAGGTGGATGTAAAATATACAATGCTACTATTTCAGAAAAGAGCTGGGAGTTACTTATCCCTGTTGTCTGGCTAATGTTTACTCCTCAATCAACATTAAAAAAATCAGATTGTTTGATCATTATGACGTTGCTGTTGTAGGAGCTTGCTGTATGTAAATTTGCTGCTGTGTTTCCTGCATTACAACAGTGACTACACTTTAAAAGTACTTCATTGGCTGTAAAGCGCTTGGGACATTCTTTGGTCATGGAAGGTGCTATATAAATGCAAGACCTTTTTCTTTATTCTTCTAGGTGTGGTACTTTACACTTAGCTGCAACTACTTTCATCTGCCGTTATTCTGTATATTTTGGAATTTTTTCCTTCATACTGTAATTTCTAAGTTGCCTCCCCTTCCTTTCCCAGTTTGGTATCATCTGAAAATGTGGCTGTTTTGCAATGAGTTTCTGAATTCTCCATTTAAGAGAGTGCGCCCGCCATTGAAACAATGTATTCCCCAGGAATGCATAATTAATGTGGCGGGTTTGGGACGATATGGCATGAGAAACTGCCATTGCGGCCAGTGGGTAAAATGTCGTTTTTCCTGCCCACTACCACACTTAGTGCAAATCTGAATATTCATTATCTTGTCTTGGTCCACAGTTTCAAACCCATTTACACCTTTTTGAATTTTGCTGCTTCTGTGATTTCTCTTTTAATGTAGGACTGATCACATTTTTTTTAGTATTCTGCTGCTGTTTTTTCTCGGCTGCTCTGACCGCCTTTTTATTGTGTTTACGCATTTTCCTATATTCACCACAGTGAATTTCTTAAAGATCATTTTCCTCCTATTTCGCTTTTAATTTGTTTGTCAATCCAAGTAGGATAACATTGTTTAAGCTTTATGAGTTTAGGAATCCTGTTTAGTATCTGACATGATTAATATTACAACAGTGTAAGCTATTTCAAATAAAACTATTGTTTACAAGGACGTCAACCCATTTTAAGGAGATTTTGGGTGGAATCGTCCCAGATTTGCACTAAGTGTGGTAGTGGGCAGGAAAAACGACGTTTTACCCGCTGGCCGCAATGGCGGCTTCTCATGCCGTATCGTCCCAAACCCGCCACATTATTTATGCATTCCTGAGAAATACGTCGTTTCGATGGTGGGCGCACTCTCATTCGTCTGCCACGCCATCACCTTGCCAGGCCCCACATTTAAAGTGCAGCCGTATGCACACCTCTCAGTGCTTCCAGCCCAGGACTGCTGCACAGAAGACAGGGTTGCCTCGAAAGGCAAAAAGATTGCAGCCCCCCCAGTTTAGTGACATGTCCCGCAAGCGCCTTTTGAATGTCGTGGAGGCCTGCCATGATGTCCTCTACCCCCACTGTGGCCACAGGATGGGCAGCATTACCAATCCAGCATGGGAGGTGGTAGTAGCGGTGGTCAACATCAATGCCCTGCCAAACAGGTTGCCACCCAGTGCCGCAACAGGATAAATGGTCTCATCTGTTCTGCCAGAGTAATTCACTCTTCTCATCACTCTCAACTCACACACTCACAAATCCATCACACATCCACAGGGATCTCACACCGCAAGGGGACTAATTCCCTCACACACCCTCACGTAAGAACATAAGAACTAGGAGCAGGAGTAAGCAATTCAGCCCCTTGAGCCTGTGCCGCCATTCAATACAATCATGGCTGATCTCATTTTGGCCTCAACTCCAATTTCCTGCCCTCTCCCCATAACCTTTCAACCCGTTACTAATTAAAAATCTGTCTATCTCCTCCTTAAACTTATTCAGCGTGCCGGCATCCACTGCACTCTGAGGTAGTGAATTCCACAGATTCACAACCCTTTGAGAAAAGTAATTCCTCCTCATCTCTGATTTAAATCTACCACCCCTTAGCCTAAAACTATGGCCTCTCGTTCTAGAATGCCCCACAAGAGGAAACATCCGCTCCACGTTTACTTCTCTCTAGCATCTTATATACCTCAATTAGATCTCCTCTCATCCTTCTAAATTCTAGCGAGTATAGGCCTAAACTGCTTATTCTCCCCTCATAAGACAAGCCCCACATATCAATCTAGCGAACCTCCTCTGAACAACCTCCAATGCAACTACATTCTTCCTCAAGTAAGGGGACCAAAACTGTGCACAGTACTCCAGGTGTGGTCTCACTGTATAATACCTTGTACAGTTGCAACAACACTTCCCTATTTTTATACTCTGTTCCTTTAGCAATAAATGTCAAAATTCCATTTGCCTCCCTTATTACCTGCTGTACCTGCATACTAGCTTTCAGCGATTCATGCACCTTTGTTTAACTCCAGAACACTAGTGTGGGACTCAAGTTTCTCACTCTCAAACTGAACTTGAAATTCTAGCATGCTATGATCACTCTTCCCTAGAGGATCCTTTACTTTGAGATCATTAATTAATCCCATCTCATTACACAAAATGCTACACGCACTCAGATACAAAGCCTTTAAGTTTGCCCTATTGTCAATTTTCCCTACTCTTATATGATTCTTTGGTGCAATATGGCATTCACACACTCTGTCCCTTCCTTTCACTTTTTGGTAACAATCAGCCTGCAATCTTTCTCTCTCCTTAAACTTTGGTTTTTTATATTTCCATGCAACTAAACCCTCCCCCTCACTATTTAGTTAAAGTCCAATCTATGTCTCCATCAGGCTCATATCGTCTTGAGCTCATGTCCTCATCCCATCTATATCACCACACAAACATTCCATGCAGTGCCATTTGTCCTGCTCACACTCTCTCCATCTGTTTTCATGCAGAAGAAGCCTGCTCACATCAGCAGGGAGAGGTCCCAGACCGGGGGTGGGGAGGCCCACATTGGGCCCCTCACCCATTTTGAGGAGTGTGCCATCATGTTGACTGGTGAGGGCATGAACTGTGCCTGTGGTGAGGTTGAGGTCAGCGGTGAAAACCGTTGAGGATCCTGCACCACATCATCCCTCTCTTAATGCAGCTGTGAGTGCTCTCTCCTGCTTTTGACTCTGCTGCACTGATTATCTCTACTTTGGTTCATAGGGACCTCTGCCAAGTGACTGACACCCTCCGGCAGCCAGTCCCTCAGCTCAATCCAGATCCTCACCTCCAGCCAAGAGGGCACCTCCTCTATTGAAGAGCTGGAAATAAGCAGCATGGAAGACCTGTCACAGCCCTGACCCACACTCTGCACCAGCACAGAGACACACATCTTGGTGGGACTTAGACCTAAAGCAGGCTCGGGTTCACAATCTGGTGGCCACCACATGGACATGTGTCAGCAGCAGGAGGAGGCAGGTGTGGCCCAGCTCCCTGGCACTCAGAGGACTGCTGGGGGAGAGGCATCTGTGAGGTCCGAGTCAGATGACAAACCTCTGGATTTTGCTTTCCAACTCATCTTGGAGATTCAGCGGAAGACGGGGGAACATCATGCAGAGCTGTTGGAAGCCCTCACAGAGTGGCTCGCGAGTTGGAGGAGTGCGCCTCCCTGCTCTCTGATGAAGTGGTACCCACATGGACGCGTACGGAGGTCTACATTGGAAGGATGGCGGATGCCATGGAGACCCTGGTCCAGCAGAATGCAGAGATGTGTGCAGACCTGCATTTCATCGCAGGAACCATGGATGAGTTCCTGCAGTGGCAACACAAGAGAGAAACGGGACACCGCAATGTCCCTCCAGGCACCCCTTCCCCTCGAGGAGTCACGCTGGGGTACCTGGAGGGAGGAGGGGTGGCAGCTGAACACCCCTGGGTCATCCACCCAGTAATCTTGGAGGCTGTCCTCTCCCTCCGAGTCCGCTTTTGCCTGTGAGCCCTCAACCTCGCCCTCTGTCACCTCAGAGGGAGCAGCTGGCCAATGAGTGATTCTGGAAGATGTTTGAGTGGTGGCAGGTACTTTCGGAGCCTCGTGCAAGCACTCTCCCATGTGTGAGGATCCTTCCCATATCACATTCACCTCAGTGTCCTGAGCATTTTCAATGCTGCTTGCTGGCGTTTGCTTTCAGTTGTCCATCTGAGCTGACCTGCATCTCCGCCCACGTACCGATCACACTCCCAGGCAGCACCTGTTCTTGCCCAACACGAATCTTGTTTCACTTTTGATTTAGACAGCATGGTTGTGATACAGTATTTCATTTGCTCCTCTGCCCTTTCCCCTCTCCCCCAAGTCACCCATTTCCTTTCCCCCATCACTGTTGACCCCCCTGGCATCACCTTCCACCTCCCCTCCGTGACCTACCAGCCACAACACTTTTCTTTTGGAGATGTCCAGGTGAACATGCACGCTCCCTTGCTTCCCAAAAATCCTGCCCTCATCCACATTAACCTCCTGGATCACCTCCTTCCTACCCCCAGGGCCCATGTCTGCTCTAAGCCCCCATCAACCACCCTCACCATCCCTTCGATCGATACCGAATTGCATTCACCCTTCACCCTCCCACCCAACTGCTTCACTCTGCCCTTGGTCATTCTCACCATTCCCTCATACCATGCCAATCCTCAGTTTTCTCCCCAGGAGGCAGTCATGGACTCATCAGAGCCCTCCCTTGCACGTTCACCTGGAGACCCGCCCCCCTCGGAACCCCTTCCTCTTCCTCGCTGCTTCCTCACCCTCCCGGAACTCCTCCCTCCTCGGACCCCTCCTCCCCCCCCGCCCTGCTTAGCTCTTCCTATGTCCTGACTCCTTCAGACACCCTTACTCCTTCCACTACCCTTCGTCCTTCCTGACTCCTTCTCCAGCCTTATTCCCTCCCCTGTCTGTACCCCTTCCGCCCACCGGACTCCCTCCCCTCTCCACACTCCTTCACCCTCCAAACTCCTTCCTTTACACATTCCAACCCCTTACACCTACCTCCCCTGTTGCCACCTTCTCCCTGTTACCACCTCCTTGTGCCATTCTCCCTCCCCACAACGCCGCCGCCCCCCCCCCCCCCCCCCCGGCCATGGCACCTTAGTTTCCCCCTCCCAACCTCACCCACCCCTGACGCCTCTTTCTCTGCCAGTCGACCCTTGACCTTCCTCTCCCATCCCCCGGTATATCTTGTATATCTTCCTCTCCCAAACACAGCTGGACTTTCCTCTCCACCCCCTTGACCATCATCCATTGTGAGCAGATCCTCAAACAGCGACTTTCCAAGGTCAGTGAGCTCCTTTGCGGCAGAGCCTTGTCCATGAGAATCTACCCAACATGCCATGGATATTCCTCCGGTGTGCTGTTGCTGTCAGGCTCCAACATCTTCTGCTTCTCGGATGTCCGCAATGTGAGCAAGGACCTGCTGATAAGTCGCAACTTCTGCACGACACGCTTATCAAGACATATTCTGCACCGGCGTGTTTTCCCGCTGATGCGAGCAGATGATCCAGCATGAGGGGACAGTTCTGGCAGGCTGGTCTTATAGTGATATGCAGATGTATTACAATGAGGTTCCCGTGTGAAATACGGCCCGCCATCGACTAGCTGAGCGAATGACCGCAAACTGGTTTCACGACATTGTGAAACTGACTTTTGGCTTTCTTGCCATATTGCCCAGTCACACAGCCGAACAGTGGGCACGGAAAATTCCGCCCTTTGTTATTTTACATTATTGTATGTTGACTCTTAGCTACTGCTCTAAACCACCTAAACAAGGCTCCTGCCTTGAACTTGTTCTTATATCTCCCCATATGTCCAGTTGCATCCCAAAGTTGTGGAAGAACTAATCTCTTTGTGGATTAACCATCTGATGTACATTGAAAGCACTAAATGTTAAGTAGGGGGCATGTTAGAATGCACAATATTTGGTTATTGTAACCAGCTGATAACTTCTTGTGGATCAGTGGGAAAGCACTGACATCAGATCAGTGTGTTAACAACAACAATATTTGGTAGCAGTCCTATTTTGCTTGACTATAAGAGGTTTTTTTGTTGGCAAAGCAACAGAAACAAAACCTTGCAATATAACTTTGATGTAATATATATTTGTTTTACTAATGACCTCTATTGTGCTCTAAACAGATTAACTAGTATTTAATGCCAGCTGAAGTACTTGCAAATTCCTGTTGTTTAAATGTTCCCCTATTTGTTCAATGAGGATGTGAAAGTGTGGGATCTGGACACTGGCCATCTTGTATTTGAATTCACTAGAGCTCATGGAGAGGCTGCTATAACTTGCATGACCTTTGATACCAGTGAAAGAAGGTATAGTATGATGGATCTAAATGCTGCAGTAGTGGGGCTTGTTTATAAGAATTTGGGCATGGTGCAATTACAATTATAAGAAAATCTCATTATATTGATTCACATAACTGTACTGAATTGAATAATGCTTTCACTATGATGAGCATTCAGGAATTTATTTTGCTAGGAAGAATGAGGAGAGACAATAAAAAAAATAAAGGGTATGATTCTAAAAGAGGTATAGGTACAGAGACACCTGAGCATGTATGTGCACAAATCACTGAAGGTGGCAGGGCAGGTTGAGAGTGGTTTAAAAGGATATGGGATCCTGGGCTTTCTAAGTAGAGGCATAGAGTACAAAAGCAAGGCAGTTATGATGAATCTTTATAAAACACTAGTTTGGCCTCAACCGGAGTCTTGTTTCCAATTATGAGCACTGCACTTTAGGAAGGGTGTGAATGCTTTAGAGAGAGTGCAGAAAAAATTTATAAGAATGGTTCCAGGGATGAGGGACTTCAGTTATGTGTATGGATTGGAGAAGCTTGGTTATTCTCTTTAGAGAAGAGAAGGTTAAGAGGAGATTTGATAGATATGTCCAAAATTGTGAGGAGTCTAGACAGAGTAGAGAGAAATTGTTTCCATGACAGATAGGTTGGTAATCAGAGGTTGCTGATTTAAGGTAATTGACCAAAGAGCCAATGGAGGCATGGGGAAAACTTTTTTATGCTGCAGTGCACTGCCTGAGAGTGTGGTAGAGGCAGATTCAATCGTGGCTTTCAAAAGGAAATTAGAAAAGCACCTGAAGACAGAAAATTTGCAGAGCTACAAGGAAAGGGTGGGGGATTGGGACTAGCTGAGTTGTTAGAGCCAGCAAGGACATGTTGGGTTGAATGGCTTCCTGCTATCCTGTAGCCATTCTATGATTCTCATGTGAAATTATTTAATTTATACAGTTGTTTTGTATCGAAAAAAAAGATAATTATTTGAAATGATATATGGAGAAGAAGGAAACAATGCATGTGAATCCTGCTGAGTGGGTGGGCCAGTAAAGGACAGTCCCTCTCGTTATTTGCATGTACTTTCCTTGATTCAGGAGGCTGGGATGGAGATTTACATGTGGAATCTAAGAGCAGGCCTAGCCATTTCTGACATTTGTGCCACCAAATCTCTCCTGAAAATAGTATTGCATAAAAAGCCACTTAATGAATTCTAGGAGAAAACAGTGTGGTATTGCAGAGATCCTGCTCTTCAGAGAACTGTACCTCTGAATGGCTGGTTCAGAACTGGATCTCGCCCTCTCTTATTCCCTGATGAGCTCTTAATACAGTGATATTTTTGATACAGTGAATGTATTTTATGCCATCAATATTTCACATGACTTCCTTTAGCAGACACAGTTTTCAACTCCCGTTTAGATGGAACTGATTGCCAGGGAATTATGCAGAAAAATATATATTGTTAGAAAATTATAACATCTTAAAGAATAGCCAGTATCTAAAAAAAAAAGTAAGTTAGCTACCATAAAACATTATACACACAGAGAAACATTATACACACAGAAAAACAAGTGGAAATTCCTGTGGAATAGAAATAGGTATTTCAGTCATTTTCAAATAATCTAATAAAGCATTCACTCACTGTTACAACCTTGATTGATGGCTGGTGCCAAATGCAAACATATTCAGCATCTTCTGAATGAGATGTCACCTCAGTTAAATGTTTGTGAGCATAGTTTAATGCTTCATTCGTTGCCTGTTGAGGTATTGTAATAAATCTGTTGATGCGTTGAATTGCCTTTAACACATTTTTAGAGTCATACAACTGCTTTGTTTCTAGGCTGATAACGGGTGGCAGAGATGGATGTGTGAAGAAATGGAACTATCAGAATATGCAATGTATACAAACCCTGAGGCAAGGTAAAGTGGCTTTATATAAATGAATGCTGTATTTCTTTATCTAATTTAACACATCAGGAAACCATTGACTGATTTAATAACCTGACCTTTCAGCTGGGGATAAAACTGAAGAAGTTAGTGACTGCATTTATGCTGAAATATACAAAAATGGGTAAGTGCTTGATGTATCTTCAAGAATGTTTTTGAAAGTGTGGAAAGTCATCCGTTCCTAACCAATATATTTCCCCTTCTCTGTCTCTCTGATTTTCAAAGATTTATCATATCTGTTGGCTGGGACAAAAGGATCAGTGTTTTCCCGGTACGTCCAAACAAGAGTCATAGAGTCATTTGTGGTACAGGAGGAGGCCATACGACCCTAACGAGCCCATGTTGGCAGAGTTGTAATTGTGGGTTTTTTTAATATTTGCGTATTTTTGTGCAGACAAATCATATAAAGCAAAATAAAGTGTATGATCAAGTGAAAAAAGAGACTGCAGCAGACGTGATATAGGCTTTAGCATGCCTTCTGTTTCCAAGTGAACTATTTCTTTTCTGACCCAACTGATGCTTTCTTTTCAGGACATTCAGGATGACCAATGTGATACTCGGTATCCATCACTCCACTGGGCAGATGATGCAGTAAGAACTGGCTGAACGATTGTTCCATGAAATTCTGCATTTATAGTGTCAACAGTTTTGTTTATTTTTGTCGTCTTGTGCTAGCACCTGTAAAATATTTTGCAGTATTAACAAGAGTTTTACAAGAAGCCAAAAATTGTGTAACCAATTAAGCTTCATTTATCTTATGAGTTGTGATACCAAATTAACAGAAAAAGAACATTTTGAGATACAGCACATCACTGCAATGTTGCCTAAAATAACTGATGAATAACTTTGTTAAATACAACATTGAATTAGAAACCTCTGATATTCCACTAGAACAATCACATTACCAATGTTTCAATTATGCTACAATGATTATACCCTTAAAAACCTGATATAGTACTCAACTGTCATATTTTAATTTTTTTTCAGGGAAATAATTTTGTTTTTGAGTTATATTTAAGTGTTGTGTCTTAGCACAAAATGAGTTTGTACAGATTTAAAGAAAAAATAAAAACACAAGACAGCAGACATTGAATATATGTAAGCAGTAAGGTAGATGGACAGATTAGCTTTTCGAATGCCATTAGAGTGTTATGTAACTGGAATTTGCTTTGACTGTTAGTCTGAATGTTCACGCCCCGTCTGAAATGAAGTAATTTAATAATTCCTATCTGGTTTCCTGTGTTTCTGAGTGTGCCTTTGAATGGACTGTAGAAAGGCACAGGTGGAAAACACAATATCCAGTTCAGATCACAAGGGGGTGCTTCTAAGATTCTTGGGCCACTTATGGAGGGGCCAATATAACTATATCCAGGGGAATAAAACAGACCAGAAATTCATAACACTGTTAATGGTAACATTTATAAATTTCTGATATAACCCATTATAACAGATGAACCGTAGATATCTGAAATATTACATTTAGTCACCTTAACAGATTTTGACTTGCCACACTAAATAAAGTGGCTGCCATATGTGCAGTATGTGCCATATTGCTATACTGATGAGCTGTGATATGTTGTATTCATATGGTGGGTTAAGACACCAGTCATAGTAACTTATCCTGTGATGAATATGGAAAACAGCTTTTTTGCAGGTTGATAGTGGTTATACACTAGCTACATTTGCCAAAATAGCCTTTACATTCACACATTGGACAATTTAGCTTTAATGTAATAGATTTTGGTTTAACTGTTATCATTTTCTCAGTCTATATGAGTGTTTTAAATGGTTTTAATTTTTAAAATAAATACAGGAAAATGGCCACAAGGATGATATTTTGTCCGTTGCCCTGTGTGCTCCTAACCTGCTGGCCACTTCAAGTTATGATGGTGAAATTATTATCTGGAACTTCACGTCAGGTCTCATCTTCTGTCATCTTCATTCTCCAGCCAGTACAGTGATTCAGAAATTGTCAGGTGGTGTTTGAATTTCTTTATAATAATTTGGTAGCTCGCATTTGAGTATCTCGTTTGCTTTAATTTATGGGAGTTGAGTACTTTATTCTTGTTAAGACAGTCCAAAGGCTTTTTGACCCATTGGGGGAGTTGGACACAACTCCTTGAAAAGTTAGAAGTTTATGTTTGGGAAAACAAAAATATTTTCCTTCCAAATTAATCAGAAATATACAGATGTGAGGTGTATATTTTTCAGCATAAACTGAATCGGGTAACGAATTCTCAATGTGGGAGGGAAAATACAATGGGTCATATTATGTGTAACAGCAAAACTGCAGTGTAAATAAAGAAATAGTACTGGAGAAATTAAAGAGACTAAGGGTGGAATTGTCCCAGATTTGCACAAATTGAGGTCGCGGGTGGGAAAAATATCATTCCACCTGCTGGCTGCAATGGTGGGTTTTTCATGCTGCATCATCCTGTTCTCAGCACGTCCCACCTCATTAATAATACATTCCTGGGATTGCTGGTGGGGTGGCCTCTGATTCGCCCACCCTGCCGTCACCTCAGGCTTTCAGTAATCCGGGTGCTGTATTTAAAGGGCACCCCTGCACTCTGTAAAGGCTGCAAAGTCATGGCTGCCAAAGGGAGGAAACATGCTGCCCCCAAATTTAGCCAAGCCTTCCTTGGGCACCTATTGGACGCAGTGAAGGGCCACTATGAAGTCCTCTACCCTCGCTCTAGGCAAAAGCTAGCAAGCTAGGTCACCAATTCAGCATGGGAGGCGGTGGCAGAGGTGGTCAGCGCCAACGCCTGTAAAAGAGGACAGCCACCCAGTGCCAAAAGACGATGAATGATCTCCTCCGGTCTGCCAGGGTAAGTCACTCTTCTCATTACTCTCAACTCACACACTCTCAAACCCACCGCACGTCCACAGGGATCTCACTCGCTGGCAGTTCAAGGGACATCACCATTCACTCTCACACACCTCTTAATCTGCCCTACGATCATGCCTTCATCCTGTCAATGGCACCATTCACCACCCACCCACATGCCAGGCATCCTACTAGCGCTCTCTCCATCTTTCTTCATGCAGGACAAGCTGGCACACAACAAAAGGGAGAGGTCGCGTCAAGGTCCTCACAGACATTGAGAATAGAGCCACCCAGCTGGTCAGCGATGGTCTGGACCATTCCTGCACTGATGGTGAGGTTGGTGGTGCTCAACCAAATGAGGATCCAGCAGTACAACATCCATCAGACAACCATGCTGAGAGTGAATTCCCTTGTTCCGCAGTCCCCTGCCATGCACTAATTATCTCTCCTTGATTTTGCAGGCATATCTGCGAAACAGAAGAGGGGGTCCATGAGCCAGGTCCTCGACTCAAGCTCTGAAGACACCTCGGAAGAAGAATCTGATGATACCCTAATTGAAGACCCATCACAATGCTCACCCACACCCACCACCAGCGCAGAGACACACACCTCGGTGGGACCTAGTTCTAGAGTAGTCTTGGGGGTCACAATCTGGTGAGCATATCGCAATGTCTGATCTGCAGGGACTTCCCAGGTTCCCAGCACTCGGAGGACTGCTGGAGACCAGAAATATGCTGAGTCCAACTCAGATGAGAGGCCTCTGGACTCGGCTGTACCTCAGTTGCTGGAGCTGCAAAAGCAAGCTCAGGAACATCAGGAAGGGAAGAGTCCGTCCGCCTTCAGCCTGTGGTGATAGCATGCAGGGATGTGATGACATTGTGGTATTGTCGCTGGACTAGTAATCCAGAGACCCAGACTACTTGCTCTGCTGCCCTCTAAAAAGCACATTAATTTGCAGACTGTGCCTGAGGAGTGAAAAGTTCTGTATCATTTCATGGCACTTTCGTGTTTTTGCTTTTGCATTGCTTGAGTGGGCAGAAAAGCTTTGCAGGGCCCAACTCCAAGCATGTCAGTGGAGCTGCAGCTGAATGGTCTCAGCTGCGGAAGAATGTTCACTTTTGACAACCTTTTCCAAGTGCTTGGCCACTTTTCTCACCCCAACCGCAACATGTGCTTGAGTACTTCCATAGAACCGTAGAACACTACAGCACAGAAAACAGGCCATTCGGCCCTTCTAGTCTGTGCCGAAATATTATTCCGCTAGTCCCATTGACCTGCACCTAGTCCGTAACCCTCCAGACCTCTCCCATCCATGTATCTATCTAATTTATTCTTAAAACTTAAGAGTGAGCCCGCATTTACCACGTCAGATGGTAGCTCGTTCCATACTCTCACCACTCTGAGTGAAGAAGTTCCCCCTAAACCTTTCCCCTTTCACCCTAAAGCCATGTCCTCTCATGTTTATTTCTCCTAATCTAAGTGGAAAGAGCCTACTCGCATCTACTCTGTCTATACCCCTCACAATTTTGTAAACTTCTATCAAATCTCCCCTCATTCTTCTACGCTCCAAGGAATAAAGTCCTAACCTGTTTAATCTTTCCCTGTAACTCAACTCCTTAAGACCCGGCAACATCCTAGTAAATCTTCTCTGCACTCTCTCAATCTTACTGATATCCTTCCTGTAGTTAGGCGACCAGAACTGCACACAATACTCCAAAGTTGGCTTCACCAATGTCTTATACAACCTCATCATAACATCCCAACTCCTATACTCAATACTTTGATTTATGAAGGCCAGTATGCCAAAAGCTTTCTTTACAACCTTGTCTACCTGTGACACCACTTTCAGGGAATTATGTATCTGAACTCCCAGATCCCTTTGTTCCTCCGCACTCCTCAATGCCCTACCATTTACTGTGTATGTCCTACCTTGGTTTGACCTTCCAAAATGTAACACCTCACACTTTTCTGCATTAAATTCCATCTGCCATTTTCTGGCCCATTTTTCCAGTTGGTCCAGATCTCTCTGCAAGCTTTGAAAGCCTTCCTCGCTGTCCACAACGCCTCCAATCTTAGTGTCATCAGCAAACTTGCTGATCCAATTCACCACATTATCATCCAAATCATTGATATAGACAACAAACAACAATGGTCCCAGTACAGATCCCTGAGGCACACCACTAGTCACAGACCTCCAGTCTGAGAAGCAATCATCCACTATCACTCTCTGTCTTCTCCCACACAGCCAATTTCGAATCCAGTTTACAACCTCTCCATGGATACCAAGTGTCTGAACCTTCTGAACTAACCTCCCATGTGGGACCTTGTCAAAGGCCTTACTAAAGTCCATGTAGACAACATCCACAGCCTTTCCTTCATCTACTTTCTTAGTAACCTCCTTGAAAAACTCTACAAGGTTCGTTAAACACGACCTACCATGCACAAAGCCATGCTGACTATCCTTAATCAGCCCTTGGCTGTCCAAATAATTATATATCCGATCTCTCAGAACACCTTCCAATAATTTACCTACTACTGACGTCAGGCTCACTGGCCTGTAATTACCTGGTTTACTTTTGGAGCCTTTTTTAAACAACGGAACAACATGAGCTACCCTCCAATTGTCTGGCACCTCACCCGTGGCTAAGGACATTTTAAATATTTCTGCCAGGGCCCCTGCAATTTCTACACTAGTCTCCCTCAAGGTCTGAGGGAATATCATGTCAGGCCCGGGGGATTTATCTACCTTTATTCACTGTAAGGCAGCAAGCACCTCCTCCTCTTTAATCTCTATATGTTCCATGAAACTACTGCTTGTTTCCCTTCCTTCCTTATACACTATGCCAGTTTCCTGAGTAAATACTGATGCAAAAAAACTGTTTAAGATCTCCCCCATCTTGTGAGGCTCCACACATAGACGACCACTCTGATCTTCAAGGGGACCAATTGTGTCCCTTACTATCCTTTTACTCTTAATATACTTGTAGAAACCCTTTGGGTGTACCTTCACATTATATGCCAAAGCAACCTCATGTCTTCTTTTTGCCTTCCTGATTTCCTTTTTTAGTATTTTCTTACATTTTCTATACACTACAAGTACCTCATTTGCTTCTTGTTGCCTATACCTGCTATACACCTCTCTCTTCTTCTTAACCAGATCGGCAATATCCCTTGAAAACCAAGGTTCCCTATGCCTGTTAACTTTGCCTTTAATCCTGACAGGAACATGCAAACTCTGCACTCTCAAAATTTCGCCTTTGAATGCATCCAATTACTGAACACATCCTTGCCAGAAAACAACTTATGCCAATCCACTCTTCCTAGATCCTTTCTCATTTCCACAAAATTGGCCTTTCTCCAATTTAGAATCTCAACTCGAGGACCAGACCTATCCTTATCCATAATTAGCTTAAAACTAATGACATTGTGGTCACTGGACCCAAAATGTTCGCCTACACATACTTCTGTCACCTGACCTGTCTGGTTCCCTAATAGGAGATCAAGTATTGCATCCTCTCTCGTTGGTACCTCTATATATTGATTTAGAAAACTTTCCTGAACACAGTTGACAAACTCCAAGCCATCCAGCCCTTTTACCGTATGGGAGTCCCAGTCAATATGTGGAAAGTTAAAATCTCCTACTATCACAACTTTCTGTTTCTTACATCGGTCTGCTATCTCTCTACAGATTTGCTCCTCCAATTCTCTCTGACTATTGGGTGGTCTATAATACAACTCTATTAATGCGGTCACACCTTTCCCATTCCTCAGCTCCACCCATATGGCCTCTGTAGACGAGCCCTCCGGGCTGTCCTGCTTATGCACAGCTGTGATATTTTCCCTGACTAGTAATGCCACTCCTCCCCCTTTTATCCCTCCCCCTCTGTCACGTCTGAAACAACAGAACCCCGGAACATTGAGCTGCCAGTCCTGCCCCACCTGCAACCAAGTCTCACTAATAGCAATAATGTCGTAATCCCACGTGCCAATCCACGCCCTAAGCTCATCTGCCTTTCCGACAATACTCCTTGCATTGAAATAGATGCACCTGAGAACATTTCTATCACGTACGGACCCTTGATTTCTGTCTGTACATGCATTCCTCACTTGACCTTTATCTTCCTCCACCTCACTATCTGCTCTAACACTCTGGTTCCCCTCCCCCTGCAAATCTAGTTTAAACACCCCAGAGCAGCACTAGAAAACCTACCCGCAAGGATGTTAGTCCCCCTCCAGTTCAGGTGCAAACCGTCCCGTCGGAACAGTTCCCACCTTCCCTGGAACAGAGCCCAATTGTCAAGAAACATGAAGCCCTCCCTCCTGCACCATCTCCTTAGCCACGTATTTAGCTGCATTATCCTCCTATTTCTAGCCTCACTAGCACGTGGCACGGGTAGCACTCCTGAGATCGTAACCCTGGAGGTCCTGTCCTTCAACTTTGCACCTAACTCCCTAAACTCTCTTTGCAGGACCTCCTCCTCCTTCCTATCCACGTCATTGGTCCCTACATGGACCACGACATCTGGCTGCTCACCCTCCCTCCTGTCAATACTGAGAACTCGATCCGAGATATCGCAGACCCTGTCACCAGGGAGGCAACAGACCATCCGGGATTCTCGATCTCTCCCACAGAACCTCCTATCTGTCCCCCTAACTATCGAATCCCCTATCACTACTGCTCTCCTCTTTTCCCTCCCTCCTTTCTGAGCTGAGGGTCCAGCCTCGGTGCCAGAGACGCGACCACTACAACTTGTCCCTGGTAGATTGTCCCCACCAACAGTATCCAAAACGGTATACCTATTGTTGATGGGAACGGCCACAGGGGTGCTCTGCTTTTTCTGTCTATTCCCCTTCCATCTCCTGACATTCACCCAGCTGCCTGCCTCCTGACTTTTAGGGGTGACTGTCTCCCTGAAACTCCTGTCTATTACTGCCTCTGCCTCCCGTATGATCCGAAGTTCATCCAGCTCCAGCTCCAGTTCCCTAACTCGGCTTCTCAGGAGCTGCAGCTGGATGCACCTTTCGCAGGTGTAGTCATCAGGGACAATTGTGCTGTCCCTGACTTCCCACATGCTGCATTCGGAGCACTCGACTGCCCCAACTTCCTTTGGCCTGTGCTGCCTTGCCCCCCACCCAGCCCCCACCCCAGGCATGACCCACACTGCAGCCCTTGCCCCAGCACCACACTGAAAGCCAGCCAGGGAAAAGCGACTTGCCTGTGCCCCCTGCAAATGCACGGTGCCTGTTCTTTGATGTCCTACGGGTAATGCTTGTGAGCGCTGTGCAAGGTTGGCCACTAATTGTGGATAATTATGATTGGATATGCACAAGAGGCCACAATTAGAGGAGCGCAGACATCTCAGAGAGTTGTAGGTTTGGAGAAGATTATAAAGATGGGGAGAGGCAAGGCCATGGAGGGATTTGCAAACAAGGATGGGAATTTTAAAATCAAGACTTTTTACTGAGAACCAGTATAGATCAGCAAGCACATGGGTGATAGATGCATGGAACTTGTTGCAAGTTAAGACATTGGCAGCAGAGTTTTGGATGACCTCAAGTTTACGGAGGGTATAATGTGGCGCATCAGTCAGGAGTGCATTGAAATAGTCGAATCTGGAGGTAATGAATGCATGGGATGAGAGTTTCAACAATAGATGAGCTGAGGTGGGCAAAGTCAAGCAATGTTACGGTGGTAGGAATAGATGGTTTTGGAGAAGGCACGAATGTGAGATTGGAAACTCATCTCAAAATCAAATCTGACATCAGTGTTGTAAACAGTCTGACTTAATTTCAGACTGTTGCCAGGAAGAGGGATGGAGTTTAGAGTTGGATGGAAAGCAATGGCTTCAGCTTTCCCAATATTTAATTGGAGGAAGTTTCTGCTCATCCGGTGCTGGATGTTGGATAAGCAGTCTGATAATTTAGCAACAGTGGAGAAGTCAAGAGAGGTGGTGGTGAAGTAGAGCTGCATGTCATTAGTGTACATGGGAAAATTAATGCTGTGCCTTTGGATGATGTCACCAAGGGAGAGCACGTAGATGAGAAATAGGAGGGAGCCAAGGATTGATCTTTGGGGGACACCAGAGGTAACATTGTGGGAGCAGCAAGAGAAGCCATTGCAAGTGATTATTTGGCTATGATTATATAGATAAGAATGGAACCACGTGAGAGCAGCCCACCCAGCTGGATGACAGTGGAGGTGCATTGGAGGAGGATGGTGTGGTCGACCTTACTAAAGGCTGCAGACAAGTCAATAAGGATGAGGAGGGAAAGTTTATCTTAGTCACAGTAACGTAGAATGTCATTTGTGACTTTGATAAGAGCCGTTTTGGCACTGTGGCAGGGGCGAGCACCTGATTAGAGGAATTCAGACATGGAGTTCCAGGAAATATGGGAACAGATTTGGGAGGAGATGACACGTTCAAGAGCATTGGAGAGAAAGGGTAGTAGTTTACAAGGACCAATGTTGTTGCCCTGATGTTCTAACATATGCTGAACTCTTTGCATATCTTCATTGTTTGGTAGTTCATAGTGTACACTAAGAATTGTACCATTTTCCTTCTTATTTCTTAATTTTATTCATATGGATTTTGTTTTAATGGAACCCTGAGAATATCCTAGCATTGTGATAGAATCCTTCACCATCACTGCCACACCTCTCCCAACCTTCTCACTTCCTATCTCCCCTGAAAGCGTTATAACCAGGAATATTAAATTCCCAAAAACAAAACACTGTGGATGCTGCAAGTCTGAAATAAAAACAGAAAATATCAACAATGTTCAGTAGGTCAGGCAGCATTTAAATTCAATCAAAATTTGGAATTAAAAGTGTAACGATGACCATGAAACCATTGTCAATTGTCATAAAAATCCACCTGGTTCACTAATGTCCTTTTTGGAAAGGAAATCTGTTGTCCTCACCTGGTCTGGCCGACATGTGACTCCAGATCTGCAGTAATGTGGTTGACTCTTAAATGCCCTCAGAAATGGCGTAGCAAGCCACTCAGTTGTATCAAACTGCTAGAAAGTCAATATGGAATGAAATCGGACGGACCACTCAGTATTGACTTAGGCACCGGAGATGACAGCGGCAAACTCAGCCCTGCTGACCCTGCAAGGTCCTCCTTGCTAACATGTGGGGGCTTGTGCCAAAATTTGGAGAGCAGTCCCACAGATTAGTCAATCAACAGCTTGAGATAGTTATACTCTCGGATACCATCTTACAGATAAGATCTCAGACACCACCATCACCATCCCTGCAGAGGGGTCAGCAGAGGTGACAACACAGTGGTATACCATCAAGGGGAAGTTGCCCTGGGAGTCCTCAACATCAGCTCCAGATCCCATGAAGTCTCATGGACAAGGAAACCTCCAGCTGGTTACCACGTACCACTCCCCACCACCCCCTCCATTCCGCACCTCAGCTGATAAATCAGTACTCTTCCACATTGAACACCAGTTGGAGGAAGCAGTGAGGGCGGCAGGGGCGCAGAATGTAGGGGACTTCAATGTCCATCACCAAGAGTAGCTCGGTAGCACCAGTACAGACCGGGTTGGCCGAGTCTTAAAGGGCATACCTGCTAGACTGGATTTGAGCAGGTGGTGAGGGAACCAACAAGAGGGAAAAGCATACTTGACCTCATCCTCACCGCTCTGCCTGACGCAGATGCATCTGTCCATGACAGTATTAGAAGGAGTGACCACTGCACAGTTCTTGTGGAGACAAAGCCCCGTCTTCACATTGAGGATACCCTCCATTTTGTTGTGTAGCACTACCACCATGCTAAATGGGATAGATTCCAGACAGATCTAGCAACTCAAGACTGGGAAACCACGAGGTGCTGTGGGCCATCAGCAGCAGCAGAATTGTATTCGACCACAATCTGTAACCTCAAGACCTGGCATATTCCCCACTCTACCCTTACCACTAAGCCAGGGGATCAACCCTGGTTCAATGAAGTGTGCAGGTGGACATGCCAGGAGCAGCACCAGGCATGCCTAAAAATGAGGTGTCAACCTGGTGAAGCTACAACTCGACACTACTTGCATGCGAAAGAGCATAGGCAGAATGCAATAGACAGAGCTAAGAGATCCCCAACGGATCAGATCTAAGCTCTGCAGTCCTGCCACACCCAGTTGCGAATGTTGGTGGCCAATTAAACAACTCACTGGAAGAGGAGGCTAAACAAGCATCCCCATCCTCAATGATGGGGGAGCCCAGCACATCAATGCAAAAGATAAGACAAGCATTTGCAACAATCTTCAGCCAGAAGTGCCGAGTTGATAGTCCATTTTGGCCTCCTCTGGAGGTCCCCTGCGTCACAGATCCCAGTCTTCAGCCAATTTGATTCACACCACGTGATATCAAGAAACAGCTTAAGGCACTGGTTACTGCAAAGGTTATGGACCCTGACAATATTCTAGCAATAGTACTGAAGACTTGTGCTCCAGAACTTGTGGCGCCCCTAGCCAAGCTATCCCTGTACAGCTACAACACTGGCATCTACCCTGCAATGTGGAAAATTGTCCAGGTATGTCCTGTATGCAAAAACCAGGACAAATCCAACCCGACCAATTACCATCCCATCAGTCTACTCTCGATCATCAGTAAAGTGATGGAAGGCATCAGCAACAATGCTATCAAGCGGCACTTGCTTAGCAATAATCTGCTCACTGATGCTCAGTTTCAGTTACACCAGGATCACACAGTTTCTGACCTCATAACAGCCTTCGTTCAAACATGGACAAAAGAGCTCACTCCAGAGATGGGGTGAGAGTGACTGCCCTTGCCATCAAGGCAGCATTTGACCGAGTATGGCATCAAGGAGCCCTGGCAAAACTGGAGACAATGGGAATCAGGGGGATAAACTCTCCTCTGATTGGAGTCATACCTAGCACAAAGGAAGCTGGTTTTGGTTGTTTGAGGTCAATCATCTCAGTTCCAGGACATTACTGCAGGAGTTCCTCAGAGTAATGTCTTCGGCCCAACCGTCTTCAGCTGCTTCATCGATGACCTTTCTTCCATCATAGGGTCAGATGTGGGGATGTTCACTGATGATTGCACAATGTTCAGCATCATTCATAACTCCTCAGATATTAAAGCAGTCCATGTCCAAGTGCAGCAAGATCTGGACAATATCCAGGCTTGGGCTAACAAGTAGCAAGTAACGTTCGCGCCACACAAGTTCCAGGCAATGACTATCTCCAACAAGAGAGACTCGAACCATCGCCCCTTGACTTTGAATGGCATTACCATCACTGAATCCCCCATGATTAACATCGTGGGGGTTACCATTGACCAGAAACTGAATTGGACTAGCCATATAAATACTGTGGCTAAAAGAGCAGATCAGAAGCTAGGAATCCTGCGGTGAGTAACTCACCTCCTGACTTCCCAAAGCCTATCTACCATTTACAAGGTGCAAGTCAGGAGTGTGATGGAATACTCTCCACTTGCCTGGACAAGTGCAATTCCAACAGCATTCAAGAAGCTCGACACCATCCAGGATAAAGCAGCCAGCTTGATTGGCACCCCAACCATAAACATTCACTTCCTCCACCACCGATGCACAGTGCCAGCAGAATGTACCCTCTACAAGATGTACTGCAGGAACCCACCAAGGCTCCTTAGACAGCATCCTCCAAACCCACAATCCCTACCATCTAGAAGGACAAGGGCAGCAGACGCATGGGAACCCCAACACCTGGAAGTTTCACTTCAAGCCCCTTACCATCCTGACTTGGAAAAATATCATCGTTTTTCACTTTCACTGGGCCAAAATCCTGGACCTCCCTTCCTAACAGCACTGTGGGTGTACCTAAACCACATGGACTGCAGCGGTTCAAGAAGGCAGCTCACTACCACCTTCTCAAGGGCATTTAGAGATGGGCGATAACTGCTGGCCTAGCCAACGATACCCACATCCCATGAATGAATTAAAAAAAGCTAAAAGCAATTACAAAGTAGAGTGGGAAATCAGATAATGCACTGAGTGAGAAGTCAAGCTCCTTTTACTAATCCATTTAATTTCATACTATTCTAAGTTTCTCATTGTTCTTTCCCTTTGACTTACCAAAATACATAAGCCCAAATGTTCAAGTGCAGAATCATGTTTTCAGAAAAATAAATTTTCTGGTTTCTGTACCTAATTAAATCTTCATATCAGCATTGCAACCAAAAGCCAAACTTGACTCCAGACAATTAGGAACAGCTCTGAGGTGTGAGAAACAAGTCTATGGGGATAGCAGGGCTATTGAATCAATTTGAATTGCTCGTACAAAGAACCCTCACATACATGATGTGCAAAATGGTCACTTTTGATGTTTTAAACTTCAATGGACCTATGAGTACCATTAATAGCAAGTGGAATTTGCCAAATAACAATGATAGAGGTAGCATTGCTATTTTGTAAATGTAGCTAAATGCTATAGAACTTTGCATAAGTGATCAATCAAAACAGCTTAAATGACACAGTGGAGAAGAAGGTTAAAGCCCTGAGGCCAATAGTCAAGAAACAGTTATATCTGGCAATATTTCCCTACTTGGTTAAAACAATGCAGTTTATAGTGATCCTCCAGAAGTTACAAAATTGTGCCTTCAGAATTATTGAAAGTCAAGCCTCGCTGTCTAAACCTCAGACAAGTATGCATGCTCTGAAAATCATAATTGAAATCAAATTTTGACTGCAAAATTACTTATTTGGACTTTCTCTCCTGTTATATCCTTCAGTCTGTCTTTCCTCCTACATTTTGAACCTTTTAAAACCCAAGATTGGTGTAATCTAATCACTGCTTCCTGATTTTATCACCTCCTGATACCTTTCATTTCTTCTTCAAACATTGGTGTTGTCTCATGATAGGGCTTGAACCTTCATCTTGAATTTACAATAATATATATGTAAAAATGTGCATAATCAATTTTCCTTTACCCTGGAAGGTGAGGAATTGAGTATCTATAAACTACTGTGCATCAGATCCCGAACTTCTTGTGCAAAAACATCAGCAACAGTGGTTGCTAGTGGACCTAGAGGTATAGTATATAGTTCTACAAAACCACTATGGCTATTTATTACTATTTCCTGCAATTAATTATTTCAGTATTGTGTTCAATATTATTGTATGGCTCAAGTCTTAATGAAGCACTTAAATGATGAAATGTATATGTACGTCAGTGTTTGGAACGTAGGCATTGTGCATTGGTTTGTAATTTTAACATGTTTAGCTCAACATTACCCTTTCTTCAATACACCACCCACCATTTCCGTTACTTGCTGAATTTGTTTGTCTACTTTTGTTACTACATGATTGTTATATGTTTGCATGCTTTTAACCTGATTACTTAGTTTATATAGAATTTTTCAATATAAGTAACACTTCAATTCAGCCTTTGTGCTCCAAGTGGTTTCTTGAATAAAATACCATTTTTTTGAAGGTTTGTTTAATCAGTCATAATTTATGATCCCTTAAAGCAATACTCCTACTTAACCCTTAACTCAAAGTATCATTCTGAAAAAATCAAACCTTTAGTCATTGTTGTTTGTTTAGAACTGAAATATTATTTTAAAAATAAGATCATCATGATATGAATGCTTTCCTGTTAGCTGCTATCTTTGCTAAATTTCTAAGGTTGGGAACTGAAATATGACATTTCTTCTCTCATACTTGACCTGCACTACCCACCATCTCCTGAAAAGTAATTGATGGCAGAGAGTGTTCAATTAGAAAAATTGGATATTAAGAGCCCTGCAATCTAGGAAATAATGGTGAACTCAGATGCCTCCAATTTTATCCCTTTAAAATTTCATAGAATCATAAAATTTTATAGCAGGGCCCTGTCATTTGGGGTCATCACCACTTTACCAACTCTCGGAAAGAGGTATTCCCCGATCTTTCCCATGCCCTTTTAATTTTTTATTTCAAAAATGTATCAACTTCCCTTTAAATGCTGTTATGGATTTTGTTTTTGCACTGAGCATTCAATGTTTAAGCAACCCTCCTCACTGAAAAAATCTCTGAAACATTCTTTCTCTTGTTCTTTGGGTGATGATTTTATAATCCCTCCAAGTATTGACTTGATGACCAGTGGAAATATTTTCCTGATTTATCCCATCAAAACCTTCAATAATTTCGAACAACTTTACCAGCCCGTCTCTTGATTCTTTTTTACTCTAATGAAAAGAGCCCCAGCTTCCCTCAATTTCTGTCATAACTAAAGACGCTTATTTCTGGAACCTTTTCTGTGCCATTTTCAAGATATGCTAAGCTGTTCAAAACTGGTCACAATATGGTTACTGCAGCTAACCAACAAGTTGTATAAAGTTAGTAAACCTCTTTGTTTTGGCACTATATGCTCATATTTATAAAATCTGGAAGACCTGGCTAATTGTTTACAGCATTATTAGCTTGTCCTCCAGCATTTTAAACTTGTCCTCCTACTGTTAAGGATCTGTGTATCTGAACCTCTTAAGCTTTTATGCCCTTCTAAACCTTTAAAAATTTTACCATTTTGCCACCTTATTCTTCCTCCAAGCCTGCATTGTCTCATATTGTTCTGCATTAAATAATATCTGACATCTATCTGCCTAATGCAAAAGCAAAATATTGCAAATGCTGGAAATCTGAAATAAAAACAGAAAATGCTGGAAATGCTCACCATATCAGGCAGCATCTGTGGAGAGAGAAACAAAGTTAATGTTTTGGGTTGGTGACATTTTGTCAAATCTGCTAATCTGTCTACATTCTCTTAAAGTCTCATACTATCCCTTTTGGGTTTACATTCTTAAATTTTGTACTTTTCACAAACTTTAATATTTTATCTCCAGGTCTGTATCTTAAGGAAGCTTAGTGTGGTTGGGATCAAAAGATTGGAGGGTAGGTCTCATGGATGAGATGAACTGGAAGAGGGTAAGGGAAGATGGTTTACAAGCTAGAGAGAAACAGGGAATTCAGGAATGGAGTCAGTGGAGGACATTTGGTTTAGTGGTCAAATGGAAGGAGAAATATATCAAAGGCAACTGGTCTTCATCTTGAAGACAAATTCATGAACTCTTTACTCTTGTTAGAGATGAAGGTGGAGACAGATTTACTGAGGTGGCTGACAGTAGGGAGAAGAAAACTAGGGTTGTCTTTTTTTCCTGCAAAAACAACTTTTATTTATGCAGAACCTTTAACATAGTAAAACGTAGCAAGGCACTTCACAAGTGAAGATGATCATGGCATGGTAGAGCTTGTTGTGGTCATGCCACAATATGGAAATGGGTGCATAAGCCACATGTGTGATGGTTATTTTCAAATTTGTGACCCTTGAGAGTGAAGGCGGGGACTTTACCAAAGGAACAATTTTAAAGAGAGATGATAAAGATTTTGCTGGAGATGAGATGGATGTGAGAGAGTGGTTAAGCAAATCAACAATGTACAAATATTGTGGAAAATGGAGGGCTAGAGAGAAGGCAATTTTTCCTCTGTCAGTTTTTCTTTCATGTTTATCTTTGCTCATTCCCTATTTATCTGATTGATATGTATTTTGTTCCTGTCATGTACCTTTATCTTTGACTTTCTCCTTTTCAGTTTGAGCATTGTAATCTAATTATGTTATAGTCTTTGTTTCCTAGTTGTTCCCCTCCTCTTGCGTTTCTGACTTCCCCATTTCATTTTTTAGAACTACTTTCAGCAATGCTTCTTTACTTGTTATGCAATAAAAAATACTGACCTAGAACATATTATAGGAACACTTCCATTTCCTTGATGCTTATATTACCGTTATCCCGGTGCCTTTAGATCATTAACTCATTATTAAGGCTAAATTGTTTCAGCATTTTTCTGTCAGCTGTCCTCTTTCCTCTACTTGGATGTCTATAATGTATTCCCTATAGAATAACAATTCCTTTATTAATCCTTCATGCTAACCTAATAGTTTTAGCTTTTTCAGCATTTGAATGCACAAATATACATTAAAAATGGCTTATGGTGTAGTTTTTCAGAATATATTTGAGGATGAGGTCATTATGGGATATCATCCTGGAGTATTCCTTGGAAAAAAATGCAATTGTTCATAAATGTTTACCATTTATACAAAATGCTTTTGAATTAAGATATTCAGATATGCTGATAAAAGTGTAGAATTGTCATCTATCAATGTCATTACAAAAAGTTCTAATTCAAGTACAAAGAAGCTCTAGAAATTTTGTGCTTTTAATCCAGAGTCAAGTGTGCATTATTTTATAGCCACATTCAGGAGAGCACTTCCTTATTTTGTTTACCCATTGAAGCAAGATTTTATATAGTTATTTCAAAACCAAGTAAATAATGCCATCAAATATATGAGCTGAGTCATTGAAAGTGTAATAAACTAATCTTACTGGACATGTTGCACTAGAAATGTACCCAGTGCATATTTATTTCATGTGGCTATGATTCATGCTAATGCCTTGCTTGTGTAATTTGCTACAGCTACTGTCAATCGTGTGATAAATAGCTATGCCTCTGCATGATTAGTTATAATATCTCTGAACTTACCACTTACATATACAGGGATAGATTTCAATGGGTGTTCTTCCAGTTCCCCACTGTAACTTTGGAATATCAGTGGGAGCTCTGAACAAATGCCGTAAATGGTCGTTAACAGTATTTCTCCATAGTTTCTGTTGATCTACCACTGAAGCTATGACAGGTGATCAGGAGGATCCCTGTAGAAATTTGAACTCTCCCTTTGAGGTAACGGAAGGGAGAAGAATTGGAACAACCACATATTTTCTTTGACATGATACTACTTGCAAGTGAAGCGGTGCTGAATTTGTGCTACAAGAATGTGTAAATAGCATTGTTTTATTTCCAGATAATTGTTCATTTAATGCAACTTGACCATTGGTCAATAAACTAGTTTCTAATCGTGATGATATGTCTATCTTAGGTTACATTCATTTTTGGAACATATTTCATGGTGGAAAACTACTAGCTCACTTTCTTTGTGTAAGTTTCAAGTACTTTTGAATTTATATTTATATTATCTGATTGTGTTGCTCTCTCCTGCCATGATTTTCCACTTGGATGAGCAAAAGGTATGGGTTGGCTACTGGAGATTTGTGCTGAGGTTTACTACACAATGGACAAAATATCTATAGGGGGCGGCAGGCGGAACAGTCCATCCCTGGAGAAATTGTGTAAGTGGCAATTTTTGCTGTGCCTGCGTGGTTTTATCCAAAGGTGCTGCTAGAGAACCACAAAAATTCTACTCCACTGACTACTTCTGGTGCTCAGCTATTGAAGGTATATTTTTGGTCCAGATTCAGACACATTTTTGTTACTATATGAGGAATTTTAACCCCCAAAAGTAGGTGGATTTGAGTCAGACAGGAGGTTAAATTGTTAAGAATTAGAACGCTGACACCAATCTGCCTCAAACCTGCCCACTTCTGACTGGAGGCTGCAAACAGCCTGTTCCAAGGAGGAGGGTGGGCACTTTAAATATTGCACTGAGGCTGTGAGCCTCATTGTTGTTCATCATTTTGAATTTTACTCTGGATGACCAGGTATCCCGAGCTCGGATTCAGGGTGCAAGTGCCTTTCCACCTAGCTGCCCTCCTGATTTGCCTTCAAACCCATGGGCTTCAATTTTACCTGACAATCTCTTATGAGGTATTGTATTAAGTGCCTCCTGAAAGTCTGCGTCAATAACATTCATAGACAATCTCCTGTCCACTGGTTTAGTCACCTCTTCCAGAAATTCAATCAGGTTAATCAGGCACGACCTACTTTTTATAAACCGATTCTAACTCTCTCCGATCAGCTGAAAATTTCCAATGTGCTCAGTAACCTTAACCTTCCTGTCAACAGACGTTAGGCTAACTGGTCTATAATTTCTTGAATTCTCTCACCATTCTTAAATAGAGCAGTGACATGTGCAATTTTCCAATCTAAAGGAACAGTTCCTGAATTGAGAGAACTTTGTAGACACCCTAACTATAATCTTCCAACGTTCTTAGTGTTCTTTTAAAACCCTAGGATCGGAACCATCTAGTCCTAGGGATTTGTCACTTTATCTTGCTTATGTCAATTTTGGCGAGTCCCTGTCCTCGATTCATTATTAGTTTCCTTGAAATTTCTGGCAAGCTGATCTGTTCCTCAACTGTAAATACTAAAACAAAATAATTATAGATCATGTTTGCCATTTCCTTACTTCACTGATGATTTTACTGTTATCAGTTTTAAAGGATGCATATTACTCCGACCTCTTTTTCTTAAATACTAAAAATGTTTGTGTTGATTTTGTTATCCCCTGCATGTTTCTTTTTACACTCCCCTTTTGTAACTCTCACAATCTGTTTTGTTGCCCTTTGCTGTTCTTTATATCTTCCCCATTTGCCAGGATCTCTGCATTTATTTTGCATTTTTATATGTTTTTTCTTTTAATTTTATGTTGTCTCTTATCCCTTTAGATATCTGTGATTTTTATTTTTGGCAAGTAGAGCTTTTATTCCTCAGGGGTATGAACTGATTCTGTACTCCATTAAATTCTTTTTTGAACAACTTCTACTGATCCTCTGTTGCTCTACTCATTGACAGCTTTGCACAGTTTATTATCCAGTCTCTCTCATCCCATTCAAGTCAGCTTTGTCTAAATATAGAATCTTAGTAGCCATTCCACATTTCTCCCTTTCAAACACTGCCTTGAACTCGAACCCCCTTGAACCCCCTTCCCCACCAGAAACCCCCTTCCTTTACTAGTTAAACGTCCCTGTGATCGCCCTATTTCTTTCAGCTAGGACTGGGCCCAGCCCAGTTCAGATGGAACTCATCCCAACAGTATAGCTCCTTCCTGTCCCTATACCCATGTCAGTGTCCCATGAAATGGTCTCAACATGAACCACAATGATTGCATCCTCCTCCTCCATCTCCAATATTCTTTAAGGCTGCTATAAGATGTCCCCTACTCTGGTACCAGAGCTATTAGTTATCTTCACACACCATTAGGCTGTTAACTAAATCTGGCTTATTACTCAAATAATATGGCATGTCCCCATGTCAATTCTAGGATATATTGTTGCAGAAAACCACTATAACTTTACTGCATGTTTGTCTAATCTCTGCAATTATACAATCTACAACTTCGCAGCTGCTACCAGGAGGCCTTTCCACAACCCTCACGACAGTCTTAAATCCTTTTCTGTTTCTTAATTCTACCCATAAAGTCCCCACTCCTTGCTTATCTCTTGTTAAATCCTCTCTTACCATTGATTTAATCCTTAATCACTATGGCTACTCCTACCCCTCTATCACTTTGCTTATTTTCCTTCCGACCTGATAACCTGGTATGGTTAGTTCCCAGTCCTGACCATCTTGCAGCCATGGCTCGGAAATGGCTACCAAGCCATACCCTCAAGGTTGAATTTATTTGTGCCTGGAAATCAGAGTCAGGGCCATTATGGCACAGAAGGAGGCCATTCAGCCCATCTAACCCATGCTGAGCAGAGCACTCCAGCTCCTTGCTCTATCCCTGTAGCTGTGCAAGTTTATTTCCATGGAACCCATCCAATTTCCTTTTGAAATCATTGATCTTCCCCGCTTCCACCACAGTGAGTTCCAGGTCATTAGCATTGCTGCATAAAAAAGTTTTTTTGCTCACATTCCACCACACACCCCCGCCACCATCTCTTGCCCAAAACCTTAAGTTTTATTCTGTTTGTTCTTTATACTCCCTACATTTGTATAAAGAATGCTTATATACCCCATACACCCTATCCTGTCCTTTAACTCTGATGTTTCACTCATGTTTCTTATTTCTCATTTTACATCTTGTAGTTTTCTCTTCACCGTAGTGTTTAAAGCAGAATTTATAACTGTTGCTCTATGTCACTCTCATTTGTGAACTATTACTTGTACTACTTTTTCTACCTGAGCCTTCCTTTCCCACCTTCCTTTACAAGTTTAACGTCCCTGTTATCACCCTATTTCTTTCCGCTAGGACTGGGCCCAGCCCAGTTTGGATGGAGCCCATCCCAACAGTATAGTCCCTTCCTGTTCCTATACCCATTTTCAGTGTCCCATGAAATGGCCTCAACATGAACCACAATGATTGCATCCTCCTCCTCCGTCTCCAATATTCTTTAAGGCTGCTACAGGTTGTCCCCTATTCTGGTATCAGGCAACATACCATCTGGGACTCTCAACCCTGCTTACAAAGGATGCTATCTATCCCTCTTAATTATGAATCCGCTACAAACACCGCATTATGCTTCCCCCACCCCGTCCTTGCAGTCCTCCCCCTTTGGACAACCTTCTGCTCCAAGGTGCCATAGTTTACATTCCGGCTGTCCATTCACAACAATCTCTATGCTTATCCTTACAGTTAATGCACCTATTGATTAGGATCAGTTTCTGCAGATCCTAATTCTCTATCTCACCTGGGTTCCTCTTACTCTGTACACTGTCAGTTACACAAACTCCATTCTGGACCTGTACCTCACTGCATGGCGCAATGAAAGTCTGCAGCAAGCTGCGCAGATACTGCTTCCCCTCCCTCTTGTCAGAGTGTCACCAACTTGCACTTCAGCTCAATGACTTTGAGCCGATTCAGGACAGAGACATTTACTGTGGATGTGTGTGCTCTGTCCACAAACCCCCACGTGTTGCAGTCCAGGCACACAAGCTGCTCTGCCAAATCTTAGTCCAGATTATTTATATTATTTATATCCACTTTTTATTAGATTGTTGTTATTTTTCTTTTTCTATACGCTGACTTGCATTGAGCACTAAAACAGTGGAAAACATTTTTAATGTCTCTATTTATTAGAATATTATCTAAACTTAAGTTGTTGTTGTAAACTTACCAGAAATAAACTCAAGACTTATCCCTGATCTGGAAAAGAAAACACTCACCAACTATGTACCAATCAGTTTATTCCCTAATGCTAATGTCACTTAGGTGTTTTTACCTCTCTCTCCTCTGTGCTGTCCAGTCCTTGAACTAGATGATCAAATAAAAATACACAAGTATAGTATATATAATTATATAGATACTTAACCCAGAAACTCATATTAAAATCCTTGGGTTTTGCTGTTCCTTCAGTAGTTGACTTAACTTTTTGAATTTTTCCCTGCCTCTGTTTCTGTCTTTACTTTGCTGCACGACCACTGCTGCATAGTTTCCACACCTCTTTTAAATGCTTTGTTCTCCCAGTGTGTTTTTCTGTACTGGGCGAAAAGGCCAAACGTCTGACAACATTATGGCTTGTGACTTTGATTTGTAACCTCTGCACATGTGTGCAGGATGCATACAATGAGAGCCATGCTGCTACATGAAATCTGATGGAACAGACCATAGTTGGGTGAAGTAATGATTCCATTGCCTGTATTGCTGCAGAGGAGCCCTGCTGTAGTTGGCTGAGTGGTTATCAAAATATTCAGTAGTCTGATGCATGCTGCACAACCTAGCTATCTTGCAGAAATCTTGCTCTTGCCACTACCCATTAGATGAGCAGATGAGAAGGAGGAGGAGGTGACAGAAGAGGAGGAAGAGGAATGGAGGCTGAAACCTAGACAGCTCCTTCCTGCCTGGGCTGTACATAAAGAGCTAATTTGAGTGTGGTACCATTAAATTCAGTCACAACTCTCCATTCACCACCAGTTTCACACTCCTTGTCTTCCCTCCTTCACAGACCATCACATTGGTTACAATGCAAAAACAAAAACCAACACAAAATACATACTCCAACTCAAATTTATAAATTAACCATGCCATATTGCATACCGAATGAAACAAATCACCCTTCACACATCAATGCCTATCTTCTATGTATCTTTGCCTGCCTTAATGCTCTTACAAAGTGCTATTCCAGTGTCCGCAGCATGCTTGGTGGAGGAGACTGCAGATAACCTTGGAGGGTGACTTTGAGCAGCTTTGGGCCTAAGAGGCCTGGCTTCAGACTACACTATCTCAGCACAGGCTGCAATGGTCTGAGCTGGCTGGCTGACAGGCAACAGCAAGGGGACTGACAGAGTGGTGGGATGGGTACACGAATCCTGTCATCCCGACAAAGAGAAGAGCACTCATCCTGGGTGGCATCTCCGCAATTTTAGTAATTTTTGGAGGACCGGTTGCTGGACTGCTGTGACACACTGTAGGCATGTTTGAACACTGATATCAATAGCCATGACCAAATTGACATTGCATGACATCAGTCACAACTTCCATTGCAGCACCCTGACTGTTGGTAGAAACTGCTTATCACGCAATGGAACCTGAGATATTGGCAGTCAGATGGTGCATCATGTTCGGCCACCAGTTCCATGCTGGCCAGGATGACTCCAAACTTTGCACAAAGCTTTGTGCCAAGTTGATGCCAGACTCCTTGACATTGAATGCAGCTTTCTTGCAGGATGCCCAATGCATTAACCATTTCGGCATGTTGACCCATCAGCCTCCTTCAGTAGTCTGGTCCATCGATGTATACATCCGAGTCCTCCAATAGAATTTGTGTACGACTTCACCCTCTGGCAAGCTGGCACATGTACTATCCTTGCTTCTGCCCGGGCTGCAGAGCATGCAGAGCAGTCTGGTGCCTCACCATGTTCTGATCTTAACTTTTTGCTATCCTCTAAGATGGGAGTCCCAAAGGGTCACAAGATGAGCAGTTGGGGTCACAAGCTCTCCCTCCTCTAAGGCAGCAAGGTAACTGTGGAGAGGAGACTCTGTTGGGACTCCGTGCTCGACTCCGAGGCCTCATGACATCCGTGTGTACGTTTTTTTTCTTGACTTGTATTGGAGAGCATATACTAAAGAAATGAGCTCTGAGGTTGCATCTTCCAACAGAACCTGCAAAATAGTAGGGGAAGAAACCATCGCTGGATGCCATCCAGCATTCCCCCTGTTCTGACAGCAGCTCCCCCCATTACCCCGCCTGCCCTGCTATGATTGCTACCCGCCGCCCCCAACTCTGATAGCTCTGATACCTCTATACTCCTCCACCCTTGCTCTGGCACCTGACATCACCTCCCCCCACTATTCTTACTCTGCGGTTACTCCAATTTTCAAGCATCAAAATGGGGTCAGAGAGGGAAACTGTTTGAGAAGCACCGCTCTAAAATGTGTGCAATGTCAATTTGAGTTATGGCTGCGAGTGTGAAATCAGGTGACAGTATCTTTATCATCACTGCCTTCTTAGTCTTCCTCCACTGCTTAGCTACGTTGCAGTTCTTGGTCCTATGAAAGAAAAAAGGGACAAGGTGTAAGGCTGTGATGAGGGGAGAGGATAGAAAGGATTACATGCTTACACCATTTTCAGCTTTTAAGTCAGAAGGAATTGTGAGATGAGGGGAAAGTGGGATGTGGGGAAGAGAATTAAATATCAAGCTACTATCACTGCAATCCCTGTGCCCATTTTTGGGAGCTACCCAATTTAGCCCTTTTAGCGTTCAAGTTATTTCAAAGGACAATGCTTTTTTAGCCTAGTACTCTTTCCCAAAGCTTTATGATATTCATTAGTATTTGAATTTACCCTTCACTACACCTTGCACTTGAGCTCACCATTTTCTGATACTAAGTTAGTATAACTGTGTCAGGGGTAAATCCAAAGTGTATGTCCTAGGGATGCTCCTACCAGCGGAATAGCTGATGTCTGGTAACATTTCATTTATTGTATGAAGGTGAGTCAGATCAATGAATTCCTCAAAAATAACAACCTGTAATCCTCCCTATATTCATTTCATAAGGATCATAGTTGTGTTTATAATAAACTGGATATTTAATAGATGGTCAGACTTTGTCACTAATCTAATTCTACAGTTTACTAGATAGGTGGAACCTTTCAGTGCATTCACGCTGTAGGAAGAAAGTGAGAGGGAATTGTCCTGAGTTTAGTTTTGGTTTATATGGTTCTTTCAAATCCTGATCTTACATCCTGGGTTTAATGGCTGTGGTGCTATTGACATTTTTGCTTCAGACTATGTGTGTCTTGTTTTTTGTCTCAATGACGCACATTGCATGTCGACATTGTAGCTGAGCTAACTTTATTGATAACACATTTTCCTAACAAACACATATCTCTGCAGTAACTGAATTCTATCAAGACTGGCTCCAACATGTACTATCTGACTGGCAAACCCCTGGTCAGGTGACCCCCCTATCTAGTACAGAGTATAGTATGTAATACTGGAGTCCACTACCACAATCAACTATTATCATGACAATGTGTCTCATTATGTCACAAAACCTGTTCACAGGACAATTATATTTGTGAGCAAATAAAGAGATTCTCTGTATTATCCCTAAGAGGGACTACAAATTCTTCAATACCTTTCCATTAAATTTCTAATTTTTCTTTTGCCTTGTGAGCCAGGTTCCAGCTGTGTCTGAGCCCAACTCTCCATTTTTGAATCTAAACTGTAAAATAAATTGTTTATACTGTGGTCAGTGGTGAACAGTTCAGGTGCTGGGAATTTCAATTCTGGATGTGAAGTTTTATGCAATCTCTAAAATTGCCACTGTTAGGCCCTGTTCAAACATCTTCATTTGGTGAAATGCAAATCAGCTACTGCAGCACTGAAGTTGGTTAATAGCACTTATAACAAATGTTACATTTAATAATACTGCTAGTTGCTCAGTGGGTAAATGCATAAACTGGTGCTACCATATAAATCCAAAGCACCTAAACTCAATCACTGGTTTGTGCAGTGTTTGTTAGCCTTGGCCAGGTACCGATAAATGAGTTGTTGATGGCATTAACATCCCTGGGCAAGGAGAACATGTCAGCCAGGATCCCTCAGCTGTCCTTGCATAGATGCATTTAAGGGGAAGCTAGGTAAACATGTGAGGGAGAAGGGTTGGTTGAACTAGGGTGGGAGGAGGCTTATACGAAGCAGAAACACTAGCATAGACCAATTGGGCTGAAAGGCCTGTTGCTAAGTTGTATTCAATGCAATACTATCCAGCTACCACGTTGGCTTGAAATTAATATGTATGAGGATAGGGTCAGGGTCAAAAGCGGTGGCTCCTGGGATATCCCACTAATATTTATGGTTTAGGCTCATACACAAAGGACAGCTATTTCGGGTGAGATATTGGTGAATTCTTAGCATTGGTGGATTCGTATCAATGTGATTCAGCGAAAAGAATATGTGAGGGTAAAGAGAAAAGAAACAAAACTGAGATAGTTGCTGGAATTTGGCACTTTATTCATAATTTTAACTTGTGTAAAATGCAGTAAAATATTTTAACAAATTATATATTTTGATCAGTCTGCTTATAAAGCCACAGTAACTAGCATGGCAATTAGTGAAGACAGCTCACTCCTGTTTGCTGCTGATCACCGTGGACACATCTACATCTTTCACGTTCTTCAGTATGCACTTCATGGACCTGAAACACACCCTCCAAAAAGTAAGAATGGAATTTAATCAAATACTTGAGGCATTTTGAACAACTTGCTGAAATTGAATGTACTGTAACTAATCTTTTGAATAAATTACTTTTCTTTAAAAGCAATGACACATTGGAGGGCTCATGAGTGCAGTGTTACGAGGTAAGCTGGAAGTTTTAGAAATGGATGTGCTAATGAAGGAATTGAAAATTGAACATGCTGTGAACTCCCTAAAAGGATTTTTTTTACTTCATAGTCTCCCTAAATATTTGGATATATTACCAGAATCCTGATATACTATAAACTGTCCAGTCCGGAATGCTTGGGACCAAGTTTTCTGGATTATAGAATGATGTTAGAATGCTTAACCACAAGTGCGTGAACAGAAAACCACCAGAAACAGAAAACAGTGAAACATAAACATTATAAAGCAGTAAATAAGATTGTTTTACTTATCCAAATACTGTACTTTCCATGTTTCAGCTCCCAAGGTACTGTACTAAAATGATGCTGGTGACATTGAGAGAACGCATGTTTCTATACATGAGAGAGAGGGGTATGGAGAAATAGACTGACAGGGAGAGAGAGAGACAATGGAGAGAGATGAAGAAAGAGATTGAGAGAGAGAAATAGGGACAGAGAGAGATGGAGAATAGACTGACATTTCCTACCCTCAATCCGAAGATAGGTGAGCCCATGCTTCTCAATTTGTTGCGCTGTCCGAACAGTCAAGTGGTGAGTCTGTGAATTGCTTAGGTCTGCCCAACGAATTTCTGGGCAACTGGTGTTTCTGGACTTCATATTTCCAGACTGGAGACGTTATAATGTATAAATACTGATAATTAAATCACAGACTTGTTACTACGCAGGAGGCCATTCGACCCATCTTGTCTGCATCAGCTCTCCAAATGAGCCATTTAACTTGAGCCATTCGTCCGCCTTCTCCCTGTAACCCTGCACACTCTTCCTTTTCAGATAACAGTCTAATTCCATGTTGAATGCCTCAATTGAACCTGCCTCCATTACACTCTCAGGCAGTGCATTCCAGACCTTAACCACTCACTGCATGAAAAAGTTCTTCCTCGTGTCACTTTTGTTTCTTTTGCCAATTACTTTAAATATGTGCCCTCTCGTTCTCGATCCTTTGAAGAGTGGGAGCAGTTCCTCCCTATATTCTCTGTTCAGACCTCTAATGATTTTGGATACCTCTATCAAATCTCCTCTCAGCCTTCTGTTCTCCAAGGAAAACAGTCCCAACTTCTCCAATCTTTCTTCATAACTGTTATTCCTCATCCCTGAAGCCATTCTTGTGAATCTTTTCTGCATTATCTGCAATGCCTTCACATCTTTCCTAAAATGCAGCACCCAGACTTGGGCACAATACTCCATCTGAGGCCAAGCTAGTGTCTTATACAAGTTCAATATAACTTCCTTGCTCTTATTTTCTATGCCTCTATTAATAAAGCCTAGAGTACTGTATGTGTTATTAACTGCTCTATCAAGCTGTACTACCACGTTCAATGACTTATGCACATATATACACCCAGGTCCCTCTGCTCCTGCACACCCTTTAGAATTGTACCCTTTATTTTATATTGACTCTCTCCATTTTCTTCCTACCAAAATGAATCTCTTCACATTTCTCTGTATTGAACTTCATCTGCCACTTGTCCACCCATACCACCAACTTGTCTATGTCCTTTTGAAGTTCTAGACTACCCTCATTGCAGTTCAAAATGCTTCCAAGTTTTGTATCACTTACAAATTTTGAAATTGTGCCCTGTACACCAAGGCCTAGGTCATTAATATATATCAGGAAGAGCAGAGGTCCCAACACTGATCTTTAGGGAGTCCCACTACATGCCTTCCTCCAGCCTGAAAAACATATATTAACCACTACTCTCTGCTTCCTGTCACTCTGGCAATTTTGTATCCATGTTCCCACTGTCCCTTTTATTCCATGAACTTTGCTCACAAGTCTGTTGTGCAGCACTGTATCAGAGGACGCCTTTTGCAAGTCTATGTAAACCACATCAGCAGCATTGCCATCATCAACCCTCTTTGTTACCTCTTCAAAAAACTCCAGCAAACTTTTAAACACAATTTCCCCTTAATAAGTCCATGTTGGCTTTCCTTAATTAACCCACATGTGTCCATGTGACTATTAATTTTGTCCTGAATTATTGTTTCCAGAAGTTTCCCCACCAATGAGGCTAAACTGACTGGCATGTAGTTGCTGGGCTTTTTTGTAACATTTGCAATTCTCCAGTCCTCTGGCACCACCCCTGAGTCTGAGGAAGACTGGAAAATTATGGCCAGTGCCTCTGCAATTTCCACTCTTACTTCCCTCAGTATCCTTGGATGCATCTCATCCAGTCCTGGTGCATTATCAACTTAAATACAGACAAACTTATCTAATACCTCCTCATCAATTTTAAATCCTTCTAGTGTATTAATTACCTCCTTTCACTGTGATCTGGATAGCATTTTCTTCCTTGGTAAAGGCGGTTGCAAAGTATTTATTTAATATCTCAGCTATTCCCCCTGCATCCATGAGTAAATCCCCTTTTGGTCCCTATTGGCCCTGTTCCTCCTTTTACCACCCTTTTACTATTTATATGCCTATAGGAAACTTTGGGATTCCCTTTTATGTTAGCTGCTAGTCTCTTTTCATACTCCCTCTTTGCTTCTCTTATTTGCTTTTTAACTTTCCCCTCTGAACCTTCTATATTCAGCCTGGTTCTCCATTTATTATCCACCTGACATCCAGCATAAGGACACTTTTTTTTCTCCTTCACCTCTATCTGTTGACTGCCCCGATTGAACCTGCCTCTATTATACTCTCAGGCAGTGCATTCCAGACCTTAGCCATTCACTGCATAAAAAAGTTCTTCTCATGTTGCTTTTGCTTCTTTTGCCAATTACTTTATATCTTTTCTGTCTCGTTCTCCCTATCGACACTGTCCAGACTGTTCATGATTTTGAATACCCCTATCAAATCTCCTCTCAGCCTTCATCCCTATCTCTTTTGACACCCAGGGAGCTCTGGATTTCTTTGCCCTACCTTTCCCCCTCGAGGGAATAAACCTTCACTGTGCCTGAACTATCTCTTCTTTGAAGATAGCCCATTGTTCAGCTACCATTTTTCCTGCTAGCTTTTGATTCAAACCTATTTGCCTCAGATCCATTCTTAACCCGTTGAATTTTGCTTTCCCCCAATTATTCTTATTCTAGATTGTTCTTTGTCCTTTTCCATAGCCGACCTAGATTTTATGATACGATGAGCACTTTCCACTAAATGTTCTACAGATATTTGACCCACTTAGCCCATTCTGAAGAACCAGGTCGACAGTGCCTCTCCTATCATTGGACTGGAAACATACTGCTGTACAACATTTTCCTGACACACTCTAGGCACTCTTGCCCCTCTCTCCCTTTACGCTACTACTATCCCAGTCTATTTTTGGATAACTAAAGCCCTCACTGTCACTGCTCTATAATTCATTACCTCTCTGTAATTTCTTTGCACATTTGTTCCTTTACATCCTTTCCATTAGTTAGTAGTCTATGGACTACACTGAGCAATGTAATTACACCTTTTTTGTTCCTTAGCTCTAGCCAGATAGATTCTGTCTTTGACCCCTCTGAGATACCTTCTCTCTCCAGCACTGCAATGGAATCAATATCACCACTCCTCCAACATTTCTTCTTTTCCTGTCTGTCCTGAACACCCTGTATCCAGGAATAATTAACACCCAGTTCTGCCCTTCTTTAAGCCAGGTCTCACAACATTATATTTCCACATGTCAATCTGCACCTATGACTCACCAATCTTATTAATCATACTCCGTGCATTCACATACATGCACAATAACCCTGATTTAGACTTTATTATTTTCTCCCTTACTCTGACCCCACCTAATAACTTGTTATTCGTTTCTATAGTGCTACTCTCCCAGTATTCTGTGCACCTTGGTATTCCTCTCTGATATTTCGTCCTGGTACAAGTTAGTTTAAACCTGCCCCAATAGCACTAGCAAATCACCCCACAAGGAACTCAGTCCTGGTTCTATGTAGGTGCAACTCAACCAGTCTGTATAAGTTCCATCTACCCCAGAGCCAGTCCCAGTGTCCCAAGAATCTCAAGCCTTCCACCCTGCACTATCTCTTGAGCCACGCATTCATCAGCTTTTTCTTCCTATTTTTATACTCACTTGTACATGGTACTGGGAGTAATTGGGAGATGACTACTTTTGAGTTTCTGCTTGTTAATTTCCTACTTAGCCTCCTAACTTTTGACTGCATGATCACATCCCTCTTTCTACCTATGTCGCGGGACTGATGTGGATCCCCACTGCTGGCTGTTTAACCTCACCCCTCAAGGGTGCTCTGCAGCTGTTCAGCGATGTCCTTGACCTTGGCACTAGGGAGGCAACATACTATCTTGGATTCATGTCTGCGGCCACAGAAATGCCTGCTCCCTCCCATCTATCGAACCATCTATCACTATTGGCCTTCTAGTCTTCCATGTACACTCAACCCCCCCACCTCCACCCCAACCCCAACAAACGGGCTTGGCTCTGGCTGCACTCCCCAGATGAACCATCATCCTCATCAGTATCCAGAATTGAATATTGGTTGGAGATTGTGATCTACTCGGGGGACTCCTGCATTATCTGCCTGTTTCTACTTGACTGTCTGATGATTTCCCATTCCCCTTCTCCCTACATACTCTTAAGCTGCAGGGTGAGCACATCTATAAACGTGCCTTATGGATGCACTGCAGTAACACCAGCTGTTGCTCAAGTTCCGAAACCCAGAGCTTAAGCTGCTGCAATTGATGACACTTCCTGACAAATGGTTATCCAGGACATGGTAGGGTGTCTTGAAATTCCCCCATAGCAGAGGGTGTGCACTCTAGATGTTGTAGCAACCCTGCCATTCCTCTGCCTATTAGTTAATAACCTTGCTGCTGCTAATAAACCTTACTATTTCTAATAAACCTTATCACTATTAATAAACCTTATCACTATTAATAAACTTTACCAATGCTAATATTGATAAGCCCTACTAATACTTAATACACCTCACTAGTAGTAATAAATCTTACTTCAAATAAAAGGTGACTCACTAGCTGCTCTTTTATTACTTGTTATTAATACTTAATACTTTTAACGTTTTTTAATCTGCCATTTGTTTAGACTGAGTCCCTAAGCAACAATACTGACCAGTCAGTCAACTCATGACTTACCTGTGATGTCACGGTTTGATTTTTTTCCTCCCAAACTCTGGCACACTCCAAACAGCTGCAGCCAGCTCCTGCCTCTGCTCCTGACTCCCAAATAATCTCAATTTAAGTTCTATACGTCCAGATTTAAATTCCTTAGGTTAGATAAGATAATTAGGAAATCACCTACCTGTTTCCTTGTGATGCCATACCTCGAATTTGTTTTCCGAACACAGGCTATGAACCTACAGACTGGCAGTGGCTAGCACCCCCCACAGCTCTCACTACTTCCCAAAGTGGAGTCTCGCGCTCTCTGCCGCTTTTCAAGCCCCACTCAGCTCACACTCCTTCCTGAAGTGAAGTCTCGCGCTCTCACCTACTCTTTATGCTCCGCTCAGCTCTCGTTCCTTCCAGAAATGAATTGTATTAATCATTTTGCGGCAATGTTACCAGAAATAAAAAAAAACCTTCCATTTACTCACCTCTCCTGAGGAGATTGAAAAGGATTTTATATTAGATTAGAAGCTGAAGGTGACCTTTTATGCTCCATAGAGTCTTTAAGCCATTTGGTAGTACAGAACTTGAGTATTGCTGATAAAAGAGACATTTTTTGCCAAAGCTTTTCTTCTTGCACTCATCAGGACGATTCACAAGAAAATACCAATGTATTCTTTCATTCGGTATTGCGAATTGTACTGATGAGTGCAAGGTGAAAGCTTCGACTAAAACGTTTCTTTTTTCAGCAATACTTAAGTAACTCCTTGAGGTAATGTTCTCATTTGATATTCTTATGTTTTATGACTTTAGAAGACTTTGGTGAAACACTAAATGCTGAAAATGCTAGTAATGCAATTCTTTCTATAGCATTTGTTTCAGAAATGTTTCCTAGACTCACTTGTTTGTGAAATTTTGTGGACTTCTTCAAGAACAGATTTTGACCAAATATTTTTTGAAAGACAGTCAGTCATGTAGCAGCTACTGTTTATTTTGTTGCAAAGCACCAAGAGGTGATGCTTAACAGCTCTCTGTCAGCATGTGCCTCGTGATGCACAGGGTAAATATATTTTAAGAAACCACAATCAATTTTTCTCTATTATTATGTCTACAGTATTACACTGGTGGATGAGAATCAGTGGTTGCTCACATCCTCTGTGGATTGTAGTGTGAAGCTTTGGAATGTCAAAGGAGAGTTTATAGGTAGGTACCTGAAGGCCATAAGAGCTGGATCTGTTTTGCTGCACTCACTAGCCTTGCTTTTCTGTTATCGCACAGACGATGCTTGCACTTTTTCATGATTGGGGGTGGGGGGCAGTAGTTTGAATTTATCATATCCAAAGCTTAATTATTTGACTCATTAACTGCATTTTCCATCCATACTTGGCTGTAACAGAGGTTTATTCATATTTTGTTGTGCAAAATTTAACTTCATTTTATAAAACTTTATAATAATATTTGTTTGAAAGTTTGTGACAGTGATCACTTCAATTTGGTTCTTTCCCTGCCTCAGAATATATTGGCCCCTTTAAATACACCCAATATAGTCTGGTGTCTTTGGCCTGAATCTTCTGGTCGGCGTGCAAGGGCGGGCCCCGCTTGCCGATGCATAAGATGACTCGCGGTGACGTCGGGCGTGCATCCCGACGTCACCGCGCGTCATTCAGATCTTCAATTCAGCAGGCACGCACCGGAGTCGGCTGTGTGCCCATTGAACTGTCAAAGGCCTATTAATGCCATTTAAATACCAATTAAAAGAATTAACATAGCTGCCCGTCCAACCTTAAGGTTGGTGGGCAGGCAAAGAGCCCAAGCGGCCTTCGCATTTATCATGAAACCTCATCCACGGGTGGGATGAGGTTTCATGAAGGCTTTTTAAATCAAATGAGAATTTTAATTAAAAATCAGTGGCATGCTGCAGCTCATGTGTCACTGTCACATGAGGGGACATGTCTGAATAATTTTTTTTCCTTTATTTCAAATAATAATAATTATACTAATCTCCCTGAGGCAGCTCTGTGCCTCAGGGAGATTTCTGCGCTCTTTCGTGTGCATGCGCGAAAGAGCGCAGGCCCTGACTCAGCCTCCTCCAGCCGCCCGCACAGGGACCGCTCAGCACTTCCGGGTGCGTGTCACATAAAATGGTGGGTGGCGATTGGCTGCGCGTGCGCCCACCCATGCCCGCTCCCACTCAGCCCCCCTGACAGGGAGGAAATTCTCCCCTTTGAGTTTCTTTTCTGGTATTATCAGTTTCATATGAGGAAATTAAACTGCAGGATTCTGCTTAACTGGAAGGTACGTTCTTGCTTTATCCTAAAAGTGATGAATGGCTTGAGGTTGGCACTGTGGTAGTTTCTTAATATATGTGAAATGTAATTTCAGAGGATTTCTGCTTCCGAATTATTTTACAATGGGTTAGATTTTTTGGCTGCTTTTTGCCATAGTTTTTGACTAATTGCAAAATAAACTTCTGATATTTCTTTGTCTGTTTGGGCTTCATAGCAAAGGTATGGGTATATTGTCCTGTGACTGGGCCCTCAATGAATCTCCATGAACACTAGGCACTTTAGGGATGCACAATAAATGCTGACCTTGCCAGGGGTACCAACTTTCCATGAAAATAAGCAAAACTAGTGTCTCTTCCTCCCACGGACCAAGGAAAGGAAATTGTGAAGTAAATCTCTGCACAACAAAAGACATCTTACGAATAAATTCCCATTCTGTCTGCCAGTGCAGGCATAGTTTCTTCAACTGTTTGTCATTATTGTGCATCCACTGAGTGTAGTGGCCAAGAGAGTGCGGGGCTTTGGGGGTGAGGTGGTGAGGGAAGCAGGAGGGAACCAGAAGAGTGTTTTGTTTTGTTTTCTGTTTGGTCTTCGCCATCTTCAATGCAGGCAATTGCCTAGGCTGTTGCTGTCAGTGGTGTCACAGCTGTGCAGCAAGTGCTAACCCTGTGGTGCAGCACAAATAAATGCAGCCTAAAAAAAAACTAGAATGAATGTTTGAATTTACATGCATGTTTTCCACGGGTATGTGTTCCAAGTTATCAAAATTGTGGTTTTGCAAAATAATTTTTTTTGAGAGGAATGTAAAGATTCGTTGCAAAATCAGGTATATGTCAGTTGTAATGAAACTATTGTGAAGGACAATGTGACTGAGTATCCAAACAAGAACTAGTGAGCTGATCAAAGAGAGTTAGCATAGATTTGTGAAGAGCAACTAATGCCTGACTAATTAATTGAATTTTTTGAGATGATAACAAGGTGGATAGAAGAGCATATAGATTTCCAGGTGACATTTGTTTATGTTATGTAATTATTAACACAAATGCAAGTGCATGGAATTGGAGGTTACCTTAGGACATGAGCTGGTTGGGAGGTAAGTGACAAAGAATAGGAATAAAGGAATGTAATCTGATTGGTGGAATTGTACTATGGAATTGTATTGATGTGGTTGCAGGAATAGAGAAGCTATATATTCAAGTTTGCAGATGATACTAAGTTGGTAAGCACATTAAATTGTGTATTTGGAAGCAGCTGTAAAGAGACATGCAGATTAAATGTGTAGGTAAAACTATAGCAGATGGAATTCAATGTGGAGAAGTGTGAGATAGTCCAATTTAGATCCAAGAAAAGCATTGAAAATTTTCTAAATGGCAAGTGACTAAAAACTGTAGAGGAGTAAAGGAATTTGGCTTTTCAGGTACAGAAATCATTAAAAGTTAGTGCTCCGGTATAAATAGTAAATAAAAAGAAGTGGAATGTTGCCCTTTATCTCACAAGGGTTTGAGGGTTTGAGTACAAAGGAGGTGGTGGGGGTGGGAGTTGGGAGGAAGCTATGATTCAGTTGTGCAGTGCCCTGGGTCATATTCCATCTGAAATCCTGTGTTCAGTTCCAGGCACTGCACCTCAGGGAGGATATATTCATCCTTGACTGAGTGTAGCACCAATTTACCAAAATTATATCAGTGTGATAAAGATTAAATTATGATGACAGGTTGCATGAACTTAAATTGTATTCTCTTGATTTTAAAATGTTGAGGTGTTGATCTAATTGAGATGTTTAAAATAATGAAAGGATTGAATAGAGTAGGTGCAAGGAAGTTATTTGCTCCGGTCAAAAGGGCACAATCTCCAGATCAAAAGGGCACGATCTTGATATTAAAGGTAGACCATTCAGGAGAGAAATCAAGGGGTATTTTTTTTACCCAAAGTCTTGTGAAAAAATAGAACTCACTCTCCCAAAAGGTTGTGGATGTTGCATCAATTGAAATTTTCAAGACTAGGACCAACAGTTTTTTATTAGGTAAGGGTATTAAGGGTTATGGATCAAAGATGAGTCAATGGAGTTGAGGTGCATATCAGCCATGATCTCATTAAAGGATGGAACAGGCTTGAGAGGCTGAATGGTCTCTGCTCCCGTTTCTATGTTCCTATAATAGACTTCCTATCATTTCTGTGTTCTGTGTCTATGTTCCAATAATATGATATATTTACTCTTGCACCTATAATTATAATACTCAATTCAAAGTTTATAGCTAATAGTGTCCGCTGTGAATCATTTCCTTACCAGAAATGTTTGACATCAATTTTGCACTCAGACTCAAAATGATCAGTACATCATTTAACATCAAAAGGTGTAATTTGGAGCAAGTTTTGATAATTTGTGATCAAAAGTGCTTAGTTAGCCATCTTTTAACATGCTCATCACTCCTATTTCAGGGGTTATCAAAAAGCTGAAAAGCATTCAAAAGCCATCACAGCTTGTTAAATTTGTAGAAGTGATCATTAGCATTCAAAAGCATGAATCAGCGTTCAGAAGCAATCATTAGTGATCAGAAGTTTCTGAGAAGCAGTCACTGGACAAAAGCGATCACTAGGCATCAAAGATGATCATTAGACATCAAGAGTGATTATGAGGATATCAGTGCAGCTTCCTATGTATTATGATGGGAAATATAAACAACAAATCTTACCGCTTATTTTCAAAAGTTTTCCAAGAACTTCCCTGCCCCTTCCATTTCACTTGGCACGTTATCCCTTCCTTCCTGAAGTGTGAAGGGTTACTATTAAATATGTAAATAGATAGTCTAACAGTAGGCTGAGAGAGATTCCTATGTGAAGCCTTGTGCTAAGCCTTGTACTGAATATTGTCAGTAGAATGTTCAGTAAAAGGTGAAGTTTACCAAAAGCCTAGCCTCCAGCAGTCTCGATCAACCCAGATCAAGGATAACCACATCTATGACCCACAACGATGACAACAGTTGGCGACAGCGGAAAACATGATGGAAAAATCACCAAGAGCCCAGCGACTGGAAGCAGCAGCAAAAGAAATGACTGCGGGACAAGGACAGTGCAGGAAAAACTTCTAGCTGAAGAAAAGCTAGAGTGAAGAAAAGCTTGAGAAAATCTTACCTTTACCAGAGTGCTTTGACCACATGGAAGGCCCAGATCAAGCTAAGAAGTGACAGAACTGGTGTGGTAGCTTTATCAGATACAGAACAGCTTCAGGACTGGTAGAGAAGACTAGCAAGGAGCAGGTCAGCATCTTTCTCTATGCCGTAGGCAGTAGTTCAGACAGACAATGTAATGGTCAGACAAGGCACAAATGAACAGACAGCAACATACAAAGAGGCGATAAGAAATTTTGACACATTTTTCAGCCTCAGATGTTTCACCATTATCCAAGGAGCAAAGTTTAATAGATGTCCCCAAAGACCAGGAGAGAGTGTAGATTCCCTCATTAATGATTTATATCAACTAGCTGAGAATTGTGAATATGGAGCTCTGAAAGGCGAGTTAGTTTGGGATTGCATTGTTGTAGGAGTCTTAGAGGAGACTTTATCAGATTTTCCACGGCCGAGTGAGGATTTGTCTCCTCCACTGCTTTTGCTGCCGCTGCCTCTGCTGCTGTTTCTGCTGCAGTTGCCTACTTTATCACTGTTTCTGCCACCACCTCTGCTGCTGTTGCCAATTCCGCCAGGGTTTCCAGACTCTGCCAATTCTGGAGAAAAAATGAGGGATGCCTCGCTGGAAGAGCGGGGTTGAGGTGCTGGCGTTCGCCTCCTCCCCGCCACCCCCCCCCACTTCTAATTCTCCCCCGGCCCCCCTCTGTCCCTGCCGGAAGCCCTCAAGCTGGCCTAGAACCCTCCCCTCCCCCTCAGGCCTGTTGGAAACATACTTGCATTGGACTGTGTGCCTGACCTCCCCAACTCCTGTCCAGTCTTGGGCCTAAAAGGCCTGGCCCGGCCCCTCAGTCTAGGGCCTACCCTCCTGCCCCCGAGTCAGGCCTGAGTGACGCTGCCGGCTGAGATCCCCCTCCTCTCCAGATAAATCAGACCCCCCTGGAAGTGGTGTCCCTACCCCTCCACTTCCAATCATGGTGGCCAGCGCTCCGACATAGTCAGACTCTTTCCCCCACCCCAATTACCCCAACCCCAAACACCACCTGTTTCTGCCACCTGCCACCCCGACCTTACTCCGTCACATCCAGTTCCGGCCACGCCCTCAGAACACCTCGCCAGCACAGAGAAAGTTGCTGCGCGGGGGAGGAAAGTGGGGGAAGGTGCTGCAATCTGGGCGGTTGGGGTGGGGAGTAGGGACGTACTCCAATCCAAGGATAGGGGCAGATGAGGGAGGGAGGTGCTGCAATATGGTAGTAGGGGAAGGGGTGGCAGGGAGATGCTGCAATCCGGGACAGGGCTGGGAGCAGGGCATCTAGTTGACCAGGCTGTAGAGCCCAGAGAAATTTGCAAAATGCCTGGTGGATGCAAGGGTAAATACAATTCTAATGAATAATGGAATAAAACAAAACAAAGTCTGTGATTGAGATCATGAAATAAACTTTTTATTGTTTTTATGATGTAGAATATTGTAATTGTATTAGTTCACATAAATACCAAGTTTATTCTCAAGAGCCAATTAAGATGAGGTATACATTGCAACACTTGCGAATCTCAAATTAGTATTGACACTTAAGTAATTCTTGCAACTTTCTGCTCAAAAATGTTTTAAAATGAGACAATGTACATGCACCTCAAATGGATTTTCATTCAGGGAACGCACCCAATCATGAGATGAGACAGTAGAAAATAAAGGTTAGAGGATGCAGGAGTGGGGAGGGTGGGGACTGAGGATGAAAGTCGGCTGATAATGGTAATAGGTATAATGGGTCATTAATGCCTCTGTGCATATGTTAAGGGACCACCTGAAACTGTGTTTGGAAAATTTGCCTAAATTTATTTAATGCACTGTTCCTCCATACAATGCAGATAGAGGATGAATAATCTCATTCGTGCAGCCAGGGTATGGCAACCATCTCATCACTCTAAACTCACACACTCAAGCCCATCATACATTCACTGGCATCTCGTTTACTGCCAGCTCAAGGGACACCACCACCCATTCTCACACACATCCCCTCATCTCCTCTGGAGACTGCCTCTTCAGCCCTCACCATCTTGAGGCCACTTGCATAGATCAACATGTGCCCCTACACACATCCTGGGATACCCTCCTTCCCCAGTACAACTCTTGTTCCACTGCCTCTTCCCTTGCCAGAGGCCACTTCTCCCTTTCCCCAGCAGGACCTTGCCCTGCAGCCATTGAAAAGCCATCTACATATGGCTGACCTGGTAGGTAGAGACCTACCCATGAGCTCCACTAAAAGTGATGTGGTGCTGTCTGTGAAGCCTGGCGCAGATGACTGTGAGTGCTGGCTGAAGCAAGGTAAGCAAGCAAACCCCGAAGTCCCGAGTGAAGTGCAGCCCGTCAAGTGCACGCCTTATATATGCTGTTGTGAAACACGTCGGTGTGTTTTCCTGCCGACCTGGGTGGACAATCCAGCAGGAGGGGATGAGTCCGGTGGGCTGGCCTTATAATGATATGCTGATGTACTATAAAGAGGTTCCTGACGTCCAATGGTGGGGATGCAGCCCACCATCGGTGGGTGGAGCAGATGATCGCAAACTGGTTTCGCGACGTTGTGAAACCGATTTTTGACCTTCTTGCCATATTGTCCGCTCACACCACTGAACATGCCTGACGCCTGTGGGCACGGAAAATCCCAGCCTTAGTCAATTTTGCCATGATTGCAGAACTTAGAGTTTTTCCTTAAGGACAGGCTCCTTGATCGCTGTTGATGTTAGTTGAATACCTTCTGAGCATTTAAATGACGCTAGATGATTGCAGATGATATTGTTTGAGTTTTGTATGATTTCATTTTGTTAGTTGATCACCAATTTAACTGCTATTTGATGTCAAATGATGACTAAATGATCGCTTTTGAATGCAGATGATCATAAATGAGCACATATGAACACTGTTGAACGCAGAATAATGTAAAAATTTTCTGGTAGGGTTGGTAGCACTCTTGCCTCTGAGTCACAAGGTCTGGGTTCAATTCCCACTCCAATGCTTGAGCACAAAAATCAAGGCTGACACTCAAGTGCAGTACTGAGGGAGTGCTGCGTTGTCAGAGGTACCTTCCTTCAAATGAGATGTTAAACCAAGATCCATCTGCTTGCTCAGGTAAATGTAAAAGATCCATGCCACTATTTCGAAGAAGAGCAGGGGAGTTCTCCCTGGTGTCCTGGTCAATGTTATTCCCTCAATCGACATCAGTAAAAAAAAATTATCTGGCCATTATCACATTGTTGTTTGTGAGAGTATGTTGTGTTTCCTACATTATAACAGTGTCTACACGACATAGTTTATGGCCTTAGATGTTGGGCCTGTAACAGCACCATTTGCCTGCACACAAAGAGAGTCAAAGGCTAAAATGACACACTATATTCAGTGTACTTATCTTCAATATAAGGGGTTTATTGTTTACTTTGGGTACTCTGTGCCCCAGATTATTTTGTGTGGAGGATCTTATATCAGTTCATAGAAAGTGTTGGCTGGACTATTGAAGCGAAGACAAGGATGGGGTGCTTGATTAGTACCCCATCCATTATCTTAAATATTCACTTATTTCACCCAGTGGCACCATTGCTACAATGTGTACCATTGACAAGATGTACTACAGCAACTCCCTTAAGGCTTCTCTGATACCACCTAGAAGAACAAGAGCAGCAGGTGCATGGAAACACCATCATCTTCAAATTCCCTCAAGTCACGCACCATCCTGATGTGGCAATATATCACCATTCCTTTGTTGTTGATGGGCCAAGATCCTGGAACTCCCTACCTAACAGTGCTGTGGGAGTACCTTGCAAAGGATATGAAGGCTTCTGCTGGCAACTTCTGAACATGCAGCAAAGTATGTTTGACATTCATTTGGGCCAGCAAGGAAAAATAATGGGAATGCATCTCAGGAGCCATATAAGGTGTATCCAACGTATCTTAAAGAAATAAAGGAGGAATTTCTAGGAACTCCAGCACAAACCTTCCGGAAATCACTGAGTACTGGAGGAAAGCAGATGTCACTTTTTTTTTTAGAAAGGTAGCATAAGTGACCCAGTAAACTAGAGCAGAGAGTTTTCATCTATTTTAGATAAAGTTCTACAAACCCTCATTAAAGTTAAGATCATGAAGCATCTGGATAAAAATCATAAATGATAGAACCATAGAAAAGTTACAGCACAGAAGGAGGCCATTCGGCCCATCTTGTCCGTGCCAGCCCGATGACACCCAGTTGTCCTTTCTAATCCCACCTTCCTGCACACGGCCCATAGCCCTGCAGCTTACAGCGCTTAAGGTGCAGATCCAGGTATTTTTTAATAGAGTTCAGAGTTTCTACCTCTACCACTAACTCGGGTAGTGAATTCCAGACACCCACTACCCGCTACGTAAAAAAGTTCTTCCTCATGTCCCCTCTACACCTACAGCCACTTATCTTGAATCTATGTCCCCTGGTTCTAGAATTCCCCACCAAGGGAAACAATTTTATCCTGTCCACTCTATCTATTCCTCTCATAATTTTGTACACCTCAATCAAGTCACCTATCAGCCCCCTTTGTTCTAAGGAAAATAACCCCAACCTATCCAATCTCTCCTTGTAGCTACACTTTTCTAACCCTGGCAACATTCTTGTAAACCTCCTCTGCACTCTCTCCAGAGCTATTACGTCCTTCCTGTAATGTGGTGACCAGAACTGCACACAATACTCCAGTTGTGGCCTCACCAGTGTTTTATACAATTCCAACATTATATCCTTACTTTTATATCCTATACCTCTGCCAATGAAGGAGAGCATTCCGTATACCTTCTTTTCAACCTTGTCTACTTGAACTGCTGCCTTCAGGGACCTGTGTACTTGTACGCCAAGATCTCTCATTTCACCTACCCCTCTTAGTATATTCCCATTTATTGTGTAATCCCTGTAACTGTTTGACCTCCCTAAATGTATGACCTCACACTTCTCTATGTTAAAATCCATCTGCCACTTTACCGCCCACTCCACCTACCCATCTATATTGTTTTGGAGATTATGGCTATCTTCTACACTATCCACTACTCGGCCAATCTTTGTGTCACCTGCAAATTTCCCAATCGTGCCCCCCACGTTCACGTCCAAATTGTTAATATATAACACAAACAGCAAGGGTCCCGACACCGAGCCCTGTGGAACACCACTTGAGACAACTTTCCATTCGCAAGGGCATCCATCGACCATTACCCTTTGTTTCCTGTTACAAAGCCAACCTTTTATCAAGTTTGCCACATTACCCTGAATCCCATGGGCTTTTACTTTCCTGACCAATCTGCCATGTGGGACCTTGTCAAATGCCTTGCTTAAATCCATGTACACAGCATCCACTGCACTACCTTCATCAACCCTTCTTGTCACTTCCTCAAAGAATTCAATCAAATTTGTGAGGCAAGACCTTCCTTTAACAAATCCATGCTGACCATCGCTGACTAGTCCATGCCTTTCCACATGACAGTTAATCCTATCTCTCAGGATTGATTCTACTAATTTGTTCACTACCGATGGAAGACTAACTGGCCTATAATTGTTTGGCATTTCCTTTGATCCCTATTTAAACAATGGAACTATGTTTGCATTTCTCCGGTCCTCCAGTACCTCCCCTCTATCTAGTGAAGATTGGAAAATCATCCTCAGAGCATCTGCTGTCTCCTCCCTGACTTCCTTCAGCAACCTTGGAAACAATCCATCTGGCCCTGATGACTTATCAACTTTCAAGGATTTCAACCCTTCGAGTACTTCCTTTCTCTTTATGACTAAACCATCCAATATCTTGCAGTGTTCCTCCTGGACTACTATATCCAATTCTTTTGTATATCCGATATGGATTCATGAAGGGAGATCTTGCTATCTAATTTACTGATTTTCTTTGTGTGTGTGTGATAAGCTTGATAGGGTAAGACAATGGATGTGGTGTACTTGGATTTCAATAAGGTATTTAATACATTGCTTCTGGAAATGCTGAAAATAAAGAAAGCGGAAATCAGTGAAAATATATTACAATTGACATGAGTTGCTGTAGAATCCAGAGATTAGTGATACAAAGATTGTCATCAGCTTGGAAGAATGTTCGCAGTGAGATCCCACCAATGTCTATTTTCGGATCTCTTTTGTTTAATATCTTTTATAAATGATCTGGAGTTGTGAGTTAAAAGCACAATGGTTAAATCTGCAGATGACAAAGATAGAGAAAAAGAGGAGAAGAAAAATCACCCTGAATTTATTTTCATTTCTGGGATGTGCCACAGATTGAACCTTGATGAAATTCTCTCCTTAGTTTAAGGTTCCCCTTTGATCTGAAACTCAAACGTAACAAAAAGGAATGGAATTATTTACTGTTCAAATCCGTATCCATGCTTTTGTTAACTCCAGGCTCAATTATTCCATTGCTTTAATGACTGGTCTCCCATCTGGTATCCTCCATTGATGAGCTGTTCCAAAACTCTGATAACTATATTCTAACTCACCCCATGTGCCATTTACCCATTGCCCCTGTGTTTGCTGATCTACATTGGCTTCCAGTCTGACATTGCCTCAATTTAAACATTTTCCTAGTTTTCCAATCTCCCAATGCCCTTGCCCCTCCCTTTTTCTATAAGCTGCTCCAGCCCTACAACCCTCTAAAATCCCTGCATTCTTCCAATATGGCCTTTTGTACATCCACAATTTTCATTGCCCTACCATTACGTTCAGCTGCCTAAACTGCTACCATCCTTAGACCTCTCCATCCACCTTTCTCCTCCTTTAAGTATGTCCTTAAAACCTACCTATTTAACCAAACCTTTGGTCACTTGCCTTATATATCTCCTTATGTGACTTGGTGCCAAACTCTGATCTTGCTTCTGGGAAGAGCCATGGGATGTTTTACTACATTAAATGCACTATATAAATGCAAGTTGTTATGGACCTAAGACAAAATTGCCCAGAATGATATTAAATTAACCATCACTTAGAAGGTCCCTTAAGAGAAAGTGTTGTGGGAGATGAAAATGCTACTTTGTACGGGGTAAAGGAAAACAACTTTTTGAAAAGGGAAGAAATACAAAAAAACACACAACCTCCAAAGTTAATTCCATTCATCTGCAAGGGGAAATTACAGCATTTCAGAGATTGGCATCCTTCCATCATCTGTTCCACAGATACAGCCTCATATTTATGGCTTCTTCAAACTGTCAACTCATTTGCAATGAGCAAAAAGAAAAACTTGCATTTATGTATTGACTCTACACAACAAACCCAAGTGAAATGATTGTTGTGACATAGTTAAAACTCGCTATAGTGTCAGAGTAAGAAACCATAAAAATTAATGAACTAAAAATAGAAAATGCTCAGCAGATCAGGCAGCATCTGTGGAGAAACACAGTTAACATTTCCTGAAACATTTATTCTGTTTCTCTATACTGCTGCTGTCTGATCTGCTGATTATTTCCAGCATTTTCTGCTTTTAGTTCAGATTTCCAGCATCTGCAATATTTTGCTTTTATAACAGTAATGAACTGACTGAATTTAGTTTCAGTGATTGATGCTGGGAGTTTTGGCCAGGCTGTCAGTATTTCGTTATTCAAAATAATGTCATTGGGTGAACAATTTGGGTCAATTGTTCACCCAAATAGGACCTCAATTTAATTTAAACCAAAGGACAGTATTGTAATCATGCTCACCTACATTATTTGTTCACATTATGAATCTGACTTAGAGTGCTACCAAGTAAACTAAACTGACACTTCAGGTTTGTTGGTTATTAATTAGGTTTCTAAGTCAGGCACCTTACATTGATAGTGCATCACACATTCACGTGAAGAAAGATTAATTTTGCACCCCCTCTCCTGTCTGGACAGTAATGCCGAAAATGAGGCTGCTGTTTGGATTATACTACCCTAAAAAATAAACAAAAATGCATTTTTCCTGCAGGTATTTTTGGCCAAAGTGAACTATGGAATATTCACAGCATAACATCAGAAAAAGATCAGGAACGGTTAGAAAAACAGCTTCCAGGCGTAGTAATTAGCAGGGAGTCGAGGCAGAGTCTGCAAAGTGACAATAGAACAAATGAAAAGGTAAGTGTGAATGTTTTGAACATAATTTAATTACAGTATTAAACATGACCTGAAAATTCATGTCTATTATTGAAATTATGGCAGTAGCCAGGTACGCTGGAGAACATACGAAATAGGAGCAGAAGTAGGCTATTCAGCCCCTCAAGCCTGCTCCACCATTCATTAAGATAATGGCTGATCAGTTTGTGTTTCGAATTCCATATTCCCATCTACCCCCGATAACCTTTGATCCCCTTTCCTAACAAGAATCTATCTATCTCTGCCTTAAAAATATTCAATGACCCCACCTCTACCGCCTTCTGAGGTGGAGAGTTTCAAAGTTGCACAACCCTCAAGAGAGAAAATTTCTTTTCATCTCTGTTCTAAAATGGCAAACCCTAATTTTAAAATAGTGCCTCCTAGTTCTGGACTCACCCACAAGAGGAAATATCCTTTCCATGTCCACTTTGTCAACACCGTTCAGGATCTTATATACTTCGATCAAGTCACCCCTCACTCATCTAAACTCCAGTGGAAACAAGCCCAGTCTGTCTAACCTTTCCTCATAAGACAATCTGTTCATTCCAGGTGTCAGGTTCATTCCAGGTATCGTAAACTTCCCCTGAACCGCCTCCAACACATTTACGTCCTTCCTTAAATATGGAGACCTGAACTGCAAACAATATTCGAGATGTGGTCTCACCAGTGCCCTGTATAACTGAAACATAACATCCTTACTATTATGTTCAATTCCTCTTGTAATGAAGGATAGCATTCCATTAGCCGCCTTAAATACTTGCTATAACCGCATACTAACTTTTTGTGACTCATGCACTAGGACACCTAGATCTCCCTGCAGTCACTCTCCATTTAACTAATAATCTGCTTTTTTATTCTTCTTGCCAAAGTGAACAACTTCACATTTTCCCACAATTTACTCCATCTGCCATAATTTTGCCCACTCATGAACCTATCTATATCCATCTGCAAACTCCTTATGTCCTCTTCACAATGTACTTTCCTACTTATCTTTGTGTCATCTGCAAGTTTACCTACCATGCCTTCACTCCCCTCATGTAGGTCATTGATATAAATTGTAAAAAGTTGAGGCCTCAGCACAGACCCCTGCGGTACTCTGCTTGTTACATCCTGACAATCAGAAAAAGACCCATTTATGCATACTCTCTGTTTTCTTCCAGCCAGCCAATCTTCTATCCATGCTAATATGCAACCCCCTACACCACGACCATTTATTTTCGACAATAACCTTAGATGTTGGCATCTTATCAAATGCCTTCTGGAAATCCAAGTACAGCATGTCTACAGGTTCCCCTTTGTCCACAGTGCATGTTACTCCTTCAAAGAACTCCAATAAATTGGTTAAATATGATTTCCTTATCACAAAGCCATGCTGACTCTTCCTGATACCTTGAGTTTTTCCAAGTGCCCAGCTATAACCTCTTCAATGATCGATTCTGACACCTTCCCCACGACAGTTGTCAAGCTAACTGGTCTATAGTTTCCTGTTTTCTGCCTCCCTCCCTTCTTGAATAGAGGGGTTATATTTGCTACTCTCCAGTCTGATGGAACCTTTCTAGAATCTAGAGAATTTTGGAAGATTAACACCAAAACATCTACTCATTAGCCACTTCTTTTAAGACGCTAGGATGAAGCCCTTCAGGACCCAGAGAAAAAACAAAATACTGCAGATGCTGGAAATCTGAAATAAAAACAGAAAATGCTGGAAAAACTCAGCAGGTCTGACAGCATATGTGGAGAGAGAAACAGAGCTAATGTTTTGAGTCTGTATGACCCTTCTTTAAAGATTCAGGAGTTCTGGACCCGGAGACTTGTCAGCCGGTAGCTCCATCAGTTTGCTCAGTACTGCTTCCCTAGTGATTGTAGTTTCACCAAATTTCCCTCTCCCTTCCACCTAGTGATTTACTACTATTACTGGAATGTTTCTTGTATCCTCTATACTGAAGACAGAAGCAAAATATTTGTTAATTTCTTTCACCATTTCCTTTTTATCTTCTATTAACCCCCCATCGTCACTCTCTACAGGACCAGCACTCACTTTACTTTTTTCCTTTTTAAATACTTATAGAAACTCTTGCTATCCATTTTTACATTTCTAGCTAGCTTCTTCTCATTCCCTTATTTCTTACTCTTGATTAACTTTTTAGTCATTCTCTGCTGCTTTTTATATTCTGACCAATCATCTGACTTGCCATTCATCTTTACGCAGTTATATGCATTTTCCTTAAGTCTGATACATTCCTTAACTTCTTTAGTTAACCACGGATGGTGAGTCCTCCCTTTAGAATTTTTCTTTACAGTAAGAATATACTTATTCTGAGTATTCTGAAATACCCCCTTAAATGTCTGCTACTGCTTCTCTATTGATCTATTTCCTAGCCTAGTATCCCACTTCCCTTAAGCTAACTCAGCTTTCATGCCCACATAGTTTCCCTTATTTAAGTTTAAAATACTAGTCTTGGACCCACTCTTTTCCCTTTTAAACTGGATGTAAAATTCAATCATATTGTGGTCGTTGCTACCTAAGGGTGCCTTCACTCTCAGGTCATTCATTAATCCTGTCACATTTCACAACAAGATATCATGGGCAGAATTTTCTGAGTCTGCTGGCGACGGGTGTGATAGGTGGCATGCGTGGAAAATATGGCAGGACCCACTTCGCGACGGCGTGAAGGCAGGTCACGATCTTCCACTCAGCCCGCCAATGGTGGGCCGCATTTCCTGCCATCCATCAACGGGGAGCTAATTGTAATACATTAGCATATAATTAAAAGGCCATCCCACCAGGCTCTTGAAACCCCGCCGTATCTTCCGTCCATGTTGGCAGGAAAGAACAGCGAGGTGTTTTACAACAGCAAGCAGGCGACGTGCACGGTGGCCTTCACTTTGGGGGAACTGAAGTGAGTGAGCAGCAGCGTTCTCCACAGCTCGCCCATTGTTTACAGGCCTCAGGGGCGGTGTAAACTGATGCCTGGACCCACAGGTGACTGCTGAGGGATGGGAGTGTCTGGGGGCAAGTGCTGGCTAGACTTGGAGGCGACGGGTGAGGGGTGTCTGGGGGCAAGTGCTGGCCAGCCTTGGAGGCGACTGCTGAGGGCGGTTGGGGCAGGGGTCAAGTGCTGCCCTGGCGTTGCATCCCGCGCACAGGCAATTGAGATGGGGAGCAGGAGGGGCAGGGTAAGCGAGGGAAATGGCATTGCATTCAGGACACCTGTATAAACTGACCATGCCTCTGCAACTAAGACAGAGCAGGTGCAGCCATAGTGATATGATTGGAGTCAGGCTCCTAGCCTGCCCACTCATGGATTGCGGAGGCACCAAAGGGCCACCAAGCGCTCCATACCTTACCCCATCACTTTATTGGACTGCAGAGCAATTGGACTGCACACGTTGTACAATCTCTTCGCCAATGCTTTCCATGTAGCAATCACTGCTGGAGGTGCTCACAGCCCCTTGCAATCTTAGCATCCTGGTTTGGACCAGTGTCCCCCATGTCACAGGTTGACAGGGCAGCCATGCAGCGCACTCATCTCTGGCCATCTGAGGGGTGACAAGCACTCTCTGGGAAGCATTAAGGGGCGGTCACACAGGGCCAGGAAAGGTGCTAAGTGCAGCCATGATAACCACGTCTCCTTCTCTTTCATGCTGCAGGAGGATCACGAAAGGATCATAGATCCTAGTGATCTAGCTGTATGCCTGATGGCCTACAGAAACCGTAGAAGATAGAGGAGAGAGTGACTGAGGCACCTGGCTGCACAAAGGCAGGAGCAGCAACCTCATGAAGAAGGGGCAGCAGGGGCTCCTGCACACGCTGCCCAGGAGCGACAGTGAGCTATGGCTGGTCGGCGCCTAGCGATACCCAGGGTCAATAGACACCGCCTGCCATTCCTGCAGATGACTGAGAACCAGTGTCGCCGACGACTGCGCATGTCTAGGGACCTGGTGGCTCACATCTGCCACTTACTTGGCACCAAGGGGACATGGAGGGGACACTCAGTGGACTTCATCAACTGCAAGGGCTTCCATTCACTGAATGTGCAGCTGGTATGCGACCACCAGAAACGCATCCTGCAGATATGTGCACGGTTTCCTGGTAGTGTGAGTTGCTTGCAGATCCCTGCAGTCTTCCAGGGTCCACAGATGTTGAAGTGTTGGCTCCTTGGGGACAAGGCTACCCGCAGAGGCTTTGGCTGATGACACCCGTGTGGCAGCCTCAGACTGCAGAGATCAACAGAGATGAGGCTCATGCTACAGCTTGCAACTTGGTGGAGCAGTCCATCGGAATGTGGTTCCGGTGCCTGGACTGGTCTGGTGGATCCCTGCAATACAGTCCGCAGAGGGTGTAATGCATTGTCATCGTCTGCTGCGCCCTTTACAACCTGGCGCTACAACAGGGTGAGGAGCTGGCTGAGAGGACATGGAGGAGCTGCATGTCTTCTCCGATGAGGAGGACGCTGACGGGGATGAGGGTGAGAGAGTCCTTTGCGGTGATGATGATGGGGAAGAGGCTGTCTCACTGGCTAGACGGGACAGGTGCACTCGGGAGGCCCTCATAGCTGCCAGATTTGTGGAGGATGATAACAACATGCAGTGAGGTGTCCCCATAGATCCTCACATCGCAGCTATGAACGTTTGACTCCAGTCTGGCTTATCTCAGTGCCAATACCCACTGAGAGAATGCTCTTGTCATGGAGATGCAGTGGAGGCCCTAATAGTCGCTCGATCGCAGGAGGATGATGACAACATGCAGTGAGGACACTCCATGGCCTCTGAGACTGTCTGACCTAGGGCAGCTTGCTTGCGCTCCATGATCAGGGCCATCTGAGACGCAGCCATGAAACTTTAGATGCATCTGATGCTATGTCCGACATCAGCACCTCAGCCCTTCAAGAGCTGGTGCACTGCATCACTGGTCGCAGATGCTGGCGTGATGGGGGCCAACCCTACCTTAAAGGTGCTGAGAGCACACAGAGAGAATGAGAGAACTCTGTGGTGACTGCCCACTACATTCTGGCAGGAATGACCAGCACCACCGAGGTGCAGGCATCAGTAATGTTTCCAGTGAGTGTGAGGCTGGACCATCACTGTGGTCTGAAAGCTGCACAGAGCACAGGGAAGAGGCCCTGGACTGAGATACCTGCCTTTTATCTTGTGCAGAAAGGTTTCACATCTGAGTGGCAAGAACACTGCTCATCAGAACAAGGAGTCATAGACAAGGAGACTTTCTTGGGAGTTTATTTACAATAGTTAACATTATATACAAGTGATTAACACCTACTCCCAGGCTATGCAACTAATTCTCCTTAACTGTCCTAACCCTGGCGCTACATCTTGGTGCTCCCCAGACATCCACAGCGGAGGGGAGGCAGCCTGCTGTCTGTGAGGACTTTGGTGGGCGTCCTCTGGAGGGCAAATACTTGGAGGGCCCTGGCCTGCTTTTGGGGTCCTGCTGTGTAGCAGTGGCACCTTCCTCGGCCTGTGAAGGTGGATCTGTGGAGGTCACAGGAAGAGGGGAGTCACTCTCAGACTCACCTGAGTAGATGGCCCAGGAAGGTGCACCTACTGATCCCCCTCCCTGTGGGTGCCTGAGGGCCCCTGGCTGACCCTGTGAGCGGAAGGGGTAGCTGGAGTGAGATCGAACTGCCCGGCACCCCTCTCGCGTACACACTGTTGGAGGCCAACTATGGCATCAGTGATTGAGTTAAGCCCGCGCAGCAGTGCAGGAGTGATGTCCTGGACCAAGGTCTCCATGGCGACCGCCATCCTGCCAGTGTTGACCTTGGTGCGTTACAATGCACCGCTATCACCTCAGCCTGAAGACAGATGGATTCCTCCATCATGCCTTGCAATCTGAAGAGTGCAGCGGCCATCCCTTCCTGATGTTCCCGAGCTTGCCTTTGCAGCTCCAGCAACTGAGACATGACTGAGTTCAGAGGCTCATCATCTGACTCGGACTCAGCAATGTTCTGGCCTCCAGCAGTGCTCCGAGTGCCGGGGGCCTGGGAAGTCCCTGCCTCTGCCTGCTGTGGATCAGAAAGTGCGATGTACTCACCAGATTGTGGTCCCGAGGCTACTCTAAAGCTAGGTCCCACCGAGGTATGTGTCTCTGTGCTGGTGGAGGGTGTGGGTGGGCGCTGTGATGGGACTTCAGGGAGGGTGCCTTCAGATTCCTCTTCGGAGGTTTCTTCGGAGCTTGCTTGGAGGCTCTGGATCATGGACTTTGTCTGCTGCTTCCCAGATGTGCCTGCAAAAGCAAGGGGAGATAATTAGTTCATTGGCAGTGGCCTGTGAAAGAGAACACATCACTCACAGCATGGTTATCTGATGGATGTTGCACTGCTGGATCCTCACTTGGTAGAGCAGTGCCGACCTCACTGTCAGCACAAGACCGGTCCTGGTCATCGCTGGCCAGCTGGATTGCTCTGTTTTCAAATTCTGTGATGAACTTTGAATTCCGGCATCCCTCCACCTGTCTGCAGCCTTTCCCTCCTGTTGTGAGCCAGTTTGTCCTGCATGTATAGAGATGGGGAGAGTGTATCAGGACGCCTGCCAGGCCAGATGATAAGTATGCCTGGCCCGTGTGGGTGGTGAGTGGTCCCATGGACGGGATGAGGACAATGATGGTATGTTTGAAAGAATGAATGGTGATGTCCCTTGACCTGGCAGTGAGTGAGGGCCCTGTGGGTGTGTGATGAACAGAGTGACTTACCCTGGCAGAACAGAGGAGATCATTCATCCTTTTGCGGCACTGAGTGGCTGTCCTCTTCTGAAGGGCATTGGCGCTGACCACCGCTGCCACCACCTCCCAAACTGGGTTGGTGACATTGCCACCCATCCTGCAGCCAAAGCGGGGGCAGAGCACATCCTGGCGGGCCTCCATGGCATCCAGCAGTTGCTCGAGGGGCCTGTTGTTGAAGTTGGTGGCGGGGGGGCTGCAGTCTTTTTGCCTTTGCATTCCATGTCTCTCGGACAGCGGTGGTGAGCTGGTGATGATAAGTGCTTTGCTGGCAGCTGCCTTTTAAAGATGGCAGCCGGTGTGATGCAACAGCGGGGTGATGGTGAGCGGGCGAATGAGGGTCCGCCTGCCATGGAAACGGCGTGTTTCATGGGAGTGAATATATAATGAGGCAGGCTCGGGAAGATATGGCGTGAAAACACACCATTTTAATCGGCAGGTAGGACTCCATTTTACCCGCCCGCTACTGCACTTAGTGCAATTCTGGGAAAATTCAGCCCCATGTGTATTTTGTTACATGGAGGTGGAGAGAAAGAGGGGGACATTTAGTTCACTTAGAATGAAGTACCTTGAACCAGCATGAGGAAATTTCTATAAGCATGAGGAGGCAGGTTTGAGGGTTTCCAGGGAGTTAAATCCCTAAAAGTGACATCAGGTTTGGATCCTGACATCATTCTAACACTTATGGGTTTCACCTCAGCAAGTTCAGACGAAAGAGTGGAACTGTGCAGCTGTTGGATAAGATATTTAAATAATAGAAACATAGAAAATGGGAGCAGGAGTAGGTCATTCAGTCCTTTGGACCTGCTCCGCCATTCAATATGATCATGGCTGATCCTTTACCTCAACGCTGTACTCCTGCACTCTCTCCATGTCCCTTGATGCCGTTAGAGTCTAGAAATCTATCTATTTCATTCTTAAATATATTCAATGACTTGGTCTCCACAGCCTTCTGTGGTAGAGAATTCCACAGGTTCACCACCCTTTGAGTGAAAATGTTTCTCCCCATCTCAATCCTAAATGATTTACCCTGTATCCTGAGACTGTGACCCGTTGTCCTAGAAACCCCAGCCAGAGGAAATATCACCCCTGCATCCAGTCTGTCCACCCCTGTCAGAATTTTATATATTTCAATGAGATCTCCTTTCATTCTTCTAAACTCGCGAATAGAGGCCTGGTCGGCCCAATCTTTCCTCATATGACAATCCTGCCATCCCAGGAATCAGCCTGGTGAAACTCACTGCACTCCCTCAATGGCAAGTATACCCTTTCTTAGCTAAGGAGACCAAAACTGAACACAATACTCCAGGTGTAGTCTCACCAAGGCCCTGTACAATTGTAGTAAGGCATCCTTGCTCCTGTACTCAAGTCCTCTTACAATGAAGGCCAACATACTATTTGCTTTCTTAACTGTTTGCCACACCTGCATGCTTGCTTTCAGTGATTGGTGTACAAGGACACACAGGTCCCTTTGTACACCAACATTTCCCAATCTATCACCTTTTAAATAATACTCTGCCATTCTGTTTTTCCTATCAAAGTGGATAACTTCACAATTATCCACATTATGCTGCATTGCCCACTAACTCAACCTGTCTAAATCGCCTTGAAGCCTCTTAACACCCTCCTCGTCGCTCACATTCCCACCAAGTTTCGTGTTGTCAGCAAACTTGGAAATATTACATTTGGTTCCCTCATCCAAATCATTCATATATATTGTGAATAGCTGAGGCCCAAGCACTGATCCCTGCGGTACGCCACTAGTCGCTGCCTGCCAATCCGAAAAAGTCCCATTTATTCCTACTCTCTGTTTTCTGTCTGCTGATCAATTCACAATCAATGCCAATATATTACCCCCAATCCCATGTGCTTTAATTTTGCACACTCTTATGTAGGCCTTTATCTCTTTGCCTTATCCTACTCTGTATGCTCTTTGACGCTCAGTTGGATCTAGATCTGGGAGTCCCACCTTTCTTCTTTATTGGGATGTATTTATTTTGAACTCCATCTGTCTCCTCCTTGAATTTTTCCTACTGCTCTGACACTGATTTACCTTCAAATAGCTGTTTGTAGTCCACTACGGTAAATCGCATCTCAGCTTAATAAAATTTGAAACTTTTATTCTTGGTCCAGCTTTAACCTTTTCTAGCTTTAACCTTTTCCATAACTGATAAATTTAACTGAATTATGATCACTGCCACTGATACCCCTTTCACCTGCTAAGATTCATTCCCTAAATCCAGAACTGCCCCTTCCAGCATATAATAATGCCTCATCTGTGATTATTTCCTCCTAGTGCGAAGTTGGAAGGAGGGGGGGGGATTTTAAATAGATCACCACAACATCCTGGACAGTAGAGTCCAAAGTGGCTACTCCCAGCTTTGGTTTCTGTAGACAGCAGCTTATTGCACAAGTACTGGAGGCTTTTCACACTTCAGGTAGATCTTGCAATGCTTTCCCCTCTGACACATAGCCTCTTCTCCTTTATACATGTTTCTCCCTTTTAATGCAAATTCCATTGTCTCCATATGTCTTTGGAACTTACCTTTCTCATAATATAAATTTATTCATGGTGCTAATACTATCAGTAACCTTTGGGTAAAATAAACACACTGCTTGGCCTAGCTTCTCTGGCTAGGTGTAACATCCTACCATCTCTTTGAAATTCAGATTACCCTGACTTATCTAAAAATGCAAATTCTGCTCACTTCACCTTCTAAAACTTCAGCCACGTTTACGTATTTAGTATTTAAAACCTAGCTTCTTTTGATGGATCAAAAGCCTTCAGATTAGCTGTCTCCAATTCAATTAAATCCCACACAAACAGACACACACAAAGAAACTATTAACCTACTTTTACAATAAATCACAATAATATTATAATAATTCTTATACTTTCATGACACCATGCCAAAACACTATAAGCCTGGAGGGGGGGTTGGGGAGGGGGTGCATGGTGAGCTGAGGTCCAGCATGCTCCAGAGTTGCCAGTGTTCACTGTTCCTCCAATTGCAGCCTGTTTCTCTCCCACATTTGCTGCTGATAGGTTCAATAGCAAACCAATCAGCAGCAAATGTGGGAGAGAACCAGGTGGTGATTGGAGGAGTAGGGCCCTGCAGACATCTTCAAACTCACTGGCCGTCCTACCGGCATTTTCAACAAGCGGTTCGGGGGCCACATGGAGTTGGCCAAGCCTGTTCTAAGCAGACCAGGGGACCATGCATTTGTATTGCCAGTAGCTATCAAGGTTACCACAACCTTGAATTTCATCTCATCCAGGTCCTTTCAGGCATTGGCTAGAGACATCTCCTGGATACCAGTCTGCTGCTCACAAGTGTATCACCCAGGCAATCGATGTCCTGTTTGTCAAGTCCATCAATTCCATCAGCCTTGCCATGGATAGGGCCACTCAAACCCAGAACTCATTTCACTTCATTTCAATGGCTAGATTTCCACAGGTTCAGGGAGTGATTGCCACATGCATGCAATAAATCAAGGTGCCTACAGCTCAGGCAGGCATCTTCATGAATTGGAAGGGCTTGCCCTCCCTTAATGTCTAGCTAGTTTGTGACCACAGCAAAGTAATCATGAAGGTTTGCACCAGATTTTCAGGGAGCTGACAATTCTTTCATTCTTTGCCAATCACTCCTGCTGCAGGCGAGCTGTCCACTAAACAGCCTCAGTGGCTGGCTCCTGGGAGACAAGGGCTACTCACCGAAGACCTGGCCAATAACTCCTGTCAAGAATCCAGCCTTTGATCCAGAGGAGAGGTGCCCTATTCTCACTAGAGCAATAATAGAGCAGGTGATTTGATTTGTTCAAGATGTAGTGCAGGGGTCTGGACAGATCTGAGGGTGCTCTTCAGTTTACTTCAGCAAGGGCCTCCAGGATTGTCATGGTCTGTTATGTCTTTCATAACATGGCACTGCTGAGAGGAGTGAAGCTACAGCAGGAGGAAGGTGAAGAGTGGTTAGCATCCTCCTCTAAAGAGCCTGGTGCGTCAGTTATTTTAGTAACTACACACCTGGCTGCTAGAGAAGCCACAATGGTCCCATTCAGGCACACATCTCCTAATTTAAAAAAAATTTTGCCTACCAATCTGCGATTCCAATTTACCTGGGCTTGATCTTTTCTCTCCCTATTGAAATTGGTCCTTCCCCAATTAATTTCCTTTACTCTTGATTGCTCTTTATCCTTTTCCATAGCTAACTTAAACCTTTTATTATGATCACTGTCCCCTAAATGTTCTTCGACTGATAATTGAGCAACTTGTCGCACCTAGAACCAAATCCAGCAATGCTTCCTTTTAAAAATAGTGTGTCTGTGCAGGCAGTTATCTCAAAGTCCTGTGCCCATCAACCGTCATTTTAACATTCAATGACCCAAACATCATGTTAACACTCCTTTTCAAAGTTTGATCAAACCATTCACTTGAAGGCTACAGTCCAGAGTGAATAGGGGATGCAATGAAAGGCCAAAGAGGCCATGAGTTGATAAGTTCACAACAAGTGCTCTATTCATTAAAGTGTCCCACCTGTCCCTGTGTATGGGCAGATTCAGTCACTGGGGAAGGAGGTGCATGTGGCTCTATATGAGGACATAAGGACTGAAAAGTGGGGGCACTTTGAGAAAAGTCCTCATTATCCTGCACTCTTTCTCCATCTTCCCTCTCAGGGCCCACCTGCACTTCATTGCTAGCCAGGAGTGGAGAGCACTTGATCACAATGAGGTGTTGCGCCACCAAGGCTCTGTCACTTTAGAGGATGGAACAGAAACTACAGGTCATTGATCTGGACCAACAATCACTTGGTGGCCTGCTGTGTTTAATTTTGCATTACAGTGGCCACTTGACATGGATATCAGTGCTAATACCTGTGATGTTGTAACACACCTGCTAGAGATAGAACCCTCTAATTTCATTCCAAGACAGCCTATGGAAACGCTGACAGAAGCACACGTTTCCCGTTGCTGCTCCGGAATTTCCCTTTTATTGGATGACAGCTGAGGCTCAGCTGAGCAGAGCTTGGAGTGTCCTGTGTTCTCCATTGGGGATGTATCAGTGAAAGGGAAGTTATTGTCTGACAGTTTAAAAAAAAAATCCAAGCTCAGCATAATGCATTTTTTTTGCAAGTTTGGTTATTGTGAACATCAGTTCAACGTAAGTGAATGTTATGGATCAAATGAAGTGCATCATAGTGCTCTCACCTTGTCCCTGGCTCACACCCCTCTCTCCATCATAGATGCCCAATGATGGTCCCACCCAGTGTGTTGCCCTCCAATAGTCAGGGTGACAATTGCAGTTATGGGTGTTCTTATAAAGCAAAAAGGTAGAGGTATGAGTGTGATGTGTGATGGAATGAACACACTTGAAGGAGGGTGCCTGTGAGGAACGGATGTACAAGGGCAATAAGATGAGTGTGAGTGATGTTTATTGAGATGAAATTTGAGGCGGCAGCTGCAAGAAAGGAATGTATAACTGCAAAGTGCGTCAGAGAATGCTAGGGAGGTGAGAGTGATTGCTGCTGTGATCACTTTGCTAGGCCTAAAGAGGTCTTTAAACCTTTTATGACACTGTCTATGTCCTCATACACATCCACATACTTCAGCTACTGACAGCCTCAGCAATACCACCATGCCTGCTTTCTCCTCTCGTCCTCAGGGAAGAGGACTTCTCTCCTGACCCTCACTGCTTTCATCATCACCTCTACCTGTGTCTAAGAACCAGTTGGGCAGCCTTTCAATGTGTAGCTTCCATCCTACATTGGAGAGGAAACTGCTACAAGAGTTCCTGCTATTATTGTCACCCCTACCATTAAATAGAAGTTCTTAAATGACAGATCCAGCATGTCATCCCATCCACTCTCCTTAATTGGTCAGGGAACAGGATGCTAATACTATGACTCAGTTAAAATGCCACATTTCAGTGGATTCCTGACCTACCCTGTTAATGGTTCCACTGTTTAGACAGGAACTCAATGCTGAAAATTCAACCCATGTTCCCACCTCTGCCCTGGACACCTTTTCATTTAATGTTTTCTCTTGAGTAACTAATTAAATATATCTGAAATATAATTCCAATAAATACGTAATCATAAGGAGCACAATGTGTCAAGGGAAATTATCAAAATTGACACCTACAATATACTGCAATTGAAACAGACCACAAGTGATAGAAAGATGAAAGCAACAGAATTCAATCATCAAACCAGTGAGCTTGGTGTGAAGGGCTCAAGGAGTCTATTTTTTAAATGGCGGGGGAACCAGAACAGCAAGGAACAGATGGTCATGCTATATTTCCTAGTAATGAACTGTTTTCACTCTCCTCCCTCCCCAAAATCATAGGTTCTCGCTTTGCTGCATTTTAGTTTTGCATTTAAAATGTAGGGTTGGTATTGGTTCTACAAAGAAAGGTGCTTTCTATAATATTACATGAAGGAAATACTGGTACACTATGTACTGCTTAAATCAATTTTATACCAAAACCAAATAGTAAAAGTTTGTTGAAACAGACTAGATTCTACTGTAGAATAAAACTACCAACAAAATCAGTCTTCCAATCTGACTTGGAAATGCAGTGCAATTCCTTCACTGGGTCAAAATCCTGGAACTCCCTCCCCCTAACAGCACTGTGGGTGTAACTCCACCACATGGACCGCAGTAGTTTAAGACAGCTCGCCACCACCTTCTCAAGGGCAATTAGGGATGGAAATAATTTAAATGAATTTAAAAATTGATTTTAATAATTCTATACATCTATTTAGGTAGAGGTATGTATGAAGATACAGGAATCAGTGTGCAGTTAGAAACGTATCTGATTTAAACAATGCTTTTACCTGCTCTAGGTTAAAAGTAAAGCCGAAGATGCATTGTTCCTACTCAAAATGAAATGTCAAGAAGTTACAAGGGAGTTAGAACAGCTAGATTCAGTTGTGAAAAGAAGGTAATTGTATACAAACCATTCTCTTCCTAGAAGTATCAAGAAATATGGCCATTGTGGATCTCCCCGAGTGTATGTAATAGCAAGTTTAATGTTAACTGATTTTTCTTTTAGGTTACATGAACAAAGGCTAAAGCACATTGAAAAGCAACAAATTTATGGAAAACTGACTGCTTATCAATCATTGCATTGTCACAAGTTGGCTGACATTTCCTTGAACATCCACAAGCCTGATCCAGCAGCTGAGCTCAATGACCCATTTGACTTCATTTAAGAGTTCTGAAAGCAGAATAAAAATGGGATATGCCACTCTCCTAAGCTGCAAATGTCCTCCATCGTTGTTTTAAATAACTGTAGTTTTCCAGGTTTACTGCTTGAATAATTTAGATTTCTAAATGGAGTCTTAAATCATTATACATAAAAGGCGGCAATTAATTTTCATAATTTTAAATCTTATATAACACTTGGGATTGTGACCATATGAGATATTCTTATCACTTTAATGTTCACTGACTGCAACTTTTCTCCTGAGTTCTGGTTTTAGTGGTTTATCATTACAAGATAACTTCACCTTCCCTTAGTTTGTTTATTCCAAAAGACAACTTTTATAAATTTTGTCTGTGCTAGATATTCTCTCATCTCTAAACATTCCTGTAAGCATACTTCACATTTAGCACTTTTATTTCCCAATATCTAGTGAAACAATAGTGCATCCAAGGTACTGTATTAGGTCCCTTGTTCTGTGCATTGGATATGATAATTATGCATGTACCACCCTATGTCACATGATGTTTTGTAAAGACAGAGTGAAAAGCACTTTAGTTTTTAGATTGCATAGAATATACAGAAAAAGGCCATTCAGCACAACTTCTGGTGTTTATGCTTCACGTTATTTCTACCTCATCTCAGCCTTTAAGCATATTCCCTTTTCTCTTGTGCATGTTTAGTTTCTTTCTGGAAGCACCTAAACTATTTTCTGCCAAGTTGGTAATTTCTGCCAAGTTGTAATCAATGAGTTAAAAAAAAACATTTCCCTGTTGGATTTTTAATACTTATGGGCCTCTATTTTTGGATTCTCCCACAAGTACTTGCATCACAAAAACAGGCCATTTGGCCCAGCAGGTCCATGTTGGTGTTGCTCCAAATGAGCACCCTTCCACCTTTCTTCGCTTAACCCAATCAACATATTTTTATATTCCTTTCACCCTCCTGTTTATCTAGTTGCCCCTTAAATGGATCAATGTTAGATCAGCTGAAAGGATTCTAGTTCACTTCCACCCCATACCACCTTCCACCTTGCCCAGGAAAGTTGCTGTGCCATCTGCAGAACATTTTTCACTACCTGGCTGAAACAAACACACTGCACAACGGTGATAGTGGAAACATTCTCTCTGCATGTATCCTGTCTAATCCATTCATAATTTTAAAGAGCTCTATCAAGACACCACTAAGTACTCTAAAGAAAAAAGCCTCAACGTTCAAAATTTCCTGTAAACTGTAATCTCTCACTACTTCTACCATCTTTGTAAATCTTTTTACACTTCTCCAGTGCTTCTACACCCTTTATATAGTATGGCGATCAGAACTATGCGCCATAGTCTAAATGAGGCCTAACTAGGTCCTACACAAGTTTAAATTAACCTCAGTACTTTTGATTTCTGTACCCCTAGAAATAAAGTTGTTACTTTTAATGATCTGTTTACTTATACCCCTGGATGATGAGCCAGAAGCTCTGGGTTTGAGTCCCACCCCAGGACTTGATGGCCAAGGAAGATGTGTTCATAACATGGCTAAACAGGTTGAGTATCAACCTTCAACACATACCAGTAATAGTTGATAAGTGCAGGAGAGATTTCTGGTCAGCCATGTGATGGAAAGAACATTGGAGCCTCTACCATCACTATCCATAACTCCAGACTACTACATACATGTAAAAGTGCATGTTGTCACAGCAACTCACACTGCAAGTTAACTGTATTACATTACCTACCTTTGCTCTTCTTATATACAACTTATTTTCTAAGGTGTAGGTGATGTGTTCCTACTATGCAGCACCTCACATTTATCTAAAATTAATTTGCCATTTCACTGGCCAGCCCACACATTCTCTAATATTATGATGTTGCATTACACTCTTCCTTAGTGTTAACTGTACTCCCAAGATTGGCATGATTTGTAAATTCTGATATTGAGCTCCTTGTTTCCAATTCACTTATGTGAATTATGAATAATAATGGTCCAAGCTCTGATCCTTGTGGAACATTTCTTTCTACCTTCCCCAACCTGAATAACTACCTTTATTTCTTCTCTCTGGCTAAAAGAAAATAGAAAGCAATGTGCTATCCCATTAGCTATTTGCCCCAACCTTCAGCTTAATGTATGGAACGTTATCAGAGGCTTTTTAAAAATCCAAGTATATGATATCTACTACATTAACCTTGTCTACCCTTTCCATTACCTCTTCAAAGTTTTATCAAATCAGAAATAAAAACAGAAAATGCTGGAAATACTTAGCAGGGCAGGCAGTATCTGTGGCGAGAAAAAGTTAATGTTTCAGGTCAACAACCTTTCAGAATTGGGAAAAGTTAGACATGTAATTGGTTTTCAGCATGTGAGAAGGGAGATGGCAAAAAAAGAACATAAGATCTGTGATGGGTGGAAGACAGGACAGGTTAAATGACAAGAGTTGGTTGTGCATGGCCAAAGATTAGTCAGTTTATTTGGAAAATTATATATATTGTCTCCAGCTGCTCTTCTATTGCATCTTTAGATATTGATTCCAGTACTTTTCCTATCTCTGGCCTGTAACATTAGCTGTCTGGCACTCTTCTGCCACTACCAACACTTCATTGGAATTTGTATATAATTAAAATAAACTAATGCCTCTTCCAGCTCCTCCCTGGTCACGTTGGCCTTGCATATCATTTGGACCTGGGATTTTATCCTCATTTAGTTTTGCTAGTTTGTCTATTATTTTTTCCTGTTCTATCCCACCTGTATTAATATTCATTTTTTATCTTTCTCTAGTAAAGTGTCCATTTCACTATCTTTAGTGGAAACTGAGTCAAAGTATTTATTCAATACTTCTCATTATCTTGAGTTTATCTCAATCATCCTTTAGTGACTATATACTTTAAATTTCCTTTCGTTATATGTGGCTATTGAACACTTTTTAAAATCATTGATGATTTAACGTCATAATTTTCTTTTTTTTTTAAGCTTCTCCAAGTTCTTTATTTTCCCTTTGGTATCCAAGCACTTGCATCGTTTAGATTCAGATTTCCCTTTTATGCCTCGTCATCTGTGGTGCTCTACAATTAGCTTGTTTCCTTTTAGCTTTGTGTGAACTTTTTAATTACCCTTTTAAAGATTTTTCATTGCTTTTTTTCAATTTTCTCCCAGTTTACCTTTCATTCCACCCTCAATTTGCTTTCTTCAATCCCTTAATCTTTATCCCAATTAAGTCACTTGATCCTAGTCTTGTAACTTTCTGTATTAAGATGTTCTTCTACTCTTAACAACTTTGGTTCCTGGTTCATTACCCATTACAAGATCCAGCAGTATTTCTTTTCTTGCTGGACTTACATATTGAGTGAGAATGGAATTCCGAATACACCAAACTCGGTTCCCTTCTCTCTACCAGCTGACTTGGAGGCAGTTGAAATCTTCCATGATTATTAATATGCCTACTATTCACCTCTTAGATTTGCCTACATATTTCATCCTCTAATTCCTGCCCATTGCTTGGTGATCTGTAGTATAACCCACTTGATAAAAAACCTCATCTAATTCAATCCATATAAATTCTGCAGGTTAATATTAGTTACATCCTTGTTTTTCCATTGGTGCAGGCATTCACTCCTCTCTCCATCCTAACTGCGTTATTTTTCAGTACAAGATCTACCTATTTACTAATTGTTCCACACAATGATGTTTACTCTTTATTATAGAATAATTTCACTGCACAAGACACTGGTATCTGAGCTACCTGGTGCTAAATTTAGAACATGGCAACTTCTCACCTCATTTGTACAGGTCCAAACCAATTTAGTCTGGATGTTTTCCTAAAGGGGGAAGAAATACTTACATCTCCCTTCGAACTTGTATTCTGTTTAAGTGTCTTTTTGGTCATACCTCTCCCTAGCTGTGACCTCCTCCAGCCCAACCATTCTCTATATTGAGTTGTGGTCTCTCTGCCTTCCTAATTTCCATCTTTTCCCTCCATTTGCAGTTGTGCCTTCAGGTGCTTAGGCCTCAAGCTCTGGTATTCCCCTATCCACCCCTAAACCCCTTTGTCCCTCTCTCCACATTAATATGGTTCAGTGTCAAATTTTGTTACAATGCTCCTGTGAAGCACCGTGGGAAGTTTTACTTGGTTAAAGGTGCTATGTAAATGCAAGTTGTTAATGTCAAGCAACGCCAACACCTAGGCTAAGAAACCACCCACCACCCTGGAACAATTCTCTTTGAACGTTTTCATACTTCCTGGGCATACGGTGTGAAGATTGCTCCAAAATCAAACAGCTCCAGAATATACACCATCCGTAAACTAATATGGATAATCATGTTCAGCATCTACAGAATTTTAAATATTATAAATGTATGCTAGAACTCTTGGTTTGGGCGGTGGAAAAAAATAACTTTTCAAACCTAAACCTGCCTATGTCAAATTGAAAATTTGATTCAAATTTAGATTCTATGCTCTACTTCTCAAATCACAAATAGCACATCCCCCAAATCCATACTCATTGTACTTAAGCCTAAATATTCCATATGCATTTGGAATATTATGTAATTTTAAACATTAAAAGTCCACGCAACTCCCTTAACCTGTATTGAACTCCTGTTTCCGAATGTTGAAGCAGTGGTTCACACAAAGCATCACTCTTTATTCTAGCTTCCTTCACCATTCAAATGTTGCAGGTGAAACTGACCAGACTACTGCATACTTTAGTATTACTGAGGCGGTCCCTCAATTCAAGGATGATGTCTACTCAGGATTGCGAATTTTTACCATTGGTCTTCATGTGACTGAACAGGTCACTTCTTGGTCTGCAATCTTTGGGCACATGGGGCACACCCCACGAGGTAAAGGGAACCTGGAGTGCAGGATTTGCTTAGTTTTCTTTCCTTCTCTGTGCCTGCCTCATTAATACTTTGGGACTCAGTATGCTGCAGCTTGGAGAAGTTGTTACCATTCTGAAGGATTGGTAGCAAGCTCCTCCCAATAATTAAGGTTAGTGCCTTTGTGCTTCAAGGAGAGCTTCAGTGTCTTTACAGAGTTGAGAACAGGACCTGGCAGGGGAGGTGGTTTTTAGCTATCTGAACACAGTGCCCAGTCCAAAGTTGATTTTATAAAGCTTTGCCTGAATGCTTGTGGAGCTGGCTTCACGGACACTGGCATTTGTTGGATGGCCCTCCCATTGAATCTGGAGGATGTGGTGAAGGCATTACTGTTGGAATTTCTCTAGCTTTGTGTATCACTGACACAGTACAGGTCTCACTGCAGTACACGACTGTAGTGACAACTGCTCTGTACACAAGAATTTTTCTCGACTTGCCGAGGTCTTGTTCTCAAATACTTGCAGTGGTTTGCAGAAGGCTGAACTGATGCAGCTGATCCGGTGTTGGAATCCTCATCAATGCTGGCCTTTTGAGACAGGTAGCCAATTAATGGGAACTACTCAACATATTCCAGAGTCTCTCCTTCAACACCAGGCGAAATATGTGGCTGACCAGGTGTGGGTTGATATGAGTTTCATTTTGGCAACATTCAAGTCGTGCAAGTTTCTTGTATGCGGAATTGAGATGAAGTATGGTTTGCAAATCTGGTGCAGAGTAGGCAACAACACTGCAATCATCTGCAAACTATAAATCTTGTATATTTATGGTGGTCAGCTTAACCCCTTGTCACCTCTGTGCCAAATGCCATCTACATTGATACCAGAAGACAGTTGATCTTTAATGAGGTTGCTAGCCACTGTCGGGTAGTATTGGGGTTATCTCATAGCCTTGCTTGACCCCATTCCAGATTTAGAAGGCATCAGTTTCAGATCTTTCACTCAAGACAGTTGCAGTCATATCATCATTAAGCAATTGTAGGATTTTATTGAGGTTTCTTGGGACATCCATAAATTTAACGCACAATCCAGTCTTGCGATTTTAAAAAAATCATTCATGGCATGTGGGGTTTGCTGGCTGAGCCAGCATTTATTGCCCATCCCTAGTTCCCCTTGAGGTGGTGGCAAGCTGTCTTCTTGAACTGCTGCAGTCCATGTGGTGTAGGTACACCCACAGTGGTGTTAGGGAGTTCCAGGATTTTGACCCAGCGACAGTGAAGGAACGGCAATATATTTCCAAGTCAGGATGGCGAGTGACTTGGAGGGGAACTTCCAGGTGGTGGTGTTCCCATCTATCTCCTGCCCTTGCCCTTCTAGATAGTAGTGATTGAGAGTTTGGAAGGTTCTGTCAAAGGAGCCTTGGTGAATTCCTGCAGTGCATCTTGTAGATGGTACACTGCTACCACTGTGCGTCGGTGGTGGAGGGAGTGAATGTTGTGGATATGGAACCAATCAAGCGGGCTGCTTTGTCCTGGACAGTGTTGAGCTGCTTGAGTGTTGTGGCAGTTGCACTCATCCAGGCAAGTGGGGAGTATTCCATCACCCTCCTGACTTATGCCTTGTAGATGGTGGACAGGCTTTGGGGAGTCAGGAGGTGAGTTACTCATCGCAGGATTCCTAGCCTCTAACCTGCTCTTGTAGCCACAGTATTTATATGGCTAGTCTAGTTCAGTTTCTGGTCAATGGTAACTCGCAGGATGTTGATAGTGGGGGATTCAGTGATGGTAATGCCATTGAACATCAAGGGGTGATAGTTGGATTCTCTCGTTAGACGGTCACTGCCTGGCACGAATATTACTTGCCACTTGTCAGCCCAAGCCTGGATATTGTCCAGGTCTTGCTGCATTTGGACATGGACTGCATCAGTATCTGAGTCGTCGTGAATGGTGAACATTGTGCAATCATCAGCGAACATGCCCACTTCTGACCTTATGTTGGAAGGAAGGTCATTGATGAGGCAGCTGAAGATGGCCAAACTAGTCTGAAAACACCCGATCTTGTTCGATATACTGAGTCAAATGCTTTGGTCAGGTTGATGAATTCAGGAGTTCCTGGTGTTCAACATTTTTCTTGGGTTTGTCTGGCAAAAACCACCACGTCGGAGATGGAAGATCTAAAGCCACATTGTCTCTGGAAGCATTTCCTCAGCCACAGGGAGTAGGCAATTCAGGAGAATGTGTTTCAGAATTTTCTCACTATGGACAAGAGGGAAAATACCTCAGCAGCTTCTACAACATGATTTATCTCCTTTCTTGACAATAGTTACCATTGTTGCATTCCTGGGGGAGTTCTGTTTCCTCCCAAACCTGTACGGATTAATGCACGGATTCTTAATATAAGCAAAAGTCTGTCAGTTTTAAGGACCTCAGCTAGAATACTATAGGGACCGCAGGCTTTGTTAACACCTGTTTCCTATCAATGGTAGTGCACCAATATATTCTACCACAGAGTACTGAGGGATAGCCTGGAGAGTATCAGCTACCACTGTGGATTCATGGTTGAGAAGTTGTTCATAATGTTCTTTCCAGCATTTGACCAATGGCATTGTCATCCTTAAGAGGAGAAATACCATCTTATGAATGAAGGGGATTTTGTCTACTTAACCTTGGTACACTTCAAAAAAGCTTTGCATGCAATGATGATCAGCATTTTGTTGGATCTCTCAGGCCGTCTTCCCATCACATGTCTTTTATCTTCCAGATTGTTCTTTGGCGTCAGACTTTAGCTGAGGAATGCTGCCTTCTTGAGTTGCGACTTTGGGTTTTCTGACAGGCAATGAAGGCTGCTCATTTTTGTTCCAGGAAGTCACATATTCGAGCATCATTTTCATTGAACCAGCCCTGGCGATGACGATGCTTGAACCCAGTGGTCTGGGCATAGGAGTCTAGTACAACTTTTTTTTTGATCTTACTGTTCTGAACCACAGCTTTCGCTACAATTACATGGGATCTAAAAATACTAATGCACCAAGGCCTTCTTTGGGGTGATGTACATTTATTGAAATCCTGAAATATTTATATCTACTTCCTCTACTCCCATGTGTTAGTTAAAAGGATCTGGTTTGTGGATATTCACCCCACAATGCTGCTCCCTCACCACACTACAGAAAGCATGTTTCCTTGGGGTGCAGTTGGTCTCAATAACCATGTGGGGAGGGGCAGCAATCGCTCAAGCTGCTGGACCTTACTGCAGGAGAGGAGAGAGAAAAAAAGCTTTAGAATTTTAAACCACTGATTCTCTCCATATCAGAATTTGGAATAATGAAATTTGAGCTCTAAACCAGTGAAATTTCCCTGCACAAGTGCCATATGGATAAAGTTGACCATGTTTATGATTTCAGTAAATTAATTGATAAACCGAAACTAAAAGCTTCCAAAGAAGATTTTCTATTTCTGTTATTATGAATTGGGATTTGTCTAGCACTTTTTCATATTCAGCATTTGTGTTGGCCTATAATGCAAATTATCCAGCCGTAATTATTATATCCATCTTTCAATTTTACAGTGCTGGTGACCTAAATTAGAGGACTAAATTAAAGGGTTACATCTGCACACAAGCCCAACACAACTTGCGTAGAACCTGAATGAGCCCGATGAAACTGATTAACTACAAACAAGCATTTTAAACATGTTTAAAATGAGAATATTGCCCATAGTTTTCTATTAGGGTCTATTTAAAACCAGATTAAGTTAACTCTCAAGACAATAGCATTTATACTTGGACAATACTCAAAGGCCACATCCACCTCTAATTACTTCAAAAAAAACCCCCAAAAATTCAGTACATCTTTCTAAATGTTTAATTCTCCATAGGCATTTAATTTTCATACCTGCTGAGCTGAATTGTAGAATCTGACGATTTCATTTGGAGTGTTGCAGTACTTGTCTTGGACACTGTCCACTGACATTACTTAGATACACTGTCAGCCACATACACATCAAAACCAATCGTAATGATTACCACATAGAATGCCCCTCACTTAGGATTTACATTCATGGGTAACAGAACAATTGCATTCCAGGAGTGCTAAAGTATCACAAACTTCAAAGCACAACCAATTTAGCAAAAGTATCAAGCTTAATAACAGATCACATCAATGGTTTCTGTCAGTTATGAAAATAACACCTATCAGTAAATTCAAGGAGCAAAAAAAATTATAAGCAACCAATGTCCTGAGCATAAGCAGATTTTTTTTCGTGTTGTCTCTGCAAAGTTAGACATTTTCCAACAGCATTATTTGAAAGAACAAGTTTATCATTCTGCCTTTATCATTTTTTAAACCATCTGTTTGACAGAATAGACTTCACACTACTAATCATTTAAAATGCTCCCATTAACTTGCATTGTGATTTTCTGGCCATTTTATGCAACAGTATTGCTAAGCAGAGCTGAAAATGACTCAGTTACATGTATTTTTCTTTATTACAGCTCAATATTTTATAGTTTTCCGAGGGTGGGCAGTATGGATGTCCCAGTAGTTCTTCAGAAACATGTACTTAAATATGTTTACTGGAAGGTATGATTCACCAGCGCTATGAAAAGGATGCTTGATTGCACAGATTCTTGCATGTTAGAAGGTTAGAAGGGGAAGGTTATCAAATGAAACAATTCATTCCGTAGACCCAAAAAAACACTCCCTGGTGTTTTTGTAATAAAACAGCTATGTTCAAACACTACAGTTTTCTTAGCTGTTACTTTTCACTTAATATTGTGTATATGACCTATCATGTGATGCCAATTCAAAGAAGAAATAATTTAAGGCATGGAGTTACAGAAAAGCTAGTGATTGTTCAAGTGCTTGTAAATTGGATAGAAAAAAACACTCCCAGAAAGATTGTAGAATATAGATCTGCATCTAACAGCACTGCTACATTCAAACAAATTTTGCAGGATTCCTGTTTCCACCATTTTAATACTAATGACACTGAACTAGGTACATTTGAGAATAATTGAATATGTGCCACGTAAGCTAGACATACAACAGAAACTGTAGTCTTGGATGATGGGCACAAAGGACTTTTTTTTAAATATATAAAAGAGGCTGTATTCAATCCACTTCCATTTCTGTGCCCTGGTTTTCTGCTGGCTTTTGCTGTTTGGTATTGTCTCCAGCTGCAGCATTAGATTCAGACTTTGGATCAATCCCTTCCCTATTAAATGGTCCATTGGCTTTCTCCTCCTTTTCAGGAAGTGGTTCCACTTTGGGCTTTGTTTGGTTAACAATCGGGTCACAAGCTGTCTCCAGTTCCTAGATGAATGGGTAAATGGTGAATTTAAAAACATTTTAAAAACTCCTCAAATCCAGTTATTAGGACAGATGCAATTAATGGATTCTCACTGTGCTATTAATTTTCTGTACCTAGAAAACACCATTTATGAATTTCAAAGTCTTTTTAAAAGAACATTTTGTAAATTTTAGCTCAAATCAAAATCATAGAATACAGCATGTTACTCAGACCATTGTTCCTGTGCCAGCTCTTCGAATGAGCTATCCAAAACCAGTCTGACTACAGCCTGCAATTTTCCCTTTTGAAGGATTTATTCAATACCTTTTTAATCTTGTCATTTAATTTGCTTCCAGCACCCTGTCAGTGCATTCCAGATCATAACTCAATGTACAAAAAATATTTTCATTTCTTAGTTCCTTTGCAAATTACCTTGAAATTGCATCCTCTATTTACAGATCTCTCAGCCACTGCAAACCTTTTCAACTCATTTATTCTATCAGAACCTTTCATGATTTTGAACATCCCTATTAAATCTCCCTTTAACCTTTTTCGCTTTAAGGAGAGTAACCCAAGCTTTGTTACTCTTCACATAAATCCCTGCTCCATTCCAGAAAACCTCCTCTGCACCCTCTCTAAGATCTTAACATCCTTCCTAAAGCATAATGCCCAGAATTGGCCACAATATTCCACCCGAGACCTAATCAGTGTTTTTAAATGTTTAACATTTAATCCGTGGTTTGTACTCTATGTCCCCATCTATAAAGTCGAAAATCCTGTACGCTTTACCAGCCATCTTAACTTGTCCTACCAGTTTCAAAGGTTTGCGTCTATACACTTCTAAGTCTCTTCAATTCTGCACTTAATTTAAAATTGTACCATTTAGTTTGTATTTTCTCCCTAGCAAAATGCATAACTTCACACTTTGTTCAATTTCACCTCCCAAAGCTAAAAGTCCTGGATGGGTGAAGATGTAGAGGTTATATGAAACCAGTAAAGAAGTACATGATATGGATGTCTGGCTTGTAATACAGGTCCTCTTTCACATAAAAATTAGCCATCCTCCATTTGAGTATTTTTCGCATTTGATTGCTCCTTGTCCTTTTTCAGAACCACTCTAAATGTAATGATATTTTGATCACTTCTTCCCAAACGGTCAACTTAAGTTCCCGGAACCAAATCCTGTGCTGCTACCTTCCTCATTGGGGCAGAAACATACTGGTCAATTTCTCCCCTTTTCCCATGATAACTGTTATGTTCCCAATAATTGAGTCTATCTCTTTTCATTACTGTTTTTCCATCTGACAATTACTCCTTTCCTTCCAATAAATGGTGGCCCATAGTATACAACCGGCAGCATTAATAGTTCCTCTACTATTCCAAATATCTTTGAACCCTGAAGGACATCATCCTTTTTCAGTGCTGCAACTATTTTTGAGCATTATTATCTGCCACTCCCATTCTTTTTCTTTCCTAAATACTTTGTAACCTGAAATATTAGGATCCCAAACTTCACCTTGCTTCAGCCAAGCTTCCATGATTGCCAAAATATCATAATCCAATGTAGCAACTTGCACCTGCAGCTGACCAACCTTACTTATCACACAAACACAAATTACGATCACTTCTTTTGATGACAAACTGTGCCCTTAAGCTATAAGACATACGTGATTCTATGGAAAGTCAAACTTGCTAATACTTGGGATCCAATGTAGTTTCAAGACAATTTTGATTAGAGTCAAAAGTAGATTATTTCTTTCTGCTTACCTTTAATTTATTCCTTATCTCAGCTGCCTTCACAATAGGGTCCTGGAATAGCATCTGCTTGTTTTGTGCAATCATTCTGCTGTTCATCCAATCCATGGCACTACTGGCACTTTTTTCAACTTTTGCCATCTCTGCTGCATCGATATGTTCATAGTTTTCATCCTAAACATAAAAGATGCATAGTTATGCCCTAAAAATAGACAGCTTCAGGATATTAGAATTACAATCCACTCAATCAAATTACTAGATAATTCAAATATTAGGCATAAAAACAGCTGAATTATCACTAGAATGTTATACACAGCTGCTTAGGAACATTACTCATTGTAAAAATTTTCCATGACAGTATATTTGGCTTATACAGGTAGAGTACCTCAAGTCTGGCTACCCGAAAACCAGTGGTGTCCAGACATTGTTTCTCCCTGCATTCCAGTGAACCTTGACCCCACCTGACCCAGCTTAGAAAAGTTAAAGGAATTGCCGAGTACTGATCGACTTTGCGCGCCTGATGTTTCCCACGCTGCAGCGAACCTTGACCTCATGCAACCCAGTGCTGATGTGGTAGAGACAGTTGAACTCACCCAGGAAGAGCAAAAGACTCTTGCAGAATCCAATGAGGTAGAATATTTTGTTATATATTTGGGATTAGGACATATGCCTGTTCCTGCTACAGTACAGGATACCTATATTGAGTTTTGATGTCATTAAGGCCACCCAAATGGAAGCCCACAGGCCTAAATTCAAATATTGCACCTGGATTCCCAAAAGCCTTTAAGCTCCATGGGCACTGGTTGTGGTCTTGCAGATGGCCCAAGTTAGCTCAAAGAGAGTTATTAAAGAGTACAGTATAATCTTACTTAAAAAAAAAAGTTCAGTTACAACTGCAGGGTGTTATAACATTTCAGCCTGATTGCTCTTTTCTCATTTTAAACAGAGTGCACTGATGTAGGGAAGTGGGAGAGGCATGAAACAGTCATTTACTCCAATGGCTCAGAAGTAAATTGATATCCGCAGCAACGTGGCCAATAACCTAAAGTGCTTTGCAATTAAATCAGTTGCTTTTCCCACCCAATCCCCTCAAGTCCCCATTCACTGAATTAAGATGTCTGATTTTCTCCCACCCAAAAACTAGGAAGTTCCCAAATCCGGCATGGGCTCGGTCCCAAGGTTGCCAGATTTGTGACAGTTTACAAGTACTTTGAGTGATGTTTAATGATTCCTTAATGTTGCTAATGTGTAAATTTTCACTTTTCTGCAGAGGCTTTAAAAAATTCATTTACAAGATGTGGGCAATATTATTAAGCCCAGCATTTGTTGCCCATCCTCAATTGCCTGAGGTGATGGTGAGTCACCTTCTTGAACCACTGTGGTCTGTATGGTGCAGGTTTGCCCATTGCTGTTAGGGAGGCAGCTCCAGGACTCTGAATGAGGAATAAAGGAAGGAACATTTGTGATAAATCAGGCTGATGTGCAACTTGAAGGTGATGGCATTCCCATGCTCCTGCTATTCTTGTCCTTGTAGATGGCACAGATCAAGTGTTTGGGAAGTTCTATCGAAAAAACCTTGCCAAGCTGCTGTCATGCATGTTGTATATGGTACATACTGTAGCCATGGTGCCTGGGTGGCAGTGTAAGTGAATGCTTAAGGGTAGATGGGATCCAGGCTGTTTCTGACTTACATCTTGTAAAATGGTAGGAAGGCTTTGGGGAGTCTGAAGGTGAGTCACTCTCAGCCTCTGACCTCCGATCTCCTCGTAGTCACAGTATTTGTGCTAATTACAGTTAAGGTTTGATCAATGATTGAGGGGATTTGACAATGGTTATGCCATTGAATGTCAAGGAGAGGTGGTTAGGCTGCCTTTTTGGAGATAATCACTGCCTGGTGTTTGTGCCATGTGAATATTACTTGCCACTTTAGTTGTCCAGGACTTGCTGCATGCGAGTACACAGCCATTGAGGGATAGCAAATGGAACTGCACACTGCAGTCATTTAACATCCTCACTTCAGACCTGATAAGCTCATTAATGTTGGATTCAGGGCATTTGTTTGAGGAACACCTATGGCAATATAAAAATACCTGGAAAAACTCAGCAGGTCTGATAGCATCTGCGGAGAGGAACACAGTTAACGTTTCGAGTCCGTATGACTCTTCAACAGAACTGTTCTGTTGAAGAGTCATACGGACTCGAAACATTAACTGTGTTCCTCTCCGCAGATGCTGCCAAACCTGCCGAATTTTTCCAGGTATTTTTATTTTTGTTTTGGATTTCCAGCATCCGCAGTTTTTTGCTTTTACGTATAGCAATATGTTGTGGCTGAGATGATTGACCAACAACTGCAGCCATCTTCCTTTGTGCTAGGTATGACTCTAACCAGTGGAGTTTATCCCCTGATTTTCATTGACTTCAATTCTACTAGGGCTCCTTGATGCCACACTTGGTGAAATGCTGCCTTGGTGTCAAGGGCAGTCATTCTCACCTCACCTGTGTAACACAGCTGTTTTGACCATGTTTAGAGCAAAGCTGTAATGAAGTCTGAGGCCAAGTGACCCTGGCAGAATCCAAACTGAACATTATTGGTTGTTACTGGTGATTAAATACCACTTGATAGTACTATCCATGGCACCTTCCATCACTTTGATGATTGAGTGGGCTGATGGGACAGTAATTGCCCAGTTTGGATTTGTTCTGCTTTTTGTGGACTGGGCATACAGGGGCCTTTCTCCAGTGTTGGTGGATGCCAGCACTGTATCTGCACTGGAATAGCTTGGTTAGAGGTGCGACTAGCTTTGGAACACAAGCCTTCAGCACTAAAGTCAGGATGTTGTCAATGCCCTTCACCTTTCCTATATCCACTGTGCTCAGTTGTTTTGATAATTGTGAATTGCATTGGTTGAAGAATGGTTTTTCAGAGTAAGCCAGGCTATATCATACACTTGGTTACTTCAGGCCAAGAAGGTTGCAAGTGCTTCAGCCTTTTGTCCTTGGTACTCAAGTGCTGGGGTCTGCCATCATTGAGGATGGGATGTTCATGACCTCTTCTTTTCCCCCTGTTTAACTGTGCATCACCATTTACATCTGCATGTTGCAGGACTGCAAAGCTTTGATCTCATCCATTGGTTGTGGGAACACTTAGCTCTGCATATAGCAGACTACTTCTACTGTCTAGTATGCATGCAGTCATGTGTTATAGCTTCATTAGCTGGGCATCTCATTATTAGGCACACCTCATGCTGCTCCCAGCATGCTAATCTACATTTCACATTGGATCCCTTGCTTGAAGGCATTGGTAAAGTGAGATCAAAGATTTGATGTAATACAAGTCTGTTGTTGCTGATGATAAATGGTGCCTCACGGAGGTACTGTTTTGAGCTTCTAAATATTTCTGAATCTATCCAATTTAGCATTGTGGTAGTGCAAAACACAGTGGAAGGTATCTTCAGTGTAAAGGTGGGACTGCATCTTCGCATGGAGAATGCAGTGCTAACTCCTATCAATAGACTGCCATGGACAAATGCATTTGGAACAGGTAGAATCGAGGGGACAAGGCCAAATACGTTTTTCCTTCATGTTGGTGTTCTCAACATCTGCTGTAAGCCTGAAAGCTATGCCCATCAGGACTTGGCCAGTAGTGATGCAACCAGACCACTTTTGGTGATGGACATTGAAGTCTCCACCCAGAATCCTTTCTGTGCCCTTGCTGTTTCTTCCTTGTGGTATTTCAAATGAAAAAATGCAGATTCATCAGCTGAGGAAGGGCAGTAGGTGGTAATTAGTAGAAGGTTTCATTACCATCCTTGTCTATGTTTAACCTGATGTCATAAGACTTCATCAGGTCTGGAGTCAAAGTTGAGACTCCCAGGGCCACTCCTTCCCAACTGCATACCACTGTTCCACCACCTTTGGTGGATCTGTCTTGCCAGCAAGATAGGACAAAATCAGGGATGATGATGGAGCAGTTGGTGAAGTTTGCTGAAAGGTACAAATCTTGAGTTTAACTGTCTGCCTGTTGCTTGACTAGTCTGATACAGCTCTTCCAATTTTGGCCCAAGTTTCTAAATGTCAGTGGGGAGGACTTTGCAGGGTTGACTGGACCTTGTGCGTCTTTGTCATGTCCAAATTTGATGTCCAGGTTGACGTCAGGTGGTCCATCCAGTTTTCTTATACGAAAACACTACACAAGGTGTAAAGGATTGGCTTATTAGGTCATTTCAGAGGGCAATTAAGAGACAAGGACTTTGCTATGAGTCTAGGGTATCATATAGGCAAGTCTGGGTAAGGACATCAGATTACATTCCCTAAAGGATATTAGTGAATCATATGGGTTTGTTTTTAGGAAAATCTGGTAGTTACATGGTCACCATTACTGATTTCAAGTTTATTTCATAACGGAATTTAAGTTTCCCCCAGTTACCATGGTGGGAATTGCCTAATGTCTCCAAACCATTAGTCCATGCCTCGGAATTACTGGTCCAATGAAAACCACAATGTTACCGGTCCTGGTGGTGTTTTTACTTGCAGAAATTGGATCCATAAATGCATTTTCGGTCTGCTAGACTTAACAAGGAAAGTTCATCTCCTTTTACCAAGTCATCCAAGGAATTTTGAACCTCTAACTATTTCTACATTTGGTGAGAATCTTGCAAGGCAAAATGCAATATTCTCCTCCAATGTTTTATTTATAAATAAAAATTGTTAGTGGCATATTTAGGACAAAATATCACTTGAACATAGTCCTTACCTTATTTTTATATGCTTCTACAGTCTTCATGAAAAGCTGAATCTTTTTACCCAGCTCATCAAATGCTTTTGGTCTCTCCTCATGCTCCTTGTATCGGTTCTGAACTGGCTGACCAAGTTTCTACGGAAAAGGAATCCAGCTTTTATTCTCTGAAGGGGGCCCATTAATCATACCTGACCTCATCCAGCTTCATTGGCTCAGTTGCACAAACAAAATCAACATAAAATCCCTGCCCTCTTTTGACACCCTACATGGCCTCACACCATGTCACCTTATTTAGGAAATCTTCAAGTAAACCATTCCTGCACATTGTTATTTTTCCTTACCCACCCTATATCTCTTCCTCTGTGCCTTCAGTCTTTTCACTACAAGAAATTCCATACGTCTTCCTCAGTGTCACAAGCAATCATTTTCTCGTGGAGCACTAAATAAATCTCTGACTTTGAAGTAATTGTAACCTGAATCCAAAATGCTTTCTTTAAATAGAAAGTGAAGTTGGCATTAGATCTTCAATAGATATATGTAGAGTAGATACAATACAACAGATTTTCACACAAGTAATTAAAAGTTCTCCAAACTAATAAACTATCTCGGATGAATCTTTGGTTAAGGCTACAAATATCATTGCTGAGGAAAAGCATGCTTTTTAGAACCGAGTGAGCAGCATTATCATGAATAGTGTGTCCAGTGTAGCAAAATGTTTTCAATGGTCAAAAATGCACCTTACTTTCAACTTTAAAGCAATATCTCATATTACATCAATGTGAACTTTTCCATTTCTAAACCTCAGAGGTAATATTGTGATGCTGTACATTGGGAGCAGCCACAGATCTGTTCAACTGCCAGTCTAAAGCCATTCTGTGCAGGGGAACAGACATTAGAAAGAGAACATTTCCCACGTCCTCCCAGGCAGAAAATTGATTACCATTGACAGTGCTCCAGGAATATGCCACTTATCAACTGTCACTGATGAGGTGAGCATGTGACAAGTAGATAAACATGAAAGTACTATAGCATCCACGAAATTTCGGATACCATGGATGCTGACCTCTATATAATTACCAATACACAAAATTAGACAAGTTTGAGTTGTGGTTTGTTTAATCAAGAACCATTGTGAACAACTTACAAGCATTATCAGAAATACTTTGTATGGAGGGTCAGTAGCTGTACCTTTAGGTCATTCAGTTTATCAAGATATATTTGTTTAGGCTGGTCCTCTCCATCTTCATACAACCAGTTTTCTGTTTCTTCCAACAACAATGTGAACTTTTTTTTGTCCTGAAAGGGAAAGATGCATTGAACTTAATGATATTTTGCGTTAGGTGCCCCAATATAGCAATGGCATGAAATTACAAATGAACATTATGATTCATGAAAGCTCTCCTGGTGTAGTGGTTAACATTTATCCCCCAACCAGCATTAAATACTGATGATCTGGTCATTTTTTGTTTCATTGCTATCTGTAGAGCCTTGCTGTGCACTGCAACAGATGACTACATTTCAGAAGTGCTGTTTAGAAGTCATGAGGTTGGGAAAGGTGCTAGAAAATGCAAGTTCTTTCTTTCATTAAACCACTTTACATAACTATCAGGCTCTTGCATAACATCTATATTAGATATATAGAATGCTGGTAACATTGACTTTAACTTTCTCATATCAACTTATATCTTGCATAGCACTCACTACACTTCAAGGAATATGTGACATTCTTTGACATTACTCAAAGACAGAAGTGTTACATTTAAAAACATATAGGATATATACTTCAGCTATTTTTCACCTCATTTTATTCCAAATTCATCCCCATATTCAGTAGGTAGAATATCTTTAGAACTTTCTATGTTGAAAATTTTTTTCACTGATGAATTCTACAATTTGCATTTCTGTACTATTCCTCATATGCAGGGACATATATAGAAAGGTTGTACATTGAATGAAACCACAGGCATAATTTTAGGAATCATTTTTACCACCTCTAATAGGGCTGGAGCTACAAGTGCAACATCCACAAAGTGTTGTACATTCTCAGGATATCACAAACCAATGGATTACTAGTAAAATTAAATCACCATAATGTATGCAAATGTGGCAGCCAATTTGCACACAGCCAAGTATCAAAGACAGCATTTAAGGTCACCAACCAGTCCTCCCTCTGTTTTGGCTGTGTTGGTTGAAGGATAAATTTTAGCAGGCCAGAACTTTCCTGCCCATCTTCCAATAGTGCCAAGGAATATTATATCCATGAGAGGTGTACAATAACCAACTTGCATTTAAATTGCACCTTCAGCGTAGAAAAACATCCAAAAGCACTTCAGAGGTATAATGAAAAAAAATAATTGTGCAAAAGATTCAAATGGTGACTAAAATATTAGTAGGAGATGTCAGGACTTTATCCAAAAGATGTCACCTCTTCAGCACAGCACTGGTTATGCAATTACAGTGAGACTTGAGCCCACAACTAAAGTTCTGTGTCCTGCTAAAATTTATCCCTCAACTAACATAGCCAAAACAGAGGGAGGCAAGAATATTATCACTGAGCTTAATGGACAATAAACTTAAGAATTAGCAGATCCCCTGAATGCAATCAACAAAAGCAATTTCAAAACAAAACAATCTAAATGTATGATCTTTAGTAACAGACTTTTGGGGTGGAAAGAACAAATACTTAAATGTTATACTTGCAGGAAGTATTGTCCTGGAATGGAAGTATAGACTTTTTCTCCTTTTGCATTTGTACCATCTACCTGTTACAGTATTAGCTAAAGCAGATTTTCTCTTGTAACATGCTTTTCAGCAGTTTTAGAAAAGCACCACCTATATTGCACCAGAATGATATTCATTTCCCACCTCGGACATCAAAACCTCCAGTAAAGTGGCATGTCTGCTTAGTGCCATCCTGTATGAAGTAAAGAACTCCTATGTGGGAAATTACAAGCTATGTTGATTTTACAATTCCACAATATCTAGTAATACCTCCAACTACCACAATCACAAGAACATTTAGAAAGCCAGTTGAGCTACCCTTGTGGCTCAGTGATTTTACCAAGCAAGAAGAAAGCAACAGGCTAGGAAACCTCAGATTTACTCCCCAATAAGTACTAAGTTAGCAGACTTCAGTGGTCTCTGGCTGGGATGGTGAAAAGGTGGTTCACTTCCTGCTTAATCACTATCCAATAATCTATGCTGCGAGTGGAAGTCTGAATGTCATGCAAGGAAAAAATTAATTTGACTCTTGCATTACAATAATGACTACTTGAATGAGAAACAGAAGGATGCTGTTATTTATTTTTTGGAAACTGCTCTGAGGAAAGAAATAATACCTTCAGCACGGAAGCAGGGAATTGTCAGGAAGAAAAAAATCCAGTTCTGTATGAATTTATGCAAAAGATTTTGCATTTTAATTCTGTCCTTTGATTTAGGTTACCACCTTATCACACTATAGAGAAACCAAAAAGGCAAACCATTCCCAGATATCTGCTAGTATTTCCCGGAGGCCACTCGTATGCATACTTGAAGGATTGACAGACTATTCTTCAGCTCATTTGCCAGGCCAAGATCAGCTTTATGTAAAATAACATATGAACCATTCTTGCCACTCTGGTGCACCAATGCTGCACATTAACTTACTGACCAGCTGATGGAATAAACTACTTACTGCCTCACTGATGAATTTTTCATAAATTCCACACAACTGGTCTCTGATCTCATACACATATTCTTCTACAGCATTTTTGGCATCATTTCTCTCTTTTTCCAGCTTGTCCTGCATAATCATTTTCCCCTGGAGAAATAAAACAAGACGTTAAGATTCATACCTTTATTCTTAAACTAGTACCAAAAATCACATCCTGTACAAAACTGTTCCCCTAAATGTCAAGCAAGTCATTTTACTGGTACTGTGTTTACATAAAACCCTAGTCAAAAAAATAAAAGGCTGGACTGCTTTCTCTACATTCACTGGCTAGTACAAACCTGCGTACAGTTTGCCCGTCTACCACTTCCAAAGACAAAACTAATTACTGCGATACTCTCTCGTTCCCCCCCACCCCATCACTCCAATCACATGCATTCCTCCAACTCCACCCCCTGGCCTGTGTCGCCTCTCTCTTGGGGTGCACACTCCTTGACCACTCCCCCACCCCCCCTTTACCCCCTCTCTCCCAGCACATGCTCCTCTCCCCTCCACACCCCTCGCTGTATGTGCCTGCCTTTGCGTTGGGGCCAGCAGTACTGAGCCAGAGTGAACATGAAACTGTCAAGATTGTCATAAAACCCAAACTAGTTCACAACTATCCCTAATGGAAGAAAGCTGTTATTCTTACTGTTTTTATGTGACTCCAATCCTACATTAACATGGTTGACACAGTTATCTTCTGAACTGGTCCAACACACTTAGTTTCATTTAACCTGCAGCAGTTCAAGATACTCCATCAACCTTTGAGGATGGAGATTAGAAGATGATCTATCTACAGCCAGAGAACAAATTTAAAAAAGTACCAGACCATCATCTTATAACCCACATTCAACAAGTATTAAGTAGTAAAAGGGTTAATGTAGGAATCTGGATAATCCATTTCTTCTTAATGATGGTGAAACACTTGACAGGGCACGTACCTCAATTTCAACATAGTTGTTGAGAAGGTCCTGAGCAAGATGTTGGGGCAGATCACTTTGGATTACCAAATCCACACTTTTCACTTTTATTTTGGGTTTTGTGCTATTGTCGTCTTTATTTTCTGCAGCTGGATCATTCTGTAGAGTATTAAAGTTATGAAATACAAATCTCAAACTGAAGCTTTTTTGGTAAAATATATGGCTTTGCCAACTTTTCTTTAATCCAGTATCAATGCTCAATACCTGAGAAACTTCATTCTGCTCTTCAGATTGGTCTTTTTGCTGTGAATGTACTTCCTCCTGATCAACTTGCATATTGCCCTTAAAAACGAAAACGTATCATTTTTTTATTGATACGGCAAAATGAAGTACTGCATATACACAGGTATATCTGTACCAATGTTTCAATGGTTTTGAGTACATTGGTAAAAAGGTCCCTCCGGTGAAGGGACGAACTTTTCATTTCTGGAAGCCAGTACAAATAAATATAATTTGAAAAATAAGATGTCAATGTTATCACCTAACATGAACTATAATACCTAAATATGAATCTCAATTTATTTTTTAAAAATTCTTGGATAAATTTTAAATGCAAAGACAAGGAATAGAAGGCACGCACTATGATCGTCAGAAATTTTTAATTTGGATTAAACCAATTTAAATGATCCTGCAAGTGCCTATTTTGTTTCCTAAAATGGTTTATTAACTGAACTGTATGTTTTAGTTTCATGTTAAAATGTGCAACAAATTCAAAAGGCGGCTAAATAGAACTGTGGATTAGAATACTGCCTTTTTATCCCTCTTCAAATTCTAATGGGGTAAAGTTTTTTTTTAGCAAAGATTGAATGTGAAATAAGCACAGATAATTTAAAATGAATTAAGTGCTCACAATCCTTACTTTGCAAATTTCAGCTTATGTACTAAAAATGCTATTGCAATCAGACTACACAATTGTGAGAATATCTTAGAAATACTTCCTTCGCCATTTCTTACTTTCCAACTTCTATTGCTCACTATCTAATCTTTTCTATGCTATTTCTAATTTTTTTCTTCGAATTTTACAATATTTCCGGCCATTGTGAAACTTGCAAAGTGTGTTTCCTTTAGTTAATAATTGGTTTTAAAATCCCATTCAAGCAGAAAAAAACCCTGAATTTGAATATCAATGTAAGAGACATGATAGTATCAGCAAGCAAGTCAAACACAGATGGGACCACTGAATAAGCATGGTAGCTGCCAGAGCCTTAACGATTAAACTAATTAATGTTGTTAAAAGTATTAACAGTTACAATCTCCTAATAGTTTCAATTTAGAGAAGGAAGATTATTTTAACTTCTAATTGGTTCAGAGGACATCTGATCATGTGGCAGATACCATACTGCACATAAAACCATTTTCAAACTACTCTGAGGCAACTGAACTATAAGGGAGTTCAAGAAAAGACTGGCTCGTTTCAAAAGTAAATGACTTAACCAATTGAATAAGAGATATGCTCTAAAATGTTTGTTGCATATATAGACAAAACAAGAATTCCTAGACCTCGATAACTGTTGGTATCAGGAAACAGTACCCATATGATATCAGCTAGTTATTCTTATGAAACCACTGGTCAATCAAAATGAGTCAATCTTCTTTATACTTCTATTTCTGATTCCCTGATGCACTTCCTCGTTCCCTCCAGATTGTCCACCTTCAGCCAAGATGGTTTGGCTCCCAATTCCATCATATTTGAGTGCTGGATAGGTATTTGATCAATGTCAGAATAGCTTTCTCTGCCTCAAGAGATGGAGTACCAGGCATCTTGTTACCAACTTTTCCATTTGGAGAATCAGGTTTGAAATCTCGACCTATAAGTTCAAAGGCAAAACGGCATCGCCTGCTCTACCAACTACTGAGTCATCCTCATTTTAACCTTTCCAATAACATTTTTTAAAAATCGTAATTAGATGTGAATTAATTACATCACCTGACAATGAATTTACTTTTATGAAACACCTTTTACGAACTCAGGATATAGAGTGCTTCCAAGTGTAGTTATGCCAGAAGGCATTCAATAAGGTGCCGCACAAGAGATTTGTTAGAAAAAAGGGGAAGCACACTGAATCGGGGGTAACCTTTAGACAAGGTTGATGTGACGTGTGGCGTGCCATGGGGATCAGTACTGGGGCTTAAATTTTTTACAATTTATATAAATGACATGGATGAAGGGACCAAAGGAATGGTTGCTAAATTTGCTGACGACACTAAGAAGAGGACATAAGGGGGCTACAAAGTGACATAGATAGGTTAGGTGAGTGGGCAGAAATCTGTCAAATGGAGTATAATGTGAGCAAATGTGAAATTGTTCATTTTAGCAGGAAGAATAAAAATGATCTAAATGGTGAGAGATTGTAGAGCTCTGAGATTCAGAGGGATCTGGGTGTCCTAGTGTATGAATCACAAAAGGCTAGTATGCAGGTACAGCAAGTAATTAGGAAAGTTAATCGAATGTTATCATTTACTGAAAGGGGAATTGATTACAAAAGTAGGGAGGTTATGCTTCAATTGTACAGGGCACCGGTGAGACCACATCTGGAGTATTGTGTGCAGTACTAGTCTCCTTATTTAAGGAAATATGCAAACGCATTAGAGGCAGTTCAGAGAAGGTTTACTAGACTAAGGCCAGGAATCAGCAGGTTGTCTTATGAGGAAAGGTTGGACAGGTTAGGCTTGTATCCACTGGAATTTAGAAGAGTAAGAGGTGATTTGATTGAAACTTTTAAAATCCTGAGGGGTCTTGACAGGGTGGATGCGGAGAGGATGTTTCCTCTTGCGGGAGAATCTAAAATCAGTGGTCACTGTTTTAAAATAAGAGGTCGCTCATTTAAAACAGAGATGAGGAGAAATTTTTTCTGAGGGTCGTGAGTCTTTGGAACTCTCTTCCTTAAAAGGTGTGGAAGCAGAGTCTTTGAATATTTTCAAGGCAGAGCTAGATAGATTCTTGATTAACAAGAAGGTGACAGGTTATCAGCAGTAGGTAGGAATGTGGGGTTGAGGTTACAATCAGATCAGCCATGATCTTTTGAATGGTGCAGCAGGCTTGAGTGGCCTACTCTTGCTCCTAATTCATATGTTCCTATTCAAGGGTAGGGAATTGGTTAAGAAGTACAGAGTAGAGATAATGGTGGGTATGTACTGAAATTGAGATATGACCAGTGATATCTCCTAGGTATCTTGCTTTATAAGTGATAGAAATGAAGCAGAAAGGCAGCTGTATATCCAAGCTTGCTGACAACACCAAGTTACATGGTACAATAACTAACATAGATGGGTACTAGAAGTTACAAATGGATATTGATAAGTTTAGGATTTAAAAGGATATGAAGGAATTGGAATGGAAGCAGAGAAGACTCACGAGAAAGGTTCTAGGGATAAGGAACTTCAGTTATGAAGATAGACTGGAGAAGTTAGCACTGTTTTCCTTAGAGAAAAGGTTGAGAGGAAATTTGATAGCAATATTCAAAATCATGAGGGGTCTGGGCAGATTAGATAGGAGAAACTGAAAGAAGATTCGAGAGTGGGAGGGCACAGATTTAAAGAAATTAATAAAAGCAGCAAAAGTGATATATGAGGAGGAACTTTTTTTAAAGCAAGTGGTTAGGGTTTGCAGTGCACTGCCTGACAGTATGGAGGAGGCAGGGTCAAATGAAGCATTCAAAAGTGAATTAGACTGTTATCTGAAAAGGAAGAATGTGCAGAGTTATGGCCTGTGGGGGGAGGGAGAGAGAGAAAGGGGAATGGTACCAAGTGAGTTGCTCATTCGGAGAGCTGGTGCAGACATGGGCCAAATGGCCTCCTTCTGCGCTGTAACAATTCAGTGATTGTGTAGAGAGTGGGCAAAATTGAGGCAGATGGGAGTTCAAGATAGGAAAGTGTGAGGTCACCCACTTTGGATCCAAGAAGTAAAGATCAGAGCATTATCTAAATAGCAAGAAGCTAGGAACTGAAGAGAAGAGGGATACACGTACAGAAATTACTGTCATAAATGACAGATGAAGGGACCAAAGGAATGGTTGCTAAGTTTGTTGACGACGCTAAGAAGAGGACATAAGGGGGCTACAAAGTGACATAGATAGGTTAGGTGAGTGGGCAGATATCTGTCAAATGGAGTATAATGTGGGCAAATGTGAAATTGTTCATTTTAGCAGAAAGAATAAAAAAGATGATCTAACTGGTGAGAGATTGCAGAGCTCTGAGATTCAGAGGGATCTGGGTGTCCTAGTGTATGAATCACAAAAGGCTAGCATGCAGGTACAGCAAGCAATTAGGAAAGTGGGCAGTTAAATAGAATTTAAAAAGCTAATGAAATGTTGGCCATAATCTCAAGAGTACTGGAATGTAAAAGGGTGGAAGTTGTGTTACAGTTGTATAAAGCTGTTTAGACTGCTTCTGGAGAATTTGATCAGTTCTAGGCACTGTACCTAATTCTACCAGGGCTAAACTGGATTGAAATATGAAGACAGGTTGCATAGACAAGGCTTGTGTTCCCTTGAGCATAGAAAAGGGGAGGGGTGCTCCAATAGAGGTGTTTAAAAGGATTGAATGATTTGATAGGCTAGAGGGGGACATAAAAAAAACTATTTCCTCCCATGGAAAGTCCAGATCAAGGAGATATAACCTTAAAATTAGACAAAGGCCATTCAGGGGTGGTATCAGAAGGCACAAAGGGTAGTGGAAATCTGGAACTCTTTCTCCCAAAAAGCTGCTGAGGCTGGGTCAATTTTTGAGAATGAGATTGAAAGAATGTACGTCTGGCAAGGTCATTAAGGGATTATGGAACCAAGGTGGGTAAATGGTGTTGAGATACAGATCAGGCATGATCTATTTTAATAGGCTCAAGGTGCTGAAAGGCCTACTCCTGTTCCGATGAAACACAGTAGCCAATTTGCGCACACAGCAAAATCCTACAAACAATTAATCAAAATCAGTTATGGATTAGGTTTATGGCACAAATATGTTCATTCTCCAATGGATTAGTGTTACTGGAAGTGGCAATACCATAGCAGAATGAGGTTATTACATTAAATCTGAGACTTATTAGTGTTAAACTGCTAAAATGCTTAGAATATTTTAATTGTACAGTTTAGGCAAAGACAGTAACTAAGAAAAATCAAGCTTCAATGTTATATGATCAACACAAACCTCCTCCGAACTAAAGATGTCATCTATTAGCAAACAGCAAGGCTGGCATACAGCAAAAGAGGAAACAAAGTTATTGGAAATTTTAATAAAAGTTAGCACAATACTCAAAATAAATAAGCAGAAAAATCAAAACATGAAACTAGCCATCTTGCAGGTTAATTTCTCCAGAAAATGCTGTGTTTTTATATAACAGTTGTTGCAACAAATTTACTAAAATAAGATTGGTTCTTCAAAACTTATGTACGTACGAATTAGGAGCAGGAGTAGGCCACTCGGCCCGTTAATCCTGCTCCGCCATTCAATAAGATCATGGCTGATCTGAGTGCAACTTCAACCTCACATTCGGAGGTGTCAGCTGTGGCTCAGTTCATAGCACCCTCGCCTTTGAATCAGAGGGTTGTGGGTTCATGTCCCACTCCCGGAAACCAAGAACTGTGATTGTACTCGAAAGAGTTGCAATCTGTGACTGTTGATAACTCGAAAAGAGTTTCAACCTCACATTCCTACTTATCCCTGATAACCATTCACCCCCTTGTTAATCAAGAATCTATTTAGCTCTGCCTTAGAAATATTCAAAGACTCTCTTCCACTGCCTTTTGAGGATGAGTTCCAAAGACTCAGAACCCTCAGAATAAATTTCTCATCTGTCTTAAATGAGTGGCCCCCTATTTTTAAACAGTAACCCCTAGTTCTAGATTCTCCCACAAGAGGAAACATCCTCTCCACATGCACCGTCAAGACCCCACAGGATCTTAAAGGTTTCAATCAAGTTGCCTCTTACTCTCCTAAACTCCAGTGAATACAAGCCTAACACGTCCAGCCTTTTCTCATACGATAACCCGTCCATTTCTGGTATTAGTCTAGTAAACCTTCTCTGAGCTGCTTCTAACGCAGTTACATCTTTCTTTAAATAAGGAGACTAGTACTGTACACGATACTCCAGATGTGGTCAATGCCCTGTCCAACTGAAGCATAACCTCCCTACTTTTGTAATCAATTCCCCTCACAACAAATGATAACATTCTATTAGCTTTCCTAATTACCTGCTGCACCTGCATACTAACCTTTAGTGATTCATGCACTAGGACACCCAAATCCCACTGAATCTCAGAGCTCTGCAATCTCTCACCATTTAGATAATCTTTTTTATTCTTCCTGCCAAAATGAATAATTTCACATTATACTCCATTTTCTAGAACGTTGCCTACTCATTTACATTGTCTTCGCAATTTACTTTCCTACCTATCTTTGCGTCATCAGCAAATTTAACCACCATTCCTTCAGCCCCTTCATCCAAGTCATTTATATAAATTGTAAGAAGTTGAGGCCCCAGCACTGATCCCTGTGGCACACCACTCATCACATCCTGCCAACCAGAAAATGACCCATTTATGCCAACTCTCTGCTTCCTGTTAGCGAGCCAATCTTCTATCCATGCCAATATGTTACCCCCTACATCGAACTTTTATTTCTGCAATAACCTTTGATGTGGAACTTTATCAAATGACTTCTGGGAATCAAAGTACAGTACATCCACTGGTTTCCCTTTATCCACAGCACATGTGACTCCTTCAAAGAACTCCAAAAACCTGGTTAAACATGATTTCCCTTTTACAAAACCATGTTGACTCTGCTTGATTGCCTTAAATTTTTTGAAGTGCCCTGCTATAAAAACTTTAATAATAGCTTCTAACATTTTCCCTATGACAGATGTTAGGCTAACTGGCCTATAGGTTCCTTCTTTCTGTCTCCCTCCCTTTTTGAATAAAGGAGTTATATTTGCTATTTTCTAAACTAATGGAACCTTCCCCGAATCTAGGGAATTTTGGAAAATTAAAATCAGTGCATCAACTATCTCACTAGCCACTTCTTTCAAGACCTTAGGGTGAAATCCCCCTAGACCTGGGGATTTGTCGGCCTGCAGCCCCAACAATTGTTCAAACATGTTGCTATTGTTTCATGCACAATATACTACAATAGATATCCAAATGCATCAGCTTAGAACTGGAGACTATGTCCATTCTCCTGGTCTGTGCTGTGGTTGGAAGTAGGGGCACAATTGGCTTCAATGCTTCTGAATTAGGGAAAAGGAGGAAAATACAGCCCATCACTATCCAAGCGATCTGTACTAGAGCTGAACTTGCGCATCAGATGATGACAGCAGAACCAAATCAAGTTTGCTATGATACCCCCCTATTGGGAATATGCTGCTGCCAAATATTTGGGAAGTAACTGAGGCATAACCTAGAGAAAGAGACAGATATTCAAGTGAGACTGAGTAACCTATTAGTGCAGATAATTTTAACTTTAAAGTATGTAACACCAAAAAAGTGCAAGGGTCACTGCAACAATTTGTTTAAATGGGTTTCTACTTGATCGAGAGATTCCAGGGAACAAAACACCAAAATGACAGCAAAGAGTGCCTCAGAATTTGGAAAGTTTATAAAGCTTCAAAAAAGATACACCTTTGGCCTTGACATATCAACTATTTTGTATACTATACCTGATCATCCATTTTTGCATTTGCTGTGCCCCGAGATGAGTGGCCTGTTTCCATTGGAACATCTTCCTGACCAATCTCTGGTCTCGGTTTCTCAATCAGTGATGCACTGGACACATTGAAAATACTATGGATATTGACTCTAACTTTGACTTTGATTTTTGAACTTTCACCATCATTTTGAGGAACCACATTTTGAATAGTAAACCGACCTGATTCAAAACACAAGTTGTATTTTAATTAAATAAAGCACTACAGAGGTTATTTATTGAATAATCCATTTTCATTCTCCAAAATATTTGTCCCAGAATTGGCTGAAAACCATAAGGCATTCATTGACAATTTGGAAAAGTTACAAATGGCTACAGTACAAATATAGCCATATAAAATGAAACAACAGCCTCTAACAGCTATGCAAAAATGGTGCGATACCAGTTATTTGCAATATTTGAATGTGTTTTATTTGTTAAATACCTCAATAAGTATTGTTAATCCATAATCTTTGAGAGAAGTTCAAGCTTCCTGTACATGGAGATGACTAATAATATCGAAATCAATAGTAGGAATCCAGGCTAGAACTTTTATGTAATACAAACTGTCAGCTGATTGAGAGCTGATAAGCACCCAAGGATTACAAACCAGGAAAGTTCTAGGTTTAATTTTTACTCTGTGCTGACTAACTGATGCTAGCTAAAGTGGTAGTTGAGGTGGGGGAATCCAAGGTTAGCTGCAGTGCAGTGTTTGGGTAAGGAAGAAATAAAAAAAAGTTTTGCAATCCTCATCTTGATCCAGTGACCCCTGCTGGAAGGGCATGTTTGTAGAGGCCAATTAAGGACAGGTTTGTTTGGATTCAACTATGACGTTTTTGTGGTCAAACAGCCCACTAGCATTTACTGTCTATGACTATACATGAAAAATCATCATGCTACTGCAGGGTACTCAGTGGCTGTGGAAAAATACCTTATTTAGAAGACTAATTACTTCATATAGATGATGGGACTGGTGGAAAAAAGGTAAATAATTTCCCTTAAAATACTCATCTTTGTCAAAAGACTGCAGCTAAAATATTATTTCTTCATTGAGAAATATCACAACATGATTTTGCATGGCTCCCATTTGCTGCAGAGGCACTAATGTTTATTGCTTCAACCATTCAGGTACATTAGTTTTTTAAAATTTATTTGTTCATGGGATGCAGGTGTCGCTGGCTAGACCAGCATTTATTGCCCATCCCAAATGGCTCTCGTGGTGGTGGTGAGCTGCCTTCTTGAACCATTACACTCCATGTGTTGTAGAAACACCCACAGTGCTGTTAGGGAGGGAGTTCCTGGATTTTGACCCAACAACATTGAAGGAACAGTGATAACTAAGTCAGGATGGTGTGTGGCTTGCAGGGGAACATGCACGTGGTGGTGTTCCTATGTACCTGCTGCCCTTATCCTTCTAGGTGGTAGAGGTTCTAAGTTTGGAACGTGCTGTTGCAGGAGCCACGAATTGCTGCAATGCATCTTGTAGATGGTCTGCACTGCTGCCACTGTGTGTCTGTGGTGGAGGGAGTGAAAGTTTAAGGTGGTGGATGGGGTGCCAATCAAGCAGTTGCTTTTTCCTGGGAGGTAATCGAGCTTCTCAAGTGTTGTCGGAGCTGCACTCATCCAGCCAAGTGGAGAGTATCCCATCACACTCCTGACTTGTGCCTTGCAAATGGTGGTCAGGCAGCAAATCCTGAGTCAGGAGGGAATACCACCATCTGCAAGTTCCCCTCCAAGCCACACACCATCTTGACTTGGAATTATATTACTGTTCCTTCACTGTTGTTGGGTCAAAATCCAGGAACTCCTGAACAGCACTGTGGGTGTTCCTACAACACATGATCTGCAGAGGTTCAAGAAGGCAGCTCACCACTGCCTCGAAGGCCATCCAGGATGAGCAATAAATGCTGGTCTAGCCAGCGACACCCGGATCCTGTAAGCAATTACTCACCACAGAATTCCCAGCCTCTGACCTGTTCTTGTAGCCACAGTATTTATATGGCTGGTCCAGTTCAGTTTCTGGTCAATGGTAACCCCTAGGATGTTAACAGTGGGGGACTGAGTGATGGTAATGTCATTGAATGTCATGGGGAGATGGTCATTGCCTGGCACTTGTGTGGTGCAAATGTTACTTGCCACTTACAAGCCTGAATGTTGTCCAGGTCTTGCTGCAAAAGGACATGGACTGCTTCAGTATCTGAGCAGTCGCGAATGGTGCTGAATAAGCTGACGACTGCACAATCATCCCCACTTCTGACCTTATGATGAAGGGAAGATCATTGATGAAGCAGCTGAAGATGGTTGGGCTGAGGATACTACATCGAGAAACTCCTGCAGCGACATCCTGGGGTTGAACTGATTGACCTCCAACTACCACAAACATCTTACTCTGTGCTAGGTATGACCCCTAACCAGCGGAGAGTTTTCCCCGATTTCCACTGACTTCAGTTTTGCTAGGGTTCCTTGATACCCCACACTGTCAAATGCAGCCTTGGTGTCAAGGGCAATCACACTCACTTCACCTCTGGAATTCAGCTCTTTTGTTCCTGTTTGGCGCAAAGCTGTAATGAGGTCAGGAGCTGAGTGACCCTGGTGAACACAACTGAGCATCAGTGAGCAGGTTATTGCTGAATAAGTGTCACTTGATAGCACTGTTGACAACACTTTCCACCACTTTGCTGGCGATCAAGTAGACTGGGGCAGTTATTGGCTAGGTTCGTTGTCCTTTGTGGACAGGACATACCTCAACAATTTTCCACATTGCTGGGTAGATCCCAGTGTTGTCACTGTACTGAACAGTTTGATGAGGGATACAGCTAGTTCTGGAGCAGGTTGTCTAATGAGGATAGCTTGGACAAGCTGTGCTTGGTTCCACTGGAGTTTAGAAGAGTGAGGGGTGACTTGATTGAAGTATAAAAGATCCTGAATGGTCTTGACAAGGTGGAAGTTACAAGGTAGACGTGGAAAGGATGTTTCCTCTTATGGGCGAGTCTAGAACTAGGGGGCACTTTTTAAAATTAGGGGTCACCCTAATAGGACAGAGATAAGGAGAATTTTGTTCTGAGGGTTGTGCGACTTTGGAATTCTCTGCCTCCGAAGGCGGTGGAGGTGGGGTCATTGAATATTTTTAAGGCAGAGATAGATTGATTCACTTGCTTAACAAGAATCTAAGGTTATTGGGGGTAGATGGGAATGTGGAACTCGAAACAAACAGATCAGCCATGATCTTACTGAATGGTGGAGCAGGCTCAAGGGACCAAATGGCCTACTTCTGCCCTTATTCGTATTTCTGGAATGTTTTCAGGGCCCATAGCCTTTACATATCAATAAATGGTTGAAGGCACTGGATATCACGTGGAGTGAATCAAAGTGGCTGAAGACTGGCATTTGTGATGCTGGGGACCTCAGGGGACGGCCAAAATGGATCAGCCACCTGACACTCCTGAGTGAAGATGGTTGCAAATGCTTCAGCCTGGTCTTTTGGACTTATGTGCTGGACAGCCCCATCGAGGATGGGTATATTTGTGGAGCCTCCTCCTCTTGTTAGTTGTTTAATCGTCCACCGCCATTTACAGCTGGATGTGGCAGGACTGCAGACCTTAGATCTGATCTGTTAGTTGTGGGATGATATGGTTTCCAAAATGACCTTGTAGAAAGTAAGCTCAAGTGTGCAGAGACAGCATCATGCAGAATCCTTATACTGGCAAAAACACTCAATGTACTTTAAACGGTGACAATCATGTTAAGCATTATTCATGAAGACAAGTATTCATCTGGATCGAAGCGCAACACCGGCAAATATTGCTTTTCAGGTAACACATCCCAAAAGTATATGAATTGCTTTGTTCCAGTTGTCACATTTATATTGAATGTTAATCTTTAAAATGCATACATTAAACCTTTAATGCATACAAAACAAAAAATTGAAGACAAAAAGTGATTTCTTTTGTGTCCCTGTCATGAAGCTATTAATGTACATAATATTATTGGAAAACATTTTTCTTTTAAAATAGAGGTTTAGTCTGTGGGTGTGGCTTAATTGGATTAAAGCCAGCCAGTCTGGGTGCTTTGACGTGTACTCGTTTTGATATGTAAGAGAGATAGAGTGTATTTGCATTTTTGAATAGAGCATTCAAGGAGTGGGGTGAAAACTACCACCTAGCTAGCAAATACAAGCAATATGTTTATATTACTAATAAAATTGGTACTATGAGCTGTTAAAAGGTAGAGTTCAAAGAGGCTGGTGATACAATGAGAATTTACATTCAATGAGCAATGCTAGGCATAACTTCAGCAGTTTTGTGTTTGTAGGGCAGAGGCAATGTAAGATAACAGCAGCTGTAAGCCTCCAACCGTCTCCACAGGAACCAAAATGAAAAGAACCTCATTTTTAATTCGTAAGGTGAAAATGCTTTGCCTGGTGTCAGGTTAAGTAATTGGGTTGCTGTTGCCTTAATGGAGATTAGTTTGGGAACTTGTTAAAAGTTAAGATAGTAGTAATTTGTAGCCATGTATATATATTTTAACCTGTGTAAATTAATAAAATATTTCATTTAGGGTAATTATATTAGGTGATTTCAAATTTCCCAACATTAATTGGGATAGACATAGTATTAAGGGTTTGGAGGGAGTGGATTTCTTGAAATGTGTACAGGAGAACTTTTTAGGTCAATATGTAGAGGGTCCAACAAGGGACGGCGCAATGCTGGACCTAATTCTGGGGAATGAAGCCGGACAGGTGGCTGAGGTGGTGGTGGGTGAGCATTTTAGCGATAGCAACCACAACATAGTACAGTTTAAGTTTGTTATGGACAAAGAAATCGACAAGTTGCAAAAAAATGTTTTGGATTGGGGGAGAGTGCATTTTAGTAAAATAAGGCAGGATTTGGCCCAGGTAGACTGGGAACAGTTACTTGCAGGGAAATCTACAGAGGAACAGTGTTCAAAAAGGAAATGGAGAGGGTACAGGCTCAACATGTTCCCTCTGGGTTGATAGGAAGGAGTAACAAGCCCAGAGAACCATGGATGACCAGAGATATTCAGGTTACGATGAGAAGAAAAAGAGAAGCTTTTAGCAGGTACAAGGGAAGCAAATCAGCAGAGGCATTAGTGGAGTACAGAAAGTGCAGGGTGGAGCTTAAGAAAGCAATTAGGAGAGCAAAGAGGGGATATGAGGAAGCTCTGGCTGGTAAAAGTAGGGAAAATCCCAAGATATTCTATAAGAATATCAATGGGAAGAGGATAACCAGGGAAAGAGTAAGGCCCATAAGGGACCAAGAGGGCAATCTATGGGTGGAGCCAGGGGACATCACTAGAGTGTTGAATACTTCACATCCATCTTCACCCAAGAGAATGAGGATGAAGGTACTGAATTCGGGGAGAGAGACTGCGAGGTTCTTAAGCAAATTGATATAGGGAGTGACAAGGTTTTGGAGGTGCTGGCAGGCTTAAAAGTGGATGAATCTCCAGGTCCAGATGATTTGTGTCCCAGACTGCTGAGAGAGGCAAGGGAGGAGATCGCAGGGGCTCTGACCTAAATTTTTAATTCCTCTCTGGCCACAGGGGAGGTGCCTGAGGACCGGAGAACAGCTAATGTGGTTCCGCTATTTAGGAAGGGTTGTAGAGATAAGCCAGGTGAGTCTCACGTCAGTGGTAGGGAAACTATTGGAGAAAGTTCTGAAGGACAGTATCTATCTCCACTTGGAGAGGCAAGGTTTAATCAGGGATAGTCAGCATGGCTTTGTCAGAGGGAGGTCATGCCTAACGAATTTGATTGAATTTTTTGAGGAGGTGGCCAGGTGTGTAGATGAGGGTAGTGCAGTTGATGTAGTTTATATGGATTTCAGCAAAGCCTTTGTCAAGGTGCAACATGGTAGACTTATAAAGAAGGCACATTGGATACAGGGTAATTTGATAAGGTGGATTCAAAATTGGCTTAGTTGTAGGAGGCAGAGGGTGATGACAGAAGGATGCTTTAGTAACTGGAAGCCAGTGTCCAGTGGCGTACCACAGGGGTCTGTGCTCGGTCCCCTATTATTTGTCATTTATATAAACGACATAGATGACTATGTGGGGGGTAGGATTAGTAAGTTTGCCGATGACACAAAGATTGGCCAGGTGCTTAACACTGAGGCTGAGTATCTTGGGCTACAGGAAGTTATAGACGGGATGGTCAAATGGGCAGATAAGTGGCAGATGGACTTTAACCCTGAAAAGTGTGAGATGATACACTTTGGAAGGAGTAATTTGCCAAGGAAGTATTCAATGAACGGAACGGCATGACATAGGAAATTCTGAGGAACAAAGGGACCTTGGCGTGTGTGTCCAAAGATCTCTGAAGGCGGAAGGGCATGTTAGTGGGGGTGGTGAAAAAGGCATATGGGACACTTGCCTTTATCAATCGAGGCATAGATCACAAAAGTAGGGAGGTCATGTTGGAGTTGTAGAGAACCTTAGTGCGGCCACAGCTGGAGTACTGTATGCAGTTCTGGTCACCACATTATAGGAAGGATGTGATTGCACTGGAGGGGGTGCAGGGGAGAATCACCAGGATGTTGCCTGGGATGAAACATTTAAGTTATGAAGAGAGGTTGGGTTGACTTGGGCTGTTTTCATTGGAGCAGAGAAGACTGAGGTGCGACCTGATCGAGGTGTACAAGATTATGAGGAGCATGGACTGAGTGGATCGGCAGCAGCTGTTCCCCTTAGTTGAAGGGTCAGTCACGAGGGGGCATAAGTTCAAGGTGAGGGGCATGAGGTTTGGATGTGAGGAAAAACCTTTTTACCCAGAGGGTGGTGATGGTCTGGAATGCACTGCTTGGGAGGGTGGTGGAGGCAGGTTGCCTCACATCCTTTAAAAAGTACCTGGGATGAGCACACGGCACATCATAACATTCAAGGCTATGGGCCAAGTGCTGGTAAATGGGATTAGGTAGGTAAGTCAGGTGTTTCTCATGCGTCGGTGCAGACTCGATGGGCCAAAGGGCCTCTTCTGCACTGTGATTTAGCTTAATGTAAATCCTCGAGAACTGGTGGTCTGATTCCTGGATTTAGAGTTGCATCTCAATCATAGCGCTTAAAATATAGGTTATGACAGTTATTTAAAGTTTTCCTCTGGGATTTTTAAATAACTCAGCTTTACCAACTGCTCGGTTATCACACTCCCTACTAATTTTTTGGGCCAGATTTTGTGGTCAACGGCAAAGCAAGCTTTAGTGATCTCTTGCGAGAACTCCACCTCTATTATTGTGCACTGGTTGCAGTATTCTTTACTGGACATTCACTGGAGTGATACCATCAAGTCACCCAAGTAGCCAACCAAATTGAAGGATTTTCACAGAATTCCAAACTAAACTAAAAGCACCAAAAGAAAATCACTAATTTACTTAATTATTTATTTTACATACAGCAAATCGAAGATTGGGACATACATGGGGTGAAGTTCGAAGCCATAATATTCTGAAAAAAACTTTTAAAATTTGTCAAAAATGTAGCTTAAAAAAACCTTCTAATCATTTAACAGCAAACCAGTTTTGAAATTATTTTTTCAGGGTCAGTTCTGTTGTTCAAATGTTATTAATCACATTACCATTAAAAACCCAATTAAACTTGATCCAACAAGATGCAACTTTTTAAAATGGGTTTCAACTGGTAATGTGGAGGTGGGAAAGTTTAAATTCTCAGATTTCAATGATTGCCAACTCTGGGGGCAGGGACCATGCCAAAGCCTGTGTTGAAGCCCCAAGTGACACATCACCACTTCAAGATTTCTGCGCTAATCTACACATGCTTAATGACCTGGAGTTGACCATTTCCCACTTAATAGTGTACATTATTTTGCACAAATAGTGGACAACTGATTAGACCTCATATTATGCTATAAATTGTCCACAAGAAGCTATGCTACAGCTGTCCAAAATTACTCTCCCCATTTCCTGCTCCTGCGGGGAAGGGGTTTGTTCCGCATCTCTCCAGGCAGCCTTGCTGAAATCAAGATTTCACTCATGTTCTAAGCACGGTACCTAATTTACACTGGGATGACAAGATAAATTGAAATGCTTTTCCAATACACTACTTGCAAATAGGGTTGCACATTACAAATAAAATTTGCGACATTTGTCATTTAAGAATTCTAACTGACTTGATGTTTCAAGTATGAATATAGTTCAAATGTCCCTAACCTTTATAAAAATTCATATGGCTTAGTGGGTAAATGCATTGTAGAGTGTGCTGTTCAAGAAGATTCTAAATGTAATGCTTAGATCAGCCAAGTGTTTGCAGGGGCACTAGAACTGGCCTTAACATTCCAAGTAGAGAAGGAAGAGGGGGAAAGCCATGGTTCCTACTCCTGATCACATTGACAATGTAGACAATTGTAGACTCAGTATCTGCTCTGGGCAGCCACATAGCTTGGAAGCTGTCTAGATTCTCAGTTGGGGCAACCAGTGAAACTGTATCATGGAGTTTCCTCCTCCAGCGTGGTTAGGATGGGAGTGATGGTAATTAATCAAGGTTATAAAATGTTAGATCATTTTGGAACTAGGAACTAAATTAAAGAACAGGTCCTCAAGGGTTATAATCTCTGGATTACTACCCGAGCCACGTGCAAATTGGCATTGGGACGCGAGAATAAGGGAAGTAAACACGTGGCTAAAGGAGTGGTGCGGGAAAGAGGGGTTCCATTTCGTGGGGCACTGGCATCAGTATCTGTACCGTTGGGATGGTCTCCACCTGAACCGATCTGGGACCAATGTTCTAGCGAAAAGTGTATATAGGGTGGTCAACAGGACTTTAAACTAGAAAGTTGGGGGGTGGGGGGAGGGTAAAACTCCAAGAAGCATGACTAATGGGAAACAAAGCAGCAGGTTAGCATGTGGGGGGGGTGGATTCAACTTCATGGAAAATTATGAAAAAACTTAAAAGGGAGAGCCCAGGAGAGGCTACTAAAGTCCCCAGGACACAAAATAGGACAGAGTGTTTGGAAAGGGCTAGGAATCTAACTTCAAGCACATCAGATAAAGGGATGACAATGAGAAAGGGGACGGGAAATAAAGGACTGAAGGTGTTGTATCTGAATGCACGCAGTATACGAAATAAGGTAAATGAGCTTGTGGCGCAGATTGAAATTGGCAGGTATGATGTGGTGGGCATCATGGAGACATGGCTGCAAGGGGATGAGGACTGGGAGCTAAATATCCAAGGATATACATCCTATCGAAAAGATAGGCAGGTTGGCAGAGGGGGTGGGGTTGCTTTGTTAGTAAGAAATGAAATTAAATCAATATCAAGAAATGACGTAGGGTCAGATGATGTAGAATTTGTGTGGGTAGAGTTGAGGAACCGCAAAGGTGAAAAAACCATAACGGGAGTTATGTACAGGCTTCCGAACAATAGTCAGGATGTGGGGCACAAGATACACCAGGAGATAGAAAAGGCGTGTAAGAAAGGCAAGGTTACAGTGATCATGGGGGATTTCAATATGCAGGTAGACTGGGAAAATCAGGTTGGTAGTGGATCCCAAGAAAAGGAATTTGTAGAATGTCTACGAGATGGCTTTTTGGAGCAGCTTGTGGTGGAGCACACTAGTGAACAGGCAATTCTAGATTTAGTGATATGTAATGAGGCAGATTTGATAAGGGAGCTTAAGGTGAAGGAACCCTTAGGAGGAAGTGACCATAATATGATAGAATTTACCTTGCAATTTGAGAGGAAAAAGCTGGAATCAGATGTAATGGTATTACAGTTGAATAAAGGCAACTACAGAGGCATGACGGAGAGCTGGCCAGAATTGACTGGGAGATGAGCCTAGCAGGAAAGACAGTGGAACAGCAATGGCAGGAGTTTCTGGGAGTAATTTGGGAGACACAGCAAAAATTCATCCCTAAGAAGAAGAAGCATACTAAAAGGAGGGCAAGGCAACCATGGCTGACAAGGGAAGTCAGGGACAACATAAAAGCTAAAGAGAAAGCATACAATGCGGCGAAGAGCAGTGGGAAACCAGGGGATTGGGAAGCCTACAAAGACCAACAGAGGACAACTAAAAAAGAAATAAGGAGGGAGAAGATTAAATATGAGAGTAAACTAGCCAATAATATAAAAGAAGATTGCAAGAGCTTTTTTAGATATATAAAGGGTAAGAGAGAGGCAAAAGTGGACATTGGGCCGCTGGAAAATGACGCTGGAGAAGTAGAAGTGGGGAACAAAGAAATGGCGGAGGAACTGAATAGGTACTTAGCGTCAGTCTTCACGGTGGAAGACACGAGTAACATCCCCAAAGTTCAAGAGAGTCAGGGGGCAGAGTGGCCATTACCAAGGAGAAGGTGCTAGGAAAACTGAAAGGTCTGAAGGTGGATAAATCACCTGGGCCAGATGGATTACACCCCACAGTTCTGAAGGAGATAGCTGAAGAGATAGTGGAGGCGTTAGTGGTGATCTTTCAGGAATCACTGGAGTCAGGGAGGGTCCCAGAGGACTGAAAAATCACTAATGTAATCCCCCTGTTTAAGAAGGGAGTGAGGCAAAAGATGGGAAATTACAGGCCGATTAGCCTGACCTTGGTCGTTGGTAAGATTTTAGAGTCCATTATTAAGGATGAGATTTCAGAATACTTGGAAGTGCATGGTAAAATAGGGCAAAGTCAGCATGGTTTCATCAAGGGGAGGTCATGTCTGACAAATCTGTTAGAATTCTTTGAGGAGGTAACAAGTAGGTTAGACGAAGGAGAGCCAATGGATGTTATTTACTTGAACTTCCAGAAGGCCTTTGGCAAGGTGCCGCACAGGAGGATGCTCAGTAAGATAAGAGCCCATGGTGTTAGAGGCAAGGTACTAGCATGGATAGAAGATTGGCTGTCTGGCAGGAGGCAGAGAGTGGGGATAAGGGTGTCCTTCTCAGGATGGCGGCCGGTGACTAGTGGAGTTCCGCAGGGGTCAGTGTTAGGACCACAACTTTTCACTTTATACATTAATGATCTAGATGAAGGAACTGAGGGCATCCTGGCTAAGTTTGCAGATGATACAAAGATAGGTGGAGGGACAGGTAATATTGAGGAGGCGGGGAGGCTGCAGAAGGATTTGGACAGGTTAGGAGAATGGGCAAAGAAGTGGCAGATGGAATACAACGTGGGGAAGTGTGAGGTCATGCACTTTGGTAGGAAGAATAGAGGCATCGACTATTTTCTAAATGGGGAGAGAATTCAGAAATCTGGAGTGCAAAGGGACTTGGGAGTCCTAGTCCAGGATTCTCTTAAGGTTAACTTGCAGGTTGAGTCAGTAGTTAGGAAGGCAAATTCAATGTTGGCATTTATTTCGAAAGGACTAGAATATAAAAGCAGGGATGTGCTGCTGAGGCTTTATAAGGCTCTGGTCAGACCACATTTAGAATATTGTGAGCAATTTTGGGCCCCATATCTTAGGAAGGATGTTCTGGCCCTAGAGAGGGTCCAGAGGAGGTTCACGAGAATTATCCCAGGAATGAAAGGCTTAACATATGAGGAACGTTTGAGGACTCTGGGTCTATACTCGATGGAGTTTAGAAGGATGAGGGGGGATCTGATTGAAACTTACAGAATACTGAAAGGACTGGATAGAGTGGACGTGGGGAAGATGTTTCCATTAGTAGGAGAGACTAGGACCTGAGGGCACAGCCTCAGAGTAAAGGGAAGACCTTTTAGAACAGAGATGAGGAGAAACTTCTTTAGCCAGAGAGTGGTGAATCTATGGAATTCATTGCCACAGAAGGCTGTGGAGGCCAGGTCATTGAGTGTATTTAAGGCCGAGATAGATAGGTTTTTGATTGGTAAGGGGATCAAAGGTTACAGGGAGAAGGCAGGAGAATGGGGTTGAGAAACTTATCAGCCATGATTGAATGGAGGAGCAGACTCGATGGGCCAAATGGCCTAATTTCTGCTCCTATGTCTTATGGACAATTATACTGGTTCTAACATTTTAATATGTGCTATTTCCATATGGTGCAGTAACTTGACAACATGTTGAATGATACTTCGGTTTCAGACTGCTCAAGATAAGTCACTTGTTGCAAAATAGAAATGAAATCAATATAATGTGTTAATTTTATTCCATTGTTGGCCAGTTCAGAAAAATTACTGTACATAGGGAAATATACAACACTGAATCTTTCTGATCTTTAGTATTTAGCACAAGTGCAAAATGTTCTCTCAAAAATTGAGGGTGTCTGTTCTATACTTGCCCACTGAAAGCACTAATGTTCCTTAATGGCTGCCTGGCACTGAAAAAGTTGATGAACAATATTCATCTGACTGTAAGGGTGACTGAAAAATTAAGAGAAAACATATCAACTAAATATGAACACCAATGTGAAAGTGACAGGAGAAAGGAGTTTTGAAGATTCCACTCAACTGCTGGTGAACCAATACATAGAAATAGTACCCCACTCAACCTTGCTCTCACTAATCTACCTGTAGCAGCTGCAAGGAGTGACCAAAGTTCTCAGGAGCAGCAAATGTGTCTTCAGTGGACATTGTCATAAATAGTGATGGGCAATTAAGCTATTAACATGAAAAAGCTCCACGAACATCCTTTTTAAAATTCATTTACAGGATGTGGGTATCACTGTCTAGGCCAGCATTTATTGCCCATCCCTAATTGTCCCTTGAGGTGGTGGTGAGCTACTTTCTTGAACTGCTGCAGTCCCTGTGGTGTAGATACACCCACAGTGCTGTTAGGGAGTGAGTTCCAGGATTTTGACCCAGTGACAGTGAAGGAATGGCATTAGATTTCAAAGTCAGGATGGTGAGTGGCTTGGAAGGGAACTTCCAGGTAGTGGTGTTCCCATGTTTCTGCTGCCCTTGTTCTTCTAGATGGTAGCGGTCGTGGGTTTCAAAGGTGCTGCCTAAGGAGCCTTGGTGAGTTTCTGCAGTGCATCTTGTAATGGTACACACTGCTGCCACTGTTCGCCAGTGGGGTGGGTGTGAATGTTTGCAGAAGGGGTGCCAATCAAGTGTGCTGCTTTGCCCTGGATGGTGCCAAGCTTCTTGAGTGTTGTTGGAACTGCACTCATCCAGGCAAGTGGAGAGTATTCCATCAAACTCCTGACTTTTGCCTTGTAGATGGTGGACAGGCTTTGGGAAGACAGGGGGTGAGTTACTCACCGCAGGATTTCCAGCCTCTGACCTGCTCTTGAAGCCACAATATTTATATGTCTAATCCAGTTCAGTTTCTAGTGTTTTTAGCATATATTGGATCAAAGCATCAATCCCCATGGAGATGCCCAAGACCTATAATTTCTGGAGCACATTCACCATTCAGAAAGGAAATATGGGACACCAAGTTACCATCCTATACTTCTACCTTCTGTTCAAAACATAACCAATGGAAATTAGTGCAGTTAGAACAAATAATTTAAAGGTTAAACCATTACATAAATTATGTGGGATCTTATTTTCTATACCATTCCTCAATCCACATCCTTGCTCTCCCTTTCTCAAAGCAACAAGGCAGTATGATAGTATTATTTGGGACAACATGAGAGCTTTACTGGCATTTAAATTTGATAAGGATGCTATAGTTATGGTCACATATGCATGACTGGGTGCACTTAATTTAACAAATTAAAAGCACAAAGACTGGTTTTAACAATTATTTTCATGGTTGAACAGAAAAAAAAAATCCTACCTATTCTGGAATCAGGATATAAAATTTCCCGAGGATTACTGTAACATGCGTCCAGGTCAAAAGGCTCTTTTTTGTAGAAAGTAATGACTTTGGAGAACGGTGCTGGATGATTTTTGTTGAAAACTTCACACTCTCTGAAAGAATTCAAACATTCAGAAACAAATCTACAAGATGACTAACAATTTAATGCTATTACTTTGTTGCAAAATGTTATCTGCTGGTATTGTTACATTTTTAAACAGCTGGCTCATTCGGTTATCAATTTTATCATGTTCCAGAAAAAGGAACAAACTACCTTCTGGCAGAGGAATGTGTGTAAATGTCCTTGTTTTTTAAAATCTTGTAGTTTAGTCCAAGGAAAACTTGTTACACACCAAAGAAATCATACGCCCACACTGCACAAATTGTCCCACCTATTCTGGAATCAGGATATAAAATTTCCCGAGGATTAGCGTAACACACGTCCAGGTCAAAAGGCTCTTTTTTGTAGAAAGTAATGACTTTGGAGAACGGTGCTGGATGATTTTTGCTCCAGCATGGCCACTTTATTCAATCTTCCTTCGAGGACAAGGATGATAACATATGACAAAAAAAAAGGTTCTGTTGAAGGGTCATGAGGACTCGAAACGTCAACTCTTTTCTTCTCCGCCGATGCTGCCAGACCTGCTGAGTTTTTCCAGGTAATTCTGTTTTTGTTTTGTGATGATAACATATGAATGAGACAAGGAAAGGATTAGGTAGTCCATTGAGCCTGTTCTGTTGCAAATGATATATTGATCATGTGACACTATCTGCAATACATTAGGCCAATAGGAAATTAAAAATTGAAAACTGCGTATCAAAACTGTGTTTTATTATTTTTAAAAATTGACTTTCTGCCAAACCAAAAAGGATGGCTGCTCCAAGTCACATGACCACAGGGTTGGACCTTTGTTCTGGGAGCTACCCACAGCAGTTATGAGAAAAAAAAATCCTCCTCTCATCATCATGGAAACTCACACCCAATTGTAACGACATTATAATCATGAAACCAGGGGACTCCCAGATTGAAACTTTTTATGCCTGCAGAACTGTTAACAGACCCACCTAACACCTGGGATTGTACAGGTCAATTTCAAAACGGGACCATTGAGGAGTCAATAGACATCATTTGCACCTTGATAAGCTTAACCCTTCAGGGGAAATCAGAGGGTCTGCCTAGACAATGGCCTCAATATAGATGACAACTCTTTCAAAAGATAATGGCCAGGACAGTATCACTCCTGAAATCAAAGCCAATTCCAGGCACTAGATAAACTAGGTGAAATCCTTTGTGGAGAAAGGTCACAAGACTTGAGTAGCCATTTTGAAATCTTTGATAAGTGAGAAAACTAGTCTGCTGTTTAACATCCAACCGGTGAACACCAAGAAGCAGGACTTGAGGCTGAATAACAGTCTGCTCCTTGAATCCTATCTCTGCTGGAAGATTTCCTACCATCGATTGCAGAACTGACCCAGTCTGTGTACCAACTTCATCTTGCGGTATCAGCACTAACTGTAAAGAGAACTCTACAACTCTGAACTTCAGCCAGCTGAACTTGAGCTCCTGTGTGAAAGAACTCCTCAATGAACTCTGATAATCATGTGAACTAATATTCATTTCTGTGATTCTTTTACTGTTGCTATCCATAGTTGTAAAGCTTTCTTCTTTTTCCTATCCTCCCCTTACTGTGTGTGTGCAGTGAGACATTGTGAACACTCCTCCATGTGTTTGAACATGAATAAACCAACGTTCTGGGTTAGTCATAATGTGTGTTTGCTGCAACTTATTAGTCAACTGGATCATACAAACTGAGGGTCTAGAAAAACACACCACAGCCATCTTTAAAAATAATTCCAAAACACCTACTGCTTACAGACAGTTGGCGAGGGGAAAGAAGTTCAGTTTGCTTTTCTCTCCTGTTCGTAAAAATACAAGAATTACTATGCACATTCTGTACAATTTCTCCAGAATCTAATGAAACAAGGCAATTGCACCTACATGAGAAAGACAGTTAGTTGGGAATCTTGAAATGCTGACATAATTAGCACAAACTCACTGTGATATTATGTCACCCAACATGAGGCAGATGAACGACGGTGGAGATAAACTAGGATATCAATAGAGTTTCTTGCACTGCAGGGTATATAAAATCGATGCCAACCCCTCCAATACTATCAGTATTCCATTTAAATATTGCCCTCCACACAAGAAAAGGATGCAATGATTACAACAATTCCTTTGGGGCACAGATAAAGATGCCATCAGGTAGGTACTTTATATCAGAACTACTTACCCCAACCCTTCAGTTGCAGATTTCCATTTCAAAGTGATTGGAAAAGGAACTACATCTGTGATGGAAAACTCACGTACTTTAAATGCTGGTGAAAGAATTGCACACTGGGTGAGGGGGTAGTGGGGGAGAGAAAAATAAATGTGGTAGTACAATTTTCAATTATATCTACATTAAAAGGTATTATATGAAAAGTTTGTAAAACAATTCTCTACTGTTAAAACGCAACATGCAACTTAAACTGAATGGAGATTTGATCTTAAGACCTGTGCAAATATTATAAAAGTTAAGTGTATAAACCTTTACACTAAGTGCAGAAGTTAGCATGCAGGTACAACATGTAATCAAGGTGGTTAACAGAATGCTATCCTTTATTATGAGAGGAACTGAACAGAAAAGTAAGGATGCTATGCTTCAGTTCTACAGGGCATTGGTGAGACCACATCTCGAATGCTGCGTGCAGTTTTGGTCTCCTTACTTAAAGAAGGATGTAATTGCATTGGGAGGCAGTTCAGAGGAGGTTTACTAGATTGATATCTGGAATCACCGGGTTGTCTTATGAGTTAAGGTTGGACAGGCTGGGCTTGTTTCCACTGCCATTTAGAAAAGTGAGGGGTGACCTTATTGAAGTATAAAATGGTCTTGATAAGGTGGACATGGAAAGGACGTTTCCTCTTGTGGGCGAGTCCAGAACTAGGGGCCACTGTTTTAAAATTAGGGGTTGCTCTTTTAGGATAGAGATGAGAATTTTTTTTCTCTCAGATGTTTGTGCAACTTTGGAACTCTCTGCCTCAGAAGGTAGTGGAAGCAGGGTCACTGAATATTTTTAAGGCAGAGGTAGACTGATTCCCTTGCCTAACAAAAATCTAAGGTTATCAGGGATAGATGGGCATGTAGAACTCAAAACACAAACAGATCAGCCAAGGTCTTCTTGAATGGCAGAGCTGGTTCAAGGGGCCGAATGACCTACTTCTGCGCCTATTTCATATGCCACCAGTCGTCATTAGCTCTTAGTACAGTTATAAAGAAAAGCAATGAGAGATAACTTGGCAAAATAGCAAGCTGGATTGTTTTCCTATTGGAGCATAACTGACCAAATTTGACAATGGAAAGACAGGTTCAATTCGCTTAATGGCCTCTGTCCTACCTCTAAAACGCCAGACTACATCTTTTTCCAATACCCATATGGATTGATTAACATTTAGAATTTGATTCCTACCCCTTTTCTGTACTGGTTATTAAGGTTTTATCTAACAATCTGTAGGTCTAAACTTAGATTAGAGCTTTTACTAACATATTAGAAGAAAAGTTATTGGTAAACTAGACTGATTACAGGAATCTCTGGTAGATACTGCACTGAAAGCTATTGATAGATGCCCCCGTATTAGCTTAAAACAAAGATCACTGATAGAAACCACTTACACAATTCTTCTGATGAAGAGGATTTTCAAACCATGCAACTGGTAAAGTACTTAAATAATCTTATTGTAGCTCAGCATTTAAGCCCAGACTGTAAATGCATGATAATTTGAAATATTTCCTAACTTTCCTGCTTTTCTGAACAGGTCAGCTGACTTAAATTTCAGAAATACATTCCAAGACATGTGTTCAATTTGATAAGTCTGTTATTTACCATTTATTATGTGTGGATTATTCAATTTCCCCCATTACCAAGGCAAAGAACATGACTGAAGACATACATGATACAGTAATAACAAAAAGGATTCCAACCTCAAAAGCAGCTAAAGATGTGTTTAAGGACAAAAGAAGAAAAATCCATTTTTCATCAGTTTATACATGATCAAACATGAGCCAGAAATTTACCTGCAATGCACAACCTCGTGCTACAGCTTCATCTGCATTAAGTGTCATGCTCAAATCTTTGTGAAAGAATTTTGCAATTCTTTCTTTCACTGCTGGAATTCTTGTTGCCCCACCCAAAATTTCAACAGAGTAGATGTCTTCAAATTGCAATTCTATAATTAAAACACAGTTACTACTAACAGGACACATTTCACAGTGCACAAACATTTTACACAATGGATTAACACAAAGAAAAGTATTTATTTTCTAGCAGAGTGCACTGATCTGAGATCAACAATTATTTAAGTTGCAGTAATGCTATTTCACTAAGCATGGGCTTGTGTCATGCTCACTTTGAAGTAGACATATTATACACACACCCGAGGGGAAGAAAAGTTTTAAAATAATATCTGCATAAACACAGCGAATGCATTCCAAATGTATCTTTGGATTGTTTAGCCAGATAAAAATCACACTGGTGCTTGAAACACTGATTTTGCAGCTTACTAGTCTTTTAATTTTTGTTCCAAAGTCAGGAAATTCCTGACTCCCGAGTCAGGTTCGTGGAGAAAGCGCTCTGGATGGCCTGATCTTCATTCCGGGGAGTGGGTATTAAGAGGAGTTTGGCTCGCAGCTGCCAGAAACATTTGAGGCAGCCACAGGGCCTGCCTGTTACAGAGGTGGCTGTCTGAAAGGCTGGCCTCTGTGTTCCAGCACTTTGTCCCAGCTACAGAGCAAACAAAAAACAGCCCTCTAACCCTCACCCCTCACACACACACCACCCCCAATTCATACCAACCCATGCCACCTCATGCCCCCAACTCGCCTCTATGACCCCCATACCAAACTATGCCCCTCTACCCACCCCCATGGCCCTTTGTAGCCAATTTTATGCCAATTCATGCCAAACCATACCCAACCACCACCTTTTGCCTTTACACCCTCCATGTCAACTCACCCAGTATCCACCATGGGCAGATCTCAGGGCCCATGCTGAGATTAAAATAAAGTTCTAAGTATCTATTGTGGATTTCACAATTTTAAAAAAAACAATCATTGTTAAAAAACCAGTCATTATATTTAAATTTCTTCAACTATTTAATCCTTTATAAAAACAAACTTTTGTATTCATAGCCCCAAATCAAAGACTTTATAACCACTTGGAGCTGTCAATCAAACTGAACTGGCAGGTACCCCACTGTGATAGTGATAAGTTGTGGAATCAGTCATGCAGCACAAATCCCATACTGATAACCCTCAGGCTTATGTCAACAGACAGTGAAATAGCAAGCACTAAAAAGCTACATGCCAAGAGATTTAAATATTTGACAGCTTGACAATTCCAACAAATTCATCCGCTTTTTTACACACATTCACGTCAACTTTTAACAACCCCAAGGCTAGGCTGGACGTCCACCCACCAACCAACCACCCCCCCTCCCCCCATCCCACCAAAAGGGTAGCCTTAGTGTGCACTTTCCACCCCATGTCTCCCTTTTCCTCTCTAATCATCATTCTAACTTTTTTTTAAAGTTTAGATAACTCATCCCAAGTGAATCACTTCCTCTTTCTCGCTGCAGGATTTGGAGAAATTTTTTATCCTTTATTTTACTTAGAATCAACAAACAGACAAAACAACCATGACCCAAATTATAAATATGAATTTATTACTGTCAGCATTACTCCTTTAAAATGCTTTCCATTTTTTCTTTTTTCAATATTGAACATATTGTTACAATTTATTTGCTTTAATTATTGCCAGATTTCACTGAATTTAACTCAGTGTTATAAACCTAGTTCCTAGTCTTTGGCAAATTTGAATCCCAGATGGTTCATTTGCCAGGGCAATGTCATGCTGCCTGACTCTTGCTTGGCAGTTAACTGTCAGTCACCATCAAGTGGTGCATTCTCCATGGTAACACCTCTACCAGAGTCCACTTGTGAACCAATCAGCATTCTTCTCATACAGGATAAGTGTGTTGTTTCCCCTGATATTGGTGTTTTCTTGCAAATTGTCCTGATGAGTGCAAGATGAAATTCTTCGACACAAAAAGTATTTTTTTTCCAGCAATACTCAAGTTATGTACCACCAAATGACTATAGACTATATAGATGACTATATACTTATGCATGCTGTCTCAAGCATAATATAACTTCCATTGCTTGTATAATGCCCGCATCTTCAACAGATAATGGGTAATGACTATAGATTATTCAAATGAATTTATTCAAACTATTCTAAAGCCAAAGTGACAAGCTACCATTGTAGTTTTCAAATGGAAATCTATAAAGAGTTCCCAGAGGTTTGCATTATCAATTTACTACAAGTATTTGGGTGTCTGACAGCGCAGCAAGAGTTCAGGTGATGTGGCAGGAAGAAATTGAGAGCTGTGCCTCAAGCAAACTATCAGGATTAGAGTAGAGTTCAGGAAACATGCACCATAAAGTACATTTCAAGTAGGTTATTGTTTGGCTCTGCTGTGGAAAATACAGGAGCCTCCACGCAATTTACAATAATCTCACCCCTCCTTTACAATCTAATGCCAGATGAAACTTAAAAGGGATGTGAATGATGATGGTCCTGTCAACTATTAAAACAATTCAGGTCTATGTAGGAATAAATCTTAAAACAACGTAAATGATACTTAAGGATATTGGGAACTGATCATCCAACACTACTGAAACAACACTTCCAAGTTTAGCTTCAAAGTGCTGACAGAAGAGTGTAATAATGGCATGGTAAGTTAACATGGGCAATTTCCATTATAAAAATTAGGACAGAATACACAACTTAAATGGGCACTGAATTGCACCTTCACATCCTGATTGACTTATCCCAATCTACTATTCCTATTGCACTTGGCAAAAAAAAAATTGCTCATGACTCTTATACGTAAAGTTGAAGTACAGAGTTACAAGTTTACCAGCTTTAAGGAGGTCACTTACTGGCTTGTTCCATTATGCTTTTTAAAGGGGTCTCCACTTTGCTTAAAAATGAAGCACAAAGTTCTTCAAACTGTGGTCTGGAAAAGAAAAACAAAATATGGCTAACATATCACATTGCTGCCAAGAGATTTTAAGCAATGCATATAGGATGAATATTTTTAGTTGAGTAAAAAAATTTGAGAAGAGATGACCAATTCCAAAAGATAACCAAGTATCTTATATAGGCATCCTTTTTCAGCAGGATATATAACAAGCTAAGAAGATACTCAAGGAAATTAAGACTAAACTGCAACTAGTTAACATTCTAAATAAAACCACCACCATTACATATTCACAATGTAATTTTCTGGAACTGGTTAATTTAATTACAATACACTTCCATTATACATTTGATACAGCCACTTTTAGGTATGTTAACAATGCAACAAATTTTAAATCTGCACATAGTAGAAACTGGCCAAGATCTCACTACAGTACTGCACTCCATCCAATCTTTCCTGGCAGAGTGACTTTTGTGGGAGATGCAGTCTGTGTCAGTTATAAGAAAGGTTATGTTCAGGTTGATCTATGACAGCAGATCTAAATTCTTCAAAAATTTAATTTTATAAATTGCCTTTGCATTTCCTCCCTCCCTTCAATTCAGCAAGTACAAAATAACAGAACTCAATTTGGAATGAAAGGACACAAAATACCTGTTCATTCTACCAGAAACATCAATATCGTTCATGAAGCACTCTATGTTCATTGGGAGATCAGATGCATTTGCACTCATTAGCTTCTTCAATTTCTCACACTCCTGGTACAGGCGGAGCAAAGCTCTACCATTAGCCTTCACATTTAATTTATATTTAGTCTTGAATTCTTCACAAAAGTGATCTACCAAGGCCTCATCAAAATTCTTTCCACCCAAGTAGGGATCAAATGCAGTTCCCAGAACCTATAATTTGAGAGAAAAAAAAGAAGTCATTACAAAGATAGTGTTCCAAATGCATTAATGCTTGGCTTTCTGCAATAACTAACAGCTTTGCACAGTTACATAATATTCAAAATCATTTAGAATACTGGCAAGTTCATACAACAAATATTATACACACAGGGTGCAATACAGGTTCAATGAAAAGCTGTCTTTAGCAGTTTACTTGGAAACAGCATGCAGGAAAAAAGCTCAACCAGCACCAGGATTCAAATGCTGTATTGAACACATTGGGAAAGTTTATTCTGCAGATAACCACAGTACTGCAACTGGACCAAGAATACTATTGCTCAATTAATTTGGTCTATAGCTTCTCAAAGCAGTTTCCATGTTTGGATATCTATCAATTTACAAGTAAAATGAGCAATGTCCCCAAAAATCCCTACTCAAAGCGTTACTGAAGTAATCTGAAAATCTTCTGGAAAAGTTATCAAAGGGCAAACAAATCTCTCTGTCAATCTTCAAGGAGCTAACCTTAAAAAAAATGTAATATCAACACAAAATAAGTTCTCCCCAATTTCATGTTTCTATATTACCTTAAATGTATTTTAAGCAGACAATAATACATGCATAATACTGATTTAATGCAAGTTTAACCCAAAACTTTTGCAAGTTAATTTAGAATCATAGCTTCCTAATTGCTCAAAGCATTCAATAAGTGAGTAGTTAATCCATGATAATCAGGAAAGCCCAAGACTGATTCCCTGTCTGTTTCAAGTTAGCTGATCTTGCTCAGGATAGCAGGCATCTACCATTAGCTTCAGCAACCTGAGGGAGCAAGGAGGAAATAGAAACAGTTGTTGCTGCTGATGTTATACAGCAACCCATGCTCGAAAATCACACATGGAGAAAACAGGAAATGGGCTCAATTGCAATGTCATACCTCATCCCTGTCCCAAGATCAAATGACCTAGTAACACTCATCAAATATTAAACATGAATAATGGTCACTTGGGCAAGATACTGAATGGTGACTAGTGTCCACAGAACTGAATTCCAGTCTTTAGGAGGGCAGAGGAGAAAATTGACATTGTTTAAAGCTGACTGAAAATATGCTTAATTGGATTTAAAAATAAATTTTAAATAAAAAAATCAATCATAAAAACCTCCAAGCTAATTATGCCTACAAATCCAGTTTCAGATAACCAAGTCCTTTACAAAAAAGTACTAAAGTCTAACTAAATCTGATTATTTGTACAGCAAAAGATTTTGGGCCATTAAAGTATACAAGCAGTCTCCAGCTTGCCTAATATCACTAAGCTAAGAACCCTTAAAAATTGTCAAGCTTGGTGAAAATACGAGGTGATCTTATCAACATCCTGGGGGGTTACCATATACCAGAAACTGAACAGGACCAGCCATATAAATACTGCAGCAGTGACAGCAGGTCATAGACTGGGAACTCTGCAGTGAGTAGCTCACCTCCAACTCCCCAAAGCTTGTCAACCATCTACAAAGTACAATCTACAAGTCAGGAGTGATGGAATACTCTCCACTCACCTGGATGAGTACAGCTCCAACAACACTCAAGAAGCTCGGTACCATCCAGGACAAAGCAGCCTGCTTGATTGGCACCCCATTCGCAACCCTTAACATTCAATTCCTCCACCACCAACACACAGTGGCAACAGTGTGCAGCAACTACAGATGCACTGCAACTCACCAAGACTCCTTCAACAGCACGTTCCAAACCCATGACCTCTAATATCTAGATGTCAAGGGCAGCAGATGCATAGGGACAACTGCCAGTTCTCCTCCAAGCCACACACCATCCTGACTTGGACCTATATTGACATTCCTGCACTGTCACTGGATCAAAATCCTGGAATTCCATTCCTAACAGCACTGTGGGAGTACCTACACCACCAACTTCAAAAGACAATTAGGGATAAGCTATAAATGCTGCTCCAGCCAGCAACACACGCATGCCAGAACAAATAAATAAATAAAAGTCAAGGTAATGTTCAGGTCATCACCTAGCTTCTAGCCCCAAGCAGGGGTTCTTCTACACAATGATAGTGGGCACAAGAGGAAATGAGACATGGTCCTACAATTGACATTTTATGCAAAGTTAACCGCAGTGGATAGGAAAAAGAAAAACTGTGCACTCTTCTTGCAACTGACTCTCTACTTTTACACTAATTTTCTCTCACCATCTTCCATTCATCTTCCTTTCTCTCTTCTGATCACTGTTTCTCTCTCATCTTCTCCACCTCAATTCCCTTTTCCTTTCATTGGTTATTGGGAACTGGACAGACATTTGAGGCTGTAAATCACAATGGTCAGAAATGACCTGTGTCCATCTCTTGGAGCAGGGATGTCGTAACATGCCTTGAAGTCCAATGCAAAGTAATAGAAGTCAGAACTTGGGTTCAAAAACAAGGAGGCCAGAGCCCTGGAGTTAGCTGCACAGTAATAGTGGGATAGTGGTTCTCACATCTTTCTCTATGGCTGTGGAACATGGACAACCTATCAGTATCTCAAAGCAATTAGATGCATCCCACCTTGCTGCAACGTCAAGCAGCAGGGCAAAATCCCTAACACTGAAGTTCTTTCAAGGTGTTGCATACCTAGTATCAAGAGCATGCTCATCAGAGCTCAGTTTCACTAGGTCAGGCATGTGGTTTGCATGGAGGATTCCTGCACATCAACAGCCATCTGAGCACAGGAACCTGCACCATAGGATGCCCGAAACAGATACAAAGACATTCTCAAAGCCAATTCAGAGCTTTCAAGTTGGACCCCACAGCGTCGGGAAAAACAACAACCTTGGACAGATCCAAATGGAGACGTCTCCTTCATAAAGCAATTTTAACATTTGAGAACAAAGTCAGGCCCCTACAGGACAAGTGAGCATGCTGCAAAGCCAGTGTGTTCACCTACCCTCAAACAATTACTTCATGTGATATTTGCAAATCAAGATTTGGCTCAACATCATATGTGGGAAGACACTAACCTAGATTTTGAATAATTGGTTTCTACGGTGAATACTCATCCAAAGTGCTGGGATAATCCATCATTATAGCTGGGCTAAACAGCAAACAGAGACTGTCCCAGAGATAACATGGATAACCTGGTACAGAGTTACCCTGAAAATCAGTGAACAGAAGACAGGCCAAGTCTGTGCCCAGTGGATGCCAAATTGTTGAATTCAGGACAACATTGTGCTCAATAGCTAGAGGCTGGATGCAAACATATGACATAAGCAGGAAGCAGTACAGTAGAGACTGATGGCTCCAAATCATGGGGCAGGATTTTGCCCATGACGGGGGTGCTCGGGAAGCCTACCGCCGCCCAAGATCAGCTCCACACCACGATTTCACGCAGGTGGGTAAATTAAGGCCTGCCCTGCGTGGATCACGAGCGGCAGTGCTGCGCGCTGCCTGTGTGGGCAGGAGGATGACAACGAGCCAGGCCTCACGCACAGTTCGTGTATGCGTGAGAAAGAGCGCTTCAATCTCCGAGGCATGGAGCTGCCTCGGCGATTGAAGCGTGTTTAAAAAATTAATAAAGACAGTTAAAATTTAATAAAACATGTCCCCTCATGTGACTGTCACATGAGATGGGATATGTTTTTAATTCCAAAATAAAGTTTTTATTTAATGTTTATTTGCTTTAGGAAACCTCATCCCACTCGTGGATAAGGTTTCCTAAAAAATGTAAAGGTCGCTTGGTCTTTTCGCTTTTCTGCCAACCATAAGGTTGGATGGAGCAGCATAGATTTGAATTTAATTAGATTGTTAATGGTCTTAATAGACCTTTTAATTGTCAATGGGTGTGCAGCCGACTCTGGTGCGCGCCCGCCGAACAAAATAACGTAAAATGACGTCATCGTGCGTCATTTTATGCTCGGGTGTGTGCCAAGTGTAATATTCTGCCCATGGAGATGGTGGCGAGAGCAAGACTCAACTTGGTGGCTCTTAAGCTAGGTATTCAGTTGAAACTATTTTTCTTGCATGGCGTGAGGCCAGCCAAGCACGATACAAAATAACGAGGTTAGTGTGAGCTTGCATTCTCTTTCATGTGCCTCACAATTGGGAGAGGGGGGGTCAACTGTTGGAATGATTGGGGATGTGAAGGACAATTTTAATAGATTTTTTTTGTGGAATTGATATTCATTAAGGTGTAACAATTTTTGGACTGAAGAGAAGATGGGTAACAAGCTTTTCTGATAGCTGTATCTTGCACATTTCCTGCTGTAATGTGATTGATCTTGATAGAAAAATAAAATTGGGAGAAAGATTTTACATAATATGATGGTGGCAGCTATAGTATACAAAAGGTGAAACAGACATTTAACCACTGAGGAAGAAAACTAGCATATTACGAGAACATAATCTAATTATTTCTTACAGAAGCGTTTCTGATAACAGCCAAAGTCTGAGAAGGGACAAGGAATAAATGTTAAAGAAAAAAAAACACAAGGACCTGTTTATGCAATGAACTGAGCTAACACAAGCTATTTTGCCTATCCAATAGGCAAAACCATTTTGTGTAAAAAGTGCCCCAATAGACCACATGCAGTCAGCTGATACTTTGTCTTTGAAACCACTTTGAAATACATTCTGTATTTTTACTGTGAAGCCTCTGACTCAAAGCCTCAGCTGTAGCTCAGTTGGTAGCACTCTTGCCTCTTGAGTCACAATATTCTATGTTCAAGTCCCACTCCAGTGCTTGAACTCAGAAATTGAGGCTAACACTCCAATGCGGTGCAGAGATTTTTTGTTTTAAAAACCAAAACCCATCTGCCTGCTTGGGCGAGTGCGAAAGACCCCATTGCACACAAGAGGTAGGGAAATTCTCTCTGGCAGCCTGGCCAATGTTTATCCCTCAATCAACAGCAATATAAAAGATTATCTGGCCATACGTTATAACAATGACTACATTTCAAAAGTATTTCATTGGACTGTAAGGTGCTTTGAGACATCTGGTAGTTGTAAAAAGCACAATGTAAATGTAAGTCTTTTTTCTTTTTAATATAGGAGGATTAGTTTCTAATCTGTATCAAAAAAGGTTTAAAAAGTTTTTTTAAATGACTAACCTTGAGCTTTCCCTTGTTAAATGCACAAATAGAAGTCTGATAGGCTGAATGTCCCATATCTACAAAGACCACATTCCTTGGTTTCTCTTCTGGAGCTGGTAAGTCCTGTTTGTAAATACCATATGCAAGAGCAACTAGAAAACAGAAAACAGATCAACATCTAAGAATCCTATACGTGTGCTTGGTTTTGTACAATGTTTGTCAAGACTATTACTAAATTGCAGCAGAGAAATCATTCGTCAGCGGCACTGAGCATTAAGCTAATCAACATTCGATACTACAGTAAAAACAAAAAATGCTGGAACTCAGGTCTGGCAGCATCTGTGGAGAGAGAAACAGAGTCAAAGTCGAGTCCGTATGACTCTTTCAGAGCGAAACAGAAGTAGAAATGTGATGGATTTTGTACTGTTTAAGAGGGGGGGAGCAAGATAGAAGGTCAGGGATAGATGGGAGCTAAGGAGAGACTGACAAAGATGTCATGGACACAAGACGAAGGGACTGTTATTGGCAGTGGTAAGGACCTAAAAAAGGCGCTGATAATGGAGAATGTTTTAATAGTAGAACAAGGGTGAGTGCTCTGTGTAAGCGCAACATAGAAACAAGTGATTGGTGGCCCTGTGAGGGTGGGGGGTTGGGGTAAAAGGATAAAGGAATGAATAAATAAAAAATGAAAATAAACAAGAATAAGATTAAAACGGAAATAAACTTTTTTTAAAAATTGGATTTAAAAAGGAGTAGAGATGGAGGAGAATGTTCATGGTCTGAAGCTGTTGAACTCAACGTTAAGTTCAGAAGGCTGTAAAGTGCCTAAACGGAAGATGAGGTGCTGTTCCTCCAGTTTGCGTTGGGCTTCACTGGAACATTGCAGCAGGCCAAGGACAGGCATGTGGGCATGAGAGCAGGATGGGGTGTTGAAATTGCAAGCAACAGGAAAGTCTGGGCCATGCTTGTGTACTGAGCAAAGGTGTTCCACAACGCAGTCATGCCCAGTCTGCGTTTAGTCGCCCCAATGTAGAGGAGACCACATTGGGAGCAGCGAATACAGTAGATCAAATTGAACGATGTGCAAGTGAAGTGCTACAGAGTACTGCAGCACAGGCACACAGTCCCATGCTCACCTCGATCTGAAATACATGAAGCAGTAGTTGCTCAAAATCCATGGAACTGTCCACAGTGAACAGGAAAGCAAACAAAAAGGCGGCTGCTCTTGGCAGTACACAGAACTCCTGCTACCGCCTCCTGTGTTGTAATTTCTATGAAAGCTTGCCCATAAATAAGCCTATACTTTTGACAGCCTGGGAGTAGATCTCAGCAGTAGAGGTATCAAGTTAATTGGACAAATGAAAATACATAAAAATTACAGAAAAAAGGGAAAGGCTAGGTGAATCAGATTATTCTTCAGCCAAAGAACTGGCACAGACATGGGAGTGATAGACTGAACTGCTGCTTTTAGAGGACTAGGGCTAGTAAAATTTTAAAGTGTAATTCAAAAATGTACAATTCAACTTGCATTGTTTCATCACCAAAGGGTTTTCCTTGAAGCCCAACTGCCTCTCAAGTATTATAATTTAATTTGTAATAAAGCCAAATAAAAAGTGCTAATATTGAATATAACAATTGTACAATTTCTACATATTAGCTCACTATCACAAAGTTGTCTGTTTTTTTTTAAACAGACAATCAGCTTCCACAGAATTTATCATGTGCATTCTCAATGTCCTTTCAGGTTGTTCATCTCAAGATTTACTACTTGAAGCACCTTTTAAGTAAAGAAAGCAAACTACAGCTGAAGTAGAATGCTCTGCATGGATTGTGTCCAACAAACTGATCCCAGATACAAGACATATTTGAAAAGCAATGTTGAAACAATTCCAAGTTACCCAATTTAGGGGTAGGTCTGTACCTCCATTACCACTACTCAGGCACAATTGCTGCTCATCTTTAAAGTTGTATTTTTTTTCCTTATAGGTACAAATAAGAAACTACCCAAAAAAAAGAAAATCTCCAGGCATTTTCTCAGTAATTTGAAAAAGTTTTATGGGAAAGTGGAACACAAGTTAAAGTTGTTGCGTTTAATGGGAGAATGAAGTAGGTAAACAGGGAGGACGACTACTTTGGAGTATGTCCCCTTCCCAATGCCAGGCTAAAACATGTATACCAAGCAGACAAATTTATTTATTTTTTTTAAAGACAGATAAAAATGAATGTTAGGTAGAACAACCCAACTTGCACACATTACATAGAATGTACAACAGAAATATTCAGCTCAATTGGTCCATGCCAATAAGTTTATAAAAAGTCTTCTCCCGTCCCTCTTCACCTAACCCCATCAGCAAAATGTTCGATTTCATTGCTTTCCTCTTCATGCATTTATCCAGCTTCCGCTTAAATGCATTTATTTAACTTGCCTTTACTTACGGTAGTGAGTTCCACATTATAACTACTCTGGGTAAAATTTCTCCTCAATTTCCCATTGGATTTATTAGTCACCATTTTATATTTGGTTTCCCCCACAAGTGAAAACATCTTTCAAACTCTTTCATAATCTTGAAGGCCTCTGTCAGGCTACCCTGATTCTTCTCTTATACAGAAAAGTGAGCTCCAACCTGTTTAATCTTTTTTGATAGTCACAACAGCCGAAAATGTAGCCATTCGGCCCATCAAAACTATGCCAGCTCTCTGTAGGTCAATCCAGTCAGTCCCATTCCTTTGCGCTATCCCCATAGCCCTATGTGTTAAGCTCACTCAAGTGCCCATCCAGTTTCCTTTAGAAATAATGGATTGTCTGTTTCCACCGTCCTCAAATAAGGAGTTGCAGATCATTATCAATTGCTGCGTAAAATAATTCTTCCTCCCAAACCCCTGCACCACTTGCCCAAAACTTTAAATCAGTGCTGCCTAATCCTTGTATATCAGCTAATGGGAACAGTTTTTCCTCATCTGCCTTATCCAAACCTGTCATAATCTTGTACACCTCTATCAAATCACACCTCAAACTCCTTTGCTCTGAGAACAACCCTAGCTTCTCCAGCCTAACCTTGCAGCTAAAAATATTTCATCCCTGGAATCATTCTGGTAAATCTCCTCTGTGCCCTCTCAAGGACCCTAACATCCGTCCTAAAGTGTGGTGACCAGAACAGGATGCAACACTCTAGTTTGCCTAACCTAACCTTGATACAGGTTCAGCATAACCTTCCCATTTTTGTACTCAATACCCCTATTTTATGAAGCCCAAGATCCCATATGCTTTGCTAACCGCTCTCTCACTATGTCCTGCCACCTTCAAAGATCTACGCACATGATGCCCCAGATCCTTGTGCCCAGCACAAGATTTAGAACTGTGCCAAGTCTGTATTACCTCTCCCAAAGCCAAAATGCATCACCTTGCACTTCACGATTAAATTCCGTCTAGCATGTGCCTTCCCATTGTGCTAGCCTATTTATGTCCTGTTGCAGTCAATTGTTACCATCCTCACTGTATGCCACACTACTAAGTTTGGTACCACCTGCAAATTTTGAAATTTTACTAATTTCTAAATCAGTAAAATTATCTAAATCATTTGTATATATCATTAAAAAATCAGTGGCCCAGCACTGACACCTGGGGAACACCACTGTCCATCATTCATTCCCATGTATGAAAAACAACCATTTACTATGATCCTCTGAACTGATCTGAAGCTAACATTGAGGCACATGGAATAGGAAGGTCAATGTTGGTAACCAGCCTTTTGCAAGGTATTTTGTCAAATGCTTCCTTAAAGTTTATATATACAACATCCATTGCATTCCCTTCATCAACCTTTCTCCAACTGCATTCATCCATTAGTCCAGCACAATCTTCCCTTTACAAATCAGTGCTGGCTCTTCTTAATTAACTCAAACCTCTCCAAGTGCTTGTTAATTTTTCCCCCCAATTATTGTTTCTAAAACCTTGCACACCATTGATATTAAACTGTAGTTCCTAGGAAAGTTCTTGCTCTCTTGCTATGGAGAGTGACAAATGTGGCACCTATATTCAATGTGCTGGCATCCCCCTCATATCTAGGAGAGATGTTAAGATTATGGCAAGCCCTTCTGCTATCCCCATCCCTGTTGTAATATGCCTTTAAGGGATTGCAGCGTGATATCACTAGAAAGGAAGCATGTCACGCAATCTAGTTTTAGTTTCACTTTTGTTTTTGAGCAAACACAGCTCTGCTACTGGTGTCTTCAAGCTTTACACCTTTGTATAAATATTCCTAAGTGTATAGTCTCAATTAATGAGCCCACAAGTTGTTTACCCAACCCCTGAGCGACTGGTGTCTTTATCATTATAAAAACACAACATGGTGTTCCTCAGCGGCTCCTTCTAAACGATGTGCTCAGTCTGGCAGCAGTTCAAGAAGGCAGCTCAGCACCACATTCTCAAGGACAACTAGGGATGGGCAATAAATGCTGGCCCAGCCAGTGATGCCCACATCCCATGAATGAATTTTTTAAAAAATCAAGATATGTCATGCTACATGGCATGAGACAATTCTCAACATTTTGGTCAGACCACAACAGATTCAAAGCATTGGAGAGTTTTGAGAACACAGCATGCTGACTGCGGAGAAAAGCTTTGAAGACACAGTGCCAGGATAGTGCTCAAATAAACAGCTCATAAGCAGACAGATTCTTTGAGGTGAGTAGGACAGCGCGTCAAGAGGACCAGCACCGGGTTAGCTCAGTTGGGAAAGGCAAGTGACCAGGGTGTGGGCCAGATTGATAGCAAGTGAGGAGTCAAACAAAAAAAAACAAAATCAAAAATCGAGCCAGAGGAGGTTACAATTATAATGGATGGAGTCAGGAAAAGCATGCAAAAGCAGCTATAGTGACATTCATCCCAGGTTCTATAGGAGAAGGAAAGTCAAAGGGATATTGTCAAAACGTTCACAAAATACCCCAGTCTGATTTGGGAAGCAGCTAACCTAATCTCCAAATTAAAAATCTTTAAACAGCATACAGAGTTGATTCTGGTGTCACTGAATCAGACAAGCAAGCAATAAAAATTCACTTAGCAATGGGGAATAAAAGTCTACGCAGGCTGAACATGTCAGGATTAACAGCAGAAGACCTAATGGATCCCTAAAAGCTATGGACTACATTGGAAGACCAGTTCAGTATAAGGCTAACCTTCCACATTCGTCAACTAGAGTTCATGTCATTTCGACAACAGCCTACAGAAGCCATAGACCACTTCACCAGCAGATGCAGAGCAAAGGATACATACTGCGATTTTCCATACGTAGAACTAGCAGAGAGAATTGAGTTGGCGATTCCCTCCACTCACATGGAAGCGTTCCAGAAGGATGCTGCACAAGCCCAAAACATATAGCATTGAAGAACTACAAGGGTGGATGCAAGTATGAAGTGATCCTTGCAGGTCGATGAAGCTTACAAGTCTCTAAGTATAACCCCAATTGTTGACACACTTACTACAACATCTAAACCTAGCAAGAAATGTAGAAGGTGTGCCCTTCTGCATGCACCAAGGAAATGCCCAGCTTTCCAGCAATTCTGCAAGGTACCTAGGGAAAAAGGGCCATTGGTAGCAGCAGTGCACTAGAGTAAAGGCTGATGCAGTGACAAAGAACCATGCACTGAATCAAACAGACCGTACACAATGGGTACCTTGTAGCAATAAGAATGACCATCCGATACCCCGTAAGAAACACATACATGAGGTAACTGACAAAGAAGATAATGACGACAATGTGCAAGATGAGATGAAGAGTGGTGAACATGTTTCAAACCATCAATCTTGTGGAAAACAGGTACCGTCACACCATTCCAGGTGTTGGCCAAGATTCAAATTATCTGCCCCAAGAAAGTTAGTAACTACTCGTTATTGGCCAAGGTTGACAGGGGCAAGTGCCAACACACTACCCCTGCAAATTCTAAAAGACATGTATCCACAGACAAGGCAGGCCCCAGCGAAACCTCCTACTGCGCAACTTTCGGTGTACAACAGTTCACAAATTCTATGTGCAGGTTCTATAGTCCTGAAGTACAAGTGCAATCAATCCTCCTGGGTGTCACAGGTGTTCTACATTGTGGAGACTAAAGGCCCAGTGATTGCAAGCCTACCAGCATGCTATGAACTCGCACTAGTAACAATCCATGGAATTAGTTAGACCTCATACAGCAGATCAAAGTCAGAAACTACTCCTATCACCTCATTCACAACCTAACATTGAAATATGCAGAACACAAACAGAATTACCTGGAAAAACTCAGCAGGTCTGGCAGCATCGGCAGAGAAGGAAAGAGTTGACGTTTCGAGTCCTCATGACCCTTCAGCAGAACTGAGTGAAGTTAGGAGAGGGGTGAAATATAAGCTGGTTTAAGGTTGGGGGGGCGGTGTGGTTGTAGGGACAAGCAAGCAGTGATAGGAGCAGATAATCAAAAGATGTCACAGACAAAAGGAACAAAGAGGTGTTAAAGGTGGTGATATTATCTAAGAAAATGTGCTAATTAAGAATGGATGGCAGGACACTCAAGGTACAGCTCTAGTGGGGGTGGGGTGGAAAGACTGACAGGGTATTACAGTTATAGATTTAAAAATAATGGAAATAGGTGGGAAAAGAAAAATCTATATAAATTATTGGAAAAAACAAAAGGGAGGGGGAAGAAACTGGAAGGGGGTGGGGATGGGGGTGGGAGTTTAAGATCTAAAGTTGTTGAATTCAATATTCTGAAATATTGAAATATGCAGAATTGGCAGTTTCAAGGGAACTGCAACATTACATTTAAGAGAATGCAAGCCATCAATTAATCTGCCACTTAAGTGCAACACCCACTTACAAGACAAACTGAAGGTCGAATTAGACAAAACAGAGAAAGGTGGAATAATTAGAAGAGTACAAGGGCACACAGACTGGTACAGTTCAATTATGAGTGTCAAAGAAGGATGGATCATTGAGTGTATGCCTCGATCCACGATGTTTAAATGCAGCTTTGAAGTGTTGTCCTTACAAAATACCCACATTAGAAGGGTTAAATCCCAGATTTGCAAGTGCAAAATTCTTCTCAAAGCTTGATGCCAAACTTGGCTACTGGTCAGTACGTCTCATGGAGAAGTCCCAAGAGCTTGCTACATTTCATACCCCATTCAGATGATACAGTTTTTAATGACTTCCTTTTGGGCTGTTAGCCAGGTTCTCTTTTAAGCTCACATGAACCGTATTACATATACTGTGCCAGGATGCATCTGTATCGCTGGTCACTTTGCTGTTGTAGTAATGAAGTAAGAACAGGACTATAATCTGCACTTACTGATGCAAGTGGCACATAATAAAAGGACTGGCGTTCAATAGTCTGAAGTGTGCCATCAACATGCAGATGAATTTCTTTGGTTCTATTTATTCCAGTCTCAATAAATGAACCCATAACATCCCTTATGAGTGATTGGTGTCTTTATATCATTATAAAAACACAAGAATCCACACTTCTTCAGCAACCTGGGATGCAAGCCATCCAGACCAGGAGAATTATCCACTCTTAAGGACAGCCAGTATTTACAGTACATCCTGCCCATCAATTTTTACCTCATCCATTACCTCTACCATCTCTTCCACTGATAGGTATAATACCCTTGTAATTCTTTTTGCATTTTCCCTAATACTTTTATCCTATTTATAGTACAGAAAACAGAACCATTCTAACTAAGATTCTATATAAATTTAACATAACTTCCCTACTTTTCAATTCTATCCCTATAGAAATGAACCTCAGTGGTTTGCTTCCTTGTTTTTTAAAATGCTCTTTTCACTATTTTTTAGTGACTTGTGTTTCTGTACCTCTGATCCCTGTGCTCTCAACCCATATACTTGCTTATTTTCCATGGAGAATATAGCCTTATGTTTCCCACAAAAAAAATGCACAACCTAACATTTATCTATATTGCAATTAATTTGCCAATTGCACACCCATTCAGCAAGGTTATCGATATGTTGCATTTTAAAATCACATCCTCCTCAATATTAACCAAAGCTCCCAATTTGGTATTGTCTATAAATTTTGAAACTGCACTTTCAATTCTAGAGTAAAAATCCAGGTTTCGTGCACAACCCACTTTCTTCTGTTTTATGCAAAAAATGTAAACGTTTACAACTGCTGCTTTCTGACAGAACATTTTGCTGAAGGGGTTTGCCTCTCTGTTGATTAAAAGAACATACATCTCTATTTAAATGGCGCGTAACAATGGTTCCAATTGTTTTGCCAGTTTGAGTAACTAGCTCTATTCTTTTTTTGTTTTGTGGTTAGTTGACCATCCATTCTGCTACTTGTCCCTGACTCTACATGCTCTGGCTTTAGCCTCAGTCATGAGCGTACCATTGAAGGCCCTTTGAAAATCCAAATACATTAGTTCTACTGCATTACACTCATCTACACAGTTATTTATTCAGCGAATTCAGTAAGATTGGTTAAGCATGTCTTTCCCTTTTGACCTTGCTATTATAACTTCAGTTTATAGATGTTTTACTATTACATCTTCGAGTAAGATTCCATTATCAGATTCCATTATCATTCCTATCACCGGTGATAAGTTTGCTGGTCTATAGTTTCCTGGTTATGTACTTTCTCCTTCTTTAAATATAGACATCATATCATCTGTCAAGTTTTCAGCATCATCCCCTATATAATACTGTTGTGTCTTCCATAATTTTTAATATGTATGAATACACTTCATTTGGAAAAGGGTTTTTATCCTCCAAGCTTGGTTAGTTTATCTAGTTTAGTATCTCCCTCTTTCCTATCTTAAATGGCTACTCCTTTTTTGATCTTTTCTAATACTATGCCCACCTTGTTAATCTCTGGAAAATATTGAGGCAAAGTAATTATTCAATATTTCTGCCTTTCAATGGCAGTATCTGAGATTTCAATATATGCATTTACCATGTGCATCCTTTAGTGTCCTATCCCATCCTTATTTTTCTTTTATTTATGTGTCCATAGAATGCTTTTCAATTCTTTTCATATTCCTTCTGAAGTTTAAGTATTTTACTTTCTCTTTTTAAAAGAAAGCATTAAACTTTACCAGATTTTCAAATGCTCCAATCAACTTTCTGATCAACAAATCACCAAGCTGCAGTTATTGGTGTACTGTTTGAAAAACACTACTTGCTTCCTCTGCTTAGCACAGTCAGATTGGAAAAGCAGATCACCGCACACATGGTTAAAGCAAGTAAAAGCCCTGCTACCTAGAATTAAGTAAAGGCACTTAAAAAGCCAAAAATAGCTCTTTGCTACTGCTAAAAATATAATGATGATCCCAATTATTGGAATTAAACTGGGGGACCAATAAGAGTCCTACATTTGGTCTCAACACCAATGCATTGTAGGAAAACCATGATTAGTGCTCCCAATTTCTATCCTATTGCAGGTATGCATGTGCAGGCACTGGGCGTAAAGAGTTGGCTTAGCTATAAATCCCCCGTAGTACCAAAATGCCTGTCAAAATGTCAAAGCCCATGTTTGAAACATGACCATGGTATGGCACCCATGGAATCAAATTCTGGTACCCATGGAATCAAATTCTGGTAAGAATTGAACACTCTCCCAAAAGGGTGGCAGCTTACACTGGTTTCAGAAGAGAACTTCTTGAAGTTATCACACCAAAATACATTTTGACTTGGCTGCGGTTAAATATTTTACAATGTTGTTGATACAAAGCTGCTGCTTTATAGTTACATAAAATCTTCAGTATCACTGCTTTACTAGAATAATTCGAGCTAGAGAAATATGTCCAAGAGCAAATAAATTTTTAAGTTCATATTAGGGTTCGCACCACAATGGAATGATGCTGGCTCAACATTATATTGCTACAAAATGCTAAGATCGACTGCAATCTGCTGGCCTGTTCTTTAATGACCAATGTTTCAACTAGTGTTTTAAAGTTAATGCTTTGCACTGGCCCTATATTCTCCCAATATGACAAAATGCACTGTCTCCATTCATTGTTCTTTTTAAACATTCCTACTAATCTTTTACCTCCTGAGGAGGGCTTGACAGGGTAGATGTTGAGAAGTGGGGGAATCTCAAACTAGGGGAAATAGTTACAGAATAAGGGGACACTCATTTAAAACTGAGATGCGAAGGAATTTCTTCTCTCAGAAGGTAGTGAATGTCTGGAACTCTCTACCCCAGGGAATTGTGGAGGCTAGATCACTGAAAGTGTTTAAAGAGGAGGTAAGAGAGATTTTTGAAATATCGGGGAATTGAGGGCTATGAGGAGCTGGCATGAAAGAGGAGTTGAGGCCTGGGGCAGATCAGCCATGATCTTATTGAATGGTTGGGCAGGCTTTGAGGGGCCAAATGGCCTACTCCTGCTCCTGTTTCTTATGTTCTTAAGTTTTATTGAATACACACACACACACTTGTGATTGTTCAGACAACTATCAACAGATTTAAGTCTAGGAAAACACCTCAGCAACAGGCCAAGATATCATGCCTTTTTTTTTACCTGCAGTGGTGTCGTTCATCAGCCGCAGACAATTAAGTCCTGCAATCTCAGCAGCAGCAATCACAGACCTTCTTTCTGCATCGGTGAAAAAACTAGGGACCTGCCAACAGATTCGGAAAACTTTAGTTTTTAAAAAAATGTTTGTTTTATCTATAATTCAGGATCCAGTACTGCACTGACATGTTTCCAACATGACATGCCATCCTCATATCAAGTAACAGTTACATACTACAGGTGAAGAAAACTTCATCAAAATTTAAATATTTACCATAGCCATTTTACAGCAACTTAATAAAAATTTCAGCTCATACTAATTTCAGCATGTGCTTCTATACTTTCAATCAGGATTCAAACACAAAAACCTTCGCTGGATTATGTAGAGATCAGGGCAGCAAACTAGTCTCAAAAAGAATGACTGTGTTCAAAAAAAGTGTAAAACATGCATAATCGAGTCAATACCCCAGAATTTAGCACATACTTAATGCATAAAAATCAGAGAAATTTGTGATGAGAAAGAGGTAGGTTGCAAGTTGCAAATTGTCACAAATTGATTAATGATTTACACCGCTCTGCCATCAGTCTCACAAATACAGGAGCTCATCACTAACTTCCCCATGGGTTTCAAATTGATAAATTTTTATTTTATGGTGATAATGTAACTCAGCAGGTACAGCTACTATTTCACTTGCTAATGAAATGATTTATGGCCTGGATATGCCATTTAACTTTGGAGACCTAGAAAGGGGCCAACTGAAACTGTGGAAACTTGGAAATCTAAATTGTTCCCACAGGCTCTTTTCTCTCTCCTTCTTAATCCAATCTTTCCCACTTTTCAAATTTGACTTGAAATCACCCCATTTTCCTGTCCATCCATTGCTTGATTTCTTTCTCTATCTTTAAATTGGTTAATATAGACCATTATTCACCAAGGTCCCAGGTGGCCACTTCACCTTGATGCAGTATGACCAACTTGCACTTCCAGCAGCTTGTGGCACAAAAATAATTGGATCTGAAGGGCAAAGGAAAAAAATCCAATTCATGGCACCAACCGCAAGATGCAGCTCTCCAGCAAATCTGGGACATTGAAGTTTATTTGTTTATGAATTTTTATGCTCAAATTGAGCAACTTCAGTACAAATGAATTCAGATACCCAATAACATTATCAAGTTGAATATATAATGGTCAAATGTAAAGCAATGCATTTGAAACAATCTACGAGGGCTTTTGTTTCAGTTGGAATTATTCTCATTTTCTCCTTGATCCATATTTATGAAGGATCAATCTGTACCAAACTATAGATCCTCACCAACTATGAAATGTGTTGCTACTGACCACATTAATTCAACGGAGACTGTTACAGCTAGGGAAGATATTTTCATGCCACTTCGCTTGGACCAGTATCCAGACAGAATGTATAGCTAGATAGCCACAGGGCCCAACAAAACCTGTTCAGTAACCAATAAGAACCACTGCCAAAAAAGTGCAGAAGCATGGCATAGTAGCAATTTGTGTTAATGGAATTTTGAGCTCTCCAGCTACACTAACTAAATATGGTTACAAACTTGTTGCCTAAAAAGTTGATTTACTAATGACACTTAAAACCAGCTGAATTTGAATTTTAAAAATGTATTGGAATGTGGGCAACATTAGCAAGAAAGAATTTATTAGCTATCCCCAGTTACCTCTAGGTAGTAGTAATGTAGGTCCTTGAACTGTTGAAATCCTAGTGGTTATAGCCCTACATGTGTTAGGTTAGACATTCAAGGATTATGATCAAACAATAATGAAGGAAGGCTGATGTACATCCAGGTCAGGATGGTGCCAGATACGGAGGAAAACAGTGTTCTCATGAGGTTGCTACTTGTCCTTCTCTTGGATAAAGGTCATAGAACTGGAGGCATTGTTGAAGCAAGCTTGTAGAACCACTGCAGCATATCTGCTTCATAGCACATATTGCAGCTACAGTAAGCCAAACAGGCATGGATACTGAGCTAAGTGGCAGGGTGCCAATCAAATGGTCTGCTTTGTCCTCAATAGGTTTGAGTTATGTTGTGATTAGTGATGAGTATTCAAACAATTCTGGTTTGAACTTCTGTGGAAAAGATTCGAGTGGTCATACGGTGAACCACCCATCACAACACAATCAATCAGTCTCTACCCTTATTTTGGAGCCATTGGTCCAGTTCAGCTTCTGGTTGACAGTAACTCAAAACGTTTATGGTGGGGCACTCAACCACAGTAGTGCTGTCGAAGGCCAGAAGAAGTGGTTAGGCCATAGTTGGAAATCACTGTAGAGCACTTGAATGTTACCTGCCTCTTTTCAGCTCAAGTATGGATGCTGGTTGTCCAAATCTTGTTGTAGTCTGCATAGGCCACTTCATTAACAGGAGTCATGAACGGAGCTGAACACTAGAATTATCAGCTAATTGCCCCGCTCCTGACCTTATGGAAGAAAGAACATTGTTGAAGCAGCCAAGGATGCAACTCTAAGGGACCCTAGCAGCGATGCCCTGGAGCTGCAATAACTAACCTCCAAAGACAACCATATTCTTGTGCATCATCCATTACTCTAGCAATGGATTGTCGTTTCTCATTTAGCTTAGTTTTTCTAGAGCTCCTTGGAATCATATTTGGTAAAATGTTCTCTTGGCCTTAAGGGCAGCTACTCCATCAGAGAAGGTTCAAATCAGCTGCTGGATTCAAATTCGGATCAACACTAGCTAGACCTGGAACAAAGTGGCTCCAGCAAAACTGAAATGAAACCAAGGTCATTGGTGGGCTGGTGCTGCTGATATTTTTTCCCCATCATTTGACTGAGGGTTGGAGGAGCCTAAGTTAGTAATTGGCTAGATCAGATTTGTCCTGTCTTGTAGATAGGGCATACCTGAGCAATGTTCCACATTGTCAGGTAGCTGCAAGTGTCATAGTGTACCGACTAGCTTGGCTAAGGAACTGGCTATTTATTCCCAACATTTGTATTTATTATATACTCAGGTCAAGCAGACTCTGTGGAGAGGTAAAAAGAGTTATGTTTCAGGTCGATGAACTTTCATCAGAACTAGCTGGCTCTGATATGCAAGTCTTCAGCACCACAGCCCAGAATATCATCAGGATCCACAGCCTTCATTGTGTCTAATGTACTTGACTGTTTCTTAATGTCATATGGAGTGATCCAAATGTGGCTGGATAGTGGCATTTATGATGGCAGAAATTTTGGGAAGACGAAAAGTAGGGTCACCAACTAGGTACTTTTGGCTGAAGATAGTTACAAACACTTTAGCCTCATCTCCAACGGTCAAATTCTGCACTCTGCCAGTTGTTATAGAGGAAGATGCTCATGGAAGCTCCACTTTCCTTTATTAGCCCGAGTGGTATGGTTACTAGAGATTTGCTCCGGTGGCAGGACTGCTAAATATTTATATAGCCTGGTACTTTAAGTGGTTGGGTGTAGATAGCCTCATTTGAAAATGTCTGGAGCTGCTTCTGGCATGCTCCGGAGTTGACCTACTGGTGTGATGGTAGCTTCAGGTATATATGAGGTTACATATCAGGAATGGAGATAATATAAGCATGGACTGAAGATTCGTTAAGACAGAGAACAGTGGGAATAAACAGGTCAGTTTCAGGTTGGCAGGCTACAACGCGTAGTGCAAGGATCAGTGCTTGGGTCTTAGCTTTTATAATCCAAGTCAATAAGTGAGTGGAATGAGGGTAATGTATCCAAGTTTACCGAGGACACAAAAGTTAGACAGGAAACTAAGCTTGAGGAAGATGCAAAGAATATTATAAAAGAATTTCAATTCGTTAATTGTGTGCACAAGAACATGGAAGATGAATATAAAGTGGAGAAATGAAAGTTACCCACTTGGGTAGGAAAAAATAGAAATGCAGAATAATTTTTAAATGGCGAGACTGGGAAATGTTAGTATTAGGAGAGACCTGGGTGCCTTTGTACATCAATCACAGAACGTCAGCATGCAGGTACAGCAAGCAATTTGGAACACAAATTAATGCAAGTCTTATTACAAAGGGTTTGAAGTACAGGGATAAAGAAGTCTTACTACAATTGTAGAAGGTTTAGGTGAGAGACTTGAAGTACTATAGTTTTGATCGCCTTACCCCAGGAAGGAAATTACTTCCTTTACAGGGATTGCAAGCAATGATGATCAGACGGATTCTTGTGAAGGGGAGATTGTTGTAGAAGGAGAAATTGAGTAGGCCTATATTCCCTACAGTTTAGAAAAATGATAGGTGATCTAATTGAAACAAAATTCTTAAGGGGCTTGACAAGGTGATGCTGGCAGGATGTTTCCCCTAGCTGAGCTGACTAGGATTAAGGGTCACAGGCTCAGAATAAAGAATTAGCCTTTTCGGACTAAGACACGAGAAATGGCTTCAAAGGATTGTGGATATTTGTAATTCTCTACTTCAGAAATGTGGATGCACCGTCAAGTATATTTAGGACAGATTTTTGGATATTAAGTGAATCAAGGGATATGGGGGAAAGAAAGAGAGAGAGAGAAAGGGGGAGAGAGAGAGAGAGAGAGAGAGAGAAAAGGGAGAGAGAGAGAGAAAAGGGAGAGAGAGAGAGAGAAAGGGGGAGAGAGAGAGAGAGAAAGGGGGAGAGAGAGAGAGAGAAAGGGGGAGAGAGAGAGAGAAAGGGGGAGAGAGAGAGAGAAAGGGGGAGAGAGAGAGAGAAAGGGGGAGAGAGAAAGGGAGAGAGAGAGAAAGAGAGAGAGAGAGAAAGGGAGAGAGAGAGAGAGAGAGAGAGAAAGGGAGAGAGAGAGAGAGAGAGAAAGGCAGAGAGAGAGAGAGAAAGGGAGCAAAGGAGAGAGAGAGAGAAAGAGAAAGAGAGAAAGAAAGAGAGGCACAAAAAAGGACACAGAAGAGAAAAAAAGGAGGGGAGGGAGGAGTGCAATAGGTAGTAATTTTACAGCCTCACATGACCCAAAACCACATGACTACAGGGTCTGCATGAAATCTAAACTACACCCCATTACCAGTTGCTTGACCCTGCCAGTGGGAGAGGATATATGCACAGTCTTGGGATGGCAATCTAAGTCCAGCTAATGCCTGATGGGTTTGTCAGATAGCTCCCAGCATTGGTTCAAACAGTTGACTGAGCTGTGTCTTGTCTTGATCCAATGTCGGGGTCATTGTTGATAGGTCTGTAACTACATTTGCATTGTTGCTCCAATGCAAAGACAAAATTCTGTGGATGCTGGAATCTGAAACTAACAGAAAATGCTGGAAATACTCAGGTCAGGCAGCATCTGTGGTGAAACAGTTAACATTTCGGGTCAATAATCTTTCATCAGAACTCAAAGATTATTGACCTGAATGTTAACTGTTTCTCTCCACAGACACTGTCTGACCTGCTAAGTATTTCCAGCCTTTTCTGTTTTTACTTGTTTTGTAGTAGCTGTTTTACAATTAAATATTTCACTATGCCACCGCAGGAGTGGCAATAAGAATCTACCAAATACTATTGTTCAGGAGTCAGACATAGGCCTGACTAGGTGGAGGTGAATAGGTTGAGCAGCTTTTATGGACAATTTTCTGGTGCTAGCCCACAAATGAGCAGATTTATTGAATTTAATTTCACAACTGGCCATAAGATTTGAACTCACGACTTTGTGTTGCTAGTCGAGTACTATAAACACTGTGGTAATATATTGCAAAAAGCAGTACCAATTTTGCATTCATGGTAGTTAGACTTACATTAGCAAGTTTACTCATTCCTGACCATGTAAATGACAGAATAAAAAGAAATAAGATCTTGTGATTTAGATCTTAACATCTTTGGAGTGGCACATGATTCCTGTGATCTGTTAACCCATCTGCTAGGGTTTGGTCTGGGATTGCACTTCAAAACTTTGACAGGAAATACAAAGAGCTTGTTAATCAACATACCTTCAAAAGAATGAAGACAATACTTGAGAGGTACCCAACATTTTTCCTCAACTATGTACAGCGCACTAGAGCAAAGTACAGAATCTCTTGAATTTCATCTTGGCAAAAGTCAAAATGCTCATCATCTCGAGCAGTTAGATTAAGGCAACAGTTCTTTTACATAAGGATGTCCCCGAGGAAGCTACTTCTGAAGAAGAATTATTCACTACCATCCAGCGGGTAAATAACTTCCTGGCAGTTGACTGATGGTACAATCTTTATAAACTAAATCTAGGATAGTTTTGAGATTTTTGCTGGCGTTACTTCAATCCACCTACCGAAATTACACAGTCTGTCACTGGCTTCTTCAGTGCATTTTCTGAAGTCTCTTTGAGTTTAGTCAGTAACATCCCTGTAATTTGTTCAATAGCAAAAATTCGTTCTTCGTTCATGTAATGCACCTGTAAGAAAATTAAGCTGTATTATTTAACTAATTTAAAAAAGTAACTGCAGAAGAGGCAACAGTTTCATTACATTACTTTTTCATTTACATCACAGATAAATATATCGTCCATCATATATTTTTCTGTGGAGATGTATGCAGGATGCATTTAGACGTTGAGCTGAATGTTCAGTGCAGATTTAGAAGTCACAATCTGCACATGTTAATTAAACTGCTCAAAACATTCACTCAGAGGGTGGGATTTTCCAGCCCTGCTCATCACCAAGATTGTCTGGTCCCGCTGAAAGTCAATGAACTTTTGGCTGAGATGCCGAATCTCCTGCGCAGGTCCTGCCATGGCAGCATCAGAAAATCCCGGCCTCAAATCAGGTTATTAATTTTAAAATTTTTGCCCGCTCTCTTTAAAGAATCTTTTACTATAAAGGAGAAGAAATAATCCCTACAAATGTCTACACTTCAAAAATAATTTTAGTTGCAAAGCACTTTGGGATATCCTGAAAACATGAAAGGCACTGTGATTCTTGTACAAGGAGGGTCCAACAAACATTAATTTATTCAAGCATTCTCAGTCAATGACAGGACAACTGTTTAAGAATTAGCTCATATGTCAAAACAATTAATCATCCTCATACACCTTCAAAATTCCTTCATTAACAGTGTCAAATTGGCAAGGGGGAAGGAGCATCATCCCTGGCCTGATAGCTTGGTTTGAACATCAACTAACAGCTGCAATATACTTCAAAATTCTCATTTAAATTCCACTTTAAGGTACATTTCCATTTAAAATTAAACTTACTTTAATTCCAACACCATCACTGGGCATCTTCTGAAGCTCATATAAAAGTTTGCTCTTTTCAGCTTGCACAAATGGGTCATCAAAAGTTCTCCCATGCATTCGTTTAAAGCCTTGTACGGTATTCTTTGCATTGGTCACAATCTATAGATAGAAGCATTCTAATTACTGCAATCCACAGTGCAACACCATCACACAAGCACCACAGATGCACGACTTCAGAACATGCAAATCTCAGGTAAATATGGCAAACCAAACAATGGTATTATGTCCTCAACAGTTAATTTGAACTAAAGTTGTTTCTACAAAATTGCTTCAGTTTTGGAAACAAGAAATTCATCGATATGCATGCAAAATTAGTCATTGCCATTGAACTCATATTAGGGAAAATAAGTACTTAATGAGTGACATTGTTCAAACACTGGAAAGTTATTTGCTGACAAATTCAAAAAAAAATTAATTTATTGTAAGTTAATATTCAGTGGTTCCAATGGGTTAATTGTACTTGTACCCAACCCCACCACCAATCGTTTTAGAAAACTGATTCCTGAATTTTTGGTATGAAAAGATAACATCTACTATTGTGAGTGCTCCAATGTTAAGAGTCAGACTCAACTTAGTTACATCCATAATTAGATACCAATAACTCTGACAGAAAGAGATGAGGTCCTGCAGGGAGATTTTAAGGAGCTACAAAATAAATTTTTAAAAAGTAGGACCTCAAAGGATTACACTCTGGGTAATTCCCGATGCCACATACTAATGAGTACGGAAATAGGCAGATAATGCAGGTGAATGTATGGCTGGAGAGGGGGCACTTCAGATTCCTTGGGCATTGGGGCTGGTTCTGGGGAAGATGGGACCTGAGTGTAGATTCAGAAGGGAGAAGCAAAGCTGGGAATGGAAGGCAGGAAATTAGTAAGTGAGAATGGAAGACAGAGAAAAGAAACAAAAAGAATTGTTTTGCTATGTACGTTAATGGGGAGTAAGAGATGAGCTAGTGCACAGTTAGACGCTTGGAAGACTGGAGCCAAATTTCACTCTCTCTGCCAGCAGGTTTTGAAGGCGAAGGGGCTTGTAAAATCCAGCATGTGGCCTGCCTGTCCCCTACCCACCCGTCCTGGCCTGTCTCAAATTTAGAGGGGGTGTGTGTGTGTGTGTGTGTGTGTGTGTGCGGTGCTGGTGTTGAGCAATCCACCTGCCCTTGGGCCTATTGAGGCCCTTAAGTAGCCAATTGATGGCTACTCAAAGGCCTTATCCCACTCCCACCACTATTCTACCCGTAGGAGTTCTGCCCTGGAGTGCTACTTTGGGCTGCATTAGAGTGCTTAAGTTGGAGTTTGGTGAGAGGGGCTTTTAAGCTAAAGTCTAATCTTTCTTTAATTTAGATACTAAGTAAAAGTTGCATTTTGGGTAGGTAGATGGCGAGTTTTGGTCCAGCTTTAAAACAGGTGTTATACAGGCTCTGCTTGTAGCTGCAGCTAGTTAAGTAATTAACCGGTTTAAAGAGGTTTTGAGCAGCTAGATTCAGGCAGTATAAAGATAAGCCATCTACAGTGCTGCACTGGAGTGCTTCAGTTGGAGTTTAGAAGCGTGAGAGCGAGAGAGAGAGAGAGAGAGAGAGAGAGCGAGAGCATATCAGTACCAAAGACATAGGTAAAAAGAGGCATGAGGTCCTAAGAGCAGAATATAGGGAGCTAGGAAATAAATTAAAAAGCAGGACCTTACAGGTACTAATCTCAGGATTACTCCCAGTGCCACATGCTAGTGAGATCAGGAATAGGAGAGTAGACTAGATGAATTTATGGCTGGATGGTGGAGGAGGGAGGAATTTAGATTCCTGAAGCATTGGGACCAATTCTAGGAAAGATGGGACCTGTACGAGCTGCACCCCAGCAGGACCAGGACCAATATCCTTTCAGGGGTATTTGGTTGCACTGTGGGGGAGGGTTTACGCTACACTGGCAGGAGGATGGGAACCTGAGCAGGGAGACACAAGAGAGGGAAACAAAGATAGGAATGAAAGACAGAAAAGTAGACAGCAAGAGTGGAAAGCTGAGTAAACAAGGGCTATAGTAAATAGGGACATAGTACAAAAAAAGTGTAAAAATGTTAAAAAGACAAGTCTAAAGGCACTGTATCTGTACGCACAGAGCATTTGCAATAAGGTAGATGAATTAACAGCGCAAATAGACATAAACGGGTACGATATGACTGATTACGCAGACATGACTGCAGGGTGACCAAGGCTGGGAACTGAATATCCAAGGGTACTCTATTTAGCAAGGACAGGCAAAAAAGAAAAGATGGCGGCATGGCATTGTTAGTTAAGGATGAAATCAGTGCAATAGTGAGAAAGGATATTGGGTCAGAAAATCTAGATGTAGAATCAGTCTGAGGGAGCTAAGCAGCAATAAGGGGTGGAAAACTGGACTGGTTTACCAGAGACCCAGGGTAATACTCCCAGGACCCAGGTTCGAATCCCAGCACAGATGATGAAATTTGAATTCAACAACAATCTGGAATTAAAAGTCTGATGACCATGAAACCATTGCCGATTGTCAGAAATACCCATCTGGTTCACTACTGTCCTTTAGGAAAGAAAATCTGCCATCCTTACCTGGTCTGGCCTTCATGTGACTCCAGACCCACAGCAATGTGGTTGACTCTTAAATGCCCTCTGAACATTGGCATTGAGGGATGGGTAATAAATGCTGGCCTAGCCAGCAACACCCACATCACATGAATAAAAAAAAATTAGTGCAAGTTGCCTATCTATAGGCCTCCAAAGTGATAAGGTAGGGGATGGGGAATAAGGGAAATTAGAGATGCATGTAACAAAGGTGCTAAAGTAATTATGGGTGACTTTAATCTACATATAGACTAGGCAAACCAAATTAGCAATAATACTGTGGTGGATGAATTCCTGGAGTATGTATGAGATGGTTTTTCTTAAGAACATAATGTCAAGGAATTGACTAGGGAACAGGCTATCCTAGATTTGATATTATGCAATGAAAAGGGGTTAATTAATAATCTTGTTGTGCAGGGTCCTTTAGGGAACAGTGACCATAACATGATAGAATTCATCATCATTAGGGTGGAAAGTGTAGTCATCTGATCTGAAACTAGGGTCCTAAATCTAAACAAAGGAAACTACGAAGGTACGAGGCGCGAGTTGGCTAAGATAGATTGGGGAACTTCATTTAAAGGCATGACAATGGATAGGCAGTGGCTAATATTTAACAAACGATTGTATGCATTGCAACAGTTATACATTCCTTTCTGGTGCAAAAACACAACAGGAAAAGCGGCCCAATCATGGCTAACAAAGGAAATTAAGGATAGTATTAGATCCAAAGAGGAGTCATATAAAGTTAGTAGAAAAAGTAGCAAGCCTGAGTATTGGGTGCAGTTTAGAATTCAGCAAAAGAGGACCATGACATTGATTTACAAAGGGAAAAATAGAGTATGAGTGTAAACTTGCAAGGAACATACAGAAGCTTTTACAGTCCACTTTTATATATGTAAAAAGAAAAAGATTGTTGAAGACAAACGTAGGTCCCTTACCGTCCAAAACAAGAGAATTTATAATAGAGAACAAGTAAATGGCAGAGCAATTAAACAACTACTTTAGTTCTGTCTTCAGGGAGGAAGACACATAACTTCCCAGAAATGTTAGGCTACCAAGGATCTAGTGAGAAGGAGGAATTAAAGGACATCACTATTACTAAAACAACAGTGTTGGAGAAATTAATGGGACTGAAAGCCAATAAATCCCCAGGGCCTGATAATCTACATCCCCGGGTACTGAAGAAGGTGGCCATGGAAATAGTGGATGCGCTGGTTGTCATCTTCCAAAATTTTGTAGATTCTGGAACAGTCCAGCAGATTGGAGGGTGGCAAACGTAACCCCACCATTTAAAAAAGGAGGAAGAAAATAGCAAATTACAGACCGGTTTGCCTAGCATCAGTAGTAGGGAAAATGCTAGAGTCTATTATAAAGGGTATCACACCCTATCACAGCAGGACACTTAGAAAATATCAACAGGATCAGACAAAGCCAACATGGATTCATGAAAGGGAAACCGTGTTTGACAAACCTACTGGAGTTCTTTGAGGACATAACTAGCAGAATAGATAAGGGAGAAACAGTGGATGTGGCGTATTTGGATTTTCAGAAAGATTTTGACAGCGTCCCACATAGGGGGTTAGTGTGTAAAATTAAAGCATTCAGATTGGGGGTAATGTACTGTCATGGATTAAGAATTGGTTAGCAGACATAAACAGAGTAGGAGTAAATGGGTCTTTTTCAGAATGGCAGGTGGTGACTAGTGGGGTACCACAGGGATCAGTGCTTATACCCCAGCTATTCACAATATATATCAATGATTTGGATGAGGGAATCAAACGTAATATTTCCAAGTTTGCTGATGACATGAAACTTGGTGGGAATGTGAGCGATGAGGAGGGTGGTAAAAGGCTTCAAGGTGATTTAGACAGGTTGAGTGAGTGGGCAAATACATGGCAGATGCAGTATAACGTGGATTAAGTGTGAAGTTATCCACTTTGGTAGGAAAAACAGAATTATTTAAATGGTGACAGATTGGGAAATGTTGATGTACAAAGGGACCTGGGAGTCCTGGTACACCCATCCCTGAATGCAAGCATGCAGGTGCATAAAGCAGTTAAGGCGGCAAATGGTATGCTGGCTTTCATTGCAAGAGGACTTGAGTAGGGGTGCAAGGATGTCTTACTGCAGCTGTACAGGGCTTTGGTGAGACTGCACCTACAGTATTGTGTGCAGTTTTGGTCTCCTTATCCAAGAAGGGATCTACTAGCCATAGAGGGAGTGCAGCAAAGGATCAGCAGACTGATTCCTGGGTTGGCAGGATTGTCTTATGAGGAAAGATTGGGCCTGTGTTCACGGGAGTTTAGAAGAATGAGAGGGGATCTCATTGAAACATATAAAATTCTGACAGGGATGGACAGACTGGATGCAGGGATGATGTTTCCTCTGGATTGGGGGTGGGAGGACTAGAACAAAGGGGTCACAGTCTCAGGATACAGGGCATGCCATTTAGGACTGATGTGGAGAAACTTCTTCACTCAGGGTGGTGAACCTGTGGAATTCTCTACCACAGAAGGCTGTGGATGCCAAGTCACTGAATATATTTAAGAAGGAAATAGATACATTTCTGGACTCTAAAGGCATCAAGGGATATGGGGAGAGTGTAGGAGTATGGCATTGAGTTAGAGGATCAGTCATGATTGTATTAAATGACGAAGCAGGCTCGAAGAGCTGAATGACCTACTCCTGCTCCTATTTTCTATGTTTCTATGTAGCAGGGGAAACTCCATGTCATGTGGGAAGCCCGGCTGCTTTAGCTGCACAGTGTCAAACAAGGGTGGTGGGCAGACATCCTTTGTAGGATCCCTGTGCCCTTCAGAGGCATCCCTTCATCCTTCCCCCTGCCCTCCCTGGTGTCTCAAACCCATCCTTCACACCTCCGCCCCACTTGCCAGCCTGGCCCCGGCAAAAGCCCAAACGTACTCAAATCTGGGCTCCTCTTAGTCAGGACTGCCTGCAATCCCAGCAGTTGCCACTGCTCCCACCTGGCACTGCTGAGATTATAGAGCTGCTGGCCATCCGATTGGCTGTCAGCCCTTTAAGGCAGGGTTTCCTCCCAAGGTACTAGCAGAATTAACATTACTCCCAATGTTAGTGTTGACTGCCGTTCACCAGTTTATCGTAGTTGTGTTCGCCAACTACCTTTTAGCTGGGCAGTGAGGGAGGTACTCCATAAAATCCAACCAATGATATCATAGTTATTACTGAAATGTGGTTTAAAGGAGGACAGGAATTGCATCAACACTAGTTTACAAGTTTTCAAGAGGATAAAACAGGGGAGGCTCTCACAAGAAATAGGAGTAGACCATGTGGACCGGCAAGCCTGCTCTTCCATTCAATATGTCCATGGCTGAATAACTTCACACTTCCCTACTTTATAATCCATCTGCTGTCTTGCTGCCCACTCATTTAAACTGTCTATATCTCTTTGCAGCCTCTGTCCTCCCCACAGCTTACTTTCCACCCAGTTTGGTATCATAAAACTTTGATACATTACTCAGTGTGTTTTCATCTTAGTCATAACATTGGTTAATGAAATAATCACAGATGAGGCATTATTATATGCTGGAAGGGACAGTTCTGGATTTAGGGAATGAATCTTAGCAGGTGAAAGAGGTATCAATGGCAGTGATCATAATTCAGTTAAATTTATCAGTTATGGAAAAGGTTAAAGCTAGACCAAGAATAAAAGTTTCAAATTTTATTAAGCTGAGATGCGATTTACCGTAGTGGACTGCAAACAGCTATTTGAAAGTAAATCAGTGTCAGAGCAGTAGGAAGAATTCAAGGAGGAGACAGAGGGAGTTCAAAATAAATACATCCCGATAAAGAAGAAAGGTGGGACTCACACATCTAGACCCAACTGAACGTCAAAGAGCGTACAGAGTAGGATAAGGTAAAGAGGGCAGTTTACGTCAGATTAATGAGGACTCAATACCACAGAAAGCCTAAAGTGCAGGGATGATTACAAAAGCAAAGATATTGGCAAATAGAGTCAAGAATTAAGGAAGGTAATGTTTCATAACTACATTTAAAAACAAGTGAATAACGAAGGAAAATGAATGGCTGAATAGAGACCAAAAAGGTGCCTACGTGTGAAGGTGGAAGGTGTGGGCATGGCTCTTGAATACTTTGTCCTTCACAGGAGGAGTAAGATGCAGACATTTTGGTTAAAGAGAACTATGAAATAGAGTTGCCAGCAACAGAGAAATTTAGCTATTATGCAAGGTTGGATGGCTGGGGTTAGGTGTGGTATATAAAATTATGATGGACCCATTTCTCCTAGCAGGAAGGCCAATAACCAGAAGGATATAGATTTAAAGCCATTGGCAGAAAGATTTGAGGGAAGTCGAGGAAAAATGTTTTAACTCAGGACAAGAAGGGTCTGGAGCTAACTGCCTAAAAGGGGGGGTAGAGGCAGAAACCCTCATCACATTTGAAAAATACTTGGAAATGCACTTGAAGTACTGTAACCTACAGGGCTATGGATCAAGAGCTGGCAAGTGAGATTAGGCCAGATGGCTCCATTGACTGGTGTAGACATGCTGGGCTGAATGGCTTCCTTCTGTGCTTAAATTTAGTTTTCTATAACTTAATCGAGAGGGAAGTTTATATTTATGCTTAGTGACTATTGAGCCAATTACCAGAACGCCAATTCTCTTCCTTCATGTATAAGATATATAATGGAAGACTGATATCATACGTGACAAGAGTGCAGCTGTCTTAAATTTCAGGCATCCGAAGACTTGTAAGCTTGTCATCACCCAGTCATATTGTTAGGTAGGTCTTTTTTTATTTGGGGTTGTGGGTAGGAGGGAGATGCCAGCTTGTTCTGGATTGGCTTCCAAAGCTATTCATTGATGTTAAAAAGTCTGAGAGAGAATTCATATTTCAAGGCAATGAATATTTATGGTTTTCATCATGTACAATTAAACGCAGCACAGCCACCGACATTTCCATTTAGTTACATCTAGGAAAAGCAGGTGTGTGCATGATATTTTTGCATTAAATCTACACTTCATTTAAAAAATAAAGGTACTATATATCTGCCTCTTAAGCACACCAAAAATTTTCACAGACCTATATTTGACTTAAGTTTATTAAATGATGTACTGTAGTCCAGGCAAGTTACTAGTTCAGTTCTGCTGAAAATAAAAAAAACAGTCACTCTGTAAATAACAGCTGAGCTATACAGACAGAAAATAGTCTACTCGGCAGAATACAACATTACCATACCTGGGTCTTGGCAGCTGCTCCAACTGCCCGATTCTTTGATCCCAGTGATATACAAGCCCTGGAGGAAAACAAACTTAGCATTCATTAAGATAGTGCTATTTGGTTAAACAGAATATAATATTTTAAAACCCAAATTCTAAGGATGACAACAAATGGATGAGAGCGTCTTACATGACTAGGTCAATGCCCTCTCACGAAAACATTCAACTTTTCCTGAACTTTGCTTGGTTTTCCTTACTGCCGAGAGCACAACTGCATGAAAATCATTTATTCTGTTGGTGCTAACCAAGTTGTGTGGGTCTGCTATTCACTGCATTGAATATCTTGACATGCCAGCCTTGGGCTCATTATAGCAAGAGTTGATGTCAACAGTGAAGAGCTCAAATCCAGATTTGTTTTTAACCTTAAGTAACCTTTAAAACTCTTGCAAAATTTAACTGAAAACTTCAAGCTATTTTCTGTTCATTTGGGGGGGTGGTTAGGGGGAAGAGTTGAAAGAGGGTGGTTGGCAAAAAGAAGAAATTAAATGTTCAATGATAGAACTCGCACAGAGTCAGGTCAGGAGTTAAAGTCCTATGCCAGAGATTTGAGCACATAATCTAAAGTGTCATTTATGTACAGTACTGAAGCAGTGGTGTTCACCCAAATCTTCTGTGTCAGAGGAGCATAAAGATTTTTTTACTAATACTTGGAGGGGAGCTCTCTCAATGTCCTGGCCAACATTTAACTCTCAACCAACATTTAACCCTCAACCAACATGACAAACGCACTCTGGTCATTCATCTCTTGTGTGTGTGAAATAGCTGTTCCATCATAATAGTAGGTCAAATTCAAAAGTGTTCCATTGACTGAAGAGATCTGGGATAGCATATCCATATAGAAACTCAAAATATATTCTAAACATTTGTACTGTAAGGTGGTGATGATGATGAAAGGGGACCTTAAGATGTACAGACAGATCAGAGGCATAATACTCCAGTCCCGATTCAAGGGAGTTCAAAGTTAGACTTGGGTGTTGGCCTTCAACTTTGCTTTCTTTAAAGTTAAAGCTAGATTAGAAAATCAAGCAACTTTCAGAGATCTATCAATAACTGACAACATTGTTACAGTGAAGGAGGAAAGGAAAAGGATACAAAGATGCAAAGTGCCACAAGAATGATCCCCAGTTTTGAGATCTTATGAGTTGGGACTGGGGAGAGTGACTTTCTTTAGCCTTGAAAGACGATGGCTGACACCTCATCTTATAGATGTGTTTAAAGTTGCAAACATTAGGACAAGAAGTCTGTTTTTAAACCAGAAAGGCATATGGAGTGATTAATTTGTCGAATGAACAGGATATACGAGTGCGAGTGAAAATCCTGGAATTATCCAGTTAGAGATATTTAAATAGCTGGCAGTGTTAAAAGTAGAAAATTAACCACACCCAGATAGGATACTGAGGGGAGCAAAGGTGAAAACAGCAGAGGCTTTGATTACAATCTTTCAATCCTCCTTGGACTTTCAAGGGGCATTCGATAAAGTACCACAATGTTCTGATCAAATCTAAAATCCATGAGATTAAAGGAGTAGTGTGGATTTAAAAATAACTGAGACATGAAGCAGAAAATAGTAGTGAACTGTTCTTGTTAGGCTGGGGAGTGTACACTGGTGTTCCGCCAGGGGTTGATATTAGAATCACCATTCTTTGATATAATGACCTGGATTTAAGTACAGGGCATAACAATACTTACAGCTTGGAAACGTAAAGGGAGGAAATTAATGAGACTGGAAAATGGGCAGATACATGGCAAATGAAATTTGATGCAGAGATGTGATGTGATGCATTTTGGAAGAGAAAAGGACATTAAGCAAATGGGGTTCCATCCTTTAACTGGATAATTCCAGGATTTTCACTCGCACTCGTACATCCTGTTCATTCGACAAATTAATCACTCCATATGCCTTTCTGGTTTAAAAACAGACTTCTTGTCCTAATGTTTGCAACTTTAAACACATCTATAAGATGAGGTGTCAGCCATCGTCTTTCAAGGCTAAAGAAAGTCACTCTCCCCAGTCCCAACTCATAAGATCTCAAAACTGGGGATCATTCTTGTGGCACTTTGCACCATCTCTTGGGCTTGTCTCCACTGTATATCTGCAACCAGAAGCCAGTATTGATAACATAATCTGAACAGAGCATTTCAGCTTGATCATGCCATCCTCAGACTTCTACTGTTTTACCGGTAAATTTCAACTCTATCCTGCTCCCTGACCACTGAGGATGAATCAGATTGCTTGCAATCTTTGTCGTGTATTGGACCCAGAGTTGAGCTTCTTTCTACCATCCACCCTATTGCTGAGACTGCCTACTTCCACCTCTAACATTGCTCAACTCTGACTCTGCCTCAGCTAAGCTGCCACTGAAACCTTCATCTCCACTTTTGTTACCTCTAGGCTTAACTGTTTCAATCAACTCTTGGCCGATCTGTCGTCTTCCACCCTACATGAACTTGAGCTTATCCAAAATTCTGTGGCCTGTATCTCTAATTCGGACTAGCCCCTTTCGCCCATCATTCCTGTACTTGCTGACCTACAGCTCTTGATACAGCAATTTCTCAATTTTAAAAAAACATATCCTCATTTTAAAATCCTCACGGCCTCACCCCTCCTTATCACTAACTTTCTCCAGCCTTCAACCAAAACCCTTCCTTTTATTTGTTATGCTCAGCATGTTCATTTAAATGCGCTGTGCCTTAGTTTTTTTGCACAGTGGTCAGACACACATGGTATCTTAAAGGACAAACTCGTGAGCAGTCAGCACTGTGTGTTCTGGTTGCTACATAGCTCAGCTCAGAAGGAATATCTTGTTAAACACCTTCTGGAGATTTAGCTATGTTGTTTTGGGGTTTACCAGAGTCCACTTAGGATGTCATCAAAGAAGTCAAAGTTTAAGTAGGGTCTTACCCCTCTGAATCCACATTGATAATAATCCATCACATTTCTAACTTTCTTCAGCTCTGAAGAGTCATATGGACTTGAAACGTTGACTGCTTTTCACTTCACAGATGCTGCCAGACCTGAGTTTTTCCAGCATTTTCTGTTTTATTTCAGATTTCCAGCATCCGCAGTATTTTGCTTTTATTTTATTGATAATTGCATTACTTCACACATGCTTGAAGAAAGAATGGTTCTGAATTGACATATGCCATCCATCACTGAATATGGACACTAGATTAGCCAGTTTCGAATTTGCTGGCAACTCCCAGTACTCCTTATAATTGTCCACACCATGCAAGTCAACTCTTTAGTCTCCTTTAGCACTCTAGGATAAGCATCTATCCCAGAGCATTCAATTGTTTGAGGCCTTTTTGGCCAATCCAGGACTTTCACCTCAGTTATATCATTTTTCTCGGGGTAACTGTTTGGGAGGAACAAGCTGTGTAGGTCCTGCCTTTTGTATGTTTACATCTTATGCTTTTGTTTCGATGCTGGTAGCATCTTTTATACTTTCTCAACTGCCCCCTTACAATAAGTTTTCTGCAAATATACTTTTTTTGGGTCTTACTATGTCCCTTTGATCACCCTTTTAAATTTTCTTCCCAGTTCTTCTCACTGGAATGAAAGGCTTTTTTCTCCTGTATTTGGCTTTTGATTTCGTGATCCATCGAGGGCTATATCTATTTAGCTTACATTACTGATTTTAGACATGTATTTATCCTGCAAACTTAGTAACCTGCCTCTTAAACATCTGTTTTTCCCTACTTAAATGATAAACAGTACCCACAATCAAATTAATTAATTTGTTCCCCATTTCTTTGGGATTAGCTCTGAAAGGTTATACTGACTTCCTGGAGGTATTTCAAATTCCCAGGTCATCAGTCTCTGACCACTGCCCTCAGATGCCACAACTTCTATTTTTGATGGTGGTCTGGTTCATTTACAAATACTGGGTTAACTTAAGCACCATCTCTCATGTTTTATCTGATGGGTTGAATGATGAAGCAGTCGAACATTGCATTTACCACATCTGACTTTGCAGTGCATGTCGTAACGTTAATCCCATTGTACAATTAGTACAGGTCCAGGATTTTGACCCCAAAAATAAGAAACAATATTATGTCCAAGTCAGGATAGTGGGTGACTTGGGGGTGAAATCTGGAGGTGATGGTGTGCCCATGTATCTGTCGAAGATGCCTTGGTGACTTGCCCGTGTATTTTGTAGATAGTACACATAGAAGCTATGGTACACCAGTTTTCGTGGGAATGATGTCGCTGGTAGGAGGGGTGCCAGTAGCAGACGGCTTTGTCTTGTAATGGTGTGGGGCCACAAGGTATTGCAATTGTGCCCATCCAGTAAAGTGAATAGCACTCCATTTCATTCCCAAAATATGCCTTGTATTGGAAGAGCTTTGGGGATTCAAGAGGTGAGCTACTCACCTCCGAATAAACAGTTGCATTTATATAGCAACCTTGACTTCAGGAAGTTCCAGACAATTGGGTACTTTTGAAGTATAATCGTTATCTGGCACAAATGTTACTTGCCACTTAAGACCAATCCTGGCTGCTTGCAGAGATAACTGCTGCATTGAGAAATTTATATTAGATTGATTGAAGTCTCCCATTAAAATAACTTTGCTGTTCTTGTATGGCCTTCCTATCGTTTGAAGGACTACAGCATTCCCAGTGTTAGCTTTGAATTTAGAGATGTCTACACAGTGATGTGTTGCAAAATTTTCTACTTCTCATTGGAAGAATTGCTTGCTCTTCACAGCTGAGTTCATCTTTTTAACAGTCCCAGTGAAAAATCACAACAACCTATGAACAGAAGTATTCGAGATACTCCTTTACAATTTCCCCCTCAAAATTGCACAATATTGTGAAGGCAATATTGCAAGCTTTTACTAAGTTTCAGAAGTGGCAAGCCATGACAGAAAACAGGATTACACTTGGGCATGATTCTTTAGTATACAACTCTGATCTGAAATGAATGTCAACTAATCAAGGCAAATTTGATAGATGTCTAAAATTTTCAGTTAACCTAGCTTCAGCTTTTTTTGGGGAAAAAATGTGTCCCAGATTTCTCCTCCCACGTGAACAACTTTCTGACATCACCCCTAAGCCTAGCTCCAATTTTGAAGACTGTTTCCTTGCAGTGATGTCTAGGTCTACCACAAACAGGAACTAATTCTTTCTCTACAAACCCTATCAAATCCTTTGGGCATATTAAATACCTCAATTAGATCAGCCCTTGATCAATACTCTCAAAAGCCTAGTCTGTCCAACCAGTCGTCATAATTAAATCCTTTTAGTCCCAGTATCACTCTGCAAGGCCAATATATAACCCACCACGTACAGTGACCAGAATTGAATGCAATTCTCCAAATTAGGTCCAACCATAGCTTTGTATAACTGTAACATGGCATCATTTTTCCTGGACATAGATGACATCAAACTTCTGTGATAAAAGCAAAATACTGCAGATGCTGGAAATCTGAAATAAAAACAGAAAATGCTGGAAAAACTCGAGTCATATGGACTCAATGTTAACTGTTTCTCTCTCCACAGATGGTGTCAGATCTGCTGAGTTTTTCCAGTATTTTCTGTTCTTATTCAAACTTCTCTGCAGAGTTGTCTACCAGTTTTACCAACGCTCACCAGCCACACCCCCCCAACCCGATCTGCCCATTCTCCAGAAGGATATCAACAGTTAAATACCGATGGCAAGCTGCATAAACATGGTTTCTACTTGAGTGAACGAATTAGGTGGTGTTTAAAATAAGGATTCAATTGCATGGATAGAGAAACTATGCCCTCTGGTGGGGGAATCTTACAAGGCCGACGATCAATTCAGCCACCAAGCAAAGTAGAAATTAGGAATTCATTGCCCTAAAAATCTATGGATGCTAGGACATTTGAAACTTAAAACTGAGATCAACAGAATTTTGTTAGGCAAAAGTAAAGAACTGGGATAACAGGCAGCTAAATAGATTCGCAGTATAGATAGGGTGGTCATTGAATGTAGAACAAGATTGAGAATCTCAATCAAAAAAGTCATACGGACTCGAAACGTTAACAGTATTCCTCTCCGCAGATGCTGTAAGACCTGCTGAGTTTTTCCAGCTATTTTTGTTTTTGTTTCAGATTTCCAGCATCCGCAGTATTTTACTTTTATCTTGAGGATCTCAATGGTTTACTCCGTTCGGTATTCCGTTCCGGTTTTCAAGCACATGCAAGATAACTTCACTCAGGTAGAACAATTTTGATAGGTGCCAATCACCCTCCTGCCTAACTCCAATCAAAATTTTCATATTCTTTTCGAATGCGACACAGTTCCGATTATGTACGAATAGTTACAACGAGGATTCTGATGAAGGGATCGCCCAAGTTTACGTTGAAGAATCGGTTCATTAAAAAATAGAAAGCAAAATGCTGCGGGTACTGGAAATCTGAAACAAAAACAGAAAATGCTGGAAAAACTCAGCAGGTCCAGCAGCATCTGTGGAGAGAGAAACAGAGTTAACGTTTCGAGTCCGCATGACCCTTTCAAAAAAAAAACTCAGCCTTTAAACTGGACAGATTAATAAAAGAGGGGCGGGAAAAGAATGATCAAAACTGCATCGACAAAAGTGAACGTGAACGACATATCCACTTAACGGATGGGAATAAATCCCATTCAAACGCCTCATTTTAAGAAGTGAAACAGTCCGCACGCAAATCGCATTCAACCGTTCGATGTGATGAAGAAGCAGGCTGGAAAACAGTGAGTGAAGGATGTCCCTTCGTGTCATTTCGTGATGACCAGCGAGCTGGATGATCGAATGAACAGGTCCCGGTGTTAAGGTCAGGCTCACGGCCAACCGTGCAGTCGTGAAACTCGGCGCCCACGGAGGCCAAAAAATGCACCCTCATTAATAAAGCGACCGTTTTTTTTTCTCTCTGCAAGGCAAATAAAATGGGTCCAGAAGGGCCGCTGAGGAAGGAGGAAACTGGCCGAGTCAGTTGCACACCTTGCTGCAGTGAAGAGGGCGAGATCAGAGCGGCAGCTTGTCCCCTCACCGGGGCTCGCTCTCTTCCCCGCCCCGCCCCCCGCCGCCGCCACCACCACCACCAACAACGACAACATCTTGGCGCAGGCGCGAGCTGAGGATACCCGTTTCTTCACATTGACTGAGCGGGGATGGGAGGAGGTGGGAAGACAGGCCCAACATCTGGCAGGCAGCGTGGAATCACTTCCCTATCCCGCCGCCGATCAAACCTGGCAGGTTAATGACCACCACCCCCCCCCCCCCCCGGTCAGTATAACATCCCGGAGAGCCGGCTTTAGACCGCGGAATCTCCGCCGCCGATACTCACGGTGTACACCTGTCGCTGTACTCATTGGCGATGGTCTCGATGCCTCCGCTCCTGGCCACCGCTATGTAGCAGTTCTGGAAACCCACATCAAAGCCGACCACCGACATGACGGCCCCCCCACCTCTCACTTAGAATTTAAACGGGTTTAAAATCGGGACGAGCAGGCCCGTTAATTTGGCACCGCTTTAGTCTGACAAACGTACAGAATAACCCCTCCGCCTCCCTCCTCACTCAACCGGCCGGTAGAATGCTCCAGAACACCGCAGTCCTGACGCATGACGTTCCCTCGAAGTCCCGCCCACCGACGGCGCTGATTGGTCGGCATATCCGCCCCCTAGGGTTTTGGAATCTGTCAATCAGACGTGACGTTTGATTGGCCGTAGCGTCACAAAGAACAGAGGAGGGAGGCGTTAAGGCCAACGTCAGAGTCACCGAGTAGTTTATGACATTGCACATCCCTGTTATCAATCAGTCAGCTTCACACCCCACCCTAAAAAAATATTTGTGCTGTCTGACTTTGAAAAAAAGAAGGCAATCCACAATCATAATGCAGGAAGGCATTGGTAAACTTGCAGAATAATCCTGTAATGGGAACATGAAATTCAATGTAGACAAGTGTGATGCTGTACATCTTTGTACGAAGAATAAGGAGGCCACATACTCTTTGGAAAATAAGTGCCTTAATGGGGAGAGGAACAGAGGATGGTTAAAGGGATAGGTCAATAGAGATGCAGTGGTGGACAATTAAGGGGATATTTCAGAATACACAGAATAGATACATTCCAACAAGAAAGAAAAATTCCAAGGAGAGGACCCACTATCCATGGTTAACTAAAAAAATTAAAGATAGTATCAAACTTAAAGAAAAAAAGCATATAATTGTGCAAAGATGGGTGGCAGGTCAGAAGATTGGACAGAATATGAAAAAAAACAGCAAAGAACAACCAAAAGATTGATAAGGAAGGAAAAATTAGACTATGAAAGAAAGCTAGCTAGTAATATAAAGACAGAGTTTCTATAGATGTTTTAAAAATAATCAACAAAGTGAGCATTGGTCTTATAGAAATTGACCCTGGGGAAATAATAATGGAAAATAAGGAGATGGCAGAATTGAACTGGTATTTCACATTGGTCTTCACTATAGAAGATACCAGTAACATCTCAGAAATAGCTGTAAATCAGAAAATGGAAAGGAGGGAGGAACTCAGGAAGATTACAATCACCAAGGAAGTGATTGTGTTGAATTTCATGTGCCAGTTACAGGCCTGTAGTTTCCTGCTTTCTGCCTCCCTCCCTTTTTGAGTAAAGGAATTACATTCATTATTTTCCAACCCTAAGGGGAGGTGGTGGTATCAGTGGTATTGTCACTGGACTGGTAATCCAGAAACCCAGAGCAATGCTCTGGGGACCTGGGTTTGTATCGCACCATGCAGATGGTGAAATTTAAATTCAAGTCCCACCAGTGAATTTGCATTGTACCCTCATAAAAGCCTTGAAATCCTTCCTGTTGCGTGGATCCAAATACTGCACACAGCAATCAAATTGAGGTTTCATTAAGGATTTATATAGGCTCATCATTACCTTGACTTCTATATTCTATATCTCTTGAGATAAAACTTAAAATTCTATTAGCTTTTTTATTAACAGGCTTATCAGCCTGAGTTGCTGCCTTTAATATTCTGAGAAATTACAAGTCCCTCTACTCCATTGCACTGAGTTTTCCATTCCAAATATAATAACCAGCCCTATTTTCTTTGCTAAAATTTCAACATCTCATTTTACTGACATTGAAATCCAGTTAATATCCCTTCTAAGCTGTATGGTCACATTCCTCAACTTTATCTCAATGGGCAGTTCATGAATCACAATCCCCATGTCTAAAACTCTGTGGATAATTTTCTAGTCTTGTTATTACTTGAACACAAAGTCCTGTTTGACTTTGCAATATTGTGGGAGGCTGCTGTCTTTTTGATGAGTCATTAATTTGGGCTTGTATAGTATATTCAGGGAGCTGAGAGTTTTTCTGGTACGTTGACCAACATTCGCTGTTCAACTAATATGACCAAAAAAAGACTATTTGGTCGTTAGTCCATTTCTTGTTTATGGGATTTTGCTATCTGAAAACTGACTGCTGTGTTTGCCTGAATAGCAACAAGAACCATTCAAAAACTAGTCAATTACTTGTAAAGCACTTTGCATGTTATGACATAGTCCTCCAACATACAGCTCAGTGACTTTGTATTTGTCCCAGTCACAGTAGGATGTGGGTGTAGGTTAACCTGGAAGGAGAATTGGAGAACTAGGCTGCAAATATTAGCTGTGCAGTGCTGCTGGAAGGGGATGCATCGGAAGCATGCAGAGTGGGCAGATTGTGAATTCAAACAGCATCTAAGGCAAACTTGATGCATGTTCTGCCAATTTGGGCAAAATAACCACCTCTCATAATCATTCACTGCTGGAGGGAGCCAGCACGAGTGTCAATTAAAGAGCCAGCTATCCAACTTGCAGATGAAGTACTTTTGAAATACCTTTGCAGTTGGCAAAGGTTGTGGAAATAATATATTGGGCGGAATTTTATGGCCCTATCGTGGCAGGGGTGGGGCCGTAATTTGTGGTGAGTCATTCAAAAGTCCATTGATTTTGGTGGACCATAAAATCCTGCCGGCATAAAATTCTGTCCAGTGGGGGAAATTTCTGTGCCCGCTGATGTAGTGGGTGCTTGGCGGCGTGAGTGGACAGTATGGCGAGAAGACCAGAAATCAGTATCATGATGGCGTTGCCCACTATCAGATGTCGGGAACCTGATTGTAATACATCTGCATATCATTATTAGGCCAGCCTGCCAGAATCTGCAACGCCCCCCCCTCTCCCAACCGTCTGTCCACGGTCCACGTCGGCAAGATTGCACGCCGGTGCAGAACACGTCTTGACAAGTGTGATGTGCAGAAGCTGGGATGTACTGCCAGAGCCTTGCTCACATCGCGGACATCCGAGAAGCAGAAGATGCTAGAGCCCAACAGCAACGGCACATTGGAGGAACGTCCATGGCATACTGGGTGGATTCTCATGGACACGGCTCTGCTGCAAAGCAGCCCACGGAAGTTGGAAAGTCACTGTTGACAGTCTACTCACAACAGATGATGGTCGAGGGGACGGAGAGGAAGGTCCAGCTGTGTTTGGGAGAGGAAGATGTACCGGGGTTTGGAAAGGAAGGTCTAGGATCAACTGGGAGAGGAAGAGGTGAGACTGGGAGGGGGAGAATGAAAGCATCAGGATGGGGTGAGGTTGGGAGGGGGTAATGAAGGTGTCAGGATGGGGTGAGGCTGGGAGTGGGGGAATGATGGTTTTGGGGGGGCGGTTGGGAGTATGGGGAGGAAGGGGTAACGGGGAGAAGATGGCAACTGGGGAGGTAGGTGTAAGGTGGGGTGGGTTTTGTAAGGAAGAAGTTTGGAGGTGGGAAGGAGTGTGGAGAGGGGAGATAATCTGGGTTGGGGGGGAGAAGGAGTGTGGAGAGGTGAGGGAGTCTGTGGGAGGAAGGAGTGCCTAAAGGGGAGAGAGTCTGGGGGAGGAAGGAGTGCGAAGAGGGGAGGGAATCTGGGGGAGAGGAAGGATTGCAGAGAGGGGGGTAGTCTGGGGGAGGAAGAAGTGCAGAAAGGGGAGGGAGTAAGCCTGGAGGAAGAAGTAAAGATGCCTGAAGGAATCAGGGAGGGGGAAGGGGTAATGCTGAAGGAAGAAGTAAGGCTGGAGGAAGAAGTAAGGCTGGAGGAAAGAGTCAGGAGGGGGTAAGGACTAAGGGTGGGTGGCAGAAGAAGTAAGGGTGTCTGAAGGAGGCAGGAAGGGGGAAGGACTACGCGGGGTTGGAGGGGGCGGACCAAGCAGAGGAGTCCGGGGCAGGAAGGCGTTCCAAGGTGGGATGCGGTTCCAAGAGGGGAAGGGGTCCAGAGGCGGGATGTCCAGGTGAACGTGCAAGGGAGGGCTCTGATGGGTCCATGACTGCCTCCTGGGGAGCAAACTGAGGGAGGGCGTGGAATGAGGGAATGATGAGAATGACCGAGGGCAGAGTGAGGTGATTGGGTGGGAGGGTGAGGGTTCGATGGTAGTGGTAGAGGGACGGCGAGGGTGGTTGGTGGGGACTTGGAGGCAGACACAGGCCCTGAGGGTGGGAAGGAGGAGGTCGGGGAGGCGAATGTGGATGGGGGTGGGATTTTTGGGAAGGAAGGGTACGTGCACGTTCACCTGGACATCCCCAAAGGAAAAGGGTATTGGTTGACAGGTCATGGAGGGGAGGTGGAAAATCATGCCGGGGAGTCAACAGTGATGAGGTAAAGGAAATGGGTGACTGGGGGAGGGGTAAAGACAGGGGAGCGCATGAAAAACCGAATCAAGACCACGCTGTCTAAACTGAAAGTGAAACAACAGTCATGGTGGGCAAGATCAGATGCTGCATGGCAGTGTGATCATTGGGTGGCCAGAGATGCAGGTCAGCTCAGATGGACAACTGAAAGTGATCCCCAGTAGGCAGCACTGAAAATGCTCAGGTCATTGAGGCAGGTGTGATAAGTGAAGGATCCACATGCGTGTGAGAGTGCTTGCACGAGGCTCCGAAAGGCTCTGCCACACACACTTCTCCCTCCAGAATCACTCGTTGACCAGCTGCTCCTTCTGCAGTGACAGAGGATGAGGTTGAGGGGCTCACAGGCAAACGGGACGCGGAGGGAGAGGACAGCCTCTGAGATTCCTGAGTGGATGACCCAAGGAGCTGCCGCTCCTCCTCCCTTCGGGTGCCTGGGGGCCCCGGCCTGACTCCTGGAGGGAAACGAGCACCTGGAGGAACATCGAGGTGCCCCATTTCCCTCTCGCATTGCCACTGCAGGAACTCACCCATGGCTCCCGAAATGGAGGGCAGGTCTGCACACATCTCCGCGTTCTGCTGGACCAGGGTCTCCATGGTGTCCGTCATCCTCCCCATGGAGGTCTCCATACATGCACATGTGGGCACCACTTCATCAGAGAGCAGGTGGACGCACTCCTCTGACTCACGTGCCACTCTGTTGAGAGCTTCCAACAGCTCTGCATGATTTTCCCCCGCCTTCTGCTGACTCTTCAGGATGAATTGGAAGGCCAAATCCAGAGGCTCGTCATCTGACTCGGACCTCACAGATGCCTCTTCTGCAGCAGTCCTCCGACTGGGGAGCTGGGCTGAACCTGCCTCCTCCTGATGCAGACATGTGTACATGTGGTGACCACCAGATTGTGCACCCAAGCCTGCTCTAAATCTGGGTCCCACCGAAATTTGTGCCTCTGCGCTGGTGCAGGGTGTGGGTAAGCACTGTGACGGGTCTTCCAGGCTGCTTATTTCCAGCTCTTCATAGAAGGAGGTATCCTCTTGGCTGGAAGTGAGGACCTGGCTGGAGGTGAGGACCTGGATGGAGCTGAGGGCCTGGCTGGCTGAGGGTGTCAGTCGCTTGGCAGAGCTCCCTGTGAACCAAAGTAGAGATAATTAGTGCATGGTAGCAATGTCAAAAGCAGGAGAGAGAGCACTCACAGTTGTGTTGAGAGAGGGATGATGTGGTGCAGGATCCTCACGAGAGTGTTTGCCACCGACCTCACCGTCGCAGCAGGCATGTTCCAGATCTTCACCAGTCAGCGTGATGGCAGATCCTCAAAGTGAGTGAGGGACTTAATGCGGGCCATTCCATCACTCCCCCTGTCTGAAACCTCTCCCTGCTGATGTCAGCTGGCTTCTCCTGCATGGAAACAGATGGAGAGAGTGTGAGCAGGATACATGACACTGCATGGAATGTTTGTGTGGTGACATAGATGGGATGAGGACATGAGCTCGAGACGATATGAGCCTGATGGAGATGTGAGTGTATGTATGAGAGGTAATAGTGTTGTCCCTTGAGGAGTGAAATCCCTGTGGGTGTATGATGGGCTTGTGAGTGTGAGTTGAGAGTGATGAGAAGAGTGACTTACCCTGGTGGAATGGATGAGACCATTCATCCTGTAGTGGCACTGGCTGGCTGTCCTCTTTTGCAGGGCATTGGCGCTGACCACCACTGCCACCGCCTCCCTTGCTGGATTTGTGATGCTGCTGTCCATCCTCTGGCCACAGCGGGAGTAGAGGACATCACGGCGGGCCTCCACGGCATTCAAAAGGCGCTCAAGGGACGCATCACTGAAGCGGGGGGCTGCAGTCTTTATGCTTTTTGGGGCCATCCTGTCTTCAGTGCAGCAGTCCTGGGTTGGAAGCACTGAGAGGTGTGTGTGCGGCTGCACTTTAAATATGGCGCCAGGCGTGTTGAAGCGATGAGGTGATGGTGTGGCGGGCGAATAAGAGCCTGCCCGCCATCAAAATGGCGTGTTTCCTGGGAATGTATAATTAATGTGCTGGGTTTGGGACGACATGGCATGAGAAGCCCCCATTGTAGTCGGTGGGTAAAACGTCACTTTACCAGCCCGTTACCACACTTAGTGCAAACCTGGGACAATTCCACCCATTGTGTTCTTGAAGAAGTTTTTGTAACTTGTTGGATTTTGAAGTGAGAATTGCTGCATCCTGAAAAGATCAGAGGAGGTTTTTGCCTTGACAACAGAAAGCCTGTTAGCGTGCTGGGGGTTATAATTGCAGTCCTTCTTGGGCTACAAGACGTCAAGGACATGGAGCACTGGCCATAGAGAGAAGCTTTGAGCAGAGGAAGGAGAAGCATCTTCAAGATGCGCTTCTCCTTTCTCCATCTCAGTCAGGAGCAATGTTTGAGGTGCTTACAACTCAGCAAGGAGGTGGTCATTGGACTGTGCCATCTCCTTCAACAGGACCTGCAGCCACACAGAAGGGTGAGGGCAGCGCTACCAGTGGCCACCAAGAATTCCATCACCTTCAATTTCTACATATCCAGAGTCTTCCAGATGGGAGCAGGCGAAATGACAAACATTTCATAGTTTTCTGTCCATTGCTGCATCAGGGAATTGGTATAGATCTTGTATACCAGGTGGGGAGACTTCATCATCATCTCTCTTTCCAGAGAGAAGCAGAAGGAGCGGGCACTTGTCTTTGGTAGGCTAACTGGATTTCCAATGGTGCTGGGAGCCATTGACTGCATGCAGATGACTCTTGGGCCCCACATGTGAACATGGATATGTACCAGAACCATAGGGGCGACCATTCCATCAAATGCACAGTTCATTTGCAAGCATGCACAGTACCTCATGTTGGTGAATGTCTGCTATCCTGGCAGCAGTCACGACACCTTCGCCCCAAGATAGTTAGCGCACCTGCCATCTTTGGGTCATCACAATGAATCAAAGGCCGATTGTCTGGTGACAAGGATACCCACTGTACACATAGTTCATGACTCCCCTCCTCCATCCAATCACAGGAGAGCACCGCGCCAATAGCGAGAGCTATGCAACCACAAGGAACATCATGGAGCAAACCATCAGCTTCTTGAAGCAACAGGTCCATTGTCTGGAAAGCTTGGTGGCAGGGGTGGGGGTAGTGCGGCTTCCAGTACTCAAGAGAGTGGTGTCCAAACTCATAGTGGTCTGCTGCATCCTCCACAACTTCATTATCATGAGGGCACACCCCTTCTCAGCAGGTATTCAGAGGCCACCCCAGGAGGAAGAGGAGAATGAAGAGCGGAAGCAGGTCTCCTGGACCCCTTTTTTCCAGGAAGGCTACATATGAGCAGTTACTGAGATTCCGGTTCCCCTAAGATAGTATCCCATCATCAACATTGCTCCACAATTCCCCACCTGTCAATCCATCGGCAATGTACCATCACATTGTCCTCTTGGCTTGAAATAAAAACCACTAACAAAAAAAAACATTCCATAACATCTTATCCAACAACACATCCAGAAATATATTCAAACTACTCATCTTTGTGCAACCCATTAGTGCCTGTTTGGTAAATGCCTTTGCCTGGCCTATTGCTGCTAGGAAGTACTACACTAGTGGCTGCTGCATGTCCTGTGGAAGGCTGCTGACTGTCAGTGGGAGAGGCTGGAGATGGCCTTACAAGATGACCTTTAGAAGCTCTGGGCCTTGAGGACTTGGCTTCGGACTGCACCACCTCAGCATGGGCAGCAGCAGTTTGGATTGGCTGGTTGACAGGCAGCAGCAAATGCAATAGTGGAGTGACAGTGGTGGGAGCACAAATGTTATCACCTTGAGAGAGGACAGCAGATTCATGCACCACTGAGCCACTGTCATTCCGCTGGGGCAGCACCTCAGAAATCCTACTATTCTGCTGGAGGACAGATTGCTGGACTGTTGCGTGAGCATGCACATCCCTTTGAACACTGAGATTTGCAGTCATGATGGCAGCAGTCTGCCTTGGATCTCATGACACTCTGAGCATTCACTGCTGCAGAGAATGTTTGATGGTTTCTGTCTGTGCTGCAATGGAAACTGACATATCAACCACCTGATGCTGCATCACATGTGGGGCTGCAAATGCTGCCATGGAGTTGACCATCACTCTCCATGCTGGAAAGGATGGGTTCCAAGCTCTCTGTGAACCTGTGCCAAGTTGAGCTTACTCCTCCATGCTCTTTGACAGTGACAAGTGGATCTGTGGCAGGCCTGACAATGTACCAAGCACCTCGGTGTGCATGCCCATCAGTGTTCCTCCTTACATTGCCCCATCGAAGTACTCATCTGAGTCCCCTCCAACAGAATTCATCTGTGATCTTGACCTCTGGGAGCTGGCATACAAATGCCCCTTTTCCTCTGGTCTGGTTGAAGTCCACTTGTGCCTGGTGACCCCACGTGCAGATCCTGACTCTATAAGGTACGCATAGTGCCAGTATCTGAGCTGGTGGCTGCAAGTGTCAGATCACTTCTTTAGAGCTTCTTCAGAGATTTGGTGCTGCTATCACCCTCCCTCATGAGGATGCAGTTGATAGTTCTTGGGCATCTGAAAGCATAAATACGGAAGGCTGGGTTTGTTTTTTTGGAACACAGGAAATTTAATGGAGTGGCTGGCATAGGGTGGATAGGAAGGATTTTTTTCGATTAGCAGAGCGATCAATAACCAGTTGTCGTAAATTTAAAGTGGTTGGTACAATGATTAGGAGAGAGTTGAGGAGTTATAGAGGGTGGGGTGAGTCTGCCATTTTTTATTGGTTCATGGGATGTGATCGTTGCTGGCAAGGCTAGCATTTATTGTCCATCCCTAATTGCCCTGGAGGAGGTAGTAGTGAGCCACTGCTGCAGTGTAGGTACAACTACAGTGCTGTTAGGGAGAGATCCTGTCCAGGATTTTGATCCAGTGACAGTGAAGGATCAGTGATATAGTTCCAAGTTAGGATGGTGTTTGGCTTGGAATCTGCAGGTGGTGGTGTTCCCAACGTATGAACAAACCTGTGAATCAGAAGCAGGAGTAGGCCATTAGGCCCCTCAAGCCTGTCCCGCCATTTGATAAGGTCATGGCTGATCTGGTTGTGGCCTCAACTCCACTTTCCTGCCTACCACCTATATCTTTTGACTCACTTGTTAGTCAAGAATCTATCTTCGTCTGCCTTAAAAATATTCAGTGACCTGCCTCCACCGCTCTCTGGGGAACAGAGTTCCACAGGCTCACAGCCCTCTGAGGGAAAAATAAATCCTCTCATCTCTGTCTTATATGGGAGACGCCCTAATTTTAAACTGTGTCCCCTAGTTCTAGTGTTGCCCACAAGGGGAAACATCCTCTCAGCACCCAACCTGTTGAGACCCGATAGGATCTTACATGTTTCAATAAGATTACCTCTCATTCTTCTAAGCTCAAATGGATACAGGCCCAACCTTTCAAAATTTTTCCTCATAAGATAGCCCCTTCACCCCAGGAATCAATTAAGTGCACCTACTGTGAACTGCTTCCAACGCAAACATGCCCTTTCGTAAATAAGGAGACCAAAACTCTACACAGTACTCTAGATGCAGTCTCACCAACACTCTGTACAGCTGTAACAAAACATCCCTACTTTTATATCCAATTCTCCTTGCAATAAAAGACAACATTCCTTTTGCCTTCCTAATCACTTGCTGCACCTACATACTAACCTTCTGTGATTCATGTACTAGGACACCCAGGTCCCTCTGTACCTCGCAGTTCTACAATCGCTCTCCATTCAAATAATATGCTGCTTTTCTATTCTTTCTGTCAAAGTGGACAAGTTCATATTTTCCCACATTATGCTCCAACTGCCAAATCTTTGCCCACTCACTAATCTATCTATGTCCCTTTGCAGACTCCTTATGTCCACTTCACAACTTTCTTTCCTACCTATCTTTGTGTCATCAACAAATTTAGCAACCATACCTTTGGTCCCTTCATCCAAGTTATTGATATAAATTGTAAATAGTTGAGGCACCAAGACTGATCCCTGTGGCACTCCACTTGTCACATCTTGCCAATCTGAAAATGGCACATTCATGTCTACTATCTAATTCCTGTTAGCTAACCAATCCTCTATCCATGCTAATATGTTACTCCCTAGGCCACGAACTCTTATTTTGTGTAGTAACTTTTGATATAGCGCCTTGTCAAATGCGTTCCGGAAATCCAAGAATACCAAACCCACAGGTTCCCCTTTATCCACCTTGCTTGTTACTTCCTCAAAGAACTCGAATAAATAAGTCAAACACAATTTCCCTGTGACAGAACTATGTTGACACTGCTTGATTGCATCAAGATTTTCTAAGTACCCAGTTCTGACCTCCTTAACAATAGATTCAAGCATCTTCCCCTATGACAAATGTTAAGCTAATCGGCCTGTAGCTTCTTACTTTCTGTCTCCCTCTTTTGTTGAAAAGAGGAGTTACATTTGTTATTTTCCAATTTGATGGGACCTTTCCAGAATATTGGAAATTTTGGAAAATTAAAATCAGTGCATCTACTATCTTCGCAGCCATTTCTTTTTAGAGCCTTGGATGAAATCCATCAGAGCCTGAGGACTCGTCACCTTTTGGTTCTAATAATTTTCTCAGTACCCTTTCCCTGGTGATTGTAGTTGTTTGAAGTTTCCCCTTCCCTGCTTTCACCTCTTGTTTTACAATTATTTCTGGTTTGTCATTTGTATCCTCTACATTGAGGACAGATACAAAATATCTGTTCATCCACCATTTCCGTATTTTCACAGAATCACAGAATTTTAACGGCACAGAAAGAGGCCATTCAGCTCATCGTGTCTGCACCACCTCTCCAAATGAGCATTATGACCTAGTGCCATTGTCCTGCCTTTTCCCCATACCCATTGTTTCTATTCAAATAATCATCTAATGCCCCCTTGAATGCCTTGATTGAACCTGCCTCCACCACACTTCCAGGCAGTGCATTCCAGACCCAAACCACTTATTGTGTGAAAAAGATTTTTCTCAAGTCACATTTGCTTCTTTTGCAAATCATTTTAAATCTGTGCCCTCTCATTCTTGATCCTTTTATGAGTGGGAACAGCTTCTCCCTCTACTCTGACCAGCCCCCTCATGATTTTGAACATCTCTATCAAGTCTCCTCTTAGCCTTCTTCTCTCCAAGGAGAACAGAATCCCAACTTCTCCAATCTATCCTCATAGCTGAAGTTTCTCATCCCTGGAACCATTTTGTAAACCTCTTCTGCACTCTCTCCAATGTATTCACATCCTTCCTGTAATGTGGCGCCCAGACTCATTCTCTGGAGGATTAATGCTCACTTTAGTTACTATTTTTCTTTGTAAATACCTGTAGAAACTCTTACTATTTTTATATTTCTAGCTATTTTTCTCTCATACTCTAATTTCTTCCTACTTTTTTTTTAGTCATTCTTTACTGTTTTTTCATATTCTGTCCAACCTTCTGATCAGCCACTAATCCTTGTGGAATTGTATGCTTTTTCTTTCAATCTGATACTATCTTTAACTTCCTTAGTTAGCCACAGTGGTGCATCCTTCCCCTAGAGTCTTTTGTTCTCACTGGGATGTATCTTTGCTGAGTGTTATGAAATAGCTCCTTAAATATCTGCCACTGCATCTCTATGGATCTCTCTCTTAACCTAATTTCCCAGTTCACTTTAGCTTGCTCTGCCTTCATACCCCAATAATTGCACTGATTTAAGTTTATAACACTAGTCCTAGACCCACTCTTCTTTCTGTCAAACTGAATGCGAAATTCAATTATGTCACAATCACTGCAACCTAGGGCACATTTACTATGTGGTCATTAATTAATTGTGTTTTATATGTGAAATATATATATCCTCATGGCTAACTTATAAATATTTTAAAACTGGACAAAGACTTTAAAATTACTGAAGCCATGCCTGGCTGTGACTTTCAAACAAAAGGAATTTTCTGGCGGTATCAGAGATGCTGACACCTCATTATCTCTGAAGAGATGCTAACGATGCTGTGAGCTGCAAAATCAAAGTTAAAGGGAATTATACAGAGGCCATCTACATTTCCTAAGCCAGGTCTGGCCAATGGAGACTACTAGTCCGCTAGGACAAAGGACCCTGCAACCTCCTATCAAACTCTTAATGGTTGAAACATTAACAATCTCAAGAATCCAGATCTAGACAAAGGAATATAATCCTTTATCAAAGCCAAAGTGAAGAGGTGTGAGTCACATGAACCCGCTAGCTGGGAGAGCCAGTTACACTGTCTTGTTGTACTGCCAATCAGTCTGCCGTCTTCATCTAGCAGCTCAGCACAAGGGCTCGGACCAGGTGAATGCCTGGCCGCCATCTACACTGGTTCTACCAGGACCTCGGAACTTCTATACCATTTCCTGTAAGACTAATTCATCTCTATATGCCTATCCCATTGTGGAAGTCATCTCTACTGGAAAGTGTATTATCTGGTGTCAGTCTTCAACCTGCCAACCTCTATGAAATAATACACTATTGGACCTTTAATTCTGGACTCTGGACTCACATGAAACATAATTCTTTATTCTGTGGTCCTTGTCCTTTGAATCTTTCTTTCTCTATCCCCCCTCTTTTTTTATATGAGTGCCAAAGGAGGCTACATTTTGACCCTCCTCTCGTGTTTGACTGTGTACAAATAAACCAACCCTCTGAGTTTACCCTTTCTCAATTATTGTTGTGGGGTTATTAATAAAAATTGGATCACACCCAAACTGAGGGGCTGGGAAATACGCCACTGTTTATAAAAGGGAATATCAAAATCAAAACACCTTTCTTTTTATGGACAGGTGTTGAAAAGAGAAATCAGAGCTGTTTAATTTAAACCCCCTCTTGTCTGTAACATAATCATGTCTCATTGTGCATTACAACTCTAGAAAAGCCTGCTCTCCAGTTGGCTCTAGAACCTGCTGCTTTAAGAAACTGCCCCAAAAACACTCTATGGACTCATCTTCCAGGCCAATCTTATTCGTTCAACCTTAAAATTACCCATGATTATCACCGTAGCATTCTCGCAAACCCTCATTATTTCTTCCTGTATACCCTGTCCTACAGTGTGGTTACTGTTAAGTGGTCAATAAACTATTCCTACAAGCAACTTCTTACCTTTGCTATTTCTTATCTACTGATTCTACATCTTGATCTTTAGTACTTAGGCCATCTCTCTCTATAGAACTAATATCATCCTTAATTAACAGAGCTACTCCTCCCCTTTTCCTAGCTTCTTGTCCTTCTGAAATGTCACGTACCCTTGAATCTTTAGGTCCCAGTCTTTGTCATCTTTTTACTTTTATTGCAACATCTAGCCTTACCTGCTGGGGCACTCTCAAGTTTGTAGGCTCTGTCCCTTCCTGCCACGCTCTGATTATCATTACCTTTATTGGTACCCTGCTCTCCTGCCTTACCCTCTCCCTTTAACTTATCACAACTTCCCCAACTTAGTCCCTTGCCCCCACTATTTGGTTTAAAGCCCTTTCTACACCCTAGATATACAACTCGCCAGATCACAGTTCAGGTGAAGACCATCCCAACTGTACAGCTCCCACTTGCCCCATGAATCAAAACCCATTTCTCCCACAACAATCTTTCAGCCACGCATTCAATTCTCTAATCTTAGTTACCCTACAAAAATTTTCTCATAGCTTTCTGCTTCTTAATTTAGCCCCTACGCCACTGCTTATAAACGGGGAAATCAAAATCAAACACCTTTCTGTTTACAGACAGGTGGTGAGAGGAGCAATCAAGGCTGTTTAAATGAAATCCCCTCCTGTCCATAACTAAAGGCGGAATCGTCCCAGATTTGCAGAGTGCAGTAGCGGGTGGGAAAAAGTCGTTTTACCCGCTGGCCGCAATGGTGGGTTTTCGAGCCGTTTCATCTCATCCCCACCTCATTAATTATGCAGCCACAGGAAACATGCCATATTGCTGGCGGGTGGCCTCTGATTTACCCACCACATCGTTACCTCGCCACTTACAGGGTGTCATATTTAAACTGCAACCGCATGCACACTTCTCAATGCTTGCAGCCCAGGGCTTCTCTGGTGAAGACATGGCCCCAAGAGCCAAGAAGGATGCAGCCCCCCCCCAGTTCAGTGATACATCCCTGGGGCGCCTTCTGGAAGCCATGGAGGCCTGCCATCATGTTCTCTACCCCCGCTCTGGCTGCAGAAGTCTCACCACTCCGGCTTGGGAGGCAGTGGCAGAAGTGGTCAATGTCAATGCTGCACACAAGAGGTCGGCCATCCAGTGCAGAAAACGGATGAATGATCCCATCCATGCCACCAGGGTATGGCAACCATCTTATCACGCTAAGCTCACACATTCACAAGGCCATCCCATATTCACTGGTATCTCACTCATTGTCAGCTCAAGGGACATCACCACTCACTTTCTCACATTTCTATCTGGTCTCATCTCCTCAGGAGACTGCCTCCTGAGCCCTCACCATCTTGAGGCCACTTGCACAGATCAACATGTGCCCCCCCCAACACCCTGAGATACCCCTCTTCCCCAGTACAGCCCTCGCCATGCAGCTTCGTCCCTTGCCTGAGGCAACTTCTCTGCCTTCCCCAAGCAAGCACTAGCCCTGCAGCCATTGAAAAGCCACCCCCGCCTTACAGCTGGTCTGGTAGGTAAAGGCCTGCCCGTGCACCCCCCTAAAAGTGATTTGGTGCTGCCTGTGAAGCCTGACGCTGATGACCGCAATTGCTGCCCGAAGCAAGGTGGCAAACAAATCTCAAAGTCCCGAGTGAAGTACAGCTTGCCAGGTGCACATCACCTATGTACAGTTGTGAAACTCGTCGGCGTAATTGATGCCCGGATGATCCAATATGGGGGGATGATTCTGATGAGCAGGGCTTATAATGAGATGCTAAAGTTTTGAAATTAGGCTCCTAGCGTGCTGTTGCAGGAAGCACAGCCAGCTATTGACAGGTGGAGTGGACAATCGCAAACTGGCTCCACAATGGCGTGAAACCGATTTTTGGTCATCACGCCATATTGTGATTGCACCACCGCCCCCTCAACCCACCATGATGCTGACATCAACGGGGCCAGAAAACTCTGGCCATAATCCTGTCTCATTGCACGTTACAAATCTAGAATAGCTTGCTCTCTGGTATGGCCACACTCCCCAACCAGAACCTCTTTCCGAGTCCTACCTATTTTGCTGGTGCCTACGTGAACCACGACAACTGGATCCTCCCCCTCCCAATGAAAGTTTCTCTCCAGCCTAGAGCAGATGCCCTGAGCCCTGTCACTGAGCAAGGTACATAGCCTTCTGGACTTTCGCTCTTGGCTGCAGAGAACCATGTCTATCCCCCTAACTCTACAGTCTCCCACTACCACTACATTCCTATTAACTCCCCCTGCTTGAATGGCTTCCTGTGCTACATTGCAATGGTCAGTTCGCTCATTGGCCAGGATTTTCCAGCCACAGCATGGTGGGTGGGACCCACCATGGGAGATTTGGCGGCCCAGCCAAAAGTCTATTGACTTTCAGTGGGAGCCAATGATCTCAATGGCGGGCAGGGCCGGAAAATCTTGCCCATCCGCTCTGCAGCTTCCACTTTCGGCCATACAGACTGCAAGCATCTTGAACCTGTTGGACAATTGCAAAGGCTGAGGGTCCTCCATTTCTATCTTCTCCAACCCCATATTTGCTACATTTGCAGTCACCTTGATCATGGATCAAATCAGATGCTCCTATCCTAAGGGGGTGGGGTGACTGCCTCCTGGAATAAAGTATCCAGGTAACTTTGCCCCTCCCTGATGCATCACAGTGTCTCCAGCTCAGCCTTCAGCTCAATGACTCTGAGCTGAAACTCCTCAAGTTGCAGACACTTACTGCAGACATGTTTGCTCTGGATCACACTGCTATTCTACATTCTGCAGCTGCAGCACATAACTTGCCCTGCTGTCTTTATAACATTTTAATTAATTAATTATTTTACTGATTAAATTTTAACTAATGTCTCTAGTCCTACATGTGCTTGTGTTATTAGTTCAATAAATGTTCTACTTACCACGATTGAAATTCCCTAGCTAAGATAAATAGGAAATACTAATCAACCAGTCACACACCTGCTTCCTGTGATGTCACACCTCAATTTTTCTTACCAAACACGGATTCTGACTGGCTCCTGATTATATGCGGCAGCGGCTAGCCCTGCAGGTCTCGCTGATTCTCAGAAGGGAAGTCCCCGCTCTCTCTCGCCACGCTTTAAGCCCCACTGCTCTCGCTGATTTTCAGAAGAGGAGATGCCATGCATTTGCTCCCTTGTTCTTCTAGGTAGTGGAGAAATTGGATTGGGAAAGTGCTGTCAAAGTAGCCTTTGTGAGTTGTTGCAGTAAATTTTGTAGATGGTACATACTGCTGCTACTGTGCACCAGTTTTGAAAGGACTAAATGCTTAAGCTGGTGGATGGGGTGCTGATCAAGCAGGTTGCTTTGTTCTGGAAGTTGTCGACCTTCCTGAGTGCTGTTGGAGCTGCACTCATCCAGGCAAATAGAGGGCATTCCAATACATTCCTGACTTGTGTCTTGTGGACAGACTTTGCAGAGACATGAGGTGAGTTACTTGCTACAGAATTCTCAGCCTCTGGACTGCTCTTACAGCCATAATATTTTTGGTGAAGGGTAACTCCTAGGAAGTGGGGGAATTCAGTGACGGTAATGCCATTGAATGTCAAGGGAAGAATCTGTCTTTTTGGAGATAGTCATTGCTTGGCATTTGTTTGGATTGAATATTACTTGCCATTTATTACCCCAAGCCTGAATGCTGCCCATGTGTAGCTATGTGGGCACAGACTGGTTCATTATCTGGAGAACTGTGAATGGAACTGCACTGTGCAATCATCAGTGAACAACCCAAATTCTGACCTTAAGATGGAGGGATTGATGAAGCAACATAAACTGGTTGGGTTTAGGACACTGCTATAATGCAGCAATGTCCTGCGGTTGGCTTCAAACAACCACAGCCATCTTTCTTGTGTTAGGTGTGACTCTGGCCAGCATTTTACATCCTGATTTACATTGACTTCAGTCTCACTAGGGGTCCTTGGTGCCACAGTTAGCCAAAATGCTGCCGTAATGTCAAGGACACTCATTCTCACCTCACCTCTGAACTCAGTTCTTTTGTTTATCACAAAACTACCATATTTTTCATATTATCGTGGTGCATTGTAAAGTAGGCTTATGTTTGTGTGTGTGTGTGTGGATGCTTCTGTCTGTGTGGCTGATTTAATTGAATTAGAGTCAGATAGACTGCAAGGTTGAACTTATCGAAAGAGTTAGGTGTAAAAAGGATATTTGAAATGCTAATGGATGAGCTAGGATAAAGACAGTAGATAGGATGTGAATGAAAGTTGTATTTTAAGATACGTGGAGAGGTTTTTGGCTTTCAGAGAAACATGATAAAGTTTTACAACTGACAAGATAAATGGGGCAGGGCTATTACGTTTATTTTTCCCAAAAGGAAAAGGCCGTATTGACAACATGAAAGATTTTTATAGTATGAGAAAAGTAAATTCCAAAGACGTATGGTAAAAATGGGGTTTACAAATTAAAGAGGAAGGAATATATTTAAAGGAGGAGGGAAGGTTGTATCGGGGTGGTCGTGTAAGATCTAAAAGATACACCGTGTGAAACAGACTTGGGGAAACAGCCTCTAGCCACTTTGTAGAAGTCTGCTCTTCTAGTAACCAAGTTGTGTTAAAAAGCCTTTGGAATTCCAGAGCTCTGAAGAGTCATGCGGACTCGAAACATTAACTCTTTCTCTCTACAGATGCTGTCAGACCTTCTGAGATTTTCCAGCATTTTATGTTTTTGTTTCAGATTTCCAGCATCCACAGTATTTTGCCTTTATATTACTTTGGAATTGCACTGTTGAGTGGGTGCAGTGGTAAACTTGCTGGATTGCCTTTCTACGTTTAAAATCTATTTTAGATTGTTGCCTTAAAGGTAGTTGGGAGTCAGGTTACTTAGGAATTTTGGGATTTGTTATAATATTAAGTAATGGTGTAACTGTAATCTTGTGTATGTGATTTAGTTCCTTTTTTTGCTAATAAATGTTTTAACTTAATTTTTAAAATCTCTAAAGGCGTTAGCGGACTCATTACTTCTGAATTCAATGCACAAATCTTCTCGTAATAAATACAAATAGAAAAACCATTGTGATAGTGTGGTCACGATTCCCTTGTGGATTTGGTCAGCCTGGCAAATACCACCTGCCGTGTCATAATATGTTCATGTTTGATTCAAAATTGTAATGCAATCTAGAGCCGAGCGATCCCGATGGAACTCAAGCCATGCATTGGTGAGCAGATTATTGGTGATTAAATGCCACTTGAATGCCACTGCCAATGACCCTTTACATCATTTGCTGATGAATTAGAGTCGGCTGATGGGGAAGTAATTGGCCAGATTGGATTTCTTGTTCATTATGTGGACAGGACCTACCAAGTCAATTTCCCCACTTTGTTGCATAAACATCAGTTTTATGTATTGGAATAACTTGGCTTGAGGTGTGGCTAGTTCTGGAGCATAGTTCTTCAGCATTACAGCTGGGATGCTGTTGAGGGTCTATAGCCTTTGCAGTGCACTCAGCCATTTCATGATATCACATGGAGTGAGTCAAATTGCCTGAAAACTGGCATCTGTGGCATCAGTAGGAAGCCAAAGTGACTGCAATGTGTGCCATCTAGAACTTGCCCAACAGCAATTTGCCAAGGCTTCTTCAACAGCACTTTCCAACCTCATGACCTCTCCCACCTAGAAGAACAAGGGTATCAGATGTATGGGAATTCTATCTACTGTAAGTTTGCCTTTGAGTGATGCACCATCCCGAGTTGGTATTATATTACTCTTCCTTCACTGTCTCTGAGTCAAAATCCTGAAACTCCCCTGATAGCACCACACCATGTCGACCGCAGAAGTTCAAGAATGCGGCTGACCACCACCTTCTCAACCACAATGTAAATGACCATGGGTGGAATGCCCTCCCTTGAAAAGATATTCAAAATGCTAAACAACTTGTGAATTTACACCTCCTATTGACCGGATTACTTACCAAAATTCAAAACTTTCCCAAACTCGATGTCTGCAAGAGGTGCGGAGACACAAGCAGGTGTGAACAGCCGCCATTCTCCCCATATTGTGTAGCAATGGCTTCTAACTTTAAATCCTTTGTGTGCACAATAGAAGTAATGATCATTTGGGCACATGATTGAAGCTGACTTCAGATAACAAATCGTATTACTCCAATAAGCAGCCAGGGACAGGTCAGTCTGGAAACCAACAGGACAAAAGGGACCAATGCTCCAGCAAGAAGATTAGAACCCTACTGAAATAATTAGTCAAACCAGGCAGTGAGAGAGAGGGGCTAATTTGTTTTCACCTGCAAAGATGTGTCTCTACAGAACCTCACCCAGGACTTTGTCTGGAAACCAAGAGGCTTCCAACTTTCATTCATCCAAAGAACAAGACAGAATCCATCCAAATCTGCAGCACTTGCATCTTAAAGTACTAAATTTAGACACATGATTTGCTTCTTATATTTCTGTTAAGAAACTAAATGCATGCTTCATCTCTAGAATCTATCTTTACTTTTGTGTGTTGTGTGTGTTTGTGTCTGTGTGCATGAGGGAGCGAGTGTATTTTGTTTTGTTTACATTTCGGGACATTGTGTGAAAAAGTATTATTTTTCTTCTAATTTAAATTTACCCGAAAGTCTGTTTTGTGTCTATTATTAAGTCACAACAGTCAAAAGGTTTAAAACATTCTCTCTAAACAACCAAGAGGTGAGGAGAAAGGAGAAAGGCATCCCAACATCTTTCTCCCATGTGTAACAATCTTTAGCTTTATTAATAGCAGCACAGAATACAAAAGCAAGGGTGGGGGGGGCGGGGGTAGTTATGCTAAGCTGTCATAAATCCCTAGTTAGGCTCCAGCTGGAATAACATATCCAATTCTGGACACACAATCTAGAAAAGATATCAAGGACTTAGGTTGCAGAGGAATTGTTCATGAGATCTAGGTATAACTGGTGAGACTAGAATTTATTGTCTATCCTTCATTGTGCTTGAGAAGTGAACTGTTGGGGACCACATGGTGTAGTACTATTAGGAGAGTTTCATGATTTTGATCCAGAGACAGTGGCCGGGATTTTCTGTGCCCACTGGCGTTGGTCATGTTTGGTGGCTTGAGCGGACAATATGGCATGATCAGTTTCATGATGACATGAAACCAGTTCATGATTGTCCACTCAACCTGCCAATGGCAGGCTGCATTTCCCGCCATCGCACATCGGGCACTGCATTGTAATACAGCTGCATATCACTATTAGGCCAGCCTACCGAGACCATCCTACCCTGCTGGATTGTCCTTCCCCGCTGGATCTTCTGTCCATGTCGGTGGGAAAGTATGCCGAAGTGTTTCACAAAAGCATATAAAAGGCGTGCAATGGGCAGGCTACATTTTGAGGGGAACTTGAAGGTGAGTACACAGCAACAAGCTCGCCAGGGTCGCCTGTTGGACTTCAAGCTTGAGTAGCATTGCCGGGGTTGGTGGGGTGGGGGGGGGGGGGCGTCAAGGGCAGCCCTGCCGTTGAGGCGATTTGTTGGGGGGTTGGTCAACGGCAGCCATGCTGTTGAGGTGACTTGTGGGGGAGGCGTCAAGGGCAGCCCTGCTGTTGAATATAGCAAACAAGCATTCGGGGTGGGGGCAAGGGAAGCAGCCACACATTAGAGACACCTGTATAAAGTGATCATTCCTCTGCAGCTGAGACAGTTCAGGTGCAACCACATTGATATGATTGGAGTTGGGTTTCTAGCTTATCTGCCCACTCAAGTAATGCAGAGGCATCAGAGTGCCACCAAGTGCTCCAGAACTTTTCACCCCTCCCAGCACAGACTGCAAAGTAATGAGTGTTTTGTGGGCTACAAAACAGTTGGACGACTGGGCACGTTGTACAATCTCCTCGCTAAAGCTGGCCATGGTGCAGTCACTGCTGGAGGTGCTCACAGCCCCTTGCAATGTCATCATCCCGGTTTGGACCAGTCTACCCCATGGTTCAAGCTAACAGTGCAGCTTTGCAGCGCAGGTTAGGAGAATGCCTGTGCCTGAGCTGAGAGCACAGCATGCAGTCCACTGGGCAAAGCTGCAGCCAATTAGTTGGGTAGAGTGGGGAGGAGGGTGGGATCTCGGGAACCATGCAGTGCACCCCACTCTCTAGCCATCCAAGCGGTGATCAGCACTGTCTGGGAAGCGTTAAGGGGCCTTCAAACTTAATCAGGACAGGTTCTTAGTACACCCAAGATAGCCCTGCAAGAGCTAGTCCTGCAAGAGGAGTACATCAGGATCATGGAGCCTGTTGAACTAGCTGTATGCCTGATTGGCCTATAGAGAGCAAAGACGACAGAGAAGAAAGAGTGACTTAGGCTCCTGGCTGTGCAGAGGCAGGAGCAGCAACCTCAGAAAGAAGGGGCGGCTGGGGCTCACATACACGGCACGGAATAGCCACAGCGAGCTGTCACTGGTCGACACCAAGCGACACCCAGAGTCTATAGACGCTGCCTTTCATTCCTGCAGATAACCGAGAACCAGTGTTACCAAAAACTGCGCATATCTAGGGACCTGGTCGGTCACATCTGCCACCTGCTGCAGGATTTGGTGCCACAGGGTCATGGAGGGCATCCAATGCCAGTGGCTGTGAAAGTGAAAGCAGTGCTCAATTTTTACGCCAGTGGCTTCTTTCAGGGCTCTACAAGTGATCTCTGTGGGATCTCACAAGCCTCCACCCACAAATGCATCCATGAAGTCACGGATGCCATCTTTGCAAGTGCACACAACTTTGTGCATTTCGCCTGGGACCAGGACAGAGCGATTGAATTCGCCCAGATCTCGGGTTTCCCACAGGTGCAGGGTGCAATTGACTGCACTCACCCAGATCTCCAACACAACATGCAGTGAACTACATCAACCACGAGGAGTTCCATTCGCTGAATGTGCAGCTGGTGTGTGAAAACCAGAAACGCATCCTGCAGATCTGTGCACTGTTTCCAGGGAATGTGCACGATTCCTAAATCCTTAGTCGGTCACAGATCCCTGAAGTCTTCCAGGGTCCACAGAAGCTGCAGGGATAGTTCCTCAGGGACAAGGGTCACCCGCAGAGGTCGTGGTTGGTGACACCCGTGCGGCGGCCTCAGGCTGCAGCAGAGCGACGGTATAATGAGGCTCATGCTGCAACTCGCAACTTGGTGGAGCAGACTATCGGGATGCTGAAAGTGAGGTTCCGGTGCCTGGACTTGTCTGGTGGAGCCCTGCAATACAATCCACAGAGGGTGTCATACATTGTCATTGTCTGCTGCGCCCTTTACAACTTGGCGATCCAACGGGGAGAGGAGCTGGCTGAGGGGCTGGAGGTCTCCTCCGATGAGGAGGATGCTGACAGGGATGGGGGTGAGATGGTCCTCGAAGGCAAGGATGAGGCCCTTGCACTGGCTAGAGGAGGCAGGTGTGCTTGGGAGGCACTCATAGCTGCTAGATTTGTGGAGGATGACAACGACATGCCGTGAGGAGACCCCATAGATCCTCACATTGCATCTGTGAACGTTTGACTCCAATCTGGCTTATGGCAGCGCGCATACCCTCTGTGAGAATGCTCCTGTCATGGAGACGCAGTGGAGGCCCTAATAATCGCTTGATTGTAAGAGGATGATGATGGCATACAATGAGGACACTCCATAGGTCTTCACATAGCCTCTGAGAATGTCTGACTCTTGTCTGGCTGAAGGAAGTTCGCTTGCGCTCTGTGATCAGGATCATATCATAGGGACGCAGCCATGAACTTTAGAAGCATCTGATCCTTTGTCTATCTTCAGCACCCTTCAGGAGCACAGCATCAATGGTCACAGATGCTGAAGAGATAGGGACCAGCCCCACATTAAAGGTGCTGTGAGCACACAGAGAGAATGAGGAAACACTGTGGTGCCTGCCAACAACATTCTGGCAGCAATGACAAGCACCGCCGAGGTGCAGGCATCAGTAATGTGTCCAGGGAGTGTGAGGCTGGACCATCACTTTGGACTGAAGGCTGCACAGCACCCAGGGTAGAGGCCCTGGACTGGCTGCCTTTATCTTGTGCAGAAAGATTTCACATCTGAGTGACAAGAATGTTGCTCATCAGAACAAGGAGCCACAGGCAGGGAGACATTCTTAGGAGTTTATTTACAATAGTGAACAGTATGTACAAGTGATTAACACCCATGCCCAGGCTGTGCAACTGATTCTTCTTAACTTTCCTAACCCTGCAGCTACGTCTTGGGGCTCCCTGGACATTCACAGCAAAGGTGGAGGCAGCCTGCTGAGTGCAAAGCCCTGTCTGTGATGACCTTGGAGGGCAACCTCTTGGAGGGCCCCAGCCTGCTTTTGGGGTCCTGCTGTGTGACCCTCCTCGGCCTGTGGAGCTGGAGCTGCTGAGGTCACAGGAAGAGGAGAGTCGGATTGGCCGACACTCTTGGAGTCACTTGGATGGATGGGCCCAGAATGTGCACCTCCTGATTCTCCTCCCTATGGGTGCCAGGGGCCCCAGGCTGACTCCTTGAGGAGCAGGGGTAGCTGGAGTGAGATCGAGCTGCTCGGCACCCCTCTTGCATACACACTTGTGAAGGCCAAATATGGCATCAGCGATGTAATTGAGCCCACGCAGCAGCAAAGTCCTGGACCAAGTTCTCCATGGCGGCTGCCATCCTACCAGTGTTGACCTCGGTGAGTGGGCATGCCGGCGAATTCACCTCAGCTTGAAGGCACACGGACTCCTCCATCGTGCCTTGCAATCTGAGGAGTGCAGCGAACATCCCTTCCTGATGTTCCTGAGCTTGCCTTTGCAGCTCCAACGACTGTGACGTGATGGAGTCCAGAGGCTCGTCATCTGACTCGGACTCAGCAAATTTCTGGACTCCAGCAGCTCTGAGTGTTGGACACCTGGGAAATCCCTGCTGCCACCTGCTGTGGATCGGACAGTGCGACGTGCTCACCAGATTGTGATCCTGAGGCTATTCTAAAACTAGGTCCCAACGAGGTGTGTGTCTCTGTGCTGGTGGAGGATGTGTGTGAGTGCTGTGATGGGACTTCAAGGAGGGTGCCTGCAGGTTCCTCTTCAGAGGTTTCTTCGAGGCTTGATTGGAGGCCCTGGGTCGTGGACTCCATCGGCTGTTTCCCAGATGTGCCTGGGGAAGCAAGGGGAGATAATTAGTGCATGGCAGTGGCCTGTGAAATAGGACACACCACTCACAGCATGGTTGTCTGATGGATTTTGCACTGCTGGATCCTCACTTGGTAGAGATGACCTCACCATCAGCACAGGACCAGGCCAGATCCTCGCTGGCCAGCTGAGTGGTTCTGTTTTCAATGTCCTTGAAGACCTTGATTTCAGGCATTCCTCCACCGGTCAGCGACCTCTCCCTCTTGTTGTGTGCCAGCTTGAGCTGCATGAATAGAGATGGAAAGGGTGTAAGCAGGACACCTGCCAGGTCAGATGATAAGTATGCCTGGCTTGTGTGGGTGGTGAGTGTTTCCTTGGACAGGATGAGAACAATGAAGATGTGTGTGAGAGAGTAAATGGTGACGTCCCTTGAACTGGCCGTGAGTGAGATCCCTGTGGATGTGTGATGGGTTTGTGAATGTGTGAGTTGAGAGTGATGAGAGTGACCTACCCTGGCAGAATGGAGATAATTCATCCTCTTGGTTGAGTTCGCATGCGCCAGATGACCTTGTCCTTCTAGGTGGGAGAATTTATGAGTTTTAGTGAACACCTTTTGAAAGTCAATTTCCCCAACATTAAATGCATAACCTGATCCACCCTCTCTGTGACTTCATCAAAGGGCCCAACCCAACCAGTCAAACACAATTTGCCTTTGATAATTGTGCTGACTTTCAATTATTCGCTCAACTTTTCCAAATGCCAGTTAATTTTGTCCCAGATTATCAGCTCAATAAGTCTCCACAACACCGACATTAGGCTAACTGGCCTGTAGTTGATGAATTTATCACTCTCCCATTTTTTTACTGAAAATGCTCAGCAAGACAGGCAGCATGTGGAGAGAGAAGCAGAGTTATGATTTAAGATCAATGATCTTTCATCAGAACATGAAATGGTAACTGTTTCTCTTATTTTCTCTTGCTGCCCAATTGCTGAGTGTTTCCTGCACATTATGTAAGATTTCTAGCAGCTTCAGTGCTTTGTTTTTGAATCAGAAGAATTATAGTCAGAATCAGCAATAGAGCTATTGGGTAACACTGACACATTGCTGAGTTGTTCACCAGGCTAAGTTTGAGTTGACTTTTGGGGCCCTTTAAAAATGTGACTCCCATGTATGGGTGATGCAAGATCATGCAGGGTACTTTAGCCATTCTTCTGAGGCTGAATTTTGCATAATTTGAGCTGCAAGGAAAACAGGTGCATACGAAGACATTACAAGTGACATCACTAATAGAACCATAGATTTTTAATATGCGCTGAGAATGAGATCGAGCAGGCCAACTCACACAGGATGACACCATGGGTTAACCAGAAATATCCACACGGTCGCTAATTACTCTGCCAAACTAAATATTCTGGTTAAGAGGGGCAGTGCCCTAAGGGATATTGTGTGTGGGTCATGGATTGTAAATGGGTTTATTGGGTAGTTAATGTGAGGGTTGGGGATGGTCACCTTTTATCAGTGATTCCCTGCAGAGTCATTCTGAAGGCAGTGTTCATTGCCATCTTGTGGTACAAAATCTTTACTGCACTTCATTAATTTTCTCACTATCTGGTATATATACAATCACATGCTTTGTGTTACTTTCCTTGTGAGGGGAGATACTTATTGATCATTTAATGTCATCAACCAATGGTATCTGCAAAGATAAAACCAATCACGAAATGAAATTGGCAACTATTAATTTGTTAAATTACTTTAAGGGAGCTCCTGATGAATCTGTAACTTCAGCTGGAAAGTAGTTCAATTATATAAACTGAAAGATAGGAGGTGTTGCAGTTGAACAGTACTCTACATTTGAGAGGGGAAAATAGTCAGGATTCTTGCTTTAAATTTCTTTCAGTAATCCCTGGAAATAAGTGTGCATGTGAGACACAGGTAAATACCCAAGTAGTGAAACAGCCTCATGACACTCAATGTCGTACGAACATATGAAGTAGGAGCTGAAGTAGGCCATTCGGCCCCTTCAGCCTGCTTCACCATTTAATTAGATTATGGCTGATCTGTGTTTCGAATTCCACACTCCCATTGACCACTGATAACCTTTGATTCATTGTCTAACAAGAATCTATCTATCTCTGCCTTAAAAATATTCAAGATCCCGCCTTCATTGCCTTCGGAGGCAGAGAGTTCCAAAGTTGCACAACCCTCTGAGAGAAAAAAATTCTCCTCATCTCTATCCTAAAAGGGCCACTCCTAATTTTAAAACAGTGCCTCCTAGTCCTGCACTCGCCCACAAGAGGAAACATCCTCTCCACATCCACCTTGTCAATGCCGTTCAGGATCTTATATATTTCAATTAAGTCACCCCTCACTCTTCTAAATTCCAGTGGAAACAAGCCCAGTCTATCTAACCTTTCCTTATAAGACAACCTGCTTATTCCAGGTATCAGTCTAGTAAACATTTTCTGAACCACTTTCACGCGTTTATATCCTTCCTTAAATAAGGGGACCAAAGCTGCACACAATATTCAAGATGTGATCTCACCTATGCCCTGTATAACTGAAGCATAACATCCTTACTTTTATGTTCAATTCCTCTTGTAATAAAGGATAGTATTCCATTAGCCTTCTTAATTATTTGCTGTACCTACATACTTTTTGTGACTCATGCACTAGAACACCTAGATCCCTCTGCACCTTGGAATTCTGCAGCTGTTCTCCGACTAAGCAATACTCTACTTTGTTATTCTTCCTGCTGAAGTGAACAACTTCACACTTTCCCACATTATACTCCATCTGCCAGATTTTTGCCCACTCACTCAACCTATCTATATCTGTCTGCAAACTCCTATGTCTTCTTTACAACATACTTTCCTACCTATCTTTGTGTCATCTGCAAATTTAGCTACCATGCCTTCACTCCCCTCATTTAAGTCATTGACATAAATTGTAAAAACTTGAGGCCCCAGCACAGACCCTTGCGGTCCTCCACTCGTTACATCCTGCCAATCAGAAAAAAATCCATTTATGCATACTCTGCTTTCTGTCAGCAAGCCAATCTTCTATCCATGCTAATACATTACCCCCTACACCATGAGCTTTTATTTTCTGCAATAACCTTTGATGTGGCACCTTATCAAATGTCTTCTGGAAATTCAAATATAGCACGCCTACAGGCGCTCCTTTATCCACAGCACATGTTACTCCTTTAAAGAACTCCAATAAAATGGTTAAATATGATTCCCCTTTCACAAAACTATGCTGATTCTTCCCGATTATCTTGAGTTGCTCTAAGTGCCCAGCTATAACCTCCTTAATGATAGATTCTAACACCTTCCCCACAGCAGATATCAAGCTACCTGACCTATAGTTTCTTGCTTTCTGCCTCCCTCCCTTCTTGAATACAGGGGTTATATTTGCTACTTTCCAGTCTGATGGAACCTTTCCAGAATCTAGCAATTTTTTGAAAATTAACACCAATAACTACCTCAGTAGCCACCTCTTTTAAGACCCTAGGATTAAGTCCATTAGGACCCGGAGACTTGTCAGCCCACAGCTCCATCAGTTTGTTCAGAACCTAGTGATTGTAATTTCACTAAGTTCTGTATCCTCTATAATGAAGACAGAAGCAAAATACTTGTTCATTTCATCCACCATTTCCTTATTATCTACTATTAACTCCCCACTGTCACTCTCTAGAGGATCAACACTCACATTACTTACTCCTTTCCTTTTTAAATACCTGTAGAAACTCTTGCTATCTGCTTTTACATTCCTGGCTAGCTTCCTCACATACTCTAACTTCTTTCTCCTGATTAACCTTTTAATCCTTCTCTGCTGTTCTTTATATTCTGACCAATCATCTGGCCTGCTACTCATCTTTGCGCAGTTATATGCTTTTTCCTTAAGTATGATGCTTTCCTTAACTTCTTTAGTTAATCATGGATTGTAGTCCTCCCCTTAGAATTTTTTTTTATAGTAGGAATATACTTATTCTGAGTATTCTGAAATATCCCCTTAAATGTCTGCCACTGTTTCTCTATTATCTATCCCCTAGCCTAGTATCCCAGTTCACTTCAGCCAGCTCAGCTTTCATGCCCACATAGTTGCCATTATTTAGGTTTAAAATACTAGTCTTGGACCCACTCTTCTCCCTTTCAAACTGGATGCAAAATTCAATTATATTGTGGTCGCTGCTACCTAGGAGTGCCTTTACTCTGAGGTCATTAATTAATCCTGCCACATTGTTTAATACCATGTCTAGTTTAATCTGCTCTCTGGTGGGTTCTAGAATGTGCTGCTCTAAAAAAAACTATCACGAAAGCATTCTATGAACTCCTTATCCAGGCTAATACTGTCAATCTAATTTTTCCAGTTTATATAGATTAAAATTACCCATGATTATTACTGTCCCTTTATCACAAGCACCCAATACACTTTACACTTTGTCCTATTTTGTGATTACAGTTAGGGGGCCTGTAGACCACTCCCAATAGTGACTTCTTTCCCCTACTATTCCTCAGCTCCACCCAAACCAATTTTACATCCTGATCTTCTGAACCAAGGTCACCTCTAAGATGTCAAAAATTCAAATACACTTGAGGCGGAATCGTCCCCGATTTGCACTAAGTGTGGTAGCAGGTGGGAAAAAAGACGTTTTAACTGCCGGCCACAGTGGCAGCTTTACACGCTGTATCATCCCAATCCCAATCCCACCTCATTAATAATGCATTCCCGGGAAACATGCCATTTCAAAGGCTGGCAGTCGGGCTCTCATTCGCCCACTGCGCCAAAACCTCACCGCTTCATTAAGCCAGGCACCACATTTAAAGTGCAGCCACGCGAACACCTCCCAGTGCTTCCAGACTTGGACACCTGCAAAGAAGACATGGTCCAAAAATGTAAGAAGACTGCAGCCCCCACCGGTTAAAGGATGCGTCCCTCGAGCGTCTTTTGGACATAGTGGAGGCCCATCGGGATGTCTCCTACTTCTGTTCTAGCCGTGAGAGGGGCAGCAGCATCACCAATCCAGCATAGGTGGGGGTGGCAGCGGTGGTCAGCACCAATGCCCTACAAAAGAGGACATACGCCCAGTGCCAAAAAAGGATGAATGATTTCCTTCATTCCGCCAAGGTGAGCCACTTCTCTCAGCACTTTGAACTCACACTCACAAACCCATCACACATCCACAGGGATCTCACTCACTGCCAGTTCAAGGGACATTAGCATTCGCGCGCTCACACACACCTTCATTGTCCTCAACCCATCCATGGGACCACTCACTACCCACACATGCCAGGCATGCTTATCATCTGTCCTGACAGGCATCCTGCTTATACTCTCTCCATCTCTATTCATGCAGGACAAGCTGGCAAACAACAACAGGGAGTGGTCGCAGACTGGTGGAAGAATGCCTGAAATCAAGGCGCTCACAGACTTTGAAAATAGAGCCATCCAGCTGGCTGATGAGGATCTGGCCCGGTACTGTGCTGACAGCGAGGTCGGCGGTGCTCTACCAAGTGAGGATCCAGCAGTGCAACATCCATCGGACAACCACGCTATGAATGAGGTGTCCTGTTCTGCAGTCCCCTGCCATGCACTAATTATCTTTCCTTGCTTTCGCAGACACATCAGCTGACAGAGTCCACAACCCAGGGCCTTCAATCAAGCCTTGAAGAAACCTCTGAAGAGGAATCTGAAGGCACCTTCATTAAAGACCCGTCACAGCGCTCACCCACACTCTCCACCAGCGCAGGGCTATACACTTCAGTGCGACCTAGCTTTCGAGTAGCCTCAGGAACACAATCTGGTGAGCAGATCCACAGAAGGCGGTGGCAGGAACTTCCCAGGTTTCTGGCACCTGGAGGACTGCTGGAGGCCAGAAATCTGTTGAGTCCAAGTCAGATGACGAGCCTCTGGGCTAGGTCACGTCTCAGTTGCTGCAGCTGCAAAGGCAAGCTTGGGAACATCAGGAAGGGATGTCCGCTGCACTCCTCAGATTGTAAGGAACGATGGAGGAGTCTGTCTGTCTTCAGGCTGAGGTGATAGCACTGGCATGCCAATGGACCGCGGTTAACACTGGTAGGACGACAGCTGCCAAGGAGACCTTGGTCCAGGACATCGCTACTGTAGTGCTTTTGGGCTGAACTCCATCGCTGACGCCATAGTTGGCCTCCAACAGTATGTATGTGAGAGAGGTGTGGGGCAGTTCGATCTCACTCCAGATACCCCTTCTCCTCAAGGAGTCAGCCAGGGGCCCTTGGGTACCCACAGGGAGGAGGATCAACAGGTGCACACCCCGGGGCCATCTGCCCAGGTGATTCTGGGAGTGTCCGGTCCATCTGATTCCCCTCTTCATGTGACCCCAACAACTCCAGCTCCACAGGCCGAGAAAGGCCCTACTGTCACACAGCAGAATCCCGAACGCAGGCCGGGGCCCTCCAAAGGACACCTACCAAAGTCATCACAGGCAGGGCTTTGCAGTCAGCAAGCTGTCTCTGTCTCTGCTGTGAATGTTGGGGGGGCATCAAGGTGTAGCAGCAGGTTTAGGAAGGTTAAGAAGATGTAGTTGTTTAGCCTGAGCCTGTGTGTTAATCACTTGTACATACTGTTCACTACTGTCAATAAACTCCCAAGAAAGTTTCCTTTCCTATGGCTCCTTGTTCTGATGAGCAGTGTTTGTGTCATTCAGATGTGAAACCTTGGTTCCTGCACAAGATAAAGGCAGGTGTCTCAAGTCAGGGCCTCCTCCCTGTGCTTTGTGCAGCCTTCAGACCAAAGTGATGGTCCAGCCTCACACTCACTGGGCACATTATTGATGCCTGCACCTCGATGGTGCTTGTCATTGCTGCCAGAATGTCGTGGGCAGGTGTCACAGAGTTTCATCATTCTCTCTGTGTGCTCTCAGCACCTTTAAGGATCTCTTCAGCAACTGTGACCAGTGACGCTGTGCTCCTGAAGGGCTCGGGTGCTGAAGGCGGACGAAGGATCAGGTGCATTTAAAGTTTCATGGCTGTGTCTCTATGCTATGAACCCGATCATAAAGCGCAACCAAGCTGCCCTTGGCCAGAAAGATGTCAGGCATTCACAGAGGCTATTATAAGATCTATGGAGCGTCCTCACTGCATATCGTCACCATCCTCCTGGAACTGAGTGACTATTAGGGCCTCTGCTGCATGACAGGAGCCTTATCACAGAGGGTATCTGTGCTGCTATCAGCCAGACTGAAGTCAAACATTCACAGATGCAATGTGAAGATCTATGGTGTCTCCTCAATGCATGTTGTGATCATCCTCTACAAATATAGCAGCTATGAGGGCCTCCCAAGCACACCTGCCTTGTCTAGCCAGTGCGATGGCCTCATCACCCTCACCGTTGCCTTTGAGGACCTCCTCACCCTCACGCCTGTCAACGTTCTCATCAGAGAAGATGTCCAGGTCCTCCAGCTCCTCTTCAGCCAGCTTCTCATTCTGTTACAACCTGGCGTTGCAAAGGGCACAGCAGACGACGACGATGCGTGACACCCTCTATGGACTATATTGCAGGGATCCACCAGACCGGTCCAGGCACTGGAACCTCATTTTCAACATCCCAATGGTTTGCTCCACCAAGGTGTGAGCTGCAGCATGTGCCTGGTTATACCTTCATTCTACTGTAGTCTGAGGCCACTGCACAGGTGTCACCAACCACATCCTCTGCAGGTCGCCCTTGTCCCTGAGGAGCCATCCCTGCAGCCTCTGTGGACCCTGGAAGACGTCAGGGATCTCTGATCGACTGAGAATGTAGGAGTCGTGGACACTCATTGGGAACCGTGTGCAGACCTGCAGGATGCGTTTGTAGTGGTCGCACATCAGTTGAACGTTGAGCAAATGGAAGCCCTGGCTGTTGACATAGTTGACTGCTTGTTGCGATGGAGATCTAAGCACCACGTGAATGCAGTCAATGGCACCCTGCACCTGTGAGAAACCTGAGATCTGGGCAAATCCAATCGCTCTTGCATCTGACTTTCCTGGTCTGGACGAAATGCACGAGATGGCATCTGTGACCTCATGGATGCACTTATGGATGGAGGTTTGCGATATCCCACAGAGGTCACTTGTGGAGCAGTGAAAGGAACCAATGGCGTAAAAAATTGAGCGCCGCAGTCACTTTCACTGCCACTAGCAGTAGATGCCTTCCAAGTCTCCGTGGCGCCAAATCCTGCAGCAATTAGCAGATGTGACCAACCAGTTCCCTAGACATGTTAAGTCTTCGGCGACACTGGCTCTTGGTCATCTGCAGAATATAAGGCAGCGTCTATAGACCCTGGGTCTAGCTAAGCACTGAACAGTGAATGACTCGCTGTGGCTTTTCGGCGGCCTGTGTGGAAGCCCCAGCCGCCTCTTCTTCCTGAGGGTGCTGCTCCTCCCTCTGCCCAGCCAGGCACCTCTGTCACTGTCTTCTCCTTTGCCTCCACTCTCTGTATGAGACGAGGCATACAGCTAGGTCACCAGCTCCATGCTCCTTATGTATTCTTTCTGCAGGATGAAAGAGAGAGACACATGGGTAAGCTCGGGTGTTCTGAGAACCTCTCTTGGTTAAGTCTGAAGGCCCCTTAATGCATCCCGGAGAGAGCTGGCCACCACTTGGATAACCAGAATTTAATGCGCTGCATGGCTGCTGAGACCCCACCCACGTCTGCCCCACTCCACCTGGCTGATTGGCAGCAGCTTCACGCACTGGACTGCATGCTGTGCTCTTAGCTCAGGCATTCTCCTAACCCACACAGCAAGGTTACACTGTTAGCTTGAAACATGGAAGAGACTGGCCCAAACCTGAATGATGACATTGCAAGAGGTTGTGAACACCGTCACCAGTGACTGCTCCATGGCCAGCTTTAGCAAGGAGGTTGTACAACATTCCCAGTCATCCAATTGTTCTGAAGTCCACTAAAACACTCATTAGCTTGCAGTCTGTGCCCAAAGAGTGAAAAGTTCAGGAACATTTGGTGGCAATTTCATGCCTCTGCATTGCTCAGGTGGACAGATAAGCTAGAGGCCCGACTCCAACAATGTCAATGTGGCTGCATCTGAATTGTCTCAGCTGCGGAGGAATGGTCACTTTATACAAGGTTTCCCTAATGTGTGGCTGCTTCCCTCCCCCACCCAGACCCGCATGTGCTTGTGCACTACCATCAACCGTAATGCAGCGCTTGCCCACTCCACCAAATCGCCTCAAGCGTAATGCAGCGCTTGCCCACTCCACCAAATCGCCTCAACTGCAGTGCAGCCCTTGCCCCCCCACCATCTCAAGTCCCCTCCACTGCCGTACAGCCCTTGCACACCCCCAACTTGCCTCAACTGCAGGGCAGCCCTTACCCCGGCATCACACTGTCAGCCAGCTGGGAAAAAGCGACTTCCCTGTGCCCTGGCTTGAATGCATGGCGCGCCTCAACCCTGAAGTCCAGCAGGCGACCCTGGCGAGTGCTGTGCAACATTACTGTGTACTCACTTCCGAGTTCACCTCAAAGTGCAGCTCGCCAAGTGCACACTTGGTATAAAAAACAGAAACACCACCTACACCTTAGAAAATAAAAAAATGAATAGGATAGAAGAGCAAAGGGACCTAGGGATATAGTTGCACTAAATGGCATCACAGATCAGTTAAGCAATTAAAAATGCAAGCAAAGCATTGGGATTTATTTCTAGTGAAGTTACGTTAAACTCTATAGGCCCTGGTCTATACATTAAAGAGTACTATGTAAAGTTCTGGTCTCCATATGATAAAAATGACATGGAAGCACAGGAGAAAATGCAAAAAAGATTCATATGGATAGTACCAAAACCGACAGATTACAGCTATTGAAAAATACTGAACAGGTAAGATGTTTGCTTCAGAAAAGAATTTGGAGGTGATTTGATAGAGGTCGTTGAAATTCTGAATAGGTTGGACATTGTAGATGTAGAGAGAATGTTTCCACTTGTGAGAGAATCAAAAACTGTTAAAAAAAGATGTTATTAATACATCCAATAGGGAAATAAGAAATTTTGTTACTCATGGGTTGTTAGAAGTGGTTTGAATAAATAGCTTAGGAAACTAAATGAGTACGAAAGAAAAAGGAACAGAAAAATATGGGCCCAGAAATTCCGATCTCTGGATGGCCATACCCCAGCAAGATGTGCTACGGGATCCCTCGGGCGTCTAGAGACTCTGACTACATGGGAATTGCCCGGGAAGTTTGGACTTCTGATGAACAATTTCCCTGCATTCGGGACCCTCTGAAAAAGTTTCCAACTCTGAGTTAAAGAGTCAAGAGATTTCGGAGGGTGCCAACTGACCTGGATAGTTACCCAGGAAATGGTACAACAGAAAAAGCAGTTCTAACTCCTGGGTAACTACGCATAATCACTCATACTGTCCCTCCTTCTAGGCTCCCCCTCTGGACCCTCCAATCCCACCTGAAACTACTCCCGACCCTCCCTGACCCAAGCACCCTGACCCTCAGATTCCCCCTTCACGCCCGACTACACCCCACAAACCTCCAGCTCCCCCTCAACCACCACCACTACCCTCCAACTCCTCCTGACCACCCTGACTCCTCCCAATCTCCTCATCCACCCGTCACCTGCCTGCCACCCTACCCCCTCACCCACTTACTGACACAGATCAGAAAATCTGGGCCATGCTGAAAGACTCAGATGAGATACATGTGGAGTTAAGGTCCCAATCAGATCAGCCATCATTTTACTGAATGGCAGAGCAAGCTCAAGGAGTCAGGTGGCCTACTCCTAATTTGTATGTACATCAAATGGGAGGAGACTTGTGTGGAGTATCAACTCCTGCACTATCTAGGGCTGAATAGCCTGTTTGTGTGCTGTATATTGTTATGTTGCCTTAGTTGGGTGACTGGTTGGGTGAGCAGAATCATACATCACTCCTAGTGCATTACCTTGGACAATGTACAAAAAAAAAGGTTATTTAACATACTTCAGGGTTGTAGCAAACCTTTGTTGCTTTTCTAGGTATATTTGTATTATTAATCTCTCATTACTTTGTTTTGCTTCTATAAATAATTTTTACATTTAATTTTAGCTTTAATGAACACTACTGTGCCTTGATACCCCCCTCCTTGCCTTCAAGTTTGACCTGAGAACCTCTTCACTTTAGTTGTGTTTTTCTCCTTTTCCTGTTTGAAGTCCATCTTTTTGCCATATTAAGCATACTGAGGTGTTACTTTATGTATTTTTCAATGAAAGTTTCATGCAGAAGCCTGAAGGGTTGCTAATGTAACACATTTCTACTAAAAGGTGAGAAACAGATAAAGCAGGGATTCATTGGCCTAACATGTGTTGTAGTGGGAGTTGGGGCGAGAGAAGCTTCTGAAAATAATATAGGGGATAAAATTAATATTCAGCTAGAAAGGTGCATTCAATTTAAGACAGCTAAATTCACTTTTGCAAGTTATGTCATCCACAACAAATTTAAGAAGATTCTTTGAGGGTATAATGGAAACACAGAAAATTTATGGCACAAAAGGAGGTTACACAGTCTATTGTGACTGCCGGCCAAAAAAGAGCTACCATGCCTAAACCCACTTTCCAGCTCTCAGTTTGTTGCCCTATAGGTTCAACGGAGTGTATGTATAAAGGAAATGTAGTGGATGTTGAGTCTATGAATTTGTGATTAATAGGGTATCATTTAGAAGGCTCTCGATAAAATGAAGGCATATGGTACTGAAAAGGACGCGGTTGCAAGAATAGGATGTTGTTTAATGAACAGAGTTGCGCCTACCAGGTAATGTTCTAATTTCTTTATAGGCTCAACCTGTTTATTGCACTGTATTGTATGTTCCAGATTACTCTGTGGCTGAGCAGTTTGGGGGAACCGGGGCCCTCCTATGCGCACACAGGGAAGGTCTCATTAGGCATTTTGAAAGCCCCGTTGGCAGCAATGGCCCTCACCTAGCCTGGGCCTGCCTGACCCTGGCAATTCTGATCCCACTTACCATGGTTCCAGGGTGGCGTCTGTGATGTTGCTCTCAGCTGGGTGCAGTCCCAGCAGTGGCCACCATTCTCTGTGGCTTTGGCTGGAAACTCTTGGAGACAGCATCCCTGGCCTTAACATGACAGGAGCCGTGATGCCAGGCAGTTAATTGCCTGATAGCTACTGAGCCACCACCGACCCAACAAAACTCAGTTTTGAGATTTTCAGAATGATGAGAGGTTCTGATGAGATTCATGGAAAAACTATTTCCACTGATTGATAATTAGAGAGCATAGACCCACAATTTTCTGGAATGGCCCATTTGGCCCTAGACACCTCAAATTAAAGCCATTCTGTGTCCCATTCTTCAAAACAAAATTACACAAAAATTTGCTGTAAATATGCATTCGAATAAGCCAGTCATAAATGAAACAGCCAATGGCCATTGAGAAATATTTGTTATTAATTCTGCATTATTTATTCACTTTTTATTCTGGGTTATAAAACCACAAATTCAACTGGAGTCCTATTTTGTTTTCTCAAGTTATTCCCGGGTGTAATATGGGCAGCACCTATGGCTGCTGATATCTGAGCTAATTGGAGACTTCTGAATTATAATTATTTTTACATGCTGGTAGGCAAATTCATTTCAAAGCACAGGTGCTGAATTTTGCAGGGGAATATGTGTATAAAAATTCAATGCAACTTCTGTAGGAAGTAATTATTTAATAATTTATTTCACAGCTCTGCCTTTAAATTCAGAAATGTGGGACGGGAATCTTCCGCCCTGAAGTCTAAGTTCGCTGGTGGGTGCAGAAGTGGGAGTGATTCCTGCTGGGTGGCAGGATGGCATTGCTTATGTATCCATGCTGAGCACGGCGAACCTCGTAGTGGGACAGGCAGGAAGTTCCCATCCCTGCCGTTACCTCATGGGGTCCAAGATTCTCGGGGGTGGGGGGGGAAGAGATGTGCAATGCAGGCCAGGAGATCTGGATTCTGCATCCACAAAAACATTGAGAAGATAACAACTTGTGGCCGCACAGTTCAGCGATGGCTCCCTGCAGATTCTCCTCCAGGCTGTCCAGGAAAGGTAGGAGATGCTGTTTCCCAGAGATGGCAGCAGGAGGCCCTCCAATCTGACCATGGTAGCCTGGACAGAGGTCACAGCGGAAGTTAGCACCCATGAGATCCAGCGCAGAGATGCCCAACAGTGCAGGAAGAGGATGATTGGTCTACTGTGCTCTGCCAGGGTAAGTGCACCATCTACTCACTGAAAACTGACACTCTCGTAAGGGCATCAGGCAGTCCAAGTGTGCAAGTTCACACGGATGTCACACAAGTTTGGGATGCAGCACTCATCAAATCTGCACTGAATGTATGCCCACCTCAGCATGCTCTCAATCTCATATAGGTGGCAGGACAAATTGCTTAGCAATTTACTGGGGAGGGCCCTGCAGCTACCATGACATGCACACTCCTGAACTGCTTATGCAAATATTGGTATGACAATCAATCCTTCTTTCTGCAGGAGAACACCCATTACAAGCAGGAATATTCCTAGACCAGAGAAGGAAATTGCTGATATTCACGTCCTCACTCCGTATGAGATGGCTGCCGAGCTACCCGGGGAGGAACAGGACCGTGTCTGTGCTGAGGGCAAAATATGACTCACCCAGGAAGCCAGTGAGGATGCCTCCAGTCTGCAGATGATAACTGGGCCCACAGAATGTGATATGTATTTAATTAAGGAGCCTGCTTAGTCAATCATTAAATTTTTCTTCTCTCTATTCCAGATACCAGCAGGAAACAGGGGAGGACTGCAAGCTGAACCAGCCACAGCCCCAGACCCACCTCTGACAGAGTGCCTCAGAATCCTCAGAGGATGTACCGTTACGGCGTTCAGCTGCACCTTCCACCAGTGCAGACACACTCACCTCAGTGGGTCCAGGTTCTAGAGTAGGCTCGGAGTCACAAGCTAGTGAGCACATCACTGATATGGCAGCAGTAGTGATAGCTGAGGTCTCGGGCACTAGGAGGGCTGCTGGAGACCAGACCCCTACTGAACCCCAAGCAGATGATTAGCCTCTGAACTTGGTCCTAGGAGATCTGATGGAGATGCAGAAACAGGCAGGGTAATGTCAGGCAGAGTTGACAGAGACCATGCGCACTGGACTGAAGATTGGAAGAGTCTGTTCATGTGCTGCCTGTTGCTGTGGCTCTGGCATGCGAACACTTGGCTGCCTCCATGGAAAGTGTGGCGGCCAAGCTGGAGACTCAGGTCCAGCAGAACACACAGTGGCTACTCGGGCTTGCACTCCATCGCTCTAGTCATGAGTGCAGTGCAGCAGTAGCTATGCGAGAAGGGGATGGGGCACCTTGACTTCCCTCAAAGTGCATGTTCTCCTCAAGGAGTCAGGGAGGTGCCGTCAGGGAGGAAGAGCGCCAGCTGGATACCCATGGCTTCTCCCCAAGACACTCCAACGGTGTCTGCCGCTCCACATCCCCTCTGCCAGTGACCCCACTGCCTCCAGCAGTTCAGGCCAAGGTGGCTGCACCCGAGCAGGAGACCCTTAGCAGGCCGGGGCCCTTAAGGCCTCGGGCCACCAGGGGATGCCCACTGAAGTCATCACGGTCAACATGGCATAGCAGTCAACAGGCTGCCTCTAACGCCGCAGTAAGAAAAATTAAAGGTATTGAAGGCACACAGGTGTACAATCATTTATATAGTTTTGACACTTGTAAACATATGTTCACTTTCATTGTTTGGAAATCTCCTGGATTCCATCTTGCTGATAGTTGCTTCAATGGTCGTGGGCATTTAAGGCGCTGGAACGTGGGCCTCCATCACAGTCTGATCATGGACTCCCATAGATTCAGTTCTCCCACATTATCAACATTGTGATTACTTAATAATCCCACATCTGCATGATTAAGCACTGGCTATCAGTTGTGAATGTGCTGTCCGGCCACTCCTCATGCAAGCCATTACTTGCGACTTACCATGTTCTGACCTCTGAAAATGTATTCATTGAGGTCATTGCACCTCCTGCACACAATGTCCTGATGTGAGATGTGGGTGGATGTCACAACTATTTGAGGGGAGCTAAATCAGCTGAGTGGCAAGGAACACTGTAGGTGCAGTTTCAGGTTGAGACACTGAAGCTCTACACTGTCTTCTTAATAGTAGAAAACTGGAGACTGCCCTAAATTTAAGAGGTTTGTGTGCAGTTGCTTGAAGCCTTTGTCAGACCTCACATGGAGATTTGTTTGGCCTGCTTGTTTCCTTATCAAAGGTGTGAGTAGATCTTGCATAAAGGGTTTGCAACCAAAGTGCATTGGACATCATTTGACTGGGGTTTTAGAGTATATGGGAAGGGAGAAATTAAAATGGGTCTGTGTGCTGAGGACTGTGAAGCTTTCCTTGTGAAGCATCAGCAACTCTAACAGGACTCTGCAGGTCCATGCAGCAAAGAAGTTCACCTTGGCTGGGGTGTCCACAATATCAGATTACAGTCATACACTCATGCTAAGGCCATCTAGAAATGTGACTTTAGGGGTCTCTGTGATTGGAGCATCCAGAATGGTTGTACCTCAGCAACCCATATTGCAGGTGAGGCACTTTCAGTGACTGGACTGCAAAGTTACCTCAAAACTTCTCAACATAAGATGTCAAGGATATATGGGTTTATGGGGAATGAGTGGCACTCACCCCTCATCAATCTGCATGGAGGGATGATTTTGAGGGGCCAAATGCTGTTCTCATGCTGCCACTCCCTGTGGGCCCATTTATCTGACTCTGCCTGAAAGAGCCCTCTGCCAGTTTGGCCCCCCTTTGGGAGCAGGTGTCAGGGTGATATGAGTGCATCTCTGGTGAGTTTAGATTTGATATTGTTTCCAAGTTGCCATCCACATTTTCAGAGTGCATGGGTGGAATCACAACACTACTTACAGGTGCTTGAGGTCTCAGGAGAATGGAATGCTGTGCAGGTTCTAATGCACGCATTTAGCACCAGGGCTCTGCATTTTAGCTTAGTTTGACACATGCAAAGGATCAAACCACAGCAGGGCAGGCCTTACCTAGTGCAATTTCATTCAGCTATCATAAATCAAGGTACATTAGAGAAAAAAGGTGCTGGGGCCTTCCAGCCAGCAGAGGGTTGAAAACAAAAAAGTTCAACAAATGTGCTGGTAGCTTACTCTGCCTGGAATCTGTAGGTACCAGATTGGCGCAGGCCTGTCTGCCACATTGTACCCATGCTATTGCCTCTACATGTGGCTTGGCAACATCCTGGCCCTCATCAGCTCCATCTCCTCCACCATCCTCGTTGGAGGAGACATGTTGCTGCTCCTTGTCTCCTCAGACATGATATCCCTCCTTTGTAGCACTAGGTTGAGCAGGGCGTAGCAGACAACAATGATCTGGGACACTCTTTGTGATGAGTATTGGAGAGCCTCTCCGGAGCAGTCTAAACATCTGAACCCCACCTTTAGGAGGCCTATTGTCTGCTCAATAATGTACCTAGTGGAAACATGTGCATCTCTGTAGCCCTTCTAGGCAGCACTCTGCAGACGGTGATTGGTGCCACCAGCCACGTATTCTAGGGGTATCCCTTGTCCCCTAGAAGCCAGCCCGGCAATCTCCGAGGTCCTTCAAAAACCTGTGGCACCTGGGAGTGGGTCAGAATATATGTGTTGTGAGAGCTTCCTGGGGGGCCGAGCACAAACATGCTGGATTTGCCTTCAGTGATCACAAATAAATTGCATGTTCAAAGAGTGGGATCTTTTCTATTGAAAAATGAGATTGGCTGCTGCCAGGGAGCTCTCAAGGCTATATGTGTACAGTTAATAGCACCCTGAAGTCAATAGGGCAGCAATCTGAGGTTGCTGAAAATCCCAACTCTCTTGTAGCCTGGCTTTTGGACAAATTGGTGTGTTCTCCTGAACAGGCCATCTGCGACCTCCCATATGAATTTGTGCATTGCTGACTGGGTGATGCGGCACAGGTCCCCAGTGGAGCCCTGGAACGATCCACTGACAAAGTTCAAGTCGGCGGTGATCTTCAATGCCACTGGTATGGGATTCCCACCAAGTCCTTGCAGCCGCAGCTCATCTTGGAGAAACTGGCAGATATGAGCAACCACATCCTAGGACATATGAAGGTGCCTTTGGCATTGCCTATAGCTCATTTCTAGATAAGAGTACTGCCTGCAATACATCGGGGGGTCAGGTCAATGGTTGCTGTTGCAGTGGACCGTTTGCCAGCACTTGGCCTTCTTTAGGCCCCACTGCGTCTTGCTGCTCAGGCCATTGCTCCTCACAGCCCTGTACTAAGCTGCGAAGGGCCCTCCTTCTCCTCATTTGGATGAGAGCCAATAACAAGGCAAGGTACCTGAAGCCTGCATCATTGGTGCCTCGGTGAACACATTGAAGTAATACATTTAGTGAACATACCCTTTACAGGTTTCTCTCAAGCTCAAAGCCAGCAGGCCAGTGCTAAGACCTATGCCTGGCTCCCTTCTAGACACAGGGGGAGGTGATGATGTAGTGGTATTGTTGCTGGACTAGTAATCTAGAGACCATGGGTAATGCTCTGGGGACCTGGGTTCAAATCCTGCTATGGCAGATGGTGGAATTTGAACTCAATAAAAATCTGGAATTAAAAGTCTAATGATGTCTGTTGTTCTATTTATCCCTTTAGGAAATCTGTCTTCCATACCTAGTCTACATGTGACTCCATGGCTGACTTTGACCTAGTAAACCACTCAGTTGTATCAAACCCCTGCAAAGTCTCAAAAAAGGAATGAAACTGAACAATGAAGTTTCGTGGTATCAGGTACTCTGGCTGGGGGACTTCAATGTCCATCACCAAGAGTGGCTCAGTAGCACCACTGCTGGCCGAGTCCTAAAAGACATAGCTGCTAGACCGGGTCTGCAGCAGGTGGTGAGGGAAGCAACAGGAGGGAAAAACATACTTGACCTCATCCTCACCAACCTGCCTGCTGCAGATGCATCTGTCCATGATAGTATCAGTAGGAGTGACCACCGCATGGCATTCCCAAACCACCGCTTCCAGGTGAAGGACATCCTGGGGGACCAGAGATGAGTGTTCCTCCCATTCATCCATTACTGTGTAAGGAGGCATTGCACATTAATGTGTGAAAACCCTCCCTCAGACACTATTCAGCTTATCTCAATTTCCCTCGAGATTTTATAGAGACCATTGCCTTGGTATCATAGGAAGATTTACCACTTGAGCCCTTGTCAGCTATGACCATTTACCAGGGAGAAGGGGGGTTTGGAATCAGGACTTTGCTGCCATCCACCACGTTCACCTCCCCCTCTGACAGCAACAGATAGTTAATTGCACAGAATGAACAGCAGCGCCATACACTGATATGTTCTTGCTGGAATGCGACCCATTAGTCATGGAGCAATGCTGGTTTATTGGGCGTTGGAACCTCAGGAGCAGAACTCAGCTGAGCCTGGTTCTCCATGGAGTGGACTATTGGTAGGGTGCCCCTTTACTTGCCCCAGAAAAAGAGACATTACCTGCTCCCATTTGTCTGAGACCCCTCCCATATTGAATGCTTGAGAGCTTTAACAAACTGCGCAACAACCATGAGAACTTCAGCATTGTGCGTGAGGTTTGCCAGTGCATCAAGCACCTTCTACCCTCCCACTGTTACCTACCAACCTCTCCCCATTCTCCTCCACAATCACCACCTCTCATTTCTCTCCCTCATATTCAGCCTCACCCATGTTACCCTGGAACCAATTATCATTTATGTTGATGTCCTGTTCTCCCCCGTTCCCATCACTGTCGGCATGCCCATGTTCGTCCTGACCCCTCCTGTTCCAAAGCCAGCTGTACCCTGACTTTCCCCCATGAGACCATCCATTAACAGCCCCCTGCCACGAGGCTAGCACTTCCACCTACCTGATCCAACTCCCTCATCTGACTGTGACTACCCTCCGAGTCCCAATACCCTCCTTAAACCCCTAGGACCAAATTCAGGAACTCATGGACTACACCCTTTAGACATCACTTTACGATGTTAACTGCCCAAAGAGGTTGTAAAACAGGACCAAGACATGCATGACATGCTTGCCCTTCTAATATGCCCAGAACAGTCTACCTTCCTTGCCCGGACCCTTCTAAACACGCCCGGCAGAGTCTGGCTTCCTTTCCCTGATACCCTTCTAACATGCCGGGACAGTCTGTCTTCCTTCCCAGGGCAGCCTTGCACCCTTCCCCGCTGGCCCTTTCTCCCATGTCCAGCCTTCGCGCAGTTTGAGCCAATCTCAATCAGGTGGCTGACATTTGTGAGCGTTCCCCAAGAAGGTTCAATCAGTGGCTATTCACTTCAAAGTCGTGGAAGAAGTTAACCTTGCCAGGTACACATCACTTATATGCAGTCGTAAATGTGAATGTTCTAATTTCTGACTGGTGGGGAACTTAATTCCGGCGAGCTGGCCTTTTAATAAGCATGCATGACATTTTAATGCATGTAAAAGGGCTTCCTGACATCGTTCGTCAGGAAGCTTGACCTACCTTTAATCCACCTTGAAAGCCCTGAGAACAAAATTGCTACAGTTCATCCCGAACTTGGGAAGCTGATTTTTGGCCTCACACCAAATAAAGTTCCTCCACCTGCCACGCTTCCTGCTGCTGGCAGGACCGGAAGATTCTGCCTGTGGTCTCTAATAACTATTTTAACTCTTCAAATTGACTAATTTTACATTTATTCCTTCAACAAAATATTTACTGATGCATGGAGTGTGAATTCAAGAAAAAAGTGTATGGATTCATAAAATTATGAATTGAATCGCTACAAACATTAAATGGTTTTTAAAAATTCAATTCTCTTATCAGGAATGTTTACAGAAAAATAATTATCTTTACATTAATTAAGTGAATTGGCAAAGTGGCAAAGCTCAGTAAAAAGATCTTAATTTAAGTGAATGCAATCTTGGAGCAATAAATCATGCCAACAAATCAGGTTAATAATATCATTCTGGTTCAGACCAAATGGGAGCTGCGATCAAAGCAGCATTAATCCACCAAATTGAAAAATGGTATCGATTTTATGGGCGGGGGAGGGCGCAGGTGGAATGGAATTATATTTTTATGGAAACAGTAATGCCATGCACCATAGCAGTGCCATTTTCCTTCAAATTCCAGTCCAGTAATTTAAGATTCTCTTGAAAGAACGTAAAGGATCCTTTCTTAATGCGCAGTCGTTAAGATAGCAGTTCCCAAACTGTAGGTCATGACCCCAACTGGGGTTGCAGAAATAGCAAATGGATTCACGGACCCCCTCCCCTCCGAGACTGCCTCCCTGCAACAGGACCTAGGTGGCTCCAGTCCTGCCCTTGCCCTGCTAGTCTCTCGGTCTCTCTCTCCAGGCCATGGGCTCTTACCCCAGACGGCTTCAGAGTCTTAAAGTCTAGCCCTGAACATGAACTCAGCAGCAAAGCCTCTGCTGCTGAGCTGTGGCCAGCCTGAGCCCAACCCCGTCACCCTGGCACTGTGGAATAACCTGGGCCCTAACATCAGCCACCTCAAGAATTTCAACTTTCGCTTCCACTGCTTTCTGTTCAAGGTCCATGACCTGGAATGGCTCAGGTGAAGTAATGGACTAGTGAGTACATAGAATAACAACATTTTTACCAAGTATTTTAAAAACACAGATTTTCATATTTATATATGTTGATCTACAATACAAGAACTTTAATAATTATATACTGAATGTTACTATGCTGCTTTATTACTGTTTTGCTTTTGATGCTGTCTGGGGTTATGTTAATTTTCAAGTGTTTTAATGCGATCCTATTGGAAAATAGTCTGGGAAGTGCTGCATTAAGATATCGAATGTCCCATCAGAAATCTGATGGTGTGCATAATCATTAAAAAATAAATTAAATTAAAAGGATAACTGGAAGAGCAATGGGAATTACTGAATAGTTCTTTTAGAGACCCCTGTTGGTGCGATAGGCTGAATGGCTCCCTTTATGCTGCATTCAAACTGATCTTATTTTTTGACTTAATATTGTATCCTGATGGCAGTGACTCATACAAATAAACCAGAAGCAATATCCCTCATTTTACTCTCCCTTATCTTGCAGTGATTACACTAAATTCAGTGTTCTCATTGTTAAACAGCCTGAGGTCAGCTAACTAAACACAGATTGGAAATATCTGGGATTTTCCCTGTCCATATGGCTCAACCATCAAAAAGCCTCGAGATACCCAAGTACTTTACCGTTCAAAGGTATACAAAACTGTGGCTCACCAATGCCAAAAACTTAACTCTGAAGATCCTAGTTTGAAAAGAGAAGGGCCAAAATTATTAGATAAACACAGCAGTCTGAAATTTCTATGTTTTATTATTGTTCTAAATTGTCAGTAATCTACAAAAAAAGGTGCACAGAAATCAAATTCTTTTAGTGATTTAAAGAAAGAATTCACATTCTGCCTTCATTATTAGTCATTAGAATGAAGCATTTTGCATGCTACATTGAGTTATGGCCTGAATAACCAATAACTGCTTAAAAGATAACATAAACAATGTTGCTAACTTGCTGCGTTCCGCATTGAGGTTGTTTTTGTGTTAAAACCCATTTTTGTTTTGATATCTTGTAATTATGATGGAAGCTGTCTAAATACTATGTTCATCTGCTCCACTGAAAAAACCGTTTGATGTTGCACTCTACAAACCTATTCCCATGCATGTGTGGATTTAATAATGTGCGGATTGAAGTGGTGGCCAGTCATGATATCTAGACAAGTTCTACTAAAATCTGGAGGAATCTCCTAAATATTGCAGACATCTAAGCTAAGAGCTGTCTATGAGTAGAGAATACTTTGACAAACACCGGTATAAATGATGGTAGGGAACACAATCAACAGGGACACACAATATAAGAATTATGCCCCTTTTCAGACTCTTGCCAATATACACCATTCTCTAATTAGAAAGGTAGAATGCCTGACCTATGAATTTCCATGACCAGTCAGCATTTTGGAATGCCTTGTCGCCTACAGGGCTCAATTAAATAGCAGGAACATAATATCTCATGAACTCATGACAAACAGCATTAAGAATTTGAATTCAAGGTTCTAGTTATGGGTCATAGTTAAGGGTCAACCACCAAAGTGTTTTAGTGATTAAAAATAAGAGCAAGTAAAGGTTTTTAAACTCATTTTTTTCTAATTATAAAAATACATTGCCCAAGGAAAAATCCATTCAGCAAATGTACAACAATGCTTAACACACACATTTGAATTCTGAAACTAACTTTTTAAATCAGTTTCTCTTCCAGCATAATTAGCAGTTTCTTAATTTCATCATAAAACACAAGCACTAAAGCACCACCAGTGCCACGCAAGATATTTGAAAAGGCTCCTCTGAAGAAAGCACCGAATCCCTCATTCCTATAGATCTTTGTGAAACAGTCAAATGTCCCACTGTATTGTCTAATCGCTTCACCGCTCTGTGGTTTAAAAAAAAGATAGGATTCAAATTCACAGTATATTCTTTAGTATCACAATCTGCCTATTATATATATTTACGTGGAGCACACATTTCATCTATAACTTTTTATGAATACATTCAGTAGGTGTTGTTGAGATATTTACAATGCGAAAGATGCTACATTGTAACATGCAACAGCTGCTATTTTACATCAAGGGTACATCACCCTTTGCACAATTTAGCTTCTTAAATTCCCATAAGATTAATTTTTTAGATGCCATTTTTCTCCTCAGTGACTGGAACTTCTAAATGGAAAATAAGGGTTTAACAAATTTGAGGAAAAAAATTACTAAATTTGTCCATTGAATTGTCTTCTAATATTTTTAATTCAAGTTTTACTCAAGGCCTTAGACTCTTCCAAAAACCTTGGTTTAGACTTGATTTTTTTGCTCACATGACTGAGATAAATTTGGATTATGCAGTGTGATTATGAATCTATATTTCCAGGCTGGATCAGTACTGTTCATTCAGCTCTTATAGCAATGTATTTCCTTTTAGCACACAGCATTCTCTACTTATTTCTCAAGATTATTTGAAAACAAGAGGACACATTGCAAAAGCTTTACCAAGGTAACATTCACACTAAATATAAAAAGAGATAGGTTGTACATTTATGTGAAAGAGAAAGTGTTCTGATTATATAATTCTGTATTTAAAAAAAAACATATTAAATTTAAACTGAGGGGGTGAGTTAAGTGCTTTCTTCAATTAAAATGCTTCAATTTTCAAAATAAATCACTGGTTCAATTTTGATGCCAACTAATTAGCCCCACCAGATAGTTGGTAAAGGTCAAACAGTAACCATGTATATCTGCGCAATAGATTCAAATCCCTCATAGCCAAGAGACAAAGAGGGAAAGACATAAACAAAGGACAGGTATTTTTGTTCCTCATACAGGTTTGTTTTTTTAAGAAAGAGAGTTGAATTTTGAGAGCCAGCAAACTCTTCGAAGAAAAAAGATGGGAAGACAAGGTAGGGAAATTGGTTGAGCAGGCCACAGCCTCTTGCTACTCTCCCTTGGAGAAAGCAGTTGGGAAGGTTTAGAGTGAGGGAAGAAGCAGTGAAGCAAGGGGAGGATACAAGCACTGAGTGGACTGTTCAAGAAGAGGGGATGGAAGGGGAACAGGTAGTGGAAAGGTGAAGGGATAAGGAACACAATGGGAATTATGAATGTTTGGGGTAGGTGGAAGGAAGCCTCAGAGGGTCACATTTTCCTTCCAACTCCCATCCCAGCAGCAACTGGTGGATGCTCTCATCACACCATACTATTCCACCTTTCTTCTCCGAAAGGAAAGGGAAAGAGAATAGCATAAGGAGATGACAAAACCAGGGCCCATCTAGTTTGCCTGCCACCACCTGGCAGTCACATGATACAATAACAATGCAGTTGACTAAAAACAGATAAGCGCTGAAAATACTCTGCAGGTCTGGCAGCATTTGAGGAGAGAGAAATTCGAGTGGAAAATTACTCTTGGAATATTTCCAGCACTTTCCGTTTTTATTTCAGATTTGCAGTATAACTATCAACTTCCTGGGAGTTACCATTGACCAGGAACTTAACTGGACTAGCCATATGAATACTGTAGTTACAAGGGTAGGTCAGAGGCTGGGAATTCTGCAGTGAGTAACTCATCTTCCTATTCTGCAGAGCTTGTTCACCATCTACAAAGCACAAGTCAGGAGTGTGATGAAATACTCTCCACTTAACTGGATAAGTGCAACTCCAACAACACTCAAAAAGTTTGACAGCCCATCCACCACCTTAAACATTCACTCCCTCTATCACCGACACTCAGTGGCAGCAGTGTGTACTATATACAAGATGCACTTCAGCAATTCACCAAGACTCCTTTGACAGCACCTTCCAAACACGCGAACTAACATCTAGAAGGACAAAAGCAGCGGACACACGGGAACACCACCACCTGCAAGTCACACACCATCTTGGCTTGGAATTATATCGCCATTCCTTCAATTTTGTTGGATCAAAATCCTGGAACTCCCTAACAGCACTGTGGATGTACCTACAACACTTGGACTGCAGTTGTTCAAGAAGGTGGCTCACTACTAACTTCTCAAGGGCAGTTAGGGATGTCCACTTCCAGTGGAAGAATAAAAATTCATGGGAATCATTCAATATTGATTAGTTTACAACAGACCCAGACATAAGAAGCAGAAGCTCAGTGGTGAAAAGTTTTGGGAGACTTTAGTCCAAAGTTTGTTCCTTTCAAGCATACTACATCTGTCATGTCCCAAATTACTCATATATTGTGTCACACAATATTTTTTGAAATAAATCTAATTTGCATTTGAATGAATCAACAATACCTGTTTTTACCATCTCTCCAAGGAGCCTGTTCCACAGGTTAACCACTTGCTTACTGAAATTTTATTTCTGCACATTGGGTTATAAGCTAATCTTTCCAACTGCATTAGCATGCTTGTTACCCCTTCTGTATCATTTTAATAGGGGGAGATGATGGCATAGTGGTATTGTAATTGGTGCTAGTAACCCAGAGATCCAGGGTAATGCTCTAGGAGCTTGGGTTTGAATCCCACCACAGCAGATGGTGGAATCTGAATTCAATAAAAATCTGGATGACCATAAAACCATTGTCAATTGCTGTAAAAACCCATCTGGTTCACTAATGTCCTTTGGGAAAGGAAATCTGCTGTCCTTACCTGGTCTGGCCTACATGTGGCTCTTGATTCTTAAATGCCTGGGACCTACAGTGGTTCAAGAAGGTGGCTCAACCCCACCTTCTTGGTGAAGGCAGTTTGGGTTTGTGACTCTGTGCTTCCAACGTGGGAGCAAAAATTTATAAACACCATCACACTAGCCACATCTAAAGATTAAAAAAAAGTTGATATATATCCTCTTCACATTGCAAACAACCAGAATCGTGCACAGTATTCTAAGTATGGGGCAGAATTTTATGGCTGACGTGCGAGTGGCGGAGCCCGCACATCAGCACTTAAAATGTCGCGTGCGTGCCCCAATGTCAACGCGCGGTATTGCGATATTTAGGTGGGCGTGTGCGCGCTATGAAGCACAACACGCGCCCTCCGTTAATTGAAGGCCTTGTTAAGGCCCTTAACTCGGCAATTGAAGCCGATTTTGAGAAGCCCGTGCGATCTTTGGCTCGACGCACGGGCCCAACAGGCAGGCAGGTAACCGATTTTTTAACAAACCTCATCCACGGGTGGGATATGTGGGCTCAGAGGGGTTGTTTATGCTTTTTCTAAGTATTTAAGGCAGAAAGTGTTTTAAACTTGCCTGTGTGATTGTTAGCAGTTCAGATTGATTTCTAATAGCTTTCTCTGTACTTTGAAGCTTCAGCTCAGCACTCTGCAGACAGTAATCTTTATTGTGCCTGCAGCTTTCTGGAGGCCTTCATTTAGCCTAGGTATGGGTTCTGACATCTCCACTGGAGGCAGCTCCTGTGAGGGAGGGAGGGATAGAATAAGGAGGAGGACAGGAGTGCACAATCAGCCTCCAGGGGAGCCACCTTTGGGAGGCCAAGCGCAGGCACAAGGGGCACAGGGCCAAGAGGTTGTCCAAGGTGGAAGGGGCCGCAGAAAACCTGCTGCCAGGGTGTACAGGCAGCGAAGCAGCTACCACAATATGACTGAGGTGCAGTGCCGAAGGAGGCTCCGTCTGTCAAGGGAGACAGTCAACTATATCTGCCAGATGATTGGCCCTGAGATCTCCCCTAACTGTGTGGGTGGACACCCCATGCCAGGGGCTCTGAAGGTCACAGTTGCCCTCCACTTCTATGCATCTGGCTCCTTCCACGGCTCGGTGGGTGATCTTTGCAGTGTCTCCCAATCAGCTGTCCACACTTGTGTCAAGCAGGTTACAGATGCTCTGTTCAGATGGGCATTGACCTTCATCCACTTCCGCTGTGACCAGGCAAGTCAGATACAGCGAGCCAGAGGCTTCGAGGCCATTGCTGACTTCCCCCATGTCCAGGGTGCAATGGACTGCACACATGTGGCCATCAAGGCACCAGCAGGTGAGCCTGGTGCCTTTGTCAACAGGAAGGGCTTCCACTCCATGAACGTGCAGATAGTGTGAGATCACAGGATGCAGATTCTTCAAGTTTGTGCAAGGTACCCAGGCAGCTCCCACGACGCCTACATCCTCAGACACTCCCAGGTGGCGGCGCTCTTCAGTGCTCTGGCTCGGCTGGATGGCTGGCTGGTGGGTGATAAGGGCTATCCCCTCAGAAGGTGACTCATGACACCTCTCCGCCATCCAAGAACAGAAGCTGAGGAGCACTACAATAGGAACCACGGCGCCACAAGGGCTGTGGTGGAGACAGCCATCGGTCTTCTCAAGATGCGCTTCCGTTGCCTGGGGGGCGCACTCCAGTACCCCCCAGATCGCGTCTCTGATAGTGGTAGCATGCTGCGCTCTGCACAATCTTGCGCTGGAAAGGGGGGATGCAGTTGACGATGAAGACCTTGACGCAGTGGATGAGGCTGCACATGATGAATCCAGCAGTGGCTCAGAGGATGAGGAAGCACAGGGCAATGATGAGAGGCAGCACGCCAACCTGCTACTACACCAAGGAGGCAGGGACACCCAGGACACTTTAATTTAACGAACCTTCAGCTAGCTCCACACACATTGATCAGCAGGACCAGCATTGCCTGGCGCTTCCACATTGGGCACTTAGGTGCTACATCTTCCACCTCATCAGCAGCAACTAAGGTCTTAGTACAGAAACATCAATGTCCACTCAAACACTCATGAGATGTATGAGAAACATACAAATGCAGCACAAAGGAAACACCCTCAGCCATGGTCAGAAAAGTGGACTTTATTCCCACCAAAACAAACCACAAACATCACTCTGACATACATAATTATATATTCCCTAATCTAGGTCCAACACAAAATCACCAGTGGCAAACCCGTGGAGTGCCTAACGTGCGTTATGCTTATGTTTGCGGGTGCTATGTCTAGGTGCTGCCCCATCGCTTGGAGTGGCTTGTGAGACAGCCTGCTGACTCTGCTGTCCTGTTGGCCTCGATGACCTTGGCGGCCGTCCTCTGGCCTGTGGAGCCTGTGATGGCCCCGCCTGGGAGGGAGTGGCCAGTTCCAGAACTGGCACCTCCCCAGTTGTCGCAGCCTCAACGGATGCAGCGGTCACTGGCAGAGGGGTGGAGGAGCTGCTGCCCTCAGCCGGAGCGCCCTGAGAGGAGCTCGCAGTGACGCCAGGCAGCTGCTGCGCCGACGTGAGGTCACAATGGACTTCCCTGCTCACCGCAGATGGATGGGCACCGAGCGGTGACACATGGTGCCCAGAACATCTCCCACATTGCGAATGACCACCTGTGGCCATTAGCTCTGTGAGGGCTTGCAGGTCAGAGTGTAACCAATCAGAAGATTCTCAATCCGATTGAAGCCCCTCTCCATGACAGTCGCCAATCTCTCAATGGAGGAAGCCTGAAGCTCTGCCCTGAGGTTCATGCCTTCACTCTGCCTGGACTCCTCCAACACAGAGACCAACTGAAGCACACCCTCATGCAACCTTGCCAGATGCTCCCACGCACCCTGCCGCTTGTCCTGCAGCTGCTGCATGGCTGACATCTCCAGAGGCACATCATCACTGCCGGACTCAGCATGTGCCTGGTCCCTTGCAATCCTCCGGCTGCTGGCGCCATCGGCATTCTCTATCTGTGCCATCTCCTCCAGCGATTGTGAAGTGCCCTCTCCACTGTGCCCCGGGACACTAGCCGACGTCATAATCCCCATCGAAGTGTTTGTTGCTGCTCTGGTGCCTGGCTCGCTGAAAGGATGTGACACAAGTTGCAAGTCTTGGCCCTCAGGTGTGGATGGGGGGCTCTGGACGTGTTGGTGGTGACCATGCGGTGGTGATGCTGAAATTAACAACAAGGACAGTGCATTAGTTAGCGTTCAGTCAGTAACACCTTTCATCCCTTTCCCCCCCAGCCTCATAAGTCACTCACCCTTCAAGAACCGAAGGAGACGAACATTGGTGGGGTGGTAAATAGTCAAGAGGAGACCACAAACATTACACGCATATACATCAGGCCGGTCAGATGACCTAAGGAATGCCACATGGAATGTTATGTGGATAAGTGTTCGGTTAAGCACTTGGGCAAGACAAGCAAGGTACTGGAATACATGAGTAATGGTAGGACCGTGGGAAGTCACGACGATTACAGGGACCTTGCTGGGCAGACCCGTTAAGGTAGCAGAACAGGAACATAAGGCGTTTAACAAGGTCGAAGCCAGATTTGCCTTTATTAGCCGAGGAATAGAATGTAGGAAAAGGGAGGTCATGTTGCAAGTGCAGAAAACACTGTCGAGGCCACATCTACACCTCTGCGTTCAGTTGTGACCTGTGCTTCATGGGAGGGATGGCATTGGAGTGGGGAGAGTGCAGAGGTTCCTGACCTGGATGCATGCTGGCATGGAGAGTTGGAGTGATGAGGAAACATTGCATACACTTGCGACATTTGCCATGGAGCACATGAGATTGACAGGTCACATTATTGACCTTCATATCGTTACGAGGGGCATAGAAAGGGTGGACAGAAGGCAATATTTCCCCTTGGCGCAGGGATGACTAACGTGCTGGCATTTATTTAAGTTGAGTGCCATGAGGTTGACAGGTGAGGTGCTGAGGACCTTTTGGACAGAGTAATGTGAGACGCACTGGCTGAAAGGGTGGTGGAGGTACAAACCCTCCTAAGATGCAATAAGTCTTTGGATGTGCAGCAGCGATGCCATGGCATGTTAAGCCATGGGGATAGTGGTCACAAATGGGATTTGGCGACTTTGGAAGGTGCTAGAGACGCGCATCCTCAAGGGGCCGAGGGACCTTTGTGTATGACCCACACGTCTGACTGTATCAGTCTGTGAATGAGTAGTGTTGCTGCATTAACGATTACAGCAACCATCAGTGCTTTGGATGGTGGGGAGAGAGTGGATGGGACTGTGGCCCTCAAATACCTGGCCGCTGCACCCCAGCCTCACCGACACCTGCCAACCTGGCCGCCTGCCTCCTCCCTAGCTCCACGGTCTGCTCCTCATAAGTGGTGAGGTGCTGCAGCACGGCGTGCCCACCACCAGTCCGCTGCCGCTCCCGCATATCGCTCTCAGTTTTTGCCTGCAGAACACAGAAGAGCATTTATTAGGGCTGATCGCTCATGTACTCTGCACGTGCACGCCGCACCCAACCACAGTGGCCCGTCCACACTACTGGTGATAAGTCCCCAGAAGATAGTACAGCTGGTCTCAAACCCCTCCCCTAACGGACACCTTATACACATTCAGCGTCCATTACTTTGAATAACACACGGGTCTTAGCGCCCATGGCAACGAAGCGCAACTAGGTGCAGCGCCGAGGCCAGCAGATGGCTCTTGGCCACGACACCTTGAGGCTCCCCTTCCACCATCTCATCACCATCAATAAGACATGTATTGGAGTTCTGAGTATGTGTCTAGCTGCCTCCCCTGCAGGTTGTCCCCAGACTACTCAAATGCGACAAACACCAACATATGCTGCAGGGAGAAACCATCTTCTCCTCAACCACTAAGGCTGATGTAAGCATGGTCACTATCTGTTTGCCCACCCTGCGTGCGCCAAATGCCGTAACAACACTAAGACGTGGCGGGGAGGGGGGAAGAGCGGGCTCAAAGACTAAGGCTACCTGCTGGGTCAAATGGCCAAGGCTGACATGGTACTCACCCTTCCAGAGTGCAGTAAATCATTGAAACGCTTGTGGCACTGTGTTCCGGTGCACCGCACAGCATCATGATAGCTAACAGCCTCTGCCACCTCCTGCCTGGTGACGTGGGGGGCCCTCCTCCTCCCATCCTCCGGAAACAAGACATCCCTATGGTTGGACACCTCTTCGAGAACAGCAAGGCAGGCATCTGAGAACCGAGGGGCACAGTGGTCCCCCGCTGGCCTACCCTGCAGCCTGCTCCTCTCCTCCTCCTCTGCCCTCAAATCTTGTGCTGCCTGATGACTGGCCATGGTGAACAGCCTAAAGGAGGCTGCCCGGTCGCTCTTTATATAGACTGCCGGTTCCCCATTGGAACTGGCGGTCTGAACACGCCTGCTGCCGATTTAATTTTCCCGAAAAACACGGGAGTCGGAACCCTGCTGGGCGGGCCTTAATTGGTCCACCCGCGCAAAATGGCAGTGTGGCCTGTTTCAGCGGCAGGGATCGGCTGTCCACCCGCCACCGAGGCGGTCGGGCCCGTTAAGTGCAAAATTCAGCCCATTATTTTAACAAAAACACTCATTCATAAAACTCATTTATTACATTTAATTCCTTCAACTACATTATCCTTTCTAACATCAAACATTTCATTCAATTGCATAATCCCTTGTAAAAACATTGGAAATTTTAGTCCGACTTCAAAGAGTCTATGACCACTTGGAGCTGTCAATAAATCTGTGCAATGGCAGGCACTGACTGTAGTAATGTCAGATTGTGAAATCGATCATGCAGCACCAATTGTTATGTCGACAGAGTGAAATAGCAAGTAATCCTTTTTTTAAAAAATGCTCCAGACAGTATTTTCAAGCAATTAAAGGGCAAGAGTTTTAAATGCCTTGACAGCTCTCTTTGACAGTTCATCTTGGCACTTCTGACAGTTGTTTTTGACAGTTCCAATGAGCTTCACATTTCCGGTGAGTTTATGCACTCTTTATGCACTTCATCCCTACTTTCAGCAACCCCAAAATATACCTGACCTCCCCCAAAGGAGTCCTAGGGCGATATCCAAAAGGGTATCCTGGCTATCATAATGAATCCACAAAGTTCAGGCCTGCTCCTACCAGGTCTGAGCTGCGCACATTGGGTTTCAGACCTTCTTACACCAAAATGGCATGACCGGAGGCAGCTGCTGATTCTTATGGGCAGCCATCTCCGTGATCCCCACATGCGCAAATCCTGACCTGGACCTATTTTTGCTCCTGTGAAAATGTTAAGTGCAATGTTTATGGACGAGACTTCTCGATTCAGGCCTCTTCCGCCATTTTCGCTACAACAGAAGGACATTGGAGAAGAATAGGACAATATCTTGACCAGGATGATGTTCACCTTTGTTTGTACATGCAGCAATCTGTTCGATGATCCAAGGGTCATAAACTACCCAAAGTTGAAACTCAAGTCAGCACTGGACAATGTGCTAGTTAATGACAAAGATACTTGTTTGTGAAAAATTGTATAAAAAAGGGATACAAAGCTTAACTCAGTTAGAAACTTTACCTATCTTCAAGGAGAGGTGCCATGAACACCTTGAATAGACAATCAGTAATGATTTCTGGGAAGTTTTCTTGACTCAGACTGTATAAACACGTATATACAGTCATGTTGTCATGACTGTTTCAAAATAATAAATGAAGTTATCTATTAGACATACTACTGTATCTAGCTTTCACATATCTGTTAAAAAGAGGGTAATAATTATCCGAACAAACTTTTCTCCTGACCCACAATACATACCCAGGTCTGTCCTGACAGGAAAGCCATCAATTCTCTCCTGCTGAGGCTGGGTTTTGGTGCCATGGGACCCGATTGGATTGGAATTGGAACCTGGTCAACATATTTAAAGGAGGGCCCTGCACCCTTCCTGCAATGTTCCACTCACTTGGTTCAAAAGAGGTTAACATCAGGATATGGTGGGAAAGCAGGGTGAGCAGACAGAGTAGGTGACTGCCCTCTTTTTAACTATTCCCTGGCCTGGTTTCAGCCTGACATGTGGAGTTAAAATTGGGCCCTGTGTATTTTATTGTTCTAATTTGACTTACGTAGGAACATACAAATTAGGAGCAGGAGTAGGCCACTTGGCCCCTCAAGCCTGCTCCGCCATTCAATAAGGTCATGACTGATCTGATTTTAACCTCAACCCCACATTCCAGCCTACCCCCAATAACCTTTCACCCCCTTGTTAATCAAGAATCTATCTAGCTCTCCTTAAAAATATTCAAAGACTCTCTTCCTGAAAAGACGGTGGAAGCAGACTTCCAAAGACTCTCAACTCTCAGAGAAAAAAATTCTCATCTCTGTCTTAAATTAGGGGCGACCCTTTATTTTTAAACAGTAACCCCTAGTTCTAGATTCTCCCACAAGAGGAAACATCCTCTCCACATCCACCCTGTCAAGACCCCTAAGTACCTTAAAGGTTTCAATCAAGTTGCCTCTAACTCTTCTAAATTTCAGTGGATACAGGCCTAACCTATCCAACCTTTCCTCATAAGACAACCCACCCATTCCTGGTATTAGTCTAGTAAACCTTCTCTGAACTGCTTCTAACGCATTTACAGCTTTCTTTAAATAAGGAAACCAGTACTGTACACAATACTCCAGATGTGGTCTCACCAGTGCCCTGTACAACTGAAGCGTAACCTCCCTACTTTTGTAATCAATTCCCCTCACAATAAATGATAACATTCTATTAGCCTTCCTATTACTTGCTGTACCTGCATACTAGCCTTTTGTGATTCATGCGGTAGGACACCCAGATCCCTCTGAATCTCAGAGCTCTGCAATTTCTCACCATTTAGATAAGCTTTTTTATTCTTCCTGCCAAAATGGACAATTTCACATTTGCCCACATGTACTCCATTTGCCAGATCTTTGCCTCACTTAACCTATGTCCTTTTGTAGCCTCCTTATGTCCTTGATGGAAGCCGTTTTGACAGATGTGCAATGGGTGTATGCATAGTTGAAGGACTGTTTAATGCGAAGGTGGAAGAAGGTGTTCTGATGGTGGGAGTGTCTGAAGGATTTTATTTATGTTTTGGTTTGTCATTCAGCAGTGGCTGAGCCTTTGTGCTATTAGGGTCTCCCAGACACCGATGTACACAGCTGGTCAGGCCTATTATCAGGACAAACCCATCAGAGGTGGCAGTGGCACCATGGAATACAGTTGCGATTGAGTATCCCTAGAAGTTCTCAACATTGGCTCTGACCCATGAAATCTCATGGTATCAGGTCAGACATGGGCAAGGGTCCCTCCTGCTGATTACCACATATCCTTCATGTTGAACAGCACCTGGAAGCAGCACTGAGGGTAGTAAGATTATCTCTCATCTCCTCCTCTCTCCCTTAGGCCTTTCCATCCTCTCATTTTTTTCAACTTCAATATTCCCCTTTCTACTTTTCTTTCTCTTCTAGTTTTGACCTCCCCCTTCCCTTTAACTCCTCTCTTCTGCTTCCTTAAACTTTTCTCTCCTGTGAGGGAGGGGAAAAGAAGCTGGAGGGTGTGAAGCAGCAAGTAAAGCTGCTCCAGTAGCAGGGAAAATTCAGTCTTTTTTTTCATTCTTTCATGGGGTGTGGGCGTCTCTGGCAAGGTATTGCTCATCCCTAATTGTACTCGAGAAGGTGGTGGTGAGCCACCTTCTTGAAATGCTACAGATCATGTGGTGTAGGTACATTCACAGTACTGTTAGAGTGTTCCAGGGAATGGTCAGCTCCAGCGTAGAGAATCTAATCATCTCCCTTTGACATTCAATGGCATTACCATTGCTGAATCTCCCAGTATCAGCATCGTGGGGGTTACCATTGACCAGAAAATGAATTGGACCAGCCATATAAATACTGCAGCTACAAGAGCAGGTCAGGGGCTGGAAATTCTGGAGCAAATAACTCACTGCCTAACTCCCCAAAGCTTGACCTAATGACAGTTAAGGAATGGCAATATGGCTCCAAGTCAGGATGGTGTGTGGCTTGGAGGGAACTTGCAGGTGGTGTTGTTCCCATACATCTGCTGCTATTGTCCTTCTAGGGGGTAGAGGCTGTGGGTTTGGAAGGTGTTGAAGGAGCCTTACTGAGTTGCTGGAGTGCATCTTGTAGATGGTACACAATGCTGCCACAGCACGTCAGTGGTGGAGGGAGTGAATATTTAAGGTGGTGGATGCAGTGCCAATCAAGAAGGCTGCTTTGTCTTGGTTGGTGTTGAGCTTCTTGAGCGTTGTTGGCCCAAGCCAGAATGTGGCCAGGTCTTGCTGCATAAGAACACAGACTGCTTCAGTATCAGAGTCACAAATGGTGCTGAACGTTGTGCAATCAATCAGCAGCGAACATCCCCTCTTCAGACCTTATGATGGAGGGAAGCTCATTGATGAAGCAGCTAAATATGGCTGGGCCTAGGACACTACTCCGAGGAACTCCGCAACAATGTCCTGGGACTGAGATAATTGACCTGCAACAATCACAACCATCTGGATAAAAGCAAAATACTGCAGATGCTGGAAATCTGAAATAAAAACAGAAAATGCTGGAAAAAACAGCAGGTCTGGCAGCATCTGTGGAGAGAGAAACAGGGTTAACATTTCGAGCCCATATGGATATGGTCCATATCTCCACAGATGCTGCCAGAGCTGCTGAGTTTTTCCAGCATTTTCTGTTTTTATTAACCACAACCATCTTCCTTTTAACTAGGTATGGCTCCAATCAGTAGAGAATTTTCCCCGATTCCCACTGAATTCAGTTTTGCTTGCACTCCTTGATGCCACACTCGGACATATGCTGTCTTGATGTCAAGGGCAGTCACCTTCATCTCACCCCAAGTTCATCTGTTTTGTCCATGCTTGGACCAAGACTATAATGAAGTCAGGAGCTGAGAGGCCCTGGCTGGAACCCAAATTGAATATCAGTGGAGCACGTTATTGCGAAGTAAGTGCTGCTTGTTGGCACTGTTGACAACCTGTTTATTCCCTAGATGATGATTGAGAGTGGACTGATGGGGTGGTAAACGGCTGTGCTGGATTTTTCCTGCTTTTTGTTGCCAGGCCATATGTGGGTAATTTTCTGCATTGCCAGATAGATAGATGCCAGCGTTGTAGCTGTACTAGAACAGCTCGGCCAAGGATGCAGCTCATTCTGAAGCATAAGTGTTCAGTACTACTGCTGGAATGTTGTCAAGCCCATAGCCTTTGCAGTATCCAGCACCGTCAGCTGTTTCTTGATATCATGTGGAATGAATTGAATTGGCTTAAGACTGGTATCTGTGATGCTGGGGACCTCAGGAGGAGGCCAAGATCCAGCACTCTGGCTGAAGATGGTTGCAAATGCTTCAGCCTTGTTTTTTTGCACTGTTTTGCCTGGCTCCCTCATCATTGAAGGTGGGGATATTTGTGGAGCCTCCTCCTCCAGTTAGTTCTTTACTTATATGCCACCATTCACGACTAGATATGGCAGGACTGCAAAGCTTAGATCTGATTCATTAGTTGTGGGATCAATTAGCTCTGTCTATCACATGCTGCTTACTCTGTTTGGCATGCAGGTAGTTGTGGCTTCACCAGGTTGACAACTCACTTTTAGGCATGCTTGCTGTTCTCGCACCAGGATCAATCCCCTGGCTTGATTAAGATCCCTCATAAAAGACTGTCAGCTAAAGCTGAAGCTTGTGGAATTGAACGCAAATTGTTGACCTAATTAGGAAATTGGCTAAAGCAGCAGGAGACAGAGAATAGGGGTTCAAATGGGAGGATGTGACTTGTGATGCGATGCAAGGATCTGTGTTGAGGCCTCAACTGTTCACCAATTTTATTAACAACTTAGATGTTAGGATTGAAAATCACCTTCAAATTTGCCAAAGCCAGGCAGCTTTGTAAAAAGTGGAAATGGAATTATAAAATTACAGAGATATTGATAGAATAAATGAATGGGCAGAACTGTGGCCAATGGATTTCAATGTTGGCAAATGTAAGGTCATGAGAACATAAGAAATAGAAGATGGAGATGGCTATTTGGTCCTTCGTGACTGCTCTCCCATTCAACAAGATCTTCTACCATAACTCCACCTTCCTGAACTATCCCCAAATCTATCAACCTCTGTCTTGAATATACTCAGCCACTTTTTAGATTTAAGAATATTAGAAGTGAGTGCTTTCTAAATGGCAAAGAGCTAGAAGTAGTGGAGGAGTTCAAAGACATTTGAGAATCCAGGTAATATCACTAACATGTTGTGAACAGGTACAGAAAATAATTAAAAAGGCTAATAGAATGCTGGCCTTTATATCTAAAGAATGAGAATACAAAGGAGTAGAAGTCATGCTACAGTTATGCAAAGCCCTGGTTAGACTACACCTGGAATACTGTATGCAGTTCTCAGCACCACATGTATCAAAGGGTATTTGGCCTTGGAGGGAATGCAGCATAGATTTACCAGACTCCAAGAGTTAAATTAGGAGGAGAGATTACACAAACTAGGACTGTATTCCCTGGAATTTAGAAGGTTAAGGGGTGATCTGGTCAAAGTTTTTAAGATACTAAGGGGAATTGCAAGGGCAGAGACAGAAAGAAGCTATTTCTGCTGGTTTGAGAGTTCAGGACAAGGAGGCATACTTAAAATTAGCGCTAAGCCTTCCTGGAGTGAAGATGTTAAACACTTCCAAATTCAAAGGATGGCAGAAATTTGGAACTCTCTTCTGCAAGAGGCAATTGATGCTCAATTATTAACTTTAAATCCAAGATCGGTAAGACTTTTGTTAACCAATGATATTAAGGGAGACTGCCCAAGGTGTAACGGAGTTAGGTTGCAGGTCAGTTACAATCTCAAAGAATGGTGCAAAAGGTTCGAAGGGTTAAAATGGTCTCCTCCTGTTCCCATATTCCTAGTTGACTGCTACTTCATGCCATAAAGTTGAGGTTGACCATTACCATTGTATTCTCTATTTTAGTTATTAGATCTGGCTGGCCAATTGTATCAAAGGAAGCAGTTTTTTTTCCAGCTGACCTCGATATGAATGCCTGACTGAGCTCCAAGAATGATTAATGTACTCAGCTTTGCAAGCAGTGGTTATACAGCTTGAAAGTAAAAACTTGGTTTGACTGACATCTCTAATACCTTGTAATGCTAATTTTTCTTTTATGTCGTTTGTATGTTTATTTACACAAGATTTAAGAGGTCTTAAGTGGATAAAAGCTTTTGAAATTGATACTATAAATGGCTGTAACTGATTGATTTATAAGAAGGCCAATGTATTTCAATGGGAATGTTGAATGCCTGTTTCTTTTTGTGGCTGGTAACTCGGTACTGGGTTTCCCCTGTGGTTCGTGACTCCTCTGAGAGGCTATGAACCATGTCTACTTACAGAAGGGGCTTGATGTTATGACATGGCAGATGATGTGTGCCAGGCGGATCAAAATGCGAGGGAAACTTGATCACGCGGTCACAACGATTTTGCAATTTGTATTTTATTTCGAGATGTGTGCCTTGAATTTAGTAGTAATAAGGCTAGCACAACATCAGAGGTTTTTAGATAACTAAATTAAACATTTACTAACAAAAGAAAAGATTTCAAGCACATACATATATCTACAAATTACTATAATAACTCCGGAAACCCCTAATTAATCTGGCTCCCAGTTACACCTCTGTTAAAGCAACAGTAAAAACAAATAGATTTAAACAGACCCAGGCAAAGCAACAAAATACCCTGGACAGTCAAAATTAGTTTTCTCAGCTTCGGTTCCTGTAAACAGCAACTTGATCATAGAGGCTGGAGGGTTTTCACACTTGTGTTAGATCTTTGAATGCCCTCTCCTCTGACACATAGGCCGGGATTTTCCGGACCCGTTGCAGGCGGGACCTGCCGCAGGCGAGGCGGCGCCCCAGCCAGAAGTCCATGGACTTGCGGCAGGACCGGGAGATTGCGGCAGTGGGCGGGTGCATAAAATCCCGCCAATAGCCTCATCTCCTTTATACATGTTTCTCCATTTGTAGTGCAAATTCCATCGTTCCAATAGGTCTTTGGAACTTTACTTTTCTCATAATTTCAATCTTTCATTGCTTATAGTTTAGTGTACGGTGTGAATGAGGACACAATTCAGAAGCGATTGTTATCCAAAGCAAATTTGGATTTAAAGAAGCCGCTAGAGGTTGCACTGGCAATGGAAAGTGAAGTTAGATTTGAAAACCATACAGGGCGCGCAAAATGGCACCGTCCTCCACATCGGGTGGGAAGCCCCAGCCAAAAAGGCCGTGAAAATGAGAGGCGGGAAAGAGCCCTGGCTTGCAGGAAAATGAGAAAAAACGACTCAGCAGGCAAAACACGGAGCGATATCAATAAAGGTGGAAATAAACAATCTTTTAACGATTGGCACTTTAAAAGGAATAGAATGTTTTTATTGTCATAAAAACGGTCACAATGAGAGTGTAAGGAAAGAGTCAAGCAAACTTCTAAATGAAATTAAAAAAACAGTGAGACCTACAATGTAGAAGAGCCTGAAGCAACAGATTCAGTTATTTATTTGTTGTATAACTTGAAGGTTGGAAGAACAGATCCAATCTATGTAACAGCGAAAGTGAATGGTAGACCTGTTCGAATGGAAGTAGACACAGGAGCTTCCACTACAGTAATTGGGGAACATACCTACAAATATCCGAGTATGGGGAACATCAATTAAATTTGGAAGAAACAACTGGTCAATTAAAAACATACACAGGTGAAGACATCCCAAGTCGAAGGCATCAAGTTCATTGGCTCCCATAATCTGTAAAGCTACCAGTGTTGGTATTGAGAGGCAGAGGACCAAGCCTCCTAGGGCGAAACTGGCTAGGGGAGATCAATCTTGAGGGACCACTGAGAGCGTTTCTGCTTTGGAAAAGGAGTGCGTAAAGACTCAACAACCTGAAGAATTGCAGGCTGTCTTAAGCCAAAGCATGGAAGAACAGCAGAAGTAACTCGAAAAGACCATGCTTAAGGACAGAGTTCGAGATGAGGAGAGTAACCTCCAAAAGCAAAAAGAAAACCTGCTGAAAGACCTTCACACACTGCAAGATTCCTTCAGGTCAAAGTTTGTACCACTGGAAAAGTATGAAGAAAAACGGAAAGAATTCAGCATCTCTCTAACCAAAACGAAGGATGGGTTGGCAGAGAAGACACATCGATGCTTAGTTTTGTTGTTACATTTCTTAGCTTCATCACCGGTATGTGCTCGACAGATCAGAGACTAGACAAGGAGGGACCAAGTCCTATCGCAAGTATGAGAACAAGTACTTCATGGTTGGTCACAAGAGCCTGACGAAATGAAACCATATTTTAACAGAAGGCATGAAATAACCAGCCAGGATGGTATCTTATTGTGGGGAGCACGAGTGATAGTACCTCCAAAGGGTAGAGAACCATTGCTAATTGAACTACACAGTGCACATCCAGGAATATCCCGAATTCAGATCAAAGCACGCAGCTACCTATGGTGGCCTGGGATGGATGGAGAAAGAGAGAGATTAATGAAGAATTGTGTGCAATGTCAGCAACTGCAAAAGTTACCTTCAACAGCTCAATTACACCCTTGGGAGTGGCCAGGAAGACCATGGGTGTGGTTGCACATGCAAGATCCTACATAGTCAATGTTTCTACTCATTGTTGATACCCACTCAAAATGGATGGACATATATGAGGTGAAATCACCCATGTCTTCTACTACAATTGAAGTTACATCAAAGTTTTGCCATTAACGGACTACCAGAAGTGGTTGCTTTTGGTAACGGCTCAGCATTTATGAGTGCTGAGTTTCAGCGGTTTATCAGCCTCAACGGTATCACTCATGTAAAAACTTCACCGTACCACTCTTCCTCAAATGGACTGGCCGAAAAGATAGTTCAAACATTCAAGGCTGGCATGAAGAAATTAACTGGAGATTCCAGTAGTTAGTAGTTGGAATAGTATAGAGATAGAGTTTGAAGTGTAAGCACATGTTTAGTTGCTGCTGAGTATCTTTGTAAATAAATAGTTTCTAACTATGAAGTGTCTGCTACTCAAATCTATCATTAGTACCAAATTGGCCACCCCTCACAACAAGCATGCAAACAGGATCCAACATACTGATGACTAGGATCCAACACTTCCCTTATATACAATTATTGAAATTAACAAGCAGTGTCTGGAAAATCAACTAAAGCCTGTCTCTGTATACAGAAGGATGCAGGAGGGATGTCCAAAAATGCACAGTGTTTCTAGTGAAATTATATCTTCACCACTTTCCAGTTGTAGATGGAAGCTGAATGTTATGATACAATATTCATTAATTCAAATGAGGATACAGTTTGTATTCTGCACAACTCACAACCCAAGAATTAACTTCAAATTCCAGTACAAACCTGCATCATCATGCGTCGTCTTACAGTATCAAAAGGATAAGACAGTATCCCAGAAAATGAGGTTACACCTTGAGCAATCATAAATGACACATAGACTGGAGTATTCTTCTGGTCAGGTAACACACCCTGTGGAAAATAGCAGAACAGTTTTTAATATTGCTTGCTAAAATTAGAGTAAATTTTCTTCTTCACTGCATGGGCAGAGCAGATTACTTTTCGGTGAAATCACTGGAATGAAAATTTGGTGAACTCTTTACCACTAATGCAGAGATGATGTAAAAAATACAGGGGTAAATTTTCAACAGCTGATGTTTTCATACAATTTTGCTTCAAATGTCAGACTTGCTCCGAGACCACTGCAAATATCCCCTTCGTTTAATATTACGGACCACTTGGGCAAACCTTTATCTACACTCACCTCAGTGGAGGGGTTCTACAGCGTGTATTCACTCCCTTTCAGCTTAAGCTCAAATCAAGAAGTTGGCAAAGTGGGGACTAGATCTATATTTATCTACTCCAATGAATTGAATATTATTCAACCTCTCTCCTTTTTCATGTTTTAAGTACTATACATTGGCACACATTACAGCATTTCAGAGAGATTGTCATGCTTTATGCGCTCACAGCAGGCAGTTGAACACCAATCAGTTGTTTTAAATAATGGTAAAAGGTGAGCACAACAGAACCAAGCAAAGCCATTTCTGATAAATGAAAGGTGTTGGTTGGTCCCAACTTCAGGTATCAGCTGTGGTTGAGCTGGTAGTGTTCTTGTCTCTCAGTCATAAGGTTGTGGGTTCAAGGCCTATTCCAGGACTTGAGCATAAAAATTAAGGCTTACATTCCAGTATAGTCCTGAGGGAATGCTATACTGTTGGAGTTCATCTTTCAGATGAATCATTAAACCAAGGTCCTGAATCCTGTAAAAGATCCCATGGCACCATTTTGAAGGTGAGCAGGAGATTTATCCCTAGTGTCTTGGCCAATATTTATCCCACAAGTCAGTATCATAGAAACATATTGCTGTTTATGAGAGCCTGCTGTGTGCAAATTGGCTGTTACATTTCCTACAACAGCGACTATACTCCAAAATTATCTGTATGGCTGTAAAGCGCTTTAGTTCATCCTATGATAGTGAAAAGCACTATATAAATACAGGTCTCTTTTTCTTTTGACTTCACAATATTGGCTCAAATTTGATCACTGGATTTAGCTGCCAATTAGGATTAACAAGACTGCACACAGCCCCTTAGTATCCAGTGAAAGTTATTGTGGTTTCCAATGAACCACAATTAGGAGAAAACAATCACGTTGTTCAATTACTGGGGAAAGATGAAGTGCTGCATGCTTTTCTTTCAATTTGCCTATGTACCTTCAATACAAGAACACAAGAAATAGGAGTAGACCATTCGGCCCATCGAACCCATTCTGCATTCAATACAACCATGGCTGATCTTAACTACACTTTCTCACCTGCTTGCCATAGCTCAATTACCTGAGACACCAAAAATCTGTCTATCCCAGACTTAAATGTATTTAATCATGGAACATCCACAACCCTCTTGGGTAAAGAATTCCAAAGATTCACAACTCTGAGTGAAGCAATTTCTCGTCATCTCAGTCCAAATGATTGGCCCCTTATCCTGAGATTGTGCCCCCGTGTTCTGGATCCCCCGACCAGCAGAAATAATCTCTCAGCATCTACCCTATCAAGCTCCTTCAGAATCTTGTACATTTCAATGAGATTGCCTCACATTCTTCTAAACTCCAGAGAATACAGGCCCAGTGTACTCAGCTTCTCATCACAGGGCAACTACCCCACCCCAAGGACTAATTTAGTGAATCTTCACTGCACCACCTCCAATGCAAGGAAATCCTTTCTCAAATATGAAGACCAAAACTGCACACTGTAGGCCAGATGTAGTCTCACCAAAACCCTGTACAATTGTAGCAAGACTTTTTTATTCTTGTACTCCAATCCTCTTTCAATAAAGGCCAACATGCCATTTGCCTTCCTCTAGACTGAAACAATCAAATTGGCAAGAGTGGTCTAGAAGATGAATTTGTAGAATGTTTCCATGACAGTTTTTTGTCCAAGCAATACGTTATGGAGCCAACTAGGGGCAAAACTATCTTAGATCTAGTATTTTGTATTGAATCAGAATTAATTAGTAACTTCATAGTAAAAGATCCACTGGGAAATAGTGATCGTAATACCAATGAATTCCATGTTAAGTTGGAGTGTGACATACTCCTATCACAAAGAAAAATCTTAAACTTAATATAAAATAGATTGTAAAAGCTTTTATAAATATGTAAAAAAGAGAGTAGCTAAAGTAAATGTTGGTCCTTAAAGCAGAAACAGAAGAAATTATCACAGAAGAAGACCGAAGTTTCATATCAGAAATAGATAGTAACCAAGGGGCTAGGTAACATTTGCCAACTTCCAAACAGATGGAACCCTCATCTAATTTAAGGAATTTTGGAAAATCATAGCTAGCGCATCCACTACCTCTGCAGCTATCAATTTTAGAATCCTGGGTGTAGGCCACCAGATCTCAGGGATTTGTCCAATTTTAGTCCCTTAAGTTTTTCCAATACCTTTTCTATGCTGATATTAATTTCCTTAATTTGTTCGCTCCTAAGCCCTAGGTAACTTTTTGCTTAAATTCAATGCACTGCAGGGAAGCCAAAAATTGGATACAATTTGTCCAAACCTTTAATAATTTTAAACATTTCCAACATATTCCCAGACCCAGGGCAGTCAAACTTTCATCATATCTCATTCCCTTAAATTCTGGGATCAATCAAGAAGCCATTCCCTATACCTGTTCCAGTAACTCAATATCCTTTTTTCAAATAGGGAGGCCAAAGTTGCATGCAGTAACTTCAGATGCTGTCTCAACAAGGACTATTACAGATTTAAAATTACCTCCCTGGATTCATACCCCTTATACCCCCCTTGCTATGCATCCCAATATTCTGCTTTCTTTTCCCATACAGTCTGGGAACTGTTTGTGCTGATGATTTCAGTGACCTGTATATTATAACTCCAAAGAACTCTCGCCAGCTCTAGCATCTCAAGTATATTCCCAGTGAGGATATAATTCACATCAACACTTCCTCTGTCAGATCTCATAACATTATTACAGTTTTCAGCGTTAAATTACATTTTCCATTTGTAAGCCAACTGATCAAGCTCATCAAACTCCTTTTCAATTTGTATGTGCACATTGCTATTCATCATTTAATTTGGTACCAAATTGATAGTCTGCAAATTTGGTCACTTTAAACACAATTTCTCCTAAATTTCTAAAAATTATACACAGCCATCCCAACTATGAACCATGTAGTACTTCCAACCCATGCACTCCTACTCATTTTTGAATACAACTAACCATTTGCTAATCTATTTTAATACATTTTTCATCTATCCCATGGACTTTATGTAGAAGCTTATTGTATTAGGCAGTGCCAAATGCATTCTTGAAATCCATGTGGATAATCAATGTCTTTCCTGAAAAAAAATTTAAAAGACTGGAGAAAAATGAGGGACACCGCTTTCTGGGGCTGGTACAGGTGTGATAGGCAAAACAGACTCATGCTGTGTCCTAAATTTCAATCATTAATTAAATTCCTCTTCTCAAAGAAAGCTAGAACAAACAAAAACTAACACCACCACGACACCTGAATTTCCTGCTCACCATAATCTTGGATGATTCCTCAGAAACACCCAGTCAAAGAATGACATGCTTTTTTGACAAAGCATGATGTTGATCAAAAACTGGAGTAGCCTGAATTGTCTGCATTCACCTCTTCTGCAGCTCCTGACACACCTACCTGACAATGATCTTGAACTATTTTGTCAGCTAGGATGTGCCATCTTCTGCAATAATACCTGCAGCACATATCCATCAGATTTGGTGATACTCTCAATCAACTGTGGCCTGAAACATACCTTTGCCTCTGCAGTGCTGCAACCTTACCAAAGGAGATGATGAGGATGGAGGACCACTAAACCATTCTCACAACCACCTCACACAGCAACACATTCATTTCAGTAACTACCAACCAGAGATTGGGTGCTGGATGTTCCGTCACTTTCTTCTCATCTCCCACCTGTACCTTGGTTTGCCCTGCTCTTTATTTTGTCATTTTCTCTTAGTCCCCAGCTTTATTCTAATTTAATCCCACAAATTTTTATACAAGTAGAAAATTAACAATTTACAATGGTTGTAAATATTAACAATACTCTCAAGGCTAATTGCTGCATCTCATCTGTCTGTCTTCTAGTAATTCAGGCAAAGGCTGCCAGTGGATTGAGACACCTTTGGAGATACTGCAAATGCCTTTGTAATTTTTTAAAAATCTATTCTTTCATGGGATGTGGACATCACTGGCTAGGCCAGCATTTATTGCTCATTCCTAATTGCCCTCGAGGAGGTGGTGATGAGCGGCCTTCTTAAACCACTGCAGTCCATGTGTGTAGTTACAGCCACAGTGCTAGTAGGAAGGGAGTTCCAGGATTTTGACCCAGCGACAGTGAAGGAACAGTAGTAAAGTTCCATGTCATGATGGTGTGTGACTTGAGGAGAACTTGCAGGTGGTGGTGTTTGCATGCATGCTTCCCTTGTCCTTCTAGGTGGTAGAGGTTGCAATTTTGGAAGATGCTGTCGAAAGAGTTGCTGCAGTGGATCTTGTGAATGATACACACTGCTGCCACTGTGTCAGTAGTGGAGGGAGTGAATGTTGAAGGTGGTGGATGGGGTGCCAGTCAAGCAGGCTGTTTTGTCCAGGATGGTGTCGAGCTTCTTGAGTGTTGTTGGAGCTGCACTCATCCAGGCAAGTGGGGAGTATTCCATTACACTCCTGACTTGTGCCTTGTAGATGGTAGACAGGCTTTGGGGAGTCAGGAGGTGAATTACTCACCACAGAAGTCCCAGCCTCTGATTTGCTCTTGTAGCCACAGTACTTGTATGGCTGATCCAGTTCAGTTTCTGGTCAGTGGTAACCCCTGGATATTGATGGTGGGGGATTCAGCGATGGTAGTGCCATTGAATGTCAAGGGGAGATGGTTAGATTCTCTCTTGTTGGAGATGGTCATTGCCTGGCATTCGTATGGTGCGAATGTTGCTTGCTATTTATCAGCCCAAGCTTGAATGTAGTCCAGGTCTTGCTGCCTATGGACACAAAATGCTTTAGTCCATTTTTGTGACATGTCTTTTTAATTGCTCTCATCTATTAATTTTCCATAGTCAATTTTCTGCTAGCATCACCACGGTGCTCCCTAACTAAACCACTTGTCCAAATTTGCATTTGAAGCTATGAAAGTGTGATGATCTGGGTAACTTGGTGCAAACAGCAAACTTCTATTTTAGTTTGTCTGAAACCTGCCAGTAGCCATTCTGAAATAAATGGTACCAAAAGTGAAAACCAACACTACTGCATGAAACAAAAAAAACCTTGTATCTACTACTTAAATGAATGCACCTACAAGGTCTTATTTACAGTATACGGTCTTTTTTATTGTAATTTTGATTCCCATTTGGCAAGTTATGTATTTTCTTCATGTTCTGCACTATTCCCTGACAACAGCCACATTCTATTATACTTCAGCCAATCTGACTTGCTACTAGATACACAAAAGTTAAGTAAGTTGACATGCCCTTTCAGTTTCCCTCCCTCCTACTGGGGAAAATATTATTTCCCAAGTGGCCAAGCTGAGATCAGGAACAAAGCATTTTAAAAACACAATGAAGAGCATGTGCCCTAACAATCTGCATTTACTTACTGTATACCCGCTCCCAGATTAATCAGCTGTCAATGTACTCCTTATAGCGTAAAGATTTAATCTCTTAATTCTTTAATGCCTAAACCTTGTTTAAAATGTGAACACTATAATTAACAACTTAAAACAATCCCTTCATAGTACTACTCGCCATTGATCTGACAGATGAGATTATACAAGCGTGGCACTGTTTGGAGGGATTGTTGATAGTTTACATAATCAGTTTTCATTCATTGGTCAATAAAGCATTACAGCAATTTTTTGTGAACTCCACATTTGGGGGAACAATACCTTTGTATAAACAATACCATCTGCAAGTGCTCCACCCCATTTGTACCTGTCCTAACTCACCTCCAGACTATCCCTCCTCTTTAATAACTTTAAGTTTTTCAAATTGTTGCCAACGGTCTGACATAACTCACTGTTTGCTATTGCTGTACACCATGCTCTGGGAACAGATGAAGATGAAAGTAGGAGCCATCCGCTCCATTCCCTTAGAATGATAGAATGTTACAGTATAGAAGGAGGCCATAGACAAGTCCACATCATTTATGTAAAACAAATTTGAAGTAGGTATCTCTAGTCGTCTGCTAGCCTGTCCTCAATTCTGTTTCCTGGTATGAAGAGGTTTAGTACTTTGGACAGTGCATTATGACAGCTTCCAGAGAATCTGCATGAACCACACTCTGGTTGATAAAATCTCCTAGATCTAGTGGTCCTCAACTCGTCACGTATGTCCTTTGGGATGCCAGACAGGAGACAGGAATCTGACTACCCCCACATTTTGGGCTATCCCAGGGGAAGTTGACCTAAGTTGATGTCATAAAAACAATGCATCCATGGCTAGCCCTACTTGTTAATGTACAACTAACTGAAGAGATATCTCCAGTAGCACACTGGAAGAAGCCAGAATCAAAGAAATTGGGGGCAGTGTTGATTTTTACATTAACAGGCAATGTGGCATCACTAGGGAGAAGCTCCTCTCAAAGATGGTGAAAGATGACTGCCATGACCAGCCACATCAATCTGAGCCTGCAGAAGCACCATTTTTCAGATAAGTCAAGAAGTTGAGCTTCTGTCTGTAGATCCTCTCATCTGGGCAGTGTCTCCTGTGACCTCTGACCCTCTGCTGCTCTCTCTCTGCCATTTTCACCTTTGTTATCCAGTTGTGTGCTGTGCACCTCTCGAAGATCCCTGCATATCCCACTGCAGCACAACACTGCTACCATGGATGGTCACTGCCTTCTTCATCCAATTGAAAACATTCATGTGCCACCCACAACCCTCATCATGATGTCTATTTGAAAGCCTCCAATCTTTTGAAAAACACCTATGACCCAAAAAATACTCTGCAAAACACTTGTCAGAAGGAACTGGCTAAGCAGTTGTAACAAAAACAGAGTGCCAACCAGCTGATGTTTACATTTATGTTCCCTCAAGTCTCCTCCAATCGTTCCTTAACTATTAGCATAACTCTCTGTTCCCTTTACCTCATATTATCCTTAAATTTATCTTGACTATTTGCCTCAACTATTCTGTGGTACAGAGTTCTACATTTTCACCACCTGGCAAATAAATTTCCTCTGAATTCATTATTTGATTTCTTGGTGACTACATTATACTGATGGTCTCTTAGATATTCCACTCCCCACAAGTGAAAATTCTATGTCTACTCTTTCAAAACCTTTCATAGTTTTAAAGATCACAAAGTCAGCCCTCAGCCTAAAGAGACTCAGCCTATTCCTCCCTTCCTGTTAGGTATGAGATGGCAGTTCACTCTATCCAGTGCCTCTATATCCTTTTCATACGACAAGCAGAAATGCAGACAATACTCAAGTGCAGTCTAACCGAGGTTTGATACAAATTTAACATAACTTCTCCACTGTTCAATTCCATCCCTCTAGAAATAAACCCAAAGCTGGATTTGCTTTTGTTATGCACTTTTTGACCTGTGCATAAACTTTAGTGACTTCTGTTATTTGTATTCCCAGGTTCCTTTGCTACTCTACCTCATTTAGATTCTTATTTTCCAACTAATACGAGATTTCCCTATTTTTCTTAAGAAAATATATTACCTCACACTTATCTATGTTGAAATTCATTTGCAAAATATATATCCAAATAAGTTATTCATGTCTTCTTGTAATTTGAAGGAGCCCACATGCTCAGCATGATTGTGCCAGCTGAAAAGATACCCTAGCCTAATTCACCTCCAGGCTCTTGGTCTGTAGTCTTGTAGGTTACAACATTTCAAATGCAAATACAAGTATTTCATGAATGTGATGAAGGGTTCTGCCTCTACTACCCTTTCAGACAGTGAGTTCCAGCCCCTCACCCACTCTGGATGAAAAACCTTCTCCTGAGCTGCTCTAATTCTCCAACCAAATACTTTAAATTTATGTCCTTGGGAGTGCAGCTAAAGCCAAGTCCATGGCATCATGGCTGGCTCAGCTGTACAGGGGGACAAGAAGAAGAATGGAACAGCAATCATGATCAGAGGTTCTATTGTTAGGGGAACATACAGGCATTTTTATGCAGCCGCAGACGTGAATCCAGAATGGCATGTGCCCTTGTGCCAGGGTCAGGGATGTCACTGAACAGCTGCAGAGCACCTTGAAGCGGGAGGGTGAACAGCCAGCAACTGTGGCCCATATCAGTACCAATGACGTAGGTAGATAAGAGAATATGGTCCTGCCGTCAAAATTTAGGGGCTAGGCAGGAAATAAACAAGCAGGAACTCAAAAGTAGTAATCTCCGGATTAGTCCTGGTGCCACACGTAAAAAATATAGAAATTGGAGGATAGAGCAGATGAATGCATGGCTGGAGAGCTGCAGGACAGAGGGCTTTAGATTCTTAGGATATTGAGATCAGTTGTGGGGGAGATGGGACCTGTACAGGTCGGACCTAAACAGAGTCGGGACCAATTTCCTTGCGGAGTTATCAATTAGTGCTATTGGGGAGGGTTTAAACTAACTTGGCAGGGGTGTGGGAACCAGGAGGTAATAGTGGAAAGGGGTAACAAGATACAAGGAATATTAGGGAAGACAGATAGTACTAGAGTAGGAAATAGTAAGGTATTGGGTAGGCTTATCTAAGAAGGAAAGTATGACAGTCCAAATTAAGGTTACCGTTCATGTATGTGGATGTGCAGAGTGTGATAAATAAGATTAGTGAGTTGCAGGCCCAGTCAGCCACATGGAAATGTGATGTTGTGGCATTAATAGAAACCTGGCTCAAAGAAGGGCAGGACTAGGTATTAAATATCCTTGCTATAAAAGGTATTCAGGAAAGATAAGAAAGGGAGAAAAGGGGGGTGGGGGGCAGCAGAATTGATTAGGGAGAACATTGTAGTGCTGGAGACAGAGGATATCCCAGAGGGGTCAAAGACAGAATCTATTTGTGTAGAACGAAGGATCAACAAATTATATTGTTCGCTGTCATCTATAGGCCACCAACTACTGAGAAAGGTGTAGAGGAACAAATTTGCAAACAAATTATGCAGAAGTGCATAATTATGGAATAGTTATAATGGGGGACTTTAATTATCCAAATATAGACTGGGATACTAGCACCGTAAAGTGCAGAGAGGGTCAAGAGTTCATAAGTGTGTGTTCAGGAGTATGTTTCCAGTCCAACAGGAAAGGAGGCATTGCTGGGCCCGGTTATTGGGAATGAGGTGGGCCAAGTGGATCAGGTGTCAGTAAGGGAGCATTTAGGGACAGCGATCATGGTTTCATAACGTTTAAGATAAAAGCAAAATACTGCGGATGCTGGAAATCTGAAACAAAAACAAAAATAGCTGGAAAAACTCAGCAGGTCTGACAGCATCTGCGAAGAGGAATACAGTTAACGTTTCGAGTCCGTATGACTCTTCATCAGAACTAAGGAAAAATAGAAATGAGGTGAAATATAAGCTGGTTGAGGGGGGTGGGACAGGTAGAGCTGGATAGAGGGCCAGTGATAGGTGGAGGCAAAGAAGAGATTGCCAAAGATGTCATAGACAAAAGGACAAAGGGGTGTTGACGGTGGTGATATTAGCTATGGAATGTGCTAATGGTGATATTAAGGGTAGAAAGCAGGACGAGCAAGTGACAGATAGCCCTAGGAGGGGTGGGGTGGGGGGAAGGGATCGACATAGGCTATAAGGTGGAGATAAAACAATGGATGGAAAATAAGGTTTAGTTCATTTAGTTTCAGAAGGTTTAGTTGGCTATGGAAAAAGACAAGGAGCAATCCAGAGTTAAGAATAATTAACTGGGGGAATGCCAAATTCAATGGGATAAGAATGTATCTGGCCCAGATAAACTGGAACCAAAGATTAGCAGGCAAAACTGGAAATGAATAATGGGCCTAGAGATAGTTCAAGTACAGTCAAGGTATAGTCTCACGAATGGGGAAAGGTAGGGCACACAAATCCAGAGCTCCATGGATGAAGAAAGATAAAGATGAAGCAGGAAAAGGATGCTTATGACACACGTCAGGTGGATAATACAATTGAGAACCAGGACGAATATTGAAGGTTCGGGGGCAATTGATAAAGAAAATAAGAGAAGCAATGACAGAATATAAGAAGGGACTGGCAGCTAACATAAAAGGTAATCCAAAAGTCTTCTATAGGCATATAAATAGTATAATGCTGATAAGAGGAGGAATGGGGCTGATTAGGGACCAAAAAGAAATTACCCATTGAGGCAGAGGCATGGCTGAGGTATTAAATGAATATTTTGTATCTGTCTTTACCAAGGAAGATGCTGCCCGGGTCACGGTGAAAGAGGAGGTAGTTCATACACTTGAGAGGTTTAAAATTGATAAGGTGGCGGTATTGGATAGGCTATCTGTACATAAAATTGATAAGGCACTAAGACTGGATGTGATGCACCAAGGATACTGAAAGCAGTGAGAGTGGAAATAGTAGAAGCATTGGCCATAATTTTTCAGTCTTTATTAAATTCAGGGGTGGTGCCAGGGGACTGGAGAATTGCAAATGTTATACCCTTGTTCAAAAAAGGGTATAAAGTTAAGCCCATCAGCTACAAGCTAGTTTAACTTCAGTGATGGGGAAGCCTTTAGAAATGATAATTTGGTATAAAATTAATTGTCACTTCGGTTAATTAAGGAGAGCCAATGTGGATTTATTAATGGAAAATTGCGCTTAACTAACTAGCTGGAGTTGTTTGAGGAGGTAACAGAGGTGGCTGATGAGGGTAATGCTGTTGATGTGGTATACATGGATTTCCAAAAGGCATCTGATAAAGTGCCACGCAGCAGACCTATGAACAAAGTTAGAGGTCAAGGAATAAAAGAGACAGTAGCAACATGGATATGAAATTGGCTGAATGACAGGGAACAAAGAATCATGGTGAACGGCTGGTTTTCAGTCTGGAGATTTATATCGGAGTTCCCCTAGGATTGGTGTTAGGACCCCTGCTGTTCCTGATATACATTAATGACCAGGATCTTCGTGTCCAGGGCACAGTTTCAAAATTTGCAGATATAAAACTTGGAAGTATTATGAACCACGAGAAGGATAATGTAGATCTTCAAAAGGACATGGGCTGCTGGAATGGACAGACAAGCGGCAGACGTAGTTCAGTACAGAGAAGTGATTCATTTTGGTGGGAAGAGCAGAGAGACAACATAAAATAAAATAATTCTAAAGAGTGTGCAGGAGCAGAGGAACCTAGGTGCATAAGTGCATAAATCACTGCAGGTGGCAGGACAGGTTGAGAGAGTGGTTAATAAAGCATATAGCACACTCAGCTTTATAAATAGGGGCATAGAGTACAAGAGCAAGAACATGGTGTTAAGCTTGTAGAAAACATGGTTCGGACTCAACTAAAGTAGTGTGTCCAGTTCTGGGCACTACACTTTAGTTAGGATGTGAAAGCTTTGGAGAGAGTGCAGAAAAGACTCACGAGAATTGTTTCAGGGATGAGGAACTTCAGTTAGGTAGAAAATTTAGAAAGCTGGGACTGTTCTCTTTGAAGAGAAGATTGACAGGAGATTTGAAAGAGGTATTCAAAACCATGAGTGCTCTGAAAAGGGTGGATAGGGAGAAGCTGTTCCTATTGATGAAGGTATTGAGAACCAGAGGGAACAGATTTGAGATGATAGGGCAAAAAAAAGTAATGGACACTTGAAGAAAAACCTTTTTACACACCATTGCCCTTTTACTTCCTGTTACTGACCCAATTTTGGATCCAACATGCTACTTTCCCTTAGATCCCTTTGGGTTTACTTTTCTGACCAGAATGTCACAATGGACAATCAGGGGTGGGCAATAAATGCTGGCCTTGCCAGAGACACCCATTTCTTGTAAATGAATAAATATTTAAAAATTGCTTGGCAGTTGAAGCTTAAGACAAATGTCTGAATGAATGTTTGCTCCTGAGGCTATAAGAAATGCCTGGGGTAGAGGTGCTGGATGGAATCGGAACTTCCACCCCCAGATATAGATCGGAGGTGGCCAAAGGGGCTGACAAGTGCTGAGGTCAGCTGGTTAAAACATCTTAAACATTGGGTTCTCTAGGCCTCATCCCTTCTCAACCCAAACCCACTCCCTATGCCCACACATGCCAACTTACACTCCTCACCAATCCCCACGGCCCCTTATTGACCCTATGCCAACTTATGCCCTCCACCAGCCCCAATTGCCTCATAGTCCTTATACCAACTTAGTGCCAACTCATGCCCCCCAAACTTTTGCCCTCATACCTTCAATGCCAATTGACCCAGTATTCACCATGGACAGACCTCAAGAACCATGCTGAGATAAAATAAAATAAAGTTCTAAATATCTATTTAAAAAACCTCTCATTCATGAAAGCCCATTCAATACATTTAAATCCCCTCAATTTCATAATCCCCTATAAAAACAAATTTTGCATTCATAACCATAAACAAAAGGAAGCCAATCCTTTAATAACCTCTGTGAGCTGTCCATCAACTTTTTAACTTACACCCTCCACTGTGATGATAGGTTGTGGAAAGTAGTCAAGCAGTAGCCAGTAGTTATAATTATAGTACTTAGGGTTCTGTCAATACACAGGTATTGACACTGATGGCACATGTTTTATTTTCAACTCAGACAGGTAAAAATAAAATAATTTGAAAATAATAACAGGGAAAGGCAGTTTTTTTTTAATTTTCAAAGGGCAGGCTATTTAAATATCTTCACTGGGTGACAAGCATACAGATCTTATCTACCCTTCACGAGCATTTATATCTCCTCTAAAAATTTGCAACGCTCACAATGCGGCTTAAGGCCCTTGCTCTAGCAAAAAAAGGGTTTGTTTGATCTCAGCGCGGTGTTCAAATGGCCCTGCTGAGTTCAGATTTCCTACATGTGGGAGTTACGCTCCATTCTTTTTCTCTTACTGGCAAAAATAGGATTGATTGAAAATGGGGGCTTCAGGATTTGGGTCTCGCCGCCATTTTTAAAGGTCCCCAGAGTCTTCATGCTCTGTGAAAATTCTCATTGATTTTCTTCTGCCTTCAGAAGGCAAGAAATGTTCCAACAGGTCACACAATAAAATCAGTAGATGAAATAAATAAAATGTTAGCTAAACTAAACAACTTATTTGACTAAACAATTTAAAATGTTTGTTCCCTGGATTTGCTATGAAATCACCTAGATATCTCTGGGACCCTGGCGCTGACAGGAGTTTGAAACACAGAAATCAAAAATATATACAGTAAGTTAAAAAACCCTCAAAACATTTTTAAATGTCAATAGTTAGCTGGGAAATGCACCAGACATACTCAATAAGTAAACATATAATTTTTCACTCATTCTATTCAGAAGTGCTTTTAAAACGTTACCTTGATTGTGTCATAGCACCCAAAGTAGGAAGCTCGATACACAATGATGCCATTCACTGAAACAGCAAATCCCTGATAAAGTCCCCGAGGCCCATCCCGCTTTGCAACTTTCATGATGCAATCAGCAAGACCTGTAAATTGCCGCTCCTTCGGACCTGTAGTTTAAAAGAGCATGTTTAGTTACTTTAAAAGAGGTCTTAGTTTTCAAAACATAAAATTAGTGCATAATTGTGAATAAAGATGCTGGATTATAGAGTGCGCTGTGGTTGTATAGCACAAATTAATTACACTAATTGTTTTACATTGGCTCAGCAGGCCGGGCCGTACTCTCAATTCAGCCAGGTGCTAAACCCCAATCCAGGGCTGGCATTTTCTGCTCTGGGCCTAAGTCAGGTGATGGGAGTGGGAAGTCAGAGGGGCTCCCGCTGGAGAGCAGGGCAGGTGAGCATGTTGAATTGTGCGCTGCTGACCTAACGAATTATGCAGCCAGGAGAATTACATTGCATCATGTGGTGGGGCAGGTAAAAATTTGCATGCCCTGCCATTATGTCCGGGCACCATATTTAAAAGGCATCCAGAAAGCAATTCATCGCGCTGAGTCCAGGACATTGAGATGGCTTCTAGAAAGCAGCAAGCACTGGACCCATAGTTCAGTGATGCCTCCCTGGAGGCTCTTCTCCAAGTCTTTGAGGGCAGGAGGGACGCCCTCTTTCCCAGAGATGGGAGCAGGAGGCCCACCTGACTCACCACAGCAGCCTGGGAGGAGGTCGCTAGAGTAGTCAGTGCCATAGGGGTGCAGAGGAAGACTGCCCTGCAGTACAGAAAACACGAACAGCTTAATCTCTGCCTCCCTAAAAGCCCTTCAGAAGCTGCTGGGGTGCTGCCTCATTGCCTCACTGCAGTCTGTGTGGTCAACTGGTAGGAAGGCAACTGTGGGTTGCTGACCCAGCCGCACTGAAAGTGGGGTGTTGTAGTAGAGGGCAACTTGCGGATGCTACTGATGCCATGCCTCTGCAGCCCTTGTCCACCTAACTGCTAAAGCTCACAGGTCTGGTGGGGGCTGCCGAAGTAGCCTTGGGGACTAGCAGAAGTGCATCATTTACATAGCACACACAGCTGCCAATGGGTCAGTGGTAGAGGGGCTGAATGTTGAGGATGCTGGATGGGGTGTCAATCAAGTGGCCTGCGTGGTCCTCAATGGTGTCCAGCTCCGTGAGGGCTGTTGGAGCTGCACTTCTCCAGGCAAGTGGGCAGTATTCCCCCAAAACCCTGACTTGTGCCTTGCACATGGTGGACAGGATTTGGAGAGTGATGAGGTCACTTATCAGCCACAGAATTAGCAGCATGCACCTCGTACCTGTATCAGAAGTGCTCACAAACCATCTGCCTTTATACAGGAGAAGACAGTGCACAACAGGTGAGAGGGAGAAGACAGGAGGGAGCACGCCCAACATCCAGCCTCACTATGAGCAGTAGGCAACTGAGCTGGCAGGGAAGGATCATAACCACACACATGCCGGGAGTGAGGTCAGCCTCCTCCAAGCATCCAGTGAGGAAGCATGCTTAATATCTGCAAATTGGGTTCTGAGGGTGAGGCTCTGTGCAATATAGGAGGCAGCCTAGGCAGTCACTCATTCTCTCCTCTTTCCATTTAAGATGGCAGTCGGAGGCCAGACCTCGCACCTGGAGTCAGTCCCAGCCTGCAGGAGGCCTCGGAAGAGGACGACTTTTCACCTGTACAGCCATCACAGCATTCACGTGCACCCTCCACCAGCCTAGAGACACACACTTCGGTGGCTCATAGCTCTAGTTTAGGCTTGGGCTCATACTCTGGTGGTCACCTCAAAGACACATGTTCACAGCAGGAGGTGGTATTGACAGCCAAGATCTCCGGCACTCGGTAGACTGCTGGAGAAAAGGCCCCTGCTGAGTCCAAGTCAGATGATGAGCCTCTGGGAGAGGTCATGGAGATGTTGCTGGAACATCAGTGAGAAGCAGGGGGAATATCAGGCAGAGGTGTCAGGGGCCCTCAGAATGGCACACGAGGTCGAGGGGTCTGTCCGTGTGCTCTCTGATGTAGTGGTTCCCAAGTGAGGGCATCGAGGTCTGCAATGGGGAGGATCGCAGAGGCCACGGAAAATCTGGTCCAGCAGGATGCCCAGTTTCTGCCGGAGATGAGCTCAGACCTGCACGCATTGCTGTAGCCATGGGTGAGCTTCTGCAGTGGTTGCGTGGGGGTGGGGTGAGGGGGGAGAGAGACATGCTACAAAAAGAAACGTAAGAAATATCAAAAGCAACACAAACATTTTTAAAAATCATACTAGGATAAAGAGAGCAGTCAGGAACAATGTGGGCCCCACAAAAACTGATAAGCGATACTGTCAATGAAAATGAGGAAATAGGAGAAAAACTGAATGAATATTTTACATCAGTGTTTACAGTAGAGGGAGAGGTTAGTATTTCAGGCATACCAAGTAAACTAAGACTGAATCACAGACAGAAATGCAACAAGTTTAACATAAACAAAATAACTGGAATAAAGATAATAGCAGTAAAGGCTGACAAATCCCCATGACTAGGTGGTTTCCACACCGGCATGATCAAGGAAGTAAGGCGTGAATATTTCAGGTGCCCTAACTATAACCTTCCTAAGTTCTCTTGATTCAGCAACTGTTTCTTTATATAGGAAAATACTGCACGTCACTGTGCTATTTCAGAAAGGTGATGGAGGAAAACAAGAAAATTATAAATCAGTTAGCCAACATTTGTTTTTGGGAAATTGCTAGTTTAAAAGTAAGTACAGAGTGGCTGAATACCTTGAAATATTTCAGCTGATCAGAGAGCCAGCGTGGATTTTTAAAGGGTAAGTCACGTCTAATGAACCTGACAGAACATTTTGAAGAGGGGATTAAAGTCATGGACAGGGGACTCTCAATGGGTGTTATTTATATAGACTTCCAGAATGAAGTCCCTCAAAACAGCTAAAGGTGAAGTTCATGGAACCAAGGGAAAATTGCTTGAGTGGCAAGACACAAAGAGTAAGGGTAAAAGCAAAATACTGGAAACCTAAAATAATAACAGAAAATAATCGAAATACTCAGCAGGTCTGGCAACATCTGTCCTCGACTTGCTGCAATATTCCACTGAAACTCGATGCAAGCTTGAGAACAGCACCTCATTTTCCGATTAGGCACTTTACAGGCTTCTCGGCTCAACACTGAGTTCAACAATTTCATACCATGAACTCTGTCCCCAATGTTGATTGTTTTTTTTTGCCATGTACAGTCTGAATTTTGGTTTCCCTGAGCAGAATTCTACAGTCGGCGTGTGGGAGCAGGCCCGAGATACCGGCACGTAAAATGACTCGCGATGACATTGGGCATGCACCACAGTGATATCGTGGAAGGCGGCGCTATGAGGACAGAAATGTGTCCACCATTAATTAACAGGCTAGTTAAGGCCCTTGAGGCATCAACTGAAATCGATTTTGCTAAGCCCGTGCAATTTTCAGGGCGTGGCACGGGTGCAACAGGCAGGCGGATAGGCCATATTTTCAAAAACCCCATCCACGGGCAGGATGAGAGGGGTGAGTGGGCTCGCTAATATGAGTTGTTAGTACTTTAGATTATAAATTATTGCTACTTGCTTGTGTGAACAGGGCAACTTTATTTCGCTTCAGAGATGCTTTTACAGAAATAACAGGCTTCAGTTCTGGACTCCGGAGGATTCATAACACTTGGGGCCTTCCACACATCAGACAGCCTTCCCTTACCCTGGGAATGGGGACTGTGATCTCTGCTGGAGGCACCTCCTCAGAGGAAGAGAGGGCCAGAAGGGGGAGGAGGCCAGGTGTCCCTATTCAGCCTCCAGGGGAGCCACCTGTGGGAGGACATGGCAGGCACAAGGGGCGCAGGGCCAACAGGAGTCCAAGGCAGAAGACGCCACAGAAGATGCCACTATCCTGCAGCCAGGGTTTACAGGCGGTGATGCAGCTACCTCAATATGTCCAAGGTGCAATGCTGAAGGAAGCTCTGCCTCTCAAGGGAGAGCGTGACCTCCATCAGTCAGATGATCAGCCCTCAGATCAGCTGCAACTGTGTGGGTGGACACCACATGCCAGTGGCGAAGGTCACGGCGGCCCTCAACTTCTATGCCTCCGGCTCTTTCCAGGGGTGGGTGGATGATCTTTGTGGAGTCTCCCAATCGGCTGTCCATAGTTGTGTCAAGCTGGTGACAGACGTGCATTAACTTTCATTCACTACCGCACGTATGAGGCCATCCAGGCAGAGCTAGCCAGAGGCTTTACAGCGATTGCTGTGTTCCCCCGCGTCCAGGGTGCAATCGACTGCACACATGGCCATCATGGCGCCGGCGGGTGAGCTGGGCGCCTTTGTCAATGGAAAGGGATTCCCCACTCCATGAACGTGCAGATAGTGTGTGACCATAGGATGCAGATTCTGCAAGTCTGTGCAAGGTACCCAGGCAGCTCCCATGATGCTTACATCCTTAGACACTCCCAGGTGCCGAGGCTCTTCAGTGCTCCAGCCCGGCTGGATGGACGGCTGCTGGGCGACAAGGGCTATCCCCTCAAAAGGTGGCTCATGATGCCACTCCGCCATCCAAGAACAGAGGCTGAGGCGGTACAATAGGAGCCATGCCTCCACGAGGGCGGTGGCAGAGAGAACCATCAGTCTTCTCAAGATGCGCTTCCGATGCCTGGACCGTTCAGGCGGCGCACTTCAATACTTCCCAGATTGTGTGTCACTGATAATGTTGCATGCTGCGCTCTCGACAATCTGGCACTGGAAAGGCAGTGGAGTAAGATGATGTTGACACAGCTGCTCTGGCAGCAGACGATGTGCCCAGTAGTGAGTCCAAGGACGAGCATGCTCAGGGGATAGAAGCAGACCTGGGCAACCTCCAGGGAGGCACGGACACCTGGGAGACTTTGATCCAATGCTCCTTCAGCTAGCCTACCAAAGATGAACCACCACCACATGCCAGGGCTGCAGGCTCCATACTCGATAGCTGACAGGTACATTTGCTTGGTGAAAAACACGCATTATGTGCCATTTCAATAAAGCTCAATGACGAACTAGTCACTCATAACATCGTGGGTTACCGTTCACCTGCAGAACTAACGAAGCACTCAGAGGCTTGTTGAAAACAAACACATTTACTGGTGTGGTGCCTGGCATACATAAATCAAATTAAATGTAAAGGTGTTCTCCATCACACCAACTTAAGAACTTAAAAGTGGGGCAAAAGAATAACACCAGTGATAAGCCCGTGTTGTGCCTAAGGTGATTTACGTTTGCATTTACGGGTGCTACGTCTGGGTGCTCCCCCATCGCTGGCACCCAGCATTGGAGACAGCCTGGTCACTCTGCTGTCCTGTTGGCCTTGATGACCTTGGTGGGCATCCTCTGGCCTGTGGAGCCTGTGTTGGTACCATCTGGGAGGGAGCAGCCAGTGGCATGGCTGGCATCTCCCCATTCGCCGCAACCTCACTGGATGCCAGTCAATGGCAGAGGGGCGGAGCTGCTGCTGCCCTCATCCGGAGCGCCCTGAGAGGAGCCCGCAGAGACGACAAGCAGCTCATGCATCAATTTCAGGTCGCTTTCGACTTCCCTGCTCACTGTTGATGGATGGGCACCTAGCTGGGATACTGGGTGCCCAATCCATCTCCCACACTGACAGTGACCACCTGAGGTCATTGCTGGTGTGAGGGCTTGCAGGTCTGAGCGCATCTCTAGGAATCCCTGATTGAGCTCCTGGAGCAGCCTCTCCATGAGAGTCGCCACTCTCTCCATGGAGGAGGCAGTGCACTCAGCCATGAGGGTCACTGCATTGCTCATGCTCCGCATGGACTCCTCCACAACAGAGACCATGGCACGCATTCCCTCATGTATCTCCACCAGATCCTCCTGCACACCCTGCTGGACTTCCAGCATCTGCTGCCTCAGGGACGACTCCAAGGACACTTCATCAGCCACCGACTCCCGGTCCCCAGCAGTCCTCCAACTGCCGGTGCCCTGGGCACTCTCTGCTTCCACCTGCACCTCAAGCGAGTGTGAAGTGCCCTCACTGCTGTGCACTGAGATACTAGCCGACAATCTAATTCCCACCGAGGTTCTGGTATCGGCGCTGGTGCCTGCCTGGCTGAGAGGGTGTGATGCTGGTGCGTTTATATATTCTTGGTCCTCTAGGGTGAGCGGTGGTCCTTCAGGCTCCTAACCTCGAGGGTCTTCTGGTGAGCCTGAAAGGAAGATCAAGGACATGCGATTAGTTGAATTCCTAACACTGTTACTGTGCATGCACGTGGATCAGGGTGCCCTCATCTTTCCATTATCAATGGAGATTCCATGTTGGAGGCTTACATCAATATAGAGACAACAGTGGAATGGTTGCTATGACAGACATTCTGATCTCAGTGCACTGCACTCTTACCTCCCTATGGCACCCCAGCCTCACCGCGGCCGGCTGACCTAGGCGCATGGCGCCTCTCCAGCTTCAGTGCCTCCTGCTCGTATCTGGTCAAGATTAGAAGGTGCGGCGGTCTTCCGCCAGTCCGCCGCCTCTCAGCGTTATTGTGGGCTGTCTTCTCCTGAAAGGAGAGAGGAGCATTGATTAATCCACCCTGTACCTGCATTGACATTGAAGCCTGGCCAACCTCACCTGAGGAAAAACTTGCAGGGTTCAGCTGTTTTGTGACCCTGGAACCGCAAGGCACTCACTCCAAGCAGCCAGGGCTCACTTGCTCGCCCAGATGCTGCCTCATTGACATTTGCCACTCACACTCTAAGAACTCTGAGGTCCAGGGCAGGGACAGGGGTTGCGCACTCCTAGCTGCTGTGCTAAGTGACCCAGTGCAACATGGTATTCACCCTTCCTGATTGCAGGAGGTCATTAAAGCGCATGCAGCCATGTGCGCCTCACCACGTCATGGGAGCTGACCCTGGATGCCACCTCCCCTTAGGCATGTTCGGTGAGAGGTGGGGGGGGGTTCCTCCTCCAGTCCCTTGGGGCAAAGATATCCTGGCGTGCTGCCACCTCCTCCAGGAAGGCAGCAAGATGCTCATCAGAAAACCTTGGGGCTGACTGCCCCGCCGACCTGCCCTGTTCTGCAACGCTACAGTACTGCCAAGTCAATGGCAGCCTTTGCATGGCTGCCTACGCCATCTTTGAATAGACCGCTGGGTCGCCACTGAAACCGGCGGACATTGAGCTCCCGTCCCCACCCGCCCTTTCAACTTGATTTCAGAGACGCGTATTACGCTGGGCAGGCCTTAATTGGCCCACCCGTGTAAAATGGCAGTGCGCAACCGATCGGGGGCGGCGGTTGGGTTCCACTCCCGCCAAGGGAAAAATTCTGCCTCATGTTTTTACTTTCAGAGCTGTTCATTATTCTGCCATGCACATCCACTCTGGAAAAATGCTTTGTTTTTTTTTTACTACAACCATTACCACCCCCCTTGCTTTTTATGCTATGATATATTTGTCATTTAATCTCTCCTACTCTCTACCCTATCCCAGACCTTCCTTTCTGTTCTTTTCAACAGCATTAAACCCATCATACTTGTATCTTCCTTCAGTTCTGAAGAAGTCATATTCAACTTGAAACATCAACTCTGTTTCTGTCTCCACAGATGCTGCCAGGCCTGCTAAGTATTCCCAGCATTTTCTGTTTTTATTCAAGAGTAAGGGTAGGTGTTCTAATTGACAGGATATGATTAGTGGTGTCCTGCAAGGATCTGTATTCGGACCTCAACTATTCAATGTATTTATTAACAACTTAAATGAATGATGATAAAGGAAGTCTCATATCCCAAAGATGACACAAAGATAGGTGGCAATGTAAGCAGTGTAGACGAAAAAATAAAATTACAAAGAGATATTGATAGCTTAAGTGAATAAGCAAAAATGCAGCAAATGGATTTTAATGTAAGCAAGTGTGAGTTCATCCACTTTGGACCTAAACAGGAAGAACAGGATGCCATCTAAATGGTGAAAAGCTAGAAACAGTGGAGGTCCATACAGACTTGGGGCTGGCAGGGGGTTGGTGGGGGGGGGAAGCCCAGGTACATGGTTGATTAAAATATCATGAACAGTTACAGAAAATAATTAAGAAGTTTAATGGAATGGTGGACTAGAATACTAGGGGATAAAAGCTATGCTTTAGCTATACAAAGCCCTGACTTGTCTTTTGAGGAAAGGTTGGACAGGTTAGGCTTGAATCCACTGGAGTTTAGAAAAGTAAGAGGCGACTTGATTGAAACTTTTAAGATCCTGAGGGATCTTGACAGGGTTGATGTATGAGGATGTTTCCTTTTGTGGAAGAATCTAGAACTAGAGGTCTCAGTTTAAAAATAAGGGGTCGCTCATTTAAGACAGGGATTAGGAGAAATTTTTTTCTCAGAGGGTTGAAAATCTTTGGAACTATCCTCCTCGAAAGGTGCTGGAAGCAGGGTCTTTGAATATTTTGTAAGGCAGAGCTAGATGGATTCTTGATTAAAAAGGGGGTGAAAGGTTATCGGCAGTAAATGGTTGTTTTTCAGATTGGAGTAAGGTTTGTAGTGGAGTTCCCCAGAGGTCAATGTTGGGACCTTTGCTCTTTCTGATATATATTAATGACCTAGACTGTGGTGTGCAGGGCGTGATTTCAAAATTTGCAGATGATACGAAGATTGGAAATGTTGTCAACTGTGATGAGGATAGGTTTGAACTTCAAGGACAGAGACATGTTGGTGTTTTGGGCAGACTAGTGGCAGATAAAGTTCAATGCAGAGAAGTGTGAGGTGATCCATTTCGGCAGGAATAATACAATGAGACAGTATAAAATAAAGGGAGAGACTTTAAAGGAGATGCAGGGACAGAGGGACCTTGGTGTATATGTACACAGGTTATTGAAGATGGCAGGGCATATTGAGGCACCAGTTAATAAAGCATATAGTATATTAGGCTTTATTAATAGGGGCATTGAGTACAAGAGTAAGGAGGTCATGTTGAACTTGTATAAGACACGAGTTAGGTCTCATCTGGAGTACTGCATCCAGTTCTGGGAGCCATACTTGAGGAAGGATGTGAAGGCATTGACGAGAATACGGAGGAGATTTACAAGAATGATTCCAGGGATAGAGAACTGCAGCTATGAGCATAGATTGGAGAGGTTGAGACTCTTTTCCTTGGATAAAAGAAGGCTGAGAGGAGACTTGATAGGGGTATTCAAGATCCTGAGGGGTATAGACAGGGTAAATAGTGAGAAACTGTTCCCACTCAAAAGAGCAACAAGTACTAGAAGGCACAGATTCAAAATAATTGGCAAAATGAGTAAATGTGATGTGAGGAAATTTTTTTTCACCCAGAGGGTGTGATTGGAGTCTGGAATGAACTTCCTGAAAGGTGGTAGAGGCAGGTTCGATCGAGGTATTCAAATGGGAGTTGGATTGCTCCTGTAAAGAAATAACGTGCAAGGTTACAGGGATAAGGAAGGGGAGTTGGACTAGGTAGAATGCTCCTTCAGAGAGCCAATGCAGACCCAATGGCCTCCTTCTGTACTATAATGATTCTGTTATTCTGTGGGTTAACAGGAATGTGGGGTTAAGGTTACAATCAGATCAGCCATGATCTTATTGAATGGTGGAGCAGGCTTGAGGGGCCGAGTGGCCTATTCCTGCTCCTAATTTGTATGCTCCTAAACCTGGAGTACATTAAGCAGTTATGGGCAACAGCTTAGAAAGGATTTGTTTGCCTCTGAGGGAGTTCAGCACAGATTTATTAGAATGTTAACTGGATTCCAAGGTTTAAATTATTAGGAAAGATCACACGGAGCATGGTTGTATTCCCTGGAATTTAGCAATGGTTAAGGGGTGATTTGATCAAAGTTTTCAAGATGTCGAGGGGAAATAGATAGGGTAGTCAGAAACTATTTCTGCCGGTTGGGGAGTTCAGGACTAGGGCCATAGTCCAAAAATCAGAACCAGATCTTTCATGAGTGAAACTAGGGAGAACTACTGTCTACAAAGGGTCAATTGTTAATTTCAGATCTAAGATAGTTAGATTTTTGTTACCCAAAGGCATGAAGGGATATGGGCAAAAGCGAGTATTTTGGAGTTAGGTCATAGGTCAGCCATGAACTCACTGAATGCAGAACAGGCTTGAGGAGCTAAATGGCCCACTCCCTGTTCCTATGCTCCTGTACTCATTTTCTTCCATGCCTCCAAGCCACACTGAGTTTCTCAATTAAGTAGAAGACATCTTGTCTCCTGTCCTTCCTCAGCCTTTAAACTGAGACACTTCTAATCCTCCGTGATTTCATTTTCCATCTCAGGTCTCCTTAGCCTTTCTCGTCTGAATTAATTGCCTTCCTTCCCTCCCTAAACATTTCTCTTGAAGAGAAGCTCCTACTCACGCTCACAGCCGTCTCCCACAGCCTCCCATGATCTGGATAACTGACAAAGTCATTTCCTTGTATTTTTCAGCACTAATATACCTCCTTTCAATCCCACTTCCTTCTGCAACTGCTATTATAACTTACCCTATTCCGCACCCCCCTGCCCAAGTAATTTACTATTGCACTTACAAATTCCCATTTACTGAGTGCGTAACCTTCCTTCATCACTTGTTGCTGTTGATTTGCTCAGGCATTCCCTCACTTCCAACCTTTTGTACTCATGTCTCCAGTAAAATATTTAGTCTTCCATCCTCTTTGCTCCCGCTGGTATGACTCCCAGTTTTGTTCCCTCAACTTCAAAGGCACAGCCTTCAGGATATCTGGCATGCAACTGATTTAGCGGTATATTACCAGGTCTGGCTGGATCACAAAGTGCTATCTAACTCCCTCCTCCGCTAAAATCACTCACTACTCCATGATCATCTTGGAGAGCAAAAATAACTCCTGGCTTCTTTGCTCCACAATCAACCATCTCTTTAAACATTTTTTCACCGTCTGGTTCAACTGTGAAGGGCTTGTCAATAAGATTGTTCAGCTACTTCCAACCTTTAATTTCCAACTTAAGTAAACCTTCCGCCCTGCCCTTGTCCTGAACCTGTGTCTCTGTAGTTTCATGCTCATCTCCCCTCTTACCCTATTACAGCTCATCTCTTCCCATGAGACCCCCCTCATGCTTCTCTCAATCCAGCCCTACTAAATGGCTAATCAGCCAACAACTCTTCCTGGGCTCTATGACAGTTGACATTGTAAATTCTTCACTCTTCATGAGTGTAGACAATGCAACTGAATACTTGGTTGGAGAGATGGTGTAGAAGGGAGTGCTTTAGATTCTTGGGGCATTGGGACCTGTACAAGCCAGACAGAAACATAGAAAAATGGAAGCTGGAGTAGGTCATCCAGCTCTTTGAACCTGCTCCGCCATTCAATTTGATAATGTCTGATTCTCTCCCTTATTGCCATACTCCTGCTCTCTCCCCATACCCTTTGACGCCTTTGAAGTCCAGGAATCTATCTATTTCCTTCTTGAATATATTCAGTGACTTGGCCTCCACCGCCCTCAGTGGTAGAGAATTCCACAGGTTCACCACCCTCAATGAATGAAGAAGTTTCTCCTCATCTCAGTCCTAAATGGCCTACCCTGTATCCTGAGATTGTGACCCCTTGTTCTAGACCCCCCCCCAGTCAGAGGAAACATCATCCCTGGATCCAGTCTGTCCAGCCCTGTCAGAATTTTACACGTTTCAATGAGATCCCCTCTCATTCTTCTAAACTCCAGTGAATATAGGCCTAGTCGGCCCAATCTCTCCTCATATGACAATCCTGCCATCCCAGCAATCAGTCTGGTGAACCATTCTATGGCAAGTATGTCCTTTCTTAGGTAAGGAGACCAAACCTGCACATAATACTCCAGATGTGGTCTCATCAAGGCACTGTATAGCTGCAGTAAGACATCCTTGCTCCTGTATTCAAGTCCTCTCACAATGAAGGCCAACATACCATTTGCCTTCGTATGACTCTTCTTCAGAGCTCTGAAGAGTCAGAGTCATACAGACTCGAAACGTTAACTCTGTCTTTCTCTCCACAGATGCTGTCAAACCTAATGAGTTTTTCCAGCACTTTTTGTTTCAGATTTCCAGCATCTGCAGTGTTTTGCCTTTAACATGCCAATTGCCTTCTTAGCTCCTTGTTGCACCTGCATGCTTGCTTTCAATGATTGGTGTACAAGGACAACCAGGTCCCTTTGTATATCAACATTTCCCAATCTATCACCATTTAAATAATACTGTGCCATTCTGTTTTTCCTACCAAAGTGGATAGCTTCACACTTATCCACATTATACTGCACCTGTCAAGTAGTTGCCCACTCACTCAACTTGTCTAAATCACCCTGAAGTTTCTTAACATCCCTCTCACCACTCACATTCCCACCTAGTTTTGTGTTATCAGCTAATTTGGAAGTATTACATTTGGTTCCCTCATCCAAATCATTGACATATTTTGTGAATAGCTGCGGCCCAAGCACTGATCCCTGCAGTACCCCACTAGTCACCGCGTGCCATTCCGAAGACAATCCATTTATTCCTACTCTGTTTCCTGTCTGCTATACAATTCTCAATCCATGTCAATATATTACCTCCAATCCCATGTGCTTTAATTTTACACACTAATCTCTTATGTGGGACTTCATTAAAAGCTTTCTGAAAATCTAAATACACCACATCCACTGGTTCTTCCTTATCTATTCTGCTAGTTAATCGTCAAAAAATTCCAGTAAGTTTGTCAAACATGATTTCCTTTTCATAAATCTATGCTGACTCTGTCTAATCCCGTTGATATTTTCAAAGTGTCCTGTTATCACATCCTTTATAATAGATTCTAGCGTTTTCCCTACCACTCATGTTAGACGAACCAGTGTATAATTCACTGTTTTTTTCCCCTCCCTCCTTTTTTAAATAGTGCGGTTACATTTGCCACCCTCCAATCGGCCAGGACTGTTCCAGAATCTACAGAATTTTGGAAGATGACAACCAACGCATCCACTATTTCCATGGCCACCTCCTTTAGGACCCTGTAGATTATCAGGCCCTGGGGATTTAGCAGCTTTCAATCCCATTAATTGCTGCAGCAGTTTTTTTTAGTAATACTAATTTCTTTCAATACCTCCTCCTCACTAAACCCTCGATTCCCTAGTATTTCTGGGAAGTTATATGTGTCTTCCTCCCTGAAGACAGGATTAAAGTAGCTGTTTAATTGCTCTGCCATTTCCTTGTTCTCTATTATAAATTCTCCCGTTTAGGGCTGTAAGGGACCAACAATTTTCTTCACCAAACCTTTTCTTCTTATATGCTTAAAGAAGCTTTTACAGTCCTCTTTTATGTTCCTTACAAGTTTGCTCTCATACTCTATCTTTCCCCTCTTAATCAATCTTTTGGTCCTCATTTGCTCAATTCTAACCTGCTCTCAATCCTCAAACTTCCTACTTTTTCTAGCAAATTTATATGACTCCTCTTTAATACTATCCTTAATTTCTTTTGTTAGTCTTGGTTGGGCTACGTTTCCTGTTGTGTTTATGCACCAGGAAGGAATATATAACTGTTGCAATGCATACAGTCGTTCCTTAAATATTAGCCATTGCCTATCCATGCCTTTTAATGAAGTTCTCCAATCTATTTTAGCCAACTCATGCCTCATACCTTTGTAGTTTCCTTTGTTTAGAGTTAGGACCATAGTTTTGGATTGGACTACTTCACTTTCTAACCTAAGGAAGAATTCTATCATGTAATGGTCACTATTCCCTAAAGGACCCGGCATGACAAGATTATTAATTAACCCCTTCCCATTACACAAAACCAAATTTAGGATACCCCGTTCCCTAGTTGGTTCCTCGACGTACTGGTCTAAAAACCAACTCATACACACTCCAGGAATTCATCTGCCATAGAATTATTACTAATTTGATTTGCCCAGTCTATGTAAATTAAAGTCACCCATGATTATTGTAGCACCCTTGTTACATGTATCTCTAATTTCCTGTTTAATGCTGTCCCCTACCTTAACACTACTGTTTGGAGGCCCATAGACAACTTGCACTAATGTTTTCTGCCCCTTGTTGATTTTTAGCTCCACCCAGACTAATTCTACATGTAAATTTTCTGAGCCAATATTTTCTCTCTGTTTTAACCCCTTGTTCACAGTGAGAAAATTCTCCAGAATCTTAACGAACTCCAGAGCAATTGGGCGACTGGAGAAGATTCAGAAGCCTGTTAGAAAGTTAGCACTGGATGGTTCACAGAAGAGAAGCCCTTGGGTCCCCCCTCAAATAATCTAATTTCCTGGCTAAATGCTTACCCTCATGATTACGCCAAAGAGTGTAGTATTAGAATGCAGTGAATGAAGATCCCAGCGCCTGAGCTGAAAGCAGCATATCCAAGCACCTGGCCAAAGCAATGTTATAACAGTCAGTCATGTTGGGCGCGGGGAGGAAAGAATACCTTGATACGTGCCCTGCACGGACCATCATTTCAGGGGCAACTACTTTCCAACACAGGAACAATGCCCTTGAACTCGTATTCACTGGTGACTCATTGACAGAAAGAGCACCTTTGGGGACTAATGTTTACTCTTGTCTGTTTCTCACTGATACTGCAGAGGGGAGACCATCACAAAGATGGAGCCTGGATTTATGGCTGCCTGCATTATCGTTTACAGGCAGGAGAAAAGAAGATTGCGACGGAGGTGCCTAGCTCACCAAAGGCAGGAACAAAACCCTCAATACCAAGGGCCAGCAGGGCCCCCTGTGGACGTATAGGATGAAGTTCACAGAAACGTCGTGCAGTTTGCAAGACCCAGAGTGTACAGAACTTGCATGTCTTGTCTGCAGATGAGCCAGAGCCAGGGTCACTGATGCCTCCGCATGTCCAGGGATCTGATAACTCACATTTGTCACGTTCTCCAGGTATTGGCACCACGGGGACTGGGAGGGCATCCACTGCCGGTGGCCATGACAGTAATGGCCGCACTCAACTTCTATGCCAGTGGCTCCTTCCAGGGCTCCACTGGAGACCTCTGCGGTCTTCGGAGACCTGTGTGTGTCTACGCACAAATGCATTGATGAGGCCACAATTACACCAACTCGACAGAGATCAAGCAAGCCATGACGCCAGAGCACTGGGCTTTGCTGAGATTTCCACATTACCACAGGTGCAGGGTGACATCAGCTACGCTCATGTGGCTATAAAGGCTCCCTGGCAATAAGCGCTCCAATACATAAGCTGGAAAGGCTACCACTTGCTTAATGTACAGCTGGTCTGTGACCATAAGAAATTTATCATGCAGGTTTTTGCCAGATAGCTAGGAAGCATCAATGACCTATACATCTGAGTAGATCACAGATGCCAGATATCTTTGAGGGACCACACAGATTCCAGGGCTGGATCCTCGGTGACAAAGGGTACCTGCAAAGGATGTGGCTGATGACGCCCATGCAGCAGCCTCAGACTCCTGCAGAGAGAAGGTAGAACAAGACTCATGCGCTACCCAAGCACTGGTGGAGCACACCAAAGGCATCCTAAAGGTGCAATTCCGACACCTGGACAGATCTGGCGGAGCACTCCAGTACAGTATCCAGAGGATCTCAGATCGTTGTGGCTTGCTGTGCACTGCACAACCTGGTGCTGCAAAGGGGGGAGGGCTTGCCAAATGACGAGCTGAAGGAGCTGCACATCTCCTCTGATGAGTAGGACCTTGAAGGGCATGAGTTTGAGGAACTCAAGGATGCAGGGGAAGAGGCCACAGCACAGGACAGACAAGGCAAGCGTGCACGTAAGGCCCTCATTGCCACCAGATTCCACCAGGAGAATGACAAATTGCAGTGAGTACCCTCTTGGACAAGTTCCCTCCATCATGGGCCAGCATGAACATCAGCGTTACTATTCCTCTCATTTCACCCATGCACTTCAATATGAGAGCGAATAGTTACACATCTGGCTCACGTCGTCCTGATCCTCTGAAGGATGATGAAGCCTCGGGAGCACATGTCCTTGCTGAGAAGAGGTGCCAACTAGAAGAGGGTGTCCCGGCATCAGACGCCAGGAGGTGCTGCCTCTTCAAGAATTTCTCCGGCATCGTAGTCGCAAAGGCACCCTCCAAGAAGCAGGAGTTGTTGCACGATTCTAAGTGGGCTTGTAGCTGAATGTCTTCAATCTGACAAGGCTGCTCAAGGAGATGGTGAATCAGATAATCCACACTTTGGACAAGGCAGTCGATGACATTCCGCTGCTGTGAGTCAATTTAGAGATGACCCAGTCTTCTGTGGTGCAATTTTCCAAATTACACGGGCATCCAGCACTCTCAGTTAGGGATCCTGGGCTGCATTTATCCTCACCTTAATATGGATGCGGACTACTGAGCATGACAACGTCAAACAGTTGCCTGCCAGACATTAAAATTCCTCCTCTTTAACACAGACATTGTGCCCTCATAGCCAGCCCTGGCCCTTGCAAAGTCCAAAATGCTCAGACACCATGAAGCCCTCAAGGGCACGTGTCATTGCTAAAGAGCACACTTCAGCTTCAGTACATCCTCGCTCCTTTACCATTGTTCCCCTCCACATTGTCTAAAGCAATGACATGCGCTTCCAAAGCACGCTCAAAGGCTCTATTGCCCTTCAAAAATCACCATTTGGAATTAGCATCAGTGACCTCGGGTGCACAAGGGCCTCTGGTTGACTCCTTGAGAAGGGGCAGCTGGAGTGAGATCAAGGTACAGGACTAAAGTCTCCATGATGGCCACCACCCTATCAGTGTTGACCTCAGTATGTTGGTATGCTGGTGCTATCACCTCAGACTGAAGGTAGGTGGACTCCTCCATTGTCCGTTGCAATCCAAGGAATGCAGCTGACATCCCTTCCTTAAGTTCCTGTGATTGTCACTGCAGTTCTACCAAGTGATTTAGGACTGAGTCCGGAGGCTCATCATTAGACTTGGGCTCAGCAAAATCATTGCCTATAGCAGTCCACTGAGCGCTGGCGACTTCAATGTCCCTGCCTCCATCAGTTTTGGACCAGATTGTGTGCTGACCCCGAGGCTGCTCGAGAACTAAGTCCCACCAAGGTGTGTCTCTGCGTTGGTGGAAGGTGTGGGTGAGCGCTGTGACGGATCTTCTGCTGTGGCGTCCTCTGGTTCCTCATCCAAGGTGTCATTGGGGGCTGGAGCAGAGCGCCTGGCTTGTGGATGCCGTTGGGAGCTTTCCAGAGGTGCCTATGAGAGAAAGGAGAGATAATTAGTGCATGGCAGGCAACTCTAAAACAGGACAAAGCACTCAGTATGGTTGTCTGAGGGATGAGCTGGTGCAGGATCCTCACTTTGGTGTGTGCTGCTTACCTCACTGTCAGCGCAGGTACGGTCTATGTCCTCTCTGGCCAGCTCTATGGCTCGATTTTCGAACTGAGAGAGGATCTTGATTTCCAGCACGTCAACCCCATTCTGGACATTTCCCTGTGACTGTGCACGGATTTGTCCTGCATCAGGACAGATGAAGAGAGTGTGAGCAAGACACATACCAGGGCAGACGACAAGGATGCCTGGCATGTGTGGGTGGGAGCGGAGCCATGAACGGGATGAAGACGCAAGCTGCAGAGGAGATGAGGCCAGATGGAGATGTGATGGTATGTATGAGAGAGAGAGTGAGTGGTGATGTGTTTTGAGCTGGCAGTGATTGAGATGCCAGTGAGAGCGTGATGGGCTTGGGAGTGTGTTAGCTGACAGTGATGCGATGGTTATCTTACCTTGGTGGCATGGATGAGATCATTCATCCTCTTCCTGCAGAGTGGCTGACCTCTTCAGTACTGTGTTGACACTGACCACCTCTGCCACCTCCCAAGCTAGATTGGCCACCCTGCTGGACATCCTGCAGCCAGAGCAGGGTGGAAGACATTGCCATTCAGGGCCATGTCTTCAGTGGAGCAGTCCTGGGTTGCCAACATTGAGAAGGCTGTGTGCAGCTGCACTTTAAATATGGCGCCCGGAATGAGGAAGCGGTGAGCCAACGGCGGGGCCGGCTGATCAGAGGCTGTCCACCAGTGATCCGCCGTGTCTCCCGTGCATGCATAATTCATGTAGCAGGGAGTGGACTATACGGCGCAAAAATCTGCCATTTTTCAAGCCTGCTCCCACACTTAAGTGCAATGGGGGGGCGAAATCGTGCCCTGGGACTTGGACAATTTTACTGCTGCTGCTTCAATTTTGCCAGAGTCAAACTGTTTAAGGGGGCTGAAGTCAGATAAAAGAGTCTCTGGGAATCCATGCCTTCAAGACTGTTGTGAAGCTAGCTGAGCAGGTTCTGCAGGGGTGTTCCATTCTGGTAATGACCGTCTCCAGGGACCTCAGATGGAATAATGCTGTTGGTGAACATGACTTGAGGGCCAAGTCGATTGAGTGTATGTACCAGAGGCCGAGTTAGAGAACTTTGGAATTACATGTGCTGTCACAAGTCTGTGGGAAGTGATGTGTGTGCTTGTGGTTGTCTAAGACATGTCTTTGTTGTATTTGCTATTTGAAGTGAAATTTCACAATTATTTGAAGTACAACTTGCCTGTTGATTCACGTTTAATTTGCATTAGTTCTGATTCATGTCAAAGTATGAGTTACAAAATCTTGTTGGTAATTTATGAATTTTAAAAAATTCATTCACAGGATATGGGCTTCGCTGGCCGGGCCAGCATTTATTGCTCATCCCAATTGCCCTCGAGAAGGTGGTGGTGAGCTGCTTTGAACCGCTGCAGTCCATGTGGGGTAGATACATCCACAGTGCTGTTAGGAAGGGAGTTCCAGGATTTTGACCCTGCAACAGTGAAAGAACGGCGATATATTTCTAAGTCAGGGCGGTTAGTGACTTGGAGGGGAACTTCCAGGTGGTGGTGTTCCCATCTATCTGCTGCCCTTGTATTCTAGATGGTTGTGGTAGTGCGTTTGGAAGGTGCTGTCTAAGTAGTCTTGGTGAAATCCTGTAATGAATCTTGTAGATGGTACACACTGCTGCTACTGTGCGTCGGTGGTGGAGCGGGTGAATATTTGTGGATGTGGGGCCAATCAAGTGGGCTGCTTGTCCTGGACGGTGTCAAGCTTCTTGAGTGTTGTAGAGCTGCACTCATCCAGGCACGTGGGGAACATTCCATCACACTTCTGGCCTGTGGTCTTGTAGATAGTGGATGGGCTTTGGGGAGTCAGGAGGTGAGTTACTCGTCGCACGATTCCTAGCCCCTTACCTGCTCTTGTAGGCACAGTATTTATATGGCTAGTCCAGTTCAGTTTCTGGTCAATGGTAATGCCCAGGGTGTTGATAATGGGGGATTCAATGATGGTAATGCCATTGAACATCAAGGGGCGATGGTTAGATTCTCTCTTGTTAAGAGATAGTCATTGCCTGGCACTTGTGTATTGTAAATGTTACTTGCCACTTGTCAGCCCAAGCCTGGATATTGTCCAGGTCTTGCTGCATTTGACATGAACTGCTTCAGTGTCTGAGGAGTCGTGAATGGTGCTGAGCATTGTGCAATCATCAGCGAACATCTCCACTTCTGAATTTATGATGGAAGGAAGGTCACTGATGAAGCAGCTGAAGATTGGGCCAAGGACACTACCCTGAGGAACTCCTGCAGTGACATCCTGGAGCTGAGATGACTGACCTCCAACAACCACAACCACCTTCCTTTGTGCTAGGTATGAATCCAACCAGCGGAGAATTTTTTCCGATTCCCATTGACTCCAGTTTTGCTAGGGCTCCTTGATGCCAAACTCGATCAAATGCGGCCTTGATGTCAAGGGCATTCACTTTCACCTCACCTCGGGAGTTCAGCTCTTTTGTCCATGTTTGAACCAAGGCTGCAATGAGGTCAGGAGCCGAGTGGCCCTGGCGGAACCCAAACTGGGCGTCAATGAGTAGGTTATTGTTAAGCAAGTGCTGCTTGATATCAAAGTTGATGACGCCTTCCATTAATTACTGATGATCAAGAGCAGACTGATGGGGCAGTAATTGGCCAGGTTGGATATGTCCTGCTTTTTGTGTACAGGACATACCTGGGCAATTTTCTACATAGCCGGGTAGATGCCAGTGTTGTAGCTGCACTGGAACAGCTTGGCTAGGGGTGCGGCAAGTTCCGGAGCACAAGTCTTTAGTACTATTGCCAGAATACTGTCAGGGGCCATAACCTTTGCACTATCCAGTGCCTTCAGCCGTTCCTTGATATCATGTGGCGTGAATTGAATTGGCTGAAGACTGGCATCTGTGATGGTGGAGACCTCTGGAGGAGGCAGAGATGGATCATCAACTCGGCTCTTCTGGCTGAAGGTTGTAGCAAATGCTTCAGCCTTATCTTTTGCACTGATGTGCTGGGCACCCCCATCAGTGAGGATGGGGATATTTGTGGAGCCTCCTCCTCCAGTGGGTTGTTTAATTGTACACACTATTCACGACTGGATGTGGCAGGACAGTAGCGCTTAAATCTGATCCATTGGTTGTGGGATTGCTTAGCTCTGTCTATCACTTGCTGCTTACGTTGTTTGGCATACAACACAGTCCTGTGTTATAGCTTCACCAGGTTGACACCTCATTTTTAGGTATGCCCGGTGCTGCTCCTGGCACGCTCTCCTGCACTGAACCAGGGTTGATCCCCTGACTTGATGGTAATGGCAGAGTGGGGGAATATGCCAGGCCATAAGGTGACAGATTGTGTTCGAGTACAATTCTACTGCTGCTGATGGCCTACAGCGCCTCATGGATGCCCAGACTTGAGTTGCTAGATCTGTTTGAAATCTATCCCATTTAGCATGGTGGTAGTGCCACCCAACATGATGGAGAATATCCTCAATGTGAAGATGGGACTTCGTGCGGTGGGCACTCCTACTGATACTGTCATGGACAGATGCATCTGTGGCAGGCAAGCTGGTGAGGATGAGGTCAAGTATGTTTTTCCCTCTTGTTGGTTCCCTCACTACCTGCCGCAGACCCAGTCTAGCAACTATGTTCTTTAGAGCTCGGCCAGCTCAGTCAGTAATGTTGCTACTGAGCCACTCTTGTTGATGGACAAAGAAGTCCCCCACCCAGAGTACATTCTGCACCCTTGCCACCCTCAGTGCTTCCTCCAAGTGGAGTTCAACATGGAGCAGCATGGATTCATCAGCTGGGGAGGAGCGGTATGTGGTAATCAACAGGAGGTTTCCTTGTGCTTGTTTAACCTATTGCCATGAGACTTCATGGGATCTGGATTCAATGTTGAGGACTCCCAGTGCAATTCCCTCCTGACTGCATAACACAGTGCCGCCACCTCTGCTGAGTCTGTCCTGCTGGTGGGACAGGACATACCGAGGGATGGTGATGGTGGTGTCTGGGACATTATCTGTAAGGTATAACTCCATGAGGTTGACTATGTCAGTCTGTTGCTTGAACAGCTCTCCCAATTTTGGCACTCGCCCGCAGGTGTTAGTAAGGAGGACTTTGCAGGGTTGACAGGGCTGAGTTTGCCATTGTCTTTTCCGGTGCCTAGGTCGATGCCGGGTGGTCCATCCTGTTTCATTCCTTGTGTGTGACTTTGTAGCGATTTGATACAGCTGAGTGGCTTGCTAGGCCATTTCAAGGGCATTTAAGAGTCAACCACATTGCTGTGGGTCTGCAGTCACATGTAGGCAAGACCAGGTAAGATTAGCAGATTTCCTTCCTTAAAGGGCATTAGCGAACCAGATAAGTCTTTACAACAATCGACAATAGTTTCACGGTCATCATTAGGCTTTTAATTCCAGATTTGTATTGAATTCAAATTCTATCATCTGCCGTGGTGAGATTCGAACCCGGGTCCCCAAAGCATTACCCTAGGTCCCTGGATTGCTAGATGAGTGACTTGGGGGTCATTTAAATTTGGTTATTTTGGTTTCTAATCTCAGGGATCGCAACAACTAATTCATCTACACTCTCATGAGTATGGGGCCATGGAAGGTGGTATGAGACTGGATAGTTTTTTTTCCTGCCAGCACGGGTATGGTATGGCTGCTTCTGTGCTGTAAAGTTTCCCAGTATTGTCACCCTGCTTGTCAAAACCACCATCTTCACCCCTCCTCCCTTCAGTCTTTGAAAATTGCCACCCGATTACCAATCTCCTTTTCCTCTCAAAATTCCTTGACTGTAATTGCTTTCCAAATCCATCCTGCAACTCCTTGTTTGAAGCTCTGCACTCAGGATTTCAGTCTTGTCAAACATTTGTTTCTTTATTCTTTCCATGGGATGTACATGTCACTGTCAGGGCTAGCATTTGTTGCCCATCCCAAATTGCCCTGCTACTGAACATTTCGGAGGACAGTTAAGAGTCAACCAGATTATTGTGAGTTGAGAGTCATATGCAGGCCAGAACAGGCAAGGATGGCAGATTTCTTCCCTAAAGGACAATAGTGAACCAGATGGAATTTTACAATAATTGATAAGAGTTGTCATGGTCCATTATTAGCTTCATATTCCAGATTTTTAATAATTAAATTTAATTCCACCAGCCACCTGAACATCAGCATGAGCCTCCTTCCAGTGACGTTACCACTATACCATCATCTCCCTTTAACCCTGACCAATGTAACAAATTACATCTTCTGTTATTGGGGCCAATGTTCATTGTTCCCAATTGCACTCTGTTTTTTTAAGATGGTTGACCACACCATACTCCCTGAATGCCTCTCCTCCATTGTCCAGGTCAGTGCGAATGCCTTTGTTTGATTCCACAAATACCTGTACAATTATGGTCCAAGTATCTCCAGTAACTGTTTTACTTCCCACCTCTACACTGTTACCAAGGCCCCCCCCACAAGGATAAATCCTTGGAATCTCAACTATTCAAATCCATTGCGTAACATTTACGCCAAACAAGTGCCAGGCAATGATCATCTCCAACAAGAAAGAATCCAACTATCACCCCTTGGCATTCAATGGCATTACCATCACTGAATCATCCATTATCAACATCCTGGGGGAGTTACCCTTGACCAGAAACTGAACTGGACTAGCCATATATATATATATATATACTGTGGCTACAAGAGCAGGTCAGAGGCTAGGAATCCTGTGACAAGTAACTCACTTCCTGACTCCCCAAAGTCTGTCCACCACCTACAAGGCACAAGTCAGGAGTGTGATGGAATACTCCCCGCTTGCCTGGATGAGTGCGGCTCCCACAACACTCAAGAAGCTTGACACTGTCCAGGACAAAGCAGCCCGCTTGACTGATACCACATCCACAAACATTCACTCCCTCCACCACCGACGCACTGTAGCAGCAGTGTGTACCATCTACAAGATGAACTGCAGGAGTTCATTAAGGCTCCTTAAACAGCACCTTCCAAATCCACAGCCACTACCATCTAGAAGGATCAGTGCAGCTGACACATGGGTATACCACCACCTGGAAGTTCCCCTCCAAGTCACTCACCATCCTGATTTGGAAATATATCACCGTTCCTTCACTGTCGCTGGGTCAAAATCCTGGAACTCCCTCCCTAGCAGCACTGTGGGTGTACCTACACCACATGGACTGCAGCAGTTCAAAAGGCAGCTCACCACCACCTTCTCAAGGCCAACTAGGGGCGAGCAATAATACTGGCCCAGCCTGCGAAGCCCACATCCTGTGAATGAATAATTAAAAAAAACTCCTTGCAGCCTTCCATCTTCCCAAAATGCTGAGTTCTCTCGTACTGCTTAAAATTAAGAGTTTGAGTCATGTGTAGCGAGTATTGACTGTGCGTGCTGCTGGTTCAGTAACAGGCTGGAAATTTCCTTCAAACGTTCCTACCTTTGCCAATGTCAGCAGCCAAGCGTGTTCGTGCAAAATCCAGGGGATACACAAAACAGAGGGATGTGGCACCTGCAGCTCCTCCAGATGCTAAATTTGCTAGGAACCATTTTCCAAACTGAAATAAAGAAAATAGTATTTGTGAATGAAGGTTTGAACTGGACATCAACGCTTTCAGTTAAAGCTACTCATTTTTTCTCAACAATTGGGAAGGCTTCTAAACATGGTGCATCTATCTCTCATCTAATCAATGTTTGCTTAAGTCACTGATGTTTCCTTACAAGTTTTACATCTTTCCAGATCAGGTACATGGGGCAGAATTTTATGATGGCGGGATTTTATGGTCCCGCCAAAGTCAATGGACTTTTGAATAGCTCGTCACATTTTACGGCCCCGCCCCTTCCATGGCAGGGCTGTCAAATTCTGCCCATGGTTTAAAACTGAATTGTGATACAAGACACAAGGCAAAGATACACAAGAAAAACAGAAGATTCATTAAAAATATGGAACTGTAATGCATAGTTCAAGATCTATCACTGCAGCCGCTTTTTGATGATCCAGACATGAGATATTCCTGGGAAAGTAAGCACATTAAGTTCATTGGCTAGCACAACATTAGGCAATAAGCTTTAATGTGAAAATTAAATCCAGCCATTTTATATTTCTTCAGTTTTACTAACACAGATTGCCAGATTTCCGCTACCCCAACTCTCTGCATCAAGGAGGCAATTTAGATCTATGCAGACTTAGCCAAACATTCTACTGGAGTAAGTAGAGCTATACTGCTAGAGTATCTTCCTGCGGTCAGATGGCTTTGTGTGTGGTCCCAGACCAATAAAAGAATGCCTGCAAGGAACTACAGTCACACTAAGATACAGATGGCTCCTTTCCATTAACGACATCACTAGAGAATCTCTGAAGAGGAGAAAACATGAAATGGGTTCTCATGACATGAGAATTTTGATGTGATTTTATAACAGTAAGGTATATTAATATAGCTATTATTTTTACTGAAACAGATTGGAGATGTACTTTGACCAACAATTACTTTTACAGGCATGTTTTCATAATGGCAGCAGGGTCCATTTGCCGTCCATATATCTTCACATATGACTCTCGGCATACAGGCTGCCGCCAGCCTCCATCATGTTTTGCAATGTTCACCTAGTAAGGAGATGATACTGTTCCCTCTATTCTTTTATTCTTAGCAAACTAACGTAAGGGAATAATATTTAGAAAGCAAAGTTACACACTTTTTATGCAGTAAATGAGATGTAGTCGCACTGTAGGTTTTTTTTTGTATCAGATTAGTTACAGCACAGAAGGAAGCTATTCAATCTGTAGTATTCATGCTGGCTCTCTCCAAAAGCAACCCCACTAGTCCCATCGCCCCTGCCCTTTCCTGTAACCCTGCAATTTTTGTTCTCTTCAGGTGTTTATCCAATTCCATTTGAAAGCCATCATTGAATCTACTTCCACCACACTCACACAGTGCATTCCAGATCCTAAACACGTGCTGCATTAAAAAAAAATCCCTCATGTCGCCTTCAGTTCTTTTCCCAATCACCTTAAATCAGTGTCCTCTGGTTCTCAATCCTTCCACCAATGGATACAATTTCTATCTACTCTGTCTAGAACCTTGATAATTTTGAACACTTCTATCAATTCTCTCTCAACCTTCTCTTATCTAAGAACAACAACCCCACCTTCTCCAATCTATCCTTATAACTGAAATCCTTCATCCTTGGAACCATTTTTGTAACCCTTTTCTGCACTCTCTCTAAAGCCTTCACATCCTTCCTAAAGTGCAGTGCCCTGAATTGGATACAATACTCCAGCTGAGGCTGAACCAGTGTTTTTGTACGCTTCTGCTTCCATTTATAAAACTCAGAATCTTATAAGTCTTTTTAACCACTTTCTCAACCAACTTGCCACCTTCAACTTATACCTCCAAGTTTCTCTGTTCCTGCAACCACTTAAGAATTGTGCCCTTTAGTTTATATTGCCTCTCCTCGTTCTTCCCACTTCTCTGTCTTAAATTCTATCTGCCACAAGTTTACCCATTTGGCCAGCTTGCCAATGTCCTCTTCATATCACAATCCTCCTCACAGTTCATAATACTGCCAAATTTTGTGTCATCTGTAGATTTTGAATTGTGCCCCGTACACCTAGGTCTGTCATTAATATATACACATCACAAACAACAGTGGTCCAGAGGAGCCCCACTGTATACCTTCTTCCAGTCCAAAACACTACCATTCATCACTCCTCTTTTCCCTACCACTGTCCTTTTTATTCCATGGGCTTAAATTATGTTGGCATAACCTTCATGTTATGCCAAATAATGTGGCACCTTACCAAGTCAATTTTGGAAATCCATATAGACAACATGGTGTTACCCTCATCAAAGCTCTCTTTCCCTCGTCAAAAAAAACTAAAATCAAGTCAGCGAAACATGATTCATCTTAACAAATCAATGCTGGCTTTCCTTTATTAATTTATGCCCGTCCAAGTGACTGATAATTTTGTCCCAGATTATTGTTTCTAAAAGTTCTTTCAACACCATGGTTACACAGATTGGCCTGTGGTTACTGGGCTTGATCTCTCATCATTTTTCGAACAAGGGTGTAGTATCAGCAATTCTTCAGTCCTCTAGAACCACCCCTGTATATAAGGAGGACTGAAGATCAACACCAGTACCTCTACAATTTCCACCATTGTTTCTCTCAGCATCCTTGGATGCATTTAATCCCATCCTGATGATTTATCAACTTTTAAGTAGAGCCAGCCTTTCCAATACCTCCTCTATCAATTTTAGCCTACCCACTATTTCAATTACTTTTTCTTTCACTAGGATTTCGGCAGCATCCTTCTTTCTTGATAAAGACAAATGCAAGGGGATATGGTAGTGGTGATGTTTCTAGACTAGTAATCCAGAGGCCAGGACTGATGCCCCAGAAATATGAGTTCAAATCCCACAGCGGTAGCTGTGGGAATCTAAATTCAATTAATTAATAAATTTTGATCAAAAAAGCTAGAATCATTAATCACGATGAAACTACCCATCTGATTCACTAATGTTCTTCAGTGATGGAAATCAGCTGTCCTTACCTGGTCTGGTCTACATGTGACTCCAGACCCACAGAAAAGTAAAAAAAGAATAAAACCAGACAAATCACCCAACATCGACTTAGGCACCAGCAATGTCAAAGGTAAACCCTACCCAGACAACCCTGTAACGTCCTGCTCACTAACATCTTAGGACTTGCATCAAGTAACAGCCTGATGTCATCAAACTCACCAAATCACATGTTACAGCAAATAACCCAGTCTCCTCCATCACCATTCCTGGTATGTCCTGTTTCACCAGAGGGACAATCAGACCAGAAGGGTGGCACAGTGGTATATAGTCAGGAGGAAGTGGTCCTCAGGAGTTCTCAACTTTGACTTTGGAAACCATGAAGTCCCTTGCCACCTATTGCCCTCCCTCAGCTGATGATTAAGTGCTTCTCCCTGTTGAGAAGTAGCGAGGCTAGCGAGGACACAGAATAAGATTACCCCACCCAGAGCCCAATGTCTGTCACCAAGAGGGAAGAACCTACTTGACCTCATTCTCACATATCTACCTATCTTTGATGCATCTGTCCATGACAATATTGCAGGCAGGTAGGAGTAACCAACACACAGTCCTCGTGGAGACAAAGCCCTGCCTTCACACTGAGGATACCATTCGTTGTGTTGCTTGGCACTACGATCATGCTAAATGGTATAGACTTAGGGTGGGATTTTGCCCGCATTGCACTAAGTGCGTGAAAAACAACATTTTTCCCGCCGGCCGCAATGGTGGGTTTTCACGCTGTATCGTCTGCTTCCCACCTCTTTAATTATGCACACACGGCAAACACACAGATCACTGGCAGGCTGTTAAATGTGAAAGGGCGATGGTTAGGTTTTCTCTTGTTGATGATCATTGCTTGGCATTTGTGTGGCATGCATGTTACTTGCCCAAGTAAGCCCTAACCTGAATGCTGTCCAGGTCTTGCTGCATGCTGGCTTCATTATCTGCGGAGTTGCAAATGGAACTGGAATTGGATGCCAAGAAAATCCAAATTTAGATAATGTTCCAAAATTTATCAACAATCTATTGGAAATAATTAGTTGGCAAATAGGGTGCGGCTAGCACTGTTCCCTTCACCTCTGGTGGTTTGTAAACAGTCCAGTCTAATGGAAATACAAATCTTGTCTCCTTTGCATAGTGATTAAGTGCAAATGAAACGAATTTTGGATATTTTAACTCAGTTTCCAACAAACCATATAACAGCTGCAATGTCTCACTTCCAGAATGCAGTTAAAATTCAATCAAGTATTAGATCCATAGGAAGGTAAATGTTGATTTATGGCCACTAACTTCTGTCCTACCTAAAATAAAACTTTAAGAGGCCTGCCATTAACTTATACCTTAGGTTACAGCAGAGAGGTTTAAAATCACCAGGTTAGCAGCAGTGAATGTGTAATTACATAAATTACATGTAATGATGTCACAGGCTATTCAAATGGATATGACAAAGCTGGTTGCACGACCAACCATGTATTGCATATCAACCGTATGTGCTGTATATTAACTCTTGCTTGTTACCTGTATTTGTATCTTGTTGTCTTTTTTGGGTATGTTGTCCTTTTGTGCTCATCATTGTGAAGAATGTCATGTTGAAGACTGGATTACTTCTCGCACCAAGTGGCAATTACTCCCATGTCAAGATTGTTTTAAAATTACTGAGGAGTTCTCATTCCCTTCTGTCCCAACAAATATTCACAAACTCAACTTCAACAAAACACCCTTAGGCCTCCGAGATCTCTCCATCCACCCCCTGTATTCCTTAATGCTGTCTTGCCTCTGGTGCATGTCTGTTTGTTAGTTCCTGAACATTTTGAAGTGGATGTGCCTACGGCCTGTGTGGTCTTCACACCACCATCTTGAGGCCACTTACACTGTTCAGCGTATTCCACCCCCCCGCACCCTCCCCGCAGTCACGTGTCTGAGTGCAACCTTCACAACTCGTAATCCCCAGTACAGCCCGAGCCCTGCAGTAACTTCTCTTGCCTGAGTGTAGCTGCCCACCTTCCCCAATGTAGCCCTAGCCTTGCAGCCCATTAAAAGTCACACCCTGCCTTATCGTTGGTCTGGTAGGTACAGATTTGCCAGTGGCAACCCCCTGAAAGCAATGTGGTGCTGCCTGTGAAGACTGACATGGATTTCTGCAAGTGCTGCGCAATGCAAGATAGGCGAACTAACCTTGAAGTGACAAACAAAATGCAGGTCGCCAGGTGCATGTTGCTTATGTACTGTTGTGAAATATGCTGTTCTAATTGCATGCTGAAAAGTGGTTTCACAATGACGTAAAACTGATTTTTGTTCTTCTCATGATATTTTCTGCTTCAGCCTGCCATGACGCCCGCTGCAAATGGGGGCGGAAAATCCTGGCCTTAGAATAGATCTAGCAACTAAAAAATAGACATCCATGAGGCACTATGGGCCATCAGCAGCAGAGTTGTATTAAGAGAGAAAAAACAGAGAATTACAGGCCAGTTAGTCTAACATCAGTAGTGGGGAAAATGATAGAGTCTACTATAAAAGACGTGGTAACAGAACACTTGGAAAGCATTAACAGGATTAGACAAAATCAGCATGGGTTTATGAAAGGGAAATCATGCTTAGCTAATCCACTGGTGTTTTTTGAGGATGTAACTAGTAGAATACATAAGGGAGAACCAGTGGATGTGGTGTATTTGGATTTCAAGAAGGCTTTTGATAAGGTCCCACATAAGAGGCTAGTGGGCAAAATTAAAACACATGGGATCGGGGGTATTATACTGGCATGGATAGAGAATTGGTTGACAGACCAGAAACAGAGAGTGGGAATAAATGGGTCTGTTCCGGATGGCAGGGTTAGTGGTGTACCACATCACCATAGCTGGATCACCCACCATCAACATCCTGGGAAGGATTTTCCCCTCATTGGGCTGATGCAGCAGGCGGATCTGGGTGCGGCCAAGAAATGGTCCGCCGCCCACAATTGGGCCCCGACTGTGATTTCATGCTGGCTGGCCAATCGACAGCCAGCCAGTGTGAAATGCGTGCTGAGTGCCTCAACGTTGCTGGGATGGGGGCGGGAGGAGTGCGCGGGCTGAAGTTTGTACATACGTGGGGGTGCGCTCATTGAAAGTTCCCTGAAGGCACAGAGCTGACTCAGGGAGCTGAAGGATTTAAAAATGAAGATTGGAAAAATAAGGGAAACATGTTCCCACATGTGACTCTGTCACATGAACAGGGGCATGTTAAAAATGACTTGAAAAAATCTTCTACTTTTTTTTATCCACGGTTGGAAACCTTATACCTCCTGTAGATGAGGTTTCACAAAAAATGCAAAGGCTGCCTACCCGCCAATCAAAAGGTTGGACGGGCTACTGTGGCTATAAAAGCAGGTCAGAGGCTGGAAATTCTGCTGTGAATAACACCTCCTGATTCCCCAAAGCCTGTACATTATCTCCAAGGCACAAGAGTGTGATGGAATACTCTTCACTTGACTGGATGAGTGCAACTCCAACAACATTCAAGAAGCTTGCCACCATCCAGCCTACTTGATCAGCACACTATCCACCATCTTAAACGTTCACTCCCTCCACACCGGCACACAGTGGCAGCTGAATGTGCCATTTACAAGATGCACTGCAGCAATTCACCAAGGCTCCCTCAAGAGGACATTCCAAAACCACAATCTCTACAACCTAGCCCATGGGCAGCAGATAGCAGATCACATGCAGGTTCCCCTCCAAGTCACTTACCATCCTGACGTGGAAATATGTTGCCATTCCTTAACTGTCACTGGGTCAAAAGCCTTGATCTCACTCCTTAATAGCCCTGTGGGTCTTCCGACACCACATGGACTGCAGCAGTTCAACAATGTGGCTCACTATCACCTTCTAAAGGACAATTAGGGATAGGCAACAAATCATGGCTTTGCCAGTGATGCCGACATCCCAAAAACAGATTTAAAAGACTCTTATTTAGCTTCTCAGCCAAGCTTTCTGCCTCTATACATAGATTGCCTTTTTGGTCCCTAATCGGCACCAAAATCCTTTTAGTACCATTTTTACTATTTATATGTCTGGAGAAGCTTTTTGGATTTCCATTCATGTTGACTGCCATCCTCTTCTCATATCCTCTCTTATTTCCTTTCTCACTTCCCCTCTGAACCTTCTATTTTCAGCCTGGTTGTCACTTGCATCTGTCATACAGGCCCACTTTCTGCTCCATCTTACTCACTATCTCTTTTGCCATCCAGGGAGCTCTGGTTTCATTTGCCCTACCTTTCCCCTCATTCCCCAGAACCAGATCCAGTAATGCTTCCTTCCTCTTTGGGCTAGAAAGTTACTAGTCAAGAAAATTCTCCTGAATCCACTTCAGGAACACTTCTTCGTCTCTGGCCCTTTACACCATTAGTGCCTGAGTCTATATTGAGATAACTGAAGTCTCTATAGTTCTTGCATTTCCCTCTAATTTTCCGGAAAATCCGCTCCTCTACATTTTTCCCACTTGGTGGTCTAGCAAATACACCTAGTAGTATAATGGCACATCTCTTAACTCTAATCAAATAGGTCCCGCCTTTATTTTGCTCATTTGGTCAAGTTATCAAGTCTTCACTTGCAGACTGTCCATAGTGGCATGACTAATATTATCAGTTCACCATGTGAAGAGTGCAAATGCAGACTAGTGTCCCATCAATCCATGGTGCAAGACACTGCAAAAATCTTGAGATTTGCTTCAAACAAGACACTGCTTACGACTGAAGTCCTTAAAAATTAATGAATAAAAGTATCTTTGACTCTCCGTTTGGAATCCACGTACCATTACAGTACTGTTTCAATGGCATAAGCTATTGGTTCACCCAAGACAGAAGGAATTATTGTGTATTTGGCATTAGTAAGGTCCAGACATTTGTGATAATGCTGTATCATTTAATCATACCTGTTTCTCTTTGTCAATTCCTGTCATAAATATTTGCTTGTACTTGTCCTTGAAGGCAAAGTTCAGAGCCTGAGTTGGGAAATATCGAATCACATTCGCTAAGTTGCCACGCCAAAAACTCACAAATCCTAAATAGAAAGAACTTTTGTGTGAGAAATATTTGCAAATATGGAAAGTGAAAATATCAGAAATACTTGCAGGTAGCAAAAATTAAGCAGTTAAGGGCCCAGATCTTCCAGTTTCAGAATTGTCAGGTACTGGACATATGTCCCAAGATGCACTATGGGACCCCAAGTCTCAATGCAATGACTCTGTGGGAATTGCCCAGGAAGTTTGAACTTCCAATGGGCAAATTCCATGCTCCCCAGGACCCTCCAACACTAATTTAGAGTCGGCAACTTCGAAGACTTCCGAGCTGACTTGGATAGTTACCCAGGAAGCGTTAGACAAATTGAAACCTAGTCTAACACCTGGATAACTACACAACTGAACACCTACTCCCTCCTTTGACCCTCCCTGACCACAACCCAACTCCTCCCTTGTCCCCCCCAACCCAATCTGACTCAACCTCACCACCCGACTCCCCCATTTGACCCTCTAACTCACCCCACTTCGATCTCACCACTCTACCTAGCTGCCATCCTACCTCACCACCCTAACCCCACACACACTTACCTTCTCTATGTAGCTTTTCAAAGTAGCTTGGGACATTTAAACTATTTACTTACCAGAATATGGCCGCTAATGCTGTAAAAAGGGGTTGTGGTATATATTCCCCCAACGATCCAGTACTTCGAAGAAGCAGTTCCATTTCAGGAACACTTCACAGTTCTGGAGAAGCCAGGACCAGAAGTCCCGGCCAGAAATGGGAAGTTCTGGTGTGGTGCGGAAAAGTAGAAGCGGAGTGGCAATCTGAAAGTGGTTGCCACTCCTTGGAAAATTTGGGCCCAAATCTCAGAAGGCTCTGCAAAAATGCAGAAATAACATGCTAGTTGAACTGTTGTTTCGTAAAACAATTTTATAGCCTGGAAACTGAGCTGCTAAGCAGCCTAAGTCCCTAAAATGGCAGCTCAAAGTGCAGACACGCTTCCAACTGGAAGTGTGCTGCCTGTCATATTGGTTAAGGACAAAGAAATGATGTCCTTTAAGCATGCAAGAAGCAGACATTAGGCCGTTATATATGCAAAAATTGTCTATTGTGCTATGTTTGAGCTACCCCCACCCCCCCTTGCCGCCTCTCCTCCAAGGTTGGTTTGCCTTGAGGCTAGCGCTGGCTTACAAGAGGTTCCCAAACCTTAATTATTGCTCCCAGGTCTACTGCCCATGTAACCCAACAGCATACAGGCTGAAACGTTCAACTCATTTAAAAAGGTACTTGGTTCTGCATCTGAAGCGCTGTAGCTTGCAAGGCTACAGACCAGGTGCTGGAAAGTGCGATTAAAATGAGCGGCTAGTTTCTTTTTTAATCTTTTTCTGGCTGGCACATGCTGAATAGCCTCTTTCTATGGTTCTAGGTTTAATATCTTCATTCCTTTAATGTCCAAGCCTTGTTTAAAGTATACAATCTGTTCATTTACAGTTTAAACAATCCCCTAATAGTATTACTCATTATTGATATGACGGGTGAGATTGTTCGAGCATAAATGCTGTTTGGAGTGAAAGGTGATAGCTTGAGTCATCAGTTGCTCAGTAAATTGGTCAACAGCAATTTTTGTACACTCCATTTTTGGGTGAACAATACCATCTGCCTCTGCTCCACCCCACCACCATACCATCCTTCCTCTTTAAAAGCTTTCAGTCACAATTTTTCAAATTGTTGCCAATGGTCTGACTATGGGACTATGGTCTCAATGTTTACTATCGCTGTACACCATGCTGTGGGGGTATATGAAGGTAAAAGTGGGAGCCATCAACTCCACTTCCTTAGAATCTTTGATTATTACAGCACAGGAGGCCATACTCAAGTCCACATCATTTATGTGTAACAAGAAAAGCAATGGTCCCAATAACAAATCCCGGGGACCCATGGCATCCTTTCCTCCAAACAGAAAAACATCGATTCACCATTACTCTATGTGTCCAATTTCTTAGTGCATTATCCATTCTCACTACTTGCCTCAATTATTCCTCCCATCCATCACAAACTCCCAGCTGTCCAAAACATAGTACAGAACAAAATGCTGTTTGCCAAGTTCCATTCCTTTATCAATGACTGACACTGTCCTCCGTCCCATTTAATTTTCAATTACTTATCAAATTTTCACTGGCAAATAACAAGGGTAAAGTAATATATGCAAATGCTCCTGCTTTTCTTGACTTCTCATTTAAGCTCTCTCCTGATCGCCGCCTAATATAGGCCCACTGACTTGCCCCCTCAATCCCTGGGACACATCTACCATTGGGCCACTGCAATGCTGACTGCCTGATTTTTCACTGTTCTGTAAGATGCACCTATGATAAGGGCTAAAATCTGGGGAGCCTCAGGTCTCAAAATTATGGCTCAGCCTATGTGGGAACATTTGGGTTGCTGTGCGACTGCAGCTTAAAAGGAACATTTCTGTTGAGAAAGCCTGCAAGCCCCGGTGAACATTGTGATTTACAGCCATTACTATAGCAGTTTGAGTTTGCCCACAATTTGAGCTTCCACTACAGCACTTAGAAGTTGGGTGGCTGTGCTTGTGCTCTAAAAGGAAGCTACAACATCAACTGTGAGATGCTGCAAGATAGTTAGATCCACAAGTATTCAAATGGAGTTGGTCACTTCCATGCCAGGAAAGATGAGCTCCAAGCTCTGTGGAAAACCCTGTGCCAATTTGGTGCTGCATTTCTCCATGCTCCTTGACACTAATTCAAATGTTCTGGGAAGCTTCTCAATGCACCAAGTATTTCATTGTGTATAGCCATCAGTGTTCTTTTGTAGGTGGCCCAATGTCCCCATCTGAATCCTCTGTAATAGAACCTGTGTGTGACACCACCCTCCGAGATCTGACACCTGTGCTATCCTTGTCCCCTGCCCTGGTTGCTGTGCACTCATGCCTGCTGCCTCAACATGTGCAGATCCCACCTCTAATCTATCCTCTAAGATACATGCAGTGTCGGTATCTAACCTGGTGGTTGAGAGTTTGGAATCAAGTGACAATGGAGAAACATCAAGAAGGCAGCACCACCTGGCCAGGTACCATCTCCAGCCTACGCAGCCTTCAGTTATATTACAGACTTCTATTGGGTCACTTCTCAGTCTACATTGCTCCACATAAGAGCACAAGGAATAGTAGCAGGATCAAGCCATGTGGCCCATCAAGCCTGCCCCGTTATTCAGTAAGATCATGGCTGATTTGATTGTGCTTTCATCCACTTTCCTGCCTGCTCCCCATAATCCTTGATTCCACCGTAGATCAAAAATCTGTCTCTGACATAAATGAATGCCTTGACTGAACTTCCTCCACCACTTTTAGGCAATGCATTCCAGGTCTTAACCACTCGACACGTGAAAATACTTCTCCTCATGTCTCCATTGCTTCTTTTGAAAATCACCTTAAGCCTGTGACCCCTTGTTCTCGATCCAACCAGTGGGAACAGTTTATCCCTATCTACTCTGCCCAGATCCCTCATGATTTTGAATATCTCTATTAAATCTCTTCTCAACCTTCCCTTCTCCAAGGGAAACAGTCCCCACTTTCCCAATCTATCTTCATAACTGAAGTTCCTCATCCCTGGAACCATCCTCATGAATCTTTTCTGTACTCTCTCCAATGCCTTCACATCCTTCCTAAAATGTGGCACCCAGAACTGGACACAATACTCCAACTGAGGCTAAACTTGTGTTTTATGCAAGTTTAACATAACCTCCTCGCTGTTGTAGTCGATACCCCTATTAATAAACAAAAACAGAAAATGCTGGAAAACTTAGTAGGTCTAGCAGCATCTGTGGAGAGCAAAACAGAGTTAACGTTTCGAGTCTGTATGACTCTTCTTCAGAGTTGAAGAGAAGTGGAAATGTGATTAAATTTATACTGTTTATGGGGGGTGGGGCAGGTGGAACTGGACAGAAGGCCAGCAATAGGTGGGGGCAAAGGAGGGATTGACAAAGATGTCATGAACTAAAGGACAAAGGGAGTGTTAATGGTAATGGTTAGTGCTAAAAAAGAGGCGCTGATAGTGACATAAAGGTAAGAAAGCAGAATGTAATAATACCAGAACATGGGTAGCAACGTTTAAAAGAGCATCATGGAACAAGTAACAGATGGCCCTGTAGGGGATCGGGTGAGGGGAGAGGGCAGCGGCCGGGACAAAAAAGGGGATAAAACCACGGATAAATTAATAAAAATAAGTGGATAAAAAATAAAAATGAAGGTAGAAAAAAGGGGATTAAAAAAAGGGGGCGAGGATGGAGGAGAGAGTTCATGGTCTGAAGTTGTTGAACTCAATGTTAAGCTCAGAAGGTTATTAAGTGCTTAATCAGAAGATGAGGTGCTGTTCAACCAGTTTGCATTGGGCTTCACTGGAACATTGCAGCAGACAAAGGACGGACATGTGGGCATGAGAGCAGAATGGTGTGTTGAAATGGCAAACGACAGGAAGATCTGGGTCACGCTTATGGACAGACCAGAGGTTTTCCGCAAAGCGGTCACCCAGTCTGCGTTTGGTCTCCCCGATGTAGAGGAGGCCATATTGGGAGCAGTGGATGCAGGAGTCCAAATTGAAGGAGCTGCTTCATCTGAAAGGACTGTTTGGGGCCTTGGATGGTGAGGAGGTAAAGGGGCAGGTGTTGCACCTTCTGCGATTGCATGGGAAGGTGCCGTGGGAAGGGGATGAGGTATTGGGGGTAATGGAGGAGTGGACCAGGGTTTCACAAGGGAACGGTCCCTACGGAATGTTGACAGGGGGGTGGTGAGAGGAAAAGGTGTTTGGTGATGGCATCATGCTGGAGTTGGCGGAAATGGTGGAGGATGGTAGAGTGAAAAGTGAGGACAAGGGGGACCCTGTCATGTTTCTGGGAGGGAGGGGAAAGTGTGAGGGCAGAGGTGCGCGAGATGGGTTGGACACAGCTGAGGGCCCTGTCAACCGCAGTGGGGGGGAAACCTCGGTTAGGGAAGAAGGAAGGCATGTCAGAAACGCTGTTTTGGGAAGTGGCATCATCAGAACAGATGTGACGGAGGCGAAGGAACTGAGAGAATGAGATGGAGTCCTTACAGGAAGCAGGGTGAGGAGCTGTAGTCGAGGTAACTGTGAGAGTTGGTGCGCTTGTAATGAATTTGGTGGACAGTCTATCACTAGAAATGGAGACAGAGAGGACAAAGAAGGGAAGGGAAGTGTTGGAGATGGACCATGTAAAGGTGATAGAAGGGTAGAAATTGGAAGTAAAATTGATAAATTTTTCCAGGTCCAGACGAGAGCATGAAGCGGCACTGAAACAGTAATCGATGTATCAAAGAGAGTGTTGTGGGAGGGGGCCTGAGTAGGACTGGAACAAGGAATGTTCCACACACCCCATAAAGAGACAGGCATAACTGGGACCCATGCGGGTACCTTAGCCACACCTTTTGCTTGGAGGAAGTGAGGTAAGTTTAAAGAGAAATTGTTCAGTGAGAGAACAAGTTCAGCCAGGCGGAAGAGAGTGGTGGTGGCTGGTGAGATGGTGATTTTTCTGGCCTCTGTTCAAAGAAGATGCAAAGCCCTCAGACCATCCTGATGGGGGATGGGGGTGTAGAGGGATTGGACATCCATGGTGAAGCGGCGGCGGTTAGGGCCAGGGAAGTGGAAATTGTTGATATGACGTAAGGCATCAGAGGAATCACGGATGTAGGTGGAAAGAAACTAGACAAGGGGAGAGAGAACAGAGTCAAGACAGGAAGAAATGAGTTCTGTGGGGCAGGAACATTCTGACACGATTGGTCTACCGGGACAGTCCTGTTTGTGGATTTTGGGAAGGAGGTAGAAGCGGGCTGTCCGGGGTTGGGAGACTATGAGGTTGGAAGCTGTGGAGGGAAGGTCTCCGGAGGAGATGACGTCAGTGGCAGTCCTGTAAACAATGGCTTGATGTTCGGTGGTGGGGTCATGGTCCGGGGGAGGTGGAAAGAAGTGCCTGAGAGTTGGCGCTCAGCCTCTGTGAGGTAGAGGTCAGTACGCCAAACAACAGCGCCACCCTTGTTGGCAGGTTTGATAACAAAGTCAGGGTTGGACCTGAGAGAATGGAGTGCAGCAAGTTCAGAAAGAGACAGGTCAGAGTGGGTGAGAGGGGCAGAAAAATTGAGATGGCCAATGTCACACCAACAGTTCTCAATGAAAAGATCGAGAGCAGGTAGGAGGCCAGAGAGAGGGGTCCAGGTGGAGGGAGAATACTGGAGGCAGATGAAAGGATCCATGGAACGGGAGGAGGACTCCTGCCCAAAGAAGCGAGCATGGAGACGTTTGAAAGAACAGTGAGCAGTCACTTGAGGGAGAATATTTTGCCAGAGGTGACATGAAAGAAATGGGGCATGGAGGGGGGAGAATAGAAAGCGACATAAAGAAATGATTCAGACTGCCTTATCAGTACTATGGCAGGGGCAGAACCCTGATTGGAGGGATTCCAACATGCAGAAAAATGGGAGTGGATTTGGGATACAGCAACAGATTGAAGGACTTTGGAGAGGAGAGGAAGGTAGGAAATGGTTTGGTAGTTTGCAATGACAGTGTGCTAAAGGGTTGGTTTTTTGAGAGGGGTGATGACAGCAGATTTGAAGGAGAGGGGAACCATACCTGATGAGAGAGGACCATTAATATTATCAGCTAACATAGAAACTAGGAATTCAGCAGTTTGTATAGAGTCTGGAGAGCAAGAGTTGGGCCTCATGGACAAGATGAGCTCAGAAAAGGCATATGGGGAGATAGGAGAGAAACTAGAGAAATTCAGGGTCGGGGGGAGCCCTAGAGGAAGTCTGGTCCCTGTAGAATAGAAGAGGGGAGAGAAGCAGCCGAGGCAGCTGAATGAATGGTCTTGATCTTTGTAGCAAAAGAGGTCCACAAGCACTTCACACTTATGAGAGCGGTTAAGACGGGCCGTGAGGAAGAGATGCCAGATGTTATCTTTGCTCTCCAGGATAATCTTCAAATAGTGGGCAATTTTAGCAATGCAGAGCAGCTTTTATTAATTTGTTACGTGATCCAACCAGTTATCTACCAAAGAGGTTCAGATTTGCATCCCTTAGACTTAATGGTGCAAGGATAGGGGATAGGGATATATCAGCTGAATGACTTGGTTGGTTTTAGTGGGGATAAGGGCATCAAAGAGGATGGCGAGAACATGATTTAGCAAATCAGTAGCTGGAGAAGTATTATGATGAATTGTAGGCCATAGGCTAGATAGCTGGGAATTTGAAAGAACAGTGAGCAGTCACTTGAGGGAGAATATTTTGCCAGAGGTAACATGAAAGAAATGGGGCATGTGGGGAAGGGGAATAGAGAGCGACATAAAGAAATGATTCAGGCTGCCTCATCAGTGATAGTTACAATGAGTTACCAAGGTAAGGGGGGTGGCCATGAATATGGGTGGGACAGTTTATATGGAGGGCAAGGTACAGGAGGGCAGTAAACTCAGAAGAGAACAGAAAACATTGGGATGGATCTTGGATGGTTGTAGGGCTGGAGTAGGTGACAAAAGATAGAGAGGCCGTGGAGGGATTTAGAAACAAGGATTAGAATTTTAAAATCCAGGCATTGCTGCTGCATCAGGAGCCAAGATAGGTAACTGAGCACAAGGTTGTTGGGTGAACATGATTTGGTGCAAGTTAGGAAACAAGCAGCAGTGTTTTGGATGAGCTCAAGTTTGCGAAAGGTGGAAGATGGGAGGCTAGCCAGGAGAGCATTGGAGTACTCAAGTCCAGAGGTAACAAAGACATGGATAAGAGTTTCTGCAGTAGATATGCTGATTTAGGTGCACGTGGGGAGTGGGCCACACAAGACGAATGACAGTTAGCTTGGAGAAATGTATTGCATTTATGTTATAGGGTTAATACAGAATAGATGTGTCACTGGCAGGGAGCATTCCTGAAAGGGGTTGAGAGAGGAGATCTGCTAGGTGACGTTATGCATAGATCAATGAAAATTCATGACCAGCACAGAGAAGAACTGTGAGAAGGATAGTGTAGAACTTCAAGGAACATAGGCAAGTTTGCGGAATGGGTGGACAAGTGGCAAATGAAATTCAGTGCAGAGAAGTATGAAGTGATTCATTTTGGTAGGAAGAATGCAGGGAGACAAAATAAAGGATAGAATTCTAAAGTGGGTGCAGAAGGGACCTGGATGTATATGTGCACTGGTCATGAAGGTGACAGAACAAGTTGAGAGTGGCTAATAAAGCAAGTATCCTCGGCTTTATTAATAGGGGTGCCTAACAATAAACTTTTTCTCTTCCTTTCAAGTGCTAAGGAATGCAAGCTCCAACAACTTATTGATACCAACGCCCATCCAGGATCCTCCACCCCTTCCCATCCCTCTGACCCCATCCAATCTTCTAATCCCATGTATTCACCAAAAACAAATACCTTCCACAAACTTGTGGGTCATTCAAAACTCTTCTGCCAGTGTCCTAACTCGCATCAAGTCCTGCTCATCCATCTCCCTTATGCTCACTGACATACACTGACTCCCTCTCAAGCAATGTCATGATTTAAAAACTTTTCATCTTATCAAATCCCTCCATGACCTCACCTTCCCTATCTCTCACCTCCTCCAGCCTTACAGCCCTGGAGATCTCTCCACCAATTATCTTCTCTTGAGCATTAACTATTTAAATTGTGCCACCATTGGTGGCTATGCCATGCCTTCATTTGTTAATGCCTTAAGATCTGAAATTCCATCCCTAAATCTCTCTGCCTCTCTAATTATCTTTCTTTCTTTAAGGCTATCTTTAAACCTACCTCTTTGATCAAGCTTTTAATCATCTGACCTAATATTTCTTTGTGATTTGGTGTCAAATTTTGTTTAATACTTTTAAAGCACCTTGAGACATTTAATTCTATTAAAGGTGTTATATAAATGCAAGTTGGTGTTATCATCAAATTTTACAACATGGCATATATTCCTGGAAGCCATTGGCCCCTTCCCTTTCCCAGTTATCATAAAGGGCACCTCTTGTGATTCCCCCCAGCATCTTCCTAGTGGACCTGTAATTCCTGGCTCCGATTTGTCCCCCTTTTTGTGATATGAGCTAGCCTCCAGTCAAAGTATTATCACTGACTCTACTGAACTAGAATTTGGGCATGCGTGCGATAGGATCTCGATCAAGGGAATTTATTCATCAATTTCATCAGAGCACAAACTAGACAGTATTCACTCTGGACCAGAGAGACCCATCTCTTTAATCACACTTGGATGGATATTATCTGAACCAGGAAGTCATTAATTTTGAGCTTTCCTACTATACCTGCTTTATTTGCTATTAATTAATTAGTTGCTATCTGAAAAGAAAGAGAATGTGCAAGGTTATGGGGATAAGGCAGGGGAATGGGACTAGGTAGAATGCTCTTCAGAGAGCCATAATGTTAATACATTACCTTGGGAGTGGAGACATGGAAGATACAGTATTTGGATAAGCAAAACTTTTTTTTATTACTGCTTTCTAACGCTTTGTCATTTTGGTGCTAAATATGTAAATATTTACATCTATGCTGTTTTCTGGTTCACACACTTGTGGTTCTAACGTCATTCTACAATCCAGAATTCCTAAGCATTCTGGACTGGAGAGGTTAGTGTATTACCATAATTGCACACCATGTTTTCCAAGGATCACGTGGCTGTTCTTATGGTTTGCATATGATTCCTGCCTCTGTTCTCATGCAAGTTAAACTCCTTAATTGTGCAAAAGCCAACTGTTTCAATCTGAATTACCTCTGAACATTCCTGGTCAGCCGTAATGGTTTTGCTTTGCCATGTGTCATTCTTTTAACCAATGGTTTCATTCTCTTTGAAGATAAAGATAACTAGAACAAATATGTCCTCAGTTCTCAACTGTCTACCTATATAAAAGCATGATTACCAAAATGTGAATTATGGGTACATCAATTTAATTTTGATCCCATTCTCTTTGGAGATGAAGCTAACTAGAACATATATGTCTTCAGTTCTCGACTGTCTACCTACATACAAGCATGAATACCAAAATTTGAATTATGGGTACATCAATTTAATTTTAATCCCAACTACTTACTTAGAACATGGAATCAAAGGGTGCTTCCCCCAATTAAACAAGTCACAGAACTTTGAAAATTCTATTTTATTCATATTGCTGTTATTTCAATCAACTTTGAAAAAATGCTGGAAATATTCCATGAGATAGTCTATTTGATTTTGTGTTTTTCCACATCACAAATTTGTTCCAAGTCATTTTATATACTATTAATGACCACTGCTACGAGATTAAGATTGAGAAATAGTACAGAACCACTTATGTTGCTTCCAGTTCATTTTAGCTCTGTAGTTAAAAAGCTATGAATTAGAAGACTGTAAATATAACTGACAATATAACACAAGGCATTTCTGTAAAGTGGTTGTAAACTGTGTGCTTTTTGAGTTAGGGCACACAGTTTACATTAGATTGTAATCTCTAACTAACCATACAGCACAATTTGTGCCTTGCTGATCATAAACATTAACATTTTCTGTACAACTTCAGGATCATAACATGTTAGAATAGACTGAAACATCCTGATAGAAACTTAATACTGAAAATATGGGTGAAAGATTATGGATGCAGAGGACTATAGATTAGTGTAACTTAGTACTGTAAATATAAAGCTATAATCTTATCTCATTTAAGTGAAAGAGTAAATTGAGCTCAACTGGGTGTCACGTCATGTAATGGTGCCGACCGTTCCTATCATGGTTCAATGTAACCCTAAATAAACGTCCAAGTGCTTTGACACAATTTCAAAAACATTTTAATTACATGGATAGGTCTGTAGCCTTTGTCTATCTAACAAAAATAATTCTTTCCAATTGACACATGTTCTTACATATGGCAGGTTTATTCATTTCATCAATACTGCCTGCATTACAGTTTATTTTTGTTTTATTGTTTTGTTTTGAGAGTGTAAAATGGCCAAATTATGGCACTGGTCACCTTTAAGTCAAATTCAGAGGCAACAATCAAATGCCTCTCCACCCATAGACATAAAGATATTAATCTCACACAAGGAAGAATAAAAGCAGGAATGAATTAAAAAGGAGTATTGGTCCAAATGTTATGTATACACTGTCAGGCAATAAGAAAATAACTAGGATAGTGCTCAAATATTGTAATAAAATGAAGGAAATTGTACAGGATAATGGAAAAATTGTTGGGAACGCGTTCACAGCAGATAGAGACTGTAATGGACATAAAAATCTTTGGTCATGCTAAATGTTGCAGAAATATTAGGGAAAAGGAAATTAAAAGCCCACAGGGTCATTACTATTGATGGATGTTGAATACCTAGTAGTTGAAGTTAATAAGATGAACAGGTGTTGGGTATTAATTAGTTAATTATACTCAGATTTATATAAAGAGCCAGCCAGCACTATGAGGATGGTATTAAAGTGGAGAAGTAAGCTCTGTGAAAAGCAATAAACAGTCTCCACCAAAGCATCCTAGTCTCAATATCTTTTTCACAACCAGGCTTGGTAGTTTCTCTAACAATTATGCCAGACTCTCTCTGTTCTATGCTTGGATAAAGGTATAGACTCCTCATGCAATAAAGACACAAAAACATGTTTATGCAGGTGTGTGCAAGACTCCTGGCCTGCTGCCATGATGCTTTTGTCCCGCAGCAGTTCACCTTCCTTGATGGCTTCACAGCTCAAAGCAGTTACCGGTTGGCTACTTAGAGATAGGGATACCCACTTAAAACCTGGCCAATTACCCCTCTCAGAAAACCAAGGAAACGGGACCAGATACAATGAATGCCATATGGGCACCAGATGTACCATCGGGCAAGCCATCGGCATGCTGAAGATGTGCTTCAGTTGCCTAGGCAGATTGAGAGGCATCCTTCAGCATGCACCAGTCAAGGTCGCCAGAATGGTGTGGTGCGCTACACTCAAAAACATTACTCAGAGCGCCCAGTTTTGGATGTGCTCAACCAGCTTGCACTTGCAAAACCCAAAACAAAATGTATACTGTTATGTGATTCCACATTTAGGCAGCACTTATTGAATACTCAAGTGCACTTATAGCTACACTAACAACCAATTTAAGATAATCTGTTGAGGTAATGTGATTCATTTACACTTGCTAGAAGCGACATAAATTCATGCACAGGGACTTGTTCTCTACAAAAGAACATGTTCAAGCTTTGCAATTTTTTTGAATTACCCAGGAGGGGAGCCGCTAGTTCACCGTTACTTTCGCCTTGGCAACATCTTAGCCAGAGTCGACTTGCCAACCAATCAGCACCCTTTTCTCTGTAGTATAAATTGTTATGATTGTTTGAAATTTGGCATTCTTGCGTTTGTCCTGATGACTACAAGACAAAAGGTTTTAGCAACATGTCTCTCTTTTCAGCAATATCACTATACATTCATATTTCGGTGGCTGTTGACATCAAAACAACATGAATGAGTGTTGAATGCGATGTGGCTGCATGATACTTAATATTGTCACCCATTACCCTTAAGAAGCTGCCAGGACTCCAGCTTCCCAACTTTGATGACCAGACTCCTTTGATCTTCAGCACTACCTCCTCTGCAGATGTGATTGAGAAATAGCTGGAGGGCTCCCTCTGGGTCTCTGCCTCTCCCTGGCATTCTCTACTCCATGTCCCAATGCAGATTCTTGCACTTTGGTGGGAGAACGTGGTGACTCACACTTCACAAGTGAACAACAGGAAATCAGGTTTAAAAATTTAGTTTGTACACGAGTGGACTCACCAAGTTGGCTGCACCTACAGGAATTATCGAGCCTATGGGGGAGTGCAGCTGTGACCAAGAGTTCTTTTGATGTATACATGGAGCAGCTAGAGATGATATTCACCGCTAACAAAATCCTCAAAGATCCTGGTAATCCAGCTGTCAACCAGACAGTGCGAGAAAGGAAAAGGGCGCTATTTTTGACTGTTGTAGGTACGGAGGGAATGAGATGCTCAAGAACTCACCTTGGCAAACCCAAAGGACATGCAGCTGAAGCAGATTTTGATTAAGCTTGAGCAGCACTATAATCCCAATCCTTTGGAGATTACAGAAAACTATCATTTTCAAACAAGGAGTCAGCTGCCCAATGAGGGCATTGGGGAATTAATTGTGAATTAACAGCTTTTTCAAGGCTATTGTAATTTTGGAGAATTTCAAGTGAGAGTGTTATGTGGCAGATTTGTTTGCGGCTTAATGCGGCACATTTGCAGTAAATTGATGACACTGCCAAAAGTTGACTTTTGACATAGCTTGTCAAACAGCATTATTCATGGGCATGGCAGGGTGTGATTCAACAGAAGAAAGAGTTGTTAGTTGTCTGAAGTAAATAAGCTGTAGATCAGTAAGCAGAAGGCCCCAACAACAGCAACTGGTGCTGATCATGCGGGTGTTATGAATAAAGGAACGGAAGGTGGTCATCAGGCTAGTCAGGGTGGTACAACATTGGCCTAAGCATCGGTAACAGGACAACAGGAGGCAAAAAAATAGCAATTTGTGTATGCACATGCTACAGTTGCAAGAAGAAAGGTCAGCTTGCTAAGGCATATCACAGTGAGGTCAATAAAGTAAACACTAGCAGGAGGAAACATCAGTTGTTGCATAGGGTTGTCGAACAGCAATAGGTTGCTGTGGGCTCGCTGGGAGATCCATATGATCAGAATCACAAGAATGTCCCTTGGAAAGTCACAGGGCATTATGGTCCAAGTAGCATTGGATGGAGCTCCGGTAAACATGGAGGTCGACACAGGTGCATCAGTTAGCATGATTTCTGAATTGTTGTATCATGAAAAGTTGAGTCAACATCAGCTGGAAAAATGCAAGTATAGTTTTGCAGTTATGGAGGAAAGAAAATCCCCATAATTGGAAGTGTATCTGTTCCAGTCATAGATAATGAGCAATTTACAAAATTGCCTATCATTGTAGTGAAAGGTGACAAACCAGCCTTGTAAAGAAGAAATTGGTTAGTTGCATGCAAGTTAAACTGGAGCAAATTTTTTCATTTTGAAGTGAAATTCAGAGTGCAAGACGACGGGGCCAACAAGGTGTTTACTGAAACCAGCAAGCCGAATTGATGGTACAAAGCTAATAAGAGTTCAAAGGAACGCAAGACCAGTTTCATTGTGAGATCATATCCATACCCTACGGCCTAAAGAGAAGGTTCTGCAAGAGCTGAAAAGGCTTGAGGCTGAGAACATTATCTCTTAGGTAGAGCTGAGTAATTAGGATACTCCCACAGTGGAAGTACTAAAGTCAGATGGTAGTGTAAAAGTATGTGGTGATTATAAGGTAACTCAAAAAAATAAATCTGGTACTGGAATGTAAACCACCTGATACTTTACCAAATGTGGAGGATCTGCTCACAATGTTGACAGGAGGCCAAATTTTTTTTCAAAGTTAGATCTGAAAAATGCCTATCTGAAACTTGAGTTAGACGATAAATCCAAATCATATTTGACTATCAATACGCACATAGGTCTATTTCAAATTCATAGGCTGCCATTTGGTGTTTCTTCGGTCCCCATTATTTTCCAAGGGATGATGAACCAAATTTTGCAAGGAATTGAAGTTGTAGTGTGCTCTTTGAATGACATACTTATTTTAGCTCTGAACAGGTAAACCCATGATGACAGTCTGAAAGAGGTGCTCTAATGTTTGGAAGAACATAGGTGTTCAGGTGAAGGCACACATTGTGAAATGTTTCAAAATTGTACATAAGAGTATTTTGGTCACAGGGTAGACAAGGATGGGTTACATACTACCAAGGGTAGTGCTCAAGCAATTCAAATGTGCCACACTCAAAACATTTCTGAGCTCAGATCTTTATTGGGCCTAGTGAATTATTACAATGAATTCACACCAAATTTGGCAACATTACTTTATCCATTGAATGAACTCTTGAGAAAGGGTACTCATGGAATTGGATGAAGGAGTGTGACAAGGCATTCAATTTGTGTAAAAGTCAACTTATAGAGGAAACAATGCATATACAGTATGATGTGTCCAAAGATATAAAGCTAGCATGTGATGCCTCTCCATAGAGTGGGTGCTGTGATCTCTCGTGTTGGATAGTGGTGATGAGACACCGATTGCATGCCCTCATAATTTCAGTGCCAGTAAATGAAAATATGCTCAGATAGAACATGAAGCACTGTTCTTGATTTTTAGAATAAGAAGGTTTCATAAGTACTTGTATATTCATAATTTCATGATCGTAGCAGACCATAAGTCTCTCAATCCAAAGTCTTTAGTACCTGCTTTAGCTGCAGCCCAAATGCAGAGATCAGCTTTGATTTTGTCTGCTTATAAGTACAACATTAAAACAGATGATCGGAAGATCATTGTAATGCTGATGCGACATCTAGATTACAATCTCCATCAGAGGTAGAGCCCAACAGGAAAGAGGCATTTTTCTTTTCAAACCTAGGTGAGTTGCTAGTCACAGCAGATGACATTGGTAGAACAACTCGTCGGGACTATGTATTAGCACGGGTGGACAACTATACTGCAAATGGGTGGCCAACTCAGATACTGGATTTAGAAATCAGGCCATTTTTAATGTGTACGAGTTGTCAGTTGATAAAGGTTGTGTCATGTGGGAGCCAGAGCTGTAATCCCTGAGAAGTACAGAACGCAGAGACTGTGTGATCTTTGTGATCAATACGCAGGGGTGTGTTTGACAAAGGCTTTAGCAAGGAACTAGCTTTAGTGGCCAGTGCTAGATAAGCATATAGAACACACAGTGAAACAGTGTACAGTACATCAAGCAGTAGAAAAGAAACTGCCCTTGGTATCTTTGGTACCTGGAAATGGCCAGCAACAGTGTAGCAGAAGCTGTACATGGATTTTGCAGAATTAGAAGGGCAACAGCCATTCATTGTCATAGATAGCCATTCTAAGTGGGTTGAGAGGTTTCTGATGAATATAACTAGCAAAACTTTGGGTAATTTGCGTAGTTTGTTTGCTGCTTATGGGTTCCTAGAGGAAATTGTGTCTGACAATGGACCTCAGTTTTGTTCAAGAGTTTACACAATTCACAAGAATGAATGGTGTAAAACACACTACGGTGCCATCGTGTCATCCTGCTTCCAATGGAGCAGCAGATCTCATAGTACAAATTGTTAAGCGTGCTCTTGTCAAGCAAATGCTAGATACAAATCTGAATAAACAAGTTTTCACTTGATCACAGATTGGCGAACTTTCTGCTTACCTATTGTAAAATGCTACTATTGGTAGAATGCCAGCTGAATTGTTTCTTAGAAGACAGCCCAGAATGAGGTTTTCACTACTGAAGCCATATTTAGTACAGTTAGAAGAGAAATAAGTAAGAAGGTCATGACAGGGAACAGTGAGAGAAAGAAGTCTGAAGTTGAACCAGGAGGTGAGAATGAATAATCATCAGCAAAAGCAATTGTAGTGGCTACCAAGAAGAATCTTGAAAAATGTGGTCAAGGTGTTTGATAGTGGGAAAGTTAGGTTTGTACATACAGATCATGGTTTACTTTCAGAGGTTCACAAAAAAGAAAGAAGTTGGAAAGAATGAAATGAGTCTGATATATCAGATAGTTTTTGGATATGAGTCAAGTACCAATAGTTACTCCAACACAAGTCGTGCCAGAAACCAGTTCTGATCCAAGTCAGAGTCAGACAGACATGTCTGAATAAGTGGAAATTTCAATTGTAGGTCAAGGTCAAAATCAACCTTTGTTGGAGAAAACTTCTCATACTCAGTCCAAGATGTGTCAATGCATTTTCACACAAGTTCTGAAAGTTTGTTTCAGGAAAGGAGGTATCCTCTAATAATAAGGAATCCAATGGTTCAGCCTGATTTGTTTGAAAAAAGAGACAAATGAAACAGTTATACACTGAAATTGTCATATTTCACACCAATTGTATATAAGTTTCATTAAGGGAGGAGTCTAATAGCACCATCTTGTGACCATTGTGTGTATTCAAGCGCAGAAAAATCCAGAATAGACCAGTCTCCTCTACCAAACTCCATGCTGTGCACAAATTATTTTGTTGGGAAAGATATGACACCTTGCAAGGGAAAGAGAGAAACCTACAAGAGTATTGTGTTCACTGGTCGATTGAAAGCATTTGCTGAGGGTGACTGTGAGAAATAGCATTACATAAGGTTGAATGGGAGTATCAGTGATGGATGGATAGGTGGGAATTTAAGTAGGTACAATAAAATAAGAGAAGGATGGTTGCACTTGCAAAGTAGATTGGTGTGATGAGTGATGTGCTGGAGCAGGCTCGAGGCTTGAGAAGATACAATGAAGGTGATTGGATGTGGCTGAATAAGGCACTGTACTTATCTTTTCTGCCCTATTAGGTCATTAAGGAGTTTTCTGGCTTGAATCTAGGAGCGTGGCATGATACATCATTAAACATTTTTCTGCATTGAAACCAGGATGGTAGCATCACGCTCCTGACCTCCTGGGGAACCTCCAACCGCACCTTCTTTGTGCCACCTGAACACTTCTACCTCCATTTTGGTCAGGAAAAACATCTCGCTAGGGAGGTGTCACTAGGGTGGGGCGCAGCCTTTCCGAATCTCAATTCCATACCAGCAGATCTGTAGTTCTCCATCCCAACTCCAAACTTCAACTTGGATGTAAGGAGTGCCACATTAAATACTAGAGTTGAAATTGTCTACTCCACCACATCATCCCTCACCCCGATTTACTTTGCAGATGCAAACATCTCTCTTTCTATGCACTTACTCACATACCTAGTTGACTATGCCCCACTAACACCCACACTCATCCTCATGTAATAACATGCCTATCTCTTGTAGTCAGCTTTATTATAACCCACAATATAGACAGAACAAGGGTTAAGAATGTAGAGTTTTGGTTTCAGTTTAGGGGAATTGGGGGTTGGTTACTTTTGGTTAGGTTTAGTATGTGTGTGGGTGTTTATAAACAATGCTTGCACTTTTGACCCAGCTGAGAGGCTTTTAGAAGCAAGAAAGCCCTAAGATTGCTGTGGAGAAAATTGCTGAGGGTAGAGCTATGCTCAAAAAGGAAAACTGGTGGATTGTGATTATTTTTTTTAAAAATAAGTAAATGTAAGAGAAGCTGACCAGAAGGCTGCAGACATCCAGTCTATTGTTTAACCAGAGAACTCAGTCCTGTATGTTTAGAGAGGAAAAGAAAGAGTTCTAGGGAATTGGGTAGGTCTATGTAGCTCTGCAAAGAGAAGTCAAGCTAAAGGATAGATGCCAAAGGTGTGTGTACATGTGTCTTGTGGGTCATGGCATGTGACTGTCAGCAATGCCTATACTTGGACGAGGTCGTCGTATGGTGGGGATATACCATACCATAGACTTAAGCTATGACCTGTGCAGCCAGACCAAGAGGAAAAAAGGAACTGCCTTCCAGACTATGAGTATGTTTAAAAGCCTATGAAAATAAAAGCCACAGTAAAATGATTAAGGTGGGCTAAATCTGTCGAAATGAGTTTAAGGTTAAAGCTCATTCTGCTTAGAATCATTATCTTATTTGCTCAGTGTACCTCTTTCTAAAAACTCATTCATGGGATGTGGCCATCGCTGGCTAGGGCAGCATTTAATGACCATCCCTAATTGCCCTTGAGGAGGTGGTGGTGAGCTGCCTTCTTGAACCGCTACAGTCCATGTGGTGTAAATACACCCGCAGTGCTGTTAGTTAAGGAGTTCCAGGATTTTGACCTAGCAACAGTGAAGAAACGGCAATGTATTTCCAAGTCAGGCTGGTGAGTGGAGGGGAACCTCCAGGTAGCGGTATTCCCATGTGTCAGCTGCCCTTGTCCTTCTAGATGGCAGTGGTCGTGGGTTTAGAAGGAGCTGCTTAAGGAGTTCCTGCAGTGCATCATGTAGAAGGTACACAGGGCTGCCATTGTGTGCAGTGGTGGAAGGAGTGAATGTTTGCGGATGGGGTGCCAATCAAGCAAGGTGCTTTGTCCTGGATGGTGTGAAGCTTCTTGAGTGTTATTGAAGCTGCACTCATCCAGGCAAATGGGGAGTATTCCATCACACTTCCAATTTGTGCCTTGTAGATGGTGGACAGGCTTTGGGGAGTCAGGAGTTGAGTTATTCACTGCAAGATTCCTAGCCTCTGACCTGCTCTTGTAGCTACAGTATTTATATGGCTAGTCCAGTTCAGTTTCTGGTCAATGGTAACCCCCAGGATGTTGATAGTTAGGGATTCAGTGATGGTAATGCCATCATTGAATGTCAAGGGGCGATTGTTAGATTCTCTCTTGTTGGAGATGGTCATTGCCTGGAACTTGTGGGGCGCAAAGGTTACTTGCCACTTGTCAGCCCAAGCCTGGATATTGTCCAGGTCTTGCTTCCTTTGGACATGAACTGCTTCACCTATTTAGTTATTATTGCTTATGTTTGTTTTGTTCAAATTTGTATAGTAAAGATTCCTTTGGTGTTAATTTTGGAGTCCAGTCGCTTATTTCCTTACCCTGGGTCCTTCCACATATTATATTCTTTATATTCCTAATAAGTATCTGGCTTATCCAGTATTCTCATAACTGGGATCATAAAGTGGAGGCTCTGGTGGGATCTGTAGACAATCCATATGGATTCCTTAATCCTGTCAAGAATTGGGTTTAAATGGGATCATTGAATCGATAGAGGAAGCCAAGTAAGTGGAGATGTGGTGGAATTAAGCGAATAAGATTTCTTGGTGAATTTTGCTTTACTTATTGAACAGCAGAATGGCTTTGTCAGTTGCTAAGACTTTTCTGGCAAGGGAAGCTCTGTCCCTGAGTGATTTGCAAAAAAATAACCAAAGCTAAGTTAATAGCATTAGCAGAGATGTCAGAGCTCGAATTAAAAGTAGGGGCTAAGAAAGCTGATAACTAAGATCAGTTTTTGGAATTGGAAGGAGAAGTTAATCCAGATAGCAATTCAATTGAGTTAGCTAGAATTCAGTTGCAGATGAAGCAGCTTGAACTTGAAAAAGAGGAAAAAGAGCGAAAGAAATAGAAATGCGAAAGCTTGAGCTTGAATTTCAAAGAGAGAAAGAAATTAGACAATATGAACTGGCTAGAGAAAAGCTTAGGTTATGGGGTGAAAGGAAATCCAGTAGTTCGGATGAGGAATTGAGTCCCACTCTGGGCTTTGATATAACAGAGTCTTGACATAGTGTCTAAATTAACCGAATATGGAGTTGAGAGATATTTTATCTCATTTGAAAAGGTGGCTACATAGCTGATGTGGCCAAAGGACACATGAACTTAATTTTGTAAAACATTTTGGTCAGATGGCCATGGATGTGTATTCTTGCCTTTTGGAAGAACAATCCTCAGATTATGAGGTAGTTAAAATTGCAGCACTCAATGCCTACAAGCTTGTCCCTGAAGCGCATCAATTGAAAACTGACTTTAAAGAAAAGACTGAATGAAATGTTTGTAGAATTTGCTAGGGAGAGAGAAATGCTGTTTGAAAGGTGGTTTTGATTAATCAAGTTAGAGCAAAATTTTGAGCATAAGAGAGATAATAATACTGGAAGAATTTTGAAACAGCATTCCAATAGCTATGAGGTCACACCTGGAAGACCGTAGGGTTTCTAAGGTGCGGGCAACAGTGATTCTGGCAAATGGGTATGATTTTACAAATTGGCAGCTAGGGGGCAGTTGATCTCCATTTGTAAACCCACCGGGAAGCTGGACAAATTTTAAAAATGATAAAGGGAGAAGTGTTGATTTTAAGGAAAGGACAAATCATGTGGGTCATGTTAACAAAAGCGATAATTTGGAATCCAGAAGAGAAGTAAATAAAGTAATATGTTTCCATTGTAATAAACCTGGACATGCCAAACAGCTTGTTGGAAGCTAAGAAGTAAATCAGTTGCAGTGGTAGGATGCCTAAGGAGTCTTCAGAAAAGACTGGTTTAGAGAAAGGATTGAGTGATAAAACAGTGGCAACAGTACAAGTGCAAAGTGAGTTCTTAGACTCTACCAAAGCAGTGGCAGGACTCCTCAAGATAGTCAGGTGGAATCTTCACTGAGTACAGATGCTGGGAAACAAGTTACAGAAGGTTATAAAGATTTCATTTCATGGGGAGAGATATCCCCTTATTCTTCCAATGAAGTAGGTAAGCAAATGGGATACTGCAGCAGTTCAGTCACTGATGGCACCTGTGATACAATTTGTCTTCCAGATGGGATGATGAAAGAGAAAATATTAATTGGGGGATATTCATGGAAGTTACAAATCTGTTCCACTGTACCAAGTTAAACTGAGGAGTGATTAAGTGAATGGGGATGTTACTGTTGGAGTGGTTCCTAGTTTGCCTATCAAAGGGATAGATTTTATACTGGGAAATGATCTGGCTGGTTCAAGAGCTCTGGCTTCTCAGAGAGTGCTGGAAGAACCAGTGGAGGTGAGAGAAACTGAGATGTTGCAGGAGAAACATCCTGGATTGTTTCCAGACTGGTAACTAGGTCTCAGCTCGTAAGATTAGTCCTCCTTGGAAAATGAGGATGGTTCAGAGTTTCAGTTATCTGGGACTATTCTGGAGAAGTGAAAAGGAAGGCACTGAAAGTGATGGGGCTGACATGTTTTGTCAAAATAGGAAATGCTGTACCTATTAACCAACATCCTTACAGGCTTAACCCTAAGAAATTGGCTCACGTAAGGGAATAACAATTATAATATTGAACCAGGTCAGTGTAGCAGGAGTTCACCAGTGGTGATGTGCCAAAACCAGATGGATTACAACAACTTTGCACTGGTGGAACAGGTTCCACTAACAGATCATGCTAAGGAAATATATGCATTTGTCACCCCTGACAGACTGTGTCAATGTAAAGTTATGCCATTTGGAATAAGGAATACATTGTTCCTTAGCCTCTGAAATGTAGGCAAAGTAACTGGGCAACTATGTTGTATATATTGATGATTTGGTGATCTACAGTAAAACTTGGGAGGAATGTGTGGAAAATCTGAGTGCACTGTTTGACCAGTTGCAAAAAGCTAATTTAGTGAGAAATCTGGCAAGAAGTGAATTTGCCAAAGCTAAAGTCACTTATTTGGGGCACATTATGGGACAAGGCCAAATATCATCCAAAGAAGCTAAAATGGAAGCAATTCTGGACTTTCATGTTCCTAGAAACAGTAAATTCTACGGTTTCTAGGAATGAGTGGATTTTATCAGAAATTTGTTCCAAATTTCTGTACCGATTTGCTCCCCTGACAACCTTGATAAAGAAAGACAAGAAATTCAACTGTACAGAGTCTTGTCAAACTTGAACTTCAAAAGTTCAAGCTTTTGAAGGCTTGAATGCCATATTAACAAATGAACTTGACGTGGCTAATAGAAAGACAAAGCTAAAGGCTCTGTATCTGAATGCACGTAGCATTCAGGACAAAGTTAATGAATTGATAGCGCTCATTGAAATAAATAAACATGAACTGAAAGCCATGCGCAGACGTGGCTGCAAGATGACAAGGATTGGGTCCTGAATATTGAGGGGTATCTGACATACAAACATACAAGAATAGGAAGCTAGGTAAAGGTGATGGGGTAGCACTGTTAACCAAGGATGACATTGGTGCAATAGTTAGAGATGACCTTGGTTCAGGAGATCAGGATGTAGAATCGGTTTGGATGGAGATGAGGAATAGTAAGGGAAAGAGGTCACTAGTGGGCATGGTCTACAGGACCCCTAACAGTAACCACAATGTAAGACACAGTATACAAGAAACATCGGGTGCTTCTGATAAAGGGACTGCAATAATCATAGGTGACTTTAATCTACATATAAACTGGAAAAATCAGATTGGCAGTAGTAATCTGGTTGAGGAGTTCATAGAATGTTTTCGGATTTTTTTTAGAGCAGCATGTTCTGGAACCAACCAGACAGCAGTTATATTAGTCTTGGTATGGTGTAATGTGATAGGATTAGTTAATGACCTCAGGGTAAAGGCACCACTAGGTAACAGTGACCACAATATGAGTGAATTTTATATCCAGTATGAATGCGAGAAGAGTGGGTGTAAGACGAGTATTTTAAACTTAAATAAGAGCAACTATGTAGGCATGAAAGCTGAGCGAACTGAAGTTAACTGGGATAGATCAATACAGAAGCAGTGGCAGACATTTAAGGAGATATTTCAGAATACTCAGTAAGTGTATTCCCACTAAAATGAAAAATATTAAAAGGAGAACCCACCACCCATGGTAAACTAAAGGAGTTAGGGAAAGCATCAAACTTAAGGAAAAGCACATAACTGTGCAAAGATGAGTGACAGGTCAAACGATTGGTCAGAATATAAAGAACAGCAGAGAATGACTAAAAGATTAATCAGGAGAAAGGAATTAGAGTATCAGAGGAAGCTAGCTAGAAATGTGAAAATGGATAGCACGAGTTTCTACAGGTATTTAAACAGGAAAAGAGTAAGTAACAAGAGTGTTGGTCCTCTAGAGAATGAGAATGGGAGGTTAATAGTAGATTAGGAAATGGCGGATGAAATGAACAAATATTTTGCTTCTGTCTTCACTCTGGAGGATACAAAAGACATTCCAGCAATAGCTGTAAAGCAGGAGTAGAGGGGAAAGAGGAACTTGGTGAAATTACAATCACTAGGGAAGCAGCACTGAGCAAACTGATGGATCTGCGGTCTGACAAGTCTCCAAGTCCTGATGGGCTTCATCCTAGGGTCTTAAAAGAGGTGGCTAATGAGGTAGTAGATGCATTGGTGTTAATTTTCCAAGATTCTGGAAAGGTTCCATCAGACTTGAAAGTGGCAAATACAGCCCTTCTATTCAAGGGAGTGAGGCAGGAAACTATAGGCCAGTTAGCTTGATGTCTGTCATGGGGAAGAGTTGATCATTAAAGAGGTTATAGCTGGGCACTTAGAAAAACACAAGACAATTGGGAAGATTCAGCATGGTTTTGTGAAAGGGAAATCATTTTTAACAAATTTATTCGAGTCCTTTGAAGGAGTAACATGTGCTGTGGATAAAGGGGAACCTGTGAACATACTGTGCTTGGATTTCCAGATGGCATTTGATAAGGTGCCACATCAAAGGTTACTGCAGAAAATAAAAGCTCAGCGTAGGGAGTAACATATGAGCCCCAACAGAAGATTGGCTGGCTGGCAGAAAACAGAGATTTTGCAAAAATGGGTCTTTGTCTGATTAGCAGTATGTGACAAGTGGAGTCCCGCAGGGGTCTGTGCTGGGGCCTCAGCTTTTCACAATTTACATCAATGATTTAGATGAGGGGAGCGAATGCATGGCAGCTAAATTTGCAGACGACACAAAGGTTGGTAAGAAAGTTTGTTGTGAAGACAACATAAGGAGTTTGCAAACGGATATAGATAAGTTGAGCGAGTGGGCCAAAATCTGGCAGATGGAGTATAATGCGAGAAAATGTGAAGATGTTCACTTTGACAGGAAGAATAAAAAAGCAGAGTATTACTTAAACAGAGAATGACTACAGAATTCCGAGGTGCAGAGGGATCTAAGTGTTCTCTTGCATGAGTCACAAAAAGTTAGTATGCAGGTACAGTATGTAATCAAGAAGGCTAATGGAATGCTATCCTTCATTACGAGAGGAGGTGAACTTAAAAGTAAGGATGTACCGAATGCCGTGTGCATTCTTGTTATTTAAGGATGGATGTAAATGCAGTGGAGACGGTTCAGAGGAGGTTTACCAGATTAATACCTGGAATCACCGGGTTGACTTATGAGGTAAGGTTGACAGGCTGGGCTTGTTTCCACTGGAGTTTAGAAAAGTGAGGGTGACTTGATTAAAATATATAAGATCCCAAATGGTTTTGACAAGGTGGACATGGAAAGGATGTTTCCTCACATGGGTGAATCCAGAACGATTGGGCACTGTTTTAAAATTAGAGGTCGTCCTTATAGGACAGAGATAAGGAGAATTTTTTTCTCTGTGAGGGTTGTGAGACTTTGGAACTCTCTGCCTCAAAAGGCAATGGAAGCGGGGTCATTGAATATTTTTAAGGCAGAGGTAGACAGATTCTTGTTAAGCATGGGAATCAAAGGGTATCGGGGCAGATGAGAATGTAGAACTTGAAACACAAATAGACTAGCTATCATCTTACTGAACGGCGAAGCAGGCTCGAGGGGCCGAATGGCCTAATTCTGCTATTTCATATGTTCGTAAACTACAATAAGCCTTTCAAAATGGCTATTGATACCAATGATGTAGGAGTAGGAGCAGTGTTGTTACAAGAGGACGATGCTGGAATTGAGTTTCTCAAGAAAACTTAGCTCGTACCAATGGAAATACTCCACAGTTAAGAAGGAAACACTAAGACTGGTCTTGGTCCTTCAACAATTTTAAATATATGTTTCAAGTAATCAAGGAGAGATACTAGTTTACACAGAAAATAATCCTTAGCGTTTTTGTAGAAGTTCCACACTAAGAACCTTCGGCTATTTCATTGGAGTCTGATGTTACAACCTTACAACTTAAAAGATTATTCATAGTACGGGGGAAAAAAATCACTGCAGATGCTCTATTACGGATTTGACTGTTTACATGATTCACTCTGGGGACACTGACTTTGTAGAATTCGTTTATACACCACAAGTCTGGAAGAATCTTTTACCTGTATTTCAATGTACAATGAAGAGAATGTTAGTGTATAAGATATATGGAAAGATAAGAATAAGGTATATGCAAAGATAAGAATTAAGAGAGATAGCATGATAAGGTATGTTATTTGGTTTGTAATTGAAAAGGCCTCAATTTCAGATACAATTTCATTTTTTTTCTGGGGAGATGTTATAGCTGTCCATATCCTGGGTTATATTAAGGGTTAAGAATGTAGTGTTTTGATTTCAGTTTAAGACAAATTGGTTATTTTCCGTTTGGTTTTGTATGCCTGTGTTTACAAACAATGCTTGAACTTTTGACCCAGCCAATAAGTTTTTAGAAACAAGAGGTTGTTATAGAGAAAATTGCTGAGGGTGGAGCTATGCTCTCAAAGGTAAACTGGCAGGTTTTATAGTTTTTTTTAGAAAATAAGGAAGCGTAAGAGAAGCTGACCGGGAGGCTGCAGGCATCTAGTCTGTTGTGTTTAACCAGAGAACTCAGTTCTGTATGTTAGAGAGGAAAAGAAGGAGTTCTAGAGAATTGGGTTGGTGCAAGTAGCACTGTAAAGAGAGAAGTCCAGCTACGAAATAGATGCCAAGGGAGTGTCTATATGTGTCTAGTGGGTCATGGCATGTGACCATCGGTGCTGCTTATACTTGGACAAGGAGGTTGTATTGAGATATATCATAGAATTGAGCTGTGACCTGTGCAGCCAGACCCAGAGGAAAAAAGGAATTGCCTTTCAGAGTATGAATATAGCTGATCAATGTGAAAGCCACAGTAAAAAGATTAAGATGGATTAAATCTGTCGGATTGAGTAGATGCTCATACTATTTACAATCATTATCTTATTTGCTCAATGTACCTGTTTAGTCATTATTGTCTGTGTTTGTCTTGTTCAAGTTTATATAATAAATTCTTTTGGTGTTCAATTTAATCTTGGAGTCCTGCCACTTATTTCCTTACCGTTGGTTCTTCCATGCATTACATTCTTTAAATTATTATGCTCTTTCCAGTATTCTCATAACCGTATTTAACAAATGTTCCCAATCCATTGGTGAACACTGCTTTCTCATGCACATTGTCAACAAGCCTTATGATGTTAATTGGTTATGAAACCCAGAAGTTAAACGATGATTAGGTGGCTCTGTTAAAAAGCCACTGACATACGCACTGCATTTATTTCCCACATGCTATCAGCATCCCCTTTCCAGTGGGTCTGCGAATTAAAATCCAAAGTGTCTAATCAAATTATTATGACAAAAAGATGGCTACTCTACTGCAGAAAACTGGGTGAATAAATTATGTGAACAATCTGTAGTTCACAAAAACTAAAAGATGTGAAGTAATATAAGAAACATGTGAGTAAATCATTCGAGCAGAAAATCAGATTAGGGGTGTGCGCATTCTTTATAAAAACTCATGGAGCACAAGGAAAAAACTTGCAGGAACTCATTCAACTTGGAAGGTATGACATGGCAGCCATTACTGAGACATGGCTGCAAGATGGTTAGGACTGGGAACTAACAATACAAGATTAAAATATCTACAGGAAAGATGGGGAAAATGATAGAGGAGAAGGAACAGCCTTAGAGATTAACAATGGAATCACTTTCATAAGTGATAACGATATGCCAGTGGCAGTGGAGGCTAAATGGGTAGAATTAAGAAACAGAAAAAGGATTTAATACTACAGTGGGAGTTCTGTTTAAGCCCCTGGTATAGCTGTGAAATGGCAGATTATTTAACGGCAGAAATCCAATGCCATGAAGGCACAATGAGTCTAATGGAGGGTTTTAACTTTCAAATAGATTGAGATAAGCAGACTAGCATGTCAGAAAGGTAGTCAATTTCTTTAGTACGTCTGTAATATTTTTCTGCAGTAATATGTCCTAGAACCAACAAGGAGATATGCCATGTTGGAATTACTTATGAACCAGCTTTAGTTAACAGCTTAATAATGTGTGAATATTTATCCAGTAGCATTCATAATGTGATTAAGTTCATCACAGTGATTAAAAGAAAGTAACACAAGACAGCTATTAAGTCTGTAGATTTAGATAAGGCTGACTTCAATGAGATGAGACAAAGACTGTCTACAGTAAGCTGGGCAAATGTGTTAATTGGTAAAACAACAGGCCTGCATGAAATGTTCAGAAAGAAAGTAATATGACACAGTAGCTGTTTATATGCCTGAGGGGCAAGAGGTCTACTTCCAAAAAACATAGGCAACTAAAGAGACACCATAAAAGTAAAAGGGAAAGCATACAAAAATGCAAAACATAGCACAGATCTTGGCAAACGAGGAGGATTAAAGAGAAAGCTGATAACAGATAAGACACAGGAACAGGAGTAGGCCATTTAGCTCCTCGAGTCTGTTCTGCCATTTGGAGACAGCATGATGTTACAATCTCTGTAGACACCTATAACTTTTAAAAAGAGATTTGAATTTCAAGTTGATAGCTGAAAGAATGAGAACAAAATTTCATGTTTTACAACTTTACTGTGACAAATGACCATACACTATTAATGCAACTATTTTATTTTTTGTAGGCAACTCATACTTTAAATTAGAGGGAAACATTCCCCATTTATACTTATCATACATCTCACTCTCCATGGAATTACAGTCCTTACAACAAACAGTTGCTCCCAGCTTCCAATGGGTTCCTTTATCTCTACTTCATTGAGTAGTATCTTCGAGTTATCATTTCCAAGCATTTTCCTCAGTTTTTGAAGACATTCTTAAATCCACCACCAGCAATAAAGCCTGTTCCGATGATTCTTCTTCCCCTGGCAATGCCAGGATGAATCTCAAGAACCCTTTGATGACTGCAGGATGCGTCTCTTCAACTAGAGACCATCTCCCTCCCAAATCCAACTACGGTAGCTCACAAAGCCAAGCAGTTTCTCCTTTCTGCTGACCACATAGAACTGCTGTCACCCCCTACTCCTGAACCCCCACTTATGGCACCTCCCCATGCCCACGCAGAAGATGCAACACCTGCCCCTTCACCGTCCAAGGGCCCAAACACTCCTTTCAAGTGAAGCAGCACTTCACTTGCATTTCCTCTAACTTAGTCTACTGCATTCATTGCTCCCAATGCGGTCTCCTCTACATTGGAGAGACCAAACGCAAACTGGGCAACCGCTTTGCGGAACACCTGCGGTCTGTCTGCAAGAAAGACCCAAACCTCCCTGTCGCTTGCCATTTTAACACTCCACCCTGCTCTCTTGCCCACATGTCTGTCCTTGGCTTGCTGCATTGTTCCAGTGAAGCCCAAAGCAAACTGGAGGAATAGCACCTCATCTTCCGACCAGGCACTTTACAGCCTTCCGGGCTGAATATTGAATTCAACAACTTTAGATCTTAAACTGCCTCGCCCATCCCCACCCCTATTTCTGTTTCTTCCCCCTCCCTTTTGTTTTTTCCAATAATTTATATAGATTTTTCTTTTCCCACCTATTTCCATTATTTTTAAATCTATAACTATAATACCCTGTCAGTCTTTCCACCCCACCCCCACTAGAGCTGTACTTTGAGTGTCCTGCCATCCATTCTTAATTAGCACATTCTCTTAGATAATATCACCACCTTTAACACCTCCCTGTTCCTTTGTCTGTAACATCTTTTGATTATCTGCTCCTATCACTGCTTGCTTGTCCCTACAGCCACACCCCCCCCTCCCCCGACCTTAAACCAGCTTATATTTCACCCCTCTCCTAACTTCACTCAGTTCTGCTGAAAGGTCATGAGGACTCAAAATGTCAACTCTTTTCTCCGCCGATGCTGCCAGACCCTCTGAGTTTTTCCAGGTAATTCTGTTTTTGTTTTGGATTTCCAGCATCCGCAGTAGTTTTTTGTTTTTAGAACTGCTGACTGTCTGTCTGAGATAATCACTGATTTGTAGAGGAGCTTGTAACCTGACCTCAAAAATGTCTTCCTCTGCCCTCTTCCCCATGGCAATATGAAACACATTAACTATGCATCCAGTTTGAAATGCTAATTGGCTATCCTTGATCCCAACTCCCTTTCATCTTAGAAGTAGATGAACAGTTTACAGCACAATAGCTTACAACATTTGAGACTTTAGGAGACTAAGAATCTGTTCATTGTAAACTCAGTGAATGCTGCCATTGTCTCCAAGTGTAAATACCTTACATCTTCTCAGTAAAACAATCTAAGCCTTTCTGTTCCCTGACAATCAAACCACCCAGGCTCTACTGTCAGACAGACTCCAGAACAGATCACATGACCCTCTTCTTTTACCCTAAACTCAAAGCTACAGTACCAAAATATAATAATTTTATTCTTGAGTTCTCTGTCCAAGAGCAGGTCTGACCCAGAGTGCCACAACCTCTACCACAGGTAGGGCAAGAGACAGGTCCTGAAACTAACCCAGCCCAGAACAGCATCGAACCCAGTGCCGTTGGCACCAATCTGATCCACATTAGCTATTGAGGCAACCAGGCCCTCAAGGAGTCCCTGTTGCTATAGTAACATGCACTTTTACATGCATGTGGAAGCTTGGAGCTATGGATAATAACAGTGGAGGTTCCAACATTCTTTCCATCACATGGCTAACCAGGAATCTCTCCTGCTCATAGCACATGCCCTTGGTGTGTGTTAGAAGTATTATGCGTTGATACTCAACCTGTTCGGCTGCGCTACGAATACATCTTCCTTAGCCATCAAGTCCTGGAGCAGGACATAAACCTGAAAATTCTGGCTCAGAGACAGGGATGCCACCCACTGCACCACAAGACCTCATAATAATCTTATAAACCTCAAAATTGTAACAGGTTGATTGGTGACCAAATCCATGTATGTCTTTGCCCCGTATTCCTTACTATCTTCCATTGACAAAGAATCAATTCCAGATTTAAAATGAACAACTGATCTATCACCAACTGTCAATTGCACAAGAGAATTCTAAACTTCTAACATATTTTGCATATTATTGTTTCCCAATTACACTCCAAAACCTGGCTCTATTTTTCTGACTATGCTCCTTAGTCCTAGACTGCCCAACTACTGGAAGTAGTTTCACTCTATCTTCCCTTTCTGTTCCCCTTAATATCTTGAAAACTTCCAATTAAATCACCTCCTAACCTAAATTACAGAAAATGTAACCCGAGTTTGTGTAATCTCCTCGTATTTTAATCCTTGGAGTCAAGGTATCATTAAGGTAAATCAACCCTGCAACCGCCTCCAAGGCCACTAAATTGTTCCTAACATGTGGCACCCAAAACTGTTCACAGCATTCCAAGTGTGGTGTAACTAGGGCTTTGAATGGCTGAGTTATGACTTCTACTCCCTTGTATTCTACTCCTCTAACCATATTTACATACACTGAATTCCATTTGCCAAGTTTTGCCCAGTTAACCTATCAATACCTCTTTGTAATGTTATACATTGCTTTACAATGCCACCTATCTTTGTGGCATTGGAAAATTTGGATATGTGGAAGCTACATACAAGCTGTTACTAAATAAGGTGAATAGTTGTGGCCCCAACACTTATCCTTGCTGGACACCACCAGTCACATTCTGCCAATTAAAGTCCCTGACATTATCTTTACTTTCTGTTCCCAGCTGCTCAACCAATTGAAAGCTATAAAGACAGAATGAAAATAAACTTGCAAGGGATAGCAAAATCAATGTAAAAGCGTCTACAATTGTAATGTGGGCACCTTGTAAACTGGTAAGTGTTTCTGTCAGTGAAAGTAAGGAAACAGCGGACATGCTGAAAATTCCTTTGCATCAGGATTTACAATGGAGGAAAAGGACAGTTTGCCAGACATCCCATGGAAGCTAATGCTGAATCAGCAGGGATTCACCAACATAAGCAACATGACAGTAATGAAGAAAATAATGGTACTAAAGACTGATAAATTCACACCTCCACCTCCAACAACTGCGAGTAGCTCATGAACTTCTTTGTCACTAAGATTGAGACCATCCAATCAGCCAGCTCTGCTATTTCACTCCCTTCCCCTAGCACACCTGGCCAAACTTTCTTTAATGCTCCTCTCCGCCCTTGCCCTGAAGTCACATCGTTGTCTAGTTTCTCTTCAATTGCCCCTCATGCCCTCTCTGAACTCACCTTGTCAATGAGATTGATCTCGTGTTCTGTCAATCCTATTCCTAGTAAACTACTGACCACCCAACTTCCTCTCCTGGCCCCATGTTAGCAGAAATTGTAAACAGTTCTCTTTTCAGGTGTTGTGCTTCTTCCGTCATCACCCTTCTCCTCAAAAAGCAAAATTTGACCCTCATCATCTTTGAAAACTGTCACCCAGACTCCAACCTCCTTTCCTCTCCAAAGTATGCACAAATCCAGTTTCCATCCCTCTCACAGTACCAAAGTAGCTCTTATCAAACAGGACCCTGTGTGATTGTGACTAAGGTAAACTTTTCCTCCTTGTCCTTCTTGACCTGTCTGCAGTCTTTGACACTGTTTGCCATCCTCCCTCAATGCCTCTCCACAGTAATTCAGCTGGCTGGGACTGCTCTCACCTGCTTCCATTCTTATCTAATCATAGCCAAAGAATCACTTGCAATGGCTCGTCTTTGTGCTCCCACACAGTCATTCATCTCTGGGTCCCCTAAGGATTGATTCTTGGCCCACCTATTTCACATCTATATATTGTCCCTCAACAATATCATGCGAAGGTACATGCTCTAAGAACAACCCCAGTTTTTCTCCTGGCAAAAGAATTAGAGAGAAGATGCAATTTTTTTTTAGCCACGACTTGTTTTGTACTGTCTGAAAGGGTGGTGGAAACAGATTCGGCAGTAACTTTTAACAAGAAATTAGGCATATGCTTGAAAAGGAAAAAAAATTGCCAGACTATAGACATGAAAAAGGACTATGGGACTAATTGGATACATTTTTCAAAGGCTGATGGATCAAATGTAATCTTAAAAGGAAGCTATTACATAATATTCAGAAATAAGAAAACTGATGCATACCAGCAATTATAAAAGTATGAACTAACTGAGCAAATCAGTATGATCCTCTGGAATTATTCAAAATTCTATCATGACTGCACTAATTCTTTAGCCTGGATTCGAGAACACGAGTTGTTTAATCCCAAATAGCTTGACACAAGTGTAAAGTTCACTAGAAGGATGTCATGCTGATTTTATGCAATGTTCCAAGTTTGTTGGCATAATTATTCAGAGGTCCATGTGCAGCTTCAGCCTTGTAAAGAAAGGTTCCATAATTGAAGACCAGAAAATCACAAATTCAAGTATATTTAAAGGGATATATAAAGATAGGTATCTTAAAATCAGATCTTTTTTTAAAATTAGATATTTGCAAAATGTCATTCCAAATGGCTGGCAGTCTCTGCCAAGGCTTTTGGGGCAGAAGAGGGAAAAGTGACTGGGAAACAGTCACAAGTTAGTTTTCACTGAATAAAGGAGCAGCCCAGCAAATGACTCCCTTTGAGTCCAGAGATATAGACGTAATAGTGCAAGAGAAAAAAATAATTGTCTAGGATCAGCTATTACAAATTTGAGTCTGCACTACATTTTCTTTTGGATTCAGGATGACTGGCCTACCCTATAGGTGGACTTCCCCCATCTCTTATGAGCAGGTGTTCACTTTTACATCTCATTATCTGGGTATACTTTAGCATGTGCTGGGGTTGTAACAACAAAATCCATTGTTATATGTACTGGATACAATAATCTCAAATCTCTAGGTGCACTTTTCCCATCTTCCAAAAAGAAGTCTGATGAGGACAATAATAAATAAACAGACTGATGTATTTTACAAACAATAAGTGCACAAAATGACATTTTATAATGAATCTCTCCTTACTTCAACATTGTTCTGCAATAATCCTGGCATCACAGAATACAACAAACATTGTCCCCGTTAGTGAGATGAATGCACTTTTCTGGTCACAATATGGAAGCTTCATGGCCAAAAATGTGAACAACGCACAAAGTGCGTGCATGGCTGAAATGATCGATTACTGTCTAACTCGTTCCCATTTACTGGAAAAGATACCCATCTCCATCCAGATGGCTCTCACGTTATGTGCAATCGTGTGGCTGTCAATCCAAGACCCGCCAAGTCTCACTGAGAAGGGCGCATACATTTTGATTTAAAAAGTGCAACTCACTTCAAGCCAATGCAAGCCACTCCGAAGGGTGCCCATCGAACTATTTTACCAAATGGGCTTACTTTAAAAAAAAAACGCTCGTTTACATGCAAAGAAAATCTCAAGCCTCAACACTTGCCCGGTGTCACCAGTCGTGGGTCATCGTCATCTCGAATATAATGCCCTTCAGACTGCAGCAGAGGCAGAACAAGACAACCAGGATGGTGATGGTGTGAACCTCTGGCTCAAGCCCAGGCTGACCCGCATTCGGCCGGCGGCGGCAAAGCGGCCACGTGTTTGGCCAGGTCGCGAGCGCTGCTCCCGCCGAACTGCGGGCTCCTGACAACGCCAATTATTCCAATTCAAAACATTTACCATCGCGTCGAGCTCATCGGGCATTAAAAAAAGTTAGGCATTTCAAGTGAAAGCCCGAAGCTGCAGGCGGTCGAATGGCCAAATTAACAATTCGATCAAAATTAAAAATCGGGGGAAGAAAATAAGGCGCAAAGCCCACAGAATTTCAACCTGGCATGGATTTTTATTTTGTTTTTGACATTTGTTTGTCTTTAATTGCCCCACTTACCCTGCTCCCGCGGTATCCGGATCACGCAGTCAATAATCCCTTTGTACCGTTGGTCGACGCTGATCTGCTTGCTTGACGCTTGCACCTGCAGCAGCAACTTGACCCTCTCGATGGGTGCCACAGTTGTCTTAGAGATAGCAGCGGCGATACCGCCAGCTAGTAGGTCTTTGATAAAGGACGATAAGTCAAAAAGATTCGACCCAGCGGCCATTGCTAACGGCGAATGATATATATATATAAAAAGAAATGTGCTGAGCACGCGGCCAGCACCGTTAACCGGCTTCCGAGCACGAGGGGGGCACAGCCAGCACGTGATCGCGCCGCCGCGCCTGGGAGTGAAGGCTTCAGGCCACGTGACGAGCTCGTTGCCTGTGACGACAACACATACCGCCGACCATGTGACGTCAGTACGTACTTGGCTTTTTTCAGAAAATACTGGACATGCTCAGAACGTCGGGGAGTGTTCTGTGCAGAGAGGGACGATGTTAACGTGCAAAATGTTCCCTGGTGTTCTATCCTCCCCTGCCCTTGTTTTCACCTCTATGCTTGCTTAAAATCGGTTACATTTTACAATTGTGACAAAAGGCTAGAGAGTCCTAGAGGTCTACAGCACAGAAAAAGGCCCGTCAGCCCATCGATCCAGTCAAACAAGTACCAAACTATTCTAATCCCATTTTCCAGCACTGGGCCCATAATAGCCTTGTGTGTCATGGCATCACAAGTGCACATCCAAATACTTCTTAAATGTTATGAGGGTTTCTGCCTCTACCAGCCTTTCAGGCAGTGAGTTCCAGATTCCCATCACCCTCTGGGTGAAAAAAATCTTCCTCACATCCCCTCTAAACCTCCTGCCCCTTACCTTAAAACTATGCCCCCTGGTTATTGATCCTTCCACTAAGGGGAAAAGTTCCTTCCTGTCTACCCTATCTACGCCCCTCATAATTTTATACACCTCAATCATGTCCCCCCTCAATCTCCTCTGCTCCAGGGAAAATAACCCCAGTCTATCCAATCTCCCCTCATAACTAAAACTCTCCAGCCCAGGCAACATCCTGGTAAATCTCCCCTGCATTCTCTCTAGTGCAATCACATCTTTCCTATAATGCGGATTCCAGAACTGCATGCAATACTCAAGCTGCGGCCTAACCAGCATTTTATACGGTTCCAGCATAACCTCCCTGCTCATATTCTATGCCTCGGCTAATAAAGGCAAGTATCCCATATGCCTTCTTAAGCACCTTATCTACCTGTCCCGCTATTTTAAGGGGCCGATGGGCGTGCACACCAAGGTCTCTTTGCTCCTCGGTACTTCCCAGGGTCCTCCCATTCATCTTGTATTCCCGTACCTTATTTGTCCTGCCCAAGTGCATCACCTCACACTTATCCGGATTAGATTCCATTTGCCACTCATCAGCCCATCTGACCAGCCCGTATATATCCTCCTGTAATCTAAGGCTATCTTCCTCACTATTTACCACCCCACCAATTTTCGTGTCATCCGTGAACTTACTGATCAACCCTCCTACGTTCAAGTCTAAATTGTTTATACATACCACAAACAGCAAGGGACTCAGCACCAATCCCTGTGGAATCCCACTGGACACAGGCATCCAGTCACAAAAACACCCCTCAACCAACACCCTCTGCTTCCTGCCACTTAGCCAATTCTGGATCCAATTTGCCAAATTGCCTTGGATCCCATGGGCTCTTACATTCGTTATCAGTCTCCCATGCAGGACCTTATCAAAAGCCTTGCTGATGTCCAAGTAGACTACGTCAAATGCATGGCCCTCATCTATACACCTGGTCACCTCTTCGAAAAATTCAATCAAATTGGTTAGACATGACCTCCCCTTAACAAAACCATGCTGACTCCTTGATTAATCCTGTCCCTCAGAATTGCTTCCAATAATTTCCCCACCATTGAGGTTAGACTGACTGGCCTGTAGTTCCCTGGTTTATCACTTCCTCCCTTCTTGAATAATGGTACCACATTGGCTGTCCTCCAGTCCTCTGGCACCTCTCCTGTGGCCAGAGAGGTATTGAAAATTATTGCCAGTACCCCTGCTATCTCCTCCCTTGCCTCACTCAACAGCCTGGGATACATTTCATCCAGGCCTGGAGATTTATCTACTTTTAAGCCTGCCAGACCACTTTTATACCTCCTCCCTTTCTATGCTAATTTATTTAATTATATCACCGTCCTTCTGCCTGATTTCCATACCCACGTCGTCCTTCTCACTTGTGAACACTGACTCAAAGTATTCATTTAGAACCCTACCTACGTCTTCTGGCTCCACACACAAATAACCACTATAGTCCTTAATGGGCTCTACTCTTTCCCTAATTATCCTCTTACTCTTAATGTACTTGTAAAATAACTTTGGATTTTCCTTTATTTTATCTGCCAATGTTTTTTCATGCCCCCCTTTTGCTCTCCTAATTTCCTTTTTAAGTTCCCCCCTACACATTCTATACTCCCTTAGGGCTTCCACTGTTTTGAGCCCTCAGCATCTGCCATAAGCCTCCCTTTTTCTCTTTATCCAATCCTGTATATGCCTCAACATCCAGGGTTCCCTGGATTTGTTGGTCCCACCCTTTATCTTTACTGGCATATGTTGGCCCTGTACTCTCCTTATTTCCATCTTGAATGAGTCCCACTTCCCTGACGCAGATTTACCTAAAAGTAGCTGGTCCCAGTCCACTCTGGCCAAATCATATCTGATCTTATTAAAATCAGCCTTCCACCAATTTAGAATTCTGATTTCTGGCCCGTCCTTGTCCTTTTCCATAACAACTTTGAATCTAATGGAGTTAGATGAATATTTTGCACTATCTGCAAAATGCTCCCCCACTGATACATCTACCACTTGCCTGGCTTCATTCCCTAAAATTAAGTCCAGGACCACCCCTCTCTTGTAGGACACTCTACTTAATGGCTTAAAAAGCTCTCCTGGATGCATTTTAAGAATTCCGCTCCCTCTAAACCTATCACACTATGACTAACCCAGTTAATGTTGGAGAAGTTGAAATCCCCCACTATTACTACCCTATTATTTTTACACTTCTAAGTGAAACGTCAACTCTTGTTTTTCTCTACATAGATGCTGCTTGGCCTCCTGAGCATTTTCAGCAGTTCCTGTTATATATATGTAAAAAAGTAAAATGTGACCAGGTGCTTTGTAAAGACACCTTATAAATGTAAGTTGTTGTTGATGTACTACAAAGAGTTCCACACTGGCTACATGAAGGATGGAGGCCCTGCACCTCTTTTGTACAAATGAATGATGTATTGTTGGTCCTGGCACAACAATAGTAAGTCAGAGGCCAGAGTTAATCCTCCTGAGGTGAGAGTTCAAATCCCACCATGCCATATGGGGAATTTAAATTCAGTTAAACAAATAGAATGGTTAACAGCAAAGGAGCACTTTGGGCTCGTTGTGTCTATGCAGGCTCTCTGCAAGGCCGACTCAGCTAGCCCCACTTGTCCATCCTTTCTCTATCGTCCTGCACATTCTCTTCAGGTTCTTATCCAATTCTCTTTTGAAAGCCGCAATTGAATCTGGTTCCACCACATTCTCAGCTAGTCAGAATCTGGAATACACTACCTATGTGAAGAAGTTTTTCATGTTGCCATTGGTTCTTTTGCAAGTCACCTTAAATCAGTATCCTCTGGTTTTTGACCCTTCTGCCAATGGGAACTTTCTGTCTACTCTGCCTAGACTCTCATGATTTTGAACACCTCTATCAAACCTCCTCTCAACCTTCTCTTCTCTGAGGAGAATAACCCCAGCTTCGCAAATCTATCCATATAACTGAAGTCCCTCATCCCAGGAACCATTGTCATAAACGTTTCTGCAGTCTCTCTAAAGCCTTCACATTCTTTCTAAACAAAGTATTAAAAGATAGTGTTATGGCTAGGTGAGGAGTGGTAGAATGGCACCCCTCTCTTTCCACGTCTCAGTTGATGACAACAGGTGTTTTTAATAGAATTTGCCTAATTGAGTGAATATTTAACTGTTTAAGTGCTGTGACTGTAAAAGACACACAGAGACAGGTTTTCTTGTATGTTTTAAAAGGAGAGGAAATAGTATTTATTGCACTTAACACACGACCTATGAAAAATAATAAAATTGTTCCAACTCACACATACATCCAAGAGATTCACAAACATACAGAAGTAAGTTACAAGGAGGGAGGGTAGGCTAAATTGTTTGAGTGTTCACAAAGAAAGTCAGTCATATACAGGTCTTGTAGGTTGATGTGGTGGATAGTTTCAGGCTGTGTTCGGTGATGTTTTTCCATATTCAGCGTGGAGACAATTTAAAGACTTGACAAATGATCTCTGTTCTTTATTCTGGAGTCAGCAGCTGCTTGGTTTATGTTGAAGACAGTGCCTGTGGTGTTTGGTTGGTCAGAAACAGCCAGATCACAGGCATGCAGAATGGCTAGAGATAAAGAGAGAGACCGTGGTCCTACACAATCAATCATGAACCGAGTAAAAGTTCCTAAAATGCTTGAATTAGAATTAAAGGTGCTGGCTTAATTACTGCTTGTGGTCTCCCTATCACTGACATGTATGACATGTTCTACAGAATTTGACTACATCACTGTACAATCCAGGCCAATAAAAATGTTTTTGTATCTTTGCCTGTGTCTTTCTAATTCCTAATGTCCCCCCTATTGGAATTTCATGAGCTATTCTCATTATCTCATTTCTATATCCAGATGACATAGCAATCTGATGCACTTCCATCCATTTTTCATCTGCTGAAACTTGATATGGTTGCCAACTTCTCATTAACACATTACCCTTAAGAATACCAACATTTTGGAATACACTCTGCCTCTGTTTCTGATCTTATTCATGGATTTGTGGATCCTTTTGCTGTAGCTCTACCAACTGTCTTGAGCTAAACACTTCAGCTACATTCTCTTCCATTCTTTCTTCCTGAACAAAACAGTGTCAGCTAATTGAACTTACAACACCTTTCCCCTGCCTTTTAACTTCCTCTTCTTCCTGTTTCAACATGTGAGCTTGTGGTCTCATTACCACACAATCTGGAAACAATCCAGGATGCTCTTTTTGCAACACTAATGCCGAAAGCACCTTGACAGGCTGCTCAACTACCATAGGCATCACCCACATCTGTGACCCAACTATATCATTACCTAAAATAAATTGAACCTCTACAATGGGCAATTTTTCCATTACTCCAACAATCACCTCACCTGTTTTCCATTTACTTTTTAAACTTACCTTCCACAATGGAATAGGTTTAGCATCTCCATGAACCCCACTTATTGTCACCTGTTCTTGAAATACTTCCTCTGAACAACAAATATCACTATCCCATAACATTAAGGATTGACTAGCCCCTGTGTCTCTTAAAATTTTAATATATTTACCTGCTCCACCCTGTACACATGGAAAGACTTCCCCTTCGCAAAAAAATCTTTATACATTTCTGCAACCTGCTCTTCAGAACTCCCGTGGGTAAATTGTGCACACAATCTCACTTCTTTACCTATCACTGATTTTTCCTGCTTTACCTGTATACAAACCACTGGTATTTCCTGTGTCTGAACCTCAGAACCCACAGTACTTTTACTTCCAGAACTTTTCTGCATCCCAATAATTGCAACAGATTTTTCCTGTAATTTCCAACATATTTACTTCATGTGGCAACTTTATTACAATGAAAACACCTCAATTTTCAAATATGATTTCTACCCTCAGCACCTTCCTTTTTAGTCTGAGAAAAAACTTCCTGGGAATTTCCACCTAATCATTCTCTTCCCTGGCTACCTACCTTCCTTTCACCTTACCACGTTCAATCCTCTGATTTAAAAGGGTGATGTAAAAAAGGTTTAGATCTATGAACTAACTCATAATCATCAGCTATCTCTGTTGCTTGCCTTACCATTTGAACCCATCTGTTCCTCCACATGAGTTTTCCCTACTGAAGGAAGTGAATCTTTAAATTCTTCCAAAATAATTACTTCTCTAAGAGCTGCATACGTTGTCTCCACCTTTAATGCCCGTATCCACCAGTCAAAATTACCTTGTTTTACGTTCTCAAACTCAATATAGGTTTGCCCAGAACAAAAACAAAAATACCTGGAAAAACTCAGCAGGTCTGGCAGCATCTGTGGATAGGAGCACAGTTAACGTTTCGAGTCCGAATGACCCTTCCCTTCAACAGAACTAAGTAAAAATAGAAGAGAGGTGAAATATAACCATTTTAAGTTTGCCCAGGTTGTTCCTTATATTACTAAATTTCTGCCTGTATGCCTCAGGAACCAAGTCATGCACTCAAAATAGCCTTTTTTTACCACATCATAATCCACCGACACTTCTTCTGACAGTGAAGCATAAACCTCATGAGATCTACCATGAGCAATGTCCAATTCTCGTGTGGCCATTTCATCTGTTTAGCTATCTTCTCAAATGAAATAAAGATGCCTCCACATCTCTTTCTTCAAACTTTGAAAGAGCTTACGCAAATTTAAACATCTCCCCACTGGGTTTTAGGTTAAAGGTTTTTCATCATCAGAGCCTTCCTCAGCATCTGAGGTCTCTTTTTTAAAGTCCAGATTTTTAAGTTGGTACTCTCTTTCTCTTTCCTTCTCCCTTTCTTCCCTTGCTAACGGTTCCCTCTGGAGATCAATTTTTTTACATTTCCATTTCTCTTTGAAATACTTTCTCTTTTTCTCTCTCTGACCTTTTTCTGCTGCCTCTAGTTCACGTTTTTTCATTTCCATTGCTTGTTCAAATTCAAACTTCTTCATTTGTACCTGAAGTCTCACTACCTCCAGCTGTGACTCACTAGTGTCAGGTGTCACTTCCAACTTCAAATGCTGCGCTGTCACTTCAACTATGTCTGCTTTCCTTACCCCTACAGGTAACCTCAGCTGCAACTTATCTGCCAACTCTGTTAAGTTCCCCTTAGATACTTTTTGTAACCCAATCAGAGTTACATCTTCTACTTCAAAAAAAGTTTTAGCCATGAATACAACCATTTTTGCAGTCTCACCACTTTAAAATCCCTCACACCAACTCCTGAATTCAAAATGCTTCTCGTTCTCATGACCTTAAGAGTCACCAACTCCAAACCAATCAAGGAATTTCAAATATCCCAGACGAGCCCCCAGTTTGTTACGGCACAGCAGATGATGTGTGCCAGGTGGATCAAATCCATGAGGGAAACTTGATCGCGCTTTTGTCACTACTCACTGGGGATAGTGTGCTGTAGTATCAAGCCCCACTGGTCCCCAAGCCGTGACAAATGTGAGAAGTTTAATCAGATCACCAAATTGCCCCAATTCTACCAAACTGTTCAATTTAGGTTAAAAGAATACGAACACCAGGTTTGTAAACTTAACAAGTAAATAACTGTTTATTAAACAAATTGTCTACAACCAGTGGCAAAACAAAGAAATATGAACTGCTAACTTTTAACTCTATAACTTAAATTCTATCCCTTCTTAAACCCCTGTGCACAAACACACACACACACATAAGACACACAAAACATGAATTTTAAGGGTGAGATAAACCAGTTCAAGAGCACCAATCCTGAGTTCAGAATTGGATGGATTAACTTTGATTGCTTTCTTTCGAATTTCTTGCAGTCTGACACAAGGTGGTCTCTCAGCACTTGCAGTCTGTGGTTCTCTGGTTGAAACTTGCTTTTAATGTCTCTGCTGGTGATTTTTCCCCTTTTCCTCCTGACAGGGGTCTCTCAAAGAAAGCGATGTGAGAAATAGCCAGCTAGCTATTATGGCAGGATTTACTGGCGTCTTACAAAACAGAGGAGAGAGAGGTTTCAGGTCTTTTCTCTTTTTAGGCTAGGAGCTGATCTACGGCACTAACCTCACACAGAACCTGGCCACTTGGTCAGGAGCCAATCAAAATGCCGTCACTAGAAAGTTCCCTCTTAAACCAGGTCTCTGTTCCAGCACTATCCTGTCCAACCTGGCACACACTGTTCCAGGAGGTAGCAACATTGTAAATTTTCTTCTTCCTGCTCTAATGAACGTCTCTTTTAAACTTCAGCCATGGTAGTTTTTAAAGCCATAGTCCAATTTTAAAGCTACAGTCCAAAAAATAAAAATATGTTCTTTTCACCCTTAAAAAGATGAAATGCCATGTAAACATGTGTTTCATCACAGGGCATGTGATACATAGACAACAAACATGAGTCTTATACTCATTCATTTATACCCGGGACAATGCATCCGCAATCACATTATCTTTACCGGCAACGTGAACAATCTTTAGATTGAATGGTTGAAACAATAGACTCCATCTAAACAGTCTCGCATTTTGAGTTTTAAACTTCTCAATGAATGCCAGTGGATTGTGGTCAGTGTGGATTAGTATTTCCTTGTTATCGTGTTGGGCATAAACTTCAGTGTTGAAGAGACAGCAACAATGCTAGAGTTTCTTTTTCGACTGTAGAGTACGTCCTCTGATATTGGTTTAGTTTCTTGGAAAAGTACCCCACTGGCTTCCCTATCCGTAATTTATCATCTTGTAATAGAACTGCACCTACCCCCAAGTCACTAGCGTCAACCACCATTTTAAAAGGTTTGGAAAAGTCAGGGGCAGCCAACATGGGTTCATTTATTAAGACTGCCGTCAGCTTTTCAAAGGCTGCTTGGCATTCTGCCGACCATACCACTTTTGCCTGTTTTCTTAACAAATTGGTTAGAGGTACAGCTATTGTGCTGAAATTAGGCACAAACTTCCTATAAAACCCACACATTCCCATAAACGTCATAATTTCTCTTTTGGTTTTAGAAAAGGGAAATTCCATTAACATGTTCACTTTTGCTGTTCTCGGCAACACATACCCTTGTCCTGTAATGTGAGCTACTAAGTTACCCTTGCTTTTACAAATTCACTTTTGGCCAGATTTATGACTAAGCCACTAATTGCAGTTGTTTAAACAGGTCCTCTAACTGCCTTACAAATTCTTCCCATGTGTTGCTATATGCTACGACGTTGTTGAAATAAACCACACAGTTAGGTACTTCAGTTATGACTCAATTCATAAGTCTCTGGAATGTAACTAGGGCGTTCTTAAACCTAAAGGGCATTGATACAACCCACTTGGTGTAGCAAAGGCGGATATTTCTTTAGCCTTTGATGTTAATGGCATTTACCAGTACCCCTTCAATAGATCAATTTTAGAAAGAAATGAGGCACTGCCCACCCTATCGATGCAATCCTCTAACGAGGAATTGGGTACGAATCTGTCCTCTTTACTACATTTACTTTCCTGCAGTCTATAGAAAATCTGGTGGATCCATCTGGCTTAGGAACCAACATGACCGGTAAACTCCAACTGCTCTGGCTGGGCTTGATCAATTTATTTTCTAGCATATATTTAATCTCTGTTCCTAACTGAGCTCGTCTTTCTGGGCTCAAACGATATGGATGTTGTTTTATCGGCACTGAGTCTCCTACGTCCACATCATGTTTAGTTAACATAGTGCATCCTGGTGCACCCCTACAAATTTCCTTATGCTTCCTAAATAACTTTATTAAATCTTCCCATGGTCCCTCCTCTAAATATGAGAATGCAGTGTTGAACTATCCCATTATTTTCGTATTAGCTAGTCGAATTGTAGGTGGCTCATTTTGTGCACTGTCTACTTTACCTTCTACCTGACTTTTACTGTCTTTGTCATCCTCCACTACTCCGACCACCTGGCACACTTGCTCTTTCTGATCATCTCCTCTGCGATGATATTGCTTCAACATGTTTATGTGGCATAACCGTTTCTTCTTCTTACGCTCAGGAGTATCTATCAGATAAGTCACTGCACTGACTCTCCTATCTTGTAGGGGCCACAGAATTTTGCTTTCAAGGGTTCACCCAGCAAAGGTAACAAATACCAATACTTCATCTCCTGCTTGGAACGTTCTAGTTGTAACAGGTTTGTCTGTCCATTCTTTCATTCTGGCTTGTAAGATTTTTAACTGCTCTCGTACTACTTTACAGGCTCCTGTAAGTCTTTCTAGAAACATGGACATGTAATCTAACATGGAGAATTCGTCTTTCTGCTTTGGGAACTTTTCCTTAATCAATTTTAACGGACCTCTTATTTCATGACCATAGATCAATTCAAATGGACTAAATCCAGTAGATTCATTGAGAGAATCTCTGGTAGCAAATAGTAAGGAATCTAATCCTTTGTCCCAATCCTTTGGGTATTCATGGCAATAGGTCTTAATCACGGTTTTGAGAATCTGATGGTATCTCTCTAAAGCTCCCTGTGTCTGTGGGTGATAGGCGGTAGACTTTAGTTGTCTGATACCCAAACTGCTGATTATCTCCTGGAAAATTTTAGACATGAAGTTAGAACCTGGTCAGATTGTATTTCAATTGGTAGGCCATAATGAGTGAAAAACTGAATTAACTTTTCCATTACCACCTTCGCTGTAATTGCCCTTAAAGGAACAGCTTCTGGAAATCAGGTGGTCATATCCATGATTGTCAGGATATATTGACGTCCAGCTTTTGTTTTGGGCAATGGTCCTACACAATCTATTAATACCCGACTAAATGGTTCTTCAAAATCCAGTATGGGTATTAAAGATGCTGGTTTGATTACATGTTGAGGTTTACCTACTACCTAACATATATGACACATTCTACAAAATTGCACTACATCTTTATGAAGTTTTGGCCAGGCAAAATGCCTGTTTATCGATGCTTCAGTTTTCTGTATTCCCACATGTCCTGCCATGGAAATCTCGTGCGCTACTTGTATCTTAAAGTGCGGAGCATTCGCAATAAGGTAGGTGAATTAACAGCGCAAATAGATATAAACGGTTATGATATAGTTGCAATTATGGAGGCATGGCTGCAGGGTGACCAAGGATGGGAACTGAACATCTAGGGGTATTCAATATTTAGGAAGGACAGACAAATAGGGAAAAGAGGTGGGGTAGCATTGTTAGTAAAGGAGGAAATCAATGTAATAGTGAGGAAGGATTTGGGTCAGAAAATCATGATGTGGAATCTGTTTGGGTGGAGATAAGAAACATCAATGGGCAGAAAACGTTGGTGGGGGTTGTCTATAGGCTCCCAAACAGTAATGGAGATGTAAGGGAAGGCATTAAACAGGACATTAGAGACGCATGCAATAAGGGTACAACTGTAATCATGGGTGACTTTAATCTACATATAGATTGGACAAACCAAACTAGCAATAATACTGTGGAGGAGGATTGCCTGGAGTGTGTACGTGATGGTTTTTTAGACCGATACATTGAGGAACTAACTAGAGAGCACCCTATCCTAGACTGGGTATTGTGCAATGAGAAAGGATTAATTAACAATCTTTTTGTGCGGGGTCTCTTGGGGAAGGGCAACCATAAAATGATAGAATTGTTCATTAGGATGGAGAGTGAAGAAGTTGAATCCGAAACTAGGGTCCTGAATCTAAATAATGGGAACTGCAAGGGTATGAGGCGTGAGTTGGTAATGATGGATTGGGGAAACTTACTAAAAGGGTTGACAATGGCTAATATTTAAGAAGCGTATGCATGAATTACAAAAATTATTCATTTTTGTCTGGCGCAAAACTAAAACAGGAAAGGTGGCTCAACCATGAATTACAAGAGAAATTAGGGATAGTATTAGATCCAAAGAGGAGACCTATAAAATTGCCAGAAAAAGCAGCAAGCCTGAGGATTGGGAGCAGTTTAGAATTCAGCAAAAGTGGACAAAAAATTGATCAAGAAGCAGAAAATGGAGTATGAGAGTAAACTTGCAAGGAACATGGCTGCAAAAGCTTCTATAAATATGTGAAGAGAAAAGGATTAGTAAAGACAAATGTAGGTCCCTTACAGTCAGAAACGGGGGAAATTATAATGGGGAACAAAGAAATGGCAGAAGAATTGAACATATATTTTGGTTCTGTCTTCACAAAAGAGGACACAAATCATTTCCTAGAAATGTTAGGGAACCAAGGGTCTAGTGAGAGGGACAAATTGAAGAAAATCAGTATTAGTAAAAAAATGGTGCTAGAGAAATTATTGTGGTTAAAGGCTGAAAAATCCCCAGGACCTGATAATCTACATCCCAGAGTACTAAAGGAAGTGGCCCTGGAAATATTGGATGCATTGGTGGTCATCTTCCAAAATTCTATAGACTCTGGAGCTACTCCTACAGATTAGAGGGTGACAAATGTAACCCCAGTATTTAAAAGAAGAGGGAGAGAAAAAACAGAGAATTATGGACCAGTTAGCCTAACATCAGTGGTGGAGAAAATGCTAGAGTCCATTATAAAAGACTTGGTAACAGAACACTTGGGCCAGAATTTTAGCGTTGATGTGCGGGGGCGGGCCCAGCACGCTGATGCAAAATGACGTGCGGTGATGTTGGGCGCTTACGGGTGCTACGTCTAGGTGCTATCCCCTTGCTGGCATTGGCATCTGTGGCAGCCTTCTCACTGGTACTGCTCATTGTGCTGTCCTGTTGGTCTCAATGACCTTGGTGACCATCCTCTGGCCCGTGGAGCCTTTGATGGCCCCGCCTGGGAGGGAGCAGCCAGTTCCACAGCTGGCTTCTCCCCAGTCACCGCAACCTCATCGGATGTAAAGGTCACTGGCAGAGGGGCGGAGGAGCTGCTGCCCTCATCCGGAGATTCCTGAGAGGAGCCCGCAGAGACGACAGGCAGCTGCTGCGCTGACATGAGGTCGCTTCGGACCTCACTGCGCACCGTAGATGGATGGGCACCAAGCTGGGATACTTGGTGCCCAAACCATCTCCCACACTGGCACTGACCAGCTGTGGTCAATGCCACTGTGAGAGTTTGCAGGTCCAGGCGCAACCCCAGGGGGCCCTGATTGTTCTCCTGGAGGAACTGCTCCACAAGAGTCGCCACTCTCTCCATGGAGGAAGCACGGTGCTCGGCCATGAGGCTCATTGCATCAGTGATGTTCTGTGTGGACTCCTCCAGCATGGGCACCATGCCACGCATAGCCTCATGTATCTCCATCAGATCCTCCCGCATACCCTGCTGCACTTTCAGTGTTTTCTGCCTCACGGACGACTCCAGAGGCACATCATCAGCCACCGACTGAGCATGTGCCTGGTCCCCAGCTGTCCTCTGAGTGCCGGCACCCTGGGCACTCTCTGTCTCAGCCCGCAACTCAAGTGTGAAGTGCCCTCACTGTCATGCCCCGGGACACTAGCCAAAGATCTAATTCCCACCGAGGTGATAGTATCTGCGCTGGTGCTTGCCTGGTAGAGATGGTGTGACGCTGGTGAGTCGATTTGCTCTATGCCCTCAGGTATCAGAGGTGGACCCTCTGCCTCCTCCTCCCGGCCCTGCTCCGGTGATGCTGAAAGGAAGAACAAGGACATTTGATTAGTTATAGTGCAATGTCAATTTGAATGCTGGTCCCCCGGATCATTATGCACTCATTCTTCCATTATCAATAGCCAACCAATGTTGCAAACTTCAATCACTGAGCAGGCAGCAGTGCCATGGCTGCTGGGACACACATGGTGACCTGAGTGCTCAGCAAACATACCTCCCCATGGCACCCCAGCCTCACCGCCACCGGTGGACCTGGGCACATGGCGCCTCTCCAGATCCATGGCCTCCTGTTCAAAAGGAGTCAAGATGGCCAACTAGGCCTGGCCTCTACCAGTCCGCATCCGCTCGGTGGAGTTGTGTGCAGTCTTCTCCTGAAAAAGAGAGAAGAGCATTGATTAGTCCAGCCTATACCTGGATTCCCATCGCATCCCTGCCACCCCAACCAGAGTGAGACACTGAAGGGCTCTAGTTCTTTGTTACCTCGCAGCTGCCACACACTCAGACAAAGTAGCCAGGGCTGACCCCCTCTTGCTCAAATGCTGCCTCCATCATATGTGGCACCACAAGGTGTAACCTTGCAAAGCAAGGAGGCACAAGCATGTGAAACGCAAAGGCCAGCAGATGGATTGGTGCCCCACCATCTGGAAGCTCCCCTCCCAGCATGTTAGCACCCTGACTTTGACATGCTTTGCACTTCCAACACCATGCCTAGGTGCAGATTCTTGGGTTTCAGCCCCATTCTATACTCTGTGTCACACATGCTGCGGGTGCAAAACTCATCTTAGCTCAACCCCCTCAGGGTAAACTAGGCATGGGCAATATCTGCCGGCTTACCCAGCGAGGGAAACATGCCGTGAAGGATTCAATGCCGTAATTGTACTCAGAGTTGCTGGTGGGGGGAGGGGGGGGGGGGGGCGTGAGGGCTGCATTAAGTGACCTCAGCCAACCTGGTACTCACCCTTGCCGAGCGCAGGAGGTCGTTGAATCTTTTTCGGCAGTGGACCCATGTGCGTCGCACCACACTATGGGAGCTCACTCTTGGCCACCTCCTCCCACACATATTTGGTCAGGTGGGGAGGCCTCTGCCTCCCGTCCCTCAGAAGCAGGACCTCCCGCCGTGCTGCCCCCTCCTTCAGGAGGGCAGCTGGGCACTCATCCAAGAACCAAGGGGCACACTGCCCCGCTGCCCTATCCTCCGGCCTGGCCTGCCTCGCTGGCATACCCTCCGGACTTGCTAGCTCAACAGAAGTCCTCTGCTGAGCTCTTCTGCTGGCCATTGTGAGCAGCCTAGAAAAGGCTGCCAGGTCTTCATTTAAACAGGCCACCAGGTTGCCATTGGACCCGGCAGTCTGTGCACACCCACCGCCACCAGCCCACTCCCGCTATCCTCCGGAGTCGAGAAATACATTGGGGGGGCCTTAATTGGCCCACCTGCATAAAATGGTGGCACGAACCCGATCGCGGGCAGCAATCAGGTCTGCGCCCACCTGTGCCCGTCTGACATGGGGAAAATTCTTCCCCAGGAACCTGTTTTTGTAACTGCTCTGTCTCTTTAGCTTCTTTCGGACTTTCTGTGATCATGGGTGAAGCTATAGCCTTCACTCCTACCAAATCATTCCCAAGGAGTAGATCCACGGGTAATTTCTTAACCAATCGTACAACCACCAATCCAGACAACAAATCAAATCCAATTGCACTTTGTACAATGGAACCGGGATATACTCTCCACTTATCACATTTACCAATACTTTAGATTTCATTGACGTCTTTGGAGGGAAAACTAGGTCTGTCTCCAGCAAAAGAGTTTGAGTAACCCCTGTGTCCCTTAGGCGCACAAAAGAGTGCAGAAATCTCCCTGAGGCATGGAGCTGCCTCAGGGAGATTAATTTAAGAATAAAGTGTTGCCAGAAAGAAAAAAAAAATTACTCAGATATGTCCGCTCAGTGACAGTATCACATGAGCTGGGACATGCTTACGTATTTCAATAAAATTTTTTATTTAAGTTATAAAGCCTTCATGAAACCTCATCCCGCCCGTGGATGAGGTTTCATGAGAAATACGAAGGCCACCTGGGTTCTTTGCCTGCCTGCCAACCTTAAGGTTGGACGGGCAGACCAGACAATCAACTCAATTAGTTGATAAATGGCCTTAATAAGCCTTTGACAGTTCGGCGGGCGCACAGCCGACTCTGGTGCGTGCCCGCCAAACTGAAGGTCGGAATGATGCGCGGTGACGTCGGGAAGCATGCCTGACGTCATCAAGCGTCATTTTACGCATCAACGAGCAGGGCCTGCCTCTGCACGCCGACCAGAAGATTCAGGCCTATGGGTTTAGCTGCATCATTTAATGAAAAAGCGGTTATCTTCTCTTTAGACAAAAACCCTTTATATCTCTCATCTACCTTATTCACTTCACCTGTATTCACAGCAGTGTTTACGTCCAGACCCTTATTTGTCGTTAAAGCTACAATTTGATCCGTAGCATTTCCTTTTCGGACTCATTCTTACAAACTCCAATAAGTCCCATTGGCTTCGTTTGCAAGTTCCAGCATTCTGAACTAACGTGTCCCACTTTATTACAGTGGAAACACTTAGGCCTTCAAGTTTCACCTCCACCCTCAGTATCTTCCTTCCTGATCTGGGGAGGAGATCTCAAGGTATTCCCAGCTATCCATTCTTTACGCTGGCTACTCAGCTTCCTTTCACTCTCCCACTTTCTATCCTTCTCAAATTTATGGGGGTGATGGAAAAAGGTTTGGTTTTATGGATCAACTCATAATCGTCAGCCATTATTGCTGCCTGTCTCGCAGTTGCAATCTTTATTTCTTCCAAATGGGTTCTTATTAAAGAAGTAAGGAGTTTTTAAACTCTTCCAAGAGAATAATCTTTATGAGAATTTCATAGGTAGTTTCAACTCCTAATGCTCGTATCCACCTGTCAAAACTACTTTGTTTAAGTCTTGCAAATCCAATGTAAGTTTGTCCAGGCTGTTTCCCTAAATTTCAAAACTTTTGTCTATATGCTTCAGGTACCAATTCATATGCACTCAAAATGGCCTTTTTCACCACATCATAATCCCTAGAAACCTCCTCTAACAGTGAGGCATAAATTTCCTGTGCTCTACCTGTCAATTTGCTTTGCTTGGGCAATGTCCAGTTTTCCTTTGCCCAGTTCATCTGTTTAGATGTCTTCTCAAATGAAATAGAGAATGCTTCAACATCTCTTTCATCAAATTTTGGAAGAGCTTGTAGAAATTCAAACATCTCCCCACTGGATTCTGATCTGGACATAAGCCCTGCCTCACCTCCTGGTGTCTCTTTTTTAACTTCCAGCATTCTGAGCTGGAATTCTCTGCCTCTCTTTTCCTCATTCCTCCTTTTCTAACTTTGCCATTTCTAACTCCCTTTTAAATGTCCTTTCTCTTTCCTTTTCTGCCTGTTCGCTTTCTTTTTCTGCTGCCTCTAACTCAAGTTTTTTCATTTCGTTTGCTTGTTGAAGTTCAAGCTTCTTCATTTCTAACTGAAATCTCACTACCTCCAGCTGTGACTCACTAGTGTCAGGTATCACTTCCAACTTTAAATGCTGTGCTAAACCTTCGATTATCTCTGCCTTCCTAGCTTTGGCAGGCAATCCTACTCTTTATTTACTTGCCAATTTAACTAACCTGGCTTTTAGGATCCCTTGTAAAATTGTCAGGGACATCTCTTCCACTTGTAGGACGGTTTCAGCAGTTTCCAGTGCCATCTTATTTTTGATAGTACAAACCTGGTGTTTTATTTTTAGCTTTTATTACTTACAAAATGTACACCCAAATCATCATTGTCTTTTGTTCTAAAAGATCCTGGACCAGTCCCCAAACTTTGTCACGATTCACTGAGGACAGTGTACTGTCATATCAAGCCCCATTGCTCCCTGAGCTATGACCAATGTGAGAAGTTTAATCAGATCACCAAATTGTCCCAATTCTACCGAACCGTTTAATTTAGGTTAAAAGAATATGAACACGAGGTTTGTAAATTTAACAAGTAACTAACTGTTTATTAAACAAATTGTCTGTAACCAATGGCAAAAGAAAGAAATATGAACTGCTAACTTTTAATTCTATAACATAAACTCTACCCCTTCTTAAATCCCTATACACAAACACATACACACACACACACACAAGACATGAATTTTAAGGGTGAGATTAAACAGTTCAAAAGCACCAATCCGGAGTTCAGGATTAGATGGGTTGGCTTTGATTGCTTTCTTCCAAATTTCTTGCAGGCTGACATAAAGTGGTCTCTCAGCACTTGCAGTCTGTGGTTCTCTGGTTGAAACTTCCTTTTAATGTCTCTACTGTTGATTTTTCCCCTTTTCCTCCTGACAGGGGTCTCTCAAAGAAAGTAGGATACAATGATGTGAGAAATAACCAGCTAGCTATTATGGCAGGATTACTGGAGTCTTACAAAACACAGGAGAGAGAGAGAGGTTTCAGGTCTTTTCTCTTTTTAGGCTAGGAGCTGATCTACCTCACCATCCTCATACAGAACCTGGCCACTTGGACAGGAGCCAAAGTGCCATCGCTAGGCAGTTCCCTCTTAAACCAGGTCTCCGTTCCAGCGCTATTCTGTCCAAACTGGCACACACTGTTCCAGGGGATAGCAACATTGTAGATTTTTTTCTTCCTGCTCTAATGAACGCCTTTTTAAAACTGCAGCCATGGTAGTTTTTAAAGTCACAGTCCAATCTTAAAGCCACAGTCCAAAAAATAAAAATATGTTCTTTACACTATCACAACGGTTTTGCAATTTGTATTTATTTCAAGATGCATGTACTGAATTCAGGCTTTTAGAGATTTTTAAAAAAAATAAATTAAAATATTTATTAACAAAAGAAAAGATTTCAAGTACATTCACAGAGCTACAAGTTACTACTAATTTGTAACTACTAATCACTCCTAAAATTTCTAATTAACCTGACTCCCAGTTACACTTACCCTTTAAGGCAACGGTCCAAAAATAGATTTTAAACAGATCCAGCAAATTTACACAATACCCTGGACAGTGGAATTCCAAATGATTTTTCTCCAGGTCCAGTTTCTGTAGACAGCAGGCTTATGCACAAATGCTGGAGACTTTGTTATACTTCACACACTTCTGTTAGATCTCACAATGCCTTTCCCTGACACATAGCCTCATTCTCCTTTATAAACAATTCTCTCTTCTTAATATGTAAATTCTATTGTTTCATAAGTCTTTGGAACTTTACCTTTCTCATAATATAAATCTTTTCATATTGCCAATATTCTCATTAAGCTCTTTGACATTCAAACCTCCCTTCATCAATCTAAAAATGCAAATTCACGCTTTACACGCTAAGGTCCCAACCATGTTTACCTACTTAGCATTTTGAAGACACTTCTACACCTTACTTCTTTTGATAGCTTCAACTTGCAGTCTCCTTGCTACAAAATGTAATTAAATCACACACACAAAGAAAAACACAAGCCCCCCATAAACCTACTTTACAATAAATCACAATAATATGAAAATTATTATACTTTCATGACAACATCTTTCTGGACTGTTTGGGCTTAGAAAAGCAGATTCTTTAAACACAAAGGGTGGAATTTTCCATGCCCGTTGGCGTCTGGCACATGGCGGGCATGAGCGGACAAATGACGGGAAGGCCAAATGTCAGTTTCACGCTGTCATGAAACCAATTCGCGATCGTCCACTCCGCCTGTCAATGGCGGGCTAGTTTCCCACCGCCGCATCTAGGGAACTTCGTTTTCATGCATCTGATATCGTTATAAGCCCGTCTCGCCGGTATCATCCCCCCCATGTCAAAATTACCGCCCACGTCGGTGGGAAAACATACGGGTGCAGAACAAGTCTTGACGAGCATGACATGCAGAAGTCGGGACTTACTGTCAGACCCTTGCTCATTTTGCAGACATACAAGGGGCAGAAGATGCTGGAGCCCTACAGCAACCAGATCCTTGAGAAACATGTGTATCGCATGCTGGGTGGAATCTCATGGACATGGTTCCACCACGAAACAGCCTATGGAAATTGGAAGGTCACCATTGAGGGTCTGCTTCAGGACATCAGTGTCTTGGCTATGATCGTTGAGGGGATGGAGAGGAAGGTCCATCTGTGAGTAGGAGAGGAAGGTGTACCGGGGGAGGGAGGAGGTGGGAGAGGATAGTCCAGCTGTGGGTGGGATAGAAAGGTGTACTGTGGGAGGGTGGGAGAGGAAGGTCTAGGTTTGACTGAGAGAGAAAGGCTTACTGGGGTGAGGCTGGGAGGACGGGAACGATGGTGTCGGGGGGTTGGGGGGGGGGGAGGGGGTTGAGGTTGGGAGGGACGGAAGGGAGTATGGCAGAAGGAGGGTGTAGGGTTTAAAGGGGGGAGAATGTGGCAACTGGGGAGGTAGGTATGGGGGAGGAGGGTGTAAGGGCAGGAGTTTGAAGGGGGAAGGAGTTCAGAGGGGGGGGGAAGGAGTTCGGAGGTGGAAAGGAGTTCAGGGGCGGGGGAGTTTGGAGGGGGGAAGGAGTTCGGCGGGGTCTGTGGAGTCAATGGCTGCCTCCTGGAGAGCGAAATGAAGGTAAGCGTGGTAGGAGGGAATGGTGAGAATGAGAGAGGGGACAGCTAGCTGGTAGGGGGAAGGGTGGGAGGGTGAGGCTGCGACGGTAGCGGTAGAAGGGATGGCGAGGGCGGTTGGTGGGGACACGGAGGCAAACACAGACCCTGGGGGTGGGAAGGAGGAGGTCGGGGAGGTCAATGTGGATGGGGGGTGGGGTTCTTGGGGAGGTAGGGAACATGCATATTCACCTGGACATCCTGTAAAGAAAACGGTTCTGGCTGGTACGTGACGTTGGGGAGGTGAAAGGTGATGCCGGGGTGGGGATCAACAGTGATGGGGGGAAAGGACATGGGTGAATGGGGGAGGGGAAAGGACGGGAGGAGCCGAAAACATACTTCACCAGTACCATGATTCTAAAATTGAAAGTGAGTGGAGCCTTGTGTTGGGTGGGAACAGGTGCTGCATGGGAGTGTGATCAGTGGGTGGGCAGACATGCAGGTCAGCTCAGCTGGACAACTGAAAGAGAACACCATCAGGTAGCATTGAAAATGCTCAAGACATTGAGATGAGTGTGATACAGGAAGGATGTGTGCTTGGGAGAGTGCTTGCATGGGGCACACGCTTCTCCCTCCAGAATCACGCGTGGGCTGGCTGTGTGCAGCTGAACTGCTAGTGGGAGGGGTGGGGGAATGCAGGGGGAGGACTCACGAAGTCTGTAAATTAAACTTAAAGACACCATTACACTTTATTCAGTGAAAGTGGATATATTTTCAGATTATAAAGTGACAAAACGTGTTCACTCGTGCAACCGCTTGTGATCAGAAACACTTAACTTTTCTAGGCTTACCACTTCTAGGTGCTGCCCTGACATCTGTAGTGGGGGTGAAGGCAGCCTTGAGGGGGTCATCCGACCTGACTGTCTGCCCCTCTTCTGTGGCTATGTACGTGGCCGTGTATCCCTGGAGAGGGAGCATGCGGTATCTGCTGGCACTGTTGAGGCCTTCCATGCTCGGTGGGCACCGCGGCGACTGGGGTGTTTTACTGACCCTCTTAATCACATTTTGGTTTGATGTTCATAAGTTTCCTTTAAATTTTGTCTTAGCTTTTACAGTTTCTCTTTAAGGGGCTGCTTTTTACTTTGTCCCTGATTTTGTTAATTTAGTTTAATTGTTTGGCTGTAAAGAGTTACAACTAGGCAGATAAACAAGGCTAAGGAATGTGTTTATTTTTCCCAAAGGTTACTGACAATATTGGCAGCATGAAAGTTTTTATTATGGGAAAGGTACAGTTCCAAAGAAATATGGAACAATGGAATTTACATATTATAGAGACAGAAACATAGGGCAGAATGTTCACCTTGGCAGGCAGTCAGACGCACGCCTGACCTGGTTGAGCGTGAAACGATGCATGTTGACGTCGAGCGAACGTCCCGATGTCAATGTGCAGTCGTGCATTAGTTTGGTCGGCAGGCGTGTGCGGGAATCGGCAGTGCACCCGCCGACAATTAAAAGATCTATTAGGCCATTAAAGTATCAATTAACTTATATTTTCTTGCTGCCCATCCAACCTTATAGTTGGCGGGCAGGCAAATAGGCCAAACGGCTTTTGCACTTTTTTTGGAAACCTCATGCACGGTGAGGATGAGTTTTTCAACGTCAAACAAAAATGAAGTAAATTTTTAAAAATTTCATTTATAACATGTCACATGAGGGGACAGACCTGTTTAATAACATTTTTCAAATTTTTTTTTGTTGACAACTCATCTCCCTGAGGCAGTACTGTGCCTCAGGGAGATTTTCAAGTGCGCGCTCGCCCTCCTCTCATCCCCCCCGCACAGGCAGCGCTGAGCGTTGCCGCTCATGTTTCATGCTGGGTAGGCCTTAATTGGCCTGCCAGCATGAAATTGCAGTCCGGCCCCGATCGTGGGCGGCAGTTGGCTTCCTAACCGGCCCTGCCGAGCCTGCCCAACAAGGGCAAAATTCTGCCCATAAATAAAAGGCTATGCTGGGGGGCCATATGAGATCTAACAGGAGTGTGTGAAACAGCCTTGAAGAAGACTCCAGCCATTTGTGTACAAGTCTGTTGTATCCAGTAACTAAAGTTGGAAAAAGCCATTTGGAATTCCACTGTCAAGTGGGTACTGTGTTAACATGCTTGTTTTTTTAAAATCTAAAATATATTTTGGACTGTTGCCTTAAAGGGGGAATGTAACTGGGAGTCAGGTTTATTGGGAATTTTAGGGTTTGTTATAGTAGTAAGTAGTTGTAGTCTTATGTATGTGCTTGAAATCTTTTATTTTGTTAATAAATATTTTAATTCAATTTTTAAAATCTCTAAAGGTCTTGGTGGACTTATTACTTCTGAATTTAGTGTACCCAACTTCTCGTAATAAATACAAATTGCAAAACCATTGTGATAGCGTGCTAAGTTCCCCTTGTGGATTTGGTCTGCCTGGCACACATCATAACACCCTCTTCGGCCTGTGGAGCTGGAGCTGCTGAGGTCACAGGAAGAGGGGATTTGGATGGGCCAGACACTCCTGGAGTCACCTGGATCGATGGCCTTATGGAGTACCTAAGTTGGTCCTCTTCCCCATGGGTGTCCAAGGGCCCCTGGGTAACTCCTTGAGGAGAAGGGGTAGCTGGAATAAGATCGAGCCACCCCGCACCCCTCTCACGTACACACTGTTGGAGGCCAACTATAGCGTCAGCGATGGAGTTGAGCCTGTGCAGCATTGCAGGAGTAACGTCCTGGACCAAGGCCTCCACGGCAGCTGCCATCCTACCAGTGTTGACCTTGGTGTGTTTGCATGCTGGCGCTATCATCTCAGCCTGAAGGCAGACGGATTTCTCCATTGTGCCTTTCAATCTGAGGAGTGCAGCGGACATCCCTTCCTAAAGTTCTCGAACTTGCCTTTGCAGCTCCAGCAACTGTGACATGACTAGAGTCCAGAGGCTCATCATCTGACTCCGATTCAGCAAATTTCTGGCCTCCAGCAGCTCTGAGTGCTGGACACCTGGGAAGTCCCTATCGCTGCCTGCTGTGGATCAGACAGTGCGGTGTGCTCATCAGATTGTGATCCCGAGGCTACTGTAAAGCTAGGTCCTACTGAGGTGTGTGTGTCTCTGCACTGGAGGGTGAGGGTGTGTGCTGTGATCGGACTTCAAGGAGGGTGCCTCCAGATTCCTGAGGTTTCTTCAGGACTTGATTGGAGGCCCTGGGTTGTGAACTCTGTCAGCTGTTTCCCAGACGTGCCTGCGGAAGCAAGGAGAGAGAATTAATGCATGGCAGTGGCCTGTGAAACAGGATACATCAGTCACAGAATGTTTGCTTGATGGATGCTGCATTGCTGGCACCTCACTTAGGCACCACCGACCTCACCATCAGCACAGGAACAGCCGAGATCGTTGCCGACCAGCTGGGTGGTCCTGTTTTCACAGCCGCGAGGATCTGGATTTCAGGCATTCCTCCACCGGTCTGCGATCTCTCCCTCTTGTTGTTTAGCAGCTTGTCCTCTATGAATAGAGGTGGAGAGTGTGTAAGCAGGATGCCTGCTAGGCCAGATGATAAATGTCCCTGGCATGTGTGGGCAGTGAGTGGTCCCATGGACTGGATGAGGACAATGAAGGTCTGTGTGAGAGAGTGAATGGTGATGTCCCTTGAACCGGCAGCGAGTGAGGGCCCTGCGGATGTTCGATGGGTTTGCGAGTGAGAGAGTTGACAGTGATGAGAAGAGTGACTTACCCTGGCAGAACAGAGTTCATTCATTCATCCTCTTGCAGCACTGGGTGGCTGTCCTCCTTTGAATGGCGTTGGCACTGACTACCACTGCCAACCAAGAAGGATTATTGAGGTTGCTGCCCATTCTGCGGCTAGAGCGGGAGTAGAGGACATCATGGTGAGCCTCCACTGCATTCAAAAGGCGCTTGAGGGATGCATCATTGAACCTGGGGGCTGCAGTCTTTTTGCCTTTCAGGGACATGTCTGCTTTGCAGCAGTCGTGGGCTGGAAGCACTGAGATGTGCGCACAGCTGGATTTTAAATACGGTGCCTGGCGTGACGAAGAGGCAAGGTGATGGTGTGATGGATGAATGAAGAGCCCGCCCGCCATGGAAATGGCGTGTTTCCTGGTAATGCATAATTAATGCGGCGCATTTGGGACGATATGGCGCGAAAAGCCGCCATTGTGGCTGGCGGGTAAAATGTCATTTTACCTGCCTGCTATCGCACTTATTGCAAATCTGGGACGATTCCGTCCCAAGTCTGTCTTTTGTGGTCTTGTTCCTGGATTCAATAAGGCCATTTCTCCTCAAGTAACATCTTGCAGATTAAAATCAGTTTACTGTGAAGTACTGGCATTCTCAATGGCGCATTACTTTTCCCAAGTATTCTTTTATCAAAGACATTATACAAAAACAAATGCACACTTTTTAACTTTTCTGATGTCAGATTTTGATAACACTAATTTTTAGTGTTCTGTCAGTTTGAAGTAACATTCAAGTATTTTACCTTAACCATTTTTAAATAGCCCAGTTTGAATTTCTGTTTGCTGAGTGAGACACATTTCATGCAGCCTGGGTACAGGAAAGCAGCTGTTCGTGAGGAACTGTTCTTAATAAATTAAATTACATTAAAAGAAAGTCTCAGTTCAAGCAGTTGTATCTATCCATAATCACACTATATGCGATTAGAGGCCTCTGTCAGCTTTAAAGCAATAAGCAAAAGGTTTGAACTCAGCAGCTTAGTATGACAAGAATCATGTATTTTAATTAGGTTTTAGCTTATTAACTGCTTTGATCTATTAACCATATCTGTGGGATAGAACACTTATAATTTAAAAATAGATCCTTTCTTGACATCCTGCTAGGAATTACTACTGACATTTGCTCTTAATTTCCTTAGTATCCATGGAAATAGGTTAGTATGTTTATGTGAATTGTCTACAACATTTTGTATTATTAAGAGGATTTAGCATTGTTTGTACAACAGCAATCTGTGTATAAAGATGATGTATCGTTTGTTCACAACGTAATGCAACTTCTTGGGACCTAAGGAAAATGAGATTTGTCTCATTTACATGCCTCTAGATAGATGACATGACACCAGGTGACCGTTACCCTTAGCCAATGAAAATGGTTAATTTGGGAGTTAATTTTCCCTAATAAGGGAATCAGAACGAGTCAGAATTAAGAATAAAAGTTGAAAACCCAGTCTTCCTTGGCACAGTTCTGCCATTGCTTCTGTGGTGTAATTCTGTGACACAGTTCAAAGTCACCTCAGAAACACAAGGAGAATGACTTTTCTTGTGCCATCAGCACTCAAGAAACCTAGGCCTTGAAGGATAAGAAACCTCCATGCTGTCTTCACTGCTTTTTGTTAAGTATATATAACATCTTGCTTAATAAATTTTACTTCATTCATACCTTGTTAGGCCGGGCACAACCGAGGACCCCATTGCTATAAATTAGGAATTCGGAACCTAAATATTTTAATTAAAAAGGTTTTATACCTCAAACCCCTCAAAACTTACACTGCTGTCTAATTTTGCTGGGAGCATGAATGATTTGTATCATTGTGTAACGTCATTCATATCGAATAAAATAACACAACGTTTGTCAGTAAGTTTTAGTTACCTCATTTATTACCTTTTTCAAACCAGGGAATTTATAACCAAGGTGGGATATTAATGCAAAATGTCACATTTTGCATAAATTGTCAAAGGCACATTTCAAGTAATGGTTCAAATCAAATTTCATATTTACCTATACAGTCAGAACAAACAAAACCCAGAAAGAAAAATGAACATTACACATCTATTCCCTTCATTTAAAATTACAATTACATTCAAATCATGACAAGCCAAAAAGAGTTATGACTTTGTTGTATGAATATTTCAGTTAGCAATCCAAGTGATTGTATAAATATAGAGTACTTATATTATCAACAAAAATTATGGACCATGTTCTTTTACAAATCTACTTTTCCATACAGTTTGGAATGTGTCAATGAACTGCCGTCAAAGTAGACCAGCATTTACATTACGTAATCAAACCGAATGAGAGTTTGAAAGCAAGTTCTACAGCAATCTCCGTCACAGAATCATGGAAACACACATAACACTCTTGAGGATGAGGATCTGCAAAAAGTCTTCTGCAATGGAATGAACAAAATCATTTTACTAAAAATGTGGCTCAGTCCTTTTGATAAGTTTGAAAGTCAAAATTTTACTCAAGTACTACAAAGTTTATACAGTTCAATAGTCACATATTCAGTATCTTCTTCATTTGCTTACAAACTATGACGACAAATTATATATAAACTCATGATAACACAAATTGCATCATATAAATGCGCAACAGTGTGCTGTTATATCGGACACAGCTTGAAACATCTATAGTGGCAAGGCTAATTAGGGAAGTTTTTAAATTAATCTTGTTTAACCCACTGACAGTAGTACAATGAGTAAATCAGGGTGTGGACTGCCTTTATTTTTTTGAAATTTGCCAGCAGATTCCCATCACTAGGACCACAGCAAAGAAAGAAAATTGGATGAATTTTGTAATATTCTATTATACTCTTTCTGGGCAAAAGTTACTTTACTGACCATATAAGGCAGGTTATATGGCTACATATGATCATTAATTTGTTTATTATATATATTAAGGCAAACAAAATTTTAAACTTTGTTGGATCTCTTCTGGCCTTGCCTGCTGACCCCAGCAGGGTTTTCCTGGCAGAAAGCCAGTACTACTTCCCTGCTTAGTCTCAGATTCAAATGATCGATCTTACCTGCTATTCATAATACCAACAAGGTAGCTAAACAGAAATCAAGAGTCAGAACACTAGTCAGCTCCAATCCAGAAGTACTGAGGCAGATTGTAACTAATCTACCACCATCCCAGCTGAGGTCAGTTAACTCAGCAAAGATCTGGGATTGAATCTGGGATTTGCATATGTTAGATCAGTGACAGCTATTTGCTGAGCCAATATATGAAGAATTTATTTTCTGAACACAAGTTTTATCCACAATGCTTTCATGGTTTCCTTTTAATCACTGACAAAACATTTTTTTCAGCTGCTAACTTAAAGTAATCAAGAGAATTGACAAATTCAAATTAAATACATAATCTATTTAAAATTGATGATTATGATCACAATTCTCATGCTGAATTACAATCTAAGCTAGACTGCTGTCTGGAAGTGCTGAGTGGAGGCCAAATTTTCCCCACTGGAAGATAATGTAAGTTGGAGGGCTGGTCAATCACTTTTGTGCAGTTCCCAATGACTGATATTGGAACGGACCCAGGAACAGTTCTAGGCTGTTCTTTCAGTGAAGAAAAGTGAATGGTGACTTTAGGGAGTAAAAATAGGGGAGACAAATTAAAGCATATTATAAGGAGGGAAAAAGACATCTTAAGCCAAATACTAAAGCAAAAATACTGCGGATGCTGAAAATCTGAAATAAAAACAGTGTTGGAAATACTCGGCAGGTCAGACAGCATCAGTGGAGAGAGAGAAAAAAAAGTTAACATTTCAGGTTGATGAACTTTCATCAGAAGATCTCAAGTCCCCATTTTTCAGGTGTAATTTAAACTTTAACAATGTTCCAAAAGGCCTTTGATAAGATAGCATGCAGAAGGCTCATGACAAAGATTAGGGCTTGCAGAGGGGAAAAATTAGCTGAATGGATAGAAAACTGGCTACAAATTAGAAAGTAGAGGTAAAGGGTAGTTATTCAGATTGGAGAAAGGTAGACAGTGATATTCCACAAGGATCAATGTTGGGATGACATTAATTCATAACTTACATTAATGATTTGGACTTGAACAGGTTTCACAATAACAAATTTGCAAGTGATACCAAACTGGGGAGTGTAGCGAACACTTGAGGAACAATGCAGCATATCACAAGAAGATATTAGAAGGCGTGCAGACTGAGTAGTTAAGCAACAAATAAACTTTAACATATATAAATGTGAGGTGATGTTTTTATCTGTTCCAACACAGGTTTCCAACGACCTTCATGCACCTGTCACCTGGGTGCAGCATCTTGATTATGGACTCCCAGTTCACAGCCCTGTCCCCAGCTGTGTCTCATTGGCTGCAAAGTTGAAAGAAGGCTGTAGTGGCAAGATGGTCCCAGTCATCACATGCAGGCTTCTACCTGGGTTCATTGGAAAGTCCTGTAGTGATATAGGATTGGCGACAGGGACAGGACTGTGAACCTAGGAGTCCCTAGTCAAGATACTGCACACAGGCGATAGATGCATGAAGGTCATTAGACACCTCTGGTGCGACAGAGGTGTCTTTGGGCAGCAGCAGCATCTGTGACTGAGCAGTCCTTTTCAGGATACCCTCTGCTCATCCCAAATGGGAAGTGGGTTAGAAAAGGTGCCCTAAAAATAGGATGTCCCACTTTCTATTGGCTGGGAAACTACACCCTGCAGGATGACCATCTTTGTAGTCAAAGAAAGAAAATTCTAAATTTGGAATCTTAGAACACTTATAGGTAATCTCAAGAGTGACCTTCAGGAAAGAAGAATTGCAATTGCAACATGTGAGCTGTCAAGACTCCAAATTGACATCGCTGCCGTCAGTGAGACCCACCTTCCTAGGGTGGGGCAGCTGAAGGAAGAAGCAGTGGGACACATCTTCTACCAGAAAGGAAAATCTGACAACGACCCTAGTGTCAATGGAGTTGGTTTTGCCATCTGGAATAGGATCTTGGATGCACTGCTAGAACTCTCCTATTGTACAAATGACATTTCACCTACAGCTCAGCCATAATTAATATGCCACCGTCATTAGCACTTATGCTTCGACCCTCGACTTCAATGATGATGTTCAGGAAAAGTTCTATTCTGACCTCGATAAAGTTCTTTCCGTCATCTGAAAAGAAAAAAAAAAATCCTTCTGGGGGGCTTCAATGCCAGGGTTGGCTCTGACTCCAATGTCTGCAGCTGAACCATTGGGAAAAACGTGGTGGGAAAAGCCAATGCAAATTGCGACATTCTGTTGACAAAGCATAGCCCCATTATAACTAAGACCCTCTCCTGCCAGAAGCACAAATACAAAATCATATGGAGGCATCCTAGATCAAATATTGGCACCTCCTGGATTATGTTATTGTTTGACTCATAGATCTAAGTGATGTCTATATCACTCGATCCATGAGGGGACTGGTGCTTGCTGGGTCCATCGGTGTTGAACATTCACCTAGCATCAAGACATTGCAAGGCCCAAAAGTCAAGAGAAGAAGGAAATCAACATCACAGCTCTAAAACAGGCTGACCAAAGAAAGCAATTCCAAGTGCAGCTCACAACTGATCTGAAAAATCTTCACACATCCAACACAATTCCAGAACAGTGGGATCAAAAAAATCAGCTGGACCAGACTCCTGTGCTCAGACCATAGGCTTTGAGCGTTATCACCAGGATGATTAGACAAAAACGTGCCCACATATGTTATGACGTGGCAGATGATGTGTGCCAGGCGGACCATATCCACAAGGGAAACTTGGTTGCGCTATCACAATGGTTTTACAATTTGTATTTATTTTAAGATGATGTGTGCACTAAATTCAGAAGTAATGAGTCCGCCAAGACCTTTAGAGATTTTAAAAATTAAATTATTAATCAAATAAAAAATTTCAAGCACATACATAAGACTTCAACTACTTACTACTATAACAAATCCTAAAATTCCTACTTGACCTGACTTCCAGTTACACACCTCCTTTAAAGCAATAGTTCAAAATAGATTTTAGATTTAGAAAATCAGCAAGTTAACACAGTACCCACTTAACAGTGGAATTCACAATGGTCTTTCTCCAACTTCAGTTACTGGATACAACCGACTTATGCACAAATGGCTGGAGGCTGTTTCACATACGGCTGTTAGATCTTACATGGCCCTCTCCTAACATAGCCTTTCATTTTCCTTCATACATGTTTCTGTCTCTTTAATGTGTAAATTCTATTGTTCCATATGTCTTTGAAACTGTATCTTCTTCAAGATTTAAAAACTTTCATGTTGCCAATATTGTCAATAACCTTTGGCAAAAAATAAACACACTACTTAGCCTTGCTTATCTGGTGAGTTCTAAAAAGACTAAAATCCCTTTGAAATCCAATCAATCCCTTCATTTATCTAAAAAAAATGCAAATTCCCTTCATACCTTACATGCTAAGGTAACATTCATGTTTACTCATTAGCATTTCAAGCACATTTCTCCACCTAGCTTCCTTTGATGATTTTAAACTTACAGACTACTTGACTCCAAATGTAATTAAATTACAGACAGAACCACCTAAACTTACACCCATAAACCTATTTTACAATAACCAGAAAAATACTATGAAAATTATTATACTTGCATCACACATATGTAACCTCCTGGAAGAAGAATGATCAGCCTTCATTGCGTGGCAAAACAGCCGAAGGTCGCAAGACATGGCGGCAGCATTTCAACAACAGAAGGGTGATGCCCAAAGTCAAAGCCGGAAGTTAAAGGGCACGAGGTGGGAAGAGAAAGCCGAGATTCAACAATATGCTGATCATCGTGACATGGTAAGATTTTTTTGAAGCCATCAGGGCCATTTATAGACTGTGGACAAATGACCACAATACTCTTCATTCACAGGATGGTGTTTCTCCTCTTAAAGATGACAATACCATCCATCAATGCTGGAAAGAACACTTTAAGCACCTCAACTGTGAACCCACAGCGGCAGCTGTCACTCTCCAGGCTATCCCCTAATATCCTATGGTAGAATCCATGAGTGAACCATCATCAATAGGAGAGCTGCAACAATCAAACAGATGAAAAAAAACAAAGCCTGCAGTCCTGATGTATTCCACTGAGGTCTTCAACTCAAATCAACACTCCATGCACTCATTCCACAGATTTGGGAGGAAAAAGAACATCCCCCCAACTTCATCAATTGTAACTATCTTCCAGAGGGAGATGAATAGTGCTGGCCCTGGAGAGGGTCCAGAGCAGGTTCACGAGAATGATCTCAGGAATGAAAGGCTTAACATATGAGGAACGTTTGAGGACTCTGGGTCTATATTCGATGGAGTTTAGAAGGATGAGGGGGGATCTGATTGAAACTTACAGAATACTGAAAGGCCTGGATAGAGTGGACGTGGGGAAGATGTTTCCATTAGTAGGAGAGACTAGGACCCGAGGGCACAGCCACAGAGCAAAGGGAAGACCTTTTAGAACAGAGATGAGGAGAAACTTCTTTAGCCAGAGAGTGGTGAATCTATGGAATTCATTGCCACAGAAGGCTGTGGAGGCCAGGTCATTGAGTGTATTTAAGACAGAGATAGATAGGTTCTTGATTGGTAAGGGGATCAAAGGTTACGGGAAGAAGGCGGGAGAATGGGGTTGAGAAACTTATCAGCCATGATTGAATGGCGGAGCAGACTCGATGGGCCGAATGGCCTAATTTCTGCTCCTATGTCTTATGCTGTGGGAAGTATTGAGGTACTTCCCTCTAGTCCATGGCGGAAAAAGTCTTGACACACATTCTCCTGACTCATCTACTTTCTGTGGCTGAGGAAATCCTCACAGAGGCAGAGTGTGGCTTTAGACCTTCCAGACGAACTTCTCACATGGGCTTTATTGCCAGACAAATCAAAGAAAAATATCGAGAGCAACACCAGGAATTCTTCATTGCATTCATCGACCTGACCAAAGAATTTGACTCAGTAAATAGTGAGGTTCTGTGGATTGTGCTTCAAAGTTTTGGATCTCCAACATAATCCTGCAATTACTTCATCATCATATGCCTGCAACAGTCTTGAGTCGGACATCTGAAACTGATGCCTTCAAAATCTGGACTGGGGGCAAGCAAGGCTGTGTGATAACCCCCAGTACTATTTACAATCTACCTGACAGTGGCTAGTCACCTCATTAAAGATCAACTGTCCTCTGGTGTCAGTATTATATACCATCTAGGTGGTCTAGATGGAAATCTTTTACCTCTGTCACCACCATGCCAAAATTAAACCGACCTCCATAGACATACAGGATCTACAGTTTGCAGATGTCTGCAATGTTGTTGCCCACTCTGCATTGGATTTCCAAACCACTCTCAATCCTTTCAATTCTGTATATAAGAAACTCAGTCTGTCCTTGAATGTTGGCAAAACAAAGCTAATATCAACGCACACCTGGTCATCCAAATATTCCATCTCCCATATATGTTGAAGGAGAGTGTCACAACTCACTGGGGATAGCGCTGCAATATTAAGTCCCACTGCTCCGCGAGCAGTGACAAATGTTGAAAGTTTGATCAACCCATCTAACTGTTTAATTCAGGTTAACAGAATACCAGGTTTGTAAACTTAATAGGTAACTAACTGTTTATTGAACAAATTGTCTTTAACCAGTGGCAAAAGAAATATGAACTGCTAATTTCTAACTCTACTACCTAAACTCTACCCCTTCCTAAATCCCTATGCATACACATACAAGACACAAAAACACAGGGCAGAATTTTGCCCTTGGTGGTGGGCGTGCGGGCCCCACTGGCTCGGCAGCGGGCGGACAGCCGACCCCCACCGCCAAAACGGGGCCCGCTGCCATTTTGAGTGGGCAGGCAAATTAAGGCCCGCCCAGCAGCCTGCCCGACAGGAGGCGCTATGTGCTTCCTGTGTGCGGGGGGGGGGTGGAGAGAATCCCCAGCTATAAACGTGAAAGAGCGCACTGCTCCCTGAGACTAAGTGCTGTCTCAGGGAGATTAGTGAGTGTAAAAAACTTTAAAAAATAGAAAAATAAACATATTATTAACATGGCCCCCTCATGTGACAATGTCACACCAGATGGGACATGTTAATAAATATCACATTACATTTACTACAGTTTTTAAAAAGGAACATGAAACCTCATCTCGCCGGTGGATAAGGTTTCATGTATTATCAGAAGCCCCTGGGGCTCCTGGCCTGCCCGCCAGCCTTAAGGTTGGACGGGCAGGGCCTTTTAATTACCCTGTCAATGGCCTCAATTGGCCAATGACAGGTCGGTGGGTGGACAGCTGACTTCGCTGTCCGCCCGCCTTCCTGAAAGTTTAAGGGGACCGGGATGACGTCGGGGGGTTCCTCCCAACGTCATCCCGCGTCATTTTCCCATCGGTGAGTGGGCCCCGCCCCCAAATCGCCGACGGGAAAATTCTGGCCACAGATTTTAAGGGCGGGATAAAACAGTTCAATAGCACTAATTCCGGCATATAGGATTCGATGGGTTGATTTTGATCGATGTCTTCCAGATTCCTTTCAGTTCTTTGTTGATGACACGAGATGGGCTTCCCAGCACTTTCAGTCTTTAGCTCACTGGTTGAGCACTTGCTTTTTAATGTCTCTAACTGTGATTTTCTCCTTTGCTTCTTGACAGAGGTTTTTCAGAGAGAGAACAGGTTATAGAGGTATGAGGGAAAAAAAAACAGCTAGCTATTATTGTAGAATTACTGGAATCTTACACACACAGTAAAAAGAGGTTTTAGGTCTTTTCTCTTTTCAGGCTAGGAGCTTTTTTCTGCTGCACTGCTCTCACACAAACCCTGGTCACCTGGTTAGGAGCCAATTAAGATGTTGTTGCCAGGCAGTTCCCCATTAGGCCGGACTCCTCCTCGGCACCATCCTGTCTTTCATGGCATACTCTGTCCTTGGACAGCAACAGTGTATATATCACTCACACTGTTCCAGTAGACATGTCTTTCAAACTGCAGCCATTGTAATCTTAATCCACAGTCCATAGAAATAAAATGATATGTTCTTACAAGAGGCTCTGGAATATGTTGAGCACTTCCCATACCTTAGCAGCCACCTTTCTCAAAAGGCCACCATTTATAAGGAGATCCAACACTGGATAGGCTGTGCTAGTATAGTCTTCTGCAAACCACAGCAGCAAGTGTTCGACCACGAAAATCTCCACAAGTTAACAAAAGTCCTAGCGTACAGTGCAATTGTCGTCATCACACTCCTGTGCCGCAGTGAGACTTGGACTATGTATAAGCGACACATGAGAACACCAGAGAAATTCCGTCAGCAATGCCTCAGCCACATCCTTTGGATTCAATGGGAGGATCATCAAACAATGATGAGATAAAGCGGAAGAACAAAGCAAAGAAAAGAAAGCAAATCCTGCACTCTGGATCCTGCTACCACATGGGATGTCCTGTCCCATGTGCCTGAAGAACTGCCTGCTGAGTCACATGAAGATGGCAGAAACTCACGACTCTTGGGTAGACTTCATTCTCGAATCAAGGGACAGCTGCCACCACCAACGACAATGATTTTATTCCTCCTAACAATGTACATCATATACACACTAAAATGTTTTAAAAATTGAGCAAGGCAGAAGAGCAAAGGGACCTAGGGATACAGGTGAATAAATTATCAAAAGTAGAATCACAGGTCACAGCTCAGTAAAACAATTAAAATGCTAACAGCACTCAGATCTTTTTCAAAGGCCGTAGAATCCAAAAGTAGTAAAAGTAACACTAACTTTGCATAGGGTGCTGGTCAGAGAGTTCTGAAGTGTACTGTGCGCAATTCCAGCTTCCAAACTATATAAAGGATACTGGAGAAGGAGCAAAAAGGACTTAAAAGAATGGCACAGAACTGTGAGATTACAGTGAACAGGAACGACTGAAAAGATTGTTTTCTTTCAAAAAAAAAGATTTACATGTGACCTGATAAAGGGCTTTAAAATTATGAATTGGTTGGACAGCATTGATGTGGAGAAAATGTTTCCATGTGTGAGAGAAGTCAAAACCAGGGGCCATTAATATCAATAGGGAAATAAGGACTAATTTCTTTACTCAAGAGTTGTTAGAATGTGGAACTCACTAACACAGGAAATGATTATGGCAAATAGCTTAGGTACTTTCGAAAACAAAAACTAGATGAGTAATGAGAGAAAAGAGAATAGAAAGATTTGCCGAAAGGCTGAGATGCGGCAGATGGAATGGGGGCAGGAGAACACTCATGTGGAGCATAAACACAAGGGCTAGTGGTGCTGAAAAGCCTCTTTCTGTGCTATATATTCTGAACAAAATTTCAGGAACCTTTAAAGTTCAGTTAGTTATCATGCATGTCACCACTAAAACTGAGAGATGAACAATTGGGCAGCGAAAAGAACAAACTGAGAAATTAGAACTCCAAATATGATAGCTATTGATCAAGGTCATGCTAACTCACCCAACAACCCAGTAGGACATGGTAGGTGGAGGCTTCTTTTGATCAGTCCAGTTTTCAGGACTACACTGGAATAAGACACCATGTTCCTTCACTGGACCAAGTCCTGAGCTACTTTTCCTGAGATTCATTTGACTTGAAAGGCGTTTCCTTTCCTATTAAAATATATTTATAAAAAATCATAGTGGTTATCTATCAGGTTTTACTCTGTAAATTACAATGTACATCTTCAAATGCTAAAAGGTTTTTAAAAATTAATTTAGTCTCTTCACAATGCGTTCCAAGACTGAAATGGTGACAATGGACTTATCAAAGGGTAGCACAGATGTTATAGCTTAGTGCACAGATGATTGGAAGTCATCTTGATGGATATATCAGAAACTTATGATGGAAAAAATAAAGCATGCATAGCAGGAAGCTGTAAACTATTTAATTCAGAAGTACACAGTTAAAATGCTGGTATTGGCCATCACTCTCACTATTCTCCATACCAGGTGAGCTTAGCTGAATACTTTACAGACCATATGATAGATAATTTTCTATACCATAGCAGCAACTCATGTCTACCAGAGTAAATAAAGGAAGATTGCTAAAGTTGGTTGTTGCGATTTAATTAACAAATGGTCTCATTGAGTAAGACTGCCAACTTTGTTGAATTATGGGCAGTGTTGTGCCCTGGACCAGCATCCAATACAACTGAATTGAATTGATTTATCATTTTGGAAATTCACAGCCAAGAAAATGATAATACATCCACCCTATCTATTTGGGCTGGATTCAAACTCAAGCTAAATGAAATAATTGTGTGCTAGATCACTCAGCTGCATCGTTCAGTAGTTTGAATCTTCCATGGAGTACGAATGCTACAAATATCAGCACAAACCCAATTACTATATACTTTAAGCAACCTCACCCGTTTGTCCAAGGTCTGTTGGAAGACTGACCGTATTGATAAGCAACAACGATGGAAGTTTTTGATTAACTGTGAGTGAACAGAACCACTGAGCTGTGCAACTTCTGTATGTGTGGGTGCTATGAATATTCCTTGTACTGTTTCTAAAGAAATGTAATAAAATAGAGTGTTTTCTGAGCCCGATGTCAACCTGAAAAACATGAGACAGTAGATTTTTAACAAGGTTTGATACAAATGTTCTTAGGTAGTTACTAAATAAGCAATATTAAATTTTCATTTGAGAAAATGCTTAATGTACAAATCATTGACGAGGTTGCCATTTATGTAGTTGTATGCCCGAACATTCATAATTACCCACATTCTTTAGAATTCCATCATGTAATTGAAGGGGATACTAGGGGTAATTCTACAAGCTCATACTGCTGGTGGGAATCTTGCACATTGATGAAGCTCATCACAAATATGGCCATATGCTGCTCATGACTTTCTGACCAAACGGTTGGAAAATAATGAACCACTCGTGCCCCTTGACTTCCAACATGTGCTGCTGGTAGGCCCTCCACTGTCTGTCCTGACTCAAAATAATCCTTGCTAAGTCTGCATTAGAGCACTTAATTTGGATCACTTCCCCCATGTTCATTAAGAACATTGTCCTCTCAAGTCTAACGCTGATTTTGTATCACCCAGATCCTCTTCACTTAGCTTCCATGCCAGATGATTTTAATTTTCTAAATTCCACTTACATTCTCTCTAAATTCTCTGTTTTAGTTTCCCCATGCAGTCTTCCTCCTACATTTTCTTTCTGCCACCCAGACCGGAGGACACCCATTTGGCCCAATCATTTTGCAAGGCCTCGCAGTTTTCAAGGTTTCACTCAACATTGCTACCATAGGTAACTTTAGGAAATCTCCTTTACTGCCTACATCTCCTCACACACTTCTAAACCCCATACAACTATGCCCCCAACTTTCAACATCATGCTAATTCTTAACTCTGTCTTCAGCTGCTCCACTTGTCATGATACTGTTACCAACGTTGACCTAATCAACAATTTTCTTAACTCTGCTTTTGATCAGCTGATCCCCACCAAGTCACCAATGCTCTCCGACCTTCACTGTTGCTTCCTGGTATAATTACTCTCACAATTTTCTCACGTTTAAAGGTCAAATATTTGAGTGCGCCTGGTGCATGACTGACCTGTTATTTGCTGACAAAGGTGGCCTGACCATCTCATGAAGCACTGCACCTCGCTCCTTCCAGCAGATCCTTCAACTACTTCAGGATCATGCTGCAGGACAAGGACAAACCCAGGCTCTTATCAACAATAATAACACCTACTTCTTCCTTGCCTCAAAGTGTGAAGACCTATGGAATTTTTAATTTCTAAAAAAAATGCAACTGTTTGCATAGTTGTCATCCTCTCTTTCCGTATCAGCAATTTCGTCCAACTTCAATCCCCTCCCCAAGTACTCTCAGGCTGAATTAGATAATGTGAAATCCTGTTGTCATGTTTGACCTGGAGAGAGCTTCCAACTTTATTCATCACAATGTTAGTTTACTTTAATCTCCATAACTTGGAGGAAACACTGCCCACCTTGACCTGACTTCCATTACTGCCATCTATGGTCTTGTTGCAGATCATGGTTTCAACAGAAACTTGGTTTGTAGATGACAACTACTTGCTCCTCACTGTTGCCTCCTGCATGGCAATACTTTCCACTGCCATTCCCAACCAAACTGCTGAAATGGGCGACACTTCACCAAATTATGCCTTCACTTTCCCTCTCCTCCTTGAGATCTTCTCCTCCTTCAAGCGCCTTGTCTTATTCCACCTCCTTGTCACTATGTCAAAATCCTTATTCTCTCCTGCACCACCACCCGCTGCCCCCAGCTCCAGCCTGAATTTTTCACTTAGATATCCTTTCTCCTTTTCTCCCTCAGTCTCTACAACAGATGATTGTTCATCCTCATTGATTTCATTTCCATTTCAAATCCCCTGGTCCTCTTCCTATGATTTTATTGTCCTCCTGCCCTTCATTAATTTCTCCTTCCATGCCTATATTGAGGCCACAATCAGATCAGCCTTGATCTTTTCAGATGGTGAAGCAGGCTCAGAGGGCCACATGGCCAACTCCTGTTCCTAATTCATGGTTGCCCCCTCAACTTTGCCACCTCTTGTGGCTGCTCAACTCCTATTGTCCCTATCATAGATGAAGCCATCTCCAATGATATCCTTGTATCCCTCCCCCATTTCCGCCCAAGTCCGCCCCTGGAAAATCTCCCTTCAAACTCTGAACTACCTAACTTTTCACCTTCCATTTGCCATAATACTTCAGCTGTCAATTTACATCACCGCTCCCTCACCTGCACTCTTGATACTCTTGGTTCCCAGTAAACTCCTTACTCTCGCACACTGGCTCTCCAGTATGGCCCTCACTTTTATTCCCTCAAGTCCCAAGAGATTTCAACTGCATCTGGCTCACCAGTTCAGCCATCCATCGTCAGTTCTGGCTGGACTAAATCAGGTGCTGGTAGGCATTGTTCTGCTCACTAATTGTCTTCCGACTGTGCCAGCTCCATACCCTTGCCAACATTTCCATCCCTCACACTGGCCACTGTCTCAGCCTACTTGCAACTTTGGTGCCCTCTTCGATCCTGAGCTGATTTTCCAACCCCATATCATCTCCATCACGATGATTGCCCATTTCCACGTCGGTAACATCATCCTTCTCCATGGCAACTAACTGGGAAAGTGTCTCTTTTGATCTGATGCATAACTGTCTGGGACTGACTTGATGGAGCAGCTGGTCTTTTCCTGACAACTATTTCCACATGTTCTCCACTTTTGCCCGAGAATATCTGCTGCTGAAAGCCGCATTCGTGCCTGTGTCACCTCCAAAGTCCAGTATTCAAATGTTGTCCTGGCCAGTCCATCAACCTCTGTAAACTTCAGCTCATCAAAAACATTTGCTGCCTGTACCCTATCCCACAATAAGTCTCATACACCCTCACTCCTGTGTTCACCGAACTACTTTGACTCAGACCCCAACATCTCAAATTTAAAATTCCTATCCACATTCCCCGATTCCTTTGTAGTCTCACTCCACCCTATCACTGAAGTCTTCGTCAGCCCTACAACTCTCCAGGAACTCTGTGATCCGCTAAATTGTGCGACCCCACTCACTTTGTCCCAACATTTGTAGACATGCCTTCAGCCTTCCAGGCCATGAGTTTTGGTGCACTTTCTCTTAACCTCTTCCTCTGTTTTTAAGACTTCTTAAAAGCTCTCTCTTTAACAAAGCTTTTAGTCACCCCTCTTAATATCTTCATCTTGGATTTTTGACCGCTAAGAATCTGTGAAGCACCTTGGGATGTTTTCTCTATGTTAATGGGACCATATGAATTAAGTTGTTGTTGCTGAATCTCTGTCTACACTTTCATTACTTAAAAGCCTTTGCAACACCCTCTTTACTGGTCTGCATATGTACAGTTGCACTGATAACAATGGACAATCTGTCTAAACTACAGCCCACATTCTGCCCTACACTAAGTTCTGCTTGCCCTACCTCAACAATCTTTGTTGGTTCATTGCCTCCCAATGCACTAAATTCAAAAATCCTCAATCTCACTTACAAATTACTTCACGACCCAATTAACTTTACCTCTGCAACTATTTCTAACTCCACACCCTGGCCTATGCTCTTTGATCCTACAATGCTGGCATCCTGTGCATCACTACATCTTTCTTTGAGTGCCGAACTTCCAGTCCCCTTGGTCGTACTCTTTGAGAGTTTCTCTCTAAATCCTCCCTCTTTACTGCTTCTCTTTCCACATTTACGGGACGGCGATGGCATAGTGACTAGTAATCCAGAGACCCAGGGTAATGCTCTGGGGACCTGGGTTCAAATCCCGCCACGGCAGATGGTGGAATTTGAATTCAATAAAAACCTGGAATTAAAAGTCTAACGATGACCATGAAACCATTGTCAATTGTTGTAGAAACCCATCTGGTTCACTAATGTCCTTTAGGGAAGGGGATCTGCTGTCCTTACCTGGTCTGGCCTACATATGACTCCAGACCCACAGCAATGTGGTTGACTCTTAAATGCCCTCTGAACTAGGGGGCAACTAGGGTTTGGTAATAAATGCTGGCCTGGCTAGCGATGCCCACATCCCATGAACGAATTTTTAAAAAATTTAACCGCTGCAAAATCTTTCCTTTTGATTGCAGTTTTGACCATCTCTCCCAGACCTTCTCTGACTGCTTGGTATCCATTTCTCCTCTTCAAAGCATCATGGGATGTTTCTACTTTAACGTCAAATTTATGTACCATGTTTTAGGTCCAGAATTTTTTTTTTTTTAAGGTGTAGCACTACAAATGCATAAACTCATATGCTACATTTAAAACCTGGAAGATTAACACCTTTAATACTTGCATTGTGCATACACTATTTTTAATGCACAGGAGTAAAGTCCACTAGGGTAAGTACATATCATTAAGAATTTCATTGATACATCTCAAATCATAAAGAGTGCTCATAGCAGGTTCTTGTTCCAGAGAGTAAACAAAACAATGAACACCGAAAAGAGAAATTGAAACCAAGTCTGGAAATTAAAAGGAAACACCGCAGCAGGTTTTTACTTACGAAAACATAAAAGTGTACTAAAAATCTTAAATATACAATTTTAAACTTACTTCATCATACTGGACATTTCCTCAGTCTCCTGCTCAGAAAGGCTTTTTTTCATGCTTCCCAGATAAAATGGATTGGGAAAGTTTTGTTTCTTCTTGCTCTGAAATTGTATTTATTTTTTTAACAAATTCATTATAAGTAAATTTATTGAAAGGTGAACATTAAACAACTTTAATTTAACAGCTACCTTTATATGCAAAGTTTAATCAGATAAAAAAAAATTAGCTATGATTAGCATTGTTCTACATTTAAAAAAAATATAAATCCGAGAACTTAATATCCGAGTCAAAACTAACAATTTCCACTGTTAAGCATTATTATGACACAGCCGATGGTAAATGCTGAGCTATTCAAATCCCAGAGGGAAACATGAAATAACTTTTTGCAATTTGTATGTTTCAAGATGCAGGTTTTGAATTCAGCAGTAATAAGACCACCGAGTCCCAAGAGTTTTTTTTACAAAACTAAATTAAACATTTGTTAATTAAAAGATTGTAAGTACATACCTATGTCTACAAATTACTACAAGAATAACTGCTAAAAAAAAAATCCACTAATTAATCTGACTCTCAGTTACACCTCCACTAAGGCAACAGTAAAACTCAGATTTAAACAGACTCCTGGCAAAGCACACCCTGGACAGTTGAATTCAAAATGAGTTTCATCCAGCTCTGGGTCCTTGCAGGCAGCGGCTTGAGGCTTTAAGATCTTAGAATCCCTCCTCTTTTACCAACAGCCTTTTCTTCCTTTATACGTATTTTCCCCTTTGAATGCAAATTCTCACTGGGGGAGGATGTGTGGGAATGGGCTGGTTCCCGATCGGCGCCCTCAGTTGGGGGCGCGCCGCCATTTTACATGGGCAGGCCAATTAAGGCCCGCCCAGTGTGACATCCGCCAGGAAGTGCTATGTGCTCCCTGTACAGGCGGGCGGGGAGGAGGGATTCCCTGAGCCGGGAGTGGGCTCTATTGCGCATGCGCGCAAAAGAGTGCACAGATCTCCCTGAGGTAAAGTGCTGCCTTAGGGAGATTGGCTCAGATTTGAAACTTCAAATAAACATGAGAAAAAATTTCACTGCCATGTCCCCTCATGTGACACTGACACGAGTTGGGACATGTCCATAACTTTTATTTTGAAATATTCTGAGATTTTTAAATCACTCATGAAACCTCATCCCGCTCATGGATGAGGTTTCATGCTTTTTCAAAAGCCCGCCAGGGCTCCCAGCTTGCCCGCCAACCTTAAGGTTGGACGGGCAGGTTCATTAAAGATTTCAATTAGGTTTTTAATGGCCTTAGTAGGCCATTGACAGGTCGGCAGGCACGCAGCCAACTCAGCTGCGCGCCTGCCATCCTAGAAATCTAAATGACGCGGGGTGACGTTGGGACGCACGCCCAATGTCACCCCGTGTCATTTTATGCGTCGGCGAGTAGGCCCCGCCCCCCGCAAAGAAGATTCTACCCATTGTATCACTAAGTTTTTTCTCTAACAGTAAAACTCCTTTCACAGCACCAATTTTAGAAGTAAGCTTTGGAATAAATAAACCCATTGTTTAGCTTCTTCTGGATAGGTGTGATATTTCACCCATTGTTTTGAAAATACAATTTTCCCCCTTTTCACTTCATCTCGTAACTTCCCTATATTTACCCAATTACCATTTCAAACCTACTTCTCTTCTATACATCAAAGCCTCTAGACCAGCTGGCTTTAATCCAATTAAGATCACAATTAAGACACTAGAACTCTATTTTAAAATAATTTCCAATAACATTATTATATCTTCTTGACAGCATGGTGATGCTCAGCAGAACTAGAATCACTGCTGCTGTTACAAAAAACATTGCATGAGTCAGGCACCTTATCAGAGTAATTAGAATTTTTACTATTGCAAAGGTCTTTCAGATCTATGAAGAAAATTACCATGTCAGTGTTGAAACACAAACAATATGTGGCCCAATAACAGCATAGGGAATCTTAATGGAATGTCAACGGAGACAATTTTACAGCTCTAGGACTGGTCATATTACCATGCTGTGATTCATTGAAGGCCCCAAATATTTAATCAATAATCTATTTGGTTACTTTATTCTTCAGCCATTAGGGAGTGCAGTGGCCACTTGTAACAGTTCTTGCTCTCTAGGTTAGAGCATTGGAACTGAAACATATGGCAGTGAAGCTTATCTTGTCCTCTTAAGATTCCAACTTTTAGTCAATGTTCATTTCTATGAGAAATGATATGATTGGCATAAATGGAGGGAACAATTTATGTGCAAGCAGATAAACTATTTTCAACTTTTGTTAATGACGCAATAACTTCTTGGATATTAAGGGCTAAGGAAACTGTAGTTGTCACAGACTTAAGTGTTGAAAAAATAGTCTACTTCCCAGGGTGTTCGAGTTTATTCACATCCCAAAAACAAATGAAATTCCTAAATGAAAGTACTCATTGAAAGTTTCCATAAATTATGGTTTGGTAAATTATAGTCAGTCTTAATAATCTTCCTTTCTGCAATTGGGGTTAAATAGTGTTATGAACAATATGTGTGTGTGTTAAGAAAGGTAAAATGGATTAGTTTCATTTAGGTTTTGTTTATGAACCTTGGTGCCTGATAGTCTGGGTAGTCTTGTGACTGAAAGGTTTCAGGTCTTTTGATTTTGTTTGTATATATACATTTTAATGAGGTCTTACAACCCCTGAAGTTAAAGAGATGGGTTAAAAAGGGTTGAATGTTCAGTGATTAAAACTTTACTCTTGCCTAGTGACAGTGATCCAGAGACACAGGAAGGACAGGAGTTCAGAGAGGGAGAGTTCAATGTGTGTCAGAGAAATAAGACAGGAATTTGAAGCTCTCGGAGAAGAGAAAAAAACTGCAAGGCTGGTGGGACAGTAGTTAACTGGATAATCAGTTTGGGGACTCAGTAAAGTGATCAGTTTAGCAGAGGTGCTACTGGAAGACTGTGTTTAGGGAACTCATTTGTTTGCTCCTGAAATTGGTGCATCACAGCTAGAATTAACTGGAATTCAGTTGAAAATGAAGCAACTTGAAATAGGAACAGAAAAAGAAATGAAGCAGCTGGGGATAAAAAGACACAGAGAAAAGCAGAAGCTTGCACTGGAGATGAAAGAAAATGAAAAAACTTGAATTCGAAACAAAGTTTAAAGTGCGGTTTGTGTGTGTCTCGGGGGAGAGAGATGAGTTGGATGAGAAGCATCAAGTGAATGCTCAGGAATTCACCAGAAGAAAACCATGTGCATCTGTCAGTCCCAAGCAAGAAGCCTTTGTGTTAAGCTAGTGGTAACTCCTCACTGGTTGGTGCGTCTGTAAAAATATTGCTATTGTTGTGTTTGTATTGCGATCTTTCCAATCTTTTTGTCTGGTATAATATAGTTCCTTTTCCTTGCTTTAAGAAATATTTTATGCTTTGTATTAAAAGTTCATCAGCAGACTCCTGCGAATTTGTTCAGTAACTTACCTCCACAGTTCCTAAAAAAGTTATTTATCAAGCCAGGTTTCACTCTGGGATCTGACTTGTTCAGTATTAACAGCAGCTGGGATCATAACTTAGTGGCGGCTCACCCGGAATCAAAAATCCTTGAATTTAAGTGGGATCCGTGAATCCTTAAAGAAACGGGAGGTATTGGGCATAGGAACAGGAATTGCTGTGAAGTATATTATGCTGGTTGGGACTCAAAAATGGCTTTGATTGTTGCTAATACTTTTCTGAGAGTAGAAAATGTAACAGTGGATTATTTGAAACCCTTGACTATGGCTGCACTAACAGTTCGCAGATAAATTGAATGTAGAAATAAAAGCAGGAGGTAATAAGGGTGATATAATTAAAGAAATTACCCAGCATTTGAAATTAAAAGAAGAGAAACCTCAAATTGGTGTATCACAGCTAGAATTAGCTGGAATTCAGTTGCAAATGAAGCATCTTGAAATAGAAAAATGAAAAGAAATGAAGCAGCTGGAGATAAAAAGAGAGAAAAGCAGAAGCTTGGGCTTGAGAAGGATAAAAGAAATTAAAACAGCTTGAATTAGAAAAAAATTAGGAAAAGGAGAAAGTAAAAGCAAAGCTCGAATTAGAAAAAGAAACGTAAATGCGAAACCTTGAGCTTGAGTTTCAAAGACAGAACAAACTCAGACAGCATGAACTAGCTAGAGAAAAGCTGTGAATAAAGTTAGAAAGGAGAGATAGTGCTTCAGATGATGATTCTGATTCCACTGAGGATTTTGTTTTAACCAAGAGTCTTTGTTTAGTGCCTAAGTTTACAGAGGATGGAAAGATATTTCACCTCATTTGAAAAGATAGCAGTGGTGCTTAAGTGACCAAGGAGTGCTTGGACCTTAATGTTACAAAATGTCCTCACAGGTACAGCTATGAATATGTACACTAGTCTGCCAGAAGAGCAATTTAAAACAAAATTCATTCACAGGATGTGGGCTTTGCTGGCTGGGCCAGCATTTATTGCCCATCCCTAGTTGCCCTTGAGGAGGTGGTGGTGAGCTGCTTTCTTGAACCGCTGCAATCTGCAAACTATGAAGGGCAATGCTCAATGCATGCGAGCTTATCCCTGAAGCATATCAGTTGAAATTTCAGACTTCAAAGAAAAGACCGAATGAATCACTTGTAGAATTTGCTAGGGAAAAAGAAATGCTGTGAGACCGGCAGTTTTGATCACTGAAGTTAAGAGAAAATCTTTGAGAATGTGAGGAAAGTTATGATGAAAGAGTTCTGAAATAGCATTCCAGTAACCATGAAGACTTATTTAGATGAGCTTCAAGTATCAAAGATCTGAGAAACAGCTGTTTTGGCTGATACCTATGATATCTCACAGTATACAGACAGTTCCATGTGGGGAAATAGTCATATGGGAATCAAAAAGGAAATTGGAGGAATAGAAAATCTGGTGATGGAAGAGGTACTAGTTCTAGGGAACAGACAGAAGGACATCAAAATAATGATGGAGATAGATAGGCTAGAACCTAAAAAAGAGGTGAAAAGAAAATAGTATGCTTCCATTGCAATAAAACTGAACCTACTGAAGCTAATTGCTGGAAATTAATTGGGAGACACTTTGCAGTAATAGGGACAGCTAAAGACTTTAGGAAAAACTAACTTCGGGAAGGAGACAAGTGACAAAACAGTAGCCATAGTGCAAGTGCAAAGGGAAGGCTCAGAATTTACCAAGAGGTAGAGATAATTCCTCAGACTAGTCAAGTAAATTCGAAAAAACAAATTACGGAAGGGTTTAAAGATTTTGTTTATAGAGGAGGGGATATTCCCTTATTCTTCTAATCAAGGAGGTAAGCCAATAAAGATATTGAGACACACTGGAGCAAGTCAATCACTGATGCTGGCTGATGATACAATGTGTCTTCCAGAGGGGTTAATGAAGGATTAAAATATTAATTGAAGGTTTCCGCAGATATTATAAACTGGTTCCATTATATAGAGCTGGATTAAAGAGTAATTTAGTAAATGGAGAGGTTATAGTTGGAGTAGTGCTTAAAATGCCTATAGCAGGAATTCATTTTATTTTGGGGAATGACCTGGCTAGCTCAAAAATATGAGCTTCACCGAGGGTGTTGGAACAACCAGTGGAAGTGAAAGAAACCCAGATGCTACAAGGGGAACATCCTGGATTGTTTCCTGGCTGTGTAGTGAATAGATCTCAGGCCCATAAAATTACAGGAAGAGGAAGAATCTATGAAAAAAGGAGATGAAGTAGAAATTCAGTTATCTGACACTACTTTTGAAAACTTGAACAAAAAAGGAGGAAGGTAAAGAAAATGAGGCTGACATGTTTAGGCCATCTTCTTTAATAGAAATGCAACAGGCTGATCCTGAGTTGAAAGAACTGTATCAAACAGTCTACTCAGAGACTGAATCAGAACTAATACCTGAGTGTTATTATTTTTAAAAGACAAAGTGCTAATGAGGAAATGGGGACAACCTTAAATAGCAGCAGATGAGAAGTGGGCATTAGTTCATCAGGTGGTAGTTGCATCTGAGTATAGTAACAAAATTTTACTAGTGGTTCACACAATTCCAAAGGCAGGTCATTTAGGTGTTAGGAAAACTCAGGTTAAAATAAAGAAACGTTTTTATTGACCAGGATTGCATTACGATATAGTTAAATTCTGCCAGACATGTCATATGTGTCAGATAATGGAGAAACATCAATCATCAATTAAACCTGCAGCTTTAATTCCAATACCAGCTTTTGAGGAACCTTTTAGCAGGGTTCTAATACTGTGTAGGACCCCTACCTAAAACCAGAAGTGGGGATCAATATCTTTAAAAAAATTGTGGGTGTTGCGACGAGGTTCCTGAGGCGGTGCCTTTGGGGAAAATTACGGCAAAACTGATAGTGGAAAAGTTAGTTCAATTTTGCCTAAGGAAATACAATCAGATCAAGGCTCAAATTTTATGTCACAAATATTCAAAAAAATAATGAATAGTTTGAAAATACAACAATTCAAGTCCTCAGCTTATCATCCACAGTAACAAGGTGTGTTAGAAAGATGACATCAAACTTTAAAGACCATGATCAAAGCCTATTGTCAGGAATGTCCTAATGATTGAGATAAAGGAATTCCATTTTTACTGTTTGCCATTCCGGATGCCCCTAATGAATCAACAGGATTCAGTCCTTTTGAATTGATATATAGGCATGAGGTGAGAGGACCCCTTAAATTAAGCTCAGAGACAACACTTCTGACCCATGTTTCAAATTTCCGGGAGAGATTAACCAAATCGTGAGAGTTGGCCAAAGAACATTTGAAAAGTGCTCAACAAACAATGAAAGTTAGAGCAGATAAAAATGCCAAAGCTCGAAATCCTGTCGCTGGAGACCAGGTGTTACTATTAGTATAAAAGCAAAAAACTGCGGATGCTGGAAATCCAAAACAAAATTAAAAATACTTGGAAAAACTCAGCAGGTCTGACAGCATCTGCGGAGAGGAACACAGTTAACGTTTTGAGTCTGTATGACTCTTCAACAAAACTAAGGAAAAATAGAAGAGAGGTGAAATATAAGCTGGTTTAAGGGGGGTGGGACAAGTAGAGCTGGATAGAGGGCCAGTGATAGGTGGAGATAGCCAAAAGATGTCATAGACAAAAGGACAAAGAGGTGTTGACGGTGGTGATATTATCTAAGGAATGTGCTAATTGATCACATTAAGGGTAGAAAGCAGGACGAGTAAGGTACAGATAGCCCTAGTGGGGGTGGGGTGGGGGGAAGGGATGGAAATAGGCTAAAAGGTAGAGATAAAACAATGGATGGAAATACATTTAAAAATAATGGAAATAGGTGGGAAAGGAAAAATCTATATAAATTATTGGAAAGGGGGGGGCGGGAAGGAGAAGAAAGTTCATGATCTAAAATTGTTGAACTCAATATTCAGTCCGGAAGGCTGTAAAGTGCCTAGTCGGAAGATGAGGTGCTGTTCCTCCAGTTTGCGTTGAGCTTCACTGGAACATTGCAGCAGGCCAAGGACGGACATGTGGGCATGAGAGCAGGGTGGAGTTGAAATGGCAAGCGACAGGAAGGTCTTGCGGACTGACTGAAGGTGTTACTATTAGTACCTATCTCTGGTGAACCGGAAAAAGCAAAGCTCACTGGACCTTATCAAATCCAAAAGAAACTCAATGATGTAAATTACATAGTGAGTGCTCCAGACAGGAGGAAAAGTCAGTGAGTGTGTCACTTTAATGTGTTAAAGCAATATTATGACAGGGAAGGTGGTCAGGATGGGAATGTATTTAGTGATAAAAGAAGTTGGGAGTGAAATAAATCCAGAGAATTTAGCCCAAGCGAGGGAAGCGATCAAGTTCATGGTGTAAAATGACATTATTGAACTGAGTCACAGTAGCTGGAGCTCACCTATTGTAATGGTACCAAAACCAGATGGGTCACAGCAATTCTGCATAGGTTATCACAAAGCTAGTGTGGTAACAAAGGTGGATTCATATCTGATTCCCCGGTTAGAAGATTGTATTGAGACGATTGGATAGGCAATGTTTGTTATGAAAATTGATTTATTGAAGGGACATTGGCAAGTTTCATTAACTGACATGGCCAAAAAGTCAAAAACAGAAAATGCTGGAAAAACTCAGCAGGACTGACAGCATCTATTGAGAGAGAAACAGAGTTAACGTTTTGAGTCTGTATGACCCTCCTTCAGAGCTTCTGAAGGCTAGTGGGACAGTGGTTAACTGAACAATCAGTTATGGGGCTCAGTTGAGCAGAGGTGTTACTGGAAGGCTGAATTTGGGGAGCTCATTTGTTTGTTATGCAGTTGAAGAAACAAATTTGTATCAAACTGCTAGAAAGTCAATAAAGACTGAAACCAAATGGACCACCCAGTATCAACGTAGGCACAGAAATGACAACGACATAGTGAGCCCTGTGGGCCCTGCGAAGTCCTTCTTAGTAACATCTGGGGGCTGCTGCCAAAATTGGGAGAGCTGTCTCTTAGACTAGTCAAGAAACAGCCTGACACAGTCATACTCACGGAATTATAGCTTATAGATAATGCCCCAGATACCACCATCACCAGCCCTGATTATGTCCTGCCCCACCAGCAGGACAAACCCAGCAGAGGTGGCGGCACAGTAGTATACAGTTGGAAGGGTGCCCTCAATATCGAGTCTGGACCACATGAAGTCTCATGGCATCAGGTCAAACAGGAGCAAGAAAATCTGCTGATTACCACGTACTGCCCCCCTACCCCTCCAGTTCCTCAGCTGATGAATCAGTACGCATCCATGTTGAACACTACGTGGAGGAAGCATCGAGGGTGGCAAGGGCACAGAATGTACTCTGGGTGGGGGATTTCAACATCCATTGCCAAGAGTGGCTTGGTAACATCACTATTGGCTAAGCTGGCACAGTCCTAAAGGATATAGCTGCTAGACTGGGTCTGCAGCAGGCGGTGAAGGAACCAAGAGGGAAAAGCATTCTGCACATCATCCTCGCCAACCCCCCTGCTGCAGGTACATCTGTCCATGACAGTAATGGTAGGAGTGACCACCGCACAGTCATTGTGGAGACAAAGTCCCATCTTCACGTTGCGGATACCCTCCATCATGCTGTGTGGCACTACCACCGTGCTAAGTGGGATAGATTTCAAACAGATCTAGCAACTCAAGACTGGGTATCTGCAGCAGCAGAACTGTACACAACCACAATCTGTAACCTCATGGCCTGGCATATCCCCCACTCTACCATTAACACCAAGCCAAGGGATCAACCCTAGTTCAATGAGGAATGCAGGAGGGCATGCCAGGAGCAGCGCCAAGCATAGCTAAAAATGAGGTGTCAACCTGGTGAAGTGACAACACAGGACTATTTGCACGCCAAACAGCGTAAGCAGCAAGTGATAGACAGAGCTAATTGATTTTACAACCAAGATCAGATCTAACCTCTGAGGTCCTGGCACATCCAGTCATGAATGGTGATGGACAATTAAACAACTCACTGGAGCAGAAGGCTCCACAAATATCCCCATTCTCAATGATGGGGGAGCCCAGCACATCAGTGCAAAAGATAAGTCTGAAGCATTTGCAACAATCTTCAGCCAGCAGTGCTGAGGGATAGATCCATCACAGATGCCAGTCTTCAGCCAATTAAATTCACTCCACATGGTATCAAGGAACGGCTAAAGGCATTGGACACTGCAATGGCTATGGGCCCTGACAATATTCTGGTAATAGTACTGGAGACTTGTGCTCCAGAACATGCTGCACCTTGAGCCAAGTTGTTCCAGTACAGCTACAACACTAGCATTTAGCCGACTATGTGGAAAATTGCCCAGGTATGTCCCTTACACAAAAAGGACGACAAGTCCAATCCAACCAATTACCGCCCCATCAGTCTACTCTCAGTCATCAGTAAAGTGATGAATGAGGCCACCAACAGTGCTACCAAATGGCACTGGCTTAGCAATAACCTGCTCATTGATGCTCAGTTTGGGTTCCTCCAGGGCCACTCAGCTCCTGATCTCATTACAGCCTTGGTTCAAACATGGACAAAAGAGCAGAACTCCAGAGGTGAGGTGCTAATGACTGCCGTTGACACCAAGGCAGCATTTGACAGAGTGTGGCATCAAGGAGCCCTAGCAAAACTGAAGTCAATGGGAATCAGGGGGAAAACTCTCCACTGGTTGGAATCATACCTAGATCAAAGAAAGATGGTTGTGGTTGTTGGAGGTCAATCATCTCAGTTCCAGGACATCACTACAGGAGTTCCTCAGGGTGATGTCCTAGGCCCAACCATCTTCAGCTGCTTCATCAATGACTGTCCTTCCATCATAGGATCAGAAGTGGGGATGTTCGCTGATGATTGCACAGTTCCGCACCATTCGTGACTCCTCAGATACTGAAGCAGTCCATGTTCAAATGCAGTAAGACCAGGCTTGGGCTGACAAATGGCAAGTAACATTCGCACCACAGAAGTGTCAGACAATGACCATCTCCAACAAGAGAGAATCTACCCATTGCCCAATGACATTCAATGGTATTGTCATTGCTGAATTCCCCGCTATCAAAATCCTGGGGGTTACCATTGACCAGAAACTGAACTGGGTTAGCTATATAAATTCTGTGGCTGCAAGGGCAGGTCAGAGGCTAGGAATACTGCAGCGAATAACTCACCTCCTGACTCCCCAAAGCTTGTCCACCATATACAAAGCACAAGTCAGGAGTGAGATGGAATACACTCCACTTGCCTGGATGAGTCCAGCTCCAACAACACTCAAGAAGCTTGACACCATCCAGGACAAAACAGTCCGCTTGATTGGCACCCCATCCACAAACATTCACTCCCTCCACCACCAATGCATAGTGGCAGCAGTGTGCATTATCTGAAAGATGCACTGCAGGAACTCACCAAGGTTCCTTCAACAGCACCTCCCAAACCCACAACCACTACCATCTAGAAGGACAAGGGCATCAGACACATGGGAACACCACCACCTGGAAGCTCCCCTCCAAGCCACTCACCATCCTGACTTGGAAATATATCGCCATTCCTTCACTGTCACTGGGTCAAAATCCTGAAACTCCCTCCCTACCAGCACTGTGGGTGTACCTACACCACATGGGCTGCAGCAGTTCAAGAAGGTGGCTCAACACCACCTTCTCAAGGGCAACTAGGGATGGGCAATAAATGCTGGCCTAGCCAGTGACGCCCACATCCCATGAATGAATAAAAAAGAGTGGGTTTAGAGTGCAGCTTTTGGGTGTCTCGGGGAGAGATACTAGTTGGGTGAGATGCATCAAGTGAATGCTCAGGAATTCACCAAAAGAAAACTGTTTGAAACTGCGCCAGTCCCAAGCAAGAAGCCTTTGTGTCAAACTTGTGGTAACTCTTCACTGGTTTATGTGGCTGTAAAGATATTGTTGGGGTAAAGGAATAGTGGGAATTTTAATTTCTTGTGTTTGTTTTGAGATCTTTCCAACTTTTATGTTTGGTGTAATAAATTTTATTTTTCTTGTTATCATAAATATTTTATTCTTGGTATTAACAGTTCAGCAGCACTGTCCTGTTTTTGTTCAGTAATTTTCCTCCAAGGTTTCTATAAAAAAAAAGGTAGGACCTATCAAGTCAGGTTTCACTCTGGGATCTAACTTGTCCAGTATTAACAGCAGCTGGGATCATAACAATAGGAAAATCTTTAGTTGGGTTTCAGTTTCTAGTCATCAAGGCCTGCAACTGGGGTTCCATGTGCCCATGTGTAATACTCTGCATTTTGGGTAAACCTGCAACATTGAATAAGTGGTGTTCTTTCTGGTTGTCTTCTACTTGGGAGTTTCTGAAAAAGTCACTCCTGTCATCAGTGCACTGCTAATTGCAAAATTTAACATGTATGCCCTGGTATTGTTTGCAAGGTTCCTGTAGTTTAAAATGTCAAGGCCGTGATTAACCTGACAGACACTGGTACAGCTCTCCCTGTCATGGAACTTCTGAAGATTTGGCTCTAGGAATCGGCATATTTCCATGAAGCTTGCATCTATTGACACCACAATGTCAATAGGACTAGGAGGAGCACTTCCTGCACATATGCAGATGCAGTCAGTGACATCAGAGTCAGCAGCAAGGACCGATCTCACAGCAGCAGAGAAGATTGTAACAGCATTTAGTGCTCCAAGCTCCTCTTTCTTGGGCATTAATGTTAAGAAAAGGTGTGGTGATCTGTGACACTGGACTTCCTTTCCTTTAATGTTGTTCCCGTGCTTCAATGGAAATAAGACTGGAAGAGCAGTTCCTCCCTTCCTCCTTTGTCCAGCCTCACTTTCCACCAAAGTTTCATCCAAACAACACCTCTTCCAGCAGCACCTGAACAAGTTTGCAGTGGGTTTTCCCAACGATCATGGAAAAAGAGTTGAGTTAATTTATGATATTCTGTGGCTCACTATCTAAATGCAGTGCTTTGAGTGAATGTGAGTCATACAGATCAAACCTTGGTTCAGTATCAGTGTCAACGTCTTGCTGATCCATTGGGTGTACGAGTGAAATACAATAAGCTGAGGACATTTGTATGCCAATTGTCGTGTTTTTTTGGTCTGCCCCTTCTGTCAACGTAATTCTTTAATTGTGGTCTTTGCAATTATCCCATGGGACACAGTACAATAAACAATCTTCAGATACTGTAAATGCATAGATTCTTTTTACTGAAATTACACATCCTACAATATTAATATCTGTAAGAAATCCGTAGAAAGAGCACCTAAAAGATTTCTCCTAACTGAGCATGCGACGGCAGCTACAATGCGAGCCAAGTGTTCTTGGCCAGTGTCAGGAGTTAGTGTTCAATGAAACATAAATTGTGATGGTAGAGCTCCTCAGATATGTTAGGCATGATGTATAGTTGATTAAGGGTGAGTGTGGCATCAATTCCTCTTTCCCACTCTCTTTTACTATTTAGCTCCTCCTTCCTTTTTATGGCCTTGCATTTCCCTTATTTCTTCTTTCTTCAGTGATACTGGGATTAAACGGTTAAATTATAAGGAAAGGCAGCCTAAGCTTGGCTGTATTCTCTAGAGTTTCGAAGGCTGATCTAAATGAGGGTATTTAAAATGATAAAAGGGGCTCAATAGGGTAGATACCAAGAAGCTTTTCCTCTGATGGGAGGAAAGGGGGCACAAAGGTTGATTTAGGCATTTAAGAGTGAAATCAGGAAGCATTTTTTCACATAAGAGTGGTGGAAATCTGGAACACTTTCAGCCAAAAGGCCGGGTCGGTTGAAATTTTTAAGACTTAGATTGAAAGATTTTTTATTAGTTAAGGGATATGGATGAAAGGGTCCTTAGAATTGAGGCACAGATCAGCCATGATCTGACAGAATGGCAGAACATGCTCAAAGGGCCAAAGGCTCCAAAGTTTTTCCCTTAGCATTACTCCTATTTCTGTCTTGCTGCTAATGGAATAGATTCCTGTGCTCACAAGGAATCCTGCCTACACAAATCAGTGACTGGAATCTTTTCCAGTAGCAGCAGGACTCATAGGTAATCCTGCCTACACGAATCAGTGACTGGAATCTTTTCCAGCAGCAGCAGGATTCCCATAGGGGCAGTATTAAGGGAATAGGTCCATGCTCATTCTTTTTGGCAATTGTTGAAATCTAAACTGGGCTACTAAAATGCTGGCTTTTAGCCTTAAACCTTGAATGATGCTTGGTGTTGAATAAGAAAAATTATGACACCAGGTTAACTATTTTAATTCACATTAATTTTTAAAGAGGGTACTATAAAAGAAATGCCACTATCCTCTACACTTAAAAGTACAGAAGAACGCCTGGTATGTATTAGGCAAAAATAAGACCCACCTGATTGGGTACTGGTGCTATCAGTACACCTGACCTAAAAGCATTTCAGTTTCTTTTGTAGGAATAAGTACTAATTGTATTCCCCTCTCTGTAGTCTGGACTATAAGTTTCTGGGAATCTCTGATGCCAACTCTATTTCTTAGTTTTGTTCTCTTGCTTCCTGTAAATCTGCCTAAATTTCCATCTCCTTTCCCACTTGTCTTTCACTTTCCATATGCCTCTCATGTTTCTTTATATCTTCAAACTTTTTTTTTTAAATGAAGGCTAGAACATGCAGAAAGGTATCAGTCAGCATGTACTGGCTGGGAGGCAGTATCTGACCTGAGGTAAGGTGCAGATTGGATGAAATCACCTGGGAACTGCTACAATATGGGCAGAACAAACAGAAATTGGAAACCAAGGTTTGGACTGACGGAGTGAGAAAGGCAGCGAAGAGAAATTCTATGGCTAAGCTTGGGAGAGTATGAAAATTTAAGGCCAGGACCAAACTCCTTGTACTGGGAGGCTACATGTTAGGAAACTAGATGTATACCTCCTGTAACAACTTCAGGGTTCTGGTTGTAAGGCACCACAGACAAACTCAAACAAAATTTACTCTCGCCTGAAGCTTCTATCCAGACCTAAGTACTTGTTCACCCTCCAACCCCCTGTCAACACTCAAACAATTCTGAATCCAATCCTGTAATGGTTGTAAACTTGAATTGCCAGGGTCACTAGAATTAAGGAGCCTAATACAGTGAGGGAGTGGCGGGGTGGGGGGTACGGATTTCAACCAAATATCCTTTTTAGAAAGATGAAAAACATCAATAGTTGCTCATTTCTCAACAGTTATTCATTGCTCTGTGTCAGGCATGGACTGAATGGACTAACTAACTTTTTTTGCAAAGGCAGTGGGATTGGTGTCATTTCTTGCTTATGACATTGCACCTCCTTTGATGTGCCCCTTGCCTACACTGGAATTTCACAAAGGGAAGAAAAAGTGGTCGGTGCCCACTAGAACCAGGTTCTACCATGAATTCCTCTCCACTTACTCAGATCATAGTGGCTTTCCATCATCAGAGGCCATGAATTTATAGTGTTTCAAATATAATTATTGAATAATTGGAGAACACTGAAACATGTAAATTATACACCCAAATTTCATGATTATATACCTCATCAGATTTCTCCCCTTACCTTAAATATATTTCCACTGCCTTCAGCTCCACCAGGACCTTGGGATTCTCTTCGAGGATGCTTCTTGATTGTGTCAGATGTGGAATATGGGCTAAAGTTCAAACTGAAGGAACCAGCATCTCCATGTCTTTCACCACCGCTGTCAGAAGCACTATTGCTCCTTGGAGGACTAGATTTCTGCATCCTTAGGCTGGAGTCTCCAAATAGTGTCCTACGGCATGTTGATGATTGAGTTGATTTAGTTGTACCTTGCAACTTGCTGATGATAGGAGAACTGCTGATACTTTCAAACTTGTCACGAGAAGAAGGAAGGAACCAATCAGCACATGACAGGCATGCAATGGAGGGGCTATCCAGTCTATCTTGTATACTGGTTTCTAGTCCCTCAAGCTGAAGTAAAGTTGATTTAACTTGATCAACATAAACACTGTCAGGCCCTGGATTTCCGTTTACTTTGGATGCACATCCTCCTGCTTCCAGCAGCACACACAACATCAAGTGCCTCTGAAGAGATGCAAGTCTTAATTAATTTTGCATTTCAAAAACTGTACGATCTTATCAAATACTATTAATGAAAAGGTCCAAATACTATTGATCAAAAGGAGACTTCAGGAGCTATAGGCAAAGAGCAGAGGAGTGACACTAACTGGATACCTCTCAAAGAGCTGCTACAGACACAATGAACTGTATGGCCTCCTTCTGTGCTGCATAATTCTATGAATCTTGAATTTATTTTGACTTTTTAAACCTAGAACTGATGCATATAATAGTCATCAAAAGGAACCAACGATTATGGCACTCTGGCCAGTACAAAATCAATTCCAAAAATGATAATAAATTATTCCACTAAAGACTAGCATGATTTTTTACTATTTCTGCTGTTTGATCATTCCTTAGGAAAATTGCGTTATAAATTCTGAATCACACAACATTCAGAAATTCTGGTGACTCTTGAAATACAACATACGGTAAAGAAATAAAATTTGTTGCTATTATTTTAAACACAAACTCCATTTTTTAAGATACAAAATCCTACCACCTAGGGGTTTAATGGTCAGTCAGCTGTGGTTCAGTATTAGCACTCTTGATTCTGAATCAGCAGGTTGTGGATTCAAGTCCTGTTCCAGAGATTTGAGCACAAATCCTAGGTTGTCACTCAGCGTAGTACTTGAGGGAGTGCTGCACGTCAGAGCTGCTGTCAAACCAAGGCCCTGTCTGCTCTCTCAGATGGACTTAAAAGATCCTAAGGCACTACTTTGAAGAGCAGGGGAGTTCCCTCCCATGCCCTGGCCAATATTTATCCTTCAACCTACATCACTAAAAGGAATTATCTGGTCATTATCATATTGTCATTTGTAGGACCTTACGGAGTGCAAATTGGCAGCTGTGTTTCCTACAACAGTGATTACACTTGAGAAGCACTTCACTGACTTAGGGACATTTTGAGGTCATGAAAGATGCTTTATAAATGCAAGCCTTTCTTTCTTCACTGGGAAGAGGCAGAGCCAACTGGCACAAGGCATGTGGCAGCTGACACAGTGCTTCTGGATGACATCACCGACAGTGCTTTAAAAATGAGAGAAAGATCAACAACCGGGGGCATCAATATACGTGCTTTTTCTCCATGTCCCTTCATATCTTTGGTTAACAAAAATCTATCAATCTCAGATTTAAAATTAACAATTGACATCAATTGTTTGAGAGAGAGAGTTTCAAACTTCTAACACATTTTGCAAGTATTGTTTCCTAATTACACTCCTGAAAGATCTGGCTCTAATTTTTGTATTATGTTCAAAGTCAAAGTCAAAGACTGCCCAACCACCGGAAATAGCTTCACTCTATCTGGTCTATCTCTTGCCTGAATATTTTGAAAACTTGACTCAAATCACCCCTTAACCTTCTAAATTCCAGGGAACACAACCCTAGTTTATGTAATCTCTCCTCGTAATATAATCCAGGCATCATTCTGGTAATTCTAAACTGCACTCTCTCCAAGGCCAATATATACTTCCTAAAGTGTGCCCAGAACTGCTCAAAGTACTCTAGGTGTGGTATAAATAGGGCTTTGTATAGCTGAAGAATGACTTCTACCCCTTTTATTCCAGTCCTCGAGATATAAAGGTCAGCATTCCATTAGCCCTTTCGATTATTCTCTGTACCTGGTTATGTCATTTTAAAGATCTATGTACATCAAGTCTCAAGTCTCTTTGGACCTCCACTGTTGCTTTTCATCATTTAGCAAGTACTCTGTTCTATCCTTTTTAAGTCCAGAGTGGATGATCTCACATTTGCCTAAATTGAATTCCTTTCGCCACAGTTTTGCCCAGGCACTTAATCTATTACTATCTGTTATTGTATTTTCCTATCTGCAACTGCTTACAATGCGTCCTTTCTTTGTGTCAAACTTGAATATGTGGCTATCAATCAGCTAAGATGTTAATAAATGTGGTGGATAGTGGAGGCCCTGCAGATACTTGTGGGACACTACTCTTCACAAACTACCAATTAAAGTACCTTCACATTATCCCTACTCTGTCTCTTGCCACTCATCCAATTTCCTAACTGGCTCAATAATTTGCCTTCCGCTTCATGAGCTTCAGCTTTACCTCGAGGGACTTTATCAAATAAATGCCATCAGGAAGTCCATCTAAATAACATCCATAGACATTCCCCTATCTACTGGTTACCGTTTTAAAAAATTTAATCAGGTTCATTAGGAATGACCTTTTCTTTACAAATCCATGATGGCTCTCAATGATCAGCTGTAAATTTCAAGGTGTTCAGTCGCTCCATACTTAATTATCAACTCTAGCAATTTCCTGACAACAAATGTTAGACTAACTGGTCTATTATTCCCTGATTTTACTCTCTCACTTTTCTTAAATAGCAGAGTGACATGCCCAACTTTCAAATCTAAAGGAACAGTTCCTGAATCAAGAGAACTGTGGAAGATTATATTTGGAGCATCTCCAACATTCACACTGTCTTCCTATAAAACATTGGAAAGGAAACCATCGGTTCTGGTGATTTGCTATTTTTTAGTGCCAATATTTTCTTTACTGCTGTTGTTTTGCTTAGAATTTAGTGTCAGTAAAGTATATAGAATCACAATCATTCCAGTGCGGAAGGAGGCCATTCGACCCACCATCTCTGTGCTAGCTCTCCAAAAGAGCAAATCACCTTGTGCCATTCCCCCACCTTCTCCCTGTAACCCTGCACATTCTTCCCTTTCAGATAACAGTCTAATTCTCTTTTGAATGCTTTGATTGAACTTGCCACCACCACATTCTTATGCAATCCATTCCAGACCTTAACCAATCGCTGCGTGAAGTTTTTTTCTCATGTCGCTTTTGCCAATCACTTTAAATCTGTGCCCTCATGTTCTCGATCCTTTCACGAGTGGGAACAGTTTCTATCTACTCTGTCCAGACCCCTCATGATTTTGAATACCTCTATCAAATCTCCTCTCAGCCTTTTCTTCTCCAAATGAAACAGTCCCAACTTTTCTAATCTATATTCATAACTGAAGTTCCCCATCCCTGGAACCACTCTCATCAATTTTTTCTGCACTCTCCACACTGCCTTCACTTCTTTCCTAAAGTGTGGCACCCAGAACTGGATGCAATACCCGAGCTGAGGCCAAACTAGTGTCTTGGACAAATTCAATTCAAAGGCACTCGAGTGATTGAGGAAGTCACATTCACCCAGAATGTCAGTTATGACTGTCTAGCATAGTCTGCTGTAGGTGGAATGAAAACATGATTTAAGACTCTTCAACAGGATTTTGCAGGAAAGCTGTGAAAATAATTGCAAAACAACAATGTATTCTAAGATTTGAGAGAAAGCCAAGGTTGAAGACAAGGAGGATGGAAGGTTAGGGCAATATTTTGGGTGAAGATGGGAGTTTTAAAGGGTGTAAAAACCATCTGGGAGGATAAAGGTGGTTTAATAATGTCATTAGACATGGGGCTGAGAATGTAAAACTGGGTGGTAAAGAGCTGATATGGGAATGATTCAACTTGGAAAGAAAGTTGGGAGTCAAAGGGATAAGAAAGGGAAGGTAAGGAATAAGAGACAGAGGCAGCTTGAGGAGATGCTCTTGATTTTGGCCATGAAGAAACCACAAACTACTCTGAGTTTGACATAACTATGTCAACCAAAATGGAACTAAATACAATAAAGATAATTACAGCATTCTGAAGAATAAGTGATGCCCGAGCCATTGCCACATGGAGATGTCAGTTTAGAATATAACTGGCTAGGGTTGAATGGTATGTGTTTTGGGATTGGACTGATGTTCTGAGTTTCATAGGAGTGCCTTCAGCTTTTTGAGAAAATGTATACTTTATTTTCTTGTCGACTTTATCTGTAATTCACTTCCTGTAGCTTATTGTCTAAGTTGGGTAGCCCATGCTATTTGATAAGACTGGTGGCCTTTATTTATTCCACATTTATGCTATTAAAACTTGTGCTACTGTATTATCTTTTATAGTTAGTGGTGGTTCATGCTGTTGGACTATTTATATAGAATGAACATTATTTTAAACATTCATAATTAAGAAGGTAGTTGCACATTTTAAGATCTGATTATTTCCTTGATAATGGAAATGACATCAGTAACTGAATCATCGTGGTCTTGTAGCGAAGTGGGTAATGCCCCTGTCTCTGAGCCAGAAGCTCTGGGTTCAAGTCCCACTCTAGAATTGATAACCAAGGATGGTGCATTCTTATTTTTAAAAAATTCATTCATGGGATGAGGGCTTCCCTGGCTAGGTCAGCATTTATTGTCCATCCCTAGTTGCCCCTGAGAAGGTGGTGGTGAGCTGCCTTCTTGAACCGCTGCAGTCCATGTGGTGTAGGTACACCCACAGTTCTGTCAGGAAGTTAGTTCCAGGATTTTGACCCAGCAACAGTGAAGGAACGGCGATATATTTCCAAGTCAGGATGGTGAGTTACTTGGAGGGTAACCTCCAGGTGGTGGCGTTCTTATCTATCTGCTGCCCTTGTCCTTCTAGGTGACAGTGGTCGTGGGTTTGGACAGTGCTGTCGAAGGAGCCTTGGTGAATCCCTGCAGTGCATCTTGTAGATGGTACACACTGCTGCTACTATGTGTCAGTGGTGGAGGGAGTGAATGTTTGTGGGTGTGATGCCAATCAAGTGGGCTGCTTTGTCCTGTATGGTGTCAAGCTTCTTGAGTGTTATGGGGGCTGCACTCATCCAGGCAAGTGGGGTGTATTCCATTACACTCTTGACTTATGCCTTGTAGATGGTGGACAGGCTTTGGGAAGTCAGGAGGTGAGTTACTTGTCACACGATTCCTAGCCTCTGACCTGCTCTTGTAGCCATAATATTTATGTGGCTAGTCCAGTTCAGCTTCTGGTCAATGGCAACCCCATGGAAGTTGATAGTGGGGGTTTCAGTGATGATAATGCCATTGAACATCAAGGGGTGATGGTTGGATTCTCTCTTTTTGGAGATAGTCATTGCCTGACACTTGTGTGGCGCGAACATTACTTGCCACTTGTCAGCCCAAGCATGGATATTGTCCAGGCCTTGCTGCATTTGGGCATGGACTTAACGTGGCCAAAACAGTTGAGTATCAACTTGAAATCCTTCCAACATACGTCAATGGAAGGGGGTAAGAGCAGGAGAGATTCCTGGTCAGCTAAGTGATGGAAAAAAATTGGCACCTCTACCATCACTATCCATAGCTCTAGGCTACAACATGCATGTAAAAGTGTTTGTTACCACAGTAACTCGGACTCCTTGGGGGACCGGTTGGCTCAGTTGGCTGGATGGTTGGTGTGGATCAGATTGGTGCTAACAGCATGGGGTTTGATCCCCATTCTGGCTGCATTGGATTTGGGATCTGCCTCCTTGCCCTACCCTGTGATGAAGGTTGTGACACTGTTGGTCAGACCTGCCTTTGGTCAGAGGACTCAAGAAGAAGGGAACTAAATCAACACAGGTAGATCCAAAGCCCAACAATATATGAACAATTACTTTCATTTACTTGCTTGAATTCGAACTACACTAAATTACATATAAGAAAAAAGTATATGTAAACATAATTTAATGCATACCAAACCAACAATTAGCAAAAAGTATCTTCCTTCTGGCTGTTGATAACCTTCAATGTGACTTGATAACAGGTGTCTATATGGAAACGTCTCACGCCAAATGATCAGCTGACCAATCCTTTGCTCCGCTGCAAGGGGTAGTAAGCAATAATGCTGGCAGTAAAGTGCAATGTCAAGGAGGTCATCTTTGGGCAAATGATTGCCAATCAAGTAACCCTTAAAAATACATAAAAATTCAACAGAGTAAGGTTAACAAAGTATTGCTAGAAAGATCAACATTAAAGAAAGTAAGTTGCAAAAACTACAACTTAATTGAAAAGCAATTCTAGTTATTTGCCACAATGCAACAAATAAATAGTCTTTTTTTTGAAAAATATACTTTATTCGTAAAATATCTGGAAGAACATTCCAAAACATTTCAAAATCACCATCACAAAAGTCTTTCTACAAGTCGTACGGGTTGTACACCAACATTAAAATGTCATGGCCAGTTGTATGCAAATTCTAACTACATACAAACACCTCTTGCTCAAATTTGCACAACTGAGATTTACCAAGATTGCTCAAGTCATTCCTCTGGAGTCAGATTTTAGTCAGAAATGATGTATTATCACCGTATTTGCACTCTTCAGCATAGGTGAAAAACCTGCTTAACCTTAGTTTTCAATTATGCAGAGAAACTCCCACTGATTTTCAAATGCACCATCAACAACTTCTTGGTGGCCAGAAGCTTAATTGGATAAACCACATTAACACATGGCTACAAGGACAGGATAGAGGTTATGTATTCGGTGATGAATATCTCTTCTCCTTCTCCCTTAAAGCATATTTAACATCTACAAGACTCAAGCCAGGAGTGAGATGACATACACACCATGTGCTTGGATCAGCGCACATATAACACCACTTAAGATGATCAATACTGTCCAGGATATAGCAGATTGTTTCATTGATGCCCCTGGCACCAAGACTGAATACCTACCCTGCTCCATCACTGACCTATTGTGCCTGCCATATGTATGATTCTCAGGATACACTGCACTAACTTACCAAATTTACTTCGGCAGCACCTCCCTCCCTTAAGTACCACTGAGAAGGACAAGCAACGTCTTGAGAACATTATTATCTCAAAGCTACCCTCAAAATCACACACCATCCCAAACTTTGGGCACAAATTACAATCCCTTCGCTATTGTTATTTGGGAATTTTGGGAATTTCTTACTTAGTACCATTATGGGAGCACCATCACTACAAAGACTTCAGCAGTTCAAGGTGAAGGGCAACCATTCCCTTCACAGGGTAAGTATAGATCGGAAATAAATATAGGCATGCCAGTTGCCCATATCCAGAGAACAAATATTAAAAAAACTATCCACAACTTTGCACAATTCATTGCTTCCTTTTGTGACATCTTTGAAGCTTAGTTCCTTCTATATTTCCACTCCAGTCCTTGTTATGTCAGTCAAAATGTTGTGTTGTGCTTGTGCATGCTGCATGTAAAGTTGTTTTTTAATCTTGTACAATAGTGTCACCTATACAAAGGGAAGCAATCTTAACACATTACTAGCTACTATACATTGCTGAAAATGGTAGCAGTGTCCAATGTAGGTTAGAATTAATCCTTTAAACTACTAGAAAATGTTGAACTGTGAAATATGAAACAACTATTTCATTGGAAAGGATCCATTCAAAATTCAAACAACAGAGATCTATTTGTACTACAAAGTATTAAAAACTACAAATTTTATACACTGAAGTTAAACTGTTTTGAAGTAAAGGAATTACCATATTTTTCCTGATATTACAGTGGGCCAATTTAAAGCAGGTTTATGTTTGTGTATGTGTGAATAATTTAAGTAAACTACAGATTATTAGACTGCAAGGTTTGAATCATTAAAGGGGTTAAGTGTAAAAAACACTTATTTGAAATGCTAATGGACAAACTTAGTAAAATGGAATTTGCATTTTTAGATAGGGGGACATGGTAAGACGTTTACAACTGGCAAGGTAAATAAGGCAAAGTTATGATGTTTATTTTTCCCAAAAGTGCTGGCCATAATGACATCATGAAAGGTTTTTATATTCTGAAAAAAGTAACTTCCAAAGACAGGTTGAAACAATGGAATTTACAGATCAAAAAGGAGAAAATATATTTAAAGAAAGATGGAAAGCTGTGTGGAGGTGGTTGTGTGAGATCTTGAAAGGTGCACTGTGTGAAACAGACTTGTAGGTAAAGCCTCTAGCCATCCTGGGGCAGTTTGCTGTTCCAGTAACCAAGGTTGTGTTAAAAGCCTTTGGAGTTTCATTATCCAGTGAGAGTGAGAGAGAATCTGTGAAATACCTCCTTTATAGAAACAGTGGATGCTTGTGGTAATTTTGCTGGATGTTTTATAGATTAGGAATCTATTTTGGACTGTTGCCTGACAGTGGTGTGTAGTTGGGAGTCTAGTTAAGTAGAAATTTTGGGAACTATTATAAGACTAAATAACCATGTAGCTGTAATGTGTGTGCTTAACTTTTTCTTTTCTTTTGTTAATAAATGTTTTAATTTAATCCTGAAAATCTAAAAGTGGTAGTGGACTCGTTACTTCTGACTTCAGTGCACAAACCTTCTCGTAATAAATACAAATTGCAAAATCGTTGTGCTAGTCTGGCCAAGTTTCCCTCTGAGATTTGGTCAGCCTAGCACATACCACCTGCCGTATCATAACAAGTATCACAAGAAAATTGCTCTAAACCATGGGGAGCTATAACTTATTAGGAGGAATATTATTGTAAATAAAATCTGCAAGTGTATAAAATCACTAAGTGGTTTGAGTGACATATAAACAACAGAAATGTTGGTGGCATTAGCGGACAAACATTATAACACTTTTATACGATGTACTTCCGACCACTATTTTAACACCGACACCAATAAGTTGTTGGCGGCTAAGGGACAGGTTTCAATTCACTCAATTTATGCAGTACAAAACTGGTGGGAAAGTAAACTATAAGATAGACCCAAAGCATCTGCACAGGAACACAGACTAGTTAAGTGATTGGGCAAGAAGGTATAATATAAGGAAGTGTAAAATTACCATTTTGGTAGGAAGAATGGAAAAACAGAATTTAAAAAAAAAATGGTTAACAGACAAGTTAATATTGGTATGCAGAGAGATTTGGGTGTCCTTGTACACAAATCATAGAAAGTTAACATGCAGGTACAGCAAGCAATTAGGAAGGAAGTGGCATGCTAGCCTTTATAACAAAATAAATGGAGCATGAGAACAAGGAAGTTTTGCTGCATTTATATAGGGGTTTTCGGAGACCACCCCTGGAGTACTGTATACAATTTTGGTCTCTTTACCATTAGAAGCATATACTTTCCTTGGATGGGGTGCAACAAAGCTTCCTAGATTGATTCCTGGGGATGAGAGGGTTGTCCTATGAGGAGGGATTGAATAGACTAGGTCTATATCCTCTAGAGTTTAGGAGAATGAAAGTTGATTGTATTGGAGTATAAAATTCTTAGAAGACTTGAAAGAGTAAACATTCAGAGGCTGTTTCTCCTGTCTAGAGAGTTTAGAACCAGGGGTTATAGTCTTAGGATAAGGGGTCAACCGTTTAGGACTGAGACGAGGGCAAAACGAGGAGTGAATCATTTGAATTCTCTAACCTAGAGATTTGTAGTCAGTCGATCCCTATACTAAAGACTGAGATTGTTAGATTTTTGGGCACTAAGGTAATCAAGGGGTATTGGATAAGGGTAGAAAACTGCAGTTGATGTAGAAATTTTGTCCAGATCTTACTGAATGGTGGAGCAGGCTCAAAGAGCTGTATGGTTTACTCCTATTTCCCGTATCTTATGTTCACGCTCACTTATCAACTTACTTTCCCTCCAATATCTACTTGCATGTTCTATGCTCAACATTTCACATCTTGTAGAACAGGCTGCTGATTGGGGTACCCTCAATTTAACTTCTAATGTGCCTTCATTTTCATTTCAAAAGGAGTAGATTCTGCATATCGACCAGCAAGTACATCTAACCATGGTAGCGTACCAGTCAACCTCCAGCGTTTCATGCCGTGGACAGCAGGCTCTCCCAGTACTTAGAGTGGAGGCCACTGAGCATATGGGCGAATGAGAAATTGATAGCTTCATGGTTACCCTAACAAGATAACTATTGACTTCAAAAATAAATGCACTACATCTAATGCATAAAAATCTATTATATTAAAAACAGCTGTCAAAAATGAAACTTTTAACTAAGGCAACCTAACATTAATTGATGGAGTTCTGGAATAAATAGCTTGTGGGTCATCCAGCATTCTTTTTATACTGGCAATAAGGAGCTAATCTGCAAAACAGTACAGGGAATTTGTAGGACCATGATGTTTAATTCATGGATCTCTCGCACTGATGACTCACTGAGCTACAAACAAATTATGCACTATTCCACGAACATCCACCTAAAAGTTAAATGGCTACAAATGATATAAGTTACTTTTCTTTAGTACTGTCAGCTCATGCACAGGCAGCTCTCAAACAGTTGATGGTACTGGTAAATGTAAAATTACTGATCTCTGTTTCGCCAATGACAGCAGAGATCAACGTTTTCATGGATCTTCCAATCTACCGCTGGTAACTTAAGTTCCCTCATTACCTTTGTAGTAATTATAGTTTTGGGAAATGTTGGACTGTAGCTTTAAGAATATTACCGTGTTGTAAGATCACATGATCTGTGTAAACCAATGTGTTAGCAGTGTGGGGAACCTCTAAAGGAGAGTTCTTCTTTAGTTATGAAGTTTGATGCACACTTGTAGTTGCTGCTGCTGTCTTGTAAATAAAGTTAAATGCGACCACTAAGAAAAATTGTCTGAATATCAACTTTATAACAACCTTGTAATTAGGCTGAGCCAGTTCAGTGCATCGGTGTACTTAAATCAGGGTTTAAAAAAAGTACCTTGCCACATGCACCCACTCTTGGGCCTAATTTCTGCATTAACTCTGCAGTAATGAAAACATTACAGTACCAGCTCAAGATCTGTGCATGCAAGGAACAGCAGGCTTTCAAGGCTGCATTAGATCACTCTCCCAAGACTTGGATGAAGATCAAATTTCAGGTCTGTGTCAGACATTGTTGTAGGTTCTGTGCCAATGGTTTCTTACAATTAGGAGACTGCCCATACTGCTCAAAATCTAGTTGTTCATAGGATCAATAGCGGGAGCTTGTAGCTGAATGACCTGGATACTAACTGAAGATACACTTCACCTGTCTTACCCTACCCTACTCTTCCCCAACTTTCTTGTCTGTAACTTCATTGTCTATGTAACTTCTTATCAAAAATGTCAGACCGCAAGGATGAACAGTTGTCCACTTCTTATTTCTGGCCATGACAACTCTGTGGCATTCCAAAGTTCCTGAATTTGGACAACTTTCCCCCTCACATTAAGGCAGTCAGTCACTGGGGTTTTTTGGTTCCTTTTCCTCCCTGAACTAATGACTCGCAATCTTCTTGGGACTGTCTCATCCCCTTTGGCCAGGTGAGGGAAGGGGTCAACCCAACATCAGCAGTCACTGTACTATTGATCATCTGGACATTTCTAAATATCACAGTTTCAACTCCTCTCCACCTCCAAACAGCTCTGATTGCAAAGTGGATTTTAACTCTCCAGGAATGCAATTCAACTTAAAAGAAACAGTTCAACATAAATCATACCCAGATTCTTCCATGGCAAAAATGGTTAAATGTCCTATCACAACTATCTTATGATATATTGAGCTAATATTACATCCAATGCAAATTAATTTACTCTTGTCTTTCATTAATATCTGTTCAGTAATTTTGCATTTGTGTGTGTGTATAATTTTGAACACTTTTTAAAAACTGTTGAGAAACTGTTGGGTGCCTACTTATCAAACAGGTACAAGTGATATTACAATGCACTCATCAATTTCAAGCTTACAAGCAGAAAATTCCATTTGTAGGTGTTTTAAAAAGTAAAACAAAAATGGAAGCAGATATCTGGAATACAAAAGTACTTGATGCTCAAATACAAATGGCAATTTTAGGTGCTGTAATTTAAAATTATGGAATTCATTATGGACTTTAATATATTATATGAGTGCTTTAAATCTAAAATAACCACTTACATCTTTCAACATCACGCAATTTTGTTGCATAGTCTAGTGCATGTGTGTTTAATAGTTAATTAGATTTCAAAATGAAATTAAGCACAGGGTCTTTCATACTGTTGCAGCACTGTTCTCTTAAAAACACAATAACCTTATTATGGTCTATTGTGTACTAACACTTAGCCCACTGTGAATTCAATCATTTGCCTTGTAGCAGAAATATTGGTTTAATATTCTATTGATATTTCAAAAAGGTCAGTTGTGTTCCACTCTTCAAGTCCCATTCTGCTTAAATCCTCTGACAACCAGATGCAATGTCAATACATTTCTCCTATTAGTCAAGTTCATGGATCAGTTACTGAAAATTTTGTTGCTCAGGCTTCAAGTTACAGTTTAATTCTTTCAATCAACTCTGAACTTCCAACCATCAACATGCTCACCTTGAAGAACAGACAGGAACCCAGTATCACGTACAGTCGTCGCATGTCATAATAATCTTCAGACTAAAATTAAACCAACAAGATAATTAGGTTCCTGGTTACTAGCCAATTACATATCAAACAGATAAACTAATATAGGAGAACACATTTACTTAATTTACATTTAATTTTGAAGAATGGCACCATCAATAATTAAATTTTGAGCAGCTGTAAACAGAAAAGTAAATGAAGGCAGTGTAATTTTGGCAAACTGCTGTTTTGTACATATTGTTCAGGTGTCTGTATTGGGAAGATTTCATCTATGACACCATGGTACAACACCTACTGCATAATGACTTTTTTTGAAACCTTACCATTATAATTCCAAATAAGCCATACTAAAAACACCTGAGGTCATGTGGTCAGCCCATACCTCATCTGCACATTCTAATTCTAATTTAAATTCAATTTGACTTGTATACTCAAGACTACCCACCAGGAGCATCTAATGATATTTGGGCACAAGTTCATCACAGCTTTTTATTCATCAAAATGAATGTGCAGAAATACATGGGGTCCATGAGCCTAACTTTCATATGATTTTAAATGCACCCTCATGCACATGCAAAGATGGAATGTTGGAGGTCATTCAACTATGTTTATCCAATACCTAGACCTACATAAACTAAGATTTTCTTCCCTGCTGGCCCGATGAACACTCAGTTCCCAGATGTAATGACAGATACCTGTCTCCAGAATGCAGCCCAGAGATTTCCTGCAGTCTTCCAAACTTGCATTATGGACTGAGTGCTGGGGGTAGATACAGGTCTCTTGGGCCTGCAACATTAGGTTAAATTTATCTTGCAAGAGCATGTGGATTTGGGAGCACATCAGGAAGCTGGATCCAACTCACTGCCTTCCACATTAACCATGGCACATTAGGCTATGTGCAAGCAAGTTCCTTGGGAGAGGCAGGCTGTCAATGTTAATATGCTAATCATTCAATTACAACAATATTAAGATCTTTAGAAATAGGAGGAGTAGGCCATTCAGCCCATTGAGCCCGCTCTGCCATTCAATAAGGTAATGACTGATCTGATTGTGGCCTTAACTCCACTTTCCTGCCTGCCCCCCATAACCCTCGACTCCCTTGTAGATCAAAAATCTCTCTAACTCAGCCCTGAGTATATTCAATGTCCCAGCCTCCACTGCTCTTCATGGAAGAGAAATTCAACGACTAACGGCTCTGTCTTAAATGGGAGACCCCTTATTTCAAAACTGTGCCCCTAGCTCTAGATTCTCCCACGAGGGAAATATTCTCTTAGCATCTACCCTGTCAAGCCCCCTCAGAATCTTACATGCTTCAATAAAATCACCTCACATTCTTCTAAACTCCAATGAGTATAGGCCCAACCTGCTCAACCTTTCCTCATAAGACAAATCTTTCATCCCAGGAACCAGCCTACTGAACTGCTCCAATGCATCTATATCCATCCTTATGTAAGGAGACCAAAACTGTATACAGTTCTCTAGATGTGGTCTCAGCAAAGCCCTGAACAGTTGTAGCAAGACTTCCCTACTTTTATACGCTGTCTCCCTTGCAATAAAGGCCAACATTCCATTTGCCTTCTTAATTACTTGCAGTACCTGCATGTTAACTTTGCGATTCATGTACAATAACAGCCAGATTTCTCTGTACCAAAGCACTCTGCAGTCTCTCTCCATTTGAATAATATTCTGCTTTTCTATTCTTCTTGCCAAATGGATAACCTCACATTTTTCCACATTATATTCCATCTGCCAAATTTTTCCCCATTCACTTAACCTATCTATATCCCTTTGCAGACTCTTATGTAACCTCCTCACAACTTGCCTATCTTCGTATTGTCAGCAAATTTGGTTACAATACATCTGGTCCCTTCATCCAAGACATTAATATAGATTGTAAATAGTTGCGGCCCCAGCACTGATCCCTGTGGCACTCCACTGGTTAGTTTGCCAACCTGAAAAAAGCCCATTTATTTCGAACCTGTTGCCTGTTAGTTAGCCAATCTTCTATCCATATATTCCCCAACACCTTGAGCTCTTATCTTGTGCAGTAACCTTTTACATGGCACCTTATTGAGTGTCAAAATCAAATAGACTACATCTACTAGACCCCCCCTTTATCCATCCTATTTAAATTCTCGAAGAACTTTGATAAATTTGTCAAACATGATAGGTGGAACCTTGTGCCCTACCCCGTGGTGCGTTTGCTGGCAGGGGGGCATTTAATCAGGCGTTAGGCTGGTGGGTGGGGACCCCGCAATCTTTCCGACTTCATCCCAATAAAGTCTGTGGAGGGAAGGCCTATGGATGGCCTTCCATCCCACTGCCAACTGAGGCCTTTAAGTGGGCATCGGAAATGGAGGGCCCACTGAGAGACACCCCATTCCCCTGCTGTCACCATCCCCCACCCTGCTTTCCACCTCAATTCACCTGTGTCTGGGTCCCTCCTCGATCCAAGGCCTCAGGTGGGTATAGTACTGGCAGTAGCCAACACCTCCCCAGTGGTGCTGCTGAGCATAGCAGAGCTGCTGGCCTCTTATTGAGTAGGTCTGTACTCAACCAGACCCCACTTGTAAAATGTGAAACAAAATGTCTACTGTTAGATGTGATTCTGTAATTGGGCAGGATTTGCTGAACAATCCCAAGTGTGTTAGTAGGTACACTAACAACCAATTTAAGATAATCAGTTGAGCTCATAACATGGCTCATTTATACCTGCATTCATGTGCAGGCACCCATTCTCTGCAAACAAAAAGAATATGTTCAAGCCTTGCATCTTTTTTGAATTACTGGGAAGCTTGGAGAGCCTAGAGTTCCCCTGTTGCTTTCTCCATGGCAATGCCTCAGCCAGAGCTGACTTGTCAACCAATCAGCACCCATTTCTTCTGTACTATAAACTGTTATGATCGTTTGAAATTTGACAATCTTGCACTTGTCCTGGTAAGTGCAAGATGCAAAGCTTCGGAAATATGTCTTTCCAGCATTATTCAAGTTCTACACTTTGAAGCGACTGATAATTAAGGATTCCAGCATTTTCCCATTGACAGGTTAGGCCAACAGGTCTAAAATTTCCTGCTTTCTGTCTCCCTCCTTTCTTGAATACATTTGCAGTTTTCCAATCTGCTAGGACCTTTCCAGAATTTCAGGAGTTTTGGAAGATTACAACCAATGCATTCACTATCTTTCCAGTCACTTCCTTTAAGACGCTACGATGCAGGCCATCAGATCCAAGGGACTTTTCAGCCTTTAGTCCCATTAGTTTTCTCAGTACTTTTTTTCTAGTGGTTGTGATTGTTTTAAATTCCTTCCTCCCTTTTGCCTCTTGATTTTCTGCTATTCCTGGGATGCGTTATGTGTCTTCTACTCTGAAGACAGATACAATATACTTGTTCAATATCGCTGCCACTTCCTTGTTTCCCATGATTAATTTTGCAGTCACAACCTCTAAGGGACCTCACTTCAGCTACTTTTTTTTCATTTTATATACCAGTAGAAGATTTTACTGTCTGTTTTTATATTTCTTGCTAGTTTTCCCACATACTGATTTCTTCCTCTTTATACATTTTTAAGTCATTCTTTGCTGGTTTCTAAAATTTCCCCAATCTTCTAGCCTCCCACTAATCTTAACAGCATGGTACACCTTTTCTTTCAATTTGATACAATCCTTAACTTCCTTAGTTAGCCAAGGATGATGCATCTTTCTCATGAAATTATATCTTTGTTGAGTTATGAAATATCTCCTTAAATGTTTGCCATTGATTCTCTACCTTCTTACTTTTTAACCTATCTTCCCAGTCCACTTAGTAAACTCTGTCCTCATTCTCTTGTAATTGCCATTATGTAAGTTTAAGACACTAGTTTTAGAACCGCACTTCTCACCCTCAAACTGAATGTGAAATTTGATCATCCAATGATCATTCTTACCAAACCGATCCTTTACTATGAGGTACTAATTAATCCTGTCTCATTTCACATTACGAGGTCTAAAATAGCCTGTTCCCTGATTGGTTTCAGAACATATTGTTCTAAGAAACTGCCCAAACACAATCTATGAACTCATCCTCCAGGCTACCTTTGCCAATTTGATTTGGCCAATCTATGTGAAGAGTAAAATTGTCCATGATAATTGCAGTATCTTTCTTACAAGCGCCCATTATTTCTTAATTTATACTCTGTCCTACAGTATAGCTACTGTCAGGGTTTTTGCAATTTAACTGTGGGCCTTTGAGTTTCCCATACTTCCTGGAACTTTCCAGTGAAAGCAAAGTGGGAATGCAGCAGCAAGTAAGGGACCTAAGACAAGGAAATATGCCAATAAGCACTGACACCTCTCAGCTGCTTTCTCACCTGCTTGTGTGAAAGACTCTGCTTACAGTACTTGCTTTGAGAGGTTACTTTACAACTTTGGACGTTTATACATTGGATTGCCACTTTGGAGCTCCGATTTATTAGATCAGTGTGGGTGTCGCTAATGCTATTTTAATTCATACTTCAGATGAGGACCGAGATGACCAGCAGCACGAGTAAGAGCAGCAGCAGACCAACTTGCTCCTCACAGGCCTGCAGCTCCACTGATGGGAGGGATGAGCAGCGAGATGCAGCTCGCCAAAGACCATATACAGCACACAGGGTGTATGGACACAGGATAACCTCCTCAACATGTTGGGACACCAATGTCGCAGGAGGCTCAAAGTTTCGCGTCAGGTAGTAACAGACATTTGAAGCCCAATGGAATAAGAGATCTGCTGTCAACAGGACCTGGTGGCCATGTTCTATTAGTGGCTGTCCATGTCACCACTGCCTTTCAACTTTTTTGCCCTGGATCCTTCCGGGGTTCTACTGGAGACACCTTCGCATAAGATAGGTAACTGATGCCTTGTATGCCAGGGAAAATAATTATGTCAACTTTTCCACCCACGATGCCAGTCAGAATCAATGGGTGCTTGGGTTTGCAGCTCTAGCTGGCTTCCCACAGGCATTGAGACGTCATCGACTGCAAGCATGTGGCAATTAAGGCACCCCTCCAGATCACCCTGAAGTATTCATCAACCGCAAGAGCTTCCACTCCATCAGCATGTAGCTAGTGTGTGCAACTACAAAAAGATGTTTATGTAGGTGTGCACAAGTTTTCTGGGCAGCTGCCATGATGCTTTCATTCTGTGACACCCCACCCCCTAATCTCTCCCCACCTTGAAGCTGACTTAAAGGCTGAGTCAAGGAATATCCACTTAAAATAGGACTGCTGACACCCATAAGGAATTGTGGAATGGAAGGATTCGAAAGGCTGTTTTTGTAGGCTGGTAGTCCATGATCAATAGTTTTTCCTCCTGTTCTTATTTGAATGCGCCAGCATGGTTAATTTGAGCCCTTATGTCCAGGACACTATTTAAGTGTGATGTACCATGTCCCACATGGCATGGACATATGCCAAATGTAAGATTTTTCATTATATTGATCTAAATGTTTCCTTAATTCTGTATAGTTTCTATCGCCACCATCACACATTATGCTTCCTCCAAATAGGGCCACAGGCGATTTACGAATGCAAACATGAGTAACTAGTTTCATTTTGGACATAACCGAGAGTGAAAGTGCACGAGATGATGTTCAGATATTGCACATTATTCTAGTTTTATTACCAGTTCTCCAAAGTCTGCTGATTCTAGATCGCTCAGTGCAGTATCAATATCCACCTGAAATTTGAATGTTGAGAATTAAGGATGCAACAAGGAAAGTACATACCAGAATCACTAAACTCATTTAAAAAAAAATCTTTTGGAGCCACCTCTCCACTCAGCATGTGAAAAGCACAAATGACGGTTTAATTCATAAATTTACAGACAAAATGTTAAGATTTAAATAGCTATGAGGAAAGAGCAAGTTCTTTTTTAAACTATGCTGCAGATGGGATCTGCATTTATAAGAAGCAGCAACGCCATTCTGCCTAACACCAGTTTATGAAGTGCCTGGTTGGTTGTTTCATTGAAAGCTGATCATTTACTGTGTACATTGATGAGTATAGTTAGTTAACTGAGGAAACAAAAAGGGAAAAATCTAGATTTTAAAAATAGTCAACTACAGTGTGGTACAGAATGAAATATCCACTATTTGCTAATCTTTATCATTCCATCAGGGAAAAGCAAGAATTACTCCACAGGGAGGGAAAATTCAGTGCAAGTAACCATGGGCTACTCTTCCAAATTTCTTAAGAAGTGAACCAGAGTCTGAATTAGATAATAGTGCGTCGCGAGGAAGCTAAAAAGATGAAAACATTTTGGAAAAATGGACAGAACAAAAAAACAGCTCGCCTAAATACCTTGGAAGAAAAAAAATCCAAAAAGGACTTTAGCAAGGCTTCAATTGGTCTAATCATTAAATAATAGCACTAAGCATCACATGTTCCAAGGGTTGATTTGAAATTGAAACAAACAGGTTGACTGACAATTACATACAGAGCACTTTCATGGAGCTTAGTTATAATAAACTGACAGAGAATCCACGCTTCACTTATTAGTCTACCTAGGAATTATCCTATTTGTACTTTTTTAAAATATGCTAGATTTGATTTTGTGGGCCTAAAAATTGGGCTGTTTTTAAATGTTGCTGCTTCATTGATTGATAAATCCTAAATTATCAACAGGAATTGTTAGCATCGGAAACTGGAGATATATGCAAACTAATGGGTACATTGACTCAAACATGTGGTCGAGTTCCACAGTATACACTTATTTTGGCCGCAAAAAGAAAAGTTGAATGTGCCCATCAATATGATTTCCAACTTTTACTTGGATCATTGAAAAAAAGTTAAAGAAGTTGCTCAGGTAAAGGTGGATAGGAATTCCGGAGTTTCTCTTCATTGAAGTATTAACAAAGATTTTTTTTTCAAGGGACTGGCTGCAATAAAGTCCATGATCAGGGTTGCATGATTTTGGAACAAGTGATCTAATCAGATGAATAGCCCTTTTCTCCCCCATTCCATAGCATTCTATGCTCTTATTAAGAACTGCTAAATTGGTTGGTCATGGTGCAAAACCATTAACTAGTAAGACTGTAAAATCTTCCACTCCCCGTACTCAAAACCTACACGAATTAAAACAAAAGGGGCAGTTATAAATTTAAAATGCACTGACTGCGATTAATTTCAAATGCTACTTTCACAAAGTATTTAACGTCAAAACAAAGTGTAAAACACATTTCAGATCCAATATTTTCTCAGCAGGCATGGAAATCCTCCTTTATTAATTAATCTTGCTTGTTCTGAAAAGCTGCAAACTGCAGTATCCCCATTTAATTAAATACACATTCAATATTTCCTCATTGTACTTTATAAAAGGACTTGGGACAAATCACATGCAATAGCAGCAAGAGGCCAGTGAGTGGCATTGAAGATCATTAAAAAAAATCCAGAACACATTCTTTATCCTATCTTTTTGATCCACACAGAGCATGGGGTGAATAATCCGGGAGGTCCGGCACACTCCATGCTCATCCGCCCACAGCCATAAAGTACTGGGGGGGATGATTAATGAGGGCCAAGTGGGACTTCCACCCCTCATTGGGGCCCTCTGAAGCTGCTGGCCAATCCAAGTGGCCAGCAGCCGCATCAGTCTCAGCAGCTTCAGGAAGGCGCCAGTGGCTGCTGCCGGGACTGGTGAGAAAAGGACCCCAAGGCCTCAGATCCCCGAGCAGGTAAGTCCGGGGTCTTGGGCCTGGAGGATTTGGGCAGTTTAAGGAGAGAGCCAGTGGGGTGGGGTTTAAGGGAAGGAATGGGTAGGAAGGAAGAGGGATTCAGCCTAAGTGGGGGCCTCCCTGCAATCAGTAAAGGGCAGCCCCCGAAGACTGACCCCATCCCTTCTTTCCCGCCCTTTAACAACTTGATGTGAAAATTGGGCTTCCCGCTCCCGCCCTGCTGCCCACAAGCATTTGATAACAAGCCCAACTGACCCTTAATTGTTCATTTAAATGTGACAGGCAGGCTGCCGATTTCAGCCCCCCCTCCCCATATTATGGGGGTGAGCTGGAAAGTGGTGGAATGGGCACCCACCCCATTTTACGTGCCTCCCCCGTGGAAAACATGCCCGCCAGGGGCACATAAAATTCAGCTCCGGCTTTCTGCAGGCATTATGGAACTTTATGTTGAAGAGTGCGTATATGGATGGCAATGGCAAATGCAGAGATTCATAATATTTTATGTTATTACATATTCATTCTGAGGTGGCACAATATTACTATAACTGTTTGAACATCATAGTTGGTAACTTTCAAGCAACATACATATTAAAAGAAAAAGGACATTTGAAATGTCATTAAGGGGAAAAAGGAGGTTAAGTGAAAAACTGTATAACCATGCAATACAAGTCACATTGAACTGGTGTGAAATTGAGTCACTTGAAACTTTCCAGTCATAGAGACAGCATTCATCTATGTTATTAAAATGCACCATAGCAAATGAGCAGAATTAACAAGATTGCAAGGCTATGCTCTCTTCTCTCTTCCAGATATTGCAGGGTTCAGTACTTTGCAGTAGGAAAGTCAGATTGTAAGGTGGCAAAAAGAGATGGGGCCTGAAGTACCCCAAACAAATGATTACAACAGATCATTGTAAACAAATAAAGAAAAGCTTGATGGACTTTGCAATATTGGAGTGAGTTCCTTTGAATGTTATGCGCAGTGACAACCTAACAAATTGATGAAGATTTCCTCTCAGCAATATTTGTGGTGAAATGGGAAGCACCTTTAAAAGAATACTATTCCCCCTTACAATTAGTACAATAACAACTTGCATTTAAATAACAGATTTGACACAGAGCTGCATTAAGTGACCAAAAGTTGGTTAAGGAGGTAGGTTTTAATGAACATCTTAAAGGAGGAGAGATAGATAGACAGAGTGGTTTAAGGAGAGAATTCCAGAACCAAAGGCATACCTGTCACATGTGCAATAATTAAAAATCGGGGATGGGAAGAACCTAGAATGGGGGAAAGCAGAGATCTCAAAGGGTTATTGGGCTGAAGGAGGTTACAGAGATAGGGATGGATAAGGCCATGGAGGGACTTTAAAACAGGGATGAGAATTTTTAAATCCAGGTGTTGCTGGGCCGAGAACCAATGGGGGTCAACGAGCACAGGGATGATGGGTGAATGGGGCTTGGTGAGAGTTAGGAAATGGGCAGCAGGGTTTTGGGCTGGCCAGGAAAACAAATTAAAATATAAAATCATGGTTGCAATTTCCTATAAATTATCAGTGCCTGTAGGGATCACATATTATTATTTGTCAGTCTAATGAATTGTATGTACCTTGCACATTTTTCTCAATTTTTGATTTTTCTAGAAACTGAACATATGAAACCTTTATAAACTAAATTGCAATGTTGCTACTAAGTGCCCAGAAGAATTTTTGTCTTGCTTTTTTGTACTTTGTAGAAGTCAGTTTCTAACTTTCACATCAGAAAACTTCAAAACTTTTCACACAATAATGCAATGGGTGATATGTATTTGAAGGCTAAGGTAAAAGTTGAACAATAAAGAAGGGTAAAAAAAAGTTTGACTGCACACAACAGTTGTAGTTGTCCTTTGAATAGAATTAGCTTACCTTGATACCCTGGGGTAACGTAAGCCAGCGAACTCCAGGTAGACCGTCAATAAACAATGCACTTGAACTACTATAACACTGGGAACTGGGACTTGCGCTGCAGTTTAACTTTGCTGGCTGGATGGCTCGTTGGAAGTACAGATTGAAAAAGTGGTCCAACCGGGGAATATTCTCCAACTTGCAAAAGGCACTGAAGGAGGACAAGATACTTAGAATTAAAGAAGCTGAATGACAAATTACTTCATTAACTATTTAAAAGCAGAACACGATATAAAAATAAATCAATAAACAAAATGACAATAACTCATCATATAATAATTAATATCACAGAAATGCTAGTTTATGAGAAGATGTTTAGAAGTCACTTTCAACCTTAGCTTAGTGTAGCTAGAAGTAAATAAATACCCCTCGCCATCTGCTCTTTTGTCTAGATAAAAAGCAGCTTAACCATCAAGACCTCTTATAGATTACTATCATTAGCAGTAAATTCAGCACCAATTTATTTTTCCAGCTATTTTTGACTTTTTTGGTCTGAACAGTGAACGCTGATATGAATTGGAAAAAGAATTAAACAATAAGTGAGAGGAGTTGTTAAGCCTGAATTTATGGGTCAACTGTTATTAAGATTTGATGCCAATCCATGGAAAAGCACACCCAGTTTAATGAGATACTGCTACCCTTTCCCCAGCCACAGTCTTAGGCTGACTATTTGCAACGTTTGCATCCTGTTCAACTCCAAATGGAGTTTCTGATCCATATCCTCTCTCGCAGAACACTTATTTCTACATCTATAATGTTATCCGTCTTAGTCTTTACCTCAGTCTATGCATTGCTGAAACCCTTATAGTTTTCTTTCATCACCTCCAGACTCTTTTATTCTAGTTTTTTCATTGCTAGTCTACTATTCTTCACCATCCATACAAACCATTACGACCAAAACACTTCTGTTCACATGCTTTCCTGCACTAAGTCCCTTTTGCCCATCACTCCCATCTTCAGTGACCTATATCAGCTCTTGGTCCTTATAATACCTCAAATCTAAAATTCAGGTCTTGTCTTTAAATCTTATGGTTGCTCCACTCCTATCTCTAATTTCTTCCATCTCTACAACCCCATCAAACTCAGCTTCTCTAACTGCAGCCTCTTTGCATGCTTCCCGCTCCCTCCCTCAGCCCCATCACTGGCAGTTACATCAATCTCACTCTCTGGAAATTCCCCTCCTAAACGCCTTCATCTACCTTCCTTTAAGACCTTCCTTAAAAACTCAGTCACCAAACTTCTGGTCATCCTTCCAAATGTCTCCTGCTTTGGTAGATTGACATCCATTTTACTGATGCCTCAGATGTTTTTATACATGTGAGGCATGATATGAATGCAACCATTTGTTGTTGTTTACAGAACAGGTAATGTTCATGAAACAATTCGGAACAACCTGTTTCAAAAACTTTGCTTTTAAACAGTCATTTTGGACACAGGGGGCCAGATTTTCCTTTTTGAGATGGGAATCACAAGTCAGGCCATTTTGCAGCATCGTGATTCTGCTACCCAAGTGGCTGTGCCCCCCCATGGTATCTTCATGATGGGGTGGTGGAGAAGGGCTGGAGTCAGGGCCGCTGCCTTTGGAAGCATGCCTGAGGCAAGAACAAAGGTGGACAGGCGCAGACAGGTTAGAAGGCCCACCTCCATTTATTGGGACAATGGTCCATTTCTGAATATATGAGCAATAGGCACCCGATCCCTCACCTCTCTCACACCTGCGCCTCCTCCACCCAACCCCATTTCCCCTCCATAACACTGATGTCCACTGACTCAGTATCCACTATGTACAGAACTCATGAGCCCTATAATACCATTGAGAAGTCTTTTAGATGCTCACGAAACTGTTAAAATAAACAGTCATTCAAAAACCTCTTCAAAAAACTCCTATCCTCTTAGGAGCTTATAAAACTGTCAATGAAACACAGTCAATCCAAACTGTATTGAAAAAGTTAATTATCTTAAGTGCTCATAAAACTGTCAAAACAAACAGCCATTCAAAAGCCTCTTCAAAAGTACATAATCATATTAACTGCACATAAAACTGTCAAATTAAAGCTCACAGCTACCTTGACAGCCATGTTAACAGTCCCTGCAGAACTCAACCCTTTAGTGGGGTTTAGAGCATAGCAAGGTATTAATTATGGGATTCCATTACACAACTGAATAAATAAAGACTGTGGAGCTGAATACATTAAAGCCTTTTGAAGTAGCCTAAACAGATAACTCTCTGTTGCACTGCTTCAAAGGCTGTTCAGGTCGCTGGACTGTGAATCAATGCAAAGGTTAAAGCACAGGGTCCAAATGACACGTATCAACATTGTTGAATGCAAAAGAACACTTTATCTAATGAGTACTGTACTCTAATGCATCTGAACACTTTCACAATGCTGGTCCATTTAATTGTCACTTCCGTTTAAGAAGAAAGCCCCAACATCAATCACTACATTAAAAACATACTTAAATCAACATACAGCATCTAATTATCATGTGTGAAGTTGCTAACAATTTTTAAATTAACCTGTGAAAAGATTCCCGACTCCGGAACAGGCTTCCCCATAGTTCACAAACCCTTTAACCTGGCATAGTCCACAGAGGCTTCAGAAACCCACCCACCTTGCTGAAAATTTCAAGCTCCACGAAATATAAAAATGGGGTAAGACAGCAACATGGAAATCGTGACATCTGTTTACGTACATGTCAGGTCACGACCTGCCACATTTCCCAGTCAAAATGGTGACGGGGGGGGGGCGGGATTCAGCTGGCAAATTAGAAATTCCAGTCCCTCCCGCCTTTCCCCCGTCATGAGTTTGCCCTGTGTTTGGATGGCAAAAACCAGCCCAGGGCATCGGCGCACTAACAAAAGAATAAGCGCCTGAGGGCAAATGGTGCCTCAGTTTGACATCTCATCTGAAGATGGCACCTCCGACAGCACAGTGCCCCCTCAGAACTGCACTGAAGTAGTATCCTAGATTATGCACACAAGTCTCTAGAGTGGGTGCCTGAATCCACAATTTTCTGCCTCTGAGGTAAGAGCACAATCGTTGATCCAAGCTTAGCACCTGTGATATCCACTGTACTAAAAATTTTGCACATATGCTAAATATAATTTCATATCAGCATTCACTCAACTACATCAACAATATTGTATCACAGATGCCACAATATACATCAAAATGCTTAAATATCAGCTATGCTTCTTTAATCCAAATTCAGTTGCTCAAACATATCTAAAACAAGCAGTATAGGCCACAGTACAGATTTTCTCTATCCAGAAAATGCAACATGATGAGGTGTTCACAAGCCTGACTGGAACAGGTGAAAATATCTCCCATCAAGTTGGAGATTTTATACACTGACTCTAGTGCAAAAGGGAAGCATAACTCACTCTCACGTGGTACTCAAGATATTTTCACTTTCTACTGTGAATTAATATTCATAATCATGCTCAGAATTTACTATAAATCTGGTGCTTGTAACAATTGTTTTTTGGTACTTGCCTGTCTAATGAGTTGTACATATACTTCAAGGTTCTCACAACATTCTGGATCATGTTCCTTAGCTGTGGAAGCGGTACCCTTTGAAGGAGAGAACAGCCTGTCAATTTAGCATGTGCATATGTTTGAATGAATTGCAATTGTTCTTGTACTAGAGGAAATAGATCAACAAAAACTCCTGTTTGTGTTTTTGGGGGAGGAGAAGAAGTGGGCAACAATAACTTGTATTGATATAGTGCCTTTAATGCAGTAAAACATCTCAAGGCATTTCACAGCAGCATTATCAAACAAAATTTGACACCGAGCCACATAAGGAAATATTAGGACAGGTGATCAAAAGTTTGGTCAAGGAAAAATGTTTAAGAAGTGTCTTAAAGGAGCGGAGAGTTTAGGGAGGGATTTCCAGAGCTTAGGGCCTAGGCAGCTGCAGGCACAGCCATGACTGGTGGAATGAGGTCAGGCGCCCAGTGCTGAAACAGGATGAATGATCTCATCCGTGCCGCCAGGGTAAGTCAACCATCTCATCACTCTCAGCTCACACATTCACAAGCCCATCACACATTCACAAGGATCTCACTCAATGCCAAATAATCAGACATTACCACTCACTCTCTCACACATCTTCACATCTCCATCTGGGCTCATCTCTGGAGACCACATCATCAACCCACCCATGGCTCCCTTCACCACCCACACATGCCAGGCGTCCTTATCATCTGTCTTTATGCAGGACAAGCTCGCACACAATCACAGGGAGAGGTCCCATACTGGGAGTGGAGTGCCAGAACTCAAGGTCCTCTCTCAGTTCGAAAACCAAGACATTGAGCTGGCTGGAAAGGACATGGACTGTGCCTGAAGCAATGGTGAAGTTGGCAGCAAACACCCATGTGAAGATCCTGCACCAGCTCATCTCTCAGACAACCATACTGTGAGTGCATTGTCTTGCTTTAGAGTCGCCGGCCATGCACAAATTATCTCTACTTTCTTTCATAGGAACCTCAGCCAAATGTCAGATGGCTTGACCAGCCAGGCCCTTAGCTCGAGCCCTGATGACACCATGGATGAGGATCCTGAGGACACCAAAGCAGAAGACCCTTCACAGCACTAATGCACATCCTCCACCAGTGCAGAGACACACATATCGGTGGGATCTAGTTCTAGAGCAGACTCGGGGTCACAATCTGGTGAGCACAGCACACAATCTGGTCTACAGCAGGTGGACGCAAGGACATCCAAGGCTGGCAGCACTCTGAGGATTGCTGGAGACCAGGATTCTGCTGAGGCCGAATCAGATGACGAGCTTCTGGACTTGGTCCTGAGTCAGTTGGTGGAGCTGCAGTGACAGTCACGGGAACATCAGGAAGGGTTGTCAGCTGCATTCCTCAGATTGCAACGAACAATGGAGAAGTCCGTCTGCATTCAGTCTGACGTGACCACGCCGGCATGCCAATGCACTGAGGCCAACACTGGCAGACTAGCGGCTGCTAAGGAGACCTTGGTCCAGGATATCGGTCCTACACTGGTGCAGGAGCTGCACTCCATCACTGCAGCCACTGATGGCCATGTGAGAGGGGGACGGGGCACCTAGATCTCACTCCAGCTGCCCCTTCTCCTCAAGGAGCCAGCCAGGGGCCCTCAGGCAACCATAGGGAGGAGGACCAGCAGATGGACAGCCCGGGACCATCCACCCAGGTGACTCCAGCAGTGTTTAGCCAATCTCAATCCCTGCTTCTGTGACCCCATCACCTCCAGCTCCACAGGTCAAGGAGAGTGCACCTGCTCCACAGCAGGACATCCAAAGCAGGCCGGGGCCCTCCAGGTCTCAGCTCTCCAAAGGACGCCTGCCAAAGTCATCACAGACAACAGGGTGTAGCAATCAGCAGGCTCCCTCCACTTCCGCTGTGGATGTCAGTGATGCAGCTAAACATAGCGCTAAGATGAGAAAAGTTACAAAAATGTAGGAGCGCAACGGTGGCACCGGTGTTCACAAAATGTATATAATGTTCACAAATGTAAATAGAATCACACCCATTTCACATCTCTTGTGTATGCCTCCTTTTTATTATGAGCTGTGTTGCTGTCAATCAGGTGAGATACCATACTGCTTCCCCCCAGTTATTGTCGCTATCATGGGCCTCTCGTCTATGTAGTGTGCTTTCATATTACCAGAGTGTGTGCCCCTTTTACAGATCATTCTCAACATCAGTGATGCCTCAACCTTAATGTAAAGCATGCTTGTGGAAGGAACCTCATTCACATGCTTTGCAGGGTCATGTCATGTTTATTTTTGGCTTTGTAAAATTCAGGCAGAGGTGTTCTCCTATCTCGTATGCATTCTTGAAATGTGAGGGTGTAGTGTACAAGGAGAGATGTGTTTACACATGGAAAAGGGTCATATATCATGCATCTCCATGTGCTCTCTGTCATCTGGCAGGGTTTTCAAGCTATGAGCCCATACTCAGAGTTCGTGTGCACTCATGTCTGACAACTGCATTTCTGACTTTCCGAGTGTACATCTGCTAAGCTCACCAATAAGTGGGAGCACCTTGCCACCTCAAGGTGCCAAAGCTCTGCCCTCTTCAGCCACAAGATTGCCTGGTGCTTGAACTTACAACCCCGATCATTTCTCAACTTGTAATTGCCTGTATTGCGGTCACAAGGCTCTTGTCACAAATGTTGGGGTGTAGTGCTTTGCGTCCCATCACCTAAGTGCTTGCCAAGACATGTGATGCTAATGGAAAATGGCGATTTTTGGTGGCCAATTGAGCCTTTGAGCATGCTCTGGAAGCACACATTGTAGCTTTAGACAATGCTGAGGGGAGCAATGGGATAGGAGCAAGGATGTACTGAATTTGAAGTCTGGTCTTTATTAGCAACGATTCATCACCTTGAGAGCCACATGATGTCTGAGCATTTTGGAGTTTGCAAGGGCCAGGATTGGCCATGAGGACAAATGTGTGTCTTAAAAAGGCGGCGTTTTAATGTCTGGCATGCAAGTGGTTGAACGTCGTCACCTTCAGGTGGTCCAGATGCATAGTAAGATGAGGATAAAAAGCAGGCCAGCATTCCTAACAGAGTGCCGGATATTAATGTAATAGAGAAGGTGACACAGAGGATTGAGTAATTTCTGATTATATCTACATCTGCGGAACGTGTTGCGCTGCCTTGGCCAAAGTGTCACCTATCAGCTTCACCGTCGAAATTACATAGAATGCGTTGTCCCATTGTTGGAGATGGATCTCCTTGAGGAGCTTTGTCAGATTGAAGGCATACAGCTATGAGCCCACTGAGGATAGTGGAACAGCTCCTGACTCTTGTAGGTTGGCACTGTGATTGGGATGCTGGAGATACGCTTGAAGAGGCAGCACTTTCTGACGTCTGATGTCAGGACTCCCTCCTCCAGTTATCACCTCATCTCAGCAAGGACACATGCTCCTGAGACTTCATCATCCTTCAAAGGATCAGGACAATGTCAGCCTGATGTGTAACGATTCACTCTCATTTGAAGTGTATGGTTGAAATGAGAGGAAGAGCAACATTAATGTTAACGTTGACTCATGCTGGCAGGCACTTGTCCAAGAGGGTACTCACTGCAACTTGTCACCCTTCTCATGGAATCTGGTGGCTACGAGGGTCTCATGCACACACCTGCATTGCCTGGCTAGTGCTATGGCCTCTTCCCTTGCAGCCTCGGCTTCTTCGAACTCAAGGCCCTCATCCCCTTAGACGTCCTCTTCATCGGAGAAGATGCGCAGCTCCTCCATGTCGGCATCTGGCAAGTCCGCCCCCGCATAACAGCGCCAGGTTGTGCTACAAGCCTCGATGATCCGTGAAACCTTTTGGGGACCGTACTGGAATGTTCCGCCAGATATGTCTAGGCATCGGAATTGCATCTTTAAGATGCCTATTGTCTGCTCCACCAGTGCTCGGGTAGCAGCATGAGCATCATTGTAACTTCTCTCTGCAGGATTCTGTGGCTGCCGCATGGGCATCATCAGCAATATCCTTTGAGGTACCCCTTGTTACCAAGGAGCCAACCCTGGATCCTGTATGGTCCCTTGAAGATGTCTTGGATCTTCAAACGACTCAAGATGCATGTGTCGTAGACGTTTGTAGGCATCCGGCGCAAACCCACATGATAAGCTTCTTACGGTTGCAGACCAGCTGTACATTGAGCAAGTGGAAGCTTTTCCTATTTATGTGTTCGCGTGCCTGTTGCCAGGGAGCTTTTATGGCCACAAGTGCAGTTGTTGGCTCCCTGCACCTGTGGGAATCAGGAAATCAATGCAAAGCCCAGTGTTCTGGTGTCCTGGCTTGCTTGATCTATGTCAAAGTTGACGTAATTGTGAGCATTGGCAAAAATGGGGTCTGTCAGGTATGCATTTTTGATACTGGAGAGATCCCACAGAGGTCCCCAGTGGAGCCCTGGAAGGAACCATACATAGAAGTTTAGTGCGGCGGATACTTTTACAGTGGATGCCCTCCCAAGCCCTGTGGTGCCAATTCCTGGAGAATGTGGAAAATGAGTCACCAGATCCCTGCTGACATGTGGAGGCATCGGCGACACTGTCTCTCTCTCTCTCTCATCTGCTTATAAGACACGCGAGTTCTGTATACCCTCGATCTTGCGAGGCACCTACACACGACGTCTACGTGAGCTTCATCCTCTGCATCTGGAGGGGGCCCTGCTGCCGCTTTGTCTTGAGGGTTCAGCTCCTCCCTTTGCCAAGCCTGACGCCTTCATTGTAATGTTCTCTTTCTTCTCTCCAGCCTGTATGAAATTATGCAGGCAGCAATAAACCCAGGCTCCATATGGTCCCTTCCCTGAAATATCAATGAGAAACAGGCACAAGTCAGCATCAGCCTGTAAAGGTCCCATTTCTGTCAATAACTCGTCAGTGAATGTGGGTTCAAGGGCTTTGTTCCAGTTCGGAAACTAATCGCCCCAAAAATCCAGGCCAGCGCAGGATTAGTTTCAAGGCGCTGCAGCCCCCCCGCCGCCCCCTCCCTTTACATGACAGAGTACTATGGAATTACTTAGTCCAGGCTCTTGGAGGCACTGCTTTCAGCCCAAGTGCTTAGATCCCCATTCACTGCACTCTAATACCACACTCTTTCCATAGGGAAAATGCTTAGTCAGGAACCGAGATCATTTGATGGGGGGCTGAGGCTTCGCTTCTGTGAAGCTGCCAGAACCATGATTCTAACACGCATCTGAAGCTTGTCCAGTCGCATAATTGCTCTGGAGTGCATTACCACTCTGGGGAATCTCCACGCTATGAACAAGGTGTTAATACAATGAGATTGATTAGTTCCACTTTGCAGGATTAGTCTCACATGAATGCACATCTTAGCTCCACTTTCCTGATTCCCTGCATTATAATTGAAAGGCTCCTAACATGTCTCAGCCATGCATCTCTCTTCATTTGGGAATGCACAGTTCAGTTGGGTGCCCCTTTATTCGGCTCCCCAGAGCTCAGTGCCCTCACCAGAGTATCTCCTCATTTTCATTTTGTACTGCGCCATCGCTGCAGGTTGGAAGATGGTGGTGCTGAGATCTCTCTACCAGATTTACATGGATCCTCCCTGTGAGTGTGTGGAAATCCCTCCCATCGCCCTTGAGAGGCTTAATGTTCAGGTTTCCCTCCCTCCAAGAACCTCTCATTCCTCCCCCCTGCATTCCTTGATCCCATCAAGATTGTGGTGGATATCCTTTTGTTAATTCTCATTGTATCAACAACCTCCAAACTAAACGTCTCTAACAATGAAACCCCTTTCATAGTATCAATTTTATTAGTAATATAAATATATTGCTTGGTAGCTGCTAGATAGGCATCCGTCTTCACCCCACTTCATGAGTGCCCCATTCAAAAAATGCAAATGCACGCTATCTCTCTTACATATCAAAACTAGTACACATCAAAGCAATCCAATTAAGACACACTCACAGACAAAACCTCTATTTAAGAAAAATATCACCCTGAACATGGTGAAGTAGATGTGCCTATGGCCTGTGTAGACCTCACCCCTCCCCATCTTGAGGCCACTTGTACAGTCTGACATATACCACCCACCCCCTTCCAACACCCCTGAATGCCCCCACAATACATTTTCCCCTTCTAAAGACTGCAGATGCCTCCCGACTGAATGTGTCATCTGCTGCCCAGTCTGATGACAGCAAACCCCCGGCGTAATGTCACGCCAACGCCCTGAACACAACATGCTGGATGTCATAAAGCTATTAATGTACATAATATTTTGGAAAATATTTTTCTTAAATAGAGGTTTAGTCTGTGAGTGTGTCTTAATTGGATTGCTTTGATGTGTACTAGTTTTGATATGTAAGAGGGATAGCGTGCATTTGCATATTTTGAATGGGGCATTCATGAAGTGGGGTGAAGACTGACGCCTATCTAGCAGCTACCAAGCAATATGTTTATATTACTAATAAAATTGGTACAATGAAAGGGGTTTCATTGTTTGGGAGGTTTAGTTTGGAGGTTGTTGATACAATGAGAATTAACATTAAATGGGAGTGGTAGGTATAATTTTAGCAGTTTTCGGGTGTGTAGAGCAGAGGTAATGCGGAATCAAAAGGCAGCTGTAAGCCTACCACTGTGTCTGCAAAGAACCAAAGTGAAGAGAACCTCATTTTGAATTCGTAAGGTGAAAATGCTTTGCCTGGTGTTTGGTTAAGTCTATGGGTTGCTGTTGTCTTAATGGAGAGTAGTTTGGGAATTTGTTAAAAGTTATGATAGTAGTAATTTGTAACCATGTGTATATATATTTTTAACCCGTGTAAATTAATAAAATGTTTCATTTAGTTTAATGTAAAACCTTGAGAACTGGTGGTCTGATTCCTGAATTTAGAGTCGCATCTCAAACATAACACTTAAAATTATAGGTTATAACAGTTGATTAAAGATTCCCCCTGGGATTTTTAAATAACTCCACTTTACCAATTGCTTCAGTCATAACACTGGACACGACTGAGACTGGACTGACATCCCAGTCCAGGCAGGGGGAGGGCATAAGGGAAGTCCTTGCAAGCTTGAAGCGCTTCTTCACTCAGCGATCCTCCCATTCTGGTCCAAAGTTGCTTATGTCATTCTATAACCATCTCTCTCCCCATCCTGGTTCTAAGGATGTTTCCCCAACACTGCCCACCCTCCATGGCCCCCTCTTCCATTCATGTGTTTGAGTGCAACCTGCCCCACTCTTCCCCCTCAGTGGAGGTTTTGACACTCTGACACCTCAGGCCAGTTTCCCACCCTTCCCCCAGTGGAGACCTAGTCCTGCAGCCTCCTCTCTTGCCTCAGGCCAGTTTCCCCCCTTCCCCAGTGGAGGCCTTGCCTTGTAGCCCCCTCTCTTGCCTCAGGCCAGTTTCCCCCCTTCCCCAGTGGAGCACATCCTGCAGCACATTACAAGCCACCCCTGCCTTACCGCTGGTCTGGTAGGTAGAAACTTGCCTCTGACACCCCTCTGAAAGCGATGTGATGCTGCCTGCAAAGACTGGGCCGAGTCTGAGTTGCCGTGAGCATTGTCTGATGCAAAGTAGGTGAATGAACCTCGAAGTCATGAGCAAAGTGCAGGTCGCCACAACTGACATTGTGATACACGTCAGTCTAATTGGATGCCAACATGCCCTGGGGATCCAGCGTTGGGGAATTAATTCCGGCATGCAGCCCTTATAATGAAATGCAAATGTATTAAAATGATGTTCCCGACATGCCATGGCGGGAAACAGAGCCTGCCATTGACTGTTGGAGCAGACAATCCCGGACTGCTTTTACGACAGCAGTAAACTGATTCTTTTAATCATGTGATATTTTCCACTCCCGCCTGGCAAAACACCCACCATGGGTGGGAGTGGAGAATCCTGGCCTGTGTTTTCAGATGATGTTGCGGAGAGACTGTAGATATGAGAAATGGGAGGGGCCATGGATAGATCCTTGGGGAACTCCAGAGGCAATGGAGCAGGAGTGGAAGTTGCTTAAAAATGCAAGCATCTGCTTCATACAATACATCTGTGACTACACTTCAAAAGTACTTAATTGGTTGTAAACGTTTTGGGGCATGAAAGGCGCTATATAAAAGCAAGTCTTTCTTTCATATGTGTCACAAATTATTGAACATTCTCCTGCTGTCTGTAAAGCCAAATCCTGGAAACCACAGAAGTATATTTGACCTTCTGGGTTCAGAGCTTCTGAATACAATTAGAAGTATTCTTTTGGTGAGCTAAATGAAAAAAGAACATGCTTAGGCCACTATGAATTATTAATTACTCTTCCAAGAATTTTTTTACAACATTAAACACAAAATGCTTTTTTTTTTACCTTTCAGCTGGTAGTCCTATGAGCAGCAAGTTGCTACCTTCCTTCCAATAGCCTACGTGAATAAGTTTTCCATCCAGCAGCAATGACGAACTAGCCAAGAGAATTGCACAAAAGTAAATTATTTTAAAACATTAAGTAAGCATCATGTTCCTTCCTGATTTTCTATGCCTTGATTTTCTTTGGTTATATTTACATTAAAAAAAGGGAGGAAGGGATAGACCAGGAAATTACAGGCCACTCAGCCTAACCTCAATGGTGGGGAAGTTACTAGAAAGAATTCTGAGGTACAGAATATATCTGCACTTGAAGAGACACGGATTAATCAGGGATAGTCAGCATGGATTTGTTGAGGGAAGGTCATGTTTGGCAAATTTGATTGAATTTTTTGAGGTGGTAATCAGGAGTGTTGATGAGAGTAATGCATTTGATGTGGTCTACATGGGCTTTAGCAAGGCTTTTGATAAGGTCCCTCATGGCAGACAGGTCAAGAAAGTAAGAGCCCATGGGGTCCAAGGCAAAGTGGCACATTGGATCCAAAATTGGCTGAGAGGCATGAAGCAGAGGATGATGGTAGGGGGATGTTTCTGTGACTGGAAGTCTGTTTCCAGTGGGGTTCTGCAGGGCTCGGTGCTGGGGCCCTTGCTGTTTGTGGTGTACATAAACGATGGACTTAGATGCAGGGGGTATGATCAAGAACTTCACGGATGACACAAAAATTGGTAGGGTGATAAATAGTGAGGAGGATAGCCATAAACTGCAGGAGGATATCAATGGACTGGTTAGGTGAGCAGAGCAGTGGCAAATGGAATTCAACCTGAAAACGTGAGAGGTAATGCACTTGGGGAGGTCTAACAAGGCAAAGGATTACACTATGAATGGTAGGACACTGGAAAGTACTGAAGATCAGAGGGACCTTGGCGTGCATATCCACAGATCCCTGAAGGTAGCAGGGCAGGTAGATAAGGTGGTTAAGGCAGCATATGGGACACTTGCCTTCATTAGCCGGGGAATAGAATGCAAGAGCAGGGAGGTTATGCTGGAACTGTATAAAATGCTGGTTAGGCCACAACTGGAGTACTGCATGCAGTTCTGGTCACCACATTATAGGAAGGGTGTGATTGCACTGGACAGGGTGCAGAGGAGATTAATCAAGATGCTGGGCTAGAAGGTCTGAGGTATGAGGAAAGATTGGATAGGCTGGGGTTGTTTTCCTTGGAGCAGTGAAGGTTGAGAGGGGTCCTGATAGAGATGTATAAAATTATGAGGGGCATAGATAGGGTGGATAGGAAAGCACTTTTTCCATTGGTAGAGGGGTCAAAACCAAGGGGCATAGATTTAAGGTAAGAGGTAGAAGGCTAAGAGGGGAGTTGAGGAGAATTTTTTTCACCCAGAGGGTGGTCGGAGTTTGGAACTCATTGCCTGAAAGGGTAGTTGAGTCAGAAACTCTCGTAACGTTTAAGAAGTATTCAGATATTCACTTGTGTTGCCATAGCCTCCAGTGCTATGGGCCAAGCGCTGGAAAATGGGATTAGTGTAGTCAGATCTTTGTTGACTGGCACGGACACGATGGGCTGAATGGCCTCCTTCTGTGCTGTAAACGTCTATGAGTCTATATACAGTAAGTCCTTACTATAAGTCGCCCCACTTCAAGTTGTTTCGCTTTAACATCTTTTACTTTTTTGAGCCTTTTTTTACGTGACTTGCGTCACCATTTTCGATTTTACATCATCTGCACTCTGGCCCCATCCCTCCTCTACTGCACTCTGGGCCTGCCGTTGCCATGTTCTGATGCTAGAGCTTTCGCAGCACTCACCAGAGGCCCAAGCAGCAGGGAGTGAGAGAGATCTCGGGAATAGGAGCACAGGGCAGGGACAGGAAGCTGCCGCTGCTGATCAAATCATGAACTGTGAAATAACCCCGGCTGGGCCCCAACCAGCTTCTTCCGCTGCCACCCCCGCGGCTCCTTCTGTGGCACCACCCCTCTGGCTCCTTCTGTGGCTTCCCCCCACCTTTCTGGGTTTCTTCCATGTATCCACCCCCACCCAATCCGACTGGCTTTTTCCACATCTCTCCCTCCACTCTTGGCTCCGTTGGCAGCTCTCTCAGATCCACTGCCACCCCACCCCTCCTGACAGAATGGGAAAGGAGGCAGACAGAGACAGTGGCAAAGGAGAGACAGAGACAGAATGGGAAAGGAGAGAGACAGACACAGACAGAGTGGGAAATGAAAGAGACAGAGAGAGACAGCTGAGTTTCAGGAGTGCTGTGGGTGAGGCACAAAAGCTATGTTATTCAGGGCTTGTTTGGGCGATTTAGTGTTAATTTGAATATATGTAGTATTCCTGTTATATTCGGTGATTAATTTTATTTTGCAAGTTATTCCAGCTAGGAATGCACGGTGCTGCACATGTACAGTACAGTATTTCAACTTGTACATTGGACATTTCTTGCTCAAAAAAACCAAAGGAACCTAATTCCGGCTTTAACATTGATTCCTATGGGAAGCCACGATTCACTTAAGGCTGTTTCACTTAAAGTCATGATTTTCAGCAACACAAACATGACTTTAAGTGAGGACTTACTGTACATGAGCAAATTAATATACTAAAACATTGGACAGGACAAGATCATTTGTGATGCCTGATGCATCCCATTAAGAGACACCTTTCTCCCTATGTTCCCTATAGTCTCCTGAAAGAGGTAAAAACAAGATGAAAAAAGGGTTAAAAATTACACTAAATAAGGATTAATTGCTTGGAAAAAGCTCAAGTTTTGGACACATCAAAACAGCTAGTGCTTAGTGTTGAAAAATAATCAATGTGTTCTTGGAGGGGATTGAAATTGTAATGTCCTTATTAACTTGACCTCTGCTGTCAGTCTCAATCTGAGTCAACCTAACCTGATGCTTAAATGAACAAGTTTACAAGTGACAAATTAGTTATTCTTAGCATGGGAGTGGATGGACATCTCTGAGAATGTGTTTTAAAAGATATGAATAAAATACACACTAAAATGGACAAGCTTACAGCTGACTTTATAATTTCATCACCAACATATATCTATCCCATTCATATTAACTGACCTCTCAGCAGTGGCTGGGTGTGCAAACTAGCAGCAGAAGTTGGTTCACGTAAGGGATGCTAGCAGACCTTGAGCTGCAATGGAGCTGAGAAAGGAGGAGCCAGGTCAGGGCACTATCCATTTGGGTCAAGCTATCTACCAGGATCTCTTCTGATTGGACTACCTTGGTTATATTTTGCACACTCCACAAAATATTCACCATATTTACCAGTTACATGTCAATTCAGTTACTTGAGAGATGTGAATTAGTGAGATATTTCATGATTAAGTCAATTACTTCCACTTTATAATCAACTTTGGATGAAACTAGTCCAAGAAAAATCAGGAGCACACACTAATTTGATCGGTGACCATTCTTCAATGGTCAGCTAAGTTGAAATAGAGTATCTAGCCCTTGAGCTAAAAGGGAAATATGCCAAAAGTTCACCAATATGCAAAACACAAATGCAAAACAAAACACCTTACAAAAATGTGGGAAACTGTATACTGGACTATTTGGGTACAATATGGCATTTTGCAGCCAGTAACAAAGGAACAGCACTTGCTGTTTACCTTACTGACAGCTGGCCACAAAGTTCTTGCAAGCTTTCCAGCATGGAATTTCTTTAATTCAGTGCCCATTTCAGCAGAGTGCCTTCTACTGAGCCTGGGGGAAGGGGAGGTGGGTGGGGTGGGGGGGTAGGGTTAGTGCTGTGCAGTCTGTGAGTTGGACAAAAAAAAAACAAGTTTTAAATCAGATTGAATCCTCACTGAGACCAAGAACTATAAAGCTACGAAAATATATATATATTTGATGTACAGAAATCAAAATTAAGATTGGAAAATACAGATGGAATTAAGGGTGAGTAATAAGAGACAGAAAAAATAAAATATTTTTGAAATCTCCAACACTAAATTTCTTCTGAGGAGTGAGTCTCCAAAGAGATTCCACATTTGTTAAACTACATATTTCAGGTCCAGCGAGGTTGTCCATTAGTAATTATCACCTACAACACTTTAAAAGCTAAATTGCTCCCGAATGCACCAGTCAAAGTTATTCAGCTTTATTTGAAGTGTAGAACTAGAGGCAAGTGTCCCAAATTCACAATATTGCAATCATTTCAGTGATGGGTCTACTGGTGAGGAAGACAACAACATACCTGTGGAGCAGTTTGGTATATCTGAGCACCTTCTAGATTTACACAATTAACTGCACATGTGCAGATGCCAGAATGTGCTGCTTTATTTACTTCACCATAACAGCGAGCTCTATTAACCTCGCTGTTACTTATATCACAAAACCAGGCCATAATACTCTAATTCAATTTTGGGAATTCTGACAAAGGTTAATTTTAGTCATCAGAAGCCTCAAGATTGAGTTACACATGTTTGTCACACCAAAATATCTTTTACTTTGCGTAGTACCAACAAAATAAGTTTTTAAGCACTTAAATTTGAATTCTGATACTGTGACATCTTAGTCTTATTGGTCTGTGAGGTTTCACATGCACAACTTTCTTCGACAGATTTTTTTTCGTCTGTCCTGTAAAAGCTACTGAATAGGAAGCAATAGTACTGCAGAAGACATTTTAAATATTCTGTGACAAAAACTGATTGATATTTTCCATCTTTGCCACAATAAAATAGTTGAGAATGGAATGGCATTAGTCTTACAGGCAAGTATTGAAATATAATCACTTTTTTTTAAGGGCACTGAACTGGTTTTATAGCCTATTGTATAAACTAATTTTTGTCTGTTGAAGTGGTCCGCAAAGTAGGACTTTTTGTCTTTAAAAAGAATGAGAATGTTAAGGAAATGCTCAAGTTAAAACAGATTCATTTGAATTCTTCTGATTTCTTAGCTGATCCCTACAGAACTAGCAAATCTATATGTACAACACAATATGTGCTGCTAGTCATATCTTGTAGAGGTCTTGTGGTACAGTGGGTAGCATCCCTGCCTCCTAGCCTGAAGCACTGGGTTCAAGTCCCACTCCAAGCCTTGATGGCCAAGGAAGTTGTGTTCATAACGCAGCCAAACTGGTATCAACTTATAAGTCCTTCCAACATACACCATTGGCAGGCGCTAAGAGCGGGAGAGATTCCTGGTCAACCATGTGATGGAAATAAGCTGGTGCCTCTTCCATCACTATCCATAGCTCCAGACTACAATATGCATGTAAAAGCGTATGTTGCCAAAGCAACTCGGACTTCTTGGAGGGACCGGTTGGCTCAGTTAGCTGGGCAACCAGCATCAGATTGGTGCCAAAAGCCAGTGTTCAATCCCCTTTCCGGCTGGGGCATAGTCGGGACCTGCTTCTTTGCCCTACCTGTGGCAGAGATTGTGGCACTGTAGGTCAGACCTGCCTTTGCGCAGAGAGCAAAAGAAGAAAGTAGTCACATCTCATCGATAGTGAAATACTCAACAAGCAGTAGTGATTAGTAAAGAAATAAAGCATGTTAAATAGAAAAAAAGCATATACACACTTTTGCAAAGTGTAGAAAAATCACATATTGCACCACATTGAACTCAGAATGGTTGACTGGAGAATCACTGATGGAAAAGAACATATGAAGAGTCATACGGACTCGAAACGTTAACTGTGTTCCTCTCCGCAGATGCTGCCAGACCTGCTGAGTTTTTCCAGGTATTGTTATTTTTGCTTCACTAGATATCACATAAGCAATTAATCTTTAACATATTGGCAACTTTTGATCAACAAAAGCTCGATATCTTTCATCCTACTAATGAAATAACATGTTATGGTCACCTGATAATTTGATCCCCAGTTATGTTCTCCAGCATGTCGCAGAGTGTAAGGAATATTCCTCGAACACTTTTCAACTTTTGGGATACGTTAGTCATTGGATACTGGTAAAGAATTTCTTGCTGTTGAAAAATAAGAAATGCTTCACATCATTACAGCTAAACGCAAAATATAATCACTAACATTAACACACTGTACATCACCACCTGCACCACATTTTAAAACTTTTTTGTGCATTGTAGAATAACTAGGTCAAGCATTTTACGGTTTGAAGCCTCAATTTTAAAGGTACACACAAATATGCAATGTATAAGAAATAAATCCCATTTAATATTACCTAAACAACAGCATGATGTAGGCCTTGTCAGTGATGATGGTCAGTATTTCATGTTGGGACAACACTAAGTACTGCAGTCATAAAATATAAACTGAGGCACCTGGATTTTGAAACATTTTTCATTGCAAGCTGGTTTCACTAAAAGCATGATGTAAAAGATGGCTGCAATAGCATTTTAAGCGGTTTTAACTGTGATTGGTTGTTTACCTGCTTGCTGACAAACTGCTGTTGCATGCCATGATATCACCTTGCCTTGGAGTCATATTTAAATTATCAGGAAAGGGGAAAACCATTCGCAAAGATCATTACATCATTGAGAGAAGCTTTGAAGTCAGCGCAAGCGCCATTTCATGGGCAAAATACAGTTGTTAAATCACACACTTCACCATGTTACATTTAGCATTTTAATCACAATTTCAAGACTTAATTTCTGTTACCAGTTCTATCTTAAACATATACCTATACTACCAGTTAATGCCTAGTTGACTGGTTATTAAAAATAAAATGAATAAATATCTTTTTAAGAACATGATTGAGGAGAACGAGAATAGGGTAGACATCAACAACCAATATTCCATGAAACACAATGATTCCTGTGTTCATAAGATGATTGATGTGACATTTGATTAGTACAACTGGTCACAGTTTATTAATATAACCTGTAAAATTGAGGTTTCACTTGTTTTTAGTGAAGGGCCATGTTGAAATGTTTCAGAGTTAGTTTTCTTCAGGGTCACACTTAGGAAATTGAGCCCAACAGACAAACTGTAGAGTGTTTGGAAGGAATTGGCTCAATAAGTGAAATTAACTTTTTTTGTTTCATTAGTCCAGAAATGAGAATAGGAGTTGATACAATTAAAAGAAAAAAAATATAATGGTATGATGGCACAGGTTCCTGGGCCAGACAGGTTATGTACTTCAGTCGAGACCAAATGTTTTGTAAATCAATTAGATACACTACATTTTTCCTTGTAGTTCATTCAGGTAATTTTCAAATTGAAGCTACCTAGCTTATGACTGAGCTCTCGTGTTAAATCTTTAACAATGGATTTGCAAAAAGAGCACCAGCATGAGACTTTTTAAAAAAAACTACTTAAGAACACTATCATAAAATCTCGTTTACCCAGCTCTAATATGGAGGCGGATTAAAGCTGTTACTTGAAAGGGTTTCTATGGCAACGTATGTTAAAGCAGTTGATAAAAATACTGTACTTAGCATATTTATAATCACATACTGATAAAGCCTTCGAAGAATGGCTTTCATATAGCTGGCTTTATTAGAAAAAGATTCTCATTTACTTTGTGTTCCAAAAATAACTTTTCAATAATTTTCATTCCTAAAACTGTTATAAGTTACCACGCTCGAACAAAAATGTCTACACAGTATTTTTCAATTGAAGCAATAAAAAAATGACCCAACACAAAACCTGGTGTGAATCACACATACTTCTGTACAGGAAATATATTCCAGTGAGGTGGTTTAAAAAGAAACATTACAAGGCTAAAGAATCACTGCACCCCCATCCCACCACGACATACCACCCCCAGCTCTTAACACGAAGGAATATTCCAATGGGGGGAGGGGGGAGGGATTGCAAAGATTGGTTCACAGTTTACAATACAACAAATTTAAAAATTTGTGGACAGGAACAACGAGCTGAATTGGCACAAAGTTTCCTTCACAGAACCTCCCATGACCCGAACTCCCATTAACTTACCAACTAGTATTCATCATTACAAATCCCATAACAGTTAAAAATAAACGTTTTTGCATCTCTGCTACAGAGAAGACAGTTCAAAGAAATAACTATTTTCCCAGAGGGACTAGAGACAAAATGTGTCAAAGGTCCTTCATTCTCCCTTGTCCTTCTGCTCTGCACTTTTCAATGATAAGAAAGCAGTTATTCAACTCTAGCTTTCACTTGTCATTTTGCCCTAAACAAACAAAAAGCCTGTATGGTTCAGTATACAAATAGGAAAAGTGCAGAAACAAGGGCACCCTTTCCCAAAACATGAAACATTTAATTCTACTTGAAGAAACCTAAAAGAAAGCGCTGCAGTCAAAGCAGAATCTTGAGACTTATCGTCAAGTCTGCACAGTTCATCTTTCCCCAATTATTACCCTTCAAATTTGCATTTTAACATAAACCGAATAATGTCTCTGGAAATCTTTGCTTAAACACAGCAGCATTTTGGCAGAGATTAAGATACTCAACAGTCCTCTGGCAAATAAATGATCGTACTTCGAGAATGCTGTTAAGACTAAGAAGGGTTTTAGACTTCGACAAACATTACACTCAAGGAGGACAATGTTTTGTTATCTTAAGATACATACAGGGCTACCACTGAAAAGTACAAACTTCACAAGGTCCATTGAAGGTTTTCTAACCATGGCTCTTGTGCAAGGCCACTGGCATAATAGCCCTGATCTTGACTCGGGTGGGTTTTGTCAGCTGGGGGTGAGGGGGAAGGGATTTTGCTCGAGCTATGTGCTGTGTTGTTTTAATGCCAAAGCTTGCATTCTTTTCTCCCCACAAGCAGGTTCGGCTCCCCATCGGGTGGAGAATAATCTGCAGAAGGCTGCAGGCCAGGGGCAGGTAGTGAGCCTGCAGCTGGGTTAATGGCATGGTGTGGCAGTGGTTGCAAATCCCCAGCAAGGGGGTGGGGGTCTGATGCCTGGCAAGAAAGCATGGTGGGTTGGGAGGAAGTATTCCTACTCCACCTAGCCCACAGTTAGTGCTGTAAAGCCACTTACATCACAGGCAGCATTTTCCTATTTTCCTCCCTTCGGGGGGGTTTGTGCGGGAGCGGGTAGGTTCCCGATTGGTGCCCCCGATTGGGGGTGCGCCGCCATTTTACATTGGCGGGCTAATTAAGGCCCACCCAGTGTGACATCCGCCCAGAAGCACTGTGCGCTCCCCGTGCAGGTAGTGGGGGGGGGATTCCCTAAGCTGGGAGTGCGCTCTCTCGCGTATGCTAGTGAAAGCGTACAGATCTCCCTGAGGCAAAGTGCTGCTGCCTCAGGGAGATCAGTGTTACTTTTAAAAAGATATAAAGGATGAGAAAAATTTTATTGACATGTCCCCTCATGTGACACTGTCACGTGAGTTGGGACATATCAATTACTTCTATTGAAAATGTAACACAAATTTTAAATCCCTCATGAAACCTCATCCCACCCATGGATGAGGTTTCATGTTTTTTCTGAAGACCGCCTGGGCTTTTTGCCTGTCCATCAACCTTAAAATTGGTTGAGCAGGTCCATTAATCATTTTAATTACTTCTTAATGGCCTTAATAGGCTGTTGACAGGTTGGTGGGTGCGCAGCCGAGTCACCCCGCATCATTTTATGAGGCAGCGAGCGGGGGCTGCCCCATGAAACTATCCTCACATCCTTTTAGCTGCTGAGTTCCTGGAACCCGGGTAACCCAGTTGGCCAAGGTTAATTCTGGAAGATCGGTTAAACCTGAGAATGAGGCAGCCTCGTTATAATATTTAAAAGACTAACCCACATCTAGGCCGAGGTTGATTACCCCACCCCCCCACCCTTCCCCCATACCACCACTGTAAAAATTGGAGATGGATGAGTTGGGGTTTGGTTTGAGATTTTTAAAATTTCACTACTCATCCGACCCTAACCCACCCATTTTTGGGCATTATAATTCAACCCAAAATTTGCCCAAAAACAAGTCAATCAGTACTTAATTAGTACTCACATCAAGACCTACAGTAATGAATGATACAAATAGCAGAAATTTAGTTTTCTTAGAGTCTGACAGCGCCATTCCATCAGAAATAGGGACTACATGTCAGCATTAGTCATGAAATGGATAAATGGACTATATTTATTTAACTGAACAGCGAATCCATGCTGTATACATATGGTTTTGAAAATAGCTTCATAGATAAGTGCAACAACCTTTCTTGTTTTTGATATTGTAGAATGCAATCAGCGATGCAAAATATTAATTTCGAGGAGAATTAATAGCGACTGACATTATTTGATAATATTAAGGTCTGTCTTTAATTCATTCACTTACACTGTTTTAAATGAAGCTGTCAACCTCTGAAACTGCACAGCCTCATGTTCTGACATTGTTCACCCCTCCTTCACCCTGACAATGCCAAACCCCCCTCACCCGACATTGTTCACACCCTCCCTTAACCCTGACAATGCTCCCCATTCCCCCCTCAACTCCTGACAATGTTTACCCCTCCTTCATCCTAGGCAATGCTCCCCCCAACATTGCTTCCCCCCCCCGTCACCCTGACAATGCTCCCCCACTACCTCACTGCTCCCCCCCTCCCTCACCCTGACAATGCTCCCCCACTACCTCACTGCTCCCCCCCTCCCTCACCCTGACAATGCTCCCACACTACCTCACTCCCTTAACAATGTTCAGCCCCCCTCCCTCACTCCCAACAATGCTCACCCCCTCCTTCGTCCCGGCTCCTGGCTCACCCAGGCCCCCACCACCACTCCAAACAATGCTCACTCTCCTTCCCACAGGTAATTGAAACTGCTCTGCAATGCTGACTCTCCCGACATTGGCCAGACAGGAACCAAGGATTCAGGAGGTGAGTCAGGAATCGGGTGAGGGGTGAACATTGTTGGTGGGCAGCGGATTACGGGTGGTGGTGGGGGGAGGGTTGGGGCAGTGAGCATTTCCAGGAGAGTGGGGTGGTGGGGCAGAGCATTAGGGCATCCCAGGAGGGGAGTGAGGGAGAGCACTACTGGGAGGGAGGGGTAGGGGATAGAACTGCCGGAATGGGGGGTGTGGTGGGTGAGCAGATGAGCTCCAGATTCAGGTGATGTTACTGAGGTCAAAGTAGGCAGTCTTGGTGATGACTGGATATGTGGTGAGAAGCTCACTGCCCAGTCAAACATCAAAGTTGTGAAAGGTCTGGCTCAGCTTTACACAGTTGTCAGGGAGAGAGACAGGAACAGAGATCAGGGAACTGAGTTTGTGGCAGGGACCAAAGACAATGGCTACACTGTTCTCAGTATTTAACTGAAGGAAATTTCTGCTCATCCAATGCTGGATGTTGGACAAGCAGTACAACAAATCAGAGGTAGCAGAAGGGTCAAGAGAGGTGATGGTAAGATAGAGTTGTCTGTTGTCAGCGTGCAAATAGAATCTGATAATGTTTCAGATGATGTCACCGAGGGGCAGTATATAGATGAGAAATAAGGGCCCATGGATAAATCCTTGGGGGACTTCAGCGATACCGGTATAAGAATTGGAAGAGGAGCCATTGCAGGTGACTGTCTGGCTATGATTTGATAGATAAAAATGGAACCAGGCAAAGACAGTTCCATCCAGCTAGATAAGAGAGGAGAGATGTTGGAGGAAGATGGTGTGGGTCACCTGTGTGGAAGACTGCAAATAGGCCAAGAAGGATAAGGAGGGATAGTTCGCCACAATCACAGTCACGTCTGAGGCATTGATGAGGGCTGTTTCTGTAAATTCGTGGGACTGAAGCCTGATTGGCAGGATTGAAACATTGGTTTGCAGGAAAGACCCATGGATTTTGGAGGTGACAACAAGCTCAAGGGGAAAAGGAGGTTGGAAATGGAGTGGTAATTTGCAAGTTCAGGTGGGTCAAGAGTGGATTTAGTCAGGAGATGGCAGATTTTAAGAGGAAATGGACAGTACCAAAGGAGAGGGAACTGTTAACAACGTCAGCTAACATGGGGCCAGGAAGGAAAGTTGGGTTGTCAACAGTTTTGTGAGAAATAGGGTTGAGAGAGTGGAAGATGGGTCTAGTCGACATGATGAGCTTGGTGTTAGTTGGCAGGAGATGGAATAGAATCTAGAGCAAGATATGAGTTCAGATTTAGGGTAACTGGCAACATTAGGGGAAGTTTGACCCAGTAGGCTCGGGAAAGGGAAGGAAGTGGCAGAGGTGGCTGAATGCATCGTCTCGATCTTTGTGACAAAAAGGTCCATGAGCTTGTTACTGGACGTGAGCGAAAGAGGAATGGGAGGGCGTTCAAAAAGATGCTTGTGATTATCACAGACGAAACAAAATAACTTAGAATTACTTCAGTCATAACACATCAGAATAAACAATAAATTGATGGAGCAGGCAATAAATCTACCAAAGTGCATAAGCTTGAATATTCAGAATGACACAGCAATGATTCATAAGTATCAACAAAATTACATCTTTATGGCCAGAATTTTACATTCGTCGGATGTCTCTATATTGATGAGTACCCGCATTGATAATGAAAAGACAAGGGCACCCTGATCCAGGTGCCAGGCATGCACAGTAACAATGTAATGACTTCAAATAATGACATGTCCTCATTCTCCCTTTCAGGCTCACCAGAAGCCCATTGGGGTGAGGAGCCTGAAGGCCTGCCGCTGACCCCAGAGGGCAGCAACCATGGAAACACATCTGTGTCACACCCTCTCAGCCAGGAAGGCACCAGCACAGTTACCAGCACCTCTGTGGGCATTAGATTGGCGGATAGTATCTCAGTGCACAGCGGTGAGGGTACTTCATACTCGCTTCAGGAGCAGGCGGAGGCAGAATGCACCCAGGGCGCCGGCAGTCGGAGGACTGCTGGGGACCAGGAACATGCTCAGTTGGTGGCTGATGATGTGCCTCTGGAGTCGTCCTCGAGGCAGCAGATGCTGGACGTCCAGCAGGTTGTGCAGGAGGATCTGACAAAGATACTTGAGGGAATGCGTGCCATGGTCTCCGTTGTGCAGGAGTCCATGTGAAGCATGAGTAATGGAATGACCCTCATGGCCGAGCGCACTGCCTCCTCCATGGAGAGAGTGGCGACTCTCATGGAGAGGTTCCCCCAGGAGCTAAATCAGGGGTTCCTGGGGATGCGCTTGGACCTGCAAGTCTTCACACCGGCAAAGACCTCAAGTGGTCACTGTGGGAAATGGGTTGGGCACCCAGTATCCTAGCTAGGTGCCCATCCATCCATGGTGAGCAGGGAGGTCTCTGAATTTGACACATAAGCTGCTTGTTGTCTCTATGGGCTCTTCTCAGGGTGTTCCGGATGACGGCAGCAGCTCCTCCGCCCCTCTGCCAGTGACTGTGGCATCTGATGAGGCTGCGGTGACTGGGGAGATGCCAGCCATGCCACTGGCCGCTCCCTCCCAGGCGGGGGCCAGAACAGGCTCCACGGGCCAGAGGACGCCTGACAAGGTCATCAAGGCCAACAGGACAGCAGAGTGAGCAGACTTTCTCCAATATCGGTACCAGCGAGGGTGGAGCACCTAGATGTAGCACCCGCAAACAAAAACTTAAAACACCTTAAGCACAACACGGGCTTATCACTGGTGATATTTTTTTTCCCCCACTTTTACATTAATTATTAGGTGTGATAGACAACACCTTTCAATTTAATTTGATTTATGTATTCTAGGCACTACGCCATTAAATGTGTTTGTGTTCAACAAGCCTCTCGGTGCTTCATTAGTTCTGCAGGTGCAGGGTAACCCATGATGTTATGAGTGACTTGTTTGTCATTGAACCTCACTGAAATGGCACACAGTGCATGTTGTTTACCAAGCAAATGTTCCCGTCAGGTATCAAGTATGGAGCCTGCAGCCCTGGCATGCGGTGGTGGTTCTTCTTTGGTAGGATAGCTGAAGCAGCATTGAATCAAAGCCTCCCGGGTGTCCATGCCTCCCTGGAGGTTGCCCAGGTCAGCGTCTATCCCCTCAGTGTTCTCCTGACCGTGTATGTACTTGGATTCACTACTGGACTAATCGTCTGCTGCCAGAGCAGCTGCGTCAACATCATCTTCCTCCACTGCGTCCCCACTTTCCAGCGCCAGATTGTGGAGAGTGCAACATGCAGCCACTATAAGTGACATACGATCTGGGGGGTATTGTAGTGCGCCCCCTGAATGGTCCAGGCATCGGAAGCGCATCTTGAGAAGACCTATGGCTCTCTCTACCACTGCCCTTGTGGAGGCATGGCTCCTATTGTACCGCTGCTCAGTCTCTGTTCTTGGGTGGCGGAGAGGCGTCATAAGCCACCTTTTGAGGGGATGGCCCTTGTCGCCCAGCAGCCATCCATCCAGCCGGGCTGGAGCACTGAAGAGCCTCAGCACCTGAGTGTCTCCAGATGTAAGTATCATGGGTCCCTTGCACAGACTTGCAGAATCTATATCCTATGGTCACACACACTATCTGAACGTTCATGGAGTGGAATCCCTTCCTGTTGACGAAAGCACCTGGCTCACCCGTTAGCGCCTTGATGGCCATGTGTGCAGTCAATTACATCCAAATGCAGGGGAACCCAGCAATCGCTGCAAAGCCTCTGGCTTGCTCTACCTGGCTGACCTCGTCCGTGCGGTAGTGAATGAAAGTCAAAGCACATCTGAGCAGAGCGTCTGTCACCAGCTTGACACAGCTGTGGACAGCTGATTGGGAGACTCCACGAAGATCACCCACCGACCTCTAGAAAGAGCCAGAGGCATAGAAGTTGAGGGCCACTGTGACCTTCAGCGCCACTGGCATGGGGTGTCCACCCACACTGTTGGAGCTGATCTCAGGGCCGGCCATCTGACACATGGAGGTCACTGTCTCCCTTAAGAGATGGAGCCACCTTCGGCCTTGCACATCAGACATATTGAGGTAGCTGCATCGCCGCCTGTAAACTCTGGCAGCAGGATAGTGGCGTCTTCTGTGACCGCTTCCGCCTTGGACTTCCTGTTGGCCCTGCACCTGTCCTCCCACAGGTCACTCCCCTGGAGACTGAAAAGAGACACCTGGCCTCCTCCCCACTCTGGCCCTCTCTTCCTCCTCAGAGGAGGTGCCTCCAGTGGAGACCACAATCTCCTTTCCCAGGGCAAGGGAAGGTTGTCTGATAACTGGAAGGGCCCAAGGGTATGACTCCTCCGGAGTCCTGAACTGAAGCCTGTTATTTCTGTCAAAGCAATTTTGCAGATGACACAAAGATTGGCCGAGTAGTGGATAGTGTGGAGCATAGCCATAATCTCCAAAACAGTATAGATGGGTTGGTGGAGTGGGCGGTAAAGTGGCAGATGGATTTTAACATAGAGGAGTGTGAGGTCATACATTTAGGGAGGTCAAACAGTTACAGGGATTACACAATAAATGGGAATATACAAAGAGGGGTAGATGAAATGAGAGATCTTGGCGTACAAGTACACAGGTCCCTGAAGGCAGCAGTTCACGTAGACAAGGTTGTAAAAAAGGCATATGGAATGCTCTCCTTCATTGGCAGAGGTATAGAATATAAAAGTAAGGATATAATGTTGGAATTGTATAAAACACTGGTGAGATCACAACTGGAATATTGCGTGCAGTTCTGGTCACCACATTACAGGAAGGACGTAATAGCTCTGGAGAGAGTGCAGAGGAGGTTTACAAGAATGTTGCCAGGGTTAGAAAAGTGAAGCTACGAGCAGAGATTGGATAGGTTGGGGTTATTTTCCTTAGAACAAAAGGAGGCTGAGAGGTGACTTGATTGAGGTGTACAAAATTATGAGGGGAATAGATAGAGTGGACAGGATAAAATTGTTTCCCTTGATGGAGAATTCTAGAACCAGGGGACATAGATTTAAGATAAGTGGCAGAAGGTGTACAGGGGACATGAGGAAGAACTTTTTTACGCAGAGGGTAGTGGATGTCTGGAATTCGCTGCCCAAGTTGGTGGTAGAGGCAAAAACTCTAAACTCTTTTTAAAAGTACCTGGATCTGCACCTTAAGTGCTGTAAACTGCAGGGCTATGGGCCGAGTGTAGGAAAATGGGATTAGAAAGGGCACTTGGGTGTCCCCGGGCTGGCATGGACAAGGTGGGCCGAATGGCCTCCTTCTGTGCTGTAACTTTTCTATGGTTCTATGAAGCGAAATGAAGTTGTCCTGTTCACACAAGCCAGCAGCAGCAACTTATAACCTCAAGTACAAACAACTCGCATTAGCAAGTCCACTCACCCCTCTTATCCTGCCCGTGGATGAGGTTTTTGAAAATGTGGCCTACCAGCCTAGCTGTGCGACGCCCTGAAAATCGCACGGACTACGTAAAATCACCGACAATTGGGTTCAAGGGCCTTAACTGGCCCGTTAATTAATGGTGGGCGCGCCTCCCTCCTCATTGCGTGCCCACCGACCGAAATATCGCGATGGTGCGCAGTGATGTCAGGATGCATGCGTCATTTTACTTTCCGGCATGTCGGGCACGCGCCCACACGCTGAATGTAAAATTCTGGCCTATGATTACTTCAAATTCAGTTTTGAAAATCACCTCTGGTATTTAAGAAGTTTGCACTTCTGTCCCATTTTGATTTTCTTTCTGCTTATGTTTCTCCACACGATATACCTTTATTGGTCAAGGTGGTAATTGAAAGACTTGCGCTCAAGCCTTAAACTGATTTCACTTCTGAGCCAGGAACTAGCGGTGCATCAAACAGACACATTCTCTCCTCACTTCCCTATCTTGTACCTGGAGAACCACCTATATCTGCTAGGTACTAAATTTTGATTGCTTATTCAAAATAATAACTACAGAGTTAGGGAATCAAAAATACAAACCCTTATCCTTCAATTCCACTGCAAATCTAGTTCATCAAATGCCCCACAGTAAAGTCCCACTGTTCATGGGGGTTACGTTCTCACAAAACCAAAATCGTGAATGACGATCATGCTTTACAATGGGAATCAATTGGGTGGGTTCCAGCAATATGAGGGCAGCATTGGTGTGTGCAGTTACTGTACAGCAAATTGTGGTATGTGACAGATGGGGGGACTTTGAGCTCAATGTTGAAACAAAAGAATCCAACTACAGGCTTATCTGCTCTTTTAACATCCAAGACATGTATTGAAAATTTTAGGAAGACACAATGCTCATTTAAGGAAAACATGGATCACCTCAAAACCAGCAGAAGCTTTTTACATAAAAAGACAAATAAATTGGTCAACATTTCAAAATTGAACAGACCCGTTACTGCAGCTCTGGGCCGAGAGATTCGGACATTTCCAGGTTAATCTCTCCATTTGGGCTGCACTTCAGTTGCAACCATTCCACTTCTCACCCGTCAGAAAAGTGCTTAAATAAGATAATTAAATGTCCACGACCAGGGCTAATAAAAGAATCTGTTTCCAGAATGTTCAACATCATCTCTTCATTAAAACTTGCCAAGGTCTTTGCTCCATCATGGCTAATGGAATAAATTTCATTTGGAATAAAGTATCTTCAATGAGTGAGCGGAAAGGAAATGTGGGTAAGCAAACAATTGCTCACAGAATGGGTGATCTGGTGTAAAAAAGCTTTAGCGCGGATAAGCAAATATGCGAACAAGGAAGTCGTGAAAGGTGGGACTTAACTGTATGTAAGGGTGTATTTTACCGACTGTTACCCCCAAAGTACAACCAATTCTCTTGGTGCAAAGATAAGGCAAAATGGCACAGACACAGATAGCAGGGCTTGTGCTCTTTTTATGCGAATACAATGTCGGGGACTAGAGTTTGGTCTGCACACAAGGTCCCTGGACTTCACTTTATTTCATTGAGGGTCTAACTTGCCGGGAAGGCCATACTTGCTGGGAAGGCCATGGCAGGGGTGTCTGAGGATGCCACTGTTGCCTCAGTGGACATTGGAGTCCACAGGGATCGGCGATAGGCTGACGACCTGAAGGTGAACACTGAAACTTCACTCTACAACATCCCCAAGGTCCACCAGAAGCTAGAAGGTCTTGATTTTTTTTTCTATTCGTTCATGGGATCTGAGCGTCGCTGGCTAAGCCTGCATTTATTGCCCATCCTAATTGCCCTCGTGAAGGCGGTGGTAAGCTGCCTTCTTGAACCACTGCAATTCATGTATTGTAGGAATACTCACAGCACTGTTAGGAAGGGAATTCCAGGATTGTGACCCAGCTACAGTGAAGGAATGATGATATAGTTCCAAGTCAGTCAGTGTGTGGCTTGGAGAGGAACTTGCAGGTAGTGGTGTTCCATTGCATCTGCTGCCCTTGTCCTTCTAAGCGGGAAAGGTCACAGGTTTGGAAGATGCTGTAGAAGGAGCTTTGGTGAGTTTCTGCAGTGCATCTTGTAGATGGTTCACACTGCTGCCACTGTGTGTTGGTGATGGAGGTAGTGATTGTTTAAGGTGGCGGATGGGGTACCAATCAAGGAGGCTGCTTTGTCCTGGATGGTGTTGTGCTTCTTCAGTGTTTTTGGAGCTGCCTCATCCAGGCAAGTGGAGAGTATTCCATCACACTCCTGACTTGTGCATTGTACATAGCGGATAATTTTGGAGAGTCAGGAGATGAGCTACTCGTCTCCGAACTCCCTGCTCTTGTAGCCATAGTATTTGTATGGTTGGTCCAGTTCAGTTTCTGGTCAATGGTGATCCCCATGATGTTGATAGTGGGGGATTCAGTGATGGTAATACAACTGAATGTCAAGGGAAGATAGTTAGATTCTCTCTTGTTGGAAATGGCCATTGCCTGGCATTTGTGAGGTGTGAATTTTACTTGCCATTTATCAACCCAAGTCTAAGTGTTGTCCAGGTCTTGTTGCATATGGACATGGACTACTACTGAATCTGAGGATTCACGAATGCTGAACATTGTGTAATCATCAGTGAACATCCCCAGTTCTGACCTTATGAGGGAGGAAAGGTCATTGAAGAAGATGAAGATGGTTGAGCCTAGGATACTACCCTGAGGAACTCCAGGAGTGATATCCCAGGGCTGAGATGAGTAACGTCCAACAACCACACCTATCTTCCTTTGTGTTAGGTGTGACTCCAACCAGTGGAGAGCTTTCCCCCTGACCCCCATTAACTCCAGTTTTGCTAGGGTCCCTAGATGCCACACTCGGTCAAATGCTGCCTTGATGTGAAGGGTAGTCACTCTCTCCTCACCTCTGGAGTTCAACTCTTTGTCCATGTTTGAACCAAGGTTGTAATGAGGTCAGGAACTGAGTGGCCCTGGCAGAACCCAAATTGAGCATCAGTGAGCAGGTTATTTCAATGTAAGTGCTGCTTGGTAGCACTGTTGACAACACCTTTCATCACTTTGCTGATAATCGAGAATAGACTGATGGGGCTGGGTTGGATCTGTCCTGCTTTTTGTGGACATGACATACCTGGGCAGTTTTCCACATTGCTGGGTAAATGCCAGTGTTGTAGCTAGGGGTGGAGTTAGTTCTGGAGCCCAAGTCTTCACTACTATTGCTGGAATATTCTCAACGCTATAGCCCAAGCTCTATCCAGTGCCTTTAGCTAGTTCCTAATATCACATGGAGTGAATCGAATTTGCTGAAGAATGGTATTTGTGATGCTGGGAACCTCAGGAGGAGGCCGAGATGGATCATCTACCTGGCACTTCTGGCTGAAGATGGTTGCAAATGCTTCAACCTTGTCTTTTGCATTGATGTGCTGAGCTTCCCCATCATTGATGATGGGCATATTTTTCCTCATTTTAGTTGTTTAGTTATCCACATGATCCATTATTGGATATGGCAGGACTGTAGAGCTTAGATCTGATCTGTTGGTTGTGGGAATCGCTCTCCCACCCAGGGTACATTCTATGTCCTTGCCACCCTCTGTGCTTCCTCCATTTGGCATTCAACATGGTAGAGTACCAATTCTTCTGAGACAAGCTGCAGCTTCTGTCTAGCACTGGCACTTTATGTCTTTATGCTGCACTAAAACACTGGTGGAACAATGTCACCCAAATTTTATAATACCAATCAAGAAAGATATGCATTGTGAAAGGAATTTGATACTCCAAAAAGCTCATATTCATTTCACTGGTGCAAAGTCAGACTTCTGCTTTAAGAAAAACAATATACTGAATTGATAAAAGCAAAAAACTGCAGATGCTGGAAATCCAAAACAAAAACAAAAATACCTGGAAAAACTTAACAGGTCTGACAGCATCTGCGGAGAGAAATGCAGTTAACGTTTCGAGTCCGAATGACTCTTCATCAGAACTAAGGAAAAATAGAAAAGAGGTAAAATATAAGCTAGTTTAAGAGGGTGTGGGACAGGTAGAGCTGGATAGAGGGCCAGTGATAGGTGGAGATTGCCAAAAGATGTCATAGACAAAAGGACAAAGAGGCGTTGTCGGTGGTGATATTAGCTAAGATATGTGCTAATGGTGACATTAAGGGTAGAAAGCAGGACGAGCAAGGTACAGATAGCCCTAGTGGGAGTGGGGTGTGGTGAAGGGATCAAAATAGGCTAAAAGGTAGAGATAAAACAATGGATGGAAACACATTTAAAAATAATGGAAATAGGTGGGAAAAGAAAAATATATGTAAATTATTGGAAAAGGGGGGATCGGAAAGGGGGTGGGGATGGAGGAGAGAGTTCATGATCTAAAGTTCCATCCATTGTTTTATCTCTACCTTTTAGCCGATTTCGATCCCTTCATCACACCCCACCCCCACTAGGGCTATCTGTACCTTGCTCGTCCTGCTTTCTACCCTTAATGTCACATATCTTAGCTAATATCACCACCGTCAACGCCTCTTTGTCCTTTTGTCTATGACATCTTTTGGCAATCTCCACCTATCACTGGCCCTCTATCCAGCTCTACTTGTCCCACCCCCCCTTAAACCAGCTTATATTTCACCTCTTTTCTATATTTCCTTAGTTCTGATGAAGAGTTATTCGGACTCGAAACATTAACTGTATTCCTCTCCGCAGATGCTGTCAGACCTGTTGAATATACTGAATTGAATGACTTGCAGAAAGGGGTTGAAGGCAAACAGTCAGAAGTGGCAGTCATTATCCCTCTGAAACTGACCACAAACTCAGGGTGTCTGGCGCATGCAGATTAGCATGGAAATCCTGAATTTGCACTCTGTCACTCAGGACTCTGATGTAGGCTGCATTGTGGCTGCTCCTCCACCACCCCCTCACAGCCAGCAATCACCAAAATTAAAGAGAATTTCAACCATCCTGCCCCCACATTGCTATTAGAAATCCCATAAAAAGTTACACCTTGTTCAAATCAGGTGTAACTGAATTTTCAACAGCAGTGCGATTAATAAAATCTGATGAACAACAGAACTTGCCCTGAAAAATAATTTTACAACAGTGGAGTGTCATCAAATGATTAATTAGATATTTAAAAAAATTTGTTTAATAATTTTTAACAAGTTTTTCCAGAATGTTTTAGCTACCACCTTCACCGCATGCGTTATGTCCCCAATCTTTAATGTGCTCTATGCAAAAAATTAAGTGATTTTATTTTACTGCTTTTTGTTCCCGGTTTGCGAGCCTGTGAAAATCCTTTAATGTGACTGGCTGCTTGGACACTCTGATGACATCACTCCAACTTCACCCTGGGAATGCCCTGTAAAAAACACTGCAATCAGTTGCAGTGATGGAGGTGAGTTTCTTGCTAGAGAGATCACTAGATCTCTCTCACTAAGTCTCAGCGAGACTGAGGGCGGAATAGTTCCAGATTTTCACAAAGTGTGGTAGCAGGTGGGAAAAAGATTGTTTTACCCACTGGCCGCAATGGTGGGTTTTTGTGCCATACCGTCCAATTCCTGGCATGCCCTGCCTCATTAATAATGCTTTCCCAGGAAACACGCCGGATCGCTGGCAGGACGGCCTCTGATTTGCAAGCCCCGCAGTCACCTCAGGCCTTCAGTACTCTGGGTGCCAAATATAAAGGGTGCCCCTGCACAGCGCTAGCACTCTCTAAGGGATCAAAAGCTACGGCAAAGTCATGCTGCCAAAGAGGGGAAACATGCTGCCCCCAAATTCAGCGATGCCTCCCTCAGGCGCCTACTGGACACAGTAGAGGCCTGTCCTGAAGTCCTCTACACCCGCTCTGGGAAAAGACCAAAAGTAAAGTCACCAATCAAGCATGGGAGGCAGTGGCCAACATCCTGCAAGAGGACAGTGGTGGTCAGTGCCAACATCCTGCAAGAGGACAGCCACCTAGTGCTGGAAGAGGATGAATGATCTCCTCCATTCTGCCAGGGTAAGTCATTCTTCTCATCACTCAACTCACACACTCACAAACCCATCAACACATCCACAGGGATCTCACTCACTGCCAGTTCAAGGGACATCACCATTCACTCTCTCACACACACACCTCAATCTACTCTGCGGGTCATGTCCTCACATGCCAGGCATCCTTCTCATCTGGCCTGTCAGGCATCCTGCTTACACTCTCCATCTGTCTTCATGCAAGACAAGCTGGCATACAACAAAAGGGAGAGGTCGCAGACTGGTGGAGGAATGTCCGACATCAAGGTCCTCACTGACTTTGAAAACAGAGCCATTGAGCTGGCCGGCGATGATCTGGACCATTCCTGTGCTGACGGTAAGGTTAGCGATGCTCAACCAAGTGAGGATCCAGCAGTGCAACATCCATCAGATAACCTTGATGAGTGTCAGTTCTCCTGTTCCTCAGTTCCCTGCCATGCACCAATTATCTCTCCTTGAATTCGCAGGCACTTCTGGGAAGCAGCCGAAGAGGTCCACGAGCCAGGTCCTCAGGTCAAGCCCCGAAGACAATTCAGAAGAAGAATCCAATGACACCTATTGAAGGCCCGTCACAGCGCTCACCCACACCCTCCACCAGCACAGAGGCACACATCTCGATGGAAGTTAGTTCCAGAGTAGCCTCAGGGTTACAATCTGGTGAGCACATCGCACCATCTAATCCATAGCAGGCAGTGGCAGGGACTTCCCGGTTTTCCAGCACTGAGGACTGCTGTAGGCCAGAAATCTGCTGAGCCCGAGTCAGATGACTACCCTCTGGACTCGGTCATACCTCAGTTGCTGGAGCTGCAAAGGCAAGCTCGGCAACATCAGGAAGGGATGTCTGCTCCACTCTTCAGATTGCAAGGCGTGATGGAGGAGTCCGTCCGCCTTCAGTTTGAGGTGAAAGCGCCAGCATGCCAACATGCTGAGGTCAACACTGGTAGGATGGCAGCCACCTTAGAGACCTTGGTCCAGGACATTGGTCCTGCACTGCTGCGCGGGCTGACCTCCATTGATGACGCCATAGTTAGCCTCCAACAGTGTCAATGTGAGAGGGGTGTAGGACAGCTTGATCTCACTCCAGCTTCCCCTTCTCCTCAAGGAGTCAGCCAGGGGCCCTCAGGTACCCATATGGAGGAGGATCACCAGGTAACTCCGTGAGTGTTCGACCCATCTGAATCCCCTCTTCCCGTGACCCCAGTAGCTCCAGCTCCACAGGCCAAGGAGGGTGCCACTGCCACACAGCAGGACCCCGAAAGCAAGCCAGGGCTCTTCAAGGTTCAGCCCTCCAGAGGATGCCCGCCATGGTCATCACAGACAGGGTGCAGCTGTCAGCACGCTGCCTCCATGTTCACTGTGGGTGTCATGGAGCACCAAGACACAGCGGCAGGGTTAGGAAGGTTAAGGAGATGTAACTCTTTTGAGTCAAAACAATAAACTAAATTAACAAAAACAAGGGAGAAATCAAGCTCAGCCCCTAAGTCAGGTCAGCTGTAAAATCAAGGAAAAACTTTTAAAGGAACCTTAAAAACATCAAACTAAGATATGATTAAAGGGGTCAACAAAACACCCCAGTCCCTGCGGTGCCCACCGGGCACGGAAGGCCTCGATGGTGCCGGCACACACCGCGTGCTCCCTTTCCAGGGACATCCGGCCGCGAACGTAGCCGCGGAAGAGGGACAAACAATCGGGCGGGACTCCCCCGTCGATCGCCCGCTGCCTGGACCTGTTGATGGCCAATTTGGCCAGACCCAGGAGCAGGTTCACGAGGAGGTCCTCCTCCTTCCCGACCCCCTTCCGCACCGGGTGTCCGTAGATCAGGAGCGTGGGACTGAAGTGCAAACAAAATAGTAATAAAAGATTTTTTAAATAACTAAAAAGGGAGTGCAGCCTAAGACACCCTATATATGCATGGTCGACGGACTCCACAAGACCGCAAAAAGGGCATGTGTCCTGGGAGTCCGTGAACCTAAACATCCTCCTATTGTAGGGGACTGCTGCATGCAACACCCTCCAACCCAGGTCCCCGATAGAAAGGGGGAGAACTCCTCCGTAGAGGGCCTCCCATCGGGGGCCTCCGCCGCCGGACGGCAACAAGGCACGCCAGGGCGTGTCCAGGCGGCGGACCAGGGCGAGAAAATGGAAGGTGTGTAGCAGCAGTCCGTACAGAAAACCCCTCTGCACTGTGCCAAATGGCACGGAGGGCATGTCCCCGAGGCGGCTCATATTATTGCGGGGCACCGGCACCCGAGGGAGGGTTCGGGGCTTGGGGCCAATGCGGAATTCCGTCCGAACAGGGGAACGTTCAGCCGGAAGATCACCGCGCACCTGGGCCACCTCGAGACCTAAAATGACTTCGGGTCCGAGCACGACCGTTTTTAGGTCTTGGATGGCATCGGCTGCGACCTGGACACTCACTGACGCGCGACGCGCCAACTCCTGCGGGAGCATCCAGCCCAGTCCTCCGCCACCCAGCACGTCCCCGACCCTGGTCACCCCGGCAGCCACAGCCCTCCTCTCCGCCAGCCACTGAAAGGGACGGAGGGGCGGATTCCTGAGCAGCGGCTCTCTGACGATAGCCGCTACTCCTGACGGGGGAGAGCTGCGTCGCGAGGCGACCACGCTCCAGACTTTGATCAGGTCCTGGTAAAAGACGGGCAACGCCTGGAAGGAGCCACCGAGGCCCCTCTGCTCTATAAACAGGAGCTGCACGTAAGGAGATGTAACTCTTTTGAGTCAAAACAATAAACTAAATTAACAATAACAGGGGAGAAATCAAGCACAGCCCCTAAGTCAGATCAGCTGTAAAATCAAGGAAAAAAAAACTTTAAAGGAACCTTACAAACATCAAATCAAGATGTGATTAAAGGGCTCAACAAAATACCCCAGTCCCCGCGGTTCCCACCGGGCACGGAAGGCCTCGATGGTGCCAGCAGACACCGCGTGCTCCCTCTCCAGGGACACCCGGCCGCGAACGTAGCCGCGGAAGAGGGACAAACAATCGGGCGGGACTCCCCCGTCGATCGCCCGCTGCCTGGACTTGTTAATGGCCAACCTGGCTAAGCCCAGGAGCAGGTTCACGAGGAGGTCCTCCTCCTTCCCGACCCCCTTCCGCACCGGGTGTCTGTAGATCAGGAGCGTGGGACTGAAGTGCAACCAAAACAGTAACAAAAGATTTTTTGAATAACTAAAAAGGGAGTGCAACCTACAACACCCTATATACACGTGGTCCACGGACTCCACAAGACCGCAAAAAGAGCAGGTGTCTTGGGAGTCCGTGAACCTACACATTTTACGATTATAGGCGACTGCTGCATCCAACACCCTCCAACCCAGGTCCCCGATAGAAAGAGGGAGAACTCCTCCGTAGAGGGCCTCCCATCGGGGGCCTCCGCCGCCGGACGGCAACAAGGCACGCCAGGGCGTGTCCGGGCGGAGGACCAGGGCGAGAAAATGGAAGGTGTGCAGCAGCAGTCCGTACAGAAAACCCCTCTGCACCGTGCCAAATGGCACGGAGGGCATGTCCCCGAGGCGGCTCATATTATTGCGGGGCACCGGCACCCGAGGGAGGGTTCGGGGCTTGGGGCCAATGTGGAATTCCGTCCGAACAGGGGAACGTTCAGCCGGAAGATCACCGCGCACCTGGGCCACCTCCAGACCTAAAATGACTTCGGGTCCGAGCACGACCATTTTTAGGTCTTGGATGGCATCGGCTGCGACCTGGACACTCACTGACGCGCGACGCGCCAACTCCTGCGGGAGCATCCAGCCCAGTCCTCCGCCACCCAGCACGTCCCCGACCCTGGTCACCCCGGCAGCCACAGCCCTCCTCTCCGCCAGCCACTGAAAGGGACGGAGGGGCGGATTCCTGAGCAGCGGCTCTCTGACGATAGCCGCTACTCCTGACGGAGGAGAGCTGCGTCGCGAGGCGACCACGTTCCAGACTTTGATCAGGTCCTGGTAAAAGACGGGCAACGCCTGGAAGGAGCCACCGAGGCCCCTCTGCTCTATAAACAGGAGCTGCACGTAAGGAGATGTAACTCTTTTGAGTCAAAACAATAAACTAAATTAACAAAAACAAGGGAGAAATCAAGCTCAGCCCCTAAGTCAGGTCAGCTGTAAAATCAAGGAAAAACTTTTAAAGGAACCTTAAAAACATCAAGCTAAGATATGATTAAAGGGGTCAACAAAACACCCCAGTCCCTGCGGTGCCCACCGGGCACGGAAGGCCTCGATGGTGCCGGCACACACCGCGTGCTCCCTTTCCAGGGACATCCGGCCGCGAACGTAGCCGCGGAAGAGGGACAAACAATCGGGCGGGACTCCCCCGTCGATCGCCCGCTGCCTGGACCTGTTGATGGCCAATTTGGCCAGACCCAGGAGCAGGTTCACGAGGAGGTCCTCCTCCTTCCCGACCCCCTTCCGCACCGGGTGTCCGTAGATCAGGAGCGTGGGACTGAAGTGCAAACAAAATAGTAATAAAAGATTTTTTAAATAACTAAAAAAGGAGTGCAGCCTAAGACACCCTATATATGCATGGTCCACGGACTCCACAAGACCGCAAAAAGGGCATGTGTCCTGGGAGTCCGTGAACCTAAACATTCTCCTATTGTAGGGGACTGCTGCATGCAACACCCTCCAACCCAGGTCCCCGATAGAAAGAGGGAGAACTCCTCCGTAGAGGGCCTCCCATCGGGGGCCTCCGCCGCCGGACGGCAACAAGGCACGCCAGGGCGTGTCCGGGCGGCGGACCAGGGCGAGAAAATGGAAGGTGTGCAGCAGCAGTCCATACAGAAAACCCCTCTGTACTGTGCCAAATGGCACGGAGGGCATGTCCCCGAGGCGGCTCATATTATTGCGGGGCACCGGCACCCGAGGGAGGGTTCGGGGCTTGGGGCCAATGTGGAATTCCGTCCGAACAGGGGAACGTTCAGCCGGAAGATCACCGCGCACCTGGGCCACCTCCAGACCTAAAATGACTTCGGGTCCGAGCACGACCGTTTTTAGGTCTTGGATGGCATCGGCTGCGACCTGGACACTCACTGACGCGCGACGCGCCAACTCCTGCGGGAGCATCCAGCCCAGTCCTCCGCCACCCAGCACGTCCCCGACCCTGGTCACCCCGGCAGCCACAGCCCTCCTCTCCACCAGCCACTGAAAGGGACGGAGGGGCGGATTCCTGAGCAGCGGCTCTCTGACGATAGCCGCTACTCCTGACGGGGGAAGAGCTGCGTCGCGTGGCGGCCACGTTCCAGACTTTGATCAGGTCCTGGTAAAAGACAGGCAACGCCTGGAAGGAGCCACCGAGGCCCCTCTGATCTACAAACAGGAGCTGCACGTAAGGAGATGTAGTTGCACAGCCTGGGTATGGGTGTTAATCACTTGTATTTAATGCTAACTATTGAACATAAACTCTCAAGAATGTCTGGAAAAACTCAGCAGGTCTGACAGCATCTACGGAAAGGAACACAGTTGACATTTCGAGCCCGTATGACTCTTCATCAGAACTGTTCTGATGAAGAGTCATACGGAATCAATGTCAACTACGTTCCTCTCCGCAGATGCTTTCAGACCTGCTGAGTTTTTCCAGCTATTTTTGTTTTTGTTTCAGATTTCCAGCATCCACAGTATTTTGCTTTTATCCCAAGAATGTCTCATTGTCTATGGCTCCTTATTCTAATGAGCAGTGTTCTTGTCACTCAGATGTGAAACCTTGGTTCCTACAAAAGATAAAGGCAGATGTGTCAGTTCAGGGTCTCTTCACTGTGCAGTGTGTAACATTCAGACCAAAGGGATGGTTCAGTTTCACACTCACTGGACACATTAGTGATGCCTGCACCCTGATGGTGCTGGTTATTGCTGCCAGAATGTCACTGGCAGGCAGAGTTCCGTCATTCTCTCTATGTACTCTCAGTGCCTTTGGAAGTGGGGTTGGCCCCCCATCTCTTCAGCATTTGTAATCGGTGACACTGTGCTCCTGAAGGGGCCAGATGCTGAAGGATGACAAAAGGATCAGGTGCATTTAAAGTTTCACAGCTGCATCTCCATGATATGGCCCTGATCACAGAGCGCAAGCAAGCTGCCCTCGGCCAGGCAGGAGTCAGACATTCACAGATGCAATGTGAAGATCTGTAGAGTGTCCTCACTGCATGTCGTCGTCATCATCTTCCTGGAATCTAGCAACTATTAGGGCCTCTGCTGTGTCTCCATGACATGAGCCTCAGCACTGAGGGTACGTGCTGCCATCAGCCACACAGAAGTCAAGCATTCATAGATGCAAGGTGAGGATGTCAGGAATGTCCTCACTGCATCTGGTCATCTTGCTCCAGGAATCTTGCGGCTATGGGGGCCTCCCAAGTGCCTGCCTCATCTGGCCAGTGTGATGGCCTCATCACTGGCATTCTCGTCTTCGAGGACCTCATCATCGTCCTCCTCATCAGAGGATACGTGCAGCTCCTTCATCTCCTCCTCAGCCAGGTCACCGCCCTGTTGCAATGCCAGGCTGTAGAGCGTGCAGTGAGCGACAATGGGACTGTATTGCAGTGTTCCATCGGACCTGTCAAGGCACCGGAACCTCATTTTCAAGATGCCTATCATTTGCTCCACCAAAGTCTGGTTCGTGGCACGAGCCTTGTTATACAATTGCTCGGCTACAGTCGGAGACCGCCACACGAGCGTCATCAGCCACATCCTTGTGGGTAGCCCTTGCCCCCAAGGAGCCAACCCTGCAGCCTCTGGATCTTGGAAGATGTCAGGGATCTGAGACCTGCTAAGGATGTAGGAGTCATGGATGCTTCCTGGGAATTGTGCACAGACCTGTAGGATGTGTTTATGGTGGGCACACACCAGCTGAACATTCAGCAAGTGTAAGCCCTTTGGGCTAACATTGTTGACTGCTTGTTGCCACAGAGATCTAAGCGCCACGTGAGTGCAGTCAATGGCACCCTGCACCTGTGGAAAACCAGAAATCAGCACAAATCCCAGAACTCTTACTTCCTGTCTTTCCCGATCTCGGGCGAAACGCACAAAGTTCGCGAAGTTGGGGTCTGTGGCCTTCTGGAAACTGTTATGATCCCCAGCTGAGGTTACCACTGGACAGGCCTGATCCCAGGGTGGAACCCAGCTTTATAGATCCTAACCTTTGTTTGTTTGTTTGTTCAGATACGTGGAGGGGTACTACTGAACAGTTACCGGAGTAAACTAATGAACTTATAACAAAAGCATAAAACATTTATTAAACAAGAGAAGACTAACTATATTACAATACTCATTCACCCACAACTATACCTTTACAGATATATACAGGTTTGTAAGGATAACCTAAGTTACAAAAGCTATCTTAGACTCTAATGTTCACATTAAGTACAGTCCATGTAAACCAATTGGCGACCTGTGGTCAGACACATCACACTCAAACTGAGTGACAGATGCCACCCCAGACAGATGTTATGTATCCCTCCTCAACTCCCCCCAGATGCTTGTTACACCGTGAGCCAACCGGCCTCACTGCACTCCATCTTTCATGCAAGGGTTTCCAATCTCCACTCTCCAAGAACTCGCCTTTGAATTTTCTCCCAAACTGATGCTTCCTCTCAGACGACTTCCACAAGGGTTCACCTTCAGGGTTTCGAACCCTCCTTCCAATGTTCCTCTCCCCTGGATCACCACATGCATTCAAGCTGCCTTCCATGCACTCAATCTCTCACTGACTCAGCCGTCAACAGTATACCACTGCTTCATGTGCCTATAGCAAAGAATTAGACCTTCAGCCATCTCTTTGGACCTTCTTGCCTCTTGCAAGCTGTTCTCACTTTAAATCTGCTTTCTACAGCTTTTGTCTCTTTAAATCTGATGCTTGGAGCCTTTCTCTCTGCCCCTTTCTCTTAACTTCGCTTAACAGGACCTTTTCTAGGTTCCTGTCCTTCCTTTGACTAGAAGTTCTTCTTAAGACTCTCCCTTGTTCGAACCCCCTGGATTTTGGGGTCTTTTCTTTAGCTTGGGATGGATTATCTGTCCCCTTTGCTCCAGTCTCTCCTGGTAGCTACTTTCAAAACCAACTAAACTCAAACAGCTTCCAAAACAAAACTGTTGTTTCTAGTTTCTTGCGTGTGTCTTTGGGAGGGACCTACTTCTCTGGACCCCTGTTGCTAGGCAACAGCCCAGTTTCTCTACTCTTGTTTGTTTAACTTAGCTGCAACAGTCATAAAACTCTCATTACAAATGCAGGCACCTTTTAAAGTAAAACTAAAATTCAATTTGACCTTTTCTTAACACAGATTCAGAAATACAAACCAAACTTAAACTTTAAAGCTAAAACTCATTCCTAACACCTACAAATACAAATATAAATAACTTAAACTATCTCTATTTCCTAACAATACAGTATGTGTGGAGGCTTGAGAGATCTTGCACAGGTCACCCACGAAGCCCTGGAATGAGCCACTTGCGTAAAAATTGAGTGCCATGGTCACTTCCATGGCCACTGGCAGTGGATGGCCTCCATGTCACCAAATCCTGCAGCAGGTGGCACATATGACCAACCCTCGACATGCGCAGTCTTTGGCGACATTGGTTCTCAGTCATCTGCAGGAACGACAGGTGCCATCTATAGACCCTGGGTCTAGCAAAGCGCCTACGAGTGACAGCTGGCTGTGGATCTTCAGCTGTGTGTGCAGCAGACCCTGCTGCCCCTTCATTTTGAGGAGGGTGTTCCTCCCTTGGCTGAGCCAGGCACCTCCGCCACTCTTTTCTCCTTCTCCTCTGGTCTCTGTCATGAAGCATATTGCTAAAGCGCCAGGCTCCATGGTCCTGATGTTCTCCTCCTGCAGGATCAAAAAGAGAGGTGTGTGGGCTAGCATAGGTGTACTAAGAACCTCTCTTGGTTAAGTCTGAAGGCCTCTTCATGCATGTAAGAGCATGCTGGTCACCACTTGGATGGCCAGTGTGTAGCGCGCTCATTGGCTGTCCGAAACCCACCCACCTCCACCCGACTGATTGGCGGCAGCTTCAGCCACTGGACTACATGCAGTGCTCTCAGCTCAGGCATTCTCCTAACCCGCACTGCAAGGCTGCGCAGTTAGCTTAAACCATAATGGATACTGGTCCAATCCTTAATAAAGACATTGCAAGGGGCTGTGAGTACCTCCACCATTGACTACGCCATGGCCACCTTTCACAAGGGGATTCTACAACTTGCCCAGTCATCCAGTTGTTCTGCTGCCCACTAAAATGGATATTAATTTGCAGTCTGCACCCGTGGGGTGAAAAGTTCTGGAGCATTTGGTGGCACTTTCATGTTTTCACGTTGCTTGAGTGGGCAGAAAATCTTCAGAGGCCCGACTCCAAGCATGTCAATGGAGCTGCTGTTGAATGGTCTCAATTGCCGAAGAATGCTCACTTTTGACAAGCTTTTCCAAGTGCGTGGATGCTTCCCTCAACCTCCACCCCAAGCCCTGGCGCTGCACTGAAAGCCAGCTGGGAAAAAGCGGCTTGCCTGTGCCTCCATGAATGCTATTCCTTGATATCCTACGGGTGATGTTCGCAAGTGCTGCGCAATGTCGTGTGCACTCACCTCCGAGTTCCTCTCGAAATTCAGGTCGTCAGGTGCACATCTTTTAAAGCTAGTCGTGAAGTACGCCGTTCTGAAATCACGCTGATGTGGGTGGTAAATTTGACGTTGGAGGGCAGGGGATGATTCCAGCAAGTAGGGCTCATATTTAGATGCAAATGTATTAAAATGACATTCCTAACGTGCGGCAGCGGGAAACGCAGCCAGCCATCGACGGGTGGAACTGACGATGGCAAACTGGTTTCACAGCGGCATAAAACCGATTTTTGGCTTTCTCGCCATATTGTCCTCCCCCACCTGCCATGACACCCAACACCAACAGGTCCAGAAAATTCTGGCCTTACTTTGAGGTTAGCAGCGAACACCCTTACTTCATTTGTGATCGCAAACTCTGGGCCAATCAGCTGCAGTACTGATGGATGCTTCGACTAGTGTCCTGCAATCAGTTTAAAAAAAAACCAGTAGCAGAATGCTAACATCATCTCATTTGTGCACTTTACTCTGCTCCTCACACACCAAAAAGGCATGATTGAGCATCGTTTCTGCACAGGTACTGCTCAAATGCTGCCAATATTATACTAACATGTGCAATGTAATGATGCATTGTTTAGTTAGGGCCTACTTGTTGCAAACAGACTTACCTTTACCAAGTAATGCTGTACTTCCTATAAGCTGTGAAATGATTTCACAAAATCAGCCTCTCAAGCATTTTAAAATACACCATAATAACAATTTTGCACGTACCTTTTCCTTTGAATTTTCAGATTCCAGCTTTAAAGTTAGATACATAGCAATATGAGGATTGTTGTCAATTCCCATTTGGAGATCTGTTGTGTCTTCACCCCACAAGAGCTTCACCAGATTGCTGTCAGTGCGAATTGGTTTAGTAGGGTTTGTGAAAGACAGATCCGTTCCTACTGGGTCAGGGCTCAAGGTTTCAATTGTCAACTTCACCTGTTCGAAATCATAAAAAAGGAAAATTGAAATCACTCAAAGAAAGCAATATTGGAAACAGCGTTGATGTTGAGGAAACGGGAATTATCAGATTTCACTGTTCAGTTGCATTTACACCATTCATTTACTGCGTTTCCAGTATAGGGCATACTTAATCTTCATTGTTGCCTATATTTTAAAAATAAGCTTCAACTTGACACACCCTTTGATTTCCTCCTCCTTTTAAATCATAGGATAGCACAACACAGGAGGCAAAAACAGAAAATGCTGGAAAAGCTCAGCAGGTCTAGCAGCATCTGTGGAGAGAGAAACAGAGTTAACGTTTCGAGTCCATATGACCCTTCTTCCAGCATTTTCTGTTTTTGTTTCAGATTTCCAGTATCCACAGTATTTTGCTTTCATCAGATCTAGTCTGTGGCACACTGGCACCTCCCAAGTATAGGAAAGACTGAAAAATTATGGCCAGTGCCCCTGCAATTTCTACTCTCATTTCCTTCAATATCCTTGGATGCATCTCGTCCAGTCCCTGTGCCTTGTAATTACCGACAGTCTATTCAAAACTTCCTCCTTGTCAATTTTGAGTGCTTCTAGTGACAGAGTTTCCTCATCTGTCACCAAGGCCTGGGTAGCATCCATCTTCCTTGGTAAAGATGGATTCAAACTATTAATTCAATACCCTCAGCCATGGCACCTTTTGTTCCAGTCTATCTGGCCCAGCTCCGTTCTTGCCCTACCAAAGTCAACTCTTGTCCAGTTAATTTTTCTTACTCTGGATTGCCTATTGTCCTTTTCTATCATCATCCTAAAACATACAATACAATGATCACTGTCTCCTAAATGTTTCCCCACTGACATTTGAACTACCTGGCCCACCTAATTTCCAAGAACCAGGTCCAACAATGCATCCTTTCTTGTTAGTTTGGACACATACTGTAGAAAATTTTCCTGGAACTTATGCCCCTCTCCACCCTTCATTCTACCCGAATGTAGTAATTAAAGTCACCCATTATAACTACTATATAATGCTTGCATCTCTGTAATTTTCCTGCAGATTTGTTCTTCTACGTCCTTCGCCCTAGTTGGCGGTCTAAAGGCTACACCGAGCAATGTGATTGCACCCTTTTTGTTCCTTAGCTCTAGCCAAATTGATTCTATCCTTGAACCCTCTGGGACATCCTCTTTCTCCAGCACTGCAATGCTCTCCTTAACCAATACTGCCACCACTTCTTTCCTTCCCTGCCTATCTTTTCTGAACACCTTGTACCTGGGAATATTTAACACCCAGTTCTGCCTTTCCTTGAGCTAGGTCTCTGTTATCGTCACAACATCATATTTCCACATGGCAATCTGCGCTTGTAACTCCCCAATCTTATTTACTTCACTCCATGCATTCACATACATGCTAGTAACCCCAATTTAAGGGTTTGTTACTTTCTCTCTCACCCGACTTCACCTATTAACTTACTATTCTCTATACCAGTGCCAACTGTCCCTCCCAGTACTTTGTGCACTCTGGTATTCCTCATTAATATTTTCTCTTGGTTCCCACACCCCTGCCGAGTTAGTTTAAAGCCCTCCCAACAGCACTAGCAAAACACCCCGCAGGGAACTCAGTCCCTTCTCTGTTCAAGTGCAACCCATCCAGCTTGTACAGATGCCATCTCCCCCAGAGCCAGACCCAGTGTCCCAGGAATCTAAAGCCCTCCCTCTGCACCTTTTTTTCCATCCACGCATTCATATGCCTTATCCCCCTATTTCTGTACTCACTGGCACGTGGCACTGGGAGTAATCCGGAGATTACTACATTTACGGTCTTGCTTGTTAATTTTCTACCACATCCCCCTTCCTCCCTAAGTCATTGGTACCAATGTGGACCACGACCTCTAGCTGTTCACCCTCCCCCAGGAGAATTTCCTGCAGCCAGTCTATGACATCCTTGACCCTGGCACCAGGGAGGCAACATAACATCCTGGAGTCACGTCTACAGCCACGGAAACGTCTGTCTGCTCCCCTAACTAATGAATCCCCTATCACTATTGCTCTTTCTTTCTTCTCCCTCACCTCCTGTACAGCCGAGTTGCTCGTGGTGCCACAAACTTGGCTCTGAATGCATACTTCTGAAGAGCCAGCTTATATCTGTGCCTTCTCATTGTCTACTCCTTCGCCAATGGAGACTGTTTCTTTTCATAACCTGTCTAAACAGCTCATGATTCTAAACACCTCTGTAAAATCTCCTCTTAGTCCTCTTAGTCTTCTCTGCTCCTGGGAAAACAATCCAGCTTCTCCAACCTATTCACATAGCTATAATCCCTTATCCCTAGAACCATTTTCGTAAAGCTCTTCTTTACCCTTTCCAAAGCCTTCCCATTCTTCCTAAAGTGTGGTGCCCAGAATTGGACACAATGGTCTAGCTGGCACTGAACAAACTATGACTCTATTTTAATGCTTGAAAATTAGTGTGACCACAGCGTTGGTGGGGAGACGGGATTCAGCGGGGTTTGGTGGGGTGATGGGGTGCAGGAGTTGTTGAACAGAGACCAATGGCTTTGTCCGCAACCAGTTTGAAGACTCTGATGGGGCCTCACAGCTGGCCATCATGTGTGTGCATGTAATGGAGCCTCAGCGCCAATCCCAGGACTGTCCCACTGGAATCTCTGCTCAACAGTCGTAATTGCTACTTCGGGGCAAACCCAAATGATCGTCTTGCGAACCCAAATGTTTCGGAACCCCTGATCCGTGTTAATGGCCAACAGCATAAAATTTAATTAAGGCTGATGGCAGTAACATCAGACAATATAAACCCTCCACTATGGATTACATTCATAGTTAACTCCAGCTCTCGCAATCAGGGCATTCAACTCCATGACAGCATTACCGATAATCACCAACTAACACACTACAATTGACTTCCTTGTCAAGAAGAGAGAGTTTTAAATACTCAATTAACTAGGTTTTCAAAACCAAATCAGTCATGTTGAAAATTCAAAAGGAAATTTTAATTTAACTTGTTGATATACTGTGGCTTTGCTTGCAGACCCTGCTTGTATTCTACTCACTTCTTTCTGTTTTTCATTTACCACACTTTGTCTCCCTCTTTTATTTTCGTCAACTGGTTTTCTTAATCTTTCTCTTCTCTTTTCTTCAAGTCTCTGCAACCCCATCTCCTCCTTCTCCTTTTGCACATTTCCCAATCCATCTGCAGGCCACTAAACCAATCCCTTCTAGTCACATTTTTGTCCGTCTCTCCTCCTAGAAAGACTTCTAAAACTCTGACAGCTCAAAGTAGATTTTTGTCTTTCCCTGGGTATTCACATATTCACAGGAGAGCGGTGATAGGGGCTTGGAGATTTTGCCAGGGAGAAGATTTTAAATTACATAGCTGTGCATAAGTATTCAATTTGGTAATTTAAACAAAAGAGAGCTCCTGGCTTTCAGGGTCTCTGTTTTTGTACACTTCTCAAAACCAAATAGATTGGAATTCAACTGTTAAATCATAGGAGGATCTAAACCTCAAACTCCTTGATACTTGGAACAGCAAAAGCAAACTGTGGGGAAATAAAATGATTAAAAGTAGGGTCAGAAGCAGACAGCTGGGAATGATATCAGCGAGACTGCTTGCTCGATTGTACAAATGAAGTTAGACAGTTGGCAAGATGCCAGATCAAGTTGCTGTGTTGGGTCCACACTAGTGGGGAGGTTGGGATTGAGCTGGGCAGGATTTTAGTCTTTGACACAAAGCTGTGTTCAGAGGCGTAGGTTTGGGTTGGTGGAGCAAAGGAGCTGAACAGCTCAAGATGGAGCAGTGCAGGATAAAAACTACATAATAAAGTGAGGGAAAATTCTAAAACTATCAAAAACTTAACGTTGAAAATAGGGCAAAATTTGCCTCACATTCTTATGGGGATGCTAATCAGTATCATTCATGCTCAGTGCTGCATAATGGACAATAATGCATACACAAAAATTTAAGTCATACAGATAAATACAAATATTTTACACTTGGGTCATTGCATTAACATCCATAGAGGTTTACAGCATAGGAGGCATATCAGCCCCTCTCCATCAGTGCTCCATACTTCATCAGAGCTTGGAAACCTTAAGGCTAAATTAATATCTGCATCACCAACCCAAGATAGTGCAAATGTGCGAAATTCACTGCTCTGTTAATTCAGTATTCTCTCACAAAGCTCAATATCTCCACTAATGAAGTTATCAGCAGTCATAAAAAAATTCTATTTTCCATTCTCAAAGTTAAAAACCAAAAAAAAATTAAAATTTGGGAACTGTTTGGAAAGTGTGGAGAAAATAAAAGTAATCAGAAAATGCTAAAAAATAAGTACAGTAAATCAATGATTTGAAAAGTGAAAGACTAAACTCAAACATTAACCGTTCAATTAGAACAGTCATGGTTATGCTAGATTACAAGGGCATAAAAAATTAGCATTCAAACAAAGAGGGAGGAAAGAACAGGGTGAGTTCAAATCTCAAATACTTTCACCATGTAGATAATGGTTTTTAAGGCTTATGAAGAAATGTTAAATGCTGGAAAGGCTTGGATAAGATATAAATGTAATCTTAAACTTAATAAGCAAGCATATGAAAAACTGGGGAAAAGGAGTCTCCTCGCCTCCTACTGAGCCAAAATATCAGTTAGCAGCCAAAAGCATTTACGAGCAGATTTGGCCAGGAGAATCTTTTCATTCCAAACTGTGAAACCTCTGCCCAAACCTCCTCCATCTTCCCCAGAAGACAACAGTTATAACTCTGTCTCACTCCCTTTTGAGGCAAATGTTGACCCCCAGCTCTCCGACTCGCTTCCACACTGAATTGCTTTTTGATGCCATAATTAAAGGTTTTACCTGAAGGCCTAAGCCTCCCTTCAAAACCCATTTTCAGCCATATAAAGCTACACATTATCGCCTTCCCCAAACCAAGTTTCTGGTACTAGATCAGTTGAAAGCACTTATTATACTTGGTGTTTGCCAGTTGACAACTGAGAAAGCCAATCTTGGCTGATGACTGGTGTAAGGAAGGACTGGCTACAAGCTCAGGGCAATATTTATTATGTGAAAACAAGATGCGTGTGATACAGTGATATGAGCGGAATTGAAGACAACAATTTACACTGAATAGGACAATTTACATTGAAATAAAATAGTTAATTGCAGTTACCTGTCTGGCTTCGATCAGTTTATCACAGCAAGAAGTCATCCTTATATGGCTAAACCAATGGAAGACAACTTGGGCATACACTAACCAACCAACAACTTACGTTTTTCTGGTGTTGCCTCTTCAGGCGTAAACCTTGCTGGGGTGTCCGGTTTTCTTGGGCAGCAGCACAGCCTGGATGTTGGGCAGGACCCCACCCTGGGCTATGGTGACCCCTCCCAGCAGCTTGTTGAGTTCCTCGTCGTTGCGGATGGTGAGCTGCAGGTGGCGGGGGATGATGCGGGTCTTCTTGTTGTCCCGGGCCGCGTTGCCGGCCAGCTTGAGGATCTCGGCTGTCAGGTACTCGAGGACGGCGGCCAGGTAGACGGAGGCTTCGGCCCCGACATGCTCGGCATAGTGACCCTTGCGCAGCAGCCGGTGGATACGGCCAACAGGGAACTGGAGCCCGGCTCTGGAGGAGCGAGACTTGGCCTTGGTGCGCCCTTTGCCTCCAGTTTTACAGCGACCGGACATTCTGTTCTCACCCCTGCTCAAAGTCCTGACCAATGTTGGATCAACCAACAACTGATACTCTTTCGAGTTATCAACAGTCACAGATTGCAACTCTTTTCGAGTACAATCACAGTTTTGCAACTCTTTTCAAGTACAATCACAGTTCTTGGTTTCCGGGAGTGGGACATGAACCCACAACCCTCTGATTCAAAGGCGAGGGTGCTATGAACTGAGCCACAGCTGACACCTCTAACCAACAACTGATACTCTTATCGAGTTATCAACAGTCACAGATTGCAACTCTTTTCGAGTACAATCACAGTTCTTGGTTTCTGGGAGTGGGACATGAACCCACAACCCTCTGATTCAAAGGCGAGGGTGCTATGAACTGAGCCACAGCTGATACCTCTAACCAACAACTGATCATGCACTCAACTATTCATGGGTTGAAATCAGAAGCACCTGATATTGATAACTACTGATGTAACTATGATGTAATGTTACATGATTAAGTAACTGAGATCTGGACAGAAGGAGAAGAACCACCTCGTGTCGAGTTACTGAGATGTAAATAAATCTGTAAATAAACAAGAATTTTTTTTTTTTTTTTTTTACAAACTACAATCTAAAGTAGCTTTCTTAGGGAAACAAGCAAACCCGAAAGAACCTCATTTAGACCCCCAACACAAGATGAAATATGGTGGCAGCAGACACCGAGTAAAAGACCCAGAAAAGCTCCAAGAGAAGACTGCACACATGACAGACCTACAGATCCTTGGAGGAAGGATAAACAAAGAAAACTGAAGACTCACCTGAGAACTCAGCTAGCACCTGCTGCACTCATGATGCTCTAAGACACAGACCCGGAGGCTGGACAGCAGTCAGCACAGATCACAATTTACAAGCCAAACTACTGAAGCAGCAACAGATCCAGAGCTCAGGACAAGCATGGAGTCTACACTACCACTCCCAGATCCTTACCAAAGCGCTGAAGGCTCGCTACAGTCTCAAAACTTGGACAATTGGTGGTAGAGATTTTCCAGATACAGAAGTTTCCAGTTTGCAGAAAAAGCAACAAATAGATCAGGTCAGTCCTTTACTTTATTGCAAATGATGTAATAGGGAGTCAATGAGGCTTCAAGCTTTTACTATGAAGTCCTCCAGGAATTTGGTTAATTCTTCAGTGTTTGAAAAAATGTAAATCATCAGATGAGCAAAATTTAAGAACAACAAGCAAAACAACGTGTGAATGCATGGATTCATTCATAAATGACCTGTGCAGGCTAGCAGAAAATTGTGACTGCGGAATCCTTAGAGATGAATTAATATGCGGTAACATAGTAGTTAGGGGGTCTTAGGTGAGGTTCTATCAGATTTCTTGCAAATGACAAAAAATTTAACTCTCACAAAGGCAGTAAAAATAGCACAACAGACCGAGCTTAGGAAACAATACAGAGCAGCTGTTGGTGGGGAAAGTGGCGTTCCTTGGAAAAGAATGAGTGAGGCCATACAATATGACCGACAGAAAAGAGAAAGCGCATTGAATCAAAAGCCCACAAAATCAGAGAAGTGTGCCAACTGGCATTTGAAATGCTCTTGGTGTGGCAGGAAAACCCTACACAAGCGGGAAGAATGCCCAGCAGGGGGAAGGGAGTGCCACAACTGTGGAAAGTTAGGAGACTTTAAAATTGTCTGCTTATCTAAAATACAAGTAACCCACAGAGAGAGACAGTAACAAGGACAAATCAAATCAAATACAAGGAGCGCAAGAGCAACAGAAAAAACAAATAACTATCCTAGGAGAAATTAATGAAACAGAGACAGAAAATAATTACTGGAACATTAAATTAGAAGTAGATGGACATCCTACAGAGTTTAAATTAGACCCAGGTGCAGGTCTTTCACTCTTATCTGATGAAGTAAAGTGGCTTAAAAATATCACATTACAGCCATCATCCATCCAGTTCCAGGAGGAACTACTGAAAGTAACAAGTCAACACTTAGCAAGATGAAGATACAAGGAGAAAGAAATCATTAACCTCCATGTCATACAGAACCAAAAATGATTATTAATGAGCAGGAAAGCATGCTTACAATTGAGGTTGATTTACTCAATTGCTGATGAGCAGTCCAATGATGTATGCAGAAATGAATTTCCAACATTATTTTCAGGCTTAGGAAAGCTGAAGACAGAGTATCATGTAGCCCTAAGAACTGATGCTAAACTAATTTGCTTCTTTACATTGAGAAAACTAATTTGCTTCTTTACATTGAGAAAAGTCCAGAGCGAAATTGAGCATATGTTACAGCAGGGGTCTATCTCTCCAGTAACCATACCGACAAAGTGGTGTTCTGGAATGGTCACAGTACCAAAGCCTAATGGTTCAATTAGAATCTGTGTAGACTTGACAAAATTAAACATATCAATACAGCATGGGATCCACCCAACAGCATCAGTGGATGAAAATCTTGCCAAATTAGCAAAAGGTACTCTCTTCACCAAATTAGGTGCAAACAGCAGCTTTTGACAGTTGCCTCTGGACAAAGAATCCGGATTGCTAACTACTTTTATAACACCATTCAGTCATTATTGTTTTAACAGGTTACCATTTGGAATTGCTTCTACACCAGAGATATTCCAAAGAACAAATGTCTCAGATCCTGGAAGGCATGGAAGGAGTAAAATGCCATATGGACAACATACGTGTAAGTGGTTCAGTGAGGGAAGATCATGACTGTAGAGTGAGAGCAGTCCTCAAAGTTCCACAGGAAGCAGGTTTGACCTTGAACGAAAAATGCGAATTTGCAAAGTCTATGATAAAATTCCTAGGGCACATTGTGCAAGCTTCAAGAATAACAGCTGACCTACAAAAAACCAAGGTAATTAGAGAGTTCTCATAGCCTAGGAACATCACAGAGTTGCAAAGATTATTTGGGATGGTCAACCAAGTAGGCAAGTTTCTACCAAACTTGACGGAAATCAATAAGCCTGTTGGGACAAGGTCAACAGTGGAGCTGGAATGTGGACCAGCAAAATGCTTTTGACAAGGTTAAAAATCTTCTAATTTCGCTTAAAATTCTAGTGCACTACGGTCCAGAAACTTCAATTGTAGCAGATGAATCATCTACAGGTTTGGGCGCAGTTTTGTTTCAAGTTCAAAGAGATGGAAAAAGACGACCAGTTTATTGTACCTCAAGATCACTAACAGGCACAGAGAAAAGGTGTGCAATAATTGAGAAAGAAGCACTGACAGCCACATGGGCATGCAAGAAGCTCTCTGATTATGTGATGGGATTAAGATTTAAAATTGAAACTGACCACGAGCCTTTGGTTACTCTTAACCTAAAGGAGATTGCAAAAATGCTGCCTAGAATTCAACGCTTCAGATTCAGGCTGATGAGATATGATTCAGTGACTGAGTATGTTCAAGGGAAATACCACTATCAAGAATCAGTGGAAGGAATCAAACTGGAAGCTTTGAATTACATGAAGGAAGTGGAAGCATATACTACACTCGTGATCAAACACTTACGACCACCGAGAAGAGGCTGAAAGAGTATAAGCAAGCACAACTGCAGAATGCATCTAAATAAAAGAGCATTGCCAGAGGGGATGACCAGATTATACTCCTAGCAACCTAGTACTTTGAAAAGGGAAAACATCTCACAATCATTGATGATTTCTAGTTTTTAAGAACAGACTAGTCATCCCTAAAATACTTCAACTTGAAATTCTCCAAACAATACATCAAGGTCGCTTGGGGATAGCAAAATGCCAAGCAAGAGCCCAGATGTCAATCTGGTGGCCAGGCATTAGTCACTCTATTGAAGAGTTACTCTCGAATTACCTTACGTGTGCAGTGAGTAGCCAACAGCAGAGCAAACCACTGGCACCCCCGCTTTTCCTTCAAGGCCACAGGAGCGTCTAGGGACATATTTATTTGAGTTGAAAGATAAAGTATTCATCGTCATCATTGATTACTACTCCAGATGGATTGAAGTGAATATTTGCACAGCATTCAATCACTGAAGAGAATCTTCGCGACACATGGCATCTCGGACAGTGTGTTAGACAATGGTCCAGTTTGTTAACAAATTATTCCACAACATTGCGTAGGAATGCGCTTTCATGCAAGTGACTAGCTTGCCTAAATACCCTCAGTTGAATGGAGAAGCAGAAAGAGGAGTTCAAACACTTAAAAGAATTGATGAAAAAGAACGAAGATATTAACTTAGCTCTTCTTAGCTACAGAACCTCACTACTATAAAACGGGTTCTTTCAATCAGAATTACTGATGGTCAAAAGGCTGTGAACACAACTTCCAGCTCTGCAACAAAAACTACAACCTAACATTACCTCAGATGATCATGAGAGAGTGAAAAAGCATAAGGGACAACAAAGACACAAACAAGCTTATAAATTCAACTTCAGGCACAGAGCACAAGACTTAAAATTGTAACAGCCTGGGGAGCGAGTGTGGATACGAAACCAATAGAAAGAAGGCATAGTAATAGAAAGAACTCCTCAATTCTATAAGATCTCAGTTGTGAAGGACCGGGGAAATGTAAGGAACCAAAAAGCTTCAATTTCAATGGCGAAGAAGCCAGCAGCTTATTATTCAGATCTGGATGGAGACAAGGAACCAGAGACAAGACAAAGCTCTACAATCACCCAGGAGCAAGACACTCATATCGAACAACGAGAGAGTGCAGATTGGCCTCGACATCAGAATGAGATCAAAACCAGGTCAAGGAGATTGGTCAAGTTATCAGAGATTAACCCTGTGATGTCTGAGACTTTGTGGGGGCGGGGTGGAGGCGGGAGAAAGAGTTGGAGGAGAATGTATATAGTTGGGATAAAGACTTGGGGGAGATGTGGAATGAGGAGTTAACATAAGGACCTGATACTGATGTAACTATGATGTAATGTCACATGATTAAGTAACAGATCTGGAGAGAAGGAGAAATATAACGTGTAGAGCTACTGAGATGTACGTGGATCTGTAAATAAACAAGAATTGTTTTTACAAACTACAATCTAAGGTAACTTTCTAGGGGAAAGGGCAAACCCTAAAGAACCACACAAGACGAAACACTAACCAATCCGCATCCAGAAGAGGATTATGCATGAGCTCTTTACAAACTATATTCTGTTTGTAAACCCCTGGCAAAGACTCGCACAGCAGGGCTCAAGAAGGCAGAGGATATGTGTTGAAGGGAAGAGTACCGGTGAATCAAGCAGGAAGATCTGAGTCAAAAGTCACTCCCAAGCGATCTACAGTCATCTCAGACTGATCCCGAGGGGAAACTGTGCAATTCAACTGAAATTGTTTTGCTTAAAATTCTCAATAGAAGTGCTGGATTTAGCGTGAGATTGTGTAATTCTTGGTCTCCGAATCTGTGAAAGAGGCAAAATCTCCTTCGTTAGGAATAACTTAAGTGCATTTTTGGGTCTTAGTAAGAGAGGACGCTTATTGGTATGGTAGGATATGCAGATGGTTCTGGAATAGATGAGACATTGGCAGCAGCAGGTGAAGAAAAAGGATTGAGAATTAGATAGGGGCTTGATTCACAGGTTGATTGGAGCACATGCAATGAGCACTTAAGATAGCATATGGGCTGTTAGCATGGTGGGAGTACCAGGCAAAGGCAGCAGCACTGCTTCATTCTCCAAAATAGATTCAGTACAAGTGTAAACATAAGAGCTGACTAAAGTATAGCTTATGAAGGTATAAAAACAGAAAATGAGTATTTCAGCAGGGCAGGCAGCATCTGTGGAGAGAGAAAAGAGTTAATGTTTCAGGTCGACAACCTTTTATCAAAACTGGGAGAAGTTAAATATGTAATAGATTTTAAGCAAGTGAAAGGGGGGAGTGTGGAAAAAGAGCAAAAGGGAAAGTCTGTGATAGGGCAGAAGATGGAAGACATTAAATGACAAAAACAGTTGGTGGTACAAGATCAAAGGGAGTGGTAATGGGTCAATTAAAGAAAATCCACATTTATAAATCAAAGTATGACATAATGCATACAAATATAAACTAATCACACTTGTGCATTCCCTTAGTGGCTCTTGCATGTGCCTTTGCTTCTCCTCATGCTCCTACGCGGCGCTTCTGCAGTGGCTGCAGCATTCGTGGTGGAAGGCTCCTGATCTTCAATTACAGAGACTAGGTGGTCTTTGAAGGCAACCTTGACCAGCTCTAGGCCTAGAAAGCCTAGCTTCAGGCTGCAACATCTCAGCCTGCTTTGCAGCAATTTGAACCAGCTGGCTAACAGGCAACAGTAAGGGCACTCTCAGTGGCAGGGGTGGGAGCATGAATGCGGACATCCTGAGAAAGGACAACAGGTTCGCACTCCATGGTGCCAGACATCTCAGCAATCCTTGCAATCTGGAGAACAGAATGATAAACTGATGAACCACTCTGGAAGCTTCTTTGAACACAGGTATCCAGAGCCATGATGTCAATTCCTGAACTTCCATTACATCACTCAGGCCTTTGGTGAAAGCTGTTTGCGCTGCAATGAAACTGGAGATATCAGCCATTAGGTGCTGTTCCACAGGTGTGTTGATAGAGCTGACCACCTATTCCAGCATTACGCAAAGCCCTAATGTTGGATTCCTCTATACTCCTTAAAATTGAACACAGGCTTTCTAGTAAATAAGCATTTGGTTGTGCAAACCCATTAGTCGTCCTGTAGCTTTGCTCATTGAAGTCCTCATCTGAGTCCTCTGCAGCAGAACTAGTATGCAACTGCACCACCTCTGATAAGCTGGCACCTACAATCTCTTTTCCTCTCGCCCTGGCTCATGCCCAGCGTCTCACCGCATGCAGATTTCTCTTCTATCCAAACCACTAAAATACACACATTGCCAGCATCTGAGCTGGTGAGTGTCTCATTATCTTTAATTTCTCAATCGTCTTCCTCCACTGATTCGGCAGGTTCTAATTTTTGGGTATCTGTAATGTAAAAGGGACAGGGGTGGGATTTTGGTGACAGGAGAAGAGGAAATAAAAAATGCATGCTAACATCCTCTGCAGCCTCTCAGTCAGAAATGATTGAGCGATAAAGGAGAAGTACAATGAAAGGAGGAAGTCATATGTAAGTACCCACATCATAAATTGCTTCAGCACTGCAAGTGGCCACAGCCTCAGCAAAGCCACTTCGCATGATGGCAGCACTGTCTCTTCCATGAATGTTAAAAAAAAATGCAGGCACATTTGTCCTCCTCCAGTTTTTTGCTGCTGCCTGTTGTTGTGTGCCACTTCCTCCTGCAAGCAAGCGGGAAGTGCATCAGTGAATGTTGTGCAATATGCTTGGACAATATGGATATCATGGTTCAATAACTGTCAGCATGTGCAAGTTGCGACTTGTGGGTATGAGGTTTACAGTGCTTAGTGTGTGAGGGTGAGATTAAGCATATGAGTTGAAGGATTGAGTCCTGACTGCTAGAAATTGTTAATGGGAGAGTGATGGAGGTGTAGAGAACTGAGGAGTGGATGAGGCTACTGATGCAGTTGGAAGGATATGACAATGAAGTTAATCACTCACTTTGAAAACCTGTGTGAGCGTGTTAAACTTCTTCCTGCAAACTTCTTCCTGCACTGCATCCTTGTTTGACGAGCAATATTCCTGGCATTGACATCCACCGCTATTTCTTCCCATTGTCTCCTAAGAATGTGTCTCAAAGGCCTCATTCACTCAAGGATACAGGGCATCTCGCATTCTTTCCACCACTTTCACCAAGGCCTCCAATGCACTGTCTGAAAACCTTGGTGCATACTCTTTTGAATGCCCAACCACCACTTCTTGAAGCCACAATGCATCTCCACTTTATGAGGTGCAGGCTGCCTTCAAATAGCAACAAACACTCATGATATTAGGCCCCTTTCTGATGTTTGCAGCCAATGAACACAGCAGCATTAGCTGCACACAGAAGTCATTTTAAAGAGCAGGCAGCACAAATTTAACATGCTGCCTGCAACGCTATGAACGGTCGCAGGTTAACTGCATACCCCAATCCCGGTGACAATTTTCAAGTCTTATACAAAGGCTCCCTGCAGGTTTTTAAATTACAATTCAGTTATCAATGTTTCCTGACTTCCACCAAACATTTTGTACAGGAAGCAATTTTTGAATTTATCTTTTGTTGCGAATGTGGGCAATCTCTGAAAATTCAATTCTTGCACTTAAAAGCAATATGAATACAAGGGTTACTTTAGCACAATCCATTTTTACTGACTTTTGTAATTCCATGATTATTTGTTAATAGCACATGATAAAAAAAAATACTTGCTTCTTCCCTAACTGATATATTTATTAGCAGAACGAAGGGATGGGAAACCTACTTCTTTGTCTCCACTACTCCCACTCTGACAAGTGCACCATGGTGACCTTAGGACAACTTGTCGTTTTTTTATTCTTTCATGGGATGTGAGCGTCACTGGCAAGGCCAACAATTGTTGCTCATCCTTAATTGCCCTTGAACCATCATCCTGAACCTTTGCATTCCATCTGGTGTAGGTACACCCACAGTGCTATTTGGAAGGGAATTCCAGGATTTTGATCCACCGACAGCAAAGGAATAACAATATAATTTCAAGTCAAGATGGTGGGTGACTTGAAGGGGAACTTGCAGCTGGTGGTGTTCCATACATCTGCTGCCTTTGTCCTTCTAGGTGGTAAACGTCACAGGTTTGGAAGGTGCTGTTGATGAGTTGCTGCAGTGCATGTCATATATGGTGCACCGCAGCTACTGTGCATCAGTACTGAATGTTTAGGATGGTGGACGGGGTGTCAATTAACATATGAATTAGGAGCAAGAGTAGGCCATCTGGCTCCTCAAGCCTGCTCCCCCATTCAATAAGATCATGGCTGATTTGATTGTGGCCTCAACTCCACATTCTGCCTAACCGCTGATAGATTCTTGATTAACGAAGGAGTCAAAAGGTATCTACCACTGCCTTAAAAATATTAATTGATCTTGCCTCCACTGCTCCCTGGGGAAGAGAATTCCAAAGATTCATGACCCTCAGAGAAAAAAAGTTTCTTCTCATCTCCGTCTTAAAATGGGAGACCCCTTATTTTTAAACTGTGTCCCCCCCCATTCCAGGTCTCAGTTGAGTGAACCTTCTCTTAACTGTTTCTAATGCATTATATCCTTTCTTAAATAAGACCACTAAAACTGCACAGAGTACTCACCAACACCCTGTATAACTGTAGCAAATCATCCCCTACTTTTATATTCCATTCCCCTTGCAATAAACAATAACGTTCCATTTGCCTTCCTAATCACTTGCTGTTCCTGCATACTAAATTTTCCTGATCATGTACCAGGACACATGCATCCCTCTGTGCCTTTGAAAGTTTGGCAATCTCTCTCCATCCAAGTGTCTCACTCCCGGCTTGATCCCCTTAGCCCTGCAAGTTTATTTCCTTCAAGTGTCGTATAGTCAAAGTATTTATACGGCTAGTTCAATTAAGTTTCTGGCCAATGGTAATCCCCAGGATGTTGGTGGTGGGAGATTCAGCGATGGCAATGTCTTTGAATGTCAAGGAGAGATGATTAGATTCTCTCTTGTTGGAGACTGTCATTGTCTAGCACTTGGTGTGGCACAAATGTTACTTGCCACTAATCCACCCAGACCTGAATGTTGCCCTGGTCTTACTGCATATGGACACAGGCTGCTTATCTGAGGAGTCACGAATGGCTGCTAATCTGAGGAGTCACGAATGGTACTGAACATTATGCAATCATCAGGGAACATCCCCACTTCTGACCTTATAATGGTGGGAAGGTCATTGATAAAGCAGCTGAAGGTATTTGGGCTTAGGACACTACCCTGAGGAATTCTTGCAGCAATGTCCTGGGGATGAAGTGATTGGTCTCCACAAACCAAAGCCATCATTTGATTTTCACTCACCATTACAGCATACTACTCGACTTCCACACAGTATAGCTGAGGTCAGGAGCTCAGTAAATCAGATCAAATCTTTAGCCTAGGTGCTTGTGCGTTGTGTTCCAATGCAATACATCATCCTGAAAGCATCATGCATTTTACTTCACCCTCATAGAACTGGATATCTTTCAAAGCAGATCGTAATGTCTAATAAACAGATTGGAGATCATGCTTATTTTTTGAAGTTTGTGGCATTGGATTAATGACTGAAATTGGATCAAGATGGGTAAATGCTTTTGACTGCCAAGGAAAATTTTGCATTATAAAATTAACATTCAGGCATTTTGATAAGTCAGTACATGTTCCACCCACCAACCCCCATCTCCAAAGAGACGGAGAATAAATAAATTCATTCCAAGATGTAAAAATAACCTATCCACTTGCTCCAATCTTCTAGTGGAGCAAATGAAAATATATATTGGATTGATAAACTTGGTTAATAGCTACACAAATAACCAGGTCACTTTAATACTGATAAACTGTTATTAGTAAGTGTACTGGAAAGTACTAAAATTACCAAGGCTTGTAATCATCTTGTCAATTATTGCAAATTTGTTTTTATATTTTCATTTTTTAAATTAGACATCGTAATTTAAGAATTTTTGTTAAAACAAATGGAAATATCAATATTTTGAAAATGCAACATTGATAATTAAAGTAGCTGTTAATGTTCAAACTGGCATTTTAGGGTAGACATCCTACAGGAACAAGTGCACAAGAGGTCGCCAGTATGGCACAGATCTAATCTACTGCCTCGATTCACACAGTGCTTGTATGCATGTGGATTCATAGCCAGGTTTACAGAACTACCCATCTGAGAAGCCTAAAAAGAGTATTTTGAATTCCTGAGATTAGGTTTACACATATAAAATTAAAACCATAGAACCACTGAAAAGTTACAGCACAAAGAGAGGCCATTCAGCCCATCGTGTCTGCACCAACCAAAAAAGAAAGAAAAAGAAAAAAAATACTAACACCTGGTCCATAGCCTTGCAGGTTACAGCACTTTAGCAGCAGATCCAGGTGCCTTTTAAATGAGTTGAGGGTTTCTGCCTCCACCACCAAACCAGGCAGTGAATTCCAAACACTCACTACCCACTGGGTGAAGAAGTTTTTCCTCATGTCCCCTCTAATCCTTCTAGCAATCACCTTAAATCTGTGCCCCCTGGTAATTGACCCCTCTGCTAGAGGTCTACTCTGTCTAGGTCCCTCAATCTTGTACACCTCAATCAGGTCACCCCTCAGCCTCCTCAGTTCCAAGGAAAACAACCCCAGCCTATCCAATCTTTCCGCATAGCTGCAATTTTTAAGTACTGGCAACATTCTTGTAAATCTCCTCTGTACTCTCTCCAAAGTAATTATGTCCTTTCTGTAATGTGGCAACCAGAGCTGTACATAAAATTCCAGCTATGGCCTAACCAGTGTTTTATACAGTTCCATCATTACATCCCTACTTTTGTATTCTCTACCTAATGCATTAAAGAAATGCATTCCATATGCTTTCTTTACCACCTGTCCTGCCACCTTCAGGAGCCTGTGGACATGCACACCAAGGTCTCTCACTTCCTCTGCCCCTCCCAATATCCTCCCATTTATTGTGTATTCCCTAGCTTTGTTTGCCCTCCCCAAATGCATTACCTCACACTTCTCTGGATTGAATTCTATCTCTCACTTTTCCACCCGCTCAACCAAACCATTGATATCATTCTGGAGGCAACAGCTATTCTTTTCACCATCAACTACACGGCTAATTTTTGTACCATCTGCAAATTTCCCAATCATGCCTCCCACATTTAAGTCCAAATCATTAATTTATGCAATAGACAGCAAGGGACCCAACACTGAGCCCTGTGGACCGCCAGTGGAAACCGTTTTCCATTCGCAAAAACATCCATCAACCATTACCCTTTGTTTCCTGTCGCTGAGCCAATTCTGAATCCAACTCACCACATTCCCCTGTATCCCACGGGCTCTTACTTTTCTGAGCAGTCTGTCATGTGGGACCCTGTCAAATCCTTACTAAAATCCATGTAGACAACATCCGCTGCACTGCCCTCATCAATCCTCCTTGTTACTTCCTCAAAATATTTAATTAAATTAGTAAGACACAACCATCCCCTAACAAAACAATGCTGCCGATCCCTGATTAATCTGTTCCTTTTTAAGTGACGGTTTATCCTGTCTTCTCTCAGAATTGATTCTAATAATTTGCCCACCACCGAAGTCAGACTGACTGGCCTATAATTATTTGGTTTATCCCTAGCACCCTTTTTAAATAATGGTACAACGTTTGCAATCCTCTGGTACCTCGCCTGTATCAAGTGAAGATTGGAAAATGATCCTCAAAGCATCTGCTATTTCCTCCTTGGCTTCCTTCAATAGCCTGGGATACAATCCATCCAGCCCTGGTGACTTATCTACCGTCAAGGATGTCAGTCCTTCCAGTGCATCATCTCTCACTATGCTTATTATATCTAATATTTCGCACTCCTCCTCTTTAACTAAAATATCTGTTTCATCCTCTCCTTAGTGAAGACAGAGACAAAGTGCCCACATCTTCAGCAACAAAGCACAAGCTACCATGTACATCTCTGATGGGCCCTGTCTTTTCCTTAGTTAGTCTCTAGCTCTTAATGTACTGGTAAAACATCTTTGGGTTTTCTTTGATTTTACCTGCCAATATTGTTTCATATCCTCTCTTTGCTTTCCTAATTACCTTTTTTACTTCACCCCTGTACTTTCTATACTCCTCTAGGCTGTCTACAGTATTAAGTTTTTATGACTGTCATAAGCTTTCTTTTTCTGCTTTATCTTGCCCTGTATACTTCTAGATAACCAGGGGGCTTTCGATTTGGCAGTACCACCCTTTTTCTTTGTGGGGACATGTATACACAGTGCCCGTAGAATCTTGCTTTTGAATGCCTCCCACTGGTCTTTCACTGTTTTCCCTTCAAGCAGCTGTAACTAGTCCACTTTCACCAGATCACACCTCAGCTTCATAAAATTTGTCTTTCCCCAATTTAGAACTTTTATTCCTGTTTTATCTTTATCCTTCTCCATAATTATATTAAATCTAACTGTATTATGGTCACTATCTCCAAAATGGTCACTGCTACATTATCCACTTGTCCAGCTTCATTTCCTAATCCTAAATCTAGAATTGCACTCCCTCTCATTGGGCTTGTTACATGCTGGCCTCTCGAATACAGTTCAACAATTTTGTGGCCTTTGTGTCTATTATGTATCCCAGTTGATATTACGGTAGTTGAAGTCCCCAACTATTATTGTCTTATTGTTTTTGCACTCAGAAGTTTGCCTACATATTTGTTTTGAAAAGCCTTGAAAAGGTAAGATGACATTTGATTTTTGGTCTAGGCCTGGATCAAGGTAGGTTATTTCTTGATTGGGTGGGGTGGGTGGCATATGAAGGAAGAGAAGCCAATATTATGCTCTATCCTTCCCTGAGCAATGCTTACTGGCTAACTCCATCTCCCTCACACTATTGGGAGTCTATAGTACACTCCTAGTAGTGTGGCTGCTCCCTTTTTATTCCTGAGCTGAATTCATATGGCCTCACTTGATGATTCATTTAATATATCATCCCTCCTCACAGATGTAATTGATTCTTTAACCAATAATGCGACACCCCGAACGTTTTTAGCCCCCTCTCTACCCTGCCTGAAAACCGTGCATCCAGGAATGCTGAGCTGCCATTTCTGCCTCTCTTGAAGCCAAGTTTCTGTTATAGCAATGATATTGTTGCAATGACTAACCCCTACTAACTTAAAACTACATTCAGAGTACCATAAACTGAATTTAAAACCCACTCATCACTTCACAGTTTATGTGAAACTGAGATTCATCAGCAATTCATTGACAAAGAAGTGTCAAAAAAAACCGAAAATAACAATGGCAGCTAAAACAAAATGACACATCAAAGCTCTGGAAGAGCAATTTTGACATTTGTCTTCACTGCAAGATTACAGTGGGAAAAACATCCTTGGTGCTTAACAATAAACATAATTAATGGCTTTAAAGGTCAATGGAAGAGTTAATGGCAGTGTTAAGTATCCAATTAAAAAGGATCAAGGGGGAAGCATATGTTGGTATCGTTTTGTTATAATCACTTGCAAAGGCCAACAAAAAGCACCATCTACCTGCATTGAGAAAGAAATGAGAGAAAAAAATCAGTAAACTTAACTAAAGATCTTGCACAAATATCACGTGGAACATTAAACCATTTATTATAATGATGCTCAAGCAGAAGGACAACATAATATGTAACTGTGGAAACAGAAATTAAAAACATCCTAATATACTGATGATGCAAATAAACCCGGGTTTGCAACACAACCGTTTAGATTTGATAAAAGCAAAATACTGCGGATGCTGGAAATCTAGAACAAAAACAAAAATACCTGGAAAAACTCAGCAGGTCCGACAGCATCTGCAGAGAGGGATACAGTTGACGTTTTGAGTCCGTATGACTCTTCATCTGAACTAAAAAATATAGAAATGAGATGAAATATAAGCTGGTAGAGGGGGGTGGGACAGGAGGAGCTCGATAGGGGGCCAGTGATACATGGAGGCCAAGAAGAGACTGCCAAAGATGTCATAGACAAAAGAACAAAGGGGTGTTGACGGTGGCGATATTACCTAAAGGATGTGCTAATGGGGACATTAAGGGTAGCAAGCAGGACAAGCTAGTGGCAGATGGCCCTATGTGGGGGTGGGGTGGGGGGAAGGGATCGAAATGGGCTAAAAGGTGGAGATGAAACAATAGATCGAAATAAATTTAAAAATAGGTGGGGAAAGAAAAATATATTTGAAAAAAAATTATAAATTATTGGAAAAAGGGGGATCGGAAAGGGGATGGGGGAGAGAGTTCATGATCTGAAATTGTTGAACTCAGTATTAAGTCCAGAAGACTGTAAGATGCCTAGTCGGAAGATGAGGTGCTGTTCCTCCAGTTTGCGTTGAGCTTCACTGGAACATTGCAGCAGGCCAAGGACAGACATGTGGGCATGAGAGCAGGGTGGTGTGTTGAAATGGCAAGCGACAGGGAAGTCTGGATCATGCTTGCGGACAGACCGAAGGTGTTCCGCAAAGCGGTCACCCAGTCTGCGTTTGGTTTCTCCAATGTAGAGGAGACCGCATTGGGAGCAGCGAATGCAGTAGGCTAAATTGAGGGAAGTGCAAGTAAAATGCTGCTTCACTTGAAAGGGGTGTTTGGGCCCTTGGACGGTGAGGAGGGGGGAAGTAATGGGGAAGGTGTTGCACCTTCTGCGGTTGCATGGGAAGGTGCTGTGGGAGGGGTAGGTGTAGATCCCGCTTCCTGTAAGGACTCCATCCCATTCTCTCAGTTCCTTCGCCTCCGTCACATCTGTTCTGATGATGCCACTTTCCAAAACAGTTCCTCTGACATGTCTTCCTTCTTCCTTAACCGAGGTTTTCCACCCATGGTGGTTGACAGAGCCCTCAACCATGTCCGGCCCATCTCCCACGTATCCGCCCTCACACCTTCCTCTCCCTCCCAGAACCATGATAGGATCCCCCTTGTCCTCACTTATCACCAGCCTCCACGTTCAAAGGATCATCCTCCGCCATTTCCGCCAACTCCAGCATGATGCCACCACTAAACACATCTTCCCTTCACCCCCTGGCGGCTTTCCGCAGGGATCGTTCTCTCCGGGACACCCTGGTCCACTCCTCCATCACCCCCTACACCTCAACCCCCTCCCACAGCAGGACTTTGCAGGGTCGACAGGGCTGAGTTTGCTGTCGTCTTTTCCGGTGCCTAGATTGATGCCAGGTGGTCCGTATGGTTTAATTCCTTTTTAGTGACTTTGTAGCAGTTTGATACAAATGAGTGGCTTGCTAGGCCACTTCAGAGGGCATTTAAGAGTCAACCACATTGCTGTGGGTCTGGAGTCACATGTATGCTAGGCCAGCTAAGGACAGCAGATTTCCTTCCCTAAAAGGACATTAGTGAACCAGATGGGTCTTTACAACAATTGACAATGATTTCATGGTCATCATTAAACTTGTAATTCCTTATTTTTATTGAATTCAAATTCCACCATCTGCCGTGGCGGGATTCGAACCTGAGTCCTTTACCCTGGGTCTCTGGATTACTCGTTCAGCGACAATACCAATACGCCATCGCCTCCCTGAATTCTAGACTCAAGTGGGGCTTGAACCTACAATCTTCTGACTCAAGAGGTGAGTGCTACCACTCAGAGAAGCTTACATTTGTCAAACTGTTCCAAGAGTACCAAACTGTTGTGGTGTTAATTTTCAGTTAGATTAAATACAGAAAAAACATATTTGGAGGACAATCATCTTCTCAGCCCCCCAAAAGAAAGACAATACCATTGACATTTCCAACTATTGAGAGAAATTAATTTAGATCGTTAATGCTTGAAGCTCCTTCATAAGCTGTGAGCATTGTAGATTTCCGGCAATGCGCTTCTGATAAATTGAGGTTCTCACTCTATTCACATTTTAACCACACAATTGACTACCAAATGAATCACTGTCCATGAATCTCAGTTGTGAATCTTGGCTAAGAATTTGCACCAATACGGCTCTTGACCAAACACTGACTACAAAGTAAATGGAAATACTGAGTTATGAAAAGTCAGTTTGGTATATTATGCATTAGACAGTACAGAAGAAAACGATTGTATGACCATACTGCTAAAACTCTAAAAGAAAAAATAACCAGTAGGATGCAAAGCTGACAATGTAGAGTTTGTTCCAATTTATACTGAATGTTGGCAGTTCATAGATATCCACTTCCTGCTATTTCAATTATGAATCACATCTCACCTCCCATTGTGAACATCTGGAGTTCAGTCTTATTAACTGAACTGTACAATTCAGGACAGCTGCTCCTATTCAACTAGAATTTCTATATTCAAATCGCTGTCATTATAAAGTCTAGCAGATAAGATCAAATTAGAAAGTGATATCTACTGTAATTCACTTAGTATTATAAATTTTGAAAAACTGATCTATGAATTATATAATCCTTCTGACTCAGGCTGGGCAAGATCCAGGCAACACAACTGCCCTTGGGGCCTAGCATCGCAGTCCAGCAGAGTCAGATTGAAGCAGGACACACCCCTTTGTTATGGCACTAGCTGCCATAAACCAGATAAGTTAAAGGTCGCATTGAAATTGACAGGCCAGGGAGAAGGTTAAGTGTTGGAGGGGGGGTCGAGCTGGTTTGGGAGGGTGGAGGGTGAGGTCAGGTCGGGGGGGGGCTGGTTAGTTGGGTGGTGGGGGAGGGCAGTAGGGAGAGTCCCCTGCAAGGTCAAAGGTGTGGGGGAGACCTGTGGCGGGGGTTCAGTCTAGGTCTTTACAATAGTTACTTAGAAGTTAGAAGAGCTTTCAATGATTCTTCTAACCTTTGAGTAACTATTTGTGTAACACAACCAAAACCTTCCAATCTTTGCGATTTAAATCGCATTTTCGGATCGTTCCCAGTGTAGGGCAATTGCCCTGAAGGAACTTGCACTTCTGGGCAATTGCTGTGCAAACCCTTACCTGTGAAGTTCCAAGAGGGATTCCCCAATGCATCTGTGGGTTACCCTCCTATCCGAAGCTGAGGAGCTCAGAGGTTACCTCCAACGTTTCTTCAGTTCCAAAGAGTCATCAGATTGGACTCAAGACGTTAACTGTTTCTCTCTTCACAGATGCTGCCAGGCCTGCTGATTTTTTCCAGCATTTTGATTTTATTTCAGATCTTGCCTATCTGCAGTATTTTGCTTTTATAGCTATGCCAGTAGGTTTGGCTGACAAGAGTAACGGCAGTAGCATAGGACAAATATACTCATTGTGCACATGATAAGCTATCCTTATAGTCTTGGAGCTGGTTTAAATTAGCCTCATGGTTCATGCTAAAAGTATTACACTAAAATTATGGTAAATAAAACTATATTTAGTGAAGCGATTGGCATCAGCTATCTTTAGTAGCAAGTGCTGTTATTTTGAAAATGGGCATTTATGTACTGCAAAAAACTTTCTCAATCTTGAAGAACCAATCGAGATTATCATCAACACCTAATCACCTGCAACAATGTTAATAACTTTGGAAATTTGGCAGGGGATTAAAAAAAACTGGTGTGCCAAGTACTGTGAATCTGTTCCTAATGACAGCCTCAGATCATGGACAACCATGTGAGGAGGCGGTGGCGTAGTGGTAATGTCACCAGACTAGTACATGGATTCAAATCCCACAATGGTGGAATTTAAATTCAGTTAACGAATCCTGAATTAAAAGGCTAGTCTTGGTAATAATGACCATGAAAACATTGCTGATTGTCGTTGAATGACCTTTAGAAAAGGAAATCTGCTGTCCTACCCTCTGGAATGGTCTAGCAAGCCATTACAAAGCCTACAAAAAGGAATGAAACAAGACGGATCACCCGGCATCAACCTAGGCACCGGAAACGACAATTTGGGTGCACCTACTGCACCCACCCCGCAACTCAGCTGATGAATCAGTGCTCCTCCATGTTGAACGCCACTTGGAGGAAGCATTGAGGGTGGCAAGAGCACAGAATGTACTCTGGGTGGCGGAATTCAATGTTCATCCCAAGGGTGGCTCAGTAACAACACTACTGACCGTGTTGGCTGAGTCTTAAAGGACATAGCTGCTAGACTGGATCTGTAGGAGATGGTGAGGGAACCAAAAAGAGGAAAAATCTTACTTGACATCGTCCTCACAAGTCTACATGTCTCAGATGCACCTGTCCATGACAGTATTGGTAGGAGTAACCACCGCACAGTCCTTGTGGAGACAAAGTCCTATCTTCACATTGAGGATACCTCCATGTTAGCTCCATGTTATGTGGCACTACCATGGTAAACGGGATAGATTTCGAACAGATCTAACAGCTCAAAAACTGGGCATCCATGAGGCACATCAACAGCAGCAGAATTGTATACAGCCACAATTTGTAATCTCATGGCCTAGCATATCCCCTCTACCATTGCCTCAAGCCGGGGTATCAACCTTGGTTCTATAAAGAGTGCAGGAGGACGTGCTCAGAACATCACTAGGCATAGCTAAAAGAAAATGGTGTCAGCTTGGTGAAGCAAGAACACAAGGCTACTTTTGCATGCCAAACACCAAAAGCAGCACACGATAGACAGAGCTAAGTGATCCCACAGCCAATGGATCAGATTTAAGCTCTGCCATCCTGCATCCAGCCGTGAATGGTGGTGGACAATTAAACAGCTCACTGGAGGAGGCCACTGCATAAACAACCCCATCCTCAATGATGAGGGAGCCCAACACAGTGTAAAAGACAGGTCTGAAGCATTTGCAACAATCTTCAACCAGAAGTGCCAAGTGGGTGGTCCATCTTGGCCTCCTCCTGAGGTCCCCAGCATCAATGATGCCAGTCTTAAGCCAATTCGATTCACTTCACGTCATAAAGGAACGGCTGAAGGCACTGGATACTGCTAAGGCTATGGGCCTCAACAACATTCCAGCAATAGTACTGAAGGCTCCAGAACTTGCTGTGCTCTTAGCCAAGCTGTTCCAGTACAGCTACAATGCTGGCATCTACCCGGCAATGTAGAAAACTGCCCAGGTATGTTCTGCCCACAAAAAGCAGGGCAAATCCAACCTGACCAATTACTGTCCCATCAGTCTACTCTCAATCATCAGGAAAATGTTAGAAAGGGTCATTGACAGCGCTATCAAGCAACACTTACTCAGCAATAACCTGCTCACTGGTGCTCAGTTTGGGTTCCATCAGGGCCACTCAGCTCCTGACCTCATTACAGCCTTACAACCTGGACAAAAAGGCTAACTCCTGAGGTGAGGTGAGAGTGACTGCCCTTGAGATCAAGGCAGCACGTGACCAAGTGTGGCATCAAGGAGCCCTAGCAAAACTGGAGTCAATGGGAATCAGGGGGAAAACTCTCCAATGGTTGGTTGTTGGAGGTCAATGATCTCAGTCCCAGGGCATCACTGCAGGAGATCCTCAGGGTAGTGTCCAAGGTCCAACCATCTTCAGCTGCTTCATAAAAGGCCTTCATTCCATCATTAGGTCAGAAGTGGGGATATTTGCTGATGATTGCACAATAATCAGCACCATTCACAACTCCTTAAGTATTGAAGCAGTATGTGTCCAAATGCAGCAAGACTCATGCTTGGACTGACAAGTGGCAAGTAATATTTGCACCACACAAGTAGTGCTGGGCAATGACCATCTCCAATAAGTGAGAACCCAACCATCTCTCCTTAAAGTTTAGTGGCATTACCTTTGCTGAATCCCCCAATATCAACATTCTGGGTGTTACCATTGACCAGAAACTGAACTGGACCAGCCATAAATACTGTGGCTAAAAAAAAAAGGTCAGAGATTGGGAATTCTACGGTGAGTAATTCACCTCCTGACTCCCCAAAGCCTGTCCACCATCTACAAGGCACATGCGATGGAACACTCTCCATTTGTCTAGATGAGAGCAGCTCCAACAACACCCGAAGCTCGACACCATCCAGGACAAAGCAGTCTGCTTGATTGGCACGCCATCCACCACCTTCAACATCCACTTCCTCCACCACTGATGTACACACTCCTGCCACTGTGCAATCTACAAGATGCACTGCAGCACCTCACCAAGGCTCCTTCAATAGTACCTTCCAAACCAGTGGCCTCTACCACCTAAAAAGGGCAAGCGCAACAGAGGCATGGGAACACCACCGCCCACAAGTTCCCCTCCAAGTCACACACCATACTGACTTAGAACTATATTGCTGTTCCTTCACTGTTGCTGGGTCAAAATCCTGGAATTCCCTCCCTAACAGCAGTGTGTGTGCACCTACACCACATGGACTGCAGCAGTTCATGAAGGTGGCTCACCACCACCTTCTCAAGGGCAATTAGGGGTGGGCAATAAACGCTGGCCTAGCCAGCGACATCCACATCCGATGAATTTTTTTTAAAAAATCCCATGGGGTCAAGTGGACGTGCATCTTCTAGCTTGCATTATGAACAAGGTTGCTTGTGGAAATGGGACAGTGGCTACAGGGATGAGACAAACCCAGATAATAATCCATTAGTCATCACAGTCTTCAGACTCAGAGACAGTGCATACTTTGAACATTTTTGTGACGTGTGACATCACGCTGTTTCCCATGTTTTAAGTTTTAAAAGAATTTGGTGTATTGAAGGCCGTCTATAGTTCATAATTTATGAGTGTCTGTGGTTTCATCGTGGCCTTTGTATATTTCCAATGTATTTTTTTTTGCTAGCATTCTTCCTTTATGACTTTCCGTTTATACATGTTCACTATGAACATTCTGTCCTACAGGCCATAACTGTGTCATTTAAAGTCTGACCATTAAACTTGTTCATAATTCTGTTCAAGTAAAATGGAAGCATCTATAACAATTTAAGTTTCTCTTTTTAAGAAAATTTAGAAGAAGAATATATCATGAAACTACCAAAGAAGTAAAATTCAATTAAATCATGCATGTGTACATCATCTCATTTAGGATGCATGTCCCTTCACATGTTGTGTCCTATCGATTTATCAAAATAAATGGTAAACCTGGGATGGCATATAGCATTGCTACACTACTTCAATGGGTTACAATGGCAGTAAGATGCAAGTTTTCCATGTATAGTTTTTATTTTTAGTAGTGACATCAGAGGAAGTAGAGAGTTGAAACCATGAGGTTTCCGTATTGCAATGAAGGGGACCATTTACGTTTTTTTTATTCATTCGAAGGATGTGGGCTTCACTGGCTAGGCCAGCATTTATTTCCCATCCTTAATTGCCCTTGAGAAGATGGTGGTGAGCTGCCTTCTTGAACCACTGCAGTCCATGTGGCGTAGGTACACCACAATGCTTCACTGATGTTAGTTTTGGGAGGTATATTAGCTACCTGAGCATGCAGATGGAGCCTTAGCTTAAATGCCTCATGTGAAAAATCAGCCTAAATTTTGTGTTCAAGCCTGGGGGTTGGACTTGAACCCATGACCTTCTGATTCAAGACCAGAGTACTATCACTGAGCCCTGTTGACTCAGTATTAAGCTGCTGATAGATTCTACTTATAAGTCCCTTGCAAATGTCAGGAGCATACATTGTTCAATTATGGAACTGCAACCTATGATTTATCAGCCAACAAAAAGAATGGATAGAAAAGTCACAAGCTGGTGGTGAGCAATTTTGTGTTAAACACAGCCGTCAATTTCTGGCTGTGCAATTGTAGAACTGCAGTCTATGAATTATGAGCCAACAAAACGAACGGATGGAAAGTCACTGGCTGGCAGTCAGCATTTTATGTTAAACGCATCCTTTAATTGCTTGGAGTGCAGAAGTGGAATATTTACCTGTCATCATTTACCACCCAAGATCTAGATTTATACTAGCAGTCTATAAAATTAAAGAAAAGCTAGGGATTTAATGGCACAACTAGTTGGCATGCTGTTCTTTTCTCTTTGGATCTTTGGTATGAATCCAGTCCAAACTGATGGAATAAAGGTGTTCTCTGCTGGTTGTTAGTTTTCCACACTGAGTGAAGATGACTTAAAATCACTAATTGCCAGCAGAGATGGATCTACAACAAAATTATTTGCAATTTGGCAAAACTGGCAATCTCACTCAAAATGTAGCTGGTCTGGGAATTAGAAACCCTCACACAGATGTGCACTTGTGAAATTAAGATACATCTTCAGGAGAAAAGCAGAGACAGCTTTACTTAGCATCTGTCTATTTTGTAGCCGAGAAGAGAGTATTTTACAGTAACATTGGGTGCACAAAGTGTCAAAATATCCCACTCACCAAAAACAATGAAGAGGTGCAGCTTGCCTTTCTTAAAATATTTTCATGGTCTCAACATGGTGTCATGATAATATTTAACCATCAAATTACTTCCGTTTGTATGACTCTTTATAGCTCTCAAACTACGATTAAAACTGAATTTTCTACTGTGTGACATCAACCATTCAGGGGATTTTGACACAAATATTGTCTTACTGAATTCTTTAAGCTTTTAAAATATTGGCCAGATTTTGCAGTCAAAATAGCAGGGAGGTTAATGGTAGTTGTCATTACTTTATCATAAATTTGACAGAAAAATTCAGATGAGGGGCAGGTGCTGAGTTAAATGGCAATAACAAATGTTACTGTCCGAGGTGCATCACTTTTCCATTAGCTTCACAAAATAGGGTTTTGCTGTCTGGCTCTACATTGAGATGCATTGAATGGCATGAACTTGCTGCGCCTGTGTAGTAGCTATGAACTAAATTCCCCAAAAGGTTGTCTTGTCATTGTAAGTACAAGCATCTTGTAACAACATGATAACCTTCAAATTACTGCCAGTCAGCCTCTTTGAAAAGAGGTTGAAAATTATTATTAGAAGTGTGAATCCTCATTTCATTAGGTATTACTTGCTGTTAGAGGTTTTGAAAGTAATTGATTTGTCATTGAATTCACCCATTTGCACTTTCCTCTTAGTCATTGTTTATTTTTGATCCTTAAATCAGATTGGTTAAGGAAATGCACAAATGTTTGCCCCATTCAGTCAGAACCTAGATGTCGTTTCAACTTGCTGCATCATTATCAGCTGGCAGTTTCAGTAACTTGTCACGCAAATTTTGAAAACCTAAAAAAAGTGCAAGGGCAAATCCAGCTGACGGCAGATGCTATTCGATGCCCTCGTGCAACCAAGTTTAGATCAAGTCTAAAGAAGTGACCAGAAAGAAATAAAAAAAAAAATTAGGCATGATTGGTATTCAGCTGATCATATTTAGTGTTTCCATTCAAAAAAAAAATACAGAAAAGACAAATGAGTTGGCTTTGTGCTTTCCATTTTATTTTCATTTAGGTGTTAACTCCTAATACACTCTATCCTTACTTAATGGTCCTTGGAAATTTTTTCTTATTCGTTCATGGGATGTGGGTGTCGCTGGCTATGCCAGCATTTATTGCCCATCCCTAATTGCCCTTTTTCAGAGGGCATTTAAGAGTCAACCACATTGTTGTGGGTCTGGAGTCACCTGTACATATGAACATGAGCAGGAGTAGGCCATTTAGACCCTTAAGCCTGCTATGCCATTTAATAAGATCATGGCTGATCTGTTAGAAACCTGAAATCTGCATCCCACCTACCCCTGATAACCTATCAATTACCTCCTTGCTTACCAAGAATCTATCCACCTCTGCCTTAAAAATATTCAAAGACTCTGCTTTCACTACCTTTTCAAGAAGAGGGTTCCAAAGACTCTCAACCTTCTGAATGAAAAAAATTTGCCTCATCTTTGTTTTAAATGGGCAACCCCTTGTTTTTAAACAGTGACCCCTAGTTGTAGATTCCTCCACAAGAGGAAACATCCTCTTCGCATCCACCCTGTCAAGACTCCTCAGGGTCTTATATTTTCAATCAAGTCGCCTCTTACTCTTTTAAACGCCAGTGGATACAAGCCTAGTCTGTCCAACCTTTCCTCTTAAAACTACCCACCTATTCCAGGTATTAGTCTGGTAAACCTGCTCTGAACTGCTTCCTTTCCTACCTATCTTTTTGTCATCAGCAAATTTGGAAACCATCTCTTCAATCCCTTCATCCAAGTAATTTATATAAATTATAAACAGTTGAGGTCCCAGCACTGATCCCCGTGGCATGCCACTCGTTACATCTTCCCAACCTGAAAAAGACTCATTTATACCTACGCTCTGCTTCCTGTTAACCAGCCAATCTTCTGTCCATGTCAATATGTTACCTCCTATGCCATGTGCTTTTATTTTCTGCAATAACCTTTGATGCAGCAGTTTATCAAATGCCTTTTGGAAATCTAAGTACAGTACATCCACCGGTTCCCCTTTATCCACAGCATATGTTACTTCCTCAAAGAAGTCTAATAAGTTGGTTAAACATTATTTCCCCTTTACAAAACCAAGTTGGCTCGCCCTGATGATCTTGAGCTTATCTAAATGCCCTGCCATAACTTCTTTAATAGCTTCTAACATTTTCCCTATGACAGATGTTAAGCTAACTGGCCTGTAGTTTCCCACTTTGTCTCCCTCCCTTTTTGAATAATGGAGTTACATTTGCTATCTTCCAATCTAATAGGACCTTCCCCGAATTTAGGGAGTTTTGGAAAATTAAAACCAATGCATCAGGTATCTCACTAGGCACTTCTTTTTAAGACCCTAGGATGAAGTCCATCAGGACCTGGGCTCTTGTCAGCCCGCAGCATCAACAATTTACTCAGTACCACTTCTCTGGTGACTGTAATCTTCCTGACTTCTTTCATTTCCTGGTTTATAGCTGCTTCTGGGATGTTAGTTGCGTCCTCTATAGTGAAAACTGATGCAAAATACCTCTTCAATTCATCTGCCATCTCCTTGTTTTCCATTATCAATTCTCCAGACTCATTTTGCTTAGGACCAAAGTTCACTTTGTTAACTTCTCTTTTTAAAATATTTATAAAAACTCTTACCATCTGTTCTTATATTTCTGGCTAGCTTTCTCTCATACTCTAATTTTTCCCTCCTTTTTCGTCTTTTAGTCATTCTTTGCTGTTCCTTATATTCTGTCCAATCTTCTGGCCTTCCACCTATCTTTGCACAATTATATGCTTTTTCTTTAAATTTGATACTAGCTTTAACCTTTCTGGTTAACCATGAATGGTGCGTCCATCCCTTGGACTTCTTACTCGTTGGAATGTATCTATTCTGTGTAATCTGAAATATCCCCTTAAGCCACTGCATCGCTATTGACCTATCCCTTAACCTAATTTGCCAATTCACTTTAGCAGATCAGTTTTCATGCCCTCATAATTACACTTACTTAGTCTCAGACCCACTCCTCTCTCCCTCAAACTGAATGTAAAATTCAATTATATTGTGGTTGCTGCTACCTAGGGGCACCTTCACTATGGGCAGAATCTTCTGGTAGGCATGCAGGGATGGGCTCCGCACGCTGACGCGTAAAATGAGGTGCGGTGATATCGGGCGTGCGTCCTGTCACCGCGCGTCATTCCGATCTTCAGTTTGGCGGGCGCGCACTGGAGTTGGCTGCGCACCCGCCGAACTGTCAAAGGCCTATTAAGGCCATTAATCAACAAATTGAAGCAGTTGTCAGGGCTGCCTGTCCAACCTTAAGGTTGGCAGGCAGGCGAAGAGCCGAGGCAGCCTTTGTGTTTTCCGTGGAAGCTCATCCACGAGCAGGAAGAGGTTTCATGAAGGGTTTATAACCTTAATAAAAATTTTTATTAAAGTTCATTGACATGCCCCCGCTCATGTAACACTGTCACATGAGGGGACATGTCTGAATAATTTTTTTAATTCTTTTTCTTCAAGCTCTCATAACCAAATTAATCTCAGAGGCAGCTCCGTGCCTCGGGGAGATTTCAGCGCTCTTTCGCACACATGCGTGAAAGAGCGCAGGCCCCGACTCTCCCTCCTCCCCTTGCCCGCACAAGTAGTACTGAGTGCTTCCGGGTGCACGTCACACTGGGCGGGCCTTAATTGGCCCACCCATGCAAAAATGGCGGCGCGCAGCCGATTGAGGGCAACGATCAGCTGCGTTCCCGCCCACGTCCACTCCCGCCCAGCCCGGCCGACGGGGAGAAGATTCTCTCCTATGAGATCATTAATTACTCCTGTCTCACCACACAATACCAAGTCTAGTATAGCCTACTCTCTGGTTGGCTCCAGAACATGCTGTGCTAAGAAATTATCCCAAAAACATTCAAGGTACTCCTCATCTAGGCTATCTTTGCCCATCTTACTTTTCCAGTCTATATGTAAATTAAAATCTCCCTTGATTATCGCCATGCCTTTCTGACAAGCTCCAATTCTTTCTTCCTTTATGCTCGACCCTACCATGTGGTTACTGTTTGGGGGTCTGTACACAACTCCCACAAGTGACTTCTTGCCTTCACCATTCCTCATCTCTACCTAAACCGTTTCCACATCCTGGTTTCCTGAACTTGGGTCATCCCCCTCTATTGTGCTAATACCATCATTAACTAACAAAGTCACCCTTCCACCCTTTCCTTGCTTCCTAAGCCAGACCAGGTAAGAACAGGTTTCTTTCCCTAAAGGACATTAATGAACCAGATGGTAATACAGACATGCTTCAATGAGTGCCCAGCAATAACCATTAAATTCAACAGAAATATCAATATGATTACAAAATAAGGCAGCTGGGATGAATAAAAAATAAAACAAATGCAACATTTGCAGAATGCGGTATCACAATTATTATAAGTCACTGAGGTAACTCTGATTTCACCACAAGGGTAGGAATTTGGCTGAGTGGGTCATCTGCCTGATTTTAATGCCAATCATTTCAATGGAATTGAAAACAGACAGGTTCTATAATGAGTGGTCCACTTTGACAGGTTTCCAACAATGTGGCGAAGACAAATATTTATCACAATGTGAAACCAAAGGGAATAATGCAAAATAGTTTCCATGGTAGACTGTATTGTTTCAACACCAATGACATAGCTCATAAACATACCTGCATTGGACCTGGAATACATGATAACACTCGCTCAATGTTCTCAGTAGTTACTTCTACATCATTCACAGCAATTAGAGCATCACCTAATGGGCAGAAGTCCAATATTAGTACTTGTTACTATTTTAACAATTTAGGAAATTCACACAACCAACATGCAAATACTGCCTTAATCTTCAATTATTTTCCAAACTCAGTTACTAATATACCACTTTATTTTAGGGATTACACTCATTGCAGTGAAGTCAACTGCAGATTCCCCCATAAAACTCTGTATTGAGCTCTCAATTTAAGTTGAATCGGTTTCAGCCAAAATGTTTGGTTCTTAATAATGTTACAATCCCTGTGGAGACTAATGGTGAAAGAACCCATTTTCCCAAACGACTCCATTGGAAAAAAACCCAATGGGCAAGATTTAACTTTTTAAAAAAAACTTTTACTGTAACAATCAAACTAAATTCATTAAACATGAATTAACAGGCAAATTATATTTCACAGAAACTATAAGATTACACTTTTAATTGCTGATACAACAAAGATAGGTCTCTCAGATTTCTTCAGTAATCCCTTCATCATATACGGCTACCAAGTCCCATAAAACTGTTCTTCCTAAGTAGAATTTCAGTTTAATTCATTCATGCAGGAGTTAGGTCCAAAATCCCAACTAACAACAGCCACCTGAGTTTCACGGGTGGCAATTGCCACCAAAAGGCACACCGTTCTGAATCCTTCAAAACATTTGTTCTCAGAATCAGCCATGCCATGACTTTCCACCTTAGCAGTCTTACACTCCCAGCTTTAAAGCCACTTTCGTGTTCTCTGTTCTCTTCTGAAAACAAGCTGCCCTTTTCAGAGCCCTGCTTGTTCTGACCTGTACTGTTCAGTTCCTGTTCTTAATCTCATCTCCTTCTGCTGAAACAAAAACTAGACTTTTAAATTAAACTAAACAGAAACATAATTATATTAATTCTGACCCAATGGGCTGAAATCCGATCTCCCAATCAGCTGTTTCCCTAGCAACGGAAGGCACAGGTTAATTTCTCAGAAATAATCTTACAGCCAGAAATCCAGGGTTACATCTCACTTCTTGAAAACTAAAGCTTAGTTTCACTATTGCTAGGGAGTATCCTAAAGATACAGGCTTTAAAATAATTTCATCGCAATACACAGAAATAAAAATAAACCCTAATAAGCCAAACAATTCCCCACACCATTCCGGAATGCTTTGAAGTGTTTTAATGAAGAATGACAGGTTGCTTGCTGATCTTTAGCCAGCAAACAGTATGCAGAACAAAAAATATTAGAACATTGGGCCTGAGCTTTCTCAGAGTGACAATCAGCATCAGGCGGCCAGTACACTCCTGGCTCTTTACATTAATTTTTTTCCCAGCCTGTCTCACCCAACTTTCCAACTCAAGCCAGGTGAGATCCGAGAAGTGCAGCGCGTCACCGGGGCTTAGCGTCGAAGGACAGCTATGTCAAAACTATGTTGAAGGGAAGGAGGCTATGCTCCCTTTTTCCTTTTACAGTTGTAGTTGCCATAAGCCAGGTAAGTGAAAGGTCCATTGAAGTTTAAAGGCCCTTGACAAACAGGGAGAAGGTAAGCATATAAGGTAAATGGGTAGGAATTGAAGGGTTGGAGGTGGTGGGTCGGGCCTGACAGGCGAGAGGGGGCAGGGGTAGGAAAAAGAATCCAAATGGGGGTGGGGAAATCCTGTGGGATTGGAAGTTCCTGTTTTTGGGGGGGGGGGCGGGGGGGGGGTGCAGGTTAGTCCCTTAGGGATATGGGAAGTCACGTAGTGGGGGTAGTTGGTGGGGGGAGGGGGCAATGTTAGCCTAAGACCCTTGGGTAGGTCCCCAATACAATGGTGTCCTGGATCTCCGAAGTTACAGCCCAATAATTTAGATCATAGGCAAGAAAACAAAGTGCAACGGAGAGTAACTGCCTTAGAAATTTGAGAATAGCGATAGAAGGACAGTTATTTAGATTGTAGAACATTGCTTTCTACCTTCCTCCAAAGTAAGTAAGTGTCAGCCATGGCTCAGTTGCTAGCATTCTCACTTGAGTCACAATGTTCCAGGTTCAAGTCCCACTCCTGGGCTTGAGCACAAAAATCAAGGCTGACACTCCAGTACAGTACTGAGGGAGGCAATGTAGGAAGTGCTGTCTTTTGGGTGAGACTGAGGCCTCATCTGCCTGTCTGGGTGAATGCATAAGATCCCAAGGCACCTTTTTGAAGAGCAGGGAAGTTATCACTGGTATCCTGGCCAATATTTATCTCTCAATCAACATTCAGTTTCTCACTTTCTAAGGTGTAGGTGGTTTGTTTTTTCTCTTCCAAAGTGCGTCACCTCACATTCAACAATGTTGGAAGTTCATTTTCCACTTAATGACTAGATAATCTGTTTTCATTTATCACATTGCTATTTGTGGGAGTTTGCTATATTGCACCAGTCACTACACTTCAAAAGTACTTCATTGGCCGTGAAGTGCTTGGAGACATTTGGTGTTTCTGAAAAACTCTACATAAATGAAAGACGTTTTTTCTTTCAATGATCACTCCTGGAACCACTGCTATTCATAAAAAGATATTAGTGGCCTGGATTTAAGAACAAGTCAAAATTTGCAGATGATACCAGAATGTGGGATATGGTTAACACTGAGGAAGAATGCAATATAATACAAAGACATTAGAAAACTTGCAGACTGATGTTGACTTTCCACTTAACTGCCCAAAATAGATGAATGAGAGATGCTGTGCTTTGGCAGCAAAACAAATATCACCACATCTCAGAAAGACAGAAACTGAATGGATACAACAGCAAAGGGACTGAGGGATACAAGTGAAGAAATCATTTAAAAGTAGCACTGCAGGTTAGCAAAGCAATTAAAAATAACAAAGCACAGGGATTTATTTTTAAGTGCGTATAATTAACAAGCAGTATTTGTGAGGCCGCATAATGCACAGTTCTGATCTCCATACTAAAAGTGCTGGAGAACGTGCAAAAAAGATTTATATGGATGGCACCAGGAGTGAGTGATTACAACTATTGGGAAACATTGAACAGATTGGAGCTTTATTCTTTTAGAAAAGGAGAAGACATATGGAAGACCTGATAGAGATCTTTAAAATTAATAGGTTGGACAGGATAGGTGTGGTGTGGAGAGAGTGCTTCCACTTGTGAAAGAATCCAAAAGTAGGGATCATAAGGATCATAAATTAAAAGATAAGTACTAAATAAATCCAACAGGGAAATAAGGAGAAATTTATTTATCCAGGGAATAGTTAGAAAGTGGAACTTGCTACACAGAAGCATAGAAAATAGAAGCAGGAGTAAGTCATTCGGCCTTTCGAGCCTGCTCCACCATTCAATAAGATCATGGCTGATCCTCTATCTCAACGTCATGCCCCCGCTCTCTCCCCATACCCCTTGACACCTTGAGTCTGGAAATCTATTTCTTCTTAAATATATTCAATGACTTGGACTCCACAACCCTCTGTGGTAGAGAATGCCACAGGTTCACCACCCTGAGTGAAGAAGTTTCTCCTCATCTCAGTCCTACCCGCATCTTGAGATTGTAACCCCTTGTTCTAGACACCTCTCCTCCCCCCCCCACCAGTCAGAGGAAACATCATCCCTGCATCCAGGCTGTCCAGCCCTGTCAGAATTTTAAACGTTTCAATGAGATCCCCCTCATTCTTCTAAACTCCAGTGAATGAAGGCCTAGTCGGTCTAATCTCTCCTTATACAACAATCCTGCCATCCCAGGAATCAGTCGCTGCACTCCCTCTATGGCAAGTATATCCTTTCTTAGGTAAGGAGACCAAAACTGAATACAATGCTCCAGGTATGGTCTCACCAAGGCCCTGTATAGCTGCACTAAGACATCCTTGCTCCTGCACTCAAGTCTTGTCACAATGAAAGCCAACATACCATTTGCCTTCTTAACTGCTTGCTGCACCTGCATGCTTGCTTTCAGTGATTGACATACAAGGACACCCAGGTCCCTTTGTACATCAACATTTCCCAATCTATCACCATTTAAATAATACTCTGCCATTCTGTTTTTCCTACCAAAGTTATATTGCATCTGCAGTGTACTGGCCCATTCAACTTGTCTAAATTACCTTGAAGCCTCTTAATCCCCCTCACCACTCACATTCCCACTTACTTCTTGTGCTATGACACAAAACTAATTGAGAAAAATAAGTTAGCTAGTTTTCTTTTGAAAGCATCTAAGTACATGAGAGAAAAGGGAATAGAAAAGTATGCTGAAAGACTCAGGCAAGGTAGATGGAATGGGAGGAGATTGTGGGGAGTATAAACAACAGCACAGACTAGTTGGGCAAAATATCCCATTTCTCTGCTGTATATTCGATATCATTCCTTATAAAATGTCCTTTCCTTATAAGTTGATTGGCCTGTTGCATGCCGTCCCGTTCTAACAAGCTGATTTGGTCGCTAATGGCTTTTATGATTTCTTTAGATTAGTTGATTGTAGCTTTACCAAATTCGTCAAAAGCTGAAAGCTTTCAGAGAAATGTTACCTCACTGGTGTGTCCTTCCAGTTACAGCAGAGGCAAAAGGTATATTTTGTTCATTCATTTGAAAACAATACAAATTTGCACATTTGGGAATTTACTATAAAACTAAATTTCGACATTTGGACCTATTATTATTCGATAAGATCGATATACATCTTTTTTTTGTCTGAATTATCTCAGAACAATGCAGAGATGACATTAGCTCCAAATCTACAACAGGTTTATTTACAATACTTTAAAACATCTCAGAGCTCATAGGATTTGGCAGCAAATAGAGGTTAATGGGTATGATCTTATAGCCAAAACAGAGATATAGTTACAAGGAGATCAAAACTAGGAACTAAATATTCAGGGTATGAGACTTTTCAAAAGGACAGGCAGGGAGGAAAGGATGGTGGGGTAGCCTTGTTAGTACGAGATAGAATAAGTATGATAGCAAGAAATGATCTTGAATTGGAAGGTGTAGAATCCATATGGGTAGAGGTAAGAAATAAGAAGGGGAAGATGACACAGCTGGGAGTAGTCTATAGGCCTCCGAAAAGTGGCTATGCTGTAGGACAGAGAATAAATCAGGAGGTAATGAGGGCATGTAAAAAAGGCAGTGCATTAATCATTGGTGACTTTAATCTTCATGTAGATTGGGAAAATCAAATGGCAGAGGTAGCCATGAGCAAGAATTCATAGGGTGTATTCGGGACAGTTTCCTAGAACAATATGTTGTGGATACAACCAGGGATCAGGCTATTCTGGATCTGGTAATGTGTAATGAGGCAGGTTTAATAAATGATCTCAGAGTAAAAGATCCCCGAGGAAACAGTGACCATAACGTGGTAGAATTTAACATTCAGTTTGAGAGTGAGAAGCTTGGGTTGGAAACAGCTGTGCTAAATTTAAATAAGAGTAATTACAAAGGAATGAGGGCCGAGTTGGCTGGAGTGGACTGGGAAAGGAGTTTAGCAGAAAAGACGGTTGATGAACAAAGGCAGACGTTTAAGAAAATAGTTCATGACTCTCAACAAAGATATAGCCCAGTGAGGTAGAAGGATTCAAGGAAGGGGATAAACCAACCATGGTTAACCAAGGAAGTTAAGGATAGTTTCAAATTGAAAGAAAAAACATACAATGTGGCAAAGATTAGTGGTAAGCCAGAGGATTGGGAAAGTTTTAAAAACCAACAGAAGATGACCAAAAAGTAATAAAGAGGGAGAAAATAAACTTTGAGGGTAAACTAGTAAGTAATATAAAAACAGGCAGTAAGAGCTTCTTTATATATGTAAAAAGGAAGAGAGAGGCCAAGGTCAATATAGGCCCCTCAAAGAATGCGGCTGGGGAAATAATAATGTGGAGCCAGGAAATGGCAGGGGAGTTGAATAAATACTTTGCATCAGTCTTCACAGTAGAAGACACTAATAGCATTCCAAAAATACGAAATAATCAAGGGGCAAAAGGTGGGGGGAATAAATACAATAACTAATCACTAGAGAAAAAGTATCAGGGAAACTAATGGGGCTAAAGGCCGATAAGTCCCCTGGACCTGATGGGTTGCATCCTAGGATATTAAAGGAAGTAGTTGCAGAGATAGTGGATGCACTGATAGTAATCTTCCAAGAATCTTAGATCCTGGAAAAGTCCCGAACGACTGGAAAACTGCCAATGTAACACCCTGATTCAAAAAGGAAGACAAAAACAGATAACTATAGGCCAGTTCGCTTAACATCCATCATTGGGAAAATGTTAGAGTCTATTATAAAGGATATAATAGCAGAGCATTTAGAAATGCATAATATAATCAAGCAGAGTCAGCATGGCTTCATGAAGGGGAAATCATGTCTGACAAATTTATTAGAAATTTTGAGGTGATAACAAGCAGGATAGATAAAGGGGAACCAGTAGATTTAATATATATGGATTTCCAAAAAGTGTTTAAGATACCGCACACAAACTCTTCTGAACCCCAGTTTCCTATGTAAAAAAAAACAGAAGGTTCCTTTATTCCTTATTCTACACCAGAGGGGGACTTAGCACACCCTGCTGGCTGTTTATTTTTATATATATAGCACTTCTTTTTAAACTAAAATGTCCTTTTACAAAAAAGCATAAACGTTAAACACAAACATCACATCTCCTCCTCCTTTAGCCAGGAACAAATCAGTCAGGTGAACTGCAGATTTGCTTTGGTCTAGAGAGGAGTGTTGGCTTAGGTGTCTCAGTTTGTTTGCTTAGAAATGGAAGGTTCTGCTGTTCTGCTCATCTCTGTTCAGGTTCAACAGTTGCAGCCACAGGTGCTACAGGTTTGTCAGCTGAATCAAGTTGGGTTTCACCAACTGGAGCAGATGTTTCCCAGAAATCTTCCACCATGACTGGAGATCCCTGGAAATTTGGTTCCTTGGATTTGGCTTCTCTAATATGGTCACTGTGTCTCTTCCAGATTCCACAGGAAGATTCAACATCATAGGTCCTCAACTCTTGATGATTCTTCCCAGGGGGCATTTTGGTGTTTCACAGTAATTTCAGACCCAAACAGACTGATCTAGATTAAACCCATGAGCTGGTTTACTTGAGTCATGTGAACTCTTCTGATCAAGTTTCCTTGAACCAATCTTTCCTTTCAAATCTGGACACAGCAAATCTATTCTGGTACGCAGTAGTCTTCCAAACATCAGCTCAGCAGGAGATACGCCTGTTGCTGAATGTGGAGTATTGCGATACATCATAAAAGTTCTTTAGCTTCAATTTCTAATCTGTTTGCGTCCTCCCTTTCAATATGGCTGTTTTGAAAGTCTGGACAAAGCGCTCTGCCTCACCATTTGAGGATTGGTGGTAAGGAGAGATAAAAATCTGTTTGATCCCATTGTTTTCAGGAATGTTAGAAATTCACTTGATGTGAACTATGTGCCACTGTCAGACACAATCTGCTCCGGCAATCCAAAAGTAGTGAACACATTCTGGAGACCATCAATGGCTTTGCTGAAGTAGTCGACTTCATGGGAATAACGAGGCCACTTTGTGCGGGCAACCACCTCAATCAGGAAAAGTATGTCCAAGAAGCGGTTTGGCGCATGAAGTCTCTGCCATGAGTGGTCAGGCCAAGCTCATGGATGTAAAGGGGCAGGTGCAAGAGAAGCCTTCATTTCTTGGCATAGAAGGCAATTACTGACCATGCCTTCGATGTCTTTATCCAGGTGTGATCACCATATATGTAGATGAGATAATGCTTTCATTTTGACGATTCCCATGTGACTGAGGTGAAGTTTTTCTAACACTCATGTTTGGAATTTTGGAGGAATAACAACTGATTCCCCATAACAAATAACCATCTTGCAGAGTCAGCTCAAATCTACACATGTAGTAAGGTTTAAGCTCAGTAGCCACTTCTTGAGATACATACCAACCCTTCTGTGTGTACAGGAAAACTTTGGAGAGTACAGCATCCTTCTGCGTTTCAAGTCAAATTTGATCCACTTTAACAGGTAACATGTCTATCTGGTTCACATTGAAAGCAGTGACTTCACTTCAGGTTGTGGGGCTGTGCTGTAACAGAAGTCTGGAAAGTGCGTCTGCATTTCCATGATTCCCAGTAGAGTGAAATGTAATTTTTTTTTTTTTACTGGTAAGCAGATAAGATCAGTTCCCACCTTTGGAGGCGTGCAGTGGCAAGTGATGAGGTTTGTGACTTTGGGGTAAGCTACCAGGTCAAAGGCTTAAGGTCTGTAATTAACGTGAATTTACGCCCATACAAATACTGGTGGAATTTCTTGATTCCATTGATTAATCCAAGAGCTTCCTTCTCAATTTGGGCATAATTTTGTTCTGCCTTGGACAACGTGCATGAGGCGTATGCAATGGGCCATTCACAGCCATCAGGAAATGTGTGGGAGATGACAGCTCCAACACCATACCCAGATGCATCACAAGCCAGGCTGACAGGTAACTTTTCAACGAAATGTGCCAGGACTTTAGGAGGAAGGAGCTCTTGCTCGTTCCTTGAAACTTTCCTAACAGGCTTGTGATCAATTCCATTTGGCATTCTTCAGCAGATTCAGTGCTGCTGCCTTGGTAGCCAAACCGGAAACAAACGTGCCATAGAAATTCACAAGTCCCAAAAACGATGTGAGCTGTGATGCATTCACCACTGCCTCCACCTTTCTGGTGAGGTTGAGGTGCCAGTTTCATTGATTGCATGTCCCAGGCACTCCACTGAGGGCTTCAGGGATGAGCATTTGGATTTCTTAGCAGATGCTGTATTTTTTCAGTCTACGCAGGACCCTACCTAGGTTCTCTAAATGAGTTGGGAGGATTTTCCCACTGATGAGCATGTTGTCTTGGGAGCAGATTACACCAGGGAGGCCCTGCAATATTTTGTCCATGGCCTGCTGGAATAAGGCTGGTGATGACAATTCCAAATGGTAGTCATTTGTATTGATATAGACCTCTGTATACTTCCTGGAATCTTTACTCAGCTACATTTGTCAAAATGCCTGTGATAGATCAAGTTTTGTGAATAATTCACCTCCATTCAGAGCAGTGGGCAGGTCCTCAATTTTCAGTAGCAGGTACTGATGCACTTACAGGAAAGGACTAATGGTGATTTTATAGTCACCACAAATTCTGATAGACCCGTCATCCTTCGCTACTGGGACCGTTGGAGTTGCCCACTCTGCATAATCAACTTTCTCAATTATCTGAAAGTTTTCAAGTTGTTCTGGTTCCTACTTGATTTTCTGTTGCATTGAGTAGGGAACTGAACGTTGTTTGAAGAGCCTTGGAGAAGTTTTGGTTTTCACAGCAAGTGTGGCTTCAATGTCTTTAATAACTCCAAGACCTTCTTTGAGGACATCAGTATGCTTGTCTAACAAGGACTGCAACATGGGGTTGCATTGCACCTTATTTATTTTATTCCAGTCCAGCTGAATTTTTTAGCCAGTCCCTACCCATAAGTGATGGACGATCCCCTTTCACAATGATAAGTGGCAACCTTGCTATTTGATCTCCATATTTAGTTAATTACAGCAAACAGATCAAAACTTGACAGGTAATCACAGCAGGACAGGAAGAAGTCCAAATATGGTTAAATCAATGGAAGGCAATTTGGGAATACACCGACCCAGGTTTGTCCAACTTTTTTGCTCGAGAGCCATATTTGCATATTTTTCAAGGGCCCGGTGAGCCAATTTTGGAAAGATAAGGTTTGGCACAACAATCTGAATTTCAAAAAAAGAGGTTTTAAGGAAAAAAAAATTGCTGAGCAAAAGTACAGCTCATATCATAGCAATAAATTAAGTTAAAAAGGGCAATTAATAAAAATGAGCAGAGTGTGACAGGGTCAGTGTGTGCATGTGTCCGGCTCACTCCCAGTCTCAGGGTGCTCACCCATTCACCCTCACCCACTAAGTGGATGTGCATGTGTATGCTTTGGTGGAGAGCGAGAGAGAAACCTGAGACTGGCATAAAGCAGACTCTCGCTCACTCCCACATGTTCAACATGGCACCATCTCCAACCTGAGCCCGACATGACTTCACCCTTCCCAGGCTCCAGCCCTGCCACTGCTTGGCTCCCCAGGCTCCAGCCCCACCATACCTTCGCTTCCCTTGGTCCCGCAGCCCTCAGCACACTCACCAATGCTGGTGTTCACTGCTCCTCTCATCAGAGACTGTTTCTCTCCCTTATTTGCAGGAGAGAAACAGTCTCTGATGGGAAGAGCAGCAAATACAGGAGAGAAATGGCCTGTGATTGGAGGAGCAGCTCCATACAGAATCTTCCATTGAAACTCACTGGTTAGACCAGAATTTTGAAAATTGGATCCAGGGGCCACATAGAGGGGCTTCATGGGCCATACATCGGACAAGTCTGCACTAACCAATCAACAGTCAATCAGTTAACCAATTTGCATCGAGAAGAGGATTGTGCATGAGCTCTGTCAAAACTGTATTGTGTGTGTAAACCCCTGAAAAAGTTTCCCAGAGAAGTGCTCAGAAAAGACTGAAGATATGTATCAACGAATAAAGAAGGCAAGAGATTTATATTGGCAGGAAGAGTGCTGGTGCAACAAGCAGGAAGGCATCAGTCAAACATCACTCCTAAATGACCTACAGTCATCTCAGAATGACCACCCGAGGGGTAACAACATGATTTAACAAAATGTTTTGTTTAAAATTCTCAATAAAAGGCATTGAATATATTGAGATGGTGTGAATCATTATTCTTGGTCTCCAAACTTAAGAAAAAGGCAAAATTGCCTACAAACTGAAGTCCCTGATCCCTAGAATCATTTTGTCAATCTTTTCAGCACTCTCTTGAAAGCCTTTCCATCCTTCCAAACGTACGGTGTCCACAGCTGGACACAAAACTCCAGTTGAGGCTCAACCAGTGTTTTATAAAGATTTAAAAGGTTCATCATAACTTCCTTGCTTTTATATTGTAAGTCTGTAATTATAGAGCCCAGGATCCTGTGCGTCTCTTTAACCACTTCCTCAACCTGCTCTGCCACCTTCAATGATTTGTGCAGATATACACCCATCTCTCTCTGCATCCCCTTCAGAATTGTGACCTTTAGTTTACATATCCAACCCTCATTTCATCCTACCAAAACACAGTAGATCACTTACCACTTCTCTGCACTAAATTTCATCTATCACATGTCTGCCCATTCCATTGGCCTATGTCCTCTTCAGGTCTATCATTATTCACCTCAATGTTTACAAGTTTTGTGTCATCTGTAACTTTTGAAATTGTGCCCTGTACAGTCAAAGTCATTAATATGTATCAAGAAAAGCAGTGATTCTAGTACAACAGGCTCTTGCTTCAAGTCACCCCGCTTATCATGTTTTGTTTTAAAGTAATTTATTCTTTAGGGCCTGTTTTACCAATTTGCATTGCCACTTTCATTTTTACGTAGTTTGCATGCGTTGGAACAGAATTGCGCGTCAGAGTCGGAGGTCAGCCTACAGTAAGTGAATAGAAATCCCATTGATGTGAATCTGTGGAAATTTAGGGAAAGAATACTGGAAACCTATCTGAAGATGATTGAAGGTCTTGGGCAGCCATCTGTTACACTGGATTAAATGTTTTCTTCAAAGGGTGAAAATTGCTCTGAAAGAAAATTATTGGGGCAACTAAATACAATGATGTAGAGATAAAAGGAGATATGAAAATGTAATATAGGCATTTCATGACTGAAAGGTTACCAAAAAAGCTTTTTAAAAAAGTGCATTTAGCTGTGAGACTGGAAGAGCTGCAGAAGAAAGCATGTAGGGGACAAGGTTTCTGAGCCTTACAGAGGAAAATATGGCAGAGACTTTCTGCGGAGTTTAGGGAAAGGGTCAGAGGACCAGACTTAGGGGCCTCTTCAGCCTCTAATCATAGAATAATCAATCAAATTATACAGCAGAGAAGGAAGCCATTCAAACTATCATGCCTGTGCTGGCTTGTTGTGACACAGCAGTTGGTAAAGCTGAGTTATTTAAAAATCCCAGAGGGAAACTTTAAACTATCATAACCTGTATTTTCATTTGGTATGTTTGAGATGCAATTCTGAATTCAGGCATAAAACCACCAGTTCTCGAGAGGTTTTTATATCAAACTACATGAGACATTTATTAATTTACACAACATATACACATGGCTACAAATTACTATCATAACTTTTAACAAATTCCCAAACTAATCTCCACTAAGGCAACAGCAACACATAGCACCCAGCAAAGCATTTTCACCTGACAAATTCAAAATGAGGTTCCTTTCACTTTGGTACCTTTGCAGACACAGTGATAGGCTTACAGGCTTTGATGTTACATGCCTCTGCTCTGCACACACAAAATCTGTTATACCCAGCACATCTCTTTGAATGTAAATTCTCATTGTATCACCACCCCTTCCAACAATAAAAATCCTTTCATGGTACCAATTTTATTAGTAATATAAACATTGCTTGATCTCTGCTACCTAGGCGCCAGGTTTCACTCCTCTTCTTGAATGCTCTGTTCAACAAAATGCAAATGTACTCTACCTCTCTTACATTTCAAAACTAGTATACATCAAAGCACCCACACTAGCTGGCTTTAATCCAATTAAGACACACCCACAAACTAAACCTGTATTTTTTTTTTAAATTTCCAACAATATTTTATACAATAGCTTCATGACATGGCTCTTTAAAATAACTATCCAACTACATGTAGTCCTACTACTCTGCTCCTTCCCCATGGCCCTGCAATGTTTTCCCTTCAAATTATACAGTATTTCTTTTTTATTTTTTAGTGTTTTATTTTGCAAGTTATTTCAGCTGGGAATGCACAATGCTGCACACGTATGGTACAGCATTTCAACTTGAGAAATGTCCGAAGGAACCCAACTCCGGCTTTAACATTAGATTTCCATTGAAATTATTGATCACTTAAAAGTTGTTTCAATTAAAGTCGCGATCTTCAGGAATGCAACTACAGCTTTAAGTGAGGACTTATTGTATTGACACCTAGAGAACCCCACCTTCCTCCAGTCCAAAAAAAACAACCATTCACCACTATATAAAAACAAAAAGCTAAAAGCTACTGCGGATGCTGGAAATCCAAAACAAAAACAGAATTACCTGGAAAAACTCAGCAGGTCTGGCAGCATCGGTGGAGAAGAAAAGAGTTGACGTTTTGAGTCCTCATGACCCTTCAGCAGAACTGAGTGAAGTCAGGAGAGGGGTGAAATATAAGCTGGTTTAAGGTCGGTGGGGGGAGAGAAGTTGTGGGGGGGGTGGTTGTAGGGACAAGCAAGCAGTGATAGGAGCAGATAATCAAAAGATGTCAAAGACAAAAGGATCAAAGAGGTGTTGAAGGTGGTGATATTATCTAAGAAAAGTGCTAATTAAGAATGGATGGCAGGATACTCAAGGTACAGCTCTAGTGGGGATGGGGTAGAAAGACTAACAAGGTATTAGTTGTAGATTTAAAAATAATGGAAATAGGTGGGAAAAGAAGAATCTATATAAATTTTTTTTAAAAAGGGGGGGAGGGGGAAGAAACGGGATGGGGGGAGGGGGAGTTTAAGATCTAAAGTTGTTGAATTCAATATTCAGCCTGGAAGGCTGTAAAGTGCCTAGTCGGAAGATGAGGTACTGTTCCTCCAGTTTGCGTTGGGCTTCACTGGAACAATGCAGCAAGCCAAGGACAGACATGTGGGCAAGAGAGCAGGGTGGAGTGTTAAAATGGCAAGCGACAGGGAGGTTTGGGTCTTTCTTGCGGACAGACCGTAGGTGTTCTGCAAAGCGGTCGCCCAGTTTGCGTTTGGTCTCTCCAATGTAGAGGAGACTGCATTGGGAGCAACGAATGCAGTAGACTAAGTTAGGGGAAATGCAAGTGAAATGCTGCTTCACTTGAAAGGAGTGTTTGGGCCCTTGGACGGTGAGGAGAGAGGAAGTGAAGGGGCAGGTGTTGCATCTTCTGCGTGGGCATGGGTAGGTGCCATAGGTGGGGGTTGAGGAGTAGGGGGTGATGGAGGAGTGGACCAGGGTGTCCCGGAGGGAACGATCCCTACGGAATGCCGCCAGGGGGGGTGAAGGGAAGATGTGTTTGGTGGTGGCATCATGCTGGAGTTGGCGGAAATGGCGGAGGATGATCCTTTGAATGCGGAGGCTGGTGGGGTGATAAGTGAGGACAAGGGGGACCCTATTATGTTTCTGGGAGGGAGGAGAAGGCGTGAGGGCGGATGCGCGGGATATGGGCCGGACACGGTTGAGGGCCCTGTCAACGACCGTGGGTGGAAAACCTCGGTTAAGGAAGAAGGAGGACATGTCAGAGGAGCTGTTTTTGAAGGTAGCGTCATCAGAACAGATGCAACGGAGGCGAAGGAACTGAGAGAATGGGATGGAGTCCTTACAGGAAGCGGGGTGTGAGGAGCTGTAGTCGAGGTAGCTGTGGAAGTCGGTAGGCTTGTAATGGATATTGGTGGACAGTCTATAATCAGAAATTGAGACAGAGAGGTCAAGGGAGGGAAGAGAAGTGTCAGAGATGGACCATGTGAAAATGATGGAGGGGTGGAGATTGGAAGCAAAATTAATAAATTTTTCCAGGTCCCGACGAGAGCATGAAGCAGCACCGAAGTAATCATCGATGTACCGGAGAAAGAGTTGTGGGAGGGGGCCAGAGTAGGACTGGAACAAGGAATGTTCCACATACCCCATAAAGAGACAGGCATAGCTGGGGCCCATGCGGGTACCCATAGCCACACCTTTTATTTGGAGGAAGTGAGAGGAGTTAAAGGAGAAATTGTTCAGTGTGAGAACAAGTCCAGCCAGACGGAGAGTAGTGGTGGATGGGGATTGTTCAGGCCTCTGTTCAAGGAAGAAGCTAAGGGCCCTCAGACCATCCTGGTGGGGGATGGAGGTGTAGAGGGATTGGACATCCATGGTGAAGAGGAAGCGGTTGGAGCCAGGGAACTGGAAAAACCATTCACCACTACTCTGTTTCCTGTCACTCAGCCAAATTCATATCCAGACTGTTGCTGTCCTTTTTATTGCATAGGCTTCAACTTTCCTGACAAGTCTATATGTGGCACTTTATCCTTTTGTAAGTCCAAATAGTATCACAACATCTTTTACTCCCCCTTAAAAGGGTAGATGAGATCTGGGTTTAATGAAAGATTGTACCTCCAATAGTGCAGCATTCCCTCAGTGTTACACTGAAGTGTAAGTCTAGATTTTTGTGCTCAAGTCCTGGAGTGGGACTTGAACCCACAACCTAAAAAGGGAAAAGCGTGTTTGACAAGTCTTTTGAGGATGCAACTAGCAGAATGGATAAAGGAGAACCAGTGGCTGTGGTACATTTGGATTTTCAGAAGGCTTTCGATAAGGTCCCACACAAGAGGTTAGTAAGCAAAAGTAGAGTGCATGGGATTGGAGAGGATATACTGGCATGGACTGATGATTGGCTAATGGGCAGAAAAGAAAGCAGGAATAAATGGGCCATTCTCAGGTTGGCAGGCTGTGACTAGTGGGGTACCATAAGGATCAGTTCTTGGGCCTCAGTTATTCACAATCTATATCAATGATGTGAATGTAGGGCCAAATGTAACATTTCCAAGCTTGCTGATGACACACAGCTTGGTGGGACTAAGAGTTGTGAGGAGGATGCAAAGAGGCTTCAAGGGGATTTAGATAGGCTAAATTAGTGGGCAAGAACATTGCAAAAGGAATATAGTATTCTAACATGAAGTTATCCACTTTGGTAGGAAAAACAGAAATATAGACTATTTCTTAAATGGTGAGATACTGGGAAGTCTTGATGTCGAAAGGGACCTGGGTATCCTTGTTCATAAATCACTGAAAGCTAACATGCAGGTGCAACAAGCAACTAGGAAGGCAAGAGGATGAGTATAGGAGTAAAAAGGTCTTGCTGCAGTTGTGCAGATCCTTGGCGAGACCACACCCAGAGTATTGTATACAGTTTTGGTCTCCTTACCTACGGATATACTTGCCATAGAGGGTGTGGAACAAAGGCACACCAGACTATTTGTGGGATGGCGTGACTGTCCCGTGAGGAGAGATTGAGGAGACTGGGTCTGTATTCCCTACAGTTAAGGAGAATGAGAGGTGATCTCATTGAAGCATACAATTTGTTTTAAATAGCAGGGCTCAACAGGGTAGATGCAGGAAGGATGTTTCCCCTGGCTACGGGGGTGGGGGGAGGAGGAGATGGTCTAGAACCAGGGGACACAGTCTCAGAATAAGCAGTAGACCATTTAGGACTGAAATGAGCAGGAATTTCTTCACTCAAGAGGACGGTGAAACTTTTGAATTCTCTAGACCAGAGGGCTGTGGAGGCTCAGTCAGTCAGTCATTCAGTAAAATAAGATATTAGAGAAATTAATGCATGGCTCAAAGACTGGTGTGGGAGAAGTGGGTTTCGGTTTGTGGGGCACTGGCACTAGTATTGGGGAATGTGGGATCTATACCATTGGGACGATCTACACCTGAACCATGCTGGGGATGGTGTCCTTGCGAGCTGCCTAACTAGGGAAGTAGAGGGGGTTTTAAACTAAATAGTGGGGGCAAGGGATCAAATTTGGGAAGGTGTGGTAAACGAAATAGTAGAGGCAAGGCAAGGGAGACAGGTATTAATATGGGAAATGATAAACACACTGTGACAGGAAGGGACAGAGAGTACAAATCTAAGAGTAAATCAGCAGATAAGGCTAGGCACTACAAAAATAATAAAAGGACAAAACTGAAGGCTCCGTATCTAAACGCACATAACATTCAAAACAAAACAGACGAACTGATAGCGTAAATAGAAATAAATAAGTACAATCTGATAGCCATTACAGAGTCATGGCTACTGGATGACATAGATTGGGACTTAAACATTGAAGAGTATGTGACATTTAGAAAGCACAGGAAGTTAGGAAAAGGTGGAGGGGTGACTCTTAATTAATAATGGTATTAGCACATTAGAGAGGGATGACCTAAGTTCAGGAAACCAGGATGTAGAAGTGGTTAGGGTTGAGATGTGGAATGGTAAAGGCAAGAAAACACTTGTGGGTTGTGTACAGGCCCCCTAATTGAAACGACACAGGACAGAATATAAAAGAAGAGATAATGGGAGCTTGCCCGAAGGGTACAGCAATAACCATGGGGGATTTTAATCTAAACATAGACTGGAAAAATCAGATGAGGAATTCATAGAATGTTTTCGGGATAGTGTCTTAGAACAGCACATTCTGGAGCCATCAGAGTGCAGGCTGTACTAGACCTGGTATTGAGCAAAAAGATAGGATTAATTGATAACCTCCAAGTGAAGGGGCTCCTAGGTAGCAGTGATCATAATGTGATTGAATTTTACATTCATTTGAGTGAGAAACAAGGGTGTCCAAAACTAGTATTTTAAACTTAAATAAGGGCAGTTATGAGGGCACGAAAGCAGAGCTAGCTAAAGTGAAGTGGCAAATGAGGTTAAGGGATAGGTCAATGGAAGTTCAGTGGCAGGCATTTAAAAGAGTATTTCAGAATACACAGAAAATATACATTCCAATGAGAAAGAAAAATCCACCATCTGTGGTTAACTAAAAAAGTTAAAGACAGTATCAAACTTAAAGATAAAGCATATAATTACGCAAAAATGGGTGGCAGAGCAGAAGATTGGAAAGAATATAAAGAACAGCAAAGAATGACAAAAAGATTAATAAGGAGGAAAAAATTAGAGTTTGAGAGAAAGCTAGCTAGTAATATAAAGACAGATAGTAAGAGTTTCTACAGATAATAAAATAAGGAAATTACCTCAACAAAGGTAATTGCAATCAACAAAGTTAGCCTTGGTCTTACAGAAAGTGCATCTGGGGAATTGATAATGAAAAGTAGGCAGATGGATTAAACAGGTATTTTGCTTCGTTCTTCACTATACAGGATACAAATAAACATCCTGGAAATAGCTGTAAATCAGGAAATGGAAGGGAGGGAGGAACTTGGAAAATTACAATCACCAGGGAAGTGGTATTGAGCAAATTGTTGGGGCTGTGGGCTGACAGATCTCCAGGCCCGGGTGGATTTCACCCCAAGGCCTTGAAAGAAGTGGCTAGTGAGATAGTTGATGCACTGGTTTTAATTTTTTTCAAAATTCCCTAGATTCAGGGAAGGTTCCATTAGATTAGAAAATAGCAAATATAACCTCCTTATTCAAAAAGGGAGTGAGACAAAAAGCAGGAATCTATAGGCCAGTTAGCCTAACATCTGTCATAGAGAAAATGTTAGAAGCTATTATTAAAGATCTTATAGCAGGGCACTTAGAAAAAAATCAAGGCAATCAAGCAGAATCAACATGGTTTTGTAAAAGGGAAATCATGTTTAACCAAATTATCGGGGTTCTTTGAAGGAGTCATGTGTGCTGTGGATAAAGGGGAACTGATGGATGTACTGTACTTAGATTTCCAGAAGGCATTTGATAAAGCGCCACATCAAAGTTTATTGCAGAAAATAAAAGCTCATGGTGTAGGGGGTAATATATTGGCATGGACAGAAAATTTGCTAGATAACAGGTAGCAGAGAGTTGGCATAAATGGGTCTTTTTCTGGTTGGCAGGATGTGATGAATGGTGTGCCACAGGGATCAGTGCTGGGGTCTCAACTTTTTACAAATTATATAAATGGATGAAGGGACTGAAGGAATGGTTGCTAAAATTGCTGATGATACAAAGATAGGTAGAAAAGTCAATTGTGAAGCAGACGTATGGAGGCTGCAAAGTGACATAGATAGGTAAAGTAAGTGGGCAAAGGTCTTACAAATGGAGTATAATGTGGGAAAATGTGAAATTGTTCATTTTGGCAGGAAGAGTAAAAAAAGATTATCTAAATGGTGAGAGATTGAGGAGCTCTGAGATTCAGAGGGATCTGGGTGTCCTAGTGCACGAATCACAAAAGGTTAGTATGCAGGTACAGCAAGTAATTAGGAAAGCTAATACAAATTATTTGAGGGGAATTGATTAAAAAAGTAGGGAGGTTATGCTTCAGTTGTACAGGGCATTGGTGAGACCACATCTGGAGTGCTGTGTACAGTACTGGTCTCCTTATTCAAAGAAAGATGTACATGCATTAGAAGCAGCTCAGAGAAGGTTTAATAGACTAATACCAGGAATGGGAAGGTTGTCTTTGAGGAAATGCTGGATAGGTTAGGCTTGTATCCACTGGAATTTAGAAGAGGTGACTTAATTGAAACCTGATGGATCTTGACAGGGTGGATGTGAAGAGGATGTTTCCTCTTGTGGGAGAATCTAGAACTAGGGCTCACTGTTTAAAAATAAAGGGTCACTCATTTAAGACAGGGATGAGGAGAAATTTTTTCTGAGGGTTGAGTCTTTGGAACTCTCTTCCTGAAAAGGCGGTGGAAGCAGAGTCTTTTGAATATTTTTAAGGCAGAGCTAGATAGATCCTCTATTATCAAGAGGGTGAAAAGGTTATCGGGGATAGGCAGGAATGTGGGGTTGAGGTTCCATTCAGATCAGCCATGATCTCAGTGAATGGCAGAGTAGGCTCGAGGGGCCAAGTGGCCTACTCCTGCTCTTATTCGTATGTTCATATGTACATAGGATATTCAAGACAGAGATCAATATATTTCTAGATATTAAAGATATCAAGGGATATTGGGATACTACAAGAAAATGGCATCAAAGCACAAGATAAGCCACGATCTAGCTGAATGGAGGAGTAGGTTTGAAAGGTTGAATAGCCTACCCCTGCTCCTATGTTGTTAACCTTCTAATGCTGAAGCGACAATGCTCCCAAGTGAGCCACAGCCACACTGAGTTTTTTTTTTACATGATAAAATTAAAATGACATACTGGTCATTTTGGCTTATAATTTTTTTCCTTAAGAGACCAATATTACTGCAACACAAGAACTGGTATCACTTCATAATCCAGTAATTGTGTTTGAAATGCAAATAATAATGAAACGGGTTTTATCACACACTAAATTAATCATACAGTGAGTAAATCATAGCTGAAACTCATGTACAATTAGGACAAATATGGATTTCTTGTCACATTGTTTTAAACAGGATTAATAAAACAAGCCAAAATTTTCGTTTCCACTTATGTCTCTCAAAGGAGATCTCCTTGCCCTTTGAACTATTCAGTTATACACAATTGTGACCAGAAAAAGTACCTCATTGACATTCTTTATCCATTGCTGATAAAAACATAAGATATGGGAGCAAGAGTAGGTCATTTGGGCCTTTAAGCCTTCTCCACCATTTTAATACGATCATGCCTTCTACATCAACTGCACTCTATCCCCATAATCTTTAATTCCCTTAGAGCTCAAAAATCTTATCGATCTGTCTTGAATATACTGAAACTGAGCATCTACTGCTCTCGGGGGTAGGGAATTCTAAAAGTTCGCTACCCTCTGAATGAAGGAATTCCTCATTATTTCCGTGCTAAATGATCAATTCCTCACCCAAAGAGCTAGTTCAGACTCTGCAGCCAAGGGAAACTGGACTCTCACCATCTACCCTGTCAAGCCCTCAGAATCTTACAAGATAATCTCTCATTCTCCTAGACTCCAGAGAATACAAGCACATTCTATTCAACTTCTGCATAAAGGACAGTCCTCTCATCCCACAAACCAATCTAGTGGGCATTTAAGACCAAAATTGAGAAATTGGGATTGGTGCCACCTGTTCTTTGGGCAACACATGTGCCCTTAGAGTTTCAAAATGGCATTTGCAGCACATGCACACATTTGTGGGGTGAATCACATTGGTGCCATAATGAAGAGGGCATTAATACACACACAGTCAACATCCATTGGAAGTACGCATAGCAGACAGATCATAACTTCAGCAGTGCCATTTTGGAGTTCAACGCTTCAGCTTAGTCCTCTCCTAACTTTGCACAGCTGAACGTGTTCAGTGGCAGGAAGAACCTCATACCAGTGGCACTTAAAAGGATCAAGTATATATAGATTATTGGTTGATTGATTTCTTCTGGTTATTGCTTCAATTCCACCAGTATTTGGTGCTTTCTATAGTTGTTTTAAGTTGCAAAAGTCTATAGGGACTGATGTGACAGGTACTGAAGGACTTTTGCCGTCTTCAAGGCATCTACACAAAACAACTGCTCCCAGACTATTCCCTTTGGAATGCAGCATCACTTGGATAATGAACAGAGGCCATACAGGGCAGGGCAAGGAGCTGGTAGATGGAGGAAGTAGGGAACAAGGTCTTTCAGCAAAGACCATATCCACACAGGGTGTTAAGGGATCTATTCACCAACCCGAACCTCAAGTAAAGAACTGAGAGAGAGAGAGATGTCTTCGCTTCAGTAAGGACAGCCTCACTGAAATCTGCCACTTGTTGTAGTCACAACTGCCAACTTAGTGATTGTGAAGGTAACCACAGTAATGAATGTTTTTGCACTTGGCTCCTTCCAGGTTGGAGCTGGAAATATTCGCAACATTTCAGCTTGCCATCCACTGTTGCAAAAGGTCACTGAGGCTCTGCTCAAATGAAAGAATTACATTTCATTCTCTTTCACACATCTTCACTATGATTACAGGCTTGCCCAAGTGCAGGGTGCCATTGAATGCACAAACATCACTTTGTTGGCACTATATGTCAACACTGCCCTATATTCGACCAAAAAAGGATTCCATTCCTTCAGCTTCCAGTTAATGTGCGACCATAGGCAGTGTATCATACAGGTCTAATACCTAATATTCTGGTAGCAGTCATGATGCCTAAGTTCTGTACTGCAGGATGGTGTTGGACTCCTCTATACCGCTCAATATTGACTGCAGGCTGTCTGGCAGGCTTCCTAATTCACAAGCGTTTTGTTGTCCAACTCCAGCAGCGTTCTTTGAAGGCTGCCCCACTTAAGTGCTCATCTGAGTCCTTTGCAGCTGAACTCATGTGGATCCTCACTCACTGAGCTGATGAACTGGCACCTGGATTATCCTTGCCCCCTGCCAAAGCTGCAGACTACACCTCCTCACTGTTGCACCATGTGCAGATCCCCTTCTATGCTATGCTCTAAATTACACCACGTCAGTACCTCAGCTGATGACTGCAATTATAAAATCAAGTGAATTTGCAGAGCTCAGAATCCATCTTGTTCAGCATGGAAGTGGTCATCAGCTCCGATTGCAAACTTGTGCACCCAAAGGATGCACCAGCATCTGCTAGCTGATGTTGCAGCTTTCATTGCAGTGCAAGCAGCAGCCACCCAAATATCTTAATGGTATTTCTCCACTGCCTAGTCAGGTTGTGCTTCTTTGTTATTTGGAAGGGTAAGATTGTGGCACAGGGGAGGTGCAGAAGTAAGAGATGCAAGCTTATACCATCAGCAGTTTGTAAATTAGGCAAAACAAAAACAAAAATACCTGGAAAAACTCAGCAGGTCTGACAGCATCTGCGGAGAGGAACACAGTTAACGTTTCGAGTCCGTATGACTCTTCAACAGAACTAAGGAAAAATAGAAAAAAGGTAAAATATAAACTGGTTTAAGGGGGGTGGGACAGGTAGAGCTGGATAGAGGGCCAGTGATAGGTGGAGATAACCAAAAGATGTCATAGACAAAAGGACAAAGAGGTGTTGAAGGTGGTGATATTACCTAAGGAATGTGATAATAGGTGACATTAAGGGTAGAAAGCAGGACAAGCAAGGTAAAGATAGCCCTAGTGGGGGTGGGGAAGGGATCAAAATAGGCTAAAAGGTAGAGATAAAACAATGGATGGAAATACATTTAAAAATAATGGAAATAGGTGGGAAAAGAAAAATCTATATAAATTATTGGAAAAAAGGGGGATCTGAAAGGGGGTGGGGATGGAGGAGAGAGTTCATGATCTAAAATTGTTGACAATTTTAATCAACAATTTTAGATCATGAACTCTCTCCTCCATCCCCACCCCCTTTCCGATCCCCCTTTTTTCCAATAATTTATATAGATTGTGCAATTTGTTTGGGTGATTTAGGCGTCACAGTTGACTAGCTGACTGTATATGGAACCTGTGAGATGTGGGTGTGAGGTTTGCAAAGTATGAGAGGGTACTGTTAAATAAATGAATGTTAGGTACAAGGCCTAATTGATGAAGTCGCATCGGTTCTGATGATACTACCTTCAAAAACAGTTCCTCTGACATGTCCTCCTTCTTCCTTAACCGAGATTTTCCACCCACGGTCGTTGACAGGGCCCTCAACCGTGTCCGGCCCATCTCCCGCGCATCCGCCCTCACGCCTTCTCCTCCCTCCCAGAAACATGATAGGGTCCCCCTTGTCCTCACTTATCACCCCACCAGCCTCCGCATTCAAAGGATCATCCTCCGCCATTTCCGCCAACTCCAGCATGATGCCACCACCAAACACATCTTCCCTTCACCCCCCCGGCGGCATTCCGTAGGGATCGTTCCCTCTGGGACACCCTGGTCCACTCCTCCATCACCCCCTACTCCTCAACCCCCACCTATGGCACCTCCCCATGCCCACGCAGAAGATGCAACACCTGCCCCTTCACTTCCTCTCTCCTCACCTTCCAAGGGCCCAAACACTTCTTTCAAGTGAAGCAGCATTTCACTTGCATTTCCTCTAACTTAGTCTACTGCATTCGTTACTCCCAATGCAGTCTCCTCTACATTGGAGAGACCAAACGCAAACTGGGCAACCGCTTTGCAGAACACCTGCGGTCTGTCTGCAAGAAAGACCCAAACCTCCCTGTCGCTTGCCATTTTAACACTCCACCCTGCTCTCTTGCCCACATGTCTGTCCTTGGCTTGCTGCATTGTTCCAGTGAAGCCCAACGCAAACTGGAGGAACAGCACCTCATCTTCCGACTAGGCACTTTACAGCCTTCCGGGCTGAATATTGAATTCAACAACTTTAGATCTTAAACTCCCTCCCCCATTTCCGTTTCTTCCCCCTCCCTTTTGTTTTTTCCAATAATTTATGTAGATTTTTCTTTTCCCACCTATTTCCATTATTTTTAAATCTAGAACTATAATACCCTGTCAGTCTTTCCACCCCATCCCCACTAGAGCTGTACCTTGTGTGTCCTGCCATCCATTCTTAATTAGCACATTCTCTTAGATAATATCACCACCTTTAACACCTCCCTGTTCCTTTGTCTGTAACATCTTTTGATTATCTGCTCCTATCACTGCTTGCTTGTCCCTACAACCACACCCCCCCACAACTTCTCCCCCCCACCCCCGACCTTAAACCAGCTTATATTTCACCCCTCTCCTGACTTCACTCAGTTCTGCTGAAGGGTCATGAAGACTCAAAACGTCAACTCTTTTCTTCTCCGCCGATGATGCCAGACCTGCTGAGTTTTTCCAGGTAATTCTGTTTTTGTTTCTAATTGATGAAGGTTGTTAACAGGCAAGCGATGGGGGCGGGGGGTGATGACTTTAGTAGTGGCTGAAGCTATTGGTGCAGCTGATGGGATCTGGCAGGAAAGATGCATTCACTGACCCGGATAGCTCGTGAGCTCATTGACCTTCTTGTGACAGTGCATCCATGTCCACGGGGCTTGACTCCTGATATTGACCCTCATGGCTAACTGGTTCCACTGCATTCTAAGTGGATGGCTGGTGGGCCTTTCGGTCCCCTGCGAGTGCAGGATCTCTCTACTTCCAATCCCACCGCCCCTTCACCTTCTCCACAAAAGCCTCGAGTGTAACATGTGCTTGTGTCAACTTCTGTAATAATTTAGACACAGCCAAATTACATTATTGTTATGTAGTCACAACATATTTTGTTTGGGATTGGATCCAAAACTGAGCAGCCAGCCATTCATTGTAAGCAGAATCTAAAGTCATTACTAGAATCACTTTCATGCTGCAAAACATAGATCAGTTTCAGAAGTCTCTTACACTATGAGCTTAAAATAAAGTATAAATTACATTGCTGCACAGCAGTTCTTTAAACTGCTAATATACTTCCAACATTGACAACTCGTTCGAAAGCAGTACATGGTAATTAGAAAAGCTATCCAAATTTCTTCACAGAACCAGATGGTTCCAGAGAAATCAATCCAAATTCAAAAAACAAAACAAAAAAAAATTTCCTGCTGCTTGGTAACTTCCTTCTTCTTGAGCAGTCTCTCAGGATTGAGGGTGCCCCTGAAGCGCTTCCTCTGCCCTCCTGGGGCTCGCTTGCCGTGTCGAAGCTCCGAGTAGAGCGCTTGCTTCTGGAGTCTTGTCAGGCATGCATGCGGACGATGTGGCCTACCCTGCGGAGCTGATCAAACATGGTCAATGCTTCGATGCTGGGGATGTTGGCCTGAGCGACAACACTGATGTTGGTGTGCATATCCTGCCAATGGATTTACAGGATCTTGCAGAAGCAGCGCTGGTGGTACTTCTCCAGAGTTTTGAGGTGCCTGCTGTATATAGTCCATGCCTCTGACCCACAGGACAGCGGGTATCACTACTGCTTTGTAGCCCATGAACTTGGTGCTGGGTTTGAGGTCCTGGTCTTCAAACAATCTTCCTCATGTGGCCGAAGGCTGCACTGGCACACTAAAGGTGGTGGTGAACCTCGTCAATGTCTGCCCTTGTTGACAGAAGGCTTCCAAGGTATGGAGAGCAGTCCACGTTGCCAAAGGCCTTGTCATCGATTTTGATAACGGGAGGGGGTGGGGGTGTGAGGAAGTTTGTAGAGGGCCTGTGTCTTAGAGGTTTAGTGTAAGGCCTATGCTCTCGTACACGAAGGATTATGGTAAAGGTGTTGACAATGGCTTGGAGCTCAGCATGCGAGTGTACGCAGACAGACACAAGCATCATCTGCATACCATAGTTCAATAACAGAGGATGGGATAACCTTGGATCTGGCTGCAGGAAGCGGAGGTTGAACTGGTTCTCGCTTGTTCTGTAGTTTAGCTCCACTCTAGCAAGGTGCTTGCTGAAGGAGATGGAGCAATACAGCAAGATCGAGAAGCGTGTCGGTGCAGTGACAGCCTTCCTTGACCCTGGTCCAAATGTGGATTGGGTTTGTGGTGGATCTGTTGGTCAAGATCACGGCTTGCATGCCATCATGGAGCAGGCGAAGGATGGTGACAAACCTTTGGGAGCAGCTGAAATAGAAGAGGATGCTCCATAATCCTTCGCGGTTGACAGTGTCAAAGGCTTTTGTAAGGTCAAAGGCGGCCATGTACAAGGGCTGGTGCTATTCTCTGCATTTCTGTTGCAGTTGCCACACGGTGAAGATCATGTCCGTTGTGCCCCATAGTGGGCGGAATTCACATTGCGACTCGAAGGAGCCCTTTCTCAAAGATGCCGTAATCATGACCATCTGAGATTTCCTGGCATGCTCTCCTCCTTCCAGATAAGGGAGACGAGGCTATGTACTCGTGCCAACAGTGCTTCACCGGGGATTCCATCTACTCCCAATGCCTTATTGCTCTTCAGCTGTTGAATGGCCTTTTTTACCACATGCTGGGTTGGGGCTGTGCTGAGATGATGATGGGTAGCATGCTGTGGGATGGAGTCGAGGACACTCACGTTGAAGACAGAGTCTCTGTTAAGATGATCTTTGAAGTGCTCCTTCCAGTGGGCGCTCACTGCCTGTCCTTGATGAGCACCTCTCCATTCTTGGCCAGCAGTGGAGTGGGCCTTGAGTGCTTGGACCATAGGTGGTCTTGACTGCATTAAAGAAACCTTGCACGTCATGGTTATCGGCTAACTGTTGGATCCCCTGCACTTTCTCGATCCACTCTGCTCTTTAGGTTACGGGTTTTTTGCTGGAAGGCTGTTCAGCCTTCAGCCATCTGTAGAGATGCTTGTTTGCTCTTGAGTTGGGTTGCAGTTTCAGGTTCAAAAATGCCTTGCGCTTGCACCTTATCAGCTTCTGGATCTTCTGCTCGTTCTCATCAAACCAGCCTTGGTGTTTCCTGGTCGAGTGACCAAGCGTCTCTTTGCAGGTGCTAATTATGGAGGCCTTGAGGGCAGACCAGGCACTGTGGACACTGTGCGGCTCTGGGTCACCAGGAGTCGCCATGTTGGCAGTGAGGTGCTAGCTAAATAGGGCTCTATCATCAGGGTCTTTGCCTCATGATTTTCCTGTGGCATCGTTTCTGTTGCCGGCACTGCTTTGGGACTACATTGATGTTGAAGACAGAGCGAATTAGGCAGTGGTCTGTCCAGCAGTCGTCAGCTCCCATCATGGCGTAAGTGATACACATGTCCTTGTGGTCCCTCACTTGGACAATGATGTAGTCGAGCAGGTGCCAGTGCTTGCAGTGAGGGTGTTGCCAGGAGGCCTTATGCTTGCCTCGCTGATGGAATAAGGCATTGGTTATGACAATGCAGCATTCTAGGCATTTTGTCAGGAGCAAGGTACTGTTGGTGTTGAATTTCCCTAAACCCTCCCTGCCGATTAAATTTCCCCAGAGGTCTGTGTTCTTCCCAACTCTGGCGTTGAACTCACGAAGGTGGATCAGCTTATCAACAGTTGGGACTCGGGCCAGGGATTGCTCTTTGGAGTCATCTGTAGCATCCAGTGTTGGGGCGTACGCAGAGAGGACTGTAGTGTATTGGTTCTTGGCTAGGGCGAGCCAAAGGCTCATTATCCTGCAAGGGATGCCTTTGAGACAGCCAACTAATTAGTTTTTAATGACGAAGCCAACCCTGCGGAGGTAGTGATCTTCTACTGGTTTACCTTTCTGCAAGGTGCAAACGCCATCTTGTTCCTTGAGCTGGCCTCGTGTGGCAATGTCAAAACGTCCAAGCTCCCGGGTAAAGAATGCAGTACGCCGTTCCGGTCTGTTACTGTTGGGGTTGTCCCTGAGGGTCCTTACGTTTCAGATCCCGAACTTCATTTTAAGGGGGTGGAAGATGCTTGTGCGCGAGTTCTTTTAATGTGGGGTGGCCGTTGCACACCAGCTACCACATGGGCTTCATGGAGCAAGGCCTTGGTCCAGTGGCAAGGGGGTCTGAGATGACTGGAGACCAGGCTCCGTTGTGTGGGCCTAGGACATACATACTCCTACTGTCCTCTTTTCTGCTTCTCACAGGACCTCTCTCCCTGGGATTCATAAAGAGTAGTGGCGGATGCGTGATGTCTCTATTGGCCCGTGTTGCGCCACTCCGGGCAGTAACCATCATGTGGTGATTCCTGCCTCCGGCTCCTCACCCGCTCTTCTGGGTAGTGATTGCTGTCTCCAGGCCCTCTTTTTGCCTGCTCTTCTAGATGATGGTTACTGCCTCCAGGTCAGGTACAATAGGCCAAAATACCATGATACTGAAGGCCTGCAGCATTTGCCTTGCCAACCCATTAACCTTTAACCAAACCTTTTCCTACTTAAATAGCTTCCACCTCTTCATTTCAAAAGCAGAATTTGAAAGTCTATAGTTAAAAATTCAAATTTAATAACTAATGCACTATGGGCACCTCAAAATTGGGGTCACACAACGATTAGGAGTTCTACATTACAGAAATAGGGAGAAAATATATGGAAGTTCAGTATTATTTGAAATGGAATCCAAACATTCATTTAACATGTAATTTAAACTAATAGTAATGTTAAGGGGTCTGTTACATTTCCTATAAATGTAACTGTGCTGTCACCAAAGACTTTTTTTTGGACAGTATGACAGTACATAGAAGTTCTGTTGTGCTGCACCAGGTGGTGAAAAAGACTTGCATTCATATGTGGTGCATTTGACTATCTCACATTATCACAAAGTGCTATCCAGCCAATAAACTATTTTTGAAGATAAAAACAAAAAGCTAAAAGCTACTGCGGATGCTGGAAATCCAAAACAAAAACAGAATTACCTGGAAAAACTCAGCAGGTCTGGCAGCATCGGCGGAGAAGAAATCAGTTAACGTTTCGAGCCTTCATGGCCCTTCGGCAGAACCATGAAGGCTCGAAACGTTAACTGATTTCTTCTCCGCCGATGCTGCCAGACCTGCTGAGTTTTTCCAGGTAATTCTGTTTTTGTAACTATTTTTGAAGTGTTGTCACACTAGTATAGGAAACGCGGCAGCCAATTTGCACACAGCAAGCTTCCGCAAACAGTGAGATAATGATCAGATAACCTGTTTGTGATGTCAATTGAGGGATAAATTTGACCAGGACACTGGAGATAATGCCCCAGATCTTCAAAATTACACTGTGGGATCATTTTATGAAATCCTCACCTCAGGGACTGTGGTAGGTCCAAGCATAGATTTATTCATTGCCAGCGGTGAGTGCTATCACTGGGCTGCTGACTGCAAAATCCAGGCCAATATAATCAAGCATTTCCAGATACTTAGGAATCATAGAACCATAAAAGATCACAGCACAGAAACAAGTCACTTGGCTTATCAAGTCAGTGTTGGTTGTTTTATTCATAAGTGACCTTGCATATAACAACTTGCATTTATATAGCACCTGTAATATGGTAACATGTCCCAAGGGACTTTAAAGGAGCCTAATCAGCCAAATATTGACATTGAATCAAAAGAAAGGATCAGGATTGGTAACAAAAAGGTTGGTTAAAAAGGTAGGTTTTAAAAGGAGAGAGGTAGAGATATTTAAGGAGAGAATGCCACATCTTCATACCTGGACAGCTGAAGGCACAATAATGGGTAAAGGAGGTGGGAGCATACAAGAGACTAGAGTTAGGAGGAACGCAGCGTTGTCACTAGAGTTGTAAGGCTGGAGGAGGTTACAAAGATAGGGAGGGATGAGCCCATGGAAGAATGCTAGAGCTTTAAAAATCCAGACATTGATGAACAGGGAACTAATGCAAGTTAGCAAGCATAGTAGTGATAGATGAACTGGGCTTGCTGTGAATTAGGATACAGGCAAAGTTTTATATGATCTTGAATTTCTAAAAGGGTGGAAGGTGAAAGGCCTGCCAGGAAAACAATGGAATACTCAAGGCTGGAGGTAACAGAAATATAGATGAGGGTATCAACAGCATATGGGCTGAGCTCAGGTGGAGATAGGCAGTATTATAGAGATAATAGGTAGTCATTGTGACATACTGACTATGGGGTTGGAAGCAACAATGTGTCTCTTCAACCAATCATACTGAAGAACCCTTACCGAGGCACGTAAAATCTAAACCAGGAAGTACAAGGTAAATATTTAATTCAATGTAAAATAATTTATAGAGAGAGTGGGGGGGGGGGGGCGGGGGGGGTTAAAAATCAAATTTCCAACAGTAATTAAAATCTGAAGAAATTTCTAAAAATTCATTTTCCGTGACAGAGGTTCTTTGGTAGAAATAAAGAATTTGTGGGCCGTTATGTTATCCTGAACTGGCCCTCAAATTCTGCTCAAGAGTAGTTTTAGAAATTGCTTCTATACTAAGATGACCTTGGCTACCAATTCCCTTTGCATGCCAATTTCAGGATCCACCATGTACTGGGAGTTTCCTATTGCGCAAAATTGGAGAAAGAAAGAAACAAACAAAAGAAAGACTTGCATTTATAAAGCACATTTCATGACCAAATGATGACTCAAAGTACTTTACAACAGTGATTACACCTCAAAAGTACTTTATTGGTAGTAATGTAGGAAAGGCAGCAGCCAATTTACACATAGCAAGCTCCCAGAAGCAATGTGATAATAATCAGATAATCTGTTATGATGTTGATCGAATATTGGACATGACAACTCCCCTGCTATTCTTCGAAATAATGTATGGGATATTTCACATTGACCCGAGGGGACAGGTAGGCCTCTGTTTAATGTCTCATCCAAAAGGCAGCACCTCCAACAGGGCAGCACTCCCTTAATACTACACTGAAGCATCAGCCTTGATTTTAGTGCTCAAGTCCTTGAGTGGGACTTGAACTCAACCTCGTGACTCAGAGGCGAGAGTGCTACCAACTGAGCTATGGCTGACATAGCTAAAACGGGGTAGTAAATGCATTTTGATACAGTGGAACTCTTTGCACAATAAACAAGCTTTGGGAACATATGACAATCAAAAAGACTGTCTGAAACTTTAAAATGCCAGATGGTATAGAACCCATTCTCATAAGCCCACAAAACCAAAACCACCCCCCATCCCCAACCAAATTCCAGGGACCAAGCTCATTCTCCAGTATTGTTTCAAATGTGTGCACACACAGCGTACCCGGTACTTCAATGTATTCCTCTGCAAGTATCTTGTGACAAAGTGACTATGAAATACGTAAATGCTTGAAGGAAAATTAATTTTTAAAAATATCACTGTGAAGTGATCTTCTATGGGCTGTGTGAGACTGTTCTAACTATTACACTAACTACAAATATGAAGGAGAAATCAAAAAAAAAGTTCATTTAACACACAGGGAGAGTCGCTAGGCACCAATGTTGCAATGCTGAGACTTCTTAATAATAGCCTGGATTTTGCATTGAGAATAACAGTGAAGTTATTAGCACTCGTTTTTTTGAGTAAATTAGACAACGTCCGCAGATGTGCAGTTAAGTGCAGAAATTCAGAAGCTGCTATCAGAATTACCCTGCTCCTCCACAGGCTGCATTAAAACAGTACTTCAAGGGGCTTGGCATTGAAATCTATGCAAAAGGTGTAAAGTTACTTTACTTACCCACTAAACACACCTGGAAAAATTAGGGCTGGCCCATTCAGGTGCAAGTGATTTTTCATAATGGCATGATAAGTCACAGTTACTTCCAAACAATCTCTCTAAATTTGCAAAATTACATTTGCCATGCCAAAGTGTGGAATCACACTTCTTCAGAATTAAATTAGATTTAGAGATCTAAAAAGAAAATTAGTCTCTGATTCATTGAGGAAATAAGAGCCCATGGTGTTAGAGGCAAGGTACTAGCATGGATAGAAGATTGGCTGTCTAGCAGGAGGCAGAGAGTGGGGATAAGGGGGTCCTTCTCAGGATGGCAGCCAGTGACTAGTGGAGTTCCGCAGGGGTCAGTGTTGGGACCACAACTTTTCACTTTATACATTAATGAGCTAGATGAAGGAACTGAGGGCATCCTGGCTAAGTTTGCAGATGATACAAAGATAGGTGGAGGGACAGGTAGTATTGAGGAGGCAGGGAGGCTGCAGAAGGATTTGGACAGGTTAAAAGAATGGGCAAAGAAGTGGCAGATGGAATACAACGTGGGGAAGTGTGAGGTCATGCACTTTGGTAGGAAGAATAGAGGCATAGACTATTTTCTAAATGGGGAGAGAATTCAGAAATCTGGAGTGCAAAGGGACTTGGGAGTCCTAGTTCAGGATTCTCTTAAGGTTAACTTGCAGGATGAGTCGGTAGTTAGGAAGGCAAATGCAATGTTGGCATTTATTTCGAGAGGACTAGAATATAAAAGCAGGGATGTGCTGCTGAGGCTTTATAAGGCTCTGGTCAGACCACATTTAGAATATTGTGAGCAATTTTGGGCCCCGTATCTCAGGAAGGATGTGCTGGCCCTGGAGAGGGTCCAAAGGAGGTTCACGAGAATTATCCCAGGAATGAATGAAAGGCTTAACATATGAGGAACGTTTGAGGACTCTGGGTCTATACTCGATGGAGTTTAGAAGGATGAGGGGGGATCTGATTGAAACTTACAGAATACTGAAAGGACTGGATAGAGTGGACGTGGGGAAGATGTTTCCATTAGTAGGAGAGACTAGGACCCTGTGTAAAGGGAAGACCTTTTAGAACAGAGATGAGGAGAAACTTCTTTAGCCAGAGAGTGGTGAATCTATGAAATTCATTGCCACACAAGGCTGTGGAGGCCAGGTCACTGAGTGTATTTAAGACCGAGATAGATAGGTTCTTGATTGGTAAGGGGATCAAAGGTTATGGAGAGAAGGCGGGAGAATGGGGTTGAGAAACTTATCAGCCATGATTGAATGGCGGAGCAGACTCGATGGGCCGAATGGCCTAATTTCTGCTCCTATGTCTTATGGTCTTATGAAATATGCCAGTGCTCGCTCTGTTCGTACCACCACAGATCACCTGTGGAAGCCAGTGTGCTCCAAATGATTTTTAGGAACAAGTTTCTGCTCAAAAGCCTGCAAAAAGTCCATGGGCAGCTGTCAGCGTAATGAACGGCAAGTGCTGCTACTTTGCCACTGACCGCAAAATGTGGTCCAGTATGTGCACATTAAAACTTCAGCTCTGATACTATACACTGCCATTGTAGCTTCCAATACTGCAGTTACTGGCTGTGTGAACAAGGATGTCAGGGTTGGAACCATCAGCATTAAAGTGATAGCAACATAAACAATTTCATATTACAGCATTTGCTGTCAATTGTTATTGAACATGCAAGGGTGTAAGTGTTATGATTGTTTTGAGATTGTGACAGAACATGCTTTATTAATTTTACATAATTTGTACACTGTATAAAAATATATCTTACTTCTATAAATATTTTCACACTTACCAATTAATATTTGGCCACATTTCATTGCAGCACTGCCATGGACCAAACTGTGTACAACAAGTCGCTCTTCAGTTTTCATTTGTGTGTCTGTCAATCTGTCCGAGTGCTTTCCTGCCACTGGGTTTTTCCTTGAAGGCTGGTGAATAATCCCCACAAAAGCCTCCAAAAGCTTTTTCCCTTTGTCTAATGATTTGTCACTTATTTTATTTGGATTAACATAAACATACACATTCTTATAAGATAACTGAACTGAAACTCCAACTTTGGGGTTTGTCTGGTGCTTTAATATTGAAGCAGGTCCTGGTAGCTGACTACTTCTCTGTTCAATGTCTTTGTTGGAAACATCTTTGCTGCAAGAATGTGTACACCTTACTTTTTTCTTTTTTAAAACATTAGCAAGCTTTTTAAGTTTGTGTTCATGTTTGCAAATCTCCTTAGGTTTATGGTCAGTAATGACTTCTGCTTCTTTCTCACTAAATCTGACATGATTGATCAAAGGTGCAGAAATCGAATTCGCTTGGATCAGAACATCTTCCTCGCCTTCACTCAACTCCAGGTAGAAGAGCTCACCATTCCTCTGCACATCATCCAGCCACTCTGGTTCAAGATTGCTGCAAAAAAAAGTGACAGAGGTGAATACAGAGGAATATGAGGAGAACACCAAAGTCCTCAGTGGGCAGCTGCAGCCCGATTTGTTGGGATTCTTCAGAGTTCCTGGTCTGGTTCATAATGGGCTGTATAAATCAGGTGTCTGTAGCTGAGAGAGAAAAAAACTACAGAACACCAACCTGAGTTTCAGTTTTCCCTTAGCAACACCATAAACAGCATACGCAATCATTCACAAAAGCGAATTCCGTTGAACAGCTTAACAATCACCCTCAAAAATAGCATTATTCAACAAATACTCAAAGACTCGACTTCCACCACCTTTTCAGGAAGAGTTCCAAAGACTCACGGCCCTCAAAAAAATTTGCCTCATCTCAGTTTTAAATGTGCGACCCCTTATTTTTAAAGAGGCCCCTAGTTCTAGATTCTACCACAAGAGGAAACATCCGCTACACGTCCACCCTATCAAGTCCCCTCAGGATCTTATATGTTTCAGTCAAGTCGCCTCTTACTCTTCTAAACTCCAGCGGATACAAGCCTAGTCTGTCCAACCTTTCCTCATAAGACAACCCACCCATTCCAGATACGAGTCTAGTAAACCTTCTCTGAACAGCTTCCAATTCATTTACATTCTTCCTTAAATAAGGAGACCAATAATGTACACAGTACTCCAAATGTGATCTCACTAGTGCTCTGTGTAACTGAAGCATAGCCTCCCTACTTTTGTTATCATTTATTGCAAGGGAATTGAATACATTTTATTAGCTTGCCTTACTAATTTTTTTTTAGAAAAAAACTTTCCTAACCTTTTCAGATTCCCTTCATCTCCTTTATTGTTTATTCGCTTAGTGTGCGCCTATTTCTTCAATTTATGCTCATCTATTCATTCATCAATGGTGTCTCATTATTGGTTAGTTTGTACATGTTTTTCAAAGCAGAATATATTTCTTCTGAATACATTTTATAAGATTCGTCACTGCTGTTCTATGTTTGTCGATACATTTTCCAGTTTACTTCGGTCCTCAACTGCATAATAACTGTAATAGATTTGGAAAAAAGGACTTCCTGTCATCTCACTTATCTCTCTCTCATTATCTTAAACCTTATTATGTTATATTGGAAGCAGTCTGTGTCTATGGTGGTGAGGGCAAGGAGACTGAAATGGCAGCATATTTTCAGTCAATCTAAGTGCAGCCTGGACAACCATTCTTGTAAACAATTGTTAAAAGCAACTAAAAGTTTCCAGACCAGGACAGGCATTTCTTTTTATATAATCGCTTTGTACTTTGTATTCAATAGAACATGAAAACATTCTATTTCTGCATTAGTACTCAAGTGAAACATTTTACAGATTTCACTGTAAAAAATTCATGGCAAATTATTTACACTTTGTCTAGCTGCAATATCATCTGCAGCACACACAGGCATGCTACCAAGGTATTAACACCTACACACAGAATGTAAATTTATATTTGCAGATCTGTTTTAATCAGTTCAGTTTATGGAACCAAGACTTAGAAACAGGCTTAGTATGTTCTGAAGATCAATGTACTTTACACAGTATTGATGGTAGAATCATAAATTTACGGATTAATTTTTTTAACTGTCTATCTCCATACCCTTTTGAGTCCCTCATCAGTCAAGAATCCACCCAACTCAGTCTTAAAACGTTCAATGACCCTGCCTCCATGACTCTCTGGGAGAAGAGAATTCCACAGACTAACGACCTTAAAAAAACACTCATCACCATCTTAAATGGAAGAACAGCCTTCCATTGATTTGAAGCAGCAGTTTTTAGGATAGCTGAATATTTGCATTACTGTACCTCATATTTTAAAGTCATTAAAACGGAGTCAACCTGTCTAGAAAACCCCATCAGAAACAATTACCTTGAAGGAGTGTGAATAGGTCATCACCTAACCCATTTGCAAAGCATCCAGATAATCACCTGGGTACTCGGCTGGTTGGGGGCCAAACATTAGGCATAAATCAGTTCAGACAATGAACTCTGGTCGAGAAAGGAATACATCCAGCCATAATCCAAATCATGTAAACCATGAACTTGGAATCCACTAGCCCTGACCATGTTTGGTTAACTGGTCAGCTGGAGCGGGAGGATCAAGGGGCAAGCCAACTAACCCTCTTGTATTTAAGAAACTGTTTTTGTCCAGGCCACAGAACAGAAGCAGAAGAGACGTGACCCCTGACCCGAGTGGGACACTCTCCCTCTCTATACACCCTGGAAGTTTGAGCCCTGTCTGTTCGACCATCCAGATACCACAGGCAGCATTTTACGAATTAGCCCAGCTGCTGCTGACTCCGTGAAAACAGAGATAAATTGTCTGTCCACATCTCTTAAACTGCTTGAATGTCAAATCCTGTGGGATCACTGAGCCCAGCCAAGTCCTCAACCTACAAGATCCATAACTGAATAACTTTTATTGGACTTAAAAAAAACTGCCTAATCCATCCTCCCACTCTAACTTATTTGTGTTTGTGTGAACCTTTAAGTGCATGAAAGTTGGAGAGTTTTTATTATTTTCACTTAGACTGACTGTTAAAGGACAACAAATACTATTCAACTTTCTTTCGAAAAACCTATTTTTGTGTGTCTTTTACAGTCACAGCATGTAAACAGTTAGACATTCACTGAATTGGTAAGCATATCCTTTGTTAAAAAACCCGTTGTGGTCAAAACGAGGAGCTGGAAAAGAGGGGAGCCATTCCACTCTCCTCACCTGATTGGAACAATAAATCTATAAGCTTTCTTTTTCACTTATAAAAGCAGGAGAAATGAATAGTCAGAAATTTCCTAAGATTTTAAATATTAGAGGACACAAAACCAGCAAAATGTCAGTTAGATTTGAGTATAGCTAAAAAAAGAGACTTGTCGAAGCTTTTTGCCTTGCACTCATCAGGACACTTCGCACGAATACCAATATAAGGGGAAAACAACAATTTATACTGTATGTGAAGAGAGTACTGATTAATTGGAGAGGCATTGCCATGGAGAATGCACCAGTGATGGTGACTGATGGCTAACTGCCAAGCATTGCTGAAATTTAAACCAGGCAGCTTGGCAATTAACTGTCACCTTCACTGGTGCTTTCTCCATGGCAACGCCTATACCAATCAGCACACCCTTCACATAGTTGTTTTCCCCTTATATTGGTATTCTTGAAGTGTTCCAATGAGTGCAAGACGAAAAGCTTCGACATGTCTTTTTTTCCAAGCAATACTCAGGTTCTGTACTACCAAACAACTAAAGTTAGATTTCATTATTTGAAGAAAATGTGTCAAACAGCCACGAAACAAATTACTCCATGTGACAAGGATGCCAATTAATAGTTGGATCTGGTTCGAGTTCAACACCATCAGTAGCGCAAGAAAAGATCCTCAATTCCTCAGCAAGTCAGCAACAAATGCAACATTTTCAATTCAAAATGATTATTTTCAGAAAGATAATCGTATTTCTTCATCTACTGTGACGTGGCAAAAGTGAAAATGTGCCAAGAAAAGCAGCAATTGCATATTAATAAATTGTTATCCATGGTTAGCATTTATACAATCCATATATCTTTAACATGCAACTAGGGGTTCCAAATAAATAGCGCGTTTTGAAAGGAACACACTGTAAACAATGGGTGGATGATGGCTCAGAGTTGTATCCCTGCGTGATGCAGAGATCAGAAAAAGATCATCCTTGCAAACGTAAGAACATGGAACAGGAGTAGGTAATTTATCACTTTGACCTTGGTCTAGTATCAGAACGGTTGTAGCACCAGAAGGAGGCCATTCAGCTCAGTGTGTCTCTTCCAGCTCTCTGCAACAACAACTCTGATCATCCCATTTGCCTGCCCTATTCATGAAGCCCAGTAATTTTTCTCTAATCAGGTGTTTATTCAATTTCCTTTTGCAAGCCACGATTGAATCTGCCTCAACCTCTTGGGTAGTGCATTCCAGAGCCTAACTACTTGCTATGTCTCTATTGCTTCTTTTGTCAATAGTTTTAAACTGGTGTCCTCTGGTTCTCGGCCCTTCCGCCAATAGGAAGAATTTTGCCCCTCTGCTCAGTCTAGACCCTTCAGGATTTTGAACACCACTGTCAAGTCACCTTTCAATCTTCTCTCAGCAGAAGAGCCCAGCTGCTCCAATCTATCCACTTAACTGTAGTCTCACATCCCTGGAACCATCCTTGTAAACCTTTTCTCTAAAGCAGATCCTTCCTAAAATGCGGTGTCCAGAATAGGACACAATATTCTGGTCGAGGCCAAACCAGTGTTCTATAAAGGTTCATCATAATGTTGTTTTTGTACTCAGTCTCTTTTTCCAAAGCCCAGGGTGCCTTTTTGACCACCTTCTCAACCTGCCTTGCCACCTTCAATGATTTGTGCCTACATACCTCCACATCTGTTTGTGTACCATTATAATTGTACCCGTTATTTTATATTGCCTCCCCTTGTTCTTCCTACCAAATGTATCACATCACAATTCTCTGCATTAAATTTCATCTGCCACCTGTCCGCCCATTCCACCAGCCTATATGTTTGCTTGAAGTTTATCACTATCCTCCCCACACAATTCACAATGCTTCTATGTTTTGTATCATCTGCAAATTTTGAAATTGTGCCCAGTACACCCAAATCTGTATTATTTATATTTATAGTTTTCGATTGGTTGCTTTTTCCACATAGTAACTTGCACCAGGCAGTGGATAAAACTGCTGAATACTTACTGCCTCAAGCTTCCACCACTAATATTGGAGGTTAAAACAAAGCAGCGCCTCTTTGACCCTCAGCATCAAATTCCCACTTGCACCAAATTGCTGACTTCAGCTCACTTAGCATTGTACTCTTTCACAATCATCGTGTGAAAAGTCAGCAAGCCTTGCTGCAACAAACCCTTGACACAGGCCATTTGTGACATGCTATGTAAATAAATACACAATGGTTCTCGGAATTTGACTGAAGGCGAACAGAAGTGTAAAGCTCTTCCCTTTCTTGACATTTTTGATTGTTTCCTAGGAAAGAAAAACTTAAGTATCAGAATTTCAGAACGCTCATGTTGCAGTTATTAGTTTCCAAAACTGACACTAGTGACAGTGCTATGGATAAGCTGAATAGCATTATGATCCTAGGTGTTAAATCACTGAAGCAAGTATGGAATTAGATCAAACAGCCACGAAGATAGCACCATGAAAATCTTTTTTCGGATTCAAGATCTCCAGTTAAGGCTGACCATCCTACAAATGATGGTCATAAATTGTCTGAATTCTGATGCTTCACTAATTAATTGTGTCAGCATGGCTCTGTTAGTGGCACACTTGCCTCAGAGTCCAAAGATTATGGGGTCAAGTTCCACTGCATGACTTAAAGCACAAAAATCTAGGCTGACACATCAATGTGGCACTAAGGGAGTGCTGCAATGTTGAAGGTGCCTTCTTTCAGATAAGACTATTGGGGAGGGTTTAAACTAACTTGGCAGGTATGTGGGAACTAGGAAGAAATGTCAGAGAGGAATACCACAGTGCATAGATTACAGAGAGATAGCTAGCACTAGAGTAGGAAATAAAGTTGTTATTAGGTGGGGTCAGAGTAAGGGAGGAAGTAATAAAGTCTAAATCATGGTTAATGTGCATGTACGTGTCATAGAGTCATAGACAGAGTCATAGAGGTCTACAGCACTGAAAAAGGCCCTTCGGCCCATCAAGTCTGCACCGGTCAAACAAGCACCTAACTATTCTAATCCCATTTTCCAGCACTAGGCCAATGTATGCCATCGCATTGCAAGTGCACATCTAAATACTTCTTAAATGTTATGAGGGTTTCTGCCTCTACCACTTTTTCAGGCAGAGAGTTCCAGATTCTCACCACCCTCTGGGTGAAAAAATTCTTCCTCACATCCTCTCTAAACCTCCTTAAATCTATGCCCCCTGGTTATTGATCCCTCCACAAAAGGGAAAAGTTCCTTCTTGTCTACCCTATCGATGCCCCTCAATTTTACACACCTCAATCTCCTCTGCTCCAGGGAAAATAACCCCAGTCTAACCAATCTCTCCTCATAACTAAAACTCTCCAGCCCAGGAAACATCCTGGTAAATCTCCTCTGCACTCTCTCTAGTGCAATCACATCCTTCCTATAAAGCGGATTCCAGAACTGCACGCAATGCTCTAGCTGTGGCCTAACTAGCGTTTTATACAGTTCCAGCATAACCTCCCTGCTCTTATATTCTATGCCTCGGCTAATAAAGGCAAGTATCCCATATGCCTTCTTAACCACCTTATCGACCTGTCCCGTTACCTTAAGGGACTGGTGGACATGCACACCAAGGTCCCTCTGATCCTTGGTACTTTCCAGGATCCTCCCATTCATGTATTCCTGTGCCTTGTTTGTCCTGCCCAAGAGCATCACCTCACACTTATCTGGATTAAATTCCATTTGACATTGATCAGCCCATCTGACCAGCTCGTCTATATCCTCCTGTAATCTAAGGCTACCCTCCTCACTATTTACCACCCCACCAATTTTCGTGTCATCCACGAACTTACTGATCAACCCTCCTACGTTCAAGTCTAAATCGTTTATATATATATACCACAAACAGCAAGGGGCCCAACACCGATCCCTGTGGAACCCCACTGGACACAGGCATCCAGTCACAAAAACACCCCTCGACCATCACCCTCTGCTTCCTGCCACTTAGCCAATTCTGGATCCAATTTGCCAAATTGCCTTGGATCCCATAGGCTTTTACCTTCGTTATCAGTCTCCCATGTGGGACCTTATCAAAAGCCTTGAAGTCCAAGTAGACTATGTCAAATGCATGGCCCTCATCTATACACCTGGTCACCTCTTCGAAAAATTCAATCAAATTGGTCAGACATGACCTCCCCTTAACAAAATCATGCTGACTGTCCTTGATTAATCCCTGCCTCTCCAAATGTAGATTAATTCTGTCCCTCAGAATTGCTTCCAATAGTTTCCCTGCCACTGAGGTTAGGCTGACTGGCCTGTAGTTCCCTGGTTTATCCCTTCCTCCCTTCTTGAATTAACATTGGCTGTCCTCCAGCACCTCCCCTGTGGCCAGAGAGGGATTGAGAAGTATTGCCAGCGCCCCTGCTATCTCCTCCCTTGCCTCACTCAACAGCCTGGGATACATTTCATCCGGGCCTAGAGATTTATTTACTTTTAAGCCTGCCAGGCCACTTAGAACCACCTCCCTTTCTATGCTATTTTATTTAATTATATCACAGCCCTTCTGCCAGATTTCCATAACCATGTCGCCCCTCTCACTTGTGAACACTGACACAAAGTATTCATTTAGAACCCTACCTACATCTTCTGGCTCCACACACAAATTACCACTATGGTCCTTAATGGGCCCTACTCTTTCCCTAGTTATCCTCTTACTCTTAATGTATTTGTAAAGTAACTTTGGATTTTCCTTTCTTTTATCTGGCAATGTTTTTTCATGCCCCCTTTTTGCTCTCCTAATTTCCTTTTTTAAGTTCCCCCCTACACATTCTATACTCCTCTAGGGCTTCCGTTAGTTTGAGCCCTCTGTATCTGCCATAAGCCTCCCTTTTTCTCTTTATCCAATCCTGTATATCCCTCGACATCCAGCGTCCCTATTTCTTTCTCGAATGAGTCCCACTGCTCTGACGCAGATTTACCTAAAAGTAGCTGTTTCCAGTCTAAATCATATCCGATCTTGTTCCGAAGCCTTCCCCCAATTTAGAACTCTGATTTCTAGCCCATCTTTGCCCTTCTCCATAACAACTTTGAATCTAACGGAGTTATGATCACTATCTGCAAAATGTTCCCCCACTGATACCTCTGACACTTGCCCGGCTTCAATCCCTAAAATTAAGTCCAGGACTGCCACCTCTCTTGTAGGACCTTCTCTGTTCTGGCTTAAAAAGCTCTCCTGGATGCATTTTAAGAATTCCGCTCCCTCTAAACCTATCATACTAGGACTAACCCAGTTAATGTTGGGGAAGTTGAAATCCCCCACTATTACTACCCTATTATTTTTACACTTCTCTGAAATTTGCCTACATATCTGCTCTTCTATTTCTCTCTGACTGTTTGGGGGCCTATCGTACACTCCCAGCAATGTGATTGCTCCTTTTTTGTTTTTCAGTTCTACCCATATGGCTTCATTTGAGGAGCCTTCTAAGATGTCATCTGTGAATGCACAGAGTGTGGTTAATAAGATTAGTGAGCTACAAGCACAAATGTGGAAATTTGATGGGTTGCGGCTACAACAGAGGCCTGGCTCAAAGAAGGGCAGGACTGGGTGTTAAATATTCCTGGCTACAAGGCATTCAGGAAAGATAGGAAAGGAAGGGTGGGGTGGGTGGGGGGGGTGTGTGTGAAGAAAGGAGTGGTGATATTTGATTAAGCAGAGCAATGCAGTGCGGGAGAGAGAGAGGATATCCCAGAGGGGTCAAGGACAGAATCTATATGGCTAGAACTAAGGAACAAAAGGTTCACATTAGTTGGTGGCCTAGAGACTACACTAGGCAGTGGAAAGAATCTAGAGGGACAAGTTTGCAAGAATTATACAGTGGTTATAATGTAGGGCTTTAGTTATCCAAATATAGACTGGGTAGTAATGGCGTAGAGCAAAGAGGGGCAAGAGTTCCTAGGGGGTGCTCAGGAAAATTTTCTATAGCAGTATGTTTCCAGTCCAACAAGGGGAGACACTGTTAGGCCTGGTTCTTGGGAATGAAGCAAGTTAGTGGGTCAAATATCAGTAGGAGAACATTTAGAGGGCAGAGATCATTGTATCATAGGATTTAGGTAGGCTATGGAAAAGGACAAAGAAAAATCTAGAGTAACAATAATTAACTGGAGGAATGCCAGCTTTAATGGGGCAAGAATGGATCTGGGCTGAATGAATTGGAATCAAAGGTTGGCAGGAAAAACAGTTCCTGAACAATGTGCTACCTTCAACAAGGAGATAGTTCGGGCACAGTCAAGGTATATTCCCTCAAAGGGAAAGGTAGGGGAAACAAATCCCTGTATGACAAAAGAGATAGAGATTAATGTGTAGAAGAGAAAAAAAAGTGCTTATGACAGATGTCAAGTGGATAAAACAATGGAGAACCAGGCAGAATATAGAAGGTTGAACAGAAAAAACAAATGAAAGGAGCAAAGAGGGAGTTTGAAAAGAGACTGGCAGCTAACATAAAGGGAATCACAAAGTCTTCTATAGGCAGGTAAACAGTAAAGGATGATAAAAGGAGGAATAGGGCCAATTAGGGACCAAAAAGGGGGATTTGCACATGAAGACGGGGAAATAGCTTTGGTAATAAATGAATGCCTTATATCTGTCTTTACAAAGGAAGATGATGCCACCCAGGCCATGGTGAAAGAGAAGGTAATTAATACAATAGAAGTATTTAAAATTGATAAGGAGGAGGTATTAGATAGGCTGTCTATACGCCAGAGATGCATCCAAGGATACTAAGGGAAGGGAGAGTGGAAATTGATGGGGTAGTGGCCATAATTTTCCAATCTTCCTTAGACTCAGGAGTGGTGCCAGAGGACTGGAGAATTGCAAACATTACATCCTTTTTTTGAACAAGAGTGTAAAGATAAGCCCAACAAATACATGCCAGTTTAACTTCAGTGGTGGGGAAGCTTCCAGAAATAATAATTTGGGACAAAATTAATAGTCAGGTTAGTTAAGGAAATCTAGCATAGATTTGTTAAAGGAAAATAGTGTTTAACAAACTTACTGATATTTTTTGAAGTAACAGAGAAGGTTGATGAGGGCAATGCTGTTGATGTGGTGTACATGGATTTCCAAAAGGCATTGGATTTATACCAGACAACAGACCTGTGAGCAAAGTTATAGCTCATGGAATAAAAGGGACAGTAGCAACATGGATGTGAGATTGACTGAGTGACAGGAAACAGTAGAGGTTAATGGGTGTTTTTCAGGCTGGAGAAAGGTTGGCAGTAGACTTCCCCAGGGGTCAGTGTTGGGGCCTTTGCTCTTCATAATATATATTAGTGACCTAGGCCTTGGTGTACAGGGCACAGTTTCAAAGTTTGCAGATAATATGAAACTTGGAAGCATCGTGAACTGTGAGGAAGACAGTGTAGAACTTCAAAAAGGACAAAGAACAAGATCGTCAAATGGGCGGTGGCAGATGAAGTGAAGTGGAAAAACGTGATGGGATTCATTTTGGTAGGAGGAACATGCAGAGGCAATATAAAACAAAGGGTACAACTCTAAAGAGGGTGCAAGAGCAGAGGAACCTAGATACACAAGTCATTGAAAGTGACAGGACAGGTTGAGTGTGCAGTTAATAAAGCATACAGTATCCTAGGCTTTATTAACAGGGGCATAGAGTACAAGAGCAAGGAGGTTATGTTGAAGGTGCACAAAACTGGTTTCGCCTCAGCTGGAGCATTGTATCCAGTTCTGGGCATTGCACACTAGGAAAGGTGTGAAGGCATTGGAAAGAGTGCAGAAGAGATTCACGAGAATGGTTTCAGGGATGGGGAACTTCAGTTATGAAGATAGAGTGGAGAAGTTGGGGCTGATTTCCTTGGAGAGGAGGTTGAGAGATTTGATAGAGGTACTCAAAATCATGAGGCATCCGGACAGAGTAGACAGGGAGAAACCATTCCCACTCATGAAGGTTTGAGAACAAGAGGACACAGATTTAAAGTAATTGACAAAAGAAGCAAAAGCAACAAGAATAAAACTTCATGCGAGAGGTTAAGGTCTGGAATGCAGTGCCTGAGAGTGTGTGTTGGAGGCAGGTTCAAACAAAGCATTTAATTATTATCTGAAAAGGAAGAACGTACAGGGTTCCGAGAAGAAAGGCACTAGGTTAATTGCTCATTCGAAGAACCAGTGCAGAGACAATAGGCTAAATGGCCTCCTGTGTTGTAACAATTCTGTAAGACATTAAACAGCCCTCTCAGACGAATGTAGACGATTCCATAGCATTATTTTGAATAGTAGAGTAGCTATCCCCAGTTTCTACTCAAGGTTTATCTCTCAATCAACACTACCAGATTATCTGGTCTTTACCACATTGCTATTTGCAAATAACAAGCGCTTACAAATTGGCTGCTGTGTTTCCTACATTACAACAGTGACTACATTTCAAAAGTACTTTATTGACAGTGAACTACTTTGATATGTCCTGTGATTGTGAAAGATAAGTATTTCTTTCTTTAATAACAATGAGCCTAAGATAGTCCTAGTGAACTACAGAACTGACTATCTCGAAACGTCAACTCTTTTCTTCTCCGCTGATGCTGCCAGACCTGCTGAGTTTTTTCAGGTAATTCTGTTTTTGTTTTAGTCTATCTCCTTAACCAATTAAAATTTATGGATACAGAAAGGAACAGAACAAACAGAGGAAATAGGGTGTATAAGAGTCAAATCAGACACTAAGAAATACAGTGAAAGAAAAATTGGAATGAGAGAAAGAGATAAGGAATTGAAAGAAAAAAGAGAATTTAAAATTGTAAAAACTCTGAAAACTTTGGGTGTAAGACTGCAGTTTCAAATGTTCCTTTTTCTGTGCAGCCAAGATTGTGTTTTATGTCAGGACCATAAATCACCCCCATAACATGAAATAGCAGCCCTGTATTTTAGCGGTAAATCTAATCTATATCGACAAAGCAAATCCAGCAATTTCATGACACTCATGGGGAGGTTAAAAACCCAAGATCCCATTTTTACGAGGTTAACTGTGAAGTGACGCAAATAATCCTGGTTCGCAACTCCCAGCGTGTATGTTCCTCACTACAAATTTGAATAACGGCATGCGCCATAAATTCAATTATTTTTCTAACAAACTCTGGACTTTCAAACCCAGGGCTTTTTCTGTATTACTAAACTACTGTCAAAGCTTTACATTTTGCACCAACAGGAACTTGATAACAATTTCCATTAGCAAATTATGAGATTAGATTACCACCATAGACAATACTTTTATCAGGGCGTATGATTTACCAGAAGACACTTAGTATACCCCAGTTCTCATTACAAATAATATTGGCACTGTACATCTACTTTTCTAGCTAAGAACATACTGCTAGTCAAACAATACATACATTAGGATGCCCGGTAATTCTGTAACTTAGTGATCACCAACCAAAATGTTGCTAATAGAAACACCAGAGCTATTTAACTTTTTGTAGGTAGAGACTATGCAGTTGTCAAGTAACAAAATGATATTGGGAATTTGCACGGTGTCTGCTGCGGCTTGTGAGTACGCGCTTCCGGATAATCTCCACTCTCTTTCTGCAGGCTAACAATACCGTCGTCACGCCCGGGCTGGCATGCAGCCAGCGCCGCGCTACAACTTCGCACTTACTCGGAGGAGCACGAGTCGGAGTCGGTGTCGGTGGTGAGCGCACCGGACGATGTTGACCCCGTCTCAGCCTCGCTCTCCGGACCTCCATCCTCCAGGGTGCAAGGGGTCTCGTAGCTCCGCTCCCGGGAGATGCTCGCACCCCTGCAAGACATCGCCTCACTGTAAGGCTCCTTCACTCTTCCAGCAGCAACATCCCGGTCAACTACCTCCCGCCCTCACCCTTACCGCCGCCATGTTGTTAGCATCCGGGGGTCCTTGGCCCGTCACGTGATCGGCGGCCGCCTGTCGCTATTGGTTCCTCTTCGGTAGCCATAGAAACGAGAGAAGCTGTTAAGCTGAGCGAATGTAATCAGTAAATTTAATTGCATTGATGATATTTAGTTGTTGCTGGTCGTGAGCACGGACAATAATTTTAAATATTAAGTTTACAGAATTAAGTATTACAATCTTCATCGAAACCACGAAAAGTCTGAGGCGCCAGTTTAAGGCAGACTAAAACCAACCTTAATACAGGCATGGCCCAATCCATAATATTTACCTCAGACATCAGTACCCTGGCAATAAACATGGCAAAATGTTATTCCTAAACTTCTGAGATATCCCAGATTGTACACCTAAAGGCATCTTAAAAGTACATTTATACTAATAGTTTACCATTAGAGAGAAAGGCAATTTCGTTTTGCTCTAATACTAAACTAGTGCAGTGTAAATCGCATCTTAAGACCCGGAATGATTCGGAAGCGAAGCTGAGTAAAAGCAGGCAGGATGATTTTGCTTTACTCCAAAATCAGACGGAATTCACCTGCATTTGTGATCTTTGGGTCAGCAGGGATAGAAATGATTTCGCATTAACGTTACATACAGTTGTAATGTTAGACACCAGTAGAATCCAATTATGTTGAGAGCATTGAAACCTAGTAAATAGACAGAGACTATTGCTGCTTAAGGACACGGATTTCTAGGATACCAATGTGCAATCATGTCGTCAACATGGTTAATGACATCTTGAAGATTGAAAGCAACAAAGTGCCCTCGTTGTTTACAAGTTGTCTCCCCGTTCATTTCTATCTACAATAATATTAAAAATCGTATGTCTTTGAAAATTTCCTATGTACAAAGACTTACTCTCCGTTGCAAAAACAATACCTGGAAAAAAGAAAGTTAACGTTTCGAATCCGTATGACTCGTCATCAGTTCTGATGAGTCATACGAACTCGAAACGTTAACTCTGTCTTCTCTCCACAGACGCTGTTCGACCTGCTGAGTTTTTCCAGCTATTTTTGTTTCAGATTTCCAGCATCCGCAGTATTTTGCTTTTATCTTACTCTCCGTTATCTTGTTTCAACTTACTGTCATTATAAACTCCTATGCAGTATACACACAAACTGGAAACTGCTTATCAAAACTTGGCATTGCAATCATATAATCTCACCATTGGTGGTACTATCACACTTCACTTTTGTGTCTCTCAGCTCATTAGCCTGCATTGTTGGGAAATATCTTGTGAATAATCTTATAATTGCATGCCTTGGTCCAACTATACCCTGACATCTAACCCAATGGCAACTAGGACTGGATTCCTAGTGTGCAATGCCATTGGAGATTGAAGAGTGTAGGTTTTACATCTATTTGTCCGTCACACCTCTGTCCTCATACAAATGTGTGTCATACAGTCACAGAATAGGTATGCAGCCAAGTGGTTACGGTAGTAGACTAGTAGCACAGATGTTATGAATTTAAATCTCACCTTGGCAAGTTATGAAAAAAATAATCAAGACTCAATAATTCTGGGCTGGCACAAATTAAAATGATCATGGAAGCTGCCAGACTGTTGTAAAACTGAATTGGTGTACTAGTGTCCTTCTGGAAAGGGATTTACAGCTTCCATGTTATCTGACCTACCCTGATTCTTAACATCCTCATGCTAGTAAATATTGCCTGTCACACAAATCCCATGAACAAATAAAAAACAACTCAAATTTACTATGCATAAAACAGCAACAAATCACAACTGAACTGTTAAGGAATGTACCAAATGCAAGTGGCAAGCAGAAACAAATAATATTAAATCATGATATTCATTAAAAGCCGTGATTCAAAAATGGGCAGCCAGCAACATCTACCAATATAAAAGGAATAAGGTGAACTAATCAAATCAATATTCTTTTCTTACAAATAAATGCCTTAACTATATTAAGTATCTTGCAGAGATATATAATAAAAAGGAAAGAATACAGGTAAGAACAAAAATAAAGAATTCAAAATTTAGACTGGAAATTGCAGAAGCTGGACCACAATCTGCCAATCCTCCTTAAATATGGAAGTGATGGCAGATGACTGGAGGATTGCAAATGTTACTCCCATATTGAAATAAAAGGAGAAGGATAAACTGGCAACTACAGGCCAGTCAGCCTAACATTAGTGATGGGGAAGCTACTGTTAGAGACAATGATCTGGACAAAGTTAGTTGGCACTTGGGGGGAAAAAAACTATTAATAAATGAAAACAAGCATTGATTTTTTAAAAGACAAATCCTGTCTGACTAACTAGAGTTCTTCAATGGCATAATGGAGTGGGTTGATGAGGTTATTGTGGTTGATGTTTCTTCTTGTTTCTTCATGGCCTGAGTGTGTTCCTGGCAAGGCCAGTATTTATTGCTCATCCATAATTATCTTCGAGATGTACTGAGGTGCTACATTCTTAAACCGCTGCAGTACATGTGGTGTAGGTACACTCAGTGCTATTAGGGAGGGAGTTCCAGGATTTTGACCCAGCTATAGCGAAGGAATGGTGGTATAGTTCCAAGTCAGGATGTTGAATGACTTGTAGGGGAACTTGCAGGTGGGTGCTGCCCTTTTCCTGCTAGATGGTAGAGGTCACAGATTTGGGAGGTGCTGTCAAAGGAACCTTGGCAAGTTGCTGTGTAAATAGACTTTCAAAGGGCATTTAATAAAATACAATATTAACAAATTTGAAGTCCATCATTAAAAGGGAAAATAACAGCATGAATACAAAATTGGCTAAAGGATAGAAAGCAGAGGGCAGTGCTGAACCATTGTTTTTCAGACCGGAGGGAAGTATATGCTGTAGCCATGTCTCCTAGGGCTGGTATGTTAGAACCACTGATCTTTTAAAAAAATATTACTGACCTGGGCATAATTTCAGAATTTACAGATGTCATGAAATTCAGAAAGCCACTGAGAAGGATAGTAAAAGGCTTCAGGATTACATAGACTGGTGAACTGGGCAGGCATGACAGATGAAATGTACATAGAAGTGATTCATCTTGGTGGGAAGAATGAGGAGAAACATTATAATCTAAATTTTAAAGGGGTGTGGGAACAGAGACACATGGAGGTGTACATCTATAAATTTTTGAATGTGACAGAACAAATTGAGAAGGCTATTAAAAGGCTTATTGGATGCTTAGCTTTATGAATAGAGGCAGAGCACAAATGGAAGGAAATTATGCTAAATATTTATAAAAACTTGGTTACGGAGCATTGCAGTCAATACTGGGCACCACGCTTTAGGAAGGATGTCAAAGATTTAGAGAGAATGCAGAGGAGATTTACTAGAATGGTACCAAGGATGAGGGACTACAGTTATGTGGAGAAACTAGAGAAGCTGGAATTGTTCTCCTTATAGCAGAGAAGGTTAAGGGGGTGTTTGACTGAGGTGTTCAAGGGAAGAAGAGTTTCTTATTTATTCTGTTTCTAATGACAAAAGGGTCATTAACCAGAAAACACAATTAAGGTTATTGAGAAAAAAAATTCAGAGGCAGCATGAGGAAAAATATTTTTTACTCTGCAAGTTATGGGGATCTGCAGTACATTTTCTGAAAGAATCGAATCTGTTTCCACCACTATCTTTCAAAAAGAGAATTGGATAAAACACTTGAAGGAAAAGAATTTGCAGGGCTGTGGGGAAAGAGCAGGGGAGTGGAAGTAATTCGAGACAGTTCTTTCAAATAACCAGCAGAGCTACAATGGATTGAATGGCCATCTTTTGTGCTGTATCATTTTATCCTATCAGTACATCAGCCCACCCAAGTTTATCCAATACATTAATACATTGCAATGGTATCTTGTATGTCAACCCACAATAAGATCCTTTGGCCAGATTTATTGTCCATTTTGTGTTACTGTCTAATGTTTTGTCTTCACAGTAATACAGAGTATAAAGGCCCAATTATAATGCAGATTTTGTATCAATTTGATGTCTTATAAATAATTACAATGACACAGAATATGGAGACAATTATTGAAAGTTTAATGCTGAGCATGCCTTACAATAACAAACTTTAGAAAGTTCCCAGGACTGCCTTAGAACATTTTGAAATTACCAAATAGTGGGTAGTCCTATCAACATTTTGTAAACATTAAAAATTTCACCAGCATTTGGATACTTCCAAATGATGCAACTCTAATAAAAAGACAAGTAGAGTAAGAGTGGTTCACTGCATCACTGGTCCATGCCATTCAAAGAAAAGGTATTGGAAACAGTCAACCAATATGTGCACAACAGGGCCTCAAACAGTAAATGTGAATAAAAGACCAGTTAATCTGTTTTAGCCGGTGTATGTTGAGGGAGGAATGTTGGCAGGAAAGCAGAACTACTTTTTCCTCTTGGAAGTGCCATGGAATCTAATCTGCCTACTTGAGCAGGCAAATGGGGCCTCACTTCATCTAAAGAACAGCCTGTCTGACAGAACATTGTTTCCCCAAGTGTAACAGCCTAAGTTATATACTCTAGTGCTCAAGAACAAAATGTTCTAGGCTTGGATGGCAAGGTTGGCATCTTATTCCCATGCACAAATCTTGGGCATTTTTCCATTGCAGAAAGTACCATCAAACCAATACAAAAACAGAATTACCTCGAAAAACTCAGCAGGTCTGGCAGCATCGGTGGAGAAGAAAAGAGTTGACGTTTCGAGTCCAACATGACCTTTCAACAGAACTGAAGGGTCATGTTGGACTTGAAACGTCAACTCTTCTTCTCCACCGATGCTGCCAGACCTGCTGAGTTTTTTCCAGGTAATTCTGTTTTTGTTTTGGATTTCCAGCATCCGCAGTAGCTTTTTGTTGTTACCATCAAACCAATGTTTACTTAGCAAAAGTTAATGCCTTCCTAGGTTTTTGTCTGCACAGGAACATGTCAGAGTCAGCAACATTATTAAGGACAGCAATCTAATCAAATCAACTCAACTATCCCCAATCACCAAGGTATAATTAACCAAACAGCGTGCAGATCACTTCTGTCCCGAAATAATGCTTCTTTCTTTTATTACGCCCTGTACCTTTATTTCTAAGTTGTAGCTTTCCATAATGATCAACCTTAAAATGAATATAATGATTGGTCGCAAAAACAATTGATAAAATAAAATAATTTACCCAAAAGTAAAGCTAAACGTTTTAACATGAAAATGTAAAATAAATTCGAGTATAAAAGGTGACCGTCGAACGGGAAGTTTCGGAATTTAATGCAACTATGATTGTTCACATCATTCAAAAGAAACCTTAGAAACGATTCCTATTTAAAAGGAAGGAGAAAGCCAAATTTGTGTCATCAACAGGCAAGAGGCCCCTTTAATTTGATGCGAACTCCGATAATCTCGCATTTAATGTGGACCTTTACACAGATGCCAAAAGAACAAAAAAAAAGGAAATATATATTTCCCCGAGTATAAGTGTGCAGTGCAATTTGTTGTTGCCAAATAAACATTATCTCAGGATCTTTATACTGATCTGTAAAATTGGCTAGCTGAATTTGATTCAAGTGGTAATCACTATCGTCATTATGGATATAAGGCGCCAAAATGTCGAAACGTTGATCTGAACATAATCCAAATCCCATCTCTACAAAAAAAAAATCAAACTCTGCACCTGCCCTGGAATTCAAAGTATACCCAGGCTAGCGGAATCTCTCAATTAATATAAACGACACATCTCAATTCACTATCAGAAAAGTAGATTTTCCGTTCCAACCTCATGCGAAAAGATTTCAAATCAAGCGTTCAAATCGCCCCAAACACAGTAAAAGTTCATTTGGAATTAAAAGTTCCATGTACTTAACCTCTGCTACTTCGTCTTCTTATTCTGCAACATGGTAGGGATATGTATTAAAATTTTAAACTACTTCGTTACTTAAAAATAGCGAGGTTTATCACAATTAACCCGCTTGTTTGTCTATTTAACATTTGAATTTAAATTATAGAGAATGTCAGAAGTTTATTTTTTCAGCCGTTTGGGGGAAGCCGTCTTACTAAAAGGTTCACTCAGTTTCTGAAGCACAATAAGAGTGAAACGTTTGCAAAGATAGGGTGTTGCTGTGGAAGACTTCTGAGCCCCTAAATTCTCAGGCATAATTTGTTTAAATAGAACCTGTAAGCGGAGAAGTTGCAATCACAATAGTGATTGCACAGAAGCAGGCTATTGGCATCCTGTCCCTGCAGACCTCTGCAAGAGCAACTCCCCTGTCTTTCCCAGTGGCCCTGCAAGTTTTTTTCCTCTTTAGGTGCTCATCCAATTCATCAGTAAAGTGATGGAAGGGGTCATCAGTGATATCAAGTGGCACTTGCTTAGCAATAACTTGCTCACTGACGCCCAGTTTGGGTTCTGCCAGGGCCACTCAGCTCCTGACCTCATTACAGCTTTGGTTCAAACATGGACAAAAGAGCTGAACTCCTGAGGTGACGTGAGAGTGACTGCCCTTGACAGCAAGGCAGCATTTGATGGAGTGTGGCATCAAGGAGCCTGAGCAAAATTGGAGTAATTGTGAATCAGGAGGAAAACTCTGCTGGTTGGAGTCACGCCTAGCACAAAGAAAGATGGTTGTGGTTGTTGGAGGTCAGTCATCTCAGCTCCAGGACATCACTGCAGGAGTTCCTCAGGGTAGTTTTCAGCCCAACCATTCAGCTGCTTCATCAAATGACCTTCCTTCCATCAGAAGGTCAGAAGTGGGGATGTTCGCTGAAGATTGCACAATGTTCAGCACCATTCGTGGCTCCTCAGATACTGAAACAGTCCATGTCCAAATGCAGCAGGAACTGGACAACATCCAGGCTTGGGCTGACAAGTGGCAAATAACATTCATGCCACACACAAGTGTCAGGCAATGACCATCTCCAACAAGAGAGAATTCAACCATCACCCCTTGATGTTCAATGGCATTACCATCACTGAATCCTCCACTATCAACATCCAGGGCGTTACCATTGACCAGAAACTGAACTGGATTAGCCATATAAATACTGGTGGCTACAAGGGCAGGTCAGAGGCTAGGAATCATGCAATGAGTTACTCACCCCCTGACTCCCCAAAGCCTGTCCACCATCCACAAGGCACAAGTCAGGAAGGTGATGGAATATGCCCCACTTGCCTGGATAAGTGCAGCTTCCACAACACTCAAGAAGCTCAACACCATCCAGGACAAAGCAGTCTGCTTGATTGGCACCACATCCACAAATATTCACTCCCTCCACCACCGATGCACAGTAGCAGCAGTGTTTATACCATCTACAAGATGCACTGCAGGAATTCACCAAGGCTCCTTCGACAGCACCTTCCAAACTCACAACCACGACCATCTAGAAGGGCAAGGGCAGCAAATAGATGGGAACACCACCACCTGGAAGTTCCCCTCCAAGTCACTCACCATCCTGACTTGGAAATATATCACCATTCCTTCACTGTTGCTGGGTCAAAATCCTGGAACTCCCTTCCTAACAGCACTGTGGGTGCACTACACCAAATGGACTGCAGCAGTTCAAGAAGGCAGCTACCACCACCTTCTCAAGGGCAACTAGGGATGGGCAACAAATACCGGCCCAGCCAGCGAAGCCCACATCCCGTGGATGAATTTTTTTTTAAATTCCCTTTGGAAAGCCAGGATTGTATCAGTCTCCCCCACACTCTCAGGTAGTGCTTTCCTGATGCCAAACTCACTTATAAACAAAGATTTTACTCGTGTTGTTTCTTTGCCAATCTTAAATTAATGTGTCCCCTCTGGTTCGGGACTCTTGTGCAAATGGAAATAATTTCTTTACATTTACTCTGTCTAGACCCTTCATGACTTTGAGCAATTCTCTTGCACCTTTCAACCTTTTGTAAGAAGAACAGCTCCAGCTTCTCCAATCTATCCAGGTAACTGAAGTTCCTCCCTCATCCATGAAACCTGTCTCCTATTATTTTTCGACACCCTCCCTAAAGGTTTTCACACCTTATCGAAAGTGCAATGCCCAGAATTGGATGCAGTGCTCCAGCTGAGGTCGAACCAGAGCGTTCCTTAAAAAAGGTTAATCAGAAATTCAAGATACCTCAACGCAATTGTCAGTGAGTAAATAATGTACTAGGTGTGGTTAAAATATCGAAAAAGAGCATATTTTCTGAAAGTAAGTCTTTTAACTGAAGTTGTGCGAGTTGTTTGTACCAAGGCAACAGGCTCTTTCCTCCAAATTATGCATCGTGCCATATCTTATAAACCGTTGTAAACATTGTAATTTACTTTTATCTTAACCTTGAGGTTGACTTCGATTCTTTAAAGAAGCTTTGGTGTGCCATTAAATGAGATTAATGGCGACAGATCTAGGATTTCAAATTCTTATTTTTGTTTGAGTTCTGATTCATAAGTGTGTCTTTATGGCGCTATGTATTCTGTTAGCTCCTTCGGCTCGATTAGACACTCTTCTCGAACCACACAGTTTGCTGGATTGACTCGGGAGTTGAGTCAACGGTAAAAGATCCGTGCAACAGTACAATATGACCTGTTATTTAAAGAAAAACAGGCCCGAAACCCGCTGTGTTCTCTGTGAAATCTCACTTTTATTGTTTAAATTACTCCAGGCATGCATTATATTACATTTAAAAAAAATAATCAAACAGAGCCGATCTCTCAACTGTCATATTTTGGGGGAAGGGCAATATATTTTGGATTATTTGAATTTGAAAAAAGTGACCCAACTCTCAGACTCAGTCACCCGAAATTCATCAACTGGATCGATCAGGTTTTTAACGAGTTGGAAGTTTTACAGTTCCCCATGTTTATTGAACAGCCCAGATCTTAGTCTTTTCTAAAAGGACACAGCCGACAGACAGATTTCTAGGAAATTCCGGAAACCTAAAACCCTACCAACCAAATATTCTCGGATTTAAGATGATTGCCAATTATAATTTAACTCAATGTTCTCAAGACTAGTATACATGTTTTCACCCAAAGCCTCCCAAGTCATGATGTAACCTTCAAATTTATATTTGGGAAAATCATGGAAACCGAGGCAGGTTTTAACGTTTCCAACATAAAGAGATTTCCATTCGAGGTGCCTACCCTTCACCATGCTCACCTGTGAACAATGATACTCTCAACTGAATCCAACTCGTCCAGACTTCTTGCGGGTTTAGAGATACCGTATCTCCCAACATTGAACATCATTCGCTTCAGGTCACATTTCACTTGAACGCTTATTTTCCACTAAGCAATATTACTTTATAGTAACATGCAGCTCCCGAGGTTGGGTCAGACTGTGCTATTTAGTAAACAGCGCAAGGCGAGTTCCTGATTTGCAACTTCAGTCCATTCCCGCAGAGCCTTTACATTGCGCCTCATGTCCTTCAGGGATTCCAGGGCGGATCATCTCTTCCCCGAGAGCGTGTCAACGAGCATTTTTCTTACAGTTTCTCTTATTCAAGCGGATAAAAGCTTCCTCTCGCCCGGGGGAGGTTAAAATTCAACTACCAATCATCTAGGGACGGACCACCCCAAATTTCTTTGAAAATCGAGCCACGATATAAAGCGTACCGACTGTCGGAAATACAGCTACTGAAAGCTCGCGGAAACGCAACTGACTGAATCGCCGTCTCCAATGAAGCAGGTGGGAACCGCCAGCAACTCCACTCGTCAAGCCACATCCCCGAGGGTCCTAATGCCCGATCATCTTGTCATGGCCGTGACTACTCTCGGATGCTTGCTTGAATCATCAGCATTCAACAAAACTGAGACATATAAATGCTTACTGGAATTATTGCAATTAATGTAATTACTCATTTGCTTACTCTCTGTTGAAAATTAGTTCTTAAAAAGATGGAAAGTGAAACAAAAACAAATGGTTAAATTGAGCAACCCCTAAAAGGTATATGAGAATAGCAGGCACGATTAATCTATACCTTTGATTGATTGTAATGCCAACTTTGTAGTGCCTGCTCATGTGAACGATTTCTGTATGCAGCCAGGGCTAATTGCACTGTTGATTGGCTGCACACATCAGCAGGGGGCCTGTAGTATATTGTGTTAACCGAGCATTTTGTTGTATTGCCCTCTCTGTTGGATAGGTGTAACATAAAGTTAGTTCACTAATGGCTACCTACAATGGAACATGTATGTGTTAGTCTTAACGCAATACGAAACAGAAAGATGACGACCGGGCTGGGCGGAATTTTCTTTTATGTTTAATTTGAAAATTAAGAACTGAAGGATACTGTGATGCATCTGTGGAACTCCTAAAGTTGATTTTGAGGAAGAGAGCAATTTGAAAGATTGTTTCATGTGCACATCATATTCAGGTACACAGTGAATGGCATTGAAGATACATTTGGAGACAATGGGGAAAGTCAGCTCTAACAAAGAGGACTGGTATAATTTGAAATGAAGGTTACTCGTTTGGCTGAAAGCGAATTAAATAGGAGATGAGGATAAAGTAAACGTTTTCCTCACCATGATGGGTGTCTAACCAATCTTGCCCATAAGACCCCAGTACTATGGACTATTCTGAAATTAAGGAGATTCTGGACTTGTACTATGACAGGACTAAGAATGAGATTGCACTGAGAGTTGCATATGGTGAAAGGGAGCCATTACCAAGAAGAGGCTGTTGCAGATTACATTCTCAAATTAAAGAAATTCTCTCATCATCATGGAAATCAACCTCAGTGACACGGTTGTAGGAGGACCAAACAACAATAAAACCCAGGCCAAGCTTTTGAGCGAAGGCAATAAACTGACGTGGCAGGAGGCCTGTGAGGAGGCCACAGCCATGCAAATGGCAGAAAGAGATATCTGCAAATTACAAGGGAGCTCTTTCCTGAGCTGGCAGGGAAAGTCCGCAGTATTTCAGTGGGATCCAGGCCATGGCAACCAAGTTCACAGTCTCAGAATTTGAAATTTAGATGCTACCATTGCCATGGTAGCCACCAACCATTCAAATGCCTCCATTCCCAGTCAAAGTGCAATGCCTGTCAGAAGGTTGGTCAGGTCCAGATGGCATGCAAGGTTAGAGGAAACAGTAATGCTCCAGGTTGTGGTAAAACTCCAGGTCGCATCCATGTATCTGATAAAGGTGCTGGTAGATCTAAAGCTAGTTCAGGAGTCTAGAAATCCTCAAATGTGCATGTGATAGATGTGGAAACAGAAGTTGATGCTATTGAGCAGGAAGATTAAGAGTTGTACACAGTCAGAGGGGAAGAAAAACAGCACATGAAAGTTGAGAGTATTAGGCCTGAAGATACAATTCCAGTACCCATAGTGGAAGTGAAAATCAGAGATTCATAACTTACTTTCACCATTAATACAGCTACAGCTGTGTCTGTTACTTCAGAAAGAGAACACAAGGATCTGAGTCACATTCCCTTATGCAAAACTGGGGTGAAGCTAACTAGTTATTCCAATAACAGTATTCCAGTGTTAGGTCATTAGTATTAGGGTAGAATATGATGGTACATCCTATTATTTGTCAATGGTAGTAGTAAAAGGGAACAAAGACTCACTGATGGGAAGGAATCGGCTTGAGAAAATACAATTACAATGCACCGAGTTATTTACAGTAGAGATCAGTAAGAGTACGCCTGACATTGAGCAAGGCTAAGAAAGCACAAAGTGATCTTTGAGCAAAGAGGAACAAATGATAAAATTAGGCATCACAAGGCCGAAGTCAAGATAAAGACAGCTGACACCTTGCAAGGCTAGGCCAGTACCTCATGCACAGTTAGAAGCAGTAAAGAGCTGAATAGGTTAGGAAGAACGGGGCAATTAAGAAAGTGAAGAGCAGTGAATGGGTTGGACTCATTGTGGTAGTTCAAAAAGCAGGCAGGTCGATTCAGATTATAAACAAATGGTAAATGAGGAGATCGAGAATGATACCCACTGCCTACCAGTGAATATTTGTTTTCTAATTTAGCCAGTGGAAAGGTGTTCAGTAAGATAGATTTGTCAAATGAATATTTGCAATTAGAATTAACTGACAAGAGCAAGGAACCATTCATACACAGAAAGGGCTGTACCAGTACGAAATGTTACCATTGTCCACACAGTGTTCCAGAGGGTTATGGATTGGGTAATAAGTTGAATGAAAGGAACGTGTAGCCTCTTACTTGACATTCTAATTAGCAGTAAGAGCACATTGTAAGTTTGAACAAAGTTCTAGATCGACGCAAGAGAATGGAATCAAAGGTAAAAAGCACTGGTGTTGCTTCATGGTGTCAAGTGTAACATACCTAGGTCACCAAATAGATAGTGAAGGCATCCACCCAATGCAGGAGAAGGTTAAGGAGATTTTGAAATTAAAGGGACCAGAGAATAAAGAACTTAGAATATTCATTGGAATTGTGTGTTATTCTAAGTTCATCCCCAACTTAGATGATACATTTGGTCCACTGCATCAATTTCTCAAAGATGGAATAGATTGGGAGTGGTCTGTGGACTGTCAAAAAGCATTTGAAGAAGTGAAGGAAGTACTGACTAGCGATGCTGTTTTGACCCACTATGATCCCAAGAAAAAATGGGCTTTAGTATATGATGCCTCACCACAGGGGTTAGGTGTGATGTTACCTCACATGATGGAAGATGATGTAGAGAAGCCTGTTGCATATGTTTCATGTACTTTAACTAAGTCAGAGCAAAATTACTCAAAAGTCAAAAAAAAGGCATTAGGGATTATATATGGTGTTACTAAATTCCACAAATACTTGCATGGTAGGAAGTTCACTTTGTTAACAGACCACCAAGCCCTTACCTCCATATTTGGTTTAAATAAGGGGGTACCACCCCTAGTGGCAGCATGGCTTCAGTGATGAATGTTGTTTTTGATGGCCCATCAGTATGATATTAGGTTTTGTAAGTCAGCAGATCATTCAAATGCTGGCTCTCTTTCGAGATTTCCCGTGAAGATGGGAATCTCTAGCCACTGAGTTACCTGTGAATTACATTACATACACAAATGACATGCCAGTATCTGCTAGAGAAGCTAGTGAAGAAACTTGCAAGGATACGGTGCTCAGTAAAGTGCTCAATTACATCATGAATGGCTTGCCTACAGAGTGTGATAATGAGAAATTGCAGGTGTATTTCACATGTAGAAATTAACTGAGTGTAGATCAAGGCTGTCTCCTATGGTGTTTAAGAGTCATTATTCCACCAAGCTTTAGAGAGACATTGTTAGAGGAACTCCATCAAGAGCACACTGGGATAGTCCATATGAAATCAGTAGCAAGAAGCTATTTTTGGTATCCAAAGGTGCATAGAGATATTGAAGAGTTGGTGAAGAGTTGTGAGGTATATCACAGAATGAAAAATGATCCAACCAAGGTCCCTTTCATTCCATGATCAAACACAATAAAACCTTGGGAATGAGTGTACATGTCGATTTCTTTGGAAGGGAAAGAGTACCCTGTTTTGGTCGATAGCTCTAGTAAGTGGACAAATGTTGAGTGCCCATTAGCATGTGCCAAAACTATTGAGGTTTTGTGAAGTTGATTTGCAGTTAATCGGCTGCCAGAGGTGTTGGCATCAGATAATTACCTACAGTTTATGTCAGAAGAGTTTGAAATATTACTGAGTAGAAATGAAGTCAAACACCCTTGAATACTACTCTATCACCCAGTGCTGATTGGTGTTGCAGAAAGAAGTGTACAGATTGTGAAGAGGCCTTTCCAGAAGTATTTGCTAGGTGACATCTAGGCAGCAGTTTCCATATTTCTCTTCAGCACAGGCTAGACAATTTTCTGTTCTCTTACAGACTCCGCAGTCTATAACAAATTCTTTACCTTACGAGTTAGTGTTTAAACATGCTCCTGGGACAAGATTTTGTTTCCTTAAGCCTGACATCAATAGCAAAGTAAGAGAAAAGCAAGAAAAACGAAGATGAGTCATGATACACCAGGCATGAAACTTATAGAATTCAGTGCTGGCCAGAAGGTCATGGTGAAAAACCACTGGAGTGAAAAAGTGAGGTATGTGATTGGAGCTGTTGTAAAATGATTAGGTGCATTCAAATATACAGTGAATATTGGAGAGAGACTCCATCAGTGTCATATAGATCATTTGCTTGAAAAAGAAAATCTGACAAAGGGAGAGCAGGGGAAACCTCTAATAGCCCAGATTTCTCCTACAGCCCAAAGTGAAAGTCAGAAAGAAACTGGAAGTCTGCTGTTATTACAGAATCCACTGGTAAAACAAGTGAGTCAGCGTCTTTGATTAAGACAAGTCAATCAATGTCACAGTCCCAACCATTAAGTACAGTTACTAGTCAAAGTCAAAATTCAGATTTGACACACTCATTGATGTTGGGAGAGCAGGGCCAAGCTAATGGAAATGGAAGGAGATACCCAAAGATACAGAAAAAGAAAGAATCCACATAGCTTAACTGAAAGTGTGTAGGAAGGAAGAAGAAAAAAGTTGTTTTTTTCATTATTTCTTGTCAAATTATAATATTTTTGTTAAACACATACTGATATAATTGGTTGTGATTACAGTAAAAAAGAACTGCCAAGAAAAAGGCTCAGGATGAAACATCAGCAAACAATGAGCCAAGGACATGCCTGTGGGCAAAGCACACAGAAATGAAGGAATATTGCTTTTACAAAATGTTTGCTATTTTATAAATGAAACACCTTTGTGCAAAACTCAATGAGTTGAAAATTTGAAAATGGAGGCAAATAATTATAAATTGAGGTGTAAACAAGGGTATTACTGAGAAATTTGTTCAAAATTATATGAACAAGTAACAATAAGTGCTTTATGTGATTTTTTTTCTCGATTTCAAAATTATAAATGTAAGCTTTATCTATAAACATGAACTTTCATTGCAGCTTGGTACTGCCTTAGCTCAGATGGTTTGCTGTTTTATGAAATGAAGAAATCTGCAGATAAACCAAAATATAAGGCAAAACAACTTTGAACTGAAGTAATACAAATTTAAAATGAACCAATCAACTGCAAGAAATTTGATTTTGTTTTTAAGTATTAGACAAGTGGAATAAATTTGCCTTTGATTGTGAATAGGAAGTGTGGTAGAAAATGTAACATGAAATGTGACATGCTCCACAGGAAATGCACGTACTGTTATTATAATAATGTTAGTGTATGTCTTGTGTTATTTATAGGGAGGATATGTTGGTACCGAGAGAAAGGGAGATCTTTTGGTTTCGCACCCATCCCAGATGAAAGATATTGGTATTTTATAGTGGTGAGAACTGGGGAGATCCTGGCTTTGGAAGCTGTGGAAGGGGCTTTATGGGACTTGGCAGCATTGAGGAGAGAGGACTTCTTGAGATTTGGCAGCAATAGAGAAGGGGGTATGTTGGGTTCAGTAATAGTGGAGGAAGAGCAGGTCTTGGGGTTTGGTATTGTGAAACAGTTAGTGCAGCTGCATAATTGAATTGTTGCATAATTAGTTGATTTGGAATTCTCAGTCATAAACAAAAGAATTACAGCTGGTATAAATCAACCATCTTTCTGAGATAGATCCTGAAGTAAAATATAAAAACAGTTTTGATTTACTTAAAAGGCTTCTTATAACAAATCATTTTGGAAATGCAGTTCAAATACTATTACAGCTTGAGCAAAGATCTGCTTTAACATTTATACTGATAAACGTGCACTTTGAGTACAACCATTACTTATGGTTTTTAAGTGGGAACAAAGGACAGCACAGATGGTGTAAACACTATTTGGTTCACATTCCTTACTAAGAAATTTGCATAATTTGAATTACAATTAATACATTTTGAATCACACTAACATGCAATCTAATTTGTATATAGCCGGCCAGGTGGAAGGCATTTAAATTGTGGTGGGCCAAATCTGAATATGAACCAAACAGTTGTAAATATGCCACAAATTTGTTTAATCCAGGCATGATGCCATTGACACAGGAAATGTATCAGACAGGACGTGTGGATGGTAGATGCGATATTTTTGAAAGATGGAAACTGAGTGTAGTGAAGCAAAATTATTTACCAAACCCAGTAATGGCCTATTTAAAGTACTTTTACCTTGAAGAAGTTAGCAGATGCACAGTCCTCTCCAGCTGGCAACAATACAAATATAAATGACTTCTGGAATTTTAATGTGTTACAGACCTAGATTATTGTAAGTACCACTATCTGCCACTGTATTAAACATGTCTGGTTTTGACCTGCTCAAAGTCAGGAGCAAATTCTGTATTATTGCATCATTTGCCAAGATGATTTTTAGTTTCCAGATGTAATCAAACAGATACAAAGAATTGATCTTGAGGTCCACCCTGCAAAATTTTCGATGGTTTTCATTGCATCTCAAGGATCTTAAGACAAACATATGCTGTTCATGAGTTATTTTACTAATTTATTTAGCCTATATTACATTTTCCTGCATATTGGCTCAGATCTTCCAGTCTCATGATTGTTGGAGACTGGATGTATGATCCAAGTTGCGTGTCGAGCTTGTGGAAGTTCTGATGGGCTGACCTCCGGAAGTCTGAACTTCCAATGCACAATCCCCTGCTCCCCAGGGTCCTCTGTAAAAGTCTGCAGCTTTGAGCCAGAATCAGAGACTTTGGACAGTCCTGTAGGATTGACTAGTTACCGAGGAAATGTTAGACAGAAAAATCCTGGTCTAACTCATGGGTAACTTCAGAACTGACCCTCCAATCATTCACACTGACCCTGCCTGACTCTCCTCTCCACCACCCACCTACCCCAACTCCCCCTCTAACCCAGACTACACCCTGACCTGACCCAACTACACCCCCCCGACCATGCTAACCCCCAAGAACCCCTTAGCCCAACCTGACTACCCCCCGACCAGACCTGACTACCCCTAACCACTCGATTACTCCCCGACGCAACCTGACTAGCCCCCTAACTGACTACACCTCCTGACCTAACCTGACTAGCTCACTACCTGTAAACTCTCCTGACTCAACTTGATTGCCATCCACCCACCTGCCACCCAACCCACCTGCCACCCAACCCATCTGCCACCTCACCCAACTGTCAGCCCCCACCAACTTACCTCATCCACTCTACCCAGTTACCTCACCCGCCCTATCTACTTACCTCACCTAGTTACCCATCCAAACACTCTACCCATTCACGAACATTCATTCATTCACCCATTCATTAACATTTACTCTGGACATTTAAATTTACCATACGGCAGCTAGTGCCAGAAAAAAGGGGAGGGGGTGGTGTCTTAAACATAGAAAATAGAAGCAGGAGTAGGCCATTCATCCTTTTGAGCCTGCTCCACCATTCATTATTATCACGACTGATCATCCAACTCAATAGCCTGCTCCCGCTTTCTCCTCAAATCCTTTGATCCCTTTCTCCCCAAGAGCTATATCTAACTCCTTCTTGAAAACATACAATGTTTTGGCCTCAACTACTTTCTGTGGTAGCGAATTCCACAGGCTCACCACTCTCTGGGTGAAGAAATTTCTCCTCATCTCAGTCCTAAATGGTCTACCCCGTATTCTCAGACTGTGACCCCTGGTCCTGGACTCCCCCACCATCAGGAACATCCTTCCTGCATCTACCTTGTCTAGTCCTGTTATAAATTTATAGGTTTCTATGAGATCCCCCCTCATTCTTCTGAACTCTAGCGAATATAATCCTAACTGACTCAATCTCTCCTCATATGTCAGTCCTGCCATCCCAGGGATCAGTCTGGTAAACCTTCACTGCACTCCCTCTATAGCAAGAACATCCTTCCTCAGCTGAGGAGACCAAAACTGTGCACAATATTTCAGGTGTGGTCTCACCAAGGCCCGGTATAATTGCAGCAAGGCATCCCTGCTCCTGTGCTCGAATCCTCTCGCTATGAAAGCAAACATACCATTTGCCTTTTTTACCACCTGCTGCACCTGCATGCTTACCTTCAGCGACTGGTGTACGAGGACACCCCGGTCCCGTTGTATATTCCCCCCTCTCAATTCATAGCCATTCAGATAATAATCTGCCTTCCTGTTTTTGCTACCAAATTGGATAACCTCACATTTATCCACATTATTCTGCATCTGCCATGCATTTGCCCACTCACTCAGCTTGTCCAAATCACACTGAAGTATCTCTGCATCCCCCTCACAGCTCCCCCTCCCACCCAGCCTTGTGTCATCTGCAAATTTGGAGATATTACATTTAGTTCCCTCATCTAAATCATTAATATATATTGTGAATAGCTGGGTTCCCAGCACCAATCCCTGCAGTACCCCACCAGTCACTGCCTGCCATTCGGAAAAAGACCCGTTTATTCCTACTCTTGGTTACCTGTCTGCCAACCAGTTTTCTATCCATCTCAATACATTACCCCCAATCCCATGCACTTTAATTTTACATGCCAATCTCTTATGTGGGACTTTGTCGAAAGCCTTCTGAAAGTCCAAATCAACCACACTCACTGGCTCCCTCTCATCAACTCGACTAGTTACATCCTCAAAAAATTCCAGTAGATTTGTCAAACATGATTTCTGTTTCGTAAATCCATGCTGACTCGGTCTGATTCTACCACTGTTCTCCAAGTGCTCAGCTATTACATCTTTTATAATAGACTCTAGAATTTTCCCCACTCTCGACGTCAGGCTGAGTGGTCTATAATTCCCTTTTTTCTCTCTACCCCCCTTTTTAAATAGTGGGGTTACATTAGCTACCTTCCAATCTGTAGGAACTGTTCCAGAGTCTATAAAATTTTGGAAGATGACCACCAATGCATCCACTATTTCTAGGGCTACTTCCTTAAGTACTCTGGGATGTAGATTATCAGGCCCTGGGGATTTATTGGCCTTCAATCTCATCAATTTCTCCAATACCATTTCCTTACTAATACTGATTTCTGTCAGTTCCTCCCTCTCACTAAACCCTGTGTTCCCTAACATTTCTGGTATGTTATTTGTGTCATCCTTTATGAAGACAGAGCCAAAGTATGTATTTAGTTGGTCAGCCATTTCTTTGTTCCCCATTATAAATTCCCCTGTTTCTGACTGTAAGGGACCTACATTTGCCTTCACCAATCTTTTACTCTTCACATACCTATAGAAACTTGTACAGTCAGTTTTTATGTTCCCCGCAAGCTTACTCCCATACTCTATTTTCCCCTTCTTAAATAATCCCTTGGTCCTCCTTTGCTGATTTCTAAAGTGCTCCCAATCCCCAGGTCTGTTGTTTTTTCTGGCCAATTTGTGTGCCTCTTCCTTGCATCTAATACTATCTCTAATTTCCCTTGTAAGCCATGGTTTGGCCACCTTTCCCATTTTACTTTTGTGCCAGACAGGAATAAACAATTGTTGCAGTTCACCCATGCGCTCTTTGAACGTTTGCCATTGCCTATCCACCGTCATCCCTTTGAGTAACGTTTCCCAATCCATTATAGCCAACTCACGCTTCATACCATCGTAGTTTCCTTTATTAAGATTCAGGACCCTAGTCTCAGAATCAACTACGTCACTCTCCATCTTGATGAAGAATTCTATCATATAATGGTCGCTCATCCCCAAGGGGCCTCGCACAACTAGATTGCCAATTATTCCTTTCTCATTACACAATACCCAGTCTAGGATAGCCTGTTCTCTAGTTGGTTCCTCAACGTATTGGTCCAGAAAACCATCCCGTATACACTCCAGGAATTCCTCCTCTCTATGGTATTGTTACTAATTTGATTTGCCCCATCTATATGCAGATTAAAGTCACCCATAACTACAGATGTTCCTTTATTGCATGCATCTCTAATTTCCTGTTTAGTGCCATTCCCAACATCACCACTACAGTTTGGGGGTCTATATACAACCCCCACTAACGTTTTTTGCCCCTAAGTGTTTCTGAGCTCTACCCATACAGATTCCACATCGTTGGGGCTAATATCTTTCCTCACTATTGCGTTAATTTCCTCTTTAACCAGCAATGCAACTCCACCGCTTTTTCCTTTTTGTCAATCCTTCCTAAATACTGAATACCACTGGATGTTCAGTTCCCATCCCTGGTCACCCTGCAGCCATGTCTCCGTAATCCCGGCTATATCATACCTGTTTATATCTATTTGCGCGGTTAATTCATCCAATTTATTGTGAATGCTCCTCGCCTTAAGGCACAAAGCCTTAAGACTTGTATTTTTAACATTACTTGTCACGTTCCCACTATTTTTCACTGAGGCCCTGTTTGATTTTTGCCCTTGATTTCTCTGCCTATCACTTTTCTTATTCCCCTTTCTGTCTTTTGTTCTTGTCCTTGATTCCCCCTCCTCTGACTCCTTGCATAGGTTCCCATCCCCCTGCCATTTTAGTTTAAACCCTCCCCAACCACTCTTGCAAATGTTCTCCCAGGACATCAGTCCCAGTCCTCACCTCCCCCAGAACCAGTCCCAGTGTCCCAGGACTCTGAAACCCTCTCCCTCACACCATCTCTTCAGCCATGCATTCATCCGTTATATCCTGCTATTTCTACTCTGACTAGCATGTGGCACTGGTAGTAATCCTGAGACCACTACCTTTTGGGTCCTACTTTTCAACTTACTTCCTAACTCCCTATATTCTGCTTTTAGGACCTCATCCCTTTTTTTACCCATGTCGTTTGTACCAATGTGTACCACGACCACTGGCTGTTCACCCTCCCCCTTCAGAATGTCCTGTAGCCGCTCTGAGACATCCTTGACCCTAGCAGCAGGGAGGCAACATACCATCCTGGAGTCTTGTTTGCAGCCACACAAACGCCTATCTATTCCCCTTACATTTGAATTCCCTATAACTATTGCATTCCCATGCTTTTTACTCCTCCCCTGTGCAGCAGAGCCAACCATGGTGCAACAAATTTGGCTGTTGCTGCTTTCCCCTGAGAGGCCATTCCCCACAACAGTATCTAAAGCAGTATATCTGTTTTGCAGGGGAATAGCCAAAGGAGATTCCTGCACTGCCTGCCTAGTGGTCACCCATTCCCTTCCTGCCTTTGGACTCTTAGCCTGTGGTGTGACCACCTCTCTATATGTGCTATCCACGATACACTCCACCTCACAGATGCTCCACAGTGTCCCCAGCCGCCGCTCCAGCTCCAAAACCCGGGCTTCCAGGAGCTGCAACTGGAGACACTTCCTGCACACATGCTGGTCCCAGGCACTGGAAATGTTCCCGGCTTCCCACATAGAGCAGGAGGAGCACACCACGGCTTTGAGCTCTCCTGCCGTGACTTACCCCTTTAAATTAAATTAAACCTTTTGGAAGATACTTAATATCAAATAATATCAATTACTCTAGGGCCCTTCTTCCCTGCTCCTCATTGTTACAGAATATAGCCCTTACAAACGATGAACCACAAAATAAGACCTTAAAAACTATAAGCAATAACAGTAGTAAATACTTACCTGACCGTACTCATGGTTCTCAAAGGATCACCTCGTTCCCTCCTCACCTCCTCCCTCAGTCACCAAACTCCAACTTAAGCATTCTACTGCAGCCCAAAGCAGCACTCCAGTGCAGACAAAGTCAGCACTGTAAGATGGCCTGTTTTTATACTCTCTGAATCTAGCCTCTGAAAACCTGTTTAAGTCAGTTAAATAATTAACTAGTTGTAGCTGCTAGCAGAGCCTGTATAAACCCTGTTTTAAAGCTGGCCTAAAAATCACCTTCTTCCAATCCAAACAGCAACTTTTAGTTAATTACTAAACTAAAGAAAGACTAGATTTTAGATAGAAATTAACCCTTAAATTTCCTCAGTCACCAAACTCCAACTTAAGCACTCTACTGCAGCCCAAAGCAGCATTCCAGTGCAGTCTTCTGTGCTGATTTCCTTCCCAGGTCTCTGCATGGATATCTGTGTTGAGCAAGTTCCTCTGGCTGCTGCATTGGAAGTCAGACGCTTTTAAACATAACCAGGTAATTGCCCAGTTTTCTGACTGATCACTGTTGGATGCAGTGGTTCCGACACTGATTGGAGGATTTGAGTCATTACGATATTGCTACAACACTTTTCCTCATTTATATATGTGTAGGTTGTGGGTCTCCATCTTAGGACCAGATCATTATGTCAAACAGGATTTTCAGCATATGAAAGTTATCTGTCTCTGTTTGATTGCCTCTGTCCTGGGACGAAAGTAATTTAAATACCTTTACATTAGTCGTTTGTCATTGCCTCATACTTAAAGTTGGCAACAAATATACATTGTAAATAAAGTGATGCACTTATCTTCAAGTATAAGGTCAATCACCTAATGCAAATTATTTCCACTTCTACTTTGAGAGCTAGCAATGTTTCAGTCTTCAATGTGAGCATCAGAGTGATTTGCTATTAAAAGCAGAGGAGAATAAAAAGCTTTGTCTCCAGCAGTTTATAAGGTCAAAGTGTTCCTTTGCAGTTTTGTTACTCTGGCCTGGGGGTCATAAAGACTTTGAATAAGTGTGGCTACCATTCCCTAGCTAAGAGGGCATTCATGCGATTCTGGCAATGCCAGATTGTAACTGACTCCTAAGCTCAATAAGTGTTATGTCTTCTGGTTCCTCTAAGTTTGAAATAATCACACTTCTAGACTCAAAATGCTGGAGCTTCTTCAAGTATATTTCTTACAGTTCTCCCTGTGGCTGGTGGAATGATACGTTGTTGTTTGGAGCTGACTGCAGTGCAGTAGTAACTGTGGCATCCTAGATGTACATTCACATAACAAGTAGTTCCTAGCTCTTTACGAATAAATAATAATATAACATTCCTCTTTCTTTAAAAAAATAATGCCTCTATATCAATATAATTGTTCCAGTCATTAACTTGTATATATAATATCTATATAAATATATATATATATAAAATATCTAACTAAAGGAGATTAACAATAAACTGTTATAATAAATTGAACACCTTTAGAGCCTGTTATAACTTGTTTTCTCAAAACATTATTCATGCTATCACCTAGGTGGTAGGATGTTGTGCCTGCAACTTGTAGATTTGGCATTCTTCACTCTCAGTGAGGATTTGGTATTATGCATTTTATAGGGTGTTGAACATTGTTCAGTTGGTCTTAATGAAGTCTTCATAGTCTTAAGCAGGTTAACTGTATGTATTTATTAATCACAAGAACTATGTACATATATACAGTAAAAGGTTCAAGCTAGGAGCTGTCTCCATGCTTGCTTGTGCACATGGCTTTATCCAACACTAGACTGACTCCTAAATGTGGGTCATATCCTCTCTTATATCACTGTGTGGACAGTACTGCCCTCAGTCCTACGTTAACCTAATATGTGCCAGATCCTTATACTACACCACACCCAGTCTTTATACAATGTATTTCAAGTTATTTTAGTTTACCCCCATGTATTTAGATTGTTATTACGACTCCATCTCCCCCCCTTCAAGTCTCTGAGTTCATAGGTTCAGGCGATCTGGAGGCCTTATAGCCCTTCCATATCTCATTCACACTACTGTCAGAGGAGTGGCAGGCTCTATAGCTGCAGGTAAACTCTGTTGATTTTGAGGTTGTTCTGGCATCTGGATATCTTTTCATCTTCTTTTTCCATTCCATGCTCTTTGTCGATTTGGCAGCTGTGGTGTTAGGTGGTTGTTTGTCCTGTTTCCCACGGACAAATGTTGTGCTCATCTACATGTCATTTTTTTCTCTTCTTCCTTTGTCGTGTGGGTCATCGTGATGTCTTCTGTGATGGAAAATGGCCATTCCTGTTATGAGGATGTGGTTTTTTAGGAAGCTCACCTTTGTGTTTGGCTGTGTGGTGTGCTATTCGGTAATGGACAGCTGCTACTTGGTTCCAGCAACATCTGTGGTACTGTCAAGCTGGCTGGGAGTTGCAGTGTTTGCCCTGTGGTTGCATTGTTGACCTCATCAACAGTTGTCAGAGCCAAAGGTTTATTATCTTCTGGCTGTTGGTTGCTTTCTTGTCTATCCTCAACTGGAGACATTGTGGTAACCATTTGAGTGGTTCGCTGCTCTGACCAATGAGGGCTTTCTGGCACCTGTAATGAAAATGCACAAACCTGCTCTGTCAAGAGAGAACATGGTTCAGAGCTGATGTCCCAGTCAGGATACTCTTTCTTGTTTCAGCTCTTGAGAACACACAGTCCTGTGTAATTTACAACAGTGGTTGTCTTGACATCTTCTGACATTTTGAGGAGATTCACAGGCATCTCTGCTCAAGAGAGAAAAAGACTGGTTATGGATGTTGTGCATCAGCTCTAAGAATTCTTTGCCGCCATACCTTAGTGGTTCCTGAATCATGCCTGTGATTGGAAGTTGGATTCTTCCGGACCCATTGAGTGATGTGTCTGTTGTTCAAAGCCAGTGGTCTCTCAGCCATGGTTCTTTGTCCGATAGAACTGTAAGACTGGTTCCCATGTCCAATTTAAAGTTTGTGAGATGCCCGTTAACTGAAATGTCCGCATTCCAAAATGAAAATCAAGGATCTTATACCTCATCCAAGAAGCAATGCTGTGTGTCCTCTTGGTGTGCAATCTCACACTCATGAATCATCTTTGAGTTTTCTGTGCATTTCGATGCTTTGGCCTTGCACAGTTTGCCAAAATATCGAATTCTGTTGCATTGAAAGCATTGAGCTAAAATTGCAGGTCATTGATCTTACCTGTGGGTGTGCTTTGTTCCACAGGACTGGCATGGTCATTCTGCTGGTTGGTTAGGGTATTACTTCCCTTGGCCTGGGGTGTCCCTGTTTCTGTTCTGTTTAACTAATGGGCTGTGGGGTTTCCTTTGTACATGGTTTACTTTCCCCCCTTAAAATAGACCTGTGACACACATGGAGTTCACAATGCCTAACAATCTGGATAGCTTTCTCGAGGGTTAGATCTTCCTTTGCTTGCAGCATGTCTGAGAGTGTGTTCTCCACTACTCCTACAACTATTCTATCCCTGATAAGTTCAGATTTTGGATCTCTGTATTTGCAGCCTTCAGCCATCCTAAATAGATCATTAATGAATGAGTCGACAGGTTCTCCTGGCTGCTGGAGGATTTTGTTACTTCTTAGGTTGAAATAAACATCGAATAATTTTAGTACTTATTCTTATTTAGCAGATGATTCGTTGATTCCTTGTCCAGAAATTATGTTGTCTGCTATCGAGCCTACTCAGTAAAGCAGTGTGTTAACTTGTTGAACTCCTGTCTTTTTATAATTCCCACAGTCCGTGGACGTTCCATTCCCCTGAGGTCTCGTGAAGGATGAAATTGTGAACGGCGAGCACAAGAAAACAAAAACAATTTAAAATTTTTCAATTACAGAATACAGTAGAACAATTTACAAATTACAGCATATGTACAGTCCATTGAAGACAATTTTACTGAAGAAATTGTTTGTTAACACAAGAAAACAAGAACAATTTAAAACTTGTCCATTACAGAATACAGTACGTTCCTGTCGTACAATTTACAAATCACAGTACTGTACAGTACAGGTACCGTACTTTTCTTGCAAGTGGAGGAATGGGTGACGTGGCTGATGCAGGCATTGATGTGGATAATTTGGATGAGAAGAACGAGGTTATTGTTGACTGCTTCGCCTTTTGTTTTTCAATTTTGTAAAGTTCTCTGTAAGGAGCAATAGCTGTGTCAATTGCTCTACAAAAGTTGATGTCTCTTTCCATGCTTGTATCATGGTCTGTTGCCTGTTTTTTCAGCTGATCTTATGGGATCTGCCATCATTTTGGTTGTGAACTGAGCCTTCTTAGGCTCTTCTTCTTGCTCCAACTCCTGTTTAGGCTCATTTAATCTCATCAGTTCAACCAATTCTTCCGTAGAGAGTTCCTCTTGATGAGATTGAAGCAACTCATCCACTTCAGCTGTGGTGATGTCTTCGAATCCCTCCCCTCCAACTTGTTTTGTTAAGTCAACAGTCCATCCCTCCATCACTTTCACATGGTCCATCTCCGACACTTCCCTTCCCTTCCTTGACCTCTCTGCCTCAATTTCTGGTGATAGACTGTCCACCAATATTCATTACAAGCCCACCAACTCCCACATCTACCTCAACTACAGCTCCTCACACCCTGCTTCCTGTAAGGACTCCATCCCACTCTCTCAGTTCCTCCGCCTCCGTCACATCTGTTCCAATGATGCCACTTTCCAAAACAATATTTCTGACATGTCTTCCTTCTTCCTTAACCGAGGTTTCCCACCCACTGTGGTTGACAAGGCCCACAACCGTGTCCAACCCATTTCCCGTGCCTCTGCCCTCACACCTTCCTCTCTCTCCCAGAACAATGATAGGGTCCCCCTTGTCCCCGCTTTTCACCCCACCGGCCTCTGCATTCAAAGGATCATCTTCCGCCATTTCCGCCAACTCCAGCATGATGCCAACACCAAACTCATCTTCCCTTTACCCCACCTGTCGGCATTCCGCAGGGATCGTTCCCTCCGGGGGACACCCTGGTCCACTCCTCCATCACCCCCAACACCTCAACCCCCTCCCACGCAATTACAGAAGGTACAACACCTCGCTCCTCACCGTCCAAGGGCCCAAACACTCCTTTCAAGTGAAGCAGCGCTTCACTTGCATTTCCCTCAATTTAGTCTACTGCATTTGATGCTCCCATTGTAGAGACCAAACGCGGACTAGGTGACCGCTTTGCAAAATGCCTTTGGTCTGTCCACAAGCATGACCCAGACTTTCCTGTCACTTGCCATTTCAACACACCACCCTGCTCTCATGTCCACATGTCCATCCTTGGCCTGCAGCAATGTTCCAGTGAAGCTCAACACAAACTGGAGGAACAGCACCTCATCTTTCGATTAGGCACTTTACAGCCTTCGGAACTTAACATTGAGTTCAACAATTTCAGACCATGAGTTCTCTTCTCCATTCTCACTCCTTTTTTATCCCCTTTTTTCAATATTCATTTTTATTTTAAAATTTTTATATATTTCTTTCCACTTTTTTTATTATTATTATTTTTAAAATTTATTTTCATTTTTATTCATTGTTTTATCCCCAGTTTTTAGACTATTTTCGATCTTTTTTCCCACCACCGCATCCCCCCCCACCCAACCCACCCCAAGAGGGCATCGATCACTTGCTCATGTTGTTCTTTCCAGAGTGCTTACCCTTGTCTGGCTATTATCACATTCTGCTTTCTATCCTTAATTTCACCATTAGCATCTCCTTTAGCCAATACCACCACTATCAATACCCCTTTGACCTTTTGTTTATGACATCTTTGGCAATCTCTCCTTTGCCTCCACCTATCGCTGGCTTTCTATCCAGCTTCACCGGCTCCCCCCAACTTAAACAGTATAAATTTCACCACATTTTAACTTATCTTAGCTCTGAAGAAGAGTCAAACGGACTTGAAACGTTAACTCTGTCTTTCTCTCCACAGATGCTATCAGACCTGTTGCGTTTTCCAGCATTTTTTGTTTTTGTTTCAGATTTCCAGCATCCGTAGTATTTTGCTTGAATCCTAGCCACTTCAGCTTCCACATTGGAGAACCCTGTGAAATCATTCATGGCCTCAGGCCAAACTTTTTCCAGCAGGCATTTATGGTTGAAGCTCTAACTTCACCCCATGAGTCCTTAATTATGTCTCCTGCTATGAGGATATTGAATTGCTTCCAGCAATCACGGACTGTGGTTGAAGGGTCTGCTTCCAGAAGATGAAGGATGTGGCTGAAGCTTTGTCCAGTGCAGTAAGCCTTGAATGAAGCAATGACTCCCTGGCCCATTGGTTGGATAAATATGGTCGTATTTGGGGGTAAAAATTAAATTTCAACATCTGGATGGTTCTCAGTGAGAGAATGTGGATGCCCAGTGCAGCATCGAGGATTAGTAGGATCTTGAAAAACAGGTTCTTTTCCCTCAGATAAATGCGTAACTTGTGGCTGAAAGCAATTGGCAAACCAGTCTTCAAAGTGTGTCGTCTGCAAATTTAGCTACCTTGCCTTTGCTCCCCTCATCTAAGTCATTGATGTAAATTGTAAAAAGTTGAGGCCCCAGCACAGACCCCTGCATGACTCCACTCGTCACATCCTGCCAATCAGACAAAGACCCATTTATGCAGACTCTTTGTTTTCTGCCAGCCAGCCAGCCATCCAATCTTCTATCCATGTTAATACATTACCCCCTACACCACAAGCTTTCATTTTCCGCAATAACCTGTCAAATGCCTTCTGGAAATCCAAGTGCAGTATGTCTACAGGCTCCCTTTTATCCAGAGCACATGTTACTCCTTCAAAGAACTCTAATGAATTGGTTAAACATGATTTCTCTTTCACAAAACCATGCTGACTCTTCCCCATTACCTTGACTTTTTCTAAGCGCCCAGCTATAACCTTTTTAATGATCAACCCTAACACCTTCCCCATGACAGATGTCAAGCTAACTGGCCTATAGTTTCTTGTTTTCTGTCTCCCTCCCTTCTTGAATACAGTTATATTTGCTACTTTCCAATCTGATGGAACTCTTCCAGAATCTAGAGAATTTTGGAAAATTAACCCCAACGCATCTATTGCCTCATTAGCCACCTCTTTTAAGATCCTAGGACGAAGTCCATTTGGACCCGGAGACTTGTCAGCCCGCTGCTCCATCAGTTTGCTCAGTACCACTTCCCTAGTGATTGTAATTTTACCAAGTTCCACCTCCTGATTTACAGCTATTACTGTAATCTTTTTTGCATCCTCTATAGTGAAGACAGGAGCAAAATATTTGTTCATTTCATCAACGTTATTATCTATTATTAACTCCCCACTGTCACTCTCTAGAGGACCAAAACTCACTTTACTTACTCTTTTCCTTTTTAAATACCTGAAACTCTTGCTATCCATTTTTACATTTCTAGCTAGTTTCCTGATACTCTAATTTCTTTCTCCTGATTAGTCTTTTAGTCATTCTCTGCCGTTCTTTATATTCTGACCAATCATCTGACCTGCCACTCATCTTTGCACACTTATATGCTTTTTCCTTAAGCTTCATGCTTTCCCTAACTTATTTAGTTAACCACGGATGGTGGGTTCTCCCTTTAGAATTTTTCTTTATAATGAATATACTTATTCTGTGTATTCTGAAATATCCCCTTAAATGTCTGCCGCTGCTTCTCTATTGATCTATCCCCTAGCCTAGTATCCCAGCTCACTTCAGCTAGCTCAGCTTTCATGCCCACATAGTTGCCCTTATTTAAGTTTAAAATACTAGTCTTAGACCCACTCTTTTCCCTTTCCATCTGGATGTAAAATTCAATCATATTTTGGTTGCTGCTACGTAGAGGTGCCTTTACTCTAAGGTCATTAATTAATCCTTTCACAGTACACAATACCAAGTCTCAACTCATCTGTTTTCTGGTTGGTTCCGGGCTTGCTGCTCTCAGAAACTATCTCAAGCTTTACTGAAAAGGGTATCAGTCACCTCCCTCGTGCATTTATATGTGGCTGATTGTGAGATTCCGCAGGGGTCCCCAGTGGAGCCCTGGAATTTATCAGCTGGCAAAAACTCTGGGCCATAACTTCCTCGGAGTGGGCAATCAGCATTGGATTGCCACTTTGTGTCCAATTACATTTGTGGATTTTCTTTGGTGCCTGTCTCACCTGACCTTCCAACTCAGGCTGGGCAATTCCAGGCAGTGCAGCTCGTCTCCGATGCCCAGTGTTGAAGTCCAGCTCCTTTGAATTGAAGGAGAACATGCCCCCTCTTTTTACAGCATTAGTTGCCGTAAAACAGGTAAGCTAAATGCCCCATTGAACTTGACAGGCCAGTGGGAAAGTAAGTGTCTAAGGCAAGTAGATAGGATTTGGGGAGTGTGGGAGATCAGGGGTTGGCGGAAAATGGGCGGGAAGGGGTGTTGGAGGTTGGGGGTAGGTCAGAGGTCGGGGTGGGTTAGGGGTCAGGTTGGAGGTTGGGGAGTCTGGTCAGGGGGTGGGGCTGGTTCGGGTCTGCAGGGGCTGGTTGGGTCAGGGGTAGGTCGGGCTTGTGGGGTGTCGGGTTGGGTCGAGGGCGGGTCAGGTCGGGTCAGGGGGGTTGAGAGTTGAGCCCTCGGTGTGGGGGAGGAGTCCCGTGTGGGAGGGGGGAATCCCATGGGGTTCAGGAGATGGGGGGTACTGTGGGGGATGGTTATTCCTGGAGCGGGGGTATTCCAGGGTAGACCCATGGGAGGTCAGGGGTGCTCGGGGAGTCCCAAGTAGGGGGCTGGGTCTGGTTCCTTACAATAGTAAAGAAGAGAAGTTAGAAGAGGTTTTACTTCTAACTTTTTCTGAGTAACTATTGGTGTAACCATGTCGGAACCATCTGAAGTTCACAATTTAAATCGCATTTTCAGGTGGTTCCCAGCGCATGGCAATTGCCCAGAGAATGTTTGTGCTTCTGGGCAATTACCATGCAAACCCTTACCTGTGAAGTTCCGAGAGGGATTCCCTAGCGCAGCTTTGGGGTTACCCTGCCCCCGCCACGATCCCACACTGGGGAGCTCGGAAGTTACAGCCTGTTGAGTGCAGTGGTAACCTTGAGAACTACCAACATTGGATGGCCTCCAAGTCCATATGGCATCAGATTTCCACGGAGAATATGGCAAATATGAGCCGCCACATTCCTCGACAAGCAAAGGCATCTGTGGCAATGTCTTTCGCTCATCTTGAGTTATGAGTTGCGTCTTCTGTGGACCCTTTCTCAAGCCAAACATCTCCGTGGATTTGGTACCTCCTTGTCAGCATCTGGGTTTTCCAGGGATCCTGCTGGCTCTTGTTCCTTGGGCTGATGGTATTCACTGAGTTGTGCCAAATGGCGATGGGTCCTTCTTCTCCTCACTCATGTCAAAGCTATCAAGAAGGCAGCCTTGCCTGCAGCCTGCATTCTCCATTCCTCCTTGTATCTGTGAAGAATAGGTTTGAGACATCATTGCACCTTCCCCTTGAATGCTCCCTCACCATCTCCAAGCCAGGAAGCCAGTGTGAAGCCTTCAGCCTGACCTCTGTCTATGGCATCCCCAGGCCACCCCTTGCAGCTGAAGCACATTCTAAAGGTTCACATGTAGCTGAGCATTCCCCTCCAACATGACTGTGCATTAACAAAGTGGGCCTTGATCAGGGTGCCTACACACGTGCTGTAACCCTCAGTCAGGCCACTGTCACCTTGTCTCCATTAGCCTAGACACTAGCTTAGCCTTGTATTAATGTCGCGACTGTAAGCATTGTGCCCTGCAAGCCACGACCATTAAAATGAGGATATTGAGACTTGTAGTTCACATATAGCTTCTGTCCAGCTGCCGTGGCCCTTGGTTGTTTGATCCTCTTTCCCTTTTTACATGCCCTGTCAGGGACAGGTGGCCAATCAGACCAACTCAAATGTAGCCCCAAATCTTAATGGATGAATGCGCACCATGTGTAAAGGTACAGTACCCCTTCAATAGGCATTTGACTCACAGCAACTGTACTCAGCTGAGTCTTGTTCTCCATGTCTCGAGAAGATAATTATTAGGGTGCCCCTTCAATCATCCTAAAATTGTAGTCAAGAACTCCTCCCACATGCCATGAGATCCTTCTCCTATCATTTTTTTCATATTTGTTTTTCGAACTACATCATTATTGTCTAAAGGCGAAGATGGTGCAGCTAACTTTTGTGAGTGCCACCAATACCTTCCAACCTTCCCCTGTCATCCACAAATTTCCTCCCATCCTCCACCATAGTCACAGCCTCCTAATCCCAATCCCTACTGTAACTATTCAGCCTCCACCATTACCCTTGCCCCTGTTATTTGTGCGCATTGTTATCCCTGTTCTCTGCAATGCTAATGTCCCCGTGCTATTTGTTGATCTCAGCCCTCCCTTTCCCGAGGCCACCTGCATTCTCACTTTCAGAGAACCACCTCATGAGACCATACATTACTCCCCCCGACACTGAATTTGCTGACCTAGTGATTCGAGATGCTTCCCATCAATGTAACTGTGCTCTCTGCGTTCCAGTACTATGACTCCAACCCCCAAGGGCAAATGTCTTAGTTCACTGACCATGCCCTACACACCATTCTGTGCACGACTGTCACTGCCCAGAGTGGCCTTCCTCCGCTCAAGACCCGGACCAGGACAGGCATGCAGAGCCCTCTTACATGGCCCACACCGCCCCAGGACAATTTGCTCTCTCTCCCCTTGGCACCGTAGCTTCAGCCCCAGGACAATCTGCTCTCTCTCCCCTTGGCACCGTAGCTTCAGCCCCAGGACAATCTGCTCTCTCTCCCCTCGGCACCGTCGCCTCCGCCCCAGGACAATTTGCTCTCTCTCCCCTTGGCACCGTAGCTTCAGCCCCAGGACAATCTGCTCTCTCTCCCCTTGGCACCGTAGCTTCAGCCCCAGGACAATCTGCTCTCTCTCCCCTCGGCACCGTCGCCTCAGCCCCAGAACAATCTGCTCTCTCTCCCCCTGACAGCATAGCCTCAGCCCCAGGACAATCTGCTCTGTCTCCCCCTGACAGCGTAGCCTCAGCCCCAGGACAATCTGTTCTCTCTCCCCCTGACAGCATAGCCTCAGCCCCAGGACAATCTGCTCTCTCTCCCCCTGACAGCATAGCCTCAGCCCCAGGACAATCTGCTCTCTCTCCCCTCGGCAGCACGGGCTCAGCCCCAGGACAATCTGCTCTCTCTCCCCCTGACAGCATAGCCTCAGCCCCAGGACAATCTGCTCTCTCTCCCCTCGGAAGAACGGGCTCAGCCCCAGGACAATCTGCTCTCTCTCCCCCTGACAGCATAGCCTCAACCCAGGACAATCTGTCTCTCTCTCCCTCGGCAGCACGGGCTCAGCCCCAGGACAATCTGCTCCCTCTCCCCCCGACAGTGTTGCCTCAGCCCCAGGACAATCTGCTCTCTCTCCCCCTGACAGCATAGCCTCAGCCCCAGGACAATCTGCCCTCTCTCCCCCCTGACAGCGTGGCCTCAGCCCCAGGACAATCTGCTCTCTCTCTCCCCTGACAGTGTTGCCCACAACGCCCCAGGACAATTTGCTCTCTCTCCCCTTGGCACCGTAGCTTCAGCCCCAGGACAATCTGCTCTCTCTCCCCTGACAGTGTCGCCTCAGCCCCAGGACAATCTGCTCCCTCTCCCCCTGACAGTGTTGCCTCAGCCCCAGGACAATCTGCTCTCCCTCTCCCCCCGACAGTGTGGCCTCAGCCCCAGGACAATCTGCTCTCTCTCCCACTGACAGCGTAGCCTCAGCCCCAGGAAAATCTGCTCCCTCTCCCCCTGATAGTGTGGCCTCAGCCCCAGGACAATCTGCTCTCTCTCTCCCCTTGGCAGCATGGGCTCAGTCCCAGGACAATCTGCTCTCTCTCCCCCCGATAGTGTGGGCTCAGCCCCAGGACAATCTGCTCTCTCTCTCCCTGACAATGTGGCCTCAGCCCCAGGACAATCTGCTCTCTCTCCCCCCGACAGAGTGGCCTCAGCCCCAGGTCAGTCTCTCACTCCCTGGAGAGTCTTATAACTCTTGCCCCAGGACAGCTTTTCATTACTCCACTTTGTTCTTTTACTCCCATCCCCCACCCCCCCCTCCCAGTCATGCTTCTGTCTCCCCTCCTTCCCTCTGGCGTTGCCTCATGGGCACCAACCTTGGCACAGAATCGGAGAAGCACTGAAATATCGCAGCACTGCTGTTAAAAGTAGGTGAAAGCAGCATCTATATATGTCAAAGTCGTTGATGAAGTGAGGCTCACCATGTGCATGCCACTTATAGACTGTTCAATTATTCGCTGGCAGGACACTTAATTTGGGGGGGGGGGAATGTGATCCCAGTGAGTTTGCCTTTTAATGAGCATTCATGGGATGCAAATGAATGCAAATGTGGTTCCCAACATAGACAACAGAAAAGTCGACCTTTAGCCTGTCATCAAAGTCAGGAGAACAAAATTTGAAACTGATTTCTCAATGATGGGAAACTGATTTTTGCAAACAGTCCAAATTTTGTGCTCCTGCCTGCAACACTTTTCGCCACTGATGAGAGTGAAAAATCCTTCCCTTAGAGTTGGAAGATAATTTCAAAATTTGCAGGTGATACAAAACTTGAAAGTAATGTGAACTGTGAGAAGGATGAGCAGGCTGGTGGAATGGGCAGACATGTGGTAGATGAAACTTAATGCATAGAAATATAAAGTGAAACATTTTGATAGGAAGAACTAGGAAAATAAACTATTGGGTACAATTCTAAAGAGGAAGCAGGAACAGAGGAACTTGGGGGTATATGTGCACAAATCAGTGAAAGTGCCAAGGAAAGTATTGTAGTTAAAAAGGCATCCAGAATCCTGGGCTTGATAAATAGGGACACAGAGTACAAAAACAAGGAAGTTATGATGAACCTTTATAAAACACAAGTGCAGGAGCATTGTGTCCAATTCTGGGCACATTACTTTAAGAAGGATGTGGAGGCTTTAGAGATGTGCAGAAAAGGCTTATGAGAATGGTTCCAGTGATGAGGGACTTTACTTTGACGATCGATTGGAAAAACGAGGGCTGTTCTCCTTAGAAAAGAACAGGTTGAGAGGAGATTTGATAGAGGTGTACAAAATCATAAAGGGTCGAGATACAATAGATGGAGGGAAACTATTCCCTTTGCTGGAGGTGTTGAAAACCAGAGGACGGATTTAAGGTGATTGGCAAAAAAATCAAAGGCTAAATGAGGAAAACATTTTTCATGCAGAGAGTGGTTAGGATGTGGAATGCACTGCATGAGAGAGTGGTGGAGGCAAATTCAATTGTGGCTTTTAAAGGGAATTGGATAAGCACCTGAAGATAAGAAATTTGCAGGGTTACAAGGGAAGGGTAGGGTCAGCAGAATTGTTCTTGCAGAGAGCCAGCAGGGACTCGATGGGCTGAATGGCCTCCTTTTATGTTGTAATAATTCAATGATTCTGCAATACACAAATAAAATCTCATTCAAATGACCCTGAACTTGTATTTGATTGAACAAATTGTGATTTTTCAGATGCACCAGCACACTTCATAGCTCACAACATATTAGGTAAGCATATTTTCCAATCATAATTATTTCCCTGAGAACTGAAATTTTCTTTACATCTACAAAATACAATCTATTTTTCTGTTGGCTGAACTTTATATCTTTCCTTTCAGGAACATGTTATTATGGACTAATGTTGGAGATAAATGACTTTAAAATTATGCTGGAGTTCTCCCAGTCTCCCACTCTGTCAGAATATTCAGGAAAATGTTGTAAATTAGCTGCCAATATCCTGCCAAACAGCTGAAAACATAGATGTAAAGTAATTTATTCTATGGTGCTGGATATCCTTTAAAGCCTTCAAAATTCATGATAGTCTCCTAAAATCAGAGTAAATGCTTTTCTATAAATCACCAACGCTGATCAACAAATAAACTGCAAAACCATGAGTTTCATTGTAAGTTTCAATATTTTATGAATAAAATAAAAACAGCTGCAAATATTTTGCCCAATGTTAATTTTGATCAAGATAGGATCATATTTTTGTACAGACTTAATGCAAGTCATCATTTATTAAGGCATTAAGTGAAAACATATGATTCAGTAAATTAGACCTTTGCTTTCTAAATCCACCTTCTTATACATGATACATGGAGACCAAAATGTATAGACAATATGCCACTTCCTGTAATCCAGTGTGCTAAATGTTTGTACAATGTAGCTGGTACATAACAAAGTCTGAATGGAGGCATTTACTAAATGATGCTGTTCTTCACAATGTGTTCAATTTACTGTATTTAATACATTTATACTGAATGATTACAAATATCAAAAAATGATACGTTTTTGACCATCTTTGTGCTTTTTTCTAAAATTGAAGACATTTAGTGGAAACTGTGGTATCACCTTCTTGCTGTTATTATACACAGAAATTGTAAAAATTCCTAAGGCACCGCTAACACAAAGTTTTGGTATGACATTTATTAGCAGTTAATAGAGTGTGATATGGTTAGGTTCAGATGCCTCACAATGCTTTAAGGTTGAGGTGTTACAATACTTGTGCTTTTTCAGTGAGCCCTGCATGAAGTCCCTGCTTCAACATCTCTGACATTAATTTGGAACTTATTCAGGGCTAAGGTGCCAACTGGTATCCGAATTATGTTCTCAAAGTTGAATGCTATATTCAAATATGATCTGCCAACATCTTAAACCAGTGCAAAGTATGGATGTGATTATATTTTGTTTTCAATTAGACTGTGTCACATCAGAGGAAATAAAATCTATATTGTCGACAAGGGCATCAAATGTGAAAGACTTACTAATGGAGGATGAGCCTGAGAGTCCCATCTACATTGATAAGTGCCAAAGTATCTCTCTTATATGGATGAAATCTATGTACATATACAACTGACACCATCAAAACGCAAATTAAGTTTGAGTTTCAGTGGTTTACAACTTTGAAAATAATTTTAAAATAATTCAACAACTAACAAAGATTTGCAATGATTTCCAGGTCATGATGATGTTATCAGGATTACTATTTCACCTAAATAGGGAAAATGCAAGTTCATTAGCCTAGCAACCCATTAGGAGATCAAGGTTTAGCAAAATAAATTACAACACCTTTTGGCTTAGGAACTGCGCAACCTTTCCTATTAAATGGACTTGTTCTAATGCTCTGTTTTTATCCTTAAACCTATCAATAGTTATTCCATGTGCGTGAGTTCACCTTTAATGTTTCATATACCCCCTGCAGGTTTGAAAATGCAAACATTATTCCTATTTATGTATACATTTGTAAGTTCCATTCTGCGGATTGTGAAAGCAAGCAATGAGCAAGATACAGGATTCTCTGAAAAATAATTCACTGAGTAAACAAAGTTATACCTCATAGTTCAAATTACATCATCAAAAGCTTTGTTGTGGATATTTTAGCCCTTTACCCATACATATGGGTGTCGTGAAGCACAATTGGAACACACAGCTACTTTCAATGCATAGTTAGAGAACAATGCTCACTGTAGAACAATTTTTGTATAAATTGTAGAGCAGTCTTTGCCCAAGTCCACTCTCTCTGTATAGAAGGACTAAAATCAGGTGCTAAAATGTTCAACTATGAAAAACGGCACTCGCATCAACAGTTCAGCCCAGTAAATAATTGCAATTGTCGGAATATGGAAATAACCCTATTACACATAGCTGGCTGCATCATATTTGCAAAAAATAACCTGCAGGGTTTACCTATGCTGAACCTCATGGAATTTCATAATGTCCAGTTCTATAATATTAGTTTTGTTTGCTTGACTTGTGAAAAGACCAGATAGCTGTACAATGGGCCAGACAGCACTTAATTAAAGCTAACAATGCAGCAGCACTGGATGATGGAGGGGAGGGCTTTACTTGTGCCCTGAATTTTATTAGCGTAATGCTTCAGATGGGAGGTGAAAATTAATGTAGTAGTGTGCTTATAAAAATGACCCACCCCAATGTTTACTGGCCTACCCTCGCAGTGGTTTTCGGGTGAAGCACAAGTGCAAATGCATAGTTAGTACAGTAATAGCAGCAGATTGACGCTACTCATGTCCACGAAGAACCTCAATCCACATTTTTCTTTTAATATTAGCAGCTTTGCTGTATGACGGTAATGCATCTTTATATTTTTTTCTGAAACAGGATGAGTTTTCTTAAATAAAGATATTTGTGCTTCCATTTTGATGATGGGAAATCTGATCCATTGGTATAGTTTCCGCGCTGTTACTCAGATGATGCACAGCTCATTCATTGTGTTTAATTCATGCTCCTTCCGTGGCTCAATGAGGTAGAAAAACTCCATCAAATTCAGTTTAATACCCCTGTTGAACGGGTTATGAAAGTGGCCATTTTCATCATAAAGATAACTGTATCTCTTCTGGTTCATATGTTCATTTATTGTTATGTTAACTGTAGCTGTGTAGAACTGTAAACAATAACAATTAAATAACCCGTCATCAGTAAGTAAAGTGCAAAATAATTCTTGACAAGTTTTTAAAGCCTATCTCTCCTGAATTATATAAATACATTATAAATTGCAATTTAATTCCTTTTGTCAATGATTTTTGAAATGATCAGACTAAATGCACAGCTCAAATTACTGTGCCTGTATAAATGGAGATAGAAAAAGAGCATAATGCAGATTTTATTTGCATCCTCATGGTTATGTGTCCATCAGAATAACAACAATAATGGAAAAATGATTATTTTCCATTTTGCACCCAATAATGTCAATATCTATTCTTTGTTTAGAATTAATATAAATAGATGCAGTTGAGAGCTTCACTGGCAAAACTCAATAACGAAAACAACATTTTAGTTTTGTGCCTTTTATTTATGATTCTTAATCTATAGTTGGAGAGGCAACAAAAGCTGAGAGACAAAGAAAGGAATTAAATTGGCAAGAGTCAGAAAACAATGGAGAAAGATATAAATAGAAAAATAGCAAAAGGCAATGAGAAAGGAGAAGAGATTTGGTTTTATTACTAAGTAATCAGTATACCAAGTGTTTTTTTGCAATTTGTACCAAAACCAGGGTGAGGATTTTTTGGATGGCAGGGTTTCCCACTCTGCCACCTGAAGGGTCAGCAGAAAACGCATCCCGGCTGATACTGGCTGCCAAGGAGCATTAATTGGCTGGAGGTGGGACTTCCTCCCTTTACTCAGAAGGAAGACCCACCTCAGAGAGCGGCTGGCCAATCTGATAATCTAGGGAGGAAGACACATTTTGGGGTTGCGGGAGGCGCCTAATGTTGAAAGGAACCCGTTGATGGAGGCAAGAGCAGGGTGACTTTCTGGGCTTTACCCCGCCCTTAAACTCCTCCTGCTTGCCTCAAAATTGAGGCCTGGGTGGGAAACGTCCCTTAAGTGGTCATTTATTGACCTTGCCCTCAATAGGGGCAAGGGTGGGCAGGCTGGCATAGGCCTTGCTCATCTCACCATAAAATTGCGGACAGGCTGGGGCAAGTGGAGAGCTGTGGGAAGGCCATCTGGTGAATTTTATGCCCAGCCCCCCAACCCCCTGCCACCCCACTTGCAAATCCACTGGTGGGGACGTTAACATTTTGCTCCAAGTTTTCTAAGTAGAGTTAAGGGCTAATGTAGAAGTAACAGATTCAAATCAGATCATATCCAGTAACAAATATATTCTGGAAAGTATTTAGACATAATCTGAAGCTAGTTATTTGACCTACACCATTAAATAATGAGAACATAAATGTAGGTGCTACAAGGAGATATCCCCAACAAATACATCACATAGGGGAGAACTTTTAGCGGTCAGGCAGGTGCGTGCCCGACCTGAACAAGCATAAAATGACGTTGGGCGAGTGTCCCGATGTCATTGCGCACTCGCGTGATATTTCCGTCGGCGGGTGCGCGCCAGAGTCGGCAGCGCGTCCGCCACAATTAAAAGGCCTATTAAAGCCATTGGAAGGGTAATTGAAAGAAACTTTTCGCTGCCTGTCCAACCTTACGGTTGGCGGGACGGCGAAAAGGCCAAGTGGCCTTTGCATTTTTCAGGAAACCTCATCCACGGGCGGGATGAGGTTTCCACCAGCAAATAAAAATAAAATAAAAAATTTTAAATTTCATTTATAACATGTAACATGACAGAGTCGCATGAGGGGACATGTTTTATAACATTTTAGAAATCTTTATTTTTTATTTTGAAAAATGTTCATTTCCCTGAGGCAACTGTGTGCCTCAGGGGGCTTTTCCAGCATGCAGTCGTGTGCATGCACGAAGTTCGCACTCACCCTCTTCCCCACACCACCACCCCCCCCCCACTCCTCCCAACTACACAGGTAGTGCTGAGCGCTGCCACTCGCGTTTCATGCTGGGGGGGCTTTAATTGGCCCACCAGTGTAAAATCGTGGTCGAGCCCCGATCGCGGGCGGCAGTCGGCTTCCCGACCGCCCTCTCCTAGCCCGTCCAATGAGGGAAAAATCCTCCCCATAGACCTGTAAATTCACTAAACGTTGAGTGGATAATGAATTTTAGTCATTTTAACCAATATTAAATTGGCAGCAAAGTTAACATAAATTGAAAGCCTACACTGCATCCGATTCATTTAACCGTAGAGATTACAGTTTATAATCTAACTATGTAATCAACAATTAGTTTCACTTTGCATACTCCTAAATAATAGCAGTTCTAAAACAAATAAAATTCTTTTAAGTAGAAGAATCACCTAATGATTCTGCAACTGAAAGTGCACAACCATAACTATTATTGAAGTAATAATACATTTGAGTTTTATCCATTATGTTGACCAATCATGCCTGCTATAACCATAAATAAGATTTATCATTCATGTTTCATGTCAGGCCTGACCCGGCCCATTAGATCAGGAATAAAATATCACCATGTTTCACTATTTTGAAGTGGCATCTTGAGAATTATTTCTTCTCTCATGACTTCAATAGTTTATAATGTTTTAAATAAATTAAGTATTAATTACATGGAATTTATAGCACAGTTACAGACCATTCTGCGCAACGGCTCTATGCTAGCATTTATGCTCCACATGTGCCTCTTCCCACCTTACTTCATCCAACCCTATTAGCATATCCTTTGATTCATATCTCCCTCAGTGCGGCAGCACATTCCACATTCTAAGCACTCTCAATTAATTGTGGGGTCGCACAGCTTTAAAAAATGTTGACAGCTGCAGTATTTTAATTAAGTAATTCTTCTGCATTGTTTGCTCCCATCTTCATATTCCTATAACTAATGACAATACCTAACTGAGGAACATTCTGTCAGGCCTCTCTAACTGGTCTCTATAATGTGTGTTGGATTGCCAGGGGTCAGCTCTCCTCTGGTGCTTTATCCTTCTCTGTCTGTGTGCAAAATGTCTCACCCATGCTGAGCTCCTACAATTATTTCTGAACCATGCCAAGAGTTTAGTTTGTGAAGAATATAGAGCATCTATCTATTTTTGAAACGATCCCTGCTGGAAAGTATGTGGGAAAGATCAATGATGGCCAGATTAGCAGCCATAATAATCCCGCTTCAAAGGAGGAAGAATGAAAATAGGAGAGAATTAATAAAAGAAACACTGTAATCTGATAGACAGGAACAGTACATACATATATGCAGGTCATTATTGCTGAAATGACGGCAATGCAGGACAGGAAGATGAAGCCGATTCCAATGAATATGCTGCGACCCATCTCATTAAACCAGTCCCAAGCAAGGTAGACTCCCATCACACTATTAAGGCACATTGTAGCTAAGAAGCCCAAAAAATAAACCCTGTAAAAATAACCACAAAAAATGTTTGTGAGTTAATATTCAAAATATGAACTTTAAATATGTGTTTTGCATCCTGTTCTGACAGGAGTGAAACAATATGAATCTCTTTCTCCTAGGCTTTTTTCTTCTTTATCCTCAATCACTCCATGTGATAGCAAATTCCACATTCTCAGCATTCACTGAGTAAGTTTCTGTTTAATTCTTTCCTCGATTTATTAGTAACTACTATTTATGATGACTATTTTTTGGCTATCATAATTTGAAAGATCTGTATTAGCTCACCTGTCAGCCTCCTCTTTGGTAGATAAAAGACGACCAGTCTGCAATTGTTTCCAAGTGGTCATAAACATTCAGCTCTGGTATCACCCTTGTAATTCCTCTTTATACCTTCACTAGTGCCTCTATTTTCTTTCTGTAATAAGGAGATCAGAGCTTGTGCAATGTTCTATGTGTGGTCTACCCAAGATTCTATATAAATTTATCATAACTTCTCTGCTTTGAACCCAGTGCTTTGTTTGCATTTTTATGGCTTTGTTAACCTGGTTTGCTACTTTTAATGACTTGTGAGTCTCAATTCCTAGATCATTTAGTTCCTGTACCAGATTTAGACTCTTATCTTCCAAGTGATATGGGGCCTTATTATTCCTCCTACCAACATGCACAACCTCACACTTACTAATATTGAAATTAATTTGTCATTTATTCTGCCAATTTATTAATGCCTTCTTATATTTTTTCACTCTTCCCCAATATTAATTATAACCCTCAATTTGGTATTATAGGCATCTGCAAATTTTGAAATTGAGCTTCTTATTTCCAAATCTAAGTTGTTTATGTAAGTGCTTAGCAGCTGTAGTCTCAGCACTGATCCTTGTGCAACACTGCTTCCCATCTCCTGCCAGTCTGAGTAACTATACTTAAAACCGTGGACCAAATTTTTGTCTGGGCTTGGAGGCACATTTCAGTGCTCAAATGGCCACAGTTAGTTCTTTTTCGGAGGAAGTCCAACTTTCCCCTGCATTCCCAACCTCACACCATTTTCTTCTGGCCATTTTGCGGGTTGGGAATACCTAGGGCTGGATTTTACTGTCGGCGGGCGGGGGCGGGGCCCACTCGCCGACGTGTAAAATGATGTGCGGTGACGTCGGGCAGAACTCCCACGTCACCGCGCCCCATTTAAATTTTCAGGAAGGCGGGGGCACAGCAAAATTCCCTGGACTTATTCTATCTCCATTTTCACATAACATCAGCTGTCTTACAATCCTCTGGCACTATTACCTTTTCAAATGATGTTTTGTATAAGTGTAAAACAGTGCCTCTACTGACTCTTCCCTAGCTTCTTTTAATATGTGTAGATATAAACTTTCTGGACAAGGGATTTTAACCTCTCTAAAGTTTAACTAGTTCATTGTTAATCTCTCCCTTTTCAATCATGAATATTTGGCATATTTTTAAATCATTTCTTCTAATGCTATGTCCATCCAATTACTCTTTTTGGTAAATACTGAGGCAATGGAGTTACTCAATGTTTCTGCCATTTATCTGTCAAGACCTGTGAGTTGATCTTGAGCATCCTTTAATGGCTCTCCCCATATCTTGTTTCTTCTTTTGTTTATTTATATGTCTGTAGAATAATTTACCATGTCTTTTATATTCCTTGATAATTTCATTTCATAATTCCCCTTTTTTCCCTTTTCCTTAGACTTCTTTCCGAACCTCTTTGTACTCCCTTTTGTCATCCTCTCAATTATTGCCACTGCACTTTGTGTATGTCTTGTCCTTTAGTTTTAATTTCGTGCTTACCTCTTTATGCATTCATGATATTTCATTATGGATAGTTTGTTCTTGTTTTTTTAGCACATTATATTCTGAACTGAATCGATTACCTTTAAAATATTTCCCACTGCTGTTCAATCTCTTAGTTTGTTTTTTTTTTTCAGTTTATTTTCCTTACTTCCATTCTCATCCCAACAAAATTAAGTTTTCTCCGTAGAAGAAACTTCAGGGGCAGAATTTTTCATCCCGCGGGCAGCACGCGCCCAGCCTGAATGGAGTAAAATAGTGCGTGACGACGTTGGGTGAGCGTCCCGATGTCATCACGCGCCCTCGCGCGATATTTCACTCGGCCAAAGCACTCAGGTGCCTGGCATTAATTAAGCGGCCACTTGAGACCCTTAACAGTCCAATTTACTGTGATTTCTCCTTGTCCGTGCGATTTTCTGCTCATCACACAGGCAAAACGGGCAGGCGCCCAGCCAACATTTTCACAAGGGCGGGATAAAGAGGGTCAACTGCATTGCCAGTGTGAGTAGTGAGGAGTTTTGGAGATAGTTTGCAGCTGGTTGCTTACAGGTACTTTGTTCAGGGTTCATTCTTAGCATTTCAAGGCCTCATTTCAGGACTCATTGCTGTCTGCCAGGGCCCCAGAGGATTCAGACCTTGTGGACCCTTCCAGGTATCAGGCAGCCTTCCCTTACCCTGGTAATGGGGAATGTGGTCTCTGCTGGAGGGACCTCCTCTGAGGTGGAAGAGAGGGGCAGAAGGGAGAGGAGGCCACATGTCCCTATACAGCTTCCAGGGAAGGGACCTGTGGGAGGAGAGGTGCAGGCACAAGGGGTGCAGGGCCAGCAGGTAGTCCAAGGTGGAAGGGGCTGCAGAAGACACCACTATCCTGCTGCCAGGGTTTACAGGCAGCGATGCAGCTACCTCAATATGTCTGAGGTGCAATGCTGAAGGAGGCTCCGCCTCTCAAGGGAGAGTGTGACCTCCATTTGCCAGATGATTGGGTCTGAGATCAGCTCCGACTGTGTGGATTAACACACCATGCCAGTGGCTCTGAAGGTCACAGTTACCCTCAACTTCTATGCCTCTGGCTCTTTCCAGGGCTCAGCGGGGGATCCCAGTCAGCTGTCCACAGTTGCATCAAGCTGGTGACAGAAGCTCTGTTCAGGCGGGTATTGACTTTAATTCATTTCCATTTGGACGAGGCCAGCCAGGCTGAGCAAGCCAGTGGCTTTGAAGCAATTGCTGGGTTTCCCCTGCGTCCAGGATGCCATCAACTGCACACACGTGGCCATCAAGGCGCCAGCGGGTCTGCGGGGTACCTTTGTCAACAGGAAGAGCTTCCACTCCATGAACGTGCAGATAGTGTGTGACCACAGGATGCAGATTCTGCAAGTCTGTACAAGGTACCCAGGCAGCTCCCATAACACATACACCCTGAGACACTCCCAGGTGCCGAGGCTCTTCAGTGCTCCAGCCCGACTGGATGGATGGCTGCTGGGTGACAAGGGCTTTCTGTTGAAGAGGTGGCTCATGACGCCTCTCCACCACCCAAGTACAGAGGCTGAGCAGCGTTACAATATGAGTCATGGCTCCACAAGGACGGTGGTACAGAGGACCATTGGTCTTCTCAAAATGCACTTCTGATGCCTGGACCATTCAGGGGGAGCACTACAATACCCCCCAGAGTGGGTGTCACTGATCGCTGGTTGCATGCTGCGCTCTCCACAATCTGGCACTGGCAAGGGGGGACTGACTGGAGGAAGAGGATATTGACGCAGCTGCACAGGCCACAGATGATGAATCCAGTGGTGAGTCGGAAGATGAGCATGGTGAGGAGAATGCTGAGGGCGTGGAGCCAGACCTCGGTAACCTCCATGAATGCCTTGATCCAACGCTCCTTCAGCTAGGCTGCCAAAGATCATCTTCAAACGCATGCCAGGGCTGCCGCCCCCATCCCGGATGTCTGAAAGGACCCTTTCATTTGAACACAAAGAACACTCAGTGCCTGTGCAATAAAGTTCAGAGCCACCTATTTCCAGCATTAGATATTGACGTTCCCCACACCAATGAAATAAAAAGGTGAAGCATACTCAGGCCATGATGACAAAAACACAATTCATGTAATTCTGACAATTCAATAATCTTAACAGAAATGTTTATGGTATTCAACATTGGATCAGGATACATAAAGTTAACAAAAATGAACATAAAATCATCCGCGGTCCCCCTTGTGCTCATGGTGCCTTTAACTTGCGTTGCGACTGCTACATCTAGATGCTCCCCCACCCCCCCCCCCCCCACCCCCCTGTCGCTGGCACCAGCATTGGAGACAGCCTGCTGACTCTGCTGTCTTGTTGGCCTTCATGACCTCAGCGGTCGTTCTCTGGTCAACGGAGCCCGTGCTGGTTCCGCCTGGGAGGGAGCGGCCAGTGCCATGGCTGGCATCTCCCCAGTCATTGCAGCCTCATCAGATGCCATGGTCACTGGCGGAGGGGTGGAGGTGCTGCTGCCCTCATCCAGAGCGCCCTGAGAAGAACCCACAGAGACAACAGGCAGCTCATGCGCCAATGTGAGGTCGCTGTGGACCTCCCTGCACACCATTGATGGAGGGGCACCTAGCTGCGATACTGGGTGCCTCATCCATCTCCCACACTGACACTGAATACCTGAGGTCATTGCCTGTGTGAGGGCTTGCAGGTCTGAGCACAACCCCAGGAACCCTTCATTTTGTCCCTGGAACTGCCTCTCCATGAGAGTCGCCGCTGTCTCAATGGAGGAGGCAGTGTGCTCTGCCATGACGGTCAACGCAGTGCTCATGCTCCGCATGGACTCCTCCATCACAGAGACCATGGCATGCAGATCCTCATGGAGCTCCGCCAGATTCTCCTGTACATCTCGCTGGACATCCAGCATCTGCTGCCTAATGGACGATTCCAGAAGGCCTTAATTGGCCTGCCAGCGTGAAATGCAGTGGTCAGTTTTGTGGCCGCTCACGGGCCTGCCCTACGAAGGGAAAATCCTTCCCGAAGGAAAAACATCTTTACCCAGAGAACTATTAGAATGTGGAACTTGCGACTACAAGTTATGATTGAGCTGAATAGCATATATGTAGTAAAAGAGAAACTAGATAATAACATGAGGGGAAAAGGAATAGGAGGAAATGATAGATTTAGCTGAAGTAGGATGGGAGGAGGTTCATGTGGAGCTTAAACACTGGCAAAGGCCTGTTTCTGTGTTGTAAATTCTATACTATCCTATGCAAAGGGGCTGAAGCCCATTCAGTTTTTCCTGATAGTAACTCCCTCTGGGCTGAATTTTATGCCCCATGGTGATGGCATGACAGGCAGGGGTCGCAAAATTGTGTGCCTTGGCAACGCATTGTGCCCATCCCTAAATAATGGCCACTTAAGTGCGTCCTTCCACTGCTGCTGAGATTTTATCTGCAGAGCTGACGCCAAGTGCCCAAGCTGCCAAGTTAAACCTGCCTTTAGTGGCCATGCCAGGGCAGTGCCTCCTGTTCTTGGACCCTGTGCCAAATGGAGGCTCCCTCCAAGCTATTCTGCCCTCCCATGTTTCTCTGGCCCTGGCGAGACCACAGACTAACCTTTGTCTAGGCTCCTGGCTCCTCTTCTCCAGGTGACTGCCTGCAGCTCCAGCAGTGGCCATTGATGCTCATGGCGTTGCTTGGACAAGAGAGCTGCCAGCCATTTGATTGGCTGGCAGCTCTGGAAGGTGGGACATTCTCTCCAATGGGGGTAGAATGCCTGCCTCAAGCCAATTAAACGTTTGATGGTCATTAAATGGCTGCGAGGTGAGCAGTCCAGGTGCAGGCGGGCTCTCCTCAGACGTTTACGCTGGGGAGGGAGTCGAGGTTCCCACCCCCACATAAAATTCAACACACTCAGTTCTGATATCATCTTTGTAAATCTTTTTTGCACTTTTTACATTGCATCACTATCCTTTTTTGTAACATGGAGAACATAACTGTACACAGTATGGCAGATGATTGGTACAAAGTTTACCAGCAAAACTTTGCACCGTCTTTTTGAATTATTTTCAGTTGAAGATTAAAAAGAAATTATATCCAAAAGAAAAAGCATTAGTATAAATAAATGATAAAGGGGTTCTGAAATGTATTTACTGTAGGTTAATTAGTATTTGAACTTAATAAGTAGTCTATCAAAATTAGCTACCATTAGCTAGATAGCTAATTAGTAGCAAAATAAAAATTTTCAAAAAAATTCAGTCAAGTTAGCCAGATGAAAGAGTGTCAAGATCAAGGTCCAAAAACTGTATTTTGAATCATATGTTTATTTTTGAGTTGGTTTATTCATCACATGGACATCAAAGAGTTCTTTATACAACCTCCTATCTCTCCCCACCCTACACCACCACCAGCACCACCATAATTTTAATATCTGCTCTCTATGGAACAATCAGGCTGATATCATAAGCTGTGAGAGTAAGGTCTGAATTTTCAAAGGTCAGCTTTGGGATCAGAGGCAGGTGGGCTGGCCACACTGGCCATTGTGTCGGTGTGGAACCAAAGCCATTTTCAGAGAGGCCAGGATGGGTCACAAATAACTACCAGCCCATCATTGGTGTGGGTAGCCCACCAAAAGGCTGGGGGGGAGGGGGTGGGGAGGAGGGGCACGTTTAAACCTGTGAGGGAACCCCCTCCACCTATCATGACCATTGGACCACAGCTGTGGCCGCTAGTTGTCCGGTGGAGTCATTGTCCTTCCATTATCATGGCCAGGCAGCTGTGGCCGTTTTAAAAATATACATGACTTACTTGGCCTTCTTCCTCTTGCTCGCGATCTTCAGCCCTGGATGGTAGGGCTGCCGATCTGTGAGTGTTGGAGGGCCTCCCATTGGCCGTCCAGCCTCGGGAGCCCACCTGACATCCCTAATTGGATGGTGAGCCTGCTCCCTGGCCTTTAATTAGCTATATCTTTAAAAATAGAGGTGGGCATGTCTGGAGCTTGACTTGTGGGGCAGGGACCCAGGACTCGTTTCCATGTTTTCACTAACATTGACCCCCATCACCCTTGAAAGAAAATTCAGCCCTAAAAATTCAGAACTTCATTATCCCCTGAATCCTAAGATTTTTGGGTATATGAACTACTGGCAGACTGCATCTGCTCGCTGCCTGGCAGTACTGACGACAGGCCCTGTGAGCACCCAGTCGCTGTAGCATCAGGTTGGTGGGCAGTGGATGAAGGTTGAGCACCCTGGGGAGCTGGGCCTGGGTAGGGCGGAGGAAGGTGGGGGTGGGGAGGGTTCCGATCTTGGAAGGGGGTCCTGGAGCAACATTGGCCCGGGCTGATTTTGTGGAACCTGGAGGCATACCAAATTGGAAAAGAAAGGTTGTCAAAAAAGAGCAAGGGGGTGGAGGGCAGAGGGGAAGAAATATGGAACAGGAGCAGATGACTAAAGGGGAGGAGGGCAGGAAGAGAAAAGTAATACTGTCCTGTTTTTCATTCAGAGCCATCTTTTTAAGAAAAGAAAACCAAATATTACAAATAACCAAACTTATACATTGCATTTTACACTTATAAAATGATATACACATTTCAAAAGTATGATTGAAATGAAGGTCACTGTACCTACCGGTTTCTGTAGCCAACATCATTATAGATGTAAGGGCAGTAATGGTCAAAGTAGCCCACACAACGGTTAGTTACATGACAGTGCTTGGACCGAAGAGGCTTCACAAGGTGGCAAGTATGGCAAAGTCTGCTTAGAGGGTTCTTTCCCTGTTTCCACTCATCAGAGTAAACTGCCTGAAAATATAAATGTCAGTAATCACACCATCATTGCTAGAAACTACAAACTAAATCAACAAATTCTGTAAATACATTGCATGTCCATCGGCATCTATAAAAAGCGACATATTAACTTTTTGCACTTAAGATCCTTCCTCAGAACACCATAGCTTGCCTTTTCTATTCACAAATGCTGTTGAACCTGCTGTGTACTTCCAGCATTTTGTTTTTGTTTCAGACTTTCGACATTTGTAGTTCTTTTCTTTGATAGAAAATAAAAACAATATTCATTTTTTTGTACTGGCAGACTTTTAAAAAAAATCAACTAAGTTAATTTAGAATGACATTGAATTACGACATAGAACCCGATGTATATTTAATTTAAAGATACAGTAAACTTTGTGTCATCTGGCGCTCCACCAAACGGAATTCTCTAGTAACTGGAATTTCTGACAGCTTGATTTTTTTTAAAAAAGCTAGTCACTTTCAGTGTTCATATAATGCTTTATTTAAATAAAATCTAACAGTAATAACAATAGATTGTAAATCTGCAGAAGTTGTTTTTTGGCTTTACATCGAAACTATTAAATTAATGGGTCAGTTTTGGTTATTCTGCCTGAACAAGGCTATACCACTCGGAGCAACTATCAGTGAGACTGACGGCTTGATGTTTTAAAAGCTAGCCTGAAGGTTGTGGTGTCATTCATGGTGTCAGCTTGGTCTTCAGTTGTGATGATTTTACTGTGACGTCTTGCCATGCCAGGACCCTTGACTGCCCAGCTGCTTCCCCTCTCCCCCCAAACCCTCAAAGACAAAGCAGCACCTTGCCTTGTGTCTGTAGAAACATATCTTCCCTGTTAACCCGCATTTTTGATTAACCGATACCGCCCATCCCTGAGCATGCTGGATGACAAAGGTTTTGCTGTAGTTACAAATCACCTTCAGCCATCAAATCATTCAGCACTACAGGGCGGAATTTTCCGAGTCCACTGGGGGGGGGGGTGGCGTGATGGGTGGCATGCACGGAAAGTATGGTGTGACCTGCTTCACGACGGCGTGAAGGCAGGTCGCGATCGTCCGCTCAGCCCACCGACGGTGGGCTGCATTTCCTGCCATCGTCAGTGGGGAGCTAATTGCGATACGTTACCGTATAATTAAAAGGCCATCCCACCAGGCTCTTGGAACCCCGCCGTATCGTCTGTCCATGTCGGCGGGAAAGCACACTGTCGTGTTTCACAACAGCAAGCAGGCGACGTGCACTTGGCGGCCTTCACTTTGGGGGAGCTGAGGTGAGTAAGCAGCAGCGTTCTCCACAGCTCACCCATTGTTTACAGGCCTCGGGGACGCTGGAGTGGGGGTGGTGGCAACTAACCCCTGGCCCCGGAGGTGACTGCTGAAGGGGTGGGGGTGGTGTCCGGGGGCACATGCTAGCCAGCCTTGGAGGCAACTGCTGAGGGGTGGGGGGGATGACTGGGGCTAAGTTGGGGGTAAGTACTGGCCAGCCTCAAAGGTGACTCCTGGGGGGGTGGGGGGGTCAAGTACTGCCCTGGCGTTGCATCCCGCGCACAGGCAATCGAGCTGGGGGGGCAGAGTAAGCGAGGGGAGTGGCCACGCATTAGGGACACCTGTTTAACCTGACCATGCCTCTTCAACTAAGGCATATCAGGCGCAGCCACAGTGATATGATTGGGGTCAGGCTCCTACCCTGCCCACCCATGCAAGCAATGTGGAGGCACCAAAGAGCCAACAAGCGCTCGATACCTTATGACCCCCTGCCCAACCCCACCCCCAATGCCCCCCTCCCCTATCGCCCTGGCACAGACTTCAAGTCTGCCACCATTTTATTGGACCACAGAGCAGTTGGACTGCACACGTTGGACAATATCCTCGCTAAAGCTGGCCATGTAGCAGTCACTGCTGGAGGTGCTCACAGCCCCTTGCAATCTCAGCATCCCGGTTTGGACCAGTGTCCCCCATGTCGCAGGCTGACAGAGCAGCCATGCAGCGCACTCATCTCTGGCCATCCATGGGGTGACCAGCACTCTCCGGGAAGCATTGAGGGACAGTCACACAGGGCCAGGAAAGGTGCTAAGTACAGCCATGATAACCACGTCTCCCTCTCTCTTTCATGCTGCAGGAGGATCACGTCAAGATCATGAATCCTGGTGACCTAGCTGTATGTTAGATGGCCTACAGAGACTGCAGAAGATGGAGGAGAGAGCAACTGAGGCTCCTGGCAGTGCAAAGGGTGGAGCAGGAACCTCATGAAGAAGGGGCAGCGGGGGCACATGCACGTGCTGCCCAGGAGCGACTGTGAGCCGTGGCTGATCGGGGCCTAGCGATACCCAAGGTCTATTCCTGCTATTGCTGCAGATGACTGAGAACCAGCGTTGCTGATGACTGTGCATGTCTAGGGACCTGGTGGCTCACATCTGCCACTCACTGCAGGACTTGGCGCCAAGAAACATGGAGGGCATCCACTGCCAGTGGCTGTGAAAGTGACCGTGGTGCTCAATTTCTATGCTAGTGGCTCCTTTCAGGTTTCCACAGGTGACCTCTGTGGGATTTCACAATCAGCCACCCACAAATGCATCTATGAGGTCACAGATGCCATCTTCTTCATGGCACACAACTTTGTGCATTTCGCCCAGGACTGGGACAGCCAGGATGCAAGGGCCATTGGATTCACCCTGATCTCGGGATTCTCACAGGTGCAGGGTGCGATTGACTGCACTCATGTGGCGCTCAGGTCTCCGTCGCTACACTCGGTGGACTTCATCAACCACAAGGGCTTCCACTCACTGAACGTGCAGCTGGTATGAAACCTCCAGAAATGCATCCTGCGGGTGTGCACACGGTTTCCAGCGAGTGTCCATGACGCCTACATCCTGAGTCGCTCTCAGATCCCTGCAGTCTTCCAGGGTCCACAGAGGCTGCAGGGTTGGCTCCTTGGGGACAAGGGCTACCCGCAGAGGCCGTGGCTGATGACACCCGTGCAGCAGTCTCAGACTGCAGCAGAGTGATGGTATAATGAGGCTCATGCTGCAGCTCGCAACTTGGTGGAACAGACCATCGAGATGCTGAAGATGTGGTTCTGGTGCCTGGACCGGTCTGGTGGGGCCCTGCAATACAGTCCGCAGAGGGTGTCAAGCATCATCGTCGTCTGCTGCGCCCTTTACAACCTGGCACGGCAATGGGGAGAGGAGCCGGCTGAAGAGGAGATGGAGGAGCTGCATGTCTCCTCCAATGATGAGAATGCCGATGGGGATGAGAGTGAGGGGGTCCTCCGTGGTGACGATGATGGGGATGAGGCTCTCGCACTGGCTAGATGAAGCAGGCATGCTCGGAATGCCCTCATAGCTGCCAGGTTTGTTGAGGATGATGACGACATGCAGTGAGGTGTCCCCGTAGATCCTCACATCGCAGCTGTGAGCGTTTGACTCCAGTCTGACTTATCGCAGCACCAATGCCCTCTGTGAGAATGGTCCTGTCATGGAGATGCAGTGGAGGACCTAATAGTTGCTTGATCGCAGGAGGGTGAGGACGACATGCAGTGAGGACACTCCATAGATCTTCACACAGCTTCTGAGAATGTCAGACTCCTGTCTGGCCGAGGGCAGCTCGCTTGTGCTCCATGATCAGGGCCATCTCAGAGACGCAGCCATGAAACTTTAAATGCATCTGATGCTGTATCCACCTTCAGCACCTCAGCCCTTCAGGAGCTGGTGCACTGCATCACTGGTCGCAGATGCTGGTGTGATGGGGGCCAGCCTCACCTTAAATGTGCTGAGAGCACACAGAGAGTATGAGAGAACTCTGTGGTGCCTGCCCACTACATTCTGGCAGCAATGACCAGCACCACTGAGGTGCAGGCGTCAGTAATGTTTCCAGGGAGAGTGAGGCTGGACCATCACTGTGGTCTGAAGGCTGCACAGTACACAGGGAAGAGGCCCTGGACTGAGACAGCTGCCTATATCTTGTGCAGAAAGGATTCACATCTGAGTGACAAGAACACTGCTCATCAGAACAAGGAGCCACAGGCAGGAAGACCTTCTTAGGAGTTTATTGACAATAGTGAACAGTGTGTACAAGTGATCAACACCCCAGGCTGTGCAACTACTTTTACATAAATTTCCTAACCCTGCTTCGTCTTGGTGCTCCCTGGATATCCACAGCGGAGGTGGAGGCAGCCTGCTGACTGTGACGCCCTGCCTGTGATGACTTTGGCGGGCGTGACTTGGAGGGCGCTGGCCTGCTTTTGGGTTCCTGCTGTGTGGCAGTGGCACCTTCCTCAGCCTGTGAAGCTGGATCTGCGGAGGTCACAGGAAGATAGGATTCGGATGGGCCGGTCACTCCCAGAATCACCTGCGTGGATGGCCCTGGAGAGTGCGCCTGCTGATCCTCCACCCTATGGGTGCCCGAGAGTTACTGGCTGACTCCATGAGCGGAAGGTGTATCTGGAGTGAGATCAAGCTGCCTAGTACCCCTCTCACGTACACACTGTTGGAGGCCAACTATGGCATCAGCGATGGAATTAGCGCAGCGATGGAGTTAGCGCAGCAATGCAGGAGTGACATCCTAGACTGAGGTCTTCATGGAGGCCACCATCTTGCCAGTGTTGACCTCGGTGCATTGCAATGCCAGTGCTATCACCTCAGCCTGAAGATGGACGGACTCCTCCATCGTGTCTTGCAATCTGAGGAGTGCAGCGGACATCCCTGCCTGATGTTCCTGAGCTTGCCTTTGCAGCTCCAGCAGCTGTGACATGACCGAGTGCAGAGGGTTGACATCTGACTCGGACTCAGCAACGTTCTGGTCGCCAGCAGTCCTCTGAGTGCCGGGGAACTGGGAAGTCCCTGCCTCCGCCTGCTGTGGACCAGAAAGTGCGATGTGCTCATCAGGTTGTGATCCTGGGGCTACTCCAAAGCTAGGTCCCACTGAGGTGTGTGTCTCTGCGCTAGTGAAGGGTGTGGGTGAGCGATGTGAAAAGATTTAAGGAAGGGTGCCTTCAGGTTCCTCTTCAGAGGTTCTTCAGGGCTTGACTGGAGGCCCTGGACTCTGTCGGCTGTTTGGCAGATGTGCCTGTGAAAGCAAGGGGAGATGATTAGTGCATGGCAATGGCCTGTGAAACAGGATATATCACTCACAGCATGGTTGTCTGCTGGATGTTGCATTGTTGGATCCTCACTTGGTAGAGCAGCGCCAACCTCACTGTCAGCATAGGGCAGGTCCTGGTCATCGCTGGCCAGCTGGATGGCTGTTTTTGAATTCTCAGAACTTTGATCTCCGGCATCCCTCCACCTGTCTGCGACCTTTCCCTCCTGTTGTAAGCCAGTTTGTCCTGCATGGATAGAGATGGGGAGAGTGTATCAGGAGCCTGCCGGGCCAGATGATAAGTATGGGATGAGGATAATGATGGTGTGTGTGAAAGAGTGAATGGTGCTGTCCCTTGAACTGGCAGTGAGTGAGGGCCCTGTGAGTGTGTGAGTTGGGAGTGATGAAAAGAGTGACTTACCCTGGTGGAACGGAGGAGATCATTCATCCTTTTGCGGCAATGGGTGGCTGTCCTCCTCTGCAGGGCATTTGCACTGACCACCGCTCCCAAGCCGGGTAGGTGACATTGCTGCCCATCCTGTGGCCAGAGCTGGGGTACAGCAAATCCTGTTGGCCTTCACGGCATCCAGCAGTTGCTCAAGGGACCTGTTGTTGAAGCGGGGGGCTGCAGTCTTCTTTCCTTTGCTGGCCTTGTCTCTCGGACAATGGTGGTGAGCTGGTGGCGATGAGTGCTTTGCTAGTGGCTGCCTTTTAAAGATGGCCACCGGTGTGATGCAACAGTGGGGTGATGGTGAGCGGGTGAATGACAGCCCGCCCGCCATGGAAACAGCGTGTTTTCCGGGAATGCATTAATAATAAGGTGGGCTCAGGAAGATACAGCGTGAAAACCCGCCATTTTTGTTGGCGGTTAGGACTCCATTTTGCCCGCCCGCTACTGCACTTAGTGCAATTCTGGGAAAATTCCGCCCTTTTAGTAAAGATGATGAGAGCACCAACATGTGGTGATACAGAGTAATTACACTTGGCTGGTTTATATGATTGCTCACTGCAAAATTCCCAATCTCAACAGTACTGCTGTAGAGACATTCTGAACAAATGTTTTTTAAATTCTTTTCATGGGATATGGGTGTCGGTGACTAGGCCAGCATTTGTCACCCATCTGTACATGCCCTTGAACCGAGTGACATGCTAGGCTTTTATGTGGGCACTTAAGAGTCAGTCACATTGCTGTGGATCAGGAGTCACATGCAGTCCAGATCATGGCAGATTTCCTTCCTAAAGGACATTAGTGAACCAGAATGGGTTTTTACAACAATCGCTGACAGTTTCATGGCCACCATTACTGAGACTAGCTTTCAATTCCAAAATTTTTTTATTAATTAATTGGATTTAAATTTGACCAGCTACTATGGTGGGATGCCCCTAAGGTATAAGCCTGAGGCTCTAGATTAGCAGTCCAATGATATTACCGCTACACCACACTTTCACAGACAAAGAGGAAACAATATAAAGAGAACTCCTCACAGTTTCTTTTCTTTGTAGCCAGAATAAGGCCTAGACTAAAGCCTGGGAACAGGTTGTTGTAGAAACGTAGGCATAAATTTTACATTTCGAGGTCGGGTGCAACGCATGTAAAATTGCGCAAAATGACACTGGGCGGGTGTCCCGACGTCACTGAGCACACGAGCAATATTGAGATTGGCGGGCGCGTGCGGGAGTTGGAGTCACGCTCGCCAACAATTAAAGGGCTAATTAAGGCCCTTAAAAACCCTATTGACCGAGATTTTTCATTGCCCGTGCGATTTTGTGCTCATTGCACGGGCAGGCGGGCGCACGTTTTTATCAAATTGTCATCCAAGGGTGGGGTGAAAGGCCCTTGGGCCACAAGCACTTTCATTTTATTTATGATTTTGCTGCTGTCATATTTCTGAGTTTTGCCAGATTTCCTTTTGATTGCCCTAGCTTTCTAAGCTGGTTCACCTATAAATCTGTGCCAACATTCTAACAAAATAGATCAGTCTGTACAAACCATGGCGAACATTGTTGTTTGAGAAAAATATTGGCCTTGAAAATCCATGGCCTTTTGGCATATTGCCACTGCAATTATATTGGGGTGGGGGGGGGTGGCGTTGAGCTGAGGGCAGGGGCTCTTTGAACGTCAGACTCCCCATGACCTAGGCCTTCATTATGACTCAGCATACAGGTACTGCAGGTTTATCATCGGAGGTGTCCCAACTGATCTAGCACTAGATGTGGAATATGACCAGATCCCCGTATAATTAAAAACAGTATTTTTAAAATGGATTCCCCTACAAAAGGGAACAACCGCACTTCGCTTGCAGCTTCCAGTACCCCCTCCCTCACTTAGCCACCCCGCCATGACTACTAGCCCTAGCTGTGCCACCTCAGCCAGGCAGTCCAGAGCTGCTGCAATAGCAGAAACCAGATGCACCCTTGATGGCATTGGTATCTACCATGTTGGAGCATTCTGCTCTCTGTAGTTCAGTAGGTTCTGGGTTCAAATCCCACTCCAGAGAATTGAGCATGTGGGCTTGCAGTCCTGAGAGACTGCTGTACTGTCTGTGGTGCCAGTGTTTAAGTGGGATGTTAATCTGAGACCACGTCTACCCTCTCAGATGGATGTAAAAGACCTGACATTGTTGTCCATGTGAGCTTGGTGTGCGCAAATTGGCTGGCCGCCACATTCTCCACATTATAGCAGTGAGGCACTCTGGGAAGTCCTAAAGTCATGAAAGGTGCTGGAGAAATGCTTATTCGTTATTTTTTCTTTCTTCGCTGATGTAAGTGGATGAAATGAACCCCTGCCCCAACTCTTTCCCCCCCTTCCCCCACCCAAAGTTTCCTCACTGCTGCCACAAAATCTAGTTGGATCAGTGACAGATGCTGGGCATAACCTGTAGATTTTTAAGGCATATTTCAGAGCTACTATATACAAATACACTGAGTCAGTGAAAGTTTTAGTCAGGATCAGTTCATAGCCAAAACGTTGCTGTATTAACACCAAATTCGTGTCCATGTTGTAGGACCTCTCTGTTTTTCCACTGGAAGTTTAATTGAAGTTGAAGAAAATTATGGGGGATACCATTGGACCTGGCACCCGACTTGTTCCCAACCCTGCCCGCAGTATCAGGCCAACTGGAAGATGCGTTTCACACTGGGTGGGCCTTAATTGGCTAACCAGCATGAAACCGCGTTGAGAATGCGATCTCGTCCGGGAGCAGATTCTACATCTGGGTGTTGTGTCTTGAAGTGATGTGCGGAGTACTTCATAAACTTTGGAAGGCCTATATGAACAAGTTATTGGAAGGACGTGGGACTTCTATGGCCAGAGAAGAAGTGTGAGTGGCTGTCCCTTATTGGAGACATGTAAGGATGAGGTTGGAATCATGTAAGGATGAGGTTTTCTCTGGCTTTCCTACGTCTACCACTATCACTCTGGCGATAGGCAACAGGCAGATGTTCTGGTGCCTCTTCCTCCTCAACCTCCTCATCGTTATCGTCCTCAGCAGGTGAGGCTTGTGCTTCCTCTTCTTCCTCAGGGTTCAAAGTCTCAACTCTTTGCATTGCCAGGCTGTGCAATGCGCAACACACAACGATACGCGAGACCCTCGCTGGTTCATCTTGTAGAGCTCCCCCTGACTGGACAAGGCTATGGAAGCGCATCATGAGAAGACCAATGCATTGTTCTATTATGACCCTTATGACTCATTGTGAGGGTTCGTGATGGGGGTCATCAGCCAAGTCTGGAGAGGGTAACCCCTGTCACTGACGATCCATCCATTCAGCTGTGGATGCGGGATGAACAAATGTGACACATGCAAGTTATGAAACACACTGGTGTCGTGGCTGCTGCCTTGATATCATGCGCACAACTGCATAAGGTGCATCCTGTGGTCACATACAATCTGCATGTTGAGCTAATTAAAGCCCTGCCTATTTATGAATGCCACCAGCTGGTCTGATGAAGCTTTGGTGGTCACAAGGGTGCAGTCAATGACACCCTGCATATGTGGAAAACCAGCCACGGCAGTGAATCCCATGGACCTCTCAGCCTGGCTGTACCTGATGAAGTCACCTGCACTTAAAAGAGTGCATTGGTGACCTCCTTTATGTAGTGATGAGTGGCTGCCTGGTAGATTCCACGTCACCAGTTGAATCCTGGAAGAATCCCAAGGCATAGAAATTGAGAGCTGTGGCATTGGGTGGTCTCTTTATCTCCTTGGGTACAGGTTGTCCTGCATTTAGGTAGAGGTCAGTGACAATCTCCCTGGAGAGGTGTAGTCTCCTTTGGCAATGCCTCTGGCGTCTGCAGGTAATTCATCTTTGTCTGGTAATGATCTCATAGTAAAGGATCCTCTAGGGAAGAGTGATCATAGCATGCTAGAATTTCAAGCTCAGTTTGAGAGCGAGAAACATGTGTCTCACACTAGTGTTCTGGAGTTAAACAAAGGTAACTATATAGGCATGAGGGCAGATTTGGCCCTAGTGGACTGGGCAGGAAGACTACAAGGTAGGACAGTTGATGAACAGTGGCAGATATTTAAGGAGATATTCAATTCCTCCCAAGTAAAATATATTCCAAAGAGGAAGAAAGATGGTAAGAGGGGAAAAAGCATCCATGGCTAAGCAAGAAAGTTAAAGATAACATAAAGGCAAATACTAAGGCATACCAAATTGCAAAGGTCAGTGGCAGGCTGGAAGATTGGGAAACTTAAAGATCAGCAAAGGGTTACTAAAAAAATGATAAAAAGAGCAAAGGTAAATTATGAAAGAAAACTAGCGCAAAATGTAAGAACTGATAGCAAAAGCTTCTACAAGTATATAAAAGGAAAGAGAGTAGCTAAAGTGAATGTTGGTCCCTTGGAGGATGAGACTGGGGAGTTAATAGTGGGGAACACAGAAATGGCAGAGAAGCTTAATCAATATTTTGCCTCAGTTTTCACGGTGGAGGACACTAGTACCACCCCAATAGTAACAGGTAGTGCAGAGGAGGAGCCTAGATCAATCGCCATCACGAGAGAAAAAGTACTGAGCAAACTATTGAGATTAAAGGATGACAAGTCCCCAGAACCTAATGGCCTACATCCCAACGTCTTAAAGGAAGTGGCAGCGGAGATAGTGGATGCATTGGCTATAATATTCCAAAATTCCCTGGATTCTGGAAAGGTTCCAGTGGATTGGAAAAATGCTAATATAACACCCTTATTCAAAAAGGGGTGGGGGGGGGGTGCGGGGGGGTGGGAGGCAGAAAGTAGGAAACTATGGACCAGTTAGTTTAACGTCTGTTGTTGGGAAATTGTTGGAATCCATTATTGAGGAAGTAGTAATGGAGCATTTGGAAAGTCAAAATGCAATCCATCAGAGTCAGCATGGTTTTATGAAGAGTAAATTGTGTTTGACTAATTTGCTAGAGTTCTTTGAAGATGTGACAAGCAAAGTGGATAATAGGGATCCTGTAGGTGTAGTATATCTGGACTTCCAGAAGGACTTTGATAAGGTGCAGCACAAAAGATTAATACACAAGATAAGATCACATGGAGTTAGGGTAATATATTAGCTTGGATAGAGGATTGGCTAACCAACAGAAAGCAGAGAGTCGGGATAAATGGGTCTTTTTCTGGATGGCAAGCTGTAACTAGTGGGGTGCCACAGGGTTCGGTCCTTGGGCCCCAACTATTTACAATCTATATTAATGACTTGGATTCAGGGATAGAAGGTGCTATAGCTAAATCTGCAGATGACACCAAAATAGGTGGGAAAGTAAGTTGCAATGAAGAAATAAGGAATTTACAAATGGATATGGACAGGTTAGGTGAATGGGCCAAATTTGGCAGATGAAGTTTAACGTGGATAAGTGTGAGGTTATCCATTTTGGTCGGAAGAATAAAAAGGTGACTTATTATTTAAATGGAGAGAAACTTCAGAATGCTTCAGTGCAGAGGGATCTGGGTGTCCTTGTGCATGAATCGCTGAAAGCTAGTATGCAGGTACAGCAGGTAATAAGGAAGGCAAATGAAATTTTGGCATTTATTGCTAAAGGAATAGAATATAAAAATAGGGGAGTGTTGTTGCAACTGTACAAGGCATTGGTGAGACTGCACCTGGAGTACTGTGCACAGTTTTGGTCCCCTTACTTGAGGAAGGAAGTAGTTGCATTGGAGGCAGTTCAGAGAAGGTTCACTAGATTGATTCCAGAGATGTGGGGCTTGTCTTATGAGGAGAGATTGAGCAGTTTAGACCTATACTCGCTAGAGTTTAGAAGGATGAGAGGAGATCGAATTGAGGTATATAGGATGCTAAAGAGGATAGACAAAGTAGACGTGGAGCGTATGTTTCCCCTAGTGGGGCATTCTAGAACGAAAGGCCATAGTTTTAGTCTAAGGGGTGGTAGATTTAAATGAGAGATGAGGACGAATCACTTTTCTCAAAGGGTCGTGAATCTGTGGAATTCACTACCTCAGAGTGCAGTGGATGCCGGGACGCTGAATAAATGTAAGGAGGAGATAGACAGGTTTTTAATTAGTAACGGGTTAAAAGGTTTGTGGGGAGAGGGAGGGAAATTGGAGTTGAGGCCGAAATGAGATCAGCCATGATTGTATTGAATGGTGGGGCAGGCTCGAGGGGCTGAATTGCCTATTCCTGCTCCTAGTTCTTATGTTCTTATGTAAGTGTCCTAATTCGCACCAAGTCCTGTTCACCTATCATCCCTGTGCTCGCTGACCTACACTGGCTCCCAGTCAAGCAACACCCTGATTTTAAAATTGTCACGCCCATGGATTGTACCTATACTTTTTAAAACGACAAGGAGAATGGATAATCTGCATTGTAAATAAATGAGTCAAGGGGGAGTCAGGTGACCTCCCTCCTTGTCTGCAAATGTACATGAAACTGCCCAAGGCTGGAAGTAGCCTGCTTGCCTGGTCAGAACTTTAAAATGTAAACAACATTTTGGAACACTCTTTTGAGAAGACATTAAAACAGCAACAGTTATCTCCTGTGGACTTAACAGCTTCTATTGTCTAAATGCCGACAGAAACTTATGTATATTGGCAACTGAAGGAGTGTGAGAAAAAACCTATCACAAGGAGATGAAAATGGCCGAGATTCAAACCCCATTGCTAATGTTGACAGGGACCATCTGTGTGGACAATGGGTGTACCAATGCTATGGTCCCCTGATAGAAATCAACTTGTGATAAGAAACACTTTATTAGCACACATTTTGAAAGGAGCCTAAATGCCTCAATGTTTGTGTTTTTAAATTTGCATTTGCAGAGAGGCCACTTTGCTTTGTATCTGCTTTGTGAAGAAGCCTTAAATCAGCATCCCAAGGTACGAGGAACTAAAATCAACTGAAGTCTAACTAGACAGATGAGCACCTAAGAAGAAAATTTTAAGAATAATTTGAAGAAGCTTCAGCACAGACTTGGAAGTTGTGGAATCCACCAGAGCGAGTGGAAGTCCAAGAAACTGCTGCAGTTTTAAAGGTTGTTTTAGAAAAGGAAATTTAAGGACCAGTGGATAATAAACAGCAGTACCAGTGAAATGCAACACAGGTTGTGAGTACAACCCTTCTAAAGCTTTTTGGAAATGCTGAAATCTGAGTTTTTATAAGAACCCTAAACTCAAAGGGAAATAGCTTCAAACACTCATTTTAAATAAGGAGGGCAGATTTCATCCCAAACTAAAACACAGCTATAACCAGGTATCCAAGCCCATTGCAGTGCAGGTCACTACAAAAAACACTTTGTACCTGCATTGATACATTTGTTGCAAAATACAGCACCTGCAAAGTTTATTCAAAGATCTGCCCAGCAACAAGAAGAACTCACAAAAAGCAGAGGGGAGTCAACTGTACCCTAGCAACTGCAGCCTGAGTAAAAAAGGTTACTGCCTTAAAGCGGCAACGTATTTAAAGTGGTAAATACAAGAAGAAGAAAATGGCTATGGATAGCAAATTACACTTTGCTGTTGGGGATTTGAAATAAACTGGCGTGAGGACAGACTGAGAGTTCCAGCAAGAGTCGGCGATTTATAAAATAACTGGCGCAAGGACAGGATGAGAGTTAATTAACATTTTATTGTGTTTACTTAAATTCCAATTTTGGTTCAGTAAATAGATAAGTTGAGACATGGCAGGACTGCTCATACCCATTGACTGCATATCCTGTACCATATGGGGACTCCAGGATGCTACCCATATCCTGGATAACTACATGGACAGAAAGTGCCACTGATTGGAAAAGCTTGAGCGCCGTATTTTGGGAACTCGAGGAACAGCTGGTGGCATTGATAAGCATTCGTGAGGATGAGAGTTGGGTGGATAACATGTTTCAGAAGGTGGTCACCCCGCAGCTTAAGAAAGAGCAGGCAGAGAGGGACTGGATGGCCGTCAGACAGACAAGAAAGGAAAGGCTGGTAGTGCAGCAGACCCCTGGGGACATCTCACTTTTTAACAGGTACTCAGCTCTGAGTACCAGTGTGGGAGAGGGTTCCTCTGGAGAGAGCAGCGAGAGTCATGACCAGAGCACCATGGGTGGCTCAAGGGAGGAGAAAAGAGAGGACAGCAGTAGTGGTAGGGTATTCTATAGTTAGGGGAACAAACAGGTGCTTCTGTGGTCACAGACGTAATTCCAGGATGGTATGTTGCCTCTTTGGTGCAAGGGTCATGCACATCACTGAGCGGCTTCAGAGCATTCTGGAGGGTGAGGGTTCACAGCCAGAGGTTGTGGTTCATGTTGGTACCAACTATATAGGTAGAAAAAGGGATGAGGCCCTGCAGGCTGAGTTCAGAGAGTTAGGAAAGAGATTAGCAAGCAGGACCTCAAAGGTAGTAATCTCCGGATATCTTCCAAGGGCACGTGCTAGCGAGTGTGGCAATAGGGAAATACACCAGATGAATCCGTGGCTGCAGAGATGGAGGGAGGGTTCAGATTTCTGGGGCTTTGGGACTGGTTCTGTGGAAGGTGGGATCTGTAGAAGCCAGACGGTCTATATGTGAATAGGACCGGGATGAATGTCCTGGCAGTGAGATTTGCTAGTGTTGTTGGGGAAGGTTTAAAATAGATTGGCAAGGGGATGGGAACCTGATGGCAGATTCAGATAGGACAAATACAGAGCAGGGAGCGGGAGACAGAACATTAGTGGGTGACTCTGAAAGACAAAAAAAGCAAAGGTTAAACGGTTTACAACACAGGAAGTTGGCAATGTTAAAAGGTATTTAAATGCAAGGAGCTGAGGGCACAGATAGACACATGGCAGCATGATAACATCGCTATAACGGAAACTTGGCTTAAAGAGGGGCAAAAATGGCAGCACTGCATCCCTGGATATAGTGTTTTCAGGCAGGATAGAGAGGGGATAAAAAAGGTGGGGGTGTAGGTTGGTTAAAGAATCATTTACAGCTGTGAGGAGGGATGATATACTAAATGAATCATCAAATGAGGCCATATGGGTTGAGCTCAGGAATGAAAAGGGGGCAGCCACACTACTAGGAGTGTACTATAGACGCCCAAATAGTGAGAGGGAGATAGAAGAGCAAATGTGTAGGCAAACTTTGGAGTGCAAAAACGATAGGGCAATAATAGTTGGGGACTTCACCCACTCTAATATTGACTGGGATATGAACAATATAATAGGCACAGAGGGCACAAAATTCTTCAACTGTATTCAAGAGAACTTTTTTAGCCAGCATGTAACAAGCCCAATGAGAGGAAGTGCAATTCTTGATTTAGGATTAGGAAATGAAGTTGGGCAAGTGGATGAAGTAGCAATGGGTGACCATTTTGGAGATAGTGAACATAATACAGTTAGATTTAATATAATTATGGAAAAGGATGAAGATAGAACAGGAATAAAAGTTCTAAATTGGGGAAAGACAAATTTTACGAAGCTGTGAGGTGATCTGGCAAAAGTGGACTGGTTACAGCTACTTGAAGGGAAATCAGTGACAGACCAGTGGGAGGCTATCGAAAGTGAGATTCTGCGGGCACAGTGTATACATGTCCCCTCAAAGAAAAAGGGTGGTACTGCCAAATCTAAAGCCCCCTGGTTATCTAGAAGTATACAAGGTAAGATAAAGCAGAAAAAGAAAGCTTATGACAAAAAATCTTAATACGCAGAAAGCCGAGAGGAGTAGAGAAAATACAGGGATGAAGTAAAAAAGGTAATTAGGAAAGCAAAGAAAGGAAATGAAAAAAGATTGGCAGTTAAAATAAAAAAAAACCCAAAAATGTTTTACCAGCACATTAAAAGCAAGAGAATAACTAAGCAAAGGGTAGGGCTGATCCAAGATGTATATGGTAACTCGTGCTCTGATGCTGAAGATGTGGGCAGGGTCCTCAATGAGTACTTTGTCTCTGTCTTCACTAAGCAGATATTCTAGTTAAAAAGGAGAGTGTGAAATATTAAGCATAGTGAGAGAGGATGTACTGGAGGGACTGACATCCTTGAAGGTGGATAAGTCACCAGGGCCAGATGGATTGTATTCCAGGCTGTTAAAGGAAGCCAGGGAGGAAATAGTGGATGCTCTGAGGATAATTTTCTAATCTTCACTAGATACAAGCGAGGTACCAGAGGATTGGAGGCCTGCAAACGTTGTGCCATTATTTAAAAAAGGTGCAAGGGATAAACCAAATAATTATAGGCCGGTCAGTCTGACTTTGGTAGTGGGAAAATTATTAGAATCAATTCTGAGACCAGGATAAACTGTCACTTAGAAAGGAATGGATTAATCAGGGACAGTCAGCATGGTTTTGTTAGGGGAAGGCTGTGTCTTACTAATTTAATCAAAATTTTTGAGAAAGTAACAAGGAGGATTGATGAGGGTAGTGTAGTGGATGTTGTCTACATGGATTTCAGTAAGGCATTTGACAAGGTCCCACATGGCAGACTGGTCAGAAAAGTAAAAGCCCATGGGGAATGTGGCGAGTTGGATTCAAAATTGGATCAGCGACGGAAAACAAAAGGTAATGGGTTGATGGATGTTTTTGTGAATGGAAAACAATTACCAGTGGCGGTCCACAGGGTTTAGTGTTGGGTCCCTTGCTGTTTGTTGCATAAATTAATTATTTGGACTTAAATGTGAGAGGCATGATTGGGAAATTTGCAGATGAACCAAAAATTGACCATGTAGTCGATAGTGAAAAGGGTAGCTGTTGTCTCCAGAATGATATCAATGGTTTGGTTGAGTGGGCGGAAAAGTGGTAGATGGAATTCAATCCAGAAAAGTGTGAGGTAATGCAAACAAAGCTAGGGAATACACAATAAATGGGAGGATATTGGGAGGGGTAGAGAAAGTGAGAGACCTTGGTGTGCATGTCCACAGGTGCCTGAAGGTGTCAGGACAGATAGATAAGGTGGTAAAGAAAGCAATTAGAATTCTTTCCTTTATTGGATGAGGTATAGAATACCAAAGCAGGGATGTAATGATGGAACTGTATAAAACGCTGGTTAGGCCACAGCTGGAATTTTATGTACACTTCTGGTTGTGGCGAGGTCATGGTGAACTGAGGAGGCTGAGGGGTGACCTGATTGAGGTGTATAAGATTATGAGGGGCCTAGACAGAGTAGACAGGGATGCCCTGTTTCTCCTAGCAGAGAGGTCAATTACCAGGGGGTAGAGATTTAAGGTGATTGTTGGAAAGATCAGAGGAGACATGAGGAAAAACTTCTTCACCCAGAGGGTGGTGGGTGTTTGGAATTCACTGCCTGGTTTGGTGGTGGAGGCAGAAATCCTCAACTCATTTAAAAGGCACCTGGATCAGCGCCTAAAGTGCTGTAACCTGCAAGGCTATGGACCAGGGGCTGGAAGGTGGGATTCAAATGGGCAGCTAGTCTTTTTATTTTCTTTTTTTCTTTTTTGGCTGGTGCAGATACAATGGGCTGAATGACCACTTTCTGTGCTGTAACTTTTCTTTGGTTCTATGTCAGTCAATCTGGGAGACAAAGGGCGGAATCGTCCAGTCCCGTTGACATTGGGCGTTATGGTGGGTTGGGCTGGGGAGGGGGAACAAATGGCGAGAAGGCCAAATATCGGTTTCATGCTGTCATGAAACCAGTTTGCGATTGTCCGCTCCACATGTCAATAGCGGGCTGCGTTTGCTGCTGTCGTACATCAGGAACCTAATTTCAATACTTTAACATCTCATGATAAGCCCTGCTCGCCGGAATCATCCTCCCACGTCAAATTTACTGCCTCATCGGCGTGACTTCAGAACGGCGTGCTTCATGGCTGCCTTTAAAATGCGTGCACCTGGCAACCTGAACTTGGAGAGGAATTCGGAGGTGCGTGCACACAAACTTGTGCGTTGCTTGTGAGCATCGCCCGTAAGACAACAAGGAAGAGGTGCTGTGCATTCGCCGGGGGGCACGGGCAAGTCGCTTTTTCTCTGATGGCATTCAGTGCAGTGCCGGGGCAAGGGCTCCAGTGCGGGTCAGGCCAGAGTGGGGTAATGGGCAACAAGGCAGCACAGACTAATGGAAGTACTCAAGCGAATGCCGGGCAGGGGGGGCGCGGGTGGTATTTGTGAGAGGGAAGTGGCCATGCACTTGGAAAAGCTTGTCAAAAGTGATCATTCTTCCACAGTTGAGACCGTTCAGCTGCAGCTCCATTGACATGCTTGGCGTCGGGTCTCTGAAGATTTTCTGCCCACTCAAGCAATGCAAAAGTATGGAAGTGCCACCAAATGCTCCAAAACTTTTCACCCCTCAGGCCCAGACTGCAAATTAATGTGTGTTTTAGGGGGCAGCAGAACAATTGGCCGATTGGGCAAGTTGTAGAATCCCCTTGCGAAAGGTGGTGATGGTGCAGTCACTGGTGGAGGTGATCACAACCCCTTGCAATGTCTTTATTAAGGTTTGGACAAATATACATCATGGTTCAAGTTAACAGCGCAGCCTTGCAGTGTGGGTTAGGAGAATGCTTGTGCGTGAGCTGAGAGCACAGCATGCAGCCCAGAGGCCAAAGCTGCCGCCAATCGGTCAAGTGGAGTGGGGTCGCCGCGGCTGGGGTTATGGACAGCCATTGAGCGCACTACACACTGGCCATCCAAGTGGTGGCCAGCACTCTCCTGCATGCGTAGAGGGGCCTTCAGACTTAACGAAGCAAGGTTCTTAGGACACATATGCTAACCCATGCGTTTCTCTCTTTGATCCTGCAGGAGGAGAGAGTCAGGATAATGGAGCCTGGTGATTTAGCGGAATGCCTCATAGCTTACAGAGAGCAGAGTAGAGGAAGAAGGGTGCGGCAGAGGCGCCTGGCTCGGCAAAGGGAGGAGCACCTCCCTCAGTATGAAGGGGTGGCAGGGCCTGCTGCACACACAGCTGTAGATCCAGAGAGAGTCGTCACTCATAGGCACCTCACTAGACCCAGGGTCTATAGACAGCCGCTTGTCATTCCTGCAGATATCTGAGAACCTACGTCACTGAAGACTGTGTATGTCCAGGGAACTGATCAGTCATATACGCCACCTGCTGCAGGATTTGGCACCACAGGGACATGGAGAGCATTCACTGCCAGTGGCTGTGAAAGTGACTGGTGCGCTCAATTTTACGCCAATGGCTCCTTCCAGGGCTCACCAGGTGACCTGTGTGGTTTCTCACAAGCCTCCACGCACAAGTGTATCCAGGATGTCATGGACACCATCTTCGCGAAGGCACAGAACTTTGTGAATTTCACCCGGGATCTGGAAAGCCAGGAAGCAAGAGCGCAGGGACTTGTGCAGATCTCTGGTTTTCCACAGGTGCAGGTTGTCATTGACTGCACTCACCTGGTGCTTACATCTCCATGGTAACATGCAGTCAACTATGTCAACTGCAAGGGCTTCCACTTGCTGAATGTCCAGCTGGTGTGCAACCACGACAAACACATCCTACAGGTCTGTGCACGATTCCCAGGGAGCGTCCACACCTCCTAAATCCTTAGCAGGTCTCAGACCCCTGACATCTTCCAGGATCCAGAGAGGCAGCAGGGCTGCCTCCTCGGGAACAAGGGCTACCCACAGAGGACGTGGCTGATGACATGCAATGAGGACACTCCATAGATTTTCATATTGCCTACGTGAATGTCTCACTCCTGTCTGACCTAGGGCAGCTCGCTTGCACGTTGTGATCATGGTCATATCATGGAGATGCAGCCGTGAAACTTTAAATGCATCTGATCTGTTGTCAGCCTTCAGCACCTGAGCCCTTCAGGAACACAGTGTCACTGGTCATAGATGCTGAAGAGATGGGGGGCCAACCCCACCTTAAAGGTGCTGACAGCACACAGAGAGAATGATGGAACTCTGTGACGCCTGCCCACGACATTCTTGCAGTAATGACAAGCACCATCAAGGTGCAGACATCACTAACGTGCCCAATGAATGTGAAGTCGGACCTTAACTTTGGTCTGAAGGTTACACACTGCACAGGGAAGAGGCCTTGGACCGAGACATCTGCCTTTACCTTGTGCAAGAACCAAGGTTTCACATCTGAGTGACACAAACACTGCTCATCAGAACAAGGAGCCATGGGCAAGGAGACATTCTTGGGAGTTTATTTACAATAGTGGGCATTACGTACAAGTGATTACCACCCATGCCCACAATGTGCAACTACATCTTAACTTTCCTAACCCTGCCGCTACGTTTTTGTGCTCCCTCAACATCCACAGTGGAGATGGAGGCAGCCTGCTGACTGCTACGCCCTGTCTGTGATAACCTTAGCGGGCGACCTCTGGAGGGCCGAGATGTGGAAGGCCCCAGCCCGCTTTGGCTGTCCTGCTGTGGGCCAGCTACACCCTCCTCGGCCTGTTCACCTGGGGGGGATTTGGATCGGCTGGACATTTCCGGTGTCACCTGGGCAGATGGCCAGGGGTGTTGAGTTGCTTATCCTCCTCCCTATGGGTGCTTGATGGCCCCTGGCTGATTCCTTGAGGAGAAGGCGAAGCTGGAGAGAGGTTGAGATGCCCCGCACCCACCTCGTGTTGACACTGTTGGAAGCTAACTATGGCATCAGTGATGGGGTTGAGCCCACTCAGCAGTGCAGGACAGATGTCCTGGACCAAGGTCTCCATGGCAGCTGCCATCCTACCTGTGTTGACCTCAGTGCGTTGGCATGCTGGCACTATTAACTCAGACTGGAGGCGTACGGACTCCTTCATCGTGCCTTGCAATCTGAGGAGTGCAGCAGGCATTCCTTCCTGATGTTCCTGAGCTTGCCTTTGCAGCTCCAACACCTAAGGTATGACCGAGTCCGGAGGCTCCTCATCTGACTCGGACTCAGCAGATTTCTGGCCTCCAGCAGTCCTCCAAGTGCTGGAAACCTGGGCAGCCCCTGCCGCTGCCTGCTGTGGATCAGACAATGTGATGTGCTCACCAGATTGTGACCCCGATGCTACCCTAGAACTAGGTTCAACGAGGTGTGTGTCTCTACGCTGGTGGAGGATGTGGGAGAGTGCTGTGACAGATCTCCAATTAGAGCGTCATCAGATTCCTCTTTCGAGGTGTCTTCAGGGCTTGAGTCAAGGCCCTGGCTCGTGGACCCCTTTGGCTGCTTCCCAGATGCTCCTGCAAAAGTAAGAAGAGATAATTAGTATGTGGTAGGGGACAGGGGAATTCACTCATAGCATGGTTGTCTGATGGATGTTGAACTGTTGGATCCTCACTTGTCTGAGCACCGCCGACCTCACCATCAGCACAGGATAGGTCCAGATCATCGCCGGCCAGCTGGATGACTCTGTTTTCAAAGCCTGTGAGGACCTTGATGTCGGGCATTCCTCCATCAGTCTGTGACCTCTCCCTTTTGTTGTGTGCTAGATGTCTCTGCATAAATACAGATGGAGGAAATGTAAGCAGGATGCCTGCCAGGCCAGATGAGAAGGATGCCTGGTATGTGTGATGGTGGGTGGTGCCATGGACGGAATGAGGACATCATCCACAGGGCAGATGAAGGTGTGTATGAGAGAGTGAATGGTGATGTCCATTGAACTGGCAGTGAGTGAGATCCCTGTGGATGTGTGATGGGTTTACGAGTGTGAAAGTTGAGAGTGATGAGGAGAGTGACTTAGCCTTACCCTGGCAGAACGAAGGACATCATTCAACCTCTTTCGGCACTGGGTTGCTGGGTGGTTAACTAAAGAAGTCAAGGAAAGCATCAAACTTAAGGAAAAAGCATTCTACTTCACAAAGGTGAGTGGCAGGACAGATGATTGGATAGAATATAAAGAATGGCAGAGAATGGCTAAAAGGTTAATCAGGAGAAAGAAATTAGAGTATGAGAGGAAGATAGTTAGAAATGTAAAAACGGATAACAAGAGCTTCTACAGGTACTTAAAAAGGAAAAGAGTAAGTAAAGTGAGTGTTGGTCCTCTAAAGAGTGACAGTGGGGAGTTAATAGTAAATAATATGGAAATGGCAGAAGAAATGAACAAATATTTTGCTTCTGTGTTCACTATAGAGCTTACAAAAAACATTCCAGTAATAGCTGTAAATCAGGAGGTGAACTTGAGAAAGGAACTTAGTGAAATTGAAATCACTAGGGAAATGGTACTGAGCAAATTGTTGGAGCTGTGGGCTGGCAAGTCTCTGGGTCCCGATGGACTACATCCTAGGGCCTTAAAAGAAGTGGCTAATGAGGTAGTCGTTGTGCTGGTGTTAATTTTCCAAAATGCGCTAGATTCTGGAAAGGTTCCATCCAATTGGAAAGTAGCAAATATAAAAGGATGTTGTGCTTCAATTATACAGAGCATTGGTGACACTGCACCTCTATTCAGGAAGGGCGAGAGACAGAAAACAGGAAACGATAGGCCAGTTAGCTTGACGTCTGACATGGGGAAGTTATTAGAATTGAATTAAGGAGGTTATAGCTGTGCACTTAGAAGAGCACAAGGCAACTGGGAAGAGTCAGCATGGTTTTGTGAAAGGAAAATCATGTTTAACCAATTTATGGAGTTTTTTGAAGGAGTAACATGTGCAGTGGATAAAGGGGAGCCTGTAGCCTGCAGTTGGATTTCCAGAAGGCATTTGATATGGTGCCACATCAAATATTATGGTAAATAAAAGCACATGATGTAGTGGTAACATATCAGCATGGATAGAAGATTGGCTGGCTGGTGGAAAGCAAGAGTATGCATAAATGGGTCTTTTTCTGACTGACAGGATGTAACGAGTGGAGTCCCACAGGGGTCAGTACTGGGACGTCAACTTTTTATGATTTATATCAATGACTTAGATGAGGGAAGTAAAGACATGGTAACTAAATTTGCAGATGACGCAAAGATAGGTAGGAAAGTATGTTGTGAAGAAGAAGTTGCAGATAGATATAGATAGGTTGAGTGGGCAAAGATCTGGCAAATGGAGTTTAATGTGGGAAAATGTGAAGTTGTTCACTTTGGCAAGATGAACAAAAAAGTAGAGTTTTACTTAAATGGAGAACGACTGCACAATTCTGAGGCGCAGAGGGATCTAGATGTTCTAGTACATGAGTCACAAGAAGTTAATATGCAGGCACAGCAAGTAATTAAGAAGGCTAATGGAATGCTATCCTTTATTATGAGAGGGATGAACATAAAAGGATGTTATGCTTCAGTTATACAAGGTACTGGTGAGACTGCACCTCAAATACTGTGTGTAGTTTTGGTTTCCTTATTTAAGGAAGGATGTAAATGCATCGGAGATGGCTCAAAGGAGGTTTACTAGATTGATACCTGGAATGAGTGGGTTGTCTTACGAGGAAAGGTTGGACAGGCTGGGCTTGTTTCCACTGGAGTTTAGAAGAGTGAGGGGTGATTTGATTGAATTATACAAGATCCTGAATGGCCTTGAAAAGGTGGACGTCGAAAGAATATTTCCTCTTGTGGCTGAATCCAGCACTAGGGGGCACTGTTTTAAAATTAGGGATGTCCCTATTAGGACAGAGATGAGGAGATTTTTTTCTCTCAGAGGGTAGTGTGACTTTGGAACTCTCTGCCTCAGAAGATGGTGGAGGTGGGGTCATTGAATATTTTTAAGGCTGAGGTAGATAGATTCTTGTTAGGTAAGGGAATCAAAGGTTATCGGGGTTAGATGAGAATGTAGAAATCGAAACACAAGAAGATCAGCCATGATCTTATTGAATGGCGAAGCAGGCTCGAGGGGCTGAATGGTCTACTCCTGTTCCTATTTCTTATGTTCTTCGCTACAGGAGTTTGACTACAACTTCAACTGGAGTTAAGTTAGATACCTGCTATTGCAGACAGTAAGCCATTGTGAATTCATTGCCAGAAACTTCCAACCTCCATTTTCTTCAGTGAACCAAAGGAAAATCATCAGGCCTGCAACATTTTCAGCTTCCATCACTAAAGACAAGAGTAATAGTAACTTTTGGACTCTTTAAAAAGCTAAGTGCATGCTACCTTTTTTGTAATCACCTTTTCTTGTGTGTGGGTGTGTCTTGTGTGCATGTATGAGTGGATGCTCTTATGATTGCATCTAGGTCTTGAGAAATAAACATTTATTCTTATTTTTTTTACAACTTACGAGAAAACCTGTCTTGTATCTGTTCTTGAGAGCCACAGTACTCAAAGGATTAAAACTCTTCTTTTCTCAAACACATCTTGTTGCAGTCAGTCGAGAGGTGAGAAAAGGAGGAACCATCCTGCCTTCTCTCCGCTCTCTGTAACAAAATTCTCATCCTTGTTTTCAAATCCCTCTATGGGTTCACCTATTTCTATTTCTTTAATCTCCAGCTCTACAACTCTCCTCTGCACTCATCCAATTCTTTTGAGCATCATCAATTTTAATCGCACCATCATTGGTGGCCATGCCTTCAGTTGCCTGTGCCCTAAGCTCTGGAATTCCCTCTATGGACCTCTCCGCTTCTCTACCTTGCTTTCCTTTGTTGAGAAACTTCTTAAAACCTATCTCTTTGACTAAGCTTTTGGGCTGGGATTTTATGTTTAAAAATTGGTACTGCTGCACATGTGTAAAATCCAGCGTGATGACGTTGCATCGCAAACTCGAGTCAACATGCCAGTTTCATGTAATATGCTAGGCAGGCGGGTGCTGAAATCAGCAGCCCACTCTCCATTTTTAGAAAAATCATTAATGGGCAATTGAGCTTGTTAACAAGCCAATTGACCTGAATGTTACGCTGCCCACACCTTAATACATTGGCATGGGCAGGCAGGCGGGAGTGGGGTGTCCACCTGAGGTGAGGTGAAAAAGCAGGAAGCGAGGGTGAGGGTACATGCTTTGATGGATGCCCTGTGCCCATTGGGGGCACCCCCCCAAGATGATACCTTTCCCTTTGTGCATCCCCAACTGGCCTCCAAAACCAGCCCTCTCGCCACTGCACCCCCACCACCCCCCCACCCCAGGATCCCCGATCCTCCCCCACCTAAAATTCTGGACTTACCTGAAACTGAGACCAACTGCTCTCTTCATTGCGGGACTAGTGCCCACTATTGAGTTCTGGTGCTTATTGAATTCTGACAGAGCTGGGACTGCTAGAGCTGCTGGCTAATCAGGTTTGCAGGCAGCTCTCTAGGGCAGGACTTTCTCCCACTGAGGGGTGGAAGTCCCATTCTCTGTTTGTTTAGCCCACAGTGTGTTTTGCTGCTTTGCCGCCTCTTTTATAGACAATTTTTGTGACCGATTTTTGTATTGGGGGGGGTGGGGGGGTGAACAATGTACACCCTCGACTGTAAAATTCAGCCCTGTCTTCTAACCTAATATCTCTATGTGGCTCAGTATCATGTTCTGTTTTACAATGCTCCTGTGAAGCACCTTGGGACATTATAACATGTTAAAGGTGCTATATAAATATAAATTGCTTGTACCTGTAAACTAGTTTTTAGTGATCTGTGCACTTGAACACATTTGTGCCTTTGCTCCTCCACAACTTCTGATCCCACACCATTCTGAGAATATTCTGATTCTTCTTTCTGAAAACAAAGTGGATGACCTCACATACACCCACATTGAACTACATTTGATATACTATTGCCTACCCACTTAATCAGTCAATGACACACTGGACCTTATTGCTCGCATCTATACAATTTACTGTACTTCCTATCCGGATTTTCGCGGAGTCTTCCTTTAAAAATTACGGGCAGGACCTGGATGCGGAAGTTCTGCCTCCATTTCTGACAGGTCCCATTTTTGCCGGTAGGGGAAAGGGGGTGGGTTGTGAGTCACACAGGAGGGATTCCTGAACTCAGCAAGGCCATTTGAACTTAGTGCTCTGTTCAAAGACCTCATTTTCATTGTTTCATTGAGTCTTAATCGTGTGGTCATCACAATGTTATGGTGTGGACGTAAATGCTCTTGAAGGACAAATGAAATATGTTTAACTGTTATGATCTGAAGTTTTTCAAATGCCCCCATCATTAAAGTGTAAAAACAAACCTGGCTGCAGGTGTCAGTGATTGTTAAAAAAAACCTCTGCTCGAATGCTTTGATTGACTGGCCAGCTGGTGTAATATCAGTTCTGACAGTTTCAATAGAGTTCTTTGCTGACATTACCCTAAAGGCTTTTCATTACGAATGATTGGCTGAGTTTCAAAGGCTGTAATAATGTCAGCAGGGTGTTCTGAGTTCAATGTTTGATTGACAGCTTAAAAGGCTATTAATGGATTAGGCACATGAACAGAAATTTGTTTGTTTTTATAAAAGATTAACCACTTGAGATTAAAAGCTTTGGTGCTTCCAGGGTGGGTTGTTTTCACAATCAAGTCCATGTAGTGAGAGCTGTAATAGATGCTTAGAGGTTTTTTCATCTCTACATGGCTCCTGAGATCTGCCCATAGTGAATACTAGATGAGTTGGCATTGAGTTGGCATGGGGGTATGAGGGTCCATGGGAGGGAGGGGAGTGAGGGGGTGTCAGGATTGAGGGCTAGAGGGCCTAAAACCTTCTGAAACAACTGGGACCAAGTCCCAGAGAACTGAGGCAGGCCTTCTAACCAGCCTGCCTTGGCACCTGCCCGTCCCCGTGTCTTCCCAGTTTCTGTTTCAGGTGCTGATGGGCCTGATTTTAGCCCACACCTTCTCCCGCAGAGTGAAAATCTCACTATTTGTGGTACTTTTTTTACCAAGGCGGGTCGGCGAGTCAGGAAATTTCATGACTCGAGGTACCCACCTCAGTAGCCAAAATCTGGCCCTTAGTGTCATCTACAAACTTAGATATACAACTCTCGATTCTGTCCTCCAAATCATTAATACATATGGTGAATCTAAGGTCCTAGCACAGATCCCAGGGTAACACTACTTGCCAAATTTTGCCAAACAAACAAACATTATTTCATTTCTACTCTGTCTCTTACTTCACAATCAATTACCAATCCATATAGTAGGATTGCTGCAATTCCTAGCACTTTATTTTTGCTAAAATTGCTTTATCAAATGCCTTCTGGAAATTGAAAAAAGCCAATATCCATTGAAACTCCCTTGTTCGCTATGCTCTTGACTGCCTCAAAATAAAAACTTGTTAGTCAGATTTGGCCTTCCTTGCAATTATTTAAAAAAAAGCATTCTGCACTTATAGAATATGAATGTGTTTCATGCCTTGGATTGGGTGGGGGGGAGCTGCATAAATAAAATCAGAAAATTTAAACCTTGTCATTTTGTCAGGAGGCTTGGACCAACTCTGAGTCAGAAGCTCTGAGGAGATATATCTGGCAAACTTGTGTATTAGGAATCAAAGCAAATGCTCTGCTGCTGCTGACTTGAGAACTGAAGGACAGCAACACCTTCACAGGAATGACAGCAATAAAAAAAGACAAAATAGCTACTGAGTAATTCACTAAATAATTTAAAATCGACATTTGTAAACTTATATATGATCAATTGGATTTATAATGATGGATTTAGAATAATTATTCATAATTTCATCAAAGCAAACAGAAATGCTGGTGTGGTGTGAGAGCTTAAATGTGATGGAGTAGATGTTAGGTGTAAACAGTGAACCAGAAATCCATTGGAGTAAATTATAGTCCACAAGTGGTTTGCATGACGGACTGAGGTTTGTGGTTTCTGGGAATGGCAGATTCTCAAGGGGCCTTTATATTATGGTCCATAATATGGTTCTCTGTTCTATTGTGATTCAATTACTTGAAGCAAATTGCATGAAAAGATTGTCGCGAAATACGGGATCTGAGTTCTCTCCCATTGTTGGGAGTTTTGGATGCTTCTGGGGGGAAGGGCGACTACTGGATCACTACTGGTCAGTGATTAACTGTAGGTTGCTACTGAACAACAGCATAACACAAATAATAGATTATAAAGGTCATGATTTGGTTCTAAAGGCTGAAAACACTATGGGTTTATACTTCAGATAAATCCAGAAGTATGGAAATTGACTTAAAAATAAACCCCTAGACTTTGTAGGATTGGGCTGTATTGTTATGTAGCTATGTTCTGTTGGGCCCTGTAACTCTGATGGGTGGCCTTTAACTTTGTTTTTATTGTAAATAGCTTTTGATTACTAATAAAATTAATTCAATAAAAAGTAAAATTGAATTTTAAAGATCATATAATAAACAATTTGTGCTTAAGTTTGGAGCTTCCCATAATTCTTGTACCGATTGAAAGTAAGTTAATCATTTAAAATGTTCCTTTAAGATACATTTTAAATATGACCCAATTTGAAGTATTGTATCATCACTAGGTCAGAGGTTTGACTCATGGTTTGCATAGAGTTATTTGGTCTCATATCAGGTTAGCAGGTGACAACTGGGCTCAAGGCCCTGAGCTAGGGAGGGGAGAAATCCAGTCAAGCCACCTGCTCCTGATCTCAGTCTAATAATATGGGCATTACAATGTGCATGTATGGATGGTGACAGTTGATCAGCTTTGCTGTGATGCCTGCCACAGTCAAATAGCCTATGACTCTTACTTTTGTGGGCACATACATGAATATTGGCCAGTATCCAGAGGGTTGTGGAAATTTACCCCAACAAGATCTCAACATATTCTGCAGAAGAAGGGAAAAACTTGAAAACATTGACAGGTTCAGATGCTTTATGAGATGTTTTGCACTGCAACTGATGCTAGAATTTTCGAGGAGTTGAAAATAGCTGAACTCAATGCACTATTGTCCTGAATCCATATACTAGGTCCTTTTGACTCTCCAAATGTATGTTTGGAAAATAAGACATGTGTATACAAATAACGTGGTGCCAGCTTAGAAAGTAAAAATGATTTAATATCAACCTGAAATAGTAAATTTTGCAGTGTTAAATTTGAGAATTGACATGTGAAACTCTTCAATCACTGAACTTACGGACTAAAAAATGAAACTGCAACTTTACTGTATTTTTTATTTGGTACTAGGCTGTTGCTGTAGCCTGAACCTGTTAAGATACAGTTTCTGCAGTTTTCACAATGAGGGTGAATGAGTTTAATTGGTATTTACTAGTCAGGTTGACTCATTCATTTGAGCTGCAATGACATTTGAGAATCCATTATTAAAGATCTTTATAGAACATCAAGGTTGAGCTGTATGAGACAGACTGGCACCAAATGATCCTTAAATGAGTGTTAAAGACCCTTAGAAGTGAAATACTGGGTCATCATCCAGCTACATTTCTATCTGGTATGTTTGCAGACATCAGCAATATTTTACTGCTATTCAAAATATAAAATTATAAAGTTTATATATTCTTTTTATAATGTTTGATATTTTCATTAGCTAGTTGTCTACTTGACAATTGTCTAATTGTATTTTTAATCTCTTTCCTCAGTTCATCGTATTCTGATTTGTCACTCTCTTTTTATTGTTTACATCCTTTGCTTATGCCTTTTTCTATAGATTCACCTCTATCCTCAACTCCTTACTTTTCTATGTCATCACAACCTTGACCTGCTTGTTCTTATTTCTCGTGGAATATATTTCTCCTGAACTCTATTGAGCTCCCTTTTAGATATCGCCTACTGTTGTTCTAACTTTTTTTGTCTGTTTATAGTTTTCTCCTTTATTTTCCTTAGCTTTTCCCTTTGCGATTCCGGTACATTTCACCATTGAGCTTTGGCACCTGCAAAGCCACATGCATGGTATCTATGGTTCCCTGCGCCATGGAGAAGCCTGATGTCCTGGCAGAGCCATGAACCTGCTCCTCCTGCTTCTGTCTGTTTAGAGAGAAGTTAGTGAAGTCCTATCTCCCGACATACAGAGCCTCTGTGACCTCCCAGATGCAGTGATGGATGGTGAACTGTGAAATGTTTGCTCTGTTGTCTGCTCCGGCCTGGAAGGATCCACTGTTGAAAATATTCAGGGGCATGATCATCTTGATGGCTGCTGGCAGCATGTCATTGTCCTGTTCTGAAGCTGTATGTCTGACTCCAAAGGGTAACACATTTCTTGACTACATACTTGATAAAACACAGCCACCAAAAACACTGCTCCTGGCCTAAGTCCAGGTAGGAGAAGTGCTCCCTGAAGAGCCTAGGTGGGTAAGGTCTCCTGCCGAGAGCCTGTCTCATTTTCTCTCTAAGAGCAGCTTGTCTTCTCTACTGCCTCTGCTCCAGCCCAAGGAGAACTGCAAATGTAGCCCCATAACTGGGAGCAAGCAATGTACTCAGAGGTCTTTTAGAAACACACAATGCAACCCCAATGTCCCTGCAGACTTAACCAACTTTTTACAACTCCACCAACAACCCATTACTTAATCCCACTAACTCAACAAGAGCAAGTAGATAATAAAAAGAAACTAACCTGCAAGTTGGACAGTGATGCCTTTAAATAGGACTGGGAGTTCCCTCATGCTGCTGAATCCATGATCCACAGCATATGTTGAAGAAAGGGCTTTAACTGGAGCAGGGGTTCAAAACTGCAGGTCAGGTGTCAAAGCAGCATTAGACCTTGATTGATGGCGTGACCTTCCCACTCTGCATACTGACAGCTCAAGCAGACAACACGAAGAGCCTCAACAGCATGTTCAGTGCGGAGCATACTGTAAGTGGTCAGAGGCGACACTAATGCCAAAGCTACTTGTGCCAGGGGTGTTGAATTTTGCTGCCATGGTTTTTTTGTTTCTGATTTACACAGTTTTTAAAAAATATTTGTTATTGGGATGTGAGCATTGTTGCCAAGTCCAGCATTTATTGCCCATCCCTAATTGTTCATAAGATCATAAGAAATAGGAGCAGGAGTAGGCCATTCAGCTTATCAAGCCTGCTCCACCATTCAATAAGATCATGGCTGATCTGATTTTGGCCTTAACTCCACTTTTCCGCCTATCCCCCATAACTCTTGATGTCCTTGTCAATCAAAAATCTCTTTAGCCAGCCTTGAATATATTCAATGACCCAGCCTCCAATGCTCTCTGCGGAAGAGAATTCCAAAAACTAACAACCCTCTGAGAGAAGAAATTCTTCCTCATCTCTGTCTTAAATGGGAGATCCCTTATTTTTAAACTGTGCCTCCAGTTCTAGATTCCTCCACAAGAGGTAACATCCTCTCAGCATCTACCCTTTTAGGCCCCCTCAGAATCTTGTATGTGTCAATAAAATCACCTCTTATTCTTCTAAACTCCAATCAGTATAGGCCCAACATTTCTCATAAGACAACACTTTCATCCCAGGAATCAGTCTAGTGAACCTTCTCTGAAGGTTCCAATGTAAGTATATCCTTCCTTAACTAAGGAGATCAAAACTGTACACCATACTCCAGGTTGGCCTCACCAATAACCTGTACAATTGTAGCAAGACTTCCCTACTTTTATACTTCATTCCCATTGCAATAAAGGCCAACATTCCATTTGCCTTCCCAATTACTTGCTGTACCTGCTTTTTGTGATTCATGTACATGGACACCCAGATCCCTTTATACCGCAGCATTCTGCAGTCTCTCTACATTTAAATAATATTCTGCTTTTCTACTCTACCTGCCAAAGTGGACAACCTCACATTTTCCCACATTATACTCCATCTGACAAATTTTTGCCCACTCACTTAATCTATCTATATCGTTTTGCAGATTTTTTGTATCCTTCTCACAACTTACTTTCCTACTTATCTTTGTATCACCCGCAAATCTGGCTACAATAAAAGTCATTAATATCGATTGTAAATAATTGAGGCCCCAACACTGATCTCTTTGGCACTCCACTAGTTACAGTTTGCCACCTGAAAATGACCCATTTATCCTCACTTTTTTTCCTATTAGTTAGCCAGTCCTCTGCCCATGCTAACATATCATCCCCAAAAACATGAGCATTTATCTTTTGCAGTAATGTTTTATGTGTCATCTTAGTGAATGCCTTTTAGAAATCTAACTACATGTACTGATTCTCCTTTATCCACTTTGCTTGTTACATCCTCAAAGAGCTCTAATAAATTTGTCAAACGTGATTTCCCTTCCACAAAACTATGTTGACTCTGCCTGGTTTTATTATGATTTCCTAAATGTCCTGCTACTTGAACAGAGTGGCTTGCTAGGCCATTTCAGAAGGCAGTTAAGAGTCAACCACATTGTTGTGGGTCTGGGATTACATGTAGGCAAGAACAGCAGATTTCCTCCTGTGAAGGATATTAGTGAACCAGATGGGCTTTTATGACAATCTGGCAGTTTCATGGTCACCATTACTGAGACTAGCATTTTATTCCAGATTTATTAATTAATTGAATTTAAATTCCCTCAGATGCCATGCTGGGATTTGAACTCATGTCTCTGAAGCATCAGTCCAGACCTCTGGGTTACTTGTCCAGTAACATTACCACTATGCTTCCAGCTCCACCACCCACTGGTTTGCTAACTCCTCGTGCTTTATTGATTATTTCCATAAGCCTTTAGCAGCTCCTCATTAGAAACTATTAACCTGCTTCTTCATATGTGATTTACATGTTGCATACCCGTTTGCATATGATTTGTTTCCACTTTATGTATGGTAAGCTGAAGTTAACTGCAAGAGATTTACACACACATACGCTATGGCAGTATACAGGCAAACTACACACTAGGTGCAACATTTTTATGTTAACATTTCTCCAGCAGTGCTGTTCACAGTGAATCTGAGGTTATGTTCTGGGAAGGGGCACAGGGGTAGGATGTATGGGTTGCATTCGGAATTGCATAGAAAGATGTCATAAGAGATCACTTCAGAGGCTGTAAAATATTTATTTTATTAATTGGTTCCTGGAAATCAGGTATTTTCCTCACCGACTGCAGGTAGATAAATATATACCACGGTTAAATAAGTCCGTGTTAGCCTATAAATTTAAGGTGGAACTCTTTATTGTTCATTTTTTCAATTATATGTATGGTAATGCCAAGAAATGTGTAAAACTTCGGATAAAACTACTTAATCTTTCCTTCGTTGCAAAATATCTATGGCATTGTACCGAGCGTTACTAAATTGTTCTGCTTTAACCATTGCTGGGATTTTCCGGCCCGGTTGCAGGTGGGACCCGCTGCGGACGAAGCAGTGCCCCAGCCAGAAGTCCATTAACTTGTGGCGGGACCAGATCGCGGCAGTAGGGCGGGTGCAGAAAATCCCGCTGCATGACTTTTAATCAGCACGTCCCTGCTAGATCATACAATGTCTAAGTTCAAAATTGAAAGTTTTGTCACACGCAGAATATATTGAATATAGGAACAATATTTTTTTCAGGAAAATACCCCAGTGAAAAGTTGAAAAAGCTCATGTTTTACCTTGTTTTCATGTTTTATAGAAAAAAAAACAAATCGCAGGTAATTTTCATCTTCCTGGGTGGGGAGTAATCAGGTGATCAGATGGAATGAATTGCTTTGCTGCATCTCCCATGCCATTGCTCATGATATACTGTTTCGTAAGGACTAAAGTATTATCCTCTGGAATGCGGCATGTATTACTGTGTTTCTAAGGTAGAGCTATATCCTTTTAAGCCTGCACAGTCTGATTGTTGTTCAGTAATCACTGGCCCAGGCCAAAATGTAATCATTTTTGGCCAAAAGATCGTCCCAGATTTGCACTAATGCAGGAGCGGGCGGGAAAAAGAACGTTTGACCTGCTGGCCATAATGGTGGCTTTTCACGCTGTATCGTCCCAATCCCGCCTCATTAATCATGCATTCCCGGGAAACACACCATTTCGATGGCGGGCAGCCTCCGAATCGTCCACCACGCCATCATCTCAGTGCTCGCGGCCCAGGGCTGCTGCACAGAAGGCATGGTCCCGAAAGGCAAGAAGACAGCAGCCTTCCAGTTTAATGATGCGTCCCTCGAGTGCCTTTTGGACGCCGTGGAGGCCCTCCGTCATGTCCTCTACCCAGCTCTGGCCGCAGGAGGAGCAGCAAAATTACCAATCTGGTTTTGGAGGAGGTGGCAGCAGTCGTCAATGCCAACAACTTGCAAAAGAGGACAGCCACCCAGTGCCACAAGAATATGAATGATCTCCTCCATTCTGCCAGGGTAAGTCACTCTCCTCATCACTCTCAACCCACACACTCACAAACCCATCACACATCCACAGGGCCCTCGCTCACTGCCAGTTCAAGGAACATCACCATTCACTCTCTCACACGCACCTTCATTGTCCTCATCCCATCCTTGGAACCACTCACCACTCACACATGCCAGGCATACTTAACATCAGGCCTGGCAGGTGTCCCGCTTACACTCTCTCCATCTGTATTCATGCAGGACAAGCTGACACACAATAAGAGGGAGAGGTCACAGACTAGTGGAGGAATGCCCGACATCAAGGTCCTAACAGACTTTGAAAATCGAATCATCTAGCTGGCTGGCAAAGATCTGGACCGGTCCTGTGCTGACGGTGAGGTCAGCGGTGCTCAATCAAGTGAGGATCCAGCAACATCCATCAGGCAACCATGCTGTGACTGATGTGTCCTGTTTCACAGGCCACTGCCATGCACTAATTATCTCTCCCTACTTTTGCAGGCACATCTAAGAAACAGCCGAGAGAATCCATGGCCCAGGGCCTCCAAAAAAGCCCTGAAGACAACTCAGAAGAGGAACCTGATGACACCCCCATTGAAGACCCATCACAACGCTCACCCACATCCTCCACCAGTGCAGAGACACACGCTTGGTGGGACCTAGTTCTTGAGTAGCCTTGGGACCACAATCTGGTGAGCACATCGCACTGTCTGATCCACAGCATTAGCGGTAGAAACTTCCCAGGTTTCCAGCCCATGGGCACCCATGGACAGAAGGATCAGCAGGTGCACATTCCAAGTGACTCTGGGAGTGTCCGGCCCATTCAAATCCCCTTGTTTTGTGACCCCAGCAGCTCCAGTTCCACAGGCCGAGGAGGGTGCCACTGCCACACAGCAGGACCCCGAAAGCAGGCTGGGGCCCTCCATGTCTCAGCCCTCCAGAGGACGCCAGCCAAGGTCATCACAGACAAGGCATTGCAGTCAGCAGGCTGCCTCCACCTCCACTGCGGATGTCTGGGGAGCACCAAGACGTAGCGGCAGGGTTAGGAAGGTTAAGAAGATGTAGCTGCACAGCCTTGGCATGGGTGCTAATCACTTGTATATAATGTTCACTATTGCAAATAAGCTCCCAAGAATGTCTCCCTGCCTATGGCTCCTTGTTCGTGTCACTCAGATGTGAAACCTTGGTTCCTGCACAAGATAAAGGCAGGTGTCTCAGTCCAGGGCCTTTTCCCTGTGCAGTGTGTTACCTTCAGACCAAAATGATGGTCCGGCTTCATATTCATTGGACACATTACTGATACCTGCACCTCGACGGTGCTTGTCATTGCTGCCAGAATATCATGGGCAGGCACCACAGAGTTCCATCATTCTCTCTGTGTGCTCTCAGCACCTTTGAAGAGGGGCTGGCCTCCCATCTCTTCAGCATCTGTGACTGGTGACACTGTGCTCCTGAAGGGGTCAGATGCTGAAGGCTGACAAAGGATCAGGTGCATTTAAAGTTTCACCACTGCACCTCTATGATATGACCCTGATCACAGAGCGCAAGCAAGCTGCCCTCAGTCAGACAGGAGTCAGGCATTCATGTAGGCAATGTGAAGATCTATGGAGTGTCCTCACTGCATGTCATCACCATCCTCTTGGAATCTAGCAACTATTAGGGCCTCTGCTGTGGCTCCATGACAGGAGCCTTATCACAGAGAGTATGTGCGCAGCCATCAACCAGACTGGAGTTAAACATTCACAGATGCAATGTGAGGATCTATGGTGTCTCCTCGGTGCATGTCATCATCATTCTCTACGAATCTAGCAGTTATCAGAACCTCCCGAGCGTGCCTGCCTCGTCTGGCCAGTGCGATGGCTTCATCATCGTCATCCTCACCTTCATTGTACCTTCAAGTCTCGTTGTACCTTTGCTGTGCTGCAGCCTGAGGCTGCCGTACGGGTGTCATCAGCTATGTCCACTGCGGGTACCCCTTGTCCCCAAGGAGCCATCCCTGCAGACACCTTGGAAGATGCCAGGGATCTGTGACCTACTGAGAATGTAGGAGTCATGGACACGGCCTGAAAACTGTGTGCAGACCTGCAGGATGCGTATGTGTCGCACACCAGCTGAACATTCAGCGAGTGGAAGCCCTTGTGGTTGACATAGTTGACCACTTGTTGCCACGGTGATCTGAGAGTAAGTGCAGTTGATGGCACCCTGCACCTGTGGTAAACCTGAGATCTGGACAAATCCCAGCGCTCTTGTATCCTGGCTTTCCCGGTCCCGGGCAAAATGCACAGTTGTGTGCCTTCGCGAAGATGGCGTCCATGACCTCATGGATGCATTTGTAGCTGGTGGTTTGCAATATCCCACAGAGGTCACCTGTGGAATCCTGAAAGGAGCCACTGGCATAGAAATTGAGTGCTGTGGCCACAGGCAGTGGATGCCCTCCATGTCCCTTTGGCACCAAATCCTGCAGCAGGTGGTAGAGGTGACCAACCAGTTTCCTGGACATGTGCAGTCTTTGGCCACACTGGTTCTCGGTCATCTGCAGGAATGAAAGGCGATGCCTACAGACCCTGGGTCTAGCTAGGTACTGACCAATGATGGCTCGCTGTAGCTCTTTGGCAGCGTGCGAGGGAGCCTCAGCTGCCCCTTCTTCCTGAGGGTGCTGCTTCTCCCTCTGCCCAGCCAGGTACCTCCGTCACTCTCCTGCTTCATCTCCGCTGTCTGTAAGCCAACGAGTCATACAGCTAGGACACCAGGCTCCACGCTCCTAATATACTCCTCCTGCAGGATGAAAGAGAGAGACGTGGGTTAGCTTGGGTGTTCTAAGAACCTCTCTTGGTTAAGTCTGAAGGCCCCTTAACGCATCCAAGAGAGTGCTGGCCAACATTTGGATGGCCAGAGTTTAGTGCACTGCACGGCTGCCCGAAACCCCACCAAACTCCACCCCACTCCACCTGACTGATTGGCGGCAGCTTCGCCCACTGGACTGCATGTTGTGCTCTCAGCTCAGGCGCAGGCATTCTCCTAACCCGCACTGCAAGGCTGCATTGTTAGCTTGAACCATGGGAGGGACTGGTCCAAACCTGGAAGATGACATTGCAAGGGGCTGTGATTGCCTCCACCAGTGACTGCTCCAAGGCCAGCTTTGTATAGATTGTACAACTTGCGCAGTTGTCCAATTGTCCTGCAGTCCACTAAAACACTCATTAGTTTGCTGTCTGTGCCCGAGGGGTGAAGAGCGCCGGAGTATTTGGTGGCACTTTCAGGTCTCAGTGTTGCTTGTGTGCGCAGATAAGCTAGGGGACCAACTCCAAGCATGTCAATGTGCCTGCGCCTGAACTGCCTCAGCTGTGGAGGAATAGTCACTTTATACAAGGTTTCCCTAATGCGTGGCCATTTCCCTCCCTCAACTCCCGCATGTGCTTATGCACTACCATTAACCGTAGTGCAGCCCTTGACCCCCCAGCTCACCTCAATCGTAGGGCAGCCCTCGCCCCGGCACCACACTGTCAGCCAGCCGCCTTGCCTGTGCCCTCGCCTGAATGTGTGGCGAGGCAACCTTGAAGTTCAACAGATGACTCTTGCAAGCGCTGTACAACATTACTGTGCACTCACTTCCGAGTTCCCCTCGAAGTGCAACTTACCAGGTGCATGCCCTATAAATGCTGTTGTGAAACACGTTGGCGTGATTTGCACTCGGGTGCTCCAGCGTGGTGGGATGATTCCAGTGAGCTGGGCTTGTTATGATATGCAGATGTATTACAATGAAGTTCCCAAAGTCCGACAGCGGGAAATGCAGCCTGCTATTGACAGGCGGAGCTGACGATTGCAAACATGTTTCACGATGGTGTGGAACTGATTTTCGGCCTTCCCGCCAAATTATCCGCTCACGCCCGCCATGATGTCAGCCGCCAATGGGAGTGGACGATTCCACCCATAGATTGGAAAGTGCTTGTAAATTGTGAGATGTATCCAGCATGAAGTTACTGACTTTCTTTCCCTTTTTAAGAAGTATAATTCGGCAGGCCAACCATGGTAAATTGAATGATTTGTTGTTTTAAAACAATAGCAATATTACACAATGGAATTTACAATGTTAGTACTGGGTTTAAGTTGCCTGCATTTTTTAGTTCACAAAGTCTAATTGTAATAACTAAACATAGCCCAAGGTTGCTCAGAATATATTGTTGTTTGGCCAGGGATCTTTGGAAGTTGTGTGTTGGCTCAGATTCAGGGTTGCAGCTGAGAATCAATCAGAATTTTAAGATTTGTTTTCACCAGCCAGAAAGTGAGATTCATTTTACATTTTGAATAATAGATATACCTATATTTAACTCACCCTCTCCCTATCACTTTCATATTGCACCAAACGTAATTTCTGAAAATGTAAAATATGCTTCATATATTTACAGAAAACTTGTTTCTGGTCTGTGTGGATACAGATATTTTACTGTACTTAAAATCACAAACCGTGACATCCCTTGGATATAAACAGTTGGTGAAGACAGCCCTGGGAATTCCCTGCAAGATACAATTTCCTTGGCACCGAAGAAAGGTTGGGAGTTATACCTGCTTAAGAGCATGATCGTATTCTTCACTGTCTCTCAAAAGGAAACCAGGATCCATCAGGGAAGCTTTTAGAAATAGATACCACATCAGTACATTGCTGATCAAGAAGGCGATATGGAAGCTCAATAGCCTGTTGAAGGAGATCGAGACAATCTGTGCAATAGAATAGACAGCAACTGAAGTCATTAGTGGCAGAGTAATGAATTTGCCTTGGATAGGTATATAATCTAATACCTACCGCATTGTCTTTTAGACAGACTGACAGACTTTCCAATCCAGGATAGAGAAAAAAATATATTTTTGTGGGATTAAAATTATGAAATGGTGTAGTTCATATTTTCAATGTGTATTGATGATTTAATATCTATTCTAACAATTACTTTTCCATTCGCAGGATCTCTGTCAATTTTTATTAATTATAAAAGACATTGGTTTGACAGGTCAGTAAAATGTGGATAAATTTTGACTTAGACTATAGGTTAAATCTATAGAAGATCTTTATCCTAATTTTTAATTGCAATATTTTATTGATGTGCAAGTCACATAGAATAACGTCCTGCATAATTGCTGAAGAGATTATAGCAGGACAGGTTTCAGTAGTGCATTATCACACAAGGTTGGGAAGAAACATTTGAGTTGGGTGTCGAATGAGTGCATATCACCAGTTGGAAGGCCAAAATCGCCTTCAGGTTCAAGGTTCATTAACAATGTTTTGGTGAACTGTACACGTCAAATGTGAGATCTGCTACAGCTTACTAGCCTGTTCAGGAGCACAATCAACCGTCTACTGCATACAGTCAACTAACAGGTAAGGGTTGGGATGGGTGAGGGCTGGGGGTTACGTTTCACTTTATTTTTTAAGTTTATGTAATTGAAATAGCTTAACATTTTCAGATTCTACACAAAACCCTTGTAGGAGGTGATTTTCATGAGGAATAGGAAAAGTGTTTAAAGTTGGTTGTGATCCTGGCTTCATGAATGAAGTATGAAACAGTCAAATCTGAAATACCATAAGCCATGTCAATGTATGAATTAAAATGTCTTTTCTACATAGCATATATCATATTAGGCCATGGTATTATTAAATTATATGCCTTGCTTCTTAATGTTTTATATATGGATAATTTCCTTCCTTATTTTAATTATGTGTAGTCTTGGCTTAGTGGTAGCATTCTTGCCTTTCGGCCGTGGGTTCAAATCCCATTATTGATCATCATATCAATATATTTCATTGACAACACTATACTGAGATATCCATGCCAATAGATCTAAGAGGCATTGGGATGGAAACCTTCCAACGGTCACAGGTATTAGCAAAATATGATGTTGGAAAATGCAGATCATATCATCTTGTATTAAAAAGCAATTTCTTGTAGGGTATTGAACACATTGCTGAACTCTAGCTGGCTGTCACTTTAGCATACCTACATTTACTGACCTGTGTAAAATAAGTAGGGTAACCCCATAACAGCAAACAGCCATAAAAGAAAAGAATCGGTCCTTTAGATTTTCCAGGTGGGCCAAAGACCAATGAACTGCAAAGAATTAGAGAAAGTGAATGAGATCACTGGCACTAAATGTAGAAATGACATTCTCTTGAACTGGGCTTTGAGGGATTGAATTTCTAGAAAAACGTATCTGCAACAGTAAATATTGAGAATACACTTATGATTTTTTAAACTACCTTGAATAATACCTTGTTGAATGCTGTATTTACAAGTACAGCAGCCAGTCCAGATCACAATGATAGCTAATTTGTTGTTTCCCGGTGAAGGCAGGAAACAGTAACTGGGGCCTGAATTTTCAGCCTGGCGGGTGGACCCCATCGGCGGGCCCGGGATCGGCCAGGAAACAGACCGCCGGCCGCGATTGGCCCCCGAGCTGAAACACGTGCTGAAAAGCTCAGCATTGCTGGGGTGGGGCGGGCGGGAGGACAGCAGACAATGACGTCATCGTGGGCGTGGGCCAACACTGACAGAAAGCTCCCCGGAGGCAGAGAGCTGCCTCAGGGAGCTGAAGACCTGAAAAAGCAAAAATAAAGGTTTCAAAAGCAGAAAAAAGTGTCTATGCGTCATAATCAATCACCTAAAAATTGAGCTAATGAAAATGCTATATGTGGAAATTTATTTATATTTTATTTCATCATGGAAATCTGATCCCGCCCATGGATGAGGTTTGATGAAAAATGCAAAAGCTGTCTGGCTGATTCGCTCGTCCGCCAACTGTAAGGTTGGACGGGCAATGAAAAATCAGAGTCAATTGCACCATTAATGGTCTTAATTGCTCTCTTAATTGTTGGCGGGCGTGCTTCCAACTTTTGTGCGTGCCCGCCCACCGAAATATTGCGCGAGCACTGGAGAACATCCGGCCCCTCGCCTGACATCATTTTGCGCTATTTAACGCCCTATTGGGTCAGGTGCGCATCCACCCGTGAGGGATGGGGGTCCACCTGTGAGGGTCTGTTTTTGGGTCAGAAACCTGCCTCCATGGGAAACTGATTAAAGTTCTGATTTTCATGTGGGGAGCCCTACATTGATAAGGAGACATTTTCCTGTCTCATTAGAGCCAGTGGGGGTGTGAATGGAAGTGGGTCAGATCCAGTGTGGGTCTTATTTAGATTCCCCACTGCAGCCACCACTGAGGTTGCTGGCTGCCCTGATGAAGAGAACAATGGATTGTGCTAAAACCTTCCACTGATTCAAAGGGAGGTAAGATGATTCAAGAGAGCTGGAGACTAGAGGAAGGACTGCCCTTTGCTTAATTGACATGGACCTGAATATCATATTGGAAGCAGTGAGGGAGAGAAGGGAAGTCTTTTCCCCAGAGGTTAGCTGGAGGAGGCCACCATCTGAACCAAGCAGAAATGGCTTGAGATTTCTACTGCTATGAGTGTCAGAAGTGAGACAAGGAGAACTTGGATCCAGTGTGGAAAAAGGTTTAACAACCTCATATATTCCGGCAAAGTGACCTAACCCTCTGGATAGGTTTCAGGGCTTGCCCCCTCCAGCAGCCACAACACCTGAGGAGCCTCAGGGCACCTGCTGCTCCTAAACATGGGAGGGGTGTATGCCAGAGCCATTACTGACCCCTCAGAACGGCTCACAGCCAGACAGCTGCTGAGGACCTGCCATCGCCACTGAGCATGCAGCTCCTACTGGATTGGGGTAGATGACATTGGACACAGAAGACAACAGTGCCTTATCTTGCTTTCTTTTGTCTTTTCAGGAGAAACGCATGCACAACACGAAGGAGAGGGCCCAGATAGGAGGATTGGTACCCTTCCTCCATCAACACTCATGGGCCAGGCTGCATTGGAGATGGTCATGATAGTGGATGAGGAGGCAATTGGGCCTGGTGAAACCAGAGCTCCTGGTGCACCTGGAGATTACAGAAGGCTAAATGGTCTTTAATGGAGTGCAGAGCACTCCCACCCCATCCAACAGGGTGTTGTGCACTGAAGAACATTGTGTAGCCTCAGCACTGCATAGGGTTTCCATTCTCCTAGGCTACTCAGAATCACAGAATCACACAGTGCAGAAGAGGCCCTTCGGCCTATCAAGTCTGCACCGACACGTGAGAAACACCTGACCTACCTACCTAACCCCATTTACCAGAACTTGGCCCATAGCCTTGAATGTTATGACGTGCCAAGTGCTCATCCAGGTAAAGGATGTGAGGCAACCCCCCTCCACCATCCTACCAGGCAGTGCATTCCAGACCGTCACCACCCTCTGGGTAAAAAAGTTTTTCCTCACATCCCCCCTAAACCTCCTGCCCCTCACCTTGAACTTCTGTCCCCTCGTGACTGATCCTTCAACTAAGGGGAACAGCTGCTCCCTATCCACCCTGTCCATGCCCCTCATAATCTTGTACAGCTCGATCAGGTCGCCCCTCAGTCTTCTCTGCTCCAAAGAAAACAACCCAAGTCTATCCAACCTCTCTTCATAACTTAAATGTTTCATCCCAGGCAACATCCTGGTGAATCTCCTCTGCACCCCTCCAGTGTAATCACATCCTTCCTATAATGTGGCGACCAGAACTGCACACAGTACTCCAGCTGTGTCCTCACCAAGGTTCTATACAACTCCAACATGACCTCCCTACTTTTGTAATCTATGCCTCGATTGATAAAGGCAAGTGTCCCATATGCCTTTTTCACCACCCCACTAACATGCCCCTCCGCCTTCAGAGACCTATGGACACACACACCAAGGTCCCTTTGTTCCTCAGAGCTTCCTAGTGTCATGCCATTCATTGAATACTTCCTTGTCAAATTACTCCTTCCAAAGTGTATCACCTCACACTTTTCAGGGTTAAATTCCATCTGCCGCTTATCTGCCCATTTGACCATCCTGTCTATATCTCCCTGTAGCCCAAGACACTCAACCTCACTATTAACCACCCATCTAGTCATCATCTTTTCTTGTGTCTCCCACAGGTGCAGATGCCCAACTCAAGTTACCCTTTCCCTTGACCTTTGCAGTAACTGAGCTGCTTAAGACTGAAGAAGAACCACCATCACACCTTAAGAATGCATCATCCACCAGCGTAAATACTCTCACCTTGGTGGATCCTCACTTGTGTGTAGATATGGTAGCACAGGGTGATGATCACAGCACTAGTGGGCATGAGGAGGTGCCAGAGGTTGAGGGAGCTATGGTCAGCACCCCTCAGAGCATGGAAGACAGACATAGCCCTGCTCCAGTGGGCACAGGTGCAGGGCCTCAGGAGTCACTGGAAAGATGGCTCAATCTTGAAATTCAGCAGGAGCTGTACTCCGGCACATCAGAGTTCTCTGAGGCAGTTTGGGGGCTTCAGCAAAGGATGGAGCAGTCCATCCAGCCATCAAGGCTCAGGGCTATGTGTTTATGAGCTTCTCCATTGAGAGAATGCTAACCTCTTGGAGAGCCATATGGGGCATCATTCAGAGTAGATGCAGGGACTGTGCACTGATGTCCATGAGATCCATGAAATGCTGGGTAGCATGGACCTGTCCAGCGCGCTGATAGCACAGTGATCCTTGGAGGGGGATACAAGTGGTGCTCCAGCTTGTATGCTCCAGGAGGCATCCAGCATGCCCTGCAAGGGATAAGGATGCCATGAAGGAGGGTGAGGGTGCCACCTCTCATGGGGCCTTATCCTTGGTCTCCTTGGCTCCTCTGACTGAGGGCCCATCTGTTCAGCAGATTATCCTGGAAGGGCAAGGCATCTTAAAAATTTAGGCAACAAATGATGCTAGTCATTCCATGCTGCTACTGTGCATTTTCCACTAACAGGATGCTGCCTTTAAGCCAAAAAGACATTCCGCCTTGAGTAATGGGGTATATGAATTTTGTGATGCCAGGTATGTAGGCTGTATGTCCCAACAACTGGTGAGTCGTATCAAACAGCACATCTCCTTGGCTGTTCGCAGTTGGTAGAGCATTGATTATACTCAACCAGCCTGTGCTTGCAAAACTCAGAACATAATGTTTAACATTACATATGATTCTGCAAATGGACAGCACTTGCTGAATACTCCCAAGTGTGCTAAGAATTACACTAACAAGAATTATACTAAGATAAACAGTCGGACTCGTAATGTAGCTCATTTACGCTTGATAAAAGCTACATATATTCATGTGCAGGGACCTTTCCTCTGCAGGCAAAAGGAACATGTACAGGCCTTGCATCTTTTTTGAATTAAACAAAAACATGTGGGAACAATAGTTTGCTGGTGCATTCTCATGGCAATGCTTTGACCAGAGTTGACTTGTCAACCAATCAGCACCCTTTTCTCATGTAGTATAAATTGTTGCTCCTTTTGAAATTTGACATTCTTGTCTCTGTACTGATGAGTGCAAGATAAAAAGCTTCAACATGTCTCTTTTTCCAACAATACTCAAGTTCTGTACTACCAAGAGACTATCTAATACATTTGTCAGACATGATTTCCCTTTCATAAAACCATGTTGACTCTGCCTGATTGCATTCTGATTTTCCAAACGGCCAGCTATTACCTCTTTAATACTGGATTCTAGCATTTTCCCTATGACAGATGTTAGGCTAACTGGCCTATAGAAAGAAGGAAACTGCATCCCTACTTTCTTGAACAGAGTTGTTACAATTGCGATTTTCCAATCCACTGGCACCTTTCCAGAATCTAAAGAATTTTGGGAGATTACAACTAATGCATCCACTATCTCTGCAGCCACTTCTTTTAAGACCCTCGGAATCAGAACATCAGGTCCAGGGGACTTGTCAGTCTTAGGTGCCATTAATATTTCCATTACTTTATCTCTAATGATAGTGATTGTTTTAACTTTCTCCCTCCCTTATGCCTCTTGATTTTCAACTATTCTTGGGATGCTTTTTGTGTCTTCTACTGTGAAGACAAATACAAAATACAAAACCTCTGCCATTTCTACGTTTCCCGTTATTAATTCCCCAGTCTCATCCTCTGAGGGACCAATGTTCACTTTAGCTATGCTTTTCCTCTTTGTATACGTGTAGAAGCTTGCTGGTTCTCTCTCGTAATCTAATTTCTCCCTCATTTTTTTTTAGTCATCCTTTACTGGTTTCTAAAATTCTCTAAATTTTCTGCCCTACAACCAATCTTAGCAGCATCATATGCCTTTTCTTTCAATTTGATACCACCCTTTGTTAGCCGTGAATGGTACATCCTTCTGGTGGAGTCTTTCTTCCTTAATAAAATATATCTTTGTTGAGAGTTATGAAATATCTCCATAAATGTCTGCCACTGCATCTCCACCTTCTCATCTTTTAACCTATTTGCCCAGTCTACTTTAGCCAACTCTGTCTTCATACCCTTGTAAGTTTAAGACACTAGCCATAGACCCACATTTCCCACACTCACACTTATTATGAAATTATGATGACTCTTGCCTAGAGGATTCCTAATTAATTCCGTCTCATTACACATTACCAAGTCCCTGGTAGGTACTAGAACATATTTTTCTAAGAAACTAGCCCAAATACACCCTTTGAACTCCAGCCTCCAGGCTACCAGTGCCAATTTGATTTCTCCAATCGATGTAAAGAAGATTAAAATCACCCACAATTATTGCAGTACCTTTCTTGTAAACCCTGATTATTTCTTGATGTTTATTCTGTCCTACTGTGTAGCTACCATGAAATAGCAGAGATACTACACCCAACAGTGACTTTTTTCCTTTGCTATTTCTTATCTCCACCCAAACTGATTCTAAATCTTGATCTTCTGAACCAAGATCATTTCATACTGTACTGATCTCATCTTTTATTAACAGAGCTACCCTACCTTCTTATCCATTCCTCCTGTCCTTCTGAAATCTCAAATACCCTTGAATATTCAGGTCCTCACAACTTGCTTACCTAGCTATCTTCAGCAAATTCAGCTACAATACAGTCGGTCCCTCATCCAAGTCATTAGAATAGGAGAACAGATAGGCTGCTTAGCCACTTGCACCTGGCACATCATGACTGAGGTCTCAGAACTTGCTCCGTTGTTACAAGTTCTTGGTTTCACATAAGACAATTCCATTGTCCCCCTGTAACATAATCTCAGACTATCTCCTTGACATTGTATACAGTGAAGTGTCTGCAGAGCCCATTTGTTCCTCCAATGTCCCCCTGACCAACCCCCTCCTAGCTAACCACTTACCTGAGTGCTGGGACTAATCTTACAGGCCCAGGGCAGCCAACCCCTGCTGCCCTAAATCCCACTCCTGCCCATCTGCCAGCAAATTAAAGTTAAAATAACACGTTGTGGAGGGCCATACAGTTGCCAATGGGTTAAAATAATAATTTTTATCCCTGATTAAACCTCACCCAAAGCGACCGCCTGATAATAAATCCACTTGTAACACACTAAATTAAGAAGGCAAGACAGGCTGAATTAGGGGGCAGAATATTATGCTTGGCGTGCAGGCGTGTGCTTGACATGCCCGAGTGTAAAGTGATGCGCGATGACATCGGGCGAGCGTCCCGACATCACTGCGCAGTCTCGCGATATTTCGTTCAATGGGCGCGTGCAAGAGTGGGCTGCGTGCCCACCGACAATTAGAAGGCCTATTGGCCTATTAAGGCCATTAAGAAGCTAATTAAATTCAAAGTTCCATTGCCCGTCCAACCTAACGGTTGGCAGGCAGGCGAAAAGGCCAAGTGGCTTTTACATTTTTTAGGGAACCTCATCCACGGGTGGGATGAGGTTTCCTAAAGCAAATAAACATCGAATAAAAATTTTATTTCTTAATTAAAAACATGTCCCAGCTCATGTGACAGAGTCACATGAGGGGACATGTTTTATGACAATTTTATTTCCTTTATTTTTTTTAAACAGTGCTTCATCTCCCTGAGGCAGCTCAGTGCCTCAGGGAGATTGAAGCGCTCTTTCGCTCGCATGTGTGGAGATTGCCCTCGGCCTGCTTGCCCTCCTCCCCCCGACTGCACAGGCAGAGCTGAGTGCTGCCGCTCACGTTCCACGCTGGGCGGGCCTTAATTGGCCCACCAGCGTGAAATCACGGTCCAGAGCCGATCGCGGGCAGCGGCCGGCTTCCTGAACGCCCGCCCCCGCCGAGCATACCTGCCAAGGACAAAATCTCGCCCCGGGTGTATTTCTATGGAGGTTCTCCTGATTGTCAGCCATAACTTTTGTGAAAGAGCCATGCAAACCCTGGAAAAAGGCCGTGTTCTTGGGATCACCACCTACAATGGATGCAAGGCAGAACCCCCATGGAAATTCACACCAAATGTATAAGAAAGCGGTAGACTCTATTTTCTAGTCATAACATTCCCAACATTCCTAGTAAGTAAAGCTCAATCTTAAATGTTGACCTAGGTAAGAACCTCTGTGGAAAAGATATTTCTTTTTAACCCAGTGTTTTATTCCTAGAGGCAATTCCAGTACCAAGGCTCACAAGCTCATCATTTAGCTCCCACACATTCAAGGTTCATTCTTGATGAGTTAGCCAATAAAACTGTCACTCCAGATTTTCTTCTTACTTATAATTAGCCAAATTTCATGAGAATTTCCCTTGCTGGGCTAATCTGACTCTCCTTTCAATTCCTACTGAACCATAGCTTCTGCTGTCTTAACAAGCATTTACCACCTTCTGCAATTCCATGAGAAGGTGTCGTGGGAGGGGATGAGGTGTTGGGGGTGATGGAGGAGTGGACCAGGATGTTCCAGAGGTTCAGAACCATCAATCAACCCTTTTGAGGGAGAATCTGTGGAGGTAAACAATGTGCATTGGAGGAAGTTGCTTTGTTTTGTGAAAAAGCAAGTTCACAATATAATGAGTTATATAATAATTTCATAATATAACACCCCCAACACCTCATCCGCTTCCCATGGCACCTTCCCATGCAATCGCAGAAGGTACAACACCTGCCCCTTTACCTCCTCCCTCCTCACTGTCCAAGAGCCCAAACACTCAGGTGAAGCAGCACTTCACTTGCATCTCCTTCAATTTGGTCTACTGCATTCGCTGCTCCTAATGTGGTCTCCTCTACATCAGAGAGACCAAACGCAGACTGGGTGACCGCTTTATGGAACACTTTTGGTTTGTCCGCAAGCATGACCCAGACTTTCCTGTTGCTTGCCATTTCAACACACCATCCTGCTCTCATGCCCAGATGTCCGTCCTTGGCCTGCTGCAATGTTCCAGTGAAGCAACTCAAACTGGAGGAACAGCACCTTATCTTCCGATTAGGCACTTAACAGCCTTCTGGACTGAACACTGGGTTCAACAACTTCAGAACATGAACTCTCTCCTCTATCATCACCCCTTTTTAAATCCCTTTTAAAAAAATTATTTTTATTTTTTATTCACTTATTTTTATTCATTTTATTCATTGTTTTATCCCCCTTTTCCATCCTTTTCCCCCAAGCACGCCCCCCTCCCCCACCCCACCCCCAAATGGGCCATCTGTTACTTGTTCCATGTTGTTCTTTCACAGAGTGCTGACCCTTGTTCTGCTATTCACACATTCTGCTTTCTTACCTTTATGCCACTATCAGCACCTTCTTCAGCCCTTACCACTACCATTAACACTCCCTTTGTCTTCTGTCCATCACATCTTTGTCAATCTCTCCTCAGCCCCCACCTATTGCTGACCTTCTATCCAGCTTCACCTGCTCCACCTCCCCCCCCCCCCTTAAACAGTATAAATCCCATCACATTCCTACTTCTCTTTAGCTCTGAAGAAGTCATACGGGCTAAATGATAACTGTGTTTCTCTCTCCACAGATGCTGTCAGGCCTGCTGAGTTTTTCTAGCATTTTCTGTTTCTATTTAATATCTGTGTGTAATGGTATTTCAGTTATACAAATTATTAGATTAGTTGAATATTTTAGGATAGTTAGAAAGCATTTACAATAGATGACATATAATTCAGAATTATTTGTGAGCATTAAGAATCACCTTGTGCATTATCAGATAATCTTGTGCACCAAGATCAATAACATTCTGGCTACCTTTGGCTCATTTTAATAAAACATTACCCTGACTTTGCTTTCCTAGCTTTACTCTGACTTTACCCTCTGACTATAAAGGTCACACCAGCATCTCCCATAATCCCTACAGCATGCAGCTGCAGGGCGTTACAGAGGACTCTTGACTGTGCAGCAGTCCAGTGAAACCTGCAAAGCAGCAAAATCAGGCATGGGATTGTGTCTAGCCTTTGTAAGCACTTTCCCTCCATCGCTTTTCCCTCCCCCCATTATATTATGAACTTGCTTTTTCACAAAACAAAGCAACATCTTCCTATGCACATTGTTTTCCTCCACAGATTCTCCCTCAAAAGGGCTGCTGGTTCTGAACCACTTTTCTCCCTACATCTTATATCTCTTCATGCACAAAAGAAAAACATGCACTGCTTCCCAGTCATATTGCACAGGTCTGTTGTTAATGTCACCATGGGCTTCGTTACAAAGATGGCTGTTTTCCAGTAATTTATGTTAAGATGGCAAATACTCTTTTAAATATCACATTGCCAGAATATTTAACTCTAGATATTTCATCACTGTTCAATGTAGCACATGTTTCTGAGGCTGTGCCTTGAGAGTATTGTGTACTATGTAAATAAGATAACTTATGCAACTGAATTGTTTTACTTTACCTCCAGTTAAACTTTGGGATCAGACTTTTTGATTGACTGATCGTATTTTCTAAATATACAACGATATCTTTATACTGGTGGCCTCTTGCAAGTTTTAGAGGCGTGTTCCCACTTTTATCCTCAGTTTCTAATTCTACTCCATTCTGCAATGTGAAAGAAAAATAATTTAAGGATTTACAAGCAAAGGTGACAACGATCCAACAAAAAATAAAGTAACCATTTGTGTTTTTGCACAGGCTTTGCAATATTTCTGCCTGCAGTTGGGAAAGCAGGACAGTTTTGAGGGTCACAGCTGGGCTCTGAGGTGTTTAATGTTATGCACATGACAAGTTTTAGTGTAGGTAAACACTGAATTATATATAATGACATATAAATGTATTTAAACTAACAAATGTTAGCCAAAATGGAAATAACATTTAAGACTGATTCCTGGTAGTCAGGTGCTAAACTGCTGCAGGCATTTAGCTGTAGTATTGTAGTATTTCATGACATACTCAAAACTGATTGCCACCAATGTAAACAGGAAGGAATGGCACCTGCCAGGATTCATACTCCAGATATAAATGTAATACTCCCATTGAACAAGCCAGCAGTATCTGTTCACACCAGTCTCTTAAGTCACAGTCCACTGCGTAAGTCAATAATTTTTCCATTTCACAAACCACTATCCTTACAATCTTGAATTATGTGATAGGTTTTCTTAATTTCAGTGTATTTAGAATCCTAATGGGGATCATGTATGCTAAATATGTACGCACCCTCCAGGAAACAGAATTGAAGTCAGTGGTGAAAGAAAAAGATGTGATTTTTACCAAGAATCATGTCAAATGCAGTGAGGCTATAGCCAAAGCAAATAGGTTGTATTCACAGGACGACTCATTGCAAACAAAGAATGCCATTTCGTCCTTGCACAAGACCTCGATTAAGGCTCAGTTAGAATACAAGCGGCGGAATTCTCCCATCCGGGACTAAGTCCCGAGGTGGGGATGGGAGTGTTTCTCACCGTGGAGGCCACTGGGAAGGCACGCTGTATCACGTGACCTGGGCCTCATTAATTATGCAGTCGGGGGTTTCCTGACATTTCGTGCCGTGAGGCAGGCTGGATGTCTCGCGCTCTACCATCATATCTGGGCACCATTTTTAAAAGGCGTCCGGACAACACTGGCCCAACGCTGAAGAAAGAAGATGGTCCTCCTGAAGAAAGAAGATGGTCCTCCTGAAGAAAGAAGATGGACCTCCAGGAAAACTCTGAAGCTGGAAGATGGACCTCCTCAAAGACACTCATGTTGCAAGATCCACCTGATAGGTGTTCCCCCACCCACTGCTGCATCTTCCAGGGTCCATGGTCACTGGAGGTCTCCATGCCGAACTCCGGAGGCAGCCTAGGCCTTATTCAGATAAGTCCCAATATGTGCACACCACATTGGTCCAGATGTGTACTGGACTGGTGTGATCTCTTGCGGGTGGCGCGGATGATTAGGTATGGGGGGATGATTCTGGTTGGGCCTTCAACTACACCCCATTAACGGGATGCAAATTAGTTCTACGCTGGCCTCTGGTGGGCATTATGACCCACCATGGCTGGCAGTAGTGGAAGACCCCGCCGTCATTTTACGCCAGTGTGAAACTGATTTTTTGACCTTCTGCCACATTGTCCCCCCCCTACCCCTCCACACTAGGCATTGAAGCTGCCGCGGGGGGCATGAGAGAATTCTGCCCTAGGTTAATTCCCAATCTAAAAATTTTAGCTATACACATAGGGTCTGTATCCCGATAAGATATGTTTATAAAAGTGTAGATCCGGGTAATTTGATCAAGATTTATAAAACAATGAAGAGACGAGACTGGACTTATTATTTCAACTGGACAAGTTGGACAGGCCCAGGGAGCATGCATACTCATTATGTAATAGCACAACTAGATTAGATGCTAGGTAGTTCTTCATTTTCCAGAGAATAGAGGACCTCTGGAACAGGTTACCGGCTCACGCTAATTCATTGTATTCCTTCAGCAGAGAGCTAGAACCTGTTTCTGGCTGGGATGGAGATCATCACATACAGGAGGTATTTAGCCCGCAACATAAATCAGAGTCATAAATATGGGCTTGTTTAACTGCCATAAACAGGTTGGAGAGAAATTTTCCAGATTTTTTTGCCTCGAATGGCAGTGTTTTATCTGTTTCTTTGCATTTTCCTGGAGATTACCTGCCTTTGGTAGGATAGGAAATGACTATGTTGTGATTAATAAGGCATCACAACTATATGGCAATAGGTTTGATGGACTAGCTTTCCTGCCACCATTTTCAAATGTCTGTAATTAACGCTCTATTAAAGTCAGGGGCAAACTGTTGTGAGACAGTAGTAAGTGTCAGGAATTATACTCTAGGTATAAGCAATGCTACAGGGGACCTGTAGGAATATGGGGTAGTTGAATTAATGGGGTATTTAATTATATCTTTAATATGCTTGAGACAAAATGTTGAGAAGCGGAAGACAATTTGTGTTAATGTGAGAGTCAGTAGAATGCCAAACCAATGTAGAGGTTTAAACTGAGGAAATGTTAACCTGAGGAAATGTGCTAAATGGGACATACTGGCCAGAATTTTCCAGCCCCTCACGGCAGCAGGATCCTCTGGTCCCGCTGATGTGAACAGAAATTTCAATGACTCGCCGGCCCTGCCACGGGGGCTGGAAAATTCCAGCCACTGTCTCTACTGCAAAAAAGGTCACATTTGGGTCTCTAGTAAAAGAGTCAAAAACAAGATATGTAAGACAAGGTTGCAATGTACTGAACTGGTAATACTAAGGTAGTGATGCATCAAACTGATCTTCAAGGTTGAGATGTTACCAAATACGGAATAAAGATAAGATTTGAATGGGTATAAAGATATGGAAGAACTGAGACTCTGCGCTTACTTCTTCTGTAGACTGACTTACTGTCAGCAGAAGACGTCAAGAAACAGCGCCCTGCAAATGGGCTTTTGTGGTCTGGGATTCCTAACCTGACCAGCTGTATTCTATCGCCTTTGTTAAGTATAAGTATTGTTGTGTCTTCATGCTTAATACTTAATAAACTTGCCTGATATCTGAACAAGTCACCTGTGCCCGTATTAAGTCCGTGTACAGTCATGAATATAGGTCCTCTAATGAGTCATTTTACCATTCTTGCAGATCTCTACTGAAATAAAGGAATATATAAGCTACTGGCTCTGGATCAGATGCACCCAAAGCTGCTAAGGGAAGTAAGGGTGGAAATTGCTGAGACACAGATCATAATCTTCCAACTCTCCTTAGATAGAGGGGTAGGGCAAGAGGACTAGAAAATTGCAAATGTTGCACCCTTGTTCGAAAAGGTTGGAAGGCTAAGCCCAGCAACTACTGGCCAGTCAGTTTAACCTTAGTGGTGAAAAGCTTTTAGAAACAATGACCTGGCATAAAAATAACAGTCGTTTTAACAAAATGATTAACTAAGGAAAGCCAGCACTGATCTGTTAAAGCAAATCATGTTTAACTAACTTGATTGAATTTTTTGATGAGGTAAGAGAAGGTTGACGAGGGTAATGTGGTTGACTGGTTTACATGGACTTCCAAAAGGTGTTTGATAAAGTACCACATAACATGCTTGTCAGCAAATTTAATGCCCATGGAACAAAAAGAACAGTGGCAGCATGGATACAGAGTTGACTGAGTGGCAGAACACAGCTTAATGTTGAATGGTTGTTTCTCAAACTGGAGCAAGGTATATAGTGGAGTTCCCCTTGGGTTGGTATTAGGACTGCTGCTTTTCTTGATCTATATTAATGATCTTGATTTGGGTGTGCAGGACCTAATTTTATAATTTACAGATTGACACAAAATTTGGAAGTGTTGTGAACTGTGAGGAGGATAGTGATGGACTTCAAGAGCACATAGACTGGTGGAATTGGCAGACATGTGGCAGATGAAATTTAATGAAGAGAAGTGTGAAGTGAGACATTTTGGTAGGAGGAATGAGAAGAAGCGATATAAAATAAAGGATACAATTGTAAAGGCTATACAGGAGTAAACGGACCTGGGGGTATATGTGCACAAATTATTGAAAATGGCAGGGCAGGTTGAGAAAGCAGTTAATAAAGCATACAACATCCTCGGTTTTATCAATAGGGGCATAGAGTACAAAGGCAAGGAAGGTATGGTGAAACTTTATAATATACTGGTTCGGACTCGATTGGAATATTGTGTACAAGTCTAGGCACCAGTCTTTGGGAAGGACGTGATGGCATTAGAGAGGGTGACGAAAATATTTACGAGAATGTTTCCAGGGATAGGGAACTTCAGTTACATGGATAGATTGAATATGCTGGGGCTTTTCTCCTTAGAAAAGGCTGAGAAGACATGTGATAGGGGTGTTCAAAATCATGAAGGGTCCAGACAGAGTAGATAGGGGGAAACTGTTTTCATTGGCAGAAGGGTTGCGAACCAGGGGACACCAATATAAGGTGAATGGCAAAAGAACCAAAGGCGGCATGAGGAAAACATGGGGCAGAATTTTCTGCCTGTTGGGCGGGTGGGCCCGACCCAATCTCCGGCAGGCTGGGAGCCGATCCCCGCCGGAGAAGCAGGCCCCGCTGCCATTTTACGTGGGCGGGCCAATTAAGGCCCGCCCAGTGTGACGCCCAGCGGAAAGCGCTATGTGCTTCCTGTCTGGGCGGGGGGGATTCCCCAAAAGCGAGAGTGCTCTCTTTCACCCATGCGCATGAAAGAGCACACATCTCCCTGAGGATAAGTGCTGCCTCAGGGAGATCGCTTCCACTTCTAAAAATATGAAAATTAGAAAAAAAAATTCTTTAACATGTCCCCCTCATGTGACAATGGTTTCATGTTTTTTCTATTCCCCGCTGGGGCTCCTGGCCTGCCCGCCAACCTTAAGGTTGGACGGGCAGGTCCTTTAATTGTTTCAATGATCCTGTCAATGGCCTCAATTGGCCATTGACAGGTCGGTGGGCCCGTAGCTGATTTGGCTGTGCCTCCGCCCTCCTGAAAATTTAAATGGGGCGGGATGACATCGGGGGTTCTGCCCGACGTCATCCCGCGTCATTTTATGTGTCGGCTAGTGGGCCCCGCCCCCTGCTCGCCGACGGCAAAATTCTGCCCATGGTTACGCAGCAAGTGGTTAGGATCGAGAACGCACTTTCTGAGAGTCTGGTGGAGACAGACTCAATCCTGGTTTTCAAAAGGGAATATAAAATTAGATGTATTTACATATAAATTAAAATTATATGTATTACATATAAATTGAGGCCATAGGACCTCATCTAGGGTCTTAAAAGAAGTGAGTGCTGAGATAGTGGATGCATTGGTTGTAATTTTTCAAAATTCCCTAGATTCTGGAATGGTCCCATCAGATTGGAAAATAGCGAACGTAACTCTACTATTCATGAAAGGAGGGAGACAGAAAGCAGGAAACTACAGGCCAATTAGCTTAACATCTGTCATAGGAAAAATGCTGGAATCTATTATTAAGGAGGTTATTGCAGGACATTTAGAAAATCTCAATGCAACCAAGCAGAGTCAACATGGTTTTAGGAAAGGGAAATTGTGTTTGATTAATTTAGATTTTCCCTGAAAATATTTTCAGGGCTATGAGGAAAAGGCAGGGGTGTGAGATGGCTGAGCTGCTCTTGCAGAGAGCTGGCATGACTATGATGAGCTGAATGGCCTCCTTTTGTGCTGTACTAATGCTATGATTCTCTAACAGTTGAAATTATGTTCAAAATTAATCAAGTATTTGTTCTGATGGATTTTTTTTAAGGAACTGCCCTTTGATTATATCACAATATCATTCAGAGTATCACATACAAGGTACAATGAGAATGACTTGCTGATAACCCTGAAGACTAATCTTGTATTAATGATCTTTCTATATTATAAAGTTGTGCACTAAAAGTTTCTTGAAAACTGTTTCACAGCTTGAATTCCACATTTTGAATGCATGAAAATTTATAATTTCTTGCAAAGAAGTGAAAACTGAAGACCAATACTGTTTTTGCACAAGTAATAGATGCATCTACTAGAGCAGTCAAAAATATTTACCCAACAAGTAGTAAAGTTCAAATTTCGCCCATAGATCAAAACGGTCTTGGCATTGCATTCAACCTTCCTGTTTTCACCAGAGAAAGACCAATCACCAAGGAAAAGGGACTGAGAAAATTATTACAACTAAAAGCTGACAAGTCCCCAGGTCCTGATGGACTTCATCCTAGGGTCTTAAAAGAAGTGGCTGCTGAGTCAGAAAATACATTGGTTGTAATTTTCCAAAATTCCCTAGATTCTGGAATGGTCCCATCAGATTGGAAAATAGCAAACGTAACTCCACTACTCATGAAAAGAGGGAGACAGAAAGCAGGAAACTGCAGGCCAATTAGCTTAACATCTGTCATAGGAAAAATGCTGGAATCTATTATTAAGGAGGTTATTGCAGGGCATTTAGAAAATCTCAATGCAACCAAGCAGAGTCAACATGGTTTTAGGAAAGGGAAATTGTGTTTGACTAATTTATTAGAGTTCTTTAAGGAAGTAACAAGCAATGTGGATAAAGGGGAACCTGTGGATGTGTACTTATATTTCCAGAAGACATTTGATAAAGTGCCACATCAAAGGTTACTACACAAAGTAAGAGCTCATGGTGCAGGGGGTAACATATTAGCAGAGATGGATGATTGGTTAGCTAACAGGAAACAGAGAGTGGGCATAAATGGGTCATTTTTGGATTGGCAAGATGAAACACATGTAGTGCACACAGACAGTGCAAAGGGCCTCAACTACTTACAATCCATATCAATGACTAGGATGAAGGAACTGAATGTATGGTTGCTAAATATGCTGATGACACAAAGGTAGGAAACTAAGTTGTGAAGACTTGCCAACGACGCCCGCATCCCATAAAAGAATTAAACAAAAGAGGACATAAGGAGTCTGCAAAGGGACATAGGTTAACTGAGTGGGCAAGAATTTGGCAGATGGTATATAATGTAGGAAAATGTGAAATTGTCCACTTTGGCAGGAAGAATACAAAAACAGCATATTATTTAAATGGAGAGAGACTGCAGAACTCAGTGATCCAGAGTAATCTAGGGGCTGAAATCTCCAGTCGGCGAGCGGGGGCGGGGCCCGCTTGCCAATGCGTAAAGTGACGCATGGTGACATCGGGCGGGTGTTCTGATGTCACCGTGCATCATTTAGATTTTCAGTTTGGCGGGCGCGCAGCTGACTTGGCTGCGCACCCGCCGAACTGTCAAAGGCCTATTAAGGCCTGTTAAAAACTAATTTAAACAATTAAATGAGCTGCTCGTCTAACCTTAAGGTTGGTGGGCAGGCGAAGAGCCCAGGCGGCCTTCACATTTTTCATGGAACCTCATCCACGGGCGGGATGAGTTTTCATGAACTGTTTAAAAATTCAATAACATTTTTTTTACAAAATCATTGATATGTCCCATGACATGACACTGTCACATGAGGGGACATGTTTTAAAAGTTTTCAAATATTTTATTTAGAAATTTTAAACTTAAACAAATCTCCGAGGCACAAAGGTGAGAGATTTCTGCGCTTTATCACGCACATGCGCGAAAGAGCACACTCCCGACTCAGGGAATTTTCGCCCACACAGGGAGCGCTCAACGCTCCTGGGCGAGCCTTAATTGGCCTGCCCATGTAAAATGGCGGCGCGCACCCAATCGGGTTCGCGCTTGCCCAATCGGGTTCGCGCTCGCTCCCATCCACCCCCGCATAACCCCCACCCCCCGATGGGGGTCAAAATTCAGCCCTAGGTGTCCTAATATATTTTATATATTCGTTCATGGGATATGGGCTAGCATTTATTTCCCATCCCTAATTGCCCTTGAGAACTGAGTGGCTTGCTAGGCCATTTCAGAGTCAACCACATTGCTGTGGGTCTAGAGTCACATGTGGGCCAGGCCAGGTAAGGACAGCAGGTTTCCTCCCTTAAAGGGCATTAGTGAACCAGATGGGTTTTTACAACAATCAACAATGGTTTCATGGTCATCATTAGACTTTTAATTCCAGATTCTTTTACTGAATTCAAATTTCACCGTCTGCTGTGGTGAGATTCGAACCTGGCTTCCCAGAGCATTACCCTGGGTATGTGGTACTAGTCCAGTGACAATACCACTACACCACCGCCTCCCCAAATCACAATAAATCACAAGAAGTTAGTATGCAGGTACAGCAAGTGATTAGGAAGGCAAATGGAATGTTGTTGTTTATTGCAAGTGTTGGGTCCTAGTGACATGAAAAGAAATCCAAAACTTTATTCTTTTTCCATTTAAAAAAGGGCTTTCTGCTGAACCGAAAATGGCTGCTACAAGTCACAAGACCACAGGATTGATCCTTTGTTGTAGAAGCTACAAACAGGGGTTACAAGAATAAAATAATTCCTCTGTCAGCCTATGGAATCTCATACCCCATTGTACAGACCCCTGGTAATCAACAAAAGCAGAGGCAGTGCAGACAAACTGGCTCCCCAACCTCAACTATCACAAAAGAGAGAGACTGAAACTCATTATACTAGGAGTGATGCAAATAGCCACCTCGTCTCTCTCTCACCGAAGGGTGAACAATGGAATTCTGGCCAGAAGCACAGGAACTGATTGCTAAACTGCAACTAACCATTAGTGGGCCATGTCACATGACCCACACCTCTGGCCTTTTGGACAGTTTTAACATTTACATCTTTGGCCTCACAGGCTGAACAATAGCTTGCTCCTTAGAAGCTTGTCTCTGCTGGAAGATTTCCTACCATCACCTGCAGAACTGACCCAGTCTGTGTACCAACTTCATCTTGCGGTATTAGCACCAACTGTAAAGAGAACTCTACAGCTCTGGTATTCAGCCAGCTGAACTTGAACTCTTACGTGAAATAACTCCTCATTGGACTTTGACTCTGGACTCTGGAAATCAAGTGCACTAATACTCCTTTCTGTGATTCTTGTACTGTTACTATCCATAGTTGTAAAACTCCTTATTGCTATCCCACCCCTCCTTACTCTGTGGCCAGGATTTTCCAGCCCTGTCATGGGCAGGACCTGCCGCGGGCAAGGCGGTGCCCCAGCCAGAAGTCCATTGACTTGTGGCAGGACCGGAATATCGCAGCGGTGGGCAGGTGTGGAAAATCTTGCCATGTGTATGTGTAGTTAAGTGGGAAGTTGCAAACACTCCTCCCCCGGGTTTTGAATGTGAAATAAACTAACCTTCTGGGTTAATCATAATGCAGGTTTGCTGTGAGTTGTTAGTAAATTGGATCACATAAACCGAGGGTTTGGGAAAATATGCTACAGCCTACTTAAAAAATAATTCAAAACACCTTCCGCTTATAAGTAGTTAGTGAGGGGAAAGAAGTAAATGTGAGGATGTTTTGCTAAGTTTGCTAAGGAGGGCCTTGATGAGCCCACATCTGGAGTACTGTGTACAGTTTTGGTCTCATTATTTAAGAAAGGACATGATTGCATTTGAAGCAGTTCAGAGAAGGTTCACTTCACTGATTCCTGGGATGATGGGGTGGTGGGGGCGGGGGGGGGGGGGGGGGGGGGGGGTGTTATGAGGAAAGTTTGGACATGTTGTACCTGTAACCATTTGAGAATGAGGTAATCTTATTGAAACATACAGGTTTCTGAGAGAACTTGACAGGGTGGATGCTGAAAAGATGTTCCCCTTGTGGGAAAGACTAGAACTAGGGGACACAGTTTAAAAATAAAGGATCTCCCATTTAAGATGGACATGAACAAATTTTTCTCTCAGAGGGTCATGAGTCTGTTGAACTCTTTTTCCCAGAGAGTAGTGGAGGCAGGGTCATTGAATATTGTTAAGGCAGAGAGAGGTAGGTTCTTGATTAACAAGGGTGTCAAAGGGCATTGGGGGTCGGCAGGAAAAGTGGAGTTGAAGCCACAATCAGATCAGCCATGAATGGCGGAGCAGGCTTGAGGGGCCAAATCGCCTACTCCTGCTCTTAATTCGTACATTCGTACGCTTTGCAGGGATATTTAAAATTCAATGGCATTTCAAATCTTGACGAAAAGATAAGCATGCTGGATGATGCAATGGCAATACAAGAAGATAGAGTGTCTCAGCTAATTGATAACCTAAAAGGGAGACTTCTTGCACCTGAATAGATAGGCCCAAGGTACACCTAATATTGGGAGTCACAATCATTATCACTGAACAGGTGAACTGTGGACACCTAATGGGTGTCCCCAAGAAGCATGTCAGAGACTAGGGGTGGAATCATCCCAGATTTGCACTAATAGCGGTAGTGGGCATGAAAAGCGATGTTTTACCTGCTGGCTGCAATGGCGAATTTTCAAGGCATATCGTCTCCTTCCCAGTGCATTCTGCCTCATTAATAACGTGTTCATGGGAAACACACTGGATCACTTGCAGGCGAGCTCAGATTTGCCCACCATGCCATGACCTCAACGCTTCCTCGCTCTAGGCGCTATATTTAAAGTGCACCAGAGCGCAGCCTACTTCATGTATACAGACCAGGACTGCTCCAGCAGACGGGTGGCCCCGAAAGATGATGGCAGCTCTCTATTTAGTGACGCCTCTGTGGGGTGCCTGCTGGACACAGTGTAAGGCTGCTGCAAACTCCTCTACCCTCACTCTGGCTGCAGGAGCACCACCAGAGTCACCAATCCAGCCTGGGAGGCAGTGGCAGTCAGCACCAACGGAACACAGAGGAGGTCAGCCATCCAGTGCAGCAGGAGGATGAATGCTCTCATCTGTTCCACCAGGCTAAGTCAACCACCCTCATCAACCCCCCTCGGGTCTGCTCCACCATTTTCAACTCACAAATCCATCACACATCCACAGAGATCTCACATCTCAAGGGACAACACCACTAACTCACACACACACCCCCACATCTCCATCAGACTCATATCCTCTGGAGCTCACGTCCTCATCCTGCCCATGGCTCTGCTCGCCACACAAACATTCCACACATCCTTATCATCTACCATGGCATGCGTCCTGCTCACACTCTCTCCATCTGTTTTCATGCAGGAGAAGCTGGCTCACAACAGGAGGGAGAGGTCCGGGACAGGGGATGGAGTGATCGACATTAGGCCCCTCACTCACTATGAGGAGTGTGCCACTGTGCTGACTGGTGAGGACGTGGACCGTGCCTGCGATGACAATGAGATCAGCAGCGACGACCCACGTGAGGATCCTGCACAAAAGCATCCCTCTCTTTGACTCTGCTGTCTTGCACTAATTACCTCAACCAGTTTCCCTACTATTCCTTCTTACTTATTTCTCTCAGAAAGGCATTATTTGCTTTCAAAATTCAAATTCAAAAGCAATCAAATTAGAATATGGAAAGAAGCTGCCTATTTTTTTCTTTGTATACCACTGTCTATTTCTCTTGGAGCATGTATCAGAGAGATGTTAAAAATTAGAAATACAGTGTCATGGTTGTAAGTGACTAGCATTGATCTTTTCAGTTAAAAACACACTGGAGATAATTTGTTGGCTTTAAACCTCAATTGGTCTATTCTGAGGAATGAAGTAGCATGAAATGAAGACATAATAGTGCTGATTTTGGTTCACTGTGGTCATTCAATGAGTGGCAGGCATTATGATCGCACCGCTCATCTGACTGCAGTTGTAAGAGGCCTGAAACATTTCACTGGTCAAGCCTTTAGCATACAGCGAGCAAGATAAGATGGACCTTCTGAGGTAATTGGGAAGGACAGGAAATCAGCAGGACACTACACCTAACTGGCTGACAGTACATACCAGAAGGAGGGGCAGGTGATTTGGCAGTTGGGGTAAAGTAAACCTAGACCTTGCAGGGATGCAGCAGTTCAGAATATTTTTGTGGGTCCAGGAGGAGCACTTCAAAAAATATGCGTCACTTGTGGCGTGGCCTGCAGCAGTCCTTTTAAGAGCCAATGTTTATCTTCCAGCCCAGGTAACAATGGGTGGGGTGTGCATGCCCCAATAATTGTTCCATGAAAATCATGCTGGGGTGCTATATCAGGCATAGAACCGCAATTTAAATATTTTAATAAAACCCTTAACAGGAACAGGTGGAAGTGCTGGTTGCCCATTTCAAAGTCTGCTTGAAAATCAAGTTGAGCAGGCCTCAGGTGGCTGAAGGACAGGACTTAATTATTAAAAGTTTTGTTCGCCTACTGCTCTGTTTTCTAATGTAAGCAATGTGGCAAACTAATGAAATTCAACTCAGTTCTCTTTCTCTCATTCACACTTCTCTGTTTCTCATTCACACTTCTCTGTATCACTTCTTCTTTGTGAATTCACTTTCTCTATTTGCCCTGCAGTTTAATGTAATTTCAAGTTTGCAGACCACAAAATAGAAGGGCCAACAGGTGTAAAATTGGAACAGTTATTTCTCTCTCTCTCATGTACATAGCCTATTAAAAACACTCAATATATATTTTAGCTCAAAAAGCTTTGATATCTGTCCTCTTATTTTTCAAAATTATTTGAATAAATGAGTTCATGCCTTGTAAAAGTTACTTAATGGGGAGGTGATGGTGTAGTGGTATTGTCGCTGGACTAGTAATCCAGAGACCCAGGGTAATGCTCTGAAGACCTTGGTTTGAATCCTGCCACAGCAGATGGTGGAATTTGAATTCAATAAAAAATCTGGAATTAGAAGTGTAATGATGCCCATGAAACCATTGTCAATTGTTGTAAAGACCCATCTGGTTCACTAATGTCCTTTAGGTAAGGATATCTGATATGGCCTAGAAAGCAACTCAGTTGTAACAAACCGCTACAAAGACACAAAAAAGGAATGAAACCAGACGGACCACCCGGCATCGACCTAGGCACCGGAAAGGACAACGGCAATCGCAGCCCTGTCAACTCTGCAAAGTCCTCCTTACAAACATCTGGGGCTAAAAAGGGAGTACTTGTGTGCCAAACAGCATAAGCAGCAAGTGATAGACAGAGCTGTCTCAAAGACTAGTCAAGCAACAGCCTGACATAGTCATCCTCGTGGAATCATACCTTACAGATAATTCCCAAACTCTACCATCACTTTCCCTGGACATGTCCTGTCCCAATGGCAGAGCAGACCCGGCAGAGTGGCATACAGTCGGGAGGTAGGTGCCCTGGGAGTCCTCAACATTGAATCCGGACCCCATGAAGTCTCATGGCATCAGGTCAAACATGGGCAAGGAATTACCACGTACCGCCCTCCCCTTAGCTGATGAATCAGTGCTTCTCCATGTTGAACACTACTTGGAGGAAGCACTGAGGGTGGCAAGGGCACAGAATGTACTCTGGGTGGGGGACTTCAATGGCTATCACCATGAGTGGCTCGATAGCACCACTACTGACCGAGCTGGCCGAGTCCTAAATTACATAGCTGCTAGACTGGGTCTGCGGGAACCAACAAGAGGGAAAAACATACTTGACCTCAATCTCACCAACCTGCCTGCCGCAGATGCATCTGTGCATGACAGTATCGGTAGGAGTGACCATCGCACAGTCTTTGTGGAGATGAAGTCCAGCCTTCACATTGAGGATACCCTCCATCATGTTGTGTGGCACTACCACCGTGCTAAATGGAATCGATTTCAAACAGATCTAGCAACTCAAAACTGGGCATCCATGAGGTGCTGTGGACCATCAGCAGCAGCAGAATTGTACTCAAAGACAATCTGTAACCTCATGGCCCGGCATATCCCCCACTCTACATCAAGCCAGGGGATCAACCCTGGTTCAATGAAGAGTGCAGGAGGGCATGCCAGGAGTAGCACCAGGCATACCTAAAAATGATGTGTCAACCTGGTGAAGCTATAAAACAGGACTACTTGCATGCCAAACAGCATAAGCAGCACAGAGCTAAGTGATCTCACAACCAACGGATCAGATCTAAGCTCTGCAGTCCTGCCACATTCAGTCGTGAATGATGGTGGACAATTAAACAACTCACTTGAGGAGGAGGCTCCACAAATATCCTCATCCTCAATGATGGAGGAGCCCAGCACAGCAGTGCCAGAGATAAGGCTGAAGCATTGGCAACAATCTTCAGCCAGAAGTGCCGAGTGGATGATCTATCTTGGCCTCCTCCGGAGGTCCCCAGCATCACAGATGCCAGTCTTCAGCCAATTCGATTCACTCCACGTGATATCAAGAAACGGCTGAAGGCACTGTATACTGCAAAGGCTATGGGCCCTGACAATATTCCAGCAATAGTACTGAAAGACCTGTGCTCCAGAACTTGCCGTGCCCCTAGCCAAGCTTTTCCAGTACAGCTGCAACACTGGCAGCTACTGGGCTATGTGGAAAATTTCCCAGGTATGTCCTGTACACAAAAAGCAGGACAAATTCAACCCGGCCAATTACTGCCCCATCAGTCTACTCTTGATCATCAGTAAAGTAATGGAAGGGGTCATCAACAGTGCTATTAAGCGGCACTTGCTTAGCAATGACTTGCTCACTGATGCCCAGTTTGGGTTCCGCCAGGGCCACTTGGCTCCTGACCTCATTACAGCCTTGGTTCAAACATGGGCTAAAGAGCTGAACTCCCAAGGTGAGGTGAGTGTGACTGCCCTTGACATCAAGGCAGCATTTGACCAAGTGTGGCATCAAGGAGCCCTAGCAAAACTGGAGTCAATGGGAATCAGGGGGAAAACTCTCCGCTGGTTGAGTCAGACCTAGCACAAAGGAAGATGGTTGTGGTTGTTGGAGGTCACTCATCTTAGCTCCAGGACATCACTGCAGGAGCTCCTCAGGGTAGTGTCCTAGGCCCAACCATCTTCAGTCGCTTCATCAATGACCTTCCTTCCATCATAAAGTCAGAAGTGGGGATGTTCGCTGATGATTGCACAATGTTAAGCACCATTCGTGACTCCTCAGATACTGAAACAGTCCATGTCCAAATGCAGCAAGACCTGGACAATATCCAGACTTGGGCTGACAAGTGGCAAGAAACATTCACGCCACACAAGTGTCAGGCAATGACCATCTCCAACAAGAGAGAATCCAATCATCACCCCTTGATGTTCAATGGCATTACCATCACTGAATCCACCACTATCAACATCCTGGGGGTTACCATTGACCAGAAACTGAACTGGACTAGCCATAGAAATACTGTGACTACAAGAGCAGGTCAGAGGCTAGGAATCGTGCGACGAGTAACTCACTTCCTGACTCCTCAAAGCGTGTCCACCATCTACAAGGCACAAGTCAGGAATGTGATGGAATACTCCCCTCTTACCTGGATGAGAGCAGCTCCTACAAAAAGAAGCTGGACACTGTCCAGAACAAAGCAGCCCACTTGATTGGCACCACATCCACAAACATTCACTCCCTCCACCACCGACGCACTGTAGCAGCAGTGTGTACCATCTACAAGATGCACTGCAAGAATTCACCTAGGCTCCTTAGACAGCACCATCCAAACCCACGGCTACTACCACATGGAAGGACAAGGGCAGCAGATAAATGGGAACACCACCACCTGGAAGTTCCCCTCCAAGTCACTCACCATCCTGACTTGGAAATATATCGCCGTTCCTTCACTGCCGCTGGGTCAAAATCCTGGAACTCCCTTCCTAACAGCACTGTGGGTGTACCTACACTGCATGGACTGCAGCGGTTCAAGAAAGCAGTTCACCACCACCTTCTCAAGGGCAACTAGGGATGAGCAATAAATGCTGGCCCAGCCAGCGAAGCCCACTTCCCGTGAATGAATAAAAAAAAATGCAAGGTAGTGAGACTAGGAAAGAGAAATTAATAGTCAGAATATTAACCAAGTAACTCCAGGTTAAAGATCACAACAAAGTGAGGGATCACGGAGGAAGGAAGTGGTGGATAGCTCACTGAGTTCATGAGCTTATGTCTAGCAATGCTAAGGAAAGCTAATCAAGTTTTGGGATGTGAGCCACTAGACAAAGGCTCCAATTTTTGTGGAATAGGAACGAGTCTGGAACCATTTAAAAATGTTGGGTGGGACCTGATTCCAGGATTCCCACTCCCAGGCTTGGTGCCCTTAATTTTTGCTGGTGTGGGGTAAGGGTGCAGAAAGTGAACTTGCACCCTGCCCTCCTGATCTGGCTGGCTCCATTGTAGGGGTAGGCATCTCCAAGCTCCCCCCCTGGCAACTTTTGTGAAATCGGGCCAGCTTCTTCATGACTTGTGGTTCACAGATCTCAGAGGAGTCATGAATCATAGTCTGGATTTAGGAGCCATTTGAAAAGTTATTTAAAAGGTCTTACCCCACCCCCCATGCCACCTTAATGCCTCCCATTCCCCATTCATGCCAACTCAATGTCAACACATGCCCCCCCACCCAACCCAATGACATTTCACACCCTCCATTCAAACTCATGGCCATTCCATGCCCATTTGCCCAATATACACTATCTGCAGATACAACAAAACCAACCAAAACTGAATGTAGTGCTCCACATAGGGTCTGACCAAGGCTCTGTACAACTGAGTCTTCACTACCTCCCCTTTGTATACCAGCCTTCTTGATATAAAGGCCATCAGTCTAATAGCCTTTTTGATTATTTTTTGTGCCTGTGCAATTGTATTTGGTGATTTGTGTACCTGGACAGCAAAATCCCTTCGTTTTTCCACATCTCCTGGTCTCTCAACATTAAGAAAATATTCCAATATTTCTTTCTTGGATCCAAGGAGGATCCATAGTAAAATGTCATGTGTGGAACTATTTTTAAAAAATCACCCATTCACAAACCTTCTTTTGAAAAATAACAACCATTCCTACAACCTTCTAAATGTGATAACCAAACCATAGAACCATAGAAAAGTTACAGCACGGAAAGAGGCCATTCAGCCCATCGTGTTTGCACTGGCTGAAAAAGAAAAAAATAAAATAAAAAAACTAGCTGCCCATTTTAATCCCACCTTCCAGCACCTGGTCCATAGCCTTGCAGGTTACAGCACTTTAGGCGCAGATCCAGGTGCCTTTTGAATGAGTTGAGGGTTTCTGCCTCCACCACCAAACAGGCAGTGAATTCCAAACACTCACCACCCTCTGGGTGAAGAAGTTTTTCCTCATGTCCCCTCTAACCCTTCCAACAATCACCTTAAATCTGTGGTTCCTGGTAATTGACCTCTCAGGTACGGAAAACAGGGCAGCCCTATCTAGGCCCCTCATAATCTTGCACACCTCAATCAGATCACAGCTCAGCCTCCTCAGTTCCAAGGATAACAACCCCAGCCTATCCAATCTTTCCTCATAGCTGCAATTTTCAAGCCCTGGCAACATTCTTGTAAATCTCCTCTGTAATCTCACCAGAGCAATTATGTCCTTCCTGTAATGTGGCGACCAGAACTGTACACAAAATTCCAGCTGTGGCCTAACCAGTGTATTATACAGTTCCATCATTACATCCCTGCTTTTGTATTCTATACCTCATCCAATAAAGGAAAGAATTCTAAATGCTTTCTTTACCACCTTATCCACCTGTCCTACCACCTTCAAGAACCTGTGGACGTGCACACCAAGGTCCCTCACTTCCTCTACCCCTCCCAATATCCTCCAATCTGTTGTGTATTGCCTAGCTTTATTTGCCCTCCCCAAATGCATTACCCCACACTTCTCTGGATTGAATTCCATCTGCCACTTTTCTGCCCGCTCAACCAAACCTGTGTCATCTGCAAATTTCCCAATCATGCCACCCACATTTAAGTCCAAATTATTAATATACAACAATAAAGAGCAAGGGACCCAACAATGAACCCTGCAGAATGAATTTTCCATTCGCAAAAAACATCCATTACCCTTTGTTTCCTGTTGCTGAGACAGTTTTGAATCCAACTCGCCACATTCCCCTGTATCCCATGGGCTTTTACTTTTCTGACCAGTCTGCCATGTGAGACCTTGTCAAATGTCTTACTAAAATCCATATAGACAACATCCACTGCACTACCCTGATCAATCCTCCTTGTTACCTCCGCAAAAAATTTGGTTAAATTAGTAGATACGACCTTCCCCTAACAAAACCATGCTGACTATCCTTGATTATTCTGTTCCTTTCTAAGTGACAGTTTATCCTGTGTCTCAGAATTGTTTCTAATAGTTTTCCCACTACCGAAGTCAGACTGACTGGCCTATAATTATTTGGTCTATCCCTTGCACCCTTTTAAAATAATGGTACAACACTTGCCGACCTCCAATCCTCTGGTACCTCACCTGTTTTTAGTGAGGATTGGAAAATGATCCTCAGAGCATCTGCTATTTCCTCCCTGGCTTCCTTTAGCAGCCTGGGATACGGTCCATCCGGCCCTCATGACTTATCCACCTTCACGGATGTCAGTCCCTCCAGTACATCCGCTCTCACTATGCTTATTGTATGTAATATTTCATATTCTCCTTTTTAATTAGAATATCTGCTTCATCCGTCTTAGTGAAGACAGACAAAGTACTCATTGAGAACCCTGCCCACATCTTCAGCATCAGAGCACAAGTTACCATATACATCTTGGATTGGCCCTACTCTTTCCTTAGTTAACCGCTTGCTCTTAATGTACTGGTAAAACATCTTTGGGTGTTTTTTGATTTTATCTGCCAATATATTTTCATATCCGCTCTTTGCTTTCCTAATTATCTTTTTTACTTCACCCCTGTATTTTTTATACTCTTCTAGGCTGTCTACAGTATTAAGTTTTTGTGACTGTCATAAGCTTTCTTTTTCTGCTTTATCTTGCCTTGTATACTTCTAGATAACCAGGGGGCTTTCGATTTGGCAGTATCACCCTTTTCCTTTGTGGGGACATGTATACACTGTGCCCGTAGAATCTTGCTTTTGAATGCCTCCCACTGATCTTTCACTGATTTCCCTTCAAGCAGCTGTAACTAGTCCACTTTCACCAGATCACACCTCAGCCTCATAAAATTTGTCTTTCCCCAATTTAGAACTTTTATTCCTATTTTATCTTTATCCTTCTCCATAATTATATTAAATCTAACTGTATTATGGTCACTATCTCCAAAATGGTCACCTACTGCTACATTATCCATTTAATTTCAAACAGATCTAGCAACTCAAGACTGGGCATCAATGAGGCACTGTGGGCCATCAACAGCAGCAGAATTGTACTCAAACACAATCTGTAACCTCATGGCCTGGCATATCCCCCACTCTACATCAAGCCAGGGGATCAACCCTGGTTCAATGAAGAGTGCAGGAGGGCATGCTAGGAGCAGCACCAGGCATACCTAAAAATGAGGTGTCAACCTGGTGAAGCTGTAAAACAGGACTACTTGCGTGCCAAACAGCATAAGCAGCAAGTGATAGACAGAGCTAAGCGATCTCACAACCAACGGATCAGATCTAAGCTCTGCAGTCCTGCCACATCCAGTCGTGAATGGTGGTGGACAATTAAACAACTCACTTGAGGAGGGGGCTCCACAAATATCCCCATCCTCAATGATGGAGGAGCCCAGCACAGCAGTGCAAAAGATAAGGCTGAAGCATTGGCAACAATCTTCAGCCAGAAGTGCCGAGTGGATGATCCATCTTGGCCTCCTCTGGAGGTCCTCAGCATCACAGATGCCAGTCTTCAGCCAATTCAATTCATTCCACGTGATATCAAGAAACGGCTGAAGGCACTGTATACTGCAAAGGCTATGGGCCCTGACAATATTCCAGCAATAGTACTGAAAGACCTGTGCTCCAGAACTTGCCGTGCCCCTAGCCAAGCTTTTCCAGTACAGCTGCAACACTGGCAGCTACTGGGCTATGTGGAAAATTTCCCAGGTATGTCCTGTACACAAAAAGCAGGACAAATTCAACCCGGCCAATTACTGCCCCATCTGTCTACTCTCGATCATCAGTAAAGTAATGGAAGGGGTCATCAACAGTGCTATTAAGCGGCACTTGCTTAGCAATGACTTGCTCACTGATGCCCAGTTTGGGTTCCGCCAGGGCCACTCGGCTCCTGCCCTCATTACAGCCTTGGTTCAAACATGGACAAAAGAGCTGAACTCCTGAGGTGAGGTGAGAGTGACTGCCCTTGACATCAAGGCAGCATTTGACCGAGTGTGGCATCAAGGAGCCCTAGCAAAACTGGAGTCAATGGGAATCAGGGGGAAAACTCTCCACTGGTTGGAGTCAGACCTAGCACAAAGGAAGATGGTCGTGGTTGTTGGAGGTCAGTCATCTCAGTTCCAGGGCATCACTGCAGGAGCTCCTCAGGGTAGTGTCCTAGGCCCAACCATCTTCAGTTGCTTCATCAATGACCTTCCTTCCATCATAAAGTCAGAAGTGGGGATGTTCGCTGATGATTGCACAATGTTCAACACCATTCGCGTCTCCTCAGATACTGAAACAGTCCATGTCCAAATGCAGCAAGACCTGGACAATATTCAGATTTGGGCTGACAAGTGGCAAGAAACATTCACGCCACACAAGTGTCAGGCAATGACCATCTCCAACAAGAGAGAATCCAACCATCGCCCCTTGATGTTCAATGGCATTACCATAATATAAAAGCAAAAAACTGCGGATGCTGGAAATCCAAAACAAAAACAAAAACAAAAATACCTGGAAAAACTCAGCAGGTCTGGCAGCATCTGTGGAGAGGAGCACAGTTAACGTTTTGAGTCCGTATGACTCTTCAACAGAACTAAGGAAAAATAGAAAAGAGATGAAATATAAGCTGGTTTAAGGGGTGGGGGGTGGTGGGACAAGAAGAGCTGGATAGAGGGCCAGTGATAGGTGGAGATAACCAAAGATGTCACAGAAAAAAGGAAAAAGAGGTGTTGAAGGTGGTGATGTTTTCTAAAGGAATGTGCTAATTAAGGGTAGAAAGCAGGACGAGCAAGGTACAGATAGCCCTAGTGGGGGTGGGGTGAAGGAATCGAAAAAGGCTAAAAGGTAGAGATAAAACAATGGATGGAAATACATTTAAAAATAATGGAAATAGGTGGGAAAAGAAAATCTATATAAATTATTGGGAAAAAAAAAGGAAAGGAGGGGGAAAATCGGAAAGGGGGTAGGGATGGAGGAGAGAGTTCATGATCTAAAATTGTTGAACTCAATATTCAGTCTGGAAGGCTGTAAAGTGCCTAGTCGTAAGATGAGGTGCTGTTCCTCCAATTTACGTTGAGCTTCATTGGAACAATGCAGCAGGCCAAGGACGGACATGTGGGCAAGAGAGCAGGGTGGAGTGTTGAAATGGCAAGCGACAGGGAGGTCTGGGTAATGCTTGCGGACAGACCGAAGGTGTTCTGCAAAGCAGTCACCCAGTCTGCGTTTGGTCTTTCCAATGTAGAGGAAACCGCATTGGAAGCAACGAATGCAGTAGACTAAGTTGAGGTAAGTGCAAGTGAAATGCTGCTTCACATGAAAGGAGTGTTTGGGCCCTTGGACGGTAAGGAAATGGGAAGTAAAGGGGCAGGTGTTGCACCTTCTGCGATTGCACGGGAAGGTGCCGTGGGAGAGGGTTGAGGTGTAGGGGGTGATGGAGGAGTGGACCAGGGTGTCTCGGAGGGAATGACCCCTGCAGAATGCTGCCGGGGGGGTGTGAAAGGAAGATGTGTTTGGTGGTGGCATCATGCTGGAGTTGGCGGAAATGGCGGAGGATGATCCTTTGAATGCGGAGGCTGGTGGGGTGATAAGTGAGGACAAGGCGGACCCTATTATGTTTCTGGGAGAGAGAAGAAGGTGTGAGGGCGGATGCGCGGGAGATGGGCCGGACAGGGTTGAGGGCCCTGTCAACCACCGTGGGTGGAAAACCTTGTTTAAGGAAGAAGGAAGACATGTCAGAGGAACTGTTTTTGAAAGTGGCATCATCAGAACACATGCGACGGAGGCGAAGGAACTGAGAGAATGGGATGGAGTCCTTACAGGAAGTGGGGTGTGAGGAGCTGTAGTCGAGGTAGCTGTGGGAGTCGGTGGGCTTGTAATGGATATTGGTGGACAGTCTATCACCAGAAATTGAGACAGAGAGGTCAAGGAGGGGAAGGGAAGTGTCAGAGATGGACCATGTGAAAATGATGGAGGGGTGGAAATTGGAAGCAAAATTAATACATTTTTCCAGATCCAAACGAGAGCATGCACTGAATCCCCCACTATCAACATCCCGGGGGTTACCACTGACCAGAAACTGAACTGGACTAGCCATAGAAGTACTGACTACAAGAGCAGGTCAGAGGCTAGGAATCGTGTGACGAGTAACTCACTTCCTGACTCCTTAAAGCGTGTTCACCATCTACAAGGCACAAGTCAGGAATGTGTTGGAATACTCCCCTCTTACCTGGATAAGTGCAGCTCCTACAAACAGAAGCTGGACACCGTCCAGAACAAAGCAGCCCACTTGATTGGCACCACATCCACAAACATTCACTCCCTCCACCACCGATGCACTGTAGCAGCAATGTGTACCATCTACAAGATGCACTGCAAGAATTCACCAAGACTCCTTAGACAGCACCATCCAAACCCACGGCTCCTACCACATGGAAGGACAAGGGCAGCAGATAAATGGGAACACCACCACCTGGAAGTCCCCCTTCAAGTCACTCACCATCCTGACTTGGAAATATATCGCCGTTCCTTCACTGCCGCTGGGTCAAAATCCTGGAACTCCCTTCCTAACAGCACTGTGGGTGTACCTACACCGCATGGACTGCAGCGGTTCAAGAAAGCAGTTCACCACCACCTTCTCAAGGGCAACTAGGGATGAGCAATAAATGCTGGCCCAGCCAGCGAAGCCCACTTCCCGTGAATGAATAAAAAAAATGCAAGGTAATGAGACTAGGAAAGAGAAATTAATAGTCAGAATATTAACCAAGTAACTCTAGGTTAAAGATCACAACAAAGTGAGGGATCACGGAGGAAGGAAGTGGTGGATAGCTCACTGAGTTCATGAGCATATGTCTAGCAATGCTAAGGAAAGCTAATCAAGTTTTGGGATGTGAGCCACTAGACAAAGGCTCCAATTTTTGTGAAATAGGAACGAGTCTGGAACCATTTAAAAATGTTGGGCGGGACCTGATTCCAGGATTCCCACTCCCAGGCTTGGTGCCCCTAATTTTTGCTGGCGTGGGGTAAGGGTGCAGAAAGTGAACTTGCACCCTGCCCTCCTGATCTAGCTGGTTCCGTTGTGGGGGTAGGCATCTCCTAGCTCCCCCCCGGCAACTTTTGTGAAATCGGGCCAGCTTCTTCATGACTTGTGGTTCACAGATGGCAACTTTTGTGAAATCGGGCCAGCTTCTTCATGACTTGTGGTTCACAGATCTCAGAGGAGTCATGAATCATAGTCTGGATTTAGGAACCATTTGAAAGGATATTTAAAAGGTCTTACCCCACCCCCCATGCCACCTTAATGCCTCCCATTCCCCATTCATGCCAACTCAATGTCAACACATGCCCCCCCACCCAACCCAATGACATTTCATACCCTCCATTCAAACTCATGGCCATTCCATGCCCATTTGCCCAATATACACTATCTGCAGATACAACACAACCAACCAAAACTGAATGTAGTGCTCCACATAGGGACTGACCAAGGCTCTGTACAACTGAGTCTTCACTACCTCCCCTTTGTATTCCAGCCTTCTTGATATAAAGGCCATCAGTCTAATAGCCTTTTTGATTATTTTTTGTGCCTGTGCAATTGTATTTGGTGATTTGTGTACCTGGACAGCAAAATCCCTTCGTTCTTCCACATCTCCTGGTCTCTCAACATTAAGAACATATTCCAATATTTCTTTCTTGGATCCAAGGAGGATCCATAGTAAAATGTCATGTGTGGAACTATTTTTAAAAAATCACCCATTCACAAACCTTCTTTTGAAAAATAACAACCATTCCTACAACCTTCTAAATGTGATAACCAAACCATAGAACCATAGAAAAGTTACAGCACGGAAAGAGGCCATTCAGCCCATTGTGTCTGCACTGGCTGAAAAAGAGAAAAATAAAATAAAAAAACTAGCTGCCCATTTTAATCCCACCTTCCAGCACCTGGTCCATAGCCTTGCAGGTTACAGCACTTTAGACGCAGATCCAGGTGCCTTTTGAATGAGTTGAGGGTTTCTGCCTCCACCACCAAACAGGCAGTGAATTCCAAACACCCACCACCCTCTGGGTGAAGAAGTTTTTCCTCATGTCCCCTCTAACCCTACCAACAATCACCTTAAATATGTGCCCCCTGGTAATTGACCTCACTGGTAGGGGAAACAGGGCAGCCCTATCTAGGCCCCTCATAATCTTGCACACCTCAATCAGGTCACAGCTCAGCCTCCTCAGTTTCAAGGAAAACAACCCCAGCCTATCCAATCTTTCCTCATAGCTGCAATTTTCAAGCCCTGGCAACATTCTTGTAAATCTCCTCTGTACTCTCTCCAGAGCAATTATATCCTTCCTGTAATGTGGCGACCAGAACTGTACACAAAATTCCAGCTGTGGCCTAACCAGTGTATTATACAGTTCCATCATTACATCCCTGCTTTTGTATTCTATACCTCATCCAATAAAGGAAAGAATTCTAAATGCTTTCTTTACCACCTTATCCACCTGTCCTACCACCTTCAAGAACCTGTGGACGTGCACACCAAGGTCCCTCACTTCCTCTACCCCTCCCAATATCCTCCAATCTGTTGTGTATTCCCTAGCTTTATTTGCCCTCCCCAAATGCATTACCTCACACTTCTCTGGATTGAATTCCATCTGCCACTTTTCTGCCCGCTCAACCAAACCTGTGTCATCTGCAAATTTCCCAATCATGCCACCCACATTTAAGTCCAAATTATTAATATACAACAATAAAGAGCAAGGGACCCAACAATGAACCCTGCAGAATGAATTTTCCATTCGCAAAAAACATCCATTACCCTTTGTTTCCTGTTGCTGAGACAGTTTTGAATCCAACTCGCCACATTCCCCTGTATCCCATGGGCTTTTACTTTTCTGACCAGTCTGCCATGTGAGACCTTGTCAAATGTCTTACTAAAATCCATATAGACAACATCCACTGCACTACCCTGATCAATCCTCCTTGTTACCTCCTCAAAAAATTTGGTTAAATTAGTAGATACGACCTTCCCCTAACAAAACCATGCTGACTATCTTTGATTATTCTGTTCCTTTCTAAGTGACAGTTTATCCTGTGTCTCAGAATTGTTTCTAATAGTTTTCCCACTACCGAAGTCAGACTGACTGGCCTATAATTATTTGGTCTATCCCTTGCACCCTTTTAAAATAATGGTATAACAATTGTAGACCTCCAATCCTCTGGTACCTCACCTGTTTTTAGTGAGGATTGGAAAATGATCCTCAGAGCATCTGCTATTTCCTCCCTGGCTTCCTTTAACAGCCTGGGATACGGTCCATCCGGCCCTCGTGACTTATTCACCTTCACGGATGTCAGTCCCTCCAGTACATCCTCTCTCACTATGCTTATTGTATCTAATATTTCATACTCTCCTTTTTAACTAGAATATCTGCTTCATCCATCTTAGTGAAGACAGACAAAGTACTCATTGAGAACCCTGCCCACATCTTCAGCATCAGAGCACAAGTTACCATATACATCTTGGATTGGCCCTACTCTTTCCTTAGTTAACCGCTTGCTCTTAATGTACTGGTAAAAAATCTTTGGGTGTTTTTTGATTTTACCTGCCAATATATTTTCATATCCGCTCTTTGCTTTCCTAATTATCTTTTTTACTTCACCCCTGTATTTTTTATACTCTTCTAGGCTTTCTACAGTATAAATTTTTTGTGACTGTCATAAACTCTCTTTTTCTACTTTATCTTAATTTGTATACTTCTAGATAACCAGGGGGCTCTAGATTTAGCAGTGCCACCCTTTTTCTTTGAGGAGACATGTATACATTGTGCCCGTAGAATCTTACTTTCGATAGCCTTCCACTAGTCTGTCACTGATTTCCTTTCAAGTAGTTATAACTAGTGCACTTGCGCTATATCATCTCTCAGCTTCGTCAAATTTGTCTTTCCCCAATTTAGAACTTTTACTCCTCTTCTATCTTCATCCTTTTCCATAATTATATTAAGTTTAACTGTATTATGTTCACTATCTCCAAAATGATCACCCGCTGCTACTTCAGCCACTTGCCCAGCTCCATTTTCTAATACTAAATCTCGAATTATACTCCCTCTCATTGGCTTGTCACATGCTGGCTTAAAAAAGTTATTTACAATACAGTTGAAGAATTTTGTGCCCTCTGTGCCTATTCCACTATTCCTATCCCAGTTGATATTAGGGTTGTTGAAGTCCCAACTATCATTGCCCTATTCGTTTTTGCACTCAGAAATTTGCCGACATATTTGCTCTACTGTCTCCCTCTCACTATTTGGAGGTCCACAGTACAGTATCAAAGTATCAATTAAAGTATCAGTGACAGGTTTCAAATACTTCAGAGCAGCAATTACTAAATCTAAGCAGATGTTGAACTGCATAGCTAAAACTGTATAACACAAGTCAGAGGATGTAATGAACAAGTTGTAGTGCTTTGGCCAGACTACAGCTTGAGGTAGTGCATCCAGTTCTTGTCAACAAAAAACAAATGAAGATCCGAGCACCAGAGGCAGTGCAGAGAAGAGCTATGAGGCTTATGAAAATGTCAGGGGTGTGCATTAAGAGGTCACTAACAAGGTGGACAAGGGCATGTCTATGGACGGTATCTATACAAATTTCCAGAAGATAATTGTTAATATTCTACACAAGAGGTTATGAGTGAAAATAAAAGTACTCAGAACTGGAGGTTACCTTGTGATATGGGTTGGAAATTGGTCGGAAGGTAGAAGTTGTTGGGCAAGGATAACAGGAATGTAACCTGATTGATTGGATGCAACACATGTTGTTCCCTAGGCATCTGCACTGGGGCCTCAGCTTTTCATCGTATATATCATTGACTTGGATTAAGGAATCGAGTTGTACATCCAAGAATGAAGATGACTTTGTTAGGAGGTACTCTAAGTTGTGTCAATGGGACACTATGTTCCAAAGGGAAACAGGTGGATGAAATTAGCGGGAAAAAGTATAGCAGATGAAGTGTAATTTGGGGAGTATGTGGTGTCATCCTCCTTGGATCCAAGAAAGAAATCCAAGAAATTGGAATGTTTTCTTAATGTTGAGATGCCAGGGGATGTGGGAGAACAAAGGGATTTTGCAGTTCAGGTATACAAATCACCAAATACAGATGCACAGGCACAAAAAAAAATTAAAAATGCTATTAGACTGATGTCCTTTATATCAAGGAGGCTGGAATACAAAGGGGAGGTAGTGAGGACTCAGTTGTACAGAGCCTTGGTCAGACCCAACGTGGAGCACTACATTCAGTTTTGGTCACCCCCATCTAGAGTTGGTAATCCTCCAGGATTATCCGGGAGTCTCCTGGAATGGGCCTTGGATCTTCCAGGCATTGCTGCTAGCACTCCAGTAGATTATCTCACTTTCTCACTTAAGTCCCTTTCCCGCTCTATGACATCACTGGCTGGTATTGCAGAGGTGCCTTTGGATCAGTAACACACTCCACTCCCTGCTGCAGAGAGCCGGGACTTTGCTGAGTGTAATTTGTTGTCAGCTGATGGATTTAGGAGTCGCAAGGTGGTGGGGAATATTGTAGGGCTCAGAAGTTGGAGGGAGACAAGGAAACTTGGGGGATAGGAGACTGGGGAATGGGGATTGGGAAGAGAGGGAGAATGAGTATAGGGATTTGGAGTGATAGGCTAGGGAATGGGGGTCAGGGAGAGATTAAGATTGGGAATTTGGGGAGAGGTGGAGACTAGGCGTCAGGGGATTGGGGCTCAAGTGAGGGTAAGAAAGGGAGGCTGGGAAATGAGGTGGGCATAAGAATCTGCTTTTTATGATACCGCACGATCATTTCTCCAGGAAAGTTTCCAATTAGAGTAAGCAACACTAACTCTACTTCAGGAATGATATATTTGACTCAGAGGCATACAGCAAAGATTCACTAGAATTATACTGGGTATAAAGTGATAAAATATTCGGACAGTGTGCATAAATGTTGTCTGTATTTCCTTGAGAAGATTGAGGTGTTATTTAGTTGAACTTTTTAAAACTATGAAGGGATTTTATAGCATGGTTGTAAGGAAACTATTTCCTCTGGTGGGGGAATTCAGAACAAGGGGCACAATCTTTTTCACTCAAAGGATAATGGAGATCCGGAACTCTCAGCCCCAAAAGGCTGTGGCTGCTGGATCAATTGAAATTCTCAAGGCTGAGCTCGATTGATTCTTATTACATAAAGCTATCAAAGGATATGGATCAAAGGCAGGTAAATGAAGTTGAGGTACAAATCAGCCATAATCTGATTGATGGAACAAGGCTTGCGCCTACTCCTGCTCCTATAAAGATTGGATAGACTCAAGTGTTCTAGCTTGGAAAGAATGCATTTAAGAGGTAATCTTAAAGAAGATTTAGGGGTATTGGAAAAATTAATCTGGATCATTGCTTTAAACAAAGCTCTAAGTAGCTCATTAATGGTGACTCCCTGGGCTGTCTAACTTGTAGATTGGGCTACATGAGATCAAGAATAAAATGGAGGCTTAACGAAGGCAAGAATCAATGTAATTGCACAACCCTCCACGTGTTTTACATCACGGATCAACAATGTTACAGTACAGACCCAGTTCCGCATTAACTGCTGGAATATTTTCTTGGGACAATGGTTGGACTACAAGCTGACAAAAAAAATCCTGTAATAGTTAGATGTACTGATTTCTAAAAGATAATCAACAACATTTCTTAATATGTTACAGGTTTATTTTCATTATAATAGTATATGCCGGATGATACATATCTGGTCCGAATGAGGATGGCTATTCTTGACTCTTGTTCATGTTCAATTCTCAATTCCTTCATTTTTATGCTGGTCACCATTTTCAATGAAGCTGCCTAATTAAAGTAATGCGTGCACAATTCTGCAATTATATGTGATACACTTCCAACCAGAAATGTGTGAACAATTATCAATATTTAATATAGGCTTACCTCAGGACTTGAGTGGCACCATTAACCCAAGCCATGCCTCAGATCTTAAATGCTAAAAAACTGGTGGGATTGAATCACTAACTTTGCTGATTTTTTTTTGCAAATTTGAATGTTATAATATCTTCTATTGCAAGATTCATTTTTTTTTACGAACAGATACTAACTCATGTTACTGCATGTCCTTCCATCAGACGCAATGACCTAAACTTGACCAAACCTTTGAAATAGCACACCGAGAGGGTTTTACCGAGCTACAACACAGGAAATGTTTCTATCCTTCTCACTTACCTGCTCACAGAGTAGCTGGACTGTAAGGAGATCTCCACTAAGAACAGCTAAATGCAACGGTGTCTGGAAAACAAAGATGCACACAGCAGTTTAATTTACCTGAGAATTTGCTGCTCTTGAACCAACCACTAAACCAGGCTTTCTTGGGTCCTATGCACTCTGCAGCATTGCCCTGCATTGATTGACCTCCCCTCCCCCTCTGACGACTGCCCCAGAATTCCATTTTCAGAGGGAGATAAATTTCAATACTTTGACATTTTCAATGTTGGCATCCCACATAATTCAAACAAATCACTTTAGACAAACAGCAGATTTCTGTTTAAAGTGCCCATAATGCAGGTAATGCATTACTACGTTTAAGTATGTAACAACATTTTTAATAAGGTATAAATTTTCAACTATGACACATTATGGACTGGATTTTCGTGGAGTTGGGGAGACTCCACAGACCTTTAAAAATAAGATCTGAGACCCGATTATGTGATGCCTGGCACCCTCAAATTTCACAAGCACAGGAAAAGGGGGCAAACTGGTGCAGGTTGCGAGCCCGCATCCTGCACCCCCGACCTGGCTGACACCATAGCAGGGACAGGCATCCCCTAGGCCTCTGCAATTTACGTGCAGTTGGGTCAGCTCTTCAAGGAATGGTGGTTCACTGCCCCTCAGAGGTATTGTGAACCATAGTCCAAATGAGGGAACCATTTGAAAGGGAAGTTCAAAAGGTCTTACCCATGCCCACTTGCCAACCTATGACCCTCCACTCACCCCCCCATGGCCCCTCATATCCAACATGCCAACCTATGCCTCTCAATCCACATAGCCCCTCATACTCTCCATGGCAATCTATGCCCCTCTACTCACTTCTCATGGCTCCTCAAACCCTATATGCCAACTTATGGCACTTCCATGCCCATTCACCCATTATAAACTCTGTACAGAACCAACGAACCCTTTAGTAAAATAGCACGTATGGAAACGTTTTTTAAAAATTCATTCATTCATAACTTTCTACTTTCTTAAAAAAAACTCCTGTAAAGCCCTATAAAAGTGTCAATCATACAGACCTTTAAAGCATCAATAGCAGAAACTACAAGCATTTGATACCTCTTTATCTTGTGTAAATAAACATTGTGCAATTGACAGGATAGGTCACAGAGAAAGATCTGTCAATCAAGCAATATTTTTCCTTGGGCACAACTGTTTCAAGGCTAATGAGGTGGAATCTTTTGCTCCTGTTTGCAGCAAGCGTGTTTGGTGGCGTGAGCGGAAAATATTGCGAAATGCCCTAGTCTCATTTCCTGGTGACGTAAATCCAGGACGTGATTGTCCCCTCCCTCCCCGTCAATGGCGGACGGCGTTTCCTGCCATCCAACGCTGGGAACTTAATGTTAATGCATTTGCATCTCATTATTATGCCCAGACATAGGAATCACACCCCGCTCATCAAATTTAGCTCCCATGTTGGCGTGACTTCAGAACGGCGTGATTTATGACTGCCTTTAAAAGGCGTGCACCTGGTGAGCTGAACTTCAAGGGGAACTCAGAGGTGAGTGAACACAACCTGTGCAGCGCTCATGAGGATCGCCTTAGGACATCAGGGAAGACGTGCTGCACATTCAGGGGAGCACAGACAAATTGCTTTTTCCTGGCTGGCTTTCAGTGCAGTGCTGGGGGCGGGGGCGCGGGGGGGGGGGGGGGGGGGGTGGGGGGGGTGGAGCGGGTGCGGTGCTGGGGGCAAGGCAGCACAGACTAATGGGAGGTACACAAGCACATGCCGGGCGGGGGAAGGGAAGGTGGTGGGGTGGGGGGGGCGGTGCTGGAGGGTGAGAGAAGCGGCCATGCACTTGGAAAAGCTTGTCAAAAGTGAACATTCTTCCACAGCTGAGACAACTCAGCTTCAGCTCCATTGACATGCTTGGAGTCGGGCCTCTGAAGCATTTCTGCCCACTCAAGCAACATAAAAGCATGAATGTGCCACCAAATGCTCCAGAACTCTTCACCTCTCGGACGCAGACTGCAAATTAATGTGGGTTTTAGGAGGCTGAAGAACAATTGGACAACTGGGCAAGTTGTAGAATCCCCTTGCGAAAGGTGGGCATGGAACAGTCACTGATTGAGGTGCTCAGAGCCCCTTACAATGTATTTATTCAGGTTTGAACCTGTCTCCCCCATGGTTCAAACTAACAGCCTTGCAGTGCAGGTTAGGAAAATACCTGCACCTGAGCTGAGAGCACAGCATGCAGTCCAGTGACTGAAACCGCCGCCAATTGGTCAAGTGGAATGAGGTGGAGGTGGGTGGGGTTTCGGACAGCCATGAAGCACACTAAACACTGGCCATCCAAGTAGTGGCCAGCGCTCTCCGGCATGCATGAAGGTCCTTGAGATGCAGCCGGATCTGGAGACTTAACTAAGAGAAGTCCCAAGGAGACATATGCTAACCCTCACATGTCTTTCTTTGATACTGCAGCAGGAGAACATCAAGATCATGGAGCCTGGTGATCTAGCTGCATGCCTCATAGCTTACAGGGAGCAGGGAAGAAGGGAAAGATTGCGACTGTGGCGCTTGGCTCGGCAAAGGGAAGAGCACCGACCTCAAGATGAAGGGACGGCAGGGCCTGCTCTGGACGCAGCTAAGATTCACAGTGAATCATCACTTGTAGGCGCCTCGCTAGCCCCAAGGCCTATAGACGGCACTTGTCATTCCTGCAGATGAGCGAAAACCAGTGTCGTCAAAGACTGCGCATGTCCAGGGAACTGGTCACTCACAGATGCCACCTTCTGCAGGATGTGGTACTATGCGGACTTGGAGGGCATCCACTGCCAGTGAAAATGACTGCAGCGCTCAATTTGTATGGCAGTGGCTCCTTCCAGGGCTCCACAGGTGACCTTTGTGGGATGTCACAAGCTTCCACCCACAAGTGCACCCAGGAGGTCATGGATGCAATCTTTGGAAAAGCATAGAACTTTGTCAATTTTGATCAGGATCAGGCAAGCCAGGAAGCAAGAGTGCTGGATTTGTGAAGATGTTTGGTTTTCCAGAGTGCCACAGGTGCAGGGTGCCATCGACTGCACTCATGTGGCACTTAGATCTCTGTGGGGACAAGCAGTCCAGTATGTCAACTGCAAGGGCTTCCACTCGTTGAATATTCAGCTGGTCTGCGACTACAACACATCCATCGTGCAGGTCTGCACACGATAACCCGGATGTGTCCACAACTCACACATCTTCAGCAGGCTCAGATCCCTGACATCTTCCAGGGTCCTCAGAGGCTGCAGGGTTAGCTCCTCAGGGACAAGGGCTACCCACAGAGGACGCGGCTGATGACGCCTGTGCAGCAGCTTCAGACTGCAGCAGAGAAACAGTATAATGAGGCTCATGCTGCAACCCGGACTTTGGTGGATCACAGGATTGGTACCTAGAAATGAGGTTCTGGTGCCTCAACAGGTCTGGTGGAGCGTTCTAGTATAGACCCCCAGAGGGTGTCATCCATCATTGTAGCTTACTGCGTATTACACAACCTGGCACTGAAACTGGGGGGAGGACCTGGTTGAGGAGGAGATAAAAGAGCTGCATGTCTGCTCCGATGAGGAGGACATCAAAGGGGATGAGGGTAATGAAGTCCTAGAAGGTGAGGATTCTGGCTATGAGGCCATCGCACTGTCCAGACAAGGCAGGTGTGCTCATGAGGCTGCTAGATTTGTGGAGGATGATGATGCAGTGAGGACACACCTGACATCCTCACATTGCATCTGTGAATGTCTGACACCTGTCTGGATAATAGCAGTGCACATACCCTCTGTGATCAGGCTCATGTCATGGAGAAGCAGCGGGGCCCTAATAGTCGCAAGATTCCAGGGGGATGATGATGGGATGCACTGAGGACACTCGTTAGATTTTCACATTGCATCTGTGTATGTCTGACTTCTGTCTGGCTGAGGACAGCTCACTTGTGCTCTGTGATCAGGGTCATATCATGGAAACACAGCCGTGAAACTTTAAATGCATCAGATCCTTTGTCAGCCTTCATCACCTGTTCTTTTCAGGACCACACTATCACAGACACAGATGCTGAAGAGATGGCGGGGACAGCCCCACCTCAAAGGTGCGGAGAGCACAGAGAGAATGATGGAATTCTGTGAAGCCCGCCCATGACATTCTGGCAGCAATGACAAGCCAATTGAGGTGCAGGCATCACTGATGTGCCAAGTGTGAAGCCAGACAATCACCTTGGTCTGAAAGCTACACACTGCACAGGGAAGAGGCCCTGGACTGAGACACCTGCCTTTATCTTGTACAGGAACCAAGGTTTCAAATCTGAGTGACAGGAGCACTGCTCATCATAACAAGGAGCCATAGACAAGGAGACATTATTGGGAGTTTATTTACAATAGTGAACATTATGTATAAGTGATTAACAACCATGCCTAGGCTGTGCAATTACATCTTCTTAACCTTCCTAACCCTGCCGCTATGTCTTGGTGCTCTGCCGACATCCACAGCGGAGGAGCCTGCTGACTGCTATGCCCTGTCTGTGATGACCTTGGCGGGGGTCCTCTGCAGGGCTAAGACCTGGAGGGCCCCAGCCTGCTTTAGGGTACTGTGGTGTGGCAGTGGCACCCTCCTTGGCCTGCAGAGCTGGAGCTGCTGGGGTCACAAGACGAGGTGAATCGGATGGCCCAGACACTCCCGGAGTCACCTGGGTGGATGGTCCCTGGGTGTGCACCTGCTGATCCTCCTCCCTATGGGTGCCTGAGGGCCCCTGGCTGAACCCTTGAAAGGAAGGGGCAGCTGGGATGAGGTTGAGATGCCCCAACCCCCTCCCGTGTTGACACTGATGGATGCCAGCAAGTGCTTCAGCGATGGAGTGCAGCTCCTGCAGCAGTGCAGGACCAATGTCCTGGACCAAGGTCTCCATGATGATCGCCATCCTACCAGTGTTGATCTTGGTGCGTTGGCATGCCAGCACTATTAGCTCAGACTGAAGGTGGCCGGACTCCTCCATCGTGCCTTGCAATGTGAGGAGTGGAGTGGACATCCCTTCCAGATGGTCCCGAGCTTGTCTTTGCAGCTCCAGCAACTGAGGTATGACCGAGTCCAGAGGCTCATCATCTGACTCCAACTCAGCAGATTTCTGGCCTCCAGCAGCCCTCCAAGTGCTGGAAACCTGGGAAGTCCCTGTCTCCACCTGCTGTGGATCAGAAGTGCAATGTGCACCTGAGTTTGTGACCCCGAGTCTAATCTGGAACTAGGTTCCATCGTGGTGTGTGTCTTTGCGCTGGTGCAGGGTATGGGTCAGCGCTGTGACGGGTCTTCCATTGGTATTTCTGTGGATTCCTCTTCTGAGGTGTCCTCAGGGCTGGAGGCAATGACCTGGCTCGTGGCCACCCTCGGTTTCATGGTTGTCTGATGGATGTTGCAGTATAGGATCCTCACTTGGTTGAGCAGCACCGACCTCACTGTCTGCGCAGGAACGGTCCACATCCTCGCCAGCCAGCTGGATGGCTCTATTTTCAAAGGCCGATGGGGCCTTCAGCTCTGGCATGCCTCTCCCAGTCTGTGACATCCCCATCTCGTTGTGGGCTAGCTTATCCTGCATGGTGACAGATGGCGAGAGTGTAAGCAAGATGCCTGTCAGGCCAGATAAGAAGGATGCTTGGCATGTGTGGAGTGTGAGTGGTATCAAGGGTGGGATGGGCAGGGGAGATGGGGGCGTTTGTGAGAGAGTGAGTGGTGATGTTCCTTGAGCTGGCAGTGAGTGCGAACCCTGTGGATGTGTGATGGGTTTGTGAGTGTGTGAGTTGAGAGTGATGAGAAACGGTGATTTGGATTATGAAATACAATCAGCCTATAGCTGAACAAGAAAATTGGCCTGGATATACATGAAATGTTTTCTGATATAATGGGGAATCAGGACAGCTAAGTGTAAGTGTAAGACAATTCCTGTTCCAGGCCTGGTAATTTACAGCTTTGTCTTAAACAAGTCCATCCTGGCAATGGTCCCTTTGAGCAGAGTGGCAGGGATCATGCTCTGTAGCTGTTCTAACCACAATAGTAGAGCCGGATTTTCATCCTAGAGGGGGGCTGCGGATGTCAGGAAATTTCCCGGCTTGGTATGCCTGCCTTGGGAAAAAGTGCCTGAGTGATGAGAAGGATGACTTATCTTGGTCAAACGGAGGAGATCATTCATCCTCTTGCAGCACTGGGCGGCTGTCCTCTTTTGGAGGGCGTTGATGCTCACCACTGCCGCCACCACCTCCCGTGCTGGATTGGTGAGCTTAGTGGCTGGTCTTTGTCCACAGTCGGGGTAGAGGAGTTCGTGGCGGGCTTCCACTGCATTCAGTAGGCGCCCCAGAGAGGCGTCACTAAATTTGGGGGCTGCCATCTTCTTTGCTTTCAGGCTGCGCTCAGGTGTACATTAAATATGGCGCCCACATTGAGGAAGCACTGAGGTCACAGCCTTTTGAGCAAATCTGAGCCGGCCCACCAGCGATCCGGCGTGTTTCTTGTGTATGCATTATTAATGAGGTGGGATGCACCGGGAAGCAGACGATATGGCGTGAAAACCCGCCATTGCGGCTGGTGGGAAAAATATCTTTTTACACGCCCGCCACCGCACTTAGTGCAGTTCAGGGATAATTTCGACCATAGTGTCTGTGCTCTCAGCTAAGTCTCATTACGCATTCTTGGAACAAAGTCCCAGAGCACCGACGCGGGCCTTTTAACCAGCCCGCCTTGGCACCCTGGCAACCCTTGTGGCTGCCTCTGAACTCTTTCCTAGGACAGTGGTGTTATCCAGTTATCACCCACCCCCGGAATGGACATCCTGCCTTTGCAGGCATTTTCTCCCAAGGCAGGCGTGCCAAGCCGGGAAATTTCCTGGTGCCCACGACCCACCTCTAGGATGAAAATCCGGCTCTATTATTGTGGCTAGAGCAGCTACAGAGCATGATCTGCCACGCTGCTCAAAGGGACCATTGCCAGGATGGATTTGTTTAAGACAAAGCTGTAAATTACCAGGCCAGGAACAGGAATTGTCTTGTCATACCACTTACACTTAGCTGTCCTGATTCCCCATAATATCAGAAAATGTTTCATGCATATCCAGGCCAATTTTCATGTTCAGCCATAGGCTGATTGTATTTCATAATCCAAATCACCATTTTGCACTTAGTGTCTGTTTCAAATGTGTTGAAAGTAGGTCCCCATGAATAATTAAGAGGGCCCTTTGGTGCCATATAATTGGATGTCTTAAAATAACATGTATTCTGTGCAGAATGTGGATCTGCAACCCCAGTTTTAAGTTTTATCAGATAGGCTTGTAAGAAAATGAATCATTGTATCAATTATATTGGTTTGCCAGGCGATAAGGGGAAAAAATAATTCCAAATAATAGTGTGTACTTTTCTACTTCTATTTGCGTGTGTTTGGATATGCACAAGGCACGTCTTCATACAAATAATTTGTAGCCTGCATTATCCCACATTATCTTGAAGAAAATGTAAACTTTAATGTCAAGTTTAATGTAACTCTTCTGGCAGTAAACTAACACTAACCAATGGACAGCCTATTTTACACCCCATCTCATTTTACTTTCTATCTGACAGGATGTAAAGTCGACAGCTAATCTGATCCAGTTAGCTTCTTGCCGGGCTGACACGGTGGTCTTATGCTGTGCAACATTCGCATTTGAACACTCAGTGCAGTTGTATGAAACTCCTCTGTGTTTTAACAGAGTTGGATGCCCTGCTTAAAATAAAATGTGTTAATTCCTCCACTGATAAAGTAGGTAGAGGAATTTCATACCAGCACATCAAACATTGTATGGTAGAAAGCAATTTCAATATTTACTTTCATTATCTGTGGATAGATTGTTTTATTATTTGAGCCCTTACAATATTTTTGTAGATTTTTACTATTGCTTCGGATAACTTACTGACAAGTAAAATTACATGAAAATGAAAGGTTGGGGTCAGTGAGGTTTGAACAGATGTTTAAGGTGTGCTATTCTCAATTAAAGTTATATTTTAAATGTTTTTATAGTTTACGATTAACACTGCTATGATAAAGCTACGTCTTAAAACATTTCAGTAGCTTTATTAATGCTTCACTTTGCATTGCAGTACATAAGCTGAAAACTTACAAAATTGACTGATCCAGAGAAACTGCCTTTTCCTTGTACAGTCTTAGGGTTAATAACGCTGCATTTGAAAACATCACCTATTCTCTAGGCATGAAATAGGATTCTATTTTTAATAAACCTTGGGCTTGCATGCCAATGGCAAACAGCTGTGTGCAAAACCTTCTGTTGAACTGGCTGCTCCGAACATTTTTCTAAGGTAAAGGACTTGGGCAGCTAACAGCATCATTCTGTACATTGAGCATTTGCATTTAAAGTTAAATTGATTAACTCGATCCTTACCGATGGAGAGTTGAAACGAAAATATTTTCGTGTTAAATGCCTGTATCTGTTGAAATCATATTTTACATGAAATCCACAAGGTGCTAAGTGAAAAAGAATGTTTTTTACATTTCACGTGCGAATAAAGATCTTTATTAAGTAAATGTCAATAAAGTGATTGAACTTTGGTAGCTTTATTTCACAGAATCTCAGAACCTCCAGTATTGAAGCATTCTCTCATAATTGCTGAACTATGAAACCATTCATAATTTGTTAATTGTGTCCCATTAGATGAAGGTCATAATCTATGCTCTGAAACTCATACACAGGCCACATGCCAGTTAGGTTTCCGTTTATGTGGTGTCAGTGGACATGTTTGACATATTGTACATCAAAGCCCATAAATCAACCCCTTCAGTGTCCGGTGGGAACGGAAGCGGAACTGAAAAGGAATCCTTGGTCTGACCAATCCCAGACAGCAAGTTGAAACAGGAGAGACTAAATTCATCATTGCAGTAAGGTGAGACCAAGGGCATTAATGCCTGCCATTCTTAAATTAGCATAGCAGAGACACAGATACTGTCATGCTGCAGTTTTCTAGGGCTTCTTTTGGCCAGGACCATTTGAATCACCAGGCAGCAAAATTTTAGCTTAACAGCCTCTTTCAGATAACTTCATGGCACTCATATTAAAACACGTCAGTGCAGTGATCAAATAGTTTGCATACACATGTTAAATATAAATCTATTCCCAAAATAAATAAAAGCAAACTGTTTATGAAAAAAATAGATTTTTAGCTCAATACATAAAGTACATTTCAGCAAAGAAGTGGGTGTAAAAAGCCTGCTTTGTTACCTGAGCAATGTTGTGGGATTAGTTCCATTACTTTGCAAACACATAGTGACCAAGCATCCCCACCAGCCTCCGCATTCAAAGGATCATCCTTTGCCATTTCTGCCAACTCCAGCATGATGCCACCACCAAACACATCTTCCCTTTAACCCACCCGGCGGCATTCTGCGGGGATCGTGCCCTCCGGGACACCCTGGCCCACTCCTCCATCACCCCCTACACCTCAACCCCCTCCCACGGCACCTTCATGCAACGCAGAAGGTGTAACACCTGCCCCTTTACTTCCCCTCTCCTTACCGTCCAAGGGCCCAAACACTCCTTTCAAGTGAAGCAGCATTTCACTTGCACTTCCCTCAATTTAGTCTACTGCATTCGTTGCTCCCAATGCGGTTTCTTCTACATTGGAGAGACCAAACGCAGACTGGGTGACCGCTTTGCAGAACACCTTCGGTCTGTCCGCAAGCATGACCCAGACCTCCCTGTCACTTGCCATTTCAACACTCCACCCTGCTCTCATGCCCACATGTCCGTCCTTGGCCTGCTGCATTATTCCAGTGAAGCTCAACGCAAACTGGAGGAACAGCACCTCATCTTCTGACTAGGCACTTTACAGCCTTCCGGACTGAATATTGAGTTCAACAATTTTAGATCATGAACTCTCTCCTCCATCCCTACCCCCTTTCCGATCCCCCCCCTTTTTTTCCAATAATTTATATAGATTTGTCTTTTGCCACCTATTTCCGTTATTTTTAAATGTATTTCCATCCATTGTTTTATCTCTACCTTTTAGCCTTTTTTGATTCCTTCACCCCACCCCCACTAGGGCTATCTGTACCTTGCTTGTCCTGCTTTCTACCCTTAATTAGCACATTCCTTAGATAATATCACCACCTTCAACACCTCTTTGCCCTTCTGTCTGTGACATCTTTTGGTTACCTCCACCTATCACTGGCCCTCTATCCAGCTCTACTTGTCCCCCCCCCCCCCCCCCCCCCCTTTAAACCAGCTTATATTTCACCTCTCTTCTATTTTTACTTAGTTCTGTTGAAGGGTCATTCGGAGTCGAAACGTTAACTGTGTTCCTCTCCGCAGATGCTGTCAGACCTGCTGAGTTTTTCCAGGTATTTTTGTTTTTGTTTTGTGACCAAGCATTCATTTGAACTGACGCCATCAAATTCCTTCAACACACCACAGGTTATGTATGCTCTCAGCAGAAAGTTTAGGTTGACAATAAAGATTAGTTAGCATTCAAAGTACGTGCCAGGTTTTAATTTGAAATCTAAATTGTACAATGCTAACCTTCATGCCAGGCTGTCAATGATATACGAGATTTAAACACTGACATGAGAACTGATTTGTGAACATCTGGTGTAGATTTCAAACCTTTTCTTTCTAACACAAATCCTTCTGTTCCTGTTGTAAAATGTTTGTCTCAAAGCCTGAACCTTAAATCTAAGCCTTAAATCAGGTTTTAAAGTTTCAGTTTAAATATCACATTATGTTTTCCTTCTTGCTGGCATGGAGTGGACTTTTCCTAGTTAAAGGAAGCAATTTTACTTATGTTCTGCAAGCAGTTTGTAGCTGTCCCTGTCTGCTCTCAGCGAACCACTGACTTTTTCCACAGGCACCCTTGCCATCTGGCAACTGGCCTGAGTCATTGTTATACAAATGTGACCCATGATTGATTTGCTCAATATTTGTTAACTTCAATTCTGTCAGTGCAGTTTACATATTGCAATCAATATTGCTGGATAAGAGGCCAAAAAACCTAACACAGGTGGCCACTGATTAAACAGAAACAGGAAGGGAAGCTTTGAGTTTAATCTAACTGTTCTGCCCTATTAAAAATACTTCATTTAATTTGCCTAACAGTTATATTTCAAGCATAATGGGCAATAAATTGACCTCGTTGGAGCCTAATTTTTCGGTGGTGTAGGTACCCCTTTGAGCTCCAAAGTGGTTTCCATGACATCCATGCATATTTGATGCAAAATTTGGTCAGAGGTTCTGAAGAAGTCATACGGACTCGAAACGTTAACTCTGTCTTTCTCTCCACAAATGCTGTCAGACCTGCTGAGATTTTCCAGCAATTTTTGTTTTTGTTTCAGGTTTCCAGCATCCGTGGTATTTTGCTTTTATCTTTGGTCAGATGCTGCCTTGATGTCAAAGACAGTCATGCTCAGCTCACCTCTGGAATTCAGCTCTTCTGTCCATGTTTGGACTAAGGCTGTAATAAGTCTGGAGCTGAGTGGCCCTGGCAGAACTCAAGCTGAAAATTGATGAGTAGGCTATTGGTGTATAAGTGTTGCTTCATAGCACTGTTGATGATGTCTTCCATCACTTTTCAGATGACTAAGAGTAGAATGATGGGGTGGTAATTGGCCAGATTGGATTTATCCTGCTTTTTGTGGGTAGGACATACCTGAGCAATTCTCCACATTGTTGGGTAGATACCAGTGTTGTAGCTGCAGTGGATTAGCTTGGCTAGGAGCATGGCTAATTCTGAGGACAAGTCTTCAGTACAACAGTCGGATGTTGTCAGGGCCCTTAGCTTTTGCTGTATCCAGTGTGTTCAGCCTTTTCCCGATATCATCTGGAGTGAGTCAAATTGGCTGAAGACTGGCATCTGTGATGCTGGGGACCTTAGAAGGAGGCTGTGATGGATCATCCACTCAGCAGTTCTTGCTGAAAGTATTTGCAAATGCTTCAGTCTTGTCTTTTGCACTGACGTGTAATGCTCCCGTCATTGTGGATGGGGATGTTTTTGGAGTCTCCTCCTCCAGTTAACTGTTTAATTATCCATCACCATTCATGACTAGATGTGGCAGGACCACATCTTTTGTTACCTCCCCCAAAAATTCAATCTAGTTAGTCAGACACAGCCTTTCCTTGATAAATCCATGCTGACTGCCCTTAATTAATCCTTGCCTTTCTAAATTACATAAGATGTACAGCACCAAAAGAGACCATTTGGCCCAATCAATCGAACCTCTTTTTTTATTTATTCTTTCATGGAATGTGGGCGTCACTGGAAAGGCCAGCATTTGTTACCTATGTCTAATTACCTTGAACCGAGTGGCTTACTAGGCCATTGCAGGGGTCAGTTAACAGTCAACCACATTGCTGTGTGCCTGGAGTCACATTTAGCCAGACCAAATAAGGATTGTTGATTCTAACTTTATATTCCAGATTTATTAACTGAACTTAAATGTACCAGCTGCTATAGTGGAATTTGAACAAGTGTCCCCAGAGCAGTAGCCTGGGCCTCTGGATTACTAGTCCAGTGACATTACCACTACACTGCCATCTTCTCCCATCTTTTCTTGTCTAAGTCTATCATTGTAACCCTCTATTCTCTTATCCCTCATATGCTTATCAGTTTCTCCTTAAATGTGTCTATACTATTCATTTCAACCACTCGCTGTGGTAGCAAGTTTCACATTCTCATCACTCCTTGGGTAAGGAGGTACCTTCAGAATTCCCTATCAGATTTCTTGGTGACTATCTTACATTGATGGCCTCTAGTTATGCTCTTCCCTACAATAGGAAACATTCTATCTGTACCAGCTCTATCAAAACCTTTCATAATGTTAAATACCTCTATCATATCACCCCTCAGCCTTCTTTTACCAAGAGAAAAGAAACTCAGCCTGTGAATTCTTTCCTGACATGTATGCCCACACATTTCTGGTATCATCTTTGTAAATCTTCTCTGCACCCTCTTCAGTGTCTCTGGCAGGAATTTTCCATCTGGGGGTGATAGGTTATCGGGGGTAGAGGAGATGCAGATTTCAGGTTACTATCAGATCAGCCATGATTTTATTAAATGGCGAAGCAGGCTTTAGGGGCTGAATGACCTACTCCTGCTCCTTGTTCGTATGTATGTTCGCATGGAGTCCAAGTTTGGTGGTGGGCGCGGGAGTGAGAGTGATTTCTGCTGGGCGGGGGGAATGGCTGACCACATGCGATCTTGTGCTGTTCAGCTCATTACATATGCAGGAGCTCACCGATTCTCACGGTGGGGGTGGGCAGTAAATCTCCCTCCCCGCTGTTAACTCATGGTGTCAAAGGTTCGGCGCCCTGTTTAAAGGGCACCCGGACAGCTGTTCACTCACTGCAGGTCAGGAGCAGCAGTCTGGATGTCATTCAAGATTCTGCTAAGACCAGAATGTCATAGAGAAAACAATGTGTAGCCCCCACAGTTCAGCAAAGCTTTCCTGCAGACTTTTCTCACAGCCACTGACAAGGCGGGAGGTGTAGTTTCCCAGGGATGGCAGCAGGAGGCCCTCTCTCTGTGACTACTGCGGCCTGGACGGAGGTTGTAGCAGAGGTTAGGGCCTGTGGGACCCAGAGGAGAGCTGCCCAGCAGTGTAGAAAAAGGATGAATGATCTGCTGCGGTCTGCCAGGGTAAGTGGCATAGTCTACTCACTGCAAAATGACACTCATAAGAGCATCAGGCAGTGTAGGTGTGCGAGTGCTCAGGGATGTCAGGCAGGAGTTTATGTTGCAGGACTCAGCAGCAGTTGGGACATGTGTACTGAACGTGTGCCAGCCACTTCATGCTCTCAATGTTCTATCTGCTGCAGGACATCTTGCTTGTTAATCACTTACTGGGAAGTGCTCAGGAGCTGGCATAGGCATGCATGATCCTAAAGTGCTCATGCAGCCATAGGGATGATCATAAATCCTTCTGTCTTTCTGTAGGACAAGAACTCGCACAACAGAAGGGAGTGGGCCAAGACAAGAGGAGGACTGCCCGACATCCGAGTCCTCACCCCATTTGTGGAGGAGGCCATAGAACTAGCCGGGAGGAGCAGGACCATGTCTGTGCTGAAGGTGAGATAGGACTCTCCCAGGAAGCCAGTGAGGATGCCTCCAGTCTGCAGTTATCAGATGCACCCACAGAGTGAGACTTTGCTTTAATAAGGGAGCCTGCTTAGGCATCCATTAAATGTTTCTTTTCTCCATTCCAAGCACCAGCAAGAAAAGGGGGAGGCCCGTAAGGGAGACCAACCATCAAACCAACCCCAACCTAACCTCTGACAATGATGTCTAAGAAGCCTCAAAGGGTGCACCACCAGTGCTTTCACCTGCACCCTCCACTAGCACAGAGACATTCACCACAGTGGCTGCATGACCTAGAGTAGTTCGGGGTCACAATCTGGTGAGCACATGGCTGACACGGGTCCACAGCTGGTGGAGGCAGTGATAGCTCAGGCCTTTGACACTCGGAGGACTGCTGGAGACCAAGCCCCTGTTCAGCCCCATGCAGGTGACGAGCCTCCTGACTCAGCTATACGAGACTTGTTGGAGATGCAGAGACATGCAGGAGAACATCAGGCAGAGATGCCACAGGCCATACACAGACTGGGTCCAAGGTTGGAAGAGTCTGTCTACATTCTGCCTCCTGTCATGCTCCAGCATACGAGTGCTTGGCTGCCTCCATGGAAATGGTGACAGCTCTGGGGAGACCCAGGTCCAGCAGAATATGTTGTGGCTGCTGGATATGCACTTGGACATGCACTACGTAGCTCTTGTCATAGGTGCAATGCAGCAGTGGCTAGGCGAAACAGGGATGAGGCACCGCAACCTCCCTCCAGGTGCCCCTTCTCCTCAAGGAGTCAGGGAGGTGCCATCAGACACTCACAGGAGGAGGAGCGCCAGCAAGGCACCCAGGGGCTTTATCCCAGAGCACTCCAAGGGTGCCCTGCCACTCCACCCCTCCTGCCAGTTACTCCATTGCCTCCAGAAGGTCAGGCTGAAGACGCAGTACCTGCATCTGTGCAGGAAACCCTTAGCAAGCCAGAGACCTCGAGGCCTTTGGGCCCACCAAAATCACCAGTCAACAGGTTGCCTCCACCTAAGCTGTGGATGTCGGGGCTGCACCCAGACATAGTAATAGGAAAAGAAAGATAAAGAAGCTTTGAAGGCACACAGGTATACAACCATTGTATCTAATTTTGACACTTGTAAGTGTATGTTTAATTGTTCTGTGTTCAGGTTTGCTGTATTCTCATGATGCTGCTAGTTGCTGCAATGGTCACAGTGAATTAAGGGCATTGCACTTCATTCCCAATCAGATTCTGATTATGTGGTTCTACAGATACACCATTTATTATCTCACATCATCAGAGTGTCATCACTGAGTATTTGGACAGGGGTATGTTTCAGTCTTGGCCATCATTTGTGACTGTGTGACCTAGGCACTCATCAGGCAACTCAACAGGTATTGCTCACCCAGTTTTTGAGCCCTTTTCCGAATGCTGTCTGCGCAGCGTTTTCAGTCATCGGGTTCTGTTGGTGTCCTGCTGGTGTCCTGATGTGAGAGATGAGGAGAATGCAAAGAGGCCTCAGGAGGAGTTAGACAGGTTAAGTGAGTGGCCAGGAACAGGACAGATGGAGTATGAGGGTCAAAAGTGTGTGGCTCTCCACTATGCTCTGAGGAATAGAATACCAGAGTCTTTCCTAGATGGTACGATAATGAGAAATGTGGACCTGGCTGTCCTTGTTCAAAAGTACCTGTGAGCTAATTTGCAAGTTCCCGACCTTGCTGGGATCTCGATGCTATGAGCTGCTGTGTGGGCTTCAGCATAGAGAGCAGAACACAACTGAGTACGGTTCTCATCCAGTTACCTCATGACTTTTAGGGTGTCCCTTTAGTCAGCCAATTATGCTTACCTTGAACACCACCCACCCGAAAAGACCCTCCCCCCACTTCAAAGGATCGCACTTTCAAAGCGAGTGTTTTTGAGGAGACATATAAAAATTGTGCACATCACATTTCAAACATACTCCACCACCATCTACCCTCCCCCTGTTACCCACCAACTTCCCCCGCTCACCCTTGGCCTACCCAAAATAACAATTTCTCTCCCCTCTTTCACTCTTGAACCTCCCGCCATTAGCCTTGAACCTCTAACTATCACCTCCAACATTGCTTCCCTCCCCTCTGAGCCTAGACCCATTACCATCCCCAACTGATCCTCCTGTTACCTGAGCCACCTGTTTTTGTCCATTTCCGTGACCTCCCCCCATGAAACTTTCAGCTACCTGACTATTACCTTGGACCTGCCACCTAACGCATTCCACTCCCCGTCTCACTGTGACTGTTTCCTCTGCTTCCAATTACCCTCAGTTCAGCCTCCAGGACCTAACCGTAGAGAGCACTGATCCCACCCTCTAGAAAGATCTCTCTCCCATCGTCCCTGCCTGGAAACCTCCTCCCCCACCCAACCACAGGACCCCCAGACCCAACAAGTAAGGCCCTTCCCTCCATGCAACATCGCTGCACCTTCGCAGCCTTTCTGCCTGCCCTGGACAGTCTGTCATCCTTCCCCGGACAGCTTCCCACCCTTCCCCGCTGGTCTTCCCCAACCCTTCCCCGCTGGTCTTCCCCCACCCTTCCCCGCTGGTCTTCCCCCACCCTTCCCCGCTGGTCTTCCCCCACCCTTCCCCGCTGGTCTTCCCCCATCCTTCCCCGCTGGTCTTCCCCCATCCTTCCCCGCTGGTCTTCCCCCACCCTTCCCCGCTGGTCTTCCCCCATCCTTCCCCGCTGGTCTTCCCCCACCCTTCCCCGCTGGTCTTCCCCCATCCTTCCCCGCTGGTCTTCCCCCACCCTTCCCCGCTGGTCTTCCCCCATCCTTCCCCGCTGGTCTTCCCCCACCCTTCCCCGCTGGTCTTCCCCCACCCTTCCCCCACCCTTCCCCGCTGGTCTTCCCCCATCCTTCCCCGCTGGTCTTCCCCCATCCTTCCCCGCTGGTCTTCCCCCATCCTTCCCCGCTGGTCTTCCCCCATCCTTCCCCGCTGGTCTTCCCCCACCCTTCCCCGCTGGTCTTCCCCCACCCTTCCCCGCTGGTCTTCCCCCACTCTTCCCCGCTGGTCTTCCCCCATCCTTCCCTGCTGGTCTTCCCCCATCCTTCCCCGCTGGTTTTCCCCCATCCTTCCCCGCTGGTCCTTCCTCCACCCTTAGCCCCATCCTTCCCTTCCCTGCTGGTCCTCCTCCCCTGCCTGGTCCTTCCCCCTTGGTCCTGTCTCTACCCTGCTCTACCCTTCCCACCCCTTAGCCTGCTTCCCTTGTTCAGCTTCCACTCCACCCTTCTCCACTGGTCCTGCCTCCCATGTCAAGCCTTCGCGCAGCTTGACCTGCCAGCAACCGATTTGAATCAAGAGGCTGACATTTGTGAGCAGTCCCCAGGAAAACCCATACAGTGGCTACTCACTTCAAAATCATGGAAGAAGTCAACCTTGCCAGGTGCATGCCACTTATATGCAGTCGCAAATGCGAACGTTCTAATTTCTGACCGGCTGGGGACTTCATTTGGAGGGGGAGTTTAATTCTGGCAAGCTGGACTTCTAATGAGCATGTATGACTTGCTAATGCTTGCCGAAGGACTTCCTGGCGTTGTTCATCAGGAAGCTCAGACCACCTTTAAAATCTCGAGAACATAACTGTAAAAGTTCATCCCACCACTGGCAAACTGATTTTTGGCCTCACGCCAAATTAAGGTCCCTTGCCCACCAAGCTTCCTGCTGCTGGGGGCCCGGAAGATTCCACCCTCTATATTCTTTTTATAATATGGCTACCAAAACTGCATGTAGTACTCGTAAGTGTAGTCTAACCACTGTTCAATAGAGCTTTAGTATAACTTCCCTACTTTTCAATTCTACCCTTCTAGAAATAAAGCCTCAGGTTTGTTTTTTTTTAATGGCCTTGCTAACCTGTGGCACAACTTTTAGTGATTGGTGTATTTGAACTGTGAGATCCTTTTGTTCTTTTACTCTACCTAGACTCGCACCTTCCAGGTAATAAGTGACTAAGTACTTTTAATAAGTACTTAGTAATAAGTACTTTTCCTACCGAAATGTACTACATCACATTTATCTGTTGAACTTCATTTCTAATTATTTGCCCATTCTGCAAGTTTATTAATGTCCTCCTGTATTTTGTTGCTGTCGTCTACAGTATTGACTATACACCTCCCCCACAACCCCCACAATTTGATGTCGTCCATAAATTTAAGAATTGTGTTTTTGATTACAAAGTCCAACTCATTAATGCAAATTGTGAACAGCAATTCTTAAAAACTTCTTAATTTTTTTTTGGAGCTATTAAGGATAAAATATTTCCAGTCACAGAAGGTTTGGTAGCCAGAAGGCACAGGTTTAAGATGATAAGCAAAGGAACTAGAGGTGACATGAAGATATAAAAAAAATTAATACTGTCCTTCAGAGTTTTTTTCCCAATAATTTGCCCATCATCAAGGTTAGACTGACTGGACAGATCTTACTACCTCTGAGATTCTGCTTATTAATTTATTTCCTAGCCCCCTAAAATGTGCTTGCAGACCTTTTCCCTCTTTCTACCTATCATTGATGAACCACAGTGTTCGGCTGATCACCCTTCCTCTTCAGGACATTCTGCAGCTGCTCAGTGACATTGACCTTGGCACCATTGAGGTAACATGCAATCCTGGAATCATGCCTGCGGCCACAGATGTGCCTGTCTGTTCCCTAACTATTGTACCCCCTGTCACTTGCTCTTTTGACCTTCTTCCTTCCCCTATGTACAGCTGAGCCACCCATGATGCTATTGACTTTGCTCTGATTGTATTCCCCAGAGGAACCATCATCCTTAACCACTTTTCATAACTGAGTACCGGTTAAAGAGCGAGATGCGCTCAGGAGACTCTTGCACAACCCGCCCTGTTCTTCTTGTCTGTCTGGCAGTTATCAGTTTCTCCCTGACACTCGCACTCCATTACTTCCGAGCTCTCTGATTCTTGAACAAATTGATCAAATGCTAAAAATACTAGACACACAAAAAGTAGTATATAGATACTTAACCTATATACTTGCTTCTCCCACCTTGGTATTTGTAGAGCTTGCTAACATTGATAATCTATGTGTTCCCACATGAAGAATACCTCCTTAGGTGAGATACTGGAAGGTGGTCTGCAACCTAAGGGACGTAACTTGTAAATTTTGAGAAAGGAAGTGAATGTGGTGGTAGTGGTGGTGCTGGGGTGGGGGATGGGAGGTGCTTAAAAAAAATCTTACCTGACCAAAGCCATCCAGTTGCCTAGGATTGAAGCCAGAATATATCAGCAGGTGAATTAACTCGCAGTGCCCTATGAAAAAATAAGAACATGGGGGAAAAGGGACAAAGTGAGTGGGACTATTTATTATTGCACTCAACCAATTCAAGCTCTATTTCAGGATTTTACCAGAACCACATGCAAATTATTTGATCAGAGACCGGTTATGACTGGGAGTCTGTCATCTCTTTCAGATCAAAGCATGCACAAAGCACAATACTTTGATGGTTAACATGATGGAAAAGCACTTTTATATTTAGGAACTATGTAGTGTGGAGTGCAAATTCAAAACCCATCCTTTCTTATATGTATGTATAAAAGTGGAGGCAGTCTGTTTGAAGGTCAGCCTCAGATCATAAACCCAAAGGTGCATCTGAACAGCGTAAACCCAAAGGTGCATCTGAACAGCTGTCACACTGACCACTGAAGCGCTGGCATAAGGGGTTTTCAGGAATAGGAAGAGAATGTTAGGAGGGTCATTGGCCAGGAGACACAGGTTTGAGATATTTGGCAAAACATCCAAAGGAAAATGGTGAGAATATTTTATATGTAGCAAGTTGTTACAATCTGGGATATAATTCCTGAGAGGATGGTCAAAGTAGATTCATTACTAATGTTGAAAAGGGAATTGGATACATACTTAAAAGGGAGTTATTTGCAGGGCTATGGGAAAGAGCAGGGAAGTGGGTCAAATTATACAGGTCTTTCAAAGAGCCTGCACAGACACAATGGGTCAAATAGCCTCCTTCTGTGCTGCGTGACCCTATGATTGTGAAGTCAACAACAGTCAATTCCATACCTACACATAAACAAGGTGAATGACATGTTTAGGTTATTCATCCACAGCCAGAAATATTGGCCTGAATTTTCCCGTCGGCGATTTGGGGGCGGGGCCTGCTCATCGACAGGAAACTGACGTGAGATGACATTGGGAGAAACCCCCAACGTTATCCCGGTCCCTTTAAATTTTTAGGAAGGCGGACAGACAGCGAAATCAGCTGTCCGCCCACCGACCTGTCAATGGCCAATTGAGGCCATTGACAGAGTAACTAAGATAATTAAAGACCTGCCCGTCCAACCTTAAGGCTGGCGGGCAGGCCAGGAGCCTCAGCGGGCTTCTCATAATACATGAAGCCTCATCCACCGGCGGGATGAGGTTCCATGTCTGTTTTAAAAAACTTCAATGCATTTTATGTGATATTTATTAACATGTCCCATCTCGTGTGACATTGTCACATGAGGGGGACATGTTAATAATTTTTAAATTTTTCTATTTTTAAAGTTTTCTGGACTGTCAGTAATCTCCCTGAGATACCACTTAGTCTCAGGGAGCCATGCGTTCTTTCGCACTCATGCGCGAAAGAGCGCACTTTGACAGCTGGGGATTCCCTCCCCCCCTGCACAGGAAATGCATAGCGCTTCCTGTCGGGCAGGCTGCTGGGCGGGCCTTAATTGGCCTGTCCACTCAAAATGGCGGCGGGCCCCGTTTCGGCGGTGGGGGTTAGCTGTCCGCCTGCAGCCAAGCCGGTGGGGCCCGCACGTCCACCAAGGGGAAAATTCTGCCCATAAAGGCTCCTAGTGCAAAAGCACATAAGACGACCTGGTATTTATTTGGTAATTTAAAGTCATCGCAGGGATGAATCAAAGAACATGGGGGGAGAAATTAATTTATTAGCATCACCAGCAGGCTTGCGATGATTCACTCAGGCAGGCAATGCTGTGGACCACTACCTACATAGCCTGGGCAATGGTCTTCAATAACATTAACGTCATGGCGACATCGTGGCCACTGAATGTCTCCCCTGCTGACATCATGATGTAGCTTTGGATTATGGCATCACACCACAGGGAGTCTCGTCTTAATGCTCCAGTCAACATGAGCGTGGGACAGGCTTGATGGCCATTTCCTGCCAATCATTGTATAAATTGGCTGGTATAATATGTATTGGCTCAGTTGGCTAGGCAGCCAGTGTGTGGATTAGATTAACGCCGATAGCACAGGTTTAATCCGCATTCCAGCTGAAGCAGACTCAGGGCTCGCCACCTCACACTACCCATGGTAAAAAAAATCATAGCACTTTGCCATAGCTCGGCAAATAATCATCAAGGACCTGCCTTAAGACAGGGAGCTCAAGAAGAATAATATGTATTATTTGAAACAGAGGTTAGTCTGGGTTCGAAACACAGGCCAATTTCTTCCCTGCAGACAGGTCATAATCAACAATTATGAGACTTTCGGATGGCTGGTACCTTAAAAGACAAAGAGCAACAAGGGTATGCCCGTTATATACCATAATATAAACTTGTGCAAAAGTGAGTATAGATTGGATTATAATACTATAAGAATTAACATAATTAACAGCAACAAAGCTAGCTATAAAGTAAAACACCACGGGCAGGATTTTTAGGTTGGTGTGCAGGCGCGATTGGCGGGTCTGGGAGTGACCAGGGAATGGACCGCCGCCCGCGATGGGCCCCCGGCTGCAATTTCACGCGGGCTGCCCAATTAACGGCCAGCCAGTGTGAAGCGCTTGGTGAAATGCTCAGCACTGCCAGGGTGGAGGGGGGGGGGGTGGGGGCGCAAGAGGAGGGCAGACACTGATGTAAGTGTGGGTGTGGGCGAGCGCTGAATGAAAGCTCCCTGAAGGCAGAGAGCTGCCTCAGCGGGCTGAAGACTTTAAAAGTATTAGATTTTAAAATCAGAACAAAATGTCCAAGCATCACAAACAGTCACCTGAACATCTGTGCATAGATTTTTTTTATTTAATAAGGGAAAGCTCATCCCGCTCTTGGGTGAGGTTTCATGAAAAATGCAAAGGCTGCCTGGCCGATTCACCCATCTGCCAACCGTGAGGTTGGACAGACCATGAAACATGAGGGACAATTACAACTTTAATGGGCTTGATTGCCCTCTGAATTGTTGGTGGGCCTGCTTCCGACTTTCACGTACACTCACCGACCGAAGTATCGCGCGAGTGAGAGATGACGTCGGGACACTCGCCGGACATCATCACAGGCTATTTTACGCTTGGGCGGGTCGGGCGCGTGCCTGCATGCCAACTTAAAAATTCACCCTAAGAAACTTTGGGGGGAAAATTGGATACCCTGAAAAAAAGGATGAGGGATTGCAATGCTTGATTAACCCTTGCCTCTTCCTTCTAATATAGGCAGCACACAAAGTTCGTGCTGCCTGCTCATTTATATGATTATAGTGTGCAGGCAGCCCTAAATGTCCTATTGATTGGCTGCACATCTCAGCAGAGAGTCCAAATTCATGCAAGGTAGCACTATTTAAAGCTAGCTGGGCTAATTAAAGCCAGACTGCACTCTTAAAGGGGAGGTGCATTCTGGTTGCAGCAGGTGCTGGAAGTGGCTGGGGGAGAGTGCCGAACAATGGCACAACAGTTCAGAGAGCATGCTCCAAGGTTCTCCAATGCAGCATTGTAGCCCATGGTGCAGAAAGTGGACAGGATGAGCGAGGTCCTCTATTCTCAGGGGACCCTCCAGACAGACACTGCAGAGACAGTGGGAGCAGACAGCCATTGCGATCAAAGCCAGCTGTGTAGCCCTGAGGACCTAGGTGCCGAATCACAAGAAGTTCAATGAACTCACACAAGCTGTCAAGATCAGTGAATGCATTTCGAAATGCCACACCCTTACTAATGCATCACTAGCTTCATACTGTTCAATTTAGCAACTCCCTTCACTCACCTGCCAGCAATCTCTTACCAACTATGACTCATAACCCCACGTTCATGGGCCAGGATTTTACCCTTATCGGGTGGGCTTGGCGGGGGCGGGAGAGGTCAGGAAGCCGACCGCCACCCCCGATCGGGGCCGGACCGCGATTTCATGCGTGTTGCAGCGTGAAACGCGTGCTGTGGCGCTCAGTGCTGCCTGTGTGTGGGGGGAGGAGGGTGAGCAGGGAATTTTGCGCAGGAAAAGCTCCCTGAGGCACACAGCCCCCTCAGGGGCCTGAAGATATAAAAAATCAAAAATAAAGATTTAAAAAATGTTACAAAACATGTCTCCTCACGTGATTCTGTCACATGAGCAGGGACATGTTACTAATGAAAAGTTAAAACTTGGCGGGATGAGGTTTCCTACAAAATGCAAAGGCTGCTTGGCCTTTTTGCCTGCCCGCCCGTAAGGTTGGACAGGCAGCGAAAAATTACATTTAATTGGTAATTTAATTGCCTTAAAAGACCTGTTAACTCGATGGGCACACGGTCGACTCCTGCGTGTGCCTGCTGACCGAAATATCGTGCGATGATTGCGCGTCATTTTACGCTCATTCGGGTCGGGCGCGCGCCTTCCCAATGAGGTAAAACTTCCGGTCATAGTTTCACCTCACCCTCATTTAGCGCTGCTGCAAACCTCACACCCGCATGTTATAGCTTGCACACTGTGTCAGCTATTTAACTATGTATGGCACCTCTCCCAAACAGATTGTACCATGCTCACTGACACACTTTCCTCTCTCCTGTAGAAGGTGGTGCACAACTGCAGTCAGCAGCACTTAACAAGCAGGGACAGGCATGGCTGCATGTCCTTACCTTGTTGAGACAGACAGTACTTGGCACCATTGGAGCAGCCATGACTGAATCTGTGGCTATTGGTGATTTAATCATGGAATGCTCCTACCTTGTCCTCTTTCTCACAATCATACTTCCTCCCTCACTACACAATCTCTTCTGATTTACAAGCTCCAGATGGTCTAAGCAGGCAAGTCTTGCTTTCTCCCCTCCTCTCACCACCGCACCATCCTTATGCCCTTCTCCTTTCAGATACCCACGAGCTACAATTTGGCCAGGTAGTGGTTCAGGAGCAAGAGGGTGAAAAAGAGACTGACGATGAAAAAACATCGCCACCCGATCTGATAGATTGTTGGGTTACTGAGACACCCTGCAAGGCCCTTCGCATATTGGGATCCACAACCATGATGGCTACAGTCTGAACTTGCTGAGACTGCATGACCTCCGTCTGAGCTTCCGCTGCAGAACTCAAATGTTGGGTTGGTTTCTGCTTGTGCTGCAATAAAAGCTGAGGCAAAGCCATCAGACACTGCATCATGGGTGGATCACACTTGTAATAATGGAATTGGCCACCAGTTCAACACTGGGAAGGATGTGCTCCTGCTCTGCACAAAGCCCTGTGCAAGATTGATGTTGGATGCCTTCATGCTGCTTGACAGCGACCACAGGCTTTCTGGTAGGTTTCCCAATGCACCAAACATTTCTTGGCTTGTCAGCTCAAATATTGGCAATGCGTGTACTTTAGAGGGTAGCTTTGATCTACACGTGGTGAAACTTCAGGTACAAGAGTCTTGCAGGAAAGGCAGTGCAGGGGGAAAGGGTAGTGCAGGTGCCTGCTCGGCTGAGAGCAAAGTTGCACATGAGTTCTGCTGCAGAAGACTCAGATGAGGACTTTGATGGGGCAGTGTCCAGAAAAAGGCCATTGGATGTGTGCACAGAAATGCCACACACCCACCAACCCCCTCAACACCCCAACCCTCCCCTCAACATAGGACCCCTCCCAAAGCCCCACAGGACTCCCTCCACAACCCCAACCCCCCACAGGCACTCCCCAACTAAACCCCCAATCCCACATGGGAGCCCCTACCCACCACGGGTAACTCCGACTGCTCTCCCCTCCCCTCCCACTGACCAACCTCGACCACCTGACCCCTCCGCTGACCATCCGACCTCCCCGCTGACCAACCCCCCACTGACCACCCCCCTACTGACCACCCAACCTCCCCACTAACCACCCCCCTCACTGACCACCCCCGACCACCTGATCCACTCACTGACCATCTGAGCCCCACCCCCCATTGACCGCCTGACACCCCCACTGACCATCCCACACTGACCACCGTCCCCCACTGACCACCTAACCTCCCCCACAGGCCACAAGCCACTGATTACTCGACCCCCACCCCCAATGACCATTTGACCCCCCACTGACCTCCCGAGCCCCCCCACTGACCACCCTGCACTGACCACCTGACCACCCCCACTGACCACCCCCACTGACCACCCCCCACTGACCACCCCCCACTGACCACCTGACCACCCAACCCTCCCACTGACCACCTGACTCCCCCCACCAACTAATCCCCTGACCCCTTGACCTACTGAGCCCCCGAGGCCCCACTCCACCCCTGAATCCTGCCCACTTACCTTACAAACTTACCTTCTACCTGAATCCTTAAAGTGGCTGGCCCTTTAAACTTACCTGCTTTACGGCAGCTAGTACTGTAAAAAGGGAGCTTAGCTTCCTTACCTTCCACTCAGCTGCCCTCAACACAAGGCCTCAGGAGCCCACTGAATAGTTCTCACCATGCCCAAGTTGGAGGGTCGAGTGAGAAAGGAGTGGCTGGACTTCGTGGTAAAAAACTAGCAGCAGAGCGGCAATTCGACTCTGGTTGCCACTCCACAGAAGTTATGGGCCATTAACTTCCTTTCTCTCTCCACAGATGGTGCCAGACCTACTAAAGTTTTCCAGCACTTCCTGTTTTTATTTCTGTTTTCCAGCATCCGCAGTGTATTGCTTTTATTTTAGTTGGTCGTGTTTGTTGGAGGCCAATTATCTCAGCTCCACGACAAGGCTGCAGTATTTCCTCAGGGCAGTGTCATAGGGCCAACCATCTTCAGCTGCTTCATCATAAGGTCAGAAATGGGTATGTTCACTGATGATTGCACAGTGTTCAGTTCCATTCACACCTCCTCAGATATTGAAGAGAGAAGTGCCAGGCAGTGATCATCTCCAACATCTCCTCTCAGCATTCAACAACGTTACCATTAATGAATCCGCCCCACTATCAATATTGTGGCGTCACCACTGACCAGAATATGAACTGGACCTGCCACATAAATACTGTGACTCTCCAAAACCTATCCACCAGCTACAAAGTACAATTCAGGAGTGTGATGGAATACTCTCCACTTATCTGGTTGAGTACAGGTTCAACAACACTTAAGAAGCTCGATACCATCCAGGACAAAGGAACCACCTTGAATGGTATCCCATCCACATTCACTCCCTCCACCACCACTACACTGTGGCGGCCGTGTGAACAGCCTGGAAGAAGCACGGCAGTAACTTGCCAAGGCTGATTTGACAGCCCCTTCCAAATCTGTAACCTCTACTGTCTAGAACAACAAGGGCAGCAGATGCCTGGGAACAGCACCATCTGTAAGTTCTGCTCCAAGTCACACTCTATATATTGTCATTCTTTCAATGTTGCTGGATGAAAATCATGGAACTCCCTCCTTAACAGCACTAACAATCTTGCTTCTAATTCTTTTGTGGCGGGCACAGGCAATTTATTGAAGTGCACAGCCCCTTTAAACATTTTTTGCGCTGCTGCTCACGTGAGATAATTTAAAAGGGACCGTCTGTTGTGTGGCCTGCAGATTGGTGAAGCCTGCTATCCCAGTAAGCCACATGCTTGCTGCACCTGCCTCTCTCTGGCAGGAGAGAAATGAATGTATTCAGCTCTCTTTGTATACAGAGCCTCAGTGACTTCTCTCATGAAACAGTGAACAGCAACTGAGAGATTGTGGAAATATCACCTGCTCCATCCTGGAAGGAGCCTTACCCACAAAAATTCATTGTCACGATGACCTTCACAGCCACTGACAATGCGCTGCTCTGAAACTGCAGTTCTGCCTGAAGCATTCAAGTGAGCACCTCCTTAGTGAAGCGGATACATCACACACGCGGTTACTTGCTGAGGTTGGAGAATTGTTCCCTGAACACTTTGGGTGGATATATCCTCTTTAAGCAGCTTGTCCTCCTCCTCTCTGTCTCTGCTGATTCTTCCTGACATGCAGGTCAAGAAGGATATAAAATACTGCATCCCTGACTAGGAGCAAGGGGTTTGAGCAGAGCCCTTGGAGTTAGAAACTAAGACCTTCATTATGTGCCACACCACTCACTGTGGACTTCAGCAACTTTAAATAGCAGAACAAACCAGCAAATCTTCCTAGTAACTCAGCAGCAGCCAGTAGAAACCAATCAGCAATTAACCTGAAAGTAGTTGATGATTCTTTGGGGGGCGAGGGGGACTCGGGGGCGGTGGGGGGGGGGGGGGGGGGGGGGGCTGAGTGTTAGGGGCAGGGATACTTCCTGCTGGTGAATGATTGTTCAGCTCTACAAGGTTAAGAGAAGGCATTAGCAGGAGCATTCAGGTCAAAATGGCACCACTAGAGTCACATTGACTAATGTCATGATCTGACTACTCTGCTTACTTTTGATGCATGCTCCTAGCGGCTCCGCTCATGACCTACCCAAAATGGAGTCAAGTGTGGCCCACTCCGGAAGTGTGTGCAAGTGGTGTGTGCGCAATTTTGGTATTGGGACAACACCCATAGCGCTGAAAATATGCATGCTCCACAATCAAATGTGCCAGTGAAATGATAAGACAATTGAAGTGCTGCACCGGAGAGACAGGCTCCAAATGAGGCCTAATGGGATAGGCATAAACAGAGAAACCTTGAAGAGATAAGAGATGAGGCTCATTGTCCTTACTGATCCAGACAAACCATTTTGTACAACTGTACAGACAAAGGGAATTGCACATGGTGCCATGGTCACTTCACATCCTGTGACCAAATGTAGGTACATTATGAAACATAAGAAATAGGAGCAGAAGTAGACCATGCAGTCCCTTAAGCCTCCATCATTCAATAAGATCATGGCTGATCTTTAACAACTCCGCCTTCTTGCCCAATCCCTGTATTCTTTGATTTCCCTGGGCCTGATTCTTCGGCTCGGCGAGTGGGGGTGGGGCCTGCTCGCTGAGGCGTTAAATGATGTGCAGTGACGTTGGGGGTGCATCCCAACGTCATCGCTTGTCATTCTGATTTTCAGTCCGGCAGCAAATCACCGGAATCGGCGGCTCACCCGCCGAACTGTCAAAGGCTTATTAAGGCCATTTAAATAACAATTAAACAAATAAACTGAGCTGCCCGTTCAACCTTAAGGTTCGCGGGCAGGCAAAGAGCCCAGGCGGCCTTCGCATTTTTCATGGAGCCTCATCCACGGGTGGGATGAGGTTTAATGAAGGGTTTATAAATTAAATAAATTTTTCATTAAAGTTTGTAGACATGTCCCAGCTCATGTGACACTGTCACATGAGGGGACATGTCTTAATTTTTTTTCCTTTCTTTATATTAAAATCTTTGGAACTTAAACTAATCTCCCTGAGGCAGCTCTGTGCTTCAGGGAGTGCTCAGTGCTTCTGGCTGCGCGTTACGCTGGGCAGGCCTTAATTGGCCCGCCCATTTAAGATGGCAGCATGGACCCGATTGAGTCTGCGCCCGCCCCCGCACAACCCCCCCCCACCCACCCCCTCCTCTCCCCCACCCACCCCCTCCTCCCCCCCACCCCCCTCCCCCCACCCCACCAATGGGGGGGAAAATTCTCCCCCTGGAGTCCAAAAATCCATTGATCTCAGCTTTGAATATTCTCAATGAATGAGCATCCACAACCCTGTGGGTAGAGAGTTCCAAAGATCCACAACCCTCTGAGTGAAGAGGAGGCATAAAAGTTTTGAATGTACAGAATCACAGAATGGTTATGGTGCAGAAGGAGGCAATTCGGCCCATTGTGTTTGCACTGGCTCTTTGATGGAGCAATTTGCCTAGTGCCACTCCCTGACCTTCTCCCAGTAGCCCTGCACATTCTTCCTTATCAGATAATAATCCAATTCTCTTTTAAATGCCTGAATTGAACAGCCTCCACCATGCTTTCAGCCCGTGCATTCCAGATCCCAGCCACTTGCTGCATGGAGAAGTTTATCCTCATGTCCCCATTTCTTCTTTTTCCCACTACATTAATTGCGTGTCCCCTTGTTCTTGATCCTTCCAGCAAAAGGAACAGTTTCTCCCTATCTACTCTGACTAGAGCCCTCATGATTTTGTATACCTCTATCAAATCTCCTCTCAACCTTCTCCTCTCAAGGAAAACAGTCCCAACCTCTCCAATCTAACTATATAACTGAAGTTTCTCATACCTAGAACCATTTTTCTGAACCTTTTCTGCACTCTCTCTAATGTCTTCACATCTCTCCTAAAGCACGGTGCCCAGAACTGGACACAAGACTCCAGTTAAGGCTAAACCAGTGTTCTACGCAAGTTTAACATAACATCCTTGCTTTTGCGCTCTATGCCTCTGAGATAAAGCTTAAGATGCTGCATGCTTTATTAACCAGGCTCTCAGCCTGTCCTGCTGCCTTCAATGACTTATGCACATATACGCCTAGGTCTCTCCATGTTATTCCTACCAAAATGAATCACATCACACTTCTCTGCATTAAATGTGATCTCAGGTGTAAGGTGGGAAGCTTGAAAAAAAGATACCAAGGATCCATTCAGCGGCTGACCTGTAAGTAATGAGGACATATATCTATTGCGTATTTACCACCACTAAAGTTTCAATATAACATAAAGGACAGAACATATGCGAATCTTAGAGCCCTTAATAAAATAGTAAAGCCGCTGACACTAGATGCTTTGATCTAATATTTAAAAAGATCAACCTGAGTAGCTTACACTGAGAAGCTGAAGTTAGACTGTAATTTTTCTGTCAGTGTGGCATAAGGACCGTGCTGCACCAAATGCAGAGTGTGCAATATAATTACTCTATCAACGAATGCAGTATCGACAGGTAAAACAGTCCTGTCTTACAGCTGTCTCTATTACACAAGCACTGCAGACTTGTGGGACTGAATCACTGCCTGAGTAAGCATTCCTTTTAAAACGAATGTTCCCACAGACAAGGTGCCCGTGACTGGCACCTATTGTATTTCAACTGTTTAGCCAGGTGAAGCAGACATTCCATGTGATGTCACCTTCTCTAACTGTGCTGCACAAGAACAAAAATCCAAAAAAACAACAAATAAAAAAACAAGGTAATGCTTGGAGAAGCCAAAACAAAGCACTGCCAATGCTGGAAACACTCGATCAGCCAGTCAGGATCTGCGGAGAAAGGGGTAGAGTTTAAGTTTCAGGTCAATGACCTTTCATCAGAACTGGAAGATGTTAGGGATTAACAATTCTTAAAGCAAGGGCAGAGTCAGGGAAAATGGTGGGTAGGGGTTGGGTGGTCGCCTACATGGGGGCGAGAAAAGCACAACAGTGAAGGTCTGTGATAGGGTAGAGCGCAGGAGTGATTAAACAACAAAGGGATGATAGTTAAGGCAAAAAGGGGTGGTAATAGGACAAGTAAGAGAAGCAAAAGGTGGGTCTAGAAGAAATTAGAACAGGATTACAGTGGGGAAGAGAGGCATGGGGCTGAATTTCACACTGGGGGCAAGGTCCTCATCCTGACCTAAAAGTCAGGGGTGAGCCCACCTCCAGTCATTTAATGGCCGTGGGGTCGTTAATTGGCTTGAGGCGAGACTTCTGTCCCAATTGGGGAGGAAGTCCCGCCTCCGAGAGCTGCTGGCTAATCAAATTGTCGAGCAGCACCTCTGGGAGCGGTGGCAACATCTGGGATTGCAGCAAGTCCCAGAGGGAAGCGTGCTGTGATGGAGCCAGACTTGAAGGTAAGCCTGGGGTCTCACCAGAGCCAGGCTGGCAGGCCCCAGTGAGCAGTTGGGGGGCGGGGGGTGGGAGATGGCGTGGGGAGGTGGGGGGGTGGGGTGGATATGGTATATGGGAGGGGAAACACAGGTGTGGTGGCGGGGGGGTAATATCTTGTGTGCGGCCTTCAATTGACATCCCATTTTGCCTGGCACCCAGTGCACCAGGTTTCACTGGGTAGGCAGCACATTTGGCGCTGGCCTCCTCCTGCTGCGGGGAAAATACTTAAAGGCCTCAATTGGCCCACTGGCAAACGGGTCTCCTGGCGCCTCTCCTGCCGCTGATATGGCTGTAGACAGGTGGGCAGGCACTGGTAATGGTGCTGCTAGCATGGTCCCTCCTGCCATCCCATACCCAATGCGGAGGCATAAGATTCAGCCCATGGAAAAGGCTCCCATGGTTTGTAAAAGTGGCACAGAAAGATGAGTAGATCCCAGGCGTGTGGACTGCCCCACCGGCCATATACCGATAAGGAACTCTCACCTCAAGCACCCACCCAGCCTCCCCACCACTCTCAGTGGCTGTGGTACAGCCATCTTCCATTACCAGCACCTGCTGTCTGTGAAAAGAGAAGCGCGGGTTATGATCTAACACCTACAAAGGGCTGGTAAGCAGAAGGGAATGAGGGAAATCATGTGTTTTTATGCATCAAACAAATAGAAAAAAACTGAAATAATCCAAATGTCAGATGACAAACTGCTAAAAAGGACACCTTAAATTGTTTATATTCCATAATATGTGGTGCAATATAAGGGATCTGTGATTCCTGTGTAAAAAGCAGTAAAATAAATTACAAGTAACATTCACGCCACACAAGTGCCAGGCAATGACCACCTCCAACAAGAGAGAATCTAACCATCTGCCCTTGACATTCAATGACATTACCATCACTGAATCCCCCCCACTATCAACATCCTGGGGTTTATCATTGACTAGAAATTGAACTGGGCCAATCATATAAATACTATGGTTACAAAAGTAGGTCACAGGCTGGGAATTCTGCGGTGAGTAACTCACCTCCTGTCAGGAGTGTGATGGAATACTCTGCACTTGCCTGGATCAATGCGGCCCCAGAAACACTCAAGGAGCTCGACACCATCCAGGACAAAGCAGCCCTCTTGATCAGCACCCCATCCACCAACTTAAACATTTACTCCCTCCACAAGTGACGGACTGTAGCAGCAATTTGTACCATCTACTAGGTACACTGCAGCAACTCATCAAGCCTCCTTTGACAGCACCTTCCAAAACTGTGACCTCCACCACCTAGAAGGACAAGAGCAGCATATGCATAGGAACACAATGACCTGCAAGTTCCCCTCCAAGTCACACACCATCCTGATTTGGAAATATATCGCCGTTCCTTCGCTGACACTGGGTCAAAATCCTGGAACTCCCTCCCTAACATCACTGTGGGTGTACCTTCACCAGGTGGACTGCAGTGGTTCAAGAAAGTGGCTCACCACCATCTTCTCAAGGGCAATTAGGGATGGGTAATAAACGCTGGTCTAGCCAGCTTCACCCGCATCCCATGAAAGAATTTTAAAAAGTGCTGCAGTGGAAATCTCAGTTGACTGCTGGATCCTACCATCTGTTGCTGTCCACAATAAAGTCAGCCACTGGCAACACAAACAGGGATGCAATAGAAACATTTTACTCCTATCTCATATTTGTGGTTTGCTGCCACTAACACTCCGCCCTACATAAAAAGTTTATTTAAACATAATCCACTAAATATGTACAAAAATAATTGACAATATATCAGAACACAGACAATATTCTGTGGTTAAAGGCCAAACTGTAATTTGAGATTCTACAGTAAAATGAAAATAGATTTTAAAGGTATAGCTGTACAGAAAGAGAGGAGACCTGCCCCAACTCGCCAACCATTACCACCAACTGGGCTGGAGGGTGTTTAAAATCTAACCATTGTTATTTATCTTGTCCATATTCTTTAGGATCTTGTGCATCAGTAAAAATGTAACAAGCTATTTTAGTACCTTTAGTAATACAAGAATATATCATATTGAATATTGAATATCTTGCTTAGTATTTTATTATTGCTATTAGAATCTAGGAAGAAATAAGAAGCGGGAGGAGTCATTTAGTCAATCAAACCATCCCACAGGCCATTTATGCACAGTCCTTTTTACCACAGACTCTGCTTGACAAATTAAAACTCCTGAGGGAACTTTGCTTGTGGTTCAGTTAGTAAAAGACTTGCCTATGTGAGCCATCCAGACAAGGAAGTTGCAGATTTAATTCCCAGTCTATGTTGAGTTAGTTGATCTCAGTTTTCAGAATTAGGAACACAGGAGGAGGCTATTTGGCCCATCACACCTGTTGTGTGGAAGAGTTAACTAATTCGTTCCACACCCCTTACTCTTCCCCTTCAAATATTTATTCAATTCCCTTCTGAAGGTTGCTATTGTATCTTCTTCCACCACCCTTTCTGGCAGCACATCCAGCTCATAATAATTTATGCATATATTTTTTTCTATGTGTCGCCTTAGGTTCTTTTGCTATTAGCCACAAATGTCTGTCCTCTACTTACCCACCCAACCGTCACTGGAAACAGTTTCTCTTCATTTACTCTATGAATGTTTTTGAATTGAGGTAGCCTCAATAGCCCTGTAGTACATCAGTCACGGTGCCTGCCCTTAGTTGCTCTCTGGTGACCTGTGGCCTGAATTTTTAGCGTGGTGCGGGAGTGCGATTGGCAGGTCTGGAAGTGGATGTGAAATCCGCCTCTGTCTGTGATTGGCTCCTGACCTTGATTTCACGCCGGCTGACCAATTAACTGCTGGCCAGCGTGAAATGCGCGAGGAAATGCGTTCTGCATTGCTGGCAGGGTGGGGGGGGAGGAAGAGGGTGGGCGCCAGGACCAATGAGGGCACAGGTGGGGGCTTTAAAACTTGGTAGGGAGCCCCCTGCTGGCAATAGGTATTCAGGAGCCTCAGGGAGCTGCATTAACATTCTGTGGGTTTCACTGCATCAAGAAGACATTCTGGTGTTACTGTCAGTGTTATGGCATCTGAACCTGTAGCCCATGCCAGGCGGGATGGAAATGCTTGTAGCCAGTTTGCCACCACCACCCATGCCCCCCTCCCGCTTCCAATGATTGCCTGTGGGTTCTACTGGAGGCAGTGTATGCCCACCGCGAGATTTTGTTGCTGCGAGACGGTACGAGGAGGCCACCTCACCCAAGAAGGCCTGGATGGAGGTGGCAGCCCAGGTGAGTGGGCATGATGTTGTTCACCAGTCATGGGTCCAGTGCAGAAAAAGGGTCAATGACCTTCTGCGCTCTGCCAGGGTGAGTACTAACTCCATTTGGAACTGTGGATATGTGGGTGGCAGGACTTGTTGGTGCTCATGGGTGTAAAATGCAAAGCCTAAAATGGCACATCCCCCTGTAGTGATTGTAAGTAAAACCTTTCATACTGTTTTGGAGATCATGTGACTGTACAGATGAATCAGTCCTAAGCGCGGGTAATCTTAGGGGTGGAGCTTTCTAGCCTTGGTCTTGGTACAAGCATGCAGCTTCATCAGGAGCTCTGTAAATAAAGTTTACTGTTTCTAACAAGAAACCTGTCTGATATACAAAGTTTGTTACAATTTGGGTCGAGGATAAATAGCTCCAACATTGCACCTTGCCTCACGAATGTGAGTATTTTGATTTTCCAGGGAAGAAAGAAAAGTATACTCACCAGTCATGCCACCTTTGGCAGAATTGACCCGTATGACTTGTCCATGGAAGACTGGAGTCAGTACATAGAGCACCTAGGTTTCTACTTTGTGGCGAATGAAATAATCATGGAGGAGAAACAGAAAGCAATTCTTCTAAGTGTCTGCGGGAGAAAGACATACAACCTCATCCATATTCTGATGGCCCCAAACGTGCCAAACTCCAGATCCTTTAACGAGCTAGTAGACATCGTGAAGGCACATTTTCAGCCTAAGCCATCGGTGATCATGCAAAGATTTAAGTTCAGCTCTAGAGTAAGGGTGAGTCAATCGCAACGTATATTGCGGAGTTAAAGCAGTTGACTGAGCACTGTGACTTCAGAGACATGTCTAAATGACATGTTGCAAGATCGTTTGGTTTGTGGCGTACACAACAACGCCATTCAGCGCCGTTTACTTGCAGAAGTTAATACAGACCTGAAGCGCCATGGAGATAGCGCTAGCAATGGAGAGTGCTGAGGGGGACTCATGGGCTTTGCAGAGTGTGCAACACAGCACCGTTCTTCAGTTGGGGTGGGAACCTACTGCCGGGCGTGGAGCTAAAACCAGGGAGTCGACAGTGGGACACGGTCCCTACCATTCGAAAAACAAAAAGAAGTACTAGAAGCATCTCACCAGCGATTCAGAACTTAAATTGTCACCGATGTGGGGGTAACCATGTACTGGAAACCTGCAGACTTAAAGAGGCAGAATGCCACCACTGTCTCAAAAAGGCCATGTTGTAAAACAATGCAGGGTGAAATCAAGACAGCCATTCAGACAGCAGGCCAAGGTCACTAAAGTGCACAATGTAGATGAACTAGAAGCTGCTGGTACTGATATCCACTCCCTATACAATCTTAATGCGAGGGAAACTGAACTAATCACTGTTACCCTTCAAGTAAATGGGAAGCCACTAGTCATGGACATTGACACAAGAGCATTGACCACAGTGGTGGGAGAACACATCTTTAAATGCCTCAGTGAAGGTACCCAGCCACTGAATCTGGAGCAAGCCATGGCTCAGCTGAAGGCGTACACTGGAGAGGCAATGCAGGTGAAAGGCATCATCTCTGTACCTGTATCCGACAGGCAACAGACAGCTCAGCTGCCAGTAATTGTTGTAACAGGTGAAGGACCTAGCCTTCCGGGCTGTGATCGGTTGAAAGAAATTAAACTCAGAAATTTTTCAAGTCAGAACAGGAAAAAATCCTGAGTTGACAAGGGAATATGATGGTGTCTTTTGGAACGAGATAAAAGAACTGAAGGACTTTCACAAGATGCAAGGGTCCCTCAGGTCAGAGTTGGTTCCATGAAAAGAAGTGAATTGAACACAGCGCCACTCTGAACCAACTGAAGAAACAGTTGACAAAAAAACTCAACAAGAGGAAACCAAAAGATACAAAAAAGAGACAGAAGAACTGAAGAATCAGTTGATTGAGACAAAAGAGGCATTAGAAGGAAAAGTCATGGAACTTTTCAAGATGTGAATGGGTCAACCCCAAACTGAACAAAGTTAAGATTTCACCAGAGAGAAATTTGGCCAACTGCGAAATCAAAATAAAGGACAAAATAAAACTCTGTAATAAACACAAGAAGGAAAAAACAGAAATCAAATCTGAAAGGCCAATAGGATATGTCTCCAGACCCCTCTCTGCAGCCGAGAAGGGTTACTCACAACTTGAAAAAGAAGGCTTATCTGTAACATTTGGGGTAAAGAAATTCCATTAAAATTTGCATGGTTGACATTTCACCATAGTGTCAGATCACAAGCCACTAATGGGTTTATTTAGTGAAGGTGAAGCAATTACGCTGATAGCCTTTGCTAGAATTCAAAGATGGGCTTTGATTTTGTTGGCATATGAGGACACCTCTATGCACCATCCAGGTGTGCATATAGCAAACGCAGAAGCCCATAGTCGTCTTCCTTTGCCAAAAAGCATTACACATCCTCCAGTGCTTCAAGAAGTTGTACTTGTGTTGAATTTCCTGGATTCCTCACCAGTCTGTGCAAAGCAGATAAAGGATTGGACAAACGGGGTCCAATTTTATCAAGAGTCTGAGAACTGGGAATGCAAGGATGGTCAAATGCACAAGTCTCTGAAGAGTTAAAACCATTTATGCCTGTAAATCTGAATTAAGTTGTCAAGATGAAATCTTGTTATGCGGAGCAAGAGTTGCCATCCCTTCACAAGGAAGAGAACCACTCTTGACCAGAGCTTCATAGTGCGTATCCAGGCATTTTGAAAATGAAGATGCTCGCACGAAGTTATATCTGGTGGCCAGGTATAGACATTGATATAGAAAAAATGGTTAAGCACTGTCTCCAGTGTTATCAACAACAGAAGTTGCCTGTTTCAGCTCCACTGCATCCATGGGAGTGGCCTGGTCAACTCTGGGTTAGACTACATACAGACTATGTAAAACCAATTTTAGGTACCATGTTTTTAGTGGTCATCGACGCGCATTCTAAATGGATGGATGTGTATGAAGTGAGGTCACCTACATCGTGTGCAACTACTGAAAAGTTGAGCCAATGTTTTAGTGTACACGGCCTACCAGAAGTCATTGTTTCGGATAATGGTACCGTCTTCACTAGTACTGAATTCCAGAGATTCATGAAACTAAATGGGATTATACGTGTCAGAACAGCACCGTATCATCCCTTATCCAATGAGCTAGCAGAAAGGGCAGTACAAACTTTTAAAAAACAGGCACGAAGAAATTATCCGAAGAAACGTTAGAAACACAAATTTCAAGATTTCTTCTCAACTTTCGCACGACTCCTCATGCAACTACAGGTTCAACACTGTCTGAATTATTAATGAAACACTGCCTTCGAACAAGATTGAGCCTGGTATTCCCTAACTTAGAGGGGAAAGTGGAGTTGTCAGAAAGTGAATCATGATGTTCACAGTAAAGATCGAAAATTTACTGTGGGAGGGAGCGTTTTTGTGAGAAAATTTTGGAACTGATGGGCTCCTGGCATAATCATTTCTGAAACAGGACCATCATGATACCAAGTAGAAGCGGAAAACAGGATTGTTAGGAAACACGTGGTTCATCTAAGAAGTAGAGAGACACTCCAACAACCAGTTACTCTACCCGAAATTGAACCTTTGATCCCTGAGGTACCAGATCAACACAGAATAGACATACTTGATGTCTGTTGAAGTAAATAATTCTTAACTGTCATTGTCTAAGGATGTCCCTGATGCTGCAGTTCCTGATCAAGTCGATCCAGTGGAAGAATCTCAAGTTGTAGAGTTGTGTCGCTCTACCTGAATCAGAAAACCACCTCAAAGACTTAATCTATAATTGCATGAGCTGTACATATTTGTATATGTTATGGGTTAAGATCTCTGTCTTCATCCTTCAATGAGTCCCCCGCTCTTGTCAGAGACAGACAACAACAATAAGGGAAACGTGCTCAGGAGGATATTGAAGTGACCCCTCAGTGTGGTCCAGGCAGTGAAACCTCACCTTGAGTAGGCCTGCAGTCCTCTCAGATACTGCCCTTGTGGAGGCAAACTGCAATTATAGCTCTCCTCAGCTCCTGTCCTTGGGTGTTTCAGTGAGGTCATGAACCACCTTTTCAATGGATAGCCTTTGTCCCCCAGGAGCCAACTATCCAAGCAAACTACAGCAGTGAAAAGCCCTGGCACCTGGAGGATGTGATGGAGGATGTAGGCATCATGACAGCCTCCCAGATATCTGGCGCGAACCTGCAATATCTGACTGTTGAGGACATACACAATCTGCACATTCAGGGAGTGGAAGCCCTTTCTATTGATGAAGGAACCCGGCTCCCCCGCTGGCGCCTTTATGGGCACATGTGTGTAGTCAATGGCTCCCTGAATTTGGGGAAATCCTGCAATTGCAGTGCAGTCTTCGGCTCGCTCCGCCTGGCTGGCCTCGTCAGTCCGGAAGTGAATGAAGATGTTGACTCTTCAGAACAGAGCATCAGTGACCAGCTTGGTGCAGCTGTGGGCAGCTGATTGTGACACACCAGATAGATCTCTCACTGACCCCTGGAATGAACCTCACCTTGAGTAGGCCTGCAGTCCTCTCGGATACTGCCCTTTTGGAGGCAAACTGCAATTATAGCTCTCCTCAGCTCCTGTCCTTGAACGTAAATGTTCAGGGCCACTGTGACCTTAAGAGCCCCTGTCATTGGGTGGCCACCTACACAGTGAGAGGTGATCTTTGGACCAATCGTCTCGCATAGGGTGGAGATAGTCTCCCTGGAGAGGCGGGGCCTCTTCAGCACTGAACCTCAGACACGTTTAGGTAGCAGGAACGCTGCCTGTCGACACTGCCTGCTGGATAATGGCGCCTTCTCTGGACCCTTCTGCCTTGCACTTCCTGCTGGCCCTGCATCCCTTCTGGCTGCGCCTCCTGATCCACGGGTCCCACTCTGGGACGCGGCCTGGGGGCAACTGGCCTCCTCTGCCTTTATGGCCCTCTCCTCCTCTTCTGAAAGGGTCCCTCCTGCAGAGTAGACAATCCCCATTTTTTAAAAAGATGATTGCACAGGATAGTGCAGTCAGGGGACCTCTCAGCAGAAATCAAAGAGCTCTCCAGAACCCAGAAAAAAATGAGAGAAGCTATCTGTAAACCAACCCCAACCAACTCACATCAAAACTCCTACCTACTCACCTGGCCAAGAACCTGTGCGCCTTTTATCCTGTCCTGGATATAGAAATCATGAAAAACGTGACGGCCGCCTGGCCGAGTGGTCCATGCGCCAGCTGTAAAAGTGCACGGGCTACTCAAAATCTGAGATAATTGCTGTTTAAATGGCCTTAATTTACCCTTTAACTGTCAGCGGGCCGCTTCCGACGCCCGCGCATGCCCACCGACTGAAATATCACGAGGTGGGGACGCCTTCCCGATGTCATCGCGCGCCATTTCGCGAAGGATTAGGACTGCCCCATGTCCACTCCGCGAGCACCGCAAAATTCAGGCCTGTGTGTGGGTATCAGGCCTGAAGAGGGTGGATATAGGGCACCAGCAGCAGGTTTTAAGTAAGTGAATGCGACCTTGCCAATTGGTAAAGAAAAGGTGCAAAAGTTTGCTGAGACCACTTAGTGATTTCCACTGCTGATCATTGCTCATCTCCGACCTTGCCTCAGCTAATCTGCAGCTGAATCCCTTACCTACGTCACTGTTACCTCTCAACTTGATTATTCCAATGTTCTCTTGGCTCATATCCCATTTTCCATCTTTCATATACTTAAGTTCCTCAAAACTCTGCAGCCTGTACCCTAACTTGCATTAAGTCCTATTCACCCGTTACCTGTGCTTGCTGGCCTACACTGGGCTCCAGATCCAGCAATACCTTGATCTTAAAATTCTCACCCTTCTTTTTATTCCCGCTAAAGCCTTGCCCCTAACTATCCCTGTCACCTCCTCCAGCCCACCAGGTTCTCCACGCTCCTCCAATTCTGACCTTCTGTGCATCTCTGATTTGAATCGCTCCACTATTAGCAGCTGTGCCTTTAGCTGCCTAGACCTGAAATTCTCTCCCGAAACTCCCTGCCTCTCTACCTCTCACTCCTCCCTCAAGATGCTTCTTAAAGCCTACCTATCCTGCTATGTCCTTATATGGATTCTATTTTATTAGATTCCTGTGAAGCATTTTGGGACGTTTTACTATATTAAAGATGCCATATAAATACAAGTTATTGTTGTTATTCAGTGAACTGAAGGATTGTGCTTACCGGAAGATGATAGCAGGATAGGACTTCCAAACTCACAGCAGATTTTCAGAACTTTATGAATACTGTTCAAAGTGCCTCCAGTTGAAAAAACATAGGCCTGAATTTTATGCATGTCATGCGCGTGTGATTGGTGGGCCCAGGATCGGATGTGTTATCCCCTCCTGCCCGCAATCGCAAAACCGGGACGCGATTTCACGCTGGCTGGCCAATTAAGGGCCGGCCAGCGTGAAATGCGCCCGGACACTGGCTCAGCGCCGCTGGCGGAGGCGGGATTGTGGTGGGTGACGGGTCCAATGTTAACCTGGAGAGGGTATTTAGAAGAGCACAGGCAGCTCCCTGAAGGCTGCCAGAAGTTGGGGAGGAGCCTCAGGGAGCTGTCACTGAGAGAGTGCAAGATTGTGTGCTTGTCAGGAGTGATGGCCTCAACACCCACTGGGCACGCCAGGTCGAAGGGCAATGCCGGTGGGCACTCTGCTCCCAGCTCTCTGATGAGTACCTGCGCGCACTAGTGGAGGCGGTGAGTGCCTGACGTGACGTACTACTGCTGCAGGATGGCAAGAGGAGGCCACCCCACCAGACAAAGAAGGCCTGGACAGAGGTGGCTACCCAGATGAGTGGGCATGATGTTGTGCACCATACATGGATCCAGTGCCAGAAGTAATTATGATCTTCTGCGTTCCGCAAGGGTGAGTACCAACTTGGCATGGAACTGTGTACGGATGTCTTGGAGGGTGGCTGTATTTTATGGTGGTCAGGGTTGTGAGATGCAGCAGTGCCAAATAGCCCTGTACATGCCAAAGCTAGGAGATGTGTCCACTTGCCTTGTGTGTATAGAAGGGTGAGGTATTAATCTAACGGGCACCTCAACTTTCATCTCCTTGGGGTGGGTGGATGAGATTGGGATGGTGTGGCAGGTAGAGGGTGTACTAATGAATGCACTTTTGCCTGTACAAGAAGAGTGGCCATAATGCGCTGGAGTGCACATGAATGGATGGTGGAGTCCATAACATACTGATATTTTCCAAGTTTGAGGTGGACACCCTGGACATGGCATACGAGCATGTCGCGGAAAGACAGGGGTCTCGGATGCACTCGCAAGTGGAAGTTTATGGCACTACAAACACAAGAGGAGTTGTCATGGGTGATATTACTTCAGTTAAAACGTGTTCTATGTTCAAATTGTGGAAACATGATTACCATTTAAAGATGTTATTATGTTTCATGGTCTGAGTGCGCTTTATGTTTCTTGTAGGTGTTGGGCATGGCGATGGTTTGTGACAGACGGGTAGGGCTGCAAACTTTATTTCAGAGGTGGTTAGCTGCCATAGAGGGTCACAGGATGGCCTCATCAGGCATGTTCAGTCTGGAGGCGTCACCCTTGCCCTCACTTTAAAGCCATGCCTTGGATGCCTAGCTGAATGAACTGAGTATCAAGGTTTCCCTGGTCTCTCTGCCTCCCACAAAGTTTATCATTTCTGCAGCCATGTTCTCACCCTGGGCCTCCTCCAGCTCCTCATCAAACCCATCAGTTCAGTCATCCTCTGTGGCCTGGGCAGCTGCCTCACTGTCTTCATCTTTCAAAAGGTCCACCCTGACAGAGCCAAATTGTGCTGAGCGCAGCACACAACGACAGTAAATGCTCTGGAGAGTATTGCAGTGCACTCCCTGATCAATTCAGGCAGTGGAACCTCATCTCGAGCAGGCCAATACTCCTCTCAATTACAGCCCTTGCAGAAGCATAGCTTTGATTGTACCTCTTCTCTGCTCCTGTCCTTGGGTGTCGGAGTGGCGTCATGAGTCACCTTTTCAGGGGATAGCCTTTGTTACTCAGGAGCCAACTAGCCAATCAAGCTGGAGCAATAAAGAGCCTTCGCGCCTTGGAGTGTCGTAGGATGCACATATGTATCATGGGAGCTGCCCGGATACCTGGTGCAGACCTGCAAAATCTGTGTCCTGTGGTCGCAAACAATCTGAACGTTGATGGAGTGGAAGCCTTTTCTGTTGACAAAGGCACCCAGCTCACCCGCTGGTGCCTTTATGGCCATATGAGTGCAATCTATGGCACCCTGGATGAGGGGGAACTCGGCAATTGCAGCGAAGCCTCTGGCTCGCTCAGCCTGGCTGTCTTCGTTGGTCTGGAAATGAAGTTCATCACCCGTCTGAACAGGGCATCAGTGACTGGCTTGAGGCAGTTGTGGGCAGCAGATTGGGAAACGCCACATAGATCTCCCGCTGACCCTTGGAAGGAACTGGAGTCAAAAAAGTTAAGGGCCACTGTCACCTTAAGAGCCACTGTCAACAGGTGGCCACCAACACAGTTTGAGGCAATCTCTGGGCCAATCATGTGGTGAATGGAGGTCACAGTCTCCCTCGAGAGGTGCAGCCTCCTTCAGCACTGGAGCTCCGACATGTCCAGGTAGCTGGAGCACGGCCTGTAGACTCTCCCTGCAGGATAATGGCATCTTCTGCGGACCCTTCTGCCTTGCACTTCCTGCTGGCCTTGCACCCCATGCGGCTGCACCCCTCTTTCCACAGGTCACTCTCTGGGACGCTGCCTACTGACACCAGCCCTCTTCTCCCTTTTGGCTCTCTCCTGCTCTTCAGAGGAGGTCCCACCAGCAGAGAAGACAATCCCCATGTGCTGGAATACAGATGGCACAAGATGGTGCCCTGAAGGGTGCACTGGGCAGAAAGCCTCTAAGAAAGCCTGTAAGCTAAAGAGAAAACCACCTGCAACCAACTCTTACCTAAACTCCTAGCTACTCACATGGCCACAGCTCTGGTCGACCTCTACCCCGCCCTGGATTGAGTTTCACTTAAAAATGGGATGGCTGCCTGGCCGTGTGGCCCATGCACCGACTGTATAATCGTACAGGCCACGTAAAATTTCAATCAATTGTCTTTTTAATGGGCTTAATTGCCCGTCTAATTGTCGGCAGACACGCTTCCCACTCTCTTGCCCGCCTGCTGACCGTAATATGGCGCGATGGCGCAATGACATCGGAACACACGCGCCTGAAGTTTTCTTGCAAGATTTCATGCAAGGTCAGGTTGGCTGCGTGCCCGATCCTGCAATGCAAAATCCTGGTCATCGGAAAGTGATTTCAATCAATCATTTACCAGCTCATTTTTAAATGTCACCAACCAACTTCAGATTATTACTTTGAAACCTTTTTTGCAAGCAGTAACAATTCTCCATAGAGCCTCAGACTTTTACTTCAGATTATTTCATATTACCTCCTTGTCTTCTGCTTAGAAAAACACCATTTTGTCTAATCTCTGCTTTGCCTGCATAACCCTAATTCAGCCTATTTCTATTTGTTTTTGCATTTTGGCTGCCAAACACCCAACTCCATTGCTTCCAACTCCTTGTTATTCCTGTCTCTTCTCAGGCTTTTTCTCCTACTTCTCCCTCCTCCACCACACCCCCCCGCCCCCCCCCGCCCCGGCCCCCCCCACCTCTCAAACTTCTGATGTCCTCACCGCCAGAAAAATTTCCACTCTCTTACATCTCAGTGTTTTTTCCCTCTGATATGGCCCCCATCTTTGCTCTCTCAAGTCTAAGGGGTGAAAACCTTCAGGACTATGATGGAATACTCTCCACTTGCCTGGATGAGTGCAATGCCAACAACACTCAAAGAACTCAACACCATCCAGGACAAAACAACCTGCTTGATTGACACCTCATCCACCACCTTCAACATTCACTCCCTCCATTACCGACGCATAGTGGCAGCAGTGTATACTACCTACACTCACCAAGGCTCCTGGAACAGCACCTTCCAACTCCACAACCTCTGCCACCTAGAAGGACAAAGCAGCAGATACATGCAAACACCACCGCCTGCAAGTTCCTCTCCAAGACACATAGCATCTTGACTTGGAATGATACCACTGTTGCTGGGTCAAAATCCTGGAACTCCCTCCCTAACAGCACCTACACCACATGGACTGCAGCGGTTCAAGAAGGTGGCTCAGCAACACCTTCTCAAGGGCAATTAAGGATGAGTAGTAAATGCTGGCCTTGTCAGCCATGCCCACATTCCATGAATGAATGAATTTTAAAAAAATAGTGAACATTTTTGCCACTAAACTGAATTAGCCATCCATCTCTAGAGCTGGCTAGAGCATATCAAACCCTATTGGTCCTTGCTTTTGTCTGCCAAAACCATGCATTGCTCCAGGATCATTCTGGAGATCAAAGATAACCCCCAGGTTCTTTCTGACCATAGTCACCTCCATATGTCTGTCCCCATTGTCCCACTCCCAACAATGGCAAGCACCTCATAAATTACTTCCCACCAAATAGAGACCATCTGTTCAGCCGCCACTGCCCCTCTGACCCCTTCAGATTGTCTACCCAGCCAGAACTTACTTATCTCTTTTTATGTTCTCTATCATCTCCTCCATGGGCAGAATTTTACAAGTCGGCGAGCGGGGGAAGGGCCCGCTCACCGTCACGCAAAATGACACGCAGTGACGTCAGGGGGAACTCCCGATGTCACTGTGCCCGATTTAAATTTTCAGGAAGGCGGGAGCGCAGCCAAATCAGCTGCGCGCCCGCCGACTTGTCAATGGCCAATTGAAGCCATTGACAGGGTCAATTAAGTAATGAAAGGACCTGCCCGTCCAACCTTAAGGCTGGCGGGCAGGCCAGGAGCCCCGGCGGGAACTAGAACCTCATCCACAGGCGGGATGAGGTTTCATGTAGGCTTTAAAAAATTTTAATAAAGATTTTGTAAAAATTATGGACATGTCCCAACTCATGTGACATTGTCACATGAGGGGACATGAAAGGGAAATTTTATTTTTCTATTTTTGTCTTTTTTACATTTACAGCCTCAGGGAGATGAGTGCGCTCTTTCGTGCACATGCGCTGAAGAGTGCACTCTCGATTTTGGGACTCCCCCCGCCCGCACAGGGAGCGCATTGCGCTTCCGTGTGGATGTCATGCTTGGCGGGCCTTAATTGGCCTGCCCACGTAAAATGGCGGCACGCCTCCAATTGGGGGCGCCGATTGGAAGCACGCTCATATGCGCCCATCCATCAACCTCCTCACCGACAGGGGGAAAATTCAGCCCCATGATTTCTGTGATCTCATCTCATCCATGATTTAAGGTGAATAGAAAAAGAACCAAAGGTGACATAAGGACAAACCCCTTTACAGAACAACTCATTACAATCTGGAATGCACTGCCTGAGCAAGTAGTGGGGGCAGTTTGAATTGTGGCTTCAAAGGAGAATTAGTAATTATCTGAAGAAAGAAAATTTGTTGGGTGACAGGGCTAGGGCAAAATCTAGCATGGATGCCTTGGGCTGAATACCTTCCTTCTGTCCTGTAACCATTCTATGATTCTAAGATTCTCTTCTATGAGGCCCACCTTCTGCTCTCTTGACCCCATTCCCACTAAACTCCTGACCACCCAATTTCCATACCTTTCCCCATGCTAACTGAGAATGTAAGCAGTTTCTTCTCTTGTTGTACTCTCCCGTCTTTTTCAAAACTGCTATCATCACACCCTCTCCAAAACAACCCCTCAAAATCTCAGAGTTTGAAACTACTGCAACTCCCTTTTCTGTTCAAAGTCCTTGGATATGTTGCTGCCTCCCAAACCCTTGTCCATTTCTCCTGCACCTCTCTTTTTGAATATCTCCAAATCAAGCTTCTTCCTCTCTCACAGCATTGGAACAGCCCTAACCTAAGTCACAACTGACAGTCTCTGTGACTGTGACCATGTTGCATAATCCCTCCACAACCTCCTCGATATTTTTGTGTTTACCTGTCAACACAACTAACTATCCCTGCTGAACTAAATAGAAACTTATCTGAATCAGAATAAATGTGAGTGATCACTGAAATATTCAAACTGGCTTTCACAATCTGAAGAAAAGCCTTGGGCTGGTTACATGGTAACTATCTTATTGTTCTCTGCCAGGTTGGCCAATAATTACTGAATTTTTGAATGCATGTTACCTATGTACATTAGGGATGGCGGGACTGTCCTATGAAGAGTGATTGGGGAATTTGGACCTGTATCCTCTAGAGTTTCAAAGATGAGAGGTGATCTCATTAAAACCTACAAAATACTTGAAGGGATAGACAAGGTAGATGCAGGTAAGATGTTTCTCCAGGTTGGACAGTCTAGAACCAGGGGGCACAATTTCAAAATAAGGGGGAAGCCACATAGGACTGAGATGAGGAGAATTTTTTTTTTACTCAGAGGGTTGTGAATATTTGGAATTCTCTACCCCAGAGGCCTGTGGAAGCTCAGTCATTATGTTTAAAGTAGAGATTGACAGATTTCTAAATACCAATGACGTAAAGGGATATGGGGATAGTGTGGGAAAAAGGTATTGAAATGGATGATCAGCCATGATCGTATTGAAAGGTGGAGCAGGCTCAACTGGCTGAATGGCCTACTCCTGCTCCTATGTTTCTATTGGTAATGGCTCAAGCACCAATTTATGATTTATTCGTCTGCCATCATTCCTTAAAATGTGCCTTTCTTCCTCTTCTTCATTCAGGCAATTTCTTACTCATATCCAAGTTTTACCTTTAATTTCTGTTGTTATATGCCCTTAATGATAAATTTTGTCAAAGTTCTGGAGTTCAATACACACTGGACTCAATTCTACTCTGGGATTCTGCCAGAAATGGATCAGGAGAATGGCTGCAAATTAGGCAAAATCCAGCAGTGAAGTTGCTCTCTGCCTCACTGTCCAAATTGGATTTTCTTCAACTTGTCACAACCTCCCTGGTCTGTTCAATGAAATGGTGGTGGGGGTGGGTTTGGGCCTGGGTCCTTGGTGGTTGGGAGGTGAGGCCTTTAATGTCAGGTGTCCCCTCCTGTGTCACAGCTCTAATGGGCAATGGGAGAACGTTTCTTTTGCAGCAAAATTGAGTGAATCAGATAAAGGCCAGCAAAGAGGGCCCTCTCCCAGGTGACATCAGACAGCTGATGTGAGAGTTCTTCTGGCCATACCTTGTTAAAGTGGGAGAAGGGTGTTTTAAGGTTCTACCTATGCTATGGCGGTTGGATCGCTAGTTAATACTCTCCTTCACCAGAGTGCAATGTAAAGTGTTAATTGTGCATTTATTAATTTTAAATGAATTGTGTTGTTGCCTAAGGGAACAAAATAGAGAATGGTTCAAATGTTCAATCTGAAGTCCAGTGCCAGTGCCACTTCCCACCATATGGTAAATGATGAATTTGTTTGTGGTTTCCCCTATGGAGACCGAACAGTATACCTCACCTTTGCTGAATTGCCTTGAAGAGAGTTTGGAGGCCAGTCTCATTGAAACTGTGTCCTCTCTTAAGACTTTTTGCAATGCCTTCTTTGGCTGCCTCTGCTATATCCTTGACTTGGAAGACATTCTTGGAACACGTGGCAATAATCACATAAGCCACCCATTACTGCCTCTTGACGGTCAATCACTTTTCGACTTAGCTGTTGCTCCTTCAACCTGAACTTGCTTTTTAAAAGCTGCAGCCTAAATTTCAAGCACCCCGCTGCCCAGTATTCTCAGTTTAGAGAACCACTAATCAACATTTAAATTAGCTGAGGCTGTAAATTACAGTGGCATCAGCATTGCAGAGCATCAATGGGTGCAATTCTCATCTCAGAATCGCCACGGGGAATTTTGGGATCCTGTTTTCCTTAAGCCTGACACATTTTTAAACCAGATGTTCGCTGCAAGGAACAGGATGCTGCTGAACAAAGATTGTTCTAGATTGTAAGTTTCAAAGCCACAGAAAAGGGTTGATTAGGAAACAGTTAAAAATAGAAAGTGTCAGAGTTACAATTAAATAGTCAGATAGCAATGTACTTATGTCATCCTGGAACAAAAACGCACATGTGGTTTACATTGTGACGAAACTCAACTTTCCATTGCAGTTAGACTTCATTAAATCCAAATTCGAAATATCGCCCAACCCTCAGCATGATTCAAATCATAACTATCAGAATATTGCATGAGAATTTACATTGACATTTATTTGTATAAATTGTAAAAGATGAAGTATGGTTTGGGCATATTGGGATCAGTTTTCCCATGAAGTTTGGATCTGTGCCGAGGGAATCAAGTTGGGTAATGAATCCAGATGCCCTTGTTAGTGTGAGGCCCAGCTGTTTTAAGTTCAGGCCATATTATCATGCGCTTGGTGAATTGTCTGGCAGTGGAACATCTGCCAACTCGTCATGTAATTTCTGGCAAAATCTGGGACCATTATTTAAATTGATTTAAAGTGATGTTGCAATCATCTACTTTCTAAACTTTGGCTACTTTAAATTATGAATCTGCTGGAGTTTTCAGATGGTTACAAGGAGAGGAAAACTGGTCCAGATTATCTGATATAAAAACAGAAAGTGTTGGAAAAACTCAGCAAGTCTGGCAGCATCTATGGAGAGAGAAACAGAGTTAATGTTCCAAATTCAATATGAGTCTTCTTCAGTGCCAGCTTATCCGATGCCTTCTGGTGATATTACTGTCTGAAGTGAGGGCCAAGCAGGGTGCACTTTTCCCTCAAAGTGGGAAAAAGGTTCTGAACAGTTGAAGAAACCCCACCAAAGGTCACCAGCAAAAGCAAGTGATTCTTTGAGCTTATAAGGTCAATAAAGCACATCCACTCACTTCTCCAGAATTTAGAGTAGTTTATCACAACCCTCGCCACCTATCACAAGGGAACACTTTACCACCTCTCATTCTCACTCTTAGCACAAACTTGCCTGCTGCTTGCTGCCTTGAGTGCTTTCACTAATGACATGTTCTTTTCATTTGTTCTTAATTTTACAACCTGAAACTCCTTCCAGGCCCCTTCCTCAATTCACACTCAGGTCAATTACTTCCCAATGAAAACTTTCCCATTCTCCTAGCACCACGCTTCTCCACCCCTCAGCAGATGCACTAGGAGCTGCACACATGCACACTTTCATTCTCAGTAGCCATTTAAAGCTCTCTTCTTTCTGCAGAAGACAGAACACAACAGAAGCGAGACAGATAAGATTCATCGAGGAACACCAGTCACCTAAATGGAGCTGAAGACAATTGAAATCTGGAGCACAGCAAGAGCTGACAGCATTGGAGATGGCGAAGTTGGTGGCTCCTTGGAGCATGGCAACAGGTTATCAGTTGAACTCCCTCATGAACCAGAGCAATTGCATCTTGACACAAGTATAAGGCGTGAGTCAGCATGAACAAACTGTGCCTGTACAAATGCTCAACATCTCAATGCAATCCTGGCTCTTGTCCCTCTCGTCTTTATTCAAGTTCCCTCGCAGCAGCAAAATTCAGATCAGAATTGAGCAGTGGCTGAGGCTCATGGTGCAATTGTTAAGATATGGCATTTGAAGATGCACTTACTGATCTTAAATACTCGTGTGAGGTCATTGAACTTCTTGTGGCACTGCATCCAGGTCCTCAGAGCTTGACTTCTAGCATTAACATCTACGGCTATCCGCTTCCAATGTCTTTTCACCATGTGCATGAAGGGCCTCCTTCCCCTCCCCGCAAGATAGAGGACATCTCTCCTTGTTTCCACCTCCTTCGCCAAGGCCTCCAGTGCAGTGCCAGAGATGCTCAGTGCTCTTCCATGTTCAGCTGTTTATCTCTCCTTCCCAGGTCAGATTCAGTTCACAAAGAACTCCCAGCACCTGCTTCAGCCACAATGCACATTCCCTTTAAACACTGCAAGCTAACTTTAAGTAATGCTAACAACTATAGATTTTGGGACACCTGGTGATATGAGCAGCCAATCAACAGTGTGGTTAGCACTGGCTGCGATCACTCGGTAATCATCATAATGAGCAGGCAGCATGAAGTTGTTGTGCTATTTGCAACACATTGAATGGGTGAGGGGTAACTGTGATACTCTTTCGAGTTATCAACAGTCACAGATTGCAACTCTTTTGAGTACAATCACAGTTCTTGGTTTCCGGGAGTGGGACATGAACCCACAACCCTCTGATTCAAAGGCGAGGGTGCTATGAACTGAGCCACAGCTGACACCTCGGGGGCTATCTAATTAGGTCTCAAACGATTTCTATTTGGCTTCTTTATTGCACCAAACCAAAAACTTAGTGCTAGAGGTATAGTAAAGTGCCAAGCTCTGATAACATTAGCTTCACTCTAATAAAAACAGAAAATGTTGGAAGTACGTGCAGAACAATGATTGAGTGGAAAGCCTTTGGGGGTGGTTTTCGGCAATGCATTCAGGTGCTAATAAGCCTCCGTGTAGACAAGGTGGAATCATGAACTGGAGCAGGAACAAAAAACGCTGGAAAAACTCAGCAGGTCTGGCAGCATTTGTGGAGAGAGAAACAGAGTTAATGTTTCGAGCCCGTATGACTCTTCTTCAGAGCTGAAGCTCTTTTGTTTTTGTTTTGATTTCCAGCATCTGGAGTATTTTGCTTTCATGAGCTGGATTGCTGGGTTAGCCTGTGGTTAACACAAGGCGCCATCTTGGTAAAGGAATCAGAGCCTGCGCTAGGAATGGCTGCCCGGAAGGGGATGATTACTACTTAAAGTGCATGTTAGCACTCACCAAGGAGGCTGTAGGGAATCTTAAAGGCTAGCACTTCACATAAAAGCCTCTTCTAACAGCGGCCAGTGGTTGAAATTCAAGCACTGCCTAAAGGGATATGCATCATTTCATGTTCATTTATTGCTGAAGCTCTGAAGAGAACCTCTGAAACACGTTGGGAGGCTTCTTGGGATACATTTTCAAAACTTCACCAACACTCTCGCAAAATTTATTCCGCAAATTCTCTTGGACTTAAATAATGTAATGGTGTGTTACTGTACTGTTACAGACAGGGGGAGGTTTAATTTAGAACAGCCCTGATTTCTCCTCTCACTACCCGTCCGTAAACAGAAAGGCGTTTTTGATTTCTGATTTTCTGTGGCGTAGTTCTTCCAACCCTTCTGTTTGAAGTGATCCAATTAATAACCCCACTGCAAACTTGAGGTAAGGTAAAATAAGCGAGTTGGTTTAAACACAGGGAGGAGTTTCACAATGCTCCCTTTACACTCATACAATAAAAGTGGGATAGGGGAAAGAAAAGGGTACAGGGCAAAACCATGATAAAACTACGAGTTAAGGTTTCACGTGAGTCCAGAGTTCAGAATCAACAGTCCAATGGCATATTCATTCAGAGGGTAGAAGGCTGAAACAGTTGCAGGGTGATGCGTCTTTCCAGAAGCAATGAATTCCCTGGCGGAAGAACATAGAGATAAATGAGACTAACTGGCACAGATACAGGAGTTCTCATGTTCCAGTAGCTCACAGTGTAGATTAGGGCCAGGCAATATACCCGGACAAAGCCTTTTCTGCTACTACCTGTTAGGTGGTAAAATGGTAGATTGCCTCAGTTCCGTTCCACATGGCAATATTACAGGTTCTAACAGCTTGGGGAAGGTCACGTGGACATACCTCCAACTTCTTCTCCTGGGTTTTGGACAAAGGATGTACTTTTTCAGGTCTGGAATTGTGAGAGGTTTAATAGAGGAGTCAAGGTCCCCTTTTGTCCTTGCAGGCAAATCATCTCCACTGTCCACAGCTCTGCCTTAGAATCGCAAAGGGTGTTGATGCATTTCTTTGGAATTTGATTTTCTGCAGTCATAGGGGGCATTAACGCCTGTTTAAAAGATTACAAGGGCCCTGCTAGTTTCTGAAAGTTAGAAATTCCTCTGGTATGAGTCATGACTGGTTAGGCACGTAAGGGTAAAGTCTTTGTCCATTTTAAAAACTAAAATAATAACTTCATGAAGTAGACAGGTTGACATATATATATATAATATATATATATATATTTCCTTCCTGTCCTCTGATGGGACAGTACTTTATTGGACACTTTTATAGGATTGACCAAGAGAAAGCTTGGTCATGGGCATTCTACAGGAAAGAGAGCAAGTAAGGTGAGGTGTCATCCTGCAGGTACAGGACATCTCTCCTCTTCTGGGGCTACCTTCACCTGGACCACCAGTGCTGCATTCGAAGACCTGTGCAACCTTTCCCTTGATCCCTGTGTCATCCTGTAATGTGCTGCTGTGTGTCAGCCAACACACTCCACACCTTCAGTGGAAGGAGGTGTGAGAAGTACACATATGCTGCTCTGTGAAAATGTGCTGAAATCAGCACTTGAGGGCTAAACCTGCAGGTGTCTGGTTTAGCACCTCTTGGCAAATTCAAATTATGGTAATCAGCATTTAGAACCAAAATTACTTGTTAAATCTAGACTTTAGGTAGGCATATATTATTAGTACAGTCCTCACTTAGCACATGTTTTCACCCTTTGGCCAAAATAACCCTCTTTCTGCTGATGAAAATTCTATGATTGACATAAAGATCTCTGATGCTCAGGTGGAGTTCAGGTTGCCTACGAAAGTTAGCGGTCCTTCCCAATTGATGCCTTCATTCCACAGAAAAAGTGATAAAGATGTTGATCCTCGCAAGCATTTGTTTGATATGTGCACACTGTAGATTTCCTGAAATAGGAAGGTCTCTTCATGGTGCAGTATCCATGACTGATTGGAAGAGGAGTCCTTGGTATTGTGTGCAGGTCACTGTGCAGCAGATGACACACCTCTCTGTGGTACCACAGATGACAAAGTTAGGTTCCCTCCAATATGTTCAGATGCATGTAAAGGGTATGCAGAGGGTGAGATGGTGAAAAGTGTGGCCAAAGCATACCAAACATCATCACATACGGATCTGTTGTCTCTGCACAAGTCCCAAAGAAATACCCACCCTAGCTTCTTTGTAAGGTGCGGTCAAACCAACGGAAGCAAGAATAACAAAGCAAAGTGTCAGTGGGGAAGAGAAATAATATGGAGGACTAACATAGGTAGTGCATGGAGCAACATCCAGCAAAGGACAACGAGAAATAAATGACTAATTGAAAACCTACCTTCTTCCTTAAAGCAGCCTACTTCAGCAGTGCAATTCCTTGCCCTCCTTTGTATTGAGTTTTACAGGCAAGATTCTGTGTAGTTCACTCTTGTCCGGCTGACTTCAGTATTTATATTGGGCTTGCCGGGAGAGCAGCTTAATATTTTGGCCTCAAATCACCCGTTAGAACATAAGATACCTCCAAATTAAATGTGCAGACTTGCACCTACTGTCTGCAAGGCTCTGCACAGTTTGTCCCAGGAGTAAATGAACGCCATAACTGCGTAGCTAGAAACTTTTCATAAAGGTGAAATAATGGACTGGGACTTCCGCTGGATGGCAATCACTGTCGGATTATTTACCTTAGTCTGAAGCTGCACATTTCTTGCCAGGAGTTCCATCCCGGGCCTGGTAAGAAATGTGCAGCACAGCAGCTCCGAACTCTGTCCAGTGCAGGGCAGCAGTGTTGGGGGAAGTGAAGTCACGCCCCCTTTTTACGGCACTAGCTGCCGTAAACCAGGCAAGTTTAAACGTCACAGCCACTTTGAGAAGCCAGGGAGAAGGTTAAGTGTGTAAATTAAGTAGATGAGAGGGTAGGGTGGTCAGGGGAGGGGGTTTCGGGTGGTCAAGGGGAGTGTGTGATCAGGATTGGGTGGGTGGTTGGGGGTCGGGGTTGGGAGGGTGGTCAGTGGGGATGGGGATAGTCAGGGGTTGGGAGGGACATCAAAGGAGATGGGGGTAGTCAGGGGTTGGGAGGGTAGTCGGGGGTGTGGATGGTTTGGGGAGTGGTCAAGAGGTGGGGGTTACTTAAGTCAGAGGGCAATAGTATAAGTATCCAGGAGTTATAAATGGTTTTAATCCTTCTAACCTTTCCTGGGTAACTGTTTTGCAAAGAGAGTCGGAACCATCCGAGGTCTCCGATTTAAATCAGAGTTTCGGATGGTTCCCTGTGCAGAGTAATTTCCCATTGGAAGTTTTAACTTCCCAGGCAATTCCCATGTAGTTCTTGCCTGGGGACTTCCAGGGGTTGGGAGCGGTGGTAGGGGATGGTCTCCCAAAGCATCTTCTGGGGTGCCTCTGGGGTCTGACCCCGCCCCCCCTCCTCCCCCCTTCTCCCAGAGCTAATGCCTACATTACAATTTCAGATAAACCTGTAAAACATTCCTGTGCTAGTGTTGCAGTGTAATTTCAGGGCCCCAATAACAGGTAGCTAGAGGGGTAATAGCTATTGATGTCTTCATGCAGAACTAAAGGCAGAAACGATAAATCATTGATCATTTTTTGTGTAAATGGGGCTTCGTGGCCACCTTCAAGAGGGCAGTGCTTTTGTGGTATCTTTTGATGGTCTCAATGAGGAGGACATTAGGAATGTTATTTTAGCAAATACATGCAATTTTATCATTCACTGGTGTGAACTAACAGTGCCCAGGACTGTGAAAATAGCATTAATTTATGTGTAATTGATTTTCTTGATATTGAAGGACGGCCTAGAAGAAAGGACAAGCAATGCATTGTATTTGGCCCTTGAATACATAAAGAACTTATTGAAAATTCCCTAAAAATGAGAAGAAATATTTCTCCTTAATACTGCAGTGTACAGTCATAGGAATCTGACATTTTAAGTAGTTAAAACCCTCAAATGGAATTTGTTTCACATCATTCACAATTCAGATAACGAATGCTTGCACTAATTCAATCGGATCAGTATCCTTCTTCCTGGATGTTGATCCAAAGTAGTCAGCCATTAAATAACTTGATATCAGTCAAGTACAAAGGATGGATAAGTGAGGTAGAAGATTACAGGAAAGCAATTTATATCATTTGACACTTGAACATGTGCAACATGTGATCAGGGGTATCATTTTGAGAAAGCATAGAGGAACAAAATGCATTCCACGTGTAATACTGTTATATATCAATGCATTGAAGCACTCAAGTTCTTGATCAAAATATTATCTATTTCATTTTCTATCACATTATTTGAAAATTAATATAATTATATGAGGCAAGATTAGAATTCAAAAGATAGCTTAACCTCAAACACACCCTGTTTATCCTTCTCCGGAAAGAGTATAGTCGATACATGTTAATCAAACAACTGACAAGATTAGAATTCAAAAGATAGCTAAATCTGAGGAACCCCTGTGGGGAAATAAGTAATATTCCACAATACTTATGGGAAATAATTGCAATTTTCAAATTTGTCTTGATGTTTGATTACCACTAGTTACCAGTGAATACAGTTGCATGGCTTTAGAATTGTGCAAAAGTATTTAAAACAAAATGTATTAAGACTAGGCCAAAGCAGCATGATTAGCTGGGCTTCTGACAACATGCAGAAATACATCACTACTCTTAAGGTTTATCCAAACCAAAATATGCAGAAATCTACCTAGACAGAGTTTCTGTTTGCCTGATATGGAATATACTCTTTCTCTCCAAAAGGATACTATCTGCTTCTCCAAGTCCAGTGTGATCTTATACACACCTTGACAAGAGCTAAGATTTAGGGACCCCAGCATGTGTGGTGTTATGGTAGGATTTAACCATTTAAATCCACAAAACCTACAGTGTACAGAGTGCTGGTAAACATCCTGCTGCTTGTCGAACCTGGACCAACCCACCCATTAAGGCTTTCGTTTGCAGTTTTTTCTGGAGCCAAGTGGGAAGAAAGCCAGTCCTCTGTGACAAGCTTGTTTATCTATTTCCTATCAAGGAGTCAGACTAGCTGGTCAACCATCAGTGGAGCCCTGGGATATGCCAGGCCTGTCCCACTCTCTGGATTATTCAGTCTGCTATAAAAAGTGGACATGCATCAAATCTTGAGTTGCTCGGGATGTCATCTTGGAATTGACTTAACCTCAAACAGACCCTGTTTATCCCTCTCCGGAAAGAGTATAGTCAGTAATTGTTAATCAAGCAACTGACAAATTAGGTTCTGAAGAAAGGCCAACAAACTGAACCATTAACCCTCTCTTCCTCAATCCACAGATGCTGTCTGATCTTCGCAATGTTTCGAGCATTTCCTGTTTTATTTCAGTTTTCCAGCATCTGCAATACTTTTCTTTTTGTTTGACAAGCAAAGTTTATTGAAGATTGGTCTCACAGATAGCAGAAATCATTACTTTCGCACAAAGGACGTTGTGAGCAGCATGATATTGTCAGAAAGTGTTGTCACCATCTTCCCAATCACAGTATAGACACACACATTTGTTGGAGGTGCACAGCCTCAGCAGCAACCCCTGAAACAACCCACTCACTGCAGGCATTGAACCTTGGCTATAAAGTGCATGCTCTGATGTTTGGTTTTCAGGTCATGCCTTCCAGACTCATTATCAGCTGTTCAATAGGACAGTCTAAGAGCTAGTGTGTCGGAGGGGAAAATGATTGATCGTTCCATTCATATCCTACTTCACACATATTGATCCATCCCACAACCTGGCTGGAAAGACGCCAGCCTAAACTATGACCGGTCCTAACTTTCACATTCCAGTGACCATTCCTAAGCTGTCACTGCCATTCAATGCGGATGTCAGAGCAAAAGTAGAAGAAATTACAAAGTGGCGAGGTAAAGCAAAAGCATGCTTTGACAAGCAAATGTGCAAGGGAACCACGATTTAAAGTTAGAAATTGGGTGGAAGAATCAATCCAGAACAACTCTTCACCTTGATGTTATAGATATTCATGTCCAAAGTCATGCACTAGGTTTATGCAACATCAATTGCTGAATCCAGCTTCTTATGCAAAGGGCATTAGTAAAGAAAACTGTCTGGTGTTAGGTTAACTCTCTTCCAGAGTGATAGGTTGGTAAAGGCTTGAACCTTCCCTCGCTCCTTCTACAGTTTGTTTACTTTTTTCTGAGTCCACACCCAGGCTTATCCAATCAAGCACAGTGAGCACCAACAGTAAACAGATTCACATAATCAAATACAGCCCAATTGGACACCACATCTTTTCCTCCTTGTAAAACTAAAGAACTTATTTTTAATTAAACCATCCTGAACAACAAGCACATATACATCGAGTTTTTTCTAAGACTTCAGCTTATCCGTTTTCCCCAAATACAGCAATAGTCTTTGAGATATAAAGCTGTCTGATAGCAATGAATTTGAGATTGTGATCCTGCATGATCAACTCAATGAGGCCGATGAACATCAGTGATGATTTTATTGAATGGCGGAGCAGGCTCGAGGGGTTGCGTGGCCTACTCCTGCTCCTAATTCATATGTTCGTATGTATGTTAACAACATCACAGTCACTGATTGGAAATGGAAATGTATCCTCATATCACTGTCCTTGAAATATCCTGGTCTTCTCACCATCAAATGTCTCACGATTCACTTAGTGTTGTCATCCAAAAGATAAGCATTGGCACTGAGCAACCGCTTGATCTGCTTTGGTCTTGCTAGCGATGATGCAAGTTTGTGGTCACAATTTGGCCATTTGATGGGAGCCCAATCTCCAACTTAAAATCGTGGTGCCCTTGCATGTTTTTGCTTGTTAAAGTATACTTTTGCTTTACCTTGTCGCTTTGTGATTTCTTCTGCTTTTGCTCTGACATCCTCATTGAATGGCAGTGACAGCTTAAGAACGGTCAGTGGTATGTAAAAGTTAGGACTGGTTAAAGGTTTGGCTGGTGTCTTTCTGGTCCGAGTGTGGGATGGATCAATATGTGTGAAGTAGGATATGAATGGATTGTTCAATTGTTTTCCCCTCTGACATACTAGCTCTCAGACTGTCTTTTATCACCCTGTTGAATTGTTTATTGTCACTAATTCAATTAAGGGTTGTATTGCAATGTCAGATGGTGGTGAATTCCATTGCTTGCTAGGAACTCTGTGAACTGACTGGAAACAAACTGCGGTCCATTGTCTATAGCGATAGTCTCCGGTAAAGCCCAATTTGTAAACAATTTTGGGAAGATGGTGATGTTGTGGTGATGTCATTGGACTAGTAATCCAGAGGCACAGACTAATGCTCTGACAATATGTTTCAAGCTAGTCTCAGTAATGCTAACCATTAAACTATCATTGATTGTTGTAAAAACCCATCTGGTTCACTAGTGGCCTTTAGGGAAGGAAATCTGCCATCCTTACCTGGTCTGACCTACTTGTGATTCCAGACCCACAACAATGTGGTTGACTCTTAACTGCCCTCTGAAATGGCCTCGCAAGCCACTCAGTTCAAGAGCAATTAGGGATGGGCGACAAATGCTGGCTTTGCCAGTGACGCCTACATCCCATTAAAGAATAAATAAAACTTGTCTAGAATGCCAATGACTGAAGTGGTGTTTATGGAAATTGTTGTAGCGATTTCTGACCATTTACAATGTAGATCATGAATAACAACCAAAAAATGTTGATTCCTAGGAGCTGCTTGCATTTCTCCAAAAATATCTACTTGGAGTTGTTGCCATGGTTGTGTTGGCCATGGGATCGGTGTTGATATGGTTTATTAGATTTTTCACTGCATGTACAAGCTACGCAGTTTCTCACGAACTCTACTGGCCATCAGGATATCTGACAGGATTGTTGCTTCATCTTAATAATAGCCATATGTTCTTCATGGGCAAGATGCAATACACGCTGCTGTAGCACTTTTGGGATATCTGCATGCAATACAGTTGTCATCAAAAATGTGAGTTCATTACATACTCTCTAGTACAGGACCAATTCTTCCTCTATTTCGCGAGACTGCTCAGTTTTAGGTGTTGGCTTACTTTCCACAGTATGTTGTCTGTCAGCAATTCTGACTTTAGCTCCTTTTGCTTAACAAGATTTGCAGTCACTGTGAAATCGTGCGATCACATATGTCGCAAGACACTTCAACATTGCTAAAATTGTCTATGATAGCAGAGTGGTTAAACAGGTTAGCTAGTTGGTTGTGTGAACCTACAAGATACTCAACCTTGAAGTTGAACAGATGAAGAAGAAATGACAATCTATAGATGTGTAGTGGTCAATGAACAGATTGTGACGTGGCTAACAATGTAGTCAGCACTTGGTGATCAATGTGAAGAGCGAACTTTTTACTGAGGAGGTACGTGTCAATGTTCACAAGTGTGAATGCAGACTAATGCTTCCTGCTCTCCAGTAGAGTATTTGCATTCAATTTTCGACAAACGGCATGAGACATAAGCAATTGGTCTTTTGCTTCCTTCAATGTACTGTGAGATATCTGCTTCAATCGCATTTTCTGATGCTTCTGTTGTGGCTTATGTTTCTGCATGTGGGTTGAAATGCGCGAGGACTGGAGGAGATGCTAACTTTGCCTTCAGTGTATTAAATGCTGTGCAATTGTCCATTCTCATTGTGCACCTTTGTGCAGTAGCTTCCGAAGGGGCTCCGCCATCTCTGAGTACTTAGGAATGAATTTTTGATAAAAGCTGGTAGTACCGAGGAACAATGCCGACACTTTTCATTAAACGGGGTCAGAAGTGCATGAATAGCTTTGACATTGTTGTGTTTAGGCTTTACTCCAGCTGCTGTCACTCTGTACCCCAGAAAGTCAATCTCAAATGCTGTGAATGTGCATTTGTCCTTGTGGAGCAGCAAATTGTGTTGTGCAAGTTGAGTGAACACCGTTGATAACCGCAGAACATGTTCTACTTTGTCCTTTCCATGGATAATGATACTGTCAAGTAGGTTGAGCATCCCCTCAACATCTGGCAAGACTGAAGAAATTATCTTTTGGAATGTGCTAGGTGCTGAACTTAAAGTATTCTGCGGTACTGAAGCACACCGTCATGTGTAACAAATGCTGTAAGATATCAGCTTTGCTCTGCTAGTGGTATCTGAAGATGGCTCCATTGCATATTGAGCATTGTGAAGACTGTGCAGTTATGAAGTTATGCCGATAGTTTTTGGATCATAGCAAGTGGATACTTGTCTGGAATGACAGCTTTCTTGACTGCCTTAAAGTTGGTCTTAGTTTGCCATTTTTGTGCCATACAATGACTAGGTTCAGTATCCATGGTGATAAGTCGATTTGCTCAATGATGCGGTTTTGAGCTCAAAGACTGCAGTGTTTATTAGAGGAATGTCTTCATTGAACTGACTGTAATATGGCTGCGTGTAGAGAGAGTCCCTCAGCGCAGAGGTCAAATGACTACAACAAGCCAGATAGGACATGTAGTAATGTAGCATTTCAAACCCAAACATTCCCCTTTTCATAACGAACAAAAGACACAAACCTTCCCTTTTTCCTAACAAACATAAGACCCAAACATCTCCCTTTTCCTAATGAACAGAAGACAAATTTGCATTCATGATCATGTGTAACTGTGAGCTACCCGAGTTACCACTATATACCCACTGTTTTCATGCATTAACAACTGTTTGTTCTTCTAGTCAGTCTCTGCACCTGCATGGCATACATAGGGTGGAATTTTCCATGCCTTTTGGCGTCAGGCGTCATGGCGGGTGTGCCAACGTCATGAAACCAGTTTGCAATCGTCCACTGAACCTGTCAATGGCGGGCCACATTTCCGACCACCACACGATGGGAACTTCATTTTAATACATCTGCATATCATTATAAGCCCTGCTTTCTGGAATCATCCCCTCCCCACAACGCTGGATCATCCGGGCACGTCATTGTGATTGCACACTGATGTGTTTCGCAACTGAACATAAATGGCATGCACTTGACAAGCTGCACTTCACTCAGGACTTTGAGACTTGTTTGTCTACCTTGCTTCGGGCAGCACTCGCGGTCATCAGCGCCAGGCTTCGCAGGCAGCACCACATCATTTTTGCGGGGGCTCATGGGCAGGTGTCTACTTATGAGAGCAGGCGTGAGGCTGGGGTGGCTTTTCAATGGCTACAGGGCTATGGCTTGTTTGCAGAAGGGAGATAAGTGGCCCCAAGCAAAGGAAGAGGCTGCAGGGTTAGGGCTTTACTGGGGAAGGGGGTATTCCAGGGTTTGTATGTGGGGGCACATGTTGATCTGTGCAAGTGGCCTCAAGAAGGTGAGGGCTGATGAGACAGTCTTCAGGGGAGATGAGGCCAGATGGAAATGTGAGGTGTGTGTGAGAGAGTGAGTGGTGATGTCCCTTGGGCTGGCAGTGAGTGAGATGCCAGTGAAGCTGCGATGGCTTTGTGAGTGTGTGAGTTTAAAGTGATGAGATGGTTGCCTTATCCTGGTGGCACGTTCATTCATCCTTTTTCTGCATTAGATGGCGAACCTCTTCTGTGCAGTGTTGGCACTGACCACCTCTGCCACCGCCTCCCAAGCCAGAGTGGTGACACTGATGGGGCTCCTGCCGCCAGGAGGTGATGGCGTGGCAGGCAGACACACAGATTTTAAAAGGCTCAGGCAAGGTGACACACAATACCCTGAACCAGTTGATGCCTGCCATCGTAATGGCACGTTTCCTGGGAACGCATGATTAATGAGGCAAGATTGGGATGATACGGCATGAAAAGCCATCATTGAGGCTGGTGGGTAAAACGTTCTTTTTTCTGCCCGCCACTGCACTTATTGCAAATCTGGACAATTCCGCCCATAGTCTTTAAATCTGTCAGGAAGATATAATAATTTTCATAATGTTATTGGAATTTATTGTAAAATAGTGGTATCTGTGTCTGTACGTGTCTGTGTGTGTGTGAGAGAGCTTAATTGGATTAAAGGCAACTGGCCTGAAGGCTTTGATGTAAACATGGTAAACATGGGGGAAGTTTAGAATGTGAGGTGTAAAAGGACATTTGCATTTTTAAATAAACCAGGCTAGATTGTTTTCAAAGGCAGGGTGAAATGTGTCACCTAGCCAGGTGAAGTTTAAAAACAGTGTGTTTATTTTTCCCAAAGATTACTGGTAAAACTTAGGGCTAAGAGAGATTTTTATTATTAGAAAGGTAAAGTCTGAAGACATAGTGAAACAATGGGAATTTGCATTCAAAAGGGAAAATATGTACAAAGGAGTGAAGGCGGTGTGTAAGGGTAGGCATTTTTAAGATCTAACAAGTGTGAAAAGCCTTCATCATCTATGCCTCAAGCTACTGTTTTCAAAAAACTGAAGTTAAGAAAACCCACTTTGCATTCAACTGGTTCAGGGTATTGTGTGTCACCTTGCCTGAGCCTTTTAAAATCTGTGTGTCTTACTGTTGCCTTAATGAAAGTGTAACTGGGAGTCAAATTAAGTAGGGGATTTAGGAGTTATCATAGTTGTAATTTGGAGATCTATGCATGTGTTTAAAATAATTTCTTATATTAATAAACATTTAATCTAGTTTTGTAAAAACCTAGAAGACTTGGTGGTCTTATTACTACTGAATTCAAGGCATGTATCTCGAAATTTATACAAATTGCAAAACAAGCTGTGGCAGTTGTTTCAAGTTTCCCTTTGGGATTTGAACAACTCAGCATTTACCACTGGCTGTGCCATAACAAGATCATGCAGGTCTCTTACTGGTATGCGTGCGTGTTCTACTGGCGGTCCATCTGGGTGATGCTCCTTGTCTGGGCAGTGTTGTTCCCATGGCACTTGTTGCTGTGGGAAATGTTGCTGTTCCATTGGTATTGTTGGGGACAAGTGGACCTCTAGGATTGATGGTAGTTCTGTACTCAGCACAGCTGGTGAGATCCCATCTTCCTGACTGGCTGATTGCTGTGAAGGAACAGGTTTACTAATTGTCCATATGTGCCTTCAGTTGCACTAGGAATATTTGGTCGTTCACTTCCACAACTTCTCTACACATGTCTAGTTGTCATGTGGGCTGACTCCTGTTGAGAGCATTTTGAAAGTTTGTACCCTGACTGGCTCTCCAACCTCAGCTCTGGCAATGGTTTGGCAGTCTTGTCAAACTGAAATTTGGTTTTCTGTTGTTTCACCTTGATTTTTTCATTCACGCCTGTTACTAATTCTGGGTTCAGTAGCTTTTTTGCTATTGAAAGTGTAGTTTGAGTGCAGCGTGACATTAGTCTTTGGACTGGACTACTTTCCATGCCTTCAGTCGGCGTGTTTCTCCACTCGAGGATTGCCTTGTATGCATTTGTGCTAGATTTGGTTGATTTCTTGATGATTCCTTCAGCGATTTTCACTGCCGCCTCAGCCTCTCCTTTGGACTGGGGATAGTGCGGACATGAAGTATAGTGTTGAATTTCCCAATCCTTTGTGAAGCTGCTGAATTCTTCACTCGTGAACTGAGGGCCATTGTCACTCATCACAATGTCTGGAATGGTAACGACTGAAGTGTGCTTTCAGGCATTCTACTATTTCTCCTATTGTCGCTGAAGTCAGCTGATCTAATTCCCAGTAGTCAGAATAGTAATGTACAGTGACAAGATAATCAGTTCCTACTGTCGTGAAGAGGTTTACTTGCCACTTCTTCCATGGTCTGTCTGGGATATCATGCGTCATCAATAGCTCTCTAGCTTGTTTAGCTTAGTGCTCATTACAAGCACCGCACTGGCCAATGTGATCTTTAATTTCATTGTTCATGTTTGGCCAGCAAAGTACTTCTATTGTCTTTCTCAGATGGATGTGTTTCAGCATCTCCCCTCTCATCTCCTTAAGGATGATGACTCTATTTCCTTTGTACAAGATGTCATCTTGGACTATCAATTCATCTCAGTAAGTCCAATATGCTCTTGTGAGCACAGTTGTGTCCTTGATGATCTCAGGCCAAACTTTCATCATTACTTCTTGCAGCACTTGGAGATTTGTATCTTGTTGGGTCATTCGCTTGATTTGAGCAAGGTGCTTTTCTGTCAGATTCAATGTCTCTGCTGGGTTGATGACTTCCATAGTATGTCGAGCTACTGCTTCACCTTGAATCTGGAAGATCTCACATTCTGTTGTAGCATCCTCAACTTTTTTCATGGGGAGTGTTGCTCACGATAGCATGTCAGTGACGTACATCAGTTTCCCTTGCTTGTATGTCACATCCAGATGATATCTCTGTAAACAAAGTAACATTCTTTGCAGATGCTTTAAAGCAGATTGTTGGAGTTTGAGAAAAATGCTTCAAAGTGGCTTGTGGTTGGACCCCACTGTTACTTTGTCTCTCCCAAACAGGTGCTGATGAAAATATCACAGGCAAAAACAATAGCCAGGCACTCTTTCTTAATCTAAGCATAGCACTGTTCTGTTTGCTTAAGTGCCCTGGATGCAAATGCAACTGGTTGTCCTTGCTGCATCACAGTTGCTCCCAGGCCCAGTCACTCATGTCACATTGCAAAGTGACTTTAGCATTGATGCCATAGTACATCAGCACTGGCGTTGTCGTCACTGGTTGGTTGATTTTAGTGAACACCATTTCTTGTTCTATGTCCCAATACCAGTGCACATCCTTGGCAGTGAGCTCGCGTAATGGTTCACACTCCGACGATAAATTAGGCAAATATTTTGCAAAATAGTTCATGACATCAATAAATCTTTGCACTGCTTTCACATCTGTTGGTCACTGCATAGCTGCTACTGCTCTCAACTTGTCAGGATCCGGCCGAAGACATTTTAATCTCAGTACATGACCTACGTACTTGACTTGAGGCATCTTCAATTGCAATTTTTTCTTGTTCAGCTTCAGGTTCATCTGGGAAGCTCTCTCTAGCTGTTGTATTAAATTTGGATTATGGTCAGCTATGGCTTCTTCCATTGTGTCTCCACATCCATAGTTTAGTAGATCATTCAAATGGCTTCCACTCTGGGAAGATCACTATCTCACGCTGTCTGCGTTGACACTCTTCTGGAACCGTGGAAATGCCAAATGACATGCACAACCATCTGTATCTCCTGAGTGGCATCCAGAATGTAGTTAGAAAGCTGCTGCTTTCATCCAACTTCACTTGCCAGTAACCATCCTTTACATCTAGGGTAGTAAAGATCTTTGTCTTGGCAAGTTGTGGCAAAATTCCTTCGATGGTTGGCATGGGGTAGGGAGATCTCTTTAGCACTTTAGTTAGATCCTTAGGGTCTAAACATACTCTCAGCCTTCCAGGTTGTTTCCCTGTTACGATGCTGCTAATGCAGTCTGTGGGAATTGTCACTTTCTTGATTATTCCATTCTTTCCAGCTCTTCGTTCTTGTTTTTAGGCTTGACTTGAGGGCAGCTGGAACACTTCTCGGCAGATGCTGAATTGGTCTTACACTCTCATCTGCTTCTAGATAATATTCTCCAGGTAGATATCCAAACCCTGTAAACACATCTTTGTATTCCTCTAGGGTCTGTTTGCAGTCAATGGCATTATGTGCTGTGACAAATTGTAAATCTCTGTTGGCATGTTTAAGCTTACCAGTCCAAGCTTTAGACTTGCTCCATCGGAGATAAGTAGCTGTTGTGTACCATCTTTGATCTGGAACTCCATATCTTCGTTCTTGCCACAGTATTGGGCTCTCAGACAAATTTGTCCTATCGCTTAGAGTATCATGCCATCACAGAGCCTCAACCTTAATTTTGAGGGCTTCATTTTTGGATTTTCATGTTGAGCCACTTGCACAGGTCATGATGTTGCATGGTGCACCAGTGTCTATCTGGCACTTCTTGTTCACTTGATACCCTCCTTCTGTGGTCATCATTGTAACAGTCACAAACTATTTATCACCTATAGACTTGACTGAGCCAACCTGTTGTATGGTGTATAGTGCTTCATTAGACTCTCCTGCTGATATCTCTCCAGTGGCCATCTGTATAGGCTTGTTTTGCTTCTTTCTAGCCAAACGCTTGTGTGAAGTTAAAGCACTGCTTTCCTCAAACTGGGCAATCCTTCTTTTCCTTTATGTGATGTCCTCCACAGTATTTGCATTCTGCCCCTTGTCTGTGATTGTCTGCCCTTTCAGCCTGGAATGTCTCTCAGCATAATGTATCTCCTGGTCTGTTCTGCCATACATGTGCTCTATCTGACATTTACAACCTCCACATTTCTGCACACGTCTATCATTTACTTGAGAGTAGGTTTCTCCTTTTTCAGTAGACTTGCACTCAGTGAGGGATCTCTTACGCCTAACACAATTCTATCTTTAATGAGATCATCTTTTAGTTCCTCAAACTCACATGACTCTGCGAGCCGTGTTACTGCAGGCACATAATGATCAATGGGCTCCTTTTCACCTTGAGCTCTAGTGTTGAATATATAGCGTTCATAAGTTACATTCACTTGGGGTTCAAAGCATGCCTTCAAGGCTTTTGAAATCTCTGTCATCTGTTTCCTTGGTTCATTGGATTGATTTAGGGTAGAATACAATTTGTAGCAATCCCCCTGCAGCAGTGTTAGAAGTGTAGCTACTCGTATCAGCTCTGGCTTGTTAATTAAATCTGTTACAATCCCATAGTTTTGCCATTGTAAGTGAAAGAAAAACTGCCAGTTCTTCCACATATCGCCTTTCATTTCTACCCGAGCATGGAGAGAGAGAAAAATTTACAGCTATTTTGACCCACCCTGTATTTTACTTGCAGCCTTCATTTTTTTTTGCTTTTCCTTGTCCTTTTTCAGAAGCTTTTCACAGATTTGAACATTTCTTTGTTCCTTTCTTAGTAGTTTTGGCTTCTCTGTAGTTTTTTCCAGTTTTCAAACTGTATTTCAGCTCCATTCTGACACTACGTTTCGAGGTCAAAGACAGCAGTGTTGCTTAGAGGAATGTCTTCATTAAATGGATTGTAAGATGGCTGCGTACAGAAAGAGTTGCTCATGTCAGAGGTCACACGACTAGAGCAAACCAGATAGGACATGTAGTAATATTGCATTTCAAACCCAAACAGATACCGTCTGCTCCTAGCTGTTTCAGTTCCTGTGACAAGGTGACATGGATTGCAAATAGCGTCCATCTCAAATTTTGCAAAACTGGTGGAATTGATGTGTCGACATGAGGAGCATGACTGTACACCTTAATCTCCCCAAATCCAGTAAATAAGGAAGGATACTGTTGTGTTTAGCCTGTGTTCATCGATGATATAATGTGCGCTCTGGTGGGGTATTCAAGTTTGAATCCAAGGCTATTGGAAAAGTTTACCCCCATAATGCTTCTAGCTTTAGCTACATAGAACATGAACCTGTTTAGGATGATGTTTTTGTAACATACTGCAACTGTGATTGTTCCCAAAACTGGAGTAATTGAGTCAACGTAAGCTTGAAGAGTGTCTGTCGCAGGACTGATGGTAAGTTTCATCCACCTGTGGCAGAGTTTGTCACACAAAATTGATACTTTCACACCAATGTCAATGAGAAGTGACACTGAAATACCTGTGATCTTGACTGAGCAATCCTTAAAATAACCTGGTGCTTTATTGTTCATAATGGTATACACATGCTTTACCCACTCTCAGGAACAGACTCCTCTACGTGTCAAACTGATGAAGCCCTCTTCTTTGAGATACATGCCTTTGCGAAGTGGTTCCACTTTAAGCATGAGTTACACTTTTTCCCCTCAAGCTGGACATGGTGTTGTAAATTGATGAGCACTTCTATAATTTAGGCATAATTTTGAGGGCATTTGACTGTAATGGGGCATGTGCTGATGAGACTGCTGAGGTCTCTTTGTCTGTAACCCTTGCACTTGAGCTGGTTGAGCAAGCAGTGTCTGAGGGTACATATCTGTGTAATCTCTTCAAATAAATCATAGAAGATTAGATTTTGACTGCCAAGGTTATGGCCATTTCCAAGGTTAAATTATCATCCTCCAAGTGGAAATGCTCCTGAAATTGTGGAACTGAATTAATTGGTCACAAATTAGTTCATTGGTTAGTGCGCCAAATTTACATGTCGAAGCCAATTCACGCAACACTGTCAGGTACTGTTTTATGGGCTCACCATCTCCCTGACATCTCTGGTGGAATGTATATCGTTCGATCATTACACTTTCTTTGGCCCAAAGTATTTTTCGAGAACACTTACTGCCATGTCAAAGGTAGACGTGTCTTTTGTGAGCTGCTCAAATATTTGCTGATCTTCTGCTCTGAGACAATGTATGAGTATTGCCTTCTTTCAGAATGCTGCCACATCCAGACTGGTCATCCCTGCAGTGAGCACGGTGGATCACCCGGCGAAGAAAAGAAAGGTGCAGAAGGAGGTAATTTTAAACTTTTCTCCATCATCCTCACTGTCAATTTGTTGTACATTTTATATCTTGGAGCGATGCAGAGTTGACTCTAGTTTCTATATGTTTTATTTAGAGTGCTTTAAAATGCCTGCTCCACGCTTACAACTTTAGCTTCCAGCTCCTTCTATAGTTTGTTTACTTTTTTCCTGAATCCACACTCAGGCTCACCAATCAAACACAGTGAGCATCAACAGTAAACAGACTCACATAATCAAACACAGAACAATCGAACACGACCTTGTTCATCTTGGATCTTTGTTTCTAAAACACTACTCATTTATCGTTATCCAGAGTAAGATTTCAATGGTGGCCAATGTTCTGTAAGTAGGCTTCTTGGCATGCAACCTTAAGTTCAGTCTGCAACAGGAGCTCTTCCATTGAAATTGGCTGTCTCCAGATACAGAAACTAGAATGGGGGGGTGAGCACATGAGATGGAGCACCAGTAAATGAGAGTGGAATAGAAAAGAATCACAGAGCAGAGAAAGACGTGATTTAACAGAAAGCTCAGTTAAGTGAGGTTGTGACAGATGCTGTAAAATAATTCCATTTGGGGCACATGAAAGAACAACAAATGATGACCCACTGCCGTGAGATTCACACAGGCGGTGAAATATTCCAGATTATTTTAAAATATTTTCTTTGCTCACATAGCAAATTTGTATAAAGGTAGCTAAAGTTATGCTTGAATTGAATTGTGATCTAGACATTTAAAAGTACACTGGTGTTCCGTTTTGGTCACAAAGACGTAAGGATGATAGTCAAGTATTGGAAGCAGGGCAGAGGAGGGCCACTTGGCTGAACCATGGTTTTAGAGATCTGAGTTACCAGGAAAGATTGGAGAAATGTGCACTTTCAAACCTTGCCAGGATGCATCCAAGAAATGAGATAATACATGTATATAAGATGGCAAATGGCATGGAAAAGGTGAATCGGGAAAATTACTTTATATTAAATTGTGTGTGTGTCCTGGGCAAAGTGTAAACTTAGCTCAGGTCAGGAAATTCTTCATATGAAGAGGGTTAATAAATGGGTGGATTACCAGATATAGTAATGGAGGTGAAAACCCTTCGAGTCATCTAAGAGTCAATTGTATGATGCAGTGGGGGGATTTCAGGGTCTTTGAGGCTGGGTAAACTAAGGTGGACTCAACGTTCCTCCTCATCCATAGTTATTTTGTGAGGTTCTGAGGAACAATTAAATAACAGCAAGTGGAAGGATGCAGATCTAATTCTTGTTCTTGGACTACCCTTGGGCAGAATTTAACAGGTGGCAGGACTTCCTACTGCTCCACTGAAAAAGTTGGTGGTACTCACCCTCACTCCAGTTGGTTAGCCTGTAGCCATTTAACGCTCTAAGAGTGTTAATGGGTTGGAGCCGGGCCTTTTATCCCCATCTGAGGAAGAAATCCTACCTCCGAGAATTGCAGCCAAACTGATTGGTCAGCAGCTCTTTCATCCCAGCAGTGCCACCAGGAGCAATGGCCACTGCTGGGGCCTGCATTCAGTCACAGAAAGCAAAGAGCTGTTGCAATGTTTTCATGTAGGAATCGCGGCAAACTTGTGCATAGACAGCTCCCACAAACAGCAATTTGATAATGACCAGATAATCTGGTTTATTTTTTTTGCGACGTTCACTGAAGGATAAATATTGGCCAGGTCACCAAGGTTAACTCTCCTGCTTTTCTTTAAAATAGTGCCCCGAGACCTCTTACCCCCACCTGGGAGGATGGACGGGGCCTCAATTTAATGTCACATCTGAAAGAAGGCATCTGTGACAGAGCAGAACTCCCTCAATACTGCACTGCAATATCGAGATTTCTGTGCTCAAGTCCTGGAAGACCCCCAACATTTTTGCCTTAGAGGTGAGAGTGGTACCACCTGAGCCACATCTAACACTTAAAACATAATTCAAAACTAGCACCTTTCTGTTCACTTGCTGCTGAAAGTTTGAAGGGGAATTTTGAATTAGGAAACTTTTTGGGGCACTTTGACATGACTTCACCTACATTCTAGCAGCAATTACTCTGGGAATTATCTGAGGAATTTACCTAAAAACAGTAAGCTCTGTGCTACTGAAAAGATACTGGGACATTAACATCTCAAAGACACAAAGCAGGTGCCATCAGACAATCCAGTTGAAGAAACTAGGAGACCATCACAGCAAATGGCCCTAGACAACAGCCATCACACAAACAAACATCAACAACAGCTAAGGGGAAATGGATCTTAGCACATGCACATTGACTTGAGATTCAGAGACATCACACTGGGATGGGGTCCATTGTTTCCGTTGTGGAAACAACATTGAGAGCTCCGGGGCTTGAGCAGCAGCTGGAGGCCGTGAGGTGCATCTGCGAGGCTGAGAGTTTTGTGGATAGCACGTTTTTAGATGTGGTCATCCCACAGCTTACGGAAGTGCAGACAGAGAGGGAATGGGTGACCATCAGTCAGAAGAAAGGTGTCAGGCAGGTAGTCAGGAAATCCCCAGGGTGCATCTCGCTCGAGAACCATTTTTCTGTGTTGGAAAATGGTGAGAGTGACGGTTCCTCTGGGGGGTGCAGCCACGCTTATGGCACTGTGAGTGGTTCAGCTGCAAAGGAGGGGAGGAAAAAGAGGGGAAGAACAATAGTGGTCGGAGACTCGATAGTAAGGGGAACAGTCAGGTGTTTCTGTGGCTGTAGACGTAACTCCAGGATGATATGTTGCCTCCCTGGTGCCAGGGTCAAGGACGTCACTGAACAGCTGCAGGACATTCTAAAGGTGGAGGGCAAACAGACAGAGATCATGGTACATATTGGTACCAACGACATAGGTAGAAAGGGGCATGAGGTCCTGCAAGCAGAATTTAGGGAGCTAGGAAGCAGATTAAAAAACAGGACCTCAAAGGTAGTAATCACTGGATTACTTCTGGTGCCACGCACTAGTGAGTATAGAAATAGGAGGTTAGTCCAGATAAACGCGCGGCTGGAGAGATGGTGCAGGAGGGAGAGCTTTAGATTTCTGGGACATTGGGACTGTTTCTGGGGGCGGTGGGACCTGTACAAGGTGGACGGATTGCACCTGAACCGGAATGGGACCAACATCTTTGCGGGGAGGTTTGCTAGAGCTGTTGGGGAGGGTTTAAACTAACTTGGCAGGGGGATGGGATCCTGAGAGGAGGTTCAGCAGGGGGAGATGCACAGCCAAAATTAGAAGAGAGAGCAAATGAGTCTGGAAGGCATAGAAATTATAGGCCAGTTAAGGAACAAGGGAATTTGGCAAAGTTGGATGGTATTTATTTTAATGCAAGGAGTCTGACGAATAAGGCAGATGAGTTGAAGGCACAAATTAATGCATGGAAGTATGATGTCATTGCTGCCACAGAGACATGGTTGAGGGAGGGTCAGGATTGGCAGCTCAATATTCCAGGATATAGGGTCTTCAGGCGAGGCAGGGAAGGAGGTAAAAGAGGAGGGGGTATTGCAGTAAGCAGTAAGGAGGGATGACGTCTTAGAAGGGTCCTCAAAAGAAGCCATATAGGTAGAACTTAAAAACAAAAAAGGAGCAGTCACATTGCTGGGAGTGTACTATAGGCCCCCAAACAGTCAGAGAGAAATAGAAGAGCAGATATGTAGGCAAACTTCAGAGAAGTATAAAAATAATAGGGTAGTAATAGGGGGGGATTTCAACTTCCCCAACATTAACTGGGTTGGTCATACTGTGATAGGTTTAGAGGGAGCGGAATTCTTAAAATGCACCCAGGAGAGTTTTTTAAGCCTGTACGTAGACGATACTACAAGAGAGGGGGAGGTCCCAGACTTAATTTTAGGGAATGAATGTGGGAAAGTGGTAGAGGTATCAGTGGGGGAGCATTTTGCAGATAGTGATCATAACTCCGTTAGATTCAAGGTTGTTATGGAAAAGGACAAGGATGGACCAGAAATCAGAGTTCTTAATTGGTGGAAGGCTGATTTTAATAAGATCAGATATGATTTGGCCAGAGTGGACTGGGAGCAGCTACTTTTAGATAAATATGCGTCAGAGCAGTGGGACTCATTCAAGAAGGAAATAGGGAGAGTACAGGGCCAACATATTCCAATAAAGATAAAGGGTGGGACCAACAAATCCAGGGAACCCTGGATGTTGAGGGATATACAGGGTTGGATAAAGAGAAAAAGGGAGGCTTATGGCAGATACAGAGGGCTCAAAACAGTGGAAGCCCTAGAGGAGTACAGAATGTGTAGTGGGGAACTTAAAAAAGGAAATTAGGAGAGCAAAATGGGGGCATGAAAAAACATTGGCACGTAAAATAAAGGAAAATCCAAAGTTATTTTATGAGTACATTAAGAGTAAGAGGATAACTAGGGAAAGATTAGGGCCCATTACCATAGTGGTAATTTGTGAGTAGAGCCGGAAGACGTAGATAGGGTTCTAAATGAATACCTTGTGTCGGTGTTCACGAGTGAGAGGGACGACGTGGGTATGGAAGTCAGGCAGAAGGACTTTGATATATTTGAAGAAATTAGCACAGAAAGGGAGGAGGTTCTAAGTGGTCTGGCAGGCTTAAAAGTAGATAAATCTCCAGGCCCAGATGAAATGTATCCCAGGCTGTTGAGTGAGGCAAGGGAGGAGATAGCAGGGGCACTGGTAATGATTTTCAATACCTTTCTGGCCACAGGAGAGGTACCAGAGGACTGGAGGACAGCCAATGTGGTACCGTTATTCAAGAAGGGAGGAAGGGATAAACCAGGGAACTACAACCCTGGGAAGGATCAGAAGGACCTTGGTGTGCATGTCCACTGGTCCCTTAATGTGGCAGGACAGGTAGATCAGGTGGTTAAGAAGGCATATGGGATACTTGCTTTTATTAGCTGAGGCATAGAATATAAGAGCAGGGAGGTTATGCTGGAACTGTATAAAACGCTGGTTAGGCCACAGCTGGAGTATTGCGTGCAGTTCTGGAATCCGCATTATAGGAAGGATGTGATTGCACTAGAGAGAGTGCAGAGGAGATTTACCAGGATGTTTCCTGGGCTGGAGAGTTTTAGTTATGAGGAGAGATTGAATAGACTAGGGTTATTTTCCCTGGAGCAGAGGAGATTGAGGGGGGACATGATTGAGGTGTATAAAATTATGAGGGGCATAGATAGGGTAGACAGGAAGGAACTTTTCCCCTTGGTGGAGGGATCAATAACCAGGGGGCATAGATTTAAAGTAAGGGGCAGGAGGTTTAGAGGGGATGTGAGGAAGAATTTTTTCACCCAGAGGGTGGTGGGAATCTGGAACTCACTGCCTGAAAGGATTGTTGAGGCAGAAACCCTCATAACATTTAATAAGTATTTGGATGTGCACTTGTGGTGCCATAGCATACAAGGCTATGGGCCTAGTGCTGGAAAATGGGATTAGAATAGTTAAGTACTTGTTTGAACGGCGCAGGCTTAATGGGCCAAAGGATCTTTTTCTGTGCTGTGGACCTCTATGACTCTATGAATGGGTTGTCTAAACCAAAGTAGGAACCAGGCTAAAGAGATTAAGGGGTGCTAAGCACCGACCATCCAAACAGAATGTGCTCCAGGAAATGTACTGGAATTGCAGTCACCAAGGAGCATCAGGAACGGTCAACCTGATTCATGGGCCTACAGCTTGCACCGGAACGACCAGCCGTGTGGGGAGTTGTAAGTATCAGCCAGATCCACGGATTTTGGGCTGAGAATTAAGGATAACTTTAAGGGTAGTAACTAAATCCTGAAAGGGGGTTTGTGTTGGACTGAGTAAGTTTTGGGGCAGAAACGTGGGGTTTTGTCTGTGGTTCTACTTTTCAGTGGAGTTTTATAAATTAGTTTGTGGTTTAGAGTGTTGTGCGGCGTCATTACAGTAGTTTAGAACTCTTGTATTAGGGGCAGTGGAGGTCAATAAATAAGTTTGTGGTTGAGCCTAAACCCCTGTGCCCCTGTGAGTTTGTCCTCAATAAAATCCTAAAGTCAAGAACCAACAGTAAGGGTAAACGAGCACTGATTGAACCCTTTATATGTCTAGTGACCACGGTAGGACCTTAAGGCTAAGGACAAATTATGGACGGGGCTAAGAGTAAGAAACCTTCAATGGAGCAGAGGATTTCTGAGTATGTAGGAGGTAAATTGAACTTTTCTGCATCGTGGGCAGAGGAGTTGATGAGTGCTGCCTGCCCGGAGGAGTGGGCGGGTAGTAGTTCACACAAGAAATCAAAAGAGAAAGCAGTTTGGCTGCTCTGTGTGCAGAGACATCTTTTAGCAGCGAAACTTAAGCAAGTGCAGGAGGAAAAGGAGGAGAGGGAGAACAGGGAAAATAATAGGGAGGCCGTGGTGGATCAGCTGGCAGCAGAATTAAGAAGCGAAAGGCAGGAGAGGAGAGCGCAGGAGGAGGCTTCAAGGAGCACAGTGGAATCTTTGCAATGCCAGGTTACAGAAAGTAAGAGGGAATGCCAGACTCAACGGGAACAAAGTGCCAGGAATCTGGAGAGAGCTGGCAAGGTTGAGGGGCAGCTGAAAGATGTCAAGTCAGTTGACAAGGTAGTGCAGAGCCAGGCACACGAAGAGGCGGACCATGGATCCTGTAGGGAAAAGATCTGGAAGCTGACCCTAGCATTAGCCGGGGCCAGAGGTATGGCTAACCTCATGGCACCAGGAGAATGTGGTATAGACAGGGATGACGTGGGGAAAGAGTCTGATGGCGGGGCTCAGTATAGCAGGAGTCGGCTGGCTCCCAAAGCACCTGGTCCCACCAATACCGATGTGCCCTCTGCGACAGCAGAAGTTTGGCCCACCTCCAGTAGGTGGTGGTCCGGCACCTTTGCAAAGTGATTATGTTGTCCCGTATCTCACCCTCCATTTGCAGGAGGTGCTAGCCAACATGCCAAAGTTAAAACCCCAGAGGAGATGCCACTGTCCACTTCGCGAATATCGAACAGATAGGGGGAATTAGCAACTGTGATGAGGACGAGGTGAAAAGGCTGATCTTGTTCTCCCTGGATGGGAAATTATATCAGAGTTTATCGGCAGCTACTAAGGCGGGGGAGTGGAAATGTGAATGGGTTGAAGGATGAGATTTTGATTGCATTGGGACGAGCTCAGGGCAGCCGTTTTTGCAGGTCAAGCAGACCCGGCAGCTAGTGGGGGAGGCATCGGACGCGTTTGCAGACAGGTTATGGCCTCTGTATCTGAAGGCTACAGGAGGCAACCAGGGTTGGTTACAACTAGCAGGGTCTGCTAGAAACCATTGACAAAGAACCCGGATAGCCCATTGCCTGTCACGGATTCGAACAATGGCAGAGTCATGGTTTGACCCCGAGGGCCTGACGAATACAGAGGCAGGGGTATTGAGGAAACTGACCCGAGCATTTAAAGCTGATGGGGGATTGGGGGGGGGGGGGGGGGGGGAGAGAGCTCAAGCAGAAGGGTAATGTGCATGCGATGAAGGGAGGCCAAGGAAGCAGAAGGGAACGAAAGCAGGGGGGTCTAACACTGACAAAGCATGTTTTGATTGTGGGAAGGCAGGACGCTGGATCAAGGAGTATCGGTTTCCAAAAGGGGGTAAACCAGGAAGAGAGGGGGTTCCCCAGGGTCGAAGCTGTGGGAAGCAGAGGCTGAGCCTCGGCGAAGGGAAGCAGAGAGGGAGAAGGCAGACGACCCAGTAAAGATTCTGGTAACCGCATTACAGCAGGTTATAGGCATGAGACAGGGGAAACAAGGCACCGCTGTAAGCAGTGAGAAGCCCAGTGGCCCCACCCAATGACTAAGCTGTGCCCAGCCTGAGCATGTGTGCCCACTCAGATGTGACGAGTGGGGGAGGCCCTGTGTAGAAAAGAGGGTGCAAGATGTTAGGGGGGAGATCTGTGGATAGCGGAGTGTCCAGCACAGTCGCCCACGCGGTCAACCCAACCACTTCTCCCTGGTCGAGTGGGACTCCGTTTAGGTTAATGGGCTTCACAGGAAAAGAGCAGGCTGGGACCATATCAAACCCCTTGCTGATAGAGTTAGGACCCCTTGCCACAAAGTGGAAATGTGTCCTGATGAAATGGGAACAGGCGGACAAGGGGTCCTGGGGGCCAACTTCATGCTGGCCCACCATCTCATTGTAGACATGAAAAAACACTGTCTATGGGAAGCAGTGGACTCAGGCGAGTCAGAAGAGGTTTGTGTCGTTCTCAAGGACGACAAGGTGAAGGGTAGTGTCTGCTCCAAGCAGCCAAGAGGCAGCTACAATTTGGATCAATTAGTCCAAAACACCCCGGCCGCTTATCGGAATTGTGTGAGAGACAATCTCGCTGTATTCGCCACCCACAGACATGGCTGCGGTAGGGTAGCAGGGGCAGAGGTGAGGATACAGGGAGATCCGATGTCGCGACCTCAGAAGCAGTATAGTTTCCCCAGGTAAGCAGAGAGGGACCTGGAAATAGCATTAAACTCCTTGGTGGAGCAGGGGGCACTGCGAACGATAGTAACCCATATAAACTCTCCTTTGCGGCCAGTTAGGAAGCCCGACTAGTCGTGGAGGGCCACGGTGGACTATCAGGTACTCAATATGAACATCCCCGCCTGGGCACCCACTGTAGCAGCAATGGTGGATTTAATAGGGAATATTGACAACCTTCACCGTGTTGGACATAGCCAATGGGTTTTGGTCCATCAGATTAAGATGGGAAGACCAATACAAATTCGCGTTCACGTTTAAGGGACAACAGTATACTTGGACGTGCCTCCCACAAGGGTTTCACAATAACACCTCAATCTTCCACCAGTGCATGGCCGACACCTTGAAGGGTTTCAGCCAGCTCGGACAGCTAGCCTAATACGTGGATGACTTGTTACTGATCTCGGGTGGCTTGGAGGATCATGGGCTCCGAATGGACAAGCTGTTGAAGCTCTTAAAGGAAACGGGGTTCAAGGTGGACCCCAAGAAAGCCCAAATAGGACAGGAAGAGGTGCAGTTTTTGGGACTTACGATCAGAGCAGGGCAGAGGGCTATAGATGATGCAAAGGGAAGAGCAGTACAGGAACTACCTGCCCTGAAGGTGGGTCTTTTCTGGGCATTACGGGATACTGCCAGGATTTTCATCGAAGGTTACGCGGCCACAGTGGCTCCTTTGCTTAGGCTCCTTAGGAAAGGGGTAGACTGGGAATGGCATGAAAATCGCCAGGAGGCATTTGCCCGCCTGAAAGAGAATCGTCAAACTTCCCCCGCACTGGGAGCAATAACTGGGGACTCAGATTTTGGAGGTATTTGTATTTGGAGGTAGCGGCCACCCAGGATAGCTTGAGTAGAGTGTTGCTCCAGGAGCGGCACGACAGGCTAAGGCCAGTGGCTTATGCTTCCTGAGTCCTGACAGGGGTTGAGAGGGGTTATCCGAACTGTGAACATCACATCACCACTGGGGGCCCTGGAGCGTTTACGGGGGGGGTCTCTAATGGCCCTGTGGACCTGTCACACCCCAACATAAATGCTGCTGGACGGGGACAGTGAGCAGCTGCCGCATCCACTCGCTGGACACGGCTGCTTTCCCAAATTAACTTGAGGGTGGAAAACCTGGCGGAACCAGAGTTAGCCCTCAGCCTGCTATCCCCGGGAAACAAAGCATGTGGGCTCAGTGGAAGGGTGTGGGACATAGGTGTGGGGTTCCGAGCCGGGGAACAACAGACAGGGAGAGACGTACACGTGGATGGGTCCAGCTCGGTAACAAACGGGGACCGTATGATGGGGTGTGGGGTTTATGACCCGGAGGCAGGAATAGAGAAGGCAGTAAACTCCCTGTCACACTGAGTGCACAGCAGACAGAGCTGGCAGCTGTAGTTTATGTGGTCACACACCCCCTGAAGAATTCCCAACCCCTACACCATATGCTCAGATTCGATGCAAAAACAGAATTACCTGGAAAAACTCAGCAGGTCTGGCAGCATAGGTGGAGAAGAAAACAGTTGACGTTTCGGGTCCACATGACCCTTCAGCAGGGGTTTTTATGCTCAGATTCGCTGTTCACATGTGATTCCTGCATTGAATATGTGGTGATATGGGCCCGGCGAGGATTCAAGTCTGCAGACTGGGAAGCCCACTGCAAAACATGATACTGGATGTCACAGGCAACATCCAGAAAGTGAAGGCGCATTCCAGAACAGAACCCAAACGGGTAGGCAATGAAAAGGCTGATGAGCTAGCAAGGAAGGGGGCTAGAAGAAGGAGTGTCGTGGGGCCCATACCCATTTGGAGCGGAGGCCGCTTTAAGGGATTGGGAGGGCGGCCCACGGACTTTAAATCTGCCCCCACCCCAGACCTGACTCAGGTCCAAGCGCAGGATACGGTGTTGAGAATTGTAATTAAGAAAAAGGGAGAGCAAGATCCAACTGAGAGTCCTTATGGAGCGGTCGATGTGGTGGTTCAGGAAGGGGATGATGTTCAAGGGGGGAAAAATGGGCTGTGCCCACGCAGTACCGGGAGGTGTTCATGCAACTTGCCCGCGGGGGCCCGGCGGCTGGACATCCCGGACTGGAGACGACCTGGAAGAGAGGAGAGCAGGCAGGTTGGTGGCCCCATCTCAGGGAAGAGGTAAAGGAATGCTGCAATAGGTGGTTAGTGTGCACTGCATACAACCCAGATCCCCGCTGCAGGAAAGCCTCACAGGGACATGTCCGAAGGGTGGAAGGACCCTGGCAATCCATACAGGTGAACTTCATCGGGCCGCTGCCCACCACTGAATCAGGCAACAAATATTACCTCGTGCTGGTGGACATTTTTTCTAAGTGGGTAGAAGCCTTCCCTTGCCGAGCAGCCACAGCATTAACTACCGCCAGAACCCTGGTCCAGGACGTATTCTCCCGATGGGGACTGCCTCGGGTAATGGAGTCCGACCAGGGGAGCCACGTTAAGGGACACATCATGCTGGCCACCCTGAAGCTATTGGGTATCCAAGGGAAATGGCTTGTGGCCCACAACCCCGAGTCATCGGGTATAGTTGAAAGAATGAACTGGACACTGAATGAAAGGCTCAGGAAGGAGGTAGGAGAGCACCCAAAGAAGTGGGATGAGATCCTGCCGCTCGTTCTAATGAGCATCAGGGCTAGCCTCTCTAAGAGCACAGGGCACTCTCCGCATGAACTGATGACAGGGAGGGCGATTCAGGCCCCAACTCAAGTACTAGTGCCAGTCCTGACTGAAACCCAAACGAGGGAGGTTACCCGGAATAAGTGTGCGAAGGACCTATACGAGACCCTGAAGGAAATACACTGGGAGGCAGCAAATAATATGCGGAGCCAACACCAGAGAAACAAACTGCTGTTGGAACCAAACAAGGTGCAGGAGTGGAAGGCAGGGGACCAGGTCATGGTGAGAAATTATGCCTGGGTAGGGGCATTCAAACCACTACATCTGGGACCGTATAGTATCGTGGACAAGACAAGCCCGATGGTGTATGCAGTGCGGCTGCCAAAGAAGGAAAAATGGTTCCAGATCAACTGGTGTAAACTGTATGACCCCAGGGAAAAGACAAGTAAAACAAACCAGGGCTCAGGGAACGATCGTGAGCCTGATGAATATGAGTCCTTCCCCTATGATCTGGGATGATGATGAGGACAGACAGCAGCGCGGTAAGGAGGAGCAGTCGGACACCCCAACCCAGGGTGCCCTGGACACCTCCCCATACATCAACTCTGAGCTGCAAGAGACCCCACCCTGAGAGACAGGAAGGGAGAATGCAGTAGCAGGTACACACTGTTTAAAATTTGTACATAATCAAAGGCTGTGGAGGGAGGATCCCTCACAGAGTAGTGCTATTTTCTTTTTGTCTTTTTTCTGTAGAGACAAATTGGATCCAAGCACACAAAATGGGATGCGCCCTGTGGCTGAGCATGGTAGTAATCTTGGTTGGAGCCAGACAGACAGAGCGAGGAGACACCGAGATGTCCTTCACCTATGGGTGTATGGAGGGGGGGCCGGACCCATCATAATACAGTGGGGAAAACCACAGGGACATTGACAGGATAAACATATATTCCCACAAGGGAAAGTGGCCAGGTTGGTTGGGATCAAATTCGACCAAATACTCCGACTCCACCAGCTACCAGTTCGGTGAGACATGCCCTGCCCAAGATTAAATATTAGAGCTGGCAAGGTAAAGGTGGAAGAGGGAAGGCGAGTGTGCCTGGAGTGTCGAGGAAACATCTCAGTGGGATGGTGGTCATGCTTACGAAAGACACATAGGAGTAAGGCCGATGTATTCAGGGACTGGGAGAGACTGGGAAACAACTCATTCAGACAAGTTACCGGGACAAAGTGGGGTACGAAATTGCGCTGGGGCAAATGGTGGGAGGAGGAGCAAGGAATACATATATATGTGTGGGGGGATCTGAACACAAATGCCACAAGGGGGCAGCCATTGCCTTCAAACGCCAATGCCAGGACTCCAGATCCGGACTGGACTGGACTCAGAGTTTAGACTCTTAGTGGTCCTGGATTCCCCAAATGCCGTCAGTGCCACCGCAATGGTAGCATTTGACTGGAAGCCTCCACTGAGGGCCCCAAAGGCCCAAGTCACGGAAGTCAGGTATCCTGTAATAACACCTGGACCCAGGAACAGGTTAGTGTTATTTCCGACAGGGAAGGTAGTGTACCATGATGTGCATCACGAGATAGCCCTGGTCTCCTCAATTTTATGGAGGTGTGACTTCTCCGGTGATGCCCAGTAGAGACAGAAAGGTTGTACGAGAAGCTATTAAAGGAAACGTTGCAACAATTCTACAACCTGGATCATGGGGACAAAATTCAGGAGAGTTTGTACAAATTGCATAGTAGCCGACACTCCAGCTCAGGAAGAGAAAAGAGGGGATTAATAAATGATGCTGCTACTGTATTTAACAGAGGGACGTCACTAATCAATGGCCTAGATAGTGCCCAGCTCCAGCTGCAGGTCAATACCCTGCGGAATCAGTTGAAAAGAATACGAGGGGAGAGCAACGAGATTGAAGGGCAAGAGTTACGAGAAAACCAAGTTATGATAATTCGCCTGAAGGAAATAATAGCTGAGCTGGAAATCCATGCCCAGACAATAAACAAACTGATCAGGGAGGGCTGGAATATGTCAGACCGAGCCACCCAGAACGATGCGTGCATTGTGTACAGTGCTTGGTTGCTAAGTGAGGGTTCAGTAATCTGGAAGATTTGAGACAGGGTCGCGTACCATCATGGATCAAGAACAAACACTTAACCTCTTGAACCCATGCCAGCTGTGGTTGGCTTTTGAAGCAGACCCAGTCCCGATTGACTGTGGCCAGTATAATCCAAGCTATAATGGGAGTGGTTCTCAGTATGCCAGTAATGGGCCAGCCACAGCAACTGGCGCCTGTATACCAGACGGAGAATGTTGGGGTCATTAGAAATGGGGAACACGTGCAGCGTCAAAAAACCCCTCCATATGTGGTCAAATAGGGGAGCTCTATGTCTAGCACAGACTTAAAAGGGTGCCAGGAAAGAAGGGCACATGTGGTGTTATGCCCAAATCACCTGAATGAATTCGATTGGCCACTGTGTGGGTTTGAATCAGAAAGCACACGACCCATCAAATTCACTATGGAGGTGATGGCCCAGGACCATGTTCCACCCCAGGTGGCGTATGAGGGCAACGGGACATACTGGGTTACCACCAGTGTGAGTCAGCATAGGATACACAATAATACTTGGTGCCCTATCCAGGACCCGACTTTCTGTTTTAAACCCCCGTTGGAAGTCGAGATTTCACAAGTAAGGATAATCCCTATCTGGAATCATGCTGCAATGAATCTTCCAGTAGACAGGGCCCTCCCAAACCTCCAAGATTACATTTTGGATATGATATTCCACCACTTCCCGAGCACCTCACAAAATTAGTAAAGGGGGTGGAATTATCTCAAAAACACTATTACACTCATGAACAGAGAAACAGAGACACAGGGAATGAAATCAGAGAAATAGCATCCCCACTTTGGTGGGATCTTGGTCTCAACATTGAAGTACCCTCTTGGATCAGAATTGCTTCACAAGTGTTAGTCATCGTACAGTTAATCATGATGTTGTACATATTAGCTTTGTCTTGTAAGCTGAGGTGTAAAACCAAAAGGCAAAACCTGGGGAAGTGGTTAAGAAGGGATTTACCAGAGGACTCTAGGGTATAGGCAGTGATCTGACTGAGGCTTGCAATTCCCAGTATTGCGGGTGAAGGTTTGTCATCAGAAGTAATATCTCTAGTGTTTGGGAATGTAGGATCGTAATCCCCTCCAACTGGACTTTATTGAATACAAAACCCCAAAGACTTTGTTTCATGGACATAAACACTACAAAACAAAACAAGCCAAACTTCAACACAGAGGAAGGCTGTACCGCAAGGGGTTAATCTTCAAACATGTCAAAACCAAAACCAAATCGATACTGTGTAAAGATACTGGGACATTATCATCTCAAAGACACAAAGCAGGTGCCATCAGACAATCCAGTTAAAGAAATTGGGAGATCATCACAGCAAATGGCCCTAGACAACAGCCATCACACAAACAAACACCGACAACAGCTAAGGAGAAATGGATCTTATCACATGCACACTAACTTGAGATCCAGAGGGATCACACAGGGATGGGGTCCATTGTTCCAGTCGTGAAAACAACATTGCGATGTATGGGTCGCCTGAACCAAGGCAGGAACCAGACTAAAGAGATTAAGGGGTGCTAAGCACCGACCATCCAAACAGAATGTGCCCCAGGAAATGTACTTTGATATTAGAAACAAGATTCGTAATAAGAAGTCCAAGGCCGTGGGGTCTGGAACTGTGGTCACCAAGGAGGATCAGGAATGGTCAGCTCGATTAACGGACTTACAGCTTGCACCGGAACGACCAGCCGCGTGGAGAGTTGTAAGCATCAGCCAGATCCACGGATTTGGGGGCTGAGAATTAAGGATAGCTTTAAATCCTAAAACGGGGTTTGAGTTGGACGGGGTAATTTTTGGGGCAGAAACATGGGGTTTTGTCTGTGGTTCTACTTTTCAGTAGAGTTTTATAAATGAGTTTGTGGTTTAGAGTGTTGTGCGGCATCATTACACTAGTTTAGTGCTCTTGTATTAGGGGCAGTGGGGGTATTATGTCAATAAATAAGCCTGTGGTTGAACCTAAACCCTTGTGCCCCTGTGAGTATGTCCTCAATAGAATCCTAAAGTCAAGAACCAACAGTAAGGGTAAACGAACACTGATCGAACCCCTTACACTACTCAGGGCACCTACCAGGAGTCACCAGGTGAAAAAGACAGCTTAAACACTGGCATCTTGCAAGAAAGGAGGGCAGGAAGGCATGAAGCCAGGCAGAGCTGCAGGAGGGTGAAATAGACCCCTTTGGCTCAGCAGGTGCAAGACCTCGGTCTTCCTCTGGACTCATCCGCCAGGACCTTCAGTGCTGTGTCTGAAAACCTATTCACCCTCTCACTCAGCCCCTGAGCATTCCTGTCAGTCAGCACACACCACACCTTAGTGGAAGTGGGTGAGTGCAGCCCACTTGCGTTTCTCCACAAAAAATGCATCTAATCAGCATTGGAGTGCTTATCTGCAGGTGTCTATTTTAGGTAATCAACATTAGAAGCAAAATTGAGCACCAAAACCAGACTTCCAAGCTGGTGTGTCAAATTAGCTCAGCACCCATTTAGTGCTTGTTTGCACTCTTTCAGCAAAATAGCCCCAAATGCCTTTTTAGTGGATCATTTTAAAGTCTTCATCCCATTACCTAAATTTTTACAATAATGCCTACATTTTAACTTGTCTGCATTTTAAACTGTGCACTTTAGAATAAAATACAATGGCACAAATAAAATTAATTTCAAAAATCTGTGTGCAGTTGAATGGCTTGCCTTGTCTGATTAAAAGATGACCAAAAGATTCCTTTTAACTATGTTCCTCTGTTGGATGTATTAGCTCTGGCCCAAAACTGGTTTTGTGGGGGTAGCACACTCTATTGTACTGTGAGAAAAATAACTCGCATTTATAAAACACCTTTCACGGCCTGAAATGTGGTAATTCAAATGTTGCAACCAATCTGCGCAAAGCAAGCCCCCATAAATAGCAATGAGATAAATGACCAAATAAACTGTTTTCATAGAGTCATAGAAGTTTACAGCACAGAAAAAGGCCCTTTGGCCCATCAAGTCTGCACCGGTCAAACAAGTACTTAACTATTCTAATCCCATTTTCCAACACCAGGTCCATAGCCTTGTATGCCATGGCATCGCAAGTGCACATCCAAATACTTCTTAAATGTTATGAAGGTTTCTGCCTCTACCACCCTTTCAGGCAGTGAGTTCCAGATTCCCATCACCCTCTGGGTGAAAAAATTCTTCCTCACATCCCCTCTAAACCTCCTGCCCCTTACTTTAAATCTATGCCCCCTGGTTATTGATCCCTCCCACCAAGGGGAAAAGTTTCTTCCTGTCTACCCTATCTACGCCCCTCATAATTTTATACACCTCAGTCCTGCCCCCCGTCAATCTCCTCTGCTCCAGGGAAAATAACCCCAGTCTATCCAATCTCTCCTCATAACTAAAACTCTCCAGCCCAGGCAACATCCTAGTAAATCTCCTCTGCATTCTCTCTAGTGCAATCACATCCTTCCTATAATGTGGATTCCATAACTTATTGGTGTTGGAAGAGGCAAGATAAATATTGGTCAGAACATCAGGTGAACTCCCCTGCTTTTCTTCAAATCATGTTCTAGGGTCTTTTATATCCACTTGTAAAAATAGATGGCACCTCTGTTAGTACTACCAGTGGCACAGCGCAAATCTAAGAGACTAATGGTGGTTTGTAGATTGATTCAAATAGGTGTGTACTTGAAGCAACTGATTCTCCCAAGGTTGTTCATTTTTATTGCTTTAGATACAGATTTGGATGAGTGCAAAAAATGGAAAACTCCAAGTGAGTAAATAAGGAATCAGTGGCAGCCTTCCGTCTCCTAGGGTGATGGTTAGCACTGTGTTTTCCTCGGGCCCTCATCTTGGCCAGCTGACCTTCTTGTTTCTGTTCACCTCTTCCAGTGCCCTTCTAAATAGTCACCCTCCAGAGGTTATGCCTGTCAGCAACTGTCTCCCAGTTGTCAGTGTCATTATCCACCATCTTCATATTTTGTTTGCAAAGGTATGGGCGCCCGGGAAGTCATGACCCAGTGGCCAGTTCAATGTACAGAACATCTTTGGGTATATGGCTCTCATCCATCCAATGAATATTGCTGAGCATGCACAGACATTGTTGGCTTAGCAATGAGTCTATGCTAATGGAATTAGCATGCTCCAGGACCTCTGAGTTGGTGACCTTGTCCTGCCAAGAGATGCCAAGGATAGGTCTGAGACAGCGAAGGTGGAAACTGTTCAGCATTTTCTCCTGCCTAGAATATGTTGTCCAGGTCTTACCACTGTAGAGTATCTGCTAAGGATGCAGACTTGCAGTTCAGTGTTCTCAGTCAGGTTGCTGTTCTTCCACACTCTCTTACTCAGATTGAACACAACAGCTTGCAGCTTTTACGATGCACGTCTTGGACTTCAGCATCAAGTGACAGATGACCCGTATTGTGCAGCCCAGATATGTGAAGCTATCAACAGCCACCAGCGTCACATTGTCAATGCTGATAGATGGCGATATTCTGGACTATGACATTTGTCTTCCTGATGGCTGATGGTCAAACCAAACTCTTTACAGGTGTGAGAGTCTGTCCATTTGCCACTGCAGGTGTTCCTCAGTATGGAATGTCCAAATAAGGAATATGAAACTAAAAATGTGACAAACAAAAATGATGGGACAGCAAGTTGTAGGCAGCAGTGTACAGGAAAATGGGGAAGCAGTCCAGCACCCAATTCTTGGTCTGATGGCTACTGGAGTGGAGGAGGTGCTGCGTGAGGAAAAGTTAAAGAGGTAAAGAAGATTGCCCTCCATGCAACTCCATGCGTCATCGCCATAGGTCAGAATTACAGTATGCCTAGGAGGTGCAGCAACATTTCAGGATGCAGCTGCTTGTTAGTGTCACTGGTTGTGCTGCTTCTGTGTTACATGATAGCAGCAGGTGTCCCTGCAGTAAACTGCACAATTCTTCAACTGGCTCTCGGTTGACCTAATCCCTGTGAAGACAATTCTACATGGTTATTACTGGACACCCGAGAGATGGTTGATGAAATGTTAAATAAAAACAGAAAATGCTGGAAAACTCAGCAAGCCTGGCAGCATCTGTGGGGAGAGAAACAGAGTTAATGTTTTGAGTTCATACGACTGAAGAAGTTACTTCAGATTTCCAGCATCCGCAGTATTTAGCTTTTAGCTTTGTTGGTGGGTTCAGCCAATGAAGGTACACTAGCTAATGAATGCCTTGGCATGCTTTCTTACATGTGACATGAATGACAGCATAATGTATTGTGCTTGAATTGCTTGTATCCAAAAGTAGCTAGTCAGGCATTCCCATATCTTAGTGATGCTATTGGGTATGCTCTCTCAACTTTCTTTAAACACGATAATCACTGCCAAAGCAGTGTGCGTTCACCTCTACAGTAATGGTTGTGTGGATACTGAAGTATGGGTGTAGAGAACCCCTCATGCAGTCTGACCTGTTTAACATTCCTTCATTGGTCCTTCCTCACAAAACCTCAAATAAGCATTGAGATAATTATTAATGCCAAAAATAGTGGCAAAGGTAAAATATGACTACAATTGGCACAAAGAGCCTATGAGCTACCAGGAAACAAAAGAAAATGGTTGAGAAATGTCAGAAATACACTTAGCTTAACATTACTGTCTCCTTTCTGTGACCTTCTGTATTTTTACTGTTGCATACCTTGGACTTCCATTTATACTTGAAGTCTGGCATGCCAGAAATTTGGGAAATGGCATGCCAGAGGTTCCTGCCCTATTCAAGGTGAGCATATCTGATACTGCTAGTCCTGTATCCCTTGGAAACTATACTTCAGTGAAAAATAGACCATTCTGTGGAACTGAACTCCTGCCCATACCTGATATTTATGGGTAGAATGAGTGGCCAGGAGTAGAGTTTCCAGGCTGTAGTGCCAACATCAAGCCCTCACTTTATCTGACTGAGTTGAGTAAAGCTCCCCCTATTGTGGCATCAACAATGCACCTTAACTTTAATCTCAGATAGGACCCACTAATATACAGTGGGATTTTAAAAAATTCCCTCACACCTACCAGTCTTATGTTTCTCCATACAAGACTGCTAAATTATTGCTGATTTTTACAGCACTAATGGTCCTATACAGTCGGCCTCCACAAAACTAAAAGCTGACATTTGTATTATACTTGGAGCATTGGTGCAAACCAGTTTCAGTTTGCACCTACACTATAGCTGCAGAGTAACTGTAGTTTAAGAATGTATAAACTAACTTAATGTAACATCTTCACAGCTAGCAAAAAGATTAAACATTTTCAACACAAAAAAATTATTTCTATTATGGGGCCCAATAAAGCATTGAGGCTCTTAGTTGAAATTCAATCATGTTGATGGGTTCTATTCTGTGATTTGAAAGACAAATAATTAGAATTGCGTAATACAAATACACTTGTGGCATGGTTTATACAAGCATTGTGGATAATGATTGAATTAGATTCAAGAAGCGCTACTTTAAATTTTTTACATAATTTTTTAATCATATATTGTTTGCCAACAAAAACACATCATTGTGTTTTAGTTAAACAGGACTGTATGTGTATTGGATACTAACCAGGTGCATGCCCTGCTACTGCAAACTGGCCTGGTTGGTATCTAATTAATATGCGTGCGAGAAGCAGCTCTCGATAAAAATAATGCATTTACAGCAGGCAAGACATAGTACTTGTTAATAAACTGTATGCAACCAAACAAGGAAGTTTCTGATACATGGCTACCAAGAGATACAGTAAAAAAAACTCTGAAAATTAGCAACATTTACTGTTGGAAAGAATGTGGACATTTTATTTTTGTTTTTTTAATCAGGTGAGCTCTTATCCGTCCAATGCAGGTTGTTTGTCTTGTGGGGCACGTATTTATATACAGTAGTGTCTCAAACCCAGCTGTCCAAAAAACCCCCGTTGTCCAAAAACTGGACATTTTTAGAATGTGCCATGCATCAATTTTAAACTTACCTGGTCAATTCGATTAGGCACTGCATTGGTGCAGTGTGGCACCTGACTAGTTATCCCCTTTGGCACTTGTGCGTCGGTCTATTCCCGTGCTCAGAGCAACCCTTGACCCCACCTGACCTGACTTGACCTGAACTGCCCATGGCCTGGACAGCCCAACCCAAAGTCTGGCAAGATTTAAATCTGGCAGAGCCTCAGTCCCAAGGTTGCTGGTTTTGAGACACTGCACCTGTTCTCTGTAACTTTGCATTGCACATATACAGTTTAGACCCATCGTCCTACTAATCTGCAAATACCTCAAGCTGTTAATACTAACAAATCTTAGTGTCTTGATTGAAGATTTATCCCCCAATTTAACAATGGGATTAGAAGTAGGTAAACAAAGTTCAAACAGGTCAAACCAATGTGTAATGTGCTTAAGTGCAACTGAGTTATTTGAACTCTGTTGTCTGAGCCTGCAGGTCATTTTGGACTATAGGCTACTTTGGAAACTTTTCTCTAACATTTCTTTCTAATTTTCTTCCTTGGAAACACACCCTTACCTTGAAATGATGTGAGCGATTTGCTAACAGGCCCCTCTAGTCTACACCATTCTTGGCCTAGCAAGTATTAGAGCGGGAAGAGGCTAATTATTTTTCTCTCCTTTGTGGGGAAGCAGTAGCATGATTAGATTAATTTGTAAACTTATTAGATGAAAGTTTGAACCCGCTGCTGGTTTTGTACCTTGGTGCTACAATATGCTGTGCAATTGGGCTTTTTCTATTTTTTAAATAATTTCTTATATTTATTCCTTCTTTCTCCAAATCTGCTTCCTGCCCTTAGTTGACCTTTCATTATCCAGAAGCTGGTGGAGTAAGCATATTCTATCTGCTTCCTCATTGTCAGCTGTCATCCTGCCTATAACCCAGGAGAAGCCCAGGTCTGAATGTCAGCAGAAGTTACCTGGTCTCTTGGTTCGTGTAACAGTGAAAAAGATGCCATATGTCACCAATCCAGCTTTGTGTGTTCTTGAGTCATAACAGCTACATAGATTGAAGTAAAGACTTGTGTCAATTGTTCTTTACAAGCTAACCTGTGTGAGAAAACCCTTTTGTTGCAAAAGAAATACACTCACATATCACTGACTAAATAAAATCCAGGTCTTACTTTTAATCCACGATTTAAGAAGTGAGTAATACATCTAAATGGCATCAAAAAGATTGTACTATAGTATAATATATAAAGAAAATGGACATAGGTTCACAGCTGACTGATCATGGTTAGATGCATAAATAGATTACTGCTTATTGGCTATGAATATGCAAAAAATCTAACCCAGGGTGTCTGATGATAGCACCAACATTTATCTGATTGGTTGTGCTTTGCTCTTATTTCATGAAAATGTTAAAAAATATTCATTACAAACTTGCACTAAGTCTCGTATATAATAGTTTATTTCCTAGAGTACAATGAGATTTATCCACATTATCCACAAAGGAAAACCTCAAAGTTTTCACCCATTTACATTGCAGTAACAAAATTGTTAAAACTCACCTTTAAATGATGCCCAGTGCAATGCATTGTCACCTTCACTGTCACACGCTTGCAGTCTGGCTCCTTTCCCCATCAGGTAGCAACAGAGGGCAATGTGTCCGCATTGTGAAGCTATTATTAAAGGAGTGCATCCTCTCTTGTCCCTCTCATCCACTGAAACTCCAGCTTGCAGTAGGACGTCTATGACAGAGATCAGTCCTTTGACCGCTGCCCAGTGAATAGGCCGCTGTGCCGGTTCAGAGCGGCTGGGCAGATTCACAGGGAGCTTTAAGTCTAACAAGTATCTGAGAAGAGATATGGATCCACTGAGAGCTACCCAATGCATAAGAGTGTGTCCTTTCTCATCGTACTGACACAGAAGCTCCACATCCCCCTTCTCGACTAGCGTCTGCAGTTCTGTCAGATTTCTACAGGAAAAAAGTAAAATGCAACATTCTTTTAAGAGTAACAGTAATAACTTCTTCAATTCGCACAATGATTCTAACATTAATTATTGCAATTGGTAACTATACATTAATGAAGGGAAACGATTACGGGGAAATAAGTTTTAATTCTGGTCTTACTTCCTTGAAACTTCACTTTTTTCATTAAACGTTTCAGAATGACCTGGTTTCTTTGCAAAGGAAGTTTCTTAACGTGTGCTTTCTCCAAATGTAACAGTAAAACGTTATCATATAGAAATATACAAAAGGACTGCGTAGTTCGAAAAAAAAGTCAGGGAAACAATGTAAACACAGAAAGGGGATTGGGAAATGGGGGGTGGGATAAAGGAAGGAGAAGAAAATCAAAAAATGCGATGCAAGCCGCCACTCACCCGGTTACCAGAGCAGAGATGATGTGTTGCCAGTGCCCATGCCCCAGTCTTTGACCCCCTCCAGCAAGTTGCGCTTTGCAGCCTCTCCGAGATCCTTGCTGTCTGGATCCGGGACTGAGCTCAGAGGAGAGAGCCGCCACCATCTCCAGAACTTGTCCTAGTTGTGCACCCACTGAGTGGGGCATTAAGTACTCGGGCCGGCTCCTCCTCCTCCTCCTGCAGTCACAGTCCAGCTCCATGTGTGTGACCAGTGTCATTTACTAAAGTGCCCCAAGTGCCACTGTCCCCACCCATTCATGGCTCTGCAAAGGCGCTCGGGCAGCCAGCCGCGCCGTTGCAACTTTAGGGGCTAATAACCAACAAACAACCAACCATTTGGTCCCACAGCCGAACTATGGCAGAAGTACTGCCTTAAATGCTTGACATGCACAGGTCTGTGTAGCAATGTGCTTAAATTAATATCGGCAAATACTCAGGTAGAACTATTTGTGGTGGCGGAAATCTGGGAACGATAAATGGAGCCGCCCTCTCCTGGTGACAGGGGTTTGCACACACGGCAAAGAGATGCTCCCAGCTCTTGAGTGCTGTCTGTTTTACAGAACTATAGAGAGTAAAGAAACAGGACATGGAGCCAATCAACTCTGTGGCGCTGTTTTTCTGCTCATGAACCGCCTAGTATAAGTCTTTCTCCTTCAAGTTATATATTTCAGCATTCCTGCTTTGAAAACAGGAGTTTTAAGTTCAATACTATAGAAAGGTTGTGAGGCAACAAAGAGGGTACAGTGCAGTCATTAAAATGCCGCCTGGCTTAAGGAATTACAAATGGGTTTTGAGCAAGTGCAGAGGCAGGGAAAGGGAGTGGGGAGAACAATAGGGAAGGATTGTTGTAGGGTTGGAGGCAAGAGTGATTATTTGACAGAATGGATGATGGTGAAAAGCAAAAGGGGATGATAGCACAAAGAAACTGCAGGAGGTGTAAATGGCAACAGCAGAATCCAGCACCAGCTGTCTGAAAAAATAGGGGCAGTGGTTATGAGCTGAAGTTATTTTGAATTTAAAGGTGAGTCCAGAAGGCTGACTAAAGTGCCTGATTGAGAGGGGAGGTGCTGTTCCCCGAGCTTTATTGGATAAGAGGCTGAGGCCAGATAGGGACAGAGAATTAAAATAGCAAGCTATGAAATGGGTCTGGCTTGCAGACTGAACAGAGGTGCTCAGCAAAGTGATCACCCAATCTGCGTTTGGTCTGCACAACCCACAGGAGACTGCACCATGAGCAGCAAACACTAAACTGAAAGAAGTACAAGTAAATAACTGCTTCACATGCAAGGAGCTTTTGGGGCCTTGGTTGGTGGGAAGGGAAATGGGAAAATGGCAGGTATTGCATCCCCTGCGCTTGCACAAGAAAGTGCTGTGGGAAGGAGAGCAGTTTGGAGTGATTGACGAGTGAGCCAGGAAGCCGGGGAGGGAATGGCCCCTTTGGAATGCTGAAAGGAGAGGCCAAGATGTGTTTGGGGTGGCATTATGCTGGAAGTGGTAGAAATGGCAGTTGATATTCTGTTATATGTGGAGGTTAGTGAGATAAAAGGTGAGGACAAAGAAGATCCTATTATAGTTTTAGGAGGTCAGTTATTGGGTAAACAACAGAAGGTCAATCGGAGTTGTTCAAAAAATGATTTAATGCCATACAGGACTAGTTTATACCCCAAGGGACAAGAACTCTACTTATCAAAAAAAACCATGGATAACTAAAGAGTAAAGGGACATTAGAAAACAAAAAAACCCCAAAAAATCAAAGAATCGCACAGATTCTGGTGAATGGAGAATATGCAAAGAACAGCAAAGGATTGTAAAATAGATGGCAAGAGCTATAAAAAGCAAGTATGAAAAGAAACTTGCAAGGAAAGGATACCAAAATCAACACAAAATATTTTTTCAATTCTTTTAGTAAAAAGAGAGGGCTCTTGAGCAATGTGGGCCCTTGAAAACTGATAATAGTGATAATGTCAATGAAAATAAGGAAATGACAATCTGCTGAGTAATTACGTTGTGTCAGTATTTACAATCGAGAGAGCTCAGCACACTGGACATCCCAAGGAAACTAATATTGAATCAGGGACAGGGACTTACCAAAATTAACATAAGCAAAATAACAATATGAAGAAAATAATAGCATTGAAGGTGAACAAATCCCCGGGACTCGATGGTTTACATCCCAGGTTTTTAAAAGTGGGTGAGAACATTGCAGAAGCCCTAACTTTAATCTTCCAAAGTTTTCTTGGCTTGGGAATGGTTCCTTTGGATTGGAAATTTGTGCATGCCACTTTGTTATTTAAGAATGCAAGAGAGGGAAACCAATTATAGTTAACCTGGCATCTGTTTGCCGGGAAATTTTTAGCACCTATAGTTAAGGATAGAGTGACTGAATACCTTGAAAAAATTCAGCTGATCTGGGAGAGCCAGCAGGAATTGTAAAGGGTAGGTCATGCCTGTCGAACCTCATTGAAATGTTTTTGTAGAGGTACTTTAGTAGTTGTGGACAGGCTAGTGGCTAAAATCACCCCTAGACAGTACTTTGATCACAAATACAAGACTGAAACTGGCTGTAGGCTGACCCTCAATGCCTAATATGGGAATAGGAATCTGTCTTTCAAAGAAGTCTCCAACCAATCAAAGGCTCTGTTATAGCATCACACTGAGCTATCAATCCAAGCCAATATCTCAGGCACGGCCTATTCTTTGATCTCTCCCCTGAGTTATCCTGAAACATAGGCAGTAGGTTGCTGCATTTTTCATAATTACATTAGATCAAACAGCCATTCATCAATATGAACTGTAGGCAACCTTTGACAGCGATGTGGAAGCTTTTGATTCACTATAATGCCTACCTTAGTTAAGTAATCACAATTTAGATAATCATTGTGCCTACCTTGAAATCTCACATCTTGTAGAAAACCTTGCTAAACTGTCTAGCTTGAAATACTGGCTTCCTGTTGATAGTGTTAACCCCTTACATGCTATTTCTAGCAATGAAAAATGCAAGTCCAAAACTAAACATAAGCAAGGATTCATTTTTGCCATACTGTGATTAATCCAGATTGGTTACATCCCTGATTACAGGTGGTGAGCTGTCCCCATACTGGACAATAATATGATGTTGTCAATAACTTGTAGAGAGAGAGAGAGAGGCCTAGGGCGGAATTTTCTGTGCCGACTGGCGTCAGGCGTGTTCGGTGACGTGAGCGGACAATATGGCGAGAAGACCAAAAATCGGTTTCACGATGCCGCAAAACCAGTTTGCGATCGTCCGCTCAGCCTGTTGATGGCGGGCGGCGTTACCCGCCATTAGATGTCGGGAACCTCATTGTAATACATCTGGATATTATTATAAGGCCAGCCCACCGGAATCATCCCCCCTCCACTGGATCGTCCGTCCACATCAGCGGGAAAACACGCCTGTGCAGAACATATCTCGACAACTGTGATGTGCAGAAGTTGGGACTTACCGCCAGAGCCTTACTCGCATTGTGGACATCTGAGGAGCAGAAGATGCTGGAGCCTGACAGTAACGGCACACTGGAGGAACGTCCATGGCATGCTGGGCGGATTCTCATGGACATGGCTCCGCCGCGAAGCAGCTCATGGAAGTTCGAAAGTCACCGTTGAAGTTCTGCTCACAACAGCTGATGGTCGAGAGGGAGGAGAGGAAGGTCCAGCTGTGTTTGGGAGAGGAAGATGTACCTAGGGTTGGGGGAGGAAGGTCTAGGATCGACTGGGAGAGGAAAATGTGTCAGAGGCAGATGAAGTTGGGGAGGGGGAATGAAAGTGTCAGGGGGGATGAGGTTGGGAGGGGGGAATGAGGATGTCAGGGGGTTGTGGTTGGGAGGAGGGAATGGAGGTGTTGGGGGGTGAGGTTAAGACATGGGGAACAAAGGTGTCGGTTTGAGGTTGGGAGGAGGGAGGGAGTACAGGGGTGGAAGGGGTAATGGGAAGAAGTTGGCAACTGGGGAGCTAGCAGTAAGAGGAGTGGAAGGTGTAAGGGAAGTAGTTCGGACGGGGGGGAAGGAGTGCAGAGAAGGGGGAAATTCATGGGAGGGAGGAGTGCGAAGAGGGGAGGGAGTCCAGGGGAAGGAAAGAATGTGGAGAGGGGATGGAGTTCGAGGGGGGGAAGGAGTGCAGAGAGGGGAGGGAGTAAGGGTGGAGGAAACAGTTGGGAAGGGGGAAGGAGTAAGGCTGGAGGAAGAAGTAAGGGTGCCTGAAGGAGTCAGGAAAGGGGAAGGACTGGGCGGGGGTATTCCGGGGTGGGGGAAGGGGTCACAAGGGGGGAAGGGGTTCAAAGGGGAGAAGGAATCGGGAGGGGTTATGTCCAGGTGAACGTGCGAGGGAGAGCTCTGGTGAGTCCATGGCTGCCTCCTGGGGAGTGAACTGAGGGTGGCTGTGATACGAGGGAATGGTGAGAATGACCGAGGGCAGAGTGAGGTGGTAGGGTGGGAGGGTGAAGGTTTAACGGTAGCGGTAGAAGGGACGGTGAGGGTGGTTGGTGGGGACTCAGAGGTAGATACGGACCCTGGGGATGGGAAGGAGGAAGTTGGGGAGGTGAATGTGGATGGGGATGGAGGGATTTTCGGGAAGGAAGGGAATGTGCACGTTCACCTGGACATCCCCGAAGGAAAAGGGCTGTGGCTGTTAGGTCACAGAAGGGAGGTGGAAGGTGATGCCAGGGGGGGTCAACAGCGATTGGGGGAAAGGAAATGTGTGACTGGGGGAGGGGAAAAGACGGGGGAGTGAATGAAAAACTGAATCACCACTGTCTAAATTGAAAGTGAAACAAGGGTCATGTTGAGCGAGATCAGGTACTGAATGAGAGTGTGATCAGTGGGTGGGCGGAGATGCAGATCAGCTCACATGGACAACTGAAAGTGAACCCCCAGCAGGCAGCATTGAAAATGCTCAGGACATTGAGGTACGTGTGATATGGGAAGGATCTATGTGTGTGGGACAGTGCTTGCATGAGGATCCAAAAGGCCCTGCCACACATACACCTCTCCCTCCAGAATCACTCGTTGGCCAGCTGTTCCCTCTGTGGTGGCAGAGGATGAGGTTGAAGCGCTCACAGGTAAAGGGGACTCAGAGGGAGAGGACCGCCTCTGACATTCCTGAGTGGATGACCCAGGGGTGTCCAACTGCTGCTTCTCCTCCTTTCGGGTGCCTGGGGGCAGCGGCCTGACTCCTTGAGGGAAAGGAGCACCTGGAGGGGTTTTAAGGTGCCCTTTTTCTCTCTCGCGTTGCCACTGCAGGAACTCACCATGGCTCCTGTGATGGAGGGCAGGTCTGCACACATCTCAGTGTTCTGCTGGACCAGGGTCTCCATGGCATCCTCCATCCTTCCCATGGAGATCTCCATACAGGCACATGTGGGCACCACTTCATCAGAGAGCAGGCGGATGCACTCCTTCAACTCACGAGCCACTCTCTTGAGGGCTTCCAACAGCTCTGCCGGATGTTCCCACGCCTTCTGCTGACTCTGCAGGATGAATTGGAAAGCCAAATCCAGAGGCTCATCGTCTGACTCGGACCTCATATATGCTGGGGAACCCGGCTGAACCTGCTTCCTCCTGCTGCAAACACATGTCCTTGCGATGACCACCAGATTGTGAACCTGGGTCTGCTCTCGATCTATGTCCCACCGAGTGTGTGCCTCTGCGCTGGTGGAGGGTGTGGGTAACCCTGTGACTGGTCTTCCAGGCTGCTCATTTCCAGCTCTTCAATGGGGGAGGTGTCCTCTTGGCTGGAGGTGAGGACGTGGATGGAGCTGAGGGATTGGCTGGCTCAGGGTGTTGGTCGCTTGGCAGAGCTCCCTGTGAACCAAAGTAGAGATAATTAGTGCATGGCAGCAGAGTTAAAAGCAGGAGAGAGAGCACTCACGTTTGCATTGAGAGAGAGATGATGTGGTGCAGTATCCTCAGGAGGGTGTTTGTCGCCGACCTCACCATCACCGCAGGTACGGCCCATGTCTTCTCCAGTCAGCGCGATGGCACGCTCCTCAAAGTGAGTGAGGGGCCCAGTGTGGGTCACTCCACGCCTGGCTTGGGACCTCTCCCTGCTGATGTGAGCAGGCATGGAAACAGATGGAGAGAGTGTGAGCAGGACACCTGGGTCTGGATGGAATGTTTGTGTGGTGACCGGGGACATGGACAGGATGAGGATGTGGCTCGAGACGATATGAGCCTGATGGAGATGTGAGGGTGTGTGTGAGAGTTAGTGGTGTTGTCCCTTGAGGTGTGAGATCCCTGTGGATGTGTGAAGGTTTTTTTTTAGTGTGTGAGTTGAGAGAGATGAAAAGAGTGACTTACTCTGGCGGAACGGATGAGACCATTCACCCTGTAGTGGCACTGGGTGGCTATCCTCTTTTGCAGGGCATTGGCGCTGACCACCGCTGCCACCACCTCTCACGCTGGATTAGTGATGCCGCTGCCCCTCCTGCAGTGAGAGTGGAAGAAGAGGACAGCACGGTGGGCCTCCATGGTGTCAAAAGATGCTCGATGGACGCATCACTGAACCGGGGGTGGGGCTGCAGTCTTTTTGCCTTTTGGGACCACCCTGTCTTCCGAGCAGCAGTTCTGGGTTGGAAGCACTGAGAGGTGTGCGCATAGCTGCACTTTAAATATGGCAACAGGTGTGATGAAGCAGCGAGGCAATGGTGTGGTAGGAGATTGAGAGCCCGCCTGCAATCAAAATGGCGTGTTTCCCAGGAATGCATAATTAATGCTGCGGGTTTGGGACAATATGGCTTTAAAAGCTGCCATTGCGGCCGATGGGTAAAACGTCATTTTCCCCGCCTGCTACCGCACTTAGTGCAAATCTGGGATGATTCCACCCCTAGTCCTTCAAACTCCGCTTTCTCATCTCTCTCCTTGTGATGGTGGAGTGAAAGGAATCGGCTCAGGGCTCAGATCGTGCTTTGGGCTTTTGGTTTTCTGTCATGAAAAGACAAACAAGAAAGTAAATAAGGAGGAAGGGGAGGGGGGGGAGCAGGGTCAGAGAGAGAAATGTGTGCAATGACAAAAGGTTCAGCTGGTGCCTTCACTACATGATAGTCTCTCAGTGAGAGAGAAAAAAACCCGATTAACATCCAAATTTTGGGATTGCTGGAACCCATCTAATTCACTCCCATTATAAAGTAAGTTCGCTGTTTGTGATTTCACCCTTTGCAAGAATTCCTGGGAACGTAACCCCTGTGAATGGTGGGACTTTACTGCATCTATCCCCTTATCCGACCCTTTGGACCTTTGCTAGGGCATTCAAATCTTCGTGGAAAATATTGGCACCTCAAATTATCCCAGGCAATCTTACCAGAGTTGTTGAATGTATAAATGACTCAATGCCCAAATGAAGCAATATTGAGCAATAGTTGTAAATAGGTGTACTTGGCCTACTTCTCCTCAGCTGGATAATGTAGCGTCAAACCTCAGGATATGAATTATAAATATTACAAAAAAAGTTCTGAACCGCCCAGAAGGGGTACAAACATGATCTTACCTCATGCACTACTGACTTAGCTATCCATCAGATGTACTGGCCAAGGGGAAGGGGATGACGGTGATGAGGTCCTCAAAGGTGAGGGTGCTGGCGATGAGGCCATCGCACTGGCCAGATGAGGCAGGCATGCTCAGGAGGCCCTCATAGCTGCAAGATTCGTGGAGGATGATGACGAGGTGCAGTGAGGACAGTCCTGATGTCCTCACCTTGCATCTGTGAACTCCTGTGTTGACTCCTTTGTGGCTGATTTTTATTATTCATTCATGGGATGTGGGCATCGCTGGCTGGGCCAGCATTTATTGCTCATCCCTAATTGCCCTTGAGAAGATGGTGGTGAACTGCATTCTTGAACTGCTGCAGTCCATGTGGTGTAGGTCGATCTACAGTGCTGTTAGGGAGGACGTTCCAAGATTTTGACTCAGTGACAGTGAAGGAATGGCAACATAGTTCCAAGTCAGGGTGGCGAGTGGCTTGGAGGAGTTCCTGCAGTGCATCTTGTAGAAGGTACACACTGCTGCTACTGTGTGTCGGTGGTGGAGGGAGTGAATGTTTGTGGATGGAGTACCAATCAAGTGGGCTGCTTTGTCCTGGATGGTGCCAAGCTTTTTGAGTGTTGTTGGAGCTGCGCTCAACCAGGCAAGTGGGGAGTATTCCACTGACCTGTGCCATGTAGACAGGCTTCGGGAAGTCAGGAGGTGAGTTACATGCCACAGGATTCCTAGTCTCTGACCTGCTCTTGTAGCCACAGTATTTATATGGCTAGTCCAGTTCAGTTTCTGGTCATTGGTAACCCCCAGGATGATGTTAGTGGGGGATTCAGTGATGGTAATGCCATTGAATGTCAAGGGGTGACAGTTAGATTCTCTCTTGTTGGAGATGGCCATTGCCTGGCACTTTGTGGCATGAATTGCTTGCCATTTGTCAGCCCAAGCCTGGATATTGTCCAGGTCTAGCTGCATTTGGACATGGGCTGCTTTAGTATCTGAGGAGTCATGAATGGTGCTGAACATTGTGCAATCCTCAGCGAACATCCCCATTTCTGACCTTATGATGGAAGGAAGGTCATTGATGAAGCAGTGGAATTGGTTGGGCCTAGGACACTACCCTGAGGAACTTCTCCAACAATGTCCTGGAGCTGAGATGATTGACCTCCAATAACCACAACCATCCCCCTTTGTGCTAGGTATGACTCCAACCAGTGGAGAGTTCTCCCTCTGATTTCCATTGACTCCAGTTTTGCTAGGGCTCCTTGATGCCACACTTGGTCAAATGCTGCTTTGATGTCAAGGGCAGTCACTCTCATCTCACCTATGGAATTCTGCTTTTTTGTCCATGTTTGAGCAAAGGCTGTACTGAGGACAGGAGCTGAATGACACTGGTGGAATCCAATCTGAGCATCTGTGAGCAGGTTAGAAACATAGAAACATAGAAAATAGGAGCAGGAGTAGGCCATTTGGCCCTTCTAGCCTGCTCCACCATTCATTATGATCATGGCTGATCATCCAACTCAATAGCCTGCTCTCGCTTTCTCCCCACACCCTTTGATCCCTTTTGCCCCAAAAGCTATATCTAACTCCTTCTTAAAATCATACAATGTTTTGGTCTCAACTACTTTCTGTGGTAACGAATTCCACAGGCTCACCACTCTCTGGGTGAAGAAATTTCTCCTCATCTCAGTCCTAAATGGTCTACCCCGTATCCTCAGACTGTGACTCCTGGTTCTGGACTCCTCCACCATCGGGAACATCCTTCCTGCATCTACCCTGTCTAGTCCTGTTAGAATTTTATAGGTTTCTATGAGATTCCCCCTCATTCTTCTGAACTCCAGCGAATATAATCCTAATTGACTCAATCTCTCCTCATATGTCAGTACCGCCATTTTAGGAATCAGTTGGGTAAACCTTCGCTGCGCTCCCTCTATAGCAAGTACATCCTTCCTCAGATAAGGAGACCAAAACTGCACACAATATTCCAGGTGTGATCTCACCAAGGCCCGGTATAATTGCAGCAAGACATCCCTGCTCCTGTACTCGAATCCTCTTGCAATGAAGGCCAACATACCATTTGCCTTCTTTACTGCCTGCTGCACCTGCATGCTTACCTTCAGCGACTGGTGTACGAGGACACCCACGTCTCATTGCACATTTCCCTCTCTCAATTTATAGCCATTCAGATAATAATCTGCCTTCCTGTTTTTGCTACCAAAATGAATAACCTCACATTTATCCACATTATACTGCATCTGCCATGCATTTGCCCACTCACTCAGCTTGTCCAAATCACACTGAAGCATCTCTGCATCCTCCTCACAGCTCACCCTCCCACCTAGCTTTGTGTCATCTGCAAATTTGGAGATATTACATTTAGTTCCCTCATCTAAATCATTAATATATATTGTGAATAACTGGGTTCCCAGCACCGATCCCTGCTAAGCTAGTGCCACTTGATTGAACTGTTGATGACCCCTTCCATTACTTTACTGATGATCAAGAATAGACTGATGGGGCAGTAATTGGCTGGGTTGGATTTGTCCTGCTTTTTGCTTACAGGGCATACCTGGGTAATTTTCCACATAGCCAGGTAGATGCCAGTGTTGTAGCTGTACTGGAACAGCTTGGCTAGGGGTGCGGCAAATTTTGGAGCACAAGTCTTCAGTACTATTGCCGGAATTTTGTTAGGGCCCATAGCCTTTGCAGTGTTCAGTGCCTTCGGCCGTTTCTTGATACTACGTGGAGTGAATCGAATTGGCCGAAGACTGGCATCTGTGATGCTGGGGACCTCCGGAGGAGGCCGAAATGGATCATCCACTCGGCGCTTCTAGCTGAAGATTGAATGAAATGCTTCAGCCTTATCTTTTGCACTGATGTGCTGGGCTCCTCCATCATTGAGGATGGGGAGATTTGTGGAGCCTCCTCCTCCAGCGAGTTGCTTTTATCAGGCAGTCTGGCTTCCAATAACATTTCAATGTCAGAATTATCCTGCATTCATAAAGATGGAGACAGATGTCCCTCTTCTCATTTCTGAGATTTCTGCCTCTGGGATTGATAGCCAGTGCATTGCTTTGTTGACTTCAGAACTCAGAATACTTGTGAAAAATTTGGTCCACAGTCATGTCCTCAGCATTATGTTCTGTGTGATTGGAGTTTTTTTAAAAACATTTTTAGCAATTAATCTTTGAGTAAATAAAGGATTTTTCCGTTTTATATTTTGTTTCTCAGGGTAATATATAGCACATTGTAAACAGCAATAGAAACACTGCACTCAAACACCAGAAATATGTCTGTGTGAAGGAACTGGACCTCTATGGGTCAACTTAAAAAAAACATTTTAATGGGATACGTCAGAAACTCAAAGGCATTGAGAGTAGCGTTATTGAACATTTAACCAAAACAAATTTAGACAGTTATTTGGTTTCACGTTTCATAGCTAAGACAGTATTTTAAAATACTTGTTAATTAAACCAAACTTCTTTATGTCCCAATAATTGCCTCAAAACTATTAGTAAGTAATGAAATGTTGGTAATTAGGGCCTGATTTTAAAAGGACAGTTCGGAAATAGTATGTCTACGGAATTGCAGGGCATAGGCTTCCACTGAGGGATTGAATGAACCTCTGAAATTACACTGTGGAATACCATTGCAAAGATGTTTGATACGATTATCTTATAGTCTTCTGTGTGGCGCATTAGCAGAAGCATCTAGCTGCTTAAAATAAATTTGTTAACAGTAAACCAACCGATAAAATAATTTCAAATTGAAATGTTAAGCATTTACAAGCTCATATGCTATAAAGTAATTTTGAAGTCTAAGGTTTAATTTTTGAAACATTTTTAGAAAGATTAAACAAAGAGCTAGCCCATGTATTTTGATTAAATATTAAAAATCATCAAAGGAAACTAATTAAATCAACTCTTAAATTCAGTACTACACTTGGTAAATTCACCTGCAATTGATTCTCCAAATCACCACTCATGCTAAACAAGAATAATTGGAACTGACTTGAAACAGAAAGCTCATCTTTGTAAATTGGTTGTTACCTTTCATCAGAAGCATCAAGAACCACTTTTATTGTTTGTGCCCATTATCAGCCAATGGAAGTTAAAATCCAGGAAATGAAGTTACATATATTTAGCTTCAGTACCTGTATCATTATTTACTCCGGCCATGTTCAGTAATAAATACTGGTATACTGACAACTCTCTCACCTTGCTTTCTCTTCTTGTTAAGTAAATTTAGTTGTACTATCATTAGTGTATTTATAGTACGCATTTTAAAAAAAGGTACAATTTTTACCCTTTAATCCCTTCCCTCCTCTCTTGAAGGTGTCAGCTGATGTTGGTGTAAAGTTCCACAGGCACTTTGCTTTCTCTGGCATCTTTCTTAAATGACTATTCTTTAGTTGCATGTTTAGACAATGAGATTCAGTAAGCTATTTGATTGTGAGTACGTCACAGCTGAGCTTGATCCGACCTGACACTCATTTCCTAGCAGGATTCATTTGATAGTGATCAGAAGCCCAAAATCTGTTTAATTTTGTTCTGCCCCACACAGCCCTGCCCACACCATAGCCCAGTAGTTTTGAAGTCTATTGTGTTGGTCATATTATCATTCTGGCTGAGATTAGCTAAATCAGCAAAGACTGAGGATAAAAGCTGGAACCTTCCTGTTCAATACAGATCAGCTCTAAACTAGATAGCTCACTTAGGAGCTGAACTATCTGCAGTGGTGGTAGAGTTAGGGTATTTTCTGTTTATTGGGGTTAAATTATGAAATGAGTCTTGCAAACCTGCTATGGGTATGTGTAAAGTTTAATACTTTTAAGCATATAGCACCCTCTGTTGCATATTTAGTGAATAACAAGTCAACTCTCACAAAAATAAAAGATATACACCATGGTGCTTAACATTTCAATCTGAAATTATTTTATCAGTTGGTTTACTGTTAACAATTTTATTTTAAGCAGCTAGATGCTTCTGCTAATGTACCACAGTGAAGAATATAAGACAAACGTATCAAACCTTCCTCCTATTCCCTTCACTCTTAAAGCAGGAGGAGATCTTCAATCTTGAATTCTTCTCAGTGATAAATTATGTGGATCTACATGCTGATCTGCTTTTTTTTTGCCTGCTAAGGCGAATCTGTGTAAAATAAATAGATTAACATCTCCACCAGCATGACAGAAAAGGAATTTCAAATAAGTACATTAAGGGCCCATACGCTAACATCCCTGAAGGCCTTAACTTTTAAATAGTTAAGAGGTTGATCCCATCTTTCTCTCTCTCTCTACCAGCCTCCAAATAAGCAGAATTGGGAAATGGTCCCAATCAATGCAGCGCTGCTCTCTGTGCTGTTGGTCTCTTCCCTCCTCCTGGCACTCCTGTGGCTGGACAGACAGCAGTTCTTGGGTGTCTAAATGCAGAAACTCAGAACGGTAAGGTTGGTAGGAGGGAAAGGGAATGATGTGGGAAGCAGGAGTTCCACTGTCACAGCTTGTCATTGTGCAGATAGCAAAATGAGAGTGAGATGGGAGTTGAGAAGAGATATAAGGGGGAAAGATCCCGTTATCCTCAATGTTCTTGGTGAGGTTGGATGCCATGGACCCTGTCGGAGTTGGCACCATATTGCAGAGAACCATTTCCTTTGTAGCGCTCAGGGGATGCAGGTGTCCTTGTCCCCTGCCAGCTCTGTCCTGCTCACTTCTTTTGTGTGTCATCTTGTCCTGCAAGAGGGAGAACTGAATATGTTTGTGTAGCAGTGTGTTTGAGTGATGTGCCTGCCATAGCTGAATAGCTACATGTATTTGAAGGCAGCAAGAGGTGGGTGTGAGGCTGGCAGCATTGGTAGGTGTATGAGGTGCCTTTCATGGCCTCAGGTCTTCCCAAAATGCTTCACCATCAATGAAATATTTTTGAAGCGTGCTCACTGTAGTAATGTTGGGAAACATGGCAGCCAGTGAATGTGTTCTACCATATTCACAAAACAGGGGAGCAGCTGTGGAGGATGATGTCATATCTTAAGGAAGCTATTAAGGTAAAGTCTAATTAACAATTCCATTTACCAGACATATATTACCTAAACTCTTTTGAGTTATCAACAGTCACAGATTGCAACTCTTTCGAGTATAATCACAGTTCTTGGTTTCCGGGAGTGGGACATGAACCCACAACCCTCTGATTCAAAGGCGAGGGTGCTATGAACTGAGCTACATATGCAGTTACAAAGTGTTGCCTGTTAACATGTTCCATATGCTGCTGGCCCATTCCAAACTAGCACAGCACCTGACAGCTCTTGCATTGCTAATCGCACACACCTGGGGGTCAAATTGGCCAGTTGCACACATCAACAGGGAGTCTAATATTGTTACTGCCTAGCATTACTTGAAGCTAGCCTACAATAATTACAGTTAACCTGTACCCCTTAAAGGAGAGGTATACTGTGGCTGGAGTAGATGCTACAAGTGAATGTAACCTGTGGAAGAGTGAAGATTGGCTGATCATGGGAGAGAAAATTTTCAGCTACGGTACTGGAAGTTCTGGTGGAGGAGAGGCAAAGGAGGAGGGATGGCTAAGGTGGGAAGGATGTCCTCCAGACCCATGATGAGAAGGCAGTAGGAACAGATCACCATGAAGGTCATTGCCAAACTATGAGCCCAAAGACCTGGATACAGTGCTGGATGAAGTTTAATGATCTCAGACAAGTGGTCAAGACCAGTGAATGTATCTTCAAATGCAATATCCTACCAACTTCATCAGTCTCCTCAGCTCAATGCACCACCACTCCCATCACTCACTTAACAACTATCTTCAACAATCAGAACTCAAACCCTATCATTCAGATGCTTTACCTCTCCCTCACACTCAAAGATTTAGCCCACATCACACAGCTTATACATAATGGCAGCTATTCAACTATGGCAGGCTCAGCACCCAAACAGATTTCACAACATTCACTGACACACTTCCCTCTCTCTTGCAGAGGAGGTGATGCCCAATTGGAGGCAACAGGAACTGACTGAAGGTGGGGCAGGGAGGGGGTGGGAGATGCGCCTGCATGTTCTTATTACCAAGGAGGAGTCAATGCCGACCGTTGCTGAGGTTGTGGCCGCCTGTGGAGCTGAAGTCAGTGAAGATGATGGTATCCTTGTATCTAATTCTCCTTCCCATATCCCAGTTCTCCATTATCCCTCAGTCTATTCTGACTTACAAGCTGTAGATGATATAAGCATACACTTTTTACTTTCTCCTCTCCCCTCAAAATACAATCACCGTCCCTTTTTCATTTCAGTTACTCAAAAACTGCCATCTGCCCAGGCAGAGGTGGAAGAGCAGGAAGACAGTGAAGATGAAGACACAACTTCACTTGATTTCACAGCCCACCAGTTCAGATACTGACATCATGCATAATTTAGAGGAAAGCATTGGAGGTGGGATCTGCACAGGGTGAGACACCAGGGTGAGGCATTGCAGCCAGGATAGGTACCAGCTTACTGGATCGTGAGGTTGCACATGAGTTTTGTTGCAGAGGGCTCAGATGAAGATGCTTGGTGCATTGGGAGGCCTACCAGAAAGCCTGTGTTGAATGTCAAGGAGCATGGAGGACTCTGCCACTAACTTGGCACAAGGCATTGTGGAGAGCTTGGTTTAACCCTTTTCAGCATGAAATAGGTGTCCACCTCCATCATCATAACTGTGAACCCAACCATGATGTTGCATCTGATGGCCAATGTCTCAGCTTCCATTGCAACTAAAATAGCAGCGACCCAATGTCTGCGTGCTGCAGTGGACGTTCAAACTGCTGCCATCTTGGCCTATATACCAGCATTCAAAGGGGACTCTCAGGGCATCATATTAGTCAAGCAACCTGTTCTCCAGCTGATTAATAGGATTCGTGAGGTGTCGCTCTAGAAAGTGACAGGGACTTCATGGGGCGCAATCTGCTGTCCTTTTAGGATGACAGCATTCCTGCTGCCACCCCACCTGTGCCCTTGCCAATCAACCAGCTCAGACAGCTACCTCCTATTCCGAGATGATGCAGTCTTAAACTAGGCCTTCTTGGCTCAGAGCTGCTTGGTCATCTTCCAAGACCATCTGCAGTCTCCTCAATTAAATGTCTGCAGCCTTCCACTAGCTAAGCTACAGTCACTGGCATAGCACCTTGCAGGAACACTAGGACAGAGGCAACCACACAGGGCTAGGGAGAGAAATTATGGGCCTTGGTGCTTCTCCTCTTTCTGGACCCTTTATTCCCCACACCTCCCCCACTCACCCCACTGAACTGACCCCCTCAATTATGCATGATATATTTCCTCCTTTCAAGATTCACCAATCAATTCACCAATCTGCAGTGTTAGTTTGTGTGCGTCCTATAGGTGATCCCAATGCGACTATTAAATAAACCAGAGAGTACAAATTTTACTTTGTCAGCATCGTGCAATATTGTTAATTTGACAGGAAAAAGTCCTATTAGTTATCTATAATACTGTGCAGATGATAACACTGATCTCAGTGACTGCCTCAACCCTCATTAATAAGTTCTGCACATTGCACCATATGAACATGGTGACAGTAAATTCATATTTGGGGGAAATATTCAATACTTGCAACCCTGATAAACTGTACACGATATTTTCCATCCCGCAGAAGAATTCGAAGGCTTTCTCCTGCCTGGGTGCATGAGATTATTCAACAATTGGATTTTACTTTATCAGTAATCTCACAGGGTAGAGTGATCAAATGACTCCTGAGCAATAAAGTGGAATGATTAAACAACATAGGCCTTCACTGTCAGTGAGAAGCATTTGAGTCCTCGGGTGGTCTCTGCGCGGCAGAACTTTAAGAGACCAGAGGACAAAGACTGAATGGTTCACAATTGTATCTGTGTTTTCTTGATCAGCGAGTCTGAAGACTCTGCTGATTGCTGCTTCTCACTATGAAATATTTTCAATATCTACTCTGCAACACAACTTTATCACTGCATTTCATTCCTCAAAAAGCTCATAAAAGCACCAAGATAGAATGGGATAATAGGTAAGTAGGCAAAAGGTCAAGATTGAAGTCAATGGAAAAGATTCTTGAGAATCATGTAAACCAGGTTACTGATTCACCATGAGCCCATTACGCACACTTGTTCTGGCAATCTCACCCCAAAAGCCTGCTCACAGTAAACTTCCATTGGCAACAAAAACAGAACTCCAGCCTTGATCCACCTTCTGTTTGCAAAATAATTATGGTTGACAAATGCCATCTAGCCCAGCTCATTTCATCCATCCAGAATTGGATACAAATATATGAATTAGGAGCAGGAATAGGCTATTCGGCCCCTCAAGCCTGCTCCGCCATTTGATAACATTGCCTACATTATACCAGTGACTACAACTCAAAAGTATTTAATTGGTTGTAAAGTGATTTCAGACATTGTGAAAGGTGCTGTATAAATGTAGGTTTTGTCTTTCTTTCATTACATCTGCGTTTAGTAGACAGACTGACTGTAGCAGTGGTGAAGTTGAAGGCACAATGCTGATTCTCTCAGGATAATTAATCAAAGAGCAATCAACTGATGTTAGGAAAGTGGCTACAAAGAAATCACTACATTTACAAAAACAGTTCAAATTTGTAGCTAATGCAGCCGTACCATTCTGACTTCTCTGGTGCCAACCCTCAATATTACCATAAGTGGCATCTGCTACTTTTGCACTAATGACATTATCCTCAGGATTTGTCACTCAGACATCTACCAGCAGCTTAGGAAAAATGTAGATTGAATTGGTGTTCTGAATTTTTCAGAGAAGAATGATACAAAGGCCATCAATTCAGCACAGTCTGAACTCAAGAACTGGATTGTTTCCCCTTCTCCCAGAAACTGTCATACAAATTGTGTTGTACAGTATGAATTTGGGGAGGGGGTGGCATAGTGGTAATGTCACTGGACTAGTAATCCAGAGGCCCAGGCTAATGCTCTGGGGACAGGGGTTTGAATCCCATCACAGCAGCTGGTGGAATTTCAATTCAGTTAATAAATGTGGAATTAAGAAAAAAAAAAGCTAGTCCCAGTAATAGTTACTGTGAAATCATTGTCGATTGTCATAAAAACCCATCAGGTTCACGAATGTCCTTTAGGGAAGGAAATCTGCCATCCTTACCTGGTTTGGTCTACACATGACTCCAGACCCACAGCAATGTGGTTGGCTATTAGATGCCCTCTGAAATGGCCCAGCAAGCCACCCAGTTGCATCGAACCACTACAAAGCCTACAAAAATGAATGAAACGGGACGAATTACCCGGCAGCGACCTAGGCACCGGAAATAACAAACTCAGCCCTGTTGACCCAGCAAAGCCCTTCTTAATAACATCTGGAGGCTTGTGCCAAAATTGGGAGAGCTGTCTCACAGACTAGTCAAGCAACAGTCTGACATAGTCATCCTCATGGAATCATACCTTATAGAAAATGTCTCAGACATCACCATACCTGGGTATGTCCTGTCCCAACAATAAGGCAGACCTGCCAGAGACAGTGGCAAACGAGTTGCCCTGGGAATTCGCAACATCAACTCTGGACCCCATGAAATCTCATGGCATCAGGCCAAACATGGGCAAGGAAATCTCCTGCTGATTACTAGCGGAAACCTCCTGCTGAATACTACCTACCGCCTGGCCCCCACAGGTGATGAATCAGTGCTCCTCCATGTTGAACACCACTTGGAGGAAGCACTGAGGGTGGCAAAGGTGCAGAATATACTCTGGGTGGAGGACTTCAATGTCCATCACCAAGAGTGGCTCAAGTAGCACCACATCTGAATGAACTGGCTGAGTCTTAAACGACATAGCTGCTGGACTAGGTCTGTGGCAGGTGGTGAGAGATCCAACAAGAGGTAAAAGCCTACTTGACCTCACCCTCACTAATCTATCTGTCGCAGATTGCACCTGTCCATGACAGTATTGGTAGGGGTGACCACATCACTGTCCTTGTGGAGACGAAGTCCAATCTTCACATTGAGGATACCCTCCACCATGTTAAATGGGATAGATTGCAAACAGATCTAGCAACTCTAAACTGGGCATCCATGAGGCACTTTGAGCCATCAGCAGCAGTGGAATTGTATACAACCACAATCTGTAACCTCATGGCCTGGCATATCCTCCAGTTTACCATTACCATCAAGCTGGAGATCAACCCTGGTTCATTGAAGAGTGCAGGAGGGCATGCCAGGAGCAGCACCACCTAAAAACGAGGCGTCAACCTGGTGAAGCTACAACACAGGACTACTTGCATGCCAAACAGTGAAAGCAGTGTGTGATAGACAGAGCTCAGTGATCCCACAACCAACAGATCAGATCTAAGCACTTGCTGTCCTGCCACATCCAGTCATGAATGGTGGTGGACAATTAAACAAAAAACTGGAGGAGGCTTTTGACAAAGTCCCACATAAGAGATTGGCGTGTAAAATTAAAGTGCATGGAATTGGGGGTAGTGTATTCAGATGGATAGAAAACTGGTTGGCAGACAGGAAACAAAGAGTAGGAATAAACAGGTCTTTTTCCGAATGGCAGGCAGTGACTAGTGGGGTACTGCAGGGATTGGTACTGGGACCCCAGCTATTCACAATATATATTAATGATTTAGATGAGGGAACTAAATGTAATATCTCCAAATTTGCAGATGACACAAAGCTGGGTGGGAGGGTGAGCTGTGAGGAGGATGCAGAGATGCTTCAGTGTGATTTGGACAAACTGAGTGAGTGGGCAAATGCATGGCAGATGTAGTATAATGTGGATAAATGTGAGGTTATCCACCTTGGTAGCAAAAACAGGAAGGCAGATTATAATCTGAATGGCTATAAATCGAGAGAGGGAAATGTGCAATGAGACCTGGGTATTCGCTAGAGTTCAGAAGAATGAGGGGGGATCTCATAGAAACCTATAAAATTCTAACAGGGCTAGACAGGGTAGATGCAGGAAGGATGTTCCCAATGGTGGGGGAGTCCAGAACCAGGGGTCACAGTCTGAGGATACGGGGTAGACCATTTAAGGCTGAGATGAGTAGAAATTTCTTCACCCAGAGAGTGGTGAGCCTGTGGAATGCACTACCACAGAAAGTAGTTGAGGCCAAAACATTGTATGTTTTCAAGAAGGAGTTAGATATAGCTTTTGGGGCGAAAGGGATCAAAGGATATGGGGAGAAAGAGGGAGCAGGCTATTGAGTTGGATGGATGATCAGCCATGATCATAATGAATGGTGGAGCAGGTTAGAAGGGCCGAATGGCCTACTCCTGCTCCTAATTTCTATGTATGTTTCTATGTAGGAGGCTCCACAAATATCCCCATCCTCTATGATGGGGGAGCCCAGCACATCAGTGCAAAGGACAAGGCAGAAGCATTTGCAATCTGTAACAATCTTCAGCCAGAAGTGCCGAGTGAATAATCCATCTCGGCCTCCTCCTGAGGTCCCCAGCACCACGGATGCCAGTTGGCTATGAGCCCTGACAACATTCCAGCAGTAGTACTGAAGACTGGTGCACCAGAACTAGCTGCACCCTTTGCCAAACTGTTCCAGTACAGCTACAGCACTGGCATCTGCCTGGCAATGTGAAAAACTGCCCAGGTATGCCCTGTCTATAAAAATCCAACTTAGCCAATTACCATCCCATCAGTCTACGCTTGACCATCAGTAACGTGATGGAAGGGATCATCGACAGTGCTATTAAGTGGCACTTACTCAACAATTACCTGCTCACTGACGCCCAGTTTGGGTTGCGCCAGGGCCACTCAGCTTCTGATCTCATTACAGCCTTACTCCAAACATGGGCAAAAGAGCTGAACTCAAAAGAGGTGAGGTGAAAGTGACTGCCCCTGCATGCCATCAAGGCAGCATTTGACTGACTGTGGCATCAAGGAGCCCTAGAAAAATTGGAGTCATTGGGAATCAGGGGGAAAACTCTCTGCTGGTTGGAGTCATACCTAGTGCAAAGGAAGTTGGTTGTGGTTGTTGGAGGTCAATCATCTCAGTTCCAGGACATCACTGCAGGAGTTCCTCAGGGTAGTGTCCTAGGCCCAACCATCTGCAACTGCTTCATCAATGACCTTCCTTCCATCATAAGGTCAGATGTTCGCTGAAGATTGCACAATGTACAGCACCATTCACGACTCCTCATATACTGAAGCAGTCCGTGCCCATATGTAGCAGGACCCGGACAACATTCATGCTTGAGCTGATAAATAGCAAGTAACATTCGTGCCACACAAGTGCCAGGCAATGACCATCTCTAACAAGGGAGAATCCAACCATCTCCCCTTGACATTCAATGGCATTTACATCACTGAATCCCCCACTATCAACATCCTGGGATTACCATTGACCAGAAGCTGAAGTGGACCAGTCATATGAATACTGTGGCTACAAGAGCAGGTCAGAGGCTAGGAACACTGTGGAGAATAACTCACCTGACTCCCCAAAGCCTGTCCACCATCTACAAGGCACAGGTCAGGAATGTGATGGAACAATCTCCACTCGCCTAGATGCAGCACCAACAACACACAAGAAGTCCGACACCACCCAAGACAAAGCAGCCCACTTGATTACCATCCCATCCACCACCCTCAAAAGCCACTCCCTCCGCCACTGACGCAGTGGCAGCAGTGTGTCCAATCTACAATATGCACTGCTGCAATTTACCAAAGCTTTTCGACAACATCTTCCAAATCTGCAACCTCTACCACCTAGAAGGACAAGGGCAGCAGATAGATAGGAACATCACCACCTGCAATTTCCCCTCCAAGTCACACACCTTCCTGACCTGGAATATATCGCTGTTCCTTCACTGTCGCTGGATCAAAATCCTGAAACTGCCTTCCTAACAGCACTGTGGCTGTACCTACATCATATCAATTATAGCTGCTCAAGAAAGTGGCTCACCACCACTTTCTCAAGGGCAATTAGGGATGGGCAATAAAAATGCTGGCATAGCCAGTGGTGCCCACATCCCTTTAAAGAATAAAAAATACTGTAAAATTACAGCCCGAAATGGAAAAACAGTAAAAAAAATGACACGCCCACCCCAAGCTCCCCCCCTGCCACCCCATCTTCCCAACACCCCAACTTGTCCCCACCCCTCCAACAACCCCAAAGCCTCTCCACCCTTCGAGTAGCCCCCAGCCTCTGCCCCACCCTTCCAATACCCTCCAATCTCTCCCCCACCTATCCTCCACCCCTCCAACAGACCCCCAACCTCTCAACAGCCCCAAACCTCCCCCCTCTCGTCCAACAGCCTCCAACATCCTCTCACTCCTCCAATGGCCCCAAACCACCCCTACCCCTCCAAAAGCCCTCAACCTCCCCCTCACCCCTCCAACAGCACCCAACCTCCCCCACCTATCTCCGCCCCGCCAGCCATCCAATTGGCTCAAAAATAGAGATTTTTCAAGCAAGCACACTCTCAGTTGCTGCTGCTGCTGCTACTGGCCTTTGGGCAGCTTCGTGGTTTTCTGGCAGGCTTTTCAAAAAAAAGTCAGAAGCATGAAGCAGCTGGAAGGCCAGAAGCAGCAGGCGCAGCAACTCAGCGAAACTGGCCTGACACACCGGCTTTAAAAAATCGTAACTCTTAGGATGATGGTTCTGATTTTTTTAAGCCTGTCTTTCAGGCCTGAAGCTCTGGTTGCTCAGTGTGGATGACTTGAGGACTCCCATTTAAAACACTGAGCCCTGGCTCCCCCCGCTAACCCCCGGGCCCCGGTGTTTGGCACCATCTGCAGCCCCCTCTCCCAGGCCCTGCACGCACAAGACAGGCACAAGGGTAAATAGTTCTGTCTTGTACGTGTTACGTTGTTAGATTAACTTGGAAAAGGTGCTAAGAGAATACACAAGGCTGTTACTTTCATTTTGTAAGCAATATGGCATGATTTATTTTATAATTTTGGATTGCAATGTGTATTTTGTGCTGTCTGTTTTCTTTTTGCATTGTGGGCAAGAAGACGATTTAATGGTCAATGTTGGAGGGGAAATAAGAAGAGTGAACTATTGGTGAATGAAGAATTCAGATTGAAGTTACTGGTATCTTTCCAAAATTATTTGTTCACACAGAGCTTGGGCAGAAAGAGCTGTAGAGGTTACAACTTCCTTTCCTCTTCATTGTCTTTCTTTGCCTTCTCCTACTCATGCTCATGCTCCTCAGCTTGATATGTGGTGGCAGGTGCTATTCCCTGGTGATAAGCAGTGCACCATGGCAAATCTTGAGGCCAGCTCTGGCATGTACTGCAGTGCTCCTCCAGAGCAGTGCAGGCAGAGTTGTTGCTTCATGACATCAATTGTCTGCTCTATCAGATTGCTTGTCACAGCATGATTCTCATTGTATGTGCATGGGTTGCACCGGGGTCATTAGTCATGCCATCAGTGCTTGTGGCCCAGTAGCAATCATTCGGTTTGTCCTGGTGATTGAAATATAGCTGACACAGAGGACTGCTGCAGAATGAACACATCATGACTGCTGCTAGGATACCAAGCATTGATCCGCTGGCTATGGTCACTCACCAGCTGCAGGTTCAGGAACTTGTCAGAGTTGACATGAGGCTCACGCATGGCAATGTGCATGCAGTAAATGGCACCCTGCACCTTGGGGAAGCCTGTGTCCTTGTGCCCACTCTGTTGGCTTCTCTCTAGCATGAGGGAGTGAGATGAAGCTGCCTCCCTTTGCATTGAAAGCCTCAGTGATGTCCCTTACGAAGCAGTACAGTGCCCTGTAAATTGTGAGATGTTGTTAATATATCCAGCAGTAGCCTGCAAGGAGCTAGACGCATAGAGGTTAAGAGCCACAGTCGCTTTGGCAGCCACTGGCAATGCAGTCCTTTCTCTTCTTTGAGGTGGAGTTGTGGCTGCAGCAGCTGGCAAATTTCAGTGATGTCCTTCGTGTGGAGCAGACTTCTCAACATTGGTTATTGCTGAAGTTCAAGTAGCAGAATTGCTCCCAAAACATCCTCTATAGTATGGCCTCATGCTGAGAACTCTTCTCCTCTTCGTCGTGCCTTTTCTAGCAGCTTGGCTTTGCCTGTGTGGCCTCTGCTCATTTTATGTCTAAAATCATTGTAATACCTGCCTGACACATGGTCATTTATTGACATATGAACATACAAAAAAATACTGTTCATCTAGGCTTTCCCATAAAATTGTGATGCCTTTTAATGCGCGATAAAGGCTTTTCTACCCACCCGTGTCTTTGTAATCTCCTTTGAAGAGGCAAAACAAATGATAAAAAACAATGATTAATTAATGGAAAAAAACATCTAAAAGTTCCTTTCTGACCTCCTGCAGGGCAAACCAAATGAGCTCAGGAGGCAACACTGATTATGTTTTGTGTTACTTTGGCACTTACCTCTTTAATCTCTGACCCAGTCAGAAATGGGCCCAGCTCTCTTTTAAAGGTATATAACAAATTAGCGCTCACCACATCAGTGGGCAACTTAGTCCATAGGTTTGCTTTTCTCTGGGAAAATAAAATCCACCTCACACCTAGCCTAGTCCTACCCGCGTGTAATTTCTAAACATGTCCAGTGGTCCTCTCCAGCTACCTAATTCGAAAATAAATGTCAGTATGGATACAATTTAGTTGCTTCATTAGTTTATAGATCTTGATGAAATGGCCCATGTCTGCATTTCTCTGAACTATATAGAAGCATCTCTTTAGCTTACTTGGGTAGCAAAGGTGCTTTAGATAAGAATTCATCTTGTAACCCTCATTTGAACCTTTTCCAAATCCTCATTAGTACCCAGCAAACTGAATGGACTGTGAGTAACCAAATGATTGCCCTCAACAGCACCTCTGCTTCTGGAGCATTTAGTAGTGGGATGACATTTAGCAGACATGTCATTCTGCTCTTGATACTTAGAGATAAAGGAAATTGAAATGCTGACCTCGTTTGTTTTATATGCGTATGGGCAATAATACATGTTAAAAATGGTGCTATTAAGTTAAACACAACTCCCAAGGAGGTGAATTCACAGGACAGCAGGGCTGCTAGATGTGGATTATATTTTAGAATTAATAGTTGGACCTGAGAAAAATAGTTTGGCATTAGATGCTGATTGCTCCTGCAACATCTCAAATTACTTAAATTCTGCTGGGGCCATTGCTGATGAATTACACTTGTGAGGTGAGAGGTTGTCATTTTGACTAGAAGCTGAGTCTGATGTCATGTTTTTAAGGAGCAAGAGACAGGCAGACAGGGGAGTGCTGTGGGAATGTTGAAATAAGAGGAGGTTAAGTTGTAGGCTGCAATCCAGGATGCAGATATTTAAATTAATTAAGATATGGCGAAATAAAAACAAGAAGTGCTGGAAACACTTAGCAGGTCAGGCAGCATCTGGAGAGAAAAAAAAAATGGAGTTAATGGTTCAGGTTGGTGCCCTTTCATCAGAACTGGGTAATATTAGAAATGTATTAGGTTTTAAACAAGTGAAAGGGGCGAGGGTGGAAAAAGAATAAAAAGGAAGGTCTGCGCTTGGGTGGAAGGCAGGAGATATTGAAAGACACAAGAGTTGATTGTGCAGGACTAAAGGGAGTGGTAATGGGATAAGTTAAAGAAACAATATGGCCATGATTTTACTGGACCCCAGGAGGAAGGGTGGGAGGTGTAGGAGGCAGTAAAATCGCAGGGAGTCGGCTCGAATCGACTCCTTGATATGGCCCTGTGGTCGGGGCATTTTACTGAGGGAGGGACCAGATGCGGAGAGGCTGCCCCTCTCCAAGGAGATGAGCAGCTGATTTACCTAATTAAAGGTCCAATTCTGGGCCATTTTATGGTCACATCGGTATTTTACCAAAGGCAGCACGAGACCCATCGTCTGGGGAAAACGCCAGCCAAATGTAAGTGGCCTCCCTGCCACAGTGGATGGAGAAAGGCTCCACAGACCAACGAAGTGGGAAGGCAGCACCTGTGACCCCAATGCCCTCTCGGAAGGAGTTTGCCCTCCAATCCTCGGCCTCATGAATTTTAAAAACTTTTGTTTAACTTGCCTCCCAAAGGCTCCAGGTCTCCTGCATTCCTCAGCAGTGACCACCTCTCCTGGTGGCTCAATTGAGGCTTCAGGAACCTGTCTGCCAGCCTTAATTAGGAGACCGCCTATAGTAAAATTGCTGAGCAAGTCCTGCTGCTGGCAGGGGCAGGCTTGGGGCCCGCTTTTTACCTCAATATCGGGGTCTTGACACCCCTCCTAAAATTCAGCCCAGTGTGTCTAGAGGAGGTGTGAATGGCAGTACGAGGAACAGCTACCTTCCAGAAACAAAAACAAGGGTAAAGCAAGACCGAAACTGAAACCTGAAAGCAAAAGGAAACCAAATAGGGACAGAGATTATGGTCTGAAATTGCTGACTCAGTGTTGAGCTCGGGAAGCTGTTGAGTGCATAATTGAAAGATGAGGGTCTGTTCTTCGAGCTTATGTTGAACTTCATTGGAGCAATGCAGGAGGCCAAGGACAGAGATGTCAGTATGAGAAGAAGGTGAAGAAATAAGATGACAGGCCACTGGAAGCTTGAAGTCATGCTTGTGGACTAAATGGAGACATTCTGCAAAGTGGTCACTCAATTTGCATTTGGTCTCCCCAATTATAAAGCAGATCACATTATGAGCAGTGAATACACTTAAAAGAAGTGCATGTAAATCACTGTTTCACTTGGAAGGAGTATTTGGGGCCTTGGTCTACGTAGTAATTGTAAATTAAACCTTTCATACTGCTATGGGGATCATGTGACTGTATAGACAAATTAGCCCTAAGCGTGAGTAATCATAGGGTTGGAGTTTTCTAGCCTTGGTCTTGGAACAAGCATGTAGCTTCATCAGGAGCTCTATAAATAAAGTTTACTGTTTCTTACAAGAAACTTGCCCTGCATTCCAAGTTTATTACAATTGGTGACAAGGATAAATAGCTGCACTTTGCCTCTTGATTGTGAGTATTTTGGTTTTTAAGGGAAGAGAAAAAAATTATACTCATCAGCAATGTCTCTCTTTGGCAGAATTGACCTGTACGACTCAGCCATCGAGGACTGGAATCAGTACATAGAGCATCTAGGTTTCTACTTTGTGCCGAACAAAATAATGGCAGAGCAGCAACAGAAAGCAATCCCCCTAAGCGTTGTGGGAGCAAAACGTATAACCTAATCCATAGTCTGACGGCTCCGAATGCGCCAAATTGCAGATCCCTCACCGAGCTAGTAGACACATTTTCAGCGTAAACCACTGGTGATCAAGCAAAAATTCAAGTTCAACTCTAGAGTAAGGCCTCTGGTGAGTCGATTGCAATGTACATTGTGAAGTTAAAACAGTTAACGGAGCACTGCGACTTTGGTGATGCTGTAAACGACATGTTGCCAGATCGTTTGGTTTACGGTGTACACGATGACGCCATTCAGCGCCGGTTATTTGTAGAAGTCAATATAGACCTGAAGCGCACCATGGAAATAGCGCTAGCAATGGAGAGTGCTGAGAGGGACTTGCAGATTTTGCAGAGTGTGCAACATGGCGCTGTTCTGCAGTTAGGGCGGGAACCTACCGCCGGGCATGGCGCGAAAACCTGAGGGGCTACTGCGAAGTGGGACACGGTCCTGCCGCTAAAAATGCAAAAAGAAATTCTGGAAGCAGCTCACCAATAATTCCGACATTAAAGTGTTATCAATGTGGGGGTGATCAAGTACCCAAAACCTGCAGATTTAAAGAGGCAGAATGCCACTCCTGTTACAGAAAATGGCATGTTAAAAACCAGTGCAGGTCACGATCAAACCATTCGCTTCTGTGGAGATTATAAATTAACTGTGAAGAAGGCTGCAAAATTAGACAAATACCTGGTCCCAAAGATTGAAGATCTGTACGCTAAACTTGCAGGAGGAAGATCCTACACTAAACTGGACATAAGCCATGCATACCAATAGCTAGAGCTGGACAACACATCAAGAGGTTATGTCACCATAAACACACACAAGGACCTGTACCAATAAACATGCCTACCCTTTGGTGTGTCATCTGCCTGTGCGATTTTCCAAAGAACCATGGAAAGCCTACTACAAGAACTTCCCCGAGTTGTGATTTACCTAGATAGCGCCCTAATCACAGGATCCATGAAGCAGAACATTTTGCCAACCTAGAAGAGGTTCTGAAGAGCTTTTTGGAGGCTGGCGTTCATTTAAAAAAAAGAGAAGTGCACTTTCCAAGCAACTGAAGTCACGTACTTGAGTCATCGAGTGGATGTCCAAGGGTTGTATCCATTAGAGGAGAAAATCAGGGCAATCAAGGAAGCGCCCTCTCCTACCAACATCACTGAGCTCAAGTCTTTTTTGGGCATGTTAAATTATTACGGTCAATTCTTGCTAATCTATGTACAATGTTTGCCCCTTGACATTTATTATTAGAAAAGAACCACAGATGGTCCTGGAAGGCACAGCAAGAGGAAGCCTTCATAAAAGTCAAGAAGCTTTTACACCCGTCGTGTCTGCTAGCACACTATGACCTGACTAAGGAATTGATACTCACTTGTGATGCGGTATTGTCCACAAGTTGGAGGATGGATCTGAAAGGTCAACAGGGTATGCACCCAGAACCCTTTCTGCAACTGAGAAAGGTTACTCACAAATTTTAAAAGAAAGCTAATCTATCATATTTAGAGTAATGAAGTTCCATCAATATTTAGATGGTTGGCACTTCACCATAGTATCAGATCACAAGCCACTGTTGGGTTTGCTTAGATAAGATAAGGGAATCTTACCAATAGCCTCTGCTAGAATTCAAAGATGGGATTTAATTTTATCGGCATATGAGTACACTTTTATGCACCATCCAGGTGTGCATGTAACAAATGCAGACACCCTCATTCATCTTCCTTTGCCAGACACCATTACACATGCTCCAGTACATCAAAAGGTGGTACTTGTGTTGAATTTCCTGGACTCCTCACCAGTTTGCGTGAAACAGATAAAGAATTGGACAAACCGGGATCCAATTTTATCATGAGTCTGTGAACAGTTGTTGCAAGGATGGTCAAATACACAAGTCTCTGAAGAATTAAAACCATTCTATGCCCATAAATCTGAACTGAGTTGTCAAAATGCTATCTTGTTATGGGGAGCAAGAGTTGTTATCCCTTTGCAAGGAAGAAAACCACTGTTACGATCCCCAGCTAAGGTTACCCCTGGACGAGCCTGATTCCAGGGTGGAACCTAGCTTGATAGATCCTAATTTTTATTTGTTTGTTTAGGTACGTGGAGAATAGCTACTGAACAGAGGCACAGGAGTCAGCTGAAGAACTTTGAACAAAAGAATAAAACATTTATTCAACAAGAAAAGACGAATTATATTACAATACTCCTTCACCCACAACTCTACCTTTACAGATATATGCAGATTTGTAAGGATAACTCAAATTACAAAAGCTATCTTATACTCTAATGTCCATAGTAAGTACACAGTCCATGTAACAATAGGCACCCTGTGGTCACCACACTCTGAAGCCATATGACAGATGTCACCTCAACCAAATGCTATGGGTCTTTCCTCAACTCCCCCCAGATGCTTGTTACACCGTGAGCCAACCATTCTCACTGCACTCCATCTTTCATACGAGGGTTTCCAATCTCCACTCTCCAATATCTCACTTTGGAATCTTCACCAAAGTCAATGCTTTCTCTCAGACACCTTCCACAAGGGTTCATCTCCAGGGTTTTGAACTCTCCTTCTGATGCTCCTCTTCCATGCGTCACCATATGCATTCAAGCTGTCTTCCACGCACTCTCTTTCTATTTCACCAACTCAGTGTTAACAGTACAGCACTGCTTCACATGCCCATAGCAAAGAGTTACAGACCTTCAGCTGTCTCTTTGGACCTTCTTGCCTCTTGTAAGCTGTTCTCGCTTTAAATCTGCTTTCCGCAGCTTTTGTCTCTCTAGATCTGAAGCTTGGAGCCTTTCTCTCTGCCCCTCACTCTTAACTTCACTTACCTGGACCTTTTCCAGGTTCCTGTCCTTCCTTTGACTTGAAGGTCTTCTTTGGACTATCCCTTTTTCCACTCCCAAAAACAGCCCTTTCACAATGAAGTACTGCCCTTAAGTGTCAGCCTACATGATGCTCTTTAGTCTAAAGTTTAAAGCTACAACTTTCTGACTCAGAGCTCAGAGGATTATCACCAAGACACGCTAACATTTAAAAAGAAATTACTATAATTATTTCAAATTAGAACAAAAGGATCAAAATTTCTGCACTTCAGAGTTGTCTGCATTAGGGGACAAATGCATAAGGGGCTAAATCGGGCTGTGTAACACCATTTATTTTTGGTGTAATGTGGCAACGTAATGCTTGAAAATCGGGTCCAAGATGTGCATGTGGATTTCCGATGGCGCAGGTTGCCAACTTGGTAAAGGGGTTTGTCTGTGCACAGCTCATCACTGCTGGCAGCATGCAAAGCAGGTGGATTATGATATCAATCAGTGTGATTTGATGCCAATGCAGCCATTTTTATTAACCAGCCTACACCCTTAACCTTGAACAGCTGAACTCATGTTAAATGTAATGAAGGACCCTCCCACCAGTGCTATTCAAAGTTACTGGATTGTTTTTCCTGGCTGCTCGTGCAATTGAACACATTTTTAGATCTTTCCTATACTTGACTGAACTTTGAATAGTCTACAGGAAGTGGTGTGATGGATGTTGAAGTACTTTCCTGTTCATTTAAAAGTTTGTGCTGAAGCAAGTTGCTTACAGACTTGGTGGGGCTTCCTCTTGGAATTCAACATAAATGGGAGAATGAAGAGAGGCTATGCAGCATGGGGATAAACTGCTAGAAGATGGAGGAGAGGAGAGCTCACAGCAGGAAGTCATAGCCACTGAGGATCTTCAGGGAGAAATCCTCTGAAATCAACTTCTGCAAGGACCACTATATAAGATCTATTTGCTTCAGAAAAGTGGTTGTGTCTAAAATCTGTTAAATGCTGTAGTGATGACTCCAACCTCAGAGCAGGGTAAGGACAGCATTGGATATGGTTGTCATGGTTAAATATCTGCCATTGTGTGCAAGGATGAGGTAAAGCATATGAATTGAAGGTAAAAACAAAAAACTACTGCGGATGCTGGAAATCCAAAACAAAAACAGAATTACCTGGAAAAACTCAGCAGGTCTGGCAGCATCGGTGGAGAAGAAAAGAGTTGATGTTTCGAGTCCGCATGACCCTTCAACAGAACGGTTGAGTACTGATTTGTAGGGATTGTTAGAGTGATTGGTGTGTAGTGAATTGAGCATTGGAGGCAAGTGATGCAATTAGTTGAATATGCCATTTGAAGATAAACTCACTTTCCTTGACAATTGGTGTCAGATTGTTAAACTACTTATGCATCAATTTATTTTGGAGTAACACACCTTCCATTGGGTCTCTGTCGCTACTTCTTTCCACTGTCTCCTGAGCATAGACTTTAAGGGCTTGCTGTCAAACTGTGGATATAGCATATCCCTCCTTCTTTCCATGTCTGAAAATCTTGGTGCTCTCTCTCTCATTCAGCCATTTTTCAAAGTATTTCAGCCCAGTTTCACCTTTTCAAAAGAATTCCCACCACTTCTTACAGAATCAATGCACCTCCCCTTTAAGCTATGCAGACTGCCTTTAGTTGAAACTATTTCGAGTTATCAACAGTCACAGATTGCAACTCTTTCGAGTACAATCACAGTTCTTGGTTTCCGGGAGTGGGACATGAACCCACAACCCTCTGATTCAAATGCGAGGGTGCTATGAACTGAGCCACAGCTGACACCTCTCAGACTGCCTTTAGGTTGCACTAGCCTGTTGCGATGTCAGGTCTCCCTCCTAATATGTGAAGACTATGAACAGCATCGTCGGTAGTGCTGGCTACACATGGAAATCATTTAAAATAACAGGTAGTACAAATTTAACATGATTTGGTAGGACATTATGTTTTAATATGTGCACTAACCTCTATTTGAATGATTAATATCTATGCTATAGCAGTAGACAAAGGAATGTTGTACAAAAACAGTTGGCATTTATCCAGTGATGTTGAAATTACTTCTAAGATATCAAGTGGATATTACAGCATTATCATTGGCTTGGGAGCATTAAGATGAAGGAACCCTGCTTATTTATAAATTCATATATCACAGCTCAATAAAAACCTGTCAAAAATGAATAGTTAGAATAGAAGTTGGTAAGAAGTTTGAAGATTTATCTAACAACAGGGCAAATGGGCAGTATAGTGTGTTAGGACACTGTCTTTTCACCTCTGGACCCAAGTCCACAATACCCTAGACTGATGGGAGCAATGTTTCCTGTTGCTAGCTGTGAAATTAGTTTGGGCAGTTCTAATTTAGTTAATAGTGAACATAGGCTCATGACATAAAGCTGCTTCTAATTTAACACCAAATAGCAATCTCACTTAGAGGCCACAAGGATGGCTGATGTAGGAAATGGGAATAAACCTCAGGGGAAGCCTTTTTTGAAGGTGGGATCAATTGCTGGGGCAGATAAGAGTAAACTTTATTCTGTAACCAACTTATGCTGTACCTGACCTGGGTATGCTTTTTGCTGACTGCCTAAAATTGAAAAATGTTTCAATCCCCAGTGCATTGAACAACATAAAATTCAGATAGAAAAGAACATTCAGTAACAGTTTGACACCTTGGTAAAGGGAAAATGCGGACTATGTCTATTGAAATATCAATACATTTCCCCATTGGCATGTACTTATAGGCACACATGTGTAGCTGTCAAGGTTAGACAATTGCCAAAACACTCAATTTTTAGTAGGGGAGCAGTAAGATTGATTACAAATACAAGGACATGAATAGAGCTACATTTATTTTTTGCATTGAGTCACAAGAACTGTGACCTTTTTGCTGAATACAAGTAAGGACTTGACAGGTCTGTGCATGGACATGTTTAAGATTAAGAGGATGATTTATCACCTTTCTTTTCTAAAACTAAACTATTCATTAAGAACACATGTAAACTCACTCGGGAGCATATGTTTATCTGACATTTTCAACAGGAACTATGAAATTGCCTTCGTGAATTGTATTAGACTCCCCTGGATAGGCTGTGATCCACATCATTACACTGCATAGCTGTTTATGTTTTGTTCTCAATTACAATTACTATGACAATTAAAATCTTGACAAGGCAATGGTTTCAGCAGATCCCATGTCTACATTGAAGTTAATGCCATAAAATGAAAATGGTGAATGTGTACAGGCAACCAGAAGCAAACAATTGAGCTTGCACTGTTGCCTTTTTCTTTTAATAGGATTTTTTACATTAGTCTCCTTCCCATATCCCCATTCATTTGGCTTTTGCACACGTGCTCCTTTTATTCAATAGGTCATAAGTATATCTAGTTCATGTACACACACACACAAAATGGAATCAAATTAAATGCATTTATATCCATTAGACATGAACATCTGTGATGGTATTCCTACACAACAATATCCTTGAATACTGATGCTGTCTTTGAGGAGTTTCTTCTAACTCTCTTCTCAGACTCTGGACAAGATATAAGTACAAGCCTGGTAGACAATTTCTCATCTCCTTTTACACTCCAGATCCTGGAACTACCTTCCTAACAACTCTTTGCATGCACCTTCAACAGATGGAATGCATCAGGTGCAGGGGGAGATAAGGGGAGGGCACCATATGATGGCTTGCCAGCCAGGTTCTAATCCCTTGATATAATCAAGTTTGAGAAACATAGGATCCTCCATCTCTCATTGAACGCAGACATGCATCCTAGCCACCCTCAAGAATGCAATGTCCTTAAACCCCCTTCAGCCATAAATGATTATCAACGATGTGTCAAGCCCTCGCAAGTCATCATCTGGCTACACAGTCCCAAAAACATGACTAAACAACACACATAAATAAAGTTATCAAAACTGTATATTTATAAATAACAGTTGAATGCCATCGATGGTTTGATACCCATGTCACCATTGTGCCATCACAATGTCTTATGCTTTCTCCAACTACGCTTTGGTGCAACTCCAACATTTGCTGCCAAGTGGAGGTAGCTGCTCAGTGCTCTGCCCCGTTGCCTAAGAAGGCCTAGAAGGCTGCATCCTGTTGAGGGTCTCCTGCAATGGTGCAGATGTACAATGCTCGGCCTCACACTGGGGTCACAGGCAGAGGGGATGTGCCCTGAGAAGACATCCCTGAGGTGGCTGGCTGGCTGGCACTCCTCCCTGTCAGTGCATGAAGGTACCTCCCTGACTCTAGGAGGAGAAGGGCACCTGGAGATCCAAGTGCTTCATTCTCCTCTCATCTAGCCACCTAGCTAAACAGCCCATAGCCAGAGCGATGGAATGCAGATCTAAGTGCATACCCAGTAGCCACTGGGTGTTCTGCTGGACTTGATTCTCCATGGTGGTTGCCACCCTCTCTATGGAGGAAGCCAAGTGCTCACATGTCTGAAACATGGCAGAATACATGGCTTGAATGGACTTTTCCCCATCCGTGTAAGGCTGTGCATAGCCTTCAGCATCTCTGCCAGATCTTCCCATGCCTCTGTCTGTATCTCCACAGGTTTCTTGTGGCCGTGACCAGAGGCCCATCATCAGCATGGGGCTCAGCATAGGCCTGATTTCTAATAATGCTCCAACTGTCAGGTTCCTCAAGCACCACAGCCTCAATCAGCTGTTGCGACACGTGTGTGATGTGCTCACCAGATTGTGACCCTGAGCTTAATTGCGAGTGTGTTTCGACCAAGGTGACTGTCTCTGCATTGGTGGAGGGTGTGGGGGAAGGAGGTGACTGCGCATCCTCTGAATCTTCGGCGTCATCATCCTTAGAGGTGGAGTTCTGGCTTGCTGCCAACTGAGATGGCTGTGTCTCTGGAATGCCAGAACCTACAGTGGAGAAGAAAAACAATTAGAGAAATATTAAGCAGCATCTCTATCCCCACTGCAGTATTATGCATGTCTCCTGTATGCTCAGTGTTCAACACCAGGCTGGAGGCATCATCACTCTGCTGTCTAGGCCCTCCTGCTTCGCTGCCCGTGATTGTACAGTCACCCTGCACCTCAGCCAGTTCCACTGCTTCTTCCTCTGCAGGGGTCAATATCCTGGTTTTCGGGACTCCTCCACCTGTCTTCACCGTTCTCTGGTATTATGCGCTAATTTGTCCTGCTGCCAAACAGAAGGATTGATTGTCTTGCCATTGGGCAGCTAACCCCTTCACGTGCATGCAGCCCTATGACAGCTCATGGCCACTCACTAGTAAGTGGTCCACACACGCATTGTCCTGCAGCTTACACAACTAAGTCTGCATGAACTGGCTTCCACTCACTTGGGCCTCAAGTTACATCTGGTGCTGAGGCTTTTAGAATGCAAATTCCCACCTGGCATACCTCTCCACTTGCACATATACATTTCATGATGCCCTCATGAAAGCCAGTTTGCTGAAACAACACTATGCCACTTACCCTGGAGGACTGTGGGAGATCATTGACCATTTTTCGGCACTTTTAGGTGTGCCTGCAGGCCCTGCAGCTGCTAACCTTTGCTGTGATCTCTGTCCAGGCTGCCTTGGTCAGGCGGGAGGGTCTCCTGGTGCCATTGCTGGGGATCAACACCTCCCATCATTCCAGGATGGCCTGGAGGAGAACCTGCAGGAAGGCATCTCTGAATCATAGGGGCCACGAGTTGTTTGCTCCGAGACATCTCTCAGTACTTTTAGGAGATGGCAGCAGTGTCCGAGGTCCAAGTGTGGTGCTGCTGGCTTGCAAGGAGTAGATGCCTGTCATGGTGTCATTTATAAGTGGCGCCTGGACCTTCAACCCTGTGAGTTGATGGAGGGTCATTGACTTCCTGCCCGGCCCTTCCGCACAATTGGCTTGGCCCCGCGCCTCTGCATATCTAAACTGGCTGGCCGCCACAGTGATTGTGCATGGCCAGCCTTTCCCCAAGCGAGAGGAAGTCCCGCGCATTTCCAGATCCGCTGTCAGGATCCTCGCTGCTTGAACAGAATTCTGTCCTTACTTTTCATGGAATATGCCACCTCCTTATTCTTCCTACCAAAATGTATTACCTCAGCTCCATCTATATTGAACTTCAATTGCCAATTATGTGTCCAGCCTGCCAGTTTATTGATGTCATCCTTTTTTCAGCTCTCTTTATTATTTACAACCCCCAATTTTCTGCCATCTGCAAATTTTGAAAATCTTCTTCCAATTTACGAGCACAAATTGTTTATGTAAATGGTGAACGACAGTGGTCCCAGAACCGATCCTTGTGGAACACCACTGCCCATGATTTGCAATCTGAGTTTCAACCACCAACCCGGATTTGTAGCCAGCTGGCTATTAATACTTTCTTTCCAAATATGGTGTGATACTTCAAGCTTTTCCTCCTTCCTATGTTTGGACTGTATTAAAATTGCACACTCTCCTAACTTTCATTGTACCTCAAAATTGTGAGATTCCCTTTTCGCTCTCCCCCCCATTTGTTCTGTATTTCTCCTTCTTCAATCTACATCGATTCTTTCCTCTTCTCTTCCTTGAAAGGGAGAGAAAACCAAAGGAAAACACAGAATTGAGGCCATCCAAGCAATGGTGAAAACCCTTTATTCACACTTCAGACCCTATAAGCATGGCTCAGCTGGCATCACTCTCACACCTGACTCAGAAGGCTTTAGGTTCACATTACAGTGCAATAATGAGCGAGTGCTGCACTGGTAGCTGTGCTGCCTTTCTGGTGACTTATTAAACTGAGACGCCTTCTGTTCTCAAAGATAGACCAAAGAGATCCCATTGCACCATTTTGTAGAGGAGCAGGGGATCATACCTGGTGTCTTAGCCAATTTTTATCCTGCAATCAGCATCACGAAGTCATATTATCTGGATATTATCACATTGTTATTTGTGGGAGCTTGCTGTGCACGAATTGGCTCCTATGTTTCCTATGTTACAACAGTGACTACACTTTAGAAGTATTTCATTAGCTGTAAGTGCTGTAGGAGATTCTATGGCACTATATAAATACAAGTCCTTCTTTCTATAGATTGAATAGACAGTTTTCCCAACTGTGAGGGATGTTGAAATGGATCCACCTTTATCTCTATCTGTTGTTTTATCTTGTTTCCTAGAAAATGAAAATGGGAGGATTATCAGGAATTACTTTCTCAGTCAAAACAGCAGGATGGAGCATTGGAAAGGCAGCTGGATGTGAGTTTGAAATGTCCCATTTGAGTCTCCTGACAAATACAAGAAAATTAGGCCTGCACTGACCTACAAAGTACTGGGGTAAAAGTAATACATGATGCATATAAAGATATAAAGATGCAGATACACTGATGTGTGAAAATGCACCAACACTAACTGGGTTTTATGCTCATTTTGTGGTGCTCTGCGTTATGACAAAGTGGGAGCCCTGCCAAGATTACGTTAACTAGTGCTGAATTCTGCTAGGGGTCAATGCTGCTGGTGAGTCAGTCTGTTATTTAGGAATTTGATATGGCAATGAGTTCTATGTAGAACAATTTCTCTGGAAGAAGACCATTGGTACAGTGTCCAATTACTTACTTATTTCCCATATGACCCCTTTTGTACGTGGCTGCTGGCATGGGTGCATGGAAGCAGTTACAGCAGTGTAACTGATGAGCTGAAGTGTTGAGAATTGGGGTTAGAAAATGAGTGTGGTCAGGATTGTAGTGGAGGGATTGGGGAGGGGAGCCTGAAGTAGAGGAGGCCCAAGGTTTCTTTATGTGGGCAGGCGGACCACTCCTGCTTCTCTTGGACCACAAGGATATGTTTAAAAAAATATATTTTTTCAACTGATCCTCCTTGTGGACCCTTTGCTGAGTGTAATTTGTGCAATTTTTAGTTAAATGTGCATTGAGTTTTGAATCACATCATTCCCTGATATTTAAAAGGCCTGTGTGTTAAAATGGCAGGGGCATAAGCACATCTTCAATGCAGCATCTAGCACCCAAGTACCATTTTAAATTTCGATGGCCTCCTCCATGGTGCTGCCAAGTACAAGAGCTGCTGGCCTCTGATTGGCTGGCAGCTCTTGGTGGGCGAAATGTCATCTTCTGGGGCCTTCAGTCAGGAGGAGGACCTGCCGATGTCTACTCAACTGCCTGATGGGCAGAAAAGATGGCGGGCCTTCCTCCTCAAGAGTCAGTGAGACAGCGAGTGTCTCATCGCTTTTTCAGACAATGCGCGAGACACCCACCAAGAACAGACGGTTCAACCAAATGTTCCAGGTATAGGCTCTGCAAAGTTAAACCAGAAGAACAGAAAACAGAACACTGCAGAGTCAGGGGGTGGCAGTGGCAGAAAGATTAATAGGGGCGAGCCAGTTCAGCTAAACCTAAGGGAAAACAAGAAGGAAAAAGACATGTAGCAAGAAGCTGAGTAAGTGAGTTCCTGTCAGTCAGTGGCCTCACTGAGATTAGATTGGGGTAATGTTTCTGTTGCTAAAGAACAGAATTATTTTAAGGAATTTGTTCATAAGCAGAACCATTGCATGGTTCCAAATGACACCACAAAGTGCTGGGGCACAGATTCACAGCCGAGATTCTCCACACTTTTAGCTCCCAATATCTCAACTATCAGGAGAAAGTGAAGCAAAGGAACCTTAAAACATTAAAATTCTACTTCATAGTCAGTGTTAAAAATGTAAAGGCAATTGTTTTGTAGATCTGTATTCAAGCATTTGGGGTAATTTTGAAATTCACCAAAAGCTATTTCAATTTGATACTTAATGAGTTAAGAAGGCTACAGACTGGAGAGGAGTTCCAAAGTGCTGCTTTATTTAAAATGTCAATCTTTTAGAATGTAATAGCATTCCTGAAGCACATTCAAAATCAAGGCAAGAGTTTGCCATTCTCTTTGGAGCGAGGCACAGATCTGCTGGTGGAGGATATCTGGGGCGTGGTGAATATTTTAACAGATTTTCATACATCAGTGTATCTGCATCTTTATATCTTTAAATGCATCATGTATTACTTTTACCCCAGTACTTTGTAGGTCAGTGCAGGCCTAACTTTCATGCATTTGTCAGGAGCCTCAAATGGGACATTTCAAACTCACATCCAGCGGCCTTTGGAATGCTCCATTCTGCTGTTTTGATTGTGAAAGTAATTCCTGATAATTCTTCCAATTTAATTTTCTAGGAAACAAGATAAAACAATAGGTAGAGATAAAGGTGGACCCATTTCATCATCCCTCACAGTTGGGAAAACTGTCTATTCAATCTATAGAAAGAAGGACTTGTATTTATATAGTGCCTTTCATAGCCACAGGATCTCTTACAGCACTTACAGCTAATGAAGTACTTTTGAACTGTAGTCACTGTTGTAACATAGGAAACATAGGAGCCAATTTGTGCACAGCAAGCTCCCACAAATAACTGTGATAATATCCACATAATCTGACTTTGTGATGCTGATACAATCTTCTTTATTTACTTTTGTTTCTACACTCCCTGATTTCTATCAATTTCGCTGCTGCACGTGGCTATGTTCCAACTGAGTAAAATCTTAAGTATAAGCCCTAAAGGTTCTGTGTCTAGCTCACATTGGTAGCATAGCACTGATGCTACAGCTAGACCCGGCAGGGAGCTCCTGGCCAAGATCTGCACGCCCTTGGCATCCGGTTTTCTGCCCCTAAATATAAGTGGACAGAAAAACCGGGTACAGTAACATCCCGTCGTTCGCACCTTCCTGGTTTGTGTTCTCATACTTGCGCTTTGTACTCTGTACACCGCTTCACCCATTGCGTGAGCAATGTTCGGTTATCCGTGGTTTCTTCATGTTACGACGGCTTTTCTTTCTGCATCATGAATGGCCAGTTCTCACCTTGACCAGCGGGGCTGCCGATATGTCAGGGCTGGAGGGCCTCTGTTTGATCCTCCAGCCATCCTTAATTGGATTTTTTTTTTTGTTGTTTTGCCCCTTCACTGTTTTACTCCTTGCCTGGTTCCCTCGGGGATACTCTCAGCTCCCACCAGTTGTTCACCTTCCTGCTTGGTGGCCGGATCGGTGCCTAGTGCCGGTTCCTTGGCCGCATTCCTGGGCTGCCCACTCAGCCTCCAGCCGCCGCTTCCTTTGGAGGCTTTCCTCTGGCCGGCACTGCCCTTCCTCCGCCTGCCTGGCTTTTTCTTCTTCTTCTTCACCCTGGCCGGGCTCCTCTTCATCTTCCGCTTGTGGCGCCTTCAACATCTTCCCTTCCCCAACCCCTCCCGGCTCTCCCCGCCCCCCCACAGCTGCTCTGTGTTCTTCACTGCGGAACTCCTCCCTGCCATTAATTAGTCTGGCCCTTTGAAAATCTGGGTGGGCATGTCAGGAACACAACGTGCTGGGATAGGACCTTGAACTGAACTGGCGGACAGCTTCCCAACCCTGAATTGAAAATCCAGGCCATATTCTCAGCATATTTAAAACATTTTATTTTATATATGTCCAGGCAAAATACCTAATTGTCATTTGTGCTGACACCATTGTGATGAAGTAATGCTCAAATCCTTTGGGTCTTCTGCTTTCCCTCCATCCAAAAATATCATCTACCAAAAGATCTTTCATCAAAGCTAATACTGTGTCCGATTCAATTTGAAATCTTCACTGATGTAAATTGCTCAGAGGCCCCCCTGTCTGTTGTGTACAGGTACTACACCACAATAATGCCCAAATCAATGCTATCCTCGCATGGCTGGTACCGATCTAACTCAGTCCTATTCAAAGACATGTTCCCTGTTCACGATTTAGCCGTTTGCGAGATTTTATGGGGGCGTAACCCCCGTGAATGGCGGGACTTTACTGTATTGTGAACCTGTGCACTTGTGTTGGGCATGCCCTGTGATCACTGCTCTGTGTAAGGATTGCCTTCCTGACCATGGAATCAGGCTTATGTCTGCAGGAGTTTGGGATATGTTTGAAAGTCAAATCTCCTAGTGAGAAAGAAAACAACCAATCACAAACTACAGTTTGGTAACTGAATCCTGCTGATTGGATTTGTGGTGGTTTCTGCTTGTTCACTGGCTGCATTTTGTTTTAGTATCTGAAAGAATGAGCCAATCAAATTGCTGACTGTTGTCCAAAATATTCTGAGATACTATGGATCACAATCTATTCCTCTGTAGGTGCAAGTGGAGATGATGAATGATTTCAAAAGGAAATTGGATAGGCACTTGTGGGAAATGTACTTGCAGGGCTATGGGGATAAAGCGGGGTAAAGGGACTGATTGGATTGCTCTATAGAGAACTGGGCATGCATTTGATGGGCCTAGTAGGCTCTTTCTGTACTATAATGACTCTATGGGTTGAAAATCCTGCACCCATTGGTACCGGGCATCATGGTGGATGGAGGAACACAGTATTGCAGGAACACCAAAAATCAGTTTCATATCATCGTAACACCAGTTAGCCATCATCTGCTCCACAGTCCAACATCGAGAATGTAATTTTGTTAGGAAATAGAGATAGTTTGAGTAAGTTAGGAATGAGTTTTAACTTTAAAGTTTAAGTTTGATTTGTATTTCTGTATTTGTGTGTTAAGGAAGGTCAAATTGAGTTTTAGTTTCACTTTAAAAAGGTGCCTGCATTTCTAATGAGGTTTTTATGACTGTTGCAGCTAAGGTAACAAACAAGAGTAGAAGAATTGGGCTGTTGCCTAGCAACAAGGGTCCAGAGAGGCAGGCCCCTCCCACAGACACAAACAGAAAAGCTAGAAACAGCAGTTTGATTAGGAAGCAATTGGAATTCAGCTGGTTTTGAAAATAGCTGCCAGAGTAGCAGCCTAGAAGGGGCAGATAGCCAGCTCCAACCTAAAGTTGGTTGAAAATAGCTGCCAGAGAGAGACTGGAGCATGAGGGACAGATAGCTAATCCCAAACTAAGGAAAAGATGCAAAAATCCAGGGGAGTGGAACAGGGGAAAGTCCCAAGAAGACCTTCTAGTCAAAGGAAGGACAGGAACCTGGAAAAGGTCCTGTTAAGAGTGAAGGGCAGAGAAAGGCTCCAAGCTTCAAGTTTAAAGCTTCAATCTCAGAGATAAAGGCTCAAGAAGAGGCAAAAAGATCCAAAGAGACAACTGAGGTCTGTAACTCTTTGCAATGGGCATGTGATGCAGTGGTACTGTTGACAGCTGAGTCATTGAGAATGCGTGGAAGACAGCTTGAATGCCTGTGGTGACCCAAGGGAGAGGAACATCGGAGGGAGAGTTCGAAACCCTGGAGGTGGACCCTTGCAGTAGGTGTATGAGAGACAAGATTCCAAAGCGAGTTCTTGGAGAGTGGAGATTGGAAGCCCTTGTGTAAAAGACAGAGTTCAGTGAGACTGTTTGGCTCACAGTGTAACAAATGTCTGGGGGGAGTTGAGGAGAGATCCATAGCATCAGGTTGAGGTGGCATCTGTCACTTGGTTTCAGAGTGTGGTGTGTCTGATCGCAGGGTGCCTATTGGTTTACATGGAATGTGTATTTACTGTGAACATTAGAGTATAAGATAACTTTTGTAACTTATCCTTACAAATCTGTATATATCTTTAAAGGTATATCTGTGGGTGAAGGAGTATTATAATATAGCTCATCTTTTCTTGCTCAATATATGTTTTATTCTTTTGTTAAAAGTTCATCAGCTGACTTTGGTGACTATTCAGTAGCTACTGTCCACACATCTAAAGAAGCAAATAAAAGTTTGGATCTATCAAGCTGGGTTCCACCCTGGGATCAGGCTTGTCCAGGGGTAACCTCCGCTGGGGATCCTAACAATTTCAATGCATTTACATCTCATCAACTCGCCTGCCTGCCGGAATCATCCCCTCGCGTCGGATTTACCTCCCATGTCGGCATGACTTCAGAACGACGTAATTCACAACAGCATTTAAAAGGCGTGCACCTGGCGAGCTGATTTTCGAGGGGACCTCAGAGGTGAGTGCACACTAACGTTGCGCAGCGCTTGCAAGGGTCACCCGTTCAACTTCAAGGCCGTGGATTCAGGCGAGGGCACCAGGCAAGTTGCTTTCTCCTGGCTGACTGACAGTGCGGTGCCGGGGCAAGGGCTGCACTGTGGTTGGGGCGAGGCATTGGGGGCAAGGCAGCACGGTCTGATGGTAGTGCACAAGCACGTGGGGGGCGGGAAGGGAGGGAAGACAGTTCAGGCGCAGCTACATTGACATGCTTGGAGTCAGGCCTCAAGTTTCTCTGCCCACTCAAACAACACAGAGGCGAGAAAGTGCGACCAAATGCTCCTGAACTTTTCACCCCTTGGGCACAGACTGAAAATTAATGAGCGTTTTAGGGGGCTGCAGAACAATTGGACTACTGGGCAAGTTGTACAATCTCATTGCAAAAGCTGGCAATGGAGTAGTCACTGGTGGAGGTGCTCACAGCCCCTTGCAATGTCATCATTCAGGTTTGGACCAGTCTCCCCATGGTTCAAGCTAACAGTGCAGCCTTGCAATGCGGGTTAGGAGAATGCCTGCGCTGAGAGCACAGCACGCAGTCCAGTGGTCAGGCACAGCGGGGAGGAGGTGCGTGCGGCTTCAGGCAGGCATGTAGCGCACTAAATTCTGGCCAGCCGAGTGGTAGCCAGCATTTTCTGGAATGCATTAAGGGCCTTGAGTCGGAGCTGGAGCCACACACACAACCATGAGAGGTGCCTAGGAGACCAATGCTAACCCATACGTCACTCTCTTTCATCCTGGAGGAGGAGTACATCAGGAGCATGGAGCCCTGAGCTAGCTATATGCCTCATGGCTTACAGGGAGCGGCGATGAAGGAGAAGAGAGCAACGGAGGTGCCTGGCTGGGTAGAGGGAGGAGCAGATCCTCAAGAAGAAGGGGCAGCTGGGGTTCCTATGTGTGCCGCTGAAGATCCACAACGAGTCGTCACTGGTCGGCGCTCAGCTAGACCCAGGGTCTACACATGGCACTTGTTATTCCTGCAGATAATCGAGCACCAGTGTTGCTGAGGACTGTGCATGTCCAGGTAACTAGTCGGTCACATATGCCACCTGCTGCAGGATTTGGTGCCATGGAGACAGCCAGTGGCCATGAAAGTGACCGTGGCACTCAATTTTTATGCCAGTGGCTCCTTCCATGGCTCCACAAGTGGCCTCTGCAGGATCTCCCAACCTTCAACACCCAAATGCATCAAGGAGGTCATGGACGCCATATTTGCGAAGTCACACAACTTTGTGCATTGGCCGGGATCAGGCAAGCCAGGCAGTACAGTTTGCAGAGATCTCTGGTTTTCTACATGTACAGGGAGCCATTGACTGCACTCATATGGCGCTTAGATCTCTGTGGCAACAAGCAATGCAGTATGTTAACCTCAAGGCCTTCCACTCGCTGAATGTTCAACTGGTCTGTGACTGCAGCAAATGCATCCTGCAGGTCTATCTGCACTTGATTTCCCGGGAGTGTGCATGACTCCTACATTCTCATTAGGTCTCAGATCCCTGGCATCTTCCAGGGTCCAGAGAGGCTGCAGCATTGGCTCCTCGGGGACAAGGGCTACTTGCAGAAGATGTGACTGATGATGCCCATGTGGCGGCCTCACTGTGCAACAGAGAGATGGTACAACGAGGCTCATGCTGCAACTCACACTTTTTGGTGGAGCAAACCATTGGGATGTTGAAAATAGGTTCCAGTGCAGGACTGGTCTGCAATACAGTTCCTAGAGAGTGTCACACATCATTGTTGCCTGCTGTGCCCCTCACAACCTGTTTCTGCAATGGGGGGGAGGAGCTACCTGTTGTCTCTAATGAGGAGGACCATTGACAGGGATGAGAGTGATGAGGTCCTCAAAGGTGAGGATGACGGTGTTGAGGCCATCGCATTGTCCAGACGAGACAGGCGTGCTCAGGAGGCCCTCATAGCTGCTAGATTCGTGGAGGATGGTGACAACATGTGGTGAGGACGCTCCATAGATCCTCACATTGCACCTGTGAACCTTTGACTCCTGTCTGGCTGATGGCAGAGCACATACCCTCTGTGATAAGGCTCCTGTCATGGAGATGCAGCGGATGCCTATTGTCCTGACATTCCAGGAGGTGATGACACTCCATTGTGGGGACACTCCATTGATCTTAGCTTATGTGAATGTCTGACTCCTGTCTGGCTGATGGCACCTCGCTTGTGCTCTGTGAACAGGGTCATATCATGGAGATGCAACAGAGAAACTTTAACTTCTCCTGATCCTATGGCATCCTTCATGAGCTGAACCCTTCAGGACCTCACTGCCACCGGACACAGATGCTGATGAGATGGGGGGCCAGCCGCACCTTAACGGTGCTGGGAGCACACAGAGAAAATGACGGAACTCTGTGCCGCTGGCCCAGGACATTCTGGCAGCAATAATAAGCCCCATTAAGGTGCAGGCATGACTGATGTGACCAGTGACTGTGATGGTGCACCATCAGTGTGCTGCAAAGGCTGCAGAAGAGGCCCTGGACTGAGACACTTGCTTTGGTCTTGTGCAGGAACCAAGCTTTCACTTCAGACTGACACAAGCGCTGCTTATCATAACAAGGAGCCAGAGACAGGGTGATATTGTTCAAAGTTTATTTACAATAGTCAACATTATGTACAATTAATTATCAGATTAATGCCTGTGCCCACGTGGTGAAGCTACATTTTCTTGACCTTCCTAATCGTGCTGCTATGTCTTGGTGCTCCCCCGACATCCACAGCAGAGCTGGAGGCAGCCTGCTGACTGCTACGCCCTGTCTGATGACCTTGGCCAGCATCCTCTGGAGGGCCGAGACCTGGAGGGCCCCGGCCTGTTTTTGGGGTCCTGCTGTGTTGTAGTGGCACCCTCCTCGGCCTGTGGAGCTGCAGCTGCTGCATCACAGGAATAGGGGATTCGGATGGGCCGGAAACTCCTGGAGTCACCTGGATGGATTGCCCCCAGGGTACATCAGTTGATCCTGCTCCTCATAGGTGCCTGAGGGCCCCTGACTAACTCCTTGAGAAGAAGGGGTAGCCGGAGTGAGACTGAGCTGCCCTTCACCCTGCTTGTGTCGACACTGTTGGAGGCCAACTATGGCTTCAGCGATTGAGTTCAGCCCACGCAGCAGTGCAGGACCAATGTCCTGGACCAAGGTCTCCATGGCGGCACCAACCTACCAGTGTTGACCTCGGTGCATTGACATGCCTGCGCTATCACCTTAGATTGAAGGCGGACAGAGTCCTCCATTGTGCCTTCCTGATGTTCCCGAGCTTGCTTTTGCACCTCCAGCAACTGTGCCATGACCGAGTCCAGAGGCTCGTCATCTGACTCGGACTCAGCAGATTTCTGGCCTCCAGCAGTCCTCTGAGTGCCAGAGACCTGGGAAGTCCCTGTCACTGCCTGCTGTAGATCAGACAATGTAATGTGCTGACCAGATTGTGACCCCGAGGCTACTCTAGAATTAGGTTTCACCGAGGTGTGTGTCTCTGTGCTGGTGGAGGGTGTGGGTGAGCGCTATGATGGGCCTTCAGATAGGGTGCCATCAGATTCTTCTTCTGAGGTGTCTTTGGGACTTGAGTCGGCCGCCTGGATCGTGGACCCCTTTGGCTGCTTCCTAGATGTGCCTGTGAAAGCAAAGAGGGATAATGAGTGCATGGCAGGGGACTGCAGAACAGGGGAACTGACACACAGCATGATTGTCTGATAGATGCTGCAATGCTGTATCCTCACTTGGTTGAGCACTGCTGACTTCACCGTCAGCACAGGAACCGTCCAGATCCTCGCTGGCCAGCTGGATGACTCTATTTTCAAAGTGTGTGAGGACCTTGATGTTGGGCATTCCTCCACCAGTCTGCGACCTCTCCCTTTTGTTGTGTGCCTCCTTGTCCTGCATGACAGATGGAGAGTGTAGGCAGGATGCCTACCAGGCCAGATAAGATGGATGCCTGGCATGTGTGGGTGGTGAGTGGTGCCACGGATGGGATGAGGACACGATCCTCAGGGCAGATGAAGGTGTGTGTGAGAGAGTGAATCTTGCCCCTTGAACTGGCAGTGAGTGAGATTCCTGTGGATGTGTGGGCTTGTGAGTGTATGAGTTGAGAGTGATGTGAAGAATGACTTACCCTGGTGCAACGGAGGAGATTATTCATCCTCTTTTGGTACTAGGTGGCTGTCCTCTTTGTAGGGTATTGGCGCTGACCACCACTGCCATTGTGTCCCATGCCAGATTGGTGACCTTGCTTGCTGGTCTTTGTCCAGAGTGACGGCATCCAGAAGGCATCCTAGAGAGGCATCACTAAATTTGGGGGCTGCCGTCTTCTTTGTTTTCGGGGCCATCTGTCGCCTGGAGCAGTCCTGGTCTGTAGACGTGAAGTAGGCTGTGTACTGGTGCATTTTAAGTATGGTGCCCAGAATGAGGAGGCGCTGAGGTCATGGCGTGTTGGGCAAATTCAAGCCCACCCACCAACGATCCAGTGTGTTCCCTGTGAATGCATAATTAATAAGGCAGGATGCGCCGGGAATGGGACGATATGGCGTGCACTGCAGCCAGTGGGTAAAGTGTCCTTCCCACCTGCTACCGCAATTGTGCAATTCTGCACTATGACTCTATGACCATCAAAATGTAACCGATTGTGTAAGAAATGCATGATTAATTAAACTTATGTGCAAGAAAAATCACAAAATTTACCTGTAAGCTCACTTACCCTTTTTTTTCCAACAGCTTCAAACAACACCTCACTGCCTCCACAACCTCCAAGGAACACTTCCCTCTCAAAGTTCTTTTGTTTGCCTTCTGCTCTATTTTTGGAGCTTTAAAACATGGACTGGGCCTTGCAACCTGAACATGTGGCCTTCAAAACCTCTCTCTGTTCTCTTGTGCCCCTCAGTATCCCTCTCTCTTGGCCTCGCATAAAACATCTTTTTTTGGGGCTGGACGTATGAAAAATGGATAAAACGTTTCCTGATGTACCTGGCCTGTTTTGTTCATTTTTGCACACTTGGCCTGCAGTGGTGTGGACCCAGTTTTGGATCCCGCTGTGAAGAGAAATGGTTATCCAGGTAGAGATGGTTGGTTAACACCAGCGTGCATTTTTTTGACATTCTCCACTCACTGGGGTTCCTGAACATGAGGAAAGTCTGACTCAGCCCCTCACGAAAGAGTTCCTCAGTCACATCTGCAAAGTAGCTAAATGTCAGCCGAGGCTCCATGGTAGTTACTTGCCTCTAACTCAGAGGGATTTGGGTTGAAGTTCCACTCTATGACTTGTGCACAGGACTTAGGCTGACACTGCACTCAGGGCATACTGCGTTATTGGAAGTGCTGGCTTTGGATAAGTTGTTAAGTCAAAGCCCTTTTATGGTGGATGTAAAAGAAGCATGACACTATAAGAGCAAGAGAGGGAGTTTTCTTGGCCTTCTGGCTGACATTTAACCCTCAGCCAATACCACCAAAACAGATTAACTTGTTATTTATCCCTTGGCTGTTTCAAGAGATAACCCTATGTCCTCTACAGCTATTTTGTCTTCATCATTGCTTAATTTTGCCTTTCCTCAGTTTAAACCGAATTGCCTTCCTTCACAACAAAGACAAAAAATGCTGGAAAAACTCAGCAGGTCTGACAGCATCTGAGGAGAGAAAGACACAGTTAACATTTCGAGTCCGTATAACTCTTCTTCAGAGCTAAAGGGGAGTAGAAATGTGGTGAAATATATACTGATTAAGGGAGGTGGAGCAGGTGAAGCTGGATAGAAGGCCAGCGATAGGTGGAGGCAAAGGAGAGATTGCGAAAGATGTCATAAACAAAAGGTCAAAGGGTTGTTAATAGTGTGATACTGGCTAAAGGAGGTGCTAATGGTGACATTAAGACTGGAAAGCAGAATGTGATAATGGCTGGACCAGGGTAAGTACTCTGGAAAGTGACAGATGGCCCTAGAGAGGGTGGGGTGGGGGGAGGGGACAGTGATGGGAACACGTGTCGAAAAGGCTAAAAGCTGGGGATAAAACATTGAATAAAAATGGAAATAAATTTTAAAAATAATGAAAATAAATGCCTTCCTCCACCTCTTGCTTTTATCATGAATCTGTAATTTGCCTTTGAAAATATCATAAATTTCATAACATTTTTCTTTTTTCTTATGCTCCCTCCCTATTTTTCTCTGCTTTTTCTGTATCTATCCTGCCTTTGCACTTTTCTCCCATTTTTCCCCTCTCCCAACCCTAAGTTTTCTCCTTTTCATCCTTCCCTTCATTTTTTTTCTCCCTATGTCAAAGTCCCTCAATCTTTCTCTTCCCTGCCTTGCTCTTGGTCGATACAGTGGCCACGTGTGCATGTCTTTTCAAGAGCATTGCAGCTTCACTGCTCATTAAGTTTATTTTGGTTGTAATATATTCTTTTGGTCCAGCTTTCTTTTAAAGAAACTGCAATAGACATGCATTTTTTTTCTTGCAGGTGAAGAGCCAAGGTACATAGTGCGGGACACCGTCAGGGTTAACGAGCGCTGGAGGGGTGAAGTAAATCAAGAAGCAGTGATTATGGTCTACCAGCCTTGGATTTTCAAAGCTCATAAGTTGTAAAAGGGAAGGAAAATTGAGGGAGGTATTGAGTTCCAAAGGATTAAGGACCTGAATGGGGAAGCACGTAGTGATTTGGGAACAGAGTGTTTTGTGAACCTAAATTGGGAACTTGGTGCAAGTGGAAATTCTCTGACAAGTATTTCTTAAATTGCAATTTAGATTAACATTCAGATTCTGACAGATTCAGTGAAGGTTAAGGACCTTTCCTCATGGCTGGAGTGGGAGTGGGAGGGGGAGGACCTAGTGACTGTGGCCCACATAGAGACCAATGGCATAAGTAGAAAAGAATAATATTCTGAGAGAGTTTGGGGAGTTAGGGTCCAAATTAAACGCATAACCTCAAAGGTGACAATCTCTGTATTGTTACCAGAGCTACACATCAATTATCATAGGGTCAAGCAGATTAAAGAATTAAATGTGTGACTCAAAGAGTGGTGTGGGAAGAAGGGGGTTCAATACTTGGGACATTGGCATCAGCACTCAGGAAATAGGGAGCTATTCCATTGGGGTGGGCTCCACTTAAAGCAGATTGGGACCAATGTCCTGGTGAATCGTATAACTAGGGCTGTTGGTGGGGCTTTAAACTAATGGAAGTGGCAGAGGGTTTGGGTGAAAGCAGATTTAGAAATCAAAAGAGAAGAATGGAGGTAAATAGAACAATGTAGCCATGTGGGTAAAAAAGGGGCAGAAAGTTTCACAGTAATAATGCATCAGCAAGTAAAGTCCATGCAGGGAATAATCATAAAAAAATTAAGCGTTCTTTGTCTGAAGGTGTGAAGCATCTCAATAAGGTAGTGGCACAAATAGAGATAAATGGTTTAGATCTAATTGCCATTTTAGAGTGGCTAAGGTTGGGAAATAAATATTCCAGGTTACACAACTTTTTGTAAAGCCAGTCAGGAAGGAAAAGGAGAAGGCCATCCCTGATAGTAAAGGATGACATAAGGCATTAGTGAGAAGGCTTCTTGGCTCAGAGGATCAAGAAGTAGAATTGGTATAGTTAGAGATTAAGAATAACAACAGCCAGAAAATGCTAGTGTAAGTAGTTTATAGGGTCCCTAACAGTTATACCTTTAGACATTAAACAAGAAGTTATTGTAGCTTTTAACAAAGGAAATGCAATAATTGTGTGGGACTTCATATAGACTGGACCAATCAAACTGTCAAAGGCAGTCTTGAAGGTGAATTTGTAGAATGCTTTCATGACAGCTTCTTGGAGCAATATGTTGTGCAACCAACTAGGCATAAAGCTATTTTAGATTTTGTATTACACAGTGATTCAGGGTTAATTAGTAATCTCATAGCAAAAGATCTGCTAGGAAATAGTGATTGTAATACAATTAACTTCCATATTAAGTTTGAAAGCGACATACTCTAATCACAAACAAGAATCTTAAAGTTTAAAAACAAAGGCAATTACATATGTATGAAGGGAGAGTTGGAAAAAGTTGCTTGAGTAAATAAACTAAAAGGTATGATGGTAAATAAACCGAGGCAAATGTTTAAAGAAGCAATTCAAAATGTTCAACAAAAATACATTCCACCAAAAAAGAAAAAAATGTAAGAAAGATCCATCTGTTGCTTACTAAAGAGGTTAAAATGGCATTAGATTAAAAGAAGAGGCTTATAATGTTGCAAAGAAGAGTGGTAAATCTGAGGATTAGGAGAAACCAGCAAAGGTTGACCAAAAAGTTGATAAAAAAAAGGGAAAAAAATAGAATATGTGAGTAAACTATATATAAACTATAAATATAAAGCCACATTGTAAGATCTTTTATAAGTATATAAAAAGGAGGAGAGTAGCTAAAGAAAATGTTGGTCTCTTAAAATCCAGGAGAAATTATCATGGGGAATGAGGAAATAGCAGAGACATTGAACAAATATTTTGTATTTATCTTCACAAGAGAAGCCACAAGCTATATACCAGAAATAGAGGATAATCTAGGAGTTTACAAGAATGAAGAAATTACAATAATTAATATCAGAAGAGATAAAGTATTGAAGTAACTAAAGGGATTAATATCCAACAAAGCCCCAGGACTTGATGGCTTACATCCTAGGGTTCTAAAGGAGAAAGCTCCAGAGATAGTGGATGCGCTGATTATGATTTTCCAAAATTTCCTAGATTCTGGAATGGTCCTAGCAGATTAGAAACTAACAAATGTAACGCCACTATTCAAGAAAGGAGGGAAAGAGAAAACAGGGAACTATAGGCCAGTTAGCTTAATATCAGACACCAGGAAAGTGCTGGAATCCATTATTAAGGAACTTAAACTAGTTTTTTGAGGATAACTAGTAGGGTAGGTAAAGGGGAACCAATAGATGTAGTATACTTGGATGTACGAAAGGCATTTGATAAGGTGCTACACAAAAGGTTAATAGGCAAGATAAGGGCTTATGGCTTTGCAGGTAATAAATAGCACAGATAGATGATTGGTTAAAGGGCAGGAAGCAAAAAGTAGGAATAAATGGGGCATTTTAAGTTGGCATGCTGTGACTAGTGGACTTCCATAAGGATCGGTGCTGGGACCTGAGCTATTTATAATCTACATTAGGCAGAGAGTAATGTATCTAATTTTGCTGATGATACAAAGCTAGGTGGGAATGTAAGCTATGAGGAGGACACAGAGGCTGAAAAGAGATATAGACAGGTTAAATGAATGGGCAACTTAGTGGCATCTGGAGTATAATTTGGAGAAGTGTGACATTATTCACTTGGGTTGTAAGAATGAAAAAACATATTATTTTTTAAAAGGTATGTGTTGTGATGTGGCAGGTGGAATTTGCTAGGCTGACCAAATCCAGAAGAGAAACCTGGCCACGCTATCACAACAATTTTGCAATTTGTATTTATTAGGTGAAGGCTTGTGCACTGAAGTCAGAAGTAATGAGTCCGCTGCCACTTTTAGAGATTTTAAAGATTAAATTAAAACATTTATTAACAAAAGAAGAACAAACTTAAACACATACAAGGGGCAGAAGTTTTAGGTCGGAATGTGGGCGTGCGCCCGACCTGATCAGACGCTGGAATTGCACGGGATGATGTCGGGTGAGCGTCCTGATGTTATCCCAAGCTCGTGCAATGTTTCGGTCAGCAGACATGCGCAAAAGTCGGAAGTGTGCCCGCCGACAATTATGAGACCTATTAAGGTCATTAAAGTTGTAATTGTCTCTGATTTTTCATGGTCTGTCCAACCTCACGGTTGGCGGATATGCAAATTGGCCAGGTGGACTTTGCATTTTCCATGAAACTGCATCCAAGGATGGGATGAGGTTTCTGTTGTTAAATAAAAAAAAATAAAAAAATCTATGGACAGCACTTTTATCATGTATATGATTAGGTGACTAATTGTGATGTGTGGACATGTTTTTTCCTGAGTTTACAAACTTTATTTAACTGTTTTCAAGTCTTCAGCTCCTGGAGGCAGCTCTCTGCCTTCAGCGAGCTTTCATTTAGTGCTCTCCCGTGCCTGCGCTTAGGTTAGCACCCGCCCCCACCCTGGCAGCGCTGAGCATTTCAGTGCATACTTCATGCTGCGTTATCAATCAATGACCAGCCAGCCTGAAATCGTGGTTGGGGGCTGTTTGAGGGCAGTGGTCTGTTCCCTGGCTAATCCTGGGCTCACCCATCGCGCGACCTAAAAATCCTGCCCAAGTTTACAGTTACATAGTTATATCAGTTCCCAAAATTTCTACTTAACCAGAATCCCAACTATACACCCTCTTTAAGGCAACAGTCCAAATAGATACCAATTTTATAAAGTCATCCAGCAATATTACCACAAGCACCCACTGGACAATGGACTTCCAGAGGCTTTTAACACAACTTTGGTTACTGGAAAAGCAAACTTCTGCAGGGCAGCTATAGGCTTTTTCCTAAGTCTGTTTCACACAGGGCAGCATTTTCCCCCCATTAGGGGGGCTGTGTGGGTGTGGGCGCGGGTGGACGGATTCTCAATTGGCCCCCCCGATTGGGGGCGCGCTGCCATTTTATGCAGGTGGGCCAGTTAAGGCCCGCCCAGCATAACGTCTGCCCGGAAGTGCTGTGTGCTTACTGTGTGGGGGGTGGGGGGAGTTCCCTGAGCCGGGAGTGCGCTCTTTCGCCATTGTCACATGAGCAGGGACATATCAGTTACTTTTTTAAAAAAAATTTTATATCCCTCATGAAACCTCATCTCGCCCATGGATGAGGTTTCATATTTTTTCTGAAGGCCACCTGGGCTCTTCACCTGCCCGCCAACCTTAAGAGAGACACGCCCGACGTCACCCCGCGTCAGCGAGCGGGCCCTGCCCCCGCTCACTGATCAGAAAATGCAGCCCACAGTCACCTTTTTAAGATCACGGCCACACCTCACACAGCCTTCCATCCTTCTTTAAATATATTTCATCTGTAAATCCCAATGTTTCCACTTGCCTTTAGAAGTCACTTTTCCCAGAATATAAAAATCTTTTATGTTCTCATTATGGCCAGCACTTTTGGGAAAAATCAACGTAATAACCTTGCCTTATTTATCTTGCCAGTTGTAAACATTCTACATGTCCCTTTGAAAATCAAAAACTTCTCCACTTATCTAAAAATGCAAATTTCATTTGCACCGTATCTGCTGACCTCACCCTAGCATTACTCATCTCCATTCCAAATGCCTATTTTACACCTCACTTCTTTGATAATTTAAACCTTGCAGTCTAATCATCTCTAGTTTAATTAAATTAGCCCCACGCACAGAACCATAGACCCACACACACATAAGCCCACTTTAAAATATCCCACAATAGTATTAGGAACAATATGATAGTTTCCTGACAGTATGAAACTTCTAAATGTTGCTGTTCAGAGTGATTGGGTGCACTCATACAAGGAACACAGAAACTTAGTATGTATTCATTTATGGGATGTGGGCGTTGCTGGCTAGGCCAGCATTTATTGCTCATCCCTAATTGCCATTGAGAAGGTGGTGATGGGCTGCCCTCTTGAACTGCTGCAGTCCATGTTGTGTAGGTACACCCACAGTGATGTTAGGGAGGGAGTTCCAGGATTTTGACCCAGCGACAGTGAAGGAACGGCAATATATTTCCAAGTCAGGATGGCGAGTGACTTGGACGGGAACTTCCAGGTGGTGGTGTTTCCATGCCCCTGCTGCCCCTTGTCCTTCTGGATGGTTGCAGTTGTGGGTTTGGAAGGTGTTGCCTAAGGAATTGCCTTGATGAGGTTCTGTAGGGCATCTTGTAGATAGTACACACTGCTGCTACTGTGGGCTAATGGTAGAGGGAGTGAATGTTAGTGGATGTGGTGCCAATCAAGTGGGCTGCTTTGTCCTGGATGGCATCAAGCTTCTTGAGTGCTGTTGATGCTGCACTCATCCGGGCAAGTGGGGACTATTCCATCACACTCCTGACTTGTGCCTTGTAGATGGTGGACAGGACTTTGGGGTGTCAGGAGGTGAGTTACTCGCAGCAGGATTCTTAGCCTCTGACCTGCTCTTGTAGCCACAGTATTTATATAGTTAGCCCAGTTCAGTTTCTGGTCAATGGTAACCCCCAGGATGTTGATAGTGGGGGATTCAGCGATGGTAATGCCATTGAATGTCAAAGGGATTAGAGGAGAAGAATAAAGAAGTCTTGGTAAAAGTGTACGGGGCTTTGGTGAGAACATACCTGGAATACTGTATGCAGTTTTGGTCTCCGTATTTAAGGAATGAGATACTTGAATTAGAGGCAGTACAGCAAAAGTTCAGTAGATTGTCCCTGGGATAAGGCAGTTGCCTTATGATGAGAGGCTGAGTAAATTGGGTCTATACTCTCTGGAGTTTAGAAGAATGAAAGGTGATCTCATTGAAACATACAAGATTCTGAAGGGGATTGACAGGGACACTATATAATGTTGTTTCTCGAGCTGGGCATTCTAGAACATGGAGGCATAGTCTCAGGATAAGAGGATGATCATTTATTACTGAGATGAGGAGAAATTTCTTCACTCAAAGGGTTGAGAATCTTTGAAATTCTGCTCTACCTCAGAGGGTTGTGGATGCTCCATTATTAAATATATTTAAGGCTGACATAGGCAGATTTTTGGTCTCTCTGCAAATCAAGTGATATAGGGAGCAGGTAGGAAAGTGGAATTGAAGCCCAAGATCAGCCATAATTGTATTGAATGGCAGAGCAGATTTGATGGGCTCTGTGGTCTACTTCAGCTCCTACTTTTTATATTCATTTCTGAGAATCAGATAATTGCTCCCATTATATCCCAACTAGTAAAACTAACCCCGTTATCTTCAAGAAATATTGTGCACAATTCAATGGGGAGTCATGGTGCAAGGGAATGTGTTTGCATATTGACCTGCAACACTGTAGTGCCAATTCCCCAAAGCTTGCTCTCTTTTGTCATAGATCCCTATGGGAGCATAGAATTGCTGAGTTTACCAAAGTTTCTTTATACACATCAAAATGTTAAACCTGGTGCAGGTTGAAGGAGCAGCACATGCTTCAGCTCAAATACCATTGGGTAGATTATAACTTTTGGGCTAATGACCAACGGAACACGTTAAATGACTGCCCATTCCAGTAGGGCAGAGGCCACCAGGACTCACTGAAATAGTGTTATGAACGGGGGAAGAGATGGTAGGATAGGTCAAGAACAGAAAAATGACAGTTTTTCTCACTGGGTTTTAAAAAGAAGGATAAATGTTCGTTACTCAGTACTTGGCATGTATTCCCAACAGCGCCCATACACACACGCACACACAAACTGTAATGACATGGCAGATGATGTGTGCCAGGCAGATCAAATTGCGAGGGAAACTTGATCACGCGGTCACAGCTGTTTTGCAATTTGTATTTTATTTCGAGATGCGTGCCTTGAATTCAGAAGTAAGAAGACTACTGTGACATGAGAGGCTTTTGGAAAACTAAATTAAACATTTATTAACAAAATAAAAGATTTCAATCACACACATAGGTCTGCACATTACTACTATAATAACTCCTAAAACCCCTAATTAGTCTGACTCCCAGTTACACCTCTGTTAAGGCAACAGTAGCAAAACAAATAGATTTAAACAGACCCATGCAAAGCAACACAATACCCTGGACAGTCACATTTAAAATGAATTTTCTCAGCTTCAGTTCCTGTAGACATCAACCTATTGCACAGAGGCTGGAAGCTTTTCACACTTGTGTTAGATCTTAGAAAGCCTCCTCCCTTACACATAACCTCACCTCCTTTATACTGGTTTCTCCCTTTTAATGCAAATTCCATTGTTCCCATATGTTTTTGCAACTTTACTTTTCTCATAATATAAATCTTTCATAGTACTAATTTTATCAGTAACCTTTGGGGAAAAATAAACACACTGCTTAGCTTAGCTTCTTCTGGCCAAGTGTAACATCTGACCCAAAACCTCCAGACCAGCTGTCTCCAATTCAATTAAATCCCCCCCTCAACCCCCACACACACAGAAACTAATCCAAACCTCACCATTAACCCACATTTACAGTAAATCACAATAATATTATGAAAGTTATTATATTTTCATGACAGAAACACACACAAAAAAGTGATTACAAAAGAGGTAGCATGCACTTAGGTATTAAAAGTCCAAAATTTAACTGTCGTACATGCTTCTTGCAAATGTAAATGCCATCCTCAATTCAAAAGCAACACTGGACATAGGAACATTGCCAGAGAGGTATCGAGAGGAAATACAATGTATGATGCCATTCTGTCTACTTTCAATATGCCCACCCACATCTGGGCAGAGTATGCAATGGCCTGTGCCACTTTTGGCAAAAAAAAAAATCCACAAGCAGGGGTGATTGTCAGGGAATTGTTGGAATAACTCCCTGCCTCTAATGCCAAACTCACTGGCAATATCCACCCCTAATCAGTTGAACAGGAATGGAAGATTGTTGACATTGTACTGTGAGATCAAAACTCAATGTCAGGAAGAGGGGAAAACCTTGTCCTTATTTTTATGGAACAAATATAAAAAAAGTGCCCGGAAAGGAAAAGGCCCAGGCCACCCAAGCCCATTTGTCCATAGAACACTAACGATTAGCTCTATCAAGGACTGTATACAATCCTTTTAATCTCATACGAAGGAATTTTGCAAAATTGCTCCTAGACATCCCTCTCCTGTGTGGAACTCCGCAATGCCTAACCATAAATCACACATCATTCATTTATTCATTTTTGACTGGCTGCCTTCCTCAGTATGACAGCTCTGAGGTCCCGGCAGTTCAGGAACTATCATGTTCCACATGGCATTCAGTCTTTGCTGATTGTACTTATCCTTAAAATCTTGAACTGTGCGTTGACAATTTAATTAAAATGAAACTAACAAAATAAGGGCACTGAAACCTTGGGGTGACCTCACTACTGTGACCTCTGCCACAAATAAGAAAGCTGTCTTCAAAATGGATTGGGTTTGAAACATAAATTTTGGCAGGTATGCCTTTTCAGTTATGAAATTTTCTGCAGGGAAAAAACAGCTATGGGGCTCTGCACTTTCAAAAATAAGTACTCTACAAATCCTGGAGATTTACAGCAACAATAAACTCCTGGCTATTGATGCTGTGGACTGTGTATGTGAATCTTTCTCTTCGTGGACAGAGTTTTATTGGACTGTGCAAGCCACATCTGTAGAAGAGCCAATGTATTTGACATTTACTTTGACAAATATTTCTAAAATATGTTGAAGACAATATACTGTGTGTTCTAATGGCCACGTGTAACCTCGTCTGTTGTAGCAATGGAAAATCCACATGAGGGGGTAGAGATTTCCTTGGGCATTTGTAAACGAGCTCTTTGTACTCAAATTTTTGATTTGGCCAGAAATATTGAACAGAGGAAATCTTTTCCTACGCTTAACACAAAAAAATCATTAATTTTTAGATTGCCATTTCCAGGAAAACAACTATCTTCCTGGAGCAATTGGTTTAGCAAATTTTTAGGTCACACATTGTGGGGCAGATAGAGGTACTGATATTAAAGCAATAAATGTACCCAAATGTCTGGAGTAACATTATAATAAAAAAATAAATAAACTGACTAACTTGGCTCATCCTGTCTTCTTTGCCCTCCCTTCTATTCACCGCTTCTTCTTTTTAATTCAATTTACTATTTTCTATCCAACCAACCTTTTCATGTTTTTTTTTAAAGTTCCTTGCTTTCTCCTAACTTTAACTATCAATTTTCGAGAGGAGGTACAACTTTTAAAAAGGTTAGTTTATGATTGGCTAAATATGCCTCCAAAGGTTTTTTTTTTAAAGCCCATTAAAAACTCAAACACTGACATGATTGCATAATACACACGCCCAGGTAATCTCTGATGCATGAAAATGATAGCCAAAAATCCCTGTAACTGGCCAAGGAACGGTGCCTGCCATTGCTTACACTCGCTTATGCCAATATAATCCCAATGCTATTTTGCACATCAAGTTGCTGGAAATCCAGCACCCCTTACAGGGCATTTGTGATCTGAGAGAGGAGGGCAAGCAACTGTATGCCTTCAGTGTGTCTTCAAAAAATGCCCATCTTTTCAAACAATTTCTAACAATTAAAACCTAAAATTCCACAATTGAAAAAAATAATGATCAGTACCAGGGAAGTTGGCTGGCAGTAATTAACACTTATCACATTATTAGGAGGGTACATAGAATTGAAATGACTTGACTTAATTATTCAGAAGATTTTAGTTATTTTCCAGCATGCAAAAACATAGCTTCATGCTCCTCAATGTATTCCAATTGGCTAGTCAGTGAGATGTGGTTTCTGCAAAGCTATTGGCAGAGCAGTGAATCTCTGAGAACAACTTCTTGATTTCCACATTTAAATGCACATCTGCCCTCACCTGAAGGTATTGTGGCAGTTTGATACACTTCAGAGGGCAGGTAAGAGTTGACCATTGGAGTCACATGGAAGTCAGGCTGGGTAAGAATGGCAAGTTTCCATCCTCAAAGGACACTAGCAAACCTGTGGGATTTTTTGTGACAATCCAACAGCTTCAGTTTGGACAATCAAACCAAGTTGTTAATGCGTATGAGCCCACAGCACAAAATTGTCCCTATTTGACACCGATTAGAAAACTCATTCAGAGAGACCACAGGCTAATTGGTGTGGGAAAAAGACAAATGCTATACAAGTTCAGTAGGGGATGCTCTTGGATTTGTGGTTGAGTCACTTTCTTGTGACAAAAGCAGCAATGTTTTGTATTTAACTGTGCTGTACTTGACAAGTCAATGCTTAATGCTGACAGCAGGTTCCCAAAAAGGAAAGCGCATGAATTCTCCAGAACAAATGGCAACCCACACTAAACCCATAAAATTTCAAGTCATCCTCTAAACCCAAAATTCATTAAGAGGTAAAATAGCAAGTGCCCAGCAAATGTCACTGGAAGTAGGAGCTATGGGAGACTGGACTGAGAGCATGTTTAAGTAGAACAATGAAAAACAGAATAAAATTTGAATTAAATAAAAGCAGAATATTAGGGGTTATGAAGCAAATAGAAATGTGAATATTAGCACAAATCTGCACTGTGTATGATTTATCAGATTCTGACAGGCTGCCCTCCGGGGAGGGTGAAAGAAGAAAAAACTGTTAGCTGACCGACATTTTTACAATACTGATTTATTACTCGTGGTGAAGGATGGAGGCCAACTTTTAAAATACGATTTGTCTCTTACTGGCAATTTAAGAAAGCAGAGCATTTGCTTGGACAAAGCCTGACACCAGATAAATGTTATCCAAGCACAACTCTCAGAAAAGTGTGATAGAGCCAAATACGTCAGATGTGCACAGTAAAATTTTACTGTAGCCAAACTCAACTTGCAGTGAAAGAAAAAGCCCTCTCCCTATTCATTTATCATCGAACTGAATGGAATAACACTCCCATTTTAATTAAATTACTATTTAATTATAAAAAAAAAGCTGAACTTCACTCTGCACAGGAGGACGTCTTCTTTGTTTTTTTTGGAACTCTATTCCAGTAACTTTTTGGACAGATTCACATTTTATAATTCTACTTTGAATATTTTTTTAGTCCCAAATTAATAATCTTTCTATGAGCTAATTTTCCTCACCCTAAATCAATGCTTACCGCAGCTTTCCCTTAATCGTTATGTCAAGTTGCCTGGATGACTTGTTCACTTGACTGTCCACAACAATCTAATTTACTTTTAATCTGTCCTGCTGCCTCGAGCAACAGATCTTCTTTGTTGTGTAAATATTGACCCAGCTCAGCTTTCACTGAGGGATTCCAGATTCTTGATAAACTTCAATTTAATGCACAGGGAAATTGAGTGCTCAAAATAGAATTTTCTCCCCACCTACTTAGAATGGCTATGTATTGTGGCATGTAGTGATGAGTAACTTTCCTTTGTTACCAAATCACAATGTCGCCCTACCTGCTTTTGGCAGAAATTATGGACTGGATCTTTTGGTGTGCTGAGGTCACTGCCAACCCTCTCAAACAAAAAAGCCAGGGGTAATCCTGACCCAGTAGGCTGCTCATTGTATACGGTAGGACTTCTGCCCATGTTTCTGGATGAAGTCCCACCTCTGAGAGCTGCTGTCCAAGCAAATGGCTACAGCTCTTTGGTCCCAGTGGTGCCACCTGGAGCAATGGCCACTGCTTGGAGTCCTCATCCAGGTGCCATGGAGCTGGAGTTAAAGGTAAGTAGGTGGTGTCTCGTCAAGACTAGGCTGGCCAGCCCTGGCAAGGGGCGTGGGTGTATCTCCGTTGGGTCCAGGAAGCCCATTTAGAAGACACAGCCACCCCTCCCTTGCACACAACCAGCCCCTGAATGCTTGGCGTGAGCCTCTCCTGTTGCTGGTTCAATCCCAGCAGTGGCAGGATGAGGCCCTTAAGTGGCCATTAATTGGGCACTTAAAGGCCTAATTGACTGGCAGGTGAGCTGGCCTCTTGACGGCTCCCCTGCCACAGGTTAAATTGTGATGGGTGCAGGGGCACGTGGGTAGTTGGGCACATGCCCATGGCATTTTATGGGCCGCCCGCTTTCCAATCCACCACCGGGGGCCTGTAAAATGCAGCCCTATATTTGCAGCCAGGAACTCTGCATGGTTTCATCTATGTGACACTATTGTTGGATAATCATGTACTAGAAGGAGAAGATGGTAGGTGCAAGGATGCTCGCACAATCAATATCACTCGTTCGTATAAATCGATCCCCAAACACTTAATGACATCGAAGTCGCAGATTTTCACAAGTCTTCTGTGCTGCCATTTGTTTTCTAGTTAAAATTGATAAATAGTGGAATTAGATTTCCTCCAGCATGGGGAACTATGGGAATCTTGGATCTCTAACTATGTTTTGGAGCATAATCAGATAGAAAAAATAAATAGAAGTGAGCCATTCACAGGGGTTGTGGGCATCAAGTGTGTCTAAAATATCAGTCTTGGCTCAGTGATAGCACTCTTGATTCTGAGTCAGAAGATTGTGGATTCAAACCACACACTAGAGACTTGAGCATATAATCTGGGTTGACACCTCAGTGTATTGCTGTTCTGTACTATTGGTGATGCTGTTCTTTAGGTGAGACATTAAAACAAGGCCCCATCCAGCTTCTGGATATCTTCCAAAAGATAATATGGCGCTATTTACAGGAGAGCATTGGACTCCTTTTGTCCTGGCCAATATTTATCTCTCAACCAACACGGCTAAAAGTGACCACTTATCATGTTGTGGGATTTTGCTGTATGCAAATTGGTTACCATTACAATAGTGACTACACTTCAAAAGTACTTCATTGACTGTGAGGCCATGAAAGACATTATATGAAGTTTTAAAAAAAATAATTGAATATCTGCACTCCAGAATGACTTATATAATATAAAAATGCAAAGAGGTGGTTGGCCATATGCTTAATTCTGAAAGTCACCAGAGGACCACAGGCTGCTCCCCTATTAGAGCAAGGCAATTAGTGGTGAGTTTAACCTGAGGTGCACCACACCTCAGGTGAGGGGCAAGGTTGAGCCTTCATAGATGACCTCAGCCAGTATAGGAATTGAACCCACAATGTTGATATCACTCTATATCACAAACCAGCTGTCCAGCCAACTGAGCTAACCAACCCCTTCACTCTACTGAGTACCTGATCTTAGCTTCACTGCATGGGAAGTGGAGGCTTGGGGTTTCCCCAAAGAATGAAGGGAAAATTGACACATAGCTGGTGATGTGTGATTTTCCTGGCAATCGGCCAAAAGCAGTGGCTTGGAGTAAGCCAATCCTCCCTTCCCACTGAATGCACAAAGTGCATTGCTGCATTGCTCGAAGGAGACTGCTTTGTGGAGAAAGTGGAGGTGGGGAAAGAATGTAAATATCCTTAACATCGATGAGATGTATATCCACATCACAGTGATTAATAAGCAGAAAAATTCTAATTATTATTCATTCAAGGCATTTTCTTTTCCAAAATTTCTAAGGTTCTGTTTTTTAAAATAAATCCTTACATGTGGGAATGCCATGACAGCTTGTGTGATATGGTTGTTTGCCCCTTGAGTACATGTGGTATGTTGATCTATTTTAATAGGTTTTAGGAAATACTGGTACCTCTGTGTTATAATAGGGTTCAAAATAAAATATAGGTTGCAGGGCATCTATGCTGATGGCAAATGGTATGGTATACAGATTACATTTATCTGTTGCTTATCCATAAAATGTATATACACACTCATACCTATATAAATGGCTCTGAGCTGTATTTAGATAAGCAGTCCTCATAGTGACCTTCATAGTATAGAATGTCAGGTTGGCGGAATTACAGCTACTCTGATACAAAAGATAAAATACATTTTTCTGGTCCCAAATTTGACATAGGCTGGTCCCCAGTAAAATAAAATGGACAGGTAGAAATCTAAGAACTTGTGTCAGTTCCAAACCAGTGCTTTACTTATTTCATCCTCCAATTAATTCCAGAATGAAAATATGGCTAGGCTCAAAATTTGAAGTGCTGTGTTTGCCTGCAGTTGAGAGCTTCAGTTGGAGGTTGGTGACCGAGGGAGTTTAAGGGTTAAATTAAGGGTTAGATTCTACCTAATGTCTAATCTTCCTTTAATTTAGCAATTAACTAAAAGTTGCTATTAGGGTTGGAAGAAGGCGAGTTTTAGACCAGAGAGGAGAGGCCAGCAAGAGTGGTATAAAATGGCATGAGAAACAGAGGCTGAGACTGGAGACTGAGACCCATCTGTTCCCCTTACTATTGAGGAGAGGTATACCCACAGGACCTTCAGGCGGTGGAGTTCGAAGCGACATCACGGTTCAAAAAGTGACGCGATGCAGGGGAGGCAGCTGATTGGTAAGTAAGGTCAGGTGAGTACTTCTACTTCGACTTTTTCGACTAATTAAACTGCTGCAGTCCATTAGCTTAAACAAAATAAGGTGAGGACTTTGGACTGAAGTGGGAGTGTTTGGAGTGGAATAAGGCCCCTAGCATAGTTATTATTCTTTAAAGGGAGTAACTAATGAGCTTAATCTAAAGGGAAGTCATGGCAGCAGAACTCGCACCCATGATATGCTCCTCCTGCATTATGTGGGAAGCATGGACACTTCCAATGTCCCTGGCGACCATGTGTGCAGGAAGTGTGTCCAGCTGCAGCTACTGGCTAACTGTATATTGGGGCTGGAGCTGGAGCTGCAGGTGGATTCACTGGGAAGCATCCATGATGCTGAGATTGTCATGGACAGCACGTTCAGTGAGGTGGTCACAACGCAGATAAAGACTGAACAGGCAGAAAGCGATGGGTGACCACCAGGCAGAGTAGAGGAAGGCAGGTAGTTCCGTCTCCTTCTCTAACAGATATACCATTTTGGATGCTGTTGGGGGAGACCACTTCTCAACGGAAAACAGGAGCCAAGTCCATGGCACCATTGGTGGCTCTGCTGCACGAGAGGGGAGGAAGAAGAGTGGCAGGGCTATAGTGATAGCGGATTCAATAGTAAGGGGAACAGACAGGTGTTTCTGCAGCTGCAAAAGAGACCCCAGAATGGTATGTTGCCTCCCTGGTGCCAGGGTCAAAGATGTCTCGGAGAGACTGCAGGGCATTCTAAGGGGGGAGGGCGAACAGCCAGTGGTCACGGTACATATTGGTACCAACGACATAGATAAAGAAAGGGTTGAGATCCTACAAGCTGAATATAGGGAGTTAGGACGTAAATTAAAGAGTAGGACCTCAAAGGTAGTAATCTCAGGATTACCACCAGTGCCACATGCTAGCGAGAGTAGAAATAACAGGGTATATTGGATGAATACGTGGCTGAAGAAATGGTGTAGAGGGGAGGGATTCAGATTCCAGGGACACTGGACCGGTTCTGGGGAAGGTGGGAGCAGTACAAACAGGGTGGGTTGCATCTGGGCGGGACCGGGACCAATATCCTCGTTGGGGGTGGGGGGGGGTGGGGGGTGGGGGGTGGGCGGTGTTTGCCAGTGCTGTTGTGGAGGGTTTAAACTAGAATGTCATGGGGATGGGAACCTAAGCAGGGAGACAGAGGAGGGGGAAACAAGGATAGAAACAAAAGACAGAAAAGTAAGAAGCAAAAGTGGAAGGCAGAAAAAGCAAGGACGAAAAACAAATGGGGTCATAGTGCAAAATAAAGCTAAGATGACTAACAAGGTTAAAAAGACAAGTCTAAAGGTATTGTGTCTTAATGCATGGAACATTTGCAATAAGATAGATGAATTAACAGTGCAAATAGATATAAACAGTTATGATATAGTTGCAATTATGGAGACATGACTGCAGGGTGGCCAAGGATAGGAACTGAACATCCAGGGGTATTCAATATTTAGGAAAAACAGACAAATCGGGAAAGGAGGTGGGGTAGCACTGTTAGCAAAGGAGGAAATCAATGCAATAGTGAGGAAGGATATTGGCTTGGGAAATCATGATGTGGAGTCTGTTTGTGTGGAGATAAGAAACACCAAGGGACAGAAAACGTTGTTGGGGGTTGTCTATAGGCCCCCAAACAGTAACAGAGATGTAAGGGAAGGCATTAAACAGGACATTAGAGATGCATGCAATAAGGGTACAACTGTAATCATGGGTGACTTTAATCTACATATAGATTGGACAAACTAAACTAGCAATAAAACTGTGGAGGAGGGTTTCCTGGAGTGTGTACGTGATGGTTTTTTAGACCAATACGTTGAGGAACCAATTAGCGAACAGGCTATCCTAGACTGGGTATTGTGCAATGAGAAAGGATTAATTAACAATCTTGTTGTGCGGGGCCCCTTGGGGAAGAACGACCATAAAATGATAGAATTGTCCATTAAGATGGAGAGTGAAGAAGTTGAATCTGAAACAAGGGTCCTGAATCTAAATAAAGGGAACTACGAGGGTATGAGGCGCGAATTAGCAATGATGGATTGTGGAACCTTATTAAAAGGATTGACGGTGGATAGGCAATGGCTAATATTTAAGGAATAAATGCATGAATTACAACAATTATTCATTACTGTCTGGCGCAAAAATAAAACAGGAAAGGTGGCTCAACCATGGATTACAAAAGAAATTAGGGATAGTATTAGATCCAAAGAGGAGACATATAAAATTGCCAGAAAAAGCAGCATGCCTGAGGATTGGGAGCAGTTTAGAATTCAGCAAAAGTGGCCAAAAAGATTGATCAAGAAGGGGAAAATGGACTATGACAGTAAACTAGCAGGGAACATAAAAACTGACTATAAAAGCTTCTATAAATATGTGAAGAGAAAAAGATTAGCAAAGACAAATGTAGGTTCCTTACCGTCAGAAACGGGGGAAAATTATAATTATAATGGAGCAAAGAAATGGCAGAAGAATTGAACACATATTTTGGTTCTGTCTTCACAAAAGAGGACACAAATAATTTCCCAGAAATATTTGTGATCCAAGGGTCTAGTGAGGGGGAGAAATTGAAGAAAATCCGTATTAGTAAAAAAAAGGTGCTAGAGAAATTAATGGGGTTAAAGGCTAAAAAATCCCTAGGGCCTGATAATCTACATCCCAGAGTACTAAAGGAAGTGGCCCTGGAAATATTGGATGCATTGGTGGTCATCTTCCAAAACTCGATAGACTCTGGAGCAGTTCCTACAGATTTGAGGGTGGCAAATGTAACCCCGCTATTTAAAAAAGGAGGGAGAAAAGAAACAGTGAATTACCGACCAGTTAGCCTAACATCAATAGTGGCGAAATGCTAGAGTCTATTATAAAAGACTTGGCAACAGAACACTTGGGTCAGAAATTTCCCCCTGTCGGGGGGTGTTGTGTGGGGCGGGCGTGAACCCGACCAGCGTCCCTGATCAGGGACATGCCGCCATTTTACGTGGGTGGGTCGATTAAGGCCTGCCCAGTATGACGCTTGCCTGGAAGCACTGAGCACTCCCTTTGCGAGCGGGCGGGGGATTCCCTGAGAGGTTCCCTGCGCTCTTTTGCGCATGCGCGAGATAGAGCACAGAGATCTCCCCGAGACGGGTAGCTGATTAAATTGAATTAATTAGGTTTTAAATGGCCTTAATAGGTGGCTGTGCGCCAGCCAAACTGAAAATCTAAATGACGTGCAGTGACGTTGGGACACCCGCATGACATCACCGCGCGTCATTTTACACGTCGGCAAGTGGGCCCCGCCCCCGCTTGCCAATGGGAAAATTCTTCCCTTGGAAACCATTAATATGATTAGACAAAGTCAGCATGGGTTTATGAAAGGGAAATCATGCTTAACTAATCTACTGGAGTTTTTTGAGGATGTAACTAGTAGAATAGATAAGGGAGAACAAGTGGATGTGGTGTATTTGGATTTCAAGAAGGCTTTTGATAAGGGATCTTATAAGAGGCTAGTGGCAAAATTAAAGTACATGGGATCGGGGGTAATATACTGACATGGTTGACAGACCGGAAACAGAGAGTGGGAATAAATGGGTCTTTTTCTGGGTGGCAGGCTGTGAATGGTGGTGTACCTCAGGGATCAGTGCTTGGGGCCCCAGCTATTCACAATATATATAAATGACTTGAATGAGGAAACCAAATGCAATAATTCCAGGTTTCCTGATGACACAAAACTGGGCAGGGCTATGAGTTGTGAGGAGAATGCAAGGAGGCTTCAGGGCGATTTGGACAAGTTAGTGTCTGTGGGCAAACACATGGCAGATGCAGTGTAATGTGGATAAATGTGAAGTTATGCGCTTTGGTATGAAAAACAGAAAGGCAGAGTATTATTTAAAAGGTGATATATTGGGAAATGTGGATGTACAAGGGATCTGGGTGCCCTTGTAGGTTGTAGGAAAATGGTATGTTGGCCTTCATTGCAAGAGGATTTAAGTTCAGAAGTAGGAATGTCTTACTGCAGTTACACAAGGCTTTGGTGAGATCACAACTGGAGTATTGCATGCAGTTTTGGTCTCCCTACCTAAGAAAGGATATACTTGCAATAGAGGGAGTGCAGCGAAGGTTCACTAGGCTGATACCGGGGGTGGCAGGACTGTCGTATGAGGAAAGATTGGTTCAACTGGGTCTGTATTCTCTAGAGTTTAGAAGAATGAGAGGGGATCTAATTGAAACGTATACAATTCTAACAGGGCTAGACAAACTAGATGCAGGGAGGATATTTCCCCTGGTTGGGGAGTCTAGAACCAGGGGCTACAGTCTCAGAATACAGGGCAGGCCATTTAGGACTGAGATGAGGAAAAATTTCTTCACTCAGAGGGTGGTCAACCTGTGGAATTTTCTACCACAGAAGGCTGTGGAGGCCGGGTCACTGAGTATATTTAAGAAAGAAATTGATACTTTTTTTGGATATCAGGGGCATCAAGGGGTATGGAGAGAAAGCGGGAATATGGCATTGAGATAGAGGATTAACCATGATCATATTGAATTGCGGAGCAGGCTTGAAGGGCCGAATGGCCTACTCCTGCTCCTAGTTTTTATGTTTCTATGTTTCCATTTTACTGGTAGATGAAAAAAAACAGTAAAAGCGATTTTACCAAGTATTGACCTGGAAAACATTAAGTCCTACTGCAATCTTATGTAAGATAATTCTTTGAAGTCTCTATTAATTATCCCTCCTGCTGTGTATTACGCTTGTTTTACCTTTAAATACTATGCCACTACACTAATCAGTTGCATCGAACAACGCCTACAAACTATAACATAGCCTCCCATTTGAACAAGGACACCAAGATATGCATATATTAAAAAAAGAAAGAACCTACACTTACACAGGGCCTTCATGTCCGTGGTATGTTGAAAGCTGTTAAAAATAATGGATTGTTTTGAAGTGGTATCCATTGTTAGAATATAGGAAAATATCTAAACTCAATATACACAAACAGTTTCAAGCTCATCAGTGAAAGAAGCTCTCTATTTTCCACCGAATATCAGCATCTAATCATTTTGAATTGGGTGATTACTCACATTTCTTTGGACTTAAAAGACTAATTTTAACAAAGAAAGCCTTGGCCACAATGATTGCTCACTGTCTATTCCATGGTGTTTGATATGTGGTTAACTCTTTAACTCAAGTGAGCTCCAAAGATTTGCAGAAAATGTAAGTTCAGTCATCAGCTCACCCAGATTGTCCACAAATGGCAAGACAGGGAATACCATTGAAATTGCAAAAGCACTCCTGGAAAAACATGAAATCAACATTAACTATTACCCTTCTGAACTCATCAATTTTAAAGGCTATTTAGCAGCCAAACTATGACACTCCCTATAGCAGGCTGACTTGTGAAATTAAGGATGAAACAAAGCAAATCATGTAATAGAGGTTTTATCTGAGGAAAGCTAGAGAATTGCAGCTTAATATGCTTGCAGAAGAAGAGGGTGTCAGAGTTTAGCCAACAGGATTGTTAGAATCATCTCTTTAAACTGGATTTAAAATTTTAAAATAGAGAATAACCTTGCAGTATTTGGACTTTTGGGTTTTTTTTTAAAAAGATCTTAAATTCACCTGGGAACTGTCAAGAAGCAGGCCTCTTCCAAAAAAAAAAATCACCTGACCTATATGGTACTTGAGAAGGAGTTGTTTGTTTGTTTTGACCAGCAAAGCGCTTTAATTAATGAAAAGCTGGAAGACAAAAAGGCAATCACATGGCAGGGGCAAACTTTAAGTTTGAACCTGTGGTTTTGTTTTCAGTCTTGTTGGGGAAAGGCTAAGAACAGAAGGCTACCCTGACCGTGTGTGGTTCTCGACCTGTAGCCAGATAATCCTCATCTGAGTGCAGTTTGTCTGCTAAGAACAAACATCTGACTCTGACAGCAAGGACAAACCAAGTATACAAGGGCTATAATTGGATTCTATTTCATCAGTAATCTCACAGGGTAGAGTGATCAAATGACTCCTGAGCAACAAAGTGGAATCATTAAACAACATAGGTCTGCACTGTCAGTGAGAAGCATTGGAGTCCTCATGTGTCTCTGTGCGACACAACTTTGAAGAGGCCAGAGGACAAAGACTGAATGCTTCACAATTGTATCTGTGTTTTCTTGATCAGCAAATCTGAGAGTCTGCTGATTGCTGCTTCTCACTACAATGTATTTTCAATATCTACTGTGCAACACTATGAAGTCAAGGGAAATGACTCTTGAGAATCATGTGCAGTGTAAAATGGGTTACTGATTCACCATGAGCCCATTACACATTCCTGTCCTGGCAATCTCACCCCGCAAGGCCTGCTCACAGTAAACTTCCATTAGCGACAAAATAAACAGAACTCCAGCCGTGAATCTACCCGCTGTTTGCAAAGTAATTATGGATAACAAAGGCCATTTAACCTAGTTCATCTCACCCATCCTAGAATGACATACAAACATACGTATTAGGAACAGGTGCCTGCTCCACCATTTGATAAAAGCAAAATACTGCAGATGCTGGAAATCTGAAACAAAAACAAAAAAAGCTGGAAAAACTCAGCAGGTCTGACAGCGTCTGTGGAGAGGAACACAGAGTTAGCGTTTCGAGTCCATATGACTCTTCATCCACCATTTGATAACATTGCCTACATTATACCAGTGACTACAACTCAAAATTGCTTAATTGACTGTAAAGTGATTTGGGACATTGTGAAAGGTGCTGTATAAATGTAGGTTTTGTTTTCCTTTCATTACACCTGCATGCAATAGGCAGAGTGACAGCAGCAATGGTGAAATTGGAGGCCCAATGCTGATTCTGTAAGGATAATTATCAAAGAGCAACCAACTGATGTTAGGAAAGTGGCTAAAAAGAAACCATTGCATTTACAAAACAATTTAACTCTGTAGCTAACCTCCCCTCAACCCCTGTCTAACTACCCCCGAAACTGCTCTCCAACCTACCCCAATCTCCCCATCAATGCCCCTTCTAACCTCCCACCCAACCCCCAACCCCTCTCAACCTCCCACCCAACATCTCTTCAAATACCCTCTAAAACCTATCCCCTAGTCCTCCCTCCAACCCCCCCAAAACCCTATAACCTCCCCCACCCCCTCCAACCCCCTACTCTCATCCTCAACCTCCCCCAACCTGTCTCTAATCTCCGTCCAAACCCCCCAACCTCCCCTCTAAACCCCATTCTAAACTCCACCCCCATTTCCCCTCTAACCTTCCCCCTCAACCCCCCTCCAAACCCCCTTAACCTTGACCTGATACTGATAGGGCATCTTTAAAAAAATCCGAACTCTCAGCCTGACAGGTTTTTTTTTAAGAATGTCTTTCAGGTCTGCAGCTCTGGCTGCTCAGTGTGGACAATGAGAAGCTCTGTTTGCAACACTGAGCCTGGCACATTACCCCCCACCCTCCAGACCGCGGGCCCTGGTGTATGGCATTGTCTGTACCAAACCCCATCTCCCGAGCACTGCCTCCTGAAGACAGACACAAAGGCCAGGATTTTTAGCTCTTCCCGACCTGAACGAGTGTAAAATGACGCATGATGACGTTGGGCGAGCATCCCGACATCATCGCACACTCGCGCGATATTTCGTTCGGCCGGCGCACACAGTCGGCAGCGCACCCACCGACAATTAAAAGGCCTGTTAAAGCCATTAAAATAATAATTGAATTAAATTCTTCACTGCCCGCCCAACCTTACGGTTGGCAGGCAGGCGAAAAGGCCAAGCGGCCTATGCATTTTTTGTGAAACCTCAACCAAGGGCAGGATGAGGTTTTGATCCATCATTAAAGAAAAATAAAACATTTTTGTACTAATTTCTAACATATCCCTGTTCATGTGACAGAGTCACATGAGGGGACATGTTTTTTAATGTCTTAAAATTTGTTATTTTTTTTTTAATATCTTTATCTCCCTGAGGCAGCTCTGTGCTTCAGGGAGCTTTTCCTGTGCACACCCCCATGCATGCGTGAAGTTCTCTGCTTGCCCTCCTTGCCAACCCCCACAGGCAGCTTGCAGCGCACGCTTCAAGCTGGTAGGCCTTAACTTGCCCACCAGTGTGAAATCGCGGTCGGGCCCCGATTGCGGACGGCGGTCAGCTTCCTGACCTCCCCCGCTCAACCCCGCCGAACCTGTCCGACCAGGGCAAAATCCTGGCCAAAGTAATTGTTCAGTTGCTCTGCCATTTCCTTATTCTCCATCATGAATTCTCCTGTTTCTCCTGACTCTGCCTGTAATCGACTCACAATTGGCCTTGCTAATCTTTTCCTTTTCACGTGCCTAAAGAAGCTTTTACTTTCTCTTTCTTTATCAGTTTCTAAGTCCTCCGTTGCTGGGTTCTAAACTGCTCCCAATCCTCAGGCCCACCACTTTTTCTGGCAACCTTATAAGCCACTTCCTTTGATTTAAAGCAATCTTTAACTTATTTTGTTGGCCACTTTTGATTGATTTTTCCTGTTGGGTCTTTGTGTCTTAGAGGAACATATATTTGTTGTAGACCATGTAATACTTCTGTAAATACCAGCCATTGCTTGTCTACCATCACATTTTTAGTGTATATTCCCAATCCGCCATAGCCATCTTGCTCGTCATAGCCTCATCTCCTTTGTTCAGGTATAAGGACCTAGTTTGAGGTTGGAATCATCTCAGATTTGTACTAAGTGTGGTAGCCAGTGGGAAAAATGATATTTTACCTGCCGGCCTCAATGGCGGCTTCTCACGCTGTATCATCCCAAACCCACCACATTAAATATGCATTTCCGGGAAACATGCTGTTTCCATGGCGGGTGGACTCTCATTCGTCCACCACGCCATCACCTCACTGCTTCATCGTGACAGGCACCACATTTAAAGTGTAGCCGCGCGCACACCTCTGAGTCTTTCCAGCCTAGGGCTGCTGCATGGAGCTCAGGATGGCCCCGAAAAGCAAAAAGACAGCAGCCTCCTGCTTCAATGATGCTTCCCCCGAGCCTTTCGAACGCCAGGGAGGCCCGCCGTGATATCCTCTACTCCCACACTGGCTGGCTGGATGGGCAGCTGCATCACCAATCCAGCAAGGGAGGCAGTGGCAATGGTGGTCAGCGCCAATGCCCTGCAAAAGAGGACAGCCACCCAGTGCCGCTGCTGGATGAATGGTTTCATCCGTTCCACCAGGATAAGTCACTCTTCTCATTACTCTCAACTCACACTCACAAACCCATCACACATCCACAGGGATCCACACATCTCACATCTCAAGCGACAACACCACTAACTCTCACACACACCCTCACATTTTCCTCAGGCTCACATCCTCTGGAGCTCGCGTCTTTATCCTGTCCAAGGCTCCGCTCGCCACACAAACATTCCACGCAGTGCCATGTGTCCTGCTCACACTCTCTCCATCTGTTTTCATGCAGGAGAAGCTGGCTCACATCAGCAGGGAGAGGTCTCAGACCGGTGGTGGAGTGGCCCACATTAGATTCCTCACTCACTTTGAGGAGTGTGCCATTGTGTTGATTGGTGAGGACATGGACCTGCCTGTGGTGACGGTGAGGTCAGCGGTGAACACCCATGTGAGGACCCTGCAGCACACCATCCCTCTCCCAACGCAACTGTGAGTGCTCTCTCCCCTGCTTTTGGCTCTGCTGCCATGCACTAATTATGTCTACTTCTACTGCCAAGCAACCGACACCTTCAGCCAGCCAGTCCCTAAGCTCCATCCATGTCCTCACCTCAAGCCAAGGGGACACCTCCTCTATTGAAGACCGGTAAATAAGCAGCCTGGGAGACCCATCACAGTGCTTACCCACACCCTCCACCAGCACAGAGACACACATCTCGGTGGGATCTAGATCTATAGCAGGCTCGGGTTCACAATTTGGTGGTCACCACACGGACACGTGTCCACAGCAGGAGGAGGCAGGTTCAGCCGAGCTCCCCGGCTCTTGGAGGACTGCTGGAGAAGAGGCATCTGTGAGGTCTGAGTGAGATGACGAGCCTCTGGATTTGGCCTTCCAATTCATCCTGGAGAGTCAGCAGAAGGCAGGGGAACATCACGCAGAGCTGTTGGTAGCTCTCAACAGAGTGGCACGTGAGTCAGAGGAGTGCGTCCACCTGCTCTCTGATGAAGTGGTGCCCACATGTGCATGTATGGAGATCTCCATGGGGAGGATGACGGATGCCATGGAGACCCTGGTCCAGCAGAATGCGGAGATGTGTGCAGACCTGCCCTCCATTGTGGGAGCCATGGGTGAGTTCCTGCAGTGGCAATGCGAGAGGGAAATGGGGCACCTCAATGTTCCTCCAGGTGTTCCTTCCCCTCAAGAAGTCAGGCCGGGGCCCCCAGGCACCCGAATGGAGGAGGAGCGGCAGCTCCTTGGGTCATCCACTCAGGAATCTCAGCGGCTGTCCTCTCCCTCCGAGTCCCGTTTGCCTGTGAGCCCCTCAACCTCATCCTCTGTCACTGCAGAAGGAGCAGCTGGTCAACGAGTGATTCTGGAGGGAGAAGTGTGTGTGACAGAGCCTTTCGGAGCCTCGTGCAAGCACTCTCACACGCATGTGGATCCTTCACTTAGCACACCTGCCTCAATGACCTGAGCATTTTCAGTGCTGCCTATTTGGGGTTCACTTTCAGTTGTCCATCTGCATTGACCTGTATCTCCGCCCACCCAATGATCACACTCCCATGCAGAACCTGACCTCACCCACCACGATTGTCGTTTCACTTTTGATTTAGACAGCGTGGTCTTGATTTGGTTTTTCTGCTCTCCCCCGTCTTTTCCCCTCCGCTAGTCACCCATTTCCTTTCCCACATCACTGTTGCCCCCCCACCCCATCATCCCCCCACCAACCCCCCCCCCCCACCACCTCCCCACCCCCGCCCCCGGCATCACCTTCCACCTCCCCTCCATGGCCTACCAGCCACAACCCTTTTCCTTCGGGGATGTCCGGGTGAATGTGCACATTCCCTTCCTTCCCAAAAATCCCACCCCCATCCACATTCACCTGCCCGACCCCCTCCTTGCCACCCCCAGGGTCTGTGCCTGCCTCTGAGCCCCCACCAACTTCCTCGATGCCCCTCTACCGCTACCATCGAACCTTCACCCTCACGCCCTACCGCTTCACTCTGCCGTCAGTTATTCTCACCATTCCCTCATACCACACCCACCCTCAGTTCGCTCCTCAGGAGGCAGCCATGGACTCATCAGAGCCCTCCCTCGCACATTCACCTGTACATTCCCTCCTCCGGACTCTTTCCCCCTTGGAACCCCTTTCCCCCGCCCCGACCCCACCAGACTCCCCCTCCCTCCAGACTCCGCCCTGCTCACTCCTTCCGCCTTCCTCACTCCTTCTGACAACCTTACTTCTTCCTCCAGCCCGATTCTTCATCCACCCTTAGCCTTTCTGCATCCCCAACTCCTTCCTCAACCTTTACTTCTTACTCCCGCCTTACTCCCACCCATCTCCGCATTCCTTCCTCCTCCCGGACTCCGTCGCCTCTCCGTACTCCTTCCCCCACTCTGAGCTCCTCCCCTTACACAATCCACCCCCCCTTTTCACCTACCTCCTCAGTTGCTGTCTTCTCCCCTTTACCCCCTCCTCCCCCAGTACTCTATCCCCCTCCCAACGTCCTCCCAACACCTTCATTCCCCCACTTCCCAACCTCACCCCACCCTGATACCTTCATTCTGGCCCTCCCAACCTCACCTCATGCTGACACCTCTTCTTCTCCTAGTTGATCCTAGATCTTCCTCTCCAAAACACAGCTGGACTTTCTTCTCCACCCCCTCGACCATCATCTGTTGTGAGCAGACCCTCAACGGTGACTTTCCAACTGACCCACCAGCAGGACAGATCCAGCAGAGGGGGCGGCACAGTGGTATACAGTTGGGAGAGAGTTGCCCTGGGAGTCCTCAACATCGACTCCAGGCCCCATGAAGTCTCATGGCATCAGGTCAAATATGAGCAAGGAAACCTCCTGCTGATTACCATGTACCGTCTCCCGCTCGGCTGATGAATCAGCGCTCCTCCATGTTGAACGCCACTTGGAGGAAACACTGAGGGTGGCAAGGCCACAGAATGTACTCTGGGTGGGGGACTTCAATGTCCATCACCAAGAGAGGCTCAGTAGCACCACTACTGACTGAGCTGGATGAGTCCTAAATGACATAGCTGCTAGGCTGGGTCTGTGGCAGGTGGTGAGGGAACCAACAAGAGGGAAAACATACTTGACCTCATCTCACCAACCTGCCTGCCACAGATGCATCTGTCCATGACAGCATCGGTAGGAGTGACCACCACACAATCATTATGGAGACGAAGTCCCATCTTTGCATTAAGGATATTCTCCATAATATTGGGTGGCACTACCACCATGCTAAATGGGATAAATTTTGAACAGACCTAGCAACTGAAGACTGGGCAGCCATGAATCGCTGTAGGCCATCAGCAGCAGCAGAATCGTACCCAATCACAATCTGCAACCTCATGGCTCAGCATATCCTCCATTCTTCATTACCACCAAGCCAGGGGATCAACCCTAGTTCAATGAAGAGTGCAGGAGGTCATGCCAGGAGCAGCACTAGGCATACCTAAAAATGAGGTGTCAACCTGGTGAAGCTACAACACAAGACTACTTCCGTGCCCAACAGCATAAGCACCAAGTGATAGATAGAGCTAAGCAACTCCAAAACCTGGCTCTGCAGTCCTGCCACATCCAGTCGTGAATGGTGGTGGACAATTAAACAACTCACTGGAGGAGGAGGCTCCTCAAATATCCCCATTCTCAATGCTGGTGGAGCCTGCACATCAGTGCAAAAGATAAGGCTGAAGGATTCGCAACAATCTTGAGCTAGAAGTGCTGGGTGGTGGATGATCTCAGCCTCCTCCGGAGGTCCCCAGCATCACAGATGCCAATCTTTAGCTAATTCGATTCACTCCATGTGATATCAAGAAACTGCGGAAGGCACTGGATACTGCAAAGGCTATGGGCCCTGACAACATTCCGGCAATAGTACTGAAGGCTTGTGCTCCAGAACTTGCCGCATCCTTAGCTAAGCTGTTCCAGTACAGCTACAACATTGGCATCTACCCGGCTATGTGGAAAATTGCCCAGGTATGTCCTGTACACAAGAAGCAGGACAAATCCAACCCAGCCAACTACTGCCCCATCAGTCTACTCTCAATCATCAGTAAAGTGATGGAAGGGGTCATCAACAGTGCTATCAAGTGACACTTGCTTAGCAATAACTTGCTCGCTGATGCCCAGTTTGGGTTCTGCCAGGTCATTCAGCTCCTAACCTCATTACTGCCTTGATTCAAACATGGACAGAAGAGCTGAACTCCTGAGGTGAGGTGAGAGTGGCTGCCCTTGATGTCAAGGCAGCATTTGACAGAGTGTGGCATCAAGGAGCCCCAACAAAAGGAGTCAATGGGAATCAGGGGGAAAATTCTCTGCTGGTTGGAATCATACCTAGCGCAAAGGAAGATGGTTGAAGTTGTGGGAGGTCAATCATCTCAGTTCCAGGACACCACTGCAGGAGTTCCTCGGGGTAGTGCCCTTGGCCCAACCATCTTCAGCTGCTTAATGAATGACCTTCCTCCCATTATAAGGTCAGCAGTGGGGATGTTCGGTGATTATTGCACAATGTTCAGCACCATTCGCGACTCCTTAGATACTGAAGCAGTCCATGTCCAAATGCAGCAAGACCTTGACAATATCCAGGCTTGGGCTGGCAAGTAGCAAGTTACATTCGCGCCACACAAGTGGCAGGCAATGACCATCTCCAAAAAGAGAGAATCTAACTATCACAATTGACATTCAACGCTATTACCATCGCTGAATCCCCCATTATTGACAACCTGGGGGTTACCATTGACCAGAAACAGAACTGGACTAGCCATATAAATACTGTGGCTACAAGAGCAGGTCAGAGGCTAGGAATTCTGCAGTGAGTAACTCACCTCCTGACTCCCAAAGCCTGTCCACTATCTACAAGGCACAGGTCAGGAGTGTGATGGAATATTGGATGAGTGCAGCCCCAACAACACTCAAGAAGCTTGACACCATTCAGGATAATGCAGCCTGCTTGATTGACACCCCATTCACAAACATTCACTCCCTCCACCACCAACGCACAGTGGCAGCAGTGTGTACCATCTACAAGATGCCCTGCAGGAACTCATCAAGGTTCCCTAGACAGCACTTTCTAAACTCATGACTGCCACCAACCAGAAGGACAAGGGCAGCAGACACATGGGAAACCACCACCTGGAGGTTCCTGTCCAAACCACTCACCATCCTGACTTGGAAATATATCGCCGTTCCTTCACTGTCGCTAGGTCAAAATCCTGGAACTCCCTTCCTAACAGCACTGTGGGTGTACCTACACAACATGGACTGCAGCGGTTCAAGAAGGCAGCTCAATTCCACCTTCTCAAGGGCAACCAGAAATGCACAATTAATGCTGGCCTAGCCAGTGATGCCCACATCCCATGAATGAATTAATAATAAAAAAATCTCTTGCTGCTGGTCAAAGTAGAGCCACCTTGTTTGTGACTCCCGAGGCTGGCTGAGAATGGATGTGTCTATCTTCCGTGCTCTGTGGGGATTTCTCACAGCTGCCTTTACCTCTCTCACCTTCTCCTGCCCCCAAGTCTTGTACTCTGCACCCTGAGCCACCCTTTCTAAGTACGCGTGAGGACCAATTGATGTGCGTGTGTCTGTGCTGGTGGAGGGTGGCCTTGTAATGGTGCTGGCTCTGATGTCTCAGATGCTTGAGGTGCTCCCGGTGATACAACAGTACTTTGGTGCTCGTCCTCTTCAACTGACCCTGTGAAGACACAAGAAGGAGTTATAAGAAATAAAAACAGAAAATGCTGGAAAAACTCAGCAGGCCTTGGCAGTATCTGTGGAGAAAGAAACAGAGGTTTTGCACTCCACAGACGCTGCCCGACCTGTGGAGTTTTTGCAGCATTTCCTGTTTTTATTTCAGATTACCAGCATCCGCAGTATTTTGCTTTTATCAATGAGTTATAAGAACTAGCCTGTGACAGTAGGAGCCTCTGCCGAGCTGAGGTTTCCCAATACATCTAAGTCTTTGTCATGCTGTCAAAAGGAGAGGAGTGCACTCCACCCCAATCATCTACACAATTCAATATCTTTTCATCCCCTTCTCCAGGTATGAGCATCCCTGCGTCCTCCACTAGGTCCTGTGGGGCCACCCTGGCAATTTCCATCGCTGTCTCCTCATGTCAGACAAGATAGTGAACTGCGACACTCCTCCTCCAGTGCGGGCCCTCTCCCACGAATTATGTGCCCTCTTCTCCTGCAAGTATGAGAGAGAGAGAAAGAGGGAGAGAGAGAGAGAGGTAAGGCACTGCTGGTGCCCCTGATCAGTGCCAGCAGCTCATTTACATAAGTTGCATGTATCAGTGCTGCCAGTTTCTCAACAGCATTAGGGCTCTGGGCATTGCTGAGAGGTCAGTAAGTATCCTGGGCATACATTTCTCCCATGTTAAGGAGCACCATGCACCCTCAGGCTCCTCAGCTAGTGCGTCTGCTGGAGGTTGAATACCCTTGAGCTCATCATAAGCTTCTTGGTTTGCAGTCACCTTGCCAGAGCAAAGAAAGTGATTGAATCCCTTGCGGCACTGCACTCAGTTCCTCCGTGCTACACCTCTGCTATTCACAGTTTCTGCCACCTCCAGTCAGGCCTACTTTGTTTGGTTGGGTGGCCTTCTCCTGCCACCCTCTGGAAATAGAGCCTCTCTCCTCTCCCTCACAGTCTCCTGTAGCACCTCAGGGTCAGCACTCGTGAAGCCTCCTGTAGCCCTGCCCTGGCTGCCAGGTCTCTGCCTCTCTCCTTGTTATACTGGAGCTTGCTTACTGATTCTGAATAGCTGTCACAGTAATGGCCGCCAATAATAAATATCTGGAGCCAATAAATGCCTAATTAGTGGCAGATTTGTGCTGTAAACCACATCCAACAGGAACTAGGCTTAGACTTAATATAGAGCCATGACAATGATAAACTCTTGTTACTTACATAGCTTAAAATGGAAGGAACAAGTGTGCTTCAAAGCAGACTTGCACATATTAGGAATGGTGATGGAAGCACTTTGTGTCTTTGGCACACAATAATTTATCTCCATCAGAAATCTGTTAGTACCAGAATACTCAGCCCTGAATATATTCAGTAACCCACTCTCAATTGCTCTCTGGAGTACAGAATCCCAAAGATTAATGAACTTTTAAAGAGGAAATTCCTTCTCACCTCCATCCTGAATGGGAGTTGAGAAAGAGTGCCATGCAAATACTTTGGGGTTGGAGCTGGTGCAGAAAGCAAGGAGTACTTCTCTGCATTTACCTAGGAGTTCTTGATGCAGACACTGACACCTAGGGCGGAATTTTCCGGCAGTGGGATTTTACGTTCCGCCGATGTCAATGGAGCTTGGAATGGCCTCTAGTTTAGAATAGAATCCCCACCCCGGTGAGGCCGTAAATCTCAGGCCTCGACTTTTACACTGTTTGTCTGGTGGCTGTGACTAAAATTACATCAGGAGATTGGGAGAAACCACATGGAAATTCAGGGTTTCAGGACATCTTAAACGGAAAGCATTCTATTCCCCATGAGGTAAGTGATGAGGGAGGTGAGGGATGGAGATGAGCAACATGTAGAGGTGAGCTGTGCGTTGATGCCTATTGATGGGGAGGAGAGGGATGATGATGCTGAGTGAAGATGGTAAGGTAATTGATCATTGAAGTGGGGTGAGTGATGATGATAATGGTGAGTAAAGGTGATGAGCTAAGTGATTATGGTGGTGAGGTGAATGATAATGTTAGGAAGAAATGTCTCAAGGTGAAAACATTTTTCAAAAGCAGAGTTTAATTTTTTTGTCTGGTTACTTTATAAATGCAATTTAAAACAAGTGTGGAAGGGAAGAGCAGAGAGAGAGATGACATGCTCAGAGCTCTCTAGTTGATGCTTCTGTCCTTTCACGAGGATGGAAAGGGTCCACCAGGCTTCAAATTTATAGTAGAGAATTAAACTTTCCACTGCTGATGTTTCATTGCTTCTGTAATTAGTGCAGGTTGTTTCTATAGAGTGGAGCCCTACACTAATAGGGTGGAATTTAATCCAGGTGACAGGAGAGCCAGCAAGAGCACTGCACTGCCTCATTTGGGGAAGCTTTGCCATATTAAGTGCCAGTCAGGCACTTACATGGCCAGCAGTGAGCTGAAATTGAAATTGACCAATGTTGTGTATGAATTTCAGTGCCAGTGTGGTGCCAGGTACATAGACCATACATCCTAATGATTGGCTGATTGAATTAAACCGCAGTTCCTTTGGTTGCTGATATAGACAGAATACAGACCGGACTCAAACAATCCGCACTTACAAAATCTAAAACAAAAATTCCTCTATGAGATGTGATTCTGCAATTGGGCAGCATTAGCTGAACAATGCTGAGTGCGCTGATAGCTGCACTAACAACCAATTTAAGATAATCTGTCGAGCTGGTAACATGGCTCATTTACGTTTGCTAGAAATGTCATGCATTCATATGCAGGGATCCATTCTCTGCAAACAAAAGGATATTTTCAAGCCGTGCACCTTTTTTGAATTACCCAGGAGCTTGAGGAGCCTCTAGTTCCCCATTGTTTTCTCCAAGGCAACACCTCAACCAATCGGTGTCGACTTGCCAACCAATTAGCACCCTTTTCTCCTGTACAATAAATTGTTGTGATCGTTTGAAATTTGGAATTCTTGTGTTTGTCCTAATGAGTGCAAGATGAAAGGCTTTGGCAACATGTCTCTCTTTTCGGCAATATTCAGGTTTTGTACTACCAAGCGCCAATCTACAATAAGTTAAAGTAGTCACAGCTGCCAGCCCGTCATTGTGGAGGAGTTTCCCCTCCACAGGACAGCCTGGCTGCAGCTTTGGCTCTATGGTTATCGTGACTTCAGCGGAGTGGGGGTGGGGGAGGGGTGCTTAACTTTAATGATGGTGTGCTGGACCCCAAGGTCTCCCACCTTGGGGCCACCTCTATTCATCAGCTGGGTTTCATCCTCAGCTGGGGGCCCACATGCTGGCTGGAAAATTCAAGTTTATGTTGGGAGAGTGGCTTTAATGGGCCCTTTAATTGGCTTAAACAGCTACTTGCTGCTTGTGGACAGATAGCTGTCATGCCCCCTTGAAGCAGCCTTTGCCCTCCGCCAGGAACATGCCGGTAAACTGACACGCTGCTTTCCAATAGCAACTTTACAGCCTGCCCAACTCCACTCCCACATCCTCAGCCCAAGGAAAATCCAGCTCATTATTTCCACAATAGTGTTAGATAGAAAATGCCAGCATATTTAACAAGTAATGATGAAAGAATAGAGATATGAATCAATATCAAGATGGTGGGCTATTAGTTTACAAGTTGATGGTATTCCCACAACATTGTTACTTTTGTTCTTGTCAATGATAGACGTCACAGAAAAGGAAATGCTATTGTATTAATCTTGGTTTGTTACTGCAATGCATCCTGTAGATCGCACACACTGCAGCTACAGTATACGGGTACTGAAGGGGTTAAAATTCAGTGCAATGGATGAGGCACAGCTCAAATGAAGATCACTGTCATGGATCGTGTTGAGCTGCTTGAGCAAGCGGTCAGTATTCAATTACACTTCTGATGTGAGTCATGTTGCTAATGGCGAGGCTTTGAGGGCCTCAGGAGATGAGCCATTCATTGCAGAGTACCCTGTCTCTGTGTTGCCCATGTGGGTAAGGTAATGATAAAGCTTAAAGCAAAATACTGCAGATGCTGGAAATCTGAAACAAAAACAGAAAATTCTGGAAAAACTCAGCAGGTCTGACAGCATCTGTGGCGAGAGAAAAACCAAGTTAACATTTCAAGTCCGTATGACCCTTCCTCAGAGCTGAAGAGAAGTGGAAATGTGATGAAATTTATACTGTTTAAGGGGGGGCGGTGGAGCAGCTGGAGCTGGACAGAAGGCCAGCGATAGGTGGGGACTAAGGAGGGATTGACAAATGAACTAAAGGACAAAGGGTTTGTTAATGGTAGTGGTTAGTGCTAAAAATGGTGCTGATAGTGGCATAAAGGTAAGAAAGCAGAATGTGATAATGGCAGAACAAGGGTAGCAGTGTGTGAAAGAACAGCATGGAACAAGTAACAGAAGACCCTGTAGGGGATGGGGTGGGGGGAAAGGGGCGGTGGTGGGGAAAAAAAAGGGATAGAAAATGGGATTAAAAAAAAGGGGATAAAACTACGGATAAATAAATAAAAATAAAAATAAAACAAGCGGATAAAAAATAGAAATTAATGTAGGAGAAAGGGGATAAAAAATGGGGGTGAGGATGGAGGAGAGAGTTCCTGGTCTGAAGTTGTTGAACACAATGTTAAGTCCGGAAGGCTGTAAAGTGCCTAATCGGAAGATGAGGTGCTGTTCCTCCAGTTTGCGTTGAGCTTCACTGGAACATTGCAGCAGGCCAAAGAGGGACACGTGGGCATGAGAGCAGGGTGGAGTGTTGAAATGGCAAGCGACAGGGAGGTCTAGGTCATGCTTGCGGACAGACTGGAGGTGTTCCCCAAAGCGGTTACACAGTTTGCGTTTGGTCTCCCCAATGTAGAGGAGACCACATTGGGCGTAGCGGATGCAGTAGGCTAAATTGAAGGAAGTGCAAGTGAAATGCTGCTTCACCTGAAAGGAGTATTTGGGTGGTGAGGAGGGAGGAGGTAAATGGGCAGGTGTTGCACCTTCTGCGATTGCATGGGAAGGTGCCGAGGGAAGGGGATGAGGTGGTTGGAGTGATGGAGGAGTGGACTCGGGTATCCCGAAGGGAACGGTCCTTACAAAATGCTGACGGGGGCAGGGGGTGAGAGGCATCATGCTGGAGTTGGCGGAAATGGTGGAAGATGACCCTTTGAATGCGGAGTCTGGTGGGGTGAAAAGTGAGGACAAGGGGGACCCTATCATGGTTCTGGGAGGGAGTGGAAGATGCGAGGGCAGAGATGCGGGAGATGGGTCGGACACAGCTGAGGGCCCTGTCAACCACAGTGAGGGGGAACCTCCTTAACCATCACATTTCCACTTCTCTTCAGCTCTGAAGAAAGGTCATATGAACTTGAAACATTGGGCAACATTTTTCCGTTGTCGGGGGGGGAATGTGTGGGAGTGGGCATGGGCGGACGGGTTCCCAACCAACGCTCCTGGTTGGGGGCACGCTGCCATTTTACGTGACGTCCGTTCGGAAGCGCTATGCAATCCTTGTGGGCAGGGGGGGATTCCCTGAGCCCTGAGCATACGCGCAAAAGAGGGCAAAGTGCCGCCTCAGGGAGATCGGTGGAAATTGTAAAATTTTTTGGAAGTGTACAAAAAAAATTCCTGACATGTCCCCTCATGTGACACTGTCACATGAGCTGGGACATGTCAATTTCTTTTATTTCAACAATTTATACACATTTTAAATCCCTCATGAAAACTCATCCTGCCCGAGGATGAGGTTTCATGTTTTCTCTGAAGGCTGCCTGGGCTCTTCGCCTGCCCGCCAACCTTAAGGTTGGATGAACAGGTCCATTAATTGGATTAACTACTTTTTTAAAGGCCATAAGCGGCCGTTGACAGTGCAGTGAGTGCACAGCTGACTTGGCTGTGCGCCCGCCGAACTGAAAATCTAAATTCTGTGGGGTGAGGTCGGGACGCACACCAGACGTCACCCCGCGTCATTTGACACGTCGGCGAGCGAGGACTGGAAGATGTAGCCCATTAACTTTGTTTTTCTCTCTCCACAGATGCTGTCAGACTTGCTGAGTTTTTCCAACATTTCTTGCTTTAGTTATTGATAAGGCTGGTTCAGTTCAGCTTTTGGTAAATGGTGACCCTGCAAGATGGTGCCGGGCTTAGCAATGATTATGTTGTTAAAGGCCAAAATGAGATGGCTGAGCTTTGTCTTGTCTTGATTAAGATGGTCATTACCTGGCACTTATATTTCATGAATGTTACTGACCACCGGTCAGCCCAGGAAACTTACTGATGAAGCAGCTGAAGATGATTGGAACAAGGATTCTTCCCTGAGGAACTCTAATAGTGATGTCCTTGCTAACCCTGTTTTCTTTGTATGCCATAATTCATGTTTAGTGGACCTGCAGCAATACACTCAGTATTTGATCTTAGAAATCAGGCATCTTACAAAGAATGCAGCCTAGTAATTAATCATAAAAAAATGAAATGTTAGTTCCATTAGACATCCTAATTAGGCATGTAAATACTAAAATAATATTCAGTACAGAATCCAGCTTTGGAATTCACAAATTGGAGTGCTTTCACAGAGGAGGGCCACCCTCTCCTTGTGTGTGGTGCGAAAGAAGGGCAAACCCCATCTATGGGCCAGCAAAACAATCCGCATATTAACAGAGGGTTCAGTGGGAATTATATGGGAAATCAATGTCGTTTCTGCAACCTGCTGTCTTCAGAGAATATGCAACAGATGTTATCTGGTTTGAAGAAAAGAACCAAGATAAGCATTATCAATCACTGCCACTTATTTCAGACTGCTATAAATGGGCATGATTGTCAATTACTTTACATTGCTATATAAGGGCATGGGTGCCACTTGCATTGCATTAGTAGAAGTATCCATCTGAGGAACTTGCAGCTAATTGCTGTGTTTGCCTGGATAGTTTCATAGGAGTATTTGTAGCAAATTGGATTTTTGCTGTTTTGCCTTAGCTAGATGTTTTTTAATTTATTGCAGAAGAACTTAAGAGCTCTCTTCGGTAGAAATTCGACTCGCACTGTAGCATAAAATGGACGATATTGTTAATCATTTGCTGGAGGAAAAGCACAAGAAGCAGTTTCAATTTTAACTCTGGATAAGAATCGGTTGCAGGGGCAGAAGTGGGCGATGATCTGCTTGGCACGTCCCGTCTCCCAAGTGTGAAACCTCAAAATTTAACTCTCGGACCTTATTTGAATACCCTGACACGGGTGACTAGACAATGGGGGGTGATGTTAATATCCCAGATACTGAAGCAGTCTGTGCCTGTAAGCAACAAGACTTGGACAATATTCAGGCTTTGGCAGATAAGTGACAAGTAATATTTGTGCCACACAAGTGCCAGGCAATGACGATCTTCAACAGAGAATCTGACTATCTCCCCTTGATGTTCAACAGCATTACTTCATCACTGAACCCCCGCTATCAACATCCTGGGGATTACCATTGATCAGAAACTTAACCATATAAATACTGCAGCTACAAGAGTAGGTCAGATGTTGGAAATTCTGTGGCAAACAACTAATTTCCTAGCTCCCAAAGCTTGCCCCACCATAAGGCACAAGTCAGGAGGGTGATGGAATATTCCCCACTTGCCTGGATGGGTGCAGTTCCAACAATACCAAGAATCTCAATACCATCCAAACAAAGAAGGAGCAGGAGTAGTTCACTCGGCCCTTCAAGTCTGCTCCGCCATTCAATAAGGTCATGGCTGATCTGATTGTAACCTCCTGCCTACCCCTGATAACCTTTCACCCCCTTGTTAATCAAGAATCTATCTAGCCCTGCCTTAAAAATATTCAAAGATTCTGCTTTAACTGACTTTTGAGGAAGACAGTTCCAAAGACTCGTAGCCCTCTGAGAGAAAAAAATTCTCCTGATTTTTGTCTTAAATGAGTGACCCCTTATTTTTAAACCATGACCCCTAGTTCTAGATTCTCCCACATCCTCTTCACATCCACTCTGTCAAGATGCCTCAAGATCTTAAAGGTTTTGATCAAGTCACCTCACCAGTGAACTTCAGTGAATACAAGTCTAACCTGTCCAACCTTTCCTCATACGACAACCTACCCATTCCTGGTATTAGTCTAGTAAACCTTCTCTTAACTCCTTCTAATGCATCTACATCTTTCCTTAAATAAGGAGACCAATAATGTACACAATACTCCAGATGTGGTCTCACCAGTGCTCTGTACAACTGAAGCATAACCTCCTTACTTTTGTAATCAATTTCCCCTCTCAATAAATGATAACATTCTATTAGCTTTCCTAATTACCTGCTGTACCTGCATATTACCTTTTGTGATTCGTGCACCAGGACACACAGATCCCTCTGAATCTCAGAGCTCTACAATTTCTCACCATTTAGATAATATGCTTCTTTTTATTCTTCCTGCCAAAATTGACTATTTCACATTTTCCCACATTATACTCCATTTGCCAGGTCTTTGCCCACACACTTAACCCATCTATGTCACCTTGCAGTCTCCTTATGTCCTCCTCACAACCCACTTTCCTACCTATCTTTGTGTCATCAGCTAATTTGGCAACCATACCATCCATCCCTTCATCTAAATCATTTGTATAAATTGTAAAAAATTGAGGCCCCAGCACTGATCCCTGTGGCACACCACTCGTTACACCCGACCAACCAGAAAAAGACCCATTTATACCAACTCTCTGGGCAGAATCTTCTGTTTGGTGAGTGGGGGGAGGGGCCTGCTCGCTGACGTGTAAAATGACGCAGGGTGATGTTGGCCGCGCATCCCTACGTCACCCCTCATCATTTAGACTTTCAGTTTGGTGGACGCGCAGCTGAATTGGCTGCGTGCCCGCTGAACTGTCAAAGGCCTATTAAGGCCATTGAAAAAGTAATTAACATGATTAATGGACCTGCCTGTCCAACCTTAAGGTTGGTGGGCAGGCCAGGAGCCCTGGCGGGCTTCAGAAAAACATGAAACCTCATCCACGGGTGGGATGAAGTTTCATGAGGGTGTTAAAATTTTTATAAAATGTTTAAATAAAAGAAATTGACATGTCCCAGCCCATGTGACAGTGGCACATGAGTGGACATGTCAGTAATTTTTTTCCCCTTCTTTATTGAAACTTTCAAACCTGAGCCGATCTCCCTGAGGCAGCACTTTGCCTCAGGGAGATCTGTGCGCTCTTCCACAAAGATCGCACTCCCGGGACAGGGAATTCCCCCCCCCACTGCCTGCACAAGGAGCGCATAGTGCTTCCTGGCGGACATCACACTGGACAGGCCTTGATTGGCACACCCACGTAAAATGGCAGTGCGCCCCCAATTAGGGGCGCCGATCGGGTACCTGCCCACTCCCGCACAACCCCACCCCGATGGGGGGATGATCCTGCCCTCTGTTTCCTGTTAGCTAGCTAATCCTCTATCCATGCCAATATATTGCCCCCCTACATCAAGGACTTTTATTTTCTGCAATAACTTTTGATGTTGCACCTTATCAAATGCCTTCTGGAAATCTAAGTACAGTACATCCACTGGTTCCCCTTTATCCACAGCACACCACTCCTTCAAAGATCTCCAATAAGTTGGGTAAACATAATTTCCCTTTCACAAAACCATGTTGACTCTGCCTGGTTGCTTTAAACTTTTCTAAGTGCCTGCTATAACATCTTTAATAAAAGCTTCTAACATTTCCCCTATGACAGATATTAAGCTAACTGGCCTGTAGTTTCCTACTTTCTGTCTCCCTCTCTTTTTGAATAAAGGAGTTACATTTTCTACAAAACAGCCCACATTATTGGCACCCATCTACCAGCCTAAACATTTACTCTATCCACCGCCGGTGTACAGTGGCAGCAATTGCACTGCAGCATCTCACCAAGGCTTTTTTGACAGCAATTTCCAAAACCTGCGACTTCTACCACCTAGAGGAACATGGATTAGGTGCATGGAGTAGTATCACCTGCAAGGAAAGGGCAATATACGCTGGCTTTGCCAATGATGTCCACATCCTATGAACAATTAAAAATAAAGGCAGGATAAAAGTTCAGCAGGGGTCAGACCACCTGGAGGAATCCACGGAAATGGTCCTCAGCAAAGTAGGTGCTGTTGGACTCAATTCTATATTCTACATGATCCACAGCTTTTGAAGCAAGCACAAATGCAGACCGACACATATTGGAGGGTTTTAGTGAGTTTGACAGGTGTTTTACATTTTTAGGATTTTTAGTTTTTTTTCTCTCTAGATTTGTGACCATCCAACAGCACCAGCTCATTCCTTCTGGAATTTGTCCTTTCTTAAAAGAAAATGATGGCACGGGCATTGTTAAATATATTATTGTTGCAAATGGCAGTATAGATTGTGTTTTGTGGGATAGTATGATCATATATGTGTCTATGTATGCATTTGCTCTCTGGATATCTCGGTAAATTTGTAGCATGCCCAGGGATTGAACTGAGAAGCCTCTTTGCATAATAACTGCATAGTGGCTTTAGCTTCTGCTGTCACATAATGGAAATTAGCTTTGGAAGGCAGCAAAACAACAATACATCAGACTGTGACTTAGGTTTTATAGTTATTTGAGATAGTCTTTGAGTAACTGTCGCAAAAACAATGCGCCTGAGTCATTGATTACATGTGAAGAAGGTAATGTGATTAAAGCTTTTTCCCAACAAGAGTTTTTAAAACAATTATATTTATGTCTTTAGGGCTTTATATCTAGAGGGCTAGAATACAAAGGGATAGAAGTTATACTTCAACTATACAAAGGCCTGGTTGTAGACCAGACCTGGAGTAGTGTCTTCAGCTTTGGGCACCACATCTAAGGAAAGATTCATCGGCCTTGGAGAGATCGCAGTGTAGATCTGTAAAGAACCTGATGAACCTAACTGAATCTTTTGCAAGGTGACTACAGTAGTGTAAAGGGGACTGGCTATGGATGGTAAATGTGTGGACACTGATAAGGCATTTGATGAAATCGCTCATAAGAGACACTCAATCGCTCAAGTTTAAGATCGTGGGATTATATGCAAAATATTGACCTGATTCGGAAATTGGTTGAGTGACAGGAGACAGAAAGCAGGGATAATGTGCAGGTACTCTGTCTGGCAGGATGTAACTTGTGGTGTCCCACAGGGATCCGTGTTGGTGCCTGAACTTTTCACTTGCTGGAATCATTTGCCCCGCATGAGGAGAGGAAGGAGGTGGCGGGCCTGAAAATTTGGCGGGTTGGTGTTGGGACCGATGCCCGACACCTTCCCACATCCACCGAAGTAAATTCTGGGTGGGAGGGCCCATGGTCGGCCTTCCTGCCCCGCCTGCACTTCAGTCCCTTAAGTGCCCAATTAACAATCGCTTAAGTGTCTCTTCCCACCTTTGCAACAATCTTCCCAGCTCCAGGTGGGCCTGCCAACAGGCAGCCTGCACGACTGGTAAAATGTGGGGGAGGTGGATGGGGGCAGTGTCCCTCGATTTGCACTAATCTGTGCATGATGAAGGGCATGGACATGGGGAAGGGCAGTGGCCATTGACAGCACCCCCATGCCCTTGCTGCTAACCCCCATGGCACCCCCCCCGACATCCCTGTTGGCCCCACCCTACGAGACTCCCCCGCAAACAGCACTTACCTTTTTCCTGGGTCGCTCCTCGACTCTGGGACTCCGGGGGGGGGGGTTGTTCCGGCAGCAGCCACCAAGTGGAAGAGCTACCAGCCTCTGATTGGCCAGCAGCTCTTGGTGGCCGGGAGGTTGTCTTCCGTGCTTGAAGGCCGCTGCTGTCCACTGAACTGCCTGATGGGTAGAAGATATGGTGGGCCTTTCTCCTCAGAGCCAGCGCGGGTGTCTTGCTGCTTTTTCAGGCAGCGTGCACGACACCTACCAAGAACGGAAGATTCCGCCCACTGTATTTATTAATGACATAAGGTGATGGAATAGAAAGCACATATCTAAGTTTGCTGATGACAAAAAACATGGCACTATTGTAGGCAGTGTAGATGGAAGAATAAATTACAGGGGGATATTATCAGATAACGTGAATGAGCAAAACTGTGGCAAATGGATTTCAATATAAGCAAATGTGAGCTCCTCACTTTGGACCCAAAAAGGTTAATTAAAACAAAGAGCTTTTCAAATGGTGAAAACCTAGAAAAGTGGAGGTCCAAAGAGACTTTGGAGGTGCACATGCATAGATCATTAAAATGTCACAAACATGCAGAGAAAATAATATAAGAGACTAATTTTACTGGTCTTCATATCTAGATGACTAGAATACAAAAAGGTAGAAGTTAAGCTTCAGCCATCCAAGCTGACCACAACTGGAGTGTTGTGAGCAGTTCTGGGCACCGAACCTTTGGTAGGATATATTGGCGTTGGAGGGAGTGATTTACCAGAATGATACTGGACTCCAAGGGCAGGATTCTCGGGTTGTTGGGTGGGCACGGTGGGCAGGCCCGGGAGTGGCCAGGAAACTGGCTGCTGCCCACGATCGGCCCCCGACCGCGATTCACTGGCCAGCCAGTGTGAAAGGCGCGCTGAAAAGTTCAGTGCTGCCGGGGTGGGGGTGGGAAGAGGGCGAGCACTGAAGTCAGCGCGGGTGCGGGGGAGTGTGCAATGAAAGCTCCCTGAAGGCAGACAGCTGCCTCGGGGAGCTGAAGAATTTAAAAAACAAAAATAAAGGTTATGAAATTCTGAAAGCAATGTCCCCACATAGGAGTCACTCACCTGAACATGGAGATAACAAAAACCCTGTCAAAACATCTTTATCTTTTTTCAAATTAATCTTGGAAACCTCAACCTGCCAGTGGATGAGGTTTCCCCAGGAATACAAAGGCCGTCTGGCCAATTCGTCTACCCGACAAACGTGAGGTTGGATGGGCAGCGAAAAATCACTCTTCATTCATACATTACTAGCCTTAACAGGCCTCTTGATTGTTGGCGGGCGCGCTGCCAACTCTTGTGCTTGCCCGCCAACTAAAATATCGCGTGAGTACGCGATGACATCAGGACGCTCGCCCGACGTCATTTTATGCCTGATCGGGTGGTGCGCGCTCCTGCGGGAATTAAAATTCTGCCCCAAGGTTTAAATTAAAAGGCGAGATTACACAGACAAGGCTGCTTTCACTGCAACTTAGAAGGTTAAGGGATGATTGGATTGAAGTTTCAAGATATTAAGGGGACCTGATGAGATTGATGAAACTATACCTGCTGTTTGAGGAATTTAGGACCAATCTATTAGGACCAAATCTTTCAGGAGCGAAATTTGGAAACACTTTGACATACAAATATTGGTAGAAGTTTGAAATGTTTATCCACAAAAGGTTGTTGAAGCTAGGATAATTATTAATTTTAAATTACATTTATAGTTTTGTTAACCAAAGGTATTAATGGATACAGGACAAAGGGTGGTATATGGAATTAGGTGACAGATCAGCCATGATCTCATTGAATGACAGAACTGACACAAGGATCTAAATGGCTTGCTTCTGTTCCCATGTCTATGCGACATTTAAAACTTTTAAAAACAAGAAAATACATTAGGCCAAAATATTTGTAGCTTCTTTCACTAATATTTTTTTTGCCAATGATCTTTGGTGATTATCAGAAAAGGAAATTGTTCCTTGAATTAATTCTACTCATGCTCCATGTGAAAACTAAGCAACATAGAAGACACAGGCTATGAAAAGGTCTGGCTATCAGGCCAGAAAAATCAAAGGATTACCTGGATTTAACAGTTAGGTGAACTGAAGCTCGGGGTGGACTATTTTTGACATCTGACTGCAATTGGAAAACAAAACTCCGTGTGGTTAGAATAAAATCAGCATATAAAGTAACCCCTGATCTTCAAAGAAATCATAATTTAATGACTTGGGATGAAAGGCTTATTATGGCTATGAGCCAAATGGTCTGTTTCCAGAACTTGTCACAGTTTTTCAAAGAAGTGCTTGGACTCCATCTTGAGGAGATCAGACTACACACACATGCACACAATTCACTATGTGGAAGAAAGCAAAATACTGCAGTTGCTGGAAACCTGAAATAGAATCAGAAAATGCTGGAAATACTCAGTCGGTCGGGCAGCATTTATGGAGAGAGAAACAAAGTTTTCGTTTCAGGTCAGTAACCTTTCATCAGAACTGTTCTGGCGACTATTACCAGTATCTTCTGATTTAATTTCAATATGTGACAGATATAGATTTACTCCTTAAAAGTACCTGCAGGTGGCAGTGCGATAGATATTTTCATTGTGAAAGGTGTCATTTTCTGACAGCGCAGAACAGTTAAATGAATATAATAATTTTTCCAAGTAATTTTATTCATTTAATCATTCTATTCTTTTAACAATTTTAATTGTTATATCAAATTTGACTGGAAACCAGCAATAAAATGCAACCTGAATTGCAATTCCAGCACTGTTAAAACATTCACAAGGTTGTTATGAATAACTAAAAATGCAGTTTGCTTTATTACAATATACACATTATAGTCCAGCGCAGAAAACCTCATTGAAATGACTCTTAAAATATTTTTAAAAGGGCATAACATTTTGTTAAAGAGGACCTATGAAAACAGATTAATCACATCTAACGACCACACAATGCTTTAACAGATAATCATTGTTTAAAAGCAGTTAATAGATTTAGCATTGCAAAGCTTGAACATTGGGGAAGTTTACATCTGAATGACAGTGGTTGTCACAGTGATTTACAAAAGTGTTTGACCTGTAGCACCTGGTGAGATGTAAAAAAGAGTCTGAAGCAAATCGATTATGATGTAATTTTCACATCCAGATAAAAATGCTTGTAAGGTGAGCTTAACTCGTTAATTGGCAATAAAGGACTTTGGTGAAGAAGTACAACATGTATCTATTGAATTATATTTTGTGTTTTTGATGCCTTCATTAAATTTGGATGCGAAGCTTTCAGCATCTCTGAAATATATTTGATATTTTTGACCAGACCTGTGACTCTTGAGCTGAGTTTGGATTGGACGTTCTGAGCATGAGCGATATGCCTAATTTGCCAGAATTCAAGAATAATTTTAATTCTTTGCTCTGGTGGAATATAATAGCAGTTACTACTCAAATGCTTCTCAAAATTAATGGAAGGAAAACTAGAGGATAAATTTTAAAACTTTTATTCAGGTAAAATGTACATTGTTTTTTCTAATAAGGTTTGCTTTGTAAATAGGTTGTGTGTGGGTGTGTATGCAAAATGCACCCCTTGCAGCTATTGCTCCATGCTCTATAAACTTTATAAAGTGCATTAAGCTCAGCAATAAACGGTCCCTTTCCTCATTGTAATTGGGTTCATTTTTTCCAAATTGTTTGTAAATTATAAAGCAAGCCACCTTTAATTGTATCACCAGATGTTCTCTCAATGCAACTGGTGACAGTGTAAATATTCTAGTTACCAACACTGTGAAGCATCAAACTAAGACATAAGCTAATGTTTTTCCACATTTTTTTTTCCCAGAAAGGAGAGTGAGAGGTAGATTTTGGCATTCTGTGATAATGCAAAAAAGGTGATGGTGAACCAGCAGCTCAAGATACAACCCTCCCAATGTTCATTTCCATTGAAATTAAATAAACACATATTTGGATAGAAATTCCACTTTCAATACTGAAGGGGCAGAGATGCTTGGTGTCATATACCAGCAGAATATTGAACGAGCAGTGCCCTTTCTATTGTACGAAGGGAAAGCATTACTGCAGGTACATGAATGGTGATGTGAGGCACAGACAATGCCAGGTTATTTTTGAGGAAAGCCAGTGACGGAACTATTGAGTTTGCATTTCCAGGTGGTGTTGCAAGCTTTGTGGTGCAGTGTTGCAGACTGGCACATTCCGAGGTCCAGCACTATGTGCTGAGGGATGCACTAAAGCTTGGGGCAGCCTCCGCAAAGGCGCAATGGGGAAAGGTCGCTGTCTAAGTCCTTTCTGCCATAGTGCACCGAGGAGCTGGGAATTATATAGACCCCTCGGGCTGTACAGCTCACAATGAATGTATTCAATGAATACTAATTGTATTATAATTGTATTGAAGCACCTCAGAGTGCAACATGATGTATGTTGATAACTCCAATACCATTGTCTGACTGTCTGTAATGACCATATTGAAATGACTGTAATATTCATTGATTGTATTGAAGAACCTCGATATCCATGTGTAAAAGTTGAATCTGATTGCACTATTTGTGATGGCAATTTAGAAATGTTTTGTAAAGTTCTTCCAGATATTTTATGAATAAAGTATACTTTTCAAAAAAAAAAGCTTTGTGGTGCAGCTGTGAATTGCACATCAGCTGACCTGTTTGATGCCTCTTGCTACCACCTGGGAGGATGAAGTGGTAGGAAGGTTTAGTTCAGTGGTCACTTTCACTTCCCCTGATATTGGAGGCTGCATCATCTTTTTCAGTCTAGTTCCAGCTGCTGCTATGGATCTGGGATCGTTTCCCTGTTGAGGTGCAGGCTTCTTATGTACTGTTTTCCATTGAGATACAGGTACTTCAGGAGCACTTAAACTGGAATGGGTTGGAGTATAGTCTCAAGGTCCATCTCCAAAGACTTGAACCTCCTGGGACAAAGCCCTTTGTTGTTCTTGCTCCTACTGTTCCAAGATATCGAATAAAACGATACTTGATGCTGCAAATTTGTGGCTGCGCTCATAATAAGTCTAATCTTTGACCAGTTCTGTGTAATAACTTTTGACTGCTTCCTCTGATGCACTATCAGCAACTTCAGCAACTAAAAATGGGAATCAAATAAATCCTAAGGAAACTTATATGTTAACTCTTGATAAATAATCATTTAACAAGAAAAAAAATATTGAACTATGTGCCAGTGCAACACTCCTGCTTACTGCTATCACCAACTCACGGAGTGCGAGCAAAAGTTAGTATCCCTGAATTTCTCTTAACTTGCTGCTGTAATTTCAGAGGTAGAAATTCCAGAGGTATGGAATAAATGGCCAGAGGTTGCTATTTGTGTCATGTTTCTGTTAGTTCTGCAGATCTTCTGCCAAAGTTACGAAGTTAGATCAGGCCAACCACTCTTGACCAGCTATTAACAGCAACTAAATTGTTTTACCTTAAATGCTTATAGCAAATTAAATCGCTCAGTGGAAAAGATTATGCTGCACTCCACTCTTTTTGCCAATATGTCACTTATTTTTGGAATTTCTGAGTTACATAAGTGCAGCTACCCCATCAGAAAGGGGAGAACAAAAAGAAAAACACAACCTTCCTTCATTGCTGTCTCAGAATAGATAGAATAAATTGGAAATTAAGAGTTAGAATAGTTGATTACAGATAGTCTGGCACTTAATGTTTGTAGTAATATGTCAAGCAAAATTATTTAACTTTTATTTCCTTGTATTTCCAGTTGCTGCTACAGTCATTTAGTTATGACTGTGTTGTCACTAGAGAGCGCTGTAACATAGCAAATCAGTTTGCAAAAATCAAACGCTCCAGTGATTGTAGAAGCTAACTGAATGGCCTCACTGATTTGTAGCAATTCAGAATGCCCCTCTGAGGGTGAAACTTCACTTTGTAAACAATAAAGCAGGCTTTTTAAAATCTTTTTGAGGGGTGAGGTGATAAAACCGGTGCAATCTTTCAAAGTTTTAGTTTTCTGGATTGAACAGTCCCATGTACCAAAATTTTCTGCTCTAAAGATAGCTCATTAAAATCACTGTTGGAGATAGGAATTATCCTTCCATGGCTGTAAAGGCTATCTGGTTGGTGCATGAGGAAGTACTTGTGTACAGGACGTGACTGCAGTTCTTCAGTGACTATGGAAATATCATCTGTGGAACGTTACTGATCATGTTGGATGCTGTAGATTGCAATGTCATTCACCCAACTTGGCATTTTACTTCAATTACCTTCCAGGGTCAGGGAAAATTTCCATCCATGATAATAAAAATTGTACGGTTTGTTGCAATAGATTGATCTGAACAGGCTGTTTGAATAATTATGAAGGAAGAGAAAAGCCAATAGTTTAGAAATAAATAAAAAAAAATAATTTTTATTTATATAGCAACTTTCACAATCTCGTGATGTCCCAAAAGTGCTTCATGACCAAATAAGTGCTTTGGAAGTGTAGTCACTGCTGTAATATAAGGAACCATGGCAGCTAATTCACACATCGCAAGATTGCACAGCATCGAGATCAATGGCCAGGTAATCTATTTTAGTGATGTTGGTCAGGGGATAAATGTTAATCAGAGTACCAGGAGAACTCCACCACAAAGAGAATGGCATTGCTCTTCAAAACATACCACATAAGGCCTTGGTTCAACGTTTAATCTGAAGGACAGCACCTCTGATAATACAGCACTTTCTTATAACTGTCTTGAAGTGTCAGGTTGACTGTTTTGTTCCAGCAGCATGATCACCAAGATAATGCATAGGAAAGTGTGATTGGAAACTGCAATGTGGCGCATGGGTCTCACTGTTTGTTTCACTGCTTTCAGAAGGCTAATTCTAATATCATAAGCCTGAATAGAAAACTGATAAGTTATCTATTTTGGACAAAGATTGCATGCTGTGCATAGCACTGCTGTTTCTGGGTGTTGTTAAAATTTTGGAAATACTACAATGGCAAATGTGCTTTTTAGCTGGAGGTCCTACATTCTAATATTACTGAAATAACTTGCCAAGAATGGTTCAAAGAGAAGTGCAAACAATCCAAAGCATCTATTAAGCAAGACAAGAAATCAGTATTTGCAAGTGTCTGTTAGGGAAAGTATGTACATATTAAGATTTTTGTTGAATGCCTGTTCATTTGCTTCAAGTTAATAATAAGGAAATTCCTCATTTGCAGGCATTTTTAGGCAATGTTGGTGTGGGTGAATTGGGAAGAGAGTGGGGCCGAGGCCTTGCAATTATTTATTTTCCTTTATTAACATCAAGCTGGTTTGTTTATTCTGAAATAGAATTTTTAGAATGTTCCCAGCAGAGATGGAGACCATTCGGCCTGTCATGTCAGTGCTGACTCTCTGAAGGAGCAATTCACCTAGTGCCACTCCCCTACTTTCTCCCTGTAGCCAGACACATGCTTCCTTTTCAGGTAATAATCCAATTCCCTCTTGAATGCCTCGATTGGAAGCTGCCTCCTCCACACCTCTCAGGCAGTGCATTCCAGATCCTAACCACTCGCTGTAGGGGTTTTTTTTTCATGCCACTAATGCTAATTCTTTTTCCAATTACTTTTAATCTGTGCCCTCTTTTTTTTTTTATCCTTCCACCAATGAGAACAGGTTCTCTCTGTACTTTGTCCAGATTCCTCATGATTTTGAATACCTCAATCAAATTTCCTCTCAACCTTATTTTCTCCAAGGAAACAGTCCCAACTTCTCCAATCTATCTACATAACGGAAGTTCCTCATTCCTGGAGCCATTCACATGAATCTTTTCTGCACACTCTCTCATGTTTTCACATCTTTCCTAAATTGTGGCTCTCAGAGCCAGATACAATATTCCAGTTGAGGCCGAACCAGTGTTTTATATTTTAATATAACTTCCTTGCTTTTGTACTCCATGCCCTTATTAATAAAACCTAGGACACTTTATGCATTATTAACCATGCTCTTAACTTGTTCTGCCACCTTCAATGATTTATGCACATATGCATCCGGGTTCCTCTGCTCCTGAACCTCCTTTAGGATTGTACCCTTTAGTACCTCTACCACCTAGAAGGACAAGGGCAGCAGGTGCATGGGAACACCACCACCTGCAAGTTCCCCTCCAAGCCACAGGCCATCCTATCTTGGAACTGCATCACTGTTCCTTCACTATAGCAGGGTCAACATCCTGGAACTCCCTCCCTAACACCACATGGACTGCAGCAGTTCAAGAAGGCAGATCACTATCACTTTCTCAAGGACAATCAGGCTTGGGCAATAAATGATGGCTGAGCCACAGTGTGCACCGCCCATGAAAGAATAAAAATAATCTTGTTTCTCCACAATCTTTCTATCAAAATGAATCACTTCATACTTCTCTGCGTTAAATTTCATCGGCCACTTGTCCACCCATTCTACCTGCCCGTCTTTGTCCTTTGGAAGTTCCACATTACCCGCCTCACAGTTCATAATACTTCCAATTTTCGTATTGTCCATAAATTTTGAAATTGTGACCTGTACACCAAGGCCTAGATCATTAATATATGGCAGGAGGGGCTGTAAATTTCCGCCCATTGTTTCCGTTGCAGTTCCACTGAGGTATGGTCCCACAGCCGTAATCTGAACATGTTACCAAGTGCTGTGGTGTTTGTTTGTGTACATGCTTAAATAGTATTAGAAATGGTTCCAGGAAAAATAGCTTGACTTACAACTGTGCACAGATTCCATTTATGTATTTCAGTTTAACCCAACTTTTCTAGTTCATTGCCAACATCAACAGAAACATCTCCAGAAACTCTGGAGGTGTTTTTTAGGCTGACTTTGGACACATATTTAATGAAAAGCGTGATAAGTTATCAGATAGCATGGCGTAATACAGCTAGACACGAATAGTCTGTGCAAATCAAAGGGATGATGCATGCCAATAGAGTAAAATCAAAAAGTTTCCTTATCTGGCATTGCCAGTAGGACTATCAGCCAAAATGGGAATTAAACCAATAGATAGGATCATAGTTTTAAACAACTGAGCTCTAAAATAAAAACACAATTATTTAGTGATGTGTTGCTACCTCCTAAATTTATGCCAAAACAAAACATATGGTTAATGAACATGCCAGGTATATGTTTACTGTGGAATATAAGATGTGTACAGAATTTTGTTCTTATTCCTTATCCTTAGCCTGTAAGGAGAAAAGAAGGTAAACCTTCAACTTTGTGAAAAGGATAATTGTTTTTGTATGTTCCAACTTGCAGAAAAACAATCCAAGTACAAGGTCCCTATTAATAATCTCTGACTTTTCACATGTACAGCATGCAATTGACAATGGGAGCTAGGTGAAACCATTTAAATGGCTCAAATTGTCTTCATCTCTGTTGTTTACAATGCCAACAATGGATTTATGAACATGCTGTAAAGAGTGCAAGTGTGGCTCTCATCAAAGGTCTTCTCATTCTTGCTCTCTGTGAACATCTGTCTGTCAATCACTATTTGTCCCTAATTTTGAAGAGTGGGTGCGAGATAGGTAACAGGAGTGTGCCATCATTCTAAGAACAATTTATACATCATTTTAGCTAATTACGCATGCATGCTTTAAGCATTACCCAACTATTATGTAAATCTAATGATGATGCTAAATGTGACAGCTCACCTCAGGGAAATTAACGATTCTACACGAATGCACAAACAATATGAAAACACAATGGCCACTAGGTGGAAATAGTGCACTAATTGTTAAAATATTTTAATGTATTGATTTTAAAAGGTTACATTTGTCAATCAAAATGATAAGAATAAACTTTTCTTTGGTTTTTGGCTTCAAAGGCTTAAAATCTGGCTAAAATATGAAGCCGAATACATTTGACGCAGGGAATGTAAAGGCATATATGATGGGATCAAAAAGGCAACAGGCCCATCAGCAAAGAAAACAGCTCCATTGAGAACAAAGGCAGGGGAGGTCATCACCGATTGCAGTAAACAGTTGGAGCGATGGGTGGAACCTTGAGTTGCACTCTACAGAGAACAAAGGTCACTGAGAAAGCTCTGGACAATATAGAGAGGCTACCTGTCATGAAAGAGTTGGATATCGAATTCACAGTGGAGGAGTTGCTTGCTTGCTTGCCCTTGACTAAGCTCCAGGTGATGTTGTTAAACTGCCTGAACTAATCAAGCACAGGATAGCAGCACTCCAGCAGCATCAGCACAAAATTCTGTTGGAGGGAGGGAGCAGTGCCTTAGGAGATGCGTTATGTAAAGATTGTGACCCTGTACAAGAGCAAGGGTGACTGCAAAGATTGCAACAACTATTGAGGCATCTCCCTGCTGAACATCATGAGAAAAGTATTCGCCCATGTTGTCTTTGTCAGAAACATAGAAACACAGAAAATAGGAGCAGGAGTGGCCATTCGGCCCTTTGAGCCTGCTCCGCAATTCAATATGATCATGGCTGATCCTCTATTGCAACGCCATGCTCCCACTCTCTCCTCACACCCCTTGACGCCTTTAGAGTCTAGAAATCTATCTATTTCCTTCTTAAATATATTCAGTGATTTGGTCTCCACAGCCTTCTGTGGTAGAGAATTCCACAGGTTCACCACCCTCTGAGTGAAGACGTTTCTTCTCATCTCAGTCCTAAATGGCCTACCCCATATTCTGAAACTGTGACCCCTTGTTCTAGAAACCCAGAGCAAACATCATCCCTGCATCCAATCTGTCCTGCCCTGTCAGAAGTTTATATGTTTCAATGAGAGCCACTCTCATTCTTCTAAACTCTAGTGAATACAGACCTAGTCGTCCCGATCTCTCCTCATATGACAATCCTGCCATCCCAGGAATCAGTCTGGTGAACCTTTGCTACACTCCCTCTATGGCAAGTATATCCTTTCTTAGACAAAACTGCGCACAATACTCCAGGTGTGGTCTTACCAAGGCCTTGTCAAGCTGCAGTAAGACATCCCTACTTCTGAACTTAAATCGTCTTGCAATGAAGGCCAACATACCATTTGCCTTCCTAATTGCTTGCTGTGCCTGCATGTTTGCTTTCAGTGACTTGTGTACCAAGGCACCCAGATCCTTTTCTACAACAACATTTCCCAACCTATCATCATTTAAATAATATTCTGCTATTCTACTTTTCCTGTCAAAGTGGATAACTTCACACTTATCCACATTACACTGCATCTGTCATGTATTTGGCCACTCACTCAACTTGTTTAAATTGCCTTGAAGCCTCTTAACGTCCCCCTCACCACTCACATTCTCACCTAGTTTTGTGTTGTCAACAAACTTGGAAATTTTGGGCAGAATTTTGCCCTTGATGGGCGGGTGGGCCCCACTGGCTCAGTGGCGGGTGGGCAGCCGATCGCTGCCGCCGAAACGGGCCCCGCTACCATTTTGAGTGGGCGGGCCAACAGGAAGCACTATGCACTTCCTGTGTGGGTGGGGAGGGATTCCCCAACTGTCAAAGTGCACTCTTTCGAGCATGCGCACAAAAGAGCGCACAGCTCCCTGAGACTAAGTTCTGTCTTGGGAGAGCGCTGAAAGTTTTATAAACTTAAAAAGTAGAAAAATAAAAAAATTATTAACAAGGCCCCCTCATGTGACAATGAGATGGGACATGTTAATAAATATCACATAAAGTTTATTAAAGTTTTTTAAAACAGACATGAAACTTCATCCCGCCAGTGGATGCTTGGGCACAAGCACTGATCCCTGCGGTAGCCCACTAGTCACTGCCTGCCACTCCGAAAAAGACCCATTTATTCCTACTCTCTGTTTCCTGTCTGTGAACCAATTCTTAATCCATGCCAATATATTACCCCCAACCCCATGTGCTTTAATTTAGCACAGTAACTTCTTATGTGGGAATTTATCAAAAGCTTTCTGAAAATCCAAATACACCATATCCACTGGTTCACCCTTATCTATTCTGCTAGTTACATCCTCAAAAAGCTCCAGTTGGTTTGTCAAACATGATTTCCCTTTCATAAATCCACGTTAACTTTGTTTAATCCCGTTGATACTTTCTAAGTGCCCTGTTAACACATCCTTTTTAATAGACTCTAGTATTTTTCCTACTACTAATGTTAGGCTAATCAGTCTGTAATTCACTGTTTTCTCCCTCCCTCCTTTTTTAAATAGTGGGGTTACATTTGGCACTCTCCAATTTTCCGGGACTGTTCCAGAATTGATAGAATTTTGGGAGGTGACAACCAATGCATCCACTATCACCATGGCCACTTCCTTTAGTACCCTAGGATGTAGATTTTCAGGCCCTGGGGATTTATCAGCTTTCAATCCCATTAATTTCTCCAGCACTATCATTTTTTTTAGTATTACTAATTTCCTTCAATTTCTCCTTCTTACTGTACCCTTGGTTCCCTAGTATTTCTGGGAAGTTATTTGTGTCTTCCTCTGTGAAGTAGTTGTTCCATTCCCTTGTTTTCTATTATAAGTTCTCCCGGTTTGGACTGTAAGGGATTTACATTTGTCTTCACTAATCCTTTTCTTTTTATATACTTCTAGAAGCTTTTATAGCCAGCTTTTATGTTCCTTGCAAGTTTATTCTCATATCCTATTTTTCCCCTCTTAATCGATCTCTTGGTCCTCCTTTGCTGAATTCTAAACTGCTCCCCATCCTCAGGCTTGCTACTTTTTCTAGCAACTTTATATGACACCTCTTTGGATCTAATGCTATCCTTAATTTATTTTGTTAGTTATGGTTGGGCTGCTTTTACTGATGTGTTTTAGTGCCAGAAAGGAATTTATAACTGTTGTAATGCATGCATTCATTCCTTAAATATTAGCCATTGCCTATCCACCATCATGCCTTTTAATAAAGTTCCCCAATCTATTGGAGCCAACTCACCCCTCATACCTTCATACATTCCTTTGTTTAGATTTAGGACCCTAGTTTCGGATTGGACTACTTCACTTTCCATCCTAGTGAAGATTTTTATCGTTATGGTCACAGTTCCCTACAGGGCCCTGAGCAACAAGATAATTAATTAACCCCTTCTCAATGCACAATTCCAAATCTAGGAAAGCCTGTTCCCTGATTGGTTCCTCGATGTACTGGTCTAAAAAACCATCTGGTAAAAACTCCAGCAATTCATCTGCCACAGTATTATTGCTAATTTGGTTAGCCCAGTCTATATGTAAATTAAAGTCACCCATGATTACTGTAGCACATTTGTTACATGCACCTCTAATTTCCTGTTTAATGTCATCCCCTTCTTACCACTACTGTTTGGAGGCCTATAGACAACTCCCATTAATGTTTTCCGCCCCTTGTTGCTTCTTAGCTCCACCCAGACTGATTCTCCATCTAGATTTTCTGAGCCAATATCCTCTCTCGTTATTGCACTGATTTCATCCTTAACTAAAAATGCCACACCACCTCCTTTTCTTTTTTGCCTGTCCTTCCTAAATATCAAATACCCTTGGTTATTCAGTTCCCAGCCTTGGTTACCCTGCAGCCATGTCTCCGTAATCAGTCATATCGTACCCCTTTATATATATTTGCACTGTTAATTCATCTTCCTTGTTGCGAATGCTCTGTGCATTCAGATACAGTGCCTTTAGGCTTGTCTTTTTAACACTTTTACACATTTTTTTGTACTATGGCCCTATTTGCTGCCAGTCCTTGTTTCCTCTGCCTTCCACTTTGGCTTTCCACTTATCTGTCTTTTATTTCTATCTTTGTTTCCCTCTTGTGTCTCCCTGCTCAGGTTCTCATCTCCCTGCCACTCTAGTTTAAACCCTCCCCACAGTACTAGCGAATACCCCCGCGAGGATATTGGTCCCAGTCCTTTTGGGGTACAACCCGTCCAGCTTGTACAGGACCCATCTTCCCCAGAATCAGTCCCAATGCCTCAGGAATCTAAATCCCTCCTTCCTACACCACCTCTCCAGCCATGCATTCATCTGGTCTATTCTCCTATTCCTGACCTCGCTAGCATGTGGCACTGGGAGTAATCCTGAGATTACTACCTTTGAGGTCCTGCTTTTTAAATTATTTCCTAGCTCCCTATATTCTGCTTTCAAGACCTCATCCCTCTTTATGTCATTGGTACTGATATGGACCACGACCTCTGGCTGTTCACCCCCCACTTCCGAATGTCCTGCAGCTGCTCAATGACATCCTTGACCCTGGCACCAGGGAAACAATATACCATCCTGGTGTCATGTCTGCAGCTGCAGAAACGTCTGTCTGTTCCCCTTACAATAAAATCCCCTATTAATATTGCTCTCCCACTCTCTTTTGTTCCCCAACCACTCCGCCCCCCTCACAACTGCCCACTCTATGCAGCTGAGCCACTCGTGGTGCCTTGGACTTGGCTGTTGCTGCATTCCCCTGAGAAACCATCTCCCCCAGCAGTATCCAAAATGGAAAATCCATTAGAGAGGGAGACAAACCCAGGGGACTCCTGCACTTCCTGCCTAGTGCTTTTACTCTGTCTGGCGGTCACCAATTCCCTTTCTGCCTTTGCATTCTTTACCTGCAGTGTTACCACCTCACTGTATATGCTATGCATGAAGATCTCAGCCTTGTGGATTCTCCAAAGTGTCACTAGTTGCAGCTACTCGAAAGCCACATTTCAGAGTTGGAGCTGCAGCTGGAGACACTTCCTGCTCACATGGCCGCTCTGGACACCGGAAATGTCCCTGACTTCCCACATCACTCAGGAGGAGCATTCCATGTGGCTGAGCTGCCGTGTCATGACTTACCCTTAAATTACTCACTTTACTTTTACTTCCTCTAGTTTAAGGAATATTAAATATATACTAGGGACCTTATCGCTTATACTTTAAATGCTACTTAATCTAAACTAAAGACCAATTTTTACTTTAAAGTCTGGACAGTAGAGCTTACTCAGCGGGTCCTATTTAACAAGATTGCTGCCCCTCTCGTGTTGGCTCCCGGTCCCACTCTGGTCTCGGGCCTGGTTCCCTTGCTCTTTAAGGCTGTCATTCCTTTCCCATTATCAAATGCCAAAAGGAAAAGCAAAGGAGTACCTCTTTCCCTCCTCCCCTAACTCCCTTAATCACCCAACTCCCAGCACATTATTCTAAGTCGTACTCAAGTACTAAGTTGCACTAAACTGGCTGGGCTTACATACTCCTAAGACAAAGTCTATCTGACCCAGTCACAGAGGAACCAGTTTCAACTGCTTCCTTAGTTAACCAAGCCCAAGCTTGGAGAATCCACAAGGCTGAGATCTTCATGCATAGCATATACAGTGAGGTGGTAACACTGCAGGTAAAGAATGCAAAGGCAGAAAGGGAATTGGTGACCGCCAGACAGAGTAAAAGCACTAGGCAGGTAGTGCAGGAGTCCCCTGGGTTTGTCTCCCTCTCTAACAGATTTCATTTTGGATACTGCTGGGGGAGATGGTTTCTCAGGGGAATGTAGCAACTGCTCACCCAGTGTAGACGTTGTTAAAATGCTACTTAAGGCTGCGGACTTTAGAATTTAAACTGAAGATTGCAGTTAAACATTAACTACAAACAACATTAGATTTTTACAAAAAGATTTTAAAAAATTAAGACTCCTTACTCACCATCCACCAGCACTGTGCGAATCTTGGCTGAGTACACCTACCCTGAATCCCAGTGTAGTTTCAGAACTGGAAGATCTACACTGAACATGATTTCCTCAGTCCATTGATGCTGTGAACAAAGGAGACCACTATATATTGCCTTGATTGATCTTACCCAGACATTTGCCCATGTGAGCACCCATTTAAGTCGCTGAAGAAAATTGGCTGCCTGCCAAAGCTGCTCAGTTTTATTCTTCCATGGGATGTGGACATTCACTGACAGGGCCAGCATTTGTTGCCAATCCCTAATTGCCTTTGAATGGCTTGCTGGGCCATTTCAGAGAGCAGTTAAGAGTCAATCACATTGCTGTGGGTCTGGACTTACATGTAGGCCAGACCAGGTAAGGACATCAGATCTCCTTCCCCAAAGGGTATTAGTGAACCAGATGGGTTTTTACAATAATCAATGATAGTTCCATGGTCACTATTACTGAGGCTAGCTTTCATTTCCAGACTTTTATTAACTGAATTTAAATTCCACCAGCTGCTGTAGTTGGATTTGAACCCAGGCCCAGAGCAATAGCCTAGGCCTCTGGATTACTAGTCCAGTGACATTACCACTATACCACTGTCTCAGCTAGCCATAACCTCCTCTTCCCCTGACAGGATGGGTAAGGTCAGCTATGACAGGGCAACATTGGAACTCTTTGAGATCCACAGTGGGGTCATGCATGGTTGTGTTCTGGCACTGAAACTCTTTGGCATATTGTTCTCTTTGCTGCTGTCATTTATTTTCAGTTCATCTAGAGAGAATGTATACTTACATAGCAGAACTGATGGAACACTGTTCAGCATTGCCTGCCTGAGATCTTAGACAAAACTGTGCCAAGACCTCATCAGAGAATTGACCTATGCTGATGATGCTGCACCAGCATTCCACACCAAGGGACACCATCAGCAGAAAATGGACAGACTCTGTCATGTCTGTAAAGAGTTTTGTTTGACCAGGAAAAGCAGTGCTATGGTCCAGGATGTTACCACATTGCCGTCAATCAGCATTGATAAAGTGATGCTGGAGATTGTTGATAGCTTCATACATCTAGCCTCCGCAATCACCAGCAATCTGTCACTTGATGCTGAAATCAATATATGCATAGCAAAAGCTGCAGCTGTTATGACCAAGTTGAGTAAGAGAGAGTGGAACAACAACAACCTGACTGAGAACACCAAACTGCGAGTCTACCAAGCCTGCTTCCTCCTCTATAGTAGTGAGACCTGGACAATATATGCTATGCAGGAGACATATCCTCAGCATCTTGGCAGGACAAAGTCACCAACTCAGAAGGCCTGGAGCATGCTAATTCCATTACCAAACATTCATTACTGAATAACATTATCATCATTGACTTGGCCACATTCATCGGATGGATGACGGCAGTACACCCAAAGACTTTCTTTACAGTGAACTGACCACTGGGTCATAACCAGCTGTACATCTATTCCTCAGCTACAAGGACACCTGCAAGCAAGATATGAAGATGGCAGACATTGAAACAGATAGCTGGGAGACAAATGCCGACAGCTGTGACATCTGGAGGCTGGCTGTCTGGAGGGGCATTGGAAGAGGTGAGGAGGAACAGAAAGCTCTGCTGGCTGAGAAGAGGGCTCAGGGAAAACAAATGGCCCAGAGGTCAGCAAATTGTGCACATTCTCAGCTCACTGTCTTCCTCTGCATCAAAATGGCAGAGACTGCCATGCCAGACTGGAGTTCCTGAGCCACACCAGGTTTAACACAGGATTGACCACCAAGCTACAAACCATCATCTCACAAGACAGAAGGCTGCCAAAGATGAAGCCAAATGCAAAAGTACAATTTTGTACAGAAGTTCAATTAAATGTTCAACGGAACTCAAAATACCCCAAGTTCTTATTAATAGTTACTTGTATACATAAAATAGCTGCACAGAAAGCTGGTTTGTTCAATGGTAAGAGCTGCCACTATTTTAAATTGTCTTCCATAGTTTTCAATAAACCTGCAGCCACTCAGAGTCCCAAGAATCAGATACTTTGACAGGAATTAGATCGCCTATGGACCAACAGTCATCTGGTACTTGTTAAGGTAAATAATAGAACCATTTAGTTGAATCGTCTAGCTTCAATGGGTTTACAGACCTTTTTTCTAAACCTTTTCAAAAGTTTGCAAAAACAAATTTACTATTCACGACAATGGAGTAATTGCCCTAATACCTTGAAATACAGCTGGAGCCTGGAAAGCATTCTCGGTTTAGTATTTGGGCATGAATTTCAAATCACTAGACTGATGCTAAAGAGCTCAAGTGGAAATCAGTGTGAGTAGGAATGTGGCCCATGTTTCCTGCAGCCAATGATGGTCACTCTTGGGACCCAAAAAAAGTTCTGGATGTTGGCAGCATGTCATTGGCTGCAGGAATACTGCACACATGCTGTCAACAGTGCTGAGGTCAATGTAAAATTCTTGAAAGTTTATTTTTTTCTGCATGGAATAAGAAAATTATCAAATAATTGCCTTCATGCGTTAGTTAAGTGTGAGGCAAGCTATTGTAGAAGTAAGAATGTGACTGTCTTGCATAAATGTGAGGCCTATCCCTTAATGCTTACACTTTGATGGAATATTGTTCATTTGTGGCTTGTATCTTTCATTGCATGTTAAGAAGTTTCTGTACTTACAGCATATTCAGATGCTACTCTACTCACACTCATTCAACAATTATCCTATGATGTCTTATTTTAGATGAAGGGCCAAGAACCATTATGGAGGAGAGCATCATAGTTGAAAAGAATAGGAGGAAAAGCAAGATAAATCAAAAGCACTAATAGAGACAAGACGGGTTGTGATTGTGAAATTAATTGGAGCCTAGAGCAAAGAGAAGGAAAAGCTTTCCTTACTATCTTGTCTGAATAATGTGCAGTCAGACATGAAAGCTAAAACTAATATTCAGATATAATTTACAAGCAAGATCTAAGAGTTAATTTATATGATCTCCTGTGTGTTTTACCATAATTCAAGGATAATTCCTAATCCCATGGACTGCTATTCCACTCATATATAAATCTGTGGATTTCAGTTAATTGAAAACTTGTTTAGGAAAATTACCTTACCATCTGTAAACACAGGGAGGGGGAGCTTTAATCCATAAGAACAGGATGCTGAGGGATAAAATTTTAAAAATTTCAACCCTGACATATGCCTAACTTGTCCACTTCCAAATTTAACAGGGGCTGATTGGGGGCAGTGCCTCTAATCCACTCATGGGTCAGTCAGTAAAATGCAGGGGTCAAAATATTTTTTTTCGAGCGCTCTTCTTGAGATTTTATTGAGGGCTACTTTGGGTTTCAGGAGCTCCGTTTTTCATTCTTATAACTCTTTTTTTACGTTATGCAGTCATGTAGTAACATTACCTTCTGTATTAGTGATGATTTTTTTTTAGGGTTTCCTTCTTTAGATAGAAAAGATAGCACAGATACCAAATATATTTAACTTGGAATCTATAAATAAGATGTTTTTGTTAATTTATACTCACACTCCGGGCAGAATATTACGCTTGGTGGGATGACATTGGGCGTACATCCCGATGTCATCGTGCAGTCTTGCGATATTTCGTTCGGCGGGCATGCGCTGTAGTCGGCTGCGCGCCCACCAATAATTAAAAGGCCTATTAAGGCCATTAACAATCTAATTAAATTCAAATTTATGCTGCCCATCCAATGCCATGCTTTTAACAATGGACATTGAAAATCTGTACACAAATATAGAAACAGACAGAAGTATGCTGGCTGTCCAAAATATCTTTAATAAATTTCCTCAGCCTGATAGACCAGACGAAGCTACAATCCAGTTACCACATTTAGGTTTAACAAAAAACGACTTTGAATTCAATAATGAATTTTATCTGTAAATCAAAGGCACAGCTATAGGTAAGAAATTTGCCCCAGACCTGTGCAAACATATACATGTCAGAGTGGGGGAAGAGAGTGCATTTTGAAAGTGTCCCAGGCTCCCTATATGCCACTACAGATATTTGTGTTGACATATGGGGCATTTGGACTCTCGCTGAGGCAGAATTGGAAGAATTCATCAATATCCTCAATAATCATAAACTAAAAGCCACACGACACAAGGAAAATGTTAATTTGCTAAACATCACAGTATTTAAATTGACAGAGGAAAGCAACAGGCATAAATTAGCTACAAAAGCTTTTCTCAAAATAACTGACACACACTTCTACACACAAAAAGCCATCATCCTAAACATATCTTCCACAGACTGGTGAGGTCACAGCTAATGTGTTTTCGTCGCATGTGCACAAAGCCGGAAGATGTTAACCAGGCAATTACTACCCTTTTTACTGCATTATGACATAGAAGAAAGGCAAAAAGATTCCTCAGACATATCCGGCTGGATTCTCATCCTAGAGCTGGGGAGCGGGAGTTGGGAAACTTCCCGGTTCCCAGCTCGGGAGAAATGCCTGCAAACGTGGGATTTTTGTTCCGGTGGCAGGGTGGGAGGTAAATGGGGTCGGGCCTGTTGAACCCTGGAAAGGGTTCGGAGTTAGCCATAGCCATTCTGTGATCTCCAACCCTGCTCACCCCTGATCTGCTACTCCCCGCTCTGGCCTCCTCAAGATTCCCTATTTAGAAGGTACATGTCAGCTGTGGCTCAGCTGGTACCATTATTGCCTCTGAACAACTAGGTTCTGGGTTCAAGTCTCACTCCAGGGCTTGAGCACAAAAATAAAGATTAACACTCCACAGCGCAGTATTGAGGAAGTTGGAGTGTTGCACTGTTGGAGGTGCAGTCTTTCAGGTGAGATGTTAAACCATGGTCCCATCTGCTTGCTCAGGCGGATATTAGAGACCCCATGGTACTATTTTGAAGAAAAGAAGTCCTGTCTAACTTTATCCTTTTCTATTTTCTCCTTTATTAGGGATTCCATTATTTTTCTTACTACTGATATTCAGCTTTTAGTGTCCTGGATATATTCTGTGTTCCTTCTTAAATGTAGGTAGAATGTTAGCTATTCACTGGGATTTTCCGGTCTCACCCGCCGTGGGACTGGAAATTCCCGCCCAAAGTCAACGGAACTTTTGCTGGTGCGTCAAACTTTCCGTCCCACCAGCAATAATTCCTGCAGTGGGCGGGACAGGGAAATAGCACCCTACAGGTTTTTATAATAAATTGTTAAACGTATCAGATAGTTCCTCTGATTCTTTTAAAATATAGGTTGTAATCCCTCTGGACCTGGAAATTCACCCTTAAGTTTGGTTCATTTATTTAGTATTTCTTCTATTTTGTTTTAAATGTGGTTATATCATTTCTATTCTCATCTTCCATGTCCAATCCACCTGATCTGTCTCCCTGATAGTTACTGAGACAAAATAATTATTTACCATTTCGGCCATTTTGCTATTGCTGATTTATCCTGACCATCCCTTAGTGACTCTCTTCCCATCCGGACTTGCTTTTTAAAAAATTTATTTCTACAGAACATTTTAGTATTTTGTTTTATGTTAGTTGATCATTTAATTTTATAGTTCAGCTTTGCCTTCTTAATTGATTTTTGACATCTATTCTCTTTGTATTCTCCCTTGTCATGCACTCCTCTTTTATCAATCTACTTAATGTACACTTCATTCCTTACCCTCAATTTTTCCCTTATGCCTTTATTTGTCCACAGTGTCTCATTATTGTTTATCTTGTTCTTGTTTTTAGCAGAATATTTTTCAGTCCTATGTTGAATGCAGTTTTAGATGTTCCCCATTGGCGGCTTGTTCTGCACCATTGCTTGGCAATATTGTTGTCCATTCTATTTTCCCAAGTTCTAGCCACAGACACTCAAAATCAACTTTTCTTCAGTCTCTTGCTCTGGTCTTTGTAATGCTTATGTCCTTTTCAATTATTATCCTAGACATTAAGGTCACTATTGCCTAGATGGTTTCCTACATTTACTTCTTTTATCTGCTCTTGTTCATTCCCCATTACCAGATCATGTATTTAGATTTTCAGAAGGCTTTTGATAAGGTACCACACAGGACGTTAGTAAGCAAATTTAGAGCGCATGGGATTGGGGTAATATACTGGTATGGATTGAGAATTGATTAACAGACAGAAGGCAGAGAGTAGGAATAAACGGGTCATTCTCAGGATGACAGGCTGTTACTAGTGGGGTACTGCAAGGATCAGTGTTAGGGCTACAGCTGTTTACAATCTGTGTAAATGATTTGGATGTGGGGACAAATTGTAATATTTCCTAATTTGCTGATGACACAGGTGGGAATGTAAGTTGTGAGGAAGATGAAGGAGACTTCAAGCGGACTTGGATAGGCTAAGTGAGTGGGCAAGAATATGGCACATGGAATGTAATGTGAATACCTGTGAAGTTATCCACTTTGGTAGAAAAAACAGAAATAATATTTCTTAAATGGTGAGAGGTTGTGAAGCTTTGGTATCCAAAGGAACCTGAGTGTCCTTGTTCATGGGTCACTAAAAGCTAGCATGCAAGTGCAACAATCAGTAAGGAAGGCAAATGGTATGTTGGTCTTCATTGCAAGGGGATTTGAGTTCAAAAGTAAAGATTCTTGCTGCAATTGTATAGAGCCTTGGTGAGACTACTCCCAGAGTATTGTGTACAGTTTTAGTCTCCTTATATAAGGAAGAATATACTTGCCATAGTGGGAGTGCAATGGAGAGTCACCAAACTAATCCCTGGGATGGCGGGGTTGTCATATGAGGAGAAATTGAGGAAACTGGGCTTGTATTCTCTAGAGTTTCGAAGAATGAAAGGTTATCTCTTTGAGACTTACAAAATACTTACAGGGCATGACAGAGTGGATGTAGACAGGATGTTTCTCAGGCTGGTGAGTCTAAAACTGGCGGACATTATCTCAGGATAAAGGGTAAGCCATTTCAGACTAAGATGAGGAGGAATTTCGTGACTCAGAGGGTGGTGAATCTTTGGAATTCTCTACCCCAGAGAACTGTGGAAGTGCAATCATTGAGCATGTTCATGACAGAAATCAATGGATTTCTGGAGACTACTGACATCAAGGGATATGGAAATAACACAGGAAAGTGGCATTGAGGTAGATGATCAGCCATCATCTAATTGAATGGCGGATCAGGCTTGATGGGCTGAATGGCCTACTCTTGTTCCTATTTTCCTATGTCCCCACCTTCTCTTGTTTGGCTTCTTACATACAAAGTTAGAAAAGAGTCCTGTTCATGTTGAAAATACTCCAGTCCTTTATCCCCTTTTCCTACCTATTCTGACCAAGTTATTTGGGGTAGTTAAAATCCTCCATGATTATTATTCTGTGTTTATTATTCATTTCCCTAATTTTTTTAGCATATTTTTCTTCCACCTCCGACCCACTGTTAGGTGGTTTGTAGCTTAACCTTATTAATGTGATTAATCCTTTTTTCTCTATCTATATGGATTCTATTTCTACCTTACTGATAGCTGCATTATTTTTTCTACTGGCATTAGGTTATCACTAATAAATATAGCTGCTCCAATGGTCCTTTTCCTCTATTCTATCTTTTCAAAATATGTTATACTCTTTAATGTTTAATTCTCAGTCCTGATTTTTCTATAGCCATGTCTCAGTAATCCCGACCATATTCGCTTTCTTTGTGTTAGCACTCCCAGTCCATCAGTTTTATTACAGACAGTCATTTTTAATAGAAGCTTTTCTCCCTTTGTTTTTACCCATCTTGTTGCTCTCCTGTTTATTTCTGGAAACTACTGGCCAGTTAGCTTATCATCTGTCATTGGGAAAATGTTAGAAGCTATTATTAAAGATGTTGTAGCAGAGGACTTAGATAAATTCAAGGTAATCAGGCAGAGTCAACATGCTTTTGTGAGAGGGAAATCATGTTTAACCAATTTAGTGGAGTTCTTTGAAGAAGTAACATGTGCTGTGGATAAAGGGGAACCAGTCTATGTACTGTACATAGATTTCCAGAAGGCATTTGATAAGGTAACTGTAGAACTGCGACCTTGGTTTAAAAAACGCTATACAAAAAAGCTGTCTCATGGAAGAGCCTCACTACAGCAGTGACATTGTGACCACTGTGGGCCACTATCACTTCTACATGTTGACAAGCTCAGATGAGTATTTTGTTTCAAACTGTGGTTAAAACCAATGAACCAAATGAACTGTTCCAAAAGGATAGCCTGAACAAAGAAGTAATATAATTCAAATGCAGATAGGGAGAGGATGGTTTTCTTAAAACACTGACAAGGTATCTAACATTTTCCAAAATTCCCTGGATTCGGGGAAGGTGCTATTACATTGGAAAATAGCAAATGTAACACATTTATTCAAAAATGGAGGGAGATGGAAAGCAGGAAACTACAGGCCTGTTAGCTTGACATCTGTCATAGGGAAAATGTTGGAAGCTACTATTAAAGATGTTATGGCAGGGCACTTAGAAAACAATTCAAACCATGAGTCAACATAGTTTAACCAATTTGTTGAAGTTTTTTGAAGGAGTTATGTGTGCTGTGGATAGAGGGGAACCAATGGATGTATTGTACTTAGATTTCGAGAAGGCATTTGATAAGGTGCCACATCAAAGGTTAATGCGGAAAATAAAAGCTCATGGTGTAGGGGGTAATGTATTGGCATGGACAGAAGATTGGCTGGCTAACAAGAAACAGAGAATAGGCATAAATGGATCATTTTCCAGTCAGCAAGATGTAATGAGTACCACAGGGATCAGTGCTGGGGCCTCAATATTTTACAATTTATATAAATGATTTGGATGAAGGGAGCAAAGGTATGGTTGTCAAATTTGCTGATGGCACAAAGATAGGTAGGTAAGTAAGTTGTGAAGAGTTGTGTAAGGAGGCTACAAAGGGATATAGATAGGTTAAGAGAGTGGGCAAAGACCCGGAAATTGAGTATAATGTGGAAAAATGTGAAATTGTCCATTTTGGCAGGAAGAATTAATAAGAAGCATATTATCTAAATTGTGAGAAATTGCAGAGCTCTGAGATTCAAAGGGATCTGGGTGTCCCAGTGAATGAATCACAAAAGGTTAGTATGTAGGTACAGCAAGTAATTAGGAAAGCTAATAGAATGTTATTGTTTATTGCAAGGGGAATTGGATACAAAAGTAGTGGGGTTATGCTTCAGTTATACAGGGCATTGGTGAGATCATATCTGGAGTACTGTGTACAGTATTGGTCTCCTTATTTAAAGAAGGATGAAAATGCGTTAGAAGCAGGTCAGACAAGGTTTAAGAGACTAATAACTGGAATGGGTGGGTTGTCTTACGAGGAAATGTTGGACAGGCTATGCTTTTATCCACTGGAGTTTAGAAGAATAAGAGGCAACTTGAATGAAATATATAAAATCCTGAGGGGTCATGACAGAGTGGATGTGGAAAGGATGTTTCCTCTTTTGGGAGAATCTAGAACTAGGGGCTCCTGTTTAAAAATAAGGGATTGCCCATTTATGACAGAGCTGAAGAGAATTTTTTTCTTTCAGAGGGTCATGAGTCTTTGGAACTCTCTTCCTCAAAAGGAGGTGGAAGCAGAGTCTTTGAATGTTTTTAAGGCAGAGCTAGATAGTTTCTTGATAAGCAAGGGGGTGAAAGGTTATCAGCGGATGGTGGGAATGTGGGTTTAAGGTTTCAATCAGCTCAGCCATGATCTTATTGAATGGCGGAGCAGGCTTGAGGGTCCTTCTCCTGCTCCTAATTTGCATGTTCGTTTGTGTCAACCCAGAGCCTGAACGTGCATGTAGATACAGAAATACTTCTTTAAGTCTTGTAGCACATGAATGAATAATGTGTGCTCCTGTGTCTTAGAGGGTGACATCTAATGTTGTGGCATCAGCACTGAGCTGTGACCGTTGTGAGTGTGAAAGCACACTTCTGGGATGCATTATGTTCACTGCAACCAAGTCAAATTGTAAATGGCTGCTGACAGTGTCGTATGCTGGTGGCAAAGACTGCACAATGTGCAGTTGACTCAGAGTGCTGCCTTTCACATTGCCCAGGCAATACATGCAGCATTGTGTGCAGACCTTTCTAACGCTGATACCTTTGTGATCCCTGAGGGTTACTAGACCCAGGCTAAAAGATGAGCTTGCATGAGATGTGTACATTTGGAAAGGACTTCCTTGGAAAGGATCACTTCCATGCCTCTTGGGGACAGGCGAAATGTGCACTTGTCACCTTGTGTAGATCTTACTTCTCCTAGAACCTAGTGGCATCAGCATGTCATGGGCACATCTTCTGTGTTGTGTCTCTGCCATGGCATCCTCACACGGGAAGTCTCCATCCTGGCCCTCATTCCCTGGCCCACTTCCCTTATACATTTATGCGTGGAGGGCTGAGGTGGATCCCCAGAATGCGCCACTTGCAAAAAACTTGAGTGCGGCAGTCACCTTTACAGCCATTGGCAAGAGATGGCCTCCCAGTCCATGCAACATCAGGTCCTCCCTAAGGAAGTGGCAGATATGAGCCACCAGATCCCTTGACAACCGAAGGTGTCTGCAGCACTTCCTCTTGGTCATCTCCAAATATGAGTGTCTTCTTCGGTACACCCTAGGTTACGTCAGTTGCTCCTGTGGGATGGGTCTCACCTCCTCAGCCTCTGGTCCTCCTGGGGCCCCCCTGGACCGCTCATCTCAGGCTGAAGCTCTTTGCGAGGCCCTGCCAGACGGTGACAGGTCCTTCTCCTTATGCAGAGCACAGACATCAAGAAGGCAGCATTGTCTGCAGCCTCCATTCTGCATTCCTCCTTCTTCCTGGGGACAGATAGTCCAAACACACGAATGCAGTTTAGCCTGCAAGGATCAACCTTCCACTCCAGGGCTGAAATCCAGTGTGAAGTCCTTGGGCTGCGCTCGTTTGATATGTGCCATTCCCAGTTCCACCCTTGCACCTGAGGAGCTAACTCAAGGGTCATAGGTGTCTATTAATCCCCCCAGCAACTTGACAGTGAAGTCACAAATAGAATTAGAGAGGGTCAGCCACATGATTTCAGACTCACCCAAGACACTGTCAGGCTGCTGCATTTAGATTGAGTTCGCCCCTGCTTTGTATTTTTGCAATCTTTGGAAGCCTTGTGCCCTGGAAGCCATGTCTATTGCACAATTCTATGTGCAGCGTCTCATCGACCATCTTGCATATGGCATATGTCCAGCCCCCGTACTCACTTAATGGTGTGATCCCTCTTTCCCTCTCACATTCCTCTGACTGCAACAGGCTCAATGACACCAACTCAAATGTGATACCAAGCCCTAGTGTATGATGGTGCCGAAATGCACCATTTAGGATTGCCAATTCATTGCCTTTTCAGTAAGTCTTCATTACTGTTTTCAGCTGAACATGGATCTCATTGCTCTCGTGCAAAAAATTGGGGGCCCCTTGAATGGGCCCATGAGTCCAGCTGTCGACTCCTCCTATACATTCTCTGACCCCTTACCCGACAATTTTTTTCTCAGGGTCTTTTTTAACTCGGTCATTCTATCTGGCCGTCAGAAACAACAGTCTCTCTGGGCATGGAGCAGCCTTGCCTGTGCCCCACAACAGTCTCTCTGGATGGGGTGCAGCCCTGCCTGTGCCCCACAACAGTCTCTCCGGGTACAGAGCAGCCTTGCCTGTGCCCCACAACAGTCTCTCTGGGTAGATTGCAGCCCTGCCTGTGCCCCACAACAGTCTCTCCGGGTACAGAGCAGCCTTGCCTGTGCCCCACAACAGTCTCTCAGGGTAGAGAGCAGCCCTGCCTGTGCCCCACAACAGTTTCTCAGGGTAGAGAGCAGCCCTACCTGTGCCCCACAACAGTCTCTCAGGGTAGAGAGCAGCCCTGCCTGCACCTTACAACAGTCTCTCATGGTAGAAAGCAGCCTTGCCTGTGCCCCATAACAGTCTCTCCGGATACAGAGCAGCCCTGTCTGTGTCCCACAACAGACTCTCCGGGTAGAGTGCAGCCCTGCCTGTGCCCCACAACAGTCTCTCCGGGCAGAGTGCAGCCCTACCTGTGCCCCACAACAGTCTCTCAGGGTAGAGAGCAGCCCTGCCTGTGCCCCACAACAGTCTCTCCGGGTAGAGTGCAGCCCTGCCTGTGCCCCACAACAGTCTCTCTGGGCACAAAGCAGCCTTGCCTGTGCCTTACAACAGTTTCTCAGGTACAGAGCAGCCCTTTCTGTGTCCTACAACAGTCTCTCCAAGCACAGAGCAGCCTTGCCTGTGTCCCACAACAGTCTCTCCGGGTACAGAGCAACCCTGCCTGCACCTCACAACAGTCTCTCCGGATACAGAACAGCCCTGCCTGCACCTCACAACAGTCTGTCTGGGTATATGCCGCCCTACCAGCCCACCCCATTCTGGTCTCACCTGAGAGAGCAGCTTTGCCAGCAGTCAAGAGTCGGAGCAGTGGTGAAGGATGGCAGCAGTGCAGTGAACGGTAGGCGAACTCTACGTATAGACACCTCAAAATCATGAGTTAAGTGAAAGTTGGCAAGTGCATGCCACTTTTAACCAGTCTAGATCAGACGGGTCTAATTATCCACTGACATAGCACTAAATTAGAAGGGAGAATGTGATTCTGGCGAGTTGTAATTTTAATGAGTATTCATGACATGTTAATACATGCAGATGAGGTTCCGACATGGATCAACGGGAAAGTTGACCAATCATTAGGCCGCCATGAAAGTTCTGAGGAGAAAATTCCGACTTGTTTTCCCACTGGCAGATATTCAACTTTTGGCCTCATGCCCAATTTTGCATTCCCAGCCAACCACAATTCTCGCCACTGGCGGGAGCGGAAAATACCGCCGTTAGGTGGTGTCGCAACTTGCTGTTCAATGTGGTAATTTAACTTTATTAACTTAATTTCTTTACTCCACTTCTCATTCAAAGTAATTGTATTAACCTTAAAGTGTGAACTTTCCAAAGGGCTGTGCATGTCTTTCCCTACTTACACAACCTTAAGCTGCTGCTAGTTTAATCTATTTATTAGTTCATATAGACAACCATTACAACTAAGATTCCTATTGATTCTGATAAGTGTAGCCCTCTACATTCTCTGTACATAACATCCAGACAGGATGTTGGGGGAAGGTGATAGGAAAAAGAAAGGGAGCCAGGAATTGCAAGCAGTCAGGCTGGAAGCCTATTAAGCTTCAAAGTCGCCAAATTTCAGGGGATTGGCATGTATTTTATGACTAAGGCTTGGAGTCCTGAATAGCATGTTGCTTTCCATGTGTGAGGGGAAAGAATATCAAGGAGCATGCAGAAGATTGGATCCACAGCCAATGGCCATAGTTCACGTGGAATTGAATGGTGTTCATAATACTGAAGGAGTCTTGGACAGGAAACATGAAGAGCCAAGGGAAAATGAAATCAAAGCTGATATTCTGAGGGATATTGCCTGTGTAGCACACAAGGTCAGACAAGCAGAGAAAACTAAGAAGAGCTAAGGGCAAATATATGTAAAGACTGGCAAGTATACAATGACAAAAGAAAGGTTATCATTAACACATCGAAGGAAGGAGAATAGTTTGAAATTGAATTAAGCTACTTAGGGATGAAGAAGCCAATTTTAGAGTAATTTTCCCGCCTCACCCACTAATCACATCATCTCTCCCCCTCCTCCCCCGTTCCAATAACTGATCTCTCCCTCCAGTCCAAAATAGACACTTTCTCCCCCCCCAAAGCCCATGTTGCTGACATTCTGTTGTAGAGTGGCCAAGTTGTGCTAAGAATGATAGAATTGATCTGCAGACTCTTCTTGGGTGGAAGCATTAAGTTTATTTACAATATACTCAGCAGCAACTACACATGTGTTTTCAACTCCAACTCTATCTCTAAGCTGACTGTTGAGGTAGCCTGCATTACTCTCCTGTTTGGTTACTACAGATCATGTGATCTTGCCTAACAAGTATTATCCTTAAAGGTACATTACACACTAAATAAAATCATAATTACCACATTCCTCCCCCTTTAACTCGGCTATATATATTTTATTTACAAGTACATATTTTTCAAGACAACATAATATTTACACTGGGTAAAGAATTTACAAGTTCAATCTATCAGGTGGTTTCCTGGTACGTGTGGAATGTCGCAGCTCCACAACTTCAGATTCTTTGTCAGGAACCTCCTCTTCCAGAGTTGCCTAAACATCAGGTGATTCAGCGGGCACTTGCAGTTCTGTATCCTCAACTCTTACAGGAACATCAGACATGCCAGTCCTGGGTTGAGCATCCTCAACAGGAAATGCAGACCTGGTCATGATCACTGGTAGGTCCAAATCTTGGTGATTTGTCTCTCTGTCCCTTAAATGGTCCACATGTTTACAGATGATCCAGCCTTCCACCTCCACATGGTAAGATAGAGGTCCAGTCACCACACTTATTTCGCCCTATAACCACTTTGTCCTTCCCCGAAGTTTTTCGTGTATAGTGGCTCTCCCACGGTAAATTTCCTCTCACGACTATGCCAGTTGTGTCTAGTTTTCTGGCTTCCCTGACTCCTTTCCATCTTCCCCTCTAAATTCAGCATTATTAAGCTCAATCTCATCTTGAGACAGCGTTTCAACAATAACTCCACAGGTGTGACACCTATTGTTGTGTGAGGGGTAGTCCTGTAATGAAAAATAAAGCGTGCTAGCTTGGTTGCCAAGGAATCTCCAGTTGGCTTTTTCAAGCCTGCCTTGAACGTTTGAACTGCCCTTTCAGCCAGTCTGTTTGAGGAATGATGGTACGGTGCAGTTTTCACATGAGTGATACCATTGATGCTGATAAACCGTTGAAATTCAGCACTCGTAAATGCTGTGCAGTTATCGGAAACGACTACTTCTGGTAGTCTGTGAATGGCAAAACTCTGACGTAGTTTCTCAATTGTAGCAGCCGATGTTGGTGACTTCACCTCACATATGTCCAACCATTTTGAATGGGCATCGACAATGAGCAGAAACATTGTTCCCAGGAAAGGTCCAACGTAGTCAATGTGCAACTGCACCCAGGGTCTACCTGGCCACTCCCATGGGTGTAATGGAGCTGTCACTGGCAACATTTGCAGTTGTTGACATTGTACACAGTGCTTTACTAAACTCTCTATTTCGCCATCCATCCCAGGCCACCACAGATAGCTATGTGCTATGGGCTCCATTCAGGAAGTTCCTGGATGGGCACTGTGTAGTTCAATTAAAAGTGGCTCCCTTCCTTTTGGAGGAACTATCACTCATGCTCTCCACAATAAGATGCCATCTGGGCTGGTTATTTCATGTCTTCTGTTGAAGTACGGTTTCATTTTGTCAGGTAAGGGCTCCTGTGACCAACCATGTAGCACTTGGTCTCGCACCTGAGATAGGACTGGTCCCAACTTGTCCAGTCTCTGATCTGTTGAGCGCATACTGGCGAGGAATCTAAAAAATTTAACAGTAAAACAAGTTACTGTGGAACTGAGATGTGCTCATCATTTTCTTGTAAAGGCAAAAGACTAAGGGCATCGGCGTTTGCGATTTGATTGCCAGGCCTATGTACGAAAGTGTATTCATATGCTGCCAGAATTAAAGCCCTATTAGTATTTCTGTACCTTCTTTCTACATGCCTTCTTCTTTCTAACGCAGACTTTAATCTTGGCCTTCTTTTTGACTTCACTGTTAGCCAGACTTCTCTCAGATGCAAGTTCAACTTGTCTGAGCTCAGTGGCTGAGTCTCCCAAAATTTCATTATCTGTCTGCTTCTTGGAAAATTCTGCGACTTTTGCTTCCAAAGCCTGTTTGGCTTCATTCAGTTGATTCTTCAGCTCTTCCATCTCTTTTTTGTATTTGTTTGCTGCCTCCTGGAAAACTGAGCATTGTTGTGCCTTCCCTGCCAACTCATTCTTCAGTTTGTTCAGAGAAGTGCTGAATTCTTTCTGTTTCCCTTCATACTTTTCCAGAGATACAAACATTGATCTGAGGGAATATTGTAATGTGTGAAGATTGTTCAAGAGGTTTTAATTTTCCCTTCGAAAGTTGCTCACCTTGTCTCAAACTCTGTCATCAAGCAGGGTGTCCTCGAGTGCCTTCTGATGTTCTTCCAGGTTTTGGCTTAAGACAGCCTGCATTTCTTCAGGTTGTTGAGTCCTTACACACTCCTTTTTATAGACAGGAACGCTTCCAGCTTCCTTTTGGAAACTCAGTGGCCAATCAAGTTTGATTTCCCTTAGCCAATTTTGCCTGAGAAGTCTTGGTCCTCTGCCTCTCAATACTAACACTGGTAGTTTTGCTGATTGGCTTCCATAATGGACAGTCACTCTGCTTATGCCTTTTACTTGAATGTCTTCACCCATATATGTTTTTAGCTTAGCATCTGTTTCTTCTAAACTTAATTGATGTTCACCATTATTCAAACATTTGAAGGTATGTTCCCCAATTACTGTAGTGGAAGCTCCCATGTCTATTTCCATTCTAACAGGTCTGCCATTTACTTTCACTGTAACAAAAATTGGTTCTGTCTTTCCAGCTTTCAGATTAAACAATGAGTAAATGTCTGAATGTGTTGTTTCAGGGTCTTCTACATTGTAGATTTCATTGGGCATCTTCTTTTGTTTACAAGCCTGCTTGAATCTTTCCTTGCATTGCCTCATCATATATCCATTTCTATGACAATAGTAGCATTTGATTTTTTTAAACTGCCAATCGCTAAAAGACTGATTGTTTCCACCTCTATTTAAAATTATTCTTCAATTTCACTGCTAAGTTATTTTTCTTTATTCTTCAGCTAGTGGGGGCTGTTTCCCGCTTCTCAGTAGGGTCTCACTTTTTCGCGCCTCTTTCGACTGAGGTTTCCCATCCGATGTGGAGGATGGCACCATTTTGCACACCCTGTGTTGCTTTTGAATCTCTTACTGCGCTTTTATGGCCAGTGCTACCTCTAGCACCTTCTTAAAATCCGGATTCACTTTGGACAATAATCTTTTCTGAATAGTGTCCTCTTTCACTCTTGCACATGTCGTTCAGAGTCCAAACTCACAATGTTCTGTAGCTGCTTCAAGTTTGCCACATAGCACACAATTGTCTCACCCAAGGCTCTATTTCGCGAATTAAACTTGAACCTCTGCATCATGACTGAGGGCTTTGGTTGAAAATGACCCTTCATGAGGTTCACCAATTCATCGTGGTTCTTCGAATCTGGGGCACTGTGTGCTGTCAAACTTCGAATCAAGCTGTAGGCTTTGCTCCCACAAGTACTCAAGAGGATCGCTCACCTCTTCTCTTCCCCCATAATCTTATTTGGGTGAAAAAAGAATATGAGGCATTCTATGTATTGAGACCAAACATCTGTGGCAGTTTCAAAAGGATCAATTCTCCCAAATTGTGGCATTTTGAGAGAGGATAACTTCTTCAATTCTAATGGAGCTTACTACTTACAATCACTAGGCGAGCTACAGTGCCGATTTCTTTTTAACTTGATTTCTTCTGTTCAATCCTGTTTTATTCTTGTTGCCGGTTTGTTGTAGGGTGGCTGAGTTGTGCTATTAATGATGGAGTTGATCTGCAGACACTTCTTGGGTGGAAACATTAAGTTTATTTGCAATATACCCAGCAGCAACTACACGTGTGCTTTCAACTCCAACTCTATCTCCACACTGACTGCTGAGGTAGCCCGCGCTATTCTCCTATTGGTTACTACAGGTCATGTGATCTTGCATAACACGTATTATTCTTAAAGGTACATTGCACACTAAATAAAACCATAATTACTACACACTCCCTCCTCCAAATTGCTGGTGACTGTCCCCAAGGGTCCCTGGCTGCAGCCTTCTGCCTCTGGTTTTCCCTCCCAGATAGGCCAGGCTGTCAATTTGATCAGTGGCTGGGTGGCAAAAAACAAAAACATGATTATGACTTGTTGCCATTAAATTTGACAGGAATTCTGCATCCTTAGCTTTGCTTTTCTTAGCTTACCCTACCTTCCTGAAAATATCAGAGCCAATGGTGGGAATTTTATGGCCTCCCCAGAACTGGCTGGCAGGCAGAAGGGGGGTAAAAATGGGGCTGTGCCTGTTGCCTGCCCACTTCGCTGGTATTTTACCAGCGGCAGGTGAAGCATGGGCATTCCACTTGCCTGTGGTCAATTGAGACCCTTATGTTAATGGCCACCTAAGGGCCTTCCCTCACTGCTACTGGTAGTTTACCAGTGGCCGCGTATGCACGGGCCAAATGGAGAGGCCTCCAGGTAAACCCTGGTGGCCTTGTTCCTGGCTAAGAGATGGTTCGGGTAAGTTGCCTTCTGTTCGGGCACCCTGTGCCCAATGATGACCCTCCTCCACAATCCTCCCCACCCCCACCTGCTCCCCCTCCACCCTTCAGGACCCAGCACTCCCCGCCTCCATCGCTGGGGTCTGTCAGCCTGCCATTTAACTGCCTCCTGTTTACCCCTTAATGTTGATCTCTTTCCTTTATTCTGCTCCTTTTTAAAGTTGTTCATCTGAAATATTCACCAGTTCGGAAGAAGGGTTCACAGCTGAAAACACTAACCTGTCTGTTCTCTCTGCAAGTACTGTCTAACCTCCTCAGAGTTTTACATATTTTCTGTTATTGTTTCTTCTAATGGGAGTTTTGCTCTTGTTACAGAAGGTGTCTGGGTAAAGATTGAGGGGGAGAAATTCATTCAAGCAGTGCCAGTTTTAGCAGTGCTGCAGGCCGTTACCTGTATGCCCACTTTATGTCCTGCAGTGGTATCAGGGAGTAAAGCCGCATGGGCTGCAACCTGTGGCACTGCTTGCCCTTGGGAAAATCAACATGAGCTGAATGGATTTGTCTCCCTTAAGCTCTCACCAGTGCTATTCACCGTGACAACAAATACAATTCAATGTCTTCATTGTCACAACCACCTTCTTTCCTGTAGTGAGAGCTTACTAAATGTGGATGGCATCAGCTGTTTTTGAAACGAACATTGTACTGTTTGAACAGTTACTTTTAGATGTGATGCAATACGCCATAGATCTGTAAATAGATTGTATTCGTTGTTTTGAATCTCTTATACAGACACGGGGCAGAATTTTACGCCTCGCAGGTGGACACGTGCCCGAGCCGATCGGGCGTAAAATAGCGCGAGAAGATGTCGGGCGAGCGTTCTGGCATCATCCCGCACGTCTGCAATCTTCAGGTCGGTGGGCGCGTGGGGACGTCGGAGCCGCGCCCGCCATAAATTAAGAGGGCACTTAAGGCCATTAAAAACTCAACTGAGCCTGATTTTATGTTGCCCATACGATTTCGCGCTTGTCGTATGGGCAAAACGGGCAGGCGGGCAATCCACATTTTGCAAAACATCATCCAAGGGCGGGATAATCAGGGTCAGTAGCATTGCCAGTGTGAGTAGTGAGAAGTTTAGGAGATAGTTTGCTGCTGATTGCTTATTTGAACATCTCTGTTCTGAGCTTCAGTCTTAGCATTTCTAGACTTCATTTCAGGACTCATTGGTGTCCAAGGCCTCCGGAGGATTTTTACCATGTGGACCCTTCCAGGCATCAGACAGCCTTCTGTTAACCTGGTAATGGGGATTGAGGTCTCCACTGGTGGCACCTCCTCTGAGGAGGAAGAGAGGGGCAGAAGGGAGAGGGGGCCAGGTGTCCCAATGCAGCTTCCAGGGGAGCGACCTGTGGGAGGAGAGGCGCAGGCTCAAGGGGAGCAAGGCCAGCAGGAAGTCCAAGGCGGAAGGGGCTGCAGAAGACGCCACTATCCTGTTGCCAGGGTTTACAGGCGGTGATGCAGCTACCTCAATATGTCTGAAGGAGACTCCGCCTCTCCAGGGAGACTGTAACCTCCATTTGTCAGATGATTGGGCCTGAGATTGGCTCCGACTGTGTGGGTGGAAACCCCAGTGTGTCTCTGAAGGTCACAGTGGCCCTCAACTTCTATGCCTCCGGCTCTTTCCAGGGGTCAGTGGGGGATCTGTGTAGAGTCCCACAATCAGCTGTCCACAGTTGCGTCAAGCTGGTGACAGAAGCTCTGTTCAGGCGGGTAGTGACATTTATCCACTTCCGTATGGACGAGGCCAGCCAGGCTGAGCGAGTCTGAGGCTTTGTAACGATTGCTGGGTTCCCTCGTGTCCATGGTGCCATCAACTGCACACATGTGGCCATCAAGGCGCCAGTGGGTCAGCTGGGTGTCTTCGTCAACAGGAAGGGATTCCACTCGATGATTGCCCAGCTAGTGTGTGACCACAGGATGCAGATTCTGCAAGTCTGTGCAAGGTACCCTGGCAGCTCCCATGACACTTATATCCTCAGACACCCCCAGGTGCCGAGGTTATTCAGTGCTCCAGCCCGACTGGCTGCTGGGTGACTAGGGCTACCCATTGGAAAGGTGGCTCATGATGCCTCTCCACCACCCAAGAACAGAGGCAGAGCAGTGTTATAATAGGAGTCATGCCTCCACAAGGGTAGTGATAGAGAGGACCATAGTTCTTCTGAAGATGCGCTTCTGATGCCTGGACCGTTCAGGAGGAGCACTACAATACCCCTCAGAGCAGGTGTCACTGATAGTGGTCACATGCTGCACTCTCCACAATCTGACACTGGCAAGGGGGGGACCCACTGGAGGAAGAGGATCTTGAGGCAGCTCCACAGGCCACAGAGGATGAATCCAGTAGTGAGTCAGAAGAGGAGCACGGTGATGAGAACACTGAGGGCATGGAGGCAGCCCTCTGTAACCACCAGAGAGGCAGGAACACCAGGGATGCCTTGATCTAATGCTCCTTCAGCCAGGCTGCCAAAGATCTGCTTCCACCTCATGCCAGGGCTGCCACCTCTATCCCAGATGTCTTTCATTTGAAGCCAAAGTGCCTGTGCAATAAATTTTAGAGCCACTCGCATTCAGCATTAGATACTGGCGTACCCTGCACCAAAAAAAACAAAAAGGTGAAGCATACTCAGTCCATTGCCACAAAAACAAAATTTATCACATTTTAACAATCCAAAAAATTTAACAGCACCTTCTCTGGTTTTCAACCTCAGACCAGTAAACATAAACAAAACATTATACAACAGAAGATCGCCCGTGACCAGTCCCTCTCGTGCTCATGATGCCTTAAACCTATGTTTGCGAGTGCTACGTCTTGGTGCCCCCCACCTTGCTGGCAGTGACATTGGAGGCAGCCTGCTGACTCTGGTGTCTTTTTATTGACTTTGGCAGTTGTCCTTTGGCCAGAGGAGTCTGTGCTGGCCCTGCCTGGGAGGGAGAGGCCAGTGCCACGGCTGGCATCTCCCCAGTCTTCGCAGCCTCATCAGATGTCATGGTCACTGGCAGAGGGGAGGAGGAGCTACTGCCCTCATCCAGAGCGCCCCGAGAGGAGATATAGAGACAACAAGCAGCTTATGCTCCAACATGACGTCGCTCTGGACCTCCCTGCTCGCTATTGATGGAGGGGCACCTAGCTGGGATACTGGGTGCCTCATCCATCTCCCACACTGATACTTACTACCTGATGTCATTGCCTGTGTGAGGTCTTGTAAGTCCGAGCGCAACCCCAGGAACCCCTGATTCTGTCCCTGGAGCTGCCTCTCCATGAGAGTTGCCACTCTTTCAATAGAGGGGGCAGTGCACTCGGATATGAGGGTCAACGTAGTGCTCATGCTCCGCATGGACTCCTCCACAACAGAGACCACAGCACGCATACTCTCATGGATCTCCACCAGATCCTCCTGCACACCCTGCTGGACATCCAGCATCTGCCACCTAATGGATGACTCCAGAGGCTCATCATCTGCCTTCGACTGAGCATTGTCCTGGTCTCCAGCAATCCTCTGACTGCCGGCGCTCTGGGCACTGTCTGCCTCCACCTGCTCCTCAAGTGAGGGTGAAGTGCCCTCATTGCTGTGCTCCAACATTCTAGCCAATGATCTAATGCCAACTGAGGTGCTGATGTCTGCACTGGCACCTGGTTCAGAGAGCAGGTGTGATGCAGGTACAGTGGAAACCCTGTGGTCCTTTGGCGTGAGGGGTGGTTCTTCAGGGTCCTGTGCTTGAGTGCATGCTGGTGAATCTAAGGGTGAACAACAACATGTTATTAGTTTAAGTCATCACACTTTCACTGTGCATGCCAGGCACCCTGGTGAGACAATGGAGATCTGCATCATGGTGCCATCGTCTTTCAATGATCAATGGGGAATCCAGTTTTGAGGCTCCCAGCAATGATGAGATTACATAAGAATGTTTGCACCATCCGAAACTCTCACCTCTGTGCACTGCAGCCTTGCCTTCGTCTGACACCCCAGCCTCTCCGCGGCTGGTTGACCGAAGTGCCTGGTGCCTCCAGCTCCAAGGCGCCCTGCTGGTATCTGGTTAGGATTACGGGGTTTGCGACCTCTCAATGTTGTTATGGGTTGTCCTTTCCTGAAAGGACAGAGAAGCATTGATTAGTCCACTCTCTACCAAATAACGGCCAGCCAGCGTGAAGCACACGCTGAGAAGCTCAGCACTGCCGGGCTGGGGGCGGGAGGAGGGCGGGCGCTGACATCACTGCGAGTGCGGGCCAGCCCGGACAGAAAGCTCCCTGAAGGCAGAGAGCTGCCTCAGGGAGCTGAAGACCTGAAAAAGCAAAAATAAAGGTTTCAGAAGCTGAGAGAAAGTGTCCATGCATCATTATAAATCACCTGAAAATTTAGCTCCTGAAAATGCTGTGCACAGAAATTTCTTTATATTTCATTTAATCACGGAAACCTCATTCCACCAGCGGATGAGGTTTGATGAAAAATGTAAAGGCCGCCTGGCCGATTTGCCCGTCCGCCAACGTTAAGGTTGGACGGGCAATGAAAAATTGCAGACAATTGCGCCATTAATGGGCTTAATTGCCCTCTCATTGTCGGTGGGCACGCTTCCGCGCGCACCTGCGACGGGAATATCGCGCGACTTCACCCTAGATCGGGTCGGGTGCGTGCATGTCCGATTAGCATAAAATTCTGCACATAATTCCCTTTTTTAACCTTCAATTCTGATCATTACGTCTGCTTATATTATGGTTACAAGCTGCTCTAGAAAACTTTATCCTTGGGTGTGCTGATTTCTTCCCAAGAGAAATTTCCTTCTCTTAATTTTTTTTCTGTTTGTTATTCATTGTAATATGAATTTCTTTAGTTCTCTGGTTTCTACTCAAATAAATTTATTTCTTCCTTCCTGTCAAGTTAAATCATTGCTTTTCATTTTTCCCAGGTTCTCTTTAATTGAAAATATCACCAATTCCTAATTTCTTCAAAAGGTTTTGAGCCAAGTTTCAAACCAAGTATTAGCTTGTGTTATACTAGGTTACTGTAATATATTCCAACAGCCAGTTTCCCCACCCTAAGTCCAGCAGAACAGGGTTAAATTTCCTTCTTTGGTTCCTCCTGATGAACTTCATGGATGTATGCAACCAAACAAGGACATTGACATGTCCTTCCACTGTACCACAAACTTCTGATCTAATTTATACCAAGCTCTGGTTTATGCCTCATTCTGGGCAAAACAGTACATTTCTTAACATAGGTCTTTAACAAGAACTTCAGGCGCCATTAAAAATCATGTTTTTCTGACTGCTCTCACCCCATTTGCAGTGCTCAGAATGGAAGGAAAGTCTGATACAAAAATAACACGATATAGCTCCTACAGAGTCTCCCTGGGATTCTTGGCTGAGGAATTGAAGTGATTATGGTGTAGGTCTTATGTTAACTCTCAAAGCCACATAGCAACTCTAAGCATCACTAGACATGCATTCCTCTGTGTCGATTTGACAGCAGTAGATTAGGGAAGTGCAGAAAAGATAAGGAATTGGCTGCAACTAACTTCACATTGGTCTTGCTGCTCACTTGTTTTCCTAGTGACTTAAAGGAAGATGATTACTTACTAAGAACTTTAAGTTCTCAAATAAATCTAATCACAGATTATGTACTCCTACTTGCTAAATTTATAATTCCTTTATGGTAGATGATTAAGTGATGAGTAATTGTTTCAACTACCGGTGAAGGTTAAACCCTCACTTAAACTGTATTGTGTAGCATCCAGTCATCCCAATGTTCTATCTCCAATTTAGCAACACTTAAGCTGCTTGGAAAAATCCTCAGATATTGTATTTCATTGATAAGTTCTAAAAATGCAGAACACACTATATGGAGCAACAACTGAAAACGATACTTCCCTCCAGCTGTTCAGACAGATACCTTCATGCAACGGAAATAAAAGTTTGGTTTCTTTTTACTTTAAGGCAACTTTTCTCTTTCCCTCCATTTTCTCCCTTTGTTATTAACCCTTTATAGGACCCTTGTCTCTTTTGTCTAATAATCATTTCCATCTACTGAGGTCGCACTTTAGCTAATCTCCAGGAGCAACACTGCCCCATTGGAGAATCATCATTTGATATCAGAATTTTGTGTGTTGAAGATCCACTTCAGAAACTTGCTTACTTAATCTAGATTGACACTTCAGTGCAGGAATGAGATACTGCTGCAATGTTTGGGTTGCTGCCTTTTAAGACCCCATTTTAAAACGCAGAGAAGTTCTCAACATTGTTGCAGCTTTAAAATTTTGTCTTTGTAATTGTTCAAAAATATTTTTGGAACTTTCCCAATGAAATGTTACTCCAGGATCTTGTAGCTTCTGTTCCTCCAAGACATCCTGTGTAGGGTGCTTTCATGTGACAGGACAACTGTCTGCTCCATGTGCTGTACTTAACTCCATGTGCTGTACAACTTTATGATGCTTGTGAGAATAATGTTGACTGAAACAAATGTCTATTTTTGGTATGAAATAAAATCCTTCCATACAAAGGTATAACATTCAGAACACGCTTTGACACCATTTTGTCTTTACCTGTGAAACAATTTGTTGTTTAGCTATGAAAGGTTCAAAATGCGTACAATGACAATCTGTACAGCTTTACAATCCCAAAAGCCTCCTTCGGTAAGAGTAATCTCTGATTTAATGAATTAAAATCTACAGAGACAAGGAATTAACTGTAAAGGCTCAGCCAAAGATCTTGGTAAAAAATACGTCAGGTTTAAGCTGTAGAAAGTGTAATTTCTTTAATTAAAAGGGTTCCTGATGTTCAAGTTAATACAGATAAAAGAATTACAGACAGACACAAAAGAGAAAACATGAGAGAGAGAGAGAGGAGAAAGATTATACAGTATACCTTTAAGAATGTGAGCATGCTTCTGTATGCATCACTATTAGGGAATGATGTGTATATAGAATGCTCCTGTTTTAGTTTCACTTTTGCTGTAAGCAGCAAAGCGAGCAATAGCTCCTAATGCCTGCTGGCTTTACAACAATATGCCTAATCTTAATAAAGGGGAGACGATGGCATACTGGGTCCAGTAATCCAGATGCCCAGGGTAATGATCCAGGGACCTGGGTTCAAATCCCATGATGGTGAAATTTAAATTCCATAAAAATCTGGAATTAAAAGTCTAATGATGACCGTGAAACCATTGTTGATTGCCAAAAAAATCCATCACTAATGCCCTTTAGGGAAGGAAATCTGCCATCCTCACCTGGCCTGGCCTACATATGACTCCAGACCCACAGCAATGTGGTTGACTCTGAAAGCCACTCCTTTGTATAAAACTGCCAAAAACAAGTCAATAAGGAATGAAACCAGACAGACCGCCCAGCATCGACCCAGGCACCAAAAATGACAACGGAAAACTCAACCCTGCCGACCCTGCAAAGTCCTTCTTACTAACATCTGGGGGCTTATTTGCTGTATAAGACACAAGGCCTGACATAGTCATACTCAGGGAATCATACCTTACAGATAATGTCCCAGACACCACCATCACCATGATAAAAGCAAAATACTATGGATGCTGGAAAACAGAAATAAAAAAAGAAAATGTTTTTACAGAAGAAGAGTCACACAGACTTGAATCATTAACTCTGTTTCTCTTTCCACAGATGCTGCCAGACCTGCTGAGTTTTTCCAGCATTTTCTGTTTTTATACCATCTTCACCATCCCTGGGTGGTGTCCTGTTCCACCAGCAGGACAGACCCAGCAGAGCTGGCGGCACAGTGGTATACAGTTGGGAAGGAGTTGCCTTGGGAGTCCTTAACATCGACTCCGGACCCCATAAAATCTTATGGCATCAGGTCAAACATGGACAAGGAAACCTCCTGCTGATTACCACATACCGTCCCCATCTCAGCTGATGAATCACTGCTCCTCCATGTTGAATACCACTTGGAGGAAGCACTGAGGGTGGCAAGGGCGCAGAATGTACTCTGGGTGGGGAACTTAAATGTCCATCACTAAGAGTGGCTCAGTAGTACCACTACAGACCGAGCTAGCCGAGTCCTAAAGGATGCAGCTGCTAGATTGGGTCTGTGGCATGTGGTGAGGAAATCAACAAGAGGGAAAAGCATACTTTACCTCATCCTCACCAACTTGCCTGCTGCAGAAACATCTGTGCATGACAGTATCAGTAGGAGTGACCACCGCACAGTCCTTGTGGAGATGAAGTCCCGTTTTCACATTGAGGATATTCTCCATCATGTTGTGTGGCATTACCACCATACTAAATGGGATAGATTTCAAACCGGTCTAGCAGCATCCATGAGGTGCTGTGGGCCATCAGCAGCAGCAGAATTGTACACAAGCACAATCTGTAACCTCATGGCCCGGTATATCCCCCACTCTACCATTACCACCAAGTCAAGGGATCAACCCTGGTTCAATGGAGAGTGCAGGAGGTCATGCCAGGAGCAGCACCAGGCATACCTAAAAATGTGGTGCCAAGCTGGTGAAGCTATAAAACAGGACTACTTGTGTGCCAAACAGCATAAGCAGCATGTGATAGGCAGAGTTAAGCGATTCCACAACCAACGGATCAGATCTAAGCTCTGCAGTCCCGCCACATCAAGTTATGAATGGAGGTGGACAATTAAACAATTCACTGGAGGAGTAGGCTCCACAAATATCCCCATCCCCTATGCTGAGGGAGCCCAGCACATCAGTGCAAAGGATAAAGCTGAAGCATTTGCAACAATCTTCAGTCAGAAGTACTGAGTGCATTTCCATCTCTGCCTCCTCCAGAGGTCCCCAGCATCACAGATGCCAGTCATCAGCCAATTTGAGTAACTTCACGTGATATCAGAAAATGGCTGAAGGTACTGGATACTGCAAAGGCTATGGACCCTGACAACATTCCGGCAGTAGTATTGAAGATTTGTGCTCCCGAACTTGCTGCACCCCTATCCAAGCTGTTCCAGTACAGCTACAACACTGGCAACTGCCCGGCTATGTGGAAAATTGCCCAGGTATGTCCTGTAAACAAAAAGCAGGACAAATCCAACCCAGCCTATACCGCCCCAACAGTCTACTCTCGATCATTAGTAAAGTGATGGAAGGGGTCATCAATAGTGCTATCAAGCGGCATTAGCTTAGCAACAACCTGTCCACCGACCTCAGTTTGGGTTCTGCCAAGGTCACTCAGCTCCTGACCTCATTAGAGCCTTGGTTCAAACATGGACAAAAGAGCTGAACTCCCGAGGTGAGATGAGAGTGACTGCCCTTGACATCAAGGCCGCATTTGACCGAATGTGGCATCAGGGAGCCCGAGCAAAGGTGACGGCAGCCCCCAAATTTAGGAAGCCTCTCTGGGGTGCCTGTTGGACGCAGTGGAAGGCCGTCGTGATGTCCTCTACCCCAATTCCGGCTGCAGGAGGTCCAGCAACTTGGCCTGGGAGGCGGTCAGTGCCACTGGAGCACAGAGAAGGTCAGCCATCCAGTGCAGGAAGAGGATGAATGCTCTCATCCATTCCGCCAGGTAAGTCAACCACCTCATCACACTCAACTCACACACTCACAAACCCATCACACATCCACAGGGCTCTCACACCTCAAGGGACAACACCACCAACTCTCACACACACCCTCACATCTCCATCAGGCTCAAATCTTCTGGAGCTCGCGTACTCATCCTGTCCATGGATCTGCTCATCCCACAAACATTCCATGCAGTGCTGTGCATCCTGCTCACACTCTCTCCATCTGGCTCACTAATGCCCTTTAGGGATGGAAATCTGCTGTCCTTACCTGGTCTGGTCTACATGCGACTCCAGACCCACAGCAATGTGGTTGACTCTTAAGTGCCGTCTTAAGGGCAATTGGGGATGGGCAATAAATGCTGGCCTAGCCAGCGACACCCACATCCCATAAACGAACAAAAGAAAACACTCTCCATCTATTTTCATGCAGGAGAAGCTGGCTCACAGCAGCAGGGAGATGTCCCAGACTGTGGGTGGAGTGGCCCACATTAGGCCCCACACTCACTTTGAGGAGCGTGCCATTGCGCTGACTGGTGAGGACATGGACCGTGCCTGCGGTGACAATGAGGTCAGCGATGAACACCCACATGAGGATCCTGCATCACATTCTCCCTCTCTCAATGCAACTGCGAGTGCTCTCTCTCCTGTTTTTGACTATGCTGCCATGCTCTAAGTATTGGTTCACAGGGAGCTCTGCCAAGCGACCGACACCCTCAGCCAGACAGTCCCTCAGCTCCATCCATGTCCTCAACAACAGCCAAGAGGACACCTCCTCCATTGAAGAGCTGGAAATAAGCAGCCTGGAAGACCCATCACAGAGCTTACCTACACCCTCCAACAGCACAGAGACACATACCTCGGTGGGACCTAAATCTAGAGCATGCTCAGGTTCACAGTCTGGTGGTCACTGCATGGACATGTGTCTGCAGGTTCAGCTGAGCTCCTCGGCACTCGGAGGACTGCTGAGGAAGAGGCATCTGTGAGGTCTTAAACAGAGGATGAGCCTCTGGATTTGGCCTTCCAACTCATCTTGGAGAGTCAGCAGATTGCGGCGGGATATCATGTAGAGCAGTTGGAAGCCCTCAACAGGGTGGCACGTGGGTTGGAGGAGTGGGTCCGTCTGCTCTCTGATGAAGTGGTGCCCACATGTGCATGCATGGAGGTCCCCATGCAAAGGATGGCGAACGCCATGGAGACCCTTTTCCAGCAGAATGCGGAGATGTGCGTAGGCATGCACTCCGTCACGGTAGCTATGGGTGACTTCCTGCAGTGGCAACATGAGAGGGAAAAAGGGCACCTCAAGGAGTCAGGCAGGGGCCCTTGGGCACCCGAAGGGAGGAGGAGCGACAGCTGGGCACCCCTGGGTCATCCACTCAGGAATCTCAGAGGCTGTCCACTCCCTCCAAGCCCCCTTTGCCTGTGATACCCTCAACCTTGTCCTCTGTCATCACAGAGGGAGTAGCTGGCCCACCAGAGGACAGCCAAAGCAAGCTGGGCCCTCATGGCCTCGGCTCTCTAGCAGACACTTGCCAAAGTCATCAGAGGCAACAGGTCCAACCATTGCACAGACTGTCTCTACCCCTGCTGCGGATGTCAGGGCAGCACCTAGAAGAAGTGGCAGGCCTAGAAAAGTAACAAAATCCTGATCACAAGTAATTGCACGGGTGAACACATCTTGTCACTTTATAATCTGAAAATATATTCACTTTCACTGAATAATGTGTAATGGTATCTTTCAGCTTGATTAACGGGCTTTGTGAGCCCTCCCATTGCATCCCCCAAAGGCCCCCCCACCACTAGCAGTTCAGCTGCACGCAGCCAGACCATGAGTGATTCTGGAGGGAGAAGTGTGTGTGTGTGGCAGGGCCTTTCGGAGCCTCATGCAAGCCTCTCCCACACAGGTGGAGCCTTCTCCATCACATTCATCTCACTGTCCTGAGCATTTTTAATGCTGTTTAAGGGGGTTTTCTTTCAGTTGTCCATCTGAGCTGACCTGAATCTCCGCCCACCCACTGATCACAATCCCATGCAGCACCTGTGCCCGCCCAACACAAGGCTCCGCTCACTTTCAATTTTGACAACCATGGTCATCGCCATGTATCTTGTCAGCTCCCCCGTCCTTTCTCCGTTCCCAGTCACCCATGTTCTTTCCCCCATCACAGTCTACCCCACTGGCGTCACCTGCCAACTCTCCACCGTCACCTACCAACCTGAACCCTTGTCATTCCAGGATGTCCAGGTGAATGTGCATGTTCCCTACCTTCCTGAGAACCCCACCCCCATCCACATTGATCTCCCCAACCTCCTCCTTCCCAACCAAGGGTCTGTTTCTGCCTCCGAGTCCCCACCAACCACCCTCGCTGTCCCTTCTACCACTACCAATGCACACTCACACCCTACCGGCTCCCTCTGCCCCCCCTCTCACACTCACCATTCCCTCCTACCATGTCCACCCTCGGCTTGTTCCCCAGGAAGCAGTCGTTGACTCTACAGACCCCTTGCACCTTCACCTGGACATCCCCCGACCCTTACTCCCTCCTCCACGCTTGCTCCCTCCTTCGCGGCAGATCCATGTGCATGAGAATCCACCCAGCATGCGATGCACATGTTCCTCCAGGGTCTGGTTGCTGTAGGGCTCCAGCATCTTCTTCCCCTCGGATGTCTGCGATCTGAGAAAGGCCCTAAAGGTAAGTCCTGACTTCTGCACATCTCGCTTGTCCAGGCACATTCTGGGCCGGTGTGTTTTCTCACTGGTGTAATGGTAAACCGAGTGTTGGGTTACGAGTTTGGTTGGGCTTTACTTTGCATCCCATTAGCGGGATGCAAATCAGGCTCATGCTGGCCTCCAGCGGGATTTGTGTTCCGCGATGGCGGATACCATCGGATATCCCCCGCTGTGATTTCACACCGGTGTGAAACCGATTTCTGCCCCTCATACCAAATTGCGCCCCCCCCTCCTCCCCCCAACCGGCCTGCCATGACACCCGCCACCAACAGGACTGGACAATTGCACCCACGGAGTTGATTGTCAAATTTAGCCAGAGTAAAAAAATACAAAACATCAAATTTAAAGAATGTTTAAATTCCTTGAACAGTTCTGCTGCTTGCTTCAGAAACTCAAACTGAAGCTGCAAGATGTTGGCTATTTTAATTCCTGCAATGCACTTGTCAGGCTGAAGAATCTTGCAATGTATATTTCTAAAATTCTAGATTCCTGCTGAAATATGTAGCAACAAATGGTTTGTTATCTGGCCCTTTGTGCAATTACACTCTGAGGGTGAAAATCACCTTTGGTGGGGATGTAAAATAAGCAATACTGGTTTAGTCATGTGTCACACATCCAGCTTAACAGATAGACACATACATAAAGGTTGTTATTGTACCAGAATGCTCTTAACTCAGAGACCCCTATTCAACCTCTAGCTTTGCAGTAGGCAGAGGGGTGTGTGTGGGAAGGCTAACTCATTCTTGGGAGAGTGAAGTGGCTAGAATGAATCTAATATATATTCTTCTGTCTGTCTCCATCAACAGCCTACAAATTAACTTTAATATATGATGAACTGCCCATGGCTGACTCACATGCCTCGCTGAACAGAGAACATAAGATATATGTGTGTAAGGGAAGGACCCAATTTGCAACACAAAGGGCCAGATTTTCCTGTAAAATGGGGTAAACTTGACATGCGCACTTTTGGCCCTTCCAAAATGCACAGCTGACCCATGTGTGACTTGCCCGGGGTTTTTGGTCTTTACACACAGGGGTCAGGTTTGGTTTGTGAACCGCGGTGGAGTTTGTGAGGAGTGTAGAATAGAATGCTTGCTTTGGTTCTCCAATACAGCAATGCAGCTCCCCACATCATTTAAAGGCCCCGTAAGCCTCATCCCTCATCCACCCCGATGCCACCCATCTTCCCTCAGGTCACCCATGTACCTCGCCCTCTCACTCCCCCCACACCATTGCACCCTCACACCACCCATGAGCACTTCAGGTCATCCATACTACCCCCATGCCACTTCATCCCTGATCCATCCCATTTCCCCTCTGATCACCCATGCCACTTCACATCTCTACCCACTCCCATGTCATCCTATGCCCCTTTATATTGCCTATGCCATCTCCATGCCCCTCTGTACCTTCCATAGTCACTTACCTAGTATCCACTATGAAAAGTGCTCAGGAGCTACGCAATAGCAATGAGAATTATTTTAAACTCATTGGGAAATAATTAAACCTATAAAAATCTAATAAAACCCTGAATTCAAACACACTGTTATTGATATTGGGGGAAAAAAAAACCCAGTGAAAAAATGTCATCCTCTAAGTGCTAAATAGGTTTGTAAATGAACAAAATATAAACCCAATGAAGATATATTCTGTTATTACAGCTTCTTGAAAGTGTCAATCATTCTTGAATCAATGGACCACCTGCTGGGCTGAAGCCAATATCAGCCAATTTTTAAACCAGCTAAGCATTCATAATAGCAGTAGCTGTCATAACAAACACTTTCAGCTACATTGTCTGAAACTGACAGAACAGAATGGTTCCAATTTTCATTTCAAAGCCTGTCAATCAATGGAGAGGAGCAGGTGCAGAGATTTTTTTATTCAACTTTTAAAAGCAGTTTTTTTTTTATAACAGCCTGTGCTTTCAGTTGATTTAAATCAGCACAAAGCATAACAGCAAAGGCTGGCAGGAGTTTTTTTTTGCATTTTTAATGCATTATGACACTTTCTTCATTTGAAAAATCACTGCAATGCATGAGAACACTGACACAATGGTGGTCAACGTAAGCATCAAATTATCTTTGCAGGAAAGATCCCTATGATGAATCGTTGCATTAAAAACACATCTGCATTTCAATAAAGCATCTAATAGTGACATTTGAAGGTGCCAAAACATTTTATACTTATCTTTCAGAATGTTCCCAACTCCTCAGCAGGCTTCACCCAGTGGTCACAAACTCTCGAAGGAGGTGTGTTTTTTAAGGGCTTCCAAAAACCCACAGTAACACACGAAAATTATAAATAGGAGGAAATGGCAATTTTCCTGTGGTTCCCACAATGGGGGCTCTGACCTCAGAAGGACTGCATATGCATTTTACACCCGAGACTTCCTAACCTGCAGAAAGGCCACACACAAATGGTTGCGGGGCTGGGAAGGCAAAGGGAAATTGTCTTCCGGCAAAAAAAGCCGCTAAGCTCAGCTTTTCGTAACCTGCTTCCCACCTCCATTGGGAGACGGAAATCTGCCCCAAATGTCCTGAACTTTAGTACCAAGGAGCGAAACCAACTGAGAAAACCCAAAGCTCAAATTAGACTTTACCTTCAGAACATCCGAGCCGCATCTAAATCAATAATATTTCCCTTTTTTATTGTATTGTGCTTACTGAGTGGTGAAAGAAGAGTAACATTCTGACAAATTTTGTCCATGTCTACCTCTGCTATCTAAAGGTGGAAATAATATATTTTTGAACTCTAACTGAATAAACCAACCTATGAAATACAGTAGCACACACGAATGCAAGTGGTCTACACTTGACATTGTTGTTGTTTCATGCTCTGCTGCTAAGAACAGGCTACCTATAGGCAAAGAGAGACAAGAAAGAAATGGAAAACTCAGGATAATATAAATTTTAGCAATGGGAAATATTTGAATTAGAAGATGTGAAACTGGAGGGTCCCCTCCCGCATGGCCCATTCACTGTTTTGAACTGAAAGGAGATTTGTTTTCTTTTAATTGAATCTGAATACAATTCAACCTTATTAAGAAGGAACTGTGATAAACCAAAGGGAGGGAACAAGAAGGGTAAGTGTGGTACAGGCGGCACAGTCAACTATCTTTTGTGCCATTGTTCACTGCACGGCATTAATCCTCTATGTTCACAAAACAGCCTAGTTTAACCATAGTGCCTTGCTGCTGCAGATGTATATGAGTACCACGATGGAATGATTTTTTTAGGCACGCATCACATGAGAAGGAAACACATTACCTGAAAGGGTGGTAGAGGAAGAAACTCTCACTACATTTAAAAGTACTCAGATGTCTACTTGAATAGCTGTGACCTGTAGGGCTACAGAGTGCAGTAATGTGGGATTAGGATGGGTGGCTCTTTTCCAACTAGCATGGACCTGATGGGCTGAGTTTTCTCTTTCTGTGTCTTAAAGTTTCTATCTACAGACCTCTGGAACCTTGTAATAGTAATGGGAATATTTTAAACTAATTGGAAAAAGATTAAACCTCTAAAAGTCTAATAGAACTCTGAATTCAAAGACATTATAATTGATAATGGAGAAAAAAGTTACAACAGTGCAAAAATAAAAGTAATCCTCTAAGTGCTAAATAGGTTTGTAAACAAATAAAAAAAATCAAAGGCATATTCTGTTATTACAGCTTCTTAAAACTGTCAATCATTCTTGGGTCAATGAACCAGTTGTAAAATGTGGTCCCATGTAAATTGATATAATGTGATGACCTTTTAGAACTTGACTGGAAAAGTATTGATTTTTCATACATGGTGGTTTATACAGAAGCAACATAGCAAAATAGCGAAACACATTTCTTACTGACTGTTAACCATAAGGAATATGTAAATACATTCTTGCAAATAAGAAAAATTTGTCACAAAGAGGAATGCATTTAATTGTAAAAAACAGAAAGGTTTGCATTTATTTAGCATTTTTCATAATCACTGAATGTCTCATAGTCTCATTACAGCCAATGAAGTACTGAATTTGACTGAACAGTGTTTGTAGAGTATAAAAGTGGCCGATTTTTAGATATCTAACTCTATGGCCTGAATTTTCGTGCAGTTGGAGGCTCAGCAGAGGCCTGAATTGGTAAATCCCACCCCAAGCTCAGCCTCCACCATTTTCACAGGTTTGGGGGAATGGCGGAGGGCTATAAACTTCACATGTGTGGTTCATGGAGGCAACTGCCCACATAAATTAGCAGCTGCCTTCACTCCTGTATGATTTTGGTGAGGTAGCTGTTTGAAATCTGAAGTGTGTGGATTAGACCTGGGAGGAGCAGGTCAGAGCCTTGTGGATTTGTTTGGTTAACCAGGATACCCTTTTGAAAGGGAAGGGACCATGTTGAATATGGTCCCAGGACACCTTTGGGGGAAATTAGGTGCCCTTTGGGATTATTAAAATTAGACATGAATGTGCATTAAAGGTGCATAAACTGTCAACGAACTGTCAAGATATCAAAGAACCATCAAAGCTGTCAAAGAACGGTCAAGCTGTCAAGGAACTTTCAAATCTGTCAATGAACTGTCAAAACACATTGGAACTGTCAAAGCTCATTGAAACTGTCAAAGTTATCAAGGGATTTATCTCTGCTGGGCTATAAATTTAAAACAAAATGTGTGGCATTAAAAAAAAATACTTTCTATTCCACTCTGTTGACATAAACCTGAGGGTTATCATTATAGGCTTTGTGCTGCAGGATTGATTTGGAACCCTAGGCCACGATTTTCAATTCCCATCAGCATCGTGCATGTTTAGTGGCATAAGCGGACAATATGGCGCGATTGGTTTCATGATGGTTTGAAACCACTTTACGATCGTCCGCTCAGCCCGCCGATGGCTGGCCACATTTCCTGCCATTGGATGTTAGGAACCTCATTGTAATACATCTGCATATCATTATTAGGCCTGCCTGCTGGAATCGTCCCCCCTAACTGGATTGTCTACCCACGCCAGCGGGAAAATACGCCGATGTAATTCACAACAGGACATAAGCGACGTGTGCCTGGCGGGCTGCACTTCACTCGGGACTTCACGGTTTGTTTGCCTATCTTGCTTCGGTCAGCACTCACAGTTATCAGCGACAGGCTTCACAGACAGCACCACATCACTTTTAGAGGGGCTCACGGCAGGTCCCTACCTACCAAATCAGCCGTATGTAGGTGGTTTTCAATGGCTGCAGGTCTTGCTTGGTGAAGGGGGCAAAGTGGCCTCAGGCAGGGGAAGAGGCTGCAGGGAGGGGGCTGTCCTGGGGAAGGCGGGTAACCTACGGTGTGTGTGGGAGCACATGTTGATCTGTGCAAGTGGCCTCAAGATGTTGAGAGTTGAGGAGGTAGACTCCAGAGGAAATGAAGCTAGATTGACATGTGAGAGAGAGTGAGTGGTGATGTCCCTGGAGCTGGCAATGAGTGAGATGCCAGTGAATGTGTGATAGGCTTGAGTGTATGAGTTTAGTGTGATGAGATGGTTGCCATACCCTGGCTGCACAGATGAGATCATTCATCCCCTATCTGCACTGGATGGCCGACCTCTTCTGTGCAGCATTGGCACTGACTACCACTATCACCGCCTCCCAAGCCTGGTTGGTCACACTGCTGTCTATCCTGTGACTAGAGTGGGGGTAGAGGACATCGCGGCGGGCCTCCATGGCATCCAATGGGCGCTCCAGTGACGCATCACTAAACCTGGGGCCTGCAGTCTTTTTGCCTTTCGTGGACATCTTCTCTGCACTAGTCCTGGGCTGGAAGCACTGAGATAGATGCATGCATCTGGACTTTAAATATGGTGTCCAGTGTGATGAAGTGGTGAGGTGATGGCGTTGCGGGCGAATAAAAGCCTGCCTGCCATTGAAACGGCATTCTTCCCGGGAACGCGTAAGTAATGCAATGGGTTTGGGACGATGCAGTCCGAAAACCCGCCACTGCAGCTGGCGGATAAAATGTTGTTTTACCCACCCGCTACTGCACTTGGTGCAAATCTGGGATGATTCCGCCCCTAACGTTATCACAATTGGGCGCCAGTGAACAGTTTGATTGACAGCTCCAAGTGGTTATATAATAGAATTTTTTTTAAATAAGAGATTAAATAATTAAGCATAATGTTTGTTTTGTAAGAGATTAGTTGAAGGAATTTCAATGTATTGAATGTTTTTTTATCAATAAGAGTATTTTTTGAAACAGTGACATCATCTGTACACACACTATTTTATGTCAGCATGGCCCCTGACGTTTACCTTAGCGGTAGATACGAGGTGAGTGGACATGGAGGGGTTAAGGGCAAAGGATGGTGGGTGAGGGGCATGGGTTGGCATGGAATGCATGAGGGGTTGGGGAGTGGGTGGGGGGTATGAATTGGCATAGGTTGGCATGGATAGAACATGGGGAGTGTGTGGGGAAGCGAGAGGCGTGAGAGCTGGAGGGCTGTTTCTTGTTTTATCTAATTTTTTTTAATAGCTTCAACAAAGTGCTGGGGCACCGATGCAAGCCTTCTGCCTTGTCCAACTCCGCAATCGGCTGCTTCCGTATTTGTTCCGGGTCACCTGGCCTGACTCCCAGGGAACCCTGCCATCCTAGAACGAAAATCCCACCTTCTGGGGAACTTTCTCCCAGGTTCGGTTTTATGGAGCTGTGAATTGCCTTAACCTTGTGCCCCTGGCCCGAGAGCGAAAATTCAGGCCTGTGTGTCAATAGATATAGAGCATATTTTAACACATAAAAATCACACTGAACGCTGCCAAACCAAACAGCATGAAAACTACTTTTGGATCTGTGTGCTTAAAATGAGAATCTCATAAGGTGGCAACCGTGTAAAGATGCTTGACATTCCTGTTTTTATGATTTGCGATTTCCCACAAAGATCAGAAACAATTGTACTGATGAGAGAGCCAGTTTGTTTCATCTAGCTCATTCTGCTATTGAAAACTGCAGTCCCCTATGTAACAGCATCAAACTACCAGAGTTTTTGCTTTCACTGCTCATTTCGAAGACAATTCCAGACATTGATAGTTTTTTATGTGCCATCTTGATTAACCTTTTCAATTTATTTTCCTGTGTATGAATAATAGTTAATTCTGTGAGCAAGAAGTTGAGTCAATAACTGTAACTTGAGTGTGGCTCAAAAAGGTGTCCAAAACTAGAGAGTATCTGCTGATACAAAGAGTATTCGCAAATAGATAACATTGCAAACACCCTGTAAAAGTTGGGAATTTGGTGTAAGTGGATATTTGATGCAAAAGGAGGTGCCACTTTTTCCCTCCAGGTTGTTGTGTTACTGGTAAATATTTAATTTAATCTATCTATTACTTAAACTAAGATTAAGTAATTAGTTAAAAGACGAAAACTGATAAGCTAAGTTGATTAAATTGTCACGACTCACTGGGGATAGTGCGCTGGAATATTAAGCCCCACTGTTCCCCAGGCCGTGATAAATGTGAAAAGTTTGACAGAACCACCAGATTGCCCCAATTCTACCCAACTGTTTAGTTTAGGTTAACAGAATACGAGCACCAGGTTTGTAAACTTAATAAGTAAATAACTGTTTATTGAACAAACTGTCATTAACCAGTGGCAAAAGAAAGAAATATGAACTGCCAATTTTTAACTCCATACCCTAAACTCTACCCTTCTTAAATCCCTATGCACACACATACAAGACACATAAGACACACAAAAACATGGATTTTAAGGGTGGGATAAAACAGTTCAATAGCACCAATTCTGGGGTACATGATGCGATGGGTTGATTTTGATCGATGTCTTCCAAATTCCTTTAAGTTCTTGTTGATGATACGAGGTGGTCTCCCCAGCACTTTCAGTATTTAGTTCACCAGTTGAGCACTTGCCTTTCAATGTCTCTAACAGTGATTTTCCCCTTTGCCTCTTGACAGGGGTTTTCAGAGAGACAAAGCAGGTTATAGAGAAGAAAAGCCAGCTAGCTATTATTGTGGAATTACTGGAATCTTTCACACACAGGAGAAAGAGGTTTTAGGTCTTGTTCTTTTCAGTCTAGGGACTATTCTCTGCTGCACTATTCTCACACAAAACCTGGTCACCTGTTCAGGAGCCAATTAAAACATTGTTGCTAGGCAGCTCCCTTGGCCCTGGACTCCTTTCAGGCACCATCCTGTCTTTCAGGGAACACTCTATTCCAGGACTGCAATATTGTATATATCTCTTATCCTGTTCCAGTGGACATGTCATTCAACCTGCAGCCATTGTAATTTTAACCCACAGTCCAACAGAAATAAAAAGATATGTTCCTTATAAAATGCACAGACTATTTAACTGACCTAATGACATGATGGTACTGGGGGCCATTCAGGTGGGGGGAGTGAAAAGGAATGTGGTAGTGATAGGGGACAGCATGGTCAGGAGAATAGATACTGTCCTTCACAATTGTGACCAGAAGTTCCAAAGGTTGTGTTGGCTGCCTGGTGCCAAGGTTAAAGACGTTTTAAGGACAGCAGTGCTTCTCAGTGTTTGTCTCAGTGGGAGGTTTTTATTGAACTGGCATAAGGTGTCTGCTTACAGAGAGACTGTCTCATGGCATAGTCACATGATATTGAAAGCCAGATGTGACATCAGACTGATTACATTTCAAAATCCAAAAAAAAAAATATCATCTTGTGGCTGGAGAGACTAGCAAACTGGAGGTTTTGAAGAATGGAATCCAGTTGTCATGGTCCATGTAGGAAGCAACAATATAGGTAGAAAGAGGACTGAGCTACTGCTGAGGGAGATTCAGGAGCTAGGCAGTGAATTAATAAGCAGAATCTCAAAGGTAATAGCAATAGGTAAATTTGTTTAGGGTTAAACAGATCAGAGAGTTGAAAGTGTGGTTCAAAGGGTGGTATGGGAGACAGGAGTTTTGATTTGTGGAGCACTGGCATCAGTGCTGAGGAAAGAAGGAGTTATTTTTTTGGAATGGGCTCCACTTAAACCAGGCTGGGACCAGTGTCCTTGTAAATTATCTGAAGTCCGTAGCTAGGACTTTAAATTAACAAATGTAGGGGGAGGGTTCAAGTGAGGAGAAGTTTATGAACCGCACAAAGTAAGTCAAGGCCAGAAAGCAGTGCGGTGATTGGGTAAAGATAAGCAGAGTGTGGCTAGAAGGGACAAAAACGTTTAATGGTAATATTTCATCAGTGTATAAGTTCAAATCGTGGAAAAATGGTAAAAAGTTAAAATTAATGGTGACTTATCTGAATGCATGAAACTTTTGTAACAAAATACATAATTGCACAGTTAGACAGGCATAGTGGTAATGTCATTGGACTAGTAATCCAGAGAACCAGGCTAATGCTCTGAAGGCACAGGTTTGAATTCCACGAACTGGTGGAATTTAAATTCAGTTAATAAACCTGGAATTAAAAACTAGTCTTGGTAATAGTGACCATGAAACAATTGTCTTAAAAACCCACCTGGTTCACTAATGTCTTTAGGGAAGGAAATCTGCCCTCCTTACCCGGTCTGGCCTATGTGTGACTCCAGACCCACAGCAATGTGGTTGCCTCTTAAATGCCCTCTGGAATGGTCCAGCAAGCTACTCAGTTGTATAAAATCACTACAAAGGCTACAAAAAGGAATGAAACCAGACAGACCACTTGGCATTGACCTAAGCACCGGAACCCCTGCCACTTAGAAGGACAAGGGCAGCAGATGCATGGGAACACCACCACCTGCAAGTTCCTCTCCAAGCCACACACCATCCTGACTTGGAACTATATTGCTGTTCCTTCACTGTCGCTGGATCAAAATCCTGGAACTCCCTCCCTAACAGCACTGTGGGTGTACCTACAAAACGTGGACTGCAGCGGTTCAAGAAGGCAGCACCACACCACCATCTCAAGAGCAATTAGGGATGGGCAATAAAAATGCTGACCTATATCCAGCGACACCCACATTTCATGAAAGAAGTAAAACATAAATGGGTTTGATCTAATAGCCATGACAGAGATGAAGTTGGGGTCTAAATATTCCAAGAAACTTAAGGTTTCAAAAAGTCAGAAAAAATGGAGAAGGTGGGCTGTAACCCTGATAATAGGGATGATATAATGACATTAGTGAGAAAGGATCATGGCTCAGAAGAGCAGGAAGTAGAATCAATATGGACAGCAATAAGAAATAACAAAGGCCAGAAAACACTAGGGGGGTTAGTTTATAGGTTCCCTAATAAAAACTATATTGTTGTACAGAGTGTTACTCAAGACATAAGAGGAGTTGTATCAAAGACAGTGCAATAATCATAGCGGATTTTAATTTTCACAGGGACAAATCAAATTGGTAATAATTGGCTGAAAGTGAGTTAATGGAATGCATTTGAGACAGTTTCCTAGAAAAATATGGATTTAACCTATGTAAAAGCAGAAAGGGTAATTAGGTAGATGGCAAAGGCTTTAATCCAGTAAAATGAAGGGTGTTGGGGGTTTGGAGTGGGAGGGAGAAATGTAAGAGGAATGTAAGCAGCCTAAATGTAAACAAAACAGAGCATGCGAGCATAGGAAAGATTAAAATAAGGGAGGACATTGATGGCAAGGGAATAAGTAGAGTTATGGTGCAGGAGTCTCAAAGATTGTTAAACATTAATTAAGGGAAAAACCTATTAAAAATGAATTAAAATATTTGTTCAGCAGTGCACACAATGTCCATAATAAAACAGAAGAGCTGGAGGCAGTAATGCATTGGGAGGAATAAGGCATAGTAGGGATTACTGAGACACAGGGTGGAATCATCCCAGGTTTGCGCAAAGTGCAGCAGTGGGTGGGTAAAATGACGCTTTACCCATCGATTGCAATGGCGTCTTTTCATGCCGTATCATCCTAAACCCGCTGCAATAATTATGCATTCCCGGGATAAACGCCGTTTCCATGGTGGGTGTGCTCTCACTCCCCCACCACGCCGGGTGCCATATTTAAAGTGCAGCCGCGCACACACCTCTCAGTGCTTCCAGCCTACGACTGCTGCACTGAAGACATGGCCCTGATAGGCAAAAAGACTGCAGGCCCCAGCTTGAATGATGCGTCCCTTGAGTGCCTTTTGGACACTGCTGCTTTCACCTCTGCTGTGGATGTCCGGGGAGCAACAAGACATAGCGGCAGGGTTAGGAAAGTTAAGAAGATGTAGTTGCACAACCTGGGCATGGGTATTAATCACTTTTACATAATGTTCACTTTTGTCATTAAATGCTGCCCGCCATCGACAGGCTGAGTGCATGATCGCAAACTGATTTCACGACATTGTGAAACTGATTTTCAGCCTTCTCACCACATTGTCTGCTCATACCACCGAACATGCCCGATGTCAGTGGGCATGGAAAATTCCGCCCATGGGACTCGCCCGCCAGCGATTTTGGGGGCACATAAATCCAATGGGTAGTCTGCCCATTGCCTAGCCACCCATCTCTGGCCTGTCTGAAATTTTACGGGGAGGCGTGGGAGGCATGGGTGGCATGCCTGCCCTCCCCATTCTCTCGCCCCATCACTGAGATCCCTGACCCCAGACTTACCTGGGGTCCTCGGCATGGTGGGATTGTCTGTAGTCCTGGCAGTGGGCACAACTTTGGACTGGAGCTGCTGGGAATACAGAGATGCTGAACAATCGGATTGGCTGGCAGCTCTCTAAGTTGAGACACCTGCCAGGGACAGGGGCGAAAGTCTTGCCTCAAAACAATTAACACTGGTCCCAGCACTAAATTGCTGTGGGGCAGCCATCATGACCATTGGTGGGCACCCCACCCCTATCGATATTTTAGTCAGTGGGGGCAGAGACTGTGGTAGCCTGTAAAATGTTATACCCTTGGCTACAGAAGAATTGGGTGTTAAACATTGCAGGGTTTAGTATATTTAGGAAAGATAGAGTGGAGAAAAGGGGGAGGTGGAGTAGCTGTGCTTATTAAGATTATTTTAATGGCAGTAGAAAAAGGGATGCAGCTTTCAGCAAGACAGAATAGAATCCATATGGATATAGAGAAGAGATAATTAAGGTTCAGTCACAATAATAGTTGTAGTTGAGAGACCACCTAATAGTGGAAGGGAGGTAGAGGAAGAAATATGCGGACAAATTAGGGAATTGAGTAAGAACATAGAATAATAATCATGGGGCAAATCAATTACCCCTATTTCTTGGACAAAAGAGGTAGTTAAAGGGGATAAGGGAATGGAGGTCCTATAATGTGCATCGGACTCCTTTCTCATCCAATATATAAATAACTCAGCAGCTCTTGGATCTGGTTTTGAGGAATAAACCAAAGTAAGTAAGAGAAGTAAAAGTAGGGGAACATCGAGGCAATAGTGACAGGATATAGGGCCTTCAGGCGAGACAGGGTAGGAGGTAAAAGAGGAGGGGGTATCGCAATATTGATCAAGGAATCAATTAGACCAGTAAGGAGGGATGACATCTTCGAAGGGTCCTCAAATGAAGCCATATGGGTAGAACTTAAAAACAAAAAAGGAGCAATCACATTGCTGAGAGTGTACTATAGGCCCCCAAACAGTCAGAGAGAAATAGAAGATCAGATATGTAGGCAAGTTTCAGAGAAGTGTAAAAATAATAGGGTAGTAATACTTCCCCAACATTAACTGGGTTAGTCATAGTGTGATAGGTTTAGAGGGAGCAGAATTCTTCAAATGCATCCAGGAGAGCTTTTTAAGCCAGTATGTAGAAGGCCCTACAAGAGAGGGGAAGGTCCTGGACTTAATTTTAGGGAATGAAGCCGGGCAAGTGGAAGAGGTATCAGTGGGGGAGCATTTTGCAGATAGTGATCATAACTCCGTTAGATTCAAGGTTGTTATGGAAAAGGGAAAGGATGGGCCAGAAATCAGAGTTCCAAATTGGGGAAAGGCTGATTTTAATAAGACCAGATATGATTTGGCCAGAGTGGACTGGGAGCAGCTACTTTTAGGTAAATCTGTGTCAGAGCAGTGGGACTCATTCAAGAAGGAAATAGGGAGAGTACAGGGCCAACATATTAACAAAGGGTGGGACCAACAAATCCAAGGAACCCTGGATGTTGAGGGATATACAGGATTGGATAAAGAGAAAAAGGGAGGCTTATGGCAGATACTGAGGGCTCAAAACAGCAGAAGCTGTAGAGGAGTATAGAATGTGTAGGGGGGAACTTAAAAAGGAAATTAGGAGAGCAAAAAGGGGGCATGAACAAACATTAACAGGTAAAATAAAGGAAAATCCAAAGTTATTTTACAAGTACATTAAGAGTAAGAGGATAACTAGGAAAAGAGTAGGGCCCATTAAAGACCATAGTGGCAATTTGTCTGTGGAACCTGAAGACGTAGGTAGGGTTCTAAATGAACACTTTATGTCAGTATTCACAAGTTAGAGGGATGACGTGGGTATGGAAATCAGGCAGAAGGACTGTAATATAATTAAATAAATTAGCATAGAAAGGGAAGAGGCTCTAAGTGGTCTGGCAGGCTTAAAAGTAGATAAATCTCCAGGCTTGGATGAAGTGTAACCCAGGCTGTTGGGTGAGGCAAGGGAGGAGATAGCAGGGGCGCTGGCAATAATTTTCAATACCTCTCTGGCCACAGGAGAGGTACCAGAGGACTGGAGGACAGCCAATGTGGTACTGTTATTCAAGAAGGGAGGAAGGGATAAACCAGGGAACTACAGGCCAGTCAGTCTAACCTCAGTGGTGGGGAAACTATTGGAAACAATTCTGAGAGACAGAATTAATCTACACTTGGAGAGGCAGGGATTAATCAAGGACAGTCAGCATGGTTTTGTTAAGGGGAGGTCATGTCTGCCCAATTTGATTGTATTTTTTGAAAAGGTGACCAGATGTGTAGATGAGGGCAATGCATTTGACATAGTCTACTTGGGCTTCAGCAAGGCTTTTGATAAGGTCCCGCATGGGAGACTGATAACGAAGGTAAGAGCCCATGGGATCCAAGGCAATTTGGCAAATGGGATCCAGAATTGGCTGAGTGGCAGGAAGCAGAGGGTGATGGTTGAGGGGTGTTTTTGTGACTGGATGCCTGTGTCCAGTGGGGTTCCACAGGGATCGGTGTTGGGTCCCTTGCTGTTTGTGGTATATACAAATGATTTAGACTTGAATGTAAGAGGGTTGATTGCGGATGACACGAAAATTGGTGGTGTGGTAAATAGTGAGGAGGATAGCCTTAGATTACAGGAGGATATAGATTGGCTGGTCAGATGGGCTGATCAGTGTCAAATGGGATTTAATCCAGATAAGTGTGAGGTGATGCATTTGGGCAGGACAAACAAGGCACGGGAATACACGAAGAATGGTAGGACCCTGCGAAGTACCGAGGATCAGAGGGACATTGGTGTACATGTCCACCGGTTCCTTAAGGTAGTGGGACAGGTAGATCAGGTGGTTAAGAAGGCATATGGGATACTTGCCTTTATTAGCTGAGGCATAGAATATAAGAGCAGGGAGGTTATTCTGGAACTGTATAAAACGCTGGTTAAGCCACAACTAGAGTATTGTGTGCAGTTCTAGAATCCGTATTATAGGAAGGATGTGATTGCACTAGAGAGAGTGCAGAGGAGATTTACCAGGATGCTGCCTGGGCTGGAGAGTTTTAGTTATGAGGAGAGATTGGATAAACTGGGGCTATTTTCCCTGGAGCAGAGGAGGTTGAGGGGGGACATGATTGAGGTGTATAAAATTAAGAGGGGCATAGATAGGGTAGACAGGAAGGAACTTTTCCCCTTGGTGGAGGGATCAATAACCAGGGGGCATAGATTTAAGGTAAGGGGCAGGAGGTTTAGAGGAAGAATTTTTTTCACCCAAAAGGTGGAACTCACTGCCTGAAGGGGTGGTTGAGATGGAAACCCTCAAAACATTTAAGAAGTATTTGGATGTGCACTTGGGATGCCATGGCATACAAGGCTATGGGCCTAGTGCTGAAAAATGGGATTAGATTAGTTAGGTAGTTGTTTGACCAGTGGAGACTCTCGATGGGCCGAAGGGCCTTTTTCTGTGCTGTAGACCTCTATGACTCTATGACTCTATGAGTGACCATAATATAATATGCTTTAAAATGATGACAGAGAGGGGCATAAGTATGTTGAAACCAGATTAGTAGATTGGAGAAAAGCTGATTTTGAGGGGCTGAGATTACAACTATGGAAATCAAAATAGGCAACCATAATGACAAATAACAATACACAACAACAGTGGGAAACATTTAAAATGATGATTAACATAGTGCAGGAAAAATACTTTCCACTATAAGAGAAGAACAAATTAAAAACTAGTGCGGCTCCATGGATGTGTAATGACATAATGGAAAAAATGAGGGTTTGGAAAGAGGCATACATTAAGCATATAGACAGCAAAGAGAGAAATTGGAGGGATTAGGAGAGAAGTAAAAAACAAAATTAGGAAGGCAAAGAGGAACTATGAAATTAAATTATCATGGAACATAAAACAAAGTAATAAAATATTTTGCAGGAACATTAATATGAAAAGGAAGGCTGTGATGGGAATAGGATCATTAAAGGATAGACAGGAAAATAGCCCAGGCAATGATAGAGAGGTGGCAGAAAAATTAAATAACTATTTTGTTCTGGTATTTACCAGGGAGAGTGAACAGGTAGATATAATAATGAATGATGAGGTGAGCAAAGAGACAAGAGGATTTAAAATAAAAAGAAGGGGATGTATTGAATAAACTAATCAAACTCAAATAGGATGAAGCCTTTGTCTGGATAGATTACATCCACACATTTTAAAATAATCTAAGGAAGAGATAGCAGAGGCGTTATTACACACATTTAATAATTTATTAGAAAAAGATGTAATGCCAGAAGACTGGTGGATAGCTAATGTAATTCCTATATTTAAGAAGGGGGACAGAACATGTCCAGGGCATTATAGACCAGTGTAATAATGGTGGTAGGGTAAATAATGGAATTCCTCTAAAGAAGGGAATAGAAGAGCATGCAGAAACAAAAAATATAATAATGAATAGTCAGCATAAATTTCAAAAGATAGTATCTTATTTGATCAATCTTCTTGAAATTTTTGAGAAGGTAACAGCTGTTATAAAATGGATTCTTTAGATGTCTCAATGATGAGATCTTGAGACTTGTATACTTAAACATGAACCCTTTATTGTTAGTCTTTAACTATTTACAGATTCCAGATTACTGTCATGCATAGTGCTGTTACCCCCATGCATGCTGGTTCCAGAATGTTCTTTTTAGACTGTTCTCTCAGCCTATTACCATGTGACTCCATGCAACATACCGTGGGCAGTGCTATTCTCCAGTCCCATGTTAACACAAAAGGCTAGTATGCAAGTACAGGTAGTAATTAGGTAACAAGTAATTAGGAAAGCTAATAGAATGTTATCATTTATTGCGAGGGGAATTGAAGACAAATGTAGGGAGGTTATGCTTCAGTTGTACAGGGCACTAGTGAGACCTCATTTGGAGTGCTGTCTACAGTATTGGTCACCTTATTTAAGGAAGGATGTAAATGCGTTGGAAGCAGTTCAGAGAAGGTTTACCAGACTAATACCTGGAATTGGTGGGTTGTCACATGAGGAAAGGTTGGACAGACTAATCTTGTATGTGCTGGAGTTTAGAAGAGTAAGAGGTGACTTGATTGAAGCATATAAGATCCTGAGGGGTCTTGACAGCGTGGATGTGGAGAGGGTGTTTCCTCTTGTGGAAGAATCTAGAATTAGGGGTCACTATTTAAAAATAAAGGGTCGCCCATTTAAAACAGAGATGAGGTGACATCTTTTTTCACTCAGAGGGTCATGAGTCTTTGGAACTCTGTTCCTGAAAAGATGGTGGAAGCAGGGTCTTTGAACATTTGTAAGACAGAGGTGGATAGATTCTTGGTAAGCAACAGGGTCAAAGGTTCTTGGCGATGGGTAGGATGCAGATTTCAAGTTACTATCAGATCAGTCATGATCTTATTAAATGGTGGAGCAGACTTGAGGGGTTGAATGGCCTACTCCTCTCCTTGTTGGTATGTTCGTATGTTGTGAATCTTTGTAATTCTCTACCCCATAGAGCTGCTTACTTGTTGAGCATATTCAAGGCTGAGATCAATATAATTTTGGGCTCTCGTGGAATCAAGGGATATGAGATTGGATAGGCAAGTGGAGTTGAGGTCAAGGGTCGACCATGATCTTATTAAATATTGTAGTAAGCTAGAAGAGCCATATGGCCTACTCCTGCTACTATTTCTTGTGCTCTTTTGCTCAAAAATACTTATTTGGCTTTGAAGCATTTTGGGGTAACCTAGCATTGTGAAAGATGCTACAAAAATGTAAGTTAGTTCTTTCTTTATTTCTGAATCCAGATCTTATATGTAGATTAGCAATAGCAGAAACTCCAGCACAGACCCCTGGAGCATTCAACTTAGTTCATCTCGCCAGCCCAACAGCACTCACCTAACCACCACCACCTGCTTTCTTTCTTGTAGTTAATGCTTTATCTGCCTTACCTCGGACACCGTACTGTCTTTAAGCAGGATTCCTTTGGTTTCCCATGTGCGCTGCATGATTGAAGTTTTCAATATATATCTGGGATGTCACTCACAAAAAATTAAGAAGGGTGAGCAAGCAGGATCTCCTCCTTCTGAAACGAGATAGGCTTTCATTAATTAGGTTTTACATGAACACCACTTGGAAGAAGCACTGAGGGTGGGAAGGGCACAGAATGTACTCTGGGTGGGGGACTTCAATGTCCAACATCAAGAGTGGCTCAGTAGCACCAGTGCAGCTGAGTTAGATGAGTCCTAAAGTACATAACTGCTAGACTGGGTCTGCGGCAGGTGGTGAGGGAACCAACAAGAGGGAAAAACATACTTGACCTCATCCTCACCAACCTGCCTGCCGCAGATGCATCTGTCCATGACCACCGCACAGTCCTTGTGGAGACGAAGTCCCGCCTTCATATTGAGGATACCCTCCATCATGTTGTGTGGCACTACTACTCTGCTAGATGGAATAGATTTCGAGCAGATCTAGCAACTCAAGACTAAGCAGCCATGAGGCGCTGTGAACTATCAGCAGCAGCAGAATCATACTCAACCACATTCTGTAACCTCAGGGCCCAGCATATCCCCCACTCTACCATTACCACCAAGCCAGGGGATCAACCCTGGTTCAATGAAGAGAGCAGGAGGGCATGCCAAGAGCAGTGCCAGGCATACCTAAAAATGACGTGTCAACTTGGTGAAGCTGCAGCACAGCTACTTGCATGGCAAACAGTCGTGAATGGTGTTGGACAATGAAATGACTCACTGAAGGAGGAGGCTCCACAAATATCTCCACCCTCAACGCTGGGGGAGCCCAGAACATCAGTGCAAAAGATAAAGCTGAAGCATTTGCAAGAATCTTCAGCCAGAAGTGCCAAATGGATGTTCCATCTTGGCCTTCTCCGGAGGTCCCCAGCATCACAGTCTTCAACCAGTCTTCACCCAATTCGATTCATTCCATGTGATATCAAGAAATGGCTGAGGGCACTGGATACTGCAAAGGCTATGGGCGCTGACAATATTCTGGCAATAGTACTAAAGACCTGTGCTCCAGAACCTGCCACGCCCCAGCTAAGTTGTTCCAGTACAGCTACAACACTGGCATCTACTAGGCAATGTGGAAAATTGCCCAGGTATGTCCTGCACAAAAAAAGCAGGACAAATCCAACTCAGCCGATTAGCACCCCCATCTGTCTACTTCTGATCATTAGTAAAGTGATGGAAGGGGTCATCAACAGTGCCATCAAGTGGCACTTGCCTTGCAATAACTTGCTCAATGACGCTCAGTTTGGGTTTTGTCAGGCCACTCAGCTCCTGACCTCATTACAGCCTTGGTTAAAACCTGGACAAAAGAGCTGAATTCCAGAGGTGAGGTGAGAGTGACTGCCCTTGACGCCAAGGCAGCATTTGATCGAGTGTGGCATCAAGGAGCCCTAGAAAAACTGGAGTCAATGGAAATCAGGGGGAAAACTCTCCGCTGGTTGGAGTCATACCTAGCACAAAGGATGATGGTTGTGGTTGTTGGAGGTCAATCATCTCAGTTCCAAGATGTCACAGCAGGAGTTCCTCAGGGTAGTGTCCTAGGCCCAACCATCTTCAGTTGCTTCATCAATCACCTTCCTTCCATCATAAGGTCAGAAGTAGGGATGTTTGCTGATGATTGCACAATATTCAGCACCATTCATAACTCCTCAGATACTGAAGCAGTCCATGTCCAAATGCAACAAAACCTGGATAGGCTTGGGTTGGCAAGTGGCAAGTAACATTTGTGCCACAGAAGTGCCAGGCAATGACCATCTCCAACAAGAGAGAATCTAACTGTCGCCCCTTGACATTCAATGGCATTAACATCACTGAAACCCCCACTATCAAAATCCTGGTGGTAACCATTTACCTCCCAAGCCCACGACCACTACCATCTAGAAATACAATTCCAGCAGACACATGCGAGCACCACCACCTGGAAGTTCTCATAGAAGCCACTCACAATCCTGATTTTGAAGTTTGTTGCCGTTCCTACACCGTCACTTGGTCAAAATCCTGAACTCCCTTCCTACCAGCATTGTGGGTGTACCTACACCATGTGGACTGCAGCGGTTCAAGGGAGCAGCTCACCACCACCTTCTGAAGGACAATTAGGGGTGGGCAATAAATGTTGGCCTAGCCAGCGATGCCGACATTCCATAAATGAATTAAAAAACTTGCTTAAATATTACCTTTCCGGACTATCAAACACATGGGGTTGTAACTTCCTCGGAGTGGCAATCAGCGTCTGGTTGCCACTCCGTGCCAACTTACCTACGCTAAATTTCTTCCGTACCTGTTGTGTCCGACCTTCCAACCCAGGCTGGGCGAGATCCAGCTTTGAAGCCCAGCACCGTCAAATTGAAGGAGGTCACGTCCCCTTTTTTCCGGCACTAGCTGCCATAAAGCAGGTAAGTTTAAAGACCAGGGAGAAGGTAAGATTCTAAAGCAAGTGAAAAAGATTCGTGGATGGGGATATTCGGATGGGGGGAGGGGGTCTGACATCGGGGCTTGGTGTGGGGGGAGACGGACATCGAGATGGGGGTGCATGCAGGCCACACATTTGCTTGGGGTGGGGAGGGGGCGGGTGGGGGGTGGAGTGGTAGGCATTTGGAGGGATATGGGTTTGGGGATCGGACATTGGAGGAGTCTGGGTGGGTCAGACATCAGGAGAGGACGCACTGGGCCGGACATTCGTGCGGGTGAGGGATTTGGACATTGGGAGGGCTGGGATGCGTCGGGCATTGGGAGGGGTTGAGGAGTCGGATCAGGGGGTAAGAGTTGGGCCCGTGGGGAGTGGCGGTGGAGGATGTTGGGGTGGAGACCCGTGTGGGTGGAGGGAATCCCATGGGGGTCAGTGGGTGAGGAATGTGGGGTGGGGTGGTTAGTTAGGGGTGGGGGAGTCCCCTGGGTTGGGTGGTGGGGGTCAGGGCTATGGGGGGAGTCCCATGTGGGTGGAGAGAATCCCATGGGAGTCAGCGGGTGGGGAATACCATGGGGTGGGGTGGTTAGTCAGGGGTGGGGGAGCCCCTTGGGGGGGAGTCAGGTCTGTGGGGGAGCCCCATAGGGGTCAGCAGGTGAGGAATGTGGGGCAGGATGGTTAGTCAGGGGTGAAGGAGTCTCATGGGGGGATCGGCCTGGGTCTTTACAATACTTACCCAGAAGTTAGAAGAGGATTTAATTCTTCTAACTTTTTTCAGGTAACTATTGGTATGACCCTGGAGGAACCACCCAAAGTTTGCGATTTAAACTGCATTTTTCGATGGTTCCCAGCGCAGAGCAGGCAGCACAATTGTCCAGAGGAAGTGTGCACTTCTGGGCAATTGCCGTGCAAACCCTTACCTGGGAACTTCCCAGAGGGATTCCCCAGCCTATCTTTGGGGTACCCCTCAAATCCGACGCTGGGGAGCTCGGAGGTTATGGCCCATACAACGTAAGAAAATGAACTTTTAGGTATAAATGTAAGTTTCACAAAAGTAGGACAACATAACCATTGAGGAGTGTGAGGAATACTTCACACGCACTTTTTTATATTCAGATGAGTTTCCATAATGTTTCTGGACCCGCAGCTGCTACTTCATTGCGCTGTTTTTCTTGGAGTAACTCCTTTTACTGGCATAACTAAGGCAAAAGATTCCGGAATTTTAAGTGCAAATTGCTTCAGAGCAAATTGAGTTTCCCAGTCCTTTGCACTGCTATTAAAAATATTGTGCTAGACAAAACAGGCCATTCTCCACCAGGGCGACTTAATCGTCATTAAGAATTTACTGCTAACTCCACTTGTTTACAGGCCTTCAAGGACACATCAAAATTTAATCTGGAAATTTTGGGCACAAGGTACAATTTGAGTGGTTTCAAATGTTTTTTTAAAATTTACTAAGAAGCTATTTCAACCTGGCTAGAAAATAGCTTTGCGTACTTTAACAGTTACCCGTCGGCAATTTGGGGGCGGGGCCCGCTCGCCGAGGGGAAAATAACACGGGGTGACATCAGGAGGAAGCCCCGACGTCATCCCGGTCCATTTAAATATTCAGGAAGGCGGGCGGACAGCGAAATCAGCTGTCCGCCCGCCGACCTGTCAATGGCCAATTGAGGCCATTGACAGGGTAATTAAGGTAGTTAAATGCCCTGCCCGTCCAACCTTAAGGCTGGCGGGCAGGCCAGGAGCCCCAGCGGACTTCTGATAAGACATGAAACCTCATCCACTGGTGCGATGAGGTTTCATGTCCGTTTTTAAAAACTTTAATAAAGTTTATGTCCTTTTTATTAACATGCCCCATCTCGTGTGACATTGTCACATGAGGGGGACATGTTAATAATTTTTATATTTTTCTATTTTTAAAGTTTTTTAGAACGTCAGTAATCTCCCTGAGACAGCACTTAGTCAACTTTGACAGTTGGGGAATCCCCACCCCCAACCCCGCACAGGAAGCACATAGCGCCTCCCGCTGGGCATCCCAATGGGCGGGCCTTAATTGTCCCGCCCACTCAAAATGGCGGCGGGCCCCGTTTCGGCGGCGGAGTTCAGCTGCCCGCCCGCCGTCGAGCCGGTGGGGCCCACCCGCCCACCAAGGGCAAAATTCTGCCCATTGTCATTAATTTAAAATCAGGTCACTCACAAGTGGTGGATTGACACTGTGATTTAAAAGGCTTATTTTTAGACATAAACCAACTTTCAGCTGTATTGATCAAACCGTACCAATATAACAGTTTTAAATACATCGAGGAATATCTGGTAAAGTGTCATTTCTTATTGAATTGAACTAGTACATTGCAGAATTTGTGTTCAGCAATATGGAAGTGAGTTTGAGCAGCACCTCGGAGTGATGGTGGTGGGTGTTGGGGGGGACAGGAAATCACTTTTCAAAGTGGCTGTAATTCTGGGTGCAACTTGCAGCGGAATCACTGATTGCACCAAAGTGGAAATTCTACCCCCTGCCGTTTTTAGACGAGAGAAGTGATTCTTTTGAAACCTACTGGAATTGTGATCTGTCCCCCAAGTTCTAAATTGGCGTTGAGTATCGGAAATGTTAACACCGCTGAGCCAGGCAGTGAGGAAGATCGTAGGTTTGAATAGCGCTCCACTCAAGCCTCAACCTGAGTTGCACTGAGAAAGAAGAAACTGAGGAAAAGGCTACTGTGTGTCCCTGAAAGGGAATTATACCTGGGTTTTTCCTAACCATCCGTTGTGGCCGCTGACACAAGGAATTGCTGAGAAGCAGCTGTGCATCCATTCACTTTGCTGCAAAGAATCAGGGCCAATAAATGAAAAATAAAGTGGCCAAACACACCTAGCATAATACCACAATGAATAAATGAAGGGCAGAAATGTTTCCAATTTTATAACTAGTTTAATATTATCTATGCAAATCTATTAGTAATAAGCAGTTCCATTTAGGACAGCTATACACCAATCAAAGAATAATTGCATTTTCCCAGTGGCCATATCAGTAGTCGCGTTGGTCTCACAAGCTAAAGCATTTAATAACTGAAGGTTTGCACACCTGTATGCAAGCCCTTTCACACCAATAATAACATACAGTGTGCCAACCTAATTGACGTGGTAAGAGTATCACTCCCTAGCATTCAGAGCTTGCTGTTATTTTGAAACGTTATTCGAGTTTTTTAACATTCCATTGAGTCACAGAACAAAAAATATTCAAGCCAAGAAATATTTGAGGCACAGTTAATCAGCTTTTCAGGAAATTTTCATGATGTTGACTATTCAACTCTGGATAGAAATGAGACATGATTCACATGAAGTACTGGAGAGCACTAAAGTCCTATCTATGATTTTTATATGTTCCATTAAGACTAAACTTAAAAAGAAATGGGCAGTTAGCTCTAAATTTGAAGAATTCTTGGACCACAGGAGCATTATAAATAGACTTTACTATTGAAAGACATGGAAAAATAATTTTATATTCATTTGCGTTCCAGACTGTAACTCACCAATTGCAATAAAAAAATGCCATCACCCTTTCATAGTGCATTTTCCAAACATTGCAGCATGTTTTTCAGAGGTACAATTTTTAAAATTATAGTTTTATATTATATACCAGTGTTACTAGAGATACTTTACCTTATTACTTTATTTGTTACTAGCAAAGTAAAGTAAAGAAAAAGTAACAAATGATGAAGTGCTGAGGAGTGTGAATGAACAAAAAATTTGCCGAATATAATTAGGAAAAAGACAGGGAGACAGGGCAGGACGCATGTTAGGAAATGGACTAGTAAGGGACATTATGGAGGGAAGATTTTGGGGAAAAAGAAGAAGAGGAAGAGAATATCAATGTTGGATGGCTTGAAAATTGAAGGAAGTTAGTGGAAAACGAGACACGGAGAAGACAATGAACCAAGGGCCTGCCTTCAGACAGAGCATACATAATGATGATGACTAGAGATACATCTGTCCAAGCTCAAGGATTTTACAAAGCAAGCTGAAGTAGGGTTGAAACAGTATTCAGCCCTCATTTACATTGTGAAGTGATAAAATACAGTCAGAATTCCCTGTTGGCTTAATGGAAAATGCACCTCCTGGGGCAGAATTTCACCCATGTCGGGCGGGCTCGGTGGGGCGGGCGAGGGCGATCGGGAAGCTGACCACTGCCCGCGATCGGGGCCGGAATACGGTTTCACGCCGGCGGGCCAGCGTGAAACGCAAGCTTCAGCACTCGGTGCTGCCTCTGCGGGTGGGGAGGGAGCCGGGCGAGTGCGAGTGCCATTTGCAAATCGCCCTGAGATGAAGTGTGATAAAAAAACAATAAAGGAAATGAAAATGTAATGAAACGTCCCCTCATGAGTATCTGTCATGTTATTAATGAAAAATTAAAGTTTTTATTTCATTTTTATTTGCTCTTAGAAACGTCATCCTGCCTGTGGATGAGGTTTCCAAAAAAAAGTGCAAAGGCCGCTTGGCCTTTTCACCTGGGTTGGACGGGCAGCTAAAAACTTCTTTTAATTAACTTTTTAATGGCCTAAATCAGCCTTTTAATTGTTGGCGGGTGCGCTGCCGACTCTGGCGCGTGCCCGCTGACCGAAATATCGCATGAGAGCCTGACGTCATCGCGCCTCATTTTACGCTCGGTTGGGTTGGGCGCGTGCCCACCTGCCAAGCTAAAAATTTTACCCACGGTGTGAAACTGAGTCACAAAGTCCAAGAAAATCTCATATTCTATCCTTGCCAAATGTTAGGGTGGTAATTGAGTCTATGTGCTCAAGAGAAGGAAAGGTAAGGCCTCGGATTCTTGCTCCTGGGGCTGAATTTTACACTGAGGGGGGCAGGGTGTTTGCCCTGCGGCGTAAAAATCAATGGTGAGCCTGCTGCTACTTGGCAGGCTCATCCCTCAGTCATTTTACAGCAATGGGACCGCCAATTGCCTTGAGGCGAGCCTTCCATTCCCATTGGAGAGGAAATCCTGCCTCCAAGAGCTGTCCGACACTCAGGCAGCTGGCAGCTCTCTTGTCCCAACGGAATCACTGGGAGCGGTGGACACTGCTGGGGCTGCATACAGTCCTGAAGAGGAGACGCCAAGGAGGCCTGGACTTAAAGGTAAGTCCAGGGGCTCGCTGGGGCCTGGTTGGCAGGCCCTGGCTAGGGTAGCGTGTGGTGGGGGTGTTGGGGGGGGGGGTGGGAGGGCTCGTATCGTCAGGGCATGTGGGGAAGGGTAATTTTGCTTGGGGGTGTAACCTTGTTGTGGGGGGTGTCCTGTGATGGGCACAGGTGCTGAAAAGTAAGTAACCCGCTGATTGGCCATCAGTCCATCAGGCTTCATCATTATTTGGCTCTCCAGTGCCTCCATTGGCCCATGGGCCAGTGGGTCATCTGACAATCCATCCCCCACTACCAGTAAAATTGCAGCGGGATGGGTAGATGTGGGTAGGCAGCAGGTCAGGTGCCATTGCCATGGCAGCTAATTTTATGCCCTGCCCTGCCATCCTGCTCCTGGGGCCGGGGGCCTTAAAATTCTGCCTGACAATGACCCTGGATTGGAAGCATATGTGGTGGATGTCAGGCAAGGAGGAGTTTGGACTTGACTGCAAAACTCTGGGCTGAATTTTGCCCTTGTCGAGTGGGAGTGGCGGGTGGGCCTGGGAGTGGTTGTGAAACTGACCACTGCCCGCGATCGATCCCCGTCCGCGATTTCACGCTGGCTGGCCAATTAACGGCCAGCTAGCGTGAACTGTTCGCTGCAACGCTGAGCGCTGCTGGGGTGGGGGTGGGGGTGGGGGGTGGGGTGAGCACGTGGATGCACACACTGAAAGCTCCCTGAAGGCACAGAGCTGCCTTAGGGAGCTGAAAATTTAAAACAGGAAAAATAAAGATTTAAAAAATAAGGTGAACATGTCACCTTACGTGGCTCTGTCACATGAGCAGGGACATGTTATAAGTGAGATTTAAATATTTTAATTTTATTCTTAATTCCTGTTGGAAACCTCATCCTGCGCGTGGAAGAGGTTAAATCAAAAATCCAAAGGCCGCTTGGCCTTTTTGCTCGCCTGCCAACCGAACGGTTGGATGGGCAGCGAAAAATCTTATTTACTTAATTGATCAAGGGCCTTAACAGGCCTCTTAATTATTGGCGGGTGCGCTGCTACTGAGCGAAGTATCACAAGAGTGCCCGATGACGTCAGGACGCTTGCCCTACATCATCGCGCACTATTTTACTCTCGTTCGGGTCAGGCCCGTGCTCACCCGACGAGAGAAAATTCTGCCCTCTGTGTGGATTAATAACCTGTCTAGGTTCACACGTGAAGAATGGGGGGCTTGGTGGAGGGGCTGAGGTACTGTAGGGACACTCATTTGTGTTTCTTTATTTATTTCTCCAAGTTATTTTTTAAGATAAGTTTATGTTCCTTTCCACATTATGAACTACTGTCGGGGGTGGTGGTGTGTGTCAGCTTCACCTCTGACTTCTGAGTGGTTCAAATCGCTCCCACTCCCTGGGTTCTAGACCTTGGTCTTATTTGGGGGTTGTGACAAGATGCAGCAGACAACTGGTTTTGGTGCAAGAAAAAAACTGAGTTTATTGAAGTCACAAATGAACTTATAACATTAGGATTACACTGAAATTATACAGACCTACAAAGTACACTTAGTTAAGAATGGGGAACACACGGCATAACGAGGGAAAACCATCCTACTAATCCCCTTACCCTTATCCCACCCCCAAAACCTAACTAAATTGAACTAGGAGAGGTCAGGGATCATGCTCACCAACCAGGGTTCCTCGACAGTTCGAAATCCAGCCAGGTAAGCCGGTTGCAGTTTTGGGGTACGCTCTTTGTGTCCTCTGGGGCCTGCCGTCCCCACGTGGTCCTGGTCTGTGGAATCTGCGAAGGTTCTTCAGTTGGGTGGAGGGCGCGGTTGTGGGTGGTCGATCTTCGTGGAGGGCTGCGGTTGCAGACTTGTTGTCTTCGGTTGAGCCTGCCACCCTGTGCCCCTGACTGTGATGTTGCCTGCGGGCCTGCAAACCTCCAGATCTCCTTCCTCCGCTTGGCTCAGCTACTCCTCCCTGCTTAAAATCTGCTTCAACTGTTCCAAAACTGCTCACCCACCTAAACTGCTTAAACTCTGCTTCAACTGTTCCAAAACTGCTCACCCTCCTGTATCAGCTCCTGGTGGCCCAGTTATACTGTTTTTTCAAATATTTTATCTCAATCCAAATCAAGGTTAGTTCTTTGTCTGATTTTGGTGGGCTTCCCCAGGTGATTGTTGTCTCGTTGTTTTTAATGGGCTTTCATGATGTTTATCGTTGTCTTCCTGTCCCCGTAACTAGTCTTGGACTGAAAGCCATTGTATATGTGGAGTATTGATAGGTTCACATAATTGCATTGATTGCTGCCTTCCTACCTTAGTAGTTAGAAGCGATTATTTAATCAAGATTTTGATGGGCTTTAGTTTTGTGTAAGATGAAGTCTTTCTCTGGGTTGATTGTTTTTAAGGGAAGAATGCATATTCTGTCTCCTCTCGTTTTCTGGTTTTAGGCAACAATCCACACTGCACTCAACAAGCCCGGGCATGTCCAGTCCCAGGCCTTCATGGGCCTAGCCTCCTGTCTGCAGGGTTATAAACTTAACTCAGCAGTTGGGTCCTCTGCCATAAAAGTTATATCCTTGTTGATGATATGAAAAATGTGGGAATTTTGAGAACCCTTCAGCCCCCACCCCGTGATACTGAAACCTTGCTTCAAGTATCATACAGGAAAAAAAACAAAATTCCCCACCCTCCATAGTCAATCTTCCCCTGTAATTACCTATCTAAGATCTCATGACACATACATTCCCCATTCTTTAAAATGTGGTGTACGTAAGCATGCATAGGCAAAAAACAGTTATTTACATACATCCAAACATTTAGGGGGTCCAGCACCCCACTTGGTGCACATACATCTTTATTAAAAGAAAACAACATGTAAAAGTCTTTTTTAAAAATAATCGAACACAAAAAAAAAACAACAATCTTTATTCAGGAACACAAAAAAAAACATATGAAAGGTTCAAACAGGTGTATCTCTCTCCACCTTAGCATCATGCTTCTTCCAGGTCCTTTCATTTTGGAACTCTAGGATTTTGCCTTTTCCCTTGCACTGAGAGCACAACAGGTACAACACTATTCCCAGCTGGAAAATCACGAGGATGTGAGAAGCCATTCTGACCCATGAAGAAACCTCAATGTTTTCGAAAATGAGTGGGACTGTGATACCTTGAATCTCTCCTTCTTTATGACGTAAGGTGGGACCGCTGCGAAACGGACGTGTGCACCCCCTTGAATGACTCGAATGTTCTCCACCCTATATACCGGTGCAGGTCAGGCTGTCCCACCCATGACCGGCATCCTCTCTACTATACCCATGATGGTGTGGTTGGAGTGCCCACAATCTACTGGGACAAGGTAGGCTTCAGAGGCTCGGCGGAACTGACACGGGCTTAGTGAATTCTCAAATGGGTGGAGGGCTGCGAGGTGCTTGTTGCTGATCCAGGAGGGGACTAAACCTTGCTTTAAATCCTCCAGGTTGCTGTGGCCCTTGCCCAGCAACCATGCCCCGTACAGCACGCACACCTCATTCTGTGCAGCCTGGTCTGATGCATTCCTATCCTCTCGAATGAGTGCATTCACTGTTTTTGGCGTGCCTTTCCAACTCAGCAATAATCTGCTTTAAATGGACCGTCATGGCCTGGTCCTCGTGTAGCTCTGAGCCTATCACTGTGTTCTCCTCTGTTAAGATTTTTCATAATTGTGTTTTTAAACCGTTTATTTGTGTCTGCAATTCTATGTCATCCAGACTGTTTATCACAGAGGATCCTGTATTATATGCTGTGAAAACATCATTCCAGGTTCCCCTCCTTTGTCTCCCCGCATTGCTAAAGTACTCAGTGTGGGTAGTGCACAGTTCTGTTTTGTCTACATTGGCAAAATCGAACTTGTAGAATTTCCTGAACATTTCTCTTAACAGGGCCTGGTATAGCTGTTCTGTCTCCTTGGGGCACCACTCAGGTAAGTGTACCTCTGTGAGGTTTACAATCACGGAAGCCACTGCGTAGTGTACCCCCTGGTATAGCACCTTTTCGGTCGGCACTAGTACCAGCCCATTCCCTGGTCCCTTGGTGGTGGGAGGGCACTTCTCCAGATGTGTCCTTACTGTCGGGGCCGTGGGCAGGGGCTTTTGGGCGCATGCCACGAGTTCAGTGGCCTTAACTGAGGCTGGAGAGGATGGGGTTATGCAAGTGTGTAGGTGGGAATCCCATTCCACCCCCTTCCCCTTGTCCAGCCATGCTGCGGAAAAGATAATGGATACGCCCGTGGGGCAGGTCTTCCGCGATCCCCACATGCAGACATAGATTCCCTGTTCCGATTTCCACCACTTGTCCCAGCGTACCCTCACCCCCCTATGGTTCCCGGTAATGGTCCGATGGGTGTCGTTCCCCAGTTGCTCCCGGTCAGCTGTACCATCCCCCATGTCTCTGCTCAGCTTCCTGAGCCACCACCACCTTCCCAGGGGAATCTGTCCTCTGCAGGTCAGGCACACGCGTTTCCCCTCAGTGACCCTGACCCGTGTGGCCACAACCTGTATGCTGGGGCAGGGGAGGGAGGCCTCCCCGTAGGTGAACCCGGTCTGACTGGAGTATAGGGTGGAGTTCGATCCCAGCCACCCTGGCCATCTTCCTACATGGGAATAGGTAGTGATCTCCTCCACGTTACCTTCGCTGCCTCTCGCAGTCACAACCGGTGCTCTCTCCCCTGGGCACCCAAAAATGTGGGAGTCCTCCACGTCACCTCGCCTCCCAGTGTCCATTCCTATCAGGGCAAGTAGGAGTATGCCCCCCATCCTATCGAAATCCTTTCTGTAGGGAGACAAACGAGCATATAGCCAGGTCCCGCCAGATTCACTGGCTTGGGTAAAGCATAGTCAAGTCTTGCGACCTCGACTCAATACAAACGCTCTTAAACAATAATACTTAAACTACCAACCACTTTATTTAAAATTGAACTAAAACACCCAAACTTAACAATCTTAAAATTAAAATACAGAAGCTATGTACATCCACTGCCCGTCCCCGGGCGGCCAGGTTAATCCCTGTTCGGGCTATAGCACACTACTCCCTTCAGTGTGGCCGCCCTGTCCTGTACCTTTGGTCCCTCGCAGCCTGCGGCTGCTGGCTGGGGACCTCTGTCCTCAGATCAATCCCTGACTTGAGGGGCTGCCCTTTTAAACTGGGCAGCCGGTGTCTACGGTTTCTATGGCTGTGGCGTTCGTGGGGACCTTCTAGGGACTCTGGCTGGTGGGGGTTTTCTGGCTGGTGGGTCTTCAACCCAAGCCATTGTCCCCTCTTGTGCGGTCTGTGGAGTCTCCACTGCCACTGGCTGGGGATTTCTATCCTCAGGCTGTACCTCTTCTAAACCTGTGTCAGGGGCAGGTAACTCTCTGTCCTCAGGTTCCACCTCGTCTGAGTCCCAGATGAACGGGAGAGTGTCCCAAACGGTGGGTGGGATGGCCCTTCCCTTAAAACAAGCCAGTGCGCCTGCTTGTGCAGTCTGTGAGTTTGCTTCTGCTGCAGGCTGAGGATTTTTATCCTCAGACCTTGCCCCAACTGGCTGTTCCCTTCTCTCGGATTTAAACAACTTACATTGGTTAATGTGGTCAATCTGAGCAGCTTGTAGAATGGCTTTCAATCCTCTGCACCTGATATTCAAGTACAATTAGATACAGATTAATGTACTTTTTACTCTGGTTTGCAAAAATCTACTTCTGCTCTATTTCAAACCTCAACCATCCATTAATCTATGTGACTGTGTCAACTTATGCACAGCTTTTGAAGTGGATACTCTTTTTTTAATATTCATTCATGGGATGTGAGCATCACTGACTAGGCCAGCATTTATTGCCCATCCCTAATTGTCCTTGTTCTGGGGGCGTTTAAGAGTCAACCACGTTGCTGTGGGTCTGGAGTCACAGACTAGGTAAGTAGATTTCCTTTCTTAAAGGACATTAGTGAACCAGATGGGTCTTTACAACAATTGACAATGGTTTCATGGTCATTTACCATCCTCCATAGAAGGATTTGAACCCAGCTCCCCAGAGCATTACTCTGGATTACTAGTCCAGCAACAACACCACTACGCCATCGCCTCCCCTCAAAACTGAGCTAACATTGGCTTTCAATTCACAATGCATGTTTCAGAGTCACCAGATAATGGAGACTTTTAAGCAATCATCTGGAATCCTAAGTTGCAGAAATGAGAAGACCACAATTTAACCAAGACTTGCTCCTCTAATATTGGATTCTACAAGTGTAGAAGACAGAGACTTATTGAGCATATTGCGTAGAATTTATAGTAGTAGTCAGAAATTAACTGCACCTGGAGGCTCCTGAAATTTCAATTGCTGCTAAGTGGCAATTTGCCGGTCAGCAAAGTTTATTGAATATCACATGCTTATTAATTTTCAGTGGCATGTCTCCAATTGAATGTTATAAAGCAATAGTCTGCAGAAAAAAAAACAGCAGATGTGGAGCATTTATGAGACTCCTGAATAATTTGCATCTGCAGATGTTGAAGTTAAACAGAGGTGAAATCTCTACATAAAGGTCCTACTTTACTAAGGGGAATGGGTAAGTACATTTACTAATTAAATTGGCGTAATGAATTATTCTTGAGCAGTTTCACTTAGAATCATTGAATTTTACAGGATTTTCTTTTATTCACTCCTGGAATGTGGTGTTGCTGACTGAGCCATCATTTAATGCCCATCCCCAATTGCCCATGAGAAGGTGGTGGTGAGCTTTTTTTTAATTCGTTCATGGGGTGTGGGTGTCACTGACTAAGCCAGCATTTATTGCCCACCCCTAATTGCCCTCTTCAGGGAGCATTTAAGAGTCAACCACATTGCTGTGGACCTGGAGTCACATGTAGGCCAGACCAGGTAGAGACAGCAGACTTCCTTCCCTAAAGAACATTAGTGAACCAGGTGAGTTAGCAGTCCATGCAATGTAGGTACACCCACAGTGTTATTAGGGAGGGAGGTCCAGGATTTTGACCCAGCGAAAGTGAAGGAACGGCGATATATTTCCAAGTCATGATGGTGAGTGGCTTGGAAGGGATCTTCCAGGTGGTGGTGTTCCCATTTATCTGCTTCCCTTGTCCTTCTAGATGGTAGTGGTCGAGGGTTTGGAAGGTGCTTTCTAAGCAGGCTTTGTGAGTTCACCAAATGCTGTTCATCTTGTAGGTGGTAACACACTGCTGCCACAGTGCGTTGGTGGTGGAGGGAGTGAATGTTTGTGGATGGGGTGCCAAACAAGTGGGTTGCTGTGTCCTGGATAGTGTCAAGCTTCTTGAGTGCTGTGGGAGCTGCACTCATCCAGGCAAGCGAGGAGTATTCCATCACACTCCTGACTTGTAGATCCTGGATAGGCTTTAGGGAGTCAGGAGGTAAGATTCTTGTCACAGGATTCCTAGCCTCTGGCCTGCTCTTGCAGCCACAGTATTTCTACGGCTAGTCCAGTTCAGTTTCTGGTCAATGGTAACCCTCAGGATGTTGATAGTCGGGGATTCAGCAATGGTAATGCCATTGAATGTCATGGGGCAATGGTTAGATTCTCTTTGTTGGAGGTGGTCATTGCCTGGCACTCCTGTGGTGCAAATGTTACTTGCCACCACAAGCCTGGATATTGTCCAGGACTTGCTGCATTTGGACATGGACTGCTTCAGTATCTGAGGAGTCATGAATGATGCTGAACATTGTGCAATTATCAGTGAACATCTCCACTTCTGAATTTATGATGGGAGGAAGGTCATTAATGAAGCAGCTGAAGATGGTTGGGCTGAGGACACTAACCTGAGAAACTCCTGCAGTGATGCTCTGGGACTGAGATGACTTACCTCCAACAACCACAACCTTCTTCTTTTGTGCTAGGTATGACTCCAACCAATGGAGAGTTTTCCCCCGATTCCAGTTCTGCTAGGTCACCTTGATGTCAAGGGCAGTCACTCTCACCTCACATGATACTGTGGCAGGCAGGTTGGTGAAGGAAAGTCCAGTCTATTTTCCCCTCACCACCTGATGCAGTCATGTCCTTTAGGATTCAGCCAGCACTGGTGCTACCAAGCCACTCTTGGTGATGGACATTGAAGTTCCCCACCCAGAGTACATTCTGCAATGTTGCCACCCTCAGTGCTTCCTCCAAGTGATGTTAAACATGGAGGAGCACTGATTCAACAGCTGAGGGAGGGTGGTACATGGTAATCAGCAGCAGGTTTCCTTATCCATGTTTAGCCTGATGGGGTCCCAAGTCAATGTTGAGGACCTTTAGGGCAACTCCCTCTCCACCGTGCCACCACCCCTGCTGAATCTGTCCTGCCAGTGGGACACTGCCTGTAAGGTATGTTTCCATGAATATGACCATGTCAGTCAGTCAGGCTATTGTTTGACTAGTCTGTGAGATAGCTCTCCCAATTTTGGCACAAGCTACCCCCCCACCAAATTAGTGAGGAGGATGACATTGCAGGCTTGAGTTGCCATTTTCAGGGCTTGGGTCCATCTGGTTCCATTCCTTTTTGACTTTCACACAACTGAATGGCTTGCTAGGCCATTTCAGACAAATTTCTGTGGGTCTGGAGTCACATGTAGGCCAGACCAGAGTTACAACAAATCAACAAATGGCTTCATGGTCATCATTTTCATTGACTTCAAATTTCACCATCTGCCATGGTGGGATTTGAACACAGGTACCCAGAGCATTACCCTGGGTTTCTGGATTACTAACCCAGTGACAATACCACTATGCCACTGCCTCCCCCACAGATAGAAGGAGGCCATTTGCCTCATGGTATTTGTGCTGGATCTCTTGAAGAGCCATCTATTTACTTCCACTCCCTTGCCCTCTCCATCTACTCTTTAAAATGTTTATTTCCAAATATTTATTCACTTTCCTTTTGAAAGCTATCATGAATCCTGTCTCCACAGCTGTTTTTGTTTGGGGCTTCCATGCCCTAACAACCTGCCACGTGTGAAACAAAAGTCTCCTAGTGTCTCCTTATGTTTTTTTGGTGATGATCTTGGATGTATACACTTTGGTTATGGACTCACCAATAAATGGAAGTGCTTTTTCCCCTACTTACCTAACCATAGCTCCTCATAATTTTGAACACCTGTATGAAGTCTTCTCAACCCTGTCTGAGTGAAAAAAGCCTCAATATCCTGGACATTCCCCATAAACGAAACTTTTTGTCCCAGTATAATTTTAATGAATCACTTCTGTGTCCTCATCTGCATGACTTTGACATCTTTCTTAAAGTAAATGCCCAAAACTAGACATATATTCTCACAATGACCTAACCATTGTCATCTATTAACTAACTATAGGTCTGTAATTACTCTGTTTTTGTATTCTTATGTGCATAGTTATAAAATCTACAATATCATATTGTTTTTTACACCTTTATCAATTTTCCTTCCACTTTTTAAGATTTATGCATCTGAACTCCAGTGACTCCTCCCCAACTCCTTTTAAAATATTACCATTTAAAATAAATTTTCCTTTCATTCTTTTCCCAAATCAAGTGCCATATCCATAGCCAATGCTAATCTAGTCTTCGGTTACTTGCTTTATTCCTTTCTACCTTTTTAAACAAATGTGTTATATTGTAAACCTTTGCCACAACTTCCATGTTTGGTTGTTTGAAATAATGTGGTCAGTGTCTGTTCCTCTCTGACTTCCCACAGCCATCAGGATTCCATTCTGATTGTCATTAACTTTTGTAGGACTAATTTATTTTCAGTAGCTTTTCCATATACGTGTTCCATTCTCTTCTCTTGCACCTTTCAATCCACTATCAAATTCTTCTGAGGAACCCAAAGCAAAGTGATCTTGGTTGAGACAAGTAACATTTTTTTATAGAAGAAGAAATCCAAAATCCTAATTATTTACTGAAAGAATGAAGTCACAAGATTCCACGGTTTCAAACAAAATAATTTTGACTATATAGTCAAACAAAGCAAACACTAAATACTATTTTAGGTAACCTCCTATATTCTAAAACCCAGAATCAACAGAAGTTAAACATAAATTAACAGACAAATTGTGGTCTATTATAAACTATAAATTACACATTAAATGGCAGATGCAACTAAGAAGATCTTATGAGTTAGCAGTCCATTCTTTGTATATGTCGTCAATCTCAGTCACAAAGTCCTTCAAAGCTCTGTCTTTCACTTGAGGAATTTCAGCTCCTTTTCTTCTAGGATTTAGCCTGATCCCCAGTTGACAGCAGCACTTAACCAACCTTCGGGCAGGGTCTTCATCAAAAATGGCACATGCCTGCAGAGGCTCCTCCACTCTGTTTATGATGGTCTGGGTGAAGTAGTTCCACCATTGTTATCTTCAAGTAACAGAAACAGCTGCAGCAACTGTATATATGCCTATTTTCAGCTTTTGGACCGAGCCTCTGTCTTTTTCAGCCTCCCTGTTCTGCACCACTGGAATCATCAAAGGAACTCTGATGGCTCCGTGTCCTTTTATATGCTTCAGCCAGTTCCAGACTTCCCAGAAGTTTTGGTTTCCAATCTCAGTTTCAGTCTTGGTTTCCCTAGAAACTGGAAGGGTCAATTTCCTTTCAAGGTTTCCATTTTCAGTTTTCCTTTTCAATCAGGGTCTTCTACATTTCAAACCACAGATTCCATCAGAATACTCATTTAAGATCTTCATCTCAGTTAGATTTCTTTGTTTTGTCTCTGTTCAGCCTTATATTTTCTTTAAATATTCTAGATCTCTTTATAAAACCCTTGACTATTTTCTTTTATGTTCTCTGTCACTCCCTTTTCATACTCTTATGGAGGAACCTTACCAACTTTGACATTTTTCTCCCTTTGTGACCAAAAGCATTTCCCCACCTTGCTGGTGTTGGTTAGCCGTAGGGCATAGCAAACTGATGGGAGGCAGCCAATTAGTAGGACAATTACGGAAGTCGGGGTGGTTCCTGAGACGGGAGGCCCAATCAGAAGGCCTGGCGCTCTGGATGGCCGGCAGCTCCATTGTGAGAAGTAGGCACTGCTGAGGCTGGTGGGGCACCAAGAAGGTGCTTTAAAATGGAGGCACTCCCTGAAACCTTCAGAAAATTTGAAAATAAAGCACGGGCACAGTTATCAGGCCAACATTGTGGAATGGGAGTCCCTCCGTCGTATTTCTTGTGGCTGTAGTCTTCCCATTCCAGCAGCTCTGTGATGGGGGAATTGATAGGAAGTGTCAGTGGCGCCCCCACTGCCCCCTCCCCTTCCCAGCCTTAATTGGCCTAATTGGCTACCAGGCAGGTAGCTGTCGCTCTATTGACCTTACCTCTGGCAAGATTGTTTGGAGCTGGGATCACATTGGAAGTTGACCTGAAATGCTATTTTGAAATTTTGCTCCTGTGCTGCCTCCAATGCTGCCTCAGCAGGGCTGATAATATTCTGCATTCTGTCTTTCTATTTTGTTTGATTCCCATCTATATTTTTTGTACTTCGCTCGATTTTCTTTTGCATTTTAGATCTATATTTGATATGTGCCTCATTTTTATGTGCCAGTTTGATTTCAATTTTCTAGATACCTGAGGAACTGCAGCTGTAAAACCACCTACATCCTCTTTACGTGCTGCAGTATGTCTAATTTATAATCATCTCCATTGTTTGTCTGCTGACTTGTCTATTTTTCTTCTCAGCTGGTGCCATTTTTGCATCATTGACATTTGCTTTTTTCCAGTCACTGCTTTATCTTTGACTTTTTCCTCTCCTTTTCAATTTTTATATCAAACTGTATAATGTTATCATCACTACTTCTTAGACTACCCTTAGCCTTCATTATGGAATTGTTATGGCACAGGAGGAGGTCATACGGCCTGTGGCTGGGCCAGCGCTCTGCAAAAGCAACTCAGCTAGTCCTGTTGCCCCGCCCTCTCCCCTTAGTCCTGCAATGTCTTTCTCTTCAGGAGCTTAGCCAATTCCCTTTTCAAAGCCATGATTGAATCTGCATCCATCACACTCTTCAGGTCATGCATTCCAGATCCTAAGCACCTACTATGTCAAAAAGCTTTTTGTCATGTTGGTTGTTTTGCTAATCAGCTTAAATCTGTGTCCTCTGGTACTAGACGCTTCCACTAATGGGAACAGTATCTCTGCATCTACTCTGTTTACATCTCTCATGATTTTGAACACTTCTATCAAATCTTCTCTCAACCTTCTCTTCTTTAAGGATAACAATGCCAGCTTCTCCCATGTATCCATGTAATTGAAGTCACTCACCCCTGGAACCATTCTTGTAAATCTTTGCTGAACCCTCTCCAAAGCACTAGAACTATATCCATCTCTCCGTCTCAAAATACTGATCTAGAAAGTTGTGCTGGACACATTGTAGAAACACATCCCCTTTCTTGCTGTGAGGACAATGGTCACACAGTTCCCTTCCTTATTAATTTTCTCTGTTTGTGGCTGTTCATCTCCTGCAATGTGTGATTTATAGAGCCATTCATTGACATTGTCCTTAGCTAATGCTCAAGTTCAGATACCTTGAACTTGAGTAGAGGAGTCAGAGACTCTTCCTGAATATAATCATTCCAGATGCGCAGAAGGTCCAGGACATCACACAGGCACTATTAATAATGTGCATCATCTACCCCAAATACTAAGCTAATCTCTTACTAACCTAATAACATCAAACACAACAACTTAGTGATTTGGTTCCTCTGATATAGTTGTAAGTTTAAAAATGTCAATCAGTAATAAACATGATGGAGCTTGACTAATGAGTTTAATCCAACAATGAATACTCTTCCTTAATAGACTATCAGAGAGAAGTTAGTTATATGCCAAGCACTAGAGATCATGAAATACATAAACAGTTAATCATTCTAAACTGTGATAAGATGTTAGAAATCCCTTCCCCTCACAAGGCTGTTAGAAATTGAACACCCGCCTTAGTGCACTGCGAAACAGAAATGGTTTCTAATAACCTATAGGCAATTGTTGAACAAGGTTCAGCAGAGCAATAAACTGCAGTGCTGCTTTGGAGTAGTTGACCAGTTTCTACAGAGGTTTCAGGGGTCAAGGTTGCTTACAAGACTAAGAGAAGTCACTCAACAGCTATGTTCTATATGTATTATTGTGTCCACATCTAACAATCAACTCTTAATTGCAATATATTTTTCATTGGAGATCATGTGGGATGCCTTCCATGTGCTCCCCTCTCTCCTGAAAATGCCATGCTCTTAGACCAAAACAAATTAGTCATATTTCATAGTTGCCAACTGTCCACTTCTGTATTGGACTGTAGGCTTTCTCAACTCATGTCCATGCTGTTCACATATGGTCATCCTCAACAAATGTTTTCCATCCTTCTGCTCAACATATTCCATTAGCTTCACTCAAAGGTCTCTTCTTTTCCTCCTTGCAGGAGAAGAGAGCACAGAACGAGGCAGAGGCTAAGAACTGTAGGTAGCCCTCCAGTTATCTCTCAACTGAGAGCTGCAGAGGAGGAGGTGCTGGATGTTAGTGGAGTCTCAGCTTGTTTGGATGTGAGAGTTTGAGGTCTTCCAGACACCTAGTGAGAGAATTAAATATCAGACAGCCACATGACATACAACACTCATGTTAGCAACGAATGAAGAATTATCATGTGCATAATGATCATTTGTAACATTCTTAAATTGACCATTCTAATTCATATCTTTAATCTCCCACACAGCTTTCAAGCACCCCATAGCAGGTGGTTGAGGAATATGATGACGACACATCAAAGGGTGCACCATCACATGTCTTTCCTTAAGTAAGGAGACCAAAACTGTACACAATACTCCAGGTGCAGTCTACCAATGCCCTGCACAATTGTAGCAAGGCTTCCCTACTTTCATACACCATCCCCCTTGCTATAAAGGCCGATAATCCATTTGCCTTCCTCATTACCTGCTGTCCCTTTTGCAATTCATGTACAAGGACACTCAGATCCCTCTGTACCATAGCATTCTGCAGTCTCGCTCCATTTAGATAAATTTCTGTTTTTCTATTCTTCCTGACAAAGTGGACAACCTCACATTTTCCCACATTATATTCCATTTACCAATGTTTTTTCTTGCCCACTCACTTAACCTATCTATATCCCTTTGCAGGTTTTTTGTATCTTCCTCACAATTTCCTACCTATCTTTTATCATCATCAAATTTGGCTACAATACAGTCATCCAAATCATTAACGTAGTCTGTAAATAGCTGAGGCCCCAGCACTGATCCATGTGGCGCTCCACTAGTTACAGTTTGCCAACCTGATAATGATCCATTTATCCCAACTTTCTGTTTCCTGTTAGTTAGCCAATCCTCTATCCATGATAATTTATCAATCCAAAGGGAGACAGGGACAGCATTGGAGTGTCAGGGTTGTAGATTGCAGGATACTCCAACTGGACACAGTTGCTGAAGTTCGGATGCTGTTGATGAAGAGGATACCTTTGACGCAGCAGCAAAGAATATGTGATGTGCTGGCAGGCATTCCAGCTGCAATATGTATGCTTGGACAGAGATTGGAGGAGCCCATCTCAAGCATGAATGCTATGGTATTGCTAGTCTTTGCAATTATAATTTGTTCATGGACAGAGTGACCATTTGCATGGAACATCAAATACGACAATTAAATGAGTGCGTGCAGGTCCTCACCAATGACTTGTACACTGCGAATGTTACCTTAAATAGGATGCATGATACCCTAAGTTTGGCCTTTCATCAGCTGCCTGGTCTGCAGCCGTGAGTTCTCCAGCTCATAAGAACTTAAGAAATAAGAGCTGAAGTAGGCCAGTTGGTATTTCAAGCTTTCTTTGCTGTTCCATTAGATTATTGCTCATATTCTACCTGAACTCCACCTTCCTGCACAAGCCCCATTTCCCTTGGTTCCCTTAGTACCCCAAAATCAATCAATCTTTGTTTGAAATCTATTCAATAACAGGGCATCCACAGGTCTATGGGGTATAGGATTCCAAAGATTTGCAACTCTTTGAGTAAGAAATTTCTCCTTATGTCAGTCATAAATGGTTGACCCCTTATTCTGAGGTTGTGACCCATGTTCTAGATGTTTTATTCAGGGAAATATTTTCTCAGCACCTATCCTACCGAGCCCCATAAGAATTTTTAATGATCACCTCTCATTCTTCTGAACTCCAGGGGATATAGATCTGGTCTACTCAATATCTCCTCTTAGGACAATCCTCTCATCCCAGGAAGAAATGTAGTGAACCTTTGTTGCACACCCTCTAGGACAGGAATGTCTTTCCTTGGGTTAAGAGACAAAAACTGCACACAGTATCCCCAATGTGCCATCATCAGTGCACTGTATAATTATAATAAAACTTACTTGCTCTTATGCTCCAATTGTTTAGTAACAAAAGCTAACACACCATTTGTTTTCCTAATTTCTTGCTTTACCTACATGTTAACTTTGTGATTCATGTATCAGGATAGAGAGGCACATCTGAATGCAAATATTTCCCAGTTTCTCACCATTCAAAAAATATTCTACATTTTTATTTTTCCTACCAAAGCAGATAACTTCACATTTTGGCACAATGGATTCCATCTGCTATGTTCTTGCCCACTCACCCAATCTGTCTATATCCCTCTGCAACCTTTTTGTGTCCTCCACTGCTGACTTTCCCGCCTACCTTTGTATTGTCAGCAAACTTGGATACGTTGCACTCTGTCCCCTCATCTGAGCCATTAATAGAGATTGTAAATAGCTGCAGTCCAAGCAGCGATCATTGTGGACAATGCTAGCTACAGCCTGCCACATCTAACTGTAGTAATTGTAGTGTTGGGAAATGTAGGACTGTAGCTTAAAGAATAATCCTGTGTGGTAAGATCACATGATCTGTGTAAACCAATGTGTTAGCAGTGCGGGAAACCTCTACAGGAGAGTTCTTGTTTAGTTATGGAGTTTGATGTAACACGTGTAGTTGCTGCTGCTTTCTTGTAAATAAAGTTAAATGTGTCCACTAAGAAAAGTTGTCTGGAAGATCAACTCTATAACAAACTGGTGATAAGGATAAACCAGAGTCAGTGCTGTACCTCACCCAGCAATTGTGAGTATCTAAGTTCATTTGAAAGAAAAGAAGATATACTCATCCAAAATGCCACAGTTTGGCAGAATCAATCCCTTTGAGACAGTCACAGACAATTGGTCTCAATATATAGAACATCTTGTGTTCTACTTTCAAGCCAACGAAATTACGGGGGAGGAAATGAGGAGAGCAATTCTCCTGAGTATTTGCGGGAGCAAAACCTTCAGTTTAGTTTGAAGCTTGATTGTTCCCAGTGCCCCAGATTCGAAGACTTTCAGTGAATTAGTAGACCTCGTTAAGGGACACTTTCAACCCAAGCCCTTAGTCACAATGTTCATGTTCAATTCACAGAATAGAGCCCCATGGGAGACCATTGCTACCGACGCGGCAAAATTAAACAGAATATTGTGTTTTTAGTGAAATGCTGAATAACATGATCAGAGATCGTTTAGTATATGGCGTGCAGGAAGACACTTCAGCGAAGATTGCTGGCTAAAGTGAATCTTGAATTTAAGAAAGCGTTAGAAATAGTGCTGGGGATGGAATGTGCTGTAAGGGATTCACAAGCGATTCAAGGGCCGTAAAATGGCGCTGTTCTCCTAGTTAGGCAAGAAAAGTCAGCTGAAAGTGGCGCAAAAAGCCGCAACTCCAAGCGGGAATCAGCCCCTGCTAACCGCAAAATGAGAGGAAACAGCTTAGCAACTAAACCAAAAACTAACTTTCATCGACATGGAAACAATCATTATTCTAACGATTGGTAATTTAAAAAAGTAAAATGTTATTTTTGTCACAGAAATGAACACATAATGAGGCAGTGCAAAGTGAGATTTAAACAGGCCTCCAAAAGCAACAAACAAAGTCCAATGAAGTCTACAGTGTAGAAGAGCCAGAAACAACCAATTCTGACATTTATTCATTATTCAACATGAAAGTTGGGAATACAGAGCCAATATTTGTTAGAGTGCAAGTGAATGGTAAACCATTAAAAATGGATGTAGACACAGGTGCTTCTACTACTGTAATAGGAGAACACACCTTCAGATATTAAATAAAGATGATCAGCAATTAAATTTGGAACAAATGTACACAAGCGAAGAAATCCAACTGAAAGGTATCACCAGAGCAATTGTTCTTTATAGACACCAATCAGCAAAGCAACCAGTGATGGTGGTAGAAAGTGAAGGACCAAGCCTTCTAAGGCATGATTGGTTGAAGGAGATTAAATTAAACTGGTTCGAAACTTTCCTGTTGCGAGCAGGTGGACTACCAGAGCTGCTAAAAAAAATGACACCTTCTTCAAGGATGAACTGGGAAAAATCCAAGGCCTACAAGCCAAGATTTATGTGGACCCAGAAGCAACCCCTTGCTTCTTGAAAACAAGACCAGTGCCATATGCCCTGAGAGTTGACACTGGGCTGAACTGGCTAGAGAAGCTGGGTGTCATAAAAGCGGTTCAGTCCTCAGAGTGGGCAGCTCCCATAATCCCTGTCCTTAAACCAGATCTGTCCAGATCTGTGGGGACTATAAACTAGTGGTCAACAGAGCAAAAAGAGGAGAAATAAGTGCTAAATATTCCTGAATACAAGGCGTTGAAGAAAGAGAAGGAAGGAAATAAAGGAGGAAGGGGATTGATTAAGAAGGATATTGCAGTTTTAAGGAGAGACAGTGTCCTGGAGTAATCAAGGACAGAATCTATTTGGTAATGTTAAGAAGCAATAGAGATGCCATTAATTACACTTCTGGGCATATTCTACAGGCCACCAACCCGTGGGTAAAATATAGAGGGATAACTTTGCAAAGGAGATTACAGAAAGGTGCAAAAACATTAGAGCAGTAATAACAGGATGTAATAACATGGACTGGGATATTAATAGTGTAAATAGCAGAGAAGAAGAGTTTCTGAAATGTCTTCAGGGGAATTTTCTCATAAGTAGATTCCTGGCCCAATGAGGACAGAGAAATTGGTGAATCTGGTTGTGAGGAATGAGGTGAGTCAAATGGATCAAATGTCAATAGGGGAACATTTAGGGAACAGTGATCATAGTATAATAAGGTTTAGATTAGTTATTGAAAAGGATAAGGAACAATATCTAGCAAAAATACTTACCTAGAGGAGGGCCAATTCCAGTGAGTTGAGGATAGATCTGGCATCAGTAAATTGGAATCAAAAATGGTCAGATAAAACTATAATGGAAGAATAGGCTACCATCAAAGGGGAGATGGTTTGGATACAGCCGAGATACATTTCCTTGAGGGGCAATGGTAGGCAAAACAAAGCTAAAGCTCCTTGGATACAAAAGACATAGGGCTGAATTTTCCACTCCTGTTGGCAGCAGGTGAGTTTGGGGTCATAAGCGGACAATATGACGAGAAGGCCAAAAATCAGTTTTACGCTTTTGTGAAACAGGTTTCCAATTGTCCACTCTGCCCATCAATGGCAGGCTGCGTTTCCCACCGCCACATGCTGGGAACCTAATTCCAATACTTTAGCATCTCACTATAAGCCCTGCTTGCCGGAATCATACCCCAACGCTGGATCATCCGGGCAGGTCAACGTGATTGCACGCCGACATGTTTCACAACAGTACATGAGCGATAAGCACCTGGCAAGCTGCACTTCACTCGGGAATTTGAGGTTTGTTTGCTTACTTTGCTTCAGGCAGCACTCGCAGTCATCAGCGCCAGGCTTCGCAGGCAGCACCACATCGCTTTTAGAGGGGCTCACAGGCAGGTTTCTACCTGCCAGATCAGCCATAAGGCGGGGGTGGCTTTTCAATGGCTGCAGGACTAGGACTTGCTTGGGGAAGGGGGAGAAGTGGCCTCAGGCAAGGGAAGAGGCAGCAGGGTGAGGAAGGGGGGTATCCCTGGATGTGTGCACGGGTACATGTTGATCTGTGCTTGTGGCCTTAAGATGGTGAGGGCTGAGGAGGCAGTCTCCAGAGGAGATGAGGCCAGATGGAGATGTGAGGGTGTGTGAGAGAGTGAGTTGTGATGTCCCTTGAGCTGGCAGTGAGTGAGATGCCAGTGAATGTGTGATGGCCTTGTGAATGTGTGAGTTTAAAGTGATGAGATGGTTGCCTTACCCTGGTGGCACGGATGAGATCATTCATCCTCTTTCTGCACTGGATGACCAACTTCTTCTGTGCAATGTTGGCACTGACCACCACTGCCACTGCCTCCCAAGCCGGAGCGGTGAGATTGCTGGACCTACTGTGGCCAGATCGGGGGTGGAGGACATCACGGCGGGCCTCCAAAAGGCATTCCAGTGACTGGTCACTGAAGTATCCTTGGCTTTCAGGGCCATGTCTTCACTGGAGCAGTCCTGGGCTGCAAGCATTGAGAACTGTGTGGGCAGCTGCAGTTTAGATATGGCACCTGGCATGGGGAAAGGGTGAGGCAATGGCATGGCAGGTGACGCAAAGGCTGTCCGCCAGTGGGACAGTGTGTTTCCTGCGCCTGCATAATTAATGAGGTGGGAAGGGAAGATATGGTGTGAAAACCCGCCATTGCCACCAGTGGGTAAAACGTCATTTTTCATGCCCGCTACCGCACTTCTGGGTGCAATTCTGGGGTGATTCCGCACATGGTGTAAGATGAGCAGAAAAAGGTTGCCCACATCAGATGATGAGATGATGAGACGTGATGACAAATGCAAAACAGGCTGAATATAATGAGTTCCAAGGGGAAGTGAAAAAGGAAATAAGTGCACGTGAGGCAAGGAGTAAGTAGGAGAAGAGAATAGCACGTAACATAAGAGGGAATCCAAATGTCTCCTATAGGCATATAAATTGTAAAAGGATACTAAGAAGCGAGGTGAGGCCAATCAAGACCAAAAAGGGAATCTGCTCATGGAGAGAGAGGGCATGGCTGAGGTATTAAACAAATACTTTGCATATGTCATTACCAGGGAAGAAGATGCTGTCAAAGTCATAGTATTAGAGAAAGCTAAAAAATGATCAAGAGGAGGTATTAGAAAGGCTGGCTGCACTTCATGTTGATAAGTCACCAGGACTCAATGGGATGCATTTGAGGATGCTGATGGAGCAGGGTTACTGGCCATAATTTTCTGATCCTCATTAGATGTCTTTGCCAGGGGGCTGGAAAATTACAAATGTTATATCCTTGTTCAAAAAAGGGTGTAAAGATAAACCCAGCAACTACAGGCCAGTCAGTTTAATCCTGGTGATGAGAAACCTTTTACAAACAATAATTCTGGACAAAATTCAAAGTCACTTGGTGAAGAGTGTATTAATTAATGATAACCAGCACTGATTTAGTGAAGAAAAATCATGTTCAACTAATAAGATTGAGTTTTTTGATGGGGTAACAGAGAGGGTTGATGAGAGTAATGCTGTTGATGTGTTGCATGTAGACTTCCAAAAGGTATTTGATAAAGGGCCAAATAATAGGTTTGTCAGCAAATTTGAAGCCCATGGGATAAAAGGGACAGTGGCATTTTGGTTATAAAGTTGGCTGAGTTGACAGGAAACAGAGAGTAGTGATGACTGCCAGTAGTGATGAACAGTTATTTTCATACTGGAAATGTGCATACAGTGGCTTTCCCCAGGGGTCAGTATTTGTACCAAAGCTTTCCTTGATTTATATTAATGACTTAGACTTGGATGTACAGGAAACAACCTCAAAATTAGCAGATGGTGCAAAACTTGGAAATATTGTGAATTGTGAGGAGAATAGTGATAGACTTCAAAAAGACATGGGCAGATTGGTGGAATGGACAGACATGTGGGCAGATGAAATTTAATGTAGAGGAGTGTGAAGTGATACATTTTGGTAGGAAGAATGATGAGAGGCATTATCAACTAAAGGGTACAATTCTAAAAGGAACAGATGGACCTGGTAGATATGTATAAGTCACTGGCTGAGTAAGTGATTGAAAAGGCAGACGGGATCCTGGACTTCATAAATAGAGGCATCATGTACAAAAGCAAGGAATTTATGATAAAACCTTTATAAAATACATGTTTCAGCCTCAACTGGAGTATTATGTCCAAGACCCTGACACTGCACTTTAGGAAGGATGTGAGGGCTTTAAAGAAGGTGCAGAAAAGATTTACAAGAATAGTGCGAGGGTTGAGAGGTTTCAGTTATTTGGATCTTTAGAGAACAAAATGTTGAGATGAGATATGATAGAGGTGTTCAAAATCATGAGGTGTCTAGACACAGTAGTTAGGAAGAAACTGTTTCCATTGGCAGAATGCCTCGAGAACCAAAGGACACCGATATAAGGTGATTGGCAAAAGAACCAAGGGCAACATAAGGAAAAACCTTTTTACACAGCGAGTTGTTAGGGTTTGGAATACACTGCCTGAGAGGGTGCTGGAGGCAGATTCAATTGTAGCTTTCAAAAATAAATTAGATAAGCACCTGAAGGGAAAAAAAAATACAGGACTATGGGGAAAGGGTTTGTTAGTGTGACTAGCTAAATGTCTTTTGCAGAGAACTGGCAAGGATCCGACGGGCCAAATGACCTCCTTCTGTGCCATAACCATTATATCATTTATTCTGTGATTCTCTGTTGCTCCTCCTGCAGGTGCTGTTAATGTGGCTCCTGGTGCTGCTGGTGTTGTGGTTGCTCCTGTTGTTCCTGATAAGAGGTTCATGCTTTATTTGTGTAAGTTGCTCCCATGCTACAGTGAAGGGACGATCAGATCAAGGTGAGCAAAGTTCAGGATAGGTGAAAGAGCTTCCAAAAAGTTAGAAATCACCTGTAAAGCAGTGAAATCAGGGTCTCAAAAAGAATGCTGTGAGTGCAAGCCTTTCACATAGGCAAGCCAGCAGCTATGCAATTTCACTTTTTAATGGCTTTCCAGCCTGTCAGTTTCATTGATTAATGAGTCCCTACCGTGTTCTCACCTTTTGCTGACCCTGGTGAGTTCCATGCATCTCAGGAATCCCCTGTGCTGGTGGTTAAAGCCAGATTTTATGGTTAAATACTCAATTAATAGACTATTTAAATATTTAAACCACTGACCCGGCTGCTCCACAGGGGTTCCTGCTCCCCTCAGCAAACACCCTGGTAAAATCTAGAAGTGGGTGAGGTCATGCTGAGTTTCTGACCTGTTGACACTTCTTAAGGCTTTAATCCCCACCTGCAACCTCTCTTGGCAGATAGAATTCTGCTCTACGCATTCCTGGGGAAGAACATTGCACTGAAGATTGCACTCGTTTTTAAAACTGTCTTAGCCCTGCAGCCTCACAATCTTTTATTATAGAACACATACATTAAATCTCACTAGACTGCCTCTGCCGTCTGTAAAGGATAGCATTCAAAAGGAATTTGGACCACTTAGCTAAGGAATGGCATATACTTTTAATATGGATATAAATGTAAGAATGCACTTTTGAAAATTTGTACAGAATGTTCCTTTTAAAATTGCTATTTTAGCCCCATTGCTTGAGTCTATGCCATCAACTGTGGTAACAAGGAAAAGGGTCACAGCCATTTGTGCTCTGTGATCTGTGTCAATCAACGTTTGGTGCAGGATGGATTACCTCAAACACAGAGCTCCAGATTTTCACCGCTCCATCGTGGTGAAAAAGTGGAAGCAGCTGAAAATCCTAAGTCCCACTCCCGAATAAGGCAATTCCCATTTTCTCGGGAGCAGGAATGGAGGTGGGCATGTTTCGTGCATGCACGTTTTATGGAGATAGCTGGCCATTCAAATCATCAGCTGCCTCCACTGAAGTGGGATCTTGGTAGTTTTGGACCGTGAACACTTAAGTGTGCAGATTATACTTGGTAAGAACAGGTTTGAACTTTGTGGATTCGTTTGGATAGCCAGGGTACCCCTTTTGGATATGGTCTTGGGACACCTTTGGGGGAGGTCAGGTGCCCTTTGGTGTATGTCAGGTGTTCCGTGGGATAGCTCAGGTGTCCTTTGGCGGAGGTAAGGTGCCCTTTGGAATTGTTAAAAGTAGGCATCAATGTGCATAAAAAGTGCAAAAACTCATTACTGCCAAGCTCATTGGACCTGTCAATGGACCTGTCAAAATCAACTGTCAAAGCTGTCATGAGCACCTGTCAAAGGGAGCTGTAAAGCTGTCAAGGCTTTTAAAAGTCATACCCTTTAAATATTTGAAAAAAAAATGCCTGGAATGTTAAGGAAATGATTGCTTGACATAAGCCTGAGGGCTTCCATTATTAGTCTAGTGCTGCATGACTGATTTCACAACCATCCATTATCACAGTAGGGTGCTTGCCATTTCACAGTTTGATTGACAGCTACAGGTAGTTAAATACTCTCTTATGTGGGATGAATTCTAATGCTTGTTGTTATAAGGGATTGTACACTTGAATGAAATGTTTATTGTTATAATGCTTTACTTAGTTGAAGGAATGTAAATGTAATAAATGGGTTTTTATGAATGAGAGTGATTTTTCAATATGGTGAAGTCTGCACTAGATAATTAGGTCTGAATTTTGCACTCGTCAGGCATGCGGGATCAGTGGGCCTGGAAGTGGATGCAAAATGCACTTCCGCCTGCATTCGGCCCCCGAACACAATCTTACACTGGCTGACCAATTAATGGCCAGCCAGTGTGAAATGCGCCCGGAGAAAGTCTCAGCACTGCCATTGGGGCAGGAAGAGGAGGGGGCGGTGATGTCACCACGGGCGCGGGTGAGCAGTTTGAGACAGCTCCCTGAGGACAGATAGTTGCCTCAGGGAGCTGCAGTCCTCCAAATAAGAAAATAAAGCCCAAAAATGCTGCAAAAAATGTCCATGCAGTACAATCAAGTACCTGACAGCAGCCTCTTAAAAAAAAGTCCCCAGTCATTTTTTAAAATTTTAAATCCCAATGGAGATTTCATCCCGCCCTTGGATGAGATTTCATCAAAAATGTAAAGCCTGCCTGGCTGATTGGTCCATCCACCAACCATAAGGTTGGAAGGGCCGCGAAAATTTGCAGACAGTTGTGCCACTGGGGTTAATTGCCCACTTAATTGTTAGCGGGCACTCTTCCGACTTTTGTGTGCGCCCACTGAATGAAATATCGTGCGAGTGCGCGATGACATCAGGACGCTTGCCCGACGTCATCTCACGCAATTTCATGCCCGTTCGGGTCAGGGTTAGAACTGTATTTCATAGAACTTTATTTTATCTCATCTCTGCATGGGTCCTGAGGTCTGCCTTACGAAGTGATTTGGCATGGTAGGTGTAAGAGCAGAGGGTGGTGGGCATGGGTTGGCATGAGATGGCACTAAGTTGCCATAAGGGATATAAAGGGCCATGGGGGTGTGTGGAGGGGCATAGCTTGATGTGGCAGGCATGAGATGACATGGGTTGGCATGGATGGGACATGGGGCGTAGGATGGTATGGAGGTGTGAGGGGCCATGGGGAAGGGGGGTTGGGTGGAGGGACATAGATTGACATGGAGGATGTGAGGGGCCATAGCAATTGCTTGAGGGGGTCATACCTTGGCATGGGGGCATAAGGGTGAGTAGAGAGGCATCAGTTGGCATGGAGGATATGAAGGGCCATTGGGGTGGATGGAGGGGCATAGCTTGACGTGGCAGGCATGAGATGACATGGGTTGGCATGGATGGGACATGGGGCGTGTGTGGGGGAATGAGGGGTGAGGACTGCTGGGTTGTTTCATGTATTATTCCTTTTCTTTATATTTTGGATGTGGTGCTGGATCTCGGAGGCAGGCCTTCTGCCCAGCCCGCCATCGCACCTGGCATCCTCCTCAGTGTTTCTGGATTCACTCGCCCCAACTTCTAATCCAGCCCGGATGGAAAATCTGATGTCTGGGCTGCCATTTTTAAAGGTGGGGTTTGCAGAGCCGGGAATTCTCCCGTCTCTGCGCACCCAACCCAGGAGCGAAAAACCAGACCAGAGGCTCTGGTTTTAAATCCCCTTGTCTGGCGAAAATTGGGTGGAGCAGTTAAAATAAGAGCAATGACTTTGCTGCTGTGGTCTGGCTGACTTCCCACTGGGGCCCAATGTTAACCTGCTCTTTTGAACAGGTGAAGACACCAGGGGGAAAGGCAGCAGGGATCCTGCTTTAAATGTGCAGATTTAGGTTTGATGACATAATTGGGACTTGATTGCAATTTAGTCTGAGGCTTGACAGAGGAGCAGTGCAGGCTTCCGCGCTCGATCAAACCTATCAGGAGCTGGATTGTGAGTCAGAAATTGATGGAAGTGGCTATTAAATCAACTAGGCCTCAATGCCTCCGTTATTTCCAGGTGCACTACATGCACCACTCTCCTGCCCCCTTCCCATTAAAATCAGGACCAGAGTTTCTGCGGATTAATCTCACTCCAATCTTTTACAGATCCATCACTTAAACAAACATTGAACTGCCTGTGACACTAAGTGCAAATATTCTTAGAGCTTGTACTTTTCCAAGTAGGCTAAGCCAGAGCAGCCTTGGATGTATTTACGCACAGTGCTGTCCAGCATCAAGCTGGCACTTACCACCAGTCAATCTCTGAGTCAGCCAGGTGAGCACATTGCTGGTTTTTAAATTGCTTTGTGGAACATATGAAGAATGTTTGGACTAATCACCTAAGCAGGGAGAATCAATCTGAATATGATTGTTAATAAGCTTCCTCTCAATATTTAGCAAACTTAGTTTCACCTCCAATATAGGGGTGACAAATGGATCTATTAGCACTGAAAGCATGTGAATTGGAGCAACTGAGACAGTCTTGTGTACAGAAAAGCAAACTGAATTGCAGAATGTGATTCCAAAACACTACTAAAAAATTCTGAACCCCAGCGTCATAGAAACGAATCAGACTTATCATTTCGTGTTAGCTGCAGCTCAGTGGTAGCACTCTACCTCTGAGGCATAAAAATTATAGGTTCATTTTCTATTCCAAAGAAGTGCAAAATCTAGGTGATACTTCACTACAGTATTGAGGGAGTGCTGCTCTGGCAAAGATGTCATTTTTTTGGATGAGGTGCTAAACCGAAGCTCCATCTTCCCACTCAGGTGGGTGTAAAAGATTCCATCACACCGTATTACTACGTTTTAAAAGTACCTTTTTGGATGCAGAGTGCTTTGAGAGGTCCTGAGGTAGTGAATGGTGCTACATAAATACCCTCTATTTTATTCTGTGACCTTAAAGCATGGGCCTTGATCACAAAGCTTTATTCAGGGGTATCTACCTGTTTTTTTTGTTTGCACTATCAGTTTTCTTGGCACCTTGTCAGTTTTGAAGGGATAAAACACTGTTTTCTAAGCTATGATTCTTTCTGGTATTTTTATTAACAGTAAGACTTTTTGGAGATAAAATTTGGCCTTCTGGTAGTCTTCCATGATGTAACATTATATACGAATATTGTAAATCTCAGTTCATCCCCATGGCTCAGATTTTCAGACAGAATAAAGCCTATGGAAGAATTCCCCAGTGCTTATCAGTTTCAAGTGCCTCTCAAGTCTGGGCTACTTTGATCCATGATCAAAGGCATATAAGTAGAAATTGTTGCAAAAATTGCTGATGAGCAGTTACTCACACGTGGCCTACATTCTATGTACCTGCTAATGCCTTGATCAAACAGAATTTAATTAGTATTTAGAGCAAAGCCCCTGTAACTTTATCAGTTTCAAAGTCAATCATTTTGGCACAATGTCACAGAGAATTTGTCTACTATTCTTCATTTTGAAACTTGCTCGGAGAACACAGTTTCTTTTTTTAAATCATTCTATTTCAAAACTATGAAACCAGGCAGTAAGGTTCCATTTTGCCAAGTTAAGTTTTCATAGATGTAGACCTTTCCCTTGAGACAGCAAGGAGGAAATGGAGACCCTTTGTAGCATCTTACTTCAGGAGAACTTATTATGCAGATAAGTGATTGTAGGGTTGAACTTTCGCAACTGTGTGGAGGCGGATTTTGAGGTGATAGGGCGGCCGACAGGAACAATGGGGGGGGGCCCCCCAAATCATTCCTGCCTCCTTTTCCAAGGGTGGACTGGGGTTGCCTGCCTACGCCATGGAGGCAGGCAGCCAATTAGGGTAATTAAGGTCACACTTGGGGGCCATTGTGCGATGATGCTGGTATTTTCCCACCATTGGACTGTGCCCCACCACCCTTGCCATGTGTGAAGGCTGCTGGCTCAATCCGGGTAGTTTCCCAATGGCAGGCTGGGTGGCTGTCAGAGCCGGAGGCTCCATGCCCCAGTGACAGCCCCAAAGGATGTAAGGCCGCAGCGATGTCCATTACTACACTGACAGAGGGGTTTCCCCACCACTTCAAGGACTCTACTAGCTTCAGGCCTCTTTATTTGAGAATGCAGCTACTCGGCACCTCCCCATTTCCAGGTGGATGCTAACCTGCCATCTCTGTGGCATCTCTGGTTGGGCCTCCAAGCCTTGGGAACTTGTCTGCTGTCCTTAATAGGGCAGTGAGTGCAGAGACCTCCAACTAGGAAGCCACCATCTGGACTGCTGCGCTGGCAGGTGTGCTGAGGACGTGTGCAGACTCAGCACCCACATATAGGGAAAAATTTTCCCCTGTCGGAGGGGGAGGGGGGATGTGCAGGAGTGGGCGCAAGCAGACGTGCCCCCGATCGGCGCCCCCAATGGGGGGCGCGCCGCCATTTTACATGGGTGGGCCAATTAAGGCCCAATGTGGTGTCCGCCAGGAAGTGCTATGCACTCCCTGTCTGGGCGGGGGGGAATTCCCTCAACCGGGAGTGTGCTCTTTTGCACAGGCGCACGAAAGAGCACAGAGATCTCCCTGAGGCTAAGTGCTGCCTCAGGAGATCGGCTCCGAATTAAAACTTGTAATACAAATGATAGAAAAATTTCCCTGACATTTCTCCTCATGTGACACTATCACATGAGTTGGGACATGTCCATAACTTTTATTGAAACCTTTATTAAAAATTTAAATACCCTCATGAAATCTCATCCCACCCGTGGATGAGGTTTCATGCTTTTTCTTATGCCCGCCAGGGCTCCCTGGCCTGCCCACCAACCTTAAGGTTGGACAGGCAGGTCCATTAATGACTTTAATTAGTTTCCCAATGGCCTCAATAGGCTGTTGACAGGTTGGCGGCGCCACTGATGCGGCTGCGCCCCCGCCGACCTGAAAATGGAAATGACGCGGGTTGATGTCGGGAGTTCCGCCTGACGCCATCCCGCGTCGTTTTATGCGTCGGCGAGCGGGCCCCGCCCTCCCGCTCGCCGACCGGAAGATCCTGTCCATGGGCCTGATGTTGAGGTCCCGACGATGCCAGAAAATTCAGCCCATAATTTCCACAGTCCTTGGGTAAAATGATATTTGAATGGAACAAAAAAGAGCAATGCCTCAATCTCCAGACTTTACATTTATTTGTGATCGCAATTGCTTTTAAAATTTAGATGCACTTACACGAGTTTTGGAAATGAAGTAAATTGGGTTTAAGTGACAGAACTTTGGATCAATGGTTACACAATGGGTGGAATTTAATGCGCTCCCCCCCAAGGCGACTTTGGAAGCGGAAGAATATCGGGTGGGGACCCGCCAGATTCCCACCTCCACCCTGATTAAATCCGTGGCGGAAAGACTGATGGACAGCTTTCCCACCCCACCGTCAAATGAGGTCTTTAAAGGGGTAATTACCCTGCCTGGGGGTGGGGTCCTGATTGGTAGGCACTCAGTGCCTAATTGACGGACTTGGCATTGGAAAGGGGGATGCTAGCTGAGAGCCAACCCCTGCCCTTGCTGCCGACTCCACTCCCACCCTCTCTTGTGACCCTCACCCTGCAGCCTCCATGCAGCCCTCACTCCCCCGTGGCCTGGGGCACTCACTGATTGTGGGCCCATGGTGGGTGCATTGCCAGCAGCTGCCACCACTCTCTTTAGTGCTGCCTGCAATAGACAGCTGCCAGCCTCTGATTGGCCAGCAGTTCTTGGCCCCCCCCTCCCCCCCACCAACCCCCCAGTGGTCTTTGGTCCCAGGGAAGGCCCACCGTTGGCCACTTAAAATAGTGGGACTTCCCCAAAGGAAGTGACATGGGGTTCTGGCCAGGGCTTCAGCCAGTGGGCGAGACCCCCGTTGCCTGGGTTAAGTACTACCCAATGTGTGGACCTCTCTAAACAATACGCAAATACAGCAGTGAGATCTACCTTGCCTATAATTAGTTGTGCCTTCTTGTTGCAAAAATGTTAAAATTCTTTTGTATAGCTTCAATTTTCATTTTAATGAATAAAGCCAATAGATTAAAATGTGAAACATTGGGCAAAATCGTCCCAGATTTGCACAAAGTGTGGTAGCAGGGGGAGGAATGCCATTTTACCTGCCGGCCGCAATGGTGAGTTTTCAAGCTGTATCCTCTCATTCCCGGTGCGTACTGTATCATTAATAATGCATTCATGTGAAACACTCAGGATCGCTGGCATCAAAAGCAAAGAAGACAGCAACCCCCAGATTTAGTGTTGCCTCTCTGGGGCACCTGCTGGACACAGTGGAAGGCCGGCCATGATATCCTCTAGCCCCACTCTGGCTGTGGGAAGTACACCAGAGTCACTGGTCTGGGAGATGGTGGCAGCGGTGGCAAACACCACTGGAGTACAGAGGAGGTCATCCATCCAGTGCAGGAAGAGGATGAATGCTCTCATTCGTTCCGCCAGGGAAAGTCAACCACCTCATCATTCTCAACTCACACTCTCACAAACCCATTACACATCCACAGGGATCTCATGCCTGAAGGAACAACACCACTAACTCTCACACACACCCTCACATCTCCAACAGGCTCATATCCTCTGGAGCTCGCGTCTTTATCCTGTCCAAGGCTCTGCTCACCACACAAACATTCCACGCAGTGCCATGTGTCCTGCTCACACTCTGTCCAGCTGTTTTCATGCAGAAGAAGCTGGCTGACAACTGCAGGGAGAGATCCCAGACCGAGGATGGAGTGGCCCACATTAGGCCCCTCACTCACTTTGAGGAGCGTGCCATTGCGCTGACTAGTGAGGCTGTGGACCGTACCTGTGGCAATGGTGAGGTCAGAGGTAAACACCGTCATGAGGATCCTGTACCACATCATCCCTCTCTCAATGCAACTGCGAGTGCTCTCTCTCCTGCTGCCATGCACTAATTATCTCTACTTTGGTTCACAGGGAGCTCTGCCAAGGGACCTACACCCTCAGCCAGCCATTCCCTCAGCTCCATCTATGTCCTCACCTCCAGCCAAGAGGACGCCTCCCCCATTGAAGAGCTGGAAATAAGCAGCCTGGGAGACCTGTCACAGCGCTTACCCACACCCTCCACCAGCACAGAGACACACACCTCAGTGGGGCGTAGATCTAGAGCAGGCTCGGGTTCACAATCTGGTGATCATCGCACGGACACGTGTCTGCATCGGGAGGAGGCTGGTTCAGCCGAGCTCCCCGGCACTCGGAGGACGGCTGGGGAAGAGGCATCTGTGAGGTCTGAGTCAGATGATGAGCTTCTGGAAATGGCCTTCATGGAGAGTCAGCAGAAGGTGGAGGAACACCACACAGAGCTGTTGGAAACCCTCAAGAGAGTGCCTCGAGTTGAAGGAGTGAATCCGCCTGCTCCCTGATGAAGCGGTGCCCACATGGGAAGGATGGCCGATGCCATGGAAACCCTGGTCTAGCAGAACGCAGAGATGTGTGCAGACCTGCCCTCCATCATGGCAGCAATTGGTTGGTTCCTGCAATGGCAACATGAGAGGGAAAGAGGACACCTTGACATCCCTCCAGGTGCTCCTTCCCCTCAAGGAGTCAGGCCGAGGCCCTCGGGCACCTGAGGGAAGGAGGAGCAGCAGCTGGACCATCCGGGTCATCCACTCAGGAATCTCAGAGGCTGTCCTCTTCCTCCAAGTCCCCTTTGCTTGTGAGCCCCTAAACCTTGTCCTCTGTCACCAGAGAGGGAGCAGTTGGTCCACAGGAGGACAGCCAAAGCAAGCCCCAAGGTCTCAGCTCTCCAGAGGACACACGCTGAAGTCATCAGAGGCAACAGGGCCAACCATCGCGCAGGCTGTCTTCACCCCTGCTGCAAGTTCAGGGCAGCGCCTAGAAGAAGTGGTAGGCCTAGAAAAGTTAAGAATTTCTGATCATAAGTGGTTGCATGGATGAACAAATCTTGTCACTTTATAATCTGTAAGTATATTCACTTTCACTGGATAATGTGTAATGTTGTCTTTCAGCTTCATTGACAAGCTTTGTGAGTCTTCCCACTGTATCCTCCCCCCACTAGCAGTTCAGCTGCACATGGCCAGACCCTGAGTGATTCTGGAGGGAGAAGTGTGTGTGTGGCAGGGCCTTTCGGAGCCTCGTGCAAGCCTCTCCCACACACACGGAGCCTTCATTCATCACACTCGCCTTACTGTCCTGAGCACTTGCTGGGTTCTCTTTCAGTTGTCCAGCTGAGCTGACCTGCATCTCCACCCACCCACCGATCACACTCCCATGCAGCACCTATGTCTGTCCAACATGGGGCTCCTTTCACTTTTGCTTTCGACAACGATGGTCATAGTCAAGTTTTTGATCAGCTCCCCTGTCCTTTCCCCTGCTCCAGTCACACATGTTCTTTCCTCCAACACTGTTGACCCCCCTGTTATCACCTTCCATCTCCTCACCATTACCTACCGACCCGAACCCTTGTCTTTCCAGGATGCCCAGGTGAACATACATGTTCCCTACCTTCCTGAGAATCCCACCCCCATCCACATGGACCTCTCCAACCTCCTCCTTCCCACCCACAGGGTACATGTCTGCCTCGGAGTCCCCATCAACCACCCTCGGCATCCCTTCTACAGATACTGTTGCACCCTCACCCTCCTATCCTGCTGCCTCACTCTGCCCTCTGTCATTCTCACCATTCCCTCCGACCACACCCACCCTTAGTTCGTTCCCCAGGAGACAGTCATTGACTCCACAGACCCCTCCCTTGCACATTCACCTGGACATCCCCCACCCTTTACTCCCTCCTCTACCCTTACTCCCTCTTCCCATCAGAAACCTTCCCACCTCCGAACTCCCTCCTCCCCCTAGACACCTTCCCCCTTTTGAACTCCCTCTTCCCCCTGGGCACCTGCCTCCCTCCGAACTCCGCCCCCCCCCCGACACATTCCTCCCCCTGGAGACCTTCCATCCTCTGAGCTCCTTCCTCTTATGAACTCCTTTCCCCTACCAATCCACCCCATTACACCTTCCTTCCCCCTTACACCGACCTCTCCACTTGCCTCATTTTCCCCCATTACATCCACCTCCCCCAATTGTACTCCCTCCTCCCCCGCAATCTCACCACTCCCTGACACCTTTGACCCCCACGCCCAACCTCATGCCCTCGGCACCTTTGTTTCCCCCTCCCCACAATCTCACCCCACCACCACCCCGCCCCCCCCCACCATCGGTACACCTTCCTCTCCCAGTCACGCCTGAACCTTCCTCCCCCAAACTCCACCCCCCTCCAGTACACATTCCTCTCCCACTAACAGCTTGACCTTCCTCATTCCCCCACTCGCTGATCAACTGTAGCAGCCCACAGCCAAGACCGTGATGTTCCGAAGCAGACCTGAGACATCAATGGAGTCCTCCCACCTTCCATGAGCTGCTTCGTGGCAGAGCTATGTGCAAGAGGATCCACCCAGCATGCGATGCACATGTTCCTCCAGGGTCCAGTACCTGTAGGGCTCCAGCATCTTCTGCTCTTCGGATGTCTGTGACCTGAGCAAGGCCCTAACGATAAGTCCCAACTTCAGCACGTCACACCTGTCCAGACGTGCTCTGGGTCAGGGTGTTTTCCCACCGGCGTAACAGTTAAGTCTGGTGTCTGGGCATGATTGTGGTTAGGCCTTACTTTGCATCCCATTACCATGGGTTCATGCCAGCTTCCAGCTGGATTGGCATTCGGCTATGGCAGACACCGTCGGATGATCAGCGTGAAACCGATTTTTGGCCTTCTCCCCATATTGTCCCCCAGTGCCTGCCATGACGCCCACCGGAATGGGGCCGGAAAATCCCCAAAATTTCTCCAGAAAAAAATGAAAGGAATTTATAGTTAAGCACCTATCATTGATAGTGCTTACTACTGTTGTTTTAAAAGAAACCCTTCAGGCTGTGGACTTGAATGCTTTTGCATGGAGGCCTCATTTGGGTAAATAATGATTTTTGTATTATGGTGGGCTGGAATTGCCCACAGGGACTATTAGTTTACCTACTGAAATCAATCTCATTTGGACATACACAAAATCTAAATACTGTTGGACAAAATCAGCAGTATTTTGAAACCCAAGTGCGACTACATAAAATTCTATAATAATTTAGTGGAAATAATAACACATTTGTGTGTTTATATTTTATGAAGCTGTTTTTAATGATTTCGCTGCTACTTTTCCATTATTAATGCCCAATGGTTGATTTGTTATTTCAGCCTTTTCTGATCTGCATGAAGCTGATTGACATCTTACTTTCCCAAAAGGAGCTGAGCTTGGCTGAAGCCTCGAATAGGAGGGGCGAGGTCAAAGGAGAAGATGAGGCAGTGGAGGGGAGGTGGAAAGATAATAGTAGGGAAGGCAACACCAAGGGAGACAAAGGCAAAATGTTAAACATAGAGAAGTGAATATACCCTATACAGAATGAAAAAAAAATATCTTGGAAGGTCATAATTATGTATTCCTGCGGCATAATGGATGGTAAATTCAAGAACTTGGAAGCTCCCTTATCCATCCCGGTTATCTTTGTGTTCCTAGTTTTCTCTCTGTTTCATCTTCAACTTAAGCTTCCCTCTTTCTCTTCCCTTTTGCTTCTTTTTCCCAACTTTTCTTGTTTTCTTTCCTTGTTCTTTTCTTTCCCTTTCGCCTCCTTCCTTTTGGGTGGATGGGTGGGAGAGGGAGCAATGGAGAGATGGTGGTGAATGGAGTAAAAGGGGAAGAAGCCAACAATAGCTACAGTCAGCATTTTCCATTGGGGTTATGGGGAAAATGAATCCTGTAGCCTTCAGTGCCTACCTTGCCAAACCATCCCCTAGTCACCTCCTTATCCCCCAAGTTTTTAATCATAATATTGCCCCTACTCATTCCTATCATTTGTCATACTTTCCCCTTTGACCCGTTCATTCAAGTGATGTACCTGCCCTTCCCCTGTTCTGTCACTCAGTTCACCATTATCTACTGCTACCTTGTGAGCTGCAGGTGACAACCAGGCACCTTGTTGCAGCGTATTGGTTTTAAAGGGGCTAGAAACTGTGCAACATGAGTTAGAACTTGAAGTGAGATGTGAACCTTGGGGGTGGGCAGCGGGGGTGGTGGGGGAGAGTAGAGGGGTGATGAGAGTGCATGGAGGAGCTGGTGGTGGCCTGAATTTTTTTTTTGTGAGTCCAGCAGAAATAGTTACACGACCCCTAAGTGAGAAAGGAGGTACTGCTAGATCTGGTTCTTGGGAATGAGGTGGGCCAAGTGGATCAAGTGTCGGCAGGATAATATTTAGGGGATAATGATCATTGTATCATAAGGTTTAGGCTGACTATGCAAACGGACAAAGAAAAATCCAGAGTAAGAGTAATTAATTGGGAGAAAGCCAACATCAATTAATAAGAATAGATGTGGGTTGAATTGATTGGAGCCAAAGTTTGGCAGGAAAACAGTAGCTGAACAATGGGCTACCTTCAAAGAGAAGATAGTTTGGGCAGAGTCAAGGCATATTCCCTCCAAAAGCAAAGGTAGGGCAAACAAAGCCAGAACTCCCTGGGTGACAGAAGAGATAGATAAAGAAGATAAAGTGCTTATGACTGATGTCAGGTAGAAAATACAATTGAGAACCAGGCTGAAGGGAGAATGTTCAGAGGGGAGGTGTAAACGCAAATAAGAGAAGCAAAGAGGGAATTTGAAAACAGACCAGCAGCTAACATAAAACGGAATCCCAAAGTCTTTTTTTGGCATATAAATAGTAAAATGGTTGTAAAAGGGGGAGTAGGGCTGATTAGGGACCAAAAAGGGGATTTATGCATGGAGGCAGAGGGCATAGTTGAGGTATTAAATGAATACTTTACATGTCTTTACTGAGGAAGAAGATGCTACCCAAGCTGTGGTGAAAGAGGAGGTAATTCAGAAACTAGAAGGGTTTAAAATTGATGAGAAGGAGGTACTGGTTAGGCTGTCTGTACTTAAAGTTGATAAGGGACCAGGGTCGGATGAGAGACATCCATGGATACTGAGGGAAATGAGAGTGTAAATTGCAGGGGCACTGGCCATAATTTTTCAGTCTTCCTTAGACTCAGGGTGGTGCCAGAAGACTGGAGAATTGCAAATGTTACACCCTTGTTCAAAGAAAGGTGTAAAGATAAGCCCATCAAGAGTCATGTGGACAAATGTGGGTTAATTAAGGAAAGCCAGCATTTCAAACCTGGCTTTCTTGTTTGATGACTCATAAACCTCCAGACCAGTTGTTTCCAATTCAATTAAACCCCCCACACACAGAGATACACAGAGTGAAACTAATCCAAATCCCACTATTAACTCACTTTTACAATAGATCACAATAATATTATGAAAATTATTATATTTTCATAACACCCCTCTCCTTACAAAGAAATGAACCGTCATAATTTAAAAAGATGGCTTCATTTTCTTAACCTATTTACACTACCTCCTATACTTATCTATACACTCACACTATTACATTACCAGATGCATGTATTAACATAATATATATACAAATCCTTGGTATCAGCAGAAATCATTCCAGTCCAGTGTCCAGGTTTTTAAATGTTCAATTTTCCCTTTGAGCTTCAAACTCTTGACAATGCACCTGCAATTAGATTTTTTCGTCTAGCCACATGTATAATCTGTAGATTAAATAGTTGCAGTAATAAACTCTATCTGAACAGCCTTGTGCTCCTGTCTCGAAACTTGTCCAGATACTTTAAAGGATTGTGGTCTGTATAAACAATTGTTTCTGACAAATTGTTTGCAATGTAAATCTCAAAATGCTAACACCAGACCCAGAGTCTCCTTTTTGATCGTTGAATATCTTCTCTGTTGTACATTCAACTTCTGTGAAAAATACCCAATTGGTTTCTCAATTCCAGTTTCATCTTCTTGTAACAGCTCGGCCCCAATGCCTACATCGCTTGCGTCAATGGCCAACTTAAATTGTTGGCATAAATGCGTACTGCCAAAACTGATGCCGTAGTCAATACAGTTTTGAAACTATCAAATGCATTCTGACACTCCTGTGTCCATTGAAACTTCTTGTTCTTTGTTAATAGTTCTGTCAATGGAGCAATCACATTGCTAAAATTTGGTACAAATTTCTGGTATAACCCACTTATGCCCAGAAATCTCAAAATTTCTCGCTTTGTTGTAGGCACAGGGAAGTCTGCGATAGTCTTGGCTTTCACGTCTCTTGAAGCCACCTTACCATGTCCAATGACATGGCCTAGATATGTAACTTGCACTTTTGCAAATTTATTTTCAGCTAATTCATCACCAAATTAGTTTCTTGTAGTTGAATAAATAATTCCTCCCTTGTTTGACTGAAAACTATCAAGTCGTCAATATAAACAGCACAAGCGCTCAGTCCTTCAATTACTTCAATAAATTCAATTGACTGCCACTACTCTTCCAGGAATGCCTACCTTGAAGAAGTACTGCTCTTCTCTCTGACAGGATTTCCATTTGTCTCTTTTACCCTGTTCACCTTCATTGCTTTCCATTTCTCTCCTGGTGTTTGACAAGGTGTTTACTAAAACTTGCTTTCACAGCCATATTTCCTTCCTCAGTGACTGTCTCTGTCTCCGACTCACCCCACGTGGATTTCAACTGAAATTCCATCCCTCTTGTTTCGAACTCACCCAGGATTACAGGTACCTCCAGGACATACAACGCTTCTCGGACTGCTGTTCTCATCGCATTCCGAGATCCACATTCAGTGCCATGCGCCACCATATGAACACACTTGACCTCTCCCTCCAGCAGCACCGACTCACCCTATCTCTAAGCTGTCCTTACCCCCAGTTTCATTTTATTCTTCATCTCATCCGATGCCTCAACAAGAAACTTTGTCTCTTTCTTTCAGGTGCAAAGGAACGCAAGATCCAGCAACTCATCCAGGACCCTCCACCCCTGCCCATCCCTCTGACCCCATCCTGTCTTCCAATCCCAGCCCCAGCCATGTATTCACCTTACCCCCTGACCTTCCCCTCTCTAATGCTGAACGTTCAGGGCTCAGCAAAGAACTCAGTTTTATACCCTTACGCCCTCACCTCAATGAATTTCGGGCTCGGCACGATGCTGAACTCTTCTTCCGTTGCCTTCATCTCCGTACTCACTTCTTTGGGCAGGAGTCCTCTCCCTGTTTAACGGATCCTTTTACCCGCCTCCAATATTCTCCCTCCACCTGGACCCCTCCCTCTGGATTCTTAACTGCTCTTGATCTTTTCATTGAGAACTGTGGGCGTGACATCAGTCGTCTCAATTTCTCTGCGCCTCTCACCCACTCTAACCCGTCTCTCTCTGAACTTGCTGCACTCCGTTCTCTCAGGTCCAACCCTGACTTTGTCATCAAACCCGCTGACAAAGGTAGTGCTATTGTTGTCTGGTGCACTGACCTCTACCTCGCAGAGGCTGAGTGTCAACTCGCAGACACTTCCTCATACCTCCCCCTGGAAAATGAGCCCACCACTGAACATCAACCATTGTTTCCAGGACTGTCACTGACCTCATCTCCTCTGGAGATCTTCCCTCCACAGCTTCCAACCTCATCGACTCCCTACCTTGGACGACCCGCTTCTACCTCCTACCCAAAATCCACAAACAGGACTGTCCCGGCAGACTGATCGTGTCAGCCTGTTCCTGCCTCACGGAACTCATTTCTTGCTATCTTGACTCCATTCTCTCTCCCCTTGTCCAGTCTCTTCTCACCTACATCCGTGATTCCTCTGACGCCCTACATCATATCAACAATTTCCAGTTCCCTGGCCCCAACCGCCTCCTCTTCACCATGGACGTCCAATCCCTCTACACCTCCATCCCCCACCAGGATGGTCTGAGGGCTCTCCGCTTCTTCCTCGAACAAAGGCCCGAACAATCCCTATCCACAACTACTCTCCTCTGTCTGGCTGAACTTGTTCTCACACTGAACAATTTCTCCTCAAAGTCGTCTCACTTCCTCCAAATAAAAGGTGTGGCTATGGGTACCCGTATGGGCCCCAGCTATGCCTGTCTCTTTATGGGGTATGTGGAACATTCTTTGTTCCAGTCCTACTCAGGCCCCCTCCCACAACTCTTTCTCCAGTACATCGATGACTGCTTCGGTGCCGCTTCATGCTCTCATCTGGACTTGGAAAAATTTTATTAATTTTGCTTCCAATTTCTACCCCTCCATCATTTTCACATGGTCCATCACTGACACTTCCCTCCCCTTCCTTGACCTCTCTGTCTCAATTTCTGGTGATAGACTGTCCACCAATATCCATTACAAGCCTACCGACTCCCACAGCGACCTCGACTACAGCTCCTCACACCCCGCTTCCTGTAAGGACTCCATCCCATTCTCTCGTCGCATCTGCTCTGACGATGCCACTTTCAGAAACAGTTCCTCTGACATGTCTTCCTTCTTTCTTAACCGAGGTTTCCCACTCACAGTGGTTGACAGGGCCCTCAACCGTGTCCGGCTCATCTCCCGCGCATCTGCCCTCACTCTTTCCTCTCTCTCCCAGAACCATGATAGGGCCCCCCTTGTCCTCTCTTATCACCCCACCAGCCTCCGCATTCAAAGGATCATCCTCCGCCATTTCCGCCAACTCCAGCATGATGCCACCACCAAACAGATCTTCCCTTCACCCCCCCGGCAGCATTCTGCAGGGATCGTTCCCTCCGGGACACCCTGGTCCACTCCTCCATCACACCCTACACCTCAGCCCCCTCCCAGGGCACCTTACCATGCAAGAAGGTGTAACACCTGCACCATTACTTCCCCCCTCCTCACCGTCCAAGGGCCCAAACACTCCTTTCAAGTGAAGCAGCACTTCACTTGCACTTCTGTCAATTTAGTCTACTGCATTCGCTGCTCCCAAATGCAGTCTCCTCTACACTGGAGAGACCAAACGCAGACTGGGTCACCACCGTCAACACCCCTTTGCCCTTTTGCCTATGACATCTTTGGCAATCTCTTCTTTGCTTCCACCTATCACTGGCCCTCTATCCAGCTTCACCTGTCCCACCCCCCTCAACCAGCTTATATTTCACCACATTTCTATATTTCCTTAGTTCTGAAGAAGAGTCATACGGACTCGAAACGTTAACTGTCTTCCTCTCCACAGATGCTGTCAGGCCTGCTGAGTTTTTCCAGCTATTTTTGTTTTTGTTTCCGATTTCCAGCATCCGCAGTATTTGGCTTTTACCTTCAATTACTTTGTTTGTCAGTCTTTGAAATGTTGCAGGTTCATTTTCCATACCAAACAGCATGACTTTAAACTGATATAGCCCATCTAGCGTCACAAAGGCCGATATCTCCTTTGCTCTCTCTGATAACGGTACCTGCCAATACCATCTCAGCAAGTTAATCTTTGTGATAGACTTTGATTGTCCCACTTTATCAATGCAATCCTCCAACTGTGGTATAGGATATGAATCTGCTTTTATCACTGCATTCACCTTTCGATAATCCACACACAGTCTTTGTGTCCCATCCAGATTTGGTACCATCACAATAGGTGAACTCCAGTTACTGCAACTAGACTCATTGTTTTCATTTTGAAGCATGAAATCAATTTCTCTCTCTACTTCTGGTAACTTTGCCGGATTTAATCTATAAGGATGTTGCCTTATCGAAGATGAAACTTCTACACACACATCATGTACAGCTAAATTTGTCCTCCCCAGCTTATTCCCACAAATAGTTTTGTATGATTGCAATAGCTTCTTCAAATCACTACGACACTTGCCTGAAAGGTCACTCAATATTACATTTAAATTTTCAAGTGCCTCCTCATTATCCAATTTGACTAGAGGAAAATCAATTTCAGAATCCTTCATTTTTACCTCTGTCTCATTATCTACCACCACTAATACCCTCCTTTTGGTCCTCTTCCCTGTCAACACAATCTTTAAGCCTATTTACATGACACACCCTCCGCTTCTTTCTTCTCTATCTGGAGTATTTATTAAATAATTAACTTCACCCAGTCTCTTTTCCATCCTGTAAGGTCCACTAAACCTTGCCTTTAATGAGTCACCCGGTACTGGTAACAAAACTAGCATTTTTCCCCAGCAATAAAACTATGAGCTGTAGCTTTCCTGTCAGCCTTCACTTACATCACTTGCTGTGATATCTTTAAATGTTCCCGAGCTAACTCACATGCTCTGTTCAATCTTTCTCTGAAGTTTGATACATAATCCAGGAGAGTAATTTCCAAATTTTGACCCACCAATTTCTCATGAATCAATTTCAGTGGTCCCCTCACCTCATGGCTGTAGATTCATTCGAAAGGACTAAATCCAGTTGATGCATTAGGAGCATCCCAAATAACAGATAACAAGAATGGAATCCCCTTATCTCAATCCTGTGGCTAGCCCTGACTTTATGTCCTCATCATAGTTTTTAAAGTTTGATGCCATCTTTCCAAAGCCCCTTGTGATTCAGGATGAAAGGCTGTTGACTTAAACTGTTTTATCCTCAAACTGTTCATTACTTCTGTAAACAGCTGTGACATGAAGTTCGAACCCTGTTTTAATTGTATTTGTTTCGGTAAACCATATCTTGTAAAAAAATTAGTCAACTCTTCCACAATTTTCTTTGTTGCAATATTTCTTAAAGGTATCGCTTCAGGAAACCTTGTAGACACTTCCATTATTGTCAGTAAGTACTGATTTCCACTTTTACTCTTAGGGAGGGGTCCCACACAATCAATCATGACCCTAGTAAAAGATTCTTCAAATGCTGGAATTGGAACTAAAGGTGCTGGCTTAATCACTGCTTGAGGTTTCCCTATCACCGGACATGTTCTACAGAATTTGACTACATCTCTATGCAATCCAGGCCACTAAAACTGTTTTTGTATTTTCTAATTCCTATTTTGTCTTTCTAATTCCTAAATGTTCCCTACAATGGGAATTTCATGAGCTATTCTCGGGATCTCATTTCTATATCCAAATGATATAACAATCTGATGTACTTCTCTTTAGTTTTCATTTGCTGAAGCATGATACGGCTGCCCCTTTCTCATTAAAAGATTACCCTTAAGGTAAGAACATTCTGGAATATATTCTGCCTCTGTTTCTGAGTAAGCTGTTTGATATAACTGTCTTATTTGCATATCCTTTTTATGTAACTCTACCAACTACCTTGAGCTAAATACCTCAGCTGCATTATCCTCCTTTCTTTCTTCTTGAATAATCTTATCAAAAATAGTGTTTTCTAAATGGACTTCAACACCTTCTCCCTGCCTTCTAATTTCCTGTTCTTCCTGTTTTAACCTGTGAGCCTGTGATCTTGTTAGCACACAATCTGGAAACAATCCAGGATGCTCCTTCTGCAACACTTCTGTTGTAAACGCTTCTACAGACTACAAACACTTCAACTACCATAGGCATTACCAACATCTGTGACCCAGCTTTATCATTACCTAAAATAAATTGAATCCCTGCAATGGGCAATTTTTCTACTACTCCAACAATCACCTCACCTGTTTTCCATTTACTCTTTAAATTTACCTTCCACAATGGAATAGGTCTAGCATCTCCATGAACCCCACTTATTATCACCTGTTCCTACAATACTTCCTCTGAACAACAAATATCACTATCCTGCAATATTAAGGATTGTGCTCTTAAAATTTTAACATCTTTACCTGCTCCACCCTGTACACATGGAAAGACTTCCCTTTCACATCCAAAATCTTTAAACATTTCTGCAACCTGCTCCTCAGAACTCCTTTGGGTGAATTGTGAACACATTCCCACTTCTTTATCTATCACTGATTCTTCCCGTTTTACCTGTACACAAACCACTGGTTTTTCCTGTGCCTGAACCTCAGAACCCAGTACTTTTACTTCCAGAACTTTTCTGCATCCCAATAATCCCAACAGATTTTCCCTGTAATTTCCAGCACACTGGCTTCATGTGTCCAACTTTATTACAATGAAAACACCTCAATATTTGAGTGTCACTTCTACCCTTAGCACCTTCCTTTTTAGCTGAGAAAAGACATCCTGGGAATTTCCAGCTACTCCTTCTCTACGCTGACTACCCACCTTCCTTTCACCTTCCCACTTTCTATCCTTCTCAGATTTAAAAGGGTCACCAAATAAAGGTCTAGATCTATGAGCTAATTCATAACCATAAGCTATCTCTGCTGCTTGCCTTACCATTCTAACCCTCTGTTCCTTCACATGAGTTCTCACTACCGAAGGAATTCTTCCAAAATTCTTCCAAAGGAATTACTTCTCTAAGAGCTGCATATGTTGTCTCTATGGGCAGGATTTTTAGGTTGGCGTGCGGGCCTGGGAGCAGCCAGGGAAGGGGCCGCAACCCACAATCACCCCCCAACCGCGATTTTATGCTGACTGGCCAACTAACAGCCATTCAGCATGAAGCACGCGTTGATATGATCAGAGCTGCCTGGGTTAGGGGCTGGAGGAGGGTGAGCGCTGAAGTCAGCGCAGGAGTGGGGGGAGCACTCACAGAAAGTTCCCTGCCTCAGGGAGCTGAAGACTTCAAAAGTATCAAATAAAGATTTTTAAAGTCCAGAAAAAAATGTCCACGCAACACAAGCAGTCACCTGAGCAAAGACATTATAAACATCCTGTGCATAGATTTTTATTTTTTAAAATTTAATAACAGAAACCTCATCCCGCCCTTGGATGGGGTTCCCTGAAAAATGCAAAGGCCGTCTGGCCGATTCGCCCGCTCACCAACCGTAACATTGGATGGGCAGTGAAAAATCCCAGTTAATTGCGCTGTTAATAGGCTTAATAGCTGTCTTAATTGTTGGCAGGCGCACTTCCGAGTTTTGCACCCACCCGACATCATCACGCGCTATTTTACGCTTGAGCGGGTCTGGCACACACCCCGCCCGTTCAACAAAAAATTCTGGCCCATCTTTAATGCCTGTATTCACCGGTCAAAATGACTTTGTTTTACTCTCTCAAACTCAATATAAGTTTGCCCAGGCTGTTTTCTTATATTCCTAAATTTTTGCTTGTATGCCTCAGGAACCAACTCATATGGTACTAAATGATTTGTTCATTTGGAGAGCTGGTGCAGACACAATGGGCTGAATAGCCCCCTTCAGCATTGTAACAATTCTGTGAATTGTCCACCTGAATCAGAAGGATGTCTCACTAAATTATTTTCATTATTGCATTTATTTATTGTATTATTATTTAGTGAGCCTTCTGGGCTGCTCTGGTAAAGGCCCTGGAAAAATTGGTGGCAAGTGGGATTGGTGCGAGAATGGGCCAATGTGCAGCTCTCTGGCTTTAAAGCTGCTCCCATCCCATTCCTGCTCAGCGTTCTGAATTAATATTATTATATTTCCCTAACTATTTCTGTCTCGCCATTTTTGTACCTGTCTTTGTCCATCTATCTCTTACTTTGTTATTAATAGAAGATATATGTTTTATAACTTGTAGTACATAGATTAAACAATTTGAACCCTCTATGTATACACAAAGACACACACACACACACACATTCAATTAATCTGCATTCAGCTAATAGTCATAACTGTATGCAAAAATATCACATCCCAGTGTAAATCTTTTGGGGAAGACTCAGCTATTTAAATAAAATCTTTAATAATGTACTTGGGGCACGTAAAAGCCAATTCAACTACTAAATTTAAGCATGCCATTATGAAACATGCAACTTTTTTGAATTTTTTCGGAAATCTTTTTGTAGTTCTGAAGAAGAGTCGTACGGACTTGAAACGTTAACTCCATTTCTCTCTCCACAGATGCTGCCAGACCTGCTGAGTTTTTTCAGCACTTTCTGTTGGTATTTCTGGATTTTTCATTTTGTTTACTTTGGATATTTCATTTACTGAGAGAAAAATATAGCAGATGAATTCTTTTTGAGCATTTTGAGTGATTTGTGGCGAAAGAATAACACCGCACCGTATGTTCGCGTTTCAGGGAGGTGTGACGGGTAAATTTTAAGACTAACATTGGAACTCCACTGTCCACTGGGATTCCAGGAAATCATAAAGGGTAAGTGTACCAGATAAGTGAAAACATTTTTGAATTGAGTTTTCAATAGAAAATGTTTACATAGCGGTTTCATTGGAGTGCACAAGCTATATAAGAATTTTAATATATTAGAGATTATTATAATGCATTTCTCTAGAGTCTATCAAAATACTGGTGATTGTGCCTAACTGATGGGAGCCAATTGCTGATCTGATTCTCTGGGGATCAGGATTCCAATCCAAACAAATTCTGTCGGCCCTACTGCTTCATTAGTTGAGTCAACATCAGAATAAGTTCCCTGGCTTCAATACCTTTTGCGATTCAGGCACTTGGAACATTCCACAATAACGGAGGAACCTTCTTGGGAAAACTAGTAATTTCCTAGTCATTGAGTTTTAATGTTTAGCTCTTCGTGAGTTGTTGCTTTTGGCCATTCCTGGACTATTGGTTTCTGGTGAATGAATAAGTCAAATTCTGTTTTTATTATGGGATTTTAGAATTTTTACTGGTGTTTTGGGATCACACATTATTCTCACACCCACTGTTCCATAAAAAACGAAAATCAGCGGCTTTGGTCATCTTACATTTATTATTCTTATAATCTTAGCCGCTATATGTTTGCAAATGCCAACTTATAGCTTAAAAAATGCCAGTATGGAATGTGAAATGCAGCAATTTATAAAATTTGCCATGGCCAAATCATTGATTTGCTGATAGTGCCAATGCAAGGCCCAGCCTCATTACTGTAACCCCCTGACAGACACGCGTGGAAAACAAGACCCCACGTCAGTGTAACTTTCAAAAACTCACCCATAACCAAATCATGGGTTGGTTCAGGATTCAGAGCAGCCATTTCCAGTGTTATAAACGAGAGCACCCACCTGCTGTATTGCACTTCACTGCAAACATTTGCCAGACATCTTCCTATTAGTTCACGGACATTTTGGTAGAATTGAAGTAGCAGGAAATCTTTCAGTAACCTTAAGGGTGCATGTTGGAAACATCCCTTTTTGAAAATAAGAATCCTTTAAGCAATTGCCTCCTGGCTAGAGGAAAAGAAGCATCAGCAACAGATGAAATGAGCACATGGAGTCGTAATGCAGGGAGACCAAAGAGGACTTACAGACTCCACTTCACAGAAGAGAAGAGCATAAGGACATTGTGCTTCTCCAGGGAGACATATGTCATCTTCTACAACAAAGGCTGTAGCTCCCTGCCACAGCTGGCAGCCAAGATCTCTACAGCCCTCAACATCTCGTTGCATTTAAAATAAAAAGAAGAGGAATATTAATTAAAGCAGTCAAATGCAAAGAGGATCAGATCACTGGCCTGGATGATTTGCATCCGTGCATTTTTAAAAAATCTAAAGAGATAGCAGAAGCACTATTATAGATAGTCAATAATCCTTGAACGAAAAGTGCAGAACGGAGAACAGGTAGAAAGCTAACACTCTATCTATATTTAAGAAGGAAACAGAATATGCCTAAGGAACTATGGACTATATCTGTGGAAGTAAATAGAGGGCTTTGAAATGTGGATGCCAAAACATATGCTAAAAATTCCATATACTGACCTTAAAAGCAATGAAGAGGTGCTTGAAATTACAAGAACAACAAGAACTCTAAAAAGTAACATCCAGAAAAGTAAATGTCAGTATTTTTGCCATTTGATCAGAGCTGAAAAGTTGTAGAGGTATCTTCAAGAGGGCAAAGTGGAGGGCAGAAGACAGAGGAGTCGACCTAGGCATAGTTGGATGATGGATGTCACAGACTGGCTGCACACAAGCTACAGTGGATGTGTGAGGATGGCGCAAGATAGATGAGCTTGACAAACCCTCCTGTTAGGGGTAGCTACTGGCAACAACAGCAACAATAGACTAATGAATAAGATCAGAGTATGCAGAGTCAGGGGACAAGTAGCAGAACGGATATCAAGCTGGATGCAAGACAGAAAACAGAGTAGAAGTAAAGGCTAGCTATTCAAAATGGCAGAAGACGAAAAGTGGGATCCTACAAAGATCAATGCTGGGAGCACTGCGGGTTTACAATTCATACTAATGATTTAGACTTTGAAATCAAGACACAATTTCTAAATTTGCAGATGACACCAAATTAGTGTGGGGATGGGGGGATATTTAATACTGAGGAGGACTTCAACAAATTATAAGAAGATACTCATAAACTTCCAGACTGGGCAGATAATTGGAAAATGAATCTCAACACAGGTATGGTATTACATTTTGGTAAGAAAAATTATGAGGTCACATATTACTTGTGTTATGATCCAGTTAGGGATTGTTAACACAAATAGAAATCCGAACACCTTGTTTTAACTAATAGAACAATGCTACAAGATTTCACTATTTTTTAACAAAACATAAACTTTCTTGTATATAGAACAAATTAAACAAAGCAAATGCGAGCAAGTTAACGTATAGCTTATAACCAAGTATGCTATGCACTCAGGTTTACTTCTTACTTCCTCCAAGAACTGCCTTATAAGACACATCAATCTTCTGTAGGGACCACTTATAAGTATGCCATAGACATCTGGAGAATTTTCCTCAGCACCAGCTATTCTCAGAGGTAAAACTTTCATTTACCCTCTGTTGAATGTGGAGGCCTCAGTTCTCTGTTCTGGTTACTTTTCCAGTTCCTTGTTCTGGTTCCCTTTCCAATACTTCCAAGCTAATCTGCTGGCTTTTGCAATAAGGCACCGTGAGGCCCACTGTAGATTATCCCATTAGCTTCAAACTAGGCAATTTTCCAGCTTCTGATCCCTCACAAAATTCAAACTGAGATTAAGCCTCACCACTTTCCATGTGGTCAATGATAAAGTTAGTGTTTTACTTTTGGCTAACTTTTCTCAGTGAATTGCAAACCACATGAGGTCCAAGCTGCAACTAGAAACCTCTCCCAGGAAACACCCAGATAAATTGAAACCAAAGAGCCTTCCTGAGCTCCAGCTGTCTCCATGATGATGTAACTGGCTCTAAGCTATCCTCAAACCAACCTTTAAGCTAATTATCTCTCACTTACAATTTCTTCAGCTAAGTAAGCTCACCTGCTGTTTTGTAGCTCTATCTCCTCTATTCTGACTCTATTAAACAAACATGGGTTAGCTTTCATTCCAGCCTATCTGGCGCAGCTCTGTTCTTGCCCCATCAAAGTCAGCTCTCTTCCAGTTAATTATTCTTACTCTGGATTGCCTATCACCGTTTTCTACCATCATCCTAAACCTTACGACACAATGATCACTGCCTCCTAAATATTCTGCCACTGACACTTGATCTACTTGGCCCATCTAATTTTCCAAGAACCAGGTCCAACAGTGCATCTTTTCTTGTTGGATTGGACACATACTGCTGTAGAAAATTTTCCTGCACACAATCTAGAACTTTTGCCCCTCTCCGCTCTTTACACTAATACTGTCCCAGTCTACATTCGGGTAATTAAAGTCCCCCATTATATCTACTCTATAATGCTTGCATCTGCCTGCAATTTCCCTGCAGATTTGTTCTTCTACGTCCTTCTCACTAGTTGGTGGTCTATAGACTACACCAAGTAATATAATTGCACCCTTTTTGTTCCTTAGCTCTAGCCAAACTTATTTTGTCCTTGAACCCTCTGGGGCATCCTCTTTCTCCAGCACTACAATGCTTTCCTTAACCTTACTGCCACCCCTCCTCCTTTCCTATCTTTTCTGAACACCTTGTACCCAGGAATATTTAACACCCAGTTCTGCCCTTCCTTGAGCCAGGTCTCTGTTATCGCCACAACATCATATTTTCACATGGCAATCTGCGCCTGTAACTCCCCAATCTTATTTACTGTGCTCCGTGGATTCACATACATGCATAGTAACCCTGATTTAGATTTTGTTACTTTCTTGCACACCCCGGCTCCATCTATTAATTTACTATTCTCTAGTTCCAGTGTTATCTGTCTCTCCCAGTATTTTGTGCACCCTGGTATTCCTCTTTAATATTCTCTCCTGGTTCCCACACCCCTGCTGAGTTAGTTTAAAGCCTTCCCAACAGCACTAGCAATCCACCCACAAGGAACCAGGCCCAGCTTTGTTCAGGTGCAATCCATCCAGCTTGTACAGGTGCCATTTTCCCCAGAGCCAGTCCCAGTGTCCCAGGAATCTAAAGCCCTACCTCCTGCACCATCTTTCCAGCCACACATTCATCTGCCTTATCCTCCTATTTCTGTACTCACTGGTTGTGGCACCGGGAGTAATCTGCATTTGATTACTACATTTGGGGTCCTGCTTGCTAATTTTCAACATAGCTCCCTAAATTCTGATTGCAGGACCACATCCCCCTTCCCGCCTAAGTCATTGATACCAATATGGACCACGACCTCTGGCTGATCACCCTCCCCCGGAAGAATGTCCTGCAGCTGCTCTGTGACATCCCTGACCCTGGCACCAGGGAGGCAACATACCATCCTGGAGTCACGTCTACAGCCAAGGAAATGCCTGTCTGTTCCCCTAACCAATGAATCCCCTATCACTGTCGCTCTTCCATTCTTCTTCCTCCCCTCCTGTACAGCCGAATCGCTCATGATGCTACAAACCTGGCTCTGACTGCACTTCTCTGAAGAACCATTGCCCTCACCAGCTTCCAAAATGGAAAACTGATTGGTGAGCGGGAACCCAGGGGACTCCTGCACTACCTGCCTACTTCTCTTGGACTGCCAGGTGGTCACCCATTCCCTCTCTATCTCCAGGCCTTTAAGCTGCGGTGTGACCACCTCTCGGAATGTTCTATCCATGTAGCTCTCAGCCTTGCGGATGTGCCACAGTGACTCCAGCCGCCAGTCAAGCTCTGAATCTTAGAGCTCAAGTTTCTGCAGCTGGCAGCACTTCCTGCACATGTGGTCATCTAGGACATCGGCGGTGTCCATGACTTCGCACATGTTACAGGACACACATTCCACTCGACTGAGCTGCCCTGCCATTTCTTAACTCTACTTCCCTTACGTTAATTTTATTCTACTTTGGATTATTTATATTACTTTATTATATTGGCCCTAAATTTTCCTTATTCCTGGTGCTTCTCAGTTAAATCCAAGTATAGCCACTTGTTTAAAAGTATTACACTTTTCTAATTTACTCACCAGGTCCTACTTACCAAGACTGCCCCTCTTCTTTCTGAGGAAAGGCAGAAAAGGAAAGGACCGTCTCCTCCCTCCTCACCAAACTCCCTCAGTCACCTCCGCTCTAGAACTCTCTGCACTTCTTGTGCTGTTTTTATAGCTCCTCTGCTCTCCCCTAGGTGCTGCTGACTGCCTGGCTCGGGGTTGTCCTCTTGCACTTTCCTCATGGTTCTGGGAGGGAGAGGAAGGGGTGAGAGAAGAGATGTGGGAGATGGGTTGGACACGGTTGAGGGGGAACCCTCCATTCAGGAAAAAGGAAGACATGTCAGAAGTGCATTTTTAGAAGGTAGCATCGTCGGGAAAGATGCGACGGAGGTGGAGGAACTGGGAGAATGGGGTGGCGTCCTTACTGGAAGCAGGGTGTGAGGAGATGTAGTCGAGGTAGGTGTAGGGGGTCGGTGGGCTTGTAATGAATATTGGTAGGCAATCTATAACCAGAAATGGAGACAGAAAGGTCAAGGACAGGGATAGCCTTGATATCTTCTGTGCAGTCAATAGCTTTCATCTTCATTATCAACCATGCAGCCAATTTTTGGATTATCTGCAAACTTCTTCATCAGAGCCCTGTGATCATTGGAATATATCACAAAAAGCAAGGAGTGTAGTACTAAGCTCTGTGGGACCCCACTGGAGACAGCCGTCCAATTACAAAAGCACCAAATGACTATTATCCTCCCTGCCTCTAAGCCAATTTTGGATCGAGCTTGCCATTTGTCCTTGGATTCCATGGGCCTTTACTTTCATGACCAGACTGTCACGTGAGACTTATCAAAAGCCTTGCTAAAATCTATCTAAACCATATTAAATGCAGTAGTCTCATCGACCCTTCTTGTTACCATCTCAAAACATTCAATCATGTTGGTCAGTCAGGACCTTCCCTTAATAATGCTGTCTTTGAGTAATCCACGACTTCCTAAAAAAAAAATTTATCCTGTACCTCATAGTATTTTTCCAATAGTTTTTCCACCACTGAGGTTAGGCTGACTGACTTGTAATCACTTGGTCTATCCCTTTCTCCCTTTTTAAACAATGTTACAATGTAAGTTATCCTCCAGTCCTCTGGCACCATGGGCTAAATTTTGCCGACGCGCAAAATAACACAGGATGATGTCGGGGGGAACCCCCGAAGTCATCCCGCCCCGTTTAAATCTTCAGGAAGGCGGGGGTACAGCAAAATCAGCTGCGGGCCCACCGACCTGTCAATGGCCAATTGAGGCCATTGACAGGATCATTAAAACAATTAAAGGACCTGCCTGTCCAACCTTAAGGTTGGCGGGCAGGCCAGGAACCCCAGCGGGGAATAGAAAAAACATGAAACCTCATCCACCGGCGGGATGAGGTTTCATGTAGGGTTTAAAAAAGTTTAATAAAGTTTTAGTGAAATTTATTAACATATCCCATCTCGTGTGACATTATCACATGAGGGGGACATGTTAAGGAGTTTTTTTCTATTTTTAATGTTTGTACAACTTTCAGCGATCTTCCTGAGGCAGCACTTAGCCTCAGGGAGAAGTGCGCTCTTTTGTGTGCATGTGTGAAAGAGCGCACTCTCGTATTTGGGGAATCCCCCCCGCCTGCACAGGAAGTGCATAGTGCTTCCCACTGGGCGGGCCTTAATTGGCCCGCCCACTTAAAATGGCGGTGGGGCCCCCTTCTCTGGCAGGGATCGGCTCCCCACCCGCCGGAGATTGGGTCGGGCCCGCTCACCTGCCCGGTAGGCAGAAAATTCTGCCCCATGTCTGTAGCCAGAGAAGAATGGAAAACGATGATCAGTGCCTCTGTTATTTCTTCCCTTGCTTGTCTTAGCAGCCTAGGATATATTTTGTTCAAATCTGAAGATCTATCCACTTTCAAAGATATTGAAACCCTTAATACTTCCTCTCTCAGCACATTAATTTCATCCAATATTTCACGCACCTCCTTTCTGATTGCAATGTCTGTATCCCTTTCGTAAAAAAGGTTTTGCTAGAATAAACACAGAAGAGTGTTTCAACTTGCAGGGAAGTGCAAAACCAGAGGCTATCAATATATGACAGAAAATTTAGAATAAGCTTCCTTACCTTAAGACTATATATCTCCCTACCATAGGCAATCACTGAGGTGCACAGTAGAGGTAGTGGAGACAATATAGGTGAAGGACGGAGAAGGGAATAGAGAGTTACGCTGCTAGAGTTAGCTGAGGAAAGTTGAGAGGAAGTTCACGCAAGCAATAAACATGGGCTGGTTGGGCCGAATGACCTGTTTCCACGCTTTATATTTTATGGAAGTCTATGCAATTTTTGCCTACATCTCCTTTTAGGTGGCAACAGGGAACACAAACAGCGTCAGTCAGTTTGCAGTTCATGCTTGCATTAAGCAGGTAACTGGCAATCATTTCATCACATTACCCAAGGATACCTTAAAATCGCAGGCATTCCAAGGCATCGTTGACTTTATACTCATCACAATGCAGATAAACCCGCTGCCTTGATAAATTGCAATAGCTTTCCATTAGGGAATGCCTGACATGTCATCACTTGTGCAATATGCAACTTTGTGCTTTCTTGGTAGTTCTTATGATGTTTTAATTTAGAGGTAATTATTGATTCCCCCTCTCCACTCTTTGCCTTTGCATAGGAAGTGAGACATTGGCTGCTTGGGGACACAAGCACACTTGCACACTTGGTCTCATGACTCTGTTCAGAAACCCATGCTTGCCGGCTGAACTGCACTGCAGTCAGATCTACCAGTTGACTACAAGCCTCAAAAAACATTATAGAATCATAGAATGATATAGCACAGAAGGAGGCCATTCGGCCATCGTGCCTGTGCCTGCTCTTTGGTAGACCTGTCCAATTATACCCACTCTCTCTTTCCACTTGCCCTGTTACTTTTTTCTCCTCAAGTATTTATCCAATTCTCTTTTGAATGTTACTAGTGAATCTGCTTTCACCATCCCTTTAAACAGTGCATTCCAGATCACAACAATTCGTTCTGTCAAGAGATGTTTCCTCAAGTCATCTCTGGTTCTTTGCCAAACATCTTAAATCTCTATCCTCTGGTTACCAACACTTCTGCCACTGGAAATTGTTGCTTTTATTTACTACATTAAAACCATTTATGATGTTAACATCTTCTCTTTCAAACCTCCTCTTAACCTTCTCCGTTCGAAGGAGAATGATACCAGTTTTTTCCAGCCTCTCCACATAACAAAATTCCCTCAACCTTGGTACCATTCCGTAAATCTCTCTAAGGCCTTGACACCTGTCCTAACTATGATGTCCTGAGTTATATTCTAGTTGAAGTCTAGTCAGTGTTTTATTACGGTTCAGCATAACTTCCTAATTCTTTTATAAGTGCTTTTTTAGCAGCCTCTTCAACCTCTTCAGCCACCTTCAAAGATTTCAAAGATTTGTACTCAATGTCTGAATTTTCCCGGCACCATGAAGGTGGGCTTGGAGGTGATGGTAGTGGAGAAAAAAGAAAATTGATTGGGGGGGAGGTGGGAGTTGCATCAGGATTGCTCCCCAATGTGTTCCTGCTACTGGGGTCACTTCCCAAGGACGGCGGGGAATCCACAGAGACAGGCAGCTAATTAAGTTGATTATGGATTAATGAGGTCCAATTTTGTGGACGTGCAGGCATCTTGTTGCTCTCCATGGAGGCGGTCTCTCTGCAGCAGGAGGCTCCAAGCCCCAAAGAGGAGGGCACTGGTAGGAAAGGCTTCACTTCTGGTCCAAACAATGCATCCAGAGGGGCTTCCCCTTTGCTTCAAGAGGCCAAGCGGCTTCCCCCTAATAACTTGAATTTAAATATACACCTCACAGGGCGCTTCCATGTTGAGGTACCTTCATGGTCTCTGACCTGCCTCAGCAGTGTCCACTTCCCCTTTTGGGACTGCCAAGGTTCCAGAGCTGATGGATTAGCTTTGGATTAGCAGCATCGAGAGTCCACCCGCCGCCCTTAATAAAATGGTGAGAATGGCCAATCACGAGGCTACCTCTGGGAAGATTGCACTGCTGAGTCTGTTGCCAGCAAACGTGAGCTCGCGATCTGCATTTGGTCCCAACACTGGGGGCCCAGAGACCATGGGAAAATCCAGCCCATTATGGCTCTATTTATAAAACCCAGGGTCCCATCTGCTTTATGAACTGCTCCCTTAACCAGTCCTGCTACCTTCAGAGATTTGTGTACACATATCCCCAGGTTTGTTTGTTTCTGAACCCACTTTATTAATTAATATTGTAGCATTCAGTTCATATTGCTTCTCCTTATCCCTCCAGCCAAAATTTATCATTTCATGCTTCTCTGCATTAAGTTTCAACCGCCATGGACTGAATAATATGCCCCCACACGACCCGGAAATGCTCCATGCTGACCTGCCCTGCAGCCATAAAGCTCTGTGGGGTGGACTAATGACAGCTGAGTGGGATTTCTGCCATTTATTTGGCATGGATAGAAGGGAGGGGGCTTTATCTAAGTGGGGACCGCCCCACGATCGGCAAAGGGCAGCCCCCAAAGAGCGCCCTGCCCCTTCCTTCCCACCCTTTACGCACTTGAGTTAAAAATTGGGCTTCCTGCTCCCACCCTGCTGCCCACGCCAAACATTTTATGGAGTGGGCAGCATATTATCAGGGTAAGTCATGGCAGGAGAGCTCAAAGCCATGGTGTGTTCCTCCTGCTCTAGATTACAAGCCTCAATGACCCTTAATTATTCATTTAAATATAGTGGGTTCGGTGCCCCCCCCCCCCCACCCCTGTATTATAGTGGTGAGTTCAGGGGTGGGCGGGAAGATGGTGAAATGGAGGTCAACCATAATTTATATGCCCCCCCCCATGGGAAACATGCCCACTGGGGGCACATAAGATCCAGCCCCATGTGTCTGCAAATTTTACCAGTCTGTTAATGTTTTTCTGAAGTCCATTAGGATCCTACTCTTTGTTTACTATGGGCAGCCCCACCTGCTCCCGCTGAGCCCACCCGCCATGTGAAAAATCCTGCCCTATATTTCTGAATTTCATATCGTCTGCAAGCTTTGAAATAATGGGAAACAAGGAAATGCCAGTAACTTTGAATGAGTATTTTGCATCTGTCTTCATGGTAGAAGACACAAAAGCATCCCAAGAATCATAGAAAATCAAGGCTCAAATGGGAGAGAAGAACTTAAGGGAATCATTATCACCATAGAAAAAGTACTCAAAAAACTACAAGAACTAAAGGCTGCCAAGTCCTCTGGACCTGCTGGCCTGTATGTTAAGGTCTAAAACAAGTGCCTGAAAGATAATAGATGCACTGGTTGTAATCTTCCAGAAGTCCCTAGATTCTGGAAAAGACCTGGTGGATTGGAAAATAGCAAATGTAACTCCTCTATTCAAGAGAGGAGGAAGACAGAAAGTAGGAAACTACAGCACGGTTAGCTGAAGGTCTGAAATTGGGAAAATGCTGGAATGCATTATTAAGGGAGCGGAAGCAGGACATTTAGAAAATCTAAATACAATCAAGCAAAGTCAAATTGGTTTCATGAAAGGGAAATTTGTTTGACAAATTCATTAGCGTTCTTTGAGGATGTAACAAATAAGGTGGATAAAGGGGAACCAGTAGTGTAGTGTATTTGGATTTCCAAAAGCATTCAATAAGGTACTAGCATAAAAGGTAACACACAGGATAAGAACTCATATATTAGCATGGATGGAGGATTGACTAACTAACAGGAAACATAGGGTCAGGATAATTGGGTTATTTTCAGGTTGGTAAATTGTAAATTAAGAGTGCCACAGTGATCAGTGTTGGGGCCTCAACTATTTACAATCTGTATAAAAGTAAATAAGTTATATGAAGGGACTGAGTGTATTGTAGCCAAATTGCTGATGATACAAAGCGGTAGTAAAGCAAGTTGTAAAGAGGACACAAAGAGTCTGCAAAGGGATATAGAAGGTTAAGTGATTGGCAGTTGGAGTATAGCGTGGGAAAATATGAAGTTGTCCATTTTGGCATGAAGAATAGAAAAAACACAATGTTAATTAAGTGAAGAAATACTGCAGAATGCTGCCATACAGAGAGATCTGGATGTCCTCATAAGTGAATCACAAAAGCTAGCATGGAAGTACAGCATGTAATTAGGAAGGTAAATGGAATGTTGGCCTTTATTGCAAGAGGGTTTGTGTATAAAAGTAGGATGGTGTATAAAAGCAGGTATACTGCTATAACTGTACAGGACATTGGTGAGACAACACCTGGAACTGTGTACAGTTTTGGCCTCCTTACTTAATTAAGGATATACTTCCATTGGAAGCAGTTCAGAGAATGTTCAGTAGGCTGATTCCTGGGATGAAGGGATTGTCTTATGAGGAAAGGCCGAGCAATTGGAGTTTAGAAGAATAAGAAGTGATCTTATTGAAACACACTCAATTCTGAGGGGACTTGACAGGGGGAATCTAAAACTAAGGGGCACTGTTTCAAATTAAGGGATCTCCCATTTCAGTTGGAAATGAGCAGGAATTTCATCGCTCAGAGGGTCCTTAATTTTTGGAATGCTCTTCACCAGAGAGCAGTGGAAGTTGAGTCATTGAATTTATTCAAGGCTACGTTGGATAGATATCTGACAAGGGAGTCAAGATTTATGGGGGCAGGCTGGAAAGTAGAGTTAAGGCCCCAATCAGATAAACCATGATCTTAATGAATAGCAGAGCAGGTTTGAGGGACCAAATGGCCTGCACCTACTCCTATTTCTTATGTTCTTATGTTTCCCAGCCTATATTAGGATAATTAAAGTTCCTTCTTAACACTACTCTGTAATTCTTGAATCTTTCTGTAATTTGCCTGAAAATGCGTCCCTTTGTCTCCAAACTACTTGGTGTCTTCTAATTCTAACCAAATGGTCTCTGTCTTTTACCCCTCAACTACCTCATCCCTCTCCAGTGCTATAATAGTTTCTTCGTCCAAAATTTATCTTCCCTCTCCTTTGTTTCCTTCCCTACCTTTTCAAAATATCTTGTAGTCAGGAATATACCATTCCTAATCCTCCTCTTTTAAAAGTCAGGATTCTCTTCTCGCCACTATATCATAATCCCATGTGGTGACTTGTGCCTGCAGCTCACCACCTTATTTACCATGATCTGATCATTTATATACTTACCCAACTTGGGCAGAGACACATGTTCTCCCTGTGTGATCCCTTCGATTTCTGAACCTTTCTTTAGTCTCATGCTATTTGCCTCTTCCAATCTCCTGTGCACATTTTCCCACCTCTCTAAAGTTTCATCCTGGTGCACTTGCCCCATTGGAGTGCTCAAGCAATGGTTCCGTTGTCTGGGCAGGTCTAATGGTTCCACAGCACTAAGGAAAGAAAGGGAAGTGAAGAAAGGAGGGGTGGTAGTGACAGTTTGATCAAAGAAGCTATTTCCTGAGTTATCCTTTCCACTTGCTCATGCTCCTACAGTACATCAAAGAAAGAGACTCCATATCATTGTTCGTTGTGTGCTACACAACTTTGTTCTGCAACACATGGAGCCACTATTGGATTAGGGCTTACAACCAGATGATGAAGATGATGCAAATAACATTGTGGCAAAGAATTTGGGATGGCTCCAATGCAGAATGCAGCCGGAGCTCTTCCACAGCAGCTGATTGCAGAGCACTTCAGCTGAACAATCCCTGCTCCACTGCATCATTGCCAGTACTTCTAATCAATTACTTCTATCCAGAACACCAGGATTGATTTACTAGTCACTTGATTTTGCACAGTCACCAGCTATTACAAGGATACGCTTCACAAAAAGAATGCAAATAGTTTAAAATTTTACTGGTTTGCAAAATGTCTACAAACTAATTATTACTGTCTTGTGATCCTATAATAACTTTTGTAAGTGTTCTCTTAACTATTCTACTACTTTTATGAGGTGTTTACCTCAGAAGAAATAGTTTTCCTGTATCTATGGGCTAAATTTCACTGCTAGGCCTCAGGTCCCACCGTGGGGGCTGGAAGTGGGAGCTGCTGCTGATTGGGTTGAGATTGACTGGCCGCAAGTGATTTTCCAGCTGCCGGCTAATTAAGGGTTGGAAAACATGGGGGCTGACCACTAATGGAGCGGAGGCAGCATCAGGTCATACTTTGGCAGGTAACAATGCCATATTTAAAGGGCTGCCATCGTTCAGTATCATGGGAATTGCAGGGCATCTACAGTAGAAAAGGAAATTGGCAGAGAAAAAGGAAGTAGGTAGCTTTTCAGGCTGGGCTTCAGCAGGCTGGGCTAGCTGGTTGAGTGGCACCAGCAAGGGCACTGCTGGAGGGACTGACAGGTAAGCAAGTATGTCTTCCTAAGATCAGGCAGCAGTTCTTGTGATGTGATGTACTTGTAACTTCAACTGCTGTAAATCACTATCACCTCAAGCAGGATATGATGGTATAGCCCTATGACTTGTATTCAGTCTACAGCAACAAATGGTAGGTGTCAGACATGTATACATCTCGTCCTAGTTAACATTAGGCGGAATTTTCCCTGAATTGCATGAGATTTGAATAAAGACGTTTTTCCCGCCGGCTGCAAGGGTGGATTTTTGTGCTATATCATCCACTTCCCACCTCATTAATTATGCAGACACGGGAAATATGACATCTCGCTGGTGGGCGGCCTCTTAATCGCCTACCATGCCATTACCTCACCATTTCCTCACTCTGGGTGCCATACCTAAATTGCAGCCGCGCACACAGTTCTCAATTCTTGCAGCCCAGGACTGCTCCAGTGAAGTCATGGCCTCAAAGGCCAAGAAGAGTTCAGTGACCTGGTGGGCCTTTTGGAGGCTTGCTATGATGTCCTCCACCCCCACTCTGGCCGCAGAAGGTCCAGCAATCTCACCACTTCAGCTTGGGAGGCAGCGGCAGTGATGGTCAGTGCCAATGCCGTACAAAAGAGGTTGGCCATGCACTGCAGAAAGAGGATGAATGATCTCATCCATGCAGCCAGGTAAGGCAACCATCTCATCACTCTAAACTCACACACTCAAGCCCATCACACATTCACTGGCATCTCACTCACTGCCAGCTCAAGGGTCATCACCACTCACTCTCTCACACACACCCTCACATGTCCATCTGGCCTCATCTCCTCTGGAGACTGCCTCCTCAGCCCTCACCATCTTGAGGCCACTTGCACAAATCAACATGTACCCCCACACACAACCTGGGATACCCCCCTTCTGCAGTACAGCCCTCACCCTGCAGCCTCTTCCCTTGCCTGAGGCCACTTCTCCCCCTTCCCCAAGCAAGCACTCACCCTGCAGCCGTTGGAAAACTGCCCCTGCCTTACAGCTGGGCTGGTAGGTAGAGATCTGCCCACGAGCCTCCTTAAAAGTGATGCGGTGCTGCTGAGGACCACCACTGCTGCCCGAAGCAAGGTAGGCTAATGAAGCCTGAAGTCCTGAGCGAAGTACAGATTGCTAGGTGCACGTTGCTTGTGTACCGTTGTGAAACACGTCAGTGTGCAATCATGCTGATGTGAGTTCAGTGTGGGGGGATGATTTAGTGAGCAGGGCTTATAATGAAATGCTAAAGTAATCAAATTAGGTTCCCGACTTGCGGCGGTACAGTCAAAGTGGACAATTGCAAACTGGTTTTACGACCACATGAAACTGATTTTTGTGACCTCTCGATATTTTCCACTCCCACCCGTTGTGATGCCCAGCGCAAGTGGGTGCAGAATATCCCAGCCATTGTTTGTATGTGGTCTTATCTTCAGCGAAGAACCCACATTGTTGTTGCACCAATCCTTGTCATGTGATTGGTACGTTTATGTCAAATAGAAAAACGTAACATGGCAGAAGCATAGTTTTTGAAGATTTCATTGAGCCGTATACAAACATTAACCCTTCACAAGCAGCTGAGAAGAACTGATGTGGAATTGAAACAACCATAAAGACCTCACCATGTGAGTGTGATTCTGTATCCCTGGAGGAATCCCCAAAACTGTACTTTTGTCTGGAATCACACAACACACCAGCCAGCAGGCACTGGGTTCCGGTAAGACTGTTGAAATTTAGGAGAGCTTAAATAGTATATGTCTACCTGCTACAAAGTCTGCGCAAGAACAGAGACTAAACAGCAGACTCCAGGTAGTCTAGCTTTAAGCTGAATTCCCCAGATGGGAGAGCTCCTTTCACAGTTCCACAGGTGACCTCTGTGGGATCTCTCAAGCCTCCACCCACAAATGCATCCATGAGGTCACGGATGCCATCTTTGCGAGGGCACACAACTTTGCACATTTCGCCTGGGACCAGGACAGCCAAGATGTAAGAGTGATTGCATTCGCCCAGATCTCGGGTTTTCCACAGGTGCAGGGTGTGATTGACTGCACTCATGTGGTGCTCAGATCTCCGTCACAACACGCAGTGAACTACATCAACTGCACAGGATTCCATTCACTGAATGTGCAACTAGTGTGCGGCCACCAGAAATGCATCCTGCAGGTGTGCGCACAGTTTCCAGGGAGTGTGCACGACGCCTACATCCTCAGTCAGTCACAGATCCCTGAAGTCTTCCAGGGTCCACAGAAGCTGCTGGGATGGCTCCTTCGGGACAAGGGCTACCCGCAGAGACCGTGGCTGGTGACACCCATGCGGCGGCCTCAGACTGCAGCAGAGCGACGGTATAATGAGGCTCATGCTGCAATTTGCAACTTGGTGGAGCAGACCATTGGGATGCTGTAAATGAGGTTCTGGTGCCTGGACTGGTCTGGTGGAGCCCTGCAATACAGCCCACAGAGGGTGTCACACATCATTGTTGTCTGCTGTGCCCTTTACAACCTGGCACTCCAACGGGGAAAAGAGCTGGCTGAGGAGCAGATGGAGCTGCACGTATCCTCTGATGAGGAAGATGTCGACAGGGATGAGGCCCAGGCACTGGCTAGATAAGGCAGGCGTGCTCGGGAGGCCCTCATAGCTGCTAGATTTGTGGAGGATGATGACAACATGCAGTGAGGTGACCCCATAGTTCCTCACATCACATTTGTGAATGTTTGACTTGAGTCTGGCTTATGGCAGCACAAATACCCTCTGTGAGAATGCTTCTGTCATGGAGGTCCAGTGGAGGCCCTAATAGTCACTCGATTGCAGGAAGATGATGGCAACATGCAGTGAGAACACTCCATAAATCTTCACATAGCCTCTGAGAATGTCTGACACCTGTCTGGCCGAGGGCAGCTCATATCATAGAGACACAGACATGAAACTTTAGAAGCATCTTTCTCTTTGTCCACCTTCAGCACCTGAGCCCTTCAGGAGCTGGAGCACAGCATCAGTGGTCACAGATGCTGAAGAGATGGGGGCCAGTCCCACCTTAAAGGTGCTGAGAGCATACAGAGAGAATGGGAGAACTCTGTGGTGCCTGCCCACTACACTCTAGCAGCAATGACCAGCTCCGCCGAGGTGCAGGCATCAGTAATGTGTCTAGGGAGTGTGAGGCTGGACCATCACTGTGGTCTGAAGGCTGCACAGAGCACAGGGAAGAGGCCCTGGACTGAGACACCTGCCTTTATCTTGTGCAGAAAGGTTTCACATCTGAGTGACACGAACACTGCTCATCAGAACAAGGAGCCAGAGGGCAGAATTTTTGCCTTCATTGGGTGGGCTCGGCAGGGGCAGGCGGGAGCAGCTCGTCACTGGCCGGGAAGGGCTGAGCAGGGGGCGGAAGCCTGTCGGCCATCGGGTCCAATGATGATCTGGCGGCTGGTTTAAAAACAGCCCAGGCAGCCCCAGAAAGGCTGCCAGGGAAGGACATCTGTCTGCCGTTGTAAAGATGGACTCGAGTGTGGCCGCAAACGCCAGGCAGATGGGCAGGTCGGATGGGCACTAGGCCCCTCTGTTTTTCTAATGAGTGCCTTGCTGCCCTCCTGGAGGAGGTGGCTGCCAGAAGGCAATGGGAGGAGGCGAAGGCGTAGTGGTATTGTCACTGGACTAGTAATCCAGGGACCCGGGGTAATGCTCTGGGGACCCGGGTTCGAATCCTGCCACGGCAGATGGTAGAATTTGAATTCAATAAAAACTTGGAATTAAAAGTCCAATGGTGACCATGAAACCATTGTCGATTGTTGTAAAAACCCATCTGGTTCACTAATGTCCTTTAGGGAAGGAAATCTGTTGTCCTTACCTGGTCTGGCCTACATGTGATTCTGAAATCCTAACAAGTCACTCAGTTGTAACAAACTGTTACAAAGACACAAAAAAAAGGAATGAAACTGGATGGACCACCCTGCATCGACCTCGACACCGGAAATGACAACGGCAATCGCAGCCCTATTGACCCTGCAAAGTCCTCCTGACTAACATCTAGGGCCTAGTGCCAAAATTGGAAGAGCTGTCTCACAGACTAGTCAAGCAACACCCTGACATAGTTATACTCACTGAATCATATCTGACAGATAATGTCCCAGACACCACCATCACCATCCTTGGGTATGTCCTGTCCGACCAACAGGGCAGATCCAGCAGAGGTGACGGCACTGTGGTATACAGTCGAGAGGGATTTGCCCTGGGAGTCCTCAACATTGACTCATGGCATCAGGTCAAACATGGGCAAGGAAACCTCCTGCCTATTATCATGCACCACCATCCCTCATCTGATGAATCCATGTTGAACATCACTTGGAGGAAGAACTGAGGGTGGAAAGGGCGCTGAATGTACTCTAGGTGGGGGACTTCAATGTCCATCACTGAGAGTGGCTTGGTAGCATCACTGCTGGCCAAGTCCTAAATAACATAGCTGCTAGACTGCATCTGCAGCAGGTAGTGAGGGAACCAATAAGAGGGAAAAACATACTTGACCTCATCCTCACCAACCTGCCTGTTGCAGATGCATCTGTCCATGACAGTATCGGTAGGAGTGACCACTGCACAGCCATTGTGGAGACAAAGTCCTGCCATCACATTGAGGATACCCTCCATCGTGTTGTGTGGCACTACCACCGTGCTAAATGGGATAGATTTCGAACAGATCTAGCAACTCAAGACTGGGCAGCCATGAGGTGCTGTGGACCATCAGCAGCAGCAGACTTGTACTCGAACACAATCTATAACCTCATGGCCTGGTATATCCCCCACTCTACCATTACCATCAAGCCAGGGGATCAACCCTGGTTCAATGAAGAGTGCAGGAGGGCATGCCAGGAGAAGCATCAGGCATACCTAAAAATGAGGTGTCAACCAGGTGAAACTATAAAACAGTGCCAAACAGCATAAGCAGCAAGTAATGGACAGAGCTAAGGGATCCCACAACTAACGGATCAGATCTAAGCTCTGCAGTCCTGCCATATCCAGTTGTGAATGGTGGTGGACAATTAAACAACTCACTGGATGAGGTGGCTCCACAAATATCCCCATCCTTAATGATGGAGGAGCCCAGCACAGCAGTGCAAAAGATAAGGCTGAAGCATTCACAACAATCTTCAGCCAGAAGTGCCGAGTGGATGATCCATCTTGGCCTCCTCCAGGGGTCCCCAGCATCACAGATGCCAGCCTTTAGCCAATTCGATTCACTCTATGTGCTATCAAGAAATGGTTGAAGGCACTGGATACTGCAAAGGCTATGGGCCCTGACAATATTCCGGCAATGGTACTGAAGACTTGTGCTCCAGAACTTGCCGCGCCCCTAGCCAAGCTGTTCCAGTACAGCTACAACACTGGCATCTACCCGGCTATGTGGAAAATTGCCCAGGTATGCCCTGTACAGAAAAAGCAGGACAATTCCAACCCAACCAATTACCACCCCATCAGTCTGCTCTTGATCATCAATGAAGTAATGGAAGGGGCCATCAACAGTGCTATTAAGTGGCACTTGCTTATCAATAATCGGCTCACTGATGCCCAGTTTGGGTTCCGCCAGGGCTACTCAGCTCCTGATCTCATTACAGCCTTGGTTCAAACATGGACAAAAGAACTGAACTCCCAAGGTGAGGTGAGAGTGACTGCCCTTGACATCAAGGCAGCATTTGACCGAGTGTGGCATCAAGGAGCCCTAGCAAAACTGGAGTCAATGGGAATCAGGGGGAAAACTCTCCACTGGTTGGAGTCATACCTAGCACAAAGGAAGATGGTTGTGGTTGTTGGAGGTCAGTCATCTCAGCTCCAGGACATCACTGCAGGAGTTCCTCAGGGTAGTGTCCTAGGCCCAACCATCTTCAGCTGCTTCATCAATGAACTTCCTTCCATCAGAAGGTCGGAAGTGTGGATGTTCGCTGATGATTGCACAATGTTCAGCATCATTTGCAACTCCTCGGACACTGAAGCAGTCCAAATGCAGCAAGACCTGGTCAATACCCAGGCTTGGGCTGACAAGCAGCAAGTAACATTCGCGCCATGCAAGTGTCAGGCAATGACCATGTCCAACAAAAGAGAATCCAACCATCGCCCCTTGATGTTCAATGGCATTGCCATCACTGAATCCCCCACTATCAACATCCTGGGGGTTACCATTGACCAGAAACTGAACTGGACTAGCCATATAAAGACTGTGGCTACAAGAGCAGGTCAGATGCTAGGAGTCCTGCGACGAGAAACTCACCTCCTGACTCCCCAAAGCCTGTCCACCATCTACAAGGCACAAGTCAGGAGTGTGATGGAATACTCCCCAGTTGCCTGGATGAGTGCAGCTCCTACAACAATGAAGAAGCTGGACACTGTCCAGGACAAAACAGTCCGCTTGATTGGCACCACATCCACAAACATTCACTCCCTCCAGCAGCGACGCACAGGAGCAGCAGTGTGTACCATCTACAAGATGCACCGCAGGAGTTCATCAAGGCTCCTTCAATAGCACCTTCCAAACCCACGGCCACTACCATCTAGAAGGATAAGGGCAGCAGATAGATGGGAACACCACCACCTGGAAGTTCCCCTCCAAGTCACTCACCATCCTGACTTGGAAATATATCGCCGTTCCTTCACTGTCGCTGGGTCAAAATTCTGGAACTCTCTTCCTAACAACACTGTAGGTGTACCTACACCACATTGAATGCAGTGGTTCAAGAAGGGAGCTCACTACCACCTTCTCAAGGGCAACTAGGGATGGGCAATAAATACTAGCCCAGTCAGCGCAGCCCACATCCCATGAATGAATAAAAAAAAGGAGGTGGCAGCCCGTGTGAGCAGCCATGACATGGTGTGGCACACCTGGATGCAGTGCCAGAAGCACTTCAATGACCTGCTGTGTTCAGGAAGGGTGAGTACTGTGTAAGCAAAACTGATCAAAGTACATAATGTGGAAGAACCAGAAACCATTAATTCCGATGTTTATTCTCAATTTAATGCTAATGTAGGGAAAAAAGAGCAAATCGCTGTTATTCTGCAGGTCAATGGAAAACCTTTGATTATGGAAGTGGATACTGATGCATCAACCACTGTAGTGGGGGAGCACACATTCACATATTTAAAACAAGGGTACTCAACAATTGAATATGGAGCAGACTTCAGCCAAATTGAAAACATATACTAGTGAAGCCATACAAGTGAAAGTTATTATCACTGTACCTGTTTATTACAAGCACCAGATAGCACAGCTTCCTGTGACTGTAGTGGAAGGTGAAGGACCAAGCCTCCTAGGTTGTAATTGGTCGAGGGAAATTAACCTTGATTAGCCAGTGAGATTTGAAAATGAAGCAGGAAGAGTTCCTGAGTTGGGAAAGGAACAAGGCAAGGTTCTTCAGAATGAGCCTGGAGAGTCAAAGGAGCTTAACAGGATACAAAAGGAGAGTATAGCCATTCAGCAACCTGAGGAAATGAAGACTGTCTTAAACAGCAACATGGAAGAACAGCAGAAGAAACTCAAGGAGACTCTGCTGAATTACAAAATTCAAGATGAAGCAAGTGATCTTATAAAGAAAAGGAAAACCTGTTGAAAGACCTTCACACACTACAGGGATCCCTCAGGTCAAAGCTTGTACCACTGGAAAATTACAAGGAGATTCAGAATGAATTTAATGTCACTCTGAACAAACTGAAGAGCCAGCTGGCAGAGAAGATGCAGCAATGTTCAAGATTCCAGGAGGAAGCCAAAAGATACAAGAAGGAGGCAGAAGAGCTGAAGAATCAGCTGAGTGAAACAAATGAAGCATCAGAAGGAAAAGTCTTGGAACTTTCCAAAATGCAAAGTGGGTGATGAAGCCATGTGTAGCTCAACCCCTGATCTGAACCAAGCTGAGATTTCGCCTGAGAGAAGTCTGGCCGATTGTGAAGTCAAAATGGAGGATGAGACTAAACTCTACAGTAGACAGAAGAAGACAAGATGGAGGATGGTTCAGAAAAGACAATGGGTGGCATCGTCCCAGATTTGCACTAAGTGCGGTAGTGGGCAGGAAAAACGATGTTTCATTCCGTATTGTCCCAAACCTACCGCATTAATTATGAATCCCTGGGATACACGCTGTTTCGATGGTGGACGGGCTCCGATTCGTCTGCCACGCTGTCAACTTGCTGCTTCATCACAACAGGCACCACACTTAAAGTACGGCTGCGCTCAGTTCAGCCCAGGACTGCAACAAAGAAGACATGGCTCCGAAAGGCAAGAAGATTGCAGCCCTCGAGTGCCTTTTGGACGCTGTGGAGGCCCACTGTGATGTCCTCTACCCCTGCTCTGGCCCAGGAGTGACAGCTACATTACCACTCCGGCTTGGTCGGTGATGGCAGTGGTGGTCAGTGCCAATGAGGCACAGAAGATGTTGGCCATTCAATGCAGATAGAGGATGAATGATCTCATCCGTGCAGCCAGGGTATGGCAACTATCTCATCACCCTAAACTCACACACTCAAGCCCATCACACATGCACTGGCATCTCACTCACTGCCAGCTCAAGGGACATCCCCACCCACTCTCACACACACACCCTCACATGTCCATCTGGCCTCATCTCCTCTGGAGACTGCCTCCTCAGCCCTCACCATCTTGAGGCCACTTGCACAAATCAACATGTACCCCCACACACAACCTGGGATACCCCCCTTCTGCAGTACAGCCCTCACCCTGCAGCCTCTTCCCTTGCCTGAGGCCACTTCTCCCCCTTCCCCAAGCAAGCGCTCACCCTGCAGCCGTTGGAAAACCGCCCCTGCCTCACAGCTGGGCTGGTAGGTAGAGATCTGCCCACGAGCCTCCTTAAAAGTGATGCAGTGCTGCTGAGGACCACCAGTGCTGCCCGAAGCAAGGTAGGCTAATGAAGCCTGAAGTCCTGAGCGAAGTGCAGATTGCTCGGTGCATGTTGCTTATGTACCGTTGTGAAACATGGCGGCGTATTTTACTGCTGATGTGGGCAGACGATACAGCGGAGGTGGGGGGGTGGTGCGCGGGTGAGTCTTTTGGGCTGGCCTTATAGTGATATGTTGATGTATCACAATGATGTTCCTGATGGCGGACGGGGTGAGTGGGCGACAGCAAACTAGTTTCACAATCGTGAAACCGATTTTTGGCCTTCTCGCCATATTGTCCACTCACACCACTGAACATGCCCGATGCCAGCGGGCATGGAATATCCCAGCCAATGGTACTGCATTTACTAGAGCTGAATTTCAAAGATTCATGAGCCTAAATGGTATTAAACATGTAAAGACAGCCCCATATCATCTGTCACCTAACGGATTGGCTGAGGGAGCAGTACAAACTTTTAAAGTTGGGATGAAAAAATTATCAGGAGGATCGTTGGAGACTAAACTTTTACGTTTCCTGTTTCACTATAGAACAACCCCCCGCACTACTACAGGTTCAACACCTTCAGAATTACTTATGAAGTGCCGCCTTCAAACGAGATTAAACCTGGCACTTCCCAATTTGGAGAAGGTAGAGAACAGTCAAGGCAATCAAAAAGTGACTCATGATTTGCATAGTCGAGAGTGAGAATTTACTGTCGGTAAACAGTGTTTGTACGAAACATCAGTGGTGGATTGAGTTGGTTACCTGGTGTAATATTTTCTGTGACTGGACTGTAGTCGTACCATGTGGAAGTGGAGGGCTGGATCACCCGAAAACACGTGGATCATTTGAGAAGAAGGGAGATACCCCAACAAACCGATATTCTACTTGTAACCATTGTAGAACTTGTGGCCCCCATTGTGAATGATCAACCAAGGATAGACATACCAGGTGCCTCTGTCCAAGTGGATAACACTGAACTGCCTGTGCCTAAGGAGGTACCTGATGTTGCTGCGGGTCCAGAAAATGAAGATTCAGTAAGAGCTTCTAAAGTCGTGGAGCTACGACCTTCCTCCTGGATCAGGAAACCACCTGGGAGGCTGAACTTATAATTTCATAACCTGTGTATATATTTGTAATGTCATGAATGTAGTTGTTCTTGTAAATACGAATTGTAAGAAACAAATTAAAGGGGGAGGAATGTAGTAACTGTAGCTTTAAGAGATACTATGTAGTATCATGTGACAGTGTGAACAAATCAGCCCTAAGCGCGGGGAACCTTAGGAGTGGAGTTTGTGTCTATTTGTGAATCTTGATGGAAGTATGTGACTTCTGCTGAAGCCCGGTAAATAAAGTTCACTGTTTCTTATGAGAAGCCTGTCTGGAAAATCAACTCCATAACAAACACCCTAACCAGCATTCAGAAAATGTACAACAGTTTCCAACAAAGATCACCATATCTAAGTCTGGATGGAAAAGGAAACTGTTGATACATTTCAGAGACTTGTAAATTTATTGCTTTGTATAATGGTTTATTCAGGCACAATGTTATTTTATTTTACTGTTGTGTAGATCATTTGACTCTTTAAAGGTAAACCTTTAATTCAGAAAAAGGAGGATGTTGTGATATGATGTACAAGTACATTTAAGGGGTGTACTTTAGCCTGCTGGCAATCACTACCACCTCAGCAGGATGTGATGTAGTAACCCCATGACTTGTATTCAGTCTACAGCAACAGTTGATAGGAGTCAGACATGTATAATTAGCCTATAGTACACATGATTTATATATAGTCTTATCTTCAAATAAATAACCCACGTTATTCTACCAATCCTTGTCAAGTGATTGGTACGTTTCTGTCAAATAGAAGAAAGTAACAGCAAATGCCTCTCCCATTAAGCCAAGGCCACTCTCCTGGGGCATCACCTCAACACATCTAGAGCTATGCTTGAGAACAGAGTTTCGGAGTGGTGCAATGGCCTGGAAGCTCCTTTCATCAGTGACATCAAAACTAAGATGGCAGTCTTCTTAGCTTCATCATGGTGGGTTGCATTGTGGAATTTATTGAGCTGGCTACTTTTAGTCCATGTTGGACGGAATGGACTCCATCAAGCCATGAGCCAAGTTGGAGCTGACTTCCACCAAGTTCTGTGACAAGCTGTCTGGAGAGGTTCTTACTACACTTAGATGTTCCCAGTATATGCCCATCAGATTTCTTTAGTAGTTTGTGCCCTCAAAGCCTGAATCTGAGGGGGTAATCATCCCAGATTTGCACTAAGTGCAGTAGTGGGCAGGAAGTTTTTCCCGCCGGCCGCAATGGCAGCTTTTTGTGCTATATCATTCCAATCCCGCCGTATTAATCATGAATTCCCAGGAAACACGCCGTTTCATTGGCAGACAGCCTCTGATTCGCCCGCCACGCCATCACCTTGCTGCTTCCTCACACCAGATGTTATATTTAAAGTGTAGCTGCACATACACCTCTCAGTGTTTCCAGCCCAGGGCTGCTGCTCAAAAGACGTGGCCCTGAAAGGCAAAACAATTGCAGCTCCCCAATTTAATGACGCGTCCCTGGAATGCCTTTTGGATACTGTGGAGGCCTGCCACAATGTCCTCTACCCACACTCTGGATGAAGACCAGCAAACGAGGTCTCCAAACCAGCGAGGGAGGCTATGGCAGTGGTAGTCAGCGCCAATGCTGCAAAAAGGAAAGCCACCCAGTGCCACAAGGCGATGAATGGCCTCATCCATTCCGCCAGGGTAAGTCACTCTTCTCATCACTCTCAACTCAAACATTCGTAAACCCATTACACATCCACAGGGATCTCACACCTCAAGGGACAACACCACTAACTCTCACATACGCCATCACATCTACATCAGGCTCATATCCTCTGGAGCTCATGTCCTCATACCATCCCTGATTCTGCTGACCACACAAACATTCCACGCAGTGCCATGTGTCCTGTTCGCAGTCTCTCTACCTGTTTTCATGCAGGAGAAGCTGACTCAAAGCTGCAGGAACAGGTCCCAGACCAGGGGTGGAGTGGCCCACATTAGGCCCCTCACTCACTTTGAGGAGTGTGCGATAGCACTGACTGGTGAGGGCGTGGACCATGCTTACGGTGACGGTGAGGTCAGCGGCGAACAGCCATGTGAAGGTCCTGCACCACATCATCCCTCTCTCAATGCAACTGTGAGTGCTCTCTCTCCTGCTTTTGACTCTGCTGCCATACACTAATTATCTCTCCTTTGGTTCACAGGGATCTCTGCCAAGGGACTGACACCATCAGCCAGCCAGGCCCTCAGCTCCATCCATGTCCTCAACTCCAGCCAAGAGGACACCTCCCCCATTGAAGAGCTGGAAATAAGCAGCCTGGAAGACCTGTCACAGCGCTTACCCACACCCTCCACCAGCACAGAGACACACAGCTCAGTGGGGCCTAGACCTAGAGCAGACTTGGGTTTACAATCAGTAGTCACCTCATGGACATGTGTCCGCAGCAGGAGGAGGCAAGTTCAGCTGAACTCATTGGCACTCAGGGGCTGAGGAAGAGGCATCTGTGAGGTCTGAGTCTGATGTCGAGCCTCGGGGATTCGGCCTTCCAACTGATCGTGGAGAGTAAGCAGAAGGCGGGGGAACATCACACAGAGCAGTTGGAAGCCCTCAACATAGTGGCATGCGAGTTGGAGGAGTGCGCCCACCTGCTGTCTGATGAAGTGGTGCCCACCTATGCATGTATGGCAGTCTGCATGGGAAGGTTGGCAGACGCCATGGAGACTCTGGTCCGGTAGAATGCGGAGATGCACGCAGGCCTGCTCTCCATTGCGGGAGTCATGGGTGAGTTCCTGCAGTGGCAACGCGAGAGGGAAACGGGGCACCTCGATGTCCTTCCAGGTGCTCCTTCCCCTTAAGGACTTAGGCCAGGCCCTTGGGCACCCAAAGGGAGGAGGTGCGGCAGCTGGACATCCCTGGGTCATCCGTTCAGAAATCTCAGAGGCTGTCTGCTCCCTCTGAGTCCTCTTTTCCTGTGACCCCCTCAACCTCACCGTTTGTCACTGAAGAGAGAGAAGTTGGTCCAATGGGAGGACAGTCAAAGCAAGCCGGGGCCCCCAAGGCCTTGGCTATCCAGAGGACCCACACCAAAGGCATCAGAGGCAACAGGGCCAACCATTGAACAGGCTGTCTCCACTCCTGCTGTGGATGTCAGGGCAGCACCTAGAAGAAGTGGTAGGCCTAGAAAAGTTAAGAAATTCTGATCACAAGTGGTTGCATGAGTGAACACATTTTGTCACTCTATAATCTGAAAATATATTTACTTTCACTGAATAATGTGTAATGGTATCTTTCAGCGTCGTTTACAGGCTTCATGAGTCATCCCCCTGCCATCCACACCTTCCTCCCCCACCCACCCACTAGCAGTTCAGTTGCACGCAGCCAGACCACAGGTGATTTTGGAGGGAGAGGTGTTTGTGTGGCAGGGCCTTTCAGAGCCTTGTGAAAGCACTCGCCCATGCACATGGATCCTTCCCCCATCACACTCATTTCAATGTCCTGAGCATTTTTAATGCTGCTGCTGGGGTTCGCTTTCAGTTGTCTATCTGAGCTGACCTGTATCTCTGCCCACCCACTGATCACACTCCCATGAAACACCTGTTCCTGCTCACCATGAGTCTCCTTCCACTTTCAGATTTGTAAGCATGTTGCGTCTAACGTTTTGATTCAGGTCCCCCGCCCTTTCCCCTCCCCCAGTCACCCATGTACTTTCCCCCATCACTGTCGACCCTCCTGGCATCATACTCCAACACCCCAATGTCACCACCAGCCACAACCCTTGTCTTTCCAGGATGTTCAGGTGAACATGGACGTTCCCTTCCTTCCCGGCAATCCCACCCCCATCCACATAAACCTCCCTGACCTCCTCCTTCCCACCCCTAAGGTACATGCCTGCCTCCGAGTCCCCAACAACCACCCTCGCTGCCCCTTCTACCGATACCATCACACCCTCCCACCCTATTGCCTCACTCACTCTGCCCTCAGTCATTCTCACCATTCCCTCCTACAAAGCCCGCCCTCAGTTCACTCCCCAGGAGGCAGTCATCGATTCCACAGGCCCCTCTCTTGCATGTTCAGCTGGACATCCCCCTCCAGATTCCTTTCTCTTTGGAACTCCTTACCCCCTTGGAACTCCTCCCCCCTCGGACTCCTCCCCTCCCCCAGCCGCCCCGGACTCCTCCTCCCCTTAGTCCTTCCCTCTTCCTGACTCCTTCCTCCAGCCTTACTCCTCCCTCCACCATTACTCTTTCCCTCTCTAGACTCGTCTTCCACCCTTACTTCTTCCTCCTTACTCCTTCCCTTCTCTGGACTCATCCCTCCCCCCCACCTCATCGGACTCCTTCCTCCCCCTGTACTCCTTCCCCTCTCTGGACTCCTTCCTCCCCCCGACTCCTTCCTCCTCCGGACTCCTGCCCCTCTCTGGACTCCTACCTCCCTCTGGACACCTTCCCCTCTCTGGGCTCCTTGCCACCTCTGAACTCCTAACCTTAAACCTTTCTCCCCCTTACGCCTACCTCCCCAGTTACCGTATTCTCACCCGTTTCCCCCTCCTCCACATGTACCCCCTCCCCCCTCCCAACCTCACCATCTTGACACCTTCGTTCTCCCCTCCCAACCTCACTCCCTCCCCACCTCCGATACACCTTCCTCTCCCAGTCAAACCTAGACTTTCCTCTCCCAACCTCCGGTATATCTTCCGCTCCCACTCACGGTTGGACCTTCCTCTCCACCCCTCGACGATCATCCAAGACAGACCACGGCCAAAACACGGAAGTCCCAGTGCAGACCCTCAACTGTGATTTTCCACCCTCCGTGAGCCACTTCGTAGAGGAGCCATGTCCATGTGAATTCACCCAGCATGTGATGGATGTTCCTCTAGGGTCCTGTTGCTGTTGGGCTCCAGCATATTCTATTCCTTGGATGTTCGCGATATGAACAAAGCCCTCACACTTGTCAAGACATGTGTACCGATGTGTTTTCCCCTCAACGTGAGCAGTTAATTTGACATGGGGGGGATGATTCCGGCGAGCAGGGCTTATAATGACATGCAGATGTATTACAATGAAGTTCCTGACTTCCAATGGCGGGAAATGCAGCCCGCCATTGACGGACAGAGCGGACGTCTGCAAAATTGTTTCATGGTGGCATGAAACTGATGTTTGGCCTTTCTGCCATATTGTCTGATCATGCCCGCCATGACGCCCAACATCAACGGCCATGGAAAATTCTGCCCTGAGTCCTCTGTCTTTATGTGAGCTGCCATCTGTGGCATTTTGTGCCTCTTTTCTAGTTCTTGCGCACTTTTGCCTGGTGAGCTACCATGTGCAGATACCTTCTGGAACCTAGCCTCCATTGTCCATGTGGTGTCAGTATCATAGCTAGTGCTTGCAGGAATGAAATCCAGTAATGGTACATCTTCAGGACTCCATTTCTCCATTGGGTGTCAGCAGCTTAAATTAAGAACAAAAACAGAAATACCTGGAAAAACTCAGCAGGTCTGGCAGCATCGGTGGAGAAGAGCATAGTTGACGTTTCGAGTCCTGATGACCCTTCAACAGAACTAAGTAAAAATAGGAGAGGGGTGAAATATAAGCTGGTTTAAGGTGGGGGGTGGGGGCGGAGAGAAGGGGGGGGTGGTTGTAGGGACAAGCAAGCAGTGATAGGAGGAGATAACCAAAAAATGTCACAGACAAAAGAACAAAGAGGTGTTGAAGGTGGTGATATTATCTAAAAGAATGTGCTAATTAAGAATGGATAGCAAATTAAGACGTGGGCGAGTTATGTGAGGGAGAGAAGAGAGAAAGAAATGGGTGTTGGACAAAATTACCAGTTACCTGGACAAATGTGGATCAATTCAACCAAGCCAACATGGATTTGTTAAGGGCAAACCATGTTTAACTAACTTGCTTGAGTTTTTTGATGATGTAACAGAGAGGTGACGAGGGTAATGAGGTTGACATGGTTTATGTTGACTTCCAAAGGGCATTTGATAAAATACCACATCTCAGGTTGGTCCGTGAAGTTGGAGGCCATGGAATAAAAGGGACAATGGCAGCATGGATATGAAATTAGCTGAGTGACTGGGAACAGAGAGTAGTGGTGAACGGTTGTTTTACAGACTAGAGGAAGGTCTATAGTGGGGTTCCCCAGGGGTCAGTGTTAGAAACTCTGCTCTTCTTGATATATATTAATGATCTAGACTTGGGTGTACAGGGCACAATTTCAAAATCTGCGGATGATACAAAAGTTGGAAGTATTGTGAACTGTGAGGAGGGCAGTGACGATCTTCAAGAGAATATAGACAGGCTGGTGCTAGGAGTGGACAAGTGGCAGATGAAATTTAATACAGAGAAATGTGAAGTGATTCATTTTGGGAGGAAGAATGAGAAGAGGCAATATAAAATAAGGCATGCAGTTCCAAAGTTGGTGCAGGAGCAGAGGAACTTGGGGGTATATGTGCACATGTCGAAAGCAGCAGGGCATGTTGAGAAAGCAGTTAGTAAAGCATTTAGAATTCCAGGCTTTATAAATAGGGACATAGAGTACGAAAGCAAGGAAGTTATGATAAACCTGTATTAAACTCTGGTTTGGCCTCAGCTGGAGTATTGTGTCCAGTTTTGGGCACCATACTTCAGGAAGGACGCAAAGGCATTAGCTAAGATGCAGAAAAGATTCACAAGATTGGTTCCAAGGATGGGGAGCTTTAGTTCCATGGATAGGCAGGAGAAGCTGTTGCTGTTCTTCTTGGAGAAGAGGAGATTAAGAGGAGATTTGATAGAGGTGTTCAAAATCATAAGGGTTCTGGATAGTGCACATTGGGAGAAACTGATCTTGTTGGAAGGATCAAGAACCTGAGGAGACTGATTTAAGATGATTGGAAAAAGAAACAACTGTGACATGAGAAACACATTTTTATGCAGCGAGTGGTATGGATCTGGAATGCATTGCCTGAGAGTGTGCTGGAGATAGATTCAATCGAGGACTTCAGAAAAAAATTGGATAATCAATTGCAGAGAAAAGACTCACAGAGCTACAGGGGGATGGCGGGGGAGTGGAACTAGGGGAGTTGCTGTTGTAGAGAGCTAACACGGACATGATAGGTCAAATGGGCTCCTTCTGTACTGTAGCCATTCCATGATTCAATGATCCTATGAAAGCTTCTGCAACTTCTCATGCAGTGCGTGGGGTAAGGGAGAAGTCAGAATAAGCAAAGAGGATTAGGCATAAAGAAACACTGCACAGTGTCTTTTCTGTCTCTTCCCTTTATTTCCAGGACACTCACGTCAAGGGATGAAAGGCTGTTCAGGTGGGATCTTCCACTTCAGGTGCCAGCTGCTGTCTGATATTTTGTGTAATCTTCTCCTGCAGGAACACATGAGGTGTGTTGTGAAGTTTTTGGAGGATGTAGCTGTCAGGGTGGAATGCCTGTGTTTCGAAGTGAGTTGTGGGAAAGTAAGGCTGTAATAGTAATGAGCGTGTGAGGAAGAGGAGAAGGATGCTTAGTAAACCGTGGTGCAGTAATTATAGGGCTGTAAAGGATAGTGGGAAAGGACTGTCTTGAGTGCTATTAGTATAACTAATGAGGATGTAAATGGTGCAGCTGTGACCATAAAAACATAATAGCATTCTTCTTACCTCAACAACACTAGTGAGATCACTGATTTTGTTTTCCGGAATTGCAGCCACTTGTGCAATGCTCCCGAGATACTTAGCATTCTCTTCCCACTGCCACACGGACAGCTACAGCATGCAAGGAAAATAATTCCCCTCCTCCTCTCAGCTGCCTGCACCAAGGCCTTTAGTGCAACAATAGAGATTCTTGATACCTGTTCACTCCCTCCTTCAGCCATTTATTACTCAAATTGGTCTTGGGTATCTTAAGCCTCCTCTTTAAGAGTTGCTGACCTCCTGAGTGCTGGAAATCTGAAGCCTCTTGGACATCCAACATAGGCTCCCTACCTGGCTGCATACCTAGATGACTAAAGTTATCAGGAAACAACAGCATTAGTGTGCTGCCTGCATTGACCTTAGCTGGCACTTGCAGAATATAAGTCAACCGGGAGCTTAGAGAACAGTGCTCAAAGACTATTTGATGACAACAGCATTATAGATTACAATAATATAGGTTTTAATGGGAGAAAGTTAGAACACTGCATGCCGTTTTTAAGCACAGTGAAAGTTCTTGACCATTGCATTCCTATCCCTCCATCTATAAACTTGTGAAAAGCTAAGCTATTTACGTGAATTCCTGTTTCACTATAATCAATCTGTGGAAGTTGTTAGCTATGTAAGAAGCTTTGTGCTGTCCATAATACAGCAGTGGGACTTTTCAGATTTTTGCCATTCACTTTGACAGTGGTAAGTGATTGGGTGACTAGTAGCAATTTCAAACAAAATTGCTTTAGACAAACATCAATGCAAAACTGTAGCATGATAAAAAAACACTGGAGGCGCTGGAAATCTGAAACAAAACAGAACATGCTGGACACACACAACAGGTCTGTCAGCATCTGTGATGAGAACAAGCATGTTTAAACTCCTGAGGCAAATGCCTTTTTAGAACGCAAAGAATAAGAAGTGGACAGAATCTTATTCCCAACAGATAAAGGGGGAAGAGAAATATTTCCGTGTCCTTACCTATTTACATATCCTTTGCTTCTTCAATGTCTTAATGCTTGTGCTTATTACTTGATTGAGCTGTGACATAATTCCATTCATGTTTCATTTCTTTGTCTGTATGTGTAAAAGTATATATTTATTTTTATATTTGAATAAAATATCACCCTCCACTTTCACCAGTAATTTAATCTTTAGCTCCAACACTGTCACTTTGACAGACATTTATGCATGCAAGGAGAGTTTCCACTGAGCTTCCGCTGGAGTTATGGCAGTGGGTTGGGAGAAGCCCTGAGGCAATACCCAACCAATATGTCCGTCTACATTCAGAACTTAAACTTCACAGGTGCTGACTGAGTGACTGTATGTTTGCAGCATTTTCTGTTCTGTTTTAAGAATAACACGAGAGCCAGGCTGATTATCGGACTGCAGACTGCACTAAAAACTAAAGATCTGGTGGAGTCCACAGGAATGAGGTGATCTCACATCAGCTAAAGTCTAGTGCAAAGTCAACGGTATGAGTACCAAGGCAGTCAATTGAACCAGCCAAGGACTTTTTAAACTTAATTATGTATACTCTTTATGTTAGGAGAGAGCAGACCTAGTTGGGTCTCTCCTAACATTAAAATTTAACTGACATTCAGAAGCTTGTGAGCGGAGATCCATTGCCACCGAATATGAGCAACACTGGGCTGTCAAATCCACATCGCTAATGATCTGACACTCATATGTTTAATGTAACTAACCCTTAACGGTAACCCGTTATGGCTTTAAATGTTATTTTGATTTGATTTGCTTCACCAGTGAAGATAGTTTCACAGTCTGCCTGTGATATTTTCTACTCTTTTAGTCCCTCATTAAGTCTGCCATTCAAATGGCAGAGTATCACATAAGTCATAACATTTGATCGCACAACCACATTCTAAGTTTTATTTTCTGAGAGTCTTTTGCCTTTGGAGCTAGACCCTTTGCTGAATGTTAAGAAGAGAGTCTTTGTATCTTTGGTTTGTTTTTTAGGTCCAGTATTTGGGTTTGCAGGAGTTTAAAGTAATGAGTCATTACTGTTCTGTGTCAGTCCACTATAAAATTGCTTGTGTACCCATTCCTCCTTAGGGAAGAGAATATGGTTCTCAGTTCATTTTCTCACAGTTTGTTTTAGTTAGACATATGTGGAAGATTCATTCAATCAAAATAAATGCCATGCAGTTCTCTTTAATAGGCAGGCTCAAATTGTCCATAAATAGGCTTGTTTGTTGGCTTTTTACATATTGCTGTCATAAGATCACAAGAAATAGGCACTTAGCCCCTCAAGCTTGCTCTGCCATTCAGTAAGATCATGGTTGACCAGATTGTGGTCTTAAGTCCACTTTCCTGCCTGCCCCTCATAAACCTTGACTCCCTTGTGGATCAAACATCTATCCAACTCAACCTTGAATGTTCAATGACTCAGCTTTCACTGCTCTCTTGGGTAGAGAATTCCAAAGATTAATAACCCCCATTCTTACATGGGAGGCCCATTAATTTGAAATTGTGCCCCGAGCTCTAGGTTCCCACACGGGGGAAACATTCTCTCAGCATCTAACCTGCAAGTCTCTTCAGAATGTTAGATGTTTCAATAAGATCACCTCGCATCCTTCTAAGTATCAATGAATATAGGCCCAAGTAGCTCAACCTTCTCTCATAAGACAACCCCCTTCATCCCAGGAGTCACCCTAGTGAACCTTCTCTGAACTGCTTCCAATACAAATATATCCCTCCTAAATAAGGAGACCAAAACTGTGCATAGTACTCTAGGTGGGGTCTCGTCAATGCCTTGTATAGTTGTAGCAACACTTCCCAACTTTTATATTTCATCACCCTTGCAATAAAAGCTAAAGTTTCGTTTACTTTACCAGAAGGGGGCACATGAGGAGACAGGTAACTATGCCGGAATGAGATGGAGACTGAGTGAGTAGCAAATTAGATTCATGTATTAAGATCTGGTAAGTCCTTTTCAGGTTTTAACTATAGATTAAGAATCAAGATCTGACAAAGTACTAACCTTCAAATAAGTTAGGTTAGCTTGTTAAACAGAGAACTGCCTGGAGTGGGAGTTATCTGTCAATCACTTGAAAGCAGTTGGTTCAAGTGGTGTTAATTACTGTAGCAGGAAGCTAAACTAGCTAGTGACGCATCAGAGAGTCTATAAAAGAGACAGGATTTTCAAACTGCATGGTCAATAAAGGCTGCGCAAGGAGACAGGCGACTACGTCACAGTGAGACGGGGACTGGGTGAGTAGTGACTTAGGTTCATGTATTAAGTTCTGGTAAGTCCTTTTCAGGTTTTAACTATAGATTAAGAATCAAGGTCTGACATAGTACAAACCTTCAAATAAGTTAGGTCAGTTTGTTAAACAGAGAACTGCATGGAGAGGCAGTTATCTGCCAACCACTTGAAAGTAGTTGGTTCAAGTGGTGTTAATTACTGTAGCAGGAAGCTAAACTAGCTAGTAACTCATCAGAGGACCTATAAAAAAGACAGGCTTTTCAAACCACATGATCAGTAAGGGGCGTGTGAGGAAGCAAGAAACTACACTTGAGTGAGATGGAGACTATAGCGAATTAGGTTCATGTGGGAATTCAGTGCACAGGGCATAGAGGTGTAGCATACATAGGAATTATTCTAAGTTAATTAATTGTGTAATTAAATTAAGTTAACTAAATTACATAAGTGACAATGGCAGGACAGGTGTTATATTGCAACTGTGGAATGTGGGGCCTTTTGACGCTGAGGCAATCCATGACAAACACATCTGCAGGAAGTGTAAGCAGTTTGAGGAATTACGGATCAGGATTATTCATCTGGAAGATGAACTGCAGACCCAGGCAGTTAATGGGACTGAGCAGACAGTAGAGGAGGAGCCTCAAACTTTGCAATTATCAAACAGGTTTAAAGTGCTCACAACCTGTGTCGACGAAAGCAAGGTCTGCAAGATGGATGAGCATGGCATCATGGCATCATGGTACAGGAAGCTGTTCAAGCGAGGGGAGCAAACAGGAATGTAGTGGTAGTAGGGTACAGTATAGTGAGGGGGATTGACACTGTTCTCTGCAGCAAAGAGCAAGAGTCCAGAAGGCTGTGTTGCCTGCCCAATGCCAAGGTTCGGGACATCTGCTAAGGGCTAGAGAGGAACCTGCAGCGGGAGGGGGAGGATCCAGTGTCATGGTCCATGTAGGTACCAACAACATAGGCAGGACAAGGAATGTGGCTCTGCATAGTCAGTATGAGAAGCTGGGTACCAAATTAAGAAGCAGAACTTCAAAGGTAATGATATCTGGATTATTACCTGAGCCATGTACAAATTGGCACAGGGCAAATAAGATTAGAGAGATGAATATGTGGCCAAAAGACTGGTGTGGGAGAAGTGGGCTCCCGTTCATGGGGCACTAGCACCAGTACTGGGGAAAGTGGAGGCTGTACCGTTGGGATGGTCTACACCAGAGCCATGCTGGAACATGTGTTTTTGCGAGTCACATAACTAGGGAAGTAGAGAGAGCTTTAAACTAAACAAGGAGCATGAGGATTCAAAGCAGAAGACCAAAATAGTAATATGGGTCATGAGTGTCATAGAATAGTAGGAAGGAACAGAGAGATAAAACCTAAGAATACACAATAGTCAACACCAGATGTTACAAAGATAACAAGAAGACAAAACTAAAGGCCCTGTATCTGAAAGCGCGTAGCATTCATAACAAAGGAAATGAATAGATAGTGCACACTGAAGTAAATAAATATGATCTGATAGCCATTACTGGGAGGTGGCTGCAGAATGACAAGGATTGGGTCCTGAATATTGAGGGGTATATGAAATTCAAGAAGAATAGGAAGCTAGGTAAAGGTGAAGGTGCAGCACTGTTGATCAAGGATGGCATTGGTACAATAGTTAGAGATGATCTTGGTTCAGGAGATCAGGATGTAGAATTGGTTTGGGTGGAGATGAGGAATAGCAGGGGAAAGAAGTCACTAGTGGGAGTGGTCCCCAGGGCCCCTAACAGTAACCACAATGTAGGACAAAGTGTGCAAGAAGAAATATTGGATGCTTGTGATAAAGGGACAGCAATAATCATGAGTGATTTTAATCCACAGATAAACTGGAAAAATCAGATTGGCAGTAGTAACCTGGGTGAAGAGTTCATAGAATGGTTTGAGATGCCTTTTGAGATGGCAGCACATTCTGGAACCAACCAGAGAGCAAGTTATATTAGATTTGGTATTGTGTAATGTGACAGAATTAATTCATGACCTCAGAGTGAAGGCACCTCTAGGTATCAGTGACCACAATATGATTGAATTTTACATCCAGTTTGAAAGGGAGAAGAGTGTGTCTAAGACTAGTATTTAAAACTTAAATATAGGCAATTATGTGGGCATGAAAGATGAGTTAGCTGACATGAACTGGGATACTAGGCTAGGGGATACATCAAAAGAGAAGCAGTGGCAGACATTTAAGGGGGTATTTCAGAATACTCAGAATAAGTGTATTCCTACTATAACGAAAAATTTTAAGGGGAGGACCCATCATCCATGGTTAATTAAATAAGTTAAGGAAAGCATCAAACTTAAGGAAAAAGCATATAATTGTGCAAAGATGAGTGGCAGGTCAGGTGATTGGTCAGAATATAAAGAATCGGAGAGAATGACTAAAAGGTTAATCAGGGGAAAGAAAGTAGTGTATGAGAGGAAGCTGTCCAGAAATGTAAAAATGGACAGCAAGAGTTTCTACATGTATTTAAGAAGGAAAAGAGTAAGTAAAGCGAGAGCTGGTCCTCTAGAGAATGACAGTCGGGAGTTAATAGTAGATAATAAGGAAATGTTGGATGAAATGAACAAATAATTTGCTTCCTTCTTCACTTTAGAGGATACAAAAAACATTCCAGTAATAGTTGTAAATCAGGAGGTGGAAGGGAGAGGGGAACTTGGTGAAATTACAATCACTAGGGAAGCAGTACTGAGCAAACTGGTGTGGGCTGACAAATCTCCGGGTCCTGATGGACTTCATGCTAGGGTCTTAAAAGAGGTGGCTAATGAGGCAGTAGATGTTTTGGTGTTAATTTTCCAAAATTTGCTAGGTTCTGGACATGCGAACATACAAAATAGGAGCAGAAGTAGGCCATTCGGCCTCTTGGGTCTGCTCCACCATTCAATAAGATCATGGCTGATCTGTTTGTGTGTTGAATTCCACATTCCCATCTACCCCCGATAACTTTTGATTTCCTTGCCTAACAAGAATTTACCTATCTCTGTCTTAATATTCAATGACTTCACCTCCACTGCCTTCTGAGGCAGAGAGTTCCAAGGTCGCACAACCCTCTGAGAGAAAAGATTTCTCCTCATCTCTGTCCTAAAAAGGCAACCCCTAATTTTAAAACAGTGCCCCCTAGTTCTGGACGAACCCACCAGAGGAAATATCCTTTCCACATTCACCTTGTCAATACCATTCAGGGTCTTTGCACTGAAAAGTAACAAATATAACTCCTCTATTCAAGAATGGAATGATACAGAACACAGGAAGCTATAAGCCAGTTAGCATAATGTCATAATGTCTGTTGTGGGGAAGGTGTTAGAACTGATCATTAAGGAAGTTATAGCTGGGCACTTAGAGAAACTCAAAGTAATCGGGAAGAGTTAGCATGGTTTTGTGAAAGGGAAATCATGTTTAATCAATTTATTGGAGTTTTTTGAAGGGGTAATATGCAATGTGGATAAAGGAGCACCTGTAGATGTGCTGTACTTGAATTTACAGAAGGCATTTGATAAGGTGCTACATCAAAGGTTATTCTGGAAAATAAAAGCTCATGGTATAGGGGGCAACATATTAGCATGGATAGAAAATTGGCTGGCTGGCAGAAAACAGAGTTTGCATAAATGGGTCTTTTTCTGATTGGCAGGATGTGATGAGTGGAGTCCTGCAGGGGTCTGTGCTGGGGCTTCAACTTTTTACAATTTATATCAGTGACATAGATATGGGGAGTGAAGGCAAGCCAGCTAAATTTTCAGATGACACATAGGTAGGCAGGAAAGTATGTTGTGAAGAGGGCATAAGGAGGTTGCAGATGGATGTAGATAAGTTGACTGAGTGGGCAAAAATCTGCCAGATGAAGTATAATGTAGGAAAATGTTCACTTTGGCAGGAAGAATAAAAAAGCAGAGTATTACTTAAATGGAGAACGGTTGCAGAATTCTGAGCCGCAGAGGGATCTAGGTGTTCTAGTGCATGAGTCACCAAAAGTTAGTATGCAAGTACAGCAAGCATTTAAGAAGGCTAATGGGGTGCTACCCTTTATTACGAGAGGAATTGAAGATAGAAGTAAGGATGTTATGCTTCAGTTATACAGGCCATTGGTGAGATCACATTTCGAATATTGTGTGCAAAGTTTGGTTTCCTTAATTAAGGATGTAAATGCTTTGGGGGTGGTTCAGAGGAGGTTTACTAGATTGATACCTGAAATGAGCAGGTTATCTTATGAGGAAAGGTTAGACAGATTGGGCTTGTTTCCACTGGAGTTTAGAAGGGCGAGGGGTGACTTGATTGAAGCGTATAAGACCCTAAACAATATTGACAAGGTGGGCGTGGAAAGGATGTTTCCTCTGGTGGTTGAGTCCAGAACTAGGGGGCACTGTTTTAAAATTAGGGGTTGCCTTTTTAGGACAGAGATGTGGAGAAATTGCTTCTCTCAGAGGGTTGTGTGCCTTTGGAACTCTGCCTCTGAAGGCGGTGGAGGTGGGGGTCATTGAATACCTTTAAGGCAGAGATAGATAGATTCTTGTTAGGCAAGGAATCAAAGGTTATGGAGGTAGATGGGAATATGGAATTCAAAATGCAAACAGATCAGCCATGATCTTATTGGATGGTAGAACAGGCTCAAGGGGCTGATGGCCTACTTCTGCTCCCAATTCGTACGTTCGCACATCTCTATGTACCTTCCTAATTACTTGCTGTCCCTGCAATCTAACTTTTTGTGATTCATGTACAGTACAAGGACACCCAAATCCTCTGCACTGCAGTATTTTGCAGTCTCTCTCTCACAAGAACACAAGAATTAGGAGCAGGAGTAGGCCCTTAAGTCCCACGAGCCGACTCCAGCATTCAATAAGATCATGGATAATCCGATTGCGTCCTCAACTCCACTTTCCTGTTTGACCCCATAACCCTCGACTCCTTGCCGATCAAAAATATATCTAACTCAGCCTTGAATATCTTCAATGACCTAGCCTCCACTGCTCTCTGGGGAAGAGAATTATAGAGACTAACAACCCTCTAGGGGAAAAAAAATCTCCTTATCTCAGTCTTATTTTGGTGTTTCCTAATTTTTAAAGTGTGTCACCTAGTTCTAGACTCCCCCACAAGGGAAAACATCCTCTCAGCATCCACCCTGTCAAGTCCCCTCAGAATCTTAGATGTTTTAATAAGATCGCCTCTCATTCTTCTAAACGCTAATGGGTATAGACCAAACGTTTCCTCATAAGATAACCCCTTCATCCCAGGTAAAAGCAAAATATTGCAGATGCCGGAAACCTGAAACAAGAACAGTAAAACTCAGCAGGTCTAGCAGCATCTCTCTCCACAGATACTGCTACACCTGCTGAGTTTTTCCAGCATTTTCTGTTTTTGTCCCTTCATCCCAGGAAATGGTTGAATGAACCTTCTTTGAACAGCTTCTATTGCAATTATGTCCTTTCTTAAGTAAGAAGACCAAAACTGTGCACAGTACTCTAGATGTGTTTGAACGAAGGTCCTGTATAGCTGCAGCAACATTTCCCAATTTTCATATTCGATTCCCCTTCCAATGAATGCTAACATCCCATTTGCCTTCTACATCATTTGCTGCCGGTCTAGTGATGCAGCGGTAGCGCCCCTGTCTCTGCGGCCACAAGCTATGGGTTCAAGACCCATACCAGGACTTGTTGGCCATGGAAGAAGCATTCATGATATGGTTCAACAGGCTGATAATCAGCCTGGGAATCCCTGCACCACCTCACCCATGTCACCCACCCCACTCATTCACTCAGTCATCCATTTACTAAAATTCACACTGGACATTTAAACTTACCAGATGACAGCAAGTGCTGTAAAGAGAGGGCGTATCATGTCTTCCCCCTGACTCTACATTGCTGCAATGGGGGTCTCGGCGGGTTACTGCGCTCTGCATTTCTGGGAAAGCTGGGCTCAGAAGGCTTGGCAAGAAATGCGGAGCAGTGTCGAGGCAGGGGATAGTTCGAGCAGGGCGGCAGTCTGATAATGATTGTCGCTGCACAGAAGATGCTGGCCATGATCTTCCTGAATGGTGGAGCAGGCTCGAGGGGCCATATAGCCTACTTCTGCTCCTATACTTTATTATGCTAATATTGGTGACTTTCTGGGCATATCTTAGATTTGTGTGAATGATCGCACATCACTCAAGTATCTTTGGCAGCTTTTTTGTTGTTATGGAGAACTTGCCACCCTTGCCATATGTCAGCATGGCAGTGTGCCTGGAAGAGGCTTCAGGTCGGTCACAACTGACCATTACTGTCACTGGATGTGCCACTCCTATCCTGCATGATAGCTGCAGGTATCCTTGCAGGTGATGGTACAGCACTGTATCATCCTGTTTGCTGACCCAGATGCATATCAGATGGAAATCATGCACATAAATTTATTCTGTAATTTTTTTGTCTAACCTTCATGCATGCATCCAAAAATATCCATTTCATTTTCCACCATCATTTCCAATGAAACTGTTAATGAAAAATAAAATGGGCATAGATGGAGGTGGAGATCGAGCATTGCTTAATTCTATTCCATTTTTTAGTTGAGTTCCCCAGTTTTAAGTCCTCAAATTGAGAAAGTCTGATCAAATATATATCCACTCCAATTGGATATTATTCTAAGATCCAACTGTATAAACAATGACAAACAGGATAAGATTGCCTCATCTATCCAGCCTGTCCCCCAAAATTGTGATACCTTGTATATTACTATATAAAATACTCTCCAACCCAACCAAGACCATGTGATGTCCTGAACGAGGTAGATAAAAACCCAGGCCAATTTGGGAAAAAAAACCTGAGAAATTCCTCATCAAACTCCACCGCCCCCCACCCCATGATGTCTACTTCACAGGCCAACAGCATGTTTCGGGGGTCCACTAGTCACTGGGAAAAAAATCACTTCCTGACATCTAACCTAGATCTGACCTTGTACAGCTCTGGTCCTCCCTAACCCATTTAAGTGGAACAACCTGTCAACTGGACACAATCTATTCGCTTCATCATCTTATAACCCCCCAGCCTGATCACCCCTAAGCCTATGCTTCTCCAAAGTGCAGAGTCCCAGCTGGTTAATTTACCTTGGTAACTAAGATGCTTTGAACTGGGAATTAATCAATGGGCAGAATCATCCCAGATGCGGTAGTGGGTGGGAAAAACGTTGTTTAACCCGCAAAGGCGGGTTTTCGAGCAGTATTGTCCCATCCCTGTCGCTCTCCGCCTCATTAATAATGCATTCCCGGGAAACACACCAGATTGCTGACGGTGCGGCCTCTGATTCACCCGCCCCGCCGTCATCTCAGGCTTTCAGTAATCCGGGCACCATATTTAAAGGACGCCCCTGCACAGATCTAGCACCTCTAAGGAGTCAGAAGTTGCTAGAAAGTCATGGTTGCCAAAGGAAGGAATTATGTTGCCCCCAAATGTAGTGACGCTTCCCTCAGGCGCCTACTGGATGCCGTGGAGGCCCACTGTGAAGTCCTTGACCCCGGCTCTGGGTCAAGACCATCAATCAAGGTCACCAATCCAGCATGGGAGGCAGTGTTCAGTGCCAACACCCTGCAAAAGAGGACAGCCACCCAGTGCTGAAAGAGGATGAATGATCTCTTTCGTTCCGCCAGGGTAAGTCACTCTTCTCATCACTCTCAACTCACACATTCACAAACCCATCACACATCCACAGGGATCTCACTCACTGCCAGCTGAAGGGACATCACCATTCACTCTCCCACACACACCTTCATCTGCTCTGCAGATAGTGTCCTCAGCCCATCCATGGTACCTCTCACCACCCACACATGCCAGGCAGTCTTCTCATCTGGCCTGCCAGGCGTCCTGCTTACACTCTCCACCTGTATTCATGCAGGACAAGCTGGCACACAACAAAAGGGAGAGGTCACAGACTGGTGGAGGAATGCCTGGCATCAATATCCTCACAGACTTTGAGAATACAGTCATCCAGCTGACCCATGACGATCTAGACCGCTCCTGTGCTGATGGTGATGTCGGTGGCGCTCAACCAAGTGAGGATCCAGCAGTCCAACATCCATCAGACAACCATGCTTAGAGTGAGTTCCCCTGTTCCACAGTCACCTGCCATGCACTAATTGTCTCTCCTTGCTTCCGCAGGCACATCTTGGAAGCAGCTGAGGGGGTCCACGAGCCAGGTCCTTGACTCAAATCTCGAAGACATCTCGGAAGAAGAGTCTGATGACACCCTAATTGAAGACCCATTACACTTGCCCACACCCTCCACCAGTACAGAGACACACACTTTCATGGGATCTAGTTCTAGAGTAGCCTCAGGGTCACAATCTGGTGAGCACATTGCACTGTCTGATCCACAGCAGGCAGCGGCAGGGACTTACCAGGTTTCCTGCACTCAGAGGACTGCTGGAGGCCAAACGTCTGCTGAGTTAAATGAGGAGCCTCTGGACTCAGTCATACCTCAGTTGCTGGAGCTGCAAAGGCAAGCTCAGGAACATCAGGAAGGGAGGTCCACTGCATTCCTCAGATTGCAACACACAATGGAGGAGTCCGTCCATCTTCAGCCTGAGGTGATAACACCGACATGCCAATGCATCAAGGTAGGATGGCAGCCACCATCATGACCTTGGACCAGGACATCAGTCCTGCACTGCTGTGCAGGCTCAACTCCATAACTGATGCCATTGTTGGCCTCCAACAGTGTCAACGTGAGAGGGGTGAGGAGCAATGCGATCTCACTCCAGCTTCCGCTTATCCACAAGGAGTCAGCCAGGGGCCCTCAGGCATCCACAGGGAGGAGGATCACCAGGTGCATACCCCAGGACCATCCATCTAGGTGACTCCAGGAATATCCGGCCCATCTGCATCCTCTCTTCCTGTGACCCCAGCAGCTTCAGCTCCACAGGACGAGGAGGGTGCCACTACCACACAGCAGGACACCGCAAGCAGGCCGGGGCCCTTTAGGTCTTGGCCCTTTAGAGGACGCCTGCCAAGGGCATCATAGACAGGGCGTAGCAGTCAGCAGGCTGCCTTCAGCTCCACTGTGGATGTCGGGGGAGCACAAAGATGTAGTGGCAGGGTTAGGAAAGTTAAAAAGATGTAGTTGCACAGCCTGGGTATTGGTGTTAATTACTTGTATGTAATGTTCAGTATTGTAAATAAACTCCCAAGAATATCTCCCTGCCTATGGCTCCTTGTTATAATGAGCAGTGTACGTGTTACTCAGATATGAAACCTTGGTTCCTGCACAAGATAAAGGCAGGTGTCTCAGTCCAGGGTCTCTTCCTTCAGAGCAAAATGATGGTCTGGCTTCACACTCACTGGACACATTAGTGATGTCTGCATCTCGATGGTGCTAGTCATTGCTGCCGGGATGTCGTGGGCAGGCACCACAGAGTTTCGTCATTCTCTCTGTGTGCTCTCAGCACCTTTGAGGTGGGGCTGGCCCCCCTTCTCTTCAGCATCTGTGACTAGTGACACTGCTCCTGAAAGGATCAGGTGCATTTAAAGTTTCATGGCTACATCTTCATGATATGACCCTGATCACAGAGCATAAGCGAGCTGCCCTCAGCCAGACATTCACAGAGGCTATGTGAAGATCTATGGAGTATTCACTGCAAGTTGTCACTATGCTCCTGGAATCTAATGATCATTAGGGCCTCCGCTGCATCTCCATGACATGAGCCTGAGCACTGAGGGTATGTGAGCTGCCATCAGCCACATAGGAGTCAAATGTTCACAGATGCAAGATGAGGATGTCAGGACTGTCCTCACTGCAGCTCATCATCATCCTCCACGAATCTTGTGGCTATGAGAGCCTCCTGTGCACGTCTGCCTCATCTGGCCAGTGCGATGGCCTCATTATCGGCATCTTCGACTTCGAGGACCTCATCACTGTCATCCCTTTGGACATCCTCCTCATCAGAGAAGATGTGAGCTCTTCCATCTCCTCCTCAGCCAGGTTCTCCCCCGTTGCAGTGCCAGGTTGTGGAGTGCGCAGCAAGTGACGATGATGTGTGACACCGTCTGGGGACCGTATTGCAGTTCTCCACTGGACCTGTCAAGGCATCGGAAGCTCATTTTCAAAATGCCAATTGTTTGCTTCACCAAAGTCCTGGTCATGGCATGTGCCTCGTTATACTGTCGCCCTGCTGCAGCCTGAGGCCGCTGCATGGGCATCATGTCCTCTGTGTGTAGGCCTTCTCCCCGAGGAGCTAACCCAGCAGCCTCTGTGGACCCTGGAAGATGTCAGGGACCTGAGACCTGCTCTGGATGTAGGAGTTATGGACAATCCCTGGGAATTATGCACAGACCTGTAGGATGCGTTTTTGGTGGTTGCACACCAGCTGAACATTCAGGTCTTGCGATTGACGAAGTTGACTGCTTGTTGCCATGGAGGTCTAAGCAGCACAAGAGTGCAATCGATGGCATCCCGCACCTGTGGGAAACCAGAGATCTGCGCAAATCCCAGCACTTTTGCTTCTTGGCTTCCCTGATCCCAGGCCAAATGCACAAATTTCTGTGCCTTTGCGAAGATGGCGTCCCTGACCTTCTGGATACACTTGTTAGTGGGGGCTTGCAAGATCCCACACAGGTCCCCTGTGGAGCCCTGTAAGGAGCCACTGGCAGTGGATGCCCTCCATTTCCCTGTGGTGGTGAATCCTGGAGCTGTGGTAAAGTGAGGTACCCTGTCCCTTTAAGAGAATGCACGTGTACTGATCATGTGACAGCACTGATGAATCAGTGTACAGCACAGGCAACTGGGAACTGTAAGTCTAGTTCTGGAGGTTTCAGAGTGAGCATGTATGATCTGGTGCTCTGCCTTATGTCTCAATAAACCATCACTGTTTATTCTTACATCAGCCTCTCCCCATTATTGATTGTAAGCAGCAATTGAGGAGAACATTGGAAGGTGCGCAGTTAGAGTTTGGTTGGCCAACAAACTCTTACCCAAGACATATAAGTGGTGATGAGGATAAAAACATTGCAAGAGTGTGAGTCCATAAGATGGGTGAGCAAAGTATTGGAAAGAGCATCTCTACTTATCTCGTAAAATAGGCAACAGCTGGCAATCGGAACAGAAAACAGTGCTGCAGTTTAAAAAAACCCTGCAGAATTGTGATTGCGGGGATCCCGCCAAAACTTGAAACGAGCACGAAACCCAGCAGAGAAAAGCTGACAGCTGCAGAGACAGAGTTAAAAAAAAATGGTGACTGCTCTTAAAGCGGCAATACATTCGAAAGGTAAATACATGAAAAATGGCTATGGACAGAAAATTATAAGAGACCTCAGAGAGCACAACTCCACGGTAAGCCAAACACCTAAACTTGTCATTACCTGGAAAGCCTATCGGAAGTGCAGCCCCCTTGCAATCGTTCACAATACCGCAGTTTGGGCATGTCGATCCATTCAACCCCATTTCAGATGACTGGTCACAGTATGTCAAACACCTAGCATTCTTTTTTACCACTAACAACATCACGGGGGAGGAGAAGAAGAGGGCGATTCTTTTGTCCTCATGTGGGAGCAAAACATAAGGGCTGATCCGCAGCCTTATGTCATTTAGCGCCCCAGATTCGAAGGCTTTCGACTAGTTAATAAAATTTGTACAGAGCTACTGAAGACCAAAACCCTTAGTTACTATGCAGCGCTTTGCGTTCAATTCAAGGAACAGGTTTCCGGAGGAGCCAATAGTTGACTATGTGGCCGTTTTAAAGGCATTAACTGAGCATTGCGACTTCGGAACATCCATTAGTGATATGCCGAGAGACCGGCTGATATGTGGGATTGGAGATGATACTATCCAAAGGAGTTTGCTAGCTGAACCTAGTCTAGACTTCAATAAGGCATTAGAATTAGCTACTGCGATGGAGAGTGCTGTTAGAAATTCCGAAGTTATAAAAGAGGCACGAAATGGCACCGTCCATCTGGCCAAGCAGGACAATCCAGCAACAAAAGGCGTCAAAACTTTAGACTCCATGGAAAAACGGGAGATGCTCTCTAGCTCCAGACCATTGAAAAACAACGGCACTGCAGTGAAAACCCACAAAATGAAATGGAGAAATACATCCAGGCCTCCAGTGATTGAACGACAACTCAAACAAGTCGAGTGCTTTTTCTGCCACCACTATGGCCGCATAAGACGGCACTTCAGAGAAAGGCTAAAACAACACTCTAAAGGCAGAAGGAAAAATCATGAAAAATGCCTCATGGAAGAGCCAGAAGAAGTTGAATCAGACATCCATTCGTTATATAACCTCAAAGTTGGTAGAACTGAGCCAATCCAAGTAGCCATAATGATCAATGGACAAACTATTAAGATGGAAGTCAATGTCCATCGTTGGAGAGCAGACATTTAGATATCTGAGTAAAGGGACACATCTTTTGAAGTTAGAAGTTTCAGACACAAAGCTGAGAATACGTACACGGGCGAAGAAATAGAAGTGAAAAGGATATGTCAAGTCAAGTTGCAGTATGAGGAACAGTCTGCAAAATTACCCCTATTTGTAATGTCAGGCAGGGGATTGAGTCTCTTTGGAAGGAACTGGCTGGGAGGGATAAATCTTGAGGGCCTGCTAAGTTCCCAATTCAAAACCAGAAGTGTTGCTGCAAGAAAAAATGGTTACGCAAAGACCCAATGGGAGAAGCCCGTCGAAGTGTTACACCAGGTCAGAGTTCAAGCTGAAGTCAGCATCCTTCGAAAGCAAATGGAAAATCTATTCAAGGACTTTCGTGTGCTACAAAATTCAATCAGCTCCCAATTTGTGCCACAAAAAAGATATGAAGAAGAAAAGGAAGAGTTAAGCCTGTCTCTGGCCGAGTTAAGGGACAAATTAACTGAGAAGGGGCAACGATATGTGACTCTCCAGGAAACTATCAATGAGAATAGGAAAGAATTGGAAGAGCTGAAGCAGCAGCTGTGTAAAAGCCCTGAAGTTTTAAAGCTAGAAGGCTCTGAATCCTCAGAAGAGCTGTTGGAAAACCCAACTACTGAGCTCATTCACATTCAGCTCGCGCCTGAGTCTAGTCCAGCCAACAGCGAAATTAAAGAGAAGACAGAGATACGGGTCAGTGCTCCCAAGAAAATGACACGCGGGGAGTAAAAGCGAAATTATTGACAGTTCTCGGAAAGAAAAACAAAAATATTTTTTTCCCCCTTTTCTTCTTTCTCCTCATACATCATGTAACTCATCGCTGTATTGCTTTGTGCTTTTTGCCCTTTATCTGATTCAGCTTGGAGGGGAGGAGCAGCAGGAGTGAATATGACTGCACCCAGAAGATGGTGAATAAAATAACATAATAGAATATTAACATTGCTGCAGCTGTTCCTGTTGCTTAAAGATAACATTGGTGTATCTATACATTCCAGGTTGTGGTAAGCAGAGTTGAGGAGGCTGTGTGCCATTTTTGGTGAAGACAATGCCCATGGAAATCGGGTTGGTTGTGTGCTGCTGTCGTTTGGGGATCAAGCTAAATCCCAGATGAGGAGCTATAATTCTTTCACACCATATCATCCCAATCCCACCTCATTAATTATGCAGCCACAGGAAACACATCATCTCACTGGCAGGTGGCCTCTGAATTGCCCACCACGCTATTACATTGCCATTTCCTCACTCCAGGTGCCATATCTAAACTGCAGCTGTGCACACAGTTCTCAATGCTTGCAGCCCAGGACTGCTCCAGTGAAGACATGGCCCTGAAATCCAAGAAGAATTCAGTGACCCTAAAATGCCCTGTGAAAGCCTGCTGTGATGTTCTCCACTCCTTCTCTGACCACAGGAGGTCCAGCAATCTCATCACTCCAGCTTGGGAGGCAGTGGCTGTGGTGGCCCAAACCAACGCTGGACATAAGAGGTTGACCATCCAGTGCAGAAAGAGGATGAATGATCTCATTCATGTCACCAAGGTAAGGCAATGATCTCATCACTCTAAACTCACAAACTCACAAGGCCATCATGCATTCGCTAGCATCTCACTCACTGCCAGCTCAAGGGACATCACCACTCATTCTTTCACACATACCCTCACATCTCCATCTGGTCCATCTCCTCTGGAAACTGCCTCCTCAGCCCTCACCATCTTGAGGCCACTTGCACAGATCAACATGTGCCCCCACACACACCCTGGGATACTCTCCTTCCCCAGTACTGCCTTCACCATGCAGCCTCTTCCCATGCCTGAGGCCACTTCTCCCCTTCCCCAGGCAAGCCCTAGCCCTGCAGCTGTTGAAAAGCCACCCCTGCCATATGACTGGCCTGAATGATGTAGGTCATGATGTAACAGTGACATCAGCAGTCATGTGCTAGACACTTGGGAGAGAGTCATGAGAGACATACCTATTCTGTAACCTATCTTATATATGATAATGAACCAGTTTGAAATAACTACCTGAGTAAGACGATAGTCACTCCAGCTAAGCCACTCAACCAGTATACTAAACATTTACTTCCAAAAATTGAAAAGGAAAGCAAAATTAATGTTAAAATAATAAAGAGAGCGCTGGGAAGAGGAGAACAGAAGGAAAAAGGGTCACTGTTTGAGTAAAGTTCCAAGTTTATTTTGTTTATTTTTACTTAAAATTGTGTTTTAAGTTTATATTTTCGGTGCTTAACACCATTACAATTTATGCATCAGGATACTGAAGCCCGTGACTGTCCAGGCCAGGGAGGCAGGGGCCTAAATTTTCTGACTGGATTTACTTTAAATGTTTAGCCTCAGACAAATGTTTGGAAAATCTAGGCTCAAGATTCCCTGGAGCTCGCAATGGTCTCAAGTTTAAAAGGCAGAACTGTTGTTATCCTGAGTAAAGTGGATTGCTAAATGTGTGAATCACTCCAATAATGGTCTGAACCAAAACTTGCACTAAATCCAAACTGACATGTACAGCAAACAACCCATCAACTTTCAGAAGCATGAATTAGTCTTAAATGAATGTGAGCATGTTGAATGTTGAACATCCTTCAGGGAAAAGATTTATAGTGAGTGAAGAAAGAAAGTATTCAAGTCTATTGGTGTCTAAAGGTCCTTGAGAAATGCTGTGAAGCGATAGCTAGAGCAAATGGAGACTCGGAGTACATTAACATTTATAGGATAAATGACTCTGAGACAAAATGTACTACTTTGCCCTTGTACAAGGTCTTGCCAGGCCTCATGGAATACTATGTCCAGTGGCTGGGGTTGGGATGGTGGTGTAGTGGTAATGCCACTGGAATAATAATCCAGAGGCCCAGGTTAATACAATGGGGACATGGGTTCAAATTCCACCATGGCAATTGGTGGAAGTTAAATTAACTTAATAAAACCTGGAATTGAATGTTAGTCTCAGTAATGGTGACCATGAAGCTATCATCAATTGTTGCAAAAAACCCACCTGCTTCACTAATGTCCTTTAGGAAAAGAAATTTGCTGGCCCACATGTGACACCAGAACCACAGTAATGTGGTTGACTCTGAAATGGCCTTGAAAACCACTCAACTCAAGGGCAATTGGGGATTGGTAACAACAGCTGGCCTTGCCAGTAATGCCCACATTCCATCAAAGAATTTTTAAAAAAAGTTTGCATCTCCTCACGTGGTGGGGAGATATTGAGATTTTTGGAAATGTGGGGAATTCATTGGCGGGAATTGTCTGGCCCCATTGGCATTGGGAGTCATGGCGGGTGGGCGGGCCGGCGAGGGGGGACAATACGGTGAGAAAATAGGTTTCACACTGTCATGAAACCAGTTTGTGATCATCCGCTCCATCCATCAATGGCGGGCTGCATTTCCCACCCACACACGTCAGGAGCCTAATTTCAATACCTTAGCTTCTCATTATAAGCCCTGTTTGCATGAATTATCCCCCCTAGTCAAATTTACCGTGAGGGAAGCGGCCACTCACTTGGTAAATCTTGTCAAAAGTGAACATTCTTCCGCAGCTCAGCTGCAGCTCCATTGATATGCCTGGAGTTGGGCCTCTGAAGCTTTTCTGCCCACTCAAGCAATGCAAAAGCATGTAAGTACCACCAAATGCTCCAGAACCTTTCACCCCTCAGACACAGATGGAAAATTAATACATGTTTTAGGAGGCAGCAGAACAATTGGCCAACTGGTCAAGTTGTAGAATCTCCTTGTGAAAGCTGGCCATGGCGCAGTCACTGCTGGAGGTGCTCACAGCCCTTTGCAATGTCTTTATTACGGTTTGGACTGGCATCCATTTTGGTTCCAGCTAACAGTGCAGCCTTGCAGTTTGAGTTAGGAGAATACTTGCATCTGAGCTGAGACCACAGACCACTATGCAGTCCAGTGGCTGAAGCTGCTGCCAATTGGTCAAGTGGAGTGGGGTGGAGGTGGGTGAGGCTTCATACAGCCATGAAGCGCACTACACACTGGCCATCTAAGTGGTGGCCAGCACTCTCCTGCATGCGTGAAGGGGCCTTCAGACTTAACCAAGATAGGTTCTTAGTACATCCATGCTAACCCAAGTGTCTCTCTCTTTGATCCTGCAGGAGGCAAAGATAAGGATCATGGAGCCTGGTGATTTAATGGTATGCCTCATGGTTTACAGAGACCAGGGAAGAAGGAGAGAGCAATGAAGGAGCCTGGCTTGGCAAAGGGAGGCGCACCTTCCTCAAGATGAAGGGACAGCAGGCCCTGCTGCACACGCAGCTGAAGATCCATGGAAAGCTGTCGCTCATAGGTGCTCACTAGACCCAGGGTCTATAGAGAGTGTTTGTCATTCCTGCAGATGACTGAGAATCAGTGTCGCCGAAGATGGTGCATGTCTAGGGAACTGGTCGGTCACGTATGTTTTATGTCTTGGGTAAGAGTTCTTTGGCCAACTGAACTCTATCTGCACGCCTTCCTATGTTCTCCTCAATTTCTGCTTGCAATCAATAACGGAGAGAGACTGATGTAAGAATAAACAATGATGGATTATTGAGACATAGGGCAGAGCACCAGATCATACGTGCTCACTCAGAAACCTCCAGAGCTAGACTTACAGTTCCCAGTTGCCCGTGTGTATAGTGATTAATCAGTGCTGTCACATGATCAGTGCACTTACATTCTCTTAAAGGGACAGGGTACCTCACTTTACCATCCCTCCCCTTTTACTTAAAAGTACAGCTAACAAGCTTAAAACACATTAACTATTTACACAATAACTATTTACAGGTCAAGTCTCTCAGGAGGCTTTCTTTGACGAGTTGAGAGTCGTAGCCCAACAACCTGTGTTTCTGAGACCTCCTTTTCAGGTGCAGTTGCCCACTATGTCCCTCTGTTTCAGACCTTCCACTTGCTCCACCACCTTAGTTTTTCCAGAGGAGTGGCAGAAACTCTGGGCTGGATTTTCAGCTGCTGGTAAGGTCTGGAACGGGCAATTTGAAAATCACATTCCTGGAAAGCGACACTGGATCCTGATGCCTCTGGGATGCCCTCCAATTTTCAAAGTGTAGGCGATGGGGAGAGTGTTGGGAACTTGCTTGCTGCCAATGATAGGCCTGTTACATTCCTTGAGGAGCTTGTTAATGGGCCGGGAGGGTGAGAATGGAATTTACAATGTGGAAGTCAGGGAACCTGAACAGTCTGGCACACGTTAGTGCACAGCTGTTGGAATCATGTCACCTGAGAAGTCTTGTGCCGGATCATCTGCTTTACCTCTCATTTGACCATGTGGCCACTTTGATGTGTGTTTAGGCTGCTGGTCCTCCAAGGTGCTGCCTCCTCTCTTCTGCAAGGCAGCAGCAGGCCCATCATAGCTAGAGGCAATTCCTAGAAATTCCCAGCTGATATATCGAGCTAGGAGCAGGCTCTGTGGTGCCAGTATACAAACTGTTGTGCCCTCGATAACGTGCGTCAACATATCCATGCCACTTTGGAGATTAATTGTGGCACCTTCTTAACTGCACCTCCCCAAATCGTCACTCCAGCTGAGATTGAGCTCAGACCAGGATTTGATCTGGTACTGCCTTGGCTGCATGGCTCAGGACCACACTGTGTGGTATCAAGCTATAAATTTAAACGTGCCCATTGAAAAAGATTAAAATAGTGTTTTCAGAGATTGAGCGATGTAGTACTGGGGAGTAAGTACATTCGGAAAGTAATCCCAGACACCACAGCTGAATAAACGAAGACACCATTGAATTGAATATTATTAAAAAACATCATTTACTGCTCGATGTCAGTATACAAACCCTATTGGTGTATGTACAGTGGAGTTCTGTTATATGCAACATGGCAGGACCACAAAGAAATTACTAATAGCCAGATTTGTACCTGTGCTATAATTAACTGTAAATAGCAACAGTTAGGACTAGATTTTACCAGCAATCTGGGGACTGGCTGGGAGGCAGAGGGCCTGTAAAATGGTGAGTGAAGGCGAGGGGTTGAGGGGTGGAGTGCCCATTGTCTTCCCATCTCCACACCATTTTACTAGTGAGAAGAAGGTGGAGAACAGCCCTCCTGCTGAAAGGACCTTTGAGCCACTTAAGTGGCCTCTTTGTGTCACTGCTGGCATTTACCAGCTGTGTGGGTGAGGGGGTGGGAAGTGGGGTTGCCTCTGCTGTATGAGGGTACTGGTGGCCGAAGTGGTTCTTCATAGTCAGGCACACTTTGGTCCAAGGAGGGGTCGCCCGGCAGCAATGGCTGCCCTCGTGGCAATCACTCCACCCTTACTTATCACCAGCCTCCACGTCGTGGCCTGCCTGACTTACCTGGTAGGGAGGGTGGTGTGTTTCCATGGTGTCCTCTTCTTCCGGGGGCAGTCCCAGCAGTGCCCAATGCTCCCGGAGGCGCTGCTGAAGCTGCTGAGCTGGCAGCCCTCCGATTGGCTGGCTCGTCCTGGGGCTGGGCAGTTTAAAAGGACGGCAGCCCAATGGCAACAATTAATTAGTTGCCTGCCGCCCAAAAGATGTGGCCTGGCTCCTGCAAATGGCCGAAGTGGGGTTGTTCCTGACTTTCAAGCCCATCATCCAGATCCCCCATGTGACAGTAAAATTCTGCTCTTTGGTTGGGATTTTCTGCCCTGGGCCTAAATCCTGTGGCGGGGGCGGGAAGCGAGAGAGTTGTCCACCACAGAGACCAATGGGAAATCGTGCCGTATCGCCCGACGCTGGGCTCACTAATTATTCCGCCAGATGTTTCTCGACATTGTTCTCGGTGGGTTGGGCAGGAAGTCACGCACCTCGCCATCATATCCGGGTACCATTTTTAAAAGAAGCTACTTCTTTATCGCGCTCTTAACTATGGACCAGGACATGGATAGCAGAACCCAAGGAGCATCGGCACCCAGATTCAGCAACGCTACACTGGAAGTGCTGCTGAATGCAGAGGAGGAGAGGAGGGACTTTCTCTACCCGAGGGATGGAAGGAGGAGAGAATGAATAAGTGCATGGGCTGCCTCCAACATGGCACCGAGTATGACCCTTAGGTTTCTATGTCCAGACAGTAAGCATGGTTCCTTGCTGGATGGACTCACCAATCCTGCATGGGAGGCAGTTGCCAGGGTGGTGAGTGCCAACTGCATTCACCAGAGGACAGCCCGACAGTGCAGGAAAAAGATGAATGAACTCATCCATGCTGCCAGGGTAAGTGAACCCTCCACTCCACATACTTACCTCACTGAATGGGAACTGGGACATGGGCCTGAGTGGCAAGGCCAACATCTCTGCTGCCCATTCATAAAAGCACGGCTCAACATGATGCGATTGCGCCTCATAGTCCCACTGCAGTCCATGTCGTCTGCAGGTAGAGAGGCGACTGTGGGTCTTTGTCCGTGCTCATATTGTGTTGGGTGGGGTTGGCATAGTGGGCGCCAGCATTCGCTGCTGATGCCATGCCTCTGTCTGCTTTATCCTTCTACCTGCATGAGATCACTGCTCTGGAGGGTGCTGCTGAAGATCACTTGCTGACTAGCTGCAAGTGTATCTTTCACTCAGCACATAGTAGCCAGTGGGTTGTTGGTGAAGACTGGCAGAATGCGAACTCCGCCTGCACCCCAATTGCTCTCAAACCACCTTCTCTCCTTGCTCAGGACAAGTTAATACACAACAAGCACGAGAGAGGGTGGATCGAAGGGGGCATGGCTGAACTCTGGCACCTCACGCCATTCGAAGAGTGGGCTACCGAGTTGGCAGGGGAGGTTCGGGACTGTTCTTGTGCAGATGGCGAAGTTGGCATCTGGCCTCCATCCAGCAATGAACCATGCTTACTGTCTGGACATAGAAACCTAAGGGTCATGCTCGGTGCCATGTTGGAGGCAGCCCATGCAGTTATTCATTCTCTCCTCTTTCGATTACAGGTACCAGCAAGGAGAGGCTAAGACCTGACCCTGAAACTGAGTCTAGCACCAGCTCCACCCCGCAGAGGAGCAAAGAGGATGAGAACGACAAAGACACTGCACCTGTAGGCCTATCACCGCAGTCACCTGCACCCTCCACCAGCCCAGAGAGGCACACCTCGGTGGGTACTACATCTAGTTCAGAAAGCATCTCACACCCTGGTGGTCACCTCACAGGCACGTGTTGGCAGCAGTAGGAGGCATTGACAGCCAGGGTCACTGGCACTCAGAGGACAGCTTGAGAAGAGATTTCTGCTAAACCTGAGTCAGATGATGAGCCTCTGGGAGAGGACCTAGACAAGATGCTGAAAATGCAGTGGGAGGCAGGGAACATCAGGCAGAGGTGTAGGAGGCGCTCAACAGGGTAGCGCTCGAGGCAGGGGAGTCCGTCCGCCTGCTAGCTGATGAAGTGGTACTGGAATGTGCTCGCATTGATGTCTCCATGGGGAGGGTGGTGGATGCCATAGAGAACCTGCTCCAGCAGAACATCAGTTTCTGCCAGACATGCGCGCAGACCCGTGCTCCATCACTGTAGCCATGAGTGAGCTTTCGTAGTGACTTCGCGAGAGGGATATGGGGCACCTTGACCTCCCTCCAGATGCCCCTTTCCCTCAAGGAGTCAGAAAGGGGCCCTCAGGCACCCAAAGTGAGGAGGGGCATCAGGCAAACACCTCAGGAACCACCACTCTGGACTCTTCGAAGGTGCCTGGCCGTTCCGACTCCCCTTTGTCTGTGTCCCCAGCAGTTCCAGCCTCTGGGACTGCTGAGGGTGCACCTGCCCCAGAGCTGGACACCCAAAATAAGCCAGGCCTCGAGGGTCCAGAGGATATCCACCAAAGTCATCAAAGACAACAGGGCATGAGCAGACTGCCTCCACCCCTGCCGTGGTTGTTGGGGGAGCACCTAGACGCAATGGCAGAAAATGTAAAATAAAGAAGTACTGACCTTCATGTGCATGTGCAGAAGTGCATGATCATTGCTCATTGTTGGTGCGCACCTGTTAATATATGTACAGTTGTACTTTAAGGAGGTCTGCTGTCTTTTCATTGGGAAGAATTTTTGCCCCGTCGGGGGTGGGGAAGTGCAGGAGCGGGTGCGGGCGGGCGCGCCTCTGATTGACGCCCCCATTTGGAGGCACGCCGCCATTTTATGTGGGCGGGCCAATTAAGGCCTGCCCAGTGTGATGTCTGCCAGGAAGTGCTATGTGCTCACTGTGTGGGCAGGGGGTGTATTCCCTAAGCCGGAAGTGCACTTTCTCATGCATGCACGCGAAATAGCACAGAGATCTCCCTGAAGCTAAGTGCTGCCTCAGGGAGATTGGCGCCAAATTCAAAAATGGTGAAGGGGCAAAAATAAAATTTCCCTGACATGTCCCCTCATGTGACACTGTCACGTGAGTTGGGACATGTCCATCACTTTAAAGCATACATTTATTAAAATGTTAAAAACCCTCATGAAACCTCATCCCGCCAGGGCCCCCGGCCTTAAGGTTGGACGGACAGGTCCATTAATTATCTCAATTACTTTTTATATGGCCTCAATAGGCCGTTGACAGGTCGGCAGATGCACAGCTGATTCGGCTGCGCCCCCGCTGACCTGAAAATTGAAATGACAAGGGTTGACATCGGGAGCTCCATCTGACATCATCCTGCGTCGTTTTACGTGTTGGCAAATGGGCCCCGCCCTCCCGCTCACTGACCTAAAGATCCTGGCCAATCTGTTCAGTTTAATGCCTGTGTGCACCCGTTATATTCAAGAGGACAACCCTATCCGGGTCTATGTCCCTCTGGAATCATGCATGCGCAAGGAGGCATGGTCCTTGTGAGCCATGTGCCAGAGGCCTCGCTCACACTCTGCTCCTTCACCTTTCACAGCCGTTTCGATACAATTGCCTTTGCCTAGTCAGAATGACATGTTGGAGTTCCCTTTTAGTTGGCTAGCTGAGCTGACCTACAGCTTCGCCCACCCATTGACTTTACTCCCACCCAGTATTTTCACATCTAGACTTCGAAGCTCTGAGTAAGTCTGGTGCAGTCATGGAGTGCATGCCCCCCTTCCCGTTACCCACACCCTCCCCCCATCACCATTGACCCCCCCCTCAGTGTCATAATGAACCTCCCCACAGTCGCCCTTGAACTCTCCAGCCCCCCATCACCCTTTGGCCGGTTGCAGTGAATGTCCACATCCTCTCCCTCCCCAATCAGCCCACCCCAGTCACCACTGAAATGCCCACCTTGCTCCTTCCCATCCCAAAGGTCCACATGGCATTTTGTCTCCCCTGCAATAACTCTAACTGCCCCTTCACTCATCATCGCAGGACCCTCATCCTCCCTCCCTACCGCATATCATTGTTCCCTATAACTGTGACTATTCCATCATACCACCAATTCCCTCGCTTTGCCCCCCAGGATTCTTCAATTGATAACACAGATCCCTTCCTTTGAAGCTTCTCCCTGACTTCATGTACCCCTTGTCCACCTGCATGCCCACCCGCCACCCTCCCCCCCAATACTCACAGTCCCTTGTCCACCTACAACCCCCCCACCCACTCAGGTTGTCCTTGTCCACCCGCAACCCCCATCTATGGCCCCATTCTTTCCCCACTGCCCTTCCTTCGGACCTGCTCCATTCCCCCACTGCACCCATCCAAGACCCCCACAAAACTTCCCTCTTGCCCCGCCACTTTTGGCATGCAAACCCACCCCACCCCTTTGTGCCTCTCTTCCCCTTCTTCTCCGCCATGCCCCCCCCACCCCTCAAAGGCCCTCGTCGCGCACCATTACCTGCTGTAGCTGTACACATGCTGCTGGATGCTCCACTTTGTCAAGCTCCACTTGCTACGTGAGGCTCCAACTGCAGCTCCTGCTCCAACATCGAGAGGCTCCACCTGAAGCTCCTGGTTCCAACATTGACTCCAGTCTCCATTGATTGGACGGGATGGTGGGGGAAGTGGGGGAAATCCCGGTCGGTGTTCTTTTGAATCCCGACATGAGATGCAAAATGGCTTCCTGAAGGCCTTTGGCAGAAATGGTGATCCACCATTATCCCGCCATGACGGTTGGGACCGCAAGTTCCCGCTGTAAATTTCCCACCTTTGGAAAACCAATTTTTAAGTTCCCACTGTATTGTCCGCCCCTGCCGGCCATGAACCCTCCATCTGAGGGAGAGGACGATGCCGCCCTTAGAGTCAGCAATTCCCATAAACTGTATCAGGAAATGTCTTGAATTTTCTCTTCAGGTTTACAGATATGTAGAAATGATAGTGTACATATGTGTGCGTCCACACATATGTGTGTATATTGGCCTAGAAATTCAGATGCATCTATGTGTCAAAGAATACAGTCTCTGTGTGTAAATGGTGAGTCCTCGTTCATCCCTGATATTTCAATGGAGCAAGAAACCTGTTCAGTGCTGTCAGCAATTAGTGACTGAATTGGGGGTGCAGCAATGGCTGGGATGGGTGTGATTGGTGGCTTGGATGAGAATGGCCCAAGTTTGTTAAATGTTCTTCTGGTCCTCTTGTCTCCTCATTCGATAAGCATGGGGGCCTTCCTCATGCTCAGTGCCACTTCGTGCTGTGCATGTTCAACATTTGGCAAGCAATAATTTGTTCATATCTCTCTAGAAAATTGGTTTTGCAAGAAGTGCTGGATTATAATTAAATAACATTTTGCTGTTAGTATGATTGGAACACAAACTCCTGATCCCATCACAACTACCTACTCCAATATGGCGGGCGGCACATATCCAGCTCATAAAGAGTGCATTCTTCCTGCCTACCTGAGAGTTAGGAGACAATGTTGGTTCGAGAAACAGGTGCTGCATAGTCAAAGTTCTAGGCCATTATCCTTGAATGGGCTCTAAACATGACACCTATCAACAATACATTTAAATAAATGAAAAGTCTTTCTTTAAATCCAGTAAATGTTTTTTTTTTAAAGTAAGATTTTCTCCCATTGTCCTAATTGAGTATCTGTCTACCCTGCCCAACCTCTGCCAATGGAGCAGATGGGCGGATTGTGATCCCAGGTCTTGGCCAACTCTCCTCTTCAGCTGCTAGATGGAGCACCTCTTCATTTTTTTCTCTCTACTGAGATCTGTCTGGCACCTTCCATCAACGGCATAGCTGAGATTCAGGATGAATCACAAAGCAATTTTGCATCTATCATATCCTGATTCTGTGAGCTCTGCAATTTATTCTTACATTTTAATTTCTATATGTAACAAAATTTTCCAGAGGGCTTCATAGGGGAGAAGTGGGAAAGAATGATGGATGATGGGAAGTGGCAGAGAAATAAAAGCAGAAGAGCTGAATGGAGGTAAGACCACACCCTGTACCTTTTTTTAAATAAAATATATATAGAAAATTCTCATTGCTATCTCTAAAAATTTCAAACTAGACAAAGACCGAAAATGGCTGAATCTATGTGCGTGACCCCAAACAAAAGACGCTATCTGGCAATATCGGGGAAACTCACACATCGTTATCCCTGAAGAGTCACTAAGGACCCCCTGTGGGCTGCGCAGAGCAAATTCAAAGAGAGCTATACAAAGGGCACCTGCATTTCATAACTCAGACTGGCCAACAGGAGTCTGCTAAGACAAAGGGTCCCGTGATCTTCCTTTCAATTCTTAATGATTGAGACATTTAACAAACTCGATGACCCAGGCAAGGGACACATGTCCTTTGCCAAAGACGGTGTGGAGTGGTGTGAATCATGTGACATGGGCCTCTGGCTGTAGAACCAGTAATATTACCTTGCTGAACTGCAAAGTTTCAGTCTGCCATTTTATTGTCTGACTAGCAGCTTCACAGACAAGGAGCTCGGGCCCAGGTAGGACACCTGGCCCCATCTATGCTGCTTCTGCTGGAAATTCTATACCATTGCTTAAAAGACTGATTCATCTCTGCATGCATATCGCATCGTATAAAGGGAACACCACCGGAAAAGTGAATTATCCAGCATTGGTTTTCAACCCGCTGACCTCTGTGAAGAAATATATCATTGGACTTTGATTCTGGACTCTGGAATCCACATGAAGCAGCATTTCTTTTCTCTGTGGTCTCTGCACTGTAAGTCTTTCTTTTCTCTATCCCTTTTTTACTGTATGAATGCAAAGGAGCCAACATTGCTACTCTGCTTCCATGTTTTGAATGTATGCAAATGAAGTAACCATTTGAAACAAAAACAAATGCTGGAAAAACTCAGCAGGTCTAACAGTATCTGTGGAGAAAAACAGAGTTAACATTTTGAGTCCTTATGACTCTTCTTCAGAGCTGAAGAGAAGTAAAATGTAATGAAATTTATATTGTTTAAGAGGGGTGGAGCAGGTGAAGCTGGATAGAAGGCCAGTGATAGGTGGAGGCAAAGGAGAGATTGCCAGAGATGTCATGGACAAAAGGACAAAGGGGTGTTAATGATAGTGATACTGGCTAAAGGAAGTGCTAGAGGTGGCATTAAGATAAGAAAGCAGAATGTGATAATGGCAGGACAAGGGTAAGCACTCTGGAAAGAACAACATGAACAAGTGACAGATGGCCCTTGTGGTGGTGGGGTGGGGGGAGGGGACGGTAGCAGGAAAAAGTATTGAAAATAGGATAAAACAATGAATAAAAATGAATTTAAATAAAAATAGAAATAAAAATAAGTGGATAAAATATAAAAATTTAAAAATTGAGAAATGAGAATGAATATTGGGAAAAGGGGGATATAAAGGGGGGTGAGGATGAAGGAGGGAGTTCATGATCTGAAGTTGACGAACTCAATGTTAAGTCCGGAAGGCTGTAAAGTACCTAGTCGGAAGATGAGGTGCTGTTCCTCCAGTTTGCATTGGGCTCACTGGAACATTGCAGCAGGCCAAGGACGGATGAGAGCAGGATGGGGTGTTAAAATAGCAAGCGACAGGAAGGTCTAGATCATGCTTGCGGACAGACTGAAGGTGTTCCGCAAAGCGGTCACCCAGTCTGTGTTTGGTCTCTCCAATGTAGAGAAGACTGCATTGAGAGCAGCGAATGCAGTAGACCAAATTGAAGGAGGTGCAAGTAAAGCACTGCTTCACTTGAAAGGAGTGTTTGGGCCCTTGGGCGGTGAGGGGGGGGGGGAAGTAAAGGGGCAGGTGTTGCATCTTCTGCAATTGCATGGGAAGGTGCCATGGGAGGGAGATGATGTGTTGGGGGTGATGGAGGAGTGGACCAGGGTGTCCCGTAGGGAATGATCCCTACAGAATGCCAGGTGGGGGGGGGGGGGGGGGGCGGAATGAAGGGAAGATGTGTTTGGTGGTGGCATCTTGATGGAGTTGGCAGAAATGGCGGAGGATGATCCTTTGAATGTGGAGGCTGGTGGTTTGAAAAGTGAGGACAAGGGGTACCCTATCATGGTCCTGGGAGGGAAAGGAAGGTGTGAGGGCAGAGGCGTGGGAGATGGGTCAGACACGGTTGAGGGCCCTGTCAACCACAGTGGGCGGGAAACCTCGATTAAGGAAGAAGGAAGACATATCTGAAGCGTCGTTTTGGAAAGTGGCATCATCAGAACAGATGCAATGGAGGCGGAGGAACTGAGAGAATGGGAAGGAGTCTTTACAGGAAGCAGTGTGTGAGGAGCTGTAGTCGAGGTAGCTGTGGGAGTTGGTGGGCTTGTAGTGAATATTGGTGGACAGTCTATCACTAGAAATTGAGACAGAGAGGTCAAGGAAGCGAAGGAAAGTGTCAGAGATGGACTATGTGCAGGTGGTAGAGGGGTGGAAATTGGAAGCAAAATTGATCAATTTTTTCAGGTCCAGACGACAGTCTGAAGCGGCATCGAAATACTCATCGATTTACTGAAAAAAAAGTTGTGTGAGGGGGCCTGAGTAGGACTGGAACAAAGAATGTTCCACATACCCCATAAAGAGACAGGCATAACTGCGGCCCATGCGGGTACCCATAGCCACACCTTTTATTCGGAGGAAGTGAGATAAGTTAAAGGAGAAATCATTCAGTGAGAGAATAAGTTCAGCCAGACGGAGGAAAGTGGTGGTGGATGGGAATTGTTCGGGCCTCTGTTCAAGGAAGAAACGGAGAGCCCTCAGGCCATCCTGGTGGGGGATGGAGGTGTAGAGGGATTAGACATCCATGGTGAAGAGGAGGTGGTTAGGGCCAGGAAACTGGAAATTGTTGATATGCTGTAGGGCATCAGAGGAATCATGGGTGTAGGTGGGAAGAGACTGGACAAGAGGAGAGAGAACGGAGTCAAGATAGGAAGAAATGAGTTCTGTGGGGCAGGAGCAGGTTGATACGATCAGTCTATCGGGACAGTACTGTTTGTGGATTTTGGGGAGGAGGTAGAAGCGGGCTGTCTGAGATTGGGAGACTACGAGGTTGGAAGCTGTGGAGGGAAGATCTCCTGGGCGATGAGGTCAGTGACAGTCCTAGAAACAATGGCTTGATGTTTAGTGGTGGGGTCATGGTCCAGGGGGAGGTAGGAGGAAGTGTCTGAAAGCTGGCGCTCAGCCTCTGCGAGGTAGAGGTAAGTACGCCAGACAACAACAGCACCACCGTTGTCGGCAGGTTTGATAACAAAGTCAGGGTTGGACCTGAGAGAACGGAATGTGGCAAGTTCAGAAGGAGACAGGTTAGAGTGGGTGAGCGGAGCGGAGAAATTGAGACGATTGATGTCACGCCGACAGTTCTCAATGGAAAGATCAAGAGTGGGTAAGAGGCCAAGGGGAGGAGTCCAGGTGGAGGGAGAATACTGGAGGTGGGTGAAAGGATCCCTAGAACACAGGGAGGACTCCTGCCCAAAGAAGTGAGCATGGAGACAGAGGTGGTGGAAGAAGAGTTCAGCATGATGCCGAGTCCAAAATTCATTGAGATGAGGGCGTAAGGGTATGAAATTGAGTCCTTTGCTGAGTACTGAATGTTCAGCATCAGAGAGGGGAAGGTCAGAGAGTATGGTGAATACACGGCAAGGGCTAGGATTAGAAGACAGGGTGGGGTCAGAGGGATGGGAAGGGGTGGAGGGTCCTGTATGGGCGTTGATATCAATGAGTTGTTGGAGTTTGCTGGAGAGAGAGGTTGAGTGTGTTCATATGGCGGCACATGGCACTGAGTGTGGATCTCAGGATGCGGCGAGAACAGCAGTCCGAGGAGCGTTGTATGTCCCGGAGATACCTGTAATCCCGTGTGGATTCGAAACATGAGGGATGGAACTTCAGTTGGAATCCACGTGGGGTAAGTCGGAGATGGAGACAGTCACTGAGGAAGGAAACATGGCTGTGAAAGCGAGTTTTGGTAAACACCTTGTCAAACACCAGGAGAGAAATGGAAAGCAAATGAAGGTGAACAGGGCAAAAGAGACAAATGGAAATCCTGTCGGAGAGAAGAGCAGTACTTCTTCAAGGTAGGCATTCCTTGAAGAGAAGTGGCAGTGAATTACTTCAAAAGCAAAATACTGCAGATGTTGGAAACCTGAAATAAAAACAGAAAATGCTGGAATCCTTTGAGTAACCCTTTGAGTTCATTCTATCCTGAGATTGCTGTGGGGTTATTAATAGAAAATTGGATCACGCCAAAACTGAGGGATTGGGAAATACGCCATCGTTTATAAAGGGGGAAGCAAATCAAAAACACCTTTCTGTTTATGGACAGGTGGTGAGAGGAGAAATTAGTGCAGTTTAAATTATCTCCCTTCTGTCTGTAACAATGGTGAAAAGGGGAAGATAGTGAAGAATCTTTTAGAGAGACAAAGTGGTTTAAAAAGAGAACTCTGGAGTCCAAGGACCTGATGGCTGAGGTGCTGTGCTACTGATGGTGAAATGGAAGGAAGGAAGGGGGAAAGGGATACAAAACTGACCAGAATTCAAAAATTACATTATGTGAGCTGGGAAATTGGGCTGGACAGGATTACAGAGTGGGGGCCATTGAAGGCTTTGCTTTAATCTTTGAACTAATTTCTAAATATCTCAGTGACTAAACCACATGCATTTTAAAAGCTATTAAAATTTTATGACTAAACAGTAATTTCTATAAAATAAATGACTTGAGTCCAGGCCAAAAATTCGTGAAGCAGCCTGAATGGAACATTGTCCAAAAATACTCCGTTTTTATTTGCAAGCCTCAGGCATAGTGTACGCTTTAATTTTATTTTTTCTGCGGAAACTACTACAAACTTTGCAAAAATGAGGTATGTTTCAAAGGATATTGTTTGAAGATGGATGTCAATAATTAAAAGAAAAGATCTAAATTTAAAAATGCAAGTTTAAGTTTTACGTCAATCTGCCTAATAAACCGCAATGCTCAATTCAGTATGCCAATCTGTTTCGAATGATTGCTGTGAAATTTATACTGAATGCTACCAATCGTGTTTAGAGTTTGTTGATAGTAGTCCATGACCCTTGTCATTTCTTAGACAAGGTCAAGCTGTTGAGGTCAAAGTCTGAGACTGTTAGGCATAAATAAAAATACATTTAGCGTCTGCTGCTGATTCTGTCTGATCCATGAAGGACTTTTGGAATATTGAGGTCTTTCATGGGACATGCAGACTGATGCAGTCTTTGTTTTAGTAAAGCTAACAGAAACACCAACAGTTTATAGAAGGAAAAAATCATGAAGTTGAAGATGTCTTATTACGGTCACTGACACTCTCGTGTCCATATGGTTTTTATCTTATTATTTGTAAACATATTTGGCAATTTTCTTTAAGGAGCATAAACATAAGAATTTATCTGCATAATTTACCGTATAAAAAGTGTCAGAATCTCGATTCGTACAGTGAATTGGTGTTTAAAAATGGAGGGTTTTTGTATTTTCAATACTTATGTGATTTATTGTTCGATTTGAAGCTACACCTGTTTAATGTGCTTGATTTAAAAACAGCTGTATGTTAATGTGTTGCAGCCGAGAGAGGCAGCATTCAAATGATGCAAGTTTAATAGCAGAAGGTGCAACATATCAAATGAATCCTTGTGAAACAGACCTCCAGGGTAAGTATGATGGCTGTACTCCAGTAAAGAGAACAAATGTTAAGTCTTTGTTTCAAAGCCAAATCTTAACTGCATATATATCACCAAGATGTAGTTTTTTTTTTTCTGTCTAAGTTCACATAAGTTTGGATTCTGGGTCTACATGGTTATAGGGTGGGTGGCAATGAGTTTTTATATGTGATGGTATTCTGAATAATTTTACATAGCAATTGACCTGGAAAATCCTGGGACCCTGTTCTGCAGTATTAGTGCAGCTGAGTGGAACCCTTGTCCAAGGCTGAAGACGATTTCCTAAATTCCAGTGACTGGGATATTTGCATAGCCAGAGCTGTTCTTCCCTTCCAAGATGGAGGAAAGTCCTTTAGAAGACCAGCTGTGCCAAGGAAAATTTTATTTTTAATACTTCGGCTCCTGCTGGATCTACACTAATAAGGAGGTAATTGCTTTCCCCTAGCAGAGGTTCTGGCCCTTTAGAAGTTCTCAAGGGGACTTAGATCAAGGCTACAGTTGTGTGAATTCCACACAGGTATTCCATGTTTGTAAAGGGAGGAATTTCCTGAGAAAACCTGGAAACTCTCCTTAGCTGTTTTATTTGAAATTGGGCGGTGGGTGAAAGATTTGTCCATGACTCCCATGACTGGAATTTCTAGGCACAATTGAGATTCAACCTATTTTACATTTCCCCCCCATCCTTCATCACCTCCCTACTACCCCATCCTTTCACGCAAACCCCCATCCTTCCTCGCCACCCAACCCTCTCACCCTGCCATAATTCCCAGGGCATAGCTGCTACCTATACCCTTTCCAGCCCCAGGAATGGGCAATTATGTGCATTCATGTCATTAATCTATAACCATGAAGGAACTTTAATAATGGAATAAACACAGGATTTCAAATGTCCGTCCACTCCTCATCAAATCACGTCATCTATAAGAGGAGACAAAATATTTTCATTGTTTAAATAAAAGCTAATGTATCTGTCTTTTATCTGCTTATATTATTTTAAAGGCAAAGATTGGTGCCTCTCTTGTTCATTTGACTGACTGTTCAGTCAGTATCATCTTCTAGCAAACTGGTCTGTGACCATCATGGGCCCCATGCTCCTCTTACTCTCCCAATGACTTGATTCGTTCTTTTTAATAAAGCATCCCATACTGATCTGATTTGAACTTGGAAATCACATGAACTGTGGGCTCTGGGATTTGGTAGATTTCCTTTTTTCTAATAATAACAAGCATTTTTGACACCATAGCTGCTTTATTCTAATTGGGTGCCCCCTTGGGGGCCTTAGCCCGCTACTTAAGCTCTCCTTGGCTTAATGTAAGTGTGCTAGCTTGTAATATGTTAAACTGAGAATATAGGTATTCAGATTGAAGTTGAAAGCAGAGGATAACGTAGAACATCAAGCCACCAATTCTAAATACAAATGGTAGTGTCTTGAACTCTCTCATCTCGAGGGTGCGTTACATTCTCCCTTAATGTTTAGGACGGGAAGTTCCATTAATCAACAATAGTGCCATTTCTTTCATGACTTTTTGGTTAGCTGAAGCCCATCTTTTCACTGTGATCCTTTTCTGTAGAATAACATTAGCGGATCCTGGTAAGCATTTGCTAGGGGATTAACTTTGTGCTTCTGAGTGCCACCAATATGCAGATAAATACTGTGTGATTGTAGAATCCCCCAGTGATTTCACTTGTATCGCTCATGGGCGATGAAAAGATAAGGACCCCGAAATATGATTGTGCCACATACATTTTACAGGTACAAAATGGTTGCCTTAGGGCCCAATATGGTGGCTGGCACACGCCAGCTCATTCCATGTTGAAACAGTGCTGTCTGTCATATTGGATTGGGCGGCCTCATATTGTGGGCTTCCCAGGTTCTGAGGTGCCGCAAATTTTGCCCACAAAAAACATCCTGGCATCTTTCTGAATAAGGGAAATTTCACTCCCTCAACGTCCAGCATTTTTTTGCAACCATAAACACACATGCAGATCTGTGGCCAGTTTTCTGACATCAAGCATAATTCATTCATCCTGCACAAACCCTCTGTGCCACCTTCTGTGTGATGGCAGAGAGGTGCTACATACTCCGCCTGAAATGAAGGAGACAGGCAGGGGTGAACTTTTAGTGTGAAGGGAAAGCCTAGAGAGAAATGGCTGACGAAAACAGATGCTGCTCATCATCCAGATAGCGATAAGAATAACAAAGGAAAAAGAGAGTAAGGTGTGAGGAAACCCTGCACGATATTACCTCATCTATTCTGCTGCCCATCCTTGATGGCCAGTACATTTTCTTCCACAGGGGACAGAGGGTGCAGGGAACTCGTCCTTCTCCAGTCATTACTTATTGCCATATGCTATGCATGATCCATTCCTGCAGTAAAGAAGGGTGTGTGCTGGTGACATCCTTGTGAGATGTTTAGAGAATGTGCCTGTCATGGTAGAATAGTTTGTATGGTGTGTGTACGGTGTAGAGAAGTGAGGGCTGCAGTTGTGGTGAAAGTAGGTGTGGCAGAGTGTGAAAGTAGGTCATGGAGTGAAGCGTGGTTCAACCATTATAGGAGAGTGAAGGGAAGTGGGGGAGAGGACTGTTTGGAGTAGTGTGGTTGCATTGTGCTTGCAATCGATGTGAGATCTAAGATTGCTATCTTGACAGCCCTGGATGTCGTTAAATTTTATCCTGCATTGCACCCATGCCCCAGGAGCTAAGGACTGAGCATTAACCTCTTCTGCGACCTGCTCCCATTGGCTGGGGAAAAGTTGCATGGAGGAAGGGCTTCCTGCCTGGCAGGGGGAACAAGCTCTCCCTACTCCCTATTGTCCACTGTCCAGCAGCTTCAGGTAATCTGGGTGTTGATCCGTACAGACTTTTCTCTTTTCAGAGGTTTCAATTCTGCCTACACCAGGGTGCACGTCCTTTAAGAATCGTTGTCTACCTTTAAGTCGTGGCAGTCAAGACCGATTTTACACCACCACAAATAGGCAGACAATGAATAACGGGGGTAGAGTATAATAAACTGGCAGCACAAATTTCACATGGGCCAGAATTTTACATCCTGCAGGCAGGCGCGCGCCTGACCCGTCCAGCCGCGAAATAGCGTGGGATGATGTCTGGCGAGGGCCCCAATGTCATTGTGCACTCGTGCGATATCTCGCTTGGCGGCCATGCACAGCAGTCGGAAGTGCGCCCACTGACAATTAAGCGGGCAATTAAGCCCATTAAGGAGGCAGTTGAAAGCCATTTTTGTTGTTTAGTTTATTCTGTGGAGGTCTACAGCTCCCTGAGGCAGCTGTCTGCCTTCAGGGAGCACACCTGAAGTGCTCACCAGCACCTGCAGTGAGGTTGGCACCTGCCCTCTTCCCGCTCCCACCAGCAGTGCTGAGCCTTTCTCAGTGCGCATTTCATGCTGGCCGGCTGTTAATTGGTCAACCAGCGTGAAGTCACGGCCGGGGGTCGCTCGTGATCGGAGGCCCGTTTCCCATCTGCTCCCAGGCGCACGCCCGACGAGCGAAAAATTCAGGTCGTGATCGGAGCACCCTGCCCTCTGCACGCTCCCAGACTCAATTGAGTTGCTATGTTGTTTTTACATGGGTCTGTTTGCATTTAATTGTCTTTTCTATGCTTTACACCCTCTGGTGTTTATTTGTAGGACATTTTCTGCAATATTTGCCCAGAATGTTTTTCCGTTAATGTCTGCCATCCCTGGGAATTGATTTGGGTACCTGTTGGACGAGGAAAGATCAAGTTCCATCTTATTTTCTATCATCATAGTAGTCGCATGGTACGACTATAATAGAGGTGTTGACTAATCTTAGGAATCACTCTCAGTTAGCCTACAATAGATCCAGAAATGTCAAAAACCCCAGTGGTGAAGAACTACAGGTCCAAAGTTAACTTTAACATGCTAAACCTGTCACATGCCATGTCTCAATTTGTTCCGAATGTGAAATTTGTGCTGCCAGTTTATCTTATACTCTACCCCCGTTATTCATTGTCTGCCTGCCTATTTGTGGTGGTGTTATCCCAGTTATCCCAGAATGTTCATTTCTGAAAGAAATCTACCTAATTTTCATTTGGAAGAATCAATGCTAAATGCTTTCACAGGCCCCCTGGTGAGTTTGTCATGTAGATTTATTTACTTTGTGATTTTGATTGATGTGCTTACCGTTTCCACAGGTTAGTTTTTAATTTACCCCATTGAAGCGCAGGCTTTGTCCTCTGGGTCTACTGTTCTGGATAAGGTGAAAGACATTCCCATGGTCTACATTATCTGCTCCCTTTAGAATTCTAGGATCACCTTTCAGTCTTCTCTTTGTCTGGGAGAACATGTCCAATTACATAATTGTTCCCATAACACAATCACTCCATCTCCTGCATGAATCATTTTGGCTGCTCTCTTCTGCACCCTTTCAATACCGGCAATATCCTATTTGTACTGGGACAACCAGAACTGTACAAAGTATTCTAAGTGCAGATGCACCAATGATTCATAAATTGCTTCACTATTTTGACTCAATATTGACCTCTTTATAAACTCCAACGTTTGACTTTCTTCAAGCACGGCATGAGTTATTCCTGCATTAATATTTTTCATGTGTGTTTTCTTGGTTGTGCTTTCCATTATATTTTTGCTGTTTGTTGTTTTGTTATTTTGGGCTCTTTCGTTTCCTCCTACCATTTGAAATTGGGCTCCTGAGCTTGCTTGCATTGACTGAATGGTACCAGCTCTTGTGGTGTGCGTAAAGGTGCATGTGCAAGATTGAATGACGAGTAAAAGTGGGGAAAATCTGTATGCAATGGAAAATGGCATCATAATGGAGAAAAGAGGGAAGAAAATGGCAGGGTAAAGAATAATGACCTATGAGATAGGAACAATGTATACATGTAATTGAGAGAACTAGAAAGCTCAACGGAGACAATTTTTGATTGAGGAGAAAAACAGGAGGAAGGTCTAAGTGAGTTTTAGGAAGTGTAGGTATCTACTGGAACTTGAATAGATTTTTCAGAGAAAATACTTCTGGGATAAATGAGATAGAAATGTGAGCAAAATAGGATTAGAAATTATTGTTCTCAGTTTATAAACTGACAGATTTCAGTTTAAGTTCTAAAGCGTTAGGTTCAAGAAAAGTTAAGATGGCAGATTGAAATTTAGTTTCAAATCGTTAGATGATTTGTTTGGTTTGGTGTCTGTTTTATTTATTAGAGGATTTTCATCATTTCACATCAAGAGTTCGATTTATTTTTGTTGGAACCAATTGAAAAGGAGGAGAACCTAAGTGTGCTGTTGGCAAACAGGAAATACGTGCAGTCGCAGAGTTTTTATAAGAGAATGGTTAAAATGTTGGTTGTTTCCGAGGAGTCAGGACAATAATAATTGGAAAAAGTGTAGGTTAACTTGATAAAGTAGGAGTGAGAGAAAGGAAGAAAAACAAAGCTGAAAGCTTGAAGGCGGCGACTAAGCAGGAAGAATAAATGAGCAGAAATGAAAGGCTGTATTTTTGTAGTTTACATTTTCATTTCCCCTGCATGTGCCGATGTTTTGCTCCTCTTCTAGCAGGAGTTTATTTTTCTTGGTTTATCTGTTATGGTCTATGCAGTGTGTGGGAGTTTGCTGCTAATCTCTTGCTGCTCTGGGTCATTCTGTGGAAAAGTAGTACGACCACTGCTGCTAATGTCCACAACCATTGTATCCAGAAACAAACTTCGTTCTTAAATGAGATTTATTTTCCTCATTATTGACTTGCGGTGAGTTTTCATTGTTTAAATTTAAATTCTGGGAATACAGATCTCCCATGGATGGTGCCCTGTGAGATAGGATAGCCCAAGGAATTGAGTTTCCACAGGTCTGAACTTTTCCCTTGTCGGGCGCATGCGATCGGCGGGCCTGGGGGTGGTCGGGAAATGTGTCCCTGACTGGCCCCGATCGGCCCCCGACTGCGATTTCACGCTGGCTGGCCAATTAACGGTCAGCCAGCTCCAAACGCGTGCTGAAAAGCTCAGCGCTGCCGGTGGGTGCAGGAAGAGGGCGAGCGCTGACATCGCCGCGGGCGTGGGTGAGCGCTTCCACTGAGCTCCCCGGAAGGCAGGGGGCTGCAGGCCTGCAAATAATAAAAAAAAAACACAAAAAAGCTGCAAAAAATGTCCATGCTGCACATTCAAGCATCTGAAAGCGTACCTCATAAAAATGCTCTCCCCAGATATTTCTTTTTATTTTATTTCCTACCGGAGATTTCATCCCGCCCTTGAATGTGGTTTCATCAAAAATGTAAAGGCCGCCTGGCCAATTGGCTTGTCCGCCAACTGTAAGGTTGGACGTGCCACAAAAAAAAATCGCTGACAATTGCGCTGTTAATGGGCTTAATTGTCCGCTTAATTGTTGGCAAGTGCACTCCCAATTGTTGCACGCGTCCACTGAGCGAAATATCGCTCCAGTGCGCGATGACGTTGGGACACTTGCTCGGTGTTGTCTCGCGCGATTTTATGCCTGTTCGGGTCAGGTGCGCGCCCACCCACGGAACGTAAAATTCTGCCCATAGTAACTCAAAAGTGTGATGGATAAATAATGTCACTTTGACATTCTTATAAAATAACTGGCGTTAATATAGTGCCTTAATCATATTAAAATGCCCTAAGGCGGTTCACAGGAGTGGAATCAGGCAAAAATTGACAAAAGGACCAAGGCACTTAGATAAGAATTTGGATCTTTGTGGAGTTAAATTATGTCCTGATCCCATTGCATAGGAGCAAAGGAACAGGAGCCCCATAAGCATGCTTAGATCATGGTGGACCTGCACCTCAACTCCATTTATCTGCCTTTGCTGCATATCCTTTGATACCCTTACCTAACAAAAAATTATGTCTTAGTATTGAAAGCACCAATTTTCCTAACATCCACAACCTTTGACAATAGTGATCTTCAGATTTTCATTACCCTTTCTATGAAAAAGTGCTTCCTAATTTTGCTCTTGAAAGGCCTAGCTCCAATTTTAAGATTACGCATGTAACATTCAGCTTGTAGTGCCCATTCTTTCACTGCATGGGTACCATTTTGGTTGCAAAACACCATCTGCACTGAGCATGCACACCTCTGGTGCAGGCCGCACCGAATGCTATTTTGGCCATGATATTAGCCTGGGCGTTAGGAACATGTGCTGTTTAACTATGCATATTGTCAGTCTGTATGTAACACTGATTTGGCTCTATTGTTTCCATTTTCAACCTCAATGCACCATAACTTTGCACAGCTGAACATGCATTCAGCATCAGGTACAACCCCCTCACCATCGCTATTTAAAGGGATCATCAATTATCTTTAGCTTGGTTGCTGATTGATTTCTACTGGCTACTGAGTGAGTAGATGTGTTTGTAGTTTGTACTGCTTCTTAAAGTTACTTAAATTTTCCCAGATTGTTAATTAGTCCCAACTGGTTCCTGACTGTGACCTTCTGTGGATGGCTTTTTCGGCCAGTAGCAAGGAACAGAGTGAAAAAGTGATAATCATATTGTAACGACTTGATAGAGGGGACAGGTTTCAACAAGAAACAGATAGACTTTATTACTAACAGTTTTTCAGGTGCTACATGCTCGATCAGGACTCTTGTCAGGAAGCCCCACCCGCCGGATTGCCCATGCTTAGGGCTCATTGGTCGGAGCCTCTCTGAACATCAAGTGATCCCTGATGGACAGCAGGAGAGGCTATACCTTCAGTTACTACATTTCCTTCCCCCTTTAGGTTTTTACAATTTCTATTTACAGGAAAACATTTGAATATCCAACAACATATACATATATACAACTTCAGGTGATTGAAGATCAAGTCTCTGAGGTGCTCTCCTTATATGACTAGAACGGCATAGCTCTGGTTTGACGTTAATCACAGGCGGAATAGTTGGTTGTTGGAATGTCTCTCTCACATGAATGTGATCTACGTGCTTATGAATGATCCTATCTTCCACTTGTACTTGAAAAGATAATGGACCGGTCTCTGAGACAATGGTTCCAGGAACCCAACAAGGTCCACTTTGGAAATTTTGCACGAATACCATATCACCTACACTGTGCGAGCTTTGCTGTGTATATCGTGGTTTAATTTTTGATTACTCTGATTCTGCTGTACCTTCCCCCCACTAAATTTGGAAACACCAGGCTTAACTGTGCACGTAGGCACCATTTCATCAATAATTCAGATGGTGTTGAACCTATAATCAAATGTGGTGTTGTACAATAACTGAGAAGAAAACAGGAAAGTCGAGATCCTAGAGAACCTTCTGATAATCTTTTCATACCAGACTTGAAAGTTTGTACAGCTCTCTCGGCTAAACTATTCAATGAGGGATGGTAAGGGGCTGTTTATATATGTCTGATTCCATTCAGATTCATGAATTTCTGAAAATCTGTGCTTGTAAAGACTGTACCGTTATCAGAAATGACAATTTCAAGTGGGCCATGAATACTAATACAGTGACGCAGCTTCTCAATAGTTGCACTCGGCGTTGGTGATTTGACTTCATATCCATTCATCCATTTAGAATGTGCAGGTACAATCAACAGAAGCATGGTACCTAAGAATGGTCCTACATAATCGATATGTAGTTTAACCCAGGGTCAACCAGGCCACTCCCACGGGTGCAGGGAGCTGAAACAGGCAACTTCTGTTGTTGCTGACAATGGAGACAATGCTTGACCATGCTTTCAATGTCACTGTCAATGCCTGGCCATGAGACATAGCTTCACACAAGCATTTTCATCTTTGATAGGCCTGGATGTACACTGTGAAGCTCTGTCAAGAGTGGTTCTCTACCTTGTGAAGGGATGACATAGCTTAATCCCCACAACAAAATTCCATCTTGACAGCTTAACTCTGTTTTTCTGACATGGAATGGTCTCAAATCTTCAGATACAGGCGAATTTGACTATCCTTGCAAAACAAAGTCTCTGACTTTTGACAATATTAGATCTCTGTTCATCCAATTTCTAATTTACCTCACACACATGGGTGAAGGATTCAAGAAATTCAGTAATAGCACTATCTCTTGTGGAACAGGAGCATGTACAATACTATCTGGTAACAGGAGATGACTGAATGCATCCACATTTGCAATGTGTAAGCCATGATGCTACATAAAAGTGTAGTCATACGTTAATAATATCAGAGCCCAATGTTGTATTTCTTGCTGATGCTATTGGTGGAATGGCCTTATTCTCACTGAATAAATCCATTAATGGTTTATGGTCTGACAGAATGGTGAAATGTCATCCATGCAGGTACTGGTGGAATTTCTTTGCTCTGAATACCACCAATAAGCCTCCCTTTTCTAGCTGGGAATAGCCTCGGCTGTGGAGAGGGTTATTGAGACATAGCCAATGGGCCTTTCTGATCCATTTCCCATTCTATGTGATAACACAGTTCCCAGATCATAAGCAGAGACATCAGATGTTAATACCAACTTTTTTTCAATGGGTTGTAGTGCACCAATAAACACAACGAATGCAATAGTTTCTTTACTTTCACAAAGGCTTCTTCCTGTTGTGAATTCCACGACCAACAGTGATTCTTTTTTAACAATAAGTGTAATGGTGCCAACACAGCTTGTAAGTTAGGCAAGGAGCAGCTATAGTAGTTGATCATACCCAGGAAGGACTTGAGTTCGGTTACATTGGACGGTGAGGATACATTTTCATTGCCCGACCTTTCTCTTCTACCGGGTGCAAACTCATGGTGTCCACCTTGTGACCCAGGTAAGTAACTTCTGATGCTTGAAATGTGCATTTTTCCTTCTTTAACCATACGCCGGCTTCCATGACCTCCAGGTTGGCCTAGTATTCAGTCTCGGTTGACTCTGTGATCAGAACATCATCTAGGTAAGCTATCACTCGGAAGTCCTTGCAAAAGTTGATTTCTGGAAGATAGCGCATGCGGACGATAATCCAAAGGGTAGGCGAGTGTACTGATAAAGACCCTTGTGTGTGTTAATAGTCACGCATTCTCATGACGTTCTATCCAGTTCTAATTGTTGGTAAGCATGGCTCATATCCAATTTTGTATAGGACTAGCCTCCTTCCAGCTTTGCATTTAAGTCATCTATCCTTGGAATGGGGTACTTGTCTAGTTTTGCTGCCTTATTTACAGTCAATTTATAGTCCCCACAAATGCGTATGGTTTGGTCAGGCTTAACCACTGGACCAATGGGTGCTGCCCATTCCGAGAATTGGACAGGTTGGATGATGCCCAGCTTTTCTAACCGGCACAATTCTGCATCCACCTTCTCCTTCAATACAAAAGGCACAGGTCTGGCCTTAAAGAAACGTGGTGTCACCTGAGGATCCACATGTATCCTGGCTTGCACACCTTTCAACTTCCTTAATTCATCCCGAAATGCCATGTTGTATTTCCTTAGCAGTTCAGGAACTCCTCCTGTTTTCAGGTGAAATATCTCAGACCGGTCAAGCTTGATCTTCTGTAACCAGTCTCAGCCTAAAAGACTGGGTCCTTCTCCTTTCACTATTACCACAGGCAACTGGGCTGTCTGTTGCCTGTAAGACACTGGAACTGTGGCGATGCCCTTTACCTGAATAGATTCTCCAGAGTATGTCTTTAATTTAGCAGCTGTCAGCTCTAGGTTTACCTGTCTACCTTCATTAAGGTATTTGAAAGTTTGCTCTCCCACCACTGTAGTTGAGGCACCGTATCCACCTCCATTGTTAGTGGCTTCTCAGTAACTTGGATTGTGACAGTGATAGGTTCGGTTTTCACTGCGGTTACGTTACACAGGGAATAAATGTTGGTGTCGGCAGCTTCAGGTTCTGCTGTATTTTTAAATTCAATCCTGTTGGTTTGCTGGTTTATGGGCTGTTTTGACTTTGCCCTGCATTGCCTTACTATGCGACCTTTCTTATAGCAGTAATCACATTCTGCCTCCTTGAATTTACAGGTGTCCGGTCTGTGGTCACCTCCACATCTATAACAAATTAACTTTGGAGTCACTGCTGAATTGTTTCTACGAGACCTTTTCATGTTTCTAACAGTGGACATTGCATCTCACTTCGATGCTGTGGGTCTGGTTTTCGTGCCACACTCAGCAGTATGTTCCCGCCCCACATGAAGAACGGCGCCACGTTATATGTGTTGCAAAGCCTGTGAGTCTCTCACAGCACTTTCTGTGGCAAGGGAGATTTCTAGGACGTGCTTAAAGTCGATGTCGACCTCGGTGAGTAAGCGGCGCCGGATGGCACCATCCTTAACTCCACAAACTAATCGGTCCCCCAGCATCTCATTTAATGTGTCCCCGAAGTCACAGTGTCTGTCAACTGCATAAGGTTTGCTACATAGGGTGCGATGGACTCTCCCGGGGCCCTAGCTCTGGAATTAAATTTAAAATGCTGCATTATTATGGATGGCTTCAGCTGGAAATGCGTTTTCATGAGGTCCACTAATTCATGACGGGACATAGAATTGGGCGCGTTCAGGGCCATCGGGTTATGAATGAGATTAAATGTCTCACTGCCACACACGCTCAAAAGGATGGATTTTTGCTTTTCCTCCACGGTAATTTCATTTGCTACGAAATAAAATCCGAGGTGCTCTACATGCTGGCTCCAGTCTTCCATAATCGCATCATAAGGATCGATTCTGCCAAAGAGCATGGCTGGTGAGTAGTCTTTTCTTTTTCTTAAGATTCAATGTACTCATGGTAACAAGGCGAGGTGCAGCATCGGAGCTATTTTACCCTCATTGCCAAATGTAATCACTCGATGGAGCGGACAGGTTTCAACAAGAAACAGAAACTTTATTGCAGAGAGCTTTTCAGGTGCAACATGCTCGATCAGGACTCTCGTCAGGAAGCCCCACCCCCAAGCCCTGGATTGCCCGCGATTAGGGCTCATTGGTCGGAGTGTCCCAGAACATCACGTGACTCCTGATAGACAGCAGGAGAGGCTATACCTTCAGTGACTACACAGATCCTGCCATCAAGTTCCGCAGGATCTTTGCATTCCTGGATTTCAAGCAGGTTGGACTGCACCCTCACAACTGCATCTACAGCAGGGATGCACATACCTCTCTTAGACAGAGAATTTCTGCATGTGGAGATTCTTATTCCCAAAAGAAACTGGATGAGCGGAATTGATGGCATCATTAAGTTATGAGAATACTTGACTAACTGTAACATTGGACACTTCCTTGGGAATGGTACAGTCAGTGTATGTAATGCTTTGGGTGACATTTCATAGAAGAATGCAAACCAAGGTCGTCAGCATTGCCGACCAAGCAACAATGGTAAGAAATTGTCTACATCGTAGAGTGAGCTGTGCTACCTGTTGCTAGGATACTTGTAGTTACTATCTAATGTAGAACTTTCTTATCCCGTGACAGTAATGATCAGCTGTCACAGCCATTGAGGAGGTTTACTGGGATTTTACTAGGAAGAAGGACTGAGGTAGAAGAAAACAAAAACAAAATTACCTGGAAAAACTCAGCAGGTCTGGCAGCATCGGTGGAGAAGAAAAGATTTGACGTTTCGAGTCCTCATGACCCTTCAACAGAACTGAGTATAGTTAGGAGAGGGGTGAAATATGAGCTGGTTTAAGGTGGGGGGGAGGGGGTGGAGAAGGAGGTTGAGGGGGGTGGTGTGGTTGTAGGGACAAGCAAGCAGTGATAGGAGCAGATAATCAAAAGATGTCACAGACAAAAGGATCAAAGAGGTGTTGAAGGTGGTGATATTATCTAAGAAAATATGCTAATTAAGAATGGATGGCAGGACACTCAAGGTACAGCTCTAGTGGGGGTGGGGTGGAAAGACTGACAATGTATTAGTTGTAGATTTAAAAATAATGGAAATAGGTGGGAAAAGAAAAATCTATATAAGTTATTGGAAAAAACAAAAGGGAGGGGGAAGAAACGGGGTGGGGATGGGGGGAGGGAGTTTAAGATCTAAAGTTGTTGAATTCAATATTCAGCCTGGAAGGCTGTAAAGTGCCTAGTCGGAAAATGAGGTGCTGTTCCTCCAGTTTGCGTTGGGCTTCACTGGAACAATGCAGCAAGCCAAGGACAGACATGTGGGCAAGAGAGCAGGGTGGAGTGTTAAAATGGCAAGCGACAGGGAGGTTTGGGTCTTTCTTGTGGACAGACCGCAGGTGTTCTGCAAAGCGGTCACCCATTTTGCGTTTGGTCTCTCCAATGTAGAGGAGACCGCATTGGGAGCAACGAATGCAGTAGACTAAGTTAGGGGAAATGCAAGTGAAATGCTGCTTCACTTGAAAGGAGTGTTTGGGCCCTTGGACGGTGAGGAGAGAGGAAGTGAAGGGGCAGGTGTTGGATCTTCTGCGTGGGCATGGGGAGGTGCCATAGGTGGGGGTTGAGGAGTAGGGGGTGATGGAGGAGTGGACCAGGGTGTCCCGGAGGGAACGATCCCTACGGAATGCCGCCAGGGGGGTGAAGGGAAGATGTGTTTGGTGGTGGCATCATGCTGGAGTTGGTGGAAATGGCGGAGGATGATCCTTTGAATGCGGAGGATGGTGGGGTGATAAGTGAGGACAAGGGGGACCCTATCATGTTTCTGGGAGGGAGGAGAAGGCGTGAGGGCGGATGCGCGGGAGATGGGCCAGACACGGTTGAGGGCCCTGTCAACGACCGTGGGTGGAAAACCTCGGTTAAGTAAGAAGGAGGACATGTCAGAGGAACTGTTCTTGAAGGTAGCGTCATCAGAACAGATGCGACGGAGGCGAAGGAACTGAGAGAATGGGATGGAGTCCTTGCAGGAAGCGGGGTGTGAGGAGCTGTAGTCGAGGTAGCTGTGGGAGTCGGTAGGCTTGTAATGGATGTTGGTGGACAGTCTATCATCAGAAATTGAGACAGAGAGGTCAAGGAAGGGAAGGGAAGTGTCAGAGATGGACCATGTGAAAATGATGGAGGGGTGGAGATTGGAAGCAAAATTAATAAATTTTTCCAGGTCCAGACGAGAGCATGAAGCCGCACCGATGTAATCATCGATGTACCGGAGAAAGAGTTGTGGGAGGGGGCCGGAGTAGGACTGGAACAAGGAATGTTCCACATACCCCATAAAGAGACAGGCATAGCTGGGGCCCATGCGGGTACCCATAGCCACACCTTTTATTTGGAGGAAGTGAGAGGAGTTAAAGGAGAAATCGTTCAGTGTGAGAACAAGTTCAGCCAGACGGAGGAGAGTAGTGGTGGATGGGGATTGTTGGGGCCTCTGTTCAAGGAAGAAGCTAAGGGCCCTCAGACCATCCTGGTGGGGGATGGAGGTGTAGAGGGATTGGACGTCCATGGTGAAGAGGAAGCGGTTGGGGCCAGGGAACTGGAAATTGTTGATATGATGTAGGGTGTCAGAGGAATCACGGATGTAGGTGGGAAGGGACTGGACAAGGGGAGAGAGAAGGGAGTCAAGATAACGAGTAATGAGTTCCGTGGGGCAGGAACAGGCTGACACGATCGGTCTGCCGGGACAGTTCTGTTTGTGGATTTTGGGTAGGAGGTAGAAGCGGGCCGTCCGAGGTTGGGCGACTGTCAGGTTGGAAGCTGTGGGAGGAAGATCTCCAGAGGAGATGAGGTCAGTGACAGTCCTGGAAACAATGGCTTGATGTTCAGTGGTGGGGTCATGGTCCAGGGAGAGGTAGGAGGAAGTGTCTGCGAGTTGACGCTCAGCCTCCGCGAGATAGAGGTCAGTGCGCCAGACAACAACAGCACCACCCTTTTCAGCGGGTTTGATGACAATGTTGGGGTTGGACCTGAGAGAACGGAGTGCAGTAAGTTCAGAGAGAGTCAGATTAGAATGGGTAAGAGGAGCAGAGAAATTGAGACGGCTAATGTCACACAGACAGTTCTCAATGAAAAGATCAAGAGAAGGTAAGAATCCAGAGGGAGGGGTCCAGGTGGAGGGAGAATAGTGGAGGTGGGTAAAAGGATCCGTTGAACGGGGAGAGGACTCCTGCCCAAAGAAGTGTGCACGGAGACGAAGACGGCGGAAGAAGAGTTCAGTATCGTGCCGAGCCCGAAATTCATTGAGATGAGGGCGTAAGGGTATGAAACTAAGTCCTTTGCTGAGCACTGAACGTTCAGCATCGGAGAGGGGAAGGTCAGGGGGTATAGTGAATACGTGGCTGGGGCTGGGATTGGAAGATGGGGTGGGGACGGAGGGACAAGCAGGGGTAGAGGGTCCCAGATGGGTGTTGGTGTCGATGAGTTGTTGGAGCTTGCGTTCTTTGGCACTTGACAGAAAGAGAAAAAGTTTCTTGTTGAGGCGTCGGATGAGACGAAGAATAAAATGAAACTGGGGGCACGCGCAGCTTTGAAAAAGGGTGCGGCGATGCTGCTGGAGGGAGAGGTCGAGTGTGTTCATATGGCGGCGCATGGCACTGAGTGTGGATCTCAGAATGCGACGGGAACAGCAGTCCGAGAAACATTTTATGTCCCGGAGATACCTGCAATCCTGGGTGGGTTCGAAACAAGAGGGATGGAATTTCAGTTGAAATCCGCGCGGGGTGAGTCGGAGACGGAGACCGTCACTGAGAAAGGAAATATGGCTGTGAAAGCGGGTTTTAGTAAACACCTTGTCAAACACCAGGAGAGAAATGGAAAGCAATGAAGGTGAACGAGGCAGAAGAGACAGGCGGAAATCCTGTCGGAGAACAGAGCAATACTTCTTCGAGGTAGGCATTTCTTGAAGAGGAGTGGCAGTCAATTAAACACAGAGATAAAAACAAAAAACTACTGCGGATGCTGGAAATCCAAAACAAAAACAAAATTACCTGGATAAACTCAGCAGGTCTGGCAGCATCGGCGGAGAAGAAAAGAGTTGACGTTTCGAGTCCTCACGACCCTTCAACAGAACTGAGTATAGTTAGGAGAGGGGTGAAATATGAGCTGGTTTAGGGTGGGGTGGTGGGGGGGGAGAGAGAAGTTGAGGAGTGGGGGAGGGGTGGTTGTAGGGACAAGCAAGCAGTGATAGGAGCAGATAATCAAAAGATGTCACAGACAAAAGGATCAAAGAGGTGTTGAAGGTGGTGATATTATCTAAGAAAATGTGCTAATTAAGAATGGATGGCAGGACACTCAAGGTACAGCTCTAGTGGGGGTGGGGTGGAAAGACTGACAAGGTATTAGTTGTAGATTTAAAAATAATGGAAATAGGTGGGAAAAGAAAAATCTATATAAGTTATTGGAAAAAACAAAAGGGAGGGGGAAGAAATGGGGTGGGGATGGGGGGAGGGAGTTTAAGATCTAAAGTTGTTGAATTCAATATTCAGCCTGGAAGGCTGTAAAGTGCCTAGTCGGAAGATGAGGTGCTGTTCCTCCAGTTTGCGTTGGGCTTCACTGGAACAATGCAGCAAGCCAAGGACAGACATGTGGGCAAGAGAGCAGGGTGGAGTGTTAAAATGGCAAGCGACAGGGAGGTTTGGGTCTTTCTTGCGGACAGACCGCAGGTGTTCTGCAAAGCCGTCGCCCAGTTTGCGTTTGGTCTCTCCAATGTAGAGGAGACCGCCTCACCGTCTCCTCACCGTCCAAGGGCCCAAACACTCCTTTCAAGTGAAGCAGCATTTCACTTGCATTTCCCCTAACTTAGTCTACTGCATTCGTTGCTCCCAATGCGGTCTCCTCTACATTGGAGAGACCAAACGCAAACTGGGCGACCGCTTTGCAGATTTTCAGGGGAAGAGAAGTGCAAAATTACTGTAGGTGATTTACCCTCATTTTCTGTGAGGATTTGCTTAAGGATGAGAATTCATTGGGGCTGATTTTTGTTCCAGCATTATATATGCAGTAGAATTAAGCTTGACTGAAATGTATGTATTCTTAAGTTTGTCAAAGTACATGCTGTGAGTGTGCACCAGATGTTACAAGCATCTTTTAATTCAGAACGTGTTCAGGCTTTTGCCATAGATCCTAAAGGTCTGCAACAGTTTAAAGTGATGATGCTTTTTTAGGCTGCTTTGGGTATGCTGACATTTCTCATCCAATGGTGGCTCTGTGTATTGTCATGTTGCAGAACAAAGTCGTGCGGCTTACATACAATAGTAGTTTTATGAGGGACTATATGGATTGTGTTGCAGGAAGTTACCAGACCATCCCCATGTACTGGAATTGTTACTTGTGGGCTCAAATGATCTGTGTACTGTGATGGAATCCCTGGTTTCAAAGCTTGCATTTCTTGAGAGGGACCCTAATTGAAAAGGGAAACTGAGAAAGGAAACTAGCCCTTTCAGTTTCCAAGGAAACTCAGACTGAAACTGAGATGGAAACAAAATCTTCTGGAGAGGCTGAAACTGGTTAAAACCACATAAAGAGCCACCGAGACATCTGAGCTCAGCAGTTGATGATGATTCCAGTGGTGCAGTACAAGCAGGCTGAAAAAGGCGGTTGCTAGAACTGGAAGCTGAGAATAGACAAATACACAGTTACTGCAGCTGTTCCTGTTACTTGAAAATAACATTGGTGGATCTACACATTCCAGATCGTGGTAAGCAGAGTTGAGGAGGCTGTGTGCCATTTTTTATGAAGACCATGCCCGTGGAAATTGGGTTGGTTGTGTGCTGCTGTCGTTTGGGGATCAAGCTAAATCCCAGATGAGGAGCTGAAATTCTTTCACACCGTATCATCCCAATCCCACCTCATTAATTATGCAGCCAGAGGAAACACATCTTCTCGCTGGTGGGCGACCTCTGAATTGCCCACCATGCTATTACATTGCCATTTCCTCACTCCAGGTGCCATATCTAAACTGCAGCTGTGCACATAGTTCTCAACGCTTGAGCCCAAGACCTCTCCAGTGAAGACATGGCCCTGAAAGAAGAATTCAGTGACCCGTCACTAAAATGCCCTTTGGAAGCCTACTGGCCTCAGGAGGTCCAGCAATCTCACCACTCCGGCTTGGGAGGCAGTGGCAGTGGTGGTCCTTATTAACGCTGCACAAAAGAGGTTGACCATTCAGTGCAGAAAGAGGATGAATGATCTCATCCATGCCACCAGGGTAAGGCAATGATCTCATCACTCTAAACTCACAAGGCCATCATACATTCACTGACATCTCACTCACTGCCAGTTCAAGGGATATCACCACTCAATCTCTCACACACAAACCCTCACATCTCCATCTGGTCTCATCTCCTCTGGGGACTGCCTCCCCGGCCGTCATCATCTTGAGGCCATCTGCACAGATCAACGTGTGCCCCCGCACACACCCTGGGATACTCCCCTTCCTGAGTATGGCCCTCATCCTGCAGCCTCTTCCCTTGCCCGAGGCCACTTCTCCCCCGTTCCCCGGGCAAACCCTAGCCCTGCAGCTGTTGAAAAGCCATCCCTGCCTTACGACTGGTCCGGTAGCTAGAGATCTACCTGTGAGCCCCCCTAAAAGTGATGTGATGCTGCCTTCAAAGCATGGTGCTGATGACTGTGAGTGCTGACCTAAGCCAGGTAGGCCAACAAACCTCGAAGTTCTGAGCCGAGAGCAGCTCGCAAGGCACACGTTGCTTATGTACAGTTGTGAAACACGTCAGTGTGATCTCATATGATCCAACGTGGGGAGATGGTTCCGGCGAGCTGGGCTTACAATGATGCAGACGTATTATACTGAATTTCCCGATGCGCAGCGGCGGGAAATGTGGTCCGCCGTTGACGGGCAGAGTGGACGATTGAAAACTGGTGTCACAACGTTGTGAAACTGATTTTTGGCCTTCTCGCCATATTGTCCACTCACACCTGCCCTGACGCCCGACGCCAGCAGGCACGGAAAATTCCGCCAGAGTTTGAAGGACTTTTTGACTGAGATTGATGAAATTTATGCTGAATGGACTGCTAAGCCAATGCATAAGATCTGTCACACTTCTTCTATCTGCCATTTAATTTATAGTTTATAATGGACCACAATTTGCCTGTTAATTTACATTTTATTTAAGTTGATTCTGGGTTTTAGACTATAGGGGGTTAGCTAAAATGGTATTTAGTGTTCACTCTTGTATAGTAAAAATTCTCTTTTAAACCATGGAATCTTGTGGCTTTATTCTTTCAGTAAATAGCTAGAGTTTTGGATTTTTTAAAATAATAAGTACCAGTTAGTACCAAGATCGTAACAATAATGATACTTGGATCTGGTTGTAGTGCAGTTCAGCTGCTGAGCACGCTATCCTGAGAGGCCAAGTTAGACTAATATTCCAATTACATAAAAATCCTAGATAGTGTACACCTGAAATGTATTGCTAAATGGGTAATATCATAATCTGCTGTAACCATGTCCTGTTTAATCACAGTTTAATGAGGTATTTTTCCCTCCCTATTATGTGGAAATTGATCCTTTACATTGGAATTCAGGAGACTAATTCCTACAAAAGTCTGGGCAATTAAATTTCTATTGTTCCCTTCGAAATCAAAGAAATTCCTTTTCTGTGTCACCGTATTAAATCTGTGGCAGTTTTTATATGGAATTGTTTTCAACTTGACCTCAAAGCTTTTATGGGAAAGTACAATTTATCAAGCAATTTAATCCTCTTTTAAATTTAAGTTTGAAAGAGTTTCACTGGTGGAAAATGCTAATTTTTACTGGTATACTCTCTGCCAAATTCTGGCATGTGGCGGAGATGCAAAGCCCATATCGATGGCCTTATTAATAGACTGTTTCTGCTTACTGTTTCAGCTGGTATTATTTAGTGAAAACATCTTGCAGCCTTTCTTAACCATTACCTTTAAAGGTGCACTGCAAACATTAACAAAGTAGCTTCTTAAAAAATTGATTAATTTTAAATTTACTAAATTAATTTTTGCTTTATTTATTTCATCTTCTCCTGCATCCCATATATCCAGAATGTTTTGGTAAAATTACGATATGGAACATGTTTTAATATGCCTGCAGTGGTTTATGAATCCATTCACTCAAAAATGTGATGCGATTTTCTATCTACATAAAGATTTGAGAGCACCTCTTGCTCTCTTGCGGCTGCACTCAGCTACTCAGAAGTAATTTATTTGAAAGAAGGCCTCCCCGTGGCGAGAAATGAGGGCTGATGAATGGGAGGGATCCAGTGACAGATAAATTGGAGCTGTGAATTTAATGTGCACTGTTAAACCCCATAAAGTAATAAAGGAACACTTTAGGCACAGAGTAGACATTTATATCTGAGTTTCTTATTAAGTTACATAGCTTTGCTGTAAAGTTTGCTGGCAAGAAGCTACTTATTCAAACAATTCCCACCCCTTCTCTGCCCTATTTCAACTAATAGGTACTCTAATTAGTTTTTGTGAAATTTGTTACCATGTTTCTTCCTATGGCTGGTGCCATATCTATTTCTGTTAAACAAGGTTGGCACTTTAAGTGCATTCTGTCTTTAAATGTTATGTCCAAACCCTAGCTTCTCTGCTGCTACCTCCCCGCCCACCTCCAAACATATTATAAGGAACACCTTCGGTCTGTCCGCAAGCATGACCCAGACCTTCCTGTTGCTTGCCATTTCAGCACACCACCCTGCTCTCATGCCCATAGCACATGTCCGTCCTTGGCCTGCTGCATTGTTCCAGTGAAGCTCAACGCAAACTGGAGGAACAGCACCTCATCTTCCGACTAGGCACTTTACAGCCTTCCGGACTGAATATTGAGTTCAACAATTTTAGATCATGAACTCTCTCCTCCATCCCCACCCCCTTTCCGATCCCCCCCTTTTTTTCTAAAAATTTATGCATTTTTAAAATATATTTTTCTTTTCCCACCCCTTTCTATTATTATTTTAAAATTTATTTCCATCCATTGTTTTATCTCCACCTTTTAGCCTATTTCGATCTCTTCCCCCTACCCCACCCCCACTAGGGCCATCTGTCACTTGCTCATCCAGCTTTCCACCCTTAATGTCCCCATTAGCACATCCTTTAGCTAATATCACCACCGTCAACACCCCTTTGTCCTTTTGTTTATGACATCTTTGGCAGTCTCTTCTTTGCCTCCACCTATCATTGGCCCCCTATCCAGCTCCACCTGTCCCAACCCCCTCTAACAGCTCATATTTCACCTCATTTCTATTTTTCTTTCGTTCCGATGAAGAGTCATACAGACACGAAACATTAACTTTGGGCAGAATTTTGCCCTTGATGGGCGGGCGGGCCCCACCGGCTCGGCGGCGGGCGGGCAGCCGATCGCCGCTGCCAAAACGGGCCCCGCCACCATTTTAAGCGGGCCACCCAATGGGAGGCGCTATGCGCTTCCTGTGCAGGGGTGGGGGTGGAATGAACAAAAACTTTATTAAACATTTTTAAAACCGCCATCAAACCTCATCCCGCCACTGGATAAGGTTTGTAAAAAAATCACCTACTCGCCTACACGTTGGGCCTGTGCGCCGAGCCGAAGTTCGCACGGGCCCCTCAAACTCGTCGACAATTGGTAAGTTAAGGGCCTTAACGAGGCCTTTAATTAATGGGGGGGCGTGCGTCCCGCTGCTTAGCGCGCCCGCTGACCGAAATACCACGATGCCGCATGCTGACATTGGGACAATCGCGCGACATCAAAGCGTGACATTTTAAGCTCTGGCGTGCGGACTCCGCCATTCCCAAGCCAGTGAGAAGATTCTGCCCTCTGCCTTTCTCTCCACAGATGATGTCAGACCTGCTGAGTTTTTCCAGTTATTTTTGTGTTTGTATATTATTTTCCAAGTCTCCAACAGATATTTCTATCCTATTGTTGGTGGGACTCATGTCCTTATCCAGTTCAGTGCTATACTAAGCATCCTGAGAATACAAATGGAATCAGCACCTGCAGAGATTAGTGCATAAAACTCCTGCCGCGATACGATTCCAGAATCAAGGAAGGATGTTCGAAGTTTGGCCTTGGTGAGTCAAGACCAAGTGTAATCCTCAGATGACATCACAGTTAGTGGATGAGATATAGCTGGGACAGGGAATGCAGATGTAACCCACTGTGTTAAAGTTATTCTGTCCTTATTTTATATTTCTATTATCTATTCCTATTCCTGGATCCAGGTTTATGATGGGAATTACTGATGTAAACTTTTTATGCAACAATTACACCATTTCACCAGTGTTGATTTGATTGCACCTCAGACTGCCTGCTCCTCAGCCTATATACCAGTGAAACTCCTATGTTCCAACAAACTCTTTGGGCTGAATAATATGGGGGGTGGGTGGACGTGCCTACCCCTAGAAACAATGTCGGTGTGAAGCCGACCGACAGCATGCCGAGCAGCCCCGCAGTCATGAAGTGCTGTGGGGTTTATTAACCAGGGCTGAGTGGGTCTTCTGCCCCTCATCGGTATGGAGGTCCTGCCCTCTGGAGCTGCCGGTGAATCAGATTGGCCGCCAGCTCCATCAGTCCCAGCAGCGCCAGGAAGGCATCAGTGGCATCTGCTGGGACTACAGGTAAAACAGAGAAAAGGTAAGAGGGACAACCATCCTGCCCAATCTGAACTGGCACTCACAGTCATATGTTTTTGCTGTATAACTAGTCTGTTATATTCCATCTTAAACTCTTATTAAAGTCAACATCCCAGCATATTGGTTGCAGTTGATCCTGAATGATTAGGTAGTCACAATATCAACTGTCTTTTGATTGATTAAAATCACTTCATTAAGTTTTTGTTCATTATGGCCTCCAAGGAACCCAAACTAGTTTTCCCAAGGAAGATGATTTGTACCAGGTGAAACAGTCTTATTTAAGGCCATTGGAATCTGAGGTTTCAAAGAAAGTTGCATTGATTTGTGTTGTATGGTGAAAGATATTAAGGTCCTGAATTTCCAAAGGGTTTCTTCTGATCTCCCACTACAACTTTGATGGGAAATTAGCAGAATTCCTGCAATGACTTAAGTTGATCAAATAGTCTGTTTCTTAAGGAGTTCCATCAAACGCCTGCCAATGTTATGGTGGGAGGTCAGGACAACTTCTGCAGAATTTTAAGGCCCAAATGTCCACCTTGGAGAATGACTTCCAATGAGTTATCAAATTATTTACATATAAATCAATTGATAAAATAATAATCTATGCATTCATATAGCACCTTTAACATCCTCAGGACATCCCAAAATGCTTCACAACAGTGAAGTGGTTTTGACATGTAGTTAATATTGCAATGCAAGAAAACGTGGCTGCTTATTTTTGCAAACAGATGAGTTCTGAGGAACAGGTAATATGACCTGATAATTTATTTTTAGTGATATTCAGAGATGTATATTGGCCCTAATGCCGGAAAAATTCCTCTAGTGTGGAGCTTGAACCATTGATTCAGAGGAGAGAGTACTATCACTGCGCTGGCACATCTGTGATAGAAGAAAGTGAGTTGGACTCTTTTGATGTATCACCAGAAAATGCATTGTGTGATATAATATTGAACTAAAGCACAAAGATTCCAATATTGCTCCATGTTCTGCGTTGAGTCAGCCAAGCACAACTGGCATATCTACAAAGATATTAAAGTAGAGTTCAGCAACCCTGAGTTAAGAAAGATAAATAAAAAATCTCGGTTATCCAGTGATCTCTGATAGAAATACAGATGTATCGGACCATGAGGTGCAAGCAGGATTGAAATCAGTTACGATTCACCCCGTGACTAAAAAGCCTTACACTCTCCATTGAGACTTGTCCGGTGAAGCATGGCCACCTGGGTAAAGTGCCAAAGAGCTGAGTGTGTCCTTGGAGCTGTATTTCAGTTAGAATCGGCACCTTCACAACAGGAAACAAAATATTGGATACGGAAAAAGAAAGGAAGCAAGTCATTTAAAACCTGATAATGTTATGTCTTTCTGCATTATTATTTTGCTTGTCCCACTAGCCTCATTATCGAGTTAGACCAAAGTATCTAGTAGCAGTGTGAGCTGGTCATAATTTAGCAAGTTTACTAATTCCTTTATCTATTGAAGTTGGCATCTAATCTGAAACTATTCAAACTGCATTCAGATAACTTAGTTAAAAGATTTTAAACCAAACGGCATTCTGGAAAAAAAGCATAAATCATATAATTGAGGAAATATGTTGATCGTCTAATCTTTTCCCAACAAGCGATTTTTCAACAGCTTTGATGATGTATGGCAAACATCAGTCTCAGAGAGAGTGACCCTTGTGTCCTCAGGTTAATATTAGAGCTGTCAAAAGAAGCAATTTGCAGAAGCCAACTATTCCCTAATTTAATAGTTGGTCATTTGTCCCTTTAACAAATCTGCTTCTGCTTAAGTCATGGTTTGACGTCTGCGCACTGCTTACCGTGTCTAGGGAACACATCCTGGCTTTTCACACATTATTATGCTGCTAGTCCTTCTCTATTTGGTGGAGTAAGTGCCTGGAAAATAAGAATCACATTTTTAACTGTAACATCTGGATGAACCTAAGCTACAGCCCCAAGTTTGGCCTAGGGTAAACATTGAGTTAATTATGTTAATTGAAATGTGGATCAATTTCTTAATGAAATGTGATTAGTAATATTGCTGACCAAAGCCACCAGCCCAGCAATTGTGTAAGGCCACAGAGCTTTCAGATTGCTGGGTTACATAAGTGATTTTGTGTGATTTACAACATGGCAATTTTCAGACCCATTCTGGGCCTCAAGAAGGAGGTGGAGAGCCAAATAAAGCCATCTCTCACAGGAAAAATGGAAAATCAGCAGCTGAGGCATCATGAGGTTTTTTTTTTGTGTATCTGCTAGTAGTTGGCGTAGGCGTTATCCTAGAAATGGCATCCAACACAGAGGAAAGATGTCATTGACAGAAAATAGCCCAAAAAACATTTTTTTGTAAAGACAAGATGCATAAATAATCCTTCCTGCTGGTGAAGTAGCTGCTTGAAGGCTAGAAATGCAGGGTTTGCAAAACTGAACACTGAGAAAACATTGGGGTTAAATTGGAAAGCTCCAAAGACGGGTGTTAGGGGGAAGGAAGTAAGTAAGAATTTATGGTAAGGGAGAATTTATTGAAAAGGAGTGAATTACTTAAAATCTCCAGGCGACCAGGGCTACCAAACACATTGGCAGTTAAAGGTTACCAGGTGAACCTTGCACAGCCTTAGGGCCTGCAAACAACAGAAAGGCCTTGAGAGCCGGACTGCAGTCAGAGCATTGGCAATAACAACTAAGATTAAGTGTGCTCTTCAACTGATAGGGGGAGAACAGATGGTCCTAGTTTAGGTAGGAGGGAAGGTCTCTGCCTGGGTGAAAAATAGGGACATATGATGCATGTACCCGTTACCAGAGATGTCTGTTTAATGTAAACCTATATGTTGACGAGATCGGAATCTGGAAACTGTTCTTGTACGTGACCAATAATGTATAAATATGTTGAACACTTGTAATTTAGCAGAGTGCTATCTCAAGCTGCATTGAGATGGTTCTCCCCTTGCAATTGCTCGAATAAATGATCGTGACCTGTACCTGAGACTCCTGTGGTCCGTTTGTCAAAGTGACCACAACACGGGCGTAGGGATCGCAATGCGCGATCAACCCACTCCCACTATTTGAAATGCAGGCAGAATGCATCTTCAAACTGCATGCTAATTAGCATAATTTCTGCATTCAGTCAGCACCAACCAAGCTAACTATACTGTTCATTGGTTGCATGCAATTCTTAAAGCCTTCTGCACTGCTCCAAGCCTGTAACTCTGAAAGGGCAGCTGCGTTGTGGCTGGAGCAGGTGCTGGAAGTCAAGCAGAAAGTGAACCTGACCTGGGAAACAGTGAAATGTGGCACAATATTTTCTGTTTTTATTATGGGAGGGAGCAGACCCAAAGGTTTTTCAATGATGCACTTGCTGGAGGAGGTGGAAGGAAGGAGAAATGTTCTGTATCCACAGAGGACTAGGATACCCTCCAGACACATGGTCAAAAGGCAGTGGGACCGGCTGGCCATGAAGTCTAGGCCCAAGGACCTGAATGAACAGCCACAAGATGCTGTGGCCAAAGTCAGTGAATGCATCATCAAATGCCAACTGCACTTCTAGCCTCAACCACTCCTCAATTAACCAGAACCCCATTACTCATCCATCAACAACCTCTGAGGGCAGAGTTTAGTTCCCACCACGACACCCATGCTCCACCCCAGGAGCTGACAGGGATGTGTGGCAGTGGGGGATGGGGGGGGGGGGAGGGGCAGCATTTAATTGGGTGGGAAGGCACAGGATGGAGCTCTATTGCTTCCTGACTCCCACTAATTAGATTAGGGATAGGGAAGGCTGAGGCTGGTGTCTGTCTGACTGGCCTTGATGTGGCTGCTCCACTTACCTGGGCTCCGGGGCCTCCATGGTTTCTACTCATCTGGGCCTCCTGCAGTCCCAGCAGTGGCCATCGCTCCTAATGGCACTGCTGTGCCTGAATAAAATGCTGGCCGCCTGATTGGCCAGCAGCATTTGGAGGTGGGATCCTCATCCTGAAAACTCCAGGAATACTGACAGCCGGCAAGCAACTGCCTGATTGGATTTCATCCCATCCAGACTCCAGGAAATGGCGAGAATTGACGTTGCCATGGGCTCTCTGGCCAGGGCCAACAACGCAGCCATTAAATTCAGCCCTATCAATCAGGACTCATGCCTTCACACACTTAGCAATGCGGCAAGCTGCACGCTCACGTTTAGCACTTTGCAAACACTGCCAACTATTCACATCACCTAAATAGATTACACAATACTCACTGACACACTTACCTCTCTCTTGGGGCACAAGGTGACACACAACTGGTTGCATCGGGAGCCAACTGGAGGCAGATAGACACGTCTGCATATTCAAACGCCTCCAGAGAAGATGTGCTGGCCTTTATTATAACAACAATTGCTGAGGCTGTGGCCAGATGATGGTATCGTCAAACCTAAATCCTCCTTCTCACACCCCAGTTCCCTTTCATTCCACAATCTCTCCGATTTACAAGCTGCAGATGGTGTAGCATGCACCTCCTACATACCTGCTCCCCTCATCTCAATCTAACCGTTGTGCCTTTTATCTTTTCGATACCCAAGAATTGTAACCTGCCAGGGAGTTGAGGCAGACCAGGAAGACAGTGAGATGAACCTAAACTATCACTCGATTTCACACTCGCAGCCACCAGCTCAGAAACTAACTGTGCGTATCCTAGAGGCTGGCACTGGGACAGGGTTTGCATGTGGTCAGACAGCGGGCACAAGTGTTCCGCAGCCAGGACAGGTGACTGGGACAACACAGGTACGAGCTTGCTGGAAGGCAAAGTGGCACACAAGTTTCACTGCAGAGAATCCAGACAAGCACTTTGATTGTTAAAGAAGGATGTTGGGCATGCACAATGAAATGCTTGGTGCACTAAGTCTGCCAGAAAGTCTGCATTCAATGTCAAGGAGCTTGAAGCAATCTGGCACCAACTTAGCAGAGGCCAATTCTGTTAACACACTCGTGGACCCAAACCTGATGCAACATTCAAAGGGGTTGCAGGGTGTCACAGCAGTCCAGCAATCTGTCCCCCAACAAATTACTAGGTTTGCTGAGATGCCACCATCGGGAATAACAGTGACTCCATGGGGGCACAAACCTGCTGAGTTTTTTCAGGGTGGCAGCATTCGTCCTCCCAACACAGTCACTGTGCCAGCGCCTGTTAGCCAGCCTGCCCAGACTGCTGCCACCCATGTTGAGATGGTGCAGTCCAAAGCTGGATGTTCTAGGCCCAGAGCTCGAGGTCATACACCATCTGTAATTTCTCCACTTCCAGGAGCCATGCGTAGCAGACTGTAGAGCAGTCAGACAAGTAAAGATACATGGAAGACAGGCATGAAGGGGATGAACAAGAATGATTACTTCAATTGCATATGGAACATGGCATTATTAACTTAAAAATGTGTGTGCATTGTTCATTTTGTAGTGAGTTTTATTTTTTCATTGTGACAAAGAGGACGATGCATTGGTCAGTGACAGAGGGAAGGTAAGGAGTGTAAGACAGTTGGTGAATGGAGATTTGGGCTTGTGGTTACTGGTATCACACACAAATTAGTTGTTGGTGGACAGCTCAGGAAGTGAAGGGCTGTCAAAGTTAAGGCCTCTCTTCCTCCTCTTGGTTGAGGAGTAGGAGGAAGAGGAGAAGGTGGAATTGAATGTATATCCTTCTCTGCATCTTTCTCTTTCTTTTCCCGCTCCTGCTCATGTAAAAAAAATTATTTTTCATGGGATGTGGGCGCCACTGGCTAGGCCAATATTTTTATTGCCAATCCCTACTTGTCCTTGAGAAGGTGGTGGTGTGTTGCCTTCTTGAACCGCTGCAGTCCATGTAGTGTTGGTACACCCACAGTGCTTTTAAGGAGGGAGTTCCAGGATTTTGATCCAGCAACAGTGAAGGAACAGCGATATAGTTCCAAGTCAGGATGGTGTGTGGCTTGGAGGGGAACTTGCAGGTGGTGGTGTTCCCATGCATCTGCTGCCCTTATCCTTCTAGGTTGTAGAGGTCACAGGTTTGGAAGGTACTGTCCAAGGAGCGTTAGTGAGTTGCTGCAGTGCATCTTGTAGATGGTGCACACTGCTGCCACTGTGCGTCAGTAGTGGATGTTGAAGGTGGTGGATGGGGTGCCAAACAAGGAGACTGCTTTGCCCTGGATGGTGTCAAGCTTCTTGAGTGTTGTTGGAGCTGCACTCATCCAGGCAAATGGGGTGTATCCCATCACACTCCTGACTTGTGCCAGTAGATGGTGGACAGGCTTTGGGGAGTCAGGAGATGAGTTACTGGCCACAGAATTCCCAGCCTCTGACCTGCTCTTGTAGCCACAGTATTTCTATGGCTAGTCCAGTTCAGTTTCTGGTCAATGGTAACCCCCAGGATTCAGCAATGATGATGCCATTGAATGTCAAGGGGAGATGGTTGGATTCCCTCTTGTTGGAGGTGATCATTGCCTGGCACTTTTGTATTGCAAATGTTACTTGCCACATATCAACCCAAGCCCGTTGTTCAGGTTTTGCTTCAGTATCTGAGGAGTCACGAATGGTGCTGAACATTGTGCAGTCATCCACAAACATTCCCACTTCTGACCTAATGATGGGAGGAAGATCATTGATGAAACAACTGAAGATGGTTGGGCCTAGGACACTACCCTGAGGAACTCCTGCAGTGATATCCCGGGACTGAGATAATTGACCTCCAACAACCACCACCATATTGTGCTCAGTATGACTCCAACCAGTGGAGAGCTTTCCCCCTGATTTCCGGTGACTTCAGTTTTATGAGGGCTCCTTGATGCCACACTCGGTCAAATGCTGCTCTTGCTCCTGTTCCTCAGCTTGCCAGGGCTGTTTCCTCGTGATGTCAATGTTGTCCAACATACAGCAAATCACCATGGTTCTTGAGGACTGTTCAGTCAAATGCTGCAGGACTCCTCCAGAGTGCTCCAGGCAACTATAAAATTAGGGGCTATTAACAAGAATATTAATTGTTAAAATCTAATTTTATTATTAGAAATTAACAACTGACCTTGTAATTTACTAACATGACTTTATTAGATGCTCTTCCTGGTAGAATAGTAAAGCAGGAAACTTTGAAATAGAGCATTGTGTAGAAAAAAGGGATTCTGGGAGTTTATGTCAAGTCATAAAGAGATTGCACACTGCAAAAGGTAAAAACTTGAAGGCTGTCTGTGAAAAACTGCTTGTGTAAGAATAGAATGTAGATGTCTCACTCTACTAGATGAGGAATTATGGCATGTCAGACCATTGAGATACAGTATTACGCACAAAGGACATGACTCATGTGGCTATTGCTAACCTTACACATTTACATAAGTTATTCCTGGTTGGTTAAGGGAAGCATCCTCTCATGCAGAGCTGAAGATGATTGGGTTGAGGGAGGGGTTAATTCGATAACAGTTAGAATAAAAGATTCCCTGGGTTTGCCTTCTTTGTGGGGAGAGAAGGACCACCCAGAGTCAAGGGCCGGAATTTTCCATCCCCATTGCATCGGGCGTGAGCGGACAATATGGCGGGAAGGTCAAAAATCGGTTTCAAGATGTCGTGAAACCAGTTTGCGATTGTCCGCTCAGCCCATCAATGACGGGCCATGTTTCCCGCCACCGGACGTCAGGAACATCATTTTAATACATCTGCATATAATTATAATCCATGCTCACCGGAATCATCCCCCCACATCAAACTTATTGCTCATGTCAGTGAGAAAACACGCCAGCCCAGAACACGGCTGGACAAGTGCGGCTTGCAGAAGCAACCCAAGGAAGGCGGAAGGTAACCATTGATGCCTGGGGTCTGCTTCGGGACATCAGGGTCTTTGCCCTGGGGTACAGATGATCGTTGAGAGTGTGGAGGGGAAGATCCAGGTTTGACTGGGAAGTGAAGGTGTACTGTGGGAGGGGGGGCCGGGTGTGTGGAGGGGGGTGAGGTTGGGAGGGGGAGGAAGTACAAGGGGATGAGGGTGTAACGGGGGAGAATGTGAAAACATAGGAGGTAGGTGTAAGGAGAGAGGAAGGTGCAAGGGGAGGAGTTTGGAGGGGAGACGGAGTTTGGAGGGGGGAAGGGGTAAGGGTGGAGGAAGGGGTAAGGGTGGAGGAAGGGCTAAGGGAGGGGTGAATGACCAGGTGAACATGTAAGGGGGGTCTGTGGAGTCAATGACTGCCCCCTGGGGAGCAAACTGAGGGTGGGCATGGTAGGAGGGAATGGCAAGTATGAGAGGGGTGCAGAATGAGCCAGAATGGTAGGGGGGTGAGAGTGCAACAGTATCGGTATAAGGGACAGCGAGGGTGGTTGGTGGGGTCTTGGAGTCAGACTGGATCCTGGAGGTGGGAAGGAGGAGGTCGGAGAGGTTAACGTGGATGTGGGTGGGATTCTCAGGAAGATAGGGAATGTGCATGTTCACCTGGACATCCTGGAAAGAAAAGAGTTCTGGTTGGTACGTGACTGTGGAGAGGTGGAAGGTGCCAGGGGGGTCAACAGTGATGGGGGAAAGGACATTGGTGACTGGGGGAAGGGAAAGGGCGGGAGAATTGAAAATATACTTAACACCACCATGCTTCTAAAATCGAAAGTGAGCAGGGCCTCATATCGGGCAGGCACAGGCGCTGTATGGGAGTGTGATCAGCAGGTGGGTGGAGATGCAGGTCAGCTCAGCTGGACAACTGAAAGGGAACCCCAGCAGGCAGCATTGAAAATGCTCAGGACAGTGAGATCAGTGTAATGAAGGAAGGCTCTGCGTGTGTGGGAGAGGCTTGCACAAGGCTCTAAAAGGCCCTGCCACACACACACACTTCTCCCTCTGGAATCACTTGTAGTCCAGCTGCGTGCAGCTGAACTGCTAGTGGGGAGCGGGTACAGGGGGATGACTCGCAAAGTCTGTAAATGAAGCTGAAAGGCACATTATTCAGTGAAAGTAAATATATTTTCAGATTAAAAAGTGGCAAAATGTGTTCACCTGTACAACCGCTTATGATCAGAAATTCTTAACTTTTCTAGCCCTACCAATTCTTCTAGGTGCTGCCCTGACATCCGCAGCAGGGGTGGAGACAGCTTGTGCGATGATTGGCACTGTTGCCTCTGATGACTTTGGCGTTGATCCTCTGGAGAGCCGAGGTCTTTAGGGCCCCGGGTTGCTTTGGTTGTCCTTCTGTGGGCCAAATCAAGAGGCTCATCTTCCATCTAAGACCTCACAGATGCCTCTTCCCCAGCAGTCCTCCGAGTGCCGAGGAGCACGACTGAATCTGCCTCCTCCTGCTGCAGACATGTGTCTGTGCGGTGATCACCAGATTGTGAACCTGAGCCTGCTCTAGGTCTACATCCCATCGAGGTGTGTCTCTGCGCTGGTGCAGGGTGTGGGTAAGCGCTGTGACGGGTCTTCCAGGCTGCTTATTTTCAGCTCTTCAATGGAGGAGGTGTCCTCTTCTCTGGAGCTGAAGAACTGGCTGGCTGAGGGTGTCGGTCACTTGGCAGAGCTCCCTGTGAATCAAAGTAGAGATGAGTAATGCATGGCAGCAGAGAGACCACTCACAGTTGTGTTGAGAGAAGGATGATGTGGTGCAGGATCCTTACATGGGTGTTCACTGCCATCCTCACCAGTCAGCTCAACGGCACACTCCTCAAAGTGAATGAGGGGTCTAATGTGGGCCACTCCACCCCCGATCTGGGACCTCTCCCTGCTACTTTGAGGCAGCTTCTCCTGCATGAAAACAGATGGAGAGAGTGTGAGCAGGACACATGGCACTGCAAGGCATGTTTGTGTGGTGAGCGGAGCCATGGAACGGATGAAAACGCAAGCTCCAGAGGGTATGAGCCTGATGAAGATGAGAGGGTGTGTGTGAGAGTTAGTGGTGTTTTCCCTTGAGGTGTGAGATCCCTGTGGATGTGTGATGAGTTGGTGAGTGTATGAGTTGAGAGTGATGAGAAGAGTGATTTACCCTGGCGGAACAGACGAGACCATTCATCCTCTTTCGGCACTGGGTGGCTGTCCCTTTTTGGAGTGCATTGGCGCTGACCACTGCTGCCCTCGCCTCCCATGCTGGATTGGTGATCTTGCTTGCTGGCCTTCGCCCAGGGCGGGGATAGGGGACTTCGAGGAGGGCCTCTACTGTATCCAGTAGGCATGTTTCCTCTCTTTGGCATCCAATCCCTTGAAGAGTGCTGACTCTGTGCAGGGGCGCCCTTTAAATATGGTGCCTGGTTTACTGAAGGCCTGAAGTGACTCCGGAGCAGGCAAATTATAGGCCGCCCCGTCAGCGACCCGGCGTGTTTCCCAGGAGTGGATAATGGATGATATGGGACTGTTACGATACAGTGTGAAAAGTCGTCATTGCAGCCTTTTAAGACAGTAAGACAGTCTTTTATCCCGCCCACTACTACACTTGGTGGAAATCTGGGATGATTCCACCCAAGATCAAAATAAGACAAGAGATGAGAGATGAGAGAGAGGGGGAGAGGGGGAGAGAAGGAGAGACACTCAAGGACCAAAAGACCAAAGCTGTGATAGAAACTATTTTGTTTGTTTTGCCATTCAGTCCTTTACACGTGCGTATATTCCAGTTTAAACTGTCAATCACCGCCCAAGTTTGTTGACATGGTTTATCTGAGAGCTTAATAAACTGGGCCTGACTCAGTAAAATTGATTCACAACAAAGCTCTGCTACCAAGTCTGTTCCTGTCTGTTTCTGGTGCAAAGATCCCCAGAACCTTACACAACGGAATCATTGCTCCAGTGCACCAATGGTCTTCTCAATCACATTTTGTGTGGCAACATAGCTTTCATTGTAGGCATGCACATGTGGTTGCAAACCAAAGTCATTAGCCAAGTTGTCAGTGGATAGCTTTTGTCACCCAGTAACCACCGGTTGGTTTTCTTTTGTGGTTCAAATGCAGATGGCACAGTAGACTGCCGCAGAATTAAGGCATCATGACTGCTGCCAGGATACTGGGTACCAACCTGCATGATTCACTGTCTATGGTCACAGACCAGCTAGATGTTGCGGAAGTGGAATTCCTTTCGGTTCCAGCGCATGGCAGATTTGACATGCGGCACCCACCAAGTGTTGTACATTGAGTCAATGACACCCTGCACCATAGGAAAACCTGTAATCAAATTAAATTCTGTGCTCACTCCACCTGCTTGTCTCTTGCAGTAGAGAATGAAAGCTTGTTATCTCTCTTTGAAAAGAGACCTTCAGTGACCTTCCTTTTGCAATAATTGACAGAAAACTGAGATGCTGCAACTGTCTCCGGCTCCAGCCTGGACGAAGCCAGAGCCTGACCCTGCTCTAAAGTTGCAGCTATGATTGCAGCAGATGGCAGATTTCAGTGAGGACATATGTCAGTGAGATTTCAATGAGAACATATTGTTCCCTGAATACCCTAGCCAGATACGGCCTTCTGCTGAGAGCTCCACTCTACTCCTCCTCCTCCATCTTATAGCCACTTAACCTTCTCTGCATGACCTCTGCTCATAATTCCAGTCATGTTCTATCCTTGAGGAGAAGGTTCATTAATGCACCTATATCTGGGGGCAACTGATTGATGCAGAAGCTTTAGTTGTTCAGCAGCCTCAGAGCATTCCCTGTCGACTTTTGGAATTTGAAACAACTATGGCAAGCACCAAACACTTGTAGAATCATAGCAGCAGCCAGGAGAAATCTATCAGCTACAAATCCCTTGGTGTGGAATCCTTCCTGATGCTTAATGCATGTTCAACCATTAAGAGAGGACATCAGTTGGAGCTTTGATCTCCATAATGGCAGCACTGGCATCAAATCAGCATTGCATACTTGCTGGCTTTATGATCTGCTTGCTCTGCATACTTCAGGTAGACAATAACTCATGCACACTAGCACCTTCTGGAGTCGGCAAAGTTCATGGCAGAAGTATGTGCATGTAATGCATGCCATTTTTGTTCCTGAATGACATCCATGGTAACCAAAAAATGGGCATTTCTGAGCCCAACTTTAAACCCATTTTACCAAGAGATCATTGTATATTATCTTGTCCAGTATTATTAAAGATAGGCTCAAATGCAATACCCCTTCGACAATGAAAGCAACTGTACTCAGTTCAAGCAGGAGACCTTGTCTTTCTCTTATTCTTTCATGGGATGCGGGCGTCGCTGGCAAGGCCAGCATTTGTTGCCTGTCCCTAATTGCCCTTGAACTGAATAGCTTGCTAGGGTAGTTCAGAGGGCAGTTCAGAGTCAACCACATTACTGAGAGTCTGGAGTCACACATAGATCAGACCAGGTAAGGATGGCAGATTTCCTTCCCGAAAGGGCATTGGTGAACCAGTTGGGTTTTTATGACAATCGATGATAGTTTCATGGTTACCACGACTGAAATTAGATTTACATCCAGATTTATTAGCCTGGGTCTTTGGATTACTAGCCCAGTAGCATTACCACTCTGCCACCTGCTCCCTGACCTAGCAAGTGGAGAAGCTTCATTAACACAAGCGTACGAAGAACCTTCAGCTAAGATTTACAAAATACTTATTGTAAAATTTTCAGGAAACTTAGTCTCAAAATGATCTCTAATATTATGAGAGATGCTGTTCAGTGAGGAGCTAAGCTGTCACGTATTTTAAATGTTAACTGGAGCTGGGCCTTTTCAAGTTGCCTTTCGCACTTGTGCCTTCACAGGTGACTGTTATGGACATGTTGGCCAACTGAAGCTTGGTTTGGCCGTTCAACTGAGTTCAGTCTAGATGTTCAAAATACACAGTGGCAGTGAGAAATTCACCACCATAATGTCTGGAAAAATTCAATCATAGGGATGACCAATCTGAGAAAAGTCGCTCTCTCACATAGAAGTGACAGATTCTTTAAGAGCTGCTCCTCCAATCACAGGCTGTTTCTCTCCCATTCTTGCTGCTCATAGGCTCACTGGTAAGCGAGTGTCTGCAAAGTGGAGGAGAAAAGCTATGGGAAGAGGGGCTGCAAAGGGAGAGAGAGCAATTTTAACACTGTCAACAAAGAAATACTCAGCTAACTGGGAGACAGGAAACTGGGTTTGAATTTTCACTCCCGGGTCAGGAGCGCAAGTCAGGACAATTCCCAGTTCCAAAACCTGAACCGGGGGAAAAATGCCCCGGGATTTAAGATTTTCATTCATGGGAGCATGGTTTTCTGGGAGTCATGGCAGACAACCCCGAAAACTGTGTGGAGGCTGCCAGGTGCAGAGGTGAGCTGGGTAGAAGGTTCGTCTCGGAGCGCTGGCATGGTGTGAAAGTTTTAAAAGAAAACAATGAAGTATAAAACAGCCCTCTAGCCCTCACCCCTCACACACTCCCCATGCCCCATCCATGCCAACCCATGCTATCTCATGCCCCCACCCACCCCAATGGCCTCTTATACTCCCCATGCCTAATCCCTCTACCTATCCCCATGCCAACCTATGCCCCTCTAAACATGCCCATGGCCCTTTTTTCCCCCTATTCCAACCTATGCCCTTCTACCCACCCCCATGTCCCTTTATAGCCCCTATGCCAACTTAGTGCCAACTCATGCCCCCACACATCATCCTTTGCCCTTAAACCTACCATGTCAACCCAATCATTATACACCATGGGATGACCTCAGGACCTATGCTGAGATGAAATAAAGTTTACTAATGACTTCACTGTTACAAAAATAAACACTCTCTTTGATAAAACAAAACCATTCACTACATTTATCTTCCTTTAATCCCTTATAAAAACAAGCATTGGAATTCATATCCCACTTCAAATAATTTATAACCACTTGGAATTGCCAATCAAACTGTGAACCGAGAGGCACCCCATTCTGATAATGGAAGGTCGTGAAATCAATCATGCAGCTCTAATCCAGTAATGGTAGGCTTCAGGCTTATGTCAACAGTGAGTGTGAAATAGTAAGCACTGATTTTAGCAAACACTGCGCACAGGTTTTTTTCAAACATTTAAACCGCAGAAATTTTAAATGCCTTGACAGCTTGATAGCTCCTTTTGACAGTTCCAATGATCTTCTGCACTTTTTACGTACATTCATGTCTAACGTTAACAATCCCAAAGGCCATCTTACCTCTCCCAAAGAGCAGCTTACCCCTTCCAAAGGCCACCTGAACTCCACCAAAGGTGCCCCAGGTCCATATCCAAAAAAGTACCTTCTCCCTCCAAGAGGGTGCCCCACCTATCCAAGCAACTATGCAAAGTTTAGACCTGCTCCTACCAGGTCTTATCTGCACACTTCATGTTTCCCACTCCCAGATGATGAAAATCGAACACAACTGGACACAGCTGTTTTATCTGGGCAGCTGTATCCATGAACCACAGATGTACAATTTGGAACACAATCCCTCATTCCCTCCGCCCCCAACACCACCACCACCCCACACCCCACAGCTCCCCCACCACCCCAGCCAAATTCAGGTCTCTGGAGCCATTTCATAATGATGGAGAAACTTTCCTCCTTTACAAAAATTCATGCCTTGTAGTCACTGAGGCAATGAATTCCTTGCAAATGAATGTGGAGTCCCTAGCTTAAGGCTACATAAATTCAGGAGCTAGTGCTAATGTATTGAAAAAATTGTTGTGAATGCTATTATAATGAACACTGTTAACTGCATACAAAGACATAAAATGCTGGAAAAAGTCAGCAGGTCTGGCAGCATCTATGGAGAGAGAAACAGAGTTAACCTTTTGAGTCTGTATGATTTCTTCAGAGCTAAAGAGATATAGAAATGTGATAGATTTTATACTGAGGGGGTGGAGCAAGATAGAAGGTCAAGGATAGGTGGGAGCTAAGGAGGGATTGACAAAGATGTCATTGGACACAAGATAAAGGGAGTGTTTTTATATCAGATTTCCAGCATCCACAGTATTTTGCTTTAATCTTACTGTTAATTGCATAGTTTAATACTGAACAGTTTTATTTCATAAGAAACATTTGAATTTATGTCATCACATCTCAAAGTATTTCACATACTGTGAGTTACTTGAGGTGCAGTGACTGTGTTAGAGCTTAACATGGAGCCATTTGCATATACTAAGATCCCAACAGTAATTAACAACTTGTATTTTTGTAATGCATTTTATGACCTCAATACATTCCAGAGTACTTTACAATCAATGAAGTACTTTAGAAGTGTGGTCACTGTTGTAATGAAGGAAATGTAATGAGGTAAATCAACAATTAATTTAGAAGAGCCTCGGACTAGGGAGCATAATCTAAAATTTAGAACCCGATCTTTCAGGAGTAAAATTGGAAAACATTTGTACACACAAAGGGTCATAGAAGCTTGGAATTGTCTTCTGCAAACAACAATTGATGCTAGATCAGTTGTAATGCTAAATAAATTGTTAAATTTAAAACTAAGATTAAGATCTGAGATGCAGTAAAAGGGGTAGTAACTGCCTGGTTAAAATCTTTCAGCTTTGTACATATGAGATGAAAATGCATTAGATGTGACCTCATCAGTCTGCAGAAGGCATGTTTAGGATGATAGCTTTTTGTGTGTAGAAGTGTGTCAGTTATTTTGGGAAAAAAAAACTTTGTTGCTAACTTATGCCTGTTGTTTTCTTGAGCCAATTTAAATACTGTAGTGTCTAGGGAATTAATGCTTTCTTTGTGTGTTTTGGCTTTAGGTTTAATGATTATTGAGGATATTGATGAATTCTTCTAATTCTGCTTCTATGTGAGTCCAAATACCCCATATGTGAACATCAAAACAGAATGTAATGTTACTACGTGACTCTATTATCTAATAATGGAGCTGGTGAGAATGAAAAAGGAACCCCTGAAAACCAAAAAGTAGCCCCTGAATATCAAAAAGCAGCCCTCGAGAAAATCTCAAGAAGACCTCTTGAAAAAAAAAAGACCCCTGGTGTAGATATGACAGAAAGATAGAACTAGGCCAGAAAAACAAAGCTGAACTGATGTTGTAAGGCTGTCAGGCAAGTCAGCAAAGACATTACAAAAGCTTTCAAATGCACTCATCCATTTCCATATCTCGTGGGATTGTCTAGCACTGACTACTCAATGCTCTTGGTGGAAACTCACTAGCCTCCTGTTTTTCCTTTTCATCATTTCCTTTGAATGTGAGCCAGAAACAACCTTTTAAATCAAAACCTTTCTTCTTGCCTCGTTTGATTACGTTTTGCATATAGATTTTGATGTTTCTATACATTTGGCTTCATTTTAAACCCAGCTTGTAGAGACCCAAAAAAACATCAAGAGTGTTGATCCCTTGTGATGGCACTACTAGTACCACATGCCCACTTTCTCCTCCTGCCTCTTGAGTTATGTCAGTGCCATTTAGCCATCTGTTCCCCTGTTGGCACCCAACTGTTAATATAATGGAAGTGATCTCGGCAGGAATCTTCACCAGTACAGGATATTGTTTATAGTGGGCTTGGGTGGCACAATAAATCTTAAATACTTGCAGGTTTTGGGAAAAGTTCAAACTGCAGTGGACCAAGCATCTCATGAAGCACAAGCCTTCCCTGTGTGGCCGACCTGGTGGGCCACTTCAACACAACGCTGTTGCTGGCTGTTCCAGTACTTCAGCTTGCCTGAAAAAAAAACTAGGATGACAGTTTCCCTTGGAAAATTATTTTTAACTAGTATGTTTTAAAAGCAACATTTCAGTCACAACCTGGATGGTAACACCTTTCATACAATTGTTTTAAGATTATAAATCAATACATAAGCAACAGTTACCATCTAGTCACAGTAACAAATACAGTTGGTTAGTTTACTTTTGTTCAATAATGTTGTTAATTTATGCCTCTGTGCATAAAACATGGTCTGTTAGAATAATCATGCTGTTGAAAAAAACATTGAAATGAATTGAATTTGTCAGATGAATAAAATTTACTTTTGTGGGTATGGATTTAACAAGATACATCTGTAGAGTTATGTTTCCAGTGGAGTAATGAATTAAGCATTCGTTGTTTAATATCAACCTATATTTGAATGTATTTCTACTGTTCAGATCACTATTCTGTACTAAAAATAACAATTGCTATAAAATGTGGCCCATATTTCACTTGCTGATGAAATATAATTTAAAATTAAATATAGTAACAGCTGCAAAAAGCAGACAGGATTGCTTTTCTTGGCCTACAAGAGTTTAATGTTGAACTTACAAAGCTTTCTTTTCCCTAGCTTTATACTTACCATGTATTGAAAACCCTGAGCTTCAGGTGATTGTTCGTGTTTACCAAAGGCCACACATGGATCTTTCATATTCCAAATCTTTATGATCCATATTTCACATATTCCATTATTATTAATCTGAATGACTATAAAGAGTGTATAAGCATCCAAAGAATTTTCAGCCTTCAGAGATTCCCAAATGGTGTGTTCTTAGCAATGGGGGTATAAAGACAGGGAGCAATCATTTTGGATGTTCAAGAAGGGATTATTGACAGCAAAATCATTTTGACTTTCTGCATGTTGGACTGTGTTTTTTTCCCCCTCTGGGAGGGTATTTTAACTCTCAGGATGGGCAGGAAAATAAAAATTAGAAATTCTGAAACCTGGTCCCAAACCACCATGAATGGTTTAAGGAAGTGCATTTAGGCATAGGTGCATAAACTGTTCAATGAAGGCAGGTCAATCATTAGTACATGCTAATGAGATACACTTGAAGAGATTGCGACGAGGATTTTGATTGAACATCTCCAACACAGGTTTCCAGAGCTTGGGAAATTCACCATGAATGGAGTCGAGATTAGATGGCATTTCATGGTGGTGTTTTAAAATTCTGATTGAGCAACATGAATGAAAGCACAGTGCTTTCTCATGCTTCTCTGGCAAACATTTTGCAGAGAGTTCTTGTGATCATTGACGTGTTTCAGGATTTTAAAAATTCATTTACGGGATGTGGGCTTCACTGGCTAGGCCAACATTTATTGCCCATCCCTAATTGCCCTTGAGAAGGTGGTGGTGAGCTGCCTTCTTGAACCGCTGCAGTCCATGTGGTGTAGGTACGCCCACAGTGCTGTTAGGAAGGGAGTTCCAGGATTTTGAGCCAGCGACAGTGAAGGAACAGCTATATATTTCCAAGTCAGGATGGTGAGTGATTTGGAGGGGAACTTCCAGGTGGTGGTGTTCCATTCTATCTGCTGCCCTTGTCCTTCTAGTTGATAGTGGTCATGGGTTTGAAAGGTGCTGTAAAAGGAGCCTTGGTGAATTCCTGCAGTACATCTTGTAGATGGTATACACCGCTGCCACAGTGCGTCGGTGGAAATTGCATTACTCAGGTGTCCACAAGCATAAGGCATGCCACTGCAGCCAGCTCATGGAGACTGATGTCTCCACTAATGTTATACCTGTTGCAACAGCTGCCGCAGAACTCCTGACTCAACGGAGCCGTTGAGTCCCATTGCTGACCACTCAGCAGCACCCACACTGAACAGTCCTCCTGTTATTGAAATATGACCACCATCCCTAACAAGATGGGGCTTCCGAAGGTGGCGTTTAATTGGTCGCCTTCTTAAGATGGTATCCATCATCTCGCCACAGGCACTTCCAAGTTCCCGAGCCAAAACGGAGGCTGCCACTGGGATCACAACCCCTGGGAAAACTTGGCCCCATGTCTCTGACTGGATTCCCATGGGTACTTAATGCCATCCATTGCACACACATGGCAATCTGAGGATGACTAGATGAACCAGGAGTCTTTTTTTTCCAACTGCAAAGGATTTCATTCCATCAACGTATAACTGGTGTGCAACTACAAGAAAAAGTTAATGCAGGTGTGCACCCAGATTCTCTCGGAGCTGTTATGTTGTTTTTATACTCTGACATTCCAGCATTCCAAATTTCTTTCTAACAGGAAACAGAATTAAGGCTGGGTCATAGGGATACTCCCTTCAAACTTGGCTCGTGACATCAATGAAGAACCCCACCAATGAAGTGCATGAATGCCACAATGAGAGCACACATGACGACCAGATGTGACATAGAGCAGCCATTTGAATGTTGGAGATAATTTTCCATTGCCATGATAAGTCTGGAAGTGTTCTTCAGTACTCATCAGCGAGGGATATGCTAGTGCTTTGCTGCATCATGCTGTGCAACAGAGAGGATTAGAGGTGGAGAATGACAAGGCATGCATTAATCATATTCCAAAATATATGACCAAAACATTGAAAAAGAAGAGGGGGAAGGTGAGGAGGATGACAAGCATTTTGAAAATGGGACACCCATTGCCAGACTAGTCGCATACATTTCTGTCAGGGATACTGTAATACGTTGAAGGAAGAGCTGCAAAATCATTCTGGGAAAAATAAAGAAAAAAATCCTCCACATGAAGTGGTACAAAAAATTATATTTTAAGTGCTATTAAACAAAAAGGAAACTTAACAGCATTACAGTGCATGTTGTCTAACACCCATATGCATACCCTGTTTTATTCTGTCATGGAGTGTGGGCATCACTGGCAAGGCCAAACATTTGTTGCCCATCCCCAATTGCCTGTGAACTGAGTGACTTGTCAGGCTATTTAAGAGGGCAATTAAGTGTCCAGCTCTGGAATCACATGGAGACCAGACTGGTAAGGATGGCAGATTTTCCCCCCAAAAGGACATTAGTGAATTTGATGGGTTTATACAACAATCAGGGGAGGCGATGGTGTAATGGTATTGTCACTAGACTAGTATTCCAGATACCCAGGGTAATTCTCCAGGCTCAAAACCCATCACGGCAAATGGTGACATTTAAATTCAATAAAAAATCTGGAATTAAAAGTTTAATGATGACCATTGTTGTAAAAATCCATCTGGTTCACTAATGTCCTTTAGGGAAGGAAATCTGCTCTCCTTATCCTGGTCTGACCTACATATGACACCAGGCCCACAGAATGTGGTTGACTCTTAAATGCCCTCTGATTGGCTTGCTAGGCCTCTCAGTTCTCAAGGGCAATTAGGGATGAACAGGAAGTGCTGGCCCAGCCAGCGATGCCCACATCCCATGAACGAATAATTTAAAAAAGTCACTATTACTGAGACTCACTTTCAATTCCAGATTTTTAGCAATTGAGTTTAAATTCCACCAACTGTCTTAATGGGAATTGAAACCATATTCCCAAAGCATTAGCTTCGGCCTCTGGATCACTACCCCAATAACAATACCACTATGCCTCCTTCTCCCCTGAATTTCAGCAGCTGTCTCCTACACTCTCCATCGCTTATGCATAGTGCATTCCTTGTTGCTTCAGCAGAGATAGAGGCAAGCTGCTCAGATCCCTGTTCTGACTGTTGGAACACTTTTGACCTACACCCTTTAGGCTTTGGAGCCACCGAGGGCCCTACCAAGGACGGCTCCACCTGCAATTGTGCAGGGGAAAACTCAGGCATCGGGAGAAAAAGCAGCATGTTGGTTGCTGGCTGAGGAGAGGTCAATGGGTGAGAAATGGGAGTGGTTTTAGTGGAGTTTCCCTTCTGTGTCTCCTTTGGCATATCCCTCTGCTGGGCCAGCACCATGCCACTCCTACCACTCTGCAGCAGAGCAACTCAGCTTGCTGAAGATCAGTGGCATATTGTAAGGCAACAGATAATATATCTGCCATCCTACCCATGGCCCATTGCCAGGGCCTGCATATATTCATTTGAGAACCGTGCCTGAAGCTCCACAGAGGCAGCCACTTTTTCCATGGCAGACATTCTTGTGTTTACCTGCAACACCAATCCATGACTGTTGGAACTCGATTCCTCCACCCTCTCCACTACTGCGGAGAGTGTGTGTGATAGAATTGATTGCCCTGCATGTCAGCATCTACGTCCAACTGAGCAGAGCATAGAGGGGACTGTGCCCTGAGACAGCCACTCCACAGCTGTTCCTGCCAACAGTGTCCGTTCATGCTCTCTTGCGAGTCATGAACCCCCAGGTGGGGGCCTAACTAATGTCCAAGTGAACCCATTGAAGTGCAAGTATTTGTGTTGGTGCGTGACTCTACATTCTGTGATGGTGCTACCTTGGAAGGAATGAGGAATCATTGACATGCATGTTCTCAGGCGCTTGTTCCAGGCGTGAGGCCCTGGAAGGGAAAAGAAAGGGATATGGTTTGGCCGTGGCAAAGCCACAATCTTGACAATCACCATACCCAGTCACTTGATTTCCCCAGCAAGGGTCCCTTGTATTATTGTCATCTGCTATACTCTGCACAACCTGGCACTGCAGAGTTGGGCTGACATTGCATCCAAAGGATTTAGATGAGCCTCACTCCTCAACTGACAAGGAGGATGTAGAGGAAAGGGAAGATGGGGCAGGATGATGAGCCTCTGCCGCACTGAAGGCAAGAGCCATTGAGAGACATGCAAGAGAGGATTGGGACACTCTCAGTCACATGCTTCATGCAATCACGATGCCCTTCCAATGCCTGTGTAATAAAATCTCACTCCCACTATATGGCATCACCTCTTCATATTGCACATCATTGCCGAATGCCCAGGCTCTGCACGTGCACTGATACATCCAAGGAGATGACCAGACTCAGCCTGCAACTTCACTGACAACTCAACTGAGGGTGCAAGGCTGCAGGTGACATCTGACAAGGCAGAAATAACTTCATAAACAATGTACATCAGGAATTGTGACACACATTTATTGGAAGCACAGACCTTAACAAGTGCTAAGTTTAAACACCACGAGACCCAGGTGCATCTAGGCACTCTTCTTATCACACTTGAGTGATCCAATCAGGTGCCCTCCCTAGAGTGGGTGCAGGCTGCTGATCAGACAGCCCCATGGTCTGGGATGACTTTGGCGACTGTCCTATGACTGCCTGAGGCCTGGATGGCCCCAGCAAACTATAGGGCTCCCACACTTGTGTAGGAACGCCCAGTCGCTGTGACAACTGGAGACGTTGGGTCACTGGCAGTGGGGTGAGAGCCATTGTCTACATGCAGAGTGCCTTGATGGGAGCCCCCAGATGAAGAAGGCAGCCACTCCTCCTCCATCTCAGGGCACATTTGCATCTCCCTGCTTAGCAGAGATGGAGGAGACTCCAGATGCCCCGTCTTCCTCTCGTCTTGCACACTGCTGTGTTGTGATCATGGACCAGACGATGGTATGCAGCTCAGCACTCACCTCTGGCATCCACTGTGTGGTCTGCGGGATCTGGCTCTTCATGAGGAAGCCATGTGCACACATGCCTGACACATAGTAGCACTCATGTGCAGGATGAGCTCCTCCATCATCAGCATAGACTGCGCATAGCCTCTGGCAGCTCCGCCAGATGTTCCCCTACCTCTCGTTATAATTATAACAAGTTCTGTGTGGCCAGAACCAGAGGCCTGCGGAGCTCAGCATGGGCCTGGCTTCCCATAGTCCCCCAACTGTCAGTGGCCTCAGCTGTCACAGTCTCTCTCAGCTGCCAAGTGCTTCTGTGATGTGTTCATCAACTTGTGACCCCGAGTCTAATCGTGAATGCATACCCACTGATGTGAGAGTCTCTGTGTTGGTGGAGGTCGGGGAACGATGTGACGCTACATCCTCAGAGGAATCCTCCTCCTCCTCAGAGATGGACTGTAGGCCTCTGCTCTCAGGGGCTGCCCATATTTCTAGTGTGTGGAAGCCTGCACAAGAGAACACAAACAGTTAGGGACTAAGAGTTTCACATCTACTCTTCCAATCCATGTCCTCTGTGGTTCTGCATTAGTCCAGTGGTGGATACATGAGCTCAAAGCCTCCTCACTCTCTTCGCTCATGCCTCCAGTTTCACCTTTTGCAATTGCCCTGCAATCCAGACAGTTCTAAGATCTCCTCCCCTGCAAGAGTCAGCGTGTGAATGTCAGCCATTCCACCACCAATCTTGGCCCTTTCCTTATTACTGTGGCCCGTTTCTCCTACAGACAGAAGGAGGAACACTGAGTTTCTACACAAAGACATATGTTGCTGGCATCACTCTGGCCTATGATGGGGGCTCCCGAATGTCCCCTCTCTGCACCTACTGTCTAGAGACATTGAGGGGGAAGGCAAAGATAGCTGGATGCCTGTTGACCAGGTGTCACCATGCATCATCAGGCAGCTATTGTTAGCATTCCAATGCCCGGCTGGTCACTCCCTCCCCATATGGCAAGCCCCAATGAGGAGAATGGTATGTAGGATTCACCCTGGCGGAGGGAAGGAGGTCATTGGCCCATTTGCAGCACTATACCCAGGACCGGGGATTATTCCATAGCTCCTGAGCTCCGCTGCCACCTCCAACCAGACTTCCTTGGTCAGGAGGGAGGGTCTCTTCTTGCCTCTCTTGTGAAGAGTAGCTCCCACTTTTTCCCTTGCAGCCTGAAGAACCTGCAGGGAGACATTGCTAAATTGTGAGGCCTCCTGGTGAAGACACGTCCGGCATATCCTGTGGACCATCCTGACCGTCTCCTTGACTGACTGGTTGAGCAGCAATCCTTGCCCTCGAATCAGTGATAGTCAGCCCTCAGGTTGTAGGGGCCCCACTGTGGAGCACGCCCCCTCTCAGCATTGCTGCTGTGCTGTTTCCAGTGTTCAAGGCTGGGCTGAATGCAGGTCTGGTGGGCTTTTAAAAATGACACCAGCAGCTGCCTCTGAATCAGGTGACACCAAGATCTGCACCTCGTGGTCTGCACCCATGACAGCAGTGGACAGCCCCGAGCCTCCAGGTCCTTATTGGCAAGCTGCCACTTGATCACAAACGACCGGGCACATTTCCTGCATTCAGCAATGGCACCCACTTTCAGATCTACCACTGAAACCCACTCTGCACACATTCGCTTCAGCCCATGATCAATAACTCTCACCAACTCCTATTAAAACCTCCTAGCCCCTCCAAATTCCATTTTTCTAATGGTCCTTTGTATAGTCACGTTGAGATAGCACCTTTCAGACCATTCCCACTGTCACAGTTTGGAGAAACAAATCCAGGAAGGAGAAATTTAATTAGACTATCAAGTTGAAATCAAACATTCCGACCTGCAAGCTTTACCTGGGTTCCAAACACGCAATCCCTCTCCCACTGCTCAGAGTCTGCCTTTGCATTAATATCGGTGCCTACGCAGGGCTATGAGAGGGGCAATTTCTAAAGTACTACTTGTTGCTGAAGATTATAATATGAATTCAAAATGCACCTTTAAGTGTTTTGCAAAGCTGCAAATCCATTTCCTTACAAAACATAGGATGCGATAACATTGTGCGCATTGTTCTCGTGATACCATTGTGATGAAAATTCCACGCTCTTGGAGCTAATCTTTGTCGCCAACCAACAAGTTCAGCCTTTAGTTCAGAAAATGCCCCTCCAAGCGGTCATCAGAGCCGCTGTCCAATTATACGGCATCTTGCCCAGAAGAGCTGCTGGCCCAATCAGAAGGTCCGATGCTGAGCGACCTCAGAAGTGCTTGGCCATTGCTGAGGCTGCATCACCAGGGAGAGCATGTCTTAATGCCGAGACACCCTCAAAAACATGCAAATTTCTTTGGGGAAGCCTGGGTTAGACAGGCAGTCCCTCACCACGGGATTATTACAGCAGTGGCATTTTGGGTGTTGGGGTGGCCATTGCTGTTCTTCATGGGGCATAAAGCATCAATGAAGGAGCCCCCCACCTGCCCAAGGAACTCTCTGCACAGCTACTATGGTTTAACCAGCTGTCTCCCCATGCAGCGGTAGGCCCCTCGGTTGTGAGAAAAATGCTCATAGGGATGAGAAGTGGCCCTCAATTGGGCCATTAAGTGGCTCAATTTGCTGCCTGATGGGCATTCGCCAGCTCAGGTGCCCATCATTGGCAATATGCCATGGCAGTGGGGAGACATTGGGCTCCCCTCCTGGCACCTCTCTCACTATATTGCCAGTCATCTTCTAGTCCATCTCCAAAGGGCCAGGAAAATTCAGCCCTCTGCTTCTTGCACTCTTGAAGTCCGAACCAAGGCTTTCGCCTCTTATCACTCCACATTATTCCCTGTAGATTTCATCAATTTTATATAGCTGTACAAATCGCCAAACATGTCCACTAGCTCAGCAACAGCTAGTTAATATCATATTATACATTGACTAGTGTCACATTGCCTGCTCCACATATGTCCAGCACATGCTACTCGTGCCAGTGCTAATGCCCTAACGAAAATTACACCAGAAGTGAGCATGCCACCTTAGACCCAAAAGGGCACCTGTAGCGTTACAAATACAAGTGATACACAACTGAATTTTGGGTCCATACCATTTATCCTGTCAAATTACTGTGCAGCAGCAGCAACAAACTAAGCAAACAGAATATTAAATTATATTATGAGATCAATTAGATCTAAGTCAAAACATGTAATATTAACACTCCTAATGCATTGGTTGAGAACTGTGTTCAATTTTGGTCACCAAAAAAATAAAACAACATTTAGCTATAAAAGTAGCGGAGAAAATATTAATGAGGCCGAGTTTTGGCCTCAAGGGATTGTGTGATTAGGAAACACTGGAGAGAAACCAAAGTTGTTTAGCCTTTTAAGGAAACAACCTGAAGGGGATTTTATAGATAAGATATTAAATAGTTGTTTGTTTGTTCATTGTCACCATAGCCTTAGTGGGACCATAGGCATCATTTTGTGTCTTCCCTTCGTTCTTCAAGGCTCCTCCAGTCCCCAAATAAGTTAAACCTGGGGCACCTATTTCAGGGTAGTGAAGACTCTAGAACAAGGAGACAAACGTTAAAATTAGTCGAAGGGCAATTTAGAATGTGAGTCAGGAAGAGCTTCTCCATGCAAAGAAAGATCAACATTTCCAAAGTCGTCTGGTGGGGTAGGCTGGCTGGTGGAGATAGAGTCAATCAAGATTCAGTTAGAGGGTATCTCACTGGGGGGCCAGAGGTGTGCAATATCTGAATTGCAGTAGCCCCATTACCAATATCCTGGGACCACAATATCATTTCCTATTGATCTACTCGCTTCTGTTTTATACTGTCGCTGAATTTTACTATGCTGAAAAATTAGAGCTTTTCCTCTGCTACATAGAAACAAAGAAGATTGAGTATTAATCATTTAGTATCCATGGGAATTAATCTGGACCTCTGTACCCTGGATTTTCAATTCCGTCGTAAAAGGCATTTATTAAGATTTTTAAATTATTAATAAGGGTTTTTTTTGTTATCTTAAATCTGGACCCCAAGTTTTGGTTTCATTTTATTTACAAAAAGAAATTTAATCTTAATTCTAAGGCTGACTTTTGTTCCCAAATTGTTGTTATATTTTAGTTCTGGTTTTGGAAAAAAAAAGTTTTAGTTGAAAATGTAGTTTTTGCTTTCCATATTTTCATTCTAGCATTTTCAGGAATGTTTTCTCACCACCCACAAGGCCACAGAAATAATAAACTGGGGCTTGAGTGACAACCAAGACATTATTCGTCCATTTCAATTTTTCACATCTGTTTCAAACATTGTGGACTTCTGACCAGTGTTATTTTAGCCTTAGAGATCATTTTGAATTTTAGTTTTTTACATATATATAATAATCTTATTTTATCCTTGGTCTTCACAAGAAATATAATCCTAACTTTAATGACAAAACATCATAATTATAGCTTACAGCTATTTTCCTCTTCATCATTATCCATGAACACATGACTGTTTGCCAACAGTGGCATTCTGTGTTTTTTCATTCCTGAAATCTTGGTTCCCAACAGAACAGAACAGGACTGAAGTTGGCCTCCAAAATTTAGGCCACGATAGTAAATTTGGGTCAGTTAGGTTTTTATTTTATGGAAGAGTACACAGCTGAAATCTCGTCCTCTGAGGCCTCCAGCACTTTCCATAGGCTCCTTTCTTTGCAGTGCTCAGACCAGCATTAATGACTGCTTTGAGTGCACTACACCATCATTCCAGAACTACCTGGGGGAAAAGATCCATGCTTCCCAGGAGCTGAAAGCCTACCAATCTTTGAAGGGAACTTTTGTGTCAGACAGGGGTACTATTAGAATGGTAGCACATGAACATTTAAGATAATCTATCTTGATCCTTTTAGAGACTAAAATACCCAATGAGATGAGGGTCCCGAGATAATAATTCTTAAACACAATGGAGAATTTTCCCCATCAGGGCTGCTGTTATATGTCTCTCTCTATCTCTCTCTTAGGGTGAATTGGCTTCCACAATCCTTGCGAGTATAGTGGAGTGCATGTCATTCCTTTAATTTGATCCCTATTATTTATTGAGTTTATTGAGAAAACTGGCTTAATGGAGTGAAGCAGCTTCACAACATTAGAGTGTGGACATGAACCACTATGACTATCATTTCAATTTGAATACCAATTGTCCAAAACCATGGCAGACGACAAGATGGCGAACACATCATTTTCCCACTAGCTAACAGATCTGAAAAAAATCAAGCTACTATGGCTGAAGTTCAGGATTTGAAACTGGCACCATAGCTGGAATTTTCTGTCCCCGTTGGTGTTGGCAGTCATGGCAGGCATGAACAGACAATATGGTGGGAAGACCATAAACAGTTTCACACCATCGCGAAGGCAGTTTGCGATCATCCGCTCCGCCTGTCAATGGCGGGCCAAGTTTCCCGCCACCAGACATCGGGAATGTCATTTTAATACATCTGCATATAAATATAATCCCTGCCCACTGGAGCTATCCCCCACGCTGGATCATCTGGGCACGTCAGTGTTTCACAACTGTACATAAGTGATGTGCACCTGGAGAGCTGAACTTTGCTCAGGACTATGAGGTTTGTTTGCCACCTTGATTCGGGCAGCACTCATGGTCATCAGCACCGGGCTTCGCAAGTGGCACCACATCACTTTAGGAGGGCTCACAGGCAGGTCTCTACCTACCAGACCAGCCATAAGGCTGGTGTGGCTTTTCAACAGCTGTAGGACTAGGGCATGTTTGGGGAAGGTGGAAAAGAGGCGACAGACAAGGGAAGAGACTGCAGGGCGAGGCCTGTACTGGGGAAGGGGGTGTCCCAGGGTGTGTGTGTGGGGGCACATGTTGATCTGTGCAAGTGGCCTTAAGATGGTGAGGCCTAGGGAGGCAGTCTCCAGAGGAGATGAGGCCAGATGGAGATGTGATGGTGCGTGTGAGAGAATGGGTGGGGTTGTCCCTCGAGCTGGCAATGAGTGAGATGCCAGTGAATGTGTGATGGCCTTGTGAATGTATGAGTTTAGAGTGATGAGATGTTTGCCTCACCCTGGCGGCACGGATGAGATCATTCGTCCTCTTTCTGCACTGGATGGTCAACGTCTTCTGTGCAATGTTGGCACTGACCACTTCTGCTACCGCCTCCCAAGCCGGAGTGGAGAGATTGCTGGACCTCCTGCAGCCAGAGCAGAGGTAGAGGACATTACGACAAGCCTCCAAAAGGCATTCCAGTGATGGGTCACTGAACTCCTCGGCTTTCAGGGCCATGTCTCTACTGGAGCAGTCCTGGGCTGCAAGCATTGAGAACTGTGTGCACGGCTGCAGTTTAGATATGTCATCTGGAGTGAGGAAATGGCAATGTAATGGCTTGGTGGGCAACTCGGAGACTGCCTGCCAGCAAGACAGCGTGTGGCTGCATAATTAATTAGGCGGGAAAGGGACAATACGGTATGGAAAGCCGCCATTGTGGCTGGCAGGTTAAACATCCTTTCACCGTCCGCTTCTGCACTTAGTGCAAATCTGGGACGCTTCCGCCCCATGTGTTTAAACGCTTAAGTCTGCAGAAACATTTCTGTGCAAGGATGAGGCTAGGATCAATCAGTACAGAAACTACCATGAGTAAAGAAAACCACCTATGCCTCCTGTTTCTGCAAATATTCATAATTTGGAAATTCATGGACAAACGTCCTTTGTATGTTACCACGCAATAAAAAATGTATGTTTGCTAAAAGCTGCAATAACACACTCAGCACTGACAGCATATAGCGAGACCGGTCACTAACACTTTTACATTGCCAGGCTGTGCCCACCCTCAGACAGCCTAACAGTTTCACCATTCCCACCTTTTCCCTGCATAAAACCACCCTCCCCCAACGCGCCCCCTCCCCACCAACCCTCTCCTTCCCCCCCCCAACTCCAGAGAATAACAGGTTTTATTTCAATGTTTTAAATCAATCCGTGGAATTTCCAAACAGATCAGCAGGGCTATATATAAAAAGACAAACTGGAAACCTAATAGTTAGCTCTTAACGCAGCATTCCACATACCTCCTGGTGAGTTTTATACTTTACTATTTGACTGTGGTAGGTTTCATCTCCAAGTGAAATTTGTTTTGTGGTCAAATTAGGACAGCGTCCACAAGACTCTGTTGTCCACAGTGAGCTATATATTAAAAAGTGAAGAACGCTCCACTAAATTTTACAAGCCCAGCAGCAAACTTTAGGACTTGTGTTTCGGACCATATGGAAATGTTTGAAAAGACCTCAGTGAAGCATTCAATCAAGGGACAAGATGATCTGAAACAGGTTTCTATTGTACCCTAAACCCTTCATATGTCCCTTTGGTATGTTGCAACAGGAAAAGTTCAATTTCATTTGGTGAAGGTGGTATAGAATATCTTTAGAGGATTAATAAAGGTTTTGTTTAGCAAGTTTTTAAAAAAATCATAATTTTTATTACAATTTACAACTTTCTTACGTTTCATGCAATTAATCAGAAGGATTGGCTGGAAGGTTGCAGATACCAGCCCCATCTTGCAATGGCCATCAATCCAACTTGTGAGGCAAAAAATATATATTTTTAAAGGCAGGGCCATGCAATACTCAGACCAGTGAAAAAATACTTTAAAAATTATATTAAAATGGTTTGAACCCGCTCACAAGAACTCTTTGGAGTGGTTGATAGAGAAGTTATGTTTCCAATAAGAACTTGATCTGTTCCAATCAAGTAGACAATCCATCTACACTGAAAATCTAATGCTGGAGTAACCTCCAAATTTCTATTTCCATGATTTGAATTGATTCTCAAGGAGAATGAATGGCTTTAACTTTGATTACACTTCACACAAATACACTCCCAATTTTTTTTTAACTGAAATATTGGACTGTATTTTCATGGAGTCAGGGAGATTCCACAGACCTTTAAAAATGGTAGCCAGGGCACGATTCTGTGATTCCCAACCCCCTTCCAGGGATTTCCAATTTTTAACAGGTCCTTTTAATGGTGCAGGCCAACACAAGTCGCACGCCCGCACCCTGAATTCCTGACCTGACTAACTCTATTGTGGGGATAGGTATGTCCTGTCCTAGTCCTCCTCAACTTTCATGGCGTTGGGTCAGCTTTTCAAAGAGTAGCAGTTCACAGCACCTCAGGGATATTGTGAACCATAGTCTGCATGAGGGAACCTTTGGAAAGGTACTCTTCATGTCCCCCATGCCAAAGTATGCCACCTAACCAATCCTTATGGCCCTTCATGCCCTGCATGCCAAGGTATGCCCACACCCACCCCCTATGGCACCTCATGACCCTACGTCAAGGTATTCTCCCCACCCATCAACTTACAGCCCTCATGTTCCCCATGCCACACCATGCCCATTTACCCACTATACACTGTATAGAACCATTGAACCCTATAGTGACAATAGTATGTGTAAAATAAATGCACTTGAAACCTCTTTATCTTGCATAAATAAACATTGTGCAACTGACAGAAGGGATCTGAGACCCAGAGCTGTCAATAAAGCAATGTTTTCCCTGGGGCTCAGGCGTTTTAGTACCTAATGGGTGTCTGAGCTCTCAGCCAAGACTACATAATGAGGCTTGGCTGAAAACACAAAAAAAATTAGAGTGCTGAAACAGCTTAGCTCCAGGGAAAACATTGCTTAATTTAAAGCTCTGGCTGAGTGATCAATGCTGTCAATTTCACAATGTTTATATACACAAGATAAAGAGGTTTCAAGTGCTTGCAGTTACTGCTATTGATACTTTAAACGATCTGGATGATTGTCACTTTTATTGGTCTGTAGTAAAAATGAGGTTTTTTTAAGAAAGTGGAATGTTTTTTTTAGGGACTGTTTTCTTAAAAGCTTTTTTAAATACATCCTACTGTCACTACTGGGTTCACTGTTCCTATCAGCGTGTAGTGGGTGAATGGGCATGGAAGCGCCATAGGTTGTTAAAGGAGGCATAAGGGGCCATAGAGGTGGGTGGGGAGGGGGGCATGAGGTGACATGGATGGGACATGCAGTGTATATGTGGGGGGGGCGAAGGTGTATGAGGGGTGAGGGCTGGAGGGCCTGTATTCATTATAACTGGGCTGGTGTACCATGGTAGGCCTTTTAAACAGTCACCTTGGTACCTGGTAGCTCCTGTGGCTGCCTCCAAATGTTTTCCTGGGTTGACTGGCCCGATGGCAGCCCGCACCTGCCCCCCCACGATGAAGATCTCACCCTTGTGGGCACTTTTACCGAGGCGGGAGGTCCAAATCAGGAATTTTTCTAATTCGCACAACTCACCTCGAGGATGAAAATCCAGCCCATGATAGTTTAACCACAAACCCAGTCTTCTTAGAACTGTCACATGCATGTCTTTTCCAAGACTCTGGATTGGCTGTATTGTATTATAAAACAAATTAAATCCCCACGTACTCATTTAAAATCTACTTCTATTTATTATTAAGGTTATTTAGTATACATGATGGTGTGTGAAGATTATATGTCTTAGCCTGGAATATTCCTTTTAGATGGTGAAAGGTGTTTTTTAAGCAGCTGTATTATTTCACAGAAACAGTATAAGCAATTTAATTTTCATGCAAGCAGTGCCATTAGCATATTTATATAGTGCATGGAAATTCCTTGTGAGCGGAACACTGGTAGATCAGGATCTCACCCATTCGTGATCTCCAATGCTGACTCTACCAAAGCTGGAAGGACCGAGGAGAGAGATCAAGAAGAGCAAGCCATCAGAACTGCTGTGCCTCTCTCCCACCTCAGAAGCTGGAAATGTACTTGAAGCTCTCCGAGATGGGACGGAGCACACCGGAGCCCCTTCAAATAAGAAACACATCCTGCTCTCAATGACTCCTAGGTCAAGAATTGCTCTAAACATAAGAAAATGCTTTGTAACCCTGATTATATGGGGCCTAGGTCCCAAACTAGACATGTATCCCAAGTGGGCCCCATCACTGTCAAGTATTGGTGAGACACACCCGCTATCTAGGTGTACCATGGAGAAATGGCCTCTTTCACCCATTTATCTGTCTCTCTAGGGGCTCCACAATCCTCTTCCCAAGTTGTAACGAGCGATTAGAAGAGATGGCTTTATGTAATGGTGGAGGTTTATAAATGAAGGGAATGAGAGTTAAAGTAAATGAATGCGAAGCTGCTCAACCTCCTATGTCATTGCATAAGAAGAGCCAGGACCAACTGTAGCCTTCAGGTTAGGCTGGGTTGGAGTGGGTGGTGGATAATTGAGCAAGGGCGTGTATTTTAGAGTCAGACTGCCCTTATTTTGATGTAATGCTTCAACATTATACTATTATTTAAAATTAAATAACAAAACCTACAGAAATTAAGGAAGCAGAAAAATAGGGCTAAATTTTAGGTGCCCCCAGTGGGAATTTTTCCTGGGGGGGTGGGGAGGGGGCAGGTAAAATGGGATGGGTGCCGAATCCCACCACCTTACTGCCCACCCCAGAACTCATCCCCATAATACGGGTTGCAGGCGGGTGCCGAGATCAGCAGCCTGCCAACCATATTAAAATGACCAGTTAAAGATGAATTAGGCTTGTTATTAAGCCCATTGACCCTAATAATATGCTGCCCGTGGCATAAGACATTTGGGGTGGGCAGCAGGGCAGGAACGGGAAGCCCAATTTTCAACCTGAAATGAGTAAAGGGCAGGAAGCGGGGACTCGCTCTTTGGAGACTGCCATTTGCCAACCTGGGGTGGTCCCCCTTAGACTGAACACCCCCCTTCATCCCTATCTGCTCCCTCTCTTAAACCCACCCTCCCCCCCACTGCCACTGCCCCTCTTCCTAATGCTCCCAAATCCTCCCGGCCCAAGGCCTAGGACTTACCTGCTCCAGGGATTGCAGGCCCTGGGCTCCACTTAAGACTTAATGAAGTGATTTTAATCAATCAAAAGACAGTTGATATTGTGTCTATCTAATCAATCAGAATCAACTGCAACCAATATGCTGGGATGTTGACTTTAATAAGAGTTTAAGATGGAATATAACAGACTAGTTATACAGCAAAAACATATGACTGTGATAAGTAGTGAGTGCCAGTTCAGATTGGGCAGGATGGTTGTCCCTCTTATCTTTTCTCTTTTCTTCTTGGTGTCTTATGTCTTCACAACTTCTCAAACTACCCAGCATTGCTAGCATGGCTCTTCCCTTAGGAGTTTCTCTCAATTTCCTACTGCATTGTGGTTTCCCAAAGTCGCAAACTCTACACCCTTCTCAGGGTGGATTTGAATGGGTCATTGACAAGGCCTTTTTGCCCTATAAAGATTTTGAAATACCCTATAGAACGTGGAGTTCTTTGTTTAATCCCAGGGCTGAGAAGTCTGCCTTTAATGTCATTCACCTTCCATTAACTTCTTGAGTTTTTGCATGTACCTTCTGCCTTTGATCAATCGCTCTTACCTCATACCTTCCTCACCGCATCTCAAGCTGCTCTCTCAGGTCAGTTTCATTCTCCCAAGTAACATTCACCTCCGGTCTTCAAAGCTAACTTGCAGGAGTTTCATTAATTTGTGTCTGGCCTATCACCATTTATTTATGGCCAAAGCTGTTCATGAACTGTATGTAATGGCTCTACAATCTCAATGTTTTAACAAGTCCATCAGTAACTTCCAGCACTGACTCCGACTTTTTCAAATTTCCTCCCTTTTTCCACAAAGAACCCGCTCCCAATTCTTTCTAACTCCTGCTTTCAACCTTACCTTCCATTCTGAAAGGAATTGTTGCTTCACAACTATCATTCCCTATTGGAGATATTCTCATCTGACTTCTGCACCCACCCAGAGTGCTAAGACAGTGCTGACCAAAGCACAAACAACTTGTTTGATTGTGACAATGATCTACTATCATTCCTTAAACCTCCTCGATCTCTCCACTGCCTTTGACACCATCAACGCTCTATCTTACTCCAAAATTTCTTTTCTGAAATTAACTCAACGATGGAGGGTGTTCAAGTTCAAAGACTGCAGTGCTTTCTCAGTGTTTGTCTCAGTGACAGGTCTTCATTGAACTGATTGTAAGATAGCAGCTTGCAGACTTTCCCCCCATGGCAGAGGTCACATGACTACAGCAGGCCAGCTAGGACATGTGGTACTGTTGCATTTTAAAACCCAAACATCCCCCTTTTCATAATGAACAAAAGATCAAAATCGGGGGTGGGGATGGGGGTGTGATGGATGGTGGGTGAAGGTACTGCTTGCTCCATATTAAAGGGTATGGGTGTGAGTAGGAGAACAGGATTAAACTTAAAGCATGTGGGGAGTGAGGGGGAAAGTGGGATTAGATTCGGTATTTGAAAGGGGGTGAGCTAGAATTGGGATTAAATTCTGTTAGATATTAGTGAGCATTAGAGTAGCATGGGGTGTGTTTCCACTCACCTGAGCAGCTAACTCCACACATCTGAGCAGCTAACTGAAGTGACCTTGTTGTGTGCAGTTCTTCACTCAACCATAGGTTTGCTACTGATGGAGGACGGGCTCTGTCCTAAGATACTTCACACCCATCATTTTCTGCCCACTGACTATAAATGGGTGTACATTTACCACATCTCTTCCAACAGTTTTTCTCCCATATCTAAGCAGCCATTTCTGGTATACCCAAGGCTCCATCCTCATCATTTATATTCCAATTCTTGTTAACATCATTCAGAAAACATGGGCCAGGCTCCACATACAGCAACAATACTGAGTTCTACCTTTCTGCCTCTTTGATCACTGGCAACGATGTGCAACACTCTCCTGTTCCAGATTAAGAACTGGATGAGCCAAAACATCCACCTGTTTAATGTTACCAAAGCTGAAGTTATGCTCTTTGGCTTCTGCCAGCAAATATGTCCTGCAGGCTTAACGCTGACGGCTTCCAGACTTTCATCTCTGGCTAAGTCCTGAAATGCAGAATATTTACCCATTATTCAAGCCTGAGCCCAACTTCCTTCCCCAAAGCAAATTTGTTACCATGGCTGAATTGTTTCACTTCCACAATTTTGCCCCTGTGCATCCCATAAACCATCCCCCACCTCCACTGCTGACAAGCTAATCAAAGCTGCTATTACCTTCTACTGACCTCTCCAATGCTTTTACTTCAATCTCCACAAACTACAGTTTATTCGGAAAGCTTCTGCTCTGTACTCTCACTTGATCAAATGCCAGCATTCCCAATGCCCCTGTCCTTACTAAACTCCACTACATCTTGCTGGCCTAAGGATCTTTTCTAAAAATTCGTTCGTGGAATTTGCAAATTGATAGCAAGGCCAGGATTCATTGTCCATCCCCAACAGCCCTTGAGAAGGTGATGGTAACCTGCCTTCCTCATATTCAAATTCCTCAAAGTCATTCCCTACGCTAATTCAGTTATTGCCTCCAATCATATATCCCCATGTAGATCCTTTGTTCCTCTGACTATGATTTATTTCTCATTCCCTACACACTGCTGTAGTATTGGCAGCCACTGTTTCAGCCATGTCCTTTTCGAGTTGCAAAAGATTTTACTACCCTTGCTCTCTACTTTCAAACGTTTTCTGAAAATCACTTTTGTTCATGCTTCGGTCACCACTCGCCCACCTTTCTGTATCTGCTTTTTAGCCTTGTACAGTGTTTACTTACTTTCCTTCACCTATGAAGTGCCCTGAGACACCCTTCAATGATTCAGGAATGCTAGAGATGGAAGGTTTGGGGCAGTGATTATAAGGCATTGATGTGAAAAATGTACTACAAAGATCTGATGAGTCTATCCTGAGTAGGTGAGCAATATGGACCAGGAAGCTTCTGATCTGTGCAGTGTTCGATGAACATAGGCAGGTTAGTGTAAGCTGCCACAGAGGTTGTATTGGGTGATGATTGGTTGTTAATTTTATCTTTTCTAGGGATTGGGATCTCTAAATGAAGATATAATGGAAATTGTGATTTTGTTCTTATTGACAGGGGTTTTGATGGGCTCAAGAATCCTGTTCACCACAAGCAGATCTGCATGCTTTGCCTCCTATATCTTTTGGGTTGTCTGAAAAAACTAACATGATAAAAATTTGCATGGCAATTATGCTATTTAATATTTCCACACCATTTCTGCTTGATAATTTAAAACAGTTGTCTTGTAACTTATTGATGCACTGAAGGCTTGTATTATCCCGTCCATAAATAATGGTAAGGTCCCAGTAAATCAGTGATTGTTAATTTCGTTGGGGGAAGTGAGATGGCAGGAAACAATGTTTTATTATTAATGAAATACCTCATTCAAAGCATTCATTAATGCTAAGGTAGCAGAATGTAGTTCGATTCATCTGTCTCAATTACGTGTGGGGGGATTAAAGAAATAGCAGAAGATGCACGTGTTACAGAGTTTTCAGTGTTGAATTTCTCAAGGCAAAGCGCAAGCAAATATCAAAGCAAATTTCAGACGCTTGATTCTTTATATGCTCCTAATATCAGTGAACAGCCGGAATTTTCTGGCCCCATCCGCTGGCGGGATCTTCCGGTCCAGTCGAAGTCAATGAATTTTGGCTGGCTCGCCGCGTTTTCTGGCCTGTTAAAATTAACCTGATACAATTTGTCAGGGTTATGTAATGCCAGTTCTAATCTCTACCAGAACATGGGTCTTCTGGGACACCAGCTTCTTTTTAATTTGCTTTCTTGAGCAATTGCTTTTTGTAAAATAGCCAGTAGGATAAAAGTAACCTGGGCCCTGTTTAAAGCGGCGTATAGTGCTTTCTAATTTTTATGATGAATTTCACGGGGAGGTAGTCCTAAGCACAGGGGATGATTGTGGAACTTTTGTGGTGTTAAGTCAGATCAAAGAGGTTAGTTTCATTGGTTGAGATTTGAGAGGGTTGTGGGGGACTATTTCCAAGAGTATTCCAAATACATGACCCCTAGCTGATAAAGCGGTCAGATGATGTTTGACTGACGCAAAAACTAAAAATGCCGCATTTAGTACAAAATGGCTGCTTTTAGCATGAGCGCTGACAGGATGGCTGCTGAGTAGTATTTGTAATTGTTTTAAAGATCCTATGACTGAATCTTATCTGTTCTTTCGTCTAACCTATACAAACTCTACATTAAGTAATCAATGGCTGCTTTATGTACCTGTACAAATCATATAAAGGGCTTAGTATTGTTAACCAGTTTTCAGGTCACAATCTGCTGATTATGGAAAATCCTCCAGCAAATTTTATATCTGACCTGACTGCATCCTTTTGTTAATTGCTTGGCTAGACTGTTTGAAAAATAAATTGAAATATTGGATTGTGAAGATTGTCACACAAGTTCATTTGAAAAGGTCAAATTTAAGGGACTAGTACTAGATTCAGAAGCACAGCTATTGTCATTTTTAACTTGTTTGGAATGGTAAAACAAAGATTAATTTGGGTGTTTTTCTTAGTTGTTAAACTATCAAGTGTCTTTTTGCATAATGTGCTGACACAGGTTTTTTTAAAATCTTAAACTTCATAATCTTGATCTTTATCCTGTATTTTCATTTTTTATATAATTTGTGCACGTTATTATTTTTCAGTTAAACACTTCCCTTGTGCCAGCCAGTATGAAGACAGCCTTGGACTAAGTGTAATCTTGTAAATCTCCCCTCTTTCTCTCAAGCAATGCAGCTCAGTTTGGTAATAAAATGGTTGTGGCCAATGTTCCCCCTAAGCTGTGTGACTGTGACCAGGAAGTTCCCATACAAGGCACACAAGAAAAGAATTAGAGATCCTGTACACTTAAGTGAATAGGCCCCACACAACAAACAAAAGGAGGGAATGTTGACTTGGTTCTTACTGATAGGAGGGAAACTGGTAGCAATAAACCGAGATAGGAATTCCAGTGCCAAAAACTCAGGAGGAAACCATATTAGTGCAAATCTTCATCCAACAAGAACAGAGGTATGTACACAATATAAAGCGTTAATGCCTGTTAAAGTTCAGGGCTTTTATTTATTCATGCAGTTCAGATAATGTTCAGAAGTAATTTTGAATTTGATCTTGTGGCTATTAACAATTATGGTTAGTGCCATGGAACAGTAATTCAATTAGCTGATGCTTTAGCTATGGAATTGTAAGATAGAGAGTGAACCCATAATTCCTCATTCATTTTGGGCATGTTACATCATTGTGGAACCTTAAACAACGAGATATAGTATGTTGCTTTCTACCCTATTCCACCCCTTCATAATTTTAAATGCCTTCATCAAACCATCCCTGATCTAATGAAAATAGCCCAATTTTAAACGTTTTCTTTGTATTTGTATTTCCAGACAGTGTACTGGAGAACCTGTGCTGTACTCTGTCTATTGACAGGTTGGTGTCGGGACTGATACCCGATGTCTTCCCGCCTTCACTGGAAGCAAGTTCTAGGTGGGAAGGCCCATGGTCGACCTTCCTGTCCCACCTCCACTTGATACCCTTAAATGGTCAATTAATGACGCCTTAAGGGCCTCTTCCTGCCTCTGTTGCAACTTTCCCAGTTCCAGGCTGGCCTGCCGACATGCAGCCTGCACAACTGGTAAAACCGCGTGGGCTGCATATCAACTGGAGGAGGGACGGGGCTATTAAACTGTGAATAATCGAGTGTAGGGACATGGGGCAGAGGGGTGGCCACTGCCATAAAATCCTTTCTTTAGTTATGGAGCCCAAAACTGCAAGCAATATTCTAACCTTGTCTTACCAAGGTTTAATATAGGTTCACGTATATAGGATCCCTATAGGATCTTGACATTTATATTCTGGGTGAAATCTTCTGGTGTGACTCACTCACTGCCTGAAAAAGCGCCGAGACACCCTACTGATTCTGAAGAGGAAGGGCCGCTGTATCTTCTGCCCATCAGGCAGCTAAGTGGACAGCAGTGGACTTTCCTCCAGACTGAGGACCCCAGAAGACAACTTGCAGCCTGCCAAGAGCTGCTGGCCAATCAGAGGCCAGCAGCTTTTGCACTCGACAGTGCCACAGAGGAGGCCGTGGCTGTTGCCGGAACAACACCACCTGGTGTTCCAGGTTCACGGAGTGATCCAGGAAATGGGTAAGTACTGTTGTGTGGTGGTGGTGGTCTCACAGTGTAGGGATCGTGGGGAGGGGGGGCCATGGCAGTCGGCAGCAAGGGAACGGTCGTGGCTATCAGTGGCCACCCCTCTGCCCCATGTCCCTACACTCGATTATTCATAATGTAATAGTCCCATCCTTCCTCCAGTTGATATGCAGCCCACACGGTTTTACCAGTTGTGCAGGCTGCATGTCAGTAGGCCAGCCTGGAACTGGGAAAGTTGCAGCAAAGGCAGGAAGAGGCCCTTAAGGGGTCATTAATTGACCACTTAAGGTGTCTCAAGTGGAGGTGGGACAGGAAGATCGACCAAAGGCCTTCACACCTAGAACTTGCTTCCAGTGAAAGGGGTAAGACATCGGGTATCAGTCCCGACACCAACCTGTCAAATTCTCAGGCCTGCCTGCCTCCTTCCTCACCTCCTGCAGGGACAGAAGATTCCAGCCTCTGTATCTCTTGCCATTAAAACCAGTATCCCATTAACATTATGGTGTCACCCACTTGAGGTGCTTCTTTTAATGTCTTGTGAACTTGAACTCCCAAATCCCTCTGCTCATCACCTAGCTTTTCCCTTTCAAAGTATAATTATTAATTGTTTTTACCAAAATGTAGCACCTGACATTTACTACTACTGAATTCCAAATGCCACCATCTTATCAATGGGCTGCATAGAGAGAGAGAGAGAGAAAAACAATGGGGGGTGAGCCAGAGAAAGAGGGTGTTGGTTTGTGTACTGGTTTAAATTTTAGTAAGATTGTCAAATTAAACCAGTTAGCTTCAATTTGTGTACCTGGTTTTACTTGAACAAAAATTAACCACTTACACCAGCAAGCCAACTGGTTTGACTTGTCAATTATGTAACTGGTTTAATTGAACAAATATTGCCAAGTCAAACCAATTCACTTCAATTGGTGTAACGTTATTGGCTTAAAAATTTCCAAATCAGACCAGTTGACTCGAACTGGTTTCAACTGAACCAATTTACATGTCAACCAGTTAACATGTCAATTGATTGTAATTAAAATTGGATGAAAACTACAGGCTCCAACTGAGCAAGTGAGAATCCCAATTGAATTTCTGATGAGGCCAGTTGGAATTACAAGTCATTTTGGTTGTTTCCTGCTAAAACCAGGGGCAGGATTCTTCCCCCGTTGGGGGGATGTGCGGGAGCAGGCACGGGTGGGTGGGTTCCTGATTGGCGCATCCGGTTGGGAGTACGCCTCCATTTTACACGGGCGGGCCAATTAAGCTATGAGCTCCCTTTGCGGGCGGGGGTGGGTTCCCTGAGCCGGGAGTGCGCTCTTTCGCGCATGCGCACGAAAGAGTGCACGGATCTCCCTGAAGCAAAGTGCTGCCTCAGGGAGATCGTTGGAAGTTACAAAAATTTTTTTAAAGGGTACAAAAAAATTTCCTGACATGTCTCTCCACGTGACACTGTCACATGAGCTGAGACATGTCAATTTCTTTTGTTTAACCATTTTGTACATATTTTAAATCCCTCATGAAACCTCATCCCGCCCGTGGATGAAGTTTCATGTTTTTTCTGAAGGCCGCCTGGGCTCTTCGCCTCTCCGCCAACCTTAAGGTTGGACGGGCAGGTCCATTCGTTGGTTGAATTACTTTCCTAAAGGCCTTAAGTGGCCATTGACAGTTTTGGTGGACGCACAGCTGACTCAGCTGCGCGCCTACCGAACTGAAAATCTAAATGATGTGCGGTGACGTTGGGACACACGCCTGACGTCACCCCGCATCATTTAATGAGTCGGCAAGCGGGCCCTGCCACCACCCGCCGACCGGAAGATGCAGCCCCAGATTAATCTGTTCTATCTGGGAACCTCAGGCTCTTTCAGGTATCAGTCAAGAGAACCAGTGACTTGCCTTACAGTCTTTGGCAAGGGGCTTCAAATATGCCTATCTGTGGATGCACTTCATAGCAGAACGCATTCAAAACTAGCTGTCGTGAAAGGCTGTGCACAAGCAGCTAATGGACTCCTCAGCATGTACCGCCTTCTCCAACATGATGCTTGAAGCAGTCCATTATGTCCAGATGAATGTACGATGCTCAGAAGGACTTGTATGAAATAAAAACAGATGTGAAATACTGAGGATGCTGGAAATCTGAACTAAAAACAGAAAATGTTGGGAATACTCAGCAGGTCAGGCAGCATCTGTGGAGAGAGAAACAGAGTTAACGTTTCAGGTAAATTACCTTGCATCAGGACGCTTTTAGCGGTGCTATATAGACTTATGTTGATTCCCTGGGGGCAGGGGGTGCCACGGACCACTACCTGTGTAGCCCATGTGACATGTAGATATCATTGTAGAATGCCGTGTGACCTGCATTGCTACCTGCCCCAGTGAATCAAGTTATGCAAATGAATTTCTTCCCCTTCTGTATTTGTGATCTGAGCCCTGAAATTCCGCAGGAGTGCCACTTGCCCACGATAACTCCAGAGTTATGGCAGATGACCGGGAGACCCTAGCAAGTTTTCGGAGCTTTTGATGTTTTGGAAGGAGTAATCTCAATTCTAAAGTCTAGACATGATAACTAGTGTAATGAATGCTATATAATGATCACAAACATAAAAATTACTGGTATTAATGGTTATCACTGTTGGTTAAAGCCTCACCTTGTTGCCATATGTGTCTTTCATTTAGTTTTATGGCAATGCTACGATACCATTTTCTTTCCCCACTTAGTTTTTCTAATCATGATTGCTGTTCGTTTAATATCTGTTTGCAGATATTTGACTGGTAGCTTTGTTAACTTTGACTGATGTAGGTTCAAAATGTGCATGAAGGTCATAATTTCAAGCCCATTACTGCCACAATGTTTGCAAGGAAATAAAACAGAATCTGCATTTCCAGAGCATGGCTCAATGGTAGTGATTGAAGGGTTTATGTGAGGTCAAGGGAGATGGCTGAGCTGTTTTGTCAGCTTTATATTTATTTAAGGTTGACCTTTTGTTTTCAAAATTCGTACATTTAAAAAAATTCTCTGGGGAAGTCACATAAAGGGCACATGTCTCCAGCTGCTAGCACTGAGAGTAGATTAAACTGAGGCTTTCTCTGATGGAGCCTGAAGATTAAGTTAATGACATGATCTCATCCAGCCCAAATGCTTGAAATTTGCGCTGTTCACCACAATAAATCTGGAAAAAAAGGGTTTTTCAGTTCCAGGTTAAGTTTAAATTATTTTTGTCTGGGTGCTGGTACAACGCTAACCAGCATCACTTTTTGTTGACTGTCCCCAGTATTCAGTATTCAGCTCATTGGAATAATTATTCTTTGTTGCCAGTACAGCTTTGGCCTTGTACAGGAACCAGTCTAATGGGCGATGTGCATAATCTGATTCATGGATTAAATTTAAAGGGATGCCCGTATTTAAATATGAGTGGTTGCATAGCGAGTCAAATATAGTTTCAGCCTCTGGAAGGCTTAAAAATAATGTTCATTTTTTTACTAGCCTTTGTCAGAGGGGGTGAGGTGGAGGGAGGAACATGGTCTGGTAAAAATAAAGTAAAAAATCTTCAGTATGGAGACATAAAATCAATTCTGGACAAATAATAGTGAGGTACAGCATCATACTCTCTGATTAGAACAAACTTGTACTTAAATAGTGCCCTTAATGTTCCCAGAATGTCACAAAGCACTTTACAGCCAATTAATTACTTTTGATGTGCAGTCACTGTTATGCAGACTAAAACAACAGTGTGTTTTGGTGGTTGAGGGACTGTTGCAAAGACTCTCCTACTCTTCTTCCTCAAATCATGGAATTGTTCCATGCATCTAAAGGAGCCTGAGGGCAATGTTACATCAGGAAGAAGCAATAGCCTCTCATTACTGCACTGAATTGTTAGCCTAGAGTGGAGCTTGAATTCCCAACCTTCTGACTCAGAGGTGAGAGTGCTACCACTAAGCCAAGACCAGCACATATGATGGGCGACCTGGACATGCAGATAAATGTTTGTGCCACTCTGAGGATGGGAACCAAGGCGGACAGGGCCCAAAGTCACTGGCGCTGGCTAGCGTGCCAGTTTCCTGACTCATTCCTGGCGTTTCCCCAGGAATGTTTCCTCTTAGGGGTGGGTTCAGTCCTGAATCTTATTTTCTGCCCACAGAGAGAAGATTCAGCCCATGAAGTGGATCTGAGGAGGGGTGCCCTATGACATTTCAGCATATCCTCCCTAGAGAAACAGTGTGCCATTTATGACCAGGCTCAATGCTTTACAATCAACTGCAGATCCAGGTAATGGATGCATAAGCAGATGATAAGGCAGTGTGCTGTATCAGGTAGACACCCAAGATTGCATACTATAATTGAATGTTCAGTTGAAAGCCATGACCTTGTTACATCTTCCAAGAGCACCGCACCTCAAGTCTTGGTTCTATGGTGCATAGTGCTTTACTGGAGGTATTTTTGACTTTGGGTGATATTGTAAAATGCATGACATTGATTCAGCAACCATTATACATTTCTTCCAATTCTTATTTCCTCAGGTGCAGGCAGACAACTTTGTGATCACTCCAATGTAACTTCTCCTCATCCTCTAAATCCCTGAGAGCAGCAGAGAGATATTTCCAGACAGATATTCCAACAGTGTGACGGTTGTAAATCAGGGTGCAACACCTTTCAATGGTAGGGAGTGAAAATTTTTAAAAAAGGAAAAAACATAACCTAACACTTCAAAAACATCAAAATGACAAAGAGATACGTGTTTATTCTTCTTGCAAAATCGATGGCATACAACTTTGAGAACCCAACTTGGGTTATAGGTGTGTCAATTTTATACAGGTGTACAGCCCTGAAAATGGGGAGGATTTTTAAGGGCTTGGAGGCACATTTGAGGGGCTGGGTAACCATGGAGAAAGAGGTCAATGCTGGTTTCTGAATATACCCCTGCCCCAATTGCTTTTCCCGGAGGTGGCATTAGTGCCTGGCACCGGTTGGAAGCTAATTAAAGCTTATCAGCAGCCAATTAGCAGTAATTTTTGGTGGAAATGAAATTTAATTTATATTGCATGAGACCTCTGCAGCTCATAAGGCAATGGGAGGCACATGCAGAGTGGGATGTTGGAGTTAGAGTGCTTTAACAAATAAATTAAATCTACCTCATTAAGATACACATCGTCAAGCCTGAGGCCCTTCACAGGCTGAGGCTTGCAATTTCCTTCCAAACTCCTGGAAACTGCGGTGAGGAAAGTGCCGGTGGTGAGGAAGTGGGTGTCATTTCCTCCAGGCATTTCGCTCCTCCATTTTGTCCAGTCCTCCTGTGTCCTGTGTACCTCAGCAGCACCCCCACTGTATACACTGTGATGATAGCCAGCTGGCCACATCATGCACTGACTCACCGTCTCACCTCCATAACCTGCCCACTGCCCCTAATTGAACGGCTAACCTGAAGGCAGCCTCTTAGGCCACCTTAAACAGGGCACCCGCCCCTAAAAAATGTAAACGGGTGGTGGGGGTGGGGGGGGGGTTGGGTGAGACCCGAAAATGGCCCTGACTGCTGAAACTTTTCAAAGTCTGGAAGATTTAGGCCATTGTGTTTCAGCTCAATCATTAAAAAATGTAGAAGAGGGAAATCTCACCTCTATTTGTACACTTTTTAAACGCATTGCCTACAACCCACCAAGCTTACAAAAGCACCTTCCAAATATACAACCTCTGCTACCTAGAAGGGCCAGGGCAGTAAATATATGGGAATACCACCACCTCCAAGTTCCCTTCTAAGCTGCACACCATCCTGAATTAGAACTATACTGATGTTCCTTCACTCTACCTGGGTCAAAATTTAGGAACACCCTCCCCAGCAGCCCTGTGGGCGTATCTACACCACATGGAATGCAGTGGTTCAAGAAGGCGGCTCGCCAATAGGGCAATTAGGGATGGGCAACAAATGCTGGTCTTGCCAGCAATGCCCATATCCCAAGAAAGATCAAATAAAAAGGCTTTCAGCAGACCAAGTGTCCTAATCCTGCAGTGCTGTTTAGCCAGAAAATATGGGCCTTCATTCTTTATGTCCATTTCTGGCTCTTGCACTCTATACTGAATTTTTCACTGACCAACCCACACCCATAGTACACATGTACAAAATGCACGTTGTAGCAAGACATCTACCCTTGTAGTTCCTTGCCTATTGAGAAGCTGAGTTGAGATTTGAAATGGATTCATCACTGAACTGGATGATTTGTTTGCTAAAATACAAATATCCAAATTTTGTCCAACTTGGCCCTCCTTTTTTTTTCAAGTTTAAAGGTTTTTTTAACAAAGGAAATTGTTGTATACCAGTGAGGAAATGCAACACGTCCCTCTGCGCATGTGTAGCATTGGCTCCCACACCTCGTCATGATCACCCTAGCCATTGTTGAGGGGCTGATGGCTGGGGCCACAATAATTAAAAGTTAGTGATTTTCAAAAGAATATATTTCAAAAGTTTAAATCAAATATTACCAGTAAATGTCCCATGCCTTTGTTTATTGGACATGGACCATTGCATGGAGGAATTGGGTGGGGAGTAGAGGAGGGCCAGTGGATCGCTCTCTGGCCAGAGAAGCAGGTGGACTTGAAGAGGGAATGGGTTTAGGTTTAGATTTAGATTTAACAACTGGCATTGAAATTATCCCTTTAACGCAATAAAATGTCCCATGGTGTTTTACAAGTGTTATCGAGCAAAATTTGATACTGGACCACTTAAGGAGACATTAGGCCAGGGGCCAGCACTTTTCTTGGTAAAATTACCGCAGATAAAACTCAGGAGTTCATTCTTACTCTTTTGCTTTTATATTAAAAATAATTGCTGCTACATTCGAAGGATTCACTGGTGCCAGTGGATCCAAATTTTGATATTATTGGGTGTTTTCTATTCTCAGATGCAGATAGTATTTGAAGCTTATAAGCTACAAGCCCTGCTATGGCCTATGAGTGTATTGTTTTGCTGTCAATCATGTCAAAACTCCTGGGGCTGGATTTTACCGGGAGAGAAGGGGTGGGGGTGGGAGCGCACTGTTCCTCCCAATGGACCAACTTTTAAAAAGAGCCCCCCCACCACAGCAATAACATGCTGGGTATGGCATAAATAGGCTGGAGGTTGGACTTCTGCCCCTCAGAGGACCACAATTCCTGCCCTTGAGCGCGCCCGCAGCACCAGAACTCTGTAATGGATGCTGACAGGACTGCAAGCATCTGCACGGAGAAGAGTGATGGTGACTGGAGTGAGGTGAGTCCCGGGCTTTTAGGGTGGGAAGGGATTGGACACCCCAGAGAGTTGGGCGAGGGATTTTGGGGGGTGGTGTGGGTTTGGAGGCCAGGTGAGGAGGAACAAAGGTGGTGGTGGGGCGGGGGGGGTGACATCTTGGTGTGGTGGGGGTGGTGGTGCCCTGAAGCGCACAGGGCACCTCATGACTGATGTGCCCACCCCTACCTTCCTGTCTTTTCAAAAATCAGTTATAAAAACGGCCTCTGCATTGTGGCCTCCCTCCTGCTGCCCAGTGTTTTATGGCAGTGGAGGTGGATTGAGGCCCTTAATTGCCACTTAATTAGGCAGTTAATGGCCTCAGTAGACATGCGTACTTTGCAAGGACCTGGTTTCTCTGGCAGGTGAAGGCTCTGTGGATAGAGAGTAAATCATGTCTTCAGCTGTGATTGCCAAGCCTGTGATGAGAGGCCAGTTGGCCAAACGCCTACAGTTTCACCTGGCTGTGGCTTTTACTTTAGCTTTTTCCATAGCTGGTACCTTCAAGTTCATAGTAGGTGATTCCAGGAAGACAGCATATGCTGGCTTCTATAAGAAATATGGTGCCATGAAGGCATTTGAAGCCATGAGGGATGCTGGTGTGTCTGAAAGTGTGAAACCAAAGAAGTAAATCCTTGCAAAGGAAACTTGGAATGAGTGACAGGATTGCTCCTCCGGTACACACTGGGAAATGGAGACAAAAGGATATACTTTGTGCATTCCATACCTGGGGCAGAATCTTCGGCTCAGTGAGCGGGGGCAGGGCTCGCTCGCCGAGGTGTAAAATGACACGCAGTGACTTTGGGCGTGCGTCCCGATGTCACCGCGCGTCATTTAGATTTTCAGTTTGGTGGGAACGTAGCCGACTTGGCTGCGTTCCCGCCGAACTGCCAAAGGCCAATTAAGGCCATTTAAAAAGCCAATAAAGCAATTAGCTGAGCCGCCCATCCAACCTCAAGGTTGGCGGGCAGGCGAAGAGCCCAGGCGGCCTTCGCATTTTTCATGGAACCTCATCCACAGGCGGGATGAGTTTTCATGAATGTTTTTAAAGTGTTTGAAAAATTTTTCATAAAATTAATGGACATGTCCCAGCTCATGTGACAGTTTCACATGAGGGGACATGTCCTTAATTTTTTTTTAACCTTTCTTCAATGTTTCAGAGGTGAAAGTAATCTCCCTGAGGCAGCTCTGTGCCTCAGGAAGATTTCTGAACTCTTTTACGCGCATGCGCGAAAGAGCACACGCCCCGACTCAGGCAACCCCGCCCCCACCCCCCATCCTCCCCCCCGCCCCCAGCCCGCACAGGGAGCGGTCAGGACTTCCGGGCGCGCGTCATGCTGGGCGGGCCTTAATTGGCCCTCCCATGTAAAATGGCGGTGCCCAGCCGATCAGGGGCGCCAATCGGCTGTGTGCCCGCCCCCGCCCCCACACAACCATGCCAACGGGGAGAAAATTCTCCCCCTATTGTATAAACAAAACATTTAACTTCCTGACCGTTTTTTAAAAAAAAAAGGGTGGGCGGCCTAGTGGACGCCTTACCCAGTCCCTGAAATGGGATGGAGATGGACGGGAAGGAGGTGGGCTGGCCACCTGATATATTTTACGTGCATCTCCCACCGAAAACATACCCGAAAGGGGGGCTGTAAAATCCAGTCCCTGGTGTACGATGTGTCTTGTCCTGTTCCAAAATACGCTCATGCTTGATTGCATTGAAAAGGAAGGCAGCCTGGACTGCATTCTTGGAGCTTTAGTTTGAAGAGTGCTTGCATGGGGTGATTTTTGGAGTTCTGGTTTGCCACCTGGTTGGGCCTCTTTATTAAGGGTAGCAGATGGCTGACACAGTGATAACTGTGGGAAGCTCCACAAACTCAAGTCCCAGACACCTGGAAAAAAGGCAGCCCTTCACAGAAAAATGTTGGAGAGATTTACAATGCAGCAGTTGCCAGCCTATGTCTAAGTGTAATGATTTTGATGTTGAATATGTAATTGTTTTTAAATGTGTTTCTGTTGCAAGCCGCCTTTTTAGTGTTATGTATGCATGGCTTACTGATAGAACATAATGGAGGTATAAATTATACGTTTTAAATACATTAAGTGATTTCATTGGTTGCTCTTTCCCACTTTGTATCATTGGTAATAACTTGCTGACTGCTGGCTCTTAGTTAGGGGTTTTTGCACCTGCCAGTTACTTGCCAAGTTCTCCGTTGTGATTTAGTGCTGTTTTATAAATGATACTTGAGCCAGGCAAGTGCAAGTATACACACACTTGGCCACACATTGAGCTGTTATATAAGCATGCTAGATACAAGGCTTTTTTTTATGTACAATAGAGCCCTAAGTAGTTAGTGATCTAGTAAGGATCAACTGAAATGATTAAGATAGTAATTACATTGCTGTGGCTTCCAACAAATCCAAATTCCAGGTTGCTATCTGCTCTGTGGATTTTAAATTTTAACCACAAATGCACATTAACCTCTGTTTGCTATTTTCCAGGTTGCAAAGGTAACACATTTTCTTACATTATTCTGCTCGAATACCAACACCCTGTTCTTTTTTTGCACAGCTTTTTTTTAATCAAAGATGAAAACATTGAAGTCATGCGGAAAATTACATTTTCAGATGTTTGAAGGATGAGGCCCAATGATGAAAATAATTCTAAAATGTTTCTTCTTTAAATTTTTCTTTCTTTTCAGCACAGGAAATAACGTTTATCTCTGCCGATGTGTGTTTACTTTTACAACCTATTCCTTTTCAGTCCAGCTATCTTTACATCGATTTCCTCTTACTTTTCTGGCTTGTACTTTATTGAAGTTATTTTTCAGATGACATCATCATCCACAAAGGAGTTTGTGTTTCAAAATTAGCATTGACCAGACACCTTTAATTTCAAAACAGTTCCAATTATTTGGCAATGCTACTTCTAAATAAAATAATAGTTCTCCTTTTACCTCACCTTGTATTTTGAATTACATTTTAGCACACTGGTACCACACATCGATTCATCTTAGAAGCAAAAATATGGGGCAGGATATTGAGGTTGGCGAGCGGGGGTGGTGGGGGGTGGGGGGGCTAGCGGGGCCCACACGCCGACACGTAAAATGACGCGGGATGACGTTGGGCGGAACTCAGAATCAGCTGTGTGCCCGCCGACCTGTCAACGGCCAATTGAGGCCATTTAAAAGTAATTAAACTCGTTAAAGGACCTGTCCATCCAACCCTGGCAGGCTTCAGAAAAAGCATGAAACCCCATCCACGGGCGGGATGAATTTTCATGTAGGTTTTTAAAAATTTAATAAAAGTTTAACTAAAAGTGATGGACACGTCCCAAATCATGTGACAGTGTCACATGAGAGGACGTCAGGGAAATTTTATTTTTCTATACTTAACATTTTTGAATTTGGCGCCAATCTCCCTGAGGCAGAACTTAACCTCAAGGAGATGAGTGCACTCTTTTGCGCGCATGCTTAAGGAATTCCCTCCCCAACCCACACAGGAAGTGCCTAGCATTTCCTGGCGGACATCACGCTGGGCGGGCCTTAATTGGCCTGCCCACATAAAATGGCTGCGCGCCCCCAATTGAGGGCGCCAATCAGAGGCGCGCTCGCACCCGCCCGCTCCTGCACCTCTCCCCCCCTCTGACGGGGGAAAATTCTGCCCATGAGGTAGCATACAAATGCTTCCAGTGGCTCTTGGCACTAATGTTTAATAACAACAACAACTTGTATTCATAAAGCACCTTCAAAATAATAAAATGTCCCAAGGTGTTTCATAGGAGCATTATGAAGCAAAGTGTGACACTGAGCCACATAAGAAGATATTAGGTCAGAGGACAATAGCTTGGTCAAATAGGTAGGTTTTGAAGAGTGTCTCAAAGAAGGAAAACAAGGTAGCGAAGCAGAGAAGTGAAGGGAGGGTCCAAAGCTTGGGGCCTAGGCAACTGAAGGCGTGGTCACCAGTGGTGGAGTGATTAAAATCAGGGATGTGCATGAGGCCAGTATTAGAGGAACAAAGACAACTTGGAAGGTTGTGCAGTTGGAGGAGATTACAAAGATAGGGAGGGGCAAGGCCATGGAGGGATTTGAAAACAAGGTTGAGACTTTTAAAATGAAGACATTGCTTGCCTGGGAGCCAATGTAGGGCAGCAAGCATAGGTGTGATAGGGGAACGGGACTTGCTGCGAGTTAAAACACAGACAACAGAGTTTTTGATGTCCTCAAGTTTACAGAGGGCAGAATGTGGGAGACCATCGAGGAGTGCATGGGAATAATCAAGTTTAGAGGTAACTCAGTCATGAATGAAAATTTCAACAGCAGATGAGCTGAGGTGGGGTGAAGTCAGGTGATTTTATGAAACTGGAATTAAGCAGTATTAGTCACAATTAAGTTGATCTGTGAAGTATAAAGAATCCCTCAATCTAAAATAAGTATGATCCCTACAATATGAACAACTAGCTGAAGACTGTTATTACAATGCACATACCAAGATGGGAATGTATCTGTGCAATGCAATGTTCAATCTGTAGGCTCAAGTCATTTTGCTGACTGCCCCTCACACTGCATTTGATATCAAATTAACAGGTATTTTTTAAAGTTGAGAGGTTCCCAGTAGATGTATTCCTTCTCTCAACATTAAATGATTGCATTTCAGCATGCAGTAAATTCAAAGCAGCAGTTAACGTGAAAGCTGTTAAGCAAAATTCACTCCCTCGGCCTGGATAATCTTTGAACCTGCTCCCATAACAATTAATATATTGCACTATGTTTTTATAGAACAAACATTAATATGCTATTGATATTTTAATGAGAAGTAGGGACTGGGTTGATTACAATGGAGCTGCCTTGAGGTCGAGGCATTAGAGGTTCATGAAGGCAATGCATTACTAACCGACTTGCAATGTTTTTACTGGAAGTTGCCAACACAGCGGGCTAAGGTTGGATGCTAAAATGTCTTGGGCCCGAAACTGCGACAAGCCATGGCTTGGACTGTTAGTGTCCCCTTACCCAGAGGACCAGTTGGATCTGTGTCACCAATGAGGGGTATATGGGAAACCCCCATCCCTCCATGAGCACCAAAGTTACTGTTAATGCAGGAGACTAGCGAGGTGCAACAAGGTGACTATTTGGTACCCGTAACGCACCGAAATAGTAACAAAGTCCAAAGCTGAAGTGGTTTTGGTCTCTCAATCACTACTGTTCGGCAGGGATAGCACAGATATTGTGGCCGTGCAGCATGCAAGCCGAAAATTTCCCTCATTTTAAAATTAATAGAAGCTAATCAAGATGTCAATAAATTTTACACTAAGCACAGCATCTTGTTTAAATGAATGTAATTAGCTTCACTTAGAATCCTTTGCATCTGAAAATTGTTGGCAGTAGAAATTCTGGTACAGTATTTAGTTAAGACACTTAGAATAAGAGGATGTTTAGATTTTAGTCTGCCAGCTGCTGAACAAGTCACATATGCACCATGTGGCTATTAAAGTGAGAGTGTAGTAAAGAGAGCAAATTATCACGGCACTTCCTTCAACTTGAGAAATTGATGTTGCAGCTAATGGAGACATTGCTGTCATTTCCAGTTAAACTCATCAAAGTAGATGGGATTAACAGATTTTCACAAATGCAAGGCAAATTATGAGTGAACAAGCCAATTGTAGAATTACATCGCCACAAATAAAGCAGCCATTTTACAGTTTTCAAAGAAACTTTTGTGCAAATGAAAGGCTTTCTGCTCAGTTGGAGGTTGGAAACCCACAAAAGCAGGAAAAGCATATAGTGCTTGTGCCAATCTATTGCTGGGTAGGAAATGTTTGTCAGGTTCAAAAAAAATGTGCAAGGTACAATTTTTAAAAAATTACATTTTATTGAATGATTTTGACGAATTACATAGTATTTTTGCACGTACGTAGAATTAATAGATCTGTCCAGTTTTGGATTTTTCCATTTCAAGCACCAGTCATCCATGCGGCTTCTCTGAGTGAGGTCGCCATTTTAGTGCCAAATTATGTCATGCAATGGGAAACTTTGTGTTGTGGACCCATGCCCACTAGGATCTGAAGTAAGATTGGCCAAATACATTTAATGCATTCTCTTTACAGCTGGCAAAGAGGAGGATTTTATTGTATCAGTCTGAGCTGGAATCAAGCCAATCCAAAGGTAAAATTAAAGCAATCTATCCAAATCCTTTTGAATTTGGAAAATATATAGGCCCCAAATTGGTTTCCATTTTCCAGTGAAGCTTGATATGAATCTTTCCCTTGACCTCCTGCAAAATTAGGCGGAAGCCATTTCCTTTGGTTTTTTTTTTGACCCCCAAATTGATCTGTGCACTGTTAATTTAATGTGGATTAATGGTGCTACCATAAAACCATAGAAAAGTTACAGCACAGAAGGAGGCCATTTGACCCATCTTGTCCATGCCAGCCCGAGGACACCCAGGTGCCCTTTCTAATCCCACCTTCCTGCACCCGGCCCATAGCCCTGCAGCTTAAAGCACTTTAGGTGCAGATCCAGGTACTTTTTAAAAGAGTTTAAAGTTTCTGCCTCTACCACCAACTTGGGCAGTGAATTCCAGACACCCACTACCCTCTGCGTAAAAAAGTTCTTCCTCATGTACCCCCTACACCTTCTGCCACTTATCTTGAATCTATGTCCCCTGGTTCTAGAATTCTCCATCAAGGGAAACAATTTTATCCTGTCCACTCTATCTATTCCCCACATAATTTTGTACACCTCAATCAAGTCACCTCTCAGCCTTCTTTGTTCTAAGGAAAATAACCCCAATTTATCCAATCTCTCCTCGTAGCTACACTTTTCTAACCCTGGCAACATTCTTGTAAGCCTCCTCTGCACTCTCTCCAGAGCTATTATGTCCTTCCTGTAATGTGGTGACCAGAACTGCACACAACACTCCAGTTGTGGCCTCACCAGTGTTTTATACAATTCCAACATTATGTCCTTACTTTTATATTCTATACCTCTGCCAATGAAGGAGAGCATTCCATATGCCTTCTTTTCAACCTTGTCTACTTGAACTGCTGCCTTCAGGGACCTGTGTACTTGTACGCCAAGATCTCTCATTTCACCTACCCCTCTTAGTATATTCCCACTTATCTTGTAATCCCTTTAACTGTTTGACCTCCCTAAATGTATGACCTCACACTTCTCTATGTTAAAATCCATCTGCCACTTTACCGCCCACTCCACCAACCCATCTATATTGTTTTGGAGATTATGGCTATCCTCTACACTATCCAGTACTCAGCCAATCTTTGTGTCATCTGCAAATTTCCCAATCGTGCCCCCCATGTTCACGTCCAGATTGTTAATATATAACACAAACAGCAAGGGTCCCAACACCGAGCCCTGTGGAACACCACTTGAGACAACTTTCCATTTGCAAGGGCATCCATTGACCATTACCCTTTGTTTCCTGTTACAAAGCCAACCTTTTATCCAGTTTGCCACATTCCCCCGAATCCCATGGGCTTTTACTTTCCTAACCAATCTGCCATGTGTAACCTTATCAAATGCCTTGCTAAAATCCATGTACACAACATCCACTGCACTACCTTCATCAACCCTTCTTGTCACTTCCTCAAAGAATTCAATCAAATTTGTGAGGCAAGACCTTCCTTTGACAAATCCATGCTGACCATCCCTGACTAGTCCATGCCTTTCAACATGACAGCATTGAATGTTTCAGTTTTACACTTGCAATGCATTTCAGATCAGTTAGAATGAAAAATATAAGGTAGACCTACTTTAAAGAAAAGCTCATATATATAGCTCCTCATACTTTGTGCTTTCGAGAAATGCAGTTCAGTAGAGAGGCAAAAGCGAAGCTGTGCCACATTGCTACATGAGGAGCATTGTAGACATTGTGACCTTTTTTATTCATTTGTGGGATGTGAAAATCACTGGCAAGGTCAGCATTTGTTTTTATTCATTCACGGGATGTGGGTGTCGCTGGCTAGGCCAGCATTTTTATTGCCCATCTGTAATTGCCCTTGAGGAGGTGGTGGTGAGCCACTTTCTTGAACTGCTGCAGACCATGTGGTGTAGGTATATCCACAGTCCTGTTAGGGAGGGAGTTCCAGGATTTTGATGCAGAGACAGTGAAGGAATGGCGGTGTAGTTCTAAGTCAGGATGTGTGGCTTGGAGGGGAATTTGCAGGCATCTGCTTCCCTTGTCCTTCTAGGTGGCTAGAGGTTACAAGTTGGGAATGTGTTGTCGAAGGAGCCTTTGTGAGCTGCTGCAGTGCATTTTGTAGATGATGCGCACTGCTGCCACTGTGCGTCAGCGGTGGAGGGAGTGAATGTTGAAGGTGATGGATGGTTGTGCCAATCAAGTGGGCTGCTTTGTCCTGGATGGTGTCGAGCTTATTGAATGTTGGTGGAGCTGCACTCATCCAGGCAAGTGGAGAGTAGAGTATTCCATCACTCTGTTGACTTGTGCCTTGTAGATGGTGGAGTAAGGAGGTGAGCTACTGACCACAAAATTCCTAGCCTCTGACATGCTCTTGCAAACACAGTATTTATGTGGTTATTATTTTACCACATCTTCCTAAATTTCATCCCTTGCCTCTACTATTCAGTTTAAAACCCTGTCTACTTCTCTAGTTAGGCGGCTCGTGAGGACACCAGCCCCAGCACAGTCCAGGTGTAGATCATCCCAATGGTACAGATCCCACTTTCCCTAATACTGGTGCCAGTGCCCCACAAACTGGAACCCACTTCACCCACACTAGTCTCTGAGCCATGCATTCATTTCTCTAATCTCATTTGTCCTATGCCAATGGCTCAGGTAACAATCCAGAAATTATCACCTTTTGAGGTTCTGCTTCTTAATTTTGGTGCCTAGCTCATCATACTGACTATGCAGAGCCTTCTTCTTCATCCTGCCTATGTCATTGATACCTACATGGACCACAACCTGTGGATCCTCCCCCTCCCACTGCAAGTTCCTCTCCAGCCCTGAGCAGATGTCCCGAACCCTGGCACCAGGCAGGCAACAAAGCTGCCTGGACTCTTGCTCTTTGCTACAGAGAACAGTGTCAAACCCCCTCACTATACTGTCCCCTACTACCACTATATTCCTTTTTGTTTCCCCCACTTGGATGGCTTCCTGTACCACGGTGCCATGGTCAGTCAGCTCATCCGCCCTGCAGCCCTCATTCTCATCCAAACAAGCTGAGAGAACCTCAAACCTGTTGGACAATTGCAGAGGCTCACACTACTGCACTCCTGCCCTCTGGGTCTGCTTACCTGCTTCACTCACAATCACACCCTCCTGTCCCTAGCCACTGACCAAATCAGAAGACCCTTTCCTAAGTGGTGTGACTGCCTCCTGGTATAAAGCATCCAGGTAACTTTCCCCCTTCCTGTTGCGTTGCGGAGTCTGCAGCTCAGCCTCCCACTCAATGACTCTGAGCTGAAGTTCCTCAAGCTGCAAACACTTACTGCAGACATGTTTGCCCTGGATCACAATGTTATCCAGGAGCTCCAACATGCTGCAGCCTTGGCACATCACCTGTCCTGCCACCCATGATGTGTTTTAAATAATCACTTAATTATATTAATCACTTATTTAACGTTGCTTTCTTATATATTTAATTAACTTTACCACCAAATTATGTACTATTTTAAACCTTAGGGATAGAATAGAGCTTACGAACTTACCAGATGCTCACCAGTTAGCTCCTTTCCCTGTATTAGAGCAAGAACCAATTTCTATGGGGTGAGAAAGATAGGAAGGGGAAATGAACAATTCCTCTTACCAAACTCCAAGGGCTGAATTTTCTGGCTGATGTGCGGGTGGCGGAACCCGCACATCAGCGCTTAAAATGTCGCGCGAGCGTCCCGATGTTAGCGCATGGCATTGCGATGTTTAGGTCGGCGGGTGCGCTATGCAGCGTGACGTGCACCTGCCATTAATTAAAGGCCTTGTCAAGGCCATTAAGTCACCAATTGACGACCATTTTGAGGAGCCTGTGCGAACTTCGGCTCGGCGCATGGGCCCAACAGCCAGGCGGGTAAGGGATTTTTTAACAAACCTCATCCACTGGCAGGATGAGATTTAATTTCGGCTTTAAAAACATTTATTAAAGTTCTTGTGTACTTTATTAATGTGTCCCATCTCACGTGACATTTTCACATGAGGAGGACATGTTAATGATTTTTTTATTGTTCTATTTTAAATCTTTTACAGCCTTTCAGTGATCTTCCTGAGGCACCACTTAGCCTCAGGGAGATGTGCGCTCTTTCGTGTGCATGTGCTGTTGGGAAATCCCCCCAGCCCGCACAGGAAGCGCATAGCGCTTCCCAGTGGGCGTCACGCTAAGGCCCGCCCACTTAAAATGGCGGTGGGGCCCATTTCGGCGGCAGTGATCGGCTGCCCGCCCGCTGCCAAGTCAGTCGGGCCCACCCGCCTGTCAAGGGCAAAATTCAGCCCCAAGTCTTCACTCAGTTAGTCGGCTGCACTCTGTTTGCAGATGTGGTGTCACCAGTGTCCTGTACAACTGAAGCATCACCTCTCTACTTTTATATCCAATTCCCCTCAGAATAAACAATAACATTCTATTAGCTTTCCTAATTACTTGCTGTAGCTGCATACCAGCCTTTTGTGATTCATGCACTAGGACACCCAGTTTCATGTGTATCTCAGAGCTCTGCAATCTCACCATTTAGATAATATGCTTCTCTTTTATTCTTCCTGCCAAAATGAACAATTTCACATTTTCCCACATTAAACTTCATTTGCCAGATCTTTTCCCACTCACTTAACCTATGTTCCCTTGTAGCCTCCTCTTCACAACTTACTTTCCTTCCTATCTTTGTATCATCAGCAAATTTAGCAACCATACCTTTGGTCCCTTCATCCAAGTCATTTATATAAATTGTAAAAAATTGAGGCCCCAGCACTGATCCCTGTGGCACACCACTTGTTACATCTCACCAACCAGGGGGGACTAGGAGGAATACTTGCAGATGGTGGTGTTCCAATGCACCTGCTGTTCTTCTCAATGCTAGAGGCCATGGGCTCAGGAGGTGCTGTTCAAAAGAGCCTTGCCAAGTTGCTGCAGTGCTTCTTGTACATGGTACATGCTACAATTGTGGGGTGCTATCAGTCAAATGAGTGAATATTCAAAATACTGGATAGATACCAATTAAGTGGGCTGCTTTTACCTGGATTGTGTTAAGCTTCTTGATTGTTTTTTGTGACTTTTCCAGTTCAGTTTCTGACCAATTGTAACCCTCAGAATATTGATGATAGGGGATTCAGTGATGGTAATGCCATTGAATGCCAAGGACAGTTGGTGAGATTCTCTTTTGTTGGAACTAATCATTGCCTAGCAATTGTGTAGTGCAATTACGTGCCACTTATCAGCCCGATCTTGACATTTGTCCAGGTGTTGCTGCATATGGATGTGGACTGCTTCAGTATCTGAGGAGTCGTGAATGGTGCTGAACACTGCAGACATCAGCGAACATCCCCACTTCTCACCATATGATGGAACAAAGGTCATTGGTGAAACAGCTCAAGATGGTTGGGCCTAGAACACTACCCTGAGGAACTCCTGCAGCAGTGTCCTGGGGCTGAGATGATTGGCTTCAAACACCCACAACCACCTTCCTTTGTGCCAGAACATACAGTGTGCTGGCTGTAGCTATAATGAAGATCACACTCACCTCTTATGGCATAGGGGCATTTTAGGCAGCCATATGTAGTCTCTAATATGAACCAGGGTGCAGCAGAAGCATGTATTTATCAAATAACTGACATTTGTGAAGATGGATGTTATTTTAAAAATATTTTAGGGAATATGGTGACATTTTGTAAAGAAGGTTGTGTGTATGTGTGTGTGTCCATGTTTAATTTTCTAGGGGGAAGCTTAATGAGGACAGATTGTCTGTGGGAACTGAGAGATGCAAGGTAAAGTTGCTAGATTAATGCGTTTGTAATGAGAGGCCATGGCGAAGTTGAATGTATGAGTAAATAGGTTGGGTTTTAAAATTTGCATTAAGTGATAGGTAGGGACTTGACTTTTCAGCTGTTAAATATCAAAGAGGAGTTTAGAAGTGACAAGGGACTTTTACAATTGAAAAGGCAAGGGAAAGTTATTGAATTTTATTTGACCCGGAATTGGAGGCAATAGGAAAACATGAAAGATTTTTATACTTCGGAAAAGTTGAGTTCAAAGAGGTACCTAGGACAATGGAATCTAAGGTGAAAGGGGAAAAGGATATTTAAGGAAAGATGTTGAGCTCAGTGGGGCACCTCTGTTGTGGAGATGTGCTGAGACCAGATCTGTGCTGGGAGAAGTTGTGAAAGTTGTGAATTTGAAACAGTCATCGGGTTTTCAAGCCGGAGAAATCCTTGTTTTCAGAAAGTTGCCTGTTTCTGAACATTTCTTTTGGATTTCTCCAGCAGAGTGGAAGAGGATGAGATGTTGTGTGGTATACCTTTCCTAAAGTGACAGCAGTTTTTGCCTTGGGTAATATTACTGGATTTTTAATGATTAAAATCTATAAGGGAGTTGTTGCCAAGTAGTTTACTTGTCTGTTTTGACGAAATGGGTTTTTGGGGATGTTTTGTAAAACAATTTTAACTGTGTAATTTTATTCTTGTGTGCTTAAGTTTTTTTTTCTTGTTGTTAATAAATCTTTCAATTTTAAAATCCTAAAAGTGTTACTGGGATTCTATCCTTCTGGGATCAGTAGTTCTTTCCTTCATTTCCAAAATACAAAAAAAAAGGTTATGATCAGTAAGACAATTCCCTCTGGGATTTGGCTTGCTCAGCAAATAACATCAGCTGTGGTCATAACACATTTTGCAGGAAAGCTGGGGAAATAATTCAGTTTGAAATCACAACAGGGCAGTAGTGAGATACGGAAACACAGAAGAACAAGCTTGCTGGCTTTTGCAAGGTCAAGATTGAAATAGACCCTGCAAGTTCCTATAGATAACCTTCTCAACAGGAAGGTTTTCCACTGGCTGAATGCACAGATTGCAAGAAGCAACATACAAAGAATCCTGCACTTTAACACAAGATATCCAGGAAATTGTTGTAATATGTCCATCATTTGAAATGTAATAACCTCCTTAAGTAAATGCCGCATTGGTGCAGCTGTTACTTTTATAGAGTGAAGAGTGTCATGGTGTTCAAAGAACAAAATAAAGAAAATCCCATGTGTTAACTTGCCTGCTCTGGTCATGTCATTGAACAGCACTGGTCTGCAGTCCTGGGGATGTTTAAGAGTTCACAGTTGATGCCAGCGCCACCTCTTGCCACCTGGCACAAGTAATATTTTGGCAGGTTTCCTAGCATGGATATTTAGCAGTCTAAGTCCTGAGCTCAATTTCATCCAGGAGGATTTGCAAATTTGCCACTGGTACATTGTGGTATCGTCTTCTCTGCCACTGTGACATATATGTGCCCCAATTTGCTGGCTTCTGCTAGCTTTTCCTGGGGCAGCTAATCATGAAAAAGTGCTAGTTAAATGCCAGCAGTGGGCATGGGCCATTTCATCTGGGCAATCTGCCAGGTAAACCCTGACGGGAATGTCTCCTGCCTACTGGAGATGGAGTCCCTCCTACTTGGGCAGCTCATGCCCAACGGAGTGACCTGCTGTTGGCAAAGACCACCTGTGGATGAAGACCCCTAATTGCTCTTAAAACTAAATCGCACTCCCCCTTCACCAGGGCTTCCCTGACTGGTCCCGGTAATGCCGTCTTGCCGACCTACAGACCTTCGCTCCAGGCTCCAGCAATCCTGCAGTCTAAGCCTCCTGCAGTACCGGCAGTGGCCACCGCTCACAGTGGAGCAGCTGGTAGTGGAGAACTGCCAGCCTCTGATTGGTGGCAGCTCTTGGAGGCAGGATATCTGCCCTGAAAACAACGGGGACCCCAATGCCAACCAAGTAAGTGTCTGATTGGCATTAAAACAGATGGTGGGGGAGGGCTCAGAATGGTGGCAGCGGGTTTGCCACTGGCTTTCCAGTTGGTGGCCAAGCCGACTCCTGCAAGCATCAAGTTCTGCCCTTGGATTCAGATGCTTATCATTCACTCCAAGTAATCCTATAATTCTGCGCAATACCTTTTCTCCACCCAGTGGATTGTTGGGATGTCCTGTTGTGAGCAACACTATATAAATGCAGGTTCTTTCTTTCTCGGGGTAGGGGGGGTCATGAAGAAGGTGCCCATATAGCCAAGCATTATCACTTCACACTAGTAAGGACCCAACCGCTGTAATCAGATCATAAAGTGATTCGATGGGCTCTATATTGCATTAAAACATTTATCTGTTTCCTGCTTTCTCATAGCTCTGAGCTTCTGGGAGCAGTGCTGTTCATTAGCCTAACCTCTGGCGGAGGGAAAGCCTCGTAATCTTCAAGTATTGTCCATTTAATAATGTCAGTAACAATCCAGTTTGCTTTTATTAATAGGAGCAGAAGGAGGCTGATTCCCTTGGCACCCATAATGTTTAGCATTATTAAGCATCAAAGACATCCATCAAGGAATCATAAATTCTTTGCCAAGAGGATCAGCTTTGTATTATTCCCACATAATATGTTTGAGTGCCTGTGACAACTCCACACCTCCAGTAAGAATCAGTTTCCATCAATCCTGCTTTAAAGAGGTGTGAAGAGGTCAACGTACCCCATGTATGAACATGAACTCACATCAACCTTACTGGTGATTCCTTCGCCATTAATGTTCTATTTACCTAGATTTATTTCCCAGAGAGTATCATTAATATTCATGTCTAGCTTCTGTTTCTATGTCTGTCTTAGACTTCGAAGTGACTTCCTGCCAGTGGTTGGATTGCTTTTGGTATACACTTGAGGCTGTAAGACCACCCTCAATATGTTGCAGCAGAAAATGTTCTAATTCAGTGCATGCTGGATTCTGGGGATTGTCCATTATATTCATTATAGCATGTCTGAAGTAAAGGAAATGAATTTTAAAATATCTTTATTGGCCAGATGGACAGTTAAATTTATTTTTGACATAACATCCCTTCAAAGTTCAGACAAGATCTTCTTATACTCAGTCGGAGTGACACATTCCATGTTCTTTGGTTTTAAATGCCCATGTGTAATAGCAGTGCTATAATCCATAGTGTCACTGCAATTCTAATTAATGGAATGTATTCTTCTAGCAATATTAGGGTAGATACTCTGGTTGCGAAGGACTGCAAAGAGATCACAGCAATCTACACAGGCTTTGCTAATGAGGTTGGTCTTGTAACCTTTGATCGGGGGTCAAAACTCATTGGGTCAAAATTTGCTGCCAAAAAAATGGCAAGGCTAATGCCACTTAATATTATTTGTGGGGAAATGATATAGCAAGTAGAAGCAAGCAGCAGCTGCATGGTTAAATGGCAATATTGAAAAGATGCAAGTTCAAGTTGAGCTGCTTCACTGTTGACGGAAATGCCGTCTTGCTCTTAGTCGTCCCATTCTTTTTTCAAATTTCTGCATTGTCCATTAAAACTTGCCTGAGAGAGTTAAAAAGAAACCTGAAAATGCTGGAGAAACTCAGCAGGTCGGGCAGCATCTGTGGAGAGAGGAACAGAGTTAACATTTCAAATCCATATGACCCTTCTTCATGACAAAATTTAACTTTATAAGTACCCCTTCAATGGTGTGATAGGTATAAATGCCTTGTTATGATCCCCATAAAGACTGATCATTTTTAAAACAATATTTGAATTTTCAGTGACTAACTCAAAGGATCATATGGCAAGATTTCAAGTTTTAAGACTTTTATGGTAATAAATAAACTAAAAGCAACATGGTCTAAACGCTACCCAGTCGGCAACTTATACTTTAAACTACAGAAAAGATCCTCCATTTAACTTTTAAATGACCGAAAAACCCCTCCAGGATTATACTTTACTCTATCCCCTAAGTGGATATTTCAGTCACCAGAAACCAGCCCAAAACTATTGTCAGCTCCCGATGGCTTGCTTCTGTTTTTTCTTTTCCAACCAGATGATTTCTAATCCCTGAGTTGACTTGCATGGTAAGGGTTGCCCTGGAGATTTCTCCCTCAAGCCAAACTAGGTAAATCTTCCAGGCTTGTTTCAATTCTTACAAGCTTGGTCTCTTCAATCTGAGTGTGAGCATCAACTGGCGTTCTGCATGGTGAACAATAGTGGCTAGTTGCCTATTTCTCTCTACTCTCTCTCTCCCTCTCTCTCAGATTCTTTCAGACTGAGCATGTCTGTGAGTTTCAGGGATCTGTTAGGAAATCCTGCAACCTGATCCTATGATGGTTTCCTATGGGCTTCTCTCTTCCCAAAAACCATCTCCATGGCAATGTGAATCACAGGGGCCTTGTACCCAGGTAGAAATGCTATTTAGCTATCCTTTAGATCCCCAATACCATTCTATCTTGAAATTAAATAGACAGTTTAAAGTTTTTAGGATGACAAAGGCTGGGACCTGAATATTCAAGAGTACATGATATTTAGGAAGGACAGGCAGTTAGGAGAAGGTGCAGGGGTGCTTCTGTTAATTAAGGATAACATTGGTGCAATAGAAAGAGGTGACCTTAGTTCTGGATATCAAGATACAGAATCAGTTTAGGTAAAGATAAAAAATAGTAAAGGTAAAAAGTCACTTGTGTGAGTGGTTTATAGGCCCCCTGACAGTAGCCACACTGTAGGACGAGGTATACAGGAAGAAGTAATGAGAAGTTGTGAGACAGGTAAGGCGATAATCATGGGTGATTTTAATCCACATATAGATTGGACAAAACAGATTGGCAAAGGTAGCATGGATGATGAGTTCATAGTATTTTTGGTGCAGTTTCTAAGAGCAGCATGTTTTAGCACCAACCAGAGAGCAGGCTACACCAGATCTACTAATGTTCAATGAGACAGGATTAATTAATGATCTCATAGTGTAAGTGTCCCTAGGAAGCAGTGGTCATAGTACGATTGAATTTCACATTCAGTTTGAGGGAGCGATGAGTGGACCTAAGGCTAGTGTTTTAAACTTAAATAAGGGCAATTATGAGGACACAAAGTGAACTGGGAAATTAGGTTAATGGATAGGTCAGTAAAGACTCATAGCAAACATTTAAGGAGCTATTACAGAATACTCAGTGACAAAGAAAGACTTTAAGGCAGGCTTGTCCAACTCACAGCCCACAACGTCCCTCCATGTGGTCCCCGAAACATTTGTTGAAAATGCCGTTAAGACGGCTCAGTGAGTTGAAATATTTCTTCAGGGCCCTACTCCTCCAATCACAGCCTATTTTTCTCTCATGTTTGATGCTGATAGGCTCACTTTTAGCCTATCAGCATTAAACATGGGAGAAAAGCAGGCTGTGATTGGAGGAGCAGTGAACACCAACAAATGTGAGTATTTGAAGATAGAGAAAGAGGGAGAGAGAGAGAAGCTTTGGAGCGCACGTTCACCATGCTTTCCCATGGCTGCTGGTGCTCTGGCCCAGCTGCAGTCGCTTTCCCATGGCTGCTGGTGCTCTGGCCTGGCTGCGGCCACTTTCCACTGGTTGCTAGTTCTCTGGTCCGGCTGCTTTTACCCAGCTCTCCCCTGGTTCCCCTTGAATTCTCCTGGCTCTCGGCCCTCCCTTCAGCAGTCAGCCACATTTGGGCGCCGCTAGGCTTCAGGTCTCGCTCCAGCTCTCATCGCACCCCAGCCCCAAGCTGATTTCATGAATGATGGCAAGTGTGTGTGAGGGTGAGTGAGCGAGTGTGTGTGAGGGTGAGTGAGTGAGTGTGCGTGAGGGTGAGTGAGCGAGTGTGCGTGAGGGTGAGTGAGTGAGTGTGCGTAAGGGTGAGTGAGCGAGTGTGCGCGAGGGTGAGTGAGCGAGTGTGCGTGAGGGTGAGTGAGCGAGTGTGCGTGAGGGTGAGTGAGCGAGTGTGTGTGAGGGTGAGTGAGCGAGTGTGCGTGAGGGCGAATGAGCGAGTGTGCGTGAGGGTGAGTGAGCAAGTGTGCATGAGGGCGAGTGAGCGGGGGTGGATGAGTGAGGTTGGGTGGGTTAGTTAGGGTGGGTAAGGGAGGGTGATTGAGGGTGGGTGGGTGAGCGAGTGTGCGTGTGTGGGGGTGGGTGGGTGAGCGAGTGTGCGTGTGTGGGGGTGGGTGGGTGAGCGAGTGTGCGTGTGTGGGGGTGGGTGGGTGAGCGAGTGTGCGTGTGTGGGGGTGGGTGGGTGAGCGAGTGTGCGTGTGTGGGGGTGGGTGGGTGAGCGAGTGTGCGTGTGTGGGGGTGGGTGGGTGAGCGAGGGTGCGTCAGGGTGGGTGGGTGAGCGAGGGTGTGTCAGGGTGGGTGGGTGAGCGAGGGTGTGTCAGGGTGGGTGGGTGAGCGAGGGTGTGTCAGGGTGGGTGGGTGAGTATTGGTGCATGAGTGTGAGGGTGAATGAGGGTGAGGGTGGGGGACTGAGGGTGAGCAAGGGTGGTGAGTTTGAGGGTGGGTGAGCGAGTGTGAGTGAGAATGGGTGGGTGAGTGAGTGTGTTTGGGGGTGGGTAAGTGAGGGTGGATAAGTGAGGGTGGGTGAATATGAGGATGCGGCGTGAGGGTGGGCTAGCGAAGGTGATTGGTGAATGAGTGTGTGCGCGCATGCATGTGAGTGAGTTGTGTGCATGCGCGCATATGAATGAGTGCGTGAGTGTGAGAGAGAGAGGATGAGTGCATGTGCCTCTGTGTGTGTGTGTGTGTGTGTGTGTCTGTCTGTCTGTCTGTGTCTCTGTCAGGGGGGTGGTGAGAGTGAGGGGAGAGTGTGCATTTGGCTCACTCCGAGTCTCAGGGTTCTCATTCACCCTCACCCCCGTACACCAACCAACATGCACACTCAATGTGGGTGAGGGTGAGTGAGTGAGCGAGGGGGGGTGAGGGTGAGTGAGTGAGCACCCTGAGACTCGAGACAGAATATTGAGCTCGGCGGCCGGGTGTGTGCCTGACCCCACTGAGCGTAAAAAGCGTCCCGACGCCATCGCGTAGACCCGTGATATTTCGTTTGATGGCAGCATGCCGCCAACAATTAAAAGGCCTATTAAAGCCATTAAAAAGGTAATTAAATTCAAATCTATGCTGCCCGTCCAACCTTATGGCTGGCGGGCAGACGAAAACGCCAAGCGGTCTTTGCACTGTTTAGGAAACCTCATCCCCAGGTGGGATGAGGTTCCCTAAAGCAAATAAAAACAAAATAAAAATGTTACGCTTGAATTAAAAACATGTCCCTGCCCATGTGACAGAGGGGACATGTTTTCTTCATTAGTTTTTTTTGAAATAGTGCTTCACCTCCCTGGGGCAGCTCCGTGTCTCAGGGAGATTGAAGCGCTCTTTTGCGCGCATGGGCGAAGTTTGCGCTAGGGCCCGCTCACCCTCCTCCCCCCAATCGCACAGGTAGCGCTGAGCACTGCCACTCGTGTTCCACACTGGGCGGGCCTTGATTGACTCGCCCACGTCAAATCGCGGTGCCAATCATGGGCGGCGGTCGGCTTCCTGACAAAATTCTGTCCTTGGAGGTAGCTGGACACACACACACACTCTCACTTTTTCACACTCAAATTGTCGGCTTTATTTGTTGCTCATTTTTTAATTATCAATTTATTTTGTGATTTTTTTTTTTGCTCAGTAGGTTGTTTCTTATCATACGTCAACTTTTGTTTTGAAATTCATGTTTAATATTTGCCAAACCCTATCTTTCTGAAATTTGCTCATCAGTCCCCCGAGTGTGAGATAAATTGAAATGTGCCCCCACCCCCACCCGGCCACCCATGAGAAAACGTTGAACAAGCCTGCTCTGAGGGAAGGACACACCATCTGAGGCTGACTAAAAAAGGTAAAGATAGTATCAAATTGAAAGAAAAAGCGTATAATTCCCCAAAGATGGTTGGCAGGTCAGAAAATTGGACAGAGTATAAAGAACAGCAAAGAATGACTAAAAGATCAAAAAGGTGGGAGAAATTAGAGTATGACAGAAAGCTAGCTAGAAACATAAAAACAGATAGTGAGCATTTCCACAGGTTTTTAAAAAGGAAACAAGCAAGTAAAATGAGTTTTGGTCCTCTAGAGAGTGAGAATGGGGAATTAATAATGGGAAGTAAGGAAATAGCGGATGAATTGAACAGGTATTTTGCACCTGTCTTCATTGTAGAGGATACAATAACATCCCAGAAATAATTGTGATTCAGGAGGTGAAAGGGAAGGAAGAACTTAAAACAATTACAATCACCAGGGAAAGGGGACTGAGAAAATTATTAAAACTAATAGCTGACAAGTCCCCAGGTCCTGGTGGACTTCATCCTAGGGTCTTAAAAGAGGTGGCTGCTCAGATAGTAGATGCATTGTGTTTAATTTTCCAAAATTGCCTAGATTCAGGATAGATTCCATCTAGTGAATGTGACTCCTCTGTTCAAGAAAGGAAGGAGATGGAAAACAGGAAACTACAGGCCAGTTAGCTTAACATTTTCCAAGGAAAATTGCCGGAATCTATTATTAAGGAGTTTATAGCTGGGCACTTAGAATGCAATCAGGCAGTTTCAACATGGTTTTGTGAAAGGGAAATCATGCTCGACTAACTTCTTATTGTTCTTTGAGGAAGTAACAAGCAACATGGATAAAAGGGAACCTGTGGATGTGCTGTATTTTGATCTCCAGAAGGCATTCGACAAGGTGCCACATCAGAGATTACTACGCAAAATAAGAGCTCATGGTGTAGGGGGTAACATATTAGCCTGGATAGAGGATTGGTTAGCTAACAAGAAGCAGAGAGTAGGGATAAATGGGTCATTTTCGGGTTGGAAAGATGTGATGAATGGAGAGCTGTAAGGATCTGTGCTGGGGCCTCAACTATTTACAATTTAAATCAATGACTTGGATGAAGGGACAGAATGTATGGTTGCTAAATTTTCTGATGTTACAAAGATAGGGAGGAAAGTAAGTTGTGAAGAGGACTTAAGGAGTCTGCAAAGGGACATACATAAGTTAAGTGAATGGGCAAAAATTTGGCAGATGGAGTATAATGTGGGAAAATATGAACTTGTCCACTTTGACATGAAGAATAGAAAAGCAGCATGTTATTTAAATGGTAAGAAATTGCAAAGTTATCAGGTACAGAAGGATCTGGGTATCCTGGTGCATGAATCAGGAAAAGTTGGTATGCAGGTACAGCAAGTTATTTGGAAGGTAAATGGAAGGTTGCCGTTTATTGCAAGGGGAATGGAATATAAAAGTAGGGATTTTTTTTTACAGTTGTACAGGGCATTGGTGAGACCACATTTGGTGTACTGTGTACAGTTTCTGACTCCTTATTTAAGAAAGGACATAAATGCATTAGAAGCAGTTCAGAGGAGGTTCACTCGATTGATACCTGGGTTGGTGGGTGGGGGCGTTATCTTGTAAGGAAAGGTTGGACAGGCTGCTCCTGTATCCATTGATGTTTAGAAGATTGAGAGGTGATCTTATTGAAACATATAAGATCCCGTGGGGACTTGTCAGGGTGAATGCTGAAAGGATGTTTCCTTTTGTGGGAGAGACTAGAACTAGGAGACGTAGTTTACAAATAAGGAGTCTCCGATTTTGACAGAGATGAGAAAAAAAATTCTCTCAGAAGGTCGTGAATCTTTGGAACTCTCTTCCCCTGAGAGTTGTGGAAGTAGGGTCAATGAATATTTTTAAGGCAGAGGTAGATATATCCTTGACTAACAAAGGATTCAAAGGTTATCAGTGGTAGGCGGAATGTGGAGTTGAGGCCAAAATCAGATCAGCCATGTTCTTATGGAAGGCGGAGCAGGCTCGAGGGGCCGAATGGCCTACTTCTGCTCCTAATTCATATGTTCATGTATACATAGCCATTTATAAAATTTAACATTCCTAACACATCCCTGTGAGACTTGGAGACTCAGGGCCAGATTTTTGTGGGGTAACAAGGATTCTGGAGCCATTTAAAAATGGCTGGTGAATCCCAATCCCTGTATTCCCATCCCCATTCCAGTGCTCCCAAGTTTTCCTGGCACGGGATAAGGGTGTGGGTAGTGAGCCCACACTTGTACTCCTAACTTGGCTGGCTCCATTGTAGGTGTAGGCATTTCCTAGCCCCCTGTAATTTCTCGTGGGGTCGGACCAGCTTCTAGATGACTCAGGGTTCCTGCTCTACAGAGGAGTCATGAACCTTAGTCTGGATTTGGGAACATTTTGAAAGGTAAGTTCAAAAGGCCTTACTCATGTCCCCATACCCCTTCCATGGCCCCCATATTCCCTCCATTCCAACCCGGTGCCAACTCAAGCCCAGCCACCCCCAATGGCCCCTCATTCCCTCCATGCCAACTCATGGCCTTTCCATTCCCATTCATGTAGTATACACTATGCATAGAACCAATGAACTGTAATAGTAACAATGCCAATTGCTTAAAAACACCTATTTATTATTTTTTGAAAAGAAATGTGTTCCTGCAACCCTACGAAAGTGTCAATCAGCTTGACCATTAAAGTATCAATAACAGAAGACTTAAGCACTTGGCACCTTTTTGTTTCATGTAAACAAACATTGAATCATTGACAAATGGGACCACAGAAAAAATAACATATATAACCTCATAGAGATGTCAGTTTTCTTTTTAAGCATACCTTCACACACACTCTTTTTTTCCCTTCGGGGAATAGTGGTGAAATGATGGAAGGATTCCCAGGCTGATTATGAATCATGTCATGAGCACACCTTCTGTGTCCAACAAGTCCTGGCAGAGACTTGAACCTGGGTTTCTGACCTAGAGGTAGGAACTCTACCACTGTGCCATAAGATGTCCCCATAGAGATGCCAATCAAGCAATGTCAACATTTCTCTGCATTTGTGTAAACAAAAATGATCCTTTTACGAGAGTCTGGGCTATCAGTTCTACTTCTGAGGCCCCAGAGAGCCAACTAATAACAAAGATCCTTCCTTGACTGTTGAGGACAGGGATTGGTATCTCATAAGGCTAACTTAATAAAGGAAGACTATTGTCTGAGCACCATTGCTTGATGTAGTCATTTTAGAATGTGCAAACCCCCTTTAAAGTCTGGCGACAAGTGTGGAGTGTTGACTGCCGCATGTGTACAATGCTGAATGATAGCTTTACAAAATTGTTGAGCACCAGGGCACACTCCAATCACCTGGAAAATTATCAGCAGTGCTCTTGATGGCAGACGTTTAAAGCCAGTCACAATGGTTCTTTAACACTTTGACTGAGGCAATTGAGAACTTCAGCTCCATCAGATAGTTTCACATATCTAACTGCTGGTCAGTGATTTCTTCTCGCTGTAGAGCCCTGGCTGTGCTGTGGCAGGGCCCAGAAATTGAGGCATGATAGCTACTTAACAGAGAGAAGCCACATAAGTCCACTCAATTAGCAGGCACAAGCAGACAACCACAACAGTATTGAATTCCCAGGATTTGCTTTGCCTCCCCCAGCTGTTCCTCCTCCTGCAGCTTGTCCTTCTCGGAAATGGTGTCCAACTTTTCCAGCATGTCAGAAGTTTTATACTTTATTAGATGCTAAACAGTTATCTTTAAAGATATTGCCACTGCTTTCCTGCTTTGATCTTGGTAAGGAGGTGTAATTTTACAAACAGCTGTTCATCTACAGACAAGGAATTATGCTCTAACTGCCTTCAGGGTTCACCTTTTGCTGCAAACCATTTTCAAAATCTCCTACTTCCATCTCCTTTGATGGGCCTCTCTAAAACCTTATTCTTTGGTCAGGTCTTTTGCGCCTCGGTCCTAATCCTTCTTTTTTAGAATATTTTAAAATGTATTCTGACCATAAAAATAAGACTAGATCACCCAGCTCATCTTACATTATTTTTCAATGTCAACATCCTTGAATTGACAAAGCCTTATGCCAATTCAATACATGTAAAAAATGCTCTTTTCTTTATTTAGCAACATACCTTCTGCCTCACTGCAAGTAGTGCTATGCAAGAGCTGCTAGTGATGTAAAGAGCTTATATACTTGCATGCCACTTACACATTCTGGTATAGAATGTGTAATTACAGTTTGTGCTCCCCTGTAGCTGTTCTGGTGAATCATTTAGTCTTGGTCTGATGGTGACCATTTCAAACCCAAGCCAGAAATATAGACAAACAGTCAGTATAATATGACCCTTGTTCAACATTTGCTGTGACTTTATTTTGTTGGTTATGTATATGGGGCACAAATATTCCGATAAAATATTTCTGTCAAGAACTTTAAAGGAGTTTTCTACTACAATGACAGTAAAATGTTAATTATGGAATTATTGTCTATTTTCCCTTTCATTACGTGGGGATAATGCCTCAATCTCCAATGTTGTTGAAGAACAAACTCCTAATACATTGCTGTTAATGTTAATTTTCTTTGTGTTCAGAAGTTATGGCAGGTTTATTTTATTTGGCATAGCTCCTGTCTCATACCCATTGATGTGAGTAGCTTATTGATGAAGGAACTTTTAACAGTTTAGTTACCTCTGCACTACTGGGACCCACAGTCCAGGAATCCAATCTCTCACCTCACCGAAGGATTTATGATTCTTGTCCAAAACATGATTGAGTTGGCAGGTCTTTTATTATTATTTTTAGATGCCAACACCCTTTAGTATTTTTAAAGCCTTGTGCTGTAGGCTTGAATTTTTCCAACTGTGGGTGTTCCATGAAATCAACCTTTCAACACGGTGCAGATTGGATGAGGTTTTAAATAGTACCATTTTAATATGCTCATAGAATTTGTGACATTTCTGAAAATAACATTGTATTCTTATATGTGAATCGAAACGATTGCTATAATTAGCACTAATTAGTACATGTGCATATCATTTCCAGACCTGAGTTCCTCTGCCTGCCACCACACTGTCTAGGTTTCTTCCTCTACCTTCTGCCTCCCCTTTCCTTTCCCATGTACCTGCTATTCATGCTCACCCTCCCTCTTCCTGGATTTACATGACCTTCTGATCTCTTACTCCATCCACACTCCTACTATATTCCTAGGCTCTCATCTGAATCGCAACATATAAATCGACCCAGCTTACAAACAACCTCATTTTTTCCGGCCCCAAAAGTCATATTTTTGCACATACTTGGCGTATTGTACTTGCATTAGCAGTCAGCCTTAATTTTTCACCCCACAAATGTATGATTTACTTACCGGTGCCTTTTAACTGGGCACCAGAGATCAAGCAGGCAATACGGGCTATGTTGTAAAGGTATGCGGGAGTTGGCACGCCCACTCTTTGCCTCGGATGCCGATGACATTTCAAAATAGTCAATTCCCACACCCCCACGGTGGTTCATGTTAATTCTCAGCATATATGTTGACCCCTGTATTTGGAGGGATTTTTTGAGCTTTGAAGGTTGACATCTACAGTATTTTAAAAATAAAATTATTCCCTTGGTCTCGGGGAGCCCAAGTCCTGATCACAGTCTGGATTCACAGGTGTTGATGTGATAGGTCTGCAGAGATCCAATGTAATACATAATATTTACAGCACAGAAACAGGACCCACACTAATAGTTCTGCTCTACATGAAACTGGTTCTACACTTGTTAACTAACCCCATCAACATAACCTTTTATTCTTTTCTCCCTCCTGTGTTTATCTAGTTTTCCATAAAATGCATCTATGTCAATTCAACAAACCATTTTGTAATCTTCAAGGCCTCTATCAGGCCATCGCTCAGTCTTCTCTTTTCCAAAGGAAGGACCTCCAGTCTGTTCAATTTTCCCTGATACCTTTAACCTCTCGCTTCAAGTATTATTCTGGAAAATCATTTTTGTACCTACACCAGAGCCTCTATATCTTTTTTCATAATGTGGAGAACAGAACTGTTCACAATACTTCAAGCATGTCTAACAGAAATTTGATAAAAGTTTAACGAAGTTTTTATGCTTTTCAAATCTATTCTTCTAGAAATGAACTCTTGTGCTTTGTTTGCTTTTTTTAAATGAACTTATTAATGTGAATCACTACAGCTGATGATTTGTGTATCTGTACCCTCAGATTTCTATGCTTCTCTATGCCATTTAGACATCTGCTACCCTTATTCTTCCTACCAAAAGGTTATACCTTGTACTTATCTGTATTGGAATTCATTTGCCAATTACTCACCCAGTCTGCAAACTTATTATTCTCCTGCATTTTGCTGCAGTCCTCCTCTGTATTAGCTACACCTCCAGTTTGGTGTCATCTGCAAATTTTGAAATGTGCTTCTGATTCCAGAGCCCAAATCATTTATGTAAATGGTGAAAAACTGTGATCCCAGCACCAAGCCTTATGGAACACCACTTCCCAATATGAGTAAGTACCTTTAATCCCTACTCCCTGTGTCTTTTTTTGTAGGCAGCTTGCGTTTGATTCTGTTGCTTGTCCCCTGACACCCCATATCCCCCAGACCTTAGTCATGATTATTCTATGTGGTACCTTACTGAAGGCCTTTTGAAAACCCAACCATATTACATTTACAGCATTACCCTTATTCATCCCTTCTGTTACTTTTTCAAGAATGACCTTGCCTTTGGAATCCATGCTGACTGCTCTTTGTTACATTTTCAGTTTCAAACTTCTGATAATCTCTTAGCAGGACCTCCACCCTTTTCTTTTCTATGTTATTGGGTCCAACATGGACCACAAAAGCTGTATTTTCCCAGTATCTATGTCAAAACTATGTCAGGGCCTGGCTGAGGGCCAGGGAATGGGAGCCCTGACTTAGAGAATTGCCAACTCCCTGCTCCACTTATAGAGGTGTCTTTACCTGCACAATCATCTTGGGCACCTCAAATTGATCACCTCTTATTCTTCTAGTATCAAAGGAATACAAACTTAGAGATCAATTTTACCAGCTCTGGCAAATTTCTGGGAGGCAGGATGTCTGGCAAAATGGTGTGGGAATGTGGCGGGTGCCATGCCCATCATCTTCTTGCTGCCATGCCATTTTGCGAGCAGTGGGAAAGATGGAAAGGTAAACTCTGGCAGCCTCCCAATATGCTCTAGAGTGGGGGGTGGGGGTGGGGGTGGTGCTGTTGGTGTTCCTTTCTGGGCACTCTTTGGCTTACAGGCCCCCCGGCTGCATTGGCTGCCCCGCATCTTGCTGGAGCCAGTTTGACTGCTTGACCGGCACCTCCAACCCCACTTACCTGTCTGATTGGGCCAGCAGGCCTTGGGATGGGCCCTGTCTTTAACAGGGACAGGAGCCACACCAGCAGCTACTGAATTGGCTGCCTTCAACAAGATGTGGCCCTGAGTCCCATTGCCCACCTTCTGCCTTAGCAGCAGCATCTCTGCCTCCAACACAAAATCCGGCCCCTTAGTCTATGCAATTTCTCTTCATTATTTAACTCTTTAACCCTTGATTCTGCTGAATCTTAACTGCATCCCTTCAAGGACAATTTATCCTTCCTGAGGTGTGGTGCCCAGAACTAAACACCATACTCCTGACATGTTCTAACCAGAGCTTTGTATAATGGCAGCACAGCTTCCACACTTTGTGTTTTGGATTCCATTAGCCTCCATTACCTGTTTAATTTTTTTTTCTACATTTTTGTTAGCTTTTAGTGCTTTCTGTACTTGAATCCTTAAATCTTTCTGCTCCTGAACAGTTCCTAGCTTCTCATCATTCAGAAAAAAACCTCTGACCAGTCTAACAGTTTTAAACTATCCATGTAACACAGGCATGGTAATGGATTCTCCCATCACTTCAGTGGAAGAGTGTTCCAAAAAAAAAGACGGGTTTACAGTCTAGGTTGATGCCATCACGTGTGCTGTTAGGCCAAGTCTTGATTTGCATAACCGACTGCAAATACTGCATACAAAGTCAGTGTTGGAGGGGTGGATGGAGGCATTGGCTTTGTGCCTTGTTTCCTTGTCCTGAAGGCACTTGACTCTGTGCACCTCAAATGTCGAAATCGCTTGATGACGGAGACTTCTCCATTTGGGTCCTGCATTTAAAATAAAGATTCTAAAGCAGGCATTGAATGCGTTGATGGTAGAGGGTCATTTGGACACACCCACTGACTTTATCTGTAGTGTCATGGTAGGTATGTGTACAGCACTGGACAGTGACTGGGCTTTTCCGTACCTGCCAACATCAGGCGTGTTCGGTGGCGTGAGCGGACAATATGGCACGACGGTGTGAAACCAGTTCGCGATCATCCGCTCGGCCCACTGATGGTGGGCCGCATTCTCCACCATCGGATGTCAGGAACCTCATTGTAATGCATCAGCTATCATTATTAGGCCTGCCCGCCGGAATCATTCCCACCCCCCCACCCCTCCACTCACTGCATCCCGTTGGATCATCCACCCACATTCGTGGGAAAACACGGCAGTGTAGAACACATCTTGACAAGTGTGACGTGCAAAAGTCGGGACTTACCGCCAGGGCTTTGCTCACATTCGAGTAGCAGAAGATGCTGGAGTCCAACACCAACGGCACACTGGAGGAATGCCCATGGAATGCTGGGTGGATTCTCTTGGACATGGCTCTGCTGCGAAGCAGCTCATGGAAGTTGGAAAGTCACCGTTAATGCTCACAATGGGTGATGGTCGAGGGGTGGGAAAGCAAAGGCTAGGATCGGCTAGGAGAGGAAGAGGTGTCGGGGGGTGAGGTTGGGAGGGGAGGAATGAAGGTGTCAGGATGGGGTGAGGTTGGGGAGGGAGGGAGAACAAGGGGAGCAGGGGCTAATGGGGGACAAGTTGGAACTGGGGAGATAGATGTAAGGGGATGGAAGGTGCCAGGGAAGGATTGCGGAGAGGGGAGGGTGTCCGGGGGGGAGTAAGGGGTGCGGAGAGTGGAGGGAGTAAGGGTGGAGGAAGAAGTAAGAGTGGAGGAAGGAGTCAGGAAGGGGGTAGGATTAAGGCTGGAGGAAGAAGTGAGGCTGGAGGAAGAGGTAAGGCTGGAAGGAGGAGTAGGGTGGAGGAGGGTCGAAGGGTGGCAGAAGAGGTAAGGGTGGAGGAAGGAGTCAGGAAGGGGGAAGGTGTAATCTGGGCGGGGGGAGTCCGGGTCTGGGGTGGAGGGCAGAGGTGGTAAGGGGTTCCAGGGGGTAAGGGGTGCAGAGGGGGGATGGGGTGTTAAGGGGGTAATGCTCAGGACATTGAGATGAGTGTGAAATGTGAAGGATGTGTTGGAGAGTGCTTGCACGAGGCTCCGAAAGGCGCTGCTATACGCACAGTTTTCCCTCCAGAATCACTTGTGTGCCAGCTGCTCCCTCTGTGGTGACGGGCCTCCCAGGCTGCTTATTTCCACCTCTTCATTGGAGGAGGAGTCCTCTTGGCTGCAGATGAAGGCGTGGATGAAGCTGAGGGACTGGCTGGCTAAGGGCATTGGTCCCTTGGCAGAGCTCCCTGTGAACCAATAGAGATAGTTAGTGCATGGCAGCAGAGTCAAAAGCAGGAGAGAGAGCACTCAACAATTGCGTTGAGTGAGGGATGATGTGGTGCAGGATCCTCACGTGGGTGTCCATCGCTGACCTCACTGTTGCTGCAGGCGCGGTCCACATCCTCACCAGTCAGCGCGATGGCACGCTCCTCAAAATGAGTGAGGGGCATACCGTGGGCCACCCGCCCTCGGACTGGGACCTCGCCCTGCTGATGTGAGCCAGCTTCTCCTGCATGAAAACAGATGGAGAGAGTGTGAGCAGGACACATGGCACTGCATGGAATGCTTGTGTGGTGAGCAGAGCCCTGGACGAGATAAAGATGTGAGCTCCAGAGGATGTGAGCCTGATGGAGATGTGAGGGTGTGTGTGAGAGTTAGTGGTGTTGTTCCTTGAGATGTGAGATTCCTGTGGTTGTGTGATGGGTTTGTGAGTGTGTGAGATGAAAGTGATGAGAAAGGTGAGTTACCCTGGCGGAACAGATCAGACCATTCATCCTGTAGCGGCACTGGGTGGCTGTCTACTTTTGCAGGGCATTGGCACTGACCACCTCCCAAGCCTGGTTGGTAACGCCCATCCTGCAGCCAGAGCAGGGGTAGAGGGCACCCCGGCGGACTTCCACTGCATCCAAAAGGCGTTCCAGTGATGTGTCGCTAAACCTGAGGCCTGCAGTCTTCTTGCCTTTTGTAGACATCTTCCCGGCAGTAGTTGTGGCCTGGAAGAACTGAGATGTGGTGTGAGTGGCTGCACCTTAAATATGGTGGCAGGTGTGATGAAGCAGCGAGGTGATGGCGGGCAGCAAATGAGAACCTGCCCACCATGGAAATGGCGTGTTTCCTGGGAATGCATAAATAATGTGAAGGGTTTGGGACGATACGGCGTGAAAACCCGCCATCGCGGCCGGCAGGTAAAACATCATTTTACCCACCTGCTACCGCACTTAATGCAAATCTGGCACGATTCCGCCCAGTGTGTCAAATCCTAAATGATCAGCACCACAAGCTCTTCAACAGAAAACCTAGTGGCAGTCACACTGACTGGAATGGAAATTTTGCAGATATTTTAGCTGGTAGAATGGAGTCTCTGGCCCTGTCTGTGTCTCTTTGGCCTCTCAGTGACTGTAGCTAGATTACAGACAAATATCTCTCAACATTCGAACAATTTGATCTGGGCAGTTTTCACACTGTTCAGTGGCCAGTTGGAGGTATGGCTCAGTACTAGTGGCCTGCAGTGGCAGATAGCCACTGATCCATGATGCCTATTCCCAGAACAGTATTAAATGTATGTGCCTGTCAATCACCTCAGGCGCCTGGACACATAGCAGAAAGGAGCCAGATGCAACAGCAGATGAATTAGAACCTCAGTGTACTGAAAAGAAGGCTACTGTAGTCTCTGAAGGTTCCTACAGAAAAGCACTTGCTTGCCAATTTACACCTCCTAGCACTGACGGCATGCCGAGGGGAAGTAGATTAGAGCTGAAGGGTGCACAATTGCAAATGCTAAGAGGAAGCATGATGTTCAAAAGCAGTAAGATAGTGTTAACTGTGGCTCAGAAGCAGCACTTATGCTTCTGAGTCAGAAGATTTTGGAAGTCCATAATGCAGTCTGACACTTCAGTGCAATACTGAGGTGTTGTGCGCTACTGGAGATGTTGTCTTTTGGACGAGGGCCCCTCTGCCTCTCAAGTGGACTTGAAAGGTCCCATGGGAAATTCTCTTTGATGTCTTGGCCTCACATATCCCTCCTCCAACATCAGAAAAAAAACACCTGGCCATTTCCCTCTTTGTAGAATCTTGCTCTGTGCAAATTGGCAGCCACATTTTCATTTTTACAACAGTAATTGCACAAGTGCTTCATAGGCTGTTTTGGCAAGTAAAAGGTGGGATAGATACTCTTTATTTTCTTTAAAAAAAATGTTTGAACATATGTTATTTGGGCAGACTGGGTTTTGTCAAGGTTAGGGAATTACTGGCATAATGTTTCAGAATGGGAGTTATTTATGAAGTTTCTACACAGGAATGATTTACGGTAGTTTCTGGTGAGATTAAGCACAGTGACTGAACTTTTTAAGCAGCGACCGCAGATATTTTTGCTCATAGATGTTGTGTAACTAGCAAATGTTTCTCCTGTGCACCCTTTTCCTCCATAGGGTGTCAGCTGCCCATCATCTTGTTGACCTTGTGCTCCTTTTCCTTCCTTCTCTGTGGCACTTCATTGAATTGAAAAATTACACAGCAAGTAGCAAAGCACCACAACTGAGCCAGCTAGTGATAGAAAATGGAGGGAAGTCGTAACTTTCACAGACACTGGATGTGTATTGCCTGTCACAGGGAAGGACTCTAAGGGTGGAATCTTCTGCTCCCGCCATAAGTTCCGTGGCGGAATAAAGAGACGGGATTAATTTGCGCTGCGAAGTGGGGGCTTTCTTCAATGCATAATCGTGCACTGCCCGCCTCATTAGTTATGCATGCGTGCGTTCCGCGTCGAGTCTCGTGGCAGGGTGGGCAGGAAGTTGGGTGCCCTGCCGTCATGTCCGGGAATCCTATTTAAAAGGCACCCGGCCAGCCCTTCACTAACAGGGAGAAGGAAAGGATGAGTAGGAGAAGGCAGCAAGCCACGGCTACTCGTTTCAGCAATGTGCCCTTGGACCATCTACTGGAGGCAGTTCAGGAGGGGTGGGATGCCCTCCTCCCCAGGGATGGCCACAGCTGACCACTGTGGCCTGGGAGGAGGTAGCCAGGGTGTCCAGCTTCCTAGGCTTTCTGGGAGCTGCACTCACCCAGGCAACTGGAGACTTATCCATTGCACTCCTCACTTGTACTATCCATATGGTGGTCAGGTTTTGGGGAATTACAAGGCCAGTTAACAGCAACAGAATTAGCAGCCTTCAACCTGCTCTTTCATCATACATGGTCACAATCCATCTGTCTGTCTTATGCAGGAGAAGGAAGCCCAAAGCAGGACGGAGGTGATGCCTGAGCTCTGGCCCCTCAAACTACTTGAATAGCAGATGGCGACATTGGCACCCGCCAACCATCTAGCGAAGAAACATACATAATCCATACAACCTCAGCAAATCAAGGCGATTGATGAGTACTAATTTTGAACCAGCCTAGGCTGGTCACTCATTCTCTCCTCTCGCCATCCTAGGTGCCAGCAGGAAGAGGAGGGGGCCAGCCCCCACACCTGAAGTCAGCCCCAGCCCGCAGGAAACCCTGGAAGAGGACGAGGACAACTTCTCACCTGTAGACTAAGATAAAAAGCAAAATACTGCGGATACTGGAAATCTGAAACAGAAGCAGAAAATGCTGGAAAAAGCTCAGCAGGTCTGACAGCATCTGTGGAGGGAGATACAGAGTTAACATTTCAAGTTCGCATGACCCTTCTTCAGAGCTGAAGAGAAGTGGAAATGTGATGAAATTTATAATGTTTAAGGGAGGCGGGGCAGGTGGAGCTGGATTGATAGCAACGCACATCCAGGACCCTCCACTCCTTTGCGTCTCTCCCTGCTTCACGGATCCTTTCACCTGCCTCCAGTATTCTCCCTCCACCCCTCCCTCTGGCCTCTTACCTGCTATCGATCTTTTCCTTGAGAGCTGTGGGCGTGACATCGGCTGTCTAAATTTCTCTGCCCCTCTCACCCACTCTAACCTGTCTTCTTCTGAACTTGCCGCACTCCGTTCTCTCAAGTCTAACCCTGACTTTGTTATCAAACCCGCTGACAAGGGTGGTGCTGTTGTTGTCTGGCGCACTGACCTCTACCTCACAGAGGCTGAGCGTCAACTCTTCTTCCTACCTTCCCCTGGACCATGACCCCACCACCGAACATCAAGCCATTGTTTCCAGGGCTGTCACTGGCCTCATCTCCTCTGGAGATCTTCCCTCCACAGCTTCCAACCTCATAGTCTCCCAACCTTGGACAGCCCGCTTCTACCTCCTTCCCAAAATCCACAAACAGGACTGTCACAGTAGACTGATCTTGTCAGCCTGCTCCTGCCCCACAGAACTCATTTCTTCCTATCTTGACTCCACTCTCTCTCCCCATGTCCAGTCTCTTCCCACCTTATCCATGATTCTTCTGATGCCCTACATCATATCAACAATTTCCAGTTCCCTGGCCCAACCGCCTCCTCTTCACCATGGACGTCCAATCCCTCTACACCTCCATCCCCCACCAGGATGGTCTGATGGCTCTCCGCTTGTTCCTTGAACAGAGACCCGAACAATCCCCATCCACCGCCAATCTCCTCCGTCTGGTTGAACTTGTTCTCTCACTGAACAATTTCTCCTTAAACTTGTCTCACTTCTTCCAAATAAAAGGTGTGGCTATGGGTACCCGCATGGGTCCCAATTATGCCTGTCTCTTTATGGAGTATGTGGAACATTCCTTGTTCCAGTCCTACTCAGATCCCCTCCCACAGTTCTTTTTTTGGTGCCGCTTCATGCTCTCGTCTGAACCTGGAAAAATTGATCAATTTTACTTCTAATTTCCACCCCTCTATTACCTTTGCATGGTCCACATTTGACACTTCCCTTCCCTTCCTTGACCTCTCTATCTCTATTTCTGGTGATAGACTGTCCACCAATATTCATTAAAAGACCACCCGACTCCCACAGCTACCTCGACTACAGCTCCTCACACCCTGCTTCCTGTAAGGACTCCATCCTATTCTCTTAGTTCCTTCGCCTCCGTTGCATCTGTTCCGATGATGCCACTTTCCAAAACGGCGCTTCTGACATGTCTTCCTTCTTCCTTAACTGAGGATCCCCCCCATGGTGGTTGACAGGGCCCTCATCCGTGTCCAACCCATCTCCCGCCCCTCTGCCCTCACACCTTCCTCTCTCTCCCAGAACCATGTTAGGGTCCCCCTTGTCCTCATTTTTCACCCCACCAGCCTCTGCATTCAAAGGATCATCCTCTGCCATTTCCGCCAACTCCAGCATGATGCCACCATCAAGCACATCTTCCCCTCACCCGCCCTGTCAGCATTCCATAGGGACCGTTCCCTCTGGGACACCCTGGTCCACTCCTCCATCACCCCCAATACCTCAACCCCTTCCCATGGCACCTTCCCATGCAATTGAAGAAGGTGCAACACCTGCCCCTTTCCCTTCTCCCTCCTCACCGTCCAAGGGCCCAAACACTCCTTTCAAGTGAAGCAGCACTCCACTTGCACCTCCTTCAATTTGGTCTATGGCATCTGCTGCTCCAAATGCGGTTTCCTTTACATCGGGGAGACCAAACACAGACTGGGTGACCGCTTTGTGGAACGCCTTCGCTCAGTCCTCAAGCATTACCCAGACCTTCCAGCTGCTTGTCATTTCAACACACCACCCTGTTCTCATGCCCACATGTCCGTCCTTGTCCTGCTGTAATGTCCCAGTGAAGCCCGGTGCAAACTGGAGGAACAGCACCTCATCTTCCGATTAGGCCCTTCACAGCCTTCCGGACTGAATATTGAGTTCAACAACTTCAGACCATGAACTCTCTTCTCCATCCTCACCCCCTTTATCTAATCGCCTTTTTCTACATACATATTTTTATACACTTACTTTTATTTTCATTCATTTATTCGTGGTTTTATCCCCCTTTTTTAACCCCCCTTCTATCCCATTTTCTATCCCTTTTTTTCCCCCACCACTGCCCCCTCCCCCCACCCCATCCCCTACAGGGCCATCTGTTACTTGTTCCATGATGTTCTTTCGCATATTGTGACCCCTGTTCTGCTATTATCACCTTCTGCTTTCTTACCTTTATGCCACTATCAGCACCTTTTTAAGCACTAACCAGTACCATTAACCCTCCCTTTGTCCGTTAGTTCATGACATCTTTGTCAATCCCTTCTTTGTCCCCACTTATTGCTGGCCTTTTATCCAGCTCCACCTGCTCCACCCCCTCTTAAACAGTGTAAAGTTCATCACATTTCCACTTCTCTTCAGCTCTGAAGAAGGGTCATACGGAATTGAAATGTTAACTCTGTTTCTCTCTCCACAGATGCTGCTAGACCTGCTGAGTTTTTCCAGCATTTTCAGTTTTTGTCTCACCTGTAGAGCTGTCACAGCATTCAACTGAACTCTCCATGAGCTCAGAAACACACACTTTGGTGGTTCATAGATCTAGTTTAGGCTCAGACTCACACTCTGGTGTTCACAGCAGGGGGTAACAGTGACAGCCAAGGTCTCTGGCGCTTGGAGGACTGCTGGAGAGAGGCCCCTGCTAAGTCTGAGTCAGATGATGAGCCTCTGGAAGCAGTCATGAAGAAGATGCTGGATTATCAGCGAGTATTAGGTGGAAACCCTGGGGATATCCATCCAGGAATCTCCAAGGATGTCCAGGCATCCCCCCAATCCCCTCTGCCTGTGACATTATCAGCTCCAGCTGCTCAGGTTGAGGAGGATGCACCTGCTCCTAAGCAGGAGCTCCAGAGCAGGCCGGGGCCCTCAGAAGACACCCGCCGAAGTCATCACGGACAACAGGGCATGGTAGTTAGCAGGCTGCCTCCACCTCTGCTGAGGATGCCAGGGAAGCACCTAGACATAGCGGTAGAGGAAGGAAAATTTAAAAATATTGAAAGAGCACACGTGGCACAGATGTTCAATGATTGTAAACACCTTCTGCATTCCCAAGTATATGTTATGTTGTACTTTTTGGGAGTCTCCTGGATTTATTCTTGCTGATAGTTATTTTAATGGCCACTTGGACTTTATCCCTTCCAGGGTAGGACCAAGGATGTCTCCCATGGAGTCATCGCTCCTTGACAAGGGCGATGACTGCCATGTGCGAGCAGCCTCCCACTCACAGTATTCAGCTGGTGTCCACTGTCTTCGGGACTCTAGGATAGACCTTGTCATAATGGAAAGACTAACCACATGAGCCCTTGTCAGGCAGGTCCATTCCCCCTGGAGGATCGAGGTTTGGAGTCACAACTTGGCAGACATTCACCTCCCTCCTTTCCCAATGTCTTCATCCTGGGGCTGCCACAGAAGAGAGATGGCCCCTGAAGCCAAGAAGCATTCATCCCCCAAATTAGTGATGCCTCATTTGGCTGCCTTGTGGACACTGTGCAGGCCCAGCGGGAGGCGCTGGAGGAGGTCTACAAACCTGACTGACAATATTAGAAAAGCAGGTCCCTTTAAGGGTAAACCAGGACAAACTTCAAAGTGAATTGACAGCAGCTGATGCTCATTGAAGCCTGTACTTAAGGCCTAAGTTTTGTCCTGGTAAGTGGGTTTTTACTTCTGGACAGGGAAAGGATTTAGGAGGGAAGAGAGGAAACTGGTATTTGTACTGAACAGTAGTTTAACAATAAAACAGTTGTGATTCACAGATTGTCTTCTGCAGCCTATATCTACCTATTAAACATAGTAGCAGAGGATTGACCTTGAACTTTTCAGGTGGGAAGATAAAGAAAACAGAAAGCAAGCCCTGTTTCTGACAAAAACAAAGCTCCCAGTGGCTTTTAAGGTGAAATAGCTGAGTCACACTGCAGGATCACAAACCATTGTTACTCACCGATCTTTTTGGACCTAGAAGGTAATAAACAGTTGAGACCAGTGTTCTTATTTCACTGTTTTTACTGTTTTTGTTCTGGGAAGCTGAAATGTCCAAAAACCAGGAACCAAGTATTTGAAGCAACTCATGAAGCATAGAAGTCCTCGCAATTGAGAGGTGTTTGTAGCTACTAATAGACTAGAAGACAGGGTGATATAAGAGGCTACACTAATAGAGTTACAAAGCTGGAAAGAGTTCAGAGGTTGATGATAGAGGACAACCTATTCTGTCACACAGATGGATTTGTACAGAGAAAGTCCTACCAGATGGTACCTATAAGGCCAAGGCTAGGTTGGTAGCCAGAGGTTTGGAGGAATGCTTGGGGAAGAGAGAGATCAGAGTAGATTCTCCCACAGCTGGAAGTGTGATTTAGGAGATCTTTTTGGCCATTTTAACAACTTATTCTTCGAAATGTAACTCCATAGATATCAAAGCGGCTTTCCTTCAATCTGCTTGAGAGGGAAGTATTCTTCCAACTTCTGAAAGAAGCACCAGGAATAGAGGGGAAGCTTTGCGAATTGAATCGAATTGTGTTTATGGGTTAAATGCCACTTCTCATGTTTGCTTTTTTTCAGTAAGGGCAGCTCTGTTAAAGTTAGGGTGTTTACAACTGAATGCGGACCCAGCCATGTCCTACTGGCACTGTCACAGAAAACTTCCGGGCATCTCCATGATGCATATGGACGATTTCTTTTGTGGCGAGGGGCACTAATGACTTTGAAGAAAACATTATTAATCAAATTAGAAAAGAATTTAAAATTGGCAGTCAAGCTTCTGGGGCTTTCAAATATGTGGGTTTGGAGATTAAGCAGGGTGAGCCAGGTGTAATTTTACATCAACAGTCTCTCTTGGATAATGCCAATCCCATCACAGTTAGCCATACCAGATCCAGGCAGAAAGGTGCGGCTGCTACCAAGGATGAGATGGAAGAGCTGAGGAGTCTCGTCGGACAGCTCAATTGTTTAGGCGCACAGACAAGGCCAGATGCAAGTCTTGTTGTGCTGGATCTATGTCTTGTCATGAAAAATTTGAAGGTTGAGGACATCTTGAGAGTGAATAAAACTTTTTTAAAAAGTAGAAATAGAGAAGTGTATGCTGAAGTTCCGAGCTGTGGGTAATCATTTTTAGTGATGCCTCACATGCAAACCTTGGCGATGGATTTTCCAGTGCAGGAGGGCTCGTGATATTTCTTGTGGGAGATCTGGGGAGAAATGCTATTTAAAAAAGAAACTGAAAGAACAATACCAATAGAATGTTACTTAGATAACTGGTCTTTGGGGATAATGGTGACATAGTGGCATTGTGAGTGGACTGGACTGGTATGCCAGAGACCCAGGGTAACGATCTGGAGACCTGGGTTCAAATCTCACCTCTGCAGATGGTGAAATTTGAATTCGATAAAAGATCTGGAATTAAAAGTCTGACGACGACCATGAAACCGTTGTCGGTTGTTGTAAAAACCCATCTGGTTCACTAATGTCCTTTAGGGAAGGAAATCTGCCATCCTTACCTAGTCTGGCCTACATGTGACTCCAGACCCACAGCAATGTGGTTGACTCTTTAAAAAATGCCCTCTGAACAAGGGCAATAAATGTGACACCCACAGAAAATGTACATTCTACAAAAAACGTAAATGAAAAAAGACTAGCCAATTTAAAGCAGCAGATGTTGGAGAGGAAAGAAATCTCTAAGCTGAGCTGAGATGGGTAGATATTAGTCATCAACTATTGGATTGTTTCACTAAGAGGAATACCTTCAAAGAAAAGTTGCTGAAGGTTCTAGAAGAAGGATGTCTTGCTATGTAATTATTTTTTTCCTATATGTTGTAGGGTGGCTGAGTTATATTAATAATGATAGAATTGATCTGCAGACACTTCTTGAAAGGAAACATTAAGTTTATTTACAATATACCCAGCAGCAACTACACGTGTGCCTTCAACTCCAACTCTATCTCTACGCTGACTGCTGAATAGCCGCGCTATTCTCCTATCAGTTACTACAGATCATGTGATCTTGCCTAACAAGTGTTATTCTTAAAGGTACATTGCACACTAAATAAAACCATAATTACTACTTTCCTCCCCCTTTAACTTGGATTTCCATATTATATTTACAAGTACATATTTTTCAAGACAACATAATATTTATACTGGGTAAGGAATTTACAAGTTCAGTCTTTCAGGTGGTTTCCTGGTACGTGTGGAACGTCGCAGCTCCACAACTTCAGATTCTTTGTCAGGAACCTCCTTTTCCGGAGTTGCCTGAACATCAGGTGCTTCGGTGGGTACTTGCAGTTCTGTATCCTCAACACTACAGGAACATCAGACATGTCAGTCAGACAACAGGTAACGCAGACCCGGTCATGATCACTGGTGAAACCGTTTCTTGAGGCTGTCTCTTTCTTCCTTAAATGGACCTCGTATTTACAGATGATCCAGCGTTCCACCTCCATCTGGTAAGATGGAGGTCCAGTCACCGCACTTATTTCACCCGGTAACCACTTTGGTCCTTCCCCGAAGTTTCTCACATATACCGGCTCTCCCACGGTAAATTTCCTCTCGCGACTATGCCAGTCATGTCTAGTTTTCTGGCTTCCCTGGCTCCTTTCCACCTTCCCCTCTAAATTTGGGATTATTAAACTCAATCTCATCCTGAGATGGCGTTTCAACAATAACTCTGCAGGTGTGACACCTGTTGTTGTATGAGGGGTGGTCCTATAATGAAAAAGTAGGATTGCTAGTTTGGTTGCCAAGGAATCGCCAGTTAGCTTTTTCATGCCTGCCTTGAACATTTGCCCTGTCGGCTAGTCCGTTTGAGGAAGGGTGGTAGGGTGCAGTTTTCACATGAGTGATACCGTTGAGGCTGATAAACCATTGAAACGTTTGCGATTTGATTACCAGGCCTATGTACGAAAGTGTATTCATATGCTGCCAGAATTAAAACCCTATTAGTACTTCTGTATCTTCTTTCTACATGCCTTTTTCATTCGAGTGCAGACTTTCATCTCGGCCTTCTTTTTGACTTCACTGTTGGCCAGACTTCTCTCAGGTGCAAGCTCAACTTGTCTGAGCTCAGTGGCTGAGTCTCCCAAAATTTCATTATCTGTCTGCTTCTTGGAAAATTCTGCGACTTTTGCTTCCAAAGCCTCGTTGGCTTCACTTAGCTGATTCTTTAGCTCTTCCATCTCTTTCTTGTATTGGTTTGCTGCCTCCTGGAAAATTGAACAGTTTGTATCTTCTCTGCCAACTCATTCTTCTGTTTGTTCAGAAAGGTGCTGAATTCTTTCTGTTTCTCTTCATACTTTTCCAGAGGTGCAAACTTTGACCTGAGGGAATCTTGTAGTTTGTGAAGGTCTTTCAACAGGTTTTCTTTTTCCCTTTGAAGGTTGCTCACCCCGTCTCGAACTCTGTCATCAAGCAGGGTCTCTTCGAGTTCCTTCTGCTGCTCTTCCAGATTTTGGCTTAGGACAGCTTACATTTCTTCAGGTTGTTGAGTCTTTACGCACGCTCTTTTTCAAAACAGGAATGCTTCCAGCTTCCTTTTGGAATCCCAGTGGCCACTCAAGGTTGATTTCCCTTAGCCAATTTTTGCCCTAAAAGGCTTGGTCCTTTGCCTCTCAATACTAACACTGGTAGCTTTGCCAATTGGCTTCCATAATGGACAGTTACCCTGTTTGCGTCTGTTACTTGAATGTCTTTACCCATATATGTTTTTAGCTTGCAGGCTGTTTCTTCTAAACTTAATTGATGTTCACTATTATTCAAATATCTGAACGTATGTTCCCCAGTTACTGTAGTGGAATCTCTCGTGTCCACTTCCATTCTAACAGGTTTGCCATTTACTTTCACTGTGACGAAAATTGGTTTGGTCTTGATGTAGCTCGGCTATACGTTCTGCTTAGCGTCCCCTCACATAAAAAGCCTCATAGACTCGCAGACATGTACAGCACAGAAGGGGGCTGTTCAGCCCATCGTGCCTGTGCTGGTCAACTAAGATCTGACTACACTAATCCCATTTTCCAGCGCTTGGCCCATAACCCTAGAGCCTAAGGCAACAGTGGCAAAGTGAAAATTGCGGTCCGTGGCTGATTGCAGTTGGCGGTCTGTTCCTGGGCCGATCCCAGACCTGCCGATTACCCTCGCCCGCCGACCTAAAAATTCTACCCATAGAGTACCAAGAAATTTATTATTCAAGTTTACATTTAACTTTCAACTCCACAATATGTTTTTTTTTAAACCTGTACACATATGTTACATGTACCTTTCCATATGTTATAGAATCAGGAGCAAAATGGAAGTGTTTGAATTTGATTTATTTTCAGTTGCAAATAAATATGCAACCAGCTTTTACAAAGTCATACAATACTTATTTATCTAAAACTGGAACTGAGAATCTGCTTAATCAGGAAAATAAGTAAAAGCTAACACAGCTTCTTAAAGGATAGAACTTGCCTGCCAACCTCATAAAGTTTCTGTGGAGGTAACATTCCAAACTGATAGAAGGAAGTTACAGAAAAGGTGTTTTGAGGCCGATATTGACTATGATAGTCAAATGGGTGATAACGAATTGGTAGCGTCTTTTACATTGCCCTGGTTTTTATTTCCATTGACTTCAGAGCTAATGATACAAGAACGGAAAGAGATACTTGAGGTACAAATAGATGGGTAAGCATGACATCAAATGCGAGTAACCCTATTGATCGGGACTGTGAAGGAGAAGCATTGGAGGAAGCTGATGTGTTCAACCATGTCAAAGGCTGCAGAGATGTCAAGAAAGGTGAGGAGATGAGATTAAAATTATAAACTACATCTTTTGTGACTGTGGCAATAGTGTATTATTCTTTTTTTTCACCTGGGCTGATCAATGGCAAAATGTTCAATATTAACAAATGTAAGGCGTAGCATACTGGAAATAAACATAAGAGGCATGTGCATGCCATGGGTGGGCAGGACCTGTCAAGGGAGATTTTAGAAGAGATTTAGATGACTCCGGGGATCTGGAGACCTGGATGATTTGTCAGTTGCCGTGACCAAACACTGTGGGACAGTAATGCACAAGGCAAACAGGAAGTATTGCTGCATCTTACTTTTGTTCCAGGGTGTGAGCTGCTGAAGGTGTTTTTCTTGTCCATCAGCAGTGGCCTTGAGAAAGTGCCAGACCTTCTCCTTGAACCACTGCAGTTTTTGTGGTGGTGATGTTTGCACAATGGTAGTATAGGCAGGAACATATGGGATAATGACCCAGTGACAACATATGGTTGATGATATTTAAGTGCAACTTATGATAGTCAGTGATTTTGAGGCTCTCTGAGGTGATGGTGATCCCACCATATTACTTCTCTTATATTCCCCTTGGTAGAGATCGTAGGAGAAGGAGCGACTTTGAGTTTTATTCTATATACCGCAGCCATAGTACATGGGTAATGGGTGGGCGGGGGGGGGGGGTGGAAATTGAGTATAGTGACATCATAGAATGGTTGCAGCACAGAATGAGACTATTCATCCCATCTTGTCCCTGCTGCTCCTCTGAAGGAACAATTCCCCTAGTGCCATGCTCCTGTCTTTTCCCTGTGACCATACATTTTTTTTTTCATTTTAGATCATGATCCAATTCCCGTTTGAAAGCCTCAATTGACCTACCTCCACCACACTCAGTGCATTCCAGATCCTAACCACTCGCTGAGTGAAAGAGATTTTCCCTCATGTCGCCACTGCTTCTTTAGCCAATTACCTTAAATCTGCACCTTGTGGTTTTTGATCCTTTCGCCAATGGGAACAATTTTTCCCAATCTACTCTATCCATACTCCTCATAATTTTGAATACATCTATCAAATCTCTTCTCAGCTTCTCCTTCTCCAAGGAAATCGTTCCCAATTTCTCCCATATTTCTACGTGACTGAAGTTTCTCATCTCTGGAACTATTTTCCTGAATTTCCCCTTCACCTAAAGTGTGGTGGCCAGAACTGGATGTGACACTGCAGTTGAGGCCAAACCAGTGTCCTATAGAAGTGTTCCTTGCTTTTGTACTCTCTGCCTCTATTGATAAAGCCCAGGATGCCATATGCTTTAATAACCTCACTCTTCCAGGTGAATCACTTCACCCTTCTCTGCATTGAATTTCATCTGTCTCTTGTCTGCCCATTCCACAAGCCTGTTTATGTCCTTTTGAAGTTCTACACCTTTTTCCTCATGGTTCACAATACTTCCAAGTTTCGTATCACCTGCAAATTTTGAAATTGGGTAATGTACACCAAGGTCTAGGTCATTAATATATATTTAGAACACCAATCCCTGGGTAATCACCTGCAAATTTTGAAATTGGGCCATGTACACCAAGGTCTAGGTCATTAATATATATTTAGAACACCAATCCCTGGGTAACTCCACTTTAACCCTTCCTCCAAACTGTTGCTAATGTCCATTTTATTCTATGAGCCTTAATGTCTGCTCACAAGTCTGTTGTGTGGGACTTTAACAAATACCTTTTGGAAGTCCATGTAAACCACATCAATAGCATTACCCTCATCAACCTTTTTTGTTACCTCATCAAAAAACTCAAGCAAGTTAGTTAAATGCAATTTGCCCTTAACAGGCTTTCCTCAATTAACTCACATTTGCACAAGTGACTATCAATGTTGTCCTGAATCAGTGTTTCTAAAAGCTTCCCCACCACCAAGGTTAAGGTGACTGGCCTGTAGTTGTTAGACTTATCTTTATACCTTTTTTTCAACAAGGATGTAACCTTTGCAAATCTCCAGTCCTCCAGCACTAATCCTGAGTCTTAGGAACTTTGGAAAATTATGGCCAGTGCCATCACAATTCCCACTCTCACTTCCTTCGGTATCCTTGAGCACATCTTAGGGGAGGTGGACTCAGGGTAATGCTCTGGGAACCTGAGTTCAAATCCCACCGCTGCAGATGGTGGAATTTGAATTCAATAAAAATCTGAAGTTAAAAGCCTGATGATGACCATGAAACCATTGCTGATTGTCATAAAAACCCATCTGGTTCACTAGTGTCCTTTGAGGGAAGGAAATCCGCTGTCCTTATCTGGTCTGGCCTACATGTGATTCCAGACCCACAGCATTGTGGTTGACTCTTAAATGCCCTTGTCAGAGGGATGGGCAATAAATGCTGACCTAGCCTGTGCTGCCCACATCCCATGAATAAAAAAATACTCATCCGTTCCTGGTGCCTTATCAACTTTAAGTACAGACAGCCTCTCCAAATACTTCTTCCTAGTTTTAAGCCCTTCAAGTGTCTGAATTATCTTCTGTTTCACTATGACCTGCTACTATCTATTTCTTTGGTATATACAGATACAAAGTATTCATTTAATACCTCAGCCATGCCCCCTGCCTCCAAGCATAAATCCCCTTTTTTGGTCCCTAATCAGTCTCATTCCTTGTCTTAACATCCTTTTAGTATTTATATGCCTATAGAGGGCTTTTGGATTTCCTTTTATGTTAACTGCTAGTCTTTTCTCAGACTCACTTTTTGCTTCTCTTATTTGGTTTCTCAATTCCCCTCTGAGCCTTTTATAGTTGACCTGGGTCTCAATTGTGTTACCCACCTGACATCTATCATAAGCACACTTTTCCTGCCTCATCTTAATTTTTTATCTCCTTCATCATATAGCGATATCTAGATTTGTTTATCTTACCTTTCTCCACTGTGGAAATTGGCTGTACTTGATCTATCTCTTGTTTAAAGGCAGCCCATTGTTCAGTTACAGTTTTGCCTGCTTATCGTTGATTTTAAAATATCTGGGCCAGATCCATTCTTAACCATTGAAGTTGGCTTTCCCCCAAAGAATTATTCTTACTCTGGCTTGCTCCTTGTCTTTTTCCATCCTCCTCCTCCTTCAGGTACTATGCCCTAAGAGGGCATTGGTGACCATGGACTTTTATTGGATTGTCCATGATTCTGCTTGGCAAAGTACTGCAGTGGTTTGCCATTGCCTTTTGCAGTATGGCTGACCAGGAAACTCTCCTGGTCTTTACCACCTACTATGAGGCATATTAGAAGGATTTACAGACTGAAAATCAACATACTTGGCCATGTTATGCACAGACATTCCTAAAGTGGGACTTGAACCAGGAGCTTCTGGCCAACAGGTAGGGATGCTACCACTGCATCACAAGACCTGCCCCATCCTCTTCCATAGCAAACCTAAACCTTTTGATACAATGATCACTGTCCCCTAAATGTTCGCTTGCTGACGCTTGATCCAATTGACCCACGTCAATTCCAAAAAACAGGTCCAGAAATGCCTTATTTCACATTGGACTGGAAACAAACTGCTGTAGAAAATTTTCCTGAACACACTCAAGGAACACTTGCCCCTCTCTGTCCTTTATACTAGGACTATCCGAGTCTATGTTTGTATAATTAAAACTCCCCCGTTATAATTACACTACAATTCTTGCACTTCTCAATTTCCCTGCAAATTTCTTCCTCGATATCTCTCCAAATAGTTGGTGGCCTATAAAACTACACCAAGCAACGTAATTTTTTGCTCCTTAGCTCCAGCCCAATAGATTCTGTCCTTGACCCATTTGGGACATCCTCCCTGTCCAGCATTGCAATGTTCTCCTTGATCAATATTGTTACGCTCTAGCCCTTTCCAACCTTTCCTATCTTCCCTGAACACCTTGCATCCAAGAATATTTAATACCCAGTCCTGCCCTTCTTTGAGCCAGGTCTCTGTAATTGCCACAATATCAAATTGCCATGTAGCTGTGTCTGCAACTCACTAGTCTTATTCACCACACTCCACACATTCACATCTATGCACTGTAAACCTAATTTTGACTATATTACTTACCCTGTTATGCTGAACACATCTTACTATTTCCTACTCCAGTTCTATCTGTCCCTCCCAATATTCTCAGCACCTTGATATTTCTCTCTAGTATGATCTTCTGGTCCCCACACCCCTGCCAAGTTAGTTTAAACTCTCCCCAATAGCATTAGCAAATTGCCCCACAAAGAAATTGGTCCCAACTCCTTTTAGGTGCAATGTGTCTGGCCTATACAGGTCCCTTCTCCTCCAGAACTGATCCTAATGTCTCAAGAATTTAAAGTTATCTCTCCTATGCCATCCCTGCATCTGCATATTCATCTGCTCTATCCTCCTACTTCTATACTCTGTGTATGGTACTGGGGATAATCCAAAGATCACTACCTTTGATGTCCTTCTTGCTAATTTCCTACCTAGCTCCCTAAATTCTGACTGCAGGATCACATCCCCCTTTTTACCTATGTTTTTGGTACCAATGTGGACCACGACAGCTGGTTGTTCACCTTCCCACCTCAGGGTGCTCTGCAGGCATTCAGTGACATCCTTCACCCTGGCACCAGGGAGGCAACATGCCATCCTGGATTCACATCCTTGGCCACAAAAACACCTGCCTGCTCTCCTAATTATCAAATTTCCTATCACTATTGGTCTTTTAATCATCTTCGTGCCCACTCCCTGCACAGCTGAGCTAGCTGTGGATTTGGCTCTGGCTACACTTCCCAGACAAAACATCACTTCCATTAAGATTCAGAACTGAATCCTGGTTGGAAACTGAGATGCATTCAAGAGACTTTTGCACTACTCATTGGTCCTCCTAGACTGCCTGGTGGTCACCCATTCTCTCTCTCCCTGCACACTCTTAAGCTGTGGGGTGACCGCATCTACAACAGTGTTATCCACAAAGCTCTTAACTACACAGATGTGTCTTGGTGACACCAGCTGCTTCTCAAGCCCTGAAACACAGAGCTTGAGCTTCTATAGCTGACGACGCTTCCTACACATATAGTTATCCAGGACACAGGAAATGTCCTGGAGTTCCCACATGGAACTGGATGTGCACTCAAGGGGTTGAAACTGCCCTGCCATTCTTCCATCTACGAGAAAATAAAACTTTTTGTTTAAAAAATAAAGACTCACTAGCTATTCGCTTCTCTATTTTTTCGTTGTCACTTAAATATAGGGATGTGAATTGAAATGTTTTACTTGACTCTTATTATATTAAAAAAAAATAATTTCCCAGCTCCTTAGGCTAACTTCCTAACTTTGGAGAAAGAGAAACCCAGCTACAATACTCACCAACCAATCAACTCATTGCCTTCCTGTGATGCCATAGTTGGATTTTTTTTTCTCTCTCTAATCAGTGAACTCTGACCTGCTGCACACTCTTCCCAGTTTGCTTCACAGTGAGCCCTGACCTGCTGTACACTCCTCCAAGTCTGCTTCACAGTGAACCCTGACCTACTGCACACTCCTTCCGGTCTGCTTTACAGTGAACCCTGACCTGCTGCACACTCCTCCCAGTCTGCTTCACAGTGAACCCTGACCGACGAACATATAAAATAAGAGCAGAAGTAGGCCATTTGGGCCTTGAGCGTGCTGCACCATTCATTACGATCATGGCTGATCTGCGTGGGTTTCGAATTTCACATTCCTATCTACCTCCGATAACCTTAGCTTCTTGTTCGGCAAGGGAATCAATCTAGCTCTGTCTTAAAAATATTCAATGACCCCGCTCCACTGCCTTCTGAGGCAGAGTGCTCCAAAGCCGCACAACATTCAGAGAAAATAATTCTCCTCATCTCTGTCCTAAAAGGCCCACTAGTTCTGGACTCGCCCACATGAGGAAACATCCTTTCCATGTTCACCTTGTCAATACTGTCCAGGATCTTCTATACTATCAAGTCACCTCTCACACTTCTGAACTCCAGTTGAAACAAACCCAGTCTGATAACCTTTTTCGCAAGGCAACCCGCTCATTCCAAGTATCAATCTAGTAAACCTTCTCTGAACCACTGTCAACACATTTACATCTTTCCTTAAATAAGGAGACCAAAACTGCACAATATTCAAGATGTGGTCTCACCAATACCCTGTATTTTTAAAATTCATTTACAGGATATCAGCCTCGCTGGTTAGGTCAACATTTATTGCTCATCCCTAATTGCCCTTGAGAAGGTGGTGGTGAGCTGCCTGCTTGAACTGCTGCAGTCCGTGTGGTGTAGGTATGTTCACAGTGTTGTTAAGGAAGGAGTTCCAGGATTTTGACCCAGTGACAGTGAAAGAAGGGCAATAAACATCCAAGTCAGGACAGTGAGTGGCTTGGAGGGGAACTTTCTGGTGGTGGTGTTCCCATGTGTCTGCTGCCCTTGTCCTTCCAGATGGTAGTGGTTGTGGGTTTGAAAGGTGCTGCCTAAGGAGCCTTGGTGAGTTTCTGCAGTGAATCTTGTAGATGGTACACACTGCTGCTACTGTGTGTCGGTGGTGGAGGGAGTGAATGTGGAAGGGGTGCCAATCAAGTGGGGTGCTTTGTCCTGGATGGTGTCAAGCTTCTTGAGTGTTGTTAGAGCTGCACTCTTCCAGGAAAGTGAAGACTATTCCATCACACTCTTGACTTGTGCCTTGTCGACAGGCTTTAGGGAGTCAGGAGGTGAGTTACTTGCCACAGGATTGCTAGTCTCTGACCTGCTCTTGTACATATGTTTATACAAACAAGGAGCAGGAGTAGGCATTCAGCCCCTCGAGCCTGCTCTGCCATTTAATAAGATCGTGACTGATCTGATAGTAACCTGAAATCTGCATCCCACCTACCGCCAATAACCTATCACCCCCTTGCTTACCAAGAATCTATCCACCTCTGCCTTAAAAATATTCAAAGACTCTGCTTCCACCGCTTTTCAGGAAGAGAGTTCCATAGACTCTCAACCCTCGGAGTGAAAAAGTTTTGCCTCAACTCTGTTTTAAATGGTTACCCCTTATTTTTTAACAGTGACCCCTGGTTCTAGGTTCTTCCACAAGAGGACACATCCTCTCCACATCCACCTTGTCAAGACCCCTCAGGATCTTAAATGTTTCAGTCAAGTTCCCTCTTACTCTTCTAAACTCCAATGGATAGAAGCCTGGTCTGTCCAACCTTTCTTCAAAAGACAACCCACCCATTCAAGGTATTAATGTACTTGGATTGACCATACAAAGCCATAGAAATAACGTAGCCACAGTATTTATATTGCTTGTCCAGTTCAGTTTCTGGTCAATGGTAACCCCCAGGAAGTTGATAGTGGGGGATTCAGTGATGGTAATGCCATTGAATGTCAAGGGGCATTATATAACTGGAGCATAACATCCTTACTTTTATGTTAAATTCCTCTCGTAATAAAAGCTAGCATTCCATTAGCCTTCTTAATTACTTGCTGTACCTGCATACTAACGTTTTATGATTCATGCACCTAGGTTCCTCTGCGGCTTGGAATTTTGCAGCTATTCTCCATTAGTGTTCCTGCCAAAGTGAACAACTTCACATTTTCCCACATTATACTCCATCTGCCATATTTTTGCCCACTCACTCAACCTATCTATATCCGTTTGCAACCACATGTCCTTTTCACAACTTACTTTCCTACCTATCTTTGTGTCATCTGCAAATTTAGCTATCATGCCTTCACTCCACTCATCTAAGTCATTGGTATAAATTGTAAAGACTTGAGCCTCCAGCACAGACACTTGCAGGACTCCACTTGTTACATCCTGCCAATCAGAAAAAGACCCATTTATGCATACTCTCTGTTTTCTGCCAGCCAGCCAACCTTCTAACCATGCTAATATGTTACCCCCTACACCAGGAGCTTTTATTTTCCACAATAACCTTTGATGTGGCACCTTATCAAATGCCTTCTGGAAATCCAAGTACAGCATGTCTACAGGTTCCCCTTTATCCATAGTGCATGTTACGCCTTCAAAGAACTCCAATAAATTGGTTAAACATGATTTCCCTTTTACAAAGCAATGCTGACTCTTCCTAATTACCTTCAGTTTCTCTAAGTGCCCAACTATAACCTCCTTAATGATCAATTCTAACACCTTCCCCACAACAGATGTCAAGCTAACTGGTCTATAGTTTCCCTTTTTCTGCCTCCCTCCCTCCCTTCTTGAATGGAGGGGTTATATTTGCCACTTTCCAGTCCAATGGAACCTTTCCAAAATCTAGAGAATTTTGGAAAATTAGCACCAACGCATCTACTACCTCATTAGCCACCTCTTTTAAGACCCTAGGATGAAGTCCATCAGGACCCAGAAACTTGTCAGCGTGGAGCTCCATCTGTTTGCTTAGTACCACTTCCCTAGCGATTGTATTTTCTCCAAGTTCCCCTCTCCCTTCCACCCTCTGACTTACAGCTATTACTGGAATGTTTTTGTATCCTCTATAGTGAAGGCAAAAGCAAAATAGTTGTTCATTTCATCCACCATTTCCTTATTATCTACTATTAACCTCCCAGTCTCATTCTCTAGAGGACCAACACTCACTTTACTTGCTCTTTTCCTTTTTAAATACCTGCAGAAAATCTTGCTGTCTGTTTTTACATTTCTAGCCAGCTTCCTCTCATACTCTAATTTCTTTCTCCTGATTAACTTTTTAGTCATTCTCTGTCGTTCTTTATATTTTAACCAATCATCTGACCTGCCACTCACCTTTGCACAGTTATATGCTTTTTTCTTAAGTTTGATGCATTCCTTAACTTCTTTAGTTAATCATGGATGGCGGATGCTTCCTCTAGAATTTTACTTTAAAATTATTCTGAGTATTCTGAAACATCCCGTTAAATGTTTGCCACTGCTTCTCTATTGATCTAACTCCTAACCTAGTTTCCCAGTTCACTTCAGCTCCTCAGCTTTCCTGCCCACATAATTGTCCTTATTTAAGTTTAAAATACTAGTCTTAGACCCACTCTTCTCCCTTTCAAACTGGATGTAAAATTCAATCATATGGTGGCTGCTGCTACCTAGGGGTGCCCTTAGTCTGAGGTCATTAATTAATCCTGACACATTACACAATACCAAATCTAATATAACCTGCTCCCTGGTTGGTTCCAGAATATGCTGCTGTAAAAAAAAACTATCTCAAAACCATTCTAAGAACTCCTCATCCAGGCTACAACTGCTAATCTGATTTTTCCAGTTTATACATAGATTAAAATCACCCATGATTATTGCCGTCCCTTTATCACAAGCACCCAATATTTCTTCTTGTATATTTTATTCTAAATTGTGATTACTGTTAGGGGGCCTGTAGACCACTCCGATTAGTGATTTCTTTCACCTACTAGTCCTCATCTCCACCCAAGCTGATACTTTATCCTGATCTCCTGAACCAAGGTCATCTCTAACAATTACACAAATGCCATCCTTGATTAACAGTGCTACCCCTCCACCTTTACCTAGCTTCCTATTCTTCTTGAATGTCATATGCCTCTCAATATTCAGGACCTAATTCTTGCCATCCTGCAGCCACGTCTCATAATGGCTATCAGATCATATTTATTTACTTCAAAGCATGCCTTCAATTCATTTACTTTGCGCATTGCATTCATAAGTGTTTAGTTTTGTCTTTTTGTTATCCTTGTAACATCTAGCCTTGACTACTGGTGTATTCTTCGGTTTTATCTCTCTGCCCCTTCTTGCTATCCTATGACCCTCATTTCCCACATTCATATTATGGTGTCCTGCTTTGAATCTACTCCTTGATTTGCTACACCTACCCAAGCTTGATCCCTCATTATCCCCTTGTTTAGATTAAAGCCCTCTCTACTTCCCTGGTTATGTGATTCGCAGGAACACTCGTCCCAGCACGGTTCAGGTGTAAACCAACTCAACGGTACAGACCCCACTTTTCCTGGTACTGGTGCTAGTGCCCCACAAACCGTAATCCATTTCTCCCATACCAGACTTTGAGCCAGGCATTCATCTCTCTATTCTTATTTGCCCTGTGCCAATTGGCATGTGGCTCAAGTAATAATCCAGAGATTATTATCTTTGAGGTTCTGCTTCTTAATTCGGTACCTAACTTGTCATACAGACTATGCAGAACCTCCTTCCTTGTTTTGCCTATGTTGTTGGTACCTATGTGGACCACGGCAACTGGATCCTCCCCCCTCCTACTGCAAGTTCCTCTCCAGCCCTGAGCAGTTGACCCGAACCCTGGCATCGGTAGGCAACACAGCCTTCTGGACTCTAGCTTTTTGCTCAGACACCTGCTGCACGTTCTTTCCCATCTGCTTCACAGTGATCCTGACATATGAACATATGAACTAGGAACAGGAGTAGGCCACTTTGTCCCTTAAGCCTGCACTGCCATTTGGTAAGGTAACGGCTGATTTGATTGTGGCCCCAACACGACTCCCCTGTCTACCCCATAACCTTTCACTTACTTGTCAATCAAGAATTTATCTGACTCAACCTTAAAAATATTCAATGACCAAGCCTCCATTGCTCTCCGGGGAAGAGAATTCCATAGACTAACGACCCTCTGAGAGAAAAAAAGTTCTCCCCATCTCCGTCTTAAATGTGAGTCCCCTTATTTTTAAACTATCCTAGTTCTTGTCTCTCCTAAAAGGGGAAACGTTATCTTGGCACCCAGCCTGTCAAGTCCCCTCTGGATCTTATATGCTTCAATAAGATCACCTCTTATTCTTCGAACTGTCCAACCTGCTCAGCCTTTCCTTATAAGATAACCCCTTCATTCCAGGAAGCTGTCAAATGAACCTTCTCTGAGCTGCTTCTAATGCAATTATATCAGTAAGGGGCGCATGAGGAGAGAGGCGACTATGCTGGAGTGAGATGGAGACTGATTGAGTAGCGAATTAGGCTCACGTTATAAGTTCTGGTAAGTCCTTTTCAGGTTTAACTATGGGGAGAATTTTCTCCCTGCTGAGCGTGGGCGGAGCCAATCGCTGCCCATGATTGGCTGCGCGCTGCCATTTTATGTGGGCGGGACAATTAAGGCCGGCCCAGCATGACGTACAGCCGGTAGCGCTAGCGCTGCCTGTGCGGGCAGTGGTGAAAGAGGGAGAGTTGAAGCCTGCACTCTTTCACGCATGCATGCGAAGGAGCATGGAAAGCTCTGATGCGTGGAGCTGCCTCAGGGAGATTAAGTTCATATTGAAATATTTAAATAAAGGTAAAAATTATTTAGACATGTCCCCTCATGTGACAGTGTCACATGAGCCAGGACATGTTTATGAAATGTGAATAAATTATTTATAAGTTTTATTAAACCTTCAGGAAACCTCATCCCACCCGTGGATGAGGTTTCCTGAAAAACGTGAAGGACGCCTGGGCTCTTCGCCTGCCCGCCAACCTTAAGGTTGGACGGGCAGCATTGATAATTAGTTTAATTGGCTTTTTAATGGCCTTAATAGGACTTTGACAGTTCGGTGGGCACGCAGCCACCTCCGCCTGCTGAACGAAAGACCTGAATGACGCGCGGTGACGTCGGGATGCACAGCCGAGGTCACCACACGTTATTCTATGCATTGGCATGAAAATTCTCCCCTATAGGTTAAGAATAAATATCTGACATAAGTAAGTTAGGCTAACCTGTTAAGCAGAGAACTGCTGGAGTGGCAGTTATCTGTCAATCACCTGAAAGCAGTTGGTTCAAGTGGTGTTAATTACTGTGGCAGGAAGCTAAACCAGCTAGTGACTCATCAGGGGATCTAGAAAAGAAAAGATTTTCAAACCGTATATCAGTAAGGGGCACACGAGGAGAGAGGTGACTACGCTGGAGTGAGTAGCGAATTAGGCTCAGATGGGAATTTGGTGCATGGGGCAAAGAGGTGTGGTATACCTAGGAATTATTATAAGTTAGGAACAGGAACAGCTGAGCAGAAATGGACCTGGGTGTAAACCTCAGCTTTGGAGCTGAGTTTGAAAAAAAAATCGAACAATGACATCTCAGGAAAACCATAAGTTCATTGATTGGTAAGAAACTACTGTTAGGAAGTGTCTTTAAATAGTTGTAAATGAGAAAAATGTATTATTTTTAAATAATTAGCTACTTGGATTTGAGTAAGAAACAAGGAATAAGGAGAAGCCAGGGCCATTAACATAAAGTAATATAAGTAATCCAAAGTAAATAAAGTTAACATAAGGGAGGCAGCTCAGTCTTCTAGAATGCACATCATGTAATATGTGGGAAGTTGTGGACACTACTGGCGACCTAGCCGACCACATGTGCAGTAAGTGCTCACGGCTGCAGAAACTTGAGCTCCAGGTTTTGGAGCTCAAGCGGTGGCTGGAATCACTGTGGCACATCTGTGACACTGAGAGCTATGTGGATGGCACGTTCAGAGAGGATCTGTGACGCTGAGAGCTATGTGGATGGCACGTTCAGAGAGGTGGTCAGACCACAGGTTAGGAGCATGGAGGCAGAAAGGGAATGGGTGACTGCCAGGCAATCCAAGAGAACAAGGCAGGTAGTTCAGGAGGCCCCTGGGGTCCCGCATGCTAATCAATTTCCATTTTTGAATAAGGGTGAGGGCGTTGGTTCCTCAGGAGTGCAGTCAGAACCACGTTTGTGGCACTATGAGTGGCTGGGCTATACTCGAGGGGAGAAAGAAGAAAGGAAGAGCATTAATTATAAGGGATTCATTAGTTAGGGGAACAGACAGGTGTTTCTGCGGCCGTAGATGTGACTCTCGGGTGGTATGTTGCCTCCCTGGTGGCCAGGGCCAAGGACGTCACCAAGCGGCTGCAGGGCATTCTTCTGGGGGGAGGGTGAACGGCCAGAGGGCGTGGTCCACGTTGGTACCAATAACTTGGGAAGGAAGGGGGGATGTGGTCCTACAGACAGAATTTAGGGAGCTAGGAGACAGTGATCAAAAATAGTAATCTCCGGATTGCTCCCAGTGCCACGTGCAAGTGAGTACAGAAATAAGAGATGAATATGTAACTGGAAAGATGGTGCAGGAGGGAGGCTTTAGATTCCTGGGACACTGGGACTTACTCTGGGGGAGATGGCACCTGTACAAGTCAGATGGGTTGCACCTGAACAAAGCCAGGACTGAGTTCATTGTGGGGCAGTTTGCTAGTGCTGTTGGGAAGGCTTTAAACTAACTCAGCAAGGGTGCATGATCCAGGAGGGTATATTAGAGAGGAATAACAAAGTGCACAAAATACTGGGAGAGACAGATAGCACTAGAATTGAGAATAGTAAGTTTATAGGCAGAGTCAAAGTAAGGGAGAAAGTCATGAAGTCTAAATCAGGGTTATTCAACATGTATGTGAATGCACAGGGTATAGTAAATAAGATTGGCGAGTTACAGGCTCAGATTGCCTTGCGGAATTATGATGATGTGGCAATAACAGGGACCTAGCTCAAGGAAGGGCAGGACTGGGTGTGAAATATTCCTGAATACAAGGTGTTTAGGAAAGGGCAGGAAGAAGAGGAGGAGGGTGGCTGTATTGGTTAAGGAGAGCATTGTAGTGCTGGAGAAAAAGAATGTCCCAGGGGGTTCAAGGACAGAATCAATTTGGCTAGAGCTGAGGAACAAAAAGGGTGCAATTACATTGCTCGGTGTAGTCTATAGATCGCCAACTAAAGGGAAGGATGTAGTGAAACAAATCTGCAGGGAAATTACAGAGCGGTGCAGACATTATAAAGTTGTTATAATGGGGGACATCAATTACCCAAATATAGACTGGGATAGTGGTAGTGTAAAGGGCAGAGGGGGGCAAGAGTTCCTAGATTTTGTTAAGGAGAATTTTCTACAGCAGCATGTGTCCAGCCCAACAAGGAAGGAGGCACTGTTAGACCTGATTCTTGTAAATGAAGTGGGCCAAGTAGATTAAGTGTCAATGGGGGATCATTTAGGAGACAGTGATCATTGTATTGTAAGGTTTAGGATGATGGTAGAAAAGGACAATGTGCAATCCAGAGTAAGAATAATTAACTGGGGGAGAGCCGACTTCAATGGGGCAAGAACAGAGCTGGGCCAGATAGACTGGAACCAAACGCTGGTGGGAAAAACTAGCTGAACTATGGGCTACCTTCAAAGAAGAAATGGTTCAGGCACAGGTCAAGGTATATGCCCTCAATGGGAAAGGTAGGACAAACAAATACTGAGCCCCCTGGATGGAAAAAAGAGATAGAAATTAAGATAAAGAAAAAAATGTGTGCTTATGACAGATGTGTGCTTATGACAAATTTCAGGTAGAAAATACAATTGAGAACCAAGAGGAATACAGAAGGTTCAGAAGGGAGGTGAAGAAGCAAATAAGGGAAGTGAAGAGGGATTATGAGAAAAAGAGTGGCAGCCAACATAAAGGGAAATCCCAAAGTCTTCTATAGGCACATAAATAGTAAAAGGGTGGTAAAAGGAGGAGTAGGGCCGATTAGGGACCAAAGAGGAGATTTACACATGGAGGCAGGCAGCATGGCTGAGGTGTTGAGTGAATACTTTGCATCTGCCTTTACCAAGGAAGCTGATGCTACCCAGGCATTGGTGACGGAGGAGGAAACTCTGGCACTAGAAGGGTTCAAAATTAATAAGGAGGAGCTATTGGATAAACTGTTGGTACTTAAGGGTGACAAGGCACCGGGTCTGGATGAGATACATCCAAGGATATTTGAAGGAAGTGAGAGTGGAAATTGCAGGGGCATAGCCATAATCTTTCAGTCTTCCCTAGACTCAGGGGAGGTGCCAGAGGACTGGAGAATTACAAACATTACGACCTTGTTCAAAAAAAGCTGTAAGGATAAGCCCAGCAATTACAGAGCAGTCAGTTTAACTTTGGTGGTGGGGAAGCTTCTAGAATCAATACTTATTTGGGATAAAACTAATAGTCACATGGAAAAATGTGGGTTGATTGGAAGGGCCAGCATGGATTTCTTAAGGGAAAATTGTGTTTAACTAGCTTGCTGGAGTTTTTTGAAGAGGTAACAGAGGGTTGATGAGGGTAATGCTGTTGATGTGGTTACATGGACTTCTAAAAAGGCATTCGATGCAGTGCTACATAACAGACTTGTGAGAAAAGTTATAGCTCATGGAATAAAAGGGACAGTATCAATGTGGATACAAAATGGGCTGAGTAATAGAAAACAGAGTAATGGTTAATGGGTATTTTTTGGGTTGGAAGAAGGTTTGGAGTAGAGTTCCCCAGGGGGTTGATAGTGGGACCCTTGCTTTTCCAGATATATATTAATGATCTAGATCTTGGTGTGCAGGGGACAATTTCAAAGTTTGCAAATGACACAAAACTCAGAAGCATTATAAACTATGAGGAGGACTGTGTAGGATTTCAAAAGAACATAGGCAGGTTGGTGGAGTGGGCAGATAGCTGGCAGATGAAGTTCAATGCAGAGAAATTTAAGGCGATTCATTTTGGTAGGAAGAACATGGAGAGGCAATATAAAATAAGGGGTGCAACTCTAAAGGGTGCGCAGGAACAGAGGGACCTGGGTGTATATGTGCATAAGTCATTAAAGGTGGCAGGACAAGTGGAGAGAGCAGTTAATAAAGCATACAGTATCCTAGGCTTTATTAATAGGGGCATAGAGTACAAAAGCAAGGAGGTAATGCTGAACTTGTATAAGATGCTAGTTAGACCTCAGCTGGAGTATTTTGTACAGTTCTGAGTGCCACACTTTAGGAAGGATGTGACTGCATTGGAGAAAGTGCAGAAGAGGTTTACAAAAATGGTTCCAGGGATGAGAAACTTCAGCTATGAAGATAGATTGGAGAGGTTGGGATTGTTCTCCTTGGAGAGGAGAAGGCTAAGGGGAGATTTGATAGAGGTGTTCAATTTCATAAGGGGGCTAGACAGAGTGGATAGGAAGAAACTGTTCTCACTTGTAAAAGGACTGAGAGCAAGAGGGCATAGATTTAGTGATTTGCAAAAGAAGCAAATGTGATGTGAGAAAAAAGCTTCTTCACACAGCGAGTGGTTCGGGTCTGGAATGCACTGCCTGGAAGTGTGGTGCAGGCAGGTTCAATTGAGGCATTCAAGAGGGCATTAGATGATTATTTAAATAGAAACAATGTACAGGGTTACAGGTAAAAGGCAGGAGAATGGCACCGAGTCATAATGTTCATTCAAAGAGCCGGTGCAGACACGATGGGTCAAATGGCCTCCTTCTGCACCGTGACAATTCTGTGATTCTAAAATTCTGTGATATCCTCGCTCAAGTAAGGTGACCAAAACTGTATACAGTTCTCCAGATGTGTTCTTACCATGCCTTATACAACTGTAGCAAAACATCTCCACTTTTATGTTCCATTCCTCTTGCAATAAACAACAACATTCAATTTGCCTTCCTAATCAGTTGCTGTACCTGCATACTAACTTTTTGTGATTCATGTAGCAGGATAGCTGGATCCCTCTGTACAGAAGGGTTCTGCAATCCCCCTCCACTTAAACAATATATTGCTGTTTTATTCTTCCTGCCAATATGGACAAGTTCAATTTTTCCCATCTTTTACTCTATCTGCCAAGTTTTTGCCCACTCACTTAACCTATCTTTTACAGAACCTTATGTCCTCTTCACTACTTACTCTCCTACCTATCAACTTATCAACTTGCAAATTTAACTACCATACATTCCTGTCCCTTCATCCAAGTCATTGATTTGATTATAAATAGTTGAGGCCCCAGCACAGATCCCTGTGGCATCCCATTAGTTGCAGCTTGCCAACCCAAAAGATGACCCACTTATCCCTACTCTCTGCTTCCTGTTAGCTAACCAATCCTCTATCCATGCTAATATGTCACCCCCTACACCATGAGCTCTTATTTTGCATAGCGACCTTTGATATGGCACCTTGTCAAATGTTTTCTGGAAATCTAAGTGTAGCACAGCCACAGGTTCCCCTTTATCCATGTTACTTGTTACTTCCTCAAAGAACTCTAATAAATCAGTCAAACATGATTTCCATTTCAGCTGTACACTCCTCTGGGTCTGCTTCACAGTGATCCTATTCTGCTGCAAACTCCTCCGGGTCTGCTTCACAGTGATCATGACCTGCTGTAGGATCCTCCCGGTCTGCTTCAGAGTAATCCTATTCTGCTGCAAACTCCTCCGGGTTTGCTTCACAGTGATCATGACCTGCTGTAGGCTCCTCCCAGTCTGCTTCACAGCGATTCCAACTTGCTGCAAACGCCTCCTGGTCTGTTTCAGAATGATCCTGACCTGCACATTCCTCCTGGTCGCTTCAAGTGATCCTAACATGCTGCACACCCCTCCTGGTCTGCTTCACAGTGATCCTGACCTGCACACTCCTCTTTGTCTCTGCTAATCAAGGGAATGTCTCTCTCTCAGCCCTCTGAGAACTCTGTGTTGCTTTAAGTCTGCTCTGCTGTGTATCCCTTACTCCACCTCTATCTTCCTTTAAGATGCTATTTGAACCTGTCTCTTTGACCAAAAATTTCATCACCTCTTCTAATGTCACTTTTTTTGGCTCAGTGTCAATTTTTGCCTAATTTCATTCCTGTTAAGCACCTAGAGACATTTTACTATGTTAAAGGTGCTGAATAAATGCAAGTTGTTGTTTGTTGTATAGTGGTGAACTGCTTAAACAGGATTGTGGCTGCACTCATCTAGAGGACTGTTGACTATTGCCTCTCACTCCTGGCTTGAACCATACAGATGATGGACCGGTTTTGAGCAGTGAGAAGGTAAGGCATCCGCCACAGAATATCCAGAATGTGCCACATTCTTGTAGTTACAATGTCGATTTGTTTTGTCGAGTTCTTTTTTTTGTCATTGGTGATCTCAAAAATGTTGATGATGGCAGTCTCAATGATAATAATGCCACTGAAGATCAAGGAAAGAAGACTAAGTTAGTTGAACTGAAATCATTAGAGGTCATACTGAAGCTGTATTATAATGACCAGGGTAGAAACTAGGCAATCAGTGATTCAAGATTAGGAAATATGCTAAGAATTACTTCTTTACAGAAAGGTGAACAGCAGATGGAATTGTTGGAGACTGAACCCCTTTAAACAAAAAATCTAAATACTGTAATGGAAAATATGTAGTGTTAGTATTTTGGAAGGATAAAATCAGTGGGCAGTGTGTCTTCTTCTTTGAAGCTCATCTTATCAGCCTTAGTTTATGCCATAATGTTGGAGTTGAATGTTTATTAAATACTAAATGAACAAAATACACCATTCCTCTGTTTCATGTTTAGAGTTTCAAACTGATCAAAACCATTTGGCACTGTTTAGTACAAACCCTCAAGGCTGATTAAAAGTTTACTTAATTTTTTCTTCATGGCCCAGAAGGTGACCCTCACATTCTGCTTGGTGAGTCTAATGCATGTTCCAACTGTTCTCACAGTTAAGTCCAAGCCATTTTTATGCAGGTAATGGATTTTCTATTAGCTATTTCCTGTTATTCTGTGAACCTTTAACTTCCTCTAAGGGCAAAAGCAATATACAGGCACAGGGAGACATCTAGCAAATATTCAATAAGTTGCTTTGGCAAAAAAATTGTGACAATCCAGAACTGAATTATTCTATAGTGTTTGCACAGTGTATATATAGGTACAATTCCAAATTGGTAAAATATTACTGGAAATTGTTTTTGCTTCTGTCAAGTGTGTATTAAGACAATTGTTATTCATCCATGTGTAACGTGAATATGCATTCAGTCAGAGTGATTAAGTTGTTATTGCTTTGGTAGTTAATTTTATGTGACAATGAATTGATTGCATTTCTCTCCATCACCTTACATAGATACTCATTGAGGGTGGCAAAATATGAAATGTTATCATAATAAATTTGTTATGACGTTATTGAAACTTTCAGCTGGATGCATTAACCAATAAAAACAATATCCATATAATTACTTTTTTGACTTTTCTTCTATCTTATCAAGTCATCTAACATTTACTTAAAGGCTTTTCCAAATGAGGGCAATAATACAAATGTGCTGCACATATGTTGGTAGGAATTACACTGTGCTTACTCTGGTTTTGGCAATGAAAATTTGTCACTAACATTTATTGATTAATTCTGTTTGTCTTTGATTTGATAAAAGAATCTTTGCACCATATTATTTTGCTTTTCCTGCATTATGGACACTAATATGCCATTTACATTCATCCTACACTAACTGACAGTTTCTTAAGCCTTCTTCAGTTATGATCAAGTGATGCTGGTGGAAGACATGTTTGTCCCTGGCATCTCAAATGCAAATATATGGATGTTCCTAAAAGTTGCAGCAATGTTAGACGCTACAATTATTCCCTGTTACTGATTAACAGGCATTTCTTTTTAATTCCACTTTCCATCTTGAATACCCATTGTGCCCAGAAGGCCACAGGAAAAGAAGAGTAACAGAATATTTTGCAGTAGAACAATACAAAGGAACTTAAATAAAATTTTGAGCGTTTTGTTACAGTAGGAAAATGAAATCTTTGAAATACTGATGTATGTTAATATTCATATAATGAGCTCAGAGGAAATCCATGCAATGCACATACTAGATCTCTTAAATGGTGAAATGGGGTCCACCACTGAGAACTAATGAGTTTGTCTCTTATTTGCATTGTGAATGATGATTATCAAAGGATAGTTAACCATATGACGATAGTCAGCGTGATGTTACGGCAGAAAATCTAACAGTTGCAATATGCCAGCCTTAAGCAATGGGCTCTCCAGCAATTCTGATTATCTGACTGAACTATTGGGGGATTGTTGGTCACACAGTGCCTCTCAGAAAGAAGACTTACATTGTGTGAATGTCTGATGCTACTCTCTTTTGACTATGACTTTGAGCCACTACGTCTTTGACATATTCCTTTGATGAAGGAGAAAAAGTCAAGGTCCTTAAAGGAGATTGTAGGTGATCAGAAGGAGAAATGTAGGCGATCAGAAAATATTCCTGAAGCCCAGCCTGGATTATAAGTATAATTCTATTTCAGCAGTCAGTGAAACAGTTCAGCAGGCTATTCCACTCATTATTTTATCTTACTGGGTAGTTAAAATTCCAATTCTTAATTAAAACTTTCTGAACTTGTTCATTTTTTGTTTGTTGGTTCAGCTTTGCAAGGTTCAGAAAAGACATTTGCAGGGTGTTCAACCCTGGTTTCTCAGGTTTATTGCATGTGATCATACACTAGCAAATTCCCAACTACAAAAACAGTATGTTTACTTGCTAAACATGAGCTTCCTCCCCCTACCACACTTCAGCTTCCAAAAGGACCAGCAGGCCTCAGTGAGCCAGCTGTTCTGAAATGCCTCTGCTCCATTAAACTGGTGCTGTGAGTCTTTAAATCCTTGCACCAATGCAGATATTCTGCCTCAAACAATGAACTTACTTTAATGGATTCTGACATAAAGTCATCAACTTGAATCTTTAACTCTAGCTGCCTGTCCTCCTGAGTGGTTCCAGCATTTTCTGTTTTTATTTCAGATTTCCAGCACGTGCAATATTTTATTTTTTGCCTCAATAATGCTTATCCACTGCAATAGCGTTTGTCATGGGAGAATTCGGTGTCAATGCTTAAAAAGCCTTCACTGCCGAAAATGTAGCACTACCTGGGGAGGCGATTGTATAGTGGTGCTGTTGCTGGACCAGAGACCCAGGGTAATGCTCTGGGACCTGGGTTTTAATCCTGCCATGGCAGTTGATAGAATTTGAATTCAATAAAAAAAACTGGAATTAAAAGTCTGATGATGACCATGAAACCATTGTCGATTTTTGTAAATACCCATCTGCTTCACTGATGCCCTTTAGGGAAGGCAATCAGCTGTTCTTACCTGGTCTGGCCTACATGTGACTCCAGACCCACAGCAATGTGGTTGACTCTTAAATGCCCTTTGAAAAAGGGCAATTAAGGATGGGTAATAAATGCTGGCCTAGCCAGCGACGCCCACATCCCATAAACGAATATAGGGAAAAAAACCTGATGTGCACAATTGCAATGGGTGTACCTTTTGTTCTGTTATTGCATTCTACTCTTGCAGCATTGTCAAGAATTCACCTTTGTGTCTCTTATGCAATTATCCCACGGCAAAAGCTTTGTGGAGGAATGCACTTCGAGATACTTTTTGGAACGCAGAAGAAACAAATTATAGGAACAAGAGAGAACATTGGGCTGTATCTTCTGGACTTTGAAAAATTTTAGTCAGAGGGACCATTTTCCACTTCTGATCTGCAGCAGCAGAGGGATTTTGGGCAAGATCCTGTGTGAGCTGGTCACTTATGAACCCACCCCTGGGAGCACTGTCCAATTAGGGACAGTACGCGAGTTCTAGAGATGGAAGGTGGATACCGTATGGCTCAGTGTCTGGACAGCCAGCAGCCTTCACAGTGCCATCAGTGAGAATGCTGCTGAGGGATGAGTAGCGCTGCATAATGCATAATGCACCGCATAATGGCGCTGCAATCATCAGTGGGGTGGCTAGCACTGTATCAGTCCCAGCACTACTGGAGATATCAATCTCCAGGAGATCCTTCTGCAGTGGCAAATCTATGGCAAGGGAAATGCATCATCCTTGCCGTTTCTTGCTGGTAAACATTAAAAAGCCTTGAACTCATGCAGCTCTGATCTCCCGCTGTGTAGCCACCTCCTCTGAGATGCTAGGTTCTTGAAGTAGTGGGGCCCTGTGCGATAATGGCAAAACTGGCCTTGTACTGGGAAAATCGGTGAAAATTGATTCCTTAACTATCTTAATTGGCCTAACACAGACGGGCAGTTGCAGACCTTGGAGCCAGCTGGTCCTTGGCTAAAGCGGACAGAAGAGGGAACTCATTGGCAAACCAACCCAGACACACAGTTTGCTAAATTTGTTTGCCCTCTCGCCCCCAAACCTGTCTCCAAGAACATGGGAAAATTCCCCCCATTAATAGGGAAAACAGAATTGGCTTTTTTAATAATGTGATCATCCCTTTCTCTAATTCATCTAGTTATTGCATTAAGTAAGTTTTGCAATAATCTTCGCATATATACAATACAAAGAGAGTTGAGATCATTGTACCTAAATAAACTGTCTGTGTTCATGCCTGCACCTCTGTCTTCATTTATAGCCACTGTTATGTTGGTGACTGTTGAGCTTAGATTCCATTAGAATTGTGTCTGTGAGTTAGCTCCATGTGTTTCCACTATTAAATTTGACTCCCTTATTGTGGCAGCTTATTATTCAAACCACATTCTAACCTGCTGCTGTTCCATGGCCACATTGCACAGCAGGTCACTGTATTTATATTCCTCATCTGGACTTGGTGCCTTTCCTTGGTTCCAACTGTTACAATCGGTACAAGTCTCAGCACTGTTACTGTGGAGAGTCACTTAGCTTATTCATCCCAGGTCCAGAGCTCCAGGCAGTAAAAATTAGGCATGATTCCAAAGTCAAGTGGTAATTACACAAAGTAACCTTGTATGACAATGATATCCTGCTGTTGGTTTTATTAAACACACTGAAATTGATAGGGAACATTCTAAGTTTAGCTGAAAAATTTGGAATTAATTTGGAATATCACATCAATTGGTCAAAGTGTGACGCTTATTACAAGTTTAGGGTCATTCTTAGTCTCTTGTGTGCAGTCACTTCTATATGCGATCTCAACATCTGTACCAATATTTAACTACATGATAGCATAGCTCAGGGTGTAACAATAAGACCCTCTAGTGATCTGAATTAGATGTTGTAAAGGTTATTTTTTACCTTTTCCACTCAGCAGAAACAGTGAGGACAGGCAGCTATAAATGCCTGTGGGCTTGCTCACCATAGGCTTACTGATCCCTCAGGCTCCAATTTTAACCCACTCATCTGAGCAGCTGAGAGGGACAGCTGCCAGAAACCAACGGAGCCCTTCTTTAAATATTCTGATTGGGCTCTCATGGCAATGTTTTTACTGGGGCTTGAGAGGGACTGGGAAAGTGGTTGTAGCTTTCTGGCCTGGTTGACCGCATTTTATTTAAGACTTTCTGAACTTGGGTTTTCCCTTCTTTTCTGTTAGTTCTGATGCAGTTTAATGTCTGATGTGGATCTATTGTGTGTCAATAACCTGATCCTATGTGGTCTTTTGGATAGAGATGAATGTGTTTCTTGCTGGTCTAATAGTGGACATATGCCCAGCCTTTGATAATCTGGTGATGTGTCTGCATTAATTTTTGATTGCATTATGTGTGATTGGATGGGATGGATAAGTTGGGTAGGGGTGGGTGTGGTGGTGGGGAGCTGTTGTATCATTATTAGTTCTGTAATGGTTAAAAAGGACTCTTTTATTTACAGTGAGATTGCCATTGTCTGTTTGTTGAAATATTCACTATTGTGAATAATTAAAAGATTTTGGGAAAATTCTTAATCTAATTCCTGCATTATGTTTTCCAAAGACTCAGAGTCCCATTAATGCAATCTATATTTTAAAGTTTGCCTTAACAGATAGGCATCTTTATGGACAAACATCAGTTCCACAGCTAAATAATTACATCTGATCTACAAAGGAGCACATTAATGTTAAAGATGGCTGAATAGTTTGATAGAAGAATGGGATTTCTGAAAAATTGGTCCTGTTTGTTATTGAAGGCAACATCAGTCCTTTAGAAAACCCACATCTAAGTGTTGAAGCCCTGTTTAGCAGGTTGCAGAGCGAACACTTTTCCTGCTTCCAGAATCACTTGAATTGATGGGCTGGGTGAAGATAGTCTGCTTCACCCACTGCCATAACAGAGAGATGAGCCTAAGTTACAACTCTACAACTGGAAACTATTGTAAATTGTACATTAATTGTGCTTAATTGTATGCAGGTGGTGGGTATTAACTGGAGATTCACTTGAATAAATACATATATATATATATATATCTATATCTATATGCGGTTCAAGAAGACAGTTCACCAGCACCTTCTCGAGAGCAACTAGGGATGGGCAATAAATGGTGGCCCAGCCAGCAAAGCCCACATTCCAAAAAAAATCTCCAACCAGCGAAGAGTTTTCCCTTGATTTCCATTGACACCAATTTTGATAGTGCTCCTTGATGCCATACTTGGTCAAGTGGGGCCTTGATGTGAAGGGCAGTGACTCTCACCTCAACCTTACTCTTACCTTAAGAGTAATGGCAGCCCAATTCTATAGAAGTCCCTTAAACCCTGTGACACTGGAGGTGATGCTTTATAAGGTATGAAAGGGAGGGGAATCATAAAATAATTACTGAGTATTTCTTGGATTTGACAATCACTTGGGAATAGTAATGTTATTCTACTGTGGGTGCACCAGTGTAAATTCAAAGGAGCATTGTAGAGCCACAATTCACATCCTTATCTGTTAAATGTAACTCAAAGTAACCCCACCTCCATTAGATTACTTGGAATTAGGCATCTCACTGCATTGCTATATATTAAAAAGTATTCTTTGGGAACACATGCACTTCTACACTCCAAACCCATTTGTGTGTTTAATGCCACTGTTGAAGCAGCTTTTTGGGGAAAAGTTCACAGCAGCAACAGGAGTTCATATTTTATTAATTCCTGGAACTAGTTCTTTTTACTCCATATTTAAATCTTAATTTATTTCATTTTTCTTATGGTTTGACTGGGTCAATTGCCAGTTCTAAGTAATTGGCCCATTAGGACCTAAGCAAAGATGAAGTGAAAAAATAAACTATCCAGCTATTGAGTTGCCTGTTGGAAGGTGCACAAACAAAGCCTCCCCTTGGTGATTTTCCCTGACAGCTGTCATGGGGAACTTGATGGATTTTCACTGAGTTGGAATGACTCGGGAGCCCTTCAAAAATGGCGGGCGGGACCCGATTGTGGGATTCTCGACCCTATTCTTGGGGCTTCCAGTTTTCAGGAGTGCCTTTTAAGGGTGCTGGTTCTGGTCAAAAACTTGGATCCTGCACTCCTCCATTGTTGGGATAGACATGTCCTAGTCCTCTGCAATTTTCATGGAGTCAGGTCAGCTTTGCAAAGAATTTGTGGCTCATGGCACCTCTGAGTTGTCATGAACCATAGTCTGCATGAGTGGACCTTTTGAAAGGGAGCCCGCCAGGTTTTCTTATATATGTTATGACCAGACACTTTATTACACCCATGTGCAGGAACAGGAAAATGTGCCTCACGTACCGACCGTAGTAGTTTATCGAGGCTTGCTTCCTTGCCTTTCCCCATATGGAGTAGTGCCCCTCAAGCTATATAACAGCTTGTGTCTCTCTAACCACGTCTGCATATGGTTGCTTGTGGGCTATGGCAACTGACACACAAATAACAATAGAGGGCACAAAAGGTTGTCCTCATGCCCCACATGCCAAACTATGCCCCTACCCCAAATAACCCCTAAGGCTCCTCATGACTCATGCCCAAGCTATGACTCCCAAACAGCCCTTATGGCCCTCAAGCTCCCTATGTTAAGCTACGCTCCCCTCCCCCGCTCCCCAACAAATACTAAGGCCCCTCATGTTCCCCCATGTCAAACCATGGCACTTCCATGCCCATTCACCCACTATACACTGTACAGTACAGTAATGAACTTATAGTGACCATCCTCTTTCAGGTGCCCCATGCCCTAACAGGGCATTGGAGACCATGGACTTTCATTGGATTGGTCCATGATTATACTTGGCAAAGTACTGCAGTGGTTTGCCATTGCCTTCTGCAGTATGGCTGACCAGGAAACTTTCCTGTCCTAATGCCTGCCATCAGGAATATTGGAAGGATTCACAGGCTGACAATCAACATGTTTGGTGACATTATGAATGTACCTTCTGTGACCATCAAGCAGGGATACTACCACTGTGCCACAAGACCTCCATTAGTGAGAGTAGGGTGTGTAAAAATTGCTTTTAAAAAAATCATCGGAGAGCCAAAGCTCACTGATCTCTTCTGTCAATTGCACAATATTTAATGACACAAGAAAAAGAGGTTTCAAGTAAGAGTAAATCAGCAGATAAGGCTAGACACTACTAAAATATTAAAAGGACAAAACTAAAGGCTCTGTATCTAAACGCATGTAGCATTCGAAACAAAAAAGATGAACTGATAGTGCAACTAGAAATAAATAAGTACGATCTGATAATGATTACAAAGACATGGCTACAGGATGACATAGTTTGGGACCTGAATGTTGAAGGATACATGACATTTAGGAAGGACAGGAAGTTAGGAAAAGCTGGAGGTGTGGCTTTGTTAATTAACGATGGTATTGGCACATTAGAGAAGGATGACCTAAGTTCAGGAAGCCAGGATGTAGAAGCGGTTTGAGTTGAGATGAGGAATGATAAAGGCAAGAAGTCACTTGTGGGAGTGGTGTACAGACCTCCTAATTGTAACTACACCATTGGACAGAGTATAAAAGAAGAGATAATGGGAGGCTGCAGAAAGGTACAGCAATAATCTACATATAGACTGGAAAAATCAGATGGGCAAAGGTAGCATAGACGAGGGCCAGAATTTTACATCCCAAGGGCAGGTGCATGCCTGATCTGTCTGGCTGAGAAATAATACGAGATGGCATTGGGCGAGTGTCCCGATGTCATCACACACTCACGTGATATCTCGCTTGGCGGGTGCGTGCGGCAGTTGGAAGTGTGCCTGCCAACAATTAAGCAGGCAATTAAGCCCATTAAGGAGGCAAATTGAAAGCAATTTTTCATGACCCGTCCATTTTTATGGTTGGCGGACGGGCCAGTTGGTCAGGCGGCCTTTACATTTTTGCTCAAACCTTAATCTAGTGCAGGATGAAATCTCCGTGGGGAAATAAAATAAAAAGAGATGTCTGGGGGACTTTTTTTATGAGGAATGCTTTCAGGTGCTTGATTGTGCTGCATGGACATATTTTATAGCATCTTTGTTGTTTTGTTTATTCCGTGGAGGTCTGCAGCTCCCTAAGGCAGCTATCTGCCTTCAGGAACTCACTGGAAGCGCTCATCAGCACCCGCCGTGACATTGGCGTTCGCCCTCTTCCCACCCCCACTGGCCTTTCTCAGGACACATTCCACGCTGGCTGGGGGCCCCTTTTCTGTCCACTCCCGGGCCCGCCAATCATGCGTGACCAACGAGCAAGAAATTCAGGCCGAGGAGTTCATAGAATGTTTTCGGGATAGTTTCTTAGAACAGCATGTTCTGGAACCAACCAGGGAGCAGGCTATATTAGACCTGGTATTGAGCAATGAGGTAGGATTAATTGATGACCTCATAGTGAAGGCACATCTAGGTAGCAGCGATCATAATATGATTGAATCTTACAATCATTTTGAGAGAGAAATGAATGTGTCCAAGACTAGTATTTTAAACTTAAATAAGGGCAATTGTGAGGGATTGGAAGCGGAGCTAGCTAAAGTGAACTGGCAAATGAGGTTAAGGGATAGGTCAATATAGGTTCAGTGGCAGGCCTTTAAAGGGATATTTCCGAAAATGCAGAATAGATACATACTATTGAGAAAGGAAAAAAATCCCAATGAGAGGGCCCACAGTCTGTGGTTAACTAAAAACGTTAAAGACAGTAAAGAAAAAGCATATAATTACGCAAAGATGAGTGACAGGTTAGAAGATTGGAAAGAATATAAAGAACAGCAAAAAAAAACAAAAAGATTAATAAGGAGGGAAAAATTAGAGGGTGAGAGAAAGCTAGCTAGTAATATAAAGGCAGATTGTAAGAGTTTCTATAGACATTTAAATAAGAAAAGAGTTAACAAAGTGAATGTTGGCCCTATAGAAATTGCATCTGGGGAATTGTGATAGAAAGTGGGGAAATGGCGGATGAATTAAACAGGTATTTTGCTTGGGTCTGCACTATAGAGAACACAATTAACATCCCGGAAATAGCTGTAAATCAGGAAATGGAAGGGAGGGAGGAATTTGTGAAAATTACAATCACTGGGGAAACTATATTAAGCAAATTGTTGGGGTTGTGGGCTGACAAATCCCCAGGTCCAGATGGACTTCACCCTAAGGTCTTGAAAGAAGTGGCTAGTGAGATAGTTGATGCGTTGGTTTTAATTTTCCAAAATTTCCTAGATTCGGGGAAGGTTCCATTAGATTGGAAAATAGCAAATATAACTCCTTTATTCAAAAGGGAGGGAGACAGAAAGCAGGAAAGTACAGGCCAGTTAGCTTAACATCTGTCGTAGGAAAAATGTTAGAAGCTACTATTAAATATGTCATTGCAGGGCATTTAGAAAAATTCAAGGCAATCAGGCAGAGTCAACATGGTTTTGCAAACTGGAAATCATGTTTAACCAATTTATTGGTGTTCTTTGAAGAAGCCACATGTGCTGTGGATAAAGGGGAACCAGTGGATGTACTGTACTTAGATTTCCAGAAGGCATTTGATAAAGTGCCACATCAAGGTGGTTGAAGAAAATAAAAGCTCATGGTGTAGGGGGTAACATATTGGCATGGATAGCAGATTAGCTGGCTAACAAGAAGCAGAGAGTTGGCATAAATGGGTCTTTTTCTGGTTGGCAGGATGTGACGAGTGGTGTGCCACAGGGATCAGTACTAGGGTCTCAACTTTTTACAATTGATATAAATGACTTGGATGAAGGGGCCAAAGGAATAGTTGCTAAATTTTCTGATGACATAAAGATAGGTAGGAAAGTAAATTGTGAAGAGGATGTAAGGAGGCTACAAAGTGATGTAGATAAAGTGAGTGGGCAAAGATCTGGCAAATGGAGTATAATGTGGGCAAATATGAAATCGTTCATTTTGGCAGGAAGAATAAAAAAAACCTTATTATCCAAACGCTGAGAGATTGCAGAGCTTCGAGATTCAGCTGGATCTGGGTGTCCTAGTGCATGAATCACAAAAGGTTAGTATGCAGGTACAGCAGGTAATTAGGAAAGCTAATAGAATGTTATAATTTATTGTGAGGGGAATTGATTACAAAAGTAGGGAGGTTATGCTTCAGTTATACAGGACATTGGTGAGACCACAGCTGGTGTATTATGTATCATACTTATTTAAAGAATTATGTAAATGTCTTAGAAGCAGTTCAGAGTATGTTTACTAGACTAATACCAGGAATGAGCAAGTTGTCTTACGAGGAAAAGCTGGACAGGCTAGGCTTATATCCACTGCAATTTAGAAGAGTTAGAGGCAACTTAATTGAATCCTTTAAGATCCTGAGGGGTCTTGACAGGGTGGATGTGGAGAGGATGTTTCCTCTTCTGGGAGAATCTAGAACTATGGGTCACTGTTTAAAACTAAGGGGTTGCTCATTTAAGACAGATGAGAGATTTTCACTCTGAGGGTCATGTGTGTTTGGAACTCTCTTCCTCAAAAGGCAGTGGAGGCAGAGTCTTTGAGTATTTTAAAGGCAGAGCTAGATAGATTCTTGATTAACAAGTGGGTGACAGGTTATCGGGGTTGGCAGGAATGTGGGGTTGAGGTTACATTCAGATCAGCCATGATCGTATTGAATGGCGGAGCAGGCTCGAGGGGCCGAGTGGCCTACTCCTTCTAATTTGCATGTTTATATGTTCTTCCAATTGATGGCGGCTCTACCCAGCATGCATTTGTATGGTGAGGGTGCTGTAGGTCTAGCTTCTTTGGAATTTTTTTTTCACCTGTGTCGTTGTGGCTCAGAAATATATGCTGATGCGTGTCCTTCTCTCTGGTGGCCTATGTGGTTGGGAGTCAGCCCCTGACTTCTGCAGGATCAGTGGGAGGCATGTCCTTGGAAGGCTTGTGTGGCTTTCAGGCTTCAGCTTCCCATATAACCAAGGTTACTTAATCAAAATCTGAAACAGTAATAAGTTTGAACTCTAGTCCAAGTAGTTACTTTTCCAGGCAAAAGTGGCTGAAAATAGCTGCAATGTGATTTCAACTGTCACCAGATGTCCTTTTAAAATATTAATAGCCAATTATGTAGAAATATCAACATTTCAGCACTGTAAAGAAAAGCTGTGTGCTGGTTATTAAAATCAGAAATGTTGAAAGATTTGACTTAACTGATGTTGCCACTAATGTTGTGGTTCACAGGTTGTGAGAATGTTGGACTCCAAGCTGGAAAATAATTAGTTATGTGAGGGACGGGGAGTTAAACAAGCTAGCAGAGCGGAGTGAGTCTTGGTTGCCTAAGATAGGCGAAGGGGGGGGGGGCGTTAAACTAGTTAGCCCCCAAAAATGGGCACGGGTTTCACGATGTGTGATTAACCTATGCTGCTGGAGTGGTATGCAGGCAGCACACCAACTCTATGCTGCACACTCATTATAATTTCTGCATGCAACCAGCACTTCCTAGCTGTATGCATTAAGCAGGGGCCCAAAACTGAGAGTGGCCAGCACTACTTAAAGCTAGCCTCTGCCTCTTAAAGGCGGAGAGGACTGTAGCTGCAATAGGGGCTAGGAGTCGTTGTACAGGTGAGTCTGAAGTAGGAAAGAGTGAAGAATGGATGACAGTAACAGAGAGTGGGCAACAAGGATTTTGGATGCTTCACTGTATGTCTTAGTTGAAGAGGTAGATAGGAGAGATGTCCTGTTACCTCTGGGGTTGTGGAGGGGTGGCTGCTAGAGGTCTTTTGGACACCTGTTCAGAAGACAGTGGCAAGCGATAGCAGAGGAAAGCAGTGCCAGGAATATAGCTCCAAGTACATGGATGCTGTGCAGAAAGAAGTTTAATGATCTCACATGAATGGTAAAGATCAGTGAATGCATCGTCAAATGTCATATCCTACCAAATGCATCAGTAACATCAGACACTGCTCAATTCCTTGCACCCCAATCACTCCCTCACCAACAATCTCTATCAATTAGAATTCAGCCCTAGCATTCATATGCTTTACCTCACCCTCAAGAGGGTGAGCCATGTTTCATGGCTTAGCTTGCAATCACTGGCAGCTATTCGACCATGTGGCAGCTATTCAACCATGAAGGAGACAGCACCCAAATAGATTTCACGATGTTCACTCTTGCAGAAGAAAGTGGCTCACAACCAGGGGCAGCAGGAACTAACTGTAGGGGGAGAATTGTGTCTGCATGTCCTAAGCCCCATGGAGGAGCTGATGCTGGCCATTCTGGGACAGACCATAACTGAGGCCACAGTCAATGCTGATGCTGAGACCGTTGAAGGAGAGTACGAGAGCAGGATCCTGGGATAGATAATCAACAGCACCTAGACCCTAACATCACAGGAGAAGCAAAAGGTCATTGGTTGGTGAGAAACAGCTGTTAGGGAATGTCATCAAGTAGCCGAGAATTAGAAAAACACATTATTTTTAAAAGAAGGGGCTACTTGCGTATAAGTAAGAAACACAAGCAATAGCAAAATAAAGTTGTCGAGGCCAGGTAGAATAAAGTTGCACTGGTAACCAAAGTAAAATAAAGTTAACGCACGGGAAGTAGATTGAAGCCATGCAAGGACAGCTTGATTGGGTGGAATGTGTGCCCTGTAATATGTGGGAAGTTGTGGATTCTACCAGTGTCCTAGATGACTACATGTGCAGGAAGTGTCACGAGCTGCAGAACCTTGAGCTCCGGATTTTGGAGTTTGAGCTGGAGTCACTGTGGCGTATCTGCAAGACTGGATGCTCTGTGGATAGTACATTCAGAGAGGTGATCACACTGCAACTTAGGAGCCTGGAGGCAGAAAGTGAATGGGTGACTGCCAGGCAGCCTAATAAAATTAGGCATGTAGTGCAGGTGCTTCCCTGGGGCCTCCCTCACCAATTCGTTTTCTGCTTTGGATACTGGTGAAGGCATTGGTTTCTCGGAAGGGTGAAATCAGAGCCAAGTTTGTGGCACCACAGGTGGCTCTGCTGTACAGGAGGGGAGAGGGAAGAGGGAAAGAGCAGTAGTAATAGGGGATTCGTTAGTTATGGGAACAGATAGGCATTTCTGTGGCCATAGATGTGACTCCAGGATGGTATGTTGCTTCCCTGCTGCCAGGGTCAAGGATATCATGGAACGGCTGCAAGACATTCTTCTGGGGGAGGGTGATCAGCCAGAGGTCGTGGTCCACGTTGGTACCAATGACTTAGGTAGGAAAGGGGATGAAGTCCTGAAAGCAGATTTAGGGAGCTAGGAAGGAGATTGAAAAGCAGGCTACTTAAAGCAATAATCTCAGGATTACTCCCAGTCCCACATGCACGCGAGTATAGAAATAGGAGAATTGAACGAATAAACACGTGGCTGAGAAGCTGGTGTAGGAGAGAGGGCATCAGATTTCTGAGGCATTGGGACCGGTTCTGCGGAAGGTGGGACCTGTACAAGATGAACGGTCTATACCTGAACAGGACTGGGATGATTATCCTCGCAGGGAGGTTCACTGGTGCTGTTTTAAGGGGTGGGTTTAATCTAAATTGGCAGGGGGATGGGAACCTGATGGAAAATTCAAAGCAGGGAACGGGAGATAGAGAATTAGTGAGTGACTCTGAAAGACAGAATCAGCACAGGTTGAAAAGTGTACAGCACAGGAATTTGGCAATGTTAAAATGTATATATGTAAAAGCAAGGATCATAATAAATAAAGCTGATGAGCTGGGGGCACAGATAGACACATGACAGCATGATATCATCGTTATAATGGAAACTTGGCTTAAGGAGGGGCAAAAATGGCAACTCAACATCCCTGGATATAGTGTTTTCAGGCAGGATACAGAGGGGGATAAAAAAAGGTGTAATTAAAGAATCAATTACAGCTTTGAGGAAGGATGAGATACCAACTGAAGCATCAAATGAGACCATATGGGTTGAGCTCAGAAATAAAAAAGGGGCAGCCACACTGCTAGGAATGTACTATAGACCCCCAAATAATGGAAGGGAGTTAGAAGAGCAAACATGTAGACAGGTTTCTGAGTGCAATAACAATAGGGCAGTAATTGTTGGGGACTTCAACTACCCTAATATCAATTGGGATACGAACAATGTGAAGGGCACAGAGTGCGCAAAATTCTTGAACTGCATTCGAGGGCAGAATTTTGCCCTTGTCTGGCATGCTCGGCTGGGGTGGGTTGGTGCAGTTGGGAAGCCGACCACTGACCACCGCCTGCGATCGGGGCTGGACCACGGTTTCACGCTGGGCAGGCCAGTTAAGGCCGGCCCAGCGTGAAACACAAGCGGCAGCGCTCAGTGCTGCCCGTGCGGGTGGGGGAGGAGGGTGAGCGGAGAACTCCGCACATGGAAATCTCCCTGAGGCACAGAGCTGCCTCAGGGGGATGAAGAGTTTTAATAATTAGAAATAAAGATTTTAAAAATGTTATAAAACATGTCCCCTCATGAGACTCTGGCACATGAGTAGGGACATGTTATAAATTAAGTTTTAAAAAAAATTGTTATTTTTATTTGATGTTGGAAACCTCACCCTGCCTGTGGATGAGGTTTCCAAAAAAGTGCAAAGGCTGCTTGGTCTTTGGGGGAAGACAAATGTTACAAAGCTGAGAGGTGAGCTGGCGAGAGTGGACTGGATAGAGCTAATAGAAGGAAAAGCTGTGTCAAATCAGTGGGAGGCATTCAAAGGCGAGATTCTATGAGCACAGTGTAGACATGTCCCCATAAAGAAAAAGGGTGGTACTGCTAAATCTAGAGCCCCCAGTTATCCAGAAGCATACAGGCCAAGATAAAGCAAAAAAAGAAAGCTTATGACAGTCACAAAAGACTTAATACTGTAGAAAGCCCAGGTGAGTATAGAAAGTACAGGATGAAGTAAAAATGGAAATTAGGAAAAGCAAAGAGACAATAAGAAAATATATTGGCAGGCAAAATCAAAGAAAATCTTAAGATGTTTTACCAATACATTAAAAGAATAACTAACTAAGGAAAAGGTAGGGCCTATCAGAGGTGTACATGGTAACATGTGGGTTGATGCAGCAGATGTGGGCAGGGTTCTCGATGAGTACTTTGTCTCTGTCTTCACTAAGGAGAGGGATGATGCAGGCATTCTAGTTAAAGAGGAGTGTGAAATATTAGATACAATTAGCATAGTGAGAGAGGAAGTACTGGAGGGACTGGCATCCTTGAAGATGGATAAATTACCAGGGCCAGATGGATTGTATCCCAGGCTGTTGAAGGAATCCAGGGAGGAAATAACGGATGCTCCAATCCTCACTAGACATAGGCAAGGTCCTGGAGGACTGGAGGCCTGCGAACATTGTACCATTATTTAAAAAGGCTGTGAGGAATAGGCCAGGATATTATAAGCCGATCAGCCTGACTTCGGTGGTGGGCAAATTATTGGAAACAATTCTGAGAGACAGGATAAACTGTCACTTAGAAAGGCAAGTATTGATCAGGGACAGTCAGCATGGTTTTTTAGGGGAAGATAGTGTCTTACTAACGTAATCAAATTTTTTGAGGAAGTAACAAGGAGGATTGATGAGGGTAGTGCAGTGGATGTTGTCTACATAAATTTCAGTAAGGCATTTGATAAGGTCCCACATGGCAGACTTGTCAGGAAAGTGAGGTCTCATGGGATACAGGGGAAGGTGGTAGGTTGGATCCAAAATTAGCTCAGTGACAGGAAACAAATGGTAATGGTGAATGGATGTTTTTGTGAATGGAAAACGACTTCCAGTGGTGTCCCACAGGGCTCCGTGTTGGGGCCCTTGCGAGTTTTTGTAAATATTAATGATTTAGACTTAAATATGGGAGGTACAATTGAGAAATTTGCCGATGACACAAAAATTGACTGTGTAGTTGACAGTGAAGAGGATAGCTGTTGACTCCAGAATTATATCAATGGTTTGGTTGAGTGGATGGAGAGTGGCAAATGGAATTCAATCCTGAAAAGTGTGAGGTAATGAATTTAAAGACGCCAAACAAAGCAAGGGAACACTCGTTAAATGGGAAGTTATTGAGAGGGGTTGAGGAAGTGAGAGACCTAGGAATGCATGACCACAGGTCCTTGAAGGTAGCAGGACAGGTGGACAAGCTTGTCAAGAAAGCATATGAAGTGCTTTCCTTTATTGGGCGAGTATTTGAATACAAAAGAAGGGGTGTAATGACAGAACTGTATAAAACACTGGTTAGGAATTTTGTGTACAGCTCTGGTCACCACATTACAGGAAGGACATAATTGCTCTGGAGACAGTGCAGAGGAGATTTACAAGAATGTTGCCAGGGCTTGAAGATTGCAGCTATGAGAAGAGATTGGATAGGGTAGCATAAAGGTAAAATACTGCAGATGCTAGAAATCTGACACAAAAACAAAAGCTGCTGGAAAAACTCAGCAGGGCGGACAGCATCTGTGGAGAGAAAGACAGGGTTAACGTTTCGAGTCCACATGACTTCTTCAAAACGAAAGAGAAGTAAAAATATGGTAAAATATATACTATTTAAGGGGGGGGTGGGACAGGTAAAGCTGGATAGAAGGCCAGTGATAGGTGGAGGCAACGGAGAGCTTGCAAAAGCTGCCATAAACAAAAGGTCAAAGGGGTGTTGATGGTGGTGATACTGGCTAAAGGAGGTGCTAGTGGTGACATTAAGAGTAGAAAGCAGGATGAGCAAGTGACAGATGGCCCTCGTGGGGGTGGGGTGGGGGGAGGGGACAATGTGGGAGATAAGATCAAAATAGGCTAAAAGGTGGGGACAAAAAAATGGAAATAAATTTTAAAAATAATAATAAAAATATGGGGGGAAATTTATACATATGAAAATTTAAAAATAAATATTTGAAAAAAGGGGATCAAAAAGGGGTGAGGACAGAGGAGAGAGTTCATGGTCTGAAGTTGTTGAACTCAATGTTAGGTCCAGAAGGCTGTAAAGTGCCTAATCAGAAGATGAGGTGCTGTTTCTCCAGTTTTCGTTGAGCTTCACTGGAACAATGCAGCAGGCCAAGGATGGACATGTGGGCATGAGAGCAGGATGGTGTGCTGAAATAACAAGCAACAGGAAGGTCTGGGGCATGCTTGTGGACAGACGGAAGGTGTTCCGCAAAGTGGTCACCCAATCTGCATTTGGTCTCTCCAGTGTAGAGGAGGCCGCATTGGGAGCAGCGAATGTAGTAGACCAAATTGAGGGAAGTGCAAGTGAAGCGCTGCTTCACCTGAAAGGAGTGTTTGGGCCCTTGGACGGTGAGGAGGGGGGACGTAAAGGGGCAGGTGTTGCACCTTCTACGATTGCAAGGGAAGGTGCCATGGGAAGGGGATGAGGTGTTGGGAGTGACGGAGGGGTGGACCAGGGTGTCCTGGAGGGAACAGTCCCAATGGAATGCTGACGAGGTGGTGGGGGGAAGGGGGTGAAGGGAAGATTTGTTTGGTCGTGGCATCATGCTGGAGTTGGTGCAAATGGCGGAGGATGATCCTTTGTATGCGGAGGGTGGTGGGGTGAAAAGTGAGGACAAGGGGGACCCTATCATGGTTCTGGGAGGGAGAGGAAGGTGTGAGGGCAGAGTTGTGGCAGATGGGTCAGACATGGTTGAGAGCCCTATCAACCACAGTGGGTGGGAAACCTTGGTTAAGGAAGAAGCACTGTTTTGGAAAGTGGCATCATCGGAACAAATGCAACGGAAGCCAAGGAACTGAGAGAATGGGATGGAGTCCTTACGGGAAGCGGGGTGTGAGGAGCTGTAGTCGAGGTAGGTGTGGAAGTCGGTAGGCTTGTAATGAATATTGGTGGACAGTCAATCACCAGAAATTGAGACAGAGAGGTCAAGGAAGGGAAGTGTCAGAGATGAACCATGCGAAAGTGATGGAGGGGTGAAATTTGGAAGCAAAATTAATAAATTTTTCCAGGTCCAGGTGAGAGCATGAAGCAGCACCTAAACAGTCATCGATGTACCAGAGAAAGAGTTGTGGGAGGGGGCCTGAGTAGGACTTTTTCAAGGAATGTTCCACATACCCCATAAAGAGACAGGCATAACTGGGGCCCATGCGGGTACCCATAGCCACACCTTTTATTTGAAGGAAGTGAGACGAGTTTAAGGAGAAATTGTTCAGTGAGAGAACAAGTTCTGCCAGATGGAGAAGAGTGGTGGTGGATGGGGATTGTTCGGGCCTCTGTTCAAGGAAGAAGTGGAGAGCCCTCAGACCATCCTGGTAGGGGGTGGAGGTGTAGAGGGATCCATGGTGAAGAGGAGGCGGTTGGGTCCAGGAAACTGGAAATTGTTGATGTGACGCAGGGCATCAGAGGAATCACGGATGTAGGTGGGAAGAGACTGGACAAAGGGAGAGAGAACAGAGTCAAGATAGGAAGAAATGAGTTCCATGGGGCAGGAACAGGGTCAGTCTAGCGGGACAGTCCTGTTTGTGGATTTTGGGGAGGAGGTAGAAGTGGGCTGTCCAAGTTTGGGAGAATGAGGTTGGAAGCTGTGGAGGGAAGATCTCCAGAGGAGATGAGGTCAGTGACAGTCCTAGAAACAGTGGCTTGATGTTCGGTGGTGGGGTCATGGTCCAGGGAGAGGTAGGAGGAAGCATCTGCGAGTTGGCGCTCAGCCTCTGCGAGGTAGAGGTCAGTACGCCAGACAACAACAGCACTACCCTTGTCAGCAGGTTTGATAACAAAGTCAGGGTTGGACCTGAGAGAACAGAATGCGGCAAGTTCAGAAGGAGACAAGTTAGTGGGTGAGAGGAGCAGCGAAATTGAGATGGCCGATGTCATGCCGACAGTTATCAATGAAATAGATAGATAGGCTGGCATTGTTTTCCTTAAAACAGAGGAGGCTAAGGGATGACCTAATTGTGATGTACAAAATTATGAGGGGGCTAGACAGGAAAGACTTGTTTCCCTTAGCTGAACCATTATTGGAAACAATTCTGACAGGATAAGCTGTCACTTAAGGATTGATCAGGGATAGTCAGCATGGTTTTTTTAGGGGAAGATCGTGTCTTACTAACGTAATAGAAATATTTGAGGAAGTAACAAGGAGGATTGATGAAGGTAGTGCAGTGGATGTTGTCTACATGGATTTCAGGAAGGCCTTTGACAAGGTCCCACAGTTTGGTTGAGTGGACGGAGAAGTGGCAAATGGAATTCAGTCCGGAAAAGTGTGAGGTGATGCATTTGGGGAGGGCAAACAAAGCAGGGGAATGCTCAATAAATGGAAAGTTATTGAGAGGGGTCAAGGAAGTGAGAGACCTTGGAGTGCATGTCCACAGGTCCTTGAAGGTGGTAGGACAGGTGGGCAAGGTGGTCAAGAAAGCATATGGAATGCTTTCCTTTATTAGGCGAGTTATTGAATACAAAAGCCGGAATGTAATGATGAAATTGTATAAAACACTGGTTAGGCCACAACTGGAATTTTGTGTACAGTTCTGGTCACCACATTATAATCAGGACATAATTGCTCTGGAGACAATGCAAAGTGGATTTACAAGAATGTTGCCAGGGCTTGATAATTGCAGCTATGAGGAGAGATTGGATAGGCTAGCATTGTTTTCCTTAGAACAGAGGAGGCTAAGGGGTGACCTAATTGAGGTGTACAAAATTATGACGAGCCTAGATAGGTTAGACAAGAAAGACTTGTTTCCATTAGCTGAGGGGTCAACTACCATGGGGCATAGATTTAGTGATTGGTAGAAGGATTAGAGGGGACATGAGGAAAAAGTTTTTCACCCCGAGGGTGGAGGGCATCTGGAATTCACTGCCTAAGTTGGTGGTTGAGGCTAAAATGCTCAACTCATTTATAAGGCACCTGGATCTGCATCTGAAGTGCTACAACCTGCAAGGCTACGGACCAGGTGCTAGAAGGTGGAATTAAAATGAGTGGCTAGAAAGTCTTTTCTCTTTTTGGCTAATGCAGACATGATGGCTTGAATGACCTCTTTCTGCACCATACCTTCATAGAACCATAGAAAAGTTATTTCCATACCCAATCCTCCTTCACCAACCCCACTTCTCTCGTTTCCCACAATCTCCTCTGACTGAGTAGTTGTTGATAATTTAAGCATGTGCTTCTTATTTTCTCCTCTCCCCTCACCAGAACACCACCCAAGAACGGCAAGCAGCCCAGGTGGCGATGAAGACACTTCCTGTTCACACTCTCAGCTACCAGCTCAGATATTTCCACTGTGTATATCTTAGAGGATGACAACGAGGTAGGACTTGCACATGATGAAATGCCAGACACGTGTGCACTGTGGCCAAGGCAGGGGTCAGAGTTGCATAGTTGCCAACTCACTGGGGGTGAGATCGCACATGGGTACTGTGCAGTGGACTGAGATGAGGACTATGATGAGGCAGGTAAAAAAGAATGCTGATGGGCATACATGACAAAATGTTTGCTGCATTAGGAAGCCTGGCTGAAAGCCTGCGATCAATGAAGGGCGTATGGAGTACGCTTGGAGCTCAGTTTTTCCAGCTTGGAAGTTGTGGCCAACTGCATGAGCATGTTTATGGATTCAGCCACGCCACAACATTTGATAGCCGATGTCTTGGTTTTCATTGCAGTACGAGCAGCATCCGCCCACTGTCTGAATGCTGCAGTGAAAGCTCAAACTGCTGCCTGAATGGTTCTGTATACCAGTGAGCAAATGGGCTTCCAGACCATCACAGCACTCCTGCAATCTGTTCTCAAATCAACCTGCCCCCTCAGATCCTCTGCAGCCAAAGCCGCAAAATTCAATCCCTTCTAGCACTTTTGATAGTGCTACTAGAGTAGATTTGGCTACAAAATGATGTCTGTGACATGCGTGCACACTTTTGATGTGAACTGCGCTGGATGCCATTTTTCATAAGGGCATTAGTTGGGGTACAGAGAACTTTCACTGGAAGTATGCAGAGTAGGTAGATAATGACATCAAGCTGCATGCCACTGTGAGATGTACTTGAACCAAAACAATTCCTAGTTCCTTAACATGCCTTTGTGTATGACCATAGGCAACATGTCATGTAGGTCAACACCTGGTATCCTGGCAGAAGTCATGATGCCCCCATTCTGCAACAGTCTGCTGCGCCAACTCTTTTTTGATTCATTTACAGGATGTGGGTATCGCTGGCTAGGTCAGCATTTAATACCCATTCCTAATTGCTCTTGAGAAGGTGGTGGTGAGCTGCCTTCTTGAACCGCTGCTGTCCCTGTGGTGTAGGTACACCCACTGTGCTATTAGGGAGGGAGTTCCAGGATTTTAACCCAGTAACAGTGAAGGAACGGCAATATATTTCCAAGTCAGAATGGTGAGTGACTTGGAGGGGAACTTCCAGGTGGTGGTGTTCCCATGTATCTGCCACCCTTGTCCTTCTAGATGGTTGTGGTTGTGGGTTTGGAAGGTGCTGCCTAAGGAGCCTTGGCGAGTATCTGCAGTGCATCATGTGGGTGGTACACAATGCTGCCCCTGTGCGTCGATGGTGGAGGGAGTGCATGTTTGTGTGTGGGATGCCATTCAAATGAGCTTCTTTGCCCTGGATGCTGTCAAGTTTCTTAAGTGTTGTGAGAGCTGCACTCACCCAGGCATGTGGAGGGTATTCCATCACACTCCTGATCTGTGCCTTATAGATGGCGGACAGGCTTTGGAGAGTCAAGAAGTGAGTTACTTGCTGCAGGATTCCTAGCCTCTGACCTGCTGTTGTAGCTACAGTATTTGTGACTAATCCAACTCATTTTCTGGTCAATAGTAACCCCAGGATGTTTGATAATGGGGGATTCAGCGATGGTAATGCTATTGAACATCAAGGGGCGATGGTTGGATTCTCCATTGTTGGAGATTGTCATTGCCTGGCAATTGTATGGCACGAGTGTTACTTGCCACTTGTCAGCCTTAGCCTGGATATTGTCCAGGTCTTGCTGCATTTGGACATGGACTGCTTCAGTGTCTGGTGAGTCGCGAATGGTGTTGAACATTGTGCAATCATCAGCAAACATCCCCACTTCTGACCTTATGATAGAAGGAAGGTCATTGGTGAAGCAGCTGAAGATGGTTGGGCCTAGGACACTACCCTGAGGAACTCCTGCAGTGATGTCCTGGAACTGAGATGATTGATCTCCAACAACCGCAACCATCTTCCTTTGTGCTAGGTATGACTCCAACCATTGGACAGTTTTCCCCCTGATTCCCATTCACTCCAGTTTTGCTGGGACTCCTTGATGTTATACTTGGTCAAATGCTGTCTTGATGCCAAGGCAGGCAGTCTTACCTCACCAAAGAGTTCAGCTCTTTTCTCCATGTTTGAACCAAGGCTGTAATGAGGTCAGAACCTGAGTGAACCTGGCGGAACCCAAACTGGGCATCAGTGAGAAGGTTATTGCTAAGCAAGTGCTGCTTGATAGCACTATTGGTGACCCCTCCCGTCACTTTACTGATGGTCGAGAGTAGACTGATGGGGCGGTAATTAGCCTGGTTGGATTTGTCCTGCTTTTTGTGTGCAGGACATACCTGGGTAATTTTCCATATAGCCGGGTAGATGCCAGTGTTGTATCTGTACTGGAACAGCTTGACTAGGGGCACGGCAAGTTCTGGAGCACAAGTCTTCAGTACTATTACTGGAATGTTGTCAGGGCCCATAGCCTTCGGCCATTTCTTGATATCACGTGGATTGAGTCGAATTGGCTGAAGACTGGCATCTGTGATGCTGGGGACCTCCGGAGGAGGCTGAGATGGATCCACTCAGCACTTCTGGCTGAAGATTGTTGCAAATGCTTCAGCCTCATCTTTTGCACTGATGTGCTGGCTCCCCCATCAGTGAGGATGGGGATATTTGTGGAGCCTCCTTCTTTAGTGAGTTATTTAATTGTCCATCACCATTCACAACTGGATGTGGCAGGACTGCAGAGCTTCGGCCTGATCTGTCGGTTGTGGAATGCTTAGCTCTATCACTTGTTTCTTATGCTGTTTGGCATGCAAGTAGTCCTTTGTTGTAGCTTCATCACGTTGACACTTCGTTTTTAGGTATGCCTGGTGCTGTTCCTGGCATGCCCTCCTGCACTATTCATTGAACCAGAGTTGATCCCCTAGCTTGGTGGTAATGGTAGAGTGGAGGACATGCTGGGCCCTGAAGTTACAGATTGTGGTTGTATACAATTCTCCTGCTGCTCATGGCCCACACTGCCCCATGGATGCTCAGTCTTGAGTGGCTTGATCTGTTCAAAATCTATCCCATTTAGCACATTGGTAATGCCACACAACACAAAAGAGGGTATCCCAAGTGTGAAGACAGGACTTTGTTTCAACAAGGACTGTGCAGTGGTCATTCCTATCAATAGTGTCATGGGCAGGTGGCTCTGCGGCAGGCAGGTTGGTGAGGATGAGGCATTTTTTTTTATTCATTCATGGGCTGTGGGCTTCGCTGGCTGGGCCAGCATGTATTGCCCATCCCTAGTTGCCCTTGAGAAGGTGGTGGTGAGCTGCCTTTTTGAACCGCTGCTGTCCGTGTGGTGTAGATACACCTACAGTGCTGTTAGGAAGGGAGTTCCAGGATCTTGACCCAGCAACAGTGAAGGAACGGTGATATATTTCCAAGTCAGGATGGTGGGTGGCTTGGAGGGAACCTTCCAGGTGGTGGTGTTCCCATCTATCTGCTGCCCTTGTCCTTCTAGATGGTAGTGGTCATGGGTCTGGAAAGTGCTGTCTAAGGAGCCTTGGTGAATTCCTGCAGTGCATTTACTAGATGGTACACACTGCTGCTACTGTGCGTCAGTGGTGGATGGAGTGAATGTTTATGATATGGTGCCAATCAAGCCTGGACAGTGTACAGCCTCTTTTGAGTTGTAGGAGCTGCACTAATCCAGGCAAGTGGGGAGTAATCCATCACACTCCTGACTTGTGCCTTGTAGATGGTGGACAGGCTTTGGGGAGTCAGGAGGCGAGTTACTTGTCACATGATTTTCAGCCTCTGACCTGCCGTTGTAGCCACAGCATTTATATTACTATTTTCTGGTCAATGGTAACCCCCCCAGGACGTTGATAGTGGAAGATTCAGTTATGGTAATGCCATTGAACATCAAGGGACGATGGTTGGATTCTCTCTTGTTGGAGATGGTCATTGCCTAACACTTGTGTGGCGCGAATGTTACTTGCTATTTGTCAGCCCAAGCCTGGATATTGACCAGGTCTTGCTGCATTTGGACATGCTCTACTTCAGTATCTGGTGAGTTGCGAATGGTGTTGAACATTGTGCAATCATCAGCGAACATTCCCACTTCTGACCTTATGATGGAAGGAAGGTCATTGATGAACTCCTGCAGTGATGTCCTGGAGCTGAGATGACTGACTTCCAACAACCACAACCATCTTCCTTTGTTCTAGGTATGACCCAAGCAATGGAGAACTTTCCCCCTAATTCCCATTGACTCCAGTTTTGCTGGGGCTCCTTGATGCTACAGTCGATTAAATGCTGCCTTGATGTCAAGGGCAGTCACTCTCACCTCACCTCGGGAGTTCAGCTCTTTCTCCATGTTTGAACCAAGGCTGTAACGAGGTCAGGAACTGAGTGGCCCTGACGGAACCCAAATTGGGCATCAGTGAGCAGGTTATTGCTAAGCAAGTGCTGCTTGATAGCACTGTTGATGACCCCTTCCATTACTTTACTGATGATCGAGAGTAGACTGATGGGGTGGTAATTGGCTGGGTTGGATTTGTTCAGATTTCTACGTACAGGGCATACCTGGGCAATATTCTACATAGCCGGATAGATGCCAATGTTGTAGCTGTATTGGAACAGCTTGGCTAGGGGCACAGCAAGTTCTGGGGCACATGTCTTCAGGACTATTGCTGGAATGTTGTCATGGCCCATAGCATTTGCAGTATCCAGTGCCTTCAGCCATTTCTTGCTATCACGTGGAGTGAATCGAATTGGCTGAAGACTATCTGTGATGCTGGGGTCCTCCGGAGGAGGCCGAGATGGAACATCCACTTGGCACTTCTGGCTGAAGATTGTTGCAACTGCTTCAGCCTTGTCTTTTGCACTGCTGTGCTAGGCTCCCCCATCATTGAGGATGGGGATATTTGTGGAGCCATCTCCTCCAGTGAGTAGTTTAATTGTCCATCACTATTCACAACTGGATGTGGCAGGACTGCAGAGCTTAGATCTGATCTGTTGGTTGTGGGATCACTTAGCTCTGTCTATCACTTGCTTCTTATGCTGTTTGGCATACAAGTAGTCCTGTCTTATAGCTTCACCAGGTTGACACCTCATTTTTAGGTATGCCTGGTGCTGCTCCTGGCATGCCCTCCTGCACTCTTCATTGAACCAGGGTTGATCCCCTGGCTTGATGGTAATGGTAGAGTGGGGGATATGCTGGGCCATGAGGTTACAGATTGTGTTTGAGTACAATTCTGCTGCTGTTGATGGCCCACAGTGCCTCATGGATGCCCAGTCTTGAGTTGCTAGATCTGTTCGAAATTTATCCCATTTAGCACGGTGGTAGTTTCGCACAACACGATGGAGGGCATCCGCAATATGAAGGTGGGACTTTGTCTCCACAATGACAGTGTGGTGGTCACTCCTACTGATACTGTTATGGACAGATGCATCTGCAACAGGCAGGTTGGTGAGGATGAGGTCAAGTATGTTTTTCCCTCTTTCCCTCACCACATGCCGCAGACCCAGTCTAGCAGCTAGGTTATTTAGGACTCGGCCAGCTCGGTCAGTAGTGGTGCTACCGAGCCACTCTTGGTGATGGACATTGGAGTCCCCCATCCAGAGTACATTTTGCACCCTTGCCACCCTCAGTGCTTCCTCCAAGTGGTGTTCAACATGGAGGAGCACTGATTCATCAACTGACGGAGGGCGGTACGTGGTAATCAGTAGGAGGTTTCCTTGCCCATGTTTGAGCTGATGCCATGAGACTTCATGGGGTCCAGAGCCAATGTTGAGGACTCCCAGGGCAACTCCCTCCTGACTGTATACCACTCTGCCGCCCCCTCTGCTCGGTCTGTCCTGCTGGTGGGACAGGTGTCTGGGTGTCTGATGTCTGGGACGTTTTCTATAAGGTAAGATTCCATGAGTATGACTGTGTCAGGCTGTTGCTTGACTAGACTGTGAGACTGCTCTCCCACCCCAGATGTTAGCAAGGAGGACTTTGCAGGGTCAACAGGGGGGCTGCAATTGCCGTTGCTGTTTCTGATGCCTAGGTCGATGCCAGGTGGCCCGTCGGTTTCATTCCTTTTTATTGACTTTTTAGCAGTTTGATACAACTGAATGGCTTGCTCGGCCATTTCAAAGGGCATTTAAGAGTCAACCACATCGTTGCATTTGAACCACCATTACAAATCAGACAGTGCCTATTAGGATTCAGTGCTATTCTTTCATGGCATGGGCCATGATGCTCGTGTGCAACCCACACACCTCTGGGTAGGATGTATGCAATGAAAGACATCATGAGAGCACAGCCATTGCCACCAGCGACCAGTTGAATAACAGTAGGAGAAGGGGAGGTGGAAGAGAAAAGGAAGAGGCCACAATACATCCCTTTTCTGTCTGAGCTGTCTGTGAACAACTTATCTGGCTAAGATACCAGTGAACACAACCCTACTTCCCCATTCACCAACCGTCCCATACCTTATATAAAAGCAAAATACTGGGTATGCCGGAGATCTGAAATAAAAACAGAAAGTGCTGGAAAAACTCAGCAGGTGTGGCAGTATCTGTGGGGAGAGAAACAGAGTTAACATTTTGAGTCTAACATGAATCTTTTCTGAACAGCCAAGGCACCATGCATTTGTGCTGATTTATTTCCTCCCTCACCCCTCAACAGTACTCATTGATGATATGGAGACAATGCTTAGTACATGTAAGCACACAAATGTGATTGAGAACATTGTAAGATGCACGGCTCATGGCCCTTCTCCTTTTACATTTGTATTGCCAGAATGTCAGAGTAGACACTGGTGAAGGAGTTGGGCCTGCAGCACCAAGGTTCAGTGTCCAGGACCTGCATATTTTTAGTGGAGGAGATATAGAAGAGAAGACAAATTATTTTCCCTGCTGGCCAACGTAACCCTCCCGCCACAATAAGAGAGGCATGGGTGGAAATACCTGCTGGGGAAAGCACAATGGTTGAACACAGAAGATCCCGGATTCAGTACCAGAAAAGGTTCCACAACCTGCCGCGTTCTGGCAAGGTGAGTTGTTTAGCACACCTACACAGAGGTCGAAGAAGGGTCATATCTGCATGCTGCAGCTAAGGTGCGAGACCTGTCACATACTTCCACTACAGCATTGAGGCTTGTATGTCCGAGCTGCTCATGTAGGTGTGTACAGTACAGATGTGAATGAGCATTGTGATGCACAGACACATTAAAGATAATTCTCCTTGAATGCACTATATATCAGGCTAACAGGAAATCATGTTGACTTTGCAGTTTACTGGGGCCCAAAATGCCAAGGAGATGGCCTGAACTGGGAGTGGCTCAGCGAGGCTGCAGACAATTTGCTCGATTAAGCCGACAGTATGGAAGTAGCTAGAGTGTCTGCCCAGCTGGCTTTCGGTGATGGCGAATTGCCCACGTCAGGTGATAAAGCCACTAGTAAATGCACTTTGGAATATAGCGCTAATGGTGGAGGTAAGGCTGTCAGTTCACTGATCACAAGGGGGCATTGGCATGAGAGAGGTTGGGCTGGGTAAGGATGGGGTTGCATCAGAAGGGAAGCGTGAGCATGGTTAAAAGGTAATAGCGTGCATCAGAGTAAAGGACTGTGCCTAAATAACTCCTTTGGTGTTTCACACAGGTCCCAGCTGTGTTTGATACCCCCCCCCCCCACCCAGGCCACTTCATCCCTCAGGCATCAGGAGGAGGAAGGGATGTCCAAGGAGGCAGTGTTACATCATACTAGCCCACACACCGCCAACTCAGATACCAGCACATGAGAAGGATGTAGCACGCGCATAGAGTCAGTGACATAGGGTTAAAGTCACTGCACCAGGGTGCAGGAGGAAGTGTCAAAGTAAGAGATATCTGTGCACAGATGCCTCAGTGAACAGCAGAAAGTCATGATAATGTTCCAGTGGGCAGGAATGTGGAGCGTCTGCAGTCACCTTTTTGGGCACAGTATTTAGATAAGCAGAAGCGGATGTGTGGACGCCTGGTGGAGTTCCCGAAGACAATTTGAGCTCAAGCACTGTGGGTGGAGGAGTCCATTGCAGTGATGAACTCCACATTGTCTTGGGGGTTCATCCACACGAGATCTGACCATAAGAGATTGGTTTCGCTCATGGAGAGACATATACAGCAGCAACACTTGGAGTGGATGGAAGAGCAATGCATCGGTCAGGAAAGGGTGCAAGGCTCACTTAGTAGCCTGGATCAGTCCACTTAGAGCACACGCACTGACATTCATGGAATACATGAGAAGCTGCGTACCCTAAACATGCCTCTCAGCTCCTCTGCCACTGATGGCTGAGTGGTTGCTGAAATGGACAACTGCTGCGCACCAGCAGCTAGCCCCATCAACTCCATCCGAAAGCCAACCTAGGACAGTAGAGATAATCGAGGAGGGTGAAGGTACCAAGAACTTCCCAGCAGCCTCATCCTCCACCTTCTCCCGGGCTCCTCCACCAGAACCCTCGTCTGCTGCACAGGTGCCATTCACCATAGCTGTCCATGCTGCATCATGGCACTCAGTATTGTGGGCATGGTTTGAGTAGGTGCAAGGTGGCTGCTTTGGCGCCTTATTGACAACCATTAACAGTAATGTGAAGGCCCCAGGTTGTGAAGGGTTTCTCATGTTATGTGTATGCAATATGTTGAGGCAAATGATTATGACAGTGATAGTTTCTGCCTTATTTATGTAACTGAGTGTAACTCATTGATGTTACTTTTCTCTCTTGTTGGGGATGGGAATTTCCCTGAGTAACTGTGGCTTCGATGCAAAAGGTTCATTATGGGCAGGATTTTGAATTCGGCATGCAGGCGCGATTGGCAGGCCCTGGAGTGGCTGGGGATCGGATCGTCGCCAGTGATCAGCCTCCCAGCGTGATTTCACGCTGGCTGGCCAATTAACAGCCAGCCAGCCAGCGTGTAGTGCGCGCTGATATGATCAGCGCTGCCTGGGGTGGGGGTGGGGAAGGGTGAGCACAGAAGTCAGCGCAGGTGTCGGGGAACACTCACAGAAAGCTCCCTGAAGTCAGAGAGCTACCTCAGGGAGCTGAAGACTTGGCTGTGGCATTTTCCTCTTCCAGTTGTAGGCCCCTCCGCTGCATAATGTTGTGCAGTGTACAGCACACCACTACAATTCTGGATACACTGCAGGGGTGTGCTGAAATGCTCCACTTGAGTGATCAAGGCACCTGAAGTGCATTTTGAGAATGCCAATGGCCTGCTCTATTGTACTCTGTGTGACCACATGGCTGCTGTTATAGTTCAGTTTGGTCTTAGTTTGCGGTCACTTAAAAGGTCATTAGCCACCTCCCTAAGAGGCACCCTTGAATACTATAGATTTGTATAGGTGGCTGATAAAGCTGATGGAGCTGAGAACTCCTCAGTATGAAGGAGTTGTGGCAGCTTCCTGGAAACCTTGCACAGTCTTGAAGGAAACCTGCTGTGGTCACAAACAACCTGGACATTGAGGGAGTAGAAGGACCTTTGGTTCACAAAGGTGTCTGGTTGTTGACTTGGGGCTTTTACAGTGATGTGGGTGCAATCGATTACTCCCTGCACCTGAGGGAAGCCTGCAAATTGTGGCAAAGACGTGACTCTCTGCTCCTGAGATGCCAGACCAACAGGGAACTTAGTGTGTTCCCCGCATGAGCAAACAGGACATCAGTTGCTGCCTTGATGCAGTTGTGTGCAGCAGACTGCGAGATTCCAAATTGGTCTCCTGCTGACTCTGGAAAGAGCCTGATGCATAAGATTTAGAGCCACAGTAACACTTACAGCCATTGGTAGGGCATGAGGATCGACAGACTGTGACTCGAGATGTGGCTGCACCATGTCATAAATGTTGGTGAACACTTCTCAGCTTAACCTCACTGCCTTTCACATTGGTTTTCTGTTAGATTGAGGTAAGAGCTCCAAGGTTGGTACACCCTTCCCACAGGGTAAAACCTGTTTGTCATCCTCCTCCTCATCCCCCTCCTTTGTACTGTGTGCAACGCAGCCTCTACCTTATGTCCTGGTGCCCTCCCTCTGGCCTCAGGCTGGTCATGTTTACTTTCCTCTATGGTGTTAAGGTGCCTTGCCCATGTTGGTTCTTCCTTGGCACAATGTGTAATGCTCCCTTCGCTAGCAATATCTTGTTTCTGTCTCCTGGGTGCCCAAATCAGTAGGGGCAAAACATTTTGAACTGCTAACTCCAGTTGCCCCACCACCCTCCTCTCTTAGGTTAAAGCCAGGCTCCTGTGAATCATTTTTTTTTTCCACTTCAATGGCTCTTGCAGCAACTTTTCTGCATTTTCCAAAAGGGTCCTTGCACTTCTCCAAAAAAGTTACCTATCCAAGCCACTTCACAAAGTTCAGACCTGCTCCTACCAGTTCTAATCTGCACAAGTTGTATTCCCCACTCCTAACTGACAAAAATCTGACCTGAATAAAATCTGACCTGAATAAAGACAGCTGTATTTTTATATGTACAGCCACCTCCATGAAATGCGCGTTCCACCCCCATTCCCCCTCCTGCAAAAGTAGTGGGGGCCCTGTTCGGGAGAGGGACTTCTGCATTTTGGGCCTCTGGCACCATTTTTGTTGCGATGGAGGGGCTCTCAGTCTGTGTGAAAATTCAGGTCTGTGTACTGTCTACTTGTGCTGCAATGGGAATTGAGGCATTGACCATCAGGTGCTGGACCGGGGTCCAATATGCCAGGGTGTCTGGCTATCACTTCCACATTGGAAAGGATGCGCTCCAAATTCTGTATGAAGAAAAAAACCCTGTGCCAAGTTGGTGCCATGCATTTCCATGCTCCTTGACATTGAACCCCAGGCTTTCTGGCAGGCATGCCAAGGCACCAAACATTTCATTGTGCATATTGTTATAACGGCTTCTATTGTGGATTATATTAGGGGTTAAGAATGTGGAGTTTTGGTTTCAGTTTAAGCTGAATTGGAGGTTGGTTACTTTCAGTTTGGTTTAGTATGGCTGTGTGTGTTTACAAACAACGCTTGAATTTTTGACCCAGCTGAGAGGCTTTGAGAAGCAAGAAAACCCTGAGGTTGCTTTGGAGAAAATTGCTAAGGGTGGAGCTATGGTCGAAAAGGAAAGCTGGTGGGTTTTGGTTTCTTTCGGGGAAAAAGTAAGTGTAAGGGAAGCTGACCGGGAGGCTGTAGACATCCGGTCTATTGTGTTTAACCAGAGAACTCAGTTCAGTACATTTAGAGAGGAAAAGAGGAAGTTCTAGAGAATTGGGTTGGACCAAGTAGTTCTGTAAAGAGAGAAGTCCAGCTGTGGAATAGACACCAAGACAGTGTCTATGTGTGTCTGGTGGGTGGCGGTATGTGACTGTCAGCGACACCTATACTTGGATGAGGAAGTCACATTGATGGGGATGCACCATTGGCCTGACCTGTGACCTATGCAGCCAGACCTGGAGGTAAAAAGGAAATGCCTTCCAGATTATAAGTATGTTTAAAAACCTATCAGTGCGAAAGCCACAGTAAAAAAGATTAAGCTGGGCTAAATCTATTGGATTGAGTTTAAGGTAGAAGCTCACATTGTTTAAAATCATTACCTTATTTGCTGATTGTACCTATTTAATAATTATTGCTTGTGTTTGTGTTGTTCAAGTTTGTATGGTAAAGATTCTTTTGGTGTTTCAGTTTAATCTTGGAGTCCTGCCGCTTATTTCCTTACCCTTGGTTCTTCCATGCATTACATTTGTAAAATGATTATGGCCTATCAAGCCAGATCCTAACAAGTATCAGGCTTGTCCAGTATTCTCATAGCTGGGATCATCATAATACACATCAGCTTTCTTCTGTAGGTCACCCCTTCTAAGTGCTTGTTGGTGCCCACTGCAGCCGAACTGATGTGTGACCTCGTCTTCTGGTGAGTTGGCACCTTGCTATCTTTTCCCCATGCCCTGGCTGCACATCAATCATGCCCACTGTCTCACCACATGCTAATCCCTCCTCTATGCTTTCCTCTGAATACAAGCAGTGCCAGTATCTGAGCTGATGGCTGTGAGTATGAACTAGTGATGGTATTTCCTCTTCATTATTGTCTTCCTGCGCTTCCATCTCTTGCTCTTCCAACATTGTCTGGCTGAGTTGCAGCTGTTGGGAATCTGAAAGGAGAAAGGCACTAATGTAAAGTTATGGTGAAGGGAAGGAGGAAAGCACGAGGTCCAAGCCTACACCTCCTTGTAAATCAGAAGTGATTGTGGGATAGTTGGGAAGTCGGATGTGAGAAGGAGGATGGGGTATGAGGATACAGTCATCTTTTCTGGCTTCAGGCCACCTTCCCCCACTTGACCCTGGCCTCAGTGATGGCTACTCCAATGATGAGGAGCAACATCTCCTCCATTGGGATAAGAATATGAAGGATACGCAGCCTGCCTGCACATCATTGCTTAGCTCCTGCTGTCTTCAATTGTGTGCCAACTTGTCCTGCAAGAGAGAGGGAAGTGTGTCATTGAGTGTACTGCAAACCTGGCTTGTGTGCAAACTGTGGCATATGGGTGTGAGGGTGAAGTGAAGCTATGAATGTGATGTGCGTTTCGTAATTGACAGAGATTATTGGCAACTGAGTAATAGAGGTATGTGCTGCATTGAGGCTAGTGCTGCAGTTGGTGGGATGTGGCATTTGAAAATCAATTCACTGGCCTTGACCGTTCATGTGAGATCATTAAACTTATTGTGGCACTGCACTCAGATCTTCAAGGCTTCACTTTTGTCAGTGACCACTACAGCTATCTGCACTCATTGCATTTGCACAGTTATTTTGGAGGGTCTCCTGGACCCCTTTGGATAAACATCTCTCATTCTTTCCATCTCCTCCACCAAGGTGTTCAGTGCAGCATTAGAGAAGCTTGACACATATTGTCTGTCCTGTCACTCTTCTTCCTGTTCAGACTCTTTTGCAAACAATTCCAGCACTTGCTCTAGCTAGAATGCACCTCCCCTTTAAGAGGTGTAGGCTGACTTTAAGTAGTTCAGTGATGCTAGCTAACACACACTTGCGCCCCCTGCTGAGGCATGAAGCTACTCAACAGCACATTTAAAGTTGGACTCACGCAGTAATTATGCAAATTAACAAGCAGCATAAGTTTGGCATGTTGCCTGCATCTTCAGCAACATGCATGGGTTAATACAATTGAAAAAAAATGTATGCATAGCCACAAAAACTTTTAATTTCAGGCTGTACAGGACCACTTCGGACCAAAAGCAATGGAGCCCATCAAAAGTAGGCTAAATGCCTCTCTGCCTGAGATGTTATTTTCTCATCAGGGGCCACAGAGTGGCCTAGGCCTGTGTGAAAACTCTGGCCATATACCATTCTTCACATGAAGTGGGATGAGAATGATGCAGCGGAGTATGTCTATCCCCAGTGGGACTGGAGGAAGCTCTTGTATATCTAGTCTGTTCTGACATTAGGCTTTTCTGCCCGATTTTCCTGTTTGCCTGACTTGTAACTTTCCCACTACTAAGTTATCAGGCCCGCTATATTTGTTTAATAACCTAGGTATATGGTTACTGGTCTTTGGTGCTAGTCATCATCGTATCCAGATGTTCAATGACTGGAATTTCTGTGCAGCTGTTACATATCATAATGCAATGATAGTGGAAATGGTACGAATAATTTGAAAACATGCAGATGTGCTGTTACACTCCGGCAATAGAGCTATGAAATTCTAGAAAGTAACGGTAAGAGGCTACAAAGTACTATAAAAGTTAACAGATGGCACAGAGTTAGTACAAGGTAGAAACTTAATCTTGCATTCCAAGTGATATCTGCATAACACAAGTCACGCTCTTACAGTTTATCCATGACATTGTCCCCCTTGATTAAATTACTGACTAGTTAATCACTCAAAGCCATAATTTACTCATGGAGTGTTATTTCCCACCTTTTCTTTAGTCGAATATAAATTCCACTCTGTCCTTTGAGGCTACTCAGGCAAGATTCTTAAACTGTGGGGAAGAGGCTGACTGGTTGCAAATCAATGTCCACTAAAAGACAATAGAACCAGCCTGCTCAGGTGATTCTATGCAGCCAATTCCTGTAGTGCATTTAAATGTATAGCACTACCATACTGCTGGCAAAATCAAGTGGACATTAAATTTAATTCATTTGGGCCTTGAGCCATTTGAAGTGTCGAAGAACGCCTTGAACTGAGGCCCAAACAATCCCCATCCACCACTACCCTCCTCTGCCTGGCTGAATTTGTTCTCTCATTGAACAATTTCTCCTTTAATTTTTCTCACTTCCTCCAAATAAAAGGTGTTGCCATGGGTACCTGTATGGGCTCTAGTTATGCCTGTCTTTTTGTGGGGTATGTGGAACGTTCCTTGTTCCAGTCCTACTCTGGCCCCCTCCCACAACTCTTTTTCTGGTATGTTGATGACTCTACTAGTGCTGTTTCCTGCTCTTGTCAGGAGCTGGAAAAGTTAATCAATTTTGCTTCCAATTTCCAACTTCTCTCACCTTCACATGATCCATCTCTGACACTTCCCTTCCCTTCCTTGACTTCTCTGTCTCCATTTCTGGGGATAGACTGTCTACTAATATTCATTACAAGCCTGCCAACTCCTACAGCTGCCTCGACTACATTCCCTCTCACCCTGTAAGGACTCCATCCCTGTGGTAAATTGGAGTGCTGTGTACCTTTAAGAGAATGTAGTTAGTTGACCATGTGACTGTATTGACCAATCGCTGCATAGTGCGGGCTTCTTGGGTAACTGTAAGTCTAGAGCTGGAGGTGATTGAAGAAGCACACATGGGGTTAGTGCTCTGTACTTAGTTCCAATAGTTGTTGCATGTTGCCCTCTCCACAGATGCTGCCAGACCTGCTGAGTTTTTCCAATATTTTCTGTTTTTATTTCAGATCTTCAGCATCCACAGTATTTTGCTTTAATTTAACATAACCTCCTTGCTTTTTCACTCTGTGCCACTATTAATAAAACCTAGGATATGGTATGCTTTATTAACCATTTTCTCAGTCTGTCCTGCTACCTTCAATGACTTATGCACAGATACAACCACGTCTTTCTGTTCCTGCAGCCCCTTTAGAGTTGTACGCTTTGTTTTGTATTGTCTCTCCATGTTCTTCCTACCAAAATGAATCACTTCATATACCACCTTGTTGATTCTAGAATATATTGCTGCAGAAAGCTATCCTGAACACTCTGGAAATCCACTATCTTTCTGATATGTTCTAGACTGCTTACACCAATCTATATTGTAAATGACATATCTTTTTATTTCTGTTGGATTGTGGACTAAAATTACAATGGCTGCAGTTGAAAGACATGTTTACTGGAACAGCGTGAGAGATATATACAATGTTGCTGTCCTGGAACAGAGGGTACCCTGAAAGACAGGATGGTACCGAGGAGGAGTTCGGTCTAATGGAGAACTGCCTGGCAACAACATTTTGATTGGCTCCTAACCAGGTGACAAGGGTTTCGTGTGAGAACAGTGCAGCAGAATAGCTCCTAGCCTAAAAGGAACAAGACCTAAAACCTCTATCTCCTATGTGTGTAAGATTCCGATAATTCCACAACAATAGCTAACTGGCTTTTTCTCCTCATATCTCTATAACCTGCTCTCTCTCTCTCTGAATACCTCTGTCAAGAGGCAAAGGGGAAAATCACTGTTCGAGACATTGAAAGGCAAGTGCTCAACTGGGGAACTAAATATTGAAAGTGCTGGAAGACCACCTCATGTCATCAATAAGAACTGAAAACAATTTGGAAGACATCAATCAAAATCAACCCATCGAACCCTGTACTCTGGAATTTGTGCTATCCTTAAAATCCATGTTTTTGTGTGTCTTATGTGTCTTGTATATGTATGTGTATAGGGATTAAAGAAGTGGTAGAGTTTAGGTTATTGAGTTAGAAATTAGCAGTTCATATTTCTTTCTTTTGCCACTGGTTAACTACAGTTTGTTCAATAAACAGTTATTTACTTACTAAGTTTACAAACCTGGTGCTTGTATTCTGTTAACATAAATTAAACAGGTAGAATTGGGGCAATCTGGTAGTTTGATCAAACTTTTTCACATTTGTCATGGCTCGAGGAACAATGGGGTTTGATATTACAGCGCACTATCCCCAGTGAGTCATGACAATATGAAAGTTAAAATCCTCCATCAAAACTAATCTTCCTTTGTTACGTGCTTGTCTAATCTCTGCACTTATACATTGTACCACTTCAAAGCTGCTACCAAGAGGCCAATTTACAGATTTCACTGCAATCTTAAATCCTTTTCTATTTCTTAATTCTATCCATAATGTCTTCACTGCTGCTTACCTCTTATTAAAATTGGCCCTTTAACTGTCAGTGGGCATAGCTCCAACTCCCACGTGTGCCCGCAGACAATTAAAGGGTCAATTAAGACCATTAAAAAAGCTGTTTTCCATGATTTTACGCTGCACATGCGATTCCGCGTTCGTTGTATGGGCAAAATGGGCAGGTGGGCAGCCTGTTTTTAACGAATTGTCATCCAAGGGTGGGATAAAAGGTATTTGGAACATTGTCATTGTGAGCAGTGAGGAGTTTATGAGATTGGTTGCTTAGTGAAACTTGACAGCTTTATCTCTGTTTTGAGTTTGTCTTTGCATTGCTAGCCTTCATTTCAGGACTCATTGATGTCTCCAAGGGCCCTGGAGGATTTATACCATGTGGACCCTTCAAGTCACCAGTTCTCTGGTAATGGGGTTTGTGTACTCCACTGGTGGCAGCTGCTCTGAGGAGGAAGAGGAGGCAGAAGGGAGAGGAGGCCAGGAGTCTGTAGGCAGCATCCAAGGGAGTGACCTGTGGGAGGAGAGGTGCAGGCACAAAGGGCACAGGACCA